>NC_090699.1:50795280-60795280 GCF_040954835.1 Lepisosteus oculatus | reverse complement strand
GTGGAGAAATCTCAGAAAACGTCCCCAGAGATAATAAATTGTGCTGTTTTTTGGGGGGAATCTACTGGAATTTCTTTTTTTTACAAAGAGAGCAGTATGCTGCTGAGCCTTTCTGATTCAGTGCGGAAAAGGGGTCACGTTCCAAACCCCTACTTAACCCATGCTAAATCTATCCTGTCCCCTGCCTCCTTGAGGGGAACGTTTCGACATTGTGCTCCTCCTGAAGTGCACCAGTTGCTTCAGCTATCTCCCTGGCTCTTGTATTTCTCTGCAGGTAAAGGACAAAGCGGTCTAGTTTGAGATCGAATAGTTTTGCGGGAGCTGCGCTACCAGGAGAACTGCTAATAAGCAGTCCTTATTTCCCTTCAGCATGTCTGTGATATTTGTGTTCCCACTAAAATGAAAGGAGATTATTGAAAAGTGGCATTAACAGCCATTGCCCTCTGTTGTGGATGCTAATGTAAACTATTCTGAAGCCATTAATATAATATTTATGAGCCAAGGTAATTATTATTTGGTAGCAATAATAGTAACACCAGTAATAACAGCAACAATAATGCACTAAACAAATCTAAATTATCTTGTCTAGACATCTCAGAGCGCCTTGCAATACAGCATACAGTTCCACCCTCTAGAAGTCAACACTTTGTTAAAAGCGACATTAAATCCATCATAACATTGAAAGAAAAAATGCTCCTTTTATCAGATCTAATGGAGCACAGTCTTCAAAGTCCTGTCATTGTCCAGAAATGGCTCAAAACTATGCAGATAATCAGAATATTTCACAATAGGTGTAATTTAACCCATGGGTTACCTTTTCATAATGTAATAATGTAAATTCAAGGCTAATAATAAAATCTTGAAAGGTTTAGTCAAGCTTGTGTAGTAATAATTAAGGTCATAGTATAAACCTCGTAATGGTCAATATGCTAAACAATCCAAGAGTATCAATTTTCTTTTGATTGTACATGAGATATTTCAGTTTTACCTTCACATGAGCTAAGATGCATAGTTTGAGTTGTAGAAATTAGTTTGAATCATAATTGCAAATGTCATTTAAGCTGCTTTCTTATTTTAAATATATCTTAATGATTAAATTGTGTATATAGCCTTGATAAGATCAGGCTAATTATGGCAGCACTAGATTTAAGCTCTGTTGCAGGCCTCTGGACGTTCAAACGTTCTGGAGTCTGGAACGTTTATGAAATCAAACATTTTTGTTGTAAACAAAACAAATTCCAACAAAATGCGCTCATTCATAATGTTTATAAATGGGGCTTCAGAGCTAATGACAATGCAGTGTGAAGCCTTTAAAAGCGATGGACACCCCCAACAAAAGAGTGAAAGACCAGAGTAAACACAGAAAGGTAATAAAACACCTCAGGGGTAAAAGATGAAAAAGAGTGCTGTGGATGGGAGTTTAATCCCTGGCAGGGGTGCAGACTTCTCAAGAGGAGTTTCTGGAGACAGATCACAGGGCTAAGGGAGAATACCAGCCTTTTGTACTTTAAATCTTCAGTGTGAAAACAACCCCAGACTGCCAGTATTGGCAATTATTTGCTCTCTTGTTAAAAGCAAACACGATGTGGTCATTAAGCGTCTGGATAAGTGTCGAGTTTATCCAAAATACATTAACTTTTGTTCCACTAAATCTTTAGTCAGCAGTACAAGGCTAACCTGTCTCAAACTGCAGTGCAGTAGTTTGCTACTAATGTGGACGGTATGATATGTTATGAAGGCTCTTTCTCCCCACATATTTTAGCTTGAAAGCTAGTTTCCTCCACTGTGGGTTTTCAGTTCCAGTCAGCACTTAGTAGACTTTATTTCAACATTGAAAATTAAATCTGAGTGAACTGACAGTGATTGGCCATATGCTGCATTTGAGCATTCTGCTTTGTTAGACTGCTGCATGAATTGACATTTCATCTATTATTGTCAGGAAATGAGTATAGTTATAATGCTGAAAGAATCTTAATAAACTTTATTTCATTTTCACACATTGTTTTAGTCTCTTCGGGAAGGTGTATGCATGCAGTGTGCTGTGGGTCACCTTGGGCACCTCCACGTGATGAGCTTGAGTGCCTAGCAGGCTCTGTGCCGGGGGAGAGTTCCCAAAATGGATTTTGCTGAATATGAATCCTTTCTACTCGTGCAGTTTAATCTCTGCAATTTAAATTGCCCCTTTTTTTCTCCTTTTACACAGTCAGTACTAGGCTGAGCAGAATCTTTTTTCAGCTAGGGCTACCTTTTCTCCCAATTATGAAAAGACTAGAAAAACGAATTTGATTACCTTAATATTAACATTACTGTGTTTGTGGACTTCAGTGCTAAAAGCAAAACTGTAGTTCAGATTTTAATTATAAAAAGAGTAAATTATCCTTTGCATTCATAATTATATAAGTAAAAGAGATAAAACAGCCGACAAATGTTTTGTAATAGATGAACAAGTGTAGCCTAACTAGGGAAAAAGTGGAGAAATGCCGGTCTTTGAAGTATGAGTTTTGCTTCTAGAAAAGTCTTAATATTGTAAAAACCGAGGTCTAATTGAAGATATGCAGTCTATCTAGTAGGGCTGTACAATATTCAAAACTCACACTTCTAGCAACGTGAAGAGATACGGTCCTAAGTAATGTGCCTGCAATTGTTCTTGTCATGGTTTGCATCCTGACAAGCTTCTAATCTTGTATGTTTTCAGTCCATTGCATTCTCTCTGAAGATGTCAACTCGCATATGGTAGAGTGTTGTGTGCCAGCGAGGCTTCTGTGGGTCTGACGTCAATCACAAATGCCCCTATGGTCCCAACAACTTGAGGTGCTTTCAGCCCTTCTGAGGTCCAGAGGATGGCATTTCTTTAGCTACTTTGAGTGGCACCACATTGTAGCCTTAAGGACAGCTGCCTTCACCACGCTGTACCAAGTGTGTTGACATTTAGCAATTGAACTTCTAACTTATAAGCTTAAAAACTTGTCAGAAGAAAGAATTACAAAGATGTTAGTTGAACAGTTGGGTGAAACTGTTGGAGTGTATAATGCTGAATTTCAAAATCATACTGCTTGCTCTTTAAATACATCTTTTAGTAGCAGGTGAACTCAGGCTCATGAATAGCTTTTTGTTTGTGCTAATTCTTGGAACCGTGCACTGTCAGCTCTTTGCTGTATGAGTATCAGGTGCCAGGGTGCATGTCGGACACTTCATGCCACTTAACAGTAACCACAGCTGTGAGGCTGGAATAAAATCCCCACCTGATCTGAGTGACAACTGTCTAATCAACTTGTGAAGCAACTGCGCAGTCTAGCCCTGTTCCGAAGTTCAGCTGGGGCATTGCGTGAGGAGAGTGCTGTAGCTGTAGGATTCCTCAGCTGTTAGGTGTCCCAGAGGTGTCCTGACTGCCAGTGCTGACAGACCAATCCCGGGTTCATTCTGCATATAGATGTCATGTCCATTTTATTATGTTTATTGCAGAGCTGAATTCTAAATAGCAACAATTCTGTAGCTGCTGTATATATACACACACACATCTCCTAGATTATACACAAAACCCGGTATGTTCTTGCACTCAGCAGCACAGTGAAGCTATATATAAAGATATATATGCAGTTTAATGGCTATGCAAATGAAACTGACTTCACATGGTTTGAGGGAAACGAGGCTATAGAGGTAGAGAGAGATAAGTGCTGATGGTGTCACTTTGACAGACACATGCACACATTGCTGAATATAAAAGGTTCCCAGGCTTGCAGTGACATCCAGGGTCAGACACTTGTTTTTTATGCCATGTTAACGACTCTTATATCTCATTCAACTGGTCTGCTGAAGTTTTTTTTCATTGTGATTAGTGCCTTCGTTGAAGGCTTTATGCCTATGACTTGACTGGCTTTGGGGAAACCCCTTCTGTTCTGACATCCCAAGCACATGCTGTTTTTTTAATGTACCATATAGAAAACATCAAGAAAGACTAAGACTTCCTGTAAGGTAATTGAGTAAAAGAAATACAGAAGCTTAAACACCAAGTAATGCGATGTTTATAACGTAACTCCATGGAACAGTGCTTCCCCAGTCTGAACTCCAGCCCTTCCTGCCAAAATGCATTCTGTAAATAGGGGGTAATTCCCATTGCATTGGGTATTGTTGTACATAAACTCTGTATAAAACCATGGTGTTAATGGAGATTTAGGAATTATGAGAACTTATTTAAATGTAATATTCCTTGAACTGAGGAGAATATCTGTATTACTTATTGTCAGGGCCCCTCTTCCTTGGGTAGAAGAAATCTGCCCAAAGAATGATTTTGAAGTCTTTCTCTGCATATTCAGTAGTGTAAAACCCAGAACAAAACGGCACTTAATGGAATTAACTAGGATTTTTTTGATTGTTTTGGTGGGCAGAACAGCTTTGCATTTCTCCATCAACACAAAACCCAAAACAGTAGACTTATTTCCTATTTCATCTACAGAGGCCATATGCTTCCTGAATAATACTTTCCCTTTGTTGTACATTCACCATATGGGGTTGTACCCATTCTAGCTTGTTTTGGTATTAGAAAGTTCACAAGAAAATAAGCATGGACTTCAAGACATCCAGCCTGCTGCTTTCACTGCCACACTGGAAGTGTAAAGTTTGTCTAAGTTACATGTGGGGGATTTTGTAAATTTATTTGAGTATGCTGTAAAGATCATAAATGAGTAGGTTTTGGAGTTGAGCACTAGCTATTGTATAAAGAAATCATCACTAATGCTATTTCTCAATTGAACTGGTAAAGTGCTCTTAACCTATTTTCCATGTGAAATGTTTTCAAATGTGTTTATGGCCAGCATTGCAACTACAAGTTGCATTTTTTTAGCAAGTAGCAGTTTTTTGGCTGAGGTTTTTGAGTCATTTTGTAGACAAGAGACAGAGTTTTCTAATGACATTGGTTATTTTCTAAAAACAATTTTGCAATCAGACATTAGTTTAAATCATGAGAGCTACCACGTTATTTCTGAAATCTGTGTTTTTTATTTATCCCTAATAGTCTATTGATTCCACTGTCCTCCACCTATCCTTGTGTTACTGTTGCTTACAATTGAATTGGAGTACTTTAGCTGGGAAAGTTGACTGTTTAGAGTTTTTCACATTTCATTAAATTGTAAATGCTTTTTAGCCACAACCACTTGTTGTACATTATGCTGTTAAAATTGCTGAGGACCCAGTGTTAAGTTACCATTTCAGTTATGAAAGGAGGACAAACTGTGCTGATTTTCTTTATATATCACAGGTGTCTGTTAGTTGGCCCTGACCGTCTACATACAATGTTCAGCTGTCAAAACTCAATGCCACATAGCAGCCTTTTACAACTTGAAGCGTAGCTGTTTTAAGACATACATTGTTTTCTAGTTATAACATATATTTTAATTACCTAAAAGCCACTGCAAACCTTCTGTCTCATGAACTGTCTTTGACTGCTCAACTACTCTTATGTATCACCCCTAACAGTAGCAGCTACAGGACAAAATGCAGGAGGTTTGACAATGTTTTACAGTGAAGAACATAAGAAAATCAAGTAGCAATATGGGTTTGCCTTGCTAATTCAGTTGTAATTCTCCAACCTATTTCAGGATCTCATCTGTTTTTTGAAGAACAAAAAGGTTTCAGTAACATGGCTATGTAGTATGTTCATTGCATCAATTGCTATTTGCATGAAGAAACCCCTGCTTTGTTCAGTCCTGCGTTTCATTTGCTTTTAAGTCTGTTTTTCTTTGCTTAATTGTTAAGCTCAAAGTTGTTCTTGGGGTTGATGCTTTTGGAATTTTTCCGAAACTTTTAACACTTAAATGAATTTATCTCCACTGTTCAAGGCTAAAGAGATTAAGTTCCTTTTTTGCTTCTTTGGTCTTTCACCCATACTGTATATTGGAATAGCTTATTTTCAGTTATGTCTTCATTTCAGTTTTGCATCTTCAGGATAAACCTGAAAATAGTCTTAATTCTACTTTTGGTCTAATTTTGTTTTTGAACTAACAGCTAGAAATACTGTCTAAAGCCACATTTCATGGTACTTTTTGAATATTATGGCACCTACCATTATTTCATACAATTTGTAACTTAAGAGGTGTCTTGTCTCTAAGATGTACTGTATGTAATGCAAGTGTTTAATTTACATCCAGTTCAGGTTTTAATCGGTAGGAGGTGCTGTGCTTATCCAGTGTATGGTGGAGAGACGTATTCAAAATGTAATAAAGTAAAGCACACTCATGCTCAAATAGCCCCAAGGGGAATGTTTTGAACTCTAAATGGAATACCATTTTGACCTGGAGATCTTTATTTAATTTCAAGCATTAAAAAAAACCCGAGAAGGGAAATTCAACTGGGGGTTGGGTAGGGGGAATGACAAACTAGGTGTTGCATCTTCACGAAGATGCAGCGATTCTCTGGTTCGTGCCATGTTGTTCACTGGGCCTTTCTCCTCCCCCCCCCCCCCTCAGCTGTGACACCAGGGCTGGAGCTTGGCCTGCTCCCCTCAGCTGTGGGGCGGTGGAGTGTGCTCGCTAGACAGCAGCTGGGCGGATAACTCCAGCTGACTCCCCCACTCTGTCCCAGCCAGTCCAGCCCACTCGGGCCCCTCGACAAGACCAGGCACAGCTGTGGGGAAGAACATAAAAGAGAGGCTCTGCCTGCTTAGATTTTCTAATTACTTAATAAATGCTGGAGTGTCAAAGCTCCCTTGAAGAAGAAAAAAAAGAACCTAACATCACGAGAGAGGAAGTCTGCAAACTTCATGAATTAAATCGGATGCACGGGTTTTCATTAAGCATGTTTTTTGATTATAGGCATAGACATTGTGGAGGGGGGGGGGGCTGATATTCTCTTGGTTCTGCTCTGGCATGTGCCAAGCTTGTGGCAGCCTAAGATCTTCAGTGAAATGACATTGAGTAGTATTGTATTTGTTTTTCTTTGTTAAATAGTATGAATTCAATTTAGTTTCCTTTTAATTTCAGGACTCACATCCTCAGCTATCGCGTTCCTATCTTGACATCAACAGGCTTGTCACTCTGTTTCCAAAATCTGGCAGTTTGACATTCATTCTTAAGATGTTTTAACTTATTGTCATTTCTTTTACCTGCAAACTCTTGAATTTGTAAGACCCAAGTCAATAGGTTTTGAGAAGCTGTTCCCTGGAGTTCCTCTGTGACTCCTCTATACCCTGTTTTAGAGATTGTTGGTAAGATACTGTAAGTAGCGTTATATTGAGATTTAACTCAGAGACAGGACTTGGGATGGCAGATCACATATAAACGTGGCAGGAAACTCATTATACCTTGTGTGAAGGGAAGTTTTCTAAAATGATCCAACCATGGCCAGATGATTTCCATCAGCTGAAGTGATAGGGTGAAGCGTAGCATTTGTCTATGGCTGTATTCTCATTGAGAAGATTGTCACCAGCATCGCCTTTGTCTGCACATCAAGTGCCACCGCAAGGCTCTGCAAGAAGTTCTATTAGCATTTTGCAAGATAACATTAATCTACTTTCAGAATCCTTTTTGTGTGACCGTACTTAGAGTATAAACCTCTGATTATCTCTCTGGTCTCAGGCTACTGTTCCATTTTATTTTAGAAGCTTAAGCTTGGCTTGCAATGAAGCTAATTCAAGGCTTTGCTCAAATCTGGGAGATCTGTTGGGTGCCACGCAAGCACTGTTTATGCATGTCTCTGTGGGCTCCTGATTAGCAAGCAGTCATTAAAACACCTAAGGTACTTGGCAATCAATCTTTAAAGATCTTCAAGCACGATGTGAAAGTGTCACAGTGGCAAGCTTCTTGAGTTTAGTGTCGATCCCTCTTTTATGTAATTCTTTAGCTGAATTTTCTTAACCTTTTCCAAAGGTTTTATATGTTTGGTGAAAATAGCACTGATTTATAGCGTAATTATTATAGCATTAGAAAATACTCAAATTACCTGAAATCTAATTTTGGGTGGGATTTTTGTGGGGAGACATTTGGCTGAAGTTTGATTTTTGTTTATTAGTTTTTATTCCCTATTGCAGAGCAGAAATCTATAACCTGAGCTAATGTAATTCTTCCATCTGTCAAAAAACAAATGGAGCCAGAACTTATTGTACCTAGATAGGCAATAAATTACATTTGATAGTTTCAAAGAATCTCTCAACAACATTGTGTAATGTGAAGTTAAAGAAAAGGTGTTAAAAAAACAAGCCTGCAATCTTCTTAGATCAGTGATGCATGGAAATGGTCTGTGTTCCTTACGCGACTTTAGAGTACTGGTTTCTCCTTAATTAAACTGTACAGCAGCTTGGCACGTTCCCTGACAGGCCCCCAGCGAGAGATGCATGTTCAGACAACGCCCCTGCCCCCATCTCCTGGAGCATCCAGCAGCTGGTGTGGGACCATGTCAGAGTTTTCTGTAATCTCCCACCAAGCTACATCACACACAGCCAGAGAGGGTTCTGGACAGGAGGGGGGGGGTCTGAACAGTTGCTCGTAGAGGACACGCCAAAACTGACTCTCTGTAATCGCACACAAAAGTGAACGTCCGCCTTTGTAGCAACACATTTCAATCTTTAAAAAAAGCAGCTCACATTTGCTGATGCTGCAGAGATGTGTAGCTACATTGACACCATCACGGCTGCGATGATACAAAAACCAAATCACTTTACCCCTTTTAGGACCTTTTGAATTGGCTCTTGGAAAACATTTTTTCCCCCCAAAAAAACTTTTGTCAAACATTTTGATGTTTTTCAGCCGTTTACACTGTTTGGATATTTGGTTTGTGTTTCTGCAAAGTGGGGCCGAGGAGTTATTGTTTTAGAATGCTGAACGAAGAGGTTTTTTTATTTACTTGGCATGATTAATCAAATTGTTTGACTCTTCCAACATAGTGCTGTTGATTGCCATTTTGTGTGGCTTTTAGCCATGGTGCACACTTCAATTATACCTCTTTCTTAATCTCCAGCTGAATACTGTTAGTTTAAAAAAAACGGATGAGATGTTTGTTTAAATTTCTTTGTGGAGCGACTGCATAGCGCAGGTGTCTCAAACTTGTCGTGCGTTTGGCCTCCGTTGGATTAGTGTTCTGATGCCTGTCAACATAATGTGACCCTGTATAAAGAAATAGGATTGGCGCACTGCTGTTGACCATCTGAGCAAAAACACGAGTTGTTTTGGCTTTGTAAGCACAGAAGGGACATTGTGCAGTGGGTTCTCTTTAGGAGGGGAGGACTGAGAGGGAGGGGTTGAAGAGTTGGGCTAAGATGCATCAAAAGTTCTCTTGAGAAACAAGAATGTTGTGAATTTTTTTCTGGTTGTTGCAGATCTTACGGTCTGACTCTCTTTAGCACCATTTTCATATTCGCTTGTTGTTAGAAAATGTAAACTAAAGCAACACAAAAAGAGCAAGGTGATGACTATACTTTTCATTGCTTTTTTTCTCTTCTGTCACAATTTATTAAGTGGGTTGAGCTGTAAATGTTAAGAGCAGATCTGTATGACTTTTGTAAGTGTCAAGTTCCTGAGGGGTATCATCTGCAGTGCCGATCAATTAAAACAGAAATATAAATTGTTCTTACTCTAAAGTATTAATTTTTCTTTGCATGAGTTTTGCACTCTAGCATTTTTTTCCTCTTTTTAATCAAGTTACATCACGTTTTGATTTTTGTGCAAGTGTTACACCTGCTGTACAAATTATGTAAAGCACTTAACTTAGTTCTGTTAAAATTTGTCCCTGCAGAGCCATAATATAGGCATCCAGAGTGAATTTTAAAATTGTTGTTATGGGTTTTACTTGACAGGAAAAACAGATTGACAGAGTGCTGTGTGCTACAGTTAATACCCGTGAATTGCATTAAGAGTAAGCAGCTCAGATTCGGGGCTTTTCTGAGACTTGTTTAGAAACAGATCAACAAGCAAATCATGACTTGTGGTCTTTCGATTTATAATGAGCATCAAAATAAACTTATCATGCCGTGATTATTTTCGGAATAAATTTGATTTATCATTCACGATTGTGATGCACTCAGGTGACTTTGTTGCATAAGCACTAAGTCATTAGTGAGAGTTGGTTGCCCACAGGTAATGCGATTCAACATGCTGAACATCAAGATTAGCAGAAATCAAGAAGACTGAAATGAATCTGTATGTCCCATATACCATCATTGTGGACTCATCAGTAGGGATGTTTATCGATGAGGTAAGGATTTGTATAGACCCCCCTATTCAAAGAGTTTAGTGTAGACCTTCAGAACAATATGCTAATTGTTGTGTACTGTACAACCAGCAAATTGATGAGGAATGTGATGTCCAGACAGAAGAGTGTTATTGCTGCAGGATATGTGGTGGTTGACAGCACTTCACAAACTATGACCATACTGTTAAAGAAAGGAGACATTTGTGTGTGTTTTTTTAAATATCAAAATTCTGGTATTGCTTGATATAGGTACAGGAGTTTAGGGTTTAGAACATGTGCTGAAAAAAAGGATTTCTGCAGCATTGTACCCATATACCCATATAGAATCTTCTAGGTATAAGTTCCTGCCCCTGTAAAATTCTTGCCCACCAAAAGCACCATCAAGAATAGCTGCCTTATATAAGCTCTCTGACATAGGTTCTCTAAAAATGTGACACGTGTTTGAAAGGCTGCTCCCCAGGACTTACACAATTTGTGGCCCATGACATCTCAGTAGTGGGAAATAAGTTACATTCTCTTTTGCGAGTTCCTTTTTATAACATCTTTGTCTTGGCAAAAGCTTCTTCTAATGAGACTGCAGTGTGGTATGGTTCATTATATATAGCTGAAATTAGTCTGAGAATGCCTTTTTAAGTGATAGCTTTTAAAAAAAAAAGAAAAACATTTTTGAGCGTCCAATTAAGAGCAGGAAATTATTCTTAGGAAGAGCTTAGTAAGTTGCCATCTAAAGCTAGATGAATGCTCTGTGGTTTAAACTAAGTGTGAAGTTCCATAGTGTTGAGTGGAGTTGTCATACGAAATGAAAATCAAAGTCTTTCCAAATGAAGAATACTTATAAAGTGGGTCGCGTACAATATTCTTGCAGAGACTGAAACGATTCGTATCAACTATGATTAAATTCCTTTGTCAGCCGTTTTGGAATGGAGAGAGTGTGCGAGTGTGCTCATTAAAAGTGTTGGAATGGCTTCAGAAATATTCCTGGCTAAGACAGTAAAGGGTGTTCTTTAGCGTTTGGGGAGAAGACTGGAAAGTTGAAGAAGGCTTATTTGTCACCAGATTACAGGGGTGGAATTAAGACTGGTATTTAAATGCAGTTTGAGTCATGCAAGGCTCTACAGTCTCCGGGTGCATTGTACACACTGTGTGGATAAAGCAGAGTATTACTTATTTTAAATTCCGTTTTAACTCTAGCTTAACTGTACTATGAACTGTAACATACACAAGGTTATGGTAATTTTGCAGCTGTCATTTTCACTGTCAGGACAACAAAAGAGAGCAGCCTTCAAGCTAAAAGTGCCTCGTTCTTCTTAAAAGATGATTCATTTCTGCATTAATTGATCATGAGAGTTGAACAACTGTTACGTTAGACGTGATTTTTATGGCGTGATTTATCTCGTTGTTTAATAGTGAGATGTAGATATGTTGGCTTTACAGTTCATTCAGTAGTATGGCGGTTTATAATTAGCTACATAGATTGTTAAAATACATATTTTCCTCCCATCTGGTAATGTAACGTTTTTCATATAATTTAGTTATGCAGAGACCATCAATCACTGCAGCTTACAAGAAAACTGAATACGCAAGCATCTCAGGCTTGCCCAAGGCTAATATTCCACTGGAACCCTGTGGTGCAGTACAAAAAGTGACTGCTGCTCTGAAGGGAGCTCAGTCTGGATCATCGTTGAAAATTATTTCTGGCTGTAAGATGAAGAGCAAAGAAAGGTCCTGAAGAGGAAGCTGTGAGAGAAGTAAACTAGAGTAAAAACCTAACATAAGGGTTAATAATGAAGGCCCCTGACATGCCATACCTCTAGTTGATAGAACAGAATTAAGTTTTCTTTCAATGCAAGTGAATAGAGGCCATGTTACAGAATTCACTTGGTCCATGGTCCAGGGAAATTTAAATTAAATGGGGATTTAAGCCATTTCAGTGTTCACGAGCTGTGCCTTTATAAGCCACTTGGTGCTGGATATTTTAAGATTTTGCTGCATAGGCAGTTGATTAAAGTAAAAATAATAATATATTGATTTCCTGCTTTGGCTGTTTTTTTTTCTCAAGAACCTACAGCTCTTAAAACTGTAAGTCAATCACCGTGCTATAGTAAGAGTATAAGAAAATAATAATGCTTATTTCATAACGTAAAATTCATGTGTGACAGAAAATGTGTTACTTGTATCCCAGTGTTGCATGCAGCATTAAAGTACTCAGAATTTCAAAGTCAATTGCTTTGAAAATGAAGTTAACCAGAAGTAGCTTGCTGGTTTACTACTGCTTAGGAGCATGGTCTTCTCATGACTCGTATAATTAAATGATTAACAGGCTGAGCCGCTGGCAAATTTCAGCTGCAGTGTGATAGGAGAGAAAGCAGGAGCAAAGCAGAATAAGATAATGCAGTGATTCAAATAAGTGCCTTGTGAAACTTGTTTTCTTTCTGGCATGAAGGTTTTCCTTTTCTTCGCATTGTTTTATCCATCCTCAGGAGCAACAGTCATATGCTTATTCCATAATGAGACACAGGGGCTGCAATCATTGATGATCTCATGTACATAAACAGTAATGTGTACCTCTGGAATTTTTGGCTTTCAAATGAATTGTGGGAAGTGGAAGTTACTCTCTGTGAATCATTGCTGGTGGACAATGCAGCTTTAAACAGCCTCCAGACCACTGTCCAGGAAAGTTCAGAACGGTTTCCTCCTTTATACTGAAGTGTTTTCCTGTGAGATTTTAGTACGTGACAAAAGCGTTTTCTAAATAAGTTTCCCATTGCAGTGCAGTGCAAAGGTTTAACAAGGTTGAAGTCTAAACTGCATAGTAGTTTTGCTGCGTTTATTGGATAAACACAGATTTTATTTTTGGGTGTCTGCTTTAACACTTTTCCTAGGGTTTAAAACTAACAAGCAGAAGTCCTTGTTATACAGGACAAGGTCTTAGCAAGGTCTTGTGGCATTTAAGAAAATTAACTTGTTGTGGATGTCAAAAATGATATATGAATTTGTAAAACTTACAATGAGCAGAAAAGAGGTATGGATGAGAGAGTTTATCTTAATGTATACACCTCCCGTGAAATGTCTGATTACACCATAGTTCAGTAGAACATGATAAGACACTAAATATCTTTGCTGAACAGTAATTACAACGGCTGTGCAAAGGAAGCAACAGTGTTATTGATTATAGATATAGTCACTTCCATCAGCTGCAAAGTTTTCCTATGAGAACATAAACACATATTAGTCATATTCCAGGTCCCCAACTGGCATTACTAATGAGGAAGTTAAGATTATGATGAGGGCGTTCATGAATCTCTCAACTGTTGTTGTATGTCTGAAGCTGTGAAAAAAAATGGCTGTCCTTTGATGTAACATTTTTCTTCTGCTGAAGTATTGGCTGGACGCCCATGCTAATTTCCCAGCAAATACTGTGCAAGTAAATAGGTAAGTTTTAAAAATATCGAATATGAGCGCAGTCTAGAGGCACAAATGTCTCCAGAGACTCAAATTTGAATGTGTTCCAGCTCTATTTACGAAGCTCACACTTCAATATATCAGCTTTGACGGTTACAGATATTGTTCAGATATTTTGGAATTTTCTACCTCTTGAGCCATTTTAAGAGCTACAGCTGTTCTTTGAACTAAAATATAGCTTATGGCTTTTCTTGTTTTTTGGAACTCCTAAAGTGTGCCTTAAACTCCAATATTTGCTTTGTAGCCCTGTCATTCTGGTGTAATAATTGATATGTCTGCCTTAAGATGTCAGTGAAAAAGAGGCACATTTTTAAACCATGTAATAGCAGCTGGAAAATATGGCTCTCCCTGATGACATAGCAAGAACCACAAAGTTCATGTTGTGTGGAGGTAGAGGAATTCCTGAAGGAGACACAGGATACTGGCCCCAGCAATTTCAGTGGATATCAAACAATTGTGTACAATCCCTTTAGAAGTTTTGGTTATTGTCAGGCAATAACGTAATCAAGCAAGTTGGCACCAGCAAGTTCTTTACTTCTGGGGCCTATCCTGCACTCAGAGCATTAGTGTCTACAGCTTGAGCCACTCAGATACACTGTGATGTTTTTTTTTTTCATACAAGAATGAGCAAGCGTTCTCAACAGGCAAAGATTAAATTGTTGTTGAATAGTAGTGAAATAGAGCTTTTTATTTTTAAGCCTCAGAGAGCTGTCTAAAAACAAACATGGAATGCAGAAATAAAAAGAAAAGATGAAAAGGCACAACAAATATACTCTGTTAAGTCAAGCAAAACTAAATTATACATTAAATGCTGAAGTGAAAAAAATAAATCTAACATGTTGAGTTGCAGACACTGTGTGTATTTGGGCATTGGGTACTGCAGATGTGGTGCTGTACAGGAGAGGGCTCTCAATCATTGAGTGGAGCTTGGTCTTCCAAAGATTAAGAAGGTATAAGACAGCAGATATTGGATTTCACTAGAGCTGCACTCATGCTTATGCTGAACTGGAGTTAGACCATCCAGTTTCTAACATGTGAGCAGGTAAATCTTCACACCAAAATTCACAAGTAATAAATGTATTTTACATGTGCATGACCCAATAAATTTAGGTCCTTGGTAGAAACCCCTTTAAATGAGGTCTTATAGTAGTCTGATCTTGATGAAATAGACGTGAATAAAAGTTTTAGTGGCAGAGTCTCAACTGATCAGTGTTCCACAGATGGGGAAAATTATACTTTTGAACGTTTCCTAAAATGTACTTCAGATAACAGTAGGGTTTCCCCCAAACCAAAGTTTTTCCACAGTCAATGAAGAGTCCACACCAACAGGAACACAGTAGTCTCTATTTTGAGCTGAACCTCAAGAATTATCATAGTTTCTCAAAGTTCTGAGAATTGTTTGCATGTGTTCTTGGTCTAAACAATAACATGCACTTCTTGTCTCTTGCTTTGCATCTCACAGCATTCTATAATTTTATCCTGGATTTCTCCTTTGACAGTTTTCACAAATTATAGGCTTCGTGACAAAAGGAAATAATCTCTTCCTCCTTTAAAAAAAAAATAATTTAGCCTTGTTAAATAGCTTGTATAATCCAGCTTCATTATAATGTAGGCTTTCTGAGCACAGTGCTTTGTGAGTTGTAACTGTAATGAAGGCATAGTTAAAAGGATTTAGTATGCTTGAAATAGAAGCCAAAAGAGGTCCCTGTGTCAGAGGTCTGCTGATTATCACAAACCTTCTGTGATGAGAAAGAGGTGTATTCCATTCCTCATTAAAATATATCTGCTGCTAACTAAAAACCAGACCAGGCTGTAGCTTCAAAGGGGCCTTAAATTGTTGTCCATACTGTAACTTCCCAGGGTCTGCAAAGCATAGAAGTACTCGGTCTTGTTCAGTCTTTCCTTTCAAATCTTTTTAATGACACAAAACGCATGGGATTACTGCATTGGTTCAACTCTCCTAGTCCTGTACTCAAGTTTGATTTTTATTTTGTGTAAGGTAACCTACATATCTAGAAAAAAACCCGGCTTATTATATTTTTTCCAACATTTCCTCTAGATGTTAAACAGTGCTGATTCAGCTACCTTTTCTGCTATCTTGGAATAATGAGAATGATGTATAATTTCAGAACTACAAAGTCTTATCTAAAGCTGGATAAGTGAGTTATTCAGAATCTGAGATGCATATTAGTTTCCTTTGAATCTCATCTACTGTATCCTAAAACAGTCTAATGTAAGAAATTGATAAGCTGTCAGTGACTGGCGGTTCAAATATTCTTGGGAAGATCGACTGACCTTTTTTTTTTCTCTTAAGATTTGCTAAAGTCATTTCCAACTGCAGCTTTCAAGATCTTAATTGGGTGCTGTAGCTTTTATAGGGTGACCTCAGGAGGATCATTTGAAAGTCTTTCTTATTGGAGACCCGAGCAAGCCTCTTGTGCCTCCTGTTTCGGAAATCTTTCCTATGGGTCTGCAACACCACAGACCAGAACTGCAGCTAAACTCCACTGGAGCATTCGGCATACTGAACAAGACCTCTCTTCCTTCCTTCAGCTGCCTTACTCATTTTCTCTGTGGTGCATACCCTGGCAGAACGTATCTTCTGTGAATTGTTCTTAACATTTATGGACAATAGAATAAGTTGAATCACATGCTGGTGCCCTTTTTTGAAGAAGATTTTAATAATTATCAATGTCTCTTCAGTAACTCATTAGATGTTTTTCTGATATCGGGTCAGAACTTCCTTGATCTTTACTATTGGAAAAGTAAGGGAAAAATACAAATACTGACCCAGAAAACATTCAGTAACTGTCCGCTTAAAGCATTTTATGTTAAATAAGATTGTGCTGTCAGAATATAATTTTAGTCTGAAACTGTATTTTTGCAAAAGTACTATTTTGTAAATTTGTGGGGGGTTTTGTAATGTACATTTGTGTGACTTCAGATTTTTTTACAACGTACATATGAACTGAGTAGTTGTAGAGTAAAAAAAAAGGTTCTCACTCATGAAGGCATGGAACACCTTGCAAGTTTTCCTTTTCTTTTTATTGTTTGATTCTCTTTTCACAGTCACTTTCACCTGTGATGCAGCATGCCACCTTTTTAATTGTGTAAAGGGTTGCAGGGGCTTGGCTGCTTAATGTGATAATTGTCAGTCTAGTTCTTGGCAGGGGAAGCTGCCGCTCTTCACTAACACCCACTTGTAGCACATATCTCAGAAACATGCGCTGGTATCGAGTTAACATGCTTGGGGTGCCAGAATTCTGGTTTTATTCATAACTGAAAATGTATATGCATGTGGGAGGTTTATTATGTACTGTAATACTACACATCACCATGTAGGCTATATTGTAAAGTCTGCATTTTGTGCACTGTTTTCGGTTCTTCCTATTTCATTAAATGTCACAGCTTCACTTTAATTGCTTTCCAGTGCCCAAGAGCGATTGACGTGGCTGGGTTCACTTGTCTTATTTACCTCTTTATATCTTTATTTTGGACTCTTTTCGTGGATGACTGCTCAATGGAAAGGTTTTGACCAAGGCATGCTGTTGACGGGCATAACGCAAAGGACATTCATATTTGGGGACGTTCCAGTCCATCCAGTATTGGCTCTGACTTCGGAGCAACAAGAAAATGTAAGCAATTGCCTGAAGGACTTTGAGGCCTTCCCGATGTTCTAAATCAATAATTGTTGACTTTGACTTATGAACATCCAGTAAATTATAGAAGATTTCATTTGATGGCATCTCCAGTGGAGGTCATTTTTGGAACTCTCGGCTACCTGTCACAACGTAGCGTATTGATTATGTATTGAGAGCTCATTCTTGGCAGGAATTTCATTAAGGCATGCCGAGGTTTCTCAAAAGTCAAAAGTGCTAAAACAAAACGAAGTTTCTTTTGGACTTTGTCATGTCTCTAGTTATTGTATGCCCGAAGAAACCCCTTTTATTGGTTTTAATCTGAAAATCTAAAGAAGCCCCTATGTAGGCATTTAATCGATTGTTCCCTTGATGGTCTTTAAGAGGCAGGTTTCTGTACCAGAGGTGTTCTGTAACAAGTCACAAGCAGATAAGACAGGCAGTCTCACACCTTCCAAAACAGTTCAGTTCTACACTAGAATCCTGGTACCGTATCAGGAACGAGGTGTTATGTCTTTCAGTGAAGCATTAAACCCAAGTCATTTGTAATCCTTAAAGATCCCACTCATGCCACTGTTGTAAGGAGAGGGGGTTTTAACCCTAGTGTCATTACTTTAATTTCTCTTCATGCCTTGTCATTCTGTTATACTTAAATATTTCCATCTGTAGATTAGCTCCATCAATTTCCCTACGGGATTAATAAAGTATTATCTATCTAGCTGCTTGTTAGTCTTCACTTCTTCACCCTATCTGATCAGTATAGATCAGTTGGGCTTCAGGTTTAAAATAGATGCCACAACACGTCAGAGGACACTAAACTCATGTACCATCTACCAGTAAACCATTAGAGATAAAAAGCGATTTTATAAATGAGAAGTACTATAATAAGTGTCAAAGACCAAATCTTTCTGCATTGAAAATCCTTCCATTGGGGAGTGATGTCAGTCAGCTTTTTGACTCATTTCACACTATTGTGTGACAAGTAATTTTCGAGAATACTTCCTGGAGTCGTAGCAATTATAGACAAATGGACACGGTGCTGTAAATGTTTGTTTCCTTCTTTCCGTGAGAAGATACTTATATTCCTGATTTGACATGGGCATATTTGTAGAGGAGATTCATTTCTGGCTTGTACAGAATAGATTCAGGAGGCCCTCTGGTGACACTCCAGCAGCTGCTCAGCTTGTATCATAGCTGTTTGTGATCAGCTGAAAGTAATTAAGTTCTTTTGATAGCTTTAGTTTATTTGGCTTTTGGTATTGTTTATGCTGAACGTCTGTGTCCTTGTAAATATTTTTAAAGTTGCGTTTTTTTCTCCTTAAATTTGGAATCACCTTTGTAACCTCCATCTTAATCAGTTATTAATTAACTTGGCTATCTGCAGCAATGATGCGCTGGAGAGAAGTAGAGAATGTGTCCTTGGAAATGTGAACTGTCATCTTCAGCTCCTTTTTTTTTCCTTCTGCAAACTCATACCATAAACAGTGGGTTATAGAGTTAGTTGGAGGACGGGTGCAGTGTTTGCCGACAATACTGCAAGAACACAGATGTCCAGCAAGCCACCTGAGATCCCTGCTTAATCAAGTTTACAGGGGTATTACGATGTTTTGTTTTTGTTTTAATGTGTTGAAAGGATTACATTTTTAATGTGAAAAGAAATGAAAAAGAAGTGCCACATGTTAAACAGCATGCTTAGAATGGAGTTTATCTCATTTTATTGACAAAGAGATGTTCTGTTAACTAAAATAGGAGATCCACCATTATTAATGCTGAAAATAATGGGTGTATATGTTAACAAGGAAACAAAGTCATAGAAGCTATAGCACCTGTATTCGTCAAGCCAGCACAGAAGTGAGCATCAATAACTGAACACTGAGACATAGTTGAGACCTCAGCCAAGGCTTGTACCATCTGCCCAACCAGACCTCATTGGGCATGCATGCCGTGTAAGACGTGTTTGCGAAGTGAATGGGGTTTCTCAGTTTGTGCCAGCAATGGCTGGGTTTGCCATATGAAATGCCCTCCATTTGTCTGGGTGCCAGTGCACACACAGGATGAATAAATGCAATTAGGGAAAAAAAGCACTTTTGGATCTTCCTGTGAGTCCTGAAGGTATAACACGGCCGGAGCAGCAGGGCAAATTACCTTTGGCCCAGTTCTCTCATCTTGTCAGTAAACTGTCCACTTGCGCTGTTGCAGTTGGGCTCCTATGAATTGATGAAACAGGTTCTTAGAGTTCCCAGTTACAGGTCAATAAGAAACATTTAGTTTTTGTAACTCATGCTAAGGTCCTAATTAGATAAAGAATTTTGCAGTTAAATTTGTAATGCCATGGCTGTGAATGGTACACGATGTGAGTTCTTAGAACAGTATACCAGTTTTGAACATCTCATCGCATCCTCCAAATGGTACGACTTTGCTTTTCAGTTGTCGCACAAATGAAGTGACAGCCAGCACATGGTTTTTTACCTCACTTCCTCACATGTGGGTTCAACAGCACTTGTAGGATTGTAGCTCTCGGAAATGGCAGCTATGGATTTATGGGGTATCATCCTATTTCTGGTTTGGAAGTGAAGTGGCTTGAAATTAGGCTTGAGCGTTTTGTGGTTTTCACTGCCGGCAGGGCTGGCTGAAAGCAGATGACAGCATTTGCTTAGCGGTTGGAGTGAATAATCTTCATTTGCAGGCTGTGGAACAGTTGGGGCCCTTCCAGCAAAGGTGTCAGTCACAAGGAGGATAATGCCCCCATATAGTTCTGTTTTGTCAGGAGGAATGATTGCGGGTTTGGTGGAGATGATTCAGATGAGATTAAAATGGGCTTCTTTTTTGCTTGCTTTCTAGTATTTCACCTTCTTTTAGTCACCTCTGCCTTTTCTTCCTTTGCCAGGGATCGAACTGTTCATCTCCTAGCCCTTATTTAAAATGAAAATATTAATTTTCACCTGTTCAAAGATGAAATATTGCCTCTCTCCTGCTAAGCTTGTCTTACACAAGCCTTCCAGTTTTTTTTAGTCATTTAAGCTCTGAATTCAGTCTTGTTAAGGTGCATGTTATCCGTTCCAAGGGAGACTGTAAGATTAAAGTGTTTGAAAGCAGGAAACACTTATCAAAGAGCACAGTGCTGCTTTCTGTGCTTGGGATATTTTGGAATTAAAGGGAAGACTGCTTTGTCTACAGTACTGCTTAGTTAGGTATGCATATCAACATGCCAATTAACCTTTTATCTCACTATAGCTGCTGTAGCCTCTGAAAACCATTAAAACATTGCAGTATCGTACCATGTTCAATGTCTTTTGAAAGCGCACTTCGATAAGAAACATTACCTTGAATAGTCTTTGTGAAAAATAGGGGCAGGCTTATTTTATTTTTGACCTTTCTACTGTCCCAGACTCCTCAATAATACCTAGTCTTAGTTTTATGGTTCTGATCTCAAAGGAGCTTTAGCAAATATCTGAATTAACTTTGCTTAAAAATCAGGATATATTTTTTTTAAAATGGCTAGAATGAAAAAAATAACCTTATCCGTTTTCATGGACAGCAGGTGTTATCACAAAAAGGGGTAAGCAGAAGAATTCAGAACACTGAACTTAAAGAGGATGCAAAAGCTAGTGAGTGGAGTGACTGGTCTGATCAACTGAATTATGAACTTTCTGACAAGATTGGAACTATTGATGTCATCTACCAGTTTTTTTTTGTCAGATGCAATGCTAAGGGCTTTTAAAAAAATGGCTGGCTTAGCTAATTCCAGGCTCTCGCCAACCTTTGTGTAAAGAAATCCTTCCAGTTCTTCGTTTTAAAAGTACTTTTTTACTTGGATCCTCTGGGTCCTGTTTTCTCACCTCAATAAAGGTGCTGAATGAAACAGTTTAAGTAGCAGTTGATGTCCTTTACTTTTCCGTCTTTGTTTTGGAATGCTTGATACTCGTGCTGTCATTGATGCTGTGTACGTCAGTCTAGGGCTTAATCCTGACACTGTGAAGGTCAAGTGTGAAATGCCAGGCCAGCTGAACAGTCCTGCTCTTCCTTAAAAGGAATTTTTTTGTAGGAGTCTTATGTATTGTGGCACTTGTGAGTACGTAAAGTAGGTTATTGTACATGATACTCATTTTATTTCGCCTTTCAAAACACTATTGGATAATGTACCCTTTCTCCTTTATGCTGAAAGTTGTATTTTTTCAAGACTGGCACCTCTAGGCAGGGTGCCAAGCCCCCTAAAGTTCTCTTTACTCTGACTCAGCCTGTGAATGTAGGACTTAAACCTGCTGTAATGGCCTTTTCTCTGCACTGCTGTATTATTGGTGGAAGCCAATGTGCTCCACTCACACTCCCAGGCAGCTTCCTTGTTTCATTCAACTTCTTGTTTGGAGAGGGACACTGAGGAGATTGCTTTTGCAAAGGTATTAATAAATCCATCAGATTTTGTCAAGTCTTTCTGCAAAGAACACCATCTCGGAGTGCTTAGTAATGAACTGTAGTATAACAAACTGAGAGACGATCTTCTGCTCTATTGTATCACCTGTTGTCAGAGTGGCAGTTAATATTATGTGTATACTTAATTATACACCATTAAGGGTCAAGTGAGAGCCAGTTTCCTAGCAATAATGTGATAATTACAGGAGAGGAAACTTGATGGAACTTAATTTCTACCAGTTATCAATACTTACCAAGGACTGGTAAATATAAAATCCTATAGTTTCACATGGTATTGGAATGCATGGTTTGTGTAATTATCTTGAATTGTTAGGGAGAAATGTTTAATTAGGTGACAGTTAAATGTTGGTTACTTATACCTTAGAACAAGTTAATTGTTTCAAATGGCAGTTTACAGACATTTTCGCCTGTTAATTTCTCAGGACTGTTGTGTGAGCGATTGGTGTCCAGGTTTCTGCTTTGTATTGAAATTTAACTTCACTGTGTTTGCACACACAAACGTACATACATACATGCAAGCAAATCTGGGACCAGTTTTAAATTTAAAAGCACTTTGAGTCATTGATATTCTTAGGCATAGAAAAGTGTGAAGTATTATTGTGCCTAATGACATGAACCTTTTTCATTATTAATGCTTGCTGGTTAAAGGCTGAATACGGCCAGTCATTATATCCTTGAGTTGTCTCTTTTTGCACATTAATCCAAATGACAGGATCTCATATTACTGTTTGATTTTTGTATTGAAAATAAAATCTTAAAAAAACAGGTTCTGTAAAAACAGGAGAGAATAGATGAAATATAATGTCACAACTGTTAAGATTGATGATTAAAAATCAAATTGTTATTATCAGGTTATTTTCTGAGAAAGAACATACCTAAATTGCATTTTTCTGTGTTTTTGGCAAGAATGTAAAATTAATAAAAATTGAAACGCAAACAAACATACCTTTTATCTCATGTTTAACTGGTTGAGTAACAGCTGGAGCTATGTCTGCTTTTATATTAAGTAAAAATTTCCTGTGTGAATAGGGAGTAAATTATGTTTGCTTATCAGATTATGGATTGCCGTATAATACTGTCTTGGATTCATCTTGTCATAAAAATTGCCTTTTGCTTATTTTAAAGATGATTGCTGTTTGCAATAAACTATCATAATACACTGTTTTTCATTTGCATAATGTTTAACTGTCAGAATTATTTAAGTTGCATGTGGCATTGTTTTTATTGGGAATAAAGCAGGTGAGCCTTTGTTTTTGCTCTCTTTAATTGCTTCTTCCTCTAGGCCTACAGTATGCCTTCGCTTTGCAGGGTTTCTTTGACCCTGTCTGACATTACCTATTGTATTCCCATTAAGTAATCCCTCTGCTTTGCATTCCTTTAGGCAATTCTGAATGAATTGAGTTTCTCATCTCAGTTTTAAGAGATTCAGCAAGGCCAGCAGGATTGCAGGCCTCAAGTGGTTGTCGGGAGAGAGCAATCATCTCCAAGTGCTGCCAACTACTTTTTCTTCATTGTCTTTCAGCCTGTAAAAATTTGTGTGGCATGTAATTACATCTTTGTCATTGTTCTTCCTGAGATACAGCTCAGGTCAGAGTTTTAACCTGACACTTCAAAGTGTAGTAAACCTGCAGTGTATTCCTGCTCTCTCATGGAGGGGTAGTGGGTTAAAGATGGTGCTGCAGCAGCCTCTGTATGAAATGTTTGAAATTTCAAACTCTACTAAGCTGTGCTTTGTAGGCCTTTTTGCTTCATTTTGTGCTTCCCTGAGGGATTTCCACTGGTCGGAGCTTGCAGTTTTAGGTTGCAGTGGTGTGCACTTTTGATTGGGGCAGCAAGCTTTTACTTTGTGTCCTGTGCAAAGTATTTCCTTCTGGTACAGTATTTATAAATGAAGTCTTTCTAATCAGGTAAACTGTTGAATATCGACTTCAAAGAGCATCCCTTCAGCTGTTTCAGCCAAGAGGACTCTCCTGCTTTAAAGCTCAGGTGTTCTTTACCAGTCGGATCTTCGTGAAAAACATCTGCCTGCAATAAAAGATTTTTTATTATTAGTACCCGGATCTTGTAGCTGTATTTGAGTGGTTTTGATTTGTACCTTACAGTGCCTTGCTTCTGATTTGCAAAACTCTCACCTTTTTATTCCAAGCTGTCAAGTTGTAAAACCTTTCCTGTCGTCTTCTAGTTAAAGGGAAAAGGTACAAATTCACTTTTGCTTAGCATTTTCCCATCTCCTAAGCCTCCTTTTGCTTGAAATCATGTCGTGATGGAATGTGTTGTACCCATTACTGGATAAGAAATAGTGTCCTGAAACATAAAGCTTTGTGCTTTCCTTTTCTGAAGTTTTCTCAGTTAGTTGTCATCAGCTCACTGTGAATAAGCTTGAGTTTCATTAAACGTCTGCGATGTACGGGCCCTGGGGTGTCTTTTACATTAGGCTAAGTTTAGGCAGATATCCCTGGGAGTTTCTCTAGAAGTATTATGTCAATGATCTGCCTAGGACACTACTTTCTGGCAGTAGCTCTCAACACTCTGAAAGTTTTATTATATTGCTCAAAGAATTTAAAGGAACACATCTAATTTGAGATTTGCTCACGTAGTGTGATATGAAAGACTTCAAGCTTACAGACAAAATATAAGAAATTTCACAGTTTTTAAGTTGTTAGATGACTCTGCTTAGGATTTCACTAGATGCACAGTAGCACTGTTAGCCTTAAAATGTTTAATGAAGTAAACAACAATAAATTGAGTTGTAATGATAGCAAGCTATTTAACTCAAGAGTATCACAAATATAGTTAAGTGTCTCTTATGTTTTGAACTGCTTTAAGTCTTCTTTAAGTAATCTGCTGTGCATGTACATCTTCAGAAATAAGCATAAATGTGTTTATTAGTAGATTAAACTATGAAGCTAAAAAAAGCATAGTTGTATAAATGACCTTAGAATCAGCCATGCCAGTATGGTAAATGCTCATTTCAGAGCTTAACCCTAAAAATGAACTTTCTGTAAAAAGATATCCAACAAGAGGAGTGTGTGCATGTCACATGGCTGTCAGATGGAAGTTGAAAGTTTCCCTGAGGGACAGTCGTAAAGCTGCATTCCTTTCACAAGGAAGAAAAAACATTCAGCTGTCTGCATGTTTTACAAGGAGCTTATTGTTCTCTTTCAGTTCCAGAACTAAAATACTACATACTGCTTCCGTGTAAAAAAAACTAAAACCGCACACCCTTGAACTGCTTATAGGTTTGTCATTTCGTAGAATGAAGTAAATTATCGTGGATATTTTAATGCTCATTTTGATAGTGATTCTCTAGTTATTCAAACCCTGGAGATTTGCCAATGAAAAAAAAAAGACTCCCATCTGTTTGAAAGGATTTTCACAGTGCACACCTTTTTCCTTTCTCAGTAGCCTTGGTCCGTAGCCCATTCCTGTCCGTTTTCCTTGTTTCCCTGTGACCTAATGCAAGCCGCACCTCAGTGGAGGATTTATGACCAAATGCACAGTACACCATTATGGCCTTGGATTTTGCCAAGATTAAGGAGGAACTAGCAGGGTTTTTGAAAAATGAGTTATATGTTTCTGCAGGCGTTCCTGTAACCGTTTTGTACCTTTTTCATTTGGTTGATCACATCCTGACATGCTATAGAACTTTAGAAGTCTGTCTAGAAGTTCACTGTCTCCGTTTTCAGGATGTCAGCGTTCATGTAGCTGCAGTTTGGCGCAGAGGAGTGTCTTTGACATTGATGCCTGTCTTTTGTCAATGTGCAGCTGATCAAGGAAGCAGCCTTTCTGGTCATGTGCGCCACTATCCACCGTTTCAGCATTGGAGCCTACTTCTGTTGTAGCGGGGTTTGGAGACCGATATTTCAGAAACAGCCGATGCTTGACAAACTGTATCCTCAAAAGCACTCCTGCACAAGACTGCAGCTCAGTGCAAGATGACTGACTGTGTGTATATGTGGCTAACAAAATACCCATTTCTCCTTTAAGGTAATTTCCTTATCCAATCCAAACTGTGAGATTAAAGTTTTTCTTTAAGAAAAGACTTTTGCTTATCAGTCCATCAGTTTCATGAAAAACCCAGCTCTTAATGTTCTTTTGCACTCAATTGGCCAATTACAGCAGTCATCCATCATACATATTGCTAACCCTTGCCCTGTTATTGACGAGTGATGATTGTGCCAAAAAGAGGGCTGAAATGATGACTTGTGACAACCTGCAAGTCATAATCATGCGTCTTTACCTCTGACAGTTCGCTTGTGAGGTGTTCTGGGTAGATGTGGTTTATTACAGATGTGACAGCAGGGAATAGTATATAGACTCTGTTTAAAAAAAGTAAGTATAATCAAAACAAGCAAAGCCCCAAGAAAGGAAAACTCCCCATGAATCCAACAGTTCTGCTGTGTTCCTGCCACCTTATACTCCAGACTTTATACAAAACTGTCAGGGTTTCAATTTCTGCCAATGATTTCAGCTGACAAGCTTAAATGTTCTGGGTTTTTGCAAGCTCAGGAAATATAAGGTGTACTTTTACGCAATTTCTTCTTCCCGATTTCAGAACTGGTGCTTAGTGCTGCAATTTAAAGAAAATTCCCAGCCTAAACCGTAAAGGAAAAATAAGGGCATATAAAACAAAACTTAACTTTCCATGTTGCTCAGTTACACGGGAAAACAAAACAAAAATTGCAGCTGAGTGATAAAAGTTTAGGCTGTGATGTTTTTAGTTTCTTAGATGCCTGCAGAAAAATAAATGTCATAATGCACTTTCACCATTTCCAAAGATTGGCTCACTTGGAACATGACAAAAATGTAGTTTCTCATACATCAGCTGCACAGACACTATTATTAGTCTACAGCTCATTTCTAAAAACATTTGACAGACATTGTTAATCCATACTGTAACCATATGGGTGTTTTTTCCATGTTTTTTGCATGACATTTTCAGCATTTTTATTTTTCCTGTAATTATTTTTGACTGCTTTAGTATTGCTTTATTAAAGCAATGGATTAACGTTAGAAATCATTTTAAAAATGTGTGGTGATGCAATTTTGCTGAAATACTAAGTTTCTAAATCTTTAAAAAGTGTTTTCCCATACTAATTCATACAAATATCCTTCTTCAGTAATACTTCAGAGGCTGAAAATGACTTTGTAAATTACTGTCTTAATAGTGTAGTGTCATCTCATAATGCATTTATATATCTATAGTCTGACTTGTTAATAACCTTGCAATTACCCATTAGTCACGGTCATTTTCTACCTGGTTTCTAATACTCTTACTTATGTATTAATCCATTACACATTATAATAATTGACACATGGCCTCTGCAGCCATAAACTAAGGCATTACCCCTCCTTGTTCGAATGTTTTACCATGAATACCTATTTAATTGGAGTTTCAAGACTCTTATTTTTTCTTGGCAGTTTGTACACTTAGTTTTTCTGGTGACAAGGGTGTATATGCACTCATCCATGCAGTAATGTACCCAAAAGGATTTAGTTATGCAGGTGTATTGCCACGTGTTATTTTTACTTGGTTTTCCTTAATTTCTTTGAAAAATGTCCCGTGATCACTGTTAAATGTTCTGGGGCTCACAGCGTTAAAGGAAGGGGTATGTGCGAAAGCGCTCATGTGAGTTTTATGGTCTACGCAAAGGGGGTGTCCTGCTGGAGGTGGGGGGTTGTGAGTGAGCTGCCTTCCCACTCCCCCTCTCGCCTGCACTGACTTGTCCTAGTGCACTGAAAACCGGGTTTATTGTTAGCCATTCTCTCCAGTTCCATTGAACGCCTGGACGGGCCGCTAATAAATCAGACACAGCAGCGTGCTGTCAGACTGCAGAGAATGAAAATAGAACTGCTCTCCTCCAACTGCTACTGCCGCGTTTCCCCTACGGGGTCCTGGTCCCTGCATTCTTTATTGATTTGCTGGGTGTGTGTGTTTGTAAAAGCAGCTGTGTATATCCCCTTTTGGGCCTATTATAAGGCATTCACACTCAAACGTGTGTACAGTATTGCGCCCAATAGGCTATACATGATAGTCGCTTGAAGGGAGATTGTAATTAATGAGGCTGTGGCCTGATTACACAAGATTGCTTGGGTTTGTTTGTTTTCGCTTAACTCTCAAAAGCCGAGTTTCACTTGGGGAAAAGTTACAGAAAAGAGCCACTAATGAGTGGCAACCTGAAATATTAATTTTTTTCCTCAACCTCTCCAGCCTTCTTCAAAGTCCCTGACGCACCCTGTGGAATGGGATACAGTGCTACAGTATTCTCTTATGCTACAGCAGCGGAATTTGTCCATATTTATATGCAGTCTTTCATGTCCAAGGTGCTCCCTGATATGAGAGAGAGAAACGGAGCATGGATGTACATTGCTTTATTCACTCTGCATTGACTGTTCACCAACGTGACTGCTGTGTGCAGTTAGTACAGCAGGTGCCTTGAAAGAACATTAGCTAATGGCCATACCAAGGCACTGTTTTAACAGCAGACACTTAGACTTGCTGAACCATAAGGACGTTCACCAGCAGAAGGTTTGCATGCGCTTATTTCTGAGGACTCTGGTGGCCCCACCGGGGGGGCCAGTCAGATTAAGCTAATTAAAACCTCCCAAAGGGAAAAAAAAACAGATTGCGTCCTCAAATACAGTTGCTCTAAAATATGTTCATTCAGAACATTTTCTCTCAGATATTTTTAATGTGCACTTAGTATAAACTAGACTTACGGCTAGTTTAAATTCAGCATTTCAAAATGGTATAGGTTTTCGTTAGTAAAAAGCATATACTGTAGTCTCCGTCAAACAAAATGGCCATCGAGTATATAGCTTGTAGTTTGTAGCCTTGTGGTCAAATGCCAGTTTTGATTTCCTTTAAACCAAAGTGCAAGCAGTTTCTTATTAGCAGAAGCCCATGTTGTATCAGCGTCTTATAAATGTCGATGCAATTATTTTGTCTTGTGAAACTGAAAGCCTACACTGCTTAAATGATCATTTTGTCTTTACAAAATGCTAATAGGTAGGCAATTTCCAATCAGATTTCTTTTGTGATTCTGTTGATTGATTCAGTGTTTTCAGAGCACGAAATGAAAAAACTGTTAAAACCAGCCTAGGTTAGATCACATAGATTAGCTAGGCCCATGGCATAGCCTAGATTGTGATCTGGGCCAGCCTACTTAAAATCAGACTGGATTTTTATCTTGCTTTTGACAAATGTGGTGTTCTTACCAGATCTCTGCATTTCCTTTGTCTTTCATGCCAGAAGGGACATTTTTTACTAGTGGTATATTTGGGGACTGAGATGCCTTTCCTCCATCCCTAGGAAAGAAATGGCTGCTAAACATTTGTGTCCCACTGATTGCATTAAAGATATTTTTGGAATATTCTGAGTTCCTAAAAATGATTATGAAACAGGATGCTCTGTGAGGAAAATGAAAATGTAAGATTAGTAAAACAGAGATGAGTGTGAGTGGAGTATAGACCATCTCTCAAGGTCCCCTGCAGTACATTGGCTGCATGGTGGGTGTTTAATTGAAGACCTGTAAGCCAAACAGTCTTAGATGTACATCTGTGTCGCTGCCTCAAAAGACAGAAACTGTCAGGAAAGTGATGTGAAAAGGGGCAAAGTGGGGAATCCCTGCATTGAATCTCTTCAGAAGTGGACGAGCCCTTGCTAATTGCTCCAGTTGGGGTCAGAAGCTGCCGGTTCCCATACTATTCATATGCAGATCACATCTAGACCGACTTACAGATGGATTCGGTCACGCCTGTTGTGGGTTTTCACTTGGGTTTCCAACAGGCTAATTTTGTTGATGTAGTTACCTTTCTGCTCTTTTTGTGTCCTGAAGATTCAATGCAACTTTTGTGGCAAACAGCAATTTCCATGAAAATGAAATGTTCTTTAAGACCTTTATTTCCCCTTTGTTATGGGAGTGCAGCTAGCTGTAGCACTATTATTCGGGTTTAGAACTTGAGATTAAGGTTTTGTATTCAAGATTAATTGGGTTTCTGGCTCAGGAATTTCTAAATATGTATTTTGTCCATGTCCTGAGATATTTGCTGCAGTTATTTGCTGGTGTTTGTTGTGGTTCTTCTGATCATCAAGGTTAGATGGATTTCTTGCCAGTCCAGAACTAAACTACAGCAATCAAATAGTAAAATAAAAAAGTTGCACTAAATGCAGTGGCCTAAGGTAGAGATAAGTAGGGGTGCATAGCCCGTTCTTGAGGGCTCTGGGTCTGCTAGTTATCATTCAACCTGTCACCATAAATGACCTGGTCATCAGGTTAAGAAGCTTTGAAATGTACCAATGAAGCCTGCAGTCCACAAAACTTTGAAATATGCTGCCCATCCATAAACCAAGTAATATATGACTCTTATATATGGAATTTGGGATCTGTTCTGGTTGACGCCTCTGCTGTTGTGCTTCATCTTAGTGGAAAAAAATAAATGGGTTGGAGGTTAGTGCTTAAATGTACTTCCCATATAACCTTACTACCTTGTGATATTTTAAACCCTGTTAAAAGGGGACCCCACACAATTTGCACCACTGTGCAGAAGGGATTAAGTGAAATATTAGTGTCAGGGTAATAGTTAGCCATTACTGATTCCCCTTTGGCCTGACCCCAGTTGTAACCATGGCAACAACATGCCATTCACACTTTATAGCAATGAAGCAGGCCCTCGAATAATATGGACAAAGAAGAAAATAAATCTTAAGGGGGGGAAGCAGGAGATGGGGGGTACTGTCTGGGACCAAGCTTTTGTTGCTCTAAAAGAATAAAGGAAACCTGTCCTTTTAATAAGCTGTTATATCTTTTGATATTTGCTCTTATGGTCGTCTATATTGCATGGTTTCCAATAGGGAACTGGGTCTAGAACACTGCAGTCAAGCATGACTTTACCTACAATGTGCTGATTGCAATGACAGGCAATTTCTGTCCTTACCTCAGGAGTTGCAGTGGTTGGATGCGGTCTGCTCTTAAAGACGCAGTGAATGCAGCTCTCTGCTTTTCAGATTTAAGGATTAAATTAATTAATTTAGGCACATAATTTTGTCATTTAAGTCAAAGTTAAGGTAGAATATAAACCAGACGTTGTAGTGATATTTTATGCATAGAGAACACCTTTCCTTCTGCCAGTAATTCTTTTTATTGGCTTTCCTCCTTCCAGTTCTATTTTAACAACCATCTGAACAAGAGTTAATAGCAAGTGACCACTCAGTTTAATTACTCTAAACATTGGTAGATGATAAAGCTTGCAGGAGTAATGGCTTTTCTTCCTTATGTCTCTCTACAAGTTTCTTATTCAATATTTGTTTTCCCTTATCTTGCTGTTTTGCATTATTAGTATGATTTATGATTATTAATATTGTTTAATACAAATAACCACAATCGCAGGTAGCAATTGGTCTTATTTGCAGCTTGAGGAGAATTAGTGTGTCTGCAGTTTGATAATTGGCAATAAATCCATTCCTCTGTAAATGTGAGACCTACAATTAACAAACTCTATGGGATCTAAAATATTTGTGGTTTGGAGATATTTGACTGGAAACCAGTGCTCTTGGACAATGCGTTTTTTAAAATCTGCTGGATTGCTGTATGGTAGGAATAAGTGGATATGTACGCACTGGTGCTTTTCACCTTGAACCAGCAAAGAAGTGGGCTCGCTTTTCCATTTTCATAGCTGGGTTAATCTACATCCTTCCTTGATAGCATGTTTGTTACGTTTGATCAGCTGTAACGTAGGAGCTGATATAAAATAATGTTGAAGGCACAAATAAAAGAATGGCTGTTGTTCTTGCCATCTGTGCATTTTCACTGGTACAGGCTGAAGGCAGAGATCTGCAGCAGAAACTCTTCTGAATGGAGACTGAGGTGATGGAACTGCGAACTAAATGGAGATTTTTACAGACTGTGTTAAAAAGGTCTAGAAAAAGAGTTCAAACCAAACTTTACTTTGTCATTGCCTTAAGTGCATGCATACATTTTCTTATTTACAGTGCTATTTGTAGCCAGGACCAGGAAGGAACAAAGCCCACCCATCATCTTTCAGTACAACAGGGTATTCTTTCAATTTTGTTTGAATTCAAGTGCTACAAAAGCTGTGTGATTGCTTTCCATTTCAGCCACTTGTAAATGCAGCATCTATTTTCATTGTTTGCAAGATGCTGTGTACTGGACATCAAAATCAACCTGACAACAGTATGGTCAGCCTTGATTTAATTTATCAAGTTTTAAACTAGAGAGGTGATACAAATTAGAGACTAAAATCAAAATTTTCTTGCGGAAAGGAGTTGGTCCTGGTCCAAAATCTTTAACTGTCAGGCATAAGAGAAGTGTAATACTGAAGTGGTGTTTTTCAGGGCTGCATTATGGGGTTAATGAAGCAAGCAGTCTTGTAAAAAAAATAGTCTAAAATAAATTCATTCATTCTGTACAAAGAGGTACAGTAAATGCTGGGGAACTTTTTTTTTGTTGGAAAGCAGTTATAAAAATGTTTATGGAAAAGCTATTTTTGCCATGTGGGTTTCACAGAGTGCCTGTACTAAAAGATGAATGTATAGTTAGGCGGATTGCTCTGAAACAAAGGAATTATGTTGCTGATTTTTTGCCAGTATTTTAGATTGGTTTAGGAGGAGCTACATCCCCTGCCTTATCCTCAGGGGCTTTAGGTTGAGCCTGACGTCTCTTCAGCATTTTGAAATTCCACCTGCAGAGACACAGGAGCAAGCCTGCATGACATTCAAATCTCAGGGGAGGCCCGGGCATGTTTATTTTTATATAAGCCCATCTTCAGATTCAAACAAAAATCCTAATGAGGAATTTAACATGACAGCGAGGTAGTTTTTTCTTTGAAATAAAGGTGGTGATTGTAAAAATCTGGAACTGTTATTGATCTTATTTTGGTCTGAGAACATCACAAATGAGCGATAATTTTTAAGATACTTTAAAAGAACAAGTGTCCCTTCCCATTAGCAACTTGTCTTACCCATCCACAAGAGCTAATTGAAAGACTCACAGGAAAAACAAATGCTTTTTTAATCTAATTTGCCAGTGAACAATAGTCCAGGGACAGTGTTAAATTCATAAAAGTGGTTTAATGGGATGAAATTTAATGAGGTAATTTGTGGAATATCGGATGGTGACTGCTTGCAGTGTGTTCTAGTGAGATTTAAATAGATGTGTGATCGTCTCAGCTCCGCACACTGCAGAGAATTGCAAATAATCAAACATATGAACTGTGAATGTTCTAGAAAAACACCTTAAGGGCTCACTGTCTTTAAGGTTGCTCACCAGAAAGGAATGTGAACGTGTTTTGCTGTTCAGATGAGAGGCACTATTCAACAGGTGTTATGTCTAGCAATTTTGTCATGTTCTACATCCATGTTAGTGTTGAAGACACTTTACAGATTGACTTAAGCACTGATGATGCTGCATTAGGGTTCTGTATTATTAATGTGCACAGATGACACTTGTCCCCATTACAACTGTCCCTCAGCCTGAATGACACAAGGCTGTACCTTTTAAAGCCTTTCCGGGGAGGCCAGCTGATCGATGAGTCTGGTGACACTTGGATGGCATTCTCCTGCTGCTTTATTTTCTGTGGGTTTGACTGTTGACTTGAGGTGATGAAAAACTCCCTTTTGAGGAAGGACGTTGAGACTGTGTGTGTGTGTGTGGTGGTGGGGGGTTTGTGGTTGTGGGCTTGGGGGTGAAGATATGCTGATGAATTCATTAATCTCGTACAATGCTGTCCGACTGCAGCTTCTTTTAATCAATAAACCCTAATAATCAAAGTCTGTATTAATTGCTGCCCCTGCCTACTTGGGAACTTAATTAAAAATAATGTATAACATGTCAGGAGAGTATAGTCATTTCCGATAGTACACGCATGCTTTGATAATGTACAAGTCATACATTTTTTTTTGTTATACAGTATGATCAAATATGGACGTTTTTTTAAAAGGAAACTCACTCAAATCTGTATTTAGGAGAATTGTGATGCTTTAAAGTCTCAGCTGTTCAGAAAGTCCACACTGTCCCTGATGGCTCTGAATATTTTATTTTCTGAAAAGCATATGTCCTTGATTTTGTTTTCTGTTTAATAGGCCATCAACCTCTTAAATATATAATATAGATAAATTGCTAACAGGAAACAATGTTACCATTGCAGGTCAAATCCACTTTTCCATTAAATGCCAAATGAGTATACCCATCATTTGATAAAAAGCTAAGGATCATCGTGAATCATTTTGTGATGCTAAATGCCATTTTGAGTGACTGATAATGCTGTTCCTGTGACACATTATCAGTTTATTGTGATCAAGGGTTAAATGTTGTCCAAGCTACAAATTAGAACCATAATCTCTGAGAAAATTGTTGGGAAGCAGTTCAACTTTCAAGTATGTGGAGGATTTTGCTTCACAAGATCTGTGGAAATTATCCCATTAGCAATCAAATAGCTGCTTGATGAGGGAAAAAAAGGTCACCCAAACCCAATCCTTCTGTCTCACAAAATAGACGTCTTTTCACGTGATGCTGAATAGAAACACAATAGTAAATTGTGCTCTTTTAAACTTTCTCTAAGTAAAATGCCTGCCATTGATGTGAGCTTCCCTAGTCTGAGCAGACATCTTTTCATACAATCTCTGTTTTTAGAGAAAACTGGACCAGTTGCAGAAATGCAGGTGCTGTAACCCTGTGCTTTTCACTAAGAGTACACAAAGTATTTCAGAATACTTCTAGCTTCCTTTATACAGATATATTGAAACAGGATAGAAAACTCCGACATTTCTATGCTGTTGCCTTTTGTCCCTAAAAAAAGTGTCTCTTAAGTATTAACGTGTTGTCATGAAATAAGCTGCCAATAGAGAGTGACTGTCTTCTTTGTAAAATATTGGAGCAATAACACTAGGATCACAAATGATATGAACCACTTGTTTCTTTTTCTATTGGACAGGCTGTGAATTACAGAGCTGTATAAGAGTTGGGTTAAGCATCATGCATTGTACTGCAGTGTGCTCATCCAAAAAGAAAGCTTTTCCATTTAGTGGCTTAGATAAGGTGAGGTTGAAAGTCTTTACTCTGATATGAAGATAATCATTATTCATGACTGCTCTGTTTAGATACTGTATGAGGCAAAGGGAAGGAAATCTTGCTCAGTGGAAACCTTAGACTGCTCTGTTTGAATACCTCACCCCTCCTCCATCTATCAGACTCCTCATCTGAGGTCTGGCCTATGATCTGAAGTTCATGGCTCGTCCAGTTGATGGAATGTTTTTGCTTTCTCTTCAGAATGTTATCACAGGCTATATTGTAACACTGCTGCTGGATTTGGTATGCTGGAAGAGATTAAATCACTGGGTGTATTATTACTGCCTGTGCCTGAGGCAGAATAAGGAGGGGTGGGGGTTAGACAGAGCTCCCATTGAGAAGACTTTCCCTTCCATATGGATGAGAGTGCTTGATGACCTTATCAAGTGGGGCAGGTATGGCGAAGGTAGCAGGGAAGCTACAGTAGAAGCACTGTTTACACAATGTGATTGTAATTGGTTTAAATTAAAAATTACATTTTATTTGAGAAAGAAATTAAGAGCAGGCGGAGAAGAATAAAAAACCTTTTCTTAATCCTTATGATTGCAGTAGGTTTTGCTTTGTATTGCATCATTCCTCTGATGAGTTAGTTGTGTGTTTTGTGTGCACTGGGAGAATAAACCCTGCTCAGAGCTGGGTTGATTGACAAGACGTTTCTGGATCTTAATTGTTTCATGAATTTATATGTAAAGGAGCTGTGCATTTGTGGGGGCTTAACACTTCTACTGCCAAGCATATCTGAATGTGATTAGCTTTTTTTCCCCATTATGAATGCAAAATATAATTTATTTTTCATTCCATTTTCTTGAAATGACAAATTGTTACTCAGATCAGCTCAGTAGCTGCACAGGTGGGGAAATGACATGCCATGTCCTCTCAGACTTCCAGTGTCAGGCCCCTGTTTCTTGTCACTTTGTTAACCCTGCAGTGCAAACAGCTAGGTAAAGGCATTGGATGGAGGGTCTGATGCAGCTATCACTGATAACAGTACAAGCCCAAAGGTGAATTGACTTCAGATCGATCTAGCTCCACTAGTACTCGACCACTCCTGCATTGTCTGCTGAGAGCTCCTGGTGGTGGCTGACCCATGGTGTGAATAGGTATTCAGAGATGAAGTGTAGGTCTCAATCTGTTCTTCGTTGGTTAATCCAGTCTGGAGCTAAGCAGATCTTTTTGTACTTACCTTACTTACCACATGGACTGCTGCTGTTTTGACAAATTTCAAAACAAGAATGTTTAAATTTATTGTTGCAACAACAGTGTCCCAGGTTGGAATTTCCTCTGCTTGAAAACAAGACCTTGGCTTCTTTGGGTTCATAAAATACTTCCGCTTCACTAATTAATATCAAACAACCTATTGATAGTTTCTCAGTATGCAACACTGAAGTGTGAGCAACACTTAGATTTTTAAAGATGCAGCTTTGCTGTAACAGAAGAAACGTGGAACTATAATTGCAATTGTTGCACAAGTTTTGCAAATGATCTTTCTTCAGTCCATAGTAGCCCCCGTTCGTAATGTATTTAGTCTATAGTTGCCCTGAAAAAAATGGGAAAAAAAATTGCACCAAAGTGCTGTGTAGTCACTTGTACTACAGGCACAAGCAGTGTTGATGGATTTATTGTTACAAATTGTAAAAGCGTCTTATAAAATAAACTGAAACTCTGAGCTCACAAATCTTCATTCAGTCTGTTTTGCTTGGGACTGGTTATTTTGTGTTCTTAATTAAATGCATGATCTCACACCCCCTCCAACTTTGACAAATGGTATGTGGGTCTGTGAAAGATATTTCTTTGTTCTTTCTCTATGTGTGGTTTCCAGCTGCATTGTGGCCCTGAGACGGTATACTTAAACAGTAAACACGGAAGGTGATAAGGAAGTTCAGAAAGCAATTAAATTTCACTGCTTTTCAAATAACACGGACAAAGCAAACAAAAGAAAGTAGCAGCCATTGTTGATTTCTTTTAGCACAAAGCACTTAGCTTGGCAAATTCCAAGTACTTTTTAAGCAATGTTATCTTGAATCATAACTCAAATGTTGAAAATCACTAATGATGGTGAAAAAATAACAAGGTCAATAAAACAAATGGAGAGCCAGAAATGTATGTTGTGCTATTTATTTAGTCAAAATGGTAAAATGATTGTCAAGGGCTTTTGTAACTGCCAGTGGGCATATGTTGTTAGAGGAAACTGGTATAAAGTCTATGCTAAATCCGACCTTAATAATATTGCAGACTTGAATATTGCAAAGAAAGGGAAGTCCTTCCATGTAGGCACTGGTGAAATTTCTGTCCTTTAAAAGTGGTTTTATACTGTATAACATTTGCTTATACCCAAGGGCAACCTGAAGACAGCATACAGCAGAAACTGTAGTTGCAATATTCTTCAAAACAAATAGAAATTGAAAAGCAGATAGGATCTTTTGTTAATTTTAATTTGTTAATTTTGTTAATGAGTAAGAAGTCTAAAATGACACCACCTTGGTTGATTATGCAAGACTGTGGACAGTTTTCTGATGGAAAAAAATATTCTTGGCAGTTATTTAATGATTTGAGTCCCATTAGTATTTCCATCTGTATATCGTAGCCTCATTATGTACTTCAGTTGCTACGTTAATATAGCATTGTTTTTTTTAATTAGCAAAGTTTGTCTGTTTTCCTCCATAGTGATCCAAGCAAGCCATCTGTGAGGGGGCTTGGTTCGTTGTGAGCCCTGAATAGCCCCTGGATGCATCAGCTGAATTGAAGTTGTCTTTTTTCAGATTCTTTTTTGTTCTCCTCCTCTTCTCCACAGCACTGCTTACGGTTCTTGCCTGTGCTGTAAGACTTCAAGGGCGTCTCTTCTGAGAATGCGCCAGGATCTACTGGGAGTTCCCAAAGGAGATCCATTTTTTTAACCTTGGCAAAGCACCTCATTCCTTTTGCAAGCGTCTCTGGTATATATAAATAAAGCTTATGCCAAGTTTGTTTTAATACTGAAAACACCTTCAGCTGTTTCCTATTATTTTTTTCTTCCAGGCAAGAAATTGTATTAAAAATGCATTACTTTATAAAACATTAAAATAGTTTCCATAGTTGTTGTTATTGTAGGTGGTCGATTACAGACACCAAATGAGGATCCTATTCCCTGGTTAAGAAAATGTTTGAATCTGGCTCTGGCCTGTGTTCATTATCAGTTGTGCTTTAAATCTCCCTTCTTCCCTGAGGTTTTACGAGCTCGAGAAAGGAAAGGGGGCAAAGTTAATACATCAAGTAGGATAAAATGGATTCCGGATTTTTGATTTAATTAACATGTTTAAACATTTTGTTCTAATGATGTTTCCAGGGCATTTGTGTTTTTAGAACCTTACTGTTTTCTTACATGGCTTTCCCTAGAGCTCAGAACCAGAGAATTAGAACATAAAAAATGTGGCTTAGGCTATCTCTTTTTTTGTTTGGTTTATTTTTGGAAGCAAAGTAACTTTTTCATTTAATGGCTCCAGGCTACCAGGAATCCCGACCCCTGCTCAAATTGAAGGAAATTTGTTAAAAAGGCATCTTAATTGCCTGGTTTAATTTGCAAACTGAGACTTGTTTTTCTTCGATGACTTTATTTTTTACTTAAATTCTCAGTGGACCCTCCTAATTGTTGCAATAGGACCTGAGGGCATCAGTGTGTGCTCGACAAATGCTGAAGAATACAGATCACTTTAATCTATTCAGTGCTTTGCCAAGATGCATATGTACTGCAAGAGGCCATACTACCCTTAGTTTCCTGTAAATGTCTTCTGTATTGAGACCTTGTACTGCCATAGTTTACCAGGTATCACAGAAGGCCCTCCTGTTACACTACTAACAAGGGGAATCTATTTGTTGGTTGATATGTTTTCGCTACTGTATAGTTTCTTAAAAATGCTGCAAATGTAGCAGCAATTATTGGAATTTAACCCCCCTTCCTGTATCCCTCCAGTTTCCCCCCTTGTTCTAAGCTAATGGTAACTTCTTCCTACCTTAATGAACCTTCTCAATCTCATTTGGTCAGTCTTGAAAACCATTTTTTTTCTCACTACTGCTGGGGTGGAAAAACACAGCTATTAGAGACAATTATCCTCCACAGGGCTTTTCAAGAAGAACACACAGTTATAACTGGGATATGGCAGTGTGTGCCTCTGTTTTTTTTACCTTGTTCAATTTTTCTTTTAAGTGAGATATGGAATAAAATATGCTGTCTTTTTTTTTTTCAAACTATCATGGAATTACAACTGTAAAGAGGAAGTAGAAAGTGTAAATTTTTCTTAAGATTTTATACTACTGTTACTTCTACCTACCATGCTTTTATTTGTCCAATGTGCATGACCAGTGCATTTGCTTTCAAGATGGCAGTTAACGTTAATGCAGCAGGTGTTTGTCAGACATTACTTACTGCTGCAGGATGAACACCAGCTCAAGGTGTTCCCATCCTGTCTGGAGAATGCCATTTTTCTCAGTGGCTTCAGCTGTCATCAGAACGTTCTTGAAGATGTGGTTGCCGTGTAAAGCCATCAGAAAATGATGTTGACAGATTTATAGTTGTGCGGTAAGACATATTATAGGCATGCTCTATACCCCGGGGCGGATTACCAAACAGGCTGGCATAGGGTGTAGCATACGGGCCCAGATTGAGCAGGGGTCCCTGATTGGCCAGAATTATTTTTTTTGTAATGGACCTGTGGACCCCCAGTGGTCCATAAAAACGTTGAATAATTTGTGAATCGATGATTGGTTAGATGCAATGGGTTTGCAGTTCAAATTTATTTTAGCAGATTTGATATCGCTTTTGTGTCACACAGTGGGTCATCTCTGGCGGAAGTTTAGGGCGGCTAGCATTACAATGCGCGATAGAAAATATTGTGGTGAGTTCACGTTCTCGGGCTTGTGCCCTCGCCGCATGGGCACGAACCCGGTTCTCTGGCGTTGCTCAACGGGGGTCTTGCCGGCTGAGCTGAAGAAGACCTTTACTAGCTCGGGCGGCCGACCTCCCCGTTATGCGCAGAGGAGTAGAGGGCGGGGCCGTCACCTCACCGCAACCGTCTCGTACAACCTGCATGTTGGTCGTATTTGTTACAAGATGATAGTGGGGCGCAAAAGCGAAAAGCACAGTAGTTAAAAGAGCAGCGAGAGCAGGATCTACTTAAAAAGATCCCCAACATAACTGGTTATTTCAAGTCTGCCGGATCGTCATCCAGTCAGCCTGAGCCGGACCCCGACCCCAATGCTTATGGCTAACGTTGCAGCCTGGGCTACAACGACTGCGGTGGATAGGCTGGCTGTGGCTAGCTACAGCCTGGGTGCAGACCGCATCAAGGCCAATCATGATGATGAGCCAGCTCGTAGATTGGCTGTGAATCTGATTTATTGATTGCATTGCTATACTTACATTATAGGCTATAGGTCTGTGTGTGTGTGTGTGGCAGGCTCTTACTTCGAACATGTCACTGAATTATTACAGTATTTTTGGGATGGGTAAGGGTGGGGGGGGACCTACACAACATGTAGCCTAGGGACCTCTGATCACCTTAATCCACCACTGTATGTGCCCAGGTGATGTTTAATTCTGTTTTTCAGGCAACCCCAACTATCCATGAGCTAAATTTCAATAACTGTTTTATTCACTGTAGCGCCCTTTCAGCAGTTTGCCAGGGAGCGTTCTTTAAGTTTCAAGTCATTAGTACAAATCAAACCAGAGCTCCCTTTTCTTAAGCATTAAAGACTTTTAAGTGAGTCTCAGAGACCAGATCAGCAAATCCCCCCCCCCAAGGAAAAAGTAGAGTAGTTCCCAAACTTAGTGCCCCTCAACAAACATTAAATAAAGCAAGACTGAAAAGGCTAGATTTAGATAATGTGAAGGTAACTTACAATGAAATTTTGCAGGGCCAATTGGATATATTTAGGATTGGTATGCCATTGCCTTTCTTAATCTTTTTAATAAAATGATGAAAGACTTTGGGCAAAAATCAACTGTTTGTGTAATTCCAGTCACTCCAAATTTAAGAGGTAATTCCTTTTTGTTGAAAGAGCTGTTACTGCAAGCAGGTTGGCAGGCATTTATTCAGTTGGCCTCTGGAGTGGTAATGACTTCTTTGGAAAAGCCATTTACTTGTGGGTCTTAGGGCTCAGTCGGTAGCGCAATTTGCCTGAGGCCGAAAGACAGAAAATGATTTAGGGATGAAGTAGGCTGTTTATCAAAGAACCTGTATTTGAAGTATTAAAGGGCCATTTCAGTTGGTTCTTGAACCATTGAACAGGTGAGATGAAATCATTCTAGTTACACTGGTGTGTTTAAAAGGTACGTCGTTCCATTCTTACTGATGCGTAAGATGGAACCACTTAATTAGGGAATAAGATCACCACATACAGTATGTAGTAACTTTCAAAATATTATATTTGTGTTTCTCCAGAGATTCTTTAGGCATTACATGTACATAATATTTTTTTCTTGAATGTGAGTAAATAACATGGGTAAGACTCCCAGGAGACCAGTTTTCTGACATTTGCAGTGGTAAATATTTTAGTCTTGCTGCATGAATAGAAGTTGGGATTTACTTCCTATTGTGGGTGAATTCTGGAAAGGATTTGGCAAGAAAGTGGGCGTTGTGACTGTAACAATTACTGAAATTGCTTAGCAATCAAGCATGTCTATTTGAATGACATATTTATGTGTGTTTGTGAGAAAATTAGATAAAACCAGTGTTAAACTAGACCAAATGGTTACACTTCTGTCAATGTTTTCAGAATTTGGTTATTTGGAAAGCCTCAATCTTATGTACATAAACTGTGTCAAATGGCTAACCGTGTGGGTGCAAATATGTACATATGAAGTATTAACTCGCTTTTTAAAAAATGAAGTATAGTGTAATTTTTGTTTTCCTGTAGAAGTAGGTAGTGTGCTTCATGGACCGTGCGAAATCTGGAATGGTACCGGTTTTAGTCTTTTCGGATGTTTGTATGAATTGAAGCTGAAGTTCTGCATTTGAATCCTGCATTGCCCAAGTGAGAGCATGTGCACCCAGTTTCCATGTGTCTTTCAGTGCACTGTGCAGCTGTGGATTTCCTACAGCAGCCTTTAACCTTAAACATCCCTTGTCGAATAATTCAACAGATGCACGTCTGCAAGTTTCGGTTAGCAGGAGTAATGTCTAGTGCAGTGATCCTCAAAATAATTAGACTGCCGACGCTTTGTCAAAGGCTCAGGGACTAGGTGACTGATGATGCTTCAGTCTGAAAGCATCTGTTTCAAACACCAAAACAATGACAATCCATTTGTTTTAATCTGATGCGGACTGCAGTCTTCAACCCGTGTTAATCTGGAATTTGTGTGAAATCTGCGCACAACACCAAAAATAGAAAATGCAGTAAAAGAAATGGTTTGCGTTTATCCTATCTCTGTTATAAACATTTCAGGGTTTAAGGAAATAGAATTTAATCCACAATTCCTAAATGCATTAAGTGACTTTGTAGGTCTTCTTGGACGTCTTTAATACTTCATGTGAACTAGACTGGCTGTATCTCTAAAGTGGAAACGGCTGATTATCTTCATTGAGGCCTTTTTGTGGTGATGGCACCTTAATTGCTGCTAATGGTTTGTAATGGAGTTAAATTGAAGCTGAGGGTAAGGAGTAGGTAGCCAGGAGGAAGGCAGCAGTGACATCTGAAAATCTCAGGTCAAGGCTAGAGCATCTTGAATAACCAGTGCTAACTTTACAATTAAGTGCAAGATTGACATATTCCAGTCAAGGTGGCAGTCAGGTTAATTATGGCCTTTCTCTTATCTTTCTCTGAATTATAATGCTGAATTATCACCTCTCTATGTTAAATATTTAAGGATTTATTTGTACAAGCTATTCATGTTTTTTCTCTCTGATATATATATATACTGTATGTATTTCTTAGTTTTAGGCTTTGACCAGGAGTTAACATGAAGTGACAAACTTGTTAAGCTCCTTCTTAAACTGATCTTTCAGGACATACATTGAAATGTTTAAAACACTGCAGCATCTTGCTGTCTCGTTGAGAAACTGATTGGGAACAACAGGGCAGGATGATGGCACTGCCACTTTCATTACAAAACATAGGAAAGATTGGCTGGAGTTGTTGGAATGTTTAAGAAACATTTTTTCTCATCTCAAGCAGACTGACTGATCCTTTTATGTTAGTGTCACTGCTCTCTGTGTGAAAGTATCCTGATTTTTTCCAATTTTTCTTCTGTAAGGATGAGGGCACAGAATATTGCTGTCCTTTTTTTGTGCCATCATATCAGCGTTTCTCAAATACTTTTAGTGATGTTTTTTTTTACCAGTTTTGGTTTGAGAGAGAAATTGTGAAGAAATAGCATCTCATAAAACACGTCCTTGTTCCTCATTTTTAGATTCCATCTGGGGCTCGCACCTCTTGGTACATTTGATCAAATTCTATTTAAGTTATGTTAAAATTTTGGATGTATAGCAGGTTGCAACTATTTCACAATTTCAGCTATGCATAAAAAAAGTGAATGCTTTTGGAAAGAGCTTTTCAGTTGGTTGCGCTAACATTAAAATAGAAGAGAGGTCTTGGATTTTGTAATCCTTTAAGGACTTCTTTTTAAGAAACTCTTCCAAAATAAATCAATTGCATCCTCAGTCCGGTTTCTCAAGTTTAGGCCCTGCCTCTGTTAGAACTGGAATGTCACAATTTCAAAACTTGTCTCTTCCTTTGCAAAAATGCTCCCTGTACCAAACTGGTTAAATGATTTTTTTGAAAGATGGTGAGGATTACAGGTAATCTGGGAGAAATTGTGAAGCTTAATCCAGCTATAGGTACTATTAAAAGCAATGTTTGTTCATCACAAAAGATGCACTCATTTATGATCTAAGGCTTATCATGCCTGCTCTACCTCTGTCCCTTCCACCCTTTCTCCTACCTCCTTTCACATCGTTCTTCTTTGCTGAATTTCAGTTTTCTGCTCTAGGTGATGTGCGTGCAGCCCTTGACTTTCAAAAGATAGGACAACAAAATAGTCTTGATTTTATTTAACCCTTCTCTTAATACATTTTGTTTTGTTTTGTAATGTTTTTTTTCTTTATTAGCCCTATACAATTTCTTGCATTAGGAATTCGTCTTTTCGCATACCCCAGCTTTTCTCCATGGAGACACAGACACACAGACAGGGAGAGAAGCTTGGGGTCAGAGCGCAGGGTCAGCCATTGTACAGCGCCCCTGGAGCAGTTCGGGTTAAGGGCCTTGCTCAGGGGCCCAACGGAGTAGGATTCCTCTGCCGGCCGCGGGATTTGAACCGGCAACCTTCCAGTCACAGGCGCAGATCCTTAGCCACAGAGCCACTGCTCCGCCCCGGATACATACTTATAGGGAATGTTTTACTGTACAGGGCTGCTGTTGCTATCAAGACATATGGGTGAATTTTCTGATACTGCAGTTCAGTATAGGGAAAACACAAGATAACCACATTATCTCTCAATTTTGCTGTCAACACCTTGTGTGTATCTTTAATAGCAAAGGCAAATTTGAGTAAATTTGTTGATGTACAGGTCTTGAATGAATTACTTTGCTGATCTCGTTACTGTTACTTAGAAGGCAGAGGAATCTGGGAAATGATATCAGTTAGGGACAGAAAGATATTTGTCCAAAAAAATGTGTAACACATTGGGTTAAAAATCTTAATATTCGTATACATATTTGCAGTACAGAGGCCAGTTAACCTACGTGGGAGGAAAAAAAAAAACTATCTTCTTGTTTTGCACAAAACAAGGAAGAGTCATAAATTTAATCCCTGTCATTTCTGTTCTGTAATTTGGCAGTTCAAAACAAAGCAGAGGAAATACCAAACATTCATAAGGTCTATCACATGTCTATGGGAATGAACAGATATAGGGCCTGTTATTACTTATTCACCTTACATAAGCACTGCAGTCTATGCTGAAACGTACTATAAATGTATTACTGTGAAACGCATTTGATTTGCAAATAATGAGCTGAAGTTGGCCTGAAAGGCCTATATCAGCTCTGGATTGGAAGCTTGTTAATGAGAGGAATGCATTTTATGCTTGGAGCTTTCCCCTGAGCTGTCTTGTGACTGGTCTTTCTAACAAAGATTCTGATATATTCACAAGCAAGGAAATACTTAAAACATTTCTTGACTGTGGGTGTTAAAAAATGTAATTTGTGTACATTAATCACCTCTTTACAGAGGCTTGGGGGAAAGAACATTTTTAATTATGGAATTAATTAGATGAAATAGTAATGGATTTACCAAATTCTTACCTTTTCTGTGGTCCTTTTCTAAACCGATTAGTAGTCATATGTTTGTCAGGCAGACATTTAAAGCATTCAGCCTTCTTTGCATTCATAGCTTGGTTTTAATTTCTGGACCTGGTTCTCTCATTTACAACACATGAATGTTGTTAGTAGTGTTTGTAAGCAGCTTTTAATCTTTTTGTTAAATTATGAAAATATAGAGGTCTCTGCAGTGCAGCACGTTGTTTGTCTGTAACCTCAGAAAAGGTAACTAGGTCTAGTTAATTTAATAATTAGCTGAAGAGTGTTACCCTCAGGCTATATTCTGTTGTAGTTGTAGTTTTTATTGAAATTTTAATGTTTCATTAATTTTCAAGTCTGAATTTCCTTCTTTAACCTGTGGTGTGTGAGTGTAACACAATCTGGCTGAGTTACCCTGATATTCTGTGTCTGAGCTTGGATTAGCCCCCTTTTCACCTTTAAACCATTGTCCTTCTGTGTATTTACTGCCCCCTCTATTTACTGCATCTCGTAAACACCTCTAAGTAAGAGCTTTAATAGTATAACCAGGTTCATAAATCACAACATTGAAGATTGTGAGATCATCTTTTTCAGAACTGCTATTGCCAGAATGAGAAGAATTGAGTCTTTTATTTGAAATCATTAATTTATATCTATAAACGTTTGAGTGAGCTGGAAACGTTTTTAAATTCTTAATTCACAATAGAACAAAAGTGTAGGTGTTCACATCTGTGGTTCCATCCAAGTTCGGACCGACATTAATGCCAATTTGTGGCCCCTCTAAAACTTTGTCAGTGTTTCATTTTTGATTTCCCCACTTAAAAAGCGAACACTTGTAGTGCCGTACTGTTTATGCAATTTGCGCTTTTCTACTTTTAACCAAATATGTTACAAAATAAAAAAAAATGGAAAAAGAAACCTTCAGTGAGTGCTAGCTGCTCAGTTTTATGCAGGAGTTTGTTAGTTTTTAAGGGTGGCAATGAAAATTCCTTCAGCTCTCTTAACAGTCTGTACCAGCTACCTATAGAACTGTCAATGAGATTAGTGCTCCTTCTGAGGCAGTGATACGCTTTGATCAATTCGACCTTCAAGTACCTAGAGTTAGTACCCTTTTTGGAAAAAGCCACATAAGTCACTTGGTGCATCTTCCATACATGCTGCTTAAGACCCTCTTTTTATCTGTGGACTGCTTTGTTCCATCTGACCACACCCCTGCAGTGGGTCACCTCCCAGGAAAATGAAAGGATTATCTCCCCTCTGTAATCAGACCTTCACTGCTCTGTTGTCAGTCTTTGCTCTTGGATGAAAACATCTGACTTTCTCTAATCCAGCTGTGATGTATCTGGTGTTGAGATAACAATATGAGCCAAGCAGAGCACTAATCCATGAAGTGGCCCCTCTGTCTTTACCCCGATGATGTGTTGGGTTTTGGCCAAACCTTACATCTTTTGACATTTCAGCCATCTATAAGCTTCAGCATGTTACCTGTAATGCGATATCCACTCAGTAGGTGGAAAATCCACGACTCCTCATTATTTCAAAATGTTGAATAAGAAACTTAGGTAGAAGTTTTTGAGAATTCTGATTTGTTACAGGCTCAGCTTTTATCATCTCAGACAATATTTGTCATTTGGATTTTTGCCTGCTTTTTGTAGGGCTTGTTTTAAGTTGTTTTCAGTGATTGGCATGCTCGCAGATCCAGAGTGTGTAGTTGATGGTGAATACATTAAAAAAAATGTACAGCCAGTTTTTATTTTTCTGCTCTGTTGTTTGAAGCTCGCTGGAATTCTTGTTGCCTTGCCTGCGTTCCCCGTGGCCTCCCGAGAATCCCCAAGTGTGTGTTTTGCAAGGAAGCCCCAGGGGGAAGCAGACTAGAGCCGGGAGATGAATGGCATCTTGAAGCAGGCAGCAGGCGCTGGAGTATTATAGTCCAGGGCTAGCATAAAATGTGGCATGAGTGTTGTGTCCTGGTCCCGCGGTGGAGCAATACAGTGCCTCTTGCTGTTACCAGACAGTGCCAGACAGCTGTTACCCATCTTGCACCTGGTCTGTGGGGCCCACAGAACAGTATGGGCTTTCAGGAGGAAGGACAGTTTTTGCTTTTTTTTAAAGGAATCACCTGTTTCTTAACTCCTCTTTCTCTCTCAAAAAAAAAAGGTTCAAATTGCGGACCGTTTTTCAAAGTTATTTGTTAATTAATTGTTAGCAAAGACGATCCTTGCACCAGTAAGGGAAACTGGAGATGACATCCACATTCTTTCAGGAACACGCAGTGTGAAGACTTCTGCCTCTGCTGTGTACAGTAGAGCCACACAGGTGTATTGGAGGCTTGATGCAGCTGTAATGGCTGACTATGCATTCCCACAGAGGTTGCTGTTACACAGAGATCCATGGATGAATTGACAGATATGAACATGGCTCTCTCTGGTAATGCCTGGCCAGTTGTGTTGCCCTCTCCTACCTTCTCTATTAGGGTATTCCAATTACTATCCCTAGATGGCTCGTGGATCGATTCTGAACCAGCAGTTTGCACTGTAGGGCTTTGGCTGCATTTACAGCTTGCATTTACCATCTTCAGTCTCTGTCAGCTTTGTTTTTTTAACATTTGTTATCCCTCTCACTTTCTTAAGGTGTGTACTACAATACAGCAATTAGTTTTTTTTAATGTTAACATTTGGGTGATTTACTGTAGAACATCAAGAGAGGGGTATTTCAATCAATATTTCCCCTCTGTGTTGTCTTCTTGGTTCTAATTTGTATTATGGAATTTTTTTTTTGGTCACCATTCCGTGGTCTCCTGAAGTATTGGGCACTAAATCCAAATCGTAAAGCCTCCTATAAAGTCAAGGCCTCTCCAGTGAAAACTGACATTGTTTTCCTTGTAGTTTACAAACACTCCTTATTTATTGCTGCTTTGACTATTCACATTTGCTGAATCAGCTGCAGAACACGGACAGCTTCTATTATGTTACAACTGGGAGAAGCCTTAAACATTTTCATGTCAGGTCTTTAAATGGTTGTACCGGACCCTTGCCCTAGATGACTGGATTTTAGTCTCTAAAAGGAGCTTGGTAGAGAAGGGGTTCTTGGCGCAGATTACAGAATCTGCCACTGATAAATCAAGTTTATAGCAACCTCTCGGCTAACCTCTTTTCTTTGTTTGTGTAATGAAGCTCAGTGATTGAAATGGCCTACGTTCTGCTTAATCTCTGTACTATGGCTTGGTATATAACATGTGGGTTATGCTCGTGGGAGCACAGTTTCATAAATGTCATTTATTTTCGAAAACCTCTTTGGCTGTTTTATGAGGTTATACTATGTGACAATATATTATAATTCCTTCGTACAAGTACATAATTGACGTTCATCTAAAGTTTTTTGAACATAAAAAAAAATTCTTAGCAGAAACAAGTACTGTGTTTACATTTTGAATGAAATACAGAGTAAACTGAATGCTAGGTTTGCTGGAAATTTGTGAATTAGCTGAAAAGTCTTTAACAGAACAATGCAGACTTTAACTGCATTGAACTTAAACTATTCACTCCTGTAAAATAAAATCTGTGGTAAAAATTGGTCTCTGTGAAAACAAGTCATGAATTCTTATGAGAAGCAATTACCCAAGGAATTCACGTATTGGTAGCAGGGCTTTACAACACTGAAGGTCCATGTCTGTACCGTTTTTTTTCTTCAAGTCGACATACATGAGTGACTCCTTGGGATTTACATAGGTTACTTGGCTTGAATGACTTGTGCCTTGAGTGTTTAATTAGGAAGATGTTTTCCCTGTTGCCTCAGTAACTGAACATCATCATCATAGCTAGTTGTTATCTCAGAGTGTAAGAGTGTTGCTGTTCTGTAGTATATACTGTGAAAGATCTGTATTGTCAAAGAGCAGCACTGCACAAAAGCCTTGAAGCCAGCTGTTATTTTAAACTAAGAAAAGCACAAGGAGTTGCACTGAAGTTGGTTTGTTTATTGAAGTATACATAATGAAATGAGGAAATAGTGAACATTTTAAATCCACTACTCCCCTACAGTTTTCTCTTAAACACAAGGCTATAAATTGTGCCGTTTTGTGCATCTGGTCGTGGTCTGGAACCTTGAAGTAAACGACTGAAGTCCATTATGTTCATTTTCAGGATGCCACACTGGAAGGGGTTGCAGTTTTGATACAGGGCTGTCTCTTTTCTGTCTGTCACCCACAGATGCTGGGGAAATCTATCTTCTGCTGTTAATAAAACCCAGGCACTTGAACTTGCCGTTAGACTGGATAGCAGTAGTACTTTTCTAGAACTTGTGAGTTAGATATTTGTTATGTATGGGACTGTGTTTTTTGAAATCCTGATACTTATTCTTTATCAAATTTTTGATATTTTGATAAAAGTGGTATTTTATCACAATCCCGTGCAAATCGGCAATGTGACTTTTTGTTCCGTGTTGTTTGCAAGTGGTTTCTTAGTGTCTCTGTTTTTGTGTTTAAACGGATTTGTCATTCCTGGAAGCAGTAGTTCGCAGTTAGAACATTTCTCCTCTGAACTTTGACATTTGACAGATAGCGCCATTGATTTCAGCACAAAGGCTGCAGTGGCAGAAGCCATTTAAAATAACGTTCATCGAATAATTGAATTATTTGCTTGGCTGTAGTTTGTAAATATGTAGAAGGTTGATTTTTTTTAAGAACAGCAAGAGACCAAGCCCTGAAAATCAATGTGTGTGCGGGGGATGTTTTGGGGGGCATTGAAAATATGTCAATTTATAGAACATGAAAGATATTTAGTGGAGATAAGGTTGTTTGAGTGGGATGGCTGCTGTGCTATAAATCTAGCAGTTGCTCAACAGTATTATAAAAAGAGCTGGAAAGTAAAGTAAATGTGTACTCAGCTCATTTGCCCTGGTAAGAAACATCTCTTAATGGTGCTTTTTACCTGGAAACCTTTTTCCTTCCACTCTAAGCTATTGTGTAGCTTAATGAAAAAGACAACATTTGCAAGACTCTTGCTTCACAGCACCATAATCCATTTAATACTTTTTCTACATTGCTGCAAGTTGAAGTACAAATGATAACTAATTTTAATAAGTATTAACGTTATTTTAGGTTCGCATGTCTACAGATGTAAATGTATCCAAAATAAAACAAGAAGCTTGGAATGTTCAGCTCCTGGAATTCTAAAATAGATTAACTTGCTAACTTATTAATGTAGAATTTCGTGATTTCCTAATTTAAGTCTGAATGTGGTATTCAATATTACTCTTCAAGTCTAACAGGTTTTCATTGTGCACTGATGCAAAATGGCAAACATGGAAAAAACACTTTCAGTGGAATCAGCACATCCAAAGCAGTACATAGCATTAAGGTTTATGGGATTCTTGCTGGCACAACTGCCTAGGTACTTTTGACTACATTTAAGGACGTGTGTTCTTGTATACATAACTACAGTATACACCTATTTATTGACTGTGTGGGCATGTTTACCTCACCTACACCTGCTTTTTCTGTACCTTTCTCAGTACAAGCACTCCTGGCTAGGAAAAGTATTAATCCTAACAAGATGCAATCAAGCATAATGCCCCAATTCAGAATTCCACCATGAAAAATTGTCTAGTTTTGTAGATTAATAATTCATAATTACATACAGCTAGGACGTGAAATTCATTAGAAAAAGAACTTGCATAAATGTGAATCCTAAGTTCATATCACTCTGTATGCATATTTAAGTTATAACAGATTCATGTCATTAATGCGAGTTACTTTTCCAGCTTGTGCTAGCTAGCCTTCTTGTTTTTATTGTACCAGTTGTTTCTTATACTTGCAAATCATAAAAGTTTTAAAGATTTTTTAAATTATCCTAGATAAGGGTATCTGCTTATAAAATTTTCATAACATTCACAGACAAATATCTGTTTACTGCTGGAAACGATTTACCTGGAACATGTTTATATTGTGCATAACATAAGCTTTACCCAGTGGAACTACTTTGACAATGCTCCCTGACCCACGGATTCTGTATCTCCACCCCATTAACTGCTGACACAACCAGCTCAGGGACTGTGCTGGAACAAAGTTAAACCATTAAATCATCCAACCCCACCCCCCGACCAACAGCTCTGCTCTCATACCCTCCCTCAACTACATCCTCCACCCCGGTAGCCTGGATGCTGTTCAGAGATGTTGGCTTTACTCAGTCGGTCGAAGCCAGAATTCCTCACAGGGATTAACTAGCACATTAACAGTGCCTCTTAAAATGATCCTTTGTCAGCAATTTGAGTGAGCTCTGAATGGGGGGAGATTACTATGTGAGGGTTGTGTCATGGACCTGGTCAGTTTTGGATGATTGAAAGCTCTCTGTGTAGTCGTTTTCCACAGAGCTTGAAAGTATGTTGCCAGGTGAGGGGTACAGGGCTTTGTACCTTAAGAACAGCTAATTACAACTATTGCAAAGAACCCTCTTTTCACAGGTTCTCATTGGCCAACTGATATAAATCATCCAGTCTATGTACATATTACATTATTGTACTGTAAGAGGGATTTGATTTTTCTTTAACAGGAAGAATATTTCATCAGGATTTAATTTTACCAGATATCCTAAAGGTACTTTTAAGGGCAAGTGATAGCTAGCCCAAAGTTATTAAAGGAAACTGAAACATCAATTGATTTATTTAACCTATTTATTAACTACTGTGACCTGAAATAAAAGTAAAACAAGCTACAAGAAAGATACACAGATAAAACAGATGCACACATAAGCATAAAACTATTATACAATGCCTGCTGTTTAGAGTCCACTTTTGGTAATACATTATGTAGAGTGATTCTTTTTCATTAGTTTGCAGCACTTATTACATGACTACCTTAAATATTCCCTTGGAAGTGTTTGTGTTAAACCCCTTGTCCTGATTATCTGAACCTCTGAACCTGTGCAATCTGGCTTCCTTAATGTTCCATCTTAATTCAGGTGGTGAAACAGTTTGATTTCATCTTCCCCACCTGGTCTGCTATGTAGTGGACCTGCTGGCGTGTGATGGCTGCTGTGTGTCACTGGGTGTGTGCTGTACTTTAGTGCTGTGTTGTGTGGGTGCCCTTTTGTATGTGAATATATGAAATCCTTTTATATGAAAAGTGCTACATGAGTTCAGTGTTCTCATCATTATTTGGAACTGTGTGGGAAAATATGGGCCAAATTTGAATGGCAAAGTCAACCTCTAAAACCTCAAGATGTCAACTAGTCTCCTCGGCCTAAATTTATGAAACTCGGCTTTCACCACTTCCTTTCCTTTTGTAAGTTTGTCACATTAAATGTATATCTCCTGTATTTCCTTTTAAAAAGCACTGATGAGGGAGAGGCCATAAAATCAGGCGATCTTAATCTGAATCCAAAATAAATTCTTCAGGTAAAACGGCTTCATCTAAGTCTGGACTATGGCCAAAAATTGCTGTAGGGTTACAGATGCTTATCGAATTCACCCATGACCTTTGTCAGAGTTCACGGTGGCTCTTCGAGGCTTTTTCTGATGGGAAGCTGTTGACATAATTGTACAACTCATATTAAGGATCTCAATTGGTGCTAACCTGAGAAATGCCAGTGGGCTTTTTCTTTTTTTACATCTGTACATTTTCTTCTGTAATGCAGTGGGCCTGTTAGACGCTTCCAGAATCACAAGACCTTTTATTACTTTAAAAGCCATTTCTTTATTTGGGCTCTATCTCTTATATCTTTGGGGGGTCGATACTAACCACAAAGGAAAGTATGTAATTGGCCGTGTTGTGGGCTAGTGCTCAGCAGAAACCTAACAATATTACGCCAGTGTGACGAGATTATTAATCCAAGTCTTCCTTTTTTCAATGCTTCATATCTGTGAGATGACAGTGAAAATCCTTTTCTCTTATCCCTTTGGGATCAGATTTATTCTTTACATGGGGATTACCTGTGCTTCCTTTATATTATGACTGACAACAATAATGGTTGTATTCAAAGACATAACTGTCTAATTCTTCTATTGCAGGTCTTTCATGTTTATTATTTGCATTGTCTCTTGCTTAAATGTCTGGAGTTACTGTCTGCAAGTTGATATATCGAGCAGATCTTTCAATTTGGCTGCGAGTCAGCACTTTGCACATGGTAATATGGAAACGTTTTTTTTAAAATGAGAATTCACATTTTGCCAAAGAAAATAATGATAGAAACTGCTTTTTTAACACTACATCCTCTCTTGCATTAATATTTGGTTGAATACTTTGATATTGAGCTTAAATCAACAATACCAGGATCCTTTGAATGATTTTATTAAAAGCCAAACAATGTGGGTGTCTTGAGAAAACTATCCAGTCATGTTTCCAAGCAGGTATTTGGGTTATTGAAAAATTAAATAACCTGAGATGAGATTCTAAAATCAATAAGATGCTAGCAGCAAAAAAAGCAATATGTGCTAAATGGCCTTTTCCTTATTTGGTTAAAAATTATAATGGCCAATTATTTTGTGTTCCATACCCACCCAATTTAGCAACTTGAGCAACTAGTCCTTTACCTGCCTGGGAGTGAAGCGGACGGATTTGTTCTATCTACATGCCAACTCGTGAAGACATCCATTGCTTGACAAGTTCTATGGCACCTGGTGCGAAAATTATCACACCTGGTCAGGTTGCAGGTGTGTGTTTGCTGCAAAAGCTGAGAAAGCTCTGGTTGGCTAATATCTAACATACCCTGGCAGCCCTCATCCAATCGTATGCTGCCACTTGTTGAGTTCCAGTCACAGTCAGTAAGTGATGTGACCCAGGTTTGAAATAAGGAAACCCTGGGCTGTAGAGTAAGCATCTTTACTAGTTGAATAAGAATGGACTTTTCCAGACTGAAACTTCTCTTACGCTCATCTGCGTTCACCATTTTTCCACAGGAAAAGCTCATATCTTTTAATTTTAAAGATTGAGACTAGAAGGAATCAATTTGTTTATAATCAAAGAAGCATCAGGCTTTTTATTTAAAAAAATGATGCTTCTAAAGCATTGTGGGCCTGCAGTAGTGGTGGGAAAGAGGGATAAGAGACATGCAAGGCCATTGTAATGTTTCAGTGGAAGGATTATTTTGGAATGCAGACCGGGAGCCAGTCCTGTGCCATGTGGAGAGAGAAGAAAGAAAAGGAGGGAAAAGGGAATCTGTTAGCTATTGGATTCCATGCAGAGAGCTGTAAGAGAACCTTTTATAGTTTGCTGTCAGACTCCTGAGGCTATTATGAGAGTTTCAAGGTTTGTTAAGATACTAGTGTGTGATAGTAACTAAAGCAGTAAAAGTGTCTAAGGACCTCAAATACTGTAAGGAAAAAACTAAATAATGCAAGGATTTGTTTTGTTAGGGTAGACTATGCTACACTTTGCTGCTACAATAGTTTGCTTTGCTTGTGAGAATTTTAATCTTTTGTCTTTGATACTCTAAGGTCATACTTTGAGTAGTTCATATAGGTAGACCAAAAATACATGCTGCACTTTTTTTTTTCTTATATTCTCAGGTTTTGTTGATTTAGGTATTTGCTACAAAGATATTGGATGTCTCTGCTTGGTTGACCTTAGATAAGGAACAGAATATATTTATCAGGGGGCTCTAACCTGGGACCTACTGTAGGGATTTGACTGTCCACCCAAAAAAACTACCATTGCTGGAATGACCAATGTGACCTAGTTACTTTGCTAAAGTGCTATTTTCACAAAACCACCATGATTTGACATTGCATAAGTCTGTTTTCTTGGTGCTTGTGCATTATGCAGCACATTTTGTGCCCTGGTGTTTCTGGTTATTTGGAAATCTTGCTTCATGTTGGAAGACTGCAAGCGAGGACTTTTTTCCCTAAAAAATAAAACATTAAATTCAATATCATCTTGCCTTCTAGTATTGGCGTATACTTGGCAGAGCGCTGAAAGGACAAATGAAATTTTCTTTTCTTGCTGCTTTATTCTAACATGTTTAAGGTTATTCCCAAAAGTCAGCTTTCCAAGATTAATGTTGGGCTTGCTTTTATAGCTGTAGGCAGTTTCCTCATGGGGTTTTCAAAGCTATTCATATTCATTTACAAACTGCATGTGGCCAAAATAGCCGGTGGGATGTGTCTTTTCTGACATTGCCAGTGCGTTACCAAGTGAAAGACACTTAATACAACACACAAATGCTGATGTCACACTTTCTCCGCACTCACACTTTAGAAGAGATGCAGAGCAGCAAAGGAAAATGTTTCATATCATTTAAGCACTTTAGGTTCCAAACTTTTCAGATCGTTGTTCGTAGCAGAGGCAGAGCTGTGCTGAATAAATGCCTGGATACGCCTTCCTCAGAGAAATTTGAATTCCAATAACCCATAACATAAATGGTTAGGATTTTCTTTTTCTCTAGCACTTCATAAGGCTTTTATATTATTTCCTGGCGCTTAAAATCTAATGCATGAATCTTAATTTTAAAGCTTTTTTTTTCAAAAGTTCTTTGAAATTTGCTGCACTAGTTTGGGATATCCATATTTTTATTTTCATTTGATAAGTTTGTGATTGTGCACATCAATAATTATATTCAAATAGTGTTAGACAGAAGAGTTCATTTAGTCTACTGTGCTTGTGAGAGATTTGGTAGTACTGTATATCGATCCACTAGAGAGATGTTATCACCCATTCATTCCTTAAATAATTCTTAGCAAGTGTCTGCCATTATCCACAGCTCTTTCTGTGAAGACCATTCAGTCCAAATAATATCTACACTTGGTTTCCAGTTACTTAAAGTAATATATTTTGTCAATACATTTTGAGTTTTTGAATATTTGAAAGCAGTCTTCAGTTGTTTTTTTCAATGATGAAGAGACTGAAACTCCTTTAACTTATGTATCAAATATCTTCCAGATGAGAAATGTTCATAGTAACAGTTTCTGTGGAAGCACTTTTTTGTACATGGTAAACAAAAGGATACACAGACTGAATGCGATCTTCTTAATGTAGATGATCTTGAATTGTAGATTACAATCTAGAACATTCCACTTCAGACTTATGTTTTCTTTATCTCTCTCTTATCGTTCTGTTTTGCTTTAGGAGATCTTTGACTCCAGCTGTGAAATAATGGAACGAGTGTATTTCGTGGGAAGAGTAATGCACGGAGCATGTTCCCTGGGAGGGCTCAATCACACGACTGTCCTCCTGCTCGACAAGGGGCTGCTCCCTGGGTCAGGCCTGGAGTTCTCATGGTCTCGGCCCAGTGCCCAGTGTAGGAGGGGGACTGTGTGTGTGTCTTGTGGAATGCGCTCGAAAAATGCTGTTGTGTTACAAGCTTTGACCTCCTCGAGTGTAGCTTGTGTTCTCTTCTGGATTTTTTTTATCTTGCTGTAACCTTCTCTCCAAGTCACTGATGATGTTGAAATGTTTTCCTTTTCTCCTTTATTATTATGCTGCGATTGCATTTACGAAGAAACACGACACCAGGAAATAGCCTATAAACAGACTGACCTGTTCTGTGAGCATTTGTTGTTGTGAGGGACCTTTGAGAAAATCAGGAAAGGCCAGCATCTTTTATCACACAGTCGGTGTTGTGGTTTACAATAGCCCTGTACGTTTCAGCCTGGTTGTGCCAACTTGGCAGGATTCTAAACTGAAATAGTAGCCACTGCTCCATGTCGTACACTATACTTCACAAGAAAATCATTCAGAATCTCGTCATGTTGGTATAAATTTGCACTTGTTGAGATTTCTTTTTTTTGCTTTTTATGCGTGCCTGTGTTTTTTTTTAAATGAATTCCATTGATTTTTATTTTAATCGCAATGAACCAGTATGTGTTGTGCCCCTCTGCCTTTTTGTCTCTCGCTGCCCTCAGCCTATGCTAATATTTTCCTAACAATCAGAGTAATTGTGTTTTTTGCCACAGGCATGGTGCATGGTCTAGTTGAGTCAGAATATCTTCGTACTGAGATCCATTGATGTGATTGTGAAAACTTTTATATTACAAATAACTCGCATCAATTTTCTTCTGAAAAGCTAGGTTTATTGTACACCCACACTTTTGCCTATTGCTATACTTTTGTACTTTAAAGAAAAAATAGTGAGTTAAAAAAAGAAAACAGGACACAAATGGTAAGTTAATGGTTTCGGCAGATCTCAGTGCTGGTCAGGTTAGCATGAAGGCACTCAGTATGTAGTAAGCACTAAAGTGATGGTAATAACAATCTTGAAAAAACTAACATAGATATTTAGAAAAAAATGGTTTTGGTACATGTTATTTTTCTCTATGAAGTTGCGCAAAAACACCCTTGAATGTTCCCCTTAGTTTGTTCAAATGTAGTCAAAGGTCATGGAACAGAACATGTTTCTATAGACCCACTCTTATGGTGAAGTGGGTGATCTGCCTGCAGGTCTGTCTGAAATTAAAGCTGAGTGGTTGGAAAAAGGCTGAACTGTGTAGGTTGTCTTTATGGCTTGTTTTTTTCTCTTTAGTGATGTTTGCTAAAATGATGACTCAGATCTCTTGGACCTCTGCATCAGCCAGTGCATTTGCCAGCTGTTATCCCACATAATGGGTTAACCGCAAAAACTGCTACACAGGCAGTCGAACATTTAATAGCTCAGTAACCAAATTCTTTTGAACAGCCTTTCACACATGATGTGTTATGCGGTTAAAATAGTGTTCTTTAATCCAGCTACTGTTCTGTTCTGTGCTTTGAAAAATCGTTTGTGATGTAGTAAAAGGGTGCAGAGAATCCTATTGCTGAAGTAGTAATCGCATGCAGATGAAAGATGCTGTTGCATTTGCTTAAAATTAGATGATCCAGAGGGTGTTTTAAAAAAGTATATCAAGGAGGAAAGTTGGCAGGGAGGAGATATTTTAAATGCCTCAATAAGGGAAAAGGGCAGGGTATCAAATTGTCCCATATCTTGTACTTACACTTTTGACTGTGCTAAACTGCCAGAAAAAAGCTCTCTCGGTGCACAATTGCTTCCAACAAGAGAGCCAATCTTGACAGTTCCAAGTGGATTGTAAACAGGAAATAGGTGTCTCATTGTGTGGGTTTGGCAAAGAGCTGACATTGGTAGGATAATTTTTCAGCAAACCACAGACATTTTTAGGTTTTGTGGGCTGTGTTTTTCCCAGGGTTTTTTTTCTGATTTTCCTACCCCCCAAAAGGAGATCTCCTTTCTGTCGTTGTGGAAGACGTGGCAACAATAGCATTTTCATGATTTATGTGCGAATGTTGGAAGAGGGAAGGAGATTCTGGTTGTCACAAGTATTTGGGGAAGACCCTTAGTGTTCTTGTTATATTGCTAAAGAGGAACTTGTTTTTGACATTGGGCCAATTTTATATAGAGCTTACAAAACCTTTATCTGAATTCTTTAACAAAAGCCCACTACCAGAGTACTTATTTAAAATGTTAAGGTCATACCAAAAGCAGTAAATTTACTGAGTTTGTCAAAATATGGAACTATTTTCAAAAACATGTCTGGGGACCTTTGTTTATATAACGAACATGTTTATACAGTAAGTCCTTACAGCAAGCCATGTTTTAAGATGTGTAAGAGCCCTTCACAGTCCTGCAGGGAAGTGAAGACCACTTGAAATAGGATTCTGTTTGATTACATGGTGTGACATCACACATTACAATAGAGAAAGAAAAAAGGTAAAGGATTTAAGTGTTTTTCAGGCATGAAAAATTTCAAGGTCTGATTTCTTCAAGCAGCAATTAAAAGCATCAGCAATTTTAGAATCCATCTTCCATTCCCAAAAGAAAAAGTCAGATTTCTTTTAATAATTCTGTCAAATGAAGACCAGAATGGGTAAGATTTGTATTTTTTTCATTTTGCAACATGTAACATTTTTCTAATCTAATCTTAAACAGAATGAAATGAAAAACACTGTTGTTGCAAAACGTTTAGTGGTGATTTTTAGTTTTCTTACACAAAACATGATTTTCCTCTTTGCTCAGCAGGTAACATTGAAGAATAATTTCAAAGACTTAGGGAGACTAGCACTTTCCTTTAATGCAAATGTGTCAGGTAAAGGAACTTTTTACTGATGTATAATTGAAGACGGAGATCCATTTTCAAAAGCCTTAAAACGACAGATAAATTAGCCTCACAACTTTCTTAACCCATTCATATCTCTCATTTTGCTTTCATAATGTGTGGCCTCTTTACCAGGTGGCTCGTGAGGAAATTTTTTAGATCGTCGGCACAAAACCAGTGACCTACATAATCCCCTTGTCAAACTGAGAAATGAAATTACCAGTGGTGGTTTTTATCACCTGCTAGGAGTCCCTCTCTTCTTGTTTCCAGCCTGTGGAAAACATGCTTGTTGTAGTATTCCTCATGATTAATCTCTGCTGTCTGGGGTTTTGGCTGCATGGTCAAAATGTCATTTTTCTGTTCCATCATAAATCCACTGTGGAAAAGTTTCTTAGGAAGTCGTTGTTGCCTGGGTCAAGGCATCCAGGAGTACATTAACTGCACTTGAAGCAGATACATTTTCATTAAGCCAAACCAAAAATGAACTGCTATATGATTTATACACGGAACTATAGGCACATCAAAACTCTCAATCATCAGTACGTGTAAAACATAATTTCTGTATGCTTTACAAAAACAGCAGAAATTATTTTCAGATTAGCTGAAAGCTATGTAATTGTACTGAAAAAATTTTTTTTACAAAGTTTAGACAGTTACACAGTTTAATCTTAGAGGAGTAGAATAGTTCCATTTCAATGGTTTTGACATTTTAGTTGTTGGTTCAGATAAGCTATTATTCATATTTATCTTATTTTGAGTGCGACTGCAAGACACAGGGATAAAATGGGTTGTTTTTCTGTAGAGCCTAAACATGATTCAACTGATCTGCACTGAAAAAGTCTCATCCCAGCCTTTAGCAATGGATGTTGGAGGCTACAAATGAGACTAGGCCATTCAACCCATCTGCCCCATTTGGCAGTTACCAGAAACTGGAGATTTAAAGAAATTCAAGGATCCCTTTCTTGAAAGAAGCCAGTGTATTGGCTTCAGAAACATAGTTTGGACCTTTGGACCACAAACCTTTGGACAAAGTGTAAAAACCTGTTCTAGGTTTTTAATAACTTCCTCCTAGTCTCTGCTTGTGTCCGTTGGTTTTCTTTTCACTGTTCTTTTTGAAGAATTGTGTGCAGTTGACTTTGAAGCAACAGGGCCTTTGAGGTTTTTAAGTACTTGTATTAGACCCCCTGTATTCTTTTATTCAACACTAAAAAGGTTCAGTCCCTTCAGTCCGTCAGTGTAGGCTATTCCCTTAGTTCCTGGAATGGTTGCTTGTAGTTTCATGGTCTACGAATTAGAACATCAGAACACGTGTTGTTAAAATTAAAGAGCCTAATTAATTAGTCAAATTAATTAATTAACAATGACATTGTACTGCGTCACAGCATGTTTTTCCTACATTTTTTGTGGAAACGGTGACAACTCTGCCTTCAATGATATCCCATTTTTGTAAGTTTGAAAATTGACTTTTATACAGGCTTATGACACTGAAGGTGTGGTTGTTCCTGAAGCCTTTGTTGATTTAGAAAATTAAAGCTGTGGGACAATAACATAAAATGGAGGAATTTCTCAATAGAAAATCAGTTGCTTAGTGAAACACGTTTAATCTTTAATCTTTTTCTACAGATTTCTCTATAAATCTTTGTTTATACACTGTCCATGGTTAATATAGGAAAAGAGCAGTTTAATAACAAATAAAAGACAGACGTACGGTAGATAGAATAGATGTAAAAATAAGCAATAATGGCATTATTTAAAAAAAAGCAAAGCAGCACAGACACAGCAGTATCCTTTTGTCACCAGTAGTGCTTAATCCCTACAGTTGTTTAATACTTGATGTAATTTGTGCTATGTTGTTTGTATTGCTAAATAAATTACCGTATCAGAAAGGTACGCTAGACTGAAGTAAACAAAAAACGAGTGTCAACCAGCCTTCATACTTATACTTATGAGCTTATAACTCAAATTCAGAAGCTTGCTGTTCTTCTGAGGGAAAGTACTCAGGAGTGGCACAGCCTGTATGCTCTCACTAAAGCTTGCGTTCTTATCATTGAGCTGTCAAGGCAAAGAACCAGGGTGGGGTGACTTCTGAGTTTGGAGGGTCATCTTGCATTGCAGAGAAGGTTCAGGGTGAAAGGTTTGCCCTTTCCTCTTACTGTTTGTTCAACGGTTGTTTATTTTTAGAGCTCACACCAAAATTTTAGCCTTGATTTGTCTCAGACTTGCAATTGCATAGCATCTGATGAGAACTGCAATCTTATCTCTTCAAGATTACTTGCACCACACCATAGTGTACATTCTAACAACCTAAGAAAAATAAACAGAACCCCTTGAGGGAAGCTATGAGAATTTCTGAAAACTAGCATTTATTTTGGCTTTTGTTCCCATTTCACATTATGGTCTACCACAGCTTTCAAATCATCAACATGAATGCACAGTAGGCTTTCATGATTGTCTGTCCTGCAAACCGCAGTTTTTATGCCAGAACTGTCCCTCCAACTAACCCGTCCTTATCAGAGAGAAGGGAAGGCTTGTATCAATCAGTAAAGGCAACAGTGCTTTTTATCCATGCTACAATCGACAAACATTAAGGTAAATATTTCCCTTTGATCTTGAAATGTTTAAATGAAACAGATGTGAATTTGTACTTCCTACATCTCAGTGCGATGTAAGTGCAGTTTTAAAATGTTAATATCTTAGATGATTTTGATTCAAGTTCAGATCTGAAGGACTCTGGCTTCAGATGTTGGCTTGTTTTACTGATAAAAATGAAAATGTAAAATATGTTGCTCTAAGACCTAGTGGTCTTCTTTTGAAAACAGCTAAGGCTTCTTTGCAGTTACAAAGAATAACCCAGTATAACAAAAAAGAAATGGAAAATCTTGTGGAGTCAGCAGCAGATGTTTGCAATGGTTTTACACAGGTTGGGCAGGGTCATTGAGCACCATGTTCGTACTCTGCGGAGACAGCCTGGTGCATGCTGATGAACCCACAGTGGTTCTGACAGGAGGAGGCCATTAACGCATCTGTGACTATCCAGATATCCAAGGCAGAAACAAACAGGTGCTTTTCTGTTATGAGGCCAGATCAGGGCATTTGCATAATTACATCCCGCTGTCCGTAGAGAGGCGTAAAGATTTGAGGCATCAGAACATACTGTAGGAAAGGTCGCAAGCAAGAGGAGGCCATTCAGCTCTTCCTGCGTGTTTGGCTGCTGGTCCAAGCTTGTCTGCTTTCTGTGGGTGACAGAGCCTTCTCTTGCTAAGTCCCAAAGCTGTGGAATTCTATCGCCAAGGATATTAGAAAGTCACCTTCCCTCAACGCCTTCAGATCCAGACTCAAAAGCTTCTTCCTTAGAAAGGCTTTTTATTTGATGTGTGTCTGTCCCTTTGCACCCTCTATTCCATTATTAACCTCTGTTTCTTTGCTCTATTTTTTATCACCTTTGTTGTTTTTTAACATTGAGGTTTTTCTGCTTTTCTGTAAAGTGCTTAAAGATGTTGCATAAAATAAATATTTTATTATAATCATAATCATTACTGGGTATTTTTAAGGAGCTGGGGAATGTTTGTTCTTTGATGTTTCAAAGAAGTCCCTCCTGTTTTCTATCCTGAAAACAAATCTGAAACATCCGATTGTGTCCTCTGATCTCACCCGCCAACGTGGCGCAGACCACTATAGAACATAATAAAGGTTTCAAATTAGGCATTTTGACCCATCTAGCTTGTTTGCTAGTAGATAAGTGTCAGTCCAATAGTAAAAGCAGTCAGATTAACTTGTGCTGGATTTTTAGTTCCTAAAATCAAGTGTTTATTCATACAATAATGAAAGTTATTTAGCTGTTTGCATCTTGATTTCCCAGTGATTGTTAACTGTATCTAGTCTAGATAAGACTCAAAGACACTGTGAAAGGGGGTAAATGAGTTACAAATAAAAGGAAGTTATTTGTTCTAAGTAGCCCATTTGGTAGTTAGTAGCTGGTTGATCTCAAGAAGCTCGGCCAACTTGCATTTGTCATTCAGCACATTTTTTGCCTCTGATATTTGATATTAAAAGATTCTACAAGCCTCCTTTTAATTTGGTTTCACACTGTTTCTGTAAAAGATCAGTTAAAATACATGCTTACTCACTCATCACTTTGCCATATGTACAGCAAGCTCTTTTGTGTTTGCTTAAAGAAGAAGGAAAATGGCCAGATCAGCCACCATGCCAAACGTTTATACATCCTTGAATAATTAAGAATTAATAAAAAATTCAAGAAAAGGTATTTCAGTTGAATTCAAGAATATTTTCATTTGGTTTAAAGAGTGAAGAAGTGTGTATTTTAACATGGATGTAGGTTAAAAACAGTGATGTTGATGGTTTTAATTTTTAAAGCTTTGGGATGAAAAGGAGCTTTTGTGTTGTGTGTTGACTGGACTTACAGTAGTATGTGTTGGATAGACTGCCCTCTTCTGGAAAGAATGACCTTTGCAGTTTACCTACAAGGTGAAATTTTATTGAGAATTATAATCGTAATAACACAAAGTATGTTGTCTCTATGGTTGCATTGTCTTTTGTTTTTGTACCAGCTTAATTTTAGTTTTCTCCTAACAAAACTGCTTGTTTCATTTTTCAGTCAGGCATTACTAGAACATGTGGAACACTTGACAATAGAGACCTGAATGATGAGTCTTGCAAGTTGTATTGTAAACTAATTCCTTTCCATGACCTTTGTAGCTTTATATTCAATATTTAAATAATGACTGTATTCATTTTTGTATATGCATTATATAGTTTTTGCATATGCTTTAAAGGTCCAGATGGTATTTTTTTAAATATTTTTTTTTAAATGTTGGCTGCAAAAGCATAGTGTTCATTTGCTATAAATGTGATCCTGGCTTGATGTTGGAATGGTGATATTGCCAATGCAGCTGTTTCGGAAAAATATTGAGTCTAACTCAGAAAACTCCTGTGATGGATAACACATTGCGCCATATATATTTTTCTTTAATCTAAGTTTATTTTTAAAAATGAAGAAAATAATAAAATTTGGATGGACATAATGGATGTCTTCTTCCAACTGATATTTTGTTGCAATGCATATATGAAAATAGTAATGTCGCAAAACTTTTCACGTAGTTTATTAAACATTTTATTAAGCATTTTTATTCTCTTTGTTTCAGCGGTCTTCTGTGCATTAGCCATTCAAAAACTTGCATCCATCCATTAACGTGTGAGAGATTGTAGTCCAAAATTGCATTGGAATGGTTTTTCAGTGAGATCTGTTGTGGCTAATTTATTGTATTCTCCCAGAAGAGTTTTTGACAAAGTATTGAAGGAAGACTCAATTTTGCAGATTTCAGACGATAAGTAAAAGCTGTGGTTCACAAAAGCAACAAAGCTTTGCAGCACAAATGTTATTTCTCTGGATATGCACACGTACCTGAGAGCACAATCCATCTCTTAGTGTTGTTTGTCATGTTGCACTCTATAGTTTTGCCAAGTGGTGTTTGAAAAGGAAGTCAAGCAGCTGTTCTTGGGGAGAGTGTTTCAGAGGAGGGCTGTGATGTGGCTGCCTGTTCTGATTGGCATGGAAAGCGAAGAAATGCGAAGATTGAAATGGAGTGAGGTTCAGACGTCGGAACGTTTGCTTAAGAAATGGGCAATGTTTTAGGCAGGACAGAGTCCAGCCTTGATCCCCTTGGCTTTTTTAGTAGCTGCAAGTCCACAGCATTCCGGTCCTATTTGGGTGCAGTGACTGCAGTTTTAGAGGTGTACTGTATAGCTGCTTCCCCAGAAAAGTTCAAGTCTACCACCTTCATAAATGTAGGTGTTTGTGATGATGATGATTTATTTATGGTTTATTCAGTTTTTTGTATTATTTTGGTTATAATTAGGCATTGTAATGGCTAGTCTTTTTACACTTAATAGTGTTGCTGTGGTCAGCAATAAGTAGTGGTCTGAAAGGTTTTGTGAAAATGTTATTCTGGGGTGTGCCTTAAAAACATCCATAGCAACTCAGATCAATAACAACAAAGACCAGAGGCTTAAATGTGTAAACATTTTAATTGCATGTATTTGATCATCTTGACCTATAGAGCAAACAGCCTTTATGACAGGTATGGACAAGAGACTGGAGGGTCCATCACTATGTAAAAAGAAATAGATTGAATAGATCCTTACAGTATATTAACAAAATAAGTTAACCTTTTCTGGTGTCATTGCATTCGTTTTTTGCGCAGTTAGAGACTTTACAGTAGTTCTAAAAAAATGTAGTTTAGTTTAGGGTACAGCCTTTCTCTTCATTTCTCTTACCAGATTCATCATGACCCAGATCATAGGTGCCTTAGTGATGGATGCTATACTTCATCATTATTCTCTTTTTAAATCTTGACTTGCCCACAGAGCTTTTAGCTGTGCTCTATCTACAGAGCGTAGGTAGTAACCCTCATATAAAAAAGAAATTAATACCTGCCCCCTACCCTTAAAAAACAGAGAAGCATAAACCTTAGCTCATTTTCTTGTTAGTAGCTGTAGAAGAAATAAGAATCCTATTAAAGCCAGAATAGAAGTAGTCTGAGAACCTCTTAAGCAATTTACTTTAGTTTAATGATATTCTTTAACATTGAAATTGACTCAGCACGAACCCAGAAAGCACATTTTTAAAGTCACCTTAGCACCGTGCCTCATTTCAGAACAACAAAGGGCAGCCTTTCAGGCAGGCAGATGGAAACAAAGCAGAGTTGCTTTGCAGCTTCTTTGTAAATCCAGTGTTCAGTTTTTTTCTGTACCTTCCGCTGTAGCAAACTTGAAGCATACCCTACAGCTCTCTTCAGATGTATTACACCCGCATGGAAAGATGACATACTAGCTTCTTCTCAACTGCTCGGCTCAATGGCTGAGACTGTGGTCCCAGATGCTAGCCTAGGGACTTATGGGACTTGGAAGAATACGCAAGCAGGAATCGCACCTGATGTTAACTGACCTGCTGGGTCAGGATTTTGGGATAAAAATCAAGGACAAAGCACCTAGCTGCTTTCTCATTCACACTTAACCCTTTCTGTGATGATTCTTCACTCTTGTTTTGCTCCTTTTTACATTTCAAAACCCTTCAGCTGAACCCCTCCACTTTCAAAAACACTAAATAGAAATCCTTCTCAGACATAGTACGTAAAGCCAAAGTACATTATTAATATACTTTTTCCTTGTAGACTTTCCCGCCAACATTTGAATCTTAATTGTGCATTTTTAGTTTTTCATAAAAATGCTGCTTGTTCGAGTTTACAGAGTGTTAAAAGTACCTTGGTATCTATGTATTTCTGCTTTTCAGTCTGTCCTCCCTAATGTTGAATTGATGTTAAAGCAGAAGATAATGTTTTCATCATATCAAAGCGGGGTTTTAAATGATGTGATTAAATAATGTGTATTTTTTAACCTTTTATTGACATTTTTTTCTTCACCACCCCAGCACGAGTCAAACGCCGCTCTGTGCTTTATTAAAAGTGGCGCTCACGTCAAGAGGGAAAGGCACCAGAAAGGGTTAAAATCTGGAGGGAAGTGGGGCGGGTGTTTTGTGCAGATAAGTCTCCCCTCTTTGAAGTATCACGGCAGCACCGTAAACCCAGCTCTCAGCACCACTGCCAGTCGGAGAAAATTAATCACCTCGGCGAGCAGATAAGGGTACAAAGTAACAGCAGCCGTCGTGCACAAAGCTGGGGGAAAAAAAGTGAGCAGAATTTATTACAGATTGAATAGAAGTGGCTTGCGCAGCGTTTCAAACTCTGAAGCATGTTTATTTTCGCTCCCTGTTCGGTTTTTATGTGGATGTCGTAAATTATTTTTTTCTCCCTGCCAAAGAAATCATTTTCTTAAAATGGACAAATTGTTTTTTTAGGCCACACCCTGAACTAGGAAGGCAGGCAGTGTCAAAATGCCTTTTAGAACACCATCCCTGTCTGTGGCGTTCCTCAGTGTGATCCCTGATATTGCGGCTTGTGTGTTCTTGATGAAAGAGGTTCTGGTGATATTTTTCACCTGCTGCTCTTTTGTCCTTTTTTTGTCCTTTTCACAACAGGCTTTTACTGTATCTTCTTTGGAGGTGTGTCGACGAGAATCGTTTTTTCAGAATATATCTCCTGTTTTGAGTATTTTAAGGGTGTTTTCCTAAGTTTATTTGTCCAGATAGAGTACACCTGGTTATGTTTTTCCAGATATTTTTTGGCTTAAGTGTATTTCAGAAAATTGTCTGGAGTTCATTTACATTCAGGATAAGGGGAGTCGTTCTATGCACTTAATCATTTTGTGGTACATTTACTCAGCTGCCTTGTCAATGGATTGGTTTGGCCTTGGCAGTCACAGACCATACATTAATTTGTTGGCTGTTGTAGGTTCAGAACCGATGTGGGAACTGAGGTGAGGGCACTGATGGATCATTTTAGACCTTCTAGCTATGACTCATTGTGGGCACCCCCTTGTGTCAGGTCAGTTCCTTCTCTCTTGGGCTAAGGTGTATATGAATATGTTAGGTATTTGATCACATGGTTATCGCTGACGGCTCCCAAGCCCGTCCTGGCAATTACTTAATTAGTCTTAGATACTTCTGGACAGACCAGATCCAATTAACATTCACCAGAAAATCTAGATGTCGTAATCTTGTTAGACAAATAACTACCAAACGTTTGCCAAATGATTTTTCCAATATAATGCTTGACGAAACATACAGCACAACTATATCTGTGACTATCTTTTCTGGATACTGCACAGAAGTCCTCCAACCCACGTTTATGTAGATTCATCCATCATCCGCAGCCAAAAGAAGGCTGCAGTGATTCAGGGCCTAATACAGATGCATGGCTCAAGGCAGGACTACTGCAAGGATGACTGCCAGTCCTTTCCAGGGCGCTGACACACTTGTTTATATTTTGTAATGTTATCAAAAACCCAGACACTAAATTAAGTACTACAGAGGAAGTCTTTACTGCTTTGCAGCTCTTCTACATTGTGGCAAAAGGTTTGATCACAGAAACCAAAGGATGAAAGGTGGCTATGTGTGGTGCTTATGTATTTGATTTAATTGCCCTGGTTCTTCTTACTGTACTTCACATGATGACCTACTGCTTGTGGCTTGTCTAACCGGTTTTGGATTTTTGGGTGGATTTATCACTTACCACAGTTCTGGGCTTCCTAGTGGTGCAAGATCTAAGGCTGTTTTTGAAATTCAAGTAAACAGTCTATTTGGAGCCAAGCAGTCAGCCTGTATCACCAACTTGAGAAACAGGTGCATTGGTATATGAAGCACTGTCTGCATCTTGTTTGTGAAATTTCTGTCAAGTAGCCAGCAAACTGGCAGAAATCGGAGCTGCCAATGTGAGGTGGCAAATTCGGGCTTCTGAGCAACAATCAGCTTTAATATTGATGTATTTTATATACTGTATTTACAGTGGCCTCCAAATCCATCCATACACTCAATAAGCTATTGCTAAAGCTTGATTTAGTATGAGAAATGTAGTGTAAATTTCCTGTTTTATAAAAACAAATAAGAAATTCAGGACCATGTTGTGTGATCTACTTTCAAAAGCTGCTATTCAATTGATGACCACTATAATGACCATTAAACCATGCTGAGTTTTAGCATTTTGCTCAAGAGTGGACCTGAGGATACAAACCAACCCTATTTGTATAGGAATGACTTTCTTTTCCAACATGGGTTTCACCATTTTGTTAATCTCCTTGTGTTACTCCTAGTAAGACTCTCCAAAAACTCATTTCACATTTCATCAAACCCGTTATGTAGTCCCAGTAAATTAGTTGCTGTGTGACAAATTCATATCTTTCCTTTATATGTTTCCATGGAACTCTACCAATGGCTCCACATTCACCAGGTCATCCTTGAATGGTAGTCTTGGAGACATTGAACCCTGATGATTCCTCATTATTGTCCTTAGATGTGAATTATTCTCCCAAACCACGTTTCTGAATGCACGTTTGGATAAAACTTTCTTGCATCCTCTTTGTGGTGAGGTAGCAACCATCACTAAAGCCTTGAACTTCTTTATGTACACCACAATAAAACTGGAATGCCTTGTATATTTGTTATAACTAGAACTAGAGTTGTTGAGGTTTACCTTAGACAATTCTCTGATTTTGCCATTATGTTATGGTTTTGATTGTTTGCTTTTGTGCTCAGTTTTCTTGAATACTCAGTGGCAGTCAAGATAATTTCCAGAAGCCTCTGTACATTTTCTAAGACTTTCTGTAGACAGATCTGATGGCTTTGAAGTAGCCCATAAATATCTGCTCACATGATTATAGTTTTCTCTTTTACGGTATGAAAGATTTTTATGGTATTGTATAAGTTACTAAAATAAAAGTTCCTCTGTACTAAACTTTTTGGATTTTAGAAATCTTTCAATAAGGTGGTATTAAGAGCTTAAGGCTGACTGTTGTCTGAGGTTTTAGTTTGCCTAGTTTTGCCTCTTGAGGAGATCAGAACTGGATGAAACAGGGGAAGGTGAGCAGAATCTGTCTCCAGCTATAGCAACTTCATGAACAATTGTGCTTCAGTGGGATTATTTTTGAGAGACTGAAGTTGCTTCTCCCCAGGTGAGATTTCTCCTGTTACCTGCCATTAACATTTATTGCACTCAGGTGTCTCTCCTAGTAGCAGTGTTCAGCTGAGACTTAAGTCCTTAATAAACCCACAGATCAAATTAGGCCAGTTTTTGCTAGTACAGATATTTTGGCCAGAATTTAATTAAAAAATTTAAATTCTTGTCCCATCCTATTACATCTTGAGAAAATGAAACTCTTTTTCTGCAGCAGTTTTGTTAGACACTGCAGTTGTGCTTTCTTCTGTTCTGAATAGCAAATGTGGGTGACATATAAAATCTTATTATAGTCAAGTGAATCATGCTGTAAAAATTAAAGTAGTACCAGTCTAAACATGATTATAATGGACTGGTTTTTAGGAAAAGGCTAAGATAAAAATAATGGCAACATGAATATATGTGCTGTAGAGTTTAAACTTATTTATGTGCTTGTTTGAAATGTTAGAAAGTGTGGTTGTTGGAAAGAATTCAGCAGACAATCTGGATTTTACCATCTTTTATCTGCATTGTTTTCAGGGTTACTATCATTTTGTGCTAAATGTGCCAAGAGCACATGCTAAAAGGAAGAAGCTGCAAATGTCTGAGTTTGAAAAAGCATTTTTTGAATCTCCTGCTGTTCAAGTTTTCTCAAACTGATATCTTAGCTCGTTTCATTATTCTTTTGTAGCAAGAATTTGAAGTTACTTAACTATTTCAAGTGCAGCTTCACAAAATGATAGTCCAGTTATTGTCATTGAAATAAAGTTAAATGCAACTCATTGGAGAGAGGTTTGCTTTTCCCATATGGTAGCAGTTAGACTATTCCTGTGCTACACTGACTGTCAAAACTGATGTCCATTTGACAAGTGTTAAAGAAAATATGGCAAGTTAGAAGTGCCTGTATTTGGGATACAGATAGAGATGAAAAGACAGATTACATAGTTGCAGTAGTGATATAATGTCATGAAAGAAACAATAGCACTATGGTACTATCCTAAAAGCATTCTGACCTATATTTCTTGCCTGTAGCTGACTACATTTCATGTGTAAGGATGTATTCGGTTGTATTTCTCTTTTGAGCCCTGAATCCACTCGGCTGGGTTTCAGCGTGAATATTTTACTCTACAGAAAACTAGAGTTTTCTAGAGGAATGAATTTTATGTGAACCTAATGAAAGAAAACATTAACCCAAAGTATGACTACAAAATGCTTTCTCATCTTTCGCTTACTTTTACCTTCAAAAGTTGCACTTACAGCTGTGTTTTTGCGGTTGTGAATATTGCACTTTTTAGTGAGGGATTACAGATTCTAAGCATTTTCTAAAGAAACTGATGTAGATGGTGGCAGAGTTGGATATGTAAATGAAGGGTTGGGCCACATGAAAGCTTTTTTTGACTGAAGATCACACAGCAATGGACAGGGTGACTGCCTTCATTTTCAGTGGAGGCATAATCACATGAACCTGGCTCTCAAACTTTGAAGGATCTTGAAAATAATGAAACACTTGTTTTTGAATTTTGATGTACTTGACATCAGTCTGATATCTTTAAACGTTTAAGTATGAAAGACTGGCTGGATTTTAGTTTTGTGTGACTTATGCTGCCATCTCAAGTAACATGTTAAACAGAGACCCATTTCTAATGTTTTTCATGTTTATCAGTCAATATTAAACAAGATTTTTTATTTGACTGAAAATTGTCTATTTTTGTGTGTAGGGTTGTGAAGTAAATTGGAATGAAATTTCCTGCATTTTGTGAAATGAATTAAAAAGTTAGCATTACAACATCTACAATATAAAGATTGCCTAAAATGAGAAACCTAAACAATAGATCTTTATGAATGTGCAAAATTACAGCAGGAAAGATTTGTGGCAGGCTAACCTTGAATGAAGGCTGTGTTTTTGTATTAATTTATTGTTGTGCATTTAATGCATTTTACATTCAGCTTTCATAATTTGCACGACTGAAACATCTTCTATAGTTTTTGCTGCATATGTTTTAAGTGTGTTAAACTGCCTGTTTACGCCTTCTACGTGAAAGGGAAATAGAAATCAAAACTCACAGAACACAGGGACCTAGAGCCAAATCAGATATTGCAGCAGAATGAAACACTGAAACCAAGGTCTTTCTACAAGCTGTCATAATGAAACATTTATGACTGAGGTTATAAAAACAAACCCAGAGTTGTGCTCTCTCAAAGGACAAATGGTTGGAGATTTGTCCATGTGAATACAACAGCAATTATTAGCTGACCTCTTAGGAGTGTCAGAAGCCAGCTTTCCATATCTTACCCTTACTTTTCCACAGATACAGTGGTGCTTTTTATTTTGATATCTTCAATTCAAGAGATAAGAATCCGAAGTAAAACACTGATTTATCTTAGATAGCTTAAACCCCTGATGTCTGAAAGGAAAAGGAATTTATTAACCCGACTGCATAACCTTTTAGTGTTTTTATGTTTTTGTGTGTGTGAGTGGCAGGCTGGTGGGAATATATACTGTTTATGTATATCAAGGTTCCCACAGGGAGAAAAAGAGGTATTGTTTTGGTTTCTTGTGTGTGTTTTTTTTTCTGTGGCATCAGTCAGGTTACTTTTATTCTCTCAGGCACTCATTTAGTCCGCTTCATATCTGCAGAACTTGCAAAATACAGCATTGCAAACTGAAACAATGACCCATTAATTTGGGAAGAACCCTGCATCATGATGGAGGTTAGAAATAGGTTTTTGTATGATAATGGAACAGTGATGTTGTTGGGACTATTTTACTTGCTTTGCGTTTTATTTTTTTTTTGTGCTGGGGGTGGCTGTACAACACTAGCCTTTGACTTTTCTATAGATTTGAAAGTATTCTGTAAATAGCTTTTTGAAGCCTTTATTTTGAGTATAGTAAAGCTCAGTCTTTTTGCAGTGGTGGGGTTGTCCTTTCAGCAAATGAAATTCCCTGCAAGGTGTCGAACTGTTGCCTCTCTGTAATTGAGAACCAGTTATCAAGCATCGGAATAAGAGTGAGCTTTTTGCTAAGGAATCCGTTACCCATTCTTGCCCGTTCATTTTGTACTTCTATGTCCAATGATCTCCTTGAAAGTAAAATCTCTTCACAAGAACTGGAAGTAAACCATATGCTTCCATCGTGAAGAAGCAAATATTAAGCCTGCAGCTGGGGGCAATTTGAAAATGGACTTTCCAAATTGCACCTAGGAAGGCAGCCAACTTATTCCTGTGCAGGGAGATGGATGTCCAGAGATTACATACAGAACAGTGGAATAGGCATGATTTAGTAGATGGGTCTGGGAGACCATTGGTCCAGTACTATGGAGTAGACATTGATCCATGCTTTAAGGGCATTGGGAAAGACGGACATCCTTTACAGTAAGACTGCTATTGAGAATGAAGACCAGAACTGACCAGACCAGAACCAGAAATGAGAAACTGCATTTTGGGGGTGGGTGGACATACTGGAGCTAATTGTTAGCATATGAGACATTATAGGAAAAGCAGTTTCATAAGAGGCTCTGCTGTGCACATATTAAACTCCTTTTGTGATCTGTGAACCCTAAATTGAATTGACAGCCTGAATATTTGAATTAAAAATAGTATTTAAATTATTATCCACAGTGTATTTTCCATTTTTTGTCAATTTATATACCATGGAATGATAGTTATATTTCATTTACAATTAATTTTCACCTACAAGGAAGAAAAGACTGCGTTAGCACTTGCTACAGTAGGATCCCATTCAGTGCTCTCCTTATTTAAGTTGTTTGTATATCCCACAATTGCCACCCTTTTATTGCAAAGGGTTGTTTGATTTCCACAGCTTCCTGGGGTTTCATGGTTTTTCTACATCTCACTTAATTTTAAAACCACATTAGTTTTGTGTGCACGAGAATTTTAATTACTGCACTTCCATTATAGAACTGTACAGCTTTGAGCTCCTGTATGCCTATGAAAATGGAAATCAGCTTTTCCCAGATCTGTCCTGGTTTTAGCATTTGAGCCAATAAGCATTTAATCGTTTAAAATCTGTGATGATAATATGTGTTTTCAAAACAATATACATTGCACTTCAAAATATGTGTGGAGATATTGGTGAATTACACACGATATAAAGCATAGATTTTTAAAATAAGTTCTGAGCCACTGACAGGACAAAAAATCTGCTCGGGTTTGGACAAGACCCAAATATAGCTTAATTTTTTAATTTTATGATATACAGCAACAATAACATCCAAGTTATGGTCTGGCTGTATTGTTTTATTGTGAATATTTATTTTAATTGTCAGATTAGTGCTGGCAAGGAGCTCTTGTGCTTGCATCCCCCTGGAATATTATTGTGAGGCCAGTGGCTGTAGAATACCAGCCCTTCGATCGAATTAATCAGGCTCCTGATTGTTACAAAAAACAGGCATACATCTGCATTTCAATGAGGCGCACATCAAAGAAGGAATCTGAAGTTATCATTATGCATTGGGAGGCCTAGTTATGTCAAGTGAAGAAAGCAGAGTTCAAGTTGAGACAGACTTTGGAGGGGGGGTGAGAGGTGTTGGTTGGCATTAAAAATCCTCAACCAATCAGGACCTTGAAAGATGAAATGGCACTGAAGAAAATGTTTCTCTTCCTTTTCTGTTGTCCTCTAAAGTGCTGTGGCAAAGTTTTCTTCCCTGGATTTCCTCCTTTGGCTTAAAGCAAGATGTCAAGCTGCAGTGGGCTTTATTAAAGTTAATTAATGACAACAGGTCAAGACCAGTCCTTTAAATAACCCGATTAAATATCTCCAGTATAAATATTCGTGTCTCTTAACTTAATCGAGTAGAGTAAACTTGCCACCCAAACCAAATGAGCTGAACCATGCATTGACCAGATGTGCGTAGGTTTTCACCCGTTCGGTTTTGTTTCTCAGATTCTCATTTTCCTTTAGCTTCAACTTAAAAATGGGCTCGCACAGGAGAGTAAGATGGTTTGCTTTTATTTTCCCTGCGTCCCCTAAAAGAATGCGATACTCCAGTTAGGCTTTTATCTCCTACTCCATAAAAGTAATTTTTTAAATGATGTACTTCAAATCTGTATCCTCCTCTCTCTTCTGAAAAAACGCCAGGCCACCCATGTAGATGTGGCAGCCGAAGAAAGGGTTTCTGGAATAAGGGGGAAAAAAGCTCACCTCGTCATGTTGTGGCATCCTGCTGTAGTACTGGAAGTCTTGGGCAGAAAGGAGCAGAGTGCAGCTGAGGCCCAGACTTGTGCAAGTCATGTTTTCATTGCCTCGCTTTGGCTTGGGCGATGGCCAGGCAAAGTGGGCAGAAGGCTGCCTTCTGACAGAGCATCGTATTTACGAGACTCAGAAGGCTTAGTGGTGCTGTGAGACAGACGTTCTGCTTGACACAAAATAGCAGTGGAAATATATATTTTCACTGTAGTGTTTTCAGTCTGGTGTTTTACTTGCTCACCACATTGGTTGGGCTTTGGAATTTGTAAGAGAGGATTTGGACTGGCTGCTGTGTTGAAAGTCGAATGCAATCCGGCTACAATATTTGAAAGTTTGGGTGCTACATACCTTTTCTTTGGCTTCCATTTCAGGATGTATTGTTTGTTGTTTTTCATGCCGAACAGTTGTTCTGCAACAATTTCTCAAGTACGAGCTTTTGCAACCAGCAATTGTGCGTTTATAAAAAAAACACGTAAAAACTACAGTCGTTCAAGGCTTCAAGGTCGTTTCAGAATACCGGTCTGAGTGTCAAATTGATATTTACATTCATCCTTGTAAGTGAAGCAAAAACTATTATTTAGCAAGCTGTCGATAACATCCTTGAAACGATGAATATTTCACCGCTTGATTATTCAGCAAAGCTTGGAAAACTTCCTCTCAAGGTATTTCTTTATTAAGTAGTTCATTGACATGCAGGATATGCCTATAAAGTACAGACTTTCTAACTAACTATCTTGGAACAATGGGAAATATTTTGTTCATTTCATTGTTCATAAACAATGAAAGATTGTTTCCAGTGCACTGACTTTGGCTAAGGTTAGAATAACATGTTGGTCAAAAAGATGTGCGTTCAGGAATGTGCTTGGTCAAATACTTTGACAATATTAAGTTTCCTAATTCAACATTTTCGAATGAAGGGTAATTAAAAAAAAAAGTTTTCTCCTGCAGCTTTGCAGGACTTTGGATGTCTTTCAGAAAGCCAGTCACATAACTGGAGAGATGATGTTAAACAGGCTTGGAAGGACAGGAGTGACCTTTACTGAACATATTGGACATAGTATACTTCCAACATCATAAGAGGTTTTTATTGATTCTGAGCATTGATACAAAGTAGGATTAGATCTACTTAAAACTGTGTCCTTGGATCATTTAAATATTCATTTTGAAAGGTGTAATTTTAAGGAAATTCCTTCAACAGAAACAAAGGAGAATTATCTTATTGTTTTTAACTTTCTAAAGACTGCTTATCTTGGGAATAAGCATTACTGTGTGTTTGTATCTCATCAGACAGCTGAGTCTGATAAGCTCAGGCAATGGTACTTGAATAACCTTCACACACAAACCTATATTTTCTGCAGACATTTTCTCTTGGAAAGATGAGTCTTAATAAGTGAGTTGCAACTCTTCTTAAATGCCACTCTCCTAATTCCAGACTCCTTTGTTCATTTACCATCAGTAGGCATTAATCTCAGTGATAATGCCTTCATATAGAGGACAGGCCAGCACTGCAGTAGTTGGTTAGGTGGAGTTTGTAGGTAGAGGGAGAGGGATTTATTTCCATGAGCCAAGTTTAGTGGATTTTTTACATTGGTAACATCCAAAAACTGACTTTTCATTTTTTTTTCCAAGAAGGAGAATACAGTATGACTAATTTAGAAAGATAAACTACAGTGTAATGATAATACTTCAAAATTCACTCAGAAGTTAATTTTAAATGTCTGCCTTAATTTTTGTCCTTTAGTGCTTTGTGAGTGTTTTATATGCAACAGCTTTTTTGATGACCTCTAGAGAAGTGCTTTACTAAAGTGCATTTGGTTTATTGCTAGAGGATGCTAAACATCTGTCTGCGAAATCTGGGAGTAACCGTAACTGGATGTGATTTTGCTGAAAAAATGAATTGATGGAAACTGGCACAGTAACAAACTGCTGTAGGACCAGTAAGACAATATTGGGCTTCCAAAATGTATCTGCCTTTTATGGTATTGATTCAATTTGTTTTTTTCTAAAACTATGAAATGTACAAATGTGGGTTCACATTATACGTATTATACCTAGCAGCTTAATTAAATTGGCACATCTTGTGCCTGTAAAGTGCCTGGTTTGTTTTAATTAGCCAGATTTAATCAGCCAAAAAACCTCTTTCCACTACAAGTATTTATATTTTTTAATATGTTTCGGTATGATATTTTTATATGGGATTTGCTTAAATCATTGTACTATAGAATTGTGTTATAGCATGTAAAGCCTTTGCATTTATTGCTAATGTTTAGCTAATGCTCTTAATATGTGCATGGTCTTAGATATCTAGAACTAATCTGTGGTATTTCTTCTAAAGGTCAATTAACTATCATTACAGTTATATTTTTAACATGTATGTATATTATATAGTGTATGCTTTAAAAATGACTGTGATGTGATGTGCTATGCTTCCTCTCAAACAGTGCCACTAGGGCTTGTGTACTGTGTATTAGCACTTGATAAGGTGAGAGGACCGACCAGTTTCAATCCAATCCATACCTTGCGTATATGTTGCCTCCAGACAGCAGCAGAAGAGATCTACCCTGGATGATGATGATGATGATCTGGTTTTACCAAGTATCAGTTTTATAGTTTACTCTTGACCTCCTCAATGCTATTACATGATGTCCAGGTGTCAAAGGAGGGTGCGTTTTCACAAGACAACTTAATTTGAAGATTTAAGCGGGATTGCTTTATTTAATATGGTTTGTGTTAACTCGGCTAGGTGTAGCTGCAGTCTGAACTCTGAGTGAACCTTGAATCATTGTGTGTTGTCGGTTTGACTTAAATTGAAAGCAACAGTGATGCACCACTTTTTCCTTTATTCTCTGGTTTAAAAAAAGTGTTTGTGCAAGTGTAACGGAGAACGTGCATTCACAGTCCGGAACATTGACCACCTTAAGAAAAATCACCCCTTATTTTCCCCCCTTAAGTGTGAGGGCTTTGCATGAAGCTGGTGAATACATTTTTCAGTCCCTCACACATTATCCATTAGAGCTTGAATACTTGAATCATTTGATATTAAAAATGTTTGCAACTAGTCTTAAAATGACTAGTAAAAGGATTGTGTGTTTAGTCGTTTAGTCGAGTCCGACCCTTCGTGACCTCATGGACTTTAGCATGCCAGACCTGTCTGTCAGCAGCTGCTTCTCCGAGCTCTTGCAAATTCATATTCATTACTTCAGTAATACTATCTATCCATCTCAACCTCTGCCACCCCCTTCTTCTTTTCCCTTCAATCTTTCCCAACGTCAGAGTCTTTTCCAGTGAATCCTGTCTTCGCATTATATGGCCAATGTATTTGAGTTTAAGTTTTACTCTCAGTACTTCCAATGAACAATCTGTTTATTTCCTTAAAAAGTATTGTTAAATAAAAGAATTAGTAATGAAATAGATATAGCATGGGGGTATATTTTAACCCTTTTTTTATCAGGGAAAAGAAGCCTATAATGTACAGTAGTTGTAGCCGTCTTTGCTTTGTTCAATACTGGGTGCAACAATATGAAAGATCTCAACCTAAACTAACATTGATGATGTTTTTGCTTCCTTAGAGTTCCTTATTTGCATAAAGTAACATTCTCTGCTTTGACATTTCATTTCTGTGTTTAAGTGCATACCCTCAGATAATAGAATGAAACAAGGTGGTAGTATTATGTCTGAACTAAATCAAACAACATCCACTGTGCATTTTCTTATAACACAGATTTGTTACTTCATGCAGACTGCCAGATGAAGTGGTGCAGTATTACACGTGATACAGTACAAGCCATGTCAGGGCCATTGACGAGAACGCAGTAAATCGGAAAATAGCTTACGGTGTAGAAAATAATGAGAGGTCTTTTGGGGAAATTGAATTTATTTTTTTCTCTTGAAAACCAGTTTTGACTTTGTCATTGTGGGCATCCTTGCAAGTTTTCTAGTTTAACACAATATGGGCTAAGTATATAATTAATTGTGTTCTGCCTATTGGTAAAGCCTTAACTACATCTCAGATCAGATGGCCATTTGGGTCATATTTAAAACAAAACCTTTTGGTAGAATCATGCTGGCGAGTCGCTGTACAGAAAGGGCTCTAAATTGATTGCTCAGCCTTTGTCCCTAAAGCTCAACTTTGAAGGTGTCAGTGATTTCCAAGTTTTAAAGCAATACTTCTATCACTGTTGCTAATTGGTTACAAGCAAAATCTCACCAAAATACAGAGAGACATAACCTCCCCGTTGGGCTGTTCTGGGTAAGGGAAATTGAGGATTCATCTTTTCTGAAGTGAATTATAGTTCCATATTAGCTGTCAATAAGAACTGCTGTACAAAGACAAGCATAGTAGGTCAGCAGCAATCCTCACACTTGTTGATTTAATGTTTTGGGAATCTTTGCCCCAACTCTGTTAAAATATTGTATCTTAAGAATTTCAACAAGACTTTTTACCTTTCATGTAAGAATCTAATATGAAAGAATCAGATACCTTTTTTGCATATAGTCTGTTTTTGCTGGTAGCTGGAACATAAGCATTTAGTGTTCTTAGTATTATCTGTGGTGTGGCTTCTAATAGACCTTATTGTATTGCTGTGTTGTTGGGAAGGGGGATAATATATATATATATGTAGCCCTTTGCGGATATTCTTTTTTTCCCCCCTCTAACAGCGTACAGACATTAACTTAAACTTGCCCATGTGTTTATTCTTTATTTTATAAAACTCCAAAATTGGGTCAGATGCCTCGCTCACCATCCACAGGACCATCTTCTTTATTAGTGGAGACAAGAGCTCTGGGCAGCCAGCCACAGTCCAGGTGTAGCTGTAATAATGTGCTATACTGTAGAAAGCATGCCGATAAATCACTGCCAAGCTGGCACTGCAGCTGAGCACATCATTACACTGTGAAATGCAAGGATATGGGTAGGTTATAATCCTCTCACCTGACATCGGCTGAAACAGAGGAAGGCACCACTTTGCTCAGTTAAGGTCCATTTCAGTTCAAGAGGAATTGCTATCAGCTCTTTAAATACATGCTAGCAACATTCAATGATTCCCTTTTATGTACTGTGCTCTGTATTTCGAAAGAACACAAGGCCTTAGTATGAATCTAAGTGATTGTTTTTGCTCATTTTAATACTTAAAGATCAGCCTTTTGCTTGTTTGTTGGGGCAGATGTTTTCCTCGAGAATGTTATTGTGATCTTCAAGGTTTTTAAGACAGCTGGAGTATCCAATGACTTTAGCAACCTCCAATGTGAAAACAATGCTGAAGAAAGTGTGGTGGTGAAAAGAGAATATGCATTTATTTAAGCTTCCACGGTGCCGTTTCCCTGTGGGTTGGAAACAAGGACATTCTGTGTTGATCTGACTTTGACAGATGCCACCCTATTACCTAGTGAAGTTGTTGTTACCCCCCACTTGGCCCATTTGTATTTCCAATCAGTGCTGTCAGCTTCTGTGCATTGGAAAGTAGGAAAGAGACTGAGTGAGACTCCTCTTTGATATCAGAAATGTTTTTTTAATGTAGTCCGAGTTAACGGAGCGCTCACACGGTCTTAACAAGAAGATTATTGATGTTGGTACGCAAGGTTGCCATTGACTCAGATGATGACAGGAAATGATTTGCTGCAGTCTCTTAAGAATGGATAACCAAGCTGGAATGTTTGAGATAATTAGGATGGGTGTTCTCTCTCTTGTGTTTAAATTGATTATTTAATGTTTTTGTCTTGTCATTGTAGCCAAACAGATGTGCTGTTTTCAGAGTGAAACTTTTTCCAGGCCTGCCTGCTACTTCTCTCTTCAACCCCTTTACTTTCCTCCATTATGTGAGCCCTATGAAACCTGGATCAGGGTAACAATATTGCAGTGAACACTTTTCAGTGATTGTATTACAAAGCCACAGAGGCATATGTGAAGTAGTGATACATTTTTACAGATTTCTCTAAAAATGTGAACTCAAATTATAATTGTTAAAATTAACTAAATTATTTTATATAAATTTGAAATTTTAAAGCTTTATACTATATAAAAGTTTGATTCCTTTTACTGTGATGGTGAATAGAAATTAAGATCACACCAACTACCAAGTGAAAAATGCTACATGGTAAAATACTCAATAATTCAGTGGCCTGCTGTCAGATATCACAGAGACCGTTGTCTTCAGATGGAGACTGAGTTTTGAAGAAACACTTTTCCTTGGAAATAATATTTTTCTAGTATCCAGATTCTACAAGACACAAGAGAAAATGACTGAATGATCTTTTATAACATCTTACATACTACTGGTAGTATTTCACAACCAACAGACATTAAGTGGTGAACAGTTTATAAGAATAAATACTAATTAAGACCATTAGAAAGGAATTAACAAGCTAATTAATACTGGAAAAAGCTGTAATTTCCAATAAGTGGATAGGCTCATGGAGTGTGGATGTTCACACTCTCTCAGACATGACCCTGCACAGTTGGGTACTCCCCAGGTCATCATTGTAAATACAAATTTATCACTCAACTTGCATTATCAGAAGCATTTGTTTAACAGAAGCATAAACAAAACGTTCTGCTAACAACATAATTTCCTTTACCAGCAGGTCTTCAAAAGACAATAGTTCTTGCTTGTACTGGCTTAATTGTAGAACATTCACTACTGTTTTCGGATGGGGCCGATGGGTTAAGGTATCCATCATCTCAAAAGCCTGTTTTGAATTATTGTGTTTTCTAGGAGGCTTGCAACAGAAGAAACATTCAAAATGACTTCTTGTGGCCAAATCTTTTTTTTTAACCAGTGTTTTTATTCAGTAAATCTCTGTAATGCTATAGGAAGTTCACTCTGCAGGTCTTTACAGTGGAATTCCATATTGTTGAGATCTCCACTCAGAATACTGTTTTCTAAATGGTCATCAATAAATTGGAGATATTAAGGAAGGCACAAGGGGCACAGAAGTAGAGAAATGGATTTTGATAACGTTTTGGAAATGTGTTCCTGACATTGGGCACCAACTCCCCTGATAGCCCATTTGAGATCAGCACAGCCTAAATGGATAGAAAAACAAACACATATCCAATGTTTGCACCCTGCACTTAATCTTCATTCTCGGCTGGCGTGCGTTAAAAATAGCAGCTTGAGGTTTCAGCAGGCTTGGGGAAATAATCGGAACTCCTGGAAGCGGATGGGTGCTATCAGACAGCTCCCGTAATGAAATGTGCAGGCCCCGTAATGAATTCTCTCTTATTGTACAACGCTGGGGTCTCCTGAGGAATGAAATGGCATTCACACTTATAGACAGCCCTAGAGAATTACAAGGCCATAGAATGGACTCTTTTGGGCTTCATCACCATCTTTGGGATCATACTGTTCAGGAAACATGAGCTGGTCAATCATACCACCAATACCAATACCAGGTGCCATTCTTACATTGAAAAATCAGTGTCCATTCTGAGCAATTTTAAGATGGCAGCTTAGAAAAAAGCATACAGTTGTAACTGCAGGAACATGTTATAAGTAGGGCCTGTGAAAAATGTTTATATTTTGTATGTATTTCATGCGTAATAGTGTCATTTTCACACTAAAATGCACGTCAATTTATTTATGGGGATTTACTGGCTTTAATTTAAAACAAAAGTAGTTAATTAAGATTTGTACCTCAGATGAAGAATGGTGCTAATTTTCTTATTGTGTAGTATTGCAACGAGACTGGGTTTAGTGAATGTGACTTAGAACAAAATACGTACAGTGGATAAGACGGCTTCCTGTCCAAGTGTCTATAAAGTTATTGAGGATAAAACTTTATGAACTGAACTTCTGAACCCATGTTTCTTCAGAACATAAATGTATGCTGGGTGATATTAAAAATATATGTTGTGGTTCCAGAACTCCTTTGTATCTTTTGCAATGTCTGTCAGTATATAGAGGAAAATCACTGTTTAGATTGTTTAATTGCACTTGAGCATCTTCAGCTGGTTCACCTTATTCTCTCTTGGGAATTGTCATTTGTACAGAAAAGGGTAGTATGTGCTTACAACCACAGAACCGGTAGTCAGTAGATATCAGTATGAGAGAAATTATTGAAAAAACAGTTTTAGGTCTAATTTAGTCATTTCTATGCAGTGCGTTGAAATTGTAATGTCTCCAGGTTATTCGTTTTGGGACTTGTCTTAACTTTCCTAGAGATTTACATAGAGAGAAAAAGAGATTTACTCTTTTTGTGATCTTTACATTCCACACAATTCTTTTCCATCACAAAATATTTATCATGTTTCAGAGGTTCCACTTGACTGTATCCATAGATCCTTTTTTAGCTGGAATTGGTAATAAAAAAAATTGAGCAAATGCTCACTGGCAAATGGAAAAATCCTTATCTAAAGTGTGGTGGAGAGAAGAGTGGTCTGCTTGTGCAATCCAATAGAAAATTTATAACAACAATAGATGAGGAAACAACACAATAAAGTCAGGTAGGGGAGTGAGCCCTGCAGTTAAGCACTATGTATTATGGAAGTTGGAAATTGTTCCTGTCAAATAAATTTCAGAAAAAATGATAGTGGATTCTCTGTACTAAATGGTTCCAGTCCAAGGGGACTGTTTGTAATTCCCAAGTCTTTTTGTATGCTGCAGTACAATCCTTTTACGATTGTGTTGCAAAGTACACAGGTAGTCATGTATTTTTGTGCTAACACTGGATTCTCCTTGTTCTTCTAGATCCTGGTGAACTCCGTGAACCCTGCCCAGCCAGCTCTGCTCTATGAGAATGTGGTGGTAAGCGATGGTGGCCCCATTCTGAGAGACCTGCTGTTCAGTCCAGACTACCAGCACATCTACACCATGACAGAGAAGCAGGTAGGACAGTTACAGACATCAGTCTAAATGTCCTCATTCTTTTCTCATTGTAATGGTCTCTGAAAGATTTAAGTACTTCTAACACAGTGACAAAACCTGGAAACTGTATTCTGAGGGAGCATTAATGGCGCATTGTAATTTTCAAATGCTCCCTTCATTAAAATTCTGCACTGTTCATTGTGTATCCAAACGAATCAAATGTACATAAACACCTAAATCTTTTTTTAATAACAGTAATCATGCCAGTTCCTTCACTTTGTATGGTGCTTTTCATCTCAAGGGGAATCTACTTCATCTACCACTGAAGTACAGCACCACCTCTTCTTAAAAAATATCTAAACAAATCAATGTGAACCTCTTTTTTTTTCCAGAGGCATTTACAATATATGGAGTCTAATTTCTTCAGCAGTGTTGGCTGTGCTGGTTTTGTAATAGTATTTATCGTATTCATTTGTTTTGTGTGCTTTCTAAATCCCAGGGGCCAGAAATGGTAACGCTGATTACTGTGAATCTACATTATTTCAATTATTTCTGCCACTTGTGTGAAGTCACGTTCTCAGCCATGGTTTTTTGCTTCTGCAAAAAGTAGATTTCTTTCATTGCATATTTTTCTGTGTGGAGTTCTCCTGGTGTTTGCATGATTTCTCCTGCTGCTCCAATTTTCTTTCAACATCCATCATGCAGCCCATGTTATTTGGCATTTGTGATTTGCCCCCTATATGGTTGTTTGAGTGAGTGCATATGTATGTTTCCTGCAATGGACGGGCATCCTTAAGGAACTCATAAGATGCACATTAATGGGGCACTTATCTAATCAGGTATTTCATGTTGTAGTCCACTGGGCTTAACTCTTAAAGAGGTGCAGAAGAAGTCACATTGTGTTCCCTGTAATTCATATTTGATTAATGATTGACATTATTAATTGATGTATTTTTCTGTGATTGTAATATTCTTGAAAATGCATTGAAATGGTAACTGGTTTGTGAATTGTGTTAGTATTTGCAGCATGTTTTTCATTTTATCATGCCTTTTTGAGCCAGTAGACTTTAATTGACTCATGTTGGTTACTGTAACTGCAGTGCACGATGAGAAAATGAGAAACCAGGCAATTACATTTTGGTAAGATACCGAGACTTGGGTAGTTATGAAATTAAATTGCATCTTAACATCCATGTTTGTATTTTTCTTTTTAGACTAGTTTCCTTTTTCTAAAAAAAGGAAAAGCTTTTATTAATGAAATGAAAGACATTTCTTAAAAGATGCTGACATAAACACCCTTTTATTGTCTCATAGATTTAAGCCTGGATTTTAATGTTGGAGCTGGAAAAATTGTAGTCCCATAATATGTTATAAGGCTTTTTGATCAGGCTTTTTTATATTATGTTCCCGAGCTCAGTATCTACAGTGCACTTTCTAGATTGACAGTCTCTATCTAACTCATGTATCTGCACATGTTAATATACCACTGAGCTTATGGAGCAGGTTACAGGAGGTGAACAAAAAGTCAGAATACACCATTGTTGTACAGGGAATAAAGCTTTGGTTGAGTGAGTCACTAATGACTGTGGTGGGATAACATCTTGATGATTAATTTTGGTATGGGGAAAAATGAGCATTTTAAATGTATTTTTATTAGAAGCCCCTCAAGGTAGTTGGTATTATGACAACCTTTCGACCAGACTTTTGTTCTATTCTGGTTTCATAAACCGTCATATTCAAGTTAGCTCATCATATGTGTGTGTGGTCTGCAAAACTGAGAGAGATATTTACTCATAAAATGTTATATCTGAACATATTACCTAGCTGTTGTAACACTTCTACTGTACACCTGTCTATGGTCAGTAATTACAACTATTATCAAGTAGTATAATGACTGCCTATATCCTACTTATTAATATGTTACTGATATCATAACCAGAAATTACTATGTCCCTTGAACTCTATGCTTTAATGAGGCTTAGACTACTGGTGCAAGCAGCCATATAGTCTGCAGTAGTGTTAGGTTATTGCCAATTTGTAATAATATTAATACTTCATATTTTATTTATAAAACATTTCAAATATAATGTGCAGTTCTTAATCTCAAGTGTTACTTCTACTTTTATCACTGGTCCTCAGCAACAATGATACCATGGCAGATAGTGTATGGCTGATAAATTCAGGTCCTGTTTCTTAACTGTGTATGAATGTACATTTTCATGCTTTTAAATACTGAGAATTTAGATGAAATCTTTGGTAGTTTATGGGTCTCGGTCTTGTCTGACAGCTAAAGGTGGATGGGAAAAAATATGAGGGTAATGCACCAATTATTAAAAAGAATACCAAACGTCTCCTTAAAGGCTTCAGATGGGAGATGTCTACTGAAAGAGTTGAGCCTTATGAAAGAGGTTTTTCTTCTGCTGGTAAGGTTGGTTTATTTCCCATAAGTACGCTGCTCATACGTTCATAAGCTCTGCAGTGAGTAAGTGAGCAGACTTGTCAAAAAAGCACTCAGTTTGATTGGCCTGTTCTTATTACAGTGATCGAGCACCTATTGAGTTGATTTGACCCATGTGCCCTGCAGGCTATGCAACCACGTTGCTCTGGTTACTAGGCAGAATTTTAATTTAATATATTATGCTTCTTAAGGATAAGGGAGCAAAGGGTATTTTGTGGCTCCCTTTGGCGGAAAATATCAGTGAAAAGGAGAGCTTTCACACTTAGGCAAGCCTACTTATAATATTTATTTTCTCTCAACATTTTTTTAACGAAATATAGTAATCACTCTTTTCTCTGGTTAGATCTAACATCCCTGGAATAAAATAAAATAAGCAGGGTTGTTCTGTGGGTAGAAATTTCATTTCTAAGTTTAAGTTAAAACTGACTTAAGTATTTTCCCACTTGCCTCTCTGTAAACTGATTATGCAGATAAAAGCATTGAATGACAGTTTTTGTACTGCATATTACTTGGAGATGATAAGAGAAGACTGATGGTAACAAAGTACAGTACCAACACGTGAACTTGGTCTTCTAAGAGTATTTGTTTGGACAGTTGTAGTGAGTTTCCGAAGCAAAGTAACTAACAAACCTGTTCTTTTGGTGACTTGCTTTGATATAGAAGACTTTGATGTTTTAAAAATGATATGGCTAAAATGAATTATAAAAACAATATTTGGACTGCATTTTGCAGCGTATGAGAAATGGAACTGCTCATATTCTGTACATACTGCAGACAGGAATATGTTAATAAATTCATCATTTGGGGTAACAAAAAAAGTGATCACTTAATATCCCTAGCTCTTCCTTTCAAATATTTTCATAGAAAAATCTGTCCAACTGTGGCGACCTTTGGCCAGACATTGCTGTCTGTAGAAAAAATAATTGGTTACCCAGAACTGTAAAGGTGAAATGAAAACTCTCGTTAATATTTAAAAACGGCCTTTTTTTGCTTATAAACAGCAGTAGCATATCTGTAAAAGCAGAAGATAGTACATTAATTGCCAGTACCATTAGCATTAATCTTTATTACATATGTTTTGCAGTTGGATTTTCAAGAAGTCTTTCTTGGATTAAAACCAATTTTTTAGAAGTTTTCATTTTTATTCATCAGTATACAAAGGATACCGGATCAGCTTATTGACTTCATTTGTTGCGGTCAGTACCCTTTGTGAGCTAATGTAATATAGTTTACATTTTTTCTTCTTCCTCTGCAACCTCAGCTTCATTTGAAATATTTTGTATAACACCCAGAACATGCAGCTGGATGGTTACCGATTTTGTTACTGTTGTTGTTGATGCACACAGTGGTCTTAGCCAAAGGGAGACAGTAGTAAGAACAAGGAAAACCGCTAAAATCCATTCAGGTGCCCTTTCTCTGGTAATAGTGCAAACGCCCCCGCAGCTTTATTCAGAGTGCTTGTTCAACAGTGCACTTCTAAAGAGAGAAACATACAGTAACCCCCACCACCAACACACACACACACACACGCACAACTTCCCTCACAACTGCTTTTCTGTCACGGACATTGTCATGTAAATGGTTTGGGTATTGTTGCTACTGAGGCGAGAAACATGTAATAGTCCAGAGGTGTCTATAGAGACCTGTGGGAGAGGAGTCGAGTGTTATTAACATGTTTCATTTGGCCTTTCTGCAACCTGTTCAATTACATCAGAGCTGCCCAGCTCCAAACCAAAAACACTGGCAAGTGGTCTGCTGGGAGTTTCACAGTTCTCTGAGATTGTTACAACCCGCTACCACTACACAGTACCAACAGCATGCTATTATTTTGTATGCAGTTGGTCAGAGCTCCTTTGGGGAAGTTGGTTTTTATTATATCACATCCCATGGTCTGCTAGAACAGGGATTATTAACAGGTAGTTTTCTCGACTTGTATGATATGGATTTGTACTGTACACCGCTGCTAGCAGTTATTTTATTTCACTTCTCTGAATCCTTCGCCCAAAAGGCACTGAATGAGGCAGCAACAACAAACCCCAGAGTAAATGTACAAACAAATGTTAAACCAATCTCTGCCAGTGTACTGCATAATAATCACATTGTTCCCTTTGATGTGAAGATACAGCTTAATACTACAGTATGTTATACAGAACCATTCTCAATCCTTACAAAAATGCTCTTACTACCAATATTAATTTTAATACTCGAAGAAAGGATTTAAAAAAATAGACAGCATCCATTCAGTTTAAATACTTCTAGTACCAAGTACTCTAGCCAGTATAGTCTTGGGGTTCAAAGAGCTATTTATCACCTAGTTAAAATGTATGAGTTGGGTAAAAGGTTTGAAAATCAATTTGAAATGTATCTAGGAAAGATAATACACACTGGTTTATATAACAAGGACTAGCCTACATGATATTATGTTGATTGGTTTTAAATGATTTAATTTTGCAGTTAAGATGGTGATTAACTGGGAAGAATTTGTGCATTGAAGTTATTCAAATTATGTAATTGTGTTAGTAATTTTCATCTGAAAATTACTAATACAATTAGAAGCAAGGCTCTGTATGATTAAGGCTAATGGTATCTGAAAACATGTTGGTGTGATAAATTCCTTTCCTCTCCCACCAGGTAAATGAGTTTCTTAATTTCTCAGAGTGCTGAATAATCAATACAGATCCTTGCAACTGTTCTTTAATCTTCAGTGTTGATGTTTTCCGTCAGACATTCAAACCCGCTCCCAAAAATAAGCAGTTCAAATCAAATTAGCTATTTGATGCAGGTCTTTAAAGAGGAAGGTCAGAAAAGGTTGGACTTTCATATTTGGGTGTTGAGGAAAAAAGTCATTTCAATTAAAAAATAAGTTAAAACATGCAGTTGTTTCCTTGTTCTAGTGCATGCATGTAAAATATTGAAGCTTTCCTGGGTAAAGCTCTGAGAATCACCCTTCACCTTACGTGCCGCAAGCACATTCCTAAAAATGTTTAAATCTGTAGAGAGTGTTTGGCTCACTTCCCAGTTACCTCACATGATAGTGAACTGTATGTGACAGCCTGAAAGTCTCATCTGAAGTGTTTTAGAACTTCTGGAAAGCTTGCTATCCACCATGTGAAGATTTACAACACAGTGTTCTGTACATATAATCTGCAAATGCAGGGCATTACCCATTACTTAATTACAAATAAAATGTTATATCTCCAAGCATTATTTTCACTCACCTTTTTACATTTTCAGTTGTTAGATTAGTAAAGTTCTTAGTTTTCACAATCAGCTCCATCCATTTTATGAAAGCAGACTGTTTATTTTTTTTTTACCCAAGACCATCTGGACCAGATAGCTCAGAGTTTGGCATCATATAGTATACGCTCAATTAAAGTAAAGTGCACAAAAGTTAGTGGCAAAGAAACTAAGTTGAAAAAAGCTGTTGTTTGTGTTCTGGACGGGGCATAGTGAACCACAAGAGTAACTTGACTAACATTCCTGTTTGTCAAAATCAGACCACAGGGGTACAATACAAAACTGCGCAATGTGTTGTAGAACATGGCTGGCCATTTACAGTTCAATGGTTTGCCCAGTAATGACACAATCATCTCTAGAATAAAGGGCTAACCTGTGTCCCCTAGATCAGTGGCAGATGGCATAAGTGAAAAGGCAAACAGATAAAAGATGCAATTGTGCTTGGTGTTACTCTTGAATGTCTGGATATAAATGATGTCCCGCGTTAACACTTATGAGATTTTGTGACTCAGGAGTTCAAAAAGAGCTGTCCTGCCTAAAACCCATGCATGGTACAACAGCGGCGGAAGATACAGAAAACATGTTTGTTAATGTGTTTGAAGAAAATATTTTCCACTGTTTTCAAATTCGTGGTGCATCTGCGATGGTCAGAAAACAGAAGGGATTTATCAAGATGTCAGTTTCTGAGCTTAATGCAGTGATGGCAGTGGTGAAGATACTGGATTTTCTTGTTGCTCAATTTGCCTCGATGCACAGGCGTTTTTAAGCTCTGCTTGAGGAGGGGGGCAGTGCATACAAGGACATTCTGCATCATGGATGAAAATTTGAGCAAGCCAATGACCAGAGCTAAATTACCAACAGCATGCAGATTCTTGAATAGATGTGTTTTAACTCTCATCACGCCCCTCCTGATTAGGTTGCCGACTCCTGATGTAGTTCGACTGGTTGCTAGTCATTGAATGGGTCCGAGGAATTTATTTAGATTTTTCTAGAAAAATGCCAGGGCATCAACTTCAACAAGAAGAGTGGGTAACTTGTTCCAGACTCCCATCACCCTTTGATGGAATGTAAAGAGGCTAAAGTGATTTTGTATCTCTGAAAGACTTCTAGGTCCACTTAGGCAGACATGGCAGAAGAAGAAAACTGAAATGAGGCAACTTACACAGCCCCGAAAACAGGCTTCTGTAAAACGCAAGGAGTTAACTGAAGTTATAACAGTCTGCAAGTGCAAAAAGCGTTAACGCATTTGTCTGCCCACTTGTTGCAAACGTCCTCTTTTCGGTACTGTTATCTTTTTGCAGTCTGCATGCCATTACTTCTGAAAATGGAAGGCTTACATTGTTGCCTTTGGTGGGAACTGGGTAAGGTAGTCTGAGTAAAAGATCGAAATCCGCTTTGCAAGTGATGGCTGCTGAAGGAGATACAGTCAAATGGAATAATTTGGCTGCTCAGATCATTTTTATGTGCTGTCTCAGTCGTGGAATCACCTTGCTATCTTGGCTATGTTCTGAGCGATGTGTTAAAGGAATGTTCTCAAGCTTTGCTTTTGATGCTATCGAGTCTAATAGAGGTTTGACTGTCACCAGATAAGGGAGTTTTATTATATAGTATTAAATGGGGCTGCTCTTTCTGCCTTGCTTATTCATTTCAGGAACGCACCACTTCTGTACTAGAATGGGATGTTAAAGGGGAAGTTACTATTAAGAAAAAAGTGTAGTTGATTAACTCAGAAGTGATCTTGAATGTGGTCCAGAAAATTGCAATGTTCAATAAGTATGATGTTGCTATTACAATTATAAGCCAATGTTTATAACAAACTTAATATACTGTATGAACTTGCATTTGATTTTGTCTTACAGAATGGTGTTCCTCATATGATCATTAGTACTTTATCCCAGTTTTTCTAAACTTTCAGTAGAGCAGTCGTCATAATCAAATGCCTAAATGATTTTAGAGTCAATTTTAAAGAAATGTTTCTTACAAGCAAAAAAAATGTACTTTTTGCTCTGAAATTATAGAAATGCCAGTATTGAGAGCTGTGTTGTACAGGGCCTCAAACTTCAAAAACTCCATTTACAAAACTGACAGAGCAATTTACCATTCCCCATGTTCTCAACCGGTTAATTAAAAGTTCCCGATAGCGAGTCGTACATCTCCCCACTGCAAACTGTAGGTCTTTGGAGGATATTAAACTGTCTGTTTAACTGTGGAATAAAAATTTTCGATTAGTGCCTGTCAGATTTATAGGCAGTGGCTAGACAATGGGCTTCACTGTGGATACACTGATTAAACTGGTTTGAAATACCTCTGTTTACCTCCTATGTATAAATTGGATATCCACACACAAAATAAAACTGAGAGTTTATTTTACCATGATTTGAAATTTAACCAGCTCCCTGCTTAAAACTAATGAGCTCTGCATAAACTGAATTCGCACTGACCCATGTAAAAATTTCAGCTGCCAAATGATCGTGTAGATTTTGGGTGACTGATGTAATTGTGAGATAAATTATATCTTGCAACATGTACCATATCTGTCTAACCCCCTAATCATTTATTTTGTAATTCACACTGCTGTGTACAGCATATAGAACATGGACAAATCTTGCCCTTTACTGGGGGCATTTTAGAAAATGGTGCACAGTTCAGTGTATGATAAGAAATCTGGACTGGAAGGGAAGGAGATCCAGAGGAGTTAAGAAATATTTCATTTTCTTTCTTTTGTGCCTGGTCAAAATTAATTGTTGTTGCATTCCTTCAATATCTTGTTACTTTACAGATGCTTTTGACTGTCATGCATCTAAATAATTTACAGATAAACAGGAGAGTTTTATTGTTTAATAGATGGAACTAATCATGTTGGACTTAAAATCTACATTGACGTTTTATCGTTTTCTCTAGTTAATCTAAATGCTTTAAAAGGGAAGTCTGCTCTTTGAATTAAAGTGTTTGCATTTAATTATCCTGCCAGGTAAACCATTTTCCTCAATTTATTCTTGCATAATAATTATTCACCAGTAGTCATCAGTTTAGTTCAGAATAACAGCATAGTCAAAATAATTTTTGTAGTCCTTTGTAGAAAAGCTCCTAGATCTTTACTGAACAGAACACACGGCACCAAGAAGGAGCTTGATTTTATGTGAAAAAACCAAAATTATTCATATTGGTTTAATGCTGCAGAGGCTCTGTATCACATAATAGTAAAGAAACACTGAAGATATGCAAGAGGAGACTAATGCTTAAAACATGACATTAATTTAAACATCTCAAACAGTTATAACCTGTATTTGTACAGCACACTGACACAGTACTAAAATTCCCATTGCTAGGAGGTAATTAAGGAGCTGTTTGAAGGTCAGAGCCTTTTGAGCCGCTTCATGCAAAAATATCAGCTGACGGAAATCTGATTTACACGCGAATGTCTTAATAGAGGATCGCAGAATATAATACAGAGTGACGAAAATGTACTAGAAGTTAATTAGTGTCCGCCTCAGAGCAGTTTGTCATGAGATCGGTCTCATGAAATGGTCTGGAGATGACAGAATAAAGATTCTCAATATTGTAATGTTCTACACTTTTAGAAGAAAAGGTAGCTCATTAGTAATGTCCCTAGGCTAGTATGGATAGAGAGGGAAGAAAGAAAGGTAGTGTCTCACCATGCTTGTGACAAGGTTATTAATGTATACCACATTATATCCAGTATTGTGTAAGTGTCACAAATACATTTACAGTACATTAACACTATGATGCAAAAAGATCAGAGTGTCATAAAGACCCCTGACCTCAGAGACAGGAGATAATTCATTTAATGAAACGGTGGACGTTGTTATATAGAGATTTTTTTTTGCTTTATTTTACTAATCAGATCTGTCTGCATTAAGAGGCCATTTTGTTTTTCAAACCAGATACAAATTAAAATACACTAATGGTTCATAATGTGCATTTATTAAAATCCAAATCCTAATGTGGCATGCAGAGTGATATTTACAAATTGATTTAAATCAGAATTTAATAACCACTTACCAGACTGTTAATAGCTGTTTTCAGCTCTTGGTTATGAACAGTTTCTTTCCTAAATTCTATTAATCTGTTAAGTGTTTTCCTAATAATTCTCACACACCTTTTTACTAGGCAAAATGTCAAGTAGTCTTTTGATTTAGTTATGTCTAAAATTCACTTTTCAAGGTGTAACTCTTGCTTATGGAGTTTAATTTAAAATGTAATAATGGTGTACAAAGAAATGAATTTCAAGTGCCTTAAGCACTGAAAGGCATCTGTTTCTCCTGTATTATGTTCCTAGCTGAGTCCTTAATCATAGTTGTCTTTTTGAGGTATGTTTTAAAATTGTTTTCAGTTCCAAAAAGGTTAATTGGGATTTACTGTTGGTATCAACCCTATACCAATGTTTTAAGTTCATAAATCCCCTCGTTAAGCTGTTTCTAGGTGGAACCTAATCTAATTAGTTAGTAAAGAAGGGATTGTTTGATTTCCACCTGTTTGATTGTCTATTAATCCTAAACTGATATCCTATTAAGAGCTGTTAAGTCTGAATTGAGGGAGAAAACCCTTAAAAGCTTGGGAAAGGAGTACTTGAAGTTCTATATGCTGAGGTTTTTGGGAAAAAATGTACTTTTAGGTCATTCTGAAAACCAAGGTCTGAGCACCGAAGACCTTTAAACAAACATGTACTGATGGAATGAAAGCCAACCATCGCTGCAGACCCATAGACTACTGGTTTGTGTGATGTACAGTGGTACCCATGTGGCTGGCTGGACTCCTGTGGACTTGCAGCATTATCGGTGAAGTATTTTTGAGCCAGCTGTGCCAGATTTGCATCTGATGGGAGAACAGTGCTGTATATATTATGTCACCACAGATAATAACTTACGGTTCCGAACATGTGCATGTAATTTACAGTTACCCTCTGTAGGTATAAGGGTTGTAACCATGAGACATGCTGCCTAGCAGTTGGCGAGTTCACAATTGGGGTAATTTCCAGCACAATGAATATGGCGATTACAAATTCTCAGGGAAAAAAAAGGCTCAGATGAGTTAGTGTTGATAGTGCAGTGGAGCTTCATTTATGATATTTACACAGATGGTTCTTTGCACAATCCAACTGGTTGCTGTAACTGTCGACTGTGAAGAGATATTAAAAAACCATAATATATAATGAATCTAATTTACAACTTCTGAGGGGTTATCTTTTATGTACATCTTTTATTAGAAAGGAACCATAGTTTGCATTGACTAGGAATTTAAAAGACTTTTTTATATACCTGCTTTAAGAGAGATGAGCTGTACTTTGGTGATAAAAATGAACTTAAAACAGAACTGTCATGCAACACATTTTCCACTTTTCCACTTATCCTTTATGGCAACCAGTATATTAAATCCAGAATTATGGAATACTATAAGTTGTTTGTTTTTTTAAGGGGGGTGGTAAGCAGAAAATTGTATTAACTAAATACTTATAAACTTGAAAAATGGAGGGAATAACCTTTTGGGTTTGGGTGTTATAGTACCTTATATAGCCTCAAGTCCCACCCAGCCACTTCAGCAATCGGCATGGCATTTGGTTTCATACAGCCACAAATCTGTTTAAAGATATCCATCGTATTGTCAGTCCTTGAATTGATCTGTGATTTTCTTTCGATTGGTAGTGAAGATGTTGCTGAATTAAAGCCACAGTAATCATACTTCAGTCTTCAAACTGCTAAACAAGTCAAGCACAAATGTTATTGAATTCTCAGAACACAAAATGTCTTGGCAATTCCTTGAAGGGTCACTAAATGTCAGATGTCTGCCGTATATCTGGATACTTTGCTTCAGATTCCTATGAATTCTTCTGCAAATATTGCTTTAGTTCTGGTCCTGCATTTCCTTTTTCCTCATTTAAATTTTACCTTGTGCCTTTCATGTCGACATTGTCAGTATTATCACAGTACTTGAATCAAATATTCTCACATCTCTTTATAACACTAACCGGATTAAATGTAAAAATGCCTGTGTATGACAGAGCACTTTTGTGCTCTCCTTTTGTAAAATGAGGGGATGAATTTAACCTCATACACTTAACTAGACCTTACTAATGCATAACTATCTGTTTTTGCTAACATTCTATAACATTTTTCCTACATGCCCAAGAATTTTGTCTATTGTCTTTAGAGTAATTGCATGACTGAGCTTTGTGTTTGGGATTGAAAATGTGCTGAGCAGAAATTTAGAATATGCTCTTATTGCTCATGAAAAACATTGTATTAAAAGCTTTATGAGATTCAATGGCTGTTTCCACATTTACAAAAACCTGACTCACTACACCAAAAAGCTGTTAAAAGTGGTCTTTAATAGAAGATGGAAACTTTATAGCTTTGGATCTGTAGTCACCCAGCTTGATTTTTTTTTTTGGTTCAAAGGACTTTACGAAGAGGGTGAGAGGCTGAATGAAAAAGCGTATATTACACCTTACTTTAATAAGAAAAAAAATGGAAGAGGAGCTACAAAGCCTTTAACTGGCTTCCAGCTCTTAAGTGGCAACTTGCAAGTGCTAATCAGTTAGAATAATAAAAAGGTCTCTTATTTCTTTCGGTGCCAATGGCTTATGTACTTGTGTGCTAACAATACTTAAGAATATCAAGGTCATGAATGAAGGCAGCATTCAGCAGTAGATAATTAGCATGCTTCTTACCTTGTGGTGTAAGATAATTTCATTTAAACCATATTCCCATAACAGTCTCTGTGGTTGATATGCTAAACCTCCCTAGTCTTGGTCTCAGTTGACAAATTTAATGGACACCCTGATTGGCCACAATTTAAATTCCATCTGATTTTATTAAACAGTTTTCACAGATCGCCTTCCATTTTTGTTTTTCTCACGGCATGAAGAAAAGATAAATACAAGAGGTTTTGTTTGGACAGAAACAGTTTTCAACAGAATCGTAAAAAGGTAGTCTCCAGTACCTCAAAGATGAAGGTTCACTAATTAAGCATGTTTTTTTTTAACAGTATCTTATTTTCTTTTGTTCCTCTGTTTTTTCCCATGACCCCTAATCTTGCATGATATTAAGCAGTAATATTACAAAGGTATTTGTGTTTGCTTTTGAAACATTAAGCATCCTTCCGTGAAATAGTATTTATTTGTATATTTGACTGGCTTTGTACAGTAAATTGTCGCCTAAAATGTCTGCTCTATGAGGAAGGGCATGCCTTGGCAGAATCCTGCTGAAAAGTGATGTATGGTGCAATTTGCTGGTTTTTTTTTCTTTATACCTGAACAAATTAAAAAGAGAGGAAAAAATACGCAGACAGAAAATCTGCTTTTACTAAATTATACCTTGTCAGGGGTTTTGGGGAGTTGAAAGGGTAACCTATCCATCATCCCATTGTGGTGTGATAGTACTTCTTATTTTGCCCCAAATTGCACAGATAGAGCAATTACTGCTATCCAATGGAACCTTCATTCCCCTCTGCCGTGCCAAGTCCTGGAATGGAATATCTTAGTTCGATATACATTTGTCTTTTTTCTTCCACTAACGGTTTAAGACATGCTCCTTTCTGGCCTTAATGAAAAGAGATCATTTGTGTTATTTATTTTACAGAGATCACATTCTGTGTGATTGTATCAGCCCAACCTGGAGAGGAAGTTAATGGGCCCTTACAGAATGAAATGGACTTAAATGAAAATGACATTTTTAGAATAATTAGATGTACTTGATAATTGTCCCTTGATCATTATAAGAAAAAGAATACTCTGTAAAGCAGTCGTTTTGTCATTGGTGAAATGTGTCATCTTCACACTGTCTGGGTTTTACATTTGTTTTCTGGAATCTGCAGCCTCATTCTCTTCCTGTGTTGGTCTGCTGCATCACGGTGTAATCGCATCATGAAGGTTAATTTTTGGGAGGTCACTGTGTTTCAATACCTTTCTTTTTCCCTGATATGGTTTTCATAAAAGAATGTGTGTGACATTTTGGGCTGTCAAAAAATGTCTACGTTAAACAAACATTTTTAGTTAATCAGACTGGTCCTTTGAGAACTGCAGTTGTATGTTGGGTTACCTAAAGATTTTTCAACTTTTGAAACTGCGGGAAAATGATGCATGACATTTCCAAAAGTTGTTTTCGTTGGGATTACGATGTTAACTGGTGCCAAGATCCATAATTAGTGCTAGGAGACCTTTCAACTATTAGCACATGAAAGAACCTTCACGCTCAAATTAGTATTAAGAAATAGTTTCATTTTGCTCTGATTACATTTAATCACATCTGTTTATTTTTTCCTGAGTTGCTTCATAGGGTTGCCACCTGGATCCATAATTCCTTGTCTGAGGGAGAAAGGTTATTAGCTGCACATAAGCTAAAAAAAATGTATTAAATGCTAGAATTATTAAACCTTTGCTACATTAATGCTGTTGCTATAATACCAAGACATATCATGAAAATAAAGTAAGTTGTCTAGTTCAAAAACTAGAATTCATTTGGGATATTTCCTTTTAGTTCTTTCTATGTGTTAGCAGGTGTAACACTGAGCTGGAAGAGAGGATTTTTTTTATTTACTCCACAACAATGCATCACAAAAAAGAAAGCCACTGGCATCATGTAGAACATAATTATAGTTAGAAATGAAAGAAAGCTGTTTGTCCCATCTATTCTGTTTCATAGTCTGTCGCTAATAGATTCGAGAATCTCATCCACTGATTGTTTGGAAGAAGCTAGGGTATTGTCTTGAACAGCGTGGATTAGTAATTTGTCATTTGTTCCATACTTACACAACCCTTTTTATAAAGAAGTGCTTCATATTCTGTTATAAATGTGCTTTCACATAGTCTCCACTTGTGGCTTCTGGTTTGTGTATCTATTTCTGAATATTCCATAAACTTAATATTGTTAGTGCCTTTTGGGATTCATAATACTTCCATCATGTTCCCTTCTAGGAGTGAAAATGTTCATTCCTTTTAGCCTGTCACTGTAGGACTTTCTTTTAAGACCAGGATAACTCTTTTCTGGACTGAATAAAGAGCAGCAATATATTTTGTGTGACCACAATTTTACTTAACAAATGTGGTTTTATGTATATTTGCATTCTACACTATGTAATTGTTGATTTAACATATGGTAAATTAATTAGAAGATTAAAATACACAAATGTAGCAAATAATGGCATATCTGCATTGTAGCCTTGTAATCTCATATATAGTATATGATATTCTCCTGTGCGATATGTGAATTTAGAAATTGTTAGTTTGCCCAGGCCAAGCTATAGCTTTCTGCCTGGGTTATCTGGCCCTCTTCCTCCTTGGGTTTTCAGTGATTGAGGCATCGTTGACTGTCTAGCCGCTGTTTTCCCTCTGTCTGGGCTTTTTAGTGGAATCACCTAGTTATTGGCTTAATTGGTCCTGTTTAACAGCTTTTAATAGCTTCTCCCAGCTCTTTAGATGTTAGATGTTGGTGTTTTAAAGGGACCTTGAAAACATAAAAAACCCTGGTCTTCCAGAGCCAGAACTGGAGACCCTTGGACCTGTTTCTGACCATAATTGATTATTCACAGGAAATTATATTTCTGTCACTTGTGCATGTGCTGTTAATACATTCAAATTTTGTGAAAAACTAACATTATGATAGCAGCATTCTGAAAATTCATTTTTAATATGTGTTGAGTGTGGTTAGCTAAATAAAAAAAGGAGTTTTATGGGTGTTTTTATTAGGGATTAGGAGCTTTCTTTTCCTTGAATCTATACTCAGGGTTTGAGATACCTACAGTGCCTTGCGAAAGTATTCGGCCCCCTTGAACTTTTCAACCTTTTGCCACATTTCAGGCTTCAAACATAAAGATATACATTTTTTATTTTATGTGAAGAATCACCAACAAGTGGGACACAATTGTGAAGTGGAACGAAATCTATTGGATTTTTGAAACTTTTTTAACTAATAAAAAAATGAAAAGTGGGGCGTGCAAAATTATTCGGCCCCCTTGCGTTAATACTTTGTAGAGCCACCTTTTGCTGCGATTACAGCTGCAAGTCGCTTGGGGTATGTCTATATCAGTTTTACACATCGAGAGACTGAAATTCTTGCCCATTCTTCCTTGCAAAACAGCTCGAGCTCAGTGAGGTTGGATGGAGAGCGTTTGTGAACAGCAGTTTTCAGCTCTTTCCACAGATTCTCGATTGGATTCAGGTCTGGACTTTGACTTGGCCATTCAAACACCTGGATACGTTTATTTGTGAACCATTCCTTTGTAGATTTTGCTGTATGTTTGGGATCATTGTCTTGTTGGAAGATAAATCTCCGTCCCAGTTTCAGGTCTTTTGCAGACTCCAACAGGTTTTCATCCAGAATGGTCCAGTATTTGGCTGCATCCATCTTCCCCTCAATTTTAACCATCTTCCCTGTCCCTGCTGAAGAAAAGCAGGCCCAAACCATGATGCTGCCACCACCATGTTTGACAGTGGGGATGGTGTGTTGAGGGTGATGAGCTGTGTTGCTTTTACGCCAAACATATCGTTTTGCATTGTGGCCAAAAAGTTCGATTTTGGTTTCATCTGACCAGAGCACCTTCTTCCACATGTTTGGGGTGTCTCCCAGGTGGCTTGTGGCAAACTTTAGACGAGACTTTTTATGGATATCTTTGAGAAATGGCTTTCTTCTTGCCACTCTTCCATAAAGGCCAGATTTGTGCAGTGTAAGACTGATTGTTGTCCTATGGACAGACTCTCCCACCTCAGCTGTAGTTCTCTGCAGTTCATCCAGAGTGATCATGGGCCTCTTGGCTGCATCTCTGATCAGTCTTCTCCTTGTCTGAGCTGAAAGTTTAGAGGGACGACCAGGTCTTGGTAGATTTGCAGTGGTCTGATACTCCTTCCATTTCAAGATGATCGCTTGCACAGTGCTCCTTGGGATGTTTGAAGCTTGGGAAATCTTTTTGTATCCAAATCCGGCTTTAAACTTCTCCACAACAGTATTACGGACCTGCCTGGTGTGTTCCTTGGTCTTCATGATGCTCTCTGCGCTTTCAACAGAACCTTGAGACTATCACAGAGCAGGTGCATTTATACAGAGACTTGATTACACACAGGTGGATTCTATTTATCACCATCAGTCATTTAGGACAACATTGGATCATTCAGAGATCCTCGCTGAACTTCTGGAGTGAGTTTGCTGCACTGAAAGTAAAGGGGCCGAATAATTTTGCACGCCCCACTTTTCATTTTTTTATTAGTTAAAAAAGTTTCAAAAATCCAATAGATTTCGTTCCACTTCACAATTGTGTCCCACTTGTTGGTGATTCTTCACATGAAATAAAAAATTTATATCTTTATGTTTGAAGCCTGAAATGTGGCAAAAGGTTGAAAAGTTCAAGGGGGCCGAATACTTTCGCAAGGCACTGTAGTCAGGTGTTTCACAAAACGTTAGGTTTTAAGAAGGGTGCAGAGAAATTGTGCTGTCTGTCATTTCAAAAGAAGCCCATATGAGAGGAACAGTGGGGTTGGTCACTGGGCTACTCTCCCTTAAAATGAGCCGTATATTGTTTATTGGCGGTCAGCCAGTTGAAAAGCTTTGTCGAGGAAAAGTATCATCCTCAAATAAAATGTCCTGTTGTATAATTAGCCTCCTTCAGGGACTGCACAGCATAGTAATTTAAAGATTAAATGTGTCTTTTGCTTCTTCTTTAGACATATTTAGACATTGCCTACAGGCATAGACCAGTACCTGTTCTACGATTCAGCTTGAAGAAAAAAAAAGACTAATATCTTTTTAGACAAAATGGGGTGTTTTAACACTTAAGAAATCCCATTTAATTAACTTGGAATTCACTAATATAATGGGTACTGCGCATAGCATGCTGTGAAATAACTTTGTAATTTTTACAGTGAATATATTTGTTATACTGCTAACGATTGTAATGTTTTGTAATGATTGAGAGTCCTCATCTATCTAAAGTGTTGAGATAGGCTGCATGCTTACTTTTTTCATGAGTAACATAATGTTATGTTTCCATTAACATTCTTGCAATGAAGTTAAGGAGTAGAAAAATTGCTGGAAGTTACTTAAGACTGGCTTGTGCTGCAACCAGCAATTGCCAAGTGTCAAAGCATTTGAAGACCTGCATTCAAGGATTTAAAATCTTTTCTGAAAGGTTGAGTCTAAACAGGATGAACAAAGCCCTGCTTTGATTGGCTGGATGCTGACTTCGAGTGATTTTAGAGGTCAGGCCGATGGTTGAAGAGGGGATGTTGTGAGCTTTGCTGGAGGCATGCAGACTGCGAAGCCAAATGCCCCAGGCAATGATGGGATCTAAAGTCTTTCCGGTACGCGCATTTCCTAACACGGGTGTATTCTCAGCTGCATTGGGCTGTCTGCCAGCATCCAGAGGTGCATTGTCAATGAATATTGTATTACAGTAAATGACATTGCCTTGCCAGACTAATCACAAGTGCAGCAGTATGGCAATCAAAGTCAAACAATGGCGACTGCAGTTTGAGAGAGTTCCGTGCTCCATTGAAGTTGTCTGAAACTGCTTATTCTTCGGCTTTGTGTAGTGCATGCTGAATATTTTCACAGTTTCATTGGGTATTTTTGAAACACCCCCTAAAGGAAACTTACAAGATTATTTTTTCTGTGTTACAACCCTTTGCACTTGTATACCGTACAAGGATAGGATGTATAAGATATAGCTTCTGAATATCTCCGTAGACTGAAAAAACAAGTTGAAATGTTTGCATTGTACAGATGAAGCAGAAAGGTTGGCCCCTGACTGGGTTCTACACAGTTTAAACATTTCATTTTAAAATTGATTTCTTTTTAAGATATTTTCCCTAAGATGTTTTTATTCTTTATTAAGAATGAAGTTAAGGCATTAGTGCATTAGTTACGACTGGGAAATGTTTTAATATTGAAATTACTTTTTATGGGGGATTTACTTTGTCCATACTAAATTGCCTTTTAAAATTTGCCAAGAACGTAGAAAACTGCAACATTTCAATAAGCAACTAATCCGCTAAGTGTAATGAATAAAAATGTAATAAAATGTAATGCTGAATACACCTTATTACAATTGGTGTGGGGGTAAATTATATTCACATGAACAAGGAAGGATTATTAAAATGTCATGCTAGTCTTCACAGACAGTTGCTACATTCTTTTAAAGCTAAGAATTTGCCAATTTTACAAGACAATTTAGATCTCTATTAATATATTTCTCAGTTGTATTGGGATATGCTAATCCTTAGACAATACACTAACCTTAAAAGAAATGGAAAAACACAAGTATAAATCTAATTTATAAAACAATGAGAAAATATATTTTATCCAGGCCCTGAAGAATGTAAAAATTACATCTTGACTCCATTTCTTTTTAAATTTGTCATTGGCTCAGTGGCATTGGTGTTGCATGGTGAATCATTTCCTTTCTGCCTCTGCTTGCTTTGGGTTTACATTAAAAAATGCCCCTGTTCGTTTGTGGCACTCATGCCAAGATTGTAACTGTGGTGTGTCTTGCTGCCAGTCTGTCACCTTCAGGAGAGCAAATGAAGGAGAAAAGCACTCTGCAAATAAACATAATAGAAATTCAAAATTTTAATCACTTTCAGATATCATTATTGGGCTCTCGCCAACTCCACCCTCTTTCCAAAAAATACAGTATCTTCCTGTCTGGTCACTGTGATGATGGATAAAATTATCTCTACTCATTTTTATCAGTATGTACAGAAGAGATGCAGGATGTATAAAACCCACTGTACCTTAACTTTATTAAATCTTATGAAAATGTCCTTTCTTGAGGATGAGGCCATATGATAGCATGCAAAATGGCTGCTTCCCAAAGGAAGCAAAGCAGCCAGAATACAAAGCAAGCTTTTGAGGCGGCAAGCTTTCTACGATTGTTTGAAATGCAGGGGATGATGTTTGTGCTGAAAGGAGGCTGTTTTTCAGAAGCCTTACCCTTTTCATTATAGTATTATAATATTATATATCATGTTATAATTTCGGATAAGAGGATATCATTTCCATTATTTCTTTTTTGAAGCCACTATCTTACCACAGATCATTCATTTCAAGAATCAAATCTGTACACTTTTTGCTCGGTTAAATTAGTTAAATTTGACTAGCTCTCTAATTTAAAATCCTGGACTTCAGTTTTTTAAGAATTTGTGATCTTGCGGTGATTTTATAAAACATGATTATGTGATATGATTGTGTGCTCTTCTGGACCAAACTTTAATTCTGGTTTAGTTAGTTACTTTCTTCACATCCTGTGCCATTTTTTTTATCTTAGTTGAAGATGGTGCGAATTACAGTATACTTGTAACATAACATCCCAGAAAATGCTGCATTCTAGTTTATGCACATTGGCTGAGCAGAGGTTACTTTTTGAAGATGTGATGAAAGGGACAAATTAAAGTGAATGTTGAGAAGGTCTTTAGTTTATAACGGAGGGACTCTAAAAATGTTTTGCTTCATTACAGTAAATGTCTTTCTTTGACCCACTTTTTGACCTGTGTGGCTGTTGTGTAACGAGTACCTGCTGTTTCCCTCTCAGGTCAGGCGTGTCCCAGTGGAGAGCTGTGAGCAGTACACAAGCTGTGGAGAATGTCTGGGCTCCAAAGATCCACACTGTGGCTGGTGTGTCCTCCACAACATGTGAGTACCTCCAGGCAAACAAAGCTGAAATTCTCTTGTTCACACAAGTTTCCTCACCCGGTGTTTGCATTTACAGGTAAACTTTTTAGACTTGCTGATTTTTTAGCTCTCTGAAGATGATCAAGAAACAAAATCCAAAAGGATGTTTAAGTGAAGAAAAAAATGACTTCCATTTTTCGCCTCCATCATCCTGTAATGTACCGTCGCATTCACAAGGGGTAGTTTTTATTCTGGTGCAACAACAAACTTTTATCCCTTAATGCTCCAGTTTAAATAAAGGAAGCAATTTGTTTTGTCGCTACCGAACTGGGTACAGATGTAGTTAGTCTTTTGTATTCTGTAATTAGATACTTGTTTCTTGTTTCCACAGAAATAACCAACTTCATTAACCTTTGTGTAGTTCATTCAAAGTTTCACTGACAGAAATTACATTTTTAGCATATTGCTATGTTATCAACATTAATAGCAAAACTAGTTTTCTATTTTTTTTCTTTGTGAACCTACAAAAGAATCATAAATGTGCTTTAGCATAGCATTAATTGATCAGTTTATGCTGAGATATACAGAACAGGTTAAAATATGTGAGTCAGAGGTGGTTTAGTTCTTTAAATGAAAGAAGCAATCTGTACTGATTGCTCGATGGGGAGAAATCTCAATTGCTCATAATTATTTGAGTAAAAATGTAAGTTAATTTAAGGTGTGTTAATTAAAATAGCTCTGCAAATGTTAGCAAAATTATTCCTCATTTGAAAATGCTACAGTATTTTAATTTTGAAGCACAGAATTGGAAGACAATCAGTATGAATTCAAGCAGACTGTTTTAAGTCCTCCCTTGGTCATCATCTTTAACCTTGTTAATAACATGAGTTCAAAGTTTTCAAACGAGTGGAGGCCATCTGGCCCACCTACCTATTTGGTACTGTTACAGTATTTATCTAACAGTAGCAGTTGATCTACCAATGATTTCTGCTGTTTCTGCCTTTGTGTAAAGGTGTGTCTTCTTTTCTCAGTTCTAATTGCACTTCCTTTTCATTCGTCTAGAGCTTTAGTATGTAGAATGAGAACATCTGCATTTTTCTGTGGTTCCACTGTGGTCCTGGTTTTCAGATGTACTTTAATGCTTGTTGTGTATATTAACAAGAGTAGAACTTTCTACACCTGCCTGGATACACCTATAGCATGGAAATGTTTTTGTGGGGTGGTGGGGCACCAACTGCTTCCCAGTTATGGAGTACAAACTTAAGTAAGGCTTCCCAATCCAAGTCATTTTGGACTTCTGTCCAGTCATCTGCTGTCTTTTTTAGGTAAAGCCTAGCATCTGTTGTCTTTGTTGCCCCATGTTTCTGGCTTCATTTCAGAGCCACAGGCCTATTGCTCAAAGAGAATACAATCACAGGTGTCTCATGCCATGACATGAGTAATGATAATTGTCACTGTTTTTGCCGCAGCTTTGAATTTATTGCAATAACAATAAATAAAGGGAAATCTCCGGAAAGTGCCATTTTTTTGCTGACTTAGTAAATTGAGACTGAAAGACAGGATAGTTGGCATTTTTCTTTTGTGTCGGGAAAATGGCAGAGTCAGCCAATTTTAATACCGTAAAAGCATATTTATTATTTTTATTTAAAACGGTGGACGTCAGCTTTCCTTAAATTCTGTGCATAACGTGTTATAATAGCCCTGAGATGGTATTTCATTGAAGATGTTCTGTTCACTCAGCTGCTTGCTGGAAGGACTGAAAGGTTATCATAGCCCCCTGAGAGAAGTTGATATGTGTGGTGAAATGAAAGCCCCATGCATCTGTGTCTCCTATTAGAATATATAGTATATAAACCTTTATTTCTGCTTTTCCTTAAAGAACCCACTGATTCAGGTATCATTAAACCAATAGACTATGGTGATTTTAAATCTGTCATGCTCCACATCTTATTTGGGGATTTTCCTTGCATGAGCCACTGATTCACATATTTTGTAGTAGACGCTAGCGTTCATAAATATGATGTACATTTTGACCCAGTGTCCAGCCAGATTAGCACTAGGTAATAAATGATATCATGTGAAGGTTCTTGGCATTCAGAAATGTCTGTTCTGACATTTATTATAAACTCCTGTACAAAGTTACACATTTTCTAACAGCAGGAGTTGTTTCCCAAATGCTTATTAATATCAATGTTCTGAAGTCAATGTGTTTTTTCAAGGTTTGACAATTATCATGTTTTGCCAGCAAGCTTATTTAAGAAAACGCACACAAGTGCTGTTCTCCAGAATATGAAATGAATCTTGAGTGGGGCCAGCTGAGTTGAGTACAGATCTGCCCCCCCCCCCCTTTATTTTTAAACCTGTTCCCTGAGGAAGTCTTTCTCCTCTGTCTCTTTCAGCTGTTCCCGCAAGGACAGGTGCGAACGGGCTGATGAGCCCCAGCGCTTTGCCTCAGACCTGCGCCAGTGCGTCCAGCTCAGCGTCCAGCCCAAGAACATCTCGGTCACCACGTCTGAGGTCCAGGTCAGTGCTACCACATTCCATTTCCATAGTTTTGTACAGGTTAGCATCCATCACCAGCCTCAGGGTGTGTGTGTGTTCCCATCACCCTTCGGTACAGGTGTCTGAGCCAATGACAGTGTGTGAACAATACCTAAAAAGTGTGGGGAGGGCAAGAGAATAAACATTGCTTCAGGCAGAGTTGATATTGGGTTGGAAGTCTCATCTATCTCCAAAACTATTTTGAATATGACCTGCTGTGAATTGCTGTATGTGCCAACTGCAGACTTTAAGCAGGACGCATGAGCATCTTTACCAGCAAAGCTTTTCTTAAGAAGCACATCACAGTTTGGCAACACAGACCAGAGTTTTCTGACATGCAGACAACTTTGAAAGGAAGCTATGGGATAGAATACAAGAGTCTTTTCAATGTCAGCCTAATTAAGTTATGTCTGTGAAACAGTAATAAAAATATGAAAAATAACCAGTTGATATTCTTTTTGAAACAATGCACAGCAGCAGTAAAAAGAAAAGATACCTAATTTAATACTGAAGTTTCAGATATTGCTAGCCTTCAAGAAGAGAGTTCTCCTAACAGAATAAGAGGAAAACTAATATCTAGCATACTTAAGAACATATCCTGATGTGAAGGGTTTTGACGGCATTATTCTAGTGGCGGTTTCATTTGTTCAGTCCTCAACGGCCACTGATCAGCTGGTATTAGTTTATAGAAAAAGTTAGTTGGATAAAAAAAGTTACTGCCAGTTTGATCAGCATATTTTAATCGGCAAGACAGCAATGTTGAAATGGCATTTGACAAAAGAGTAAAAATAATCATGGTTCAGTCTAAAAGATTGTTTTTTTTTTTTATTTAGCAAAAACAGAATTTGTACGCTGCCTTAAAATAAAACAGTGTCAGTTAAACTAATAAAACATAAAATGTCCAGTTGCCAAGGAACAAGTTGAAGTTAATTCCAGGCAGAAAAAAGAAACATTTCAGCCATTTAGCCTCTACAAGTCCAAATAGCTGAAATTTTTTCTCTTTACTTTTCGAAGTGAAATTTACCTCTTCTTGATGCCTTGCAGCTTGCATGCCGACACAGTTCCCTTCTCTAACCTTTTCAAAATGTGTAGTTGGCAGGTGAAACTGAATAACCCTTTTCTGTGTTTTGTCATAGAAAAAGTCAGACAGTTTATCCATATTTGGAATTCAATTATCGGAGTGGAATTTTAAATTTAGCTTGAAAAAGGAGCCCTTTAAGAAATAAGCTATTTGTCAAAGCATATGTTTTACATAATTAAGATAATCCATATGTCCTTTATCAATGTTTACTTATTTTTATAAAGTTATCATAGTAGTTTAGGATATATTGCGAGTGTGGCTGCCGGACAGGTGTTGGGGGTTACATTTTGCTGTCTAAATAGAACAGTTAAGTACCACAAGTTTAAAAGCGGCTGAATGTTATCTACAATAGAAAAACCCATAGCCTACCATTCTGTAAAGAAGGGTTTGCTGCTGTTCTCAGGTTTATTGAAAAATCTTTACTTGTGCCAAAGCAGGTCATTCTCACTGTTGAAATAACTGATTTTCTGTGCCCTCTTATAGCTGGTTCTACAAGCACGCAATGTGCCTGACCTCTCAGCTGGTGTCAACTGCTCCTTTGAGGACTTCACAGAGAGTGAGGGGCGGATTGAGGGCGGATACATCTACTGTCTGTCCCCCTCTGCAAAGGATGTCATCCCTATCACACGTGGCCAGGGTGAGTGTGTGTGTGCGCTCAAGTTTCTGCAGAGCTATCTGGAATCCGGAAGAAACTCGTCGCAGTGCTTAACAGTTTCTAAATCGTTTATTTAATGTATAATCATAATGTGTGCATAACAGTAAAAAAGCATTTGCACATTCTGAAATTTCTCATACAATAAATGCATTAAGAAATAAAACACTCTTTAAAAGCTCCACCGTATTGCAACCAGTAGTTCACCTGCCTTACCTCCATTGGGTAAAGTCAGTAAGCAGTGGAATATAATGAGAACACATTTAGCTAAGTAGGCCACTGAACAAGATGTTGAGATAGGTGCCTTCTCCCTGTTTGTTTGCACATTGAGTAAAACAAATTGTAACAACGATGACATTTTATTTGGTTTCATGGTGTAGCTCATTCGTGGAAGTCCAGAGCTCCTTGAGATACATTTTCTTACACTGGATTTCTGCCTGTAGTGTATGTATTTATACTGTATGTGTATATTAACCTGGTTTGTGTATGATGATGAATTCTTTACAGAATTACATGAGGAAAAGTACTGTCGTCTGCATGAAAAGCTTCATTAAATTCTAGTGTTTGAGCCCATTGCACAGTAAATTGTATCCTGAGCTGTGACATTATGACTGTAAACATTTTTATACACAAATCAGATAAGTGTAATTAGAAATAAGCTGTTTTTCCTTCAAGTCTTAAGATGCAGATATCCATATCATTTAAGGCACACAGCGTTGCCTTGATGAACAGAAGGTCAGAGCTGCTCTAATTAGTCTATGAAGTCTAGAAACCGTCTGGAAGAACATACTGCACAGCCTCATCAAGAAAAACTGCCGAAGTGCAAGAGAAGGAAAGCTGTTAAGCATTCTTAGGGTGAAAAAACAAATTGAGACTGAAAATGTATCTCATAGTACATTCAGTATGTCTAGGTTTTATTCTATCACTGGAAACTAAAATCCGATATTTAAGTATTAATAATAATGTAATGTAACTCTATTTAAAACCCAATATGGTTTTATGCTTTTAGTTTGAAGTACATGTATATCCATTTTTTTCTTCATGCATTGAACGTGATAATCCTGCACTTTATTTGCTAGACTTACTACCTTTTTGACTTTCTAGAAATTATTTCAGTGCACTTGTGCTGTAATTATTACATTGCATATTTATCAAGCGACTTGCAATTCCATCATTAACTTATACAGATACTTAACTCTTATAAGTATCGCAATTTTATCATCAAATGTGCATCACCTTTTCCAAAAGTGTCTGCAAAATGCATACATAAATAGCAATGGTGGTGATATTATAGTATGCCCTCTACACTTACTGTATCATTTCATTCCTTTTGCCAAAAGAAGTAGGAATATATGCTGACAAATATTACAGTGAATCAAAACAGACAGACCTCATTTGCAACTTTTGATTTTTATCCAGACAGTGTTTCAAGTAATCATCTCCTCACAGGTGAACCTGTTTTCCCCAGCCCAAATAACCTTAACAAATTAAATATTCGGGGGGATATCTTCGTAGAAGCATTATTAATTGAAAGGCTGTCTCTCTATCACATCCGTTTATCAAGTGTATAATGTGGGTCCCATTAACTTCCTTTGAGGCCTCAAGGGGAGGGATAGCATTGCAAACAGCTGTGCAAAGTACATCTGATGAATTGATACCAGTCTTGCATCAAATGACATCTAACCCTGACAGTGTCAATAGGTTGTTTTACTATTTTCCCTCTTTAGTGTATTGAAGTAACAAAGGCTTCACTCAATAAGGATTGTATTTAATGAACACCAATGCAGCAAACTATTATAAGATCGACTCAAGTTCTTCATGATTGAAAGATATTGTGAATCAAGACCCTTGTCACTATTTTTCCCAGCATGTGAAACGTTTTTCAACACGTTTGTGTTGTGCAGTTTCCTTTGATTATGTACTTCTGTCCTGTGGGATGAAGGGTACTGTGTAAATGCAGTTATTATTTCTCCACAATTATTTTATTTGTTTTTCACTGTTTCTTGCCTCTACAGGTGATAAGCGGGTGGTGAAACTGTTCCTCAAGTCAAAAGAAACGGGGAAGAAGTTTGCGAGTGTTGACTTTGTATTTTACAACTGCAGTGTTCATCAGTCGTAAGTACTATTCCATTATAAGATGAATTTATTTCTAGAACACAAGACACTCGAAGCTTGATTTGCAGCCTAACAAAGAGTTTCTGTGGTTATTGATAAATCTTGTTTCACGAATGGAAAGCTTTCATGGGGGTAAAAAATCTTAGAAAAGTGTGCAAGACGCATGTACTGTATGTTCTAGATGGTTGTTTTTCTTTCCTTATTTCACAAAAAAACAAATTCCTGCACTCCTAAAATGTCCAAAATTGCTTATTTCACTGGTGATTTTTTGTTGTTGTTGTTAGCTTTTGTTGTCCCAGGTTTATTTAACTTGCATTCTCATAGACCTGTCCTACTAGTATCTGGTTTCGGACGTAGGACGCTTACTGTGCCTATGAGCTGCTGCCAAGCCTGTAATGTTGCAAAGTGATGTTTTAACACCCTAGTTAAGTGGATGGGTCAGGACGAGATGTAGTCAGCTGGGGTTTCACTCCAGATGGCATGCTGAGAAGGGCAGAGCTGTCTCCAGGTCCAGCTCAGATGATCCGAGCAGCTGGCTGGGGATTATCCCTAATGGCTAGTCTTACCACTGGTTCCTCAGTTGCGAAGACATAGGAGTGCTAGCTACAGGAACCTGATATTCACTCATTGCACATCTAAATAAATATTGTATGACTCATAGCACTATCTCCAGCTTAGAGGATGAAAAAATGTACAGTTTAGTGTTTGGGGATCTTGCTTTCATCTTGGCAGATAAAGGAAGCAGCTCCTGTCTAATGGCATTGATGTGGAACCGGCGAAGTTGTCTTGTCACATTGAAACCTGATTAATCTTGAACTGTGTAGTGCTTGTGTTTGTGTCTTATTTTTACAGGCTGTGTATAATTTCTTTTTAAAAGCAGCTCGCTACTAGCTGTATGATTTCATGCATCTCAACATTGCTCCCTAGAATATCGGGGCACGTCAGACAGTTCAGGTTTCGCAAGATGCCCATTAGGCAGGAGTAAACTGATGATATTCAACAATTATCTGCTTAAAACAGATTTAGTAATTACTTAATTTCCAGTGCCTTAGAGGGCGTTGTGGTCAATTTGAAATCCCCTTGCATCCAAAGGCGTTTTTTTCCTCTGTTATTTGTATTGCCTGCCTACAAAAAATGTGTCCATCACTAAATGGAATTTTCGATTTATAATTTAATTTATGCTTAATGTTGTGATGCCGTATTCAATGAATATTGTTCACACCACTTTTCTATTTTAAAAACCAACCATACTGGCGAGGGAGGTGTGCTGCTCACTTGTAAATGGCGCAGTTCTCAAGGGTGTAGAAGTTTGAAAACAACAAGTGGGTTTTTGGCAATTCACACTTTTTACAGTGTGAATTCAAAGAAGTGCGTAGTTTAGGATGTTGCAGTTCAAGTGAAAACTTGAACTGCAACATATCCTAATTGTATAGAGCCATAGAAGGTGTACACATGATCAAAGGAATCTCTTATACTGACATTTATTTTAGCAGAGTGCCTAGAACCAAATAGCAAACATCAGAGAATGTGTGCTTCTTTATGATTACACATTTTGAGTTTAAGCAGTCCAGGTAAGTAAGGACGTGATGTAAGCACACCATAAATATAGTTTCCCTTTGCTATGATGCAATGGAGGCTATATATTGAATCAGTCGCTGTCTGGTGCTAACACTGTTGAAAATCACATCACTAGCTTGTTGCCACATTGGAGGGCTTGACACAATTGAGTTAGCACCTTTGTTCTGCGTCAAAAGTTTTTGCAGACCTTGGGGCCTAAGTCGCCCCGAATCAATGACTTTATAGCTATTGAATTTCCCATTAGGTCCAAGTAGGGTCAGAGCCCTATCTGTAGCTCAGTGTCTTTGTGATAGTGTTGTTATCTGAAGGTCTTCTTCAGTATGAGAGAGAGATAGTGTTTTCTGATGAATTCAAGTTTCCCCAGACTGGGACTCACAACGGTTTCATGTGAAGGCATCAGGCCATTCATTACTTCTAATAAATATGTTTTTCCAAATTGCCGTTTTTCGCCAAGTGTATACTGAATATCTACCCAGAGGCCTGTCTGAGTAATTGTAAAATATGAACTGTTCTACATTCATACCTAGAGATTCAAAGGGAAGATTGCCACTGTACCACTCCACCTCTCTCTTATCCTCTGAAAATGTCATCCCACATTAACTCAGTTTAGGTTTGATTGTCCTCCAGCTGTGCTGCAGAAGAAAGAATATCTCCGTACCCCCTTTTTCAGCTGTTTAAAATGGCATACATTTGCATAGTAATAACTTGCTAATTAACATCTATCTTTGCTGAGTTAACTGCTGTCCCACTTAGCAAAAACAAGGGAAAATAAAATGGAGAAAATCACTTGGAGCTATAATTACACCTTAATTAAATATTTCTGTGTTTGTTTTTTCCTGAGCTTTCTCTATGATGGTTTATTGAGGTACTGGGGTCCCCTTTTCTTAGGAAGTTAAGACCAGGATGATTCAAAGAAGATGGTTTTGGTTCTGAAAGCCAACAGAGAAAATCAGGTCTCAAAATTAATGAATTACTTTAAAAATGCAGTTAATGAATGACACTTTTTTTAAACACCATTGAAAGTCTTAACTTCAACAATGGGAGGGTATTTTACATAACACAAACCATAGCATGTTTAGCTTTGAATGCAATGTTTAGTTTGAAAGCCTTGAACGGGTTTTAGTTAATAAACACCATGTGAAGATAAAAATGCTCCATTTCCTGCCCCATAGTAATCTTTTTAACCCTATAAATCAAAGTATAGATCAAGCACTTTGCTTGATTACATAAATACTAAATGCTAAAGGTCATACAGTATATCTTTCTCTATCTCTCATCTTGTAGTGCTCATCAGCAGTATTTTTTTTTCTCTGGGATGAAATTCTTGAATTCCTTAAGTAAGGAGGTCTATAATTAATGGTTTCCACATTTGTTTTTCATACTGCTGTATACGGACGTACTCTAGCCTGGGTAAGAGAGGGATGTCATTAAGTCAGTTGCAGACATTGCTGGAGATACCAGTTGGTATTTACTACCAAATTATTTTTACTCACCAGGTGTTAAATGTTGAGATTTAAAGCCACTGTAATGAAAGTGTTGCAGTCATATTCTTCATTGTTTAAAAAGCAATCCCAGTATAAATGTAACTATGATGTAAATCAATTAAAATTATATTCAGAAACAATAAATTGGGTGCTTTAGATTGTGTGGTTAAACAGTGCATAGCAGGGTTTTGAAAGACTGTACATTATGCATCACCATTTCTTCCTACATGTTGGCATATTTGTTCCATTGTTTGTACCCTGCTGAGTTCTAAACTTATGCAAGTACATTGCCTCCGAAAGTGTTGGAACTGCAGTGATCATGAGGCTAATATGTATGACAAGTATAATGTGACATTTAAGTTTTGAGTAATTCTGTGCATACATTGGATCATAGTAGAACAAAAAAGGTATTTTTTTATTTGTTTTAAAAAGGGAAGAAACTGGGAAATTTCCTGTTTCCCCTTGTTTTATGCTGTGATGTGAGTGGTTGCCCATTTAAACATGGTAACACAGTTTGTAACTGTAAGGTAATTCTTAGATTTCAGTGATTTTGAATGCAGTATCATGAAACGAGACGCTTAAAGCGCTGATTTCCATATCCATTCCTCTGGAAAACGGTGCCTCTTTTGAGTTTTGGTACAACTCTAAAATGGTAAAAGCTCTAAAATGCTTTGAAAAATGTACCCTTCATGTAACTACCAGTTCAGACTCTGAACTGTCTGAACTGTTTTCTGTGCTCAGCACTTGGAGTCAGAAAAATACCCTGCCTTAGGTGTTTTTCTGTTAAGACATGCAGGAAAGTGAACTTATAACAGTTTGTTCTTAACTTGATTCATATATGTATATATAATCTATAACTGTAGAAATAACCTATATTACATTAGTCATAGGAAAAAGTGTCATAGTGTCATCTAAAAACTTCCTTCTTTCTTTTATTTTGTAGTAGACAATTTTTTAATTGGAGCAACATAGCTAAATGTGCTATGGAGCTTGGAAAAACATAGCTAATTGATAGAGTGGATAAAACCTCTCAAAATTACCCAATATAATAGAGGTCTCTTGAAACAAAAATTGGAAGACATTATAACTGCTGGACAAGCTGGCCAGCAGCCATATCACCCTGCAACTCACAACTGGCAACCCACTGAAGCTAAGCAGGTGTGAGCCTGGTCAGTACCTGGATGGGAGACCTCCTGGGAAAAACTAAGGTTGCTGCTGGAGGAGGTGTTAGTGGGGCCAGCAGGGGGCGCTAACCCTGCGGCTCATGTGGGTCCTAATGCCCCAGTGTAGTGACTGGGACACTATACTATAAACAGGTGCCGTCCTTCGGATGAGACGTAAAACCGAGGTCCTGGCCAAAGGGGTGTAACCCCGGCGTCCTGGCCAAATTTCCCAGCGGCCTTTATCAATCATGGCCTCCTAACAATCCCCCTCTATAAATTGGCTTAATTACTCTGCTCTCCTCCCCACTGATCGCTGATGTGTGGTGAGTGTTCTGGTGCACTATGGCTGCCGTCGCATCATCCAGGTGGATGCTGCACATTGGTGGTGGTGTAGGGGAGTCCCCATTACCTGTAAAGCGCTTTGAGTGGAGTGTCCAGAAAAGCGCTATATAAATGTAAGCTATTATTATTATTATTATTATTAAGTATATGAGGAAGCACTTCCTATCATGACACCACATTATAAAAGGAGCATTTCTATGCATATATTCCTGTCATTTAAAATCCTGTGTGGATCCCCCCCTTTTTTCTCTCGGTAGAGTTTAACCCACTTTATTTTTTAAAAGCTGCAGGCTTTTGTTCTGCACTCTGTGCTTGTTTGCTGGCCCATTTTGGGTAGATTTGTTGTTGTGTACATGCAGTGTTGAAATGGGACTTGGGACTTGAATGTGTAGGTTTTCCGTTTCATGAGTTCAATTTGTTAAAGAGCCTGTGGCTTGTAAAGTCCAACGTGGGCTTTTCTGCTCCTTTAAGAGTCTGTATTGGTTTCCCTTTTTCATTTGAATGGTGCTATATGAGTAAACGTTTCATACGTGTCTTAGGTGGGGCAGAGCTGAAATGAAGCTTTAAAACAACGCAGTGGGTGGACTGAGGCCTGTGAGGTCTAAAGAAGGCTTTAACAGATGGCTAAAGAAGCTGAGCATTTGATATGCAGCTGAGCTGTCTAAGAGACAAGGAATCCTGAGTTTACATAGCAGACAAATTACTTATTGTATTTGCCAGTTCATCACAACCCCAAATCCAGTGGGTCAGCAAAATAGCTTATTTCCATTGTGTTGGGAGATGATCTTTGACTTTGACTATGACTGTTCTTTTGTTGCTTTTCAGTGTCAAGTGAGTCAAGTTTTATATAATAAAGATGCTCATTGGGGTCCCCCCTACATGAAGGCAATTTGCAGCATTAATTTAATTTCTTCATTTGACATCAAATACGTTGGAAATAAAAGCTGAAAAGCTTAATCAAGCACATGACAGTGAATGCATTTTTGAATAAGTGTGAGAATAAATGTATACCATTGTGATGGAATAATGTCGCCATAGTATTCAAAGGTTAGTTTTTTCAACTGCAGCACAATGAAAATTTTAATATGAAAGGATTAAATTAATGCCATTTTAAGCTGTAAAAAAGGTTCCTTATTCACTGTACAGAATAGCTTCTTAGTGGAGAAAACCAGTGGGACACCCACATTAAAAAGATATAGAACTATAATGCCTCCATTTCTTCCCATAAAGCAACAGAGCGGCTTCAGAGAAAATGCTTGTAATATTTGTTAATGGTGTTTTCATTGGCTTTTGTACACAATTCCCTGTGGAAACCAGCTTTCAAGTGCCCAGGAAAGGTTTTCATAGGTCAGTATTTTTCTTTATTTTGTAAGTACTTTCACGACAGCTCTCATTCTAGAGCTGGATTCAGAAGAAAACACACATACTTCTTCCAAAATGGACACTGTCAGGCTACCTGCTGCTCGATAAATTTCAAACCACCCATGCCAACAGCAGGGCTGAGGCATCATGGAGCACTTGACACAGCTCTCTGCGATACCACTGTAAGTCCAGAGATGCATGAAAGGCTTTGCTTTTGTGTTGCCGAAAACCTGGCTGACTTCAAATCAGTACAACCACAACGCTACATGGCCAGTTGTTGCTTTATGAGGTCTGGTGAATTTGAACAAGTAATTATGTATTCTAAGCTTTAAAGTTTAAAACCCTGGCAATTTGATATTCTTTTAATCTGATGTTTTAAATATTTTATACTTTCATCATGTCATCTTAGAATTAAGTCAAGTATCCTTTGAACTTAAAAAGAGTACTTTTTTCAGGCCCTTAAAGTGCGTAATTCTGACAGTCCTGTCTTGTCTGTTAAAAGTTTTCCTTTTTCCATTGCTTATTTTAAGAGACCAGCAAAAACTATAATTTACTTTAAGTACAATTCTTTCTTCAAGAATTGGTTATTCTTAGCAAATTTTAATTCTAAAAATTATCAAAGTGTTTTGCTTTGGCAGCGATATTGGTGTTACACAAAGTGTTTGTTCCATCATTTATCCATATGGAGTACATTATAGAATGTAGCCATGACATCTTCCTTTTCCATTGTGAATGTAATGAAGATATTATTTTTTGTCATTTTGACATCTTGAGTGGTAGCCTGATTTTCAATAATCGTGGTATGGGGTCTTTTTTTAATCTATCTGTAAAGAATCAAATATACTTGGTACATTCGTCAGGAAAAAGACACATTTTGGATTAGCAAATTGTATAAAATAAGTCAGACTTCCATCTATAAAAGGTGTGGAGTATGTTTACACTGAATTCCAGTTCTGCAGAAAATGTGAAATCAAGTCTTTCTTTGTTATTGATATCTGCAGGGTTCTGCCATCTCAATTCCCATTTACAGCAACAGAACATTTTATTTAGCTGGTGGCAAAAAAAAATAATTTGACAGTAGGGGAGACCAGTGGGACATTGACAGTTCACTGAGAAGATGATAATGATAAATAGAACAACACTACTTATTTCTTCCTGGGACATTTTCTCTAAGCCACGGTATGTTTCGTAACTTATTCCTTAGAGAGCCAAGGGCCTTTTTTGTAGTTTTATTCTTTATGCTTGAACTGAATTTTCATTTGAGCATTTGAGTTTAGTCATCAGAGACCTGTCTTATTGTCAGGACTGTTGCAAAGCCATAGTTATGCAAGGGTGAGGTGGAATCAATGAGGCATCAGTCACTATATAGAACAAGAACATACTGTACTGTACCTTCCCATGGACACTCTCAGTTCAACACAGTCATCATGTTCTTGGGTTTCCAAATGTGACTGCCAAAATCTCATTCCCACTCCTGCTTGTACTCTCCAGCTATGAATATACAGTATAAACCCCCCTGTGAGGAAAAAAACAACTTTTTGATCTATTCTGCCTCTACGTCTTCCCACTGTGTCCACTACCATTTTTCTTCCTGGAGTTGATCTCCTGCCACTTATTTTCCCCCATGTTGATTGATGTTTCCTCTTTGCTGACTGAACATTTATCTGGCTGAGGTGACAGGTCCAGCCAGTGGGCCTGAAATGAATCTTCAGTCACTTCTATGTTATGTACTGTACTGTACACATTTTTTTTTCCATTTTTGACATTATGATATACTGTACTCCTGTTGAGGTTTAGCATGAGGCAGAACTATTTCTTAGACTTTTCTTTTACAGACAAGGGGAGGGGTGATATTTGGGATTGTTGAGATGATTATGTAAATTAGTAAAGACATTAGTAAATGTCTTTGTGTGGCATTTCCTAATTGTCCAATTTGTTGTGTGTGTTCCATCCTTTATTAATATGGAGTTCGTTATAGAATGTAGACATGACATCTTCCTTATACACAGTGGAATTTACCTGGTCATGATGTGAATATATTGTTTTTGTCATTTTTAAATCTTGTAGCCCAGATTCAGAGTTAACTTTGTTGTAATAGAACAGTGCCAAATTGGTGTATGAATCAACCACTTTGTGATTTTGAGAGATAGCTACTCTTCTCTATGGAGGCAAATGCAGGCAGTAATTGCAGTATCAAACGGTAAGCAAGGGGATTATTGCCAGGGTGTGGTAAAGCCAGATTCATAACCTAGAAATGTGGGGAGATTCAAGATTTGCCATAGAAAAAAAGTGTAGTGGAATGCTTAGTCTCTTAGTCCCTTAGTCCTTATTGTCAGGAGATAGGGGTTTCTGGGAAACTAGGTGAGCAGATCTTTATATTTCTTTTAAGTAGGCAAACATGTCTTGTTACAATACAAATAGCACTTCCCCTCAGTTCTAGCCCTGCTTATAGGTGGAATAAGACGTCCCAAGGCTACTTCACCTATCTGATCTAAATCTTGTTTTGAAGAGCGGTCATCGATAACTGAGTGACTGTTTCCCCTAGCTGCACAGAGGGCCAAAGGCTTTCAAATGATGCAGCGCTAACTATGAAGCTATAAATTAAGTCGACGGCCTTTCTGTCCCTGTGTCAGTACACAGTAACTGAATGTAAATGGGAAGTAAATTAAACACTACTGTGGAGTCTGCCACTTGAAGCTCACTGAGTGCTAATAAATGACAGATCTGAGGAGCATGAAAAAATCATAAATGCTTTTTTTTCTCCCATTCAATTTTCTTTTATCACATGCTTTCCTATATAAGTGTCGGGATTTCTAACTAGTGGGTTGTGGGTTCAAGTTCCTGTTACTTTTCCCCCCATTTCTCCAGTACGCCTAGCTGTATAAACGGAGACCAGCATTAAAAAGAAATAGAACTATGCATTATCTATAAACCTGAACATGTGCTGTTAAACGAATCTTTTCGTTTACTGCTATTTCATATGGGTGATGCTTTTATTCAGAGTGAGTGACAGTTAATAACACAACTACATTATGTGTAATTTAACTTGCAGCCAAGGTGTAGAACTGTAGTAAAATATTGATTAGCTTGAAGAAATGTGAGAACTAGCTTAAACATAATGCCATAATTTACACAGTGAACCACAAATAGTGCAAGTGCAAGATATAAGGCATAGCATACATCTTTGGTTTGGCAAGCCAGTTTAGAAATATACAGTTTTATCTCCCACCACCATGATTTCATACAATGGAAACAGCAGCTAAGAAGTCATATTGTGCTGAAGAATCTCCAGACACTTTTCAAAATATTAATCGGAGGGAAACCAAAGATGGTGGAATTTTGCTGCGGTTTAAACAGAACACATTTGCTGAATTTTGAGTTTATTGTGTTGTATCCTCCCTATCTGTCCCTGAATTCAAAATCCTACAAGGAGGTAGCTGAGTGATGGTAGGCATGACAGCTGTGGTGATAGTCCTAGTTATATGCATGGCCAGTCAATTTGTAGTTCAGGACCTTAATTGGTGTCAAGTGGTGTGGAGTGTTAGAATCTACCTTGGGCTAAGATCATGGAGTGCTTTATGCGCATTGTAAGAAAGATCTTCTGACAGCAGCATTACCACCTTGTAGCTTAACCAGCAGATCATGGGAAGAAGCAAGGCTGGGCCTTGTCATTCCTGCCAGCAAACTTGGCTGATATTGAAAGCAAAATACCACCGTGTGTTCTGACCCTGGACTTGTTCTTTTCTTATGATTGTATGTGTTAACATATGTTAGTTGATATTTGATAATTGGCTGCAGGTGAGATATAAAGAGAGTTGAAAGAAAATAGGAGGATGGTGGAAAATTAGGGAGTTTTGTAACATTTCACCAGGTTGCTGCCAATGTTTAAACAACATGCCAGTAATTTGTACTTGCCTCGTTCACATCTTGACAAGCCTTTATCTTCAGATGTTGGCAGCAGCATTACCACCTTGTAGCCTGGTCTTGTCAGATTTCAGAAGCTAGCCTAGTCAGCACTAGAATGGGAGACTGCTAAGGAGTACAAGTTGCTTCTTAATGTACTGTTAAGCTGACTATTTTGTATTTGGTTGACAATTTCCTCGGTTGTTAAAATTTACATGACACCTTCGATAAGGAGAGCAGTGTTAACCCTGCTGTCCTGGATAAATTCTGCTCTAGGTTAGTCCAGCCTGGCCTGAGATTCCCCGTCATTTGATGTAGAAAAGTCTCACTTCTCCAACTGATCTACTATACTGTAGGACTGCTGGAGCATAGTCACTGCTCTTCATTGGTGGATGTAGTGGGTCCCCTCCTATTTGTGAATCACTTTGTAATCCTTTGGGATGAAAAAGATGAAGTGTGCAGTTTTAATTTTTAAGAAAGCATAAGCAATATGATTTTCAAGAACTGGGGGTATGCAAGGTTCATCACCAAGTGGTCACACGATTCCATGTCTCTTATTCAAGATACAGCATGTATTTTTATACAGAAGATATACTAAACATCTTGGCCAAACATTTATATTGCTGAACACCCTGGTGAATTTCCCAATGTGCATTTTGTGGCTATTTACTGTATGTACACCTGTTTACTGTTTTTCTTGTTTTCTTCTTTTTAGCTGCCTCTCCTGCGTTAATGGTTCCTTTCCCTGTCACTGGTGCAAGTATCGCCACATGTGTACCCACAATGCTGCAGATTGCTCTTTCCAGGAGGGACGAGTCAATGTGTCTGAGGTCAGTTAATGTGTATATATGTGATTTTTTTCCCTTTAACTGAAATATGTTGGCTTAATTAATGTCATCCATTATGAGGGCATATGGTTGGAAAGGAACGTCAGAGAAAAAAAAAAAACAGCAGTTGTATGTGCCTTTTTTATGAATAAGCCCCGTTAGCTAGCCTTGCAGGATCTCGAGAAGAACAGGATTTATGCTTTTTGAAAAACGGAAAGGGAGCCCGAAGTATGCAAATTGTATCTTGTTCTACATTTCCAAATGCTACATTAGCATGAAAAATAAATATCAATCACATCTCCTGCCTCCCGAGTCCCACAGCAGAATACCAAGCAATGACTGTGTCCTCTTCTAGGGTAAACTGTTTATCAGGTGAACATTCTTTTTTTTTCTTCCCTGCTCCACAAATCCATTTTTGTTTTTTACAATTCATGTGTAACAGCAACGATTGATTCAAAAACTACAAATTTACTCTTCTCAATTCACTGTACTGTGTGTATCTGCCACTCATTTCCTCTCTTGAGACCAGCCTTATTTAAGGTTAAATTAGTCTTTGAATTATTGAGTAATTGGCTTTGCGTAAAACCACAAAAACGGAGGTCATACTTTATTAAGCATTTCACTTTTTAATTGGCAGCTTGATGCATCCTGTTTGCTGGTAGATTGCTGTGAATCCTAGTATGTCCAATAGATAATTTTAAAGACCTTTTGTGGTAAATTGTGTGAATGGTGTTCTGGAAACAGCCACTGGGGTTGATCTGCTCCATCCCCACCCCCCTTTTCTTGATGTAGAGCACTCTTGTTCAACATGGGCAACCCTTGTCATATCCAGCCAGTGACTTCTGACAGCAGCTTTTGTTTTGTTGGGGTTGAAATTTTGTTTCGAGGTGAACTTCATCAGCAGTATGGTGTCAACTGCACGAACACAGGACTTGGTTAATACAACATATGGGCTGCCGGAAAGATTCACTTAGATCTTGAGGGCTGTCGGAAATAAGTACATTTTAATGAAATATACAGTACATAACAATGTCCAATGATTTCAACATCTTCAAAAGGATATCCGTAACTTTAGAAGGAGTCATAAGATTACAGTAAGAATGAAGAATACCTAAGGGTGAATTGGAGACAACCTCTAAACTTTAAGCCGGTGTCACACTACATGACTCGACACGACTTCTAGTCAGAGAGCATGTCAGATTTAACGGTGTCGTTGCTGAATCTTGCTGCCTTTTCTTTCCTAGAGGGTGTCAAAATATACGAATAGGAATCGCAGGGGATGACTAATTACACATTTCCCTCATGACATCACGGTTCCAAATCTTGTATTGCGCCGCAAAAGTACCACAAGGTCGCCTCATGAGGAGCACCACACGAGAGTAAACAGACAACATGGAGATCAAGCACATAAACATCTTGAAATATGTAACACAGGCATTGTTTTCCAAAAATAAACATCTTCAAAAATATAATTATTCTTTATGAATATTGCCCACATATACAAAAATAAAAGTAAAAAATATAAAATACCTTTAAGACAAATATTGTAAACAAATTAGTATTGCACTATAATGTATAGTATAATGGGCACATTATCTCACAAGTACACATCTGGCTCACTGCCCACCCCTATGACTTGAGACTCTCTACGAGAAAAGCAAACCAGTTTGATTTTGTCATAGCAAGTCGCAGAGAGTCATAGGGGCTGTTAGGAGCGCTATGACTGAGTCGCTGGGGATGTCACTGTCACGCCCTCTGTAGCCAGAGGGCACTCCTTCTCTGTCCTGTCCCTAGTTTCTGGTCTGCTGTCCTCCCGGTCCCTCTCTTTCCCCTGGGCTATATATTTCCCGGTCTTGCACTCTGTCCTCGCTCAGCATTGACGTTCAGATGTCCTGAGACCCGCCTAGCACCAGGGCGCCCCACGTCCGTTCCCTGAGGGCATAGGTTTCTCTGCTTTGCACTAATGAGCCCGGGCCTTTTTCCCGTCTCGCCGCTACGCATATGGGTCTTTTTCCGCTCTCCTGCTCCCCACGGTTAGTCCCTTTGGACGTCCGTGACAGTCACACTACACAGTTGACATTAACGGGTGCGCTCTGCAACTCGCTGTGATTTTCTTATGATTTTGTAAATATATGCTACTATTGAAAATCCTAGGAAATGTCATATAGTGTGATGCCGGCTTGAGAGAATGATTGTGTGAGCAAGACTTATGAGAAAGCATACACTGGTAAATAACCAGTATGCTGGATGTCCATATCATAAGGGGGCTCTTTGTATTACAGGAAGTGGTAAGATACTGATCAGAAATGAATGGTGAGGGTAGTTTAGTTAGAACTGTGTTTGTTACCAATTCGTTTCATTTTGATACTTACATTACATGCTACAGCAAAGGAAACCATTCCTTATCTTTAAGTTCAGCCTCCTTAAGTCTAGTTATGCGTCTTTTTCAGAACTGGTCATAAGGTAACCTCCCTCATCCAATTATAAATTGCTATTTTATCTTCTTCTTTAAGACTTCCCTGACTATATGGGCTTACTTCTTGCCTCAAAGAGCAAATTACATGGATTAACATTTCCAACTAATACAGCCCTTCCTGCTGCAAATCTTCACTTGAAATGCAGAATTTGTTAATCACTAGAAAACCATTTAATGCACAGTAGCACTTAGGAACAAAGAAGGGGGTGTACAGAGTTTAAGACCATAGATTTGAGACCTGTCTACACTATCTTCATAAAATACATAACTCTCCATATGAGGGGAGAGTAAATTAATCACTACAACTTCAGCTGCTGCTCAAAGGCAGCCCCTAGCTAATCAATTATACATTTGTGTAGCACCGCTTGTTCATTCCCTAGCGATAATTTCTGAATTGGATGGCTGCATCCATTGATCTTAAGAATCCATAATGTCTACTGTTATTGTTGTGAGGCCTTTCTTATTACCCTTTTCTCTTTAAAAGAACTTAATATCAACAGAGCCTTACTTTAAGTATACAAGCCCTTTATAGAATTTATTGTTTGGTTTTATGGGGTGTTTTTGTGGGGGGGTGGGTGTGACAGCGGGTCAGTGCACCAATTGGCTACGAGTGCCAACCTTCTTGCATTAATGCACGCAGAGCTTTTCTGTATTCTGCTACACATCAGGCTAGAGAGTACAAGGTCAGATTCTCATACACCCTGGCAGGAAAGGGAATGGTACCGCTTGCACTGTGCAGGGCTTAGCTACCTTTCTCGATATTTGAGAGGAACCAGATTGCAACAGAGACTGCCCCGTCAATTTCCACAGTTGGCCACTTCTTAGGATGCCACGATCTGGGAGTAATAAACAGCCTGAGGACTTGCTGCCCTCTCTCCGGGCTGCCAGTTTACATACAGAATACAAAACAAGCTTTCATAGGCTTGTTTCAACCCATAGAGCCTGTTGGTCTGTATTACTTTGGGCTAGACACGGCTTACAAATTGAGAGGAAGCTGGCCATCTATACAGGTTAGTATCAAAGTATCTGGGGCTTGACGGTCTATCCTCAGCCAGGGGAGCCTTCTCAGTGACATCAGTGAAAGTGCTGATGGATAACACAGGTTTGAGTTTTATCAGCGAGGAGAACCCTTGCTCATCAAGTTTAAAAATATATATTTCTACGAGTTGTAAAAGCTTCAATCACTCTTTTCTACTTGCATTTTGTGTCCGTGTTGCTTTGGCTTGCTTTATCCTAAGCTTCATTGACGAACGTGTGCATGGGACCTGGCAGTTTCGGTTCAATTTCAAATTCATTCTGATTAGGAAGCAGAAGTTTGTAGTATACAAGAAAAAGTAAAATATTTTTTTTATTATTATAATTATTGTGACTGAGGTGCATCTTAGTCTGAGCCTGCATTGCATATATTCACCTTTTTTGTTTTTGTATCATTATTATGTAAATATATTCTGAGTTGGCACTATTTAAGAAGAGAGTAGCTGTCAACATTTTTTAGACAAGGTTTTAACAGTTTTGTATTCCAGCATTCTCTTTCTTAGCTAGCTTGTGCTAACTGTCATCTATTACCAGCAATGAAAGAGGAATCTGTAAAAAAATAATCCAGCAAATGGAGTGAATTTTGTTTTTCGTGTACCTCTCAAGTCTTTTATATGTGTAAACAAAAAACATATCACATTGAATTAGACAGAACATTGAATAAACAGGAGTATAAGAACCCATTAAAAAACTTAATCCTAGAACATCATGGTATTCGAGATATCCTGATGTAGAGGCTACTGTGAACCCAAGCCATAACAAAAGCCACACTGTAGAAAGTGTTTTTTGCAGAAAAACACATTTTCTGGTTTCCTCAGTGATGGTCTGTGCTCAGAATGTTCTGAATGCACCTTCACAGAGCTCTGCAAACTGATATGATCTAAAAGGTCCCCAGTCAGTAACTTGGGTGATCAGATTATTATAAGCTCGCTAACTAGCACCTCTGGCATCTCAAATTCTATTTTTTGCAGTTTGTTGTACCAACTTCAGCAACATATACAGCTCTGGATAAACTTGTTAAAATTGATCGGCAAAGCAGCTTCCCTCTGGCAGTAATCCGACATATACTTGTTCCTTCCTGTTGAGCAATTTCTTTTTCATATTCTCTCATTGGCTTTAAGGGATGAGACAGATCTGCCCTTTTCTCTGTGCAAGAGTTGACTCGGGTATCAGGGGAAAGATAGCAGTATAAGCAACGCTTTAAGGAACAGCATTTTCATGATAAGATCAGAGGACAGAAAGAGCCTTTTTTTTTGTCCACAGCGTTGATCTTAACCCATTTTCCCTTCCATATCCGTGTACAAGCCATAAATTTTAAACTAAAAGACTGTTGTGCTTTGGTGTTCTGAAACTACATAGAAATGGGTTGCTTAAGAAGCCAGGTGATCTGTTGGGTAAAAAAAAAGACTCGTTAGTAGAATGTTTCCAGCTCAAATCCACTGTGTGACATCCTAAGCAAGTTACCGAATTTCTTTTTTGTGTTGTGTCCCTCAGCGGAGATATAAAACTGATCCTCAGCGCACTCCTGTCCTTTGGAAGTCACTTTGGATAAAATTGCTAAAAAGACTACAGTAAATCTCAAGGTTTCAAACTCTGATAAAACTGTCTGAAAAACTAAGTTTGCTTTAAAAGAGAGGGTGTCTTTTTCGTTTACTTGTCTGCAGAGCAAGTGATGTATTCTGTTGCTCTGAAATATCGGGGCTTGGCAAAGAAGAGTGAAATTGTATTACAGTACAAGACATGCAGGTCCTTATCCAGAACTATTAATCAAAATTCCATTAATGAGCAAATGCATTTTCATATTTTCATACAAGAACATTTTGTAAACGTGTAATTCTGCTCTAATATCTTGTTACACATTTACAAAGTGGGTATTTTTAACCCTTTAAAGTATGACTAAATATTAAATTTTTCTGGTTTCAAGATTGAACACAAGGTCGTGCCTTTTCGATTTTTTTTTATAAGTCTGAGATTTTTTTGGGTTGGGAAAGTTCAGTCCTCCTCTGTAGAATAACCATTCTTTTTTGTCAAGTTCCAGAATTAAAAAAGGGGTTAAATGTGTGTCAGCTGGCCTGTGGTGAACATAATTACTATCCTTAGCCAAGAGCCTGTTGCCTGTGAGCTGTGTGTGTTGGCTTCGGCTTTCTCTGGCTGAGAGCACGCTTTTCTCGTCACTTCTGCTCCGATTTGTCATTTCAAAGCCATCTTTTTGTGTCTGTTCGGGGAAAAAACTAAAAAAAAATCGACAAGCGGCCTGCGTCGTGAATCAGACGCCCACTGTACTCCAGCTAATCTGTCATAAAGAGACCTGTGTTCTTCGAGTGCAACCCAGAGTCAGCATAACGGCAGGGGCAAAAGTCATTTAAAGCAGCTTACTGTCAAAAATGGATGAAGCATGTCAAAAAGTTAGTGATAAGAATTTATGAAAACGTATTCAGTTCTTGAAATGAAAAGCCCTTATGGGGTTAATGGAGCACTCCAAATTCCTCTTTTTTTTGGTGCTCACCTCTTTGTCAGATCTCCTTTTGCAGTTGATGGTATTAGTGTTTTAGGGTGGTACGGTGCATTCTGTCTTCTGCCTCAGCCGCTACAGGGGACTTAGACATTAATCATTAAGGATCTAAAGGTATTAAAGAAAAACAGAATAATCGTACTGAATGTCCTGTGAATGGAGAGCCGCAGAGCCCACGGCTGTCTTAAATTTAAATAGGTAAATACCTGGAAATAGTGATAATTTAGAACACTTTGAACAAAAAGTGATGTTTTCTTGTCAGGTGGCAAGAAAACTAGCATTCAGGGTGAGTGAGAAATGCAATCAGCAATTAACAAGTTAATTTAACCAGAATCTACTTTACAAACCTGTTCCAATTCTACATAAAGTAATAGATATCTGATGTGAATACAAGACAGTTTTAATATGTTTGTCTTCCACATACAGTTATGAGGCTACACTGAAAGTGCTAACCAAATCCATTCATAGGGAGATCTTAACATCCAAGCTCTTGTGATTCTGCCAGCATTAATCATGTATATTGTCATAAAATATAAAATACTCACATGTCCTAGATTTTTAAAACGAATGAAGATGTAGTAGTGAGTTACATGCCATGTGGATTTTAAAATAATTAATTATGTGCTGGTTGGATGTAAAAATGTGATGTGCTTGGAAAACAGCAGGAACTAGAGGAAAGTGTGAACTTTATTTTAGGGAGATATCATGTCCAGGATTATGATATGGACAGAAATATCATAATTCTCATTTAACTTACATTAGCATTATAATTGGTCTTATTACATGCCAATCATTCAACGTGAAGCTATTGATAATGTAAGCTAAAATTGGGTTGTTACACACAGCTATGTGCCATTTGAAATTGAGCAATAATTTTGATTTGTTTTCTACAAGCTTTTCATGCAAAAAACCTTCCCTACATACACATTTATGATTAGGATTGCATTTAGCTTTTGCTTGAACAATGCTAGCCTGCATCCCCAGGGAATCTAAAGACAGCTAAAAAAGTCTCACCTCTTCTAAAATGTTTTTTGACTAAGGTTTGTCAATGAATGCCCCAAGAAAACTGAAAGCCCCAGCTACACATGAGCAACTGCAACTATTACATTTCTTGTAATAGTTACCTGAAAAATCAACCTTGAACAAGTTCAAGTGCTGTACAATTCCTTATTAAGGGAAGAAAAAACACTGGGTATTTCTGTATCTTCATGTTGCATTATTCAGGTTTACTGCTGCTACAGTATATGTAGTGGCGCTTTCTCAACCTTTGTATTAGAGAAATTGCTCTAGGCATCAAACAAAACAAAATATTCCTGTGATAGATTGAGAAGCTGGAAGGGAAATAAAGCACGTCTAAAAACAACCCCTTCTGAGAAAGGTTACAAAAATCACAGAGTTTACCTTTGACAATTTGCAGAGAACAGCCCTTTAACCTACCCAGTGAAACAGCAGCTGTCTTTCATGCCATAAATTGGTGTGCTTCTTCCAGAGCGGTGATGCAGGTTGGTGGGCTCATTTGAGCCAGTCAGTGCAGTGCTGTAGTGTTGATTTGAATGTCCTCTGCGTTATCTAATTGCTGCTGAAGCAATCAGTAAAGAGGGTGAAAGGTGTTCCTTCAGCTCTTGCCAGTGCTAAACTACATCAAATCCAGCGCTTCCCTATGAAGCTTTCAATTTTCCTTCTCTGAGGTTGGCCCCTCAGAGGCCCTTTCTTATCTGTCGTGATTCAGTTGTTTGAGTCCGAGTCAGCTTAGAACTTTTTTTCTTTTTGGAGGAGAAAAAAGAATTGGCTCCCATTAACATTTCCATTGTCTAATTTATAACCATTAGAGCTACTTTTGTTTTAAAGATAATAAAACAGTGATTTCTAGATAAAATTGATCTTATTTTTATTAATTAGATGATGGATCAAAACGACAAGAAAGCTATAAGCTCACTGCATTCCCATTTGCTTTCCCTTTAATTAAACGAGAGCTATAGCCTGTGAAGCAGAGGCTCTTTTAAATAAAATATTAATCTCGAGATTAAAAAAGTGTGTCCTTATAGCACAGCCTTGCTGACAGCCACAGCCTCAGCTTAACCCCCTCTGCTTTCTCCAGGGGCTGTGAAGAATTTTGTTTTTAAGAGTTTATCAGAAAACAAAAATGAAAAGATCTTGTCAGCTCTGGCTGAATTGATTCCAGATGGATTAAGACTCTGGCAACAACAGTTTGCAATTTTGGCAGTGATGGAATTTATTTCCAAATGCATTTACAACTTTTAACCTTTTAAAGAAGGATCAGAAGAACTGCAACAAGCCCAGCAATTCTTCTCGAAACACTAAACATTTCTTGGTACTTTTAGGACTCTCTTAACTGAGAGCAAAGCTACCATTTTGTACTTGAAACTACGGGTTTAGTATTGCATGTAGAGGAAAGGAAAAGTGTTCTGGTTGTAATTGAGATGCCACACTTTTCAATCTCACACTCATGTATATAATGAGCTCAGTCACGTCTGAAACCCGCCTCTCCTCCTCTATCGAACCATGCACCTGCCTTCACTGACAAATCTGGACAGCTGAGTTAAAGCAAGTGAGAGAGGTCAGAATATACAAGTAAAAATCACTCAGCTCCATCATTGTTTTAAAGTCTTGAATGTATTGGAGATTTGAGTTTACCTCAGATTTAGGATTGTTTAGGTGGTGTAAAGTGAATTATTAATTTTCTCTTTTGCAATTATCTATGACATTTTGGGTTGTATTTAGGTAAATAAAATTGCCTGATGTAAAATGTAATGTTTTTATTAATGCTGCAATCAAAACACTCCTTAATGGTAAATAAGGTTTAGTTTGGGGTACACTTGGGGTTTTCACTTGTGATGTAATTAATACACAATAGTGGGTTCTATATTCTTAGTTTTCCACAAATATTGTCTTTGTGAAGACAAGTACAGACTTCTATGTAAAATATTGAACGAACAATGAATTAAAAATGCCCTACTTCAAGAGTAACTGAATAAACTGCAATTTAGAGTTTTGCAATATATTTCTTTGTGAAAAAGTGTCGTCTAGTCAGATTTTATGTTCAGTGTGTAACGTCTGTGGTTAAATGGCAATCTACACTGACAGAAATAGACAAAATGCGTATGGATACTTGTCACTGGATGTTTAATCTGCAGCTCTTAACCAATGACGGTAATTAACAAAGACAATACCCAACACGCCACACAGACAGTCACTAATACACCCCAGTAAATAAATCATAACACATGATTAATGTACTGCAGTTTGTGTCTAAGGGTCCCCTGACATCAGTTTTACTCAAGCACCACACCATGTTTTCATACTGGGGACTTCTAAATTTCCATTTTGACCAGTTGGGAACCAACTTCCAGGAAATCCCAGTCACATTAGTCTAAAGAATTATTCCCTGTTTCAACTAGTGATCTTAGTTGCACACTAGAGGCAGAAGGCATTTATTAGACCTCTTTACTCATTAATTGTATTGGCTTATCCATTAGAATTATGATAATCATTCATTTGTAGCTTTAACAAGTGATAGTTTATTGCAGCTATGACTTTTTTATACAAATGCTACTCTTTATATAATGTATCTTAGAAGCTTTTTCACTAAAACAGTATCCATTCATTGTGGAGTCCTTGCATTTCTTGCCCACATTTCGACTTTTTTTCAGGAAAGTTACAGGAAAAGGCAAGTGTGGCTAATAGGTTCACCCCTGCCAGCAGGTACTCTTACAGGTCCTCCCCATTTTTCCTTAATCGCAAGCTAGAGGGCTGACCCACCTCCCCTACAACTCTGCATATAGGTACTAACTTAGCATGTGGAAGCACTACAGTCCAATTTTCCTCTTCTATTTTGAAGGCGTGTGGTAATTAAACCTGTCTCAAACTGATGTGTCCTGACACTCAGATTCAACCTTTTGCGTTAAATGTATGTCTTCATTCTGTACATTGTGTGCTATCTGGCCTTTGCCACCTTTTTTCCTAAATCATAGCTCTTACGAGGTTTGAAATCCCGATTTTTTGTTTTGTAAATTGCTGCTGACTGCAGTCTAAGGAAGTGTGCATTAGCTACCACAACTTTAAGATTAAGTGCTATTAGGTGCCACCTTTATGATCTGGTATTGCAGAGATGCCAAGAATAAGTCTTTTTTTTTACCCCCACTGTCATGCAGTGATGTAAATTGATTCCTTGCCCCCTCACATGTATACAAAAAATCCTGTAGTGATTGTAATATCACCATTGCTATAATGATGTTGCATCTTCTTTGTGTGAAAACAAAAGCACCAAATGTGTCATGTTTAACACAGTGTAAAAACTTTGTCCTCTAAATCTTTTTGTTTACTCTATGAAATATTGCTCTTGAACCATAGTTGCCATAGAATTTTTGTTTCTGTAAATTCATATAAAAGCCTGTATTGGACCTTTTTTTTTAATTACAGAAAGTCTTTGTAAGGCTTGAGAAGAATTGAAAAATACTAATGTGGTTTTTACGGTAATTGCTAATAGTTTGCAGACTTAGATTGCCATGAGACCCTCTTAGCGGCACAGGAGAGAGAACTTGTATAGTTCCTGTAAAATGTCAGCGCCTCCTCATCTTGTCACTCTTGAAGCCTGTAGCACAGACATCATAGAGGAGGCATCTAATGGGGGACCTGATGTAACACTTTCTGATATGGCTGACAGCACCACAAGCCTGTTGGCACCATGGATCTTTTTAATGAAACTGAATGAATCTTTGGCCAACTTGAAACACATCCAACCTTGGAGATGCTTGTCAATCTGCATGTCCCTTGAAGAATCCAGCTGGCTAATAACCCTAGATTCAACCCGGGGATCTTTTATTTGCTCCAACTTGCAGCTGAAGCAGAGGGCTTTTCTGCTGGGTGATCCATTCAGATAGTTCTTTGTGCTCTGTTTTAGATTTGAATGTGCAGTACCTAGTAGCTACTATCAAGCAGTGTTTCTCCTTTGTAGTTGTTGTTGACACATCAACAGTGACATTTAGGGTATGGTTTAAATTAATACAGTATTATTAAATTGGAAAATCAGAACTAAAAACAGCTTCCAAGCAGCTCCCTATTTACGAATGCTGTACGTATACCTTAGAATTGCCGGGCCATAAACTATACTACCTTTTGTTTATAGCCATTAAATCATCCAATCCAGCAGCTGGCTTATTACTGCTGATGCCTAATTGCAGAGATATTTTTCATATTACATTGGGGTACAGTGGCAGATGGACTGGAACCACATTTCAGAAAAGAGGCCACACTGATTAAATTAATCTTTGGGAAAAGGTTGTGCACAGGAAAAGCTTTTCTTACACGTTTTTAAAACATTTTTTAAAGCTGTGTTCTTAAGACTCTTAACTTCTTTTACCGTTTAATTGACACATTGACATTTAGGCATCTGGCCTCATCAGTGTTATCATCAAGGTATGGTTTTGGATAAGGTTTTCGAAATTAATAGGGAATAATTCCATACACTTATTTTTTAATCTGAGGATGAATTTAAATGTTTATCTAAAAACATAAGGGACCCTAGTGCAGATTTGCTGCTCAGTTCATAGTTTTCTCCCTGCTGTGCATTGCAGATCTTTTACCAGGCTGGCCACTTCTTACTCAGCTTGGGCCTTGTAACAGGATCAGAGCCATCAGTGATCTGTATGTTTAATTATTTAAAATATATTAAATCTTAATTTCCAGATGCTTTCATGTCTGTCTTCTTAATGGGAACTAAAGATTAATATTACATCCTGACTGAACGAGATGACTTGATATGTTGCTATGAAGTGTTTATGTAAGGAATATTTCCTTTTCTAAACAAAATGTGTCAACTTTCAGTGATTCAATCTGTTCTATTTCCCGTTGTCTCCTTTCAAAGAGAGATGGATTCTGCTGTTGAGTTTGAGGCTGTCCATTTTTTGTAAAATAAGTGTTAAGTAGGCTTCAATGTAAAAAAAAAACAATTTTCTGTCTGTCTGAAACATCACATTTTTATTGTGCTTCTAATATTAATAATGGTAATTTGATCCTGCCAAATACAAATTCTAGGTCCCTAGGTGATTATAAACCTCTTGCAGATTTGTTATTTGTGAGCCTGGCATTGTTGTAAAGTATTGCAAGAGAGAATTTCTCTAGGGGCAATCTAATTCCTTCATACAGAAAGAAATTCTGCTAAGGTTAACTTTTCCTTTCTTAGTTTATATCCAAAGCCTTTTATCCACTGAGATCAAGGGCAAATCTCTCAGAACCAAAGAAGTATGAACCTTGGAGGTCTGCCTCCATTGATCCTAAGCACACAGAAGCACAGTGCTACACTGGACAATATGCCATTTCGTAAGCACAGCAATTACTACAGCATCGAATCCTTTTAGTCAATACTTTAATTTTCATTGGATTAATTCTGAAAACATAATTGTATACACCAACGGAGCACAATTGTCCATTCTTAAGAACTTTTAAAAATAATGACTCTCTCAGCAGTGTATACAGTATTGTGATTGTGATATTTGTACTGTAATTGCAAATGAGCTAAAAATAAATGCAACATGGTTGTTATACCCAAGATGGATAAGCAGCCTGATTAATGGAAGGTCTTACCCATGTTTTCCTATTTGAGGAAAAGGCATTTGATGTCATACTGCTATAACTTTATTCCCTCAAATGTATTCTGCTCTTTAATTGATGGACACTCCAGATCCCTTTCATGAGTCACTCTTTCATTTTACACTGGGCTCATTTGGATGTAGGTTGCTTATTAAGTTGCTCCTTAGAATTCAGCCTTTGCCAGCCTTAAGAGCCTTGAGCTGCCTAATGAGATGGCAGCATGATTATTCAGCTGTTGCACCAAATACTTTTGCCAAAAAAGAATGAATTCTCTAGGAACGGAGTCCTGTGGCCCACTGTGTGAAAGTCTAAGCAAATGATCTAGCTGGTTTTCTTTGATTTCTGTTTGATTCACCATTAAAGATAAATGTGAAGCTTTATTTTCTTTGTGTATCTTTAAATTATACGATCCAATGGAAAGCAAACACTTGAGGAGGAAATTGTAGGCTAATAAGTGTTTTAGACTTTTTTTTTTAATTCATGTGCTGTTAAGTGGTATGATTTCCATCCCAGTGTTTTGAAATGCTTTCATGGGCACATACTGGTTTGCTAATCTGCTAAATTATAAACACGATACTGCCCAGATGTAGACTGTACGTCAGCTTTAGTTGAACCTGACAGCTGAAATTTTAAAATAACATGTGGTGTTGTTGAGGATAGGATAGTTTTTAAATCTAAGTATAAGATTTGAGTTCCAAGATGTGAGGAATGTTATTGATATGGAACATTTGTGGTATGGGAAACAATTACAGTTTGAATTCGGCTTTAGTGTTTTTAAGCAGTAGGTGGCAGGCAGTACTGCAAGTGTGATTTCCCAAAAGATCTCTCCATGTCTGTGCACATTACTGTATACTCTTCTCTTTTTGTAAATTGATGTGAGCACAAATATCTTTATTTCCTACCAGATGTTAAGCGATGGTTCACAAGAAGCAAATCTAAATCAAGTCCTAACTATGTGGTTCTGAGATAAATAAACTACATGTGGGATGTCTGATGGTGAAACCCACAGGCCACTGATGATTTATTCAAATATGATTGTGCTTTTTTTCCTGTTTTTTCCTCCTCCCTTTTTCGGAATTAGTGTTTAGTAGCTTAACTAAACTTAATTACCTGCAGTACAGGACATTGAAATGAAAAAACGAATTTGGCACAACAAGATTAAGGCACAGCACAAACTTGCTTTTGCCTTAAACCAAAAGACATTATTCCCAAAATGCAGCACATGCAGGAGTCTACTGTAGGGTCTCCAGCAGCTGCCACCTCTGTTGCCTGAGAAAAATGGAAATACACAGCAGCCTCACCCTGAAGGGATGACCAAAGGAGGACTTCAATTACCACAAATATTATTCTGATTATATGAAAGCCTCACACCGGTAATGCAAATTAATGTTCTTTGCTGTTATATTTTACCTCCTGGCTAGACTTAAAACTGGTAAATTATTTTCTTTACACTCCTGAGATTTTAGTATTTGCTTGTTTCTTCATTCCACTTCCATTTTTCACTCCTCGGAGCTTTGAAAGCCAGTAACATGAACTGAAGAGCTCCAGCCTTGTGTGCGTTACGAATTTTATGCAGTTGGTGTTTTTACTCTGATACGACAGACACCAGCTCTGGCCCACTGTCTTAGTACCACTGAATGAGAAAGTAGATTAGGTTCATTCTCTTTAATTTGATATGAATATCCTGGAGAGAAGCAAGTTAAAAGTGAATTAAGTGGATGGCTTAAAGGAAAGAGATTGGTTTCTTTTATTTAACTGTAATTCAGATTGTATTACTGTAAATGTGGGCATCTCCGGTAGATAGGATTCAATGATAATAAGTTTTTGTATAGCTCATGATTTTGATCTTCTTTTAAATTCACCTACTTATCTGAAGGTATTTATAATATTGAAAGGGAAAAATGCAAATTAAATTGATAGCCGTGTTCCTTGAAATCCTACTATTTAGTTTTCTAATACTCTTGCACTTGTGCATAGGCTTGATTTGAAAAAACATTATCATCTCACAATTAGAGGATATAATCTTTTCATCTGAATGTTTAAATCCTTATCCAATGAAACCATATGCATTTCCATTCTTAAATGATGCATCTTGGTTTAGAAATCTTTTTGGAGGATGAGTCCCAAATACTGGTCGACTAACAGCACATACAGTAGTGACCTCGTTTTCCTCCACCCATCCCAGTAGTAGCAGCATTTTAATTATGCCAAATCTTAACATTAAAGGCAGTTGTGTGGACCTAATGCTATAAGTATTACCGTGTGTCCCAAAGAACTAATTGCCATATAGCTAGATGCAAGTGAATAACCTGTCTACACTTGCAGTGTAAAAGTGTATTTTTCTCAAAATATTTCTTTTATTGTTATACAGTATCTCATGATGGATTTTGAACCCATCTGATGAATTTACAGTAATCTCTTTCAAATGTGTCAATTCTTACACTAGTTCTGGCAAATCAAAAAAATCCCCCAAATTTGTTTACATTTATGAACTCATCCAGTGTGCCTAACTGAGGAGTCTTTTCTGCATTAGTCACCCATGTTGATCTCTGTGAGAAGTTGTTGCATTTGACACAAAAAGGGCTGGTGAATTTAAGGCAACATCTTGCCAGTCATCAGCTTGTTTGTTGGTATGAGCAAACAAATATCAGTGTCTGCATAAACAGTATACTTTTCCAAAATGCATTAATTTGCTCTGTTACTCTGCGTAACGTATGTGTTTGTGATTGATCCTTTTTCTCCAGTTGATACCCAGCTGAGAATGCTGATCCTTTTGTATCCATTCCTGAATTCTGTTGGAGGCTCTGAAGGAGTCTGTCTGTGAAGGCATAGTCTGCATTTGTAGTAGTAGGTTCTTCTAACTTTCCTTTGGTTTGGCTCCCTGCCTAAAAATGTTTTTATTTACACTGCCTTCCCAGAGAATTGGGACAACAGTCAAAACTTATTTTTTTCTTTACAGTCAAGCAGTTTGTATTTGTGGTCATAAGATTAGAATGAATGACATGTATAACATTTTATTTGCAGGTAATGCTATACTGTACTTACTTTTGACCATATTAAACAATAACATGCTTTGTGTTCAATCCAGTGATTTGAAGTGTCTGGGACACAGTCATGTTAAGTATGTTGCAGAGTGTAAAAGTCAGCGTTTGGGTGCATTTTTCCTTTGAGGCAATAACTGCATGAAGTCTGTAACCAATTGAGTCTGTAATCATTTGAGGTGCTTTGCCAAGCCTTTGCTACATGCACTTTGAGTTCTTGCCTATTCTTGTGGTGTTCTGACTTGAATTTTTAGCTCAGCATGTAAAATGTATGCTTGATAGGATTGGAATCTGGACCTTATTCTGATGAATTCCTTCCTATTTTGTTATGTTGAAATCTGTTTTTGCCATTTTGGACTCTTAATCTCATTTAACTCAAGTGGTTTGCTTGTGTATGTTTTTTTCTTTATTTTTGTTATAGGTTTGTTCACGTTAGTATCTTTATCAAACGTAGGTTATCTTCATCTTGTGTCTCCATTTCCTCTTTGCATTTGCTCAAGTCTTTACTTGACATATCTTTCACAAAAGATTAATTTTTGGTCTCCATTTGCAGGAGGGATTTTGGATGTTTTCCAAAGACTGCAAAGAAGTTCTCACCTTATTTTATGACTTAAAGGATATCATCCATGAGATCTTTTGCTGGGAACTGCTTTGAAAAGATTACAGTACTTCATGGAGCATTACCCCTTTTAATAATGCTCATAATATCACAGAAGAATAAAATACAATACTAAGCTAGATGGTAATGCTATGGGCTGTCATAGTATTTATCTTGTTGCCTCAACTTCTCAGCTAGATTTCCAAGTCACAGGAAACACAAAGCCACACATTTAAAGATTTAAGAGAAAAACATTACTAAAGAGTAGTGGAGGTTTTCAAGCCTACTTCCATTGCCTGAATGATCATAGCATACTTTTTAAACATGAAACTAATCATTCCATCAGAGACCAGAACAAATTAACATCCCCTTTATACACATAGACATATACACATAGTCACATAGAATTGGAGGAAAAACTTTAATGTTTTATGTTTTAAATGTTTCAATCAAACAGTTAATGACTAGGAATGCAGTTCATTCATAAGGTACTTAAACACTCATGGTCCTCTTGTAGTTTTGGGAAATAACTGTATTAAACAGTAAGCAATCCCAATAAGGTAGTAGTTCATGTGCAATGAATGGCAAAGACAGCTGACTTGATGTCCTTCCTCCCCTGAGCAATATGTTACTAGTTATCTTACCATTGGTTCTTTTCTGTTTTTGTTTTGATAGGAAGCCATGATTGTGTTTCTAAATGTTCACATTTGTAGCCGAAAAACTTGCTGGGGCATTTTGATGTCAATCTCCTGATATGTCACACAGAAAGTTGCAGGTTTATGTGTAAAGAGCAAAATGCTGACCTCTGTGGTTGACTGTGGATGGTTTGATTTCAGTCTGGATAGAAATTGAAAAGTTTGTTTTACTTCTGAATGTTCAGCAAACAGCAGTTCTGGAGTAATGTTATTGAGTGCAAATGAGTAATTCTTCAACAAATGACCTCCGTCTTGAATTTGAAAATCACGTTTAAAAGTTAGGAAAATTTGCTATTTAAAAAAAAGTCTGCACTTTCATTTTTTTGGCAGCTGTCATCATTGTCATCAGGTTTTGCCTTCTCTGTTTTTTCTTTATGATATAGGTTGTTTATCACACTTGAAAGAAAAACCATATCTTTAAGAAAATCAAGTTAGATATTAAGTGAGTATTTTTAAATATGAAGGCCCATGTTTGAAGAAGACAGAAGATTTTGAATAGTCCCTGGAAGTGCAGGATCAGAGGCTTGATTTTGAGTTAAATTCCTGTTGACAACTGGTGACAGTTTTGTATATTGGAGATGGAATCAAATTTTTTATATGAGTTTTGTTTTTTTTATTCTTTGTTCGATGGGAAAAATTGGCTTTACCATTTCACATGGTTTTCTGGTAGTGATCTTTAATTGATGGTAGTGGAGGGATCTTTCGGTTGCAATAAGGGAGCATATATTGTACTGCAAGTTCTGCCTTTATACCAGGAGCAGGTTACATGATTTTCCTCATTCAGATAAAAGATTTCATGGAAGAAATATGTTGTTTCAGTGAACAGTTGTCTTAAACCCAAGCAATTAGACCAATACAGAAATAAGCTGGCTAATTCCAGGAGGTTCTGGAATTTCCAACTGTCTTTACATTAATTAGTTACATTTTGAGATTTGTGTGTATAGTTATAGAGGAGCAATGTTTTTTTGTCTCCACTCAATCAGTATTTGCTCTTTTAAAGCAAGAGTGAAATACGTAGTCCTTTTTGAAAATTTGTAAGCAGTAGCTGTTGTTGCTTTTGGCACAAAATGTGCTGCAGTGGAGGTGATCTGTTTTGCCTTTGGGGTAGTCCTAGAAATGAGAGAGAGGCGCTGAGTAAGGAAAACAAATTAATATGCATCAGGAACATTTCTTTTTCTGTTTGGATTGCTGTTGAATCCCACAGTTTACAAAGTAAGTCTTAGACCCAGAAGGCTTTATTTCTGGTGGAACAGGAGTTCGGTGTATGAATATAAAGCAATTTCTGGCTGGAATGAGAGCTGCTGCCTTTTGCTTTCTGGCAGCAATGGCAGTTGATTAAGGGCAAGCCAAAGAGAAATTAGCAAGAGGCAGGTTGTGGTTACAGATATGAATAAGCCTTGCTGCTGTTTAAATGAGAGTTAACTGTGATTAACCCCTCTGTGTATCCACGGACGCAGTGGGGCTCTGAATAGCAGCAAGTTTGAAAAGAGTTGGCACTATTTTCTCCCTTTCGTGAAAAGAAATTGCGAGTTCAAATATGTTTGTTTAACAAATATCGAAGATGTTTCATTTCCAGTGACATCGACGTCTTTACTGTCCAAAGTTTAATCTGTGGGCACCATCTCCATAATCTAAAGTACCGTGTATGGCAGCCCCCTCCCGATAAGCTTGCGCTGTGTGTAGAGCCTCGAGCTGTGTAGTGAAGCGGGGCAGTCCTGGAGACAGGTGCTGAAATGATCGATTTCCGAGCCTTCGTCATCTCGGCAGTAGTGGTGGCAGCAGTAATGCTGATAATAATGCAGAGACAAGAAGCCGCCTTTCCATTCCCACATAAATAACCCAAGCAGGCGCAGGGCACTCCAAACAGGACAGCCTCAGGATAGACGCTTTCTTTCAAATGTCAGTTTATGTAAAATAATAGGCTCCTTACTGTAGCTTATTGTTCCTCATGAATGGCTCCATGCAGTAAACTCATGTAATCTGCTGGCTCGCCAAATGGTGGCTGCCCTAGCAGAGTAAAGGAAATTGATCAAGCCAGCTGAATTGCTTATGTGACTTCTTAGTTAAGAATTGTTATTGGTAATATTAATGCTGATAATAATAGCCTTAAAAGTAAAGACTACCGTTCATTCACTTCCATTCCCATTCATGGATAAAAAAAAGAATCATTTTGACACAGGTTACATTTTAATGTAGAGCTGTGTAGTGCAGTAATGAATAAACTACCCCCCAATCAAGTAGTCTTTTGGGGGGGAAAAAACTCTCAAATCTTTAAGCTCCTCAATCCTAAAGAATGTAAACCATGGAAAATAGAGACCAAGCATAGCAAGTGAGAATAGAAATGTAGTTTCTTCACTATATTTACACCTGTCTGTATAATTGGACAGTTATCCTTCTCCAATTAGAATGAAACATTCTTAAATTAGTACAGTCAAAATGTCCTAAAGGAAAAAGCAATGACATCTCACAGATCTGGGTAATTTTTGGAGGAACTGAGGACAGCTTCACCCACTGGATGGTTTATGTAGTATAATAAACATTTTATAAAATATTAACCAGAGAAATTAATTTTCATCATCTACAGTATGTTTTTTATTCTATAAATAATATTGTTGCATTTTTAGGTATTTTACACAGATAGATGTAGACTCCTTTTGTCACAGTGTCAGTGGGTTGGCAGATCCCTTTGGAAGATTCACGATATCCCGAAAATCCCTTGGCTGGTTAATAAAACTGTAGTGAGTGATGAATTAGGAGAGTGTGCCCTTCATGCCTTGATTGAAAGATATAGTCGTCAACATCATTTTTTAATAGCATGAGTATTTATTACATAAATTGCTTGTGCTACCCCGATCCTTTCAATATGAAACTAACAAATCTGAAATCTGGTCTGCCATCACTGAAGTATAGCATAGCTTGAAAGAAAAGACTATTTCATTGCAGTCCTTCCATAGGACATAATTCCTTCTTCTACATATTTACTGTATGTGAAATGTTTTAATAATGGGGGAGGGAATTTCTGTTGTCTGCTGTATTTATGTTGTATGCTGTATCTCCCATGCCTTTTTCTACAAAAAAAAATTGTTGACAAGTAAAATATATTAATCTTTTCTCTGTACAATTCTGGAATCTTTTGAAAAGTAGCATATTTTTCTGGTTATGTTCACAGGAAAAATCATTTGTTCCCATTTCTCTTTCACAAGGAAACCTAAAGGTTGTCTTTCAATGAAATATTTTTTGCTTTTTTGATTACTAATTGTGTTTGATCAGCTGGTGAAAGAACTTAAAGAATTAAATAGAGGCAGAAGCAATTAAAATGACAGAAAAAAGACAGTCTGAATACTATATAATGCATTGTAAGGACTTCCAAGGATTTTTTCAAGGTGCTTTTCTTATTGTAGAATTTCAGTGGATATGAAAGAATTAATCTGAACTATTAACCCATTTGCTTTCTGCTGCATACCATAGAAAATCAGTACCATAGAAAGTCAGCTGTTGCTCTCTTGTGGTAAACTTAAGTGTACACAAAATAAGTGACTTTTTAAGGATTATGATTATAAGTTATTTAGCCATTACCTCAAATAATTTCATAATGTGATGTTGCCTGGTATTAGAATACTGTAGCCATGAGGAATAAAAGACCCAAAATGTACATTACAAGACCTGAATTGCTAATTAGAAGTTCTTGAACTATACTGTAGGTTTAGGCTCTTGAGTGGCTTGACTAATAGTCTTTTCAGTAGGATCTTAGGCTGGGTGCTGTAGTCCAGAGATCACCGATTTGTTGGAGCCAGCTGTGACTAGGTACTATATGTGTGTCTAAGGGATTATATCCACAATTTTGACTCTGCCCTTCTGGGGCAAGGTAAATTCAAAGTAAGATGAAGTTTCCTTGCCTTGTCATGCCTCCAATACGACTCTGAGGCTGCAATGCTGTTGATGAGGGTTTCATTTGTTCTCCATCTCATCCCTTCTTTTTAGGTTTGTTCCGTATTCTTGTACTACAAGAATATGGTTTTTGTATCGTGTATCTCCTTAGAAATATACAGTGCATATTCACCTCTTCCATGCTGGAATAAGGGTCCTAGGCAAATGTTCATCCCAAAATTTGTCATATCAAAAGAGAAAAAAAGTGTTTCCTAGTTTTTATAAGGAGAACAAATCTGTGGACTGCATTATAATGCTGTTTAGTTTGTAAAAATCACAAATCTTCACTTTTAGTAAGCCGGAGAGTTTCCTGAAATGGTAACCATTGATAACAATTACATTTTTCATGACCAATGTTGAAAAGGAAAGGATAAGACTTCATAAAGCTGAATGGGCTCTGTCTGCCACTATTGCTGTGAAGAGTGGTCTCTGCTGTTTAGAGGTAGTCACAATTGCATTCTTGGATTTCTCGCTGCCCATGGCTTCTTTCCTTGTAATAAATTGGCTGGCTTAGAGATGCTCATTGCTGAAACATTACCTTAATAATTGGTATTACTCAGAGACCTTGGTGCATTTTGCTAATTCTAAAACAAGTAGTAGTTCTATCCACATGCTAAGATATAAATCATCCCATTTTGTTCTAATCCAATGTTGGCCTCTCCCATGGAACTCTTTCATTTGATTAAACTGCCTTTCTCCCCCCAAAATATGAGCATTTGTTTCCTTTTTTTTAGATAATCACTAAATCCAGGCTCTTCAAAACAGGTTCTCCAATTGTTACTTGGGAAAATATTACTTTTAGGAGGCTACAGTCAAAATGTATATTACTGTTTGGCTTTAGAAAATGTAAAATTTGCAAAAAAAAACTGCCAGAATCTAAATTTGAAGATTTAACCTCAGAGAGCTTTTTCTTTCTGGAAAGCTAGTTTATAGAAAGTTTATAGTTTATAGAACATTTATAGAAACAGTAGTTTGAAGGGTTAGTATTGTTGGATACATAAAGCCCAATTAATGAACAATTTTTCACATTATTGGATGCCAGAGGAAAATTTGGGTTCAGTAACAGTTTGCGGTCATCTCACATCACATGCTGTACTATTCGAGTGGCTTGTCGAACAAAAAGCTTGTGAATTTCGGATGTTGCACCCACTGAAAAGCTGCTCTCCTCTCTGTTTTCACAGGACTGCCCTCAGATCCTCCCATCTACTCAAATCTACATCCCAGTGGGTGTCGTGAAGCCCATCACGCTGGCAGCCAAGAATCTCCCACAGCCGCAGTCTGGCCAGAGAAACTACGAGTGCATCTTTCACATCCAAGGCACGGTCATCAGTGTCACAGCTCTGCGCTTCAATAGCACCAGTATTCAGTGCCAGAAAACCTCGGTGAGTTCCGTGCCCCCTTCCAGAACACCTCTGAAGAGCTGCTGCTGTCTCACTTAGGCAATAGTACATCTGTCACAGAATATGCTATATTAGCGGGGCAGGGTATGCGTTATCATTAAGATATCACTCTCCCAAACAAGTAACAAGTATAGTATTACAGTATATCACAACTATACAATCATTATTAAGTCATTTTCAGTATAAACAAGAATATACAATATAACAGAACTCGCTCTGTGCCGAAATGTGCAATAAGTGGATACATTAGCAAAAGTGATAAATTTAAGTTTGAAAGCGGTTTCATTTATAACATTTAGAGTTGATGATCCCATTGCAAATATAACCTCTATGGTACCGGTTTGGGCTATTTAATAGCTGAATGTTCTAAGTGGAGTACAGTAGGTATACCACTGTATGTTAGAAGATCTGAAGAACATGAAGTTCTCCTTAATTAAAGATGGATGTTTAGAGGTTATATGGAACAATAAGCCAAGAATATTGTTTGTAATAATTGTTTTGCTCTTGTGTACAGTAGAATCAGACCAATGTTAAGAAGACAGTTACAATTCTACCAGGTACAATGAGAGGTATTTTTTTTGCTTCATCCAGTTTTGGACAAGCTAATACAGGTACATTTTAGTACCTTTGGATAGGCATTACAGTTTTGTCTGATTCATATAATCCGCTAGAACTCTGACAATCACCAGGTTAGGAAAAGATGCCGAAGACAGAGGACAGGCATTTTATTTAAATTTGTGTCCAGAGTTTGGAAAGTTTAAGATCATTCAAAGAACATTTTCAGAATGTATTTTTAAAAAATACACTTGGATTACAAAGAGCACTAGGAAGCAAAGTGCAGAATTGTTTCAGCATTTAGACAGTTCTCAAAGACACAGGAGAAAATTAAATAAGATGTTTTTTTGTGGAGAAGATAGATTACAAAAATCCAGCTCTAGCATCCTGTGTCCTTTTCATTTTGATTTTCAAGATGGAATTTTTATTTGTTTCACAATCTTCAGCATTTTATTTTATTTTATTTTTGTTAAGTCTTGCCTTGCAAGAATATGTGTGAAGCTAGTATGGAGAGTAAAAGGGGGGATGAGGTTTTTTTTTACTTTCATTTACTCATGCTGTGGAAATTCTTAGAACTACTACATTATCCTGCTGTATCTCCAACAGACCATTTCCAGCCAAGCCCTTTCTTCATCTTGGCAGCTGGATCATCTTATCCAAACTAGTTATCCTGCTCATTGCTTTTGAAAAATGGTTTGTTTAAGCTGTGCTCCTGCTCAACCCTGCTTCGTCAGGATAGACCATATTTCTGTACCTCTTCAACTCCACCCCGCAGTCACCCCATTTTTCTTTGTCTCTTCTCTCACAGTTTGGCTGACTCACTGGAGGTATTCACTATTAAAAAGAAGGGAGAAGGTCAATACGAAAAAAGAAAGCTAGGTGGGCAAAGTGGGAGGATTTGTCGGGGGCAGTTGAGGTGCGAAGGTGTTTTGGGGATTTTGTAAAGCTCATTGGATGTGTATAGTGCCCAGTCTCCCCAGTGGTCTCTGCCTGTTCACACTTGTTATTCTCACTGGGAAATGTAGAGTCCTGTGATGAATTGGCTATGCTTTACCTAAAGGATGAGAGGGGGCCAAAGTGGAATGTGTGATACAGGGCTCTTTGACAGCCACGTTTTCTGCTTGATACTCTAACATAGCATGTTAACTTTTGTTTTGACTTGCAGTTAACAGACTGTCTGCCTCTTGCCCGTTTCATTGTTCTTAGCTTTTTCTTCAGGGTCTTGGCAAAAAACACAATCTCAGTCATGGATGAATTGCTATTATAGAATGCAAAAAATCTTAATTTTGAGCCAATTTACAGTTCAGTAGATCAGTTTTGCTGCAGCATGGACATAAATTAGGTGTTGTTGATTTCAAATGATTTTCAAAAATGAGGACCTGGAATTAGTGGCTTTAATTGCATTGTTGCGAAGAGGGGTTAGGAAAATAGAGAAATCCAAAAACTGGCCAAGCAGGATAACAAATAATAAAATAGTTATAACCCCCCAAATAATATACCACACAGGTTGGTATAACTAGAGACACTTGATTTCTTTGTTTTCTGGCACAGATTTGGTGAAAAGAAGAATAAATCAGTTGCATCGGGTTTCAAAAAAATCTTAACAATGACAATGATGCACACTAAGCAATACTACACAGCATACAATTTACACTGCTTACAAACAAGATATCCCAAAGTCCTGACCAACCAGAAAACCCCCAGATTGATACCAGGTATTCAAAGATTCTGTACAATACCAACGCAGGTCAGAAAGAGATAAACCTGCCTTATAAACTAAACAGTATACGACCTGCAGTTAAATCTCTCTGTATAAATTTGGATACTGCAAAGTGAAGAGGAAATCTGTCTCCCTATTCTAATAATGCATACATTAACCAGGAGAGGCCATTTCTAACCTAGGAATTTTCTATACAGGATATTGGTATTCTAAAAGTCAAAGTTCTCTTAAGAAGATTCATTTACTTAAATCTGTCCTTTACAGGTGATATGACAAGGACCTCTCACCTAGCACATGCTTTTTGCTCTTTCCTTCTGTCTTTCTTCCTTTTACCATGTCCTTCCCTGTCTCTATCTGCCTGCCTATCTATCTGTCTTTTTCCCCTGTTCCTCAACTGTTTATGACCCTTAATCATTTGTCCATAATTTCATTAGCCAGTGTAAACATGACCATCCTTTTCATCAATGTGTCTCAGACCCCATACAGGTCCTCAACCACCTCAGTTCTTTTCTTGCTTGGGAGTTCGGGAGAATTATAAATGTTAACACGAGCTACTGTAGGTGTTGGACCATTGTCTCTAAATTCTTAGACAACTGAAAATCCCTTTTCATTATGTGTAACGATATTAATGCTATGATTGACAAAAACGGCTTGCATTTGTAAGTGCATTAATCTCAAAGAATCGTGCTATACTCATATGGGCATTCACATCAACCAATTAATTGCAGTACCTACTTTGTTTGTACTGTATGTTTTTAGTCTAAATCTGTCCTCAGTTTTACTGTTCCATTGATAACATACATTGTGTATAATGTAACCATGGGACTGTTCCAAACCTAAAGCCATTATGGCATAATGTTATATATATTTGACAGCTGAATGCCCTTTGGTTAAAGTCTTTATTGACAACTATTACAGGGATGGAAGCTCAAAAGGTTTCTGACAGAAAGCTAATTAAAGTCTTGGAGCTTAGAAGCAGTACCTTCTAAAGAGGCATTTATTGACTATTTGCTATTCTAGCTTGCTATTTGCAAACAGCAGCAGAAAAAAAGGTTCGCATTCTTCGCATTGCTGTATCTTTAAACGATGTTATTTTGTATAATAATACTGAAAGCAAAATGCATTTTCTTCACTGGTTCTTGTATTTTGTTAAACTGAAAATGTCTCTTTTTTAACGTAAAAAAACATAATGCATCCAAATGGCGACAGCTTCATTGAATCCCACAAGCAACACAACAGCTGCCATTACCACTGAGCTGACACTGTCTCTTGTCACTTAGGATAGCATAGCGTTTGCTAATTGTTACACATTACTTCACACCAAACTTTGCCCTGTCCTTTTTGTTGATTATTCACTTGTTTTCCAGCTGTCCTGATTCAAACCCTTCGCAATATCCAGATTTGCCTAATGGCAACATCTGACACTCTGGAGTCTTTAGAACGGAAGCCTCAGCATGGATCATTTAATGTTCAACCCCTGGAGAGGGTATCGCTTTTGTCACAACCATTTAGTGCTGCATCCAACTATGCTGCTAAGATAGGCTACCAGAAAACCTATAATCCTGGCAAAGTTCTATGCATCTCATGTTGTTTCACCACTGTCAGTGTTATCATGGTTTGTTCTTTGGGTCTGTCCTGAGTTTACATTCCCTGTGCCTTATAAATGTAGCGTCAATGAAAATTCAGTCTGCTGAAAGGGTTGAAGCACTTGGTCCTATATTAGTTTATAATTTAGCATCCAGAATAATTCACTTTACCTGGATAAATGCACAATTTATGCCTATATAACAGTGAAAACAACAATCTGTCCTAATGGCACTAGATTGGATTCCTTTTTAAGTAGTTCATGTTGCTCTTTATACTGTATACTGCCTATACATTAGCCATGGCTCTAGACAGACAGATAACAGGATGATGTTTTTAACATCATTCTGTATTCATTGGCCTCCTGATAGTAATGTCTTGCATCGACTGGAGGTTGTGAAAATGTCCATGTCTACTGTATAAATTTTTCAGTAGAAAGCACATAAAGGAAAAAAAAAAAAGAATGAAGGAAACCTGTGCTTGCTAATCGATTGAGTAAACAAGGGGATGTTAATCCTTGGTTTAGCCTGCTGTGAACTGCAGGCAAGTGTATCGTTTGTACATTAGCTCATTGCCTTTCAATGGGAAATTGCATTCATCATGCTTGCTGACTGTTTATAGAGAGGGCTGCCATTGACTAGACTCTTGTCTGTTTGCAAAAGACTGGCTTCACTTCATCAAGGAGGAGTAAGGTGCATCAAGGGGAACAGGAGGTGTAAGGCTTGGGGCATTTCATCAGGAAAGAGAATATCTTGTTTCTTAATAGCATATTTCACCAGGAGATGTCTTTCTAGAACTGAAGTTTGATAATAACATATTACACATACTCTTCTAAAGATTCAGTGTTTTATATGCATAACTGTAATTTGGAGAAAAAAAAAGCTTCATTTATTCATTGTGGGTTGATTCATTATTTATATAATGTGGAGCACAAGATGTTTGAAACTACGTTGTAGATCAGCCAGATTGCAATAGCTTCCTTTTCATCTCTGAGGAGAGGCTGCTATGGTGCTTGGGTATTCATTACAAGTAATCCCATCTCCACTAGAATATTAAAAAAGGATTCATAAATGGGCTTAATTCTTCTAAAAATACTAAAATTCCATTAGGAAGAGGCTCAAAGGACAATTGCCCCAAAAATCATTTGGTACTGGTGTAAGCAGTAATAAATCTTTATACAGTTAACTCTCGGTTTAACAAACTCAAAGAGGGGAAGGGGTGTCCGTTATCATAATTTTTGGTTTAATAGACAATCAGCTTTTTATAGCCTTAAAATATAGGCACACATATATGATCACTGGATCTTAGACCTTGATCTTTTATAACAATTTGAGTGAACATAGTCAATGAAAAATTGTTCCACGCATCTTAAATACACTGTATAGGGCACACTTCATATTTCTGAATTTCAAAGCTATGTAGTTCTTATTTGTGCTTTATTTCAATATTTGTGAGTTTTCACATTATTGTGTGGAAAGTTGAGTATTTCTGATTTTACAGATGAAAATTCCCTGTTGTTCACTAAACGCAAAGAGATTTCAAGTGAAGTCTTTCAAAACAGGGGTTTACTGTTCAAGATGTAAAAAAAAACATGTTTTTATTTTAGAAAAAAATAAAAACAGATTGTTTTCTGTTGGTGCAAGTCTCAGTCGAGTTCAGTCTAGTTACACTAAATTGAATACTTGATTTCCAAAGTTACCAAAAAGGTACAGGTGAGTAAGTAAGGTAAAGACCACTAAAAAGGAAAACCTCAAACGTTGACACTGACTAGCTGTTACAATGACAAACTCAATATTCCTTGTAGTAAAATGAGAAAACATGGTACTGAAAATGGTACTGTTTATATTCTATAAACATAAAATATTACTTAAGTGAAGAGTGGACATTACGTTGCAACAGCTGAAATAAAGTGCAAAATTTCATTTTGTTTGTTTAATGCATACACAGATCAATAGAAAGGATCTGAAAATGGTAAGATAATATCTGAAGAGGCTTTAGAGAGAATAGTTCTCCTGAAGATAAATAGCAGAGCTCCCTACCGCTCCTTCCTTCCAAGAAGAAGAAACAGAAAAAGAAAAAATCTTGTTCGGAATCTTCCCTACATCTATCTTTCCAGCAGCTGCGTTTAAACTGAAATGAAAAGTATCAGGAGAGTTTGATAGGATCCAATTAAAGTGGTGCAGATAAAATGATGATGAATTGCAGTTTGGCTGGCAGGAGACGCGGTGTACATTACGGCTGTCCCCGGACTCGGAGAAAAAAAGAAGTTGAGGTCATCAAATAAGAGGAAGAATTAGGACACAGCTGTAGCACTGCTGTTGTTCTCTCAGAAAGGGGGGAAAAGCACCTATAAAACAAAGCGTTGCTGCAGGGCTGCACTTATTACCTCCTTTACTGTATGTTTTCTAATGGCACACTCTTCTCTTGTCATAGGATAGTTTACCCAAAGGTTGTTAGAACGGGAGATTGCTAAGAGATGTTGAGATTTTTGAGTTCAGTGTGCCTATTTCAGGATTTACTCTAGAATTCAAGCTTTATACCTCTCGTAGTTTGCGCATGATGAAACGCAGAGGATTGCTGATGTCTTCCAGATGCACCTATGCACATTATCCTTGTATAGAATAAGCCAACCAACAGACACTGCCAAGATATAGATCGAGGGATGACCAGTGTTTTAGTTTCAGAGAATTCATTTAACAGCAGGAGAATGTTACTTATAAGGACAGAAATAATGAGCACTAATTGTTTCCATATGGAATGGAATAGAATGCTTGAACCTTATTAAAAATGTGGAAATAAGATAATGACTGTTCCAAATACTGCTGACTATTTGTCTTATTCTGTATCCGTTCAGCAAAAATGAACATTACAGATACAGAGACCCAATTAATTATGAAAGTTAAATATGCCCTTTCATGACTGCATTTTTAAAAACAACTTATTAAAGGTGGTTGTGGAGGGATTTTAATAAGATGAGTCCCTGGGAACCTTTCTGCAGAATTTGTTACATTGTGTCTATTTTAATTTCACCTCAGCAGCATTCAGTAAATTGCCGGCTGCAGTACCACCTTGAAGTGCTAGTAGGGTTTATTGTATGAGGCGCCATCTTTTGGCCATGGATTTAACCTCATCAGCTTGTGCTCATCATTAGATATCCCATGGTGCAATTCAAAACAGTCGGTGTAAGTGAAGCTGTGGTAGTAGCTGAAATGTAGTTTAAGCTTTCTCAGTCTGGCGTATCGAGCCTTAACCCTCTTATTCAAATGTCTGTGTAAAGCTTTTTTTTATATGCTGTTCGCAGAGGTGCCTGTACAAAGCAATTGCTGCATGCCATCCCTGGGTTGTCCTACCTGTAAAGCACTTTTGGGGTCCTTTGGGGACGGAAAGCGCTGTATGTAATGCAAGGTGGTGTTTTTAAATAGCAAGGTATTTGCAAGATTTTTTGCTGTTGTCAAAATCGGAGGAAGCTGGCTGCTGAGTACATCTTTTCGTGGAGAAATTATTTTTCAGAGACTGCCAAGGGAGACTGAGGAAGCAAATCAGCCAAATAATGAGGGACAAGCCATTAGGAAGAGACCCACAGAAGCCTGTCTTTTCGTGAGCCGTGAGCGACAGAGTAGTGGGTCCTCAGCTGTGTCCAGATGCTGTGTTCATTTGAGCGGATCTTTTTTTTTTTCCTCCCGTTCTGCCCTGCAATAACTTTTCTCTTTTTTCTCATGCGTCCGGTGTTGACAGGCTTGCACGGCTGCAGCCTGCTTCTGTCCCATTGAACATGGTCTAAATAAAAATTAATTGCTACGTGCTATCAGCATATGGCAGCCTTATGCACGGCCCTATGCATTTGAAAACACCTCGCGTCAGGTTTATGTAAATTTCCCCTGTGACTCTTCCTAATTAGCTGTATCATGAACAAAGTTAAAGACTCAAGTCGTCACAAAGGGAGAGAAATCTTTTGCTACTCTGTTTTGAAATGCTCTACATATCAAAACATATTTACTAGTTTTAATGTGACTGCCACATTTGTCCACAGTGATTTTGAAGGGTTACAGTAATCTGAACAATAGTTGTATATACTGTACAGGTGTTTTAATGGCATCAGGGTAATAAATTACGTGATGGAAGAAAAATACTGCAGTTCAGATAGTCCAGTGCTGAATGTTACAGTGCTGGAAACAATAGGAATATGGAGTGTAGTAAAATGTTTCGTTATTGCATACTGTAGCAGCAGTCATTATGTGTGACAGCTTTTCTACAACTGCAGTCTGAATGAGGGCATTTTGGAGAGACATGGGAAGTTGATTTGAGACTACAGTCCCTATTACTAACTAGAAAGAGTAGCAGGCAGTAGCTGTGTAGCTTTTGTTGGGCAGACCTGTATTTAATGACCACTGATAGTCCTTTAAAATCTTCTTGGGATCCTGCTGAATTTTTCAGATTTCAGCACTGTTCCTTCTAGTCTCTGCCATTCATGCTGGGGTGAATTATTACTCAATCTTTTTTGGACTTTAGTTCTACAGGACGACTGCTTCCTGTGCTGTTTAGATGTGATCACCCCAAAAAAGAATTATTTTATTTACTTTTTTTAAAGAAAAGAAATTGCTTGTCACTCAGCTTCACCCCTATGATCTGTGGCACTGGTGTAATAAGGACCTTGTGTGCTCCTTACTTTGAAATGTGCAGGTGCCATTGCTCATTCTGTCAGTCTCTCAGTGCCTACGATGGAGTTAGCATTGATGGGAGGAGGTACGTTACTCCAGCTGACAATGCTACGTGCTCACAGATGCCCAGAGAGTCATGGTCTCTTTTGCTGAAATTTGACGACAGATACCATGCCCCTATCACACTCATCCACTGCCAGCGGTGGTCAGTTGTGCCTTGCTGCTTGGGGATCCCCAGTTGGCTTTGGGTAAAAGACAAGAATTGTCTATTGTCCAGACAAGAATCTGCTGGATCAGGAGTATATGCCTGAACCTGCACTCTAAATGAGCCACTTTTCTGGTTTAGCAAAACAGCTACCCTTCAGCAAATGTTACATGAAGGCTAGCTATTTTTAAGTGAATAATAAAGCATGTGTATGTCCCAAGGTGTGCCTTGGTGCATGTGATTATTTTATTTTACATTAAAATTCAAAAGACATTTGTGTTGCATTCTTCCCCTTTAACATCAATCTGGGGAGTCAGAGCAAAAAAAGATTGCACTAAGTTTGCAAAAGCCACTAATGCATGCAGTCAAGATCAGTGAAGCATTCTGATGTAGCTACAGTACAAAACCCTCACGTTTAAGATTCATGTCGAGGAGTAACTTAAAAACAAAAAGGTAATATAAATGTAAATTTGTTTTCCAGGATAAAGCAGAAATATTCAGGAGTTGGAATTTTGAAATTTCAGGGAGTGCAATTATTCAATCTGCAGATTTTCAAAAGAAATAAATTTGCTGTGAGAGTTGTTTTTAACAGCTTATCTTTAGTATTCAAGAATATACATATACATATCTCTATTGCAAAATATCTAAAAAAACTACTGTGGTGAATTCTCACTGTGCAGCGTGCAGTCCTTGGTGGCAGACTATTTTTAGGCTCTTGCAGGTACTCTTTCAAAATGAGTAATTATCTGCATGTGACCTACGGAAGTTTTTTTTTCAGAGCAGCAGCTTGCCTTTTTTGTTAGCATCGGCACTTTTTAGATGTGGGATCTTTGTTTTGGTAGGATTTTATCTTGTTTAACCTTTTTTCCTCTTGATGTGTAGTGCTTTGGATCTTAGAGGGAGATGACATCTGGCACTGTCTGCTCTACTCAGCTTCATCCAAATCAAGGCTTGTTTGTAACATAATGTTTTTTTCTTTGCTTATTGGCCCTGTATACTTTTTCACCAGCTCTCCATTAGATAGAAAGTGATTTGTTTCCATTTTTTGTTTTTGATAAAGACTAAAACTGGTATTGACAGTCTCTATCAAGGCTTCTTGTAGTCTGAGACTAAAAAAACAGTTTTCCATTGTTTTGTCGGCAAGTAGCCAATGAATGTACAGTAGCACACCCTACAACGTAAATGTTGAGGTATAACTTTTCATCTGAATGTTTCCTGCTGAGTCTCCCCTTTTGTCCTTGTGGTCCATCTTTACAACATCTCTTTTGTATTTATCTTCCCTGTCAGCTATAACGACATGCATTTGAATTTTGTATTTGCTTTCCATTCATCACTGCTTTTTACTCAAAACAGTGAAAAACGTATCTCCATTTTAGATTAGTGATTAAATTACGTGTATGGATGGAACAAAGAACGTGAAGAAATTAACTCAGTTAAAACAACAGCTATTATAATGGGCAATGAACTCCAAAAGTGAAACTATAAGTTAAAGTATATAAACCATTAAAGAATAAATCTCTTTGTTCTCATATTGGATGGAACCAAGGGTCTTCACTCTTATGTATGGTAGAGTGCCTGTGGTCACTGTATTCCTAGAGGCATTCAGAAGTGAATCTTCTCAAAGACCGTCCCCTGGAGAGACATTTCTTATAGATTGGGCAGTAGCTCAGGAGGTCTTTTACTCACATCAAATTTCAAGACTTATATTTGCACTCAGTTTTCTTTATTGGCTTATTTTGTTTTGTTATTCATTGTCTTTGGAAAATGCAGTATTTGTTGTTTATGGAACTTACATTGGCACTCCTTTGATGCCTTAGCTTACAATCTATATTGAGTTGATGGCCTTATGAATGTTGGTGTTTGGGTTGTAGGCCAGTTCATAAAACAATTCGTCATATCTGGTGAAAAACATAACTGATTTGGTGTTAATGTTAATTATTACATATATAAATAGTTTGTCTGACCGTAATGACCTGAGAATGTGGACAGTTTCCACAAAATAACTTAATGGCTGCATTAGGCAAGGGCAAGATTTTCATAAATCCGCCCTTAGCATAAAGTTGCCTGGGGTAACCTAGCGTGCTAAGAAGAATTATTCATCAGTGATGGAGATAAATGCTTTAACAATATCTGTGCCAGGACCTTATGTACAAAAATATTTCCATACCTATTCATCTGTGGGGTAAGAGCATTTATTTGACCTAATTTAATGAGATTCTATAGTACTGTATCTCACTCTTCCAGATCGTCTGTGGATGCAGTATTACCAGTGAGGACTTGCGCTGCTTGTCCACTTTTTTTTTTACTGACCTTAATATATAACCATCAGATGATGTACTAGGTTGCCTAGCAACGCCCGAGGCCTCAGTTTCCCCAGAAGATTTAGATAGCTTCTAAAACTGGTGGCTTCTGCAAACTGGTATCGAACAATCAAGAACTCGCACTCTTTCAAAGAAAGCCTTATCTGATCAGAAAAGTGGTTGTCCTGAAGGCATTGTGGGGAGCAGAAGGAGCTGTAAATATAGCATATTTGTAGGAGGTGCTACTCCCTTCTTGACAGATTGAAGGGAGGATGAGGAATAGGCATTTTGGGACCCAAGAGCTTTATATCAGTAGTCCTTCAAAGCAGAATAAAAGCATGTTATCAAATGGAGTTCATTTCAGGATTGTCACAAGCAATTGTACCACCTAGTTGTTACACTGCACTTTTATAAAGAGTGTCTGTTTAACTCTACTGGTACTTTACAGTAAAAAAATAAAATAATTTTTTTGACAGGGCTTTAGCCGTCACAGGGTTAAATCCAGTTTGGTCTAACACTGAAGCCTCAGGAGATGATTGGTAAGACTGGGTGGAATAAAGTGTTGAATCCACTTGCTTCATCATACGATTTGATCCACAATATTTGATGCCAGATGTCTTCTAGCATTCTCTAGTTTTTTTAACATATAAAATAAATTTTGCTAAGTTCTGTTGAGAGGTTTGCTCTTTCAGATCTCTTTTCAGATGCCTTTTGTATGCACAGAGACAGGGAGATAGAACTGGTTTTGTCGTATCTTTGTGAGAGTGTACACACATGCATCAGGAACATTTAATTAAAAGTAGTTTTAGGTAAATTAAGCCTTTCTAATTAGAATCAGTGCAAATGCAGCTAAGCATTCCACGCTTGATTTCCTCATCCATCAATTATGGAACAGTTCCAGTTAAGATCTTATTAAAAAGCATGAGAAAATATGTGCAGGTTTATGTAGTTTGTTTTTCCTCAGAGTGTAAATCTGGTGCCATTATTTATGAATTGTTAATTCTAAATGGATCAAACATCAGCTGATGTTTTTTTAAAGATCACTATCTTTAAAATAATGATAATCATAATAATAATGATCTAATCTTCAAAGATCAAGATTAGCATTTTCTAAATACATTTGATAAGGTAATCTTTCAGGCCGACTGAAATACTTGACCCTCGAGAAATATTCTTGTTTTGAGTAAATGTGCAGAGACGCAGTTAAAAACTTATTTATGCTTCATCAGTACAATTTGTGCAGGAGCCTGAAGCTTGTACAATCAGAGATGGATCAAACTGTTTCAAACATTGCTATGAAAAGGCCATATGAACTTGAGATAGAATCTCCTTTTCTTAAAATGAAAAGAGACAGGAGCGGATTCATCAAATGGAAGCTGTCAAATGGGTCTATCCACTAGAGCATTCTCAAGAGCCTGGGTCTTCTGGCCAATACTTTGGTCCATGACAATGGCCTCTGACCTCTGCCGTTACTGCTGCTTGTCTGCCTCATGATTACAGAGCACTGCAGCCCAATGGGAAGAACCCAGAGGATAAGGTCAAGTTCCTGTCTCACAACTGTCTGCAAAGCATGGTTGCTGAAGCCCAACCTAATACTGATGAGATTATCCTTGAAGTAACAGAATTGTTTAGCTTCTTTTTGCCTTTCCTCAAGGAGACCTGCCTTGACTTTCTGGACATCTACATTGCAGACCAGTTACTTTTTTTCCCTCAAAAACAAAGATGTTATTGTAATACCAGTTAAGCACTTTCCTTAAAACTGGTGAACACCTAAATATATAACTAGTTTCAGCTAGTTCTTGGACCCAGAAGATAAAATGAACAGTGGTGAAGGACTGATTACTTTGGGACAAACTTTACTTAGTTTTTCCACCCAATTTCAAGCAATAATGATGTTATTGACCCCTGGTTGGCTTTTCCCAGGTCACAAGTGATTTAGATAAATAGTATGTGTGGGAAGTTGATTCTCAAATTCAGCATCTCACAAGGACTTCCAAAAAATGAGAATTTTTTCCTAATGTTGACAGAGAACTTTTTTTCCTGGCACACTGCATCGTGAAAATGAACTCAAAGAAAATTATTGTTGGACTTTATCGATCTAGACATTTCTTGACACATTTAGATAGTAGTGGTAATGTTTTCGTCTGTCAGAAATGAGTCTTTCTCTATTCCATTCCACTGTGATTTTATTTGGTTGGTGCAGAAGGAGTATTGGACTAGTTTGCAAACATTGCATGGGGCTTTTAAAGTACACGAACCAGGGTTCATGGAAATAGTTTTTTACTTAACTTTAACTGTTTTCTGGTATTACTTTTTTTCTCTTAGCTAACCAATAATAATTTGCTGCAATAAGGATATAAGCAGGTCTCATTTCCATTTTCAGGATGTCCTCTGTCTTGCACAGTAGTGACCATACAAGGTCATTACCTACTTTTCTTTTGCTCTTATACCTTTCCAATCAGAATGTAGTGAAAGTACGTTTTCTGGCTTTTCTTTTCTCTGTGTCATCACGAGTTGTTACTATGGTGTTTTCAGTTTGTGGATGTGGGCATTAATACTGATCCAAGGCATTTGATGTAGTTATTTTTCATGTTATTCTTTCAAAAGGTGCCAAGCAGTACAGCAAAGGGATTTTATTATGAGGTTGACTTATTGAAATAGCAATAGCACACTTCAGCCTTTCTCTGTAAATGAAAAAGGTGTTACAATGTTTAGCATTGAAAGGAAGTATATAATTGCTACTTTGCCCCAAACTGTGAGGGCACTTCCACTGTTTCTAAGTTGCATATTTGTCTTTTAAGATCAGTACTTCCATGTTAGATGACTTCAGAAGAAAATAATCTTCTGTCACTTTCTAATGGGTATTTAGGGAAACAGTTTTTTTTTTGTGGTTCATAGCAAAACAAATGTTTTATTTTCTTTTTTAAAATTAGTTTTTCTCCCAAAGTGTTTTAGCATAGAATTTGGACTTTTTTGTTTACTAATTTATTTTTGTTACATCACACCCAGTTTGTTAACAAAACCAATTTTTTTAGTTGTAAATTTAAAACGTAGTTAATGTACTCAAAAATACAAGTCTTAGAAATACGTTTTGGGAAATTCAAATGGAAAATGTGATCGTATCAGCATGAGAAATAAATAATAAAATAACACATTTTAAAATACTTATGTACAGGAAGCACTCGTGGATTCGAAGGGTCTCTTATATGCTGTGGTGGATGGAAGGGAAAGAAAATAATTCAAAGCCTTTTACCATATATTCAAACAATGGGAAGAAACAAGCAAAGGGAAAAGGCATCTTAGTGGATCCATCATCTTATTGCTATGTGGCAATTAAATTAATAAATTATGAGTATTATAGCTTGCTTTGTATTGCAGTGTTTGATTGAGCATTTTAAATTTTTATTTCCTACTGCACCACGGACTTCACGACTTGTGAAGTGCTCTTCAGCTCTGCAGCAGGACTGCACCCTGGTAGCTGGGCTAGAGTGGAAGGCTGGGTTAGTTATCAGTGGCAATAGTAACTCCATCATTAAAAATGCATGGACGTCATGTGAGGGAGTAGGGAGGAGTACTGTAGATAAAAGCATCTTCATACCTTTAATGCAAGTCTCACTGGAACTGACAGGTTTCTCTGGATATGTTTCAAAGTTGTTGTTTTCCCCAGGCCCTGGCAGTGCTTTTGTGTTGATTAGATGAATCCTGGTGTGTTGTTTGGTGTTTACATGTCTGCTGCGATGACCCAGGTTGCGGGGGGAGGTGGTCTTGAGGGGAAAGCTATTGACCCCACAGATCTCCTCTGCAAGCCAGTTGTTAAAAAAAAACAAGGCTGTCTTCCTTGTGTTCTGGCCCAGGGGTCTGTCCTCAGGGTCATGTTAAAAGATCTTGCAGACTGTTCCATGTTTTAATTTTTTTCCCAGGCTGGCTGGGTGGTCTCAAGGGGAGGATGAGCCATGTGTGTGTTTGTTTTGGGGGCTTGTATTTCTTTCAAGGATCTTAAAATTAGTTTACAGCAATCAGAACGTTACCACAGGACATATTCCAACTGTCCTGTTCTGCACTCATTTGCTGCTGAGGTTTTTAGGCTCTTTTTGAGAAGGATGCAGGTTTTCTTTACAAGCTTGTTCTGTCTTCATATCTAAGCTGCTTCTTGTTAGTAGCTTTCTTTTTTTTCATGAGACATAAGGTAGTAAAACTGATTTATTTCCAGTGTGATTCCATTATCCACTTTTCAGTGAGAAATAATTATCTACCTTGTTATGTTAAAAACAAAGTAATGTTTGGTTTCTGCAGATTTTTCAAAGCCAGTGTTTGCCACTTTGTGTCTGTGCCTGGGCATCCTCATAGCATCCAGGGGCTTGTGTTTGACCACCCTTGCCTCACTAATAGAAGCTCTTATCCACTCTGTAGTTAGAACCCAAACTTTATACTTTTGCATTGTACAGTGTACTGTATGTGAAATGAGTGGCAGGAGGCATCTTATGCATGCCTTAGCGGTTCAAAGTGTAACTGCCAATTTGTAGAGCTTGTACATGTGGAGCACTTCTTATCCAGTCCGGCATGTACAGTACAAATCGCACAAGATCACATACGTAGCATTAACCCAGGACTGGTAATCTTGAGACTCCTTTTGTCACTGTAGAACAAAGTGACAGTTGTGTCCTTCTCACACTGCATCCATCTTCCATGAACATCTGGAAGCATAAACTGCTCAACATCAGATTATGGTTTGCTAATGGTCACTGGCTTTTTTTAAAACATACTGTAAACATTAATCCCAGAGGACTTCGGTCACTTACTGTTTAAAAGTTCAGCTCTTACAGTTCATTTTATGGTGTGTGACCCCTTTGAAGATGTTTGAAATTCTATAGAGCATCTGTGGTATTTGGGATCTTTGAATGTCACTTTTGCTTGAACAGCTAGGATTACGAAATCACAGATGAAGGGGAAACAATTATTACTGAAATTAAATTGATCTCCCTCTGCAAAACATTTATCCCTTTTACATAAAGCTGTGAAGATTGTAGTTTTGCAAAAAGAAGTCAATAAGGGCGCGCGCCAGGCTGACTTCTATAGCCAATGGAAGAGATGATTCTGATTGCGGTTTTTCTTGGGTAAAGACTCCGAAGGGTTACAACTGGTGAAGGAAGTGACTAATTCTGGAGGAGCCCGGGCAGGGATGCTAATAAATGTTAGGACAGCTACAGGCTGGGTGCACGTCGGAGATGCGAAGGGCCCAAATGAGACATGTCAGTGTACAAATTGAAAATGCCAATTTCACTTACTCTCCTGCATCGCTCTTCACGCCTAAATTCTGCCACTTATTTCGTGTGTAAATTAATGGCCTCCACTCGGTAATTCAGATCCACCAGCCATCTCCCCCATCTCGTGAGGCTGTAAAAGCAGCTCACAGGCAGATATCAAAGGAAAAGATAGGAGAAGCAGGCCACAAAGAGGAAGATTGCTTCCTTTTTAGGCCCAGCTCTCAGATTATATGCTTTCTTGCCTTCTTCTACATTCTGACCCAGCAAATGCTCATGAATATAAATATAAGCCTTATTAAAAGCTGAACTGTTGCCGTTTCCTGTGAGAAAATGTAGTTATGATTTCAGTAATAAATACAATATTCATGTTTTTTAACGTTGGAAAAGCGCCCTGCCTTTTGGATTGCTTAGGCCATTCTATTTCTTCTCAACCTGCTAATTATTAAAAGGTGTAAAGAACTAGGTTTGTATATATATGAGAACAATTGTTTTAAGAGCAATACTGATAATTCCTTTTGTATTTTTAGAAAATTGACTGTAGACTATTTGTGCTTCGAAAAATACAGCACATTCAAGTTCTTATGACTTGAAAGATCTTCCATAAAGAGTACTTTGCTTGCTTTGTAGCCCCCATGAAGTAAAGAGAGAAATATTTTTTTATGACAGAAATGTTCTGATACCAATGAGTGCAGTGCCAGTACTCAACTTGATGTATATAGCAAATAGAAACAGAGCATGTCTCCACAAATTTGAAAAACCCGATTTCAACTTTCCACCTGAGATTTTTTTTAAAAGATTTTCCTTTCAGTTCAGTACTTTTGCAGCCCTAAAGCTTTCTGAGGAGAAACATTGAGAGGTTCAATCTTACCCCATTGATTCCAGCCCATTTGGGTCTTATTGCCTTTAAGCTGAAAGTTGTAAAAAAAAGTTTTAAAAAAGGAGCTGTAACTCTTAAAATTGTAAGTGTCTGAGTAAGCCGATTCTTTATCAGAGCATTCCTGTGCCGATATTTTTTTGAAGCATTTCTTTTTCTTTGACAAAACAGAGAGCCATGAATCATTCATTTAATCTCCTCTGACACGCCTGTCATTTTCTTTTGAGAGCTGCTCGTATTTGTGCTCCGAAGGAGGTCGTTACCTGTCAGGGAAAATTCTGGCTGCTCTCAGCACCATATTGATCTAGGCCCAGGCAGGGTGTTGCTGCAGAGTTGTGAGCAGAATACTGATGGGAGGAAGAAGGGGAGATGTGCAGGTTTCATCTCTTAGACTGCAAGTTGGCTTCAAAATATTTTTTTACCCCTGCAAGTACTCCTGTCTCATTGGAAGAAGTTACAGTGGTTTAAAGAACCATATTTATGATGACGTTATCATTTTCATTTGGATTTTGTTTTCATATTTGACTCAGTTTTTCAGCATTGTGCATTTTCAGGTGATTCTTGAACAAATATGCATGTTCCTCAGGATTTCAAGGAGCAAGAAAAGGTTTATTTTATGCTGAAAAGAGAAGAAAGGAAATGCAACATGTCTGCTGTGGAGCCTTCTTTGGCTGTGAGGCTTGTGGAATAAACCTTTACTTGTTCCTTTGTAGCCTATGCATGCTGACACAGCTACCTACTTGAACTAACTTTGTGGATTTAATTTGGAATAGTTACTAATACCAAAAAACAGTTGAGCATATGTGAAGAATGACGTACATCTCTCAGGATAAATTTGAATGTCATTTCTTACCGTGGACTACTTATTAATCACTACAAACACTTGCAACTTTTTTGAGTTTTAAGTGTTTATCTCTTGGGAGATTTTTGTTCCAATACCCTTCCACACCCATGCTCTCCTGGCTACATCCTGAAAACAGGTCTGTTGTCTTTTTGCTTTGGCATCTTTAGATTGAGACGATGAAATGTGGTGGTTTGTTGTAGAAATTTTCTTTTGAAGGAAAAATTGAATGCCGTTATCAGAAATGCTCTTGGGAGCATGTACACCACATTCAGTTGTCAATTGTTTTCTTGAATATACAATATACAAAAGCATTGCTATGCACAGTGACATTTTAAAAATGATCACAGCTGATGTTGATTTAAAAATAATGTAACTTACTGTACAACTTTGTTGTAAATTATTTCAGTAGTCCTAAATGAAGTACAGTATATGCACCATATGATTTTCTTTATAGTGTGGCAGTAATTACTAGTGATATAGTGCTCTAACATAGTCAGCTAAGTAAAGAAATAGATATTTCATGCATTAAAGTAAGAATGATTAAAGCTTTGGGTAATATACAGTAGGAAACAGGAACACATGAAGTGCAGATAAAGAGCTTTCAAACACAACTTGGACTAAAGTATAGTTCAGATGTTAACAAGAAGATCGTTAAGTAGTTGATGGTAGTACCAGTAGTACATCCTTAATCGGGCCAGGGTTCAATCAACGACATTGCTGTAACAGAGTGCTTCATAGTAAGTGAGATCTATTTGATAGGCTTTAAATAGTGTTCTCTCAGTGCTTTAGAAAAAATAAGCTCAGCTCTGCCTGTTAATGCTGTGAAACTGAGCCGTTTAATCATGGTTTATAGATGAATTTTCTTAACGATTGCTGCTACGAAGCATGGGCTTTTAATGGGTGCCGTGGGTATTAGTCTGCACTTACAGGAAGATCGGTCATGACATTGCAATACATTGGATTGCAGAGTGATGGCTGCAGTGTGTTAGCAGGACTGTCTTAGCAGGTTAGCTACTGTGCATATTTTCTCGTTTTTCTTTCGTTAGTGAAACTAGGTATCAGTTTCACAAAAGAGTCTCTTGTAAATGTCCCTCTAGTGGAACTCAGGTGGATCTGCTGCACTTCCGCAAAAAGATTTTGAATGGGAACTGTACCATCAGCCACCTGTGGGTAGAGTCTCTGTAGAGCATCACCCAAGATGAAGCACGTTCAGCCTTTTTCAGGGTTTCCTCAACTTTCCATTTGTCAGGGGGAGCTGATTAACTCATCTGACTGTCGTCTGAAGTGCTATCACTTGTACTACAGGCATGGTGTGCTAAAGAATCAAGAAGATCTTGTTTGGTTTTGCATTCAGTATTGTTTTATACTTAATATTTCCGTTGCCACCGCAATGGTTTGAATATTAAACTGAGCTGAGCAAGTGGTGATTAAAAAGCAATTGCTGATATACTGTACAGCATATATTTACATTTAGTAAATTCTGACATTTTGTGTTGTTGAAAACCTGAATGCTATGTAATTGTAATCAATTGACTTTTTCTTACAGTATGTCTATGAAGGAAATGACATCAGTGATCTTCCTGTTGACCTCTCTGTGGTGTGGAATGGAAACTTTGTTATCGACAATCCCCAGAATATTCAAGGTAACAAAAGTAAAATTCTTGAATTAAACTGGTCCTGGAGGCAATGTAGACATGAAGGGTTTTGAAAGGGTTCTGTCAGAAATTACAGGTGACAGGTGGACACAGTGATCTGAGAAATCCAGATAGACTGGATTCTTCTGTTTTCTTAATCTCACTTATGAGATACCTCTGTATGTTTAGAAATGTAGCATTTGTGGTTTGTCATGGAAATTTGACTGTTTTATGTGAAAGTGAGGATACAATGTAAAATGACAGGCCAAATTGCTTTTGTTTTACTGCTCCAATAAAAAGCATCGTTGTAATGACCAGCAAGCTCTGGCACAAAACCATTCATTTGGAACATGTTCATGACCTTTACATCAGGGAGGATTGTAATGTTTGGATTGATATCATCACTGCAATGGCATATTCAATAATCCAGCACAGTACAATACCTGAAAGGTTGCCCTTGACTACCACTGTGCCTTAAAAGGTGAGAGAAAATGTTCCACACAACACAGAGAACCACGTTAGTCAAGTTAATTGCTAACAGCATCCTTGAGACTGGTTGACGTCAGTAGGTTAACCTAAGGCTTTATATATGAGCTTTAATGGACAGAATTGGAGGTGGGGAACAAATATTAGTCACTTGAATGAAAATTAATAGTATAGTTAGTAGTTTAATACAGTGAGTGGGGGGGAGGGAATAAGCCATATACCGTATCATTGAAAAACATTTTTTTTTATGTGGAGTCGACCTTGTGTTTTTCTGTAACAATCTGGGTCTGTGGTCTAAAGATGTTCCAGGCCATGGATGCTTTACTTCAAAGATTTCATTCTTCATTGAAGGTGCTTCTCCTAGCTGTAGGGAAAAGGCTCATGCTTTCTTCCTCTAGCAGCTTCAAATTAAATGCACTTTGCCCTAACGCAGTAGTATGTGAGGCATTAATGTTTGCCCTTGTAGCATAGGAACTGGTGGCACTGCAGCCTTATTTTTCTGTACCCAGCTGTCTGACTTGCCACCTTCCGTTGTTAACGAAAGCCTGGCCTAATGGCTGTCAGGGTGTCTTTCAGGCCAGAAGCACTGATGATGATAACTCATGACTTTTCCGTAGAAAGTGTCTGAAACGGGACCCAGGGGACTCCCAGGCACGACTCCATGAATTATCCGCCCGTGCTCATGGAAGACGTACCCTCGTGTAACGGGAAATGTTAATGTAATTAAATCATTAATTTAGTTCTGTTTAATTAGCACGGGGGTTACTTTTAAGCTTAGCCGTGACAAATCAGATTAGTTATAGACTTTGCAGGATGAAGACACGTCTCCTCTGAAGTCCTGCGGCCCCTATTAAAAATGATGCTGCTGATTTACCATGGTCCAAACAAGCTTGGTGGATTAGATCGAAAGTCTGAGTTCTCTTTATTATGTTAAAACCCATCTGGCTCTTTTAAAGACGAGAGACTCTGTAGCATTTTTAATTTTCTATCCAATTTATTTCTGCGTTTCACTTGTTTTAAAGTTGCATTTGAGGTTCAAGTTAGATCCGAGTTTGAGATTATTTACCTGTCCCAGTGCGCAAAATTAGAGTAATGTGGCATTTTCTGGGATTTGTCAGTGCACATTTTAAGAACTTTTAAGGACTTCATAGAGGGCTATTGATCATCAGTGCATGGTGAACTCAGAATTAACAAGTGAGGGTGTTTTTTGAAAACTTAAAATTTCAATACAACTGTTGATGAAGGTTGAACAGGGAAAATCCTGGTATTTTGTCCATGTTTGGCTTGCATTTATTCTGATTATCTTTTCAGTTTGCTCCAACCTTGGCTGCCCTGTATGTTTATAAAGATAGAACACCTTTTCTGGCATCTTTTCACTGTTTATTTTTTTCAGTTCTCTTGTGTAAGAGCATACTCTCTTTCCTAGGATCACTTTTTGGAATGGAGCACACCTTGCTGTGGAGAATGACTCTTCAATCACTCTGTTTCACACACATTTCGTCCAAGTGTTGTATGTTGAAATGAATGGAGCTTGACGGTTTTCTCGGCAGAGAGAGCTTTACTCTTCCCCTCACCTCTGTCTCCTGTTTCCAGCTCACTTGTACAAGTGCTCGGCCCTCCGCGAGAGCTGTGGCCTTTGTCTAAAGGCCGACCCGCGCTTCGAGTGTGGCTGGTGCGCTCAGGAGAAGAAGTGCTCCCTTCGGCAACACTGCCCGGCCCAGGAAAGCAGTTGGATGCACGCCAGCGCTGGGAACAGCAGGTGCACCCATCCCAAAATCACCAAGGTAATTTGGGGAAGAGGAGGCACCATGGAGACCAGAGAACAGGCTAGGGGGCGGAGGTGGGGGTTCTTTGGGACAGGTGATGCTATGTAATGTGTTCTGCCACCAGGTTGGCAGTTTTGTGCCAGCCACTGAGGTGCCACAACAGAAAATAACGGCCATCTGTTGAGCTCCGTGATGAACATTGGGGACTTCTCTTGGCTTCAGCCCAGCATTGCTTGTCCCTCTTGAAACTTTGCTATGCATACTGATGTGTCACACTTTTAAATTACTTCAGTATTTGATTACAAAAAAGATATAACAAATTTGTTGGACTTTTCTAAACCCCCAAGACAACCCAGTTTGCTTCTAATCTTGTGTAATGAACATTAAAGCCTGGTGTGTTTAGGGGGGATATTTAAATTTAATAAAATTGTTTCATTTGACACAGGATGGAAAAACTAAATAATAGTCATATGTTGGGGAAAAAATCTAGGAGGACCTTCTGGAGTTTGGACTGAGCAGGTTCCACTTTTGTTCCAACCAAATAGTACTCATGGACCTGCTAAATGGACAGTTGAATTACCTTATTCAGTTGTATGTCAAATCCCAAGTTTCAAGGTGTTCCTCTTGTCACTCCAGTTAAACAAGATCTTTCCTATTAAGGTTGAAATATGCACCCATATTTTAGCATAGCAACAATTGGTACAAAATGTGTGGTGATTTGACTGGACACCTAATCTGAGGCAAAGAAAAGTATGCAACAGTTAAATATTTCCAATTCCTGGCACTAATACAAGTGTTTTACTGTGGGAAAAGTGTAGCTAGAAAATTGCATTTTCACCATGCAATAAGTGCTTATAATAGTACAGAAAGAGAAGCAATGAATGTGGCCACACACTGACACTTGACAATTTAAAATAACCATCTTTAGTACCTTTTAAGTGTGTGTTAGAATTCCATCAGGTTTTACTCAGATATTAAAAGGATTTAAATATAATGTCCTATAGCCTTCCAATCCTTCCTGCTAAATTGAATGTTATTCTTTCTTTCTGGGAGAATTTATAAATTTCATTGAATAAGGTTTCCCATTTATTAAAACTACATTTTCTGTCATGGCAGGCACTGAGACTAGTACATTAAGGAAGGATTATCCAGTAATTTAGCTTCATCTAGAGTATTTAGCTCAGATTTTCTGGTTCTTATTTTCCCTACAACTGTGGAGACCCCAAGACTTCTGAAAAGAGCTACTTTCTCATTATTCTTCTGTACCACATGTATGCTTTTTTGAAGAGATTTCAGTCATCTATAAAGTGTTTTTCGAATTGAAAACCATTCCTGTTCAGTTGTCATGAAATATGTATATGATTTAAATGTATTTCCCACCAACTTTCTGATCCTTGAAAAAATACCACTGGCAATAGACTTCATTTTATTAATTGCTTAGTAGGTACCCTTCTGATTTTACAATAAGCAGAAGGGAACTTCGGTATGCATTTTGAGTCTAAAGTGGATCTTTGTTACATTTTCTGCATCCAAACATTTCCCAATTTATAAACTTTTTATACAACAGCCCTGTATTCTCTTATATACACATATATTGTTTTATATTAATTTTTTAGTAGAAGCTATGTGTACTGTACTTGGCAGATACCTTCTAATTGGGAAACTTTCAGTGTGTTTCTGTACAGCTTGCACAGCCAGATTTGTTATGGCTCAGGATAGTATTACTCCTCATATGTTTTGACAGATCAATCTAAGGTGCATATGAACAGAGTTTATCTATAATGTTAATATCTCTGCTTACCATCCTTTAGAGAAAGATAGGTGCTTTCCAGAAGAGTTTCTTTAAATATATATACAGTATATGCTCATGTCCTGCACTTTATATCAAATTCTAATCCAAATGTAAAATGAAGAAATGTGCCATCATTAAAAGTTTCTCTTATACGTCTTTTTTTTCTGTGGGGATGTAGAGTTACATTTAAAATGACCCCACTGAAACCAATTAAGGTCCAGTTTGCTATCGCTGGCATTGCTCTTGGTGAAAGTCAAATGATTTTGCTGCCAGTTCCCAGTCCCATAAGTCTTGTTTAGCTATGTTTTTACCATCAAGCAGTAAACTGAACTGTACAGACACACACAAACACACCCACACATGCATGCACACTACCTCTTCAAAGGAAGCTTTTGGTGTCAGCTTTTATAAATTTGAAAACAGCCATCCAATTATTCAGGCTTTCCTCCTTATTAAATATTGACAAAATGCAATCATCTTTTTTGTGACCCAATTTGTGTTACATTTTTGGAAATCAACCATCAGAAGAAAGTTTTCTGAAAATGTATTTAGTTCAGAAAGATGTAACTCTGAGTGCATGTACACTCAGTCTCTATGTATTCTAATGACATTCTGTATATCACCCTTAAAGCCCACAAATGAAACTACTGCAAACCATTCCTAGGTCTTTCCTTCCTTCATTTAGGGAGAGGATGGGGTCTGTGTCTAGACAGTGGAATGCTCTATCAAGGTTGATGAGCCTCTATGAGACCAAGTCTTTTTTTGGCGCGTCTTTTATTTGGAATTTGTTACGAACCTCTAGAATGCATAAGTCCATATATGTTCTGCATTAAAATATTTTTTGTAAACTTTGAGGTGGGTTTGCCAACTAAAACTAATCTCTGTTCTATATTATTTGCCTTTTTTATAACCCTTTGCTCCAGTAAGCTTAAACACTACAATCCCTTTTGTTTTTCAACTGTTATCCTTAAGCTGTTATTCATATGAAAATAAAAAAAAATCTCTCAGCTTTGTTTCTGGCTGAACATCAGTAAAAATATGCAATTAGAAGGAATTAGCTTTTGTAGATTTAAATGTAGTAACTTCTTTGAATCTGGAGTTTTCAGATGATTAGTCTAACATATCAGCTAGAAGATGAAAGAAGGGTTGGATTTATGTTTTAATTATTCCAGGCTCTAACTTCAATGAAGTTCTTATGTTGCTCCTTTGGGAACAGTGGAGCTCTTTATTATTGGTCCCTATATTTTATCTGTTTTTAAATGTGTAATCAACTAAAATTAGGCAGTCTGTTTTCAGTGCAGTATCAGAAATGAGTTAGGAGTATTTTTTCAACATGGCTTGAAGATACTATGTTGTGTTATGTATAATCATATGTTAGACCACAGCACCAAGCAAGCAATTATTTGAAATAGTTGTATATACAAGGTTTTAGCTCAAGGAATAAAATTGTACGCTTAAACTAGAATTTTAACTCATGAAGGAAGACTTCTGAGAAACAACTTCACAATTATTGCACTGCGTATCTGCAAAGGGGATACCCATCAACAGTCATGTAAGAATTATACTGAACAATAGTCATGTCATGTTTTTTTTTTCCTTGATAGTAACATTGTCATGCAGAATATTGCCCAACTGCTATGACAGACATTCTGTAATCCATTCAAAATACATTTACCACAAACAAGAAGGGGCTATTTGGCCAGTTTAGCTCATCTAGTTCTATTTTTCTCTACTGTCAAGCCCAAGTTTTACATTGGGATGGGATAAGACACCAAAGCACCTGGTGAAAACACACACAGGGAGACCATTTTAAGTCCACACAGAACACTGATGAGGACCCTGAAAATCTTTCAAGACAAAGACAACTCTGGCAGCTTCCTCAGAGTTATCAGTGAAGCATGAACCAGAGGGCACAGGTGGAACTATGAGGATGTGCCTTTAAAACTGAGAACAAATTATTTCTTTACACAAAAGGGATGTGAATATAGAAAATCCTACTACTCTACATTATCAAAGCCAGTTCCACAGCTTTTCTCAAGTAACAGCTAGATGAGATCCTTAGATCAATTCATTACCACTGTGTTTGAAATATATCCATCTCATTTTTCACGTAGAATTTTTATCACTTTTCAGTGGGAATTATTCCATAAAATCCAATGAGCCATATTTCATTCTCAAGTGATATAATTATTTTAATTAAATGCATGTTTGAAATGTATTAGTACACCATGCAGAAAAAAGGCTAGGATTTACTTAACTGTAATTTAATCGAAACCCTGAGGACATATATATTTTTATCCTGATAATCTATAGTTATGAGTACTAATGTAGCAGTGTGACATTGTTTTCTCACTCATGCTTGTTCCATTAGCAGCTGATAAGAATCTGAAGAATAGGCATGATTTACATCAAGTGAGATGCTATCAGATTGTTGTGCAATAAGCAAGTGTGATAATAAACAATATCTAAAATTTGTATTATAAACATTCAAAACACTATTGGTTCTACCAGGCAATAGAGTTGTACTGGAAAATGCAAGGAACTGTGAGAAAGGTGAGTAATAAGTTCAAGTTTTATACTTTATCCTCTGGGAAATAATATCATTAAAAGATTTCACAAAAAAAAGAATGAAATCAATTATCACTCTCAGTTTAGTTTTATAAAGATACTGTGAATATTTTTGTATAGTTCCCAAAAGGTTACATACTGACCAAATTATGAGTCTTTGTGTACCTTATACCTATTTACATGTAGATCAAATGATTACAATTCCTGAATAAAATACGGACAAATGGTGCATCAGGCATCTCCCCTCTGAAACCTCTAGTACTAGTACCTCTAGTACTAAAAAAGCCTTTAGATAGCTCCTCTAGCCTCTGAATAGCTCCTCAAGGTTAATGCTAAACATTATTTTTTATTATTCCAGAATATTTGCCATTGTGTCTTGATTTTGCAAGGCCAAATCTGCAATTGTACTAAAGAAATTTAGTTATTGGTCTTTGACAGGACTCCTTTCCAGTATGATTAATAGCTGATATTGAGAAATAACCTCAAAGATCTTTGTTTTGTGTATTATTGTAAAAAATGGCAAACATTACACAGCAAAATGCATAATGAGCAGTCTTTTTCAGAGAGTAATTAAGGTCTGATACTTTCGGATGGAGTTCATCATGTATTTTATGCTGGACCTCAAAATACGAACTTGCAATAAAATAAAAACCTTTGGCACTAAGAACCATACAAAGCAAATTTAATTAAGAAAAAGTTTAAAGATACAAAGTGGAACACAGTGGTGATCTTATCCATCTACAGTAGGTGTCAGGGAAAATGTTTTAGAAAACACTAAATCATCATATGATCTCCTCTCTGTCTTTGCATACAGTATTATCGAAGAGTCTTATGATTAAGTGGATCTGCTGTATCTCTTATGGGGTATTAATTGTATTCCTGGTCATTACAATGATATGAAACATGATAATTCGGTGACATCAGATGGTTTTTGAAAGCTCTGTCATGGATTGCAGCTGGGCCTTATGTGTAGATGCTTCAAGGCAGATGAAAACAAATAGCCTTGCTATGAAATTGCCTATAATTATATCATTATTGTTATTACGAGGTCCGCTTCGTGCTGCACATCAGTCACAATATTTGTTTTGTCATGCCACACCTGTCCTCTTTATTAGAAATAATTCCACTAAATAAATCACATTATCCTGCTGCCACACGGTTCACGATTGAAAAGACGTAATACCGAAGCAGGGGTAATAAGTTTAAATTAAGGAATGGGTGCTTTCGCAGACGGTCTATAAGGTTTCCCTTTCTCCGAAGTCAGGTAATTTTTCTTTATTAAAATGAGGGCTATTGGATTTGGAGTGTAATAAAAAGAGGAGCTAGGTTTAGATTCAAGCTAGTGCATGTCTCCTTTTTTATGATGTTCGCTTTATTGTGATTGTTATCCCTGCATATTTTGTATGCTGTTCTTAAGAATTCAATAACTGAATTGAAGAGAAAAATATGTTTAATTAACTTGGTGCCTAATTGCTACGTTGACACTTGTTTGAAAAACCCAGGCCTTTTGCTAATCTAAAAATGTTTTTAAACCTCCTTCCATAATGCATAGGCCTTATTAAACAAGTTGTTTTTAAGCCAGGTAAGTCAATTGAGAGCAAATTCATATTTACGTTGTAAACCTGGAGAGTACAAATTGATACAGCTGGGCATCTGCTGGAACAAACGCCAATTACCAAACGATGTTTTCAGAAAGCACAAGGTTAAAAACAAAAGGAAGCCAATCTAGTGTGTTTGGTTGCTAGATTCTATTTGGCTATTTAGTATATGAAAGCAGCCAAAGCAGCCATATCACTCTGCAACTCAAAAACTGGCAGCCCACTGAAGATCAGCAGGTGTGAGCCTGCTCAGTACCAGGATGGGAGACCTCCTAGGAAAAACTAAGGCTGCTGCTGGACATGGTGTTAGTGGGGCCAGCAGGGGCGCTCACCCTGCGGTCTGTGTGGGTACGAATGCCCCATTATAGTGACGGGGACACTATACGGTAAAAAGGCGCAGCGCTCCAGATGGGAATCCCAGGATGCTTCTCAAAAAAAAAAAAAGGAGGGGTGTAGTCAGGCGTCCTGGCCAAGTTTCCCATTGGCCTTTGCCAATCTGTTGTGTAGTGAGTGTTCTGGTGCACTTTGGCTGCCGTCGCATCATCCAGGTGGGGCTGCACACTGGTGGTGGTGGAGGGGACTCCCCATTACCTGTAAAGCACTTTGAGTGGAGTGTCCAGAAAAGCGCTCTAAAAGTGTAAGGAATTATTATAAAAGACTCAACAAAGTAGCTCACACCCCCATAAGTCCTTCATGTAAGGAAGTTCCCATAAATCTGCTTTAAATGCACTTCCTTTTAGTTCCACTTGTGTCCTCTGGTTTATTTCATTGTTGAGTCTAAAGGATTCCATCCCTCATTATAAAGGATTCTTAGTTAGTGATGTTTCTTTTTGAGCATTATTGTGCTGTAGTTATTGAAATCAGTGTTGAAATATCATCTATATGTTCTGTAGTGCGGAGAACTCAAACCCAAGTTCTGGAGTGCCCCAGGAGCAGTGTAAGTCACTGTTAAATCACCAGTTTCTAAAGATCTGGAACAATTCCGTTGTACTGAAGTGTACTATTAAGTAGTTATGTTATCATTTAGGGCAGAAATCTTGCCAATTTTTAAAACAGTATATATAATAACCGGCTTGGGGTTTGTCAGGCCCCACTTTGGAGCCCATGGTGGAAGTGCATTTTCCTTTAAATTATTTAAGTGGAAAACCTTTTGACATACTGGTAGTAATGAACGTGCTAAATAATTGGTATTTCTAAAAATTGTTTTTTTAAACTTTTAATTTTTGAGTTCTTTGTTGATTTTTTTTTAATGGTTGCCAGTTGTGGCTCCCAGCAACATCCCCTGTACCCTCCCACAGGGAGAATGAGGAAGTGCAGACGGGACTCCTCTGACCTGCCCTCCCATTGAGTCATCTTTTGACGTGCTGCAAGCTCCGTTGTGCAGCACAAGAGGTTCAGCATCAAGTGGAAGAGAGGCGTGCCGCCCGTAGGCGCCTGGAAAGCTGCTGGCCTCTTTTTCCTCCCCAAGAGATCGACTTGGTTGATTAATCCCAGCCTTGCCCCTGGCGGTGCTGAGCCCATCTTGTGCTACCACTTTGGAGAATCGTGGTTATAGTCAGCTATTGACATTGCCAGGCCCCGACTTCTGATGTCTAAATAGTTCAGCTTTTACCAGACAGGCTCAGATTTGTGTATTGCTGAGTTTTTCCAAAGCGTACGAAAAGCACTGCACGTGCGGTGAGTAATAAAAGGTCAGAATATTTTTGGGAAAACAGACTTATTGTTCATACCATTACCGGTACTGAGTGACAGTGTTAAAATGAATGAAGTGACACTATTATTTTAAGTATTAAAGAACTTACATTTTCTGGATAACTGTAGTGAAAGTTATGCTTCAGAGTTGCTTTCTGCCATCTCACATAACTCTCTCTCCAAGTGGTGAAGGCCTAGAATGCCTTAGGCAGCAGAGCTTTTGGTAGCTGAATGGGCTAAATAGTAAATGCAGCACCTTCAGTGTTGCATATTGTACATTACCGTTTTATCATTAGGCACAAATGCTTTCTTTTGTTTGAATGCTGATTGTACTTCGCAACATTCTTGTGTGAATTCGCTAAAATTCGTGTTTGGGTGTGGAACTTTGCATCTTGTCTAGTTTTGTAAGCCCTGTGCCTTTTTTCTTTTCCATCTAATGACCTAATTTAGTTTTAATATCTTTAGTTATGATGTGGATTATTTTTTTATGGAAGTATACTGTACATGCTTAGCAGACCAAACCACCTTTGTTTATAGGTAAATATATTTCACTTGTTTGGGAGATTGTTGCTGAAGATAGAATTCTATGTGGGGGGAAAAAAAAACCTTTCTGAACTTCTGTATCTCAGTGCTGCTATGCTAGCTTTCACAGCACGGTAACACAGTATACTGTTGTATACTGAAGCTGTCTAAATCTGCGGTTTTATTTACCAGAACTGTTTGTTTTTTTTATTTAAAAACTGTGAAAACAGATCTGAATTTAGTTTTTATGTCTGACCATATACAGTAAAAAGTTGTGTAAGTGCAGGCATACAGAGGAAGTATTATGCTTCAATATGCCAATAATAGGGAAAACTGTGTATTAGATCTTAAATGTTATCTGTGGCATGGGATTTAGGCATCGTGGGTTGAATTCTAGCTTGGAACTCCAGTTCTTGTGAATTCATTGTTCCCCTTGTGTTCACATGGATTTTCACCAGATGCCACTTTTTTGCCCATCTTCTAAGTGTATGCAGGGTAGTACATACTGTATGATTGGCTACTCTAACTCCCGTTTCTGAGCTACTGGATTTCAGAGGATTTCTTATTTGGGTGGGTTTATTCCCTTACAGCAAGTATTGGCTATAGGGCTACAGAGAAATGGAATCAAGAATCTGATGGGCCAAAAGGCATCCTGATTTGTGGCTTTTCAGGTATTCTGACAAAGCTGTATTCAATCCTCTTTCGTTTTCATTGCCAGCACACTCCTAACCTGCCTGCGTTATTCCTTTCCTCTGCAGCTGTTACCCGAAACCGGCCCCAGGCAAGGTGGAACCCGGCTGACTATCATTGGTGAGAACCTGGGGCTTCAGTTCCGAGATATCCAATCAGGAGTAAGAGTGGGGAAGGTCATATGTCACCCCATTGAGGAAGAGTACATCAGCGCTGAGCAGTAAGTTATTACTCTGTTGTTCTGAATCAAAGGCATGCCTTGACAGCAGCCGGTATTTTAAAAATAACTCGTGTCAATGTATCATCTTGTTTCTCCACTTTACACGCTCTTCAGTATTTTGAGTAAGAAAACATATTATCACAAAATAAATTAGAACAAAGCGAAATGTTTGTTGAATTATAGCGATCCGTATTACAGTGGGGATCTAAAACGTTGACTTGGAAGAGCTCTGTATGTACTGGTTTTTCTCTTCTTTGCATTGTCAGCTTTGTCCAGTTTCGCAGGAAAAGGAGGTTTGCATTGATTAAGGACCAACATGTGAACTGCCAGGCGCATCATTGCCTTTCATTACTTTTCCCAAAACACTGATAAATAGATCTAAATTACCGTAACAGTTCTTCAGCTGTACAAGTTCATCACTTCAGTCACTGTCAGTGTAACCTCTGTCAGAAAACAGTCTGGATTATCAAATGATGGTCTCATACGGCCATGAAATACGTCAAATCTTGGCATCTGCTTCCTGTTTCCTCAGATCACAGATCTTGTGCACACAGTGGTGGTTCATCCCTAGTCTCATTGGCTTTGTCTTCAGGGTCAGATATCTCTGACTAGAGTCCTTATCTGTACCTCTCTTGCTGGGTTCTTTTCCGTCTGTCATTGATGGCCTTTTTTTTCCCCCCAGAGGTGATCCACTGCCTGTCTGTTTCTTCTTTTTCCATCCTCTGCCTTCCACCTTCCTCTTCCCCTTTTAAATGAGTGGTCAGCACGTCACGACCTGAAAGGGCTGTGAGCCCTTTTCATTTTCACCCCCACTCTCAAAAATGAATGAAATGACAGTGGAAATAACTGGGGAGTGAGGTAATTCATAAATATAGGTTTAAGGTGTATCGAAACTACTGTGTTATGCTTATAGGTACATTATCTTATTTTTTACCCATTTCACAAAGGTTCTTTTTAAATATTAATATAACCATAGCTTGCTGTTCTACTTAGGGATTTGATTCCACAGCTGAATGGCTGAATAACTGAAGGATATTTTGCCCACGTTTAACCTGCTCTTCCATCCCCTAATTAAGCTTTGCTGAATGCTTCCTACAGCTTTCACCACAGAATGTGTCAGTCAAATTAGAAGTAATATTGCACAGCATTAGTGACTGCAATTACATTTGTCATTTTAATTAGATGTTTCTGTAGATGCTACCGAGTATTTTCTACATAGCATAAAAGAATTTTGGCATTTTTAAATCTATGCATCAGTGTGTGTGTGTATGTATATATATATAGCGTTTGCTTCATTTATTTGAAATCAGTATGTCTCTAATTCCAGTAGATTAAATGATGTGCTTCATGTCCTTTTACAAGACACCTACTGCTTTGTATATGAAGTTCTCTCTCCCTCTTTAAACCACTTTTAGAATTTTAATTAACCTTATTTGCTTAGTGAATTGAAAATTGATAACAGTTCTCAAACCTGGGAAAACCTCAGTCATTTGAAGCTCATTTTCATCTGTGCAACATCCAGTAGGGTGGACAAAGGAGAGAATTAATAACTTGCAGCAACAGGAGGAGCAAGTCGTTTCAGGATGAAAAGAAGTCAAGCAAATCTAATTAAAAACCCACTTCAGACATTTATTCACTGTCAGGACAGTCTAATTAGCCATCCAGCATGTTCTGTCCAGCGTAACATAAGGTTAAAAACAAGCACCATTTCCCCCCCCCCTATCAGCTTATGCTGAGGAATACTGTTTGGAAGAAGATTTTTCATTGACTCTTTTACTTTGAATTCACCACTAGTCTCGCATAAGCGATCAAGCTTTCATTGATTTTAGAGCCTGGAAGTTACTCAGTGAAAGCCCCCCCCCCCCCCCCCCCCAGTCCTTTAAAAACCCCAGAAACTTTTTTTTGTTTCAGTTAAGCTTTCAGTTGCCTAATTGGACACTTACATGAACTAATCGCCTACTAAATTAGACCTTTTATATCATTTTCTAGTTTGAAAAAAATTGCAGCTTTCACAGTACTAGTATAAGTTCACAGTTAGCTGAAGACATCTAGGTTTTTAAAACCTGGATCCAGTGAAAATCCCAAATTAAGCAAATTATTAAATTCAGGGGTCAGTTTGACAGTTTACTTGGAATGGAAGGCAGAACACATTGGGGTCCTGTTTACCAGGTAAGGGAAGCCTTGCTAAGTGGAATTATTCAGTAAAATAAACGTATCGATAACAAATTATTACACATAAGAGCCACAGAGATGAAGACGGAGTGTGTGTGGGGTGGTGTCTACATGCTTGGCATTCATTTTCATCAGCATGTTTGACTCCTCAATGCTTGTTTGCTGTATTAACTGAAGCCTTTTTTCCCCCTTTCACAGGATTGTGTGCCAGATTTCTGACGCCACTGGCTACAGGGTTCAGGAGGCCCACGTTGAAGTGTGTGTGAGGGATTGCAGCTCAGATTACAGAGCCACCTCGCCTAAATCCTTCACCTTTGTGGTGAGTGTTATAAGGTTGCTCAGTTCCTGTGGCTGTTCGAATTATGGGTTCCAATGCCATCCCTCTGCTCTTCCCTTTATTCTTTGCAGCTTCAGTCATACATCACAAATTTAACAAGAAAGGACAGAATTTGGTTCTTTTAAAGAAAAATACTGACGCTGTAGTCATGGTAGGGCTAGGTGGAATCCTGCGTAGATTAACAATAATGCTGTTCTCAGATTTTCTGAGGTTCTGGGTTGAAAACTGCTCATCTTAAATGTCTGTCCTGGTTTCCTGTGAATTCCACCATATTACCTTTGGCATCCATTTCTAAGGAAGAGCTGAGAAGTGACTGAAGGCAATTTTGCCTTTAAGAGGTCCAAGTGCTCAGCTGTATGTATTTGTTTTTGATTACAACTGAGAACATTGCATTTTGTCATTTGCATTTCTGTATCTTCGTTCTTTTGTCATATTTTACGTTAGGGCCCTTTGTGTTTTTTTCTGATTGTCTAACTACCTGCCTCTTAGTACAATTTGAGACAGTCCTTTGAATTAAAGCATCAGTAAGCCCTGTTAATTGTAGCCAAGTGCAGTGCTTGTAGACCAGCAAGGAATACAGAAGAAAGGGGCTCCTGAACTTAATTTAACACTTTAAAATCAACTGTACTGTTTCGCATGGTAGTGCCTCACAAGTCAGTTTACATTGCATTTGAATAACTGTTTTTTTGCTTTCCCCTAGACCCCCTATTTTACCAAAGTGAATCCATCGAGAGGTCCAGTCTCTGGAGGAACACAGATAACTATTGAAGGGAATCACCTAAATGCTGGCAGCGCAGTCTCAGTTAACATTGGGCTCCATCCGTGCAAGTTTGAGAGGTGAGGGTGTTGTCCTATTCTGTACACAGTTTAAAATGTAATTGAAATGTGTAATAACAGTTATGGTATGCCTTTTCCACACCACAGAAGTGGACTTGGGAAAACTAGAGCTGCACAGTGAGTTCATCATCTTATTAATCCCGCTCTGGGATAAGGACCTGAACAGTGAGGTTAAAACAAAATACTATCTATTCTGTGCTGCCAGCTGTAGTGTTATAGAGGTAACATTGGGGAACATTTGAATCACACACACAGCAGAGAAAATGGGTACGTGTGTGTTTAAAGCATTTCACAGTGCTGCGCTCAGCGTGCAAGACCATTATTAACCATCACTTAGGTCCTGAACATTTTTTATTGGGTGATGTGGAAAACAGAATTGTGACTTGGGGATAAAAGTGTTAAGGAATAATCGAGCAGAAATGGATGAATGTCCTTATTGTTGACTTTCATTCTCCCAGCTTGATATGACAGGTGTGGTTTCTTAAAACCTAATTAATTTCTCAGTTTTTTTAAATGTAATCTGTCCTTTATTTACAATGAAGTCCTAGTTATTGACAGGGTTCCATGAAATAATCGATAAGGCTCTGAATTTACATGATTTGTTACTTATTTTTTAACACATTGCGGATTATGGCAGATACAGAGATTAGGTTTTATTGTCCATGCAAACTGGCCGTTTTGAGTCAACTGGTGGATCTGTTGTTTTTTTACATGGGTTTACTATTTTCTTACCAAACATGTTGCATTTTTTAAATATTAAACAAGCTTGGTAGGTGTCTTCTAATGTCTCATCAGGAAGATTCATCTCAAGGTTTGACAAATGGAGATTAGATTAATAAAAAATGACACTGAGAAAGAGTAACCCTAAATTTACTTTTGCTTTTTTAATTTACAAAATGTAATTTTAAAGGTTTGTAAATATCTTTGCTTTGTTAGCATTTCAACATCTTTTCATTGAGCTATATATGTATAAAAATATTTAAAATATTGTTATTATTAAATATGTTATTTTTATTTTAAAAATTAGAAGTGGCCTTTTTTTCATATAACATATCAGTTCTCTCTCGCCCCCTAGTGGAGATAGGCCAGAGGCAAAAGAACCAGAAAATAAATTTGTCCTGCAGAAAAATGGTCATCCTTGGATTATTATAATTTGGATTATTAAAACTCAATGCATTCTTAATAGTGATTAAATTTAATTTTAGGCTGCTTCTTTAGGTTTCTAATTTCAATCTCCATCAACACTCCAACCCCTCAAAAAATTAAACATTTGCAATCAGCATACCGCAACACTTAAAGTAATGTAGCTATGAGCACTAGAGGAAAAATGTAAAATAAAATAATGTTAGTGTGAAAGAATGCCTCAAATGTGGAACTGGGATGGGAGCCTTTTCTAGTTTTTCATCTGAAGCGCTGTTCTGTGCTAATGTGTGAAGCAGAAGTTTTAGACCTCTGTGTTTTGTTTTATAAGGATTTTTACCTAAGAAATAACCCAAGCGCTTCTCTCTTCTTCCCCTTTGTGTTTGTGACAAACGGCTTGTCAAAATATGTACAATCAATCTGTTGCTTGAAGATACATGTTATGAAAGAGGTTCCCATGGAAACATTTAGAAAAAGAGAAGCTCTAAAGATGTTTCTTGGAAGCATTCAGTGAAAACCTGCCTGAAATTTCATAGCAATTGTTCTTCATACTTACAAATAAGTGGTGGTATTTCAGCAGATTAAGGGTAGATCTGTGTGGGGGGAAAAGGAAAAGTGCATAAGCTTGCATGTGTTTGGGGTAATAATGGTTTTCAATAAAATAAAACAGTAACCCTTATTTCTTTAAGCACAGTATGTCTTTATACAACATCATGCATCATTAAAATGATAGCTTTTAATGCATCAAACTTGTCCTTAATGTAAAATTGAATTTTTCTGTTTGGCTTGATGAAGATAGTTACAGCACGCGAGGCAATGTAATACCAGAGACAGATCAAAGATCATTCATCTTTGCACTGCAGGCCTTTTTTGCAGCTTCTGATTTCCAAGTCTAACTTCCCTTCTTTCTGTCCGTTGTCCTGCAATTAAAATGAGTTTATAGTGTCAGCCAAAGAAATGTTTTGACAGTGAAATATTGATTGAATTCTAATGATAATATCGCTGTTTGGTCTGAAATCTTGACCTCTGTAACTTTGTTTTGAATGTTGAAGCTCTAATTTAAAACACCAATAGCGTCGTTAAGGATTTTTATGGTATTTACTGTGCTTAAACCACACTAAAATCCATAAATGACTTAAACCTCTCCAAAGCCTCATTTTTTTATTTTCTTTAATCCAAATATCTGATCTAAAACCAAATCCAGTAATGTGTTTATTAGCACTTTTAAGAAATGTCTGTTAAAATTAAAATAAATATTTTTTTATTCTATGCTCAGTACAGTATGTATGTTGAATACAGTATATGTCTGTGCACTCTAGGATAATGTAATATTGCCATTTCAGTTTTATACTTCTATCATTCAGAGAACTTTTGCCTAGAATGTTTGTAAGCCAACATTCTGTTTACTGCTTTAAAAGGCTTTTATTTAAATATAAAAGCTGTTTTGTTGCTAATTAGTTTATTGCTCCATACATTTCATCGAACACGTTCAGGACCTCAACTTTGATAACGAGGCTGGGTAGGTTTTTTTTCCAGCAATAATTAAGAGGCAAGAGTCCGTGCCAAGGTATTTGTAGGTTGATAAATAACAAATGATGCCCATCTTTTTCAGGAGGAGCGCCAGAGAGATTGTATGTGTGACCCCTGCAGGTCAAAGTTCAGGGGGAACTCCTGTCATGGTGGATATCAACTGGGCGGAACTGAGGAACCCGGAGGTCAAGTTTAATTACACAGAGGACCCGACAATCCTGAAAATAGATCCGGAGTGGAGCATTGCCAGGTAAGTGACCCCAGCTGGGTGAACAAAAGGCCCAATAAAGTATTAATAAAATCTAAGATCGCACTGCTTAAACCTTTTATTTTCTTTTTCATATATCAGTCTTATTTACTGTGGAAGGTTTCATCCAATGTACTTACCACAGAGATGAATAGTGATAAACATTTTCAGAATTGGCTAGAGCAGTTGATTCTCAAGATTTCCATTTCTGGAAATATGTGATTGCTAAGGAACACACTTTTCAAACCAGTGATTTCAGATTGGTCCTTTACTATAGGTCAATATAAAGCTAGTTAGTCTCGGAGATAATGTCATAATATGATGCGATAAATTGCATTGCATGCAGAGTACAAACAGCCTTCAAAGTAAAATAATGAAAATACTGTTTCAATTATTTAATGTGCATCATATGCAATTAAGTATGTGAGGAGCAAGTGTTAATTAAACATTCTTTAGAGAACTTAATTTTCTTTCCAGGTTTTCTTGAAAGTTCCTAAGACTGTTAAGATCCTTAAAGATCACCCCTTAAGTGCCTGCAGATGAGCGGTATAATTAGACGATTTCTGACTTAAATATTTTTGTTTCTGTGCTGCGGAAAATGTTAGGAATGTTTCTTTCTTGGAGTCAGATGAACTTGAAAGTGTCAGATTAGGAGAAGCAAGCTAAAGGCTCTCCCATGGTTTAGGCATCTGCTTGTAATCCTGGTTGGGCCCTACGTTAGAGATTGCCAGATGAAATCTGGGCTGTGTCATTTGTTAGCTGTTACTAGGAACCCTCTCGTCTCTTGTTTTGTACTGTGCCACTTGTTTTGGTCCAGGGATCTAAATCGTTAACCAAGAAAATGACAGCTGATATCAAATTCATTTTTTAATAAGGTAAAGGATACTGTGATTTGAGAATGTTACTGTGTAACAGCAAGCATACTTTCTCAAAGGGTTTCTTACTAATGCAGTACCGAATCTCCTTCATTAAACTTTTCTCAAAGCTTGTGAGACCTGTAGATGTGCATCTGGTTAATGCTGATAAACCAGCAGCCAGAGTTCTCGGTCCCAGTGCATTTCCTGTCAGAATCAGCTTAAAAACCTTTCAACGAACACTGATAGGAACTGAAGGTAATTCCCGCTTGTGAGCTGTGCTGATGATCAGCTGTGCATTCCCTGCTGATTTAGGCGGTTGTTTGGCATTTTCAGGGCCAGATGATGTAGGCTATTAATGAAGCTGGATGGTCATCCCAAATGTCTCAGAGCACAGATCGCTGTTCCAGCTGGATGAGTGAAACCGTGGTTCAGTGCATACCAGATTTGCCAATGCTCATGTTATAGCCTAACAAAACGAAGGTCCTGATTCCTCCACTAAAGCCTTTTCTTTCAACTGCCCCTATATTATACTTATTGTTGACAGCTTTGACCGAGCATTGGACCAGTGTTTGTAAATCTACAGTATACGTGTCTTGTGTTTCACATTATATTCAAGATTTTTGAAAACCTTGTTGCTGAGTGCACCCACAATCCCACAGCTGTGCCTCCAGTGATGTACAAACATAAAAAGACTTTACATATATGAACCTATGCGCTCAATATGGTTAAAAATGATTGTCACTGTTACTGTTATTTATTTTATGAAGTGCTAACTGAATACAGATTGCATACCGTAAATGATGTGCTCTGATTAAGATGACGGGTGTCTAAAAGCACTGTAATACGCCTGCTTCAACTGAAACATGATTCATCTATTTATTTTGCTAAATGTCAGACTCAGGTAAAATAATAGTTCTTTGACTTTCCTCTCTCTTATTCAAGTTTTAATGGAAGAGGCTAATTGCTGCTTTCTGTAACTTTTTAAGGGTATAGCAAAGGTTTTGGACAAAGTGAACACAGGCTGTGCAGATAGCTGCAGTGTTTGCAAATAATTTTATTTAAAAAATCTTGTTCCTAGAATTGACATTAAATTAGAGCCATGGAACTTTTAAAGGAAGCACACAAAAATGATTATGCAAATCAGAAAAGATTTACCGAAATGATTTTTAGTGCCAAGATTTAGGGGTACTGAAGAGAGATAAACTCATGACAGGTTTGAAAGAAAAACAGAGGTGTGAACCTTACGTTCACAGCTAGAAATGAGCTATTTCGTACAGAGGAGTTTTCTAAAACATATTTAAGAAAGGTAAACATGAGAATCAAAATCTGTTTGTAGTGATCTAATCAAATTGCCTTGATCGATATCTTTTATCTTTTCTGTAGTGGTGGAACTTTGCTGACCATTTCTGGCACCAATTTAGCCACTATCAAAGAACCCAAGATAAGGGCCAAGTATGGTTCTGCAGAATCCATCAATGTGAGTACTAACACCTCCACCTATGACCCAGATGGTCAACCTATGCTCTGCATTTTAGACAAGGCTTTGAATCACCTTCTGGAAGTTTAACCTTTGAAATGTCAACAGATAATAAACTAGATATGGCAATTCTCTTGTGTAGTATCAGAAGCACAGGGTTACCTTTTGCTTGAATTATACCTGAAGTAAAATATTATAGCTGGCTGTTAGCAGATTTATATGTATTTGTAATGTTCTTTCAGTGTATGACATTGGATTTGGTTCTAAAAAATAGATTTATAGATTTTTTTGTTTGTTTAGATTATATAAGTATATTTTTCATATGTCATATTGTAATGCATTACATAAAATCGAACATTTTAGACTTTGGAAATGGTTCATCGTTTTTGCTGGATACATCGTAAACTTCACACAGTAGATTAAACTGAAACTAAAATACAGTGCTAGATGTGGTGTACTGTATGTATTGAAATGTCAGTTTTCTGTGCTTGTCTCTGTTTCAGAATTGCACTGTCCACAATGACACCACAATGGTATGCTTTGCTCCTTCTGTGGCTGATACAGAGAAAAGCTTCTCTGACAGTGGAGACAGGCCAGATGAAATTGGGTTCATCATGGACAACGTCCAATCTGTGCTCATCATCAATGAAACAGTGTTCAGTTACTATCCCGACCCTGTCTTTGAGCCGCTGAGTCCCACAGGAATCCTGGAACTCAAGCCAAGCTCTCCTCTTATTCTCAAGGTAGAGAGTCTACATAATTCAACCTCTTTGGCCTTCCATGGCCATATATTTTTATTTGTGCTCCCCATTTTGACTTTCCAATTGTCCACTCCCAGCAGCCATCACAAGGGGAAGGGCAGACAGGCTCTTCTGACTTACCTAACTAAGGAGGCTGGCATCTTTTGTCATTCTGCAAGCACCACAGTGACTTCTAGGAGCGTTAGATTAATTGAAGGATAGGCACGGCACTCACCAGCAGCCCTGCAAACCCCCTAAAATAGAAGACATTTGTTGCCTCCTCTGTGCTCTGCTAGTAATCCTGTGTGCACCAGTAATTGTTTTAACAATGTTTTTTTTTTCATTTCTGTTCCACTCTGAGAACCTTTTGTAGATACTGTATGTCAAATTAAGTGCATTTGTTAAATCAGCTCTTTGTAAACTTAAAAATATTGAATGTGTTAATTGATTCTGATCAGTTAACTTAATTGATAGTTGAAGCTGTAATGAAGCCTGGCACCCTATATTTGATGCACATGGTACTGCATCTTCTACACTGATAATTTTGTGGCTTTAAATCTTTGCTCTCTAGCATAATACGCTCCTGCCCATCACAAATTTTCACTGTTTAATTTCAGAGGCATTCAAATGTTTCATCTGTTCACTTACATGGCTTTTCTCCTGAGGCTGTCCACCGGATCTCTTGCAATCCCAACTCCTTACAAGAATTTTATCTTGTACTGTGATGAACTGTATGTTTTAGTAAAACGTTCTTGTGGTTCTTGATTGAAAAGCTGAGATTTTCTTTAAAGGGACGGAACCTGATTCCATCAGCTCCTGGAAACTCCAGACTGAACTACACTGTTCTTATTGGCGAGACCCCCTGCGTGCTAACACTTTCCGAAACGCAGCTTCTCTGTGAGTGGCCCAACCTCACTGGCCAGCATAAAGTGACTGTAAGTATTTGTACCCTTTGTGTTTCAAACTGAAATGTCTACTATCCTAATCTGGTCTGTGTAGCAGGAGGATTCCAGTTTGGTTCAGCAGTACCTCAGACAACACAGTAACTCATCTCTTACCCATCCAAGCCAAATAAGTCTGCATGTGCATTATCACTGAGAAACCTTTTTGTTTTCTATTTAATTGTGCTTGAGGTAAGAGTAAACACACCAGCTGAACCTGAGTAAACATTATGGAAATTAAGTAGAAGAGATAACGTCAGATTCCATGACAGCAGTGAATTTGGACCTGGAATTATTTTGGTTATCCTTCTACCTCTGCTCGCATTTTAAGTAAAGAACTTCTACGCTGTCTTATAGATGCCATTAAATGCTTCAGTCTGTGTTTTAAAGCAAAAGTTTATGGGATTTAGTTCTCCTCATTAAAGTTGCTTTTTGTTGGGCTTTTAGAGTATTTTGTTAGTTATTAAAGTTATTCATTTAACATCTGTGTCCCCTTCTTTGTCATTAAAATCTCCCATGCCCATGTAGATTGTTTACAAGAAACACAGTAGCTGTCTGTGAAATCATAGTTGGTTTTAGTGTAACTTTTTTGGAAAGGGCACCTGTACCTCTGAAAATCAGTGATTTAGTTATTTTTTGATAAATGAAGGACTAGGAGGTCAAAAGATTGATACTGCAAAACTTTTTGTAAGTGCTACATAAAGTACTATATGAAATCTGGAAAATCTGAATAAAGCTGCTTCAAAAATAAGTTGTTGACAATTCCTAACAATGGGGGTAATTAAGATGTAAGGAGAAATTTTAAAACAAAGTGGCTACAGATTGTGTTAAAAATATAAATGTGTTTTCCATTACCAATCTGCTAACGTTTCTGTGAGGCTAGCCTAAGAACTAAGCACAGATGTGTGCTCTTTCTCTGTAAACTGACCTCCATGTCGTTATAAGCAGAAGTGTTGCATGTGGTCATGTAAGGTTTAATATCCCAGAGAGCTTTCCTCTCTGGCTGCAAATCAGCACTGAAGGCTGTTTGTTTTGAACGGATGGGAGCCCTGTGTTTACTCTGTTTCCTGGGCAGCTGTTTGGTTTCCACTTGCAAAATTCTGGGAAAGTTGTTTCATTTGGACTTACTTATAGAATACTTCTGAATCACATGAGTTTCCTTGTGAGATTGACCAAATTGCAGCCCTTAGAAATCCCCCTTTCTGATTTAACTAACTCCTGGCTTACAAAAGCAGGGCAGGTCTACAGACCAAGACTTCACACATATAATGCTCCATAGAGCTACAAATGAACAATCAATCGAAAAGGCAACATTTTGCTCCTACAGCATATGCTCTATAGATGTTCTCTATGTTTTTTATAACTCCTAAATTCAAACTTTAGATCTTTTTTTAACAAATCAGTCCTTAATCTAGAGAAATCAGAAATTACTAGACTAGAAATTTACATTTAATTTGGACTGTTGAACAGTAGTGAAAAAGGTTGCCAGACACATGACAATATCTAGAATATTTCCACTGTTTAGAAAGGGAGGATTGCTTTAAGGGATTACTGCTAGAGGTTACTGCCACAAGTTACTCTTTCACACAAATATATTGAATGCTGGATATTTTTTTAAATAATTAGAAAGTAGACTGTTTGTTTTATTTGTCAAATTAGGTTAGTTTTAGCTACTGTTCAGACTTGGAGATACTGTAACTAGTTGAAGATCAAATGTCTGAATATGTTTAACAATAATATATTAAGGGTGTGTAACTGCCTTTCTTTTCTTCAATGGCCTGCAGACTTTGTCCAAGATCAAACAGCCTATGCAAAGAGTGTCAAGGCATTGCCACTTTGCTGTAGTCCTTCTATTTAATGGATATGAACCATCTTTATCATGAATGTTCCTGTGCACGTGCCATTTTACTCACTCTGTGAGGCTCTGTCTTGTCCTGTATTTATTAAGACAATTGTTTATAAGCTTAAGGCAAATGTTTGTAGCTCCAGACCAAATTTGTGCTTTGCCAGTAGAATTTATGGCTCCAGAATGAATATTATGTCTTTTCAATGTGTGCACATACTGTAGATATGTAGATTATTTTATATTAGGGATATAATTCCTTTTTACCATGTCTAACAGCATTTACCCTGGGATGAAACGGTAAAAAGAGAATCGATGCATTTCTTTCTTTGATGTGTAAAAAATAAAACCTGACTGGCTATCTTACAGTTTTTTTCTTACACTTTAAAAGCCATCCCAACACTAATCAGCGTAATGTTTCTTAACCTTTTCAGTAGAACACTTCACTGAATTTCTACCCGATTGAAAAAGGTATAATTGCAATTTTGCATAGCTAGGAATCATGATAATTGTGGTTTGTCCTTTCGACACAGATTAAAGCTGGTGGCTTTGAGTACTCTCCGGGGACACTGCAGATCTACTCAGACAGCCTCTTGACTCTGCCGGCCATCATCGGGATTGGAGGCGGAGGTGGCCTGCTGCTCCTCATCATAATCATTGTTCTCATCGCCTACAAGCGGAAGTCCCGCGATGCTGACCGTACCCTCAAACGTCTGCAGCTGCAGATGGACAACCTGGAGTCCCGGGTAGCACTGGAATGCAAGGAAGGTGAGAGATCGTCCAGCTCCTGGAGCTCTGTAAGAAATCTGGAATTGATAGTCCATCTAAAGAAAGGGTTTGAGCATGTATTCCAGGTCATTTCCTTTAGCAACAAAAGCAAAATACATAAAGTTATAGAGTCAAGACAAGATTGGTGCTCCTAGATTCATTTAAGGCTTGTTACTTCTGTTTTCATATCTTCCTTGCTCATCAGCTTGCTGTCATGGTCTATGGCTGCTAATGTTGATGGCGTTGAGTACCTCCTATGACTGTGACAGTGGCACTGGTTAATGCTACTGATATTGTGTAGCTACAGTATGTTGTATCCTGTATCTGCTCTGGACTGGCTCTGCAGCTTGGATCATTGGTGATATTTTTATAGACTTTAACTACAATTAGGTTTTAGATTGATCAATGTGCACAGACATCCAGATGCACACAGGGGTTCTGGTCCATGCTTGCTCTACTGTAGATTATTCCCTTTCTTATTTTGGCTTCTATTTGACTAATAAAAGGAGTAGCCATTTAGTAAATCTGGTCTGTGTTTTAAAGGTAATTATGTCCTAGTTACTCAGGGTGTTCCACATGTTTCAGTGCTGGGTTCATGTCCAGAAGTACACAGACTTAAAACATTTTACCACAATATACGTATAATTCATATCCTGTGCAAATTGCATGGGCTCACTGGAAAAATGTTTTAAGCACATCAGAAAAGAGTGTTAATGTGTAACTTATGTGTAAATAGGTGTTTTTTACTCTTGGATTTATTTGATCATTTGACTGTAAAGAGATTTTTAAATAAGGAGTATTTTAGGTGATCACTTTTGTACAACACTTCTTAAATGTTATTTACTGTTTTATGTATTCTAGCTACACGTATGCAAAATATATTGTAGTGGTCAATACTAGAAGGTTAAAGACAAGTCTGAGTTTTTGCTGTGTTATTAAAATTACTTTCAAAACATATTTGCAAAATGTTTTCAGATTGTAGACAGTTAAATTGAGTCACTTAAATTATTGAATCTTGGGTGTTAGCGGGTTTGTTTTGTTTTGACAACTGGGCTGAGTGCCTGCTTGCATCCGATGCAGAGAGTATGTAATTGGCCATTATCTCAATGTGGCTGTCCAGAGGTCATGACCTTGCCAATCAGTGCTTCAGTCTCGCCAAAAAAAAGAAATCTCATAGAATGGATTTGTGGAAAGGGAGGATGGATCTTGAGTCATGAAAAAGCAGAATGTTTTGTGCCTTAACAACTTACCCTTTATTCTCATTTCATTACAAGCCAGCATTTTTTGTACTTATCTCTGTTTGCTTTTCTCACATTTTCTTTAGCACATCCAGAAAGTCTTTTCATTAACAAAGATTAAAGATGAGAAAAATAATGAAAAACAAGCTTGTCTTTGTGATGTCTCAAAATGTCGGTAATTATTTACGTGACTTTAACAGGCTGGGACTGAAGCTGTGTTTCGGGATTGTTGAACACACAGAACTCCAAGGACATCAGAAGCTAATATTAAGCAATCAAAAACAAAAATCATAATATGGAGAAAAAACAATTCTGAGCTTGACAATGAAATCATATTGTGCAGAATTCTTAAACCATCTTTTTGCTTTTGTCCTGAACAACTCTGTGTGAATACACTTGCTCTGTTAGATCAACTTGTGGTTCCAATTTGGCCAACTGAGGCATCCCATTGCTGTGAGCCACAACCTCGGAACTAGTGATCTGTAGACAACAGGGCCTGTGCTGTGAGCTGAATCTTTCACTAGAAAAGGCTCCCCAGCCCAGAGAACGTTGTGCTAGAGAGCTTTCTTTGATAAAGCAGTTTAATGATCACCCTTCTGGGCTGCTAATAAAACTTTTCTGTGGTAATTGTGCACTGATGATATAGTTGATTAGATACTTGTCTTTACATCTTTCATTAACCCTCTTGGTCAGCATGCAGGGCAACTTAATTTTAGCCTTTGCAGATTTACTGCCTTTTTGTCTCTGAGAACAGAGGGACTACTAGCAGGTGTTACAGCTTTGTAGTGGCAGTTTTATGAAACAGAAAACAGGAGATGTAAACTACCTTAATTAAGCAAAGAATAAACGTTTGTTTACCTCCACTCTCCTGTGATTGAACCATTGATTATATGATTGAGCAGGTGCAAAATAATGCAGAAAAAAGATTGGGAGATCCCTAAATACCAACAAGGCAACAAGGGAAAAATGTGGAGTGTGGAGTGTTTTATACTTCCTTAAAAAGGCACCATCTGAGTATGTTGTATTTTGATAACGGAAGAAAGCAGAATGTGCACGAGCACAAGACGGACCAACAATTGCTCTAGGAGGGAAGAGACAAGATACTAAGCTATAGTTATGGAGCAAACTAGTGACATGATTAATTTGTGAATTGTTTATTTGTTGAATTTTTTTTTCTGTTAACATTTTATAATGTGACCAATCTGGGGGAAAATATATAGAACCATTCATTATTGCTTCCAGTGTTGTGCTCTTCACTGGTTTCAGATTCTGTGGTTGTTAATTTTTACCTAGTGTACTGATACTGGAAGTGGTTTTGTCAATGAAAAAGCAAGCGGTTGCTATAATTGAAAGGCCTGGTGGCTTATATTCTGAGAATATGAGAATAATGTGGGAATAATGTCATCTCCATTTCCCATGATTCAAATAATCTCACAGCAACAAATTACATCTGTAATGAAAATGCAGAAATAGGCAGATTTTTTTCCAAGCTTCATTTTCACTGTGAGCATGTATAAAAAAATAGCTGTATAAAGATACCCAAGCTGACCTGCTAGTGCAAGACTTCCTAACCCTGGTCCCTCGTCTCTTGTTTTTAATTCAAGCTGAGCTCTTAACAATGTAATTGAATAAATGACTTACCTAATTGGGTAATTAAGTTTTTTGTGTTTTAAGCTGTGAGACTGCTCGTGATTTTATATCGCCTATAAAATCTACCAGAAACTTGAAAACAGACACTTTGTTGGAGTAGAAATCAATCTTAAAATGTTTAAATTATTAAATATTTAATAAAGGCAAGTCATTAAGAACTCATTTGGAATGAAAGAGATTGGGGATACAAGGACTAGGTTTAATTGTATCATCAGTGTAGATTTTGCAGGGTGGTCAAGCAGGTAGGCATAGACATTGGAAAAATTAGCACATTCAATTCAAGACAAGGTTTGCCCATATTAAAAAGAACTGACACCTTATCAAGAGAGCTGTTCATTTTAGGAAGATTCTGATGGCATTAAAATACATTTTATGTCTTCTCTTTTCATCTTTTTTATTTAAATCAGAAAGCCTTAAATCAGTATCTTTGAGAATGATGAATATACAGTAAATCTATTCGTTTTCTGTACTCTGTATATTCAGAATATTGAGAATAATTCACAAATTAGAAGCTCTGTATTACCAGAAGGTATTTGAATAAGCTCCACTTTACAATCTTAACAGGTTAATCAATCCTCCCAGTTTCATTATTTTTTTACTTTAAGATTCATTGAGACTGTAAAGCGTTTTGAAGCCAGTCTGGTATGAGGAGTGTTTTCTGTTTTATATACATTTGCTACAGTTTGAGTGAAACAAATGCAATTAAACTTATATTTAAATAAACATATACAACTATACCATTGTATACCATTAAGTTGTTGGTGGGTCAGCGATAGAACGCAGAATGCAGAAAAATTTAGTCATTTAGTGTACATCTAGTCATATAATACATTCGTTTATTCTTTCAATTCTTGTGTTTTATTCATTAAGCACACTTCCTTGCGTTAGTGATGTCTCTATTTTTAAGATAAACAACTTTTTTTTTTGGTTCTATTCTGTTGCATTTGATACTTCAATTTACTGAAAATACAACTTAATAGAAGCGTTTTGCAGATATGAGTGATTTGTGTTTCTTTGAAAATGAAGATGAAATGCAGTTTATCACTGTACCCCACCTTCTTTTTCTTGTGACAAAGGATGCTGACAGCACTTAAATTAATTTGAACCAGGTGCCACTAAGCATCTGTTATCTCCCACTGATTTCATAAAGAGACTATCAGAAGAGAAGTTTCCATTGACTGTCCAGATAAGAAAGACCTGATCTTAAAGCATATTTTCTGTCATTGAAGACCAGGTGGGATTAGATTTTAATGTCAGAGGAATCTCTTCATTTCATCTTTAGAGATGTAATAGCTGGGTATCAGCTGAGGAGAGAGGGTTTAAGAGGCAAATGTGGGCAATGTTAATAATAAAAAAGTCTGTTCCCTATCAAAGAAAGCTATGCTGAAGGATAGATTTGGCCTGAGGGAAAGCGAGATTTTCACTTCACAGCTTTATCTTCATTGGCCTGAATTAGGCCCTTATCAGCTAGCCTCTACACTCGATTTTCATTTTTCTCTCATCATACAAACTGCTTTTTTTTGTTAGTTCCCATTTTTATAATGAATTCACCTCGTCTTAATTAACTGCACCTTGCTGTGTTTCCATAAATGACTGCAGACACTTGCTGAATGCACAACCAGTGTTTGATACTCATAATGGATGAACAAATAAAAAGATATGTGGTTTAGAGATTACTCTGTGTCTTATCAACTTTAAACTTTAGAGCTTAACTAGGACCATAACCTACAGTATAGCACTCTAGTTTGGCACTTTTCTGTAGACAGTATTTTATTGAAAAAAAATTGGAATTAGTAGTTTAGTTTGCTTTTATCCATCTTCATTTTTACCTTTTTGTTTTTGGTAACACATAGCTGTTCTCTTGTAGCTTTTGCAGAGCTGCAGACTGATATCCATGAGCTCACCAATGATTTAGATGGGGCTGGGATTCCATTCCTGGACTACCGGACGTATGCAATGAGAGTGCTTTTCCCTGGCATAGAAGACCACCCAGTGCTGAAAGAGATGGAGGTACTGTATACTGTATAAAGTTTCATTTGGTGAGGCAGTGCTTTGAGTAAACGCACAAAATGGGCATTGTTGTGAAATGAGTTAGAATAAATGCAATGAGAAAAGTATCTGAAAATCTTTGCCAGTCAGTTGGAGATGTGTATTGGAAGAAAAAGCTTACTTTCTGGTGCTAATATGCTGGCACAGTGGTAAAGCAAATCCCCTCGCCGGATAGAAATTGTATGTTCGCATATTTTTAGAAAAGCTAAGAGGTTAGGCCATCACTTATGAAATAGCCATACAGTTAGCTCGTTTAAGATGCATCAGTGTACCTGGAGTGTCACACTTAATTTAAAGCTTCTGCAGTTTCTCTGGAGGATTAAATCTAAGACCTTAGATTACAAATGCAAAGAGGCTACTCTGCCCATGTAGCCCATTTGAACCAAGCATTTTGTTCATCCATTTCTTGAAAGACACCAAGGCAACAACATCTGAAGATTTATTTTGTATTTAGGTGTGTGTGTGTGTGAGAGAGAGAGGACAGTGGAGAGTGACAGATTTGGACATTTCCCCAGTCCATTTATGTGCTAGGAAGAGACTGTCTGCAGCTGTTTTTTTTCCCATTTAAAACTAACTAGGGAGATCTTACAATTGTTCATGAACGTAGCTTCCTGTTCAATTAAAAGTGGCAGGTGCCAACACTCGGAACCAGCAGGGCATGCAAAAGAACGATGTCCTTAGAATGTGCTTGGGATGCCTCTCAGATTCCCTTTCAAGATGCAGCTCTCTCTTGTGCTGCTGATGTTCATATCAGATTGCCTTGGGGATTGGATTGCTTGGGGGCTGTACAAAGACCCCTTTGCTTTTCACAGTTCCCTGAATTGTTTAAAGGGGAAGCATATTTGACCGCTGTGAAGAATGTATGATTTCCAGGACTACATTCAGTACAGTAATGTAAGGAAGTGGTTCTTGACTCCATTTTCACAGTGGCCCACACACAGTTCCCCGTCTATGTTCTTTGTTTTTTTTTAGGTGTGTGGGATTTCATTGAAGGCTGGAAAAATTAAATTCCATTTCGGGGGACTTCTGTCTGTGGTAGTTATTCTAAATTAGGCAAAAGTGGATTACAAATATTTCAGACCTTCTGTGTTGTTTATTCAAGGTACACAGTAATGAAAATCATCTTGGTTTAGAACCGCGAAACTTTTAAGCTTTTAGTGACAAAATGGAACGAGAAAACATTGTTGATTAGTAGTAGTGCTTTCCTACCTAAGAACTTCTCCTCTAAAATCCATTTTAAAGTGCTGTGAACTTTTGAAATATTCATTTGGATTACAATCGGCTGTGTAAAATTAGCTTTGTACAGCAGGATAGCTGTATATCTAGCCTGTCTGGCAGCAAATTACAAATGTGTGAGAGTAGTTATTGCATTCATTGCCTGTTTAGTAAGCCAAGAGACTGCTGTGCTTCTGGGTAGCAAATCATGCAGAAATAATTCCATGCTAGGCCTCAGACCACACTTGGGTGTAAAGGCTTCCTGTGAGATTCTCCTAAAACAAAGCATGTGGCAGGCAGAACCTCAGCCTTAACTTTTTTAATTTTGCAGTGATCCCTTTAAGGTTTATTGCTCTCAGATAAGGGGGGGAGGGGGGTAATTTAACTTCTCTAGTCAGCAATGCTCAATTTCAAAGCAAGGTGCACAAATGCTGAAAAATATTTGTAGGTTAAATTTGTCAAATGGTGGTATAATAATCGGCTCCATTCGAGCGTGCGTTGTCAGCGTCTTTCTTCAACTGCATAAGGCATTTTTTCCCCTGTTTGATCCTGTTTCTGTGGAATCAGGTGCAAGCCAATGTGGAGAAGGCCCTGAATCTGTTTGGGCAGCTCTTGAACAAGAAGCACTTCCTCCTGACCTTTATTCGGACCCTGGAGGCCCAGCGAAGCTTCTCCATGCGTGACCGTGGCAACGTGGCCTCCCTCATCATGACAGCGCTGCAGGGAGAGATGGAGTATGCCACGGGTGTCCTCAAACAGCTCCTCTCTGACCTTATAGAGAAGAACCTGGAGAGCAAGAACCACCCCAAACTGTTGCTTAGAAGGTAAGCCTGCAAAGTGATCAAGTTGAATTTATAAACCTCTGAGCTCTTCTCTCAGCCAGCCAGGTTTTTGGATCAGAGCTGGGATAATCCTACTGATAAATGTTTGGAAAAAAGATTTATGAAGCTTTAACTTCAAGGTTTAAAATCCATCCAAGCCGTAAAAGAAATTGAGTGTAAGTTAAAGAAACATTAATTGCAACCCAGATTCCCAAGCCTGGGTTGTCTCTTGCTGGTTGGAGTTGCTGCTTGGGGAAGTCTGCTCATTCTTTCCTTGACGGCCAAGGCTGTGTAAGGGGACGTGTGAGCAGGGTTCCTTCCTGAATAAGGCTTCCTTCTCCTAAACCTGCTTCACTGTCAGGAGTATCGCTGTTGCTGTCAGATGAAGTTACACTCATGAGCACTCACACACATGCTTTTCTAGGATAGAGATGATTTTAGAGGAGAAAATTAGATGGGTGAGATAATACTAATGGACTCCTTGGCAATGTGCTTTGGGATTAAAAATTTAAATATGGCTCCAGAGGTTTCTACTGTCAAATATATAATAGCATATTAGCCCTTAATATCTTAATACGGACCAAGATCAGTTGCTGTAGCCTCATTTTAAAGCCTTTAACAATCTTAGTTGAATTCCATGAATGCTAATTGTCTGTTGTTGATTTACAAAGAAAAACAGATATAACATTAAAAAATCTCTTTACTAACATTGTATTAATAGATTAATCATTTTACAGAATTTAACAAGGCATTTGTATTATCCACTGAAAAAAGTCATTCATGAGTAATTAATCTCTCTAATTAAGTAATCAGAGGACATATCATTAAACATCCATTCACCTTTAAGAATTCTGTTCCTTTTTTACATTTTTTCTTTGCTTTGTTTGCATCCTTACCAGCTGTCTTAAAAGAATTTACCACATATATTACATTCTTACAGGAGCTTGTTAAGTTTTATACTTAAAATGCAAATAAGAAGTAGTAAGATCTCAAAGGAAATATACCACTCCATTTCCCTGGTGGGTTCAGTTTATTAAATTTACTGTTTTAATGCCTGTTGGTTGTTTTCGTAAAATGAAGATTCAATGGGATATTGTATATTCATCTCAAACAAGAAAAAAAGAAATTGTTGAAAATCATTGTCATTCTTTTCAGACAGGCTTTGCAACATATTGCAATGTATGCTTTTTTGAAGTTATTTGTTTTTTTTTCTACCCTGTATGATCAATAAATGCTCAAATATTTAGCCAGTTTAATGTTTTTTTTTCTTAAGGAATGATAAAGCAAGCTGTTCTATAAAATCTCCATGCTGGCCAGAAGACAATATCAAGCAACAGAGATAAATTAAACTGCCAGTGGCAGACACAGAGCAGGGCTTGTCTGGGTTTTTCGGCCTGTTAACTGCCAGAGATGTTGGTGAAAAGGCATGTCTATTGGAAATGTCAAGCCTATATAGAACTGCAGTGATAAACCTCTAGGTTGGAGCAGAAAGCCTGCACACAGATATGTATCAGATGATATGTGATGGATTCCAACAGGGTAATGCAAAAATAAACAATAAGTGACACTTTTTTCCAAAGACATGTCAAGAAAGAGCAGCACATTGACTCGAATCGTGCATTTACTGTGCCAGGTGCAACTAAGAGATCACTTTGATGAGGTGTACATTTGCTACCACGAGCCTCATTAGCCTGTTAGCTACACCTGGTGCAGTATGCTGACAGGTTAAAAAAGTGAACTTAGTGCAAATCTCTAGGAGAACAGCTTACCCACTACTGATAAAAATATACGCTGTGGAATGTGCACATATACCTATTCTAGAATTCTTCACCGTTTTGACAAACATAAAGTTGAGGAGACTCTAAATGGGTAAAAGTATCATGTTAAACTCTATAGCAAAATATCACTATTTACTTACTGTTCTTTCTGCTACTTTACTTGCAGGCTCGAACTGTGTTGCTGTATCTTGAGTCTTTCTGTTCCAGTTGAATCCTTTCTTTTTTAGTAAATGTATAATTAAACAGGAGGACGCCTCTGTGGTGCTTTAGGGGGCAAAAAAGGAGAGGAAAAAAAACAAACCATTTCCCCAGATCCCTTCCAAGCTATGTTACAGCATGGAATCTCTCAGTAGTCTTTGCAGAGCTGTTAACAAATTAGAAGTAATAAAGTCCGTTAATTACAGAGGCTTTTAATTACTTTTTCTGGGGGACCGTTTGGAGGTCATTATTATGCACCAGGTTTATGATTAATGAGAGAAGTTACCTAATTATGTTAATTGGTGAATTTTAATGAAGATTAGTTGTTTGTTTTGGGGAAAAAAGTTTTTTTAAGAGACCAGGCGGTCTTTGAAGATACAGAAGGCTTTCCTCATTTTTTTCTGTTTGTGTATGAAGCAGTTTACATTGAAGAGATAAGTGCTAATTAAATACTTTCTATAAAGAAGAATTGCGCATGCTGTAAATGTATTAGTGGTGTTCTCTGCATTTCTAATTGAAATATTTAGACATGAAAATTTTGTTTGGTTTCTTTCTTGTAGAATTTTCAGAGGACATTTAACTGTCTTCAATTTTGCAATTGTTTTAAGGTGGGATTTATTATAAAACTAAAACCACTAGTTATGTTCTGGAATAAATTTTAAAAAACTTCTTTCTTTCAAACAGTAAATATAAAGGCATCATTTGACTCTAAATGTCTGGTTCCCTGCTTGCCAGATGTCTAACATGAATGCAGTAAGAAGCTGCCATCAAATTTTGGGTTTGTTATTTTGGCTATGTTTTCCATTTGACTTAAATAAACCACCTGTATCCATATAAGTTGTGGTTTTTGAATTGTGAAATTGACAGTTGGATCTCAGTTCTTATTTACACTTGGGTATAAGTTGCTGATGAAACCAATAGTTTCTTTAGGATATAAACTTGTTCTGACCTATCCTCAATTGGAGGTCCAATCAAAATATTCTTCAAAACTATATTTCTGTTGTCTAGTAGGGCTTCAGAATCATTGCACCTAGGAATTGAATACCTGCTGAAGATTTTAAGTTAAAAAGTTTGGTTGCACCTTTATTTTTTGACAGGAAAACTTAAATTTGAATAATTTTCTGGATGTTCTTAACATCATTTCTCTTCAGTAACAAAAAAATAAATGCAGTGAATCCTTCACAAAAGGTTTAATCTTCATTTTTTTATAACAGATGGTCTCTTTGACAGCACTGTTGGAAAGCTGTGACACTCAGCACTGGGATTTCAATGATTGTTCGTACCTGCTGCACAATCTTTCAAGCAGCACTGATTTCTAAATTTAATTTAACGTTGCACTAAAACATCCTCAGTTACAAATGAGGGTGCTCTAGGTCAACTGAATATTAAATGGTATGATCGTAACATTTCTGTGGTCTGGATTTTCATTTTAAGTTGTGCCTACACAAGGAAATCATTTGTATGTCTTGTGGCATTCTAATTATAAGTATTTTTCTCCTTTTAGGACTGAGTCTGTAGCTGAGAAAATGCTGACAAATTGGTTTACCTTCCTGCTTTACAAATTCTTGAAGGTAAGTCCCAAGTAAAACATGGGTCTGGATTTTAAAAAGGCTGTATTTTCTTCCTTTCCATACTGTATATGGAAGATGTTTTTTTACAACATTTAACTCAGTATATTTTATATATAGTTTTTTTCCAATTTCCAACTGTCACTTCTTCAAAAGGGCTTTTACTTAATTGATGTCCGTCTGTCCCTTTGTATTTTCAATAGAAACAAAAACCCTTGTTCTTATTGTTCTAACTTGATCTCCTATCATTGTTCTTTTGTTACTAAAGCTCTTTCAGAAGCTAATTTTAAAGGCGATATATAAAATAGTTTATTATTATAAAGACTTAGTCTTATATAAGGCAATCTAGGTTTAACATTAATTTCAGGGCAAACTGAATGACTCTTGACATGGAGATAACATTGTTTTAAATGAGTTTCCTTTGGTTTACTACTCCTGTTGGATCTTCTTGGTAGTCTGGTGCCATGGTTATTCACAAGACCTGTGTCAAGCCCTCTGACTAATGTCTTAGTTCCACAATTTGTCCTGTGGCCTTGCCCCATTTGAAGTAGTGTTCCCCATGTTTGTCCAAGGCTGTAGCTATGAACTGCAATTAAAGGGAGGAGTAAAGGCAATCGTAAGCTGCTGTTTGTTTTTTAAAAAATAAAAATAATTTGCATTGTCTCTTGACGCACCTTTTATCCATAATGTACAGCAGCTTTATTAACGAAGGGTCTTTATACATTATGGATTAGTGTAAATGTAAGGATTTTCCAGACAACAATCCTGTAAAATAATGTCCCAGGAGATATTTCAGCCTACCCTGCTAATATGGCTAATAACATCTAAGCTATTTTCTTGTTTTTGTCATGAAGATGTGGTTCTTTTATGCAATAAATATCTGTAAGAAAGATATGGCTCTTTGTTTTTCAACAGAACATATCAATAAAGCTAAATTCCAGAAGACTGTTTTCCTCATTAATCAGGCTCTAACAAGACAGGCTCAAAAGCATTTCATTGGTTGAAGGAGAAACATTAGGTGCCTGATGATCTGAATCTTTCAATATTTCACATCTTTTTATTTGTCTTTTTTGAACCAAGGTATCTTTGGTTGTAATGCAATGATGTACTTTTTTCTTTTTATTTCACAGTTCAATAAATTATACCTAGAATAATCATGCATTATTCATTTTTTCTTTAATTAGAATTTGGGATTCAAACCGAAGCTTATGAAAATGGATACAATTCTGACCTGTGTTCTGAAATTTTGTATAATTTAATAAATGATAATTCAGAAATGAGGAATGTCATTCCAGGAAACAGGATTACTGGGTTAAACATTTCAGGAGAAAAAAGCCTCCTTCATTTTTCATGAATAGATTTTATTACGAAAGACAGTACTAACATTTTTTTTGTTTTAATACAAGAGAATAGAATACAACATTTTCAAATATATATATAAATACTCCCAGCATTTTTCTGTTCTCTTAGTAGTGATCACTGCATCTCACAAGAAATGTTAACATTTCAGTTTGATTACAATAGGTTGTTGATTACAATAGTTTGTAGTGTACCCAGTATAATTCACTGTATGTTGGGTAGAAAAAAACTCATGGTTTCTGTGTAAGTGACAGTCATCTGCCCATTTCTGTAACAGGTAATGGGTTAAAATTAGAACAAAGTACTAAGATAATCTGCTTTGCTGTCAATGTAAGCCTAGATTCAATATGTCATTGCTAGATTGATATCTTAAAAGATGGTTAGAAAGATGCAGTCAGATTTAAAGGGTCTTGCATGTGGCAAAATAAATTAATAGTTGTTCCAGTGGATTTAAAATGTTAGGATAGTTATGGGAGGCGTGAAATGTGTTTTCAATTTTGGTTTTACATGTTGCAATTACAAACTTTGACAGCTCTGCAGACGCATATGAACAGCCACTGTTTCCCTGACATAAACGGGAGGACTCTTCATGTATTTTTTTTATTTGCTCTGAAAGGCTGTAGGCTTGATTTTTTATCAGAACTCTTCAAAGAACCTGTGAAAAGAGACAGCTTATAGTTATTAGAAAAATGCACTTTTTGGCAACTTGGTAGACATTCTGTAGCCTCTGGATATCCATTTAGTGCTAATTAAGCCTTATTGTCAAGCTTTTTCTCACAATGTGAATCTTTTAAAATCTTCAGATGTTCCAAAACTCAATCAAATTATTCTATGCTTATCTCTTTTCCAATATTTAATAAATTACTGGTATGAATTCAACACATGCACCAGTAGTGTGGGGGGAAAAAGTTTTTTTAAGATGAATAGTTGTAGAAATAATACATTTAAAAATGACAGAAAAAGAAATAATTACAGCATTTGTATTCTGTCCATGACGGAGTCCAATACATGGCAGTAGGTTTTTTTTTAACAGATTGTCAGGTAGCTTCCACTCCCACGGTCATTATTCTTGCTCGTTGTGCAACGTGTGAGTGCTTTAACAGCCTGCTTTATCCAAGATGTGGCAAACGGCCTTAATGAAGCCAAAATCTCAAATTAAAGATAATTTCAAAGACAAGCGTGTTATCAGAAGGTCTTGGGATGATGTATGCGTGTTCCCGCTCGTTAGCAGCTGTCTCTTTAATTACTACAGATGCTAACGAGACACTAGCAGCATATGGTGGCAGTGGGAGAGTTGGCACTGGGTGCCAAAAGTTGAGTTTCTACGAAGAAAAAGTTGATTTTTTTTCTTCCTTAAGGAGTTTAAGATCTCCTAAAACTGCGAGCTTAGTTATCCCCAGAAGATCAAGGGTCTCGCCTTCTTCCATGGAAAGAAAGCTTCTTAGAGTGGTGATGCTCAAGTACTCAAGGCCACATTATACCCAGTGAGATCTACATTGCTGAAGTGCTTTTCAAGTTCTTCTGGTTCAATCATTAAGCTTATAGTAACTTATAAATTAATGATCACCTCTTCCAAAATCATAGTGTACTCCCTGCATTTTAAACTTGCTTTTTTTAAGTGTTAAGGGACTTTCTCAAGACTGTCAGTGAGTTACACTCTCTGTAAGTTTCAATACAGTTGCTCATAAAACAATTAAGGCTTAGTAAAAGGTTACAAATTGGCACTTCTTTCTTTCATTTCATTGTTGCTCAGCCAGTGTTTTTTTTTGTGTACTTTCAGGGAAACATGATTTTTGGTTAATGTGCTATGATTGGACTAACCTTTTTTTAGCAACAGGATAATGACTGGAATCACAACACTGCATTTCCTGCGTCGGCCTGTAAGGTTTCCAATTAGAAATAATAGCCATTTCAGTGACATGACTTCTAACTGGCTAAAGAAGATGCTGTAACAGAACTTTTTCTGTTTTCAGCAGTACCATTATATATACTAAGGTAACCGAGTAATAATCTTTGCCATGAGTCAGTCCACTCCCTGACATCGATCATCATTGAGGAGTAAACCTTTAATATTGCTTAAAGGCTGACCTGTTTCCTCCCAAAGGCAGAGACAGCTGAAAGATTTTTTGGAAAGCCTTTCCTTTTGGTTCTGTAATGTGAAACATGTCAGTGTTAAACTGTATTTTTTTATCTCAGGAATGTGCAGGAGAACCCCTGTTCATGCTATACTGTGCCATCAAGCAACAGATGGAGAAAGGACCCATTGATGCCATCACTGGAGAGGCCCGATACTCTCTGAGTGAGGACAAGCTCATCCGACAGCAAATTGACTACAAGACTTTGGTTAGTTTGCTGTCTGTGAAACACAAATTTAATGACTAACAGATAAGCAAAATAAGCTTGATATCATACAGTTATATGACATTTTCTTAGTTCTCCTGAGGTCACTAAACATCAATTTGAACACAGATGAAAAGTATTAACTGCTTCTGTTGAGTATTTAATATTCTATTTTTATACTTCAAGAGTTGTGTGATACAATATATTTAGACTAACAAAATATGTTATTACAAAAAATAGTATTGTTTATATAGTTACTGTATAGTATTGAATTCAACTTTTTTTTTACAATAAAGCTTAAATGGCATCACTTCCGTACAAATTGTCATTTGGCCCTAAATTGTACATTTAAATGAAACGACTTCTTAAAACTTTAACGTGTTGTACACTTATGAGTATAAATTTACTTGAGGAATTCACTTTTATCATTTCTTAAAATAATGGGGAAGACATTTCAGTCTGCATGCACGTCCATTGCTCAAATGGCACAGTTGTGTGTAATTGAGCTAATGTAAAGAAAGAGCTAGCATAGAAGCTGATGAAGGCTCTACTGTGGCGAAATAAACTGCTGGAACAGTGCGGTGAATTCTTGTCAGACCTGTGTTGTGTTCCCGATTTTTGTTTTCTCATTCCAGATTTATTTCTCATAGATGTTTTCTCAGCCTTTTTTGTTAGGTAAATCTGATGTTGTTACCAAGTGTCTCATTGCTTTCCCTCAGACTCTGCACTGCGTAAACCCAGAAAATGAAAATGCCCCAGAAATCATAGTGAAGGGACTGAACTGTGACACCATCACCCAGGTGAAGGAGAAGCTTCTGGATGCTGTGTACAAAGGGATGCCTTACTCCCAGAGACCCAAAGCGGGAGATATGGACCTTGGTAAGACACAACATGGAATCAGAATTGGCTCAGGGGTGAAAGTACCTTTAGGCTTTTTCTTGTTTCTAACTTCCCTGATGTTCCTCCAAATCCCCAGCCCTACTAAAATGTCTCACTTCTGTCACCCATTTTGACTAAATACTCCAGAGAGCCTACTTCCATTGTAACCATAATTCACCTTCAATGTACTGAAGAAGAGATGCTAAATTGTGTTTGGTAAAATCTAAATTCAGATACAGACAGCAGAACCACAACTGCAGACTCAACTCAACAGTTTAAAAAATTTAATAAACTAAAACTCTGTCATGGAAAATACCATAGTTTTCTCTCAGTTTGTAAGTCAAGTGATAAGTCTCAATTTCCCTTTTGTTTAACAAACAGAAAAAAACAGCAAAAGTAAAGCAAAACAGCAGAAACTAAATATTCTACTGACATCTGAGACTCACAAGTGCAATATACAGCGTATATAAATCCTTTAAATTTGAAACTTGAAGGGAATGTGGTGCCAAACTGGCGAAAGCTACAATACATGAAAATGAGCTTAAAATTAAACGTTCATAAGCCCTAGTGTGGGTAGTTGATTTAAATGTCTTTCTCCCATGGGCAGAATGGCGGCAGGGCAGGATGGCACGGATCATCCTTCAGGATGAGGACGTGACAACCAAGATCGACAACGACTGGAAACGACTCAACACTCTTGCACACTACCAGGCAAGACCAATTCAGCACAACAGCTCAAATTATGGCAGAGGCACACTTCAGAGTTGCTCCAGGCCCAGAAATTCCATTATATTCCATTATAGAGTTTTATTTAAAAAATACTTCCTGAGCTATTTTAGATTTCTAATTGGGTTCCATTTCAGTTGCAGTGAATAAGAATATTCAATGTTCCCATTTGTTCACGGATGTCGTGAAAGAGGGAGGAATTTGGAATTTCTACTAAAAATGTGCAGTTATATAATATACAAAACAATATTTGCTGCAAATGTTTTGCTGACATCATATATTGGCGAAACACCTACTTGTAGTTTTATAAAAACACATTAGCATATTTATAGATACTTAAACAATGTAATGCAAAACTGACAAAAGAAATAATTACCAACTTGGTTGTATTAATCAGTATTTAATACTTAAATTTTCCATGAGGAGATATACGTTATAGCATAGGAGTGTTTTGGGGAATATTTGTTATCCTTATCTAATGTTGATTTTCTTCATCCATGCCCTCTTCATTTCTAGGTAACGGATGGGTCAGTGATTGCTCTAGTACCGAAGCAGAATTCAGCATACAACATCTCTAACTCCTCCACTTTCACCAAATCTCTCAGTAGATACGGTAAGATTTGGGAGGTTTTTTTAAATATTAGGTCTTTTTATGTCTGATGTATTGCATGGAGAAGTTGTTCCAAAAACTTTTCACAAATTCAGTAAAAAATCCTAAACATTGTTTACAAAGATTCTGTGAAATGTAAGTGAAGAGCTGTCTTTTAGTCATTGATGCAGGCAAGGATGATCCCAGGAGCTCAGGTGATTTTCAAGCTTGTCATATCTAGGATTTCTTTTATTTAAATTATTTTGCTGAGAAGTTCTTTGTTGGGAAAAATATTTCATTAAACCAGAGCCTGACACTCCTGCTCTTCCCACAATTTTAAAGCCGTTCCGATTATGTCTCAGAATGACAGGCATTAAATTCAGCACCTAATTTTGCCACAGCATAAAAAACGCTGTCTAACCGGGAGACACATGCTGTTTTTACAACTGACAAAGCCCTGTTCCTTTTTTGCAAATTTCAGGTGTCAGATTTTTTTTGTGATCAAATTGAGGTAGCTATAGCAACAGTGATACTACCACATGACTTAAATGAATGGTAGCTTTATGGTAACAATTCTTCTGTAAAAAGGTAGATCAATTTAATTTAACTTTATGAATACTTGGACATCAATGGCATTGAATTATTTATGGTGTTCTAGAAGAAACAGAGGCAGATGCCCCATTTCCATTTGATGAAAATGTAGAAATGATGGCAGTATACAATTTGCCAACACCAGGCAGCAAAATGCCATGTACCTCTACTGTATCTCTGCATTGTCAAAGAAAACAGCTTAGTTTAACTGTGTTCACTAGGTATTATGTCTCATATAAGGCCATTTGTTGCTAATGATTTTTCTGCAGTGAGCCCTCTACCTTTGCATGCAGAACTGTGCAGGTGAGGATGAGATTGCAATTGATTTTCAAATGTGTAATAAAACTGTAGGGGCATTGTATTGTGTGTGAAGATTAGCTTTGGATTTAGAACTCACAGTGTTATCTAATGAACAACTGAAGCCGATTCTCTGCAGTTCATCATTCTCAATAACCAGACAGGAGAGATTGAAGCTGTTTTTTTAAACAGCTCTTATAATATATTGGCATGTTTGTAGTACTGGGTAGTGTAATACAAGATGTTTTTGATCTGCTGTGAGAGAAAAGGGGAAAGTGCTATGATCTTCAAGTTGTATTTATTGAAACTAGACACAATGGACATTTGTGTCTTTAATAATTAACAAATGTAGTTTGTGACTCATTAGTGCAGGATTACTTTGGAACTATCACTTAAAATGAAGCTTGTGTGCTATCACCTTAAAGCCCTAGAGTCCGCACTCAAGACGTTTGTTTGTAGTTTGTGTGCTCTGTGTTCATGGTTTTTTTCTGTGTGCCCTGGTTTCATTGCACATACAAGCTGTCTAGATTTCATTGGCTTTTCTAAATTGTCCCATTTTCTGTGGTCTTCCAGTGGATCCACTGTGTGCCCTCTGCTTTAGGTTAAAAACAATGGGCCAGTGGCTTTTTCTAGTTAACCTCAATGGACTTGAGGTCTTTGTTAGAACATAATGTATTTACTCTGTACAGTATGTATATATTTTAAACAGTAGTATGATACTGCTGTCACAGAAAAGAAAAAGGCTACAGAAAAGCTTTGAACGTCCTGTGATTAAATTCATGAGGTTAATACCTAACTGCTCTGTACTCTAATTGTAGAAAGGCCTTTTTGATTCATGAAGAAATAGTTGCCTTTGAATTTGGGCAGAATTTATTTATTTTTTTCTGTCTGTGTCGCAGAAAGCATGCTTCGCACAGCCAGCAGCCCAGACAGTCTGCGGTCACGTACGCCCATGATCACCCCTGATCTGGAGAGCGGCACCAAGCTCTGGCACTTGGTGAAAAACCATGACCACTCAGACCAGCGCGAGGGAGACCGTGGCAGCAAGATGGTCTCCGAGATTTACTTGACACGGCTGCTAGCCACTAAGGTAAGGGAATTGGGGCTTTGTTGAATGACCTGCTTCACCCAACGAAACTGTTGGCATCTCAGCAGCTTGACTTCAGCTTCATCCATTAGATGAAAAAAACACACACACTTCCAACTTTGTTGTTTAGAAAAAGCTGCCAGTTGTTTTTCATTGAATGGATGAAGATTTTCCAGAATGAGATTTGGATGTTTGTTTAAAGAAAATAATAATGAAGCAGATGAGAATGTGGTTACGTGGTAGGTGGTTTTCTCTGAAGTGATTCACAGAGACTAGAGGCGGACCATGAATTATCTGCTGCTTCTGTCACTTACGGGGAAAAAAAAAACCTCTTTTGTTTTATTGTCTGAAGGACAGAGCACAAGGAGCCTTGTTAACTTTGTCAAGCTGGCAGAAACAGAGTTTGACCTGAGAACATTCTTGCACCACTTTTTTTAATGACTAGATTATTAGTAGTAGTTTATTTAAATGTAATCTTTTCACTAGTTGCCTAGTTGTAGTATTATCACTGCGGCTGGTATGGTGCCTTTAAGAGCTACATCTGTTACATTTGCAGAATATCTTTATCCAATTCTTCCTGAGAAAATAAGGAACATCACACTTGATTGCTTGCGCTTGATTGTTTTGGTCCTAATTGTACAAAAAAAAAAGAAATTGAAATTAGATGGTGTTAGGGGACTCTTGGGCAGTCAATTTCTTTTTTGCAAGGAAAAAAAAAAGAGAAGACAGGTAATGTATTCTAAATTGTGTGTTTTTTGAAGCCTGTGTGCCAGCAGGCCAGTGGGACCTGAATACAAGCCAGAAACTGCCTGTTTGGCTCCAAGTCAACCAGACTGTCCCTCTGCATTAATCTGAATAAGCAATTTAGAAATTAATATACCTTTTTGAGAGAATATTGTATGAGTAATGTTATGTTTTTTTCAACATGAAGTAGATTTGTTGACAAAGCAGAAATAAAATTCAAGTCACTCAGGATTACTCCCTACACCACCCCCATCCATAGATCTATGTCTGTACTTTCTCCTTGCACTGATTGATGTTGTGATTTCAAGCTATTTTCTTACTTTTAAGCTAAGTCTGACCCTGGGAGTAAGCCCAAATCAATGCCCTGTGACACAAATTAAACACCATTGTTTGTAACAACCTTTTATGAAGTGCTGATATAATATGCTCATCGATAAAAATCTATTGTTCTTTTATGTCTGGCAAGGGAATGGTATTAAGTCTGTAGGTTGGTAATGTGCTCTGGGTCGTTTATTACTCTGGAATGGTTAATTTGCATTATTGGCCTCTGAGCTCGGCTAGATAATTTGCAAAAGCTAAGCACCTAGATATTCTGCTTGCTCTTACTTTTTCTGCTGTTGGGACAACAAAGTGCAAGTGTGGATTTTCTGGGTCGTTATTGTTGTGATGTAATACTGCCAATTAATCCATCGTGTTCAAGACCACATTTTTTTCTGCAGGATCACCATTTTATTTTTTTTCTAAGGGGGCACTTCCAAGTCCTGGAATTGTAGTCTACCTTCCCTTCATTTTAGCTGAATTGTTGATTTGCTTTCTTAAGCACATTATGAGACTAAATGTGATCATTTGAGCTTTTGAGTTGTTTTCAGCTATGAACCTCTTCATGAGTAAGTTACGTAAACACATTATCAACTTGACTTTCTTTAGTCCACCTGTTCTCCTAACTTTGCTTGTCTTGGGCATGTTGTTTCAGGGTACATTACAGAAATTCGTTGATGATCTCTTTGAGACGATATTCAGCACTGCCCACCGTGGCAGTGCCCTTCCCCTTGCTATCAAGTATATGTTCGACTTCTTGGACGAGCAGGCCGACAAGCATCAGATCAGCGATTCAGATGTGAGGCACACCTGGAAGAGTAACTGGTAAGCATTTGTCTTCAACATTTCCATTGGCACTTTCTCCTATTGGGGCTTATGTGCATCACAATAGGCTTTTTTAACCCCTATCCCCAAGTTAAATTACTGTATCTTCTCATGCAGAATATACAGTACCACAGGTGAAAGATTAGCAGCACGCAACTTTCATGGTCATTGTAGTCATTGGAAGGGTTTAGTTTCCTTTGTCAGCAGCATTCTGAAATGAAGAAGTACTGGAAGTGGGAGAATGCAGGAATCTGTAAATTTAGTAGCATTGACTGTGGCCACAGCACCTTAGATTGACAAACAAGATTCAGAAGATAAGGCCTCAGTCTACACCACACAAACGGGGGGAGTACTGAGTGCTGCACTGAAGTATTTTACGCTTTTACTGTTGCTTAAAAATTGACTCGGAAATCAAAATTTGTTTTGATGTCTCTGATTGTGTTTTAAGTGGGACAGAGTTGAAGATAAATATTGTTTTGGATATTTTTCATATCTATTTGTTTTGTCTGTTTTGTCCTTCCAGCCTACCTCTGCGTTTCTGGGTAAACGTGATAAAGAATCCCCAGTTTGTCTTTGATATCCACAAGAACAGTATTACAGATGCCTGCCTCTCTGTGGTGGCTCAAACATTCATGGACTCCTGTTCCACATCAGAGCACAAATTAGGCAAGGACTCTCCTTCCAACAAGCTGCTGTATGCAAAAGACATTCCAAACTACAAAAATTGGGTGGAAAGGTATGTATGCCTTTTGCTGCATTTCTCAGTCAGTCCATCAATCTTCATTACGTTTTTTTATGGTGCACACCATCTGAAAGCCCAGTGCAGCATTTTGTGTATCTTTCATGCATCAGGTTTGGCAGAGAGGGGATGCCTGACTCAGTTTCAACTGAGAAAAGCAGGTGCGACTCTACTCTACTGCTTGATGTTACAGCAGGGTTTTTATTAAATTAAAGCATACATCCGGCAAGTGACAAATGTTTCAGTCGTATAAATGTACAATAAAAATAAATTTGTGTAAAGTTCTCTGTGTCAATTGGGTGCAACAGTTTGAGTGATTGATGCCCACAATTCAATGTCAGCATGCACAGAGCTGAGTTTTGAATCTCATGAGTTTTGGTGTTCTTGAATCCCCTGTCTTATCTCACATCATGTGCTCCTGGGACACCACTATCCAGGGTGCCGGCTGCTACTAATGCACAGTTTGGAGAAAGGTGCTCATTTTGCAACTGTGCGTAATGTTGAACTAACATCATTTTAAGTGACCTTGAAGATGTACACATTGAGCTGCTGTTTCCTCATTTGTGTCATATTAACAAGAACTGGTTTCAGACTTAAAGTATACAGTAAGAACATCAGGATGAGATAAATTTAGAATTGCTGCCATGTAACTTAAACAATTACAGCAATATATGTAATATGTTTTACACTGTATGATATATGATATGACCCTGCCATTTGCTCTTTAAGACGGGTCAATAATCTATTCCTGCTTTAAGTCTTATCACTGCAATGTCACAGAAAGCTGTTACCACAATACCAGCACCTGACAAAGATGTAATAAAGTCTGCTTCCCCAATGTTTAAAGGAATGTGCCATTCAATAATATTTCCATTTGGTCAGTTCCTCTGTAAAAATGACTCATCCAGATATACTTCCCCTATATCAAACCTAGACTTGCTTAATCAGTTTCCATAAATGATAATCTGAGTTCTTTCATCAGAAAAATTGTTTTTTGATTATTAGATTGAGGTAAGCTGTAAATGACCATAATTGAAATTGGGAACTCAGTAGAAATTGCCTTTTCTCTTCTGAGGTGAGAGGGGCGGATGTCTGTTTTGTGTGCTTTTGGGTGAAATCTGCTCTGCAGCATGGAGGGGGTTAGTAATTGGGATTGCCATTCTTTGTCTGTCTGCAGAAAACAAGCCAAGCAGGGAGGGAAGGTCTGATATATGTCATCTCTAGTGAGAATTCGCATGCTGTTGATTATCGAATGACTCAAAGCTGCAAAAGTGCTGCCAACAGACAAATATTAGGCTACATCACCTTTGCATTTGCTAATAAGTCAGGACATACAAATGCAGTATTTGTTGGAACAAATGAATCTATTCGTATTGCAAGGATAATATGAGTTATAATTATTTATGTCATTTATCACTGATATATCAATTATAATAATTAATCATTCTTTTTCAAAACATCTCTACAGTAGAAGTGGTAGTAAAAATGTTAACTCCCTGTGGTCTTGTAAAGAAAGGTATAGGGGGACTGTTTAAATCCAAACAATGGTACCTTAATGAAAATGTGGTCTCTTGCTGTTTCTGATACAAGCCCTCTTTCCCTCTTCCCTCTCGATCTCTTTACAGGTACTACTCGGATATCTCTAGAATGCCAGCAATCAGTGACCAGGATATGAGCGCGTACCTGGCTGAACAATCACGGCTACATCTGAGCCAGTTCAATAGCATGAGCGCGCTGCATGAGATCTACTCCTACATTGTCAAGTACAAAGACGAAGTGAGTCGGTTCTGTAAAGTGTGGCCTGCGTTCCCAGCTCCACTGCAAGATCTCTTTCATTTCCAGCATTCCATCTGGTTTGCCCAGTTTCCTTGCCTGTAAAAGGTTTAAGAAATCCCCTGCCCCTGACATGCCAAAAATCATTCATCCATTCTTTGGCTTAGTTCTTTTTCCTTATTTGCTTTTTGATTATGTCTGACACTTTGGTGCAAGTGGCCATGTTTTTTCTATGTATTCCAGCCAAAAGTTCTCTTGACACACTTTCTAAAGCCCAAGTAGTTGGGCTCTGAACAATCATGTTATTTATCCACACATGTTGCAACAACTGTGCAAGTGTTATACAGATACATATGATACAAATTCGCTTTTCGCTGTTTTGTGTCCTAATACGTTTTCAATCTCATGGTCAGTGTGACATTTTTCAGATGTCACAAATTTTCAGTACAGCAAGGTTGTAACAGAACTCAACAACAGCTCTAGTGGCTTGGGATACAGCAGCGATAGGCTGGGGGAAAAAAGGATTGAATCTGGACATTTTAGTGATATCGCACACCTTTGAGAAAACACCACTCTATAGGAAATTACAAATCATCTTTAAAGCAAGTTTGTGAATTCAAGGGACTAATGAAAAGAACGTTTGCAGGGATGTGACCCAATGCAACATGTGGTAATGAGGTATTTTTCAGAAACATTTAAAAAGAGTGTTGTATTGAAAGGAGTGGAATAAGAAATGGCAAGATAAGTTAGATATTAAATAAACCATAATCCATTCATCTTCTAACCTCTATCCAATGCAGTGTTTGGGGGAGTGAGAGCCTGTACTGGCAAGGAGTGAGCACAAGGCTAGATACACCCCGGACAGGATGGCAGTCCATTACAGGGCGCACACAAACATACACACACACACACACACTCACACCAGGGTTAATTTTCCCAGAAACCAGTTAACCTACCAGTATGTCTTTGGACTATGGCAGGAAACGAGAGCATCTGGGAAAAACCTTCACATACAGTACACGGGAAGACCATCCAAACTGCAGTCAGATAACACCCCAAGGTCCAGAATAAACCCAGGGCCCCAGCACTGAAAAGCTGCACTCGCCACCATACCACCATGCCAACCTAAATAAGTCACCTTCGTTAAATTAGATGTGATGTAACACTGTAAGTCACAAAGATTGCATGGTGGTTAATGGTAGGAAAACCACATAACAAAGGACTGTGTAGCCATTAAGTCAGTGCTTTGCATCCGTTAGAAGCATTAAGACCTTTGAGTGTTCTTGTCAACTTTGCTTAAGTATTACTTTGGATATGTTTTTTTGGTTCCCTATTGCAATCTGAAAGGGAGCTCATGACTGAAACAATAAGCTGTATTTTGTGGGCAGCATCTACCGTATAAATGACCTTTACAGTTTAGCTCCATCTTGAAACCTAATTAGGGACCAGTGGAACAGGATTTATTTCATTACTCCTGAGGTACAGCGATCCTGGGAGATAATTTCCCTCTGCGGGCAGAAAGATGGTCCAGGAAACTACATGTTCTAGATCCCAGCCTGACACAGACTAAAAGCCTGGCAGCTGGTAGAGTCAGCTGATAAGAAGAGGCTCTCATTCGGACTGAGTGCATGTGTAATCATTTTTTATGATGTGTGTTTCCTTTGCTTTTAGGCAGAGTTGAACTCTTGAATGATCCTTCGTCCAATTCCACATTAGCCTCTTCTTTCTCTCCCTAGCTAGCCCTCTCTCTCACTCTTTTGCTATCTCTAGTTATGTCTTACACTGAATCTTTTTTTCCTCTGTCCCTGTTCTCCTGTAGTTGTTCTTGTTAATGCATCACAGCTGCCTCCATTTACTGGGTACCATTCATTATATGTAATTACTGAGATGCAGCACAACCCTCACTCACAGAATTTTCAAAAAAAGGAATGATTATTCCATTATGCTGTTCTATAGTACAGGATCAGTGCTTCTGAATGGAAGCTGTAATTTATTCCCATTTAGATAGCCATATCTTGGTAATCGCTGCCTTCTTGATGCACACTGTGCTTCTTCCTCATGTTGCCTGTTATGTCATTGGCAGGGCGCCTTTTCTTCTCATTGCTGAACGAATACTGCCATTTTCTGGCTCATTAGTAATGCATAAAGAAGACAGAGATCTCCCTTGCTCCCACATTGCAGAGTGTTGTTTTAATAGTTGCCATATTAGCTACTAAATATTTTTTTTTTGCTGTAGCCAAATTGCGTACAATAAGGTGATAGCTCAGGGAGTTTCTTTGTTATACTGCCCCAACCAAAATAAAAGAGAGCCTTGCAATTTATAATGGAAAATGTTGCTCATTATGAATTGTTATAAATTAGTCATTCTTGTTGTTTTTTTTTGCTTTTTTCATCTGAAGATATTAGACACATGTTTCTGATTGGGGATCATTTTGCATGCTGAAAATTGGACTTATTGCTTTGAGAATAGGCATGTGGAACATCAGTCAGATAAATCATTTTGTTTTCACAAAGCCAAATTTGGTCCTGGGTGAGTCCCTCGGTCTGCGCTTTAAAATTGATTTTTTTTCTACCTTCACAATCCAAGTGAAAAATGGATTTTTCTCAGTTTATTAGCAACACACTCGTTCCGCTTGTTGCTTGTGCATGCATTGACACAGCAGGCTTTTGCTTCTAGGTCATCAGGTCTCGGTAATGGCTGGAGCAGGCAGGACCTGCACAAGCCACTGGCCGCCCCTGTTGAGAGGCCAGGAGGTTATAGCAGATTTCATCCTTGACGAGAGATAGGCAGCTAAGGTCCCAGCTGTCTCTCTCTCTCACACATATGCGCCGATTGACCCAGGAGTCTTGTCTCTAGCTTTTTTTTCAGGATGCAGTAGACCGGAAGCTAAAAAACAATTGCTTGGAGGGATCATACGGTCTTGCATCTTTCATTCCATCACTTGCTGTTTCTTTTATGTCTATGCCTTTTAGCAAGGCTTTGAAATAATTTGGTAGCTTGATTTAACTTGTATTTTAGACTCTAAAGATAATATATATGATCAACTGAGCCAAGAATAACATGATAAATATATTTAGAGCTTAAATAGGAATGATGTCAAGAAGCCCCTGCAGATATCAAGGAGTTGTTTGACTAGCTAACCTGTCCGTGCAGTGCAGAGCAGTTGTTCTAATCTCATTCTGCCACAAACCTACATTTTTTTTTACAGTGAAACAATTTGTGCTTTCCATGTCCCTGTCTGCTTTTTTGTTATGTATTGCTGTTTAAGATACAGACTTGGTGCCAAATGAATTTTGAGTCTTATGTATCAATGTGTATACTATTAATAATGCTTCATCAGACGAAAGACATTGCGAGACTTTTATGCTCACAAATCCAGTTTAAGAAAGACCCCAGAATGCTTGGTTAAAAACAAGGGGCAGATTAGCTGTAGATTTTGTAATTTACAGCTTTTAAATAGCTTTCCCTTCTCTTTATTTTCATTTTATTTCATAAGCCACTAAAAGTTTTATTAATTATGTCTTAAAGCATTTCACACTCCCTTTAATGAATAAAGGGTCCCCATTTGAGAGCTCTGCTTCACGTCTGAGTACATTATTGCTATTTAATGACTCTGAGCAAGCTTTGGAAGACGGGCTGAGAATGAATTTTTTTACGATTCAAGCTGCTGTCCTGTTGCATGCAGCAGGCAGAACCATTGATCGAATGCCTCTAGACAGAGGAGTGGAGTTGTCTCTTAACTGCTACTCCCTGCTAATGGAGTGCCAGGGCTTTCTAATCTTATAATTAATAAAATGGTTTATAAAAATCTGCTTTTATAACCCCACACTCTCTTCTCCACATCACTACCCCCACCCAGGCGTAATGCACTTATTTGCTGTGGGCCATTAGGACATTAATTGGGGCTCTCCTCATCGCTCTGAGAGATTAGCTCTTTAAGACTGCAGATGACAGTGATGGAGCAGTTGGACATGAAACGGTCATTGTCAGATCCCCAGAGCATTCTTCCTGTCACATTACAGAAGACGTCTTTTCCTCTTACACTTCTGACAAGCCCCACACGTTTGTTCTTTACGTTGTAAAGAATCGAGTGCTCTCTGTGCTATATTTAAGTAAAGCTTGCTTTTCTAATGCTGTTACGTCATTAAAAACAGTGTATGGAAGCCCTACATTGGATAGTATTCTTTGTTACAGTATTTGCAGGGTGCGAGTGTTTTAGATGTAGATTTGTTCTTACCTTTCTTCGTCATCTCCCTTTTCTCTTTGTCAGATCTTGTCTGCTTTAGAAAAAGACGAACAAGCCAGGAGACAGAGACTGAGGAGTAAGCTGGAGCAAGTCATCGACACCATGGCTATCGCCAGCTGAAAACTCTGTCTGTGGCCCTGAGAAGAGTCTTGCTGAACACAAACTTAATAACTGAGAGAACTAAAGCAGTGCACAGTGGATCCTGCAGGACTGGGCATGTGTAGCCTGTCTCAATTAAAAGCATTTAAAGTGTTTTTTGTTTGTTTTTCTAAAGATGCTATCTTTTCATGGACCCAATTAATAACTGAGCTGAGAAGAAAAATGCAACTGAGACAAGGCACCTTTATGGATTTGGAGATGGTTTCTGGTCACTCTCTGTCACAAAATGAAGCCTGAATGGGACTTAAACCTCAAGGACTTTTTTTTGTTGTTGTTGGTTTTATTTTATTTTTAAATATACTTGACTGCCCATTATCTCTGGCCTCCTGCCACTAGTGTTACTGCTAAATTTGCACAATTTACAGGAATTAAAATACAAAATATAATTTGAGTTTTTAAAGTAAAAAAATAAAAGTTGAAAATGTTTCCATTTTAACAGAAAAAGGAAATTATTATTGAAATAGTTCTGTTATGAAATGAGTTCCATGCGCTTTGATATTTCTGACAAAAACAAAGAAAAACTTGTCCTGTGCCATGTTTTATTTGAATGTTGTTTAGTGCAAACACATTTTGTTAGATTAAAAAATGTGCTATTATTTAAATGTAAACATGCCTAGTGACTGAAGTTACAGTAGAAAAAGTCAAAAGCAAAAAAATGAAAGCAGAAAGATTTAAACTATTAAGACTGTCTTTTTGAGCAAAAAGGTAGAACTTGTACTTTGAAAATAAGAAGTACTGTATATTTTTGTTTGCAACTCTTTCCTCATTACATGTGATTTCTCAAAAGAGCTATAAGGAAATGCAGGTTCTGTGGCATTTAATTTCTCTCCAGATTAAACTCACTAGCATTCTTGAAGCACATTATCAAGAATGGTTTAGAAAAGACATCTGAAAACCCTCTTAAAAATACAAAGCATTCATCCTGCTGGCTGAGCCCTGAGTATTTTAATCATGCTGGTTGGTTGAATGCTGTTTTAAAATTGTTTTTAAATCCTATAACGCACATTTCCAATTGCACAATAATTCCTAAATGAAGTATATTGAAGACAGACAGAAGAGAAGGTGATGCATAGAGAATCTGTATTTGGTGCAAAAAACTCTACAGATGTCAGTCCTTTTTGAGGTGTTCAAGAATAACATCATTTGAATGACGGCCGTAGCTGTTTTGGATAATATGGATATTTAAGTTTGGATGTCTCCATACTTCCCAAATTCTCTTGTCTTAAGATCTGCCAATAGAATTAAATACTGTATTTAGACTTTAACAGCTTTTTAAAAAAACAACAGAGTAATGAGGTTGCCGAAGGCATTTAGCTTCTGTTCAACAAAGGGGAAAGACCCCAAAGGATCAGGCTTTCTCCAAATATTATTATGCAGATCAAGGTGCAGAGAGTTAGTCATAAGTATTAAAGAGATTGCGATTGCAAGCTGAATGATCTGAGAAAGGGTTAGCTTTGAGGGGAGAAAAAAGAGCCTGGTATTTATCAGCTCATTAGCAGACCAAAGCTAAATAATCCCTTTAGCCCATGGCCTACGTAAATGGAAAACTGTTGTTGTTATGTGTATAGGCTTTTTAAAGAAGATCTTGAAAGTTTGATGTTGTGGTAAGAAATGTATAAATTGTTTTCTTCTTGCCTAAATTAGGCTGTGGTCAGTAGTGGTCAAAGTATATATTTTTTTGCTTGTTTTTCAGACAGTGAAGCTGTTATTTTCCCCTTTTTTCCTGTAATACAGACCTGTCACAGTAGCCAGTTCCTCAAAGATCATGGAAAAGGTCTTGGTTACCTTGCTTTAGTGGAATGTATGGTATAATTCTTTATATTTTTAAATCTCTACATTTCACAAAGAATGGAATGAAATGAAGACATGAAAATCTCAAGTATAACAAAGAGCTCAGCTTTGTGTGACAAAAGGTTTTAATTGCTGCTTAAATATGTGCTTATTTACAGGGTGAAGTGTTGTTTTTTTATTTTGGAAGATGAAGGTTTTGGCTGTGCAAGTTTAAATTTGATAGCATTGTGACAGAGTCACAGCTTTCTGTGTATATTGTGAGAACCATTCAGTTTCCTGGCAGACACCCTAGTGTAACCTATAGATGTCCATCCTAGACTGGTGATGAGAAAGGTTGCTAAACTCTGGAAACCTGCCATGCTGTGATTTTTAGGTCAATCACTCAGCGTGAGTAACTTACACAAACAATAACTGTAAACTTTGAAAACCCTTATATCTGTCTGCTTATCGCATGCTTTCAAGAGATTTTAGTTTGCCCACGGTTTTCTGTCTCAAAAAATATTAGGGGAGCTGGTTTCCATTCCATGTGTTTTATTTTCACTGTTACAGTGTTGTTGGAGCAAAACTGTATGTTTTTCGACAAGGCTATTCCAGTTTTGGACATTTTTATAAATGAACCCCCACCCCCAGGTTAGCATTCTATAGTAATTTTTTGGACCAATCATCTGTCTCTTGACTGCAACTTCAACAGGGTTACTTTTAAAAGTGCTAAGCATCATTCTTTTTGGGAGCTGCTGAATGTGTGCCATATACAGTATCTGCTGGTGATAGACTTCTGCACATTAAGAAGAGAACACACACCTGAGGCACCAAGCCACTGTTTGCAGTGGTCACAGTTAAGAAGAAGATAAGTTGTTCTTTCACATTGGGTTGATCTTGATAGCGGACCATCTCTAGAGTCAGGTGGTCTGGGAATCATAGTTGTTACTGCCCACAGTGGTTAGGGTATGGTATTTGGGGAGGGTGTACAGGTATCACTTTTAGAGCATCGATATTTTCAGATTTAGTTAGCCTTTATAGCCATCTTTATATATCTAAACATAAAGATGGGATCATCTGTTTTTAATATTTGTCTTTGAAGACTTTTTTTCTTCTGTTAATTGGAAGAAAGATGATTTGTATATCATCCGTGCAGTATTATGTAGTTCAACACTCCATAAGGTTTCACTTGCCTGAACCCTAGACATCCTCTTAGAACTTGCTCCACATTTACAATGCCTTCAGAACCTGATTTTCTTTCCTAGATGAAAGCGGCCTAGTGTTCCGTTGTTTGTTTTTGAGATAAGTATGAGATACACCTTTTCCATACCTTTCCACCCTTATCTGCCTGCTAAATGCAGCTGACAGAAAGCTCAGTAGCAGGAAAAGTCCAGTTCTTAAAGTGTGTTAAATCTACTATAGGAAGCATACAATGTTTTTATAGCACTAAAAAAAGATAAATATAACAACTCGTTTCAGCAGCAATGATAACATTTGATTTTTCTTTGTTAAATATGATCATCTTTGCACTGTGGCTTTCTTTATCTAATTCTCTTCTATAAATGTTGTATGCTTACTACAGTGATTCTGATTAATTCATATGAGCATACGATTGGTTGTAATGTAGAAGAAGTGTTTCTGGGTTTACTTCAATATGTAGCAGCCTATCACTATGCAGGATAGTCGTTGAAGATTGTAAATCCGTTGGTTACATTGAAATGTTCAAAGTCTCAGGAGTTTTTTTTTTAAAGTTTTTCCTGGTTTGTTTTCAGGGGCTGGGGAGAGGGAGTAGGGGGTTTGGGGGAAGGGAGGTGGGGCCTATTGATTTTTGCATGTCTGCTCTAGATTGTAGATTGAGTTCCTTTTACAAATGCAACTGTTCAGGCAGTAGGCCTGATGTTTTGTTTGTTGTTTAGTTTTTTCTTTACTTTGCCACTTCTTGTACAAAATCAAGAGACTTAACTATACAATCCATTTCATTCAATGGTACTACACATTTTATTTTACATCCATAAAGGAACAAAGCTGGTTTGTGATGCTTGCTCTGATAGAGTATCTGAAAGGAAAGGAAGATGCTGTTAGATTGACTTGTGGATTCACACACTGAGCATTCGTTTTGCACAGAGTGCCTTGTCAGCTACAAAACATCTTTAGGTTGTTTTTACCTCACACTGGTGCATTTCTCTCCTACCGTACCTTCAGAGAAAAATACAAAATGCTGTTTGGCCAGCCCCATGAGGCTCATTAATCTGCCTGCTATACTAGAAACAGTTTTCAAACTGTTCTTTTACCCAGAGATTTGTTTCCACATCACTCCATATCACAAAATGTTTTCCAAAGCAGTTTAACAGTGTGCGTCCTTTCTTTTTTTAAAAAAAAGTGGCAAATTAAAATCAACAGTCCTTTTTAAAATGGGATAAAAAAATCAAAGGAATTTTAATACTAGAATACTGAGAACTTTTTAAGATTGTTTCAGACTTGAAACAACTGTGACAAGTTGGCTGTTTAACGCTCATTGTGTAAATATTCTGCTATTTCCTATTTTGCAGATTTACTACTTGTAAATAAACACGCATCAAGGAGAGATTAAACATTTTTTTGCTAAATAATGCTAGTCTTTCTTTTGGTTTCTTTTAAAAAACTGTGGTTATACGATTTAATTCTTTGGATTCATTCCTATATTACATTTGGCCAATAATGCTATATCAGTTCCTTTTATTTTATTCCTACTGTACTGTATATTAAGTTTGGCCAAAATATTAGAATTCTTCAATAGAACACTCAAATAAATGCACAAATAATGAGAGATTTTATATTTTACTGGGATTTGTGTTGAATGCAAAATGTTTACATGAGGAATTTAGTGTAGCTGTTGGTCAGTATTGCTGTGTTAATGTGAATAATATTTAACCAGGTTAAAACCCCCACGAGAAATATTTGGTCAAATCTAATTTGAGGTCATCCAATGAGTAGTTTGTCTGTATGGGAGCACCTGTAAGAAAAATTCCGGAACAAGTTGTGGTGGATCTGGCTGGAACACGGAGACAAATGTGCAGTTGTTGTAAAAAAAAATGATAGCCAGTGTGCACTTGGTGTACTGTAAAAAACAATCTTCAGTATGAGGAAGAACATACTAGGATGGCTCAGGCTGTGGAGTAGAAGCTGTCTTAATATTGGCTATTGCAAAGCTGAAAGTAAAAGCTACCAGGAGTGTCCAGTCCTGATCTTGAAAGGCCTGTGTTCCTGCAAGTTTTCATTCCATCTCAGGTCTTAACAAACTCAGTTTTAATTTAATGGGACTATTTTAACCGCTTCTCCTAGTTTTTCAGGGGCTGTTGCTTTGAAGAGACCTGGACAATCAGCAGATACTGCACATCATGCTTCCAGGATTTAGGGTCAATCTAAACTGCAAATGACTTTTATAACTGCCACTACATAGTTTGTGGCCATATGCTTTCTTAAATGTTAATAGTCACATGGTTGCACTGTGTTGTATTAACATTTTTATACCTAATATTCTGTCTGGAAGAACTAGCACCTTGGTTTATCATTGTCCAAGATGTGAATCAGATTAACTGTAGTTACAGTCACAAAGAACGCAATATCCAAAGCATTTTTCTTTCAATAATTTTACTGTAAAGTGACGAAAGGCAGAGAGGATCTCCACGCAACTGTATTAAAAACAACATGAACTAAAACACGGCAAAACAGACTGAAAACTGTTAATATACGAAATATTAATATGTAAAGAAAACATTTTTTCCATGTCATTGTAGTTATTTAAGTGACTGAACAATCGTAATATCAACGATTGCGGTCCATGTGATTCTTAATGCCCCAGTATAGTGACGGGGACACCATCCTTCAGATGAGATGTAAAACCGAGGTCCTGACTCTGTGGTCATAAAAAATCCCAGGGCGTTTCTCGACAAGAGTAGGGGCCCTTACCAATCATGGTAATAAGATCCCCATCTATGAATTGGCTTCATTACTCTGCTTTCCTCCCCACTGATAGCTGATGTGTGGTGAATGTTCTGGTGCACTATGGCTGCCATCACATCATCCAGGTGGGGCTGCACATTGGTGGTGGTGGAGGGGAGTCCCCATTACCTGTAAAGCACTTTGAGTGGAGTGTCTAGAAAAGCACTATATAAGTGTAAGCAATTATTATTATTAATATAGAAAAGACTGCACTTCAGAACTCAGAAGTTGTGCCCAGATATTCATGTATAACTCATTTGATGTTCATTTACCATTCATTATATGTGAGCTTTATACCAAGTTATTAATCCCTGTAGGTTAAAATCAGTTTTTAAAATTCTCCATTCATATTTTTCCATTCTACTATACAAGTTAGTTCTAGCAAGACTAAAGAGATTGTTTCATGTCTTCCCTTCATCCCTGGGTTTTAATTTCTCTGGACCACTTTTCACATATCTTTGCTATTTTTGTAACATACAAGCTACAGCTGAACAGAACACTCGACATGTATTCCCAGAGTCCACTGACACTGGCAAATTAATTCAGCCATCTGTAAAACACGCTTAGGTTAATTCATGTCACGCTCATTTAGCAAAAACTACTCAAACACTTTTTGTGTCAATACAATCAGTAAGAACAAAACATGAAGTGGGCCGCTTTCAGATACACAATGATACGGCTGACGTAGAATATGAAAATGTGACATAAATATACAGCATATTGATAAATCTGCAGACTGGACTCAGGTGCTTTTGCACAGTAGTGTTGTTCTGTCCATTTAATGTTTGCAATCCAAAGAAGCTGTGTATGGAAAAAAAAGATAATGGAGGTGTTTAACTTGCCAAATCCATGCCATAATGTAGACTGTCAGCAGCACTTTCCTAAACTCAATGAGGCCCGATAAATAGAATGTTATCATTTGTTCCAAGCATAAGAACTTGGGCTAATTTAATTAACATTCCATTGGAGAAAAGCTGAAAATGCATAATGATTGTGGAATCACTGAATCCATAAATGATTCTGTCAGAAACAAATGTTCACTTAGCGTTATGTTATGATGAATTGGAGTGGAAGTAGAAAGCTCTTTTTTCAAGTTTAGCTCTTATAAATTATCTGTCAGCCCAACTAATAAAGCTATGAGGCCTTTTTGTGTTTTAAGAACCAGTTTTTTTTCCCCATTTTATTTTCATAAAAGCCCTTTGAAGTTTTTCAGAATTCATTATATCATTGTAGGAGCCATACCCAAACACCAACAAAAGCATTTAGCATCTGCCTACACTACAGTATGTAACTCCTAAGACCACAAGGAGCACATTTACAAATGAGTGAAGCCTATTGGCCAGTCCTTCTCATTGGATTACTGGTAGCTGGTTTGAGGATCTCTCCAGCTATTCTGTGCAGGATCCCAAAGAATTGGTTTCAACAATATAGTTGTGTAATTTATTCCAGACCTCTGCGAACCTTTGTATTAAGAAATACTGTACTTCCAGACTTCAGTGCTAAATGCACTGCCTCTAATTTTCTGCTTGTGTCCTTGGGTCCGTATTTTGCCATTTGTCCTAAAATTGCACTTAAGTTTGATTTTGTCAGCGACTCAAATTTTTAAATATTTGAAAGATTACTCATGCTCTATACTGTTTACAGCAAAAGAGAATTAGTTCCTTTCACCTGTATGAAAAACATTGCTTTAAGATGGGGAATTAAACATACTGTATATTGACTATTTCTGCAGCGTCACCATCCTTTTTTTGTAATATGGTGACCAAAACTGGACATTCCATTGTTCTTGGAGACTCATAATTGACTTGGAATGTGATTAGAGGAAGAACTGCTCCAGACTGGTGCTAAATCATGAGAAGTTCTGTGCACTGTAATTTAAAGTGCACTCATTTGACCTCACTAGGGGATATGAGATTGGGTAGTGCTCAGTTGCAAACAGCCTTGAAATACTGTGACATTGAGTCTGAGGTACGTATGTAAGATGTCGGTAGAGAGTAAAAAACAAATAGGCATGGGGAGATAAATACAGAAACCTATCAACAAACATCTTTCGATACCCACAAGTAGATGAAGAATTCTGTCAGAATGTAGATTTTACAAGCTTTTATAGCCTGAACCTTGCTGGGTACTGTAGTATATGTCCACATTGTGCATTTTCTGGCTTTTCCACTAGGCTAGGTAGACCAGTCTGTTGCCAGTTCTGTTTCCAACTTGTTCCTAACATAGACAAGCTATCTTAACTTGTGTCCTTTGAATGAGATATAAAACTTACCACTGTATTGTCAATAATTCTGCATCAGCACCCAATGATTAGTAATCCAGTACTTAGTAATGCAGTAAGTGTCTTTGGATAAGATAAGTCTGCTAAATTAGATGATAATTGTGATCATATTAGAGTATACAAGTCAGTGTCAGATTTTAAAATTATTTACAATTTTTCTTTTTTAGAAAAAGCATGCTTTTTTAAAGAGAAAAGGAAATGCTCTGAGCACCATACCCAAATGTCTCATTTGGTTTTGCCTGCTCAAAATTACCAGGGTGTAATGGCCTGTAAAACTGTTTCCTTCCCTGGAGTTAATCTTATCCATTAGTAACCAACATTGATTACATTACAATTTTTGGAGGGAGTAGTAAAAAGCACCATAAAGAATAAATCACTTTGACAAACTGGTCATCAATTTACTAAAAATAAGTAACACTGTTGCTCTTTGAGAAAGGTAAATTCCAATATTTAATTGCAATAATATAACAGTCACATGATTAACTATTTTTAGTCATGCAAGAGTATTTAATTTTTTATTGAATCAGATCAATAGTATACTGAGCATAAAAACTCTTACATCTGCAACAAATTCACAGGAAAATTATCATATTTTTTGTAGCAGGTGTACTGATTATTTTTTGACCAGACTCAACACTGGTAAGTTCATTATGGCTGATATTCATCTGTCATTAACATGGAGTGTTAGTTAGAGTCCCAGAAAGTCCCAGGCTAGTAGTTTGTGACCATCATTGGAATCAATATAAACTGTGCAAATTGCAGATTTTGCTTGTCTGTTTCATAGCCTGTGAAAACATTTACCTGTTGGTCTCTGGGCCCAAGATGCTATAGATCATCCAAAGTTTATCCCACAAAGTTTTAATGGTGTCAAGTCTAGCAACTTGGCCATAACTGTCAAATAACTGTCAAAGTTTTATCTTGCAAGAAAGCTGTTACTCACAAGGCCTTGCATCAATTCCGCTTGAATATTGTCTTATCAGGATGATCTATCAGGCAGGCCTACAGGTGAGATCCCTAGACCTGATCAATGCCGTGCCATGTAGTCAGGTTTGCATCAATGAGTTCTGTAGCACCTAGACACTCCTGGACAGACATTCTTGACATTCAACAGGTTAAATCACCTCATTAACTGTGCTCAATCAGTTGTCTCACTAATGAGGTGATTTACTGCTCATGCAAGTAGTCACCTGAGTGTATCACAGTCAATCAGGAACAAGATGTCAGTCAAAAAGCCAAGAATTTATCAATTACATAAATATAATTCATTAAAGCCATACAAGCATGCTCAAGAAATGTACAAGTAGTCAAATTAATTGGACTGAAATACAATCCTTTGGACTTAAATAACTTAAATAATAATATATACTTAAATATAAAACATATTTACTAATAAGCCTATGTTTGCATTTTAAGGCCAACTTTTCCTTTATACAGTATTTATATAGAATGAATAATGTTGCCCAGGTTTTGCAGGTACAGTGTATATTGAGGTCTGCTTCCATTCAGGCTAGTAATTGCCCAGAATATATCAGTAATTATGCAGGTTGTACAGCCACATTTATTTGGATTTATTTCTTTTGGGAACCAAAGGTGGCCTCATTTTGGCAACAGTTCAGAGGCTAGATTATAGACGTTTTTTTCTCATCTGCCCTTATAAAGATTCATGTTCAATTCTGAGTGTATTAGGGTGGGTGGTGTTAGGAATCTGGTGGAGAAGGTTGGAAGTAAGGTGTTCAGCTCTAAGAACTACCTCCATTGTAAGTACTGTATTAGCTTATTAATATAATTATGGTACGTATGTCTTGTGTATTAGTTTTGTATGTGATTTTGTAAGGTAAGACTTTTTTCTTCTCCTACACCAAATTGTTCACAGCAAATCTCTGACCTATGGGGGTGAATTATTACTTAACTTTTATAAACTGCTTGGACTCAAGCTGCTGACAGGACCAAATAAATGTTCAACTATTAGGTCACCTTTCCAACTTCTATTACCCCCATTAGAGGTATGGGAGTCTCCATTTGGCAGAAGATAAATTAAGACCCACTTATTCCTACTCCTTCGTTTCAATGGATGTAAATAAAAACTTGATAACACTTTCATGCATCTTAATTCCACTCTATTTCTATATGGACTTCACTTTCAGTAGATTTGATTCACTGTTGCTTCTAAGTGGACCAGATAAAAGGGTGTGTCCTATACATCAGAATCTTTTCTGTGTCATAGCAATGTGTGACTGGAATTCCCAGACAGAGCATAATTGAGCAATACTGTTGGGGAGAGGATGTATAGGCAGAGAGAGACTTTTATTGTCTTTCTAGGAGCTGGAGACGGGTGTCTGCGAAATTGCAGCGTTATCAGTGAGAGCTGTTTTAGTATTGCATTGCAGTGGATTTGTAGCGGCAGTGCGAAAAAGACTCACTAGATGATGACAAAGTGCGATGAGTGCAGTTCCTCCTACCCCTGCCAAGATTTGATCCTGTTTGCTCATGGGCACAGAGTGCCTTTTGTTAGTGCTTATCCTGGCTACGCTGCAAGTATGGAATTTCTACATGGAGAGTGTTCTAATGATACCAGTACTGGTGATAAATGCAGTTCTATTCTGCTCTTGTCTGCATTCAATGACAGTGGCAAGCAAGCCAAGCTCCACACAGCCTCACTCTCTAAACAACAGTAAATTCCACTGCACTAGAAGTCCTACTCCTTCATTTTGGCAGTGTTTTACATTGTCTACATTTCAGAACGGGTGATGTTTCTTCTGTTACTCATTCAGTACACCAAGCCCTGCCCTGATACAGGTGTACATTAAAAGCATGAATTCTAGCTTTCTCCTGAGATGGAAGGAGGGTGGGTAAGGTGAGCTGAGTCTACCCCAAATAGATAGATACATCTCAAATACATTGCTCTCCACTGCAGTGTAATTACAAAATTGGAGAATATAAAGGGAAAAAAATAAAAATGAATAAACATTTCTGGAAGACAGGTAATTAATTTTAGATGTTAAGATGTGTCCTTGATGTGGCATACTCTATATTGTATGTGTAATGGTAAAGAAAATGTGCTGAACATCCTCTACTAAAGAGGAGGCTCCATTTTCAGACAATATGTAAGTGAAAGAGACAGTCACGCTGACCTTTGGTTAGATATTATAGTGATAAGAGATTTTCTATTAAACATTAGTAAGGATTATATACTGGATTATTTCAAGATTAAAATTAGTTTAGCCAGCACTTCATTGGGAGCCAGGTCTTACAATTAATGTAATCTTGGCATATGATGAAATATGATAAGAATCAATACAAAATTGAATATAAAATAAAATGATCTTCTGCACAGCTTGAAGCAAAAGCAAGAGTTATTGGGAGCACTGTTTGTGAGGTAAAAGACTAATAAAGCGAAGTAAATAAATAGTATCTGTTGTATTTCTTAAAATTGTCAAATTAATATACTGTGGCTAGTTTGCAACTATTATGTGCAGTCTGAGAATGCATTTTACAGAAAGGTCTAAAACTGCAATACTAACTTTCTCTTTGTCATGTTGCCTAGATCCACATATAGATTCATTAAAAAAGTGTTTATGACAGTATTACTCACATTTCTACAGTGAAGTAAGAGGCAAAAGCTGTTAAAGCACGCACGATTTCTGTTAAATGTAAATTATGCTGCTCAATTAAAATCCCTAAATAACAGCTTTTAAAGAGTAATTTGTGACAGCCCCTGAAGTTCAAATGAAACTATTACCAGTGAGGATGGACAGTAATAGTCAATTGGAATACAGCTCAATAACAGTTAACTTCTAACAAATTTGTTACTACCTTTTACTATAAAGTACTTCACTGTAGGTTACTGCCTCTTAATTATATTTTTTTTGAAGGAAAGCTAGATGCATGCACTGTTAAATCAATTAGAAGAAAAATGTGGATAAGGCTGAAAAAGCCATCTCCTTCCTTTTTCTCTCTGGGGACAAGTAAGTCAAGTGAACTAGACAGCTTTCTATATGCCCAGTGTAAAATTATTTGCTGGCAGTGAGGACTGAGCCCTTGTGGAAATAAAATGTCTCTCTGTTTCTATGAATTGGTTGCTACACGTCTTCCAGTTTGAGTGGAGGATGAAGAGAGGAATATGCCAAGATCTTTTTATCTTAAGTCTGAAATTGACAATTATTTTTTCTTTTTGCGCCTTGATTTGGGAATCATCAACGGTTTAATCAACTCATTTCAATACAGCAACCATGTCAACACATAAGAGATGAAGAAAATATGTCCATCTCCTCTGAAACATGCACCACCAAGCCATCTGCTTATTGTAATATTATGGAACCTACAGTGCTACCAGAAAAGGGGCACGTCTCCAAGTGTTAAAGTTAGATAGAAGGACCTTCATTGTTCAACAAGCCAAGGAAACTCTGGCCCATCCAACCAAAATGGAACTCAAGCTCTTTGGGATTGTAGAAACTGTACCTTTTGTCTATTGGATGATCCTGTATAGAATAGAAGATATCAGGAATGATAACTGTATAAACTTTACTCTAAAATGCTTAGAACCGCTCACCATTTTACACACGCTGCAGTGTCTTATGGTAGTTATCCTTAGAAACACTCCATGCTCAGATATGCCTGGAGATTTCCAGGGTGTGCCATTGTATGGTAAGCTGAAGACACTGCTACCAAATAGCATCCTGCTGCAGAGATGTTTTTCCTCATGTGTTGTTGGTATGTGGCAGTTTCTAGGCTATAAGGTTCAGAATGAACTTTAAGCTTTTGGAACACAATCAAGTACTTTGTAACTAGGATCCATTTTGATAGCATCACAGTGATAGTGTAGGAAAACAAGCTCAAGGCCTAAGAATAATTGTAAGACTGAACTGGGCTCTTAATATGAAAAAAATTCACAGCACTAAGGTGATGTGCACTAAATCCAAAAACTACCTGATATGATCTTCCTTGAAACCAAGCACTGTAGGTTCTTTGACATACTGTAGCTTGTAACCTTATTCTAACACCAACAACCACTCATATACTTGCATACTCTTTTTAAACCATGTTGCTCCATCCATTTAATTAAACAGAGCCGAATAATATCAGAAAAGACAATATATAGACCCTTCATGACACACTGTACCATTAACTCACAGGTGAATTTGAACATCACAAGGAGAAACAGAGATCATAGACCACTAACACACAAATAATATGTTATGCTGGGCCATGGACAATTAGACAGACAATTACACAGTGTTAATGCACTAATGAGAAAAGTCTGCTGTAGACATTTGTGTCGTATAATGTAAGTCACTTCATGAAATTTGAGCTTATGGTGTCATTTTTTCTTTCTCCACAAGTCCTGTTTGTCAGCATCCTTCTCAGGAACTTCTGCGATCAGGTAAGTCTTTCGTTTGCATGTACAGTATGTGTATGTTGTCCATTCGATGTGACTTACAGTAATTGCCACAGAACTCTGCCTACTTTGGAGGAACCCAACTACCAATGAGTTCTTCAGTGCACCACCGTGGATGATCCTTTTTATAAGGTAAGTCAGTTACAGGTTTGTCCACACTTGACCATTTAATGTGTATCCCTTGCAGATGTATTTTTCTTTTGTTTTTCATTTTCTTGCATTGTTCCACAAGACAAGAGCTGCAATTTTGTTTTGTAAAAACAGTATTCTGTATTCTGACATTTTGCGCTGTGATATATTCAGAGTATTGGATTTGAAAATATTCTTTCTTTGGGGGGGGTTTGAATGTGAACGTCAGTAAAACAAAATAACTAATCGTGGACTTTGGGAGACACAGGCCGCGCACTCACAGCCCACTCAGTATTAATGGAACGGACGTGGAAACAGTCACCAGCTTTAGGTTTTTGGGAATTCACATTTCTAATGACCTAACCTGGACTGTGAACTCGGACATTATCTTGAAGAAGGCTCAGCAGCGCCTCAATTTCCTGAGGTGCCTCAAGTGATAGGGAATTACAGTACCTGTATCGGTGAATGTCTACCGCTGCACCACCGAGAGCGTCCTCACCAATGGGATCACCATGTGGTACGGCAACACCTCTTCTCAAGAGAGAAAGGCAACGCAGAGAACGGTGAATGTGGCCCAGAAGATCATCAGCTGTGGTCTCACAGAGATTAAACAGCTCTACGAGGACCGCGGCCGTGGTAGAATTCTGGCCATCACAGGGGACAGTCACCTCCTTGGGCATGAGCTCTTCACTCCACTGCCCTCAGGCAAGAGATACAAAAGCATTCGGACACTTACCACTAGATTCTCCAGTTCTACCCACAAGCAATGCGATTGGCGAACACATTTGGCCATGCCCCTCAGCCCACACCTACACTATCTACCTAACGTAAGCGATTTTATTTATTGCACATCTGCAGTCATGTCTGCATTGTTTACATTCGAACTGTTTACTTGTACATTGTCTACTGTTTGTTTGTACAGTATACTGTCTTGATGCACTGTCTGTACTTTGTGTTTTGCCCTTTTTTTTAACAGTCAGCAGACTCTCTGTAAGAAAGAATTCCATTGTACCAATACATGTACCGGTTACATACTGTATAGCAATAAAGTTCAAGTTTTGTGATTTGACGATTTAAAAAAAAATCCAGAATTACCAGGCATTGTATGCTAACATCAATCAGATATCTGATAAGTGATTCTATTTCCTGAGCTGTCATTAGAGGGTTTAGAGACCCTTTAAATTGTCAAAAGTTGATAAATTGGAGCTTTTCATTCCCCAGCAGAGAACAGTGCAGGAGTCCTTCCATAAAATTTACTGTCCACTAGAGAGCAAACAGACAAGCAGCAACGTTTGGTTTTCTAAACCTTCCCTGATTTAACCTGACTTGAATATAATGGTGTTTTACTAACTGCCAAGCTTTTCTTATTGATTGTGGCCTGTCAATAAAGAATGATTCTGACAGGCTTTCTAAACAATTGCTGCTGCACATAAAGTCATAGTCTTTAGCTGAAAATAAAAGATGTATTGCCAAAGGGCCTTGTTACATTTCATGGATGCAGAGAGCTAGATCTGTAAATATGACATGGAGGAGAGGATTGTGCCTTAAACAATTTAAAAAGCAGCCGATTCTTGGTATTAAGCATGGAATGTAAGTCAGCATCCTAACAATATAATATAATCCATTAACGACAGCTCCTCCTACTGGAATATTGAATTTAGCAAATTTACATTTGGTTTAATGCATAATTTAATCAACTCTGGACAGAATGTTTTAACTAAGCTCTATCATTAATGATAGATGAAAGATTGATAATGAATGTGATAAAAGTTACCATTTATTAAAAGTCTTCATATGGAAATTAAAACAACTGTCTCAAAAGAAAATGCAAAAGATGAATTTTACTGGCATTTTACAGCCAAAGATTTTCACCAAAATATCCCTGAGAAGCTTAACACTTTTCATTTTTACTTATTTAGTCCTAATCATCTTTCAGAAAATATTTATGCTTGTTGCAGTCTTCTTTTCTTCTTTTTTGTTCCCCTGTCTGACTCCTATATAATTTCAGTAATGTTACAGTAAGGTCAGTAACATCTCTATCAAAGCCTCTTACTCTTCTTTCTGGTTTAAGTAAATTAGATTGAGGCAGGTATTACTGTATCTTTAGGGTGGCAAAAATTAAAACGTTCTCTCATCTTAAAGATACTGGATGAAGACTTATGAAATGATAAATAATGAGATATATTAAAAATGAAAAATATGAATATTGCAAATTTCTAAATACAGATTGCCTCATCAAAATATTAGAGAATAATCAATTTTAGCAGTAATCCTTCCTGTCTAAAGTAGTAGGGATGGCCACCTTATGGTATGTATTGTGTAGACAAAGGCAAGATACAATTTGCTGACAGATACAGAACCACACATTGAAACGCTGGCATATAAACTCCAGTCTCCTTATGTGTGCCTTGCAGTTACCTGAACACTCCACAGTAACTGTGCACATGCAACATGCATCACATTTCCACTCCCCTGTCTTAACCCAACCAGTCAGCTTCAGGTTAGGAAAGATGCCACAAAGTCCCAGACACTGTCAGACAGGCTGTGGTCGAGCGGAGGGACTTGGGCACTATGAGGCTTCTTCATTGCTCTCTGGCCCTGCGTCGATGCTAAATCGTGCACGGGGCAAGTGTAGGCTTTGCACTCTTACAATTAAATTGCAGACCAAATTTGACATTGGGATAGACTAAAGTCCATTTCCATTGATGGTACATAAAGTACAGAAATTATGAATTTAACATGCATTTTACAAATACATTTTTCTTAAGAAGTTAGTCTATTGTTTTTCCACATGGCATTTACCCAACACAAAAACAGATTTATTATTTCAATATTTATACCAATTTACTGAGGATGAGTACTTACTGATTTGACGTGATGTTGTTATGTAGTTACAGAAACAGACTGAACTGCTGAACTACTAAAATCAAATGCAACATATTAGTGCATGGCAGCTTCCATGTGACATTTACAAGCCATTGGAAATGTGCTTTATTTGCGTTCTGACAGTACTTGATCATGTACTGTAGGTCTGCAAAGAAGCTCATGAAACCTAACTTGGCCAGTAATTTGCAGTATAGTGCAAAACAAACTCGCACGAATTGGCTACACTACTGTACACTGTACAGGTCTTGTTATTGTTCCCATTTTACCTGTATAGTGCTCAGTACATTTTTATTTTTAAGTTTTTCTAACTGGATGACTGCATTATTAAGATTAAAATTTTACCTTGTTGAACCATGCAACTATCCAGACTGTGTTAAAATAGGGGTATATACAAGTTGGTGATTTTTTATGTGTATATTGGTCATTTAATGTTTATCTACTTTATTAAATTACTTTTCTGTTTTTTTTCCCATGATTTAAAATGAATCTAAAATAGGTCAGTGAAGTCCTGTACATTTAAATAAACACAGTTATACATGCAATGAATACTGCATGGGTTTCTTCTAGTGCAGCTGTTTTGCTAAACAGTCCTTCCTGGATGGACACTGTAGTTTATGAAAAGGCAGAGAAATCTTTATTGACAACACTTGTGTAATTTGATTAAATTGATCAAAAGAATTTAGTGCAAAATATGTTTATGTATTCATACAGGTACATGCTTATGGATTGTTACAGACATACTGTATCATCAAACAGCAAGTTTGTTCAGTAAAATGTGTAAACTTTGTTTGAAATTATTCAAAAGCTCCAAGTTATTTTTACACATTGCAACTATGATTTCCAGCAGAATTGAAGTTTTTGTACTTAATTTAAGCTCGACAGAATGTTGAAAGATTATCCACAGATGCCATCTTGGCCTTTCTATGCAAAAAAAAAAGGCAATGACTCATGTACCTCTGGTGCATTATTGAAGGCAACAGCAGACCTTGCTAATGTGTCAGTTCTGACAGTCTCAAGAGCTTGCAGGCAGTGACTGGTGAAATAAAAAGGACATCAACAGGAAATTTAATTCAGACCACAAGAAGCTACTGAGCCGCTACCCACATCTCATGTTAAGCTGTTTTCATCGGCTGAGAGCAGGCCATGGACATCTGTGGTCCCCTAATAGAATGCTGGGATGCCCTGCAGCTGTACCCATCACTGGAAACGCACTGACCCATTGGTGGGGTTGTTCTGGAATTTTTTGGTAGGGCAGTATCGTCTTTGTAGTACTTACTCTACCCACAACTTTGACTCCTTTTTCAAGATTTCATAACTGTTGTAATGAATTACTATTTTTGTTGTCATTTCAGGTTGCGGCTTGATTTGTTTTATTGTGTGTAAAGGGTAATGGTTTAGCAATCGAATCGCTAAACCATTACTGTGTCGTGATTAGCACGCTGCCACGTCAATCTTGATGGTTCATGAAAATACAGTGTGCTTGTGCATTCAGCTTATCCATTTGTACTTTCACTGAAAAGAAAATACAAGCTGTAATGAGAGGGAAAAACTGATTATTAGAGATGAAGGGTTAATTGTTTGAGCAGTTTACTTATTTGTTTATAATGCTTTCCAAGCAAAGTCTAATAAGCTTTGACATTTTGTCTGTTATGCAGCATCCGTCGTTAATAAATAAGAATCATAATATTGCATTTGCACACCATTTCCATGTAGATTTATTTCAGTTGCAGTTACTCTTGTCAGAGAGAGAAAAAAGCAAGAAAAAGTACAAAAAGTATAAAATATGAGAAAAATCAATTTAACATCTAAAGCATTCACATGGAACTGGAAGATAAGCAAGTACTGTTAATTTTCAACTGTTTAAAGAGATGTTTAGTCTTTGAAGGGATAGAATGGCACATTCTATTGAGGTAAGACCAGATAAGGAGAGAAGAGTCCATGAACAACAGAAAATTAATTTAGCACATTGCAGGACTGAAGGTGACAGGTTGAAATACTGTAGAGCCACCTTAGGTTAAATCATGTGGCTGGCCAGTGTGAATATCCATAAAAACACAGATTCAATTTTGTAATGATAATATTTAGCTAAAGCATGCAGTTCATATTACATTGTCACTTATTTAATCAAGAATGCCATGGCAAAGATTTTTTTAAGCTTGTAGTTTGATAACCACTCAATCATCCTTTAATTACTGTATAATGTCTTTTAAAGACTGAAATCTTTTAAATTAAAAAAAGGGTTAAACCAAAGGGGACTAAACATTCACATTTTTTTTTTTATTTAGCCATGATACTGGGATTAACAATGCTAATGCATTTGTTCTTTTTTCATGACCAGAATAGTGTATTTTTCTTTTAATATTTGTAATAGGAATAAGAATCAATGATGTGTGTTTGAAAATAAAGGAGCTTACAAGGTTACTGTGTTCACACAGTAAAACACCTTCCAGTGCCGTGATAACTCGATCTGGTTGTCTGTCCATGCCACCTGCTCCCACTTTTTATAAGTAATTATGTCATCAGCTCCGGGATGCTTAAACCCTGCCCTGTCCACAGTCAGATACTCTGTCGTTGAGTTTCCTGCTGGTTTAGGGGAGTGCTCTTTGCACTAATCAACCTGTCAGTATGAATAGGAATCCACTAGTCAGTTTGACTGCCTGATAGTGATCTCAAGAAAGAACCTCACAGCCAGTTGGATCCCCATCTGCCTCCACAGTGACCTACCAGACCTACAGAGCTGTGCAGCTTTCCTGTTCTCTTGACCTGCTTGGCTGAAAAGCTTTCCCATTCTGCTCTGCTCAGTTGCACCATGCCTTCCCTGTCCTATCCATCCTTGCTACACGGCTCCCTGTTCCATCCACCTTCTGTCTGCCTGCACAGCACATTCCATGTTTTGTCTTTCAGCTCAGTGCCTCAACGTATTTTATCGCATTGTATTTTAAGATTGGTTTAACCATGTATAAAACTACTGAGCAATGAAATCAAACCCTGTATGCTTATCTCATATGCTACTTCATAAAAACTACCTTACAATCTTTTTAAAGATAGCTAAAGGGTGACTGGTGTTTGTTTACTTGTCTTAACATACTGGTTTAGTTCAGGTGGGGAAAAGTTCCTTTTGCTGCCCAAAAGATAAAAATTAATGTAATATATATATATATTTTGTATCACACAGGAGAAAACAGAAGCATGCAGTTCATGACTTTGGGATTATTCATATTCTTTTGTCAAGGTTTCAATAAACCAACTTTCCATAGAGCAGTGTTTTTTATGTCAAGACCTTTTTGTGCAATACATTTATAGAAAGGCAACAGCATTCAATACTGTAATTCTATGCACAAAAGAATCCTAAGTGAGGGACCGGAGCTGAATCTATCGTCACTGCAGGCATGCCTTTCACTGCATAGCAAAAGGAGTAATCAGATACTACAAATATCCAGCCTCCAAGGAACTGTACAAGGTGTGTACACTATAATATTGAACCTCTCCTGCTGCTCCAAAATAGTCATCTTTACCAAGATATTGCTGCTGAAGGTGGGGACATCTGTAAGGTTTTTGTATCTTAACAATAATGTTTTGACATTTTTCCCTTTTGTTATTACCTTATCTGTTTGTCTGTCTGTTGAAATGAAAGCGGCCCTATTTTAACTCCCCACTTCCTTTACCTCCAGTTGACTCTGGCATGTTGTGTCAATCAGATAAAGGTTCCCATGAATTTTTCATAAGGACTCCCTATTTTTTCCTAGTTCTCACTCGGCAAACTCTTCCAGGACATCGATCTCGACATTTTTTCCTTAAAAACTCAATGAGATTTGCACTTCAGTACGGTGTCAGTGAATTTGTCTTCTTCAATACCAATTAGTTTCTCAACAGAATTCATGCCAAAAATATCATGTAAGAAAACGTCTAAAGACATTCAGGGAAGCACCATATCCATCAGTTCTACTCATTTATATGTACAGGGCTAGGATAAAACAAATGAATTATTGATATTAGATGACAACAATAATGTACTGATGTCTTAAGATGGTGTTTGCAGAGATTGAAGAATCATGGTAACTAGTGAACACTTTCTTCTTTTTCACCTCCCAAGCTCAAGCGATTTGTCAGGGTTTCATTCTACATCAAAGATATCATAAAAATCTTCAGAATCGTGTTTGGACAAAATGAGAGCAGGTGTGGTGGTGATAATAATGATGTGGCTAACACACTACACATGCTGCTCTTCCCTTCAGTCAGGGGTAATGCTGACAGAAAAGCAGAACTCGCAAGCCCGTGTTTCTGTCGTGACCGCCAGTTCACGGAGCATGTGACACAGCTGTTTGGGTGAAGGTACAGTGCAAAAGGACAGACTGAAACTGAGAGCTGGAGAAAACAGGAACTGCCCTATGTGACTTCTGAAAAGACACTAATAAGTTCAGCAAACATAACTATTTGAAGATTTCTGTCTCTTAAAACTGTAAAATAAAGAAGCGAATGAACCAAAACAAAATAATGTGGAAGGTTGGTAAAGACTCAAAATTAAATGTAAGTTTTTGTTTATTGAAGATACCATTACCTGCCCCTTTATGCAAGTTGTTTTGTACTGTACATCAGTACAAAATATTTTTGCGTAGGAGAGTGGAAGTAGGTGACTTCCTACCAAACCCCTTAAATTACATTTCTAGTTTGAGAATTAAAAAACACTAGTGTGATTTAGTAGCTAAGAGCTGAGTGGTTACTGGTGCTTCCAAAGAGTATCAATATATCTACTGTATTTGCATTGTGTACTTTTGACATATAACTCGTCCTATATTTATATGGATCTTTAAAACTTCACTTGTGAATGAAAAAAAATCCACTTCCTTCAGATACATACTGAAGGAAAATTTAAAATCACTTAAAGGAGCATAAAAGCCATGGCTGAAGAACATCAATTAATGTTAGGCACAGGGGTGTTTGTATTAAATTATATAAAATTGCTAACGATGTAGATCAGTTCTCTACTTGCTGCCTTCAGTGCAGAACTAAGCAATGCTGATATACCACAGTAGTTGCTGCCACTGTGCAGCACAGTGTTTCTCACCTCCTTAAGGGCCTGGTTTGAGTGAGAAAGGGGCAGGGTTCATTGGGAAGAATTAAAGCTGTCTGCATTGGACTACTGGGTATAATACTGCATTTAATCTTAATTTGGCTCCTTAGGCGAATTAGACAGAATCTGGAATACCCTATGGATTTCAAGCAACATGTTGCTGGTAACCAAACAACCCTGAGTGAATGATTGAGTCTTTACCCTTCCCACCCCTCTGCTGGTCACTAAACAGATTCATTCAAGCCATGAAGCGTCAACTGTTGAACTTGACTATGATTAATAGTTTTCTCTTGCATTTTAATTAAGAAACCACACTGGCTTCAAATTTGTTTAAAGGCAGGTAAATCAAGAATTGGGTCCAGTCTTCAATATATTACAATATTTTAGAATTAGTCTTGAATTGATCATTTATTGGGCTTTGCTTTTATGTTTCACATGAACTGAAATACATTGATAGTAGAATGTGCTAAAAAGAATCTCTGAGGCAATTTGTTTAACAGATTTTTTTTGTTTTCTAAATTTATCCCAATTCACCTCAGCTGGAGTGAAAATAGGGCACTCCACCTGGATGCACACTCTCATTATTGAGCTCTTGTTTTTTCATAGACACTTGTAATTCAATATCCCCCAGTGAGGCTTATTTAACCCATCTAGATTTGTTGAGTGTGCAATAGTTCCCATTTATTAAGTACAGAACTGAAGAAATATGTCAGATTAGAGCGAATCTCATTTAATTTCCAATATATGAAAATAGCAATAATTATACTCATACAAAGCCAGTGCAAAGATAAAGACAAAATGTCATAATTTCTTTTTACATATTATGATACACATCACACATTTTTTACTTTAACTGGACAAGCTCTGTATAGGACAAATTTGAAAAAGGTTGATTAATTAGATGAGTAGTGTACAAAGAGGGAATGGTTTGAAAGCATACATATTTAATTAAGACATTAATATACTAAATTTACTTTCTGTTAAAACAAAGAACTATACTGTATATATTGATTGCTTTCAATTTTATTGTCTTTCTCTGCTGAAAAGTTGGAAATCCTGTTCCCAGCTGCACTTCAGTTCATGATTTAACAGGGGATTGGGTAGTTACAAATGTATGAAAATTGCTTGAGATAGAAATAACATTTTCTGAAAAACCTGTGAAATTGTGCCCTAGACGACGACACAAGAATTATGAATGATAACACCCGTCTGAAACATTTAAGACCACACATTACAGTTCTGTATATATACCTTTATTTGTTACAAATATTTATTTAGTAGCATCAGGCTGCACACTCTATTACAGTATAGGATTACAAAATTCAATTCCCCTCCCTACACATTCTATATAACACGTTCTTTTACATTCTCTTTTGCTACTGTATTTTTTGTCTGATTTAAAAAAATAACCCAAAACACTTACTTTTTTAATTGACTTTCCTTACATTTCTTTAGGCAAAATTATAGTGTGTGAATAATAAACCAGGATGTTGCACTTTGACAATGAGCTCTTTACCCACTTAATAAATTTTCCTTGCTGGAGCAATGTCAGGAAGGCCTGTTGGCATCTTCCTTTTAATTAATCCTATGGGACAGTGAAAAACCCTGTGTTTCTTTGGGCAGAGTGATGGGGCAAAAAACTTTGACACAGAGGTTTCACACCACCTGACGTAAAGACAGTATACATTTCCTCAGCTCCACTGCCCCTGGAACGAGGAAAATAAGTCCTTCCTCCTGTTCCTCTGATTTCTTAGTATCGCCAAGAACTCCCAGAGGATAGTGTCATCGCTTTCATCTACTACAAGATGAACTTTGCTGGTTAATCATCACTGAAGAAATACAGAAAGGGAAAGAAAAGTGATCAGTTTAATTAAGGTCTAAGGTGCTGTAAAGAGCACATTTCTTAGCTTCTTCTCTTAGACTTAAAAATAGTCTGTTTTTCATTTTTCTGTTATTGCTGGAACTGCTCACTTTTGTGTGCAGTGTGGAAGAAATGCAGAGCCTTGTCTTTTGTACTGTGAAACTCATACTGTTATCATCCACTTATTTTCCACACCATAATTCTAGAGTGATTACATAGAAAACTGACATAGCAGCCATGGAATGATACTTCAGATTCACAGATGCTCCAGTCCATGTTACATAGCAAGTCGATAAAACAAAGCCAGCTTCAATCGAACAAATTCAGACTTCAAAGGAATGAAGATGGCAAGTGGCCAATAGTGCAGAATTTTTATCACAGATGGTTAATACCCAGATTTGAATCAGTGACCAGTACAGACAAACACGGACCTGAACAAATTGAGCAGTCCCTTTGTACTGTAGGTGAGGCACTCTGGAGTTCAAGAACATCTTTCTCAAAAAACATTACTTGTACAGAGTAATAATGGCAGACGTCCTTTTGTTTATGTTTGAATCCCATTATTTCAAATTGTGTTTGACAGGCATTGTTATACTCTCTTTGTTGAGACATACGGAGTATAAGGAGAAGACAACACATCAGACTGAGACTGGATAAAAACGTAAATAAATATATCCACAACTATAAAAATATAGACCTTTGCTCTAAAATTAAATTTTGCATCTCCAGATCCCAAATATCTTATAAATTGCAGTCTTCTGATGAGAAGACCCCAAACACCAAAGTCTGGTCCATAAAATGTGAAACCCACTCATGGTGCTGATGCGTTCGTTGTTAGGGGGTAAAGAGAGAAGGTTTAATGTATGGGGCCTGTTGTAACCTCCATTTCTCTTTTGTCTTGGTTTGACTAAATCTGACCAGAACTCAACTGAGTGGTTATCAAAATGTTTGATGGCTATACAATAATCCATATAGATATTCTTTATACCCCTGCTGTATGTAATTACAGTATATTTTAATTTGGTAACTGGATGGCGGTGACCTTAAGAGAGAGACTGTGTAGACAAAAACATTAAGGCTTACTTACATTAAGCCTTGTCTTCATATGTTTTATTCAGGACTTTAATTCTTCATACAGCCATTGTCAAGATGTGAATTACTACATGTTGTGAGTACCTCTGCCAGATAATATTGGTCAGCCTAGAAAGAGAGAGTGAGCACTTTCTGCTTTTACCCTGCACTGTATATTAGAGATATCCTGGATTTATTGCTTGTCATCATCTATGCCATTAATTCATGACCTTAAGTGCAAGGTTGAGTACTGATAAATAATTGTTTATCATGGTATTGCATGATGATTTTGTGTTTATTACTGGAGAGCTTAATTGTCCCAGACCAAAGACAATGGTATTATCATTAAGGATGCCCCTACAACACTTATGTGACATACTGTAACATTCTTTTGTTGTTTTACCATGATTTCCAAAAACAAGATACATTCCAGATGAAGCGTAGATTGATATTCTTAATACTGTCTACAAACACTTCAGTTTATGTTCCATTAAATAATTACAAAATGTAATAGTATATTTTTTCTTATTAAACATTTATTAAATAGTGCATAGGAGCCATATCAAACATCCTGGTTCAAGGGAAGTACTGTATGCATAGTACATTGATTTCAGTGTAGGAAGGCAGTAGTTGCATTATAACCTTAGTGCATTTAAGCTATGCATGTCTAGTTGGTTACAATACAATCATATAATGGACCTTATAATACACTTTGTGGGAACTGAATTTTGTGTCTTCTAAAGGATGAAAATTTAACATAATTGTGTTGGGTGAAATTGAGGTCCCAAATCTCTCCTCTTTCCCCAGCACTTCCCCAAGTACTGTTTAACTGATTCACTTTCAGACAGAATGCTCTGCAGTGAATAATAAAAAAAAACTTTACGACAGCAATTTTCAGTACATACAAAAATATATTTTTTTTATAATAGCAGTTAAAGGTAAGTGCTGCTGTTAATGACTGGCACATTATAAATATAACTGCTGTTAGAAGGCAAGTTATTATAAAATAAGGAAATAAATTGATCAAAACAGATTTGAAACAACATCAATACCAAGGTGAATTATCAAGGAAAAGACCTTTCAGAACAGCTTTTAAAAAAAGAATTTGTAATCTGATTTTAAAAGCTCCTCCTTCTTCACTGCAGCATTAATATGAAAGATAATGGTACTACAGTATAAACACTTGTATCGGCTGAGCTGATGAGCTTTTATACTGTAGTTTTGTACTCTGATTCTGAGAGTTTTATTTTCAACTGTTAGGATGAATGATTACTATGGTAGATTTCAACAACTGTGCCACCAATGGAATTCCTCCCACCCCCCAAAAAAACATAAAGGCCAAAAAATAAAACGTTGGAATGGTAGCTGTCATTTAAGATGTGTTAGGTACAACAAAGCAAACGTTGGTTCTGGTTGAGTGTGATAATCCTTTTTCTAGGAATTAGTGAAGTACAATATATATAATAAACTAGGATGGCAGGCATGTGGTTTGTCTTTTTAGGTGTTCCAGAATTAATGTAGCAAGGGGCTATAATGCAACCAGACAGATTGAGGTCAGACACTCTAGCTCTGTAATGAATATATAAGGAGAACATGAGGATTCTGCAGCTCCACTGTCTCAGTGCTGTACTTCTGCAAAAAGAAGTGTATGGCTTTCCTAAGAGAGGGTGGGTGGTTTGGTCTTCACTGATATTCGGCTTTAAAAGCCATTCAAGACATCAAATAAAAAGGCAGTATGTCTCACAGTAATTTGTTTAGCAGTAGGTGTGCAGATGAGCAACTACTGCACATTAATCAGGCAGCTTATAGAATACAAACATGCTTGAATTTTAAAAATGTGAAAACATTTTTATTCTTAAACACAAACATATGCTGTTGAGGAGTTGCTGGAACATGGCTGTCAAGCCCTGACATTTTCCATTTCCATAAAATGTTACTGATACTGTTATTTCAACATAAAACTGTCTGTTCTAAAAGCTATTTACCTACAGTTGTGTTTTCTGTAAAGGCTTTTATGTCTTAGTTAATACATCAGTATGTTTTAAATGTTAGCAGTGAAAAGACAATAGAGATGCAAGGCTCAATGGTATTCAGACAATGCTAGAAAGTGTCTGGAGCCACACTGCACGATGGCGACTGTTATACCAGCAATAACAACAGAATTGCTGGAAGTTTTTCTCGTTGAGAAAGAGTTGGGAGTCTAGAATCAAAATAGTTAACATCAACCAAATGAAGAAGATGATACCCAATGATTTTGTCTTATTTGCATCCTTTGGTACTGTAGGTTCTCGTGTCAAAGTGATCTTCAAAACACTACTTCTTTCTTCTGAATAAAATGATACTATGGAATTAGGTTGGCCAAGAATTCTAGGTTTATTCCTTTGACCTCCAAGTGTTGTGTAGACCTAATTTTCTCTTTTGAAGATGATATACTGTATCTTTTATAATTTGTTAACTGCCGTGTTTATAATAAGTAAAAAAGTAAAAGTATTTATAATAACTTAGAATATTTGTGTAACTATTACTGAGGAAGAAGACCTGTGGAGAACATACATTCATACTGCTTCTTTAAATACATTTTAAATGCTTAAATGGGAAGGAGCCAGTTAACAACTTCTTAATTACAAATTTGCACTCATTGCTGTTTCTTTAATTTCAACCAATGCGCTGTTTTCAGGATCAATACAGTACTCTGTGTGACTCAGTGAAAGGGGTCTTCTGCAAATCTGAAGAGTTAAATTCACATTTAAGGTACCTTATTTCTGAACTTGATTACAGTTTATTTAAATCATATTCATATTCTGGTCACATTAAGAGATACCTGATTGGTATCTATCACATAAATGCAATATCTAATTTCAGTTTATACATACTGTAGTTTCCTTTATATTAGCACACAGTTTTGGGTAAGATAGCACATGGAAATGAGCAGCACAGCAATTAATGCATAAAATATGATGAGGGGTTCTATGATCTGATATTTATATTCATGTCATGGACTGGAATAACTTGAAACAAGTGGAGTTTATAATTAACCATGTAGATGTCTGTGGAAGCACCAGTTGATATGCTAGAAAAAAAAATCAAGATGATTTCCCCAAGTTTAAGCATTAGGCCATTTCATAAGGAGATTATTTTGTGAGGTATATAAACAGCAAAGAAAAGAAACTGTATATGTGAAAAGTACAGTACTTTAAGAAATCACTCTAATTATGAATTGCAAAGTATCAAAGGTATGGAATTCACTAGGTGATAAGTCCTATTTATAAACTAATTTGTTTTGCCTTGTGATAAATTATCCTATTTTCACAAGAATCTCCAGGGAACAGGTAACACACCAAACAGCTGCAATAAGTTTTACAGTAGCCTAGCACCCAGAGGCTTCCAACTGCTTTGCACCTAAATGCCTCTAAAGATAAGTCCTACTGAGTATGACCTACATTGTGTTTACTTTCACACTGTCCTGTCAATTTATCAGAGTCTGCAGCATCCCTGTGGGACAGGGGAAGCAATTTGGAGAAGGATGTCCTTTGAAAATGGTAGAGAAAACTTACTTTTCAACTCAGCATTGAGTTGGCCAGCATTGGGAACTATATTTCTTAACAGGTACAGTATGTGCAGATCTGTGAGAAAATAAAAGCAAGGTAGTAGGTGAGCCATGTTTGAAATGACATACATGACTTGCAGCCGGTAAATTGTTTGTTTCGGCTTTAGACTGAATGTTTCTAATTCTAATAAAAGGGGATTTTTCTCAAGGGGGTATAGTCTTGTCCCCATTGCTAAATGCCTTAAATGTTGAGGTTATGAGTGAACACATGGCGACTCTTTACAATGAGTGGTACTGCAGTACATGCAGACATCTTGTGAATGGTCTGTTGACAAGACAGGCAATCAACTATTAATGTTTTCAGATGAGTCAAGGTTCTTTCTTGGCATCTGATAATGTCTGTTTTGAGCATGGCATTGTTTGGCACAACTCTTTCATTGTTTCCTTGATCGGCACAAGACAGAATTCTCATTGAAACAGCATGTATTTGCAATTTAGCGTAACATAATGCCACTGCCACAACACCAGTCATCCATTTACTGAATGCTTTTTATGCAATACACTGTAGGGTCATGGGGGAACTGAAGCCTATCCCAACATGCAATGGATGTAAGGTAGGACTTACCCTGAACAGGATGCCAATCTATTGCAAGACACAGACAGACACACCAGGGCCAGTTTTCCCAGAGGCTACAGTGGGCTGTGGGAGGAAACTGGAGCACCCAGTGGAATCCCTGACAAAAATCCCCAGGAATATCAGTGGCATGGAACTGAACCTAGGGTGCTAGCATTGCGAGGCAGCAGTGCTAACCACTGCACAATCATGCAGGTGATAACAAACGTACTGCATCGTCATTTATGTATTTTAACAAATATAGTTCAATATTGTCATATTTCTCCAAGTCATGTTACATTTTACACTGCATGGTAAGCTAATGCATTGTTCTCAGACTTGGTTTCTTGAAGGAGAAATCTTCCTTAGCAGTTGTGGCACATGGAGGGATAAATGAAACTTGCAAATAAAAAGAAAAGTGCTTTGAAATTCCCAAACAGTACATCCGAGTATTGGGATTTTGATATTTTGTTCTGCTTTAAATTGTTTAATTGCAGCAGTGAGGACAATTGGTTTACAATTTGCATATCAAATCTGCTTTGCAGGCAGGTAAAAGACACAATCCATTTGACACAACATGAACCCTCTAACAAATAAGAGACATACATATGTGATGAGAAAGAAAAGTAAAAAATGCACTCAATTGTCCATATTGAGCAGGTTACTAAATGTGGAAATAAAAGATTACTTAGCTTTATTGCTCTTGCATCTAGGCAGTCTAAATCAACACCCAGATGGATTGAGGTCAAATTCACTTTGCAAGGAAAAGTCATGATAGACAAAGATTGTTTTGACCTCAAAAACTATTTGCTTGACGTACAGTAGATGTCTGAAAACTGTAGCTTTTGTGCACAATACACTTGCTGGCTTCCTCCACCTTCCTGCTCAGTCTGTTTATATTGTATATTGTATCCAAACCAGGCTACCGCAGTTAATGTTCTATACAATACAGTTATTGTTGTACTGAGGGTGTTGTGGCATGAGGGGTATCGTTTTTTGCAAGAGGTGTTTGCTGGACGCGATTTTGTTTCCATCTGTACTACTATTTTAGTAAGGCTCCATATAAAAGCTACTGACTTGCCGCCTCAGTTATTTAAGACTTTATTGTCTGATGCGCCTTTGGTTGCATGAGTCGGTGGGAAAATGGATTTTCAAGATATATCAATTCTTTGTAGGTCATAACTGTATTTCTGCCAGGAGGTTATTTTTTAATATACGTACTGTACTGTAAATTGTTGTTTTTATGCAGTGTATAAAATAGTGTGTAGAAGTAATGGCGCTCCCTTTTCAAGTATATTATTTTGTATTTTGTTCTCAAGTCTTAATTGCTGAGCTATATGCTTCGTAAAAAAATGAAATTAATAGTGTCATTATATTGTAACGCTTACGGCCGACAGGTACTGTGTAAGAGCCGGCGTACCAGAGCAGGTGATGTCACCGCCCTTCCCTGTGATAGCAGGACTACAGCTACTGGGTTGTAGAGAGATCTCTCTTTGGCTCACTGGGCTGGGTTGCTGCAGAGCGTCGCGGGAGTCCCGGGTTCGAACCCCCGACGGTGGGGGGGCCGACCTAATGCAGCAAAGGCGCCCGCCTGAGCCCCCATTGCGTTACAATATTTAAGTAGCAAACATTTTCGAAAAATACACTTTTTTATTCAATGAGCACAGGGCGGGGTTGATATGTATAGTGTGTGCGCTCTGGTGTTGATAAGCAGTACAAGATATTGCTGGGCTGTCAATAACATTTTGATTTAGAACAAAAAAGATGTTCTAAATTAAATTAAGTGGTAAAGAGAATTAATGGTTGGGAACGCAGAGGGATAATTCTTCTAAATAAGGGAATCAAGAAAGGTACAGAGAGACAGATCTGTGTTTAGCAAGGAATCTTCCACATGGGTTAATTAACTTCGTCTGCTCTTGAAACTGCGAGGATCCGTGGTAAATGTTCGCAGTCGCCTGCGGAGCACATGATGACTTCTGAGGTGACATTTGAAGTTTTTATGCTAACTTTGAGGTGACGTGCAACCGGTGCACACATTTGTACATTTGTGTTTAAATTTGCTCTCTACATTAACATTTTAACATCTGAATTGTTATTTTTTTTTTGCATTATCATATTTTGTAAAATATAAATAGCATGTAAGGAACAAGTACGGGCTAATTCCTCCCCAAAAAGGAGAAAGAAATTAGCAAAACTGTTTTGGCCATGAATTCGTCAGACTTTTTGGGGAAGGTGGCAGGTTGTGCCACTTGCTTGCAGACATAGCTCCCCACTCCATTACGCATTTGTTTAGGACCTCATTTCATTTGCTTGGGACATTGCTGTGACACCTGCGTTGCTTCGAATGGAAGACCAACTCATTGTTGGTGTGGGGCTTGTCGAGTGAAAACAACATTTACTGCTGCTCTTCTACAGTGAATCAAACGAGAAGATTTTGAGATGCATTTAGAATTGCATGATTTGCTGCATCCTCTGCCATTTGGAAGTAGTGAAGAACATACTTTGCTTAAGGGATTTGAGCTTACCATCAAAGTATCACTTTAGCTCACGTTTGTATTACAGTGATGTACTGTATACAGCATTAGCAAAGGTTTACATACAGTCCACGAGTTTGTGCGCTCACATAATTGCAGGTGTGCTCCAAACAGCAAATGCTGAAAAAATGAAAAATGTATAGGAATCAATTGTGGTTCTCTTTGAGTGGTTCTCTTGTCTTGTTAAAAGCTTTTTCTTCCCATTTCTCACAAACTATCACTAATGATCTCATAGAATCAGACATTGCATTTCACTCACATTAACCTTATTGGATAGGAAATTGACAGAGACATTTTAGCTGTGCCAGCTACATCTAATTGCTTGTTTAGAAAATAAGCAGTCTGCGCTGTGACTTCTGACAGTAGTCCGAAATGGAAAAAAAAATATCGACAGCTAATGAGACTCACTCATCAATGAGCAAACATACACAGATGTGATGATGTGATGCTCTAGCTGATGGAATGTGTGGAGGGGATCTTGCCATAGTCCAAAAGGCACATTTGCTTTTTCCTCCAATACCATATGTTCCTTTTTTAGATAAGTAAACAATAGTTAACTTTTCTTCAGTTATTCAATGCTGGAATTGGATTGTACTATTTATAATTTCTTAAATCTGAGTTACTTGTTAAACATGTTCCTGATATCTTAATTGATGACACTAGTGTCCCATCCTTTCTTGGGTACTTTGGTCAGTTTGTGTTAGAGTTAATTGTGTTTAAACTGTAATTTAGTCCAGAGTCATTGTACTGCATTAATATAATAACTTTAAAATGGCTCGCAGGATCTATTTTTTTTTAGTGCATAGCACCGCTGATATGTATGTTTTGCATAATAAAATTACCTTTTTTTGCATTTCTGTATGGGTGTATTTCTGTAGTACCATATTCTACCTCAAGAACACAGTTTATTATTGATGAGGTCTTAATGTCAAAATAGTGGGTTTTTTTAGCCAGTTTCTACAGATTTTGACAGTCTATCACTCCCCATTCATTTCAGATATTTCTTTGAAGTTTTAGATGTATGCCTTAAGGGGTTAGAGATGAATATTGCTTTTGATTTTTGAACTTTTTAAAGAACAAAATGTTCTCATTTTGTAATATTCTATTTGTCTTTTTTGACATGTGGAATTGTTTTTTCTTAGGAATCACTCAGGGCAAGTCTTATAAAACAGGAGAATGTTTTTTTTTTCCTCTGAGTATAAATGTACACTTAACACAGAAGTATTGTTAACAACAATAATCACCAGAACACTGGATGAAGTGTATTTCACAACATTGCTGTGTCAAAAAAAACCAAACAACTAAGTAATTATAAACCATTTTAAAGTCCCCATTTCTGTTATTCTTGGAATCACTGAATACCTTAATGGAAAAAAACTACCTAATCAATTGTGTCACACAGCTGTGAAAAAAACAAGAGGATCATTAAGTACCTGATTACTTTTAATTAAATGTGGTAACAATTTGATTACTTTTGTGAACCGAATAATCATCAAGATAATAGAGAGAAATAATACAATACATACAACTTTTAATTTAGCTGATGTTTCATCAAAAATGACTGACATTCAAAGCAGGTTCTGCACTGCAAGAAATAACATTCTGCAGAGGTTACATAGAGTACTACAATAATTTAGAAGTCAACATTGTGCAGGGAGTTTTTCAATAAGCACAGCAATACAGGAATATCCATCAGAATTAAGTTAGAATGAAAAGTGGCAAAGTTATTATCTTCCCTAAGGGGCTGTGGTTACATAACATGAGGTAGAAGGTAGTTTAGACATTCTGAGTTCTGATCAGGGATGGACTTTCTGATCAATAGGTGCAGCCCTCACAGCTCACAGGTCATTCCTGAGCTGGTTCCAAAGTGGTCAGAGGTGCAATGTTGAGATATCTGTTTCTGGCACAAGGAGGTGCAAGGGAAGAGGATGAGCATGTAGGACAGTGAGGAGGAGGGATGAACAAGCAGATATCAGAATTTAAGCAGAGTGGACAAGAGGGAGAATTAGGAACAAGCAAGGATTGAGGATACTGGGGCAGAATGTTGAAGAGAGTACTCTTCAGCTGTGCTCTGTAAGGACAAAGATCTAAAGCTGGATACTGGTGGATAGAGATAAATAGAATTTCAAATGTGTTCAATAAGAGCTCGGTAGGACAATGTTTCTGCATGTATAGTTTCTTGGAATACAAGAAAGATCTTCCTGAGGGGAAAGGCCATTTGGCCTATCATTTTTCTATGTCTCTGTTTTTCTAGAGCAGAACAGGTTGTACTGGGAAATTTATTATAAAATATTCCACCTTAATTAAATTTTTAAAGAAGAGCACCAAGATGATTCTTGGTCTCAGAGGAGTGTCATACATGGACATACAGTATTAAGGGAACTAAATCTCTTCAGTCTAGAACAAAGGAAGAGATTAAGAGGAGAATTGATTCAAGAGGAGTATTTTGATTTCAAGTATTTCATACAGATGGGGTCAACGGAGTGGACTTTTTCCCACACTGAGTAGCGAAACAAAGACACACTTTTCCAATTGGAAACTAAAGGGGAATTGAATTAAGAAAGTAGGAAATACTTCTTTACATAAACTGTGGTAAATATCTGGAACAGGCATATCAGCTATGTGGTTGAAAACCAAAGTCTGGGCCTTTTTAAGTAACATCCGGGTAAAATTTTAGATTTATTAGCTGCTAAACTACCAAATGGAAAAGATGGGCCAAATTGCCTTTAATTGTTTGCAACCTTTCATATGTTCCAGGACAAGACTGCAGGTAAAGGCGTTTGACTTTTAAGGTTTTTAATAGAGAATGGTGAAGAGGATGGTGGTTTAGTCAAGGAAATAGAAGAAGCTTATTTTAAACACAAAAGGCAACACATTCGTTTTCACTGCATTTTGTAAAGCCTCATCTGTCTGGCTTCTGCATACATTCATGCCAAATGAATCAAGTTATCCAAGTATTTATGTATATCAGTGAGTTCTGTTTATTTGATGAGGTATATCATTCCCCTCCCATCCTGTACAATACTCCTTATTACTAGTACAATGCTAGTAATATGCATAGGTGAAAAAATTGGAAGCAGTAATTGAGGAATTCTTCACTGAAATCCCTGACATGTACATCTTTCCTGTACAAAACCTGCCCTCCTTAGAAATATATGTAATGTTTTGTGCATACAGAGTGATGAGTAACAATATCTCCTCTTGTCCATTTGTACTGTACATCATACATTGCTTCCAAAATGTTTGTGTCTGAAGAAAATGCAGAATGTTTAATTAGAATTGTGTATAAAAATGCTGCACCTAGTAATTTATTCTCAACAGAATCAATAGCGAAGATGAGAGCTGTTGAAAATAGTGACAGATCAGTAACTTTAACTGAGAATTGTTTGTCTCCGGAGTAGCTAGGAACACAATTAGATACTGTACTTACAGTATTTATGGTCCCAACTTAGCCTGGTACACTGCTGGTTTTAAAAGCTTATGTTATTTTAAATATAACTACCCGTTGGGAAAGATTATTAGCATGTACATTGAATATCCACTTATAATTTATGCACATCTAATGTTTATTCCCACCATTTTTTGTTCAAAGCCAATTTCATAAACAGGTTTATTACTCAGGAATTTAAAATTTTGGACAGGAAAAAAATAAAAGTAGTATCTGATCCTGATGCTTTTTTAAAGAAAGGCTTTTTATTTCAGATTCCCATTTAACTCGGCTTAACTTAAAAAGATTGCTCAGACCTGACACTATATAACACTAGATTCTGTGAATGCATTATCAGAAGAAAAGTTCCTACCCACTAGACATTATTGTACTTCACGTGGTATTGTACTTCAAATTCAAGGGGTCTGCTGCTTTTGTGGACATTAAATGTCCAGATCACTTGTTGGTGAAGAGCAAATTACCCTACACGAATGGTCACTTTGGAGAAGATAAAACACAGGTTATGAGTTCATACGCCCCTCCAAAGACAAGACTGAAAGACCGTCCCACACTATCAGTGTGATTAATACCCTAGCAAAGGGCTGATTGCTTCCCTTCTATTTCAAAAGGGTGCTAAACCTGAACATTTACTCAGCTTCCTCCTCCGCTGTAAATACAAGCCAGGCAGATACAGTGTTGTCTCCGGCAAGCCAATGAGTCCTAATCATGCTAGCCTGGGCTCCTTGGACTTATTCCATCTAACCAGTGGAGCGGAGAAATTGCCTGTTACCTCGGGTCGATTTTTCATGCGCTCGTAAATTGCTTTGTATTGACACTCTGTCAGAAACGAATCGTCACGTTAACCCACACCGCCTAGGTTGGACTCTTTCCATGGGACTAGAGACTGCATTTTCTCAAGCAGGGAAATGGAAGTGTAGAAGTGTGTGTGTGTGGGGGGGGGGAGGTTGGGGCAACACCAGTTTTTTTTTTCATTGTTGAAAAGGTGTTTCATTATTTCCCTCCCCCGACTTTTCAGTCTAGAAAATGAGGCAGTAATCTATAGGCAATCTTTGTGCCTTTTTTATTATTGATAATGTACACAAGGGGCATTTTTAAAAGTGATGTGCTTTTAGGGTGTTTGGGGTTTTGTTTTAATTTTCCGGCTCTGTCAGCATTTGAAACCTCAGGAGAACCGAGGTGCTCTGAACTCCAAACAAGTTTTCTGCTTCTGCTTTCAGATCTTATTTTCCCACCTGCGAGTCGACAGGGCTACAAAACCCTTCAACAAATGGTCTATTACAGTATGCCCTTACCCTGTAGGCCAATATGATTGCATGTTTGTGCTGTACATCTGGACTACGTCTGTTCTTGCCCCTGTCTTCAGGTGTGACAATTAATCCTATGTGTCAAAGTAGGGGGGTCAGGCGATTGAATTCCCATTCCTAATTTTGCTTTTACCTGCAGACATCTGGGTTCCAGACATGGCTTGTTTTTGTGCTTGTTTTTGCACTGGTACCGCATAAGTGTTGTGGCCTGATCAATACCACTCCCTCAGTAATAAGTTACACCTAGCACGCTAGAATTTGTTTACTCTTGCATCAGTTTATCTTTTGTAAAACTACTTTAGCAGTCTTAGAATATGTATTTCTGTAAAAGACAACCATGGCGTTAGGCTTGGTCATCTCTTAACTATGCAGTACTGTCAGAGTGTAAGTTTTAAAGTCTTTTTGAACATTTGTTTTCATGCAGACAATTTCTAACCATGATATTTATAGTATGTGTAGCATATCCATCCATTTTCTAACTGCTTCATCCAATTCAGGATCATGGGGATGTATACTATATACCTCTTCATCAGGCTCCTACTGTATATCAGTAACACACGTCTGTGTACTGCTAAAGAACTTGCTTTACATGGAAACAAAAAATGTGTGCTCCTGTTGTCACAACACATATTTTTTTGGAACGCATATGCTCTCCTGATCAAGTGACACAATTACTAATTCAGGAAAAAAAGAAATGATGTATACCAGACACCTTTGAGATTTTTTTTACATTTGTCTTTGTTTCCAGTCGTGTGCTTCATATTTGGTTCAGTATGGTTATGCAGTTCTGCATGTTTTGTCTTTTTCAGCTTTAGGAAAAAAAGATACCTTTTCTAAAAGGCTTAGCAGGTGGGTGTCCATCCCTAAACATAGTTGTGTCACATACTGTATGCAGAAACAGTGCCAGGAGACCTCTGTTTTTTTTTTTGTTCTCCCAGCATCGGTTTTCTCAATGAAATGCAGGCATTTCCATGGATAAGTCAGTCATCCACTGTTCTGCTCATTCAGTAGTCGGCTGCTGCTTTGTTATTTTGTCTGAATCCTGCTGTGCGAAGAGACAGCAACGATGACTTCAATGGGTTTGCAGGTGCCTGCCTGACTGGGCATTGGGTTGTTTGAGATATTTGTTTATTCTCTTATCTATAATGCTTATTCTAATTCAACTCACAGGACTGCTAGACTAAAGCTTTAAAAAATCTGGTGTTGTTTTAATAGGATCCCTCAAGAAAAAAATAGCTGAACTGGATGCATCATTAATGGTCATGAAAGGTGGTTGCAAGAGAGTGAAGGAAAAATGTTCTGTTTTTCTTTGACAATCTGTAAGATGATTAGTGGTGCTATTGCAATATTCAACAGATCAATGAAGTTCTGAAAAGAAATACTTGTCTTATTATTTCTAGTGCTTTTTAAACCAAGTAAGTTTTAAAAATTGAGCCGGAAGCATTTATGCACAAATAACTTCTGCCCACAGTGTGACTACAAATCAAATCTCACCATTGCTACAAGAGTCCTCATTCAACCACATGCTAGGAAAATTGGTTTAGCTCTTTATACTTTAAGAACTCTGTATTTTCCACAGTTTTCTGATCTGTAAGATCCATCTGAAATGTTGAATGCAATGCTTTTCTCCCCAACTGTAGAGATTTAACCGTGGTCAGAAACGATCATGCTTTCTCCGAAAGTTTTAGAAAGCTGGGTTCCTATGGAAACCAAAGACACCCAACAGAGACGAATTGTTCATGGCACATCAGTGGCTCATGGATGCATCAGGGTGAGAATTCTGCAGATGTAAACAAGTCATTTTCTGCCTGTCTGCTCCACCACCTGTAGTGGGTGAGCTTGTTAATTCATTCCTTTGATCAATGGTTTGCATTGTGGCAATTTCTTTTTATTTTCTTTGTTGCTTCTTGTGCCCATCAAGACAATCAGGCAGATGGCAACTGGTAGCAATCATGCTGTGTGCGTAACAGCTTCCAAACTTGGCACATGAATATGTGATCTCCTTTATTATTAAGGTTGTTATTATTATAACTGGCAATTTTACTTTGATCTCAGTATTCAAGAGAAGTAACTGACAACTGTAAAATAATCACTTTTAAATACCTGAAGTGTCAGGTGATACAGGATTTGGTGGCACATCTTTAGAAGACTTAAATGGCTTGACTTGTCTTTTATGGGCCTGTGATCATTTTCCCCAATATTCACTAGAATATTACAGATCCAGCCATTCAAAATGCACAAAGTATGCTGAGTCAAAACGCGGTAGGCATAGCGAATCACAGCGTGTCATACCGCATCATACCGCGTGTTATGATAATAGTATCCGTGATCAGCTTGTAAAACCACCTGGTGGAGCTAATAAAGCTTAACGTCTCACATACAGCATTTGAACTGTCACCAGAAAACGCCCGGTTTCAAATCCCGGTCACTGCTGAGGGACAATCTTTTTCCAATTAAGAATTTAAGTTTTTCTACTCTCTAGACTTTTAATAATTTTAAACTGTGTATTACAGCATGTTAATCATTAAACATTTAAAAGTCAGTATAACCCCTGGAAAAACTGTGCTTCTCTCTCAATTTTTGGGTTTGTCCTATTTTCAATTCTAGCTTAGGATGCTTACAGTGTGGGGCTTAGATGTTCCCCTCATGTCTGTGTGACTTTTCTCTAGTTGCTAGAGATTCCTCCTGCAGTGAAAAGACATATTGCATCGGTTAAGATTTGGATATTTCTAAATTGTTCCCTGTATGTTTGTGATGGAATGGAGACAGGTCAGTGGGGCAGTCTCACCTTGACCTCTGTGCCTGACTCTATAAGGATTAAGCTTTTGCTGAAAATGGATCAATGTTTGTGATTGTAAAAATAGGCCTATCAATGTTCTGTTTCAGACTTGTCTCTTGCAAGATGTCTATGGTCAAGTTCCCACTCTTTAAAGGGGCATGCGTTTTGTGACAGGCTCTAGTAAGTGAGAAATATGAAAAAATATTCAAAAACTTGTTTGATTTCACATATCGTTTTTTGTCTTGTACGGCAAATCAGGGTGATCGCGTGCCAGTCAAAAACTGTGAAAGAACTGAGTGAATTTCTGATGCTTTTTGAAGTGGAAGGGGCTTATCACTAAATTCTAGCACTTACAGTGAGAACTTTTAGGCATATTACTTCCAAGGCAGATGGCCTAAAGATCTTTTAAAAATTGAATACTAAATTCAAAGCTGTGTATTTCACAGTTCGGCCGTGACTAGAATGGATGATTTTGCTGTCGAAGGTGCCTGGCATAAAGGAGAGTCCACAGAGAAATCCACAGGGATTTATTGTGGTGCTGTGCATTGCTGAGATTAAACCAGATACATCATCCCAGCTTTTCCAAATTCTTGTTTCCAGATCTAACCATGTCAAATTGGGTTAGAGCTTCGGGCCAAACATCTCAGAAATAGTGCAGCCTTTAAGGAAGATGACATGAATTGCATAGGGGAGCAGATATCTGGCCATGCAGGTATTCCAAACAGGAGTAATTCCTTGTTGGCCTATACATGATGGGGTGGATATGCATAAGTATGAATAGCTGTATTGGGCATGAGAATATGCTGGTTTGTTTGGATTTCTTACATTTTCTCACTTGAGGCCTGTGGTTTTAATTTACCTTGCCAACTTTCATTTTTCATTCAGGTAACTCAGTGCACTGTGCGTGATAAAGTTTAGGGCTCTACCCAGGAAGGGGAAGATTCAATTCAGTGACTACAGGCTTATGCTAAGAATTCTTGAAGATATAGAAACTCAAAACTCCATCAGTTCCTGCGATTTTAAATATGATTTAAACTTCTAAAATGAGGCCCAAAGTCACAGCATGTCTTTCAAAGGTCTATGTAACTTCAGATGCATGGGGTTTCTGTACACCACAGTGCTCTGCAAAGCATTCTGCAGACACTGAAAAAGAAACCATAAGAGTATAGCATAGTCTGACAATGTGGTAAAAACGTTGTACTAGAAGTGAGTGATCATTTATCAAAAGTTATTTTGTTTAAAGTTTTTGAAAAACAGCTGCAGTTTATTTTTAGTTGGAAAATGAGCAAGAAATCTGTACATTTCTCTCTGTAACAAAATAAAATAAAAAAGAACTCCTTATAACTCTAGGTGATTTGCTACATATAAATACTTTGAAATATAAATTATAACCATAGATAGGTGCCTTTTTAATAGTGCTTTTAACTTGATTGCACAACATGCACTGAATGAAATGACAGCTGTCATTTTTCCTTTGTATGTATAGTATACAGTATATATACTGTACAACCTCCATGAGTTTCTTTTCAAACATATGACAACCACATTTCAAAGATTATGCTGTGCTTCTTTTAGTCTCCATCAAATCATGTCAGGGTTAAGCATCAAAGCACTTACTTTAGTTTACATTATACAACTATATTTCTGAATAGTAGTGTTGGAAAATTGATAGAATAACAGACAAATATGAGATATAAGGTGTGAAATCGCAATACATATCATTATTGTTTTGCAGAATGTTCTCCTTTCAGGGGACACCCGTTCGTCAGTTTTCACAAATTCATCCCCAAAGGGCCATGGTATGTCTAACCCAGCGCAAGAGGGTACCTGTAGGTCACAAAGACACACACATTCACTCATACTTTTAGAACATATAATCTGAAATGTTTCCAAACATAACAGTGATGTAAGACAGATTGTTGTAGAAAGAGTCCTTTTAACTTGAAATGGTTTGGAACATGATTCCTGGAGGGAAGCAGCTTAACCTCTGCTCTTCTGTGCATATTGATATGCATTGAATTCAGTGGTTGAGGTGCATTTCCATGAAGAGCGTACTTTGGAATGCGATAGTCAGGGTTTTTCCATGGAGGGAGCTCTCCATGATTGAGGTATGGCATCTAATAGCATTCATGGGTCAAAGGCATTAATCAGTTCATTGATAGCAATACAGTACATGCTGGAACCTGGCAGCTACACTAGATGAATTACAGAAGTTCTGACTTTGGATTCTGTTGGCTGATCAGAATTTTAAGTTGGGACATGCAAAACAAAAGCTGATAAAAAAAACTGCCTTGGACCTGAGGTGCTGTTTGGCCGTGCAGCTGCCCTTTTAGCAGAACACCAAGTATAATAACACACTCTTGTCACCAGCTCTGGAGATGGTGTGTCATTACCTACTATTATATAAACAGTGTGTGGTCAACCCTGATGTGGGAGGTTCACTCTTACGAGGCAATCTACAGGTCCCTCTGGACTCACTTTGGGAACAAAGCTTGCAATTTATACTGCAAAAAATCCCAAATCTGCTTGGGATCTTAGCTGTCCACTCCTAGAGAAAACCATTAAGTGCCCGCTGAGGTAATCAAAGAAATGGATTTCCAAACATTCTTATTTCTTCCTAATTGCTGCATTTTGTACTGAAGGTTATCAGCTGTGAATGATTATATAGATTATATTCTGTTGCAAGAAAACATTACAAAAGGGAAAGGAGACCATCCAATGCTAAGTGTGCTTCCTCTTCTGAATCACTCTTCAGTCTTCCTGTGAAAACGGTGTCATTCCATCCTGTCTCTGTGCCAGTCAAGACCTGTAATTTCATATGATTAACTTGCCACCTGCCAGTCCTAGTGGAACTGCAGATGCCATTTTGTTCTTTAGAATTCAGATTTTGGACTCTTCTTAATGTTCCATTCAGGGTTTCTTTCAATAGTGACTTATCAGTAGTTCTCCTTAGGTACCTCTGGGGTTACCTATTTTTCTTCTTTATGTTTATATGTTAATTCATAAATATGAAGATTTCAGAATGTTTTGCAACTTGCACATGTACAGTACTGTAGACTGTGATGATGGAATGGTTCAAATGGTTTATCACAAGCTGCATATTTACAGTTAATTCATACTGTTGTTCATATAACCGTCTGTCGATAATGAATGGGATGCTGTTCGTTTCAGGATCATTCAGTGAAGAAGTTTTCAAAGCTTGAGAATTATGAGATTATCATGTCTTTGTACAATGAAGCATACACTGCAAATCTATGGATGCATGGATGGTTGTGGTTTTAAGGCAAATTGCCCTCCCTTATTCCACAGGAGACTGAGATTAAACGTAATTGAAAAAGATCCCACTTTCTTGGATGTCCCTCTGACACAACATGTCCAAAAATAATCTTTCCTGTCACGATCATGATAATGCCTGATGGCTAAGAATAAATTATGAAATGTGTGAAAAGACTTGGCTATTCTGTTGGAAGTTTTATAACCATAATCAAAAGAAAGTCTTGATGTAAAAAAATTCCAACAGATAACAGGTTATAAGATTTCTACTGTAGTATAAACTCCAATAAAGATATTCTGGAGCTCTTTAATACTGTATAGTGGAGTCTGTGCCTCAATTGTTTACTGTTGACAAAACAAGGGCCCGAGATGATGAATGGAGAGGTAGTCCATCTCCCTCCACCCATAGAAGTTCCTTGATATAGGGAATCAAAAGAACTACTGCTAATCAAGGACATACTCCAAGGAGCTCCTCTTATGTGAACTTGCTGGTCTGGCACCGTAATGCTCAAAAGGGGGGTGCTGTTCAAGTGGTGTTATTCTGCTGTATGACAGTATGCCAGTTCACAAAGACAAAAGAGAACAAGAAACATCACAAATAGGAAGAGGCCGTATTGAATAGATGAATAGTTACTGATGATCAAAAACTAAAAAAGGACACCAAAAGTGTTTGATCAACATCATATCCACTATTCATATTCTTTATTCTAATCCCTTGAATAACTATGTTTGGTGAAGGCAAAATGCTTTCTCCAATGTAACCAGAATCTTTTAGCACCAAGCGTGTTACAGAGCGTGATATTGCCCAATTGAACCTACAGTAAATTGCACAGAATTTTATCCACTGCTTGGGAAATGGTACTGCCAGTCTCAAAACCTAGAGGTGTCTGTGAGTGTTTTATGATCACATCTTAATATGGGCAAGAGCTACAGCTGTCTCAGCATGCTAGATAGTGACATATTGTATTTTGTCATTCTGGACTCCTGTGCAGATAAATGATTAAAATCAAAACTTGCAAAACTTAAAAAAGCGAGTATATACAGTATGTTAATAAAGAGGTGTTGTTAACTGAAGTACAATCTCACGCTGCTGCATCTAATCACCATCCCTGCCAAACTAGCTACAGGTACATAAACCAAACTCAAGCACCTCCTTTTGCATTCGTCTCTAACACCCCACCTCCTCCCCATGTCCACCTCTCAGCTGCCTCTCGGTTCTCTCTGTGAGAATGGGGTTCAAGCCTCCTCGTCCTGTGGCCAGGAGGCTACTCATTAACCAAGCAGATTCAGCCAGATTTTTCTTACCGAGTATTCCAAGCATTCACAAAACATTCAAACCTTGGATGTTGTTGCCCCTAGTGAAAGTATGCTTAAAGTGAATGGGAAGACCTATAGCTAGCATATTGTAGGTTCAAAAGATATTAAGCATATCCAATAGGCTTTTTTTTATTTGTACAGCCATAACTTGAGGCTGGCTTTCTTATGTATTCATGATCAAAGTGTAACAGAAAACTTTGGTTTATACAAACATATTTGCCATGAGCTTACATCTGTTTGAGAAGTGCTTTGAAGAGAGAAACCTACATTTATGGATAATAAGGCTGCTGTATGAAAATGTGAACCACCCAGGGGTGTCACAAGTAATCTGTAAAATGAATTTTAATTCAAAAGTAACAAGAAACCAGACTTCCGTTGTATACTATTATTATAGAGTTCTCAAGTTTATTAAGTGTTTTGTTGATTAATTTCTGAATGCAGGCGTGAAAAGAAGGTCATTCTTGGTAAACATTTACCAAACCAAACAAAAAGTAATGCGGACTACTTTAATGAAAAGAAAAAAGGGCACTTTCTGCCAAAGTTGCGTGTGCAAATTCATGTTTTAAACTTGACAGATTTGCAAAAAAGCTTATGAAACCAATGTTCAACTCACTATGCCTTTTCCATGAAGTGTGCTCCACTGCTGTCTCTTCAGAATTTGGAAAAAAATGTTTTGATATATTATTTACGTCTCGAGTCTTCAAAAATCATTCAGGCAAGGGAGCTGCCTGTCTTTACTGTCACTTTCTACAGTCTCATCGGATCCTGAGCAGTACTTCACCGAAGTCATACATCTGGTGTTTTGTATTCCTCCTCCTATGATTGTGATGATAGTTTTCCTTCTCTCTTTGTTGTTTAATTCCCTTTGTTGTAGGAGTCAGGATGTTACTCCTCGTAATCAGGTATTAAATTAGCATTGCTGCGTTTTAATGCTCTCTCATAACATTACTCTTTCATAGCCAAAGTTGTGAGTGTGCAGAAAGAACAAAACTGGGGAAAGTAAAGTTAGGATGGAAAAGTGTTGATCTGATACTGTACAGTATCTCCCTGTGCAAAAGCATTAGCTGAAGAATGTGAAAATAATGGATTGAAGTGGATAACAGCGCCATGCAGTATTGGAAAGTATAACCAAAACTATAAGACAAAAGGAACATTACATACTTCTTTGGTCATTAAATGTCATAGTTTGGATGTAATAGTTTCGGTGTCTTTTCTATTGTATACTAGTCCAGTTGCTGTCATTACAGAAAGATTGAATGCACTCTAGAGGATATGTTCTACCTTAAAAATCTACAGTACTGGAGAATGTAATATTTTCGAGAGAATCCTGTGATATGACTTGAGTGGTAATTAGTTTCTAAAGTTAATGCAGGGTGAGCTGTCATTAAGTAATGCTAGTTGCAATTGTTAATTGATTGAGTTCTCACCTGAATACAAAGTAGATTTTATCTGCTTCTTTAAATAGCACTGTATGAACTAAGTGATACTATTGTACAAATAGCTTAAAGGGCTGAATTATCCCATGGTAGGAGACCTAATCCTTTGACATCAAGGAATTCCTTACTGTCCAGGGAGTGGAGCTGTATACTGTAGCTCTGGTGTTGAAGGTCCCAATGAGCTGCTGTGTTTGGAGCCTTAGTTTGGGCTTCAGCTTCACTGTCAAAAACCCTCATTCTATTTTTCTACTATTGTTAACATTTTTGGCTGTCACTGTCCCAAACGGGTTTACAAAGTCAAGTTATACTTTATATCATGTAGACACACAGTAAAAAAGCCCAACCAAGAAATATAATATAAAGTAGGTTTTAGGAGAGTGGTTTAAAAAAGTGATATTGAAAAATAAAAAAACTGTAATGCCCATGTCAGATGTAAATTGTCCACCCACATTTACAGTAGCTTAAATCACCTTTCTATTCTGTAGTTAACATGAGAGAACATAATTCATTTTGATTTGAAATGAAGCTAAATATACACTGTATATTGCACTAAACCCAGAACACCCTAGGAACCCATTTTTAGCTGAGATGTAATTTTTTTCATTGCAGTTTCTGACATTTTCAGAAGCTAACCAAAATTTAGTATGCATTTACTTTTGGGAATTGAAAGTTAAATTGTGTACTTGCATAGCATCGCATCTCTCTGTTACAGCTGTAGGCTACAGTTTACTTGAATGGGTTGTTTTAACTGAATAAAACCATGTCACGTTTTTTGGATATAATAAGAAACGGCATGGGAATTTAAATTTCAGCTCCAGGCCCTCACTTTTAAAGAAAAGTGCTTGGCATATGTGTATAAGTATCGGATTGACCTACTTTTGTACAATGTACAGTGTACATATGTGTGTAATTGTAATAAGAGCATCTCTTGGTTTTGTAGCAATGTAGCCATTAACGTCTTATTGGGGTAGTCACTTGTGACTATATTGTCTACACAAAGAAGGTGGAGATCATTATAAAATGAAACAGCTACCAACTGCATCTTACAGTTGGCAGGCAAATGCCATGAAAACCAATGGGATTTTCTCAGAATTAATGTAAATCTTCATGAGCAGGAAAATCCAGGGTGGTCTAGGGTTTGTTTTATCCAGTAAATGTTAATATGGAGAACTTTCAAGGCTATTGAAACATTTCTGATTATCAGAGATGATAAGTTTATTCATTATTCATCAGTTTTTCTGGACTGGGCCCCCAGAGGTTGTGCTTGTGTTAAGCCAACAGATGGACATTCATAAGATGCGCCTGAGATCTTATTTATACAGCAGCTGATAAAATGACAGATACTTGGAGATCTAATTTAACCAGCATCTGGCAACCTCTGGGATGGAGCTTAGCATCATCTCCAAAAACATTCCTTTGACCAGTCTGTTTGTTTGAGTATTTATTCAACTCTGGGATGGATGCACAAAAGTTTTACTGTAGCACAATGGTATGATAGTTTGGCACTTTTGTTAAAGAAAACAAAGTGGACTTACAGTATAAGATTTTCCCTAAATACCTTGGGGGCTTAAATCAGTACCTTGTTGATTCATTTTTGTTGTTGTCTCTAGGCTGTAACACATACTATATCAGCTTGTGTTTGCTTGTACAAAAAATAGGTCTGGATTTTACCAGTCTTAATCTGACTTTAAATTTCAAGCAACATCCCTTCTCCAGGTGTAGAACTTTTCCAATATTGAGTATTTTGGTGGAAAGTCAGCTAATAATGTGACAGTTTTTCTGGAATTCAACACATATCAGCATATTAATTTAAATCTCACAAAATATATGAGATATTTAATACACTTTATGTATATAATTATAGTGTATTTCACCCAGAAGGTTATATATGATGATCGTAAAGGATTCTCCTATATTTTGATCAGAAGAGTTTTACTTTACATCATACAGTATGGTTAGACCAGACTTGTCCAAAAACAGTGAGTTTTGGGTCAGTATCCATGACAGAAATGTGTCTTTTAAACTATTTTAGTGACCAGTGTCTATAAAGGTTAATGTTAATGGGACAGATGACAGCAAAACATCCCATTGCAATTAATGTAAAGGACGTGGAATGAATAACTGGGGACTTTGGCTTTACTTACTGTATATTTGAAGATGCTAAGGGCAGAGAAATGTGGCAGAGAAAAATGGGCTAGAGAATGTGTATAATGAGGAGTGTCAAATTTGGAAACCAGCAAATAAAATCATAATGGAGACTTATTTGGATTGGTCTTCTATTTTTTGTCATTTTCCTCTCTACTCAGATTTGCATTAGTCTGCTATATTTTGCATAGCCAACTATACCATCTTACCGTAAATTGAATATAGATTAAGTGAAGATTTTGGGCTACTATTTGTCCTTAAGGTAGCAATTTCCTTACCATTTCATTTAAATACTTTTTATAGCATTTTTTATATAGTTTGTGAATCTCTAAACAATAACAGAATGGGATTCAACCTGTTCAAAATCAAAATCAATTTGTGTAGCATCTGATCAGTAGATACTACTCATTTTACATCTTTTTTGTGGTGTATCATTTCTACTAACTGCTATAGTGCTATGAACAGGAGAGCTGTGTGTGATGTTTGTCTGTGAAATGAAAGCTATACTGTAGTGCAGACATTTGGGCTTGTAATTGTAGTACAGTGTGTATCCTTGAAATCTGTGTAAATAGTACTGAATGACTGGTGCTATAAAGGAAGTAAGTTCTAGAATTCCAATATTCAATCCTTATATTAAGTTTCCTTTTTTATGTTCCTTCAGAGTTTCCAGCTTTCGTGTTAAACAGAATACGAGTTTATTACACTTTATGAACACTTATATAGAACTGTAACGTTGTTTGTGACAATCAAATCGATAATATTACCTCTGAAGTTAAAAGGCACAGATTTTGTGCCTTCTCAGAGCAAAGAGAAGATACTGCTGCTCCCTCTGGTTTATTAGATTGTATCTAAAATGTTCTGGAAAGGATTGATAACTGAATGTTTTATTTTAGAGAGTTACACCACACAGCAGATTTTAATTTTGCTTTTGTCGCCGTTATTAACAAGCAGATATTTTTCTGAAATACCTGAAAAAATAAACTGGAATGCTCCTTTTTCTTTCAGTGTGTTTGTACTTAAAATATGAGATTTTGCAGAGGCTTCCAATACACCATGGCGAATACCAGAGAAGATCATTGTCTGTTGGCAAAATTGAGATTCTGGCCAGTAACATTTGGACCTTATACAGTATTTCTTCAGGTAGAGCTTTTATTTAACACATGGTACCAGAAACAGCTAATAAAGCCGCTTAAAGAATAAAAAGCCTTTTCTGTTAAAAGAGTTAAATGTTCAATTGCTCTTCATCTACAAAACGCAGACCTTTATTCTGGATGTGAGGAAGCAGTTGCCATCTGTATCGCTTCCGTCATCCTTTCTGTTGTTTTTATTATTTGCACCGGATTTATACTGTCCATCTGGATGAATTGTTTGTTATTCATTTTATTGCTATCAACTCTTTCCTGTTCAGCAGGCAGACCAGGTCCTTTTCCGATTACCACTTTTAACTTTTTTTGAGAATCCAAACCTATGACCATCTCAGAAATGAATGTGATTTCAAAATGGCAGTCAATGTGTTCACCTGAGCATTTTTAGCAAATTCACTATTCTCAGTAGTAAGTAAGCAGTAACTCAAATAAAGAAAAAATCCCATAAGGAGAGAGTATGTGAATACCTGTGGCTAGTACATGTTTGAACCTCAGAGATTTTATACCAAGAAGCCCCATAATTTATTTTCTGCAGTTATCGGATTTACTGACTTGACTACTTACAGCATGTAGCTACAAACAGATTAGTGATGTCATTGATAATCTATATTCTCTCCAAACAAATAAATCTATATGAGAAAATCATGTCCTTTATTACAGTGTTCTCTCTTATATGGTGTCAGTGAATGCTGGAAATGATCAATAGTTGAACTGTGGCATTGTAGGAAAATAAAAGAGCGGTTAATTTTATTTTAACAAGTTTGAGTTTGAACAGATGTCGGTATGTGTTGTACATCATTTTAGTTTAACATAAGCCTGATATTTGTTATTCGCAACTTGTCAGATCTCAGAAGGTACTGCTATTGCAACACCAGCAATTGGATTTGATTTTAAAACGTTGCCACAAGTGGCAGTTAAAGGAAGGGAGACTCAACCAGAATGAAAGGTACACCTGAAAGCTCAGAGCCACCGGTGCAGCACTTACAAAAAAGGGAACAAAAAGAACCATCTACCAAATCTGGAGTGTTCAGATTAGAGTGCCACTGTGGACAGGGCTTCAGTGGTACAGTAGGCATGGCACTTTCAGCTCTCTTAATGGATATGCAGTGAGTATCTCTTGTCTGTCAGTATTTGCAACAGGAGCATTTATGGGTGTCTATATCAGGTAGCATTTTAAGGCATAATATCTACGTGTCGGTACTTACATTGTGTAGTGTGGCTCTCTAGATGTTTTGCCATTTGCATTTTTTTTATCAATATTCCGTCTAGTTCATGTTGTAGATTGTTTTCATGTGTGTTTTTGTTTGGAAAAATAAACCCTATTTAGTTGGTAGTGCTCAGTAGCCATAATCAGGGTCCCGCAATGGGTTTTGAAGCACCCATGACTTTATTCTGCACACGCATGTGTACTGTAGCTATCATTAGTGACCTCAGGTGGCCCTCACAGGTTTGTCAGTTAGCTTGGTTTATGCAGGTTCAAGTGGGGAACTGTGACAGTGTGAGAGCTGCCAAAGAACAAGCAGAGGTTAATTCCACACTAAAAAGCAACAAGAAAATGGTAATGGTGTGACACACCTGAAGCCGAGATGTTTTTTTTTCTTGCTTTTCAGCATTAAATTAACCTCTACTTCTTCCTTTCTGACCTGTTTTTGTGGTCTACTCCTTTTTCCCCATTTAATGAACTGAGATACTGTTTTGCAAGACATGTATTAACTCCAAACCTAAGCCTTTTCGCTTTTATTATTTCAGTGATAACTGATATACCATTTACCTGTACAGCATTTTCTACAAGAAATGTTGATTGCTGTGTGCTAGATGAATGACACAGCTCTCCAGTCATTTTTTTGACGCTGTTACTCACCTTGTGGCATTTTGTTGAAAAATTGCATTGAAGTGAAAGGCATACATTGAAGAAGTCTGACATCTTTGTTTTTAAAAAACAGTACCTCTGTCTTGGAGTCATTTCTACTTTGGGTTTTAAAGTGATGATAAAGAATGTATTCTGCAATAGGAGCTGCAATTTTGTTTTAAAACAAAATAAATACCTAGTTACAGTATTTTATTCTCATCTGATGCAGACACTAAACATATCACATGCTTTGTTATTGTTTGTTTTTGGATGTCAAAAAGGTGTTTCTTCTAAAGATGAGTATTTATGATAGATTCATTAACAGATTTCTTTGTGCATTGATACTTAAGAAGTTAAACACTTGCCAAATCTCTAATAAGATCTCAAAGTACAGTACAATCTAATTTCCTTCTTGGGAGTTATTTCACTAATCTGTTAAGAAATTTGACTTTAGTGCTTAAAGGAAAGACCTAGGTTTAGAAATTCCCTTCACATACTGTTTGACTTTGAAAAGCAGGGGATCAGCTTATCTTTTATTATACTACTATCAATTTTTACACTTTATTTTTAAAATTTCACAGACATTTATTAAGATTTGTCTTAATGTATTGGTAATATGTGTGTTACAAACACATTACCAATAAATTATGACGTACCAAAGGCATTGTAATTTCTTGTTTAAATCATTTGGTAAGTGCATAACAAAAGATTAAACTAGTGTTAGAGATATTAAATATATAAATATGTGCAATGTGTACTGCTCTTAATTTGTTATACTATAAACACCACTGACAATGTTGCATCAGCTAGTTCTTTTATCCTTTTGACCAGTGGATTGAAATAAATTAAGAAATGAAAAAAAAAACTAAATCTGTCTTTAAGCTTTCTTGCAATATTTGAACATCTTATTAATCCACAATTATTTTTAAGTGTTACTGGCATTTGTGTGCATAAGATGAACAGATGGACATGTGGACCAACAGGTGGGAAGACAAGCAGAAAGACTGATAAATGGATCATGGGTAGATAATTAAGGGCTTTCTGTAAATTTGTCAAGTGTTGTGTGTTGTAGCCAACCTGAAATCTTAATCAAGGCAGCCCCGCGTCTTGTTGCAAGAAATACAAACAACACTGAAAGTCCCACTAAGGCAGCCACAATCTGCCACCCATTCTTTCTTGCAGCTGAACATTTGGTCTTGTTCTCAATGCAGTGCTTTGGCGTCATTTGCACCTAGCACTTCTTACATTTTTGTTATTCCAAAATCACTGTTAAAACGGAGGTATAATGTAGTGTATAAAATCATTTTAAGTTTATTTCCATCTTGTTTACTTATAGGTCACTGCTAACACGTATATTTTAACATTTTTAAATTACTCGATTAATTTTCTGGGATTGATTTCCTGTTGTTCTCGGTGAAGTTTCCTCATGACCTAATTGTGCCTGATTGACTTGCTAAGGTTGTGCTGGATGAGTCCAAGCTGATGCGACTGAATAAAGATATACAGTAAGATGTGAAAAGGGGTTAACTGATTTCTTTCTGCACAAAGACTTCTTGTGGCACAAGACATTCCATGCTTAGGCACCTTTGAGTTATGGCTGGGATGGGAGTTAATTGATCTGAAATTCCAAGTGCAAGACTCCCTATCTAAGGACAGATAAAACCGACCATTAAACGTGTTCAAGGTCTTGGGAATGTCCAAACACAGGTGTCTCCCCCATTACCATGCGTCAGAAGCAGCTGAAATTTTCTATATAAACTGGAAGTGTTGTACCTACAGTATGTTTCAAACAATACTTTCGTCTTATTGTTCCTTGCATGCAATAAACTCAGTTGTTTAAAGTTAATCTCGGGTTCTAGAACTTATTTGTCTGTTACTACAAGACCTTAAAGCAAAGGCCTGACTGCTTGATTATTAACAGTCACATTGCATGTTTTGTAAAGTTGGGGAGGATAACCCTGGTGTCCTGGATAAAATTTCATTTGGGTTTGAACACTTTAGTTTCCCTAAACTTCCCCCTTAGTTCAATAGGTACATTCGTCCAACTATCATGCATCACCCAGGTGGGTACCGCTCTTGAGTAATGGATGAAGTGGGCTCCATCCTAATGTACTGAATTTGACTTTGCTAACTGTCCATTCAACGAAATTGGAATGGAGAGAGTACCTGTGGTAGTTCTTTCTAGTCAGAGCTTTATTGCCCCATTTTATCTGATCGTTTGATTTGAAGAGGGCTATATGACTGGTCCTGACTAAGGCTGTGTAATCTGGGCTTTCCAGCTTGTGGGACACAGGTACTGCACATGACAATCAATCAAAAAATGGGAAAAAGGCAACCAACACCTTACATTAACTATGTTCAATTAGGAGTTACAGTGGGGTCTTTTTAAAGCACTTGTTTTAAGGTTCACACATCAGATATTCTGATATTTTACTTGTAACTAGAAATTAACACATCGTAGATATCACATGTGTAAGGCTTTGTCAGATTTTTTTATTATGCATGCCCTCAAAAATCTCAGAAATACATAATGACTAATCAACACTATGGTGTTGTTGTTTAAGGTTAGGAGGCAGCCAAATTTCTCATTTCTAATTTCGCCCGCTTCCGCTCTCCTACATTTAAATGTCTCACCCCCTTTACACTTCTTTCTCACTGCATCCTCATGGGCAGCCAGGTGAGTTACACCAAATAAACTTAAAACATTTCTCCCCCAGATCATGTTAATTAACATTCGGCAAAACCTCGGAACTAATAAGGGATGTTTGAAATGAAGAAACTGATGTGTTACTGATTGTTTAGAATAACTTTAGGTACTGTAAATTCAGTTTTTAAAATCTACAGTATGCAACATGTGATACAGTATGTTAACAAAATGTCTACAGTGTCAGATTGTTATATATAGGTGGGTATTACAGTAGGAATTTGTCCTATAGTATACATTTTTTCTCAGACTCTTAGGATTTTATACTTTGTAAAGTAGCTTGGCATGTTATTGCAAAAGAGGTTTCTGCACTAAGTGCCTAAAATGTGATGTTTAAGGTTAGATGCTACCAGAATTTTTAACAAAAATTAATCAGTCCTTGCCCTCTGGAGTAAATCAGTTCAGGCTACTCCTGTTGTAGATGTCGTTCTTAAGCCTCATCTGTGTACCTTACCACTTTAACCTCTAGTGGTCTTTATTTTATTTCAGGACTTGTTGTGAGCTAAGTTCCTGTACAATGGTTTATCATAAAATAAATAATGGGGTGTAAAAACCAAATGCAGATACTTTACCTTTATTGCAGAGTGTCAGAATAGTTAAACCAGACAAATTAGAACATGAAATTTAGCTTCTCAATATATAATCTGAGGTTTAGAACTGAAAGGCATTAGCCTTTTCTTTTTTCTGCCATGAAGAGCTTTGATGCAAAACCTTAAAAGCAAACGACTGTGGGCTAAGCTGTCTATCAAGACAGCTATGGGGACCACAAAAAATCCATTTTTTATAGACAGCTGGTCTTCATATCCAGGGGCTGCTGCATAAAATATCAATGGGCAAGAGCTGAAGGAAGAAAAGGAAAGCATAAAAAAGTGGTCAAAAAGCAACATTTCTGGGAGGAATGTCTGTGCATGAAAGACTTTGAGCTGCTGATACACTAGTGGCTGACTGTGCCGTGGCTGTCTGTGTTACTCGGTGAGGAGCTGAGTACGAGTTGAGATCCGAGCACACGCCAGCCGGGATTCACACAGACCAGTTTGTGACTAGCCCACCAATTTGATTCCTATCCAGAGTCGCAAACTGTCAGCATTACTATGCAAATTAATACAGGAGCTGACAACCACTGACTCAAATCTGAGTAAATCTTGGATGTGTGGAAGCAAAGAGTGGAGCAGCTGGGTCTAACTCCGTTTTTTCCCCACTCTCATGCTTCTGTCAGTTCATTCTGCAGAAAACTTTTAAGCAACAACACAAGGGCAAGATGTAATATATTTGCACAGCTACAATGTGGTTAGCGATACAACTGAGCAAGAAAGGGGTATGCCAGGTCCTGTCTTTCTGAAGAATTTGATTTAACTCACAAATGTCCAAATGCATCTCTTCCCTTTGCTACATAAAATGTGTGCACCACTATTATCCTCTGCTTAGGTGAATGTTATTTTTACACACATTACTGCAACATAATTCTAATTAACCTTGATAACTATTCTTAAAGTACCAGATGATGTTAAGCAAAAATACTGTACTCACAGATGCTTGGAAAACAGCCAACAATTTCTGAGGTGACAAATTATTGACATTGATTAATTCCAAGTGCTTGTCACCTTATTCCACTTCTTTTCTCTTTAGGCATTTTTCTTTGATGTGATTTTACTATTCAATGGGTTAAAGTGGCCGGAAGTGTCCAGGTTTTGGAAAGTTTGTGCATTTACAGGTATCAGTAATATTGAATAAATTCTGCATTTTTTTTTACAGTTTTGAACCATTACATTCACACAGTATGAGTAAAGTTCTCAATGGTTATTCAAATGGCTCCTGTTTTTCTTAATGTTCTAAAATAAAGCAAAAATACATTGCCCTCCAAAACTTCCCTGCTAGTGATAATGTTTTTTGAAAGATAATAGGAGCTTAGTCACTTTTAGAACTAAATTCCGTAGTTAATTCCATTTAAGCTTTACATTGGTGATTTCTATTTGACACTTTGTTACTGAAAGCACCTGGTATGTTTTGGGCTCTATGGGTTGTTGGTGCCTCAGTGTATGTGGTACTGAAATTACTTGAAAAGTGCCTGCTGAGACTGCCAGACTGAATTAGCATATCTTTAAATCTTTAAAAAGTGATTTCCAAAACAAGTGCCAAAGCAAAAACCTGCAAACTTGGATCCCAGCAAAATCAATTATTTTTTAATAGAATCAACCAGTTTGGAATTGACCATTGTGTTTTAGGACTTGGCTCACTGGCAGTAGTTATGCACACATATGGGATGAAATGAGACAAGCGCACATGTTCCTCTGACGAACCTGGAAAATATAAGTAGGATGTGCATTCTGTAAATATTATTTTTATTTTTCATTTTTCACACACTTAGTTTGGAGCTAACAGTTTTTTTCATACTGTGCCTCTTCTCACCATATACTCTACTCCATTATATAGGAGAATGAAGATAGACAGATAGCCCGTCACACTGTTCATCATTTGATACTCTGTAAGCTTCACAGTGTTTGATGGGAGAGTTAATGCTGATTGGAGGAGCAGTAAATCTATCACTGATGTAACAGCACAGTTTTCAAGTCCCCGACAAAGCTCAGAAGTTGCTGTTTTGGTGGAAAGCAACAAGAACCCTAGCAGCAGCGCTCTACTAATGGTGTGCTGCTTCTTGAGGAATCTAGGTCATAGTTAGCTAGCAACATTACTGAGACTTGAACTAGTGGTTTCTCAGTCACAGAGGTCAGCCTCTGCACTGAGCGAATGCCTTTACAGGTGAAGTCACTTGGAAGTTCAGCCATGAAATGTTTAACTAATTATTGAACCTATAGGTTAGTTTATATGTCTTTGAATTGCAATGAAGTGGCCTGATCAGTAAATACCATCAAAGCCACATATGACTCCATGGTGGAAAGCATATTAAAGGTTTTCTAATTAGTTTAGTCATCTCCGACGCTTGATTTCCAAAGCCCATTCCTTCATTATTTACACAGTACCATACATAAGAATAAATACTGGTACCAATAGACTGGATCTAATTTATTAGCAGATGCCTTTTACTAGCAACTTATCAAAACATTTTTATGCGACAATGTTTATTTAAACTAAAACTAAACACATACAGTATATAATACATTATACTAAACAATGAAGTGCTGTGATGTTTTTTCCCAGTCTTCAATTGTCAAACATCACCTACAGAGAGGCTCAAGGATGTTTGAAATGTATTTTTGGGTTTTGGGTTTTTATTAATTTTTCATCTTTAAAAAATCTTATTTTTCCTTTGTTAACAAGGCTAGGGGGTTTGTTTGGAGGAGATTAAGGGGGTACAGTATTGGACACTTTACAAAACATCATTTGATCCTTGGTCAACACGAAGGGCAATTGTTCGGTAACTGCCTGTAGCACAGTAGGTATGTTCATTCCTCAATAAGAGTGTTTGGATACAGTATATGTATAGATGTATGAAACATAGCTTCAGGTCATTCACAAGAGCTACACAAAACTAAATACTGTATGCATTCTTTTGATCACATACAAAAAAAGAGAGGAGATCAGCTGCATAGACTGGATTGACATGCTGGATTTAATGAATTACTGTATGTGCAGTAGGCTGTGTTAAGTCTCAGTATCAAACATAGAAAGTTCCTTTTAGATGTTGTTATTGTATCTTTTATATTTGGACAATTGTAATAATGCACAGAACATGTGCTTTTTATGTCTTTAATGTCAGGTAAATTAATAATGTATCTCTGAGCTTAATGTCTGTATGTCACAGAAAAATTAGCTCAACACACTACACTCAGACTTATAGGAGTGTGATTTCACTAATTTTCTACACAGAGAACCTGAAGACCTAGGGTTTAAGACTTCTACTAGAGATTAGACAATCAGAATTTCTCCAGAGAGACTGGTTGTTTCTGATTTTAGCCTGCTCTTTCATACTGTAGATCACATTTTTTTAATGAAAAGCCAGACTCAAAGATCAGTGTACTGTAGGTTATACATTTTTGTTAAATGAAAGAGGGATATTTACAACTCCAATTTTGTAAAGAGGCATGGTGTTATTGATTCAGGTTTCCTTTATTTCATATTTATTATTCAAGAGTGAAATATTGCAGGTTAACAACAGTAAATATTCATTCAAGGTCATTGACATGATAAACACATTCTTTCATTCTGTTCAGTGTAGTGGCAGGGGAATTGGTAAGTAAGAAAGTCTGTTTAGGTGACAGACTGACTCACACCTTTGTCGTTTCTTTAGCATTGATAGTGACTGACGGGGACAGTGGAGCCTGAAAAGACAGCAGTGATCCTCTAATATGAGCTAAATGAATGTCTGAATATTATTTCCTGATTAATTATTAAACTACAAAATATACTAAGTATAAATTCAAGAAGAGAAAATGTTTGGAGTACCAGTAATATCTCTACTATCAGTATCTTAGTTGTTAATTATATTTGTCTATTTATTAAACTATCTTAATTTAAAATGTTTTTTATGACAAGACTAAAAAATAAAAACCTGACAAATGGCCCTGTGAAAAAATGCTCCTCTCCAGTCAAATCTGTTTCAATTTCTTTCCACAAAGTGCTGATTAATCAATATCAATTCTTTCAGCTATTTCTCAGTCTTAAGCGCTAATCATCTCAGTCAGTGTCATCCTAACCCCCTCTCAGAAAACGCAATTCAAATAATAGAATAATTATTTCATGCAGCTCTAGTGCTGAAATAATTTAATGCCAGTGTTTGACTTGATGGCATCTCTGCCTTCCTGATGTTTAAAACACCCTGCCACAATAAAAGAAAGAATATAGAGACCCCTTGCAATAGAACAATTGACTGTTAATTCAAACATCATCTTTCTGTTTCTTTCCGTTACCATGGTGATGCTGAGCTTGCGGCAGCAGAGACAGGAACATTGTGAGAAGTTCAGTGTATTTCTGAATGAGAGGCAAATATGTCGATAAGTCAAGAGAGGCATAAACTGGATAGGTGAATCCCAGGGCATTATAACTAATCTTTCTTTTGCAATTTTCCCTCTGATTGTCACAGATCCTGTTCTGTGAAACTTTGCTGTGCATTTTGAAAACTAATTCAGAGTTGTTTCATGGAAAGAAACTAATACTACCCTGAAAACCTAAGTTTTTTGCAGATCGTATTCCAAATTCATATGGATTCTATGGATGTCCATTTTCTTGCTAGTTTATCTACCCTTCTTGACAAAATGAAATTGTGCAAATGATGGTTGATTCTGTGTGCTGTACAGAGCATCATCTGACAACAGTGTCACAGACGTTCTGAGATGCAAGGCAAAGTAAAAAGAGTTTTCACTCTTTTTTCCCCCTTTTATCACTCTAAGATGTAGCATTCTAAAAGTGTTTCTTCAGTATGACTGAGAGGAAAGGCCAAAATATCTTACACTTTGATATCATATGGTTAGGAAGAGAAATGTCCCGCTTCTCCTGACATATTACTTCCGATTGGTCTGCATCCTGTAAGCTTCAAAGACGTGAGGGGAAGAGGTCTTAAATCTAAGCTCTGTTTTCTGGAGCTTATTTTAGAAAGTCTCTTATGATCATGCAGACCATATGAAAGGAAATAACTTGCTGGGGTGATGCACTTATCCTGATGAATACCAGAGGAGCTCACAGAATATATTTCTAGTTACTTAGAAGGGCAAAATGTAAAGGAATAGGGATGCATGATGGTAACACAGCACCCATTTTCTCCATCTTAAGAACACAGTATGAATTTGGAACACCTTATTTGTAATCCTCTTGGATGAACACAGGTCCCTTTTTTTTTAGCAAAGAGGAGTGTTGTGGCCTGTTTCCATGTATTTTTCTCTCACTCTACAGTCATACAGGGCGTACACGCAGAGTCAAGTGTGGGAGTGATATCTGATACTTCTCTCCCTGATAATAAGTTCAGTGGTGGTTAGAAAGCCATAGGTGTTATTGCTGCGCAGCGAGCTGAGGAAACTCTTGCTGGCTGAGAATGTTCTCCATCTTGCCATTGTGCTCCCATTGGAGTTGCATTTACCCCAGCAGCTCAGGTTTAGACCAGTGGTTTTTTGGACTTCGACCTGCAACCTCCATTTCAAGTTGAAACCTTTACTGCTGTTGTAGACAGATGCTGAGGTGTCCTGGGATAGCACATGAGTAGATGAGTGCACCCAGGCAAAGTAGGGTGGTGTTGGCAGAGCTGTTGCAGGTATTAGAATAGCACTTGTGACTTTGCAAGACCTCCCACTACACAGACACTTTAACAATGGAAGAGCAAGAAAATGTACCAGTGCACATTCGTCTGTTCTGTGTTCTAATTTTCATGGGGGTTGCAGCAGTAAACCAAATCAATTAAAAACACCGTATATGAATCCAAGAGTGGTGTAAAGATAACCCACATCGATTCCAATTTCTTTAAGAAGACAGAATGTTTTATTTCCAAAGGAGAAACATCATTGAATGTCCAAAAACCAAGGAGTGAAATAACTGAAAAAATATACTGTAGCTCACAAATTACTTGGGTTGTGTCGCCATCGTATCTTTGATACCTTCTTTTCTAGGATACATGGGATTTATATCTGGCTGTGCCAAGAGATGGCAACATGCAAGTTCCGCTTAACTTCAGAAGCATTTGATTTTTGCTGCAAATCCAGGCATACTGCATGGGTAACTGAATTCAGACTTAATATACTGTAAAAGGCTCTTGGATATACAGTATACACTTTTATTGAAAGCACTACTTTAAGGCTGACCAGTTCAAGGGGATCATAGAGCTTAAGAGGCCAAAAAAGAATTCTGCCAGCAAATTGATTTAACACTGCGCTCAGCCCCCTGGTGCCAGCACAATTGTTTTATACTATTAAAATACATTGCATTTATTTGAAACAGTCATTCAATTTTTATGATGTATTTTTCTGTTCTACAGTACCTTGTGTAACATTTTATTGGAAAAAAGGAGATTTTGTCGACTCATTGCAGAAGAGAAAAACATCCTACCTGTATGTACTGTAAATCAGATGTTTTCTAAGCAAAATGTGGCAAATGTGGTGTGTATTTAAAAACAGTAAATATATTTATTTTTTAACCATTATCTCTCTCACCCTAGCGTTAATCCCGCATCACCTGGGTCCACTTGTCGGCACGCCTGTCTCCATTTGGTGGTTTGAACTAAATCTTCGAGCTGACGTTGCTATTAAATGCGACCGAGAATACTCCAATTGGCGTATTGGCCTGCCGTCAAAGGAGAACAAAGTAATGTAGCCAATTCATAGAGGGGGATTATTAGGAGGCATAGGAAATTTGCCCAGGACGCTGGGGTTACGCCCCTACTCTTTTTGAGAAATGCCCTGGGATTTTTAATGACCACAGAGGGTCAGGACCCCGGTTCTACATCTCATCCAAAAGACAGCACTTTTTTACAGTATAGTGTCCCCGTCACTATACTGGGGCATTGGGACCTACATGGACCACAGGGTGGAGCACCCCCTGCTGGCCTCACTAACACCTTTTCCAGCAGCAACCTTAGTTTTTCCCAGGAGGTCTCCCATCCAGGTACTGACCAGGCTCACACCTGCTTAGCTTCAGTGTGTTGCCAATCGTAAGTTGCAGGGTGACATGGCTGCTGGCTCGATTGTGTTTTTATCCATTATGAAGAGTTCTTATTATTTTCCCAATGACTAATGGTCACATAAAAGGGTGTGGGTATTGAATTAAGTTCAATGGTAAAACAGTTTCATACAGTTTCTAGAATAATACAGTACCAAGGTGAACTAGTGAGTTTATTGATAAAATAAAGCTTTTATATTCAACTGTCATGTCTGTAGAAACATTGCCGTCATATGGAATCGGCTGCTGAAAGATTTGTGCTGTTGCTGTATCAAAAATTGGAGTCTTGCTCACTTCCTCCCTCCATCCACTTTAGTACAGTACAGTATATGTTATATACTGTAGTACCATGGGGCTGACAGTCTTCAAAAGTACAGAGGGTCACCCTGCTGTGCTAACACTTTAAGATCTTTACCCATGTAAAACTGAAGTCCTAGTTATAAAATCCACAGATACAAAAATAAATAAAACAAATACTTCAAAGATTCAAAAGCTCAGGAACAATAGAGCTTCACAATTTGGTGCTGTGACCTGTTGTTGATTCCAGTGTCTGTTTTCATCACCCTTTCTTCAATGGCCTTAGTAAACTCTTTGTTCTGCCTTCTCCCACTTTATAAGCATTATAATACTCTTTTCTGTTGTTTAAACTTTCTTAGGTATGCTGTCAAGTTTTTGAAGGCCTTAAAACAATTGAAAAATGGAGTATGTCTATTTGGCTTCTAATATTACAGGGTTTTTTTGATAATTCAGGATCATGGTGGTGTCAATCCAGTTATACATTTTATAGTTTTTTAAAAGTTATATTCTTACTATTTTATGTTGCAGTGTTTTTTTTAAATTACAAATAAAAATAGCATTTTTATTTTAATAAAATGTAATGAAATCAATGGGTATATATTGATTGGGAAGAGTCAGTCTGTGTAATGTTATGATAAACTTTAGCAACATGGATTACCTACCAGCCCAGAAAGCAACTGCTATTCTCTGAAAACAGATCCTATGCATACAGTATGTCTAACATGTCAAAATGTATTAATTGCATCCCTGAAAAACTAATAGCATTTGAAGTGGAATTAACCACTTTGTCAGACTGGGATCAAGTAATTACTGGATAATATGATTGTTTGCTTTTCTACAATGTTAAATATGCAATTTCACAAAACAATGAGATGATGTTTCATATTTTTTCATAGTAATTCATAACAAGTAAGGGCAGAAAATAATTTATAGGGACTTGTGTTCTGGTGTTTAAAGACAGTTCCCAGGGGTCTTCATCACACTTGGCACTGTCAGTGAGACGATTACAGGCCTAACCCCAATATATTAAAATATAGGCCTCTGGGCCTAACTCTTTAATCCAGATGAGGAGAAATGAGCCCTAATTAATTCTAATTTTCTAAGAATCTGATTTCAGATCCACATGCTAGCAGCCTTTAAACACTTAATGAGCTTAATCGACCACACTTGATGATTTTATTTAAACCCCCACTTTGCCATAAATTAAACTATTAAAATATGCTTGAATTTGACTGGCAGTCCTAATCTAAGCAAATCATTATTAATCCCGAGTGTCAGGATGAAGGACTAAAGTGAATATTTTTTGTATTGTTTTTTTTGTTCTTGGATAACAGAGGTGAAAATAAGTTGTAAAAAGAAATGTACATTTTCACACCTTTCCTCTACAGCCTCAAAGGACTGTGGTTATTGGCCTGTAGAAATCTTTTTTTAATTATTTTATTGTTTCAGACCCTGTAGATGAAACTTTGGGTGTATGAGTTTCAATCACGAATGCAAACTAATGATAACGCAAGTTGTCCAGATTTTAATAAACAAAGAATGCTGAAGATTTCTCAAGGTGTTACTCTGCACAAACTGAAACTTAAAACAAGGACTTGTGAATAGTGAAGTGTGATAATTTATAAAATGTTTAGCACATTTGGGTAGAAATACTGTATAATGTCAGTTCCTGTACCCTGACAAGATATATTGATACTTCCCGTCACTATGAAAACCTGGTTTATTAAGTTTCGCTACTGAGACATCACATTTTCATGCCTGTTTTTGCAAATTTGATTTCTGTTGCAATAAAGATGCTTCCTTCATAGCCATCTTAGACACCATCGTCATAGTATGACTTCACACTCCAGGCTCCTAACAGAGTTCCTGAGTGTGTCTGTGTTCTAAAAAATCTTACACATTTTATTTTTCTTGTTATCTACTGTATAGGGTAAGCAGGACACTCATCATAAGCAAGCAACGTTGGTCTTACTATAACAAATCAGTCTTCTGTTTAGGTAGAAATAAATAATATTGGATGATTATCCAAACTTTAGGAATGAATTGGAAGTGATAGTGAAATACCTGGAATTTTATTTTTTGGTTTATATTTCTCGGTTCTCAGTGAAACAGTGACTCTCGGGCTTACAGCGCTGTCCCTTCAATCAGTGCTAACCTTCCTATAAGGTACTGTGGAACTTGCAGTATGTGATAACCAAAAGGACCTGCAGGTGGGCAGACTGGAAGAGCCTGCTTGTTCACCCTTGTTTGCCTGTGCAGTACATGAGTTGTTGTTATGAAGTGAGGCATAAAGAAAAATTGGCTGATATCAGATGAAAAATGCATAGAATTGTAATGACATTTGTCAAGAATGTGGAATTTAAGTGTTAATACCCAATGCTGCAGACATTACCAGTGAGAGAATTTTCTGCAGTGACAGTGAAGTAGTTTGCAAGGAAGGTAAGCACACTTCACAATGGCCAAGATCAGGTGCTCTAGACAATATTGCCTGCTCCAGAGGGCATTCGTGTATTTATAAAGAAAATATTTTGTATATATTATATACAAAAATATTATATTGTAGATTAAAAGTGATTGCACTTTGAAGCATGAAGCTGAGAATATGGTGAACATACTGCACTGCAATGTTCACTGCAACTTATTCTTGAAAAATGTGCAAGGACAGACATTCTCAAATCAAGCTTTGACAAAAAATAAACATTTAAAAAATGTTTTCAATGGTTCTACCGGGCGAAATGAAGTACAATTTTTCCGGAATTCACATTTTCCCAGTATTTTTGTTTTATTTTCAGTGTGCATTTCCGTGTTGTTTTAAACATCTTGGTGGCATCTTTCTTTCAAATTCTCAATTAAAACCAAGTTCAAACATCTTCAGCTCTTGTGAGGCCATAACACATACTGTAAAATTTAATTTACAGCTGTGGGGTGAAATGTGCAAATGATTTAATACAGTTAGGGATTTAGCACTCTTAAATGAATGTCTAATTGCTCCTGTACTCAACACCAGATTGGCTGGGATATAAATTGTTCTAAAGTACCCCTCCTAGGTGTGTATATACTACATAACATTATGAAGGTGAGGAGATGTATAGGGATATATTTTGCTATTGGAAACATTTAATAATCATGGTTATATAAAAACATTGACTTTCGAACTAATGAATTCAAAGCTGAAATAGTTTGAAGCCAAAGTCACAGTGTTATATATGGTTTAGTTACAGTACTTAGCTAACCACTTTAAATTATAGTAGGTACTATAGCTGTGTCAGCATGTGTAGGCTGCAAAGGAACAAGTAAAGGTTTATTCCATGTTGAAAAGAGAAGAAAGGAAAGCCTTCTTTCTCACACCTGAAGAAAGCTCCACAGACGAAATGTTGTTTCCTTTCTTCTCTTTTCAGCATGGAATAAACCTTTACTTGTCACTTTTATTTATTATCTTGAATTTAGTTTTGGGTAAAGGTCCAAAACCTTGTCTTAAATGTCCGACGATTTTTCGTACCACCAAAATGGGGGAAATTCTTCATGAATAAACAATGACATGATTAACACAAGGTTCAATACTAAACCTCAAGATGTCAGTCAAGCCACTCTTATTAAAATAATCTAAGGAATAATTAAGTAATCACCACTTATTTAGCCGCTATCCTATTTGCTGCTATCTTATTTTAAAAATATTTTAAATATGGGGAACAGTTTTTTCCAATTTCACAGCTTGGGCATTTAGTACATCCAGATATGAAGACTGTACTGTATGTTGGAAAGAATTTATATAAAAGTCTAATTTGAATTAAATCTGAAATAGTTTAAATTTGCATTCCAGTGTAAACCATATGATTTGGAATGTTTGGTAATCCAGAACATTTAACTTTTTTATTAATTCGTCTTTACTATACTTCTATGAATCATCATTAGTTATCCTCAATTCCAAATCTCATTTTTAGCATTTTTAGCTCTTTTGGATAGAGTTCAAGTTCCTCTTTCTTCTCTCTATCCAAAGGGACTCTTTCTCTTTAAGGTTCACACAGAATTAAACCACCTTAAATATATCTAAACAATTACCAAAGAAAATCACATGTTCTCACAGTTTTGCTTAATTTATGGCTTTACTTATATTAATGTGTAGTTTGCCTATTATACTGTATATGCTAATAAGTAAATTGCTCTGACCTTTGTGTACTGCTACATGATACTTGTTGTCACTTTTGGCCAAAATAAAAATGTTCCACTTTTGTAGCACTTTTATGAGAGATTCAGATGATGTGTCCTCTTTATAGTGAAATTTTATAATTAGGATCTGTAATGAGCTTCGAAGACTAATTAGCTTGATTTACATGTGCAGCAAAAGCCACAGATGAAGTCCATTTCAACATAGCTGTGATTGCCCTTGATTGCCCTGCAATGAAGTTTTAATTAGTGTGGGCTGTGTGTTTACCCTGATTAGACGGATATTTTAGCTTTTCAGCCAATTCACCATACTCATGGAGCCATTGAGCTGTATTAGTGTGATTTTAATGGACTTTATTTATGGATGAATGGTTAATTTAAACATTGTTTACATTTTCTACTTGGTGGAGCAAATTGGATTTAAGTGAGGATTAATGGCCTATACTAAAGGAACATAAGTAAGCAAAGGCCTCAGATAATCAAAACAAGTCCTGCTTGATTCATGAAGACTATCCTTCAGATCACTTGCAGAAAGATAACCCATTTAACAGCTTGGCTCTGCATAAAATCAGAAGACAGCTGTATAAGAAAAGAACACCATATGAAATAAAATATTACAATAACAGATCTACCATAGCAAAGGATCCTTAAGAACCTCATACACACATACCTCTTTTAAAACAGGCAGAAGTGGATTGCTGAGTTTTGTTTTTCACCTCAAAGGACAAATTAGCTTTAAATCAAGGGTAGAGTTCGGCCTGTGGATGTTGATGGATTGCCTCAGTTTCTACAAATGTCAATCTCTACTTTCTTGCCTGTGCTTTTATCACCAGGATCTATACAGCAGTTTTCCCCTAAAGAGAACACAATGAATTCCAATTTACCTAATATTTCTCTGATGCAAGAGTGCAAACATTCTAAATTCGTTTTGGTTGTTTTTTATTTTTTACACAGGTGGGACAGAAGCAGGAGACTCAACAGTTTCACCCAAAGTGCTTAAGAACATGATTGATTATTGGTCTAGTTTGAAAGATACTGGTTTCAGCTGGCTGGCAATTATTCTTCCTGGGCAGTAACCTTGGCTAGGAAACGGCAATATGTGGTTTGTGTGGGGCAGAAACACACAGTGACGAGTCCTTTACAGTTGTGTTTTCTGTTGCTTATTAAACTGGAGGCTGACAGTTCTGTTGAGCAGAGGGTGGTTGAAGAGCAAGACTGAATGTGATGTCACCAGTAGAATTCTAGGACACCTGCTTCAGTTCCGCATCAATCCTGCGATGTGTCTAACCTCTGTCAAACTGAGGGTCACCACAGTATCGCCATTGTCTCTCACTTAAGTTGGCCTTTTCTTAATTTACCTCTGGAAGCTTCATGTACTGTACATTTAAGGTCACTGTTGTTGTTATCAAAGACAACACACTTTGTTAACTATTCCCTGTAATGCATTTACATGCAAAATCTTTGGAGGTGCCTGGACTGCTTACTTGTTGCTCAAAACTTATGCTTGTCACAGGAGATATAAATACTCCTATCACCTGTCATACAATATGTACCATAGTATAAAATGTTAAGGAACTGCAAATTTGTAATGAACTGATACAGTAAGTGAATCCTTGAAAAGCTGAACTTCAGTCAGATAATATTACACAATATTTATATTTTAGTTACATTTCAGTAGTTACAGCAAATTACAATGAATGATACATTGCAATAAATACAGAATATGTATGTGTGCTGTATGTTATACTTTAATCCACTTGATTTGCTGGACAGTGGCCTGGCCATATGGACAAGAAAATTGGAACCCATCTTCCATTAACCAAATGCTTTCAGCACTGGCAGAGGTGATGAGGATGAAGGGTGTTGGCATCAGGAATATTGGCACAGAAAGCTCTCAGGCCTGTGTTTACACCCTAGTCAGCCAGTGATTGGCAGGAATTGGGGTTTCTTGTTCTTCTGGTCTTTCATTATGAACTGCAATAAAAAAGAGGGAAGTGCATTTGGTTGAAGCAGCTAAGATTGATCTGTGAATAAAATGATATGCTGTTTTAAGAGAATGAAGCCACTTGTTTCGAGACAAAGCCTACGAATCCCATTTTAAAGCTCAGTAATTAGGATACAAGTAACTAATGATAAATAATTCTGAAACAAAAGAATATATACTTAAGTTTTGGTATGGTTAATTTTATTTTACTGGAACATCTTGAATACTATTTTCTGCAATGAATAATGTCCAAGTCCAGAAGTAATATCACTGACAATAGTTTTTACAGTTATTTCACTTGATAATTTAACAAGTGATGTTGCTGATACATGGTGTCAATATCTATGTCAACAGCTGTGTTCACTGTATAATTAGCAAAAAGACAAGTCCAGCACTTATTTAAAGTGGGAGCTTTGAAATCAATAAGGAGTGCAGTAACTGTCAACAATTCATCTAAAGTTCAAACATGCATTATTTTTGCTTTTTGGCAGTGACCATACTCAGTAATTTACAGTAGCCAAGAATGTTTTCATGTGAGTACAGACCTTTCATTATCAGTGATTTAACGCAAATGGTTATGTATTATAAATCACTGAATTCACATCTTTACAGTGCTTATTTAATGCAGTGCTTTCAGTGAATAAATGTCATTTCAAAGTGCTGCTCAGTACTATTACCTTACTTCTACAACACCAAGAGCATGATATTTAAATAGAGATTTAGATTGAGAGATATTTAAATATATCAAATCTTATTTTTCTTGTCCATGCTTGTGTTTTGGAGACTTACCGTCCACTGTGGTGCTTTTTAATTATAAATGTGAAATAACCAACATTTCAGTCTTTCTCTTGCTTTTATGGGCTTGTGGTATTGCTCAGTCAACAATTTCTGCTGTGATATCCACACCTAAACTTGTGCAATTATTCAGGTAAAATATATTTCATTTAAATGCATTTCAATTTCTTATAAGTAACATAATCAACTAAATTTTATTCAGGCTAACTGGCCCTATATAGCGAAGGTGGTTCGGTGGCTCTGTGGTTAACGATCTTCACCTGTGTCTAGAAGTTTGCCAGTTTGAATCCTGCAGCTGGCAGAGGAATCCGTTGGGCCCCTGAGCAAAGCCATTAACCCCAACTGCTCCAGGGGTGCTTTATAAATGGCTGACCCTGCGCTCTGAACCCAAGCTTCTCTCCCTGTCTGTGTGTCTCATGGAGAGCAAGCTGGGGTATGTGAAAAAGACAAATTCCCAATACAAGAAATTGTATATGGCCAATAAAGTGATCTTATACTGTATATGGTGCCAACTCAGTAAAGTCTATTGGAAACATTTCATAACCTCCACTTGAGCGCACATTCTTTTCATTTGCACATTTCATGATAACTCCTGTATTTCTAAAACTGCTTATATCGTATTAACATGTATTAATGTGTGTTTTAAAGAAGGGATTGTTTTTTCCACTGGTGACAACTGTTTTCTCATTACTGGTGTTCCATTTAAAATAGGCAATCAGAGCAGATTATAGGAAGTGTTTGTCGAATCCTTCAATAACAGCCAACGACGACAAATTCCAGAAAGAGGAAATGCCATTAGGCCAATCTTTACTCATTTGTTTTGATGATTATTGGAGGGAAAATATTATTAATCTGATGATGAATAAATTGCCTCTCGTTTGTGTTATTTATATGGGAATGAAAGTGCTTCACACAGAATACTTCTCAATACTGAATCATTTACGTCTCTGCCATGGTAGGTAATGGGTGTAATATGTTTAGGCTGTTTCAGCTGATTTATAGCAGATTTCACTGATCCTGCTTAATTCAGGCTCAAAGATGGAGGATTTATGTAGTCCATAGGCCTTTTGGGAGATGTGGAAAAGACCAAAGGGAAGATATTTTAGTTTTAGTGTTGGGCAATGCTGATCTTAAAGTATACTTTATCACTTACTTATTCATCATTCTGTGTTAGGAAATGTTGATGTTTATCTGTGCCCTGTATAGTAGGTGATGTTATTCAGTCAATAACTGTTCATCTTCAATTGCGGCTGGCATGCAGATTGCAGGAGTTAGAGAAGGAGCACAATTATTATGGAGTCTGTCTCCTGTGAATCTGATAGATGCCTGTGATTATTTCAGCTGCCCTTTAAGGAAGGTTTTATTTATAGTGTATTTATTTTTAATATAAGTGACATTATCAAAACTCTTTCACATGACTAACCATAATATCTCAACTACCCTCTGTCTTTCTTCTTTTGGAACTGGCATCAATTGTGATTGACAGTCGACGGAACTTTGGGATGGTGTCAGAGAATAATATCAATCTTTCATGGTTTCTGTTTTTTTTAAAGATGACACATAGCTACAGTATAATGCACAAGTGAGGTACATTTGTTGATACACAGCCAGAATATAGAATGTGCTGGAGGGGCAATTTGATGTTTTCTTTCCACCCCCAAAGATTTATACGTATGATCTTACGTTATACAGTATCATTACATTCTAACAAGAGGGTGATTTTGACTTACTGTGCATTACTCTTTTGATCTCAGTAGGTATTTAGGTCCAGGTTGGTCCAAACTATACTGAAAAACAGAGACACTTTCGAGAAATGCAGTAGGCCACAACTGAAAGTTGTCTGACATCAGAACATGTTGTTTCAGTTAACCAGAATTTTATGAGCAAGTTCATTAAACCACTGTACATTTTGTTCCTGTCATATGCTATTTTTTGTGTTGTGTTGTGCTTTACGGACAGCATTCTACTCAATGTAAAGTATTTCTGAATCAACTTCAAAATCCAGCTAATGTGAAGCATTGTGTATAATAGGTACATTTAAAAACCATAAGCACTGCTGTAAAAAGAGTTAGCAAAACCTGCTGTTCAATAGAAGTAATTTCCTTTATTGAATTACTGTAATTGCCAGCCCAAACATTTCTACTACAGTATGATTTACAAGGTACTTACTAAGTGTTACAAAGTTATATATGGTGGGTGGACTGGGACATTTTTTAAAACAACAGTATGGATATTTGTTAAGCCTGTGTTCAGACGTCACCACCCAGTTTTATGACTGTTGACTGGGTTAAGATTCTGATCTAATCGGGCCTTACTGTGGTTTTATGCTCTTCAGCTATTGCTTGTAATCGCCATTGATAATTTTTAGCTATCACCAGGATTGGTATCTAGGATTTCATATTATTGCTGGCATGACAACTTTGAGATCAGCGGCAATTGAACATTTTATTTTAACTGGGGACAGTAAAACAACTGATTTTTTTTCATTAATAATGATAACACACACTGTATGTCAGTAGCCTCTTCTCATCATCATCGTATAAATCTTTCGCACTCTTCAGGCAGTTTGCCTATTATCCTTCATTTTTAGCAATAATTTTCAGGTGTAAGCTCACCACCTTGCTTAAAACTGACATATCGCTATTGAAAAAATCAAACTGAAAAGCTTTTGTTTTCCCAGTTTAGTCTTAAGTCTGTTTTGGAGTGATAGAACTTATAATATCCTTACACTTATATATAGGGCTCTTCTGGACACTTACTCAAAGTGCTTTACAGCAAATGGGGACTCCCCTCCATCATCATGTGTAACCCCACCTGGATGTTGTGATGGCAGCCGATGTGCACTAATACGCTCACCACACATCACCTATCAGTTGTTTACACCAATTCAAAGATGAGGATTAAGAGGCCATGAATGGTTAATAGTTAATCCCCAGCGGGAATTCTGGCAGGACACCAGGGTACCACTCCTACAGAGTATGATTTGAAAAGAGGATTTTTAATAATCTCTGTGAATCAGGACCTTAGTTCACATCTCACCTGAAGGACGGCACTTTCTTACAGTAGTGTCCACATCACTATACTGGAGTATCAGGACCCACAGACCGCAGGGTGAGCACTCCCTACTGGTCCCACCAAGACCTGTTCCTGCAGGAATGTTAGCTTTCCCAAGAGGTCTCTCATCCAGGTACTCTCCAGGCTCACACCTGCTGAGCTTCAGTGGACTGCCATTTGTGAGTTGCAGGGTGATATAGCTGCTGGCATAAATTCACTATACTGGCTGAGCACTCTGGGTCCAAGATGTTTATGAAAGCTCTTGTCTTCCCTAACTCAGACTTACTGTTAGAATCTGCTGGAGTATGAGTATGCTCTTGAGTGTCTCTCAGGTGTGCAGTAAACCACAGGCATGCCACAGCTTCTTCATCAACCCACCAGTAATTAATTACCACTTGGTAAAAGCCTATAAAACCTCTGTAATCCCTGCCTCACTCTCATTTTGTTCACTAATCCGAGAACTCCTAATAGGTGTTGTAAAGCAAGGCAATCGAGAGGATGTGAGGCAGGATTGATCTCTCCTCTCTGAATGCCAGACACGAGTCTCATTAGGCCTCTGAGGGCCCTCCCCTGTACATCAAAAGAGAAGGAAGTAGCTGAGACCAGGAAGAAAGGCTGTCAGGAGATTCGGGGGTAGAGATTAATGAAATTGCCGTCTGTTTTATTTAGTGATATTGTTGAAAATGTACTTTTTTAAAAAAAAAGAACCGTACATAGCATTGCATTTAGTGACCTAAGAAGAAAACATTGATTCATGCAGTCTCACGAAGGTGTTTATTCCTTTTTTCACTTTTAACAACAATTTTAAAAAAATCTTTACAAAAAATGCTATCCATTTCCATCCAGTTCTGTGTGGTGGAAGGAGTTCTCTGTAAGAAAGGGCATGTTGCAGGAAATAATGCTGTTTTATTGATAACTCACCTTATTCAAATGCAAGTTATAAAAAAGGAAACGTACAATGAAATGCTTAAAAAATGTCTCAGTTTTAATATACTGCTCCATGGCTTTTCCAAATAGATTTAAAACTAGAATAAGAAACAGATGAGCCTTCTCGAATCGAGAAGCATGCAAGAAGCGTATTGTTTAAAGGGAAAGAAAGCAAAGTTGCATCCTAGTCAGAGAAAAAAAACATGACAGATGAAGTTACTAGAATTTTATCATGCACAGCATCCAGTTTATAGCAAATAATGTAATTGCGCTGAATTGTCCTGAGTCCAAGACAAAGTACTTTTACCATGTCAGTGTTGATGTAAGCTTATAGCAAAAGTAGATGCATATCAAAATATCTTTTTTTAGTTATATAAGTTAGAGGGTTACGGGGTTAACTGATGCAAACATAAAACAATATACCAGCTGGCCAAACCATTTCTATTTAGAGGTTTTTCTCACCTGATGGTTACAAGTTTCAGATGTTTGTCTGATAATGGCTCAGCTTTGTCTGCTGTCTTATTTTCGCTGCAACCAGTGTTAATCAGTAAACGATGGCAATGTTGTCTATCAGCATATGTTTCATTGTATTTCTTATTAACACCTATTATTCTCACTCTTCAAAAGCATAGTGGGAAGAAACTTCTGTTAGATCGAAATACAAATAAGACACCATGTGCACACATTATAAATGTGAACTATGCTTCAAATTTTCAAGATAAAATTTATTTCTATTTTTTAACATTTTTCCTTTGTGATCAGCACTTTACTTTTGTTTTGTATCTATTTATTTAGTCCTATTAATTATATACAGTGATGTGGAACATTATTTTAGTTTCATCAATTTCAGTCAGAGTTCCAGTGAATGAGCAAATCGAAGCACAACAATTTATAAAATAGACAAGAAAAGTCACAAATACAGCAACAAATTAACATCATGGACTTAAAATGCAAAAATAATCTATGCTATATTAAGTATATTGGGGAAGGTGTGCAAATGTAGTTACAATTGCAGAGATGAGGTACAATAGTAATTACAGTAGTACTTAGCTTATCACTCCACTAATTAACTCATTTATTCTCTTTATTATTACAGTTTCTGTCATATTTACTATAAAATGGATTTTTTATTATTACAGTTTCTGAAAAAAATTATCTTGGGTGCAATATTTCCTCTGCTTGTTGCACCACTGTATGTAAATGTACATTCAAAAATTGACTCCAAAATCTAAATTTTCTCTTTTTTGTTCTTTACCTGTCAGGCTCATTACAGGAGAACACAGGTAAAGTATAAAATGTATTTGATGTGAGCAGTTGCTGTAGTAGTTCTTCTTTGAACTGCCTCTAGAACAACAAAATTCTGTAGCATAGTGATCAAAACAGAATACAGAATCCCCCCACCAAAAAATGAATAAGCATACACTATATTGCATTTAATCTACACATGACTTCTCTCTCATTTTTTGTTTTGATACCTGGGGTCCTTTTTATACAAAAGATGCCATTGTGATTATTCAACTATAACTTCTGTAATATTGGAATATCTGTGAAAATAAGGATGAGGGAAGTAGTTTCAGCTTTGTCATCTTGCATAAGGAGTGAAGGAGCAGACAATGGAAGCAGACAATCTTATGTGTTAGTTCTTATGTGTAAGTGATGCAGTCATTAATTTGACAAACCAGCACATTCACAAAATTCTACACGGTTATCGACTTAAAAAACACAGCTCGCTTTTTGGAGCCCTGACTACACTGCCAGTTCACTCTCAAAGATTAGGTGGGTAAACCACCTAAAAATCACAAACTAGAGTTTCACCTCCACACAACTGCTCCCAGTACATTTTTTGTCACTGTAATACTACTTGGCAAGCAGATGCTTTATGAGATTGCTTACCTTAAAGTTATTTTTTTATTTCTTTAAGGAGCTCATAGTCGCCCCCTTGATGATTTAAATGAATTACTTCAAAACTTTTTACACATGGCTGTTGTTATCATATTTCTCTTGAGGCATGTACTGTACTTTATGTACTGTACAAGTTCTTTGTTTTGCCTTTGTGATAAACCATTACGGATTTTCCCTGTGAATGTGGGTTTTAAAGGACAGATTGAAACGTCACAGCGTGTGTCCGGAATGAGCTACATGCTGCTTCTTATCAGTTGTGCTCAGGCCTGCATTTTAGAGGGTCAAAGGATTTTACATCAGCTGGATGCAGATGATAAGATTCTTGATGTGATAGAAAGAAGTGAGCTGATGTAAACATCGTTTAGAGATGTTATAAGATGAATGAAGATTAATGACAATTAAAGTGCCAGAAACATTCAATTGAAAATGTCGTGTAAGCAACAGAGGAACCAGATCACACTAGGACGACTAAGAATCAAACAGCTTTTCCAATACAACCAAAGATGTATATATATATGGATTGCTTTAACTTTAGCTAGAAAATGGCACAAATGGAGTTTCAAAAAATTTCCAACGATTTTTATTTAATTAAATGGTGTACCTGTGATATTTTTTTTATAATATTACATGATATGTAGGGTTAGTTTTTGTGGCATGTTTTCCATATAGAAATCAGGTCTTTAGATGCATTTTGAACTACTGTACTGTAGTTCAAATTTGAAAAATATTAAAAATATTGCATTCTATTGTAACCATTTTTGGTTACAATTTTCATGTTACTGTTGCATCAACAATTTGGAATGCTAAACTCCACATTATAATGACGATGTGTGAAACATTGTATTAGTCGTCTACTGTTTAAAGTCTCTAAAAAACCTAAAAAGTAAGGTTTCAGAGGTGGTTCAAACAGCTCTGTACACGAGTCTGTCTGTTTTACAGTTGTTATTGTAAAGAAGCTGTCACACAGCAATTAATGGTGCTCAGACAACTTGTCTTAGGTCTATTAATGTAATGAGAAACAAGATGTGAAATTAAACTTAAGACATATAGACATACTCCTCAAACATACTTGAGTTTAATGAACTTCATGTTTTCTAAGCTTTTCCAAATTGTATAAACTACAATTGAATATAGCCATCAGGCATATCATCCTGCAACTCACAACTGGCCACCCACTGAAGCTCACCAGGTGTGAGCCTGGGCAGTACCTGCATGGGAGACCTCCTGGGAAAAACTTTTCTGCTGGAAAAGGTGATAGTGGGGCCAGTAGGGGGCGCTCACCATCTTGTCTATGTGGGTCCTAATGCCTCAGTATAGTGATGGGGACCCTATACTACAAAAAGGCGTCCTTCCTTTGGATGTGATGGAAAACCGAGGTCCTGACTATCTGTGATTAAAAGTCCCAGGGCATTGAAATGAATCCCCATCTTTAAATTGGCTTCAAAACTCCGTTCTCCTCCCCACTGAGAGCTGGTGTGTGGTGAGCATTCTGGCGCACTATGGCTTCCGTCGCATCATCCAGGTGGATGCTGCACATTGGTGGTGGTGAAGGGGAGTCCCCATTACCTGTAAATTGCTTTGATTGGAGTGTCCAGAAAAGTTCTAAAGAAGTATGAGGAATTATAATTCTAATATTCTTATTCTATTCTAAGTTACAGAAAGATATTTTTCAATACTGACTTCCTGTATACAGTACTTCTAATTAAGTAACATCAATAAAATCAGATAGTGTTAAAGTTCTACACAATATTTTATTTAACATTGGAAATGTAATTACTACTTTTCATTTTGGCAATTGAACATGTTGTAAAACATCTTTAATGAAATAAATCTCCTTTCCTACTGCGAATGCAGACCCCATCTACTCTATAATTTAGCTGCTTGTACTTGAAATGTTCTATGCAACTTTCAAATAATAAGGCTTGTTTCTGAAAACCGGTGATGTAGTGGCATTGTGGTTACACTGTTGCTTCACAGCAGGAGATTCTTTGCTTGAGTGTTCTCTGGTTGCTCCATTTCTCTCTCACATTCCAAAGACATGTTTGCTACTGTAGGTTTCATTGTCTATTCTGAATTGTCCATTTCTCCGTAGCTCTGTGATGGAATTGTGTCATATCCACAGGGAGAACTGCTGTGTGCTCTCAGTCCCAGTTTGTGGCCTATGTTTCTGGAATATGTTCTGGCTTGCTGTGATTCTCACTAGAATGAGTACAGTTACTTTCCAATAATTGATGGACCATTTCTGAAAGCTTGCCACAGAGCAAGTATGAACCACAAAGCGATAATGAAGCTTTTACTTTAAGAAAGCAATAGGTAAAGTATTAAATATTAACTAAGCTGCATTCATGGGAATCAACAACAATTACAGAATACTTTGTTTTAATAATGGAGATCAATGTTAACTTACCACATTTGTTCTCTGATAATTGTATATGCAGTGAGGCGCAATCAATAAGCATAGCCTGCAACAGACTAAGCAGCCTATTTGATTTATCAGATGAAGATACTAACTGTAGAAACTTTTTTCCATATTTGGCTTTTAACAACACTGAGCTCATGAGACTAAGGCTCATGAATGGATACTGTAGTTCAAACTGTAATGTATTTGTAGCATTTAATAAGCTGGCTGCCTGCAAGCAAAATCTCATAATCTGCAAGTCTAACAAGGACAGTTGCTGCGAAATGTGTACTTTGACATTTTCTGCTTCAGGAATTATAATCTAATGTTTTCTAGGCAGCTAAGTCTTCATATGTGTCTTCAGAGGTGAGTAAAGATTCAGCTTGGTCTCCGCTGCTAAGTAATAAAAGATCTCTGGAAGAAGACATCCGATCTCATTTTGTATGGCTCTGCTCAGTTGGTCGCAAGCAGAAACCCAACTGGCACGTTCCTTTATTTGTGCATTCTGGATTGTCATTCCTTTTCAGTTTGGATTTCTTGGTTTGGTGATTTGATGTGCAGCCTGACTGCAGCTATTGACAAAGTACAGCATTTGACCCCTTTTGGTCCTGCATTCTTTCTCATCACCTGCCTGAGAGTTAGCTCCTCTCTTAAAAGCCCAGTGTGTGCTTCAAAATTTTTAGTTTTGCTTGAGAGGGAACTCAAAGTGTTGTAGGACTATCTCTTCAGGACTGTTTGTGAAAACAACCCTTTACCAGAATAGGCAGATTTTTTTTACTGAAGAGGTTTGAGTGGGGAACTGTGTCAGCATTCGTAGTCTACAAAGAAACTGGTATAGGTTTCTTTTCTTTACCTTTCAGCATGGAATTAACCTTTACCTGATTTTGTTTAATGATCTACTCACAATGCTCTTTTATTTTGTTCTTCATGACATAAATGTGGCCACAAGTACAGTAAGGTTATCCTCACTGCTTCTGTGACTGCCCTTAATCAGTCTCCATCTCCCCAAAGCTTATTTAGAATATAATTTAGACCATAGTTCAAAGGTTATTTTGTGAAGCAAGTCATATCACAGAATATTATCATCCCTTGCTTCATTGTTTTGAACAGCGTGATTTCTTGCCATGATTTTTTTGCAGTTTAGAAAGAAGAAAAGATATAAGAAGAAAAGATATAAAAGATATGATATCAGAGAATAAATGTTTGGGCATACAGTACCTGAAATGTAGCAAACATTTGAATAGGAACTTTACTTGCAATTTGTATTAAGTAGGTCTTTTCTACCAAGAAATAAAATACTTGCAGAATTTGTACTGTATTTTACAAATAATGAAAAAAGCTGTGTAATATAGAATGCAAGCATGTTGTATTTAAATGGGTTTACAGGGGTTACACAGACCACTATTTACAGAGATAAGAAGTTTATAGCAAATAAATGTAAGGTACTAAGGTAAAAGTATTCAAACACTAATGGGTAACAATGAATGTATACATTTTGACAGGGCAGTCTAATACAACATCCATGGCTAACTCGCCTTTAAATTAGCAAATGGTGGTCTACAACTTTCTGGTGAGAACCATCAATGCTTTTGAAATTTACATTTTAGTACAGTACATGTATTTCATATTTTTTATGTTACAGTATTTAGTGTAGAGTGTTTTCTGTAATTTGTTCAACCTTAGCCTCATGGTGTCTTCCTTGGCACTGTGGCTAAGGATCTGCACCTGTGGCTGGCAGAGGAATCCTACTCCACTGGGCCCCTGAGTAAGGCCCTTAACCCCAGCTTCTCCATTAGCTCTGTATAAATGGCCGACCCTGCACTCTGACCCCAAGCTTCTCTCTCCCCACCTGTGTGTATCATGGAGAGAAAACTGGGGTATGCAAAAAGACAAATCCCTAATGCAAGAAATTATATACAGTATAGCTAATAAAGTGATCTTATCTTAACCCGATTTCTCCTTGGTCTTCATGATTGAATCTTTGAAATTCAATACCTGACCAAGGCAGCCTTCAAAGGAGATTTTATTCTGAAATCAGGTTAACCACTATTATTGTAAACAGACTTCAACGTATTGTGTGGCTTGTTAAGGTGATTTTGTGCAGCTAAATTAACGTAGATTTACCACAGAAAAGGGTTGGAATACTTATTTCATTCATGATATTTATTTACTAATTTCTGTTTTGCTTTGAATGTGTAGGTGAGGTTGTGCATGCAATACATTTTAATTTCTGCTTCAAAGTGTCATGACTACAAGCTTTACAGCAACTAAATGTGAAAACTGTGCTTTTCCAAGGCTCTGTACTGTATGTCACAACATGTATGCAAACAGACTGAGAGTGTTACCTACAGACAAGTACCTTCAATGGGAGATTGGAGTAATGTTAGAACTCTAATAATTATGCAAAGGAACACCAGAAGAAGTCTCCACAGTCGAAAAATGTTTCCTTTCTTCTTTTTTCAGCATGGAATAAACCTATTACTTGTTCTTTTGCAGCCTACGCATGCTGACGCAGCTGCCCACCTGAACTACTCTAATAATTATGATTATTTGCATAAGAGGCCTTTTAGCTACTCTCTTTCTTAAATTAGAAAATATTTACTGGAGTTTTCAGTCACATTTTTCAATGGAGAAATTAAGTCTACCTTCAAAAGCTTTTTAATTCGAAAGAGTGATAAAGGATATAACACTGTGAACAGTAAATACTGGAATATTCGATTCTTTCTATTTTTCATAACATCCACATGCAGTACTGTAGCTATCTGAAGCCATAAGCTTTTTCTTTTCTTTACCTCTCCATTTAACCAGCAGCCATAGGCTTACTATACAGAATGTGTGTGTGTCTGTTAACTAGTGTTCAGTCTCCCTTTACAAATAATTAGCAAACACACACTTAGGCTTTTCAAGCCTTATGTGACACACATATAAGAGCTATAAATACAACAGTTAAAACGTTACTGAGTCTGTTTTGTAAACAAGCCTTTTTTCATTAATTATGTGTTTTTTGCTAATAAATTCCCTCAAGAAAGCCACAAGTCAGTGCTTTCATTGCCTGCTGCTTTCAAAAGCATTCAGAACTAACAGCAGTACAAATCAGATAACTTTAATCGAAACAATATTTGCTTCTGAAGAAGTGTTGTCTTTCCACTTGGTACAAAATCATGAAAAGGAATAAGAGAAGCTCTAAAACAACATCAAATATTTTTCAAACACTACAAAATGTTTACTGTGACAGAAAACAAAATTGTTTCAAAAACAGACCTGACTGAGTGCAGCTTTATTTTCTAAAATGATACTTCAAAGACCTTTGTTTTTTTCTTCATGTGTTATACAGTAACTCCTTTGTACGCGTATACTGTAAGAGTGAGTAGTGCACCGAACATGTCAAAGAAGGTCTTTGGTGTCGCAGCATTCTTCACTGTCTAGGCAGCAATGCTGTGTATGCCCTGACTCAGTGAATGCTTGTAATTGAATCCCGGTAGAAGAGCAGCAAAGCTTCTATATATTAATAACAACTGCCAATCTACTTATTTTTAGACCTTAGAATTAATTTATCAAACTCAAACAACAAACAATAAAAGTAAAATAATAAACTTGAACAATAACGAAATGTAATTTCACCATGTGCTACATCACGATTCCCATCAAACTGGGGGCTTGTTACATGTTACTTGATAAAATAGTTCAGGTGGGTAGCTGCGTCAGCATGCGTAGGCTGCAAAGGAACAAGTAATAGGTTTATTCCATGCTGAAAAAAAGGAAGGCACGCCTGAAGAAGGCTCCAGGGCCGAAACGTTGTGTTTTCTTTCTTCCTTTTTTTCAGCATGGAATAAACCTATTACTTGTTACTTGATAAAATATACTGTAACGATTTCCTGGAGGTCAGCAGTCACTGAAAATGTACTTATCTTTTTCAAAATATGTAAATAATTTTAATGACCAGCTTGTTTTGGAAAATCAGAGCAAAATGTCAAATGTCAGTGCAGAATTTCTTAACTGTGGGTTTGCTGTTTTGTACAACAACACGTATCCTGATGGCCAGTGCAGATTATTGTAGTGGTTAGCAGGTTTTAGCTGGAGAATTGCTTTACTGCAGGGATCTACTGTATTGGGCCTGGGGTGCCGCAGGGTCTTCTCTTTCTCATTCCACTGAATCTCATTTACATTATTGCCCCAGTCGTTGGCATAGCTGGCCAAATTTACCCTTACATAATTACATATTTAGATAGTGATAGGGGACAGTGTAGAATAGTGGTGAGGAATGCAGACACTTTACCACAAGGTAGTTGGAGTTTCAGGAGAAGAACCACAACGTTTAAATGTCCATTGCTGTTGTTTCCCTCACCAAGCTACTTTACCTTAATTACTGTGTAAATGGATACAAGTGTGGCTGGAAACATTCCTTACAGTGTACTAGAATCCATTCAGGTACTGTAGGTAGCTACTCACTCTCGGTCATGTCTCAGTCAGTCTCTGCAAAGACCAGGACAAGCTCTAGCCTAATTAGAATCTAGTTTTGAATCTGTAAAATGTCTATAATACCTGAAAATTAGGACCACAGTTTCATATGCTTTAGTAAAATCAATTTACAGATGTTTATTGAAGCTGATGATAAGTCTTTATACTGAATGTGGCAAGTTGCGACCCAAATATTACTTCAGTCATCTGAACACATTTTTAAATGGTGCAAGTAAATCATAGCCATTGATTTCAACACAAATCATAGGTCAGTTGTCATGCTAGCTGTATGTTCAAGACTTGGCAAGTTTTAAAATTAGACTGAACGTTTTTTGTGTTAATGTATATTTAATCTGTGTCAAATTATTGATTGAATCAGTTGTCTTGAACAAGGGCTTCAACAGCTCTACAGGAATGTGTGTTGGTACTGTGCTGCTCTTGATTTTATTAAATAATTAATACAATCTTTTTTCAGAGATGGATAAAAAGGTCTAGTGGGAATAAAACGGCAGTAATAAGATGCAGCTGTGGGAGCCCAGTGCTGTAAGTCTTCAATAAAACACATACAGTATGTTCTTACGGGGAATGCAGCAGTGCATTATTTTGAGTTCTTGAGGGTAGTGTTAATAATTAAAATCAGTAAATAGTGTTTAAATATAATTTACATAGCTACATAAAAAACGGAACACATTTTCAAGAACTTCAGCTACTGCGATGTGGTATAATTGGCAGAAGAATAAAAAAATCTTCTTGCCATTTCTAAAGCTGAATAAATGCAACAATGATTAAATCTAATGCAGTCCTTTAATGTTGTTTATCTGGTGATAAGACCTATGTATTTCAGTTCTACAAGCAGCAAAGTACTTTGAATCCATTCATGAATTAAGCTAATACTAATTTATGAGGCGCTTTTGTGTTCGGATTTGTTGATTTTGGATCATCCAAAGGGGTCAGGAGGTTTGATTGCCTCCCAGTCAATGATCATTTTTAAATTGAGACATTACGAATAATGCACAACACTCATCATTTAAATGAATACACTGAGAGACATTAAAAATTAATATTGCAACCCATAACATTTGTTTCTTTTTTGATGCCACTCAGTATATCATTTTAAAATGGCTGATTATACTTTTAGATTTATATCAAGATATTTGAACAAGATTATAGAACAGGTTTCAAATGAGAGGAGCCTGCTCTTGTTAAAAACCCTGCGTATTGAATCCAAGGATCCCATCCAGCCATTTCCTGAAAGAAGCCTGGGTATTGTCCTCGACAACATAGCTACAGTACAGTATGTAGCTTGTTCCATATTAGTAGTATGGACATAGACATTCAGAACTCAAATACTTCACATTTCTGCTGTATTGGAAGCTACAGTACTGTATGTCATGTTCACTGGTTGTAACACTAACTGTGAGGCTGAGGTTTGCTGTTTTTTTTCTGACAATAGCCACACACTTCAAAACCATGTATCCTGCTGCGTGTCATTTATTTCTTAGTATTGGGTCTCATGGTGTCTTTCAGTTAATTTATCTGTTGTGCACAGGTTCTCAGGATTACCGGCGTGGTAACAGTTATGCCAGTGGCATTTTATTACTTAGGATGTCTTTGTGTGTATTGCTGACAGCCTTTAGAAGTTAATGACAATCTGCACATGGAGCCAATATGCTTATATCACTTGGAGCTCCTACTGCCACAACAATTTCTGCTCCTGGACTTGATTTTTACTCTCCGACTTGTCATTATTGCAACAACATTTTTCTTTTTACCCTCAGAGGTTTTCAATTTTGCTGTGCAGTACTAACAAAGATGACACCTGGTCCTTCATATAATGTCTCTTGCTCCTAGTCAGTGATTCAGATCGATCAATCAGTCTACCTTCAGATTAGCTCCCCCCAGTGTCTCCAAATCTACACGCAATACTGTCATTAAGTCCCAATAATGTTGGTTCACAAAGCAAGCAATAATCTATGCAGATGAACCTTACATTTTAATTAAATCTTCTGCCATCCAAAGACACATACATGATATAGTCTTGAATTCGCTACATTAATTGACACACACACCACACACATTTGTATCCGCATAGCTTTATTTGAAACTGGCCGTGCAGAGAATTCCATGTGGAGCTTCCCGGAGAAGACATATGGCAGGTTTTTTTTTGTTACCTCCCTCTAACCCTCCCCCTAAATTCCAAAAGGAAAACTCAATGCTCCAGTCTAATTATGGTGGAAACAAGTCCCATATGCTCCACAACAGGGGGTGCATATGGTCTCTGTGATGCTTAAATATCTGCATTCAATTTTTCCCTCTCGTTTTCCATTAAAAAGTAATGACATGCTAATAAATATAAGTCTCTTTCATGTAATAGACCTAGGGATTTACAGATGTAATGTATTGACAACCATATTTATTGAGCTGCCACAGTTTCTCTGTATGCTTCTTAAAATCCCATTGGCGTAATCCTGTGATTCTCTGGAGGCTTTCTGTCTCCAGACACTGATAGGAAGGTGTTCACCTTGTAATTAGCAATCTCTGACAAACTTGCTTAGGTTACACCTCTGAGGATGCCTTAGTAACTCAAAAAAAGGTAAAGGCTGCAAATTGGTCAAAGAAAATAATCCATAGGAATAGTATCAAGAAAGCTAACTATAAACATTCAATTTCTTGAGCTATGAAGTTTTATGAAAATTACTGACAATTCATCCATTATGAGAGGTCTGTGGTGACATTAAGAACACAAAATATCTACACAGTTTCATAGAACCCTCATGTTTCCAAAAGTAAATATTGGATATTTATTTTTATTATATTTTAAGTAATCCCATTACACTATCCAAAGGATAATTCTAGTCCTAGTCCTAGGTAGCCTGGTTGAATTTTACAAATTGCTTAAAGTTCAGAGTACTCGTTTGAACTTGGGTGTCATGTATTGGCAGACCATACCTTGTTAAAAACTGTGGCATACTGTAGATAGACAATGGCATGTGTGTATGATTCACTTGAGTTTTCACACTTCTAAGCCAACACATGGCTGAAGAACCATGTAGAATATAATACAAAATATATTATAGTGCACCAAATGTCCCGCACTTGGTCAAGGAAGAAAACATTGATAGCTACTGTAGCCACTGAGAAGGATTAGCGATGGTCATCTTGTGTTGTCCTCTCAAAGAAATTTTGTGGTCCCTTCCTGGAAAATGTTTTGGAGTTTCACTAAATATTTAATGTAACCTATGCTTTATTATCTACACCATTGTGGATAATTTTTAAATGAACATATTTTTCAACAGAATTCACCTGGATTTAAAATCACCCCTCTCTAATACCTGGACATTATTATTTCTATAATCAATTCTTTGACACAGAGTCAAGATTGGGACATAGTTTCTAAACCTCTTATGCTTGTAAGTGTGGGTTTCATGTTAGTGTCTTTCCTTTTCCCCAATGAGAAGGGTGAGGCCATAGTTTGTCAACACTTCTGGTGATTTCTCACTTGTGCTGACACTGCTGATTTACATTACATTGTCAAGAAAACAAGATTCTGGTTCATGCATATTCCTTTCTTATTATCTGTCATATACAATATCAGTGCCTGATATGTACCGCAATAAGGCTAGCTTTTCATTTGAAACAAGTGTTTTATATTTCCCATTTTTCCTATTTTTTAGATGTTGTTCTGATCAAAAATGATGTATGACTTGTCAGCCTAGCAAAACTATAATCATCTGCCTGCGGCGTTTTAAGACTTTTTTTCCAATACAGAGGTCAATTACTTGCAGGTTAAAGACATCATTAAACTAGTGTTTCCTGAACTGCTCCATGCTCCCTGTCAGAATAACTTATGATTCTGAGATGAAATTGATTCTAAATATGTTCCAGCACTGTGCCCTAAACCCTTAAGCTTATTGTGTAGGAATCTATTTTCATTATATACTGTACTGCTCATACAAAAAGAGAATATTCAGTTAATGTTGCTAAACTGAAACAGACACAATTATTTGAAAATTCCAGTCCCTTGTTAAGTGGGACATAACAGGTATCGTTAAACCATTAAAACGTCTAGCAGAGATAATAGTGGATCTACAAGGTTCAAAGTGTTCATGTGGGGAAAGTAATTTTTTCACGTGGCATCAGTAATGAACTGCCAAATTGAATGACATGAAGTAATTAACATCATGCTGTAAACACCCAGATAACACAATTTCTGAGACATTTGTTTTGATTCTGAGAGACCGATAAATATTTCAGCAGTGTGAAAGCTTTCAAAACAGCAGAGAAAGAGAGAAGAGAAGATGTGCAAAATGTCCATAAACGTTTATGAAATTTCGCCCCCAGAAAGTAGTTGTATAATTGTTTAATGGTAAGATTGAAATTTTGTTAACCCATGAGATTCTGTAGTATTTTACAGTAACTGTGATGCAGTAAAGTAGGCCTTTTTTACCTCAAGCTATTATATACAGTACAGTACAAATGCAAGAATGGTTGCGAATAAAATGAAGCTGTGTGACCCTTCTAGCTCATCTTATTGTTAGTGGTTAATTGATCCAATGAAGCAGAGTCCTGGCTTCGACAGCATAGCTGCATTGCTAGTTCTTGTCTGCCTCAGTCCGTTGCCTTAAAAGTGCCTCCTATCCTCAGTTTTAAATGCACACCTCCTTTCTTTCCATTCATATTCTCTACTTCTTGGTTCACTTTTATTTCTGAAGAAGTCTATTGAGTTGACTTTGGGCAATATCTTTGAGGATTTTGAATATTTGAATCAGGTCCTGTCTGTGTCTTCTGTGTTCAAAAGACTAAAATCATTAAGTTCTTTTTAGCAAATCAGTGTATTGCATTTCTTTGATATAATGTACAGGTATCTGGCCGAAAAATACATCAGCTATTTCCCTTTACGATTTCCCCAGTATATGACATTGTAATTCATTCTTTACTGTTGTAATATTTATCATACATTTGGTTTACTTTAGCCTTTATTGAAATATTACTTTCTCACTCAACCTTTCAAAGAAGATTTTTGCATTTGTTTGCAATTCATTTCACAGGGGGTTGTATTGAACTACAGTATGTGATGCAAACTTATGACTAGCCAGAGAAAGAATGAGGGAGTTCTGGGAGATCCAGAAAAGTAACTATACTTGATTATGAAAATATTGGGCAGAGACAGGTCAGATCATATGAACAAATATGGATCTCATCCCTTTATCTGCCTTAACAAATACAGCATTAGCACAAACTGAGGAACTGTAAACAAGAAAGAAATATAAGCTGCAGAAAATGTGTACTCAATAGCTATTGGGCTGTGGTAGCTCCAAAGTGTACTAAAACTTTAGGTTTGGAAGTGGTTCTTTGCTTGCTCTGAGGGGCACACTAGATATCAGGGATGTTGGAAGGGACGAACCGTGGAACGGCAGAAGAGTGAAAAAGACCCTACCTGTATGCGTAGCGGCCAGACTGGGCTTAGCCTGGGCTCAGCTGTTCAGGGAATGCCGTATAGAAACCTATGCCCTCAGGTAGCGGACATGGGGTGACCTGGTGCTAGGCGGGTTTCAGGACATCCAAACGTCAATGCTGAGCGAAGGTGAATGAAAGACCCAGAAATATATAGCCCAGAGAAAGAGAGAGACCGGAAGGACAGCAAAGCAGGAAACTAGGGACAGGACTGAATAGGAGCGCACTCTGGCGGCAGAGGGCACGACACTAGAGGGTTAAGTGCTCTTTAAGCTGCTTTTACAACAGCTGCAGTGAATATAGTTGAATATTTTCCATATTCCTGTGCCATATTCCCTGGAAGTTATCTCCCACTGCAGTTTTAGAAAGTGTCTTCTTTCTCCATATTCACCCATTTTTAGTAACCAGATCATAGTGAGCCTTATCCAGCAGGCACAGGGTAAAAGGTGGGACTACAGTACACCCTGGTTGAAATCACAGGACACACACATACATCTGCAGGGTCATTTGGACACACCAATTAAATATGCCTTTCAGACTGTGGCAGGAACCCTTTTCCATGCATAGATTCTCAGCCTGGAACTGAATTAAAAGCACAAGAATTGTGAGAAAGCAACACCACACAATTGCCGTTTCTGTCTCCTCATCTATTTCAACAATTTAGGCTGTTCTTTTCTAACTCAGTGCAAACATTTGTAATGTGCACAGCTTAAAGTTTGTGAAATGTTTATTCATTACCTCAACATATATTTTTGTGAAGCATTGAAGTGCATGAAGGTGCTGTATACATTTGGAGTCATGCACTGTAGCTGATGAGATGGCTGCTGCTCTTTTCATTGCCTTCAAAGACAGGATGTTAGTCTGGAGCAAGGATGCTTTTGGTGTTAAATCGGATTACTGTGATCACCACAGGCCCGTGGATGATGGTTAGGGAACAAAACATTTGATGTATTTACTCTTGGGATGAACTTATTATGTGTTTCAAGCAGAATCTTAGCTATTCGCTCTACACTGATTTCATACTGAATGTATTCTCTCCCATTCTGCTTCTCTTAAATCCTGTCTCATTCTTTCATAGTCTAATTTCCTGAAGTTGTAAACCAGTATAACTTGTAACATCTGAATCTTTTACTAAGATTTTTGGGGATTGGTTCTTTGTTATAATTTTTCTAGACCTAGATATTTCAACTTTATTATCCATTTTTTTACTATAAATTGAACTTTTTTCATTTCAATTTGGCATTTGAAATACTGAAAATCTAGATTGGGTTAAATTAAGATGAAATACTTTCTCTTCAATTTGATTTTGGGATTGTATCTGGAATTTGCCCTGCTACCTTTATTTTTCTGCTTTCATATCTAATTTTAAAGATATGGGATGCCTTTGCATTAAAAAGACATTACTGTACATAGAATAAATTTACATAGGAAATTTTGCACCTATTTTCACATTTGAGGAATCAGAACATATGAAAATCATCACATTAGCTAGGCTTCAAATCTCAATATGGTCTTTATATATATTTTATTATGTATATGAACTATGATGACAATCAGGATCAGGATGCAAACACAGCATTCAGAGTAGATGCAGACACTGAGCCAGCATCTCTGGCAGGGGCCAACGCCTCTGATATGGGGCTTCACAGAGACAGGTAACTGACAGGCAGAACAGGTTCAGGATAGACTAGGAATCTACTGGGAGGATCTTCTATGACACAGGTCAGTATTGCTGAGTGCACTACCTTTGTCTGAAGTTAGCTCAATGACAGAGCACCGGATCAGTGGCAGAGCAGGGTTTAAGTAGTCCTGGGGTTGATGGCTTAAGCACCCGTTAATTGGTCAAAGGGACAACCGACCCAAGTGAGTGCAAGTAGCCCCAGGTGAAATCCAGTTTCTTGTAGAAATGCATTCAGTTTCCAAGGAGACCAAGGGCTTCAAGCTCTGGTTCGAGCGGACATAGCAGAGTTTTTCATCCTTTTTTTTTCCTTAAAAATAAGCTGTGGTGTATAGGTTCTGTGTATTATTTAAAGAATTAAAAAATGCTTGAACTGCAAGGGTGCAAGAGACTTAATCTATTATATGGTATACAGTACATAGTTATTTCCAGTGCTTACCAATACATAAACACTTGTAGACCAAGGTGTAACAGTTATTATTCTTTATTAATAAAACCACAATCCAATTTAATTACTAAATAAATAATTCAATAATGTCTGTTGTGTCCAGTGTGCATTGTGCTTATTGAAGATGACTGCAACTTCTGAGACCTAGCCAGCAGACTGATCTAACAAGAATCAACTGCTCTTTGAGGTTTTGTATGAAGGTCATTGGAGCCACACATGTGCTTGCGCAAGGATCATGTTACTGCTATTGATCCAGAGCGCTGTCTTTGTTGTCTGTTTTAATTAATGCAAAATGCAAGGAGCTGAGACAGCAGTGAGCCTGTAAGTAGAAGAAGCAGTTATTAAAAGAGGGATGAAATGCAATTGTTACTATTCCTCTCGGGGCATCCTTTTGTAAAGATGTGCCAAGTACTTCTACTCAGCCGGAGGCTGCCTTGTAGGAGCAGCCCTCAATTAGATTGGAAGAAGGGTCAGTGTGTGATGAGAGTGCAGTGCCTAGGTTCAGATTTATTTAAGCATTAACTAATTGGCTAAAAGCAATCCAGAATCCTTGAACTTCGCTCTTTTTTTCACGCCAAAGGGGAATAAAAGCAGCTTTTATTACTGGGATCTTTTATTATAATGTGTGTTTCAGCTTAACACAAGGGCTCTTGTCTGAAATATGTGTATAACCAAGGAAGTATCTGAACTCAATTATTTAAGTCTATATTTTTAAAAGAATCATCAAAGCCAAGCCAGATGATATATTTACTCTTTGATGAGGCATTTCAAATGTGTATTTCAAAACATCTAAGGGATAACTTTGTGCCCCAAAATCCATGATAGGAAAGATGAGTGACGTGAGGCACAATTTTCTGCATGTGAATAAATGGCTTTCTACATGTGTTATGTATAGTCTGGGGCATGCACAGCCCCAAGGATAACAGATAAACAGTCCACAGCTGGGTGGAGACACCACTGACAACTGTAGGGACTGGAAATATCTGAAACTGACTAGCCAGGTTCATGTGTTCAATGCTTTATACTGAACTTTACAATGGACAAACACCTCCTTTGGCATTGAATTAACTAATTTTTGTGATAATGCATGCAATTGTAACGAACAGTTCTTTCCGGACCCTATGCAGACGACACAATCCAAAAAATTGGGGAAACACTAGGGAAACGTCATGCAGGAATACGGGGCAGAAGACAGGGGGGCGTGTCCAAGGTGCGCTGGTGCACGGGGGAGGTGTGGCCGAGGCGAACAATCCAAAAGAGTAATCCTTAGAGGGTATCCAAAACACAAACGAAAGTCCAAAACCAGGAGATCCATCAAAACACAGAATTAAAACACGAAGGCCGGGTCGGAACCGGCGGACAGGGAACAGGAACGGGAACCGAGATTAAAACCTTAACGGGACCAGGCGCTTCCAGGTCCCGGACCCGCACGATACGGAAATCAGATGCAGAGACCGGATGAGCGTCAGCGCCTGACTTTTAAGGTGGGCTGGGAATAGGAATCAGGTGCGCAGAATAAAGTCTCAAGTGAAAGGGCTGGAGCACCCTTAAGGAGGGGGGACTATAATCGTGACAGCAATGAATTTATGCCTTTGTCCCTTTCCACCACATTCAAACGTGCGCTGATCACCGCAATTAATCTATTATCCAACCACTTTCCTCTTTCCTCCCTACTTAAGTCTTTCAACTGCGCCTTTCCATGCTCACTATTGAGGTTCCCTCGCAGAGCTCTACTCTTCTCGTCACTAGATTTCTCATCATTTCTCGACCTTTAGGATAACGGATCTTTGCCTTCCTTCTGACCACGGACCTGCCTTATGATTTGGATTTTGGTTACGGGATACTCCCTCTCTCTGCTACAACAAAAGCATGCCAAGCTACTGTATGTGTGTATTTACGGTCTTGCCCACATTCCGACCAATCCATTGCACAGCTGTCTTTATACTCTATTTTATAGTGTGCATTTTTGCATTAACCATTTTTGTGAGTTTTATCTCAAAATGTCTTACCCTCCATAATGGCTTCTGTTTTCTCATCACCATCTCCTGCTAGTGCTACAGGCAAGAAGTCTAGACATGTACAGTATCTAGACATCGTGGCAAGGCATGAAAAATGTGAATGCTTAGCAGGCGTAGTATGCCACCTCCATGTTGTTTATCTTAAACAGTTCTATTTTATCTTCTTTATCCATTTTTGTTCCTGATTTCCTTTGCTCCGTACATGTTTGTTTAATATTGTTTACTTCAAATGATTTACCATTTATTGTGAGAACTAGAAGAAAGTTCCACTGCTGAAAAGTTGTTTTCTTTCTTCTCTTTTCAGCATGGAATAAACCTATTACTTGTTCCTTTGCAGCCTACTTGTGCTGACGCAGGTATCCACCTGAACTATTTGTAGTATATTTGACCTTCATTTGCTATGATTTATGTATGCATTATCTCAGATCACTGTACTTACAATTAAAGAACTTAAGTGAATAGGAAGTTTTCATTTAATAAAATTAAAAGGAGTGAATCTCTTTCATAAAATGAAGGGTTTAAGTGTTTTAAGTTAGACATAAATGTCTAAGATAGGGATATCTAGTTTTATTGATTAGCTGATCTCTATTACTATAGCATAGGGAACAAACAACTTTTGCTACGGTACATTCAGTAGAAGTGGTGAGATTTCTTGTAAATCTTCACCTAGACTGGGGCATCTGCCTCCTCACTATCTTACACTTGTCCAGAAGGGCAACAGAGCACAACTGCTCTCAACCCGGATGTGAGATTAACAATTTGTTTATTAAATAAAAGTGACTTTTTATTCAGCGACAAACATTTCTTCATTACCCTAACACTGAGAGTAACAATTGTGTTCAGCCTTGAAAATGGCTAATTTGGCCAGTAGGCAGAGAGAGCGGTGTGTTTCATTTCTGAAAATTGAAAATCCAAGTGAAGTAAGAACATAAGAAGTTGTAATATGTTTACCTTTAATAAGCCGTGTAGTTCCGCACTGTAGGATATTGCCACAGGGATTTTATCATAGCCCACTGAAAAGAATAATTTCATTGTATAATTGCATTTACCACACAGCAGTGAGTCCTACTGGCTTGCCAGGCATCTGCTGAGCTGTGCAGTTTAAGTCTTGCCTGCCCTCCAATTAGCACTTAATCTAGGCTGTCTTTGTTCCAGTTAACAGTAGAAAATACCCAGCCAGTTTAGTGCTCTTTTCAGGTCAGCCCAAAGAGTATCCTTATGTGACAGATTCGGCCAAAACCTGTTTGTTTCGAATTGCATTTTAAATGTAAGGATAGTAGCAGAGATTTACAATGGTAAACATAAAAGTGAAAGATCATTTGAAACAAGAAATAAAGATACTTGCTCTGAGCTCAGGTGGACTGCCATGGAACAGCCTGGATCATGTCACTTGTCAGCTGTGACTGTAATTACTGCAGCAGTACCCATTTTCCAGTGCCACTGGGGATGGGTTTGGGATTAGCTGGCCAAGGCTCTGTCATCTCTTGGCAACTTTTTAGATGTCTGAAGGCTTGCGGTGATATCATTCCTATTTGCTCTAACCTCACTGTTACTAAGCCTGTTACAGAAGGTGATGTCCCCCTCTAGGAACCAGATAAAGAGGAATTCTCCATATCAGGACCAGCCTTTTGGCATAGAGTAGACATGACCAAATCCGAAGGGGACAGAGCTGCGCTCATCACATTTGTACCAGTATTCAGAAAACAGAAAACAAGGTCTCTGAATGACTGAATTTTCCCATTTAGTTTAGCAGAATTCAGATTAGTGGCACTGTCTGAAGCTTTGAAACCCTAAGTGTGGGCATGAATGTCCGTAGAGACAGAGCTGCATTTGTCACATTGGTGCCATGACTGATGTGATCACAGAGACCATCACAGATCTAATCTGTGACACAAATACACCTACAGCTGCTGAAGCTGCTGTGGTGGAGAAAGAAGAAGTAACAGTGGTCACTTGGCATTGAGCATGCTACAGAAGGCAACATTACTCCCACTGACCCTGAATAGTGTCTACTTCTTTTATTTTAGAAGGCCTGGTCTGTTAGTATGACAGGATCTTACTCTGTCTGAGGAGAAGAGCTGTGTGGCTCTGAAATTGGAGTGCTCATGAGCTCATGTCACTTTTTCTAAAACAGAGGATACCACACCATCTGCCCAAGTGAACTGCATGGTGGTGTCATGGCAGTTTTACACAGATTTATTCAAAAAAATATTAACAACTGACTTGTGATGAAAGTGTCTTTGGATAAATAATAAACTGGACTGAGATGTACTGTAACTATCTCAGGTGGTAATTATATGTGCCTATGAGCTGCAGAATAGATATTAGCCTGCGGCTAACCTGCAGGCTATAGTCATATACATCCATTCAAGGAATTCATTTTAGAGATTGATTGACACCTGTGCTTCCACTCCTTTATAATTTAGTTGAGTTGTGTCAAGAAAAAAATGTTAAAATTTCTCCAGGATGTGAAGGCTTGATCGTGTGTGTGAGAGGCACTGGGCTCTGCCTTTCATAAGGAAAGTCTGATGCAAGAAAGCTCAATTTGCTATTTAAAAATGACCGAACCATTCAAACATAATGCAAAAATGGAGAGCAATGAATTGCAGCTTTGATAAGTACAATTCAGCCCCTTCACATTACAAGCCACTGTAGGAACGTATTAAGTTTTCAGTAGGCTCCCAACTGACAGCAGTGGCAAACAGTGCAAGATGTGAAATGAATGAGTTTGTTCATCAACAAGCGTGATCTAATACTTTTTCTCATCATACTTTCATTTGCAAGCCGTCTGTGTATTCTCACTTTTTTGGCTTCAACATGTTATCTGATTGTTCCAAACTAATGCAAATATGGTTCAAAGACTGTGAGCCAAAAGCAAGGATGAAAAGTGGAAAAAAAAATTAGAGGAATATATGGTCAGATACTGCATATGATCAAATTTCCTGTTTCCCAAACAAAGAGGTTTTATTGTTATAGTTGTTTGTCAAATTTAAATTGACAGTAAATGTTCAGGTGCGTGATACAGACCATTTTGGTTTTCTTTTGGTTTCATTCACTGAAATGATGAAATTCGTGTTTTTGCAGCATTGTCTTTTTAAAAAAAAAACATTTTTTGTGCCCTAAATGGAGTACAAATTGTAGGTTTGGTAATTAACTTATTTTTCTTAATTTGAAGGTGGTTACTAATGAAGTAAAATGTTAGTTCAGGCCAGAGGGGAATAGATCCATTTAAGTTATTCTGTTTTGAAAAATTGTGGGGCAAAACATTTATCAGAAATCTTGATGCTCTAAAACTTAAGCTAAATACTATTTAAGGATATATTACAGTTTTTACTTGACATATGGTGTTCAACTGTCAGCTATAAATTTATATTTATATATTCATATGGTATATACAGTACTTAGAACTTTATATTTACAGTACAGCATATGTACAGTACATATTCACTGCCTCCCAAAATATAACAAAATAATTCTAACAGAGATCCACCTGTACTTATTATTTAGAGATGTGTTTGATGATGTTGTGAATGTCAGATAACCTCCTTTTTGTTGGGTTCTGATGTCAAAGTATCTTGCCTATGTTTTGACTAAAGGGAGAAGATCTTCTGGTGGCATTCATTGCTGTATTTCATAACAGTTTCTGACCCACGGGATTAACAATGTGTTTAATAGGTGGCTACTCTGGATACGTACAGTACTGTATATGTTGAGCTAGTAATCAAACAAATCTTGGAAAACTTTGATTGTCAGAACATCAGTATTTCTTATTGAAAGGATCAGAGAGACGACTTCACGAAGGCACAAGTTACATATTTGCTGGCCATCTGAAGTGATTGCAGCCATGTTATGAAAAATAAGTCTTAGAAATTGCTTTATCATAGCAACAGTTAAGTCTCTTAGGAACTACTTTAGCAGGAAGAATCCAAATGGCACTCCTCACTTCCCCTCTCATATAAGACTTGTAGTGTCAAATTGTATTTTCTTGATGGAAATTGATCTGCTATTCTTGCCAAAGCAGCTGGATCACACCATTTCTGAATGAGGAAAAAGAAAACGGTTATTGTAATTTCCACCTACAAAATAGATATTTTATATGCACATTTAGACAGCTATCCAGAAAACATTCAGATTTATAGCATGTTTGTGGATAAGTGACAGCAGGAAGAATTGCTGAAGTTCTGACATAATTCTGCAATAACCAGGGCATGCATAACAAGCAGACACACACTATAATTTTGCAATTACCTTCTGAAACACCTGACACTGTTTCATGTGAGTTGTTGAAGGGCAGTGGTGGCAGCTAAACTGGGAGGCCTCAGCTTTTAGCCTGAGGCACATAGATAAACATTATTGGCTAAGTTACATTATTCATGTGGAAAAAAGGTGAAATAATGATAAAGTAATCCAGGTAATATTGACAAGGATATATTTAAATTAAACGGAGCAATGAATCTAAACCAAGACCAAACACCTTACTGTTTAAGGTGTTTAAATTGTTCTGCCACCTTTAATTTCTTTACTCAAAGTAGAGGCCTACAGCAGGTTTCAGATTTATAGTAGTACATTTGGAAACTGTCAGATGACAAATGACTCCTTTAAAGTTTACCAGAACAATATTTTCAATTACTTTATATTATTTTATTTTGCTTTGGTCAGTGCACCTCAAGAATTTCAAGTTTTTGACATTCAAATAATTTTCTATAGTTTCCATTTAAGATATGTTGTTTGTTATTCTCCAAGTGAACACCTACAGTAGTGATGTTTATCATGTTATTAAATGCAGATACCATACCAGAGGTGCTTCTTATCTTCAAAGTTCTGTAGTTTTTAGAAAGTAGTATTAACACGTGGAAGGAATTAATCATTTTATAATAAAAATTAGTGTTGTCTCCTTACTACCCATGGAGAACCTTAAGAAACCAATGGCTGTGTTGAGACATTTCCATTTATTCACCTTTGGTGTAAATGAGAAAGATATCACCACAGACTAAGAATACATTAATCAAGCACATAATACACAGTACTGTAACCTTAACTTGAATATTTAAAAGCTCTATTATCACACTGTATCTTTAAAATGGTGAATTTCAATTGACTGGACTACAGTACAGTATGTTCAATATAATTAGCTAATAGTGGTAAAGTCCCACATGAGAAATTTAAGCTTTCCTGATGACCCTCCATCATGTTTCAAGATTAATTCATCTTGAGGTTGTTTTTGCTCATGAAACCTAATCCATTTCTCAAGACACAGAAACCGTTCTGTGATTTTTCTTACAGAACTTCACATGAAATGAAAATCCTCCTAAATATTGAATAATCCTGAAATGAAAGCACTGTATACTGTGTTGTATAATGTAATGCAGTGTAGGTACTTTTTATTCATCACAGACTGTATTATTTTAAACTCCTCGTTGATTTGAGAAGAAGGCACCATTTTAAAAGACGTGGTTCAAACTTTATTAAGATCTCATCAGATATTTGTTCCCTTAAAATGAGAGATGATCGCAATGAATGTATATAAAAACATTTAAGTTATATTGTCCAAAATGCATTAAAACAATAAAATCATTCAAAATGGGTAAAGCACAATGGTCTATATACAGTATTGTAACTAATTATAGAAATGGAAAAAGTCGGTATATCAGGCCAATTGTGCATTTCTGATGAATATCCTTCGTGTAAAAATTGAAATGCTATCTATAGCAGTATTGTATCGACAATGTCACTGGTTGTCAGGCAACAAACAGAAAGTGCTAAACCGCCTCAAGGCTTAATATATAAGTATAAGCAAAGATACCAATGTAGAGATTAAGCATACAGTATATGATGATCACTATGGCTCTTGGGAAGGACAACTCTAATGACAAGAACATAGAATCTTTTTCATTAGTTTTAGCTAATGAAGTCTGCTCTGGTTGGTTTCTTAAAACCTTACATTTCTCCCAATACTAAGGAGAGAAAACATGTACTGTACACACACTGTACGAAACGTAAGAACAAAAAGCATGTAGCGGAGGTTTCCAAACGGCTGCATGCTCACAAAGAGCATTTTGTGCTAAAGTACAGTATATCTTACAGCTCTTGAAGAAACATTAACTCCTGTACTTGCAGCAAAGTTATTCCCAAATTCTCTACTGGATCATTGCTTATGACACAGAGGCTTTACTCTGAGGAGCTTTCCATCACAAAAATTGAATTTTTTTATTTAAAAAGTACCAGCTCCATGAACCGTCCTCAGAACTTTTAATACAGTACATACTCTGGTTGAAACATGAAGTTGGGCTGCAATCTGTCAATAACTACTGTAGTATTCATTGTATAATGAATATACTGTATACTGTACATTTACAGTACATTTCAAATTACATGAATGTACAGTACGTTGATTAGTTCTTGTTTTGCCTTTGCACAATGCAGAGAGGCAGAACTATCTATTCTAATCTACTTCTAATTCTTCTTTTAAAGATTAATTCTCATAATTTATAGTGATAACCTACAGTACAATGAACACTTTTCAGGTAACTGGTACATTTCTATACTAATTTCATTGGCCCAATTTCACAGGGTCATTTCGGTGAGCCCAAATAAAGGGTGAAACAGCTGTCCATGGCTGTTTATAAGATTCATTCTCTTAATATTGTGAAGTGGCAAGAGCTAATTAATAATCGTTAACATAATTAATAATGACCACATGCTCTTGATAAAAAAACCATAAACCTGAAAAGTTATATCTGTAAGTCACATACAGTACATAAGATACGTATAGTGTATATATAATCTTTGAAAGCCAAAATATTATTTTCTTTAAAAAGATGTATTCTGTAACATTTGGCTTGCAATCCTCAGTATTTTGTTACAACTCAGTCTTACCCACATAAAAACCCCTTGTGTACATATATTAAATAAATCAGTACAAGTCCTAACATATGGTATGGAATTAATGTAAATCCCTTCCTTTAGTGTACAAAAAGTGTTTTATTTACCTCAGTAAGACTCTGTTTATCTCCATCAATTCAGATTAATAGCGGCATGTGGAATTTGCTTAAGAAAATTAAATTGAAGTCTTTTTTAGATTTGTCAGGTGGCGGAATATTTCATTAAAGTTAATGAAGTTAAAGTTACAGAGGGATATTTCAGGCACATTTCAGGTCAAGTTTCAAGTCAAGCAATGCATGAAGCAGTGCATCTGAACGGCTTGTGTCTCCGCTCAGAAGGACGGTATTTCTTCAAGGACTTGTGTTTCTGATTCTCTAACTATCTGGTAAATAATTGTCGGGGAAAAAAAAATCCCCTACAATGTGTGAAAAGCAAAAATGAGTTTTCCTTCACCCATTCAATATGAAATAGTGTTTGATTTATGTTACAACAAAACAGACATGATGTACGTTGTTGCACAAGCCATCTGCAATACCCTCTGCATTGAATTAGTGCTCCACCTAGGGATATTTCAGGCAAGTCTCCAGAGGTTACCATGTTTCTTTTTTAATGGGCTTGTGTACCACCAGCCTGGGGACAATTGGAGATCATCGTACTGCCGAGATGCAATTTGAACTGATGGTGTTAATTTAGCTAATTAGACTCCCTCTGTGGGATTTTTCATTACAAATGAATGTATTTATTTTTCTGTGTAAAGATGTTTTTTTGCTGTTTTGAAAGCAGCGCATATAAATGTATAATAAGGATGTAAGGGCATTGGTTTGAAGTTTTGGTTTTAGCTTTTTGGTGGAAAGCCTTCTGAGAAAACAAGTGCACCTACAGTACTGTAATTTATTATGCAGCAGCTCTAAAGGTTTCATAAAAATAAGACATTTTTGTGATGGTGAAATTATACTATATCTAGATTTTACCAAGCTCTGTAGTCTCTGATAGGATTCATTCTATATTTATTTTTACATTTATATATTTAAAAAATAGACGTATACATAAAATTAACTTCATATGACACAGCAGAACCTAACATACAGTAGGTGTCTGTTATAAAACATTTCTGTAGGTCTGTGAGTTGTGTTCACTTCATTTGAGTAAAGCAGACAACTTGCATGTACTTTATTAAGTACTCAAAGTTATTTAAAGGGCATTTATGAGGGAACATTCATATTTTTCAGAATGACAATGAATGAGATATACGGTACAGTGCAACTGAAGTGAGCAAATGGACTGATTTGAGTCATTTATCATCAAAGCTTGCCATATGATTTTTTAGTAACTGCTGTTGTTTGAAATACTGTTGTGCAACAAACGTGCAGAGCGTATACGGTATATAAAATTGAATAATCGTTTCTTGACAGTCACTGCAGATGCAGTCTTTGTATTATTATAGTATATGAAAGTGAAGGAATGTCCGATCTTGTCTCTTTAACCTGGATCTTGAGCTCAGTGATTGGGCTCAGAGTCCTGCATAGATGTTATGTTAAAAATTAGTACTGTATATTCCTGTTGCCTTGATGCCCAAGGAGTTGTATATCCAGGACTTGAAGAACAAGGACTGTAGTTGCTAAAATAAAGTGAGTGAAAAGGATCTTAATAACTGCCGCAATTGACAGTGAGAGGCTTATATTAGACGTGTAGGGGCATCAAAGAAGATTTTTATCTCTCCCTCTTGGTAGAGACCTTAAGGTGGACTTGCATCTAGTTCGAAATTAAAAATGACTATCACTTGTCTAATTGACTATAGACCTTTTATTCTAATTTGTTAAGAAATACACCCCTTTCGAGGGCTTTGTGTCATGAGTGTGTCTGTAATACTGTACATGTGCACCTGAATGTGTACTGGATGTTCAAAGGTCCATCATGAAAGTAGGATATGGTTTTAAAACAAGGGGGAGTTGTGGAATAGTTCATAAAGTAGCACATTTAAGCAAAGTACCATAACTTTGGGTTACATATGTTGGTTGAAAACTATTTGTTCCTGTTTCTGTCAAATTAAGCCCTGAGAATTGCCTGAGGGAAAAAAAGGCATCTGTCCCTGAAAACAGCAATTATAGATACGTGTTTATATTCCTAATAGTTCATATTCAGAACCATTTTCTGTAAATGATTGTGATGACAGTGTGACTTCAATGCAGGATCTCGTTGCCCGAACTTTACAAATATTTTTAACAGCGTGGTCAACGTAAAAAAAAATGATAATATTTATGACAAAAGAAATTCATGACCTACTGTATAAATAAAACAGTTTCACAAAGTTATTAAAAAGAAAGTGATCAGGAAAATGAAGGAGCAGGTGCAGGTGTATTTATATGTCATTGTGTAGATTTGACATACAGTAGATACATGTATTATTCTGATCAACGTTTGTCATCAAAAGGGTTGATAAGAATGTACAGTAGCCCAACATGAAACCCTAGATACATGTCATCCCAGCTTATCCTATGAGTGTGCAGAGGGGTTCAAGTGTAGCAACCCCTCTGCTTCCATGGCATAGCTGTACCATTCTCATCTTGCAAAAGAACTGTTGTTACTCGATGACAGTCAGTATGTGCTTTGTTCTGCTGGGATGTTGTCACAACAGGATAAGCCCACAGGGGGAAAATCAAGGATAATTCCACACATGATCAATAGTGTACTGGGCAGTCAGTTTGTCATCAATTACTACAAGTACAGGTCTGTAGTGCCTAAACACTCCTGCCCAGGCCATCACACTTGAACATCCCATCAATTCACACAACATCTACCATATCATTCTGCACGTCTGCACAAATTCTTGAGGATGTTGCTCTATCGTGGGCGAAACCAACTAAGATGCTGTTCACACCAGCTCATTTTGTTGTGTTGATGGACATTATTGAGTCCTTGTGTGGAATTCAGTGGCTGTTTGCTGCCTCCTCACATTGGAAATGCTGAGGCATAGATTTGTAACCTGATGTTTCTGATTCAGTGGATCTGACAGTACAAAAATAGTCATGAGGATGGATAATAATAATACTGTACGTTGTTTTTTTGGCATCGTGTTGTGCCAGATCCTTCCCGATCATTGAATGAGCACTTAATCAAGAGGATGACAAAATATATAGTCAAAGACCAAAATCTACAGTACGGTATTTGCTTTATTTTTCTAAAAACAAAGACGCATAGGCAGTTTCTTCTATTTAAGTGTTCAGTATAAAATCCGAAGTGATGGGTAAAAAAAAGAGCATTTCATAGTAACACAAAATTGATCAAACTGAAAAATTACATAATATTCATTAATAAATAAATAAAGGTAGAACATACCTAGACACGAACATTTATGCTCCCATTCATAAATAAATTCGCTTTATAGATAATTTATCTGTGCATAGATTACAATTTATTTTGATTTTAGTCTGTTCTTCTCAATCAACTGTTGCTAATAAATAGCTGCTTATAACATTGACCTCAGGCTGCTATTGATAGAAACATTTATCTCTGAGGCAATTAAAATTGAAGAAGCGTACAATTTAATACAGTGGCAGTGACCAAGGGGAGAAAATAACAAGTGTTCAATACTGAGCAATGATGTACATCTCTTTAAGATCTATCACATATCATCTGAATTGAACCGGGAGTGTGGTCTGGTGTTTTTAAACCTTTCATTAAATCTTTGTTGCTTTCTTTTCTTTTGTTTCTTTCTTAATAGGTTTTAGTCACTGTTAGCAACTTTGAAAACTTTTGTATTTACAGGGAATGCTTTGATTTCATTAAAGCTTTTATTTTTCAAGTGGTGCTAGATGGATAATGTACTGTATGAGACAAATATCTTTTTAATTTTTTTTTTCATTTGCAGGAATAGATTCTTTCCAAAACAGAGCATATGTAAGAGAAAAAATGTGTAGTACATGTAATGTGAAGTGGTGAGTTATGCATTCTGGAAATAATTTTGAATCCTACTGTACATGATTTTTCATTAATGGAAAAGAGAATGTCCATCAACTTCAGAGATACATGACAGTCCATCTTTTTTCTCCCTTTTTAGCAAAGAAATACCATAAATGCCTTAAGATCTATAACAAGTGAGTCTTTGTGGCCTTGGGTTAGAGTTGTGGGATATAGAGAGACTTCCTATGTTTTTTATCATAATAATGCAACAGCTGATCAAGTTCTAATGTCCTAGAATGAAAATAGTGTTCTCCTCTGAATAGCAAACAGTGATCAGAACATCAGCATTCAATGTGCTAATTCAATGAAGACTATTTTTTTTCAGTATCAACTGAAGCTGCGCTTGAGTTACGGTCTTGTTGTGTATGTCAGAGCTGCTTTTTCTGCTATTAATTTATTTATAATAATATCTATAGTTTATCCAAAATTGCTCCATAAGAGCACATGTTGGTTAGTCAGTATAGCAGAGCAGTTTAATAAAGGTCCAAGGACTGTTTTACCACTTACCATATCCCTGGTATCCCAAATGGCCTGATGGTAGCCAATGAGGGTAGCCATTGTGATAGACTTTGATGTAAACATTAAATAGAATTATCCTTCTCCCCCTGCAGAAGGTACTTTACCCCAACGCTTCAGTGCACCCATCTACACTATACAAATGAGGAACTGTGTTTCTAGGGCTAATCCCTTTGATCGACCAGTTTCCCAACCAAGAGAGGTGAGTCATCTCTCTCATCTGCTTAACATCATGGAATCCAGAATAAGATTTGGCTTGATGAGCTGCTGTGGCTCAGATACACAAATTACCCATGGTCTTCTGCTCTCTGGTGCTGCCTCTGTTATCATTTCAGGATATTGACCTGCTTGCTTTCCTTGTCCACCGATGATAAAATAGCTGAAATCCAAACTTCTGCCTACAAAAGGTTTACCTTTGTTTGAAAATCAAGCCTACTGAGACAGAAATTAAAAAATATATATTTTAAAGGTATATAACCTCTTGTCTTTAGTTCTTGTAAGTTGAACTATTCCAACTTAAGCCAATTAAATGTAATAGAGGTTTTCTCGTAATAGACACCATTAGTTTGTTATCGCGTTCAAACATCTAGTGCTTTTTCAATATAGAGTTCTGAAGGAAGATTATTCAGCCCAAACAAGTGAAATGCTGAATTTTAATAAAACAATTCCAGATTCTATAGAAATATGTCTGTCATCGTTCCATTTCTACCGTATTGACTTAATCCTCAAAAAGAAAATAAAAATTTACTATTTCCTTCATTATAAGGACCATCGCTCGTTATATCTCGTAATTGATGGCTCTGTCTTTCCATCTTGCCTGGAGTCTTTGTCTGGTCATGTTTGGTTCAAATGCTTTCAAAGGGTCAGTGAGTTAAACTACCTCTGAAGGCTTCGTTACTCACAACATATAAATCGTTTCCACATCACTTCTTGTTTCCTTTTCTGTTATTTATGGGTCATCTATCATTTTGGCTACTCTTGCTTCATTGAAAGGCTGACAGTTTCGAATCCAGTCTGACAGAGTTGACACAAAGAAAAAAGCTCAATATCCAGAGTGGATTTGTAAGGTGAAAAAAATAGGAGGGCCTCTTAATCAATTCTGTGATAGCTTGCATAACTAAGGAAATCATTGATCTAATTCCATTTTTTATCCTCTTACCTTTGAAACTGCTAAGAGCTTCTCATATTGAATAGCCTTTCTCTTACTCTGTCCAGCAGTACTTAAAGGATGTGCAGAGCATGTTGGCACCATGGCAACCACAAAACAACATTGTTAAACATTAAGATGATAATGACTATCACCATTTTTAATGGAATGAGGACGTTCGAATATGCAGCCACCTTATGTGTCAGCCACCTGTTCTTATACTGCATGTTTTAACAGTTATATATCTAGAGCATGTCTCTTTCATTGGTACACTACTCCAGTGTCCAGAATAATAAAAGAATGGCCAGAAGCTGTGGATATTATAAAACAAAGAAGTTCTTTTTAAACTGTATTCAAATTTCAAAAAGACCACACAAGTGTTTCACTTTTTTTTTGGGTTCTATACCACACTTACATACATACTTTTGTGATACAGCATCCCCCACCCTACACACATACACATCCCTGGGCCAAACACATTTCTAACACTGTAATCAAACATTATTTCTATGTTTAATTGTGATAGTGAAACATGGAGCTCTTCATCGTCATCATCATTATCTTCTTTTTCTTCATCAACTGCTTTCAAGCATTCTCTGTTTTTGTTTTTTACTGCATGTCCACCAAACCTAAAAAACTCTCACCACCTGTTTTCTACATGAACAGTCTTACCGTGTGGCTTCTGCCACACTTAGTCTGGCATACAACAATTTGGTTATTGCACAAAACTAATATAGGCAAGCAATATTTATTTATTTTTTTCATACGTATGTAATTTTTCCAAAATGTCCACCATTTTCACAGAAAAGGACAGAAAGTTCAGGCAGTCAGTCTTTTGGGGTGTCTTGTGTTTCTTATCTTTGAATCATAATGTATCTTACCTTTCAAATTCTGCACTTTGAGGAAATTGAAAGGGAAAGATTTGACAAAAGCTACAGTAAATTATCCAAGTCAATCCTGGACAGCTGGAAAACTGTTTCTGAACATAAATCATTTCTTTGCCGTTTTGGCCACTGTCTGTGTCATTTTGTCTATGAAATCAGTGCCTTCTAATGAATAAGACAGCAATTACCCTCACAATCCGATAATTGCCATCTTGCCAGGTAGTATGTGACCTGCTAATATTAGAAATGTGGATACTTTTCCAATCTTTTAAAATAGTTTATTGGAAGATCATTTTAATGATAATATCCTTGTTTCAGTGTTTATATTTTCTAAATATTTTTCAAATAATTTCAAAGATGTAGTCATCTTTCTTAGATACATCATACTTTATCCTTCAGTAAAAGATGATCGTAAGCTATAAATTAAAGATACCATATTTAGTTGTGTTGTATTGTGTCTGATTATTTCAGGCTACATAATATAAAATCTGGAGAACTGAAGGCACAAGAGATTTCTTTTAGAAATGTGAGATGGGAAGATTAATATGAATGAATGTCTTTTATAACGAAGATAGCACAGAATGCTAAGAATAAACCATGGTTCATGAAAGACAATATACAGTACTGTATATTGCAATATCTACTGTATGTTTAAACAGTTCCATGCAGGCCCATTTCTTGAGTGGTTATTGTATTTTGTTGAATTCAGCACAATATGGATTCTTATACTGTACCCAATGCTGAAACCATACAAAGATATGGACCCTACAAAATCTAGCTGAAGTTTCCGAGATCCCCATCTTGTGAAACCTGCATAACCAAAAATGTCATTCCTGTAAATGTGCCCATCATCAGGGCCTGCCTGCTTGTGCTTGTGCAGTTGATTATACCCATGAACGAGTTGTCCCTCCTGTTCAGACCATCTGTCTTTTGGAGTATTGAACCTTTCAGCATACTGGCTTTTTAAAATTCTAAGGACTCTGTATTATACTGCTGCTGAGCTCACACACAAATATGCCCACATGATAGCCTTTTAATAGGTCTAAGGCTAGGGCACAGGGAGCTTAGAAGGTAGAGTGCTTATCAATAGTCTTTGATGAGAGACATAAGGGAATCAATGGTCCCTAAACAGTGTATTGAACAAAATAATAGGAGGGCTAAGAATTAATAAATGACAGCAATGATTGCATGGCAACTCAATTTAATGGATTCTATTCAACCATATTGTAGCTTTATCTTTGGGCTGCAGTGCAAATGTTTAGAGTCCTGGGTAGTGTGTTCCTTTTGAAAAAATCCCTTTACTCTAGGTAAAAAAAAGCAAAAACCAGAAATGCATTAGCTTTTACTATAATGCTTTATTTTAGTTATCAAATGAACATTGGAAACACAAACTTTCAGTATTAAACATCAAAGCACACATATTATCTTCATTTTTTACATCCATGAGGCTGTTTCATATTTCTTAATGACATAAGCATGTATTGCATGAGTCCTGTTGTCATGGGTGTATTGATTTATCGACATTATACATTTCTCCGAGTGATATCATTTTAAGCTCCAATTTCGGGGTTTGTTTTCCCATGCCTCTTGGGACATTGTGCTCCCACTCATCTTAACATTCACATCTTTGTCGTCAAATGTCTTCCTTTTACGGACTGAGGCAGAAACTTGATCTGGCCGAATGGACACATTCAGTAAGTCTTCTAAAATGTCTGAATTCCAAAAAGTAGACATTAAGCACTGATTTCCCTTGCTGTTTCTAAGCATATGTCCTGCTCTCACCATAAATCAAGTGACAGAATAGAAAAGGGGATCATGTTGTTCCAATTTATATTGCATTGGTAAGGAAAGCATTTCTGATTTGGCTTGTCATTTGGACTTGTGTATGCTGTATCCCTTTCCCATTTTGTGCTGCATACAGTATGTGGTGGATAATACTGGTGTTCGTGGAGTACATTTTTTCCAACTTGCAAGGAAAACCATAGACCTTAAGCCCCTTTAGGGACTCTTACTTAATGAACTGACTTTATTCGTGCAGCTGCATTGACCTGTTCTCACAACCACACATTACTGAGGGTCACAGAAGTGTTTGGTTCTCTAAATTGTAGAAATTATAATTTGGGAACTACTAATTTTTGTTTGTTTCAGAACTGTATTGCCCTTTTTCAGATTTACTGACAAAATTAAACTGGTCCAGTGGTTCTGCCAAAGAGCTTGTTGACAGAAAGATCATGGTTCACACCTTCACTTTGGCGTTGGCATAAACTGTGTTACTCTAGACAGGTCGTTTAACCTCCCAACTCGCCCTCCTTAAGCTGAGAAATGAAGCCCCTATAGAAACTGACATTGAAGCAGTTGTTGAAAAAGGGTACTTTACTTGCTTTGTAAAGAAGCTTCAGACATAATCACTTAAAATTATATTTCTTTATAGTATTCACTTGTGAATGGGTAATTAGTAATATGAATGGGTGCCAAGAAATGAGTCTTCTTTCCAGGAATGGTGATGAAAATGATGCATCTTAAGGCACGTATTTACAACAATGCCAAGCTGTTCAAACATAGTGGCAGTGCATACATGCTGATGTCTTGAGAATGCAGGTTTGCATTATGCTGGTGATTCAAAACTGCAGAATCATTACATTTGGCATCTGAACAGATTGAATTTTCTTCCTCTGAGTGATTTGCTGTTTTATGTATGTCAAGTGCTCAGCAGAATATGTCTCCCAACTAACCCAAGACATAAGACAGTTTTGGCAGGGCTGGACATGCAGCATGAAAATGTATTTTGTCTGACCGTAGGGAGAGTTTAATGAATGAGGCTTAAAACGTATTCCTACAGCTCTTCTGAAATGGGATATTTCTTTTCTCATTGCAATTGCAGCGGCGCATGTGTAAACTGCTAAAATCCATTTCTTCAATTGTCAGTATCAGTCTGCCTTAACAATTCTTTTTTATGTGTGTGTGTAAACCAACCACTGTCTTAATTAACTGCCAGCAGGCGGCGTGAGCGATGCGACTTTTCACCCAGGTGTGTGAGTGTCGGTTTAAAATCCTAACGCAACGGCAAAATGTCACCTTGTAGGGAAGTACAACAGTTTTAATTTCCAGTCTTTGTAAATGATAAATGTGTTGTTCCTGAATGGACATGTCTCTTCATTCCTGAAGTGCAGCATGCTTGCTAAGTGTTTATGATTAAGGTTTGAATCTTGGCTAGTATATATGTTTACTAAATCTCATGACTGAATAGGTGCATTTGTAAAGTGTTCCTTAGGAATTATATAATCTTGTGTAATTCACCAGGAGAGCACCTGTAGAAGGACAAATAATACCTGAGGAGTGGTTACATATTGGATGCCTGGCATCGAAAGTGTTACTAAATTAATGTATGCTTGAAAAAATAAAATAGTTTCATGTAGCTTACCATTTGGAAGCCTAGGAAGATTGTTTTTCAATTGAAATGCCATGTTGTGAAATCAAAGTTGATGTTAATTCTGAAGAGCTGCAGTCTATGAATTAAAAAATAATATGCATTCAAGAGTGTAAAAAGCTGATGACAGGGAATCTGTTTCGCTCACAGAAAGCAATTTCTGTGAAAATTAACTCAATTTTCAGGTGAAATAGTGAAACCTCTGCAATGGTTGGTCGGTCCCTTAGGCCATTAAAAAATACTTTGGTAGTTTTATTTGTACAAATCAAGTTGATTTTGCTTTATTAATGAAATGTTTGTTTTCTAGACAGCATTTCTTTAGAGCCTCGTATTTCAAAAATTAAATGTCAAATAAACTATTTCTAGAAATTAAAAAGTTAATTGGAAGGACTGTTTGTATAAATTACATATTTAAAATCAATAACCCAACTGCAGTGCTCCTGTCTAACTTCTGATTTATTATACATGGTGTATCTCAAACAACAGAAAAATAAATATAAATCTAATTACAGTAGTCTTACACTCTTTACATTTTACTATTATTTATAGTGTATGTATACTAGGAGATATGTTTTACATGTGCTATTCATTTATTATGGATGGATTTACAGCACCTTTAATTGTATAGTCTACTACAAACTTGGAGATACTAGTATCTTCACATAATCTGAAGCTTCAAGATAATATAATACACTGCAACATGTAAAACTAGATATGGAAAACACTCTTAAGCATTAGGAGTTCTTAATTGCTTCCCTGACATGATGCAATGTTAGAGTCACTTAATAATTTAAGATTAGGATGGAAAAGATGTCATTAAACATGGAAGTAAAGACTGAGAGGGGAGGCAAGAATCGTGTCACCTAAATACTAATTTATTTAATCAGAAGATAACGAGGACGGAGCTCTTTAAACAAATCTCTCTAAACATGTTGCGAGAATTCAAGCTTACAGGTATGTCTGAAATGTTTTTTTTTTTGTGTTGGTAGTCAGAAGGAGGACAAGGCTGCTCAGTCACCTGAAATGATTTAACATAGTGCAAAAGATATGGCTGTTAGCATTTAACAATTACAATCATAATGGCTTAGATCTAAATTAAGAGGATGTATTGGAGAACAATTTATTTAATAGAAATGCTAAATTAAAAAAGATAGTTGTCATACACCAACAAAAAATATTTCTAATAAGCAGGTTATGAAGACAATGGCTTTTGAATATTTAAGTCTATGTGATAAATTGTTTTAAAGATTAAAATGTCTGAAATTAGTTCTAGAGTGACAAAGCCTTTTATTTTCCAAATTGCATCTGAAGACTTTAATGAAGTTTGTCAACTGTAACTATCTTTTAAGTGACCTATTATAATTTTTTTATTGAAGTAAATCTCATTTGACCATATTTTTAATTAAGCAGAAGCTAAATAAAAGTGCACTTGTATTCTCTAGGCTGTATTCTAGCCACTGTGTCTTAAGAAGCAACTTCAGGTAACTTTAATCATAAAGCTGTGTCAAGGGCATTAATTTTGAAATATAATATGCAGACCGCTTATTAAGTATAACCTTGGGAAGACAAACCAAAGCATTTTTAATTCCTCAAATCAAAAACCAAACCCCCTTTGAACCATTTTCAGTAACAAATTATTTTTTTAATTGACTTCATATAATGTATATGAGGACTTCTAAAATAAACTGCTCTTACATATTCATATTCTGAAGTATAACAGTAATTTTGTACAAAAATCCTAAGGAAAAAAAAACATATTTTGCTAGAAGTACAGTATTTACTGTAGGTAACCACCACATTTCATTTGAAACTAATTTCTTGTGATTCAAAACACCACAAAGTTGATTAAAATAAAAAGTAGCAAACATCACTGAAAATGTGAGCAATACTGTACCTCTAAATGAAGATAAAAATGTGAATATGTCAATTTACAGATTGACATTTAGGCAGCCTGATAAATTTTGAATTAGTTAGATTTGGAATTAACGATTTGAGAGAAGAGGAATTTCTGAATCATCATCTCAATGATAACTTAACATATGAATGTTCATGGGCAGAAACTGCGATTCACACCTTTGCTAATATAAGTACAGTACATATAGAAAACTGTTGGAGCTTTCCGCTGACTTTTTAAAAAATTTCCTCTGATTTATTTCATTGGAAAATGATAGACAGACCAATACAACATGAACTATTTTCAAAACAAAATCAACAAGATTGATTGTGTTTTGAGGAAGAGGGGAAAAATGAAAAATGTTCCTTATACTCAGTGTTAAACATGGTCGTGGTAATATCCTAGCGTGGGTTTATCTTCCTCAGGTACTGGCAATCTCTATATTACAGAAGCACTGAATTCTGTGAAAAACATTCACATACAGTATGTTACCCAGTGCTAGAAAGCTTATTGGATGGAAGCATGTACTGTATACCAGAAGGATGATTCAGTGCATTTTGTAAAGTCCTCAAACACATTTCTGCTAACAAGAAAGATAATGACTGTTAGCCATTGAGATGTTGGGGATGGCTTGAAGGCAGGGGATGGGTTGAAAAGCAGAAAACAAAATGGACTACAGAACACAAAGCACCGCGTGTTAAAGTATGGGCAAAAATGTCTCCACACATCACTGGGCAGCTGTGACTAAGATTTCCCAAGTGGCAGCATGTAATTGGCAGAGCACCATTGGGAGCAAGGTTGTGATTAGGATCTCTCTGTGAAACAGTGACTTCTGCCACTTCCTGGGTGCCTACATGCTTGCAGTGATATACAGTACTGTAGGCGATGGACGTACTGTCTGCCCCTTTGTGCTAAGTGTTCTGTGAATCTTGTGTGACATCACATAACGGATGGCTCTAATGTCCATAAGGCTTGCCAGAGCATGTGTGTCCATACACATGCTCTCTGTGTGGTACAAGAATTCTCACTGTGAGCCAAGGGTGGATTAAAAAAAGTGAAATGTATGTCATGCCAATTTCTTTTGTCAAGTATGATTCTTTTGTCAGAATCCTTTGTCAGGATTCTGTCTTTGTGAAAAAGCAAATCCTGTAAAATGTCACTATCTGGTTAATGTAAAGTCTTGGAAGTATAATATGTGTGAGCTATTTTGTGGTAGACTTTGTATGAGGTCATCAGATTGCCCTTTTTGAGCAAAACTTTGTGGATGTGTAATTTAGTCAGCTGTATGCTACTGAGTTCACTATACTTTTCAATTTATTGACCTACTTGGTCATAGGCTACTCTTTTATGTATGTGAGATGAGGTGTGACTATCTACTGTATATTTTCAAGGAAGGAGAGAAATTTTTATATAAAGCAGTTCAAAGTTTAGTATTTCAAAGCACTTCTCTTTGAAGCACAGAACATCACTGAATTATGCATTGACTGTTTAGAGTGAGGTTGAGTAGAGTTGCTTTGACCTAGGGAAATGTAGACTTCAAAATCAGTCAGCTAATGAAAAGAAAACTGTTTTCTTCTTCTTTTCACAGTTTTCATGAGTTCTGAATTAAGATTGGGATTTCGTTTTACTCTTTCATCTATTCGAAGTCAACTTTGCTCAAACCATAATATGAAGAAATAGATTCTGTATTGTTTTTTTTTCTTTTGATTATAAAGAGTTTTATCACATTTTCAGCATTTGTCCTTAAAATGGAAATGTTACACTTTTGGGACTGTGATTTCTATGTTGACCTTGAGTGAACCCCTTGTTATTAGTAGTAGGCAGTAACTTTGAGAGAACAGGCCCAACAGATAACAGGCTGAAATTTAATAACGGCTATTGCACTTAATTTTTAGATGTTGTCCAGATCTTTACCTCACACCAGCAAAAAAATCTACAGTAACCAGAACATCATTACTTACAGTAGTTAAGAAAATGAAATAGTTTAACCTCATTGATTTGTCTCTTCAGTAATATTGAGAAATGGCAAAAAAATAAATTTTAAGACATAATTTATAATTAGATGTATTCTGTTTATTTCGGTCTTCTGTAACAGAGAAACATTTAGTGTAGTCTGTGGACCAAAAGGTTACACAGTTAATTTCTGAAGTTGTGTTCAATGGCTTTTATAACAACGACTTCTGATAGGTCAGCAGTGTCCAGGCCTTTTCTACGCTGCATGCCCAATTGACCACCAGCAGTCAACCACCAGTCCACCAGTCGATGAAAATGACTTCTCACACATACAGTATGCCCGGCTAAACCATGAATTAAAGCAGAGATAGGACATCTTTTCAACATCAGTGCGAGACAAATTAAGACATAGAGCTTTAGACTCTTGGCTGTTAGGGATAAGAAAATAAGACAGTTATGGAAAATTAATGTTAATAACAGAAGGAAATAAGCCCTTGGTTATTGCGTATGACTTTGCACTGAAGGCATTAGAAGCCTATTTTATCAGTGTTCAACTATTGATAAACAGATTTTTTGCATTTGAACTCATTTTGAAACCAAATTGTGAAGAATATTTGTGATTAAAAAACAATTCCATAACTTGAAATGAAACAAACGTGTTTTCACATTTTATTACAGTTATAATTATTTGAATATTGAAAATAAAAAAGGTGGCAGATGTAATCTGGTGTTTCATTTTTCTGTTTTCACACCCTGTTTATTTGCTTTTTATTATTATTATTATTATTATTATTATTATTATTATTATTATTATTATTATATTACTAACACTAAAACATTTCAAATAACCTCAAGCACAGCAGGAACCTCTTTCCTTCTGGTTGTCTGGTCTTCTGCACACTGTCTTCTAATTGAAGAAGAGTTGTTACTGTTTAAATACCTGGTGTGAAAAAAACAAGAATAGAGGAAGATGCAGGTAGCGTGAAATGAGACAATTTTGGCATTAATTGCTTTTTTTCCCCAAAGCTCCACTAACTTTACCCTCCACGCTTAGATCTCCAATCAATGGTGAGAAGAAAATGAGTGGAACTAACTTGATCTTTTTTCCCCCTCGCTCATGTTCGATTCAAAGACTTTAGCAGTAAAACAAGTATCGAGCAAGGAAAAGTGGTCAGCCTCTGCCTGAATTGCCATAGGAGCCAGACTTACCTGCAGAGATATTAGTGAAAAGTGTGTCACAACTGAGAACAATGCATTTCCTTCCTCTTCTTGCAGAGGGGGCAGAAGAGACATGTGGAGAATGGGACCCTGCATCAGAGTTTTAAACATACAGTGACATTTACATTTCAGACAAGGTGGGTTGAAGCCCAATGTACATGTGGTTTATGTTTCCCAGCTTTCATTCTCTTCATGAGCATTCCGCTAAAACAAACAACAAAAAAAGAACGAAGGTACAGTAATTAGCTCAAATGCATGATGCCTAAAGTCCTTAGAAGTTTTGAAGTCAACAGCAGCATCAGGTTTAAAATGATCTTCCATGTGTTGTCCTGTAAAATAAATTTTGGTTCCAGAAGAAATGCATTCACCTCTGGGTGTTTACTGCTCTTTTAAAGAGTTGTTTTGACAGGATTACCCTCGGTCTTTCAATGGCTAAAGTGAATATATAGAAATATGAACTCCTGTCAGAGTACAATATAAAAATGTGAACAATACATGAAAAATTTAATTGGTCACAACAACCTACTGTAACCCCTGAGCTCTCCTGAGTTAGTGTATTTCATTCTCTTATACTGTAGGCACAAAATATACTAGTGCAGTCCAATGCAAGTTCAAAGAGTGATGCTGCCTCACAGCTATTGTTAAACTTCCTGCCAACATTTGCTTCCTGATGAGCATAAGATAAATAGCCCTCTGTTATTTGATATTGTGTTTGTTTAGGCTTCCTCAATCACAATTTAAATATTATTATCTTGTTCCTTAAGCCAGGGACACTTTTTCATCCTATGATCAAGGCTGCTTGGAGAGTTTTGGAATAGATAAGTAAAGAGAAGGGGATGAGAAAGAAACATATCCCCATGCTACATGGCCTAATTTAGAAAACAAGAAAATCAATAAGCCCACAGGAGTTTGGTTGAAAGTGTTAGTGAAAAGAAATACAGAGTCCATAGGGCAATGCTTACCACTGACAAAAACAAAAAAAGATAATTCTGAAGAAATTGGAATAGACACTCCAGAAGATTAAGACTTTACAGGGTAGGTGAATTAGAGATATATTTTGTATATTTTGTATTGTATATATTTTGATATATTAGAGATATATATCAAGTAAAATGCTTGTCTAAATCCAATTCACTTTTCTTTAAGTAATCTACTCAGTAGTTTGTATTAGACTTTCTTCAGTTCTAGTTTTGTATGATGTAATTGATTTTCACTTTAAGAGAATTATGCACACAGTTCATTGCCATTAAGACTGCATTAATGTGTTATCCTTGTGTTGTGGTTTAATTTTTTACATTTTTGTGTGCTCAGTTGTTTTCCAGAAAGATGTTGGTGGATGAGGCTGGCATGCAACGTCTAACTACAACCTTGGTAAGATTATTAAATTTTAACCAAATTAGTGTTGTTGCAGCACTGGTTTTGGATTGTGATCTGTATTTCTTGGACCTCTCCTTTTAAACTGAATTATGTTTAATCTGCAAACAGGTGTTCTGCCCACATAGAATTCATTGTGCATCTTTCAAGTACTAGTGAATGCAACTGTTGATCAACTTTAAGGAACATAGTCCGTGCTTAGAGCATGATGTATTGCTAGAAGACTTGTAAATGACTGCCACTTCCAGTAAGATTTTATGAAATATCTCATTGTTTCACTTTCCAGCTAGTTTCTTTACCACACCCTTATTGGAATAAAATGAAATGGGAAGCTTTCATTTTAGAGCGACAGTCACATTTTTATGGGAATCCTAGGGCTTGTCGTGGGTTGTATTTTGTATTGCGTGTCGCAAGCATACTTGATTGTGTGGATAGCTGCATATTTTTTCTAACTCAGGCATTTGAAAGAATGTGATAAAGCATGCTGGTGGACCTGCAGCATACCGACATGCATGTGTTGACTTTGGTTGATTGAATTCTTCTGCATACACCCTTCTCCTTCAGTGTCTGCTAAGATGTCTGACATGAGCAATCAGTGAGATGTGAAATGCACTAATCTCCTGATGTTCTCTGGTAAGCCTTGATAACGACTTGTAGACCATGAATGAACATTTCAATATATGTGGTGTCATTGAATGTAAATAAATTGTATTAGATTATTAGGATAACCGACTTTGATAAACACCCTTGCTAATCAGTCTGACCCCATTGTGTTTCCCACTTGTGCTTCATTCAGATAGTACACTCATTGCAGGGAATAAAATTAATTTATTACATTTGTAATAAAACTGCGAAGGTGAAAAAATTACAAATGCCACTTTCACTGAAATATTTGAGCATTAGCTAATGCTGAGTATGCATTATACAGTTCATGGCCACGTTTCTTAATTTCAGAATGATTGCATTTCTGTTCTTCATCTGCAAAATAAATGGCTGTTTCAAAGTACTGTGGGTTAGAATTTATTAAGAAATATAATAGTTTTGCAAGAAGTACACAGCATTGTCATTTTCTGTATATTACTCTGGTTACCTTGTGAGATTATTAGTTGAATAATCTTCAGTTTATGTGGCAGGCATGTTTATACAATACATCTTGCAGTTAATAATTAAATTCTGTTATGTATAGTGACATTGTAAACCCTACAGTATGTACAGTACTTATATAGAAGTCATATTCTGTAGTACTGTAAATGAAGAGATTAACAGAGTCTCATATAGTGAAGGAAAAACATTATATAAATTAAGTTACTGTATGCATCATGCACCAAAATGTTTGCTTCATTGCTTTATTGACAATCTCAAAAAAATTTTGCAGGGCTACAATACAATAAGCTTGATCAGCAGGCAGCAAACTGGTCATCCATTTATGGCTGAAAAGAAAAAAAGGTTGAAGTAATACTGTGAATTCGAATACGAGATAATAAGAAATAAGATATTTGAGCAACAAAAATACAAAAGCATAACGAAGAAATTAGAAAGAAAACATTTTGTGAACATTTTTTACTGTTTAATAACACACAGTACCTAGAAAAAGCAGACAATGAAGAACACTTAACCATGATAAAGCGAGAAAATGACAATTACAGAATCCACCATGCATTATAAAAAATCAAACTAAATTTATTTGCGGTGCTCTTATTGTGTATATTGAAAAGAAGAATAAGGGGTACTACATTGAAGGTTGAGAACAGAATGTTACTGAAAAGGGTCTGGCTTAAAGATACACAGCCATGTTGCCAAAGCTGATGTCCTGGCTTCTTTCAAATAATGACTGGATGATTCTTGGATCAGTTGGGTGGAATTAACCAAATAAGCTACAGTAGCTAGAGGTTCTGAAAGGCTTCCTCTTGTTTAGAACTTTCCTCTTGTAAGAAATGCTTAATCAAAGACTGAAGAAGAAAGAAAAGGGTTATACAGTATGTCCAATTTGTGACTGAAAAACATGTATTGATGATCAGTATGTCTATATGACATACTGTATATATTACAAATATGGAGGACAGTTAATCAAAACACTCTTACGTTCTTCTTGTGAATAAGGTTCACATATTCACATATTATGTCACTAAAAGCTCCTTAGTATATTTAATTTACCCAAATATAAACTGTCCCCACTGTAAATGTAAGGCACACCACTGGTGTCAGGAATTGCGACTTGATGCGGACCCTTCCCGCTCACTTGTCACTGTAACGACTAATTAAATGCGATGTACTGTACAGTACTTTTGTCTTCTGTTTTAGTTTTACTGAGATCTTAAGTAGCATAGCTGATTTCTCTGTAAACTGCAGATGGGTTTAGCATTGTTGCATAATGACATACCATTTATTTTCTGGAATATCAATAAGACACACAGAGATGTGTGTCCTAATTTCAGTCCTACGGTATAATAGCTTGTTTCATTGTTTTTGTTTGTATTTTCTGGGTCTATTTACCAAGTTGTATGCATTGGTGTTTGTAAATAAACGGCTAAACCTTTATGAGTAATTAAAATGTGTCATTTGGCCTTATCAAAGCTGGCGTCACCCAGACTTGCACTTCTGCCTTCCTTTATATATACTGTATATAAAAACTGCTCTGACACTGAAAGGTTCCTACTGGAAGCACAGAGTACCACTAAACATATTTCTTGGATTTAGTATGTTTACCAAAAAGAACTGACATTGAATTCCATTAGGCTTTCAAAACAAATAACTGTCTTACCCTGCCTAGGAGGGCAGATGGCTTGCTTAATAAAGCAGCTTTTGCCCCAATTATGTCTGTAGTGGCTGTTACTTCTCAGGTGGCAGACATACTGTATGAAATTGCCCCAGTTTTAAAGCTTTAGTGACATACTCCAAATATCAAGCAGCCGGCCTTTGAAAGGTTTCAGCGAGGACAGGATTATTTTTGTTATACTACCTTGCAGGGAACGAAGTTTATATTTCTCTATATTTACTTCAGAAAATGTACTTTATATACATACAGTAGTTAAGCAAATTCCCTGCTCAATAAAGTGTATTTCATTGACCAAATATTTTTTTAAATATTAAATCAATCAAACGTTCAGTACCTTTTATTTGCTTCTTATTCTTACTGAGTGGAAGCAGAAAACCTAGCTTTAGCTTTTGATTCCAGGTCTGTAATTAATATTCTTCCTTTTTAAAGATTTATCCCTTTTCAAATAGTTTTCAAAGTGCTAAAAAATATTTAAAATAATTATAGATGTATTGACTTTGCTATTGCACTGCTTGCAGCCTGTGTTCAATACTCAGCCCATCAATGTGTACCAAAACAATAATTTTCTGTTACAGATAACTCGATCTGTTAAATGAATCTAATAAGATGAAGAAACATTTAAATCATTAGAAGAGGTAACCATGTATGAATTGATTGGTGGGAGCAATTTTTTCTCGGCAATTGATGAAACTGAGCAGTAATAAATACATGGTTTTCGAGTCACCATGGTAACTGTGTGGCTTCCAATGAGACCTAGCACATTCATCTGTCAAGTATGCTAATGGAGAAAGGACCTTGTCACACAAGGCCTTGCCCACGCAAACAACCACTTGGCAAATAATTGCATATGTGAAAAAGAACGGTGCTTGTTATTCATCTAGTACTATCCAAAAAGCCGAAAAAGTCCATCCCTTAAAAACAGCCTGCCCTTATCAAGCACTCAATTTGCTGATAATTTTCAATATTTAAATATCATTTAGGGAGAAATATAGAAGTAGACTGTTATGCTATTGAGAGCAGGTGGGGCCAGAAAGCGCCCGGAGGTATGAGAACAGGGGGCACCATGGGATATGCCATCATCCAATCAGATACACTGTTACTATAACCCCCCTCACCTCTGTCTAGTAGCTCTTGACAGGCAGTTAATTCTAATTTCATATGAAGCATTTCAGCTGAACAATTTTATTGCATTTTGCTTTCATAATTAGCTCTTCTCCCGTTTGTAAAAGGCACTAATTAAGACGAAGAAAAATGTTGAGTTCTAATAACTTCTCATCTCTGCCAAAACTCCAATATTATTACATTAAATGCCAAGCCATTGTGGGTGTTTATGCTTACTTCAGTTTAACCTGTCAGCCTAGCAATGCTGTCTGTTAAGTATCCTTGAAAACTGTCAGAATACTGCTCCTTGATTTTAGTTATTTCTGTCTTATACGTGTGTACGAGTGTATTCCTTACTTTTTTGGTGTTCTTCTTTTAAGGACTTCAGCACTTTGGAAGATTTCTTTTGAAATGTCAAAATTGAGATTTTTTTGGAGATTTCAAAATTTTTCTTTTGAAACCTTTATTTTTTTTACTACAGTATGTCATGCTGAAGATCTTTTAAAAGAAACCTCACATTAGACTGCAACACATTCTTAGTTGATTAGTATTATTATGTACTGTAATGACCAATACTGAGATAAAGACATAAAGAACAAAAAATACTGCTAGTATTTTCTAAAACAGATTTTCTGGAAGTTAATTTAGGAAACACTAGAGCAGCACAAAAGAGTTAAACTTAGACTTAAACCTGTTAAAATAAAAATCTGAATGGGGAATAACTTGAGAATATATAAATTTACTGTATATGCATCATATATTAAAAGCACATCATTTCAATGAATTAATTGGTCACAGTGAGCTATGCCACAATGTATGCAAAAAACAAAATTATAAATCTTTTGGTATACTTGCACCATGTGGAACAGCAGTAAGAGCTTTAGGCTTGTAACTGTAAAGTTGTGGGTTTACAAGCGCAACCTGCTATTGTATTCTCAAGAAAGATTTTTCAATCAGATTGCTGATCAAAACATCGGTCAGATAAAACATCCTCTCCTGACTTTCTTGCTTGAGGAAGACACTCATAAACACCTAAAATTGCTTGTACAATGAAGAGCTCCTTACTGTCAAACTTTTGCTGCACACATGTAATTCATTCTCTAAATTAAATTACAGTAAACTGGTTGACACATGCCTTCTGTAGTCCACTCGGACAGCGCCCTGACAGCCCTGAGAGCATGTGTCCTGATCAGCCTGGTTCCTTGACTGTCCTGACGAAGTGAATGCTGTTCTGCCCAGCTCCAGGACCAGATCCACCAGCCCTGCTTTGTTCTTGATTCTGTCACACCCTTTACAGCTAGAAAGATCCTACTCAGTCCTGTCCCTAGTTTTCTGTGCTTTGCTTGTCCTTCCGGTTTGTCTTTGTCTGGGGCTATATATTTCCGGGTCACCCTTTCCTCCTCGCTCAGCATTGAGGGTTTGGATGTCTTAAGACCCGCCCAGCACCAGGTTGTCTCCTCCGTGGCCTGAGAGCATAGGTTTCTACCCGACATCATCTGACTTCCTGAGCCATTCCACGGCATGCCTTTTCCGACATCCGTGACAGATTCTCCATCCTGTATTCTTCCCTCGACAAGGAGTCCGTTCTGGAGTACAATGGACACTCCCCTGGATGGTGATGCCCTTGCTCTTGAATCTGTAATGCTTCCTTGCCTGCCTGCCCCATCCTGGTGGATGCAGCAGCGTAACACCGACTTCTTTGTTCTAGGGTAAAGTAGTTTGTTTTAACCTCTCAACAACTTTATCATTACCTTTCAGTCCTTGGATTATATTGATTCGCCTGGTTTGAACCTTTATTTAAATTCATTATTTTTTATAGCTTGAAACTGTAAACCACAATCTGTTATATGACCTCTTGCTGGTCTGCAGATTCAGCTGCATCACAGTCATAACTTTGGCTCGTATGAGTCTATCTTACCACAACGTCTGAATCTTTTTCACCGTGTTAGAATGTTAAACATTTGGCAGTTGAATATTCTCTGCGGAGCTCACCACGAAGGTTACTGAGTGCATACTGTGTGTAGAACAAAAATATCAAAACAAACAAAAACTGCGTATGTGGGAGAAAAGCTGAAAGTAATTGATCTTGGAAAAAATAAAACAAGTACAGGATATGTTGCTCATTACTTAAAAGTTGGCAAATGAACTGCAAACAGATGGATTAAAGTTGAAAAGATGCTCAGAAGATTTATGCATTAAGATGACTTACAATTAACAATAAAAAATCATAAACGTTGTAATATGGTCGGTATTATTGTTACTATACATACAGTATGCATTTGGTTATTCACCCTTAGTTTTGCAGTATGTATAAAAATTGCCTGTTCTGATCTGCAATAACCATTTGAATTCTTATTATAGTAATGAAATTAACTACACAGTATTGGGTATTCTAGTTCCCTAACTCATGATATATTTGTATAATATAATTCTACATTCTACAATTAGATCTTTTTTACAATATAGCATTTGATGTTGCACACTGCCACTTATGAGCAATTGTGTACAATACAGTACTTGTTATTTTACACACTTTTTAAGTTAGGTCTAGTGATGTATATAGTGAACTTATACAGTAGTAGCCACAGATATCTGTGTTATAAGGAGAGGGCAATGAGTTATTTGGTTTTAGCATTTTCTTGAACTGTTGAAAATACATACATAGAGTACATCAGTTGCATAAAAAACAATTTCTATGAAAATACATCATAAACCATCATAATAGAACAAACTTTGCAAACTAGTTTTCCTCTAGTTATGTATAAAATACATTTCAGCATATTGCCCAAGAAAAGTATTTGGTCTTTGACACCAATATGCAGAGTTTATTGGTGCATGGTTATAACAGGAATTGGACTTACCTGGGGGACTTTATTTATATTCAGACAATCGCCTTGCTTTATATTTAAGAGTGCAGAACTGACATGCTGACAGGCATTTCTAATGGCTTTGCTGAGCAAACAGCAGGACATTTTCTATTATTTAAATCATTGCCTGTACCCCCCAAGGCCTGCCATTATTATAGTTTTCTATCAAATCATGTATTATTTCCTTGTAAACCACTACATTTTACTAACCTGTAATCCTGTCTTCCTCTTGTTTTTGCTGAAAATGGTGTCAGCATATTTTTATTCCTACTTTTTATTATGTAACTACTGTATACAACCAGTCAAGATTCTGCATGCTGCTTTCCACATGTCTGTAGTCTCAGAAAGACCTGGTGTTGTAAGTCACCTCTAAGTCAGGAGCAAATTGATTGTAATGATATGTGACCATCCATGACCAATGTTATTAAGTATTTGCTACAGAGAAAGTACAGGATGTAATGTAAATACAATCTTATATGCCCACTATGTTGACTATGTATGACTGTTTCATTTCTCTAACAGATGCGTTATTGCCCTGTCTCCCCAATGTAGTTAATTAACAGCTCTTTAATGTACTGCTATTAATGTCATTAATTCTCTAAGTTGTTTCATTGCTATTTGTGAGAGATAAACTAATATTAATTTTTTATCAGAAACAACTAAGGGAGAAAGCTTCAGTAACACTGGAGATTAACACATTATGATAGTTGCTAGGAGAATTGGGGGCTTTTAAGTTTATCTTTATTGAGTCTCTATAGATTTTGAAAAAAAGTGCGACATAAGAATATTTATTATATGAGTAAACAGAGACAAACAGTAAATAAGAAGGACACAAAAGAGAGGAAACGAGTGCTCATGACAAATAAAAGGTACAGCCAGCATGTACAGTATTTAGTTGTTTCCAGCTTCACTGAATATTGCTTCCTTTAATTCCAAAAGCTGTCATACTGTATATACTGTATATAGGCTGTCACCTATAATCACTCAGTGGTCCTAGTAACAGTACATATTCATGGCTGTAAATTACTGTCCAGCATCTCTGACCCCTGTGTGGTCTCCAGGGCAAATTGCAGCTGCATTTTGGTTCTACTATTACAGACTTATTACAATATAAAAACGGTTTCATCTCCTCTTTCATCTCAACTAGTATTATGGTATGGACCTTTATGTTAAAGGTGAATAAAAACTGTCTAGGCTTAATGGAGTGAACGAAAGGTCTCAAACTGCCACAATTAGCTGAAAGCTTCAATTATATGCAGTAGGGGCAATTACTAAACCTCTGATTTCCATGGTTTTGCCAGTTAGAAAAACACACAGACCTCTTCCAGCTACCCCGCTAGCGTTAAGTGACTTGACATGCTGTGGCTCAGCTGTCTGATACAGTTATGTATTTTAGTACTGACACAGAGCAGTAGTAATTCAGTTGTCTAGATAAATGCCTGTAGGAAATTGTGGTACCTGGTCATTTGGTTTAATGGCTAAATTAAATACAAAATGTGTGATGCAAATGCAGAAAGTAAAAAAGTGATAAGGTAAATAAGTTAAAAAAGAAACCAACAACACCAGTGTGCTAGAAGAATATTGATAGCACGCCCAGCTGTTGCTTGGAGGTACCCAGAGTACAAGATTTTTCTGGGACTGGATATCTTATTTAGGGTACATTGTCTAAAGACTCATGTTTCTGTTTTAAATCTACAGGCCTAATCTTTACTTGTGACCTTGAATCCCTGTTTCATAACTGAAGTTGTCTGAAATAACAAAATAATATGTTTAAAAGATATGATACTGTAATATAAATGCCCTTTGTCAGAAAGAGCATCACAATCTGACTTTGAAGTAACAGCAGCAATGCATCTCTAATGCTATAGTAGATCTGTGTCTACCTTTGCTTGCTTTGAGGCCAGAGTCAGAGGACAAATACTGTACAGTACAGTATATCACCTTGAATGAACTGTGACCCAGTATTCGCAAAGTTGATGTAGATTGTTTTTTGGGGTATTCTTTATATTTACTTTTTAAAATATTTTTAATCAAATATGCTTCTTAATAATAAAATTCTTGACTATAAAACTACATTTTAAATTGCCCCTTATCCAGAGGTTGCCTAAGATACTACCTAATAGGCGTATATTAGTGTTAACCATTTTAAATGTTAATAGCTGAATTGAAAATTTACTTGAAGTTAAAATTTAAGTTACATTATCACCATTTTGGTCAAATGCTTTGAAGTACAGTATACTGCTCTGATTTGCAACAGTATGTTTTCATCAACCATTCAGAAACAAAGCAGCCTGTGAATTTTCACTCAGCTTTTCTAGCCAGCTTATAAACTTTAATGATCAAGAGGATTGAAGTCTGGGTGAAAACGTGTGTCGCATCTGTACAAGTTTGCAATGGGTCAGCAGCCAAGGGTTCTCATTACTTTCATTAGTGAGTGTTATCTGTGCCTAATGTGTTTGTAATAGTGGTGCAGAGGAATTACATTAGCATGTGCCTGTAATATCTGCAACATGACTTTTGACAGTGGTACTGTAAATCAGCTTGCAACATGCGCTTTGACCTTTTCCTTTAGTTAAGATTTGAAATATTTTTTTTCTTTAAATATTGAATGGATTTCCTTTTTCAGAAAAGAAATGTGTCCCCATCAAAAGAATGACAAAGACTATGAAACACAAATGCCACCAGACGGACAACATCTTCTAGAACAGTGGTTTCCAATCATACCCTAGTCCTGGGAAGCCTCCATCCACCTATTTCTAAAGATTAGGAAAGCTTGTAAGTTATTGATCAATTAAGAAAGTAATTAATTTAGGGAACTTGGGAACCTGAGGCTTGGGGGATATTAAGATTTGTGTTCCAAATTATCTCTAAATTGCTTAATTTAACCAATCACTTGCCCAATTAAATCAACAGCAGTGTTATCACTTTGTAGCTACTGTAGATGTCAGAAGCTAAGCAGTGTTGGAGGTGGTCAGTACTGGGATGGAAGGCATCATAAGGAAAGCCAGGTTTCTGCTGGGAGTCTTGATGGTAGAGCAGCAGGTGGAATTCTTTCCTCTGGACCACATTTTCCAAAGAAAAACCCCATTATGGTGGCAGTAGATATCAGTGGAATGAGATGTTCAACCGAGATCCAAAAGATCCCATAGATCCTTTGTGACGTAAAGTGATAGAAATGCAACTATTACTATTTTTTAAACTGTTCCAAGTGTCCAGAGACTGAACACAAGACGGTGTTAACATAACTCTTAGTTCAGTTACTGTTTTTTGTCTTGCTGATATTATTTCAGTGTCAGAATTCCTACAAAAGGCTTTTTTTCAGTTAGGAAAACTCACGCTCTTTATTAAAATGGAATGAGCCAGAAGAAATTGCACAACAACAACAAGAACAAATAAACACATCAGCACATTTAAAATTAAACAGGTGTAGACAATCCTCAGTGAAATATTGTAACAGGGCCCCAACGCACTTCGATATTGCAAAATAAAAATATTTCTCACCCTAACTCCAAATACTTCGTGTTTTCTATATTTTCAAGCGAGGTACCTATGTATGGGCAGTATGTTTCGGTCACACATTGTCTGTATTTAATCAATTGGACAAAGCCAATAGGATTTGCCACTGTGATTGGCTATACGGTTTAAGATAAAGGAAACATTCTACAAATTCTGATTCACCCTAATTGAAAAGTCTATGGCTACACCCCTGGCTTTCTATTGTTTTTTTAAACTTTAGCAGCCTTTAATTCCTTAATGGCCTGGTGAAGATTGTTCCAGAGCCTAGACGCATAAAATCAAAATGTTCCACCCACTGAATGAAACGAAGCTGTGAGAATTGCTAACAAACCTGAGCTCATAGACCGATATTATGTGCAGGAGTATACTATGGTTCAGTGATACAGCTGGAAGTTAGGCCATTAGGGCCTTACAGGTTAACAATAAAATTAAAATCAATCCTGCTTTTAACAAGCCCCCAATCTGCAGAAGCCACAATGTTTCTAATATATGTTGCTAATTTTGAATCAGTTAGTAGTAAATATATTGCAGGCTGCCAATAACATCCTTTGAGGCACCAGCAAGCCAAACATTGCAGTAATGAATCCTACAGGAAACTAAGGCACATATTCCACACTAGATAAAAAACATAAGGCATAGACATACTATATAATAGAAGAGGAAAAAAAATCGCGATAGTGATTTAAGCCAAAGATTGACCAGGGTCAAATACCATACCTAGAATACTAATTTCTGGTGTACTTTGTCAATAACCTTCTTTGCTTCTCGGCTTTTTTTGGATTTTAAAATCTAGCAGCCATACCACCCTGCAACTCACTACTGGCAACCCACTGAAGCAAGCCCACTGGTCTGTACCTGCATGGTAGACTTCCTGGGAAAGAATAAGGTTGCTGCTGGAAGAGGTGTTAGTGGGGCCAGTAGGAGGTGCTCACCCTGCAGTTTGTGTGGGTTCTAATGCCCCAGTATAGTGACGGGGACACTTTACTGTAAAAAGGCGCTGTCCTTTGGATGAGATTTAAAACTGAGGTAGTGAATCTCTGGCGCCATTAAAAATCCCAGGGTGTTTCTCAAAAACGAACTGGCTTCATCACTCTTTTCTCCTACCTAGCTGCTGTGTGGTGAACGACCTGGCACACTGTGGCTCCTGTCGCATCATCCAGGTGGGGCTGCACATTAGTGGTGGTGAAGGGGAGTCCCCACTACCTGTAAAGCCCTTTGAGTGGAGTGTCCAGAAAAGTGCTATATACTGTAAGTGTAAGCAATTATTATTATTAAAAGTAACCATTTGCAAACTTTATCAACATTTGCTCTGACGACATACTGAGTAGAAGCCTTCCATATGCAATAATAACAGACACTGTTTCCTTAAATAATAAAATATTAAACATTTACCTACAAAAGTGTGAAATGAAATACTGTACATGTAAGCAAAAAACCTAGGCAAATTTGTGCAGATTCGGCATTATCTGGACAAAAACATGTGGCAATTTATTCAAACTCACAGCTCTTTGTCCAATGTTTTCTACCTTAAAGTAACCACAAGCTTCATTTACATTTACACTGACTCCCTCTTGGCTTTCACTTCTCAGGGCAATTTCTGTAAGAAACTGCAGTGTTTCTGCATTATCTGCTATGCTCACCTAACTGTTTAATTATAAAAAGCTAATTTACATGAAATGATTTGCATCATAATGTCAGTAGCTGCCTAAATATTTAAATGATAATTGTAGCCTCAAGTAGAATGTATAAAATGTGGAGTAATAACATGTACATTTCCTACCATACAGAGATATTTGACGCTTTAACAGAGAAGCAATATGTGAAGGTAAACTTCTGACAACAAACTGGTGCTTAAGGCAGGTGTTTATTGCCTTTACACTTTACAAAGACTAGGTAATATATTATTTTTTCATGCTTTCATTTTTCAGTGTTTTCACTACTCTCTAACTTCCTGACGCGCAATGAAGATAATTTTAGTTTAGTTTTTAGTTTATAAGTCCAGTAAACAGCAAAGAAAACAAACATCAAATCAATAAGTGAACAGCACTGCAATTAATTAGTTTTTCCTGTATAAAATTGAGCACCAGTCTTGTTAAGATTCTAAAATGCCATTGAATGTTAAAAATGAAATAGTGAATGACTGAAATTGAATGATTCCCTTCCTACCATTTTGGAACTAGTTCTCAGAAGGACAAAAAGCAGTTCAGCTCCTCAGTTTAGATTAAAAATTGTAATTCTTCTGTTTCATTTTTCGCTTAACCACCAGTCAAGTAATACAGTAGACTCGCATTTTACGCTACATATTTTTGCACAAATTTGTGGGTATGCGGTCGGCAACATTGCATTGGGGCAGTCCCACTCTCTCGACCTCAGAAGCCTGGGTCCTCCTCTGGGTGACAGAGAAGCCTGGGTCTTTATAAAACAGTTCCTCAAAGTATAAGAATCTTCATGCAAGTGTGCAATACTATTACAATACTTGCTGGAGTAAAAAAGAAAATCTCCCTCATTGTTTAATTTGATTTTAATTGGCAAGTCATACCCAGGGGTGGTGTATATCACTCATTGAATATGACCTACAGCAACTAGAAGTCTGGAGTGCTCAGATTAAACACGGTTTGAAAATAACCCCTCTGGTCTATAATGAGTGTAGCGCTTTTAAGTCTCAACCTTGTGAAACTAATTTTCAATCAGCCTGGTTTTGCTTTTTAGTGTACTTTGTGACCTTCCAACTACTTTTTAATTCTACTTATTTCAGCCCATTGCTCTTTGGATTTTTAAACTGTATTCTATGCGTATCTGTTTTTTAACAAAAGACAGCGCTGTTAGATGAAATGTTTGTACCAGACAGATTCAAAGTGTCTTTCTTAATCGTGACAGGGTGGAGTGGGAGGCGTCGTGGCGAGCACCAGTAAAAAGCCAATGCCCTGGGTGAGGGGTGACGGAAGCACTGGCGTGAGGTTAGCAGGTGAAAAAAATCTACAATAAGGCAAAAAGGAAATGTACCGCTGCGCCGCGCTACCTCCAGACTGGACTTACCCTATTTAGTGGGGTGCAGTCTGGTAGAGCAGGGCGCGTAAGGGAAAAACAAAACAAGAACCTAGTGTGGAAAAAAATGTGTGTGTGCGTGCGCCTGCCCCAGTGAAAGTGCCCTTCCGGGACTGTGGGTGTCAAAGTCCCCCTTGCGGGGGTGGCCCTGCTCGTCCCGTTGGGGGGGTGTCCAGCCGGCCTCTATAGGATCTTTCCAGCTGTGGCTCATCATCTAGAAGCCAGGACAGCTGGAGCTACAAAGGCCACACTGGGCACGCCCCCGTGTAGTGCCACATACCGTTCTGTATACTTGACTAGCATCATGTGTTTGAGGTTAGCTATATACAGTACGATTTATCAATAGGTGACACGGTGCTGCTGCCGCCTAGTTCTTTGCTCCCGAGTTTGACTCCAGCCTGTGTCCTCTGTCTGGAATTTGGATGCTCTCCCTAGATTTGCACTGGGTGCCCCAGTTTCCTCCCACCCTCTAAAGCCATGCTGTCTAAGATGGAGCCAATTGTCCTCAGTGCCTTATAAGAGAGTCTTGCAGCTTTCCAGATTGTCCAAAAGCGGAGAAAACCAAACCAAATCCCTGCAACCCTGGCAGAGTGTGGCCAATTGTGTGCCACTGCTAGGAGGATCCCACTCACTGACAGTAATATTGCACTATAAGTACCTCTCGCATTAATACTGGAAAAAAAGCCAAATCCTTGAATTTATACTATTATTCGTTTTTTTAAATTTTTGCATTTGGAGCACATCAGAGCCGTTATTTTGTTAAACACATAAACAGAATCCAGTGAGAAAACAGCAGCAAAAGCCTCTGAAGCTCAAAAAGCTCATCTGCAGGCTGCGCTGGAGACTCAACAGGTTGAGAAATCTCCATGCCATGCATAGCAGGAGGCCCGTTTTCCCCGGGACGAGGTGAGCAGCTGCTGTCGTTGGGAGGCAGAAGCAGGCAACAGTGTCACGGCTCGCTGGTGATCAGGCCTGGGCCCTGCAGAGAGGGAAGCCTCAGGCTATTCCAAGCCCAGCAGGATCCACCATGGCACTGTGACTCAAATCGCCTCACTCGGAAACTGTGAACTTAAAAACCGACACAGAAACACACATATACTTACAATCTTAAATATGGCACTAACGGATGACTATCAGGCTATTGGAATGACCTTTTAGTACTCTTAAAGCTAAAAATTATTTAAATTTTGTAGCATATTTTACTTTTAAAGCAAGAAATATTCATTCCCAGGGCAACATATATGTACTTTTCAGGATGTTTTTAGTTATGCTGTTGTTGGTAAGTAGATTATTAGGAATTTGCTTGAGTTTGCAAGTATTAATAAATGTTAAAATGACCTCAATGAATAAATGCGTTACCTACTGTATAATAAAGTAGGTACAGGTACTGTACATACCTTATATGCATTTCCTTGGTATCCATATCCATAGCTACTGTTTAACATAGGGTGGTTATTACCGTGGCCCAGAAATGCAAAACAAAATAACAAAAATGAGCGCACAAACAAAAACACATCACAACACAACTGTTTTTTTTTATGTTTGTGTTTGTGCACTCATTTTGTTATGTTGTTTTGTATTTCTAAGCCACAGTAGTAACCCGTTTCACATATTAGATGTTTGCAGAGTTGTCAAGTAGTTAAATAAGCACCTCTAACTCGCATTGAGTTATCCTCAATATCATTTTAAAACCGTACTTTTGATATTGAGTAGATTTAAAAGACACATCTGGTGCATTTTAATTAACTTTTTGTTATTTTCTTTCTTTCACGAATTGCATTAAATGATGCTTTGTCCATAGGTGTTAGCAAAAGTACATATTCAAGAAAAGTTCTGAAGGACAACACTCGTTAACCATAGTGCAGCTTTATTTAGTGCTTTTGAATACATGGTGGTGACTGCACAGCATTTTTTCAACAGTGTCAAAAGAGAGGTGATTTTTATTCCATGTATCTTCATTGTAAAGAGATGAGATACTGAAACCTATTGTGCTCATTTTTCAAAAAATGGCCTCAGATCTAACTGCATTTTCTCCAGTCCATAACCTCTATCCTTTTTTTTTATCTATGCTTTAAAAGTTTCTTTACAAATCCACCTCCGATTCAATTAAGACTTGAATTAATAAGGCTGACCTCGGTCAGTGCAACAATTACAAATATATTTTACACAGGAGACCATAAAAAGGTTTGAGAGAGAAATGGACATACCATACTTAATAAGGTTTGGGGTAACTGTACACATTTATCTATTATCATGTCAGTAATATATAAAGGTGGTTGAGAACTGGACATATTAACATCAGACATTTATAAATAAAAATCTACCTTCTTTCAGATGCATGTATGCATGTTTATTAAAACAGAACAAGATTTAAATAGAAATCTTGCAGTGCATTTTTCAGAATCCCACATGTATCTATGCCAGGGATTTATAAACCAATGAAAGTACTTTATTCATGGACAGACACCTTCATGTAACAGTTGATGTTTACATTTTGACATCTGAAGTAAATTGCTTGGTATAGACAAGGAACTCAAGAGAATGGTAGTTCAGAATGGTAAACAATTAACTGTTTTTTAATTGTTTTTTACTTGCATTCAAAAAGTATACCCACTAGTCGCATTTTTAAGTCAACAGATGAACAGCTGATCAAAGGCTGGGCATTAATTAATTATATATTACAACGTTGCTGTTGATCAGTAAGTAAAATACTGTAAATAAGGTTCAGAATTTCAAATCTCAGATTTTCTTCTGACATACTGTGAAATAAAAGGCTTTCTATACTATTTGAATATTCTATTTTTTATTAAATTGTTGTCGTACTGTAAATCGGATGTTTTCAATTTAGCTTGAGCATAATTAATAAAGCTGTTAAAAATAGTGAGGTGAGATGCCTCTTAAATTTAAACTTTCTTGGGATGATGAATGTTTATAAACATGAAGACTTCAGATTCCTGCTTTCTTACTTTAACATAAGTTATGAATTCTGTACAACAATAATTCAAAATGGATTCCTTTAAGATCCAAAATGGATGATATTACTATTATAGTGACATAATGCTCACTTTCCCATATCTCTCCATCAGATGATCTCATTACTTTGCTTCCAACTGCCTTCACAGAGTCTAGCTGTGGGATTTTCAAAACTCAGTGGGCCCTATTTGGCAAAGGATTGTGTTGCTCCACTGCACTTCATCTGTCAGTAGGACTGAAAAGAAGGCATGCCCTTTTGCTCCCTCTAAGGGAATAGATGTATTGCATTTGGCAAAAAAAAAAACCCAGACTCCATTTTCAAACTTTGGTAGTTTCTGCTTCAAAGGGGGATTACTGAAAATATATGTTCTTTTTGGAACATAAGAACATATAAGCATGCTCTGCTAGTTAGAAACATGATTATTTTGTGTCATTTGTGGATGCAGTTGGGTGGGGTATTTACACAAAACAGGAGAGGCAGCAGTTCATGTATGGTGTGTGTTATCTACTGGTGCCCTTGTCCAGAAAGAAATGTACAGCAAAAAAATGCAACTAAATTTTGTAAAATGCATTACAAACCCCTCAAAATGACGGGTAACTCTTAGCCCTGTTACACAAAGGGTTAAGGGAGTCTGAAACAAGCTACCCAACCAAGCTGTGAAATGACCAGATGGGATCTTTGGGTCAATTAGCTACTCTTCACCAAATAGGTAAATATAGAAGGACTATCTGTCTGTCTGTCAGGTCTGTCTGTATCCGGGAACATGACTGGTTTTGTTACATTGCAAATGTCACTTTGTTCACTCTGGTTCAATTAAATTTATTAAAGAGCTATCCACTTCTTAGGCACTTGATACTAATGGTCAAATCAGGGAAACTAATTGGCATAAAAGCAGTTTTCTTACTGTATGTGTAATTGGAAAATTAAGAGCTCTAGATCGATGCATTTGCCTCATTTACATTTTTACAAATATGTTTCACGCTACCTTTTATATAAGCGCTAACATTTTGATGCATATGCTTTTAAAAAAATGTGCAAGGCAGATTAGATTAAAATAAGAAGATACCCACAGGGATTTAATTACCCATATATAAAGACTGTGGGGATTTCTGCGTAAAATGTGTAAGAATGAAGAGGTTAAAATACAAGACGACTGGGATTTAATTAAGAATAGCCAAGGACTGAAGGATGAAAGTGCACAAACGTAAAAATTCCACTTGGGATAAAATTGCACATGAAAAAAATAATTTGAAATCTATCCTAGAATATAAACACCAAACAAAAAGTTAAAAGTACAGCATGGATACAATTTACATACAGTAAACACATATTTGACATATCTTTTTTCCTATTTTTTATCCATTTCCAAACTGTTTTATAAGTATCTTAGTCAAAGGAATCAATTTATTTTTAATTTTAGGCTCTCTGGAAACAAATCTACATTTTTTAGATGCCAACATCCCTCTGTTTTTTATTTTTTATTAGTTGTGTAGTATGTCAAACCTTACAATATTTAAATGAAACACATTTCTGTCCATAAAACAGTCAAACGATGTCGATAATAACACAGCTTCTAACTCCTGAAATGCGGTGTGAATTGTAAAATTGCATTGCAATGTGCTTCTTGTTGAATTACTCAGATTTTTTTTTCTCAGACCGGACACCTTTTATGTTTGGTATGTTTTCAAAGGGAAGAGAGTCATGTCTCTAGACTTAATCCTGTACACACTATGGTGAAACAGGGATGACAATTGTCGGGCTTCACAGAAAATCTGTAAAGCCAGACCGTGCTTAACAAGAGAGCCAGAATATTTCCTCTCAGGATCACATTTGTGAGCTCGCCAGATGACAGAGACTGTACTGTGGCTATGCCATGGTGGCAGCTGAGCCTTCACAAACTGGAAAGGTTTCCTTGTGTTACTACACAAGTTGCCTGTCCAGTCAATTCTCTGAACTCGAAAGAATTATATTCTGAGTCGTAATACAGTCCCTTACAGCAGTCTTGGGAATAGTTTGGTCTAGGGGCTGTAAATTATACTTTATACAGTACATGCAAAACAAAGTTATTGTCATTGAAATGTCCATGAATAAAGTATTTCCAATTACAGTATATGGCTTCCTTAGTAACCAAGCAATTAATCATTAAGCAGGCCGATATCTCACAGATGATTAATATTAACTTTTAATTATGTTAATCTATTACAGATTATAAAGGATTGATAAATGCAATTTTTAGACCCAAACCTAAACTGTTTAACTGCAGTCTTTAGTATAACAGAAGTCTGCAGTGATGTGGTGGTACCTATGGCAATGAAGCAACACTAGAGCTCAGGTGAACTGTTTACTCCCATTGTCCCTGAGTCATGAACAAATTAAAATATTGGCCTCAGGAAGTTAATCAAATTGTGTTTTATATGGTTCAGTGACGATGATGAGCATGGTAGCGAGATGGTTAGCACTGCTGCAGTAGCTCACAGCTTGAAGGAGGGAGGCTGCTGAGTTGCCTATCTCATTAGTTGCCTGTGTAAGGTGTGGCTCTGGTGCCTCTTTATCCTATGATGAGTTCTACTTGTGGGATAGCAAGTACAGTCATCACCTCAATTTTACGCTACAGTACTTGATAATATATGACCGGTAAAATTTATCCATGAAAAAAATCTCAAGATAAATATGTTCACAAGCCTACTGTAGCAAATCAGAGATTCAAACTCTGTCAAGGATTTACGCAAAGTTTTACAAAAAGATTTACAAATAATTCAACAAGGTTGCCGTGCATGGATTGTAAAGCAGGGGGAAAACTGCTGATTAGAGGCACTGACATTCCACTTGTTACAACAAAGTTAAGTGAAAGCTAGAGATGTCAGCTTTGTATAGAGTGTGATAAGAAAATCTGACAAACAGTTGCAGGAACAAAACTATAATTTGCATGTGTTTGCCATGTAAAGGAAAAAAATACCAGAACCATGGTTGATGCTATGATTCTGATACAAATTCAGTTATAAATATACCAAAAATGTGTTAAACATGAAGTGGAGGGGTTTCCAAAAATAGTATTGAATTTTGCAGCAACTGTTGTATGTTTCAGGTTGGCATCTTACAACCTTGAACTCAACCATCCTCATTTTCAGTTCTTTGCACCTAGCTGAAGTTCAGTACATGAGTATATCTTCAAGACTGCTGTCTCTTTGACACAACTCATAGTTACAGTAGCTGCTAGAAAACTGTCTTTCTCAAAGCTTTGTTGTGATAAAACTGCTGCTGTTTTTTACTTGATTTTGGAACACTGATGTTGTTATTTAATAGTATTAAAGCCTTAGCCGTGTAGCACAAAATAAACTTTCATTTTAGTTTGATATACATTTATAAATTTCCATTTTTTCAGCAATACTTTGTATTAGGAGTTATAAATGACATGTGTAAACCCTTTAGAAATGAAATACGTTTATAAAGAATGACATTACAAAGAATAATGACTCTAGATACCAGAACTGTACATAAATTGAACTTATATGATTAATTGCTTATAGTGACAACACTCTAATACTGACCATAGCCTGAACCATACCCTAGTTTAAGGAGTATACAGTAACTTGTAATAACTGATTATAATATGATTAATAAGACTCAGGACTTAAAAACCATTATTAATCGACATCAAAACTAAAGTATTAACACATGTATTTGTCTCTTTTTATATATATAGCATATTTTTCTATTGCATAATTAAGAAGGCCATCATTTGCAATTTTCAAGAGTTTTCCATTGACTCAGATGATTACATGGTTTGTATTTGTTTTAACAAAGACCACTGAAGGCAGCATAGTGGACTAGGTCTCAGCCTTGCTGCCTCACAGCTCTCAGGCTAGGGTTTGATTCTGGAATGTGGAGTTTAGCACATTCTCCCTGTGTCCATGTGGATTTTATCTGAGTGTTTGTTTCCTCCCACCTCCTGAAGACACAGAGTGCTTGTGTGTGTATACACGTATACCTTCATGTCTTGTGCAAGGTGCTGTCCTGACTTTTGCCTGTGCTTCTGGGACGTCTTCTTGTTGATGTGACCCTTACAAGGAATAAGCACTTATTGCACTTAGTACTCATATTGCATGGATGCATGGACTTTGCCTTATCAAAGAATTAAAAAAACAGGTTCCTTTGAATACCTACATTACATTTAAAAGAGTGCATCTGGATGTCTTTCTTATGTTCTCTCTTGAATGCCAAGGTGATTCCTGTTTTTAACCTCACATTCAATCCATTGAATAGACCCTATAATCTTTGACAGAACATAATTTTACATGTTCAAGGCAACCATTTGCAGTATGTTTTTACATAGAACCAGAAAAAAAGTATTATTAATATTCATCTTATTCTGTCATAGATGGCCTTTCAATTACTTCCTATATCCTATTCCTATTCACCTCAGTGCAACAAAAGGCCCCCGAATTAGACAAAACTGGTTGCTATGGTACTGTGTTGAAATTTCAAATCTCTTTGCTCGCTTTCTGAACAAGCAGATAATTAAAGGAGAAGAAAAAAAGAGGCCAAGTTAAAAGGTGTTTGAACAAGAGTGAAATTAGTGCTGCTGAGCATCTGTAAGAGGGGAAAAAATGGCTTTTTTGTCTGACATATTTGTGCAATTAACCCTGAAGATGGCTGACCTGCTGAATTTGGAATGAAGACATAATGTAAAATAAATTACTGGCAAATTACTATTGTATTCACATATGGTGCATTTAGGTTGCATATAGTTTAACACCTGTAACTGAAGAAGAAACTTTCACTTCCCAATTATTCCCCACATAAAATTGGTCAAAATTAGCACAGAGACGATTTGCTTACCATAGTTTAAAGCATGTGAAATGGCCATTGCTTATCCTCTCCAATGATGTGCTGAAATGGGAGGAGCAATACTGACTCAGGACTGATGTCAGGACTGAAAAAATATTTTCTGAGTGTTGATTTATCAGGCCAAGAGCTAACTTGGTTGTTCTTCTTTGGAAGTCATTCTAGGAAACAAATACTATACCCTTTAAGAAGTTGCTACCTTGGCTGCTGTTTCACTGATCCAAGGTCCTGGGTCTGTCTGTAGTGTGTATGCATTTTGCATGTTCTTCCTATTTTTGCTCTAGGTGTTTCAGTTTCTTTCCATCTGCCTGGCTAGGGCACATTCACAGTAAAAACTGTGCTAGTTATGTGACCTTATGTAACTTTCCATGACATGTTTCAAGGTGTCTGCTGCCCTTTTTAATTCAATATTATGTATTTGAGAACAGAGATCGGTTTCTTGAGGCGACAAATGAATGTTCTGTAGACCTTTATTGTCTTATTGAACTCCTGGTGCTGTGAAATGTTCATATGCCAGCTCATACATACTGTACGCTTTGCCAGTCAAGAAACTAGATTTTATTTTTTAACAGAATTTGTCAAATTAAAGACAAATATTTTTTAGATATAAAGCAGCAGGTATTATCTAAGCATGTCTTTACCATAGTATTGTACAGATGTCAAATTGAATTATTTAGACACAAACTCTTGCAAAGTCCACTCTGTATACAGTACAGTAGGCCTGCTACATTGACAATATACTGTACAGTATATGTACTTCAGATTAGTAAAAGAAATCAAATCTTAAGTAGCCTTTTTGAAATTCAAGACTGCTAAACAATCCAAGCATGTAACAGGAACAGCTCTGATTTATTTTTAGCTTTGAAGAGATGCATGGGTGACTGCCTTAATAATTTTACAATCAGTTTATTCTCATATTTTCAGAGACTAAAAACACAGCTATAATGTACACTGATTAATGTTTGAGTATGTAAAACCAACGTGGAAAAAGTAATTATAGCAATAAAGGGTGTATAACAATACATTTTATGGCTTTTGCTGACACTATAATCTCACAAAGATTTTTTTTTACATAAAAGTAATACAAAATTGATTAATTAATTACCTTTATCCTATGGAGGGCCACAGCTCACCACCGGGTTTAATACTGTAGGTAAAACATGAACCTCAGTAAGACCAGGAAATAGTGGTAGCAAAGACCAATTTAGTGGACAATTGATTCAAATCTTGTCATTAAGAGCCCTGGATGGAATGAGAAAAAGAAGACATAGTGGCCCTCCAGGATGATTATCAGTTACTAAGACAAAAGTGGAACCGTTTTACCCCTATTTTGTTATAATTGGTGCATTTAAAAATATATAAAAAGAGAATATGCTTCAGTTCTTTACTTCATATTATAATGATCATTGAGCCTCTGCTTTTTTGTATATGATCTACTAAAAGCAAAGATTTTATTCAACAGAAAAGGAAACCATTTCTTTGCTTTGGTTGTACTCATAGTAGGGAAACAATACTGACAAGTTTAGGTGATTCTGATTCCCCTGGGTGTTGTATTATTTCTTATCATTGAAAAAAACATGTTCGTTTGCTGTATTCAATTTAAATAAAACATACAATTGTTTACACAATGAAACAGCTGTGCTATTGGTTATTGTGGGTTTGAATCTAGTCTTATTTTTGAATGTTAAATGTTAATATCTTACTTGTTTTCCTGACACTTAGAATTTACTTCTTTTCTAATATTTAAGATTTTGAATATATCACACTGCTCATACTATTAAATCTGGGTCATATTGCCATACACCTCTCTTTTTTTATCTGAATTGTTCCCATCATGTTAAGAGTTGTTGTTAAGATTGTGTCTAGTAACCTGACATTCTGAACAGCCCATAGACCCATATACTGTATGTGAGTAAAGTTGTCTATTGTCTGTGCTCAGCTGGTGCTGGTCTGTTGAGCATCTCAAAGATTAGGTTTCTTACTTGCCAATATTGTGGAACACACTGTTTCAATTTATCCAGCTTTCTGGTTGAGTGACACCTTTTAAAACTTAGCTAAAGCCTCAACTTTCTGATTCATGTTTTTAATCACTTGTGAGGTGTTGCTATCTTGTTTTTTGTGTGAATTGTGTTGTTTTCTGCTGTACCTTGAGATGTTTGATATGACGAAGTATTGATTGATCGGTCATGTAATTTTCAGAGTGGTTGCCATTTTAGTTGTAAAATTAACATAGTGAGCATTCCTAACAGTCCAATCATCATTTATACATTGAAGAAGCACGTGTGTAACTTGGTTCACGACAGTAACATCTCAACAAGCTTTGTAGGATAGCAGGCAATGGTTGGGATTTTACATACAGTATAATAAGAATTTTGTCTTTACGTAGTTATGTCCAGACGAACCAGACATGGGGTATCTGGTGATAGTATTTTGCTTCAGTGAAGTGTGGTTTTGAAACCTCTCTCTATTCTCATCATATTCGATGATAAAAAGACCTTCTAGTAATGTAATCAATCTGGTCTAACCCTTGGTCTGACAGGGAGGTGCATCAGGTTTGTAAAACAAAAGACCATACCTGCTTGGCATTAGTTCAACTAAATTGTCAGAATAAAATGTGTATTTCTCAAGAAAGTCCTAATTAGGTTTGAATCAGATCACAAAAATATCAGTCACTTTGATTTTATAAATGCAGTGAATGCACAAGAAAGAGATTTATAAGCCAATGGATAGGAAAAAAACATTGAAGGACTCTTTATTAGTGTGGATGTTATTAACCCACTGTCTTCCCTTGTGAGATGTGCTTTGACATACTGTCAGCAATCCCAGTGATGCCTTAAACCTTAATTGGAAAGCAGAATAAGTGTGGCACATTTAATGAGGCACCTTGTTGTAATTTGGTAACTTTGCACATTATTTACACTGATTCCACTAATGGTTCCATCCATCAAAGGGAGCAGCACTGCTTGGATTGAGACCTGAGAAAGATCTCACAGGCTGACAGGAAAAGAAAATCTTCTGTTCTTCATCATAGTGATTCAGGGATATCTTGAAAACTGTCTCTTTGAGTTTGCAAAGCAACGATCCTGACAGTGAAAATTGTCTGCAGTTTCTGAATTTTAATTCCTAGAATTTTAAAAGAATGGACTAAACTCACGGTATTAGATAGCAGTTGAAAGCATTTTTCTTGTAAAATGACAATAACGAAATTTATGGACTTTCTGGAGTCCCAAACCTTATTTTATTGCTATTGCACCAGTTAGGTGTTTATAAAAATGTGTTTCATATGGACAAACAATGGCTGAAGTTCTGTAAAGATGAAAAAACAAATATACCGTATAAAATATTAGGAATGTATATTTGTTTCCTAGTATTCTGTTTTCTAATCCCTGTTCTTTATGTTCTGTAGTATGTCCAGTAAAGTTAAGTGAAACCTGTTGTAGCCAAAACCAACTGCAACAATCTTAAAGCAAACCAAGTGTGTCTGGTTGTGTATTTTTCTGTGTTAAGGTAAAAAAAATGTTTTGTCTGCAGTGCAGGTGTAAATGACACACCCTCTAAAGGAATTCTGCAGAAGAGGGGGGGGGTGGTTAATCAAATTCTGAGACGATGGGGGTGACATACAGTATCTGAAACTGTTGGTAAAAATGATGGAGTGAAGCACAGTTCAGCAACTAAAGAAGAAAAGATCCAGTCTAGGTTTTGCTAAAAGGACCTATCAATTCAAATATTTAGCTTTCTGTTATACAGTTTTATTCTTCAGAGTGTCAGAATTCAGCAAATTTTCTATGGTTGAAAAGAAATAGGAGAGATGGTAATGCATGAAATTTAGAAATGTCAGTGATTGTGACTGAAGCACTTACATTTCAGTCACTGATAAAATAACATTCAGTCCTCTGTATATACTGTTAAAGAAATTAAGGGATTGGTTATGATGAATATTATATGTCAAACAAAACTAGTGGCTACCTGTATAGTGCATTTAACCCTTAAGGGTTATTTAGTGCCCCAATGTTTCTGAATGGTAATGAAGTTAATTAGGCATTTATTAACAATTTTATTAATACATATGGTCATTTTCAAAACTATAAAAAATAAGAACCTTCCCAATTTTTACAGCTCAAAAGGTAGAGGTTTAAAAATCTATTAAGCTTTCTTCTGAATCAAAACTTGCTTTTTCTTTACAATTTTATTTGTCCTTCAGAAAGCAGGAAAATTAAAACACCTGAAAAATGGATAAAAGTTCTTATAAAGTATCAGACACTAAGATGAACTCTGTTATCAGGACAGAAATAATATGTTCTCTATCATTTTTTAAATTCTTTTTAGTGATTTATTTATATCTGTCACTGCGAAAAAATGAGTCATTCCCACAGTTCTATAATTAAAGAACTTTTCCTGTGAACTTTCATGATTTTTTCCTTTTCTTTTAGGCTGAGTACAATTACCATCTGGCTTCATGTACTGTCACAGATATTAATCTTGGCAACTAACTTAATTTAACAGAGTTGTTATGTTATCAGAGTTAATCTGGAGCTATTTATTTATATGAAACCCAAAGAACTGTTTTTTTAATCAAAGTGATTACTTGTGTGATCCCATCCCAGTATGTGATAAACTAGTATCTTTCAGGAATCAGTTTAATCAGGATTCCCAGGCTTTTTCCTTAGGATACGTAGTCATGTCTGGTTGCATTTCCACATAAACTCTTGCTGTTAATGAAGGTGTTTGATTGCACTGTTTACATCATTGGGCCTTTTTTCTGTCCCTACTTTAATTTTACAAACTCACAGCACATTACAGTACATCACTTTTAATAATGGCTTGTCCAGCTCAGGATCACGGCAGCCCATAGCCTATCCCTGTGGGTGCAAGGTGGGATTCACCATGGATGGACCACTCAACACACCTCTGCCCTCTGCACTGTTGAGTTGGTTACCACGTATTCATTGTTCTGTTGGCTAATTGTACATACAGTCTCTATTTATTATTTACTGTTTCATAACGTATTGTCTACATTGTGTGATGTTATCTGTTGTACTATGCAAGTTGTGAGAGAACGGCACAAATAAGAATGCCACTGTACTTTACATTTACAGACAGGTATTGCAGATCTACTCCTCTGTCCATCACGCACAAACACAAATAAACACACATGGAGACACACTCAGACCAGGGCCAGATTGCATAACCCAATTACCAGCATATCTTAAAACTTTGGGAGGAAACCAATGCAAACATGGGGAAAACATACGGAGTCCATACAGATAGCACCCCAGGGATTGAACACAGGGCCCCAAGTATTGTGGGGCAGCAATGCTAACATTGCCACATTTGCAATATGATATTAATACAGATTTTACTGCCCGGGATTTGTGACAATTAGTGGCAGTGATTATTTCCTACCCTTTTATGGAACAATAGATAAAGAAATGTATCATGGGAGGTTTAACAATTATTACTGTTTCTGTGCTTTGAATTCAGATATACAGTAGGTTTCTTCATGCCATAAGACTATTATGCTAGAATGTAAAGGACTGTTGGGAAATGCTGTAATATGAACAGATCTGCTGTGAGGTACAGTAACGCAATTATTCATTAAAAACAAAAGGAATATTTTAAAACAATAAACTAAATACATAAACCCAAAGCTTACCATGAAGTGATTATATCATATCTTTGTGAAAGACAGTATAGAGTGTGTGTGCTTTCTAAAATTTCCTGAGAAAATTCCACTCTGCATACTTGGGGCCCATACTAGTACATTACAATGTTGCAGGTGTTATAAATAATTAAAAAACTCAGATATGTGGTCCAGATGCTCAACAATATGGAGCCTGTTTGTGGTTAAAGCTTAAATATTATTTTCAAAAGCTCCGGGAAGAGATTGTTTTTATTTTCTCGTTCTCATTGAACCATTTGGATTGTTTAAACAAAGCAGGCAGGTAAATTGGTTGAAGAGTCTCGGGTGTTTATATATAGTGAATTAAAATTGTCACCTTGGAACACAACCATATGAATAATTTATAGCGCACTGAAATATTTTACGGCTGTTGCATGCATGCATAACCAGTGCAAACATTAATCAGGGTGTTGGTAGCTTCTACACAGAAGTGCAAAAGATGTAACAAACACAAGAAGATTTTTTTTAAATAATGCATTTGACACATCCAAATTGAAATACTGGTTAGTTTACTTTTGAAAAGTGGATTTTCAAGAAAATAGACTTTTCAGTAGATGGGTGACCCTATAAAATGTTGATTGCTTCATGCAAAATCAATCATACATATTAATATGTATATCCTCAAATCTGATATAGATACTTAGGAACATGTGTGACTGAGTGCTAAACAGATATTTGGACAATGGTTTCATAACTTCTTTCAAATATACAGTATGAATGTGACTCCATCTGAGTATCCTCTTTTTCATATCCTACTGTATGTTTGTGCACATTTTGTCACAAACAGGAGCTCAGATGTGAAGGATGTTTTGAATTAAATTTCTTAGTGTGTCTTCCTTAAGATGGGTTTTTATATTTGAGGCAGTATAGTAACACATCAATGATTTTGGCTCTCAGGCATTACGTCTGTCCATGCACTCACAGTGGAGGGGAATGCAAGAGATCTGAATGGGTATCTGACTAGCCTGCAAAAGCACCAGCTGGGACAAACAGGAAAATTGAAAGATTTTTTTCAGACAAGAATGAACCTTTAAAAAATAAGAAAATGAACAAATAATGTGGCATTTGTTTTATACTGAGACTGCCAGCTGTTTCTTATTTTAAAGGCATCTGCACTGACATATAAATATCAGATTTGGAACTGCTTAACTTTTCAAACCATTATTACACTCTTTCCATTTTTTTCGCATAGCAGTACTTGCTATCTATTCTTAGAAGTCTATGATATAATATTTTGCACACAAAAGACACACAGAGTCATTAATATGAAACTGTAAAGACTCCTCATTTTTTAAATTGAGGAAATTATTTTTAATCTACTGTTAAATAGTTTGTTAACAATTTCCTAAATTTAGTGTTTGGAACTCACAGATTTTTTCATGATTTAACAGATTACTTATTCAGAATTTTAATTTGGTTTCCTGTTTTTCAGTAGCTGTGGATTCTGTGTTGCCTACAATACTGTATATACAGTTGAAAAAGTAAATTGAAGGAATATTTTTTCCTCCAGAAGAGGAACATTTCCAGAGAAAATATTGCAAAAATAATTGTTTCAAGAAAATCATTTCAATGTATAATGGCTGCTGGCTTGCTTTCAACAAAGCATAACATAAGAATTCATAAAGCTGTTTTGGGGTAACTTGGGAAAAGAGATGCATAAAAATAAAGAAATTTAGACTGCTGTTGACATATTAAGTTAGTGTATTTGGCAATTTTTAAGATGGGAGAACTTGCTTTCTGTAATTGAAAGTCTTTACAACTGTGTAAGGAAGAAAGCACGGTATATTGCTTCTCTGATCCCCAGGAGGCTTGCTGAAAACTCAAAGCTGTTACAGTAATTGTACCAAACAAGCCAAAGTCAGGCCCAAGCTGCGAAACACGAAGCTCCAGGCTGCCTCAATTACTTCTGTAGTTCTGTTTGTTCTTTGGTCTGTGCCTTTACAAATTAAAAAAAATATATAAAATCTTGTTTGTTTTGAGTTTAGATGTTTAAATGATTTTGACTGTCGTTGTACTGTATGCTCAGAAATGTGCCAATCTGCAGTTATGTATTTATTCTGAATTATTACAACATACAGGAAAAAAAGGGAAAATTGTACGATATTAATGATTGTTAAAAATCATTATCAAGTTTCTAAATTCATCTAATTTGTCTGAAGTGTTCACATTGAAGTATAAAATAATTACCACTTTGCATTCATTTTCAGTGTAGTGTCTTCCCAATGTGGTCTCTCTTTGACTAAAGTGCTTTTTTTAGCCTGAAACGAATAAAACATTGCCTTTGTTTAAAATATGTATGAATCATCATTGTTGAGAAAGGATTGTTACAGAACTAGGACTTCTTCTAAGTTTTATACCACCATAATTTTTCTAAGGGATATGAAAGTCATTGATGTGAAATATATATTTATGAATATCAAAATAATCCTGACATGTTTTATAATATCTAGGCAAGAGAATTTGTAAGACTTTTATCAGTCGTTGAAACTTTCTTTAAAGCACCACCAATCTAAAAAGCAAATTACAGATATTCAGAAATACAACAGGTTTTTGCAGCTCTACTTGTGTTTATGTTCATTTGACTTGTTTTCAGACAAATCTGTGAAATGCAGATGCATATATAGTTTATTGAGCTACAATTCTACTAAAGTGTCTAAGTGTAAATTAGAAAAGTTTATATTTACCATTTGTTATGCACAAAAACTACATAATAAATAATTTAAATAAAAAGTCAGGGTTTACTTACAGTAAATATAGCAAGCAAGAATCACAAACATTTATCAGAGATATTTTAATTTATTTCTCAAGCCCACCATAGGCTACTTCTGGAGGATACTTAGAAATGCTCAGAGATGTCTTTGAAATATATTATGATATATTATTACACAAGCCTAGTATATCTTGCTTGCTCCCTAAGCTCTCCTTTGGTGAACCAATGTGTCCCTTGATAATTATTCTTTTATCCCTTCTATTCTTGACCCAACCTCTTCCTATAACTCAGATCAAACCAGCAGCAGAATTACCCTGTAGTCTGGATTCATCGGGCCTCAGGAGATCAGATAAGCTGGGCCTCATCAGTTCTAAGGTGGAAGACGTTAAAGAAAAGCCTGCATTGGTGTTGATGGACCTGTACTGTAGGTGCTACTCTTTACTCTGGACACTGGACTATAGAAGGTGCTGTCCTTCGGTGAGACCTTTAAACCAAGGACCTACTGTAACTGCTTGGACATTAAAAATCCCCTTGCTCTTTATAAAAGTAAAGGTGTTTACCCCAATTACCTGTTTCACTTTTGGCTTCCACGATGACTTTCCCCCTTGATTCAGTTAGAAAATTAAATTCTTACTTGTTCATTTAATCTTAATGATCATTAATGACTGCCATGCATCTCTCGTGGTGGAAGAAGTGAAGCTCTTTGGGATGCTTTAGCATGCAACAGTTCTTATTCACCCCTTGAATTTCACCCGTAACTCACAAAGAGAATATCTCTGTAGCTCCCATTATGAAAGCCACAACTCTGAGAAATGCTCTTTCGCTTTCAATAAAGAATGATCTCACAGCACGGAAATGAGTAAATCAATGTGTAAATGAAAAGGGACAAACTAAGGGATGTTGAAATACAGAATATACTGCACATCATTTTCGCTAAATAGCATACTATTTACCAAGTGTGACTAGCCACGGATCTCCTGTAGCTTTCCATCAAACTGAAGACCAAGCCCACTAAAAGAGAACTGTTTTGTCACATTTTTAAAACAAAAAGGACCAGGGAGGGTAACTATCCAGAGAATCAGGAGCTAGTATGCTTGATTTCCCATTTAAATACACTATTGGCCTTGTCTGAAGGTTAGTGAAGCAGATAAAACCTGCATGGTTTAGATGAGAAAGAAAATCAATTTTACTCTCTTGGGATGGAGCCACTGAAGCAGTCAAGTATTATCCTGTGAGGTATAGCTGCTAACGAGTGAGCCAAAGTTCTCAAAAGGGATATCACAAGCTTCCCATTTCCCTTTTTACTGGTCCTAACAAGTTAGAATCAGAATGGATAACCCTAACTTAAATTGTTCTACTCAACAGTTTTGATCTCCTAGTGGCATAGAGGGGTCCTTAGGTTTAACTTTTATCATTTGAAACCTCTAAATGTAGTGTTCTTAAAGTTCATTTATGCAGGGCTATAGGGTCTTCTGGTTTTCACTCTGCCCGAAGTCTTAAATAGCTGTATGCGTTCTTAAGTCAGTCAGCTGAACCAGTTACATCTGTACCCATCTCTAAATCAGGTAGGTACTCATTGGAAGAAACTGGGTAAATCTGCACTATCATTAATATACTGTATCTTATTGTCTTTCATTGTACAGAATGGATCACAACTGGAATTATTTGTAATTGCAGCAAGATGACCTTTGATACCAGCTTAACTACCACACTAATGATTATGATAATTATGATTCCACAAAAAAAGAAGTGTCATGACAAATCAGTAACTTTATTCCATACTCCATTTGTCAGGATAGGGATCCCTCCTCTTAAGGGGGCTCCGACCCTTTTGTATTTTAGTTAATTATGTGCACCTGCCACCTGTTTTGTGTCCCATTATTTAAGCCTGGCGCTCTTGTTATTCCTAGCTCAGGACTGGGAGATGGACACCCTGAAGCTCCGCCTACCAGTGGGTCCAGGAGAGACCCGATGGCAAAGGATTCATCATGGCGTCCTTACTATCTGAGTCCGGGGCTCGGAGTGCCTGGCCTCGTTACCTTTAATTTTATTCCCTGTCCACTGTTCCGGGTCCTGTTCCAGATTTTAACTGTGTTTGTTTCGTCTTGGTTGGATCCCCCAGTTTCGGACTTTGGAATGGGCCCCAGGTTCCCCCTTTTGGACTTCCCTGAACCTGTTTGCCATCGCCACGCCCCCCAAGCACCGGATCAACATAGTCACGCCCCCCTGTCTGTCAACCTTCTCGATCCTATTCGTCTCCTCCCCTGATGACATTCTCCACTTACTTCCAGATTATACCGTCTGCATAGGGTCCTGAACTACGCTTCTCGGGAGCCTGGACTGGTGAAGGTGGGAAATACATGTTTATTTAAGCAATTACAGAAGACAGACTGTGTGCCTGGCGATGGGATATTGCCATAACATGCCAAGAAATATTAGCACTTAATAAGGAACATAATAAAAATACTTTATTTGTCCATTTTCTGTCCACCTATCAAATTGAAGGTTTCAGCCATAGGAGTATAAGAAAGATTACATTTGACCACAGTATTTCTAGCAGGCTTCATTACATTTCACTTGGAATACATATTTTAGAAACATTACCATCAAAGCCAGGTACAGTATCTTCAGATGGATTTTCTTTGCCTGTGATCCTCACACACTAGTAAATGTTGGCCTACTATACATTTATTTGCACCTTACCTTCATGTACTATATATAATAAACTTAACTTGTGTTTCATATAAATATAAATACACTGTATATAACTTATGCAATCAAAATATACAAAAAACACATCATTCTTTCGTAAAAAAAATCAACAATTTTGTAATTTAATACAAATGTTATAATGTTTATGACCAAATGCAAATCCAGGATATTGTAATATGTTAAGAGACATTTAAATACAACAAATGTTTCTGGTTGCAATACTTGCTTCATTGTTTCTCAGTATACATATCCTTATTGTACTTCAAAGCAAATTGTAGTACTATAATATCACATGCATTTTGATTCAAATTCCATTTCCACAATATATTTAACTTCAGGCCAAATGTATCAAAATTGTCCAAAAATATTTTTAACAAGAGATAGTCATTTACAACTACCAACGTAGATGTTTTGCTATTTAATTGGGTTTCTATTTTAGTGTTGATACATTCATACTGTATGTATTTGTGATAGACTATTTAATACAATACAGAATTATACAATACCTTTCAAACCTCAAATATTTTAAATGGACTTTCTTAACTGCAGTTTAACAGAAAAGCCAGTCTCATCCAGCTGCTTTATTTTGTGATCACTACTGACTTTTACTGTACTGTATATACTGTATATTTCACACAGCTCTTCTCACATTTTTTTGCATTCATCCTGTCTCAAACCTGTTTTCACCTTTGCAGCGGCCTCTTGGTTATCTCCTCTGTCTGAAGGGGAGGTTGAGCCTCCTTATCTTTATCTTCATGAAGTCAGTTAAGCCCTCATGAATGCTGTTTTGGAAAATGTACAGTATCAAAAATAGGACAACCATTTTTTCAAATTGTTTCAATTAGATTTTCATAATGTGTTTAATAACTGGTTCGTGAGTGGCACTAAAAATATCTTATTGAATTGTGATTGATTTCTTCAGCAAATGGAAGAGTGGAGCTTATAAGCACAAAGTGGAACTAGCTACAGGCCTCAGGAGGTGTTCGAACTCTCCTCATTGCCATGGAAACCTACCTGAACAAGGAAATGCCAGAGGAAAACAAGACCTCTGGGGACACAAACTTGTCACCAATTTCCCGCACAAGAATTTTATGGACAAGACTACCTGTCATCCATACTTTCAAGGCTAAAAGATGTAGAATTGGTATGTTGTTTGGAGAGAAGAAGTCAATTTTCTGTATTATTGAAATAATTCCATATGGACATACAATAATAAAATGAAAAATATATGCAATAATGCATATACAGGCCACATCTGGACTACTTCAGTAACTAAAAAATGTAATGAGTCGAGGAATATGAACAAACACATCTCCAAAAGTACATTTTAGAATCAATTTGTAACATGATAAAATTACTGGAAAATATATTGAAAAAACGTTGTAGATTTCAGAATATTGTAAATTATGGAATTTTAATTCAGGCTAACAGTGCTATCTGATGCACATGTATATGTGGTGTCTAAACTTATGTACGGTATACAGTTATTAATATGTATTCTGTTCAAATATTCATAATTCACTCAGAGACAAACTTAACCCAGTGTTTTGCCTCTAGTATCAGCAGTGAAACACAGATGGCAAGTGGAAGCAAGGAGGAAGTCTATTTAAAACTGAGAACAGGAGGCATGACAGAAAATGTTGTGGGACTCTGGAACCAGCTACCCATGTTGTCGAAACAAATACAATTGCTTCTCCTAGAAACAGCTGGATCCTTGGTTCACTTAGCTACTAAAAATCAAATGACTTACAGTAGATGTGCTGAAAACCTCCCTCTTGTCTGACAGTTTCCTTTCCTTTTGTGTTAAACTTATTTTGTGTCTTTATTTAAGCCAAAAAAAATGTCAAATCAAATCAATCAATACACAATACCATACTTATTCATTTCCAATGATTCTTAAAACCTTCATGTTAGTGTAAACAGGGCAACAAGAAGTTTTAAATAGGAAAATTTGCACAAAACATGTTCTGATTACAAGCGCTTCCCAGAAGATGACATATATTTTGACAACTGCTGTGTGTATACATTGTTTATCAAATCCAGGAAGTTTCAACACTCTATTTTAAGTCTTGAAGAATGAAGAAGCTGGATGCAATGAAATGAATGTTCTTGACATATGAATGTCATTTTAAAAACTGTTACTAAACTGTTTTTAAAGTGATTACAGCTCCTAGTGATAAGAATGCATGGTACACCTGGCTTTTATCCCTGGAGGACAAAACATCTGTGAATTATGGTTTATTAATAGAAAAAATTAACTTTTTGAGTTTTGAGTGAGATAGCCTCATAGTCATGACTAATTGATAACAGGCTTGATAGCTTCTTTAATTTCCTTTTCAATAATAAAATATTTTAAAAAATACTTTGATGGGAATGCATGGTTTTCATCCCCATCCCGTAATCTATTTTTCGGAAAAGTGCTTGCTTTTATTTCTAAATGTAGTGAGTGTCCCACTAAAATATTAATGTAATGATTTTTTTTTAAATTCCTTTTTCATCTTCATCAGCATTTAGCATCCTGAAGGTCATAGGCAATAGCAATCGCTGCCACTCATTATACAAATCAGAAAAAAAACTGAAGGAGCACTCTTGGATATCGCGAATATAAAGAAACTCTCTGACTGGGAGACTGCCAAGTTGCAGGCACCCTCCTCTAGTCTCATTTATTTCAATTTGTCATGCTTTTCTTTCTCCCTCTGAGGGTGAGCAAGAGCGAGAGACACAGATAGGGAGAAAAATTGTATCTCTGCTCAGCCTATAATGAAACATTTAGATGTGAGTAGAATTGTGGCTCCACATTAATGTGCCCAATAAAAGGAGATGGTTTTTAGCACCCTACCCACTCCATTTAATGTCTCTTAATCCAGGTCAAAGTGGGACAGTTCTTCTTAGTAATCAGTCCTGGCACTTTTTCTTTCTTTTTTCTTTAGCATTTCTAGTAAGGTATACCACAGTGCCAGTACATTGAATTCTACAGTGAATTATACTGCATTGCAGAATTTCACCAGTTTTTCTTTTTATTTCTATTGCCATGTACAACAATATATCTTCACTTTTATAATATTGAAATTTATGCTTTTTCTGCACTCAGAAAAAAAGCCAGTTTGGAACAGAAGTCTACATATATTAAATGCTTCACAAGGGTGCAGGTTGGGTCGAATAAAAAAGTTTAACATTTTAGGAAGGCAGACTATGAAGGAAGTTTGAGTTTAGGAAGGGATAGATATGGAATAATGTATGGATGGCAACAGTATAAAGATGTTGCACATAGCCTAGAACAGTATGATTCCACGAGTAAGTGAATAATATTCCTATATATAGGAATACATATATGGTCCACAAGGTAAAATAAAAAACACAAATATCAGCAGAAAAATAACATTTTATACAATGACTTTTAAAAAACACAGCTTCTACTTAAAGAAAAGAAAATTGCAAACACAGGTAAAAAAAGATGTTAGAAGAGCTAAGAGAAAAGAATATTGCAATAGAGGGTAAAGTGAACAAAGTGTTTTCTTAGTATTACAACATCAAGAATGAAGAGAAGTTTTTCAGAGATGAAAGAGAAATTTGCTGATGTATTAATTGAACATTTCACTCTGCATTGGGCTGAGGAAAGATAACGTTCTATATTAAGTAATATATAATATAAAACAATCTAAAATGTAACAGGTACCAAAAACACTTAAGATATGAAAATCTCTAGGGCTAGATAGTATTTTACAATTGTATGTACTGTAACTAAACAGGTACTGTTATTCATAGGCAATTCTAGGAACAAAAATCTGTTTTAGCAGAGTTAAGAGAGGAGTAATAAAATTGGCTAAAAATTATCAATGTAATACCTACCCATTAAAAGGTTCCCAAAACTGAGCCACGAAAATACTTTGCAGACAAATTGTACATGTAATACAGGTATGGGAAGTTATGGGAAAAAATAATTGGAACTTTAAGGTGTTGCTTAACTTTTTAGAGTTATTTGAACAGTTATTTGAACAGTGAACATAATATTTGTAATGGATACAGAGCACAGTAAAACGTATATTTTGATTTTCAGAAAGGTTACGATAATGGTCCCCAGAAATGATTCTTCATAGTTTTCAAAATGCAGGCAGAAGACATTCAAATTAGCACATACTGTATACAGTACATTGATTGAGAAATAGTTATGTGCAGAAAAAGAGCACAGATGGTGAATGGTCAAGTTGGGATAATGTACTGTAATTAGAGGAGACACCATAGGGATCTTCGATAGGACCAGTGCTCTTCCTGACTGAGCACATTTAGTAATAGCACAGTTAGTATAGATAGTAAACTTCTCCAATTTGGAGATGATTCTAAATTAGGAACCTCTTTAGATTCAATAAATTAAGTTCAAAATTATTTTGAAGATTAGAAAAATATCTGGCAGATCATATTTAACCCTGTAAGTAGTTAGTATTAAAATGGAATCTGCAGATCAATTACAAACAAGCTACAGTAGATGGTTAACATGGCTTTTGCAACAGTTCTTACAGTATGTTCACATGTTCTTAACACCTTTGGTTCAGGTGTTAAATTCAGTCAAGCCACACTGTTAAAGTGTTGAGTTTGTTGATGTTGATGAATACTAGAATTACAGTGACACAATTTCAAGAAAACAATGTTGAGCATTTCATCAAACAATGCTAAAAAAAAATAAATGACAAATAATGTTGCATGATGACATGACTACCTTATTTCCTAGTTTGATAATCCATGGGAACAACTTGACAGTACCAACAATAGAAAACAACCTTCTGTCACTGCAGTGTTTCTTTGTATTATTGCAATGCTATTTTTCCATTCTTAAATATTTTAGACAGGAACAGAAGAGATAAGAACAGCGAAATCTTTAAAACCCGTCCCCTTTTCTTATTTAGTTCTGCAGGACTCTCAGTCCTCATAATAGGAGGAAGAATGTCTTTTTTATTACAAGGTTGCTTTGAGCATCCTTTCTAAATTGCTGCAGATTGTGCTGTTGAAAATCCATGTTCACCGACACTCAAAAGATGTTCCTTGATTAAGAGATCAATGGCACTGTTTTGAATGAACTAATCAATCAGTGAATTTTGCACTTATTTAGTCCCCAGTGTAGAGGGAGAATCTCTTAAAGATACTTTACATAATCACTTGGCATGTGTGCTGCTGACAGCTTGCTTTTACCCTTCGAGTGTAAAAGAGAACAAAATGGATCATGTATAACATGGAAGCAAAGCCACCAGTGGAAATAGGGTTAATACATTGTCCCAGGATGCCAGAACAGGTTGTTAAACAAAAAAAGTAGCTCCTGCAGGTAAAAGACTAAATTGTTACTGTTTGGTAAATTCATTGACTTGCTTTATGGCATGGAGATGTAATGGCCATTTTAAAAAAATTGTCAAATCTTCTTTGTCAAATTTTTCTTGGAGGATTCTAAGGTATTGGCTACTACAAAATGGCAGGGAACTCTGTTCTAGACATTATATAAAGTACTGTATGTCCCTGATGTAAATTCACTCCCTTTTAGTTTCCAATTGATTTTGAAACTTTTAACATTCATCAAAATGTGAACCTCTGTAGTGGTATATTTAGTTCTGTTTCAGATGACAGAGATAGCAAGCTTGTTTCTAGTTTTTCTGTTTTTTTTTTTTTTTTGTTCATGTTTTTTTTAACTCTCCTATTTAAAGGAATGAATGGAGGATTAGGGACAAACCACTGGGTGGACTATTATGTTCCATCAAAATGAAAAAAAAAACATGAAAAGTTCCCGCTGTAAATACAAAACGGAAAAGTTTTTACATCTTTAATGATATCACTCATTCTGTCTGAAACAATGGCTCTGCAAAGCATTTGGTCTCTTGTCGAGGTGCAGATATTTGTTTACCTACAGTACCTTGAGAGACCGGACCCCAAGAGGACCCAGTTCAGTAGAAGCTCTCCCTCATGTAATGGCAATGATTCATTCCAATTACTCAGTCATGTGTGCTGCATTCTAGCACTGTTCCCTTTTGTTGTTATGCAAACCAAACAAATTGTAGAAAGGGGTCTGCGTACACTTGGTATAGACGCAGTAGGAATGTCAAGGTCAGAATTTATACAATTATTTAATCTCGGTCTGGGGAAGGGAATTAAAGTCTTGATATCCTGGTCTTCTCCACGGATGTATAGCAAGATTTAACTGGATTAATGCATAAACTTATGCACTGAACAACAGTTGTGACTGAGGAGCCCCTCTTGTACAATGTTTTCTCATGTACAGCAGTAGCTCCTGAGGTATGTATTTGCGGAATAAATATAGATAATTTCTATTTCTGAGCCACAGTGGCTTGTCGGTCCAGAGATAATGCTGGTTTTCGTAGCATTAAGCACATGAGAAAGCATGTGATTCTCCCAAGTTTGTAATGTTGTAATGTGTGTTCTGTGTGTGTTATGCAAACTTTTGCTCTTGTAATACCCTTTAAGTCACCCTTTTCAACAGTAAGGTTGGAGAAAAACACAAATTATTTTTTTAGCTAATTAAATGCTCTTCTGACCAATGATGTTGATATGTATGCAAAGAATATGTATACACATAATATTTATACTGTACATGTATACAGTATCCTTACAGTGGTGATCAAAAGTATTCACTCCCCTTGGACTTTTGCACATTTTATTGTGTAATAATGTGTCCCAATCAGAGGAAGAAGAGATTAAGAAAATTTAAATTTTTAATTAAAATTCCTATATTTTATTTCAAGCACAAATAGTTCCAAAAAGTGAGCTCAACATAATACTGCTACACTTCACAGAAAGCCATGTGTTGATTTGTACATACTGTACCACACATGATAAAATGACAGTAAATGGACAAATCCTGTTGTTTTTTTAGCAAAAACGTTCTGAAACAGAAAAATCATCTTTAGGTTTATACCTCTTTATAACTAACCGAAAGTTATGAAGCATACAATATACTGTAGCATTGTGTATTGCCTTGTGTAATATTGTGTAATATCATCTTCAGGATCCACGATTCTTGCTTGCTTTCATGTAGCAGTGTGTTTAAGGCAGCTGTCTGCCAGTTGTCACTCATAGGTGCTAAAGAAGTATAACGTGCAGCTTCTTCCAATGGATCAGATTTTGTAGAAATGCATTTAGCAGCCATGGGTAATGTTGGAAATAGACATTGGCTTTGCAAGGACACACACTTAGTGCAAAAGCCCTTCTGGGAAAGGTGAATGCATTAGATATAGTCAATAAAAATAATAATTCCTTATATAGCGCTTTTCTGGACGCTGCACTCAAAGAGCTTTACAGGTAATGGGGACCCTCCACCACCACCAATGTGCAGCCCCACCTGGATGATGTGACAGCAGCCATAGTAACCAGTACACTCACCACACACCAGCTATCAGTAAGGGGGAGAGAAGTGTGATGAAGCCAATTCATAGACGAGGATTGTTAGGAGCCCATGATTAGTAAAGGCCAATGGGAAATTTGACCAGGATTCTGAGGAAGCACCCCTTACTTTCTTGGAGAGTCAGGACCTTGGTTTTATGTCTCATCAAGGACGGGGCCTTTTTACAGTATAGTGTCCCCATCACTATACTAGGGAATTAAGATGCACACAGACCACAGGGTGAGCGCCCCCTACTGGCCCCTCTTGCAGCAGCACCCTTTGTCTTTTCCCAGGAGGTCTCCTATCCAGGTACTGACCAGGCTGACACCTGCTGAGCTTCAGTGGGTGGACAGTTGTAAGTCGCAGGGTGATATGGCTGCTGGCAACAATCAATTTAAGTTCTTTGATAGAAAGAAAAATAGGAGACATGGAAACAGCTGCAGCAGCAGTGGGTGATATAAACACCTATATTTGATCTGTATAGATCAAATATATAGGGGTCTTTGATTATGCTCTAAACATAATCAAAGACCCCACACACCCCAGCTACAGACTTTATGATCTGCTACCATCTGGAAAACGGTACTGGAGCATTCGGGCCCAGACTACCAGACACAGAGACAGTTTTTACCCCCGCACTATTAAACTGTTAAATTCCCAGCCTCTCTCACTCTCACCTCACCTCTAACATATGATCTGGACCTCACAGTGCCTTCTTTCTTTCTTACCAAAAACCCAAACACACATTGAAAATCTACCTCTACCATACATGTCAAAAGCTCACTCCCCATAATTTCTATCCCTTTATTTTATTCTGTTGATGCATATTTTTGCACATAACCTGTTACCTTTTTGTTGTTTTGGTACATCGTCTGTTGTTTTTTGCACACTGCCTGTTGTCTCTGTCTTTCTTTTGCTACACAATTATATTGTTGTTGTTGTTGTTTTTTTTTCGTTATACCATATACCATGTATATGAGTGTAATGACAATAAACTTGAAACTTGAACTTGATACTGTACGTGCCTCCCAGAGAAGAGGGTAAGAAAGGGTTTGCTCACCTTTTCACTGCAGGAGAACTGAAACAGTTTCTGCATCCCCTGGCATTGGACTATTTCTGACCACTTTTTTGGGCTGAATGCTCCTTAGAACCTGCATGCAGGATTGGAAAAATATCTGGTTTAAGCTACATACAGATTTATAGGATTGTCTTTTTTGTACAAAAAAATGAAAATGAGAATTTAAGATAGATGGTATTGTATACAACACTGGTTTATTACAGTGAAATTGGTATAATATATTAATCTTCTCAAACGCTGTTGGGGTGAGCAAGCTATATAAGCTGAGATAAAAGAAGTGTTTTAGGGAAGGATCTATGCTTCTTGTGTCCTTTGAAATGATTTTCCAGTTCATACTCCAGTGCTTTTATCTTAAATGGAGGCAACCACATTGTTTTCACTTGATTGGAGCTGGTGATATTTTGTTAGGCGTCTGTGTTATAGTTTAAAATTGGATGCTGTAAAACAAACATTGGTTGTTCCGACATATTTCTATCTTACTTGCAAATCACAAAGGTTATCCTGCATTGGCTAAATAAATGAGATTGAAATCTACAGCTACATCAATTTCAATTCCATTCCAAATTGAAGGGCGGACTCCCTTAAAGCTTTAAACACAAGGTTTCTGCCAACATTGAGTGGAAGAAGCAAGGAGCTTGTGTCTGTACAGTACATCTCAAGCAGATAAGAACATTTCTACAATCCATTTGAGCAGCAAACCATGCTTGCTACAGATTTAGATTGAGAATGTACAGTAAGTGCTCCTAAATTTTTCAGCTTAGATAATATAGTATCACATTGAGTGCAATGGAATATATTTTAGCCTGTTTTAAGCAATTTTATAAAGATCAAATCAAAGTAAATTTTCACTATGAGTTGTTGTGTTCATTGTATAAAAATAACTACTTATTCTATCATTCTTCAAGTTAACAACGAGGGTGAAAAGTTGCGTATAATTGTGCCCCCTTAATATTGGTGTCCTACTAAAGCAGCATAAGCAAACAACCACGGTGTTTCATCAGGGAAAATGCTCCTCCCAAAATCAGTGAAGACTAACACATTTTCTCACAAACGTGTTTGCAATTCAACATTGCAAATAAGTAGTAAAAAATGATCAGAAACAAAAATACATTTAAAAGCTTACGAAAAAATATCAGTGGAATGTCACTCACAATGCAAAGTTTATTCTTATTAAGGTCAAATACTTGATTGTATTTGTATACAGTATGTCCTCTATTTTAAAATTGAATAAATTACAAAAGCAAACACCCTAAACATGTGGTCTGAACAGATGGAAGAATCAATAACTCAAATAGGTTCTTCAAAATAAATTGTGCATTCTCTTAACCTCTTCATCACTTCACTCACAAACCTACATTGTCTAGTGTATCCTTAGCTCACACGTTGTCTCCAATAATAATCTGGGACTTTGGAATGAGATTTGGAATGTTTGCAGACTGTATATTTGAGGATCCGAATTATATTTAATGCAATCTAAAATGAGCTGGAGAGTACAGAGAGGATGGAGAGCTATGCTAACATATATACTCCTTAGTTGCATTTTGTTGCCTTTATATTAATGGTGCGTTTTTCTAATTGAGAAGAAATAAAACTACTGGCTCAGTCCTGTGTGACTAGGAGCTTATTTCACTGAGGATGCTATTCATGCCATGTAGCAATACTATAATACAAATAAACAATACAATAAAAATAAAACCCATTTATGTAACATGATTTAGAGGCTGTCAATTACAACTGACAATTAGAAAGAGGAAGAAGCAAGCTATTACTAAAGGAGAGAAAAACAATGTGCAATGAAACAAAAATGAGAAAAGAAAATGAAAGAAATTGAAAATAAACAAAGCACAGACTGCAACAAATACATCATGGTTTGCTTCATTAATTATAATCTTTATTTATTATAAAAAAAGAAATCTGCCAAAAAGATTTAAAATATTTGACACTGCATTCAAATATTTGGCTTTGGGTGGAAATAATCAAAATAGTGGTATGATCCCTACAACATTTGAAAGAAAGACATGAATAGTTTCTCTTTTAACTGATAATATGGTTTTGGTGTCATCAAAATGTTTTCTGCGGCACCTAACGGCTACTGGAAATAAATGTTGAACATATTTCTTTTTCAGCTGCCACCGTACTGTCATTTTAAGGTTGGCTTTCATTAATTCACTATCGAATCAATTGCTTCGCTCCTGATGGATTTTCTGGGACTGCCAGTTTTGAGTCAGTGTACAGACTGACAGATAACGGGTGTTATTTAACTGAAAAGAAGTACATTTTCAAGACTAAGAACTGATGAGTATTGCGATTAACCTGTCATTTGCTTTCCTGATGAGGACTTTAGTTTACATGTAAAAAATTGAATTTGAATTACGATGGACTTTCAGTTGTTACTGGAAGCTGGAATGGCCCAGACAAAGTCCCACAGTATACAATTTATCAGTCATTTGGTACTCATTTTGTGCTTGCGGTCAGCTTATTACCACATTTGTCAGGGTATTGTCTGTTCTTTGGCAGATCCATAATTTAATAAGAATGATCACTGTGGAAGTGTAGTCATTCTTTTTTTGTCATTGGTGTGGCTATGATTTTAGATAATGTTCCCAGGTTACAGGAATATAACACTTATCACTCATATTATAATGGCATTATCTTTGTTCAGCCCATCAACCTCTGCCCGCTCCCTCATTTGTCAAGCCTCCAATCAATGCATAATTATCATTAGCCTTGACCATAAATAAAATATCATGGCCTTCCTCAAGGTTATCTTATATGTAGTAAGTTATTTATAAATAACTCTGGAAAAAAGTCTAGGTTTCTTCCAGTTTGGAATTAATAGAATTACTCACAACCTGATGTACTGTATACATATAAACTTTACTTTCCTGTATTGTCTTTCCCTGCACTGAGCTCTGGAGATAAAATATGATTGAGACAAGCAATCATACTTTCACTGAAAGTGATTCAATTTTAATTCAACTACTGTAAGTCAATCTGTGGTGTTTTTATTCTCCCTCTTTTCAGTTATTAGAATAATAAAACCAAACATTGGTTTAAAACAAGAGGATTGGGATGGGGAGCAGGGAGCTGTCCCATAACACACTCTTTATTAAGAAAGCAAGAGTTCTGTAGACTTTAAAGATCTTACTATGACGATATACGTCCATAGTATACATCTTCAAAGCCTTCAGAAGATTTCCTTCGTGGATTCAACATAGTATATCTGGAAAGATGAAAAAACATCTGACAGGGCTTGCAGGCTTTTAATCAGCAGGCTGGGTTAGGCCACAGAGGATATTTAGTTATTTACTGTACCAGCCATTCCAATGATGTTTTTAACTGTTTAGTTCCCAGAATAAAAAGAGGTTTCTCCTTCTTGTCTGATGGCTGTTGCTGTATGCTTAATATTAGCTTTTGATCATGGCGGTCAGAAATCAGTCTTTCAGAACTGATGATTTGGGACAGTGTAACAGTTTTCGCTGGTGGCAAAGGTCAAGCAAGGAAGCATGGAGCTACAGTATTACAACCATTTCTTTTCAATTTATTTCAGGCTACCTTGAATAATGTTCAGGTTTGCAATGGGTACCCAACCAATAAGGAATGGATTTACAGTATAAGACCGTTAGACTACAAGAATATAGCAATTATTAATCAATATTCAGCTCATTTAACCCCTCACGTCATTTAAAATAAGCTCTAGAAAAGTGCAAAATTAGCACAGTACTAAAAGTTTAATGCATCTAACTAAATATTTAATGACTTTTAGTTGTAACTCTCTCTTTTTTTCTGCTAATGAAGTCTCATAATTAGAAAGTTAAAATAAGAGATTGCACAAACATTGTTATGTACAAGAAAAGAGATTTAATCATATTTAAGTGGAAATGAAGATGCACTTATAGTATGGAACTATTACCTTTCTATTAAATATAAATATAAATAAGCTGCAAAAAATCAAGCACAGGGTTTACATGCAATCCTTAACATCCATTCACCATATTTTCTTATAAATGTGCACGGAAGTGCTTACGAAAATATATGAATTAGGAGCTACATTCTTGTCTATAATGCATTATGAATTATGTTTTGGGAAGACCACTTCTTTAAGATCAGGAGTAGATGCCAGATGCTATACAAATGAATACAGTATGTGCATCTGCAGTATGACATTATTTAGGAAAGTATGATCTTTTGTTCTATTTAATGTACCCATTCTAAGCCTTAACATTTCATTGAAAAATGAAATAATCCTAACATGTTAACATTTATCAAAAACAACTCACAAGCTAATGTATTAAATCAAATGTTATAAATATGTACTGTATTTGGTTGGGTCTGAAAGATTTATTTTTCTTTTCATCCAGTTGCTCATTTTTTATTTTTTATTTTATTATATCTCTCCCTGCAAGTCTAAGTTAATTCTGTTCTTCAATTTCAATGTCACAGTTAATGTCATTTTTCTCTTTTCTTTCCTTTTTGAAGTTCAAAATTCAGTCTTATTAGTGTGAGTTCTGGTTACCATAGAGATTTATAACACGATTGAAAAATTCAATGAAACTTCTGCCTGCACAAAGTAGCTGTATCCCTGTGACTGTGACAAAGAGATAAAACTTTTACCCAACATGGAGTAAATAATGTACTGAAAATTACTTTCTCAACAGCTTGAATTATCCAGAACAATAATTGAAACAATACAGCCGATTCAGAGAATGCGGTACAATACTTTATTTTCGTGTCACACAAGTCATACAGTAAATACTTTTTTGGTTCTGACAGGCTGGCCCTTACATGAATAACACATCTTTGCTAGTCAATGTGTTTGTTACAGTAGGTTATTATGATTTTTTTCTCTATTTTTTTCTCTATTTTCTAAGAAACAGATGTGCTCCTTTTGGAATTTATATTTTAAATTTGCAGAAATTATTGCAATGCTGGGCTTTCAATCTAAAGACCAAAAGTTGTTCATTTACAGTAAGTGTGTTAACTCTCCAAAAATCAGTTCAAAGCCTAAAATTTCCTTACCTGACTACGTTTTCTTTCTGAATAAACACAAGTGTGCATAATTGCACCTACGGTATGTGCAGCTGTGGAATAAGCAGATAAGTAAGCTTCCTACTGCCCAATTACTCTCATCTCTGCTTTCCTTGAGAGCTTAATGAGACCTCTTGTTGATGGTTTTCCTTTGTACATTAGAGACACTAACCATTTTTCAGTGTGAAATTAACTTCTACTATATACAGTAGCTTGCAAGCTGACACAGCTCCCCAATTTAATCTCTATAATGTCATTTGACTTTTTTAGTTATTAGTATTTGCAAAGTGTATATCACATTTATGTTTCTATTTTATTAAAATTATGCTAAACACTGTGAGAGGCTGTGAGACATTTATGAATCATTATCTCTCTTAGGTCTTCTTTGGATATACTGTAGAAGTGTCCCTTTTATACTTATCCTATCAGAAAGGCTTCTTTTACGACAAGCTCTCTCTTTTATTTTGAATTGCAGTGCTGTCTAAATAGTTTCTGTCAGTCACTTGTACTGTATATGATGGCAATGAAACCTTGATTTCAGATGTACTGCCCAAAGATATAGTATATAACCTAGTAACTGTCTTTCTTGAAAGTATACAGTATTCATTTTATGCTTGGTCTTTTCCCTCACTACTTCACAAGCAACAATTTTTGCACATTTAGGGTTCTATTGGCTTACCAAAACATTTAATTAAATTTAATAACTGTGAATTAAAGCTGTGTTTCTAAATTAGCAGACCCCATTAAAAATGTTCTCATGGTCTCTTTGGTGATTTTTTTGTATTAAATTAAAAATAATACTACATTTACAAATGTCAATAGTCTTCCAGCTTCTAGAGTAAGCTAAAAGGTGATGTTTTAAAGTTATCTTTTGGTACTCTTTCTCTTTTAATCAGAAATATTTTGGAAGCTCTACCATTCGTTCCTAAAAAGAAACTAGTTGTTGTAGTAGTTGCTGTATTTCTTTGGCTTTATACAAAATATACAGAATGTTTTACTTATTTTTTCTCAATGAATATTTATGACAAATTCTCACTCAGATTATGAAAAGCAAAGCATCAACAACAAAGGAAGCAATATTATGGTTTTAGCAAAGATGATTCATAAAAATGCCAGCCTTCATTCCTGGCTCATTTTAGCAGGGACAAGAAATCTCTGGAAATGTGATATTAAATCTCAAGAGAATTGAGCCATGCCAAACTGAAGAACATTGCCCTAGTTACGCTTGTTTATAAGTGCTCAAATGTGCTTCGTATAGATTTCTCAGATATTATGCCTTTACTTCCTTTTGTTCTATATTTCTTTTTATTTTGTACTCTCTAAACAATGACATAAACAACCAGGTGAAACATTCACTCTGTGCTGCTGGTGAATGCCTATTGATTCAAAAATAAAAACTGCATCCCCTTAAATTGAAATGGCTTTTACATGTGCAGGCCCATCCATGGCTAAAAACACTTTTCAGAGAGGGACCGGTTGCTATGGAGACAAATAAAAAGAGAGGTCTGTGTTGACACACACTCTTTTTGATACATTGAGACATAATGGATACATCCCTGAAATATTCATGATCCATTCTGCCAGATGTGTTATTTCGTGTCGAAACAGATTTAGTTATTATTATATGCTTTTAATTTTTAGTGCAACTTCACTCAGTCTTCTCTTGAATCGCAATCTGTTGAATGCCCTTTATGGCCTTCAAGTTTGTTTTAAGAAATATTACTGAAAATATACGATCTAAACAAATCTGACAATGTCAAATGTGAATGGGGAAAAAACAATAAAACATATTTAAACATATCCTTAAAAAACATATTTAATCATGACTGCAGGTGAAAAATACTATATTCACTGTACTAGTCATTAATAATGAGGTGACCAAGTCACCTTGAAATGTGTTGTTTCCCCAAGTTATTTTATCCCAGGACTTCAAAGAACTAATCCGATGTGACAGGTTCTTCCTTCCCTCTGAACCTGAATTTCCAAACAAATACCAGTGTGTTGGAAGAATCATTAAACCAAAGTCCTGATTATTTGATCAGGCTCAGGTCCTTCAATGTGTGTAGTAAGATGCTACACATGTTTTATCAGTCGGTGGTAGCGAGTGCCATTTTCTACGCAGTGGTGTGCTGGGGCTCTGGGATTAGAGCAGTAGATTCCAAAAGGCTGAACAAGCTCATCAGGAGAGCGAGCTCTGTCATTGGGTCTGACCTGGACCCCTTGGAGGTAGTGGCTGAGAGGAGAATGATGTCCAAACTGGAGGCCATCATGGACAACTTCTCCCATCCCCTCTATGACAGGCTTGCAGGAATGAAGAGCACGTTCAGCAATAGACTGATTCATCCACGGTGCGACAGGGAGCGCTACAGGGGGTCATTCTTGCCGTCTGCCATAAGACTGTACAACGCATCCACCTTGCGTCTTGGCAGAGGCAACAGCGACAGTGACCTGTTTCTGGACTAAACGCATATACACATCTACTGCTACATCTGTTCTCTTTCTTTTTCTTTTTCTTTTTCCCGTTTACAACCACTTTTGTGCAATATATGCCAGGGACCTGTGCAATACATTTATATTTATATTTATATCTATGGTTACATCTATATTTATATTCATACGTGTGATACGATTTTCTGTGTACTGTTCTGTTCTAGTTTCCTCTTGTGTGTCCGGACTGTGAGTAACTCTTGTATTGTATTGTATGTATTGTACTATTATTATATAATTCGTTACACTGTGGCTGTGTTGTGTGTGTTAAGCTGCTGTTGCACTGCAATTTCCCTCACGGGATCAATAAAGTATCTATCTATCTATCTTTCTTGTCACTGGTTTTTCATGAAAAGAAAATATAAAAAGCAAAAGGAGAATATTACTTAAATATTCTTATACTTTCTAAAGGAGATAAAGAATACTGATTCTATCACTACCTGAGAGGCCACCTGAATAATTGTACTGTGAAGTCATTCCTTTTGTGTGGGACATAACAGTCCTCAGATCCATTTCTGGAACATACTGTACAGACAAAAGAGAATAGTCCTGTAGATAACGTTTGTGCAGTATTATTCCAAGTTTTATTCTATCATTATCAAAATCATTGCCATGAATGAAGAATTTGTTTGGAAACAATGAAAGTATAACAGTAGCAAAAACACTAGTAAACGAGCTCTCCTGACATGTCTGAAGAAACAGAAAACACTGAGATGAAGATTTCTTTCTGCACTGCACTGCTGACATTTAGACTCCTTGGTAATATCAAGCAATGTTTCCATAAAGCACCCCCATATTGATCTGTACTGTATGATGCACTTTACCCATTAGGGAGACAAACAGTAACATGATGTCAGATCTCAGTGGAGAATGTCTGATTAATTCTTACTGATGCTGTGTGCCTTTCCCTTTTCAACCAATAAATTGTGGCATTCCCAGCTTGGATGCCTAGAAAATGCACAGTTACAGTACATTTGCATTCAACATCCAGTATTTAAATTAACTAAGGGTTTGTGAGAGCTGGATAGCTGTTGCTGAAACAACATGCTTCAGAACAGCTTCAGAAATCATGCCTTTGTTAAGCAATGTTTGATCCTAATAAACTTTATTTCCACAACTAAATGTGTTTGTCATGATTTTTTTCTACATTAGAGAGACTGAAGGTGCTAATAAAAGCATAATCATTAGTTTTGTGTGACATAGTGTTTATACTGTAAATTTCAATAGAAATAATATTTTGGTTGGTAGCCAGTGTTTCTATAGATGCCTAGAAAACATAGGGGCATGGGTCACACAAATATAGGTTGAGACAAAGTTCACACAAAACTGTTACTAATGCTTTCAAAACCTAATTAAACCTTTAGAAACAGCTTTAGAAAACTTGATGTTGTTTTCACACTTATTGTTGTGCTGGCACACAACGGAAGCATACTGTATGTTATGTACTCTACGCTAAGGAATGACAATTACAGATTACTTTGAATATTATGCAGCAATGGCATTTTAACAGTAAATTATTACATTTATGTTTTAACTTGCTAGAATTCTTATAACAATTCTTGATAACAATAAAGCATACAGTATATTGTAATGGGAATTGGGATTCCAGAAAGCTAATAATCATAAAAGGTTAATTCTCTAAAAACTTAAAGAGTCCAAGGTAATGGGTGCATATAGGTTGGGAATTGGTTAACAAACATGAAACAGCATGACATCTTAAGAGCCTTAACCTCTAATTTGGCATACTGTAAGTAAGCAATTGTATGGCACAGGGATTCATTTTAGATCAGCTGCTCTTCCTGATCTATAACAACGATTTATATTCTGATCTTCAGTAGTTATCAAACTAGTTCGATTTGCATACTGTAACGAACAGTTCTTTCCGGGCCCTATGCGGACGACACGATCCAGAATAGTGAAGACACAAGGGGAAAAATAGTCATGGAGGAAAAGAGTCTGGAGACGGGGGGCGTGTCCATGCAGTGCAGGTGTCCAGGGGAAGTGAGTCCAGGCGAACAATCCATGTAGGAAATCCAAAAGAGTAATCCAAGACAACGGGTAGAGTCCAAGGCCAGGGGATCCATCCAGGGAGTTAAAACACGAACCGGGTCGGAACCGGCAAGGGGAACCAGGAACTAGGAACGGAAAGTTAAAAGCATAACGGAGCCAGACGCAGCAAGACCCCGGGCTCTCATGATGTGGAAATCAATAAGGAACCAGGAGTGAGGTCCGCGTCTGGCTTTTAAGGGGGAACGGGAATAGGGATCAGGTGCAAACAATGGGAGAGAACGAGGAAGGGCTGGAGCTCCCTTAAGCGGAGGGGTTAGCGATCGTGACACATACCTTACAAAACTGGAGGGAGTGGCAAACAAAAAGATCAGCAAGGGAATTACAGAAAGATGCGGATTGCCTTAACGCTTAAGCTTTCAATGCTTTAGTAAGACATCATCTAGAATACTGTGTTTAGCTGCTATAACACAAAAAAGGATATTACAGCCTTAGGGAGAGTTCAAAGAAGAGTAACAATGATTACTCAGACAACTGTAATAAAAGGACAGGTTAACTAAATGTTTTTATATACTGTAGCATGAAATGCTTCTTTGTACAGAGTTGAGGGAATCTGAAAGTGCCTTCCTAGCCTGGTTGTTTAGGCCTAAACTCTGGGATCATTCAAGAAGCACGTGGATGAACTTATGGATTCACTTAGATAATTCACTAAATGACCAAATGAGCAAAAGTAGCCTCCTCTGGTTTGCAACCTTCCTTATACCCTTTGGTTCAATGGGCCAAAAATGAACTTGTTTCTTTCTTCCAGATAAAGCATGTACTGTGCTGTAGGAGTTTCCCACACCCCCAGTGTGAAGTATCATCATCATCAAATCACCTGCCCTCACCTGCACAGCTCTCATCACGGCCATCTTGTGCAATCAACGGGATTTTATTGCCAGAACCCTTTTTCTGAGCACAACTGCGGCAAGGGTCTCATAAAGGACGTCAGAGTGAGCTAGAGAGGAACAGGTAATATAACATGATTAATTAAATGATGCACTCACAGATTACGATAATTGAAAGAATTCAGAATTAAAAAAATGCCTGGAGTTGAAAAACTGATAACAAGTAGGGCTTGGATATCTAGAACAAATCGTACAGCTAGAGGTTTCGCACGCCTTCTCCTCCTGTGTTTTGTTTGTGAAAGAGCTGAGAGAGAGAGGTTTTAAGACATTCCAGTCACATCAGCTGGCCTGTGCAGTTTTCTGCAGATAAAAGGTTCGGGAATCTAGAAAGTCTTTTTTTGTGCTATTCTACATTAACATGTTATTTCACAGCAGAAAGTGAGTATAATTGTAGCTGTACTTACATCTTTTTTCAGAGTAATAAATAGTTATAACCAGTTCTAAATTTGTTCAAGAAACATGCAAATGTAATGAATTGCTTTTGATAAACAGGATCAGCAGCACTGACAAATACCCAGAGATATTGTTGCATTTGTTCCTGAATTTATTGACACCTGGTAAATCTTTCTTAAAATGCAAATAGGTCTTACAGTCCTTAGACTTGTGATTGAGCTCTTTTCCTGTAACTGACTGTAGGAAGTCTGTGGAAGATTGTCTGAGGAAAGACTGACAGAATTAACAAGTGTAACGTGCTTATGTAAATTGTGGTGGAAAATGTAAAGGTAAAAGAAAATTAAGAATTCTCTAAGTTTAAACCTATATTGTCAGTATCAGAGTAGAATTGGATTAAAACAGCCATTGATATACAGTACATAAAAAGCATGTTTATATTCCACAAAGACCCAATGATGGCTTTTATAATCATCTGGCACTACACACTCAATACAATGCATATTAAAAAATAAAGAAATTGCTTACATGGTTTTGCTTTATCCAATTTCCAGAACTGCTGGTTTGGAGGTGCTATTTTTTCCATTATAATAAAGAGAATTCCTTAAAGAATTTCTAAATGTCATGGGCAGCTTCAAAGTACTTAAGTCTAACAATATTTTTAAAGCAATATTGGGCACTAAACATATGGAAATGTCCATGTTTTCTATCTTGTCATACTGTCTCAATGTGTTATGAAAGATAACAGTTTTGAGAAATGGCACCTAAATCATTGAACTTTACTTTTCTGAACCATATATGCTTGGTCTGCTGTTTTCCTTTTCTTTTTTTTATTTTCCTTAAAGCTGCCTTTGAACCTTATCATCTGGGACCATGAAATTCACTTCTAAGGTGCGCAGTATGAGCTTTGAATGCATTTGACAAAAGAAGCCAGGGAAAGAGGGAAATAGGGCACTGTCTAGCAGTGGAATCCCTTGTAGATGGAAAAAAGGGAAAACAATAAAGACATAGCACAATGTTCTTTCCAAGCGGCTGTCTGTATTTTGGGAATATTGCTCGGGAGCGATCGGGTGACATTTTTCTGATGCCAGTTTGCCCTTTTGTCAATATGATCCAGTCTTGGATATGAAACACAAAGAGAAAAGGCAATAGGATGGCCTTTCCGTGTGAGCAGGCCCATCTGTATTAACCCCTACATTGCGGCTCCTGGTGCAGAAACTAATTTTAACTACGCTTTGAGTTTTCACAAAAAAATTAGAAAAGCTGTCTGAATGTTTTTTTTAACTGGATATACCTGTTGTTGATCTTACTCTGCAGTTGCCTCTCATGTTTCTAATCCCTTGTGTGCTGTTCCTAGCTGATTCCCGGTATCAGGAATAGTGATAATAGATAAATTTGTATGTCATCACAAATATGCCCATCAATACACCTGTTTGAATTTTAAATCTAAACCTTAGAAAACTTTCGCTTATAAAAGAAACCATTTCTGATTTCCCCTCTTTTGTCATGTCCTACGAATATTTCAGTAGTTCAGTAAACTCTAATGCGACAAGGTAACAAGCTTTATAGAGATAAAAGATATCTGCCTGGTTGAGGGAATGGCAAACTGACATTAGACTGAGGAACCTCCCTGTTGATGCATGAATAGTGCCGAGGGTGTGAGATATTTATGCAACGAAAAGCAGAAGTGCACAATATTACAGTTTAGACTTCTGCCAAACGTCTGTTTAAATACTCTACGGATCTCTCCAACAAAATTTGTTAGGAAGGTTCAGATCCTTAAAACAGTTGGGACTCGCGAAATTCTAGTTCATTTGAACCATGCTGAAATGGAATAGCTTGGGAACGTTTTTTTTTGTGTTAAAAAATAAAATATCATTAACACATACTGTATCTGCTTTTACTACTGTTTCTTTTTACAGTATGTCCTCATTAGGTGGACTGAGCCTAAAGTACAGTACTTGCTGAAATCAGTACATCTCTATTACTCTTTTACTTTTGAAGAGCTTGATCAAACCATCATTTTGGCACTAAGAAATAAACTAGTATCATAAGGGCTTGAGTCCACGCTAAATTAGTGAAAATGTTTTCTCTTCCATTTCCTTAATGGGCTTATTGTGTAATAACAATGGAAAATGAGACAAAGGATTTACACAAACAATGGACTTGATTTGTTCCCCAGAGTGAATTGTAAGCATTTTTTTCTTCTGATGGACTGAAGATTGATGTTTGTGTTTCTGAATATGTGCAATTGATTATTTATAAAAACAGCTTTATAATCCTCCAGCATGCAAAATCCTGAAACCCAAGTGCTCTCCCTGTTTGTACTGTACTGTATGTCCTTGTTGTTTAACCTAGAGTTAGCCACCTTATAAAGATAGAAACATCATATTCTAAACCACTATAAAATGTGTGGTTTCAAACCTTAACTAAATAACTTCCATAATAATAATAATTACCAAGCACATGGGAAAAATTATTTTATGGAGTCAACAATTTCAGTGATCTATGTGGTGTGTGTATAGTCACTATGAAAAAAGCAATTTCTCCCATCTTCTGAAGCATTTTAAAAAGTTACCCATTTCACATGTACTGTAACTTGTGACTAATGGACTAGTTTTTTTAAGTAAATGTCCCCCCTCCTGGCCATTATGCCTACAATTTTAAAATATATATATTATTTTACACTACAGGTAAATACTGCTGAGCACACATAAAAATATATTAACTGGATGAGAAATGTCGGATTAAGGAATTTGTAACAAAGTAGGACTTGGATGTAATCTTCCAGGTTTGAAGTCTAGGTATCAATCAATGGAACAAAACAACTGGTTATAGTGAATCTCTCAGTCTACAGTTGTTTCTATCAGAGTATGAAAGAGGACTGGCAGATACTGCAGCTGCAAATAATTAATTGGAACTGCCTTGACCTCAGCCTTTACTTTCCAAGCTGTCAATGGATTGTGTCTGTAAAAAGTACTGTGTAGATACTGTACAGTACTGTCTCCCTTGAATAAATAATTCATGGCAAAATTAATTTTCTAGCACATTGCGTAACATTCATTGCATCTTATATGATATAGGGTATGTTGCAAAATTCTCAATGTCACAGTTCGTATTTTATTATCATCCATGGTAGGACACTGTGATTTATAACCAAGTTCATTCCTTTTCAGTGTTTATATTTCAGAAACACAGAAAAGGATTAATGAAGCATTTACTGTATCTTATAACGTTCATTGTTTTGTTTAAGCCAACTTACACCTGCTAATAACATTGTTGGACTGGCCATAGAGCAGGGAGTTTATTTTTTTAATGTGATGTCAAGCCATTACTTAATTATACATTTTTTAGTCTAAAATTAAATTCCCTTATCCTAAAACTATTGGGTCCATTTATTGAGTCAGTTTGGGAGAAGATTGGTGTTGTCGTTTAGATATACTGTATTGTTACAGTAGTAAAAAAATGATTATTGAATATAGTTTTCACATTTTCTAAATATATTTAGTTTGTAGGAGTCTTAATCCATTTTGGTGATGTTACCTTATTAGCCTTCAGTGTAAAATCCTAAACACTCTGAAAAGTAAGCTAGTTAACAGATTGATGTGAATATTTCTGTGCTTGTTAAAAAAAGTTAAATCTGATTATTACTGTATGTGAAAACACTATTATAAAATTAATTTTGCAAGAAATTGTGCAAATAAACTGTGACTGTTCAAAGTCGATTTAAAATGCATGCATAAAGAATACATGTACATGGATGTGATATCTCATTGTAATATCAAGAATAAAAAACAAACATATCATTTGTTACTCATTTTTTTCTATTTTCTATAGCCTTTACTGACTATATCAACAGGCAGGGGAAGCATTGAATAGATTAACATTCTACAACTAAACATTATGGTTGACTTTACATTTATATTTTATTTAAGTGATTTTTAAACTCTTATTCGCACACACAAAACTTACCTAAGAAATTGAATTCATTATATGTTTTTACAGTGTCTTACTGTTTCCAACTCACCATGACTGACACCTGTATTCAAAGTGTGTAAATATTATTAATTATAATGCTTGTTGTAATTACGTCCACTCTCTAATTCATTTAAGACATGCATTCTAGAGTATAATATGAAACAGTCTTGACATAAATATATTGTAACTACACCGCGAAGCATGGGCCAAGGTCAATAATATCACCCACAATGGTAATATACAGGAAATTACACTCTATAGTCCAATATATTAGTATGTACTGTATGTTTTTCTTTCCATGTAAAAGTCTACAGCTGCAGCTGGTAAAGCTATCATATGTCATTGTATTGCTATTGTCAGTATACAGTAAGTAAATCCGTTGATCAGACAGAACACAAATGTGTAGACTCTTGCTCTTACGTTAATTTAATTACGCCTTTTTAACCTTAAGGCCATCAGTGTTATGTTATAGATGTTAAGAATACAATGTGGACTCATGCTATTATTATTTTATCTGATAGGACCAGAACCAGTTTGGAACTTTATACTTTTCCTGTAGAGTTTCCAACTCTGTCCTCCTATTGCATCCTTGTACTGTATGTTGCTAGCAAACTACTCCAGGTTTCACACATAAGGATTTTTCCCTGGAAGACCTTAAATTTTGCAGACAAAAGTAGATGACAGATTCTTAAGAAGCAGTGTTAGTGTTTACAGTGCATTTGACAGTCTGCTCAGCCAGCCCTCATAATTCATAAGCCATTTGATATTTAGCGGGACAATAACTGCAGTTTCCATATAAAGGTTAAAAAATGATAGGATTTTCTTTTTTTCACAGTCCAGGTATAGAAGAGAACACAACTTAGCATGGTGTCTATAAAATTGTCCATCCTTGTGCAATAATAACAATATGTTTTTTTCATATGTGGAATTGACTGTTTATGTAGGTGTATAAGCCTATGCCATCAAACTGAATTTATTAGCCATAAATCTCTACAGCACCCATTCATCCTTATGCACTGTAATCAGTTTTTAAAGCCAATGTGATTTAAAGCTTTTTCATCTCTTCAGTGTAAATGTATATTGCAAGCAAACTATTTTTTTTATTATTATAAACCTTGATATTGATTGCTGAATTGCAAAAGGATGAACCTAATTGTTTCTTTTAGTTAAAGCAAAAATCGTTCAAGTAATACCAGAGGATTTTGCTTTCGGGAATTTAAATATTGCTCGTTATGGAACATTTGTCTGAGAACATTATACCACATGTAATAATTTAATAACATAATGTATAATCTGCCACATAATGACTTTGTTAAGAAAGACCTATTATTGTTTCAAACTATATAACCATTTCATCCTAGAAAAGCAAGGAGCTGTTTTAATCAGTGAATAATTTTATATAAATGGTCAGAATTATAGCCTAATACCACATTATCTAAACTATGATATTTTCTTCTTCTGGTTTACAATGGCATACTATTTTTTTGCCCCCAATGAAATTAGATGATTATAATGAAAATGCATTTTATAGTAATATTTTTACGAGACAATATTTCATTGCAGTCTCTAACTAGCAAATCTCCACAGCACAAGTGTCTATCCCCTAGTGCACTTGTGCAAAAGGCTTGGAATTGTCTTTCCCCTGGATGTGATGTCAGTGCATGGCAGGTTAGATCCCACAGCCACAGGAGTCAGGTACTAATTTACAGCTGAGTGAACAGAGACAACCAGGACCGAAAGAAATTGCCCAGGTGCTCGTTTACAGATGAGTGCTCAGAGGACTGAAAGAAATTCCCTTGGCTTGTATAGGCAGCAAGCAAGTTTCCTACAGTAGTTGCACTCCATCTCACCACCAACTTTCTTGCTGTGAAAACACAAGGGTCATTTGAATCAGTATTAGTAAAGTGGGGGAGCCGATGTTGTTTCTCTTCAGTTTCTTGTTAGACGAAATCATCCATACTAATTCACTCATTTAAAAGTTTCTTGAGCTGTACAAAAGGGGTGTGACCACTCCGACAAAGCGGGCGTAGGAGGAGCCGCGTCGAGCACCGGTAAAAGTCGACGCCCCAGCTGAGGGGGCGGAGGCACCGGTGTGCGGTCAGCGAAAACGAAAAATAACACAAACACAGGGGGGAAGAACAAAACAAAAAGCCGAACGAAATGCACCAGGGCATCCAGGCTGGACTTACTCTGTCTAACGGGCTGCAGACTGAGAAGAAGAAGAACTCGCTTGGCACAGCGGTAACCAGACTGGACATACCCTAGGCCAGAACAAAAATAAAACTCAACCTGTGCAAAAAAGGGTCAGCCAGCCCCGGTGGAGATGCAGGGGAGGACAGGCAAAATTAAAATAAAACGAAGGAAAAACGCTGTCCTTGAGCTCGGCCACAATACCCCCTGCATGCCTGGATTCTTGTCGAATGAATTATTATTACTGTAGGTCTCGAGGAATTAACAACACTGAAGAATTGGATGGTTTTGACTATGTGAGTATTTATTAACCCACTTGGCTAAGGGCAAGCCCCTGGCATTGGGACCCCCAGAGAAGAGTGAGAAGTGACCAAGGGATACTGTAGCTGCAAAGATCAGGTGGAGGAGGGATACAGTACAGTACATGAGACACGATGGGGAAAAAATTGAATTTATATATAATATGGCTTTCTTAATGACCCTGGGAATGATAGTGATGCAGAACAGCAAGGACAAAAGTGGCTTGTCTGTCATCATCCCACCCAAAAGAAATTCCATTTAAGGTTATCACTAGCCAAATGCTATTCTAGAACATAATGTAGGTTATGTTAAATACATATACAGTACTTTAGAATACCGTTGGACTATTTCTACCTAAATTAAAATAAATCTGTATAATATAGTTTGGCAAGTTTTTCCATAGTATATTTAGTTCACTTAAAAACAAAATGACCTTGCTAAAGCATTTTAATTACAATATGAGTTTTAAATAAATTGAAAATAAATTGAGAAAGACATAATGTTATAATAGTGAAACCTTTAATTAAGTGGGGACTCAGAAAGCCAAGTTCTGTACAATTCACCAAAATTGTTTTAAAAAGTTAATACAGCAGGCCTGCTTAACAGTATCAGGTTGATAAAACCCTCAGGCTCTTAACTGTTGAAAAAAATTGTATCTTCAAATGTCAGTTAATTTAAACATCCTCTTTGTTTGCGTATTTTCACTATTTAGCTACAGTTACTGTAGTTTGCATCTTACGTTGTGGTTGCTTTTAAAAAATGTGGATGCTATAATAACACAACAGTGACATATACAAATAAAGAAGCTTCAGAAGTCAGGTACTGCAACTGTTATATTGATATACTGTATATATTTAGACATTCTGCAATCTATGAAATCTGACCAATATTATTTTCTGTAGTGAAGTCAATAACCTTCTTGGTAGAAATAATCAAATGCTGTTATTTTGGAAGTAGAATTTATTCCCTTGCCTGAGATATATTTTTTCACATCCTACTTTTTTTTTCCTGGTGGATTCAAATTGTAAACAACATACTCTTGTACTTATTGCATCGGCCACTGTACTGTACTGTAGATTGCAGAAATGCTCAGTTGACACCCCAGGTAGGAATAGGGTTAGTATTCACACTCTACTTGGGGTGTCAACTGAGCATTTCTGCAATCTACATTTGGGGAATGTCAAAATCCGATGCCATCAGATTTAGATACAGATCTCGGAAATGCTCAGGTGACACCCCAGGTAGGGTTATGGTTAGCATTCATACACTACTTAGACCATTTAGACCAAAGTCAGGTTTAGGACTAGAGTTTTTTTGCTCCTGTCATGATTTTTTGGGGGAAACTCTTTGGGGCTGGATGGCACGGTGCACCGCGCGATAATATAATCCTACAACTGAGTCGGTTGGATCAAAAGCTGTAACCAAGCATTATTGAATCTTATTCAATTTCAAAAGCTTTTATCACTGGTCTTGATTGTTTCCCATTAATTTTTTTTGGTTTAGGGAACATGTCAAAATCCTATGCCCAGAGATGTTCGGATACTATAGATAAGATGTAATTCATGAATACAGATATACTGTATTTAATATTTATTCACAGAGTACTTCTTCTAAGAGAAAAAATAAAGACAGCATGTTAAATAAAGACTGCCTGTAAGTGCAAAATCGCAAATATTAATTTACAATGAAATGAGAATTGAAGGATAGCTGGGGGGCAACATGGTACTGTGGTTTGGATTGCTGCCTCAAAAAGCTGGGGTCCTGAGTTCAGTTCTGAACCTGCATCTACACAGAGTTTCTATGTTCTTTCCGTGATCCCATGGGTTTTTTCCACATTCAATAGATATACTGTACTGTGGCTTCTGGACAAATTTGCCTAGTGTGAGTGTGAGCATGTCCGTGTTTGTGACAGTGTGTGCCTCCGCGATGGACTGGCTGCCCAAACAGGGTGTATCCTGTCTTGTCAGGATGTTACAGTAAGGTCTTGCCGGGATAGTCTCTGGCTTCCCCCATAACCCTGAATCTGATGAGGCATTTAGAGGATTTGTTTGAACATTACATTTACACATTACATTGTATTTGTTCCACTATTTCCAGACCTGATTGGTGAATTAGTGAATTTGGTCATCAGACTGCAAACTCTTACATAAAATGTATTGTGTATCCATTTTTTGCGACATTTAAAATATTGAGGAATAGTGATCAGGTTACTCTGAGGTGGCTTGCAAAATCATAATAGAATTGAAATTTTCTTTTGCCTCTTGAATTTCAGGGGAAGGGAGTTGAGAAAGGCGCTGTCTGTCTGATGAGGTTCAAAAGGAGAACAGTGTCAGCATGAGTTGGCTGCAAAGAAACAAGTAAAGGTTAGTTCCAAGCTGAAAAGTAGGAAGATGAAACACAATGTTTCGACTGATCAGCTGTATAATTCTTTTCCAGCAAATGGTGCAATACTTCTAGAATCTTTTTAAGAAATACAATTTATTTCTACTGTTTAAGAAATATACGAAATCAGGACATTCACTAAGTAACAATCAGGTTGGAATCAGGGTAATTAGTGAAAGCCTGGAAGAGAGCTGTGTTATATTGTAAAAGCAAACTTTTCTGGAAGAGGTGCATCATTCTGTAAGACACAAGCAGCAAAATGTTTCTTGAGACACTTCCTGTATGTTATTGTAGAACACACTAAAACACTGTAAAATTGTAAAACACAGACATCATGAACTGCTTCTTAAAGAGGAAAAAAACATATCAGATTTCTTCCTCATTTATTTTAGAGATAGGTATGAAATATAATGATCTGATTAGAGTTACCATGGAAACCGAAAATTTAATTACCATGTTCATTTTTTAACATTATAAAGACCACATTTATAAAGTGAAGTTAGTTGATCATCCACAACTAATGCCCCACAAAATGTCAAACAGGCACTTGTTGCTGTATTTTTTTTTCTGTGTTGTGGTCTGCAGCCTTGACATCACCACAATTTTAAAAATCTTATCACAGGTCCACACAACTTACTTTATAAAGTTTATAAAGAGGCCAATTGTGGAGTAAATTGAGCAAGTTCATCTCCAGTTTCACCTATCAGCATCAGAGGCTAAGAGGGATATCAGTAATAAAGACTATGCAATGACTACACCCCATAATATCACAATTTTTCTTCCCTCTACATCCAGCTCTCAATCATGTCATGTCGCTATAAACTGGTGCAAAGTAAAAAAACAAAACAAAACACCTTATTTAAAAGAAACTTTTTTGATCAGATACTGTCAAATCCTTAAAGGTTTGCTGTGGAAAAATTACCAGAGCAAAGGCATTTAAGCTTCTATACTGTATGTACTGTTTAAGGGTCACTATTTTGTTTTCATGTACATGTGAAGACTGTAAGCTTATTGCAGAGGGAAGCTGAAACTATTCATGCTCATATAAGACAAAAGGGAAAAAAATGTGAGCACGCAAATTCTCTTGTATATTGAGTAAAATGATGTTGGTACTGTATACAAAGCTGGGTTTAAAAATTATATTCAGAGGTGGACTTTGATACTTTTTTAGGCACATTTTGAAAGCTTTAATGCTGTACAGAAAGAAAAAAAACAGCAAAAAGAATTCCTTCCTCAGAGTCTAAAAGAGTTTTGCTGTAGTAATTTATTTTATAAGAGCCTCGCAGGAGTATATGAAGATTTAACTAATATGCATACCATCTTGATCTGATATTTAAATTATAGCTATGCTCACAAAAGCATGAGCAAACATTGCAGTAATGTCTCGGCTTGATTGATTACAAGCGCTCACACTATGAGAGTGAAAATATTTGGTTTCTTACAGTAAATACATTTGAGTGATAAACAGAAGTGACATAGGGGAGCAATAATATTAATTCATGTTTTTTTTCTTTTGATTATCATGAATTAAGATAGGCACAGTACTTTCAAGAGCTAAGATGAACATTACCAAAGAAAAAGAGGAAAAAGGAAACACACAGCACCTTAATTTCTCATTCATTTTTTCATGAAACTGTACCGTTGCTTTGATCTCTTAAGTCATCCAAACATGGTGCCAACTGACAACCACACTGTGGTACTCTGCGCTTTGTTTACTGCAGAATGGACTCAGAAAGACGCAAGTAATTTCACCTCTGTCCCGTGATGCTAAAGCCATAATATTAGTATCAGTTTTACTTTCACACAGATAATGATTTGAAAAAGCTATTAACCACTGAATTCACTGAATACATTATTTAAAGGGACTCAGATTGTGGTAGCATTGACCACATTAATTACCCTCTGAATACAATATGTCAATGCAATTGTCTAAAAGCAATATTGTCTCAAGAAATAAAAGCAAGATTACGCGATTTACAAATGTGAAACCAATACCCAGTACCTAAAACTCTGACTGTAAACCTTAAAACCTTTGGGTTGTTCTTCTGTTGCTGTCTGTGTATAAACATACGAGCAGAGTAACAAATCATAATGAATCAAAGTACAATTAATGTCAACTAATAACTTCAAAAGATAACACAATCCCAACTAAATATTGAGGAATTATATTGACTGAGTTAAAGAATTTGTTAGTGGAAGGAAATATCCTGTGCCATTTGCAGGAAGATTGTCAATTACTACAATGAAACACAACTAGGCAATTATACTGTAATTGCTACAGATACCAAGGTAATTAAGTACAATATATATACTGTACTTCTTGTAATAAATATATTCATTATTTAAAATTTCCAGTAAGATAACTGACGGACAACATAAGGGTTGTTGTCACACTTGAGTTTAAATTTCCATTATAACTGTTTACAGACAATATATTAATGTTATTCATAAGGTTAAAATTGTAATACTGTTTTGGGTTAGGGATAAGATTAGAGGAATAGTTAGGCTATCTGGTCAGAGTAAGGGGTGTGTTACTGACTTCCAACTGAACTACAGTAGTTTGATTATCTCATTTCTGCCATTCTACTTATAGTTTATACATATATTTAATTGATGAAATGTTTATAAATGCCATTTGCAGCACCTAATCTAAAGTTTTACCACTGTTGCTAGATATGGCAGTAAATAACCTTGTAGCAAGGTTATCGCTACAAGCAATAAGAAAAAAGAGGTATTTCTCCTCTTTTGCTCTTCTCCTTTGAAATTGAAGAGGGTAAATTCAAATCTTATCAGTTTCTGTTTAAAAACTAAAAACAATACACAAAGCTGTAGGTGAGAAAAAAAAGGTCATGACTAATGTGTAGCAGTCGTTTTTTCCACACAGGAGGCCCTTGGTGACATGCTTTTGCTGAGTTTGTGAGAAGCTCACTGTCACTGTAATAAGTCCCTTTGGGAAACACAGCTGAGAGATCTAGGAACTTTCTGCATATGAAAGGGCATTGCTTATACTACTTTTAACAAAATATCCTTTAAGGTGCATACTGTGTATACCTAAAAAATTAAAAATCAGAGATGGGTGATAGGGTATGTTTTAAAGTTGCTTCAGTAAATTTGAGTAAGTTCCTCTTTTTATGCATTACGCATACCAATTGTGTTGTTATTCTTATTGATGTTTTTCGCCTTTCTAGCATTTTGCTTCCTTTCTGCATTTAACCAGGATAAGAAACATCAAAACAGGCTTTGTTTTATTGCTGGTAACATAGTGCTCCAAAGATGTTATCTGTTACTTTTCTTAAGGGTTCCCTGGGTGTTATCTCTGGTAACTTGCCTGGACAGTGCCTAATTTTTTTTATTCTTTCAATGCATACTGGAGGGTTTAGTATGCATTTCCTTATTGAACTTGAAGTAGACCTTTGGGCTGGACTTTGTCTGCATCTCGGAATTTGTAATAATTTATTCTGAATTTATAGAAGATATTCCAGGCTTTTAATCTACAAAAACATACAGTAGAAAATGCAAGCACATTTGTCCCTATATTGAGTGATTTTGTCATACTATAGCTTTGAAAGACCCCACTTCAGATCAAGATATACAGTTTCTTTCTTCTTATTTCTGTTTTTTTGTATCTTTTCATCTCAGCTCACAGCGACAGCCCTTGTACCCACAGGCGGAGAATGCAGAAGTACAGACAGGCGTCTTTGATTCACCCACCTAATGTACCTCACCCACCTCCAGCCATTCATTTCTCCACATGCTACAGTCACCACAGCAACTTACAGGAGAGTCGGCAATAATTGGAAGGGAGACACGTCCCACATTGATGGTTTGCAACCTTACAAAACCCTGAGAGCTTTAGGGGTAACTGTTTCACCAAGGTTACTGAACATTTTTCAGTGGTGCTCTACTAAATGTGTACTGCCAGCTAAGGAATCCCAGCCATAATTGTCTAGTTACATGGCCTAGGCTCAAACATCTGGGCCATAGAGTTATAATAATAATTATAATTGCTTACACTTATATGTGTATGAGTGGACACTCCACTCAAAGGGCTTTACAGGTATTTGGGTCTCCCCTCCACCACCACCAATGCGTAGCATCCACCTCGATGATGCGACGGCAGCCATAGTGCGCCAGAACACTCACCACACATGAGCTATTAGTGGGGGAGGAGAGCAGAGAGTAATGAAGCCAATTCATAGAGGGGGATTATTAGGAGGCCATGATTGGTAAGGGCCAATGGGAAATTTAGCCAGGACACCGGGGTTACACCCCTACTCTTTTCGAGAAACGCCCTTGGGTTTTTAATGACCACAGAGAGTCAGGACCTCGGTTTTACGTCTCATCCGAAGGACGGCACCTGTTTACAGTATAGTGTCCCCATCACTATACTGGGGCATTAGGACCCACGTGGACCACAGGGTGAGCGCCCCCTGCTGGCCCCACTAATACCTCTTCCAGCAGCAACCTTAGTTTTTCCCGGGAGGTCTCTCATCCAGGTACTGACCGGGCTCACACCTGCTTAGCTTCAGTGGGTTGCCAGTTGTGAGTTGCAGGGTGATATGGCTGCTGGCATTGCTTTGTTTTGCTTGTTTGACAGTTTTGTAATGAACTGTTTTAATGTCAGTAACATTCAGGGGGGAATTGGAAATATATCTTGTTTGCACAGTTCAGTTCAAGTATTTCTCTAACATAGTTAGTATGCTTAAGAAGTGAGGAACCTTTATGATTCACAGTGAAAACACAAGTTCTGTTGCATGTCTTTTTGAAAACCCAAATCTTGATGTTTGCTCCAGTTAATGTCCCACAGCGTATCTCGGATGCCAATCTTCTGATAGGATTGTGCAAGGTGTTGAAGCCTCAGTACCTTTATCTTACTTGCCTTTTCTTCAGATAGAGCAATCTGGAGGTTGTCCCTAGACAGACTCTGTGGGGATAACGTTCCCAAAATAGCTTTTCCCTGCTTCTTGATGTAAGGCACTGGGTGTATTTGTTTACCTTTGATGTTTATTCCTTGATAGGCTTATCAGGTATGTCACAGCCTTATAATTCATGAAGATAAATATATACACAGTAAACACATGAAACTTTATTTAGAAGCTCACTTTTTCAAGGTGATTTGCTTTTGACAGTAGTTTGTGTCGGGATCTCCCAATCCTGCTTAACAGGACCCTCTTAAATTAAAATCTTAAATCAACTTTATAAAATATTTTTATCTTATTTATAGTTATAATTATGTATCCACATATAGGAGCAAGATTATAATAATTCAACTCTTAAAATGTTTACATATATAGAAGCATCTATATATGTTTTATATAAAGTATAAATCATTGGTTGTATATGAATATTACATGTAAATATTAATTAGCTCTGGCCAATTGAAAAAGGTGTTCATTGTAACACTCTATGTATACAGTATATTACACACACAGGGTAAGTAACTTAAAAGTAATGAATTACAGTTCCAAGTTATGTATGTAAAATAACTTTGCAAATCTAATAAATTAATAAGTTGGGACGAAACTTTTTTATTTACTCATACTATATTGCTTTGCATACTGTTCCCTCTGCATTGTACAGTAGTACTGTATATCACCATTGTGATGCTGCTGTGTTATGGAGATACATGAATATCCAGCTGTTTCAAAGAAAATTAAACGTTAACAGTGAGATTCCAGAAAGTATATGATGCCTTTTAGTGCTGTACTTTCTGAGGGTATAACCAGTTCAGACATGATGGCAGTCTGATCTGGACCACAATCCTCAGAAGGCTGTACAGCAGTGTTAACCAGTTCTGGTCCTGGTGATACATGCAACTGTGGTTTTTGTTCTAGCTGTGCTCTCGGTTACACAGTCAAATCTTTCATTGAGCTCATAATAATAACGTTCATTTGAACTGTTTGTTCCCAGCTCTTGACCATGTTGGAGCTTTAACCATTGTATTTTGTAATTAAATCCCAAATGTGTGACTAGAAATAAAATACAAATATTAAATTCTTAGATCAAGTAAGTCTTCAATTATCTAATTAAGGTGGGATGGAATGAAAACCAGCAGGATTGTAGGTCACCAAGACCAGGACTGGGAACCACTTCTTTAAAAAAAAAGCATTGTTGCTCTCCATTATCTGACCAGTTGTAAGAAGACAGTTGGTCATTTGAATGTTTAAATACCAGGAAGCATTCTACACCAATTGATTAGTCTGCTATTGGGAGGCCAGAAGGTAGATACTCTGTCTTTAAGCAGATAAAGGACTGACTACAGATCAGGAACTTTGGAACTCTGGAGCACAAAGCTGTGAGTGTTTGAATTCTTGGAGGTTAGTGTTTGGAAGTCTCAGAGAAAGATTTGGAGGTGATTATCTGTGAAGAGTCAAAGGAAGAGATTGAAGTCTGTTTTGAAGAGTTGTGGAGAGACTGAATTGCTTGTTTTAAGCTGGTGAGCACCCTACTTGTCTGATATGATAAAGAGCAACTGTCATGTGGTATTATTTAGTAGCTCCAATAAAAACAATATTATATCTAAAATAATGTTGAATGTGCAATGTGATAACAGCAATAGTGACCCATGATGACATCAATCCATTGTGTACTCAATTCTAAACACTTGAGCATTACTTGAGTGTGAAGTAATTAGGTGTGGTGTCTAGTTTTAGAACTCATGGGAAGCAAGAAGTTTAACCCTAGAAGGAAGAACAGAGCATAAAAAATGGTGATACAGTAAGAGAGGATTTAAAACAGACAAGTGTCCAAGGTTAGAATTAAGCTCAGGACTCTACTGTATGTGAGGCGCATGTGGTATCTGCCAGGCCACTAAGCAACACCTCATGATGTCCTAAGGAGTGGAAATTCTGCAATGGGTAACAGTGTATAGCACAGAGCCAAACTACACTCTCTGTGCCAGCAATACTGCACATGAAAGAGCTCTTTAAAATGGACTGAGACAGACTGTAAAAAAGGAAAGTTTTCAAGACATGAACTAAAGAGATTATTTGATTTAATTACTTGTAAAATAATATTTAATGCTTTATTTTTTAGAAGCCCTTCTGTATATACTGCTCTCTATAGTTTTGTCTGCTATAGCTAACGTGAAATTAGGTGTCCAGGTTAGTAATGCAATGCATTACTACCAGTCAGAAGCAGTTGTCAGATAAATAATAAAACAGTTTTGTGGGTGTGCTGTGAAGCAGTTCATGACCTCCACAGTGGGAAAACACTCTTGGTGAAAGGCTGAAACTTTCCATTCATGTAGGCTGCAAAATGCAGTAGGTAAGTTATTATTAGTTTCAATGAAAAGTATAACTGTTGTTTAATTCCTACATCCTTTGTTCCACAAGCAAATAGTGCCTAAATTCATTATTTAAATATAAAACAATGATTTAGATTTCTTTACAAAATATTTTCCCAAACTATGTGGTGAGGGTTGTGATAACTGGTCAATTGATTTAAAATCTAAAGTTGTTTAAAGTTACCACTTGTACAGAATATTGGCTCCTTTTTTGACACAATTTAGCTTTTCTGATATCCCTCAGGGAGAAACATTTTAACTACAGGATGAGGTCCCCTGCCTTTTCTTAGAATTCCATGTAGTTTATTGTACTAGTGGGGGTATGGTGGCTAGCACTTCTGTCTCATAACTGTAGTGTACTGGGTTTACGTCCAGCTTGGAGTGTCTATTTCTTCTCTGTGTGTTTGTGTTGGTTTTCTCAGAATCCTCCGGTTTCCTCCTGACTTCCAAAGACATGCAGGCTAAATTTGGATTTGTTTGTTCTAAGTTGCTCCTTTCCTGGAGAGACCGGAGAAAGGGAATTCAAAGGATAAGGGAGTTTTATACTTGGCAGCTGTTCCTGGTACCTCCAGTATTGTCTATGGGACTACAGTACATACTGTAAGAAAAGAACCAAATAAGCACGATGAGTTCATTGATAATCAGAAAAGAAAGTGTTTAATTCTTTTGCATGCATCCATTTGTGTGGCAATGCCACAAAACAGTAGCCCAATTAATGATTGGACTATTATAATAATAATGCTTTGTCTTTTTCCACACCACAAATTTGGCTCAATTCCTTGAAGTCTATGAGTTTCATTCCATCTCTTAAAAATATTATAACTGATATACTTCCCTATATTCTACATTAGTTATTGAAGTGTAAGTTATGCCGTGAGTGAGTGCTATTTTAACTGTTGCCGGAGGGCTATTGTGTGCATTCAAAAAGACTGAACATTTCTTTCAAAATTAAACAAACATACTGCATTCCACAGGACTAAGTGGAATATTAAACTTGACAAGTTGGAGATCCTGGAGATCAGTATTATATTGTAATTCCTACTTTAGTCAGTGATGTCATTTTCCAACACTCGTAGGCTATATGGTGATTTAGTCTATAAGATACAATACAGTCCTGTACATTCTACCTGTCATAATGTATTAAAGCTTCACCTAATAAATCCAATTTTAGCAAATTAAAATTTCCCTTTGGGCCTGCTAGAAGTCAGAATCCATCTCATAACATTAAGTCAGATATTGCCCTCAGCTCTTTTGGAACTTTGCTTTTGTACCATACAAAATCTTCTTGTGTCTGTTAATAATGCTAATTAAAGCTGGCACATTTGCAATGAAATGTCTGTGTTTGCTCTTCTGCATCTGTCTACATAAACTCCCGGCACAGCTTAGAGAAGGCATGACAGTTTAGTCAGTTTTTGTGGCTGCACGTTAATAAATACAAATTCATGGTCAAGACATTTAATTGTGAAATTCAAAATCTGAAATGCAAAGAAAAAATTCAGATACCTGCTTTATTTTTCCAAATACTGGAGGAGAATTTAAAATAAAAAGATTTAACCTCCTCGCACAATTTCAGTTATAGCAAAGCTACATCAAATATTTCAAGAAGTCATGGCATCCACAGGAACCAAAGCTGTTTTAAAGTCTCAGTAAAAGCTAACATACAGAGCTACAAATGATGCAACATAAAAACACTACATTGATCAAGCAAGAAACATGAACAAGATTAATTGGCAATGCAACTATTTTTGCTCTGTTATATGACTAAATTTTTCTGTAAGTCATTTTTACTTTGCTGCTGAGCACTTAAAGTCAGTTTTTTCATTTTCCAAAACTAGAAATGATTTATCATAGTTACACCAAGGTTGGAATTGCTTGGAGAAGTTTACTAACTCTGGTGACAACAAACACCATGTAAAATGTACAGCACTACTGGGACTTTGAAAGACTTTGTGTTGCAGTTTCTAAAGAAAACTGGATACTTTTAAAACAGTGCTTAAGTAGAGTTAACAAAAATGATCTTTACAATTGATTTATTGATTTTGTCATTTGCCCATGATTAATAGAGTCAAAATCTAACAGAAAAACCTTGAAAGCTAAAACTTTTTTTCAAACTTTTAGACAAAGGGCTATATTAATTGATAGTACTTTTAGCCATAGTGATTTGCGGTTCATAAAGAAAGCATATGTAAGGGCATCTAATAAACTCAAAGGTTAACATAAATGGAGGAGATGTGGAAATGTACACAGCAAACGTACTGTATATAGGCAGCCAAAGTAAACATGATCTAGGATTACAGCACAACACTGACAAAGATTTCAATGCAAGGCCTTTGAAATAGGATCTTCTGTAGTGGAGGGCACAGTAGAGCAGTGTTTTTTAAAATAGTTTGTGGGTTGCAAAGTTTAGAGAGCATAATCAGAGGTACTTAACTAAAATTGTTTAAAAGAAAGATAAGTGTACAATACATGTACTGTATAAAATGCTGTTGATGTAACTTTGCTTTAAACAGTGAAAAATCATGTTTGCTTAACAGTATCCCCAATAATTCAGTCATACATTGGATAATTTATATAACTGTTCGTTCTTTCATTTCAATGCCCGTAGTCACCTAGTACTCTACGAAATGCACATAAATTCTGAAACATTTGCTGCGAGTAATCATTGCTGTTATTGGGTACTTGGATAAGCATTGTCTCTTAGACAAGAAGCAGGAGTCATTCTGTACTTTTTAATAATCTCTACTGTATATATCCATGTGAAACAAAAGTCTTTAGCCTTGACTTCCAAAAGTATAATTTTTTATACATTTTATAATGAGCCATTTTATAATGAGGAATACTAATTTTTCAGAAATAAAAAAAAAAACTTACTGGATAACTGTGAGCATAATAATGGAGAGGACAGACAATTCTTAAAGATTTGCCACAAAAAGCACTATCCTGATATTTGGAACCTGTCAAGATGCTTTTTCATTAGAGCAGCAGGGAACACAGTAATACAAAAGGAGTTTTTATTACTGCCAACAGAATGAGTATTGAGGATTTTTTTGAGTGCTTATATGTGTGTTGTCTGTGAGCATCTATAGACCTGGGAGATTATCACACACTTCTGAATTGTGTCATCTGACAACAGTACTGCAAAAACATTCTTTGTGCAGGATTTAAACAGAAGAAATACTTTAGTCTAAATTCAGTTTTAATTATAATTATTACATACTGTATACAGGATTCCAATTCACTGCATCTCCTGAAGAACAAAACCGTCTGAAGGAACATCTAATTACAGCTCGATAAAAAAATACTAAGAGAATAATGATTTTTTAAGTTTTCACTGAAAATCAGTTGTGTAGCTGGCTTTAGTTAAAAGATTGTGGTTTTAAAAGGCCAAAAGCATTTTCAGCTATAAACAAGATGAGCCTTACTCCTGATACACATTGTAAGGCAGTAAATAACTGAGAAAGATACGTACAGTAGTAGTAAAAGCAGGGTGAATTGTAAATGTCTCATAGAAAAACTATGTGTATTAAAACTAGTGTAAACCATCATTTGGCTACCAACGTATAGTTATGAACTTTGTTAAAGAAGAAAATGAATGCATTTTTCAAGGACTTCAGCAAAGTCTTAATTTTTCTAATTTTCGAATATGATAAATAGGTTAATGAATTAATACAATACTTTTAGCAATTATCATCTTATTTCAAATCAAGTGTGAATCTAGTTATAACAAAGATAAAGACAAGTCTCTTCTGAATTATTTAAAAATTAGCCTACAGATGAGATGAAAGGGAAGCTTAACAAATTTCATGCAAGATAATGTAGTGAACCTGTTCAGTTGAAAGACTGAGGTGTGCCATTTTTCACCATGTGAGTCTGTAATTTGTGCAAACATGCACAGTACTCAACATCTGCCGAACTCTTTCAGAGTCAAATGGCCCTTTCTGGTCATATTATTGAAATAAATGTCAAATGGCCTGATGCCCCTTTTGTTCGTCTTCTTTTCAACTTCACATTCCAACCGGGAGGTACAAGGAGTGAGTGTGAAGCATCTATTCATAAATAACAAAAAACGGTCATCCCAGTTATTGTTACAAATTGGTTCAGACTCAGTGGCGTTGGTTGTGGGGAAGCAGTTCCCAACTGACACTTGTTACGCTGCAGCCAGGGTTAAACAGAGCTGTGGTGAGATGACTGGCCTGGGGGGCTCGTCGTTTTTGTTTTCCCAGAATATCTTGGAGAGAGAATGGCTATGTGTGGTCAAGGGAGAGAAAGCTGACCTACGGCTGCCTGAAAAAATGGGGTATGTCCACTGGAGAACAAAGCTGTCTGGCTAGCAGCAACAAAAAAAAGCTGGAACAGCTGGAATCTCGGAAAAAAGACAGTGAATCCAGCTGGCTAAAAATAAAGGAAGCAATCAGTGGGCTGATTTTTCGGGAGGCTAGTGTTAGTAGTTGGGATGAACACTGATCAGACAAACAGGCTTCTAGAGAAAGCGGTGAGTCACTGAGGTCCAGCAGCTCAATGTCAGAGCACTGATCAGCAGAGAAAGCATTCTTAAATAGCCAGCCTAATGAACTGACTGAAAACTTGGTTGCCTGATTGAAAGGTTGCCAAGGAACAAAAAGCCCCGAAGAAGGCTCCACAGCCGAAAAGTTGTTTCTTTTCTTCTCTTTTTACCACTGAAGAAACCTTTACCTCCGCCTGCTGACGCAGTTACCTGATTGCAAGGTTGCTGGTCAAACTGAGAGGCATCCATCCCGTTCTCCGTGCGCACGTGAGTCCGAAGAAGACTGTGAACTCATGAAAATGTTCAGGCTGCTCCTGATAACGACAGGATGCAAGTCCATCCCAACCTGGACATAACAACAGTAAGGTAAACACATGCTTTTAAAAGCTACATACTTGTAACTGCAGTATTTTTTCAAACAAACACTGCAGTAAGACAAAGCATAGCCTCCTGTAGTGAATAATATACAGAGTCCTGTACTTGTAACGCAGTGAGTAATGTTTATTTTTCCAGGAACAGATGAAGAAATAGGAAAAGCTTTCTTCCATGAAAAATAAGCCTCAATAATGGGTTGATACATATGAAAAGGTTACATTATACTTTTGGTATAGTGTGGCTCCACTGGAATAAGACAGTGCCTGGATGTGCACTCCCTTCTCTCATAAGATCACAGAGAATAGGGATAAAGTAGGATTTGTGTGCTGAAACCTTATTGAGCAAAGAGTGTTGCATGGTTGTTCCTTCTAAGCCAGCCTTAATTCTGCTCTGTGCATTCTCCCTTTGTGTTCTGGCTTCCTTGCTACACTGGCACGTGCCCCAAAACTTTGCACATTGAAAATGAGCGAGAGAAATTAGTATCATCCATCCTCTATCCCCATTGGACATCTTGCAGTTCACACTATTCCATGCTGAGGTGAAGCATGTTCAGTTCCCTCTGTCTGTGAAGCATTGCTTGTGGCATTAAAGTTAGAGTACTGGGAGCTGAATGTGTTAGATTCTATTCTACAGTTAATTCAGCAGGCAGAACGAGTGTCCACTTCCTCATAAGACTGACCTAATGCATATTTTATAAGGGTCTTAATGTAGTACATGTAGTGGATACAGGAAGAAAAAAAAATGCTGCAGTATTCATGCTTTTCACTGTTCTCTCTGTAGACCAAAGGTTATTAATAGTCAATGAAGTAAGCCTATGGGATTGTAAACCTTGATAATTTAATCTGTCAAGCACAAATACAAGCTGGGCAATTAACTGGAGAAGGGACTAGGCCAACCTTACAACCAATATTTAAAAAAATCCTCACTTTATTAAACACCATCTAACTGCCTGCAGTTTGTGCAATGCTAGCATAAATAAAGGCCCCAATTAAGAGATGGGATGTTATTTCACTGTTTCTATAACTGGACCTTGAACAACAAGTGAACTTGAAGTAATGTCGGTGTCAGCAGTCGGTAGAGATTTCAAATTCCCCAAGAACTTTCTTGTAAATGTTATCTGTGATGTTGTAGCACAGTATAAATGCATGAGTAAAGATTAGACATTCCATAACTTCAAACAGCTCAGTCCTTAAACCATAACAAGTCCATCAGAGCCTTATTAGGGTAGAAACCATTTCGACACCTGTCTCAAACAGTAATGCAGTAAAGAGAGAAAAAATGAATTACAGGGATGTGCCGTAATGAAAAAAATGACCAGGCACTTAATAATGTGGATAACACAATCCTGACATATTCTAGGAGGCAAAAGTATAGCTGATATCCCCTGGGCTGAAGAAACAGAACATGCTGTGCTGATGAGCAACTCTATTAGAGAAGATGAGCACTAGAGAAGGAGAATCAACATTTCTGGTAGAGCAGTTATGCAATGAGATTTTGTTTCATTGTGCTAAAGCCACTGGTGGAATTTCAGTCCGTGAAATTCTCCGGGGAAATCCGTGAAGTTCCTAGTGGAAAATATTAAAACTTTAATAAACCAAAATCAAACCTAGTCAGGAATTATGTGGTACACACAAAAATCAGGATATTTCATGAGCAGTTCATGATTTTGATAAATAGAAGCTAGAACCTAAGAAACTGGAGTTCATTATAATTTCCATGTATTTCTCATGAAAGGAAAAGATACACAATGTTTTGGCTGTGGATCTGTGGACACAGTGCTGAAATGTTGTGTCTTTTCTTTTCCTTTCAGCATGGAATAAACATTTACCTGATTCTTTGCAAACTCGTCACGTGCTGACTCAAATTCTGTGACTTTTAAGCAGCTGAAATTGATATGAAAAATAGAAGAAATTAATTTTTTTGGTTCAGGTAAGCAGACATCCCAACTTTGAAAAATTGATTTCAGGGATGGGGGGAGGGGTCATCCACCCTGTGGAAACTTGCAGACTGTGGGGGGATCCCTCTTGAAAAAAATCACAGCTATATAATTAATTTGCCAACAGATAATATAATGTATATGCAACACCCTATAAACACTATACCTCACCAGTCCAGGTGAATAATCTCACTTTCGTGGTACAGAGATGTGGGATCACTTGCAGGAGTCAGGGAGGAGATGATGATTTCCGGGAGACTCCCAGAACTTCAGACTTGGGATGTCTGGGTAAGGGTTCCGTTAACAGATAGGAAACCTTGAAAACCAGTAGTGATCACCATGTCCAGGACTGTGAAGGACTGGTTTAACCGCTGTTCTTTCAGAGGGGGGAACTACCACTTGTGGATCCACTCATCTGGTACACGCTATGTCCTAGGTACTTGCTATCTAATATACTGGAAGACCCTCATTGTAGATACCTATAGCACTGATTGAGAGAGTCCCAGGGCCTAGCAAATGCCAGAGATCACTGTGGATAACCTGGCCAATGGAAAACCTACCAGCCCCAATAGATTTTTGTCATCTGTGACCTTCCTTTCCACATTTCAGTCCTATAACATTGCATTAATGTTAAACTCGTATGGCAACCCTCGATGGCTTAGAAAGCTATATTTGGAGAACTGCACTGTTTCTCTTTCAGGACTTAAAGTATCACTGGCTTGTTTCACACTTGGAATGTATATCTTCGCCACTGAGCCATATTCCACCTAGAGAATCCAAACCTTAATAAAACACAGCATGAGAATTCTGAATTTTGCACAGCTGGCCAAGTGATTTTATTATTTAAAAGTTGTTACCCAGGTGAGGCACAGTTCCATTACACTTTTGAAACAATGGGATTTGTTTATTGCTATTTAGAGGTAATAAATGAGAATTAAGTTTAAGTCTTTAAGTTTTTTTTTCCATAATTTGCAGGGGGAAATCTCTTCACAGCAGGCAGCCTTCTCTTTTTCCCTGTTTTTCCAAACCTTCCCCCTTACTTTAAAGCCCACAATGTTGATTAAAGCCAATGAGACCATCTTCAGTAAATATCGTACGCCAATTAACTTCCTCCCACATTCTACAGCTCTTGATGATTCTTAAAGTGATACACAGGCAATTAATTACACATTGAAGAGAAAAAAAACACATGAAAATGTGTTTCGAGGGTTGCCAAATGAGACTTGCAGAAAGATGTGTCTTACAAAATTGTCTTCTTGCCTGATTTACAGGAAAATTCACCTTTTATACCACAGGTCTTTCTCTTTTAATTAATTGCAACGCCCACTTAGCTTTCTAAAGCAGAACTCAATTGATCAGGCAATCATTTTTAATTACTTTAGAAAATATCAAATTAAGGCACAATAAAACTAAACCTGTTTTCATTCTTTCTTTTAAGAATCCATTTATTTTCCTTAATCTGCATTTAATTATTCCACAGAGCCTGAACAGACTCAAGCAGTAGGAGCATTAGTATTCCTTTGCCTTAAATAAAGATGAAATTAAAAGGACTAATCTTAAATAACTGTAAGATTAATTCATGTCAGTACAACCCAGATAGGGAGTTTAGAGTGGTATCCCATGAGTGCCCACTTCAGCAGAGGAGTATGTTAGAGATGTAGTGTACTGAATGTTGTTCTATTGTCTTTTTTTTTTCAATTTTATATAGAAAGTAAAAAACACACAAAGTATAATAATTAAATTATTTACAATAGTCGTTTGGAAATGTTCTATCCAGACTCCTTAAAAAAGCAGAACAGATGAATGCTGAAGGCATGTATTTGGCTGTACAGGAAATCTAAAGGCCCTGGAAAAGTTTTCAAGTGCTGGGATTTTGGAGAAACTGGTTGATGCAATTAGAAAGACAGCAGAAGATTTTTTTGGCTCTCTATTTGTGTCCTTTCTCTTACATTTACATTACATTACTGTTTATTGATTACTGGTCAGTGAAATATACATACACCTTCTATATAAAAATATGATCAAAGAATTTATTACGTGGTGAGTGCCTACAAAATATTAACCCTTGTAATATACAGTTGAACCACAAACAGAATAAAAATGAAAAGGGGTAACTATTCAGATCAGACTATGTCCTTCTTAGGAAATTCAGAGCATGTCAAATATAGTAGAGAATAAGCGTGGTTTAAATGAATAGAAAGAGAGTTAGCCAATGCTGATGCCCACCTTCAAAGTACTCATGAGGGTAATTAAAACTAAGTCGAATGTTAAACTGACCCAAAACAGCAGTTCATCCTTGCTATTGTGTAAAATCCCCTTTCTTCATTATTAATGTGAGTCTCACTTTATTTCTTCTGACCTAGCCTCCTCAGTGTGCCTGCTTGCACTGATACAGTCAGCTGGATTTCAGCACACTGCTAATTGTCTTCAACCTTGCTCACCTAAGCTGACTTCCAAAGCTGAAAAAGTTTGGTAATGAATCCCTGAAGGGATACACTGTGTTAAATTTCACTCATCTTCCTTCCCAGAGCCTTCACATTTCACAGGCTATCAGATCTCTGACAGGCAGCTGCTACTATACTAAATATGCTTCAGTTTTAGGACATGCATCTTTATTTGAAAGGGCCTAAGCTTTCATTATTATTGTATTCATTTCCTTTAAAAATGAAATGTACAATTTGAATGTAAGCTCACCTCCATCCTCATCATAAAGTGTGTGTGACTAAAATACCATACAACACCAACAGACACACATATTTTTAAAATAACATAAATGTTTTGTTGTGAATCGCCCTGGATTTAGCTTTTTTTTTGTTCTGCAATCTTTATTTAATGGGTTAGAAACACAAGTATTATTTTTATTTTGTGCAAACTAAGTAATAATAATAATAAAAATTAATTTAAATCACTGTTTGACCATCTTAAATGGTAAAATTTGAGTAGCTAGTTCTGAATACAGCTCTGCTTTCTCCAAATCATTAAATGAATTATTTTCAATGTAAGAATGAACTCTATACTCTAAACAATAGGATGCCTTTTTCATAATTCATAAATGTACATAGAGAATGAAAATTGTATGCACAGGTTTAAAGTGTAATTTACATAATCTGGAGCCACTAAATTCAGCATGGTAGAGTTAGATTAATCTTGACCTTCAGAGCTAATTTGCTCACTTCTGTAACCCCTTCAACCAATCACTATGCATCGCCTGCACAAAGCATGTCTCTAAATATGAAATGTAACTGTAAATCTAGCATGTATTAATTTATTTTCTTCCATTTTCTGTAGGGACCAAAGAATAGCATTGTTCCCTTAAACCTCTGAATCTTTGTATCTGAAACAACAGGTAACCTGTCAGAACTACTGCCAGAGAATCTTGTGCTCTCCAGTGTACCTTAAACCTGCATGACATTCATGTGATAACAAATAAGCCAATAAGAGTGGATCTCTGAGGAGCTCTCTGTTTTTTGTGCTTTCACAAAAGTTAGAAAAGGAAAATCATCTGGGGATGGTGCTGAAGGCTTTTGAAGGAGTTTATTTTTGCTTAATCCTACTTCAAACTGCTGATCATTCTATAGCTTGGCTTCTTTGTGCTCGTCAAGTACCACTTTGTGCCGAGTATCTGTCTTGCTTTTCTCTGTTGAAACAGATGCACCAAAGTGAGTTGTGCGTTGGAGTACACCTGTAAAAACTTTTTTTTTTAATTCTAGAAGAGATTACAATGATGGATTAATGTTTACTGAGCTTCAATCATTTCTTGTTAGCATTTGTATGCATTTGTGGCAAGAGGAGACGCAGCTCCTGAAATATTTGCTTATCTTAATCCACTCCAAACAACTGTTTTGATACTTATTCTGCAACACTTTAAATATTACTTTGGTAATTCCAGATAAATAGAAAAAAAAGTGGAAGAAAAAGTTAGGTTTTATTCTCTGTTTTGTGTGTGTGTTATATAATATCTGCAAAGAAGATACTAACAACAAAGTTAGTCACATGTAACAGGCAGTCAGGGTTCACATGACACATCTGAGATAAGGTATCACTGCTTGAGGGGAAAAATCCACCATGTGTATAATTACAAGCATGTAAAAATGGTAAAAGTCTGAAAGAGATATAGCAAAAAACTGCCAGATTATTTATATAACTTAGTGCTGGTTGATATGTCTTAACATTGACAGCAACCACAATGACTCCTAAATTTAAATAGAAACAATGAAATGTAAGACAAATATTACGTTATATTATAACATACTGTATATACTTCAAAAAATACATTTAAATCAAGGGATGTTATGTTGACCTTGTGTGGTGCATCTGAATTTCTAGGACACTATTTAGAATATAGTGGTGCTGAATATTGGTCACTGTGTTACAAAAAGATATGGCTGCTTTAGATTCTATGTAAGAATTACAGTATCTGGTAAACTCCTGGACTCAAAGGAATTGAAAAGTTAAAATACTGTATATCTTTAGTTTACAGAAAAGAAGACTGTTAGGGGACCTGATTACAGTATTTAAAATCCTGGAAGGCACTGCCACAAAATCAATTCAGCGAACTTCCTCGGGATCAAATGTGAACCCTGAACCAAAGGATATACTGTAAATGGAAACTGTAAGGAAACACATTTAAGATTGAAACATGAGTGGTTTTATGCAAAAGGTTATAAGAGTCTAGAACAAGCTATCCAGCAATATTGTTGAAGTTTTCAAGAAACAGCTGGACACAAGACCTCCGGTTATTATGTTCTAGCTATCTAACAAGCTCCAGCACAATATATCACCCTGCAATTCACAACTGGCAACCCACTGAAACTCAGCAGGTGTGAGCCTGGTCAGTACCTGGATGGGAGACCTCCTGGGAATAACTAAGGTTGCTGCTGGAAGAGGTGTTAGTGGGGCCAGCAGGGGGCGCTCACCCTGCGGCTCATGTGGGTCTTAATGCCCCAGTGTAGTGACGGGGACACTATACTGTAAACAGGCGCCGTCCTTCGGATGAGACGTAAAACCGAGGTCCTGACTCTCTGTGGTCATTAAAAATCCCAGGGCGTTTCTCAAAAAGAGTAGGGGTGTAACCCCAGCGTCCTGGGCAAATTTCCCATTGGTCCTTACCAATCATGGCCTTCTAATAACCCCCATCTATGAATTGGCTTCATTACTCTGCTCTCCTCCCCACTGATAGCTGATGTGTGGTGAGCGTTCTGGCGCACTATGGTTGCCGTTGCATCATCCAGGTGGATGCTGCACATTATTATTATTATTACAGTAAATAGGCCAATGACCTCCCCCCTTGCTTTTAACCTCTCTTATGTCCTTAATAGCCACCAGCACCTGCATGTCATCACCATTAAGAAAAAACATTTACCTTGCACAGAATTCAGCAAACCATTTGTGGACACACTACAGGGGATTCATAAGAAAATACCGGCCTTTGCCACTATTCAAGGGATTGCCATCCATTTTGATGAGCAAACTGTAGTCGTACAGCCAGATGACATTTAAATATCATTGTATGGGTGACTATTATCAGGTGCCCAATTGTGTTAGCAGCTGTAGTTGTTTCTGTAGAGAATGGATTCCCAACTTGGTCATTTTGAATCTCTTTGAATCTTCTGATCTACCCTTTGGGTCATTATCCAAGTGACAGTGTTGGTGGAGTTCAGTGATGATGAATCCCAGTAGCAACTTTCCATTGCAATGATCTTACTTGTCACATTGCTTGTCACTTTTTTACAGAGCTGTAACACAGTTGCACTGTTGCAGTGTGCAAATCTGGGAATCCTGTCTGCCTTCAATGTGCTCTTTCATCAGATTATCATGTGCAAACTCAGAAGTACCATGCATGTGTTGTCACATGTTTCATTATTCATAGCTTAGAGTGAAATTCTTTCTACAGACCTATCAAGCCCTCTCCTAACATATGACATTACTGTATGTAGTTAAAATTGTAGATTGTCAAATTGTTTCATTTTTTAATGTGTTTCAGTATATTTAGGCATTAGCTGAGTTGTTTTTTTATTTTTGGTATGAGCATCACTAATAATATCCAAACCATCTGTATGAACATATTACTGGAAAGATCCATTCAGAATGGTAGGCATTCAATCAGAAAGACCCACGCAGTTTGAAAAGCCATATAATGACCCAAACAAATGGTTTGGCTTTATCATTAGTTGGAATGTGGCGAATGGTCCTCCTGAAGTTATCAAAATATTATGGTTCATATTCCGAGCCCATTATGTCTGCGCATACTGTATTCTTGTAGTGCAAAGTTTGGTTATTTTGCGTGGCAATTATATGTACTTAATGGACATGATATGCGTTTCTAAGGGATCTTTAGGGTGCTGGGACTGGCTTTTTATAAACTGCTGAGATATTTCACTTTTATCTGTTCCCACTCTTGCAGAAAACTGTTCAAAGCTAAAACACATCACATAGAGTAGCTTGTAACATAACACCAAACATCACAATACATTTTAGTAAATCTTAACTCATTTTTAATTTATCAAGTTAACAAATTCTCAAGTAGCAAATTTTAATAGGCAGGTGAAAATAAAAAAAACACCTATTAAGAATTGAGAAAAATACCATTTCCCGAGTGTTTCTTATTAAAGTGAGGAATGATTTTCTGTTAAATGATATGTGAATATTGTCTAAAGATTTGAGGCCATGTGATGTACTTCTTTCTGAACTCTACATAAAGATCTGTTATTAGTGGCAAAGATTAGCAATGTCAAATGTATTCATGAAAATAGAAATGGATAAGGCATTTTGCCAAAAGAAATGGGAAAAAATGTTTTGACTTGTACAATTACTTTACACAAACAATCCTGGTGTATGTAAATTGCTTTAGTGAATAAAAAAAAAGAAATTGCATTTTTGGTATTATGTGGATAAAAATGTTCTGACACAGAAAATGTCAAAACATTTCCATCCACATAATCTAGTATAAGGTGTTTAACTAATGTCTAAAAGCAATTCAGGTTTCTGACCTATCTTAAGCATACTCAGAAATATGCCTAACGAAATGAAAATATGCAATGTTTGTCTCATTGCTTGAAAAGCAGCATTCACTTTTATTCCACCCTTTTGTTTTCTAACAGCATTATCCAATACAGGGTTGCAGGGGAGAAGGAGTCTATCTCGGCAAAAAACGGGTGCAAGTCGCAATGCACCCTGGACGAGATGCCAGTTCGTATCAGCCACACTTAATTATGTCCATATATAAATTAACAAAGTATCTAAATAAGAGATTTTATGCGAAATAGGCATTCAGTTTGCAGGGAGACTAACTCAGATTTTATTAACAAAAATACCGAAGCAAACTTTGTTGTCTGAGCCATAATCTTAAGAATATTTAGAGCATAGATAAAAGCAAGTGTGTACAGTTTGCTGTTTAGCTAATGCTGCTAAGTGCTTAGTGGGCCTTTTATAGTAAGCTTTCCAGACAGCTCTTTAGAGTAATGAGAGCTATCAGTATACAGTTGAAAGTGAAGTTTGGGGAAGCAGGAGCCATGTTCTCAGTAGAGTAGCTCATCGAACAATGCCAAATGCAATGATATGCCAGAAAAAAAAGCAGGTGTTTCAAATGCTCATCCTGAGCCAAGTAAACTTCAAAACAAAACCGTGTGGACAGCCTGATTACAATGGGCTGAGAAAGAGTAGCCAGCTAATGCAATCTCCCATTCCTAGCAAATGTGCTGTGTGATTTGTTCTTCTTCAGATGCATAATGTACATGTCTACACAGTAAAACCTGTTTAGATATAAAATATTTTAGTGAAAAAAAAATCTCGTTATGCCTCCTTCAAGTTCATTTACATTAAAAGTCTGATGTGTATAGGTTGGATGTAACCACTGGTAGAGTGGAAGATTTTTTCTTCCTTTTGTTCAGTATTGAGGGGGGGGGTGATTTCTCTCTGGTCATTACTTACATTATTTTCTTTTCTGCAGGCTATGTATTGTCTCACTCTATTCTTCCTGTCCTTTAAGTTTACTTCTCAGTTCCGTAACATTATCCCCTACATGATCATTAAAGATCTCTTGATTTGACTCTCTTGATTTGTTTTTGTTGGAAGGATCCCTTTAAAAATCAACATACTGTAGATGAGTAGCCCAAAACAGGTCTAGTTGATTTCCATTGATATTTTTGTACTTATAATGTCAATATTAAAAGAGACTAAAATGCTTTAAAAACCCTGAAGGATATTGTATAAAATGGGTTGTCCTGCTATCAATTTCTATTTCTGGTCTTTAGTAGTTTAAATCTGTTTTCTCACTGCACAAGTACTATGTCTAACAAAAGAGTTCTTTCCAGACCCTATGCAGACGACACAATCCGGGGAGGAGTGAAGAAACAATAGGAAAAAGTCATGCAGGAATCGGGAATGAATACGGGGGGCGTGTCCAAAGTGCGCAGGTGTCCAGGGGGGTGAGTCCGGGGCAAACAATCCAGAGGTAATCCAGACGGGGAATCCAAAAACGGGCAAAGTCCAAAGCCGGGCAGTCCACCCGAGAACTGACAGGTTAAAAACAGGAACCGGGTCGGAACGGATGGGGAGAATGGGAACAGGAACAGAAACTTAAAAACATAACGGAGCCAGGCGATTACAGGTTCCGGGCTCGCAGGATATGGGAATCAATGCAGAGTGACAAACTGAGAGGGTGACTGGCTTTTAAGTGGGACAGGAAGGAGGCTGGAATAAGGTGCAGGTGCACAAAATCAGATCCAAAGTGCAAGAGCCGGAGTGCCTTTAAGGAGGAGGGACTACAATCGTGACAATTCAGTATGTTAATTTATTTGATGCCAACTGTACAAAAACAAAAATCCGTATTCTAGCTGAGTCATATAGCTTTTTCAGATGAATACACATTTCAACATTCTGAATTTAAAAAATAACTGGGATTTCTAAATATAGAAATTCGATTAAGGACACGATATAATGTGTAGACTCTAAGAGAAACTGATTTTAAAATAAATGCAGGCCTTTGCAGTTTAAGAAGGTTTCGACAATCTTGAAAATGATGTTTGACTTACTTCAAAGCAAATGAGGCTAACAACTTGACACAAATTGTTAAACTAGGTTCAGCAAACAACTTTATTTCTTTTTGAGTTTTGAAGATGAAAGGCATGACAAATAGATTTATTCCTCTAAAAGGATTAACTACATGTGCCTGCTAAGTTTCTTTCAAGATCTGGTTTGCTTTCAAAGGGAGAGGGGATAATTAAAATCATAATTAAAAAGACTGCAGACTTAAAAAAAAGAAATATCCATTGTTCTTCTCTTGATCTATTTATTTGCTTAAAATGTCTCTGTTTAAAGCTTTTTTAAATCTTCCATTGCTACTAAAGTATGTATTCAGAGTGTATAATCTGTGTTGCATGCTCTGGTCATGTAATTTGAATAAATCACACCCATTTAATTTGAACTGTATGGTTAAGACAAGGAAAGTTGACATAAATGTCATGGTTCAGACTTCAGATATCCTCTTTGTTCATACTTTATTCAATATTGTTGTGCTTTTATATAATGTGCCTTGCTGAAACCCTAACTTGTAAGTCACTTTGGGTTGCATTGACCATGAAAAATTTGTATAATTGTTTTTATCACCAGCTGATGATTGGCTTTGTAAATACCCATAGCTCATTACGAGAACACATTTCACTTAAATATACATTGTAATTAGTGTTAGTAATGGCATGTCATAATTTTGAAGGAATTAGTAAACATCAGATGGGTTTGTAAGAAAAGGCCACAATTACTGTGTCTTATACTGTATTTCTTTAAGGGGAAGTCCTGTATGATTTTTATTCATCATAAGTACTTTAATTTCCATTGTATTTCATGTGCAAAGAATAGCCATTATCAGAAGAGGTTGTAATCAAAAAGATTGGCAGTCCTTGATTCCATAGCGAATTGCACCTTATGACAAAATTAGCATATTTCTTTACATATTAAATAGAAGGGAATCTGCTTATTAACATTTTATAATTCTAAGTTTCAGCTGTTTGTGTAGATGTCCATCAATTGTTGTTAAAGACCTATTTGTGCAGAACAGAACTATTTTCAGATTAATTTCACAGTACAACAATTTTTTCTTTTCAAAACTGAAAAACCTGAGCATCTACAGTATATAACTCAGTTTACAGTGTAAATAATGGAGTCAGTTTGGATTTAGTCTTTAAGTGGCTTATATAAGAGTGACTACATTGGTTTCTTTGTGACCTATAAAAATTGCATTGTGATTTACAAGTATTTGCACTAAATCGCTTTATTACTATTGACCTAGAGATTTTCGGTCCAGTGCAGATTTTACAAGAATATGATGAATTGTGAAAAAGTGACGGCAAAACATTCAATATACAGTATTTCAATTATTGTATTTGTCTTGGGCATTGGTAGAGGCATTGCCAACATTTCTTGAAATGTGTGAAAACACATTGAAAGGGTAAAAACGTGAAATCTTCATTTCAGAATTAAATATAACTGGACATGATTAAATCTCACTTAATAGTGAGTGACTGTGCTCAAATACCAGCCTTCAACATACGGATGAAACACAAGAGCATGCTGGCTGATAAAATGGACACTCTCACTCATCCACGGATTTAATACAGTATGCAACATTCAGTTACTCAATTGTATTGTGGTCATTCATAAATACAGTAATGAATCAAAATGACATCACTAACATTTAGCCATTCCTACATTCTTTACATTTTACTATCCTTTGTATTGTGGCCTTGTATTGTGTATTGTCCCTGAGTATTGTGACTAAATAGTGTCACAGAATTCATAAACTGCACAGGAAATCAAAGTGAGGTGCAAAACAAGTATTAATTTACCTTACTAAAGAGCGCCATTTACAACAGAAAAAGAGAAAACAGAATAAAAAGAAGCCAAAACTGTAACTTTTTAGGGAACTCTTAACAAACCATTTGGATTCAGAAAAACCAAGCTGTGGATCTGCACACAGATAAGGCCAGGTTACACTTACAGCCAAATCTAAACAAAGCCTGTCTGCTACACAATGGATACCAGGTTTAAATGACCTAGGCTCTGCTCACAAAAACTAATTTTTATGACGCATATAATACTGTATGTAGGTACACATTTTCAGTATAATGGTGTAGTTTGATGCACTTAAAAAAATTATGTTTAAAATATAGAGGTGTTGATGGTTGGAACTATACTATGGCTGCTTCACTGCTGTGCCACTGTCCTTCCAGTATTAACTTTAAGAATGTAGGACATATCCCTAATTTCCCTTCAAAAATAAGTTTTAACACTCTCTGTATCTGCTAATGTTTTGCATCTGAATATAGTCTTCATAGCTGCCTCATTAAATGATTCTTTTTGAGGATTTCTTTATAACTAAGCCAAGTTCCTAATTGAACTCTATGCAATATTTCTAGGTAGCATTTCTCCTAGAAGAGCAATTATTTTAATCTGAGCTGAAAGGTGCATTCATTACAGTCTTTAAGGATACTGCATCTCTTTAGTCGTAAAAAATTAAAATAAATTGACACATTGAAAATAGTGTTTAATGACTTTTTTATGAAGCCACCTATGGGTTTCAGTAGCAATCAGTGGTTGAAGCACACTTGAATCCTTGAAGAAAGGACGAGAGATTCTCAAATGAGACATCAGTAAGCAAATGAGCCAAAGTAGCTCTATCATCTTGCCTACGCTTCTTTTCATATGTTCTTCTGTTTAGGCTCAGGACAGACAGAGCTCAGAAAAAAACCCTCTTTGCTCAACAAGTCATTGTTGCCTAAATTAATGTTGCAAGGACTTTGTAACGATTGTTCGAACACCACCCTCAATAACATTTAAGACCGAATTGTTCAATGGGTTCTGAAAAGTTTATTTTCAGTGTGTGAAATTATTATTTTTTATTTTTAAGTGCACCAGCTGGAGCAGGTCTTATCGCCGGCTACACTGAGCAGAGTACAATGCAATATGCTTTCATTTTCTTAAGTTCTGAAAATGTGTCTTGCAACAACATGTAGGAAAGCCTTTGTTACATGTCCTGATGCTGTGTAATGCATGTGAACTGCAAAAAACAAAAGCCACTGAAAGAAAAATGTATCAATTGTAAACATGTTGCATAGACCATACCTGCTTGAACCTCACCACTGATGGCTGCGTGATAGTTTCCACGGTGACCAACACCAGGGAACAACTACAGTAATAATTAAAAGAAACGTTGCTGAAACTCAGCTTACCAAGTATAGAAAAAATGTTAGTCACCCTTAATGGAAAAAATAATACATTTATGTTTATGATTATTTTCCATTGTAATTTGAAGATATTTAAGTGGGAAGCTCCCTTCCTTATTTTTACTTGTGAATGAAGAAGCTAAGTTATTATATTGCTAATAGCTATTATATTGATATTGTTCTTTGATATAATCTGTTTTAATAGTCATACCTGTGGGGACATTGGTGTCTTCTCTGTAAAAGTCATGCTTAGTTGTCACACTGTATGCCCAAGTAGTATTAATAATAAAAGTAAGAAGAAGAGTAGAGGGGATATGGACATTTCTTAATGGTATGGTATTTTTGATCTGATAGAGTCTTAACCAAAGAGAAACAATGTGCTTAATTCTTTTTAAGGCCCTGTTTCTTTCTAGTCAGAGTTCTTATAAAAGTAGACAGTCCTACACCTGATACTGGTCTAGAACCATGCAGCTCAGTAAAAGTAAAATGGATCATACTGTACCTGTACGCAAGAAGAATCCTATCTGTGGCTCTATTGCTCTCAGTAGAACTATGACTACTAATGATGTCAATATAACTGACCCATTTAAAATATCAGTTACTGTATGTTAATTGCTCCTACCTTTTAATTGGTCTTTTGAAAATGTATTGATATACATACAGTATACAGTGTTATACTTTAATTCTACATTAAAGAAAGGCTTTTTCCAGACACATAACTCAGTCCAATGGGAAACCTGGCACTTGAAATTAGAATGCCATATAATTGCAAAAAAACCAAACAACCACACAAACACCCTGAATGATCAAATACAGGATTTTAAATATTTAAAATTACAGGCATGTTTGCCAACCAAACGAGCGTGTAAGAATTCCATCAGCTTAGTGTTTGAATTTCTCGCGTCATTAATTAACGTCATTTTAAAAGGAAGTGGGAGTCACTGGGGGTGAGGTGTTAATGCATAATCTCTTCAGAGAGTTCACTTTTTTTTTTTGAGACAAACATCATTGGAGTTTAGTTCACGCCTTTGTCCACAAGCAGGAGTTTGGGCATAAGAGGTCAAACTGGATGAATCAAACTGCAACCTGCTATACTATACAGTATGTCTTACCTACAGTATTTCTCTGAAAACTACTAAAATAGCTACTCCTAATATAATTGATAATGTAGGTATACTCTACGTGTGGTAATTATCAGAAGATATGTTACAAATCATATTTTTTCAATTTGTTTGTGTGTCATTTCGTTTCAAATAAAGCAGGTAATTGCTATCTGATTGTAACATATTTCTAGCTTCAAATTCAATAGCTTTGTCATTGTCAGGCTCCTTGTTACTACTGCATTGGAATCTCAAGTGCAGAGAATAATTAGTCTTTGTTAATTCTTTGAAAAATTAAATTCCTAGTTCAGTCTAAAGTAATCCTAATCCCTTATGGGTTATTACAATGTCACATCCATTGCGTTTCTTTCTTCATTATGTCTGTGTCATTGACTGAAGAGCATCACTTATCAAATCGGAAAGGCAGATCACAACATTTTGTTTAGGGAGTGGGATCATTTGGGAAGCTGAAAGAATCTCATAGTTCCAGTATTTGTCAAAGGCATTGACAAAGTCAGCCCAGTGCAGCTCTTCAGAATCAACAATGAAACATGAACCAGAGGACATACAGTACGTAAAAACTACATGGAAGTAAAGTTAATACTGAAACCCAAAAGGTAGTTCTTTATGCAAGGGGTCACACTGAACAAGCAATGAGCCATGTTTTTTAAATTGATACCCTGGACTTTCAAAAGATGGCTACATAAGATTCATGGATATATTCGATTCTAAGTACTGTACCAAACAGGCATGATGAGTTGAATGGGCTCCTCTCATTTGTAACTGTTCTTATGAGAATACAGTTCTTTGTTAGTACCATACAAAATATAAAAATCTTTTTTTTTGCTGTAATAAACACAAAACAGTATTTCAGGCAAAAAAGTATGAAAATTCCATTTTACAGTTATTGTTAAATTTAATCACTGGCTGTTAATTGACTGGTCATGGAATCATACTACAGTACAGTATATAGACTAAATGGGAACTTCATTTTATGCAGTAAGCAAAACACCATTATTGCAAACTTTCACAGGCAAGATTCTGATGGTTTTGCCTCTTATCCGTTTAAGTACAGCATCACTGCCACTACCAGCCAGACCTCATTAAAACAGAAAAACACGCTGAGGTATGCAAATATAACATTTAAAGGGTGTAGATTCAATACCTATGGACTGCAAAATGAGCAGAACATTCATGCACACACACATGGCTGCGTTATTGTGAAGGAAAGTAAATAGATATGATCTGATATGACAGGCTGGTAAGAAGCAAACAGGCACAGACTATAAATTCTGTATATCCATGTGCAAGCATGAGAGATGATAAGAAGTCCCTATTTATGTATTCCATGACATGCAGTGATTTTACTGGGTGATACAGTACTTACTAATGTCACAAATATAGCATTAACTAGTACCTTTGAGAAAGCTGTCAGGACATAGGCTTTAGGTCAGCTCTGTGAGGGGAAAAAAAAAAGCTTTGCTCATATTGTTCATAAGGTCTCCTGAGTTTACAGGAATCTGACATCTGCTGTTAAAGAAGTGAAATAACACGTTTAAGAAAAGTTCTGCATTACTACAGAGGGCATTAGAGGTGTCTTCTCAGTAAAAGAATATTTTGGTCTTGCATTCTTCCTGTAAAGCATACTGTACAGTATATTTGAGCAGAGCTCCTGTGGCATTATGCGGGGCGTGTTCAGGGTGGAGGCGGAGCCCAGGATTATGGGAGACGCGTTACCTTAGCAATCACAGGTGTCCTGGCTAATTAAGGACCATCCGCAGCTGTTGGGGCTCTCTAAGACACACTGAGCAGGGCCCTGGAGGGATGAGTAAGCAGAACTCCAGTCCTGACACCCCCGCAAGGGGAGACGAGCGACAGGAGGGGTTTGAAGAGAGCGTTATGGCCGCTTTTTTCTTTTCTTCTGTCCCGCTGTGGGGCTTCACCTCACACCAGTGCCTCTGCCCCCTCAGACGGAGGCGTCGACTTTTTACCGGCGTTCGCCGTGGCTCCTCCCACTCCCGCATTGTCGCACTCCATAAAAACAGGACGCCTCGGACAGTTCAGATTTCCTACGATGCTTGAGAAATGGCAACACGTTTCTGACATGAAATAAAAAATAAGCTTTTGTTTGATGAGCTCTGGTGACATAAGGTGAGTTCTTCCATCCCTCACGAGAACGTCAGCGGTAGAGCGGTGTCCTCATTCTCTGCTGTATGCAACAGAAAAGCTTGGCTTTGGATCATTTTTTGGAAACAGGAATGCACAGCAATGTACAGTATAAAAGACAAGTGTGCTTAGTAAAGTGTAAAGGTGGGTTCGGGGGAAAAAAAAAACAATTGAGATGTTTCCTCGTCTGTTCCTATTCCCTGTGAACAATTTCCGAAAAATGTTGAACAGCATAATGCCTTTTGCAAGTCTTTTGGAAAAGCTCTAAATTTGATATTGATAAGCGTGTAGTCAGGTGGAAATGGACAAGACTGGGGTTTGACTTGCACCTGCACTTTCCTTGAAAACTCTGTAAAGCACATGGATATTATCATTTACTTTTTTACTTTTAATTTACAGAAATATAACTGGTTTCAGGAAGTCCCTGAAACTGAACCAAACTGTTGCAATGTAGTGGGATTTCATTGAGATGTACTGTGATAGGCATACCAAATCCTTAGCTAAGTTTGTATTCCCAGGCATGTTTATACAGTATTTGTGAGTGTGAGGATTAAATATATAATGATAGTTATATTAGAAACAATGAGATATCTAACAAATAAAGATGCTGATCATCAGGGTGTCCAGTAAGAGTGAATCTGAAGAAAATATGAATTTGTCAAAAACTATTCTGTTTCTTGAAATAATGTTCCATATATGGCTGCCCTACAGTATGAATTGTCATACCTGGCTGTCTACAATACTTTGGTAATATTAACATATTCATTTAAAATAATAAACATTTTTGTATCAATTTCCTTTGTGGTCCATGTGAATTGCAAGAAAGGGTAACACAAATATAAAAGAAAGCAAGCCAATGTCCAAGGGAGTCATACTGTAGCTAGAACAGTGCTACAGATTTTAAAAAAAGTTTTCAAGCAAAGACACAAATCAATTGCCAAATAAAGATGGAGTAGTGGGAAGGGACTCTTCATCACTAACAGAAATATCACTGAAGTTGACTTTTTGGGGTTACTGAAACAGAGACTTCATCACTCACAGAATATAAAGACAAGCCTGCAGATCATCCTCAGAGATAGAAGAAAGTCAAAGGAATGCCCTGGTGATACATAATTCAAAGACCACGAAAATCATTGAAAAATCACTTTTCTTTATGCAGCCTTATCCTGCTTTATACAGTAAGTGCATAAGTAAAGTTGTTAACAATGCAGCTGCAGTTAAAAAAAGTATTTGGAAAAGACAGTCTTCAGTTAGTAGCCAAGTTAATTTGTAAAGTTCACTTTATATCAGGTTATTGACACTGAATTAATGTTCTTGTCCTGTGTGAGATTGCTTAGATTATAAGGAGCTCATGCATGAATTTGCAGCCTCTGTACTGTACTGAAGTGTTACCAAAAATCATATTTGGTACTGGGAACTACTGAACTAATTTAAAAAACCGCAAAGTATATTAATAGTTAATGGCAAGCTTCACATTTTTATTCAGCTGTCATAGGGCAACATTTACAAAGCTTGAGTGTGAAAGTTTTTCGATGCCTTTAAAAAAAATGTATACTGTAAATGCATGAAAAAGCCAATTAGCAGGCATAGCATGAAAGCACAGGACTGTCAAATCATTTAATGTCATAATAAACACCAAATTAACTACTTTCTTTAATATTAAAGCACTGTGCTATAATACTTGTATGCTGCTTTAATATAAAGAAGTCAATGACTGGTATCACACAAATAAATAAACGTTAATTTCCAAAGACGTTAATCAAAGTAGTGGTTAGTAGAGATCAATTTTTAAAACAGTACTTTTCATTTCAGTTTGTGAAATTCACTTTTTTAATTCGCTTAATATACAATACTGTTTGCATGGTTTGCAAACATAAGTACATTGTTAATGATGAACAAGGTTCACTTATAGTATTAAGAATCTACTAAAAGCTAATGGAAACCATTGTAAAAACAACACTGTGTTTTTTGTTGGTCTTCATACATTGCTAACATAGTTCTGTAATGTACACTACTTTTAACTTGGGCTCCTACAACTATGTGCCAATATATGGAGGAACTCTTCCGGATAAGAAAACCATCAGACAATTATTTTAAGTTTCAAAGAGAAGTTTTCACGTTTATATTAAAATACATTTTTCATGTGGGTGAAGAGTTTTAATGCCTTTTTGGAGCATCTCCTCATGCATTTTGGAAAACTGCATTAAGAAAATTTCACTTTCTCTCTTTTCTCCTTTGCTTTCCACCAGAAAACTGCAGGTAGCAAATCAAAGATGAAGCCAAGCTCTAAACATTTCCTCCTGGAAACAGGATCTCCCTTAACAAAGGTTCCCTCTTATCTCTCCAGTACAGCTGTTATGGTCGTCCCCACTTATCACTCTTTTACAGCTGTGACAATTTCACTATAATTTAGGAAAGGAAAGCTATGTGAAATGTAGTGACCTTGTTGTATGAAGAATAAATGTTGCTGAAGATTTTAAAATGTTCTCTCTGCATTTAATGGCTGGAATGGTTCTGGTCTGTTAGACCCTAGTTTAACTCAAATTATCTTTGAATTAAGAAGTAAAATGACTACAGGTTCACTAAGAAGTCCTTGAGGGAAGTTAGGTGAAGTTGTAAATAAGCATGTGATATTGAAAAGGATGTTCTTGTATACTCTACACAGCATAGTAAGTGCTTGAGAGCCCTGATTTATTTGGGCACCAACATTCACATGGAGCCTATCTCCGCAATATGTTGTATCTAGTATATACAGTACAGAATTTACCATAGAGATACAATTGAGCTATTAATGTTTCATTTCAATTATAACTTTCCAACATATATTACCAGAATGTGACTTGAACATTCTACACCTCAGTTTAAAGTGACAGAACAACAAAAATTAAGACTGTTTGATAACTTACAGTACTTAGCATCTTTCAACTTCTGTTGTTGGCTCTGTCAGTCTGTCAAGATCCTGTTTAACTTTGAAAGGTTGTTGTAGGAGTCTGGCAGTGGGTGTGAACAAATAGAATAGTGTTGGTTGACTAATTTCACCATTTTTAAATTTGTATACACTGCAATGAGCTAAACAACTACAAGCACTTCAGCTGCGCCTAGCAATAGGAAAAAATATAATAGAGTGCTTTTACTGAGTCATTTGGTTCTTTGCTGTAAAATGAGTTCTGGAAAAATGACATCAAATGACATCAAACAAATTATTAGTGGCCTGTGTAGTAATTGTCAGACAAGGAGATAACATCACTTTTTTATTTAACATTTATTTAGGTTTATTACATGTTTTCACTGTTATCAGTTCTTTTTCTTAAAGATTCCAAAAAAGTTCAAAATTTCAAGTTACTGTACCTGTAATAACTGAAAAAACCTTGAGCTCTTGACTGCTGTTTGAATGAAGAGAAGAAGATACCAGAGTCCCAGTCTGAATTGAGAAACCATATTTCAAACTCTTTGGTTGATTATGCACACCAATTTTATGATGACAGAATTTTAAAAAAATATTATTAATAATAATATTCAGTTTGTGTGAGTTTGAGATGACCATGAAGAACCATTAAATACCTAATGTATTTCTCTGCGACTGCTGAAAAAATAATAATACTACAGCTTGTAGAATGAGAGCAGTGGTTTTTCATGCAGTGCAGATCTTTTTTAAATTGGAAAAAAAAATCTAATTTTATAATTCCAAATGAAGCAATTAAGGTCAGCTTTCTAATGGTTTCCAGAAATGTATGTAAGATCTTTGGGGCTTTAACTGCCTTGTTCCTGTTTGGAAGAATAAGTGGCAATCCTCTACTCAATCTATTACTCTTTATTCATACGAGTCAGGCAATGTAGATTACATGCAGAAATTAATGAGAAAGAATTTATTTCTATAATGGATGCAATATAAAAGGAATTCTCTATGTTTTGGTAAATGCCTTGTAGTGCTTGCTGAAGGTTAAAAGAAATTGAAGAAATTGGATGGACCATGTGGGTGGTATTGAGGTGCTAATTGGAAGAATGCACAAGTTTTGTGGCTTTCAAAGACATTTATTGGACTTAATATAGAAAAACTCTATATAATGAAATGTAGTGGCAGATGTGCATTTCAGTAGTTTGCTAGCCTTGAAGTATGCATTTATTTTCAATGTCAAATGACTGTAAAATAGTCACTTTTCCACACACTACACTATACTTATTGTATAAAAGCAATGTGTTTCCAAGGTTATGACAAAACTATCGAGAAAGATTTACGTTTGTCCTTATCTTTACAAAGAACTAGATCTGTTTTTTTTTTAAATAAAACCTAAAATGCAGTGATTTTGCTGTGGTTGCATTTGAAAATATAATATCAAAATGTCCTTCAATAACCTGTACCTTAGGTGAGAGAAACAGAAATATGTTAATGAAGGATAATTGTACAACAGGATGCTGCCTTATACTAATGCTTGGTATGTTTTCTGTGGAAAAACTCCACAACACAAACTTCCAATCCAATGAGCTCTGGATTGTAATTGCATAATAACTTTGAACTAATTTTAAGTATAATACTGTATAGAAATATTTAAAGGATACATTAAAGAAATGCCCTTAAACATAATCTTAAACATTAAAATTAAACATCATAAAGAAATGGAAAGAAATTCGGTGAATGTGGATAGAAAATTAATTGGCAAAAAGTTTTAAAACAAAACATTTTCTTCTTAATATTTAGCGGTAGATTCTTAGTGCACCACCAAAAATTCAACCCAAAGGGTTGGTTTGGCAATCAGGGTAATCTTGGCTTTGATATCTTTAGCTCCTGGTTAGTAAGACTCCTGGATTCACTTACAGTACCTATTGTAAATAAACACAGTCCAGGATTTGTAATAATTAGGGCCAGCCAAACGACTGGTTTGAGTTTCAATTCCGTTGAACAAGCAACCAGCTTATATGGCCAGTAGACAAAATGAGGAACATCTTGGTACAAGATTCTCATTAAAAAAAACTGGCAAATGGAGATATCTTTCCCTATGTTGCAAATTGTGGGGCACCTCAGTAAACAGAGTAGGATAAGTGTCTCAATTAAGTAATATATCATTTTCCAGTGGGGCTATATAGTTGAAATATCTAAAAAAAATCATACATATCACTATTTACAGTAGGACGCAGACAAGGAGGGATTGCTATTCATAATCAATTGAGACAGTATTTCCAGGATGCTTATGAGCTATTCAAACTCCTAAAGTAAAATAATACGCAGTCCAAGTGCGCTGATTACAGATTGACTTCATTTGCAAGCCTATTTCTTAATGCCTTGATTTGAAATTGTTTACTGTGGTTAGTGTGAATAGGGCATTATTTGTCTTTGTATAGGCACCTCAGGAAGAAGGAATAGCCATACTTAAAGAAGAACAAGCAACAAAATAAGGCTTCTGGGGAGTTGGGTGTTTTTACTGGTTTGTCTGTTTCGTTCTAGTTTCCAGTTTACTGTAGCATCATTCAGTATAACAACGTTACTTTCCTGACTACCCTTCAGTCTGAAAGATTTTCAGCAGATAAAATACAGAAACAAATGATGATTTCCAGTCTTTTGTGCCAGTTTTTTGCTGAGACAAGCTCCAGGTCCCCCTCAACCCTGAAATGGATGAAAGCAGTTAGAAAACGGTTAGATGTATGGACATAATGGAGTTAGAAAACTTTCTCCGTTTTTTTTTTTCAAAATGTTAATGTGTACTTACACAGTTCAGTTTTGATGCTTTGCTATTTAGCAAAGTTAGCCATTGCTATTTGTGGCATCATTAGCCACTGCTATTTCTGCACATAAAAAGTTGCTCATCACACAGGTAGATTGATAACTTATTAGCTGAATAAAATCTAATATCTAAAGTAATGTTAAATTACTTATGTTTGTATTGTGTTTTACGAAATGCTATAATACAAACCACTATAAAATTAAAAGTCTGTTCACATGTGTTGTGTCGTATGTAATAGTAAGAGATAATATTCATATATTCCACAATTCATGTCTTTTGCTCTTGAAAACATAAAATGTGCTCCTTGTAAAATCTGTGTGTAAGCCTATACAAGCTGATAAGCCCTCATAAGGGCAAACATCTGTCCATGACTGCTTACCTTGACTTAATATACGCAAAGCAGAATTTGAAAAATATAATTGAGAAACATAATTCAGTGTTCAGGTGTTCAAGAAAGCATATGGAGTGTATGGCGTGGGGAGGCTTTGTCAAAACTAAATTTGTTTAAAACTAGAACAACCAAATGAAGCAAAAGACCCGACACTCACATAGCGCTGGTATAAAACAATCTTTCCCTTCGTAAAAGTCTGCACTAAAAATAAGATTCTTTATTCTCAGGGAGTCTCTCATTCCATTGACTTAGGACTTAGATTTCCATCTTTTTAATAATAGGTGACACAAATTGTGTTCTTTATTTAAAGACATTGCCCTTGTCTGGGCAATGGAAACTTTTCTAACAGTGCATTATGGCAGATTTTTTTGTCATACAGATTGAGAAAAACCCATCAAGAATATCAACAGCTTCAAACTGAAAAGTTAGACATAGCTAATGACTGCCTTCCTGTGCAGCTTGTCAGAGCACCTGACAGCAATTAAGATAAAGTAAAGAAAATAGAGGTCAGACAACCATTAGGGAGCTGTGATCATAATATGGAATGCTTTGAAGGTAGATTTTGAAACTGTGCAGGTAAAGTCCAAACCAGAGGTTTGTATTTTCAGGAATATTGATTATAAATTTGCAACCAGTTACATCCTGAACCTAGAGGGATATCCTACTCTGACAGGCTACAAGAACTGAATGTTTTTAATAATGAACAACAAAGCCCGAAAGGCACTGGATTCAAATAAAGTATTCAGCAATGCTGACAAAGTCCTCAAACTCAACACTGAAATGTGAGTAAGAGGACTCAGGTGGAACTAAGGGAAGTGTAGGGAGGTCCATTTAAAAGCAAGATCAGAAGGCACTTCTTGAAACAAAGGTTTGTAACACATATCCAGCAATGATGGCATGTTGCTGAAGCTGATATTTTTCCTTCTTTCAAGAAATGGCTGGATGACATCCTCATATCACTTATCTGGCATCAATAAGTTAGGTCTCATACATACAGTATATTTTCTTGTGTGCTTGTCTTTTTCCTTTTGAAAAAAACAGGGGGAATGCTTTACAGAACTTTTAAGAGATGTATGTATAATAAGTGAACATTTTGATGTTTGAATGTAAGCTATTTCATAGGAGCATAATGTTTTGCAGTTCCAGACCTATTGCAGTATGTGCCTGTGGCATGATTGTGACCCACCATCAATGGCACAGAAGGGTCAATGGCAAGGTCCATGTCTTTTATTTTTAAAGGTAGTGTGAAGAAAATATTATAACTGAATTAAAGTTTTTTTTAGCTGTGGTAGAGAACTGGAGGCTTTTTTGATTCAGCTCGCCATCTTTAATCTGGAATCTGTACTGAGCCCTTGTACTTTGCAATGGGGAGAGCTTCAAAATATCAAGCAAATGAGATGCACAAGCTTTCAGCATTAACTTCCTGTTCATAGAGGGTATAGGCACCATTCTCTAAGTGATGTAGTGTAAACCTGCAGTATCAAGGCATTTAGTGTGCCAACTTTTCGGTGGTTGACAGCAAGAAGGCTCTTTTCAGTTTTCAATTAGGTTTCTTCCAGGCCTATTGCACTTATAGTAGGTGACGTAAGTTGAATTCCATTTAATGTGTAAGACACAGGTATTAGTTCTCACTCAGAAGAACAGTTTCATAGGCATCCCGAAAGTTAAGACTGAAAACCAGGCTAGTCATCCAAATTCATTCATAAAATTTGCAGTCTCTTACATTTGCACAAACAGTACTGTAGGCTCTCAACTGAAGTCTACCTTTTTTAAAAGAAGAAACAAATGCGAAAGAGGATTTCGACATCTTTCTCAGTTAAGAAAATAAAGTTATTCAGAAGAAGAGGTCTCTTTGATTTCATGTTCCCTCATTCAAGAATTAGCTACTCGGTCAAGATAGGAAAAACACCATTTCCGCTTACTGTATATTGTCTTGTTTTTAAAGTATATTGCATCCTATAATTAACTTCAAAGTCTTGCAGCCTAGGAACTATTATTACCAGTGTAGCTCTACAAAACCATCTGGTACAAAAGATCATTTCAGAATCATCTATATTGAATCTATATTGTGTGCATTGTCCATTCAGAGTTACTGCATTGTACTGCATACCTGCTATACTTTGCTTATTGTGATTTTCTCTAAAGTATCTTGCTCTTTATATGAGACTTATCCAGCAATATATTAGGCAACTTAAATTTATTATGCAAATTACATTTACAATTTCTGCACATACTTTATTTATCTTTAAAATATACAGTCTAAACAAATATCATGCAAACAGATTGCATACCGCATTAGTATGATATACTTCCTCTCTACATTTTCTCAGTGATGACTTCAAAAATCTTTCTTTCAGTACAAAATCCAACAGAATGTTTTCAACTCCACCTACATTTCCAACAATTATCGTCTGGTTTTGTAAACTGAACACCTTTGAATTTCTCCAGATGGATTCAGGAAGTAGGGAGAACGTTTTAATTTGAAACCTGAATTGTTTCCTTAGGTAAATTCTCCTTTTTTTGTACTCTACTTCCGGTAGTGCTCTGAATTTAGAGGATTTTCTCAATAGGCATGTTTTATGTACAAGTGACATACAGTTGGTGATGAAATATGCAGCTGAGCATTGTATTTGCTTTATGCTTGATTGCCCACTACCTCTGAGAGTTGTATTTAGAAAAAGAAAAAAGCATCTTAATCCCCTCATATCTCCCAATTTTGGCTCTTCTCTGTGAAAGTGATGTAGAATGGAACACTGCTTTTGTAAGTACCTACAACTATTTTAATTCTAACCCTGTGATGCGGGTTCTTTGTCACTGCATGTCTAATTGCTTCATGCTGCTATCTGTTGATTGTTGGTTGACGCACTGTTTATATAAGGAACCCCTAGCTTCACCAATCCCTCTGCATTCACTTGTGTTTTTCTTTTGAAACCCAGGGAATATTGTTGTTTCAAATGAATCTATTTATTTTATATGCAGTACACCAGCATTTGCTGCATCTATGAATTACAATAAAAATGAAACAGCAGTACCATAAATTAGGAAATAACTAAGCAATACAATTATCAAAACACTGTAGAAACAAAAGATTAGGACAAAGATTTTAGATTCCAGATACCATGTGTGGTTTCAGATTTCCTATTAAGCATTTGAGCAATTCAAGAAAAAAATACCAAATGAAAACATCTTTTTCCAGTGTCTAATAATGCATAACAATCATGTTTATGGTCGATTATAGAGAGCTGAAGTTCCCTCTAGTGTTCAAGAAGTGTGGTGTTTTTTTAAAAAAAGCAGATGTGTCCTTGCTTTCTTCTACCTAGAGGTCCATTGAAGATATTTTATAGCAAAACTAAGAGGTGAAATTAATTAATCAAACAAATTAATGAATAAAAAGAACTATACAATTATGTTTTTTTTCAGAATTTAAAGACATGCATTCATTGCTTAAATTACACATTTTTGCTTTTATTTTTCATATTCCACTCAAGACTCAAATTTGCAACTTTCACATCCTGATTCTTATATTTTCTTAATTTTAACACAGACTCTCCATCTAATAAACCAGATGTTTGAATTTGATTGCAACTGCTAAGTGCATGAAAAAAATAAATGGTCTGGTTAGTTATCAAATCTTGATTTTCATTTGATGATGATTAATATCATTCATTCTCTCGTTTGACTGACACCATTTCACAAGGTGACCAACAGTGAATTTGTCAAGAAGCCAAACAACATGCACCCATGAGGTGACTCATTAGGAATCTGAAACAGGCAGACAAGTGGTTTTTATTTAATCAAGGGCAAATTATCTTAGATGTATTCTTTTATTCAAAATCATGGAATTTATTTGCAGTTCCCCCCAGTGAGGAAAAAACAAAGACCAATCAACCCAATCACGGCTTCACATCGCATCTACCCAGGGGAGAGGAAGGACAAGGCTCAAGTCTTCTGCAAGACGTGCGATGTCCTCATCTTCCTCTCTACCCCTATGCAGGCCTAGAATACAAACAAGAATTTTGTTGGAAAGAAATTGCATTCTCCTTGCTAATCCTCAGTTGCACTCGCTTTTAGACACATGCAGCCATACAGTAAACAAGTCCTGAAGAAAAATACTTCTTTAAACCTGTTTCCTGCGGAACTGTTGTAGTGTGGAACTGCAGTTCATGAAGCCAACTCCTGTCAAACTTTGTTCTGCTGGACACTCATATTCTGACATACCAGCATATTTAATTCTTAAGTTCTTCTACAATCAGTAGTTGTCCTGTGCTGAATGTTTGTCAGCACTATGCACCTGTGTAAGTTTAATGACAATAAAGTTGAATTGAATAACGTTTTGAAGTATGTTTAAGATGTAGCCTAAAATTTGTAACTGTGATACATTTTGTTTACACCTTCCTCTAGGTATGCAGTAAGGTGGAATTGAATACTCTGAATCACCTTAAAAGTGTCTGATATACTTATTAATACTTAATAATCAATGACAGGATTCCAAAGCATTCTTACCCTTGAAACTCTCCTGATATTACTGTATAAGAGCATCAGTAGTTTATATTGCTATACCAGAGCAGAGCAAGCTCTCACTTGCCTCTCTGGTCTTTCTGATCTTGATTGAGTTGATGAAAATGGAATCCTTTGATAAGATGAACAAGCTCCTGCTTAATGGACTTCAAAGGGAAAAGGAAAGCACTCAGGTTTCTGTGTTGTTTTGGTTTATATGGTATCGATATTAATTGTGTTTGTAATGCACTTGGTTGATTTCCCATCAGGCAACTTATGATGTTGGTTATGGAGATAACTTATTGTGTGTAGTTTTACTACTAAATGTTTTCTGTTTAAGATATGCATAATAGTTCCACACCCTAATACCTGTCCCATACCATTTTAAAATTAACTGCAAGCAATACAATATCTGATCAGAAAAACAAGAGCATGAGAGAGAAGACCTACTAAGACAAATAATCTCTGAGACCTACTGGTAGAGCAAGGAAACAGATTGAAGCAATCAGCTGTAAACAAAGCAATATAATTATGGTTATTAATGTTTAGTCTTTTATTTATACATACAGCATGATTTGTATTGAATTTTTCTAAAACGATTTCTGATTTCTTTGCTTTTTTATTAGTTTAGGAGAGTACTATGGTTTCATCATAGCAACCAGCAGGTTTTCTGCTTAATAGTGTTTTTAATCAGACATGAATAATCTGTGGTTACTTCTGCTTCAGCTAAATAACATTTAATGTGTAAGAGTCATTGTCTCTTATTTATATACCAGCATAGCAGGGGGGCGATTAATAAGACAGGCAGGGAGAATTTACAATGAAGGACAAATTCGAATACTAATATTTGTGTAACCTTTTCATGTCTGGACTCAAGTTTAATGCCACCTGTTTTAAGTAATTCTAAAACATTCATGTAGCATTTTATCCTGAATTCATCTTCATGTGATTCTTAAATTAAATTACTTCCTCTAACAATAAACTCCATTAAACAGAAGTGATGTATAATTGTCAACAGATGGTAGGCAAAAGAAAACAAAGAAAAAAATGCCTACAGAGTATTTAGGAAAACATTTTAAAATATTCATGGATTTTGCCCAGTTTTTTATCAGAATAATATATATGGTTCCATCAGACATTAGTCAATGGTTTATCATGGATTGGGACTGATAATTATTGGTACAGTATTCTAATGATTACCAGTAGAATGTAAACTGTCTTCCTTTTCTCCCTTTAAATGGAATGGTGTAATAAACTGGACTGGAAGCTTCCGGGATTTGTCAGGGGATGTTTTTCAGTTGGAAAAATATATTTGTCTGTGAAAAAAAATTCTATATCCTACAAAGGTAAAAATATCATTTTTTTCATTGTCTTCAGATATTGATCTGAAAGTGCCATTTTTTTACACAGTACCACTAATATGTCCATTTGAGTACATTAGTTCTTTCTACTAAGGGTTCCACAGCTTCCTGCATTGGAAGCTTGATACCAAAGGTCCCCCCTGCAGGCCTCAGGTACCTTGTGGTTTTCACTTTTTTAATTAATTTTCTTTCCCATTCATTCTGTCATTTCAGCCTAAAATGTGGTGTCAAAGAATTTTTTGGTGTGTGTTCTGAATCCCTGATTTGTATTTCCATGGCAACCAAGCAAGGATGCCAAACTTGATACTTGATAACATTTCTGTTTTTTTTATTTCTTGTAGGTCGCAGATTCATTCATTCAATCCTCAGCTAAAAACCTCTGACGCATACAGTATGTGCTGGAAAAGGGCCCAAAATCGGGTATTACAGAACAGAACAGAGTATGACAACATTAAAACAATATCAGGCAGGGCTCCCTGGACTCATAACTGGTGGGTTGTGATTTCAATTCCCCGCTACAAACAATGCTACCTTTAAACAAACAAAGCCTTGAGAGAAGTAATTTACCCTAATTGCCCCCTTTTCACCCAGCTGTATTAATGAGAACTAGTATTCCTGATAGTATAGGAGAGTTCCTGTGATGGACTGGTATCCCATTCAAAGAGGAAGTCATATGCTTTCTAATAGCTACACACCTAAAAACCAGGCTGTGACCCAATAAGCCTTAGTATTTGGCTTGAATAGAATTACCTGCCTGTCTATTTCTCCTATTGATTTTTTACATTATAATATATTGCACAATTCAGTATTTTTGTCCATTTATTTTAGCCAATAACCATTTTTTAAAGTATTCCTCTAGCCTTTCTATAATTCTTCCACATCCTTGGTAGTATTCTAAATGTCTGCAAAAGATTAGAGATTTATATTCAATTATTATTCAAAGATTGATATTCAACAACAATATAGTGGAAATTGTTATAGGTCTGCAAAGAAAAATAAGTATTCTAGATAAGTGAAATGGAGTAAGTGTTGGTTAACTAGTGAAGTAACAAGCCTTTATTGTCTAACACAAAAAAAAACCCTTGCAAGTTCTGGTTCATTAGCAAAATTAAGAATTCATGAGTTTCTAACTGAAATGGCATTTGCGAATCAGGGCTCCATTTTGTTTAGGGTGACTGCTTTGCTAAATTATTTAATTGGTCTCCAGCATTAGCTCAATGGATCATGTACTTTGATAAAATGAAAGCAAAGATGCAGACAAATTTCTTCAAAATGAGAGGGATGTGGGAAAATATAGAAGTCAGAAAATGATGGAAAGGCTCAGCAAATGAGATGCAAAAGGTAGTGAGCTGATAAAACTGAAAGGTGACAATTAGATGACTACAGACGTGTTTAATCATCATTGGCTGAAAACTGTGGAAAATAATAAAAATACTCAGCAAATGTCAAAGAACAAGCATTAGATTTCCATCAATAAACTTGTTGGTAATGGATGCGCCTTACATTTCTATGCTTGTCTTTCAAGGCTTTTTTCTATATCCCATAATACATTATATATTGTATACATTCTATATCCCAGAATACATCATTTGTGTGCAGTGCTAGTTGTATTCCTTACAGTGAAATACTGTAGCATACAGAAAATGAGCTACATATTCATATCTATCACAGAGTCTCAAGATTCTCACTCATTTGAGGTACAGTAATTATAAAATGATTATTAAATTTAGCAAAAAAATATTTTGAAAATGCATGCACATTTGTGGGGTGAGTTAAGCCGTTTTCTAGAGGGTTTATAGAATGTTAGTAAAAAGCATCCTTACTTTTGGTATAACATTATGGTGAGGTAACCTGAGCATTTAAGAGGGAAATTGGCCAGAATTGTTCATACTGCAGGGCTAGTAAAATAATTGGTCAACCACAGAAATAGCTTAAAGAGCCGTATTATATTTCAATTCAAAAGAAAGCTTAGCTTATCGCTGACGAGCCCTCCCACCCTTTTCATTCCCATTTCCAACTGCTACCTTCAGTGAGGCGTTTTAGAACCCTGTGGCCCCCAAAAAAATACAATATATACGAGAAATCCTTTGTTCCTTGTGCTTTCGGTACTGTATATTAAACCCAGTAAGTGAGTGTTTCCTGCATGGAGCTATCGGATTATATGTATTGGTAGGGTAATATAGGCAGAGCGAGATGTGTACTGTATATTCATGTGTATTGTTTCCTGTCAAGGACTGTTGTTTGTTTTTAATGTGTATTTTATGTTGATGCCAAAGACAAATTTCCACCCTTTTGGATGGGCAATGAAGTTACATCTTATAAGCAAACTTTGATATGTATACTTGTTCTGAAAGTGAGATCTTGATCTTTGTGTAAGTTTAAAACCAGAATGAGTCTTCTCCGCACTTTGTTCATTTTAGTTCCAAAGTTCTGGAAACATGTGGTGGTTTTTATTACATATGAAAAATGTTGGCTATCAAATCGAGTAGAGAGGCACCAAAACCTCTAAAACTAAAACTTCAGCTCTTGTTACCACGTTTCTAAAATTACTTTGCAGCACCTGTAATGCCACATAGAACTTGAATGATACTGGATGTGACAGGCCCTTTGCAGATGGCTTCAAAAACAAAAGTATTTGCAGAGATCTAATTAAAGTTAATGATTAAATTCTTGGTTCTAGATTTAATAATGAGATGACAGTGTGGAACAGTGGACAGAACTTTGGGCTACTTGACCAGGAGATTAGATTTTCAGCTCCTTAAAGTGAATACTTTTGCTGTATTCCTGAGCAAAGTTCTTTACCCAGATTCCTCCAGCAAACCTGCCTGAACAAGTGGGTATGAATATTTTCTATGTAGAACACACGTACTGTAATTGCAATCCCATCTGAGTAATTCTGGCTAAAAACTATCAACTAAATAATGTGTAAATAGTACCTGCTAGACGAGCTACTGTAAAATCCCTCCAAACGAAAGGGACTTTCCCTTGAATTGTATTGAGTAAAAGAATATGCTTTCAACAGTGTAGGACAGACTGTTCCGCCACAGCTCTGCTCCTGAGGGGACATGCTGCTCAGAGAGAAAAACCAAAATCTGAGAATTAAAAATGTCCGTAATGCAGTCTGATGTAAAAATGAAAAAAAAAACACTGTTTTGTCCAAATGGAGGTAAAGCAAATTCTTCAATGCTGTATCTCCAAGGTGTTTCTCATTCATTCATTAAGTATTACATTGTTTGTAATATGAACTTTAGTGACATTTAATGGTTAATGATAGCGAATATATTAGGCAACTCCACTGCTCTCTGGGCATCAGGTAGAATTGATTTGTTTTCTAAGCTGCGATATAAGTGAAGATGAAGTACAAGTCAGACTGAAAGGCGTGTTTCCTACAGTGTTTGGAAAATGATGCTTAATGGTAACAAAATTAAATTGTTTGTCACTAATCTTAATAGTTGAGGACAAGCAAGAAATTAAAAGTGAGCTTGTGTGTGGCAACACTGGGATAAATGCCTTAAAAAGTATTTTGTTCTTGTTTTTCTGGATCAATTAAATGTTTTCTCAATCCAAATCAGCTATACCTTACTTAAATCACAGTGCATCAAGAATTGAGTGCTGCCTTGAGTTAAGAACCTTGTTGGTCTTATTTCTTGTAATACTACAGTTATAACATAATTGTCTAATCAGAAAAGAATATCTAAGCTGAAACAACAGCTCACGTGTCTTGATAAATTAATCTTTTAAGATAATACATTATCTTTCCTTATACATTTAGAGTAGGTGGTTATTTTGTTTATTTGCAGTTTAGTTATAATTAATATAACTGCAGAATTTACATCAGAATTACACCATGGGGTATAATTTGGGCTACTAATAATAAATAACTTTGGGTATTTCAGTACAAAAACTTTCAGTTCAGAAATGGTTGATACTGTAGGTTTCAAGGCAGAATAAGTAGTATTGGTGAGGTCTGAATAGATGGGTTCCGCAGCATAGTTTGTCAGAACTATAGTTTTAAAAAAGTATATGTTTCTTTCTTGAGTGATGTGATCTTGGCTGACAATATGGCTGAGTATCACTCATTTATACAACAGTCAAGACAGGGTCTGCTGTCATGGGAGGTGGGCTGAACAGTTAGCACACATGTTGCTGCTGGCTTTCAAAGACAGTTCCACAGCTGGTGGCATATAAACTCCTGAGCAATCTCCCTCCAGACAGGATATGGCGTGTTCCTCTCTAATACCAGCAGACCCAGGCCTGAAAGCAAAAAGCCTCAGGTTGTGGGTTCACTAGAGTGACAGAAAATCATGGTGTTCACAGCAGGAACTACAGTGTCTAAGTGAGATTTTTTTTAATATGGAACTGTATAGACGTAGTCCTACAGATAAGATATACTGTAAATGAAAAATAAAGTATGTGTTAAAATGATGTCCTTCTCTGCTGCTGTGGATCTGGCTTAGAAGCAAATGCATGTCTTTGACTCATCTTTCTGTTGGAAAAAAATAATTCCACTGCACTGGAGCAGAGTGCTGACAAGCACACGTCGCCGTTACTAATGAAAGGAGCGAATGCAGAAAGAGAGGTGAAAAGAGGCTGCTGTCAAAAGAGGGTGACATTTAAAAAAATACTGTCAGAAACAATCAGCGGCAGTGGGAGAGACTAATGCATATTTAAATCAAGGTGGAGATAAAGCATTCAGGTGACTGAGCTGAATCGGCACACAAAACGGGACGTCAAAGGAATGAATAGGGAAAGGCAAAGCCAGCAACCTGAAATGTAGTAATGGTGAGAAACACCACTGGTTGACTGCACTTGAAGGTACTGTACACTGTTGTTTTGTAGGCATGTTAGTAGTTGTATCTGCAGAACTCAGTGCCTTGCTTGTAAAAAGTGCAGTATCTTTCCATTTTATTACACTGGAGAACCTGATGACTTGAACATATCAATTATTGACTTACATGGCTTAGGTGTTTCAGCTACTTTTAAAACCATACTTACCTGAGGCCGTCTGCAATCAATACACTGCTTCCTACAGTTTTCTGTTAGGTGGTGTGTTAACATTAAGAAGACTATGTTGAACTGTTTTTGCAGTTGAAGGAAATACTGTCTGGAGAATGCAGTATGCTAAAGTGCTTTTACTATGGTTTTATGATTGATTAGCCCTTTAAGCTGCAGACAATTCCAGGTAATTAAAGTAAGTGACTTACAGCATGTTTTCAGGATTTTTATTGTGTACCTCTCAGTTAAACTATACTATTGTATAAAATATACTAGCGTTAAGTCAGTAAAGGTTTGTGTTTTACGAAGTTACTTTTCGCTAAAGTACTATAAGTGCGACCCTACAGCCATCAGGGAAATTGCAGGGCCACAGTTTCACTAGGAGCGGAGGAGAATGACCAATCACAACACATTCCATGATAACAGTGAGCCAATGACATGCTACCACCGGGGGAATTCAGGTCTCATGATGCAGGCTCAAACTCACAACATCTGCATCATAAAGCTCCAGCTGTGCTTAGAGCAAACACCTTTAACTACTCCAGAGGCCCAATTATATGAATTTTAACATGATACTAAATTGTTATCGAGAGTTACAGTGCATGTCTCTCACCTTGATCAATACATAGGTGCATACTGTAGTATCAGAAGGAAGTAAAATATCGGTAGGTGTAAAAAAAGTAGTACTTTTAAACTCACTTTGCTCTAGTTTGAGAAAAGAAATTAGATGAATTAAGGTTAGGTTAGGTTATGTCCCTTTGTTTTCTAAATATGTATATTTTTTAAATCAGATTAAAGTCAGCACAATTTCATAATTTTCTAGATGCAGAACTTTGTTCAAGAGGAGGTAACTGACCCCTGGAGCCCAGACATGCCTTCAGAGATACTGTAGATGAAATGTCATCCTTCCGTAGCTAAACAGAAAAAAAAGCACCCAGCATAAAAAGAATAGTTGAAGGTTATAACTCTATTCTGGGTGAATCAGTCAGTACATACTCTTATTATTCAGAATTTGGAATTCCTTTTTTATGATATGTGGAAACAACGTGACATGGTGGACAATCTTGACATGGTGACATGGTTTTTTGTAGGCTTATGGTTACAAGCTCTGTACTGCATAGGCATAATGAGGAGCTGCAGGCATACTCCCCTGGTCCCAGTAAGTCATCTGGTGAAATGACCCAGGTTCAAACCTGTGACACCTGAGGCAGAGCTCTCAACCCATTTTCTGAGTGTGCACCTTTATTGATTTTTTTTCCTCCACCGTACATTTTTCCCCAAAGTAAAACATGGATTTTTTTTTACATTTGTCCCATTCTGTCACCTCGAAATGGATTAAGTGGAAGAGAACAGGAAATAGAATAATTACTTCTCCCATGCACCCAATAGCAATAATTGTGGTCCACCCTGTTTGGGAAGTCTACATCAGGTTGTTCTACATGTGGGAGAACTGGATGTTACCAAAAGCAAAACTATTAACCAGTAAAAAGAAATTACATTGCAGAAGACATTACATTGTGGAAGGTTAGTGCAGAGACAGCATCATTTTCTCTCAATGTGGAGATGAGCCCTGTGTCCAATCAAGCATCCCCACACATTTTCTACCTCATATTGTTTGAGATGAGGACTCACTTCAGTGCATTCAGCAAATAAAGATCAAATAACCTGCTGTGAATAATGTTTTAAAAACTCTGGTTCCTTTCAGGATCTAGTTATAAGCCCCTATACCCAACTAGATAAAGATTCAGTCACACATGGCTGAAAGCGGTATTGCTTTTGAAAAATGAAATGTTTTTCTGTCTATCTGTCTATCTATCTTGCTGTGAATGCGTGTGTACTGTATTTTTACAAAACAGACCCTATTTAGTAAGCACCCACAGAGTAAGGAGATGGCCTTAAGGAGAGGGTGCATATTGACTCAGGCTGGTCTAAAATTACAGGTGCTATTGTTGTTCCACTGGCTTTTGTTTTAACAGATAGATGAATATTGCTTACAGTTGACAGCCGGCGTGCTTAATATTCAAAGGAGGAACACAGTCAAACATTATTATTCTGTGAATGATGTTCCAAGCACTTGGAGGCCAAGTACTGCAATGAATGCAGTAGTCATTGAGCACGTTCACTAGATTACAGATTTATTTTTACAAACATAAGTACTGGTGTGGCCCTTTTTAAATCTCATACACATAGAAACAGGCCATATTCTCATCCTTGTAAACATTTTTGATTATTTTTTCTGATGTAATGTGTGCTTTGTTCAAGATGTTTCCATCTGTTTTTAAAGAAATTTCTGAATATTTCCTACAGTATATACAATATGCTAGATACTGTATGTTCCTCCATTAAACACATTTTATGCTGTATGGAGAGGAAATGAAAAAAAGATACTAACTGCAAGATGATATTTGTTACTGTTTCTTTCATTTTTATCTGCTGATTAACATTGCTGAAGCTCTCAGCACATTTCATACAATAATTTATTGGATTGCTTATGTGTTTGTTCATCCAGTAGTAGAAATGTGGAGTGCATTATTTCTTTCTTTGTAAAGAAGATTAAATTCACACAGTATCACCGCAATGTCTATAAACCTGTGCTGTTACCAATTAAGTTAACCAGAATTAAATAACTGACAGTATTTCATGCATGGAAGAAAATAAAGAGCACTTAAATACCCCTTTATTGTACAGTAATTTATAAGCACATAGCATGATCCATATCATCCTAGATAGAGCAGATTAGATGCTGCTCTAATCAGAAGTTAGCCTATTTAAAATACATGGAAGGTTCTACATATATGTTATATGCTTTTCACAATAAATATGAACTCAGCTTTAATTTTTGTTGTAAGTGATTATTTTTAAAACATTTACATGGAAAGATTTGCAGAAAATGCATCCCCTTGACACAACACACCTCAAAAAAGTTACAACTTAATATCACTTCTGATAGCTTTATACAGAAAATATATGTCTTAAAACTTTTGGTGGGCATGAAAATGAGTCATTAATAGTGGATATTAATTAAATAGGAGTTCAATGGGTAGATGGTGTGCCCTGATCCCCAAATGGGAAAAGTTATCATTATTGCCTCTGCTATGCTCCTGTGTAATTTCCAAAAATTAGTCCAGCTCTTGTTATGCTATCTTACAATCGTTGCCCATGATGTTTCTCTTTTTTGGAACTAAAGCAAAACATAAATTAATGGATTTACATCTCTGTATATGTGGTGTGAGAACATTAGGTTACAAATTAAAACCCTACTGAGGGACTCATCAGTGAAGACCCCCACTTGGAGAACAGACTGGACTCTAATGTCCAGAAAGCACAGGGCTCCTGACTGTGAAAACCTTCCCTTTCTCCTCTGGTCTCCTGTCTCCTGACGTTCCAAAGTCCTGGAGCATGCTGGAGCTCTCCTTAAATCATTTAACGCCAGGGTCTTCTGTTACTGTGTCTACCACCCATCTTGAAGAAACGACAGTATATATGCAATTTCTATTTCTTCCTTCACACAGAAAACATTTCTTCAGAGTCTGCTGTTTCGTGTTAGGGATGATCTACTGTACCTACCCCTTGAGTGCCTTCCATAGGGTAGTTCTGAGAAGCATATAGCAAGCAGGAAATCTCCAAGTGACATATTTGATGTTTTAATACTGGGAGGTGAGTTATGAAACATGATTTCATCTAGGTCTTTGTGTACGTGAAGTACCGTGTAATCCAAAATGGTGAAGGGTACAGTAGAAATCAAATGTGTATCGATTAGTTTACAAACATTTTTTGTAAAACAAACCAGTTTAGCCGTTCAATTAGTTCAATTTGTGAATGGGTAAAATGAAGACAAACTGTACTCTGTAACAATCTTCTAGCAGTACAATGTTAAAATGTTTTTTACTTTTTACTGTCCATTATAAAATTAACAATTATAATAATGTTGCCACTATTGTTTAATCCTCCATAGGTTCACAAATGACAGATAATAAGAAAAGATAAATCTGCGTTGAAGGTAGATATATCAGTGACTGAATGTTCTGTGCAAGTCAGAGATAATCTGTAGTAGCTGTAATAAACGTTTTTGTGCCCTTTATATCTTTAATAAGTTCTTACATAGGATAAATATTTAGCATTCGGGAAATTACTTTGTATTCAGGAAATACAGTTTACAGTTAGAAACTTACTGTAATGGAATACAACAAATTATTTTACTTCACAATTATTTAAATTCCTAATTCAGCAAAGGAAAAATGTATACCTTAAATCGAAACAGTCGTCCATTCTTTTTAAACATTATATAATGCAGTCCTGAGCAGCTCAGTGTTCAAGAGAAAAAAAGGGGGGAACAGAAATGAGAGATAAGAATTGAAATTGTATTACAGGCAGCCTGTCATTGAAAGTGTCCTTTCATTTGAAGAGCTGTCATTTATAATGTATCAGAAACACGGCAATGATAGCAGACTCTCATTGAGCTGGCATCTTACGTGATCGAAAAATGCTATTCTAATTAACATTCCCACTGACCCGAAAATAAACATTTATTTTCCTATCTTCTGCATACGTCGTAGATTTCTGGCACTGTCCTTTGATAGCTTTTGCGATTTCTGTTTTTCCCCCTTGTTTAATTTATGCATCACATTCATGCATAATTAATTTTAAATTTACCACTGTGTGAGTATTAAAATACCCAAACAAATTCCTTTATAATGGAGATGTAGGTCTTCCTCATTAGAAATTAATAAGATATTTTTCAGGAAATGAGAAATATAATAACGTTTTGCGACCCTAGCACTACGAATGATGGCAATTATTCATTTCTACTGACAAGTCTTAGAGCTGTGGGCTTGATTAGTTAACATTTAGAAATAGCCAAGTTCAACAGTGTGTCAGACAACATGATTTAACACTTATGATAAATCTGCACAAATTTAAAAAGGCCACTTCTGGACATATTTGCCTGATTCATTTTAAAGTGTAGAAATGATTATGGAAATCAGCCTTTATGCACAAGACCTATATTTTATTGTATCCATAAAGCGATTGTGAAGATACTTGGAAACATTTGGAACTTAAATAAAGAAATGATTTTCATCACGCATATTTATCCTAATTAGTCAAAATAATTAGATAAATCAGAAACATAATTAATAAACATTCATTCATAATGGCGAGACTTCTCTCTGCTACAGAGCATGTTTTTTAATGTTTTAATACATTCATTAAAAGTGCATTCTTGTATTAAGCTAAGCTTTCTTCTTAACAAATATTTAAATATCATATGCATCGTAGATATCTTGTTTTCAAAAAGTAGAGCCTGTAAATAAAGTGGGAAAACTGATGTTGTCTGTTGCAAAATTGTAGGTAAACATGTTCTCACCTTCAAAGCAGTTGTGAGGATTTATGCTCACTGCTAGGCTTCAGTTGAATTCATTATAAGTACAGTACATCTACAAATGATGGCAGCATCACAAATCCACTGAATATTGGTTCTAATGTAGACATATGGCAGAGTGCTTCATGTACTTCACATACACTATAAGAATATATGTGCTTGCAGGTAGCTTAACTAGTACAGGATTCTGCTCTGAAAATATATGTGCAAGCATACTGTAGCTGTTTTGGATTTGGGCATTGTCAGTATTCAACTGGGACTTCTACAAAGCACAGTGCAAAATTGTCAGAGATTATCAAGTTTTGGGGGGTTTGAAACTCTCCAGGGGCTTCTCAGATCGCACCAATGTAACCCCAGTGGCAAATTTGACACCTGGTAAGACCTGGTAAAGGTCCCGTTTCCCTTTACCAGAAGCTTAGCTCTGCTGTTTGTGTCATGAAGTCGTAGTGCACAAAGTAGCTGATGGCCTGATATCAGGTGTTTCAGAAGATGCTGGTGAGGTGTCTTCATATCTTTCCCTTGCTGGGTTGTAATGGGGAGTTGAGCTGATAGAGAAATTGACAAGCTCCAACAATTTGGAAGCATGGAAAGATAAATTTAAATCAAACCTTAAACTATAAAATTTAACAGAAATAGATCAAAGTAATTTTGACAGTACAGGTAATGAGTGCCCAAAAAGAGAACATTCTGCTTGTACATATTCTTCAGAAAGGCATTTCTAACATTAGGGATGAAATTATCAAGAGACTGTCTTGATAGACTTCAAGATAGACTTGATGGACTAGACTTTTACTAGTCCAATGCTCAGTACAGGGTAACACCTTGGAGAAAAACAATTAAATGAGAAGGGATCAGTCCTTGTAGGAATTTAAAGTTAAGTGGGGCATTTAGCCTACCAACTCAGACCGTAAAATTTAACCTGTAAGAGAACTTTAAAACTGGGGCAATATATTCGATTGGTTTTTCACCTCTACGGATTCACGTCTTTGCAAGATGTAAAGTATTGCAGTACAAGTTTCCTAATGGAAACTTGGTCCTCCTTTTCCTAGTGGGCAAACGTCCCATTCCATAGTTCAAAAGACTGTGTTTACAACTGACCCACAATGATAGTTGTCCAATAAATAGGGAAGCAGAGTAATCTGTTTTTCGCTGGATAAACACAAGATCAGTGTTCTGAAATTGGAATGCCTCAAAATAATATGAAAAAAATAGTTTGTTGCAATGCTGCTGGTTTTTTTAACAATTCAATTTGATCTGGGTTTTATTTTATTGCTTATTACAACTTATGCATACAGTACAAACCAGAAACTTATGTGAATGAGAAAAGAGGAATATCTAAATAACATAACTATCCATTATTAAGATGTTTTTTTTTTTAATTGTAGCTTGCTGTACTGGTGATTTGTTAAGATATCAAAAGCAATTAAGTTTCTAATTTTTTTGGGGGGCTCCTGTGATAGAAAGATTACATTTATCCAACTACACTGTATCTCTTCTGTATACTGTACAGCGTAATCGTAATGAGTTGAGGTGGAAAATTGAAAACAATTCTGTCTCAACTTTCAATAACAGAACATAATGTGTTTCATTATTTGTAGGAGCCCAAAGAACCATTTGCCCCAGAATCAGCATTAGACTGGTTGGCATTTCCCTGAGACAAAAAATACATACTGTAGCAACAGCTAAAGAGAAAAGAAACCACCATCTTCCCAAAATCTCTACAAATGTATCAGTAAACACATCTAAAAGTTTTCAATAAAAAGGTTCTTGTTTCTACTTACTACTACTACTGCAAATATCTTATATTGGTACCGTGTGATTTCTTAACTTGAGAGATGATACTAACTTCTATTTTTGCTAAAGGTAACCTGAAGAGTTCTCTTTAAAACATCCAAGCAACCTTCTTTAGAACTTCATTCTTCAATACTTCAGAAACATGTAATTGTTGTAAAATACTGTGATGTAACCTGAGAAATACCAGTATCTGGGGGAATATTCTTAACATAAAGTGTTACTCTTTCACTCATTTTAAATGATGAAAAACAGCATTGCTCATAATAAAATTCTAAAAGCTCTTAAATGCAGTTCTAAATTATATTGTGTAGCATTTCTTCATTGACAATGAAGACAGTCACATAAGCTGATATAAGAGACTATTGTTCCTTGGGAATTGATTAATTACCATCCTTTGTAGTTTATATGACAAATATTTTGACACACATTAGTGAATTTCTTGTTAAACTTTTTTCTATTATACCAGTATTTGTTCTGAACAATGGTTGATCATATCAGCTAACAACTTCAGCGCACAAAAGCAGCATCATTTCTGTGTTCCTGAGAGCTTGCCTACTGTGAGGACTCTGAAATGCTAAAAATGTTCACAGCATAACCTTAAGAAAACATCATTAGTACAGACTCATCTCTCTTTTTTTAATCTTTATTACTGTTATTTTTAAGGGTCAGGAATGGAATAATGCAAAGGTCAAAAGCAAAGCATCACACATGGCATTTATAAGCTTCTTTTCCATTGATTGGCAATAATCTAACTTGGACATAACTACTGCTGGCAAGAATAATAAACAGCATAAAAATGGAGAACACAAAACTGTCTGTACTGTGGAATGATGCAGTGCTTGCTCTTCTGTCTTTTATAATGAGTGCTCCAGGACTAGTCTGCAGGCTAAGGACATGCTGTTCAATACCGAGACTCATTATGGGAAACTGGATAATGAGCTTAGGTTTCAACAGAATTGCATGTGTATTGCCATTTGTGACTATTCATTTTCTACATGGACAGAAAGGAAAACAAAGGAAGGGAACAAGAATGGTGTGGAGAAAAAAAAGGCTTGGGTGTCTTAGTGGATTCCTTCTATGCACTGTACAAAAGCTCATTTAAAAAGCAAATCGGACATTTGGGTAGTTTGTTGTGAGTGTAGATTTCAGTCCTGGAAATTTTATGATGAAACAGCTTAATACTCTGGTTATGTCACATGACGAATAATGCATTCAAGTTTAGGCTTAATCAGATAAATGTTATACAGTAGGTGACCTGGAAAAGATTAAAATAAGAGCAGACAGACTTCTACCTCATTTAAAGGGCATGAGCAATAATGATACTTTAAAAGAACTGAATCTTTTTTCTGGCAAACCATTGTTCTATAGCTGAAGACCTAGAGGTTTTCATTCCACCTGGATAATTTAATGGGTTTTTTTTCTCATAACTGAACCAGTTGAGATTTAAAGAGACTAAGGAAGCCTCAAGATTTGAATTGAAAGAGAATTGCCCAAAGCAGTCCTTGTTGATAGGGATCTAATTGAAGTCTTCAGATTATTTAAATGAGTGAAGAAAAATTTGTTATGGTAGTAACGTAAAGCTATATCTTCAAACAGAGCATTAAACAATAAGTGGAAGCTTACCAAAAAAAGATTTGTAATGAATAAAAGCATTTGTTTGCACTTTAGATGCTACAAGTGACATCAGACTGACAGCATTTTTAAGAACAAACATCTCATAAATCATGATAAATTGCTTAGAAACCTTGTAGTAACCAAACACATTTTTTTTATTATTGCACATGTAGTGAAGAACTTGAACTTGAAGAAGTGTTTTCCTGGAACCTTGTTACTTCCTATAAAACATGTTCAACTTTTCTGTGTATGATTTGAAGTTGTCTTCAGGTGTCTGTTTACTTATATTTTATATATGTATATCTATATTTTATCATTTAATTTCCTTAATAAAATGCACATTACTTTGCTTGAGTGCAAAACATTTCCCATTTCTTTTCAAAGCATCACTGGCAATGGCGTAGCTTAAATTGTGTTTAAATTGTGTTTCTCAATATGAATATGAAAAAACAAGGATCTTTAAAAACATGTGGTGTATTCTGCAACTAAACACTTAAATGGAGATATTTAAAAAAACATAAAATGCAAATCTCCCTTTGCTATCTGTTTATTCATGAAAATCCCCTACAATCAGTAATTGGAATTTTAAAAAGCTGTGGTCTATTCAAGCATGTGATGGAGGGATTAGGACCTGCGAACTTTTGCTCTAATGAAAAGACCGTGAGTTCACAACTGCATGTCTGGAAGGAAAAATGTTAAATAAATAGTTCCAGGTTTTATATTTGCAGTTCTGTCTTCTGAAATGCCAGATATAATCGGATGCATGCTTAAGTGGGGGAAAAAGCTCAACGAAAGAGAATGGACTTTTTATAAGACTTGTGGTGCTTTGTTGTATAAACCAGGTTTTATCAGAAAATACATTGGTTAAATATCAATTTGACAGTTGGATCCTGATATCATGTACAGAGTTCTGTAATTTTATTTAAAACACTTTAACAAAGCCAAGAGAATTATTAAGAAGTTAAAATCTAATCCGCTGTAGTGAGTATTATATTTAAATGTTTTATCCACTTTTCAATATGGACCCATTCATGTGAATAGGGTTATTAAATTTTCGATCTACTAAGTGATATTTATTTTAAAAAGGGGATATAGGTGTTTAAAACTATTTCTGGCTATTAAATACACACTTTAAACAGGATTTAAACATGTCAAGAATCACTGAAATAGAAGTCTCCTCCATAAAAGATACAAAATAAGGTGGAATCTCTGGTCTTCTCTGATGACATTTTATATGAATACAGTCTTACGTAGCTCAAACAACAGCTCCAAAATGCAGAAAACTTCTTGCTAATAATGAGATTGACTTTTTTTTTATTGACAGACCATGAACTTTCCGTATGTTTCAATATTCTGCTGCAGAATTCATCATTCTGTTAAGGAAGCTGACATGTTAAAGCAAAGATTCCAGCTGAATTTCCTAGATTTTTTTGTTTATATTTAGTTTATACTTAGTAGTTACATTGTTCACTCAGTTTAGCTGCCTTTACAGAGTTAACTCAAATGTTACATGACAATGTAAGGTATCATGTGTTAAACAGTTAATAGCCAGATTCTTTAGGAGCTGCAGCTTTCTTGTCTATCTCAGTTTTGAATCACTGTTGTTAAACACCTAGTTGTTGGTAACCTGTTAGAACAAAATAATAATATTTCCTTGAACAAAATTGTATGTACTGACAATAATGATACAAAACTAAATTATTAGTACTGGTGCTTAATTGTTATGCAACCAACTATTTACAATATTTACAGGTACACATATATACAGTACTACAGTATATTCGACTACAATTAGTTACATCTTGGCAAGAATATGTTGTGGTGAAAACAAAGAGTGAAACTGAAAAACACTGGAATTACCAGATTTCATCCATCCGTTTTCTAACTGCTTTATCCAATACAGCGTTTTGTGGGAGTCAGAGCCTATATCAGGAAACAACAGGCACAAGGCAGGACACACCCTGGACAGGACGTCAGTCCATCACAAGATGCACACACACACACACACACACACACACACACACACACACACACACACACACACACACACACACACACACAGACACAAACACACACACTCACACCAGGTCCAGTTTTCCCAAGCACCACCTCTGGTCTGTGGGAGGAAGCCGAAGCACCCAGAGAAAACCCACATGAGCAGGGAGAAAACATACAGTACACGCTCCATCCAGATAGCACCCCTGGAACTGAACCCAGGGCCCAGCACTGCAAGGCAGCAGTGCTGATCGCCGCACCACGTTCTGCTCACTTACAGTGCCAGCTTCTGTGAGCGAAAACTGCAAGCTGAGGTGGCTAGTGCTCTGAGCCCCATCATGTTCAAGATGTTATTGAATGCCATGGAAAAACAAAGGAAAAGTATGTACTGTACCTGTACAACCTCCGAGTCACATTTTGCATCGTTCCTACTAGCTCATATCTTCTTGTAATGAGAATAACTGATTTTTTTATGCACTGTAAACTACAGCCACTCCACACATCTTCACCGCTCACTTCCTGGTTTTCTAGTGAATGGAAATATACAGTAAGAACGCTAACAGTGTGATTTCATCCTGCAAGCTATAATTTGTCACCACCCTTCATTAATTTTATTAAAACACATAAAACAGTATTTTAAATGTGTACAGTAACATTATAGTTACAATGATACTTGCCATCACTGATGTCCATTAAGTAATCAATAATCAATAGTCAATTTAGCCTCAGTTTAACAGAGGACTGAATAGATGTAAAGTATAAAATACTGAACTCTTTTCTGAACACCTGTTTATGACTGAGAGTTCTTAGAAACAGAGGAATGTTCTGTGTTGATTTCTGTACTGTTAATATAGGTTTACAATTCCTACTCAAATATCTTCTTCCTCAAAGTCTTTGTCCTGTGTGATGTTTGGGTTGTACGTTTGTTTTAAAACTCAGTGAAACTAATTGAACAAACGGCAGCTATTAATGTAAGTGCTCCTGGAGCTAATAAACAACACATTCCAGTGGCACATTTAAAGCTGCTCCTTGTGAAACCACAGTAATAAAATGTGTCACAGTAAATGCCACTTTTATGAGACAGGAAACCATTTTTCTAGCCTTCTCACCTGTGGATCAATGATATGCGATTTTGATTCGATGAACCTGAAAATTCAAACAGACTCCAGCATTGAAGTCCCTGCATTTGTAAAACATTGCTCACGTACAGTACTGTATGTGCTCCTCTTATCTTTCATCTAATACTGCAGGGTACGGCAGTGACGTAAATATTCAGGTGTGAAGTAAATGTTCACGGTTCACGGTTAGTGTCAAATGTTATTTTGTTTGGAATAAAGGAATTATTTTGCAAGACACTGTCGTGTCCACTTACTTAAATTCAATTTTTATTGGGAGCTTTTGAGAAGAAGTGGGGAGAAAAAAGAAACAGACAACCTGAATTCCATCTGGCTTTGTGTCAGCGGAAGACCCTTTGCCTGGAGCATGGCTTCTCTTTATGCTTTAATGGAGCCATCATGGGGGCTGACAGCTTGATTTGCCCCTGGTTGCTTTGGCGGTCATGCAAGAGTGCATAGCTCACATGCACTGCATTCTTCACTGCACTGCACGTCTTTGTGTGCAGAATTAACTCCAACCAGTGCTTCTCCCTAGGGAGAGAGCATCGCTTGTGTTAAAAAACAGTGCAGTATTTCAGGTTCCTAAATAAATTTAGACCTTGCGGTTTGCTGTTCTTTCTGCCTTATGACAACAGTGTACAAGATTCCCCACCTCATGTCTTCTTTTCACTTTGTAACTGGGTTTACCTCAGATTATTGCTTCTGAAAAAGAAGACTAACAACTTACATCTTTTTGAATGTGTCACTGTCCTTCACAAATCAAGCTGTTGAAAATATGGAGCTTTAAAATATTCCTCTGCTTCCTTAAAGTATGCTAAGCTTAGGTAAACTGAAGATAGTGAGCGAGCTTTATTTCTCATCTGGGTCGTGCCCATTGTCAAATCGAACACTATCCGAAACGTTTCCTCAAAGACTTATTGGATTTCATTTTTTTCAGGTGCTTTGATTTTATGTTTGTAGAGTGCACGACTCTTCGTTCTGCTGGAAAATGTTGCTTTGATAACTTTAATAATGAAGAAACATCTTTCCAATCGTATGCTGTCAGTTTTAGAGCAATTTCTAACCTTTTTTTTCTCTATTGTAAGCCTGTAAAGAACACAGTGGCTTCACAAATGTAAATGTCTCTGTCATTTAAGTATGTTCAAAAAACATTCAGCTGGGATTTGCAAAGGTCGGAATAGCAAGAGAGCACAGCGAAAGGCATGCAGTCATCTGCTAATAAATATGGAGTAGTGAGCTCCCCCCATAATTGTCTTATTAGATGTATCTGCAGTTTTTGACACTGTGCATTCAGGTGACTCTTGCAACATGCTTTGAGAAACAGATGGAGTGAAGCTGTATGATTTTACCTTGATTGAAATTCCTACACATTATATACCAACTAAAATAGCGGATATACTCTATTCAGGTTGTATTTGTCTGTTTTTTAAGAGATCCATTAAAAGTAAGGTGCTGGTTTCTACAGTGCATTTACAAAGGTGATATTTTAAACTCCTGTGACATCTGAATTGGAGGAAGTGGTTAGAAAATTAATGGATGAATATTAGTTCCCATGAACTTTGATGTGGCAATCGTCCTTATTTTACAGTGGAACATGAGATGTCTCCGAAATAACCAAAACAAAAGCCTAGGGCAAGAACCACTCACAGAGCCTTTGAGGAAGGACAAAAAGTATGTTTCTACATATTGTATGTGATTTTTATTTAAATTAATTGCACAAAAGTATCTTCTGGAGCTGAAGGCCATCCATGAAAGAAGGCAGAGCGTCAGTATTCACATCAGTATTCTGCACCAAATGTAGTTACATAACATCAAAAACCTGGTGACAGTTCTTAAAGTGCTTTATATACAGCAACAAACAGTTCAGCAATTTATTACTACTGTATATACTATTACTATATTGGAAGCTATCACAAATAGAATTTGCTACTCTGTATCTTTTTAGCCAATTTCTTTATGCATGTTTTTTTTTACTTTCAATGCAATTTATATTAAACCTTTTAATATACAGAATTGTAAGATAAAAAGACCTTCCGTTCTTTCATTTAAAGGTTTAGAATAGTAATTCATTTAGTTAGAATCCTTCATAAAAATGTGCAGAAGCCAAAGGAGGTAGGTATGTTTTGCATATCAGATGCTCATTACATTTTCCATTTCAATACAGCATGTAACTTAAATTGTAATACAGAATGATTTTACTGTACTGTAACTTAAAACATTTATGTTTCATTTAGTGTTACATCCCAGTAGGACTTCAACAAGACAAATCTTCTGCTGTTTCAGTTTATGTTATGACTCATATTGAAAGAGATTTAGAGATGTTAAGGTCAATGCATAAAAATTCTTTTCAACACCGTTAGCATTTCAGACCAGGTTAAGATCAGAAGATAATCTGATGTCAAAATAGACTCCTAGTTACTGTGGATTCAGGACTACCATATGACGTGCATTGCAAAACAACTAAACAAATGGAGACTATATACAATCTTGAATTCCAGAGAATAACACAGGACAAAACAATTAACAAAAATGGCTTCTGATCTGATTTTCTCTAAAAAGGGCTCATATTGTGTAAGGCTTGTAATAACAATTGAGAAATAAGACGCATGCATCCCAGCATCTACTGTACATATGAAGTCGGAACAGGCTAGTTTTGGTAAGGTGTTTAAAGTGTGCAAGAAATGGTGCAGCCATACTGCTTGCAGCTAATCCATCCAGAACAATAGGGTAAAAGTAGAGGTTAGTACTTGCTGGGCAGTCCATTAATATAGTTGTGCAGTAACTGGTCAGGAGTAAATCTCTCCACCCCCATTATTGTTAAACATGATACGCTGATAAAATGAATTGCGATTAAGTCAAACTTACCAGCTTGAGACTACTCTTAAATACAGTATACCTTCTGTCTGCCCTTCTGGTTAAAACACTTATTTGTTGAATAATCAAGTTTAAACTCCTCCACCATTTTAAATCTCTCTAGGGATAAAATGCCTTGCTATATTGCCAAGATGACCAACCCTGCTGTTTAGAATCCATTGAGTTTATTTGCCAAGCTATCATGATACCCATCCATTCTGATCCTGTGACTTCCCTCGGCACAGCTTAAACTTTTATCCTCAAGCATCCAAAGGTCCCTGCTCTAGAACTCTCACTCTCTCCATGTAGACTGGAGCCTAAACATGGACTGAAGCTCTTTTCCTTCTACTGTAGCTGTTCTTTTAAGACTCTTAATTAGCCCAGAGGAATGGCTAATTCTGAATTAAACTGTCCCGACAGCTCCCTTTCCTCACATGGAATTTAACTCCTTCTGAATGCTAAATATTCAACATACAGATTTTCCCAGTTAACAGGTGGCTGTCTCACACAGACACCTCTCAAGCACCAAGATTCTTGGATTCAGCTGCTGGTTTCACCAATTAAAAATCACCTTTTCAGGGAAATATAGGTTTGGATTTGTATAATTAAAAAAAACATCTGAAATAAATCAGGCAAGTTATTAACGACATTCCAGTGATATTCCTTTGTTCCTGTGCTCCAGCATCTTGAGAACATTGTAGAGACATTTGAAGTTTAAATTAAATGTTATTAATGCACTGAAAATGTCATCAGGTTGCCCTGTTTTTGGCACCATCAAAAGTTATTGAAGGACATTATAGCTATTAGTTAAATTATTAATTTCAAACCCTTGATATTGCATTGTACCTTTTAGGATTAAAGTAGTGTGTTAAATCTGATGGACTGTCTTCAAATTCTCTTCATCTTGTTAGAAACATCGCACTGTGCAAGATTAAGACTATCATTCTTTGCAGTTTTGACCCTTTCTATTTCAGAAGACAAAGGTTTTGTCCAGAACATAAACATATACTTATTTTCTTTTTGATGCAGTGTGACCTCTGAAGGAAAAGAGTTGACAGAAAAAGACTTGGAAAAAAAGCACAGATCATTTTCTAAACTGGGGTGGAGTGGTCCATAAAAATATGTGTCAAATTAAAGTAGCCATCTGCCATATGAGAGTACCAATTAAAAGCCTCCATGGGCTCTCTGGTTTAATGGACCAGAAGATTTATCAGGCATTAAGAGCTTAATACTTCCATGCTGGGCACAATCGTTTGTCAGTCATTAAAGTGCTGCCCTCTTGCCTTTCGAACTTTGCCTCTTTTTTTGTCCTTTTGTTAAATGGCAACAATCACAGCATTAAAGAAGATTTTTTTTTCCAACTAGCTAAATCTGTAGTGGCCTTTCACCAAGATGAAAATTGAATATCAGACATCCAGGGCTGCCTTTGCTTTCATTTCTTTCAACCTTGAAAGGCATTGTTTGCTAACGGATTTGTTTCTCTTTGTAGCCTCCATATAGATCCCATTCTAACAGCAGAAGACCTTAAAGTATGTGCTTGTTGTCATCTAGACATTGCTGTCAATGGTTGAACTTTCAATATATACAGTAGAGGCCTATTAAATAGAGTACACAAAGGACAATTACTCCATTTTTAAAGTAAGCGCAAACATTCTCCAGAACACAAAAAAACTCATGAAATCAGAAAAGTAACATTTTTGTTAGCCTATATACAATTATTATGGATAAACAATTTAATTAATTAACAATTGATCAATTAAAAATGTTGAATTAAATATTGTTCATCACAAAAACAAGGCTGCAAGGAAGTATTTTTCACAAAGGATCTAGTCTGTGTCTCCATGGAGAAAAAGCTGGGGTATGCGAAAAGACGAATTCCTAATGCAAGAAATTGTATAGGGCTAATAAAGAAACATTATTATTATTATTATTAATCAATCTGTAATCTTTAAAATATTGTATGGCTTTTACTATGACACACCACTCTTCTACTCTGTAGAGTCCCTGTATGATAGAAAAGGTCAAATCAATGAGAAAATGAGACAACATTATGTTTTCTTATCTTGCATTGCAAAATATTTCAATATTAATTGTTCTTGCACTTTGCTCAGTAAAGTAATGCTAAAGCCTATATAATCTGCCTTTCAGTGGAGATGCGTAGACTCGGATTTTGCTGTTGAGAATGTTGATCAGGCAGTTGAAATTTTAATTAGACTGATTTGTTTAGAAAGGTGCTATTAAGTTCAGGAAAGAATCATCCACAAGGAGAATTCATATAGTCGCTGGAATGAGAAAATTTTGTCATCTTTATTTCAACGGCTAATTTTAAGGAGACCACTGATGAATGTTTCATAGTGCTGTAAAGTGATTCAGAATATAGAACAATAAAAAAAACAATCTAGAAATGGGCAAACAAGACTAATCAAAATATTAATGAACAACGGGTGATGTAGTTTTTTATACTGTAAAACAAAAAACCCAAGGCATTCCTTTCTTAAAATAACACTAGTGAAAATAGTTTATCAAGTTTAATTTACTGTACCACCGGCAAAACCATAATCACAATGACTCTCCCTAAAGCATAGTACCTTTCTCATGAGTGACACTTCTTCCTTTTCTTTCTGAAGGAGATTACCTGCAGGTCATTCCAGTTATTTTCATTTTAGCTAGGTTGGGGGACACATTTCTATCTGTGTAAAGGGTTTAATGCAGTTATTCCTGACTCATGGGAAATGTATGATATTGTGTATTGATTTTAGACCTCTGAAAAGTCATACAAGTTCTAAAATTAAAAAAAAAAGTCAAACTGCCTCTTTTGCTGTCCTGCAAGCTTTCAGTGTAAATGAAAGCCTTTTCTGAATTGATTCTCTCGGTTAGTTATTTTCTGTTCTTTATGTAAAGATGTCTGTTGCTCTGTTATTACATGAATCACAATGGGCAATCTCTGATGATAATTCTTTTGCTTTTAGAATAAATGCTACATTCAGATAATTTAGCAAATTGATCGTGTCTGTGGGCAATAGCAATACAATACACTAAAGCTGAGGCGCATGGGGATGGATACTACTGTTCTCCCTCCAGACAAGTGATTCCACAGAGCAAAAATCCTTATGTTCCTCTGGGCTGTGCTGCTAGCTTGAGTAGTCTGAATTCCTGTGCTTTTGTAGCTTTAAGTGTCTCTGTTATTAGAAATGTCTGTTGCTTTTTCCAATGTTGTCTTTTCTTGTTCAAGTTTGCCCTTGCAGATTTGTCATTTTCTTTATTCTTTTCTCTTCCATTTTATATGAATGTGTATTGCTTTCATTGCATTTTACTTGCTATGTATTTTTTTTACTTATTAAACTACAGTATATTATGAAGCATTCAGCTACTTCATGGTGTTATGCTCTAACTGGGGTGTATAATAACCATTGCATGATGATTTTGAAGTGGCTGTGTTTTTTATTGTTTCTAATTATAGAGTATTACTCATAATTAAATTATGCATTGTTAAATGTAATTCACATTAAATTCTTTCACAAGCATACTGTATGCCACTATATATTTCCTTTTAAATAAGCATAACAATTCCAACTTGTAAGTAGCAGTAAAATAAATGACATGTTAATTTCACTGAGCCTATGCACATAGAATTTATGTATAATTACATATTTCAGTATTATATTAATGTATTTTAAAGTTTTGCCTTTTATAGAAAATACATAAGAGAGATCTACAGGGATATGAGATGGAATGAAAAAAGTAAAAAATTAACATGGAATAATACTTCTCAAAAAAGTAGTGAAGCACTTGGAGCTGTAATTCCTTTGAAGAGCAAACTCTTGAAATCAGCTGATTTCATCATTGGTTTCATTACCTTTGTGAATGTGTGATCTAAAAAGCCACAGAAACGGAGTTGTTGTATTGATGTTCAGTAGTTTCCATACAGTGTAAGTGTTTGATTAGCAATTGTACAGAGGATTTAAAGCAATAAAAAATGCAAATGTAAAAAAATTGTTGCAAATTACAAATCACGTCAATGCATCACATGCTGTGGCTCTAATTCATATACATACACCTGGGGCCAGTATGCAGCATGTAATTGCTTTAGTGCCCCTAATGAAAATTACCAGTGGCTCATTAAAGAGAGAAATGGTCTGGAATCTCTTCTCATTTTCTCTGTGACTGTTATTGCTTCTGTGCAAAATGTCAGGACATTTCTTTTAGAAATAAAGGACCAATAGGTTTTATTTAATTCAACATGGTTTAATTTCCCGACTCCAAATCTGGATGCAGACCAGTTAAAAACACTATGATTCAGTTCAATGGTTCATTATCATCCGGGTACTTCACATTACTTCTCTCTTGGACTGACAGAATATTTTTTTTCATTCCTGCACCTAGAACCTATCCTTTATATAGTATGTAGGTTGAACCAATTTGTTTGAAACATACAGTAGGTTTGTTGAGAAATGAATATACCTTTCAGGGTTTGTGCGAGAGGTAGGGTTGAAGAAGCAGCTGACTTCAGCATTTATGTGTGGAAGCTGTTTTAAGGATTAATAAAGAATTTATTGTTTTATATAAGGAGCATTAAAAAAGCGCGGGCCAAAAGTTTTTTGACATACTGTATATTGCAAGTGCAAATATTTAGCACACACTGTGATAGGTATATGAGCAAAAGAAAAGAAACAAAAAGAAGAAGCTGAGAAAACCAGTAAAAGTTGTGCACAGGTAGGAGAATATTTAATTATTCCGTTTTTGTGGGAATCTGAAATAAACTACCGAGACATATTGCTGAAGTTGTTTCCCTGGAATCCATTTTTTGATCCTCTTGACAAGAAGATTCTGAATTCGATTATCTGCTTCTGTCCATGTTTTTTTTTTCTGACACTCTTACTGTAAGAACAAAAGTCTATGCACACATAAACACAAGAATGTTGAGCCATACAGTATTGATGTTGATCCACAACACTGAGCAGGAAAGGCAGAAGAAATGGGAACCTGCAACATTCCCATGTTAAACACATTTTTAGCATGTAAAACCATTTCTCTATCGGTAAATGATTCAGCAATGGGATTAACACAAATGTCTAAACAACTTGGCTAGATTTCTATTTGCTTGGTGTGCTCTTCATATTCACATCAGTTTGATGCACGTACTCTTGCACACGGCCCAGTACATGAAACCAAAGGCATAATTACATTTTCACATAAAGCAGCATGTGTTCGCCAGTCATTTTAGGAAGATTACATGCTTATGTAAGTCTCATTAAAAATCTTTTTCTCTGGATGAATAAGCAAAATGTAAGCAAGAAAAGCCAAAATAGAACCATAATGTTTAAGAAGGGTAACAATTAAAAAAGCTACTAATAATTGCTTCAAAAATAGGCTGAATCCCCCTTATCAAAGTGAAGTGTCAGTGGGTGATTAAAAGGAAACCAGCAGTGATGAAAATGCAGGGAGTTTCATATTTTTTTGACTGAAGACACAGAAGAGTAACAAGGACAAGACCAATTAAAAAAAATTGATTAAATAACTTTTCTTGTTAACTCCAGGTGCCTCTTTGGCAGCAGAATTGGCTTCTTGGTTCAAAAGAGAAAAGCTTCAAGTTGGCAGCACATTGTTTTGTATTTGCAAGACTGAAGTCTTCAGGGCTGTGATGTCGATCTATCAAGTTGACTGTTAGTCCAGCTGGAAACGCAGAGCCTCAGCCCAGAATAAAAGTAATGAGACAGGATCCTGCCAATTCTTTTTATATTTAAGGACATTACCTTGGGGATGTAAACGTGTTTCGAAACATAGCTGGGTTTTGGCTCCCTTAGTCTACGGTTAGCCTAATTTAACCAACCTTTCACAAATAAGAAGGCAACATTTTGATTGATATCTGACATTTTTACTTTTCAAGTACTAGAGAAAGGAGGGTGAGTGGGGTGCGGGATAACAGATAATAATTTGAGAAAAGGCTCAAATGTCTGTTCTGCTAGCTTAGAGCGCCGTTTTTCTGTTACACAATTTGCCTTTTTAATTCCCTCTGGCTCAAATGCCAATTTTCTGCTATACTAGCGCAACTGACTATGAATTGCTTATGTTAATAAAGCGAATAAAATAACAGTGCAATTAAGCAATTAAACTGTTCTAAATTTAATTTAAAATACCAACCTTTTCCCATTCTCAGCCAAGATGTGGACTAAAATCATTTTTTTTTCTACAAACTGTAGCTCATCAGTAATTAACAGTTCAGTCACCTGCAAAATCATTAACTTTAATGGATAATTTCAATCCAAGCAAAAAATAAATTCATTTGTCTGATTCGGAAGGGCTAATGATGGCTTCTTTGATGATTAAATAAAACTTCTTAAAAACGGATGTCACTTCACAAATTTGTGAAAGCAAAAGTTCAATAACAGCTGAACAAAGAAAAGGCTGAACAAACAAAATAAATTATGAAAGATTTAATTTATATAGGGACGGCATTTTTGAGAAGCAACATCCTATCTCTGTATTGCAAAATGTACTTTTTGATTATTTGTTTTCTATGGCAATTACATATCATTCTGTTTAACTGACGTTTTACCCCAGCTAATCCACTAAAACTATTGCTTCTTTTAATAGGGTGTATTTCTCACAGTCAGAAGATTTTTTTTTTGCTAGTTCTGAAGAAGAGTGATGAGTTATCATGAAGCAAGATAATAAATTATTATTTTTGTCCATAATTACCTTTTACAAGAAAGGGCTCTCTATAAGACACAATTGTAAGAAATGGCAAATGTCTTAAAACGATCTCACTCATTAAGGAACATACAACTGTGTAAAGGTTTTATAGACATTGGGTAATTCAGAAATAAAGCGCAGAAATGTATTGGATGTATTACAGTACATGTGGAACAACATGGTTATCTGGGCCTAGATCATTTTCAGCTGCCTTTTCTAAGATTGGGAATCAACATTCTACACGCAGAACCACTTCATTTTTTTGCATATTCCTGTCGTACATTCAGCTACCACAGTTTTTTTTTCAGGTGTAATGTTGCTCTGCTTTCCCCAGAGGATCTTATCCAGGTCTCTTCCCACAGCACAAAATCAAAGAGCTGAGACGAGACACCCCCGCCGCAATCAGCCGTTCAGCTGAGCTGATGAAAAAGATGTGTGCAGCTGAGGAGAAAAATAAATCAAAAGATTTTATATATATTTTTTTTCATATAATTTCTTGTTGGGGTAGAAAAAGGAAAAAAAAAACAAGCAGCTGCACAACAAACCTGTTTATTCTGCACAATTTGGCATCAGATGCAACAGACGGTTGAGTGGTTGGTGGTATGGATCTCCCATTAAAACATAATTTATTGCTGCCTTAAGAGCTGTTGCATTTTTTCCTCCTTCCAGAGACTGACTGCTCTTACACAAACAGCTGTCAGATTCATTGTTAAATGCTCATTATGAACCCAAATGGCAAGACTCAGCTCCAGTACCTTGTGCTGCACTCAGCCCTTTAATTGATGCCCGCGCATTGACAAGTCAAACACAAATCGCTAAACATCTGACAGAGTGCTGCTAAGCATGATCCAATTATCAAGATACACTTTCCCCTGGTCCTCCGCATGATCGCTGAGGTCAGGGGATTGCTGCCAGTGGCCAGGACTCAAACGAGCTGCTACACAAGGAAAAGGACAGGCTACTTACTGCTTTTGTGACATACAAAATTTGATCTGCTCAATGCCAGTCAAGCTTTATAAGAAACAATGTCTGAAATGCATGTGAAAAACAACCCATATTATGTGGGTGGTATTATTCACCACTTGCCTCGGTTCTAGCTTAAATCACCTTCTGGATATATCTGCTTGCTTACAGACTGTACTATGAGATTTATTTTTTTAAATAAAACAAGAAGCAGCAAAAATACTTCAACCTTCAACCCCAACAAATCATTTTCTATCGGTTTAGTTTTACATGGCTCCTCTTAGTGCTTTGCTGTCCAGTTTTAGTATCCCTTAGGAAACAATTAGGAAACTGATTGGCTTCTTTAAAGAATAGAGACATTTCCATAGAACCGATACATATTCTGTGTGTTATTTTTCAAAGAGACCGAGAATTAATACTGTTTAAGAACACAAAAACTAAGGTTTTTGTAAGACTCTGTCATGTTTACATGTGACCTTCTTGCCTCCTATTTTTGCAACTCTGCTGTAGTATTCTTGTATTAAGGTTTACTGCTGGTATTAAGCAGACAATTTTTGCCTTAAGTTAAAGAGGTTGCTCATGTCGCACAGATGTTGTGATTATGCCTTACAATAGAGACAACTTTATACATACTGCATCGTGTTCTCAAATTGCTTTTTTTCAACATACATTATTTTTGTCTTCAGTTACAGTTATGCTGCACTGATTACCTGAACAATTCAACTGAAGTCCCTAAAATAACACATGTACCACACATGTCTTATACAGTACCTCTGACACCTCTGAAGAATGCATGCTGTACAAGTTCATTAGTTTTGATCACACTGCGTCATTGCCACACTAAGGAAGAAGTTGAAAGAATGCACCTCAGAAATACTGTTGACTGAAACTTTATAGAAGAAATCACTAGGGTATGCTAAATGCTGTCAATCACATATAACCACTCAAAGAATTGATCAATTCAGGAGGATCACGCAGAAAGCCGGAGCCTACCTGGCAAGCAGCAATCTTAAGGCAGGGTACACCCTGGACAGTGAGTCATTGCAGGGCCAGTGCAAGCCAATCATACAAGGGGACAATTTGGAGGCCATGGTAAAGGCCGAGAGGGGAAATTTGGCCCGGACACCGGGCCATTATCGAGAAATGCCCTGGGATCTTTAAAGACCACTGAGAGTCAGGACTTTGGTTTAACGTCTCATCTGAAAGACAGTGCCCACTACAGTATAGTGTCCCCGCCACTATACCGGGGCATTAGGACCCACACAGACCGCAGTGTGGGCGCCCCCCCGCTGGTCTCACTAACACCACTTTCAGCAGCAACCATAGCTTCCCAGGAGGTCTCCCAGCCAGGTACTGACCAGGCTTGACCCTGCTTAGCTTCAGTAGGTAGCCAGTTGAGAGCTGCAGGGTGATATGGCTGCTGGCAGCAACATAATTGTGTGGAGCCATAAATTCCAATTTAAGGGATTTCTTTGTCCATGGTAATCTCAATGAATGGTCTTACAGAATATTGACCATATTTTGAAATTTCATTCACCTACTGTACTATTACAGCATCACTAGTGTCATTTTAAACAATGTCCATCCACAGCACAGATCACTCAGTACTTTCCGTATGAGTCCATATAACAAAATATATCTAGCAGCTCCTTGACAGATTGAATGATAGAAAAATTATCTGTGCATATTCATGTTTCATCTTCATGTTTCAGTTAGAGCTCACAGCGGACACAGCATTGTTGGGGACACATTCGAGTCTGGTTGGGTGTACCAGACTCGAAAACACATAGTATTTGGTTTTTAAATGTGAGAAATGTGTTTCCCGATGAAGAAGTTATCTCAGAGCTAAATCTAAAAGAATAAAACATACATTATTCTATCTTATGTGTACCTAGATACTGATGTTTCTGAACTGCTTTTAGAATCAAACTAACAGCAGACAAATATTCAAAATATGGGGTATTCTTAAATTAGAAGATAAAAGAATGTGTAGTAATAAAATGTGCCAAAACATTATGAAAGCAATGGCTGTTTATTTCTGCCAGGTAGCAGTTTTTCTTGAGATTGATTTGTTCGAACGTATTTGTTCAGCAAGCACCTGAAAGCACATCTCTGATTTCCCCGAAAAGGTCACAGTGCTGTATTGTAAACAGATCTTGGTACCTCATTCATTAAAGATTGTAGTATTGTTAGGTCTATCCTGACATTGTGGAAACTATACTCAAGGACAGATGAGAAAAAAACGCAGATGTACAGTAAATGTGATTTTACTTATTGCACACCAAAATATGCAAGCAAAGATTATCCTGGATTGAATTGCCTAGGCTTCGGCATCAACTGAAAAAAAAAAGCTCTTGCTCATCTTAAAATCACCAGATTGACCAATACATTACCAAGTTTGGTAAAAGGGTCGGTTATCTTAATAAGGAACAAGTAACGGTTTATTCCGTGCAGAAGAAAAGAAACACAACGTTTCAGCTGTGGAGCCTTCTTCGGGTGTGAGAAAGAGAGGGATATCAGCAGCTGATAAAGCATGGGAGGACAAAAGCCAGGAGTGGAGAGGAGGGGGGAGCAGGAGGGAAGCAGAGTAGGTACTCAAGTGGTGTGAAGTTGGGAGAGGTGAAGGTTAAGTGACTTAATTGAGTGTGTGCCCTCTGATGGACTGACATCCTATCCAGGGTGTATTCTGTACCCAGTGTTTCCTGGAATGTGCTCCAGGTCACCGAGACCCTCTATTGGGCAAGTGGTTAATGAAAGTGATGTGACAATGATGTTAATTGCCATACTGTATCTCTCGTAATGATACGTGAGATATGAAGGCACCATGCACAAATCCATTGTACAGACTGTACAATTGAGAAATCCCTTTTCTTCACATTTTTTCCTCTTCCTTTGATACTCCCGTGTCACACTGTGAAAGACGGAAATATGTTTGGTCCCACCTAGCAAAGAAATCCTTGGAATTATTGTCGGTTTTTTGCACATAAAGAAGATTTTAATGTGCTTTGCTTAAAGCTGAGTATTATCATACCAAGAACAGAGTAGCATCGATAACAATCATGTCTGACACTGTCAGTGCAAATATATTAACAAAGCAAGACAATATTAATTACAACAGCAATGTTAGCCTCACAGATTTTTTTATTTTGTTTTTTGGATTTACTTTACTTTTTTACTCTGGCTAATTAAGGGATACAGATAAGTGACTCAGTCCTTGTAAACCAAATGTTTTTATCTGTGTCATTCAGTATGAGGCAGAGAGATAGAACTGCAGTTAAGAGTGCTTGCCTTCTGTTTATTTTATGCAGTGATGAAGTTTCATCTGCTTTTTTTTCCCTTTTATTTAATTCATTGCATATTTAATACAAAATTCTTATTTTTTTCATTTTGTCCACGTTTGAGTCAATGTTATATCCTGTGCCATGTCCTTGAAAAGTAATGAAACAAGCTAAATTTAGAGTCTGCTGCCACATACCATAGACAAAAGGTAATCTTCTTTTCTTCTGTCTGTGTTATTTTATTTATGGACAGAGAGGATCATGTAAGGCTGTGTAAACTGACATTCAACTATAACATACATTTCACTGCATAAACAATGTAAGATACATGGATAATAACGTTTTCTGGGTAGATATTGTAACATGGATTCTATAATAAGACATTCTGTCAGGATCTATAGAAGATCTTTTTTCAAGGAGAAAGCCATGCTTTTCCTACAAAACCAAAATAAAATACAAGGGATATGTATTCACTACATGCAAATTAAAATGATTCTATAGCATATAATATTTTGGGGTTTTGTTTTGGTATTTTTAAGACAAAAGTCCAATAGAAGAAAAATCCAGATCAAGAACTAATGCAGTTTTGATGACCTCCAACCTGGTTCAATTGTCATGAAATACTACAGTTAAAAAAAGGAATAGATAGTAGTCACAAAAAATATAATTATGAGTGCCTTAGTAAAGTATTAAATTCAAGTGAATTAATAACTGATGTTTGGTAAATTTCCAATTCTAATCATTTTGGCTTTGGTCTGAATTAAATTTATATACTACACTTTTTCAAAAGACTGACAAAACCCTTCAAAAAATAAACTGTAACATCGTACTATTGTAAGCTGTACTAGTGCTACTTTAAGTATAGTGATATTAACTGATAATAGTCAAAATATTGATGCATTTATCAGAAACCAGAAAACTACAAACAGATCTGTTTTCCCAAAAAGTGTTCACAAAGAGTGAAACTTCATCATTAAGATCATTAGGTTTCAGACTTTGAATCAAATTGTGTAGTCTGTCTTGGTTTCGCCATGAATACCATTAAACAATATGACGCATACCCCTTTAAGATCAATGTTAAATGTCTTTTTAATTGACTAAAGAGATTTTAAACAGGAGCAGTTTAAATTAGATGTCTCTATTACAGTATTATACTGTTGCTGTTTTAACATCACAATTTATCACAGCGACCTACAGCACACTGAGCCAAGTAAGGCAGGTGTGGATGTTGATTCAATTTGTTATGTTTTAAAAAAAGTGTTTACTGGCCCTAAAAAGGGGACTAACATTTTTTGGAACTAAACAAGGTCTAAACAAGTATGTACTGTACAGTACATACTTTTCAAGATGTTTTAAGATTGTTCTTCCAGTCAGAAGTTGCCTTTGCAAACCTTTGGGGTGGAGTTGTCTAGGGTTAAAACATTACATTTCTTTTTATGCCAAGGATGTTGTCTAGTATGATTGGAGATCAAGTGTTTTTTTAATACAGATAGTTTCAAATTTGAATGCAATGCATCTTTGGGGTGGAGTTGTCTAGGGTTAAAACATTACATTTCTTTTTATGCCAAGGATGTTGTCTAGCATGATTGGAGATACAGTACCTTCTTCAAGTGTTTTTTTAATACAGGCAGTTTCAAATTTGAAAGCAATATGGCAGTCATCTCGGCTTAGGAAATTAAATAAGGACATTATTGTATGAATTATAAGATAATAAGAACAATCTGGTATGAATTCATATCATATTTCATCATGTTTAAAAATCCACATTAGAGTAAAAGAGCAATCAGCATAAATCATTGGTAGGCCTGTCGAATGGGCATGTTCAAAATGGAATACATTTAAATGGTTTTGCTACTTATAAATTTATCTTATTAAACGTTATAACTTAATTGCTGAATTTGTCACCCAGCTCAAACTGTGAAAACAATATACATCAAATAGGAATGACATTCTGTATTCCAATTCACAACTTGGCAATACTGCAGAATTCTAAAGGGATGAACGTATATTTAATCCTTCCTTTTATCACTTGGGAAGCAGGGATACCTTTGGAAAAATAAATATTTTTACTCCTTTTCTCTCGACTTTACGAAGGTAATTGATTTCTCAGTAGTAACAAGGTATCGACCAGCTGAAAGATACTAAAAAGATGAGTGCTTTGATTCAAAAATTCAATGGCTTACCATTGGCTAAAGCATTTATTATACAAAAAAAGGTATTATTATCTTTGCACACTGCTTGCTGTGCCATCCATTAAAACTGAGTTAAATACAAAGAAGGTAGACTGGTTGACAGCTTTTTATATGCGAATAAATTATAGGATATATGTGGCATTCATTTTTATTGTGAACATCTGTATGCTTTTTAATATTAATAAAAATACTTATGACATTTTACTATTCTTGTCATAATGATTATGATATAAGGAGTACAGGGGTGCAACAAACGGCCATGAAAAAATCTGAAAATTGCTCTTTTTCACTGAAACTTTATGATTCCTTTTAATCAAAGACTACAGTAAGAATCCCAAGACTGACCAAATGACACAATAAATCTAAACAATTTTTCTGTGTATATTTCTCTGACAACATTTCTGAAAACCTGTTGTCCTTTATTCTGATATAAAAGAAGAAAAAAAGGATGAAGTCCTAATAGAGGGAGATTTTTGTCTTTCTTTGTTTCTATAGTAGCAATAAAAAATGCACAGCTGCTTCTTCTTTCTAACCACTTTCTTCTCAATAAGAAAAATCAATTTCATTGCTTTATGCCTCATATTTTTCTCTTAAATCAACAACTAAGGGCAGCAAAAAAACATAAGTAAATTAAAAGTTCCTCTATAGTTATCACCTTATTGTATTGACTAATTCATATGCAGTCACAGCTGTTCAACCTAATTGATCACTTTTTTTTCCTCTTTGTCATCTGAACTCAAAGGTTCTTTTTAATATGCAATCATATTTAACTTCTTCTTCAGATGAAATCTATTAGGCCCCATTAGTGGAACAATAAAGCATTGAGGCTACTTCATTTTCTATTAGTTAATTCAGAGTTTAAACACCAGCAGGGGGTTCTGACTTACCATAAATCCAAATGAGACATCAAAGACTGTGATTGTATCTGGACAATTACTCCTATTTGAGATGATGGACCTGATGGTTCACATATATATTTATTTGAAAGTATATATTTCATTGCCAATCTTTTATTGTAAAGTTATTCAAGATTACTGGCAGTTGACACAAATTAAACTTGCATTGTTAAAATGAATATCTGTGTTTAATATAGAATTATTATCCATCTATCAATTTCTAAGCATGTTATCCAGTACAGGGTCACAGGGAACCAGAGGCTATCCCAGCAAGCAATGGGCTCAAGATGGGATACACCCTGGACAGGAAGTAGGACTCACACAGACTTAAACACCTTGGCCAATTTTCCAAGTATGTGTCTGGACTCTGGTTGGAAATCAGAGCACCCAGAGGAAACCCACTCATACACGGGGACATCATTCAATGCAAACCATTCTGCTGTCATGCTACCCAGTGTAACTGTTGTTGTAACAATGCTTTTTATCCTGCAGACAATACAGTATATTCTGTATGCTGTGTGATCCAGGTTAATCATACAAGACGTCATAGGCTTCTAGTCTTCTCATTTTAACTTTTAAAACCCAAATTAGTTCCCAAATTATATAAAACATTTTTTGAGGGACATAAACTAAACATCTCCAACTGTATAGTTTTCACATTTCAAAGCAATTATATGTTCCTTCATTTGTGCTACTGTATGTGTACATTTCTGTAGGAAGCATTTAGAGATCATAATTTTGCTGATGACTACAAAGATTCAGGAAGGTCCAGGGATAGTTTAATGACTAACAGACATCATTTATTAGGAGATCACCCAGAACCTTGCCAACTAGCTGCAGAAATGTACTGTATGGGTGCACAATGGATTTATGCTGAAGAATCTTCCTGACCTGTATTATAGTGTATTTAGTGGATATGTTACAAATTATATTTATGCACTGACCTGTCCTCAAGTGTATAGACATATAAACAATTAATAGTGAAAATAATCTTGTGTCTTCACAGAATATTATAACATTATAACATTGCATTGGGGTCATCTTATGATGTAAATAGTGTAGCAATTTATGCCTCTAGGAAAAAAAACATTCCTTTGCAGAGGAACAGATTTGTGGTGTGTGTCACCCTTAATCTAGTGTGCACTATGACTATGACAATGGAGATGTTGGTTGAGCCCTGTGTTTTTTATTTTTTAAGTTGGAATCCACAGGTAACAAATTTACATATTTACATTGGACTGACCGGTCTGTTTTCTTTCTTTCTTTTTTCTTAAGTGCTTCCTAGAATGACAAAATATCCTCTTTTTAGAGTTTGTTTCCTTGGCAACAGGGTATATCATTTGAAGTGATAGAAGAAGGCTTTGTGTTTCTGTTTATGACGGTCAACATATTGGATCTGGCTGCTGTAGGAGCTTGCAATGGTACTCTCTGCACACAAATAATTTTTCAAACATAGGGAATCAATACACATAGTATGACTTTTGCAGTGCAGAGAACAGGTTTTGTTAGAATTTAGCAGGCAAACTAATGAGACTCCCACTATATAAAGGTAGCAAACTGGTCCATTTAAGCTGCAGGCTCTTACATATATCAACACCAAGTGCTGGATATGTTAGCCTTGTTACCTTATTGTGAATACATGTGTACGCATTTGTGGACATGTGGAAACATTTGCACATTTAAAATGTCATCAAAGTTATTGCTTTTCTTCATTACTTTTGTAAAACAACTTGCAGGTCTTAAAATCTAAAATGAATCAAAAGTAGTATGCAATTGGAGTTCCCTTTAAATGCACATTTCCATAAGTGAGTATAAAATTGCTGATCAAAGATTCTTCTTTTTTTTACAGGTGACAATAATGAAGTTGAAACACACGGTCATATGTTTTAATGTACAAATATATTTATTTTTAAAAATTGTGCATTGAAGATAATCCAAGATTAAATCATATTTCAGGAAGGAAATAAAACCACTCGGACATAATCATTGGTCTTTAAAATGTCAAAGGAACAAAATGCATTTTTAAAGGGTATGTGTTGTTTGTTGTTTGGATTCTCAAGGGAATGGGCATAAAAACAGGATGCGTTTCACCTTTTTCTTAAGAGCGTTTATAAATCCTGACCACTTTTAATAAAATGAACCCCCTGGAAAAGGTTGTTGTCACTGTTTTATTTTTTAATAAAATAAGAAAGAAAAAAAACAGAGCTGTCTAAGGTAAGCTGCAAGGCATATACAAATTCTAGGTAAGGAATGTAAACTATCATTTTGCTTTTTTGTGCCTCCCTCTTGTGCTTAATAAAAACTAAAATTTCAGTTTAAATATCCATATCATCTACCTGCATTCAATATATTCCAAATGCATATAAATTAATGACTAACAAGACACTTGGGAAAAAAATGGAACTTACAGGAAAGTTCTAAACTTCATCCTCATTCATTTTTATGTCACTTCAAACTCCCTTCTGTCATATTTGTGCGCACAGACCAGCAGTTCATCTGCAGCCTCATCCTGTGAAGGATTCCCTAAGAAACCATCATGCCTGTGTCTTCACCACCAGCTAGAAAGTTGTGCTGTCAGACCCATTCTTCATTTCTCGCGTTCATTTCTAATACGTACTGTAACCAAGCAGTTGCATGAATTCTGAAGGCAGAAATGAAAGACTATATTGTACAAGCTCTCCCCTCAATGGTGTGGAAGTTTCAAATCATAGTAATGAGCGCAGAACAATGTTCCAGCTCTTTCTTATAAAAGAGTTCCCTCTCATAAACAAGTAAAGCAAATTGAAAGAAAAGGATAATGCTATTACCAACTTAATTGTAATATGTACCATATACTGGAAGCAAATAACTACAGAAAGTAACTACAAAACTTGTGAATGCAGTAAAATAATATTTTTTCTGCTGTACATAGTAAAATGTTGCCCCACTCATTCATTAACCAAAAGCCACTTGTTTTTGATAAGGATCATAGCAACCCAGCCTAACCCAAAAGTGTAAGGGTGCAAACTGTGTACTAGATCCAGTAGACCAGCTCGTGTTAAGGCATGCTCACACACAGGCAATATTTAGAGGGACCAATTAACATCCAGCATGTCTTTAGGAAGTGAGAGGAATCAGATAACACCCATTCAAATACATGGAGGATGAGGAAATTCCATTATTAAAGGCAAAGGTGATATCTTCAAGTTACAGTTATAGGCGATATTGCAAAATTGATTAGTAATGTGGAAAGATGGCAAATGTAGCTGATCATCTGATCATTTGCAGATGGATAAACTATGGTTGAAAACTCTTGCTATCACTTGAAAGCAACTCTCTTACTAAAGGCTTATCCCAGAGTATAATCCTACACATTACTGTAATAATCCATTAGCAAAGAAATAAAAGGCAAAATCTTTTCCTTTTTGCTGGGAACTTAAAATCAACTCTTTCAGAGCGGAGCACAATTAAAAAGGTCAAATTAGCATGTCACTATTTCAATTAAAGTAAATTTTGAAATTTAGGACTGAACGAGGATGAAAATCAGAAGCCACTGATTGTACTGAAGAATGTAATTATTTTAAATGGAAAAAAGCTATCTTACTTAATACTTAACAAAACACAGTTTCTCTTGTTATGATTTTAAAACCTACTTGGACATCATGAACAATTATTTGCACAATTCAAAACATATTTTAAACTTGAAAAATGTTCATACTGCTTCTAAGAAAAGGACCTGGTGTCTGTTAACAATGCACAGAAAGCTTCATTCACAAAGGATAAATCAAAGCGAAATCTGTTGATTGACGTGCTTGAGCAAATCTAGCAGCAGAATGAGGATTCAACAATTCTTGATTTTTTTTCCTTTTTCTCTACTTAAAGGTCTGGGTGAACAGTTTCAATATCCTCTCCCTTTTGTGAAGAAAGGGTTTATGTTGTGATGCATCCTTTCAAGTTGAGTTTTCTACTAAGAAAAGTAATCCGGTTAGCCATGCAATTTTTTGGAGTGTCAATGAGTACCATTCAGCACATCAGATTATCTGTCTTAAACCAGTAATTGAAGTTTGTGCGATGAGCCAAATTGTATCAAAGTCATACTTTAGAGGAAAGGCGTTATTTTTTCTTTCCCCATTCAATCAATGTAATTTCTATGGGGTGAGACTCAATTGAAATGACAACAATGGGTTTTTTAATATATTGAATTAAATAGCTTCCAGCCTGTCCCGAAGGAGACAGTGGAAGAAAGGAATGTATAAATGTATTACCACGCACAAGAAACTTTCTCATTTTAGCTCCTTATTTTTGTTTCGTGAAAAGGGCTTACTGTACAGTATGTGTATCTCCTCAGAGAGCCACCGTTAATTCACATTTACTTGATGTTCACTTCAATCAATCCAGTGTTGTGGAGATTTCCTATCATCATGTGTGCAGTATGATTTGAAAGCTGAAGTTCTTGTTATAATCTGCTTAGAGGCTTAGAGGTGGAATATGCAGGCCAGAGGAATGAGAATGTTGTCCCCTTAGCTTGTAAATGCATGATAAATTGTAAGCATATAATTTTAGTGCTGTTTGATTGAAAAGTATAAAACGTCAGTCATTTATTATCAAGACTCTTTTTTACTCTGGATTTAAAGACAGGACATGGTAGTGGACACTCCTTTTCCTTTATTATTTGTGTCAAATCAAATGTCAAGGTTGCTTCTCTTGAAAATAAGAACTGCAAAAAATATACTGTCATCACAGTGGCTTCTGTTGGTGTCAAGTGAAAACAAATTCTTTCAAGGGGCAGATGAGTTAAAGACAAGCAGTATATACAGTACGTTACACACCTGAAGTCTAGCTTTCCAAATCAGACATCATGATTTTTTTTAATAAAGTAAAGGGCTGAACTCTATCCAATTTTCTTCTCATTGTGTTTTACTGTAGGTACAGGGGGCATAGAGTGTCCTTCTATTATTTCCTTGGATATTTTCAAAACAAATCAAGAAGTGTCATTTCTGTTCCCCTTGATCTCATGTCATGGGTCAATATTTGTGTTTTGCGTGATCTGAGATATAGTGTAGGCCATCAAAATCAGCCAGTACAATTCTTGCAATTGTAAGAAGGGATCAAAGGTCATATCAAAATGGGGGGTCATCCTCTTCTATCAAAAAGAGCATGTGAAAGAACAGGCATCCAGAATTAGTTGAATACAATTCTTTTATTTCGAAGAAGATCTGAACTATGAAAATAAACAGAAGTAGAAAAAATGTTATATATAATAATCATCTAGTTTTTAAAACCCTTTAACTTGCCCTTCAGATTGGTTGGAAAAAATATTTTATACTATGCTTTAGTGATTTCTGATGTTTCTTTGTAACATGGACTTCAGATTGTTGTACAATTTGTTCTGAGACTTGGTCTTCTCAATAAGTACTGTAGCCAATGTTTTATTCTGAACTTACTGTATATAAAAAGAGACAGATGTCAGCAAAGTCGGGGGGGGGTTTAATGAGCGATCACTGACACACAGTGGCTTGGAGTTATGTTGGATTTATGTGGACACTTGTTTCTACTAAAATTATTTTTTAGAAAAAAAGAATAATGGTCCTGAGCTTCCTATATTTTCACTTTCCTACTAAAGAAATGTATTAAATTAGTAAAATGCACTTAACTGTAGATGTTTTAAATTAATTTGTCATTGAGATGAAGTACGCTGTCAGGGGTTCAGATTTGATCTCAACAGCCACTTCAACATACTGTAGCAGAAAAGGGAATTCACGTTCGCACTCATTTTAATAGATTAATAACATTTGACTTGCAGATACACTGCTCACAAACAAAGTCAATAAAACATAACCAACATACTTTCAAAATATTGGTAACCTTTACCAGCTGAGTCCTCTATAGGCAGCAAAAATAGCTGGAACAGGAGTTAAGTGTGTATTCCACAAAGTTCTGAAGTATTCACAGTTGAATCCAATCCCATTCGTATTCCAAAATGTCCTTCGAATCAGATGGTGACAAAGAAAATGTTATGTGTGTATAGTTCCACCAATTTTTCATAGGAAAAACTTAGATCTGAAGAATGTTCTTGGGGATGGAAGAAACTTCTCAAGGCAACTATGCATTGCCAAACAAATACCAAGGGAATTCATTTATTTGACATTGGGTGGTGCATGAGTTCTAAAAGCTTGGCCATATTTTATATAGTACTTTTGTAACAGTAAAAGAAATACACTGACTTTTAATTATTTTAAATTATTTTCAAATTCAAATGGAAGCCCTACTACAGTATGGTATATTGTAGAATTTTCTAGTGAAGAAACAACAGTGACAAAACCTCAAGATTTACACATTCAGAGTCACTGAGTCACAAAATGTGACTGCATCTAGAGATACTACTGTCCTAAATGATTTCACTTCTTGTCATCAATTCTTTAACTATTGTTTCTCTGTCGAGCACCAGTATGGTAATGATAATGTTTTCTCATTAAAATCTGGATTATATCACAGGAAATTGTGAAAAAACTAAATACATAATTTGTGTGCTCTGAGCTGGTAGTATGTTTATTTGAATAAAACCTTCTTAAGCTTGGTACCAAAGCAATTCTTTGTTTCATACACGTCATTAATATTTTCAGAGTTTTTCCAAATTGAGCTCATGCTGTATACTGAAACATTTTTCTTATGATCTCTTCCAGACACATCAACTGAAAGATAAATTAAGGTGATCTCTCAGTTGATGTGGATGGAAGAGTTCATAGTGGTATCAGTGAGATACATTCAGGCAGAAGAAGGATATGAAGTGTTTTCTTACATTTTTGAACTGAGATGTAGAGTCAGAAAAGACAGAGCACTTTTCCTTGATATTCTTTAGGAAACTAAGGTACTGTATTAGATAAGATAAATTATACTATTCTGTTAAAAGCTGGAATTACTTTTAATGTCATGTAGTTCTTAATCAATTGGTCCTTAATTTATGTGTAAGACAGCTAAGCACTTCATCCTCATTACAAAGCTTTCAGTTCTATGGCTATTTCTGACAAATTGCTACTGTGCTACTGTGGTCTCGTTCCAAGATTATTAAAGCCTGTTAATATGACCTCTACCATGACATGAAACAGAGAAAGTTTTTTTTGACATTGGAGAAGTGACTATGTCTTGTTAATGTTCTGCTTAATTACTGCCGTCAATTTGTAAAGCATTGAGGCAGGACATATTCAAACACCCCTTGTATTAAATATATATGTTTCGACAAATAATAATGACACTTTATTGCCTACATTACACCAATTCTATTGCAATAGCACCAATTCTGAGCCAATCAATTCTAGAGCCAATCTGAATTTTGCAGCAATGCCTGACATTGACATCTGTCATGTTGCTTGCATCACCTTGCTCAGTTTGTGCTTGAATAAATCCATCTTTGCTCTCTGTGTTTCTTATTTTGTATAATAAGGAATGTACTGTAGTAATAGGGAAATGAGTGCCATTGTCTTTGTCTATACACATCTGAATGAGTCCCTGGTCATTTTTTTTATCATCATTGCTAAGAAACCAATGTCATGGGTAACAACATATTTGCCATTTTCTCAGTTATTGATTATGTTTTAAACAGTTTTTTACATGTTTCGATTTACAGTTTTTATCATGTTCTCAGTTTATCATGTGTCAGTTTTGAAGTAAATATTAGTGCATCCAAACATTTGAAATCAGTCACCTGCAATTAGTTTGCCTGCTGATTTTTTTTCTTTACAATAAAAGACGGAAGTTAAAAAGGATTCAGCTACATTCCACTGATATTTTTGTCATTTCTCTGAATATGAGAAAATAACAAACTCCTACTGTACAAACAAGTGATTTATTTAAATGTAATCCATACCAATGAAAGCATTTAGAATTGTACTTATTGCCATGCTCTGCCTCAAATAAAAAGGAATGGAAATGCAAATATTGTTCAACAATCAGAGCTTATTCAGGCATTCACGTTTCTATGCATCTCAAGGATGTATACAGAAAAAATCACCAAGGAAGTTAAAGTAAGTCTGAACCTCCCTGTCAAAGGCATTCAGCTATACCTGTACTTGCAGAAAGATCAAGGAGAATATGATCATGAAAGAATTACCTCCAGATTAATAGACTGTCATAGCTGACAGTCTTCATTTATGTTTCATAATCTACTTATGTTAATTCTAACCTGAGAAAGCAATCTTTAATATACTTGTTTAATTTTTTTTTTTAAAAGCTTGTGTGTCACCATTCAAAGCCCAGAGCTCTTACAAGATCATGACATAAACGGGCTAAACATCCTACAGTAGCTCCATAATCCCACACTGCCTTTAGAGTTTTTGAAAGACTAAGAAGAGGAACAGGTCTGCTGAGACCTGTCAAGCTTTGCAGGGAAACTTCACAAAATACTTTTTTAATCATTTTTGACTCGCTTCTCACAACTCCAGCTCTCAACACCAAGGCTTGCCATGCCTCTCACAGTTTAATACATTTCATTTGTTTTGTTGTATGCGTTCTTTAGTCATTATTGCAAGTGTTTAACTGTGAGCAACCTGACCATTTGATTTTCACACAGCTCGCACATGGCGTCATTTTTGGAAATTCAGCAGGGTTATAGCACCAAGAGTAATCTTTTCACTGGCTGTGTAAATAAATCAAGCCAGGAAAACAATCTTCACTTGAGATATTGCAAGCGCCTTCATCAGTGTTCTAGATCACGAGGTGGGTAAACAATTATTGTTAGCTGTATTTGTCTGTAGACAAATTCCTATGTTAAACACAGTGAACGCAATTTGCTTACAGTATTGCCAAAAAAGTGGGAGATTGTCTGCAAAGTAAATATCAGTGTGGTATAGACAGTATGATATTAATTTTGCAAATATGTGTTTTACACGGGATTACTGAAGCCCACTGGAAAAAAAATAATTGACACAAACTTTCTCAGGAATATTGCTATCAATATAAACCAAAATGTAGGTCAGTAAAAAAACATGTATACTTTAATCATAATTACTAAGAGTGCAGGTTGATTTCAAGAGCTGCACATTAAAAAGCATCCTTATAAAAGATGAATCAAAGAGTGCCTTTGAAGCAATTATCTATCTTAGTGCCTGAATAATGGTCAATATGAAATGTACTGTACAGTGTAACCTGTGCTTTAGCATTGGTAGTACAGTACAAAACATTCTGTGTATATTTTCTGTGAAACACATCCTTGAAGTACTGTGCTATTCATTTCAATCATTCCCATGTATTCACTTTTTTCCAACTAATTAAACATTAGGTTTTGCTACTTTTAAATTATTATAAGGTTTTACAGGTGTACATTTAAATCCCCTACATCAAAGGATGCATTTTCTGACTGGTTTGCGCAAGTTCTTCAAATAAGGCTGGCTACATGGATATCATCAGTATTTTATTTCATATGAAGCACATTCAGTTTGTGACTCAGTGACAGTTCCTATTCATTTCCTGGTGAAAACCAACATCCAAATTACATTCATCATAGCTCCATGGTACTGGCAGGCTTTTGTCTGAAGTGTTTCACCTTTTCAGAACATTAAAGTGAATTGGTATTGTATTATAGAGTCTATTCTACTTTAAACATCACTAAGGGTGTTTTAATCCAGACAGAGCTAGGCATAGGTATTTTTAAGGCAGTAATATAACTGAAATCTGCAACAAAATGTGAGACTAATAATATTTTTTACTTTTTTAAACCTATCAATATGAAAAGGACAGTTATTACTCAGCTTACCTCATCATTATCAGACCTGGACCGGGAGAAACAATATGCATGTATTGTCATACCACCAACCTCTTTTTGTGCTAAGAGCCAGAAATAAAAATAGCAAGCCTATTTGTATTGCTAGTAGCTAGTGGCTACTAGCAGTTAATCACAGAATCTCTACCAGTTTTGTTTTGAAGGAACCCATAAAATCCTATTTTTAAAAATGGTTTGGGACTTTAATCCAGATGTTTTTAAATTTTCATTTATAAACGTATATATGTAGTAAATTTCTACCTACTGTAGGTCCTAACAGTAGTCTTCAAATCATCAATACCTTTCTGGATTTTGAATGATTGGAGACTCAAGAGATTTTCTGTCTGACATATCTTCCAGGCTAAGTGAAACTCTGGTCTCTCTTCTATAGAAGAACTCATCCCAAAGCAGCCAAATCCTTTTTAGAATGTGAAGGAATATTCATTAAAAATGTCTTGATTTATTAGATGCTAAGGGCTGATGGACTTTATTTGAAATTCATTATCTGAAACACTAAACACTGCATGTTTTCAGCAACGCTTAAAGACACAAAATAAAGGGCTGGAGGTGCAGAACACTAAGGCAAAGAATAGTTTTTACCTAGCTTATTAAACAGAGATGTACAGTAGTTTCCTTAATGTCCCTTTAAGCCTAGCTCCATAAGCATGTTAAAATTGAAGTTATAAAAATGATTGGTAGTTATAGATTTGAACACATGCTCTAAGGTGATCCTACAGTAACTAGTGGGTTTAGCCCTCTTCCTACTGAGGTTTTATATTTAGAGTTAACAAATCATTTTTAAAGCTTTTTGTTTTAATAACTAAATTTTCTCCGACCATTCTGAAAGTAATTGTATACAAATTGAATATTGGCTATACAGCATTTGAATGATTCCTCATTTACTCACAGTTATGGACAGTTACAGTAGGTTTTTTTAGAGTTTTTTATTTTCTTGAGTAAGACTGTATTTGAGCCTATACTCTTAAACAAAATATTTAAAACATGAACATTATTTTTTGGGGTTATCCTGTTTGCTAGCCATCTCTAAACAGGAAAGTAGTTAAGGATAATGCAATAACGGCACAGTGCCATGTAGTACATTTTATAAGATTCCTGTTGTATTTCTTTTAAACAAAAACTAAAACATTTTTAGCAAATGTTTTACTAAACAGAAAGACCATCTTAACATATAAAAATGGCATGTGTGGTTGTTATTGGAAGTTCTAATATATACTTTACCATCAAATAAAAAAGCAAATATAATTCTGTAAATTAGTCATTTCAAAATGTCAAATGTGCACTCCTGGCCAGAACTCTGAAAGCATTTTTTCTTACTCACACCCCTAGATAACAAAACATCCTGTTTGCACTGAGCAGATATCCATCTCCTTCTTTCAAAATGTGCTATTGATATTGATGAAGAGACCATCTCACAATTATAACAGTGTCCTCCTTTTAGTATGAAAACTGTCTGCGGTGCTTGACAAACTATCTTTGGGGACCTTTCCTACATTGAGAATATTAGTCAATGGCCTGTCTCAGTAGACAGTAGTTTTCGAATAATATAAAAGATATAAATTAGCAATCTCTCAAAAGATGTTTAAGAACCTAGTGAGGAACAAAACATTAGGAGATTTCCATTTTAATTTCCAGAACCTGTTTACTAATACAAAATGCTGCCACAAGTGATTTAATACTTAGAAAATTGTGGTACATGACATTAATTGCTGTGCAAATCTTTTCTTTTTCAATGAAACCTTTGGATCAGTGTGAGACCAGTCCTGAGCTAGGGCCTAAAAACCCAGATTTCTGATGCAGCTTGCACTTGATTCAGGAGTCTGAGTTGTCTAGAGGTGGAGGAGAAGAGGTTGTTACCAGGAGGTTTTCTAAATCAAAAAGAAGTTCTGTCACTGAATATGACCAGTGCACTGGAGCTGTGCTTAGTCCAGAAGGTATCTCAGTGCAGAGGGGTCTGACCTCCCATGCCGGAAAGGAAACTCCAGTCCAGGGCAGTCCAACTGGAGGGAGCCAGGAGCTGGATGATTCAAGGCGGGGTCTCCCCCAAAGACCAGGTCAGGTCAATATGACAATGCCGTATCACCGAAGAGAAAAAGAGGAGGGATTAAATACCCTCAGAGAACCCGCTGTAGTGAGAGATCTACAGTAACTAGAGCCAGAGTAAGACGTCTCCGTGGCGATCAAGGAAGAGCAGGGGTGTGGCCTCCAGCCACTGAAACTGCAACATGCCCCACTGGAAAACAGTAAAGGCGAGCATAACAACGTAAACACACATTTTATTCAGCAAAACAGCTTTGTGATAAAGAATGAGAACTGTACTAATGAGACTGCCCAAGCAGGATAAGTCAAATGAAAAGTAATTCTCCCTTTTAAATGTTGATCCTCTTGCTTGTGGTTATTGGGTTTAAATGTTGAAATAATAAGAAGGATTTACACATTTCCTCTACAGAAGACTCCTGAAAGAAGTAATTAATTGAAGCATTATGTTCTTAATGTTTTTTCATCAATTCAGTATTGCATAGTGTACTTTTAATTATTCAGAAGGCCTTTGTGTACCTTCGAACAATAAAACATGCTTTTACCAGCAACTTTTTTTCCTCTTATGCAGTCTTTCCTTTCCTCTTTTTTGTTGGGCACACACAGCAGTCATTATTATTCAAAGTTGAATGGGGTTTTAATGAAAGATTTATCAACATTTCATATCTCCCAGCTTCTGTACAAAGGCCATGTGGGCACAGTGAGTTCTTCAAACAAATGCATGGCTTCAAAAAGACTTTCAAAAGCAGGTTCATCTTCAGAGTCTCTCTTTCGAAACCAAAATCGTCAGGAGAATGTAAATTTAATCGTAATGCAAACCTCACAAAGTCAAAGTGACATCCTTTGCAATTGCCATAAACACCAAATAGGTATTGTATATGGAAAATATTTGGGCCTTATTTCGTTCATAGAAGTGCATACAAATTACATTGTTTCAAGTTACAAATGAGCCTTTCCTATTTTTTATTAATAATAGCCTAGTGACAAAACATAGATTTTGTACTGTAGATTTTTTCATGTATAATCCCTAACCTTGTTGGTACAATGTCCCTCCACATACTCAATGGGTTTAATGCAACAAACTGTACACTGTAGGTGTAAGTTAGTGAATATGAAATTCACAGGAGCTCACAAATAAAATAATCCTGCATGATAAAAAATTAATTGTACAGGGTTCATAAGGAATTTCTTCAGGATTATGATGACAAAACCTATTCTTTGGGACACCTTCAGGAGTCCATGATTTATTTATTTAATGAGTCCTGCAAACATTTACTTAAAGGAGAAGATGGAGTCAGTATCTTGTTTAAAGATCCTGCAGGATTTTTATTTTTACAGTCTTTTTGTGAAAGGTAACACTGCAGCAAAATAACATTTTTTATCTTCATAAATGTTAGTTTTTAAAATACATATGTTTCTTCTTCTAACATTAATGTATAGTTTCTCTTTGCGCCATTCCTTATGAAGAAATAATAAAAAATAGAACATCTTGGTGAGAAATTCATTGTCTAACTGCAAGTGTGGAGGCTGATGAGAAGGGGAAAGAATATTGATTTATAAAGCTGAAGTTCCTGCAGTAGAGATTACTGTTTGCATGGTCAAAGATAACCAATTGCATTTCTGTGCAAATACACATGATCCCAATCCACGAGGCATGAGCATATTAATTCTGTAAAATTTTTATTTGACATCCAAATTTTTATTTATGAAACGTAATGGGTGACGAAAAAGAATCTGAGTGATTCTTAATGTCATCCGCTGAAGTAATTGTTGAAAAAAAAACAATGTATACTGTATGGATCTTCCAGCAAGAAGATGCAGGTCCCTTTTCTCTATTATCCAAAATCATCACTGTACATTTACCTGAGGCAGACATGCAAAGTTATCTTATACTGTCTTTATTAGCTTGTTGTAAAATATTGCCTTTATCTGATCAGTTCTTGGTTGTTTTTTTGTTGCTCTTGTAAATGAGTGCTTGTGAAGAGTGTGGTGGCAGGAAAGAACTATGCATTAACTTTCAGATATATGATGTCATTGCTCCCTCCAGTGGTAGAATCCTATCGCTTCCTTTTACTGTATATCGACGGCAGAAAAATGGCATACTGAATACTGAATTGTACAGTATTTCTGAATTATCTGATCTTAGTTGTTACTTGTCCCATATCCCTTCTGAGTGAAAAAAAATACATTTTAGTGAGTCATGTGTCCAGATTATGTAACTTTCATGCATGAAAGTTGCATGAAAATCACTCTTTATTTCCCTAATGTTAGAAAATTAGACATAATAATAATAATTGCTTACACTTATATAGCGCTTTTCTGGACACTCCACTCAAAGCACTTTACAGGTAATGGGGACTCCCCTCCACCACCACCAATGTGCAGCATCCACCTGGATGCTGAATTAGATGGCAGTGATCCAGGACTGGACTCTCAAGAAAACTAAAAAGAATGGCAGACATTTCAGTTCATATTTAAAGTACTGGTGTACAACAGTTCATATCATCCGCTTTCTTGAATATGTTTTTAAATAAAGATGTATGGCTTTCAAATCATTATACAGTACATACTGTATATAATGTTGCACAATTACCCAGAGGTGGATTAAGTTGGCATTTCTACTTGACAAAACACACAGAAATTGTCTCAGAGGTGGATAAATGGACAGATGGATGGAGAGTTTTTGATTTTTTTTTACTAAAACTATCTAGCCATCCAGACAGTGTATAAATAAATGACTAAAAAAGAAATGGAAGATTTTGTATTGTACACAATGTTTAAATGAACAGTAAACATTTTATCTTATTCATAATACTTTGTGTTACATTTTATAGGAATCTGCAGATTAGGTTAGATCCACAATAACCATTCCATGTTAACTGCAGTTTTATGCACACACTTTAGTTCAGATCGTTATTACTGTACATTACAATAATTCTGCAGCCATGAACAATTGTGAAAACCTAGTTCAGCCCCTGCAGCACCACCTTGTTTTATTGCAAACTACTGTAGAGAATCACTAGCACTAGGTGATGGCACTGTAATACATGATATCAGATTCTAGTGTCACTCCGGGATCAATAACATTACACAACATACAAAAATATACAAAAATAAAGTAGTTTCTTTTAAAACTATATATATATATTTTATAGAGTACTGTCATTAATTGTGAAAACTGGAATGATAATTAAACTCCAAAACACAACATACAGTATTTACTCATATTATAGAAATAATGCAAACACCATTACTGTATCCAAAAATGGGTTTGATCATACAGTACATTTTTATTAGGGATCAGGTTCCCAGTGTTTCCCTTCTATGTATTATAATAAAATTATTACAGCAGAGGCTATAAAAATTAGATATAACATTTGTAATTTAGTGTGCAGTGTAAGTCATACAGTAAAAATCACAAAATTAGTCAATTAGGAAAGGTTTTTATCCACAAGCTACACTTTACAAAACACCCTTGCTTTAGTGTCTCATCTGGAGGACAGAAGGACATGTTGAGCAGGTCACTCAGGGGAACAGAGAGTGATTCTGAAGCTGAGCAAGGGGCTTCCTTGTAACAAGTCCTTTTCTTGATCACTGGACCACTAGGCCTTATTGTAAACTTATAATGTAAAAAAAAAAATACCAGCATCTTTAAAAGACTACAAGACGCAACAAGTGTCTCTTGTCAAGAATTGAATTACATGCCATACCTGTAGTTCCACATTTACAGAGATTTCTGAGTGGCATTTTAAACAGGCCTGTGCATGCAGCCTCAGTCAGTAAGCATCATGTAACCTTTGCTGATGCCTTAGACTGGCTGGATGTTATTTATCATTGAATCTGGTTTCCATGGCACAAACGAAAGTTTTGCTGAGAAGCACAAATCCATTTCAAAGTGCTTCATAAAGGCCAGTATCAGTGTTCCATTTAAGCCCAAATGAATTACACGTTTTGCAAATGCTACTCAAGGGTAATATATTCTGTTCTCTCTGCTGTGATTGGCAAATTAATTAAAATTATTTTTATCCACACTTAGGCAAAGCTTCTAAGTGTGTTTCTTCAAGAATTGTGAATTATTTAGTTTACTTTATTACTTTTTAATGTTAACCTCTTTAGTAGAAAAACAAAGAAAGACACTGTAATTTATATTTATTGGGGGAAAACACTCAACATAAAACATTCTTCTGTGAAAACCGTTGAATGCTAAAAGAAACGTCTTACATGATTTGCGGGGATAAAAAGCACAAATATCAAAGTATTTTCAAATGGATGAAGTACTCATATGGAGTTCAAAACATTTTTTTTTCAGTCTCACAGATTCCCAGAAAAGGAGAAATGCGATGTCTTAAAACGAAACAAGAGGTCTGGGGAATAGCTTCAATAATACCTTTTAAGAATTCTTGTTATTTGAAATTATACTACTCTTGATTTCTACTAAGGTATGTGGTTAAATTCATTCTGCTTCTCTGTTGTTAAATGGCTATGTAAAATAAGTTCATTTTTGTGTTTTTACAGTGAATCATTATGACAACTGAAATTATTTTTCCCATTTATTTTAAACTACTGTATGTTGTGCCCATAGTATTTGTCTTTGAGCGGTTTGTACTATTGTGTCCTGCTTTTAAAATTATTTTTTATGTAAAACAACAAAAAATATGCTAAAATGAATTGATAAAAGCAACCTAAGAGATAAAAAAACATTTCAAACATTTCTATGAACCGCAAAACACTTTAATTTGCAATAAATAAAAACCCGTCATTTTATTTCACGACCGTACCACACGATGGCGCTTCCCACACAAGACGGTGAAAAATGTTGGCGAGGATTAGGCGGCCTTATAGATCTCCTGAAGGTCCTTGCAATACGTAAATCGCAAATAAATAAGTTAAAGTGTTACGTTGTAACATAGATTTTTTTCATTAATTTAAATTGGTCGAATTCGTTTTTTTATTATAACTTTCAATTGCTGACATTATGTACATCTAAGCAGGCACTCGTTTGACCGCCCTTCAGGCCCATCACGACGAGAATAAGAATCGCGCAGAAGCATTTCGCGGGGTTACAGCCGGGGGCTGAAGATGGCGAGGTTGGGGCAGCGCAGTTTATGATGTTGACGAACTTTCTGCTCCTTTAGTAAGATTATTTTCGTTTTGCCCCCCTAAGGTCTGTCGATCCATCTCGACTACAGCGTGAAACTACAGTTCCTTTCGCAGCAGACCGGTAGGATTCGCTCCACCATGCCTCCGACGGGTGACGGTTCGGGGCGGGATGTGATCAAATCCCAGATCCTGAAGTTAATCGAGTCAAACCAGGTGCTGGTCTTCAGCAAGAGCTATTGCCCTTATTGCGTCAAGGTATGTGCGATCTTTTGTCGAGTTGTCTTCACGTTCAGTTTGGGGTTACGAGCTGCCTGATAAGGGAGTTCGGGGATCCTGAAATGGGTTTCTTGTAGCTCAGCTGTGACCACCTTCGCCACTAAAGGAGATATGCGGGTGTGTCAGTCTGCCTGGGTTACTGCGATTGGAAACTCGTTTAATTTGTTTTTTCCTGCTCGCAATAATACGTCCGTAGTTGAACTTAACCCTAAGTGAAGTACAAGTCGTTGTTGTTGTTGTTGTTTTTTTATGTGTGAACGTATTGAAATGGTACAGCGTTTTCTGATGAAAAGAATGTTATTCATTTTCGTAGATACTGGGGAGGTGGTTACAACAGGGTTGTGTTGTAGTGAGACGCATCCCCTGCTGCGATGTGAAACTTAATACACGACTGAGTCAGCGCATACTTTGCTCTGTGACTCACGGATGGCAGCAGCTGTCACGACGTGAATGGACACACTCGGTAGACGTCTGAAGTCTTCTGTAAATGTTGTACCTGCCGGTATTGTTACAATGCACGGCTGAGATGTTGGCAAAGAAACAATACGATGGCAAATCCCTCCACACTAACCTTAAATTCACCTACTCTTTAATAACAGCAATTTTTAGCTTAACGTTTAGATCCTGCTTAGTCACTTTAAGAGGCGTCGTTTTCACTGTTCAGGAGAAAACCTTTCCTACTGAGGTGCATCGGGCATATCAAGATTGTTTCCTCCAAACTTTGAACGTAGTTCAGTTGTGTTTCAAGCAACGCTAGCGTAAGGCTATTGCCCCAGACTGATGGTACAGTTCCTAATCAAACGGTGACACTGCATTGCGAAACAGGAACTGCTGTAAATCTTTCAACGTGCAGAGAAGGTCGTCTCATCCGATTGAGTAAGGGGTGTCGTGTGTGTTTTAAAACGTTCGTGATTGTGCTTTTCCAATAAAGCTTGGTGTACAGCAAAAGCTGTAGTATACGGAGTTCCATTACCAAACAACGTGTAACTTGTTTTGCCCAACTAAAGAGAATTGTCTGGCAATGGGGATCTCAAAATCCAAATGGAAATTTAATAATGGACTTGTTCCAGTTGTGAAAGACGTGTTCTGCAATAGTTTCTGAAACGCTGTTACGCCAGCTGTTTTGCTTAACGTGCGTTTCACACACAATACTTTCAAAGTTTTCTTGCGCCAGTGCGGTTTTTTTTTGATACTGCACCGAGGAAGGAGATAAATATTTCTCTTACAGCGTTTCGAAAAAATATTAAGGTTTAATGCCTTTTCAATGCTACCGATCCAAGAAAAGACAGGAGGTGACCTAAAGTACCTAGGTGTCTCGTATGTCTTCATAACCCTTCCCTCAAGTTAGGACTCGTCAAAGCTGACCGTTCTGGAAAGAGAAGTTGATCCAGTATTTTTGTCCACCTTCATTGTTGGTTGTGCTGCAATTAAATTACACTGGGTGGTAAAGGCAAGATTCAAAGGGAGGAAATAATAAGCCTTTTGCCTGTTTTTAATGCTTTAGACTTGTAGGATCACTGCAATTGTCTTGATGTGGGTCAACACGTGTCCATTCCTAAAAACTTGTGTTGAAAAGAGATGCGAGGTCTTTCTTGCAAATAGTCTTTTATTAAAACTGATTTCGTAGTTTCAAGTGTATGAATACGTGTGGAGCCATCCCTAAGAACCAGTTTCTTTTAACAACTCACTTCTTTTGCTTGACAGGTGAAGGGTCTCTTTAAAGACCTGAACGTAGCGTTCAATGCAGTGGAGCTGGATTTAATGGGTAAGTGTTACGGAAGGCCTGTCTCGTGTTTTAAAATGGTATGGTTTGAGTGTTTTATTAGTTATTTAACAGAACATTAATTTAGGAAATAACTTTGAGGGGAGGGGTCAGTTTAATAGATGTGGGTTTCCGAATCCTTAACTGTATTAGTACCTGTAGGAACTTAAAAACTAGAAGGGATCTAATTACGTAAACAAGTGCCCTACATGTTAATTAAGAGGCTGGGATCTCTTTTGGAATGAAAACCAGCAAACTGGAGTACTCCAGGATCCAAGTCTAAAGCCCCTGCTTTAAAAGAATAATGCAGAAATTACTTTTAAAGTGCAGCACGTGATTAGGCAGGAGTGACTGGGATCGGAACATGAGCGTTTCACCTCCTCTTCTCTGAAATCACTTTCTTTGGGGCAGTGGTCAAGGCCACTCCTGGATTGTGATAAGGGCTACAATGAGCACAGCAGAACAAGTGATTAACTTTTCTGGTTTGCCACAATTGCTTAATAGGCAGGATATGCAGGTATTGGGTTTTTATTGGTTTGTAGCCTCTGCTTTATTGGTTAACTAAATTAAGAGCTTTAATTTTCATTTGCTTGGAAAATGGGGTGGGATAGCTTTGGCAATATTTCAGGGCAAAATTCTCTATTTTGCAGAAAGATGTGCTAAAATAGGTTCATCAAGTAATAGCCGGTCTAAATTCAGGTGAATTTAAAGGGTTATCCAAAAAATTACTTGGTGTTTTAAAGATACAAAATTAATATATCCTGAGCAGTTGCTCTGCTGCTTCTCTAAATGAATGAATGAATGTTTCCTCCTCTTTCATTTGAACATTGTTCTCCGCAGTGTAAAGTGTTAATGTTTTACATTTGAGAGTACTGTTGACTTTCTTCAGGCAACAAGAAATTTGCTGAATCATTCTCGGGAAGCTGCTTGGCTTCATTCCATCGCCATTTACAGCCGTTCAGAAATATAACTCATTTTCCTTAAGTCCTTTTATGACGATAATAGTTTGAGTATGTAGTACTTCTTCATGTTTCTCTTACTGTTTGGTTTTTCCTAGAAAATGTTAAATATTTTAAAAGTCTTGTCATTTTTTTTCTTGGATTTTTACTTCTAATTTGTCAGGTATACTTTGTGACTGATACTTAAATATTTTTATTAAAGATCTATGAAATGCAAATTGATAGGTTCTCTACCTATTTTCTATATGTAAAAATACCCTATTTGTTCTCCAGGACATGTTTAACTTTTAATTTTTATTGGTTATCTGCTTAAGTATTGTCAGAATTTATTACAAGACAGTAGTATAAGAGGGCATCTCCAGTCACGATTTTGGAGGATTGGTCTGACCACAGGTTTTCATTCCAACCCAGTTTTTGACAGCCATAATTAAATTTTTCACTGGATTGATTTAAAGACTTGATCATGTTAATCAGTTGCTGGTGTTTTGTAGGAAACCTAGAAATTCTGCATACTCACTGCAGCTTTGGAACCAGGATTAAATACCCATTGTGTAAAGCATGACTCCGTTTGTTTGTTTTTCTCAGATGAGGGTGGCAACTTCCAGGAGGTGCTGTTGGAAATGACTGGGCAGAATACAGTCCCAAATGTCTTTGTGAATAAAACTCACGTGGGTGGATGCGACAAGACAATACGGGTAATAAATGAAGGTCTTTTAATAAAACGAGAAACAAAATGTCTTGGCCAATAGCCAGTTGCACGGGTGATACTTTTTAAAAGCTTGCCTCCTTAATAGAATTTCTGCTGTGGGCAGTTGGATGAAACAAACTCACTTTGGGACACTGAGCAAGTTGTCAGAATCAGAAGTGCTTGTGTTGCACAAGAGTTAGTAAGTTCCTAGGTCTTACGAAACTGTTCAGGGTAGGCTAATAGGAATTTAGGCAGAGATTAGTGTGGAGGGCACCAACAAAACTCTTCAGTATCTAATGGTAGGTGGACATTGGAGAAAAATATCCTTGGTCACTTGAACCCAATAGCCAGATCCAGTCCTTTATGCTTTTCATGAACAGGATTGTTTTAAAAACATATTTTGGCTTTGGCAGGAATTTCATTGGGAGGCAAACTTTCCAATGTCTATTTAGGCTTGTGAGCCAAAGGTGTTTTCAGTCCATGTTTGAAGACTATTGAATCGGTGTAGACCACAGCTACAGCATCACATGGCATGTGGGTGCATAGACACTTCCTGACTGTTTTCCAACAAATGAAAAATGTTGTGAAGTTTGCTTGTGGAGCCCACTCTGGTATTGAAGAACCCTGGACAGGATAGGTTTGCTCATTTGTTAGTTATCTCCTTTCTTCAACATGCACACTACTGTTAAGTGTGGAGTCATTGCTTACTCTTACATTTCATTTTAAATCAAGTTAAAATAACTTGATTTTAAAATCTTTTTAAAATGTATGTGTGATCTACGAACATTAAGAGCCCTCGTATTGCAGCAGATCTTTGCCTTTTTTAAAACTTACATTGTTTACTATAGATAAATCATTTTGGTTTTGAGTCTTCCTCCAACATCCTTTTCGAGATAAGGGCATAAATGCTGTTGTCAGCTATTTAATAGCAGTAGCTAGAATGAGGTATTTGACTGAAGTTCAGTTTGTGCTTAAAAGGCATTAGTTTCTGTTTGCATAAATTAATTTGCAATACAGCTTTGTAAATTCACTTCTAATGGATTAGAATATGTATAATTAAATATCTTTGCACACTCCCAAGTATAAAGACATTAGCCTTTTGATACTTTTTTTTTACATACTTTCTCAGACCACTGGGTTACATAATGCATGTCATTAAACCTTGTGTGTTCAACTGTTTTAATTTCCTTCTATTATTGAAGGTTTTGGGAGTGTACTTTAAGACTTTAGTTGAAATTACTTGTTTTTGATGGTTGCAGAAGCCAGGATGGTTAAACTTATCCATTCAGAAACAATGGGTGCCATCATGTTTGATAAATGATACCACCCTGATAGAGGTCTGATTAGTGTACTTGCAGTCCTTGATAATCCCATAACAGCAGTGTTCACGCAGTGGGGCTGGAAATAACCTGGGTTCAGGGGTTCTAAGTGCCTAATTGTGTTGTGCTTATGAAAAGAAATTACTTGACAAATGATATTCCACCCCCCCCTCAGCCAGATAAGAACTTAGACCACATGATCCCCAAATTCTCAATGGTTATCAATCAAATGGACTGCTTCAGGCTAAATGGTGAAAATCCCCAGAAAGGACTAGGGGTGATTTAAGTGGAACTGAATTTAGCACAAGAAACAGTAGGCAGGGATTCTTCATACCTTCCATATTTTTATGGTCTTGGTGTAGTATGGATTTACTTCATTTCTTTGAAATGAGTGCACCAAAGCCTAATTTGTGCACTGTGTACGTGGGCACAGTTGAGTCTATAGTTAGATAACCCTCTTGCTTACATTTGCAACAACAGGAAGTAAAGCGAAATCTTCCACTGAAATCTGATATTTGCTAATGCGTGCATTTGCACAGAAAGGACAAAATACCATAGTTTGCCCCGAATTCTTTGTATTGTCCTTCATAACTGTGGTATGTTTAAGTGTTAACTGGATTGGGATACTGTAGAAGCAGGGTTGGCAGTCCCAGATTTTAACAGCTGTTATTACAATGTCTAGGTCTTTATTTCCATATAGACTTCATCTTTTGATGGTTAAGAATAATTTTATTAATGGATGTATTAAAATAATAAATGTTCTGTATTTTGCTCTGACTGGAAGTGCAAAGCATATTTTCATAGCCCTGTGCTAGACCTTTGGCAAAACAAGCTGAATATCCTGCAGCTTTCAAAGGGCATATATGGACAGCTTTGTCTTCACTGAACAAATAACTTTCAAAATCAGAGACTGATTAACTATATGCTGACATTTTCTTTAGATGTAAAGCTGTTTTACCACAGCTATTAACCACTAGGATGTCTTCTAGGCTCATAAAAACGGAATGCTCCAGAAACTCTTGGACAGCACGGAGGTGTATGACTATGACCTCATTGTCATCGGAGGGGGCTCGGGAGGCCTGGCGTGCTCAAAGGTGAGGAATGGTCCTTTACCAGCAACATTTCTCCACCTGTGTCAGACCCCCTATAGTAAATGCAGTGTTTCTTTCTTTTAAAAGAAAATGGAAGTTCTTATCGCCTTCTCAAACCTTTCAAAGATTCTTAGCTCTTTCCCAGATGCTCGGTGATTATTTCCTAATAAGACCGGCAAAACCAAGACGTTAGATATACTGATGAAGTATGTTTAGAATACTGAAAAGAAAATGAAGCTCTGATGTTTTAGCTATTTCTTTAAGACCTGCTGCTTGCTTTTTCTATTCAGATTTGAAGCTTGAGTTTTGCTCTTGTCCTTTACATCGTTTGTTCTCCTTGCTGTGCCTTATTGTTCTCAACGTGGTATATTTACCAATCTTGGGTTGTGTCACAAGTTGCAACATTGCACTGTCTGTCTTGCATTCTTATTGTTTTGGAAGTTGACTTCAATAAATATCATGTAATTTAACAAATACTGCGTTGCTGCCTCTGCAGCTGGGGTGCTACCTGTATGGAGTTTTTGTTCTCCCCAAAGTTCACGTGGGTTTCCTCCCACATGCCAAAGACTGGTGGATTAATTGGCCCTGGTGTGAGTGTGTGCATGTCTGTGTGTGCCCCATGATGGACAGACGTACCAACCAGGGTGTACCCTGCCGAGTGCCTGTTGCCTATCAGCTCTGACTCCACTGCAACACTGAATTGGAAGAAGCTGATGGAAAATAATGGATGGATAAGTGTTATGACCCCAAGTGTCTAGGGGTAAAGGGGTGTAACATTTAGGATAATTTTTGGACGGTTAGGGACTAGGAAGCATGATAACGAGGGTCGGTGCAAAAGTGATGATTTTAAGTTGAATAAGTGACTGGTTTGTAATTGTACACAATAACACAGGGGGTAAGGGAACTAGGGTGGTGCCAAAGCAAAGAAAATAAACAAAATAGTTGGCTAGAAAAGCGAGGGAAAGCTAACCTGACTGCAAAAGAAAACCCAAAACACATGGTCTTTGGTGTCTTCAACACCCTAGCTAACCTCTACTGACTACCCAAAACCATACAAGACAAATGGCACCCGTACTGAACTAGTGTGACTAATACAAGAATCAACTACGTGTGTGCAAAATGTACCCAACAACCTGAACTAACTCTATATACACAAAAGTTCACACAAATACACAAGTGAAGTACGAATACAAATGAGAGTAGACAAGGAACAAGGTATAAAAGAACATAGAGGTTGATGCAGTGATGGGTTTTGGCAAGGTAATGGTGAAACGAGGATAAACGCAAACAAACGAAAGGACAAAGAGACGAACGGAAACCAACAAAACCGAAGTTATACGAAAATGCAAACACGCAAAGCAAAACGACAAACCGACAAGGCCGAAGCGAAAACCAAAGCCGAGCAGGACTGAAGTCAAACGAAAGGCCCCTTCCTTCTGAAAACCTCCATGTTTTATAGTGGATAAGATGACTTGTGATTGGTCGAGAAGCTAATTGAAGATGATGTCATACAGAAACAATAGTGTAATGGTGGGCCAATGGGGAAGGGAGAACAATCAAAGTCAGTGTGGAGCATAACAACAAACACATAGACCACACACTGGGATGTAACAAGCGATGCAATTTTTTGTTTTTGACAGGAAGCAGCTACATTAGGCAAAAAGGTGATGGTCCTGGACTATGTTGTTCCAACACCAAAAGGGACAACCTGGGGTAAGAATAGCCTTGTTTCAGTTTGCTTTCACTTTATTTGAATGTTCGGTCATCTTTATCTTGTATGTTAAACAATGTCTGTCATGCATCCTTTGGCATTCAAACAGTGTACCTAGGTCCATTATTGCAAGGGTGGTATTTTTAACGCCCAGGTTTCAGATTTATTTTCTTTCTATGCAGTTGTCTAAAGTGCCATTACAAGACTTTGCTAATTGGAGCCTTGTCACTTGTCATACTGTAGCTTCGCTTGTAAGTTTTTTTTGTTTATTGGAGGTTTGCTCCTTCCCCCAGGGCTGGGAGGTACATGTGTGAATGTTGGCTGCATTCCTAAGAAACTGATGCATCAGGCAGCCCTTCTTGGAACGGCACTTAAGGACTCGCGCAGTTTTGGCTGGGAGTACGAGGAGAAAGGTGGGTGACTTTTCGGGACCACAAAGTGAGTTGAAGCCTCTCAAGTCTGGAAGGAAAGGATGTCGCAGTACACCTAGATATTTTTAAATCAGCTAACCATAAATAAGAGCAGTATGCATCCTGTAGCAGAAGATATGTGGTCACTCACCTAGAAGCAGCTTAAAATCATTTTTTTAGAATAAAAAAAATGCCTTCCCAAAGTAGTGATGTGAGCTCTATCACTATGGCTATAGAATTTTGTTTCTGAAGACTGTTTTCCAGATGTGCTAATATACCCAGTTTTTATTATTCATGTGTATTGTAGATAATTTTAAACACTTTTCAAGCAGTCATCTGCAAAGTGTTTTAAATGTCATTGAGTCAAAAATATTGATTGTGGTGTGACACTGGATTAAATATATTATTTTTAGATTTTGATTTGGTCTAATTTAACTGAAAATGCTGTTACTCTAAGCCATCAGCCCTTTTCCCTCTGGTACAAACACATTTATTAACCCTTGTCATTCTCTTCCATTACCCTTCAGTGCTCTCTGGGAGCCCTCAGTCGCTCAGCGTAAGGGAATCCGATCTGTATTTCTAGGTTGTCATTCTTCCCTCCGGCAGTATAGGAGATACAGATGCCTTGTAGTGTGTTGTACCACTTTAAACACAATTTCATGTAGGACTCTGTCAGATTTTTCCTGGTTCAGCAGTCTTCACACATTCCGGGAAGTCATGAGCTCCTGAAGCAACCTTGCCATGACCCTTAGTAGGACTTGTAAGAGTATGGAAGCATATTGGAGAAAAAAATCTGCTTCAAAATGTTTTTCTTTTTTTTTTTTCAGTCCAGCACAACTGGGACACAATGAAGACCGCCATTTCCAGTTACATTGGTTCCTTGAACTGGGGCTACAGAGTTGATCTAAGAGACAAGAATGTCACTTATGTCAATTCATATGCTGAGTTTGTGGAACCACATAAAATAAAGGTAATGGAGTCAATATGGCAATATTTTTCTTTAATTACAGAGTACTTGAGAGCTGAGGTGAAAACCTCATTTAACAGCACAGAGAAGGGAATATTCAAATTACAATAATCAGCATTATGTTCAATGATGGATTTTTTGGGGAAAAATCCATCCACACCACTAGTTATTGCTTCTCATTGTCAAAATGTGTGGTTTTAAAATGTCTATTATTAAATTGAACTTATGAATGCTCCCTTTCCCACAGGCTACAAACAAGCGTGGCAAAGAGACGTTCCATACAGCAGCAAACTTTGTGATAGCAACAGGAGAGCGACCTCGGTATCTGGGTATCCCAGGAGACCGAGAACATTGCATTACCAGGTGAGCTGGTTATGCCTGGATGGCTGCACGTCCGGATGGGAATTGGCGTTCTCGGCCTCAGCTCTGATAGAAGCTCCTGAATCCAAATAAGCAGTTTGGACAAACATGTTTGGTTTTTTGGTAGTACGTGATTTCTTGATTAAGTATGGGAATGTCACTGATTTTAGTCCGATTTGTTTGCCGTTGTCAATGCACGCATATCGATGGGCAGCTGTTATAACCTGAGGTTAACATTTTCTTCAGTACTCTTGACAGTTCTCATGATCGGTTGTTCATCTGCAGCTTGTTAAATTTGCTGGCTAAAGGAATTTGAGGGAAGCAAGTTTGCACTTGTAAAAGAGAAAATGAATTGTATTGCTCAAAGCTGTTTGCCATTTTCTGCTAGTTGTGCCAAGCAGCCCCGCTGGGCCTATTGTGTAAGGAATATGAGTACAGTGTGAATATTCATGTTGTGGTATCCCATGCATTATTTGTTTTTTCATTATCGTGATGAGAGCTTTATGAATGGATTCTTTTGATTCTGGCAGATATCACCTTTTGATTTGCTTGGAAAAGAGATGTTTCAGTTCATTGAATCAGATCTCTTTACAGCGGTAGCTTCAGAAGGGAACATAGTTAAAGGTTTTCAGGTCACCTTGTAACAAAATATTGAATGCTATAATACACCTGGCCATCCATTTATTTAAATGTCCTTGATTGTATTGCCAGGAGTACAGTTCTGAGAGATTCATAAAGATGGATATTCTTCCATCTATGGAAGTATGTATAGAGATGCTGGCATTGCAAAATTTCTTTTCATTAGTGTTTATGTGATACAAACCCCAGCAGGGAATTGTAACTTTTAAATGGAATTAGCCAGAAGGAATAACAACAGTGTATCACACAACTATAAGAGCTGTGGGTTTTTTGTTTTATTCTATTTAATCTTTCAAAGAATTTTCTTATCGGCATAATTTGCAAGGTGTTAGCTGGCTTAAAATGCAGAACGTCAAAAAAACCAATGATTTAATCATTTTTTTTCAAAGCGGAGGTGGTCTTTGGATTGGAAACAAACTGCATATCAGAGCTGCAGATCGCAAATCCCAATACAAGAAGATGAGTGATGTTTTGTAGGGAAGCTGTTGGTACAGGAGATGTGCTTTTGCACTTGTAAGTCCTCCAGCTTGGTGTTGCTAAATGCAGAAGTGCCACGAAGACAAATGAGCCGCATATGTGGGCTGTAAGAGCAAAAGCACACTTTGGAAAGCCGAGCTGCGCGAGAGCTCTGTTTGAGGTGTCTTGGTTTGTGTTTGCAGTGATGATCTGTTCTACCTGCCCCACTGCCCCGGGAAGACGCTGGTGGTTGGTGCTTCCTACGTTGCCCTGGAATGTGCCGGTTTCCTGGCAGGAATTGGGCTGGATGTGACCGTGATGGTGCGCTCCATCTTACTCCGGGGTTTCGACCAGGACATGGCGAACAGAGCAGGAGCCTACATGGAGGAGCACGGGGTCAAGTTCATCAGGAAGTTTGTCCCCATTAAGGTAGGCCATTGGATGCTTCAAGTAGAGGTTGATTCGTGTGGAGAGCTGGCTTGTGAGACTGTAGGATGACCCAAAGCACTGGCTGAGCAGGAAATGAAAGATTTTGCTTGGCACAGAGTTTCCCCCCTCCCTCTGTCTTCTATATCAGATGTTTGGCATGTTTTATTTTTAGCTAATGTTGAAACTTTTTCTCTTGCCTTTACACAAAAGGTTGAAGAACTGGAGAAAGGCACTCCAGGCAGACTGAAGGTGACTGCAAAGTCGACAGAAAGTGAAGACATTATTGAAGGAGAATACAACACTGTAAGGATTTTTTTTTTCTTTTTGGTCAATATTTTAAGCCTAAATCAGCCCAAGTCAGATATGGTTAAATTATAATAGTATTTTCCATCTTTTAGAACGGTAGAGTAATGTCAGTAAAAGTTTTCCTCTCAAAAATAATAACCAGTAAGACTATATAGAGTCAAAGTACTTTTAGGTTTTTGTGGGTAATGTTTAACATCTCAAGTGCTTAACACTTTCAGTAGAGGCTTTAAACAGTGTCCTTTTTTGCAGGTCTTGATAGCTGTTGGCCGCGATGCCTGCACCAACAAAATCGGTCTGGATAAAGTTGGAGTTCAAGTCAATGAAAAGTGAGTTGTTTTTTTTTTTTAATTCATCCCCTTTAGAAGAGGAAAGGGACACTGTCCCTTTAAAGCAGTTAGCTTCCAAGAGGTCACGGTGATTCAGCAGAATCTGCAGTCTGCAGGGGCAGTAGCTCCTGCAGCAGGGGAGACTGAGTGATTGCCCAAGCGCCTGTGCGTGAGGAGACTGCTGCCCCTGAAGCCTCTTTAATACAACTCAGCTGATGTTGTCTGGATGTTAAGTGGAGGTGGGTTTGCTGAAGCAGTAATAGAGTGACTACATGATCTTTTACACTTTGATTTTTCTGACATGCTGCAGATTACTGCAGGATTGTAATGTTATTAAGGTCAAATTCCATGGTGGATGGTTATTTTACTTGCAAGAATCATATGCATTTTATTTAGATCAAAAATAGTTACTGTGACGAGGTAAACAGTATGCTCTTTCTTAGTTTACTAATGCGGATGTGTTAGAAAATATTTAAAAGATTTATATATGCATTAGTATTTTTTTTTTCCTACTGATAAAACCCAAATTGTTAAATTAGTATTGGTCATTTTTTCTGAGTTTTATCAGTTCAGACAAATGTATCATTGAACTTGATCTCTAGCATAGATGCGGTCAGTCTAATTGCACAGCGGTTTGGAAAAAGATGCATGATCAATAATACAAAATGGCCACAGCAACTTACTGATCTGTACTCATGATGAGATGGACTGGAACTTGAGACCTTTTTGCTTCTCCCCACTGTGTTGAACCACTAAAAAGTCATGTGCTATGACCCATCTGATCCTTGTAGAGAGGGTGTTTCACTTCTGAAATGATGCAAGCCTGGTTACGTTGTTTAACAAATGCTCTGCAAAGCGCAAGGTTTTGGAATGCCACCAAATATTTCTCACTAATTGATCCAATTCCGTATTTTGACATGTGGATTTATCTTTTGTAATTCACTTGGTCAACCCCTGTCCCTTTCAGGACATGCCAAACATCACTCTGGAAGAAAATAAGGTTTTTTTTTTGTGCTTGAGTTTGTGAGGGATGATTATAACCAATGACGTCTTCATGCCTGTTACTCTAACTCATTGTTCTCCATGGTATAACATTCTGAAGTCCTATGCTTTATATATCCTTGTTGGGCTCTCTCTTGCTTCAGCTTTTTGCATCCTTCTTCCACCTCATTTCCACTATTGCAGCCACCTCTGGGTGAACTATGCTCTCGTCCTCGGGCCTGGTGGTCTGCCGTTAGCCAAGAGGGTTATACCAACGCTTCCTATTCCTAACTTCTCAATTAACATTCCTAAATGTGTTTTTCTCATCGTGTGGCGTTCTTCCTTGTGAAAAACATATCGGCAAACAAGGATGAACATTTGTGAGGAAATGTGGTGGAATTAATATATCCCGTAATTTGTTTGTTATTCCAGGAATGGCAAAATCCCAGTAAACGACAACGAACAATCCAACGTGCCCTACGTTTATGCCGTTGGGGATATTCTTGAGGGCAAGTGGGAACTGACTCCAGTCGCTATTCAGGCTGGAAAACTTTTGGCAAGAAGGCTTTATGGGGGCTCCTCAATGAAAGTAAGACGCTTTTTAACCCACTGGCTATACCCTTACCCAGTGTGTGAAAGATTTGTGAGCTGCCCCAGCACTTGTCTTCCTCAACTTTTTCTCCCTTGAGAAAAGTCAGTGTTGGCGACACCTGCTTCAATGGCTAACCATTAGTGATCTGCCGATACGTGTGTAGGATGTTTGCCTGTACATAACACACACTTCATAATCTTGAAAGACCTGGCTTACTGAGGTGTGATCACCAGTCTTTAATTTGTAAAGCTACCAGCATGCTTTAAAACCTAAAATCCTGACAGTATTTAGGCTGATTTTTTTTAATGTGTCATCTCTTTATTCAGTGTTAATTAAATATGAATGTAGAATATGAAAGTCTAAGCTTTTATTTTGTCATGGGCATCCACTTTTTAATGCCATTTGGGCATTTTCTACAAAATGTTAACAAAGGCTGGAAGAGTATTTTAAGTTGATTCTCTTTTTTTTTTAAGTGTGATTATATCAATGTTCCGACCACAGTCTTTACGCCTTTGGAATATGGCTGCTGTGGCCTGTCAGAGGAGAAGGCCATCGAACTGTATGGGGAAGAAAACATTGAGGTTAGTTTTAGAGTTCCTTGTGCGCATGATCGAGATCTTCTAGCAGATGTGACTTTCAGATTTCCTTTGTTGTATTGTTTCGGAAACAGAACAAAGAAAGCCAATGACAGAGGAGCAAAGTATCAATTTCATTAATTCATCATTAAACAAAGTTTGAATCTCCAGCAGTTCGTGCTGCCAAACGTTTTCAACCAGCGTAGATTTTGTTTTAGTCCAGTCATACTGGGGCTTGTTTGCTTTGTACTGAGGGATGAATGTGCCTTTTTCTAAGAAAAGATCTACCTTATCTTGATTTGTCGGAACAGATTTTCCCTTTATATAACTTCCTCTGTAGAATGACTTGGCATAATGTTTTTAGTGCACCACGCCAGAAAACTGTTTCATGCCGAAAGAATTAATAAGCAGCACTGTCCTTGTCCTCCTTTTGCCGTCTGCAGTTTTATTCCTTTTTTTTTCTACTATAAAACAAAACGCTCACTTTATATACCGTTCAAATTTTGAAAGTGCAGATAGAGACTTGAGTTCCTGGCAACTTGAAGTCTGGGCCATCGATATCTGCATTGTAGAGATAAGCGTCAACTCTGAGCGAGCATCTTCTGTATCTGGTCTGTTTGTGAACTGCATTTGTTTTTATTTTAAAGTGTGCTAATTACATTCATCAATCTTCTCTCCACTTAGTGCTGTCTTGTAGCTTTTTTTTTTCTCGCTCAAAATGTTGAAATCATGCGGGCATAGCATTCTCGGTTATGAACAATTATTACCTAATTTCAATGCCTAATTTCATTAAACTTGCAGTTCCTCATCACTTCTGTTACTCATTTACTTCAGTAGAATACATAATGGAACAGAATATCGCTAATGTGCCTCAGTTAATGTTTTGTGGGTTTTTTTTTTCTTTGTTCTCTGTAGGTTTACCACAGCTTGTTTTGGCCACTAGAATGCACAGTCCCGGGGAGGGACAACAACAAATGCTACTCCAAGATTATCTGCAATAAACTGGACAATGTGAGTGCAGCTTCTAGCAATAACCATGTATGCTCTTAAAGAGGAAATACCGTTTTAATTCCATAGGATTGATCGTCAATGGCAGCTATCAGTTCAGTATATTTAATTTTGACTTAGATGATAAATACAGTATTTTCAAACCTTTTAACACGATTCAGACAGACCTCCCTGCTCTGTTTTTTGGTGGACATTTACAGTTTACAGATTTAATTCATTACTAACTGTATACAAAAATGCAAAACGTGCTAAATTATGAAATCATGGTAGGGGCTTTTCTACCTCAAGACCTGTTCCAAAATACAGCAAACGTGAATTTAGGGAGTGCTAGAAACGTGTATCAAAGATACAAGCGAATAGACCATGAGAGCTGCTTTGAGGAGGGTATTGTTTCTTCAGTTACAAATTTCCTTTTGTCCAAGTGTCCCTGAGGTCTTAATATCCTCATGTTTTAACATTACAGCAATGACATGCATAAGGAAGTTGTCTTCTAACTTCCTCGTTTGTATCAAAAGCTGCTTCTAGGAAGGGTTGAGTGTGTTTTGCCTGATAGAAATACTTGGAATTGAAATATCTTGATTTATCTTTACAGATTGTTTTCAGTTTTGTATGACTGTCATAGTAGAATAACTGGGCATACTGTAAATGTATTTTTTTTCTCTATACCAAAAGGGGGGGCTGCTAATCAAAATGTCTTTGGAAGTGTCAATCCTAAACCCGCTATGCACTGTAAGGACTGAATGACCTATCCTGGGCTTGATGTTCTTCATGCCTCTCTCTCCTCAGGAGCGTGTGGTAGGATTCCATTACTTGGGCCCCAATGCTGGAGAGGTGACACAAGGCTTTGGTGCTGCAATTAAGTGTGGACTTACCAAAGAACTGCTTGATAACACCATTGGCATCCATCCAACCTGTGCTGAGGTAATGGGTTTCTTCAGTCCTGTGTGTTTTGCATGTAAGGTGTTGTTCCTAAAGCACAGTGCCATGCTAAAAGTATTAATCTCCCCTCATACTTAGAATTTGGTCAAATTTAGCTGGAACAGTTAATCTGTAGCTATTATCAAAACGTCATAAAATGTAAGAACTTTTATTTCCTTGTTTTGTAGCAGACCTGCTACAAAGTGACTTTTGCCCTTCAGATTGGATCATTTGGGGGCATTTCTACAGAAAATTAAATCAATATTTAAGCATTATCAATCTGAGCATAAGAATAATTTTGAAAAAACATGTCATAAATGAATAACCCCCACTTCTGGCACTGCCTCCACGATGGCAACATTAAGCAATACTAAGCTTTTCTTTCCTTTCAGTGCATTTTAATAGGTCTTTGTTAAAAGATGATCAAATGGATTTTCCCTGTTTTCTATTGCAGATATTTACCACGATGGAAATCACCAAGCGGTCAGGAGCTGATATTACTCAGAAAGGCTGCTGAGGTTAAACCCTGCTGATACTAACGGCTGTCTTGTTAAATAACATCTCTTTGTAATGTCCTGTGACTGGCTTAAACTACACTTGAATACTCTCAGGTAATTTTAAGCAACAGCAAAAAGTCATCACTTCATAGAGACAGACTTAGTGTCAGTCACAGGTTAGAGATGTTTTGCAGGACAAGTCTGTTAATCAGCAGGGTTATCTTTATAAGCCTTCCGCCTGGACATGCTTAGAAATGTACTTTAGTGCTTTTTTGACGTCTTGGCCAGGAACCGCTCTGAGGTGGGCCAAGACTGATGTCTTCTAAGCGGTCTTCAGGATTCTCTTCGTCCATTCAGATATCTACACTTCTTTCCAGAAGGACCATCAGTGCACATATCGTTCCTGACTGTCATGAAGCTTAGGATCCTTATATGAAGATAAACTTGTAGTCTTTGGTAGATGTGGTAGTATTTTTACATTCCAGAATACATTTCAAAAGTACCACATTTACAAAACTGCTCACTGTTTTGTGTGCTTGAGGAAAAGGTTTCTCTAGTTTGTGTGTGAAAATACCTTGACTGCAGTCACAGCCTAGTTTATTTAAAGAACGTGTTCGGTGGGCATCGTTGGGCTAAATGGAAGCACTATTTAATGTGTTTTAATGCTTTTATTCACTGAATTATGAATCTCTTGGCACTTATTTTTTCCACATTGGTTTTTGTTCTTTAAAGAAATAATATCCCCATATCTACCAAAGCCTTTATCAAGGGGGTACATCACAAAAGAAGATAAAATAGCTAAGGGTATGTTGGTAGATTTTTAAATGTGCAAGTGCTATAGAGACTTCATAGAGCTCTACCTAATGTTCATTTAAAAGCTGCCTGTTTTGTCTATTTTTCTGTATTTTGGTCAATTACAGTAAATGTTATGAATGTTTTAAGCCCTCTGTCATGGAACAATTAAGTATTCATTCACAACGTGAATGCCTGTTATTATCAACCTGATCTTGCTATGATGTTCAGATGACATGTATCCTGTTCTAAATAAAGTTAAAATATGTAAAAGTGAAAACTGAATTGGGTTTTGGGTCCTTGCCGAGGTACAGAAGATGTGATACTACTTGAATCATTTAATTCACGATAAAGAATGTTACAAACTAAAGGAAGGCATCCAGCCCATTGTGATATGTATTTATCCAGGAGTTATCCTCAAGTTGTGCCTTGTAATGTTTTTCAACAATATTGAAGGTTTTGTTTCACATGGTTCAGTGTAAGTAGGCTCTGAACATTTTCCTTTGTTCCAGTCCTAAATGCACTTTTGCCTAAGGGTAGGTGATAGTTGGGGATGAAATCTCTTGTTCTTAATAAAAAATATATCTTCCTTGTGTATTTTCTGTTTTTAATAGTTACCCATTAACCATATGGTTTCTGGATTTTAATAGATTTATGAATTCAGCCTATTGAAGATCTGAAATCCAGTTTATCCAGTATTTTCAGAGCTGGATTGAGCTCTGACAGTTAAGTGGCCTGTTTTAAAGAGATTATAGTTTGATAGGAAAACCTAATATAATAGATTTTAACCTAATAACCGCTGTTATGTAGTGTAATGCAGTACTTGGTAGTTAAGCTGGCATATTAATAAAACTTTCTTAAAGGCAAAGGCTTACTCCTGCGAAGACTTACTTAGACCAAAGGAGCTATCTTTTAAAATAAGTGCTGGAAAGTTTTAAAAGTGAAACGTTTGTACTGCAGATTTAGAAATGCGCCATTGATGATTGCGTGGTGTTTTTATTTGTTCTTGATTTAGCCTTTTTTTAACTCGTTTTCATGCGGCTGCATACTGTACGTCGGCTTTGACATTGCCAATACCTCTAAACAAGACTGGTTGTGCTTTTATTTACACCTTAACATTAGTTCTTTTTTGTTGAGTCGTGCATACCTCAATAAGGATTATTTAAAGTAGTGGCTGTTTTATGCACTTTTCGAGCATTAAGTATCTTAACCTTCTTCAGTACCGTCTTTTCAGAAGGCTGAAATCATCTGTATGGGGCACACGTTTTATGTGGACTGTACAATACATGGGAGTTGTGCAAAATCAAACCGATTTCCGTATTATCTTAATGCTATGCCTACTTTTCCTTCCAGGAAAAGTAAATTGGTGGTGGTGAAAGGGAGTCTCTGTTACCTGTAAAGCGCTTTGAGTGGAGTGTCCAGAAAAGAGCGATGTTAAGTGTAAGCAATTACTAAATGTAGGTGTTGCTTAGCAACCAGTACTGTATGTTTCCCTTTCGGGTTTTCCTGATCTACCTTTAGCCGGTATCAGGTACAGTTAAGTCATGAAATAAGTTAATATTAACCTGACCTGTTGAAAAATTAAAATAGATTTAGTTAATACTTTAATCAAAATGGTTGGCCTTCCGTTGTATTAACCATGCAATACAGAGAGTTTGCTCACGTTTACTCTTCTTGCCGTATGGATCTAGACGTTATCACGGTAAAAATTGAATTCATTTGGAAAAAGTGCAACTTAAAATGAGTCAATTTCTTTTTTTCCTCTTATCCTTCACTATAACAAGAAAAAAAAAATCAGTGTACATTTTTTTTCTAAAAATATAATTGATTTCTCTTGACAGTTCTATAGTTTGTATATAGTTTTTTTTAGATGTTAAGTTTCTCAAGTACTGTGAGGAAAAACGTTTAACGTTTTAAACAAAATCCTGAAATAATTGCCAATCGTTTCGGTCAAACTCAGGTTTAAGGCTGCACAAAACACATTATCACTAATCATTCATAACCCAGAAACTCTCACATACACTGTAGATGTTGGGAAAGTACTTTTATAGTACAAAGACCTTTTGTCGAAGAGACACAGCATTGGTAAACTATGCTTTTTAAAATTTGTCATTAAAAAAAAAGGTGATCAACAGTGGGTCAACAATGAAAGTCAAAGGGAGGTAGTATCTGTGGCCAAAGTTACAAGCAAAACACTCATTCATAATGCCTTCTTTACATGGGTTTCCTGAAACGGTCTTGTGGAATTCTGTTCGATACCTCTTGTAGAGCCTGGTTAAGCATATTCAAAGATCTTTGAATCCTGTGTCCCACAGATTATCATACATGCATTAATTGGATCTGAGTACAAAGTATGAAGGTCATTCTTGGCATAACTGTCATATTCTTCCAAGAAAGGTGTTTGTTACCCAAGCAGCATCAGATATCAGAATAATGTTGTACATAAGAAAGGGCAGCAAATGAGGTCTAACTACAAGCCGAGTTCTGTAGTGATTAGACACGCCTAGGCCTCCCCCATTGCTTTGTCTGACATGGAATTTAGATTGTTTTATACATCTGTGCCACACTCACTGCTATCCATCAGTGTGGTCTACACAATCCTTATTCATTGCTAAACTGAGTTTGACCCCACTGCCAGTGAGCCCAGCTGTTGTGACTTAATCAAACCTTGAACAGACTTGATATTCAACAGGTAAAATCACCTCATCAGTTGTATCCTGTCAGCTCTCACTAATGATCTGATATTGTGTTTATGCAACAATCCGAGTGACCTCAGTGCACTGATCAACCAAAATTATTCCATTATTATGTGTATGTTTTGAAAAGAGTGACAAGTTTTATTTGAAGATCAGTAGATATAATAATAATAATATTACTTTATTAACCCTTTACAATTTCTTGCATTAGGAGTTATCTTTTTGCATACCCCAGCTTACACACAGACACACAGATAGGGAGAGAGCCTGGGGTCAGAGCGCAGGGTCTGCCATTGTACAGCGCCCCTGGAGCAGTTGGGGTTAAGGGCCTTGCTCAGGAGCCCAACGGAGTAGGATTCCTCTGCCGGCTGCGGGATATGAATATGTTTGAATTGATATGAATTGGTTTGTTATTTTTCTTCAATCCCAGAATTCAATTATGACATTTACGTAGTAATAAACATATAATTTACATAAACAAATATTTTGTGTGGTTGTGGAGATTTTAGATTTTAGTCTTTAATTTGTGTTTGAGAATATTATGTTAAGAATCCAGAATACAGTTTGCCACAGTTAAGTGGTAATAACGTTTACATTTGTCTGCGTGGGGAAGGACTGGTTCAAGAAAATATACTAATTTCTTTCCCCAAGCCATAAGAGGTGTATCAAACTGTCTTTTTTAGAAACAAATGTACTGTATCACATTATTTTGCTATCAAGAGGCATTCACATTGTGCTAATATTAGATCTGTGTGAAATATTAATGATCTTGGGTGTCTGGTTTTGCTTCCTTTTGATGTGCGTTTAATATTTTAATTTAGTCAGCATGAAACAATAGAGATGGGAGACCACAATTCTGCTATAAATGAACAGGAGCAGCATATTCCCAGATCACAAGAGAACATGATTAAATCATTTCATTCACCCAAATTTGGTCCTCGGGTAGTGAAAACCTTCACCCAACCAAAGCAGTGCACAGACATAATAGGAGGTAGGCTGGATGAATCGTTTTCATTTCTCAAGTGGTCCTTTCATCAGGAAATTATGCATTTTGTGTTTCCTGCACAATGTTGTACAGCAACAACCAAGAGTTCAGGTTAAAAACGCAATAGAATACTAAAATAACTAAGCAAACGGAGGAATACTTTTTGGCTTAATTAGTGAAACAGCATGAAGATATAACTGCTGGAATTAATTGAAAGCTGTGTCACCACCTTATAGCCTGATATGTTTAGATCTTAGAAGCTAAGCAAGGCTGGGCTTGGTTAGTAAAGAGATACTGACCTTCCAAGGAAACTCTTCCACCGAAGGAAGATTACTGCTGTAGGTGATATTGGGAATCCGCTAGGTGGCACTGTCCCCTCTGGACCAGAATTTCCATACCAATGCACCAGGATGGTGATAGGGGATATTGTGCTCTAGGAGGTACAGTCCTACACATGATGTTAAACTCATGTTCTGGCTTTTTGGTCATGAAAAATTCAATTTCAGTAGTCAACAGCGTCAAAGTATTAATTACTCATAGGTTCCTTCCTTCTTTGAGATGCTTTGGGAAGACAATTGTCATATTATACTTTATAAGATAAGATCACTTTATTGGCCATATACAATTTCTTGCATTAAGAATTTGTGTTTTCACATACACCAGCTTGCTCTCCATGAGGCACACAGATGGGGAGAGAGAAGTTTGGGGTCAGAGCGCAGGCCATTTATACAGCACCCCTGGAGCAGTTGGGGTTAAGGGCCTTGCTCAGGGGCCCAATGGGGTAGGATTCCTCTGCCAGCCGTGGGATTTGAACCAGCAACCTTCCAGCCACAGGTCCAGATCCTTAGCCACAGTGCCACCGTTTATTAAACAAAGACCTGGTGAAAACTCTTGTTTCAGAACGCCACCTGTGTGCAGGTTTTCTTTCCTCCCGAGTTCTTAACGACGAGTTTGATCTAATTATTGCCTGAACAGCTTTCACCACTTTTTTTAGGAAATGATGACAGTAGCACAGGAGTTGTGTAATTTTGGAATAAACCATCAAGCTTACAAAATAAATGCACAAATGTGGTCCTGAAAGGTTGAAGTCAGAATTTTTTTTTAAATAATAATTAAACATTCCTTTAATTTATGTAGTGCTTTTAGTCCAAAAGTATTCATTGCTGCTTACAATTTGGAAGGCATCCACTTCTTCGACCACCTATAGCACCTACCTAGATGACACTATGGTGCCTTTATGTGCCAATAGACAACAATGCAGATGTAATTTCTAGTTAAATTAAAAGGGAATTTACGTAGTACATAATTCTGTAAGCTTAAAGTGTAATTAAGTCAGCACACTGGTCAACACCCCTATTATTATAAACATTGCCATGTGATCTTTAAGACCAAGCAGTCAGGACTTTAACATTGAATTTGTAGAATGCCACCAGCAACAGCACATACAGTAGCTTCCTATTACTGCACCAATCTGGAGCATTGGTTAGAAGTTGATGTTCTATCTAGAGGGAAGGAGGACCCCCCTACTTTTACATAAATGGCAAAAATAAAATGTTAAAATTTTGAGATTGACCACAAAACATTGAATTAGGTAGTTATGAGCTCAGCTGGAATCAAGACTTGATCATTACATTGTCAGCTGCAGTCTACGCATTTAACGCCCTCTGAAATTCAATGGTGAGCGGGATAATTTAATCTATCTGTAGTGCTCAAGACTGAACTTTAATATGTTTGTTACAACACGAGTCATAAAATTATTGCTATTCTCGGGCATCTGCAAAAATAGAGCATGCTAAATATTTTTTTTTTAATTGTTTTCAACTAGTTACAGTACAAGAGCAGAACTCAAATGTTTGAAATATTGGATTCTTGGGGCTGTTCCAGTGGGAGCATCCATTCTTTCAGCAATTCGTGTACAGTTAAGTTAAATAAATGTTGGTTTACAAGATTTACTTTATATTCTTTATCTAAAATATTTTATTTAGTTTGTATATATTATAATGTAATAACATTCTAATGTATTTCAGATCTGTGCATAAAGTACATCTCATAGATTAGACGTAAAATGACATTTAAACCTTATAAAACAATTTATTTAAATTGATACAAGGTTATCCAGCTGTTCACCTATAGATTCGAGAGAGTTGTTTGTGAGAACTTGGCAGATTGTTTGTTTTAGTTATCTATGACTCCTTCTGGAGATATTGCATTGTCAGCACTACTGTAGGTATTTTAAAAACCAATTCAGCTCCCACCTCATGGCAGATACAAGCCTGCTGACCCTTCCTATTCAAGAGAAAAATGCTTCCCAGATTTATGTACTGTATCCTGTAGCCAGTCACCTCAGATACTAATCAATTGTGAAAGTCTGATTTATCTCGTAGTAGAATTTTCAAACTCATTTTTGGTATTTTGGAACATTGAAACTGTTATATTCAAATTTTATATTGTTCATGAAACATCTGCATCTTAAACACATGTTTTCCATGTCACAAAAATACCTCACGGAATTTACTGTTTGAAGTTTTGGGAAGTGTAAATTATTGAGTGCCAGATGTTTAAAAAATGAAGGAAGATAAAATATCCAAAAAGGAATAATTTAAAAGATACGGCAGAAGTTTAAACTGGTACATTTATACTGAAAATATAGCATTATAAGTCAGAAATTGAATTTCTAAACCCTACAGAAAATAACATATTTTCTTCTTTTTTTTAAACAGTGACGAGAGAACCTATAGTTTTGGAAATGTCAGTTTGGGGTCATAAAAAAGATGATACAGTTGATGGTATAGTAATCAGAATCATTCAAGGAATATATCAAAATTAAATCTGCTTCTTTTTAAGCCTAATTGAGGGGTAAAGTAAACAGAAACAGCTGTTATTGAGTTCCATTAAGTACTCAGAGACTACAATGTTAATTATGGTTTTGAGACACGAAAGACACCATCCCTGCTTTATGATATTGATTAACTGTCGCCTTTGCAGAGCTGAGCATCAACTGGTTGATGGAAGCCAGTATGCAACAATGGAGCTAGATGTCCCTATGCAGAGGTTGTTCTGCTTTTCTGATCCAGGCCTTTTGTGCCATGATATGAATGGCAGCCTGCTTCTGCATCTAAAGAATACCCACAAGAGTACAGTTCTATCATCTTCCACCTCCCCCTGCTCCTAGATGTCCTTGCCTTGGTAGACTTTGAAACTAGGTGACTAATTCATCTCATCCTATAGGAATAACAATAAGAATAAAACATGAACAAATGTAGCAAATAAAGAAGGTCAAGAATCTTGAATTAAAAGGATTGTTTAGATACAACTGCGTATTGTACTTAAAAAGGTCTGGAAAATAAAATATAATTTAATGAAGTACAGTACATACAGGGATTGTCTATATCAGTACATTTTTTAAATATAGTACATTTTAGGGTTTCAATTGCTTTGACCCTGTCAAGTTCTTTCCCATTGAACACATTGGTAACTTTCTATGCTTTAGGAAAGAAGAGCAGTTAAAAAATAACACTTCATCTATTTATCTGTGTGAACATTGCTTTATTGCCTGGAAAAGCTACAGTATTGTTATAGTAGAATAACTGTTCAGAAACAAAGTGCAAGAGAACTGGATTTTATTTATTAGCATTGTTTTTAATAATATATTTTTTATGGGTGTGTTATTAAATGCAGAATTCATTGAATAGTGTCGGTTACTTTTAGAGATCAAATTTCACTTTGCTTATCTCATATTATATTGTTAAAAGGCTCATTTCAATGACATAATCAAAAGCATTCACACTCATTTGTAAATGTTTTGTCTGTGGAAAAGCTCTCTTGAGCAGAGCACCACCCTTCATAAGCTTCTTTTGTCTCTTATTCTCAAACAGGTGGTTCTATTGAGGCATGCTGTTGATCACAATCAGTTACTGAACATGTGCCAGGAATTAACAAGCAAGCTGATACAAATTTGGAATCTGCCAGTGCTTACGCTTTCATATCAGGTTGCTATATCTAATGGTGTGACTGCCTTCACTAGGATGCTTGGTGATTGCGATAAAGACTGATCTTTTTTTCCCCATTTACTGTCATTAAAATTTTGTATTTGTGAATCTTACAGTTCATGCAGACCAATAACAGCCACAAGCTAAATTTCCTGATTTGTGATATATTATTTTTGAGGTTTAAAACTTACACTAAGCTGCAAGTATGCATTAACTAAAGTAAAACTACTGGGCTATACTGTATATTCCAAGAATTTAAATATTTTAACCCTCATTATTTCCTATGTGGATTTAAGGACCCAAAAAGGCATTTTTGATATAAGAATAATTAATTTTATTATGACTTAGTGTTTTATCATAAAAGCCTATTGTTGTCTTACATTTGTATAGGTCCTACAAGAAAATAACACTGGATATAATTACATGCAAAAACTATAAAGGAAGAAGGTAAGTATAAATTAGAGATTTCTTAGAAAAAGATGTACAACTTCATCTGCTTCCGAGATATTAATTATCCTAATTATGAACCAATGTTCCATAATACCATCTTGAGTGTTAAATTAGTCTGCACTTCTAGTTGTTAATGTTGCATTACATGAGACTGAATCACTCATAATGAATATCTCTATGCCAGATTTAATTAGTGTTTAACTGTGGAAAATGTAGTTAAATGAAAAACAATCAATATTACTCCATTTACAGTCTTCACTTATCTATTGGCAGAGTTATTATTATGATAAATGCCTATTGTGATATTTGGTAAAAGCCATCTGGCCAATCTATCATCAATAAAATTAAATTATAATTAAATTGTAAGTGCTTTGAGAAGCCACCTTTAAAGGCACTATATAAAATAAAGTTTATAATAATAATAATAATAATAATAATAATTATTATTATTATTATTATTACTATTAGTATTGTTACTTTTCACATGGTGTTACTGATAATGCAGTGCTAAAATCCTTGGTAGAAACACAAGGTTTGCAGAAGGCAGGTGTGATTCAGCCATATGCTGGCAGAATGGATACCCAGGTAGTAATATACAGTTCCAGGAGTCAAAAATCAAAAATGTAAGCGGTGACTTCAAGGTTCAGCTTAGAATTCAGGTGGTCCAGAGATCTATGGTTTAGCTCTTTGTTTTATAAATAGCTGTTTTCTCCTGGAAAGAGTGCAAGGGTGGAGTGTTCAGCTGGATAGCATCAACAGTGATTCTTCTGTCATGTCAGATGTTGGTAGTCTTGTGTGTTAATATCAATGAGAGCTGCATCAGTTTTCCATCAGTCATTTAACTGTGGGGGATTTTGAAGTGTTAAAAATATAGAGGATATATGTGTGTTTCATTTGTCTTGTAGAAGTATACAGAAAAGTCCCACACCATACTAACTGCTTAGTGAAATAACAGATGGAAAGATATGCTGAATGTTTACCTTAATGTAATAATTTAATTTCAGCTGGGCTCATTGTTCCTGGGCTATAAATCTGGGGCTGTTGCTACAGTTGACTTCCTGCTGACAGAATGTACAGTATCTAGAGGAAACGGGAATGTACTGTAAGAATAAAGGAACCCTAGAACTCAGTCCAGAGGCAGGTATCCCTGCATTGGCACCACTGATCATTTTGTTTTCTTGTCAGAACGAGATTACCATTATCCTCTATATTTAGTGCATCTACTGTATAACATGAGGCATCAAGATAGATTTTCAAAGGCTCTAGCATATTAGCCATACTTAGTAATTAATTCAGTGTAAGAATTTTCATAGAAAAAACAGGTCAAACTGCCAAAAACCACCATTCTGGCTATGACATTAGTTAACACAATACATAAATGGAGATTATCCAGAATAACACTATACAAATGTCTGAAAGATTAAATTTCATTTTCTACACTTTGTCTAACAATATAGACAGCTCTTTGCAGAGTTTTCCATCAGCTTACATTCTTAAAATGTACTGTACATTCAGGCATCCTGAATAAATCTACATGTGGTCACACAGGCTATATCAACAATTGCCATCGCTTCTCATTTGAAAGCATCCAAAGTAGATGTTTCTAGAGTGGGACTCAAAAAGCTTCCAAGTACAAGTTGAATGGAGTCCCTCAGAATATAAACTAATTGTGAATGTCAGATTGCCTCCAAGTCCATTTCATTTTAGTTGTGTCACTGCTATTGGATCAGTAATGTTCTGCCTTAGTTAACAACCCCTCATATAATTCCATCTAGTAGAATTGTTTGTATCTACAGGTAGCTGAAAAGTTTGGTAAATAAGTATTCTCAATGACACCTGTAACTGAGCCAAGTGAATGTATCAATTTATCATATTAGCTAATCGAATGTAGCTAAATTCGTTATTTTTGAATGATTTTTAATCCTATGCAGTGATCTTACATTACTGATGAATTTGCTTGTGAATAGGAGAAGATTATTTCTGTCCAGAAAATGTGTCCAAATATGACCATCTTGGCTCTGTGCTTGTAATTTAAAAAAATTCTGGAGGTTTTGAAAACTTTTCTGCAAACATTTCTACAAAAGAAGAAATGTAATGAATAAATCTTGGGGGGGGGGAAGGAGCAAAAAGCTCTAAAAGTGAATTTGTGAATTTATTTTTGCACTACATTTTGTAAATATTTCATTATACTTGCAGAACTTAGTGCAAAAGTCAAAAGAAGTGGTGTGAAAAGATTTTCTTTATGTTGTAGGGCTGGATGATTCATCAACTGAGAAATCACCTTCCAAATATCAGATACCATGTTTTTAACTAATAAGGTACAGATATACAATAAATGTGAAATGTGTTACAAATGTTACATGTTTCAGACTGAAGGTGATCATAGCTACAGTAAAACAGCTACAGCAAAACATATTCTTACTTTTTTTCTCTCATCTGTGGATTTCATTTTAAAATTCAGTCTCCTCAGTCACGTCTACATCAAAAAATGCAATCACTGTCACATTGTGACAGGTGCAAAAAAAAAGCATTTTCAACACTTGACAAAAAGCATTCTATACCTGTACTGTAGGTACAAATTGTATATGATAACATTCCATCATAAACATAGATATCAGAAAAACATACAGTATGTAAAAGTAGCTAGTGATAGTGGGTGGTCCTTACATTTGCATGATATCTGACACCCTTGACTTGAAAGTCCATTTCCTGACATAAGCATTCATTAGAATACAAAATGATAGCCAAGTGGCCTTTTCAAGCATATCTGTTGCACAGCTGAATTGTTATGAAGTGCATTGTAGCATAAATAAACATAATGGCTGAAGTAAAACAAAAGCTGACATTGTTAGTAAGGGTTTTCTAAGCTTTTTAATGAATATTTTATTTTTTGCTGTTTAGAAGGACAGTTAATTCTTAGGCTTATTAAATGTTTAATAGTATTTATGCAGTGCCAAAGTGCACTAAAGCAAGGCAAGTTATGAATTGTTGGCACCATCTGCTGGTAAAACCTACATTACTATACAAATCAGCGTTTCATGGTTTCATTTATTATTTTTTGTCATTTGATACCCTTTTAAACTGATATTTGTCTGGTTCTCTTTCCCAGTTTAAAACACTGAAAATATGTTTATCACAAAACACTTGCAAACTGCTGTGAGTCAATGAGACACCTACTGAGCATTTTGCCTAATCATTTCCCTCAAGTAGCCTTGTATACTGTACAGTATACGTACAGTACACGGTTAAAATAGATTGATGGCTAGTGCTGCTGACTTGCAGGTTAATAGTTGTCTCTAAATTGTTCCTACATGCTTGTGGGTTCTATAAGTACTGTAGATTTACTAAAGATGTACTTACTGCTAATTACCTTTTAAAGGAAGGTACAGTATATCATTGTAAAACGAACACTTAAAACACAGAACATGAAAAAATAGGTTCCCGTTAACATTGAGTTAAATTATGAAAATAAGTTAAGGACAAAAACTGCCATCAGGGCACAACATTCCATTTGTGTTATCAAGCTCTTTAAAGCAATTTTTTTCACTTCACAGAAAGATAAGGAAATCATGAAGTGTTCAATCAGCTCCTCAGAAACAGGAGCCCTAGAAAGGAAATACTGAAGTTCATCACAAACGTTAAGATATATTAAAACTAAAAAAAAAAACACTTAGTCACACTTAATTTAAGTACTTGATTTAAAGACATTTTAATGTGCGTGTCAGAACATGACCTCCGTAGTCTTTGATGCCTTGACTCCACTGATCAATCGTTTCCTTTGCTGTGTCCTTGTTTGGGGTTAAAATGGGGGAGGAAGTGAACGAATTTGGACCATTCCCCATTAAGCACCACTCATTATGAATTTTTTTATATCTAATAATAATCCACCTCAAACATTGAGGAATGCGGCTGCTTCAGGAAACTGATTAGAAAAAACAATGTACAGAATAATTTCTTCTTTTTCAGATGTAGTTCTATAATCTACAACAAAGTCTTACTATATCTCTTGTTGTTAATGTTTGTTATTGTTCTAATGCTCTGTTGGACCTTGTGGTAAAACACACTGTGTAGCTTGAGCCGAGCATAAAATATAATTCTATCAAACAGTGTGTATTCTGACATGTATTCCACACTTGGCTTGACTTGTTTTTTATATTCCTATATGATGCTGGTATAAGATTTCATGGTCATGTACACTTGTGTTTCATGTCTCATTTTACAGAGGGAAATTACCATTCACAGTACAGTGATGAATCAGTTCATAATGCGCAGAGCAATGGGAACTGTGCCTGGACAATAAGATGGCACTTGCTGAGACTGCAGTAAATATCAAAATAAACCTGGCCCCAGAAACCATTTGTACACAAGATATTGATGTCATCAAACAATAAAATATAACCCTGTTCTCAAAGAAATGTAGATAATGACATTACATGAGCCAAACTTTCATCTTTAAGGACTAAGGGATAATTAAACAGTCGAATACAGCAATTGCGATGAAGAAGGGGTAATGGGTTTTGTCCCATTGGACCTTTGTGAAAATTAATCTTAACAGCCTGTTTAACTGCTGTTTGTGACCAGTTTTCACAACATGAAGGAAATGGTCATAAACTGTGGGATTCATATTGGATAAATAATACTCAATAATTAATTTTTACTTGTAAAACACTAAACTATTTAAACTGGACCCAAAAGTAAACTAGTTGGTTACATTTAACAAAAATATAGTTGCAGTTAGAATGGTCACATTTGACATTTATATACAATTTCATCTTAAGTGTTCAACTACAGACCTCCCGTGTTTCTAAGAAGACCTCAGGAAAGCTGGAAAGCACAACAGTGAGATGCAGAAGTAAGAAACACCCCAATCTTAGCCAAGAAATTAAGGTAAGCTTTTGGATCTGAATGAGACTTCAACTATTATGTAACTGATAAGGAGCTTAATTGCTTATATCTTAATTAAATATTACTTTCTTTTAAAAAAACATTTTGATTATGACAATAACAGTTGAGAAAAACAAAACAGAATAATGACTTGCACTTTATTATTACATAGTCACTTTTACTTTTGATTTCTTAAAAATGTTTTTAAAATTATTCTCATATTTATCATAAAAAGAAGATTACACTGTGGTATTTTAGACTAGAGGTGTGCCAAATGTCTCATGCATAAAACATTATTTCATTCAGCAGGCTAAAGATGAATAAGATAATACTCAAGGGAATCTTTTGGGGTCAGTGGATCTAAAAATAGTCTGTAGACAATCTTTATTCTATTTTGCAATGTTTTTATAACTATACCCTAGTGTATTATTGCACAGAAAGTATTAGAACTTTAACCATTACTGCTCCATAAGGTGAACATCACACATCTATACACATCTGTACACAGTACACATTTATATAACCTTTTCACCAGCACTTCTAAAAGCAAGTTTGGTTTAGTCTATGAATGCCAGTGCTTTGTTGATTTACTAAAGGTCTGCTCTTTGTGTTGCATTTAAACACAATTTCTATATACTGTTACTCCCTGGACTGTTTTCCACTTAAATAACTTTTGTTATTAAAAATTATATTTTGCATTTTTAGAGCACTTTAATTTATAGGGATTTCTAGCTTTATTGCCTGTAGGAGATGATCACAAAAGTGCAACAGTAGTTTCACAGCAACCCCTTGTAGCGTAGCACATAAGGAATAGCCAGTTATTAATAAAACAGTAACCACTTATCTGTATCTTTAATACTCTCCAACCACTGACTTTCTCATTTATCTGTGCTCAGTCTGATTTTTACAAGATTTTAATAAGTGGTAAAATGATTGTTACAGATTTTGTGTTCAGACGTCATGTTTACAGTATTTTACATTTCTTTTTCATGATACAAAGATTACACACCAGCATTCATTTTAGTTTTGCAACAGATTAAACTCTTAGTGAAACTTTTTCCTCAAGATCTACCACATTTAATCTTACTTTCTCTTTTGAGGTTTTTTTCCAAGCAGGGGACATATGTGCAAAGTGTTCTTGTGCCACTTTGTAGTAACTGGTTTGATGTTCAGGACTGTACTTTACATTATCACTTAATTTCTGATCAACTATACTTGATTTTAATTTTTATTATTTCAAAATGCTTGCTTTGAATTACAATATGATTTCCAGGATTTTTTTTTTAATTGTACTGTAAACAGTATGTGCATGACCAGCTCAACCATACTTAGTCAGATATATTAGCAAACCATGTTGTGCTTTTTTCTGCTATACAAATGAGATGAGTACAAAAAAGATGTCTAAAGAAACAAAGTTCAAAGTAGGTAGCTGTGTCAGCATGCATAGGCTGCGAAGGAACAAGTAAAGGTTTATTCTATGCTGAAAAGAAAACAGACACAATGACTCTTTGTGGTCATTAAAAATCCCAGGGTGTTTTATGAAAAGAGTAGAGATGTTATCCCAGGATCCTGGCCAAATTTCCCATTGGCCTTTACCAATCATGGCCTCCTAATAATCCCCATCTTTAAATTGTCCCCATTACCTGTAAAGCACTTTGAGTGGAGAGTCCAGAAAAGTGCTCTACTGTATAAGTGTAAGCAATTATTATTAATTTACAGCAGTACTACAACTAGTAATACAACCATATCGACTCATTATGATTATAACTATAATTTTATTAATATACAGTAAGAAAAATGTTATTTACTATATGCAGCAGCTTTTGGAAATCTATGAAAATGCTCAAGGATTAAATTATATTGATTAAGAAGTACTGTAAACAACGAAACTGACAGGCCTTCGAAGTACGAGCTACAATAAGTACAAACATAAATTCAAGACATGCTGCTTTAACCAATCCTTGTGTGTTTGAATATTAATCCCATTGGCCGAGATTGTTCTAGTTCTTGCAGTAGATATAATTAGCTCCAGTATTGTAAATCCACAAAAGACACAACAGGGCAGCTCCAGGCTATAGGATCAGTGACACCACTGACAAATACATGGTCATCTGATCTGGTTACCAATGATAGTTTTTAGTAGTGTTTTATTCCTTTTTCACAACAAATACTTCTTTAAGAGGATTGCTGGATACACCCTCCTCAATGTTAGCCTATACCATTAGTGCTTAGCTACACTTCTAAAGAACCACAGTCAAGTAATCTTTGAAGGTCTTAACCCGGCATCTTCTTAAAGAGCTTGTAAAGGTCTTTCACTGATTTAGTTAATCCCATAGTTCTGGTTTGGGTGGAATTGAAGTCAGATAAAAATATAAAGTTGTTCACCCAGATTTACAGTGCTGGATAAACTGACTAGTTTAGGCACCAAAGCAATTATCCTGTGAAATGTGCTGAATGGTACTACGGATTACCTAGATTGTTGGAAGATTTCCCTTCACCACTGATTGGAATGAACTGGAGCACAAACTGTCCAGTATGTTTAAAATGAAGGAAAATCAGGCAATCCGTTTAAAAATACAGCAGGTTCTTAATCATCTTAAAGGATACCTGGAAACTTAAAATTGAGAGTTAACCTTCAAAATTGTTTTTCATACAAAACTCTTCACACGTCTGCCAATTCATTTCATTTTTACTTATTTCATATGTCTCTTTCTTGTCATGTTGCTTAGAACCCTACAGTATATAATACACACCAGTACCACACTTCATTTAAAGTGCTTTCTGTGTAGGCTTCATTTGGCGATTTAGCTATACTGATCCAAAGGAAGGGAGCACTGATGCTGCAATTAGCCGTAAACTTTGGAATGTAGAAATTGTTCAAGCATGTCCCCTTAACATTTTTGAATGGATAGCCTGATTATATTGGACACAGAATAAAGGCTTTGATATTGACAAAATATTACAATTGTATTTGAGATGTCTACATCAGTTTGTTTTTGCTGTCTCTATTCCATTTCTTTTATTAATTTCCCACCTTTTATTTTAATAACATTTTATAGTTTGTACTGTATACTGTGGTTCTTTCAGTTCTTCAAAGTTCTCATAATAGAGCACAGGATTTTAGATATGCATTATAGTTATTGCTTATGTTGCTTCATTGTATATTGTCCTATAATCTAGCTTCTTATATACAGTATATGGTTTGAGACCTTATTATCCCATTTCAATTTAAAACCTATTATTTTAATATCATAATTAGCAGTGAAGTATACATTTAAAACTTGTTTTTTACAGATCATGGATATTTAAAGTCTGCATACTGTACACAAAAACTTTGTCAATTCAAAACATTTGGTCTGTAACTGTAATTGTATTATAAAAGTTCAGCTGTAACATTACAAAATCACAAAAATATTCACATTTGCTTCAGAATCACTTGGCCTTTATTTCACTGTAGTAATAGTTTTGTGTATTCATTGCATCTGGAACCAGGCTCAGCAGTTTTAGTGCCAATATGTGCTTCAGGCTGCAACAGAGATGCTCATACAGTATACTGTATGCAGCCAATATCTATGAAGCCAGCAGAGACAAAGAGACTTGAGGATCTCTTTGATGTTTGTTCAATGCTCAAGAGACCACAGTCCAGTAAACCCATCCCCAGCAAAAGGTGGGCTTATCTTTTCTCTTTGTTGTATTACATTAGCTCATTGGACAGTCCTCCAACATGGTAGAAAAGTACAGTTGTACGTACAGTACATGTACACTTTTTCAAAGCCATTCTGTGCAAGGTGAGCTATACCAGTATTGTCCTGTACAAAATAAACTGCTCAGATGTAGTACTTTGATCATATTAATATCCCTTTAATTATAGTTATCCTGATACATACAACCAACATTTGGATGTGTTTTACAAATTAGGATAATGGAGAAATGGGTTTTTAGAAGGTGTGGTGTAATGAGGAGTAACTACAGTACATATTGGTGCAGAACTATTCAGGAGGAAAAAATGTCATGTGTAGTGGTCACTTAATAAATAGGGGAAATATTATTGCAGATAACATTAAATTGAGAAAACTGAACTACTATAATAGATTTATTTCTGAAAAAAAAATGCTGCATTTTAATGATCACACTTTCCTGGGCTTAGGTTTGCACATAAGGTTGAAGGGACTCCCAGCGGGATCCAAGGAAGCTGAGAAAATTGATTCATGATTAATAAGGCCCAGCAAGGCTGCAGAACATCGTGGACATTCTGTGGATGTCTTGCACTGGTATTCAATGTATGTTGTTCATTTTACTACATGTCAAATATAGTAGCATATATATATAGTATATAGTGATATATATATATAGTGATATGCAATATGTGAATTACATAGTGTTTACAGTATGTTAAAGAATTGGAGTTGAGATGGCCTTGGTCGTTGCTGAGGACAGGAGACGTACTGTACAGTGGTGTGCATCCACCCAAACAGAATGTGATGGTAAACGGATAAGAAAGGTATTCAGATGTCAAAATCAGTTTGTATGCATTTGGCTTTTCTTGCAGTGGATTGGTTAAAATTTGTAGCATTGTTTTGTAATTTGTGGCAATTTTTGCTACTTTGATGTAGTTCACTGTGATGTATTAATTGTATTCTTACGGTATGTTTCTGCAGAATTTAAACTACTCTGTTCATTTAAATAGTCTCGCACTTAGTTGACTAAGTCGATTCACTCCCTCTCTTAAAAGGCAACTGCAATTTACTTACATTCAGTTGATGACATACAATCCAGAGAACATATCTTCTCATTATAATTGTTTGTAGTAGCAGAGATTTCTTTCTGCCTCACAGGGAATTCATTCAGAGAGTGATTTAGGTTGGCAAGAAACATGGGCAAGCTGCCTTCTGTAAAGACCTCAGCTGAACTTTTTATAAATAGTGCTCAGAAGGTGAAGAGCTTAGCCGCAGGATGGAACATGTTCTGTCAACAATTTATAGGTCTTGCTGATGAAATGTCTCCTTTATTTCTTAATTTGTTTTTGTTTTTTAATCTGTTCATGTAAATTAAATTGTGTTGATCATGATAGAAACTTTACAAAAAGGGTGATTTTTGTCATATGAAGTACAATACAATAAGGTAAAGCTTTAAATAAAATAGAAGTGTCTGTGCATCTAAAAGTACTCTTAGCCAAAAAGCCTTAAATAAACACAACGTTTATGTTTATTTGTTGGCCAATGTGAAAGAATTAGATTCAGGTATTAAAAAATGTGAAAAATACTAATGGAGTCAGTCCAACGCATTTCTTTTTACTTATCAATGAGACAGTAGATATAAGGACACAAGATGAGATTATACTGTACTGTATTTTGTAAAGTGCAATAACAGAGGAGTTTCGGGAAGAACTGTACACACTTGCAACAAATGAACAAGGGTTTCCTGAATTGTTCGTATTGCTTTTATGATGTTCTGCTTCTTGGTTGAATTACATGTATCCAACATTTTTTCATTCGGGTTTAGCATGATGATGAATTCAAGAACAATCAAAGATGATCAGATTAAACAAATGAGAATTGATTATGACAAAACTCTTCAAAATAGTTTCAAAAGTAATTTAACTTTTAACCTTTGGTTTAATAAATAACTTTAGAAGTAGTTCAAGTAGGTAGCTGCGTCAGGATGCATATTGTAGGCTGCAAAGGAACAAGTAAAAGGTTTATTCCATTCTGAATAGAGAAGAAAGAAAACACAGCGTTTTGGCTGTGGAGCCTTCTTCAGGTGTATCAAGGCTCCACAGCCGAAACATTGTGTTTCCTTTCTTCTCTTTTCAGCATGGAATAAACCTTTTACTTATAATTTTAGAAGTATGATTCCCTCCTCACATATGAATTTACTACACCACATTATTCTGAGTTAATTCAAGTAGCTACTGTAGCTGCGTCAGATTGCGTAGGTGTAGGACACCAGAAGAAGGCTCTGCAGCCGAAACTTGTTTCTTCTCTTCTCTTTTCAGCATGGAATAAACCTTTACTTATTCTGAGTTAAACTGTTTTCTTGTCCAAACCTAGAGTGAACTAGAATACAGTAATTCAGAGGACCTTATAAATTACATTTCTGATTACTTCCAGCTGAAAATAAAGACAGTTTCCATTAATTGACTGTTTACCACCTAAATCGATCAACTGACAAGACTGATAGACCGTCAAGATGGATAGACACAATGCCTTTAACTGAGATAGTTTCCTTTTTCTAAAATTAAATTGCTCACATTTTTCTTTCACTCATTTGAAGGAGGTGTGAAATACTGAGAGTATGTGATACATTCTAAGTACTGTGCTCTTTTATGAATACCTGTACATGTTCAAATGAGAAAATGTTGATCACTTTGATTGTACACTGACTTTCTCTAAAAGAATGCTTTGAAACATATACATATTTTGTATACTGATACACTTTAGAGAACTCAGACTCACTAGCTGAGAACCTTAACTTGTTGGTCAAACAAGGCACTAAGTAGTAAGGCACTGAGTAAGTATTTGGGTCACATTTGTGGACTACTGAAGAGTAGATTTGTTGTTTTAATTGGTGATTCAGCATGATATCGAAAACTGGTAGAGCATTATCCCAATGTTTTAACTCATAGTCAGTTTCTGAAGAACTGTAATGTGGGTTTAGTGCAATGGGGGAATTGTCAGTTTTGTTATTAGAAACTAAAAACAACTATGGATGCTTATGTTTTCTGGAAATTGGATAATAAAGACAAGGAAGATACACACATGACACACTGAATATCCGTTGTCATTCTGTGGATATAAAACACATCTGATGTCAGCAATTTTCAAAGGTTTTCTTATGACTTAACCAAAATAGTAAGGATCATTTGCTCTTAAATGTTCGCAAAGGAGATGGATTTCACATCTACAGTATACTGGATTGTACTAAATACCTAAGAATTGAATGCATAAACCACTGAGTTTACAAATAATGTATTGTTCATATAATTTAACAGAGATTACTATCATTTGCCCAGAAGAAGAACTTATCAAATATTGCCAGTTATTTTTAAATCAGGTTGCAATTTACAATGCGCAACAAGACCTTTTATGTCCTAATTGAGACAGAGTCGTGATGCATTTAAAGTTGTCTGGAATTTTGATGGATAATCAGAGCAATTTACAGGTAAAGTCTTGGAATGAGTTCAAAAGAAGCTTCTCACATCTGGCAGGGGGCTGCCTTTGAAGTCTGGAGCTGTTATGTTCCTTTTCTGAAACCCAATTATGCTACTTTCAAAAAATCAAAAAAGGCACCCCATTGTGAAAAATAAAAAAAAAATCCTTACTGGGTTACATCTAAGCTTGCAGAAACTTGAAGGCTTCATGCCATTTCTGATTAGTGTTCTGTAGAAGGGGATACTTTCATTAACCACTGTGGTATGGAAAGCTAGTGTAACAATGTGGGTGCCATTTTACAAATCATTAAAATGTCTTGGGCTATATTAGTAAAATTTTACTGCAAAGCAAAATTCTTACCACCTTTTTATCCTAGAAAGGAAACAGCATACAAGATACCTGCAATACGACTTTTTCAAAATGGGTAATAGACTGAATGTGACATAAATGCTTTATGGTAACAGCCTCAATATTTAAAGACTTTAGATATTTTAAATGTTTGCTATGTTAAAGTGTACAGTCTGCTATTATTTTTCACAACACTATTAAAATCTAAATTAAATATACACTAGGAAACTGATGAGATTATTTTGAATACAAGGACAGCATTTGGATTTAATCAACCCTTTTTACAGCAGATAAAACCCAAGGTCATTGAATTAGGTAAGAACAAGATAATTTGCTAATAAGTTAACAACATGGCTGGTAGTTTGTTTAAATGTTCATTTTTTTTTCCTTTCTCTGTGCAGTTTCTCTGGCTTTCCATTTGTTCTGCTTACATTATATTCCCTTGGGCTGATTACTAATACTTCAGAGCATCCTGTATCATGGAACCAAAAACCCTCATAGACTCCTTTGTTCAAGACTAAAAAGATGAATTTCCTTTAATCTGCCTGTATTACCTATCTTCCTTTAAGACTGGGAATTATTCCAGTCACTTTTCTCTGAGCTCTCTCCAGTCATCAGTATCCTCTTTATAACAATGTTGCCAAAATTCATTTTAAATGAGCGAAGACATAGTATAAAAAAAATAAGCAATCAAAATCAGACAATATATTTTACACTGTGTTTAATCGAAACTCTGAAAAACAACCCTGGAAACAGCAGGAATAACACCCTTCAATGTCCACATCAGAGATCATTCCCTTCGGAAAGAATACTCCAATCTGGTAGCCCCTGCCACTCCAAGTGTCCATCATTATTCAGGGTTCGGTGATGTGGACGACGGAGACTTCCGTCCCCGCTGGGTGCTAAATAGAAATGCCCAGTAATTGTACAAATCTTGTCATGTTTGTGAGACCGAAGGTGAAGGACAGTGTTAGATGTTAGCCTTTTGTTATGATAGAGAGGCGCTATGAAAACCCTAAATTAAAAATTAAACGGAGCACATTAGAAACTGCAAATATTAATTCGTTTTAATTAAATTAATTCAACGTGTTGCATTAAAAGTAGCCGCAGGCCGAAGAACACCACGACTGCCTCCATAATATCTGCGTATACAGTATTTATATTGGCGCTGAGAATTCCCAAGACAGCATAAATAGATCTAAAGTGTTCAAATATCTTTACTTTTAGTCATACGAATACAATTCTAATACAAATGCAATGGCTATTGACTGCTTTGGAGGTGGAGTCGAGTATTATACAGTATATTCACAGTATGTTTCACCTTTTCCTGCGGAATCAGTGTAGAATTTTGTTTGCAAACATCTGGGAAAGACTCCAAGAAGATGCTTATTTAGCATCTACATCTGTTGGGACATTCAATGCCTTTGATTTGTGCTGGTTAGTGGTGTGATATCGTTTAGTTTTAGATATCTGTCTTTTTCCAATGCAAGTATCGGATACAGTGTATAATTTTCTTTTTGAACACCAATATTACTGCTTGCGGGTTAAGAATGTGTTCATCAAGTGAACACTTTTCAGGGTGGAGCGTCTTCTATTTGAATGCTTGTAAGATTCTAGTCTTCCTACGTTATATGAAAAGCAGCGATTGAATTGGCACTGTCTTCAGTTCTAATGTTTTTTTATAATAATTGTGCGTAAATACAAAAGGGACATAGTCGGAGAAATCTAGAGTAATTTTTAGAAGTGTGACATTAAAAGGACTAATCTAATAAGGCCCTATATTGTACATCATATGCAAGCGCACGACAACAGGTTCTAGATGAAAATATATCTTTATTTACACGTTTTATCCACTAGGGGGATCTTCAACTCGGAAAATAAAAAAAATAAACACATTTGTAGACGTAATTCAACGATGTATGTAGACATCGTTATTTTAGCAAATTCAATCAACACGTTAAAGTTGATGTCGTATGAAAAGCTCTTTTCGGTCATTTAAAAATCAAGAGACTCAGAGTAAATCCTTCTTTGTGCAGTTTTTTTGCAGCAAGAAGAGCATAAATACCATTTCAATTCGTTTTACAATCTAATTGGACTGCCAACGTTTTGTGCTTTATATGGAATAAGGCATCGCAAGTGATATTTAAAGATGAAGCGTTTTGTGCATAAAAATTAAGATTGCATAAATGTACTGTCACATAAAACAAGTTTGCATTGCACTGGTGAAATGTACTGTTCGGGGTTGCTTGCAGTACTATCGAGCAGCCACCTTGAGTAACCACGTACGTTCATCGACTACTAGTTAGTAACTCATTGAAAGGGGGTGGCAACTTCAGAGCTCACTGTAGGGTGATGGGAGCTTCTGTAGCACTGCCATGTTCGGGGAAGTTTAGAGTTAACGGGAAAAGGTACTCTAACTTTAGCGTCTTTGTGCAAAGGCAGAGGAATATACTGTATGCTGTAGTTAAAGCCTCGTTTAAAAGACCGTGGGAACCATAAATGTGAATATCGGATGGTGGTTTTGTCTTGTACAAAGTTGATCTTTTTTTTTTTTTACGAGTGCGGCCGGCCGGGGGTAAGGGACTCGTTGTGGTCCGGATCATGGAGTTTTTAAGAAGATGACCTGCAGGCAGAGAGGTCCCCTCAAACTTGTCATCTCCGCAGGAGTAGTAAAGCACACCCAAACATTTCGCATGAGCTACCCGTCAGGAACTAAGATCTGCAGCCCAAAGGAAGCTCAGGATGAGAAAACCGAAGATCTGCCGGATGGTTTTGGCTATGTGTTTGGGGTCTTTTGTCCTTGTGATATTCTACTTCCAGTACACCGGTAACGTAAACCAAGGTAAGAATCTTACCTTTAAAAGTATGTACTGTATGTAGCTATATTTAGTAGGTAGTTCTAGAATTCCGTTTTATTAGCTCCTGAAATGTTCTAACATCAGAATTTTAAACAAACGTTTATTGTAGAGATATCCCATTACAGTATATATAAAGAGACCAACCTATTTTGACCACCTCTTTTTTTGGACATTATAGTCCTCCACCAGTCTAGACTAGTTCTGAAATATAATAACTATATGTAGGTCTATGTATTACAATATGGTTATTTCCATTTAATTTAAAAACTCAGTGCAGAAATTCTCTTGAACTTCGGATCTGTCACTTGTGACTGGCTTGCTTAGCGGAAAACGCTTCTGGCTTGTACAGTGCCAGCGGATCCGTCGGCTATCCAACTCACACTGCGAGTTGTGTAGGACATCACCTGAGTTTCTCTCTCTTTTCAATTTCTGATTTTATTAAAATGTTTGAATGCTAGGGTCGTATATTTGATGGCTGTGTGCCGAATTAATGTACTATTTTTACCGTTGGAAGTCTCAGAAGCAAACGTCTGTTCTGAAGGAGAACGCTTGGTGTAATCTTGTTCCGCAAATTACATTTTAATACTGTTCACCTTTTAATGCATTAAGGAACAGTATTTCTGGTAAGAACAGATATGTTTTGAAACAGCCTTTGCTTTCTTCCTGGGTGTATTCTTAACATATAAATGCGGATATGATAAATATCGGATTGATAAAAATATGTAAGATTAATGAACACATCAGGGATTTACGAGGAACGCTATATAAAATACATTTGACAGACGTTGAATTAATGTCATGCGCACACACATGGTCTTCGGGAAAATCCGTGCTTAACATTTAATTAGAGTGTCCGTGTACTAAATAATGTAGAGACAATTTTAATGAATGCTTATCCAAGTTCTTAATTGCTCTGGTCATTCGGTACAGAACTAATCGCTCCTTTCTTGTTCCTCAGTCATACATTACTGGCATTCAGCAGTGGCCTGCCACAACATAATTGATTCCCTGAGAGCTAAACAAGTGAATAAAGTCATTTTGTCTTTATGCTTTAGTACTGTATACGTTCACTGCTGGGAAAACACCCCGTGTGTCACTTGTGAACTTCTGGACATCACAGTAAGGCTGTTGGCTTTTGAGTACTCAGTCTTTTCACAGTCGTCTTCGAGTTCTGGGACAGAGTCCAGTATCCAAATGAGGAAATATTCGGCACTCGTCTCATTCTCAAACCACTGTGAATAACTCTCTGTGTAAACTTTTTTTGTTGTGGCTGAATTTGATTAACACAACAAACACAACAGTGATTAAAAGACATACCTGTACTCTTCTAATTGTACGTGAACAGATTACTTAAAAATTACATGAACATGCTTGTATGCTTTGGGAACAAAGCACCATTCTCAATTGATTAATTAGAGGTAGAAAATATCATCTTTGCCTTGGTTTATGGGTCTACAACACCCTTTTTAAGTTGGACTGAAATACTGCACATTAGCAGTCTTTTAGCAGAACAGCTAAAGCTTTTCAGATGGCATAATTTCCAATTATTCTTCTAGGAACCAAGACTGGACTTTAGGTTTAGAACATACTTTCCAAATAAGATAAATAATTATTTCCATAAAGAAGAAAAAAAGAACTTTCTAAAGCATATTCATCCAGGTTTTTTGTGCAAATAACCTTCATATTTAGGCTAATTGATTTCTTAATTTAACAGTTTAATTAGTGAGATTTTTTTTTTAAAGCCTTTTTATTAGTTTACTGGGACATGAGTATTTACCATTTGGTCCACATGGATGAGTGCATTTTGTGGTTTCTAAGGTATTTAGAAAACAGAGCTCTGTACAGGGGGAGGCATTGCTGCCTCATACAGTAGCTCTGGGTCCATTTCCTGGGGTGCTATCAACAACGACTTTGAATGCCATGTTAGCGAGGGTTAACTCTGGGGTCTCCGGTTTCTACCCAGTGTCCAAAGATGTACTGGTTCTGTAGGTTAATTGGCTTTGGGAAAATTGGCCCTGGTGTGAGTGTGTGCGCGTCTGCGTTTGTATCTGTGTGTTCCCTGCGATGGACTGGAATTCTGTTCAGGGTGTACCCTGCCTTGCACCCATTGCTTGCCGGATAGACTCCGGCTACCTCACAGCCCTGCATTGGATGAAGCAGTGAGAAAATGGATGGTTGAATGGATGGTATTAATACCTCCCTGTGATCAGGATCCCCTGATAGGAGAGGGCTTGGATTAATCACTGTACGTCCCAGCACGCCCTGCAGCGCAGTGTCTGCTGTCACTGTACATTGCACTGGTTTTAGAAATTCTCGTCCAGATGGGGGAATGCTGTTGGTATACTGGTCCTGCAACAGTTATTTGTTTTTGCTTGGAAATCCCCCATCCTGGTGCTGATCGGGCCCTGCCTTGGTCTAACTGTGTGAATGGTCTTCACTAAGTGATGGAACCATTACAGTTAGCACTTTGCCTTAGGATAATACTAATTTATATCTGTGTTTGGGGACACAGCTTTAAAAAAAAGTTTAAACCAATAAAAGTGACTTCAGCAATTAATCAGTTAGATGTTAGATGTTATAAGTTAGATGCATTTGTTTGGAAGAGAAAAGTACGAGAAACACTATGTTACCATCAGCCTGTAAATAGTATAGGCTATTGGGATATTCTTACTGCAGACTAGTTACTATTATAGTTGAGAGGAAGAAATACAACCTTTTTGCTTTTAGTGAGCGAAAGTACTAAATTGCCTTATCTTGTGATGAAGTATTTTAATCTGTAATGTGCTTTTATTGGGTCTTACAATCTAAAGCAAGTCCTTGGTCCTTACTTCCTACTAACATGGCAAATGTTTCTTTTTAGTATCCACAGTCACTAAAACTGTAACAAAAGCATGTAGAAAATGTGAAACCTGAATCATCTGATGTCATTATTTGTATTATAAAAAGTGTGTGATCCCCAGTCAATCACAAATTCTACAGGCTTTCTCTGCTTCATGTAAAGTCCAATTACCAAACGTTTTTACTCCTGTCATAAGGAAAAACATTATTTCTAAATTTAAATCCTAATGGACTGCTTCTCATTAAGGCTATTTCTTCTGCTAAAATCCGTACTGTATTATGTTTTTAATTAAACTAGATCCAGTCGACTGGTCATTATTGTTCAAGAACTATGTTTCTGTCCAGGGAAAATCTTGTCGGAGATATTTCATTACAAGTGTATCAGTTTTTGTAATTGATACTACTTTTGTAAAGTAAGGTTAAGCTGTTTTATGTCTTAAATTTGTAGATAATAATATCACTGTGATCCAAGAGCCACATTGTCATCTTCTCTTGTAGCCACACATGAGACACTTTCAATTCTACTCTGTTCACACAAGTGCACAAAACAGAAGGACGTTCCTTTGTTGTCATTTCATGGTATAAAAAATAGGGGTTTGGTAGCTCAGTAAGTAAATGGCATTTGTGGTTTGTCACAAAGCTCTTAAAGGATTTCTGTAAATGTAAAATATGTTGTTATATCACAGTGTTCATATGAACTTAACTGTTTAAGCATTAAAAAAAAAAACCTGCAGGTCTTTCATCCCTGTATCTCAGGGGACCCTAAAGAATCTGATCCTACACCACAGACACAATGGTAGCATTGAAATCTGAAGTAAATATTTAACAATTAAATTACCGTGAGAGGTTTTGTTTATTATGTGCTATCAGAGTTAATATTTTTTGGCTATTCCTTAGAAAGCATACACCCCAGCTTTGGTTCGGCTTGATCATTGCTGCTTCAGAATGTGGTAATTCAGCTGAAGGGAGCATCACATTTCCTTCATTAAGATGGTTTTAATTATTTGTACTTGATGTTGAACTAGATATGGAACAACGCATTTAATCCCAATGGAAACATGTGCACCATATAGGGCTGTACATGTTACCTTTATCTCATCTTTAGGAGCATGCATTAAAAGGCTGGGATTTGAATGATTTTCTTTATAATATAATTGCCAGTATACTGTAGCCTCTCCATTAATCAATAATGGATTAACATAGCTCACAGGTTCTGTGAGCTGTGCCTGCTGTATCTTTTACTCAAGTTCCATCAATGGGACAAGTTTTCCATTGTCAGTTTGGACATGGCTGTAGCGATCAGATTTCTATAATTAAGAAATTTAATTCTTCAATGCAGTTAGGATTGGGATTTTTATCTGGTATTAAAGTATAAAGTAAGTTTATTACAGGCTGGTTCCTGCAAAGGAAGACTTTTGGCATGGAATGGAAGATATGTTTCTGGTAAGGCCAGGAGGCTTTAAGAGTTGCTTTCATTGTTTTAATATTGATATTCTTTAACAAAGGCCTGGCTGCTGTTTTAGGTCTTGGGAACCCTCAACTGACTGTCAGTGCTTGGGGCTAACCTCAATATGTCTGAACAATGTGGGGATCTTTGTTAAACAAAGGTAGGAGGCATGCAAGTTAAATAGAGACCACATGATCTCATTAAGTATTTAAATCCAATTGTATACAACTCCCCTGTGAGGGTTACATCAGCCTAAATCTCAACAACGTTGACAGGGAGGATATGATGACATCAGAGCTTTTCCTGGTTGAGTGTTCACACATAATATGCATGCATTGTGCTTGCTGAGTGCTTTTTTGCTCTAACTGCTCATAATGGAATTCAGCTGTACCCTTGAGGAAGAAATAATATTAATCTTAGCCCCTTTGTTTTCCAACATTGTTTTCATGAATACTTAAGGCATTTAATTACATCTCATCATAGGTAAAGTAGACAGTTTTGGTTACACTTTAGGTTACAATCAGAAAGTCATGTTAGACAGCTAATCAGAGTAAATTTCAATCCTCGATCTGTAGTTTTTAGAAGAGACTGTGATGGTTAGAAATAAACATTTTTGTTTATTTATTTTTAAATACCCATTCTGTCAGCACATTAAAAATGTTGTTTATTGGGGTTCCAAAAGTGGTCTGGAACTGTCAAACCATAATCACAATTCACATACTGCAGTTTTAGTGTACACTGCAGTATGTGAATTGTGATTATGGTGTAAACTGCAGTGCTGAAAGAAAAAATTCCAATAATTTTTTTGCTTCCATGAAAGGATTTAAAAGGTTGCTTGTATCCACCGTGAAGCAGATTTGCTTCTGAGTCTCTTGTGTAGGGCTTCCATATGAAAAGTGGTTTAAATCTGAGATGTGACATGTTCACATCAAGCTGACATCGAGGGTAGGGTGTTTTCATACCTTCTTTGCCTGGACATGCTAGAAGATGCCTGTGGGTCTCATTGGGTTAGAGCTGGCATTTTACAGCTTTTTCAGCAATCTGGTAATGTTAGGCATTGCTGATAAAACTGACTGACCAGTGCACAGTGCTTGATAACTTGATTAATCAGGAAATAATGTATCTGGGTTGATCTAGCTAACTAGAAATCCTGGGCCAAGTCTAAACTTCTTCCATGTCATTTTGCACATCTCTGCCTAAGACAATGCAGAAATTAATAAAATTGTTTCTTTTCTTAGTTTCCCAATCATCCTAAATGTACCAGTCTTCAAGACTGTACATTGTGAGAAGACTAATATAAAATTGGTTTTCATTAAAGTGTTACAATTGTATTTTGTAGAGTCCTTACATGTAGACTGGAAGAATTGCTCTTGTACAAATAATCAAACATAATTATATGCTGCATAAGCATTTTCTGTATGACAATAGGCGTACAGTATATGGATATTAAAGCATTAATCAATTTTCTATAGAGCAACTCTATATCTTTGCTTCAGGAAATTCAGTGATTGAAACTGGTTATCCAGACATGATGGATTACATCTGATTTAAAAGAGCCAAAGCCAGGGGCAAGGATAAACATCATAAACATTTTTAATGTTTAAATGTTACCAAGTGTTTAGACAGAAAAATGGAAGAGGAGAGGATCCTAACAAGATCCGCAAGAGAGAGTAGAGTGAAAAAACAAAAAACAAATTATCATAGGACCAGGTAATTAGGTGCTTATGCCTAAATACTATTTATATAAATAGTAATATACTAATACTAAATTAATAGTATTAAGAACAAATTGCACAGAAATAGGACCTCGTATTGCATAAGCATGTGATTATGATGTAATTGGAATACAGAAGTATCAATAATGAAGAAAAATGGTAAACAATACAATGTGTGGATATACCTCATGTGAAAGACATACTGTAGGTGGAGTTTAGCAATATACAGTACATCAAAAATAACAACAAAGTTAACCTAGATAGCTCTTGTGTTGTGCTTTCTCTCTATCTCCACGCTTGATGTCCTTATTGAACTAATTATTATCTTAACAGGACCAATATTATGCTTTCTACAGGTCTTCTGATACTGATGAAAGAGCTCTAGAAATGCAATGAGATTCCGACACTAGAGAAGTGGAGCTGTGGTTGCGCCTTTTAAAAATGATTTGAGTTTCGGTTTTTCTGTCGCCTTGTTTGCAGCAGAAACTCATAAGGGAACAGTGGTCTGGATTGCTCATCTACGCTTCTGCTTTGACTTTCCATGAAAGGTTCTGCTTTCATTTCCATTTATTATTTTTGACTTTTCATTCTTCTTTTGGCCTCTTCTTTGCCATGTGAAGGTCTTTTGACTAACCCATCCGTTTATTTTCTAACCGCTTCCTCTCATTCGGGGCCAGAGGGGAGTCGGATTCTGTACCGGCAAATAACCGGTGCAAGGCTGGGTACACCCTGAACGGGACACCAGCTCATCACTGGACAGTCAGACACAGAGAGAACTACAAACTCCACGCAGTTAGCTCCACCAGGTCCAGAATTGAACCCAGGACCCCAGTGCTGTGAGGCAGTGATGTTAACCACTGTGTCACCGTAACTAACCAAGTTAGAGTGCCTAACACTTAAGGTTTTATGCACTTCTGTAGTCCCCATTTTGCCCTTTCAAAACACCATATCCTAATATTACTGCTGGATTTGAACTGCATGAAAATAATTTAGTTATCTCATTATTTATACCACCTAAAATACCACTTTCATTCTGACCAAAGAATGTTTTACATTTTAATAATAGCAGCTGTTTTTCTATTGCACCTCCAGGCACTACCTTTTTAGCATACATATGTACAAGAACAGACAATTACAGTGCTTTGCATTACAGTATGTGCACAGTAATTACTTTTTCAGAAAACTTTCAAAGCAGGAATGGGACTTCCAAGGGTGTATTTTTAAGCTCAATCTTGCTTGTTTTTCAAGAAGGAAGAACATGAAGCACAAATTTGAGACAAAAAACACATTATCATGCACTTGACAAGATGATTAAAAGTTGCTACATGAGAATTTATAAAATGGTGCCTGATCCATATCCTAGAGAGGCACAGTCCAGCAATCCAGCAGATAAGTTTCCCTTCACTGTTAAACTGTTAAAGACTGTGGTCCTGTTTAGCAAGTTAGATTGTTCAATTGAAAACAGAAGTGGCAGCCTCTGGTCTTTGCAAGCTGTATGAATGGTTTTCTTATTTTAATTCCAAAATTCTATCAAATTTATGAAATTGAATTAAAAAAATTAAGTGTCAAGGGGGATTGTTCTTCCAAAACTGCCAGTAGAAGCAATGCTGTACAATCTAAATCCTATTGAATTGCTGGTCTTTAATTCCAGGGTTGGCCGCTACTCATGTGTCAGGTGATGTGGTGCTTGTCAGTGTGTTTTAACTTAATGTGATCAGCATGGGCCTATAAGAACCTTGTGTTGTGGTTGAAAACCTTAACATTCTCAACAAATGTCTATTTGCTGCCTTTCAAACAAGAGGCAATTTGCTTTGAGTTGGTGATTTTTTGATCAAAGGACCACCAAGGATTAGAGACTAACCTGCTTAACCAACCCCCTTGTGCGCTGAGTGCTATCCAAGTCCTAGCTCTAGATTTCACTCCAAAATGTGTATAAATTTAACATGGCACATCATTTCTAATATCATTTATGACTGACAATAATGTATTTGGGAACTTAATGTGATGAATCCCATTTGAAATGTTGAAATACTTATAATTAACAGGAAATTGTTGTACTTTGTCACTCAACAATTTATAATAAACTTCCAATGTAATTTTTTTTTTCCAAAAATGAAATTTTAAATGTGCAGAACATGGTGCTCTATGATGTGGTACCTTCTTTCCTTGATTACTGGAAATACATCATACGTTCTTTTTTATTGTACAATCAAAACCCTTCCCCTTAGGGATTACTGTATAATCATAGCAACCTTTCCACTGTAATAATACTGTAGCAAAAGTGTTATTGTGCTAGACAGACTGTAACAAAGAGTCCATTCTGTATTCCATCCCGCACAGCCTTTTTAAGCCTTTGATTTTTATGAGCTTAACTTTCCCTGTGTCAGATTGTCTGTTCTAATAAATGATTTGTAATTTCTCACATGATAACACCATGGTACAGTTATATCAGGCAAAATAATAAAACAGGCCCTTTTTTTCTCCTGCAATGAAAAGTTGCACAAACTCTCCTAAGCCAGCTGGCTCTTGATTATATGATTTTTTTTTTAAAAGGTTGCATTAGCAGAGCGTTGTGTGTTTAATGGGAAGAACACTGGGAGACGGCGCATTAATCAATGCCAGTCTGGCGCTGGCACGGTCTGTGAGCCCATCACTGTTCTGCAAGCCTGACTGGGCAGGAGTGAGCAGCCCACGCCAAATTTCACACTGGCGCTGACAGAGACCCATGAATCAAGCCTTTTCTGCTCCGAGCAAGGGCCAGGGACAGGAGCAAATGAGAGCTTTAAAAAAAACAAAAACAAAGTGCAGTAAAACTGATTGAAAATAAATAAGTATTTATATATTCTTTTTTAGCTAATGCTACTTTGCATTTTTTTTTAGTTTCTTTAGCTAGAAAATTTATTTTTTCCACAGTCAAGTCAGTTAGAATTTATTAGAGAACCAGGATATACTTAGGTCGTATTATAGACCAAAATGGACTGAATTATACAATAGACAAAATAGACATATTATAGACAGAAATCCATGGGGGATGAAATTGTATATTAGATCAGTAACACTAACACCTACTGTACAAACTGGTATGTGCATTACACTCATAATCCACGGGTGTGCACCTGAGTCTCTACCCTAATCCTCTGAAATCAAAACCTTTCTCTCAACATCTCTATGCCATAGTTCCTTAATAATCAGCACCTGATAACAGTGCCTTTTCATTTTGGTTCATTATGTTCATTCATTGCTTTATTTGAATTGTTTACTTGGTTTGACTTTGTTCTCCAAAAAAGCCTGTTTAAGCTCTTAAAACCCCGAACGGATTTAAACATTAGCTCTAGCTCTGTACCAAGATGGGTGATTTCTGTTCTTCCCTGATATCTCTTTAGAACAATTTTATTTATTAAGAAAGTTGCCGTATTCTGAGTCACCCTTAAGCGGAAAGTTTTTATCCCTTCCAAATGTACAGTCATGCTTTCATTTCTTGATAAACTAGGAGTTTCTTACTGCCTGTTTGTCATCATGTAGAGTTGATAATTCGAATATTTTGTTATTGTGTCAGTCTAAGTTTTGAATGATGAAAGCAAGTACTGTCATGTGTTTATAATTAAGTGCACACCCAGAGCATTGCTAATTAAAAAGTGGCTTGTGAATTAGGCAATAGTAACTTGGAAAGTAAATATGCTTTTTTTCTTCTTTTATCCCAGTTTCTTTCACTCTCCACCTCAAAGTTCCATTGGTCATCCAAATTTTTTAACATCTGCAGCACATCTAGAGTGGGATAAAACAACATCAGAAGGGAGCAGTATCCCCTTGTGAAAAGGAGAATGGACTGGACAGCTTTTCCAGCTGTGTAGACTCCCAGGCTGGCACCACAGATCAAGCCTGAGGAAAGGGCAGTGTGGGAAGGTGATGGTTGAAAGACTCTGTAGATTTCTTGCTGCAGGAGGCAGGTCAGCTGGCGATGCAGCCTAAGCAAGGGGTTTGTAATAACTCTTAACCACAGACTTTCTGTGCAGGGCAGCTGGTAGCCCTGGTATAATGTGAAGCTGTGGATCAATGTAAAGTCAGAATAAAAGAGCTCAAAAGGTAACATTCTTGTTTTTTCCCTACTGGATACCTGTTTTTCGTTAATGGCAAGTGCTAGTGCTTTCCTATGAAGACAGTCCTTGTAAGAAGATGTTACTTCCAGCCTGCCTCACTCGTTTGGTTGCAGGTAGCTTATTGGTCCATTGACATCATCAGTCTGTGACCAAAGGGCTTCCCTTGAAACAATTTCCATAGTATGGTTAGGTGTTTCATATTAAACACTAAATCGTTTTGTGAAAAGACGTGATGTAGATCAGAAAAGTGCGCTAAATTTGTTCATGACCTGAGACATGACGTTTTTTGAATAGGCCATATGAGTCATTTTTTGGTGTCATGAGTCAGCTACCCACTCTGTAGACCAGTGATATTAACTCCTGGTCCTGGAGGACTGCAGTCCACTGATCAGCTGATTCAAGTAAAGTTATTTAGTCAAGAGTCCAGGATGGAATGAAAACAAGAAGACAGGGTGGCCCTCCAACACCAGGAGTTAATATCAATGCTATAGATGATGTATCACAAGTTTTCACAGAGTGGAAAATAAGGAGTCGTTAGATCACTTTGTTGTGTATTATATTTTTCTATTCATATAATATACTTTCCATTGTTCCATTCACTTTATCCCAAAGTAGCCACTAAGACAACTGCAGTTTTTCAAGAAAGGCTTCACATTTCACTCTCCAAATCAAACTTTCCAACTATTGTCCATCTGTTTTCAATAACCTCTTATTTCAGTACAACTGTGGCGAGTCTAACGCGGATGATAGTGGAGACTAGGCAGAATTCACCCTGGCTGGGATGACAGTACATCACTGGGCACACACATGGGAAACCTTTCTGAGGTGTCAGTTAACAATAGAAATGTTGTGGCAGGACCTGAAGTGGGGAGTCCATGCAAGAAAGCCCCCCAGCATCACTGGGCTGAAGCAGTTCTGTAAGGAGGAATGGGCCAAAATTCCTCCAAGCCGATGTGCAACTATTACCTTAAACATTTGGTTGAAGTCATTGCTGCTCAAGGGGGTCACACCAGTTACTGAAACCACACGTTCACATAATCTTTCCAACAAAGACATTAAATGTTGGATCATTTTGATCAAGAAGAGAATGACAAAGTACATCATTTTGTGTGTTATTTGTTTTATTGGGTTCTCTTTATCTATTTTTAAGACTTAGATGGAGATCTGATCACATTTTAGGTCAAATTTATGTAGAAATTCATATACACTGTGTACAGTTCTTTTCTCATTATCAAGTTTAAAAAATGTATTTGGATTTACAGTGAACTGTCACCAGAATGTCTGGGCAGGACTTGAAAAATTGTATGTTGTTTTTAAGTAATTTTAGGCTACCTCACATAACCTACAATTTGCAGACATGCTGTACTGATGTTTGTGATTGTCAGTTGCAAAGGATAAAGTTACTGACATGAGATTTGATAACTAATGTATTTTAGGTGTTTTCCGTTGTACTTTTAGATGTTGATAGACAAATTCTTTTGTGAAAGCCTACTTTACTCCATCTTGTAAACTTCTATATTTGCTTAAAAGTTCACCATTTAGGTTCTTTTTAAAATGATCTGGGACACATTTTGTCATTATTATCTGACCTGTCTACATTTTGTTGGTCAAAGAAATGTGCTTGCTGTAGATTACATTACTGGGAGTGACCCTGCAGTCTAGTAGTTCTTTCTGGATTGTTTCATCATAATAAGTTATTTGACTTCGCTGGATAATATGAGCAACTTATTTAAAAGTGATGTCAATATCTGAAGGTTGGAAAAACACTCTTGGAAACTGATATGTCAAGTATGATTATTATTTTCTAAGTTTTGTTTTACTTTGAAAAGAACAATGCTAATGCAATAAAGTTAAAAGTTTTCTGCTGGCTACAAGAGGACTGTATGAAATTGCAGTTTTTCTATAAAATTAGTAATTCAGGGGTGAAGTAAGACAATGGAAACAAGAGAGCAAATGCAGTCTTCCATTTGCCGATTTCACAACTTTTACAAGACAGAGATTTCTAGCCATTCCCTTCTCAGCTGCTGCAGGAGCCTCCCTTAGGACAGAAAAACGTTTCTATCCTGGCTGCTCCAAATGGAAAGTTTGTTTGGCTAGCTAATTGAAACTTTTTCTCGGTTTAATACTAAGTGATTCTTTAACATGTTTTTGTAAGATGGGCTCAAATCCTGTGAATTTGCCGTTTTTATTCTTTCACTGGAAAAGAAGCACAAAAGCAGCATTATATTCCTAATAAGAATTTGACTTGGGAGCCAGCGAGAATACAGTTTAACTTTTCTTCTTCTGAGCGCTGGTCATCTTAATAGTCATCCCTAGACTGGCTAACGGTTTTGTACGGTCTGGTCAGTTTCCTTTCCTGTGACTTGTAATCTAGGTGCAGTATTGAATTGGAACACTAATGCAGTTGCGAACTAAGCAAAGGATGCTTGGTTTCTAAAAGCATAGTTAGTAGAAGATAGTCATTGTCATTTATAGGGTATTTTTAATTAAGGGCTGATCAGTTTTCCATTAAAAAAAAAAAAATTACAGGTCATGATTTAGTTTGATGACCAGGCCAAGGAAGCACTACATGAGTTCACTGTGCAAGAAGGAGGAGTTTGTTTTGGACTGAAATAAAGAGCTGCTTCCTTACACAAAGCGGCCCCGAACAAATTCCTCTAGTTGTTAAAGCTGATTCACTGTTCCTTCAAGAAATGTCTCAATAAGATCTTTGGATCTCATTGATAGGCTACTAGCACCCAAAAACAGCAGAAAGGGCTGAATGACTTCATCTTGTCTGTACTCTTTAGTATGTTTTTATGTTCTGGTATCTTGATTTTTTTTATTACAGTACCGTTAAGAATATGAACACAAAATATAGTATAAGGCTCTCTAGTGAGTTACTTGGAATGGCACACACATTCTCCTTAAACGTTAGATTTCTTTATTTTGGAACCACAATAACTTCTGGCAGCATGAGACACATTTACGACGTAGATGCTGGTCTTGCCAGCGTTGGAATCCACACTCCCTTCTTTCGCAGACACACAGAGATGCGTGTAGACACACACGCACAACGCCTGCATGTTCATAGTGTGCATCCGCACTGCCGCGACACTTTAGTTTTATATTTTAGCTTCATGTTCTTTCAGATTTGATGGATTTCTCTCGTTTTAAAGAACTGCAACTCTTGATACTAGCTTGTAACAGCTTGTAATTATTATTATTTTTTTTATTTCTTGGCTTTTAAAAGCTGTTTGCCTCAATTTCAGTGTATTTCAGTGTATTCCAAGGCACTGTATTTGGTTCCCTGGAGTGTTACATGTAACATCACAGCTCAGATGTCTCCACTTTAGGGTCAAGCTGTCCCTGTGTGCAACAGACTTGTTTACTTCTGCTTACAGAGGAGGTAACCCAAATCTGCTCGCCTTGGCTCCCCCATCCGTTTTCAGAGAAAACAGTTTGACCACCACCATTTATAGAAGTGTTGCCATGTCCACCACATACAGAACTCGGCAAAGAACTCAAAATGTTTAACAAAAGAAGGAATACTTTTCCAGTTTTGTCTCTTGTAGTACTTTTCCGTTATTTTAAGCATTCCATCTGTTGCGTTTCCAATTGTATCTTGCCTGCATTAGTATTCTTGTGACATTATTATTTGTGAAAAGAGTGTATATTTTATTTATGTCATAACAGGCATCACTGGGCAGTTCCCTCAATCAATTAAAAGCGCCAGTTAGCCAAATTTAACAGTTAAGAAGAAGCTCTAAAAAACTTAGAAATTGAACTCTCCACCGCCTGTTCCTCCTGCGAGCTGAAAAGTTCTCGATGACGACGTTACACCCAGGCTCTTTGAAGGGGGTCACATGGTGCTGAGGTTTTAACGGTCTGTGAACCACTGTCTCTGTGTACTTACTGTACATGTCATCACTGGACTGTGTATAGCTGGCCTGCCTGCACTTTCATCCCGTGGTGTCTAGGTCAGAAACCCAGTTTGCCTTTTCTGCTTTTACTGCTTTTCATTGTGTCCCTCGTGTCATTTTTTTTTTTTGGATTGTGTGGTCTGGTGTACACTCCAATACCGGTTAGTACAGTAGAAGAGCCCCACACTCCTTGAAGGTGGCATCTCTTCTTAGTTTAAATGTCTTTTAAAATCAGACTCAAATTTAAGGGTTCATTTTTTACCATTTGAATAAATAATTCAAAAAAATAAAGCAAGTGAAACCTCAACACTCGTGAACAAAACAACGTGGAGCTCCTGTTAAAAACACCTACTGGGGAGGGTCTAACTGAATTGCATGTGCAGCCCTCAGAAACATTTACAGATAGTAAACTTTTAGGATTGGTCATAAGCTATACGTATAGTCTCTTCTATAATGTTTTTTTTTTTCAGTGGGGCATTCTGTGGAAATTTCCATCAACAGGAGATGCCTCATTAGTGCAGTGTGTTTGCATGTGTAAGGCAGTATTTTATCTGAAATTGAAATGCAAATAGCTTTCCTGCATGACAGCGCATATTATGAGATCCTCCTGCTGGATCCTAACTGGCTGCCATTTATTCATCTGCTAGTAATGTAGGGCCCAAAGCTGTTATGTCAGGTCACATTCTGTCTTGTGCAGAGGCAGTCTTGTGCAAAGAATACTGTGGCACTTCAGGATTTGATCAGTCCTTTACTGAGTACTTTCTGGCGGTATTTGTGTGGTACAGCAATGGAATTGTATACTTTTACGTTTTAAACGAAATTTTAGCGGGTATCTTTGCGTGCTTGCTTTATTTTTAGAATGTAGTGAGAGGAGCTAGATACAGTTTACATACAGTATACTGTGTTGGTATGTATGTGGGGTACAGTATATGTGTTGTGTGGCTCCTAAAACAATAAAACAGCTAATTCCATCCAACATATAAACAGTGTAGTGGCCCGTTGAAACATGTGTTTATGTCAGATAACACTCTTGCCTTTTTTACTTGAAATAAAAATTCATAGATGTTTGTAATACCTCTACAACTGCTTTTATAACATCAGAGATACAATATGCCATAGTTGCCAGTTGCTGAAACTTCATTACTCAGCATTCATTTGTTCTAAGGTTACTGGATGTGGTGATATATAATGAATTAACAGCCATTGTCTGCTTTATTAATGGTCAGGAGAGTATATATTACAGCTGATATATTACAGATTTTTTTAAGTTTGTTAGTCAGTGCTTTAAGGGCCATAAAGCATATGAAATCAAATGTTTTATAAATGAGATGGTCATTTGGCTCATATTTTTAGTTTATTTGGGGGCAATTGATTTGAATGTTGTCAAGAAGTTAAATTTTAAAGGTTTGAACTGAATTGGGTTAAAAAGGGGGGAAAAAACGGTTTGGTGGTTTCTTACAAATGCCCACAACATTCCAACACAAGATGTGCTTCCCATTTTCTGTACTAGAAATACTTCTGCTTAGTTTTCTTGGTGTTGTTTTGGATAATATTAGGCACTCCATTTAAGATTCAGAACAGGCACTATTACCTTACGTAGGGTTTATGGGAATCTGGAATGAACTACCCAGCAGTGCTGAAGCTAATACCCCTACTTCATTCCAGAATTCGCAGAAGGAAATTTGTGAATCACTTCTAGCAACCAAATTATCTGGATGACTCTAATGCTTTCCTCCTACAGTATGTGTAATCTTTCTTATATTTCTTACCAAAAAATAATGCAGCCAGAGTTGGTAATACAATGCAGGGTCTGTGTACAGTGCATTAAAAAAATACTTTTATTAGTTTTACTCCAGGGTATTCATTTGGTGTACACCTTGTATTTTACTGAAACCACACTCAAGCACCTTTCATCGGCCAAACACTGCCGGAATTTAATGTTTTTGTATTTAAAATGTCTTTTATCTCACAGGAAACACCTACAGAGCTGTTCTTTGAAGTACTCATTCTAGATTTTCTAGACAAAAACTCTTAATTGTAGGTCTTTTCAGTTTTATTTTAATGGTAATCTTTGAAGTTTAACAAAGCATTATATTTGCACAATGCCTTGCTTTATGGTATATTTGCTTATCAACATGTTTATGGTAATACTGAATTTAATAACAAACTGTCAGATGTTCCTATAACATTACATATGTAAAACCATATGAGTTTATACAGTATCCGCAATATCATGAGAGAGTTATATTTAAGTGTAAAAACAACATAGAGTAGTGAAAAACACAGTTATTAGAAGGGTGTAATTAATTTTTTATATATATGCTATATAGTAATGTCTAAATGAATTTTACTTTACTACTAGTAGATTTTAGATTAAAAATATTTTAGGCAGCAGTTAAAGCAAATAAAACCCTTATTAAATTATTTTAGGTATGAGTAGGTAATTACAAGATAAGTACTAAATTAATAATGAAGTCAATATTGTATAGGTTAATATGACGTTCTCTTCACTGTGTTGGTGTAGCTGGCTTAAAATCTTGAAATAATATTTTATAGGAAAAGAATGTTTACATTCTAAGATTCAAGTTGTTTACTGGTATTCTGTATACAAATGCAAGACATTTTTGTTTGCACTATTTAAATCAAATAAGGGTTAAAGCAATAGAAAATAATAATGTGATACTGCCTGGAAAATGTTATGGAGGCTTATAAGATAGCATGCAAAAGCATGCAAACTGGGCCAAATACCACAAAAACAAAATCTGTTCTGATGGAAAGGTCTTTGTGCTTCCAGTTGGTTAGTATAAATACGCACATGTTGTATGAAGGGTATACTGTACATAGCGTCTAATGGTTGTGGCATGTTATCTACAAAACATTTATCATGAAAGAGATTCAGACCAGTTTTATCCTCAACTAAGTACATATTCAAGAAAAGATGCAACAAAAATTCTCAGATGCATCCTAATGGTTCATCAGGCTGGAGCTCATTCTGGTTTATACTCTGTAGGATTAAGTGGACTGAGGCTGTGAGACTCGTAGCTGATGGGGAAACTAGTCCATTGCAGAGTAAGTCCCAGCAATTTTCGTACCCATTGCAAGATGGGCTGGAGTAATTTTAAACACAAGGTCACACAGGGTACAACAGCAGTGTCTAGTGTAGAGACTTGATCTCATAATCTTCTAACTGGAAGTCTAGAGCCCTAGTCATTACCCTACACTGTGGTCTTACAAAGATTATGACAATTCAATGGCAGGACAGGATGACAAGTGACAACAGCTATGTTAGAGAACAGCCAGGTATGGAGATACTGTAAAGAAGTAATTCCGAACCGAACATTGCATAAAGAAAAGCTTCAGCTTAAATAAAAATGGTTTATCAACTGACACATGGGCACAAGATGTCTGTAACCTGAAGAACTGTCGATAAATAACTCATGATGACATGCTGCAATGTCTGAAACAAATTGTGTCCAGCTGGTCAAAGAAAAGAGACCAAAGAAAGATCCTTCCTGAGGTCAAACCAAAACACAATATGGTGAGGGAAAGCATTCCTTACAAAAAGCCTTTATTATGACATGAAAAATCCTCAAAAAGTGAATAATAGGCTTTTCTTGGAACTGTCACCTTCAAACAGAAATGTTTCGTATTTATACAACTAGTTAAGGTCTTGAAACGAAATACCCAAAGTTGACAGCAGTCCATTTGTTTTGGGAATCACAGATATCAGCATTATTGGTTATAAACCTCTATCAGTGAAGCTCTCGCTCTCTGAAGCAGAGGGTGATTAGCCTGTCTAGCTGATCTATTCCATGTGTAGAAGACAACAGCAAAAATTGATAACACCCAATCAAATAAACATGTCATTAGATGTTAATGATAACAGTTGATAGCTGTGTGATAACAGTTCTTTAAGAGCATCAGACAAAATAATTAGCATATGAGAACTTGTTTTTGCACATGTGGAAAAAATGCCTGTTTATTCAGTTTACGTTTTGCTTTTGTGATTCCTCACTGAAGAAAGGAAAGTAAACCTAAAATTTTGGGACCAAAGTGTTTGAATCTACATGCATAAAATATTAGTTAAAATAGCGTTTAACTGTATGAGATATGTTTGAGACATTTCAACAGATGAGGTACCATAAGATAAGATAGCTAACCACTTCCTCTTACCACCAGAGTGCTTTCTGTTTCACAAGAACAGCGTTTTTGGTGACTGATTAAGGCAAGAAGGCCAGCTCTGATGGTGTTGTGACACTAGCATTTCCTTAAAGTAAAATATTTTTATCACATCTTTGTCTTCTTCCAGAAGGCATCCATTATGAAACTTCTGTTTCAGCAGTTGTTAACTGCTTATTCAGTTTTTAGCTGTTCCTTTTTGTGTGTGTGCCTTGAATTTTGAAACATGTGTTAACTTCACCAGAATAATTTAAGGTCACATCCCCCAAAAAAAGTCAAATGCAAAATGCAGAAGGAAATAAAGGGGTCCCCAATGAAATGTCCTTCGGACTATAATGGTAATTATGTAATTATGATTATGAACTTGAGTTTTGAAATGTAAAAATCAAGTTTATATTAAAAATTACAGTGGTACCTTTCACTTCTTGACAGCAAATGCAACTGTTGATTACAGTGTAACCAGGAGTTTTAAATCTGTATTCTGTTTTTTGGGGGGGAGGTTCAGTAAGAGGAATGCCCAGTAACCTATACTGAAATAAAAGTGATAGAATCGTACAGAACTGAATTTTGGTAGTGTCACCCTGCTGTTGAAAATATTGGAAAAAATATTTACCATGTTTACCCTACTAAATGTCAAGTTAATGCCAGTCAAGGAAAGCCCCATTTCCCTAAAAAGGACAATGCATGGCTGCTAAAAGAACTCCTGGCAGGAGTTGGCCACAGGAAATGAAGCGCATACAGTGCTGTCTTTGTTTTTGGAGTGCAAGCTTTCAGGATTCATCAGGGTGACAGCTCTCTGCCAGGTTTGTCCTTGGACAAGGTTCAGATGTGACATCTGCTGACTCAAGACAGTCCCTTGAGTCCCTGCTACTGAGTAGTGATGAATCGAATTTGAATGTGTGCTAAGTGGTATTTTCGGGAGGTGATGCTTAAGGTCTTCTGATTTTCATTTTTGTCTCTGTCTGATGTACACAAAAGACAATTCACTGATAATTTAAACCAAAGACGTTTGTGTGGGAAGTTCTGTTAACATGCATTGGCTGCAAAGGAACAAGTAAGGGTCAATTCTAGGTAGAAAAGCAGAATAAAGAAACACAAAGTTTGGGCTGGTGAGCTTCCACACCTGAAGAAGGCTGGCTCAACAGCCAAAACGTTGCCTTTCCTCTTTTTGCTTTTCAATGTACAATCACCCTTTCCTTGCTCCTGATGTTTTGGATTGTGTTTCCTTGAAAACGATAAGGGGCTGTTTAAGTTTGCTAATCGGTTGCTGAAAGCACCTTGTGCCTGTTTTTGAGCTGAACAAGTGAGGGCTGAGTGGAATAACCTCTAAACATGTAAGAATCTGTTTTCATTTCGGCTGTGGTAAAATTGCTAGCACTAGCACTTAATTGCTAGTAATTAGTATGGTGGATTTTTGATGGCAGCAATTGGGTAAAACTGGGCAGGCCTACTCAACTTCAGCCCCCTCCATTCCATTGCTGTACTTCAACACAGCTAGCAACTTAACTATTGCATTGGTCCAGCTGATGACTAATTCAGTAATGGAGGAGTTAACAATCTTCTGCCACGTAGGTGACAGGCAGGGCTGCAGGTTACATAGCCCTGCTTTAGAACACTGAGCGGCATATCAACACCTAAACTGCATCATTACAAATATGTATACTGTACATTAATTTTGAGTTAGGGCTTTCTAAACATGATCCTTTTTAGTGTGTCTTTTTTAAAGTTAATTTCTTTTACAGTTTTTCAAAGCCTATGCAGATGCATTCAAAATAAGCTTACAGATTAAATACCTAGTGCCCAGTGTTGATTTATGTTCATCTGCAGCTTGTAAACCTGTCCAGTGAGTCATATGTTTCCATATGAAAAGTCAGTCATTATATAGAGTGTAACTTGTCGACCAGCTAATGCCAAAATTGTATTGTACATGTAAGTTGTTTTTCAGAGCAGGTTCTAGCTCTGGGTTTTTGCTTAGTGCCACTATGAAAGACCTGTTGTTTTGCTGTGTGTATTGCAGGCGTTTTGCCATGCGAGTACACAGGCCATCAGGCTGGAAAAAGCATGTCACAAGGTGACTGAGAGCGTTTGAGATGAAAACCTGATTCAGAGATGGAAACTGTTGCGATGTGCTTACGTTATGAAAAAAAGGCTGTCCTAGTTCACAGAACTGTTTGTGTTGCTTACTGAGAGGAGAGAAAGAATGCAGTAAGACAATCTCAAAAGGTCTCTGCAAACCAACATTTGAAGATGATGTTAATAATTCATGAGGTTGTGGCTACTTATGTACCTTAAAATCACCTTGGAGACAGATGTTCCATTGAGGGCAAAAGTGTTAAAGAAGGAATTTTGCATTATGTACACTTTCCTGTCACCATATCTTTATCGTAAATTATTGCTATTCTGCGTTACATATGCTCATTCATCTTGGCTTCTATTTTTCCTAATAGGGGACTAGTGCTCTTCAATGAATACCATTGTAAAGTTGACAAAGTTGTCATTTCTGAATGAATTTTCCTTGTTTGTCTTTCAGTGGCAAAGAAGGTCCATTTGAAAAGAAAAGAAAAAAGTTATTTTGAAGTATAATTTTGATTGTGTATTATCATTCCTACTATTAGAGTGCCTCTGTTTAGTTTTACAAAATTCTAACTCGTTAGTAAACAATTCACCAATTAGTTATCAAGCAAATCACCAACTTGTTTCATTGGAAAACTAGTTATATATATCAAATGTAGCCTGATGTTGGTTATGGATGTCAAAAATCTAATTCCCCAAAAAAATTAATAGAAGTTCCCATTTTTAATTAATAATGGCCCTAATTATTATTATAAGGTTAATGAAACTGTAGCTGGAAAAGTTCTATTTTAATGCATCCCAAAGTGCATCCCTTCAAAGGTCTTAATTAGGTGATTAAAAAAATTACTTAATTAGATTAATTTAACTCTTGTTTTCCACCAACGTAATATTTCCCCAGACATGACAGGGCCAGATTATTTTTTTTAAAGAAAGTGGCTCTGCTTTTAAAGGTTTTAAATTTAAGTCTGAGGTCAAAACTTTTTACTTACAATAACAGTTTTTTTTTTGCTTTTATCGTAAAAGCTCAAGTCCTGATATAATGCAGGTCTGCCCTAGCTATAACATGGCAGTATGTTGCTGCCATTTGCAAAAATGTCTTTTAAAGCCTTCCTATCTTGATGTGTAATCTGATCGTGCAAAATGACTGTCCAACAAAATGTGGTGCAAAAGGGTAACTAAGTCAATTTCAGTAATTACTTGAAAGTGCAAATCTCTGGAATGGCTGTTGTTCAGTCATTCATATAAAGAAACCCACTGCTGAATGCCAGTGCAGTTTAAGAAGGTTGAAATTGTTTGACATAAATCTTTCACCAGCATAGTTGTCCTGCAGGGTAAGATACAATAAATGCATTAAGGGTCTTGGGAGATTATTTTAAGACCGCTTTAATTGACCTGAGAATACAGGGTATTATTTTGCCTAGCTGTAGTTAATGGAAAAAAAAAGTCTTAAACCCGTCATATCGTCTGAAATGGAGAGGGCGTTTAATATAAGATCCATTTGTTTGCTTTTATACCAGATTAGACAAAACGTCCTTAAAATACAGTGGAGCTACGTTGACTCTACAATAAAGACTTTTATTGAAAGGAACAGTGTAGAAAAAGATCTTTCCCCATTAAAAAAGAAAGATGGACTTGAAATGAAAATTCAGAGGTTTTTAAAAGAAGCAGGGGTCTGTTAGAGATGGTTTGCTGTTAGTTATTTAACCAGGATGTGGATTTTAATGGAGCTGTACTGTAGAGGTTTGTGGAAGATTAAGCTGTTTGCCAGTTGGAACCACCCACCTCTTTTGCTTCTCTGTTGCTTCATTGTTGGTAAACCTGCAGTATTGAACAACATTGAGGTCATTTTAAAAAACAAAACTACAGTAGCTCATTTTTTAGGTTCTCTGTAGTACTAGACTCCTTCTTTTTTCCCACTATTCTACTAAACAGGTTAATACTATTACTATTACTTTGAGACTCCTTTTCACCACATTGATACATCCCCTGTAGGCTCCAGCTCCTCCAGTGACCCTGAATTGGATGAAGTGGTTATAACCTCTCTTTCTTAGGTCTGTCACTCAGGGCTCTTGAGACACTTGGCTTTTACTTTTAGGACCTCCATATTGATACTTAGATTTATTCAGTATTTACAGGATCACACATTTCAAAGTGAAAGATTATTATTTCATTAATATTTTTATGCTTTTAAAGAAAACATTTCTATAATATTACTAGGGCAAGAAGACGACGAACAGTTTTCAAGCAGTATTCAAATGAAAATCCTAAAAGAAACACCTCAGAGCCTTTGTCTGTTATTTTTTTTCAACACGGTGTGAAAGAATCAGATTTTCCTCTAAGTGGAAATGTTCAACAAATACCTCCACACATACAAACCGTTTGTGATGACAAAGTCATGTCTGGGTCTCATACAGACATTTCTGTTTTCAATTGGAGTAATCGCTGATAAATTAAGCAGTCTGGTCTCATTCTTATAAATACTCTCAGTTTTATTACTAATGCAGCAGGTAACTCACTTCTGTTTGTTCAGCCCTGCATAAGGAAATTACAGTACCAAATGATGTTTTGTAAAACTGATACAGTAGGTAATTTTTGAAGATTTTATATTTATGAGTCCTGGTTTAATGTTTATTTTTATTATTTTTCCGGGTAGTGTTCCTATGTTTTGCACTGATTTTATGTATATAGATTTTAAAGGAGAATGCTCTTTAATTGTAGATTCAGATTTAGGTTCTTTTTGACAAAATTTAGACATTTACATGTAAACATTTCCGTGGTTGAACAAATACTCTGACCAGGTTGTGATTGTTGATCTACTTTCAACAGCCATGGGCTCCTCTAAGCAACTGTCTGAGGACTTGAAAATAAAGATAATTTGTTCTTACAATGCAGGGGAAGGCCATAAAAAGGTCTTTAAACATTTCCATCTTGCAATTAAACATCATTAAGAAATGGAAGTTAATGGGGACTGTTGAAGTCAAGGCAAGATGTGGAAAACCCTGAAAATCTAGATAGAATTGCTTGAAGATCTGCAAAGCAGGACCCACAGATCACTACAAATTACCCGTATAAAAGTTTATGTAACACTGGAATAGGTGTTCACAGGTCCGTAGTAAAGCATTGCTTACACTACAATGATCTACATGAAAAAAATGTGAGAAGGAAACTCTCCTACAGCCTCATCACAAAAGTTACCATCTAAAGTATGCAAAACAAAACTTTTTTAACCTGGAAACTTTTTGGAACAAAGTGCTAAAATGGAACGTTTTGGCCACAACTACAGAAGATACATTTGGAGAAAAACGGGTGAAATATTTGAAGAAAAGAACACCTTGTCAAACTCTTATGCTTTGCAGTTGTGTGGCAGCCAGTGGCACATGAAATATTGTGTTGGTAGAGTGCAAAATGGATTAAACTAAATATCAACAAATCCTAGAGCAAATTTCCCAGAGTCAGTGAAGGAATTGATGCTGTAAAGAGATTGGATATTTCAGCAAAATGACAGTCCCAAACATAACTCAAAATCAACCATTAAGTACTTACAGGAATGAAAGATTAAGGTTTTGGAATAGCCTTCACAGTCCCCAGACTTGGAAGAGTTCTGCAAGGAAGAATGGGAAAAAAATCCAAAGGCAAGTATAGAACATATTAAAGCTGGCTACAGGAAACATTTGGATGCTGTGATTTCTCCCAATGGAGGTGTTACTAAATACTGACTGACAGGGTGCCCAAACGTTAGCACGTGCCATATTCTATGTTTTAATATTTTAAATACCACAATAAAATGTGTATTTTAAATACAAGACTGTAAATAATAATAATTATTACAGTTAAATTTGAAACAGAAACAGAAAGATGACATGTTTAAGTATGTGTTCCACAGACGTTGTCAGCTTCTTTTTTTCAGAGAGATTCAGGGAAACGTACAGTAGGATTTGACCACTTTTGCACATAACTGTAAATCACTGATCTAATAGCAGCGGGAAGTCACTGCAGTGCTTCACCCTCAGTCCATTCATATTAAAATCAATCTTGAAGCACAAAATTTTACAGACCTATGGACATTTACAGAAACTGCTTTCAGCTGAATTTTTGTTGTCACTTTTTACGTGTCTCTTGAGTTTAGTGGGTGTTACACTAAGTAGCTGAACACTATTCTATGGAAGGGAACAGAAATTCTTATTTAATAATATATTTGGGATACTTACAAAGCTTTATGCAACTAGGACCTTGTGATTCCTTGTAACTTCTGTTTTTTTTTTTACATCTTCACCTTCGGTTTGTAAAGGCATTATTGGATTTTTTCCAAATACTAGCAATTTTATGTGGCTAGTATTAGAGCTCTGTTTTCTTTGGGGGTATTGTTTCAATGCCCAGGTGTCTGGAACACAAGCACAGGAGTGCATCCAAAACAAAGAATGCTTCTTAGTGGAGTCTGTGACCATCTAAATCCCACCTGCCTCTGCACATGAAGGGTTGTTTAGACAGCTACTGTATGTGGGAGAAACCAATTGCTATGTTGAGGATGGAGCAATCAGTTCTGTTAATTTATTGACAGTGGGATACTAAATAAAGAAACAACGGACGAAATGCAGAAAACCTGCTTGTTGTTGTTCAGAAAACAAACTAAGGGTAATTAAAATTCCTTAAGTGGAGTAGTAGATACAGTCCTGGATACCTGACCAAAAATATACTGGCCTAGTGTATGTTATCCAGTTTCAAAGCAATAGATTTATTGCATTTCTGCTGCTTATCGATATATTACAGAACAGAATGTAACTCCTGATAAATGTAGGGATTCCATCCAGATTTACAGTTGCCTCCATTGTCCCTGATTCCTGCATTAAATGTGTGTTCATTTTTTACTCATATAAGGAAGACCTTGAGTCTTTCACACTGAAGTACACACTAGTTTCACAGAATGCGTACCATATACAGTAGCTGCTCGAAAGGTTAACTGTCTCTGAAATATAATACAACAGCTGAGAGTTGACTGTATATGAAGCCATGAAGTTAAGGTGGTATTTCTCTTTCACTATTTTAAACGGAGGTTTCTTATTTCTACAAACGGACCTGTTGAGCAATGCATAGTTACAATAGCATGTTAATACAGTTATATTTGAAAGAGGGATGTTTATCAGAAGGAAATATTACAGAGTCATGCACCAGACCTCAGTCATGTGCATGTTTAAACTGTTGACATAATTGCAAAAAAGGAAGCTTTATCTACGATTGCAGAAGATAAGAAAAACCTAATTCTCTTTTTTTTAAAACCTAATTCTCCTATTGTTAAAAAAGGGGAAATCACATCAAAATACAACTACACTATCTGGGTAAAAACACTTAACGAAGACATTTTTAACAGAAGCCTAAAATACCTTTATATTCTAAACACCCCTAGGCCCCTCAGTTTCTTTGTCATATACAGTATCATTGTAATGAACATGTTATTAACGTGCTAATTATTAGTGCTAAATAAATAAAATAAACTGTTTCTCACTGTTTCTTCCCTACAGTTGATGAATGAATAGAGTACTAAATATTTAGCATATCTTGATTTATAAACGGATTTGTACCCTATTGCCTATTTCTAGAATAGTTTTTAATGTTGCTGTGGATAGGTTGACCGTGCCTTGGGTGGTGACAACCTGCAGGTGTTTGTATGCTCGTTTAGCTGTCTTTTGATTTTCACAGAAAAAGTCAGTAATAAAATGAACATCAATAAAAGTTTATAGATTTCCGCTTTGGAATGTCCACCATGGTAAATCTACATGGAAAAATCGCTTGCTTACTGCAGTTTTTCTTTTCTTTTATATGGATTTTACTGTGCCAAATTTCTACTGAACTTTATAATGTGAATTCTTTAAAATCTTTAATATGGATATTTATTTTCTCAACTTAGTAGTGTGCCTTATAGTGACATTTAGTATAAGCTTTAAGCGATTAAAGTGAAATGTGTGCCAACTTAGGTGCAGAACAGCTTGAGCCTTTGCTGCGAGTTTAGGCAAGTCTTTGAAATAATGTCACCAGTAGCCTTTAATAAATTCTTCTCATGTTGGTTTGTGTGTGCAGTGTCTTGCAATTTGTGAAAGCATCTGTAATGAGATGGTCTTTAATCCCAGCAAGAACTTCCTGTATAAATATTTTAACAGGGCTGGAGCAACATTTTTATGTGCATCTGTGGATTGTGTGCGTGTGGGAATTTCTGTGCTTAGTCTGGGGGAATAGTAATAGAACTGCAACAGGAATATTTTATTTTACACTGGTCAATGTTCCCGTTTCAAAATAAAAAAGGTACAGACCTACTGTAAATTCAAATGGTCATTAATGTTAGAATAGATAGATACTTCATTGATCCTGTGAGGGAAATTGCAGAATTGCAGCGTATCTGATAATAATGTGGGAAACAAAGAATAACTTGTGAATTTAATTTCATTATTACAGTACTGAGCTACCCATAAAACCTACAGACCCGCCAAATTATACAATTTCAGTGTAGGATTTCAGTTTCAATGTCTGTCTGTGGAGACTATGGGAAAAAGTAAATGGTTAAGTGGAGAGTAGCATCAGTGTGTGTTGGCTGCAGAGGTACAAGTAAAGGTTCAGTAAAACCTGAAAAGTAGAAAAAAAGAAACACAAAAGATTGTCAAGCCTTCTTCTGGGTGTCACCTGAAGAAGTATTCACTGCCAAAACATTGTGTTCTTTCTTTTAACATTTCAGAGTGTAATTGACCTTTACATTTGCAAAAGTAAAAGTTGTTGTGAATCACTAAAACTTAGTAATGTCTGGTCATTCTGAGTTATATAAACCTGCCATGTAAGACTTCTGTATGTAACTTACATAAGAATAAAAGGTCCTACCTTTGGCAAAATGTTTGTGAAGAAAGTATTATACTGTTGCTTATCTCCATTCAGAATAAAGGTAAAAAGAGTTTCAAATTGAATTATCTTCCAACAAAACCTTAATAGTAGTGTTGTAGCCTGTATGTTATTGACTTCACGCCGATTTGCATATGCAGAATGTAACATTTTCTTAAAGTTGTTTTCACAAACATTTTGAAGGGTAAGAAGTAAATTCAGTATTATTGTGTAATTTTCAGTAGTCTGTTCTCCCCCTCAAACGTTTCAGATCATTATTAAATGTGATGAAATCATTTCCTGTGTCTTACTTGTAGGAGTAGTCTATGGAATGATAACTCATTTTAAAAAATGTGACTTCAGTTATCAAAACATTACCTATTGAGTTCAGTTTTAGGCTATGCACTTTTGAATGAAAGTTTAATAGGATATTAAGTGTTCTATTTTTTTTTTTTACCTCAGCTTAGTCACAAGCTTCAATGTGTTTCCTTCAAGCTGTCTTTAAAGAATTAGAAAAATGCAGAAATGCTGGACACCATTGTTACATACAAGATATGCATATAACCCTTCAGTAGTTTCTCCCTAAAGATATGGATCCAGCCACTTTTTGTATTTTTCACAAATGCTAAATCTACACTGTACTCTGTAGGTCTACCGCCTACACAACAAGCCAGATTAGGCATATGGCTATAAAACACCAATGTCCTGAGAAAATTACATGCTGGCCTTTACAGGCATTTTATTAGAAACTGCATATATAAACTATATATATTCAAAATCCTTCAATAGTAAGTTACAGAAAGATGTTCACTTTCTAATTAAAGGGTTCATCTGTGAAATAACTTGCTTTTCCTAACAGCACGGACCACACCCTTCATATTTTATTTGACATTCTCAGGAGAGCGTCTGCCTTTTTTATCTTATTGTATGAGGGATATTTCTTTTATAATAGGCCAACACATTCCTTTTTTATGTACTAGGCTCATACTTTTTCCCCCTTAGGAGATTTGTAAGCACATAACATAATCAGGTGGTAATAAAGTGCATTATTATTGTCTATTTATTAGGCCGCAGTACTAATATACAGCAGACTAAAGGTAGTGCTACCATGATCAGGTATTTGCAGTGATATACTGTTGTGCGCTGTTTTGCAATGCATTTAACACTGAAGGCTCGGGCAAGGCAGGAACCTGTAGCACAGATTCATTAAGACCGTCTGGCTGGGGCATGTGGTTTGATTGCCCCCTTTCTTTTCTGTAAAGTGATCTCTTTTTTCACTGTTGGCAAATGTTGGCACATTTGCAAAACCAATTATTGCATTCTTGCAGAATGGGCCCCAGGTTAGGTGAGGTGGTCTCACAGGGAGAAAGCAAAAGGAGGAATAAGGGAGAGTCCAGACGAAGAGATTCTTCGCATGACCTTAATTTACTGTATGTCAAGAATTTTAGGATGTGCTTAGATGCTTCCAGACTTCTTTGTGTATTTTTTACTGTTGACCATAGGTTTATCACTGCCTCTACCACCGTTTCAGACCAGTACGGAGATCTGACTAGCATACCTCTTCTTCATGTGCCAGATCAGATCTGTTGTGTTCTTTTTCTGACTGTGAATTATGTAGAAGCACATTATGACTTGTAATTCTACAATCAGGCCCTTCAAATTTAATGCTCAAGAACAGGGCTATGTTTTCGATTAAGGGGAAATGTATCTTTGCAATCATGTGGACTTTAGAAAGCCATCTAGCATTTGCAATATATACTAACTCTCTTACAGGTATGCTTATACGATTGCTAAAATAAGATTGAGTCAGCTTTGAATTGTCTGGGTTTAGGAGAGCAGGTAAAATACTGTATGTTTGTTATTCTTTCTATACCTGCTGCCTGGTTTCTCTCTTCTCTCATTGCTGACAATGCAGAACACTTGAACTTTTTTTCCTCCCTGTGATGCTCAATGTCTCCTCTCTTATTTCTGCATTTCTGGACGCACGTCTATCAACGTAAACTCAGTCTTTTTATGTCTGCCTTTCTCCTCCTCCCTTCCTCTTCTTCCCCAGGCATGGAACTCCCTATCTCTATTCCTCTTGGACTCCACCACCCTGTCTCCCTCCTTTTTCCTTTTTTATTCCCAAAACATTTCTTCTCTGAAGCAACTTTTCTAGAATACACCCTTTTGTTACCGGCAGTTCTATACAGTTTATAATTAAGGCTCTAGACCCACCTAGACTAATGCAGCTTTCTTGACTTTCTTCCTTTGAAATACAATCCACCTACTCCAACCCTTCCAGAACTCTGTGGCTCACCTTGTTTTTTCTCATGCTAGTGTAGTGCTCCAGTCCCTCTATTATCTCCCTGTTGAATTGTATTTGTATGGCAAGTCACTTGCTCACCCTTACTGCTGTTTCAACCACTCAGTCTCTTAGCTCACCTGAAACGCCCTATTTCCTCTCCTCTTTTGCCAGATTTTCTCTCTGTGCTGTCTCTTTTCTCCTATTTCCAGGGCCAATTCATTTTTAATCCTTGATCCTCAGTGGTGGAATGAGCTACCTACAGAAGTTCATTCAGCTGACCAAATGACCACTTTTCAGGCTCGCAACCAATCCTTCTGCAGCTCACACTCTACCTTGCTCCAAAGGAGACAGTTCTTTAACTAAAGGTTATTAAAGTCTGGAGGAAACTATCAAGCCATGTTGTGAAAACCGATGCTTTGGTTTAATTCGGGAAACCATCTGAATGAGATCAATTACTGTCAACCAAACAAGCTCCAGCATAGGGCCGGTGGCCTATTCTTCTCATTCATAAGCTTTATTATGTTTTTTATATTACTGCTCTGTATCAACTCTATCTACAGTATATGTGTTTGCTGTGGTTTTGACACACATAACATAATCAGGTGGTAATAAATAATAATATTTTTTTTCATGACTTCAATTTTTATTTTGTGTTTTGGAGGCACTTACACTAGCAGCGTGTCTGGGCCTCTTTTGTAATTGTATTAAACTGCTTTTTTTTTAAATACTTTTTGGCAAACATGCCTTTGGTTTTCTCGTACCATTTTGTCATGGTAAAGCTTTTTATAAATGCTAAATCTATATGTGGATATCTTTTAACCAAATAAGTAACAATCCCCAAAAAGCAACTGTAATCATAATAATATAAAATGTTAGCTTATTAAAAAAGATGGTGTAAACATTTAAAACTATGCAAAAAGATAATTGTGAGCAGCAAGCTACTGTTTTAGTAAGAAAATGGAGTGCTCCCACTAACAAACCATGATTTTGTTCTTCCAGCTGCTGAACAGACTATTTTGGGGAACAGCTGGCCAGGGAAATCTGGAAGAAGTCCACTGCAGACCCTGTACGATAGTGACCAGGTGGGCAGACAAAATCTAAACAAATTAATTTGTTATAAAGTACATGCTGAAACAGTTTACGTTTGTATCATCGGGATTGGTTTTTAAACTGCAGAGTGGTGAAATATGTGCCCTCATTCATCACTTGTTTACATCATACTTTTTAAGTATCCTAAACCAGACTTCGTAAGAGATATTGTAAATTGAAATTTGTCATTTTTAAAATACCCCTTCTTCATGAAGTGCTTCAAACAAATTCCCCGGGGGAAAACTGAGGCAAGGTTAATCTGGTTATGAATACTATTGTGGTCTCAAATATCCCCCTTTTGGTTCATATGATGGAGACAAAGTTTGTATTTCCTTGGATGTACAGTACAGTATGATTAATAATTTTAAGTTGTTGGTACTGTATATACAGTATGCATTACATATTGGTGCTCTTTTGGAAATCCACTACTATTGGAGCAGGTATCGACACACATAAGACAGGGAAAAAAGGGAACATATATTTTTTTTAACTAACTCCTCTCAAATGTTTTAGCCTTGGATACATTTTGCTTCCAAATCTCTGCCGGATTTTTTTTTCCTCCTTGTTAAGTGGGCAACAAATTCTGAAGCTAAAATGAGGGTTTGATTATGGTAACAAGAAGACAGCAAAACTCTACTTTAAGTACCTTAAAGCTTAAACTTTCAATCAATTTTGCAATTCTGCGTACAGTCAAGTCAAAGTAAAAAAAAAACATCATATTGATTTGTCAGAGAATTTAAATGGATTATTGGGATGACCAAATGTGAAAATTTTGTTTTGCTAATCTGTTGTCCATTTTGGGACTCGTAAAGGATTTACTAAAGTCAACAAAGATAATGCTATCTTTATACACCCAAGTATTTAGATTTTTTTCAGTGAGAGGGAGTATTATCTTGCTTTTAATGATGAATGCCAGTTGTGCTACGAGATGGCTGAAAAATTCCTCCGAAGTTCAGTCAGCGGTTTATTGAATTCAAACAAAAACACAGTACTTAAGTAATTTCAGCAAAACGTATTCATCTGGAACAGACCAATAAAAATAATAGGATAACTTGAATTATTTCCATGTTTAAAGGTAAAATGATTACCCAGCAAAAAAAGGCTTAAATATTAATATAGTACTTTAACTTTCAGTTTTAATGTGCTTTTATAGTCCATCTTTTTAATTTTGTGTTCTAGGGTACACATTTAAAAGGCCTATAGTCAAATGCATTTGGTATGCAAATCGGGATTTACAGAGAAGCTTGTTGCTGCTCAGACTTGTTAGTGAAATGTCTTCTGTTCTGACAGTGAGGGGCTGCCAGTGCACAATGATTTCACTGAGCTATGCAAAACTGTGACACAGAGCACAACATTTTGCAACATACAGTAGGCAAGTGATAGGACAGCAACATTACCACCTTGCAGGTGATCTTATTAGATCTCTGAAGCTAAGCAAGGCTTCTAACAAAAAAAAAATTTCCGCTGGATATAATGTCGATGGAAAAGTAGATGACACTCATCAGGACACAAAATTTCCAAACCATTACCCCAGTATGGAGACTGCAGGTGCTGCAGTTCAATGGTTGATGAAGATGAAATTCCCACACAATCAATGTCCCAATGTGATTTAAATACTCTGCAAAAAATAATCCTGCCCCTGTACAGTATATTGGACAGTCAGAGTTAAAGGAACTCAGAAGAAGTCTGGTATAGGTTTAACATTTTCAGTTACTTTTTTGCATCTTTTGACACCAGCTCAGTAGCCAGTGTAACACATAGACAGGCAGTGTTCCCTGGGTCTCTTCACACTTTTTCATTTTTCATGTTTTATTTGGTTTGATCACACTGATGAAAACTACCTCAAAACAAGCTACAGCACTCCTTCAGAACTGTTTCAAAGCTATCCTAGTAGGGCATGTACAATATGCAAGAAACACATGGTTTACATTGAGAGCTAATTCTTAAATTCTGGGAAGGTGTGTTGCTTTGCAAAAGCCTTTTTCTGACAGCTTTATGGTGCATGTTTCTTGAGCAGTTTTATTTTTCAGCAAAATGCTGTTCTGTTTGATTAAAAACACTGCAGATATTTAGGAATCATAGTCATTAGTCACTTGAGAAATTTAAATTCATAAATACAGCACTAAAATTCATTCAAACAAAACTCTTATACTGTATTTACTGTAACATGTTTTTTTTACTTTAGGAGTGTCAAAATTCCAGGTTAAAACAAAAGCCACAAAACACTAGGTCCTCCAGGAATTAAAAATACAATTCTTGAGTACAGCATGAGATGGTTGCAATAACGAGTCTTATCAAATAACAGCAGAATAGCGCTGATTTATTAAATCATTTGTATTGGCACAAGAAAGTGTAGCGAATTGACTGTTGTGATTTCAATGGGCTCATGTATTAGAGCTTTATGAAAATACGAGAATAAAAAAAACATAATGAGAGGAAGCATTTTGACTGCTTTTGTATGGTTTATAGCTTATCCATTCTAGAAACCTGTAAATCTGTTTCCTGGAAAACAGAGAACCAGTATCTAAAATACAGTTGGACAGAATTCCATACACCCACCACTCTAGAAATCCACCCAATTTGCACATTGGAAGCTATTGTGCTTCATTTCTTTTGGTTATGGCGTCTGCATTTGTTTATCTTCAAAAATAAACCCAAATTAAAAATCCTCAATTATTTTGAGATGTGGCTGTCCAGCTAGGGGGACATCGAAGACCTATAGTTATCCTCCGTTTACAGTATATAACTGCCAGTTAGAACAATTAATCTTTTCAATTACTGGAGGCTTCACAGGGCCCTGACAAGAGTGTGTGTCAACTGGAGGAGCAACATGTGCCTCATTGATGTTACTGCAAATCCACAGGCTCCTGGCAAGTTGCAGAAAGCTAACTGACACCTGCCTTACCCTGGCAGCACTCTGCCAACCGAGTGACACTACTTAAGAAATCCCAGGCATAGCAGACGGGTGACATGATCCAGATTTGAAGTGGTAATGTCTGGGCCTTGTCTTCTAAAGTTTTATAGATTTGGTTAAACCTATGATTTCAGTGACGGGAATACACAGTATAAGCAAGAATTGCAACCATGTGTAAAAGTGAGCGTTATGGAATCGGGATACATTTATCATGCAGAGTCATCTATAACATCAAGCGTGCAGCATCATTGAATTTGAACAAATTACCCTTAAGAGCTTGTTTTAGTTACAGCTGGAATCCATGCACCTGTTTTACAGGATTTTTACATATGGTAAATGCTTTGAATGCACTTCTTTGGGCTTTCTGTGATGTCACTATACAGTACAGGCCATATAACATTGCAACATAGTTTTAAGGATTATTTTAATGCGTGCCAGTTTCAGAAAAAAAGGACCCCATTGCCCTCTTAGTGCTGTGTCAGGGGCCAAGACTAGGTACAAGGCATAAAATGTCTGAGGATAAAATAAGTGTGGTTCAAGGAGATCCTCATACAAGCCAGGCTGTAAAACCGAGGGCTGTATTTCTTGTGTACATTCCAGCTATGCTCTGCGGTACGTGAATTTTATATAACTTTTTCCTCAATGGAACTGGTGATTGGAATGGTGATTGGAATTTGCTTCTCAAACCCAGAAGTCGGTGAAAAGGGGAAGTACTGTACAGACAAATTACTGGCATAACCCCACGCATCTTAAAACAAGTGTTAGCCATTTCCTGTTTCTTCTCCAAACCCAAAGAACATTATGGATGACAAGAGAGAACAACCACAAACACGAGTGTGGTGGCAGTGTTTACCAGTTTTTGAGAGTACGTGGTTAAAAATGTAGATGTACAGAATAATCCTTATTGGACATGTGACCAAAGTTTGCAAATGAGAGGAAGTCATTCAGTACATCTTGCTTGTCTGGTAACTTAACCGGGATCTCAATTTTGATATATCAAGCCCAGGTAGTCCAACCTCTAAGGGCCTTTTACGAGGCAGCACCTGAAGTCCTTAGAGAAGCTGGTATAAATTAGTCCACTTGTGAGCTGATTTTGGTTCATTAACTGCATTGGAGCTGGACAAAAATGCAAGAAGCGTTTTGTTAATACAAGCGAACTTGTATTTAACATATATCTGCTACTGAAGGTAAATCAGACTGAAAAGTGATCTTACAAAACTTAGTATTACACTTCTGAGAAAGGCAAAAAATACATAACTTACTTGAACAAAGAAACAAACATATTTTCAAATGCATTTTCAGTTCTTGTATTTGTACAGTAGATAAAAGTTCCACAATACTTTGCTTTTTAAATGGCCCCTCCAAATCTGGAAACAGACACTCTTACTTTATAAATACATATACTGTACCTCTTTTGTGCTCACATCCTTCATGCTAAGTAAGAACAATTGCATAAACTGAGAGCGTGTTCTGCTTGAATTCAGGCTCTAATTTTCTCACCACATGTACTCACCATCCACTCACAAAGCACGACTCTGTCAGTCAGTGTCAGACACTGGCTATCTGTCAGGATGTGTTATTTAAGGTGCTCAGACTCTGCCTCCAAGGGTTTTAAAATAACAGGAGGAAGTCTATGGAGTAACATTCAGACAGACACGCCAGCTGCCTTCTGGAAAAATATACCTTAAGAATGTAACATACAGATGACCTTGTCCATAATGACTTTAGACGACTGCAATCTGCTCAGGCATGGGTGTCTTAAAGGGACCACAAGTAGGATATTGATATACTGTAGCATTGTTATTTTATTACATTATTCCATTTACGTGTAATTATCTTTTTGTGGATTACTATGATTTTTGTTTTTCAAAGGTCTTCTTGCAACTTTTTAAGTCCTTAGCAACAAAAGTAACAGATCACGGTGTTAGCAATGTTTCAACCCTTTTAAAGGTCTCTCAAAGAATTCCCCAGTATGATTTGTTTGGCAGCCTTATTTACACATCCATATATTTGAATGGAGTTGATGGCATGGTTATTTACATGAAACACTGGTGTGTTAGTTCTGTTTGAAAAAATAGAAGTCGATCTTAGTGTTTTGTGCTGTTTCCATGGTTAGGCTAATAAATCTTCTTTTGCTCTGTATAGACCTGTTTGTTTAGAGATATGTGTGACATCCACCACTATCTTCACTAGGACTGTACTGCTGTTTAACTTACTATATTTTACCTATGGTGTTGGAGATTATATACAAGGCATATTATATATGCAATGGATCAGGGTATGAACTTGGAACCTTCTCTTGTAGAATGTTGATCATTGGTGAAAAGATCATATAATGATGTTATAGATTTACACTATTGCTCTAACCCTTGTGTGGGGCTTTTAAAATGTGTAAACATTAAATACATGTTTAATTATCAAATTAGAGGAAGCACACATTACTGTCTGATATGAGAGGAGATATCAGTGCAATTTTCAAAAGACAAGTCACTTCAACAGGCTTGTTCCAGAAGATTACTTTCTGAATAGTGGGTAATTTACTTGTTAAAAATAAATTGTTTTTCAGTTATGCTGCCTCATGTTTTCATTCACCTAGGAAATGTAATGTCACTCGGTAACTCATTGACAAGTGCTGGAAAGGTATGAAGGGTATACTGGACCTCTTTGTTTCAAAGTCCTTGACTCTTTTGTGTTTACTAGTATATAAGAAATAGATCAGCAGAGTTTTCAGTTCAATTCTGCTGCAAGCATGTCTCATGTGCAGCAGTTGAAATTCCTAGATTATCCTAACCCTACGCCAGGGTAGTCAAAAAATCCAAATAAGTAGCAGATTCTCCTAGGTGGCAGGAAGAGTCCAGAATCTGGATAGGGAAGACTCCATGCACTGAAAGCAAAGAGCACTTTGCAGAGTCATGCTTTTCATTAAAACTGGGAACACATTTTGCTGCATCTGATATAGCAGGCAATATCTACTTACCCTCCTTTCTTCTGGGACTGTGGCCAGCTGGCTGTTTTTCCTCTCGTTTAATATTTTCCTTATGTTTTATATTGGCATTGGGCAATAATGTTTTTTTTTTTCTTATCACTAGTCTTGAAAATTTTATTTTCATGCAGAACAAGGAAGACATTTGTGCTGCCCTAGCAGAAACTGCCACATGTTTTGGAGAAGATGTTATCAAGTTTCAGACTAAGACTCTCTATGGTGTGATGGAGCAGCGTGAGATACGTTGTTGGGAGGCTTAGATTTCAGAATGTTAAAATATACCCTGCAAATTAGCCATTCTTTCATACAGTATGTTGAACCTTGAAATGGTTTCTGAAATAAATGTTTAGGTTATTCTACCTATGGAAAAAAATGTGCACATGGAAGTTAGTAATGTATTCTACAGATGGGGAACACAGTTCCTCTGTGCGTTTGGTTTTCTTCTATTTCCATTTTAGGCAGGTTTGTATAGACCTATGAAGACAGAAAATGAGCAACAAGATAATTGTCTTGTAAAACACTTTCAAAACACATTATTGGAATTTGTGCCATGTCCACATTGGTCATCAACAACAAAAAAATGTCAATTTATCAGATCTTACCAGGACCCTTACCCTTATTTTAGGAGTTCAGATCCTATTTCCTTCGACTCCTGTAAAGAACTCATTAAAAACTTTTTTCTCTCTTTTTATGGAGTGTTGTTTGGCCCAAGTCGTCTGCTGCCTGATGGAAAAAGCCTCTCTGAAGTGCTTTCCTCGCCTTATAATTGGACTAAGCCTGCCGAAGAGAACCATTTAGATTTTTATTGTTAATGTGTTGGCTTGTCTCTTTCTTTCCTAGTTTGAGTTGTCGGCTGTCCAGGCGCTACACCAGGGCCGGAGAGAGCTGCTGGGCAGGGCTTGCCAGGCGTACACCAAGAAGAGGCGGGTCCTGATCCCCGATGACCTCAAGCACCTCATTGTGGATGACCGCCACGGGCTGCTGTACTGCTATGTACCTAAGGTGGCCTGCACCAACTGGAAGCGGGTCCTGATGGTGCTGACAGGGGATGGCAAATACCAAGACCCACTGAAGATCCCGGCTAACGAGGCCCACATTCCAGGTAACCTGCGCACCCTCTCCGAGTACAGCACTTCCGAGATCAACCACCGCCTGCGGAACTACCTGAAGTTCGTCTTCGTCCGGGAGCCCTTCGAGCGCCTCGTTTCGGCGTACCGCAACAAGTTTACGCGCAAGTACAACACAGCCTTCCACAAACGCTACGGCACCAAGATCATCAAGAGGCACAGGGCTGACCCCAGTGAGGAGGCCCTAGAGAAGGGTGATGATGTCTCCTTCGAGGAGTTTGTGTACTACCTGGTGGATCCCCACACCCAACGCGAGGAGCCCTTCAACGAGCACTGGGAACGCGTGCACTCCCTCTGCCACCCCTGCATCGTCCACTACGATGTGGTGGGGAAGTACGAGACCCTGGACCAGGATGCCCGCTATATCCTGGAGCTGGCAGGAGCTGAGGGAGCAGTCCAGTTCCCAGCCTCTTCCAAGAGCACCAGGACTACAGACGACATGACTGCCCAGTTCTTCCGGAAAATCAGTCCCTTCTACCAGAAGAAACTCTACAACTTATACAAAATGGACTTCCTGCTGTTCAATTATTCCATACCTTACTACTTGAAGTTTAGATGAATTTACTCTCTCATTCTTCTGTATTTAAAATTTCAGTTTGTACAGCTTTTTCAGCTTTTTCTGAGCCTGTGTGTATGCTGATAAAATGTGATTGGATCCTTGCTTTGAAACTACTTTTAAATTAATAGCCCAGGGGGATTTTAAGGGGAGAAATTAATCTTGTCTTGAACAACATCAGTTTTTCTCTCCATGCTCTTAAATATTTAAGCGTGCATCTGTGAATACACGTACATGTCAGATATATCTGAAATGCTTCAGGCACTTTCGAGCAAATCACATTTGGTATTAAAGAACATTTTTTAATTCTAGAGGTTATTTGGCTCGGATAACTTTATAGTCTGGGCTACTGTGATCACATACTGTATGTGCTACACAACACAATAGGAAGATATGTAAAGAACATCAAAAGCAGGTATTTGGTATTTCCACTTAGACACATTGCTTGAATCTGAATTGAATGCACTCTAGGTTGTTAGAAAACATGTTACCTGAGCTGTTTTATAAATTTTTTTCACAATTTAATTTTTTTTGGCAGAGGGCCTTAAAGGCTGTATTTATGTACTATTTTCTGATGTTTTGGTTTTTTGCATCAACGTTATTTATTGCTAGTTGATCTAGTAGGTACTCTGTAAGTACTACAGTAGGTCAGGTAGGTATGCATTGCATATCAAAGCAATCACACTCTTATGTCTTAAATAACAAATCCTCTAAAACTACAAGATTCATCTTGGAATTTGTGTGGTCTCAGCTATGAATATGACCTGAGCATTAGGGCCTTTGTCACTTTCCATAAAAATCAGAAAGTTCTGCTCAACAAGCGATAATTATTTTAATCTAATGTTCATCAGCATGTATTTACATTATTTGCACCATGATATTAGGTTTACTACACTATTAGTAAACATTAAAGTGTTAAGTATGTAATAATACAGCCTAATAAAAAAACATGCATTTGGAAGAAAAAATTTGAAAATGAGTAACTACTTAAAACTTACCAGTGCAATCACAAATCCTCATAATCATAATCATAAACAAAAAAAAATGGAAATATGCAACATATCTAAATGATCCTGATTGGCAATATTGAGGCTCCAGTGTTGTACAGTTTGTATAATTATGCACACTTTTTGTGTCAGACATTTTTTAAATACTAGTGCGGCAAGTCAAATTATATTCTGACACTATGCAGAGAGAGTTTTGTGAAAATAACAATATTAGAGATTTCTTAGAATTTTGTTCTTCTGTTGCTTATTTGTTGCTAGCTTCAATTCTTGTTTGCAATGACAGTACAGGTATGTTGCTAATTTACAGTATGTTGGAAAAAGAACTTAACGAAGAGCAAGCAGATTTGAAATCACTGGAACAGGCATTGCAGTGACATGAACCTTTAGGCTTATGGAGTTTCTATCTGAAGTCAGATTAATTTAGTCTCATTTAAGATGGTCGCTCCATTTCTGGAGAAAGTTACCCACAGAAAAATACAGCAGAGGGTCAAATTTAATCTTGCTGCCAGAGTGTTCAGCTCTGGGTATCACCATGCCTTCTATGCCTTATTGAAAGTACTCCTAATGCCTTTTTCCTAAGAACTAAAATATCTGTTTGTCTTCTTTTTGAAATACACACACATACTGTATATATATCATTTTTTGGATTAATACAAAAAAATAAAAACTAAATCATCAACAGCTTTATTTTGAATGGAGAAGCTCCGCAGCTCTCAGTCAGACTGTGTGAGGAATTTACAAACTGTCAAAGTCATCTTAAACCAATCCGTTAACTTATGGAAGTTTCAATATGGCGGTTTGTGCTCACCACAATGGCTGCAAAAGGTGTCACCCTAAATGTATCAAATATATATTGCTGCACTTTGCCTGTAGCAGTTTGACTAGACCTCAAAGGCTTCTAGTGAAGTCACTAAATATAAACTGTATTTTCAGTGTAGTGCCTGTAGGAAAACAGTGTAAGAAATAATCCAGGGTTGGCAGTTACCTTTTTTATTCTACTTTTACTCTGCTTTAGCCTTAATACGTTTACTCTTGTCTATATTCACCTTTCCAAGAGCTTTAGGTTTTGCTCATGTGTGTGTGAACAAAGGCAAAGCACAAAAGGAAGGAAGAAACAGAGCTTATATCTGCAGCTGTGTTTAGGAAGTGGTGGCAGCTAGGTCTTTCAGGTCAGATCCATTTTTCACTGCTAAGTAAGCAAGTCTGTAACAGAGTGCTGTGGAATAGCTGCACTGTAACATGGTATCTTTTAATTACACAGACCTTATGTCCCCGTTGCGGAGACATTTTAATGTAAACTTGCATAAAAGCAGAAAATGTTAATGAGATGAAAGTTGGTTTGGCATTAACTGTTGCAGTTCTGTTGTCAGGCAAAAATCAAAGGGGAAAAAATATCATTTTATGATGCTGTCTGGTTATAAATATAAAAGCCTTTTTGTTTTGTTTTTTGTCACATTTCACCATTAGGTAAACAGTACTTTTAAAATGTCACTTCTCCCCACCTTACATTCACAAGTTAAATGATCAGTCTTTTTTTTTAACTGGATACACATCTAGTGAGCATTTGCACACTATTCTAAGTGGGGCGGTGCACAAGAAAGATACTTTTTTAAATAAGAAACTGTGAATGTGAATAGCTGTTTTAAATTCCAATCAAAATTGCTGACCACTTTGGAGAAGCATTGGAATGGACATTTTGTGTTAAACTTTGTAATAATTTAAAATTTTCTATTCAAAATGCAAATATCTTTTTTTTGTATAAAGCTTAAATTCTGTATTTGTTTTTAATAAACCATGGGGCAAAAGTCAATATCTTATCCTACAGATAGATTTCCCTTAAAGTTATATAGCCAAAATGCTTTCTTTCTCAAAAAGGGTGTTTGCCATTCCTACACATGATTGAATGCTTTACATTTGCAATTTTGTTGAAGGCGAAAGCTACAAATTGTCTGGAAGGAGTGCAGTCTCATCATGTTTGACAGCTTTGCAGTATCCACTGATCAGATGAGAACAGCCAAACTTGCATATCAGAGAATCGAGTCCCAGAATACATTAGTATGCAGTAGTAAATGACTCTGCATTCCAAAGCACGAGATAATAATACAGACTAAAACAAATGTGAAATAGAAAAAAATGCAACAGGCTGCTCTGCAGGAGCAGGTATGTGATTGATTTCTGCCCTGCAGCTCTGAAATCATTTTACATGTCCGCTGTCCTAAAATAGTTGGTCTGTAGATACAAAGAATGTTTGCATAATTACTAAACATGCTTATTTGCAATTAATTGCTGCTTCAGCAGAGGCATTGATAGACTGTCAAGTGTTTGGACAGCATGCAAAGCTGTCCCAATACCCCTATATTTTTATGGGAAAAAATAAATTTAAAAAACATTTTGGAATTCTAAGGATACGTCTGTTGTTTTGTCTTTTTTTGTGCATTTTTAAAGCTGTCAGTCAATGATGTGTACAAAATGGAACATTATGAGATATAACTTTAAAGTAAGAAGCATTGTAATACCAATGACAATCTACTACTTGAACACATTGTGTACAGTAAGAATCGTAATGAACCATTTCTGTTATAGAAGAAAAAGATCAAATCTGGGATACGGTTACAGTAAATTAAGCTCCAAGAATTGTGGTTTTGTGTAGTAATGATACAGTAACAATCCACTAAGACATCAATAACAATAGTTAAACTGGAAAAAATACCAATGATTTAGTAAGAGTTAAATGTTCCATGAGTGCACTCTCAGGTGTCCTAAATATATTTGGATACAATATCCTATACAAGCAAACTTTGCTATGGTAATGTAAAACGTTGTTCTCAAATACATAAGAAAACATGGCTCTAAATCCAATATAATGTGAATCACTGTGTAAAGGACAAAGTGACATTAAGTCTTATAATGATTATAGTGACTGCAAAGTTTTTGCACAAGAAATAATCCAAGACAAAAGGCTGTGAATTAGTGATTTGAAACCAATTAAGCAATATACAGTACAGTATATACAAAGGAACAAGTAATACTGTAGGTTTGTTCCATGCTGAAAAGAGAAGAGAGCAAACACGTTTCGGCTGTGAAGCCTTCTTCAGGTGTGAGAAAGACAGCAAAGATTAAATAGCACAGAAGAACAAAAGCTGGGAGAGGGGAGGAGGCAGGAGGGGCGGAAAGGCCACTCAGGAAGTGCTTCACAGCTGAAACATTGTGTTTTCTCTCATCTCTTTTCAGCATGGAATAAACCTTTTACTTTTTCCTTTGCAGACAACGCATGCTGATGCAGCTAATCACCTGAACTACTTCAACATATATACAATACTACTTTGTCTTGAAGCATGAGGTCAGGCAAAGTGGTATAACGTTAAAAACGTTTATACCGTACATAACGTTTCTTTCCATATTTTACATGGTTGACTTAACTAAAGAGGACCAAGTGGCATTTAGGCACAGACATAAGTTCAAGCTAAAACCGAAGTGGCAGCCTGCAGCAGGCTGTTGATTTCCGAGCACATTTAAAAAAAAAAAAAAAACTTTTTTGCCATTTGTCCTTATATGTGTTGATTCAGGTGCTGGTCCACAGCTTTGTGGAGGGGCTGTGAAAAGTGTGTGTTTGGTAGCACGTTAAGGCACCAGACAAGCAGGCTTGAGAAAATAATCTTGCAAGACACATTCATTTGATGGATGCGAGGTCTGTGTGTCATTCTCTAATGTTATCAACAACTTACTCAATATGCTCTTGTGATATCCAAAATGTATGAGAGTTTAAAATGGGAAGAAATGATACCACTTTATAAAGATATGGCAAAAAACACGATATGTTTACAAATTTTTAAAAGTAAATTACTATTTAATGTACTTATACGTACATTCTGAGTGTATTTATTACTCTTTGTAACTCACAGTTGTATTTTCCCAATACTGTTAAATGAAAGTTAAAATACCCTACTGCTCTAAACACAGATGGTATTAATATTTTCTGTGCCTGTGGCACCTTTGCAATTAATTCTAATATTTTTCCTCCTAATTAAATTTCGGGTCAAAGAAATCAAAGGAGAACCCCAAGGCACTCCTTTACACAACATCACATATGTTCTGACCACACTCATCAGCCGTTCCATTGGAACTGACACCCAGGGATCCCATTAGGATACTGCTGAATGACATTTTATATAAATAAGGTCATACAAACCAGATGAACAAAAGGGATGGAATGGGCTGCTTTTTGTTTGTAATGTTTCTTTTGTTCTCAAGTTCCCCACGGCAAAATAACTCGAGTTTCTTTCCAAAGGAACTCCCCTCCAGTTCCATCGTAACTATAGTCAATAGCGTGCACAATATGGGGGTCCCCTCTGCTGGTTTTGTGGGAAAAAATAACACAAAACAACCTGTAATGAACAATTTAAAACTTTGCTATGCTTTTAAGTGCTAAAAAAAAGTAAAACATTTATTAGCATTTGAGTATACAAAACTAAAACCAAATTTAATTCTTGCTCGGACTTCCTGAAAATTCCCAGGTTATTTGTTAAAAACAGTTATGGTCTCACACGTGTCGTTTGATGAGTCACAAGTTACTGTATATAAACAACATGTACCGCACAGGAAATAAAGACTACAAACACTGCTATCCCCTGAGTGAGTATGGGGTGGAGATGGATATCTATTCTCTAATGAGAGCTAAAAACAAAGTTATAATGGCAAATGATTTGTCGTACGGGTGATACTTTTGTCTAAAGAAGCATACTTGTTGTAGAGTTCTTACAACTTTTAAACAGACTTTTCAAAAATCAAAACTCTGCATACAGTCCTGGAATTCCATTTGGATAATCTATCTGGCCCAAAATGGCAGTGGGCTCCTAGTCTCACAACATGTCAGAGTTTAAATGCCTACACAGCCGCGTCCTAGGGTACAATGTATGGTCCCGTATTTAACCGATTATCAGTCACACCTGAATAAAAAAGTAAAAAAGAACTTTACAAAGCATACTGTAAGTTACAGTACCTTTCTGAAAAGAAATGGTTGAAATGACAAAAAGCTATCTTCGTTTTAAATAAATTAAGGAAGAGTGGAGTTTAAAAGTAAACCATACAGTAAAACAGTAAACTGGGTTGCGCATACGAGGATTTTCGGATATATGAGATTAAATTGATATGCAATGTCACCTAGACTAAAGCAAAACGATTAGAACACCACTACCGTGATAAAACCGATTCCTCCTTATGAAATGCATTATCCAGCCATGGGACGCTTTAAATTCTAGAATCTGGCATGTTTAGCTGTGTAGCTGACTCGAGAGCTTTAAACGTCTATCAAATCTGGTGTGACTGTGAATCCACTCCAAGCTGCTGTTCAGCCTGATGATTCCCATGCTGTTCAGTACACAGGATCACCTCCTTCACGAATGCAAAAGTATACCGTGATTTTCTTGTTCATTTTGGATAACTAAAAATGAAAATACAATTTCTTTATCGCAACAACACATTCAGCATTCCTGTGGTTAAAATGTCAACAACCAGATCAAGTTCAGAATTTGTTTACTTTAATTGAATATAAGCCACACGCCAATTGTACCACCCTGAAATTTGTAGAAAAAGTTAAGCATATATTCGGGTAAATACGGTACTGCTTTCCCCCATGGTCTGCTTCTGTACACTCACGGGAGTGTTTTACATCGAAACATAAAGCAATAAAGATAATAAAATAAATGATTAGGTGCTGACACCATTGCACATTGACATGGATAGTTAGTGGTCTTCCTTCAAATGGCACATAAATTAAATTTTCATTGGGGTTGGAGGTGAGCAGACATACTGTACTAGGACAGTAGAAGAGAGAAAGATGTGTATAACAAGCACTACATGTCCAAAATAATTGGATATCAAGAAGGAAAAGCAGGTGCTGGATATCAGTATCAAAGAAGAAGGCATTAGCTTATTTTTAATTACTGTTCGAGCATCCACACTGCAACATACAGTACAACAATAATTAGTAGTAAGGTGCTATATAAGTCTTAAATTTATACCCAGAAATATCTATAAATATTTTGCTATATCTGCCCTTTGTAAAATAACCTTTATTACTGTTGCATAAAATCTGGATCATTAAAGATAAGACACAAGCCGGTTAAAGAAAGGCGTTACTGATGATTTTTATATGGTTGAAAAAATATGACCCATTTCACTTGGTGCGTTGGCCTGACTTGTAAAAACTACTGTACATGCAGTTTCCTACCTTCTCAAGGGTCTTTCCTGCTTCATCTTTCAATTCCATCCCTTCCTCAGCATCAGGGTCTCTGCCTGGAGTGTGGTGTGAGTGGTGGTCTCTGATCGGCTCTGTCGTTTATGGACTTTTGCCCAGGCCAGACCAGGGAGGCTCTCCAAACAGCCCACGTGCTGGCAAGTTGGGGTCTAGGGCGTTCAGTGGTTCCCTTTGCAATGTTACACATCCCCAGGTGTTCCTACAGCTGTTTAGGTAAAATGCTTGTTTAAATGTATGTTTTTATGGGACCCATAGTTTAAATATTCATATTGTGGTTCCTAAGATTGGAAAGAAGCATTTGACCTGACAACACATTCTCAAGAACGTTTATCTTTGTTAGCTGAACAGAGTCTTGCAACTCCAAAGTGATACATAAGAAATACTGTAACTGACAGATGTACAGTTGAACCAGACTAAAGAAACAGCCCACATTATTACTCCTGAAGCTGCTCATGTGAAACAAAACAACAACATTGAACAGCTCAGGCATTCTTCATTTACCTTTTGTTTTATGAGTGTACTTTTAATCCCAGTGTCAAACACAGATCTTAAAAGGTATTTCCTTTTGCAAAGTGTTTAGTGTAAATAACATAAGTAACAAAAAGGTTTGGCAAATGTTCTAAAAACTAAAATAAACAGGCACTTCATTTGACCAAATTGCTGGTTCAATCTGATTTAACCTAAAGTAAAAGAGACATTTTCCTATTTTACGTAAACAATGCTATTAACTTGTAATACTCTTCTACTGGTATTTAAAACATAATAAACTCATTGCACATCTATCAGGATCCTCTATCAGGATAACTATGAACAGATGGTAACTACTGTATGTAGACCTGAATGTAAATATATCAAAGTACTGGAACAACATCTATTGAACTACAGAACTTCAAACGCTGTATTTAGACTATTGAAAAAATATTAGATAGAGAATAGTTTTATCTCTACATTAGTCTTTTTTGGCAGTATATGTTTGGGATTTAGACAGGCTTGGGGAATATAATGTGAAAGGTGGTGAAAAAAATTAACCAAACCTTTGTGTAAGAAAACATGCTGCAAAGCTTTTGACAAAACATCTCTTGAAATAGACATGCTGTACAGCACCAACTGTAAACCACCTCTGTTAAAGATAAACATATTGGTTCCTTTGTCAGTTTCTATGCAAGGGGTAAAAGCTAACATACAGTACATGGCTCAAAGAAAACAAAAAAACAAACAAAAATAAATTATTGCAAAGGAGGTTTGTCTGTAGTCCCTGGGTCTAAAAGTTCAAAATATTGTCCTTTTAAGATCACAGGACAGTAACAGGCGTTCCAAGCTCATATGCCCATAACTGTGAGGAAGGGTGAAAAAGCAAAGCACATGACAGGAAAGGATTCTAAAGGATTGAAGTTTTTCAATTTCAGTCGGTCTTTTCTTGTGGTCTTGTTTCAGTTTAGATTTTTTTTTATGTAGCAATTGCATCAAAATGATCTGTCCTGTCAAAGTACTCAAAAACAGAAAAGAAAACCTGATCCCAGAACAAACAGTAGATGAAGTGGGACAAAAAGACAAGGTGATAGTACGCCGATCTGCCTCGTGCAATCATGACGTGCAGTCACGCCATGTCCTCAGAACTGTTCACTGGAAGTAGTATCTGGAATCATCTTGATACCCGGAGATGATCAAGCATCATCGTGCATGTGTTGCTTCAGTGTTAGCTTTCAAGGATACCAGTATCATCGAATGCGGTGTGAAAAGGCATTCTTAGTGGCCCGTCTCCAGGCTGGCACCTTCGACAAGCATGATCATGCGGAAACAAAGAGCCAAGAAGCCAGTGCCCAGGAGGTCTCCCAGCGCAGTGAGGTAGGGGATGGAGAAGTTATCAGGGTCCAGACCTCTGCGCCACATCAGTCTCACAATGATGTCAGCTACATACAGCAGAATGCCCACCTGAATTAAAACATAATTCAATGTTTGGGTTACAAATCCTTACAAGGCAAGTTGAGAGAATGCAGAAATTTACTTGAGAATGTAATGCCTTATTGTTGGAAATCTGCCTGATTTCAGTATATTTTATTGCACCCACTTTGTAACTGCATACTGTAATACTGTCTACTGTAGGTAGACACACAAAAGCCTTAAAAAAGTTATTGGTACCACTGTGGGTTTTGTAAACTATGAGAATAAATAAAAATCCTGAAAAAATGCAAATAATGAAATAAGTTGTTCCAATTTTCTCATCTGGTTGTTAGGTTTTTTAAATAATACATTCACTGCCACCTCAATAAGTGAAGTAATATTAATTCCATGTTTATTGTAAAGCACTTTATTGGAATTGAAACATAGCAATCTAAATTTCTTGAACACACATAAAGTCCAAGAAATACAAAACAATCTGATTTAACTTAACCAGAAAAGCCACTAGATGGCCTCTTTAGTTCTATAGCATATTGTTTTAATTTATGTTTCATTTGTAATGCTAACAGAAATCTGAATTACAATGTATTGGTTATTAAAACTGCAAAATATGCAGGAATTATGATAAAATAAGACTTTTGGATTATAATGGAATCATCACTGGAAACTTTTTCTTGCCTTTCCAAAAATTACCCTTTATTTTTTCATTCCAAAAACCACTGGTTAATATGAAACAACCAGACTTAATAGCCTTATGTTATTTGCTAGAGTTTCTACTGAATCTATCAAATAATTTCAGAAAAAAATCTAATATTGCATTTTTAACTTTGAGCAAGACCTGTTTTACACTTTACAGAAACATCATAGTTTTTTTCTTGGCTAAAAATGAGCTTTGGTGTGAATGAACTAAGAGTTAAAATGAACAAGATAAAACAGTCATATACATTACATCACTGAACTCACAAGACTAATATAAAACATGAAGGTATTTTTACTATCTGTAGTCACAAAAAACAGCCACAAACATACTGTTGCACAAATGAAGTGAACCACGTAGGCCTTGTGGATTTAATCAAACATTTAAAATGTAGATACCAAACAAAATGATAGATAATGTGAACAAAAATGCAGATTACAGAATCATGATAAGCTCCCAGCTAAAAAACGTGACACACTGCCAAAACCACAAAGGAAGTGTGACCTCTTTTAGCACTAACACCGATGCATAAACCTGATCAGTCCTGGACCGACTGCTGTGAAAAATTCTGACACATTTCCTGTGCAGCTTTTCCCAGCTGGTGAGAGTTGTTGATTTAAACAATGGCAATTTGGTACCACATAATCTATTACAGTAAATTTAAGTCCGGAGAAAAAGCTGGTCATGACAAGACCTCAATGTTGTTTTTTTTATGATGTTTTTCCACTGTAATCCTACAACAATGGTCTTGCATTGTCCTTTTGGAAAAGTGGCTTGCCAGATTGAACAGACTTTTGGCTCAAGGACTTTGGCAACATATCTTTGACCAATAATATCTGCCCTTATACAGAGGAAGTGTCCTCCAGACATCATCCACTTTCCGCTAGCTCTTTAGTTATCTTGACCAGCACAACAGATTAAAGCTTTTTTGTCTTTTGTCAGATCTGCCTGGGCAGAAAATGGCATTAATCTATGGATATGATCTTGCACCACTCTCTCTGCCACACCTGTGGATGTTCTCTGGCCAGTTGAAGGTGGGAATATCATATTGTAGCTGTCGCTAAGTGGACTGAACAGCCTGCGAGCATGTACTGTACATGTACATTTTCAGTTAATGATGCACATGTTATTTCTTACTGGAATTTCTCATGCTGTAGCTGCAGCAATCTGAAAACAATTATGCAAACGAAGCAGATGGATGTGACAGTTCTGGGCTGGCGTGGGCTGTCCTACACAGATTTGGTTTCTTAGTTTTTCTGGACTAGCCTGCTGTGTTAAAGCAGAACATCTCATTTTCCATTCACCTTCTCTCACAGCTTTTGATAATGCCAATATCAATTACAAAGATGTTGTGGTCATACTTTTTTTATTCTTACATGAATTAAAACTGTATCTTTTTGAAAGTGTATACAGATCCTTGCACAACTAAATTTAAACTCAAATACCAAACAATAAGCACCTGGCAATTTTATGAAATGTAACTTGAGTACAGTGAAAATAACAGTTCAATAAAGCTGATGCTGGGGAATGAATTTACTTACAATAACAACCTACAGTAAGAATAAAAAAAAACACTTGCCTATCTTAACATACTGGGTATTTACTTTCAATAATTACCAAAGAATTAAAAATCACTTGCCTATTTTAACATCAACCAATATGAATTAAAACTACAAGCATTGGAAAATGCCAAATTGTGTGGCCATGTGCAAAATACGTAATACTGTATGATGAAAATATGCTTTTTGTTATGAATTATTTTCTACCACACGTCTTATACTTGGGTTTCCATTCCAAATTATAACTGAACTATACTATTAACCTATTAATAATATTAACAATATCAAAGTGAAAACACCAGAACACAATGTACTGTAAATACACCATATTAATCTGGAAATATCTTGCCAACCAGATTGTATAGGTATTGAAAAATAATTATCTACAGTATTTATGAGCTTAAGTCTTTGGCTGTTAGCTGAATAATCAGACTGTGTAACCAAGTGCATACATAATGTAGGCCTGTAAAAGGTACTGATGATAAAGGAGAAAAATATAAGGGAAAAAAACTTTTAAAACTTTGCTAGAAGTGAAACTTGCAGAGCTCTTAAGCTAATATATTTAAATCACCAAGCAGCAAACACCGAGAATCAAAGAGAGATCTAAAATATCTTCAGTGTACCTGCAGAAGAGCAGCAGTTAGGTAGAAGCCAATGAAGGTGAGTGAGATAGCCGTGTGTCCTCCTTGCAACAGGCTGATTGTGTATAGGAACACTAGGTGTCCAGGAATCACCAACAGAAACAGCACACGGGCTGACTTCGAATTCACCCCTGCAATGGAAGAAAACACGATTGTGACCCTGCTCTGCCCTGCACGATCAAAATGGACACACACCACCACAATTGCTGGCTGGAATAAAATCTGGACAGGTGAGCGGGCAGCTACACAGGTACAGTACGTGAGCAGTGAGCTGAGAAAAAGTTGGAAAAATCATTTTGCAAATAAAAGATTCAGATGTTTCTTCCTCTCTTTCACCGACCTGAATAGAAGAAGGTAATGCAGGGGTTGGGCCAGTGCTGCCTCATCTTGTAGGGCAGCACCCCTGGCATGCTCCAGAAGTGGAGATAAGTAGAGATCCGACTGGCCTGGATAGCTACCAGGTTGCCACCTACACCTGAAAGAAGGGGGAGAGCACGGTCAAAATACATAGGACCAAGTGCAATTAATAGCAAGGAGTCATTTTAGCAGGTTTGCTCCTAGTGAATTCCAAATACTAGAAGTGGTATAATTTTATCCAAAAAGGATATACAGTGCTCAGGATTTTATTTAAAGTGATATGTAAAAATGAAAGGCTGTGTCCTTGTGCTACTCAATAATTAAATTAAATTCACACACAAAAGGAACTGTTTTACAGTATATGTAAAAAGAAAATGTTGAGCACATTACGCAATTAAATATGTACTTAGTGGTAAAGCTGGACTTGAACCGGGAACCTCCTAGTTATGGAATCTCAAGAGCCTTACTCTCTAACGTGATGTAAGAACAGGCTGACGTAAAAAGGGAAGCACAGATGGCCCGCATTTTTCTCCTCTTTCCTTACACCCTGTAATATGTACCCACAGACCAAGGATCTTGTTTAAACTCAAAAGAGCTCCTCAAGGATGTTCATAAACATTGTAGCTGGATGGATGAAAAAGCCCACTACCCAAAACAAAGTTCCAGGCCTCAACATTCGCAGGTGAAGGAAAGATGTAATGTCACTCGACATCTCTATTTCTTCCTGTGCCTGCTTACTTAGTTTTAATGTTGAGTATTATGATGATAACCCCAAAAATGCTGTTTCTGCCACTGGGTTACATGATCCCTCCAAAGTACTTTAAAATATACATCTGTTCTTTGTTGAAAGCCTGGATGAATCAGCCTTTGTAAGAGAGACCACACCATGATCTTATAATAGTTGTTTTACTGTGTCCCTCAAGCCATTTGTGTTTTGATTTTTCACAACTGTTATTAAGGTTTGAAGGGAAGTAAAAATGTTTTTTGGTAAGATGCACTCTCCTTTCAATCAGCTGCACAAACTATTGGCAGGTGTTTCAGTGGTAAGGGTTATGTCTTTTAATTATCTCAGGGTTTTGAACATGAGCTTTCTCTAATAACAGCAATTCAGGTCAGACTTGCTTCATCCGCATCTCTTGAGGTTTATATATTGGAATGGTATGAAACTCACAGGTGTGGTGAAGTGATAAAAACTGTATTAAAAAAAATAAACCCAGGTCTAACATAACAGCTTAAATTCTCTTTCTCTTTCAACTCATAAATGCAGTGGCATGTATTTAATATCCAGGCTTCCAGAGCCTGAAGCATCCACTTTGATACCTACGCCAGAATATCTTTCGTTCTGGGGTGTACATCAAAATCAGAAAGGAGAGAGGCAGCAGGGAAACATACACAAACAAGCCATGGAATGACACAAATAAATAAAGAGGAAATACAAACCAGACAGCATACTTTATCACGGAAATGCATTAACTTTAATGAGTCCAATGTCTTTCTTCCAAAAGTTTTGTACCATATTGTTTGTTAATAAAATGCTGCTCTGATCTTTTAATCGATATGATAAGATTCAGTAACGGAATGCATCTTATATTGAAGGGATAACAAAACCAATTTACCCTGGGATCATTTCACAATGTAAATTAATATAAATGTTTCAAGCTTATACAGTGTCACTTACCATTGATTACCGGAGTAAAAACAGCCATGCCTTCAAAATTTGGGTCGGTTACTGTCTTGTCCAAAATCAGGCCACCAATACTGCAAGCAAAAGGCTTTATTACTTAACAGGCCAACTTTACAAATGCAGAAAATCCTGAGGAAAATAAAATTTGAACCTTGATCCTTATCAACATAAAATAGTAGCACATACTGTGCTGCTGGACTATCAAAAATGTATTTTTGAGGTCCACATGATTATACTTATTGCTGAAGTATAATTTATTTTACTAGTAGGATTTATACAGTATTGGAGTATCTCACCTACAATCCTCAAGGTTGTCAAAACCTTTACCTGACATTCTCACCACAGATTTGAATTATCCATTTTTTAACCCAATTTGATTTTATAGCCCAGGTCTAAAACACATGATTCAAAAAACCTGTTGAACTTGTGGACCTTCAATAATTGGGGAATTCTGGCTTTCAAAGACCTATGAAACTCTTCTACACTATTCAGTTCAGTACACTGGAATGGGTATTGTACCTGCTGATAGACATGGCAATGATGACTGGCTGCCAGCCCGATATCAGGACCTCCTTGATCTGTGGGCTACGACGGGCTACAATCACCCACAGTGGTATCAAGGCAATGAAGAGGGCACACACGAGTAGAGACAGGTACCACTGATCTGCAGAAAAGGAACGTTTAAACGCAGGTTGCTTTTTGGGAGCACAATGATACTTCCCACTGTAACGTCATTTACATATGTAACCAGGTTTTTACAGTTGCTTTTTATCAAGAACTACCATGTTAAAACCATGTACAATATTCCCTGTGCTTTTTCTAACATTTATAAATAGGAAAATTAGATAAAATAAAACATTATTGTTGTGCTAAAGGATTTAAGAATGAAGTCTATTCATACAGTATGGCCCCAGTTGTTTATATCACAGGGCAGATTAAGGAGAATAATCTAACAGAATTAACTGTGCTCATCTGTTAAGTTTAATTGAATCCTAATTCCTTCCTTCCACTGTTAATGAGGCTATACATCTGGGAAATACAAATGATGGCTGAGTAAATATTATGTCTGTAAAATGTCAGAGAATATTTAAAGAATGATGGTTAGCTAGCCTGTACAAGAGATGACGTCTTGAAATGTTCACTGTTAAATCCCTGATATCCATTCCATGTGATTTTTGTAACTTTTTTTTAATTTTCTGTTCAAACAAACAAAACAGTTTCTGAAAAAGTCAGCCCTAGATAGAATCTGAATCTAAACCACCTACTTCACCTGTCTGTAAATATCAGTTACAGTCCCCTGATCTTTGCCTAAGGATTAATTAAAGATTAATTGATTAACTGTGGGAGTACGGAACAATATACTCAGCCATGCTGTTAAAGCTCATACCCAGGTGTCTTTCAAGAAACAACTGGAATGAGATTCTTGTATCAATTAGCTGAATTTGTAACCTTTCTTGTGTTTTATAACCACAGCTGTAGAACAAGTGTGTTAGAAGTGTATTTAAAACATTTATGCTTTATTTGTTACACTGCATATTTTTAATAAGATGGGAATTTTAAGAGGCAGTTTCTTAATAGAATTATTAGTCTAGAAGCTAAACAAACATCGGGGTGATGTAAATTTGTCATACACTCAACACAATTTATTATTGCCCTTTGCTGACATCTGCTGGCAAAATAGTGCAATCAGCAGGATGACAAAGTTCTTTTTAAAGCAAAAGGTAATAAATACACAATAATACTGCATTAGAAAAAGCAGCATAATATACATTTGCTCAACTTTTTAATTTCAAACTTCATAAATGTTAAATATTTTTAAAGATTTACAATTACCTAGAGTTTTAGTTTTTAGTTTGCTGTGTTGGTGATTTATTGCAAACTTTTTCAAAGTTTCCTTCTTCATTAGTAACCTCCACAACTTGAACTCTGGCCAATCTATCACACAACTGTAGGAGTGAAGTATTGTATTGGAACCTATCTTATAAATTCAGTTCTATCATCTTCCAGTGCTGGATGTCTTTTTTTATCCCTACTCTCATGTCAAATACATTCCATAAAAGTTCAGTGCAACTAACATCTGGCAGTAGAAAATGTCAGAGCATCAATTTTAAAATCTATATATCATTAAATATTGTTTTTCAAATTCTCCAACAGACATAAAGTGCATTTAAAGCTTATCAGTCTTCAGTCACTTTCATCGGTGTAAGTTAATTCTTCAAAAATGACTAGGGCATGATACAGTATGTAATGGCATGATTGTCTTCAGCCATGGGTGAACTTTTTAATTATTGCCAGTGTGATGGCACAAATTTGCCTTTAACCATGATTAATAATAGGTATCAGGACTCAAGTAGGTATTAAGAGGAAAGTTACGCCAAAAAATATTATGTTACATTTTAATGTATCGATTGCTCTTAACTTATTTTTGGGAAACACAGAACATGCTGTCCAACTGGATTCCAGGAATGGTATGTGACGGAGACAGAATCCAGCTAAGTGCAGACAGCCACAGCTGCCTCTGTAAGGAGGTGTGGAAATCTGCCCCATCCCTCCAGTGAAAAGCCCTGATTGGATCAGGAACCTTTACTGCACACGAAGCATGTTAGCAGAATAGTGTGGCTCCAAATAAGGTCAGGTATCTGTTAATTAATACCCAAGCTGAATTGTTGTTTTATTATTTCTGTTCAAGTCACCGTTTTCCGCCTAGGATTTCGGGAACTGGTTTTGGAATTAATACTTTAGTCTGATTACAGCTCTGCAGGGGTTTACATGTGAACTGAAATGCAATTAAAGAGAGAACCATAGTTCACGAGAAACATTCAGGGAATGAATGACTCTAAATCGAATAACTGCAGTTATGGTAGCCTTACAGATAAACGGTCTTGAGTCTTGTAAATTTTGAAAGAGCTTGTTGTGAATACTTCGGGGTCATAAATAAATACAGCATAAGAAGACATGAAGGAGGAAATAGTGACTGATGCAGCGCTACTAAAAGGAGAGTTTCCCATGTTTCACTTTAATGTATTTGAACAATACCTCTGTATTGGTAGAGTATGCTGCTAACCCCTGCCAGAAGTGAGAGGGTTATCAGGTCTCCCAGGCTGGCTGCAATTGGAGTAGCCACATTGTCAGGGTTTATTCCAACTTTTCTTGACCCAATAATTACGCCGATCATGACCAGACCTGAGAACATAATTGAGACATTAAGTGTCAACTGTCCACGCCATGCAAGAGGCTTGAGAATGCTATGCTGTGGGAGGAGAGGGGGAAGGGATTTAAGTCTAAGGCTATATGAAAGCATGTACAAATACACATAATGCATCTGTCTAAAGAACTACAATCAAGCACATTCCTACTTCAAAACCACAGTAAAACACTTTCCATCAACTCTGCTGTGGTCGACAAATGCCATTCCAGATGTTCCTGAATTCCGAAACACACATGCACAAGTAAACTAGAACACTACCAGGCATCAAGATTTAAAACATTTTCATGCTACCTATTTGATCAATAACACAAACATATGGAGAAGGACATCAAACATTTTCATGGTAGGACATAATGCAGCAGGGAAACCCATACGATTCCCACAGACTGATTCAGCTATAAACCAAAACCAGCTGATGGATTTTTCAACTCTGTTCTTATACCGAGCAAATCTGCTCAAAACCAGCGTACTGTCAAAATTGCCACACATTCTGCTTCATCACGCCACATTTGAGAGCCTTCATCTCACAAAAGCTGAAATGGATCAAAATTTTCTTTCTGAAGGAAGGCTGGGCTATGGTTTTCTATTTTATTATGTCCAATCTTGAAATCCCGGGTGAAGAATTCTTGATTAACGTGTGTCAAAGGATAATGGAATTCACACCACATATTGATTTTGTAGTCATCATTTTACCTAGGGAAAGTGCAGCAATAAAAGCAGTAGTGACACTGCTGGCGCAGAGCACTGCAGCCTTGTCCAGTTCAATGTGTCCTTTGGATATTGACCCCAGGATCACAGCTGCCACAGCTGCCAGGAGCCCCACCACAGTGGCCTGGACCTGTGAAGAGAGCGAAAACAAGAGACCAAATCTGAAGCCTTCATTTCCACAGCTGTAGCAAACATCACATAGATGAGGCCTTTTGGCTCACCATAACACCTTTTATAACAAGTACTGTATAAATCAAAACCAGCTGATGGACATTTCAACTGTTCTTACACTGAGTAAATCTGTACACAAGCAATAACTGGAGTACTGTCAAACCTACTGTGTATTCTGCTTCATCACGCCATATTTGTACAAGAGCCTTACCATGTTAAAGTAAGATTAATTAATCAAAGGACCTTATCAAGCTTCTTCTTGAATGATGCCACTGAACCAGCTGTACTTGGGCAGCTTCTTGAAGTAGCATACAGTATTTTCTGCTTAGCCTCTTATTTTCATTCTTGTGTGTATGTTTCAGGACTCGTTCTTACAATCTTATGGAGGAATCATGACACAAATTCAACTATTTACTTACAACACTGAGACTTCAATGAGAAGCACCACAAGAGAGTGAAAAGATGCATTCTAAGCCATGTGGTCACTCTCCATAGGAGTAACAGTTACAGTGTGTTCAATTAACGACTGCAGGGACATCCACTATAGATAAGAGGAGGACCATTTTTTGAATTAAAATACATTTTAATGATAGGGTTTAATACTAGTTGGCTTCAAGCTCGTGTTCCAGATTGTCAGAAACCCTTGAGGAAGTTCCTTCCCCTCTTGTGGCTTGCTCTTTCAGTGAGATGTACTGTAATACTGAGCTTTTACTGCACCTCACCACCAGCAGTAGTTGACAGTTTAACCCTTTGCTAAAATTGTTAATTAATGGAAGCATCTGCTAAATTACTATTACTGTTATTTAAATTGGAACAACAGTCAGATTACTACAGACTGTGAATAGTTAATGAAAGATTCTTCTCCAAAATTGCTCAGAGCAACACGACTATCACACCATTCAGTAAGTCTCTCTGTTTCCTACCAAATCTGGTGGGAATTCTACATTTCCCAAGCAAACTTGACTAACATGAAATCTCTGTAGCTTCCCTTGCAAAGTCACCTTTTCTCTGGAATAAGCAGTTAAGCGGATTTGGGATACTGGGCGGGAGATACTGAAGAAATGGAGAGACTGTTTTATATGATCTGTATGGTTACCTGAATCAAAGCCAGGTTACAAGTCACCATTCTCCACTGCTGGCGGGTATCATCCATCTGTCCAGTATTAGCCTGGTGAACAAAGACACAGGCACCGTCAACTGAAGTTCAAGCTGGTACAGTATGTCAAAACATGCTGATTTGTACAAAACTGTCTTGTTCTCTGCTTACTCTTCACTACCATATGATATCCACTTCTTTCCTAGCTGGAATTCTGTGTCCATAATCTTAGTCTAATCCAATATAAAGAAACACAAAATATCCTAGTGGAAAACAGTGTATAATAATAATTACATTTCTATTATTACTAAAGAAATATCCATGAAAAGACCCGTATTTTGTATACTGTATTTTGCCATTGTTTAATAATGAATATGTATAAACAATATACCGAAAATATTCAAAGCTGTTACTAACTGTGCTCTTACTGTATATAGCAGGTCTCTGTACTCTACAGCTCAGTCATTGTGTTAACAAAAATACCATTAGAGCCTTCCATTATTTTTCTGGGAAATTTCCTTTCCTTTTCAAATTACTTTGCCTTGCAAGAAAATTAATTCTATAACCTCCTTTGATTTCCAAAGATGGGTGGAAGTGCCTCTTAAAAATGCCACATTAACAAATACTTCTGACAAATGACTCTCCTTGTATTAAATCAATGAGAACTTCACCTTGAGTACTGGATTATTTTAAAGAATTGTTCAAAGATTTTGATTAGTTCCAAATTATTAATTGTTTAGGGGTTTTATCACATACAGTATCCTACTATATATACATATGGTACAGTATATTAGCATATATATACTGTATAGTAGTATATAGTATATAAACAATATACAGTATTATTTTGTAAAATGCTGTGTGCTGAGGTAAAAGGTTGAAGGACCTAACTGTATCTCTGCCTGAAAAGGTTATGTAGTAAAATTGAGAGACACACCAATGGTGGAGTTTCTACTCTGGCCTGTGCTAAAAGATAACAGGACACTGAAAACTGCTAACATTTCCTCAGAACCAATGCCATGTTTAATATACAGTTCTCAAAACAGACATATCTCCATATCTAGATTTCATTCAAGCCACAAATATAAAAAAGAGCTTGGCACTGAAGATTTTATAGTTTTCAATGCTGTTTGTACTGTACTTACAGCTGTAGACAAACGGGATGCAAGGGTCATTTCAAGGTTTCCTTTGAGTCCTACCAAGGCTGGCACTAAAATGAATACTTCTGTAATCTTTTTGAACACTTCCCAGTGCTGTAAAAGAAAGCAAAATAAATTAAAGGTGGTTAAAATAACCATTTCACAATTGTCACATACCGTATGGTAGAGCTCTGCATATAAACATAATAATATATAGCATGGGCCTATTTTAATGCATTATGCACACACTTGCACTTGAAAAGTATTGCATGTAAATTCTACATCCTATCAGGAGAACAGCTGTCCTGAAGAATACAACCATCAGTCTTGCGTCCATTGTATGAAACAATTCATCATCTAAGCTGATTTTACATGTCAGCAGAAAGCTGTATAGACCTTTATTGCCTGCATTTTCTGTCTACCTTTGACTGTTGAAAATTACACTGCAATCAATGTTGTTTTAATACTGCGCAAATTGCAGTTTTTCAAAATCCAAATATGGCTCGAGGACAGATGCTAGAATAGTGCTGAAGAGCTCCACTTTCAATTAACATGCATCTGTGCTCGAAAAATAATATCCTCGCAGTGCTGAGGCATCTGAATACACCAAAGGGGCCTCATTTTTAACAAGGCTGTAAATTCAAAAGAATAAGGGATAAAAAAGAGTTTACAGAATATTAGAACTGTAAGTCCAAGTCGACTCATAGAAAGTGAAGATTATTACTGAAGGCAAGAGTTAGTGGAAATAAAATGCCTTCAGGTCTTTATTCTACCCAGTTTCTACAACTCACTGAATATTCAATCCTGCAGTTTTATCTTTCATCTCACATGCTTCACTGCTATCAGTATTCTAAACCCTTTGACTAACTCAAATGCATTCTCAAACAGTGCACATCACTCAAACCAATGCCAATAACTGTTTGCCATAATTCAATTCAGAATTAGTTTGAGCAAACTGCAACATGTAAGTTAGCACATAGAAACTCAAGATCAATTCCAGCTGATCTTGTAATGTTGCACATACAGTACTGCATGTAATTATATTGTTAACCATAACATAGAGATTCACCAAATTATCAAAACAATTCTTCACGTCTTCAAAGTGCCTTTACTGAAGACATGGTAATTATCTTAATGTATCATAGCATAACATTCACTAATATACTAGTTTATTTCAAGAATTGGGTAGCTGAGCTCATAAAAAAAATTTTTGCTAAGTGAGCATCCTCTCATTTAAAATCTATGTGTAAAAAATACAGCAAAAGGTTCAATACATATAAACAGTTGACCAGGCTCGGGCCCAGTGTTCCAGAGCAATGTAGCTTAACCACAAAACACCCACAACGTAAAAGTTAGACCTAAATTAAATCCAAGTGCTGACTCAGCCAGGAATGGCAAATCCCCAAATTAGTACTTTGGTACATGCATAAGTCTTTAGTGCACACACAAAACTCCCATCAAGTGATCTTGTGGAATTTGAAACATGCAAAATCTGGGAGTCATAGTTTTGATTTAATTTGAGCTCAGTTCTGTACTTTACAAATCTAAATCAGCTGTAGTTACAGTCTGAACTAGTGGAACGTTAAGTTTGTAACTATTCACTAAAGTACAAGGGATGAAATTCCTTTAAAATTCAAAATTTGCTAAGCTTCAATCATGGCAGTCTATACAGTACATACTACCTGAGCTCATTGGAGGAATTGGCCTTAATTAGGTTCTACAGAGAATAAAACATGTTGATGAATTACCCACAACAGCACAATCAGGTAGGGCTGGGTGATATGGCCAAAAACATTATCACAATAAAAATTTTCATATCAGTCGACATCGATAATCATCGCGATAAATGTCAAATCATTATTTCTTTCAAGTTTAAAGGCAGATTTTTTCTCCTGAATGAAAGTTGAAGAAACCAGACAGTTATTTGGTAAATTAAATAACTCTTTATTTTAAAAACACAACAAATAATTTCCAAACAGCGGAAACATTAAACAAATCTGTTAGCTGCCTGGTCTGTACCATGCACCCACCCTCGCACAGTATTTTGTGCGCATGCGCATATCATGCGCAAAGCATAAACATATATATTGAACTTTTGTTTAAATTATATCGAGGATAATTATATCGCGATAATTATCGTTATCGAATTATCGCCCAGCTCTACAATCAGGTATCATATTTAAGGTACAAGCATTTCCTGGGACTAGTGAGAACTAATTTCACTAGGCCACGATCAAGTATTAGTGATGGGAGAGTTGCCCAATTTATAATAGCCTTTTCAAGAGTTTTCTTACATATTTAATACAATCAGTAAAAAACGCATACATTACTGTACACCGTGCCTTGAAAAAAAGTAACATAACTTAGCACAACACAAAAATGCTCCTGATCCTGTCATAGAAATCTTAGGCATAGAAAATGGACAGAAGAAAAAAAACCTTTGCTCTTTTGTCAAAATCTTAGGCACATTGTAGGAAATGACTCATCTGAATTCTTCTAGAAATGTCCGGATGACATTCTCTGATCTCAATTAGCAACCAAACAAGCAAAACATGCTCGATGGTCTCTGTTTTAATGTTGTTTATATACTATATATTATCCGTTTATGTGTATTACAACAACTTTGATGACACTCAGTTAATGAATACAAGATTATACAGACATACATATAACTTGCCATGGCTGATCTTAACAGTCACAAAACAATAATACATATAAAAAGTCTTTAAATATAGGGAGCTATTTTTAAAAGCTGGCATGTCCTGGCTGTCATTCCTCTGCCCTTCTGATTAGAGACTGCTATATCATGGCCTTTCTGGGTTCGAGCCCAGTACCACAGTTCCCCTGGCTGTATCATTCACTGTCCTCCAAGCTTTCATTTGACTTTGTCTTCTCTCAGTCAATTTTTATTGTAGTCAGTCTCCAAGACATTTACCGCAGAAAGCTTTCTCATCCCTTCCAAAAGATGCATTACTTTTTTCAAGAGATGACCGCAGCACAGTGAGCACGCATAATGGTGTCAGAAGGATTGCAGCATGTGTTACAACAAACACGTTTTCCTCATAGTGTTTTATTCGTAAACCTACTGTAATCAACCTATTGATTTATCTAAAGTCAATCTGAGCTTAGATCGTTTTTTATGATCAAATATTATACCCATGAGTATGCTTTGCATGCCCTGCTAAGTTGTTTTTATATTAAAGGCATCTACCTATTTATGTCAAGAAAGGATGTTAAAAATGTGCAGTGAGACCCTATCTGAAACACTGTGCACTATTGTGGTTGTATCTTTAAAAAAACATAGACAACACACCATCTAAAGTGACCAATTAAAGTAAATATAAACAACAATATGAGAGGAGAAACATTCCAGGTTTTGAAGAATATTCCACACTTGGACATTAAAAGCACAGCAAAAACTATGAGGGAATATGATTTCAAAAATCCCAAACAATAGTGACAAAGATGACAACAGATGGACAGAGACAAGCAGAATCTGAGGGGAGAGGCACTAAAAACTGAGAACAGGAGGTACTTTTGAGGCTTGTAAAGTATGGAACAAGCTTCATGTTGTTAAAATATTGCTGAACCCACTTGCCTGGAAACTTTCAAGAAATTGCTTGACGAGATCAATAAGCTACTATTAACCAAAAATACTAGACAGATCAAATGGCCTCCTATTTTTGTATTATGTTCCTAATAACATCCTGGGAAGAACATTTTTCAAAATGTTGTAACTTTTATAGTCAAGAGGTAAGTACAATATTGTTAATGCCATCATTCCATCATCAATGAAACTTTTAAAGGTATATTTTTGTATTACAGTGCAAGATCACTTAAAAGATCAAAAGACTAAGGAATGATAAACTGTGCTTGTTGATAGGAAGTATATTAAGTGTGTTCAAATAGCTTCTGTGGACAGGTCAGACTCAATGCAATCATATTAAACTACAACAGGAAGCACGATGCGTCATTTTCAAGTCGCATTTCCAATCAATTCTCGCAGATGCAACAAGAGGGAAAACTTTTAGCCTGTAGCTATGAAGGTGACATTTCAAATACATTTTAAGCTAGAAAGCATTTTCATAATGTTACCTTTTGCAAAATTGGAAAAGCCTCAGGTGTAACTCCAACTATATCCCATTTTATCAATAAAATATGATCTTATTTTTTATCAGAATAGTGACATCTGCATATACTGTTGTGCTGTAACAGTTAGGACTATCTTTACACAATCTTTCCTGTCCACTATGGAACAACATTTCGATAAAAGCAAACTGGTTAGGTTTTCTATGGGGTTTCACAACATACTCTTAACAGAAAACGGGAAAGTACCTACTTGCACAATGTCCATCACTAAGCCTGCTGCAACCATCCCTAGGCCTGCTACTAGGTATGGCACAAGAACTTGGGATGCAATACTCCATGAGCCCTCCGGGAGGAAGCCATTGGCAGATTTGGTGAGCTTGCAGGTAAACCCACGCAGCTTCTTCCCCTCATAACAGAGCTCCAGTTCCAATTGTGTGACCACCATGATCCTTGGTGGCAAGTTAGCCCATTCTCTTAAGGAAAGAGTGAACCCTTGTCCTGCACCTGTTGATCCCTTTAGTTTCTCTAATCAAATACAAATCCTAGTGTCCATTGTCTCTTCATGCACAGCAGTCAGAATATAAGACAATTCGCCTGAGATCCGTAAACTGTCAAGGAATTTCTTTTAGAATTGCAGAGCTTTCCCAGTTCTTTTCACATAAAGCAGCATCAAGAACATTCCTCTTTTTCTTGCAGTTAGCATTAGCTCATCTTTCATGAAGTGACACTTCTAAAGAACTTGCATACCAGTTGTTACTGATCCTTAATAAACGTCAGTCTGCTTCCAAATTTTTTTGTCAGTGAAATCTCAGAAAGGTTTCTCTGGAATGCACGTCGAGCAACATCACAGTTTCTGAGTTTCTACCTTCTCATGAATAAGCTTAGAGTCTCCTCTATGCAAGGTCAGCACATCGCAAGCAAGAGCATCTTCTCAGGGGAGCGGCTGTGGTTTGAGAGAAGAAACACTAGAGAATCACTGTGCTCTGTGCTCCCGCAGTCAGACACGTACCTGTCAGGAACACATGCCAGCTCTTTAGAAATAAGCCCCGGCTTTTTTTCCTTTTTTGAGCGCATGACATCACTGTGGTATGCCCTGTCATGTTCCTCTGCTCTTTCTCCTTCTCAGACCCCGTTAAGAAGAATTCTGTGACACAGGCCACCGCGTTATCTAAAACAAATACGCTTATCGCTTGTCCTCCCTTTTCAAGATTAAGCAGGTTTCCGAGAACCTCTGCTGATTAGGTGACTAAGCACACCCATGACAGATTCTAAAGTAGTCCTGATTAGTCACTGCTGCTGCTGCTGCTGCAGTGTGGTGTTCGTGATGGCAATCTGAGCAGCCCAGAAGCCACCTGTTTCAAAAGAAGAAGAGCTCGAGAATTACAGACACTCCCTCCTGCATACGAGGCAAGTCTAGGCCTTTAAGTCATGCACACTCAGAATCCATTAGTCTAACAGTGACATGTAAAAGGTTATTCATTGATTTTCTGTGTGCAAATATTTGCTTTCCAGCGGTATATAAAAGAATAAAGTACAGAGAGAGATGTAAGCAGTTTCAGCTTCAACGTCTTTTTTCATGTTCTATTGACCAGACCTGAGAACTGGACCTGAAAAAAACTAATACATAAAGCAAAACAAGTAAGACTCTTTAAATACAGTTAGAGGCATTTTAGGCTAAGTGAGCTGCAGCCTTTAATTTAAACCAATACCAGGCGATGAACATTTGAAGTCTGTTACCTGTGTAAATCTGCAGATTTTAATTTTTTGAGTCTGTGTATAGTCAAACATATTTCTTGTATTCTTTATTAGTACAACATACTTTATGTGAGAGTCTATACTTATGAAAGCCTGCCATAAAACTATATAAAACGTACAGTACTCAATATGTTTTCCTGTTATGGATGCCTCAGAAAACCTCTCTACTTCTAAAGTAAAATATTCAACACATGCTATTATCAAATATTAATGGATTGGAACACCTTTTGACAAATATCCTTTTATATTGTAGCTAGCAACTTCAGTTTACTTAAGCCAGGCAGCCAACAGCTAGTTTTAAGGGAAAAACTGGTTTCCTGTACATGCCCAGAAATGGCAGTGATAACAGGGAAAAAGATTTGCAGACAAAAGCAGACAAAACATCTAGGGCACAATCATTAATTCATAATTGAAGAATCTATCCCAACTTTATTATTATCAACCACTGTTGCTGCTAGTATACTTTTACAACTAGGAATAATAATGACGAGAAAATAAATATTTAATAAATATAATTTTTACAGAATATCTTTAAGTACACACTACCTTAGAGAAAAAAACCCTGTTCTTATCATCAAGGTAAAAAACGTTTGTTGACTTGAACACCACCACACAAACACTCAAACAAGGCCTGACTTGGACACATGTGTGCTCAATAAATATTTGTTTAAATTACTGTTCATGAAATTATACATTCACATCTTTCAGTAGAACACTGAGTGTAATTTCTGCTCTGCTTTGTATTGTCTCATTATGTGCCATTTTGGCACTTCTACATGTGTGCTTATTCACTGACACTGCAAGCCACAATTAATGCAATAATCTTGATTGCAACATTTTGTTCAGGAAGGTAATTTTTTCATATTTGCAAACCCTTAATAAAAATTTAGACATACTGTATAAGATAATATCTGCATGTCAATGTTGCATAAATTGACATTCATATATTACTATTTTACCATTAGGTAGCCATTTGAAACTGACAGTATCAGTATGGAGAAAATACTATGATTATTCAATAGTTATTTTCTAACTTTTTACATATTTTGTTTACTGGCAACTTAACTTAACTAGGCATTAATATCATCCTATTTTTTAGATGTCATATGTGAAAATCTTTCTGTTGTGTCATTTCATGTTCATGACTTTATATTCCTAGAATTTGTAAATCATCCATCGTAGGCACCATTAGAATTACCATTTTTCATTTTGTCTTTCAATGGGATTTGCACACCTATTAGCATTAATTTCAAAGGGCTGGAAGAACACAGACTCGTCTCCGAGGCCAACTGGTAGCCATCCAAAGTAATTAATTAAATCTATTTTTAGGATAGTTTTGATATTATGTACAATTCAATGCAATAACTGAAGAAAGAAGCAGAAGAGAGTAACTTAAAAAAAGTTACTCTCTTCTGGGAGTTTTCTGGGAAGGTTTTATAAAAAGAAAAATTGCATTTTCAATTAAATTAAATGAAATGTAAAAATATCAACAGGAAGTGCGTTTATTATTACTGTTGCTTTCTTATCAAGAGCATACGTGAAATAACATAGTGGAGAAATGATTACAACCTTTAATGCAGCAACAGTTACTTTGGAATACATACTTCTTTTAAACTTTTTTGTTGCAAGTTTTAAATCCGTACCAGCTCTTAATCACAGTACACCAGCTTTCTTGAATACCCCTCTAGAATTCTCCAGCTGATCCGTAACCCACCACAAAAGGGAAAACATCTTTAACAGGTGTTGAGCAATCAAGTATGAGCGGACAACACATTTCATGTAAGATACCAAATGATAATTTTAAAAAAATGTTTGTAGGACTGATCTGAAGGCTGAATCACTCTTGGCTCAGTTTATACCATCCAAACTCCTCCAAAACTCCTCAATGCATTCCTAAATACACTGCGCTACACTTGGAAGAAGATGGATATACAGCAGTAGTCACACTCCTCAGATTCAAGGTCATTTTACTTTCCCTGTAATCCTATGTGAGCTATTTGAGGCCCATTATAAAACTACAAAGTGTGTGTGCCCGAGTGGAATATGTTGGAGGTTTACCAAGGACATCTGGCCTAGATAAACATAAATTACCCGTATGTTCTTGTAAAAGATACAGGATGAATACAAGGTTTGGGGGAAGGCTGGATACACAGTCACAAAATATTTAGAAAGTTATAACTGCAGGACTTCTGTCTGCATATTCTGATTATTATCTGGTTAATTGATTTTTTTGACAATTTTAAAGAAGCTGATGACCTGTTTTTTTAACAGCATCTGTTTCTGCTTTTTAGATTTAGGGTATGATTACATGGGGCATTTCAGAAGGTTGTTTAAAAACAGGAAGGATCACTTTGTAGTCAGGTAACAATTTCTGCAGTAAATATAGCGAATGCCAAGTACTGTAGAGTGTTGAAATTTTGTATATCTAGTAAACTGATGCCTTTAATTAAAATGCCCAAATAAGGACTGAATCCAGAGGCACCCAAAAGGGGGTGATGCAAAATGCCTTCAATGATTGATTACACACAGGGTTATCGAAGTACAACACAGACTCCTTCTTCACCTGAACTTTATACCAACTATGCTGAGGTTGGCAGCATACTCCAATCAAGGCAGATTAATAAGAAAGGTGAGCCCACACCTGCACCTCAATGGGAAATCTAGCATAGTCAATCCAATTGACAATATATCTTTCGTAGGAGTTTTTTTTTCTGTTACCATTTTAAATGCAATTATACTCTGAAACCACAGCATTGTACAGTAAATGTCTGTAACTTGAACTTTGCAAGGGATGTGTGCTCCCTAGTGGTGACATCTTGTCAGGGTCATTTATCACAATAACCAGGACATGATGACCTGATCTTTCATCCTGTCTCTCTTTCACTGTGATATTTGCATTTGCCTAAAGTGGGACATCAAAAGCTTTTTTTCCCCCCAAATAACAGCATAACTATACACTACGAAAGCAGAAACTGCAATATTCTCTGAGAGGGAAGACTCTGACTAAGAAGAAGAAGAAGATACTGATTTACAAAACTCCACCTACAGTAGACACTCACCTGTACACTGTCCAGAACCATGCCTGCCATCACCATGCCCAGCCCAGCCAAAAGATACGGGAAGACCACCTGGAAACAGATTGCCAGAGAGGACTCGTCTTCAATCTTCACCATGGCCGTTTTTTCCTCCACCTGCCGCTTCTGGGGAACCTGTTGTGGTGACGCCAGCACATCCTGCCCCTCGGACGAGCCCGCCTGCCTGTCATTGTGTTTGTTCTTGCCCTTGGATTTGGACTTGTGCTTGGAGCGCTCGCCGTTCTTCGACCGGCCCTCTTTTTTTCTCTGCCGCGGCTCCACCCCAGCCATGGTGTTCCCCTGCTGGACTCCTGCGTCAATCCTACGTCAGTAAAGAGAAACAAATGTATCACTTTCTAGAAGATGACTCCTATTACATCTCTCTTCTAAAGGAAAATTAACAAAGGGCTTTTGTCCTTTGCAATGTGAGCCTTTAACTTTTCCTTAAACCTGAAGCCTTGTTCAACAAGTCCACAACTACTCTCTATGTCAGTAATATGTCTTGGTACTGTGCCACTTTCTCCACCCAAAATTTCAAGACTGCACTGGGTTAACTTGGAAAACCATCATCATGACACTGCCACCGTGCTTCATAGTAAGTATGATGAACTTGTAATGATATCTGATTGCCTCTCAGAAATCCTGCCTCCCTGCCTGTAGATACTGCATTATTCATAGTTCTCTCAGACCTGGGTAAGACACTGGATTGACCTGTTCCCTAGTACCCATCAGTAAGTAAGCTTGCTGTTTGTTTAAATCTTTACGCTTTGTACAAAACCTTGAAATATAGATAGTAGATGGCTATTAACAGCATGCTCCTGTTCATAGTTGTAAATATAACTTTTAAATATTTGTCAGTGTTGACATAACACCTAAGAAGATTGTATATATATATACTGTATATGTTTATTTCTTGCTGAAAAGAGAAGAAAGGAAACATGTTTCGGCTGTGGAGCCTTCTTCGACACCCGAAGAAGCCTCCACATCCGAAACGTTGTGTTTCCTTTCTTCTCTTTTCAGCATGGAATAAACCTTTTACTTGTTCCTTTGCAGCCTACGCATGCTGATGCAGCTACTGTACCTACTGTACTTGAACTACTGTATATATACTGTATATATCCCAGTGATGTATGATTCTCTGACATAACTCAATGGGAGAAAATCGTACCGCAGATTCTCGAGTTTCATAAAGGAACAGAAGAAGGGGTAATTTTGTTGTTTAACAGGAAATAATTATAATAAAACACAACAATTGCCTCTGTCGTCGTTTTGTAAAGTGTCTGAGCGCATTGCACACCAAAATAGTTAACTTAAGACACTGAACAGTAACAGGACCTAGAAAATATAATGATAGAAACCATTCAGGGGAAAAATGATGACATGCAACCACAGCCTACAGATAAAAAAAAACTCCATACCTTAATTTTCAGACATTGCATCCAGATTTCAACCCCCTTTTCTGTCATTTACATTGTTTCCGTCTCCTACCGTACATTCTGCACTCTGACAGAACAGTCAAGCTTCCCTTTACTTTTACTTAGTCGTATAAGCGCCACATACTGTGCTACAAAGACAAAACTAGTATCTACGACCCTCTGTGATTGTGAACACATACGAAATAGAGCGTAAAATACAGAATTTACAACGTAAACAAAGAACTATAACACGTTTGCAAGACGGCGCTGTCCTCTCTTCCTGTACTGATTCGACAAAGCTCTGCTCCCATTGATTCAATTCGTGGTAGAACCGCAATGATTGGAGGTCGTGGTTGGATAGCGGTGCTCTCTGGTTTTGAAGCCCTGCCCCCTCGGAGAATGCACAGTCGAGGTCTGAGGTACAGTCATTAAGAAGGGAATGGTGAAAAGCTATACCGTGTAAAAAATGTGTTAAAACACGTGGCAGCTATGAAACGTCTGGATAAATTGCACGAGGAGCTTCGTTCGATATTCGCAATGCCGCCTCCTCAACTTATTTTACAGGACTACTTGTGCAGAAGTAGTACTAATGCTATTAGTAATAGTACAGGTCTACTGTTGTCCAGAATTGATATACAGTACGGATTTGGATCACCTGTGCTTATGATTGCATAATTCTTACTGCTAAATCCCATTCTTTTCCTCAGAGGACTGGACTAGATTGTAAAATTGTTTAGAGTAGTTAGTGCATATGCGCAAATAAGGCCCAGGAATGCTAAATCGTCACTTATACTGTATGCCCATGTCCATGTAATTCACACCCGTAAATTCACTGAAATGCTTAGGAGAGAAATTGTGATTTTTTTTTCATAGACTTTATTTTAACTCTAAATGTTCGGCATCTGTGACACCGTTACCATAGAGTATGCGCAAGTAGGTCCCAGAAATGGATTTTCTGTTATACTCATCATGGTACAATTCACGCGAATGAACTAAACTGTTAATTGTGACATTCACAGTTGAAGTGAAGTACTGTAGATACGTTTCTAAACAGCAGTATGCACCGACTATTGCCCGGCCTACAGGTTCCAAACATAACACAAAGAGAATAAGGCAATTTAATTTACAGGACAATTTTTAAATGCAGTTTCGTATACTGAGCATTTACTTGTCACCTTGCTACCAACAGGTCATACTCATTTTCACAGTTTCAGCTTGTTGAACGTACAGTAAGATGTACAGCTGTTTTCCTTGGAAATGTGCCGCTGCCAGTGGGTGTATTTTTAATATCGGTAATAACGGAGGACCCGTCTCATATATCTTCTAAAGGGAGGCATATACAGTACAGTATACAGTATCTATAAAGTACTATGGTATTCTTGACAGTATGGAATCACGTTCAGCTAAGCAGCATAGGCTTTCTCGAACTGGTGAATACAGCATGAACTGCACAAGGCTTGGTTCTGGAAAATAAAACACGATGTTTTAAAAAATTATATGAAATGGGGATTTATTTTATAATTTGAAAAAGTGGTTTAAAATGAAAGGAAATCTAAAAATACTATTAGTCAGGCAAGTGCCCATTTCAGCTTTTCACTTCGCAGCGCTGTAGGTGATATTATTGAAGCAGAGTTTGCGTGCAGTACTCTGAATGAAGACAAATTGTGCGGATGAAATGTATGCGCAGGGTAAATTCTCGCAAAACGCAATAAATAAAAGTCTAAAGAAGTACCGTACCTTGTGCCAGCTGACTTCTTCAGGGCTCCCAGCAGTCAGTGAAAGTCAGGATTGCAAAGATACTCCAAGTAACCGATAGTGGAGTGGTGTGTGTATGTGGAGGGGGGCACCAGTTAATGTCACTTTAAGACAAACAGGTTTCAATTTCATCTCAGCTAGTATATTAGGGCACATGGCCTGCCTGCCTTCATCTACAGTATCTTAGAGAAGGTGGCAAGCGGAGGCAGCATTATGCTGGGAGTGGACTCCCTGCCTGACTGACTGACCCACCTGTTTCGCCTTTGTTTTCCTGAAAAATCCACTCTGACATTACAAATCAGGATGAGTTTTAATGATTTCATTATAATTGAAACAAATGATCTTGCAGTTGAAATCATGTGAGTAAGGTGCATCTCCATCTTTTAAGTAAATGATCAATCAACACACAATGAAGTCAATAAGATGTAAATATTTAAATTGCACTCATCTGATACCCTGACACTCTCCAATATATAAGCTGTCTTTAAGATTTTACATTCATCCAAACAATTAAAAGTGCATCCTTCATCACCAAAGAAAACAGTGTGAACTGTAATTTTAATGGGGTTTTAATTACAGTATTACAGTATTTAATTACAGTATGACTTCAATGACATATTCTGACAGGCTTTTAAATTATGTATAAGACTGCATATGGCATTTATGGGATTGTAGTTATTATGATTTCTGATCACTTTTCTAAACTAAATGCATTTTAGTACAGAACACTTCTACATCATCCATTATGAGCAATAGTTCCAAAAACAGGGTTCTTTCAGATAAATTTGAACCATTTTTGTCAAATTCACATTATTATACAGTGCTCTATTGAACACAATTAGAAACTTATTTTAATCATTCAGTATTTTGTCCATTCTAAACATAGGTTATAGATTTAACTTCTAATCAAATCTTTTGGTTATTAAACAGTTCAATTCCAAATGACAGAAGCTCCAATCATTTTAGGACAAAATCTACATGAGATGATGATGCATCATGATGGCATTGGAATCACAGAAAAATGGAAGGAATATAAGGCAAGCAGAATATTAGAATATATAGTTCAAAAGTGTAGAAATTAAATCAAGTGCTGTTATGTTATAAATATGTACAATGTATTAATAAGACCTCATATAGAACAGTGTGCACTATTTTTGGTCATTGTATTTATAGTTGTTGTGGAATCGGCCGGACAGCAGAGGGTGTGTGTTTCCAGAGAAGAGTAAGCAGATACAGTATATTTCTAAACTTGAAGAGTCCACTACTCTGACAGGTTAAAAGAACTGGGTCTTTATAATCTTGAGCAGAGAAGACTAGCAGAGAATGCAATTCAAGTATTCCAAATCCTCAAAGTCTACCCAATGGACATTTGGTGGATTCAACAAAGAAGCATAAACCAGAGGGCAAAAAAAAATGATCCTCTCTCTGAAGGGGAAGTACATTCATTTAAACTTGAGAACAAAGGTGGGTTTTTTTTTTCAAAAAGTGTTGTGGAAGTCTAAAATGAGATACCCATCTTGTCTGATGAAATCTTCAAATTATCTACTAGCATCCAAACATACTAGAATGACCAAATCGTCCCGTCACATTTCTTACCTTTAAGTTCTGATTTTTGTAAATGGTAAAACCCAAAATAAACTTATAAAGAATTACACTGAAGGACAGGAGGAGTTTTGGGATCTGTGCCAGACAAATGTGCTTCAAATGTATTTTGGGGAAAAAAATTAAAAACAAAGAAAAAAAATATTTTGTTAGTTTCTCTTGTGTTTAGATTATGTAGCGCTGGCTCTGGAGAATTGACAGTATGTGTCCTTGTCTGTTAGTATTCTATAGTCACAGCTTTCGTCTTCAAGTATTCATTAAGTGCTTCTTCACCTACAAGACAAAATGATAAAATCAATATTAGCTATGCAAACCCACCAGTTTCTTAACGTAAAATATCCTGAAGGACCTCTCACACAAACTTTCAAAGTGATGGTGTTCCTGGTGTATTTAATACAAGTGGGATGGGGACAAGCCCATGCATATTATCCCAATTCAAGTCTGAAGGTAAACTCTTACACTGTTCCTCAGCCCTGGTTACTGAGGATCAAAATGTGATCTTGTTTTTATTCCACCTGGGCTTCACATTAGATTTAATTTTCTTTCACAGATCTAAAGGAATAATAACAAAGTACCTACTGTACAAAACCTGCTGGACTGTGGCCCTTTGAGGATTGAAGCAGAGGAACATTTCTATTTGATCACCTTTATATATGTTTTCACATGAATATGAAAATAATAAGAAAGTGCTGATGATCGTAATAGTAAAACATTAAGTGGGGTATGACTTTGATGAAATTCAGTTTTTGCTATGGGCCCAAATGAAATGGGCTGGGCCTGCTATCTCTACAGGAGTGAGAAGCGCACCTTCTACTGTTCCTGCAAAATTCAAGCAGAGTTTTTTAAACTCTCTCTGCTTGGTGGCAGCACCAGACTGTACGTCAATGCAGCTTAATACAAATCTCAGTCAGTGGTCATTCTTTGAGTACACTGAATTCATACAGCAGTCACAGGCAGTTTAGTAAGGTTAATGTGTATGTTCACACCCAAGTGATATGGAGTCACCTTTAATATGGAGTCAAACGTGTCAAGCAGATGGGAGTGACATACACCAGATTCAAATACCCTCTTGTACAGTATGTAAAATAGTTACAATAGGTACAACAATGTGAAATGAAAAAACCTGCTGTCAGGTTATTTATGTAGTGCACACTAATATAACCTGTGGTACTGAGCTATCTTATTTTGAAACTAGTATTTGCTTTTGAACTGGTGCTGCATTGATAGGGCTCGATTGGGCCTGTCCACCTGACGCCATCCCTTAGGAACCTAGACAGAGTAGAATTCTCTCACCACTGTCTAGGGAGTGGTGCTGTGTATAGTCTGTGCTTGCAAGCGATTGTGAACGAAACTCTGGAGATGCAGAACTACTGTCATTACACTTCTACTTTTACACTTACACTGGACCAGATATTCTCTATTTTACCCAACATTAACAATATGCAACATGATAACATAAAGTGAAACTGACCTGTAAAAGATTCATTTTAAGTTTCTCTGGCCAGGGACTAGACAACTCACCCAGATCTTTTCCAAAGCCAGATTGCTTGAAGCCTCCAAAGGGAGATGCCACATCTGTCTTGTTGTAGGTGTTGATAAACACTGTGCCTGCCTGCAGCTTCTCACTGACGTACAGCGCTTTGTTGATGTCCTTGGTAAACACTCCAGATGCCAGGCCAAACTCTGTATCATTGGCCCGTTTCAGAACGCCATCAATATCTCTAAAAGTGAAACAAAGGAACTTAGAGGATTAAACAAAGCTAAATTGACAAACAATAAAAAGAAACATTATTGTAAACAGCATATGCAGATTATCATTGTCTGTAAAAATATCTCAGTTTCTATAAACACATTGTTTGTTTTAAAGTTGGATAATTAAAGTTAAAAAATCTTAAAGTTTGCAAAATATGTTACTTCATTATTAGGACTTTCAGGCTTGTGTCTGTGGTACTGCATCACTCTAAGTCAGGCTGAAGTAAGCCATGCTGCAGAGTGGGACAAGCAGGAAAATACAATTTCACTTTATCAACAGCCAGATGTGAGTACCCTCTCAAGCTACAGTGTGCAACTGGGAGTGAGCACCATGGGGTTTGAATCGGTACTATTGAGCTTTCAATGTTATCGTTGTGAGCCGCATCATTGAAGCTGGCAGTTTGAAAAGAAGCAGATGGCATCTGTGTGTGTTTTGTAGAGTGTGATCATGTGCTCTTTCCTGTGCTAGTGCAGGGATTGTAGCAGTGAGACAAGCTCGTTAAAAGTTCTAGATTCCAAATTGGTGGGTGCATAAACAGAAAAATCAATTAAAGAACTCCAAATTTAGAGAAACACATCAGAAGACGACAGTAGCAGTCATGCTTCTCAGTTCTGTAATTGTATTTGGAAACCTGATAAATCTCCAAGCAGTTGTGCTTGTGTTCACTTACCCATCTTCGAATCTGGAGATTATCATGATGGGCCCAAAGGACTCCTCCTTAGCAATGTACATGTGGTCCTCCACATTGGTAAATATTGTGGGCTCGAAGAAAAACCCTAAAATACGCAAAGAAAATGTGGAGCAGATGTCCTCAAGAGTAGGGCCATGCAATAACTCACAATAATTCCAATTTGAATTGAAACTATACTTAAATAAATTCAATTTAAGTATATAAATACACATGCATGTTGTTAACATTTCTAACATTTCAAGACACTTTTCATGAAAAGAAGTGTATGAGCTTCAATCACAGATGTGTACTAGACGGTGTCTTGGTCTGTGTTATCTAAACAGATATTTCAACAGGGATCAAAATACTAACTCGACTGGGTGCTTCCTTGTAGTGTTTTTAAGTTAACTCTGCCACAGCTTTTCTGTTCACACAAATCAGATAACTGCATTACAGGATCAGATCTACTACAGATTTGGAGGAGGTGTGAACAACAACATGAATAAAAACAAAAAATAGACATGAGTACAGTTGACTCTTATAGGTACTGAATATCACGTTAAATTCTGCTGTTTTTACTTTATGTATATTATTTCACAATGAACAGCAAAAGAAGAATGAAGACTATATGAAAAGAGGGGATTTCTCCAAAGCCGAGTCACAGCTAACTGCTTACCTGGGCGATCTACCTGCTTGCCTCCATATACCAGATGGGCTCCTTCCTTCACCCCAGTCTGGCTGTACTGGATCAGCTTCTCAAGATGGGCCTTGTGATTTTGGGGGCCGTGGTCAGTTGACCTGTCCAAGGGGTCCCCAATTTTCATTTTCTTCACCTCCTCCACCTGGAGAAAAACCCAGCAATCAGATTACGCCGGGTCTTGCTGACATACTGTACTTGTTACAGTGCCATACAACTAGAAAGAATTTTACTTGTTATCTTACACTTTCAATGGCTTTTACAATGTAACCAAGTGCATTATAATATCCTGTTTTTTTATTGGTTGTATATGATATATTTCTACAACACTGTGAATCTTCACATGGGGTTTGAAATAATAGATACAGTAACTGATAAAATGAAAGACTTACCACTCTCCTCACAAACGCATCATGAATTGATTCTTCCACAAAAAGCCTGCCAGCAGCAATACAGTTTTCTCCTTTGTTGAAGAACACAGAGCTCATCCCCTTTAGGAAAACAGAATATCAGAAAGTTAACCTCTGATTATTTCTTGGTGTGTTTAACCAACTCCCTGTAGCCTAGTCTTTGCCAGTGAATTTAAATGATGAACTTGAAAAGTATGGTGTACCGTACATGGTAATTGTGTGACGAGGAACAGTTTTACTAATCATTACCACCTATACAGTTTTACTAATTGAACCTGTTACTACAGAAAAATTCTACAATAAAAATAGCAAACGGCATCATTTTTACATTGCTTATTGTCCAGCAGGTCACATGAAAAACTGTAGCAAAATACAATCACTTCAGCACATTATTTCATACATACCTGTAGACTGAGCTATAATATACTGGACTTTGTATCAAAGTACGGTAAAAATAGTAAATGCAATAGGTGAATCAATAAAGTAAAATCTGTAGCATATCGCTTCTATACATTTACATGCTTTATAGTATAATCTTCTACACCTGAGATTTTAATGTTCCATTATGTGATTCAGTTTTTTAAGTTGTATAAGGTTAAGGTGTCAGGTGAATGAATACATGAGTACCGTTACTGTATAAATACTGTACTTGAAAAATATTTTCATTATTGTATTTTAATAAGCTACTTTAATAAGTTACTATAGTATTTCTTTTCCGCCCCCTGGTGGTAGACCTGCTCAGTAATACCTGAATTTAAGGTCTGACAGTTCTTAAGCATACTGTACCATGCGCACAGCCTTGTCCATGTCACAGTCACTGAATATAATGAGTGGGGATTTCCCTCCCAGCTCCAGAGACACCTTCTTTACATTGCTCACTGCACAGCTGGAAAGACGAGACGCTTTTAATTTCACAAAATGCCCACACCTTTTTATTACTGTCGGAAAAAATCAGAAAAGGGCAGGGGGCAGAGGATTTCAACATCTCCTCTGTGAATGTTTAGTGGTTTCATGGGCTAAATTTAAACTACATTTTGAGTAGCGAGTATTGATACATTATACTTTTTTTTCTGTGCAAATCCAGCTCAAGCATTTCTGAGTGTATTTTCATATGTGTTTTGCAGTTCCAACATTCACCCTAAATTAAACCATGACCTCCATTACTTCCCTTGTCATTTTAAATGTGTCTTCATAAAAGCCACAATTCATTCTATGGAGCTGTATGTGTGGACAAATTTCACTGTACAACAGACTTTTTGACAGTAATCAACAATTACATGTAAAACAACCCTTTCATAATTTCCGATATTGTTAATTCTGTTCCCTTCAGGGGTAGATCACTTGCTACTAATTCTTACTGTATTACTGTATCTACCTTTCATGGTAAAAAAACAAATGTTAAGTTGTAAAGCCAGACGTCTGTAGGCCCCAAAGGATTCCAAAATCAGGAGTTCCCATATACTGTATGTAGTAAAAAACAGCTGAACACAACATGATCTTACCTTTTCATAATTTGTTTTCCTATTGGAGTGGAGCCTGTAAACCCTATTTTGCGAACATCTGGATGGTCTGAAAGCCTCTGTCCTACCAGGGACCCTGAAAATCCAAACCAAGCCAACAGTTTCACAGTCAGGAAAAACAAAAAACCATACGCTGCTGTACAAAACTCATAGCATTTTCTATTATTCCTCTCTCTTCATTCTGCTTTTTTGTTTCTGATTGTTTTTGATAGTTTTTATATACCTTCTATAACCAAAAACCTCTCACTTATAAGCAAATGAGTACAATATATTAAAATAAATCTAGAATCTCCTAAACATAAGTAGCCAATACAGGGATTCCACAATACATTATATTCTGTAGCAGCAGTAAGAAATTATCCTATTGCAATTTTAGCTATTTTGTTCCATGTTAACAGTTAATCCTGATACATCTGTGTTGTTGAAGTACAAAACCTAGCCCCTTAGGTTTATTGATATACAGAAAGAAATACATTTTTGATAATGACAAGGATGTGTAAATTACATTTGACTGGGAAATGAGATGGATCAGCTACTACAAAAATTGGTACTGGCTGCTCATATTTTTATCTCGTTTGTTTGAGTTGTTGTGATCAAAGGCTGAGTGATTATGTGATCAATGTGAAAACTCCACGTTACTACTAATAATAGCAAATTATTAATAAAATAATAACTGGTGGAGGCTTGAATAAACTCATAATGCTCCTGATTGTGATGTGGTATAAAGATCCTAAAAAAAAGTATACTGCGTAAACACTCGGCAGATGACATTTAATACAGGCAAGTACAGGATTTTGCATGTACTGTAGGTAGCAAAATCAAGAGATAGATGGAGTTCCATATGAAAAAGACATACAGTAGGTGTTCTGAACCTGGAAAACAGTATACCTGCTCCAGGGAGAATGTTGATCACTCCCCTAGGAAATCCTGCCCTTGCGGTTAGCTCTGCAAACTTGATAGCAGTAAGTGGGGTGACCTGGAAAGAGAAACAGCCCAATTTAGAAAATAACTGCATGAGAAAAAATTGCACAAAGGGCAAACTTTAATGACAAAGAAACTGGACGTAAAAATCACATTTTAAAGGAAGACATGACCTTATCACAAAAATGAACAAAATCTACAAAACCTAGCTAATACACCTCACAAAATACAACCACTGGGGACAATTAAACAGGTATACTACTGATACTGACATTGATATGGCTTGAAAGAAATTCTTATTCAACTTTTTTTGTTATATTTGCAAAATGTGGATATTTAAAATCTGCATCTGTAGATATTTTTTATTGCTTGGAAAAGTTTTGATGTGTTTGTTCTAATTATATAAATGTAATATACTTCATAAAAAGTGATCATATTTTATACTTTTCTAAGAATATGTAAACAGAACACTTGCTGTTTTTGTTGTAAAAAAAGGGTGTAATACTAATTTAATACCAAATGATAGGGAATAATAATACGGAATCGAACTAAAGACATTTTGGCAGAAAAAAATTCACTTATGGGTATTGTGGAAACACATTTTGATATTCGTTTTTTTTAAACTTTTATTGTCCTTATGGTGTTAATGGACAATGAAATGCTCATAGACCGTAAAGTAGCACAATGCACACCAGCTGCAGTTTAGCACAGAAGTTAAGACAAGGGCTTGCTATTCTGAGGAATGCAGAACAAGTCCTGATCAGAGTGATCCTTCTTGGTATGTTTATAAATTGCTTGTTGTGAACGCAATGCGCCTCATTCAGGTTTACATCCACATGAAGAAAATCTATATTCTGTCTTAATGCACATTTCAGCAACAAGTAATCAGCAAGCAATTTAATTTTAATTTTGATTATGAAAAATATTTCACACATACAGTACTATACTGTAGTGGATGTAAAACCATAGGGTATCATACTGCTATGAGATTGTGGATGTAAAATGAATATTTAAATACTATGATATAAACAATTAATAAATATATACTATATACTATTTACTATATAAATATAGACATAGTGACTAAAATCTTCATATTTAAAAGACCAGAATAAAAACAGGAATTACTTAGCTAAAGCAGTATCAGTGACTATTGGGAATGTTTACTGATAGAGAGTTAAATAAAACACCACACCCTTTACCCTGCTGCGAGGAAAGTAAAAAAAATATTTATTTTATTTCTGTTTTATCTATAATGATTTGGTCTCACTGCAGACTACTGCGTTTTCAAAATTTTCCAGTTCTGTCAATCAAGACATTGAAACTCGCTTCACTTGACCGTCGCAAAGAAATTCGTCAGCTTCTTTTCGTTAAAAGTTTAGTAGACACTTTAATCTTGACCCAGGGTAGACCCTATTTGTTATACAACTCATATTTTGTGGTATGAGAAACCTTTTTCCAGCATATTTCAGATGAATTACAATATCATTTAAGAAGACACTTTAATGAAGATGACAGATTTCCAAGACCTTTTTTCAATGGTCTTGATGGTTTCAGACTCAGTTCTTCGATTTGCTTTCGTATGCCCTCATGACGGATTGTTCATCATGCACTTTACACTGACCTGGGCTGGTTTCAATACAACCGTGTTGCCGGCAGCTAAGCAGGCAGCTGCCTTCCAGGCCAGCATCATGAGGGGGTAGTTCCATGGAATAACAATTCCACACACCCTGCCAAGGAAAAGCAGACTTCAGAACCTGACTGAAATCACATGCAAAAGAACTGGCAGTTTGCGTAACTGCATGCTCACTAGAACGTGATGCACAGTACTGAGCTTTTTCCAGTGAGAAATGTGCTCCATAAAAGGCTCAGTATCAATTACAGATGAACACTGTGGAGAACATCCATAATGAGTTTAATTAAATGAGGTCAATAGCTCTTTACGTTTGGTCTGCTCTGGGGCTTTCAATATTTATTTTGTTTTCCACAAGAGCACTAGGTTCAAGTTCTGTATTTTAATTATTCTTTCTTGCTGACTTTCGAGTAGTGTCCAGCCGCAGTTTGATCCATCATTAATTAACCTTTAGATTTCTATTTCTGCCACAAGAAGCACAACTATGTAAGTTGTATATTTATAGAGCAACAAGTCACTCAGATGTGATCAGAGCACTGTGGCCCATTCCAGTATGCACACATAAATAAAAATACATTATTCTCATATACACTCATCATAATGTGTATTGTATACATATTTTTGTATATCTAAAATAGTTTTGGAACATGATCTTTTATATTCGTATGCATTATATGCCAGCAGCCATATCACCCTGCAACTCACAACTGGCAACCCACTGAAGCTAAGCAGGTGTGAGCCTGGTCCGTACCTGGATGGGAGACCTCCTGGGAAAAACTAAGGTTGCTGCTGGAAGAGGTGTTAGTGGGGCCAGCAGGGGGCGCTCACCCTGCGGTCTGTGTGGGTCCTAATGCCCCAGTACAGTGACGGGGACACTATACTGTAAACAGGCGCCGTCCTTCGGATGAGACGTAAAACCGAGGTCCTGACTCTCTGTGGTCATTAAAAATCCCAGGGCGCTTCTCGAAAAGAGTAGGGGTGTAACCCCGGTGTCCTGGCCTAATTTCCCCCCTGGCCTTTACCCCATCATGGCCTCCTAATAATCCCCTTCTATGAATTGGCTACATTACTCTGCTCTCCTCCCCACTGATAGCTGATGTGTGGTGAGCGTTCTGGCGCACTATGGCTGCCGTCGCATCATCCAGGTGGATGCTGCACATTGGTGGTGGTGGAGGGGAGTCCCCATTACCTGTAAAGCGCTTTGAGTGGAGTTTCCAGAAAAGCGCTATATAAGTGTAAGCAATTATTATTATTATTATTATTATTATGACCTGTATCACATTTAAATTGCACTGATTTGTCTATGTTTAAATTGCAGGGCATCAACTCGGCATATTCATATTCGATTATAGAGTGAATTATTATGTTCTGTATTGTGTACTGTCTCTCGTCGTCCTGTATTTTAATCATCTGTATTGTATATTGTGCATTCTGGTCCTGTATTTATATTCTGTATGTGTTTGTCACATGTCAAACGTCTGTAGCAAAGCTGTACCAACAACAATTTCCACTGGCCTCAGTCATGTGGCAATAAAGATTCTATTCTATTCTACATGTGAAGTAATGCAGACTGCTGCAGACACAAAGCAGCAGAAAAAGGCGATGACACCACACCACTGTACATTGTTTTGCAGAAACATCTCAGAAGACACTATCCAGATGGTGGAAGCCCGGACTCTGTTCAAGGTAAAACATCTCACCCGATTGGCTCCCTCCTTGTGAAAGTCAGATTTCGATTGGGCCGAGCTTGGTTGATGGGGATGGTACTGCCCTGAGAATTCAGAGTAATGTGTTATCAAATTAAGAGCAACTGTATACTCCCTGTATTATTTAATCTTGCGTCTTGTATCATCAGAACTTGAAATTCAAACTCAAAGCTGACTTGAGAAACATCTACTATTTCTAACAGTCTTTTATTCTTAATACATTTTACAAATTCACCTAATTTCATGATCCATTCATATTATCTTTCCACCTTAACACTAATTGTTAATTCCATTTGGTTAAAATAATAAACATTTGTAAGTATAATATCTATCGGACAATACATCAGAAATGTCCCAGATGTATTTCAACATGTTGCTGCATAGTGTTCAAATCTAAAATAATAATACTATACAAACCTGATGTAATACTCATAACACCATGCATCATCTGGGGAAAAGAGTAACTTCTTTAGAGTAACTAAGAAGAAGGGTTTTAATAATATATCTCTCAGAGGTCATAAGAGTAGCAGATGACATGAAAACATGAAACATTAAAGTATTACATAAGTCACACATGATCCTTGACATACAAGGCAACACTGAATATGCCTCCTCTAGGCTTCCAAGATTTTTATTTTTTTAAGTCATTATAACTTGTTCTACAAAATGAAATAATAAGGAAATGGAGTGATCAGTATTAACATTTAATATTAAGTGTTGTGCTTAGGAACATATGTCATTATTATACTCCAGTGTAGTGAATTGGAGTAAATGCATACTGTAGCAAAGACATGCACTAGGACAAAAATAAAAAACAAACAATGAAAAAATTAGAAAACCATGTTAAAAGGACTGCAAGTGCTTATCTAGGATACTTAGAACTTTGTTTGTGATGCAATGTTAAAGCCATCCTAAGAGGTGAGACTTCTAAAGGATCAAGACCCAATAGTCTCACCTGTATCTTGTCACACCAGCCTGCAAAGTAGCGGAAGGTCTGGATGGACATTCCCACATGTGTCTTCAGAGCGAGGGTGTAAACAGCACCTGAGTCAATGGCTTCAATGGTGGCCAGCTCCTCTTGATTCTCTTCCATGAGGTCAGCCAGTCTAGGAGAGGAGACAGAACAGTTTTCATGCAAACAGCCTGCATGGACAAACCTCAGACAAGTAAAGACACTTACAGTACAGAGTTCCAGACATGAACACTGGCACCATGCATCTTAAATTGCTTATTTTATGAGAACTACCATTTGCTAGGGTGAATTGGTGTGTAACATGCTTAGAAGAAGAGACATTCATATTTTTTAACAAATAGGAAATAAATTAATGGATTACTATTCAGTCATGAATATATGGTAAGTGTATGAAATATTCTACAAATATTGTATTTGCATAACGAATCCATTAAAATCATTTTTCATTATTTTGAAATTATGCAAAGCTAAACAGGCTTACACAACTACTAATATTACTGTAAAATATCTGAGTATTTTTAAACAACCACGTATTCCTGAAATTGTCAGCAAACAGAAACTGCAGGAGAATGAGTTTATTTGAGAAAGAAAATCATGGGAGAGAAACTAATAATTCCTCTTATGCCAAGTCGTCATGGACATTCTCAGGGATACCTACCTGTAAATCAGCCTCCCTCGGTCTCGGGCATTCATCTTTCCCCACTCGCCATTCTCAAAGGCTTCTTTTGCTGCGGCAACAGCTTTGTCAACATCAGAGACTTGGGCCAAGGATACGTTACAAATGGCCTAGAGACAAAAAGAGGTTTGGACCTCAGAGGTAGGCTGCAAAACAATTCTTAACTACCCCCAGTTATGTATATCTGAGAAGACATAATATCCTAAGTAAAATATCCAATCAGTAGTAAAAAACAAAGCTCATATGGATCAACGCTCTCAACCAAGTGTTCTCTTAGACCAGGGCTGCTCAATCTTCCTGCACTTCCAATATACCCCTTTGCAGGACTTTGGTATGGCCAGCACCTTAATTGCTATATTAACCCCACTGATTACCAATGAAATAATTAAGGATCTAGTTAGTTTTCCAGCGTAATGAAGAGGTTATACAGTAGGCTGAAAAACCAGTCATATACTTTGGTATCATTTTTTCTTAACTTTTCAAAATTTAATGTAATGCACCACATTTTTGTAATCAAAATTTTCAGATGCAAAATAGAAAGGTCATATTTCTGTACTAGAAAAGGTATCTGTTATCAAGCACAGTGTACCATACATATGGCCTTAAAATAGAGCCAACTACCATCCATCCATGCAGTGAAGAGGTTTGCAGGCAATACAAACATCTGAGTGTGTTTTCTTACTGTTCCATCTGTAGGGTTAATGGTCTGGTAAGTTTTCCCTCCCTCCGCATCAACAAATTGGCCGTTAATGAAAAGCTGGTGAGGCATCTTGACAGTCATGTTGTTCACATTCATCTCAACCTAATAGAAAAGGAGAAACCTTTAAGGTATAATAAGGTAGATGCATATCCATATAGATAAGATATAGATCATGTTTTATGCCACAAATATTACTGCAGGGAAAAATCAAACCTCATTTTAAAAACTTATTTGGAATAATTGGGCTATTTGTTTGTTTTTTTATACACAGTCTAAAACCCTGATAGCCTAACATTACTAGGGCTGCACTGATTCCAACCAGCATGTCAATATCAGTATATACAGTATAGTAAGTAATAACTCTGAATACACTTTTAGACAGCTTTGTTAAGTTATATACAGTATATATGGCCCTAAAACAGAGCCAACTACCTTGCTTGTTTTAGGGAAATTACCCACTTTTTAGGAGCTGAAAACTATTCAGATAGCCTCATAAACCAAAATGGGAACTCCGCTAGAAACAAAAACACAACTTAGTACAGCACCAGGGCAGAAAATAACTCCTTTTCACGGAGCACTTTGTATTAGATAATAGGAAACTGGCTATGTTGCAAAGAAAAAAGGCAATAAAAAACAGGAGCTTTCACTGGCCATGGCTAATATTAATCATCTCGGTGTCACGTGACACGCACGTAATCGACTTGCAGCTCCCCCTCTGCGTCCTCTCCTCGCAGCTTCCGCACAAGCATCTGAACGAACTCCTGGAAGGTGGTGGCCATGTAGACATCCTCGTTCTGGATCTGCAGCCCAGCTCCCTTCAGTTTCACCTCCTCAACTAGCCTGTAGAGGAGCCATGAGGAAACAGCACCGCTTGATGATAATCAGGGCAAAGTGGTACTAAGAATAAATCCTCTGTGACCTGGCCAATACATTTGTGGGAGGAGATCCACAAGCACAGCATGAATGCTTTTACGCAACTACCATGGCTTTTACCTTACAACATCCATGGACGCTGCACCAGACTTGAAGAAGTCAGTTGAGTGTTCTATTACATCTACGTTTGTCAGAATACCTTTCCAGATGGCCTATTGGGAAGAAAAAGTGAAAATGCAGTTTATTCCAACTCAAATACAACTGTGTTCAGTTCCTGGCAAAGCCTTCTGAATTTGGCAGACTGTTGACATGCTCAGAGGTAATTAAGGTTTTCAGTCTAATTTGTCAAATTAATACACTGAACCAGCTCTTTAACTGTTGAGGAACCTTATCATGTTTTTACTTTTAGCTATTATACCAATATAGTTACAATTTTATCACTAGTCATATCAAGATAGGTTAGACCATAATTATAAACTGTTTTCCAGAAGGCTGTACATACTTTTTAAGGCACAAAAGTCATGGTATTGGATGAATGTATTTATATAATGCCAGGGTAATATATGTTAATTCCATTAAATAAATATGTGGTCAATCAGAAAACAAGTAATTACATTTGGAAATAAGTGAAGGTAACAGGACCTCTTGTGGCAGACTTTAAACAATCTGAAAATGACAAGCTAAAAACTGTAGAAAGATAATAAATATACAAGCTCGATGCTGGTGTTTATTTTTGCCTGTCTTTCACAAAAATGTTCGCAGAACAACTGTGATGTTGTTCTGCGAGGTGTTGTCAGCCTCACCCGTAACTCTTCAGCAAAGCGCTTCTCTTGATCTGTCAGCTCCACAGAGGCACTGTCGCCAGAGTGGAAATACTGAGATGCAGCAATCATCTTTCCATCGTCAAACTGCAGGTTCTTCACCAACAGCTACCCAGAAAAGCACACAGAAAGTCACCCTCCCAGGGATCATAATGCCAATATCAACTTAAAATGCATCACATGAATGTGAATTAAACCATTAGGATTACAACTGACAGTGTTGGACTTCTTTTCTTATCATTTAAGGTATTACAATTATAACAGAAACTACTGTTCGATATCTTGATACAAGTACAGTGTAAATGGACAGTTAGTGTATGGTTCATTTATTAAATATACTAACATTTGTCCAGATAATTAGAGGTAGTTCTGGCAATGAGACTCATATTATCACTAACGTGGCATACACATGGGAGCAGGTAATTTGTAACAGGCTACTTCTATTAATTTAAAAACAGTCCATCGTTGATATTTTTTAGCTAAAAGTGATAGTTTCAAGATGAAGGACGTGAAACTGGGATGCAGTGAAAATAAATATGTGCTAGTTAATGTGTTGAACTGCAGTGGAACTAGCATGTGATTCAGGAATTTTATCAGTAAAATGTATGAGCCCCCTTCCCTTTATAAGACATGGATGATTAAAGCGGCTGACTATACAAACGGGCATAAAAAGGAATGTCCATGTCTCACATAAGCGAAAAGACCAAAGGCCTTGTGTAATCCATTAGGCACTGTAAATCAATTGGCTTCACATTTTGAGTTATGTAAAGCCCAAGTGTCATGTTGCAGTAAGAAACTGAAGATCATCAATAGTTGTTAATCCCATCAGTATTAAATTATAATCCATCCATCTGGTTGCAATTGCCTCATCCTTAGAGAGTCAGAGAGTCAGGATATTCAGAACCTGACCTGCCTGCATTCAACCACAATATGTGGGGAACAAAGCACATTTTTCACAAATGTAAAACATGATATGGTTTTCAGGGTACATGACATTGTAATATTGACTGCTTGTTTCAGAGATTCCAAAATTCTCACAACTTCCTTTTAAATTTGTGCCTGAATTGCCTTTCATTGCTAGATTCAACTGACTTGCAGAAAGTGACTTGCATTAATTCTATTTAATCTGAATTGAAACAAACAGATGTTACAAAGGGATACGTTCAACTCATCAAATTATTTCTTTGTAGCTGTACATAAGCTCAGTTATGCCTTTTGAAGAATTAATTATCACAAAAGTGAAGTGATATAAAACCCTAGGCTTCATCATAGTTTAGTGAGCTCTACATTTTAAAACTTTAGTATTTACTACAGGTAATTGGAAAAACAGGAGATCATTCCTTGGCAACCAATGAAAAGGTGCCTAGGAATGGCTTGGTTCTTAAAATTGCCTGTAGTAAAGTGCCAGTTTAAATCTGTCAAAAGAACACAACATGAAATGTTTAAAACAGACAGATTAAGAAGATCGACATGGCTGGAGAACTACTATTTTCCTAAAAACTTTCTACTGAGAAATTAAATTCACACAAACTCCATTTTTTGAAGACCTGCCTTTACAGATGAATTTAAATTCAGTGCAAAGAAAACAAAACACAAAGCAAAGAAAATCCAGAGAATATTACCATCTTGCCGTCATTACCAAACAAGACCAGCCCATTTTTAGTAACCAGTCCTGGTTTGCTGGCTCCTGGTATCTCAAGAGACTGACCATCAGGTACAGTAGTGGTGTCCATCATTGAAGAACCATAGAAAGTCACTTTCTACAGGAAACAAAAACAACTTGCTTAGATACCAAATATGTTTGATTTTCGTCTGAGACATTTGGGACCAAACTAAGACATACTGTATTTACAGTACCTATACCATATACTGTACTGTACTGAGTCATTATAAAGTGCTTGTATAAGACCTTGATATTTTTTTTCCATTAAAGTGGCTCAATATAATAGCTAACGTTCATGATCTCTGTAATATTTATAAGTGTCTAAAACAGTATTTTGCATATTGCATAAGCAGTGCAGAAGATAAAAACGAGCAAATTCACATACACTATAGTATAACCATGAATAAAATAATAACAATGAAAATCTTTTTGAATCTCTTTAATCTAGCAGTAAAGACTATTCACAGTTGTTCACATCAAGCACCTCATGTACATCATAACAAGTAATTACATTTGCCTAGTCCTTGCCATCCTCAAGATCCCAAAGCACTTCACAACTGCAGTGCACTCAGTACCCTTGTACTGTAGGTGGTGCACTGAGGCATCATGAGCTAGTAGCTCAGTTACACAGGTGATCAGCTGAAGAAGTGGGCCACTGCTACAGCAGAAGCCCACCCCAGCACTAACCAGGTGCAGAACTGCTTAGCTCTTCAGTTCTGATGAGATTAGTTTAGTAACACACTTCCATGTTCAAACCACGTTACTTTTATTTATTCCAACAGACAAGAGCAATAAGTAATCAAGGATATCTTACATTTCTTGAGAATGCCTAAATTCTCTGTCAAAGAACTGAAGGTAAACTAGATGCCCCCCCCCCCCCAGCTTGAGCAGAATAATAACCTTCTACAGTCTCCTCATAGCAAACATTCTAATACAGAACCTGTAACTACAGTATACAGGTATGCATGCTGGGCTGTTACGCATCACTACACACCTGGCCATCCACCTCTGCCCAGGCTCCTGGCACTTTGTCGTTCCCTCGAATCCAGTTGTGAAGAACTTCAGCAGGCTGGTCCCAATTGATCTGCAGAAACCAGGTGACAGGGACACACATCAACCTCTGGTGATTACAGGCACAGCAAAGCAATATATGCACTTAATAATGTACTGAACATGCGTGTCTTAAAATGTCTATTCTGGTTCTTATTTTACAATTACACATGCATGCCTGTAAACCTCTGTTCCTCACTTGTACACAACAGTGGTGAAATATATTACTCAAAATAAAACAAAACTTACACTTAACATCTCTTATTATGTCAAAACTATGTGTACTCTTTGATAAAGATAAATATAGGCCTACCCAAGAAACACCCCTTTTCTCACTCTGAAGATGTTTGCCAACAACAGTACCTTATATTTCTCTGTCTCGTCATTTAGTGCTCATCTAAGTTATAATTTATCCTCCCAATCAAATTTTATTCGTGGAACTTGGCACAACAAGCTCTTTAATCATTTGATTACTGTAATCAAATACTTATAACTGAGCAGTGGGTTGTACACTAGAATGGACTGAGTCAGATCCCTACATAATATCGTGATATATAAATAAATACTTTCTTCAGGTGCTCACACCTGAAGAAGGCTCCACGGCCGAAACGTTGTGTTCTCTTTCTTCTTTTTTTCAGCATGGAATAAACCTATTACTTGTTCCTTTGCAGCCATGCTGACGCAGCTACCCACCTGATATATAAATAAAGCTTTCTATATGAGAGACGGTTTTCCAATAATTACATTATTCAACTAATTAAACACATACCGCATCATTATAATGTGTTTCATCATATGTAGTGGGGAAGTGTAAAATAGTACAGGGTTAGTCAAAAAGTTGTTGACAAGTATGAATGCCAATTATTTTACTAAGCTTTTGTTTTCTCCTCCACAGATTGGGAAAGATTGAAGGTAACTGTTAGAAACTTTGACAGTTTATTACAAATTAATTACATGGGTTACTGTGACAAAAAAGGTTCCCAATGAAAGTATAAATATCAAAGTCGTCGACAGCATTTTGACTAACCCTGTATCACAGATCTTTTTGTATGAATTCAATATGAGCTCTGCTGTTTCTGTCTACCCATATCTTGAGCAATCTCATCATGATTTATAAAGGTGCTCCTGAAACCAGATTTGACCAGACCTTTGCATTCTCTTTCTTTTGGATTCCCTCATAGGTGGCTCCATCCTCTGGCTGTGTTATCCTTGGAGCTTGCCCCTGTTCAATGAGTCTCACAGCCTCCACCTGCAAACAAATACCATGTTTGATGCAACTGAGCAGACTGCTGGAAGACCAGGACACAGACTGGGACCTCTTACCAGACATGTTGATATAACTTCAACATTCGTCTAGATTAACAGACAATACCTCACAAGCTACAGTACCATAGCACCCATTACACAGTATGCTCTACATTTAATTTCAGTGATATCTGACATCTAGCTGCAGTGAACTCTACTTATTTGAAGTGACATGAAAAATACTGTATACAGAGACACAATTTTAAAGTCTGTTTTAGATGCACTGCACAGCATTTATCAAAACAAATTGACTGGAAACAGTATACTGAAATATATTTCTTGGCTTGATACCTCGAGACTATGTTTGTAATGTTAGTTCTAGCTACTATGGAATAGTGCAAACAGAATCTTTATGTACACATCATTCTCAAAACATTTCGAGTTTTTATAATTACTGGAGTGGATTGTTACTCATAATGTTCTTTGTGGCTCTGAACACTTTCTTATATGCAGGAAATACTGTAGGTGTTGCACCATAATGGTTCAACCCTTTGATTTGTTAGTTCTGGCAAAGGCTTATACCCACTATGCTTTTTAAATAGCCGGATTACAAAATGTGTTCTCACTTACTGTATACCATATTACAGACGTCAAATAAAAACTACAGTAAGCAGTTGTTGCCTGGTATATTTTCTAAAGTGTTTCATCCTTCTAATTCACATGAGGAACAATATCTTGAGTCTACATTTGTCAGCAGGTGTGTTCAAAGCACACCCTGCTAGGTGACTTTATCTGCAGATTTCCTGAAATGAATCTATCTTCCTGAATGCGACTCACTGTGCCTTTAACCCCCTCTGGGAAGAGGAACCTGTTGTAGATGGTGTTCACTGTGTCATTGGGCTCCACATTACACTCTCTCTGCAGGAGGATGGGGCCTGTGTCCAGCCCATCGTCCGCCCAGAAAAGCGTGAAACCGCCTTTCTTATCCCCATGGATCAGGGTCCTGCAAGAGCATGAAAAGAAATCAAAGGTCACTCAGCTCAATTACAACAACACCCAGCCACTGTCCTGCAGAATAGACACGGATAAACGGCGCTAGACGACAACATGGGCTGGAAATGAAAAAGACAGCACGGATCTTTACCAGTTGATGGCCGAGGCGCCCCTGTGTCGAGGCAGCAGGGAAGGGTGGTAAATTATGGAGCCGTGCTTGGGGAAGTCAATGACTTCCATGGGGATGAACTGCGAGCAGAAAGGCATCACATTAAGCTCCGCTCCCACAGCCTTGTACTGATCTACCACCTCAGGGATGGCCTTCCCTTTCAGCCTCCATCGGGGGAATTTAAACACTGGCACGCCGTCCTTCTCCGCCTCTGTAGCTACAGAACAAGGACACAAAAACATCAAAATGCTGCACAGTCACACGGTACCCGCAGGGAGGGAAATAAACAGCACAACAGCTTGATCCAGGTTTAATGGTGGAGATTCTTAAACAGTATAAAGTAATATTGAAAATATACTGTACATACATATTACAATACAATACAGTACTGTACAAACAGATATAAACTATATAAACTATTGTAATACACAGAATATCCTGCATCTGCATATTTGTCTGCATGCAGGAGCTTGCTACTGGTGAAATCTAAAAAGTGTCATACCTTTGCAAGCTCAAATTGCTGTAACAGTATATTTTTTCCATCCCTATTAGTCCCTGAATACAAAGCTACTATAAACTGATATACAACAGTGACCCTGTTGTTTGAAAGATATTCCGCGCTTAGATTAAATAAGAACAGACTGATAATGCTTAGCTAATCAATAACTTTTTTGACGGATTTAACGATATATATGCACATAAGTGTTAATTTGGTTTGCCTACTTATGGGTTCTAAAACCTGAACGAACTTTTATTTTAATTTCTAATGAACACTGGATTTCTGCTGCAAAAAGCATTCAAGTTCCTGCTTATCATGAATGGAAGGCCACGTACAGAATTTAACTCTTAATGTGTTCTTTCAATTAATATAGAGAAAATATTACAGCTATTCATTACAAAGCCAGTGGAAAATAACTTGGTATAGTTCACTCTATTCTGCAAAGAAGGCAAAGTGCTAAATATCTTCCCTGGGAACCAAACATTGTATTGGAAAGAAAATGTTTTCCATAGTTGCATTGCAATGGTAACTACAAAGCAGCTCACTGTCACAGCTAGACATCTTCTGTAGATTGGATAGAAAGTTCATTACTTCTAAGTGCACAATACAAAATGATTGTGCTGGCCTTTCAGAAATACAGGACACGTTCAGACAATTGTTTTTTACCTAAGGGGTTAGCTTTTCCATCTTTGTCAGGGATTGTGAAAACACCCACAATCTGGTGTCCTTCCTTCACCAGTTCCTTATAAACCTCCTGCCCAAACAAGCTCTGTCCAATCACAGCAATCTTCATGTCTCTTTAAGTTTGACTAGACACTAGGAGAAAGCATAAACACTTGTTAATATTTCCTTAGTGTACAGCTTACATAATGAGCTCACGCAACATGTGGATTGCTCTCCCAAAACCTCGCACTTTGTTCTTCACTATGTTCATGTGACTATTGCAAAATGTCTAAAAAAAGATTTCAGTGTGTAACAGCAATTGGTCACATACAATCAGAATATCTGCCAGAACCAATCCAGAACCCGGAGCCTTTTCCCTTAACTCTTTGGAATAGCAGGTTGCCAAACTACATCGGCTTTTATCTCCTTACTCGGAAAGAGCACAAGTAAAGGGACCCACCCACCTGAATAAAATGTCCACGCAAAGAAGAAATCTTGAAACACACAGATTAATCCTTTTATCTTTTATCGATAACCTCACAGATAAACAGTAAGCAAAGCCTCAGCGACTACGTACATGCAAATAAAACCGTACATTCAGCGTTTGCTTTTGGTGAGGAAAAAGTTGGCACAGGGGGAACACCAACAGACCTTGATAAGTCTGCACTGCTTAAAAGGAACTACGCGTTCAGCAATTTCGTAGAACTGGTATCAGAATCAGAAATTATTTTTTGCCCATCTTTTTTCATGCTTTGATGGCTGCTAAATGCTAGTGTTAAATGAGGGGAGGCAATTGTAAAGCAAGTGGCTGGACCAATTATATCGCAATTCAGAGGCGAGCCTTTGGAGGCTCGACCAATCAAAATCCTCCTTAACGCACGAAGCTGTCCTGCTGAAGCGCATATTATTCTGAGTTTCGCATTGTGCCGAAGTTTATCCAATGCAATACTGCAGCAGTGTTGTGGACTGACTTCTAAATTACCATGAAATGCGAGTAATATCATTCTGAAGCACCTCCGCTATGTAGCTCAATCAACTTTCTCATGTGTTTTTAAGTCGAGCATTAAGGTGCAGGATTAAAACACTGCACAAATAAAATAAAAACACAACCATGAAACGATTACATTTAAATCGGGATGAATGCGGTGCTAAGACGCTTTCTATTGTACAATGCAAACAACGGCAAAAACTGAAAAGTTTTCTGAAAAAGCATTGTGCGAGAACGTGATTTCATTGTCAAATCAGTATAAAAAAACGTTTTAACAAGTCTAAAATGTGCAGTTGCATATTCAGCTAAACAAGGTGTTTGATCAATGCCATGTCAACAAATATTTAGAAATTATGCTATCACAATTTAAAAAGATGACCGGCGTTTTTCAACTGTGGAGACTTAAAGGGTAAGTAAAATTCAATTTAAGTAAAATTAATCTAATCGCTGTAAAAGACACTCACCTGAACCAGGTGAAGAAAGTAAGGTAGCTTGTCTCTTTTACTCGGGATACAGGAAGTGAGTGAAAAGTGAAAAAAATCGAGTAAATCCTGTAAGTCAGTCACTCAGCAGCTGCTCAAGAGCCTTCAAACAGTCCCCGACAGAGGACAGTTGATAAGGGAAGGCGGGGCATACAATTTGATATAGTAAAAGTCACTTTTTTTAAAGATGCAGTCCAGCAGACTATTCTAAAGAGTTCTAATATCATTGTTACCTCATCATCACACATTCCCGTTGGAACTAAAAAATCCATATAATTAAATATTTGTATAAAATCGACAAAACAGGATACTGGACATACGTTACAGCACTGCCTGTTCTCATAGTAACGCTGGTCGTTCTTCGTTTGCATTCTGCGGCGTTAGACACTAGACTGCAAGACTTTTAACTGTTATAGATCCTTTTGGGCTATAAAATTGCACACGTTTTTCCCGATAGCATCTATAACACTTAAAAGTCTTTTGCAAAGGTTCAATGCACCCAGACATATACCAGAAGGGTATTACATTTAAAAAGGTGGGGGAGTGAATTAAAAACATTTGAGATAATTCATTTTGGTTCATCTGCCTTTTTTAATATCCTACCAAATGTGTAATCTGGTTGTATACAGCCTCTGGATAAATAATTTCCCCCACGATATTAAGTGTTGCCACTGTGCACCTGGTAACAGTTAATGTGATCAACATGTTACTAAAACGCTGGAATCCCCTATGTATTCCTTGGTTAACAAAATTCAATAAAACACCACATAAAAACCGTACGTTACTGTGTTAATTGGGTTGAGAGACAACCCTTACCCTAGTCATTAATCTCCTTGTGACCAGTTAATTCTACTGTTTCCATAGTACTTGGCACAGAAGACTGAGAAAACACTAGAATGGTCTTTTCTGTTAGTGCTGTAACACCAATTAGACACAGACACTGTTGAACGCTGTTCAATAGTTGAGCAAAAGAAGTGGGTCTTACCAGACTCCTACCTCTGGTTTACCTGGAAAGACCAGAAGAGAGAAAATAAGGGTACATTCCTGAGAGGCCTTCCTGTGCTTTCAATAGTGGCGTGACTTTGCAGTTAAGTCAGATTAGACATTAACTTTCTTTCTAATGGAATAGTGCAGACAAATATTTCCCAGATACAGTCATTTTACATTGTTCAGAAATACTATTCTAAGGGACTAAGCATGCAGAAAACTGTATCTTTAAAGTCAGGTAAATAGTGTAATATGTGAACTGGGATTTTTTTTTCTAGGCAGAAGATGATTTTGTTTCATAAAATCTAAGAGCTTTTTTGAAAAGGCATAAAAATAAAAATAAATCTGCACAAATACATTACACCCTATACCAGAGCCATACAGAGTAAGTAGTTGTTCAGTGATATGAAGTGATTCTATTAATAACTTCCCCTAGACTGCTGGACAAAAATAGAATTAGTCATCTGTAATAAATTCTGACATTGGAGTTTAGGTGTCTAATTATAAAGGAAGAGATAAGTAGGTCATTTTAAAGTCTTTTGCCGAAATGTGAAAGATGCATAAATGCAGAATGAGATGCAGAAAGAGAAAACAGAAGGTTAACAGTAAAAAGAATCTTGGTTCTTGTTCTTTAAAAGTGTATATTGTTAGGTTTTACCTTTGTCACTGTACAGATGTACTGAAAAAGCATTGGAAATTTACTGCTCGGCAAATATCCCAAAAACCTCATTGATAAGAAGATTTAATAATTTTCTAGATTCCAACCCCTAGCATAAACCACGAATATTTGTAAGGTACTTAGGTCATTTGGGAGCTAAATGTGAGCATTTATATCAAACTAAAATGCACAGTCATTGCACTTAGCTTAACCTTCGGAGTGTCTCCAAAAAGGTCAGTGAACGCGAAAAAACTCTAGACTGTAGTAATCCTTTCAGGAATCTTTTTACAGGGAGAGCAGGCTCTGTGACAGACAATTTTCAAATGCATTTTAAATAGCATTGTAAAAAGTGAGAAAGGTCAAGAGAAAATGATTGGATTAAACAAGTACAGGCTTCCGTTAAGGAAAGAAATCAAGTCTGTAAAGCTTGAACTTTCCAGAGATATTTTGCTCTGCTCTTTCAGGTCATTTGTGTTTATTTTGTATAATGCTTCTGCCTCTTTACAGCATATGGAATTATACTGTAGTAGCCAAACAACACCTCAGTTAATGTACAAAAAAATATAAAGAACATAAATGTACATTAAAACAGACTTTGAAGTATGAGAGACCCAGTAAGAACATATATTATCTTTCATTAGTGGGTCTCCTTAAACTGCAATTTAATAGCAAAAGTCATCACAACATATTGTGGGATTTCCGCCATGAGATGAATTATTTTGCCAAAAATATAGATTGTGCTACGGTATCCCCCACAAGCTACTCTACATACACAAATTGTTTCTGCCATGTGGAAAAAAAATCTGTAAATTAGAAGTTATGTCTCACAAATACGAACAGTTGCTGTTTAATTTGGTTTGAAAAAGGTTTTTGAAAAAGGCAATTTTTAACATTTATTGCAAATAGAGGGTGATCTTATATACTGTTCCTTAGTTTTGTGAGGAAACAGTTTTGCTGCTATTTGGAAGAATTAGCTCTGGAAAAGGCAAATGAAAAGCACTTATTTGAGGTAGATATTTTCCCACTCTCTATTTTACCTTCCTTTCTTTCCTTTTTATGCTGTGACATTCACAGAGTTAGTCTGAAGCTGTAAACTCCAGTACAAGGTTACATGCCTGTTAAATTAATGACCTGGGGAGGATGAAATACTGTTGTTATAAAAAAGGAAGGTCTTGGAAATATGGTTTAATGCATGCAACACAGGAAAAAAATGTCTTCCCCACTATTAAAATTCAGTTTTACATTATTTTTGTTGTCTCATCTTTTTTATAATTTTCAGTTAACACAAATTAAACAGAAGAACGGCTGTGGGCAAAAATAGCAATTCTGTAGAATTTTTAACAGCTTTAGACAGAAGGTTTCTGAGTATTGTGTGGCACTACATTGCTTCCTGCATATGTACACTGTTTTCAAATGACTGCTGATTTTTTTTAAACTAAATATATGCTTGTGGTTCCAATGTTAAATGGCACTATAAACAATTGTTAAAGTGAAAATCGATTCTGAAAAGATTTCTTAACTCTAAATGTTACAATACTATTAGAGGATGGAAGCATGTATCACATATTGCTCCAAACCTTATCCATACATGACAAATATACTATATTTCCTTTTGGAACTTGGTTTCTATATTTTGGATGTACAGTATCTGGGGAATTGCTGATTGTCATGTCAGTGTGCACAAAAGCAGATACGCCTATAGAAACAACACATGGAGCATCATATTAAACAAGGAAGAAACACCAAATACTGAAAGATAAGTTCTGTATGTAAAGAACATTAAGAAAATCTCAAAATAATTTAATTATAAAACTGATACAACAATTTATTATTACTATAGGCTTTATCGTTATTTTTTATAAGACTACAGAAGATATAACAAGTTTTAAAAAAAGCTTTCATATCCAAGCATAAAATAACTCAAGATTGCATTATCTTTCATTGATTGGACTTTCACTATTGTGTCCCTAGCCAAAAGAAACAAACTTTAACCGGTATCTTCAGTGATTATCAGACCAATCAAAAGAGTGGTTCAGAGTCTTGTGTAGGTGTGCCTATGGTATTGAATCTGTCTGGAATAAAAAAATATCAATTGTGATGGGGTTTTCGGAGGACAAAGCTGCCATTTGCAAAGTCATACTAACATTGAATTGTTTTATTCTTTTACAGTTAGCTATAAAGTAATATAGCAGAAAGACAGATATATAATACAGGTCCATTAAATGATTTGTATCAGTGTTTTATAGAGTGTTTTAAGGGCGATGCCCAACATCCAAGGGCACCGGAGATTTTATAAACTCACAAAAAAAATAAAAGTACTGTAAATGCTTGCAAAAAATAGTAGCCGGATCCTTAATTTCTTTACAAAATAGTTTAAAACAGGAGCACTGAATCCTAGTTCCAAAGAGTCAGCATTGTATGCAGTGTAAACCATCAGTTTCTTAACACCTGGAACAATTTCGTTTTGACCGCTTAAGCAGGTAATGTGTTAAATTAAGCAGCTAAAACATAAGTTGAAAAACCAACATCCTTTCGCTCTCAAAGACCACAGCTGACCGTTCTTGACTTAATCGAGCCAATTAATGACCAAATTAATTAAAACAAAATTGTTCCATGTCTTTACCAATTGATCATTTAAGATGTCAATGCTTTCACATCTGTGCTTTTTTTTTTTCATGGACTGTACTCATTGAGGTATATTCCTCTTGAGGAACATTCCTTTTATTCAAAATCTTTGGTGTACATTAGAATTCATGAGCCTTTTGTTTTCATACTATTAGATTATGAGATGTATATTTAATTTTAAAATCATATAAAAAACAATGTTTGATCTAGCCTTTTGCAGGGCATAAACTATTAGTTTTTAACTTGAATAATTCAGGCAAGAACCTGTTCCTGCCGGTCTCACATAGAACAGAGTGAGTTTTAAGTTCAATTAATGATTTACTGTGAGGCCATTTGATCTCATATTGCTATAGTCTAACTGTGCTGTTTACCCAGTTAAAGGACAATCTCTAGAGAAGAGCAGTTAATAGCAGAAATTGACATGGCCCCTGCATAAAACATTTTCCTTCTTACGAGAAAACAAGGAAATATAAAAAATATATATTCTACATTAGCACTGATTATTTGTATCACCATAATTCACTAAATGACTGAACTTGGTTTGTATTTGATATGGGTGTTTTCTTTAAAAAATGATTGCATTTGAAACCACTAATTAATTATGCATCCTTGACCAGTGGGAGAAAGTCACAGTTATCTACTGTAATTTCAGCTGAGAATGCAGTATGCTGATGATAAACAATCTTTATGCCCCATGAACACTCCCCTGCCCTCTTTCAAATGACATAATGCTTATGATCTACAGTACTGTATTTAGACTTTATACAGAGTAAAGTAAATACTTTGAAGAGTCCATTAACAATACCCCAGACTGGTAAAATTGGAAGGAGTGAGATTAACATTTGTGGTTTAATTAATTGCATGGTAATGATTCTAGAAGTAATAACAACAACATTTAAACAAACTAGTTTAAAATATTAAATTAAATAACAAAAATGACTTGCACCCAAAATCCGTAGTTGATTTTGTAAGGTACACTTTGATAAATTACTCCACCTTAAATTGTAAGATGGCACTGATAACCTTAATACATTATTAAGATAAGAAAGATGTTCATCAATAAAAATTATTATGAGTGTAAATTAATTTAAATTGGTAAAGCATTTGTTCAGTATGCCAAGATGGCCAATCAATTAAAACATAACGTTCTCAGTGATGAATGAGATAGGGGGCGCCAGTAATATATCTTATGCAATAATGATGACATCAAGTCTCCCAAGAACAGATTCAGATACTGCACTGTTTTAGTTTAACTAGTTGAGAGTTAAATTCCTTTGAACAAAAATAACTATCTACATCTCAGTTAATGAGGCCACTAATCATACTACTACCATTAATTTTTATTACAATGGGATTATTTACCTTACAAAATGTATTAGGAGTTCTAAAATTTTAAGAAACGAAATTCTGAAAGTGAAGGACAGTTTGTTCAATTTACTTAGTATACTACATCTGAGAAGGAAAGTGCAAATATGTCTTATTCAAAAACAGAGATTTGAATAAAATAGTCATAAATGGTTAATACATTTGTTCTGTATAGTGTTTAATGTCTATGTACAATGTAACTATTCACCCATTGATATTAAAAATTTAATATCGATTAAATTATTAATTTAACAACAGCCTATTATCTTTTACTTGATAAATTGGTCACTGATTTTTACTCCTGAAACAGGGATAATAATATTATTAATAATATTAATGTTATAGAATGTTTACAGTACAGTTATTAACAGATAGCTAAAATCTTACCAAAATTATACAGAATACTGCACAAACATGTACAGCATTTCAACTGTATGTTTCCATCAAACTAATAATAAATATACTGTATACTGAAACTTTTTAGATAACTATAATTATACAAATTATAGTATATAACATTCGTCCACCAATTAAGGTTACACAGGCATTGTGTTTTTTGTCTTGCTATTCACTTTTCAGTGTGAAATTAACCTCCACTTTAACCTTATTATACTGTATAACACTCCCACTATTCAATAAGAATTCATTATGCTGTGATAAAAAACTAGAACTGCGTAATTAGCCATCATTATCCTGGAGCTGTAAAGCCTCCCTATTTACAGCATATACCCACTGTTATACCGACTGCTACCACACGGCTGTACCACAGTACTAAAAAGTACTCAATACTGATAAAAACTTTTGATAACTTTTTTTCTTAATTTTAAAACTGTAAAACTGTAAAAAAAAAAAACAATTCTTGTGCAGAATGGATCCCTATCATCTAGAGTATGTCGAAATAGACTTAAAAGCGAATCCTAAATCACTTTATGTATGCATATCTAGACTAAATAGTTTTATTTTTACAATACTTTCACAAGTATTTTTTCCTCTTTGAAGCAAAGAGTTTTAAAATCGCACTTCACAGTAAACACAGAGCCTTGTTCAAAACACATATCCATGAATTGCAATCACAGTGCAGATGATTTTTATGTCTTGAACAAAAGAGTTTCAAGTATTATAATACTGATGTACTGAAATACCTGAAAAGCATGAACAAATCCAACCATAGGCACTACTTCAATTACAGGAATTCAACAGATCCAACAGAGACAAGTACAAACTAAAAACAAGTGCCTTTAAAACGTACAAAGATTTGTATGTAAGATAATGTCAAAGCTGAAACACTGTGTTCCTCTGAGACACAGCTGGATGACACTCTTGGACTGGAGCTCACCTCTTTTGTTCACAATATTTGTTTTATTCATTTGTGCTTTTGTTATCTGGGTCCTCTGCTGTGATAGCAGCCGGTACAAGATGATCTGCAGAATGACAGACGACAAACATCACTAAAAGTTACATTTCATAGACCATTATAATAAATGCAGCAAGATCACAAAAGTCTTCCCTACGTTTTTTAAACACTAGTAAAGCACAATCATCCATATATCCATTATATACTGTAAATGATGTTTAATACTACTGTAATAAAGAGCTCCAGCAACCTGGAGACTATTGCAGAAGAACAGACCTGAGTTAGTACTACACCCTGACCAGGACCTGTCCATTGCAGTAACATAATCATACAATCATAAATTAAAAGATGTACAGTACTGAATAAGAGCACCTTGGGACAGTAAAACATGGGTGAGGGTGTAGAATGCACATTGTTGGAAGTCTTGCACAATTTGCAAAGTTAATGATGGAATAATCGTCAAAGACACTATTTTAAAATTTCTCCCATACAGATGATTTTCTGATAAGATAGATTACCTATATAAAATATTCCTATTTATTTCATAGCCTCTTAATATCTTAATATTAGACATTTAAAGTACTGCCCAGTGTAGAAGAGCATGGTTAATAATTTAGCACATACTGTATAACAGCAACAATAAGCCTTAAGGAAAGGTCGTTTTTTTAATATTTATTTTTCTATGCCCTATAACAAATTTTTTTGAGATTTACAGTATGGAGCTTTCCTCAGATAATTTGCATGATTTCTTATTCTTACTGTCGAAATTAGGACCAGTTATGTCTTTTTAGAAGGGTGAGGTTATTCATTTAAATTGATGCAATCAAACTAACATGCACTGGACCATTCAATCTTATACATATTGGCTGAGATACACCAGATACTGCAATCTTTTTTCATCACCCCATTTACACCTTATTAAAGAAGGATCTGTACCCAGACAAATGTATACTTATGGTATGTTTTTTGTATATACTCGGCAAGATTTTATTATGTGATGCAAATTCAACTGAAAAAATATATTGAAAAGGAATTGATCAATAAAAATGTTTCAGGGCACATTAAGATAGGATTATTTGACGAAGTACTTCAGCATCTGTGAAGACAAAATATAGAATTCTTCAGAATGTTACACTTAAAAATCCTATATTTTAAAATCTCTTTTGTGAGTAAAAAGTACAAATAGGCATCATTTCATGTAGTGTTTAGGATATACTGTAATAACGCTGTTTAAGTGAGAACCACAGAGTCTTGGAACATATTTGCGAAAAGATTGTTTTCATTATTCCAGGAAAACCTCAGTCGTTTACTTAGCATTAGAGTCTCAGGGACAGGGTTTGTGCACATTTAAACTGAACCCTTAAATTGGGAACTGACTAAAACTTACAGCATGCCATAATATTGAATTAGGTAGTTGAAGTATGCAATTAATATATGAACTGGGAAGAAAACTATGAGACCCAGTGGATCGAGTGAATGTGGAACAAGAAACCCATCCCTGTTGTCAAAACCCATACCCAAACAACTTTAAGAAAGATTCTGAAAGGACCAACCAGCAACCAAATGATCTAGATAGACTCAGTGGCTGCCTTTTGTTTGTGATCTTTTTTATATTTCCCCAATGACTGTCACGTGGAACTGTCACATCTGAACAAGAACCTCCCAAACATGTCATTCCATATCACGACAAAAATGTCAGTAGATCACTTGCTGTTTTGAAATATAATGTACTTCGGTCAAGTGGCAGCTGTCTCCACTGGGTTGGAATATCTCTAGGTCTAGTGGAAAAAAAAAAGTGGATGTTGCCAAAGCTGTCACTATCCCTGGTTTCAAAGACAAACTGCTGCTGTTGGACAGCATTGCTTACAGTCCAGTCAACCGGGCTGTCAATCACAGCTCAGGCCACAGGGCGGAGCTCCAACTAGCCCCTCCCTTCTCCTTTTTCAGCTGTAACCAGGAACTTGAATGTGAGGAAACCCAACACTGGTGAAATTGCTGCCAGGGTCACTGGGTTTTATCTGGAAGTATTCTAAGACTTTTTTTTCTTTGGCTCGTGTGATGGAAATTGAGTATCTATATTTAATATGCTTCTCCTTGGAAAAACCTGTGACATCTTTTTGATTACACATTGCCTGTTCCCAGGTTAAAGGTAGTTGCACTTTTCTCCAAAGTATTTCAGAAGAATATGAAGTCCAGTAAAGCCAAAATGAGCAACAATGGTACAGTAACTGATCTCCAACACAATTTTTAAAAATACGGATTTATTTATTAAGTGGTCACCATTGCACATTATAGCCTGATGAAGATCAGTTTAGATCACCATACATCGTATATTTTGTGATTATTTTCTTTGTCTCAATTGCTTGTGGATATAATGTAAAACTGTGTTGCACTGTTATCTCTTCTGCCTGGTTTTGTGCCGGGTTTGCAGCTGTGGATTGGTATTGTAGATTTAACGCTTTCCAGTAGGTTAACAAGGATGTATGGAGGTGAATGCTTCACACTTTATTTAAAAAAATACTTTTTTTGTAGAGTTCTGGCTGAGTTTACTTTTTGTCTTATTCCTTCTCTATCCTTGTCCTTTTTAAACTGTATGTTATAAGCATCCCTGTAAATGGAACAGAGATGAATATGGACATTTTAAGTAATTCATAAGAATCTGTGCATCCACATTTTTCATTAATATATAGATATATAACCAAACACATGCATAATACAATGTTCGGAACACGTTATTGTATTGGAACACAATTTATTATTCATATTGTTTTCACAATATAATAATTGTGGATTAATTGTAAACTAATTAAAGAGATGCAGAGATTTACAATAAAAAACTAGGGTCTGATATAAAAATATTTTTTTTGCCTAAAAGAGATAACATAAAATAGTCCAGCTGTCATTAATATTTTACATTTTAAAGGCATTTGTAAAAGAGGCTGAAAAACAACATCTGAGCAATCCATCAGACTAAAAGATAATGTTCTATATTTTAAGGAAGGCTGCTAAATTACTATTATCATTCTCCTCTCTTCTCTTCTTTGAAGCAAAGAATGAGCTAAAGCAATAACTACATGATCAAAATTTAATAGATCTTTAACACAGTCTTTAAAGAAGAGTTGACAGTAAGCACCCCACTTACTATATAATAGAAAAAAGCTAATGTAGATTTTTGATAAACAGTCCTAATAAGTATGCGTTTTATCACCTGGGAACATCTCAGAGGACTGCTTGTTTCCAATTTGCGTGCTGATGTCATGCTATCAATGTACACTAAGGCTATATGAATACACGTTCTCTACTGCAGATGTAGTGCAGAATTGTGAATGACAGAACACAAAAAATGAACAAGAATTCTCAGCACTGTCATAAGTACTGTATATAATCTCTTCTTGCAGGTCAGGATGCAAACCTATTCTTGGGTTTCCTTCACAGGATGCTATTTCCAGTGGTAACTGGTTCTTGAGGGAGACCAAAAAAAGTCCCTTTTCTGCTTTTATTGTTTTCATTTTCACAGGATCCAGTCATTACTTCACTGATCAAAAATGGTGAAAGTCATCTGCCAATGCAGTTACAGCTTAGGAAGGAAAACAGATGGTAGACTTATTTATTGTGTTACTGTAAATGCGACACGACCAAGTCTGATGATATTTCTTCATTTCACGCAATGTAGTGATTATATACTACAAATTACCACGCAACAGTAATTAATGTAAATGTCCAATTTTGTTGTTATGTTGTTTGTTTACATGCAGTTAGATCATCGATTTCTCTCTCTTACTGAGCTTGGAGTCTTGTCAGCAAAGGAACATTAGAGTATCATCTGACAATAGTTATAAGGTTACATACTGTGCAAACATCTGGCACACAATACATCATACACTTTCAGTTCATACCCTATTGGATGGCTTGATGAGAATGATTTTTTCATTCCCAGGTATAAATTTTGATTCTGTTACCGAAAAAGCCCTACGTGCCATTTGAAAAAGTACTGTATACAGTATATTCCACAATGTGAGAAACAGAATCGACTTCTTTAGAAAAAGTCCTTCATATTTTATAGTAGCTAATGAGATCAAAAGCATACCTTTGTTAGATAGAACTTCTTAGACTTCATATTTGGGAAAGACGTAACTAGGGTAGTCTAGCATATCTTATATAATAATAATAATAATTCATTACACTTATATAGCACTTTTCTCGACACTCAAAGCACTTTACAGATAATGGGGATCCCCTCCACCACTAACAATGTTCAGCCCCACCTGGATGATGTGACGGCAGCCATAGTGCGCCAGTACACTCACCAAACACCAGCTGTCAGTGGGGAGGAGAGCAGAGTGATGAAGGCAATTAATAGATGATGATTATTGGGAGGCCATGATTGGTAAAGGCCAATAGGAAATTTAGCCAGGACGCCAGGGTACACTCCTTCTCTTTTTGAGAGGCGTCCTGGGATTTTTAATGACCACAGAGAATCAGGACGTCTGTTTAACGTCTCATCGGAAGGATGGCGCCTTTTTTACAGTATAGTGTCCCCGTCACTATACTGGGGCATTAGGACCTACACAGACTGCAAGGTGAGCGCCCCCCTGCTGGTTCCACTAACACCACTTCCTGCAGCAACCTGAGTTTTTCCCAGGAGGTCTCTCATCCAGGTACTGGCCAGGCTCACACCTGCTGAGCTTCAGTGGGTTGGTAGTTGTGAGTTGCAGGGTGATATAGCTGCTGGCAATTATCCATTATCAGAAAGATGCTTATTCCTTGCAAGGCTTGCAGCACCCAGAGTCTATCCCAGAAGCACAAGGCACAAGGCAGGGATCCACACTGAATGGGACTTTAGCTTAATTTAAAGACAGCTGTTAATTGAGCCAGCATCAATGTGGGAGGTGGGACAAAACTGAAGAGAACAGATGGGAAATCTGCAGACAACGCATGAAAGGCACCCAAGACTGGAAACAAACCCAGGACTAGCCTTCCATCCTGTTTCAGTACTGGCTACAGACAAAACCATACACGGCTTCATGCCAATTCCTCTCGCAGAGCACATTATGAACAACATAATGTGAACGCTGTTGTTGCCAGCTCCTGTAGTCTTCAAAACATATTTGGGAGGCCTCAGAGAAAGTCACTGAGCTATACAGGTTGAGGCACAATAAATTTAAGAAAAGGGCTTTTAGTGGATAACTTATTTTCATAAGCCACTCATATCCCTTCTATAGGGACATACCCTTATAATACAGGTCAGAACTTTACTACTATTTTCGCTTTTGAGTGGTAACAGGTAGAGGCAAAAATATTACTCTAAATGATTCAGTAATACTGGAATTGTATTAATGGAATTCGTAATAGAGATTACAAGTCTGTGATTCTCTGGGGAAAAACATACTAAGGAAATAAATGTTGTAGAAGAATGTGTTAGGAGAAATAACCCTGAAACTTATTTTAAGTTTTGTATTGGCACAGTTTTCTGTCCACAAAGTCTTTAAAGATAACGTACATTACTAAGTCTATTGCTAAACCTAATACAAGCTCTTAGGCTCCATATACAAAAAACAAAACACAGCTAGTGTGTCGAGATTGACATCAGCTATTTGGAATGCAACAGACACTATTCAAGAAAACAAATTGGGAACCACATGATAGTAGTTTTGAAGACAAGAAGTGCTGCCTAATCTGTAGGATGGGTGCTGCATATAATAAAGTTTGATTGAATGGTTTGTTTGTAGCTTGCATAATTGAACGCTTACCTATAATTAAGTGGCACTATTGTGACTCTGTGAACTCTGTGCTATTATTCAGAAGTGATGTAAAAACCAAGGTCCTAACTACTTGGTCATCAAAGATCCCCTGAGATAGTTCATTAAAGTAGGGGTGTTAACCCTGTGGTCTTGGATGAATTGTACTATGAACTCCAACCTGAAGTTCCCTCCTGTAGCAATGATGAAATGGTTTCTCACTCCTCTATCTGACCTGTAGTGGGGCTACTAGTGCATAATGGCTCTCACCTAGTTCATTGGTGGATGAAGAGGGTTTCCTCCTGTATGAAAAGTACTTTGGGATCCTTAAGGATGAAAAGCTTGATTTACAAATGCAAGAACAATATGAAACCCAAGCAGCAACACCTTTAGAACACACTTGAGAGACTGAAGATTTTTTACAGAAACGTGTAAAGAAATTGGTGATATAAATAGCAAAAAGCACTGAGCAGGTGAAAATGACAAAGTTTCATATTATAGAAACTTTCACACCTCCCATTCTCATTCATGACTGAATCTGTGAAAACACTCCAGCTGTTTCAGGGTTCAACCTTTCATAAAAGGCATAACAGAATGTTAATGAATAGACAACGGTTTTACTTGTGCATTTCAGACAGTTACAGTACATGAATTTATAGATGAATGATGAACAGGCTTGCTGGAAAAACCGGCATGACAAAAAAAAAAGCTAGCAAACTAGAAAATATATCTTTTGTTATAAACAATAATAAAATTATTTCAAAACAATGCTGTTTTTTCAAAGTACTGCTTAGCACAGTGAGAGAATTAGAAATGTCATTTGGTTCATGTAATATTGGATAGATGTCAGTGAGTACATACTGTACATTCTTCATTTAAACAACTGGCAGCCAGTTAGAAAAAAGACTTACCACAAGGTTTTAAATTCCGAGAAAACATGCCTATGGCTGCCGTTTTCTTCGTTCTCTTGAGAAGCAGCAGATTGTCTTGAACATGATTGAAAGACCCAGAAAATCCCAGAATATTTTATATTTAAAATAACCTATTATTAAAATGTGAACTGTCATTCACAGAGCATGCAGTTCAAGAAGCTATGCCAACTTGATTTAGAAACAGAGAAACAAGCACAAAATGCCAGAAGAAAGTGCTGATGTTTATGCTTTTGTAATCCAAATGGCTTCTTATCACTGATGCATAACTATGAGATATTTGTGTGATTTTTGTTTTAGCAAATAGTGTTGAGTGTATTACCTTGATTGCTCATTATCTTTTTCTTTTGCTCATTTAATATTCTTCCAGACTTACTTCCAGAAATTACAACTGTAACGCTGTAGTTGGAGAAGTTTTTATGCATGTTCAGAAAGCATTCAAACTATCACAATGGTCAGTTTCTGGGACCTTTACAACATACAAGCATTTATAAGGTCTTAAATAATGTAACACCTTACTGTATTTATGTTTCCTACTGTACATATAATACCTTAAGGCTCTAAGGGTATGATTTCCAAACCGAGACTGCTATCACTGAGTAATATAATGGATTACTTGGATTTAAGGATGCTGTCGAAAACACCATTAGAGATTATGACAGTATACAGTTATTTCACATTTTTCAAGCGAAATTAGTTTAAGTTGTCTGATGAGTTTTAACTGCATTGTCTTTATTGGTACATATTTTTAGTGAACTATACTGAATTATTTTGGTAACGACTCATATACTGCAAAAGGTTCTTTATACAATTTGCATTACTACTAGTAGAATTATTTATAGTGTATCTAACTAACACACCAGAAGCAGGCCTAGTTTCCTAGCTATTGGATGCAGCTCTGAGCTCAGGAGACCTAGTGTATCTGATCTGGTCTGATAGATTGCAAGGTAAGAATTATTCATCCCATCACTGGAAACCATTAATAGTGCTGAAGGCTCCTGTGGTAGGGGGCTGGCCTTTTGGTCCAGCCGATTTCACTGTTGTTGGTGGGGGCTGTCAGGCTCTAAAACGGGAAATGACTGTGAAAGAGGAATTACTTCCACCTGGGGGAGCTGCACACACCACAACCAACAGAGTTGGGGAACAATACTTTCATACTAGATCAGACTATATACAGTATGTTATCATGAATCTGCTTCTATCATTGTAAAATTCAGGAAGAAGAAAATTAGATTTATAAATTAGGAGAGTTCAACACTTTCAAATAATCAGAGACTCAGAAACAGCATGATCATTAAGAATAATAGTAACAGCAATGCTAATAATAAAATCAGTGACATCATACTGTCAAGACTTTGAGTTTATGTTTGCATGCTTTACTTAAGCTAACCAGCCCTGCTGTAAGTAATGGAAAACACGGGCTAGTTGCCACATGATCTATTTACCTCAAACATGTACTGGCATGGAGTCATGAGGTATAATGTGCCAAGAGCTTTCCCTGTGAGCACAGCAGCCACCTGACAGTCCCAAGCACTTCAGATACACTTTGGATAGACTTCCTCCTAGCAACTCCAACAAGCACAGTGAAATCTGAGGCTATTTCCTCCTTTGGCAGTTCTACTTGACAGCAGATGGAGAAGGAAAGCCAAAGATGGTTAAAGCTGTCATTCACATTGAGCTCCCAGGTTCTCCATTACCTTGGCACACAACTTTTCTTTCAGCCTTAGATTTATTTCTTGAAATGTGATGACCATTGCTCAATATTAATTTACAATAAAGGATATTAGCACTTGTACTTTCTGTTATCATTCAGTAGCAAGTAAGACATATTTTATGCAGTCAGAATTGCACAATTCTTATATGACTGTATTAACAAAAAGTTATTGAACAAAACGTATTTATAGTCAAAAATATAATTATACTGTATACATTTTCTCTTAATCACATAGCAACAAACCCTGAGACAAACCACAAATTTCTACGAAGGTCACAGATCATTGACTTCCTAAACTGTATTTCTGTACTTGCCAAAGGACTTTTGTTATTGGCTGAGCAACAGCAGAAAAATATGCCTGTCCTAAATCTAAATCTTCATCTCAGATTTTTATATTACAGAGGCAGTGGCAGCTGGTTTGACACCATGTTGACCTTTGGCTCCTGCAGGCCCATATTTACAGTACAGTGATTAAATTAGTTGAACAAGTGACTATATCACGTTTTACCATGAACAATGAAACTGAACATTCAAAATGTAATGTTTTGCAAGTCCAATTTTGTGGGATATGTTGAGCTTGGAGGAATCCAATTTACTTTCCTGGGGAAAAATGTTATTTGTTGCGTTGTAAAAGAAAACACTGGCAATTTCCCACTTCATTTATTACACTTCTAAATGCAAAAGTGCAGCATTATATTTGTGAAAAACATATATGCACTGTACGCCATTTGCATATAAATGCTTTTCTACTGAGTCCCCCTTGTGCTTAGAGTCTTTGCCAGTCAGATGCTTCCGTTAGACCAGGACCAGAATTGTTAAAGAGGTTATTTTGCAATGAATTAATAAATAATATTAAGATCTAATAAAGGAATGACAATATTGATACTATTCACCCTACTAATGTCCCCTAGTCATATATATGTTTTGTTCCTCTGTACAAATGTCAGCTTAGGCAGTGAATTAAACATTCATATTTAGAGACTCATATCTATTGCTTGTCCTTTATGGCTTTTCTGGGGACAGGGACTAGCATTTTGACTGACATCCACTGACAACGACACTAGGTCTGGCCTCGCTGTATTGTACTGTGAGAAACCTCCCAATTATTAATTGTAAATTGTTATTAATTAGAGTATTTAATTAACTATTAAAGTCTTTTCTTATGAATTTGAACTTGCTTAAATGCGACATCATCCAAATGGTTAGAAGACTAACAAGCATGTGTTACAATGCATCTATGCATTGCTTTATTTCTGGTGGGAGCAGTTCGACACTGCAGATGTTGCAGCATCTCACACTTGCAATCTGCACATGTGCCTTAGTGCACAAGTGGGAAATGTAAGCATTCAGTGAATCTTGCAACTGTCGCTCGGATTATGCACAGATGCCACTTATCGTCTGCAGTTCTTGAGTTGCAGTTGCCACCTCTTTTGAGGGAAGAGGAAAAAGGTTCTGCAGCTTAAGCTGCCTAATCATTTCCCACATTGTTCACATGTTTTCTGTGGCAAAGAGGAAGAAAGGGGAGGAAAACACCTGTCATATTTGTCCAAATACTTGACGAATCACATATTAGTAAAACTGATTTGGTCATTCTTTAGTTTGCAGTTGCCAAGTCATACGATAGAAATTGATATTATGCCAGTTCTTAGTACCACACATTTATATACTATTACATGTATAAGCAGAAACTATATTCCACAAATAACATTAAGGTTAGGTTTAGAGGTTTGGTTAGCATTAGGGCTTTGGTACTAATAAGCAATTAAACTATGGTAGAGGTTGATTATTACTACATTTCTATCACTCTATTAAAGGTTTAATAAAATATTGAATTTCATAATTATTTTGAAATAGCAATAATAACTGCTAATACAAAATACAAAGTATAACCACTGAAACTATGACTCAAAGCTCCATCAGAAACTCCTCCAAGATGTTTTCTGGCAGATGTTTGCATTCCTGCTATGTTTTGGTCATGTAGAAGGGCTATTTGCCTGTAGTACATGTGGAAAACAACATATAACCACTGTTCTGTAGGCATACTTGGCAGGAAAAAATATAAAGGAATTGGTTTTGCATTTCACATTGAGCAGGAGAAGACAATCTGAAAATGAAGTATTTTACTCATCCACTATTAAAAGTTTTTAATTGTCTTCAATGGGCTCTTCATATCAGCGAAATTATTGTGCTACACCTATGCGTCTACTGTACAGGCATTATTTTTGCAGTAAGCTTTTACAAAATCTATTTTTTGCTATAATAGTTTGGAGAATAAATGATATCCTAAGTCAATTAAGCAAGAGAAAACGAAAAAAAAAACTTATTTCCTTATTGAAATAACGTATTACAGTACATCTTTCTATTTAGACATGGAGTTTGGTTGTAAATGAAATAAATGCATGTTAAAACCTTTTTAATATGTCATCAGAACTCTCTCCCAAGGGGCATCACACATTTGAAACCCATGAGTACCACTCATGCTTTCTGAATTTTACAACAGGTGAACTGTCAGGTGTGAAGACCCCTTGACAGCCTAGAGCACTGTGGAGTGCAGTGGATGCCTTTGTTGGCAGTTCGTACTGCTGGTGATGTCAAAGCTTGGTCAACACAGTACAGCAAGTCCAGGGACAGTGGAGATAGTGGGGGGAGGGGGCTTTTTATAGGACTTATTCTCATGGCAAAATAGCTCACAGAACAGAATGTGAAAACCTTCAGCTGTTCTCAGTAAATCCAGCTCACATGCATGCAGCGCAGATGATGAGCAATTCATCACGTCACTACTCTCATGCACATTCTTGCTAACTCTTTGCCCTGGTATGTGCTTTAATACTTGGTTAGGTGCGCAACTTATGAATACGTATTTATGTTATCGTGAATGGGTGTTAAAATCAATTACATCATTGTCATATGCATAACCTTTTTTTTTTTAGAAAAAGGCACTAAGAAGCCCTCATTAGATAGAGAGCCAGCATATGGTCAATATTATCCAAAGGAAAGCATCTGGTGTTGATATTTTCTTCCATTTGATTGAACGTACACTTAGATTTTTTGGGCATGATCTCTTACTCAAAATCTAGAAAAAAATTCAACAAAGTACTGGTAATATTTTTGAATTCCAGATGTATAGTGCATGTACCTGCATTTTATATATATACTTACTGTAGGTGTGTGTGATTTGCACAAATGTATTTTATTATATGGCTGTATTAATAATTGCTGAGGTCTGTCTTTAGATATTTTCTTATGATCCCACTACCCTCTATAACCATTATATTCAATACTGGACATTTCCCACAAGTGTGTAACAATGAATGAGTTCATTTAAACCAGTTCTATTTATTACATAATTCTTTTACTTTTATTGCTATGAACATGTTGACACACGTTGTGTGGTTTTCTTTGTATTTTCCTTTTGGTAAATGTTTCACTTTCAACTTCAGGTGCTGTACTGTACTATATGTGTGTGAAATGGAAACATGAGGGGGTGGAATGAGGTGTAAAATTCATGTTTCTGAACATATTGTAAGCTTAAGTATGAGACTGATGCAGACAAGGACAAACATTCTGAATGTTTCTCTCTATTGTGTCTTCTAGCTTGTCTCTTTCCTGTGCTCCAATCTCAGTTTTCCGAGGTCCTGAAACAAAGACACATGTTTAATTATTAAATTAACTGCATAATTATTAAAAGTGTATAAACCAGAAGGTATTATTTCTCTACAGCAAGGAGCTATGAATTTGTGGGGGAAAATAATCAGTGTTATTAAAGGTTATATTTCTCATTTATGTGCTTTTTGTTGTTTTCCAATTATACTTCAAATGCACAGTTCACTTTAACTACAGTTCCAATGGTTACCGACTAGTTAGCTAGTGAGCTGTTTGTTAAAGTTGCTTCACAAGGACAAAAATAATTAGAAATAATGGTCATGGTATGGTAATGGTAAAAAAACAAATGACAACATGCATATTCCAGATACATGTTGAAACTTTAAGTGGAATACAAAAGTGTATCATGTTAGAATGGTTTAATTGTAAATGATCACTTCATAGTGATACACTGTAAGTATCCTTAGGTGGCAACACTAATTGTAAAAAAGACTAGAGATCTGCAAAGTGAATAAGGTAATAAGATATTATTTCCTATTGCTCTCCCTTTATCAAACCACAGGAAGATGAATCCAGTAATAAGCATACCTACAAATTATTTGCTCCCTGTTAGATTTTTTGTTTTGTTTTAAACATAATGAGTGACCAGTTCCTTTAATATGCTCTGCCTCAATTTATAAATGACAATCATTAATCAATTTAACTTTTCTGCTCTGCACTAGCAAATGGAGAAAGAGACCTTCCAATAGACCCCCTGCACCATTTGTGTTTTATATACTGTAGTACGTCCCACAGTGCCTACAGGAGAATGGGCACTTAGGTGAAGCGGGTGTTACCAACCTTTCCTATAGGGAGAATCCGTTTTCAAAAATCCTTAAAAAATATTTTTCTGCAAGGAGCCACTTTATTGCACTGACAGAAATCGAGTCCAAGGTACATATTGTCATACTGTATATCTGATTACAATGTGGGTCGAATCTTGCATTTTGTGAAAAGTCGCTTCTCATCATGTAAGAAACATTTGTATTAGAAGAAGCTTTTTTCATAAAAAAACACATACTAATAATAATGCTAAAGAAGAACTTGTAACCCGAACAGACTGGTCTGAAAATTTAACGTATAGTGCCAGTCAAAATCTACACCCTACCCTCAAGCCTTTTGGTAAAGGTGTTGTTTCCTTCTGTGAACAACACCTACATTCCACACGGGTCATAATTTAAATATATTAAAGTTAGAATATTCAAATTAATTATTCATTAAGTCTTCATGTAACCAAGAGTGTTGTAAGGTGTGTTAACAATCAGTATATGTTAATTGCTTGAAAACTGAACTCTTGGCAAGTAAAATATATATTTAGGGGATCCAAAAAATACTACTTTCCTACCACTGTTTGAGCAACAGTTTGAAAATTATTTTCAAAACAGATGAATGAAAGCCATTTTAAAATACAAGCTCAACTTTAGGTTTTCAATGTTTCATTTTTCTTAGTTGTAACATCTCATTACAAACTTTCCAGTGTCTGCCACTTTTGATCAGGACCAGTTGTCTTTGAAAATTACAGACATTATAAAATACCTTCATGATGCTTTCCTGGTTAACAAATAAGAATTTATGGATCCCTCACAGAGAATCTCAAATTACTTTATCTGTTGTGTGTTAACCTCATGCCCTGGGCTATTGTAAAGCAAAAGGCCAGAGGTGAAAAGAGCTCCTGAAATTGCAGTTACTCTGGTACAGCCGACACCCTGACAAGTTGCTAACTTTAAGACATACGCAAACCTGTATTTTTCCAGGGAATTTAGGAGAAGTACTGGATGAAGCAATCAAACAGATATGTTAACTAAGAAAATATTGACTCGAGGATGTTACTGTTTTTGAAGTTTTGCAGTTTGATTTAGATTGGTTAGTTTTTGAACTTCATTAACAAATCAGGATATACATCATTCATTTTATAATCCCTACAAATAAAAATTTTAAGTCTTAATATTTTGCTAATAACAAAGAGGCACAAGTGACAATATCACCGATATGAAATTGCTTCCTCCTTTACATCAGTAGAATTTAAAGGCCTTTATTTCTTATGATTTCAACCTTGCAAGTTAACATTTACCTTAGAAAACAAGAACAAAAAAACTTTTTCAGAGTCTTGTGGTCTTACTTTATTAACCTCTTCCTTATATGTCAGTCCATTAGGCAAATATATTCCTTACCCTATATTTCAAAGGAATTAAACTATTTCCTTTCAAGAGAAGTTAATTTGCATTGAGTCCCCTGATTGTAAACTAGGGTTTTTCACGCTGAGCTCAGAGATTACATTAGAGCCATTTATAAGCCTGTTCTGCAACTGCTTCAGAACATTTGTTGTCAATTTAGTGCATGTGTTGGATTAAAGTTGGTTGTTTGGATTTATAGCATGTTGGCCAGGAAAACATGTGTTGAAGGAATTTTACTTTACGGGAAAATGAGAGGAGAATAAAAGCTCAAAAGGTAGAATTGCCATATACATTACCATGAACTTGAATGAGGTAATGTCATTGTCGCATGATTTGAGTCCGATGTGGGTGTCTTTATTTTATCAACTGAACATTACAGAACATATACAGAGAAAAGAAGGTAAAAATCAATTCTGTCGCATGAATAAAAAAAACAAGAGGAGATGACAGCACAATATGTTTTATTAAGCAATAATACACATCAGAGGGTCTGATTGAATCCACACTTCCATCCAGCCCACAACTGCACATTCCAAAAATGTCAGTCGATGGCAGCTTTATGTTTGTCAGTAGCATACTGTATATTCTCAACCCAACAAAAGACTGCCATCTTGTACTGTATTCGGAACCTGATATTTGTGAGTGGATCAAATTTTTGACATAATTTAAGCCATAGTGTCACCTATCCCAATTGATTTATGCATCCAAAATGAAAACAATGCACATTTTATTGAGTGTGGAGAAGCTCCATGGTCCTATGCAATCAAGTTAAGTCATTCCTCATTCAAATTCCTATTATACGTTAATTTTAGCTGTTGTGGTGTGGATCTCTGAGAATGTAATAGGTAGTGATTGTTCATCAGGACCCACATGGAAACCTCTGACCATCTCAGCCACCCATCTGTCTATCAGCAGGAAGTCTTTTGTTTCAGATAAGGGTCATGGCATGGTCATTGCAATCCGGAAGGTATAGAGAGCAAAACAGGACTGCACCATGGACAGCATACCAGTCCACTGCAAACCACACAGATGGTATTTAGGAACACCAACTAATCCAACATTTACAGTATGTCTTCTGGTGTAGCGGAGTTAGTCTGGACACGGTGACGTCATCTGCGGTAGCAGGGACCTCAGCCGCCTGGGCTGGGGGAGGTCTCCTTTAGCGCATGCGGCTGGTTCCCTGTTGCGTTACGCTGGAGACCAGGGTTCACGCACCAGGTGTTGCGGGACGAACCGGCGGAGGCGGGCGGCAGAAGGCACGAGGCCACGCGGAACCGCGGCGGTCACACTAAAGTGGAAGAGACCTGGAGCAATTAGCAAAAATGCGGATGAACATGCAGACTCCATATAGAAGGTGTCCCCTGTTAGGGATCAACTTCAGAAGACGAGCCTTGTGAGGGAACAACCCTCAACTCCTAATTGGTGGCCCACTGTCTCCACAAGTGATTGTTTAATTATTCAATTATTTACAGAACTGATCTTACACTTAAATTTTATAGTCCTTTGGAAACTGATGATTTAAAGCTGACCTGTTACATCTTTTAGATTGAAAGTGTTGACCACTTCTAATGTTGAAGTGCTGGATTAAAATCATCCTACTTTATTTATACCCGGCCAAGATTAAAGACTTTAGTTAAAGTAAATGTGTTACAATTTTGTGAACCTTCACCCTTCTGCCAATTTAAAACCTTTTAACAACCATTTTTTTTAAAAACCCTCAAAATTATCACTTAAAAATTAAATTTTGTGTAAATGTTATACACAAGGTTAAACTTTATTGTCAACAATCCATACTAAATAAATACAGAGAATAAATGTAAATGTTTATTACAAGTAAGGCTGGTTTTAGAATAGTATCTGATTTCATTTATTTTATGTGTACTAAGGTATCTCTTATAATGTCAACAGCCAGATAAAAGATTATTCAGAATATTGATCTTCAGGACACTAAACAACAACACTGACACGGAAATAATACATTCCCTAGGTTACTGAACTGTGAGGAATGGGTCACATTAAACAGACTCAAGGACAAAAAATATCTATCAACAACTGAATTTACGGCATTATATACTGGACATCTACCAGGTATTTATCTTAAAAAGATTAGGAGGAAAAAAAAGTCAGACAGACAAGCTGGAGTACAGTGGCTTATATATTCTATATAAAAATTGAAGGTGTAGAAATACTAACAATAAATGTGGCAAATTGTTGAGGACAGTCAAATTGAAAAACAAATAAATAAAGGACTGAAAAAGGAATTGGAGGAACCAAGATTCTCTATAAACACACGTGTCAAACATACAGTAGAAAACTACTGTAGCTGGAAATAATCTAAGATGAAGTTACTTAGAACAGATTAATAAAAACAGTGTTCATATAAAGAACATACAAAAATGTACATTGCTTGCGGTGTCTACTGACCTTCTAACCATTTGGTTAATATATTCTTTATATTACCTTTATATTTTCTAGCAATTTTTGTTTTTTAATTGTATCTTAGCTTTATTTATATTTGTATCTTAGCTGTAAAACAACCCGATCATCAGCTTTCTAAATTTAATTATCTCCACTAGAAATAATCCTATTTAAGAACGCAAAAATAGGAAATAAAGTACGACTGTTTCAATTTAGAAGACACTAGAATTTAATTAATAATTGGACAACAAAATGTCTTAGTAAAATTTCAAAATATTTTTTTTTTCAGTTTTGGTCACATGCCCCCCAAAAATGCTGTTCTTAATGAGTTAAAGGAAGTGTTACCAAATTAACTCCTGGTCCTAAGGCATATTGTGCCTGACCATTAGATTGAATAATTTTAGACTTCAAAAGATGGGGACTTTAATTCAAGAATCTAAAAATATTGAAACCTGCACAGAAGAAATATCCCTAAAACACCAGCATGAGATTCTGGAATGAAGAATGTACTAGAAAGCAAATGAGTTTTTCAAATATTAAATTATTATTCACATTGTCTCCACTGTGTAATTAAGTTTCAATTGTCCTTAAGTTCTACAACTAAAATAAGCATATTTTTAACATAAGTAAAATTAAACCAGATTGACGTGTCATTACCTTTATATGATACATAGATATACATATTACTTTATTACACTGCCTAGACAGTACTAGTACAGCTTAAAAATCAGAAATGAACAATGGAATTGAGACACCAAAACTGTATGCGATACAGGGACTGGAAAGAAAGTCAATTCAAAAGATATCAGTACCGTTTGTGTTATGGCATAGGGATATTCTGGTACATTATGCACCAAATTTATTTCATCATGGTCTACTGTGCTTGCCAGTACGTTGGTAAAATGCCTCTGTGCTTTCCTGCATGATGTGCTTTTTAAAGGAACATTTAAATGGTTTCATATGATAAAGTACCCCCAGGATTAGTAGAAAGCAAGAGAGATTTTATTTTCCTCCTGTTTCTTATTTTCTCGGTTTGTTATTGTATTAAAAGTCATATGTTTGTCATTAGTGCAGTTTTCAACAATTTACACTATCCTGACATTCCTTTACGAAAACCAAGCCACGTCAAGCTAAAAATTTACCAGGAACAACTGGGACAGAACTTCTGGACAGTTTTTGGGCAGAAAGCGTTACATAAGTTACAGTACCATTGTGCATTGTTTTGCTTACTTTTTTCTCATTCTTTTTCTTGTGGAAAGCCAGCTCTATAGACGTAATAAGCTATGAAAAGTACTGCCAAGTGGTTACGTTCGTTTTAATCAGCCCTGTAATCATTCTCAACCATCAGCACTGAACAATAAAATCCAAAATTACAATTTGGCCCCATGGACGAAGAGCTCTTATCCAAAGCTACACTCACATCTGTGATCCATCAGATTACTCTCCATGTGTTAGTATTTAAAGAGCTCCTCCTGTGCCAACCATTCTAAGGCAATCTATTCTAAGGAGCAATGTTCTCTCATGCCAGGGTCTGAAGTTCATCAATTGCTTTTTTTTGAAAATGGGCATGGAGGAGGGGGATGTGAAATATTTGTAAAGATCAAAAACTTCCCTGCTACTCTTTTCCATCTACAGTATCTTAGAGCACTTCTCACTATTCTGAATAGAAATATGTATTACAAATGTGGATTTTTACATTTCTAAAGGAAAGCAGATGGAATCTGATATGACTGTAGCGATAATGCTTGGCCTAGATCTACAAATTGGGATTACAGCAAGAAAAAAGGGGAATATAATAAAAGCCTGGATTCCCCCATTTGTCCTGTATTATGACTGTTAATGGGATCAAAGTTTAGAAATTCTAAAATACTTTTAATATTTTTGGTATACCAATACCGTCTCTGGATAAAAAACATACTCTCTTGCACATCTCATATTAAAATACATATATGGAAAAGCACAGAATAGGAAATTATTTCTGGTAGAATATATTAAATACATTGAATGTGCAAATTAATACATTTGAAAAATAAAGTGCAATACATTTTAAACATATATTCATTTATATTGCAGTGCATATCAGACACATGCATTTAAAAACGCCAATTACAATTTATATCTGTTCAAAATGGACTGTACAGTATATAACTTAGCTACAGATGAATCTCTCAGGAGACATCGGGTATGCACAGTGGAATTGAGAGACACCAACATCGTGTTAGGATGCTTGAACAACACACCCACCTGCAGTGCCATATATCGTTTGAAACACTGCATGTTCCACTGTGTGCTACAGGAGAGGTAGCACTGACTGGAGGACTAGAGCACTCTGTCATAACTATAAGTCTGCACAAGTCACAGGTGTCTCAGTCTGTTGGAAGAGGCCAACTGATCCCAACCCTACCCAGCAGTTTTTTGCCACTTGTCTGACACTGGATTCCCTTGTGACAATCATCCAGTGACAACCCAGGCTCAAGCTCCAAAACCTCAAGACCAAAGGGCTCACCCTGGGCTCGGTGAGAGCACCTCTTCTGAAGACACTTCACAACTTTAATATTCACATATACAGTATTTATGCTTGTGAAACATATTTCGGTGTATGGCCAACATGCATAAAATGTATTTCTTGCAAGGCTGAAATGCAAGGACCAATAATCACTGATTTTATCATCTTGAAACAGGCTGAACACAAAACATTTCCACCCCGTAAAAAAAAAAAACTCATGCTGCCAGTACTAAAATTTGATCTTTTTGTTTTCAGACTGAACTCAAACAATGATGGATGGTCTGTTTCCAGTCAAGAAAAATGTTTGTTTATTACCATGTGATTCTTGTCCCAGTCAAGAGTGACACAATTATCACATGGTAATCTTTTCATCTTATTTTTTTCCTAACTGAATAATACCCCCTTAATTGTTCCTCATATTCTGAGATATTCAACAAAGCCTATTGCTTGTTATTTTTTCTTCTCAAACATTTCTGTGCCAGATCATTTTTTCCAAGTTCTTTCCTTTCCATATAGTGAAGCTCAGGGGTTACACATCTTAGTTTCATGAGACTTACATGGCACCACTAAAAAAAAAGTCTCAACTCTCCATTTATTGCAAGTGCCAAAAGATCTGTAGAGGAATGGAAGACATGACATAATTTGTCCGTCTGAACCCAAGGGCAGTACCTGGAGCTGTACAGTACCCTCCTCATGGGAAAAAACACTAGGAGCTGTATTAAAACCACGAACAACACATACACTTGTACTTTGTGAACTTTTTTTTCCTTTCAGAGCAACACAGTTGAATCGCAAATTTTCAATCAGTTTGGTTCACGGTGCATAGCAGAGAACAAGCCTGTCTTTTAAATGCATGAAAGAGCCTTCTAGAAGGAGGGCCCTTGGGGTTTTACTATCAATGGAGCAAAGAAAACTGATCTGTGCCAAGTCAAACAAATTATATGGCAAAACCTAAAACTATTGCATAATAAACTAGATCTGAATAATAAAAAGACATCTGTGTTATATACTGTATACACAAATATATACCGGTATTTGTGAGTGTTTATGTACATACTGATTACAGTCACATTACAGTAATATTTACGTACATTAAATATATCAATATTATAATGACTTTTTGGAGAGTAGATCTGATCATATTTGGCAGTCTCACAATTGGAATAACTTTTCTTAACCCAATCCAGCTGCAGTGTTATCAATTGGCCAGGGAGAAAAAAATATCTTGTTGCTTCTTGTTTTAGAACACAAGAACATCAAAAGGTTACAAACAAATGGAAGTCATGACCCATCTTGCTTACTAGATGGCTTGTACAGTATCTTAATGAACCACAAATGTCATAATTTCTTAAAGGATATCAAAGACGCAGCTTCAACTATATTGTTAAGGTGTTGATTCCCGGTTCCTACACGCCTGTAATTTTTTTAAAAAGTGAAACCGTGTCCAGTGGTTTCTGTTCTGATTTTTTCTCAACTTAAGTTTTACTTGTGTTCACAGGTTCTTGTAACAGTGCCCTGAATCTTGGTGAATGCCTTTCAGGATATTGAATCAAGACCATACAAATGATTCTATTCCGAATTAGAATGATTCTGTTCCTTAAATCAGTCTGAATACAACACTACCTTCATACCGGCATTGCTTTATTATAAAAATTGCGGTTTGCCTTTAGGCATGGTCCTCAAAGATGAGTGAGTAGCTCAGAGTATTGCCTGTTTCTTTAATGACCTTTTAAACCTAAAGGTATAAAGACGTTTTCTTAAGAAATAATGTACTGCATATTATAACCTAATACAATGAAAAACAGGACAGGAATTTTGACCCTGTCAAAGTCAATCTTTCTATCTGGATATGACTGGAGGATTAGGAAACTCACAATGTCCTTCATGTATATGATGTAACATGATACCACACCAGCCATTTTGAAAGTGAGTCTATTTTACTTCATTAGTAATATCTCTTGTTATGATGTGAACTAAAAAAAATTAAAAATCAAAACATTAAAACAAAACACGTATCATTGCTTTGGATGTGTCACAGTGTTAGGTATCACCAGGCAGATTTTTTAAATCTAAATAAATTAAATGTAAAAGACTGCAGTGACACATTATTTCTAACTTTAACTTATGACACGAGGATGAGGCTGAGGAAGGATATCTGTGTAAGAAAATGTGTGTTTTTCACACACTTAATTCACATTTGTAATATACCATTTGATCCCCCACCTAATATAAGGAATACATATTCATGAAACTGTTCTCCAAAATCAATTCAGTTCACAGCTGGATTCTGTCAGGAACATACATTTAAGACAAAAGCCGCATATTGTCAATGAACACCTACCAATACAAGCTGTTTATAGAATTAGTTGGCTTAATGATACAATTGTATGATACATACTAAAATTTGGCCTAAATACAAATGAGACCACAGGGAACTCATTCACATGAACAGTACAATGGCAGCAGACATCTGAAAAATGTTTCATACAGCTGTTCACAAATGCAAGTTATAGACACCAACCGTGGTCACAATGAAATGATGGAGTGTCCCCCTTTTTGAATATGCATTCAAACACCTGCCTAACCTAATTTTGAAAGCTCCTTCAGAGTGGTAATGAGGTTCCACTGTAGGGAACTATAAGGTTCCACCTTATTTAAGTCTGGAATATCTGCAAAACCATAATAAATACCATGAGTTCCTCTTTTCAGTCCTATCACTCAAGACAAGACACTATTCATAATACAGTACATCGCTTACATGGCTCCAATGTTAGATTTTACAATAGATAAACACTGTAAGGGGTTATATCATGAGTGAGTATTGTTTAAGGCTAGTTATAAGCATAGAAAAATCCCTGAAAAAGAAAAGTGGGTCTTGTAGAGAAGCTATTCATCTGGCTGCCTCAACAGTTGTTTGGCAGGCCAGGGTGGACTGTAGTTGCAAATTTTGCTAACATCCAGTTCTCTATGGACCCTCAAAGTTGATCTTTTACTTTTACTTGAATAAATCATTAATCTTTCCTGCACTCAATTACTCCTCAAGGAATGAGCTTTGTACAGGCAGCTTGTGAACTGAACTGCTGGCTCGTACAATTGGATTCGGAAGGGAAAGCTTTTAGGAAACGCATCAAATTTCATAACATCTAGGCAAAAATAATGACCTTAAATGTTATCAGATGGAATCAACGGTTGGTATCTGAAAGGGTTGAGGTAAAACCTATATTTTCAAATGGCAACATTTGCTAATGCTAAAGTCATATTTGTGGATAATACAAACTAGTGAAGCTGTGGGGGCACAGTTTTGCAAGATACGTACAATACAGTAAAAGCCACAACTGATCCGTGTAATTCAAAACCCTTTTGAAGGAGTGTCACAACCCTCATAATTAAAATATCCTCACAAATACAATTCATAGTTTGTAAATACTTTTCTAAGCTGCTGTTTATGTTGAATCACAAAAAGAAACTGAATAAATGTGGAATATGTGGAATATCTTAGGATGGCTGCGTACTGTACTTCATATATGATGTACTTCATAAGGACATAATTACAGTATATCCTTAGGACAGGATATAATAAGGATATAAAATATAGTATATATATATAGGATATAAAAACACAAAAAATAAGAGATGGGACCAACTGCCTTTATTTTTAATTGTGAGAGACTTTGTACAACATCCTATCAAAGAAAGAAAACTATTGTTGTTTAGACCTTTGGACTTAACTTTATAGATAACTGCCACTATTATAAGAGGGCATGGTTTGATTTACAAAAGAAGAAAAGAAGACCATATACTGTACAGTACACGGAAACATTTTTTCACATGAGGAACTTTTACAGAAAACAAACACTGAAGCACAAAAAAATGACAAAACTGCATGACATTATAGCTTCAATATGTAGCAATGCTGTGGTACTGTACCTCAAATAGACATAGAAAAGAGATATTAATTTGTTAAAAATGGAGAAACACACAGATTTTCATCAACCCAAAGAAAAGAAAATCAAGCTTGACTAGAATATCTTAAAATCTAAATGTTTTTGTCCCTAAAAACATGTTTATCTCCTAAAGGCAAAATTCCAAGATTCCAATACTAATTCTACATGGCAAAATCATATATTCGAAAAATATACCTTTTATTAAACTGTTTTAGTTTTATTTAATCTAAAACATTGAAACTGTTACTTGTCTTCTTAAGGAGCTCTAATTTCCACAAGAAATCCCAAATTTATCAGCATAATTCCTTGGATCATTTCCTCCCAAAACCATTTATCAGTTTAAACATCATTTTAATTTCACAACAGCCCTGTTGTGCTAGGAAATAGTATGGATTTGGCCGCTGTCTTCAGGAAAATGTCCAAGACAGTTTGGTTGTCCACAAGTGCCGTATAAATGTAATTCAATCCGGAAGTAAGACTGAAAATAAACCCTTTTGAAATAAAAACATGTTGGATTTAAAAGGGTTTACTTGCTTGATTTGCACTTTGAAGGGGATTGACTGTAAGCTGTGCAAAGTCTTTTAAGCCACTTAACCCAATTGTACAAACGAGTACTTCCCCTGTCTTCTTGCAGGGTGCCCAATGGTATCTGATCAAAACAAAATTAAATGTAATACTAGCATATCACTGCTGCTGTCCAACTCTGTTGAAATGGATGTATTTGCATAGTTATAAAGCCTTCAGAGTTCATTTTTTTTAATGAAAACATTTTGCAGAAGTGACAGGGCACATTAAAACAAATAAAAGGCCTGATAACACATTTTTCATATTTTGTTCCAAAGTGACAATAAAATCTTTTCAAACAAAACTTCTTTTTTTCAATTTATGGCTAAGTCAATTGAGTGAGACACAGCAGTAGCATATGTTACATGTATATATAATATTACAAATAAAACAGCTAAAATACACTGTCTTTTTCCAACTTTACTAAAATAAGTTGCCTGCTCAGTTGTGAGAGTGCCAAGGGCATTCATATTATAATCTTGTTCACAAAGAGGCTGCTTTATTTTGTCTACTATACATTTTTTAATAAAGAATATTTCTGTACGGATATCTCTGAAAAATCTTTCATTCACAAGTAATATCTCCTTTGTTTCTTTGCCAGATGTGATTGTTTAATAGTGAATACATGAACCGTACAAATGGAAAGGTTCTATCTAAAACCAAAGACACAAAACTCTTGAACTAGAGTCAGCAAGCTGGTGCCCATCTGATACAGAGATCATTAATGGAACACAATCCTTTTCCTGACTGATAACAGCCCTGTGGTTTATATCCAATGTTTGTAAAGGGTTCAGAATGAATAGAAATGTACTACTATGCTTCTGGAATTTCAGAAGACACTGTAAGAACTAATGTTGCTGTAACTAAAGATACAAAAACATCACAGCCTAGATTTCTTTTCAAAATGTGCCCTTCTCTTTATTTTTCTCCTTGATAAAAAACCACTGCCAGTAATATCTCAGTTGATTAAACCAGGCCATATTGTTTGTAAGAGATACTTATTTCCTGAATCTGCATTTCACAGCAGAGACAGAGAGAGAAAGAGAGAAGTCCAGTTAGTGGAGAAATACAGTAATGCTCCAGAAAGTATCCCACCTTAAATTTTTTACAAAAAAGTAAAAAAACACTATCAAGAAAAATACATTTTTGGTTCCCTTGACAGAATTACAATATGATGTAAAACAATTACATACATCTTTATGCAACATGCTGCTTTACTTCATGGATATTGTCAGTACCATGTTCATTGACACAATTAACGTATTTTATACCTGTGGCATGGACTGTATATGAAAGTGATTCAAAGAATTGCATGCAACATGTCTTAAGGTAAGGTATATTAATAGAGAAACTAAGGCTGATTTTTACTTACAGTACTAAAAAAACATTTCTCAGTTTTAGAATACAAGTATCTTGTCTTGGAATGAATAAGGATTGAGAGTTTCATAGGAATTAAATACACAAAAGCCGAATATTGTAATACTAATGTTCTTAGGATTAATCAGTTCATATACAATTAAGTGCTTTTCATGTATACACATCACAGATGCATTCACAGAGCATAAACAAGCTACTCTGAAAAGGTATTTTTTTCCCCAATAGGAAGATATTAAAATGCCAAAAAGTGAATGAGTGCTGCTGAGTTTTTATTTTTGTAAAACAGAAAATTTACAGAATGCAGAATTTCAGATTTCTGTGTCTGGGTTAGTTAGATATACTTTTCTTTAAATTATACTAGTACACTAGTACAGTGTTACTTTCTTGAATTGGGTAGGAGAAATATAACATTGTAACTTTACTAATAGATACTCTTAAACATGCATTATCTAAGTCTAATTCCACCTCTTTGTGCTGTTTAAAAGCTCCAAATACATAATCGATGTGCCAATACCAAAGTATAGCTCTCTGCTACTGAGTACAGTATGACAATATGGCTTGATGAAATGCATTTAAACACCCTTTTATTATCTTACTTACTGTATCTTACATTGCAACTTCATCAAAACAGTGGAAAAAAATAAAAGAAAGCATTTACTGTAAACCTAGGCATCCATTTTCATGCACTTACAGTTTACAGTTCTTTACAATTGTGGACCAGTATCAAAGAAAAAAGATTTATGCTCTCTGAAATCCCTCAGGCTAACGTCTCATTCAGCCCTGAGGTGTAATGGAATGAAAGGTCAAAAAACGCCTACACAAAGAGCCATGTATACAGATAACTTCAATTTGATTTCCATCAAAAAGAACTGCAGTTAAAAAGAACTCCACATCAGCTAGGATCACTGTAACTAATTCATGACCTGCTCTTAATTGATAAAGCCCTGCACTACAACTTTTGTAAGATAACAACAAGCTTTCCAAAAAAGAAGGTCCACATTATACCAAATAACAGCTCCAAGACCATCACAGCAAGGGATGATGATTCAGTCTAATTTGGAAGACGAGAATCTTAACAGCACATACTGTACAGTATCTCCATAAATATATTTTCTATTAGGGTTCATTCTTAATGCCAGAAGCCTCACAGATGTGTGTTATCGGCATCCTTTACTGAAACAGAAAAGCAATATTATTTGAAAGAAATATTTGCCAAAGTGGTGGTGCAATGCAATGGGGAAGGAATCATTGTAGATGGTTCAATTGATCTACTGCATATTTCTTCCACTAACCAAAACTACTCTGCTTCACCCAGGACTGTTCTGTTGCATTGTCTTCCTGTAACATGTCGAATGCATTTTAAGGTTATCTTCCTATGCATGTTACGACCCCAAGTGTCTAGGGGTATCGGGGTGTAACATTTAGGATAATTCTTTTGGAAGCAGGTGGGTTTTGGTGAGGGACTAGGAAGTGTGATATGGGTAAGGAACTAGAGTGGTGCCAAAGAAAAGAAAATAACAAACAAAATGGAGCTGGCTAGGAAAGTGAGGGAAAGCTAATCTGACTACTAAAGAAAACCCAAAACACATGGTCTTCAGTGTCTTCAACACCCTAATTAACCTCCACTGACTACCCAAAACCATACAAGACAAATGGCACTCACCCGTACTAAAGTAGTGTTACTAATACAAAGTCAACCAAGTGTGTAAAGTGTACCCAACAACCTAAACTAACCTTATACACAAAAGTTCACACAAAAACACAAGTAAATTAGGAGTACAAATAGGGAAAACGAAAGTAATCTACAGGAACAGGGTACAAAGAACACAAAAGCTGAACATATAACACGTTAGGGCAAGGTAATGGCAAAACAAGGATAAACACAAATAAACAAAAGTACAAAGAAACTAACAGAAAATCAACAAAACAACAAAGCCAAAGCTATACGAAAATACACACACACATACAGCAAAACAAACCAACAAACGAAGCCGAAGCCGAAGCCGAAGCCGAAGCCGAAGCCGAAGCCGAAGCCGAAGCCGAAGCCGAAGCCGAAGCCGAAGCCGAAGCCGAAGCCGAAGCCGAAGCCGAAGCAATAACCAGAAGCGAAGCAATAACCAAAACCAAACGGGACTGAAGTCAAATGTAAGACCCCTCCTTGCTGAAAACCTCCATGTTATATGCTGAATAAAATGTGTTTTGATTGGCTGAGAGCTAATTGATGATGACGTCATACCGAAAGTGTGGTGTAATGGTGGGCCAATGGAGAAGGGAGAACAATCAAGGGTCAGCAGTGTGGACATAACAGAAAAAAACACACATAGAACACACACTGGGACGTAACACACTGATTGATTTCGCACCAGGTTACCTTTTGGATGTAGCGCACGAGCATAGTCCAACAATTAATCTGAGATTTGCTAAATCAGGTGTTCCTGTTCTACCTGCTGCATGACCAACACCCAAACATTGAACAACAGAGCTTCCTAATGTGCAGGATTACATTTGTGAAAATCATTTACCAGTTCCATCAGATATTCCAGCTTTGCAGATTTTAAAAACTCACTTAAAGACTTTTAATTGTTCTTGTAAGGTATTACTACAATATGTTTTACCTCTATTTGTTCCATTTTGTTTAACTATGAATTAATTGAGTAATTGTATTTTTTTTTAATTGTGTGCCACCACCAGTCACAGTGCAGAAGCTTCATTTTATTTTGCAGGTCAAATCAATTGAGAGCAAAATGTTAATAACGATGATGATGACTTCTTTTTAGCCAGTGTACCCCCATGTTTAAGTACAGATTTGTTTGGCCATATTTTTGTCTATCTGATTTCTTCACAGTTGCTTCAATAGGGAGTCTGCAGCAATATTTTTAATGGGAACTGAAGTCTTCTAGCAGCACTCAGAATCAAACATACAAAATGAATGAGTGGAATACTGTTAAGTTATATACAGCTACTGTAAATACTGTAATTGGTATAGAGATATAACTGAACATGTTATGTTCTAGATCTGCAGTGAACATTATCCATGATCATGTTTGGTCATGCTGAGTTGCAAAATGAACCTGAGAGGCATTGCTCCCCACCAAGTAGGATGCAATATCTTTGCTGCATTCTCCTTTACTCCATCCAGGGTAATGTGGACAGTTTGTGGTTCATCAAAACACCTTCTCAGGAGAAGGGAGCACATGTTCAATGAGACAAGTATCAGATGATCTTCGAAGCTAAACATTCTTGGTGATGTGATCATCTCTGAAGAGGTGTTCCAGATTAAGTTCTGATACATCCATGTTTTAATAGTACACAGGTACAAAAAGGCAAAGAAACTGCAGACATGCAGTATCTAATTTAGTTTGCAAGTAATTCTGAGTGTCACTAATGTACAGTAACAGTATATACAGTACCAAGAAGGCTAAAAAGTAAAGGTCCTAGCACAGAACCCTGAGTAATTAAGAAACCATGACCTTTAAAACACTTTACAAGTTGGCTCTTAGTATTATTTACTGAAATCAAAGCTTTTGTTTTGTAAGACTCATTTTTAAGGTTGGAATGGTAAACGCATCTTGCATACGAAAACAGTCATAAGCATTATCATCACCCACAGTCCTTAAAGTGCACTTATAATATCCAGTTCCAAATTATAGTATTATTTTACTAAAATATTACGTCGGATGTGATTTTGTTTCCAGATTAAAAAAAACAGAATATTAGATCTGGAAAAATCTGGTTAATGATTTTCCCATTGAAACTTTTAGTAATCCAGCAGGGATTCAGAGAAAAAAAACACATTGAGAAAATAATAGGAATAACTTGAATAGTTGTTTGGATGAGGGATCATCTTCAAAGCAGTGGCTTCAGATTTTATAGCAAATGAATGGAGTAGCTGTCGCAGAAAATGAGTTTCAGTTGCTTGTGGATTTTCAGTGGTGGACAAAGGCATGAACAGTTCAGACAAAAGTGGAAATTACTGTATAAGGTACTGGATAGTTTAATCAAAGACAAATTTTAGGTTTTTCAAAGACTTTTAGGTTTCTCACTGACTCTCCACCTGGTTCCTCCTACTGTTGGATTAATGAATTTAACAGGGGGAAAGGAACATTGCTGTGAGTTCACCTTAAAGGCGAAGTTTTACTGTTTTATATCATGCTGTTGCAATAGTTCAATAAAAATGACATGCTTTTTCACTAGAAATTTGAGGATTTGCTAGGATTTTACATACTTCGAAAGTACCTTTTGGGGTGTCTCTGAGGCCCCCGAAAAAGGTAAAAATAAATTTTAAATAAAATGTCATTATAAACCACTGCTGCAACCGGCCTGCTTTCAGAAAATCTAATAATTTACGTTTGGTCACTGACCTTAAATGTTTGCTGTTAAAATACACTGAAGTGTCATCAGCACTTAGTCAATTGTCACATGTGTACCTTAAAGTATGCCCAGAATACTGCAGCTGAGGCACATCTTGTTTCATCTGGGATGTTTGTCTTGGCCATCTTATTAAAAACCATTACAGTTTGAGTTGGGGTTGGGAAATAGCATTTTAACCAACAAATCACCACCAAGAGTATTCAAGGAATTAAGTTGCATCCATTCCTCCATTTTCTAACTGCTTCATCCAATTCAGGGTCATGGGGGAGTTGGAGCCTATCCCAGCAAGGCAGGATGCACCCTGGATGGGATGTGAGTCCATCTCTGCCCAGTCAGACATAACAAACACACACACATCAGGGTCAGTTTTCCCAGAAGCTAACTAACCTACCAGTATGTTTTTTTGGACTGTGAGAGGAAACCATAGCACCTGGAGGAAAACCACGAGGATCTGGGGAGGTCATAGAAACTCCTCACAGATAGCAACCCAGGTGTGTGATTGAACCCAGGACCCCAGCTCAGCGAGGCTGCTACATGCCATCACGCCACCCACTAAGTTGCAACCAACAAACTGAAGCTACGGAAGCTTAGTAGTGTCACAGAGAAAAATAAATGTTTAAACTAGATCAATTGCATTTAAATGAGATACTGTTTGCACTTCAACCAGATTCTTACAACACACAGGATTGTGCTGCCAACATCTCGCCAGCAGCAAAACTCTCTCCATAAATTACTCTGTTGGCTAAGCCTTGTGTGCCAATTTGCATTTGTTTTTCGCGTTGTTTGGCATCTTTTTATTCATGTCTGTGCAAATTGACACAAAAATGCTGTCCCTTCTCCATTCAAATGACATGTTTCCTGCATTTGCTGTGTCATTCAAATGTACATGATTTTAAACATGGTTTAAATGCTTTTGAGGCTTTTGTCCTTAAAGATATACAACAATAACAGTAACAGTAAACCAACAGTAGGTACTGTATAAGTCTCACTGTCAAGTATTGTGTTCAATGTTTAAAGATTAGGCAAAAACCTATATACTGCACAGTATGTTTCTGCAGTTTCACATGATGAATAAAATACATTTGTAAAGTCAGGTCATTTGAAGAATGCTCAGTCACAGGGTGTCCTACTTCACGTGTACTAAAAACAGTACATTTGCTCCTTTAGTTTAATTATTTTGCACAAAGAGGAGTGTGACAATATTGTTAAAGACAATGCTACTTTGCATGGGACAGTATTATTGCATATATATTGCAAGATATAAGTAATTTAGGCTATATTGTTCCAGAAGTATTGTGTTGAATGCAATGTTATCTTGTTTAAACACGAAAAACTATCTAGTTACAGTAAAATGCAATATTATCTAGTTTAAACATTTTCTTCTGTGTGGCACTAATAAGCTTCCATACAAAACATTACATATGAAGAAACTTTACTCATCTTAGTGTAATTTCAATGTTAAAAAATGTATACCTCCTATTAATGTAAAATAAAAAAGGTAAAATTATTTATAGTTAGTTAAAATAACTTTACACACACGTTAGACTTTTCTTTGGAAAAGGGATTTATTTTCTTCGGAATAAATAGCTTTTTTTCCACTAGAGCTTTTGGACACTCAACTTTGGCTATATATTGGCAGATTATTGCTATTAGATGTCATTATTTTGTACACTAAATTATTAATAAGTACAAATAAATTGAAGCAATATATCTTTAAAGTTGAGGGCTTATTTGTAAATAATATTCTCTGGATACATTTTACAGATAAATGTGTTTGTTATCAAAAATATTAAAGTTACAAAAGGAGCAAGTAGCTAAACAAACAAGATATTTTTAATCACATAAAAATGTGTTTCAAAACACACAAATAACAAAACCTGAGGAAAGAGTGACTGCATACACACTAATCAATATTCTTAACAAATACAAATGCTGGAGAATTGTTTTTCAGACAGATCAGTCTATAGAGCTTCTACAGTATGTTATTGTTCTTTGCGTACTGTCAGTGTAGGTTATAAGGGAACTGGAATTAAATGTGGGAGATACATCAACAGTGAAATGCCAGTTAATCTTCTCGTGTTCTAATGGAAAACTGTGTTGAGATAAACAGCAGAGTTGTATGTTAGGGGTGATGCAAGGTGTTTTTTTTTCTGCCTGCATATCGTTGCTCAGTCACTGCTGATTCTGAAATATTGATATAGAGTATGCCTTTATTTCAACAAGATGCCCTACTTACTGAGGTATCTTCTAAGAGTCCAAGTAGACTTCAGTGTGTTCATAATTTTGCAACTCATGAGCTATTTAAAAGTACTCTGTATCAGCACTAAACTCCCACTCTCTGTAAACTGCACTGGTTCTCAGCAGACTTCATGGTTGTCCTGCTCAGAAGGCACTGAATGGTTTAGCTCCAGATTATTTTAAAGATTTATGGAATGAGTACAGTCCAGCTCTTAATCTGAGATCTGCTGATTCAGGCCTTCTAACTCTGCTGAAGACCAGACTCCATTTGATGGGTGATAGAGCATCCTAAAGCAATAATACAGCACTAACTCTGTAGACTGACCATATCCATTAGAATCTTTTTGACTAAAACTCATAGTGTACAATTTAGTTTTACCCTAGGCATCACAAAGTCAATTTACTTGGGTGTTTTCTTTCTTTCAACTTTCTTTTTTCTTCTCTTTCATATTAGAGAATATGTGAACTATTGTACAGTGTTTGTACAGTGTTTTGAGTCATTAAGTGTATACATCCACAATAATAATGTGTCTACTGTGTTTTACGTGTACTGTATATGATGAACATATTATTGACTTTATTCTTTATTAGCACTGATGAACTACTATTAATTTGATAATTTTAAAAGTGTATGTCTCCATCCTTTCAGGAGATAAATAATATTTTGACTATGTTTAGAGCTCTGCTATAGCTCTAAACTCAGTCTTGGCTTAATCTCTGAAAGCCTTCTTCCAGGTAACCTCTGCGCTACAATGCATGGGAGGTATTCAGATTAAAACACCTTCCAGACTGAAAGATTGTCAATGTGATAGATTAATGCAGACATGAAAAAGACTGCATTCTTAGATTTAAATAAAAGTGACATTTCAATTGCTTTCACTATTACATCACTGCACGACAGGGACAGAAGATGGCTTAATGAAAGCTTTTCACACCTCCACAGGTTTAAACAGTGAAAAAAGACTTTATACAGTCTATCCCTATTTTCACCACAAAACCTAAAGATTTCTGTGGTCTACATCACCCTGTAATTTTCTTTGATATGTATATTTGTTAGGAAGAATCTGGTGCTTTGAAGCCTTGAAACTCATGAAACACATTCCTTTAGTGTACTGTAAATTCTAGACGTACTGTACCATTCTTCTGAAAGTGTTTCCAGAAGAAAAAAAAAACACTGTAAAAATGTGAGGTTATGAAAGTGCTGGAATGTTTCTTTTCCTTACCACAACATAGTCTGTTTAGCATCCAGCTGGAGCCAAAGTTGTTAAAAGAACCAATTTAAGATATTCCACAAATTATATGGTTTATGGAATCCATTGCTAAATATACATTTCAACCTCTCTTTCCTCATCGCAGCCACATATGGCTGAGTTTGTCTATTTCACTTGTAGGTAAATACTAATGGATCCAAATCTGTCAGCTCTGACAGGAATACATCTTTTAATTTATTTGTATTTCAATTAATTTACCATCATCATATTGGTTGTTCTACTCAGTTAAACTTCAAATTAAATGAATAATGTACTCAGTGAATCTGTTATTATTTTTAAGTTCTTAAAATGAACATTGTAAATCTCATTTCACCTACTACAGTATTTGGTGAGGTGACCATTTCCTCTCGTTCACTTCCAACAGTGTATTTTTACTCGTGCAATCATTCATGGCAATTAGTATTCAGACCATCCACAAAATATGTGGTTATTAAAAAGTTTTAATTGATTAAATACTGTAAAGAATTCACAACCTAATGATAAAAATTCAAGCTCTATCCCAACACCTTATCAAATACATAAATGTATCCTACATATCCTTCTTTAATAGATTCTGTACCAAGAATTGTTTCCATTGAAATTAAAACATGTAGGCCAGACAAAGAACTAAACTAAAAAAATAGGAGACTGAAAATTTGTGACAAAAAACAAATACAATGAAGTACATCTAGCATGATATTTCTACAGAAGATGTATTCTATAACAAGTCCATAAGTCCACTTTGGCTTTTCATATTGTTTTTTTAATATAATTATCATTTTATGAAACGTGTTGGGTAATTGAATTTCTAGTATGTAGACCATCTAAACTACTATCATTATGTGTATCTGTGGCTGTCAATCGTTTTATACTAATTTTAACCATTTAAAAAAAAACTGTAGCAGAAAATATGTGGCACAAAAGGTCTAGCAAATCTGTCCCATTTTTTTAATCTCCATATTACTGCCAGCACGATTTGTTTCTTTCGTGTGACATGAAAAAAAAACTATTACATAAGTGACAGAGATAAGGATGATGTTTGTGTTAATGCCTAACTTAATTTGTGTGCTGAAGTTTACCATTGCTAGCTGGTTTGCACTTTGATTGCAGTAATTTTGCTTACATACATTAAAGAAATAGCTGCTTTCTCTAGGTAGCCCTTTCTTACACAGCAACATCTTGTAAAGTCTGTGATGAATCCACATTGTAACACTAACGAACTGTTGTCAGGAGTCCTGAGTAAATGCTGATGTGCAATAGACCCAGACAAAATCTTCCTTCTCCCTTCCTCAAGTGCCACAGCTACTGGGAAATTTCACTAAAGATAATGAGCTCTTACATAATTCAACAGATTTTTTTTTGTTTTATTCCAACTGAGCTCTTATTAACACAAATCAGATCGTTATTGGCAAAAATGCATTGATTTACTAATTTCCCCCGGTTTTTAAGCTGCTTTAAAGAAACCCAGAAAACCTGAAGAGACACTAGGAAACAGAACCAAAACTGGACTGTTTTCAGTATCAATGAATGATAATGGAAAAAAAGCACCTTCAAAGGATCATTTGTAAATACAGAATTATCACTGAGATATTTTAACAACATTTAATTAATCAAACAGCTTAATCTGTATGCAACAAATAAAAGGCAGATGTGATCAGGATCAAGTAGCTTCCTAAAACCACTGATTTTATTTCAGATTGTGAGAAAACATTTTTCCCATTATAATTGGCTTGTATTGGAAACAAACCATATGTTAAAAGACAGAAAAGAATATCTTAGAACTATTTTAACTTGTTCCTACTCACTTTATGTGTCCATTTTACAGTGCAGTAGAAGTGAGAAAATGTCTTTAAAGGATGAAAAATAAAAATAATACAGTAATTCCCTTTGAACCTTAGCTATACCTTATTAGTTATTGCCATATATAACCTGATAACCAGCTAAGTAAAAGCTTACCTTTTGTTTACAGAAAAATGCATATTTTCCAGGCATTTTCCACAATGGCATCAACATGTGCTTTCACATTGCTGGATGCACCTCAGAAAAAAATGCTGTGTAAGGCAATAGCTTAAATACTGAAAATCAAGTTTGCTAAACAAACCCAAACCTCAGCAGGCAAACCAGAATGAATCAGTAGCTGAACTTAAACATAGTTTGTCTTCATCTAGTGATTTCCCATAACCAGATTTACAACAGCACCATTGTCTGAAGACCATAAGATGGTCTATGTCTACCCTCTGCCTTCCAACTGCCAAACCCAAGGAATACAAGCTCTGAAAAAAGCACAGGCATTTCAACAAGCCCTGCATAACAAAATCCTATACTGTATGTACTGTATGGTGAAGCGTTTCCATGTGAAGATTTAAACAGAATAATAGCCAATGGAGTAAGGATATTTTGGAAGGAACAAAGCCTCCTTCTAATATTAATCGTCAGCTACCATACCATCTTAAACACAAGTCAAACTTTTATCCCCCTGAGAACTCTTCCTACACCATCACCTTACCAAGGGGTCCAGACACCTTGTTTGTATAGTCTAGTAGTTCATCTGAAAGGGGTAAGGCAAAAACATTCTCATCACATTTACACTGCTTATGTGAGCTACTGATTTTACTTGCTAATGTTTTTATTGCCACTAGCAAGTGCTTTGACACACATCTAAAACACATGAGGTCAGGCAAAGGTCAAGTGTGACATCAGAACTACATACAAGAACCAGATACAACTCTCACCCGTTTCCTATCTTGAACTCTCCCTTTGAAACGCAGCCATGCTGTGGATGGCCTCTTATTAGTTGATTCTTGGCACTTTGTAAGTTCTCTTCTTATTATCATAGATTAAAACAAAGAGGGGAACAGTTAGTGTTCCCAAATCTGTACGGATGTGGTAAATTCTGAGTATAAGAGTGTCTTGTGAGCAGAACAGTTCAAGCATTTGAGAAACAGAATTTCCTAGCCTCCTATCTTGAGGTAATAATTAATTAACTGCATTTATTTATCATTTCATTTGCAAATGGGCAATCATTCATCCAGCACTGAAGTGCATTAGCCAACTGGTGACGTGCAGAAGGAATTATACTCCAGCAGCCTCACTACACAGCAGAGCAGAAGAGGTGAGCAATTGCCTGAGGCTTGATTAATTTAAGGAGCCACTGCCTATAATGGAGTTTGACCAGGACACTGGATTCAACACCTCTAGTCTTTCCAACAGGGTCACAGATCTTAGTTGGCCAACAGTTAGGATCTCAGTTTAATATCCCATCCAAAGAGTGACACATCCTTATGTACAGTGTCCTCTTTTAGCGTACTTGGGCAGGTTTGGAAATTCTTGATCGGAGGGAAGAAAGCTACTGTACCAAGAGGTTTAACCACACCACTTAGAGCAGCATCCCTTTTTTTTTCCCTGGAGCCTCCCATCCCAGTACTCACCAAGCCTAATCTTGTTAGATATCAGCAACTTAACACGTTCAGACTATGTGGTGGTACAGCTGCTTTTGAGATGTAGTAAAGGGCAATAAAATAAGTAAAATATTTGTTTTTCATTTGTGGTTATTTTGTAACCCACCACTATCAAAACATTCGCAGCATACTAATTATGGCTCATCACTTCTTTCAGCTTGAAAACATATTATTACATCTGGCATTTCTTGGTTCCAAGATGAAAGCTATGTCACTGCATGCACAGGCATCTTAAACCACCACATGACATGAAATGAAAAGTTAACAGAGGGTTAAGATTGCTATAATGTTATACACTTTAGTTTAATTCCAGCTACTTCTTAAAAACATAAACTCTCAAAATCTTTATCCAGAGCAAACTTAGATATTTTCAGTGGTCAATCTGGGCCTGGGCTAGCCTTTGGTTAAGAAATCTCTCTCACTAACTCTAAAGAACATACTGTTTAAGAGGAAAACAACAGTGACAAGTCATTCTGATGATCAGAAAGGGAATCTACCCATTATAAGAAAGCTGATTATTCTTGTCAAGGGTCACTACAACCTAGTGCTTTCCTAAAAGGATAGAGAACAACATGGGAATACACTTTGAACAGACACAGGGCATAAACACAAAAGCACACAGGGACAATTAAGAGACTCCAACTAACTGAATACAGGAAAAGATGCAAGCTCTACTAGATGAATCAAACTCAGCACCAAAGAGCTCTGTTAGAGGAATTCTGGGGGTAAAAAAATAACATTATAGGCTGTTTTAATTCAATTACTACAGACTAGAAGAGGAATAGAAGGAATATTTCCTATAACACAAGAGGTGCTCTCTTCGTGTGGCCTTGCTCTTGTCTAACCTCTGTCTTTTGTGTTTTGCTTTAGACCTATGTTGGTTTATACTAGGTGTTGTTCATTCAAAAAGTGATAAGCAAGAGATTAAATGAATGAAAATAGACAAAACAATCTAGAAACCCAGTGAACATAGTGAAAGCCTTAAGAAATATTGTTAGATTTAACCAAGAGAGAACAGATAGAAATAGTCTTTAAGAAAATACAACAGGAGAAAAATATAAATATAGCAATACAATAGTAGTTGAGAAAAATATAATTGAAAGATAAGTATTATAGTAACTATATTATCATTTTGAAAGGAAACTTATTATACTGTGAGAAAAATCATCCTACAGCTGTGAGGCAGGAGTACTAACCACTAAGCCACTATGAGACTTTCAAGAAAGAAAAGCATGTTTACAAACTATTTCTCCACTGTTGTCTGGAGTTAATTTGTTTATCCAGCCTCATCTACTGTTGTTTAGGAAAAGTAATTGAAGCTCTAATTGAAGACACTAATTAAAATTTTATGACTCAATTTGCATAATAACTGACTAAGTTTCTGTTCTCCATCAGAAATTGAAGAGTTGCAGCACTGCATTGTAAGGAGTAAAACCTTTTGGGAAATAATAGAACATATGTTTTACACAAAATATGTAAGTTTGAAAAAAAGACCTTTTCACATGAGCCATAATTTTTTGGGTCCTTATATTAGCATAAAATATTCAAATTCTACAGAAACCAACTGCATAAGCTGTCTGCTTTAATAGTCATCTACAGTATGTTGAATTACCAGTCACCTGAAAAACATAAAAACATTGTAAAATGCTAATGATCAAAATACAGTATGATATTTGTTCAATTTTTAATTTCTTTCTCATTCAGTGCAATAATCTGTAGAATACTACTTTCCTACTAGGAGGAAAAACCTCTGATATTTTAAATAAGCATATTTCTATAGTCGTGTTCTGATCATAATTACCATTGTATCATTCCAAACACCAAACTGATCATAAGGACTTCAGATTTGTGACAATGTGGCAATTCTGTACTGTTACAGATAGAGGAATGTGATTGTATTACAAAAGTCCATGTGATAGGTTTTAAACTGAAGGGAAAACTGATGTGCAATTGACCTGGAACGGTTCTTTCTTTCAAACTTTAATATATAAGAAGAACAGCATCAGAAGGCATTAGTTAGATTTCAATCACCTCTCATGATGCTCTGTGTTAACACTGGTGCACATCTGAAATGTCTCCTGTGATGTACAAAGTCTGTAGTTACTGGTTTATTTCATTGTTACTGTAAATTTATATCTCTATCACACATCCCATACAATGGTTTATATATTTATTAAGGGAATGGAAAATTAAACAATTACTCAGTAGACAGTTCAGCTAAACACTCCATAAAGTAAGATTTAATAGTTTACTTCTTGTCAGTCTGCGCAATGTTGTTCCACATTAACTCAGACTCTCCATGCTCAGGAATCTTCAGAATTGCAAGTCATCGTATTTTCTATTAAACAATGACCACTGTACAACTGTTTGGCAACTGTACAACATACCAAGGAAGAAATTAAAATTTCTTTACACGCTAGCATTTTTTTACCCTTTTGGACATCAAAGATGTAAGAGGAAATTGGAGGTGTATTAGCCTAAGTAAATCACTCTAGAAGAGCCTGAAAAACAGCTGAGAAAAAGTTTATTTGTTCTGCATTCAATTAAAAATCCCATATTGTTTTATTGATCAAACTGCAATTACTAAATAATTACCAGTATAATCCATGACATCCTTATACTGTATATAAAACACACATCCTTATTCGTCAATTATTTTTTGGAGAGTTACAGTATTCACAACCGTAAGTACATATTTATCTACTCAGTAACTGTCTATGATAAAAGATCATTGCACAGTGTTCCTCTTTATTGATAATGGGCAGTGAAGATGCTGTTCACCCACAAAGTGCACTCTAGGTTGTCTTTGTTTTATGTACTGTAGCTGTAGAATGTGTAACAGAATTAGTTTCCACTAACGTCCAGATTTTCCATAACACTCCAGTACATGTACAGAAGCTAAATTTCCTGAATTAACTGATCCAACAAAACTAAAATATTAAAACAGTATCATTGGTCTAGATGTTTCACCAATATTGTAATGCTCTAAATAGACATGAGCAATCTTTACCTTTTATTTATAAATCTATATACAGTATATATATCATTATCATTCTTTACATTATTAACTTATGTAATTTTGGTGGCAAACTGTGTGCAAAACACTGTAAAAAGATTTTTTTTTCCATCAACACTGAACATATTAAACTCTCAAATATAGCTCTCATTATCTTTGTCCTTCATTTCCAAATCAGTATTGGGTCAGCTGGCAGGGCACACTTATAGTGTTCTTCCTATAATTTTGCTTACCAGTTCATAAGCACCTTATTCACAATATCACTGCCCTCTGCCTAGTTCAGGCTGATGTGTGCTTTCATGATTTATACTGCTGTTTGTAAAACCAAGGTGTATGGAACTTAAATTGACAATGTGCAACTGTTCCATTAAATTACCAAAGTGATTTAGTTGTTTTGCTTCAATAACTGTGAAAGGCTACAACCTGAAATGATAGAGGGTTTTTTTTAGAAAACACTCTGTATGTTGTGTTTTGTAATTTGTAAAATTTGTTGGTTTTTTTCCACAAACTACCTCAGCTTTTTAACATTAAACATTTTTAACATTAACATAAATAACATTTTAAAATGTTGAGTTTAAAAACATTTACAGTATTTTGAAATATGTTTTTCACATATTTGAATTATTTATAAAGTGGGTCGTGGAAGCTTTTATTTAGTGTTTCCAGCATATAGGTGCTGATAATCCCCTTTGGATATGGCATTGTACTGTACATTAGGAAGGATAATGTAATTGGCCATGGGACTATTCTGCTGTCGGGTTGGCATGAACTTCAGCAATGAAACAAAAAGTTGAAGGATAGGAATTTGGAGGACAGTGGAGTTATATATATATATTCAGATCCAAGTTCAGTAGCTTTGTTGAAACAAAATTTAAATAATTTACATAGTTGGCCTTGCTCAACATTTTTAACAAAGTAGGCAATCACAGGGCAAACAGAATCTTATGACAGATAACACTGCACACTATCATTACATTTCAAATCATTTAAATGAACTGAATGTATAACATTCCATTCTCACCAGTGAGATAAAAGCCACATTGTTTAGGCTCAAGCCAGTGAGAAATTACTGCCACTGGATCCTTACAGCTGGCCTATGTATCAGACATCAAGCATCACGGCATTTGGAGAGAATATTTAAGAATATTTAAAAGATACAGTATAGAATTATCAAAATTTCATTCAAGAAACTGCGTTATAATTTTCTTCCAGACAACTGCTCTTGACTTTTGGCAAAGCTTGGATTTCTTTAAACGCCACATTGATTTTTAAAAAACAAAGACACCCTTTAGTCGTGGTAAAACCAACTCTAATTGCAAAGTTTAATTGAAAATTTTATTTTGATGCATATGTGGTTTTACAGCATCATCCTGATTTTCCCTTTAATGAGTGGTCTTTAAAATAAACAGCTGAACAGTAGGAATAACAAGGAATTTAAACAAGGAATTAATTATGCCTTTTATTAACAGCATTCGTTTTACACAGTAACATCTGAAAATAAGATGTACCTTATTTGTGGTTTCCCGTTTTATTGCTTAATTTCTTTTGTTGCTTTCCCAGGTATTTTCCAGACCTATTTGTTATTTATGCTCCTGTTAACTGTTTTTTACAACAACAACAACAACAACATCAACAACAACAACAACTACTTAAAATATTTTTAAAAACTGATCGTGAGAACTTTGCCAGGCCTATTCACTACAACTTCACTTTGTAGTGTTTTGTGTCAATATTCCATTGTGTTTTTTTCTGTACTTTGATTATCAGTCAATATTCAAATCTTTTACACACATGCAGGTACAGTAAACCCCTCTTCCAGTGGGTCTTGAAGATAGAGCCCTTGTGCATTTAAGATGAGTGGGTGTCCTGTTATAAGATTGGTAACATTGCTAACATAAAGTTTGGACCCTTGCTTTTTTCTCTTTAAGGTAACCTGAAACACACCAATGAAGCTTTTGCACTTTTGCACATTGGAAAATATTACACTACATTGGCTGTTTGTGTTCTCAAATGCATGCTTAGAATATATTTTCAATTAAATCGAATAATGATAACTCTTCTGGAATACCACCTTAGAATGGTACAGATAGAAACAATTAAGTACAAGCAAAAAGGAATATGTTGTCTCTTTCAGGAAATGATTATAAAATACTAAAAGTCCTTGCACTCTAGCCCAAACACTGTTGGTGAATTCCATCATGCATTCTGTGGTCAAAGCCAAATACAGCTTACTATTTTGGCTCAGCATCCACATTTCATAGTTCTACCCACATTATTGTGCTGGAATGCAGCCTCTCTCCACATCTCACACCTTCACTAAAAGAAATCCCATGACCATCACATACAAACACGGAGCCTATTTGACAACAAGTACAAAGAATATAGGTCAGGAAAACACGTTGTTTCCTGTATAATGCAGCCTTTTTTCTGTCTGTTCAGTTGGCTCCATGCTTTTCATTCTAACCACACAGGAGAGCACACAGGCTGAAGATTTTGCTCAATGAAACACTAGTGATAAAACATGGATTACTATGAAACATGGTTTGGAGAACGTAGTAAGGAGAGATCTATTTTAAGAACCAGAAGATTGTCAGATTACTGTATTGTGGTTCTCATTAATCCATCAGCATGAATGCACCCCCATGAGGATAAATTGCAAGAGCAGAATGTTCATATCCTGTTACTTTCATCTGTTCGCTTGGTGAAAGCTAAGAAAGCTAATCACAAAAATAAAAAAGAGAAATCTCAAAGTAGTGTTGTTCACAATTATGTGCATATTATACGCATGCTTTAATGAAAGCAATTACATTTAGAAATGGGAACGGAAAAGCACATCCAAAATTACCTGATTTTTGACTGGAGAAAAACACAGCCTGGAGTGGCTAAACCGGTATTGTTCATTTTAAATAATGGAATTGATGTCTCAGTACTTGTGAAAAAAATCAAGAAGAGCATCCTGGTTTAACCATGCATTAAACTATTCAGCACAGGTTTTGAAGTTTTGTGCCTCATTTCAAACTGAAGACATTAAAACACATTCATATTCACCAAGCACTTATCAATACACCCTTAATTAAGAAAGCAGAGATAATGAAGTAATAAAACATCTAATAAATCTCCCACGATGCTCGTTTAAGAGTCCCTTTAGGCAGTTTAAACATTCCCTTTGATTCTGGAAACCCAGGAGGCAAGGGAAGGTTTATTCTCCTCTTTCCAAAGCAGCATAGTAGACATTGAATGGCTGAAAGTATTTAATGAACATGGCCTTTACAATTTTAGAGTGTATTACTAAAGCACACTTAAATTGTTTTTATCCACTGTTGTTAGAAAACAACAATTTTTTTCTACACTATATTCTCTTGTTTTGCTGATTCCCTGTGATTCTTTCAGTATCACGTCTGATTTTTTTCAAGAACCCAAGATTCTGAAGAGAAAAATTAAAGACAATCTAGTTTAAGTGCAGTCATTCATCATCAGCAGCACACTTTCTTCCTTTAAGTGTTTTCCATTAAAATAGAAGTATAGAGCTTTTTTCCATATAAAAATAGACTAATATTTAATATATCACATCCACGTAATGATTGTTACGTGTATTTACAATGCTAGCCCATCCAAATGCTGTAGTAGCCCGATCCAATCAAAAATCAGCAGACATTTTCCAGGGTAGTCTGTAACTCATTCTGGGAGCGACTGAAAGTTAACAAAGATACATTTTACCAGAGATGATGAATGAAAAGAAGTGTAATACTGTACCCTAGTACAGTACAAATGTGTTGGGAACTGTGCCAAGATCATTAAAAAAACTGCACAAAACTTGTAAATGTAACTCCAGTATAACTCAAAGGACATGTCCCACTCATGTATGCACTCTCTAGATATTATTAATAATCACTTTATTTATTAAATTACCACATTTAGTTCTATACTTTGCGCACTGTGAGAATTCACTGAACAGCCTAAAGAATAGGTTTACACTTTGGCATTAAATCTAACAATTCTTGCTGCTATAGTAATTGTATTTCCCAGATTCATTGCAACTTTTCTGGATAGACTTTTTTTGCATGTAGTGTATTCATTATTTAAAGCACATGTCTTTTTATTTTCCAGTTAAATTACTACCAGCAAAAAAACGAAACAAAACAGATAAGCAATGTGAAAACCTGTAAAGAAAAATCCTGAGCATTAATAGCAAGATGGGGACAGTAACAATACATCCTTAGATGGAGTGTAACATCTTTTATTTTAGAATTTAAGAGTTCCCTCCCACCTTGGTTTTAACCCAGTTAAATATTTTTCTCCACTTTCAAAATATACAGTTGTGCAGAACTTATTTAACAGCAGTTGAGGGCATTTTTGTGGTAAGCTAGCAATTAAAGCAGTTTCCATTATCACCCTTTAACAGGCTTTCAAGCTTTCAAGCCCTTAATAAATGCTGTAATGCTGTCCTTGCAGCGGAATGATTTTTATGATCAGTAATCAGAAACAAAAGCCTTGGGCATGCTTTGCAACCATATGTTTGCTGGTAAACAACTGACTGAAGCTAATCTAAATCACAACATGACAAAAATGATCAACAACAGACAAAAAAACAAAAAGAAAATGGGATTTCCTCTTAAAGCAGATAACAGTAGATACCACATTAAAATTTCCAGTACATGCAAAATCTGTCTCCAGCTTTTTCTTGCTGCTGCTCCAGGACATACAGTATTAAGCCATTCATGTTTAAACATAGGCTTTCCAAACTATTTAGAATTAATGGTGAAGCAGCGGATTTCACCGGTATACATACCGGCTGACAGACAAGTTTATTAATATACAGTTATTATTCCTGAGACTGTTTTTTAAATCATCTTATATCAAAAATCACTAGTCAGTTATTAAACAACTTGGTTCACCAGAAGAGAAGAAAACTACAACAAATACTCCTCTGATGTCCACTGTCAGGCCATCTGCCTATTTCACCATAATAAAGCTTCAACAAAATAATACAAAGACCAATATTGTACATAGAGAGAAGGCTATTGAGTAGCAACCGCAGAAAACCATGGTCAATTTCATGCCTGCTCAATCCCAGTGGTGTTAAGCCAATTGTCAGAAACCTATAGAAAGGGAATACCAATCACAACAGGTCACAGACCTATTTTCAGACCTCAAGAAAAAACTACACTGTGAGTGGAAGCCATTTAGAATAAGAAACTGAATCACACAATAGTGTAATAAGTGGTAGGCACTGTGTCCTCTTTCTCTAATCATACAACTCTTTAAAATAAAAATAGGTATTTTTTATGTATGTAAGTAGCATTATGTGTAGCACCTCAATGACATGTGAGATCCACTTGATTCCCTTGACTGATGTCCTGTTGTATTGGTTACATGTATTATAATCCTAGTATAAGCATTGTGGTAACATTGATAACCTCAGGAGTTTTGTATAAGAATGCACGTTCATTCACAAAATAAATGCAAATTATGTATCACATTTTGTAACGTTAGTTTATTTTGTAAGCTTAATTTTTAAAATGCCATCCCAGATTCCTGTACATTTTAAAATTTGCAGGATATTAATAGAAACCTAGATCCAGACCTAGCCCTAATTATTTATAAATGTTGTATCTTGCTTATAAAAAAGACAATATATAAAATTGTGATTATAGATGGTGCATGATTGTCTTTTTTAAGCTGCAGACAATAACAGGATTTATCTGCAGTTATTGAAAGCAAGTGGCCAAATTAATTCGATTTAAGAGCTTTAAATTACATTGACTCTGGCTACAGCCTTGAAAACATCCAAAACAATGTCGAGATATGATATGCTTTCTTCTTTTAAAACATAGTTGGGTTTTCAAACAGACTCTTTTACTACTATTTTAGATACTACTAGATTTTAATGGTATTATAATGTATATCTTTCAAGTTATATGTTTCATATGAAATCATATGCTTTCATTATACGTTACATTTATGTTCCTGCAAGATTATGAGAAAAAAGTACAATACAATTAAAAAATATGTTGTCCTGCTATGAGGAATATAAATGGTACCCTTTTGTTTAGTCATTTTTAATATACTGCTTGCTACCATTTACACTGTGTTCCTGATTAACTTCATTAACTTATTATAGAAGCTCACAGAGTTATATTTGGAAGGTCCATGTAATTTGACAGCCTGCATGCTTAGCAATAGTTAAAAAAGGTCTAAAGGTGGACATAGGCATGATTCCTAGTGACATCCCACTAGACAGAAAGATAGGAAGGCCTCTTTTCTGACCTTGTTTAGACTGAAATGACTCCACTGAAGACGGGCAATGTCACACAGGAATTAAGGTATACAGAGCCATCAGCTGATTTTTAAGAGTAAGGCTTTGTGCCAGAAGGAGCAATACATCATAAGAAACTTTAGCTGTGTCCCAGGAGAACAAATGATAATGATGTTGTCAGTACAAACAGTGATCAGGTGCCATTTTCATGCGACAAAGACTCTAGTTTCAGAGAAATAAGTGTAGCTGACATAATAGATGAAGCATAGAGTTACTCATGAATACATCACTGTGGTCATACAGTATATGATCAAGATAAAATCACTGAGCAGCTAAATGCTTTAACTCTAAATTCCATGTTAAATCAAACTGCATCAAACTGCAAACTTCCCCTCTTTTGGTAAAAACAAATCTGTATTTATAAAAATCTAAGAGAGAAAAGTTTGTGTTCTGTCTGTAGACAGTGCCACATTTGAAAAATTATAATCTCCAAATAAAAGAGAAGGAGTCTGAATCTGTGACCACAGCAGTCCACAATGTCGCTGTTCCAGTTAAACTCTGTATTATTGTTCCACTACTTGTTTGCCAGATCATTACAGATTTCCATATTATTATAAAGCATACAGAGCTTTCTCTCTCCAGGATAACAGCCCAGGAATAAAACATGATTAAACTCACTGAGCACATCAAATAAAGAGGACAGTATACAAATATCACAACCGTATTACTCAGGTAAAAATGTATGTTATGGCCTCCGTGAAATGTCATGATTAAGATGGATTTATAAATTCCTTGCACATTTAATTCAAATGATAGAAAGCAACACAGAATCAGGAAAGCACATTATAACAAAGAGTTAAACTCCTGTAACCAATATATGTACATATGTACTGTTATCAGTTACTCTTTGACTACCTTCAGCTAACCTTGTGCGTTCCTGCTTTTGAATACAAATATTAATAAATGCAAGGTTACTTTGACACTGAGCTCTATGTAATCGTAACATGCAGTACTTACTGTACAGTATGTGGAGCTGACTTTTTGATAGCATTTATCTTTTACAGCTGGTGTAAATGTTCCCAGGCCTTAAGAAGGAAGAATGATTTATTTTTATAGCTGGTATTGAACAGGGGACAGCTAAGGCTGCAGAAACTAACCTTACTTTTCCTTTACGGTGGCTACTGTATGCTTCACAATTTGATCACAGATTGGAATATATGACAAGAATACTTTGTGTCTTTTAGGTTCACTGATATGACTATCACTGTTTGAGGATATGAGGAAGGGACTATGAAGCACAACTGTGAGATGCTGGTCTATACTAAAGACAAAGGACATAACAGGAACGATTGAGAACTGAGAACTGGGAATTGAGACAAACTTTAACCTCTGCTTTCTGTTTTCTAAAGGAGCTTCATTAGAAAGTAGTATGGATTGGAAAAATATTCCAGTGTTAGATTTCTCTATGTTACAGGTCTCCAATCTTGAGTCTGGAAAATCCCAGTACTGCAGATTTTATAGTTTACCACAAAATCACTCATTTCTAAAGATTAAGAACAATACTATTGTGAACAAGTAAGCAAATGCGTTCTTAAAATAAGTAATTTAAAGATCAATCTGGGTCTAAAATTTGATTACCCTTCAGTCCTCATGTGCCAGGGTGCTCATAATTGAACAGATTACGTGCTTAATTTAGCAGTAACTTCTAGGTGTTCCCCAGCATTAGAAACACCTATAAGACTAACTTGATGAGGGCTCCTTAGGATCAGGTTTGGAGCTTCCTTCCATGGGCTCTAAACAACCAGGCTCTCTTGTTGTTCATACTTGCTTTGGAGATGTCAATTTGAAATCAGTAGAGATGTGTTCTGGAGGTACCCACAGATGTAGATATCGACAATAAAATAACATCTTTAAAGTAAGTGTGGATGACGTGAACCTCACATTTACAACCTGATCAACCAAAAGAAAAATGAAATATTTTTGTAGTAGTGGTGTTATTTGTCGTTATTACACAATGAAATAGAATATATCTAGAAAAAATAATATATTTTAACAAAATACCACTGTAATACCATTGATTGATGTGAACTTGTGATTGATGGGTTCTAATTAAATATCAAAACTAGATCAGAGATTGTGAAAAAATGGCACATTTTAAGACGTTCTAGCCCAAGATTTAAAAGAGTCGAGTAACTTTGAAATGTGTTTAATAACTTTTAGGTTCTTAAATTGTATTTCATTATTCAGCTGGAGCTGGTAAAGTCTTTTAATTTACACCATTGTAGAGGCAGCTAAGAATTAGAATGGACTCAAAGATTACACATTTTCCTGCTCGTTAGTGACACTAGAACTTTGCATTTACAATGTTATTTCCAGCATTAGTTTAATCCCCAAATCCAATCTATGTGCATAAAAAACATATCATAGTCAACAAAATAACATAGATGTACAGTTGTTTAATCATAACTAGTAATGTAGGAGGTCTAGGATAATAGGCCTGCTGGAACAACATGCATTGTTTGGAAGCTCAGATAAAGACAACATTTTTTTTTCAAAGCCATTACTCATGGGAACTTGGCTTGAGAACTTCATTCATAAACTAGAACTGTCAAAAAATGAACAAAGACAGATATCAGTGACGAGTGAAACCTAATCTCTGGGGAAAATCTTTTTGGCAATGAAAGTATTTTTAAGAGCTTACGCAGAGCAAAAGACTTGGACACATTCCCCGTTAATTCACAAATAATGTATGTTTACGCATGCATGCTCAATAATAGTTCGTTGTGTCAGACTTCTAACATAATGGTACTGGGAAAAGTCTGCAGAAACATTTTTAGAAAAAAAATAGAAACATTCACGTTATTCTTCATATTATATTCAGCAGCCATATCACCTTGCAACTCACAACTGGCAACCCACTGAAGCTCACCAGGTGTGAACCTGGTCAGTACCTGGATAGGAGACATACTGGGAAAAAAACATGTTACTGCTGGAAGAGGTGTTAGTGGGGCCAGCAGAGGGCGCTCACCTTGAAGTTAATGTGAGTCTTAATGCCCCAGTATAGTGACGGGGACACTATACTTTAAGAAGGCACTGTCCTTCGGATGAGACGTAAAACCGAGGTCCTGACTCTCTGTGGTCATTAAAAATCCTAGAGCATTTAAAAATCCCGGTGTTCTGGCCAAATTTCCCATTGGCCCTTATCAATCATGGCCTCCTAATAATCCCCATCTATGAGTTGGCTTCAGTGCTCTGTTCTCCTCCCCACTAATAACAGATGTGTGGTGAGCATTCTGGCGCACTGTGGCTGCCGTCACATCATCCAGATGGGGCTGCACATTTGTGGTGGTGGAGGGTAGTCCCCATTACCTGTAAAGTGCTTTGAGTGGAGAGTCCAAAAAAACGCTACATACATTAAGTGTAAGCTATTATTATTACTATTATTTTAGTGTATCTGTTCTCCCTGTATTATATCCTCCATCCAGTGTATATTTATACTCTGTAATCAAATTTTACGCTCACTAAAATGTTTATAAAAACAGGATAAAGATGTTGCTTGTGTTGAAGAAAAAAAGACATACTTGTCAAACAAGTATTGAATAGGTGAGAGATGTTTGGCTTTTGATTTTACTCAGAGAAAACCCAAGCGTAGCAGGTGAACAATTCTTATTTGTGTGCATGCGTACAGCAATAAAATCTAATATGAAACAGCAGCATGTTTTTATTCAGTGTTTTTATTCATTGCACATTATGTAAGTAAAATAAGCAGATGGTATGAATTAGGCAGAACTCCACCCCTCCATGCCCCCCTCCTCTCCTCTGTTCACGCAAATTCAGATTCACATAAAGGAGTTCTGAAAGAGGCCTGTGTTGTGTGATCAAAACAACTGCACAGCAAAAACAGTTTTCAATGGAAATATCAAGTTCATGTTCAGAGAATGTTTGCTCCGTGGAAAATGTACATTACAGGATGAAAAATTGGAAAAACTCAAATACAGACACTAGAAGCTGGTGAAACATGGAAAAGAATGTCACTGTCCAAAAACGCTGCAACTCTCTGAATTGCATTTAAAAATGTACTGTAATTTGTAAAAAACAAATAGACCATTTTAATAGAATGTTCCTATTTAGTTCTATGTGTAACCTAAAATAGTCACTGGGGATTTTTTTACATTAGAATGACCATACTATTCTAACATATTGCAGATAATAAAAAAATCCCAATTCATGAAAGAAATAAAAGCAACTGACAAACCAAATAAATGTTTTGGTATGTCTCTTGAGTTTTTTTTTAAATATTTTATGACAAATCACTTTCTATTTAAGTTATTTCTATTTAAACATGTACCACAGGGCATTCTAACATACGTCAAAAAATGTAATCAGCAAATTTAAAATACTATATAACCTATGGCTGATAATAAAGTAAAATATGCATATTCCATACACACTTTAAACAACTAAGTTTTAAATTGTGTACTGCATTTAAATTTCGATTACATTTTGAAAAGTTTAAAAAACTGAAATACTACAAAAGAATTTGAAAATGCAAGCACTTACTTTCAGAAAAGCTTGAATTAAGCCAGGAGCTGCCCCCTTTTGTTCAGTTTATCCTACCAACTAATTGTTATCAGAACTGTCTTTATTGACATGATCTGACAAATTTAAACTCAGTTTAAAGATGACCTTATCTGACCTGAATCCAAATTTTAATAAGAGAAATAAATGTTAGGACAAACATGTTTTATAGTCCCAAAGTGGCCTGCCAAGACTTTGTGTGGCTCAGCTGCACACCTTAAGCAAAGATCTATAATTACATTTACAGTGATACACTGCCTGTCATATACCCATGGCTTTCTTAGTAATAAGCTAACAGGATCTTATGTTTATGCAATAGCATTGGCTACTACTGAGGTACAACATTGACTGTAAATAACACTGGTAACAATGGGCGTGCAAAGAGAGTTACAAGCACAGATTTCTATAGGTGCGGTTGCTTCATTCTGACAAAGAACAGACCTCCTTCTTCCCTTCTTACTACAACTCTCCTGCTGTTATGTAAGCAGCCTCATTATCATTAATCTTTCAAAGTGAGTACATGGCTTTTTAAGCAGCGCTCTACTTGTTATTGGTTACTGTATCCATGACCATTAAAGAGTGCCCCCCCACACACACACAACCACCATCAAAAGTACTGACATATTGAGTTTCCTTGTTTTTCTCTCTCTCCCTGACCTAGAATTCCTGAAGAACTGAATAACATAGTCACATGACTTTGTTTTCGTTTCCAATGAAAGGGAGGGAAGGTTCCCTGAATGGAGAGATGGGCAGAAAGGGGGCTTTGCTCAAAACAGCTCTTTTCATGAAGGAAAGGAAGTCTCCCCTGCCCCCATCACCAGAGCAATTCTCTTGTCTTGTCAGTCCGGCTACGTTTATAGCCACACAAGGCTAGGAAATAGTCCTTAGGAAATATTCAGGAAATATTCCTGAACTTGGCAAGAATTTCTGTTATCACTGCTCTGAACAGTGGTAGGAAAGCATTGCTAGAAAAATAGGAAAAGCAAGTGCAGGTCTGAGAGTTCAATATTTAAATATGTAAGTGTGCAAATAGAAATGAAAAGCCAATAGCAGTTTGCAAATGCTATCATTTATGTAGTGAATGTATAAATTCTTTCTTATCCCAGTTACCTAAACATTCTGAAAAATGTCAAATGGCATCTTAAATGTAATCACACATCGCCATGTTCAGATTTGAGATGTGTAAAGGAGAGATGCAGGACATGAGAAAAGTTACAAATGACAGGACACTGTCATTCAATTTTGGTTGCCATCAGTTTGCAGATCTACTGTAGCGCTTTCACCATACTGTACCTTCAGGATCAACAGTGAACCAGCTTCTATAATGTGGTTTGGTAGCTCCATCTCTGGCATTCAGACTTTTCCTAAAACAGTATACAGAATCTAATTCTGTTTTTTTTTTGCTTTAAATGCGTGGGAGAGATTCTACCATGTGTCCATTTAAATTCTTAATCGTAATGAGATTCTTCTGTGGAATAAGATTCTACAAGTAAAAAAACCCACTGGGTTTTCACTTAGATTCAGGAGAATTCCTAGAAAGTCTTTGTTTTTACTGTAAATTATCCTAAAATTATTCCACATTTGTCAGCCTACCTTTTCCTATGCCACTTGTTCATGACAACCTGGACATCAGGCAGCAAACACATCATAAACACTCCCCACATCATAAACTCACTTCCCAGTGACTTTCCCCACTGAGAGTGGGCTCCTGGGTGCCCCGGGGCCTGTTCGTTGTCCCAGAATTATCCAGGCTACTAGTGACCAGATCCGTCACCAGTAAGTCCTGGAATCAGTTGAACAAACCCAGCTCTGGTAATCGTGTACTTGTTCAGGTGAACAAACCCAGGTCTGGGGATTGTGTAACTGTTTAGGTGAACAAACCCAGCTCTGGGAATGTTCAGGTGAACAAACCCTGCTCTGGGGATGACCTACCTGTTCAGGTGAACAAACCCAGCTCTGGGCATATCTGTTCAGTGTTCATCCAGTTATCTCTCCCCCTCTGGTCTGAAACCTGGTGTGTTCCTGGTCGTGGTGTGCACACTATATACCTTTACCGCAAACTAAATCCTTCAACTTATCTTTAATTTAATTGATCTAGATAATTTGAATGGAGGTCAGTGTATTGGGTCTCAGTCCTGGACTCAAGGTGCTCAACCAGCGGAGAACATTCACAAAACAAGCCTCCTTGACTGTCTCCATCAAGAAAGCCTCTCATCCTGTAATCCACAACATACTACTACCGTTTCTGTTTGCCTGTTTACTAAAATAAAACCTTTTAATCCAGCCAAGGTAAAAAACAAATGTTGATTTAGTTTTAAGATGTTTGACATATCTAAATGTGACACTAAATTTTACATATTGTAAGAAAAAAGCACTTTTAAAGACTAGTTAACATTTTACACTATAAATAAGTAAAGCATGATTTTCTTTAAAGCCTTCAAAAGTGTCTTTTTAAAAACCAAAGACATAAATCTTTGAGGAAGATTACAGGCTACCCTTTTGGGGTGTTTTTTTTGGGTGATATATTGATGGATTTAATAGGCATGGCCTGAGCAAAGATAACATAACATATCAGGGAGCATGGATTTGAAACCACTGTGGGTCAAAACTAATAGAAGGGTTTGTGGTGTCAGTTTCTACCCAGTGGACACAAGAATGGTTCTCAGTTTGGCAGTGTGACGTGGGTGAGGCCTGTTACAGGGCGGTTGAAGTCAGGTTTGAGGTGTCCGAGCAATGCTATGAAAGAAAGCTCTCATGATGCTGGTTGGCTTTATTCCTGGCTGCTGCTAATCGAGAGAAAAAAAAAGTGAGAAAGTTTCCCATAATCATGCTCTACCTGGGTTCTGACAATTTATACCAAAAAAGTCAAAAGAGAACACCATGGCATTATTTCTTTTAGAAAAAAATACTCACTTTAAAGACTGGATAATCAAAGTGTTACCGTTCAATTTTATCAAACTCTTTATTGAATAAGACAGTCGTGGTCTGTGAGACAAACCATCTACAATAACAGAAGACTGAAGTTTCTAGTTTTAGACAGTAAAAAGCTCAATTTAATTGAATTTTATCAATTTACTGAACAGGCTGTAATGGACACATAACCTGCAAATAAAAGACAAATAAAAACAGAATCTTGTGAATTGGTGCGCAGGGAAAAAATATCAAAAAGGCAAAAAGCTATTTAGAGCTCAGCTCTACACGCCTGTTGGTGGTAAATTGATTCTGGGCACAGGACACAAGCTGTGAACTGAGCAGCTCCTCTGAGCGCTGCTTCAAAGCATTCCTTCCTAGCAAACCAGGGTACTATGGTTTTACAAGGTCTGGGAAGAAAACAGAGGCAAGTTCAATGCCCATTTTTAGATGCAGTAAACAATTAGGCACCCAAGAGTTTCATTAACTAAATTATGTTTGTTCCTTTCAACAGTACAGAAGAAACTAATTTTAACAACCAGCAGGAAAAAAATATTATTCCTGATTTATCAATTTTGGGATCTATGTTCAAGACGTATATAAAAGCCATTACATCCTAATTACATGTTTCATTTGAAGAGGTGCTATACAATGTGCTCTCAAGCTGTGTTCCTTTAACAGCTTTGCCATACTGTAAATAGACTCTTGACTGAGCAGACAGAGGAAGCTACAAGGAATTTGGACAGTCTAAGAAATCTCCTTAAAAAGTGCTCTTTGTTCAATGCACAGTTTAAACACTTACCTCTTATAACATGTTATAACATGTTAATAAACACAACTTAGTTTACTAGTTTTACTTTAATGTAAAAAATCCAATGACGATTGACATATGATTCAAGCTAAAAAGCAGAAGAGTGGGAACAGAAAGAGAGACAAATAATTCTAGCTGAGAGGGGGGCAGAATGATGGAAAATTCATGGGGTCAGAGCCAGGGTCAGGAACATGTTATTCTCCTTGGTTTTGCAATCTTAAGTCAAAACATAAAGAAAGTCACCCACAAGTTTTTTAACTAATGGAAGATTACCATTAGACATACTTGACATACTGGTATCTGGAATTACCATTCCATAGTCATTATACTGTAAGTGCATCAGAGGTATCCAGGAAGTTCCCTGGTATATTAAAGTCTTCTAAATATTCTGAATGTAAATCTACATGAGTGACTAATTGAACAACATCATTTTATTACATTGCATTTCCTTTGCTTTGCTTTAAGAGCACACTGCACAGTATGGTGTCTGATGAAAGATCTGACAATGATCAATTTAAAAAGTCCTTTTATGATCAGCCAGCTTTGATCACGCTATACAGTACATTATCGTATGCACCTGATTTGGTTTTCTTATAAATGGTTTTCTTATTAAAGTAACTTTACAAGCTTTGAAAAGCCAGAGGTTTAAACATTTACAACAATAAAGAAAAAAGGAAAGGAGTTGAAAATTAAAGGGACTTTAATACAGACATACATAGTGAAACAGCAAATGAGAATAAATGAAATCATCTACAGTAGTACATTCCAACTAAAACATCTAATAACTGTCTAAAGTGGTCCATACTTCTAGGAAACCTATAAAATGCAAGGAACGTTGTGATTTAAAAGCACAGCAACACAGCTTTGTAAATGTGAAAACCTTTAAAAATGAGACATATTTTGAACCTACTTCAAGTTCTAAGAATTCTATCTAATTGCTTAAAAAGATAAATTTTAGAACACCACTATCCTAATGGGAATAATCATAAAAAAAACTTTAGATTCATTTCATAATGCACACAGCTGTGAAAAGCATTTTCTTCAGATCTGCCTGAAATGTGGTAACTTTTAATGTCATAACTTGGCTAGCAGAGAATATGGTAACCAACAGGGATAATAAATCTCACTTTTATAATACTGCGATAACACTTAATTTCCAGAATTAAATGGAAAAATTACAACTTAATTAATATAACATCTTCAGTGTGTATTACAGAGAAAATATATGTCAACACAAATACACAAGCATATCAATGTCCTGTATTTCTTAAAGGTCCAGTTTTCCAACCTATGTATAAAGAGTAAACATACTGTACACAGCATATAAAACTGTGAAATAAAGGTTTTTGCTGCTGCATTTTGAACCAGTATACTCGCAGGATTTAAATGGAATCGTAGCCAGCAGTCAAATACTTTATTGGTGATGAACAGAATTCTTATATATTTTAATGGAAACAGATAAAGGAAATGAGAGAACACTGAAGACCTTTTAGAAACATGATCAGACAGCCAAATTCAGATGGAACTTCATAAAACACAAAGTGTGTCTGTTTTTTTTCTTAGAGAATGAAAGAGAAAGAAAAAATGAAGGTAAAAAAGATGAGTTATTTGTATTTGATAAGAAGAATGTGCTAGGAAAACATTAACTGAAAAATGTACCTGGAACTGAATTCATTTGATCTCTGATTTGTCTGATCAGTGTGAACACAAGCAAATAAAGCTCCCTTAAAACATGCGAGGGAACAAGAAACACCAGTCCAGTTCTGCAGGAATTCAGTACAGTTGAGTTAAATGTGAACATCTTGCATACTTCTCTAACAAAGCAAACCACACCAAGAAACAAGGCCAATGCAAATTAAGCTCCTAAGTTTCTGAATTAGAGATCAGTTCTTTTGAACTGAAGATCACCTCAGTTCTTTGGGTGCATAGAGTTCTCTGTTTTCCATGCCTTCTCACACTAGAATGAGCTGATTTGTTTAGAAAGTGACAGCACGTGATTTCTTTCAGCTTAATCACCTCATAAGTTAGAGGTATCTTTATAACTGCAAGGATTCTAGCAGTTGAGTTTTCTGCTCCCTGTTTTAAATTACACCGTCTTTATCAAAACTACCAAAGTGGCAAGGAAATCAGTACTATTTCTTTAAATTAAATAAAATTGCTTGTTCCTGAACATAACAGTAAAATAAACATAGGAGATAAGACAGAAAAGCCCATTAAGGGCTAATATTTCCATAATTAATAATCACATTTGAGGCAAAAAAGGTGTTACAGCCTAGAATCCCTTCCAGGTGTCCTCTATGAGCATGTTGATGGAGGCACGAGTTAAAATCCCCCAGGATGGAACTGCAGTCTGAGCTGGAGTTTCTAATGGTCCACTTCTGACGTCAGCAAAGAGTGTTTTATCAAGGTGATGTATTAACCAGAGCGAGCAGAACCAGATGTGAGCCTGCTGTTTTTTTTCTCAAGAGAACTAGAGCATAGTGTAAATGGTAGAACTGGGGCCTAAGATTCTGCTGGCCCTCTCATTGTTATGTGTTCCATATTCCATTTTCAGTTTCTTCTTAATACTGAAGCCTTTGAAGATCAAATCCTATAACAGACAGTAGCAGCACCTACGGAAGAATGTGAGAGAACTTCTTCTAGCTTAATTACCTAATTAAGGAACAAGCAACAATTAAATGTAAGGGGAAAATGTAAAGAAAACTAAATTGTATCGATTTTTACAAAAAGAGGAAATCGGGTGACCATGTGGCCTGCCTCTTGTAAAAAGGGGGAGATTTCTGTCTGCGATGAACGGTCTCCTGTTTTACAATGCAGTGTGGCCAGAACCATGTCACTTTGCAGGTTTATCAATTCACACATGGCAACGATTTTTAAGCCTTGTCCACGACCTTTCTCAACAAACCCCTCGCAGGCACAAAACGTTTTAATTGGATCACTTTTACAAACAAAACAGCAGTAAGTGGGCATGGAATGAAAGCCCACTTTACTGCTGTTGCATAGAAAGGAGGACTGAATACATACTTAGCCTAGTCTTTCGAAGAGTTACTCTGGACTCCCTTCCAACACAGCCTCGATTTTGGCAAAGGGCTGGGGCTGTTTTTAGCAAAGATTTGTGAAAGAAATGTCTGTTTTCTTTAAACATCTGCTTAATAAGTGCATTATGATTATATTTGGCTGTTGCAATTTAAGTAAACATCATAAATTAGATAAGCCTAACAGTTATATGGTTTAAATAGATTAACTGCCAAAAAGACATTGCTTAAATAGAGTTTGATCTTGTGAATTAGAAAAGAGGTAAATGTTCAGCTTGGGCAATACATCCTCCCTTCAGCTTACATGTTTCAGTGGTCTCCTAGGAATGCAACCTAAATATTGGATGTTATCGCATTTCCTTTTCTATTATTCTTTCACAGAAGGAAGTATTATTTTATTATTATTATTATTATTATTATTATTATCATTATTATTATTATTATTAATTCATGGGATCAGAAGCAGTAAGATGGTTATTCTGCAAGAAATCTATAGCCACATTATTTTCAAAACACAGTGAAAAAAGCAGTGAAAGTATTATTAAAGTATCTTTAAAATTAATTCATACATTTAATCTAAAATGAATCTAATTTAGATGTCCTGTGAGCTACCTACGGTTACCTATAAATAGCAAGAATAAACTATTTCTTGGACTTGGTGGATTGTAAGATTTAGGCCCAAAGTTAAGTTTGTTCTTTACTGAGAGGACATTTGGAAAAAAAGAGACTCATAAAATTGAACTCGGCAACCTGAAATACTGTATATGTTTGTGTTGGGACAGACAAGTGTTGTATCTTACGTGAATACAAAGACTGTGGAGCTCTCTTCCTGTTAAGCCACAATTCAGCAGGTTTTGTACGGTATGTCTTAAAGTTAAGTCTACAAAACCATAAACTAGGATGTGATGAAATGAGCCCAGTCAATCAAACAGACAGCACAAGGTGATGTTCTGGAGCTCATATACTATATGCTACTGTATGTTCATATACAGTTAATGCATCTGTGCCCACATCTATAAAAGGAACAGTAAACAAACTGTCTTTAACATGTCTTTATTGACATGATCTGACAAATTTAAACTCAGTTAAATGATGACCTTATCTTACCGATTCCAAATTTTAATGAGAGAAATAAATGTTAGGAGAAACATGTTTTATAGTCCCAAAGTGGCCTGCCAAGACTTTGTGTGGCTCAGCTGCACACCTTAAAAAAGATCTATAATTACATTTACAGTGATACACTGCCTGTCATATACCCATGGCTTTCTTAGTAATAAGCTAATAGGATCTTATGTTTATGCAATAGCATTAGCTACTACTGAGGTACAACATTGACTGTTTTTTTAATTAGAAATTGAAATAGGACAAAGTGAGTTGGAGCAAACACTGCAAAGCCTACAGTGAAAATCAAGCTTTTAATACAAAAAAGGATCTTCTTTTCATTGTGCCACATTACTTAAACAATTGGTATTTAGTACAGTATATCACACCACTGTAGCCATCTACAAGGCCAACAATGTGAAACTCTATTTGGAATCAAAGCACAGTATCTTCAACAAGGCCTCCAATATATCTTCTAGACCCTGTTGCATGCCCTAACAAAATTAATTATCTGAAATTTTCATTTCTCACTTCAAATATCTTTCTTACAACATCAGTGACTATACAGAAAAAGCAACAGCTGCTTCTTGTCAGACAATGTGGGTACTAACTAAAAAGAAAAAGCCTTTCATGGACACTGAACTTTTTTGAGGAGGTGAACGCTGGAAATGCAGGAGGAGCTTTTGCCAAAGATAAAAACAAAGATGACATTGTGAACTGTGTGAAGCAAGTTCCTCTGTCTGACTCCGCAGCATCGCAGTGATTAGAGGTCACTTATGGAAACTTGTCAGAACTGTTTTTGGACTTTAAAAAAATGCCAAATAGTTATTTTTCGTTTTTGTGGATAGATCATATGTTCTACAAATCAATTTAAGAACAATTTACACTGCCCAGCTATTGCTAGTGCCAGCTTTTGCTTTATCATCACTGTGACTTATGATGATAACATTTTCAGGAAATACTTTTCTTGTTTAGTATCACTGGATTTTTCAAAACAGGACAGATTGTCCTGTACATCTCATGTCCTGTACAGGAGGTTTTCTAGGGACCTGAAAAATATATTTTTATCATTTTAGTGAACTGCATACTACCATCTTTTAACATGCAACATCTTCTTTTTAAAGCTTTTTTTACTAAATGCCCCAAATGAATTAAAAGACCCATTGTAGCTCTGAGGTACAACCTGGGGTTTGTGATCATCACTAAGTAATGTTTTTAAAAATTGTAAGACCAGCAAAGCTTGTGAGTTCCTGTATATTTTTTATGTGTTCTACAGTATATACTGTACCAGGTAGATTTTATGTGCAATATTACTGATAACTTGAATTCCCTTAAATTGTAGCTTCAAACCTATCCAAGCAATGTCTGGGATCTACTGTACAGTATATATAAAAGGCTCATATCTCATAGAAGTCCTGAAATCTTTCAGACAGATCATTTTGATTATCTGATCACAACTGAACATGATAGACTCAAGTGACTTTGTTGCGAAGTCATTAAATTACCTCATACTGTAGGTGTTCGAGTTGATTAGGCACAGGTGATAAGCTGATTGATCAAGCTGATAACTCGTTCAATGTCAAGGTGAAAATCAAGAAAGGAACCAGTATGCCCTGCTTATCTAGAGAACACCTTCCTGCCATTGGTATATTGAAGGCTGAGCTAAGAAAGAGTACTGTTACTCTTCGCCTAGGGTGCTCACAGCCAGCAATTTCTAATCTTGCACCAGCTCCATAACCAAATACAGTCTATCAATAACAGAGCTCAATTTGGGACTCCGCAAATCAGTGCATCTCATTAAGACATACAGTACACATTATCATGCTCCATCTTAGTTTGTTTTTGAACTGCCAGTTCCACGGTATCAGAAATGCCAGGTCAGAACAACCTGCACATTTACAGCTCAACTGTGAGAAGGTAGCTAGACAACCCCCTGCAGGCCAGAAACCACACAGGGACCCGGTGTTCACCAATGTTCAAAGCAACTTAATGAGGAGGTGTGAGCAACAGTTCAGGTGGACTTGCTGGCAGCGGACGTACGGAGTTAGATCCGGTTTAGCAATAAATCAAGGTTTTGTCTCAACCACCCTAATGGATGTGATGGCAGTGGAATGATCAGCTTATTGCTATGATCATGTAACAACGGATTACATGCAAGAGGGGACTGTGAGTTTCACTGCAGATGCTCTACTTGCCAGACTTGAATCTCACTGAATTTGTGGGACAAACTGTAACAATTCAGCTGCCGCCCGCAAATCTTTGTTCTTAATAAAACGTTTGAACCTGATACAGAAAAGGCAGTCCTGTACCGGATAATAACTTTATGAAGTTCTTCAGTTATAAGTGATACGTTTCTTTTGCTGTATATAGGATGTTTGCGTATGGGTAACAGCAAAAACTGAAACACTAGTAGAACACTCCATCGTACTTCGAAACTTTAAAAAAACCTGGTTTACAGAATAAAATGTACAACAGTTAATACATGGGTATATAAATGTATAAGCAAAAAACACACCTAATGTATTCTTGCTGAAGACAATACAAAGCTAGATCTGAAACAAACTGGGTGACTTACTTCCTCACTGACTTTTTCAGCTGCCACGTATACATTTTTGTAATATACGAGCTACAGAGCTCTTTCAGTCAAATGATTCTCTAGCATTCCTGCCTACCAGATTTCAAAAGAACAGAAAACTGCTTGTCCTGGGGTTTGTATGCAAAGAAGCTATTGTAGTCATCCCCACTTTACAGTATCAGTGGGTCCCCCGAGGCATTTAGAAGTTGACTTGGTACATTTCTACATCTCCCACTAACTATTGTTAAATATTTTTGCCTAGCCCTTCAAAAGGAGCAGGAATTTTCCAAAGCTATTATTCTTCATATCTTATCATTCAAAAGGCGTGCAAATAACAGAATAGCTTCTTACATCTCACCTGCAAAGTACATTATGCTCTAAAAAATCAATCAGGCATGCAAAATACAATGGGAGTGTAAAATTCCATTCTTCTTATGTTTATCATAAGAATGCCTAGAATGAGAACAGTCCATTCACAGCTCATTTCCTTCTTATAACTTAAGGAACTATTTTTTACTAAGCATCGGTGATCACATTTTATTATCTTGTGATATTCAATTTGGCACATACACCTTTTGGAATTTAAGACAGGACAACTTTTTTTTTGTCTAGTCAAATGAGTACATATTGTAATTGGTTTGTTACATTTAAAAAAAAAAATATTAACTGCCACTACAAAAAAAAATTACAAGAAATGTGAGAGGTCTGTAACTAAGCACTAATCCACCTCATAATGTGGATTTATTATTTATTTAGTTCTGACACTTAAAGGGTATTTTATACTCCACTCTCGACTCAGACTGTACACTTTCAGGAATTTAATGAATAGTTTTCAAATATGTCAATTCTGGTGTGCAAAACATTTTATAGTTGTTACACTTGTATGGAGCTTAACAGGTAATAGGGATTTCCCTCCACCACCAATATGTAACACCCAGGTTGTCTCAAAAACCCTGAATAGCAATTTCTTGGATATCAAATCATTTATCTACTTAATAATTGTTATTTCATGCAAATAGATCTAGGAACATAAACTAAATGTGATATATCTAATGTAATCTTAGTGAAACCAGCCGTTCAGCTGTGGGCAGAGTAAAAGCTTTGTTTCATTCTTTTGCTGCAAAAAATGATTTCATCCTTTTAAAACAGCAACACAGAGTCTGTACGTTTTTGCACTTTTTTTCCCCCCCAAGGGGAGCTATTAAGAGTCAGTTACTCAGCTCAGCAAACAAGTTCATCAGCTATATTAACGTCACAGTGGCCATGAGGCCAACTATGCAATCTGCAGCATCAAAAAAAAAAAATAAATAACTTGTCAGCAGCAGGCACCCACGTCAAACACAACACCACACTCACTGAGGCTTTCTTATTTTGTGAACTCAGGGAGAAAAAATCATTCAGATGTATTCCAAAACTTTTCATTCTTGGGTATATTGACCTTCTGCAAGCAATTAAAGTAATATGGAGACATTTTAGTGTCTGGTGTGAATTTATATGCCACAGGTGTTGCTATTAATGTAGATGATCTATGCATTGGGGGAGAATGAATCATTGATAATGTCACATCACCATAGGCCACATTGAGAATTTGTAGCGCAGTGCTTAGGCTGCAAAAAGTTTCAATATAAATACTGCTGTGGATCTTATTTTAGAAGGCAGCAAGCAGTAAACAATTTTTAATGCATAATGTTGAAGTAGTGCCTGCAGCTTTGTAACTGAAACAGGTCTCTGGGCTTCCAAATAAAAACTAGTTGGTTCAAATCCTGGGTAGAGCACTGTTGCTGTACCTTTGAGAAATGTACTTCACCCAGATTATTCCCTGCCCTGCTGTATAAATAAAAACCTCCTCAGATTGCCAGCGTAAAAAATTCTCAATTAACTTATCTCAATTAACTTGGTTACATACAAGTTTATTATTGGTGTAAAGATATTTTTTTTATATTAAAATCAAGCACGTGGTTAAATGTGGTTCCCGAAATACTGCAGTAAATTCCCTAAAGAATACATCAAAACAAAACCATATACTCCATAATGTTAAAAACAGTAGCATATGTTGATAATTCTTTTATATAAAAAATTCCATTAAGGGTGAAGATGTAAAGGAGAACTTTAATCATCCCTTTGCCTTCAATGAGTGTACCGCAATAAAGGTACCCTGCCTAAATAAAAGATCATGGCCAAACAAGACACTTTATATAATATTTGTTTTTACTGACAATCAAAAAAGCAGACCTGGTGCCTAAGTAGTAATAAGACCTGGGTTTTTATTCAGAGTGAATCTGTAAAGCTACCTTTATTCCTATCTAAATACCGTATGTACAGTAGTATCTCAGAAACTGGTAGAATCCCTAAATCAACTCATAATGGACAAGGAAGACATTTTTTCCAATATAGAGATAATAGACTATAACCCCAGCTCTGTCAAAGATGAATCAAAAGGATTTAATTGATCTGTTACTGTAGTTCATTGGCAATATTGACAGAAGGCATAATGTTACAGTGCAGTTGTCTTTAATCTGTCAATCACAAAATCCTAACATCTGACATACTAAAACCTATTTTATAGTCGGGAAGTCTACTTAAATAAATACAAAATGAAAGTAATTTAAAAATGCATAAGATGCTGTGTTAAATCACTGAAGGTTAATAACTTTCCCACAGAAAACAGATTTTAAAGACAGTCTAAATTATTTGATTATGGTGAACATCTTTGCAAAAGAATTAGAATTTGCTTAAACTGTGGCCAAGTAGATAAGTCTGTCTGGCACGTTATTACAGTTCCGCAATCATGGTTACATGCACTCTCAGCACAAGCTTGGCTTTTCCTTGTGCAAATAAAGGTTTTTGGTGTGTCACAACTGGCTAGATTTAATGGCTGGGGTCATTTGATAGCACATTACCACAGGAATTTCCTCATGTACCTAAAATCAGCTGTAAAATATAAAGCAAATCAAGCAAATCCTTCTTTGAAACTATTTCGTTTTCATTCCATAGACCACATTCAAAAATGCCAACCATGAAACATAATAATGATTTAGCATCTGGTTTTGTTCTTGAATGTACAATTTTGGGAAGTTAAGCTTAACTATACATAAACGTGCATACAGTAACTGCAAATCTGCAGAAAACAAATTAATCAAGGTACAGCAATGTAAAAATGTAAAGCATAAATCTATTTGATTGTATTTAAGAAATGGATTATCATGTTTTTAGTGTCATTGACTAGACCAGCAACAGAAATACATTTGGATAAATTACATGATATAATACAGGTATGACAGAAAATATCATTTTGCCAATCAAAAGAGCTGAAGGATTACAAATTCAACAGATGCAAATTAATAATTTGCAATCACGTTTTTTCCATAGGAATTTATAAATGACCAAAAACAGCTAAATAACTCAACCGCATATGAAAAATTATTTTTTACTTAATGTAACATCTAACCTTATGCTTAACTAACAAGAATATTATCCAGACCAACTGATAAGAATCTACCAAATCATGGTAGGTTTCTAGTCTGAAGCTTTGAATGTCGTTAACCTCATGATTTAGTGTTACTCATTGTGTAACACAGTAAGAAAACTAAACATTCCTGTTGCTGAAATAACAAAGACTTTTTTTCAAAGCAAGTCTATTATCTTCTATGACATACAGTATATGTCAAACTAAGATCCACAAGGGCTGAAGGGTTTCTGAGGGACCTTTTGAAGAAGTCATTCAATTTTTCAATGTATAAGTCCAACCTGACATATGTTAAAACTAGTAAAAAGTAGATAAATGAACATGATCAGACAATCTCCCCATGTCAGGATAATTATTCATTCTTTGTGTGAACACACAGGTCCTGCTGTAGGTGTCTAAACAGGTGTTGAGGGAGGGGATTGTGAATGAATGGGTGGTGTGAGAAATTTTGAGAATGTTCCTGGGGAGACCAATCATTCAACTGAAGGTCACAAACTTCCAACAGGCTTTGGAGGGAAATACATTTTCAGTTCCTTTGTGTAGTGGCTGTGGCCTGAGGGTCTGTACTCTAGGCTGTATTTTTAATTTTTTATGACAGGATGAATCCTACAAGTTTTCATGAATTTTCTATGTCCTGTCAGATAATCCCCATGTCTTTCAAAACTGCAAAGTGCTTTCATGGTTTACTCCATGTATAGAAAATATACAAATGATCGAAAACTGGTCTGGTATAACCCACACCCATCGATTGGGTCTTAAACCACATTCAAAATCAATCAAGAAACTGATAAATTTCTCCTTTAGCCCCATATTAATGTAAATAAAAATACAAATAAAACTGAATTCTACAGAGAAAGTTTCTGGAGCATGAAGAGTTACCATCTAATCCATTTATTCTCAGACACATACTGTACAGTTCAGATTTTTTAGATTGCTTTACTTTGCAAAATAGTTATTTCTGAAGTACCTTCTGGACTTCAGACATACAGAACTACTGCAAAGATTATCTCCAAGGGCCTCTCCAGAGGTTCAGAGGTGTTTGAGCTTACAAGCTTAGTGGGTTCAAGCTTGGGAAATGTCACTAGCCCACTGTGACCAGGATTCCCCAAGAGACAGTGTGAATTTGCCAGAGCTTCGCTGATGGGAAAGTGAAAACAGTTGTCCGGGACAGTTGCCCTCAGAAAAGATGGTGACCTCCTGGACACTTACGGATTTGTGGTCCTGACCTGAGCAACAAATTTTCAGATCCCAGAACCTGAGAATCAAAATGTAAAACATTTAAGAATGGCATATGCATGGTCAAACTTAAATAAAATCCACATATAATAATACATGTTCTCATTAAATTTTGTCCAAAAAATATGTCAAAGCTGCAGGCAATAAAAAAAAACAACTACTAAGCAAAGGGCTCAGCCTGACTTTACATGCTGTTCCTACAGACTTTATTTTTGGTTAGAAGAGGTTAAGAATTCTCACCTCAAAGTGCGCAGGGATTGTTGACAGTACTTTGTCAACATGCTTATAGTGAAGTCTGAGCACATAAGGGAATACGCGCATAGCCCAGAATGTCAAAACAATACAAGGTGCATGGAAGTCAATTTATAGTACATGCAGTACTCTTATGATTGCACTTTGTCATAACAAGCAACATGTGATCTGTTATAAGGAAAGCAGGTAACTTATTGACTGCCAGAAACAAGCTGGCCTAACAGCTTTAACTTTGAAGTAATGCCCAGTGTAAAAAAAATACATGTACATATCCACTATCTAGATAGATAGAGTTGCTCATGAAATATTAAAAGTATAAGTTACACCTTGCACTATATGACACGGTGTGTTCCCATCTAGCAAAAAGTCTTTAGCACTGAAACAAAAGAACAATTATTATACGAGTCTTGGTTTTCTTAAGGTTCTTCATATTGCACTCACTGTTTTTTGTATCGGTGAAACACTCCAACAAGCCAGCTGAACAAAGCCTAAAAACTGTCATCATCCTCATTGTGGGTACTGTATTTCCTGTCCACTGAAAAGGTACTAAAATTTTGAGTACACGTGAACCTGAATAATGGAAAAATAAGCTCTTTCCGTCATTGAAAGAAGGGTGTTTCTTGTTTGTTTATGAGATTATCATGCTTCTCTAACAATACAAGTACTATTAATGCTAATAACACCTATGGGTCACAAAGTCCTGCTTAGCAGTGTGACTTGTAACAGGTTGAAGCATATTTCATCCTACATACAGTATAAATTCCCAAACACAGGAATTCTTGTCCCTGAAAATTCCCTAGTAAATACAGAAGAGCAGTCCTTGCAAGCTTGTTAAGTTAAAAGACTAAAAATATCCCAGAATGAAATACAAAGCTATGTGGATTAACTGTTGTAAACTTAGCATTAAATGTCTTGTCACCTATATGTTAATAGGTTAAACACAGATTCACCTAATCAGAGCAGAAAATAATAATAAACTATTAATTTAAAATTATATCTCCTTTATTAGCTGTACAGGGATATAGAGCACAATTTTTAATATAAAGCTTCTTTTTTTCTCCAATTTCTCCAATGGAATTAATCCATTCCTCTCTCTGTAACACAAGCTCCACATCATTTCACAAAGATTGGGAGTTTAAGTGAAATAAACATGAGTTCAGTTTCTTATTTCTATCAAATTATGATGTCTCTAGATTTGTACTTTTAAATTTTTTACAATACAATTATGTTTCAACACTAATAATGAAAACCACACACAGTATTCAAAATTAATTATCATATGCTGTATTATCATTTTCAGGTCTGCAAAAGTAGCAGCTCTTTTTTAAACTTACAAGATCTTACAGGTTTGTTGTTTTCATAACAATACAACATTAATATATCAAACATATGTTTCCAGAATTAACATTAATATTATATTAAAACCAATAAAATATTGCCCAGTATCTTTAATTAAATAAACCACATTGTATGATAAAACTGCAAATGAAGAAAGTAAACCTTTGAACTGGATCAAAACTATGAAAAGGTCCGTGATCTTGAGGAGTCAATACACAATTTGAAAAGATGATGTCGATAGACATTATGTGTGTTCAGGAAAGGACTGACATTACACATAACATGCTATATAACTGAAAGGAATTAAATCATTTTATCTGGCTAAAAACCAAAATTTTATAACTTGTAAGCAATTACAAGACAATACTTTAAGCAATAACTTCAAACAGACCTACCTTCCTTGTTCTACCTACTGTATTTAATACATCTGTTGACTGCTCCATGTGTATGCAAAGGCTTGTTCTCTTGGTATTTGAAGCTATTTAACAGGAGTAGATTGGAGCAGTACTAGAGTTATGAAAGAGGGCAAAACAAATAAATTGAAAACTTTACCTGCAAACTGGTTGGCATTTATCAATCTAGAATTTAAAGCAGCACGGCAGATTTAGCAAAAAAAGGCACATTAATTATTATAGCAAAGCATGAAGTTAGAAAAAATAACTTTTTCAAAGGACCTGAAATAATCGGTAAACCTGGGCAAAATAAAACATTAAGTCATGAGTGCAGCTGAGGAAACATGACACTACATCTGCATTCTGAATTATGTATATCAAAAAAGATGTCCAAATGCAACCTTGAATTCATTAAAATGTTTATTAACTTTGACTTGACTATCTATGAGGAAAAAAAATAAGCAAAAACAAAGGAATGTAGATCCAGTGCCAGATTCTCAGGGCGAGATAAACAAAATGGATCTGACAGTGTTGTTAATTAGAAAATCTGTAGTGGTCCATAATTCAGAACACAACCAATCTGCAATATTGAAGAGTTCATTTTAGTTAGGATAAGTATTTCTGTGACAAGTAAACATAAAGGATGATACTGATGATCAAATTAAGTCTTAATAACATTCTTAGGTTAATTAACGTACTCTCAATCATTAAGACCTCCATTTTGAGGAATAAGCATTCAACAGTGTCCAGACCATTACTAGTGAGGTCATTAATTCAGCTCCATAGGGATGGACCATAGCATTAAAAAAGGAACAGACACGCAGAGAAAAAAAGAACAGGGAAGGAAAAAGGAAGTTTGTCATCATCATCCATCACCATCATCTCCCTCCAAAGCTTGTGCCATGAGTAACATACAGTACCTTCTTGAAATTAGACTTGAAAACAGATTCTGTCCAGGTAACCTTAAATCTGAGTTCTAGAGTCTGACATGTATTATATAAGAGATTGCTGTTTTATTTATTTGGAAATTCTGATTTCCTTTATTGTTGGAATCTATAGGCTAAACACATCTCCGCTATTTTAGTGATCCCATTGTTGGAATAGGGAAGGGAAGAGGGTGATTTTGTCATGGAGAGGATCTGTTTTGGGCTCTTTGACCTATTAAGGTGTTTTATGTATTAAGATTATACTGCTACAATTCTGTACTTTCTATCTCTACAGAAGGTAGACAACTTTATGTATTGTAGAGTTGTGCATTATTGTAATACCTATTGGATTAATCTAAGTTTGGGTCTGATTATTACTCTATTATCGGGCTATGCTGGAGAATAAAAAAACATGTTGTGGTATGCTCTGTAACCTTTGACTTTATGGGGTGAAATTATTCATCTTTATAATTTACTTTCATAGCAAACTGGTGTTAGAAACTTTATATTGATTTTATATTGATTTAATAACCTTTATTTTGTATTTAACCTATCTGTACCACACCCCCAAAATTTTTTCAGATCATTATGAAATATATTTGGGTAACATTTTCTGTGATCATTGGCATAACTTAAAGCAAATTATTATTTGCCCTAATGTCACTCATTAGACAAATATTGTCAGAGAAGCCTGAAATTATCTATTACCCACTTATTCTGCACAAATATTGACTCCAAATGAAACTCACTGACGTAAACTATTCGGAGCAGGTCATTAACATTGAGGTCAGCAGGACAACTCCTTATCAAAGTGAAAGAGAGAGAAATATTGCACCATATCACTGACTTCAAACAACAGAGACCTGGGTCTTATCAGACTAGAAATCAAGTTTTATCTAAAGCAGAAACAAGTGACAAATGTATACTTATGTTTACATCTTTCTAGAAAAGGACACAGATAGCAATATTAGGTTTTTCACAATATAACAATAAACAATTTGAAAGCAAATACATTTTAAATCCTTAGCTACAGTATATCATAAACTGATGCAATCCCGAGTACAAGTTGCTTGTTAATGTCTTCCCAGATATTCCCAGATTCCTGGGATTCTCAGAAACTGTCATTCCATAGAAATTAAAAAGTTTCTGAATCCAAATCTCCAAATTACAATCCTTACATTGTAATAAGAAGAATTATATCTGGACTATTTTTCTGTTTCCACACCATATACATCACAAATCATAACAGAAAAAAATAACAATGAAGTTATATCCAATTCGTAAGAAACTAGGGTTCAGTTCTGGCAGAGAGCATTTTTCTTATGGATGTTGCATGGTTTATCCATATTCAGGTGGAGTCTTGTTTTCCTTCCACATTCTAAAAATGTGCTAAATACGACAATATTTCCCATAATTCTTGGATTAGGGATGGATGAATTACACTTCATTATCTAAGTGTTATATTCCTCTCTATATGCTTTATAATCTATTTATTGGCATACAATGTATACTTGATCAAATGAATGACTTCCCATACATGTCATCATGTCTTCCAGGCAAAACACATTTGTATCATTTTTTAAATTATTTTATTATTTCTACCAGTAACCCACTAAAATGTTTTAAGTTCTAGAGTGTTTTCTCTGCCAGCTCAATTACCTTTCATTCTGTCACCTTCATATACAGGTACTGTAGTACTGTTCTGATCAGTAACAACTGAGGATCAGTACTAGGCAAAAGAAATTACAGACAGCTGACACAACATATCAGGCATTTCACCTAACAGTAGAGTCTGCAGTGATAGTATATTGTGTAATGACACATTGTCTGATTTGTGCCTAGCCAGATTGGAAGCTGTTATATAAATGTCTGGCACATTCATGCAAGTCAGCAAATATAATCCTACTTTAGTAGAAAGAATGTCACCTAGCCTTGAAATGCCCTTGGGCAAGCCAGCTGTATGAATGTTGCACCTATTGCTGACCTGAAACATTAACGAATCATTATGTTACAGCTTGGCATGTAGTGGAAATATCCACAAAATCTAAGAAAACATGGAATTTCTATCCTATTTTTATAATCATAATAATAATTTTTCTTCCACACTTGGAAAAAATAAAGGGAAGCACATTCTTATATTTTTAATGAGGAAGGTCTTTGCTTGTTCTAGACCTTGCAATCTATACAGGCTTCCTGGCTCCTCTTTCTTTTTTTACTTACTGTACTGTATATATTTGAGGGGCAAGACAAAAGGAATATCATGTGGCTGTCATTTTGTCTACAGTAGCCAACTAAGACTGTAATAGAAGACATTGTAAAATATAAAGAAAACAAAATAAATATATGCAAAGTTATATCAGTTTCCTTTCCAAAAAGTCCCCCCCCCCAAAGATAGCAATAATTTATAAAGTATTTTCCAGAACCCAAATACATTTCTGTTCACCAAAAAAGATACATTTTTTAAAGAACAAAAAAACTAGGAAAAAGAAAATGTTATGATTTACTGTATAGAGGGTTGAAACTGGAGAACTTGGCATATATTGATTAACTTATGGTAACACATTATGGAAAGGTCTGAGTGAGGATCTATGGTCTGAAATGCATCCAAAGATTCACATTTATCAGCTAAGGTTACTTAACCTACAGTACGTGGTCAATTACTAGCAACACAATACTTAATACTAGCAATACATCAAATTGTCTACAACATACATCTCCAGGAATAGCACCAAGGAGACCACAACATGTAAACATATCTAGAATATTATCAGTGCAGGTCTAGAGGGGCATTCCTAGTGCCCCATATACAGTGGGAGACACTAGAAGAATGGTCAAGCTGTGGTACTTTCTGAAAATCTGGTTTGTGAATGAATATAGTGTTTGTAACATTTAAAAGATGCTGGAATGTGAATTTTGATATAAACTGTACACTGCTACAGTACTACACTATATTTATTAGATCATCAATAATTCTTTGCTGGGTAATTCTAAGTGCATATAATGAAAGATGCTCTAAAGGTCATCTTACATTATATCTTACCTTACCTACTGTATACATTACTGTAACACATGTGGGATTCTCTCTTTCATTGGAAACATGGCACAGATGTAAACAGCCACTGATTTAGCATGAAAAATAAACAAGAGAGATCATAGTCTTCATTCAATCAATGTTCTTCTGTAATAGGTCAAAAGGGATGATCTGAGCTACTGATGTGTAGATGGATCAACAGAAGACAAATGCCTTTTTGCCTATCAATTGGAGATCTGAGATCACAAGTCTAGAGCTCCACTTCTAAGCAACAATGAACAAGCCATTTGCAGTGATATTTGTTTCGCTCAGTGCTATGAAAAAATGTAACTGTTAGGAGAAACAGTATCGTGTATATTTTTAGATAGTTGCCTCACAGAGAGGTGGACTGTTTCTTTTAGCAAAGGATAGGAAACAACTCATGTGTTGCCTCAGAGGAACTGGAATACAACCTCCTGCTGTTAATTTAAATAAGCTCATTTGTTTTTATTAATATATATAGACTTTCATATTAGCTGAAATATAAATAAGCATCTGAGTTTACCCCTTGGTGACTCTGGATACAGTATATTGTCCAAAATGTTGCAAAGAGCATTCCTGGGCACCCAAAGTCACTCAAGGCTCTTGAGCAAAAGCCAAAAACCCCAGATGGATTGCACTTTCAGACAGCAACCCTTAGCATTTTGCAACTATTGTCTGTTAAGAGGATTTCAAGAACAGGGTTCTTGGCCACTTCTATTTATTTTTTTATCTTTACCTCTTCCTACTTCTCGCCTTCATGTGCACTCTGCCAGTAGAATTGATTTTCTTTTACACCATAAAAAAGTTTGTCACAAAAAGGGCTTTTGCAATTAGGCTTTTTACAGTGGATGGACAGGGTGATACACACTACAAAACTCTGCTGACTAAGGCTTGCTTTTTCAATCCTTGTAAATTAAATTTGTTTTCCTCTATTATACTTTTGCCATTTGGTATAATTTCAGTCAAGCAAGCTTGTATCAGTACAACAAGGCTACCTGCTTTGAAGTCATTCACACCATAGTTTTTGTTGTGCAAGTCCAATAAACTGAGCTCCAGTACACACAAAAGCACACGAACCTGTTGTTAGCAAGTTGAAGAAGTTCACATACTGTAGGTAGCTGTGTTCGTATACTGTATGTAGGCTGCAAAGGAAAAAGTAGAGATTTATTCCATGCTGAAAAGACACAGGTGTCAAGTTTCGAAACCTGAAGAAGGCTCCACAGCAGAAACATGTCTTCTTTTCTCTTCATGCCATAAACCTTTACTTGTAAGTGAGGTTACTTTCCATACATCATTGACAGTCTAATGTAGGTTTTAATTGTTTTATTTCCTATTTGCTAGATGTGATTCAGGTATTGTACAGATTGTAAAGTTCTGTATACAGTATACCTATATGTATCATTTATATATTTATAGTAAGATACAGGTTTCTATTGTACTGTATATGTGTATAACTCTGTAACCGTTCTAGATTAGTGAGGTTCCATAAAAATCAATAAACAACTAACTACTAAATATGTCACATATGCAGAGTCCTGCTGTCATTTGCAACTTTTCATGTTTTTATAGAGAAACTACAGCCACTGAACTGCTGACTTTTTTCGTGCAAAATTTGCACAGTTCTACCACAATTAAACTACAATACAGCAACTTGTTTTATTTCACGTAAATGGGTTGTCTCTTCATTTGGAAATATCAATTGAAATTGAAATACAGAAAATACAGGATACTTTACGCTGAACCAAATGTTCTCAACATAGGATAAATGGATTAGGTTCGAATGTGTTTAGACAGTGTCAACATAAGAAATTACTCTGAAAACGCAAACCTTTGCACATAAAAGTTTTGGGTAACTTTTGGCCAGTAGAAACTACTGTTTGGCTACATTACTTCAGTTTGATGTTTGTATACAGAAATGTAGGGGGAAAGTCCCAAACTAAATTCCAGAACGGCACTCCTATGTACAATGCAAACTGCACTAGAATTTGCTTATTGTCCTTGTTGCTACTTTGGTGGCTGCAATCCTTGTGAGACGTATTTTTAAAACTCAAACACTGTATAATATAATGTATAATGTAAAATAACTTATATATGATAATTAAACATTTTTAAAACAAGAAGCTGTTTCCAAAAGATTTATTCTCTATCTCTATTCTTTAACTCCGTCTTAAGATGGCCTCTATGATTGCTTGACCACATTTGGCATAAAGTCTTAGTTTGATGAATTTGATACGGGTGCAAAGCATTTGAATTGTATTAACGCTTGCCTGTACTTTACCTGACTTTTACTAAATACAAATAAGAACCTTATATACCTTAATACTATATATTACTCAAAGTCAATATCATAGATGACCACAAATATAAATGGAATAATTCAAACTGTATATTTTAATTTTTGAGCTATTTACAGTAATACATGAAAACTCAATTTTAGAGCATTAAAAAGATAAATCAATCGCCAAATGGTGTTCCATAGTAATTTAATGTTTAATTCAATAATTGTCTGACAAAAAATGTTACGTATACAATATGTTCCCATATGAAACTGAGGATTGACGTATTTAGAAATAAAATCTTAAAGGGCTGTAATATTACTGGCAAATGCATAATTTAAGATGGGTTTAAAACCTAAAACAATAATATGAATATCACCTAATTTTGCTTGTAAAGAAATAAATCTTGTAATAATATTCTAGAATTGGTAAATACTGTATAGGAAAATGTCCATTTAATTGGCTCAGTCAATGTCTTTGAAAGCTAGTTTGCTACAGCTTTGAAAGGTGAATTGTGTTACCGAGCAATGATTTGCACTTGCTGTGAAAACATAGATACCACTCCTTTTTAGCTCTGAAAAACACACACACTTTTAAAAGCTAACAACAATTTACCTACCATAAGTAACACTTAGATATGAATGTTAGTGAAATAATTTAAAAATTACATCCATATAATTGTGCATTTCTTAGTCAAATTGAGATTCGGTATGTACAGAATTAGGTAAGAATGTCAAATGGGTATTTGTAGAGATATGACATACAGTAGGGAGTATCACTTGTGGATGTAAACACAAGGACATAACATTTATCAAACTGAAAATAAAACTAAATTTGGCATAATTATGTTCCTAAGATATAAATTATATTGGAAAGAATCTTTGTTATTTATCCATATAAATCCCCAGGTGTATATACCGTATAAACCATATATACTATAAGTATAAACCCGCATATCTCTATTAGATTACTTATTCTTTACTTGGCAGTACTGCAGGAAAAACAGCTCTCAAACATGAATCAAATCAAACAATTGTTTTACAAGGAGTGCAATCTCAAAGCATGCCTGTCATGTGTTTTTCATGTGTAAACACAGAGGTGGAGCTCTGACTTGCATTTCACAAATTACACTTCAATTTCCATTAGGGAATCTCAGCTGGGACTCCTTTAAATTTAAGGATAAATAAGTAATACTCAATAAGTAATAATTATTCCAGATTTGCTCACTCACTTCACATTCAGCATTGTTAGATATAGCATTTATATTATGATCAAGGCAAAGGTTTTCTCACACAGTTCTCACATGGCTTTATTTAAACGGACAAAGGCATCTGAAAAGTGCCAAAATTGAAATTAAGTTAATTTTTTTTAGAGATGCAAAAGCACCATATACAATATTATCCCGGCAGGAGTAATATACATACAGTACAGTAATATATACTAGTTTATGTGATGTTCTTGTTACCACGTAATGTACATAAAAGAATGAGGGGAAAAAAAAAACAAGTGAAAGGCCCAACTGTACATTTTATGTTTAAGAAGAGATACTTTATTAAAAGAAACAACAACAAAAAATATGTTAGAAAAATCAATCAGTCACAGGTGTTCAATTACATCTTACCCAATTTCTACAGGGTTCTACAGGTCTCGTCACACATATGCTTCTGGTTTTCATTCCATCTAAAACCTTAAATGAACTCAATGGATAACATGTTAAAGCAGCTGCATTTTACAGGTCTTAATCAGGTGATAATTGAAAGGTATTTTCTAAAACATACATGAACCTTTGAATACTGAATCTGCATGCCTTTGAATAACACCAGTATTTTCTCACTGCGTTGTGGTAATTCAAAGATAGTGATCTCCTCATTTCTGCCTGTGTTTTACTGGCTCAACCAAGACTTCAAACACCAGGTTGGTCTCCATCAGTAGGATTACAAAAATTCCATCAGGAGAAAGATGTAGCATCTGCTCTTTGCCATGGATGTTTTGTTACTCTTAGAATCCTTGGTCTAAGAGCCTAGAGGGCACTGCTGACCAGCTAAAGGCTAAGGGTAATTCATTGGTTCATTGTCTTTGCCACCTCAAAGAGACAGGACGGCCCCTTTATTGGATACTGTGCCATGTCCCATGCCTCATTTGGTGGGACACTAATAATGGTGACATAACCATCTGGACCTTGAAAGGATTTTCACACTTGCGACTGCAGGCACAGGGCTTTTGGCTCAATGGATTTGGCGTTTTACTGAATAGCAGACTGAATCGTAGCTGTGAGAACAGCACATACTTGATAATAATGCCAAGACTGGAATTACCAAAAGCAGTTACAGTGGTTGCAAGGAAAGGTGGAGGACATCTTTAGAAGGGCAAAATATAAAAGGAGCTCATTATGGCAACACACCCTTCTAGCACTGTAAAGCCATTATAAGCTGCTAAGCTGAAGCCCTATCACTCTGCAATTCACAACTGGTCACAACAGTGAAGCTCAGCAGGTGTGAGCCTGGTCAGTACCTGGTTAGGAGACCCCCCCCCCTCCAGGAAAAACTTAGGTTGCTGCTGGAAGAGGTGTTAGTGGGGCCAGAACGGAGCGCACACCCTGCAGTCTGTGTGGCTCCTAACGCCCCAGTATAGTAATGGGAACACTATACTGTAAAAAGGCACCGCCCTTCAGATGAGATGTAAAACTGAGGTCCTGACTCCCTGTGCTCATTAAAAATCCCAGGACTCTTCTCAAAAAGAGAAGATTTTTTCCTATTGGCCTTTTCCAATCATGACCCCCATCTATGAATTGACTTAATCACTTTGTTCTCCTCCCCAGTGATATCTGATGTGTAGTGAGCATACTGGTGCACTATGAGTGCTTTCGCATCATCCTGGTGGGGTTGCACATTGGGGAAGGTGGTGGAGGGGAGTACCCATTACCTATAAAGTGCTTTATATATACAGTTTATAAGTGTAAGGTATTATTATTAAGCTACAGGTCACAGGACCTGTCTTTTGGCTCATTGGATTTGCTCTCCTGCTCTTCTGTTTGCTTTTGGTAGGTCTGTTAAATGACAGACTGACAGCCATTCTGGAATACAATACCAATAACTTAATGGAAGGAGAAAACAGGTAATATAGCTGCTGACATTATACAGTATGTTGTGGCAGTTTCAGAATATGGATTTCCCCAACTAACACCAGAAAAGGTAAACAAAAATACACAAAAGAATAGCATTATAAACCCACATAACAAAGATTCTGTTTCTTATTCCACGTGGTCAGTGTGGAATGTGCCTATGAAAACATTTATGCACTGGACGAGTACAGTTGTGGTACAAGTTGCAGAGGGAACAATCTTTCTTTCAAATGCCTAAGCCACCAAACAACAAACCAATAGAACAATACAAATACAAACGTACTAAAAGAAAAAGATCTACTAATTGATTGCAGGCCTGAATGTAGTCGTGGGAACATTTTATTATGTTACTTAGGCTTTAATACCAAATGCCAGAATATTCAGTAAATTTGGGTGTTTCAGATTAAAAGAAATTAAGCATTTCCTTTTCAGCAGCAAATGGATATATAATGAATTCCAAACTACAAGGAATCTGTATGAATTGTATACATATTTATACAGTATGCAATATAATTCTGTTATACTTTGGTAGAGAAAACTGTACAGAGTGGTATATACTGTACAGAGGAGAATGTAGCCTGAACACTATGGTAACACCCCTCCTCTACCACAGAATCTTTAAGGACCACCAAAGGACTTTGGTTTAATGTCTCATCCAGCGGATATCACTTCTTACAACACAGTGTCCTGTGATACTGCTTCGGAAACCCTGGGTCAAGTTGAGTTAAAAGCAGTACCGATAGATCTACACCAGCACTCCGGCTTAGTTTCTGAAATTCGAGATCAGGCTAGAAGGAGATAATGCTACTATGTGTTCACATCACATCAAATATCTGGCCTAAGATCAGGGTTAACACAGGAGTTAGTGTTAGTATGAAAACATATTTACATGTTATGTTTTTTGGGATAATTGTCGTAAGGAGTTTGTAGTAACATGTTATGCAGCCTTTTGAAAAGGAACGATGAAGTTACTCCAACAGCTACATAGAGCCATATTTGAATAAACATCTCTCCTCTTAGTCTTATTTCTGAAACCAAATTTTGTTGTGTTCCAAGACCCCTGTATTGCTGCTGTCATGCCATAGAAAAGATAATATCCAGTAACGGTGCATTTCTCAGAAAACAGCTACTTGTCAATAACAGCAGATTAGAGTTTTAGGTTAAAGATTTTCATTGTTGGACTTCAAAGTGTTCCAGGCTCCCTGTTGCTAAGACAACCAGAGAGGAATCCATTAAATGTTAACAAATAAGGCTGATGTTGTCTTTGCTGAAATAGTGTAAAGTTAATGTTTAATATTTTTGAGAATTTAGCAAGTTCTGTACACATTCTGACAGTACCTGGGGTAAGGCCAGGAAAACAAGCATGCTTGGGTCATAAACATGGGTAGCATTTGATCCTACAAAACATTTCTTCGTTCTGTGTTCAGTGGTATGAAAGACTACAATTCCCAGGAGACCATGGGACTGCCAATATAGTTACCTAACTTAATAAGGCACACTTGTTTATTGCTCAGTGTATTCTTCATATACAGTTGTGTGCAAAAGTTTAGTTTTGGGTAAATTGTGTATCAATGAATCTCTAAGTGAACAGAAGATGACAGACCTATACATGGTACAAACGTAAACCCAACTTCTTTCAGCAAATTATAATGCAAAATTACCATTTAAACTATTTTTTTTACCATTTTAATTTGATTTTAACAGATTAGGAAAAAATAAAAGTGAATGTGATATGTGCAAAAGTTGATTCATTAGTACTTTGATTTGTCTTAAAGGCCCCAAAACTTGATTTACTCATAAGGCCTTAAATGAGGTCAGGTGAAGATAATTCCATGGTTGACCATACCCCAACCATTCTAATCTCTCATATTGTAATTCTTGTTCTGCCTACTTTCAACACCTGTGAGGACCTGTGATGCTTCCATCTTGCAATTTTAACTATTATAAACATAATTCAGAAATGGAAGTTAAAGAGAATTGTTGAAGTCAAGTGAAGATCTAGAAGACCCAGAAAAATCTCAGAATGAACTGCTCGAAAACTGGTCAGATCTGCAAAGCAAAACCCACAGATCACTGCAAAGGACCTGCAGAAATGCTAAGATGATACTGGATTAGCTGTCCACAGGTTCACAGTACAGCATTGCTTATACAAAATTTAACACCATGTGATAGATGTGAGCAGGAAACTTTCCTACAACCTCATCACAGAAGTCAACATCTAAAGTATACAAAACAAAACCTTGATAAGACCGAAACATTTTGGAACAAGGTGCTGTGGACTGAGTAAACGAAATTGAACGTTTTGGTCACATCCACATAAGACACATTTGGAGAAAAACAAGAGAAGGTCTTCATAGAGATCAAGTGTGCAAGAAAAGTCTTTGAGAAGAGCTACCTAAGAGCTGGAGCTGCCTGAAGAAAGGCTTTGTGGAATTATGAATGCCTGTCTGATGGTGGGCAAGTTGTTTAGCCAAGCAACTCTTCAAATAGAGCTCAATGCTGAAATTTTAGTAAGGGCTCAAGAGAGGGAGTTAGGCTTTCATTTTGATGGTTGGAATTTGTTTTCAGATTTTGTGAATATTCTTGAATTTTTCACTGACAGCACCTCGTCTAAATGAAGCACCTTTTTGAAACCACTAATCAGGGGTTTCTGTAGCGACCCGATTCCCCAGCTGTTTTTATACAATTTTTTTTTATATACACAATTTATACAAACAGAACAATTAACTCCAAGATGAAGTGATTTAACCTTACTTTCCTGCCCACCACAGAAGGGAATACAGTTATTGTATATGAACTAGACATCCAAGCATTTTTTAAAAGACTCATGGCCTGTGTAGTCAATTAAAATCTGCTAGATATCTAATTTTGGTCATGCCTGGAAGCTGATGTAGCTATATTTACACATGCCCTGAACATAATTCAGGTGAAATCTTAATAGGTAGGGCAAAGTTGCAGTAGTAATAATCTAATTCCTATTTTACACACTGTACAAAGCATATTTATGCAGACATTTTTTCAGCTAACGAGCACATACAGTAAGTAAACATTTCAAAATGTACAGACCATATTTGAGTACACAGTTCTTGTACCCACTCACCCCTGACATTTACTGGTACTGTAAATCCTATCTACAAACCTATGGTGTTCTTAACCTATGCACTACATTTTGGTACCAGAGAAACCCACAGGCAGTACATAAAGCTGCTAAAAGTACTAAAAATCTTACATGTCATGCTGAATTTAGATTTTGAAAGGAATATTGCCATAGGAAATTAGGAGGTAGGGATATTATTGTAATATTTAACTTTAAACTAACTAGCCCAAATGTAGCCAATTTATGTAACCCTCAAAAGTTAATAAGTGATATCTTTCTCCAGTAGATTTACTAAAATACAAACATGGATTTATAATAAATCAGTCAATAACAACATTGTAACAGCACTATAGAATAGTTATCCTACAATCCCTTATCTTATTCAAAACACTATATACAGTATCATCCCACTGTGTTTCCACCTCCAAAGCAAAACATTAATTCACTGATTGTAAGATCAGTTTTACTCAAAACAGTCACTGTAACAAAGAACTACAACAACACATCTTGCAAAATATCAGACAAATAGGAGCAAAAATGTAGTATTTTTCCCCCCATGAGTAAAGAAACGCTGAATACCACAAACCGTCAACATTTCATATTTTTATTTTATCATCAAAATAAAATAGTTTAACTATAAATGTTTATGTAAGCCTCAGATAAAATTAAATTACTTTCAAAATGCATGGGGATGTTGCACTGTGCTTGACTTTTCAGGGCTGATAAGATAAAATGATGTTTCAGAGCACAAAGCAGTGCTTTGAAAATCTAGCATTGGCTATCGAATGACTCCATAATGCAGATACTGGTATACCCTGCTCTAGTTCCTGGCAGGTGTGAAGGAAAATTCAGAAGCTGGCTGTTAGAACTAGACTTTGAAAGCTGAGCATACAGCTTTCGAAGGAAATGAAGCAAACTGACAGACTGGTATACTGGAGATTACTTTTACACAAACTCATGAAGCTACCTGGCTTATTGTCAGTGGGGAATCCTAAACTGTTCAGATTTTTTGCATAAAAAAAACTTTTTTCTTAGTGTTATCCTGATAGGAATGATACCAGGGAAACATTTAATACACCCACACATTCAAGAGTAAGGTGAGACAGGTACATGTGTGCTTTACACGTGGCATTTACTGTATTTACCGTCTATTTAATAATAATAATAATAATAGCTTACACTTATATAGCACGTTTCTGGACACTCCAAGTGCTTTACAGGTAATGGGGACTCCCCTCCACCACCACCAATGTGCAGCATCCACCTGGATGATGCGACGGCAGCCATAGTGCGCCAGAACGCTCCCCACACATCAGCTATCAGTGGGGAGGAGAGCAGAGTAATGAAGCCAATTCATAGATGGGGATTGTTAGGAGGCCACGATTGGTTAGGGCAAATGGGAAATTTGGCCAGGACGCCGGGGTTACACCCCTACTCTTTTCGAGAAACGCCCTGGGATCTTTAATGACCACAGAGAGTCAGATGTGAGTCGGTTTTACGTCTCATCCGAAGGACGGCACCTGTTTACAGTATAGTGTCCCCATCACTATACTGGGGCATTAGGACCCACGTGGACCACAGGGTGAGCGCCCCCTGCTGGCCCCACTAACACCTCTTCCAGCAGCAACCTTATTTTTCCCGAGCTACCTCCCCAAAATAAACTCTAGACTCACTTACCTTCAGATGCTTACCCATCCATTCATTTTCTTACCGCTTTATCCAATACAGAGTCACGGTGGAATCAGAGCCTATCTCTTCCCAGCAAACAAAGGGTGCAAGGCAGGATACTCCCTGGACAGGACACCAGTCCATCACAAGGCAAACACCAGGGTCAATTTTCCCAGAAATCAATTAACCTACCAGTAGGGCTTTGGTCCACTGGAGGAAACTGGAGCACCTGGAGGAATCCCATGTGAACTTGAGAAGAACATGCAGTACAAACCCCACGCAGATGCCGCAGCAGGTCTGGAATCGAACCCAGGGCCCCAACACTGCAATGCTACCCACTGTCCCACCCGTTCAGATTTTTATGACTTTCCTAAATTGACATGACTTCCACAACTGTGGTGATCCAACAGTGTGTGGTGTGTGATCCTGGTCATAACATCCAGTCATCTAAAACAAAAAGCATCCATAAAGCTGTCAGACTGCTGACTCTTGCTGTTGATAACAACTGTATATTCATGTTAATAACTTCCACTCTGGATCCCAGCAAAAGAGGCAGCAAACTCCAGCCAGCCAGGTCATTTTTTTACGTATTAAAGGGCTGAAATTTAAATTAAATAATTTTGATAATTCTTTCAGTAAACATACTCCCAAACAGACACATGATTTAGGATTTGGGCTACGAAAGGAATTACGGCAATATGTACTATGATGAAACAGGATCATTTGAAAAACTTTGAAGATCTCTCACAACAATACAATCTGGAAAAAAAATCTTTTTACAGATACTTTCAAATCAGACATGATATAAACAGCTGGAGAAAGCAACAACCTATACAGGAAGGCAATAAACTGCTCGATAATTTTATTGCTGCTTACCAGCAAGGTAATTTGAAATAAATAATATCACAGCCGTGCAATAGTATCGAATATATGAAAAAAGACTCAACAGAATATTTTAAAATAAAATGGGAAAAATACATCAATGCAACAATTTCTGTAGATCAGTGGAATTATATATGTAGATTTAAACAAGACTCACAGACTTGGAGAAACTTCTTTTGGAAGAATCTGACCCATTTTTTTTTTAATCAGCCCTAAAACCCAAACAAAAAGGCAGCAGTTCACAGTGTAGGAGGTTATGTGGAGAGCAAGTTGCAACTCACTCACATCATATTCTGGTCATGCCCCCCAAAAAAACAATACTGGAAATCTCTACATACTCTACAACCCTTAACAATACAGTAAATGTGAACATACCATTTGAATTTTCTGTTATGTATTTGAGCAATTTTGACTTTGATCATGAAGTCAACAATAGATATACAGTATACAGTATTAGGGATTCTTCTACTCACTATTAAAAAGGCAATCACAACAAAATGACTTATAAAAGAATCTCCAACACATGAACAATGGCTTAATGTTGTGAATGAAATCTATATAATGGAAAAGATAACTCTCAAGTTACAGGCAGAGAGGTGAAGGAAATACTGGGAAACATGGATTAATTGTATCCTCACTGAGACCTGATTTAAGTTTAGGAGAGAATATACAGTAAAATTTCTGTGTCGACTATTTTGTTTGTTGTGTTTCTCATTAAACTATTGTGTTTTCTTGTATAACCCCTCATATCTGCTGACATAATGTATAGAGTTTATTTTATATGTACTGTATGTATAAAGATAATGCAATAAAAATGAAAGATTAAGGCATTTATTTAGCTGTTCTGGACACATTGTGTTTGTAAATCTTTTCCTCGCTAAACAAAAAGTTTAAACAAAAGAAAACAAAAGTATAAGTGCTGTTCAAGACAAAGCATCACATACTGTACAGCGAAATCTAAATTAATAGATAAAGCTGAGCATACTGCAGAGGGTACACCAGAATTCGCAATTTTGTAAAAGCCATACATGGATAGGTGCATGGATAAACTTTAAGAGCTTCAGACTTTAAAAACAAAACAGTAAATTAAATCATGTAGGAATTCTCTTCCTATAACAGCAATTGCAAAGCTCTCAGGAAGGTAACATAAACGTTGGTTAAGGCTGCTGCTGTGTATTTTATTAATGGATTGAACCACTGCAGCATACAGCACATGTTCGAAGTACTGTAACACTTAATGCTCCTGTAGAATTCAAACGATTTTGCATTCCAAGGTCTGAGAACACACAGACCTGAACTCTTCACACAGTACATTTCTGCCTTTGTGTGTTAAAAGACACACACGGCGTGTTTTTTCGCTCAATAACAAACCCAGTTTTCTTTTTGGTTGTCTCTTAAAGAAAGAAAATAATATTGTGATATTTTCATGACTATTTCCAGAGATTGGATAAAGGGCATAACATTGTATAATACCTATAGAACTGAAAACCTGAAGCATAGTGCTAGTTTGATCAGAGACTTTGTTTCCAATCTGTATTAAACAAAAACTTACAGATAATATACTACATTGTGAAGGTGCAAAACCATGTGACTGAGGTCAAAATATTGAACTGTATTCCCTGTCATTTCCAGTATTTCATTCACATATCATCTTCACTATTACTGTTTTTTTTTTTACATGGGAACTGCTGTCATGTTAATGTTGACACAATTCACTGTAGTCTTCTTTATTCCCTGCTTACATTCGAAGAAGACTCCACAGCCATAACGTTGCGTTTTCTTTCTTCTCTTTTCAGCCTGGAATAAACCTTTACTTGTTCCTTTGCAGCCTACACATACAGACGCAACCACATACCTGAACTACTTTATTCTCTCATTTGTTTTTCTTTGTACATTACCTAAAGCATTTATGCTGCAGGGGCCACAAGTGAAGCTCATTAAGAAAAAACTAATCGCATCCATTTTTATTACAATATGTGTATTGAACTGATAAAATGTATGTGTCCTAATTATTTTAATTATAATTAGCTTTGTGAGAGTTTGTTCCAGACTGCAACTAGAAAAATAACGCACTGCTCTGTTTAAAATGTTCCATGCAATTACAAAACCTAAACGTGCCGTCAGCATAGATTTCTGAAACTGCACCAACCATCAACGCGCATTTCAGTTGCTGCCCCAATTCGCAATTGGTTAGATATGCATCTTCGAAATTACCGTGTAGGGCAAATCTGAATTTCAATGAATACCTGCTTTATGATCGTCAACTTCTCCCAGGCCGTTGTGTGGATTTTTCTATTATTCTCCCATTTCAAAGAGGAAAAACGTCTCTCTCATAACCACAAAACTATGAAGTACGCAGTCAAAAGAAGACGCAAAGCAGTTGTAACACTTGGATCAAATGTTTGATTTTAGACGTTGTGAAACGTCTCAAAATAAGAGTAACTCTTGAACTAAAAAAACGATCCTAGGAACACTTAATTTTCATGGTTTAACATCCCGCGCTTCAACCTGTACACACGTGTGTGAGGCTAGTCCATTTGCTAATGAACTGTCTCTCCGAAATGTTACCATCTTTTAAGTAACCACTGTTTTAATCACTTTAAAAATGAATTGTCTTTACCATTTCTGTTCAACATCTTGGCAGCCAAGGTCATCTCCCTAAAATTCTGTTTTTATTTTCTAGTCCAATTTTACCCATTTTAAGATTTTACCCACTAATAAACGGCTGTTAACATGCGTCATGCGTGAGATAATGTTCTGTTGTTAACAATTACGCAACTCCTCCTCGTTTAAGGAAAACTTTTGAAAACGTTTTATTGTCATCCGTAGGCATATGCTGTAGCTCTAAGGTGTATTGTTTTTCTCGTGTTTTCGCTATTAAGTAAGAGAGTAAGCGAATCATTAGTACCCTACAACAGGGGCACCCTTGCTGCCAAGAGGCAACTATTACATAATGTATACCTAATAATGGTTTTACTGTAGGCAGGTATTATTAGAACTGTATGCTTTCAATTTTATTAACATAATCTTGCCTTTGTATTTGCTGGGAACAATTCGTGCACCTACATAGAAACTCAAGTTTTATTCAGCTGAGAAAAAACCTTAATTGACAGTGCCACAATGGTAATAGAGCCAGCAATATCTGTAAACGTCTTGGTATTATCACTGTGTTATAATAAATAATGTTCTCCTTGTGTACAGAAAGGATGCTATGTGAACAATGAGTAGTAATGACTCGCAATTCATGCCTAATTTCTATTCACCTCAAGGCTGCCACTGGGTGTAACAATGTTTAATGATTTTAACTCACTGAACATTTAAAGCTAAATTTCACTTAACTCGAAAATACAAGTACTGAAGCACTTCCCTGTTAAACAATAATAGTTTTACTTACTGTTTACTTACTATTAGCTTAAAATAGTATAGCATATAAATCAATAAACTTCTCTGCAATGAAAACCAAACTCTACAATGAATGTGATCTAATCCCTTCAGAAAACTATGCCGAATTAGGTCCTGTTTCCTGATTTTTTAAGATAGACAATTTATATAGGCGCCTGTCCATATGCTTTCTGTTAAATCCTCCTGTTTACCCCTGCACTACATGAACTGATAGGGTTGAAGGCATGGTGTATATCTTAAGCGTCAGTCTCCATAATTGTGCATTCATTCTCTCTCTCTTGATGTTGGATGACTCAGCAGTTCTGTGCCATTTATAATGCTCAAAGCCCACAGAAGCATACATGTGGTGTGCATCCTCCTGCCACACCAGTCATGCTTTGAGCTTGTGAACTTCTCTGCCTTTACTTGATTTGTGGGGAGAAAAAGGACATGAAATCCAAAGAAGTCAAAAATCCAGCAACCAAGAAACCATTTGTTTCTGAAAGGTGTTGTACAAATACCGTTAATCCTGTTTTTCACTTACGTTTTACTGAAAATCCTGATTATCACCTAATTTAAAAAAAATACCATTCTAGTTTTCTCTTTTCATTCACCCTTACGGTGCGTTCACACATGACAATTTTATATGCAAAGTAGAGTAACAGTCAACACGATTGTAATACTGAGTCATAAAGCCTAATCATTTTTTTATGCAGGTACTGAAGCTATCATTTAAGACCTTCTTTTGTTTACATCTGGCTTTGTAAAAGCTGAAATGCCTCAGAAATGCTACTTTTACTGCCAAATATAAACTGACAAGTGTATAGCAGATCAAAAAATAAAATCCTTGTAATCCATAGCAGTTACTGACAGAATGTATTTCAAGCAATAATTGCCAGTCTTAAATATGCTGTATGCGTAAATTATAGGCTTTCTATTTTTAAGTGGGTGCACAAGCTAGATACCATACAAGCTAAATTTACTATTTAACCCCCTGAATACTATGTACATAAACACACAAAATTAATTTAAAACTGCTTTGCAACCTTTTCTGATTTTTGCCAGGAAACCATGCTGTCAGCCATCATTAAATTTCATTTTGAGCCATAATCTTTCTTTACAGGCCTGTTGACTTTCTCAACTGACCCAAGCCCATGACTTGAGAGCCCCTGTCTTAATTTAATCCACTATTCTAGCATGAATAGTACCAAAACAAATCTCTCAGAGCCGAGTAAGCGAAACAATATTTACTTTTTACCACACAGAGACATTAATCCGTCACTAGTGAAACATGTACCTTTGGTATCCGTTTGCTTACGTACTTTCAGAAGGCTTTTTTTGTATCGACACTTCTGAGCCTTTGACAAAGGTTACCACCTGGTTCCATATTTCGAAAACATTTTGAGACAGTTCAGTTGTCTTTAACCACAAGGTCTTTCACAATGACTGTCTTTGATGCTTCATATAGGATAGCAACGTTCTTCAGTGGTTTCTTCACTCATGACTGAACATTGGGGAATCATTTGAAAAGACTTTACAAACTGTTTTGTGCTGTTGAATTGAGTGGGGTCTGTCACTGCAAACTAAGGCTTGCTGAATGTTGAGATAAGAAGAGAAACACAAAAAATGTGTAACCACAGAAATTTTAAGTAAACCAGCCACATCTCGAAGCTTTGTAGATTTAAGAGTATGTGCTTTTGGTAAAATGTAAAACAAGATGAGTAAAACAGTTTCTAAAATCCTTTCTGAGTTTCTGATTTCATACTTTTATTACGATTTTTCTTAATATTCCTCTATCCACTAATTGAACCATACAGTATATTAAATAAATATATTACATTATATAAATTATTAGTTATTTATGCCTCTATTGATAATCATGCTGTATTTGTACACAAAGCACTCCTGTAAATGTCTGGATTTTGTACTCCAGGCATAGAAGCCTTGGGGAAAACAATATTTTGATAGTACTTTTACCTAAGGCAGGGCTCTGTGCAATGAATAAGCACTAAATTTAAAGTGTCAAGTATGAGTAGTATGCACTACCTCTTTAAATTAGAGTAGGACAGACACTAATGAAGCAATCAAAGAAGGAACAAAAATACTGAGACTGCTCAAGCTGTTTCTTCAGTTGTTTAATTGTGGGTGCTTGTCTTTCCGTCTTCGATTGACATAACAAAGAAGGTTTCACGCATCACAAATTTCTGGTATCTAACATTTACAGCAATGTCAGTCATGTGTTTAGGCAATCTTCATACTAGTGACACCATTAGCCAATAAATATAATTTTACCTAGATAAGATCCATATCTACATGTTGTTTTAATTGGTTAGTGTGTATTAGAAAAGGACATAATGTTAAATCTTTCTGTTCTGCTATATTGTGTAAAAAATATATTATTAACTGCAAATGAATTTGGCTGAAGAAGCCTATCAAATTCTGTAAAACAAGGAATAATGCTTCTGAAGGTGATATTATGAATAGCCACCAATGTTGCAGCACATTGAATAAGGACACTCAAAGATTTCCTTTTCAGTTTTATTTGTAAATGTATTTCACGTAGAACAAAGAAAAATATATACTGAATTGTTATGTTATGTACATTTGTTTACAGTTTACACTAAAAATTTACACAATCACAGACTTAAGATATGTTATTAGAAGATTTTTTTCACATAGATGTAGCTACAGTATATACAGTTTGCTTATTTACATACATTCATAGGATGTGAGAAATACCTGTTATTACAAGCATTTTATATATTAATTTCAAAATAAAATGGAATGAATGCATTGCTATACGACAGAATGTACTCATGCTTCACCATGAGTACAAATATATTGTATACTGTATATAGTATGCCAGATACATATATATGTACATATAGACCATACATTACACACAGAATTGCTGTGTTTTATTTCAGGGCCATATAGGAAAAATACAGACTATACACGTTTCATTATATCCTTAACACTCTACACCCACACATGGCATTATACAGTATAACGAGGCTGGTGTCTTTGAGACCTTTAGCACCCATGTGTTCCAGTTAGTGTTGGCATCTACAAAAACATAGCCTCGTACCAAAGATCTCACAATAGAAAAGCACTGTACAAAGGCTGATAGGTCTTCTGGTAACATGTTTTGACGACTTGAGGCAGATTTGTTTCTGTATAGATACATAATCCCACATCTGTGAAGCTGCATAATCCTAAACTCTTGAAGCCTCGGTTTTCTTTTCTTTGAAAACAAACACATTTACACTGATAGCATTTTTTTTTAAAAGCTGAACTAACACATTGGCCCCAGTCAAGGATGTCTCGGATTCCTTTGCGTTAAGGCCTGACAAATGTCCGTCATACTGTTTTCATTCCAATATCCCGGCTTCTAGAGCCAGCGACATAAAGGAAAAAAGCTATGTTTTCAAAAAATAAAAAAACAAACGAGAATATCTTTCTGTATTAATACCCAAAAGGTCTGATATATCATTTAAAATATAAAAACCAACATGTACATTTACAGTAAATAGGGTTCTTTGTTTTCAGTTTTTCAGTGCCTACCTGCCTTTTAAATGTTTCTGAGCCAGTGCAGTTAAAACTCAGATATTGATTGCCCCTAAGCTCAATTGTTTATAGTCTATAAATATAAGGATCCCTTTCCAGGTGATATGCCACTGAAAAGAAAGGCATCCAATGCACATACTAGACTAGTGTAAATCTGTTCCTACCTTGTATTTCTTCACCTTGATTTGTTTATTCATGTTTATAGTATTTTTATACACATTTTATTACATTCCATGAATTATACACAAAGCAAAGCAAATCTAGGTTAAACAATGTAAAATAAATACTTCAGCTGTTGTTGTTTTTTCCAGCAGCTATGCAAGGCTGAGACCTCCAAGGAAAACAAGGATGCTGCAGTAAGTGGAGCTGGTGGACCAGTAGGTGGCGCTCTTTATTTTGGAAAAAAATGCAAAAAAAAACACTGCCCTAGTGTGAAGAGGGAACTTCCCTAACTACTGGGACGTTAAAGATGCCATGGTATTGCTTGCAGAAGAAGGTGTGCTAACCACGTTATCCTAGCTTAATTTCATTTTGAGCTTCCAGAGTCCTGGCCTACCTAAAGTCCTCCATTAATTCCGTCAGGAAAGTCATTTCTCATATCTCCACCTGATCTGCTGTGTTCTGGGGCTGCTGGTGCTGAATGGCCGACCTAGCGTGTCTTGAGTCCTCTCCTACGTGATTTAATTACTGTGGAACACAGCTTCAAAGGCAGGCACACAAACGAAATGAATTCTTGAAACAAAGAACACTATACTCAAAAGCACGTTTTCTTAAGATTTTGAAAAGAAAAACCAAAAAAAATGTACTCTGAAACTAGCTCAGGACACAGCCTTTTGAAGTATTATCAAGTAACAGTGTTTTTGTTTTCGCTCAATAGACAATAAATTATCACAGTACCACAAAGAAAGGATTTAGTTCTCTGTCTCACTCATATGCACACACTCACGCTGTTTTCCTCTGCTTGGCTTCTGTCCACAGTAAAGCTATCGGGGTCAGTTTGTTGTGCGTACTGTCCGGCTGCTTCGGGGAAAGCGGTGGACTTTGATGTGTTTGGACAGGTGATCGCTGCGGGCGAATTTCTTCTCACAAACAGGGCACTGATAGGGCTTGACTCCAGAATGAGACCGGCGGTGTCTGGAGAGCTCATCCGACCTGGAAAACCTGATAGAAATAAGAGCAAACATTTAAATATGCCGGGCAATTCTCAAATTTTGTACACCCCAGCTCTCTATATTTATTATATTCCAATATTTCCCAGAAAATAACTGCATTAAAACTACAGAACACTAAAACTACTACAGCAAAGGATTGCAGAAAATACAGGAAAATAGTAAGTGAAGAACAGTACAAAATCTAAATACCACTAAAAAGAACAGGATTTCAATTAAACATAGTCAATAATTCACTTTTTCCTATAATTCTATTCTTCCCATGAATTAACTGCATCTACATATGCAAATCTACAGTATTTAAAGATTCACAACAAATAGACTGACTGAATCAAAAAGAAGGTGTTGGGTGAACTTTGTTTAGAAAAATAAATGACCTAAAAGGAAATTTTACTAAATTTCCAGTGACCACTCTGTCCAAATCATTTTCTATTTTGTGCTTTAAAAAAATAAAATAGGGTTGTATTCATTAAATAAAAAATGTATCCCTCCTCTGTAATTGCTATATGTGGATTAGACCATAACCCTTTACACTCAACACCTCAGGCAGTTGTACAGTACATATATCATCATCCAATTACCATCGTGGTATTTTATTGTACTGTATGCTGGACCATTACAGTTCAAAGTTGTGAAGTGAAACTTTGAAAAACTACAAATACGTGTACTGCCTAAGAAGCATATCCATTAGTCATTTGGAAGGGAGTTTATGAAATTAAATTTGAAATACCAGGTTTCGTGAATTTTCCCACAGAAATGTTACTGCATTGTATTGGTTTAAATTTGGATAATGTTGTGTTGGATAATTTAAAAAACAATCATCTGAGGTGAGGTGCTGGCAAAGCAGAATTCTTCCCAGATAAGAACAACATTAAAGCATGCACAATGCAGATGATGAGATAAGAATATATTTAAAATGTAATCAATCTAAGATGCAAGTTTTCTGTGATCCTCATAGTCCTAATTTTAATATTAAAGACTAAATGTGCACACTGCTATTTAGTGCTGCAGCGTCACAGATCCTGGGGCCCTGGGTTTAATTCTGTAAAGGGGTGACGTGTAGTTCTCTTGGTCTCAATGTTCTCTTGGTCTCTGTGTGAGTTTTCTCCTGGTTTTCCTGTGTTCTCTCACCTTCCAGAGACAAGCTGGCTAGCATAACTGGTGTCTGTAAATTGTCTCCTTGTGTGTTTGTGTCCTGCAGTGAACTGGTGACCCATGCTGGGTGTAGTCCTGCCTTTTAGCGTTTTTGGAATAGGCTCCAAAGGCTGTGGTACCAGGCACAAGTAGCTTTGGGATGGATGGTTGGATGGTTAATTTAGTGCCATAACCAACATGTCCTAATAAAGCTGAATACTAGGTTTTGATTCAGCTTATAATTCACTGGTTTTGTGCATGTTAAGCTATACACACATACCCACATAAGCACGTGTGTACGGACACACACACACCATACTGTTAATATTTTGACTGTGACTCAATTTTTACGGATTTTCCATTTGCTATTGACATTAACAAACATAACAACTTCAGAAATAGCCATGATTAAATGTAAAACAAGAAACAATAAAATACAATATTTTTAATTTAACTAGTTAAGCAGAAAAATAGATAGTATCTCTGCAATTTATACTACCAAATTACTGAACAAAGTCTGGAAAACATGGACAGCTCTTAATCCTATTATCACTACACTAACCATATGGTCATAACTGGATACTGGGATCTCAATGTGCTTTTCACTTTACCTTCCTTCCAATTGATAAATAGGAGGATTAAATTCTGCACACTGCAAAAGAGGTCTTTGAGAATGAGAGCAGGGAGTAACATTGTAATGTATTACTGAAATCAACACAGATATCTAGGTTTAGATATCTGATAAAGGTTACAATGACTGTCTGTAATGGGATGCACACACAAGGACAACTGGACACCATGGACACCAACTGACCTAGCCAGCGTGTCTTTCTGAGATGAGAAGAAACTTGATGTGGAACAGTGTTAAAACATGCAAACTGCACACAGATTGTGTCCTGGTCTAGAATCGATCCCAGGATACAAGAGTTGTGAGGCTGCAGTGCTAACTACAATGCCACCATCCCACCACACCTCCCACATGAATACAGTGATAAAAATAAAAACCTGCTTGTTAACCTGCCTAAGACTCAATAATGAAGTACTATAATGTTGCTATGAATATCTAAAAGAAACATTGGGCCACCTAATGTAGTTGCTTCCATACACTTTATCTAGAAATCTAGAATAAAATACATACTGTACTTGTACCAAGTTCAGAAAACTGTTTTTGCCCTAATTTCCTTTAGTAAACGCTGAAACAAAAATTGTTCCTGTTGTTTATTTATAAAGCTGTTCCAATATCTGGTTTAGGCATACATATTTATTTGTAGTTCACTTGGCTCCATTTCAGTTCTTGAGATACAGAAACACTTTTTCCACATCCTAGAAGTGTACCTTTCCATCGTATTTCCTCTGGCTTGAACTTGGCTATTCTTTATGAGACATCTCTTGTTACTTTCTTTACATAGGTGCTCAGTGATGTCTTTGTATCTAAGCTAAATTTCAAAATCAGGAAATATAAAGTAAATTGCTTCTGATGCTGAATGTACAAATCACACTTTTAATGGCTAAATATTGTTAATTGCTTTCTTGAGCCTTTCTCAGTAGTGAGGGTAGAACATCAATAAGAAACCCAATCCTTTTTCTCTTTTGAAGCAGATCTGCAGTGCTGGCATGCCAGCAGAGGGGTCATGGTAACTATTCACTAGGTAGTCTTTGTTAGTTACATTTGCTAGACAGTTCCTTCCAGCACAACTGTGTGCAACACTGAAATCGTTCATTCCCTCTCTCTCACCAGTCTCTGCTCCTGAGACCCATTGTGTTTTGACAAGTCTACTTTGTTTGTGGAAGATTCAGGGCTAAACAAGTATTGGTGGCATTTCTTTCTGGTACAGCCACATGTTATCAGAAGACATTTGCAGCATTAAAAAACATATATGAAATATATAAGCTCATTTTTAAATAAACAGAAATGAGACAAAAAACACAATTCCAATGAGTTCATTAAGCCCCAAAATTGCACAATTCAATCTAGATATTGTTATGTTTTAGGAGAGACATCAATTAACATTCACATTAAAAATCAGTACAGTACATGTTAAAAAAACTTCCAATCTTGAAAACAATATTAAGATATTTTTATTTACAAGTGTTGATTTGTTCCATCTGTGTTTATTATCACTTGTAAAAGACTGAAAGCATGATAAATACTGGTTGATGATTGACTGCCTATGCTTGTTAAATTAACTTGACTCAAGCACACTACAAACAATTTAACTGATCTGAATGTAGAAATGTGCTAAGATACAGGGCACCAATATGCAACAAAAAAATCAGAAACCCAGTGGTTATTGGTGTGTAATTTATTATGCATCCTACAATTTGCACTTTGGATGTACAGTAGTACTATATTTTGCCATAACTACTGTACTGTAGTTTGGCACCACTATTTAGTGAACATAAAAGGCAAACTGGGAACTAAGATACCATGACCTTAATAGGACTTTTGAAAACAGGGCAAAAGTCTTGTACTTGACACTTGACCTCAAGCAATTAGAATGCATGGGCTAGAACTGCACAATCCTCACATATCTTACTGCATACTGCGTAGCAGAAGGTCAAGAGGCCCAGCTTTGAAGAAGACTTTGAAGATATCCATTACAGACAAGCACTAAAGCCTGAGGATGAAAAAGGTAATAGCTCACATGGGTTAAAAAAAACCCTGCATATGAGATTGGAGAACACCTTTTAAATTATTTTAAATGCTAAGACTAGTTAACAAGATTTTTTTTTAATGATGATAAGATCAATGGTATTCCTAAATTCCGCACAGTATAAAAGAGGAAGGCAAGATGATTGTGACACATTTGCTGAAATATGATCATTTTCATTTTCATCCAAGACCAGACACAGCTGGGCTTTCCAGTTGGCCACAGGAGTGACACAGTTGTTTCTGACAAAGCCCATACCTACATGCACTGCTCAAGACAGTGGGGGTCACCACAGTCAGTCAGGGGCTCAATCAGGATTTGAAGTACAGTACAGCCTCTGGGCTATAAGGCCCATTCTATACTGTAAGTGCAGGCTTTTACTGGATGAGTGCTTTGTCATTGTTGTGATGGTATTCTGATTGATCTTGGTAATCCTATATAATTATAAGAAATGTAATATTGCTGTACACTACAGAATCATAGAACACTGCTCACCAGCAATCCTGCAGGCTTGCACTATATGGTAAGTGTGTTACAGTCATGCTTCTGAGAAGCTGTGAGAAAGCAATTTGGCTCATTTCCTGAAGATAACCATGGGAACGCAGAACACATCACTAGAAAAATGCAGATGGAATAGCACTGCCACTGTCTAGCATTTATTTCCATTTCCTGTACTAGAAGAAGGCTTTTATGTTTTATTCAAGGGAAATACCACTTTAATACTGTACCTTGCAACCTAATATCTTAACAGATTTTGGGAAGATACTCCCAAGTAATTAGTAGGATAAATCATCATGTGCTCAATACATCATCCTGAAATAGTTTTTAAAAATTATTTTAAAACACTGATTTTGCTAACACTTGAAGTCTACTGTGTATGGAATACAGGACCGCTCAAGTAAGCATAGTTTTCCATTGCTGTATAAGAGCACTGTACAATGTGGAATGAGCTACTATCTCCCTTTTCAAAAAATAAACCTTATCTAGTGCATCTCTGCTTCTCATAACATTCACTTCAACATGGAATATATATTTGGTTTGATTTTATTGACAAGCATAGAATTTAGCAACATTAAAGTACAGGTCACACAGGAGGAGAGCAAATTATTTGGCAACAGGTTATCATTAGCTCTTTTGGATAAAAAGTAACAACATATTGACTTACATGCAAGCCTTAAAAACATTGTGAAAAACTAAAGATAGAATTTGAAAAAATACTCCAGTTCGCTAAAAAATGGGTGACATTAATGAGACTGAGGTGCCACTTTGCTGGAACTAATTTATTTCAGATTTATTTTATAAGTTTATTCTGATAAATTACCAATCTTTCATTTCAAAGATTTCAGCAGACAGTCAAGAACCTTGACCAAAGGGTTCTTAAAGACACTCAAGTCCTGTTAAGACACTAATAGTTATGTGCAGACCTTAAGTGAGAGAAAATACTTTGAGAAAGGCCATAAAAGAACAAGCAATCAAAAAAAGGTAAAAAGATTGTGATTCTGTCCAGCACTATCTACCCTTCTGGAATTTTCTGTGATTTATATTGTCCCTCACGAGTACAGAGTGCTTCTGGAAAATTCTACTTCAGGTTTCTACCAAATGTAGTCTACTAACAAAACTGATGAAATCCACTCAATGCAGAACAAACAGGTATCCTCCTTTCTTTTGTGGCAGCACAACCTTTTCAATTTGCTGCTAACACTGTTAACCTTTCTCTTAATTCTAATAGATTAAGTGTTGTAGACTGATAAAATGATTTAACGGAACACTCCTAATTACGTACATAATATCTTGAGCAGCTGATTGAATACAACAAGTTCTACATGCAAGTGGTAACATAATGTCAGGCCATGAAAAACTGGAATGAGCCAAAAATTGTAGGTTGTTGACCTATTTTTGGTTAACATGGGACTATGAGTAAAGAAATAACTGTTATTATAATGCTAATTGTATAGAACAAGGATGACCAAATGTGTTTAGGGCTGCAATGTTTTTTTAACCTCTGAGCTCTAAGCTATTTAACCTGGTCACAGTTACCTACAGAGCTCCACAGGATTTAGTATTCCAGTAACAGGTTCTGGCCAGCCATTGCTTAGAACTATGTTGTTTTTATTTCAAGAAGACAAGTAAGAATTCTGATCAGTGAATGCACTGTATATTCAAATACTAACCTCCAGCCACAGCCAGGCCATGTACAAGCAAATGGTTTTTCTCCTGTATGCCTCCTCAGGTGAGCTTTCAAATGGCTGCTCTTGGTGTACATCTTGCTACACCCAGGGAAAGTGCATTTGTGCATTTTGATAAGATCCGCGGCTGGGTTCTTCTGAAATTTCTGGCCCATGAGGATGGTCGACTGGCTCCCATCTCCCACTCCCACTGGTTTGGCTGCGATTGGGACAGGGGCAATGCGGACAAACTTGGACGATGTGCTGAAGCTGGCGGACTGCACCACCTGGGGCACCAGCGCGAAGGTTTGCCCTTGGATGTTGACGAGAAGCTGGGCAATTTTAATGTCCGACTGGGGCTGGTGCTGTGCGGCCACAGCGGGGCTTTGCTCCTGCTTGATTTGGATAGGCTGGATTTGAAGGATTACCGGAACCCCACCATCAGCTGACACAGGCGAGTTGGCAACTTCTTCCTTTTTCACGGATTCTCTCGACTGTGCGCTTTTTGTGTCGGTGAGAGTCACGCTAGATCCTGTTTGGTCTTTGTGCTGGGCTGCAGATATGACATGGCTGCCCCCTCTGCTACCCTTGCCCTGCTCTTCAGGCTCCTGCTTTAGAACAACCTCCATGTTCTCTTCCAGGAACTCTTCAATCTCCTCTAAGGTGGGCTGGAATGTTCCCGGGTCCTTCAGGTCCGTGGAGAAGACTGGAAACTCAAATGTCTCTTCCTTCACGATCGATCGGGAATCCTTCCTGTCCCATGAGAATCCAGGAGTTGTCCCCAGGTCGATCTGGGCCAAAAGATAGTCTACAAAGCTGTCCTGGCTCTCCACACTGGAGTTACTCCCATAACTAGAGCTGAGCACCTGAGAATCCGGGCTGGAGCAAGAGCGAAAGCTGGAGGAGTCACTGAGCTCATCCTCCGAGAAGGGGGATGGGAGAAGCTGGTAGTTACTGGTATCCGTCACCATGTCAGCGAGGTAGCCCACCGAAGAGCCAGTGTGTGGGAATGTCTCCTCAGTGGGTAATAAGTGATCCACCATTCCTGGCTTCTTAGGTCTGTAGTCCTTCTCTAGGCTAACCAACAGGAGCCAGGCACTTTCCAGCAAAATGTTTTCTGACTTATCCCCAACTGTGCCTAAAGAAAGACGACAGCAATTAGCTTCAAAACAGTTTACTTCCCGTACACTTGGGAGCTGTGAATCATATGTATTAATAAATATGCTTATTGTGCAAAGATTCAGAAACTTAACTTTTAACTTAATTGATTTTTTTAAAACATATAACTTAGGCATTGTGTGTACAGGCTAGGAGAAGCTAAAAATACACACTTTGTACCTAGGCAATTAATCTCCTACGTAAATGTATATTCTTTAATAGAAAACTCATAGTTCAGTTGCACCTAATGCTGTCACATCATGGGAAAAGAGAATAAAACATAGCTGTATTCTGTGTTACTGTTCATAATTTATCTCCCATTTAAAAAGGTGCTACATCTGTAAATGTAAATGTTAATTTCCAATTATAGGACATAGGATATAACTAACAGCTATTCAGCCATAAGACGTAACCTGTGTATGATGTGGTACAGTGATTCATATCACAGAAATGAATTCATGTTTTTTACGTTTGACGTCTTACAGGTTTAGAAACAATCTTATAATCACTTTCTATAATGCCACTAACTCATTATACAGTATACTGTACTTCGGCACCTTAGTTACTGTGTCAGCTTTCATCTTGAAGGAAAAACTAGAAAATAAGCCCAACCAAAATAATTCAATACCTTTAAGAAATTGTGTAAAGCTAATTGATTTTACTCATGTGATCTCTGAAGATAATAATACTATTTATAGTAATAGCATTAACAATATGTCAAACACACCCTCTAATGTGGTTCAATGGATGCACAAAGGTGCGTGATCTCTGGACAAGGTGGTTACCTCCCAAGCATTATAATCATAAATTACATTGTAAAGATGAAAAAAGGGCAAATACTTTTAATGCGAAACTGCTGCTGAATAGGAGATTTGAAGAACAACAGTGAAGCTTTGGCAGAAAAGCTTGCGGTACAGGGGAAAAAAAATGTTGGCAGAAAACTGATCGCGTGGTCTTTTCATGGGTGAAGTTAAAAGGCACTTGAAAAAAGTAAACTTTAACGAGCCAGCCTGGAGGCGTGTTAACATGTTAATCTGCACAAACCTTTTATCTATGTGCTGTCCACGTACCACCGTTACGTGAGGTAATCTTCCATTACAACAAACACATTCGCATTTTAGGAACATATGCAGTAGTGGACGAGGTCGAAAGGGGGGTGCACGTGACTTTGGACAAGCACTTCAATCGAGCAACATTCATTTGCAAGTCCATTAATACGGGCATCGTTTCGACCTACTTCTGTACCTGAGTCCGCTTGTTTTGCTCTTGCGCTAACAGTGACGTTGGCATGATAATATCATCTTTATTAACAGCCGCGACACTCAGTAGGACAAGCAGATTGAAAATGGATCGTTACTGGTATTACTAAAAGTCATCCCAAACACGACTTCAAAATTCAAATTATCTTGAGATTGATATTTTTGACGTTCTTTTTCCCCCTCATTCGCTATTGATTCTGTACCCGCATCCATTTGCGAAGAGGTGAGTATGTTATTGAAAAGACTTCATACGGTGAGGCATTGCTCCCGAGAATTACAATCCAACAGTTCGAAGAAATGGAATGACAAATTATTTTCACTAACATGACCTTTGCCGAGGGTTTAACAACACATAAGCTCCGTGTTAACATTAGGATGTCTACCTATGTTATGCTGCCTCTTTCGGGATAATGAATGGTTCTGATTGTGTCAAGTTTCACGGATTTGCGCCTCCCTTCTTTGGCCTCAGCTCTTACATTGACCGACAGTAACCCTAGCAGAGGCACTGTCAACATTATTAGCATAACATACCGCATGTGGCATGCATGACCACCAAATGCCTTTTATAGGAGATAAAACATCTAAACTCTAAGCAAATAACTAAAATCTACAACCCTGCTCTCCCAGTGACGGTCCGATCAAGTAAAGCATAAAACGCATAGCTACATTATTCCGCACGAAACGCAATAAACTCTTCAAGTCCATTTCCAAATACAAAACTTTACATTTGCTTTAAACAGGACTGGGTCAAATATGTTTCCCTTGTGAACCGTGTCGTGGTATCACAGAACAGAACTGAGGAGGTTACTGAACGTCTTTAGTTTCCGTCCCTTAAGTATTATGAAAATGCCGAGAAAAGGCGAAAAACACCAAAGACATAAATCACCTACACACGGTGCCCATATTCAGCTTCGCGAGATTGAAACGCTTTAAAAAAACAAATAGACCATATTATTGCACCTATGAAGAAAATGATGACTTGTAATTTATCTTAAGACACGAATCGTTTATAAAACCGAGCTAATTTTACATGCACTCTTTAAAAAAAAAAACAATTTCACGAACGCATCTCCCTCGGTTTGCGCATTTTTTACTGTACCTTACAGAGAGAGAGGCTGGTGCAGACTCTCCGCTGCCAAGAATGTAAACATGTTTTCGTCAGCCACACAGCATGCAGCCCTGAGCTTGTGCAGAACTCGCTGAAGAAGGGTTTCGAGGTAAAGGCAATATTTTCATACAGTAATCCTCGCCATTCTTACCTTCGTCCGACGAGAATTCAAATCCCTTAGTCCCTAAGCGAAACTTTCCACCACCCCCCTTTTTGTAAAAAAAAAAAAGATTAAGCGCTATATAAATTTGCCCTTGAAATGGGCTTTTGCAATGGCACACAGCGCCGTCTATGACTCTTGCCTCCGAGTCTATACTGTAGTAGTACTATATTGCTATCACATGACTGCTGGTGTAGATTATAAGAGTAAAATTAGGGGTAGGCTTGTGAAGGCTCGTCCTCTTTCTGCTCCCCGATTGGCTGGACCTGAGTAGGGGCTGGGCTCAGCGTTTGGCGTCAATGGAAGTATCTGCAAACTGTTTCTCGGGCTGAAACGCTGCCAGCTCCCCACATGAATCTGGATCTTCTCCTTTCCAGGAGCTCTAAGTGGTTGATTTCTTTTTACAATACAGTTGATCAAAAAAGAATCATGACATTATCGTGGCAATACCATTGCTTCAGCTGTGTCGTCTCCTTTGAATCAAGTTCTTCATTCCATTTCAACGATTTAATTAAGAGTTGTTTTACGTAGTTTTATATTGCATTTTTGTTTAGTAATTTAATACTCACATTTCTTCTTATTATTATTCCGATCTGCACAATAACTTTGATGTGCGGAAATAAATGGAAACCTTACGCCTAGCAGAAAGAATTTAAGAGGGATGTTGACAATCGATAGGAGCAATGAACATTGCATGAAGTAGAACTACGTGTACTAGAAAGAACTGACCTAAAAATAAAAAAAATGTTAAGCAGACATTACTGCTTAAAAGTAACAAAACACGTGAAAGATTGCTTCTTTGAAAGTTCTGACGTGACTGGATTGCACACCTCTAATGTCGGCCGTATGCGTTACAATATTTTAAGGCACCTAGAGGGAGCTCACCATTGAAATCCACTGAATGAAATAAAAAAGGACGCACAGACTGACCAACCCTTAAAAGTACTGGACGTTGCTTCACTGATCTCTTTATATCGTTTCGGTTGTGTGAATGTATAACTCTTGTAATGTTCAAGACGATGCACGTACCGTAGATATACTGTATACAGCTCCAAACACAATATTAGCACCATTTAACTAAAGCAACGCTTTACTCTAGTTTCGGTTCGTAAAATGTGGGTTTACTGAACCGTTCTTGATCTTGGTATTTAGTAGTGAAATTTGTATTGGATTTCCTTATTTCAGGTTGGGGAGCAATGATCTCTGTCATACCAGACTCGTCATAGGACGAGTAGACGTGTGTATTCACAAACTGCTAAATACAATATCAAGGAAACACAAAGTATTTCAGATGGGGTGATAGCACACGTGATTAAACTCAAACCTGAAGGGCTTTACAGTATAATCAGATCTCTTTACAGCCACAGAAGAAGACGTTATGAAGCTAATCTGTCTGAAATAAAATTGCCTGAATATTAATGGAATCTACCTAGACGTACAGTAGGTAACATACAACACTTAGACTTTGTAGTCAATTATATTTTCACCACTCTCAGGGGGACTACGGTTATGAATTCAAGAGTGACAGGAGCCAGCACTAAAGAAGTAGAACGAACTTAGGGAAGACTAAAGTGATGCTTAGTATATGTACTCTTCACAGGCAAAGGGAAATAAATGCATTAACATAGAACATATTTCAACAAGTATGTGTAATTGCTGCAGTTACACTTTAAAATATGGCCAGATGTGTGAAATAAAAAGTAGAGAAAAAACTGAGTGTTTCTGGAAGATTAATAAATGATTCTGAAAGAAAAATTCAATTGCCCTTGTGATTAAGAAGTAAAGTCCTCCACCAACGTATACTGCCTGTATTAACATTATTATGAATATAAAACTAGGACTTAAATTAGAAAAATACAGAACGTAAAGAACTTGAGAAGCATGGAACAATGTGTGCTCATAATTACAAGAGACAAAACATACATATGCTGTGAATTAAAGTAACAAAAATGTTCAGCCTCAAAGAGAGAGATTGGAATGCATGCTTAAATTTTAACCAGCACAGAATTTAAAGATGCTGTAAGAGAACAGATGAAAAGTAAAAAAAAAAAAAGACTTGTTGTAAGCTCTTGTATTATAGACTTTTTAAGTTGTATTCTGCAACTGAAATTAAAAGGTAGACCAATTATTAGCCAATACATCCTCTGTAAAATGCTTATTACTCCCCAAGAATTAGAGTGTCTTAAACTGATTACAAGAATAAATAAGAAAAAAACATGCACATTACAGTTCAGTCTTATCATAGGAAAGATAAGTCTATTAATAAGTGTATATAATCATCAGTATATTAAATGGTTTCTTATTCAAAACTGAATTTATTTGCTTAGAAAAGGTGAATATATTTCTCACACAAGAGGTCTGTGATCATTAACAAAAAGATGAGAAATCTTGACTTTATGGCCTAGTCCGGTGTGTATACTGAGAGTGGGTGAATAGGAATTAAGTCTCAGTGGTGCTTCACTGTCCAAAAGCACCATAGAAAAGAGCCTTAGAAAGAAAAAGAAAGCTGTTGAAGAATTACAAGGCAAAACATTTTGTTTTTTCTTCTGCTTTTCAGTGTTATTAACCTTTACTTGTTCCTTAACAGCTAACACATACTGAAACAGCTCTCCAGTCTAACCTAGTTGAACTGTCTATATACTGTAGTATATAACACATTTTAATAGTTGTTTTGTTTTTACTGCAGATGTACAGTACACTACCCAACATTAAAATGACCTAATACGTCATAAGTAACTAAAAACTGACTCACAAAATAACACTGACAGGAATAGATGATTCTGTCTGTATTACTAATACATCTAAATATACTGAAGCTAATAATGGATACAAATTTCTACTTGAAGGAGGATGGGATTGTAATAATCCCTGACCTATCTCTGTCCCTCTGTAAGTGCAATAAAAAGTAACATTGTTGCAACAGAGTATAAGATAAATGTGTCTACATTGCTTCTTATGAAATACAGAATACAAAAATGTGGAGGAATACCAGTGATTAGAAATAAAAAAACGATTATTTTTCTTTTAAGAGGGCTAAAATAAAACTGAGAAGTATTCACCTTTGTCCCTAAATGTAGAAAGAACTAGAAACAAAGCATTAACAGACAATGTAATTTAATTTTATGCATTTTAAATTTCCTCCTGTTCAGCTGTGTGACAGCATCCAGCTTATATGTAAGCTTCTTTGACTCATATTATCTTTATCCATCGATAAATTCACTACATTACGAAGTTAGTATTTAGAGAACAGCTTGATAATACCCTGTTAGAACCTTGTCCATAAAGTTACCGAATTTCATTTACGGGATTGTTGCCCATCTGTATTACAGAATGTTAGACAGGACCAGCACAGGACCAGGATTCCTTTTCACAGAAATATTAAATTCCAGTCCTTTAAAAGCATGGTCCCGTAGGATTCAAATAGGATTTAAAGGCAATTTAAAATTCTCGTCTACCAAAACCTTTGAAAGAATTTTAATGCATGCCAATAGCAAACTGACTAATAAGTCATTAAAAATCCCACGGCTCTTTAGGGCAAAGGGAAATTACTATTATTAACTTATACTCAGAGAACAAACAAAGATGCACAAAAGCCAATAACTGAGAAATTGAAGACTTACTGTGTCTGGTGACATGGGAATGGTTAAAGCTGTCTCGCTCCTACTCATGTTTCTATGAAGCATTCCAGAGGTCCTTAACTTCTAATGCACACCAAACACAAAGGTAGTCCATCGGCTGTGACATCACATGTTTAATGCTGGTTAGAAAAGCATCGGATCTGAATACCTCTAACTATAAGTCTGTACAACAAGTAATTTTCCACTCCAGAAAGTCAAAGGCAACTGGTCTCATCAGTACAATTTGTACCCGTGTTATTACACTGCATAAAACATAATATATGAAATATCCAATAATGAGAACAACTGTACTACTGTATGTACACAATGTTCTAGAGAAATAAATATACACCCTTCACAAATAATAAAGCATGATAAGTGCCTGTTCTTATGAAAAATTATGCAACTTTTTTTCTTTTTTATTCTTGTTTAATTCCGCTAGTCCTACAATATATATACTAACATATAATGTTTCTTTATATATGTTTTGCCAGTATTAAGATTTTGTTTTCCTGCAAAACAACGGAGCAGGGATTCAGATGACAGCTCGGTTATCAAGAATGTAATTAAGACTGTAATCTCCAAAAGGAATGTTAGTGATTTAAAACAACAATTGTTAGATACAGTAGGTTTGTCACTCAAAATATATATATATAATATATATTTCTAAAATTACTCAAAACTGTTGTGCCAACCTTTACATCCGATAGCTTTTCATGATATGGTAGATTACCATGGTAAATGACATTTAGGAAAAGAAAGCATTCAATTACATTTTTCAACAAACCAAGTGCAGTAATTAAAAAAGGGATGCTACGGTCTATTTGACCCTAAAGATAGCTTCTCATTTCTGTTAATTTTTTATATAAGGTTGAGATCTAGATAGACTGTAGAGATTATTGTTTTTTATGATCATACTGAAGCTTATTTGCTTGCTTTCTTACTACAAAAGGAATGGAGGCATTGCTAAGCAAAATTTGTGCACAATGCTCTTTCCAATGTTTGTTTTTAATAAAAGGAAGTTTGCTTTTAATAACTGATAGATGTTTGCTTTGGTGTTGCTGGAAAAGGTTCAAACAGCCTATGGAAGATTAAGTCCGTGTTTATCGCACATGCTGCCCCACCCCAGACAAGTGCCTCTGGTTGACATTCATTTGCTTTGGAACAGGTAATGGTTTATTCCATGCTGGAAGACTCAATGTTTCGGCTGTGGAGCCTTCTTCAGGCCTGTAAAGGCTCCACAGCTGAAACAATGTGTCCCTTTTCCTTTCCTTTCAGCGTGGAATAAACCTTTGCAGCCTACGCATACGGATGCAGCTACCTACTTGAATTTATTCATTTGCTTTTAAGAGAGAGCGGAGGAACTTACAGTAAAATTCCAGCTGGGATCAAAACCTCCATAAAAACTTAATCCTTCCACGCATTTTCTAAGCACTTTATACAGGGTCAGGTCTGAACTTATACTGGCAAGCAACAGGCGCAAGGCAGGGATTCCAGTCCATCACAGGGCACATACAGACATGCACACACTCATATCAGGGCCAGTTTTTCTAGACGCCAATTAACTTACTAGTACTGCAGGACTGTGGAGTGTGGGAGGAGATGGGAGCACCTGGAGGAAACCCACAGGGTGCAAACACAGGGAGAACATACTGTACAACCTTGATGTAGAGAGTGCCCCAGGGCTGGAATTGAACCCAGAGCCCCAGTGCTGTGAGGCACCAATGCTGACCACTGCAACACCTGAATGTTCTTCTTAATTATAAATGTCAGAGATGTAGGAAGGGCATGCCGTGGAATGACAAGGAGAGCAGTAGAGAAACTACAAAAGGGGCAACACGGAGGTTAGCCCGGGCTCAGGGGGTCAGACAATGTTGGGGAAGTAACCTATGCCCTCAGGCCGTGGAGGAGACGACCTGGTGCTAGGCAGGTCTCAGGACATCTGTACCCTCAATGCTGAGCCAAGAGCAGAGGAAGTAAATAGTCTACACAACAAGACACACCGGAAAGACATGAATAATCACAGGGAACAAGGAACAGGACAAAGATAGAGCGCCCTCTAGGGGTACAGGGTGTGACAGCAAATATAGTACAATGTTTTTTTTATGTAATATTTCTCATTATGGATGGCTAGTCCAGGCCTTACCCCATCTTCCAAAGAAATGATTGTTAAATTAATGTAAATCTTTTCATTGTCCCTGTGTGTGTGGGAGCCATGTGATCAATTTCTCTCCCACCTAGTGTGTAGTCTTATCTTCCACCTCATATTTCTGGGATAGACTCCAAGTCACTGAGCCCTTTTCAAGAATGAATAACATCTCATAATGACTGGACACATTTCTGAATAGTTTTTAACTTCTCAGCTTTCAGCCTTCCCTTTCTGAAATGCAACAGAGACGTTCATGTGTGTTATACACATTTTTACAGGTCTTTTAAATGTAACAGATTTGTTTTTAATTCTGACTAATGTAAGTAATATAATTTAAAAGCTTACTCAGATACATTGAAATATCTTAACATTCTAAAGCATCCTGTAAAAACACTACACAAATAAGGTCAGTTTGTTTAAATTGTTTTATCCATTTATTTGTTGTTTTTAAAGAATATTTAATCAGTTCTGTGTTGCTTATTGTCCCTTTCCATCAGTTAGTTTCACTGATGGATGTCTGGGTTTTTTAGCTGTTATATAGGGCAAACATAGAAATGGCAACAGATTTTCTGTTTGAAATTCACCTAACCTCATGAAGGATTTGACATTTCTGAAAGCCCAAGGAGGATTGAGAAGTTTAAATCTTTACTGTTATTGCTGAGCTCTCAATTGTTTTATTTCCTGTCCTAAAGAAATGTCTGATGATTCAAGATTTAAGAGATTCTACATAAAGAAACTGTAGAGAGAAAGCGCAAAAATACCCACAGCTGGCAGTCTGGCACAGAATGTCTCCCACCTCCCACAAGGTGAAGCAGCCACATATTACCTAATACTGTGTTTAATTGATCGGCTGTCAGAGACTTCAGGATCTGATGAGTAAATGTGTCTTTTCTGTTCGTTTCAAACTCGGGAATTAGCAGTCTTACATGAACTAACTTAAACTTGGCCACTGTCTACTGCAGTGAAAACAATAAGACCCTAACTGTGCCACATTTAGTAGAACTTGAACTGACACTTGGGGAGGGATTTTGAAATTTCTTCAGTTAATCTTGGCTGAGAAATACAGTAGATATTGACCGTAAAGAGCAGCTTTATGTCGCTGTTTTTAATTGGAAGTACTTTTGTTTTTCATGTTTCCAGGCACTTTCCTGATATGTCTACTTAAAAACACTCCCGGCCTCTTCGTTTCTCTAATGTTCATCTGGAGGGCTGTCCTTTAACCCCCAACCACAAATTTAATATAGTTTAATCAAAAATCAAGTTGACTTTATATTAAGTCATGCGTCACTCAGGAAATGACCATTTGAGTGATTAAATAAATGAATCACACTTTTAAATCCATTTTGCAAAATGCAATGACTTGGGAGTAAAGCTTGGATCGTGCCCACAGAAGCTTTTATTAACCTGCCATCTGCTGTCCTTACTTTATATTGTGTTGTCCATTAGTGATCAAGGAAGTGGAAGTTTTTCCATTCTGTGGCTTCAACAAGGGATGGTGATTCTATTAAAATGTAGGCAACAGCACCAATGGCTTTGATTCAAACAGGCGCAATTATGATGTTAATACCAAAGCCAGATGCCCTTGTTTTTTCCATTAATTTCCAGGCCTTTAAATACTTATTCTAAGACGCACAAATGCCTGAATGGGCCAAACGTAATAGTGTTCTCTTAAACTTACAAACAAACTCGCATCAGTTTAAAGCTTCTTAAAAAGCAGTAAACAAAAAGCACAAAACATATGTATTTACATATGTACTCTGTGACATGGGGATATACTGTATAAACACACACCTAAAAAAGAATAAAGAAATTAGTAGGAAAGTAAGTAGGATTCAAAAACAGGAAGCTTTTATCCCATTATATCATAATTTAAGGAGTTATTTTTACATAACTTGAATGCACAGCGCATGGTCATGTTTATTTTTAGAACCGCCAGCAATTACATCTACATAATTTGTTACACGTTGGCGGATTTTACTTGTCATTGTGCTTACACCTCGTGAAGTACATAAAATAGACACGTGACTACATCACCATAGAAATTATTTTTCACCAAGAGATGACGTGTTGTAGCACCGTGCAAAGTGAGTGTTAGAAATTACAACTAATTTTGTTGTTTGTAGTTATTGATTTATTTACCATTTCAATGCTGTAGGGAATGAAGACAACATTGGGAGCTCAGGCTGCTTGTCACATTCAGCTTTCCTAATCAATTTCTTGTTTACACAGTGGAGATTAGGGGTGACAATTTTGAACACCTAACCAAAGGGACACCACTAGTGTGTTTTGCAACTAAGTACTTTACCTTGATTGCTTTAGCTCACCCAGTTCTACAGTATACATAGAGTTAGGTTTGCTGAGGAATGAACCAGGTTCCAATCCAGGAAGAGCCATGAACTCACAGTAGGGTTTATGCTATGGAAACTAGAATAAACTCTGGCCTGGTGATTTGAAAGACTTGCTTGTGGACAATATCACTGGAATGGAAGTATTTTCCTACAAAGAAAAAAATCAAATGTACTGTATGCTTTTGGATTTTTTGACGGAACAACAGTCTCAGAAAGATTTTAAAAAAAATCTTCATCAACACTTTAACCAATGTTGAAAAAATGTTTATTCAGGACTTGGGTATGCATTTATTTAAAATGAGGGAACGTCTAAATAATAGTAAATGACATTAAAGTTAATCTAAAGGATATAAGGATGGATATACACATCTCCTTTGGTTTCTTCCTAACCAGAGATAGATTTTTTTGTCCCAGAGCAGAACATGCCCCTTCCTTTATATAACATATAATGTTTATTCTCAGGGTTGTACCTTTAACCTTTCACAGTTACTTTAATAAAAAGTGGATACAAATTCTTCTGTGGCTTTACAAGCCTCAAATGTCAGGGTAGTCAAGATCAGTGCAAAATGTAAATAAAAAAATGTAATGGGCCTTAATGAGTCTTCATGAGTCTTATGACTGTGGCAATATCATGCGTCTTCTATTTTATGTTGTAGAATAACTCTTTATTTCTTATGATAAAGTGGGGAGCAAGATCAGCATGTGTTGATTGCAAAGGAACAAGTAAAGGTTAATTTCACACTAAAGATAGAAGGAGAAACACAACAGTAAATGTTGAATGTTGAATCTTCATCAGGTTCTTCATATGGACACCTAAACATCTCAGCTTGAAACAAAATAGCTAAAATTTTAACAGCTCATCATCATTGAATTGTGTTTCTGAACAAAGAGTTCAGTTAAGTGAAATGTGTAGAATAATGCAAAATGTTAACAATTTTGTACAGCAGGGTTTGTGTATTTCATTGGTAGTCTGTTAAGAGCTACTGTATTTAGATGAGAACAGGCTAATGCTACATGTGAATGTATTTTAAGTCCATATTTATAAATGTATTCATGACCTCTAAGAATTCTTATCACTATTATAGTTGTTCACATATTTGCACTGCTGGAATATTTTTCTAACCCTGTGTACAGTGTACTAAAGTAGTACTTTTAAACTAACATTAAGAAAGATAGCATGAACATGTTTGGAGAACTGAAAAGTAAAACGTATACATGCGACATAAAAACATTTTAACAATATGTAAAAAATCAAAGACAATAATATAATATAATATATATATAATAGTTTCACTACTGTAACTTGAGTCAAACCAATCCATTACCATTACAAATGTGATACAAAGTTTTTCCTTTTTAAAATCAACACACTTTTTGCAAGAAAATTTTGCTGATATATTTTTTAAATTACTAAAGTCTGATTTCATATCCTCCTGGGACACAAAACAAGCATTGCACATTTGCCTGAATGACAACTTGTTTTGTTTTCCTATCACAAACACATAAACAAAAAAGAAGCTTTAAAATGGAAATCCCCTACGCCAAGGGTCACTAAAATTAACTTTTCTGAATAAGCGATTTCCCAAAGGATAACAAATAGAATTATTTCTCAATGTTTGGTATCACACATAACTTCAGAACAATGGTTTCTACTGTATTTCAAAGCATAATTTTCTGTAAATACTTGATCACATACTGTTGTGTAAAGAGTAAAGATGAGCACCTGGAAATTCATCTAAAATAAAATGTAATATTTATGCAAATAATAAAATAAACCAAAGTTATTAACATATTTCATGTTAGTTTTCCACCTTGATTTACTATATTGAATCCTAAGCCAACAGAAAACGTAGTTCATAGTATTCATCTTCAGTATTTTATAATTTGCCTGTTTTTTAACTTTAGTACAGTAACTTACAAATATTTGCTACCACTTTGGTTATAAAAGCTGAGATATCCAGTAAGCAAAGGCTCATGCAAGAGAAAGTTTTGTAGTCAGGAGACTCAATGGTTGAATTCAGTCTATACAGTATACCCCCATACTCCCTAGAGTGAAATGCCTGCCTGGGAACTTTCATAATGACATTACTACCTTTAACACAGATCTCTGAGCTGAATGCCCTAACTCCAGATGAAAACCAAAAACATATTCAAATATTCCAGTGGTACTGTACCTGGAGAGTTTTTAGTCAGTTGGACAACAGTTTCTCCATAGCAGCCAGAAGCCAGCAAAAGAGAAGAGAGATACAGCAGAAGGCCAATTTAGGCAGAACACTGTTCGACATCTGTCAAACGGAACAATAGGATTTACTGCATAGCGGTTATCCCACCTTGTGGATGTGATCTCATGTAATCTCAGGAGTGAAGCTAGGTTGGGCCTGGTCATTACTGAAATGGGAAACCTCAAAGAAAACCAGGTCCATGCTGTACATAGGTATAACCAGAAACCAGCAGATATCTTTCTTAACCCAGAAGTTCCAGTCCAGTGTATTTTACTATGTTGGCCCAGGTCCATGCTGCAGATGGTGCACTCTTTCAGGACAGAAGTTAAAACCGAGGTGTAACTCGCTTAGATTCTATTGCACCATTCATAAGGGTACAGGTACTAGCTCTGATGTCCTGGCTAAAATCCACAATCGGCTTGCACAATCTGGCCTATTTTTCCCTTTGTTTCAGTTGGCAAAATAGTTTATAACTTCTCCACCCGCTCTGCCAGGAAGTAGGGCTACTGGTGCATAATTTTTGCCTAATTGGTTCGTAATTGTTGCATTTCTGAGGTGATAGATGAAGGGGGTACACTCTTATGTGTAAATGGCTTTGGGATCTTTTGGGCTGAAATGTGTGATACAAATGCCAGAAATTTTATTGTTGTATCGTATTTAATTCTTTATTAACTGCATCGAATGGCAAGGGTATTTCCAAGCGAAAAAACGAATCAATCATAATTATATATATCAAATTAAGGAGACAAGAGTCTTGCCTTGCTTTGGAATACATGGGCTATTCCAGGCAGTAATGATTAGAATGAAAGATTAAACATCGCACACAGGGTACTGAATGGAGCTCTAGAGAATTTCTCAACACTCTGGCACACTTCTTTAATCTTTCCCTTAGGCATCACCTCCAGGCAACAGCCCATTTCAAAAAGTTCCTGGAGCTTAAATTAGATGGGGAGTGTGCCCAAATTCGAGGGTTGTTTTCAACAGTGGGGAGTTTTCCAAAGTCGGTTTAGCACCGAGAGAAAAAAAAAATGTCATAAAAATAGGTGCAGTAATCCCCTCTGCTATAAGGAATAAAAATAATTTTTGATCAGAGTTAAACAAAATTGGGTTGGAAAAGGTCTTTTGTTTTCATCATAAAACCTTTTCCATGTTACAGAACATAAAACAACAGTAATGATTATGGCAAAATAACAACGAAAAATGAACAACTCCTAACTAAAAGGGTCAATTGGCTGTTCTAAATGTTAAATGTTGAAAGATTGTGGAGTTTGTAAAACTAAAAAAGGCAATATATTGGAAGTTATAAATATTAAAGCTGGTGTAGACTTTCAATTCACAATATACAGTACATAAAACAGGCTGAGTTAAGAAAGAAATTCCACTTATATGATAATCCATAAAGGCTGTTACAATTGCAGCTTCATATCACCTTCAGATGCTGTGAGATTTAGAACTAATCAGAATGCAAAGAGCAAAACTAGAGCAAAGTAGGATTTATGTCAGCTGCAAGCACATTACTTAAGTAGAAAGCTACTGTACAGCTGGATAATGGCACTTTCAGTTGCACGTCTGCTGTATGGAGCTAAGAAAACAAAGGCAGAGTGAAGCAGCCTTTTGCTTAAAACCATGTCTGTAGACAAATCATACATTTGTAAATAATTTAGATGTTAAAAAATAGGTTATATTTGTATTGGATGCTTAAGATTAATGTTTTTTCACACGTATGAACTTGTGAATTTATATTTTACATGATTGGATTAAAAAAAATAGTCCCACGAATAAAAGGTTGATAGGCAATAGAAATCCAAATGAATATTGTATGATTAACTCTTTTTTTATTGCATTTATACTATATATAATATATACAATATTGTATATTGGAATACACATTTCACTAATGTGTTGCTTTGCAAATGTGTTGTACACGTGGATGGGTACAAACACAGTAACTGTTGCTTTTGAGCTCTGGCCACTGAAACAGACGAGGTGTGACAGTATAATAGTACAAGGAATAACCATCATCTGCAATTGTTGTAACTAGCATATAGGAATGACATCTATCTCATCACCGTACAGCTGTTTCCAGGAGCCGTTCACTTAACGGAATGGTCGGATCGACCTGTGAAGTTACTTGATCTCAATGTGCCAGTCCACCTCCACTTCTCCCAACGAGATATCTGATCGCATACGATGGGTTCCGTCCAAACAGCTCTCACTTGGAATGACTTCACTCCTTGACAGAGGAGTCGATTCCAGAAAACTGTATCAATGCCTCAGTCCCGATTGTGTTTCATTGCTCCCAGTCTTCAGCTGCAGGTTTGGCATGTCCTTATTCCACACAAAAAATATTCCCATATTGGCCAAAATTTAATTTTATTTTTGGCATACAGTTGGTCTTCAAAATGAAGGTACATAAGGAAAATGAAGCTAAGCCATTCCACACAAAGACTTAAGCTGACTCAGCACAGGCTTTTTTACCTAACATGTAACTTTTCTGAAATACAGTAGGACACTATTGCACCACCTTCTAGCTTGATGTTACAAGATCTCAGATGTTAAGGAGCAGCTCAGCACTGTCTGGAGACCTCCAAGGAAAACTGGTAAATGGTGTTGGTGGACAATTAGGTGATTATTTTCTCTCTGGCCCAAACAAGAAAAACTGTGCTGTACTGTAGGTGTTGCCATTTTTTTTAGAAAAAAATAGATCAAGGATTCCCAAGCCTGTTGACTCACACACCTGTTTGTTATTATTGCAGCCAAGCCCTCACTTACACAATCAAACCCTTCAGTAATAATAATAATAAAAATAATAATAATAATAATAGAAGAGGAGGAAGAGCAGAACAAGAAGCAAAATCCCGAACTTGTGACTACTACCAAAATGCAAATATTCAATTGAAGAAACTTCTTATATCATGAAAGGCTTCAATTATCTAACAAATGTGGGATGGAATGAAAACCAGCAGGTTTGTGGATCAACTGGATCAGGATTGTGACCCCCTGCATTAGCCCAATGTCCCAGATGCATTATTCAATATGATACACCGATCATAAGAGTTGGTGTGTTAATCTGTCTTGGCAAAATTCTTATCTACACTTAATAGGTGTTCCTCTTTAATTCAGTTATTTCTCACTTCCTAATCTGATCTGCAATTGTAAAGTGGTGGCACTGTGGCTAAGGATCTGTGCCTGTGGCTGGAAGGTTGCTGGTTCATATCCTGTGGCCGGCAGAGGAATCCTACTCTGTTGGGCCACTGAACAAGGCCTTTAACCCCAACTGCTCCAGGGGTGCTATACAATAGCTGACCTTGTGCTCTGACCCCCAGCTTCCCTGTGTGTCTTGTGGAGAGCAAGTTGGGGTATGTGAAAACATAAATTCCTACTACAAGAAATTGTACTGTATATGGCTAATAAAGTGATCTTATCTCTTATCTTATGAAGCTGCTGACACATAGTAGCTATCATGTGTCACCCAAATAGGCTCTGCACTTCATGTGTGGATGAAATTGGTTCTTTCATATATGTAAATTGCTGAAGGAAAAGTACAAATCCAACAAATTCTTAAAATAGAAATATAGTTTTTCTTGTAATGCTAAGTTGTGCCACATAAACTTGGTAAATAGAACAAGAATGAGAAATTAAGAATTAGTGTAAGAGAGAAAAACCCATTGTTAAACTATACTTTTCAAGTAATTTTTCCTTATGATAGTTGAATATTTAAAATTGTAAGTGACTCATACATAGTGTGAAGTAAAATGTAATTTATACACCGCAGTTTCAAGGCTTAAACATGGTTGAATTAAAAAAAAACTTTCTTCCATTTTCAAATCAAAACTAAAGAAAATAGTTACAAAACTGTGCCTGAGTTGGTGCTTCTTGCTCTTTTTGTATTCTTTGATTTAGTTAATATTTGTCAGCGTGTTCTAAAAGAGCCGGCTTGATAGATTTCAGCTCTGGCTTGTCTAAAGGTTAATGCAACCCCATGTTGTAAGAGCAAGGTCACAGAATAAAAAAACACTGGATGATGCTCCAATCCTCTCTCAGGTCCTGGTTTTGAAATTTGTAGTTAAGTTCAATGCTGTGTTAACAAATAGAGTTGCCAAACACTGTAGTGGAGCAATATAGTAACAGAGAGAACCAAGAAGCCTGGTATATTGCATTTGTAGTGCAGTTTTAATGAGACAATTGATTACTTAAGGGCTATGCATTTTGTGAAACATTATCTCCTGCTGCAGTTATACCAAAAGACTGGAGTTTTTAACGCTCACTAAATTGTTTTTAAGCAGAACTCTGAAATAGAGGTCTCTTGCAAGTGTGCATCTTCAAGGCTGCTGTTTGTTTGATATTGCTTCTAGCAGCTAGCTAAATAGCTTTTCTGATGTAATGGAGACCCAAGTAGTACAGGGATGCTCTGCCAACTACAATCTCTAACATATATACCCCCAGCAGGCAAGGGATAAGCATGCTTTTTCTCCTAACATCATCATGCAATTAAAACAGTTTCACAGAGACAATTATATGATTACTATAGTGTCAGACATTCATTGTCTGTGAATATAGCTCATCAGGGAGCAGGAATAACAAATTATATAAGCCTACTATGCTGAAGCTATGTTTTTTAAGCTTTTTAAGCTGCCAAACTGGACAATCTGGTCAGCAGAGACTGCTTCTCCCTGTGGTTAGTGCTTCTCTAGTAGCTCTGAGTGATGTCAAACAGTTGGATGGTAGCCTTGACACCACACCCTTGTGCTGAACTAGAACTCCATGCGAGAAGATGTCTTGAAAATGAGTGCATTATCCTGCAAGCTTACAATTGACCAATTCCAATAAGAGATCAATGATACTTAATAATTGTATGCATGTTTTACACATTTTGTAAACTGCTGCACTGCAATCATATGCAGATGTTAATAACCCATTTATAACTTCAGTGATTTCATGGATGTTCCAAATGTTATGTGGACTTTGTAACAACATAATGCTTGCATAGTGAAACAGACAAAAAAGAGAAAATGTAAAGTACAAATGAATAAAGGTAGTAAATGATACATTTGCCTCCTCTGCTTTAGGGTTTCAAAGTAATATTATACATTTCCACTGATGGTTCTGAAAAGTCACTGAGTGACTTTGGTAAACCGACATATTGTATGCAGTTTTTCAAGGGTTGAGAATATGCAAAGCGAAGGCTCTACTGTAACTGCAAGGTTCAGAGAGTTCAGCACTTGGCCTGTGTTACTGTATATGAGAAACACAGTTCATGAAACCACATAAAATGCATTGCTGTTTTAAGATTGGCCATGTAGGTCATTTATTTTCCAGTGACAAAAAAGTTAAAACATTCCAGGGCCAAAGATACAGTTTTGACACAGCTGGATTTGCCAAACAGATATCTTGCTGGGTTCCACTGTAAATTTAATCAAGGAGTCATCTCAGGGGGTATGGCACAAGAAAAGAGAACCCAACATAATGTGGCCATCTGTTGACAGATGGCAGCATCATTTTTACAGTCAACAATTGTTGGGAGGCACATCGTAAGACAGAACACCCCCAGGCACAATTCATCTTGTTTTCCACCAATGCCAAAAACTGAAATGCAACTAAAAACACATCTGCAATAAAGAGTACTTGAGAGTGCAGTCTTTGCTTAGGATGCCTGTTTCTCGGTTTTCAAACGTGATTTCGTAGCAAAAAGGCACTTGATTTGTTTTAATGTTAGGAAACACTAAACGGCATGACCAAAATCTACACATAGCTTGTCTGATTCATAAACCAGAAATGTGTACAGCTTAAATAAAAGAATCATTGAAGAAAAAAATACCTTTATCATGGTATGTTGGGGGTAATATTTACAGCTTACATGCAAGATATCCACATACAGTATCTCATGTTCAATACCTACCTGTATTATGTCAGAGCCATGAGGTTTTCCTATAAGAAATCATGTCACATCCAGACAATTGTTTTAGTAGTTCGGAAAATAGCGCCACCTTCTTGCATCTTACTTTGTGCCACATTTGCAAAACAACTGAATAGTTTTGAAGACCATTTACAGTACGTTCAAAATTTCCTTGAGAAGGATCAGTCAATCCAAACAATTAAATCTTATAAAGATAACTGGAAGCTAAATTATATTTTTTTCTTCCAGTGTCCTTTCTTTTATTGGAAAAATAGTCCAAACCCTAAGAAGCATCGTTCGAAATATTCCTATACATATAGTGTAAGCTCCTGCACTAATGAAAATAGCAGCTTGTATACAGAATAAGGGATCTTATGACTTAAAATTCACTCTGGAATTCTGTTATTTGATGGCAATCTCCATCTACTTAAGAAATGTAGGTACCTCTACACTTCACCCTAAAATAACCTTTGGGTATCATTTATGAAATAATCATGACCTGGTATACACAGTAAAATGCGTATCTGAGGAAAGATCTGACTATAGATATTGATTTGTATTCAGTTTTTATCAACTTGGACATTACAAAACTTGCATGCACTTCACAATACGATTTATAGTTTCAAATTAAACACTGCATGATTTTTGATACAGTACTTCTTACTCTCCTAATGTGCAGATAAAGTCGGATTCTGATCACCGCTAACTCTTCGAGCGCTCTGGTGAACTTTGTTCTGAGATACAGAACTTTCCTGACCTCGCTTGGCATTCAGCAGAACTGCAACAGCAACTCAACTCAAACGTGTCCCTTTTTCCTAATTTTAAATACTTTTTTTTCTGGATCCGGACAGTCGCTGTTGCCTATACAGTGTATGTCTCCCGACGTCCATCGTGCGATAATCGTAGTTCTAAGAAATATTGAGTCATTACACAGAAAATTCAAGGCGAAATCTATTATACACTTACACGTCGAACCTGAAATTTTACAATCCCCCCCCCAACACACACACACACACATTTCACTTTTTGATGGGGTGAACTACAGTTCTGTATATTGTTACATAATGCACTGCGCAGGTCTGCACATCAGACTAATTTACAAACTACAGTAAGTGTGGCGAAGAAAAGTGAAATATTACACTTCAGTGCCATGACGGTGGGAATCTCAAACTCCACTTTTGAATCAAAACTTTTACGGTTTTCAAGTGTCAAATACTGTGCCCTATTATTCTATGACTTTTGTTACAAGACACACTATAATAAACGCATGACATCACTTGGAAAGTAAATATCAATTGATTTAACATTTTTACATTCCTCTGTTATCGCAAAACACATTCCTTAGAATGCGATATTGACAAGTAATTTCGCTTTAGGCCAAATGTAGCTAATACCGACTATTCCTTAAAATGTTGACAGTACTACACACAAAAATGTCCGATTTCATTTTAAGTGAAGTTAAATCATATGTGTCCCACATAACTGTCTAGAGTTGTCGAAATAAGATTAAGGTGGAGAGGAAGAAACTTTGTTACCGTAGAAAAATAAGCCTTCACACTTTAATTGTGACGTCATTTACACTCCTGTTTCAAACTGTGACGTTGTCGGCGTTGCTGGGGTAATAGCAGCTCTTTGTTTCCAGGGTAACGTAAACAACGAGAACAAGGTCCGACTTTGAAAAGGGCGAAGAAAGAAAAACAGTATTAAGCGAGGGTCGAACCCTTTATAGTTCTGCTAAAAGGCGTTTTGTTAGAATTTTTGATCGAGAAAGGGATTTCCCATTCAAGGTAAGAAACATTTTATTTTATTAAAAAAATACAAATTCAGACTAAAAGGCATACCCCCCCACCCCCAAAAAAAAACAAAACACTAAACTACACTGCACAATTTAAACGCTTTAGTAACCTTTACTATATCTATATACTATATTACCTTTACTTCATCGGACATTACCTTTTCTGATTCCCTGTAACAATCCCTACATGAGAATGACAATGCATTCTGCTCTCTTGTTAGAGCGCCTTCATTTCCTGGTATGTCTAATGAAATTGTATTAGTCTACGCTGCACTACACTGCCTTGGCTTTTATCTAAAAAAAAATACATTTGACCCCTTTACACTACTGGATATTTTTGAGGAGAAGTGAAGTTGCCCTGGAGTATAAGAGCAGCATCTCAACTTCTACTCCACAGTACTCCCAATGCTCTCTGTCACACATACACAGATGGTACGTATACCCAGTATCTACTTAGAGTGTCCAGTTTTTGTACAAGGATTTGCATTTGTTTTTTTTGTTATTTAAAAAAAAATGTTAAAAAATACCCTGAGCCTGAAAAGACAACTTCTCAAGGTTCATACAGTCAGAAAAGCATTGCTCTTCCTTCTTAAGTGGCTATTCAATACAATACTTTATTTAGTTCAATAAATATTACTTATTAAACTATACTTATTTTACTCTTGGGCACTGATTAATCATTGCAAGTAGTAAGGATTCCAAAGGAATTACATGAGTTCTCACATAGGGAAGACCACACTTTTCTCTGAAACTCCCTCACCGTACTCTGCAGGACAGAAACCTGCCTTGTTTCCATTCTGATTCTCCTAGACCACACCCAGGTTCCATGATGTCATCCCCGTCATTAGCCCCATCCTCTCCAGGATCTCCAGAAACCGTAGCTTCGGGGAAGCTGTCAAGTAAGCCCTTTCAGCAGAAGTACAGTTGTGATTTTTTTTTCTCTCGAGATTTTTTAAAAATTTGTCTGCTTGGAAATGAAGATCAAGAGTGGCTGCATTGTTCTGCTTGTCTGAGTTACTGGCAAGGGTCTGAGGTCTGGGCTTTGACCTCCAGGGGGTTCCAGGACATGGGGTTCTGAGCGTGTGCCCCAGTTTTTCGATGTCCTAGCCACTGGAACCATGACGTTGTGAATACAGTCAGCTTATGCTGTTACATGCAAATACAAAATGTGCATATTCTTCTGTTTTGTCTGTGTAGAACTATATTAATTGTGGCTTTAGGGAGTTTCATTGTATAAGCTTTTAGAATAAGGACATTATTAGTGTTTTCTTTACCTCTGTGTGTGATGCTACAACAAGTGTACATTTTTTTTTGCTTGAAGTTGGATAGAACTAGTGTAAGTAAAAGAAGTTTAAGAACATGAGATACACCACATGCTTACTGATAAAATGGACTTAGAAGAAAATGCATCCTTGCATCCTTAAATGCATTTTGTACAGGAAATGCCATTCTATGAGCTGTGAATCTACTTTGATAAGAATTTTTTGTCTTACAAAGGGGCACATACAACGTTGTTGCGATCTGGTACAGCATCCTTAAATCCCTCTGAGAAGTCAGGCGTGGAAACAAAGTCTGTAGTCACAGGTGGGATCCATCATTTTACAGTAAATAAACTTAACAAAACTACAATCATTAAGCAGACATATTTAGCAAAAGTAACATATAAAGGATAAAGGGACTGGACTGTGTATTGACAACTGTCGCTGCAGGGTCACCTGGATTTAGAGATATGGAGATTGTGCTTAAGTGAATATTACAGGCCTTCAGTATTCAATTCAGCTGGCTTTTACAATAGGCTTGGTATGAACTTTCCTCTATAGAACATTATTTTAAAATGGATCTCTATCGACAATTTATAAATACAATTATCTCAGAAAAATTATCTGCCATAAGTAAATATAAATATAATTATAAATATAAAAGGAATACAGCTACTGTTTTTTTAATGAAGATGTACTGAATCATGTCTTCATACTGTTTTTATTTAATGACCCACCTCTGTTTGTTACAGTTCCAGAAGATGATAACCAGGTCAACAAAAATCCCTTCAAACTTCCTGCAGATAATGATATCTTCCTCCTAAGGGACAAGGAAAGAGAACGCATGAAGCTTGTAAATGAAACTGATCTTTGTATATTTCTAAATATTTAATATAAACTATATTTAGAAACAAATGCATGTTGTTCTGAATGGAGAAGAGATTGCTAAAGCTGCTATTGGCCAATTTGTGATACAGTTGTTTGAGAGGATACTGTTGATACCATGCTACAGTAGATCGATACAATTATAAGCCTCAGAGCTGAAAATGTCAGCTTTTTTTTTTCAATGTCACAATATACCCTATTGGATCTGAATTGGTTCTTCTAAAACATGTCTGCACTGACTGAACAATCAGGGAAGAATGAGCTTTGTGAGTGATTGCTTCTGACTATTGAAATACAGGTATTAAATTGAATAAAAAAACTAAGGGAAAAATCCAATCCCAGGAGTAGGGAGGAACATTTCCTTTAATACTGGAATGCACCTGGCCACTTATTTTTGGAAATATAGTCGAGCACTCTACAAATATGTTACTGGAGAAAAATGTGGGAAAACAATGACATTTCATGAGTGATCACTGATACAGGACAACTACAAATTCTGTTATCACTTTTCAGTACAGCAACATTAATATGTGTCCAGCAGCAACTATGACTCAGCAAGCCCTGGTTATTTTTATCAACACATCAAAAGTTTACAAACCAGCAAATAAGAAAAAGGCATCAAAGGCAAGAACTTATCTTCAAAGCCCTTCTGATCTCTCTCTATTTGTAACTTATGGTTGTCTGATCTGAGCCCAGATAGCTTGAAATATCAATATAAGAGATCAATATCTGTGTTGCATAGAACTATTACTGAAAACATATAAAAAACACAGGTTTCTAAACCGCAAGAAACGGTCTGAAACAAACTTTGCTTCATTTGTGGAGAATAAAAAGCCTATTAAATATGTCTCTCAAATTCCCTCCTTGCTTAGTATCTTATGAGTTTGACTACAGAATTAATTTTCATCCTCAGGTGCGTGAGCAGCAGAAGAAGCTTAAAATCCATGAGAAAACCACCTACGCTGGTCGAATGAACACCAAGAGGGTGGAGACGAGGCGTGCAATGAAGGAGGGAGAAGAAATGACAACGAAGGACAAAAATGAGAGGGAGGCACTGCTTGCTCTCAAAGATGATCCAACGTGGAAACTGGCCATGACAAGAGGTTTGGTACAGTATCTCCGTAAGACAGGGGTGTCCAGTCCTGCAGGCAGGTAGTGTCTGTAGATTTTCATTCCAGCTCGGTTCTAGAGAAGCAAATTGTTAAGTTCCTACCAGCTCATCAGGTGCTGGTATTTTAAAGAGATCATGAAAACCACAAAATGGGCTCTAGAGGACCAGGACTGGACACTTCCACCTATAAGATAATATCCAACAGCCCAATCAACAGGCAGGTATGCTTTCTAGGTTTTGCTCAAATGTACTGTGTATTGCAATAATGTACTGATTTATCCTGAAGTATCACATACCGTGAGGATCTAGCAACAGCTATAGACATGTGGAGGCCACCTGGAACATCTAACAACAGGGTCTATAACTCTGGTCCTGGATAGCCAAAGTCTGGAGTGCAATGTACTGTAGGAGCCTGCGTGTCTGAAAGGAGTTAAGGCAAGACAAAAATTGTCTGAAGAGCTGCCAAAAATCAGTTTGGCTGTGTACACTGAGAAGTAATTCTCAATTCTTAGTAATTCGGTGTGATTCTCATTCTCAATTGGAAATATAAAATTAGAAAAAGAACCGTATAAGTAATTTGTCAAATAAGCTTCAAGAACTTATAATACAGAGATAATATTACAAAATAATGACATATTCCCTTTTCAGATCGCAATATAGAAAGAGAAAGCATAAATGAATTTATTTCAAAGAAAAGAGAGATGTTTCTGTTACAGGTAAGGATGATCTTCATTATTAGTCCCCATATTTCTTTTGCCAAATACAATACTATGAGTTCTTACACAACTGCAGTATATTTTATTTCCTTTCACTTATGCCCAGCTATCTGTAGGAAAACATAATCCATTTAAGCTTGCATATTAACAGGATCTAGCTATTTACAGCTAAGAGGGGGTGTGCTTAAAATAGTCTCTTCAGGACTTCAATTCTGATTCCAGTGCCATCTAGTGTTTCCTGACACCACTGGATCAATAAAAAGAAACAGTATTGATTTTCTTCCTTAAAATGATACAAAGCGCAAAAGCAAAGAAGGTTAAAAAGCCCCAGAAATAATCTGTATAGAGTAGACTGCAATACAGAATTATCAGAGGATACATTTACTTTATGCACTTCTGTTACATTTTCATGCTGACTTATTTACAGCAATGAAAGCTTTACCTTTGAATTTATATAAGATATAAGTAAGATTTTTGAAACAGAAGACTGCTTCGTAATTACCAACGCACAAATGGTTTTTAATATGGTAAAAACTGTAAATCAAAACTCCCTTCCGTTTTATATTATCATACAAGCATTCCCTTCAGCAAGGGGCTTTAATGAAAGACCATTAATACCATTTATTTCAATCTAGCCTAAACGAAATTAGTAGTCGTTTTTGAATACTCGAGGCCTTAATTAAACACCCTGTGTATTTCACTCTAATTAATGCAATAAATTAATAATTAATTTATTGTCCCCTCAGGTCATTATAGTTAAAATAAAAAGTTATGAACAGAAGTGTGCAATTGCATCTTCCTGATAAAATGAAATGTGTAATTGTTTACCACCATGCCTGCGTATCATGGTTTGTGATAAACACAACAAATCAAAGAAAACAGTTTTTCAGTTACTAAATTCAAGGGCAGTTTTCACAAAAATGAGTTATTTCATTGTAGGGATACAGTACATGGGGGAAAAAAGCGTTCTCTGTCACCCCATTAATCACCAAAAAAGAAAAGAGAAAGCACAGAAATCACTTTGGTTGGAGCCCACAAGTAAAACTGCGTGACTCTCAATGACGGCCACCTGAATTAACTTAAATTTGGAATTCTTGGAAAACAGTAATCATCTCTTCTCCATGCTTGTTTACCTGCAGTACTCCTTGGCAGTTAAGAGGGATGAAATTCGCAAACTGGATGAGGTGGCTGCAGCTGAAGAAAGCAAACTGGAGAAGGCTGAGCAATTCCTTGAAGATGACGCTGCCATGTTTGACGAGTTTCTGAAAGAGAATGACAAAAATTCAGTGGAAGCCATCAAAATGTAACATTCTAACATTCAATTTCAACAAGTCATCATTCCTCCAGTGATAACCCCTTTAAAAATATTGTTTTACTCATGTTTTACTAAGGAAAATGACAGAATTCCTTTTACTAAAACTCACTAGCTATGAGTAGACTATAAATGACACAGTTTAGAAGGAACACATGCATAATTCATATGAGTTTGTTCATTAATAATTAAAATTGCAGACACATGACAATTTTCCTGATATTTCAAAACATTAACCCCTTTTCACCAGTTCGTTGGCAAATGTTCACCCCTAACAATGTTTTTCAGAATAAAGTACAGTAGAGTAGGTAACTAGAAAAAAAGGCTTTTAGAGATTGAAAAAGTGTTCCTAAAAATAAAGAAAATACAGTCTTTATTCTTAACCTGTCCTTCGCTCTATTTGTTGATTCACTGGCTTTAGCCACTGAATTATAGAATCAATTTGTTTTGTTAGGTCTTGACACATAATATGCTTTGACTGCTTTCGGCTATTATCTTGTCTTTCAAGTGCAGAGCAAGAGGCAAAAGTGAAACTGGAGAAGGTCGCTGAAAAGAAAAGGCTTTCAGCAAAAATTGTGTCAATTAAGAGGTAAGAGTAAGAAATATGAAAAAGGTTAACTTTTATCATGGGATTTCTAGTTTCTACATTCATGGATCAGACATGACAAATTTATTGAAACAGATTTGATTTACTTTTTTGAAGTACTTGTAAACCAGCAAAAGTGTAACACGGCAATATGAGGCCAAGCTAAGTATTTACTGTACATGGTCATTTTGCCACACTTTTTGAAAAAGACCACCACCTTATGTTACACAATCACAATGAAGCTTTAAGCAGTCTAGAGCGAGAAACCCTGATATCCTGGTCTGATTTATGCAATACTTTAACTTCACTGTATTTTGTTTCTAATTTTTTTAAATTATTTCTTAAAAGAAGAATATAGGATTGCTGGCACTTTTCAAATATGGCTTACTGAGCAATTGTACCCCTTTTTCTGCAAGAGTGAAACATGCAAAAAAAAAATAAAGATCAGACCTATTTTGGGTCATAAGGCCTGAAACCCCCAGTTTGTTTGTTTCTAAGTGTTGACTTTTGCTCAAAGTGACATTTCGAAGTATGAGGATATCCTGAAGGAATACATGACGTACAAGGAGTTTCTGCTGAAGCTTTCTCCCAAGGAGTGGCAGCAGAAATATGAGGAAAAGCATCGGAAGAACAAGCAAGCCAGAGCAGAGCTCAAAAACAAGGAAGTGAGAGCCACACACTCTGATAAGCGTATGTTTTCTTGCTACTCAGGATTTCCACCTTTAATTGTAACTGAACTATTTGGATAATACAACAACTTTTTTTTTAAAAGAAGCATAGCCTGAAGCTAAAGGAGCCATCCATTCAGATAGGCATTGTATTTTGTGCCAATTAATACCAAGTGGCAGCCTTAATCAAAACCCCTTTATTTCACCCTCTACTAGATCTGACAAATGCAAACATTTCTGTAACTCAAAACAACTGTAAATAGCATTATAAAGTTCAGATGGAATAAAATTTTAATTACAGGAAATCGTTAGCAATATGGCACTGACACCCGTCAGAATGAGTCAGAACAGGCTTGTTCCTGTCACAGTGCCTGTGTGAGGGAAAAAAAAAAAACGTAAAACATAAACAAATGAGGAATATAGGCTGGTTCATGATTCCTCTGTCTGCTCACTTCAAGGCATGGACAGCAGGTCTTCGAACGTCACACAGCAAGGGGGGAGAGAGGTAACATCCGTGAGGGATTCCAGGATGTCTTCAAGACACAGTCTTAAACCCTCTTCTTCCAGTAGGAAATTGTGAGTGTTCAGAAGAGTCCTGCTGTTTTTTGTCTTCCAAGAACAAATTTGTAGCTTTTCACAGGCAAAATATCTGTCTTCTTCTAGTTCCAAATGACCTCCAATTCATTTTCCTATATTGCTTAGACAGATATTAGAAAAATCTTAACTTAATTCTCGGAGCTTTTGCAGATTCTGCATATTCTAAAAGGTGCAATCAAAACATCCAATGATGCTGCACAAATATTGTGAAAACATAATAAATCACATGTAATATGTCATTTGAGGTGTGGTTTAATTTTTTTTCTCTGCATCTTAACCATGTCGCTGTGAATATACCCTGAAAAGGAATCTTATATTTCAGGAGTTCAAGATCCCAGATAGATGAAGACAACTCATCTGATGATGCCGTCGAAGTCAGTTTTCGTTTCTTTTATTATTGTAAAATGATGTTTGTGAGGCTCAGCAACAATTGCACTATGACCTGCTGCTAAATAGACAACCCCTGGCCTGGATTTCTTACGGGGTTGATACAATCAGCATATCAGTTGAATGAGAGTCCTTTAAGATATATGAAATCATAAATAATTCATCATTATAACTGAACTGTGTGTTGTCATACAATACTTGTTTGCATTCCTTGGTTTGTTGAAATCCCTAGGGGAAGAAAGGTACCTTGTTTTTTAGACGTCTTTGGAAGCTGAGTGTTTGAAGACTAGTCCTTGCTGGGTTGTGTTCTTTGAATCAGTTTGGATACCAGTCAGCCCACTGTGGTCTCACTGAGTCTGCACTTCCCCCAGGAGCCAGAGCTATATTTCACCGAGCCCCAGCAGCTGCTGGACATCCTGACTGAACTGGAGGAGCAGAACCTCTCTCTCATTCAGAACTCTCGCGAGACAGAGGAAGCCCTGGAAGAGTTCAAGCACACCATGGTCAACACCCAGAAAAAGATGTAAGTCTCTCTCTTCCTCTGGGGGGGCCAAGTAAATGTCCCTCTCCTATTTTTCTGAACAATTTAACCATTAACAATACACAAGACTCAAACTGATCTCAAGCATCAGATAACCTTTAGAACTGTACAGGGTAACTAGTTCATGTACTTTAAAACTTATAACCTGCAGTATATTGTTATACTTTATCTAGATAGAGAATTGCATGCATTAACACATGTTCAATGAATTCCTGAGTTCATTGAAGATTAATTTAATGAATTCTTGGAAATTCATTAAATATGTGTTAATGCATGCAATGTGCAGACATTGGACTCTAATACTTTGATAATGTGATATGATCTTTTTTATTTTATTTAGATTTTGTTCTTAAGTATACATTGTTCTGAACATACAGTAGGTCTTCTGCATCACTGAATTCATCCAGTAGATGACCTTTTGGGATAAACTATGAAATGACAACACATCCTGTAACCACAGTCATTTACATAAACTAGGGTGCGATGATTTATTGTCATTTTACACAGACAGATCAGTAAATTCACTAAAGACACTTGGGAAAAACCGAGACAATTTGTTCTCACTAATGAGAGAGGGCACATGATACAATAAGCCTCCCCAAGCAGAATTCACTCTTATTTGTGCTCAGAACTAAATGAAAACAACACACATACGCAGAGTAAAAAGAATATTGGATTATTCTATCTAAACCATATTGTTCAATTTTGGTTTACCAGGGATCAGGAGACCGAAATCCTAAAGCAGCAGATAGATATTCTAAAACAAACCATTGAGCGAGAGAAGGAACGGGCAGCAGAGCTGGAGCTTAAAGCCAGATTGTTCTCCTTCGGCCAATACAAATCGGAAGACCAGGTAACCCGTTGGATCGCAAAAGAGTTTGACATTCCCATGGCCAAGGATCAAGACTGTCCTAATAACAGGATACATGTGAACTCTTTATTTTCAGCTCCTGAACATGTTGGAGGTTGTATTCAAACACCACCATTACATTCCATGACTTGCCATCTCCAGCTTTAAACATTGCGAATGTTCAAGCTAAGCAAGTTGTTTAAATGGATTCATTTAAAATGGTATAAGATAATGTGAACGGTTCCAAATGTGAGGAGGCACTTCGTTGTTTTTTTTTACTCTATTGATAAATAGTAGCTTCTAAACACTTTGACAAGGATCCAAGCAAAGCATCTTCCAGATTTTGTTCCCAACTCCACGTGTGTTCTGCCAACCCCAAGGATGACATGATGGAGACCCTGGGGAGGAAGGTGGAGGAGGTGTACCGCACCTGCATCGGAGACAACGAGGCCAACCTGAGCACGCTGCAGATGCTCGCCTCCATAGAGGGCCGGCTGGACGAGCTTTTCGAGAACATCGAGATGATCCCCCGGGAGAAAGTGCAGCTTGCCGAGAGGGCCAAGGAGAAGGAGCGGCGCCTCAAGTGAGATCTCCCGCCGCAGATCTGTGTTGTACCACGACTGGGTTCACAAACCTTCACACTACCAAGCTGTAGCAGATGAAGCTTTGCTCTTTTATGGCCTGTTCGGAGTGATGTGAGAGAGCTGCAACTTGTAATTCAAACTTGCATAGTATCACCAAAGCAACCGGCCCTTCAACAGCAACTTTTTTACATAAATATAACACCTTTATTTTAATCACAGGGCCTAAAGATCTTCTCAGTAAAGCCCCGGATGACCCAGTGCTTGTACTGTACATTAAAATGGTGAAATCCATGAGTCTATTAACAGTATTACCAGTAGTATGTGAAATGGTAGAACTGCACCTATGACTGGTTTTAACAGAATGCTGGAAGAAGCACTTGGGGCACATGTGCACTTGTGTTTTTTTCCCCAAAACATAGTGATTTTTACAGTGTCAATGCATCTATACCTATTGTGCCAGCACACCTACTGTATGTTATATAATGATGTGGTTACCCGTGTGTCCCTTTGTTCTTTCTTTGGAAACAGCAAACTTAATAGAGCAAATATACAAAGTGTGTCAGCCTTTCCATCATCTTCATATGACATACAGTATATGTATAGCAGAACAGCAATTTCACAGCAGTATCTTTCTGTGCTCTCAATGTGTGATGCTCCTAAACCATTTCCCTATGCCTGCAAAATGCACATAAATACATCAGAAACACTACCAACTTCATTTTGTAAGGTCTATGTGTTTTTCTTTCCCTTTCATAAAGCAAATCAGTTGACACTTTCTGTACTTCACTTTCAGGCTAAGGGAGGAGAAAATTAAAATGCAGAAGCAGCACCAGGAGGAGAGACTGCGCAAAGCACTAGAAAGAGCCCAGGTGGACATAAAAAAACCAGTGAGTGCAGATGTATTTTTTTCCCCACTGTTCAACACGTCTTTCACAGGAACAGAATTCAAAGCAATCATTGAGTGGGTCATTATTATTCATTATACTATTATTAATGAACATAAGGGTGCCACGGTACAAGTCTCATGTCTTTATGAGAGCAGTTTGGAATTTTATTGTATTGTTTCTCCTTGTTCTTAGGCAGGGAAAAGACTGATGTTCCGCTCACAGCCACCTGCGCGCAAAGTGAAGGAGAACAAGGACCAAGACATTACCGACAAGGAGAAAGAGGAGCAGCTGTACTTTTTCACTTAAAACAAGATTAAAAGTAATGAAGACTTAAGAAAGATCAGTTATCTGGCTAAAATGAATACACCCCCCCCCAAACGTCACCAACAAGTATTTGGCATTACAACACAGGGAACAAACCAGACGATTATGCAAAACAGCTCAACAAAATCAATTACTGAAGACTAATCTCAAAACCAGATACACTGGGACTGTAAAAAATGGTTAGAAACTGATACTTTTACACCGATGTTAAATGTACCCTCCTAGTCTCACTTGTATGTAAAATGTATTCTATAATGCAGTTAGAGATGCTTATGAACATCTTCCATGACTTTAGGAATTAACTACCTATACAGCCTGCTGGACTGGGTCTCTCCAGTACTAGAGCTAGACTCTGGTCTATCGGATCTGTTTTCTCCTTCCCTGCTCAGCTTGTACTGCTTTATTATATCTTCGTAGGTTACAGCACAAGCCCTTTGTTATAATACACTCTATTAAAAGACATTTTTAAAGTTATAAAACGTAAAGGAATTTGCAACCCCTAGTCTACAGTTCAGTATGACAAAAACATTACAGGCAGAAACACTTGGAATTCCCACCAGATAACACATATGGCCTTTGTGACCACACAAACAGCTTGAACAGAACCTGATACACATTTCACCAGGGTCTGAAATAACAGCAGAAAAAAGTCCCTTCTCAATTGTCATGATTGCCATACAACGAGGGTGTGGAAAGGAACTACACATTCCAAACCATTCCAGGAGCTCTGATAGGCCAAGAACAAAACTCTTTCAGGCTGCTCCAAGGAAAACTGAGCAGAATGGCAAGTTCTGACTGTATAACAGCACACCCCCGACCCCAAATCACAGAATGCGACAGATCGAATGCCCAGGTATTTTCTGCATGCAGCGCAGAAGGCTGCAGTTAAAAGTATACCAGAACGTAATTCCACAACAGCCGTTGCAAACAATTCTGGCCACGCAAGGTCTTGGGGTTCACCATGATTACAACTGCACATGTGAGTGGTTTTGCAGATTGCAGCTGTGTTTCCCTCCACAGAACTCAGCATTTGGCAAGATGATATTGCTACTACAAACCATTTATTTTGAGTACGTTTTGCACGTTTGTCTATTTTTTCCCTTTCGTCCACAAAAATGTTTCTTCTGAACAACCCACGAGCACCATCCAGCTTTAAGTGCTGAACTCACCTGATGGACAGCCTGCTAGCTCAATTGTTCTGACACAGCAAGGTTATCTCCACTTGTTGCCAACTGTCCTTTTTGTCTTTGGCAGATGTTTGCAGTTACTATACATAACACCTTTTAAATAGCAATGACCAAAAAACTAAGAAAAACGTGCGATGCAGAATGTAACGGAGCAAAATCTTTGCAATAGACAAACAAGTGCTTAAATAGACGATTTACCACACAATGTTCTTTTTAACTTGCCGACTTTCTGTCTTAAACTGTACAACTAACTTTCGTTCTAAGTGTATAGGAAAGCGACTCTTTCTAATATAAAAGTATCAGCAACAAACAAGCACGTAGCAAAATTAAAAATGATTCAAAGCCATAGTAAAGAAGAAACCACAAAAGTGCTGAGTGTTATTAGAAAAAATGTTCACTTGTTTTTAATAAACTTTTATCTTTACAAAAGAAATAAATAACATGTACAAGATTATATATATATAAAATCCGTTTTTTTACTATTGGCATGACATTTGAATGTGGAAGAACGGTTATCTGATTTAATGAAATCAGAATCTGAACAAGAACTTGAAGAAGTCAACTCTTTTCGTTTATTCCAGACTAATTCCACTTTTCTAATAATTAAGGCATGAATGTGCCCCTCTTGTACACAGTTATGTGGAATGGAACAGTAATTAAAACCTCGCTACAGATTTCTGGAGCTTAAAAATATGCTGCAGAAAAAATGCAGTTTCAAATACTGGCCAAAAAAAAACAACTTAATCTGTGACTGTCATATGATTCTGAAATGAAAATGGTCTCTCAGGACATTAACAACTTTATCCAATAGTCCATCTTAACTAAGGAATTTAAAAAAATCTAAAAACACATTTCAATATTTTGAAATCTTCTTTAAGTACAAAATTTCAACTGATAAAAACATTTACATATAAAACTTTATATGGGCATCAGGTTCATGTTCCCTCGAGTAAAGGTATATTTTGAATTCCTATAGTAAAGCAGAATTCTTTGTAAAGGCAGACAATTGATATAGTACATACTACAGTATATAAATCAATATAATTGTCTGTTATGCATCTTATTGCACAACTTTCTGCATGTTTTTAATGCAGATAAGCTTTTACACATTTACAACACTATAATGTAAACTAGTGATGCACCTACATAACCAGAGCCTCCTTAGATTTTATATATATCCAAAATGGATAAACAGCACGGTGGACTACATTAAGACATTCTATAGAATGTTTAAAAAAAATAAGATTTAACCAGTTTCCTTTGTCCTACAAGTAAATAATGCTGTCAAGGCTTCTGCTGTGACCCATATGTATACAAACTTCATGATCACGCTCATTAGAACTGAAATCAAAGTGCAAAGGATGGTTTTTGTTGTCCAAGGTTTATTCAAGATCTTGTAAATTTATTGTGCTTCCTGTAAACTGTGAATTATCTGAGCCAGCATCATCTTCGGCTGATGTGTGTGGTTCCTGCAGAAACACGACAATGCATTCAGTTATTCTTCTGCATGCTTGTACTGAAAATCTACTACGATGGAAACACATTTGATTTTCATTTTGCATTCTAAACCTTTTAGCTCATTTCTAAAAAATGTCAGCAAACTATCAACTTCATACTTTTGAGACAACATACGTTTTTTGAAATTCTTCAATCCATGGAATGTTGTTAAAAATAACTGCATTTCGGCATTTCAATATTGTAAGGTGTTTGCAATACACCCAAATAAATTAATGGCCACAGATATTATACACAAGCACTTGTTGAACTCAGTTCCGAAACGGACTGGTGCTTGACAAGTCGAACATTTAGTTTTTGTATAATGAATCCAAGTTTCCTTGTTGAAAGATCTTGAATTGCCATGAATGTGTTAGCAATCCTACCCATAGCCAACTACCAAGGTTTGATTAGGAAAATAAGTCAAATTATACAGTAAACCAACCAAAAGGACTGAACAATATAAGTGCATCTGAGCAAGTTTGAAATGTTTATGATGTCTGCCGCCGACATGATGCTGTCCACTGATGAAAATACCTGCAGAATGTTGACTGGAAGGTCAACAGTGAGCTGTGAGTGTGAAGTAGAGGTCTGTGAGCTAAGCTGGAACGCCAGGTCTCCATCGCCTGAAGGGTCATCCTGAGGTCAGAAGAAAAGGTGAATTACACCAAGACTTACCAAGAGCAGAGCTTCCCAGGCATCAATATATTCAACTCGGATTGGAATCTAAATGGGACAAATGTGCTAGAATAATGTGCTAATAATCCTTAAGATGCTCTCATTTCAATAACAGTCCAGCATTTTATTCTTACTATCCTGTTTCCTGGAACTAAGGGGTCTATGCATATCATTTCTTTCTGCCTTTGATCTTGAGTATGGCCATCCAAATCTCACAAGAGCCACATGCTGTGGGGTTTATTATCAGCTAACAGTAAACGAATTATAATCCAAGTCACAAATTTCTTAAAGGCCCTGCTAAAACAAAAACAAATAGACCCCCGTCTCTCTCTCTCTCACTAAGGTTCACCTTTCCTGCTGGATGTTGATGCATACATGGGGTATACCGCATGTGTGTATGCAGAAATTTTGATACACAAATTCTGCTCATGCACCTTGAAGATGATACACCGTAATATAAGACAGCAACCACCATGTTTCACGAGCTATGCTAGCCTCGGCATATTCAACTCTTTTCTGTGACCAGACGTTCATTCCCCTTGGATCCCAGAGGCTTTGCAGTTTCAGAGGTTCCCTGGGAAGTGAACTGCGTCACCTCCTCACCTGCAGGAGCTGGATCTGAACATACTGGGCCCCCGTGGCCGTGTCTCTTATCGTCAGCCCGCCACTGGGAGACACCACACCTTCGCTGAAACGCCCGCTGGGACTGGCTGCAGGCACCGTGGCCGAACTCCCTTTACCGCTTTTGCATTTCCGCTGGCTAGAACTGGGGCCTCCTGAAAGCAAATTCAAGAGAGGCGAGCACATAACTTAACAGAACAAGAACAAGCAAGGTGTCACTGTCCTCAGCAGCTCTCGGAATTAAACTGGATGCCTTCGGGGGGGGGTTAAATGTGTAAATTATAGAGCTATGCGATACATAAAGCTGATTTTGATCAACGCCTTCTCATGGAAACGGAGGAAATAACACAAGATAACGTGACAGTAGTACCCAATCCACCTGATTTAGTTGCGACAGAACAGAATTTAACTCAACATTTCTTACTTGAATGATTACCTGGACTACATCCTGATCCTTTCTGCTTTTTCTTCTTTTTGGCAAGCTGGATGGCTCTGTAATCTGTTCGGGCTGAACCGCCACTCTCCTGAAGTGCCAAACAAGCAAAAGATATTAAAGAACGAGCAACACTGCAAAAGGTGAAGACTGGGACAGAAGTGGAACGGGCACTTGGGCTCTGGTCTGTTACTCGGAAGGATTTAGTAAATCGGAATCGTGGGTAGGACACCTCTGAGCAAGACACTCTGGTCAGAGGATCTGGTAAAATGCCCCACCTTATATTATACAAAAAGGTACAAATGCATGTCTCAGGATAGAGCAACAGCCAGATAAATTAATAAAAATGTGCATGACTAAAGGAGAGGTATACAGTATACCAAAGACAAAGATATAGGAATATGCAGTAATCAGAAAATTCTTTTAGGAAAACCGTTTTCCTATCTGCAAAGTCTGTTCAAATGGTTATACTGAAGCTTACAAGATAAAAAGACACTAATCTGTTCTGTCAATTTTAACTGATGGCTCACTGAGACAATGTGGGGACTCTACGCCAAAATATTAAAATACCTACTCTCCACAGATTTTAAATCCTTAAATTAAAAATGAACAAGCAATACTATCCACCCTTCACTGCTCTACTCATCTGTCCGACTCCAAAGAAAAAGTTTTAAGTATAATAACAGGGCTATGGCCTTGACTGTAACATTACTTTAACATACCCAGGAACAGCAGATTCCAAATGCCTCCCTGAGTGATGGATTCCTGCTTGTAAGGAATTTTCGACTCCATCAAGTACTGGTTTTACAATTTGCGCTCTGTAGGTGGTTAAAAGAGCCGACTGAGTCTAAGCCCATCCTCTGACTTTTCGATGGCGGCAGTGAACTCCCACCTACCAGGAAAGTGCTGCCCGACACAGCATTGAGTTCCACATCCCTCTGGGCACTGTAGCTGCCCGTGGGGCTGGAGAAGACGAACTGCGTCACCACCTTGCTGCCCTCCTGCTGCCCAATGACGTCCGAGCCGCTCAGCAGGCTGCGGTCCACCTTGGTGGGTGTGAGCAGCTCGGGCACGTGGCTGGCTGCCAGACTGCTAGAGGGGGTGAGCGTGGCCGTGTCGATGGTCAGGGTGCTGGAGGAGCCGAGCCCCTGCAGAGGATCCTGGGAAGGGGTCCGCATCGAGAGGGCTGCCAGGGAGCCTAAGGCTTCAGGGTTGACAGTCTGCACGTCTTCAAGGTTCAGGGTGCCCTGTGGCAGGACACCACTGTTAGAGCCCATAGCCAGGGAGCTGTCCAATCCGTGAGTGATGTCGGCGCCCGCTGTCAGAATAAGAGGGTCCACAGCCTGTGCCAACGGGGTATTGTTGACAGCAATGCTTCCACCAAGGGTGGCACCTACAGAGGCAGCATCAATTGTCAGTATGCCAGAGTTCACCAACGACATGTCCATGGCAATGCCTGGGTTGCTGGTGGGCACACTGGAGAACAGGGAGGTGATGTCTATGTTGCCCAGGTCACCCTGGCCTGAGCTGGTCAGTTCATTGCTTGGGGTTAAAGAGCTGCTCATCTCCAGCTGGTTCAGAAGATCTGAAAAGATGACAAAGAATCACTTTGTAATTCCAGACCAGCGTTTTTTGGCCTCAGGTCAGAAACCTGCCCCTGGTGGCAATACGCAGATCACATCTGTAACGTAACTATGAGCTCTCAAAACCATGCAAAATAATTACACAACAGCATAAACAGCAGAATAATTAACAGCATGTGTAACTCATAAAGAAAAAAACACCCCAAAGAAACTTCTACATGTCAAAGAACAATATTTAATGATCATTATCGGAAACTAATTCAAAGTGAACAAAAAGCTTAAACCTTTTATGCAATCACTAGGAGATAGACCTGACAACTACTGGGTGGGGGATTGCTTTGCATCCTTTCATTCTAGAGTCTCTAAAGGGGAATGTTAACCAAAAAGACACTCACCTGGACTAAAATTGTGATGCTTAACCATGTGGCTCTTCATGCTGCTTTTGGATGTAAACTGCTTGTTACAGCTTGAGACTAGACAGAGAGTTTTTAATGTTTCAACATCCTGTAGGTGCTTCTTTGAATGGATGTAAAGACTGCTCCGAGCGGAGAATTTTGCACAGCAACCTGAAACAGAACGCAGATGTTACGCATAATCAATGGTACAGCAACCATCTGAAATGTTCACCATAAAAGACATAGAAGAGGGAAACAGTAAAGACCAGGAAGACATTACAGGAGTGTGAAGGAGTTCTCTTAACAAAAACTATCCTCACAACTAGAATACACTTAAGGACAACAGATCTCATTATCTGAATGAAGGGTAGAAAATATTTATTAAATCTCTACGACTAAAGGTATGATACATGCTTCATGGGACTGTTACTGGGCAGCGGAGCACATTTAGCAATAGACTGCTCCAGCTACGGTGTTCAAGGGAACGTTTCCGCAGGTCTTTCCTCCCGGTGGTCAGGGTGTATAACGCTGCCCTAGGCTAGGACTGTTAGCCCTTCATTTGCTCCTCTATGGACAGCATGTTTACTCCATTGTACTTTTTGGACAATCAGTCTGTATAAACCTATGCACATTTTGCACATATTTTATTGTTTTTACAGCGACTATGATCAGCACATTTTGCACACACCTATGTATTTATTTATTTTTATTTATTTTGTTTGTCTTTTGTTTTATAACTATTCTGATGTCTGTTTTGCTTGTCGTGGGCTGGACTGCTGTAACACATCAATTTCCCTTCGGGATTAATAAAGTATTATCTATCTATCCCTCCAGTGGTGAAATGTGAAATTGTAATGCGAAGGAATGTACAGTGGATGATTACAACCTCTCAGATTTCAATGGGATGAGCTTTTCCTTCTTAAAGTTCTTGACCAGAATATCTGCGGGCACACACCTTCTACTTGACACTCAAAGGGCTTCGTTCCGAGATGGGTGATACTATGGCCCTTCAGGTGCTCTGCCCTAGTAAATGACTTGCCACAACCCTCCTCCTTGCAGGTGAACCGGCGATCGTCGTCGTGCTTCCTGTGTACACAGACGAAAGAAAACCCATGAGCTTCCTAAAGCTTCAAGATATCGAGAAAACTTCCCGAATCATAATCCCAATGTTTCCAAAGTGCTTGAGGATTTTAACACGTAACCTTTTATGTCTCAGCAACTTGGACATACTAGTGAATGACCAACCGCATCCCTCAAAGTCACAAACAAAAGGTCGTTCACCTGCAAAAAAGCACAAAAAGATGAACAATACCATCGACAATACAATAGGCATCAATACAATAGTGTGGCATCAGTAGGTTTTCAGTCAGATGCAACATGTTTCATAATATTATAAAAGTTATTTAACAAATAGTAGCATTTTATATATGTATTTATATTTCCGTTCTACTGTTGTTGCTTATAGTGCTCAGCGGATTTATTCACATTCCATAATCAGTTTTGCTTGAACAAAAGTCTACAAATTTTAGTTCAGGTGGGCAGCTGCGTCAGCATGCGTAGGCCACAAAGGAACAAGTACTAGGTTTATTCCATGCTGAAAAGAGAAGAACGCAGCTGAAACGTTGTTTTCTTTCAACCACTTTTATACTGTGATCTTAATAACACTGTAAAAAGCAAAATCGTAATTAACTTGAATTAAAAAAAAAGCAAGGTTCATAATTTTTAAGAACTCTGAAGTATTTCTCTAAACAAAACCCAACAAACAGATTCACATTAATATTTTGCTCTTTAGACATTCAACTTTAGGCTTCTGGAAAGACAGAGGGGTCTCCAAAGGCTTCCTTTTTCCCTTGGATACAAAAACACATAAAACATGGAGGACTTTCAGTAATAACATTCATCGTCATGCTTAAGAGAACAGACAACTCCCTGGAGGCAACACACAGATGGTCACTAACCTCCAAGAGGTCAGGGGTGGCTATAAAAGAATCAAGAAGAATCTACCACTTTAGCACTGTAGCACCCATCATTGACTCCTTGACTCTTGTTGAGATAAGAGGGGATCATGGACTCCAATGCCTACTGGGATAATTTATCCAAATACCTTTCCCAAAAAGCTCGTGCTTGGCTGAACATGGGACATTTGAGCATAACAATAATCCAAAATGACAAAGGATGGTTAACTGACACACAAAAACATGTTGCTGACTATCTCAATCTCTAAACCTTGATTCAATTGAATATTTGTGGCTCAAACTCAGGAAAGCACACGCAAAAACTGGAGTGTCTGGGACCAAGAGAGATTTTGCCTGAAGGAAAATGCCTTTTGCAAAAAGCCCCTCTCCGCAGTGCCAAAATATCGTAGCATATTACAATAGTATCAGTTGTAATCCATGCCAAAAGGAGAATGTACAAAATGCGTACAAGGGTTGGAATAAACATTTTTCCACATGATGTCCCACATGTTTTTTGCACTTCAGTTATTTATGAAAATATGACTTTGCAATGCTATTAAGATCACAGTATAACATTTTCAAAATATTTAAGCAAGACATTATCCAGTTTGTACATTTTTCTATGCTTTCTTCCTGTTTCAATAGGTGTGTGTATAAACCCTACGAACTGTATATATAAACACACATTTAAATACTTTGTTATTAAATAATTTGATTATCTATACTGCGCCAAGTGTATAATGGCAAGCAACTTAACTTTATTGGATCACAAGCATTCTCATAGTCTAGTAGTAAGTGGTAGTTAACAATAACTGGGATGGAGAATTAAAACACTAACGGGATTGCATAAAAGTGTATACACAGCATAGACAACCATATTGAGCATGTTTTTAATTCAGAAACTTTAGAAAAACAGTATCCCTCCAGGACTGTCAAACCCTACCAGGCATGCACACTTTATCAAAATCACACCACAAACAAAATCTAATCCTTGCCTTTCAGTGGCATCAATTTCTTACCTGTGTGGCTTCGCATGTGAATTTTTAACCGACAGGCTTTGTCATATCGCTTGTCACAGCCGGGATACGTGCAGGAGAACTGGCCGATTTCCCGGAAGTGTGTGCGATTGTGAGAATACAGTGCGCTGAATGTGATGAAAGTCTTTTCACACCCTAAAAGACATTACACATTTCACGTCACAAATTACCATTTCAATTTCAATACCTGAAATGAGAACTGTTGCACCACTGCTGATGTGAGTTTATTGCAAATTTCCTTTCACAAAAACTGTAGAGCACTAAGAGGATAAAAATTGTTTAGTGGGCTTTCTTCATTTTCAAGCACCAAAAGAACAAAGGCGATGAAAAGTTGTTAACATATATGTTGCACATCACTTTATTTACCAGAAAAAGGTGTATAAGATATTAATATGTGAAAACAGTGAAATGGCTAGCTCATATACTTGTCCTATCTGCTCTTCTGCATCTGAAAAAAAGAAATGGTTTTGCATGAAACCTCGTATTACTCTTGTGTAGAGTCATAGGCTACATTTATTTGAACAAATTTAAACAATTTGTGCACTACTTAAATCTGATCTTTTTAACGTGTGTGAAACTTTTACACATGGGATTAAGGTTTCAGACAAAAAATACACATGCATGCAGGTACACTTTTTCCCCCCAATAACAGTCATGGTTTCACTTGGCAAACAATTCTGTTTTGTACAGACCCTACAATGGAATTTAAATGGAACTGTGTGGCCGTGAAAATATAAATGCAACGTTAAGACAGCAACCATCTGACTGCCCACTAAATCAATAACTTTGAATTTTGTAAAGAATAAAGTGTAGATCATGCCACGTTCTAAGATGCACATAACTGCTCAACTGTATTGACATTCATGTTTATATATTAGTGCATCATATTGCATGTGATAGGAGTCTTGCTTGAGGCTTCCACCCAAAAACAAATCACTGCATTGCTTAGCTCCACTTTGAGGTAAACAACATTGAAAACGGAAAACAACCGAATAGTAATAACACTGAATGAAATTAGTTGTCATTCTTTTAAAGGGTTTTTAAAACCAGACTGACCTGGAAATTCACATTTATGAGGTCTCTCGGGCTCGAAGTGAGTTCTTTGATGATTGCTGAGTTTGGTAGCTGTTCGGAAGCGCTCGCTGCAGATCTCACACGCAAACGTGTTTTCCTGGTCGTGCGACTTGATGTGGGCTTTCAGGTTGTACACGGTGGTGAACTTTCGCCCACAGTTCTCCCACTCGCACGTGAAAGGCCGCACTTTGTCGTGGGACTGGAGGTGGCGTTTGAGTTTATACGAGGTGGTGAAGGACCACCCGCACCCTTCCACCGTGCATTTAAAAGGCCTCTGGTCCTCTGTGTGAGACAGCAAGTGTATTTTGAGCTTGTGTTTGGTGTCGAACGTCTTGCTGCAGTTGAGCTGCGTGCAGTGGTACATCACCAGCACCCCTTTCTTTGACATCATCGACCTGCCGTCGCCCAGCTTCATCTGCAATTCCCCGCTGTCCGTGACGACATAGCACCCCTGCTGTCCGTCTCTCGAGTCCGGGCAGACAATATCCGTCTCGTCCAGGGGACATAAGGTGCGCTCATCCTGGTCCTTACCGGATCCGCACGAATCCAGCGTGGAATTGGGATCCGAAATAGAGCAGTCTCCATTTAAACCCAGCCCCGAATCGGTCACAGACAAGCTGGGTCTCGTCTCTTCAAACTGCGCGGAACTCACCCCGGGGGCGTTATGTCGGCCCGGCGCTTTGTCGCTCGTTTTGGCCGCATTGTCGTAGTTTATCAGCACGATGTCCTGGCTGTCTTTCATGCCCAGCTGTTCCTTCAGGTTCACAAAAGCGTCGTCCCTGTGGTGGCCGGACGACGGAGGCGTGGCCAGAGTCAAAACCCCGTTTTCTATGGTAACGATAATGCTTTGGTTATTGATCATGATGGTTCCCGAAAACGACTCGTCCGGGGAGCCCCCTCCGCCGTTGTGCGGACCGGGGAAGTCGGGAACGCCGTCCTGGCCGTTTTCCACCCCCGCCTGGCAGGGCCGGTCATTTAACGGAACGGTATCCGTGAAGGCGGCGGCGTCAGAAATCAAATCATGGCTCCTGCTTGGCGGCTGGGGGAAATCGCCCGCTGCGTGCTGCTCACTTTTATCCGACGCCTGGTACGGCGGGTTACCTTTGTTCGCGTTTGCCATAACGCTTATCACCCCCGAATCGTAACCGAAACCCAGGCGCCCTTTCGCATTTACTCCCGTCCCACGCTCCACTTCACAACTTCCTTCGTTGTTGCACGACAGATTGAGAGGGGCGAAGGATTTCCTGGGGCTTGCGGGGTTTGGCATTTTTTCTTCTGGGGCGATCGTGCAAGCCTGCGTTTCCATCACGGCGTCCTTGGTTCCCTTCGGCGAGTCCTCTGTCTCTCTCGTTAAGGCGAGGGAGCGCCCATTTTCTTTACAGCTGCTGCTCTCCCCGTCCTGGACAATGTTGAAAACCACGTAGAATTCTTCGTTCTCTTTGCTGGAGGGATTCAGAGCGGCTGCACTTTCGCACATCAATGGCTGCGGCAGGGTGGCGCCATCTTGCAGCTGTCGTAAAACCTGCGGTTGAGGCGGCGGCTGCTGCGAGCCGCACTCCTCCGACAGCAGCACAGGAAAGGCCAGATACAGCCCGCTTTCTTCGATCTCAAAGTCACCCTTGAGCCCCGCTTCCCGGCCGTCTTGCTCCTTGGCACCCGATGACTGCAGATTACTCACGTTACGAAGCCCGATCGCCGCATAAGTCGGTGCTGATGTGTTGACAGTAAGGTTGTGCCTAGGACTAGAAACAAAACCGCTGCCATTTTCTGCCTGCAGTCGAAATGGAGAGGTCCCTGGTCTTTTGTTGCCGTCCTCCGGTTGGTGCGATTCCTGTTCTTTTCCCCAGTCGGTTGAACTGGAATGTCTGAAAACATTTTTGACTGTGGTCGGCTGAGGCTGGTCTGTCCTACAGGAGACGCCATGTTGTTGATGTATGTTTTGGGCTGCGAAAAGCCCCTGGATTTCCATCTTGGTATCCCTGTAGCAGAAACACACAAAATCCCCGCCCCCTACAAACATGTAATAAGAGACTTCTTGTCACTGCCCAGAAGTTAGGGGCAAACTGTGGCACGGAGCAGAGTCGTGGTCATTTCGACTGCTATCAAAATTAACTTACCACATAATATCTCTGTAATGATGATGGCTGAAAAAAAGAACGCGTAAGACGTCTCTAGTGTGAGAACGGCCATTGCAAAAGTAGTATAAAGGGGGTGAAATACAAACGACGTTACGTGTTATTGACTAGATAACACTTCGAGGCACCCCTGCAGCAGAGCTGTATTCAAACGCGTATCATTAAATAAGTATCTCCCCTTTTATAACACAGCCGTGGTTTTATTATCAATACAACAATACGGGATTTCGTATTTGTCGTTTTCCCCATTTTGATAGAGCTGACTTGCTCTTGAAAGTGATCTTAATTTCTGTAGGTTTAAATTGCACTAGACTCCAGGGTGTATCTTCTGTTATTTTATGTAACAGTCGCATCATGTGAAAAACTAAGAAAAAAATAACTTCGGTATTGAAGAAATCACTGTAGATAGAAAGAAATTAGAAGTTACACAGGGGAACTTCTCATTTCTTTGATGAAATTACATTTCTGGCCACATGGTGGAGCAAAAGTGTATTGAATAAATCAAAAACAGCCGCTGCCTTTCAAATACCACGAATCATGGGCTTTAAATTACTACGTCGTCAAAAAAAATAATACCCCAGATTGTTCTTTTATTTATATACGTGCTATACTCTTCTATCATATTCTAGGACTTTCAAATATAATTGAACACATTTAACAATGTAAATAAGCTATTGCATATTTTTCAGCAGGATATATTATTTTTGTAATATTGCAGTCTTGTTAAAGATGTGTAGTTGCTCTGTTGTTAATTCATGTTGTTTAATATGCAATTGTTCATGAGTTTATCAGGCAATTGTTTTATTTGCCATATATATTCATGTATTTTCTACACAATCTACCACATTTGAAAACTACACCTGCAGAACGGAATTTTAATATTATGTAGTGTACATATTCAAAAGCAATGTGAATATCAGTTGTGTACTAAGATTAAAGGATAGTGCATAATTAAACACTGTTGTAGTGTAATTTTTGTAATGTTTGTTTTCACTGTTTTGTTGTGTTGTGCTGTGTTGAACAAATTTCCCCCAGGGGCTAATAAACTTTGAATTGAAGTTTGGATGATCTGATGTAGAAAAAAATCAATAAAGGTGAGAGTTTCCAACAGAAACAATCACAGAGTTTGAATTATGTTCTGCACATTTTATCACATTTGCTTGTGCAAGAAGTCCATATCAGAATTATTGAGAACATTTCTCTGCAGGACTCAGTAATTCTTACAATTAACCTTACACAAAGTGATTGCTGTTGCCCAGCTGAGGAAAACTACCACAACCAATCTTCGCAACCCCGAGTTTAAAGAATATATTTTAAATAATATTTTAAGAAAAGACATCTTCATCCAGTTTAAAGAATATTCAACAACTTGTAAGATGTAGAAGTACTGAATCTTTTTCTAAAAGAGGATAATACAAATAAACACCTAAAATTGTATGGAGTACAACAAGAAAGATACTTACAAATTTCATAACTCACATTGAACCCAAGAAAGGTTTGTTCTGATACTTTCATACTGTTTGAGTCTTTGCTTAATCTCATTTACAATCCTCAAAAAAACTTTCAAAGTAATTTATGTGGTATTTAATTAAAACTGAATTCCAGAACAGTCACACAAGTTTAAGACAGAAACATTTAAAAATATTTTGGAAAGAAAATACACCGTGCTTACCCAAAACCCAAAGTGACCCAGTTTCAATGTTTTGGATCTAAGAGTCTTTTGATGTTGTCTAGTAAAATTTCAGACCAAGCCATACTAGCCACAAAAATACACTTTTTAACATAATTTTGCATTTTTTTAAATATATGGGGTTGTTCAAAGAACTGCAGATCTATTCCCATTGGTGAATTTAACTTTGATCATCCTCATGCTCTAAATAGTCAAGGCCTGTAACAAAAGGCATCCACAAACTAATTTCGAAGGGGGTTTTAATTAAGAGAACATAATCTTTTCAAAGACTAGCTGAAATTGTATGAACTAATTTTAGCACAAAATAGTATAAACAAAATAGGACATATTAGTATTTGATGAAGCTTTCGAGTCAAGGGAAGTTATGTTAAAATTGAACAATGCAGAGTCAAGCAGAATACTGTGAAAACTGTGGTTACCACACTTTAGTGTGCTGAAGATGCTGAAGATTAATTGAAAGAACGTCCTTTTCTGACAGGTTTAAGGAACCAAAACACTTCAGGAGCGAAACACAAAGTCGACTCAGTTCAAGCATTTAAAATGCTCATATCAAATTGACAAAGTCAACCCAATAGACACCTCCAAAATAAACAGAGAGACATGATTAAGAGAGCACAAGCTGAAATTAAGGGGGAGAGCATTATTAAACAAAGGGTATTGGGAGTTTTGGAACAAGCTACCTAGGAACATTGTTGAAGCTGATACCCTGACGTGTGTCTCTGATTGTCTGATTAATAACCTGCTTACAATTAAATAAGATAAAAATGGCCAAATGATCTATTCCCATCTATACTCTTCTTGATGTTCTTATGTTGTAAAAGAAAAGTATTAATCTGCCTTACACAATTTCACATGTATCATATCCATGACAAAATTGAGTTTTCTTGTTGAGAAATATATTATTTCTGTCATATTAATGATACTTTATTCCTTGTCCATTACATATAGAACAGTATTATATTTTGAATTGGTGACCAAATTAAATTTACAAGCCAAACGTTTCCTAACCCATGATTAATGAAGGAAATATTCATCCTACTTCTCTTGCTCGGCTTTGGCAAGATACCTGATCTCCAACTATATGCTTCATAAAGTATTATTGGGGGGTTAAAACTCTGCTTGAAATGAAAATGTAAGCTATATCTTTTAAAATCCTAGTTTAACTTTTTACAATGCAGATTAACAAACTGCAGGGGAGACATGTTCACAATAGTGTCATTATCTTGAAGGAGAAAATGTGAATTCCTTATTTTCTCATCTTTTTCTTACTGAACTGACAGAGGATTAGAGAAGTTATTTGTTCTCGATTTTACTTCAACGACTGACACCTAAATGGTTAGGATGGATGTGCTACTGTGCATTGCAGGTCTGATCAAATTTCAGTTTAACACTTGTTTTACCTAGAGAACTATATGAAACAAAACAAATTGATTTACAATATTCCCATTTTATTGTAATGCAATAAGGCCTAGATTATTTTCATGAATAATTTATAAGCATCCCACATTTAATTTTAGATTATTATAACACCTCCTGTTTTCCTGTTTAAAAGCCCTGGGACAGCAGTTAATTTTCTGGTGAAACACCATCTTGGAGTCACCATGCACCCCTGAGTATCAGATTTTAATGTTCCACTGCTATGACTAATAAATGGAGGAATTGCACAAGTCCACATCTGGGGACTCTTGCCATTTTGTAATGAACCTACCCAAAGCCAAATATTTAATTTAATGTACATTGTGGGGTTTACATGCAATACACACTGTGCTCATTAAGCACAGTAAAGTAATCAATATTGTCTAGGGAACTGCTACCTCGCACTTCTCCAGAAAATCAGACAGTTAATTATGGCTTGTGTATGGTTTTGTATCCTGCTGTGGAAAAAGCATTGGCATAATTATGTACAGCACTGATATGCTTATGCACTGTACCAGAGCACAGGATGATATGAAGATATGCAAATATAAACAGCACCACTTATTGATGGTAATGCAGCATTAGTAGATGGGGGATGCAGATAAGAGTTTTAACTAGCGTGTAGGGGAAGGATTTTACCTGTTGCTAGGAGATTTATCATCCTGAATTGCTGTGAATCTGTGCAAATCTTGCTTAATGACTATCAATCTTGTGTCAATTTTATTTCCATTTGCTGCTTACATCATACATAATCTCTCTTTGGTTCTTTATATTTTTGCCTTAGACCTTCAGTTGCACACAAAGAGACCAAAAAAGAACATAAGACCTTCAATATAAAGTTGCTATTTTGCCTAAAGACTGCTCCACTTGCAAACACTTATACATTTCATATTGATTAACTATATTTGAATATACAAGACTGAAAAAACAGTATGTCTTCATATGTTGGGGAACTTGAATATTTGTATTTATTTTAGAAAGGAGAAAATGACACATGGTTTTGGAAAAGCCAGCACCTAAGGCCGGATCTGTCAGGCCATCTACCCTTTATTATAAAAACAAAGACCAAGTTGTACTATTAATTATACTGTTTTTTTCCACATAAGGAGTACAAGTTTTAAAACAGACCGTGGTTGGTTTTTAAAGTGAGACACTCAGAATCCTTGAGTATAGTCCATAAAGCTTTTTCCATTACTCAAAAAGCTGTCATATCTAAAATATGAACCGTTGTCTTACAGGTATCTCTCAGCACCCAATCAAAAGAGCCCAGGCAAGCCATTATCATTAGCGTTTACTTGCTACATAAATGGTCTTAGGGAGAGACATCACAGTACTAGTTTCATCTTACAGTGCAGGACCTTATTACACAAGCCAGGACCTAATTCTGGACTGGCTGGACAGGAAAGAAACTCCTAACTACTAAACGGATTATATTATGTTTTATCTTTTTAATTCACAGTGAAGGTAGAATAATCTAATGTCAGAACTCAGGTGATTGATGGGAAAACCGAATAAAGCAGAAAAAATGGTACAAGTAGGCTGTATGTTTTGTCACGTTCATATCCATGTTAAGAAAAAAAATGCTGCATGACATCCATTTTTGTCACTTGGAGCACACTGTACAGTATGAGTAATACAATAAGCACAATTTCTTTATTCCATGATTGATGAAGATGCAGACTTAGTAATGGAATTAGAAATCATGTCATCGAGCATACCATCTGGGCAGACCCATTCTTCAAACAGACAGTTATAGGCTGTAAACACAGTTCTGCTGACTTTAATTACATGGCAGCAAAGTGAATGATCCATGAAATAAAGATTTCCTCTTTAGAAATATTCATGGTTCTAAGAGAAATCAGATGAAAGGTTAGCTGTGTAAAATCAGTTGCTTAGCAATGGAAGCTTTCCAAAAGGAAATTCAGCTTGCCTTCCCTACATATCTTCACTTTAGATTAGCTGAACAGAGAGGTACTTTATAGTATTCTGAACACAGGCAGCTTCCTCGCAGGCATTGAGGGATATGAATTTCAAAACATGGCTAGACGAAACAAAATTAGAGCAGAAACAGAACTGAAAACCAAAAGAATGGGAAAATTGCCCCTTTGATTATAATGTCTGCCTCAAGGGCTAATAAATGCAAAATATTTTTTAATTAAATATTCCCACCAAAGCCTTCAGAAATTTGTACATGTGAAAAATAAGGTCTTCTCAGTCTGCCACCCAAGTATTTCACACAAGATACAATTCCCCACAGATCAGGCTTTGAAAGAAAGGAATCCTGAAGCTCCTGAAGTGAATGGACCTTTCCTATTGGCCAGCATCTCCCAAATGTATTATTCAGCATATTTAACTTAAATGTCCATTTCCTGATACGACTGTCAATTGTAACATATGTAGACCTGCAGAAAATTTGTAAATCTAAAGCATGAAAAAATAAGTGTTTGAACCCTGGAGAAAAAAATACTGCCGTAAAAGTACAGTACATAGCTTTCTATATATACACTGTAGTTAGAAGTCAGCTACATTTTAACATTTTGTGAGGTGTTGTACTGCTGTAATTAATGGAGTTTATGATGATTGGCTGGATGGATAATTAGCCTTTAATTCCCTCACTCAATCAACTTCTCCCCACAAAAAAAATAAGAGTCCTGACTTCCCACCATTCACTGCAACATGCCATGAACCTGATCTTCACCATCCTGGCTGCAGTCCCTTTGCTCAATTGGGGGTTCAGAGTCCTTATGGCCAGGACGTCATTCCTCAAACTTTCCTCAATCAATAACTCCATGGGGCATGTCATAATCTCCTTGAGCCATGTAACTCGAAACCTGAACTGATTGGAGAAAAAAAACCCAGGTACAATTAGCAAATTGTGTATTTTATACATACAGTAGTTGAAACCTGAACAACATCAGTAAGAACTACTCTAAACATGTGCATAATTCCTGTAAGAGCAACTCTAATGAATCTAGCCTCACTTTAAAATGTTGTATTTTGAAAAAATACCTCAACTCTAACTGTATAGGTTTAATAAATCAGTATTATAAGGTGTTAGATTTATGTTTTCGGAGGGAGAAGAAAAATAAAATGAAAATAAAAGAAATATACCCAGAGGTTATTAAAATACAATGAATGATATTGATTTCAATACTCCTTTTTTGTCTTATAAAAATAATAAACACTTGGAGACTCTCTTAAGTTTCTGTAAATACACATGTGTAGAATTCCAAGGGGAACAGATGCCATAAATAATGTTATTTATACTCGCACCAAAAATTACAGTAAGTAAGTTCATCTACTAATTCATATTAACTGAAGCTATCTAGAACAAGAACAAATTGTTTTCAATTGTTTCACACACAAATGAAAAATACAGAACTGTTAAATTTAAAGTGCTTTAATATTGCCCATTATATTCACATCAATATAGCAAAGTTGAAAATCTGAAGACATAAGCCGAAATCATTTACAGTCATACAGTTTAATTGACAACATGAAACACATCTCCATTAACTCCTTATGTAGATGACCATAAACTTATCACCAGTGAAGCAAGAGTGCAAGATCTGAAAAGCGTGAAACACAATATTGTGAAGAAATTAAATCTGACATTTCAGGAATAACTTTAGGGGTTAAATGGAAAAATGGGTCTGAATATGAAATTTGTAACTACTGTACTTTTCCTATTTTGAAAAATATGTCATACTGTAGCTCGACTTCTCTGAAAATTTTACAAAATGTGATTTCTAACTGCTGGCTGTAGCGTTTGTGGTTATATTTGCATGTGAGTCCGCCGCACTATTATGAACTTCATAATACAGTTCAGGCATTGGAAAATGCCAGAAAAAGAATGTAATTCTGAAGAGTGGTCATTCAATCTTCAGTCACGATGGCAGAAAACACTACAACTGATCCGGGGCAAAAAAAAAAGTCCTCTTTAAAGAGAGAAGTACTCACCATGCTGCACACAATTGACAAAACACTGACATTAACTGCTTTGAATTCTTATGCATCTAGTTTCACACACATATATGAAAATCCAGCAACATTGAAACTGTGCATGGACAAAGTTCAGAACTTTGAATATCTCCTTTGACTTCTTTTACATTATACTATTTATTGTACAGAAATAATTTTTGGACAAGAAGGACATCAAGCTCAATCACTCCTTTTCATTTGAAGTTAGCTCCACTTTGGAAAACAGTTTACTGAAATGACAGTTTTGTCAAATGGTTATTATAACAGCTTTCCCTTTGTCTTGTCCTGAGCATGAAGCTTGTATGCATGCTCAGTGTTCTCACTAATCTTTACACTGTACTTCATATATTCCATTTCTTGTGATTCATTACTTTTGCACAATGGATTTCTAGCACAAACTATTTTGTAGAGAATGAGAAGGAGACAATGAAGGATAAATCATCAATGTGCATTTCCATAAATAATTCTAACAGAGGAAAAAAAGAGCACAACCACAGAAAGGGTTGTGAACCACTAAGTTAGTACTGTTTTTTTTATTCTTTTGAAGCTTTTACACAGGGTTGTCAACAGTTACAGTATATACCATACAGTGTATGGTATGTTTACCAGAAGGCATAACAGAAACATTTGAAGTCATTTTATACATGCCTAGAACCATTTCCATTACACATAGCTTTCAATGAAGCTTGAAATAAAAGCTAACAAACCCCTTTACCAAGAAAATAAAATATTTCTTTTATTACTACTTTATATGCATAACAGGTACTAAATATGTAATCTTACATTGGTTAATGGTAGCAGCAAAATGGGTTTAATTTAAATAAACATTTATACCCTTGACAAACTATACAGTACATTATAACATACTGCAAAGGTAGATAGGGCAGTGTTTAAAACCTGTTGATATCAAAAGGGTGAATCACAAAAAAGAAAATGCTGTTCTTTGTGAGGATTAAAATATATTATTGATCATCATCTTTCATTTCATATTCTGATATTAAATATTTTGGACAGATTTTGTGGAAATGGTCCCTTTTGACAGTTTTAAATCTAAATCAGTTCCTTTAGCAGACAGCTTTCTTTGGTTAATGGAATTTAATCACTCTGCGGACTTTGGAAGAAAATTGGAAAAAGACGTTAAAAAGTACTGTGATGTGTTTCAGGAAATACAAAATTTTCCAAGTTTATCTCTCTGGACCTAACGTGGAACTTTGCCTGATCTGTTCTGTATTGAATCTTATGCTTATGATGATCACAGTCATATATGGATATTAACAGCTCTTTCCATTTTTGTTAACGGCTCAAACATTATGGCAAGAACTGGAAGATATTTTTTATTACCGAGTTTAAAATTCCAGATTCACTCTTAATTTGCATCAGGTATATAGTAATTAAGTCTTGGTTTCATCATTCATGACATCATAGTCTCAGTTGATTTAGATTCTGCATGATCTTTAGAAACATACAAAAGAGAACCCCCCCAAAAATTAAAACAAATAATATTTCCAATTGAAAATAAAACTGAAGGTAAATGTTTTAGACAAATTTTCACTGAACAATTCTGTTTCTGTAAGGGAAAACAACTCAAATGTGAATGGTTCTCCATAGTATTGTCATTTAATGACACACAAGAGCATATATTCACATTAAATGGCATAAATATAACACAATTAGGACAAGCAGACATTACGTCTGTGCTAAAAGTAAAAAGAAAAACAAAACACACTCCTGGAAAAGGCACCAGAAAATTGTGTTTTTCTTCTTTTTGATTACTTTTCACTGTGAAATCAACCTCTGCTTGCTCCCTTACAGCTCACATGCTGATGCATCTCTCCACTTCATCTTTTTCACAAAAATAGCACACTTGTTAATGAAATGAAAAGTCCAGGTTTCCAATTTCCAAGATTTGATTAAAATGTCTTATACTTGTAGGTGAGTCATTGTGTTTTATAATTTGGCTTCACTTTTAAAGTAAATTTCCATCCACAGCTTTCGAAGTATCATGAACATTTAGTCTACTGTATGTATATTGTGGTGTCTGCAATTGAAAAAGAAAATCAGTCTATTTTAATCAAACTACTTTATCTTTACACAGTATATTTGCTTTTTCTAAGAATATACAAGACCAAGAGCAACAGTGACGACCAGAAAATATACATTGACAATCCAAAGTGCCAGTATAAACAAGACCAGTGTTTTTTCATAAAACTCATAGTTCAGATGCTGCATTTACACTAACTGAAGGTATTTGAAGGATAACGCCAATATATAAGGACAAAGGCTGGGCATGCAATGCGTAAATTACAATACAAGATCAGCTTTACAACTCAGTCACAGGACAATTAGAAAAAACACATACACATTTTTAATGATGAAATTAAGGCCACGCATTCTTAATCTATTTCCCCCCCCAAGTATTAGGACTGCTATCGTTAACATGTAGAAATAGCTGCCATTTGTGGTGAGATCTCAATTGACTTATACCATATATCTTCCTCCAACAAACCTTCTTCTAAGTTAATACTTTCAGCTAGACAATGGATATAGTATTTACAATATCCGGTAAGTATGTTAGTTTTATTCAAGAAAAGGTAATGTATCCTGGTTCACAGTCTAGTATATTTAATACTCTGTGACATACACATCAGTTCCATGACCAGAGGGCCTTTAAAGACTGTATGGTTGCAGTTTGGGTTCAAATCTGGGGGTTTTAATTGGATTTTTATCTACCCATATCATGCCAGGTTTGATGAATGCTTTAGTTTACCCTCTAGGATGTAGGATCATCTAGGATTGAGCTCGGGCATCATCATATTATTCCACTTGGATAATCTACACTACCATCCACAAGAAGAGCAAAAAAAAAAAAAACTGTCAAGTGTCCATGTCAATCACGACCACTGACACTCATCAGCAGCACTTTTGTGGGTGAGTGATAAGGGAAGTGTCAAGAAACAACTTGAGGCCTTATATACACACAGTCATCCCTGATTTGGTACGAATCTGTGGTACTGAGCAATATCTCTGTAAGATTACTACAAGCCTTAGAGCAAAAGTAAAAGGTATTGATCTTTATTTCACTACCTGTGTGGCAAGGTTGCACTGTTGTACTTATTAAAAATGTTGTGTTAATGTGTAATGGTAAGTTAGGGATTTTTTTCAAAAACTGAAAATGAATATAGAATTTGAGCCAATATCCTCCTCTTGCATCCCAGTGTAATTAATAATTACTTCTAATTTTTAAGACATTATAAAAATGAATTTCCAATTTTACTGTGAATAACCTTAACTTCAGTTTACTGGTAAAAGTTAACAATAATGTACTTTGGGGAAAAATAAGCCGTATTTTAAATGAGATGGCAATATGTGGGAAAATTAAGTCACTGTCACACACAGGCTGTTTAAGATGTCTCATTTAAGCAGGGAAACAATATAGTTATCACACACAAATTTTAAGGAACGTTGACAATATAGCTAATACACATTTGTTAATGGCTTTACTGCAGTCAGTTTTACTCATCATAAGTAGAAGCACAGAAGAAATAAGAAAACATTAATTATTTGTAAACATTAATGATTAATCTATGAGTTAAGACTTTCATATACAGTATTTAAAGAAGTGAGGAACTCACAAATGTTTTCAAGGCTAGAAAAGCCAAGAATAGCCTATACAACAGTTTCAAAAAGGGCTTTTAATTAAGTCCCAAGAAGTACTGAGAAAAATCCAGAAACTGAGCTCCCAAGACACTGCAAATTAGCTTGGGAAGCATCAGCCTCAGCTTCGTACAAGTTGCAAATTAAAGCAAAAATTATTTTGCAAGAAGCCTTCAGTGTCCAATTGTGTGATACTCCCATGGAAGGAGACAACAGTTTTTGCTTTCAACCTGCTTGTATACAACGTTAACCTTAACATTTAGTTAACAGAAATAAACAAACCTTCTCTGCAACCTGGGCGGAAAAAACCTTGCCAACCGTGACATTCAAGGTAAAAGAATAAAAGACAAACTAAGTACTGCTTTGATAACTGTTACAGACAATTCAAGCTATATTTTTCTGCAGGCATCCAGCCCATTATAAATTAATTTACAACGGGGTGGGCAGCTGATACAGATAAGAAACAAAGACTTGTTTATCTACTGCTGCTTGGCTTCATGCCATTGATTTTATTCTAGTTTATTAAATTGTGAGGATTTATTGTGTCCAATTTCTATTACACATCTACAGTAATTTTGATCTAAGTTCTTGCATTTATGTTTTGCTTTTTTTTTGCCCTGATGTTTTTGTATTTTTCTTTGTCCTGAATATACAATAAAAAACAATTTCTCTGCGTAATAATATTTGGACATACAGTAGTACTCAGTACATTCATAATAATAAACAGAATCATGCAATCATATTAAATAAGAACTACGATCAGCAGTATGCTTTCAGGTTTGCTCTCAATCCAAAGCGTGATATACAGGTAATTCATTTTTCAAATACCATTCTCAGTCTCATAAAGTGTAATGTTAACTGTTGCTAATGCAATATTATTTAGAGAAGTAGCAGTAATAAGAATTAAATAATTTGATGTGCTGCAAAGTAACAATGTTAACACAAACCGTCTCTGTAATGAATGCTTGTCTATAAACTTTATAGTCCATAAATTAAAATAAATAATTTATTTTGTAGTTCAACAGTGTAGTCACATTTCTTCATAATCCTTCTGTTTTTGCCGTAACCCTCAACAGGGGAGTAAACTGAAATGAAAATGTTTTTTCCTTAAAAAACACAAGCTAAAGAGTAATGTGTACATTCTTTAGCCATATTTAGAAAATTGTGTTAATAGGGTCTTTGATCCATGAAGGAAGAGATACAAAACATTCTGCATTAACAATGTGATTTGGTATAAAGCTGTTCTCACAGGAAAAGGTAACTTCTAAGCTGGACTATATATAAAAACAGACATTTTTAGCACAGCAAGTTGTTTCTTGACCTAAACATGTGACACAAGGAGATACATAAACATATGATTTGCCTAAATAAATAAAACTTATTTAAAAGTGCCAGTTTAAATAACTAAATAAACCCAATAATGTATTTCAAAGAAGAGTAATAAAAGTACCAACTCCTAACCTAATTCTGATGGTTTTGCTACATTACAACATCTTTAAATGCAGAAAGTTGTATAAAGACCACAAAATATCTGTAGAATAAGGAATAATCAAATTATTGCTTTTCAGATTCTTAAATGTCAGTTATATTGTACTCTGTACTAAATATCAAGTAACAGTAAATGACTACAAATATTATTTTGTCAGGAGGGAAATCATCATTCAATTGGCCCAGATTTCTATCTACCCCTGTTACGCCTGAAACTTCTTTCAAAGAGCAAAATCTCTTTTTAAAGATTTCAAAAAACCTCGAGGAGCTACAGAGAGATGTTTAGAATTATATATTGTCTTTCCCCACTTTGGAGAATATTTAACAGGAATTTGAAACCAGCTATTTGAAGACAGTAACTCGGAATTTGCTCTGCTTCACTGGATACCGGAATTAATGAATTGCCCACAGAGGTGACATTCACAGATATTTACAGAGAAGTATTTGGCAAAAACACTATCAAGATAAGCCTCTCTTAAGGCCAGCTCTTCCAATCGACTCCACATGTTTTGCAGCTACTGCAGATTCCTGCAAATGTTCCAGTCAATTGTGCAAGACAGCTAAAATGACAGCCTTCTCTTTTTCCCCCCCTTCAACCTCCCTTTCTTAAAAAACAAGAGACAGACATTCAAAAGACAGAGAGAACACACTAAAGTAGATGTGCTGCACAAAACTGGTTTGCATACTTTTGTTGTAAAACTTTGTGGTGTTTTAAGCAAACTGCACTGGGGTCAGCTTTCATTGGCGGTGAATAAAACTGAAGGAAGAAGATCTTCTTCTCGCATGCAGTGTTTGGTATGAAGATTTGTTCTTGTACCCAGTATGTGCCAGGGACAATCTGGTTTAATTTACAGAACACGTAGCTGAAAACTGGCAGTGCTGGAGGTCATGGACATTTCTCTTTGGAGCCATCTTAGATGCGCATGTGAAGAGATTGCTGTGTGGTACTTCCCAGTGCTGGACGAGGTTCGATCCCACGCGATTTCATGAAGGAAAGCAACTGTTCGGGGATTTCAGCGAGCACGTCCTTGGCCAGCCTAGCCATGCTTAGAACTTGGTTTCCAGAGCGGTCAATGTAATCTCGGAATGGCACGAACTAGGAGCAAATCAAAAGGCATCAAGAGAAATTTTAATTTTTTAGACGCTATCAAAAGGTTCTCCCAAGGGGATACTGTACATACTGAAAGCAATGCAAAGAAAACGACAGCTGTGCCGATGCAAGTTTCATTAAAGCTGACGTAACTACAAAAAGAATGTGGAATGAATCAAGACATCAAGTAGAAACAAATACAGATTAAGAAAATAACACAGCATAACACATTTTAAACAGCATTTATATCTAACTGACAATTTAAAACGGATATGTGTTTTCTTTGTGAACATAAAATTACTCAGACACTATTTTAAACTTAGTGTCACTCTGGACACATTTGACATTCATTCTATACGCTAACATTATATTAGGTAGCATTTAAAAAAACATTTTAGTAAAATGTAGAACAAACCAGATTATCATTGCCTTTGTTTTTTTGAAACTCCAAATTGCTATGCAGTATTTTGCTCTTCCATTTTATCCATTATGGAATTGTTCCCCTTAAGGTCCCAGTATTCATTCTAACTTTATACATGTAATCAGGCAACACCTAATCATAGGCAAATCTAAGCCCAGTGTTACTCTTTTAGAATAATAATAAGGAAGGGAGAGCACTGTTACTGATTGCTATAAATGGCAGCTGTAGAAGCAGCAGTTACCAAAAATGACATCTTTATTACAAAGGCTGAGAGAGGGATTAAGTTAATGGCTATGCTCACAACAGAAGACCTGAAATCACTTCGAATTGCCCTGTAATGAAATGCAGCTGGAGCATGCAGAGTTACAAAAATGGTTAGAAGCATGCAAGGTGCTTCTTTACCTGGACAATGTCTCTTTCTGCAAACTGTCCTCTTGATGAGACCCTCACCTCATCACCATCAAGCTCTTCCATGGCTGTGCAAAGATAACAATAATCAGAGTATGCTTGGGATAAGAGACGAGGGCCTCAAACTGAACCTTCCACAAAACTAGTATCATAAGTATCAGCACTCATGTTTAGATCAATGACTAGGACTTGGTTCTTTACTTACAAAGTGGTGGGTGGACCAGAACAAACTGCCTGGTCATGTTGCTGAAGTTTATTCTATTGGATCATTCAAAAAATGGAAAGAGGAGATGCTAAGGTCTATTATCTACTGATAACAATATGAGTAAAGAAGATGTAAGAGCCTCTAGACGTAAACAGCCTCTTCTCAGTTGTAGTCTTTCATCCATCCATTTTTTAACTGCTTGATCCAATCAAGGGGTGTGGAGGAGCTGGAACCTATCCTGGCAAGCAATGGGCAAAAGGCAAGATACACCCTGGACGGGACACAAATCCATCACACGGCAGACACACAGATACAAGCACACACACTCATACACTCACACCAGGGCCAATTTTTCCATTGGTTCTAATGCAGTAGATTCTGAAGCCGCTGACAAGCTTCTGAATCTACTGCAACAGAACCAACAATTTCTGGTCGAATCTTCGTTTCTCTTCACTCCTGTGCACCAAAGCGATGGATTGAGATTATTGCGTGTGCTGGGTGACAATCATAAATTTGAAGAGAACTTGTTGAACATGAATATATGATTATGTATTGGTTCAGAACCAGCCTGCAATATAAAAAGTGCTGTCTGACCTCTACATTTATTGTCCCTTCACAACAATCACATGAAAACCACTGTCAAGGTTCCCTTTAAAATATGCCTATAAATTACTATAAGGCCCAATGACACAATAGTACCGTCATTTTAATGGAAGCAATGATGTTATACACAGAGTCACTTGACAGTTCTACTATAAGTAAACCCTTGCATGTAATGCTCTGACACCATTTACATTCATCCATTTATTTTTCTAGCAGCTTTATTCAATGCAGGATCGCAGGAGACCCAGAGCCTATCCTAGCAAGTAAGGGGATGTAGACTTTGGACAGGTAGCCAGTACTTTTTATACTTTTTTATTTTTTACAATTTTCCAGCATAGTAGTCCCTGCACAGAACCAGTAACAATCTAGACAACACAGAGGTCCATACCTCAGTCAATGGTTCTTTTATCATGGGAAGGTGTCAGTATTGAAGATTTTGTTAGGACAAAGTCTAGGATTTGTTTAAAGTGAAATACCTTGTTTGATTGCTTAATGCTTCTGCATTAAAATCATTTAAGTGCCACAGAATCCATCAGACATTGTGTCATACAATAACATGAAATCCTGTTTACTTCAAAAGGAAATAGCTACATCCAGAAAATTTGTTCAAGCACATCTGAAAAACATCTATTTTATCTATTTCATTTACTGCTACTGACAGCTATTGCTCCATACTGTACATTCCTATTTTCCAAAATACATTGCAAGCTTCCAAATCCTGATGATGGATATACAGTAATTTTAGTACAGTTAAAGTAATTTCAATTATCTTGTAACTGGTTTTAGGGATTTTGAATTGCCAAAAAAACATACAGACAGTTTTCTTCCCCTAAACGGCCATTTCCTGCAAAGATTATCCATAAGAAATTTACGAGGACTATTATAAAACACTATTTCCAGTGCAATTATAAAACTTAGGTCTGTAATCAAACAATTATTTTTATTATTTTCATAAGTGGGACAATCTTAACGGTTTCTAGAGAATCTTCCATTCATGAAACACAATTTGTCGGCTAAACATAGGAACAAACCAACAAAACGAGACGTCTATACAATAGCAACAACATAAATGAATAGAATCTGTGCAAGCCAAGCGGTCATTAATTTAATGAGGTTTTTCTTAAGCATATTCTGTCAGGCTATAAGATGTAGGAATCGATTTCGACGGTGCTTTGGAAAATACTGTGGTACAGCAGATGGCTTCAGAACAAGGGCAGGAAGGGCACAGACATTTTGACCTCAAGGGACTGGATATACAAAACCAGACATCTGCTGCCAGACAGAAGGTTCCCTAGACCTCCTATGTGAGTCTTACTAAGAGCCACACTCTCCCTCCCTCGCTGTTAAGCACTGCAGAGAACCGACCAGGCTTATAAATTGTTAGCCACAGGCTGCAAGACATCAGTAGCATAGCAACCAGAGGTGTCACTGAAAAAAACCTTCTTGTTATCTGTTTTTCAAATAGGTCCAGTTTAGTCAACTAGATGGCACCAGAGGTTAATTCAACAGTCTTTCAGGACTTTTAGCCTCAGATTTAAGATGGTTTCAGAATAAAATAATTTACAGCAGTGTCCATCCATTCAGTTTCAGTTGGCTTTTTCTCATGAGAGTCATGTTTTCTGAATAGTGTCAGTTTCTACAATTATAGGGTAACTACTTTGCCACAATTCATTACCCTCCTTGGATTAGAAATGACTGAGTGCGATTTCAGATTAAGGTATCCTGTATGTAAGGGTTTTTATGCAGAGCTTACATAGAGGACCCGTTCTATTCAAACAGCAAAAATATTGGGACACTTTCATGTTTATAAATTGTTTTATGTATAGATATATTGTTTTTCATGGTAATCTCATACTATACATAGAATAATATCTTGGGGCTAGTCAAGTTAACCTTCCATTAATATATATCACATGTTCTATGTGTTGGAATTCTATATTTCTAATCTGGCTCCATCACGATTGCTAAAATATAAGAAATATATTGATAATAGCAATAAGCAAGTCTAAATTACTGTTTAACTGTCACCAAACATTTTTTACAGTACTCTTCAATTTAACAATCTTAGTAGATCAAAGAGTATAATCACATCATAACATTTTTAGAATTAGACGCTTTCTAATCTCTAACTCATTCGAATGTATGGTTTTTTGTTATTTTATCAGGGTGTATAAGTCTGAAGGGCACTGTTTATCACAGAATATTAATTGTTGTTCCACAGAAAATCATATTCTGGTGTACAATAAATCAGTAGCTCACTGTGAAAATATTGTTATTTACTTTTCTTAATAGTGAGCAGATAAGTATGTTGATTAAGAACTGTTCCTTGGCATACTTTTATGAAGTCACAAGCAATGTAACTTTGGATATCTGCATAGAGCTAATTAAGAATATGTATAAATAGCCAAGGAAAAAGCCATGATTGTAGTTAATGAAGCAGCTGCAAGAAAACCAAGATTGCTTGGTTGCTATGGGCATGACTGAAGGCAGACTGTCTATGAGAAGAGTTGCCTGAAGAATGTTCCATTTAAAACAATGTAGTTGTCCACAGAACCCCAAAGACAGCTTTTTGAATGGGTCCTCAGTGTCATTATATTCTGTAATAAGTGATTTTATTAATTATTGGTGTTGCACCCCCTTTTTTTAAATTTGAAATTTAAATCCAGGCTCATGCATTTGTGTTTCAAACTGCAGCCAAGATAAACTGTGCAGAATTCCAGCAGGAGTCCAAATAATCAGTAATCAGCTTGTGCAATACAGCAGACACCACTCGTAAAGGGAGGGAAATTTATTTTTAAGACCGAAAAAAATAAAAACTAACCATGCTTATTCAGAGTTTGCCCTATGACTTTGCAAAGGTAATTATCTGAAACTCTGCAGCATTTGCAGGAGCAAATTTATTTTCAAATGCGACTCTTGGCATTGTTGGCTGATCAAAGATTCTGCTCCAGCATCAGTCCGTGTAAACTAAAGATAGTTACAAATTTAAACATGCAGACTCTACATAATAGGTCCCTCTGAGATGCGTGCTCTTCTTAGGCAAGCATAATGTGGTCCATTTTGAATTTTGTTTTACTGGGCTACTTGGCAGAATCACCCAATGCAGGAGTTAAAACTTAAAATTTACACCAAATAATTAAAAAGCCAGAAACAATTGGATATAATACAAACCCAATATGACTGGCTTTTTAAAAAACGAGGAATGGAAAAAAATGTCTGAATTTGCACTGTAAATGTACCAGATACCATCTGTTCTAAATAGGCTCATTATTACAAAAATAGTAACAAGTATAAAAAATGACTGCAATTAGACAGTTATAGATTTAATATTTTACTGTAATATGTGCTATTTTTTTCTTTTTTCTTCCTTACCTTTCTGAGGTCTTTAGGATTTTTGAAGATATAATATATACTGTGTACAAAAACATACAAACTATATGAAGCATAATCATGTAATTCAACTCATTACGAGCAGTAAATGTAAAAATGTAAAAAACAGGTACCTAGATTAATTTATTTTTCTATATAAAGGACGAAACCAAAAATGTAAACATAAACAGAAAATGAGACTGGGAGATGACTAATGACTACACTTTGGTCACACTAATTTGCATGAATTAGTAGCATGGTCAGATTTTTTGTACTTTAAAACATGTTTAATTATACCCCCTTTCCTTTGGTATATGAGCTTCCATTATTTGTGGGTTTTTGCATTTGTTCGGCTTAGAAAAAATAAAATGCTGAAAAACACAGCTTGCCACAGGGAGACAGGAGTAAAACGTGTGGCTGAAATTTACTGAATAAATCCCTCAAATACAGCTACTGTACTGTATATACACAAGAAGGACAATGGTTCAGGGCCTCAGCACTTTCCACTTGCTTTTGCAGAAACAAGCAGTTTTCTTAAGCGCCTTGGAGAGATGCCACAAAACCTCTACAGCACCTTGGACAGAGGTTTCAGAACCTATCAAACATGCAATAATAAAACCTGGATATCTCCAGCTTCAACTCCTGAAGATATCCCAGTTTCAAAAGATCACTCCTTGTGCAACCAGTGATAGTTTGCATGCATTCAGGATATTCTGCCATGCACAGACACTAGAGCACAGCTTTGAATGGGTTTTCATAGAAAACCTTTCAAGAAGGACTTGATAACACAAACTGCTCAGACTTTCACAACTCCACTGAACATTCATGCTACAATTCCAGCATTCAATAATACCACCCTCAGTGCATGAAAGAGCCCACATGGAAAATAAGACCAAGGACCTGAACTTATAAACACCTGACACACGCAGGATGAAGAACCAAATTATCCCTGTATTATCCAGTGTATGCACTGGCTGCCTGTTTGATTCAGGACTTATTTCAGTCCTGCTTATCTTTTTTAAAGCTCTACATGACTGTGGACCTGCATGCCTAAAAGGCATATTCCTATTTGTGACCTAAGAGAACACAATGCAGCTATGCTAAATGTCACAAAGATGCAGAGAAAAAAAGAAATGCAAGTGGTTAAATATTTGCATTTACAGTCCCTGAACTAGAATATGATCTGCTACCATTTATGAGGGATATGTATTAAAAAGCAAGATTAAGAACACACTTACAGTATGTGTAGTTTGTATTTCTGCATGTGTCTTTTAGGGGACTGTTTTATTGATTTTAAAATGTGTTTTTATTTTTGAGTCTCATTTTTTATATCATTTATTGATGAATAGAGAAAGGCAGTTGGAACATTTGAATTTATGTTGGCACAAGACTATGGATCACAATACGGAGGTATTAAAATCTTTATATATAATTGTAGCAGATGAATTATAAGGATAAATAAAGAAGCATTCAACTAGACTAATAAAAAGTTCACATTTGCCAAAACAGTTGGCGAATTTAACTTCTTGCAGCTCTTAAGATTATTCAGCTTATATTTCTAAATCATTATTAAAGATGTAAAAGAGGTCTCTGATCTATAACTAGTCAAAACTGAATATACTGTAACTCTATTTATGTTATATTACATAGAACTAGGATATAGCTGGTAAATTTATACATAAATGTAATAAGATTTTGAACTACATTTAGAGTACTGTATCTACTTTCAACTGAAGCTTAACATTTAGGCTTTAAAGATTCTATAATGTGTGACAAACTATTCCCCTCAATTGCTTAACACAAGATAAAATGCACCAGTATGACATCAGATATGTCATACTGTACAGATACAGATACAGCCACTGTAACTCATGGAAGTCTCAACACATTCATGTTGAGATTCCTTTTATTTCCACAGAGTTTTCAATTAGCTAAACCAAAAATATGCACATAGAGTGTTACTATTTTAAGGAAGCCCATAGTATGTGTATTTTAAGTAACGTAAGTGGTTAAAAATTAAGAGCTCATAAACTAAATATGTGCTCTTTCCTGTAACTTCTATTAATTCTACTTGAGTAGGAAACTTGAGTTTTTTAGATGTGCAAAATGAAAATGTTAGGAAGCAAAAAAACAATATAAATGATCAGGAGAAATGAATAATAGGACATTTAAGCAATACAGTGGCTATCAGAAATATGAACCCCCTCGGACTTTTTCACAATTTATTGTGTTACAGTATGTTATGTACAAGACTGTTATGTTTTATGTACATAACCTTCATTTCTTTAAGTAATTATAGACTTTCTTCTTTCCTTGCTTGCTGAGCAAATTTTGCCATGTTCATTCGGGAATTACAAACGTTTGCCCATGCTCCCTATATTTATAGTAATCGTGGACCCTCACCTGCTTACCAATAACTGGTGACAGAAGGTAAATGAGGTAACAAGCTAGTTACCTGTGAGAACAAAGAATTTCAAACTTATTTTAGTGTTCTAACACCATGTTATACACATTTTTAACTAACCTGGGCGTCAGACTAAAATCTGCTTGCTTTGGGTGTTCATTTTATTAAAAAAGAAAAATTAACATTTTCAATGCAGTTCACTTACTGTATGTTTATAAGAACAAATATAATGTAATTAAATATTAAGTGTTTATAGTCATGTTTATACAGTTTAAACAACAGATATCATGAAAAACCTGGTTTCAAGCAGGTGTACTCAAACTTTTGACTGGTACTGTATATAAGGCATTGACAAAGTTAACTTGCAAGTGTACCGTGCAAACTCAGTATTGTGAAGCATTGATGTTTGGTATATATGCAAACAGTATGTTGTGAACACATTCTCCTGAGCACCAACAGTACACACAAGAGGATGCTAGATCTATTACATCTTGTGTGTCAATGACTTGTATGTATGGAGAAACCAACTGTCATTGTAGGTGGCAATGGGTTCTACACAGTCTCACTGGCACTGTATGCGAACAAAATTCTTACATTTTTGGTTTGTTACCTACTCGACAATTTTTTTACCTGCTCTTATTTAAGCATTGATTTTAGACACATTAGGCCTGAAGATGCCTCCCAGTGTAATCTACTCACCATCAAACTCTGCTGGACCAACACCCACAATGATAATGGACATTGGCAGACTTGATGCCTGCAATGAATCAAACAAAACTGATGAGGAGATAAAAACATTATTACCTTTGTATCACAAATTACAAGGATTTCCACTAGAATTAAGTGTTATTATATCCCTATTATTATAGGGATGTTAAAGGATATTCAACTAGATTTTAACTAAAACTTACAGGCAAAACGTTTCATAAACCTGTTCCTCAAATTCCCATTATACAAGGCAAAACAATAATGAAATGTTATCTCAAGAAACATCCAGAATGTTAAGATTGTATATTGTTTTCTATAGACACTATCTAAATTCATTTGTTATTCATTTGAGCCCACAACTGCCAACTGCACTTTGTGAGATATAGAGCTCTAAAGAATAAATCAGACATTTTGTCACCTTTAATCTGATAGTGCATTTAACATTAACAAGTCAACCAGTCACTCAAAACTAAAAAAGCACTGGAGATAATTTCCTTTCAGCAGTAATCATTGAAATCAATAGTCACACCTCCACAATGTGCACCACTGTTAACCATAATTGCTAACAGCAATGAGAAACCTAATTGAAAATGTGAAAATAATTGTGTAACACAGTTTAAACAAATCCAGTGATAGAGCCCCCTGAGAGTACTGTCAAAACTAACATACCTAGCAGAAATAATTCAATGTGCAAAATAAAATACCTTTATTGTCTATGTAAACTTGGGACTCTGATTAATTACCCTGTGACATTTTACTGACCTAATGTGATTTATCTTTCAGACCTGTGACTACAAAAAGCACAGACTATATTATTCATAATATAATTAAAATGCAGCAGCTGGTATCACTTTCTGTTTAGCAGAGATTAGACTCTGGGCCATTCCTGATCTGCTAAATGCTGAACTTCCATTGGAACATAAATGGCTAAAACCCTTTTTTTGGCAAGAAAAGCTGGCAATACATTTCAGTCACCATTAGGATTTTTTATCCTGTTTAATTTCTCACCTGAGAAGTTTTTATGCTTTTGTCTGATCTTTTAGTATTTACAGTGAGTAACATTTAACATTGTTGTTTCACAAGTTTTATTTTTCATTATTTAAGGGTCTACTGTATTTAAATGTGGCGTATAATTATTAATTCTGAACTTCTAAATTTATGATTGATTAATACATCATTTGTTGCCAATTTTCTTTTCCTTATTTTGAACTAGAACTATTTCACATGCAACACGCCAAGAGTCCCAATATGCTGAGCTTCATTACCTATTTGGAGCCGTAGTTAAACGAATAAATTGCTTGATAAGAACATTGGCAAGATTTTTTTTACTTGCAGGTTTGAACATTTATTGTACTTATGGAGTGCAATAATTAAAGGTTGGTCTTCTATTATTAGAAGAGACTGCTGCACTTTTATTCCACTAAGACCTTTGGTTTCCAGTCGTGGTCCTGGTGACCCACATGCCTGTTAGTCTCTGCTCCAGCCGAGCCCTCTGTTACAGAGTCAAACCTAATAATAATAATATTAATTTGAATTTTTTGTTCCCCAAAACGTGTGACTAGGAACAAAATACAAAAAAACAGCAGGTGTGTACTGTAGGTACCCAGAATCAAAACATGAAACCACTGACCTAGACTTACTACAGGTCAGATTCATTGACCTTGCTTGATCAGCCACCTCAATTTTGACTGAAAACCATGCTGGTCCGATCATTTTAATTAACCATCTGATTTACCATCTGATTTACTGCGAGAATCTCGCAGGTCTAACTGGAGGATGGTGTTTTACAAATGTTAAAGGAATTATGAGTAATATTAAAGTCGTCTTCATATTCTCCTCTTGGCAAGGAAGGCACGTGCTCTCTTGTGCAGTTAACCTTTTTCACGCAGCTAGACAAATACAGTAGCTCAGCATAAAACGGAAATCCAAATCTCCCAACTTACGTTAACAATAGCTTCCTTCGTCTGGACCATGTCAGAGATTACACCATCGGTGATTATCAAAAGAACAAAATACTGGGAGCCATCTGTTATATCAGCAGCTGACCTGCAACAGGTGACAACAACACAATGATATAAAAACGTATCGCCAAAGACTATTTTAAGTTTTTATCCAAATGCTGAAGGTTGAAAGATAAATCTGAAATTGAACAATTTCCATGTTTTTTTTTTCTTTTCTTCATAATTAGGATTAGTCCTTCTCACTTATTTTCCTTTGACCTACCCACCTGTTGCTTCATCTTTGGAATAAAAAACTTCTTACGTTTAAACTACATTCAATTTCCATCTCTCCTGCTGTGAAATTTAAATGTGCTCTTTATTGACAAAGATAAAGATTTAAAGAAAAAGAATATCCAATTGCTGTTTAATATAAATCTTACAAACCTGTTCATGTGATTACCAAGTTTCACCACCTCTCCCTTATATTCTGTTATTTCACGAATGTGTTTTTATTGGCTCAACACAAGCCAGTAAGGTGGACAAATATAATGTTTCATGACCCAAACATTGAATACGGAGAAAAACAGGCAACATTAAAGAAACATGCAAAAATTACTTTGGTTCCACTTGATACCACTATGTTTTTAAACAACAGATGTATAATAAGTCATTAGACATTGTAGCACAAGAAATGTTGTTGTGGATGAGCATTTCAATACTGTTTTCCACCTCCTTTAACAAACAGTGGCAATCATGGTGACTTGAAGTTTATATGAACTTTCTGATGAGAAACTACCACAAGGGACTGAAAAGCAGAGGTTTAAATTTATGCATCTTCAACATTATTACGAGCTACAAATAAATGCGATGGACTGCAATTCTGTCCAGGGTGTAGTCCTGGCTTGTGCCCTCAGCCTGCCAGGTTAGACTCTGTCTCACTGCAACCCTCTAAAGAGAGTTCCTGAAAATCTGTGGATGAATGTTAGTATTTTACAGATGTGCCAAGGATATATTCAGTAATTTTTGTCACAAACTGTACCACATTTTAACTGTTAACTAGTCTTGTTGTATATCTGCATTATTCTTTGCTAAATGAAGTATAATTATAGAACAACAATGGGATCTATACATTTGGAGGCTAATTTATACTGTATATACACATGCTGTAGATATTTTAACCCTCTTTCCATTTGTATGCCTTTCAACACTGTTGCCTAGTGCTTAATGATTTGTAAGCTACAGCTTTTGGTGGAGGTGTGTTTGGTGGGGTCACAGCAGCCACAGCCATGAGTAATTGTTTAAATTACCAGTAGCAGGCCGACACAGTATGAAATAGTTGAGCAGTAACTGTAAAAAAGTGCCTTGAACAGTGCAGAGATGCCTAATTATCAAATGGGAGCGATGCAACAGGGATGTGTATTTGAGAATGTTATACTTTGCTTCTTGTATGGGAACATAAGAAAGGTTACAAACAGAAAGAGTACATTTAGACCATCTAGCTTGTTTGATGGTAGCTAAGTGATCCAAGAGTCTCATCCAGCCATTCCTTGAAAGTGGTCAGGGTAATGGGTTCAGCCTACAGTACATGGCTGAGCTGCTTGTTCTATACTACCAAAACTATCTGAGTAAAGGAGTGTCTTTAGTTCTTGGTTTTCTATGTTGTTTCCATTTCTATCCTCTGGCATGCTTTGTTGCCTTCAGAAATGGGATTTGAGTGTCAACACTTTAACGCAATCATCTGTGATACTTCAAGCTGCCGATCAATGCACAATGACCCATTCTGACCTCCCACCATCTCTTATCACCCATCCCCGCTCTTCTCCTGAGTTAAGACTCTTGTTACTCCTTACCTGTTGCTTTACTAATAGACTAGGTGTGCCAGCAGTGAAGGAAATTAGCTAATTACATTTAAATACTCTGCCTGACACTTACCAACAGGCTCACAGTACTGTACTGTAGGTTATTCCATGTAGGTTCCTTAAGCTCCTTCCTTTGGAATGATAAGTATAATAGAGGCCTGAGATTTCTAAATCAATAAATATGATCCCTAGAGGACACAGATGCAACTTTATATGCAGTACATTCTTAGAATCTGCACTTTCAGCTTTTTTATAATTCTGAAAGCAGCCCTTTTCCACCAGGAATGGAAATCGTGCCCCTAAAGTTCAATTTCATTGTTCCCTAAACGGGATTGATTCTAATGACTGCGTTAAAGTGTGTTAGTTCACTTTTTAATATTAAAGCTACAGTAACAAAATGTGTTATTCATTTACTACAAAATGGTAATTACTGAATTACTGAAATTATAACTTCATTTTAAACCTTTTCACTCAACTATATTTTACAGTTGTGGGGATACTGTATTTCTGTAGCTTGTAGTCTATTTTTTTGTGAAGAAGTTTATTAAATTTAGCTAATCTAACAGAACAAATTAGAAAAAAGTAATGTAGTTAATGTTATTCCCATCAGCAATGCATCAACAAAGCTAGTCTATTCATGATCCAATATTTAGTAACATTTCTTAAATATATTACCTTTTGTTGATTATACTATTGTGAGAGATAGGACTTAACAATGAACAGATTTAGGGTCTGTAAGGCTAGTGTGTAACTTAGTTGCAAACCTGTGTGTGTCCAGAATCATTAAAACAAAAACAACTTGGCAAAATAAAAAGCATGTAGTAAGCATATTTTGCATTCGAAAAACATATATTTTTCACAATGAACATAAGACCTTCACATAATAATATTTCTACATCTTATAAGAATTCAACCTGCTTGCTGAGTCCTCACAAATTTGATACTGTCATCTGAAGCACAGCTATTAAACTTCCAGTCCAGTGTGTGTCTGACCCATTTTTGAACAGTAATCTTTAAAAATTAAATAATCCACCTTTCCTCACCCACATATTTTCTAATTAGTGTTCAGAGGCATAACAACCTGTCTGTTTCTAGTTTTTTACATCTGATTGTGTATGAAAACTCCTCATAATCAAGTCCTCCATTCAATGCTCTAAAAAGATATTTCTGCTTTTCATAATGACCCAAAAGCTAATCAAATATTTCAATAATTAAACTAATTTTACACTTATTAAAATATAAAGCCTTTCTCTCATTTTCTTGAGTGTTAAATTAATATCTTCATGAACATTGCCAATCTATCATTTCAGATTTCTTCTACTATGATTTGGTAATTAGGTTGTTATAAAAAATTGTTTCTATTAAAAAAATGTTTAGATGACAGTGTTGTTTTCTTTCACAAGAGCTGTACTAATAATCTTTTAAAAAACACCAGGTTATCACAAATTAACATTCCAGACCAACGTAGCTGTAATTCTCCAAAGCTTTCATTAAGAGCCTTGAAGCACCAAAAAAACAGAATAATCCAGTTAAATAATACAGACAGATACACACTGTTCCTCGTTATCCTAATATAGTAATATAGAACACATTACATGAAACAAGCTGCAACTGCTCTTGGATGAAAGTTCAAGGAATAGTTTTATATAATCTTTTCATGTGGCATTTTCATTTAATGTATAGAGGCTTTTCAAAACTCTTTATATAACAGGAGGAAGTCTTCAGCATAAAAAGCTCAGGGGAAAATGCTTATTTTCTAAGAAACTGGCGAAGGAACAGTAGGGAGTGTGAAACACAAATAAACCTTTGGGTATTACAGCTGACTGAAAACTTCAGACAGGTTGTATATAGTCTTCTCTCCTTAGAGACGAGGATTTTATTTAGAAGAATATGCAAATCCTTCTTTCTTAAGCATTGAGGGGACAAATCCAATACATGTTCACATGATGTATTTTAAGTTGTTCAGGTTCTCCAATTGGTATACTGTTTCCTTCAAAGACTGTATTCAAGTTCATGTTTCATTTTTTTAAGTTCTTTTCAGATTGTACAGTTTAATGCTTTCAAAACTGATTCAGATTCTCTTATTTTTCTGGTTCATCAATGAACGAGCTCACTCAGTGTGCAGGTTGAACCCTATAGTCCAGATATTGCTAGGTAACTGGGCTCAACTTGCTTTATTCTGGACTGTTCCAGCAGATGCTCACAATTGAACCCAGTGTCACAGTAGCAGAATGGGCCCGAGGCTCCTGACCTTTAGTAGACTTAATGTCTTCAGGTCATCTCATAAACCTATCACTCAAGCTTATCCCACAAATATTCCATTGGTTCCCTTTGGGTGACCATGAATGTCAATCCAGCACCAAACACTGTATGCACAAAGAAGTGACTTTTCATCTGTAGGTATGGATTAGATGGTGGTGTACAGACTTGTTCCAAGATGCTATGCACATAGTATTGGGCAGTGAAGCGAATTTGTATAACATGTCCTTATCATAACTCAGCTTGAATCAAACCCTACACCATCACTCCTGTACCAAGTGATCTTATGCAACGATACAGCGATACAACAATACTTTGGAAATTCATCTCCCTAGTGTAGTGTTGATAGAGAGCTGGCCATAAGATTAAATCTCCTTTCATCTCAGAAAATCTTTCCATGTCCTGTGGCTAATTATTCAGCCATTTATTGCCTAATATTTAAGAATTTAGCCATGCTGATGGCATCACAAATCACAGTCTATCAGATGTATTCTGACCATTCTGTTACTAACTGGCTCATTTCCAGGTCCGATGACGGCATGCTCTGTGGGTCTGACCAACTAAAAATCAGTTGTGAAGATGTCAGAGGCGAATATTCCAGTCCTGCCTTAATGTATTGATACATGGTGCAGCATGAAGAGGCAAAGATTATCTCTGGTATTTTGTTATTTTATAGTTGGTCTAAGTTGAATATCACTAAAGAAAATCTTCTGTCAAATATGCTTTGATTTGGTATGGTTCTATGGTGAAAACGGGGTCAGTTTTTCTTACCTTGCAACTTGGTTGATAACTGGGGCGAAGTTGGTTGGTCCATACAACTGTACGGTTCTTAGGCTTTGAAAGTAGGCCTCAAGCACACCTTCAATTCCAACACAGTTTGGGTTTTCATTGTCTGCATTCTGAAATGAAACAGCAGAACACAACAACTGGTGATTTTCCTCATTTATCAAACCAAACTTCAACCCATTCATTCCCGTTTAAAGCTTTATTCATCCACTGCTGAAAAAATGAAATAAAATTCCATCTTTTCACCCATTGAAATCCGTTAAGTATTCAAATAATAAAAAGTTCTATGAATAATAATCAAGCAGGAAACTGTCAAAAGGCCTTTTTGCATTTATGTACAAGAATGGAAATGATGCAAAGAAATGCTCTATAATATTTTCACATGCACATAATGGAGGTTCAATGCTTCAATATATTACGGGAAGAGAGATAAGACACAATGAATAGCTGCATCAGTCATTTTGATTCTGACAATGGCTTTAGGGACTCTAAGCTTTGTTATGCATTGTTTTTTTCAGGTCATAGTAAATCCTGGAATATATTAATTTATCTGACAATGTAAGCCTCAGTATCAGCTCTGCAAAGCAATAATGAATCAGGAATCAGAAACAGATTTAAAACACGTATAGCCTTTAAACTGGGCTCTTAGTGTTTGAGCATGTCATTGTGTAAATCAATGGATGAATGAACACATGAATTTAGATTTACTTTGTACGTGTCAGTACCATAAAAGTATAATTAGGTTCATTAACTGGGAACACAGCGATATATAAAATACTGCACCTTATTTAGAGGATTTAAGGTGCAGGATAAGGTTGACACAGAAAACAGGAGTGTAATTATAAAAGTGATGAGAACTAATCCAAGTGTCCAAAAATAACTGGTATGTTTATAGCTGCAGGACAGACAGATTAACACATTTCATTAGTGTCTGAATTATTGATTACTCCTCTACCAGAATTGGAAGGGCATTATTATGGAATGGACAGCCGTAAAGAAAACTGTCCTTTCAGTTGTTCCCATGTTGGTAGGGCTATATACAATATATATTACGAAATTGTGATTTTTCTGGTTTATTTTACATATTATTTGAACATGCCTTATTCACCAAAGTGAATGCAGAATCCCTCCTTTTTGTAATTTCAACATTACCATCTTGTTTTAAAACCAAGAGGCCAAATCATGGGCTCTTGTAATATAGCTGTATTGTTCATTACTCCTATGAAGGTAAAAAGTTTTACATTTGTTTTTTTTTTAATCAATTTTTGAAAGGTACTAAATGAAGTGGAATGAAATGAAAATAAGTGGAAACAGACCACAGGTACCTTAATTGTCTCAGGTCTCTTTAAAAGGCCTGCACAAAATCTGGATGGTAATGTTGCTATCACTATTGACAGCTATTGTGCTGAATGTGGCATTTTGATGTAATGAATAATAGAAGTTAATCAAGAAATATGGCAAATTAATGCTTCATTACAACATCAAACAGTAGATGAGAATCTTTCTTTTGCATAGTTATGGTGTTTGCGGTATTTTTAACTTAACTAAGCTGGAATTCCTATGCAAACCTCCTATACTGTATATGTAATATTCCTAACATGGTAAAGTCTTTGGAGGAATCTTAAAGCACAGGACTTCAAGAATGTGACTTCATACTTGATGTTTTCTAGCAATCACAACTTGTATTTTTAAAGAGGAAAATGAGTCTGGATGTGTGAACTACTATTAATGTCAGCTACCCTCTTCTGAGGTAATGTCTTATAAAAAGTGTATAAATAATTCAACAGGCCACTACTGTTTAGGTGCTGCAATTCAGCAAAGATACAGAGTCAAGAGTTCAGGTGAACTAGGACTGCAACTGAGGTAGAGATTATCTGCTTTTATTTTGTATTTTTTTAATTTAAAGTGTTTTTTTCCTAATACAGTATATTCTACTTTGCTTTAATTCAAAGTTTCATTATCCTGGCATCAAAACATCTCATATCATCTCCAATTCTTATAAACCCTAAAATTATTTTTATTCTCATTGTAAACGTACTGTAGTTCGGTTTTCAATGAAGAACTATCACCTTCCAAAGCTCATTTTAGGTCTTGAATGGATTTCTCTGTTACTGATCACTTTGTCTGCCAATTTTCTCCAACCAGTGTGTATAGGTATGCATTCTCCCTCAAAATGCAAGATTATTCTAGGACTTGCCACTTGAGCTTCTGGACTGTATCTTCACAATTATGAAGGCAATCGCATTCAAGGAGCTTTGGAGTTCTCAACTATATTTAATAAACCAGAATTCAAGCTTCTCTTCTGCCTCTACTCTTCTGCTGTCAGTCAAAAGGAAACAAACAGTATGGTCTCCAGCTCTGATGTGCTTTACACGGTAAAAAAAGGCCAAATATTTTTTCTTCAAGTCATCAAAAAATCACCAGAATTTACTTAACATCTGTCAAATGAAACATAAACAGTATGCTCTCCAGCTCTGATGTACTGTAAGTAATATACACAGTAAAAAAAGGCCAAATAATTTTTCTTCAAGTCATCAAAAAATCACCAGAATTTACTTAACATCTGTCAAATGGCCTCTTAGTGTTTATCCTTATCACCTAATTTACACCAGCAGCATACCGACTCCACTGCTCTGTAAAAATCCAAACGCCTTTCCCTATAGACTTAACCAAGTGTCATGCCTTCCATTTAAGTATTTTTGTGCCAAGAGGCACAAGGGCTATTATGCTCAAATTGCAAGGAAAGGAAGTATGTAAAAAGGGTTAAATTCCACAATATTTGTGTGGGAGAACTCATTATAAATTGTGTTGAGATATCCCTATTTTTTAATGTCCTACAGTGGGTAGCATATGGTTATTAACTGGAGTTTTACTAGGTAAACTGTATCTCTGTATTATGTAGTTCAGTGCTACAGCTGCATAATTAGACATATTATAAATGACACTAAGCTCTAGGAACACCACAAACAGCTCTCTATCTCACATGGGCACCTTTTGGGTGTCTTGCCACTCCTAATATAAGTCAAAACATTAAAAGCTGTTGAATACAATTTTTTATGGCAAAGATGAGGATTAAAATGGGCAAATATGCTTCATCTTACTCAATGGCACATATTCATCTTTCACCTATTGAAGAAAATAACAAGAAGTGACAGCCTTTATACATTTTTTGGTGATGTACATTCTACATTTTGCAAAGGAGTTACACACTCCATTACTCTGGGGAAAAAACTTAACTCTTACTGAGCGTTTAAAGAGGTGTAACCAATTTATGTTTTAAATTAACCACATTTGTGTCATTCTCAAAACAAGCTGATTCTATGACTGTATCTTCAAGACAGCCTGAAGGGAAATCTGCAGTCACTGCTTCTTCACCCTTTTGTGTCTAGACACCTAACATGACAGCCATATCAATACTTTGACATGTACTTGGGGAGAATCTGGCAGTTGTGCAAAATGTCTGTACTCACTACTCACAAATAACGGAGGACAATACAAATGACAAATTAATTTTGTTACCTTGTAGTTTTTGTGGCATAGTGACTGAGGTGTTCAACCTAACAACTAATTTAAATACATCTTAAAAGGGCTGAAGTCCAAACCGAACAGGAAGGTCCAACACAGACATGACACATACTACAGTTAAACATTTATGTAAGACTGAGTTTGCAAATGAGTCATATCAGAGAGGGGGCACTAAATGCCTCTTGTTATGTTTAAAAAGTATCTGAAATAATAAACCATAATTGCATAGATAAACTTCATGAGGCTAGCTTTATGTAAATAAAGAGTTGATTGCGTGAGAAAAGTTGTTTTATATATGCAGAGGAGGAGGATCTGTGTGGTTCTTCCCGAATAATGGAATCATGACAACACAATCCAGTCTACTGTGTAGCACCATTAGTTTCAGTTTCAAAAGCACAATTTAATATTTTGAAACCTCCACCAAAGTCTTATGAATATTTCATGAAGAACACTCAACCTTAACTGGTATATCTAAAATTGGTGTGCTACTCCAAAAAAGAAATGTCATATTGCATTGGCAGAAATTACTGTATAGAGCAACATAAAGTGTGTCTTTTATACATTTTTCATACATTAAAAATACCTTTGCATGGCAAAATGTCACCTTTTGCATGCAAATAAACCTTGATATTAACAATATATTAGAGTGGAGAGCTGTGTCAGCATGCCAGTTGTAAAGGAAGCGGTGGAGATTAATTCCACGCTGAAAGCAACAAAAAAAAAGGAAGAAAAAACATTTCAGCTATGGATTTTCTTCAGGGGAGAGAGGAAGAAAGCACAAATATGAGCCAAAGGGTGCAGATTCCTGGAGATGTGTGGAAGGCACCTATCTCTAAATGAATGGAGAGATGAGAATTTTCTGGTTGCTGAGAATACTAATTTCTTTCTTATCACTACTGTATAGAATTCTACCTTCCACCCTTCCCTTAAAATTTCTTGTCCAGTCCACAAAATACGATGCTGAATTTTCCCAACAACCAATAATAAACAAAATGTTGTTAATTTCATTCCCATCATCACTGGTTAAATGGTATCTTCAAAGTGTGTAAATTAATCACCTTATGGTAAAAAGCTAAGGTAATATACATGTAATAGGTTTTGTTTCTACTGTATGTCATCTTAAACACAAGCAAAAGCAATGAATATCGTAATCCTTTAGGAACTAACTATGACGTTCGTAGATTTATAGTATAACTCACTACCAATCAAATGGAGAGCAACCTCTTCATGCTTGTAACCTTTTGTGCATGAAGAACCTAAAGTTTTTCCTTACCTTAATGGGCCTATGACAACTTTTAATTGGGTATTCTGCAGTGATTTAGCTTTTAACACTCATAATTTTCCATATGGAATTAGCAGTATTACTGTATGTACAGCCATACACAGAAGGACATGTGATGTAACTGGAAGCAAAGGCTCATAATGTGTTTAAGATTGGTTAGTTTAATTACCATTTCACTGAGCAGCAGTATTTTTGTTATCCAGGAAGGAGTAGCAAACAGACATCCTGTTAAGGCTCATCATTTATTTACAAACCACTGACTGTGGAGGAATCCCCTTTGTGATTCTGTCCTTTATATACGAACACAAACACATTACAGCTACAAAAAAAATCTTGGGGAAAAAAAAGAACTGATTTAGAATGTAATTTTGAAACATTTGCTATATTACAATGCTGCAGCTTATAAAATATGACTGCTGCTTAGCCCAAATCAGAAATTCCTCAAAAATAGATTTTCAGTCCTTAGAAACCACAATGCTAATTTACTGTCCTTTTGCCATGGCTGGAATAATTTTAGGAAAGGGAACCAGAAAGAAAATTTGGAAGGGGCATTTCCCCAAGGATGCTGACCACCTTGCTCATTTCATACAAATGCTTCCTTTCACAAGCTGTAAATCTGTGAGAGCCTCCGGGAGCTCCAGAACCAAGATGGCTCGGCCATAGCCTCAAGGGTCCGATGTTTCTATTGAGAAATGAGCTGAAATTCACCACTTATAGGAGGCAAAGAGCCTGTTCAGCAAATGTTCGTGAACAATGCAAACAAATAAAAGTAAAGTCACTCAGGGGGACCCAGGCTGAGTTACGAAACTTGGCTCGCTGTATAATTTAAAGATGCTCGTCTGTAAATTCCTCTAGTTGGAAGTGTTATTTTTCTTTTTCTAATTTCACAGCACCTTTCAGGTTGATTTATTACCTTGTAATGTTTTATTGTACACATTTTTCCTCAACAGTGATTTAACGTTGTCCAGTGTAGCTATACTGCAGTACAGTATGTGGACAATTATACTGTAAATCTTAAACATACAGTACAGTATATGGACAACACATGTTGCTCACACCTGAAGAAGACTCCACGGCCAAAACGTTGTGTTCTCTTTCTTCTTTTTTTCAGTATGGAATAAACCTATTACTTGTTCCTTTACATGTTGACCATTGTTGAGTATGTAGGTATTTTGTTCAGTGGAAGTAATAGGTTTATTCCATGCTGAAAAGAGAAGAAAGAAAACACAAATGTTTCGGCCATGGAGCCTTCTTCAGGTGTGAGAAAGACAGGGCAGTAAGCAAAGGTAATGTAGCGGGAGAACAAAGGCTGGGAGGGAGAAGGAGCGAGAGGCGGGAGCAGGGGACAGACAGTGGCCAATCAGGTAGTGTGAAGTCAGGATAGGCGAAGAGAGGTATGAAATGAAACCTACAATGAATAGAGAGAATGTACTGTAGAAGAAAAGTAGTCTGTCACTGAGAGAAGGGGGAAGGTGTGATCCTAGCTGCAGGATAATTTTAGTTTCTGTAGTCTTTCTGATGTTGGAGTTACAGAAACCAGCTTTGAGAACACAGTGTACCATTTTGTTAGTTCATTTCCTGTTAAGGCTCATCATTCTATTCAATCAAAAATGCCAAAGAAATTCTTCTTTCACATGACTGTCCAACAGAAATTTTTAATTCTGTTGCATGATTAAAAAGAGGGAATGTACATGGTGAATGAGACTTCAATTGGGAAAAGTCAAAATTTTGTGGACAACAGGCGAGACACTTCATTAAAAATAGTGATATTGCATGCAGTGTCTTGAAGCTATTAGAACGCAAAATAAACAGTCAAGTACATGACTATGAATTCAAATGGAAGTTACTGTATGATGTAACTGTATAAGCTTTGATTAGACTGCATCCACAAAACTGCATCCATATTTTCTGAAGGTACAAGAGGGATGCTGATGATTTAGAGATATGTAGAAAAGCAAAAATAGCTTTATATCTGCTTACAAGAGTGGAGTACGAAAAAAGAAAATCACTTTATAACAACAATGGCAGCAATCATTACAATCACCACCATCATGATCATCACAACTCTCCCCAGTATGTAGGACTTCATGAGGACTTCTCAAAAAACACTGTAAAATGAAAAATATCAAAACAACGATTCTTAATAAAAGTCTATTTAATCAAATAGGATGTGAAGTGAGGTTTATGCTACAAAGAAGAGCATCCAAACGAGTCTAGGTGCATCAACACAGTATTACAGATGGTCCTTCATCTTTAGGACTGACAAAAATCTTACATCAATAATGTATGGCACTAAGTCATTAAAAGCCTCATGAGCAGGAAGGTAAAGCCATCTCTCTTCCACCCAATATCATCCAAACACATCAATAGCTGCATCTCAAAACTGTGACATGAAACTGAATGTAGAATTCTGCTTACCAGAGGAAACACATGAGAGATTTTCCCATCTGGTGGCAATTTGGCTCCAAATCCATAAGCTGGGAAAAGCTTATCGCTGTCGTAATCCTGAATGATCTCTCCCACCGCCTTCAAGGCCATGGCGTACGCATTCATCTGGTATGGATTCATGTAGTGCAGGGAAGTTGGCTGAGAAGGATTTCCTCAAGGGGAAGGAAAGTGGGTTGTTGGTAACTTACTAAGCATACTTCTTATACGAAATAGAACAGGACTTCGAGATGCTGCTTTTAAAGCCACCTTGTAAAATAAAGTTTAATATTACTATCAAGAGGACATTTAACTGGTGATTAAATGTTTTAATAAACTTTTAGCTTTCCCATGATGTGATGCATTACTCCTTTTGACATCGAGCTTTCCTGTGGGCAAATTGTGAGAAACGTTCTACTGCTAAGTGCTAAGGGAATTTTGTCCATCTTGTACAAAGGTACAGTGTTTTTTCAGTGCATTTTGACCAATAAATGCCATTTTGAGGCTGCTTTAGGCCTTAATTTGTGGTAGATTACTTTAAAGGTTCTAAGACTTACCATTAGAAGCAGTGAAGTCTATTGCAACGGTGAAGTTCAGCTGAGTTCTAAGGAGAGGAAAAGCAAGATTAAAACCACAAAAGACAGAGTGAGATAAATGTTACACTTCATACATTAGTATTTTCTTCCTTTTAGGGAAAATATTTTAATTTCACATATAAATGCCCAAGTTTACAGTAATGGAGTCAAACATACCGTGTTTTAAAATCTTTCTCCGCCTTTGTCATAACTGGTACACTGATAAACGTTTTGTTTTTTATTCCTCTTACTGTGGAATGGCATTGGGATTATTTTGTGTACTGAATGAGAATTCCATATAAAATCAGACTTAGAGAACTCAAGATGACAAAAGTATCTGTGCTACTCACTCTAAATTTCTGCAAAAATAAAAGCTGCAGATTGATTCACATGTTTACTCTCAAAAGATAAGAGATAAAAGATGCTGCACAAATGAAGCATGGATAGGCCCTACAGCTTGAGTAGAAAATGGAGTTTACTTTCCAGGTTTCTCTCCATAATTAACACTCATTTTTTTCCAACTTCTATACATAATCATGAATGATAATTCCTTACACTAATATGCATCACTTTTCTGGACACTCCACACAAAGCACTTTACAGGTAATGGGGACTCCCCTCCACTGCCACCAATGTGTAGCCCCACCTGGATGATGTAACAGCAGCCATAGTGCACCAGTATGCTCACCACACACCAGCTCTCAGTGTGAAATAGAACAGAGTGATGAAGCCAGTTCATAAATAGAGATTATTAGGAGGCCATGATTGGTAAAAGCCAAGGGGAGATTTGGCCAGAAGACTTGGGTGATGTCTACTCTTTTCAAGAAATGCCCTTGGATTTTAAATGACTGCTGACAGGCAGAACCTTGGTTTTACATCCCATCTGAAGGTCGGTGCCTTTTTTATAGTATAGTGCCCCCGTCACTATACTGAGGCATCAGAACCCACACAGACCGCAGGGTGAGCGCCCCACTAACACCTCTTCCAGCAGCAGCCTCAGCTTTCCCAGGTGGTCTCCCATCCAGGTACTGACCAGGCTCACACCTGCTGAGCTTCAGTGGGTTGCCAGTTGTGCACTGCAGGGTGATATAACTGCTGGGGAACTGGGGATGTAATCCTTATCCGACATTACATTTTTCTTACCAACAGACGAGAACACAAAATGTACCACGAAAAGGATAATAAGCTGCAGCATAAAAATGTATATTATTTTAACTTTGACTAATATACTAAAATCTAATTTTAGTCTCTTTTTTCTCAGAATTGTTTCTTTAGGTTGTGTTAGAAAACTTGTAGGAAATCAATTTCCACAAATAATACAGGAGCAGTGAATGAATAAGGCTCAGGTGAGCCTATATATATAAGCCACTGAATTTCAGAGTTGAAGCTTATTAATTACTGAATAACTGAATCAATTAGCTCTCACAGTAATACACATAACAGAAAGCTAGCTAAACAGAAAGACAGGCAAGCAGGTAGGCACACATGTACTGTACAGTGGGTTGATTTGGTGTGTTAAAAATACACGCTTTCTGTGTACTGCAGTTCCACTTTGTATACAGACATATTGCACAACAGCTCCGTCCTGGTCTGGTTATGTAATCTCCTCACTGCTATCATTATATCCTTAATGAATACCCCATACAACCTACATCAATATTGTGTTACAATGCAAAATAAGGTTTGTGGAATGCTGTTTTGACTAATCACTTTCCCACTTTCTTTCTAATTAGAGGAGCTAATATCTTTCTAAATGATCTGTAAGGAAGTTTCCTCATCCTTTTTTTTTCACAACCCCTTTCCTATTCCACAGCAATGGAAAATACTCCAGCCTTGCTCTGATGAGAACTGCCAGAAAGCCCAATTCATTTCACACTGCAATGTTTATATGTAATGCCATTTAAAGAGGGAACTGAGAGAGATACCGAGAGAGAAACCACTCCTGCAAATCTGTTTTGGAATGTCACATAAAAATAAACTTTTTCCAATATACAGTACTGAGGAAAATATTGCTAGTATATTTTCTTCAAAGGCAAAGAAAACTCTCTGCCGATTCGTACATAAATATGATGCTATTTATATTAATGTATTATTTTATGCAACTGTATATGGGACATACTGAGTGCTTTTTCACAGTTTAACAATTTTGGTAATACATGTGGAGTCCATAAAACGTCTATCCAGAGGGATAAGATTTGTCTCCACAATATGTAAATGCTTTCATAACATTTCTGCACAGGGAGCCCCAATAAGCAAACAATAAGTGACCTTTAGCACACAATAAAAGACCTTTGCATGGAATTGTATTATGTGCAAAAGGGACATTTATTGTTTTTATTATGAGCTTCCTTCTCTTGGGGATTTCTACATAAAAAAAGAAAATATTTTTAGAAGAGCGAATATTGCACTTTTCCACCTCTTTTATTTAAAAGTATAACTTTGGCTTTATTCTTATTAGGCATTTACAAACGTTTTGATCAAAGTTAAAATCAAAGCCTTATCATCCTGTTAATAGGATATCATTTCAAATCCTAGAAGACCAATGCAGTAGTACTCCAGGCGTGTGGTAAAATGTCACTGATTACAAAACAAAGAAACCCAAGAATGAATAAATGCCTGTAAGAGCTGTTTGTCTATGGGGTATACACTATTATCTGCAAAAGACTATGCAAACATTCTTCCCAGATAGCTGAATCCGGAACTGAATACTAAAGTTTTGCAACTGGATATGTGATTAAATTATAGATAACAATTTTCAAAGACAGGATGAATTGATAGAACTATTAGAACAGGGCTGTGTTCCCCCTCCTCACTACATTGTAAGGCAGGTGGTTCACCAAGCGACCTTTAATTCTGAGCCAAACCTCCATGGGGATACTAGTCTCTGTACCCTGCAGAATAAACTTCAAAGACAACCCAAAATATTTCACAATAAAGATACTATACGTCCGAGCAGATAGTTTTGAAAACATGCAAGAACACAACATTAAAAGGATATTTATATAACAAATCTTTAATATCCATGCAAATCCTGACTCAATGTTGAAGTTAGTAAGACCTACAGTATAGTCTGATTCCAAATGAAAGTTCGAGAAATTTAAGATTCAAGTTCATTCTAAAATAAAAATTAAAGCTGCAACAAAATAATGCATTTTCCCCCCCTGCCAATAGACAAAAAGAGTTTACATCTGGGGTCCCTTGAATGTATGCTACCAGTCTTTCTGCTACCAGTTTTGCCTTGCCCAAAAATGGGTTTTAGGCAACCTTCATCTTTTGATCATGAAAAGGGGATTCATACCCCACTTTGAAAATGTGCTTAATTTTGCTAATGTACTTTCTCCAATGCGAGCAATATGCAGGACAAGCTTGGTGTATGTCATTTCTTGTGGTAACAGCTGCATAGAATTTGTAAACACAGCTATTTTGTGGCCACTTGTGAGTACATGGCTGCATTTGGATGTTCGAACAAATATAACATCTTCACTGACTAGTTTTCTTCAGCCTTTCATGCTGATGACCACTGGTGTCCCTTCCAGCTAATTAATGACCTTTGATGCACTACTCTGAATTAAAGCTGCTGACAAACACAGGAGACAGGAAAACCCACATCATGAACAGCAGTAAAAGCATTTTCTAACTGTGCCTCGCTTCGTTTCCAGAAGCAACCATTCTGACACATCAGAAAATGCATATGCAAAACACAGTGATTGTGGCACATGTATCCCTAAAAGATAGATACTTTATTGATCCCGTGAGGGAAATTGCAGTGCAGCAGCAGCTTAACACACACAACACAGCCACTGTGTAACAAATTATATAATAATAGTACAATACATACAATACAATACAAGAGTTACTCACAGTCCGGACACACAAAGAACAGACTACAACAGAACAGTACACAGAAAAATCATATCACACATATGAATATAAATATAGACGTAGATATAAATATAGATGTAAATGTATTGCACAGGTCCCTGGCATATATTGCACAAAAAACGGTTGTAAACGGGAAAAGAAAAAGAAAGAGAACAGATGTAGCAGTAGATGTGTAGATGCGTTCAGTCCATCTATAGTCCATCTAAGGAGCTGTTTCAGAGTTGTGTAACCTACAGGCAAAACTGCATTCATGTGCACTACAGTATAGATCTGCACAGATCTAACTGCAAGGTTCCCAGTAGTAAGTAATAATGAGAAAGTTTAACCTAATGCAATTATGATATTTTGACATTAATTTTACTTTGAAACCAGTCGAACATGGAATTGATGGTGCCAATGTGAAAAACAAATTAAATAGTGAGTTGACAATTTGACAACATTGAGCTGTTTACTTTATAAGCTCCGAATTAGCCGCACATACCCAGAGTTCTAATATTTATAGGAGGTATTATGTTTATATACGAATATGAAAGATTTTCTATAATACTAATAATGCAATCCAACAGGATAATTTACTATTACACATTGATAGCATTTGGATACCGAGGGAAACTCGTGTGAGTTTAAGGATCCATAGCATTAGAAAATAGCCCTTAATGATAATTTTCAGTCTTACCCTCCTCTGATGAAATCCACAAATGTGTATTCAGATTCCACTTTGAATGACAGCAGAGTTACCTTAATAAACAGAGGGGAAATATTCAAGTTAAAAAAGGAAGTAGTCATACCATTTCCTCCTTGTCATTATTCCATTTCGTTTGATTCTATTTAACGAAGCAAACATGGTCACAATGTTCTCTGAAATAGTAAAAGAAAATTACATTGCTTTTCACTAATTGTTTATCAGAAATTCTTTTAAAAAAATCTAATTGCTCATCAAACCATTTCTTCTTCAAACCGTTTCTTGTCTCCTATGGTAACAATAATACCTTCATGTTGTAAGAATGCACATGCCAAAAACATGTCTTTTTTAAGTACCTTGCTTGTTTGGCTTCTTATAGCTTAACAGTCCAAGAATCTAACACAGTCATTTCTCAATGGATCTAAGAGTTCTAACATCATGACTGGACTAATGTTTCAGAAACCACAGGTATGCAAGACATTCCTCCTATTTTCAAACCAAATTTCATTATGAACCTTCACTTTTAACTAATAGCACATTAAACATCACCAGCTCCTTTCTAATTCTTCTAAACAGTTTTTAACTAAAACTTCATTTTTACTTACTGTGCCTGAATTGATGTATTTTTTCTTTTTGCCTTTCTTCTTCGGATTTAGAACCTTCAGAAACACAAAGCAAAGCAGGAAAATGTTATAACCAAACCGCAACTTCAGAAAAATAAAAGATAATATGAAACTGAGAATCCGGAATGGATTAAAAAGACCATCAGTAGGATTTCACAAACTCTATGGCTCTAGTATTCTGTAGATCCATGTGTTTGTAAAGTTGTTAGGGTCTATCGTAGTTGACCAATTGATACATTAATTTACAGTTTTTGCTAATGCGCTTGTGTTGTCATTAAATTCAAAGTTATTAACGATACATTTTAATTATGAGCATAAACCAGATTTAACGTCTAACTTTCATTTAAATTAATCTTTAATTTAGTTTAGTCATCAAATGCAAGAAAAAAAAAACACTCCAGGTTCTTAAACCTCTCCCTTCTGTGTTCTTAACCATAGTTCAATTCCGAATGATGAATAACAAAGCTGAAGGAAGAGAATTTAGGTAATTATTAAGACAAATGATCTCAGTTCTAACTAGATTTTTTTTAATTCTAAAAGATAAATGGGTAGGTGTCGAACAGTGAGCAAATAGCCAATAAATATGTAAAGCCATAATTACATCTTTATAACATACACATACAAAGCGTTGTATACAGTATTTGTCATTACTGAAGCCTTGCTGAAACTGTAGAGTATCTGAGGTATGGTAGGATATAGAAAATAGCTTATGCACCATCTGTTGTGATACAGGTAAAAGGGATGGTTAAAGAATTACAAAGCCCCCACTCTGTTAATGGGTTCTTTCAGCACACTTAATAATAATAATAATAATAATAATTGCTTACACTTATATAGCGCTTTTCTGGACACTCCACTCAAAGCGCTTCTACAGGTAATGGGGACTCCCCTCCACCACCACCAATGTGCAGCCCCACCTGGATGATGCGACGGCAGCCACAGTGCACCAGAACACTCACTACACACCAGCTCTCAGTGGGGAGGAGAGCAGAGTAATGAAGCCAATTCATAGAGGAGGATTATTAGGAGGCCATGATTGGTAAGGGCCAATGGGAAATTAGGCCAGGACGCCGGGGTTACACCCCTACTCTTTACGAGAAACATCCTGGGATTTTTAATGACCACAGAGAGTCAGGACCTCGGTTTTATGTCTCATCTGAAGGACGGCGCCTGTTTTACAGTATAGTGTCCCCGTCACTATACTGGGGCATTAGGACCCACATGGACCACAGGGGGAGCAGCCCCTGCTGGCCCCACTAACACCTCTTCCAGCAGCAACCTTAGTTTTTCCCAGGAGGTCTCCTATACTGACCAGGCTCACACCTGCTGAGCTTCAATGGGTTGCCAGTTGTGAGTTGCAGGGTGATATGGCTGCTGGCACTTCAGCTCAAGTCCAATGGAAGTAGTGATGTGACGAAAATGATGGCTGGAGAGTGTTAATGCTTGCAGAATTTATTGTTCTTGCAGGGTTTGTGCTTTGTTCTGTAATGTTATTACCGCGCCACAATGATATCAGAGAGCACTGATGTCAGATCACTTGTCTCAAACCACAACTGCTTTATTATCCAGTTAAAGACAGAGTTAAAGAAATAAAAGTCCCTAATCCACTTTAAACTAATCTCACGACTCAGAGTCGAATATCTTCTTACAGTATTACAGTTTGTGTTCAAGGAGAAATACTGTACTAAGCACAGTCCTTGGACCTTAAAATTTCAAGTAACTTAAGGGGTCTTCGGGGGGGATAGAGGTCATTTGCTGCCTAGCACTGGCAGTGTTATGAGGCTCTGTTGATTTATTTACAAATTACAAGTCTCTGAATGAAATTTGCAACCTCTAATCCAAAGAGTTACCATACAGTATGCCGTTCTCAACACAGCTCTCAGACTGAAATAAAAGCTTTTGTTTGTGTCGGATCACGGTATTTCCCCACAGCTCACCTCATACACGTTGAACTGACTCTGTCCACGAGAGAGCTCCCGGTAACTGGTGGTAAATTCTCCAATGAAGTCATGACTGACATACAAGGAACAGAGACAACCAAAAGAAAAAAGAGCAGTTTGTTAGAGAATCCCTGACATACAGTACACTTGCGCAGCAAATTCTATTTTTATTTTTGTTCTATCCGGGAGAAAATATTTAAAGAAAAGTGAGACTAATTGAAGTCCTATGCACGATCACGTGTGCAAAACACAAACATTATTTATACAGTTGCTTAATTTAGCAAATTATTAGTTTAACTGATGTTCTTGTTCCAAAGTTGCACCCACAAATATTTTGGCAGTGACCTATAAAACCAGCCACATATATAGGGAGAGATTACATTAGCTTCCGATGTTCTAAAATAACAGGCTCAACTTTACCCTTACCATAGCTCTTCAAAGGCCAAGATGAACAGAAATGTTTCCTCTGTACAAGAACCATTAGCCTGATGAATGCTATGTGACTCAGATTCCTTGCAGGGACCCATTTTTTACTCAATGCTTAGAATTTGTTATTCGTTATAATATTTTCATTACAGTCGTCCCAAATCTTGAATAAACATGGCATTATCTACAAAATGCAGCCTGTTATTTTTCTCCCTTTAGCATCCTATAGCCAACAGTATCTTTTTGAGAATTCTGCAGTACTGGTACACAAAAGTAAGTCTCAGGTACTGTATTTCTAATTTATCACACTGGCTAATATGTTAACGTTTAATTGATGTTCACGTCGCCACACAGGCATCACTTATTTCACTGCTGTCTTTTTACTCTGTTTTTATTGCTTTTGCAAAATAAATTCATGTAAAAATGAAGTGCATTTCCAAAGGATGCAGACTTTCCTCTCCACAAGGCATTTTTATTGCCATTTGTCTTTGAAATATTTATATGCGGGGTCTCGCTGAAATTAGTTTTTTTCACCAAAGCAGAGCCTTCAACAGATGAAGAAGAATTCACAGTGGGGATGGTAAAATGTCTCTTCCCCTTATAAAAAAAAATGCTAGAATTTCACCAAGACTGTTTGCTTCTTAGAATGGGACCTGACAGGTTGCAAACTAGTAATTGATTTTGTAAAACAGAAAAATAATTTACAGCAGAATGACTGCATAATTGAACGCTGGTCTCTGTGATTTTTATCTAGTCTCTGTGTAAAGCTAGAAGAGCTCTAGAAGAATAAAACGTATGCTGTGCAGAGGATGAAAGTAAACCTATGGCCTCTACAAATATAGTTTCATTGAGATACAGTAACAGTCTCTTTAAACCAATTTTGAATAACTGCATATTGATTAAAAAAAGCAAAAAAATAAGCTAAAATGTTCAGTAATAAAAATCTAATTTGGAATGATGTACAGTATTATACCATTTGTTAAGAGTAACTTTATGCTTTAAAAACTTCTTTATTCCTCAATTTCATGTTCTTGACCTAAGCTGCAAACCACATCCAGTACTTGTATACTGTATATTATACTGTAGAGGACTTTGAATACTGAAATAGTCATGAAGATATATTTGCTGGTTATGGAACTCATTTTGGATCTGGTATGAAAAGATAATCTAGATGACACACAAACAAAACAAAAGCATGTTGCAAAGTTTATTATTATAAGAAGCTTATTGTGAAAGAAGTTATTCCTCAGGGACCTCAAGGTGCTACAAGAACTTTTGAAGTGTAACATTTTGGACAGAATGCTAACTTGTGGGAAATTGGGGAAGGGAGGTTTGTTTCAGAGTGCAGTGTAATAAAAGGTTTGTACACACAAGTATGCCATGTGAAATCAGAGAATATGGCAGAACTGTTTGTCATGAATTAGAGTTTCTGAAGATCGGAAACTGTATCTATTGCTCTCTCACAGAAGCTGTGAAGATCCAGTAGATTGTACAAAGTCAGTTAGTACAGTGAATATTTTTGCACATTGTGTACATTTTTGCATTGCAATTTATTTAAAAACCCGGGAAACAAATTAGTTAAAACTATTCTATGTTCAAGATACTGCAGATTTCCAGTAGATTTCCAGTTCAGAATACTGTAGATTGCCAATGACTCAGTTTACAACCATCAAATAATATAACATATACAGTACATATTTGAAATATCAATGTTAAATCTTTTTTTTTTCATTTGAAGGAATAACATCTTCTTGTAATCACTTGAGAATTCTGTAACACACAACAAATTGTAATGGCCTTATAAGGCATACAAAAAGTAATTTACTCTATAGGTAGCAATACAGCTACAGCAATTGATTCCACAAAACTACTATAGAAGTCTATCTGATTTATAAAATGATAGATTATGCACATGGGGAAAGCAGCTGAATCAGTATTTTTTCTGGGGTGCATGATGCCATGAGGCAATTGAAGAATCAAAGGAAAATAAATGAAACATGGGTCAACATCTTACACCCCAGGTTCCTCAAAGCAATGAAAAAAGAAACCATGAGTCCAGGAGTCAAGAATTGCCCCCTGCCCTTTAATTGCCCCATTCACTTCTAACAGGGTTCTGAAAGGATGTTTTGAGATACTGCTTATTGTGTGTTTTCTGACAAAATGTTAAATTAAAATTTACCATCCCCTTAAAAGGCGACAGAAAACATTACCTCCCATCTCGATCCCAGTCGTAGACATCCACTTTTACTGTTCTGGAAGGAAAATAAATCAATTTAAATGTGAGAGAGGCATCTGGTAAAACCTCATTAAATAAAGCCCCTTAATTAAAAATAATCTTTATATATGTATGACTCCAGATTATAGGTAAAGAATAACCACAGTAATGGAAAAATAAATAAGGTTTACAGAACCCAGAGTACCAATTACACCTTTAATTAACTTTCCATTTTTAAAGTTAAAAATGTACACCACTACTGACTGAGTGAAACTCTTCCTCCATAAATAATTAAATCCCCCTCTACCCTTCTTTAGTTCCTGCAGTTCTCACAAACTGAATCCCAATGTCAATCTGCAGCAAATGCTGTCCTGCTGTTTTAGTGCTGATTGCGATTTCTCCCAGAAAGAAACAAAGCTTTGTGTCCCAGCTGATGATTACCCCTGATGGTTATAATGACTCACTGCTTGCTTTCTCTCTGGCTAAAGGCAAAGATTATCACATCAGTGGAACCCCCACCAGAGCTGGCCTGTATACAACGCCTTCTTAACGAAAGAAAATACACTGTAGGCTTTACGCAAGGTTATTTTGTTCTATATGATATTTCGTTCAGTGACTGCAATGCTTACAGTACACCCCTTGCTTTCAGGTTGTAGTGAAGAGTAATCCAGTAGAATAACTTTTCTTTTTTCATTATAAAAACAGAATCCATTGAATGCAGACACTCCAGAAAACTGGCTTTATATGCAAGCAGACACTAATCCATAAAAGTATACTTGTATATCTGCCAAGAAAAATTATTTAGCTAACATATTCTGTCATGATTTTATATTGCTTGAATCCTAGAAATGCACTGTATATTTAAATTTCTTGCCTTAAGATGAATCTGGTCTTCCTGGAATAATTAATAAATATCAAATTTTCCATTGTGAAAAAGTCAATCTCAGGCAGAGACAGGAAGCCTTTGTCAAGAAAACAAGATCACATTCTATATTAATTTCAATTCCAAGACTGCAGGTCCTTGCTACACAATGGAAATCAGCATGATTCTGATTATCACAGAGCATTTCATCTTGTTTCACTGTAATAATCCCTTCAATCTTTGCAAAGAAAGGTAAAATCATTCCCCCCAACCTCTTAGAACACTTGATAAATATACATTTCAAGTCAAACTACCACTCTGAGTAATATAATATACAATACCCTGAAAAGTATCCAAGCCTTAAAAAAAGATTTAGACATTATTGTACAGTGACTTTTTTATAAACTGCAATGAATACAGAAGGGCTGAAATAACTTTTCAGTAGGAGTTACAGAATTAAGAAGCTGACAATCTTGCATGAAATGCATTAAATAGTTTTAGTCAGGAATGCCAAAACTCATTTGGTTTTGTATCTCTCCATTTCCTATATAGTTATTTCATTAAATGAATAAATTTGAGTCTGCTCTCAGGGTCTTAGAATTATTTAAAAAATTAAAAGTAAAAGATTAAGTACAAAAAAGGAAAAGGCTTACGTTTGTTGAAAGGAAGAGAAAGCAAGACCGAGGAAGTAATTAAGAGCTTTTGTATGAATGAGAGCATTAATAGTGTATTGCTCACAAGGGCTGGAGCATCCTGACTTAAATTATACCAGGGGTAGCTATCTTAATGTGAGGCAAACAATGGTAAGAGGATTTCCCATTATTCTGCCCATTAAACACATTTTTATCATGGCAGATAACTAACACAGAAACTCTTAAATCCTGATAAATGCAAAGTTGCATTACCTGCTTTCTGCCTCTTGTCTCATTATTTCAATGCCAATAATGAGTGAAGAGACAGCATCTTTAAACCTTTTTAACTGACAACATATCAGTGATGAAGAGTTTCTTTGCCTATTGTTTATAATTGGCAATTCATTCAATATAGGCTACTGTGGACTAAACTATCTCACAGTTAAATGCAGAGAATTATTTCCAGCAGCTACATAATACAACCTATCTGCAAAGTCCAAATTAGCATGTTTAGTGGAATAGTTCAATTTCAAAAACCACTCTTCTTACATCAGCAAATAGATTGCAAATGTATGCAAAGGCTGTAGTTGTTTAAAAGGAAGGACATTTTCTAAATTATCTTTAGCCTTGACTGTGCCTCATCTTATGAGCTATCACTGAATTACACAGTGCAATTCGGACATTCGGAAGTTCAGTGCAAAGCATTCTCAAAACTATTCAAGGCTAATACAGCATACTAACCTACACTTCTTTCTGAGAACAGCAGAAAACGTTTAACTTTTTTTTAAAGCTGCTCATTTAGAAAATGAAAACCTAGGTTAAAAGTACAGAGAGCAGTGGGTTACATCACACACCTGTTCAGAGTCTTACCTATCATAGTCTCCATTGCAGAGTGCACGCACTGGAATAGTAAATGGTTGCCACACAGGGTTCAGGGTGTTTTTGATCACCTCCGTTTTATGGCATATAGTAAAGCTGAAAAACAATTGTTGCATCATTTCCGAACATAAAACATATGAAAAGCAATCAACAAGGGGAAACGCTTCACCCCAGCTAACCTGTGCAGTTCCAACACGAGATTATTAGCCCAGTTGTTTCTTCAAGAAAGCCAGGGTATGAGATTTAACAATGTAGCTTCTTCAAGGCTCCTGTTACTGTATAGAAGTGCCTGAAATCTGAAGTGTGGTTTTCCCCACTGTTGATCACTATTTTAGACTGAAAGTATTAGTTTAAAATATTTTAGTCTAAAATAAAAAATATTAAATATTAAAAATATTTTTAAACAGTCTCGGTAGGTCATTCTTTTTAAAGCCAGGAATTATTTTGGTCAGTCTTCTTTAATCCCAGATAAGTAAAGACTTTCTTGCAACGCAGTGACAAAAAAATGGTGAACAACATTCTAAAACATATATGCCTTGTGTAATTGTAACATAACAAGGAAGCAAACTACTGCTTTTCATAAGGAAAATAACATCAGGTCTCATTTATATTCCAAAATGGAGCATCTAACCTCTGTAAACAACACTATGAGAAATCAGCTGACCAGGGTTTGACAGTATCTTCCATGTGCCTACATCATTCAACATCTCCAATGTACACAGTACTGTACTGTATGTCATACTTAAAGCACAGATGCAAGTATACCCAAGTTACAGACCCCTGGGCTATTAAAGTACTGTAAATGCACCACATGAATAAATATAACAACAAAACTGGGGGCAATGCAGCAATATCATGCAAGACTGCATTGTGAACATTCAGAAGCAAAGAAGAGTCCCTTCCTGATCTCAGTCCAGTAGCATATGACCATCTTGTAACCCAGGTGTTTGCTCTTGCTCTGCTGTTTCAGGTTGCCTTGAACCTTTGTTCATAATGTCATCCAAGAATTCATCTCCTTTCACCAAACTGATGATTTTTTAAGAAAAAGATTTGGGCCACGCACTCAAAACGGAGACAATTTCAAGCAACAAGCAACAGGTGATCTTCACATTTTCTATGCGATTCAAACAGTTGTTCCTTCATTATCAGATAAGGCAGCATCTTTATCTTTATTCACACTTTGATTTTCACATGGTCCTCAACATTTTATTTGAACCGTTTTTTTGGGCTGACTTGCTTACAGCATTTCATGTACAGATTGCTATCATAAAGCAAACACGGCACCCCAGAAGCCTTATTTTGATTGAACCAGGGCCTTAGTGATTGTTTTTCTGTTTCTTTTAATTTGTTTAACAAATGCCCCAGGGTCATGGAGAAAAAGAGTCTGATAAGAAGCCTACTTGGTACAAGTAAAAATGAAAATCCAAACCCGGACCAAAAATCATATGTGACTGCAGTGTTTCAATAAATCAACGCTACCCACTTATTTCTCTCCTTGGGCAAACTGGTGCCTCGAGTTACTGTAGGTGCGACGTGTTTCTGACTTACGTGCCATCCTCATTGCTTCGATAGAAGACAAGGAAAGGGTCCGATTTGCCAAAGAAATCCTTCTTATCCAGCTTATTGGCACAGAGCTGCATGGTGGCAATGTCCTAAAAAAAGAAAGATGTAAAGGAAAAAAAAGACATGATGGGGAAAAAAGTCTGATGGAAGAACATGCCTTGATCAGGGACTAACTTGAGCTGTCCTTACTATATAAATACCCCCAATACAGTCACAAAATCATCAGGAATCGCTATTCTCATTTTCTTAATTTGGCTAAGAACTTCATTTAAGGTCATGTGACTACCCCTCCCTTGTTTTAGAATTTCATTACTCAAGTTTTTTGTTTTGAGATCCTTTGCTAGTAAACCACTGTTATTTTGTAAAGTTTGTAAAGGATGCCTTGGTGACAATTTTCTGGTAGATAAAGAAATAGGGTTACATTTTTCAGGCCAGTGTTTATAGGTTTTAGTTTTGGATTAATATTATTATGAAAGATGGATTCTATTTGGAGTTGTGTCTGTGTTTTCACTGCACTAATTAAAGATGTGTCAGCTGTAGTTCTGGTTTAAATTTTAATTGATAGTTTGAGGTCATTGGGAGATACTGCTGCTGATAAGGACAATACTAACTGTATGTGCACTGCTGGTCTAGAAAAAATATAGATAAGTAAAAAAAAAACACTCAACCTTTTGAGAGGTATGGGGATAATGTGAAAGGCTTACTGCAGGTCTAATTTAAGAAGAACGCTTTCCCTAACCTGGTGCTCATTAAGACAGAAATCCTTTGAGATTAGTATTGACATTAAGATCAGATTAATATTACTATAAAAGTCCTCCAGAGCTAGAGAGCTGGTTCTGTTTTCAATGGATTAATTTGATTTTTTTTTTTATCTGTAGTTCAGAATAAAATTTATACATTTATACTATACTTTTGAGGTCAAATAGAGAACTTGATACTGTGCACAACACTTACTGTACAGTATGTTTACCGCAAAGTAAGATCAAAATCTACTTTAAAGAATTGGGACTAGTGTAAACAAAATGTTGGAGGTCTAATTTACGACAAAAGCCAACTTTAAATCAGGGTTTAATAAAATAAATATTTCAAGCTTAAGATTGGCATTAGGATCAAAATAATATTACAATAAATGTTTGATGCCATTTGGAATAGTAGTTGTGTTTTCAGAGTTAAATAATTATGTTTCTGCTGTAGTCTGGGCTTACATTTTATTTACACATTTCAGCTGGAGTTCAAATTGTTACTTTTGAGGTGAATCTGGATGATATTCTGTTTTGTTGACGGGCAATAATTACAACATGTTTATGAAAAAATGAAAACTATATGCAATGTTGGTCTAGTAAGAAAAATGGTGAGATCCAAGTAAGCAAGCATTAAACCTTCTGGGCTTGGAAGTAATTTTTTCACAGTTCTAATTTAAGAAGAAAGCTAAGCCTTACTTGAAGCTTATAAAGAATGTTTCATTTATAGTTCCAAGTTTCAGTTCAAATTTGTACTTTCAAAGTTAATTGCAGTAATTGCTATTAATAGGCACAATACTAACTGTATCTTATATTGTTCCTGAAAGAAATCTGAAGACAGCAGTATAAACTTTTTTTAAAAGGCTTGTGAATAATATGAAAACAAAACAGTATAATCAGTACCTAAATTAAGAATATATCTGGTTAGCTAATTCTGACCTTTGGGACACATTGTTTGAAGTTATGTCTACCTCATTCAGTTTTAATGATAAAAAAACTACTTTAACCTCTAGCTCTAAAATGTGTTTACTGTACAGTTTTCTAAAAGCAAGTCTAACAAGGCATTCATTATGCAGAACTTTCACCCTGCATATTAAATTCCCTCAAGAGCCTATTAGACAGTAATTCTTTTGTATATTATTCATTTCTGCATTAGTTGTCATAAAAATGGAGAAACACTGCATATACTCGAACTATAAATGTATGCTTCTGCTATATGTATACTACAAGTGTTATGTTAACTAAGATTAAGAACAATGTTTTAAAAGGCAGGCAAAACAACACTAAAACATACCTGATATTCAATTAATCTTAAGTCAATTATACAGAGGGGCTACAAAAATTACAGGGGCTACAAGAGCTACAACAATACTGCTGCTAACTACTGTACATAAAGTTTCTCATATTCAAAAATGTACTGGTTTGCTTCAGAATTTCCATCTCCAACCAAGAGTTACAGTATACTGTATCAATACAGTATATATAATACAGTAAATCAACACAGTGCTGTTTCATAAAAATCCACAGCTTCTCGTCTATAAATATTATAATGTGCAGAGGTTTTGGTACTTGAAACTATAGTATTGATACAGTATATAGAGCAATGTGAATCTTCAAGTTCTTATGAACACAGTTGTTTAAGCTTGACAAAATGATAAATGAGAAATGCCAACATAATATTGCTCAATATGTTTTTTAGACCTCTCCATAATAAAATAGCCTGATATTAAAATACACTGAATATTCTTGAAAAGAAGGTGGATATCAGGGTGGTTTCCAATAACATTTCACTTAATGTTATTTGTACACCAAATCCTTGAGTGCTAACAATCTTTTTACAAGAGTTTTTAAACTATAGTACATCAATATATATATATAGTATCTGTCCTCACTCTTGATCGAACACAAGTATTTTCAGACTGCATGATGAGCTATACAATAAAATCAGTGATTTTATTTATTTTCTTTAAAGATCATTTAAATGGGCTTTTGCGAAGGATTGACGTTTGATGCTTTCCTATGAAATATTCCATGTTTTTCTGCAATCCCCCCCTTGGTACCAGTTTGATTTCTAGAGCAGGCAGTGCTCACGATCCTAGGAAAGTGCAATTCCACATGGATACAGCATTGGATGCACAATTATGTCTGTGCTTACCTGGAAACAAACAGATTTTATATGCAGCACAACAGCCTATCTTCATGGTTTGTTTGCGGCCTTTGGCATGGCGATCACAGCCCTGGGCCTGCTTTGATCAAAAGCTGTCAGCTATGCCAAATGTTGCTATGCCTCTCCTGACAGACCAAGGCAGGGGGAATGCGATTGCACTGCCAGACTGTCAGATCCACTGGGTTGGAAACAGTTTTGCTTATTTAGGGACTAAACCCTCGTATAAAACCAGAAATAAATATATTTCCTTTTGAAATAAACAAGGGTGGCAACTCAAAATCCACCCTCTAGAAAGTGCTTCCTCTTCAGAAACATTCCTCAAGTCTATTTGTCTCCATCATAGCTCTTCATACCTCTTGACCCCACCACAATGCTTGCATTAGTTTTCAAACAACATTAATGCACATCTCATGAATTACAATATTTAACTGCTTTCCATTGAAATGATTGCTTGACAACATTAAGACACACTGTATACAGTACAGCGATATCGTTTATTTTTCTACATACTGTATTGTGTGCTTGTTTCCTTCTTGTTGCTTTCCACGCAGTAACATTAGGCTTAAATAATTGTGAAGCACTTTGTCTCGAATAATAATCATTCTCTCCTCCCTTTGTGTGCAGTGAACTGAGGTCAAGGGTCAAAACATGTTATTTTCTTGAACAGTTCTCACGTATTTGTAGATATTATAGCAACACTCTCCATCCATTTAACATGGTATAATGACAAACAAAATGCATTCAACATTTTTAATTTGTGGTTCACTTTAGTTTTCTCCCCCTGGTGTTTTTAAATGTTATTCAAAACATCCAAAAGTCTATGTTTAGCCAATATTCAGGTGCAGAAATGTCAAAGCTTGTTATGATGTGGGCCATGTTGGTATCTTAGCAACATGCTTACTCCAAGGGCTAGTTAAATTTGCTTTATCTTTCTTACTGTACATGTTCAGGCTGTACCACTAATTCACATCTGAAATATATTTCTGTGAACCCCAAATCTTTTCAAATTGAACCACACTGAGATAATTAATTCATTTTAAGTATTCGGTTTAACTTGTGTAAAGATCTAGAAACGTTAAATATGAAATACGAAATCGCTGCTTGCCGAGATAGGCTTTGGCTCCCTTGTGACTCGGAACTGGATAGAGTGGTTAGGAAATGGATGCAAGAAACTAATCACTGCGTTTCACTGGTGAAGTCTGTTGGAATGTGAACTCTTACAGTGTGTTATCCTTAAGATGTGTTTTTGCATTTCCATCTATTTTTATGTGAGGTTTTAAATACTAGTCACTTTGACCAAACTACTGACGTGATCTCTTGTTCATCTGCTATTCTGTACCCCACATGTAAATCACATCTGAAACAAGCATTTTTATAAATTCTATTTACTTCTGGCATGGCAGGTAATAACTACTGCTATTCACAGTATGCAATAGACTGTATATATGTTTTTTTAAGTGTAATACTGAAAGCAGTGTGGACCGTTAATTACAAGTAGCTCATTAAACATGAAAAATACCATGATGGACATACATTAGTTTTCTAGCAAAACAAGTTTGGTGGATGACAGCCTGCCTATATTAAGACTAATAGATATAAATTGGAAGGCTAAGTCTCTCAGAGAGAATTAAGTGATCTTTGCGTGCTGAACACAGAACTATAGCAAAACACTTTGAAAGTCATTCAGATCGATTATGAATAGGAAAAGGACATTTCCACTAAGGTTGTCTCAAGGCCTCTCCTTCAAAACGTGGCATTTTGAAGAATTACAATGGACAGACAGCAGCTCCAATTAAATTGAAATGAAAATGATGAATAAAATGGCAGAGCACTGGGATGTTATTATACTTTACAAAGACCAAAATCATTTCTGTCCATTGCTGATTGAAAAAATGTTAGTTTGACCAGAAGCTAACAATAGCCCGGGATCAGTATATGTTTAAACCATTTTCTTGTCTATAACAGGAAAAACTGCAGTTTCTCCTTCCGTAATACTCGATTTTGTAAAGTAAAAGATTACACTATGTGTTAACAGATTTCTTTTGTTTTGGACAGCAAGTTCAAACCACAAGACTTTTGGAAGTGGCTGACAGATTTAAGGGCTGTGAAAGACCTACTAGTAGTTGTATAAAGGCTTTCGATTTGCTGTAGACCCACTCCTCACTTTTGACAAAGTCTTTATGTAACACGATATTTATGGAAGTCAGGAGCGTCCCCTTCTTAGCAGTTGCGAGAGCTCATACATAGAATTACAGTACATACATAGATAACATAACATTGTTATTGACATAAATAAACACATTTTGCTTAATGAATAAATAACTTTGAAGCCAGTAATTAGAATTATTAAACACCAAACTGTATGTACAGTAGCATATTGGAACAATTGGAAAAGAGACTGAGGATGTCACCAGTGTGTGAAAACCAAGCAAGATTGAGGCTAAAATTCAACAGTGGAGGTGGTGACTACATTACGTTCACTCCGCACTACACATCTGCGGAAGGAATAACTGCACTCTTTTAGTATATAACAAACTGTCCATAACAGATGTTGAATCTTATGTAACCCTGGGAGGGGTGTATTATGAAAATGGTAAGGGAGGAATTTGGGGGAGATGATAAGGAGTGGCCTCCTTCACCCCCCAAAGTACTGTGGGGGATCACCAAATGGTAACAGGGATTAATGGAAATTGTGCCCCAACTCCTCAAACATTTTGGGGACCCACCCCTTCTCTCCAAATGTGCAAATTAGCGCAGCTGTGTAGAAATCTGGCTCTGGGCTGGGGTCAAGTGGAAACCCTACCTCAAAGAACGAGTAGCAACAAAGGGAAGTAGTTATACAAATGATACCCTGGAAACTGGTGCTTTTATTATGCAATAATGTAAACTGGGTGAAATGTAAATGTATTATTTGTAGAACCGACCCAGTTAAATGCCTCATTTCATAAGACAGAATGTTTTGATTTTCATCACAGCTCGTTTTCAGAAGAGATGCCCATGGAAAAGTTTTAAAAAATGGGAAAAACAGAAAAGGAACTAAGATAAAATGAGTATTTAGTTGTCTGAGGTTTTGGTTATAAACCCATTACATCTGACATGTTTTGTTGACTGCTGACAGTGTTGCTATTCACCGTTTAATGTTTGGTGTATTTCGGTTTGCTAATTAATTCTTGCTCACATCACTTTTACGGTCAAGGAAAACTGATAAATGTTCCCATCAAGAATCCCGCTAATGTTCTAAAATTGAAACACCTCCAGAAAAAACCTCACAGAAATCGCAATTACTAATTATTCATGACATACTGAGAGTGCCAATGTTGAGACATTGCCCATTTTCACAACATAGAATAGCAACCTTTACTCTTAATCGCTGAACCATAAATTATTCAATTCTTTATATGATGCATCAATATTTTGCATATGCATTTCCATGGATTTCAACATGAAATTATGTCAGGTGTAAATTAATGGAAACCACTAAGCTTCTGCTTTAAAGCACTTTTATTAGCATTAATCTGACCTGTGAATTCCTGAAAATCTATACTTAAATAGCTTTTGATAACAGAAAACAAAAATGTCTGCTTATTTCTGCAATGTTTTGATGGTCTGTTCCACTTCATGAACTTTATACAGTGTAAGTTTACTAAATGTTATTTCTTTGCTTTTTATGTGAATTAAACTCAAGACTCCTTATTTTGCTTAACATGTTTCTATCAGTTACTGTATGTCTAGAGATTCATAATACTGTACATCTTTCACTACAGTATTAATCAAAACCGTTAATCAACAACAAATTCACCAAACAAATATGGAAAATGACTCTAGTTAAATTCAATACACATTCAAAATTTTAAAGAACAGACATTTTTATAACATCCAACCCATCTAACTTGTGATTACTGAAGTAAACATGTACCGAGGTTGTGTACTGGGCCTTAGTGGCACTGATTCTGTTACAGAAGGTGATGCAGGAGGATTCCTCTGCTGTCTAAGCAGTGGCGCCATGTGGCTCTGAAGCCGGATTTGTCCATGAGCGTGATTGAATCCTAGTGGGGGCAAAGCTGACTCATCATGGTTACACATACGGAGAGCGATTTTATTTCAAATGAAACCTACTGTAGATATTCTCGATTTCAGCAGCTAATCTTCATTTATTTCAAGTCATGCATGTCAGAGACATAATGCAGCTGTGCTACTCTCTCAGTATTATTGCTGCCATACTGATAAAATAGTGTGCAGGTGTAGACAAATCTTAGTCCACATCCAGCAAAAACTAATGATAGAGAGCACCACCCTAGCATTGCACAGATTGCTAAAAATGTAGGACATGTAGAGAACAGTCGGGACTTGACTGAATATTTTAGTTATAGTAGGTAAATAGACAAGGTCATGTTTTTTATGCCCATGGTCACTTAATGATCTGGCTGTCACTGGACACAACCAGCTGGTGCATGTCTATGTAACTAATTTCTGATTGCTTGCAATGACACAGGCGCTATAGGTCTGTCAAGAGGTCCTGCTTCAGACTCTGCTCTAAAACAGCTGCATAATTACTATGTCAGTGTAAGGTCAAAGGCCTGCTCATCGTCTTGTTGTTGACTGTGGTGACCTTGTTCTCACAAGACTTCTGCAGTCTTTTTCGGAAATCTTTTTGGCATCTTGCGAACACACACACTAACAGAAACACCAGGGGTCAAGGAAAATGCCTACCATTCTTTACACAAGCACCTCTTCAGCAAAAATAGCAAAAGCCTCTTCTTTTAGAGAGACTGAATGCTGACCTATCACAATGTCTGAATGCCGGATTTTTTTAAAGGTCTAATATGTTCATCCCATGCTTTAAATAGACATATGCTATTAGGCAAAATATTAGCACGAGGTACTGATGAAGAGCTCTATGATGCAAATAATGTTATCACTTTCTATACATGGGATTCACCATGATTTTTTTTTACAATCCTTTAACTTTTTTCACCTTATTTATTCAGCCAAAATGAGAACAGCTGGTCTCAAATTCTCAGAACATTTGCTTGTTTTCCCACATCTTTCCCGCTGCCAGTCCTGCCTAGAGCAATTTTCTTCAGTCTCAGCTGGTGTGACTTCTTACAGAGACCAGAAAATTATAACCATGTAGCCAATATAGATTGTTGTCCAACAAAAAGCACCCTGCTGGTTCTGAAACATACTGTAGTCTCACAAATAGAAAAATGTAGTGATAGCTTCACTTCCGCAGGAGCGCAACTCAGAAAACATTATTCTTCTAATTATTAGAAAAATAGCAAAATGCAATTGGCTTCTTTATATGCAATACGTAACCATGAACAATAAAGGCAGGAGATGTGGTTTGAATGTTGTTTTTTTCTATTGACACTGTAATTTATTTTCACTTGTACCTTGCCCGGAAACAAACGTTCTTAGAATCAAACTAAAGAGAGCCATTGAGTGTTCCAAATGTCTGTAAACATTTTTTTTTATCTATCAATATTTTGGCACCAGTTAACTAAAATAATTTCTCATTGGGTGAAAGTGAAAGTGCTTATTTGTACTAAGACAGTTATATAAACAGCATAAAGCATAATATTGTTATAATGCTAGAACAGTGCATTTTGGAAACTGTTTTGCTGGTTGGCTACACCACACTTTTTATCTGGGATTTGGCTGATGATGAAGATGAAACAAAACGAAATCTCAGCTTATTTTGTTTTTTTGCGCGACATACCGTATAGCATAGCCAGATAATTCTAAAGAACCGTAAAAGGGCAGTTATTGGTCTCTATAGTAGGTCATTTGCAACTGCTATAGAAATGACAGATATGTTTTTTTCCATACCATTATGGTTTGATAAATGGCATCTCTTTAGCAGGTTCCAGTACAGACAGGCAGCCTTAAAAGACACTCTTTTGCAAGCTAGTACTGTATACTGTAATGAAAATGGATTTGATGCACTTACAACACATGTTTAAGTATTTTTTAGGATGAAAACAATGAAGAGGAGGAACAGACGGTTTACTGTATCCCAGATTCTTGCCCCTTAATGTCGTTTTTAAGTATTCCAGTTAGAAATTATTAATTACACACAAGGAAATAAAGAGACAAGTTTCAGACACATTTCAAGTTTTGTACAATACCGTGCTTCAGGTGTTTGTTCACAGAGGCACAAGGCAGAGAAAGTATTGGTACTGACCCGACAGTTGCTCAGTTCCTCTGCTGACAAAATAATGGTCCCACATTTCTTCCCTGGAATTCCACTGTGGATAAAAAAGTCCAGCATTAGGGGAGGAGAGTGCTATTTATCAAAACAGATGCACAGTTGTCTGTTATAGAAACCCAGGCTATATGACAGATTCAGGCCTGGGGCTTGAGAGGAAGTCTGCAAGCTGCACAGGCAATTACAGAGTTTCAGACTCTCCAAACTACCTGGTCCAAATCAACATTTTCACACCTTGTTAACAAAAAGATGACAAGGTGGGATGAAGTCTAGACTCTGCAGAAATCTGAACTTTATTTCCCTGCCTTCAGCCTTCATTGGCAATGCAAAAGACAGTATGTGTACTCTGTAATACTTCTATCCCCTGTCTTACGTAAAAGCACAAAACTTTTGAGTTGGTGGGTGCTGGCTTCCCGATTTTGCTTTACCCCTTATGTGATATGATATTTGTAGATGACCTATTTGAAGACATTAACACAATCTGGTGAAAGTCTTCAAACGCTCTGCATTCCCATAGTGAATTATCGACTGCTAACATCTGTTTGATGATACTTATGGTAGTAATTATCAGATAACTCAACCTGATTAGATAATAAAGAAGATACTATTTTTTACAAACACATAATATCACAGTTGCACAGACAACACCAATAGATTAACCACTAATGTGTACTATTAATAAAACGGCCGTTTGATATACAGTAATTTAACCTGCATTGTAATAAACTTTCAGAAAAGCATAATTGTGATAAAAAGAATGCTGCAATAAAACAAAATTCAAGAACATTGTTTTCAAAGCTGCAATAATTTATTAACTGTATGATTGTCATTATATGGCTTCCATTTGTGTACATATACTATAAATAACTGGGCTTCACATCTTAGGTCTTCCTTTAATTAATATTAATGTATCTCTGGTACTTTTGCCATGAACATCTATGCTATGACAGACATGCAACTTCTGAAAAAAACGTTTCTAATATTTATACTGGTGTTTTCTCCATCAAAACTCACAAGAGCTTTTAAACAACAAAACTAAACAATCACAGGGCATAATCTCTTTGGAAATAAAGATGATGAGCTATGGAAATTTAAATTTATCAGCAGTGTTTTTCTTCTACAACACGATTCCCACAAACAGTACCACCATACCTCGGATGCTTTAGACCCACCTACCTTTGCAAAGGAACACTCCAAATTTGAAATTTATGCTGCTTGTTGGGTATCAACAGCCTCTTTAAAACACCCTAATGACCCTTTTGTTTTCTGACAACCCAGGCAAAGCTTTCTTGTTAAAGCACTGATTCACAATATAATGATTTTTCCAAGGGCGTCCTTCAGACAGGACCCACAAGCGGCCATCATACAGACATGAGTCATGAGATAAGTAAACTACTGAGACATGCAATTTAAAACCCAATTAGGTGTGAAGAAGATCTTTTTTAAATAATGCAGGTTTACATGAACATGAGCACTTCGGATGCAGCCAAACACTCTAACAAATCAGAAACTTGTACATCCCCTTCCCTTTCGAAAAACTATCATCCATGGACATTGTGCACCTGAGCTGATTGTGGGAACAACAGTTGAGTGCAATGCTGGAATGAGTTACGATGAACTTAACATCTATACCCTGCTTAGATATTTACCAAGCTGTCTTTCCTTTTCAATCTTTGTTTATCCAACAGAGACGTAAAGGTGAAAATTCCTCAATAGATTTATGGTGGCTGGATCTTTCAAAGCTCAAGTAAGAAGGTCCTGATCACCCAAAGAGCCTGATGTTGTGTGTATTCAGTGAGGAGATCATATTAATCTAGTTATCAAATAAGGTCAGAGTATGGCCACTGTTTATTAATTAAAAATAGTGTATTGAATACAATGACAAGATAATCGGTTACAATAGGGCAGGGTGTTCTTTTTATTTCCTTGGTCATTTAAAGAACATGTCAAGATCATATTCATGTTGGTGCATACTGTAAATCACACAAGACTTTGCAAACATCACACACAGCAGGTCTTAAAGTGATTTGAAAATTATGCATCTGGGCTAATGCTACCTGTTGTTTTCGTTCTCTCTGTTGCAAAATAACAGATCTCAAAACAAATTGATCACCATGAAGAACGTTTTCAGATATTCTTGGGCCAACAGATGCTACCCCCACTCCCTATGGAAGTTAACAAAACATTTCAATAGATGTAACTAAAACTCATTTACTTGCCACTTAAACTTCCTACAACAGACTTCCAAGATTAGAAACAGAAATTATACAACCGGAAAGGGAACAGAAAAGTGTTTGCTTAGAAAGCAGAGGGAGAGAATTAGCTATTTTTAAAAGTGGTCTAAAAATAGTCACAGTCAGAGCTCAGTTTTTGTGTTAAAATAAGACAATGATGCAAGACTGAACTAGTTACTGTGCACAGTCACAAAAAGAACCAGTGGTGTTTTGCTACTGGAACCTCCTGTGATTAATAATGTCTTCAATGTTTCACATTAATAGATTTTTTTTTTTATCTGAAGACCTGCATTCAGACCTAAACTATCAGGTTGCCTATTTGCTTCAGTGACCTTTGCAAGTGTAAAAAAAAAAAACTTCTTCATAATTAAAACACAGTTGAATACAAATTCTCATTAATGGAGTGCCTTTATTCCTTGCTTAAGTGAACAATACCAATGTCCAACCTGACATTTAAACCCAAAGTACACCATTGAGGAATACCAAACTACCACCATCATTATTTTACACTCTTCTTATTGACTATTACAGGAAGGAAGGAAACTGGGTATCTTTCATGTCAGGAGACCAGGACAATTAGGCACAACTTTGTTGTGTAGTGGTTGAGAACTAAACAATTCTCTGAACTGCAAAAGGTATTTATCATTTTGTTTCTATGTGACCTTTCTAACAAAAAGACCGAGACCACAAAACAAAAATGTAATTTCACCAGAAAAGCACCAGCAGAATCAGAAGTGAGAAAATAAAGCACAGATTTGTGGGAGTTAAGAAAGTATACAGTACTGTAGTCCTGAGGCACAGGACATGAAAACATGCAAACTGGTATGTGTGTGTGGGGAGGACATCTATAATCACTTTCAGAGAAGAAAAAGTCTGCTTGCTTTTTTTTTATTAAGGGGAGAGGGGTGCATGGCACAGCTGACATAAAAGTTCCCCACCATAATGATGTCTTGGGTGAGAAATTTTACATTGTTTTTCCTTGTCAGCAAATAGCAACTTCCTGAGCAGAATTATAAAAAAAAAAACTTAGAACTTGTCAGTTAGAAAAAAAACAGCATTTAGACAGATGTGCTGCAAAATTACAATAACTGACATTGACTGAGTGTAAGCCGGCACTTTTATTTAAACAAACTATTAATGTTGCCTTAAAAGGCCTTTGGGCACTTTCACCATTATAGACCTACTTAAAATGAGAGCTTAATGAAACTCTTAAAGGCTGTACTGAGAGCAGGATAAATAATTGTTTCACCATTACTAATAAGACTCTAATCATAAGTTATATGTTGACATGTCCCTTACTGCTTTTGGAAAACAGTGCATTTTGGCAGCACATTCCATTCTGATACTGATTCACACCGACAATGGAAACTCATTTAACTAATGCGTCTCGGGAGCAAACGTCTGCAAGACAGCACTAGCCTGTAGATCATTCAAAATAACTGCGCACTTTAGTTTTTAGAAGTGAAAGAAGTGAACTAAACATGCCTTCTAAGTCACAGACAAAAATTAACTTGTTTTTTTATAGTAACAACTCAAAAATGGAACCCATTTCCCCGATTTTCTCTTTTGCTTACATTATCTGCTACTGTACTTTCCCGTTTCCTGCGCAGTACTGATTATTTTTACATACTCTCAATTCCTTAGAACTTTGCAAGGAAATCTTCTGTGTCACTTTGCTTTCTAATGGCAAGCCACTCTCCAGTCATAGATCAAGGACAGAAACAAAGTACATCGAGACCTGCTACAGGAGATGTTTGTAGAAAAGCCCATTAAAGTATCCGAAACAAAACATGAGAAAAAACAGATATATACATAAGAAGCCGAAAATGTTGGTGAGAATATTTTTATGAAAGTGATGCCATACAAGTATGACATTTAAAGGCTAAAATTAAAATGCTTTTGTTAGGTTTTCAAGTCAGTATCCGATGCAAGCTCTATTAAAGTGTGCAAACTGCAAACTTGTAAAGGAGCAGTAAGCCCTGGGAAATGAATTTCCTTTTCATCAGAAATAACCTTTTCACATTCCATACACATTTTTATTAACATTTTTGTAATTTTGTGAGAAATGTAAAATGGCACTAGCAGGATCTTGCTGCTCTAGCTTTTGAGCCCAAACTCCTAACCCACTACAGAACAACAAAACAATATTAAACCAGATTTAGTTCAACTGCCTTTAAGTTAAATCCTGCATTTGTTTGGTGAGACTTAAACAAGTTGACATTTATATTGAAAAACCAATGTTGTCAATTAGTTAACTAGGTCTTTTCCTTAACCACAAATTCCCAGGCTGTTGTGTGGAAAGCAGTGATCAATCGTTATCTTACATGTTTGCTTACATGGTTCACTAGGCCTTTCGTGGATAGGAGAAGAGTTGTTAGCACCTGAGCCTTAATCAGAAATGACAAGGGACACTGTAAAATAAACAGCCACTATTTTAGAAACCATTTCAGCGTAGCACGATGAGATATTCATGTCATTCCCAAAGTAGCCCTGGTGAGCCCAAATACGGAGGCAGAGAAACTGGGCTGTCAGTGAAGAAAAGCCTGACCTAGTTACATCAGCTACCATGGACAGCACTGACTGCAAGGGCATGAGCATGAGCGACAGGAAAGTACAGTCACAGCTGTACACCACAGTTAAGCAAATTGAAGAGCCCAACGTGTCACCAAGAAGAGAGCAGGGTGGCCGATTACCATCTGGTCATTATCCTAATGCTAAGGCATCAGGTTCAACCAAGCGGGTGATTTAATTACAGTGCACTCTTTATAAAAACAAATCAACCCCCCCTTCTTCCCTCATACTTTTCCTCAAACTCCATCCCCTGATCACACTACGGATATATACTCCCTGAATGTCTTTCACTTCAGAAATGCACTTTTTAATCAAACCAAACATTTTACCTGAATGTAGGAAGTACCTGGAAAAAAAAATGAGAAAAAGCTACTTGTAAGCTGCTGATGGACACAGTCAATGGTAGAGGTGAAGACATTGCACAGAAAAGGAGTGTTTAATGAAACAGTAATGAATTCCCACACTCTTGCAGATCGGTGAGGGACCTGACGCAAGAACAGAAAATCAAAAGCTAAACCTCACATCCTGATCAGCATGAAAATCCTGAATCTGGCACTCTCCACATTGTTGTGGTTTTCCAGACTTGTAATAAATCAATACATTTATTTAAGGTCTATGAATATAATAAATGTCTAGTTTAACTGAATATATACTGAATATGCAGTACTTCTATACTTCTATACTAAATTTCTATACTATGATAAATCGATAACACTTCCAGGTAAACTTCTTTAGAGCATAATTATCAAATGGAAAACCCCAGTAAATTAACATTTAACAGTCACACAATAATACTCAAAAATATACAGTTTTAGGGTACAGGGAAGCCAATTCTGAATGACTTCTTAATGAAATCTGACTTTAAAAGACTCTTCAAATCTAAAAGAAATGAGAAATGCATCAGTCTTCTTTAAACTGCATGATCAGTTGTTCAAGATTCAAGAGAACATCTCATCTATCATATGATTTAGTTTAACATGCATAAAAAAACATAATTTACATTATTTTAATAGCCACAAAAATGTATTATTGTATATGAGAATAATTGCTAGAATTTGTTTTGCAAGGGGTGGTTTTCTGACTCCCTGATATAACAGCAAAACATTTTTCTCTGACAGATAACACTCACCCCCCCCAAAAAAGGTGCTGCATACTATTTGAAGTAATCCAATACAATGAGTAACAACAGGGGAGACGTGTGTACTGTCCTGAACTGAGTCCAGCAGCAAAGCCTACATTCATCTTTATTATAGCCATGGCAGCTGTGTTCTTAACAACCAGGTCAGATTTACCAGCAATGAGCACCTGGCGATAAAGACCAAGTCTGAGTGACAGAAAGTCCATCTTATTCAGTCATCTGGCGTTTGATGAAACTTTAAAACAAGGGGGGAAAAAAGGCTGCTCAGCTGTCTTGAATCCTTTCTTGCTCTCCAATTAGGCAATGTTTTCTGACAAGCCTGTTCTTTGGTCTTTGCTTGTTTTGGCAGTGTTCCTGCTACAGGAGTACATTTTGGAAAGAATTGTAAGAGATGAAAGACACATCTCAACTTTGTAATGCAACTGTCTCTTTAAAGTGTACATTGGGGGATATTCAAATCCCAATAAAGATAAATCATTATCTTTAGTCAGTTCTTGTTTTGTGGCTACAGCCTATGTTTAGTGACAACATTACAATTTTATCAATGTTTACCAAGAATAACAAGAAAGTGTTGTTGAGTTGTACAATATCAAATGAGGACTATTTTATAATATTCTAAATCTGGTATAACTATTGCACTCTACAATATATTGGCAACAAGTTATCAACAGTGATCAGTGAGGTCCCGTATTTTAATTTATGCTTGCTGTTGGATCACTGCATGTCTAAAACACCTCAGGATGATTTAAATTTAGACCTGATTACAGTGATTTGTCTTGCAGTGTATAAGGTTTCCCTACACAGTAATGCCATTTTAATCTTGATGCTATTATCACACTGCAGAAGACTTCTGGCATCAGTTTGTATACTGAAAGGGAACTCCTGCCTCTTTCACAACCAAAACAAGGCATCTTCTTTATACCAGCTGAAAGAGATTCCCCAGGAAGACAAGAACAATTTAAGCAATGTTGCCATATGCCACATACCTTTTTCATAGTAAAGAGTCTGTGCATATTCATTTTTTGAAACTGCTGGTTCAATTTGAATTGAGTGCTTGAAAACGTAAAATTAAATGTTAAAGCTCTCTCATACAGCTCAGAACCACTTCCCAGCTTCTCCTTTGAATTGATCCCTGTGTGGATTACAGAAGTGTTTAGGCCTTGAAGAACTAATGGGTTTCTAAGACTTCGAAAGCTGATGGTAGAAAAAAGGCCAAGTTTGAAGTAACAACTCCAGCCACAGCACTGGGAAATAAAATGCACAAGATGTGTAAAAATTAAAAAGCACAAATATGTTTTTCCATTTTAGGTGTAAGATAACAGAATTCTTGGATTTTCAGTTTTTATATGTCATAATACATAAAAAACGTTTTTGCTCTTTAAGATGAGGTTGAATAATGTAATATGTTTATTGTTAAGTTTAAAAAAAGAAATGTAATTGGATCTTTTAAAGGGGCACAAACTTAGCATATTCACAGTGCAATGATCTAAATACAAAGACTCCTTATCTGATTAATTTATACCTTGGTTCCTGATTTGATTAAGATTGCCACAACATAATTTGATTCAATGGTTTTCTGCAAAATATAAATTACATACCATACTAATTAGAAAATTAGTAACCCTGCAACAGACAAAAAAAAAGTATTTTGCAGAATTGTATACATTCTGTAATTTTATACTGTAAATGTTATACAGTAACAAACATTTTTAAACAAAACCTATACCACAGAAGGTTTATTCCAATGGAACATAGGTAATATAACTACTTTTCAAAGCAACATATAGGATTCCCACTGCACGGGGATTGAACATTTCACCGTTTTTATTCTGTTTTTAGATTTGCAAAGGCAGATATGGATTTAAAAAACAGCAAATATTGTGAGTTTCATCAGCTTCCTACAGCCCATAATACCTGAAATGGGTCAACAAAGTGGTCCTATTTGAATATTTGTTTTGTTTTACCATGCCCGAACACTGTTCCAGATGAAGCCTGCCAGCTGGAAAAGCATGAACTATCTACAATTATCTATTACTGACCAATGAATAGTCTCTGGGGGTGGAAGACATGATACATTTGTATAATCGTCTATTTAGCATTAAAACCCACCAGAAATGCTCATCAATGGCTACTAGTTCTTTAAGAATTCTTGACTTCATTAATAAGCATGTGATATAATTATCATGCTACGGGTTGCGACGTCTGAGATCTTTGTACCAAAGGTCTGCACAGAATATTTTTAAACTATTGTTTTTTTAACTGTTATTTTTTCTTTTTTTATACTGTGTGCATTTATTAATAAAGACAGATATAAAATATTTCAGGATATTGGTGAGGAAACAAATGCCACTTAAGTTGACTGATTTCAGACACCGAAGAGCATTAGTAAATATACAGTATTATATAACAGTTAAACATTGTCTAGCATTCTTTAGCGGCAGATTATACTGTATACAGTACTGGACAAATTAACTCCACAGAAAATTCCAATTAGACTTCCCAATACAGAAGAATGAGCTCAAAGCCACAAAGAGACTGCAGATATTCCCATAAAGTGTGAACCCAGAATATATACATGCTCCTTCATGTCAAGTTTTGTAAACCAGAAATATTTTTCTGCAGTACTGAAGATTAAGAAGTACCACCTAAATCAATGCCTTCCAATGATGAACTTTATCTTTTACTAAACACACTGCCACGGTTTCATGATTTAGTGGTCTGTCATGCTCAGCTAGTTAAGTTAGATATGAGTGTATGGTGATTAGCAGAGTAAGCAGCCATTGATGAGAAGAGATAAGTAACTTCAGTAACAAAGTGACCTGTTTTCCCAGGCCAGCAGAGAATTGTGCCTACCCTACAGAGTCCCTAAGGAACTAAGCCCAAGATCTTGTCAGAGCAATTATGCATTACTAATTTCCCAAACTGTCCAAAGACTTACAGTGCTACATCTGCATTAATCCAGATTAGCAGTGGACAAATTTTGAGTTTGAAAAAAGAGCAAACATCAAAGCTAGGTAACAACAGTGAGATTTTCTGTATCTACTGCTGAGGTATGAAAACTCAAAGTATCACTCTGAGAAACACAAGCATTAATTTACTTTGACACAAAAAGACAAAGATATAGTGATATCTTTGTGACTTTTACAAAGATTTAAAGTCATTCTGTGTGGATTTAAGACTAAACCCAAATTGATGTTGTGAGTGGCAAACATAATAAGTATAATTTTAAAGATAATTCTATTACAGTATTTATTAATTCGTCAAGATTTGTGCATTTTCAACAATTCTTTGCAATATCTGACATTGCAGTGGTTGGCTGGAGGGGCTATCTCAACAATGAAAGAACTTGAAATTCATGAAAAATTAAATTACACTGTCACTATTCAAACAACATAAAAAGAGAAACAGTAAAAGCAACTTTCTGACTAGACAGGTTAATCGAACTTTGCTGTATGACGTATCTTTTAAACACTTACAGAGTGTGTACTTCTCTTTAAGACCTCCACAAGTAAAACAATAGAAACAACTGGAATGGCATGTCTAAGCAATTTTACTACTGTATTTACATGAAAATGTCCACACTCAGAAAGACTTGATTAAAGCTTTCTCAAAGCTTTTACAGTGTACGTTTTTACTACATATTTGACAGACCATTGCTTCTGTATTGCAATTTGATTTAATTTTAGGCAATTAAAATGTCTTTCAAGAGCAATTATGTGCTCTTCACATGTTATAAGTGTTTATAGGGAAGTCCACAAGAAGCATTTTAGAATAATTCTATTAATTCATTTCATTTACCCATTAGGGAAACATATACAGTATTATACAGTATTCAAAATTCACATATTTTTCAAACCTTCCAATATAAAGTATTACCCAGAAATCTAGTCATACAACAAGGTTACGTCTCCTATACAAACCACACCATAGCCACATTCCTAACTTCTTCATGTATCCTTCTAGTCGAAGCAAGGGAATACTGTATACAGCATCTGGAATCTGCTGCAAAGAACAAAAACATTTTCATCTAGCTTCCTTTTAGGTGAAAAACTGACATTACGAGTAATATGTGGAAGGCGATGAGTTTAATTAAAAAACGTTGCTTTGGGACAAAAACCTGGAAATGTTCTAAGGAATTGCTTTCATAAAAAAACCAATACAAACAGATGCAGAAATAAATACTTGCAAACCAGCACATACAGTAAATATCTGCAAACACGCACAATAAAAGCTAAGCATCTTAATGGCTGAAATAAGGACTATCCTTGTGTACTCAGTAAAATGTTGCTGAAGCCTTGTGTCTAGAATCTTAACTACAAATTACAGCAATTATTACTATTCTTCTACTACAACTCATGATACTAGTGATGCCTTAGGAACATCACCTAATCACAAATGTAGATGCACTCAGACTTCAGTATTCAGAAACTGAAAAGTTATTTTCTCTCCAAGGCACAGGACTAATGTACCCTCACTGCTAAGCATGTCATATAGAGTATTCTTTAAAAGGGAAGTTTTGTTGAGCACACAGAAAGTAATGTGACAGTAAGTGCTTCATTCTGAAGGAAAAATGAAGTGTAACTGTGAGAGAAGCAGTGAAGGAGGACAGGAATAAGATCCAAAAGATTAATGGGTCTTTCAGCATGTGAGATAATAAGAATGTATGGTTTGAGCAAAGAGCACTATTTTTAGGGTCAAGGATGGGCAGCCTTTCAGAAAACCCTGTGCCTCACAAAACAACCGTGTTAAGTTGTCACTTGTGCTGCACTGAAAAGACCGACACAAAGCGTTAAATGCCATATGCGTAAGAGCCAGTGCTTGATATCACAGCTCCTTTGGAGTTATGTGGTGAGGCCAGATTATTATACTTTTTGGAGAATATTAATGAAGTGACCAGAAATCTTAAAAAATATTCTATATATAATTTAAAAATATTTAAAAATACAAACTTATAATGCATGAGATATTGCATTTAACGAACCACAACTGAAGATTTCACTTATGAACTGAAGTGGAAATTATAAACAGTGTGGAATAGTGGTTAGGACTGGATTTGTGACTGGACGGATGAGGGTTCAAAGATGAAATGCTACTATATCCTTGAGCAAAACAATTGACTCAGATTGGCCTGCTACCTACACACAGATACTCTCCAGGTCATCATAAATACAAATGAGTTCTCAGTTGACTCATCTGTTTAAAAAACAAAGTGCTGGTTGAAATGGTTTGCAACAATCACCTACTAGTAACCAAAGAAGTGGGCAGAATGCTTTTCTCCTATACTGTATGTAACCTTTTGTGTAATCTTAATATTATCACCTTCATGACAGTGAGACCTTAAAACAGCTGATGTGTGATGTACACAGATACATTAAATAGTCATTAAAACTAACTTAAAGGATTTTAATCTGGTTTCGCTTCAGATAATTAATTTGCCTCTTGGTTTCACATTAAAGTATGTCTACAACGAAGGTCACTCCTCAAGTTGCTTAATATTGGTTTATCTATACTTTAGTTCGCAATTATAGCCCACTCTAAGATTACAGAAATTGGCTAGTAGCCATCCAAAGGACTGTTTGGTCTGAAAATGTTACCAAGATAATGCAAAAAAGGATTGTACTGTATTTAAAAGGACTATCCACATGATACAGAGATATTATATTTTAATTTACAGATCATCTTCAAATTTATACATACTGTCACTATTTCTGTACATACTGCCACTATTTATTATTTACTATTTACTGCTTTGTAATGTAATGTTTACATTGTGCAGGGTTATCTGTTGTACTGTGTTGTCTGCTGTACTCTACATGTCTTGAAAGAACGGCACAAATAAGAATCCCAATGTACACAGAGCAAATAAAATCCTCTACTCTCTAAATGTCTGGGACCCCTGTAAAACAATTTCCTCCTCCAGTAATCCTGGAATTCAGACAGATGAGAGAATTAGGTTAATATATAGGATGATTTCACACTATGGATTTCTTGTTCAATTTTGGAGGTGGCTGTAGACTATTTCAGAAGTATTAGTCACCCACTCATAAGCATTTAAACTACAGTATATTCTGGGGGGTATATCTGAAAAACAAATGTGAAGTTAAGATCAGATTTTCAAAATTCAACAAATAGTCTCTTACTAGTGAGATTTTGCACATCTGCTAAGATAAAAGGGCCTCTTTGATCTCAATATTTTTGACTTCAAATAAAAAAGGAGGAGTCCTTATAACCTATAGTTTAAGTCAATATCGATCACTACCAATGTACGATTTCCCCATCCATAGAATGTGCAATGAAAAATAAGAATAAGATTGGTTTAATCAAACAAAACTTTATAAGCTATCACAACTCTGTATATTTCAAGATCAATTGAAACAGTCCATTTAGAAGCACAACACAATAATGAAAGCAATATAACTTTACTATAATGGAATCCGAAAAAAACAGCAGCATGCAGACACGATTCATTTGTGGATCATGCATCGAATGTGGCATTAAAATAAACTGATTTTAGAGACACAAGAATGCATTGCTAATAAAGAATGAAATACTGCAGAAATCTCCGTCTTGTTTTAGAAAAATACTGTATATCCTGCACCAATTGAAAAGCTTTCATGTTTTTATGTACAGAATGTGGGATAACAGTTTTCAGCCCGAGATGAATGCTATTCAATAGTGAAAAGCTGGACTTGGTGCTTATGAAAGCCGACAAACATGTCTATTCATTAGATGCAGGCCATGGGGCCCCTGTGGTGCCTATCTAAGACTATTACCGGTTTACCAGTACATTCCTACCTCTCAGGAGGGCAGCACTTCTAAAGTGCACATGATCTGGCCCCCCTGACTGAAAGTAAAAATAGCACTTCACTTCTCTCATCCTCCTGAAGGACAGGGAGATCCACAGAATACCAGACAGGCTTTCTCCGAGAATTATGAACACCCACACTTCATTGTACATAGACACTTAGAATGCCACCTCTTAGGGATAAGTCTACAGCTTTCATCTTTGTTAAATCTCAATAAAGAATAACCCTCATTGTCATTCCTGCTTCATTACAGTACTCGGGCACTAGGAACAGCTTCATGATTAGCTAAAAGTCAGGTACATAGAGTTTAATCTCTGATTTTAAAACGTACAATTCTGTCTGATTCTTATTCATTAGGATTCCAGGCGTTGAAGCCTTCAGTGATTGCAAGGATTTTTTTTCTTTTTTTTCCCCTTCCATTTCTTTTTCCTTTACCAAATTTCAAACTGGCCCAGCTTGAACAGCATGCACCTGATCAGCTCCCAAACTTGCCAGGTATAGAAATGGAAACTGGTATGTAGCAAAAACAGTGATCCTATGCCAACCAAGACGGTGACTGTATTTAAAAAAAACTTTTCAAAATTCTCCTTTCCATGCTACTACAGCTACTGAACTGAAGTGGGGCAGATTCCATTAGGACCCAGATGTGCGTCAGATTTGTACCTGACAAGCTGTGCATTTTTCTTGATATACTCTCTTTTTCAAAACCTATGGCCAATTAACTCCACACTTAATAGGTCATGTCAGCTGTGGTGCCACCTTACAAAGCATGTGCTACAGTACGTCACACTATCAGTACAATCTTTGCAATGACAGACATGTTCTAAATGTGGGTTGCTTTAAACAAAACCATAGAGTAGACATGCACCTTATCTTTCTAATCACACACATTTTAACGACATGGTTACATCCTGCAACTGCAAAAATCAAGATTGTCACCTGACTGCCAATTTGTTCTCAAACTGATAACTTTAAAGTTGGCAGGCATCATCCCAGGCGCCAGCTGGCAAGTGACAATAATACAGCTGTGTGCCCCGTAATGGTGACCTGAGTTTTAATCTCTGACACTACTGCTTTAGATCCAGCACACTGGCAGACTTAAAAGCAAAGGAACATCCATGTGTGCTCCAGCTTAGCTCAACATATGTCCAGTATATTGCTGTGGTTAATATTAACATTAAAGTTATGGGAAGGTGGTTACAAACTGATATTGTTCCCGTCTAAAACCTCTTCAGCAAATTAAACTTGATATTTATCCTCATTCAACTTTCCAATTCAAATGTCTGAGCCTATGTAATAAATGACCGCATAAGCTTCAAACAGGTGTTGCTAAATTGAAACAGATAAAAGAGGTGTTTTAACAATATTTTAGTGTTGCTGGATTGTAAAACGCATGTTGATAACCTAGTATGACATTGATTACTATAAGCGCAATTTGTCTTTGCAGTTCTCCATTTACAAAGGTTCTCATTAAAATGAAATAGTCAACAGTTTTTGAACATTTATCTGGGTATTTACAGCAAAGCGATTTTGCTTACTTAGGTAAACATTTCAATTCATAGTCTGAATTAATGCCGTTAAGGTAGTACTGTTGCAGTTATACATCAATTTATCACAAACTACTCAATTACTATCCCTGGCATTAAGCAGACAAACATTTCTCACTATAAATTATTTTAAGCACAAGAACAAAGCCAATGGAATGCCAATGAAAAGTAAAAATGAGATGTTAGTGGTTATTACCAAAGACAAAATATCTTTGGTATAATAATCCCTTATTATACAAGAAATTGCTATCCTACTGATTTTAATGAGCAGATTTTTTACTCTTCTGGGCTGGTCAAGAGTGTTATTGTTTTCTTACCTATTGTTTATGCTTCAACTAATGACTTTGAACAGGTTACTCAAATAATTAATCAGGAATGTTATTGTTTTCTTAATTAGTACTCTTCTGTGGTGTATTAATGTAAAGTTTAGGTGTTTGGGGGAACATTTTTTCAGTTTTGGAACCAATCAGAGATTGTAACACGGGAAGTAATGGGAATTTAGTTTCAAAATACATTCAGCTGATCATACAATTAATAGGTCTCTAGCTACTAGGATTTACTAAGACACCAGGTTTATTTTGAAGAGCGTACCAATATCTGAAAAAACACCTGTAGATGTTATTAAATTAAATATTAAGCAGAGACACGAAACACTTATCAAAAGAACATATTTGCTAACTTAAGAAGGACAACAAAATATAATAGGATATTTTGACTGAAGAACATATTACAAGTGACAGTTACTGAAATGGAGAAAGACTTTCTATTTCACGCACATTTTTCTTGACTTAAGATCTGGCAGCAGAGGCTTCAGGTCAAAGAATTAGCCTTTATTTTAATTTTATCTTCTGCAGAAAGCTTTTTGGTCTTTTCCATTTAAACCTTACAAAGACTTCTGCAATTACAGGTTACATTCATAGCACAGTATCTGTTAGTGAAGCCAATCATTTTTTTTTTTACTTTCACACTCCCTGCTATTTAAGAACACGCTGTGCTATTAAACACAGGTACTGTGTAAACACATTTAGTATTTCAATAGCATTCATTGTTAAGTGCAATTTGTCACAAAGAGAGAATATCACAAGGGCTTTTCACATCCTGAAAAATTTAACAGAACTCCATCACAGGGAAAGTTGGCACCTGTATCAGATTGTACAAAAAGTAACTATGTACAGTAATTCTTTTTGTCAGATGGTATGCAGACATGTGAAATACACTCAAGAACATCCACGTATATCCTGTATATACGGTATGGAGTCAGTTGCAGGAACTGGAGAAAACTTTACAAATAAACGGAGCATCTCAAAAGCAGAGAGTTAATATGATGAACAGCACTGAAACAAGTTGCAGTAACAAGATTCTCAGTGAGACATCACATGTGTTTCTGGGCAAGAAGGGATCTTTTGTTGGAAAAACAAGTGTAAAGTTGTGATCACACAATAAAAATAAAACTGCACACTGCAAACTGTGGCTTTCCTTTGTAATTCTACAAGAAACACCTTTGGGATTCTAAGAGAAAATCCCAGTAGGACCTACTATCTGCAATAGTTAGTCCATATTAATAATAATATAAGGCCTATCCAATCGAAATAGCAACAACTATACACACCAATTAAATGGTATTATACAATTAGTAAGATACAGAACTCCAAATGAAATCCCAATAGCATAATGGCTTTTTTCCATCTTCACTATACAATCCCCCACTTTTGTAAACGGCACTAAATTTGTCGTCAATCTTTACATTTAAAAACAGTGGTTAAAAGTGGCTTGCCAATGTATGCACCAATAGAACGCAAAACACCAAAAAGGGAAGAAAACTAAAAAATAGCATAAGATTAATGTCAGAAAACATTCAGTATTTTTTTAGGTACTTACAAAAAACGATCGGATAATTGAATTTATTAAAATTAGAAGACTATATTTAGCACAGCATGGATGGTCTGTAAGCGACCAGTGCAGCGGATTTCTGAAGTTCAATGCGATAATTCATTTTCCATTCATTTCCTCAGGAGTGCTCTGTGAGATGGCCCCCTCCTCAAGTGATAAATCTCAAACGAGGAAGTGGCTGGCCATTGTTATGCCTGACAGCCAAGCTGCACTGACAAGGGATAAGCCACATTTTCCCCGCTGACTAACAGGGAAAAGGGCAGGCGGCACTGAGGCAGTCATTCCTCCAAAGAGTTTACTTGTGTGCGAGACAAACAAGTCACCTCTGGGCAAAACAGGAATCAGCACGGTTTCTGAAAGTTTAAAATGTTATGAAATGTTGCTTCGTTGTGTTCAACACCATGACTTTAATGGTTTTTGGCTTCCTAAAGCAATTGCACATCTTCACAAGGATATACTGTATACAGTACTGTATATAAGTGTAGAACGCATTAAGCAAGTGAAGTACCCACAAGTCTCTCACATCAATCCATCTAATTGCTCAATTTGTGGCAAAATGTTCAATGGCATGGCAGAGAAATTAATGTCAAAGACAAAGAGATAAAGTGTGGGAGATAAAGTTTTTGGCAATAATGCAGTATCTAAAGAAAACTGCCTGACAAAATAACATTTTTCATCACGTCTGTTTTTCATGCAAATTACAAAAAACTGCCGACCATCCCTTAATTGCAAAACTTGAAAGGACTGTTGCCTTTAATTCATGCAGTTTCTAATTAAAATAAAATCAAGTGAACGGGAATAAAAAAGCATGCATTGTTGAAGAGTCAAATCTGGAAAGATTATAACAAGCGGGTATAAAATGTAATTTTATTGACATTTTTTAAAAAAATTAATAGGCATTTAAAACCCAATCAGTCACTTGATGTGGCCATGAGGATGAAAAGTTGAAACCCCAAACTATAAAGGAGGAAGACAAATATTTGACTTGGGGATGGTGAAGACTTGTAGAGCTTTGTGCCAGTGGTTAGGAGTGAGAAATAAAGACAAAGCAAGGAGAGAGATGAGATCAGTAAGGATTGAGCCATTCTCATTTATAAACTGAGCACGGAGAGTGCTTTATGTTGTCTTAGTCAGCAAGCAGATTAGCTGCCTGACTTCCAGATAGGGACACAAAGACGTGAAGCAGAACTCAAGAAAAGGGAGCTATGCTTCTTATCACTCTGTTGTGTTCAGAATGAGAGAGATGGCTGTGATGATGTTTAAGTAACAAAGATTGTGATTGCTTGGTTATCTCCATGTCCAACTGCACTTATGTACCCAGACCATAGATTTTATAGAGTCCAGATGTTACATATATACTGTAGCTTACATTGAAATAAAACAAGAGCATCGTCTCCTAATTTTAATTAAAAAATAAAACTTCAAAATAAGGCCATTGGGTGTATAAACCCAATCTGTGCTCTATGAGATCTCCTTATCTTCTGCTAAGCCATAATAGTAAATGATTAACTTTACAGACAAAAACAGTTTTCAACTGAATATAGCCTAGACCCTTTTTGCAATATCTTTTGTGTTTAAAAGATATAATCATATTTTATAAGGTCCTAAAAAGTCACAAGAGTCTGATTGCTTTGAGCTACTAAACAAATTAATCACTCTCTCCTAAAGTGAACACATTAATGCTGAATTAACTATGATTAATTTACAGTCATTATACATAAGCTTCCTCCACAAAAACCCTATTCAAGGTGAAAACGAATGTGGAATCCCTGCAAAAATTCTCTCTGGATGTCCTGTGAAGAAGGTGAATGACTCTCAGCTCTGCAAAGCACAGGCTATCAATCAAATTGAAGGCATGGACAACTATGCATTCTAAGAATTAAATAAGGAGCTTGGACTAACTCCCAGGACCAATTTTCTATCATGTGTGCAGTGACAAATTAAAAATGTATGCCTGCCCTTTCTTGATAGCAAGAAGCATCAAATTCTCCATTTTATACTTATATTCTGGATCTCTGAAATCACTGAAAATACTTTGAGCACAAATACAACAACTTTTGTTTGCAACACTAGAAAATATGAAATAAAAAATTATATGTACACTATATATCAATGTGTGATTATTTTTTTTAACAATGTTCAAAGCTATAAAACACCAGAGATGTTTTCCCCTCTACCTGAAAAATCTGAATACATCTCTGTGGTTGCTTTTACTAACAATTCCAAATAATTCTCCTTGCAATGAAAAGGATGATTACAGTCAAAACCATTCATTTCAGCCTCAAGAGTTCTCCAACTCAGTGACAATTCAAAGAATGTAAAAATGGTCCTTTATGTGTGATATCTCACATTGCAGCCACATTACCTATGAATAAAATATAGAAATATAATGTTAAAGATTGACAGCATATGACCTTTTTTTAACGAACATCAGCAGATGGGTTTCAGCTATGACAATTTTTGGAGAATTTGTCCTTTCACTGGGAATTGCCACACTGAGAGAGAGAGCCAGGACATCTGTGGGTAGGACAGACTGAGTTTAAGTAATGATCTATACGGATAAAACCGAAGCCACACACTGGAATGATAATCAGCATCTGTGCGAGAGAGGTTCCTTACAAGCTTCACCAGTTGCTGGCAGAACAAAGGAAGTAAGGTATAATCTTTGAACTTACAGACTTTTATCAAACACAAATCTAAGCTGCATTCTGATCTCTGGATTGGCTGTCAGAACTGCGGATTCCAACTTCTCAGTAATTTATCTGTATTATAGACATTTTCTATTTAAAACAGATATTAGATGGGCAGAATGGCTATTCGGATTTCAAAATCCAGCTCAGAACCAAAAGGGACTGTCTAACCTCCTGTGTTCCACAATGATTTTCAGTATTTATTTTAACTACTAAGTACCATATGGGCCTAAGCAAAGCACTGGACCTGCTAGAAAGAATTGATTACAGAACAGGTATAGTATTTCAGGGGAAAAACATTTACTTCAATGTCAATTTTGCTTGACAAACACCACTCATTTACATACAAGGACAAGTAAACTTTTTGCTTCTTCTCGGCAAAAACAGCAAAATAAATGAGCACTACAAGTTTATTTTTCTATAATCATTTAATTATAATTTCATACAAAATCTAGATAAATATGCTAGGTCATGTCCGTATATAACCCTGTGCACTGGGCAACATACAGCTTGGCAAATACTGACATTTCCTCTGACCCCATCTCAATCCAGTACAGTTATTTGAAAAAAAAAATCCATCTATTTCTACTAAAGCATGATTCATAGAATATGTTACATCAATCACTGTCTGTAGATAACAGACTGTGAAGCATTGCTTGCACATGATGTATTTCCCATTGGCACTATTATTCAACATGAAGTATGACTGAAGCCAGGAATATAGCATCTTTCACCGACAAAAAAAAACTGGACTATGAAAAGAACCTATTTAAAAGCTGTCAGAACCTTTGAAAGAACATGTTTAACTATAGTTATACAAATGGTGTTCAAACGAAGGACATTTTGTTTCTCATCAATCTGCGGTTCTTACAGACACATACCTTTCTGACGTGTGAATCATCCCTTGTCATGACAGAATTATATTCCTTTGAGTGCCTATTTTCTTGATGAACTATTAGTCATCTGATTAATGAAAGTGTACAGGGCCAGTAATCAATGTTTTCTTGCAGCAGGATCACAATGTACAATGTCCTGGTTTAATTTTCTAGTTCAGGATCGCATTTGTAAGCTAATGGAATCCAAAGACACTTCATTGCCAGCAACTACTGCTGCACGCCGTATTGTTGTGCATTCGATAAATAAACTTTGATTTGAATTGATTTGATTTAAAGTGATCTTATCTTATCATGTTGCTCAAGACTGCTGTTGTAGGAGTTTCTATTCTACTGTTTACTTAATTGCAACGATTTAACAGCTTTTTTTTCTCAGGGTGCTGACAATCTAAAACCCAACATAACTTGTATGACGGTAGCCCCACAGAACCAAGACTGAACAACCTTCTGCTAGAGAAACTTTTCTCTAAGCTTGATGTAACAGAAGCACTGGTAGGAATTTCTCCTACGGTATGGAGTGACATCATATAGACATCAGCCTTAAGGTCCCTCTTACTGTACCTCCCTGTGTCTTATTGATCGCTATCAATTATTCTAATGCCATCCAAAACAAAAACAGGGTGATGATTATTGTATCATTCATTCAACAACTAAACACGCTCAGTTGTTATTCCCCTACATGGTTATGCCTTTCTACTCAATTTTAGGAAATATTCTTCACGTATTTTCCCTGCCTCTTGATTCAATAATAAAAGCTGAAAAAAAGAAACTGAGAAATTATGCTGTGTAAATGGTTCTTAAAATGCTTTTGACACAGGAACAGATTGTGCACCTGGGAGAACTTCACTTGAAAAAAAAAGAAAACTACAGAAGACATTCTTCCACTAAACTGTGTAAAAGAGTGTCCGCATTCCAGGGCCTGGTATCATCTGATTATTTACTACAGCTGCCAGCATGCCAATGCAGTACAGTGGAATCATTATTTGTTATGCTGTCATTTCATTGTTAGGCACATCTATGGGAAGGGCCTTCCCAGAGCTAACAGCTGGCATAGCCATCTTGTCCAATCTTACTAAGCCAACATCTGTTCAGAATCTTAAGTAAATGGGATATGTGAGAAATAAAGGTAATTTGGCTAATACTCGCGCCACAACTTAGAGACACAAGAGAGCGAACACTGGTGTTCCTTTTAATCAATATTATGAGCAGAACCGGATCTTTAAAGCACTTTGTCTAAAACCCTTCCTCATATGGGTAAATTTAAGCAGGATTTGCCTGAAAGAGAAATCAGTGTATAAAGAAATGTAAATACAATATGAATAATCAAAAAGCTGCACGTCAAATAGCTGTTCTCTTCAAAAAATAAAATATTTGTACGAAATCTACAGTATATAGAAGCTATGTTAGCTGCGCCATTTCAAAAAACCCTGCATTCAGGAATGCCACACTCAGGGTTTATGGAAGTCAGCCAACCAAGGGGTTGAAGCCAATACTTTATCTTTCTAATGGTAACAGAACTACTGTATACTCATGTAACATTGTAATGACAGATGTGCAAGGTTTAATGCATACATTGTGCTCCCACCTCTTCAATTTCTATAGTCAATTGGTAACTTAATGTAGTAGCGCACAGTCTAGCTAGCAATTATTAGGCTCTGTTCAATCTTTCCGATTTCTGGTAACCTGTATTGCTGACCAAATTAAGTTTTAACTATTATTGGTCTCAATAAGGTGCACGTGACCCATGGTATGTCAGGTGTGATTATTTTTCCGTAACATCTATTGTAGATGTAGGCCAGTACAGTACAGCTGAATTTCACCACACAGTACAACTCCCAGGGTATAGTGTTCTTTTAAATTATTTTTAAAAACTGACAGCATGCACATTCTTGTATTTTATTCAAATGAAAAAACACAACATTTCCATGACACCTTTCATCAAACTGAAAGGATCCCCAGAGTGCTTTTCCAAGCTTCCCACACAAACCTATGTGGAGCGCAAACACCTCTTGGGAGCAAAGCATGACAGAACACACACTGTGTTAGCACGCAGAACAACAGGCCTTCCAAAACCACAGTAATCTTTCCCACAAACTATTTTTACTGCTTTTGAGTAAGATGGACCCTTCAGTGATAAAAACTAGTAGATTTGCTGTAAATGAAGTAAGACTGAAACCAATTATAAATAAGAGGAAATCAAAACAAAACTGAATCTTCATTAATAATAGGAAATTGTACATCATGGAACCCCTTTTGTGAGTGAACTGAGTGTTAGTTTCTCACCTTAATATTGATGACTCACCATTTACCTACATTCACACAATGAGACTGTTCCATCAGCCTGCTGTACCTATCCAAGTAAACGGTCAGTTGACCAATAACATTCTGGATAGAGAGACTCCAAAAGCAGCATATTTGTTTTGATGAAAAGGGTCTGTATATACTGATGCTTTATTTCCTACTCACAATGAACAAAAGAAACAAAAGATAAGACGGAAATGTGGCTTGATTGACAAGACAGAGTACCAGGAAAGAATATGAGCTATATATATACAGTATACACAGCATACATTCAGGAAGGATATTAGACTACTGATTAGCATTTTGATGGGCTTCTCATATACGAAGGGCTTCATTTGCAATTTAATGGAGGTAGTTAGGAACTTCATTTTCCCTTATTCAGGCATTCCACTGTTAAAGGTCGAAGCTGGAATACATTTGAATCTGCTACATCTACAGTAACTTGTCACAGTTTTTCTTTTCTGTTCACTAGATTTTAAATGCACAGCTCAGTCAGTTTTGAACTGAACATCATTTTGTATTAATTTGTGTGGTTACACTTGAATCACTGTTAAGTTTCTACTGGTTTGTCACATGCTTAGGTTATTAACAGTCCCCACGTAGGCAAACCCGAACAAAATAAAATTATTTTTTACAACTTTAAGACCTATACTTTATCTGCACTGTAAATGAAGTATATTATAGATTGTTAATTTGAAATAAAAACACCACATCAAATGCATAGATATTGGAATGAACATTGTTTAAACTCATGGACTAGAATACAATAACAAAGCTGCTGAGATGTATTTTTGTGTTGCTCTGTTCAATTAAACTGATCCGGCTCAGCTTCAGTCTAAAAACTTAAAAGTGACGCTATTCACTCAGAGGGGATATGTGTAGATAATACTGAAAAGGGTCATTGTTATTCACTGAAAGAGATGATTACAAAAATAAAAACTGAATTTCAAAATCAATCGAATAAAAGCTTTATCCAAGAAGAACACAAGTACAGATCACTGCAGGCCAATGTCTTCTCATGAAGACATGATGTACAATGTTGTGTTATGTTTCTCTAAGATAATTAATTTTCAGCTAGAACCAGAATGACAGTAATACAGTAAGTCTGCTGCTGAGTTGTTTTACTGTAAAATTTTCATTTCATTTTTAAAATCTATCATGTGGAGTAGAGAGTGCTACCACACAATAAATCCAGTGCTAATGCAAAACCATGCCAACTGAGATTGAATGTTGCATTGCAAATATCTTCATCTCCCTTTTAATAACCCCATCCCCAGCTCCCATGAAATCATTTCACCACCTGAAATAAAATCTCTGTACTGAAGCTCCCCTTTTCTATTAGCCAAAATTGGTTAAGAAAAATTTAAACGGTCTGCATAAATTTTCTGTAAAAAATGTAATCTGTTATCATGAAGGAGATTGGTAAATTATATTCATATTCATAGCATCGTACTGTAGCCTTAAAAGTGTAATATACCACTGTATATCATCTTAATTTAGTCATCATTTTGGACTGATGGATTTTGTATTAGATATTACGGAAACAGAAAATTATCCTTTATGGTTAAAAAGCTGTGTAGTTGTAGATGGTACTTAAATTATGCAAATATAAAGTAATTCCTTCAGAGGAAAAACATTGGCCATCTCAATCAACTGATCCAATCCCAACAGTATAACAACTGATACGACCGATAATCAAGGAACTAGCACCAGAATCTGCAAGCATTGCCCAAGTGCTGCTATAGGTGTTTAGCTTAAATACATACAAGTTTCCTTCCCGTTTTCTAAAATCATGATTTTTTTTATTTTAAAAATCGAAACCTTCCCCTTACTGACATCAGTGAGGGCAAAAACACATTAAACATGCAATGTGATGGACTTGATCATGATATTAAATACCGAAACATTACATTTTTGCCATAAATCTATCCCTCAAATCAATGTCACCCAAAAAGAACAAGCAAGGAATAATATGCTCCTAAAAAGGACATGCTATTAAAATACCATCCTAAAAAGTAGAATAAAAAAGCTGGAAAACAGCTTTGTACTTTGATGACGTTCATCATCTTAAACAATCTGTCACTTGTTATTTTTTTCCCATTTATATAATTCCAATTGGCTTCAAGGTTTAATGTTTTGGTTTTAAACTGTTTTTTGAAATATGGGATTTTGAATGCTTAGAAAAATCTAAAACCAAAATGAATCAAGTGAAATATCAAGTAATAACTACATCACCAACTACACTGCACTGTTGACTGCTCCTATTAACAAAAAGTAGCAGATCGACTGTTAAACATTCACATTCTGGTGACCAAATTCTAGACTCCAAGCCAGGTTCATTATTGGGCAGCAAAGACCATGAAATTACATGCAAGGACCATAGTTTTGCTTTGTAATTTCCTGTCAAAGTGCAACAAAAGATTTCTCTCATCAATCCTTCACACCCATATCTTCTCAGAATTCAACACTTCCAATTACAGGTATAGAAGAAAAATGCAGACCTTACACAAAACACATTTCTAGCTCTTTAAGATAGGTTTTTAGCCTACTAATCTATACACAATTTTTCTTTTTCTTAAAATAGATGGGATGAGGTCAGCGATTTGATAAAATACAGGACCTTTACTAGTCTTTTTTACTTGCATGAAAGTGAATAATAGAAAATAGAAAAAAATCATTCTGCCCCATTATTAGAAAATTCCAAGTTCTATGCATTTCCTTCGCTTCCCCCCAATTTAGCTCAACAGATTATAACTGAGATACACTGCTATCCCAAAGTGATAAAGTTTCATTTTTTCATATTTAATACAGTGGCAATGTATATGTATTTATAAACACAATACCTTGGTGTCACATCTAAGATGTGCCTGGTCATTCAAAATTAATCTGCAGAATATAACAAGATAAATGCTGTCAATTCATTTTTATGATGTTACAGGTGAATGATACATGCACAAAGGGTAATTGCAAATTATGCAAATCAATAATTACGTTCAGTGCTGGGCCAGAAAAAGGAACATAGAAAATTCCCATGCTTCCATGTTTCAAAATTCATGAATCTCTGTAAAAATAAATTATGAATACAGAAATACGCAAGGAATCACCTTCTTTATACTCAAAATACATCATAAGCTGACAGTTTTGAAAAGCCTCTTCATACAACCTGTCAGATTGAAACAGTAGTAAGATTACTGAACTGGGTAAAGGGCATTGTGTTTTATTGCCATTTTAAAAGTAGTCAAGGGCTATGAAACCCTACTAAACCTTTCACTTTAATTTGTAGATCGCAAAATTACCAGATAAATTATGTTGCCATGGCAATAAGGCAGTTAAAATAGTCAACTGCCAAATATACAGTAACCCCCAAAACCACTTTCTGATAACTCTAGGAACATACTTGCAATATTTTGTCCTAAACAAACGTTTTTATTACTGGTCTTAACAGGACAAGTAGCTGCAGTAACATTAGTATTTGTATTTAGCATTTTTTTCTTCCAGTTTTCTGCATTTTAATTTCAGTGTTCCCCGAACAGCTTGCTTCTCTTTCCTAAACCTACTTCATAACATATTCAAAGCCACTGAACCACTTATCCAAAAGATTGGTTATAAAATATGAGCCAATAAATAATGCATCCTAAAGCTTTGGTCATGTTAAATCTCAACCTTGAATTACGCCATTAACTATATTTGTGTAAGACATTTTAAAAACATAGCCTTCCATAAATTTTAATTGGGAACATCCAGCACTGTGCCAATCTTTTCTATCATACCACACCATTACCCAAAATGGGACAAGTGATCCTGTTCTCCTGTGAGAGCATTCTGACTCACGGCTAGAGAATCATCCCATACATAGTATCTCAACAAACATACGGTATGCCCTACAAGCAGAAAATAGGTGGGTCAATGGTTTCATAGCTCATGATGTTCAAACAAATTGCGGTACAGAAATGGCCCAGCACCACCCTGGGTTTTTGTACCTCTGTGAGATTGTCCACTGCTTCACTGCTAGAAGGCCTTAGAAACATCTCTGCTTTACATGAATTACTTCTGAACTGTGAGGGGGTACCACTTATCAATGTACTGTACATGAAAGACAGGCAGATCTACAGTATGTAATAAAGCATAAAATGGAATTATTCCACTAAAAGCAAAAACAAACACTGAATCAAGTATACAATCTTTTTCATAAAACACTGCACTGTATTTTGCAGTATTACGTGGTTACAGTTAATTAATGCAAATTCGTCTTTTTTTCAATCAATGTACGTCTGTCTTCCACAGTTATGCTGCACAGTTATACTCAAATAATGCCTCTAAGACAGCTTTTTGTCTGAAGAGATAATCAGCACTTTGTTCACTATTTCTTTTCAAGAATTGGATCTTGATCAAAGTTTAGGCAAGAACTCTTAGTTATTTCAGTGTTTTCAGAATGGTTTTGCCATTTGTAACTTTCATGTAGTCAACATGTTACTTTGTAAAGCACAAAACCATGGTCCACCAGTATAGTGGTCAAAATGCCATACGTAAGTACTCTTTGGTGCAATGACTTACACACACAAATATATTTGACCTGTTTAATCTGCATAGATCTAAATGGCAATCTTGCACAAAGCAGCCAAAGAAGAGACAGTGCTGGCACACTGCAACATCACAAATCAGAATCACATCAAGATGCATATAAAACACTGGCACCACAACTGCACCATTTGCATGTAGTAATTAGGCCATTCATTAAAGGTTTGCTTCAAATTCGTTAATATATATTGCAGCATGCTCTGCAGCCGGTAACCAATGTACCCCTGGGCACCTAGCATACTAACCACATGCTGTCCATATGCTTTCCAATTTTTCTGAGTGTTGTCATTTTGAGTACACAGTAAAATGGATAGTCACTAAGCACTTTCATGTTGAAAAAGTGAATAAACAACAGGAAAACTTAAGGGAATGTCTGGCACTGATGGGCAGAAGGAACTGAACCTTTTTAGTCCTAAACAAAGAAGACAAGGGGAGATGATACAAGAATTCAAAATCCTCCAAGACATCAGGAAATGGCTGGATGAAATACTTGGATCAATTAGCTACTAACTACTGAACTGACTAGATGAGCAAAAAGGCCTTTTGTTATTTGAAACCATTTTTATGTCTTTAACAACCAAATACATACTAATTTTAAAGAAAACTAAGTGGAAATGTTTTGAAATCACTTATAAAGAAAAAAAAAACAAGAGGAAGGAACTCTATGCCTACTGCACTGTAAGAATATACAGAAGCAGACAGATATAAACAGCAGAAAATGCACTGGTTATTGAAGGTCACTTGGTATTGCATTGAGAGCTAAGAAACAAATTACATTACCAAACTGGGTTTCTATAAAACACAATTGTCTTCTTCTGCCAACTGAACCTATTTATAGGTTCTAAAACAGAGTTACAACTTCTCCATGCAAAATTGTTTGAACACTGGCAGCAGTCTCTCCTGTTGAAAACAATATCTTAATTTTAAAAGGAAAAAAAAATGATTGCACTAATTTTATGTAGGTCAGACTACCTGTTAAATAATGAAAACCCTACTGTGCTATCAGGGAGTCAAGCGAGTGTGCAGTGTAACTTTCTGAGTAGAAACATTAATCACACAGATCATTAGTGTCACACCTAGTACTTGTTTCCACCCAACAGAACCCCTTGGTGAAAGAATTACATTTTATTTTAAAAAGATGCATTCTACTCAAAAGACTGGAGAAAAACTGCACACAAATACAAAGCATTTCATACACAGCATTTACACAAACTTTGTGTAAATGCTAGAAATGTACTTTAAATTGAGTTAAATATATACTGTATAGACACAATGCCAGTTCTGAATAATGTGCTTATTTTATTAATTGTATATTGCAATCATTTTGCACTGAATTTCACAGTGACTGTAAAAAGACTGAGGTTCCACATGTAAAATCAATCATTTTACAATTTTTTTACGTTTTTCCCTCCAACCCTACAGGTCACATTAACTCCTCTGTTACTTCTTGAAATGCACAGCTGAACAGCACATACCAGTATGTTCACCAGAATATCATGCACACCAAGCTGTAAAGACCCCAACACTAGCAAGCAGCAATCTGTAAATCTTCCAATAAATGTCAGCTGCTATCATAGAAATCAATGCTTCAAGAATGAAGTGCTGTGCTGGAGCTAGTGGCTGTAGAATATCACTTTCTTGTTAGGTAGAATCTCACTGATCCTTGAAACCTTGAAAGACCTTGAAAGAGTGGTTTGAGAGATGTTCAAGTGAGATCCTGACTACTTGTGATCCTTAGGATCCAGTGGCACATTTCAAATGAGGAGGAGTTTTTAACTCCAACGTCTGGATTAAACATCAGTAGTACTCAACCTGGACTCAACCATCAATTTCTCCATCTGATCTACTACTGTACGTAATGCAGCTGTATGGAGAAGATCACCACGATCATGAGGAAGAGGAATGATGAGAGAGAGATGGCCTGAAAAGTAAAGAGAGCTATGAGATCCAGAAGGAAAAACTGAGACCTGCTGGAAACAGTGAGTCAAGGACTGGAGAATGAAGTGTGAATTGTACTGCTTAGTTTAATTGAAGATTTGTATCCTACACAAGGAAGCACTGAATGAAAAGTAAAATAAATTCACAGATATACTTTGTGACCTGATAAAGAAGGTTTCTTTGGGTCCCTACCTATCAAGGTCACATGACACAAGCCATTCTCTCAACTCTGTAACAACCTGTTCAATTTCTATGTGGAATTGATACTTTTATTACAATATGTTTTTCTGGCACTCCCGTAGAAAGTATTTAAGCACTAGAAAAAAGAAATAAGATTAAACTAGACCCCAAAATGTATATAGATATTAAAAAATAGTTATGTCCCTAAACTTAGCTACAGTACTAGATTATTTAGACACACCAGGAGCCTTTCAAATTCACCCCACAATCCAGTAGCTACTGCATCACCATTCTAACATGCATCTGATAAAACTGAAGGTAGAAAACCAAAGATCTTTTTTGTCATTATGCTTTTTCTTGACATTTCTATGAGGTGCTTTAACAATCAGAACAGAAACAGAATATTTCTCTCAACTCACAATGGTGTTTCTATGGTAACTGAGGAAAAGTATCAGTCTCCAATTAGAAAAAAATGGGATTGGGTGAATGTTTATCAGTATTTAAATGTGAGAGCAGAATTTACCTAGGTTTTTCAAAGGGATCATATTTCAAGCTTTTCAAGGTCTACTACTATTTGTTAAACAATTATTTTAACATCAGAAAATACTGTGGTAAGCTTGAATTCAGCATCACAATACTACTCGTTTTCATTGCTATAATAATTAAAACTGATAGAGAGCATTAATAACAATTAATATCTTGTAAACCACTATAAAATGGTTGCCCTTGTAACATCATATACAAGAACACAATAGAATCAGACATAAGAATCCTGAAAGCAATCAGACAGAGTTCAAACTACCAAAACAGATGTTGCACAACGAGTAGATGAAGTATACAAAGTCATTAAGTATGACATTTCAGTGGAATTTTGTTCTATTTTAATATCTCCAGAAAAGCATATTGTTCCTACAAAGCTCTTATTTAAATGGAACCTCAAGTTTAATAATTTGTTAACTAGGCCTTTGTGAAAACCTTCAACTTATACTAAATCCTAATTCATGACATTTCAATATGAGACTTTGTCATTTTGAAAGGCAACTTTGTTAGGATCAGGAAAGAAAACTCGTCATATTATCCGTTGAATTAAGTCAAAGAACTATGCAGGAATGAAAAGCAATATACTTAGGCTTACAAGGATCAGAGGCAGTGTGTGCCAATCTACACATGGAAAGAGTCCAACCCCAAAACCTCAGTACAACAGCAAACAGCATTTGGTTACTTTGTAAACAGGGACCATTTGACCTTGTTAAGAAGTATGAAAGCTTGAATAAACATAAGTACTGACAAGTGGTAATGCTATGCAATGGAAGATTAATCCTCTTCTAAATTCACATGTTGAGCGTTACAGCTCATTCTATGTCCTCTGAAGTCAAACTCGCTATCCTGTGACCTTCCAAACACACCAAAAAATGTTCATTTTATTTAACATTTATTGAACATGGATATTCCTGTAACGACAATGCATTTTAACATGGCAGACTGTCCTATTTAAGATCTGAAAATTACATGGAAATAAAATAAAACTTAAGTGGCGAATGAATAGTGCTGGTCATCATATTCCTTTTCAAGCAAACCAGACTGGCTGGTGAAGTTGGTTATATTCTTAAATTGCTATTTAGCAATCAAGACCAAAATGCTATTATACTTTGGGCTGAAAGCAAAACGAGAAGAGACCATTCACAAATTGACAGCAGGCATCAGGGAAGCCACAGTCACAGATACAAAGCCTCCCAAATAAATATTAGAGACAGGCTCTTTAACAGAATTTTCCTTTACCCCTGTTGGAAAATTCTCAGAAATGTATGACAGACTGGTACTGACCAGAGGTACTGACACCTCTGTGATCAATCACAGCATGTGAGTAAGATGGATGAGTGGTGGTCTTGAGTTGACCATTTAGTATCACAAACATTTCCCCCCTTCATCCATCACTTATCACTAGGGAAATAACTTGCTCTTTCAGGCTTTTGCCTTCAAAGACCTGCAGCCAAAACCATGAAGTACATTCTTCAACAACAGTGAAAAAGAGAATTTCCATTAACAATGCATTCAAAATCATCTCCCTACAACAGTACTTCAGACTAGCTAATGCTATGCTCTTAGCAATGATACAGTCATAATAATAGGTTTACTACCGATCATTTTTTTTATTTGTTTAAAGCACTTCCTAGTTCAATGGTCATTCATGACTTTTAAAAAAAAGATTATGCAATGTCCAGACAATGGTGATACCTTCTTATCAGTAGCTGGCAGACGACCCTGCATATTCTATTTGCTTCTATTCTGGGAAGGTACTAATCATGTCATAATAAGGCGTATATCATGTGGAAGAACTTTGAAAGGCATTATTAAGGTGACACATTCATAAAACATTTACTATCACACTGTTTCTGTTTTGTCCTAATTCGAAAATACAATGAAGTTGTGACACAAACCTCTCAGGATGGTAATCAACCACATTCTTCAAACTTCAATTTGTTTATTTCGCCTCATTAAGAATTTATTGTAACTTGTTCAAACAAGTATACTAAGTAGAAATAGCTTATTGTACAAGGATATAAGGACAAGTTTGAAAGTTGATCTCCGTTTCAAAAGCAGCTCTGCTTATCCATGTGATTTGTCTTTATCTTGTGCTGGTTAACAATCTTGAGGTGGTGAGATCCTTGCTTGTGAGGAAGATCCTAATGGATCCTGCTGCTACAGTGCTTCAGGAAAATGAGAAGACCTGGTTAATGGCACAATTAGAGGGGTGTTCAGACCAAAAGAAGACTAGGAGGGGACTTTAAACCAGCCAGAAAGACAATGCTATTTGTGGGGTTCATCATTGGAAAGTGTCCTCAGCAGGTAAGGATTAAACCTAAACTTGAATCATTCCACAGCTTTTCAGTATTTCTTTATATTGAACTGAATATGTATTGATCAGATAGGATGCTGTAGGTCTCTCATCTGTATATCTGTTGCCTAACAGTTACATTGGAATTTTACAATTGGAACATTGGAAACTGTTCAAGTCCAGCGAATAGTACTGCCTAAAACCAACGAGGCTCCATTTTGCATGGTTCATGTTGTGATCAAATACATAGCTATTTACAGCTCTCAATACAAATTTGAACAGCATTACCTTCAGGGACACATGGGACCTTAAGAAGCCTGCACCCTACATCTGAACTGAAGCAAAACCACATCTGTAAAGTAAGATGTTCTATCTTACTTAAGACGAATGACTGGAGAGGTTAATTCAAGGACAAATCCAATCAAAGTAAGATTTTAATCTTAGCATACAACAATGCAACAAGCTATCTACCAAAAATGGAACAAAACTGACAGAGGCAGAAACAACCCTGAAGTCACTTTTTTATGCTCTGAGCAGCACAATTGTTAGAGTAAGAATATAACATGTGCGGATGATGAAAATGCCTTTGTATTGCACATCTAAATGCAGGAGATTGCAATTAGAAAAACATGAAGCTATTGACTATAGCCAGTTGAATAAATAAGTGAAGAGAGAGACACTAATTATTAGTTCAGAACTTAATATACCTATAGTCCCAAGATAAAAGTAAGATTTTACTGGGTAAATTAATAACAGGCAATAGTGGTCATTAGATAAATTGTAGAATAATGTACATTCCTAAATAAAGTATATACGTGATGTGCACTGCACTGGAATAAAGAAAACAATTCCACTTCTTATAAGAAAATTAATGAATTAGTAATTAGAGGAATGTAACAAACAAAATACAAGTTCATATAGGTGTGGGAATGCTATACTGAGTGCCATTGTGTTCACTCAGTGTAATGAAGTTTATTATGACATTAGAAATGACAGCACATCAAAGACAGTAATCATGGGGCTTCCCTTGACAAAACAAAAACTAACAGCCTGATTAGTTAAGGGGTGACAAGAACAACAAACATCCTAGTGAATTTCATTAACAGGACTTACATTAAACCATTTTCACATCTGAGTATGCAATAAAAACCCAGAACAGTCACAGACAATTGGATACAGGTAAGGAGTGGATACAACCTAGCAGGACACCATACAAGACATGCAAAGTGTTTCATCTTAAGATGAGAATAAGAATATTCTTTATAAGAATAGAATATGTAGCTTGAGGCTGTATAGGACAGTAGCCTACTGGGGAAAGATTTACTGTAAGTTCTATGGCAGGATCATTAAAGTCAAGAGTTGTAAAAATAGAATTGAAAAATGCAAAGAGGTTAGGCTATCTAGAATCTTGTCTTCATTTCTAGGTATCGCATCATTAAAAGTATTTTGAGGTGTAACAGAATGTTGAAAGCCAAACTTCAGTTATTCCCTTGCTCAAAAGCTTGACATACAGTAACCATGAAATATTTAGATACCACAGCTACTGTACAGTATGTGGAATTGTAGACGTCACCTGAAGAATGATTTTACTGTGGTGGTAAGAACCGCAAAAGAAATAAATACGGTTTATTCCCACATTTACTTTCAGGATCTATTTATCCAGAAAAACACAGGGACCTAAAGCAGAACATATTAAAAGCAAATTTAGTACTTAATAAAAAAAAGGCCTTAAGCTATGAGAGGTTAAAATTCATAACCAAATGCCAGATCCAAACAGTTCAATATTTCTTGTTCCCCCGTGTTTCTACTTCATGTTTCAAGATGTCTTAGAAATGACCCATTTCATTAATAGCCTAAACTGTCTTTAATTTGCTACAAATGAATGCAGATATTATAATGGTGTGTTAAAAGCCTTGTGAATGTCATTACTTTATTGATATTGCCTATCAAGCAGTATTAAAAAACAGAAAACAACTAATTAAGCCACACGTTAAGAAAAGGTTGCATCAATACAATTAGTATTTGCTATTTTGGTAATAAAAGGAAAAATCAATTGCTACTGTCAAGAAATTCACAACAGATCTCACCTCCTGGGAAGTTTTAACATTATTCAAATCTTTAATTAATTCAAGTAAAATTAATGACATACGAGAGGGTCTTCTCCAGTCGACTGCCAGTGGATCCAATAATCTCCCCAAGAGTGCAAAACGTCTGGCCAAGAAAATCCTGAAGAGACGTATTAAAACACATTAATGAATTGCAGCATCAGTGACTGTTTCTGCTTGTGCATGAATAATACACTGTGACTTTAAGGACTCTTGCCAGTTCTCAGAGTGAAGAAGTCATTGATCACTCCAACCCAGGTTTGGAATGAAAGCGGAAATTTCACTGTTCATCTCCTGTTTTTAACAGCCATTCATAAATAATCCCTGAGGATACATACTGTATAACATTAAAGAAGGATAGAACAATATTTCTCTGTGCTCTCAGCGTTAGAAGGATTCCTTAAAATGGTCTAAAACCTTCAACTGTGTAACATTTAAAATGCATTAAACGTTTTTCGTGGAATATTTTATTATTGCAGGAAGCTTGTGTTATGTAATTTCATACTCCGAGGATTATTTTCTATCAATTGTTAGTTTTGGATATTATTGCAGGTCAATGCTTTTACACATTTATGTTAAACATTATAGTACTGTATATTGCGGTAAATGTTTGATATCTTGCCTTTTACTGTTGTTTTCATTGATATTTTAAGCTCATTTGTAAATTTGATTTTTGCAAAATTCTAAAAACATTACTTTGAAATAATAATTATTTCAATACAGTAGGAACATATCCCCTGCCTTACCCTAGGCCACTGACTGAAGATAATGCATTTTATTTGCTACAGACAGAAGTATTCTCAGATAAGGAAAACTGTATATTTGCAGCCATCAGTCCGACACTAGAAAAGTTTGGATATTATTCAATTATGAGTAAGCCCATATTAGAGTATTTGGGAAAGACCATACAGTACATAATATTGTCATAATTGATTTGCATCTCGGGTGATGATACTTATAATTGTTTGATAAATTCCACATATTGTTTTCCTAATAAGTTTTTGTTTTGAAAACAAGTTTCGGGAAAGTAAATTACTGCTGATGAAATGTTTAAACTCCATTTCAAATCTATGAAAGGGCCTATTTGTGCATTAAATGTGCTGTTAAAAGTGATGCTAATTAGTGCCTGGTGGTATTAGACAATGCTAATTACATTTCAGCACAAGAAAGTACCTACAGTATGAGAAAGAATCATTCCTTAAAACCATTTCAAACTCTTAAAATAATTTCAGTTCTGTTGGTAAATAGCATCTGTGAAAATTCCCCTTTGGTGAATATTTCTCTTTGAAGACCATGGGCATGAACAGGCACACCGTATGCTATTCCAAAAATATGACTAATTGCTTTTGATAAAGGACATCACCATGAAAGGCTTCCAAATAGACCATGAGTTCTGGTGCATCTTTTATAAGAGCTTGATTTCAAACACATGAGCAAAACGGCCCTGACTGACTTTGCTGGAAGAACAAAGCACAGCAGATGGGTTCTTTGAAATGAAGCAGAACCCACTTAAGGATCCAAACACAGAGAAGAACAAAGGCATTATGCGGAGGAATTCAAGCAGATTTAACCATTTCGTTTTGAGTTGTAACTTTAAAATAATTAGCTGAACTGGTTTTGCAGGTTTGGCTGCTTTTATTTTTTAAAAAAACATAGTTCTCAGCATTTGCTTAGCATGTGTAAGGTATCCGTATCATGCAATCTTAATTATTGCTAGCTTTCATCAACACAGCAGGATTCCCATCATAGGCAAACATAATAGTCAGATAAAACTTATGAAACACCCAGAAACAACCAGAGTGTACTACTTGAAAACAATATGATGAATGGAGGCACTGTTACACTGGAATGTTGTTGCACACAAATCCATACTGCTTCCACTTTTACCCTCCAGATTTATCCTCCAGGGATTCCTGCTTGTGTCACTAACACCAAACCACTGCCAATTTCAGGCAGCAGGTACGGTGGAGAATGTACTGGATCAACAGTGGCTTGACAGGACTGATGTGTGTTGGTACAGACTCAATGTTATCCCCCTCAAACTTCTGAGAAACTCAGTAATTTAAAAATGCCACAGGTGTCCATGTCTTGATGCAGACATCTTTGAGATACAGGACTGTGGTTGGTTTTGTATTGCACCTCTCACTTGACCATGTAAGGTCTCTCTTACAATGACTATGCTAGTGCTTTTCAAACACTCTCAGTCTTTCTACAGCATATACTGTAATTCTCCTCTGAGCTCTAGTACCAAAAGAACACATCCTATTTCTGCAGTTGTGGTTGTTTTTTTAGGAAAAAGGTAATCTTTCACAGTTTGAAATGGTTTTGCGCAAGAGGCTATTAGCATTTTCATCTTTGTGGCATATTTGCTTTAAATGTCTCAACAGGTTACCAATACAAGTGCCGCTAAAAGGCTACATAAAAATGCTTCTGGTTGTATTAAAGTCCTGTTAATACACTTCAATGGTAATGGTTTCTTCTTCACTAGTAGGGTTTTTTTCTTCACTTACAATGATGTTGCATGCAACAGCTCTGTTGTACAAAAAAGAAGGAAAAATGTGGAGATATGGGTACAGGTAAAAACTGAGTCTGGAATTTTTGCTTGACCACGGAAATATCCTCCAAAATCCTTGACGGCTTTTATGATAAACAGACCGTTTCAAAACAAGCAAAATGAGCCCAAATTATCTGGGATTTGCCTAAGTCAGTCCTAATGCCTGTGAGTTTTTCACCTTTTATTCAGAGGGGGGTTGTCCTCCTTCCTTTGAAACGGCTTGCTTTTAAAGAACAACTAAATCCCAAATTTCAATGACTCTAACCCCTGACAAAAAACTTCAAAACGTTTTACATGTAAGTCATGTAACCACCCCTAGAACTCATTTTGTCATCTTGTAAAACTGACATATCCCAGCAATGAAGCGTTGATCTCTGGGGCTCTCCAAACCAACCTACCATATGAGTGGAGGATTCTACCTTTTGGGCAATACAGTTCAGAAAAGTTATTCACAAAACATATTGTATTCATGGATTTAGGCATTACAAACTAAAAGATGACAAGAATGCACCTGAATATTTTTTCCCCATTCAACACCACATGGAAAACCAATATCACCTTCGAACACTGTGGGACAAATGTTAAGCATTTTAATGAGCTTTAAACTGACAGCCAAAAATCAGATTTTATGAGTGGCAATCCAAAACATACTTACCTTCTACTCATCCATATTGAATTAGCAGGAAAGAAACAAAAAAGTGCTGTTAGCTGAATGTCTGAAAAGAAAAGAAAAAATGCTCAGACTCCACCTGCAGTCAAGGAGGGTAATCTTCGAAGCTGAAAATGTATACATCTACAGTACACTCCCACTGTGAGAACATGAGAACAAATGCATTCCTCAAGCATTAGAATGTAGTGTACTTCATAGAGACGTACATAATCATAGAAAGCTGAATCCTGAAAAGCCTTAGCCACTTGAAAAGAAAAAAGTGAAATTGAAAGTTGTAAAGAATTTGTATCATGTTCTTTCACATATTCCATATTGGTAAAGTTATGTAAAGTTATGTAAAAAAGCCTTGATAATTTAAATGAAATGATAGTTTACTGTAAAAAATGCAATAAATAGCTTGTCCTCAAAGTTATTTTTCAAACAAATTCAACAAGGTCAACTGCCCAATAACAGGATGTTAGAACGCTTAAGAGGAACCATGACATTGTAATAATGTGAAAAAACTCACTCACAACTCACAAATTTTACAATTCTTTACAATTTTTTAACGTGAACTAAAAAAATGTGATTTCGTTTATTTGTTCTTGTGGCTGAAGGTGTGACTAATAATTCCTGGCTACTAGCTTGATAAGACAGTGCAGTTAATGTCATGCTTCCTGATACACTAGGCATAAAAAACAGGGGTTTATGTACATGCAGAATGCATTTCTGCACAGGGTACGACATTGTTACGGAAACCACTAAGTCAACAAGAGACTAAGACTGCTTTCTTCCCCCCCAAGTAAAATAAACTTACTATTTTGTTTTTAATTAGTCAACATTCTCCTGTTGAGGAAACATTCGCTTGTTTTTCAGCTCACCAGCAGACCAACATACTGTACATTAAAGCAACCAACCAGGTGTCCAACATCTTCTCCTGATTTAAAGATCCTGAACCAGAACAATACACACAGTAGACAATAATTAACTTAATATTAAACTAGATTTAACCTTAATTTTACTGGTGACTGTTTTAATCTTGGGTATATACAAAAATTCTCAGTATTGAAGTAATTTCACAATCGGCAAAGGAGGTTTAACACGTGTCCTAGTTTACTGCACTCACTCCCTATATTTACCCTTTAATTAACTGGTGAACTAATTCCTCATTTCTCCACACTGTAGAGGAGTCTGATGGCATGTCATAGCTGCCTCATATTGGCATTAACTGTGCTGGCTTTGAGTTTCAGTATGATTTTTTAAACAAGAAAAACGGTTTGCTGAAGTGATACTTGGAGAAATAAGATTTCTAAGCAATTAGCAACTTGGAAACTTTTAGCAAGGATTTGAAAACTAGTGCAGCAAGCAAGATCCCCAAAATCTTAGAAACCATTGGGAGGCTGTATGAAATTGTAAGCACTGCTAACCATGAATTCTGCCCTCTGACTTGTCCAAGCTGTTTAATCTTTCAGCCATTTCGACTTCAGTAAAAGTATAAATGGTTTGTGTCTAGAATGAGGCATACAAGGAGACATTTTAGGGTTTAGCTGGTACCTCAGAAAAAGATATAACTTTTATCTTTTACATCAAAATATAATAGGACTTACATGCTTTGAAATGTTGGAACTTCTGGAGTCAACATTATATCTGCAAGAAAAAGGGCATTCACTGTGAATTCACTATGAAAAGACTGTAAGTCTTTTATATTGATTACTGCTTTATCCAAATGTGAAACTAAACATGCTAAGCCTCATGAAATATACAGTTTTGATGAAAATTTGCCAGAAAACAAAATTAATAAATAATTCGTAATGAACCCATACTCTTCCCTGCTAAGACACGGAAAAAAAATCAATTACTATGAATTCTTAAATGTTACTCATTGAAAAATAAAAAGGTTAACAGTGTATACAAATATACATTTTAGTGGAGAACTTAAAAGGCTTTGCAAAGGCTTGACTGTTTATCATTTTTATTCCCCCTTTCATACACAAGCTCTTCATGTGTTGGTACTAAAAGCAAGTACTGTCTATGGTCTTCTTATGCTTTCACACATGTAAGATTTGAGTGGGCACAATTTTTGAAAAATAATTTTCAGCCCGGTCTTCACTAAACAATTTCTGGTAACAAAACACCAATAAAATGTTAATAAACTCCAGTCTGACAGGCCCAACAGTTAGCAATGGAATCATGACTTGTCTTTCACTCTTTACAGCTACATGTATGATGTCTTTTTCAATGCTTCAAACACGTAATACAAATACCAATCAAGGCAAACGTTTTTACAATACACCAAGGATTGCAAACGGGCAAAGCAGATTTAAATTCACATGCACCTTTTCACTCCCCCAGCGCGCTTCTTCCATTTTACCATTGCATTAAATGTTACAGAGTTTATGACAAAAAAAAAATTGTCTTTGAAAGAAGCCTAGCAGAGTCAAGACAGCAATCAGTGAATTGTTCTCGGACAGCAGTGGTGACTGGGAGCCATCAGAAAAGAAGCAAAACCCAGAGACATGGCCCTGATATCTCAGACCTTGAGAATTAGTACAGTGGATTAGTTTGAATTTGGTGCAATATAACAGGAATTACAAGAAAATACTTTAGGAAATCTCTCACTCTCTAGAAGAGGAATATTGAGCTGCCCCTTATAGAATAAAATGAAATTCCTGTATTATTATTCCTGTATTAAATCCAAAGAGCTTTATGAAAATGAGATTTAGCACTGCAGTATAATAAACTACCAAAATGTAAATATGAAGGCCATTTATTACATTTAAAAGTGGCAAAAAAATTCATATTAGAATCTGGAATCAGAATGACAAAGAAATAAATATATGCTTAACCACTTTGTAATGCCTTAAAGCATTTTTTTTAAAATTCCAATATTACAGAGCCTTTTGTTTCTTTTAAATTAATAACAGCTGGATTTCATTAAGGACAGTCTCATATTTCTTCTTATTCTGAGCTCAGATTTAAATGATGTATAAATATGCAAATACCTCTCTCTCAGGACGAACGTTTGCGACACAAAAAGCACAGATCAGGTTAGCATTCCCAGTTGTATACTAAAGCCAGACAACGAATACGTTGGCACGCAAGTAGACTTTATATTCAGGTTTGTTGTTGTTCCATAATCACAAATACAGCTTCATGGGCATCAATATAATCCAATATACATATACATATTATATACAACAGTAGAAAACGGGCAACAAAAGTGGATAAAGGAAAGGAGGTATATATTGCTAAAGTTCTAACATGAGGCTGCTAGGCTGCTTGTTAAGACACAAAAAAAAGTCATTTTGCCTACTGCTTACCCCTGAGTGAGTCACGTGACCCCACTTGGTATTCCCTGACCAGTGGAGTGTGTTATTACTTTTAGAAATTGCCTCACTGCTCCTACAAAACCCCCAATTTGTTACAGGTCCACCTCTGTTTACTTATGTGCATAGCTAGCCGAGACTCTGTTACTGTATGTGCTGCAGCAAAGGAAGAAGAGAGCAAGCACATACAGCAGGGAAACAACCCGCCTACTGCCAAACCAGCGGACATGATAGCGCGAGGTCCTGAAAGTTTTTTTTCCAGCATTTTTTTTTGTGATCCTAACAAGCAGCCTATCTGATGGAAAAACAAATCTTAATCCATGCTCTGTTTTAATTTCCTCACACAAGAGGCAATACACTCTGTACCTTATTCTGTGCAATATACCGGAGACGCACATACTGTATAAAACGTTTCTACTATGGCACACTGCCCCTGGGTATTGCCAGAGTACAGTATGTCCATGCACGTTATTTGTATTCACAAACTGTGTACATGTCTTTTGCTGCCATCCTTTACAGGAAATTCAATGAGCATTTTAAGAAATGGTCCAGCTGATATGAGGGCAAAGTGACTGACATGGGAAGAACTGATAAAAGATAAATTCATGAATCTTTCAAAAAGTTCTGAGCAAGTTCCACCTCAGAAATCACAATCACAGCAGTGCAGATAAAAGATACAGTCATATTCAATTTTAGATGGTGGTGTGACTCCTAATATCCATGTAATAAGATTGAGTGGAATACTAGTAGAAGCCTACTGCTTGTACTTCTAATTCCAAAAACACTATGGCATTCCTGAACTGATAAGCGTCCTCTTAAAATGTAGAAAAATACTGTACACCTCAGGAGATACATATTATGTACTGTAAGTGTAATTTAGACCAATTGTCCTAGAATTGCAAAAAACATTGGTCTTCAGCTCAAATGAGAACCAATAATAAAAGGCATTGAGTTTTAAATTCTCCCACCGAGAATGGGATGGGATCTCCATGTTTATGGAGATCTTTTCAAAAGTTTTTTTTTTCTTTTGATTCTTTGTCAAGAAAGAAAATCTAGGCAGGAAAAAAAACCCAATGGCATCATACAGAACACATCAGACACAGCATGCAGCAGATGTGGAAACTTTAAAAGGCAGGTGATAAAAAAAACCACAAGACAAGAACTTGGTTAGTACTAAACCCCGGGCTGTTTTTATTCCACAGTGGTGATTTTCTCCATTTAATGAGCAATTTAGCCACCTCTTCTTAGATGGACAATCCTGAGAAAGTTAATGGGGAATGCAAAGCAAAAAGTCTCCTTCTCGATTATGAATAAGAATGAACCTCTATACAACTAATTGCAATGCATTTGCTAGCCTAATGGGGCTTATAATTAATATGAGTCAAGCTCGTTGATGAAACAAGGAGAATAACACCGTAAAATGAAATAAAATACACAGACTGAAATAGTCTTAAGTGCTTTAAGAAGGTCACAGTGGTTTCCATTTTATAATGGCCTAATGGATTACATTCAACAAAATGAATTAGATAAGTTTTTTGTGATTCTAATATTCTTGTCGTACCATGACAGGCTGGACCACAAATTACAGCCAACCTGCCACTTGAGGTCGCTAAAGGGCAGGGTCTAAAGGGCCTCTGTAAATAGGCTCACTGGGTGGTGATTGTAAAATTCTCCATTCTTAATAATTAACATTCAATACATTCCTATAATAAAGACTCCATCCCTGTGCTTTTGAAGGTTTTATGAGTTTTTAAATTTACTCAGACTGGTTGAGCCACCTTACTTAGGTTGGCATCTGTCACAAGTACCCAGAACAAAACATACCCCATTTTTACTCTTGTTACATCCCTCATTCTTATGACTCATTGTGAATCAACTCACACCATCCAAAATATGAAGACCCCTCCAGCCCAATGAATTGACCCTTAGAGGCGGGTAATGCATCATTTACTCGAGAATGAGACCAAGGTCTATAGCTTTCACAACCCAGAACAATCCACATACAGTATATTAACTAGTAGGAATTAACAGATTCCTAATTAAATTAAAATGTGAATATTAATTTTGCATGCCACTGGCCTAATCTGAATGGGAATCCTACTTCCCAATTTGAGGAATAAATACCATTTCATGTTCAGGATGCCCTTGCTGCTTGAAGAGTTTAGCATGTTATTTGGTGAGAGGTTTCAAATTTTTTGGCCAGAGTGCATACTGTATGCTCATAGAGGTGACTTCATCTGTATAGTTCTAGTTCACCATCATATACTAGTTTCTTCTCTATTGGGATTATGCTGAATTTATTATAGAAATTATGCTGTGTGAATTATACAATCTTTCCATTTTTTAGAAAGCAGTAGTGCTCTCCACAGCATCTATACACACAAAAATAAAACTCATGTTTTCCATCAGCAAACAGAACAGCTTTTTGGACTCTCTCTTTTCCTGATTCCCAGTCAATTCACTTTATTTATATAATAAATGTTATATAAAGTGCTCATTGCAACCTTTTTACAAAGTCTTAACTTTTGCAAATATTACTTTTTACCCAATGGTTTTCACACACAATAAAAATCAATAACAGGATTCACAATAATTCCTCATACATTAATGCCATTTCTAACTTCTGCACAAATAAAAGGATTTTGACCATAACTTCAAGAACCTTATAAGCACAGAATACTATTTCACTTATGAACCATTGATCTGACACTTATATGAATGAAAGATAAAACCCTTGGGACTCTTGTTGGAAATGGAAGCATACAGTGAATTCTAAGTAAAGAGCATAGAAGAGAAATCTAAACATTTTTTAAATAAGATCAAAGTGTTATTTTATCAATAACTGGCATTCAGCTCCTTGATGGTGAAAGGTTTCATACCTTTAGTAAGCAGTGAAAGGGACAAATCAATCTGTGAAATAAAACTCGGTACCTATTTTAGTGCCACTACATTGCACTTTGCTGTAGACATCCTGTAGTGCCGATTGCTCTCTACAGAGGAGGGCTGACTGGTTTTTAATTCCGTCAGAACACCTTCCCACTTTTCACTTTCAGATGTTCACCGTCTCAGAGGGCTCATTACAATGTCTGTTTTGAAAACTCAGATTAAATTAGGTTCAAAATCCTATTCATAATTCTGAGGACATTTTCCTATTGCCTGATGCTGGCTGCACTACTATAGAAAACGTGTCTAACAACATTTACAAGTAGAATAATACAAATAATGAAAAATCTGACACCATTTGTCTAGAGATAAAAATCACAGTCTTGCATGAAACCTGGTTATGCATGAAAACACTAATAAAACATGGCAATTTCCGTACATAAATGCAACCCCAGATTAAAACCAAATGTTAGAATAATAACTGCATATACATACTGTAGAAGGGACACTGTTTTTGTCTCTTAATTTTATTGTTTGTAAACTTGTTCCCAACAAAATTCACAGGGCAAATAAAATGGATTGCAGATCTTTGATTTATTTTGCTATACTTGGGTTTTTACAATGGTCTCATTCAATTTCATATTAAAAACAAAATACATATTGATCTCTTTAGAAAAAAATAATTTCTAGCCATCACATTTGTGATTATTACTAAATCGTTTTATGTTGCTTTCAGTGAGGTATCACCATAGTTGCTGTGAAACCATTTCACATTCACCACGGTAAAAGCATTCAAATCAGCAAGCTTTCCAACAGCCAGAGCTTGCTGGTACTTTCTTTCCTTTGTTCAGGACGTCAAATGTTGGTATGGGTGTGAAGTTCACAACAGACTTAGTGGACATTTGTTCGCATTTCTGCAATTCTATCATCTAAGGCACCTTGTCTCCATTTAAGTCTGATTCAATCACAGACACATTTCTAGTCACTGAAGAGATGAAGTATTGTATGTGCATTGCCATGATAGATCCATCCCAGTGACTTGAGAGTGAGCTCAAAAACTGTACCTTTTCATCGCAAGCATTTGGACAGGAGCTAATATAGTTTTAAAATGCTTAAAAAAGCTTGTCTTTTTATATTCTTGCAAATTGTGTTCTCAGTATTTATTTAAGACCAATTTGATTTTTGCCTTTACATTCCAAAAATAAACAAAATATAAACCAAGTTATCACTGTGTAAAACCTGCGTTCTAAATCTGAAACGTAAAACAAAACCATTTTATCCTTCTGTAGCATGGATTTAAGATATACTCAAGATTATTAGAGGTATATATGATATACCTGTTAAAAAAGGTTTGTGTTTCATTTTCTCATCACAGTGCACATTTTCAGTAAATTCAATGGTAGCAAATAGTGCCATAGGTCTGAAGGGATACAGTATGACACTTTAAATCACCACTACATACTGTATACTGTATGTATAAAGTGTTAAGCAATGCACCAGTAAACTGATTTATTGTCTTGTGCTAGATTTAGCTCCTGAAATAAAGCATTTGAGAGATTAGGGAAGCATCCCAATAATTTTAATATTACAAATGGATATGCAAATTAATTTGGATACACTTGCCTCATTGACACAAGTCTGTTAATCTTATCCAATATAGTCAGTAATTTTTGTGACAGGAAGAAAAATGTTTTTACTTATTCACTACAGGACATCAAAGGACCGGTATACCATAATGTCCTACTGTATGTATTCTTCTAAGTGACATGTAACTATAATTACCATGACTTTACCAGTACAAAAGTAGGACTGATGGATCTCATTTCCTGGTTCAGTTTCATCCCCTTTTTATGCATTTGGTGTAATATTTGCAATTCTTCAATCTGTGGGTACTGCTCGCATCCTAGGGTGGCAAAAGGTCTGTGAAAAACTTCCCTTGTTTACTTTATTAGTATGACTGGGCAAATACCACTCTTTTCCACTCTACTGTTCACACTGATATTGCTGCAATTGGAATTGATAATCATTCCGATATGATACTATATACTGTAAGGTTGTCCTACTCTTATTCTTAAATGTTTTAGATGGCAGTAGGCAGTAAAAAGCATTAATAAGGCACTTGAAAATACATGATTAATAAAGTGCACTTTATCACAATAAAGTAGGACTATTTCTTATTTAAACAGTCCTGCTTCCCCATAGCCTGTATTTATATACACTAGGTCTACCTTATTTGAAATTCTTCAATGTTTACATAGTGCCTTTAAAAATGAAAAGTACTGTATGGCTGATCTGAACCAAAAACAAAGCTTTAAATTGTGCCTTCACATTTTATTGTTTTATTCAGACACAATCATTAACAAATGCACATGCTCATCCACAAACTGCTCAAACCAATTGTTTTGGTTCTCAACACAATTAAGACTTCCTAGAAAAGAATGCAGAGTAATCCACAAAAAAGATCAACTGTTTCTAAATTCTAAAATTTAATCTGTGAAGGGGAAAAAAAGTGTTATCTTCTTACTTACACATCAAATCGCAGATTCTGTTTCTCCTCAAAGAAGAAATCCAGGACAAATTTGCGCACAAAATCCGGATTTAACGTGTTATCAATCACTTCGGTTCTGCCAAACTAGAATAGAAAAAAGGATAAATGAAAAACAGAATTTTAGTTGTCTGTGAAAATAGGGAGATTACTGGGGGGGAAAGCCCCTGACTTTCAAATAATGATAGGAAAGTCCATTGGTTTCAATTTTATCTTTTTAAAATCAGTATCTATTCACAAATACCCATCAGTCTTTAGGGGCTCATTTTGGCAGCAGGACTTAATAGTGTATTGATTCCACTATTGCCTGAACAGTTTGCTTGTCTCCTTATCAGTTCACAGTCACTTCCTTTGCATTTAAACCAGAATTAAAGAAAGCAGTGTTTCTTTTAAAAAAGGAGAAGGAATTTTTTGCTCGAATATTACAGAATTAAATGGATCACAAATTAAGAAAACCAATACAATTATTAGCTTTACTCCTGAAACACCTGTAATTGTAAAGCACTGAGTTTTAATTAAATACCTACCTTATGACATGAGTTAAACAACTCTGATATCAAATTAAGGGCATTATTGTAATGTGCAAGACCTTATAACACTGAAAATTTGATTTTTGTTGAGGCAACATTGGATTAGTGACATTTCTCAATACTCAAGGTCAAGAAAGCCCAGAAATGTATTTTAAAAGTACAATAAAAATTGTAAAACGTAATAATGCTAGAATTCCCAGATCTTGTAATTGGTAAAGTGGTTTCCTAACCTAGCTGCTTTGCTATTGGAGAAACTCAGGAATGTAAAACTGTAACTGTAATGTTTTTTTTTTATTAAAAGCTAGCATTATAGAGAACACTGGCAACAAATTTCAGAAAGCAAAGCCCGGGGATTACTCTCCTTTTGGAAAATTGATCCAAATTAAGCATTTTGTTAACAATATCTATTAAAGCTTATTTTATATTGAAATAAAACCGTCTTCCAATACTGTTCTTTCCTCTTTTTAACATTTCCTTTATAGCATGTCCACACTCTTTCTTCCTGCCACAAACACAGGGGACTCCACCAACCTTAATCCTTTTCATAATAAAACATTCCTACTTTCCAAAATTCCTTTGTTAAATCTAAAACTAGCTGGATGTATTTCTTTAAGCATACCAATTCACACAGCAGACCACAACAACAACAGTGGTATGGAAGACACAAAATCACAAAATGAAAAACAACAGCTCTAAAGGATCATGCATTTCACTATGTCATGACTCAAAGCAAATTTTTATGATGTTAGTAGCCCTTACGCTTTTGTGTGCTCGAACGCATCATCACAGGGAGCTTTTGCGAAGAAATTTATATGTAGAGAATTCTTGAGAGGCAGGAGCAGATCAGAGGGCCTCAAAGACTGTTGTTAACTACAGTATAGATCCAGCTTTCAAAGACATTAGCACACCGCTAAGAAGACACAGAATAAAGCCCATTTCATTCAGAGTATTGATCAAGAATTGGAATAGCCTCTTCAGCCTCTTATAGCTTGGTTAGGTCATCTAATGAAATTGGTCCAAATACAGCATCAAGCACATTTGTAAAAGGTACCAGGTGCACTGGATTAAACTAAGACTTGGCAAAAGTATGTCTGGTGGCTAAGTTAGTAACAAGTATTTAATTTATGATGGATAAAGATTAGGGAAAAAGGGAGACTTGCCAAAATCCCTTCAATTAAATTATGCATTTGTTTGTACAGCATAAAAAAATGGCATGTTAAATCATATATGCAGATTATCCCTTATATGACCATTTACTATATCCCTGGCAAAACAATTCGTTGAATAAGAATCAAAAAACGGTGTTAATGGAGCAGCCTGTTATTGAAGGGGAAAAACAGGATCAGGTTTTCATACTGCGATATTGGCGCTAAACATAAAAAGTTACAATTAAGAGGCCATTATTCAACCCATCTAGAAACAGCAGTTGTCAATCCACATCTCCAATGCAGAGACAGGTTAAGGAAATGAATTAGGGCACATCAATGCTGTTATTCCCCTATTGGCCAAGTGTTAGCTGGAAAAACACACCACTACTCCTGCTCTATTATAAAAAAGCCTTGCTCCATTAACACCAACTATGACATGGTTCATACACATCCAATTCCAGCAGCACAAACAGCATTTCCCAAAATGCTAACTACCAATGCAGATGAAAAGATATAATGCAAATATAATTTGTCTGCTTGTGTAATTTAACCCTAATGTGTGGGTAAGTAATCACAACATCCAGTTAATTTCCAATTTGGATAGTTTGTTTTAAAAAAAACCTTCATGGATGTACTGTACAGTATGCGTTTATATTTGTAATATAAAAAAAATATTCCAATAAATTCTTAACACTGTAGAGAATAACATTGCTATTAAAAGACCACCACTGATTTACAGTGGGAACTTGCCTAGAACATTTTCCACAGAAGACACTATACTGTTTAACATTTTTTGTTCCCCAGGAAAAGTAAGGGAAAAGGTCTTTGTATTTAAATGCCTTTCAAATAACTAGGTTATTATCAGTATTAACACCCACAGAGATATCCACAACGCTGTTCATCAATTTGAAGATGAGTTAATTAAGAGACTCTACTCGGTCTATTGAGAGGCTGTGGTAATTTTGTATTTCAAGCTCTATATCTAACACTCCAAGTTAACCCTTCCATGCAACACAGTCTCAAAAGGGAATAAACAGTCATCTGCGTCCACATTACACAGTTATACGCCTTTTGGAGCAATGTGTAATACTGTATGTACCCAAGCAGAAGATCCAGTATATGGAAATATTTGTGCAAATGCATACATAAAGAAAAATCGTGTCCAAAATAAGATTCATGAATAAACACGCTGAGAGACAAAATGTGCCTTTTCTGCTTACTGTATAACAAGAAAGGTCATCTGGAAATGTGTTGATTAAACAGGACTATTGCAAACAGTCACTGAAGTCATTGTAGAGGAAGGCGAAAACAGGGGTAAAGATATGGAAACCTGGGTGACAGACTTCATTACGAGTATGAAAGTGACATTTCTTGGGTCTCCATTAATTGAACACCCAAATTTCAGACCACAGAATCTGGACATTTGAACGTTCTGCTTTTACCCAATTCTGCTTATACTGTATGGTGCTACGCACACATATTTAGTCTCCTCGCTAGGTTTGTTATCTCTTTCTAAATCGGTTTCCACCTGGGCCCCCCTGATGTTCACAATCACCACTTGCCAGGATTTTCTGTATCACGCATGTTGCTAATGCTCAAGTCTTTACTCTCTTTTCACTTTCATTCTTTTCACTCTCCTCTTCACCCTCCTCTTGCATCTCCTGCCGAGTGAACTCCCACCACCATAAACCAATTCGCAAATCTGACCTACTGTTCTTTACTTCCATCCTCCATTTACCTCTTGATTTCTATTCATACCATCACTCTCCAATTCCTCCTCTCCCAAGAGCTGAGGCATCACTTCTGACCACTGTCTCTCTCCTGTTCCCAGACATCCTTCTCTGGCACAATCCAACAGTCACACATTCTGCCCCTTCCATAGCAACTATTCCATGCAAGAGAAGGTTCCAGTTCTTCTACTCTTCCCACTGAAAGCATCATAACTCCCTTTTGGCCAGCCTTTACTGAAAACGATCAATCCTTTATAACCCATTAAGAAGACTGCAGCTCACCTTGTTTTTTCCGCATCTTGCTTTACTCATGGTGCCATTACACCAGCCTGTCCACTGGTTCCTTATGACCACGCCTTTGTCAAAACCCCAGGCATCTGTTACCGTTGTCTCACCCAATCTGCCTCTACCTCTGCTCCTCTTATCTCTCCTTATACCCATTCACACTTTCTTTGCTCCATCTGTTCCAGACGTTCTGTAACTGTACCATTTTCAGGGCCCATTCATTCTTCACCTTAGCTCCTCAGCAGTGGACAGCAGTCCACAATGATCACCAACAGCTACAATAATCAGTTCAAACCAGTCACCACCATTTGGCATTTGTTCAAGAGACATGTGTTGAGACACCACTTGTGATTCTATTCAGCTTTCTATTCTCTAGTAAGTAAACTGTATTTAATTTTGTCTAGCGCAATTGTTAGGTGAATGTCATGTGTATTGTAAGTCACCCTTGCCAAGGACATTTGCAAATATTAAAGTATAATCGCATTTTCATTCAGACTGGCACTCTGCTGTGATGTAACCTGTTGAACAGTAAACAGACTGCACCTAAGATGCTAATGCAACTAAGTAAGCCTTGTATAACAGCTGTCTTTCATGCAGCAAACTCCACGGTGAAACAGAGTTCTTCAATCAGTGCAAACAGATTTTCATTACCCCCTTGTTTCCAAACTCTGAAAGTAATTTACTGTGCTCTGCTAGACAACTGTTACTGGTGTCTTCTACAAAGCTAGCATACATCTTTGGTTAGCGAGGAGATTACTTATTGATGCTGTCTTTGTACATAAGTACATGGCAAAGAATGAATGTACTGTGGTGTACGATAAGCAAAAGCAGGCAAGTAAAATACTATTTTCAAAATGGACGTTGTTTCTGCAATAAAATGTTATACAAGATAAAAAAGAATCACAGGTTCTAGTAGAAATCTGTCTGCCTGCCAGTTTGGTGTAATTTTTCCAATAGCAGGATGATGGCAGAAAATATCAACAATCTTTCAGGTATCTGCAAAGAGAGAAAATATTAACTTAAATGAAAGTGCTAAAAGAGGCCCCATGTGCCAGCAACTAATGTATACAGGAAATATATTGTAGAGAAAACTTAATAATTAGGCTTTGTGAGAATTTCCCTTTTAAAACTGCAAATGTGCATGGTGCATTACTTTTTAATTTGGAGCTTTCTCTCATTTGGCGTATTAAGTGATATGGATGCAGTGTGTAGGTGTCATTTCATCTAAGTTGAATTATCTAGGTAATATAAACACAGCCCTTAACAAAGGATAATACATTGCATTAATTACCTTTAATGTGACCACCAGCTATAACAAATCTCATTTCTCAGTTTAATATGAAGAAACACACCTGAGAAAACAGTGATTATAAAGTAAAAACCCATGCAAATATTTAGGTATTGATTGGATTGGACTTCTCCAAGCATGAAATATTAATACTTTCAGTCTTGGAATTAAGTCTGTAAGTGACCTATAATAGGAGGAAAGGTATAATTCATCTGTATTAATGTCATTAGGAGTTCGAAGAATTATGGATTTTTTCATAAGGTTAATTTGGAAGTGGACATTAATACTAGAAATCTAGCTTTCCATTAATATTAATATGCGTTTCAATAAAGATTTACAAACCTTGAAATCATTTCTGCAAAACAACTCTGCAACAATAATTAAAAATATCAACATAATAGGATGTGGCAGAATTAACGAGAGTTAAGTAAATTAAATATTCGATTGTCAAATGTGATTGAAAACAATGAAGCCAAGTCACAATGCAAAATGAAAAACATGAAAATGACAATCCTAATCCTTTGAACAATCAAGATGTTGTTTTGTATCCATACTATGCTGTATGATCATTTTTCCCAAAGGTTAGGGATTTGGCAAAAATTAGATACATTTACTGTAATACGACGTTCTCAATTTTATCAGTCAATAACAATGCACAAGATGTGGTATTAAGTTTGTAGATTAATTTTTAAATTTGCATGATTAAATATGACGTTAACCACTATCACTCCTCCAATGGATGTTGTTAAAGGAGTATAAGACAATACAAGTTATTCGGAGTGAAATCAAATTGTGCATGAGATGTTTTCCCCATTAAATACTGCACAACAGGTTTTGAACTGCAATTTCAGAGTAGGTCTATAAAAGTACATTTAATTTGGCACCATAGCCAGGTTCATTCTTGGTTTAAATATTTTAAAAGTTCTTATTACAAGCTCCCTTTCCAGAACGAGAACAGATCACCAGGTCAAGCAAGGTTTTATTCATATACCAGGCTCTGCTCCAGAATGTTTCATGTAACCAATACTTTAATTAGTGTCTAACTTTAGTAAGTTATACTTCTCAGATTTGCTTGTCTTAGTCTTGAGAGCAGTCTAAGAAAAAATGAAGAAGTCAGTTCTGAAGCACATTTGCCCCTTGAATCAGATGGATCTATGAAAGTAAAATATTAGAGGTACCAATGATATACTATAAAACATTAAGTGATGTTAAAATATTTGTTAAAATGGTCCTTTAAGGAAATTAATACCACAGTTTAAAAAATGCCATTTGTGACTTCTTGCTCTTTCTTCTTCTGATTTGCACGACACAGTGAGTCACTGGGTTGCCCTTTAAAATTTCTGAACTAATGATGACCAGCTGGACACTTTGAAATGGCAAGTTACTGACTTTTGTTCCCCAAGAGTCAACTGTGAGAAGTAAGAGATTTTAATTTTTTTAGACATTTAGAATGGTTAATTATTTTTGTTACATGCATTTGATTTTGGAATAACCAAAAGCTTACCACTATGAGGCATACATACTGTACCTTATTGGGAAGTTGTAGACCCATCCATCTTCAAGATTTTGCTCATTAAACGCTTCCAAAATGTTCATAAAATGCAACCCTAGCCCTGGCTGAAGTCAACGTTGTACGGTATTTTTAGCTCTAGACTTAGTTATCGGTCACCACATATCTTCAAGTGCCCAGGAGGCCGCAGGAGTGTGGTCATTCAGAGGCAACAGAACTCTGGCCTTCACACCTCTAAGAGCAGTTGACCAGAGACAAGACCCAGGCTTGAATCGAAACAACTACTATCATAGAGCTTAACCTGTGCTGAGGCAGTTGCCTTTACTGGTTGAACCCATAGGGAAGCCCAGTAAAAGAATGGAATATTTTCCAGTAAAGAAGAAAAAAATTCAGTTTAAATGGAAATATATCAATTAATCAATTTGTTCATTAAATACAAAAAGAATGCTAATCTATTCAGGTGAAATATAACAAAAGAATTTGGGATTTGAACTGTCTTTAAACTGTAGATTTCATCCCTAAATCCAGGGGTCACATTGTTCCCCATGGTTGCCGGTGATCCTCCCCCCCAAAAAAAACTGACAAGGGCATTTGGTGAGGGCAAAACTGTATCCCTGCAGACTTTAAGTACCACAAATAATAGATATTGACATCAGGATACTCTATAGCCAGCTGCATTGTTCTGGGCTTTTTTCAGCTACTGTGAAAGACCAGCCTTAGAAACTACTTTTATTTTGCAACACAATACAAAGCTGAAAAAACTGCTGCTGAGAGTCCCCTCTCTTTGATAGGGGATTTATGCATTTCTATATCAAAAGCTCTGTAATAGGTCAACAAACCATAGCCTCATAAGCTTGTGAGGATGTAGAGGAATTTCTGAAAGACTGAACACCCCTGGAACAACCCTAGCTCCATCCGTAACAATACTTAAACCCCAGTAAGAGATTGATGTTGTCTAATTGGCAGGACACTAATGAACATATCGAATCCATGTGGCAAGAGACAGACAAAGAGAGACATACTATTAATTCATAGGATTAATTTTTTAAGCTCTTCAGTCTTGAGGCAGAAACCAGCAAGAGCGCAATGCAAATACCAGAAGGATCTTCCTTGAAAGTGGTCCTAAATCTAGGTCATATATTACTTCTGGAAGGAGGCACTATCCTGGCCCAGAGGGGCAGCTCTCAGGAGACTACATAGGCATTAGCATATGAGGGACATGAAGTATGACTCATTAAAATAAGAACTAGGAAATCTGCTTCCAGGAAAAAATATTTTTTTGCCCTCCTTCTGACTGATGTAAACTACTGCTACTAGCCATTCATCCATTTGCTAACCACTTTATGCAGTACAGGGTCCTGGGAGACACCTGAGCATCAACTAGCAAGCAATAGATTCAAGACGGGATATACCCTGCATGGGATGCCAGTCCAATACAGAACTACTGCTACTATATAATTTAAGTCAGTGATATTTACTTCTGAATCCGAAGGGCCACAGTCTACCAGGGTTTATAGCTAATTTATGAATCTCAATGAGTAAAGACCTATAAACAGTGGCAATGAAGACCAATGAGGTGAATAATTGATTAAAAAAGGCTATTAAACGCCAGATAAAAAGATCAATATTAGCTAAGCCTAGAATGGTGTATATAATATTAAGTAGCCCAAACGTTCATGGTGGACATGGAAGCCCTCAGAACTGAATATCAGTAGTCTATGTGTATCAGCACATTCGTCACTTCCAGTAACTGGTGAAAGCATGATGTATAGTACTTTCAATTCTTGAATGTGTGTGACCCATCTCATCCAGAAATTACCAGACTGGCAGACTTTAGTCTATACAGGAAATCATCACAATCTTAACCCTTCCTTCACAGAAGAGGCCATCTTCAACACTTCCTTTAGGCTTAAGGAACTGAGGCTGGAGAATCCCATTGATTTTTCTTCCTTCCACCACATTGTAGTGCTGAGACAGGCAAAAGTGACATTAAAAAAAAAACTGTGCCTAATGCCCCTGAATGTTAATAAAGTTCAACACGTGTCCAACACAACCCTCCTCTATTGGGGAAAGCATTTATCCAACTCAACCAAACCATTGACCTGAAAAGCTACTTTGTATCTTGTCAGTGCAACCATCTACATCAGTGGTTCCCAGTCCACGGTCTGGCGCCCCGCAAACTGGTGATTTTTGTTCCAGCTGAGCCCTCATTTACACAATCAAAACCTACACTGATTTGCGATTAATTTGAACTGTTCGTTCCGAGCTCTTAAACATGTTGGAACTTTAACTGTTGTATTTCGTAAGTGAAATAAAATCCCAAACTTGTGAGGGGAGGCAAAATGCAAATATTAAAACGAAGCACCTTCTTCGATCAAGTCAGGCTTGTATTATCTATATCAGATAGGATGGAATGAAAACCAGTAGGTGTGTGGGTCACCAGGACTAGGATTAGGAACCACTGCCCTATAGATTGGTGAAACCTCAATATGCTTGTATTTTAGAATAATAAATTAAAAATGGAAATGTCAAAGAAAGAAGAAAAAGCTGCCAGTCTCTGTGTTCTTGATAATTTTCATATGTCTCTTTGAATATCTGAAAATTCCACAAATTACCTTCATACTATTGATGTATCATGAAAGCGTAGTACTGGCAAATAGTTTTTCTACTTTTTAAAATACAATGGATAATGTCTTGATTCTCATTTATTCATGAAGCATGGGGCTCTATATGATGAAAAGTATGTTTACAAGATTTCTCCAACATGTCTGGATGTTCGGGATAATCACCTTTTAAACTTTACAAAACAATGTATTTTTTGAAGTAGTCTTAAATCAAGTAAGAAAATGCATCATCAGAAATAGATTGAAAATTTACACTTAGCAATGTTTTTTTGTCTTAAAATTAGGTTAAGATTTGCTGCCTTTCATCACAATAGTTTCTTCTTGGGAATAGCTGATTAGCTTATGCATTGCTCACTAGTTTTTCTTCTCCAAAATTTCTTTTTCTGACATTGCACTATACTGTTGGTGTCAAGCAAGCTAAGAAAAACTAGGTATTGCAGTATTACTATAGTTCAGTTTGCTAAAAGAGCTTGATTCAGTTTTTCTTAAAACACACAAAACTAAAATTACATAAATGCAATACTGAATAACTTTTGACTACACTACATACTTTGTATTATAAATTCACTGAATGTACAGTAGCACCTGTCCATCTGTGTATCATCCAAATTCTCTGTATTGAGCAAATAAAGGAAGAATAGATCAGAGAAGCAAAGATTCTCACTCACCTCCCTCCACTCCTTGGTCCCAATTCCCTGCACATATAGCACAACCACTACAAAGAGAAAATGAGAAATATTGCTGGTGTTATTACAGGGAGATGATGAACCATTATTTCCCAAATGTTTTGTACAATATAAGACACTCAGTCATATTATTAATAAAGGGTCAAATTACCCACTACACCAAAAAAAACCCTTCATGGAAGATGCTGAAAAAATCTTAAAAGCTAGCATGTTAACACATAGAATACCTTGCTTTTAAAATTAACATTTATTCTTGAATGGCTATTTTTAACACTTATACCTGTTGAAGTAGATAAGACTTATTTCCCCTCCATATGTTTTAAATAATGGTAAAAAACACTCAACAGTTCAGCTGACTTTATCAAGTTTAACGCTGTATTATTTTTACAGATATAAAATTACACAGTTTGTTGCTTTCTTTTTAAAATTGGTTCATTTCCAGAAAAAAAAAAAGTGTTGCCCTATGAAGACTCCAACGTCAGCTCCAGCAAACCCTTTTTAACAAAGTCATGCTAGTGTAAGGGTTTTGATTTTTCTTCACAAAACACTTGTCTTTTGTTTGCTCAGATTTTGCTCAAGAAAAATTACTTTAAAGTGACCTTGGGAGGTCAGACTCCATCCAATAAAGTCTGGATATTATACAACCTTCAATACAAAAAGTGAGGATCGTTTTAAAATGTATTGCACGGCTGAATCTGACAAAGATTTCAGACATACAGTACGTCTAAGTTTAATGCAGCATAAAGGAAAATTTTGTTAAACTGATATTGACTTCAGCAGTTAAAGACATACAGTTGTAACTACAGTAGTACTACTCAATGTGGAATTCAGCAGTATCGCTAGCTTTTAATTATAATATGCAGATCTGCTGACAATTACTAGTAATTTTGAGTGTAAAACCACATTAAGGCAAAACATTATTTTTACCCAAAATGTATCTTTAGTTTTTTTTTCCCCCACATCTATGACTATGTAATTAATTGTTTACCTGCCTGGTGAACAAGCTGTGTGAAACACCAACTGCACAAAAATAATAATTAATTAGCCCTTTCATTGTAGTACTAGCAATCAAATACTGTACTTTGAATAGTTGTGAAGAAAGCCTCTGAGGGGGTATATTTAGTTCATGTCTGGAATTAAGGACATCCCTTGAAGATGCAAGAGCAGGGCATAAATCAGCTTCATTCCGAAGTCTCCTTGTGCCATCAAGGTCAAAATTTCCTCATTAAGTGCATAACCTTACTGTTACTGCAAGGCATCTCTGCTATGTGACTGGCATCACCCACACGATGTGGGATCTAAAATCACAATAAGGAAATAACCCCATCAAGTCCCATAAACATGCCTCTGCCGATATACTTGCTGATGCGTGACACACACAAGGACATTGTTCATCTCTGCACAAAGAAAAGTGGGGAAAATAAATAAACCCGTGATCGCTTAGGAAATTACTGCTGTGTCTTTAAGCTTGTGGCAGACAGATTGCATACTTTATAGAAAGTGACTGCTGCAAAGGCTCCAGTACAGAAGATCCTCTACCTTTAAATGAGATGATGGCTATGTTCCATTAAAAACTCCCTGAAGTAACTGCAATGTCTTCAACGGGGTGACTTAATGAATTGCATTCCACATTGTGGACAACAAAAACCTCAAATTGAAAATTCCAACCAATTCAGCTTTAATTTAGCCTTTATTTTCAAGCTGATTTAAACAGAGAATTTGACCTGTGTGAGATCTGAAGATAGAAGACACAGTACCAGTTGTATGACATTAATGAATAGATTTAAGGTCTCTTTAAAACAAAGTTGTCTTTAATGTTGGCTATTCCTGGGAATTTTCATTGATGGCCAGATAAGCTGGAGGTAAGCTGTGTACCATCTAAGTCAATTTCAAGAGACCAAACTATTTGATTTCCTGAGATTTTCAGCTGCAGGAAGGCCTCAAGGGAATACAATCTCCCAATTTTAGAACTAAACCAAAAGTTTTTTAGAATACTTAAATTTTAGACTTTTTATTTAAAAAAATCAGTTCATTTTTGTCCCTGTTTTTCAGTTTCTTTTGCTTGTAACAAACATCCTCTTTCTAATGAAAGGTCTACTCAGCATTTTAGAAAATGGTTTATGGGTGTTATAATATTTATCTTAAGAGAACATTCGTGTATTGGTAAAAGGAGGCTTGCAATATAGAAGGAATGCAATTTACAAGGAAATGTGAAAATCGGGTAAATTCATAGCTGCTCCAAAACCCCCAAAATACTTTTATTCACTTTCTGAAAAGATCTTACAATCACCAGATGATTGGCATGTTACACTCAGATTTCTTTTCACATTGGTATGTTAAAAGCAGCTTTTAGGATATTAAAGATGAAAAAAATCACAGTAATTGGACGGTAGAAACTGGTAACTGTTAGAGAGAGCTATTAAGAAAAGTCAGGTGGATAGGAGTAATTTGATCTTTCAGCCGAAACAGATTATTGGAAGAAAATACAGAAGCAGATTCCTTTATAAATGGAGACCACGTGCAGTACAGCATCAGAGGCAGGTGGTTTTTCTACAATTTATTTTTGGAAGAGTAACAAGCTTTCACTCTTGTCTATGGCCTGTGTGACAGATCTGATGAACAGGTTGCTTTTGAATGTGAACTCTCAGATAAAAGGCCGTGCTTGAATAGAGCATTCTCCTTTAAAGTTAATTCCTGACTTTTGATGTCTGGAACACCAGCTTCCAGGTCATTATCTATTTCAGAAAACCTGACGCTAATCTGTTTGATTTTGCAGTACTCCAATATATCAGTCATGGATCTCTCTTTAGAGGATAGCAAGACTTAAAATTCACGAAGGGACACACTTGACAGCGGTCAAAGCTCACCAGCATCTACTGAGCATTTTGGAAAGAAAATGGTTCATCACACTACTGTCTGACTTTCTAAATGTCACGTCTGTTCACTGTAAAATAGGCTAACTTTAAAATTAAATTAAATTTCCTAAAGGTTTCAGCTTAAAGCCAAGGTTGACTATGATATGACCTGATATACACTAGGAAGAGAACCCAACAGATGGAAATTGAAGGGAGGGTGATCTTAATATTGTTGCACTTTTTTATGCATCACGTCCAGTCATGATAACATTAATCAACTTAAAGCTGTGATACTAATAGTAGTGTGCAGGCCTCAGTGTTTGAGATACATTAAAGCAAATAGTGTAAAAATTGAATTTTCTAGGCTAAAAATGATAAGTTAACTACTAAAACTCAAAAGCAAGTTTTGAAAAACAATTTGGTCAAGAAAACAATTTACAATCCATTTTAAAATATGAGCATCTTCAATGTGATTGAACAAGTAAAAGGTTATCTATTTACCTGAAAAAAAAAATGACATTTAGAGAAGAGGCTCAAATTAGAATCCTAAAAGGTTTCCTGAATAACTTGTAACTTCATTTCAATTATGTTTCCAAATGAAAATAACTTGTAAACCAAACCATTAAGTATCAAATGATAAACACAATTAAATACAGAAATCTTGTTGATATTGTATTTTGCAAACAAATGAATATTTCTCAGATATACTACAGATATAGCTCAAAGGGCAACCAACAGTACCAATAACTATCTTTGCATTATAACCAAAGGTGGTACTAACTGAGACAGCTTTTCCAAATCATTTACAGAACAATTCACAACTCTACCAACTATTCCTGACTTGAGAACTTCAAATGAAGCTATAATGCTAAAATACAGCACCATTCTCTAACGCTTATATTTGAACTGAGTTTTCTCTTATGTTTCAAATTGTACCCTGCATTACACTATGCCTCCTGTTGTACACAAACATAATTCCTTAACCAATTAACCCAATATTTAATCAATAGTATAAATTCATGATGGAAATCCTTCCAAAAAAACCCTTCCCTGTGCTTTTGGTCTGAACATACAGGTAAAAGAATGCAGAAACAACTTTAAATACAGGTTCCCAATCAGCTTTCTCAATATGAGTCCTGACCTGACATTTTTTGGATATTGTGTTTAAGATGCAATACTGTATTTCACCTATCATTTTATTTTATTTTGATATCATTTGGCTATCCCTTCTTAAACAATTTGATTTCTTAGTATACAGCTTTCTAATAGAGGCAAGTTTAAAAACTCAATATTCATATTATGATTTATAGTAAATAATGATAGTAGAAATATATATTGCCCTAGGAAGAAACTGGGGGATTTCAGTTACATAGATCCTTGTAATCAAATAATACTACACTAACCCAGCTTAATATATTATTAATTAAAATATACAGTTCCAAACATAAAATAGGGGAACAGGGACTGTAAGAAAAATAAAAGTAGTCTAAACCACCACAGCTAATATATTTTAGTTAATATGTAATTAAGGAATAAGGAGAGTTGCATACAATCTATTTGAAACATTTTAAAATTAAATTGTGGGTGTTGAATCATTTCCCTTATAATAATAAACTTGAACAAATACATATTTTCAAGGTATTTAATTTAAGATTTGTAAGACGTATTCAATGGAGCAATTTTAGATTAAGAATCAGACTCCCTATTTTGCTAACTATAGAGACACACTTGGTAAATTTGTCAGGGACAAGAAATGATTCTGGGTAGTCATCACCCCGAGAGCATATGAGCAGTCAGCAAGAAACAGATCAAACATATTAATAGGCACAGTGCATCTGAATGCAAACAGGTATGTAGTCTGTCATGCAAGTACATTGTAAACACCACACACAGCACACAGACAGCTGGAAAACTGTCAAAGGGACCCATTCACATTAACTAATAAATCAAGGTCTCAAGCTGCACATTGTAGAAAACAGAACAGAAAGCCAAAAATTGTGATTATATAGAAGGAAATGCTGAAATCAAGGAGAGGTAAGGCTAAAAGCATATAGCCATATCCTAGATGAACTTTCTATCCTGGAAAGAATCCAAAAGGACTGTAAACTTAATGACGTCATTCGGCCCATTTACTTCATGTGGTTGACAGTAGGTAATGGATCCAAGGATCTGATCCAGCTGTTTTTTGAAAGGAGAAGGAGTATTAGCTTTGACAACATGGTTTGATAGCTTTGATAGCAGACTCCCACAAAAGTGCCATTTTAAATAAACTCGCCTTCGTTTCTACTTGTCCTTTCGTAAAATAAAAAATGTGTCAGTTTGATGCAGTACATGACCTTGGGCTTACAGTATTTCTATTTTCAAGGGTTTTCTGGAAGATTGCCACGGGATACTATCTGTACTCTCAGTAAAGTATTTTTTCCCTTGGAATCTAACAAGGAAATGTAAGAACCAATTTACTCATGACCTGAGCAAACCTCTGTAACAAAGAATTGTAATAATAGTCTTAGATCTGACAGCCCAGCAACCAAATTAATGAAGGAAACCTTTATACATAAAGGCACTGACATTTAACCCCTACTCTTTAAAAATATGCATTACATACCAGGATCAGACTTGGAGAATGTGTCCATATCCAGAAGGTTCCTATGGAAACAAGACAGAAAAAAGGACGTTAAAAAGAGAAATCTGCGTTAGACCAGCCAGCAATAAAAACCTGCCTTTTTGATGATTAATGAATGCACAGTAAGCAACACTATTTCATAAAAACCTGTTTTTCGTTCCGTCATTAAATACAGCAACCAATGTCCACATTATCACTATGTAACAAATCTTATGAGAGGTATCTAAATCTTACAGCAAGAAAGAGTAACACAAGAAATACAAGTTACAAGCTTGTTAAATAAGACAAAACCACATGTAGAACAGGAATTCGTTTGCAATACCTCAGCTAACATCATTGATGTCCTGTGAAGGATATAATCCTGCCTTACCCATACCTGGAATTCTAAATAGGAATTAAAGAACCAATCTTGCCTTCTAATGATGGGTAGCGGAGGGGGGTTTGTCCTAATATTAGTACAGATGTTGGTGCAGCAAGAAAAATATATTTCACAATGTAAGAGGGCCATGACAACAGCACTTGATCTGGCGTTTTTCACCTTTAACAGAGGGTCCAGTCAGTGAGGCACAAACAAGTGTGCAGGAACAAAAAGTTACACCACGTAATCAAATGCGGTCCTTTAATTGTTGTTAATTATCTAATCTTGCACAGGTGGCCATTTGAGAGCAGCCAATACAGACATGATTCAATCCTTCCCGTTTTAATCACGACCCTGGAAATAAGCTTTTGAGAAAGCTGAATGCAAGCAAATTGCATCACAGAAGCCAATGCTACAATAAACACAAAGTAAACAGTGTTGCAGCTTCAGAAACGCTCAATAAAGCAATATTTCTGAGATGAGTTCAAGTAAAAAAAAAACATTCACCAGGGAGTAGAATAATCCAGGACATGTTTCTTCCAACACTTAATGGTATTGAACAACAAAAGGTGTATATACAGTAGAAGGCATGTGCTTCCCGCTTTTGCAAGATTTTATGGCATGGGTAATTAGGTTATCGCATCAAACATTATGCAGTTCCAGATGTAATAACTGTGCCTAATGTATATTCAATGATGCACATTTTAGTAAATTGGAGATTCTTATCTATGTTTATCTTAAAGACTGCATAATACTATGTTCAAATACATCTATCTCTGAGTGCGAATCTAACTGAGGACCAATAATTATTCCAGTTTCAGATGTAGATGCCCTTAAAGAAATATGAAAGAATATCTTGCAAACTGCTTACACTGATGTTCTCCTGGTGAAAGAAGTGACACTTAAGGAAAATATCAAAATAAAGGTATCCCAGAAACAGAGTTAGATTTAATTATTTCCAGGAAGAAACAATAAAGGTGAAGTAAAAAAAAAGTATGGTTAAGCACAGTAAATATCTCACCGGGACCAACATTTTACAAAACTGCAGAGCAATGTCTTGTGTTTTCTTTTTAAAAACAGGACAACCTTCATCTATTGGTTACTAGGCCAGACATAATGACAAAGACATGAATATTTAGTAGAATTTCGAAGAAGGGCAACTCGTTTCTTTTCCCAGATGAGAAGAAGTACACATTAAGTTTTATTGAGAGAATGAAAATTTAAATCTTTTGAGCCTTAATTATTGATTGAACAAGCCACAGCCTTCGCTGGTCAGCTTGGAACTGACCTCAGTCGTAGAACCTCGAACACCTAAAAAGAAACAATAAACCCTACTGGATCATGTCTGTCCAGGACTCAAGTTATCAAACCATGCATTAAGCAATTTTCAGCATAATAGATATCAAGCACTAATTTGAGGCTATGTAGTAAATTTGCATTACATATTTACTCCATTCCATATTCTGGCATCCTCACATCCCATTAATCCTTGAAATCCCTTTATAAACACCTTTACAACGCATCAGTGGTGCTCTTTACATCACCCAGTCAAGTAAAAATATTTGAAATTGAATTTTACCAATCACAGCTGCTAATGGTCATTTGAAACCCTCAATACCAATTCTCAATATTCTCTCCAAATATCTTTTAATAACAGTCTGCTAGCTCCGACCAATGAAATGAAGCTGTACTGCAAGTGCTCTGCCAACCATATCAGTCAATATAAATTGTTTTAAAAAGCAAGGAACACCTTTTGGTATAAACATATTATGCAGTTTTACAGTAACAAAGAATTAAACCTTTAAACCTGATTCACTATTTTTTCCCCCAATTTGTGTGGAAGTTAGTTAAATACCTCGATTTTGGAAGAGCAGATGTAAGACGAGTACATACTGTATAACCACACACTAAGAAGTTTATTTTTTTTCTGTGATCTTAATGCATGACTATATAAATATATTTAAAATGGAATTTGTTCCTCTGTATGAATCAATGGGACATCTGGCCTGGCATGGTTCTAGAAAACAAAATCACTGTGAATAATCTGGAAGACAGACCTTTCTGGAAGTCCAGCTTTCATATGCTTTAAAGTAAATTTCGCAGTACAGCTGCCGATGAAAAGGTTCATCTTATCCCTAAAAGAACAGTTTCCTCTGAGCTAAACACACATAACAGCAACACACTAACTAGACTCTTTTGGCGTCTGTAATAAAAAATCTGATTACTTTTTGAAGACCGCAGTTGAATTACCAGCAGCAGAATTGGAACCACTGTACTAATAAAGCTAGGCATGTAGAAACTGATGATGCAGCTGCCATGAATTGGTTTTCACACAGTCTGAAACATTAATTAAACCACAGCTTATTACTCCCCACAGGATTTTCCTTTTTAATCACTCTTCTGCATTGGGCATAGGATCACTACCTATGCCAAAGATGCCACAGAATTTATATTTAATCCCTTCAAGCAATGTTGTGCTGCTGCTCTACATTTAACACACGGTTGCTTCTAATTCAGCAATATCTTTAGTTGTTCAAGCATAATAAAGATCAGGTCTCATTTTCATAGTTGCTGTTTAAATCTACAACTTGTTCATTGTTTCCTGTACTAATTAATGATCATGTAATGCTTGGACCTATACTTCCATCAGGGTATTCATTTGTGTGACAGATCCCCACTGTCGATTGTGTGATGGCCAGACTTGATGTTCAGAGGCCTGAAATGCTTGGTCTTCCAGTGTTAGGGGACTGTTTGACCCAGATCTGTCAATTTTACCACTTCCTTTTAAAGTCAGCTCTTGCAATTCAGGAAGAAGGCAGAGTCACAATGGTCTGTAAATGTACTTTTCCCAACATTAAGACCTACAATGGACTTAGTGGTTTATACTGTTGCTACAGTAAATAAGAAAGAAATAAAAACCTAGCTGGGCACATAACTGACACCATTGTCTACTTGTCACTGATAAAAAGACAAAATGCCAAAAATAAAATTTCTCAGAAGTGATAGTTACCGTGAACTGCAGTAGTTAAGCGATGATATTGACCGTGCTCACTCATCATCACAATCCATTTGTGTCTGATCAAGCTGCCATCTAAAAATGATGTCCAGGTCAGAATGAAAATTGATTTAAGTTTCAAAACGAGTAATAACCACCACTGCCACGTCCAAAACGTATTGTACTACATTGACAGGATTGATACTCAACTCTAAATTCTGCATGAAATCACATGTTTCACACAAACACTTATGTTTTTCACTATGAGCTAAAAAAAAACAGGACAAAACATCATCAATAAGAAAAATGTCTAGAATAAAAGATGGTATTCATTTTGTTCTGTTCAAAAAGAAAAGTATTTTTTATAAAAGGTTTAATTGAGAAAAAGATTTCCCCCTAATGAGGCATCTTTATTATACATCTAAAACAGGACCTCATCTATTAATCTATTAATATAGAGTGTAATTAAACTAATCTTTCATTATAAGACACATTTCCTGTCTGAAAGTGTTCTGTGCTATGCAAATTCCACTCCTAACGATTTTCTTGGAGGCTTCCTTCCTCATCCGAAGGAATGTTGGAATATTACAGTCTTACATCTGTTTCAATTGACTTCGATCAATGAATTGAGCAGCAAGTCTTGTTTATTTTCTCTCTGTGATGACAAGCTACAGAAGGCAAGACCCCTGAGAGCTGCTATGCAGCTTGCCTCTCCTTCTGCAGTGTCAGTCTCCACAAATTCTGCTCCTGACCAGAACATTCATTATTCCCCAAAGTGGATCCATTTTAAATCCCAATGGGGACATCTTCAGCAACACCTGCCCCTGTGTGCTACAGTTTGTCAAGATTTGTCAGCAGTAAACTGAGCCTGATCTGGCCCACAAATAATCTAGAACAATCATATACCATTGGAAGTGGTATTTATTTCCCTGTTGCTGGTACAGCAAATGATCATGATTAAAAGTAATAAAGACTGAAGTGATCTTACAGCCTGCATACTGTGCAGCTCCATACATGCACAAGCTTGCATGTACTGTACAGAGTCGCATGACAAAATCATCAGAAGTAAGGCTATGATTTTTTTTTTAAAGGATTTTCAGTTTTCTCTTACAAATTCAATTTTGTGAATGAACATTAAATCAATTCACAAAGACTTTTTCATGGCACTGCATCTCAGGGTACATATTTGTAGCAGATATAGAAACAAGTTATTCATTTTTGCAAACTCATTATACTGTAAGAAAAAGTCAAAACGTCACAAATTTTCAGCCCAGCATTCTTTATAATGCTACATTCTGTCTACTCCGATGTAACATCATCCTGAACATAGTGGAAACTGAATGAGTAGTAAATGTGTCCACACCTTTGCCAACTGAGCTGGCTCTTGGTTATTCACTGGCAGAGTACATCTTGCACAATAGAGAAGAAAAAAATACACTATTAAATTAGACCACACAGCTTCATTCAAGGAACACATGACATGTGACAAGTCGTGGCTGTGAAGAGCAAGGACATTAACTGTACCTTTGGTGAAACAGAAACAGTGCTTCAACTGCTCTGGTATCAGCTGCTGGAGAAGCAGTGTACCACTGATGATTCAGGTGCTTATATGCAGACCCATGCATGGTCACCTACAGTATGGTTTGAATGAGATGTAACATTTGCCTTTACATGATGATGCAAAAGGTATTCTTCATTAATATGAAAACCATTAAACTAAAATGCCTAATTTTTGCTTCAATTTAGAGATCATGATTATCTTAAAATGGCTGAGGTTTCAGTAGAAGATTGCCAAAACAATGCTTATGCATAAAGAAGTGAAAATACTGAGGAGAAAAACAATTAACACTATACTACGTGTTATGAATTTTGCACAGCAGTGTATATCTGCCCCTAAAATGGTAAATAAAAGTCATTGTCATTGGATGAGTTTATTAATATAGTGGTAATAAAAACTAAAAACTGTATTAATTAGATTTCTCTATACATGTAACACTGGAAATGAAACACAACAAATAAACACACAAAATAAATAAAGATTACTAAAAATAGCCAACAGGAATTTTTAAGATGCTAAAACAGAGCCCTTTATTTAAATGTTCCAGCATCAAGGGTAGTTTGCAACAACCTCCAAGTCACAACAGGTTTTTAAAAGATTTTTTTTTTAACACAGGACATGACAGAAGAGATGCACCACTAAGTAAAATAAGTTCCTCACCTTCCTTGTCTACAGTATGACAGCAAGTGTGCGTTTCTTAATGTTTAGTGTTTAATGTTATTCTAATCATCTGTTTAAGGAAATCAAGCTTATTGTTGGAAAATGTGAGCCTTGTCTGGGATGAATTAGGCAACTGTCTGGCTTGTCAAATACATGACTGATTATGGGATGGTCATGGGATGGATCCACAAAGACCTGCTTCAGCGGCACCTGTGGCCTAAATGCATTGATCTGCTTGTTGGTATCTTAGCAATCAATTCAAACTCAATCTATGGTTTTCATGGCTTTCATTACACTAATTGGGCATTTACTAATTACAAATTTGTAAAAGCATCCTTGAGATACTATGGTTTTAATATTACTGTATATTATTAATAATTTTATTTGAATGCTGTTCCATACAACACCAGTAGCTTTATTATAAAAGCTTAGGATAATGCTGATATTCCCCAAAGGGGCATGAATGTCAAGCAACTGAAAGTAAAAACTTCAAATTGCCAAAATGCAAAGTTCAATGCAGGACGGTACTATATTAATTTTATGTAACTCATTATAAACCTCTCCTGTCCATGAATATTAGTCAAGATACAGGTTGACTTTTCCCTTTTTATGATGCAATTCAAAATTTCACATATGGCTGAAAAACAAGTGGGAAAAAAAAAACTGAATATAAGGATTTCATTCATTGCACCCAAGTTGTTCTGATCACAGAAAACCGGGTCCTGTCCTGGAATCATAAGGCACAAGGCTGGACTGAGAGCACATGACTGCTCTCAAACTGGATGGGATGCCAGCCTACTGCAGGGCCACAGACACAAACAATTTAGAAAAACCAATCAAAACCTAACCTGGGTAATGGGAGAAAACCAGAGCTCAAGAAAAACCCAATGAGAACAAGGAACAATATGTGAACTCCACACAGACAGATGTCCAAACACAGAGCACTAGAGATGTGCGACAGCAGCACTAACTGTCTAGCCACTGTGTTGCTATTTGTTAGCTATCGAATACAAAAACACAACAAATAATGTGTAATATGATGTAGATATACCAAAATTTAAAAAATAACTTCACAAAATAAAAAATTATAGACTTTTTTCAGATTCCAACATCACACATGGTACCTTTAATACCGTGGAAGTTAATGGGCAGTTTTCCAAAACCTTAAAAGAGCAATTCAGATCGGTGTACTTATTTAACTGGTCTATTCCATCTTGGCTTTTGGCATTTGCATTAAAAGTAATGATACAAAAAGAACCAGTGATGCAAGAAGCTAGATGATTAATGAAATGGTTAAAGAATTTTATGGAATTGGTTGCAGATCTTCAAATAAGGATAGGTTAGTCTAACCCTCCAGTCATAGCTTCTTTGAAGAAGATAAAGAAAAAGAACAATTTAAAATGTGATGGAAAGATGTGAATATAGGAAGCAACTAACTAGGAACAATCTGTATACTGTACATCCTGTGCATGAAACAGTCTACAGCAGTATCTAATCCACAGCACTGTTTGAGTTGCATTAACAATTCTTTTTGCTCGCAAATAACCTTATCTTGTTTCTAAAAAAAAAAAGCCACATTGCATAAGCCTATAAAACTGAGACCAATGGCCCATTTGTCTAACGTACTCCACATTCAGACCGAAATACTGTTCGGATCCTTCCTTTCTCATTCCCTCAAAATCTGAAAGGTGAGAGCTTCCTGGAATGCTTTATAACAAAACTGCTTCCACACACACCCACTGATAAAAATCAAGCATACTGTACAGGAGAAAAGACAAGAAATTATTGGTTGGTTCGACAACAAGTCAACCGACTCAAAAAAGGTAGCTACAAAGATGTGAAAATAGTAAAGTTATATTTCAATATTAACAGGGAACAGAGTCAAATCTGATAAGTGATCACCTATAAATGTAATTAAAAAAAATAAATTTACCATGGTATACAACACACACTGATGATGAAATTAGAAATGCCACATATTCTTTAACACAGTTTAATCACTTTTATTAGACTTATTCTCGTGCTTGATAGATATTGTATTGCAACAGTAATGTTATTTTTTTATGATAGGTATTGCTTAATAACCTAAAGAGCTTTAAAATTAAAGACTACAAACTATATTGAGTATACTGAACTATTTTGAATGCACAATTAAAAACCAAAGCTATTTCAGTTTTCTGCAATAAACTGACATTCCTTAGATCCTACTGGCAAATAAGTTTTTTCCACAAGATAACATATTAGACAATAACAAAATAGACACTAATTACAGTTGCATTGCAGGTTTTGTGGGTTCATTTTGCTAATAAAGCAGAAAACAAGAGCATTTAGTTTTAGTTTAACATCACCTATTAAACAAACTTCTCTGTTTGCTAATCTAAATGCATACTCTCTTTTTCTTTCCATAAATAACGGAATAAAGGTTGATGGTACAGTACATCACATTACAACAACCTGCAATGCCTAATTTGCAAGTACAACTGCCCAGGCAGAACACAGTTAATGTCTACTTAACTAAAATCAGGTTTTGTCATTCTCTTCCAGAAAACCCAATTCACCCGACTAATTTTTAAAACTGAATTTTGTTACCTGACAAATTCCTGCTTTTAAACTTTTAATAATCACCCTTACTCTATTGAGAGAAAATCAACCCAAATGACTGGAATTAAGCCACAAGCCACTGGGTGCAGAACTCTCCAAAGATATTCTAGACTTGAAATGTAGGACCCACCCCAAATGAATAGCAGGTGAGTGCATTTTATGTTTTCATACGCTCCAATAGTACTTGTACGCTCGAACCTACACACGCAAAAGCAGTATTCCAAGTGTCGATACGGAATAGCTGCTTATGACGGCTAAGCTTAACTATTAAATTGCGGAAAGGTGTTTATTGTTGACCACATTTAACAGAACATGAAAAAACACGCTTTTATTACACATCCACCACGCATGCTTTCGCAGTCTGTGGGGTGCATCCAGCGTACTTAACGCCTTTTCACTTGTAGCGTCTTTACCATTTCACCCTTGTTTTGAATGCCTCAATCGCCTTTATCGCAACACGGCTTGCAACTTAAAAAAAAAAAGATGAAATGTTTGAAGTTCGGCAGCCTGCTGCGATTTTTTTAAATGGGTTTTTATTTCTAGCAGTTGGAACGTGTCAGTGCTGATATGTGATATTTCTTAACATAACAAATCATGCGCGCTTACCTGCACGAAACGGTGATTTCAATTTTAGTTGCAGGGACGCTGGAGTGAAGAGGATCGAAGTCTCCAATTGACGCCATTCTCAGCCTTCTTAATTAATCTAAATTACAACAGTTTTATCGTCTTTCTATAAAAAGGGAAGAAGACACGCAGGACTCTGATCCTCACGTTTTCATAGAAGGCTTGTGACCGAGTACTTAATAAGTATCAGCTGAAAGGTTCCATATATGAAGACTAACTCAATGTGCTTTCATTCTTTTTCATTGCTAGTGGATATGAAGTCTGTGCAGCGCTCCAGTTCTGATGAATTCTTTGTCATGCATTTTTTTAACTGTCGGCAGGTGGAGGCAGCAGCAAATGAAAAATTCTAAAAAGAGGCTAGGCATTGGATGCCGAGTGTTGAATGCTGAAGTTTTATTGTGCCCGTCAGATCCGAGTGCCGTGACAACCGAAAAAACACCTGTCCACACTTCCAATTAATATAAGATTCGTTTCGGACAAGCGAAGAGAATAAAGAATTCTCTGTTGTATAATCTTAATCAAAGGCTGTTCTGTGTTCATTAATGTTCGTGATATGACTGCTTCCTTTAATCATTACTGCTGGGGGGAAGGCTGGTGACTCTGTATCCCTTACAGCCATTCTACTGAAATGAGCATTATATAACTACCTAATACACGTTTCTTTATGCATGGGAAAGGCATGTGCATTAATTAAGAGGGTGTTAATTAAAATGCAGTTTTGGCATATAATTTGCTCTTAAAAATAGTTTTCTATCATTAATCTAATGCTGTAATAGCGGTGAGAGAGCACACAAATAATAGATTTTACTGTTCTTAAAAAGGAAAACAGAGTTTCACACGAGGAACTCACTTCAGATGGGGTTTTTTTATTTTAAAACGAGAGGTAGACTTCGTCTACAAGACTTCCAGAGATCCTTACCTTGTTATAAAGATAAAACGACATATTTAAAATGCTTTTTTTGCGCCAGCTGACCGATGAGCGACTTACTGTAGCTGAGACGAGTTGGTCTTAGAACATTCTAAGATGTATAGAAGTTTTTAAAGCGTGTTCTGTGTGCAATAGTGCTGTTTGTACGGGAATACTTAGAGACGTTTTCACTCACTGGTATAAATGTTCACAACGCGTGAGTCTAGGAACGTTTGTAAAATTCCTTGATTGTGGTGAGTGCGCACTGGATGTGGAAAGTTTCAATAACCCACATTCTGGGCATAGTAACACACGAGTTTATATATGTATAACAAATAGTTGTACCGAGCAAAATAAGAGCGAAAACAATCTTGTGCATTATAGCATATTTTGTCTTTCTTGATTAAATGTAGCGATGCGTTTACACGTTGTGTGGACGACATCCTGGAAAGCCAGTTCGTATTGCATTATTTGCACAAGACATTCCCACAGCCGACAACCAACTGATAAGAAAGTGATCATGCTGGCAACAAAATGGGTGGGAAAAGTAAAACAAAATAATATGTAAAAAATAGCTGTTTTCTGTCGATTGTATGGAGGTACAATATGAGTCCAGGAATATTAACTATTAATAATCTTGCTGAAGTAGTTTCTCATAACATTTGTTGATTTGTTTACCGTTCCAAACTGTACATACACAGTTATTTAAAAAAAATCCTATTACAGTATGTAGGAAAGTTTACATTTCTTTTAATTTTCGTTGACAGTTGACCAAAAATAGTGTCCTGCTTCTGGTTAGTCGATTCCAATACTGAATAGACTTTATTAGCAAAATACTTTCAGACAAGATTACATTCCACAACGTAATGGTCTTTACGAAGACGACTTTAGGGCAAAACAAAAATCCTGAAATCCCCTTTTCTTGGCAGAAGATGGAGAGATCTTCTGAAGATGAAACCCAACGTTATATTTGACCATGGATTTGCCGCATTTAGATATGACGCATATTTTAAATTGCTCACTGCCTTTTTGTGCTGGGGTTGCTAAAGAATTAGGATGAATAATTAATAAAACAAAATGAAGATAAATGGTGAAATGGAGGAGTGAAGACAAGGCACACTTATAGTACACCCCTTTCAACTACACACACACCAATCTTAGAAATAAAATAACAGAATGACTTAGATGATGCCTGACATGTAATCTTTACTATGCAGCCCAACACAAATAAAAGTAACGGTGATAAATGTTTGTCCTGAATTCTGACAGGCCAAAGTGATTCACGTTTCTGATTTTCATGTGGAGTATATGTACTGTACAGTTACTGTACCACTAGACTCATTCATGTGGTGGGATCAATTTGCATTCAAACTTTGTCCTCATGGTTAGAAACAACAAATTTCTATGACTAAAACAGAAAGAAATCACTGTATTCTATTTTAACAGTGCTTATTTTGATTATGTGTGTTACAGAGTTCTTCTGCATGTTTAAATTCACTGAAATGTCAATGCAATGCAGATCATTTTGCCTGAAAATCAAATTACTAAACACGGGATAAAAGTAAAGAAATGTAAGACAAGGTAAATTTCCCATATGGGTCTCTGTTTTATATCTTTTTCATTTTAATTTCCAATTCATTTTGATTGTGTGAATTAATTTCAAGGGCAGCACAGTGGTGTGATGGTTATTTTTGGGATTCATTCTGGCTTGGAGAACCTTCTATATGGAGTGTACATGTTATCCACATAGTTTGCTCCATTTGGCTTCTCAGACATGCCAGCTAGGTTAATTGGCATTTTTAAATTAGCCCTGCCTTGACTACTATGTTTCTGGGATATGCTCCAGTTAGCGACACTCTTTACTAGAAATATACAGCTTTCTGATGATTAATCCAAATTCATACATTGTTTACATGAGAACCAGTATAAAAAAGTATGATTTGAAACAATGATATTCGCTCATTGCGTGATGGATTGGCGTCTCATCTAGGGTGTATCCTGCCCTGTGCCCATTGCTTGCTGGGATACACTCTGGCTCCCTCACAACCCTAATGGGAAGAAGCAGTTAGAAAATGGAAGAATGAGTGCTTACTCATAACAATTGCTTAATTACATGCACCAGTATGTGGCCTTAAATCACAATGATTTTTTTTGTAAGTGCCATTATTCACTGGATTTAAAGGTTTTATGATACATAATGAATTTAATGCACTGCATATCAAAATCCAATAAGACCTCATTCATGCTTTAATAATATTATTTTGAAGGGATGGGTTTTATTAATTTGTTTGTAAATGGTCATTTAACATGGAGTTGTTAACTTAGGCACAAAAATTAATATTATTCTTTTCATTTTCAAGCATGGCAATAAATACATGTAATGTAATATTATTCTTTTCATTTTCAAGCATGGCAATAAATACATGTAATGTGTGCTGTAGCTCTCCCACCTTCTGCCTGGCAAACCCTCTGCCTGATTAAAATTTGATCTTTTTTGCAAGCCTGCATTGAAATAAGAGCCTGCTTTACAATTCACAGTCTTGACTTGTTTCATGACATTATTCAGTTTGATGATGCAGGGAATATACTGAATACATCTCTGTTACATTACTCTTACCTCTTTCTCTTAACAGCTGTTTATTAATGTCTATATATATATATTATAAATACCTATATTGTTTCATCCAGGAGGATACACAGCATTAATTCACCCATCAAAAGGTCTAATAAAGTTTCATTACAAATGTAACGTTTGCACATTGGAGATGATCTGAGGAAGATGTGCACACTCCCTGAGGGTGACAATTTTATATATCTCAGACTCCACTCAGCTCTTTGGGCTTATTGGTGTTATTATATCATGGGACACTGATATGCCCTGCAGCACAGTGACTGATCAAGTTGTTTCAGTGTGTCAAAGAAAACGCAGTCTTCACTCAGGTTTGGAGACTGTCAAACAGAGATCTTTTATTCAATCAGCTGAAGTGGAGCATAGCACAGCACTCAGTAAATATGCTCGCTTGACTGTAGTTACACTTTCTACATTAAATGTAGGCGAAACATATCAAAGACACACGCTAGGCACAGGACACTGTCTGAAGTCTTTCAGACACAAACTAAACAGGACAGGAACATGCCATTTGGCATCCAGCAGTCTGTTTTGTTCCTCTCTGATTGAATGCAGGGGTGTGAAAAATCCCAGGCTTTAGTGGCAGAAAGACAGTTGTCGTAGGTGCAAACAGAAAACACCTCTCCCTCACAGAGTCACTGTCTTGACCCTTCTCAAGAGTTCATCTCTACTTAGTCTCTACTCTATACTGGATGACTTTCTTCATTTTTTCTAAAATCAAGTCCTTCCCAGTTAACTTAAACAGGGTAAATGAGGAGACAAGCTAGATGATAGTCCTGACTGGGATGTAGTACTGATCAATTTTATTTTGCTAGATAAATCTAGTTCACCATCCATCCACAGTCTACCTGCTTCTTCCAATTCAGACTTGGGCTCAGGCTACGGTCTCCACGGTCTCCTCTATTGTTATTGTTGTATTGTTGTAATTATAATTGTGTCCTGTCTTGTGAAATTTTCTTATTTATTGTTGTAGTCTTCTTATTTATTGTTATTGTCATCCTGTAAAGCGCTTTGAGAAGCCACCTTTAAAGGCGCTATATAAAATAAAGTTTATTATTATTATTATTATTATTATTATTATTATTATTATTATTATTACACTCTGAACGGGACACCAATCCTTCGCACGGCACACCAAGACGCAGACACACACTCATATCAGAGCCAGTTTTCTCAGAAGCCAATGAGCCTACCAGTTAATAGTGTTTGCATAGACTGTGGGAGGAAACCCATGCAAACACAGAGAAAACATACAGTACAAAACTCCATACAGACATAGTCGCAGGTTTGGAATTGAATCCAGGGCCCTGTCATGTGAGGCAGCAACGCAAACTGCTGCTCCGTCATGTTACCCCTGTAGCACACCAGTAAATCCATTTTAAACTTGTACATATAATATGCAACACCATACTGGCAGTTTCAGATGAAAACAGCCCCTGAACATCTCTGTCATTGATGTTATCAGGGCTAAGTCTGTACTTTCCTGTGTGTTTTAGAAGTGTCCTGTGATAAAGTGCTTTAGGATATACAGTACATGACTAATGTGTTTTGGCATGTATGTGGTGCCCCAAACTTTCCTGAATGACAGCTCTCAAGCTACTATTAATCATCAGGTAAAATTTATTTTCTTTGTAGGTCTAACTGCCACTAAAAAAAAACATTTTATGGGGCTGGGTGGAGACTAAGATACCCCTAAGTGGTAAGTGCAGTTCCAATTTCTCAGACTGGTTATTAAACCTCGGTGATAAAATAAATTCACTGATGTAATAGAAAAAAATTACAAATTTTGAATTAAGCACAAAGTCATGAGCTTTGTGAAAGTACTGTAAGTTGCCATGTTGTCGCAAGCTCACATTAGAGGTTCCATGAATTGTGACGTGATGTGGCCCTCCCTGCTCACTAGTCTCCACAATGACTAATGTAATGTGACTTACAAGGAAATATAGGTCGTGCAGACATTTCTCCGCAGGAATGATCCATGCAAAGTTAACAAGTAGTATTTGTCGGCAAAACGGTCTCAAAATAGAAAGCAATATTTCTATTGGATTAAAAGAGATGTATTCACAAGCCTGCTTGTTTACAATGTTATACTGTAGGGCAGCATCACATCACCGAAACCTTTGTTGCCTCGTTCTAAATCGCAGAATGTGGCTCTGCGTATACTTGGCAATTTTGTCTATTTTGTGATGTAAATTGGAGGTCTTACAAGTTACTGTGTACGTTTTGCTTTTATTGCGGTTTGAAATGCACTCAACAATGCTGATTCTCTCTAACTATGAAATATGAAAATAGCTTTGCAGTTTAAATTGTACATTGTTGCATTCATTGGCAGTGATTGTGCTTATGGAAGTAAATTAGTTCACACTTTGCTAGTACAAAAACCTCAGGTTTCCCCCCTTCTTGTTTCTTTCTGTGTGAGCTTGTAGTCTGCATATTTTAGTCTTGATATTTTTGGGGTCTCAGAAATTAATAAACATTTGTGAAAGAAAACATTACTCACTCTTTTGGCAAGTCAGAATCCTACTTCTTGTAAATATCTCAGTATCATACATCCCTCCACAAATTGTGTTGTACTGTAAGTGACAAATCCAGCCTACAGCATTTAAGCCTATTTCTGACAGCTCACTAAACCCTGTAATCTCATTTGGTCAAACTGCAAATTAACTGACTTTGAATAAAATAATATAAGCATCCATTGTACAATGAGGCATACCTTTAAACACATTGAGTATACTCTTAATATTCTCCTTAGAGTAACCCATGAGACAGGGTCACTGAAATGGTAGTCTATCATATTGTTACACTGCTGTGTACATTTGCGCCATGTAAAGGTGTTAAATCAATCACATATTTGTCAGGCTGGTTTAAGAATTTTTGTTTGCTTTGGGGTTTTAGAAATTTATACATCATGAACAATAGAAGCAACAAGTGTGCAACTATAACAGGCTTGCCAATGTGTTTGACAGGGGATGTTATAATTGCAAAATAGGGAGTTTATGGAATCAATATAATAATTACATCCTGACACCACCTTGCTATGCAAACAAATTATAAAGATGAATAATTTATCTGTTCAAGGTGAGGGATTACCAAGCATTACACAGCAGGTGTTCTAAATTCTCTGGCACTGCCAGATAATAGAATGGTTATAGTGCCAAAACGTAGACAAGACAAATACTTAATAAACAATAAATAGCACTAGCACAAACTTACAAAACATACAATGGTTACCCTATAAGATATGTACAATTCTAAGAGTTCTAGAGCCCTGTCTTCCATAGACATAGAAGAGTGACCCTACAGTTGTAATATCCAAAGCACTTTAACAGACCACAGAGAGAAAACTTACAACCTCATCGTACACAGGACTAAATCACACTCCCTACACAGATGCCCACAAGTGAATGGGAACCAATTTTCCTATTCTAAAGAGAAGCAGCAGTAAAATAGAAGGAACATTTTTAAACTGCAGATCCTACGATAAAGGTAATTAGAATTTCCAAATAAATAAGACAACAAACTGACTATATGCTCAGATTACCAGCATTCAGATGACCTAGACAGAGTATAGTTTGACTTGAAAGACAATGATTCAAACCAAATGATGGTGTAATTCCTTTTTCTTCCTTTTCATTCTTCATGTTCATCTTTCTTTGTCTATATGTCCATTCCTGTTGAGGTTATCTTAACGACCTCACTTGGAATGGCACAGTCACCGTTGAATTTGGTGGTCTTAATGATTTAACAGTTAAATTTATTAACCTGTAAATTATTAGGACTACTTTGATCATCTGCATCTTCTGCCTAGGCAGCTGTTTCAAATCAGAAAGGCAATATCCGTGATTCCCAGCCTTCAGAATAGGGCAATCAAGCTGGGAACTGCAAACAAGCTAATGCCAGCTGCTAATCCCAGTTGATATTCAACTGCTGAACTCCTATCCTCAGGTCTCCCACATCTGCTGATTACTTAATTGAAACTTTAATAAGTTGCTTAATTGGAACATTTTCATCTACTTGAAGGGTGGTGATGTTCAAGTCCTTACAAAATGTAATAGTTAAAAGGAAACCTCCAGTATGTTTTAAAGCTAAATTAATCATATTGAATAGATTAAGGGTTCAAATAACTATTAGTTTAGCTGTGACGAGAAAACAACAGCCCAATGAAATATTCAATGAGCTGAAAGGACAATGAAATACAAGCTCAAACAATATCCTTTTAGGATTAATGTTTTTAGGGTTAATTGACATGAACATATGATAATAAAATACTATAGATATGTCAATTTTCCAGAATATGCTGTGGTTATCGTTAGCAAGAGGGTATAACTGTTTTTTGACAACGAGTGTGAATCCTGCATTGCATTTTATTTAATTATTAATCAGTTTTCATATAAATCAATACTTCATGCCAATTCGTTTCCATATTTCAAAGTTCCTAAATGACAGGAGTTCAGCAGTGTCATCCAGATGGTTATATTCCTGTCCAAGACTAAATTAAGTTTGGGGAAAAGTTCAGTCTCTTTTGACTCCGAGGTGAAAAAGTAATTTTTGGCAAACCAGCAATCAGAATAAAAGCTGTAGAGATTCGATCTTGTTTCAACAACTTCTGTCCACCTACCACACACACACACACCTCAGCAATGTTTAATGAAGTAAGGCCTCAGCTAGAACTGAAGTAAAAAGACTCCAAAGATCAGTGCAACACACCTTACACCATATTCAACACAAAGGTCTTAAAGTTCTTCACAGCCTCTAAGAAAGTCCACTGACTGACTTATTTAATACTACAAGTGTCATGTGTAATAGTTCCAAATTATACATAACTACCTTGATGACACCTCCAAATTAAAAGAACAAGCATCTTTATGTACGTTTTGCAGCTTTAAAAAAACTCCAGGTGCAGAGTAGCCAATGAAAGAAATTAGAATAAAAATAGGCAGGATTAAGCTGCCCTCACTTTATAGCAGTACCTGTGACTGTCCCTTCAAGGGCATAAGATGAACATTGCTCTGATAAATAGGTCTGTCACCATTAAACTAAAAAAAAAAAACTATTGCCTGATAGAGCAATTTCAAAAGGCTTTTAGAAAAAAGCAAAAAGTAGAATTGAATTTAAACACTGGTAACCTCAATTCATCCTAGAAAAATAAAGTTCCATAGATGGATGGCAAGGATATGTATTAAAGCCAACACTGAAATGGGTCATTAAAATATTGACATTTTTATTTCACAAATGAATTGAAGAGAAAAACAAGTCACAAAATGATTTTTCCCACAACCATCTTACACTCTGTGCCATTGTATTCATTGTTAAAGTTTTTGTTTTACATGTAACCATTAACTAGACTGAAGAACCTACAATAAGTGGGTTCTGAAACTGTAATGCCAAATCCAGACAATGCAAAAACATTGGGCTTGTAAAGGAAACTTGTTAAAATCTGTACTCATTTTGCAATTCCTCATGCATATAAAGTTTAGACATATCTGCATTTTCTCTCCACAAATTTCTGAAAAGTATGCATTTGAAAACCCCCTAGGATTTGAGTTTCTAGAGGCCGAAAAGGCCTTAACTAAAACAGGAGTAAAAATCACCAATTAGAATTGCCACTTCTTTCATTCAGAAGAATCAAGAGAAACAAAAGGTGAATTTAACTTTGCACAAGGCATCAATTTGTTTCAGAAGTAATAGAAGTTAGAGGAAAGGATTTCTTAAAAACAATTTCCCAGACTGTTTGAATTCTATTTTAAACTTTGACTTAGATGAAGGCTGTCAAATCTCCTTGAATTAAGTGTAATCTCTTGGACACATCCAGAAGCAATCCAACAAGTCTAAAACTTGATTTTCACACAAGGGGCTTTTAATAAAAACATTAAAGAAGAAAAAAACAGACTTACTATATGAAAGCCATACTTTCTTACTGAAAAAAACAACTCTTGTAGATGGGTGCAATATCCAACATTTTTACCCTAATGTTTCATGAAACAGTATTTTACAGTAAGTTACAGTATTTTGTAAAAAACTGCACAAAATAATTGATTACTTCAAAAGGTCTGGCTATGGAATAAATTGTCCCATTTAGTCTCAATATTCAAGTGTTGGAAAACTCAGCCACGGTTTTTCATTACAGAAGTGAAACTTACAAGCTTAAAACCAAATATCTCCCATTATACATCACAGCCTAATGCCAAACCCAGTAAAATTAGTCTGGGCTTTGTATAGAAATATACTTAAGTTACAGCCCAAAGGCAACAATAAGAGGTACATTAAAAAAAAGTCAAAAGCTGCTCAAGTTTTCCCCATTGATACCGTTTTCCAGTTTCATACAAATAAGTCATTTGCCATCTCGAGCCAACAATTTTTGAAAATAACTTTGTTCATCGGGAGAGCTCATCAGTTACTTAAACATGTCAGCGAACCTTGTTCTCTTCCTTTTTATTTAAATTGTTTTAAGAAACGGGTACATGGACAAATTCACTGTACTCCAGGGGAATGTCCCTTAGAAATCACCCTTTCAAAGTAATCTTACCAAGAACCTTTAAACCATTATCACTTTGTTTTCTCTAAAGATTGTGCTTTTGTAGAAATAAAATAAAAACATTACATTGTTCTTATGGGTGTTGAGTTTCTTGAAGGTTTATTGGCTTGGTGATGAAGCCTTCCCTTTTGCTTTAATAACACTGTTCATCTCCCTACACACACACACAAACAGAAGTAACGTATAAATTAAAATTATCAGGCTGCTTTACATTCAGTAAAATGAAACAAAAAGATGCAGCCTCAGCTTGGCACTGGCTTGTGGTCAGTCTTGCCGTTCGTTTGGATCCATTTCGAGACACTGTGTCAGACGATGGCGTTCGTTCCCCTCAGTCCCACTCCCCGTGCAAACTGCTCCAGGAGGCCGGAGATGGCTCCAGACGGCCTGGGAGCGGTCGATTTCAAGCCAACCGTGGAGCTGTAGGCTGCCAGGAACACCTCTCTCACCGCTTCGAGTCGAACCTGTCGCTCCGAGGGTGGGGGACACCTGCAACACAATGGGGGCAAGGCTGGTAACACAAACCTGCACAATTATGGCAACATCAGTTCAGTTTCTTCCTTCAGTGTTTTCTTTTCAGAGCCCTGAACTTTTTTCCAGTTCCAAGATGAATGTAGTATATACCACAGACAAATAGAACAAGAAGATCCGAGAAAATGTGCCGTGATCAGGGAAAAACTGTTTCTCACACTGCACTGCCACAAGGGAAACTGGTCGAGTGTGATCCTCACAAGCTTTCAAGACAGCTGTTTTTTTGTGTGAAACTTCAAAGAATTGTTGTCATTCTCAAATCAGCCCATCTACTGTATAACAGAGTTGAGCCAGTGTAATATTAGATGAGAAAGCCGGGACAAAATGGACCACGGCATAGTTCAGAACTCCACAAGAGGTCCCTAGGATCCATTTGACTGTGCCTGCCATTCCAGTGGAGTCCTTTAGCAATTACGCCACTTGGGAACACAGTAGAATAATGTACAATTCAAAATGCATGGGCTGAGTTTCAAAGCTTCCTGCTCTTGATTAAGAATTCGAAGGACTAGAATAGTCAAAACAAAGTATGAAGTAGATTTGAGTTGTGCTTGGAATTTCGTTTGGCTTCTAGAAAAGTTTTGCATTAGAGGAAAGAAGCTACAAAAATCACGTAAAGACAAAAAAAAGGGCTCTCTCCAATCTGTAACCATTCAGCCCGTTGGTACAGTTTGATAACTACTTGCTCTGACGATCTTGTCTATTTCTTGAACGAATTCGGGGCTTTGGTTGGGTGGCTTGTTCTACATTCTCACAACTTAAAATTATATATATAAAATACAAAACATCACATGAATGTTGATTAATGAAATCACAATCAGCAACTGCACTGAAAGCTCAACATTTACAGAATAGTTTCAGCTCCAATTTAAATACATCCATGCACACTCCTAGCCTATTCTAATTGGAACATTGCACAAGATGGGGCCAAGTTCTACTGTACGAGTTTTCCCCACCAGGCGCACAATACCCTTGTCAGAAGTGAAGAGTTCACTACAGAGGAATAGAGCTCTACACGCAGAAGGTGGGAACACTTAATTAGATAGTAGAGATGCAGGTATTCTGCCTAATTCCAAAAGAAATCTACAAAATGTTCCAGGACAAAATGCCATCTCTTCACAGCTCAACCAACTACGCAAAGAGGGCAATGTTAAGATTTATTTGTAAAGCCAGAGGGTATACTAGTACTGAACTACATTTGCATGCCAAATCTAAAGTAGATTCAGACTACAGCTATACCTCACAAAAACCTTGCAAATTAAAAATGTATTGAAGATCCTACAAAGCAGAAAAAGCAGACTTAAGCTATTAACACAATATTTGAGGACTGATCTAGGTGTTCAAATTGTGCCATTTTATCAAGATTACTTGGACAAAAAAAAAAGTACAAAAGGTACTTGGATATACACATGATTTTGTATCTATAACTCAACCTCAAACATCCAATTCAAATTAGCTTGGAAAAATGTCACAAAAGAATGCAGGACTACAAGGTACCATGTATTATAGGCTGAAAGAACTCATAAGGAAAAAAAAAACTGTAGGAGATTTAAATTGAAGTAATCCAATTCTCGAAGTATAACTAAAAAAAGGATAGGAAGCCCTTGTGCAGACACCAAAGGGAGTTGGAGCTTATGTGCACAGGCCATTACATTCAGTTGTAGATACTGATTGTACAGTACTGAAAGAATGAAAAATGAAGTGACTCACATCCTGACTTTGCATAAGTTTTACGAAAACGTGGGTATCAAATACTGAGAAATATACTGAATCTCCTCCACAACAGGACAGAAAGCAATCCGGAACGGACATCTCTGATGTCCTGATGTCTCGTCTCATCTCATAAAATGAGAAACTGGATCTGGTGTACAGATTCACTACCTCAAGGAGTGAAATAATTTATCCTACTTAAACCCTTTGTTCCAACTGAATCTTGTTCAATAGTCAGACTCAGCTAGTTGTTTGAGAGAACTGATTTTTAGTTGATCTCCAAGAGATGCTTATAGGCTCCAACCTTACCCAGCTTCCAAATCCAATCTGTGCAGTGTTTTCTTAACATCCCGCACTGCTAAAAGATGTATTTCTAATTAAATATTACCAGTTACCTTTTATAAGTTATTTCTGACAGTTTGATAACAGGTATCTTGGGTGACAAATGCTTTGTTGCTGAAACATGGAGAGTTTAATGCTATTAGTAACTGATTCCTTGTACAAACCTACATATTCAGACTAATTTGTTTCAGACAGTTCATTTGTGTTTAATCCTCTGGAAGATCAATGGGCATCATCATAGGGATGTTTTAAACAGATACAATTCTAGTAAATACGTTGACTTGTAACAGAACAATACAGGAAAGCATTGAAGTCAAAATGTCTGGGAAATCTGCAATTAGCAAGAACTACAAAAGGAATACAAATCTCCTTCTCTCTTGGGGACACACGAATGGTACAATAGAAAAGATGAAGAAGTGGTTAAAGTAAAGGTTTGCTACAAGCTCCACCATATTCATGTGAGCTGTAATTGATGACCTGCTGCATCTCTCTCCAGCTTCTATAAAACAATAGCATGTACAGATAATGTTTATTCAATTAAATGCACTGCTATGTTAGCACTCAATCTGGCATCTTGATCAAGCAGAAGCTGAATTTCATATAATAGATGGGAGGAGTTAACAGGCAAAGTCCTCTGAGATCTTGGAATTAAAATCTCTAGCTCTGTGCAAAAATACATAAGGATGCAGAATCCCACTCATCAGATCAATCTTAAAAATAAAAGATTCTTTAACCACTAGATTAATCAAAAATAAAACGCTTCTTTACAAACATGGAGAAGTAAACTGAAACTAGCACTCTAGCTACAGAACACTTATGAACAAGCAATTTTGGAAAAAACGCTTTTCAATGGCAACTTTAACATTTAATGAAAAAAATTATAGGTTAACTAGAAAGAACCCAGAACACCTTAAAACCCTAGAATTCCTCCCAAAACTAGATTACATCATTCTGTACTGTTCACCCAACAGTACCTTACAGACAATCGTTGAGGAGTGTATTCACTTCGGAGGTAATTCAAGAAACAGTACAGAAAATTTCAGGGGGTGGATCCAAGGTCTGAAGAGAAATGGAACCTGATTCCTGTCACTCATTTAGTAAAGGCTTCACACTCTAAAGTGAACTGCTGTGGAAAAGCCATTCCAAAAAAAGATTATACTGTTATCTTACACTAGGAATTGTTTTAAGGGAAAACATTTTAGGGACAGTTCATGACATTTAAATTAATGCTTGCACAAGAACCGATCTCAAAATCATTGTAATAAAATTATGGGCATTGCTTGGAGAAGAACTGACTAAAATCAAAGTTTAAAATTGGCATAACTGTAGGAGCCAAAGCGATTTAAAAAAAACAAGACAGGCAAACCAGATTATTATATGCTATTTTTAGCTCAGTACTTAATCTCAACGCAAACCTTCAGTACTCAAGTATCTCAGGAGACTGAAGAAGCTGAAGAACATCACAGTGCACAGCTTTCTTAAGATGTGCTCAATGTTAACAATATTAAAGAGTCTGTCGGGGAAGCTACTCCTTACAGATTCTGATTTCTGATTGAGCTCTTCTGGAATAATCTTCTGGTGACGTTCACTCAGAATAAACCAACTTTTGAATAATTGCAATAGACATTCAGTTAGTCTTATTTGCAGGGAGTGAGACTGCAGGACAGGTTTCTCTACCACCCATATTCCCAGACATTACTTCCAAGAACTCTGAAAGACCTGTTGAAAATTAAGCCGATAATTACTATCAAAACGGCAATTGCAATCAAATCTGTTTGAGTGCTTCCTTTTCAGGGCACTTATCCCCTAATGGGCCGTTATGACCTTGTCAAAAAATGAACTGTGATTCACAAAAGTAATGTCATATAAAGAATTAAGACATTTCTACACAGTGCACAGTGTATCTATTTGGACTGGGGAGTTTATACTGTGCATTTTGATCACCTATATTTAACTGCACAAATTTCTTAGCTTTACTCTTGATAAATGCTAGATACTACTAACCCTAAGGAGCATTTATTAAGCTTTCAGAATTTTTTCTGGACGAGTTCAACTATCAAGGGGGCGAAGGTGAAAGAAATCCTTATGTGAAAACGAAAATCCTACCAGGAAATCAGGGAATTGCCTGGTAAACACTGCACCTCTTGCACTTTTAAACTAAGCCTGCCTGAGCTCCATGCTGCCCTGGCTACGCACTGCGACAACTAGGACTCACATCCTGCCGCTGGTTGCATCGTCCTGAAAGCTGAAGGGGAGGGGAGACTCGGCAGTGAGGATGCCCTGGTCATGAAGGCTGCCACAGCCCGACACAATCTGCCAGCTGCCGTAATCGGTGGATACTGAGGAACCGGACCGTGCGTACTCGCCGGCAGATCTGTAGTGCAAAGAGAGAGCAGAGCGTCAGGGCATGCGGGGGCTGGGCCAGCAAAGTGCTCACCATGGGCATGACTGACGGCGTCTTTGTGGTGGGGGACACTCATCCTAGCTGCACTCCATTTCAATTAAAAGATTAAAAATAAATCCCCCAGCTACTGGGCCTTGAATTTAGTACGAACTAGGTGATTAAAATTCTCAACATCCTTGGAGGGTATGTACAGCCAGCCCTACAATATCAAAGGGCAGCCTTATGGTCTTGTGGACGGATCCTATGTCACGAACAGAAGCACAGCAGTACGTGATAGAACTTGAGCTCATACAGGGATAGACTACATTAACTGGGATAGTTAATTACTACGAATTTATTAAATATTCCATTTTAAAAAAACAGCTTTACTAAATTTATTACATGTCAAAGGAATTATTGGCTATGCATACAGAATACATCAATGCATCCCTCATTACTTTGGGAGTTAAAGGTTTTAAAGTTAAGGGGTGTAAGCAACAGGCACAGAACTGACGCTAGATGTTCCAAGCTATCAAAAGAAAATTTCCCTTTCATGTTTCTTGTTGATTGGTTGGATACTGATTTAACACCATCAATCCAGGGATGCATTTTCCTCAGTTGCTGTTTAATTCAAATTTACATGCTATAATCACAAAGTACATGGATACTTATTATCCTACTAGGCCAATCTCATTTATGCTATCGTTGAGAGACTGCAAATATTCAACTGTATTTAGTAAATTACATTGACATTTTGTTTGGAGATCACAAAAGCACCTGGTAATGATTTTGCTCAGCGTGCCTTGCCAGAAATGCATTCAGCATACAGAATTAGCATAGGCAGTTTTGGTTCCAATAGCATCTCCTCAGAAACGTGTGTGGGATATTGTACATCTGGGATTGTACACTGCAGGAATATTCATACTCATGATTAATCAGTTTTAAAACACGTTCAAAACACAGCAACATTTCATAAATGCTGCCATAGCACCCAATTATTGCAAGGACTTCCTCTTAAATTCTTGCAAGAAAAGATGATCTGAGGTTAACAACCACAAATTCATATTGTAGTGCAAGATTCCTATAAATACTCCAATACACCAGTGTGTAGAGAACCAGAGCTAATGTTCTTAACGACTTTCATTGTGGAGCTCAGCCCAAACAAACTGAAGTACAGGGTGAATTTTAGAGTCGAGAGGAATTATGACACAAATGCTGCTGTGCTTGGTGAAAGATTCGGAGAGGTAGTGCCCCAAGATTACTAAGGGAACATACATTCCACCCCAGGCTCCCTTCATGTCCTCTCCAAAAACAATAAGGGCTTTCAGCTCCAGAGTCAACCTCTCCAGCCCCATAAGGTCTCCCTGCCAACTGTTTGGTGGGGAAACAGCAATAGCTACAGTATGAACATAAACTAAAGAGGGCACTATTGCTGCAAGTAACTGCGTTTTAATATCGCAATGCACAACATTCATGCATTTTATGGGCAGCTCATTCAGCAGCACTGACTGTAACCAGTTCATTTTAACAAAGGCAAACTGCTAGCAGCTTTATCCCTTGCTGCAACATCCTGTAAAGACTGCAAAAGGTAACTGGAATGGCAATTAGGCTGATGCTCTAACACTTTAAAATGCCAAAAGCCAAGAATTTCAACAGAGCAATCAGAAGGGATATTATTGGGATTCAATGGCTTAAGACAGAACTTACAATTTATATCAAAATGTGCTCTATTACATGCAATGTTATCTGTCTGACAGCAATTCTGTCTTTACAGTGTAGACCAGTCCTGGTTTGCTCCTGTAGCCACATCTACACACATTCTGATGTACTGTTGTGTAGCAGCATGGTCCAACTTAGGTCCTGGAGGGCCAGTTCCTGCACATTTTGTAGGTTAAATTTAAAGTAGTAGCACCTGAAGTGCTGGAAGAACATGGTTTTATTTTAACTATTCTTTTATCACTTAAAATAAGGAATTTACACTGCAGCCCCACTAGCCCTCCAGGAACAGCAGGTGAATGAAACTGGTGTAACCAGTAGAATGAAACCTTCCAAAATACTCCTAATATTAAAATTGAGTTGATCTATCCTTATATTCCCTTAAAGCTTTTGCTATCTCTTGTATTTCATGATACAGTGCAAAATAGACTAAAGAGTTAAGCAGAAACAGAATATTGCTTAAAAAGCATCATGCAACTGGCTCCAGAGGACATCATGCTTTTACATATTATTGTTACACTTCCTTCTTCCACTCTGCATTGTGTGAATTAATCCAGAAACAAGCAGCTCTCCAGGGCGTGAAAATGCTTTAGATTATAGTTAAAAGGCTTTCCCAGAATAACCCTCTTATCCCAAAAAAAGGGGGAGAAGGCCATAGGAGAAATCACAACAAAAGCCTCAACCAGCATCAGGATAAAATAATCAAATTATAGCAGACAAGACAAACAGTCCAATGAATCCAACACTTACGGCTTCATTTGTATTTGAAATTCCATGCAAGCCACACAAATCCTTAATGTCATCTTGACATTCAAGGACTTTCAGTAGTCCGATATCCAATATATTACCCTACACACAAGGGGAAGAGATGTTGAATCTTTTGCCTTTGTATGGTGAGAAAAAGTAATTTCATATTTGTCACTAATTCAAAGTGTCATCTGAAATACAGTAAGATTTCTAGTCAAATTCCTCCCCCCAACACCCTTTCAATGAATTTCAAACCTTGACAAGGACTTACACTTTACTAATTCCGTATTCGCTGCAGTTTAGTAAAAAAAACATTCTACACAGTAGCAGCTTCCTTATGTCTCACCTGCGTCCAGGTACAGCTAGCGGACTGCTCCCAGTCCATACAGAGCCTTGCTCCGATTGGTTGGAAGAAGAAGAGCTGGATGATTTGGCCTCTGACAGTCCTGGATGCAGCAGCTTGTCCTCTGGCTGAAGAGCTTTGCTCCACATAACAGTCTGTGGAGACGATGTCCTGCCTTTTCTCCTAGACAGACATGTAGCTCAGTCAAGAGGCTGAAGACTTTCCTCAAATTCTTCAAAAGTAAAGCTTGAATTTTTACAAAATGAGTCTTGCTTACGTTATCTTTAGATTTCATAGCACAGAATCCATAACGGATGAAAACGAACTTCTCTTCACAAAACATGTACGCATACAACCAAATTCTGATGAAGTAACCTGATGACTAGCTTTGTATGTTTTCCTCAGTCTGGTGATAACTTGCATCCTCCCCAAATGTTCAAACACAATAATCACACAAAGAGGATAAAGACAACCACTGGTGTGCTATTGGGGACAATGAACTGCTTTAACAAAGAGAAATGATGCAGTCTATTAATTGGGGCAGCTGTGGTTAGAATCCTGCATTAACTGGACAATTGTAGGCTCACAGCACAGGTGATACACTGCTGTTACTCCTTGAGCAGGGTACTTTACTTGAATTGTTCCAGTAGAATATCCAGCTGTATGAACATATAGTCTAAATCCAAGCTGCTTTAGAAAAAGGCATCACTGAATTATATAAATGTAGCATTCATTATTACCATCACCAATAGTTAAGTGAATCCTTATTCAGCCTTAAGAAAATGACTATTCCTTTTTAAGTTGAAAAGTTTAACGAGAGCAACCATGGCAGGTTGAAACAACTTTAGCACAGGACAGATCTGTGACCTCCTACCATACAGTAGATTGTAGCGCAGCAAAACAGCACTGCAAGTTAATAACACTAGCTGGGTTCCACTAGCAGAAGTGTTCCCCCACGTTATGAAAAGATACTGCTTTATGTTGCACAGCAGTAGGCCTTTGGCACTGCTCACCAGGCTGCCTGCGCTTGAGACCCTGCAGAGACTGGCTCTGCTCCTTCACAGTTGAAGCTGGATGCCGCTGCCGGGCTGTCTTCAGTCATGAGAGAGAAGTCACTGCTGAGGCTGGTGACGCTGCCCCGGTCTCTCTTATCTGAGAACACAAGGTCATGCGCTTAAAAGAAACCCACAGGGTAGCTTACAACCCAGACCCTGAAGCCACACAGATGTATACAGCAGACGAGGTGAAAGAAACAGAAACACAAATGTGTACGTTTGTACAAAAATATATATATATATGCGCAATAGTGGAAATCAGACAGACAACTGCCAGGACTTAGAATTTCCAATAACTGTTGGTATCTACCCAAGGCAAAAAAAAAAAAAAATCCTAACCAATAAATGGTAAACCTGAAGGGACTTTAGGTCACTGATGGAGGCTATAAATGGAGGTTTATTCCAATAATTTATACCAACGTACTGCTGCAGTTGAAATTCTTGGGGACAGATATTTTGGTAAGATCAGAACAAAGAAAGGTGGAATGACTTCACAACTTAAAAAGCTGTTTCCCAATCATTGATCACAGATCACACAATGTTGGGGAAGCACAGCAGCTCTGCTGTTGGCACTGCCCCCCCCAAAGGCTCTTGAGTCCCGCTCTTGATGTATGGCTGCACTGCCATCTGCCTGGGGTTTGCATGTTGTCAGAGAACGTTTTCCTTTCAAGGTCCAAAGTCTTGCTGCCCGGGTTAACTGACGTATCCAACCCGCTGCCACACATCCCTGGCCATCACATGCATGTATGAGCGAAAGAGAGTATGTGCCAGCCAATCACCCGTTGTGCACCCTGGGCTTGCTGGGATAGAGGATTGTGGCTAGCCCAGGAGTAGCGTGGTAATTGAAGAATGATGTAAGGGCAGTTTTGGAGCTTTAGTATTTCCAGTATTTTTTCATTGAAATCAATTAATTGCACTGTGGTTCCTGAAAGAATTCGTTTTGTGCAAGAAGCAGATTAACAATGGATTATTACCTCAACCGGAAGGAGCAAGAAAAGGGCATGTCAAGTTTATAGTCAGTGATGTGACCTTCACAGAAGTTTCAGAACAGGTGCTGACTTCTTTGAAACGTTAAGAGTTAAGTACTGTAAGTTTTTGTGGCGAGATATCTGCACAGTGTTGTCCATTTGCACTACTAAACATTTTCTCCAGGCAGCTTCACTGCATTTGTGGATCTTTTCAGCCTTAGGAACCTTCTGTTCCCTTTTGCAAATGCAGTTCGTGGAGATTTTCAGTTGGCCCCGATAAGCTTCTAAATTAGGTCTATTTTGGTAAGTTTGTGAAGCATGACGAATTTGCAATTAATGTTCACACCAGGCACATACCCCAGGTCTTCCCAGCCAAAAAAGTTTGTCGCTCCAGATCATTAAGTCTTGCACTCTAGTTGCTCATCTGATGTGATAGTCTTATCTTTCACATTAAATTGTTAGATTTTTTTTTTACAAACTTTTCAGTCCATGGTTAAGTGCTGGAATAAGCCTGCCTCAATGAGGAAACTTAAGGAGGTAAAAGATTAAAGAGCAGAACATTCCCAGGGGAAATGTCCCTTACAGAGATGGAGGAAGGTAATCTGCTAAAGCATTAATTTATACACACACCTGGCAGCAGAGGCTCTAGGAAAGCATGAGAGTTGGAGAAGCCAGAGAGTTCAAAACCTGCCAGTTCTGTCAAGATCACGAAATTACATACTGAAAGAAGGATGCAATGTGACCCAGGGTGCTTAATTATAGAGAAAATCGGATGCTTTTTTATAGAAAAGGCAAACGTGAATTGACACAAAATTAACAAATGCAAGAATGAACTGGTGCGGCACAAAGGATTTATTCTTTATTCGAGCTAGTGAAGGTTATGACCCTTGGAAGGTCTGTATGTAAACTTCTTAATAAATGAGAAAACTATACCCATCACACTCCAAAAATATAAAGCAAATAAGAACATTTCTTAAATGAACAGTCCATACATGTATGAAATGATGAAGGTGTCTTCTGGTATTTCTATTATTGATTTGTAGTTGGGCATGTGAGCATTCATAACTATAAAATCGATAAAAACTGTTAATCAAGGAATAAATAAGGGTGGGCACCACTCATGAAAAATGCAAGTCTAAGGAACAGGTAAATCTCTTATATGATCATTGACAAAGTGACCACTGTCCAGGACACAGGCAGCACAAGTCTTTCAGGTTTGTATAATACCTTCTTTCTTCTGAAAATTGAGAAAACCCACACAAGATTTACAAGTGGAACAAAGCCCTTTACCACTTTCTGAAGTCTTGCAGAATTGAGCTAATTACCAGCATGGAAAGTAAAAGGGTAACCCTTACAAGTGGACAATGTGAAATAAGTCAAAGTTCAAGATGGGTGCCCAGAAAGCAAGCTTTTAAATTTGACCTCTTCTGAAATCTTGGGTGATTCTTTGTATAAAACATTATTTTATTCTTTAATTGCTACAGTATGTTACTTATTTTAATAGAGCCTTCTTCCGAAATGATTCCAGTTCTAACCTTCCTGATGCCCTCCATAATATTCTCGTTTTGTTCCAGCTCACCCATAATGTTATTTCGATTGAGCTTCAAATGTATGTTTGGCTAAGTGTTTGCTTACCAAATTGAAAAAAGAGAAAGGGATGTCAGCTTAATTAACTTACGTAACTGACAGATCTCTTCAACTGTAAATTCAGTTTCCCTGCACTGTGCATTTTTCGCTCTGAAAGGCAAAAAAAACCACCTTAAAGTTAAACAAATTCTAGATTTAAGAAAATAAAGGCATGAAATCAACACCATAGGTCTCAATTTGGAAACTCTGATTAAAACACACATTTTGTTTATATGGGCATGCTGTGCGGATATCTAGAGATGCTAATCCAAACTAGCATTTCAAGGTAAAATACATAAAGCAAAGAAGTGATTAAGAAGGTACACTCAAGTATCTAATTAAGTGTCTATGGTTTTACATATGCATACTTGACCTTCACCAGTCCCCCACAAAGCCTTAGAAAGCCAGTAGTCATTGACCAACAAGGTATAAGGCAACTGAACAGACCCAACGGAGATAAAATAACCCAAGCATAAACTATATGAAAAAACTAGTGATCCATTTAAATGGATTACCTTTAGTATGTAAAAAGGTAGACAACCCTTGGTTATCTTGACCAGACTGAACTCTGAAGGTAATCATCAGCATTTGGGAAGTACTTGCCATCTAAAAGTTTCTGGATTTTCCCTCAAGTTTTTGGGAAAAAAACAAACATCTGTACAAATTGTATGTTCTCATGATTCAGAATAACTGCGAGGTCAATTCTGAGAAATAATTCCAAGGCGCTTAAAGAGCTTACCTCTGTTTCTTCATTACGGAGAACTTTTCTGAAGTGATGTGCTTCAAAAAATTGAAGCAAAAAAAGAAAATCTGTCAAAAAGGGGGAAAAAAAAATAAGTTATAAAAAGTCTCCCTCTGGTGGCAAAACCCATAATGTCACCTACCAATGAAAAATTCTACATCGCATACAGCAGGAATGGGTCTCAGATAAAACCTGGTTACAGGTAAAGACAAGGTTTAAGATTTCATAATACATTCTCAGCACTCACCTCCTCTCCTTTGCACAGTCTATCTGGGAGCATGTGCCTAAGAAAAAGAAAAAAAAATACCATGAACAAATACAGACTAATCGAAACCCTTCAAACAATACCCTATTTAACAAAACTATCACGCAATCATGTGTCCTATTCCCCTGTCGGTTCTGGAAAAAAGTCCACTGGGTAACTTTGATAATGTTTAAGGGTTTTAAATATTTGAATCTGATTTGTTCATGGCCCTCCAGGCAAAAGTTAAAAAAAAAAAATCTTAGAGTAGGTGGTTTCCAGGGATTAAAAATCCATGTGGTGGTTTTGTTTTAGTCAGAATGCCTACATGTCCTAGTATTCTAAGGTGTGAGTCCGTGTACAGTCAGAAGGATAAAGACTTCAGGAATCATTAACCTCCTACAGTTTCAAGAAGCAATTTCTCTTTAAAAAATGCTCACCATTTTAACAAGACCAAAAGGATTCATTGCTCCTACTGAAGTCGTAGGGAGTTACAAAAGCTCTGAGATGGCTGACACTATGTCCTACCAGGAATCTATGAATTCTCACAAAAGATGTAAATCATTTATACGTCCAGTTAACCAATAGCGCCTCTTAACAGTAAAAACGTTCATTCTGTGTTTTTTTGTAGACTTTGTCAAAATCTGCAGATTAGCTGAATTGAATGTGATTACGTAATGCGTAAGAAACCCAAGTTGAGGTCACCCATCACAGAATAGTAAAAAAAAATTACAAACGGCTTGTGGAGCAAAATGTCATGTGTTTGGGGCTACGCAGCTGAAAAGGTGAGGGAAATCAAACTGTTCATCTGTTAAGGTGCTGCCTCTATCCATGAGGTCAATATTTCGCCATGAAAAAGTGAACATGAAACCAGCAAGGGGCTCCCGTAACAAAGCCCTCCAGTCCCCACGTGCCTCTGGATTTCATTCCCCCCTCAATCCTCATTTGCTCAGCATCTAAATGTTCTTCACACATATCCTTTTCAACTTCAAAATAGAGCAGGTCTTTTTCAGAACTCGAAGCCAACCAGAAAACGGTCACCACTTTCCCACAATATCCTCAATCAGTGACGGATGTCATTTCGCACAGGTGTATAATGCACAAGGCAATGCTGTAGGCAAGTGCCTTTTCTGAGAGCTGAGATCATCAGCAGCCATATCACCCTGCAACTCACAACTGGCATTTCTGTTGAGCAGGGCTGACAGGATTTTTGGATGCAATTAGTATGAAACTATTTTATTTTGTTTAGCTTCAACATAAAAACGTCTGCCTTGAAAGAAGAGTTTAAGAACTAAGTTTGATGCTGATGTGAAGGTTTAACTGTGGTAAAAAAAGCTCTTCCGTTGCAGCTTTGTCAAAACAAGACATGTAAAAATGAAATTAACTGCTCAGCTTTCCATTTCTACCCACACGGGACAAATGTGTGGATGTTAAGTTACAGCACAGGTTTCAACTGATATACTTCGTATTGCTACAGGACAATACCAACACTGGTGAAAAGCAGCATTTCACAAATTTAATGTTTGCATGAAGGTTGCAGGACACATAGGTGCTTTATTTCCTACTTTCAATGTTTTCAGTGCAATACCAAAGAGACCAATTAAATATAAACAAAAGTATCATTCTTACCCGAAGAGGAACCAGTCATAGGCTATGGTTAGATAAAGAATTTCAGCTGGTTCTAGGTTAGCATGAGTCACACCATCCTTAAAGAGGAACAAGAAGTATTTTTGCTTACAAAGTGAAACACAATACATTTGCTTAAAACTTAAAATGTTAAAGATGGACTTAATGCACTTCTAGGAAGATGTAAGAACTCAAATTGGGGGGAAAAGGGCTGATTATAATTTATAATCTTAGATTCTTGCGTATATACTTTCACCCAAGTAAAAAAAACATTTCACACATCATTCCAACGAAGCTCTCAACTAATCTAAAACTGTGCTAGCTACTCTTCCTTGCATTCATATTTTCAAAAACAATTTAAAAAAATACTATTTAAAATTCTAAAGTCAAAATTAACAGTATGTCTTTGTTATCCAATATGTTATCCAGAAAGCAAAGGATTAAAACAAAGATAATCACATACTTCATCAGGAACTGAAAGTTTGGTTAAAAGGCCTTAATACTGAAATGTCAGCAGATGCATAATGATATTCACCGTGTGAAAGTATTAGATTGCAGCTTAAACTATACATTATGGAACAAACAATTTTCCTTACTTGTTCAGAAAATAGTCTACAATTAACATTGGGATAGGAGAAAAAAACAAGTCAAAATTAGTTTTACAACTTCTGTTGTTGTAAATGCAGCAGGTAGTCTATTACCAGAAAAAGAAGCAGGCCAACACAGAAATGGCTACTTACTGCCCAAAGTGAGAGTCTGAGAAGAGAGATAAAAAGAGGTGTCCGATCCCAGCCGGATATACAGTGCACTAACAATCCACTGTCACCTGCACAGAGCAAAAGAGAAAAGCTTATCATGTAGATGAAACAGTGAAGTCTTTGATTATTTATCTGAATTAATTAATAAGGTTATTAATTAATAAGGTGTACCCAAAAAGCCTTTAAATATGTACTATGCCCACAAGGAAAAATGTTGAATCTTCTACCCGTGATTGTTCAAAAATTAATTGGAAGCCCTGCAGACTAATCAGTTATAGAAGTATCCCCACAGGGATAGTCAGTGTCAAAGCCTACTCTCAAAAATTACAAGATGCAGATTCACATCACCACTACATTGCAACGTGAAAATACAGCACATGACCAAAACCTTCAACTCAATCCATCTTCAGAATTAAATTTCTACACCATTTCAGTCAAACTATTTTGAATTTATATATTTAAGACCAGGAGTGGGGTGTTCAGGTATATTTTTAAGATATATATTAAACTGTGTAGATATATATACACACACACAAATTTGGAATTTATGAAAGATCTTTACATTTAGAATACTCAAACCTATATTTACATTTCTCCCAAACCGCAAAAAATGGCATATATATATACCCTCTTAGGAAGGTAGAATGACCAACAACAAATATTGTTGGAACTACCCCAGCATTCAGCTTGCAACCTCTTAAAGTCTTCCCCTCCAACTGTTTTGCAACACTAATGCAGGGCCAAAGTCTAAAATAACCAAAGTAAATACGTGCTAGAAGTGTACATTTATTTAATGTTACCTTCCATAAAAGACCTTTCAAATGTGTGAAATGTCAAGCTATACTTAACTCTTCAAAAAGTACCTACCACCACTGTTGATGATGTGTATAAGCAGCTTAAGATAATTTTGGGTCTGTTGAACCAGGTCCCATGACTAAAAGAGGAATTGGAAAAAAGATGTAAAAAACTACAGTGACCACATACTTCCTACTGTTAAAGAGAGCAGCAGAGTGGGTAATGGTTAAGGAATTGAATGAACTGAAATCCCAAATGGGGCACTGCCATTGTACTCTTTGTCAAGGTATTTGGATTGCATCGCTAAAATTACATTTATGGATCACAATTGCATAAATGGGTAGAAACAACTTCTGATAATTAGTGCCTGCTAAAAAAAAAAAACGAAAAAAAAGTTACCTTACCAGACAGAGATATGGTTTTATTTCCCATGTTTGTAGTCAAAATACAGGATTATCGACAAATACCACAGTACCATTTCTAAACAGCAGGTGTCACTGTCAGTTAATGATTACAAAATGTTCCAACTGAGCTACAAGCAAAAAATGTAGTACCTGATATTCTCTCCAGTCAATGTTCAAGTTGCTGGCAAGGAATGCTGGAATAGTTAAGGGAGCATCCACAAAGTCCTGCAGTTTAAAAAGCAGGCATCATTAAGATTACTCTACAACTACACTAAAACTGGCATCGTTGATTTTTTTTATTAACTGTTCATATCCATTAACACTGTACCTGGTTCCAGTTGAAGACCAATCCCTCTGCTGTGTAATCTCGATCTTTGTAATCTTTAAAAAATTCACAGCCTGTGAAAAAAGAATGGAAAATTAGTTTAAGCAATCAAGGGACTAACAGAAGGACCCAAAAAAATCTATCATGCTCCTTCAAAGATTGTAAAAAAAAAAACTTTGTAACAAGGGATTGGCCAGCAATACATTGGAAACCATGAACAAAACTAATCCAATAAACCAAAATTCAGGTTTTTGTAAAGATAATTAACTTATAGACATTAACGGCCACAATAATCATTTTGAGAAAGATCGGAGCTAAACGAAAGCTAAAAGTACCTTAAGGTTGATTTTAAAGGAACTAAACTAAGTTTAATTAACACCAGATCCACATAGGCAACGACTTCTTTCAGAAACTGGGGATAGACTACAGAAGCGCAAAAGCCATTGAGGTTGGAGTCAGACATATCGCGCCACACTTACGGACATGCTGTGCCACTGGGCACTTCAGTCTGGCTCAGAAATACTCATTCCCAATTACAGTACAAGCCTGCGCCAATGTCATGTCGCTGGAGCACGCACGCAGCAGAGCTGCCAATTTGGAAGTAGAGAAAGATTCTAATTGCCTGAGCTAACGCAAGAGCTGTGACCAGTCAAGAAGGACATGCTATTACCTGGGTAAGGCACAGACAAGAGAGTGAAGTCTGCATAGCGCTGAGCCTTGTCCACCTTCTCAGACGAAGTGACACTAAGGATAAAAAAGGGGTAGAAAGTGAGCCATCACAGTGTTGGCTTTCATGTTTAAAACTTTAATGCTTAATAAGAACATTTAGTTTTACTTCCACATCTAATGAAGATTCCCATTATTTTAATATTTCACAGTTCTAGCACACAGAAACTGCACTGAGAGGCCAGAATATTGTGCACCATGTTTCAATTTAGGAAAACTGCTTACTTTAGGCCAAACTTCACTTTCTTGTTCTCCACCATCAGGTCACAGATATAGCGGACAGACAGGTACCGGAGGAGCTTGATATCATGACCTCTGACTTTGTCAAACAGCTGGGAGTCTCCATTCCTACAAATAAAAGAAAATTCTTCAGTCTTGAGAATGGACTTGTATTTACCTGAACTTTGAAGAACATTTTTCCTTTAATGCAGTTGTTACAAACAAACATAAAATACAGCAAGATATTCCATGATAAAGCTTACTTTCTGCTCCTACCTAAGGCTAACCCACATCTTGAAATGGAGCAGAGCACAATCAAAGTGAAGGCTCATTGACAACAGCGTTATATTGATCAAGTCCTGGAATCTCACTTGCTGGTTTTTCAGCAGACCAGAGTACATCGTTTGCTGCTTACATAAGAACTAGATTTTAAAAATGAGAATGCAGGTTTTAGGTGGATGGCGTTTGGCACGTAGGGCTCAGAGACCAGCAAAGAGACTTGCCCGAGCTCTTTAAAGAAAGATGGGAGAGAATCCTACAAAACACCTACAGTATATCTACAGAACAACCTGGTGTAAAGCATACGTCACAGATGCACAACTTGTACTGCTTCCAACAGCAGCCATATGCTACTAATCTATGACTTTCACCCCCTGTTGACCAGCTGGCTTAATGAATTTGTCAAGGCTGCTAAAAAAAAAAGGCTGTGCAGTTGCAACAAAAAGATCCTGACAACTGAGCACTGGCTTGAAATGCTCAATATAGATTTGTAATCTTTCATTTAAAAAAATCAATTGTAATGGATATAAATATTTTTAAGTACTCAATACTGAAAGCTATGCTTCCAACACTTAAGTCTTTACTTTTCTCAAAACTGGAATAAGTTCACAAATAAGTTAAACACGTTTACCGCATTGCACCGTCTTCATCAGGAGCCTCCTCTGAATCTGCCCATGCATCGTCAGAACCCCCTAAAGAAAGGCAGAAACAGAATTTAAGAAGAAATGCCTGTCCTTCTTTGCACTGATTGTCATTAAAAATGGCTTTAGAATATTCAAAAGATGCAGTTTTCAACTAAATGATCTTTGATTACTGCACAGCATGCTTTAGCATTTATAGAAAAAAAAACTGTAGCAGTTTTTATCGTGGCAATGTTATGACCCGCAATTCTGAAACGCTTGACAGAAAATGTATTATAAAACGCTACCTGAAACCGTGCAATGCAAGGATGTATTTTTATATGGCAGCAATATAAAATGTTTAATATATTTAAGAAAATGAATGCAAGAAGATTATTTTACAGAGGATTGAGGAAACCATGTGGATTTCATTTTATAGGGACAAAAATTGGAAAAAAAAATATTGCTCAGCATACACCAAGAGTTTTAAGCTAGTGTCTCTTATTCTATAAATCTTTTAACGGAGGCAGGAGTATAGATTCAATTTCAAAAGTCTAGTTGCTTTTGGAAAAACCTTAAATGCTGCACCACAAAAACAAATAAGAAGACTGACTAAAAACAAAAGGTGCTTAAGAACCAGGTAACAAGCCACTATTTCAGAAACATACATGTAAAACAATTTTTTTCCTCCTCTTAAATAATTCAGACTGTAAATTTCGCATGGTGGAATTCTCAAAGATCTGAGCTCTTCACTCCCGCGTAAGGCATTGCTGTAAATTTGTGCATGTGGATGAAACTAACTCAACTGTACTTTTGGACCCAAATCAAATTAAGCAGCAGAGACTTATATGCTTGGTCAGTGGAGCACAGCCAAAGGAGCTGTCGAGAGCCCCTGCATAACCTCTGCATGTTTGTTTGTTAAACCATGTGGACATGATTAGCCAACCATGAATTTGTAGCACTCAGTTAGAGATTTCAGTGGGTACTTCAGCATTTGAAAGGATTTAAGGCATTTTACACAGAAGAAACAAGTAAAGGTGTTTCTTTCCTTCTCAATGTTCATGTTAATTCTTTTGGCTGTGGAGCTTTCTTCATGGGTCAAAATGGCCAAAGCCGTTTTACAAAGAATGGACATCATGGTAAAATAAGCAAGAACCTTAATACAGAGCAGATATATTTGTCGCAGTCTTTAAAAGCCAGACTGAAATTCTTGGCTCTCGCAGTGCTGTAGTACACTCCTCACTGAACTGGAACTACAATACTCAATCACCACAACATGACTCCCCTTCCTATTGACAGCTGAAAAAAAGTCCTCAATTAAGCAAAAAATTTGAAAAAAATGTTTCTAAATGCTTCATACCAGGAGATTTTTCAGATACCTCTTTTGTAGAATATTTGTAAACCTCAAATTTTCACCTCAGACCTTGGGTTATTCACCATCCTTCAGGTCTATCCTGCTGGCATTTATAATGGTATTTTTCTGTCACAAAAATGTATACTTCTGCTTAAAAAAAAACAAAACAACTGCTTTAAACCTCTCCCGCTAATCAGAAGGAGTTTTGACCAAAAAAAAAAATCTATTCATACTTCACCACAGATGTTTAATGTGGAACTTAAGAATTCAAGGAAGGCATGAACAAGCCTACTTTGACCCCATTTGCTTTATATTCTCATCTACTAACTTCAGTTACAAGGAATACGGTGCTCATGGCTGTGGCACTGTCATTGTCAATGAATCCATAGTTAAACAGATACAGAAATAGATTGAATTCGAATCACCTCTGCTCAATAGCCAACCTGCAGCTCCTTTAGAAAATCAACTGTAATGGCTACATGGACACACAGTCTTCACTGTATTCAGCATAAGCACACTACTTGTATATATTGCATACACCCTGGAAACATAGCAGTTCTACTCATATTGAGTTTTATTCAATTTCTATTACATCTACGATTATGTCACCTTATCTTCAATTTTGTGATTTTTGTGATTCTTGTGAGCTCGCAGAAAAGACATTTCATGCCAGCAACTATGGCTGCACGCTGTACTGTTGTGCATTTGATAAATAAACTTTGATTTGATTTCAAGTTTGAAGATGTAAGTCTTTGTAACGAATTTCACAGGAGCTTTCCTTACTGGAGGTGACTTCCTACAAACTGCAACTTCCTAAATGACTCCATGACCCTTTATACTCAGTTATGCAGTAAACAGCGAGACAAACATCATATAACCACAAACACCCAGTGAAGGAATACACTATAAATCGCTTGCTTGAGCACATTGTGCAATAGTCTTCACTTACCTGAAAAGATATAATTGTAGCTTGTGCGTCCGTACAGCTCTCCCCACCCAGCTAGCGTTGACGATCTGCAGATATGCTGAAACAGACCAAATGTGTCATTAACACCATATAAGCTTTAACACTCTCTGTTTCCCAACAGAGTTTTACAGATCTCTTCTTTTAGCCCATACGGAACTGTGTTTTTAGGGGGAAAAAATTGGAAAGTTTTCAACATCAGGAAAAAAGTTCATTTAAGAGGAGAAGACATGGAAAACTGTTTTTGTTTAAAGTACTTTTAGGCCTATAATCATGATGCTACAATGGGGGAAAATATTTGGAGTTTAAAGAGTTCTGGGACACTTCCACAATTTTCTATACGCAAACCGGCTTAATCGAAATGGAAAAAACCCAATAATCAAAGCAGTGGTTCACAAGCTTTTTAGATCAAGCCCCCGATAACCCAAACAGCAAAGCATGTCAGCTTGACAGCACATCGAATGTCGGAGCAATCTTGTAATAACCCATTACCAATGCCAAAAAATAATCCCAGATACACTTGTCCATTCCTTTTCACGGGGTCCTTGAAAATGTCACTTTTGGACTTCCAAGAGGAATTTCCCAATTTTTCCAAATCCTATTGCAAATAACATTTTAGAAAACACTAGCAGGTCAAGAATATGATCACTACAGCTGGAAACCAAATTTGCTCTGAAAGCAAATCATAAATCAAAAATAGTTTATAGTTAAAATATAGCTATAGTAAAATAGCTCATTGTGTGCATAGTTGTTATTGTTGGTCACACCATGCGCATAACAGAGTTTTTACAATTATCCCCATAGTTCAGACTTTGGCCAGATTTTAAAAGGATTTCAAGTGCTCAACATAAGCAGGCGATACTCTCCGTGTTATCTGAAATGCAGGATATTAACGAGAAAAATTGAACAACTATGGCTCCTTAAAACTCTAGCCCCCTCCCTCCCACCAACAGACAACACATAAATTGAGAACCACTGCCACAAAAGCATAAAATACTGAATAATACATCTATAACACACAAGACTTAGAAGCCTTTGAAATGTTGCTGCACTAGAGGCTGTGACAAACAAGCTGATCCGTCCAAGGTCACAGTGAAGAAGCCAACCGGCTGTTGGTTTCGTTTTTTTTTTTTCCCCCAGGGGCATCAATAACTCACAACAGAGAAGAAAAAAAAAATCACTTTGCCACCCCAGGCAGATCTACTATACAGGAGGAGTGACCTGCGAGACCATTCACCTTGCCATTGAAGAGGATAACTGGACAGACAAACCTCCCTCGACAGCGGGCCATCTTGCTGCGGTTCACCAGGTCCTGCAGTTTACTAATCTGTACTGTACTCTCATACCTAAGGGGGGGAAAAACAAAAGATGTGTATTCTTCTCTGGACAGCACAGATTAAGAATCTTTCAAATACACTTGCCAGTTCTTTACACCGTCTGGTTTCCATGATGCTTGCTCACATTTCTCTCTGCCAACTGTTGTACGCATGTAGAATATCTTCAAGGAAATAGAACGCTGCAGGTTAACCTGAATTACTCTGTGGGTTAAAGCCTGGGTCATATTACTAGCAGAAAGATACCTGTATACTTCTCACCTATACCCAAGTCTCTTCTGTTTTCACCCACTGCATTCTAACCTAAAAGGATAATTTGTTTTGCCTGTGAAACTATTAGATTCTCACATATCACACCCAGTAACATGTTGGACCTCCTCAAGCAGCAGGATTTAGAAGCATTTGCATCCCAATCCATTTCTTCTGGCGCGATCGCCTTCAGCAGAGGTTGTGACAAGGTTAATAGTGTGTGGGATTGAACTGCTTGTTTCACTGCTTCCACATCATTTCAACAGGATTGAAGTATGGGGATTGTTCTGGCCAGGGATGGCGACAGAAGACTGTCTTAGGTGCCTCAATCCAAACCATACATTCCTTCCCACCATGAGCCTATTTGCTTGCGAGGTTCCTAATATTTGGGCCAGTAGGGACAATTTTATACTCATCCAATGACTGGAACCCCCATTTTTCTTAAGAAGATCTTCAGAAAGACAAGCAAACTTAGGCATGACACATGATAGAAAACAACCACACATTAGAAATATCTCTTAAATTTTCCCTTAACGGTTGGAGGCAGACTCTTTCATGTACAAAGAAACCCCTCACTTTAAACACAAAGAGCAATTACTGCTTTCTATAAAAAAACAAGCACTTGTAACAGTATCTTCAGTTTCCATTTATCAGTCCAGCACTGATTGCTCATAAAAAAAGTCTTTAAAAATCCTCCATCTTTAAGGCAGGAGGAAGAAATAGTATATACACATCTCAAATGCTTAAAATGTTCCTGGTATGAGGATGTGCACCTGACAGCATGCAAATTCCAATTGATGCACAGGTTTAGTTTTAAAGTAGTACTGTTCCCTGGTTGGATAGCAGTAACATCTTGTGGCAGGTAAGATTCTGAACATGTAAATGCTGATGGCTAAACATTTTTTGGTTAATAGTACACCTTTCCTCAAATTTTAAGTAGCAAAGAGTAATTTACAAATACAAGCTTTAAAGCAAGAGGAACCTTTCATTATGTATAAGCTTGGAAGTCACTTATGTACACCCCAAACCTGACCAAGCATGTTACTATATAAACTGTGGCCCTTGTGACTGGCAAATGAATCAAAGCTTGTAAGTAACATCACAGTGGTTCACAGTCCTGGTTTATTTGGGTCAACACACCTGCTCTTTCATTGCAGCTATACTCTTAAATGAAATTAATCCTTAATTGAGCCAACATGTAAATGCTCCAACCAACAACACGTGTTTTAGAGGTGGGAAATCTTAAGTTACTTCTAAAACAATAGTTGAAGGGTGACCTAAAACAGTTTTCAGAATGGAACAACTAAGAGTTCAAATGATCATTATTAGGCCTGTGAAGGGTTAAGTAATCTAGCCAAGTGCTCAGGTGAAATAATTCAGCAAGTGTGTGGGTTATGGGAACCAGGTTTGGGTGCCACTGCCATTAAGTATCTCCTTTAAAAGCATTTTAAATTCAGAGTCCAATTTTTTTTTACCGCTGAAACCATCAGTAATTGTACAAAGAGGGAGCATGGTGATAAATATTACAATGTGAACTCCAGTGGCTTCCTTCAAGCCAGGCAAAATAACTTGTGACAGGAATCATCCTTCAAGCTTTGCATCTATAATCCAAAGTGAATTAGTTTACAACAGAAGTGGTTCTTCCCAGAAACTCTCATATATTATCTACATAAGAGGCAGGGCTTTTAACAGACCTGTTACACGCAAGTATAAATGCAATACATTTCCATAATTTAAATAGAACATACACACGCATACTTTTACTACAAAGTGATGAAATGCTACTTTTTAAATCTGATCTATACCCTTAAACTTCTACTTGTGCAGCAATAGACCTTTCCACGTCTCGAACTACAAAGTAACTATTTTTCATAGACAGCTGATGATTGCACCAATGGGCAAAGTGCTCTACTGATTCTGTTTACGTGAACTTTGATCATTCAGAAATGCATCAGAGGACAGAAAAAGGACATTTTCAATGAAGAAATGCTGGGGGGAAACATCACTAGGAAGAAGCAAAGAAATACCTCTCTTTGTCGTGTTCTGAGCTCTCATACTCCAGGAAGACGATCTGTCGGGGGTAGTGGCCACAAATCTCCCCATTGGGATTTTGAATTAAACTGTATTTGTAATCCCTGCCAAACAACTCCAGACACCTTCTCTCAATCTGCTCCACCTAGAAAAGTTATAAAAAGAGAATATCTAGTGCATAATAGGAAAATGTAATCAGCGTTACTTGTAATCAAATCAATAAACCACATTTTATAGGCTTGGCATCTTGAAATACTCAAATCAGTCTCAAATGACTCAAAAAATATTCTTATTCAATTCTGGAAAGATCACACACATTAATGCATGTCTTTCGCTCCGGTTTGAATTAGCGTCTGAAAGCACGTTCAGCATCATCGCTTACTTTAAACTTGTCAACCTTTCAATGCACAAAGCCTGTCTTGTTCCAGAATTCTTTCAGATACAAACAGCTATTGAGGATCTTCATTTCCACCATGAATGGGATCCATAATTTAAGTAGTCAGAATGTAAAAAGTTAATTGCCGCCAATCACATTCTTCACTGCATTTGGTAAAAAATTCAAACGCCATCTCTACATGTGTGCGAGTTCATATTCTAATTCTCATCCTGCACAGTGCTAATTGAAAAGGTGTGAAGAGGAATGGAAACAAGAACTACAGCTTCTACACTATTCACAAATTTGGGCTCCATTAAACAAGTGTTCTACGGCGGCTAAAAAGCTGTTATTTCTGTTCGCTACCATAATGTGCTACCTGAAAGTGTTTGAGAATAGTTAGTGCAATTTAAAAATCTATAGCCATCTTCTAGGCTGTGTAGGATTTATACAGTCTAAAATTAACGAGCAAGGTACACGGGGTGTAGATTAAACATGCTGACATCCTCCGCGTTTCTTCCCTGTAGCAAAACATGACCGGCGTTTTCATTTTTTTTTACTCTTATTTACAACACGCTGTACAAAATAAAGAGTGTGGGCAAGACGCAAACTGCCAAACCCTGCTTCCCAACGCCAGAACAATCACATTCCGCACCTACCAAATCTATAGCTGACGAAACGCAGTGGGATAGGACTACGGAGTGACGAAGCGGGAATTACGAATCCGCAGAAATGTATCGAGCAAATCATTCTTCGTAAAACGGCAGCTTAATGAGAAGGGTGGCCCGTTTGTTTTACCCAAGCGCAGGGGCGCGACAACAGCGTCCAGTCTCAAGTTGCCCACCGATCACCAGTCAGCTACTGACTAAAAACCGCACACTTTCCAAACCACTTCCCACTCCAACTCGCGGAACTACCGGGACATTCGTGCTCCATTCTTAAGAATATTTGTGCGCGGCCCGTTTGAGAAGGTCGAATACGGAACTTACCTTGGGGTTGACCTCCTTCGCCTTGTAATGGCATTTCGAAAAGTAATCGATCAAATCCACGATCTCCTCGCTCCTCCGGACTGGGTTTCCCGAGGCAGGTGAGCAGTCCGATGAGACCAGAGCGGCCGCTGCCATAGTTGTCCGTGCGCCACGCCGGGTCGGCTCTATCTGGACCTCACCACCCTTAAATACCGCAGCACCCTGGGCTCGGGTGGACCCATCAGGCCATCGTCTCCCTGCCAATTTCTTCCTCACCGCCCGCTTCAAGGGTCCAGACCCGGGTAACCTGTTTGAATTCAGGGCCCCGAAAAAAACGTATCCCTCTAAAAAAAAAAAAAAAACGGGGCACTTTCTTTAAACCTGTTTTATGAGGTCAGGGTGTCGAGGGAGAAACCGAGCCACGTCTCAAATGATATGTCCCCAAAACAACAGCTTCAGCCAATCATACCTCGGTTTAAATTGGGGTTTGAAATCGAAATACCTCTCGGAGAAGGAATACGAAGTCATCGGAAACCCAAGTCAAAACACAGCAGGCTGCTCAGAATGTCACAACACTTCGGCCATCTCAAAATCGGAAACAATAACAACACTGAGAAACTCCTGAAGTTTAAATCCGGATTCTATGCTGATGAAAACTCCAACTCCATCTTCATACTGTGCCAGAGATAAATCACAGGAGATGAGGTCGCCGGGAGAGTGAAGCAGGAAAATCCGAGGACTGTCGGCCGGTTAGGTTTGTAAACGCCATGTCGACGTTTCTCCTAACTTTTTTCCGCGAAATCCAGGTGGCTGTGGGCTCGGAATATTGAACCCAGTTACAGGAAGTAGAAAGAAGTTTTATGTAATAGGGAGCATGTATATCCCTTCACTGAGCGGAGAGAAGCTCTTCGGGACAAATAGTAAACAGGAAGTTCAAGTAGTCACGTGATTGCCACCGCCCCTTCCAGCTGTAAGATAGACCACTTCCCGGCGTGAAGTGACGTAATAGTTCTCCGTTTTACAGCTCCGAGGAGAAGAATTGTACAAAGGAAGTTTTCCTGTCAGGAAATTCGAATCTGATTTTGTTCCATTTTATGATTTAAAGATGAACTGTCCAAAGAATGTTATTGTGCGGGCTTACGTGTTGTTTCACATATAGTACACTACACAGTTTTTGTTTTAACTTGTGCATGTACAGTAGAGTGTATTGAGTGTGTTTAATCGGTATCAGTTTTAGTTTACGTTTTACACATTTAAATACACATTTAGTAGTGGCTGAGAGGAGAATAATGTCCAAACTAGAGGCCATCATGGACAACTCCTCCCATCCCCTCTATGACAGGCTTGCAGGAATGAAGAGCACGTTCAGCAATAGACTGATTCATCCACGGTGCGACAGGGAGCGCTACAGGAGGTCATTCTTGCCTTCTGCCATAAGACTGTACAACGCATCCACCTTGCGTCTGGGCAGAGGCAACATCGACAGTGACCTGTTTCTGGACTGAACACATCTACACATCTACTGCTACATCTGTTCTCTTTCTTCTTTTTATTTTTCTTTTTCCCGTTTACAACCATTCTTTGTGCAATATATGCCAGGGACCTGTGCAATACATTTATATTTATATCTATAGTTACATCTATATTTATATTCATATGTGTGATACGATTTTCTGTGTACTGTTCTGTTCTAGTTTGTTCTTGTGTGTCCGGACTGTGAGTAACTCTTGTATTGTATTGTATTGTATTGTATTGTATTGTATTGTATTGTATTGTATTGTATGTATTGTACTATTATTATATAATTCGTTACACTGTGGCTTTGTTGTGTGTGTTAAGCTGCTGTTGCACTGCAATTTCCCTCACGGGATCATTAAAGTATCTATCTATCTAACCCAACGTTTCTTGCCATGGAGGTACTGTAAAGGTTTGCACATTCTTGACATGCCTTATGGCTTACGGGAAGGTTTGTGTATTTCTGCGACTGAAGGCAAAACCATGAAAAAAAATATGTTTCTTACATTCTTCTATCATCTACTGACAGGGCTTGTAATATACATTTTTGACAATTAAATGAGAGACGTTGATGTATTCCTTCACATGTGGTCTCTGTGTTGTTGTTGTTAATAGAAACATAACACAACACTCTCAAATAAGTGAGGTTCTATTAAAACTATTAACTATGTTCTGTATATTGAAATATTGTTGTCAATTTGCTATTCTTATTTGTACACAGATCAGATTGACAGACCTTCACATTTCAGGGAAGTGCAAATAGTCTTCACTGCCAACCATAAACTGACAGTTAAATTACAAGAAATGCTGCATTCGAGCCTGAGCAGGTTTAATTACTGCAACAAGTTTGCTGGTTAGTCATCTGAGAATGGATTGCCTGTTTGAAATTCTTTGAAGACACTTCCCCACTTATAGAAATAATAATACAGGCACCTATGCTGGTCAAAAAAGTTATGGCAAAAAACTTGGGACCATTTTTATTATTTTAGGTATTGGGAGAATTAAAGTTTTGTTTACTATCTAATCTTAAAATGGTTACATCATTTATTACTGTATAAAGAACTTGTACTTTTTTATAAGAAGAGTTGTAGCAACTGGTATTGATGACAACAGGTGAAAAAATAAACAGACCTTAGAAAGATCTATGACGTGAGGCTGTTCAGTCATAGAATGTTAAACTGAAAATCCCATTAAATCAGTTCTAAATAAAGTTCATTTCTGACATAGTTTAGGGTTTTCCATGTTAGAACAATGGAACATACAAAAAGGCTTATTAAGCTCTTTATTATCACAGTTCTTCAGTCCCCATGTTGCTATAATTAAGCGCTATAATTATGAGATCCCTTTCCACAGGGAACCTGACAGGTTTTGATCACCTACAGTACCTTGCTTCACTGGCAAATAACCCTTGTTCAGCCATATATATTGAAAAAATTATAGCTTTCAGTATTTCCGTACACGCTTAAGCAAAGTCTTAAAAACATTTTTATCTTTTCCAGAAACACGTTATTATTTATATGGATCAACATGTGCGTTGATCAATATTCTTTCCTGATCTTTGAACCAGGAAAGACTGTAGAGATATCCCCAGCATCATCAAAAAATAACAACCCTATTAGGGATGAACATTCACAGCCTGCTGCACCCACTCAATTGATTGAATCCTTGGTAATTGTAATACATTCTCCGTCTTGATTGACAGTAGAAAATGCTTCACTCAGCGCTGTTACGCAGGCAGTCAGTGTACTGACATGACACGGAAAAGCAACTTTTTTTTTTTCCGGAAGGGCAAATACAAAAACAAACAGAAATCTAATCATATGTGCATTCCAGGGCACACTGTTTTGACATTTTGTAGTTAATGGTCTTTTACTAGGTTTAGAAGTGACATATTTGAAGAATTTGAAGAATTTATGCTTCCACTTGTTGTCTCCTACATCATGTTTTGTTGAACAGCCCAGTCTCTATGTTGGCTTGTGGAATTCACAGTAAAATTAACAGGTGTTTTGGCTTATATTTAACTTCAAACAATTTTTTACTTGCATTTCCTTTCTGGTTCTGGTATATGGCTAATTACATCACACTTTATTCTCACAACTAGGTTTGAGGAAGGGGCTTTTTATTCTCACAAGTGACACCAACACTGAATGATGAATATTGTTTCTTACAGTCGGGATCTTGGAGTAATTCTGAACAAACAGTTTGAATCCTGATATAAGTATTTATCATTGTGTCAAGGCTAGGTAAATCACTTCAAAAAATCATTATTATAAATTATTTATGACTCTTATAAACAAGGGTTATAGACAATACATACAGTATTACACATGTGATGTGAGCAATTCAAATGAATATGAAAAAATGAAATACAATTGAACTGGGCAATTTATATGTTTGATAAAACAAAGAGGATCCAATCATCTTGCCAGGCGTCATGAGTGGATCAAGCTTTTAGACTGGAACAGGTCACAGGTAACAGATCCTGCTCTAACAGGTTCAGTCAATACCCCCGGACAATATCTTTCGACTCACTGGCATCGTCTTTCGGTTCCACAGATGTGCCTGTTGAAAACATTTCTAAGGCACGGTGTCCCCAATGTTTCTAATTAATTCAATCCATTCTGCCTTCAGCAGCCTTATTCCCAGTAATCATTTCACTCCCCAATCCCAGAATTGTAATTTCTCAGCGAAGCGTATCTCTCCCTTTGCACACGCAGCCTCTCCTCTGTCGTTTCCACAATGGTGGTTCAATTGTTACATGTCTAAATTGGATACTAAACACTTCATTTTCTTTAATTGTGGGATTCTAATTCAGCCTCTCAGTGGACCTTTTTTATTACATAAGGCTAAATGATAGTTCATACTATGCTTTTATTTCTCCACAACCCCTATAATGTTTGTGTTGCAGGGTTTAAAACATAGGCACTATTAAGCACATACTGTACCTTTTCACAGCTGTCATATGCAATTTATTCATATTAAGACAAGATTTTAAACATTAATAATTTGGCCAATTGCATTACCTGACATTTACTTGTTGACGTTACTTTGACATTTCTCTGTTGCACTTCAGCAATATTTTTACTGTGTGGTTCCGCCAGATGTGTGAAATCATTATTCCAGTTCTGAAATCCCTTTTCAGTAGTACTCACAGGGTGTGTTCCTCCACTCTTTCATCGAATCGGGAACTGTTGCAACATGACATTTGTCAGCCTTTTATGTACTGTACGTGCATACAAACTTTCCTGACGCAAAAGTCACAGACACACATTTCTTACCATCAATGTGTCATTTAATACCCGGGAAGTAATGAACCATGCAAAAAGGACATGTAAATTCTAACATTTTCTACAGCCATGTCAGAATATTTAATGATACACTTGAGCAAGTTCAATGGGTTATATACGCTTATTTATTAAAGGTGGTGCGTTTCCGTATATTACAAAGAACTGTGGGATGGCCACATGTAAAATTTGAAAATCCAGACGTATTTACTCTCTTCACATATACACTGTAGTTTGTCTACCAGAGCACTAAATAATTTTACACTTTAAGAGAATTGTAGTCAATCTTCTGGAATTGCAAAGGTTAAAGGGTAAGGACCCCCTATTATTAATCAAATTACATGGACATCTACAGTTAACCTTACTAACCTCGATGAAAAACTATATATCAGTGTTTTAAAGGAGATAATTTAGCACAATAAGAGGAAATCTGCCAGGCTGAACAAATAAAGACAGATTTGGTGATTAAGTGTGAATATCCTTTATCCTTGAATACCAGACCAGCTGTTGTAGGATGTGTTTATAAATCTTAACATTCATTCCTTACATAAATTGAACCTCAATCATAATGTTTTTATTTTATTTTAGACATTCCTAGCATCTGGAAATGATTATCATTTATTCAGTTTCTCCTACCTTCATTTCACATTCACACATCGTAATAGCATAGTCGTATTACAAAATACAGTAAAAGTCTTACACTGTTAATTTGAATATTTCATAGAGAAATTTTAATAGAATAATCTGGGAAGGGTGTATTAAGCACTATCACTACTGGACTCCATACCCAAAGAATCATATTCAGTGTGCAGTTGGTAGCTGATGAAGAATCAAGGAGATCCCAGCCAAGTGTCTTGTAGTCAGTTTTAATGGATTGCTTGCACACCACAGTCTTTCACAGTCTGTAATGGAGATCAAAATATCTGGGAACTGATAAAAATGTTTGAAAATGTAATGTGTCTTTCACCATAATCTTTCTCTCCTCTTTCTTAGTATTTATTAGGTCACCTTTCACAGTAGTGGCCTATTTCCAGAACAGAAATTAACATATTCCATGTGATTTCTTATATTAGTTTATTTTAAAGGATCAGTCAGTTGAAAACAAATTCTCATTTGTAAGGATGATGTGGAGCAGAGCTCCATTTATATGGTAGGACATTCACTGAAGTATCTTGCTCAAGGGAACAGACGTAACTTTTCATTGACCATCTGGTCTGGAGTCTTAATCACTACTCCGCACAGCTGCCTTAGATGTATTACTCTTAGAAATATGAAACCTTTATTAAGGTCAGCTTACAAGTGTTGTATGCAATTAAAGTTGATTCTACAATGCAATATTGAACATAGCAGAATATAAAGAAAATAATGTGCAGTAAACACAGGTAGATGGGAGCAGGTGATCACTGAGAGATGACCAGTACAGGAGCAAATCTAGAGAAAATAGTGAAATTACGAAATGTGAGTTGTATAAATAAGAGAGAATGAAGATGACTGCTTTTACAGGTCAGTTGTTCACTAGAAGAGAAATGTGCATCTGCTGCAGCCTCCCTCAAGCTCTAAGTGCATTTTTTTGTTGGGCCAGAGTGCTTGCAATATTCTCTTTGTTGGCCTGCATTAAGAATACCTTAGCCGTGAAACCACTTCACATTGTAAGAAAACGCAATATACCGAGGATAGAGTCCATTATAGAATCCCTTTTTTATTTCTTTTTCTTTCTTTGTTATTGCAACATGGTGCAAACAAAGAAACAATGGCAATCGAATAGCAAAGAGACATGGTGAATAAAATGTAATGTTAATACTTAGCAATCCACACAGTAAATACAGGTAGGAACATACACTATTCTGGTGTAGCAAGTGTGTGATTCTGACAGTCAATTCATTTTTTTTAATCCCAAATCTCCTTTCAAGCCAAATCCCAATCCCAGTTCTGTGAAATTTGAGGAATGAATTGGACACAAAGATTGGTTTAAAAAACAAACATGGGTTTGAAAAACTGGAATTTACGTAAATCATGTGTTCTAAGCTGTAGGAAGCTATGTTTGAAAAGAAATCTTAAGGTCTGAACCAACAGGTAAGTTTCATGTAAGTAATGCGTCAATTACTACATTTTGGAATAGTAAAAAAAGCATTATATCTTCTTATATCCAATTAAACAGCATTACATCGATTATATTACCACATGCCACCCAACATATCAGCCTTCAGAAATTGACAAATGATTCTATAGGCCACTAAATGTAAACAGCGCAAATACTTCACTGGGTCTTATGATTTTGATCTCTTTCTCAAATATAAGGTTTCACCATTTTTCTTTATTTATCCATGTTCGCATTTGGCTGACATTTATACTCAAGCCAACTTCAAAGGCTTGCTGCAGACCCAATAACATTTATTATTCTATCAACAAGCGCAGTCTAAATAGGAAAGTGTCATGAAGAGTTGATATCATGATACATAGAGAGGAAGGACAGGCGGAGCACTGCTATAATAACAACAACCTATTACACTCAAAGAAGCTTCAGTCAAATGTCCAGCTTTACAGTATAAATGGAAACAAATACCTGTATACTGTGAGCCATTTTGGATGAAAGCTTTATACATCTAGATTAATAATACTGTTTTTACAGGCAATGTGGGGAAGACATTTTAAAGAACTTTCACAATGCTTCAGTTCAAACACCAGGGTAATCATGCTAGCTGATTTCACCTAGACAGTTCTGACCCAGTCTGCGATCCCAAACAATGCAAGATTTTTTTCTAGTTTGGAAGAAGTCCAGAGAAGAGCAAAAAGTATAATTCCTGAAACTGAATCTCTATCATACAGTATATACACAGGTTAAAAGATCTGAGTACACCTAGTCTGAAACACAGAATACTTTAAGGGGATTTAACTGAGTCATTCAGAACCCTTACTGGGACTGAGAAAGTCTACACAAATCTTCACAAAACCCTATGGAATAAACAAAGCAACATGAATTAACTATCACATTTGACTTTGTGATTTTATCAATTGGCACGAATAGAAGCATTGGTTCGCAAGCACTGGGAAAACCACAATCGCTTATTAGTTTCAAAGTTCCAATATTAGTTAAAGAAAAACAATTGATTTCTCTTATATGAAGGTCCTAACATTTCTTGACACCAGAACTTTGTGAACTAGGGATGTGTGATCACATGCACAATGATGTGAGGAGAGATAGTGACTTACTGCAAATATGGTCCTTGCATGATTGTCAGTGTTTGGTTTCTGAATGCATGGAATAATATTATTCCCTTCAAAGCAGAAAAATGTATTATACTTCATAAAGTTAATGAAAAGGACACTATTTCATTTTGCCCTTGGTCTAAATATTTTTGAGATTCAACCAGTGTTGAGTCAATGTACTGCAGATCACTATGCATTACGATCAGGGCAAGTTGAGGATCATGGTTGCCTGTCACTAAACCTTATTCTAAAGGTTTCTAAAAATAGGTCTATTGTAAATTTACAATATTTTAGTGTTGATGTTATGCCTCTGATGATGAACCATGGATATTCAGTGATATAGGAGCAGTATTTTTAAAATAACATCATCTCCATGAGCCACATGATATTTGCTTGCGGTTCAAGTACAAACATTCAGTGTATTACAATCTTGCCAGCAGGATTGCCTCATGAGGTGCAGAATTGTGTTGTCCGGAATGCGTGACAGCTCAGCAAGACACTTTGATTTATTACTTTGTCTTTTAATGCACAGATCACGTCATCTCCTGGTCTTCAGTTACATTGTCCATGTTTATTTACACTATGTAACATCATGTTGTACCTAAACCTTAAAAGGTATAACAGCCATTATCCCATTTTACTAATGGTGTGTCAGAATACAAGACAGTAAAGCACACATACTATGCATTTTACCATTACTTCAAACTAATCGTGTCTAATTTTGATCATCTCAGATCTCCTTTTGCACACTGGGAAGTGTTGGGTGTGTCCACAGTAAAGATGTTTGAAACAATTCAATTTATAACCTAACCCACTGTTAAACAAAATGTCAGAGGTAGCATCCCAAAAAGTCAGAGTGTCCAGTGTACCATAACCACACTTGCCTGCTGTCTGCAGGCTTAACAGGAGGCTGGAGAAGGGCTTTTTTAATGAAACCTTGTATGGTCTGTGTCTGAATTGCAGAATGTTCTAAGTGTCAGCAATTGTCTTCATGAAAGGAATGCCAAAACAGAGAAAGCCTCACAAATTAGCAAGACTAGATGCACTGGGCTGTGTGAAATTAATGAAAGTGGATGGAGTGTGACTCTTAAGATCTTCAGGGCAAACAAAAAAGAGATAAAAAGCTGTCAAAGTATCCTAAGGCACCACCACAAAAAAGAAAAAACATACTCCTGCCTGAATGGAGGTTACAATTAAATTTGCTTTCCTCAGCTGTAATAAAAAGTCAATGAGTATTGCTGTTTTTAAGGACTATTTTTAACAAGGCTTTTTCAACTGCTAGAGAGAGCAGTACAAATAGTTTTCAGTCATAAATTCAAGAAAACATTTTACACTTTACAAATCCAAACATTCCTCTTTGAAAAGTCAGAGACACAAAAAAGCATTCCAAATTTTATGATGTTAAGAAAATAGTGTATTAATGTTTACAGTACTTTTCTCATTCAGCCATTTGCGTGCTTGGAAGACACTAAAAAGATACAGGAAAAACAGCAGAAGTGAAAGGAGTTCAAGAATAGGCCATCTAGAAAAACCACAACGTTCTTTATGTAGTAAATTCTTAATGTTTTGGGCAGTGTTTCTGACAGTGCAGTGTATACACAAACACATGCACACACAACACACAGTCAGAGCTGCTTTACAGTGACTTTGATTTTGATACACAATATAGACACTTTCAGAAAGTAATCAGTAGAAGGAACAAACAGAAGGTCATATTGTATTTTGTTACCCTTCTCCTCATAAACAGACATTTATTTTTAATTGTTTACCCGAGGAAATTAATTAATTAATTGCATTGCCCTCTTACTTGTTGGCTTCACTGCAAGCAGATTTCCCTTTGCAGCTTCTGCAAATTCTTCTTTCATTCAACAGATCTGGGCACAAACCAGATTTACTTAGAATTCCTGGATTTACTTATGCTGAAATTATCAACAACATAACATCATGATCATTAACACTCTTAAAGTACATTGGCCTACATACAGTATGTAATACTATTTAAAATAATCAGCTTCTTTGAAACATATTAATATTGTATTTTTAAATGATTCTGTGTTCATACACAATTTTAAGTTATTTCCAGACATTCTTAATAACATAAGTACCAAGGTCTACAAAACAAAATGACATTTGCACATGTATAAACAGTAGCTATATAAACCAGAAGACTGGAGACCTTGCTAAGTTATTAATAAAGAAATTGCTTCTTCTCCATTTTCCATCTCCAACCTTACATTATCATAAATATTCTACCAGGTGCACTTATTTCTGGTAGTCCACTGGTTTTCACGACTGTTTACATGAGGCAGGTATTGCTCATAATTAAAGTAGTGATATTTTGTAGCAGACAAAATGCAATTTTTGCATTTTTGAAAGCAATAATTGCTGCTAATTGCCAGTGATTACAAGCAATTTTTGTGCAACATTCTGTATATGTAATGTAATTTGTAATGTAATTAATGGTCAGGCCAATAGAACAGCATTAGAATATGCCTGATACAACTGCTATTAACAATAAAAGTATCATGGTTTATCAGCAAGTGTAACTTTGACTCAGGCCAGGACAAAACTTTTAATTTGGATTATTCTATTATTAACACAGTTTAATAACAAGGCACACTGGGTGATATTTCTTTGAAACAGACAATTATGGCTGTGGTCAGATTTTTCTCTTCTCTTCAGATATTATTTCTCTTGGTTTTTACCCTTTCAATCAAAATACATAAGTCAACTGGTACTTTTATAAACTTGAATTGTAGCTTGTAGAGAAAAAAAAAGAAATATTCTTTAAATTGTAATCCTCATTTATTTGATTTTATTTTTAATCTTAAATTACCAGCATTTTAATGAATTGGAATGTTAGGTGGTGAAGCTGTATTGTTAATGGTGTGAAGTACTAAGTGATTCATAAAATCAGAACATAGTGTTCAGACCAAGTACCTAGTAGTATAGCACGGAAATAGTACATAAATACGTAAGAAAAATGACTACATTTGATCAACTTCAAAAACAGGTATGGCATAACAAAAAAGACAGTGCCTTTTCTTGAAAAAAATGCAAGGTTTTCCGTGGAAGCATTTGTAATGCAAATTTCTGCAATGTAAGTGAACGCGCCGTCAACATCCCTCAACATCGTCGTGCCCGCGCAGAAAAAGACAGAGAAGCAGAAATCACAATCATGGAGTCCCAGCAGCAGGCAACATCAGTCCGGGAACGTCCACATCTGCAATTCTTTTAGAACCGAAATCCATCGGATCGCGGATATCTGCGCGTGGGTTCATACGGATGTTTCTATTTTGGGTTAGATGCCCGATTGTTACAGGAAGATTCGTTTTCAAAAACCACACGAAACAGCCTCCGTCTATCCTGGCTTTCATTCGGATGGGAGGCACAAATACTGTTCATAGATGCAATGAACTAAAATAACGTTGGTGTTTGATTAAACATGTGTCATTGCATTGCGAGTTAGCATTGCTTTTTATTTTAATCGCATAGGATTCAACTTATCGCTTAAACATCGTGCGTGTGTTATTTTTTTTTTTACATGCGACCACATCAAAGGAACCGTGGATCTAATTATTTGGACTAAACAGCATAGTAAAACTGACCTTCAAATAATTAAATAGACTGCTGTTTTTTTTTTGGTGTTTTTTTTTTGTTTTACCTCTACATCGCAGCTTTAGCGACACAAGAAGACGGGGGGAAAGGAAAGATGCTGCCTTCACAAGAAGCCTCCAAGATTTACCATGACAACTACATGCGGAACTCCAGGGCCATTGGGGTGCTATGGGCAATCTTTACCATATGCTTTGCCATCATAAATGTGGTCGTTTTTATCCAGCCCTACTGGATCGGGGACAGTGTCAACACCCCGCAGGCAGGCTACTTCGGGTTGTTTCACTACTGTGTGGGCAACGGCGTCTCGAACCGGGAGCTCACCTGCCAGGGTACCTTTGCAGATTTTAGCTCGATTCCCTCCAGCGCATTCAAAGCAGCCTCGTTCTTCGTGCTGCTGTCCATGGTGCTAATTCTGGGCTGCATCGCCTGCTTCGCGCTCTTCTTCTTCTGCAACACGGCTACAGTCTACAAGACGTGTGCGTGGATGCAGCTGCTGTGTGGTAAGGCGATTGCGTTTCACTCTTGCTTTCTGGGGGTCGGGACCGTTCTCGTCGCTCAAGGAAGGGTATCCTGGCTATTGCTGATCGTGCGTTGAACGCCTTCCAGCACACGCAAGTCGGGCCGCTAAGCAAGTCGAGGGAAGAGACGCTGTGGCTTGCAAGTTTCGTTTGAAAATGGAAGGGGAAAAAGAAATCCCCCACGATCAGTCCAGATTGTAAACGTTAAAACGCCACAATCTCGTTTTATTGGAATATTTCGGAAAGGGTTGTGAAATGACGAGCGGCAATTTCGGCGTCTGCAGAAAAGTTCTATCATTTCAAAATGTTATAGTGGTCAAGGATGGTTATCAATCACTTTAGCCTCATAACATGGTTAAATCTGACTGTCATAGTCCTGTATACGGTCTGTAAGAACATACGCTAGTATCGCGCATACAATGGAGCCTCTTGTGAGAAATTAATCACACATAGGATTCCACAGGGGATTCCCTGTTACTGAAGGGTGTGCAATTTTAGTAACTGAAAAAAAAAACCCACAAAGGCTAAGAATTCTCTACAATTCACGAAGGTAGTATTATGGTCTTACGGATTTCTGTTGGTATGGTATCATCTGAAGGTGTTGGCTATTAGTTCTCAGAGGACTGTCGGCTGACAAAGATTTCTCAAAGATCATTTGTCTTAATTAAGCATAATAGATCACTACTTAGGCTTTTCCGGGTGCTATCTGGAAATCCGCTTGCAATATCTTAAATATCTTGAGTATCTTTTTGTCACAGAAACATACCTGTAGTTACACACGATTTCAAACATTCTTGAAGTAAAAACTAGCGTACTGGATGTAAGGTGTTCAAATTGGACCGATCCTCTATTGAATATCACCGATCTAAATATAGTTGAATGGTTTTAAGCAAATGACAACCATAAATCTTTATTACGGAAATTAAAGGCTAATGTTATTCAACACTCTTTCTCCGGCTTCCTCTCTGTTTTAACGAATCTTTCAGTAAACTGCTTACTGTATAAAATAAACCAAGCACGAAGCTATCATACAAAAGGCATTACAGTATTAGTTTTGGAATGGCAGATTGACCACTGACAACCAGAAAACGCAAGAGATTTAATTAAAAATTAAATGGTATTTCACTGCTGAAGTGAGTTTAATGGTTAACGTCTTGCACATTTGAACTGCGGTATATGTTACATTTTACCGCTGAACGCTGATCGTAATACCACATTTTTGTATAACAATTATCATAGTACTCAGAAAATACTTTTCAATTATAATAATAATAAGAAGAATAATAATAAGAAGAATGTCCTTTCCATCGAAATCTTATTAAGAATAAGAATTCTGGAACATCACATTTAAAAACCTATGCTACCTTATGTTATCTGTTTACCTTGGCAATGTTAAAACAGATATTTGTAATGTTGTTACGTGTCTGTTCTCACCTTTATAAAACAGGATCATATGGTGGAAAAATTAACATTGGATTAAAATATAATTCAACTCAGTGTAATACTACTAAGACACGGTTTTTAACATCAAATTATTTTTCTTTGTTAATTCTTAAAATCATGCTTTATTATGAAAGGTGTAGACAAAAACTAGTTCAGTATATAGTATGTAAAACACATTACTTCAAAAAATACATTTACTTGTTTTTTACAGATTTGTGCTGCATTGGGGGGGGGGGGAGAGAGATTAAAATTAAATTATCTGATTGTAAATTATACAGTATGTCTGATAAAATTACACTTGAAAACTTTCTTGAAGTACAGTATCTGAATATGTATCACTAGTCCTTTAGTCTGTTTTAATCTTAGAGTAGAATTTGAGTTAGTTACAATAATGGGAAAATGTTCTGTAGGAGTAAATATTAAGGTTAGGGCTGGGCTTGAGGTTTCTGGAGATATTTTTACTTTTGCAAGCTTATTTGACAAGCTATTCAAGTTAATGGTTTCTATTGCATTAAGCTAAAATTTTATTTTTTACTCTTCTGTCCAGCTAGTACATACAGTATATTTGTAAAGTGTGACTACTGTATAATTAGACTATACTCCAAAGGTCTAGAATGAGATAATATTAAATATTTGTGCCATATTTATATAATCTTAAAGATTTATTACTTCTAAGAAATCTGACCATAAATCTGCTCTCATTGTTCACAGGTTTTAATGTCCTAGCATGTCTTAGGCTTGATTTTCACTGTAAAGTGTTTTAGTAAATGTTGTTAACTTCTGTAAAGACCTTTGAGAAAAAAGACCCATACACATTTTACTATTCCTAAACTTTATCCAGATTTGGAAGTAGTTTGAAATGAAACATTAAAGGAATTGAATTACGCAAACTCCATGTACAGGAAAATGCAAAATGGCAGATGTTCAACACAAACTGTTTTTTTTTCTGTAAATGGTTGCAGTTTTACCTGACATTTTTTGCTGTCCAGGTTTTTGTTCGGTTGTTTTCATTTCTGAAGACTTCCATGTCGGTGAGCAATAAGGTTGGTCTATAACAGATTGTTTTTTCTCATGGGTACCTGAATGATCAAGTTGTCATATGTTCTTAGTTCCACAGAAGCTCCTTGCAGATTTCTAATTACATAAACCCCTTAATTAATTAGACAAGGTGCAAATTAATTGGGCTAAGTGTGAATTAGCCACAGTCTGTTTCTTTAGGTAAGTCTCATCTAATTATTGAGTTGTCAGAGAGGAACATTGCGACCAGCTTGGACTGCAGAACCAACCACATTCACAAAGTGCCTGATTTACTCACTAAAGATCCTATTTCTTATTACTAAAATATATGCCATTCCTCATCGTGCCTTTTTATGTTTTCTACTGTCCAATTAATAGTGTAATTAAATTGAGATAATCAAAAGGTGTAAGAACAATTAAAGTATCTTTTTGGAAACCAAAATATATTTGTTTTTTTTCCACCAAACAAAAGAAAAGGGGTCCCAGCCTTTGCAGTTTATCTGTCCTTGATATTTTCAGTAGGAAATTGAAATCTCCAAACTTGAAATGTATTGTTTTTTAAATTACAGTGTACACATTTTTTGATTGTGCTTTATATTTTATTTCGAGATTCATTTCGAGATTTTATTGACATAGATTAAGGATGAAATCTACTGTATATGCAATAACAACTGTTACTATACTGCACTGGTATGTACCATTGTTCATCTAAGCTATGTGCACTACACAATGTGTTGCTCCAAGAATATCTTATAATATTAGTACGCAAAAAATCACATGAGGGGTACAAGGGTTTCTTGTGGAACTAGTCCTGAAGTAGTTAGGGTCTCTTAACCATACAACCAGAAAATGCTCCAATGTTGCAGACATTTTTGCAAATCATATTCTCCATCTCTCTGGAATCTAAGTGCAATTGCAACTTCATCCATATTCTCTTTTCTTAGCTTCAGCTTATGTAATTACTCCAGTACTTTCAGTTATTGATTAGTTATTCCACATGCCAAGTCATTTTTCACTAATTTATATTACAGTATATGTAAATACTTAAATACTTAACCAGTAGATCCCCTTCAAATGAAAAAAAGTAAGAGAGAATGTAGATGGAACTTTTACCTTATCTGCATTTGTTTCCTTTCTATTGTTTTTATACCCTTCTTCTCTATTTTCATTGGCAGATGTTGTATTTGTATGCAGGGCTTTTAGTTGTATTCAGGCTTCATTACCAAATCAAATATTTTATTAAAAACTTGAATTTCATTAAAAACAATGAAGTGGTTTTTCATAATTTCAATCTCTATACTGTACATACTGTAGCATGAAATCTGATGATCAGTAAGTGCTGCATACTAATTGGAATTACTATGACATACAAAGCTGTATGTTGCTAGGAGGGATACGTTTTCTGCATTGGAGTTTGCAGCTTATTCGTAGCCTGACATAAAGTTTCTGAGCTCAACTTCTAACCTTTTTTCTCGAGGGGTATCATTAAAATACAGAACCTCCCTCCATACGGAATGCATGAGCATCTCAAGGAATCAAATGTGACACCTCAGTTATTTCTTTTCAAAGGGTTTTGTTATGCCCCATTAACCAACAGGGAAACAACATCACGTCAAGAGTCTTCACTTTGGGCTTGGCTTAAAACAAGTTACATGAGAGAAACAGAGCACAAAAGGCATTTCGGTTGCCACTGGCTAACATTAAAGTAATTGGTGATCAAGTTATGTAATTGTCCACAGATCTGAATAACAAAAAACTGAATTTAGGATGCTTCTCCCAAAAGCATTATGTGTTATATAAATGCTAAATAAGGCATAAATGTGATATCTGCAGAATACTGAACACATCGGTTACAGAAACAAATACCCTGACATTTTACTTTCACTGAGTGGACTGTAGAAAATATAACAATTTAAAATTAAATTTCCTGCTTGGGATTTTTGACAGCTTACAAAAAATATTTTTCTAATCTTTGAAACCCATATTAACCCAGATGTAAGGAAGTTCCAGAAGAGATGATTAACTGGGGTTCTGAACACTAGGCCATAGTACAGCCATAATGCACTAGTGATCTTTTGTTGGTATAGGTCATATTATCTGGTGTTATATGTTCAAGCATTAAGCAATTGCAGCTACTGCTTGGCAAATAAAGATACTTGGTGAAGAATTAAGTGAATAGCCGTGTAGTGGCAGTGCATCACACCATTTGTGCAATGAAGACTCGGAAAGATGGCTGAAAGATGTCAGGCATGGATTGGTCAGAGTTGAATACCAGTGCTCATGTGTTAGCAAGATGTATCCTGGCCTGATAGGAATGACATACTTGAACAGACTAAAAGAGCAGAGAAGATAACATGGGGGGTTGGTTCAAGTATTAAAAATCCTGCAATTCATTGACCAGGGGACACAGGCGGAAATTGTATTTAAGTGCCATCAAGAAAAAAAAAGGGTATATTGAACATGTATGCTACAGTATTTACTTCCTATTTTGGAAACAAATTGTCCAAAATAATTGTGGGAGTCTGGAACTAAATCACAGATCATGAAATGCAGTATGTGCATATGAAAAATGTGTGTTGTGGTAGTTAAATGTGTACAGTATTATTTCTATTTTACATCATATTGTCCCCACATACAAGGACTTCTAATCTTTGTCAAAAATGTAGCATGTAAACCCATCTGTGAAATGTGGTACTTATCATTCCAATTAGTGTTATGATTAGAAATAGAAATTGCTTGACTGCAAAGCAAAAATAAGTTTTGACTTTGCTGTCCCAATATTTTTGGAGTGCACTGTATTATTTGCCCACCAACAACATTAAGAGCTGCAACTTATTTTACCTCAAAAGTCTCACCCACTACTGACCAGGCCCATGCATGTTTAGATTATGAGATCTGTGAAGAAGGTGATAATTTCCACCTCCGTACAGTAAACTAGGACCATATACTGGCTTCTAAGAGAAACCAAGGTCATGTATGTAGGTCATGTATGTTTTAAAACCATTTGATTAAAGTATTAACACTTAACATAGACATAACATAGACAATACCTGAAATATCATTTACTCACAAAATTAAAGTGATAGGGAAATGTTTGTTTTTCAAAAATGTTTTTTGGGTGAGTGGGCTGAGCCTACTACAGTACTCCATCAGCATTGGAGAAGCAGAGTATTTTATTTTAGCTTCATAGGAATTCTTCAAGATACAAGGGCAAACTGTCTTTAAAAATGGCCTGACCTTTTCATTAATGCCTGTGAAGCTTATTGAATTTTCTTCCTTCAGTTTCTCAAAGGTCACGTTCGAAAGGCAGACATAACACTGTATAGTTTTATGGCATTTACAACATTGTGTGTTGTGAATCTCAATTTCTTCTCTTTTGGATTGTTTTATGAAGTACGAAATATTGTTGCTTCAAAAGTATCTGAAGTCTTGCTTGCTTGCTTTTTATCTTTACTATAAAGGAAACTCACCAGAAAAATAAAGTTATCAAATGAATCTGTTTGTGCTGTTAGTCATCATCATCACTCTGAAAAAGATATGGGTATTGGTACACTGGAATGATCCCAGAGAAGATCAGCAAGAGCAATCCATCCATCTTCTGACTGCTTTATCCAATACAGGGTCTAACCCCCACACCACTGTGCTGCAAAGGAATAATTATCTGACTTAAATGGATAGGTTAAAAGAAAAAAAAGATTCTTTTGTGTGGAGGACACATGACTGTAACAAACAGTTCTTTCCGGACCCTATGTGGATAAAACAATCCGAAATAGTGAGGAGACACTGGGGAAAAGTCATGCAGGAATATGGGGATGAAAACAGGGGGCATGTCCAAAGTGCGCTGGTGCACGGGGGAGGTGTGGCTGAGGCAAACAATCCAAAAATAATCCAGACAGGGAATCCAAAAACAAGGAGTCAGGCGCCAGGCGATCCAGCCGAAACGGGTGATAAAATCAGGAACCGGGTCGGAACCGGCAAGAGGAACAGGAACAAAGACTTAAAACCATGACAGAGTCAGACTCATCCGGACCCGGGCTCACACGATATGGAAATCAGATGCAGAACTGACTGAGTGTCTGGCTTTTAAGGGGAAAGGGAAGGAGGCTGGGACAAGGGGCAGGTGCACAGAATAAGTCCAAAGGGAAAAGAGCCGGAGCGCCCTTAAGGAGGAGGGACTAAAATCGTGATAATGACTTTGTGGGGATTTAATTAAGGCTTTGTAACACCTGAAAGAGTCATCCCAAATAATTAATTCAAGTGCAATATACTGTAGAAGCCAAGAAACCAGGCTAAAAATGGAAAATAAGTACAAAATAAGTGCAATCCCGACTTCAAAAAGGAGGCAAAGATTTGTGATGATGTGAGAAGTCAGCAGCAAAGAATATTGTTGATGCAGTTCCACTAGGATTGTCAAAGACACTGAGGAGTTATCAATTTTAATATGCTACTAGAAACCAAACATAAACAATAGGTAAATAACTTTTATGTGCCATCTAATCTAGTGTTCTTGTTGTACTGTTTCCATACTTCAATCTTCCATTGGCCAAGAAATGTAGTACAAACACTTGAGTTAAACTAAGACATCACAGGTGCCATCAGTATAACTTAGATGAAAGTCAAGTGGGAAGCCAATAGGAAAACTGTAAATATTGTATAGACAGTACGTCTCTAGAGATACCATGCTATCCTTCGCTGGTTTTGTAAAATGTGTTCCAGGTTGCCAATTTAAACATTGGTATTTGTAAAAATGAACGCTAACATTTCTGTCTTTAGGAGTGCAATCAAATGTGTCACTCCATGCTCTACTGCCACCACAGAGAAGTGACATGCTGGATCGTTGTCCCAGGTGTAATTATACAGTAGATGTGGAAATCCTTCACAATTCTGACTTTCAAGGCTTTGTGCAATATGTTACAGCCACATGTGATATGAAACTTTCTGGAGCCTAATTAACATTTGGGTATGATGATCTCACTGTCATTTTTACACTGAGATAGTGTTGTTGCCTAAATCCTGTCTTCAGTCCTTTGAGAATAAAAAAAAAACTGTTCAAGATATTCCTGCAGCACAATGGTTCCCATGCCTAAATGAGCACAGGCAAGGAGCACAGTTTTAGGTTGAGGAAACTAGCTTAACAGAGCACTTGTTAATTACTGTATTTCTGAGTTTGTATTTCCTTGTTTGAATACATTTCAACCCAAGCAAAACCGATTTCAGACTTCAAGAAATGCTCGAAACTTACTGCAGTTTGCAAGGCTTTTTTTTAAAAAGACATCAGCAAAACGATCCGGTTTTAGAATCTGCATTGCTCAAATGAGCCAAGTCATTGGGGTACAATGTGGAACTATTCTGCCATTTTATTTAATGAACTTGCTTCTTGTTATATGGTAGAAATCTTTATATTCCTGCAAACAACAGGACCATCAAATAAGAACGAGCAAGGGCTTATCTGTGGATTTGCTTTGAAAGACCTCAGACTTTGCAGCTGAATTCTTGGTTCCCTGACAGGAAAATAATGATTTTATGAGAATAAAGAATATCTCTTTTTAGCAGGACCTTTTCTAAGTAATCAACTAATGAACAGGGTTTTAGATATTTTGCTTTGCTATTGCGTTTGTTAAAATCATTTTGACCCATAATCAAAGATCAAAGTTATTTGCCAGATTTTGGAAGCTCCACGCTATAACTTTCAGAGCTTTATGGATTTCTAAAGATCCAGACTGAAACGTTTCGTAATAGCATCTTGCCTTCCATTGTGGATCAAGTGATATGGGTCACCTCCTGATTCCTTCAATGGAAGAAAACTTTTCCCAAACATCACTGGGAACCCTAATATGTACTGGTGCAGACTTGAGACAGATCACTCTTCTTTTCAGTGTAAAGGTGGTATTATTGAAAAAGAAAGCCACATAAAGCAATTCTCTTTTGAGTGCCAGGTCTGGACAACCATCTGATATTTTCTCCTTAAAAGGGCTGACACTTTGCCACATCTATGGGGAAATTATACATTAAATTATGCAGAAAATGAGCTCCAGTCAGCCAAGCTAAATCCAGCAGGAATTCAGTTTAATTTCCCTATATGGAGTCACCACAGTCCCATTCTTACTCCTTTGTTTTCCACTACGTTTCTTGTCAATTGAAATGTTGTGACATTGGCTCAGTACTATTGGATGTAATAAGTGCCTGTCATATCTCTTTTGCCATCTCATGTTTCTCCATCTGCATATTGTGGAATACGGTGGGCAGGGGATCCAGAGAACTAAGTTACCAGCTAGGAGCTTCTTAAGACACTTCTTTAGCAAAGGAAAAACAGTGCTGCAGAGCACCTGAAGGGCACTGTGCACCTCTGCTTCCTTTCACATCTGCAAAGCACATGGAGACTTTCTCTTTTGTTCTGTGTGCTTCTTATATCCTGAATTATTGCAAAGCACATAAATTTGGCTGATAGAGTATCATAGTTTTCTTAAGTGGTTTATTTTTTTATCATCTTGAGTCTGAACATCTTCCTGCCGCCTAGTTTTGAAAATAGAGACATTATAAGATTGAACATCTTACTGCCAGTCACTCCCTTATTTTCCAGTTTTGTTTTGCTGTTAATGAAAATAGACCTGAGGATTGGAATTGGGTCGTCAAATTTGATTAAATTCTAGATGACTCGGTGCAAAGTTCAAACCAATACTTTCTATCACTTCAATCCACACACTGTATGTATCTGAAGCGTTTCTGTATGTAGCCCAGTATGGTCATGGTGCTTTGCTTAGGCCAGGAATAGGGCAATACGATAATACCTGTGGGATATTTCAGGCTCCTTTCCACTCTGCTCTCATTATTTTGGTTGGCTTATTAAAACATGAATGATTGCAATATACTTGCTTTCCCTACCAAATTTTTATGACCATTACATATTTGAATTAAGCTAGAAAACTTTATCCTTTAAGGTTCGGTTTTAAACAGAGTCAGAGACACCATTTAACAGAATGATGCTGTTGTAAGTATACAGATTGTGTTTTAATATACAGATTTTACGGGCAGACCTCTGAAGGTTTTTAAAGCACAGGCATTGATAGCTACTTCGCTGTGGAATTTAATAATGCCGTTTTATTATTTTATGAAGGCAAGCAGGAATATTTTAAGGTATTGTAGGTTAAGTTGTAGAGCTACTGTAGCAGTGTTGGGAGTCACGATTTACTAGCCTTTTGTCGTTGGCAGCAGCCTATTATTATTTCAGTGTCGGTGTGTGGGAGGAAGATAGATCCCCTGGCTTGAACACAATAACCCAATTTATGCTGAGTCTGAAAAAGAACACTAATACATTTTAGCGACAATATAATGTATGTTTTCCGCAGTGGTAGGAAATAAGGATTTCTAAAATTTTACACTTCACATCAAACAGAGGAATGTGTGTTCTCAGGGCACTTTAGTCATTTGTCTTATATTCTCAATTGCCAGATCTCAAATAAACCTGTTCTTCCTTTATTTTGGGTAAAACATAAAAGATTGGACCACTATAACTTTAGTATGTATGCAGACTAATTTTGGCGGGTACCCCAGGGGCTTGGGTAAACCTTCCCTGTCATATCATTTGTCATTTGTCAGCAGCCATATCACCCCGCAACTCACAACTGGCAACCCACTGAAGCTGTATGGGAGACCTCCGGGGAAAAACTAAGGTGGCTGCTGGAAGAGGTGTTAGTGGGACCAGCAGGTGGCGCTTACCCTGCGGTACATGTGGGTCCTAATGCCCCAGTATAGTGATGGGGACACTATACTGTAAACAGGCGCCGTCCTTCGGATGAGGCATAAAACCGAGGTCCTGACTCTCTGTGGTCATTCATTTCTCGAAAAGAGTAGGAGTGTAACCCTGGCATCCTGGCCAAATTTCCCATTGGCCCTTACCAATCATGGCCTCCTAATAATCCCCATCTATGAATTGGCTTCATTAGTGTAGAGTGGAGTGTCCAGAAAAGTGCTATATAACTGTAAGTAATTATTATTATTATTATTATTATTATTATTATTATTATTATTATTATTATATCTTTCTGAGGGGCACTTTCTCTGTTCCCACTTTATCTGAATGCAGTGTTATGCAGCCACATAGAACTTTCCTAAAAGTTACGATGCTGTTACAACACCCTTACCTATTTATGACTGTTCTTCCAAAAGATACAGTATACTATATGGTGCTTTTTATAAGCTTTGATAATAACGTAAAAGCATAGTAATAATGTTATAGCTCAGATAATAGTATATCCTAAGACAAATGAAGGTGGAAGCAAAACAGCAATGGGTCAGCATTTTTTTTTACTTCAGCAGTCTTTTCCCTGCATCACTGCAGGGGGCCATTTTTAACTGTGAACATGGTGAAAGTGAATGTGTTTTACAGAACCCATTCCAGCCCCTAAGAGAAATATTAGCTGCCTGATGCAGTTTTAGAAATTTTCGTATTTTTAATTTGTCTATTTCTTTTTATATTATACGCAGTTAGCTTTTGGGTCTCACTGCGCCACGTTCTTTTTTTCTGATGTTTTATTTTGATGCGCACTTGACTACACTCGTTTTAAACAAGGACGCTTAAATTTTGTTTAAGGCTATCTGTTTCACAACTGAGCATTTTTAAGTGCTTTAATTCTAAATCAATTATTCCACATTTGAAATTGATTTGTTTGCAAAGGGAGATGCAGAAAATACCCTAATATAACTGAATGAGATTAAACACCTGACTGTCCTTTACAAAACCTATTACCCTATTACTACAGTATATATGTTGATGCTTCCCTTATTATTTTGTTTTTCAGAGAAAGGTAGCAATTGCCCACAAAAAATATAGATTTGGTCATTAAAAAACATATATAAAATATACAGGACTCCTGCCTTAAATATCTGAGACCCATTCCTGATGTACAGCAGGAATCTCCAAACCTGGTCCTGTAGAGCTCCAGTCCAGTCATTTCTAGATCAGTTTCTTATGTCTTATAGTCATCCCACATTACCTTTTTTATATTAGGAACTCTTCTTAGTTATTGATCAATTAAGCAGATAATGTGTTCAATTAAGAGAGCTTTGGTCCTTGCGAGTCAGAGGATGTTTTGCTGTTTTGATCTATAAAATTACTAAACAACATTAAACTATAACCTGTTTAACTGATCTCTAGCAATTGCTGATTTAGTGGCTACAGTATAAGGCTTGCTGGTTAGGGGCTCTTCAGAACCAGGTGTGGACAAACCCCTCGTATTGGAGTTTGCTAGCCAGTGTATAGATACTGTATGAAATAATCATTGCTTTTATAATTAAAACACTGTATTTTCAATTATTTCCATTAATAAATAATGTGAGTTTTAGGTAAGGATATAAAACAACTGGCTACTTTGATACAAATGTAAATAGACCGCAGTAGATTAATTTGTGCTACCTAGACATTCCAGACAAAGGCAGAAGTAATACACTTTTTGCTTTTTTATCTAAGTTATAGTGTATATTAACACAATTTTACTGTAAATTGTGAAGATTGTGAAAATTGTATATCCAACCTTACTCTTTAACAATACCATTTTAATATCTCCAATACAGTACTGCATATTGTTCCCAATCTCCAAAGTAGATATCAGTAAGAATTAGCTTAATTTTATTGTGCTAGATAATTAGAAAAAAAACGAGAATCCACTTTACTGTTACTCTGATTGTCAATTTAAAAAAATGAAATAGACTTTATTCTATCATTCCATCCATTTTCCAACTGGTTTATCCAATTCAGGGTCACGGAAGACTTTGTACCATATAATGAAAAGTTAAATAAATGAAACACTGTACTTAAAACTTAGAATAAAACAAACTTGCTTCTGTACAATTTGTTGTTCCATGTATAGTAAACTTAAGTGCATATGTCAGTAGAAGCCCTCATAAATAAAACTACCATTAATACTGTTGTTGTTATTATTATTTAAAGATTACATTTTACACCACAAACTTTATCTTTGTTTATTTGATATTAAAAGTGCATTTCTAGCAAGTGAAAATGTCTGACAATATTTGTGCAGTTCTTGAATGAGGAGAGAAAGGATTTGATTATCTGTACACTGAGTAAGAAATAGTGTAAATAGCAGTAGTGTAAATAGCAGTTTCGCATATGGCCTCCTGAAATTAAAAATGGGAGAGGGTATAACTTCAGAAAATTATTAAAACACTTAGGATGTCAGAATCAAAGACAGTATATTGTTTCTTTCAATTTCTTCAATATGTTATTTTAACTATGTAAAAATATTAACTGGATTAGTATTAACACCTGTGCAGCTGTACAATGTAATTGACAAACCTCAGTGGGTTTACCCAGTAACTTCGATATTAATTGCTGAACCATTAAAGCAGATGGAGTAACAACTGTACAATTTCCTCTTGATTTAATGAACGTTTTGAATAACATCCAGTTTGAAATAACTTTCACTTTGGAACAGGTCTTGTTACTGTATATGGCTTAACGTGTTAGGTGATTGCAACAGATTTTTGGATATCAAAGTTTTTTGGGAAAATGTGCATTTAAGGAATCAATGAAAACCTGTATTAAAGGGAGTTGTTGGCTGATTGCACATTACCTGGTAAAATCCAACTCATGCTACAGTATATCTGAAATTTACCTTGTTGTGTTGTTGTGTTGTTGTGCTGTTGTCCCTGTGTCTTCTTCCTTTATGCAAATGATATTTTTATGATATTTTAGCCAGCTTCAATATTCCTGACTTGATGTTTTATAGAAAGCTCACTCCATGTCTAGTTTTCATAAGATGCATTGATTACAGTGAGTGAAAAGTGAGCATTTATTTTTGTCTACATTTACATAAACATTGCATGGAAGGAAAGCCTTACATAATGAAGAGTATATAGATATAGGATAGCAAGAAGTATTTTTTGAGAAGTAAATTATTAGTTTGGACAAAAACAGTCCAACCTAATAATTGTACAATAGTTCCAGATGCTACAAAGTTAAAATACATATTTAATAAAAGTGTAGTAAAACTGCATTGCTTACTAACAGCTGCTGTTCAACATGTAGAACTAATTTTACTTAGCTCTACCAAAAGACAGCTGAGATTATGATCAGTAAAATGTCACATAGTGAAGTATGATTCTTAAGTAGGATGACACAGATTTATTGCTTGCAAGCTAGTTACGATGGACTAAGCACTGTTTGTTTTACACTTGAGTTTTTTATTCTTCTTATGTTTTGACTCTGAGGTGAAAAATATCACAAGTGAAACTTGGGGCTAAATCTAATTAATTGGTTGAGTTGATGGGTGTTTTTATTTCATTATATGTACAATAACTTAATTATTTACTTGATAAGCTCTGAAAAATGAATGTCTTTTGTCTAAACCAGTCAGCAAACAACTGCAGTGACAATGAAAATATTTTTGAGGGAGAATGTCCTGTTTGTCACCACAAAATTAATTCCACATTAATCTCCAATCAAACAGTGTTTTCATAGGGACTTTTTCCTCAGTATTTCAGGCAGGATTCATATTTCTGTCTTATAATCCACTCCACAGTGGTAAGCCGTCATTAATTATTTTCTTCTATATCCATCCCACGCTTTGTCACAGTTTGAGACTATTATACTTTCTTGCAGAAATTCCCACATATAGTACTTAACCAAAAACTCAGATTATCATAAAGAGTTTCCTTTTTCGATGAATAGAATCATTTTGAAAAATGAATTCACTTTTTTAGATTCCTGTTCAAAATCTCATGCACAAATTTTTCTGGCTTTTACAGAAGGTTTTTTGTTGATCCATGATATAGCAATAAAATGAAGACATGATCAGGTTTTGAAAAAGTACTGACAATCTTGTATGCAAGCATTTATGTCTTTTACACAGCAATTTATAAGTGTATCTTTAATTATTCAGCAATTAACCTTTTGTTTATGGATTTACACATTTTCCTTCTAAACTCATCACTGCCTAGGAATTTAGTTTTTAAATGTTGAACACTAAAGTTTCTGGGCATTTATCCTTTTTATCCTTTCTTAACTACCCTTCAAGTAAAGAATGTTTGCATACTACCAGTTTCTCCAACATAATGCAACATAAGGCAACATAATCTATATACTGTACATATCTTTTAACCAATCAGAGAAAAAAGTGACTAAGACAGTAAATGGTAAATTCAGACACTTGTGCAGTAAATTAGAGCAGGATTTAAGATTTGAAAAAAAAACATTTTTTCTGTGTTCTTTTTGACCATTTGCTAACTATAAAAATTGCTGTAACAACATAGAAGCAGATTTCCATGGGTATGTACCATGGTTTGAGCCACACCAGCCCAACTACAGGAATCCTCCCAGAGCTGGCTTTAGAAAGAAAATTGTGTAATGGGATTGGAAGCTGGCCTAATGCTTTCAACCTATGAAGCAGATGATAGTTTAATCTGCTTCTGCACTCTGCACTGACTCTATTGTGTGCCAAGTGACAACAGGACCAGGCTGGAAATATATTTTTTTTAAAGTGAAGAAAGCAGAAGCCTGATCCTAACATTCTTTTGTAAATCAATCAATCACGCTACACACCTTTATTTCAGAATCTGGTTTCACATTCATCTTCTGAGCAAGAAATAAATGGCATGAATCTTGCAACCTCCTGTGGAGGAAAGGCTAACAGTGCCAAAGTGGTTTGTGAAAAATGCAGAAGAGAATACTCAATTGCTCTGTCTGTTTATATGATTTACAAAACCCCCTCCAATTACCACCAACAACAGAATGCATACAGTATATCCTGTAGCTGCTTTGCAATGCTGCTGAAGACAAGGCATTTGGTGTCAGAGAAAGGGCAGATTGAAGACAGATGTCAGTACTGCTCTTATGTGGGAGAGCAAACAAACCAGCCATTTATTTCGACACTGCATACCCCAAATATAACCAAAAGTTATTTTAAAGTAATGATCATGACAAAATCTAGCTAGCATTGTATGGCCAGGAAGGTTTTAAACTCATACTGTAGGTCTTAGCTATGCTTGCCAGACCACTGAAGCTAAATGTGGAAATTCAAATAACATTGGATGCATAAAGTATTACATTGGCCCATGTTTTCAGAAAGCTTTAATTATAACACATACTAAGAGTGGGATTTAAATTGTTACATGATTTGATAAGGAAGCATGTAGAGAGCATTGCTGCCTTGGAGCACTGGGGCCCTGGGTTCAATTCAGTGCTATCTATGTGGAGCGTGTCTACTGACAAATAGCTCTTATAGATGGCTGCATTAGATGATCATGTCTGCAGATCCTCATTCATCAAAGTATAGTTGATGATTTTAGCTAATCTTCATCAGTTTAGTAAAAGAACCAAATTGACATGAGTATTTTCCACCCCAAATAGCAAAAAACTTCATGTGCTTTTGTACTGTCTCAATTTGGCATTGCTGCCTTGCATCACAGGGTCCTGTATTCGATTCCTGGGGCGCTATCGGCACAGAGTTTGTATGTTCTCCCTGTGTTTGCATGTGTTTGCTGCACGTTCTCCAGTGTCCTACCACAGTATCATGGGATCCGGGTCAGACTCCCGTGAAATGCGTTGTTAAAGACCCTACGCGAGATGGTATAATCTGGAAGTGACTGGAGTAGGACATCAGGGAAGATTTAGCAAGATCGGGTCAGGTAGAAACACAGGGGGTACTGATGGCAGTGATCTGGCGCATGCAAACAAGTCCAAAGGAAGTCCAAAGAGGTAGTTAGGGCGCAGTCCAATATCCAGAAACTGAGAGATCCATCCAAGACACAGAGGATTAAAAACAGGAACAGGGAACTGGGACCAGGAACACAAAAGGATAAAAGCATAACGTGGCAAGGTGCTCTGAGCCCCAGAATCAGAGGTCAGGAGACTATGATAAGACTATGCCCTCGGGCTTCTCCTGAGCCCGGAAATAGGCGGGCTTCTAGGCGTCCGTCTTCCAAAGCTGAGCCTGGAAATGCGGGGACACTGGACTTAAATAACAAAAAGGGATAAGATACAGCTGAGACTCATAAAACTGGGAACAATACGAAAAGATAGGAGCGCCCTCTCGAGGAGGGATGATGACTGTGACACACAGTTCAAAGACATAGTGGTGGGTTAATTGGCCTTTGAGAAAAGTGGCCCTGGTGTGAGTGTGTGCGTGTCTGTGTGGTGTCCCATCTAAGGTGTACCCCATCTTGTGCCCATTGTTTGCAGAGTAATGTCTCTGGCTCCCCTGAAACCCTGAATTGGATGAAGCAGTTAGAAAATGGATGTATGGATATGATATCATTAAACCTCCAGTTACAGTAGTTGCTTGTTTTACTTGCCTTTTTTACATTGTACTTTAGCTTCACACTGAGGTAGATTAATAGATCACAAGTCTGCAGAACTGAGTTCTTTTTTTAATTAAGTTTGATTCTCCCTGAAGGTTCTTTATTACCACACAACATATGCAGCACAAATTTCTACTTGTAGGATGGCATGGTCACACTGCCCATTCTATTAAATGGTCTTAATGACAAGCAGCTGTTTTTGGCAATGAAATATACTCAATTCATTAGGCAACTGTAAGTGTTACCCCATGTTTGATAGCCGTTCACTGATGTCTGGTCTGTCTCCAGATTTTTACCTCCAGATTGCACTAGTCTTTAATTTAGCATATCTGATGTTCTATGTACTTTGAAGTAGTCCTTCATCTTTTCTAAGCCTTGGATTCAAATTTACAGGAGAGTGACACAGTCTTTATTTCTGAACTGAAGCTGTCTGAATCTTAGCACTGTTTTAAGTTATCTCCTCTATTGGCTTCCAATTTCAGAATATTCTATTGCAAATAAACAACAGAAAGTAGCCACTAATTCCTTCCATGTGGTATAATAGTATAGTTGTAGTTCCCACCAAAACCAATTTAGGAGAATTTGTTCTAATCCCGATCCAGACAAAGGAACAGAAAAAGGTTAATTCCACACTGAAAGGTAGGGAATGTGTTTCTTTTCTTTACCTTTCAGCATGGAATGAACTTTTACCTGTTCACTTGCTGCCTATTCATGCTGATGCGGCTCCCTGCTTGAAGATCAACACAAGGTTGCCAAATAGATGGTGAAAAAAACAAATATATAGGTGTTTTAACTTTTCTTGTTTCATTCATAAAATTGTATTTCTTTTTTTCCTTGTAATAAGGTCATTTAAAAAAGAAATCTGCAAAGAGAAAACTACTTTGGGTTTATTTAAAATTGTATTTGTTTCAGAAATTGAATCGTTCATAAATTCTAATCAATACCAGATTTTTATGCCATTGTGTTTTAGATTTACATGAATTTTCTTTAACGGCACCATGCCACAGGGAATTGTTAGAGGCAAAGATCTCAGTTTTTGCTGAATATTTGAGTACACTGTCTAGGTTAGAATGCCTTTTTGCTGAAGATTCCTGTTGCTTACGGAGGTCACCCTGAATGATTATCTTCATCAGTTTGGTTTTTCCACAACGCAGAACACTTCAGCAGTGATATATAAACTGTATAATTATTTGCATACATCTTTGGCTGTACTGCATCCCATAGATTAAGTTGAAACAACCTTCTCTTGCCTTGTACACCATCAAACTCCATCAGCCTGCTAGTCTTTCATCTCAGCATCCCTGTCCCTGGTGTCAAGATACAGTAACCTAAGGGGTGGGATGTGGCAAGTAATTTCAATGTAAATGAGCCTTGGAGTTGATCACAAGGTCTCCCTGGAATACTGATCTGGAGATATCGACTTTGGAATACACACCAGGATAACTAAGCCAGGTAAATGTCTGATGGAAAAGCAAAGAATGTATTATTGACCACATCTTGAATACACAGGCCATTTTTAACCAAGATTTCCTTTCTTTCAAGTGTTTATTGAAGAGTGTACACTAGGGTCTCTGAGATTACTTTGTGCAGGCAGAATTATTGTTCAGTGTTATTCATGCCCATCTATCCAGATATCTGTCTAAGCCACAGTATTGATCCTTTCAACTTAATTATTAAGACCTAGTTTCCTATACTTTAAAAATCTACAGCAAGAGAGGAAGGCAAGAGGAGAAAGAGTTATACACCCATTCATGAAAAACTACATGTCACAGGAAGCTACAAAGTAACAGGCACAGGTTATTTAATGTTGAAAATTGTAAAGAAAGAAGACATTTTGACTGTGAAGTGTTTGGAGAAGAAAGAGAGAGTATAATGATGAAACAATATGAGGCTTTTTCAATTTTCTGCAACCTCTATTTATTTATTGTGTATTTGTAATTTGACATATATTGTATATGAAAATGTTATAATTACTTGCCAATTTTTGACTTTTTACTATTTTCTGAAGCAAGAAATGACAATATTTGATGTCAGGGTACAGATCTCTATATGCATAAAATATGTGCTATTATCAGTGACACTGGGTCAGGTTACTCTAGGTTTAATGTCTGTGTAACTGAATACTAAGAAGAAAGTTAGCTGAATGTGCTACTGTCATCTGCTCCTTACGCTTACTATACTGTGTATTCCAGTTTGAAGGAACATGAAAGATTTTTAAAAGCTGTGATGGAGAAGTACAATGAGTAGTAAATTTAAGTAATAAATGTGAAAAAAAACAATGGGTGTTCTTCCGAACCATTTAATGCAATAACTTAAATCCATTTAATTTTTTACTGTTCAGTACCTAGAAAAAAGTTAGTTTAAGAATTAAACTGACCATTATCTTGTTTTCTTTTTGTCAACATGGAAGTTGCCTCCACAAAGTCATTTGAAACGTGTTCTGTCACAAGGCAAGAATCAGGGTTTGTTACTGCACACCAAGTCAAGTGGACACAACAGATTTGTCCACTTTCTTTTCCAACCAACCCTAGAAGACCTGGTCATATTCATTCCCAGCCAACCCTAGAGGTTTTCAGCCAATTAACGTTCTACAGGGTGTCAACAATACTGCTTGTATTGATCAAAGTAACCAGACAAATAGATCAAAATGTTTTTAAAATGTAGGATAAAAGCATTTTTTATATTCCATACTGCCATCTCTAATATAGGAATATCGTATATGTAAAAATTAAGAAAAATTAATAAAGTATACAGAAGCAAGGTTAATGAGAGTCTAAGCAAATTATTTCACATAAACTATTTAGTAAATCTGAGACTTATACCAACACACCCTATCTGTCTCTCTGTCAATATTCTTCAGATCTACAGAATGTACTCATAGGGTAAGCTACCACAAAAGAGTCAATTAATAAGATCTAATTAATTATAAGAAAGTATAATAAATTGAATTAAACTTTATGGAGAAATGGTGACTATATCTGCTTTGCATTTATCTTGCATAGCTTTTCAAGGGTAGTGTTAGCTAAATATAACATATGTATATTGCAGCAGTAAATTCATATTGTTCTCAGAAATTGCGACAGAATGCTTTTGGCAGCCATGGTGGCATTCTAAATCTCCAGTTATTTTGCAGAATGAGAACATTTCCATCACAATATGTTCCAATTGAATATGCTTTGGAAGCAAGCGTTCTTGCTGACATCCCCTGTCGTTCATTGAATTAAGAACACTGAATGCTGTATAATCCGTTTCTAATTAGAATTGATTTATTTGTTATCATGTACTCAGATATTCATGAGAACAGCAGTGAATTCCAAAACACGAGAAGGACAAAAGGTAAGGAAGTGCGCCAATGACAATTTCTTTATGTGTTGAAAATAAGATGAGGATGGAATATATTATACTGAATAAGTGATAAAAATAACTTTTGTCTGGGGAGAAGGAATGGCTGCTTTCCTTACCTGCAGTGGACTTTGGTTGCCTCTTTGAACTGAAGTGTGGAACTCAAGTACTGGCTTTCATCTGTTGAATTAAGACTGTTTTATGGAAGAAAGTCACATTAATCAGTGATCTTCCTGTTATGAATTTCTGCCTCAATTCATGTCTTGAGTTGTCCCTTGCTGGGTAATGATGCCCAGTGTCTGTGCTGCAGGCATTGAAAAACTAGATTATATTGGTTTCTTTTAACACTGAGATGCAGGGCTTTCCTGCCCTGCATCTCCGAATGAGCAAGTAAGTCAGAATGTTTCCCCTCTGCTTACGTGTCTGTGCTGCATTATCACACAACAGGTTCATAAAGGCTTATGATGTACTTGTATGTTCCTTTAGCTACAACATCAATGTAAAAAAATACTGCAGTGTCCTTCCACTACATCAATGCTAGACACCTATGGAAAAAGAAATCGTAAATCACGTTACATGATTGAAATTTAGAGTTTCCTCTTTGGACTTGGACTAAACTATCTGTTTAGAAAATCAGACCGAAAGGAAATACCTGATAAACACTAATTCCGGAAGAGACCGCCATCAGTTGTAATCTTTACGAGTAACAAAGAATATTTAATTTAACTTAAAAAGTGAGACCATTAAGTTAGATCTGGTTTTTGAAGTGGAAATATTGCTTCTGCCATATCTAGACCTAAATCAGAAAGCATTTCATAATAGCAATAGTAATGTTTAATTTAATTAAATTAGGATGTATTGGTTTGTCAATTACTTAATGAACTGTAAACGTTAGTATTGATCCGCCTTTTTCACATTTATTACATACATTAATACTCATATTGTTCCAAAACTAATTTAATTTGGTCTTTGTTCATGACTAAAAAGAAAAATATCATTTTTAATCAGCTAGTTTGATGCACTTTAAAGACAATCAACTATCTGAAGACAGTTATATTTTATACCGTAGATGAAGACAGGACACAGGAAAGACAATCTGGTTTGTTTTTAAAATTCAAATAAACTTCCAATCTCTTTGAGATTTCGGCTGGAAATTTTTTTGTTGTTGGAGGAATGGGAATGATTCTTTCCCTCACTTTCCCTACCATGTTTAATAGATTATCATTAGCAGGTTTTCTTCTATGTTCTGTTATTTTATATGTTAAGCAAAATTTTGAAAATAGATTACCAAGCCATTGATGTTGCTTAAACCAACATTTAAAATATCAAGTGCTAATTGACTTGTATCTGACAGAATAGATGGATCATAACAGTATTTCATCAAACGTGATTCAAAACATTGGACAAGTGGCTCAACAGATTGTTCAGCTAAAAGGTTAAAGCCTCTGTCTATAAAACGTATACACGTACAGTATATAAAACTCCTCATCCACATGCTTCCCACAAAGTTGGACAGCTGCCAAATCACCCTGCAACTCACAACTGGTAACCCACTGAAGCTAAGCTTAGGTTGTTATTGGAAGCAGTGTTAGAGGGGCCAGCAGGAGGCAGAGATGGGGACACTATACTGTAAAAAGGCGTCGTCCTTCGGAGACGACATGAAACCGAGGTCCTGACTCTGGTGGTAATTAAATATGCCAGGGTATTTCTCGTAAAAGAGTAGGGGTGTAACCCTGGCTTCCTGGCCAATTTTCCTGGCCTTTACCAATCATGGCCTCCTAATAGATAGATAATTTATTGATCCCGTGAGGGAAATTGCAGCGCAACAGCAGCTTAACACAGACAGCACAGCAACAGTGTAACCAATGATACAATAATAATAACACAATACATAATAATCCCCATCTATGAATTGGTTTCATCACCCTACTCTCCTCCCCACTGATAGCTGATGTGTGGTGAGCGGTCTGGCACACTATGGCTGCCGTCGCATCATCCAGGTGGATCCTCCACATTGGTGATGGTGGAGGGGAGTCCCCACTACCTGTAAAACATTTTTAGTGGACTGTCCAGAAAGCGCTATTATTATTATTATTATTATTATTATTATTATTATTATTATTATTATTATAGAGCCCAGGTCACAAGGAATGCTGTTGCAGTACAATTGGCCACACCAACTCCTGTCCTCAAGAAAATGCCTAGGGAAAGATGTCACCCTATAGTACCCCTATAGGAACTACAAATCAGAATGCCTCTGGAATGGGGCTCAAGTGGAGCTCTGTGCATGCAATGGTTAGAACACCACATTCTCACCAATGTCCTTCACAGTGGTTACAAGGCACTGCCAGTCATATTTCTTCCATGCTTGTCTCCAGACCAATACTTGGCTATCTCTTTCATAGAGGATAAAACAGCTATCAGTTTCTCACAGAACATGATGCACATGGATCACTGCCCCAGGCTAAACTGTGCCTTGCATTCCTAACTGTCACAAGTAGCTTACCAATATTGCTGAAGCAGAGAATAGTGTGTATAGGGTATAAAGACATTCCTGATGAGTGCATGTTTCATACTATGACAATAACACATCTTACTGTAACTGATTTCTAAAATCTATTGGGTATATTGACATTAGAGCTAATTTTGACCCATAGAGAGGAGGGGGGTTATGTTCATGTGCCTGGATATGTATATTACAAGAAAGTACAGTTTTAGGTATCCTTTTTATTTTTATTCAATCTTGTTGATGTTAGCAAATGTTAATGTCAGTGTAAATATTGTAGTACTTTCTGTACAATCTGTTTTGGGGCAACATACAATATGTATGTATGACAGCTCTGCATCATGTTATTAAAATCACTACTGAAGACATCTGTGAAGGAAGCTTTTCCACTGCCTCTGCTGTAAGGCACTATATAAGGGGGTGCAGCATGTCTACTGTTAAATAGCATTGATAGGTGGCATCGTCAGATGATCATGCCTGCAGATCCTTATTTGTCGAAGTACAGTTGATGATTTTAGCTAATCTTTGTCAATCTTTGAAGCACAATGATAAGATTATTTTCCTTTCAGTTTCTTCAGTTTCCTTACTACTGTATAGTGTCAATTGGCATTGCTGCCTCACAGTGGTGTGGCCCTGTACTCAATTCCTGGGGTGCTATCTGCATGGAGTTTGTATGTACTCTCCTTGTTTGCATGTCTTTCCAAGGGGTGCTCCAGTTTCTTACTTGTGCATTAATTGGCCTCTGGGAAAATTGGTGTGAGTGTGTTTGTATCTGTGTGCGACCTGCGATGAACTCGTCCCATCCAGGGTGTATCCTGCCTTGCACCCTTTGCTTTCTGGGATAGACTCCGAGTCCCCCTCAGCCCTGAATTGGAAGAAGCAGGCATAAAATGGATGGATGAAACAGTCTGTCTTGATTTCTTTTGGTTTGTCTCTCACCTTTTAAAATAACTCAGTTCTGACGGGTTTTTTAATGTGTAAATGTGGTCACGACTTTTTCATAAAAAGTACTATTACAAAAACCGCACATGACCCTTTAAAACAGTACAGATCGATATGGATGTTTATTATACTGGAGAATGTGTAGCTTTCTATGCTGCAAAATATCTGATGCAAATGTGAACGTGACGCTTGTTTATTACTGTACGTGTGCGTATTAGTTTCGCTGTTGGAACGCTCAATTTGAATGTTTTACACTTATGTGTTATTGCACCAACGCTTCTTAAATTGTACATTCTGGTTCTCTATCTTGATTTCTTGGTCACACACACACAAGTGTTTATAGAGCAAATCTCAGGCATGTTTTATTGATGAGAGCAATGTGTAGGAAAGTCTGTTAAAAATTGTGTGTGTGTCAGGGATGGTGGCAGCCTGGTTTATGGGGTTGTCTAACATGATTAGAAATCTAGTCATGTTCTCTGTTTCTGCATTTCGTCTCCGCTGCAGTAAACACCATTGCAGACTAAGCTATTGCATTGAGTACAGTGAGTTTTTTTAGGCAGATCAAGCTAGAGAAATGCACATATTTCAATTATCCTGGTAAACAGATAATTCCAAAGTCACCAGTGTGACTTAAACAGTAAACAGGACACAGGATATGAAAAATTTTGTCCTCTGTTCATACTTTCCCCACTAAAACAAAACGAAGACAGTTTAAACGTACTGCTCACTGTAAACAAACTACCAGTCATTAGAGCAGTGAAAGTCTAGACTGTAATAGTGTTGACATTTAAAACCATATAATTATTATAAAGGAAGCACTGCAGGTCAGTCTGACTTGAAACTGTGTATCATATATTAAATGTGTAAATAAAAGAGTATAAAAAAGATAAGTGTGTAAATATCAATTAGCAGTTGATCAGCAATTTGAATTGCAAGAGTGGTATGAACATTGTTATTTTCTTCACCATTTCCAGATGAATCAGGCAAGTAATCAGTAAATTCACTGAAATCGGAAGCATTGAAGAAGTTATTTGCTTTAACTATGTATTCTTCTTTGTCCTTCTACACTGTAGGGATGACCAATACTGCTGTAACTGTCTGTATTTGCATTATTCAATTGCTGAAATGGCATTCCTGAAACACCTTCTGCTGTATTTACCATGCAAGAGGTCTACCTAAACACTTGCAGTACTCTCCCCTAGACTGCAGTGCCACAGTAACCACCTGCCCCCCACCATCATCAGGAATGCTCTTCCTCCTTCCTCTGAAGTGCTTAAATAATTGGACACCTTCAGATACCTCAAGACCACAAATGGTTTTAAATGGTAACGAGCAAAAGGAAAATCAGTCAATTAAGCAGTTTTCCTCTTTTTGCAAACAAATTAATTTGCTGCTGTCTGCAGAGGATTACAACTAGTCAGTCGAGAGGTTTTGTTCAAAACAGAACAACAGAAGCCCTTTTATGATGCATTCTTGGTTATTAAATTGCATATTTAGAAGGCATTTCACAATACTGCTCCTCTTCAAATATAACATCTGGAAATTTATTTCGATAAGAAGAAACAATTATCCGTATAGATGGAAACCTCCGTCTCCCTAGAAAACTGGAGCGCCATAGGATTTCATACTGTTCTTTTTTGTCTCCTACAAAATGGAAATTATCTGAGGAGTTGTGGCAGGGCAAGTGAAAACTCAAACAGGACCCTTGGAACAGGAGCTCTTCAAAGAACAGAACTTTACTTTTTAGAGAGACTGGAATTCTTTTAAATCCAAAATTGAAGGACTGTTAAAAAATAGGAGCATAACTATTGAAGATCATTTATATTTAGTATATTTTTTAACCCAAAACCTGTTGTCCCTTGACTTTTCTTTCAAGAAAATACCCTCTAGGATTCTGTAATCACCTTGCTTACTTTCCTATTTCCTTAATACATCCATCCATCACTTTATATGATTTGCTACACAGTCAGTCTGCTTTGACATGATACCTGCACAATAACTTTAATTTAAGGAATACGTTTACGCCATCATCCTGATAAAACCCTGCGAGACAGAGGTATTGACCGATGCGTGAGGGATGAATTTTACTTTTTTTTAACACTGCAATGTAATTTCTCACCTTTAATGTCAGCATAACACACTTTACAGCAGCATGGAGCAAATGTTTGAGTGGTACAATTAAATGATAATGAAGAGGATTGCCCTCTTAGCTTTGATAAAATCCCATTTTCAAATACTCTTAAATATTAACTGTCAAGTACTACCATCTAAATAATCGAGTAAATTAAGTAAAACCCTAGGACTATTAAAGAATTTATCTGTTGTATATACTGTATATATTTAACTCTACAAGTCGGTTTTCTTTTATCGCAACCTGTTGTAAAAACAAATCTTGATTGGCACTTTTTGGAAAGAAAATATGAGAGACAAAACTTTATGAATGGCTTAGCTCTCAAAAATCTTTTTAGTTTGAATAAGTGGGAAGGTTTACAGCAAACAAACATTGCATAGGTACTGTACATACCAAAAAACAAACCAAAAGTCTAGTATACAGAGTCCATAAGAGAGACACACATCTTTAAGCAAAACAAGCATTTTTTGTCTATGTGATCCATCTAATATTAGAAAATATTCTTAAGCAGCAGAGACAGAAAGCAGTGGGTGGGTGTACAATTTAACCTGTATAGTGAATGAAGGCCAGAGGAGTAAACTAAAAAAAGGGAATTTTAAAAATATGTTTTGTAGTCATGATCCACAGTCCTACTTTGGGCCCTATTCTTCAAGGATAAACGTGTGTTACAGAGTAAATGGCTTTCTGATAAAGGGTGAATAGTTTTGCTTTACATGAAGATAAGTATCTCAAAACAAAAATATTAAAGTATTGTTGGAGTAGACTCCATAAAAGATGCTGTAAAATAAGTGAAGAACTTTCAAAAGAACAGATTATATTTGAAAACCACAAATGACTGATTTATGAAAGTAATTCCTTTAGAGAAGGTACTGTAACTTTAAAGTTGTGGTCTGTTGTTGTCTGTATTCCAGATGCCTTTTTAGAAAAATGACCTTTTTACTCTTTGTTTTCATTCTGAACCCAAATTTCATTCTACAAAGAGTTGTACATTACACTGAAAGAGAAGGGCGTATGTAGAAGAATTCAATCAAACTCATGCATATCAGTGTGCTGCTGATCCACCTGCATGGTTTATCTTATTCTCCAAGTACCTGAATTCGAGAAATGTACACAGTTGTCTATATTCCTGTATGCAGGCTACACTTCGGATAAAATACAACCCCTGACAGGCCTTACGATTCCCATAAAAATTTGAATGTCACTCTAAAAACAAAGCTTCCCATTTCATTTTTTTCCCAATAACAGTGTGGTACAGAAACAAGCTGGAAAGTGAAATGAGATATTTCATCAAGTCTTACTGGATTTTGACAAGTGGCAGTCATTTACAAACTAATCTGGCCATAAATCATGCTCTAAGCAAGCGCTATGTGTTGCCTATTTTTCAGTGGGGATCACACATTTATAATCTTCCTTTTCCCTCTCTAACATGTCGGTATACCCAGAGCAAATAAGGAAACAGTTAACTGCTGTGTGCACTTGTGAAGGAAGAACATGGTTCCTGCCTCCTGGGCTTTCTGGTTTCCATAGTTACCTGATCCCGCACTTGGCTCAGCTGCCTGCAAGCAGCCACAGTCTTTTTTATGTTTGTTTGTGGTTTTTCCTTTTCTCATTCTGAAGCACTTCTGGCTTGCTAATTCAAAAGCACTGCATTTGTCACTTGGGGAAGTGGGGTGAAAGTAACTGCCGTCTGCGAATATGTGGGTGTCATTTATCATTCTGGGCACCAAGATCTGATTCTGACGCTGAATTAACCTTTAACCTGCTGGGAGTTATTTCATTGCCTTTTGCCTGAAAGACAAAACTCTGTGGCGAATGGCCCTCTGTGGTCATTTTTTCTTTACTACCCTATTGGAGTTTCAATGTGTCTTGGAAAACCTGTAAATGGATGGATAGTTAGATGAATAATAGGTTTCAGAAGAGAATTAACTCAGTGTACACAACAAAAACAAGGTCTAAATTTGACAAAAATGCTTTGTTACAAGGTGCCAAATTTCTGGGTTGAAAGAAAAATAATCACAATATAGTAAACTTGTAATAGAAGCAAGTTGTATCTCATCATGGTATCAGAAAGTACATTCCAAGATGTTACAATGTCTTCATTTTGAAGATGAGTTTATGTTCCTTTTCTCTGTATATGTATTAATCCCTACTGTATGCAGAGTTCAGAGACCCTAAGGGTTCCATCATTCAGAAATCTGAAACCTATAACTAATGCCTTTTTTCAGCTTGGACTGGTGAAAAAAACACATTTGTGTAAAATGTCCTAAACCAAATGTTTTTTAAATAAGTTTATGCCTTGTGTACAACGTAAATAAATAGTCATATCCATAATTCAGTGTGTGTGCTGCTCTTAACATCCACCCTAACCTGCAAAAGGTGTTAATTATGTTTGTACATTGAAGCACAATAGACAGATCAATTTCCACAGCTAAACACAACAAAACTGTTGATGGCCTTTTTCATACGTACTTTTTCTAATGTTCTGAAATATCTATATTTATAAGAACTGATAGTGATGGTGAACCTTCTTAATGTTCTTAAATATTTATGTTTGTAAAGGTCTGTGGTTTCACTTGTCTATAGCAAGGCAGTATGCTTCTAAATGAAGGTTTCTAACTGTGAACAACATGGCTATCCTATATTTTGTCAACAAAGGCTTACAATTGAGCTCTCCCAGGCTTGAAAACTACAGTGAAACTAGAGTGCTCACATGCTCTAATCAACCCACCAAGTGGCTGATATTAAAATTTCATACTTAAGGAATAAAACATGAATGCATATTATCAAAACACTAGTACAAGGTATTTTCTACACGTAGCAAGAGAATGAAACCAAAGTATCCTTTCCTTTTGAAAGTTGATGAAGGATTCTAGAACAATCAGGTCAGGAATTCTGGAAGTGCTATTTTTGATAATGTTCTCAAAAAGTGTCTCTAGAGAGGCCAGTTAGAAGATCTGAGGTGCTGTTGGTTGAGGTGCTAATCTTGTCCCTTCCAAGCGGTGTCCATTTTCAGATAGCACTTGGTTTGTTGAGCACAACATCCCTGGCCCCCTGAGCAACGCACATTTGATTAATAAATGCAGCAACCTGATGTATTCAGTTTTTCAGAAATAATGAAACAGCTTTGAAAAGTGACAGGTTTAAAGCCAAGGGACAAAAAGCTAAATACACACTGGAACAGATCCTTGTCTTTGCCGATGAGCGGAATTACAGGCTTGTTTTTTTTAATTCTTCCAACCTGTTTTACCGCCCTTTTGTGACCAGATTTTGAATTTTTTTAACCACACATTTAATGCTCAAAGTTTTAAAAGCAAAACTTTCATATTGTGTCTTGATATTTAACTACACATATAGGTAGCGATGTTGCAGAGGAGTCAGAAACAACAGTTTTACATAATGGCTTTGATATTCTGTGCTTTATACATGCATAGAGCTCAGAGATATTCATATGACATTTTGCAGAAGCGGCATCGACTGCAGTTACAATATATGACCTTCAGTGGTCTGTGTAGTCAACTAATATATGACCTTCAGTGGTCTGTGTAGTCAACTAACCATGGGAATTGTGTTAATCAAGATGACTTAGTAAACTGGCTTATGTAAATAAAAAAAACTATTGAAACTGACTTTGAAGATCCATAATGTTATGATCATCTGATTAAACTATTTATTATATAAATAGTCTATCTGTTTAGACTATTTATATACAACTTTACAATACCACTTTATAAATAAAATACTTTAATTTTGAGTTAGAATTCCACTCCCATCCATGCAGTAAAAGTTAAAAATCAATAAGTCACATATTTTAGTCACATCCACTTTTTGAGGTGGCTTCCTAATACATTTCAGTTTGTTTCATCCCCACTGTATTTGATTTTCCTGCCAATCCTCATCTGTCTTTGACTTCTGTAATACTGCAATCAGGTATTGAGAGATCCCCTCGCCTGATGCCCGCATCTTAATTTTCTCGGGTAACGTCTAAAACTGATATCGTGCACTTCAGCACATAAGTATTAATTAGCAAAAGTGCTTGGTTGCAACCTCCAAGTGCATTGTTAAATCCACCTATCTACGTTCTGTATTTTCAAAACTTGAAGGCCCAGCTGAATAACTGAAAGACAGAAATTCATTTATGAAGGAATAAGTACACCATGTCACCTGTCCAATAAACCGCACAGTCCGCAGTGACAATATTCTAATGAGCCAGTAGTAAATAGGAAAAGACTGCCCCCCTAACCCTGTGATTAAAAAAACAGATTAATGAATGTCTGAAAGCCTTACTATTGTATATAAGAGCCCTTTGTCTTGGCGTGTTAACAAAAGAATCCATTGAATAAAGACCTCGGACTCATTTATCGTGTTACAGAAGAACAATGTAGCCTCGAATGTACAGTGCCTTGCGAAAGTATTCGGCCCCCTTGAACTTTTCAACCTTTTGCCACATTTCAGGCTTCAAACATAAAGATATAAATTTTTTATTTTATGTGAAGAATCACCAACAAGTGGGACACAATTGTTAAGTGGAACGAAATCTATTGGATTTTTGAAACTTTTTTAACTAATAAAAAAATGCAAAGTGGGGCGTGCAAAATTATTCGGCCCCTTTACTTTCAGTGCAGCAAACTCACTCCAGAAGTTCAGCGAGGATCTCTGAATGATCCATTGTTGTCCTAAATGACTGATGGTGATAAATAGAATCCACCTGTGTGTAATCAAGTCTCTGTATAAATGCACCTGCTCTGTGATAGTCTCAAGGTTCTCTTGAAAGCGCAGAGAGCATCATGAAGACCAAGGAACACACCAGGCAGGTCCGTAATACTGTTGTGGAGAAGTTTAAAGCCGGATTTGGATACAAAAAGATTTCCCAAGCTTCAAACATCCCAAGGAGCACTGTGCAAGCGATCATTTTGAAATGGAAGGAGTATCAGACCACTGCAAATCTACCAAGACCTGGCCGTCCCTCTAAACTTTCAGCTCAGACAAAGAGAAGACTGATCAGAGATGCAGCCAAGAGGCCCATGATCACTCTGGATGAACTGCAGAGAACTACAGCTGAGGTGGGAGAGTCTGTCCATAGAACAACAATCAGTCTTACACTGCACAAATCTGGCCTTTATGGAAGAGTGGCAAGAAGAAAGCCATTTCTCAAAGATATCCATAAAAAGTCTCGTCTAAAGTTTGCCACAAGCCACCTGGGAGACACCCCAAACATGTGGAAGAAGGTGCTCTGGTCAGATGAAACCAAAATCGAACTTTTTGGCCACAATGCAAAACGATATGTTTGGCGTAAAAGCAACACAGCTCATCACCCTCAACACACCATCCCCACTGTCAAACATGGTGGTGGCAGCATCATGGTTTGGGCCTGCTTTTCTTCAGCAGGGACAGGGAAGATGGTTAAAATTGAGGGGAAGATGGATGCAGCCAAATACAGGACCATTCTGGATGAAAACCTGTTGGAGTCTGCAAAAGACCTGAAACTGGGACGGAGATTTATCTTCCAACAAGACAATGATCCCAAACATACAGCAAAATCTACAAAGGAATGGTTCACAAATAAACGTATCCAGGTGTTTGAACGGCCAAGTCAAAGTCCAGACCTGAATCCAATCGAGAATCTGTGGAAAGAGCTGAAAACTGCTGTTCACAAACGCTCTCCATCCAACCTCACTGAGCTCGAGCTGTTTTGCAAGGAAGAATGGGCAAGAATTTCAGTCTCTCGATGTGCAAAACTGATAGAGACATACCCCAAGCGACTTGCAGCTGTAATCGCAGCAAAAGGTGGCTCTACAAAGTATTAACGCAAGGGGGCCGAATAATTTTGCACGCCCCACTTTTCATTTTTTTATTAGTTAAAAAAGTTTCAAAAATCCAATAGATTTTGTTCCACTTCACAATTGTGTCCCACTTGTTGGTGATTCTTCACATAAAATAAAAAATTTATATCTTTATGTTTGAAGCCTGAAATGTGGCAAAAGGTTGAAAAGTTCAAGGGGGCCGAATACTTTCGCAAGGCACTGTATATACTGTACATTATCACAGTGATCTTGATGCATCCTCCATGTGACTTTTGGTGATTTATGGCATATTAGATTAAGTATTTATACAGTTCCCCTTCAGACATAATTAAGGCTCCATATAGTGTACATAACTGTATCCTGCTGGGTGAACTGAGTTTAAAATACTGCTTCAAAGAGCCTTTTTTGTCCCCGTTTTCCTTTCAGGACACAAATAAGTGATGTTGCCCAGATTTTTAACCTTTCCTAAGGTATCATTCCTTCTTAGCACAACTTTATCACTGCGTGGATTTTTATAGCAGATGCAAGTCTGTTAATAAAAACCTTAAATCTTTAGGCCAGGGAGATGGCTTTTTTGTGAATGGTCTGTTTCTTGACATGATAAGGACCCTAAAACAGACAGATTCAGCTGGGGTTGGTTAGTTAGCAGTTAGAGTACAGTTGTTGTTGTTTTTTTTATTTGAAGTGCTGGCCTCTCTTTAGACCAGATGAAATGAGGTGGGCATCAATAGGTTGCACATATCTGCATTTCCACCCTGAATCTTAATTCACAAGAAAGTCTTATTTACTATTGGCTAGGATGAATGTATGTTTAAAAGAACTCAGACATACTGTACAGTACAGTATATATAAACCATACTTGAAACAAGATTTATTACACTTAATAAATCATAAAGTAATCTTGTTTCAGATACAGAGTGCAAATGTTAATGTCTAAAGCTCTATATTGCCAGCAGAGAATGAGAACTCAATTATTGAAAACTGCCAAAACAGACATTGGAGGGATATACTAGAGTGTTACCAGTGGTTGCTCTGAAAGCCATAAATGAAATAAGGGAGCAAATTCAACCCGGGAAATGACTGCATCAATATGATTCTAATCCGTAAATTAAACGAGACTTGTCATAAATTCAAGTCAGAGCACTGAAATGGGGAGATTATTGTGAGAGAAAAAAATAAACGTTAGGCTGTAAAACAAATCACCAGTCCGCAGTGCTATCACTTCCAACTTAAACTACAACTCCACTGTGGACATTTGCATATAAAAACAGTCCATTTTGCTGCTTTCCTTTGGTGATCTCTGTGTTCTCCCTTGCTGTAAGATGCTAATAGATTAGTTCTGATGCATCCCAGTAGTACTATCCTTTTTTTGAGGAACATTCTAAGAAAAGACCCCAAGGACCAGTCCTAGCTTTACTCCTTTGGTTGCTATAGCAACTGCTAAATGATAGCCCTCCTCCTTCTTTGCTGGATGCTTCAAAGGGAAGTTCAAAGTGAAATGCTCTGCAGGAGCAAGAGATCCAAAATAAAGCTGAACTGTAACATGTATCAGTTTATTGGATTTCAGTCTTTGACCTATTGACATTTTGGTAGGATCATTTTGTATATGTAATTTTATTAGTAAACAAAACTGTAACATAAGACATTTAATAATCTCAGTTACAGTTGGGAGACAGAGGCATAAACATCAGGGTGAGTGGTATTATTAGACATCATACATCACACGAAAGGGAACTACTTCCTAGTCAATACATTTCAGCAATGAAGATATATTGAATAGAGTCAATGATCTAAAGGATTCTAGCTGTGATGCTGGTCGAAAGTGTACAACATGACTTTCATCTCAGTCCAGTTGAAAGTGTCATTCCTGTCAGAACAGTACTCTCATAAGTATTAGAGACCATGTTTCTCAAATGTGGAATGCAAGACATTAATAAGCATAATTATTTGTGTATATTTGACCCAGGGTGCTGAATGCATTTGATTTTGTTTTAATCTCCTGCATCAGATTTTGTATGTTGTGTGGATACAGAGACTTCATCATAATATTAATTAGACTATATATGTGTGCTATTCTATCTACATTTATTTAATTCCCTTATTCTCCATTTTAATTCTGGTTAAAGTACATTAAAAATCTTTGAGAAGGGAGAAGCTGTTTTTTTTCTTCATAGAGATAGACAAAGATTTCCATAGAATGTGACAAAAACATTGCAAAAGCCTTTAACAGATGTCACCAGACACCATCAGCATCTTTAAGTGTAAGTAATTTGCAAGTTTTTTTTTAGATTGTCGAGAAGTGATTTATCTGCTCTCTTCAACATAATACCCAATTTTATTCCCTAACAAGGCTCTGTCAGCTGCATCCTTGTTTTTCGTTGTATTTTAATTTAAAGACTGGGTAATTTTGCAACAGTGGCTTAATATAAAGTATTTCAGTGTTTATCAGCATTGACTTACATAAAAAGTTCCTCCATTAAAGTCGTAATATGTAAGACATTAAAGAATTTAGCAAGATTATGGCCTGTTGATTAATTCTTGACTCAGCATGATACTGAGTCAATGTTCCATAGACTTTCTGACACAATTAACAACATGTGAAAAATTAAATAACTAGTTAAGGTTATTTAAAAGCTAAAAGGAGACAAATCTTTTCACTCCCCATGCTCTTTTATATAATCTCTCTTTTGACTATTTTGACTAAAGCTATGAATTGCAATTATTCCCCTTCTGTTTGTGCATTATTGCTCAATTTATATTCATACCCAACAGGGCAGCATAACTTTTCTTTAAGAGTCTCAGATCTAAATATGTCATCACCACGCAGTTTCAGAGTGACACATCTGCCAATATCCAGCGCCTAATAGAATGAGTCCCATAATGATCAGATCAATTCCTGCCTGCCCCTTGACAAGACGATAATTGGAAAAACAGAGCTTTTCACTTCTCCATCAATGGTGTGCAAAAGTCATAATGACATCAGGAACTGAGATATCAGCAGTAAGCAGTTCATCAAAGTGGTATTTTATTCTTGAATTCACTCTTAATTTGCAGTATAAAATGCTTCATATTGCTGATGGTCAATATTAATTAAAGCGGATTACTGAGACCTATGAATATGTTTCCGTAACTATTTAAGTCTTAACTCTGTAAATCAAAATGAATGCAACCATCATGACGGTATCTCAATATTTCAGATTAACTGAAGTGAAATACTATACTTTTTTAGAGCTATACTTACTGTATCTTACATCCCTGTGTTGGTTTTCTTGTAGCGATTGTGCTATCATTAGAGACCCAAGAAAAATATATAACTCAACAAGAATGTACTGTAAACGCTTGCTGCCAGTTGCAGTGTAAATTTGGTCAAGAACAGGAATAAATCTCTCAAAAACATATATTTCTAAATGCATGGTGTTCAAATTGATTGATACGCTGGCAGTTAATATTTTGTGAAATGTGCTTTGGATAAGATAACCTAGAGGAGGTGTAACGAAAGCGTTCTTTCAGGACCCTATGCAGGTGACACAATCCGGGGTAGAGTGAAGAAAACACAGGGAAAAAAGCATGCGGGAGTCGGGAATGAAAACAGTGTCCATGGTGCGCTGGTGTTCGGGGGAGGTGTGGCCGAGGCAAACAGTCCAGAAGTGAGTCTAAGGGGGAATCCGAGATGAGGCAAAAGTCCAAAGCCCAGTCCATCCCAGACAAACAGGATTAAAAGCAGGAACCGGATCGGGACCGGCAAGGGAATAGGAACTAAAAACTTGACGGGACCAGGTGCTTCTGGCTGGTAAGGAAACCAATGCAGAGCATGGAACAGAGTGAGCGTCTGGCTTTTAAGGTGAACTGAAAAGGGGGCTGGAACAGGGAGCAGGTGTGGGAGATGAGTAAAAAACCAGGAAGGGCTGGAGCGTCTCTAAGAGGAGGAGTTTACTAACGTGACAGGAGGCACTTCTGTAACTTTTTAATAGGTTTTTACACTACTTATGAGTAGTGTAATATGTGGAACTTTTAGACGTAGAACCCTCCCAGCTCATCCAGGTTTCATGGCCTGTGCTTGTGATCTGTGTAATCTGCTTTCTTCAGCTGCTAGACTCTGTAATAACCAATCTGTGATGCATGCTTTATATTATCTTATTGTAACTCCATCTGTTCTTACAGTGTGTACTAACTAGAACAGGAGTACCAGTAGTTGCAAACCAACCCTAAAGCAGAATAGATTTATTTCACATGTTTACAGAATGGATGCCATTCTTTCTGAACACAAAGCACACCTTTCTGTGCTAAAGATACTCCTGGTGAGACTGTCCCAAACTCACTTTGCTTTTCTTCAGCTGTGGACAGACTGGTTTGTTTAAACTTTTTAAAGTCATCAGATACAAGAAACAAATCAATGCAAAATGATGGCTATAAAGATGTGAGAGTTAACCTACTGCTTTGTATTTGTCCCTTCAGTTTTGAATATTAAAAAAAAACAGTGCTGCTGTTGGTCCCATTAACTACAGTCATGAACTGCTTCCTGAATACTAATGCTTGTTTAATTTGAACAAAAAGACATCACTGCAAGATGAGTCTGCTCACATCCAGAGGTTGTGAATCTTTGATAAGCCATATGTTCATCCCAGCTCTCAATTATACAGTGGCCTGCCAGAATGAAATGAACACCCTCAAATCAGACATTCAAATATATATTCATGATATTCATGATTAACCAAAGAAATACTTAAATCAGGCACGGAATCAACAGATTTTTAATTGCAGCCTAGTTCTGGATTTTGCCGATTGGGGTATTTTCAATTTTTTTTACGTGGAGTTCATGCTCAACATTCTGTGCACACATGCTAAAAGAAAAAAAAATAATTGTTCGAAACTGATCTTTCCAATTACCTGAAAGAAGATTAATACAGTGACAGATTTGGTCAGGCAGCTGTTTAAAACCTGTGACAGGAGAGCTCAGTCCTTTCTTCAGCTCAGCTATTACACTTCTTGATGAAACAACGGTACAGTATGTTTCCTCAATGGTATGCTAACAGATGTTCTTTGACAAAATTCGTGTTATGAGGTTATCATGGGTAAAATAAATAAATCCCCTTATATGGCAGTATCTTTTTATTTTAAATTTTGATGATAAAATACATATCAAATGTAGCAGGAACTCACTAATTACTCATTAACCCTTTTCCAATATTGTGGAAGAATTCTTATCCATTTTGGATTGTTCACTCTATATACAGAAACACATCTCTTGTGGCCATTTCTTCCTAAATTTGATGTTGACAGAATTCATGAAGATTTAATTGAACAGACAGGGAAGACTGCATTTAGCTAACAAAGGAAGACAGTATACTTGAATTAAGAATCTACAAAGTGGTTCCTCTAATATATGAACAATATATGAAAAAAGCCTACAGAGTAGCAGGATTTAAACCTACATATGAAGTCAGTCTATCACCCAATAGACACATAAGCATGAAGAATCACTTCAGAGACACACATTAATTTAATCAGCATTTCTTTAGATGATGGTAAGAAACCTTCCAGAATTTCACACAATAAGCACCTTGGTCCAGCTCGCTTAGCCAAGAAGCTGCTGCAGAAAAAAAATATTTGTGTAATTAAAAGAAATTACAGAAAATTGCATTTTTGCAACCTGTCAATGCTGACTGGTGGAGATGAACCTTTTTTTTAGCAGACGGGCTACATTATTCAGAAGAAATGGGTGAGAAAAAAAGAGTTGGTAGAATAGCTATTTATAATTTTGCACTCCTCACACATCTTTGATGCTCAACAAACTCATGCAGCAAGACAAATATTTAAGTCTGTTTGAATCAAACTCATATCTAAAATCTTAGTGTTAAAAGTGTATTGAAAAACACCACATTAAGAACATGAAAATATATACAGTTTATGCTGTAGCAAGATGTGATATGGTTATTTACTATCTGTATCCTTTTTTGTTTTTTCCTTGCACATCATGAGCATTTTTTATAACAGAATATGTTAAACATAACACTATCAAGCAAGCAAGTGATTCTCAGTACTGCTATGGGATAGACTGAGAATAAAAGTTTGTGGAGTATCTGTTTTGACTGCGTTGTAAAATGGAATAAAAGTATGATCATTTTGTTTGTTAATTTATTTTTTTGCCTAGCTGAAATCTTTCAAATACTGCTTACAAAATGTATCAACATTTTTTTCCCCATTATAAGTCATTTTAACCATTTTAAATAGTTTTTCCTGTAGGGATTAGCAGAAGGGCAAGCCATGACTATATCAATGTCAAAAACATTGTCCATTACACAAGACTGAGAGATCATCTTCAACCACTTACATAAAAATGATATCACTTTACTTTTATCTGGAATAACATAAAATGCATAACTTTCTCTTTAAAAATACCCCTTGCGCATAACAGGGATCTTGTCCGCCTGATCTAAAGAAGGTCTTCTTTAGCTCAGCCGGCAAGACCCCCGTTCAGCGACGCTAGAGACCCGGGTTTGTGCCCATGCGGTGGACGGACGAACTGGGTTGGGAGCGGTGAGGGCACAAGCCCTAGAAGCCGAAACCGTTACAATACAAACAATACAATACAAACATTTTTCATCTCTTGAATTGAACCCTCTGCACATGCAATGGCGCTGCAAGAAAGGTGACATATAATTTAGTATATCACCAGCCTCTTTGGAGCAGGAGGCCGACAAAAGAAGACCCATCTCCCTGAGGTATAACAAAGAAAATTCTGCCTCACTCCCAATACACAGAAGGACTACTTTTACAGGGAAGGGTGTTTCTTATCTAGATGCATGACAAACACCCACACACATATAAAAGGAAGCCTTATTTTCTTAGACACAAAAACACTTTTGGTTTGTAAAGGACACAGTATCTTACACCACTGTAAGTTGATGATTCAGTAATACAGTATGGGAGGCAGAGGGATAGCCAGAGGGGTGCCAGAGTCCATCCCTAAATATGGTTGTGTTGCCCCAGGTGCCACCCCATTTTTGGCGTTACCTAAAATCCCATCCCAGTTTATCTTAAAGTTACCAGCAAAATAAAAGGTAAATGTACGAAACAATTACGACGGGTCTCATATGTTTTAAGAGAGTACACGTAGTCTGGATTGTAAATGGTGTCAAGTATGCGGCAGATCGTTGTAGATCGTTCCCAGGCTGCTAACAGAAAGATATTTTGCTCCGAGGACGAACAGACGTATTTTGAGATCTGAAAGAATATCACAAAACAGGACACAATTTCCTCGGGAACGCCGTGAGTCGTGTTCAAAGTTGTATTGTCCGGCGAGAATACAAATTGCACAAGCGCAAATTCACTACGCTTGCGCGTCAATTCCGCCTCGTCCCGCGGTGTAAAGCAGGGTTTACAAGAGTAACTGGTTCAGAAAAGAATAGTAGTACACTTTTTATTAGTACATCCTATTTTAAGAAGGCGAATAGTATCACACTTTACTTTTGCGCCACTGATAAGAGGTGTTTTTTTTCGTCATCCCAAAACTAGCAAAAACCTGTTTTATTACAACACTGGATTAAATGATTATCTGAAGCGATTCAAGCAGGGATTCAAGACATTAGTCTGTGTTGGGTGCAGAGGAACAAATAAAAGATAATTCCACGCTAAAAAGTAGAAATAACGATGTTTTAGCTGTTAAGCCTTCTTCAGGTGTCAAATCTCCTCATGCTATCTGAATTGTTTGTGTATGCACGTGTGTGTCTTTAAAGTCCTGGATCCCCCACCAGGATGCATTTCCATGTTTCCATTATTTTGAATAATCGTCAAGTTTGCACCCTTCAGTAAAATAAATGTTAAAGTAATGAAGAGATGTTTAAAACCCAATTTCCTGGATCAGGGAAAGAAAGTGTTTAGCTGTATCAGTCTACTTTAGCTGTATCAGCACCACGTTACACTCCACAGACTTTTCCCTGGAGGTGTCATAGCTAAATATGAACAAGGAGCAGCACTGCAATGATATTTCATTTAATTATTATTTTTTTTGTTGCTGATGACAAAAGATTCCCAAGGGTTGAGTGGACATATTAAAAATTATCTTTATGAAAAAGTCAGTCAAAGTATCAAGGCTGGAAATACGGTCATGTTTGATTGTGGTTCACTGTTGCATATGCTTATGTGTGATTTATTGAGCCGTCAAATGAGTTCTTAACGGGCTGATAACACACTTGTTTAAATGTCAAAGTGCTCATTTGTCAGATAAGTGTATTTACCAGTCTTATGAATCTAACCATCAACTTACTTTTGATACAGAATTAAAAAAAAATATTTTATGTTTCTATTCTATAATTTAAATTCATGACATATTAATCCCCTTAATCGGTCAATTGATTGTAGTCCACAGCTGTAGTTCTTAAGCAGGGCGACCCAGCTTCTTACTTGAACCCCTGTAGCTCTTATTCCACAATTGAGTGGATAAAGACAATATGCACTGATCTGAGACCACCTGCTTGTCCTCACACTGGAATTCCATCACACAAACAGGAGAACTAAGGCATTAGTAGTGTGTTGAAATAAACAGACCATTGAACATGTGGCACTAAGAAGTCAAGACTGGCTTTTACTGAAAAAATGGAACATCATTCCATGCCAAAGCACACACACCCAAACACTTTGGAGACTTAATGAGCATGTCTAATGAGAAGGTGGGAGTAAATCAGAATGCCTTAGAAAGAACATGCAGACTCCACACAGAAAATGCCTTAGGCTGGAATCAAACTCAGGGCCCAAGAGCTGCTGAAGCAGCAGGACTAACCACTAGGTCAGCTTAAGAGCTCTTAAGAGCATAGTATCTATTAATGTGATTTGTGTTTTTTTTAACTAAATTTATCAACTTAAAATAGATTCTTGTAAGGGAACTTCAATGTCTGGATACCAGATGGGGTTAAATACAATTTTGATTTAAAAAATGGCTGGCTCACTGAAAAAGCAGATGCCTGTTTCCTTATTCTTGAGAGCACTTGGGCTGGTTAATAAGGTCCTGAGAAACAGTCAAATAAAGGCCCTCACAGAGTACAATCTAGTATTAAGGCTTTAAGGGAACAGAAGCTTCCCTGTGATATAGAAGATTCTATTAAGATAACTAAATCATTTTATTGTCCTAGAATTGCATGATAGTTGCAAAAAAACAACACTTTGAGAGAATGAATCAAAACACGGTTTTCATTGAAAGCTGCCATTTAAACTTGAAGAACAAGGCCAGGGGGAGACAAAAAATAATTATGAAGTGTATAAGGAAGGTTATACTTTTTTTTTCTTTGTAAATATGGTGGAGCTCATAACTTATCTTTAAATATGTCCTTTTTACACGTGTGCATGAGTGAATTACGCTTGATGAGTGAATTAGGGAATTAATGCAGAATATCAAGATATTTAATCAAAACAAAATTATTGTATGTAGAATCTTAATTAATACTAATATTTACAAAACAGAAGCATTTGTGAGCTTTTATATGTTTCAGTTTAACCTGAGATAATGCATGGATTACAGATTACATAAAGCCATACATATCTACAAATACATACAAATGTAAGTGAAATGTCTTCACACAGGAAGATGATCCTTCCTGCAAAAGCTATAAACGAAATCGTGAGACTGCAGAATCTGGGACACCCAGCTTGAGATGTACAGAAACACAGGCTTTACACCAGTATGCAGCACTCTTTGAAGTAAAACATTAGGTTCAGAAACTTATGATGAAAACCTTAAAGAGCGGCCTTCAGAATGAGATATTTTTAAAACACTGACGGTTAATCTGAGGCCAAATATCCATCCATCAATTAACAGAAAGTGGTTTGTCCTGATGAGAATTGTGGCAGATTCTGGAAGAATAGGACACAATGCAATAGGACTGACACTGTCTGCTCTTGCAGGCAATAAAAATAAAGGGCAGCACAATTTGATGTCCATAGTTTGTACTGATGCACCAGAGCTACTTTACTAAATCACCGTTCAATGCATAACTTAAATGTGAACACTGTACGCACTTGGAAGAAAAATAGTTGATTTATAAAATATTCCAAAGGAACTGACAAAATATGGTTTAAAAGATTAATAAAGTGTGTAGGACTGGCAGCCCACTGAAGCTCAACAGGTGTGAGCCTGGTCAGTACCTGGATGGGAAACTCGCTGCTTGCTGCTGGAAGAGGTGTTAGTGGGGCTAGTAGGGGGCGCTCACCCTGCAGTCTATGTGGATCCTAATGCCCTAGTATAGTGATGCGGATACTAGACTGTAAAAGGGAGCTGAAGTCCTGACTCTCTGTGGTCATTAAAAATCCCAGGGTGTTTCTTGAAAAGAGCAGGGGCGTAACCCCGGCGTCCTGGCCAAATTTCCCATTGACCTTTACAAATCATGTCCTCCTCATAACCCCCATCTATGAATTGGCTTCATTACTCTGCTCTCCTCCCCACTGATAGCTGATGTGTGGTGAGCATTCTGGTGCACTATGGCTGCCGTCGCATCATCCAGGTGGATGCTGCACATTGGTGGTGGTGGAGAGGATCCCCGTTAACTGTAAAACGCTTTGAGTGGAGAGACCAGAAAAGCGCTATGAAAGTGTAAGGAATTATTAAGCAAGTGTTAAAGCAACAATTACAACCAAAGTTTACAACGTTGTGGTCACTGGTGCTCATGTTGTTCTTAAATGTAGAGCTCATACGGGTTTCAGCTTTACGCTGCACTATTCCATCTTTGTCTTTGCTTTTGTTCTAGGTGTGCAAGGTTGTGAATCCTAACAATGGCAGAGATGTCAGCATTTTCTTTTGGTGTTTGGCCAATTCCAGCCCCAGTTTAGCCATCAACAGCATTTTTGCTTTAATTGAGAAATTTCCACACGATGCACAGTGAAGAAAAAGGCTCTGTGTTGTGACTACTTTTTCACATAATGGCCACAGGGCGTTGTTCACCAAAAGCTATGCGGCAATTGTAACAGTCTATTTCTTCACAAAATCTGAGGTTGTGATCTTACCGTGTTCAGCCCATTGATCACATGATTCTATTGAAGTTTCCGAATCTTCACAGGAGTCAGTTTTTTTTTCCCGATTCTATAGAATCTCTACCAGTTTGGTCATGTCATTTGAGAAGTCTAAGACAGCCATGTGGTGTTATGCAACTCAAGCCTTTTAAATTATGGGTAAAATGTTGATGTCAATTCTAAATAATCTCCATCACTCACCCATCTTCTGACTGGTACATTATGCATTGAATTATATGTTAGCAAAGGTTCTACTTTCACTGCTGAGCACTTGCTTTTTCCATTCTAGTTACTGCACTTGACATTCATAAATTTGTTTTTCATTGTTTTGTATTGGAGCTGAAGTCTGAAATAATGGATTATGTATCCAATGAACTTGTCAGGGTGCTTCACGTTCAATTGCTTTTCTTCACAAAATTGGCTGCAAAGGGCTTTGCTAAGTGTTGGAAAAAAAATAACTTGTATTGAAAATAACTATCTGGAGCCTTCTGAAAATTGTACACTGCAGAATGTTTAAAAACCATGTGGGATGCTGTTCCCTAAACTGAGCAGGAATATAAACTGTATGATGTCTCAGCAAAGTAAACAATCTTTTGCAGACCTAAATGAAATAAGGCTCAGTAGTCTTTTTTTTTAGTCTGTGGATTTCAGACCTTACTCCTACAAGAATCATGAGTGCGCACTCTCCAATTCAGACTTCGACAATCTCTGCATCACGCAGAACTGACCGCACAAAATTCTGGCCTTAGCAGCAAAAGAATTATACGTTACAAGACATCATCTCAATAAAGCATTATTACCTGATCACATTCTTTCACTTTTAATGAATCACATAATAATCATGTAACACTTTTGGGTTCACATGGGTGCCCCACAGGACAAAGGACAAGTGGAGACTTGAAAACGCTACAATAATAATCACCTTCATCATCATTCCTTACACTTGAATAGGATTTGGCCAAGACAATGGAGAAACACCTCTACTCTGTAGTGTCACTCCGGTTGACAGACAGATGTGATATTCAATTGCCACATGTTTATTGAAATTGAAAGGATATATACCTCTATAAAGCACATCTCAGAGTTTTGCTGCTCTCTGTTTCACCAGACTGAATTTCACCTGTTCCTTACCTGAAACCAAATGAATTGTATAATTCTAACTATGCTCCAGGCTTTGTTTCTCCCATATTATTTCATCTCGCGCCTTCTGTTTTGGCTTGAATATTTCATCTTCATGTTGTGCAGCACATTTCCCCAGTGGCAGGAGGGCTGTTCTCTTGCTAGTTTCAGTATGAACTGCCTGTCTTCTGCCTCCCTGATTCAACCAACTTGACTTGATTTAAATTTCCTTATAGGTCCTTATGCAAGCAAAGTGTAAAAAGTACCATTATGGATATTCTGTATCAGCATAACAAGTACTTAGAAATTCTGCTTAGATTTTAATCAGTTCATCTGAATTTCATGCTTCACATAGAGTGATAAGCTTGCACAAACTGTGTTTTGAAGGCTCAGACAATCTTTATCTTCGTTGTGTTGATAGTGTTACTGTTAAAAATAGGAGTCTGTTCTGTTCCCTTACCACTTAGAACAGAACAGATTCCTATTTTTAACAGCAACACTATCACTCCTGAAAGTGCATTACAGATCTGATGCAAGTGGTGTGACTTAGAAGCTCTATCACAGGGCTTTTGAGCAATGATGCTTTTTCAACCCACTACGTCTATTTTGGCTTCAAGAATACTGGATTAAAGCAAGCTCTCTGACTTTTTGTACTGCAGCATCTAGACTAGTTTTCAAGACTCATTATGTTTTAACTTGAGCCACCGAGAACAAAATAAATAGAGGAAGCCTTAAAAAAAAAACTTAGAACCGAAGTTACTGAAAATTAAAAAAAAACTCTCCTTAGCAGCAACACACAACAGTGTCCAAAGCTCTAACCCAAGGTTGCAAAACTATGGACAGAACACTCGCTATCCAGGCTCCGTGTAGTTGGCCCCCCTACAGACAACACAAACGATGAAACCCACCTCATTCGTGCTACGTTTGTGGCGGTTTGTGCTGCTTGGTTTCCGAGGTATACTGTATCGCCTTGTTTTTTCGGGGTCGTGACGTCACTCAGCCCCTCTACAATGTCATAGGGAAACCAAACCGGTCTCATTTGTTAGTACTACGTTTGTGCCGGTTTGTGCCGTTGAAAGTAATTTTCCAGCTGCTTCCCAGCTTCCCAGAGCATGTACCGAGCTTCCCAGTGCACGCGTTTGCTTGTAGCAGCTCGATACATTCTCGACCTGTAGGAGTTAAACACGAAGAGGTTCTAAAATTTCTCCTGTAAACAAATTACAAGTTTTGGACTGCATGAATAACATTAAGATAGTATTGACAGATAGATGCGATTGTGCATTTTACAGATAACTATTCAGATCGCCTCTAAATGACCTGCAGTATTTTTAAATGAACGACGTATACAGAGCTAAAATACATCCAAAGTATGTATTTGACGCTTTTATTAGCAGACCATTCTTGCAGTTAAAGGTACGATGATTTGGTTAGCACTGTAATGCGACTATAACAATTCACTGTTAATTCTTGTGGGAAGTCACGAATTTCCAAATTAGGTGTCTTTTGGCGTTGAAAATAAAATACTAATTTCGTGGGTTTCATACAAGTTTAAAAGCATCATGAAGGATCAAACAACATCTTCAGAACTTAATATTTTAATACCTTCGCAGTTTTTATTCTCTTGGCGCCTCCCTCGATATTACCCTTGGGGCGATGCATTTACTCCAACTTCTGAAACCCATATGTGCCTGCACGTTCTTCTGGTATGTTATGATCAAGTCCGCTGAAAATTTAAAGACAAGCTCCGTTAAGTTGTCCCCCCTACAGACAACACAAACGATTAAACCCACCTCATTCATTAGTGTTACGTTTGTGCCGGTTTGTGTCGTTGAAAGTAGCGTTTGTGCTGCTTTCGTTTTCCGAGATATAGCGCCTTGGTTTTCCCTGTGATCACATGACCATGCACGATGACTTTGACCTCCGGTGACTCCGTCTGCCGAGTGTTACAGTTTAGCGCGTACATTTAACATTTTAAAATGTTTAATTTAAAATGAGCCTCCTTAGGTGTGAATAATACTCAGACAAGTTAACCATCTATGACATAAACCTGTGGTTGTAATGTATGTAAAATCGCCGTGATTGTAAGACCTATGGTTTGTATTTGATACGGCACGTTTTCCTTTGCTTTCCCTACCGTGACACGCTCTTGCCAAACGCGTAACTGTGGGATAACATCGCGACAAGACCTCCGCAGGTGTATAAGGCATGTATATTGCGGCAGTGTATATCAGGACTGGCGCCTTGCTTCCATGCCCCCCTGGCACCGCTGTCGCAACAATGGTCTTATATCAGGCTATGATATACCCAGACAGGACGTGTCCCGATATATGGACTTTGTGTTGCGACATGGGGTCAGCATATTGTAACGCAACGGGGGTTCAGGCGGGCACCCTGCAGCATTAGGTCGGCCACCCACCGTCGGGCTGGACCCAGCCCAGTGAGCCAAAGAGAGATCTCTCTACAGCCCAGTAGCTGTAGTCCTGCTATCACAGGGAAGGGCGGTGACGTCACCTGCTCTGGTAAGCCGGCTCTTACACAGTGCCTGTCAGCCGTGAGCGTTACAATATTCTGTCTGGGAATGTCCTATCGCAACATATGGACTCCATGTCGCGACATGGGTGCGAGGCATTTTGCTGGGGGTATGTCATGTCGCGATATACGGGCTTCATGTCGCGACATGGACGTGGCCGATTTTGTCATATCACGATATAGGGCCTTTCGTGTCGCGACATGGGTGCGGGGGCGTTTTGTCGGGGTATGTTATATCGCGATATACAGGCTTCATGTCGCGACATGGGGCGGGGCACTTTGTCGGGGGTATATCATATCGCGTTATATGGGCTTCATGTCGCGACATGGGCGTAACCGGTTGTGTCATATCACGATATATGGACTTAATGTTGCGACAGTGGCGCCTTGACAGTGATGCGCCAGTCACAATGGGTATCGCGATGTGATCGTGATGTGCGCCCTCCTATCGTGACGTGCTATCGGAGTCGTGAGCGTGCTGTGGATGCCATGGCATTTTTTGTCTGCTATTCAGTTCAGAAACCAATGTATGTGTTACTGTATATCTAGCGTGCTCATACAGAACTTCCGCTGTAGCGCTTTACCCAATCAGAGTGTCGATTCTCATTCTTCACCCAATCGCGGCCCGAGCTGTTCGGGGGTTTAGCCAATCGCGGCTCTGAGAGCTGTTCAAGCCAGCAGCGGCAGGTGGATCGGCTTGTTTACCGTCAATGAGAATCTATTTTAAAGCACTTATTTTTTAAGTGCTTTACTTATTTGTAAAATAACTACATCGGCTTGTTTTTTTAACGTCTTTATTGATTCACAATGTCCCGTACTCTTCGAAATAAATACATTTTTTATTTGAAATATAACTGTCTCCGCTGCTTTCTGTAATGAATACATGGTATTTGAACAATTGTAATTGTATATTTAAGGTAGGGGAAACACCTTCTGCTTTGTACTTCAAAAATGAATAGAAATGTAAAGTGTATGATCATTATATTATTATGCTTGTGCTTTCAATTTTGTTTTTTATTGTTAAATTATATCGATCTGGAAACTAATACCTTAAAATGTGAATATGGACTTTCCAGTATTGCTTCTCGGATGTGTTATTTACTACCCGCGACAACCTTGTACGTAGTGCCCCTTAAAAAACACGCTAGTTCTTTTTCACGTTAATGAATGTGCATTGCATAAAACGTGCAACAGTTGTCTTGCTGTTCGTAAAGTAGCAAACTCAAGCCTTTTTGAACACGTGGCTCGACTGACGGGTCGAATCTCTACACGTCCCTTGATACTCGTGTTTATTAAGAAGGACACAGTGAGAAACTGATCACTTCTTGATTTTAAAAAAACACCGCTGCGAAGTATTAAGACGTGCTCGTTAAAGGCTCTTGGTAGGAACATGCAATTGTTTGCTAGTGTTCGCCTTTTGAGACTACACAGCAACTCTTCTGATTAGGATATGTGATATTTGTAACAAAATTAATTTTCCTGCTCACACAAACGCACAGAAGACACTGATATTAAATGCAAAATCCACCCCTGTCCCCCACCCGGGCAAACAGAGGAACACAATTGCAGAACTGTTACTCTTGCAGCTGTAACAGACACTTGAACTCGGCAGACGGGGTCATTGGTGGTCAAAGTCACCGTGCATGGTGATCACTGGGAACCCAAGGCGCTATATCTCTGGAACGAAAGCAGCACAAACGCTACTTTCAACAACACAAACCGGCACAAACGTATCACTAACGAATGAGGTGGGTTTCATCTCCTGTCCTGTCTGTAGGGGGGCAACTTCACGAAGCTCACAATCCAGCATGATTTATGCGCAATTCTTAAACAATTTCTAAAAACTTGGAGCAATTTAATTTCGATTAAAGTTTGAAAGCTTTATACGTTGATGGATTAAGGGCAAGATTAAGATTTGCTGGACTGTAGCATTCTAGAACAAGGGTCGGCTACAACTGTTCTAACCTTTTATGACTCAATGACTCATTAATTACTTCATTACCCAGTTATTCTGACTGTCACTCAATCCATCATTTTTACAGAGTGACTTTTCATAGTGATTGTCATTTTACCGCACTTTGTAAACCCCTGTTACAACAGGGCGTTGTTAAATTAAAATCAAAGAGCATTATAGAAAAATAGTTATTATAAAGAGTTGGGGGGAAAGCATGATTTTGTCAATATTTATCAATATTTACAGGGACAGGAACTAGAAAATAAAAGTTATAATCCTTTCACATAGTGTAGTGTTTGGGTCATTAAATCAGAGTTATTGGTATGCAAGGAAAAAATACCTCATGCGTGCTGCTCTGCTCTTGTCCAAGTGCGACTATGTCCTTACACAAAACAGACATGAAATTCACTGAGCATGCATAGACTGTCCTTGATTGATCCCTAAGAAAGTATCATAGCAAACCCACATCCTGTGACTCCCCCAGACAAATTACTGTATCTTCAGTCCCACATGAAAGGATTACTGTTCTTGTCCACACAATGCGTGAAGCACCACACCAATTTTCAGTGCTGTTCGGCATATAAAATTCACATACTGTAGACCTACAGTATAGAGTAATTGAATACACTTGTTAAGGTTTGGTACACTAACCCATGGAGAGTCTATACACTTCTGTGCTTTCAGGCAGGATATATTAACCTTCAACTGATCCAAAAAAGGCAGAAGAGTAGTTTTGTCAATCAAAGTGCCAGATACACAAATGGAGTTCTCCACTGGTGCACGGAGTTGAGGGTAAAGGGTGGTTTATGTTTTGTTCGGAGATTGATGAGGTGCTGCAGAAAACAATCTGCTGATTGTCAGGTGCCTCTGTCAGCATCGGCAGCCATACTTTAGTCCAGCCTTTTTGGATAATTAGGCAGATTAGCAATGGGGCTGAATTGCAATTATTAATTTAGGAAGCTGAGACAAGTCAAATCAGCACACGGACGATGGGGATATATCTGCATTTTCTCTGGCCCGAATTGGAGCCTGGAGATAGAATGTTTCATAGCCAAGGAAACATATTCTACTCTAGTTCTCAGCCCTGTCCACATTTCTAAGCTTCTTTTATTTGCATTCAGCAATGCAGGAAAGATATGTCTGCGTTGTGGGACTCAGAATGTAAGGTAGGCATTGTCAAGTGCAGTTTATGGGCCTTTGACATGAAGTGGCTGCCTGCATTTTGCAGAGGTCTGTGTATGATAACTTGTAGGAAGCACTTGCTTTTTCTGGAGATTTCTGAAAGAAGAACCATCCATAGTTAAATTGTCTTATGTCTAATAAATGCTTCATTGTTTTAATTAAAGACCCAGCTTTTCAAGAAATGAAGAGGAGGTCCAATTAAATGATGACTTTTGGGTAAATGGAGTAATTACCTGAAACGTGTAACCACACTAAACCCAAATTACAGAAATAAGACAAAATGCAGGCTTTAAAATTCGTAATAATATCCTGACCTTAATCTTGCTAATATGTTATACTGAGCTTGATAGGATATGGGGAATGTTTTAGGAAATAATTGGGACTAAACAGAACAAACGGACATGTAGCCCATGTAACAGAACATCTTGACTGCTAAATGCCAACAAGGCCGTAATCTTGCCATAATGAATTTACGATTTGATTAGGGTTTACGACAGCCACATTAAGTAGTTGGCTATGTGGCCATAAAAGGGGCTGTAAGAACTAAAAACACAACACAAAACCACAAAATATAGATGAGATCTTTCAGTTACATGAACAGTTCTAAATGGTTTCCATTTTGAATAATGTGTTTGTCAGCTTTGTGGCAAATTGTTTCTGTAGTCAGCTGTGACACTGACCACTGTGATTGCAGTGGACTAAGTGCCCATTGAGAACTAGTGTAGGCTGTGAGGTTGCAGTGATAAAACATATTACATGCAGTGTGAAATGAGGCCTGATATAATCATAATGGAGACCACCGAGCAGGAGTTCATCTGCTTGCCCAACTTCCTGTGAATATGTCTGCAGTCCATGGCAGACACGGTCTGAACGACAAATTAAATTGCAGCAAATCAAAAGTCATCAAGATACGGTGTATGATTGCTTAAGAAAGCAAGTCATGTCAGCGCAGTTTTATACCCAGTCAATGGCTAGACGATAGGTCATGCTTTCTATTCAGAGCCAGACAAAAGTTGCAATGATCTATACTTCGGCATTCCAATCGGTGGTTTCCACTAATAATAATAATGAATAATTCCTTACACTTATATAGCGCTTTCCTGGACACTCTACTCAAAGCGCTTTACAGGTAAGGGGGACTCCCTTTCACCACCACCAATGTGCAGCACCCACCTGGATAATGTGATGGCAGCCATAGTGCCCCAGAATGCTCACCACACATCAGCTATCATGGGGTGGAGAGCAGAGTAATGAAGCCAATTCATAGATGGGGATTATTAGGAGGCCATGATTGGTAAGGGCCAATGAGAAATTTTGACGGGACACTGGGGTTACACCCCCTACTCTTTTTGAGAAACACCCTGGGGTTTTTAATGACCACAGAGAGTCAGGACCTCTGTTTTACGTCTTATCCGAAGGACGGCGCCTTTTTACAGTATAGTGTCCCCGTCACTATACCGGGGCATGAGGACCCACATGGACCGCAGGGTGAGCTCCCTGCTGGCCCCACTAACACCTCTTCCAGCAGCAACCTTAGTTTTTCCCAGGAGGTCTCCCATCTAGGTACTGACCAGACTCACACCGGTCAGTGTTGTCTCTTCCTTGGTTTTTTTAGCAGACTAAAGAGATTCTCAGTACTGATATATAGTTACTATTAAGGCTGATTTAGAATACAAAATGTATTCACCCTTGCACTTCTTTTTTTAATCTTCCAGTTACTACGGCAACAAGATGTTGTCTGTGTGGTAGCTGGCACATGATGCCGCAGTCCCAAATGTTTCCTATAAGTAGATCACAGCGGATGTTACTTTTTTGTTTGCACAGGGAGGCAGCCATGTTCTCTTTTTAAATCACCTTACATGGGAACATTCTCTTTTCATATGAATAGGGTTGTATCTGACATTGTTTACAGATTTTATAATGCTTATAGATCTCACCCCATCGAGCCATTAAATCAGAAGGTAAATTCAATGCTTGATAATATCTTCATGTAGGAGTTCTTCCTATTGTATTTACAGAATATTTCTTCATCAATCATGCTTTGCTTGTACAGTATGTCCATTATCTATTATGGCTTAATTATGTTTCTTAGATGTGCAGTATAGAGAGCACAGAGTATTATTACAAAACCTAAAATCTGATTCTGTTTGGACCTCAAGCATTTCTAGGATTCATGCATTTCTGCTGTACAGTATTTACAGAGAGATAGTAGAGTACAGAGAAATAATGTACTTCTCGTGTGCTCACACTTGTCTCTTTGCTTACGTTGCATGTGAGGTTTGAATGCATTTGGAATTCAATGTCTCTCAGGCATCATCTAGCCCCCTAAGCCTGCAGAGCACAAATGCTGGTGAGCAAACCCAGCGAGCCCAAAGATCAATTATAAGGCCCAACAAGCACCAACCACTGCAACACATGTAACAAGATGACAACAAAAGAGCCATGTTACATTAATAATAATAATAATAATAATAATAATTCCATACACTTATCTAGAGCTTTTCTGGACATTCCACTCAAAGCACCTTACAGGTAATAGGGACTCCCCTCCACCACCACCAATGAGCACCATTCACCTGGATGATGAAACAGCAGCTAGAGAGCGCCAGAACACTCACCACAAACCAGTTCATAGATGGGTTTTATTAAGAGGCCATGATTGGTAAAGACCAATGGGAAATTTGGCCAGTACGCTGGGGTTACACCCCTACTCTTTTCAAGAAATGCCCTGGGATTTTTAAGGACCGCAGAGAGTCAGGACCTCGGTTTTACATCAGACGTACAGCACCTTTTTTACAGTACGGTGTTCCCGTCACTTTAGTGGGGCATTAGGACCCACAAAGACCGCAGGGTGAGCACCCCCTACTGGCCCCACTAACACCACTTCCAGCAGCAACCTAAGTTTTTCCCAGGAGGTCTCCCATTCACGTACTGACCAGGCTCACACCTGCTGAGCTTCAGTGGGTTGGTAGTTGTGAGTTGCAGGGTGACATTGCTGCTGGCTACATTAACCCTTCTGTATGAACTGGGATTTTCAAAGTGTGTCAGAATAGTGTGAATCAAATTGCGCAGGCTCGAGGAAAGCCATCCTCTTGTGTTGGCATGAAGGTAGTGGCAGAATAGCCAAGTTGGTTCAAATGCAGACCACAATTGAGAAGAAATAGTGTTGGTTTACAGGTTTGTCTGTGTTTTTCAAAAAAGAATCCTTAAAAGGATTTCACACAGAAAAGATTGTACAACATATTGTAAAGGATAAACAAACATTAAACAGGCCTCATTAAAATTTCTAGGTCAATAGAGGGCTCACTGATTAATTATCAAAGCCTTTTTCTATGACCACTTACAAAGGGAGGTTGTTGTGTTTGGCCTCTTCTGTCTGATTTTACTCACAGCTCTAGTGCACTGAGCATCTGTGGGGCATGTTGGCTAGACCAGAGGCACTGCTGAAGAACTGCAGCATTTAAAACACCTGATGGGGCCAATGTACAGGGGCTGTGATGTGTGAGCCAGGCCCCTCTCCCTCCCACCTCCCTTTTCACAGAGCCACATTCATTATCAATAATTAATCAACCTTCGCCACACCGAAGCTTCAGCTTTCGTTTGAGGGGAAGATCAAAGAGCCTACCTTGAGATAAAAATCATTACTCATTTTCTCAGTCAGCAGTGGAATAATAATGAGCTTTCCTGCATTTATAAAGCGCAGGCATGATTTTTCCCCTCGTTCTCTTTCTGCTATTAATATTGTTCATCTGCTTAAAGTTGAGACCGTATGAAGCCGTTCTGTGTCTGTCTTTTCTCTGTGCTTGCCAAACATTTTTGTTTAAATGTAGTAGTTTTTAAGACAGATACTTTTACCCAGTATTGCAAAATTTTTGGATTCTAAAGTTCTACAAAATAAATCAATTTTTTTTCTACCAGATCTCCAGATCAAATGGAGATGAAGAAAAGGAATATTTGCCATGCATTCTATATGATTGTTTAACATAACCTGAACATAAATGTGCACTTAGGGTGTGAAAGCATAATGGCAGTTAAATTGGACACATGGGATAGAATTCTAGATGAAGAGAACTAGTACAGCTTTCCTGCCTATAGATAGACTGTTCTAAAGCTCCAAAAGCATGTCACTGGCCAATTTACTTAGCTCCCTTTTCTACTTAAAATTAAGACTTGTGTATATGCTGTCGGAATGGAATGTAACAAGAAAGTTGTACATTTATAATTTGTTGAAAATCACTTGGCTCCTTCCCCATAAAGAGTAGTCAGTATTTGTATGCCAGACCTGTCATTTATTTTTAGGTTCTCTGTCATGAATATACTCTCTGTTAATATACTTTCTGCCATTTTTTCACTTTCTGCCCACAAGTGTTTGCATTCTGCTTGTAAATGAAAAGCATCGATTGGCAGTTACATTGTCAAGCTTTCTTTTTTCCTCAAAATCAGATGAAATATTTTTCTTCATTACTTCATTGTCATATTGCTCTCTCCATCTGAAATGCAACTGGAAATTAGGGACTTAATGGTACCAAGACTTTGAAATTGAGGGAAGCAGACTTTGTTGTCTTCTTTGTCGTTTTTTCTTAATCTTCTTCTTTGTTGTTTTTTTTTCTTAATCTTCCTTGTCTTAGTCTTCTGTTTTTCATGCCCATACTGCATTTGGTAACCATTCATAAGACTAGGTTTGTTAGAGGGAAAAGAGTAAAATACCTGAGTCAAAGGTAGAGAAGCTGATATTTGAATGTGTGAACTTCCCATTAGAAGCCCAGAGCCTTAATCACTACATTGGAACCCCTTTATATACAGGGCAAAGGGTGGGGGAAGCCGAACTTTTCTGCTCAAAGACAGTGCGCCCATTCTGTCTTTCTGTAATACTGTACTGTAGCATGTGCATGACGAAAAATTCTAGTATTGCAATGAAGAAAGGAAAATGGAAAAACTGGCATTTTAAAAACACTTGTTAGGTGTTTTGAACAAAATAGAATCATTTCCCTGTTTTGGGGATGGCGATGTAAAATCAGTAATGATTTCCTAAAAGGCCTGTAGAGCCCTGTGAACATAAGTTTCTTATGCACAGTTTCTCGCAATTACCTCTTACAAATCTTTTGAGAAGCTTTTTACACAGAACTTCTAGACAGCAAGTGATCTCTTTTGTGGTTTCGTTTCCAAAGTCTCGTTGATCCGCAATGACAAATGATTCACCTTTTTGTTTACTTTCTTAGAGTGATTGAAACCATGAAACTCAGAATCCATTGGGAATTTTTGTGTGCAGTACTTTCAAGATAATAGCCAGGAAGCTGAGCAAGCACTATACCTTGCTATAACACTAACTGAGTTTGTTGTTACGCTGTAATGGGGATTGTGTGTCTTTGTCATGCTGTCACTATATATTGCAAGTGACACCACAGCACAACTTGTTCAGGTGGCTTTTTATTCATCATGTGGCAAAAGGCTTTTCTTCTCGGGGGGGGGGGGGGGAGATTTCTTCAACGCTGACAACTGAATCTGTCAGAAAGAGATTTATTTATCAGCCTGGGGATCCTTTGGAAATTTCATTACTGTTTGGTTGTATTGAGCACAACAACTGATTACATTTTATCTGGGAAGTTGTCGTTATATACTGAATTACATTCAGTTCATAATGCCCTACAACTTGAAACAATCAAATCAATACAATCTGGCCCATTCTCCAAACACCAGTCCTAATCAAGACATAATTAGAAATGTTTGTCCACATTTAGCAAATACATTTTACCAAATAAAGTGGGAATGTACCTTGCATGACTAAGTTATGAACTTACTTTCCAGCAGGGAGACCACATAATTGGGATGTGGATGTTGTTGAACATAAGGACATAAAAAGAATGTAAAAACAGTTGCTAACGATTAGGAGCTGTTTGACTCATCAAGCTAAGTTGGATTTCAGTACCTAATTGAACCAAGGCTCTCATCCAAACATTTCATGAAAGACGCAAGGTTATCAGCACTAACATGGCAAGATAGCTTGTTGCAGACTCCCACAAGTAATTTCTGTTGCTAAAAAAGGTTTCTATAATTGATCTATTGTTGTCTGTGTGGGCTGTAAGTGATTTTTGCTTGAGAGTTCAGAACTTAATGCTGTAGGTTAATTTTTTATGAAGCTATATTATAAAATACTTAAAGCATATTAAACTTGTAGGAATTCTTATCAATAATTCGACCATTATCATGCTCTACATTTTTTAATTTCCTTTTTACCTAAGTGAAGAACTTCTCTAATAACATTTTCACATCACAGTAAACTCATAGGTAAAAATATTGACTGAAGGATGACTAGGACTCTAGAACTCCACAGGTAATGTGTGGCTAGTTTCAGGAGTGGGACTCAGATAGACTGCCATCCCCTTCAGTGGTCACTAATCACAGAAAACTGGTAGAAGAAGTAGAATCCGCATTTTAATCCCTCACACCACTACCTTCATCTGAGCCTCAGACCTACTAGACAATGGGATGGGATTAGACTAAGAGTATTTTAGTGGAACACAACCACATGCTCTTCAAGTTTTTGTTTGCTGCTCACTAAGAAACAGCAGATAAATCATTTGTTTGGTCCTAAAGGATTTTTACCTTTTGTATTTTGATTTGCCGTTGGCTTGTCATTTTCTTTGTGGCTGTGGGTAGGGTTCTTTGCATTTTTATCAAGTGAAGGGATACCGCTTGTTTGTGTTTCTCCACTTTGTCCGGGCAGTCAAAAATGACAGAAATAAAAGTGACAAATTGAAACTAGTGTGCCCTTCAAATAGACCGTAGGAAGCAGCTGGGTCTCCATCTGATTGATGCTGTGATGAAGGCAATGTGATAGCTAACACTGAGGAACGGCACTGGTAGATACTGTATGTGTCCAGAAATGTGTTGAACCAGCTTCACTTTAATGGGTGAATCAGTATCTTCTTATATCTTAAACACCTGAGAAAGAAAAATAAAAAAAGACATGGATATTAGTATTTTATAGGTAAGAGGAGAGTTTAAAGCCCCTTTTGTTTCAGGTTATTTTTTGCTTTACAGACCAGTGTATATACAAAATGGGTACAGGAAAGAAAAATCGATAGTGGTGCTTCTTTGTGAACAACAAATCAGAAAACAGAAACAAAATAACATTGCTAAACATTTTTTTTTAAGTCAGCTATTGAAAGATTCATCTCAATATCCCTTAATTTGATTAACTTTAGTCTGGCATCTTCATTTGTGATACTAGTTCTATGAGACCCCACTGCTTTTAGTTGAGTTAAACTGTCATATTGTATATTCTCACTATCATCTTTATCATTATCATTAGTAATGTTTCCAATATCTAAAATGTACAGTTTTGTCATGCTTCTCCAGTACTAGAACATTACAGTGTTTTGTGCTTTTCTGATCCTGTTCTAATCTCTTTGTCTCCACAGCTGTCTGCCTAGTCTTGGGCTGTATGATTTTCCCTGATGGTTGGGACTCGGAGGTGGTGAGGGACATGTGTGGGGAAGAGACTGGCAAATACACCCTGGGAAACTGCTCTGTGCGCTGGGCATATATCCTGGCGATCATCGGCATTCTGGATGCCCTCATCCTCTCCTTCCTCGCTTTTGTTTTGGGCAACAGGCAAAATGACCTGTTGCAGGAGGAGCTGAAGGCTGACAACAAAGGTAGGGCATGCTGTGGCTTCTGTGTGGAAGAGTCATTTCGGCAACTGGGCAAAATTATATCATGTTGTATTGGTAAAGGATCAATAAGAATGACTCCAGCGGTCCAACTGTTGGTTGAACAGGATGCAAACCCACTGATGCAACATAATCAATGCTAAGTGGTGACTTTATCTAATTGTTCTTGACAGACTTAGCTAAGTGTCCAATATGATCCACTATATTATCTCTGCAAGAGTTGCTCCAATGGAATCCTCTCAACTCCACTTCTCTCCAGGTTCAAGATGACTGAATAGGCAATGAATCCAAACTGCTTATAGCTTTTATTTCAATGGTTATACTCTTATCTTCAGCTGTGGATATATAATGACGATCAGCTGTTCTCTGGGTTTTAGGTTATTTTGAAATCATGCTTCGCATAATTTCTTTTGTTTCACTTGATTTTTCGCTGTTGAAACACACCTGATGGTCATAAAGATGAGGATTATTTTACAATGACAAATCCTTTCACTTAGATTGCTATTTGGTGCTGTACTGTATGTTTAAAAGTAAACCATTTTCAATTCTTTGAATATGAAATGTGCTTGGGAATCGATGATCCTGCAACATTTGACATAGAATAAATTCTAAGAACTTTAAAAGATGTAGTAAATGCATTATAGTTTTTGTTCATGTAAAAAAATAAAGACTTTTCTAAATTTCTAACCTGTAAGCGTTACATGTTTATTAAGATGCATGCTTCATTGTGCATTCTGGTTTAGAACACATTCCTTTTCCATGGCAGGCATTTTAAAAGGTGCCATATAAATAAAGTTCTGTTCCATTATGAACAGTACTCATTTTTACCTGGCACACATTTAGAATCATTATAAGCTTTATTAAAAGACACACACACACATCTCTTCAAAAATGTTGTGTTTTATAGCAAGCTTCCTTTATGACTTTATATTGCACTGCAATGAAATCACACAGACCAGGGCCAGAGTAGAGGAAAAGCAATATGTTTTTAAAATAATGGAAGCTTTTTGCTGAGCAAAGATATGCAGAACAAGCTACTTTACCACATCTAGGATCTTAATATAGCAGAGGCTCTTCAATCAAAAATGTACAGTATTTCAGAATGAGAAAACAGGTCCAGTGGCCTCTTCTAAGTATATGCTTGGTCCCTCAATGTGTGTTTTTATGTTCTAATCGTGATTGTGTCAGGACACCAGGAATGTGGTGACTCCACATTCCTGTGAAATATACTCAAGCGCGTTTTAAGGTTATAAACAGTCACCGCTATCGCAGTATTCAGGTTTAAATTATTATGGGTTTCTGTCAGACATAAAAGAATGATGTTAGAAGCTGTGAAATGGAAGTATACAATTATAAATTGGGGAAAAATCTTTAATTCCTACTTTGAGCAATTACTGTATATGCTGACTGAGGTCACATATTGGTGGCTGGTCTTTGGTGGCTGCAACTTGTGTTTCTGTTAACGCATCTTCGTGAAGCACTAAAAATAACACAATGCTGAGTCATTTGACACTTCTTGACCTTCAGTTGTTAAAGAAACATTAGTCACTATGGTTAACCCTTACATTAATAATCTGCATCAAGATCAAGACTAATATACAGTACATGTTTTTTTTAAGTCTGCTGTATTCCAGTTCTTTGTATGCTGCAGAATTTCCCCTTTCAGCCTATTATTAGAACTCAAAGTGTTCTCCTTGCAGATTTATTTTCCTATTACAGAGAGTTATATTCACACATTGCTGACTGCAATAAATTTATGGTGACTGTGTTTCATAAACTACGATCATAAAAAAGTGCTTCAGTGGGAGTGTACTCCCATTACTCTGTTTTGTGGATCACAGGCCTTTACTTTCCATCACTCAAGTGTTTCACTACAGGGATACGAATACCTTTACCCTTTGGGGCTATTAACTGTATGGTGTGCATCTGTGTAATGCTCAAAATGATATTTAAAATAATTACAATGCCTATATAATTACAGTAACTTCTTATCCTAAGTAAATACGTCCACGTTTATATGCTTCTGTGTTCTTTGAAACAGTTTTTACAGGTAACTATAATGTATCAACATAATTATATATATACACACTATCCCTTGTATATATATATAGTCCCTTGTAAGAAGGACAAAAAATAACTTTCACAAACACTAATGCTTCCTTTCCGGAATCCATGGTTTTAATATTAATACATTTTTTTTCTGCTGTTGGAGTTCTAGTAGAAATGCTATACAGTTAAATTTAAACATGCAAAATATTAAATTTTGAGCTGCAGACCGTATCAGTATTCATGAATTAGTGATGGTTTCAAATAAACAAAATGCACTTCAAAATTATTTCAGTTCAAGGCAAAAGCATGGAGCTAATAATTAATGATTATTATAATGCTGCTTAAAATGAACATAAAATTGAAGTCAAATAAAACTGTAAAATATTAGTAAGCTTTTTAATTGAGTCGAGTCTCCATAAGAATGGAGATACATATACATAATTCAGGAGTCTGCCTAGTCTGGGTGCCTGATTGTCCCATTTATTTGCACTGAGATCCCAGGAAGGTGGGAATACCTGCAGTACAGTAGATAACTAGGTCTTGGAGTGGGTGATAAAGCATGAGGAAGTCCATAAAGGTGGAATGGTGGAAGGCTGTGCAGACTTCTTCAGAATTGTGATTGGTCCTAATGCCTAATGGGTTCCAATGCAGTGTAATGAGTGTGTGGCATTAAAGGATGCTGTAGCATGTTTATAATGTCTATTAAGGGCATAACTAGAGATGTCAATTCTTAAAGAGCTCAGCAAAGTCAGTTGTTACTTACTGTACATAGAATTGAGCGTAATCTTCTTCATAATGGGCTTGCGAAAAAAATAGTTGACAAAGATTCATTGGAATTTTCATGCTGCTATTGGGACACACATTAATCGTCATATGACAAGGGAAACATAGCTCTTCAATTTTACTTCTGAACTTATTTTCAAGGTATTTTATAGCTGAGGACTTACTGTAGGATACACACCTTATTCGTAATTCAGAAACTGTAATACTTCATGGACATAATGACAAATGCTGGCTTTATTGTCTTTTATTCTAAAGCTGCATTCCAATATGTTATCTCGTCTTTATGGTTTCCTTGTGACACAGCACGTTTTGTCACATCTGCCTCAGAAGATATGGACATCTGGAACACCGAATTCTCTATGATTGGACTAGACACACTGTTCTGAAATTGAAATTTAGATGCCTTTGGCATATCCCTCAAAGCAATGATGCGCTTTTTGGTCTGACTTATTGAACAGTTCTGCTGATTTAGCCATTTCTGCTTTTTGGTTGTTTGGGGGTTTGTTTTTCTTCCATGGTTTTTGTGATGTTTTAACCTTTTGTTTTCATATTCCACATTTTTTATAGATCTCTGTTTTCAAAAAAGGAAGTGGAGTCCTGCAAGATTGTTACATGTTTTAATAAATGTTTGATTGGTTTGACTGAGAATGTGTGCTTGTCAAAAATGCTGAAGCTATCCAATTCAGGCAGAACATATCTCAACAATAGAATTTAACACCCCTCCACTAGAGCTCCAGCTTTGTAAAAAAAAGCCTTAAATTAACTACAAGAAGAAACAGTCTAGGGGGCTTCAACATATCATGCATTTAATGCATTCTTTCCAGCACCTACACAACCTTTGCTTTCATGCTGTCTCGAAAGAGGAACCTTATTTCTCCTTGCCCAGTTTAAAAAACTGACTGATTGCTGCTCCCTTGACTATATTCAGCCCTGGAACCCTTAACAAGCAAACTGCCAATTAGCCCTTCAGCAAGATGTTCCAGTGCTTTTTAATTAGCCCCTAAATAAGCAGGCTGGTGTGCTCCAAACTCAGTGACAGAAAGACATCTGAGTTGTCAGCTACTAATATTTATTGCTTTTTTGCAGATATGTTCTCAAAACACACATATCAGTGGCTGAAAAGTGAGGATTTGTGTAGAATTTTTACTGTTCCTTCATTTCTTCAAGTAGATATATTTTAAAATGTTTAAAGCTTATTACTACGGACAATTTAAAGGGCATATACTTCTGAGCACGAGGTGCATGAAAGATTTAAGCAGCTTAAAAGGAGCATTGAAATTATCCATTTACAGTACTGGGGTACTAAAGAATAAAATATGAGGTTCTTTTGTAAGAGATGTGCAAGAAATAAACCAAATATTCTGAAATATTTGGTGGTCAAGTAGGAATTTATTTTCTTGGCTTGTACAGATTTCCATTTTAATTTTTATCATCAGGGTAAAGTAACGCAGATATGGCCAAAGTGTACATCATAATAGCATCTGATTTGGAAATTTTACTTGAGGTAATATGATTAAAAAAATCAGGAAATTTCAAGTGAGGAAAAGAAGCGGGCAGTTTGTAATTCTGAGGTCATCTTTTAGTGTGGCAATTCACAGTCCTGTGTGAGCAGACACTAATACACTGCAGCTCTCCAGGAGATTAGATTTACACCTCTGATGCCCATAAGAAATTGTACCATGGTACATTTATGGTACCAGTACTATGGTATTGTACCCTGGTATTTTTGACAGTACCATAGTACATGTACCATGGTATAAGTACCATGGTACTCGTACTGTATACCATGGTACAATTTCTTATGGGTGCCCACAATTGTGAATTATGAACTTAAAAGGTGTAGTTCGTAGGCTTTGTCTTCTTTGTATTGTTGGTGTATGCATTCTGTGTGATTTACTCTTTGCTTTCTTGGCTAGTACAATTTATTTAACATTATCTATGTATTCTGGGAAAAGGGGCTTTAGAAATAGTATCCAAAGCTGAAACAGAAAAATGGGGCATAAAATAAATATTTTTAAATAAGTCTTCTCCAATCAGTGTTTGAGCTTTGCTTCCTGGTAGGAACCTTTGAACGTTCTTTACAAAACTCCCCTTAACGGTGAAAGAAGCAAATCTTTAGCAAATGAGTTTGCATAATAAATCATTGATAAACAAGCAAATGTTTAATAATAAAATAACCGGCTTATATGTGAGGTCTACAAATTAGGTCCTGGTGCCTTTGAAAATGCTTCTAACACACATTCAATAAAGTATGAATTGCAGGTATGATCTGGTATAGTTTGAATAAGGAAACTACAAAAACTAAAAAACAAAGTCAGTCAAGAAGACATATTCAGAATCTGACACAGCACCTTTGATTAGATTGGGTTCTCTGCTAATTGGTTCGATCCATTTTGTAAGATAACATGCAATCACAGGATCCTTGACCTGCCTAAAACAGTTTCTTCACGCTTTTTTTCTCCATTTTAGTGGGGAGGTTTCCATGGTTACCCATCAGATTCCAAAGGATGAGAGGCCTTGTCTCCCCTGAGCCTTCCTCACTCTGCAGCACCTGTGTCACAAAAATGTTTGTGCATTTTTTTCCACTTGTATTTCATTTCATTTATTTGTTTAATTTGCAGTTTATGCTATATACATAAGCATGAACCATTTTACTGTATAAACTCCTTTTTCGAAGAGGGTTAGAGTTGCGTTTATTTGATTTGCTTGAGCAGATATTTGCAGTAGCTTTATTTCTGAAAGCCCTAATTCTAGGCAGAGCTGCTCGGACTGAATGGTACCATCTATTTATGAATATTGCATTTGTCGATGCTTCAGTGTTGTTATTAGTCATATGGTTTAAGCAAAAGTAACAAACCCTTGTCTTGGAGGACCAAAAAGCAGTATATAAGATACTAATTATCAATCATAATTTTCTAAACACTTGAATCAATCTCATTTTTACAAGTCAAGCAGGCAGTCTGTTCAAATAAAAACCACTAGAAAGCAATTGACACAACTCAGTTTAACAAATTGCGTGCTCCTCTTCAAAACACATTTCTTCCTAGTCTTCCCTAAATTGACATTGCGTTAAAAAAAGCTGTGTTGTCTCCACACAGCCAGAGAAGAGCTGGCCATTTCTGATTTTGTCCTGTTTGTCTCCTGTATTGGTGTTTTGTATGTGGTTGAAATGAAGACTGCACGTATTATACTGTATATAGTTGTAGACTGAGGCAGGGTGTAAGGCTTACATGTGTCCTGCACATAATAAAATCTGTTAGAATCATTATTGTCTTATAGAAATGTTAAAATATTAATCTGCACATGTCTCCCATAACCCCTGTAGATGCATAGTTTATGACATCCTGATATGCCGGAATGATGTCATCAAAGATATTGAAGAACTCAGCTCTTTATGAACATACAGTGGCTCATGAATTCCAAGTCCAACAGGGATTACGGGGAGAAAATATTTAATCCAATATCTTGATATATTTTTTTTAATGCTTCAGAAACCTGTACAAATATATAGATACTTGATATTAAAAATGATATTATATACAGTACCTAGCTCCTTTAAAATGCTCTGCACATTAATGACAAAATGCTCAACTGTAAAATGAATGACAGTCTTATTTTATATTCTTCATTACTCTTCTGACATTAATTATTAGTATAATGCTAAAAAGAACATTTCAGTTATCATGGTCTGATTGTACTAGTTTTGTATTTGCACCTTCAGCACTGCAAATCACATTTCACAATATTAAGAACATTGGACTCTCTTATTGTACAGTAAATCTGTCACAGTTGTCTGGAGTTGTATGTTTTGTTGTATTTTCTTCGAATTTACATAAATATTAATAATACTTGTCTCATAAAAAACAAGTTTGTGCATGATGCTGCACATTGGTGGTGGTGGTGGAGGGGAGTCCCCATTACCTGTAAAGCGCTTTGAGTGGAGTGTCCAGAAAATAAGTGTAATTATTATTATTATTATTATTATTATTATAAATGTGTAAAGTTTCCACTGATGTGTATTTAAAGCTCACTTTTTCTCTTTTGCAGTATGTTGTAATGAATGGCACCCTTACTTTCTGCCACACAGTCTTGTAATTATAAGAATCAGCAGCATGCATCTATAAATCTTAAATTCACATAGCAATTTCAGTTAAAAATCAGGCTAAACATAAAATGGAGAGATGGATGTTTTTATTCATGGGAATATAGTGGCTCACCCAAGAATTAGCATGCTCTTTACATAATGCTGAATGTCATTTCTTTTATCATCCCTTCCTTGCACATATAGTGTAGTGCTGTCAATAAGCAGTGGTTAGCGATCTGGACATAGCTCTGTTTTTTTTGCATTGAAATCAAATGTGTACTGCTGTGCTTTGAGCAAGGGGCTTCCCTCAGATTTGATTCAGTAAAGGTGACCTGCATGCAGCCTTTATTATGCAGCAGTTTCTTGTTTTCTCAGCAGTATTAGGTGAGACATTCAAGCTATGCTTTCAGATTTAAATGCAATAAAGTGTGTACGAGTATAAGAAATACAAAAAAATGCAGATTCGTTATTTTGAACTTCTGATTAATAAGTACAAATTATGTTATAAAACAGAACCTTCCTCTAACAGTTTTTGTGGAAATTTTAATATTGCATTTCTTATCTCTCTACAATTTAAGGTAAAATGTTGACATTGCTTTCCCTTACAAGTTTTGCTCAGTCTACTGTATAAAGTACAGTATGTGTGGCGTGTTTGAATTAAACCTGTGATCTTAACCATTGTTGAAGAACAGTATTGGTTTGCAGAGACTATTGGATCACTATTTTAAGTGATTAAAATAATGCCCTCTGGTGGTCACAAAGGAAAGTAAAACGAAATTAAAGTTTAATATAGATTTTTGGTCTTTATGTAAGCTTTGCTCCATCAGCAAAGAAAGAAAGAATGAGTATATTTACATCACCATTCCATTCTTATTCCATATAATCGATTATGACATTTCTTTTTTGTTGTATGGAAAAATATAGCCAACACAATTAAGTGTTAAACCCCCACCTCTGTGCACACTACCTGTACAAATTCATATACCTTGCAGGTCAATCACTGAGATATAATCCTTTTAGAGTTTGTTATAGTTTGTAGTGGAAATCTGTCTGATGCAGCTTAAAAGGTAGCAATGAATTAAAGTCAAAATATATCATGGCCTTAACTGTTAGAATCTGTTAATTAATCTTATTAAATTGACTAAAAATCTTATATATTCATGAAATAAATTAATTCTTCTGCAAAATTAAGTAACTAAAGTTATATTTCTCAATTTACTGTTTTAAGGGAGTTCCAGAATATTTGAGTGTCACCTTCTCCAGTTGAATTTTAAGCTACTTTGGATCATACATTATTTTTTAATGTCAATATAAGCAAAATACATGTTCAGTATTTGTTTTCTGTTATTTAGATCTAACTGTACTGACAGTGGACATTTGCAAACTGTATCACTGCAGTACCCTTTAAGGAAAATCTAAGAAAAAATAACTTTTAAAGAGGTACTAGTGTAAAATTATACCAGCACTTTGTGGACAATAAAGTGGGGGTAAACTCTACAATCCAGCTTCACTGTTGGTGTTACTCTTTGGAGTAATGCTTGCTAGGATGAATCTGTGTTCAAAGCATGTCCAATGGATATAACGTATATGCCATTATGAACAAATGATACTTGCAATCATTTAGAAATCATACTGTTTCACATAACATTTTTTGTATTGTGCTTTCTTATCTGTTCACAAGCAAGCCAGGTCTCTAATCAGTAATACCTTAATGATTGAGTAATGATGCAGGGAATTAGACTGGAGAGGAACACAGTGCCTGCACAGTGAATTGCAGTGGAAGTTTCATACTACAGTTAAATGTAGTTAAAATAAATCAAAGAATGTAAACTTACAGTTGCATTACGTTACTGTTCACCCTGTGAAATCATGCCCACTACCACTACTGGTAATAAGACATTTTACCTACTGTATTTCAGCATGAGGTGAGATGACTGCCATGCTAATTATATGACCTTTTGTCTGAGATTTCAAATGAAAGGACAAATATTACAGACTCTAAAGAGTTTTGAGGGCTTTGCTTCTGTCATTCTGCCAACAGCCTCACAGTTTTCCATGTTTACTAGGTTCAATACGCAATAGGATTAAAAACACAATTCTTCTGAACCTACATCTGCGGAAAGGCATCCACAAAGAATGGATTTTCCCTCCTTTTGCAGGAGTCTTTTTTTACTCTCGTGTAATCTCCTGTAATGAAATGCTGGAGACCTTAATTATTTTGCGAGTTCCGTCAGGGGAAAGAAAAGTAAGTCTATGAGATTTATGTGCTAGTATGTATAGTATTTGATATACCAATAGATGTACCTACAGTGTGTAGATGGATTCCCTATATCATTTTTTGCTTTCAAACATTGATGATGAGTAATTATCTGAGCTACAGCAATGCTTATACTCTAATTCCTTGTTAATAAGAGCTCTCCAGAATATTTATTGCTGTAGATAATTTCACAAATTAATATGTACGCCTTATAACCACCCAAAAACTTCCAAGTGAACAGAAAAATACTTCAGAAACCAAATCAAATGTCTCCTCTTGCTCAGAGATTTCTTAAAATACATCAGCAGTGTCTACAATGAATTTTCCAAAGTTGGAAAGAAAAGCTGTTAATAGTTTGAATAGCCACTGGCCTCACAGTGTATCTGATATATTAATTCAGGCTCTCTCAGTCTCTCAGAATTCTGAAAATTTCTAATGAAAATCCCCAGAAAAGATCAGTCGCCATTGATCAATGTCACCTTTTCCAAAATGCTTTTGTGAAAACAGCAAAACAAGTTTTCACGACAGGCTGTGGTTGATGTGTGCAAGCACAGTAATGTTAATCACATTTTGGAAACCTACTGTTGTCGTAAAACTTTCAGGTAGACTATATACAGTAGCCACTCTCCGGAAAATAGCTGGTATTTGTTGTTGCCCTAAACCACAATACATGCTGATATACCTGATTCCTTAAAATGTACAGTGCAAAAAGACTTCAGAAGAAATTAAAGAGAAATAATTCATGAATACAGTCCATGGTTACTTTAGTCCTAAAAAATCCATTTGTTACCGCAAAACTAAAAATGTAATTTCTATTCTATCTTTGCAGATTTGGCAGTTTCACGGGTAAGTTCACAATATTGGGTGTGATGTGTAGTGCGTCGTTGTTGTACAGCAGTTGTGTGGCAGTGTCCTGACAATGCATTACCTTTCTTGTCCAGGTCTATTACTGTGTGGTTTACTAAGTTTGTGTGTGATCGCTTTGGCTAATGTGATGTCATGTTCAATATTTACATGTCATCACCAACTGCGCTTGAGCTAAATGCATCTGGTCATATGAGCTGGGCTCTCACTGCAGTTACGCAGTCTTTTTTTAGTCTCTTCTCCTACTGGGGGGCATTTTTGAAAACAAGAGGTGGAAGCTTGTCATATTAAAGATCCTCCAGGCAAGACTGGTTTAAAGGAATAAAATATATGTAAAGAGAAAATGTCAGAATCACAAACAACACCACCTGTCCTTTTGCTGAATACAGTATTGTGAACATCATGTTTGTTTTTCAGGAGCTTGCAGCAAACAATATATCTTTTTCATATCCATTGTTAATGTTAATCTGTCACTGGGCAAAGTACACTTTGCCAGATTTTCAAAGTTTTTTTTTTCCAAAACTAAGTACAAGAAATATTTTCAGAATACATTTAAAATTGCTGCTTAATTGCTCTGCTCACTTATAATTCAGGGGAGCTTACAAGACAGACAGTACCTGCAGACTCAATTATACCTCCTTGTGATCCAGAACGCTCTGATGTGTTGACTTTACAAAGTTTTTACAAAGTAGAATGTCTTAAAGTTTGCCTTTCTAAAATATTATTTTGGAAACTTTCAAACACAGAAATCCTTCATTGAAAGTAAAGCATTCATTCACTGCAAATGGGTCCCTTTTGTTCCTGTTCATTCCTAATATTTTTAGAGCAAACTAGCGTCCTCTCAGAAATAACAGAAATCAGCTCTAGGTACCTTCTTGGGAAAACACCTTCTGCTTTGAAGAGAGTGGACAGTTTCCAATGCACACTTTAATTTCATGTACAGTACATAATCATGCATTTTAATGCATTTTGATCTACTGACATGGTAACATCATTATTTGGTGTTTCAAAAGCCTTTTTGAAGGCTCAGTACATCAGAAAGCCCAGGGAAGAGAGGAGGCCATTCAGGTTTTATTTACTCCCATAGCTATTGCTGAATGTATTGGGGATAAACACCTCAAGTGTAGGATCTACTTGAAACCCTCCTCTGGAAACTGCTAAATTTTGGAGTAGCCAATCAGACCTGGAATGTCGAGGGAATCTGGAACGTTTCTACCAGCAGTTTAATAGAAATGTTTTTAATGTTTTTATAGGGCTTCTAGACATGTGACACTTGCAGACTACGCATACTGCAAAAAAGCTGTATTGCCCTCTAAAGCTTTTTCTGACTAGACCAATTCACATGATTTTCATTTACAGACAGCTGGCAATGGAGAACTACCAGCATTAATCTGCATTTATAAACACTATGAAGGAGGGGAAGCCTAAAAATATTGTAGGTTAAAAGATTGCAACTGAATTGCCAAGTGTAACAGCTCACCAGTCAAGGTGGCTCATGATACTACCAAGCAGGACAGGAAGGTCACTCTCATTTATTTGTACCTTTAAGCCTGTAAACAGTATTTAAAGTTGTCTCTATTTTCAGCAAAATCACTAAAAGCTCCAGAGAAAAAAGTGCAAAGCCTACTTCTTTTCCTATTAAGAAAGTCTCAAAGTGCTGACATTTCTAGCATTATGGTAAGAAATAAATTGAAAAGTATAGATCTGAAAATTTGTGGCAACAAATGCTGTCCATGCAATAATCCAAGACTATGAAACCACCTTCAGATCGAAGAAACGACTGCTCAGACACTCTAATTGTCACTGCTAAGTCCACCTTTGGAAAAGCACTTTGGTATCTTAATGAATTGTTGGCTTGTACAGGGGTTTTGCTGTCCCAGTGATGTAGTGTTGGTGTTTTTCTCTGGTCATACTTCATTTAATAACTCTCCGCTTGGGAGTTCCAGATGCTCTCTGCAATAAGGCGCAAAATCTCTATGTGCTGAACTATCGACACTTTGACAAGTCAGGGGCACGCTGACTCTAATCAGTGTAATTTATTTGGTGTGTTAGATTTTCCTTTGCTTTTTTCATGACACCAGCAAACTTCCAACAAATTCTCACATTTATTTTAAAGATGCATTCAAGGTGATTTCTCTGTACTGCACGCACGGGATGTATATACAGTATATGAGACTATTTCACCGAGCCTGACTGATTTATTTCAGAGTTTCTAATATTGCTGGAGTAGTTATTTTCAATTGAACTAAAGGTTTTGCCTGCTTCTAAAACTGGCAAGACAGCTGAACTCCCAGAATGCAGTGCCCTTGTATGTAGCACTTCGACAGCAAGTACAGAGGGATGTAAGAGTAAGAGTAAGAGATACAGGAAAGTTTAAGCTTATCCTGCTCTTTTTGAAGTAAGAAAAATGGTTTGAGAGAGAGAAATAGTATGGGGAACATAAATTTACATATGGTATAATAGCATATATCCTCATAATGTGCTCCAGAGTTTCTCGGGCGCTTCTTACTTTTTTGACAGACATAGATGGTTACTGATGCATAAGTTTAAGCATAATTCCTCCTCAGATTTCTGCAGAAATTATTAATTTCTCCTGAAAGAAGTGCATGCAAGCAAAAGCAAAAATTCGAACCCTGTGCACGCCCATATTGCAATGCCTCAGACTCTATTCTGATGTATATTGTAATAATAAGGGTATCAACACACCACTGTTGAATGACAGTTGTTAGAAATGGACTTTTCTACAGGAAAAAAAAAAACCAGAGGGAACACAAAGGGAAATACTAAATTCACACTTCTTTTTAAAGACATGCTGTACTTCCTGATTGACTGAGGTGTTAGCTATATATCTTAATGTCACTTTGTATTAGAGGTCTCCTTGACACGGTAGAGGAGATCTTTAGTTGTATATCGGTTCTGTATGTTTTCAAGACACTGTAAACTAGAGTTATTGAAAGCTGTTTGCTCTTATTTGGTTGAATGAAAGGTAAGCTCTGATGGTTGTTCTACAGGAGGGTGTAAAGGGTGAAAAGATCAGCAGCTTGCCTGTCTTTGAAATGGACCCAGATAAAATATCAGATAGACTAAATTTAATTTGTACTGCACTGTAAAGACAGAAGTTCTCATCAGGACAGTTAATTTTGTACTTGGAATGGTTCTGCAAGTGATATACAACTTTGATGGCAGTGAAATGTCTGGTTGCCAGAGACAGAATAAGATGTCATCTGCATATAAACTGGTCTTATACCACAGTGACCTTGTTTGGATTGTAATCATGTCTAAATTTTAAAAGGCTCAGATATCAATCCATTGTAATTACCTGTGCATCTGTTTATGTGCATTGGATGTTAGTTCAGTAAACAAAGTGCCACAGGAACCTAAACTTTACTAAAAGCCCCAGAGAGTATTTCAGTTGCTGCAGGAAACAAGGGTCTTGAAGTTTTCACTTCAGTCAAATTTGTCTTTTGTGGAGTAATTATTTTATTAACTACAACTGTGAGCACTTCAATCATATCTAGATTCATTTGTTGTCTATATAATTGCTGTAAATAGATCCAATTGCCCTTTAAAACATCATCTATAAGACCTCAAAATAAATAAAGACTTCTGGAAATAAATAAATTGAGTAAAACTTTAGAAAGGCCTTTGTTGTTGACTTAAAAATATTTACATTTAATAAAGCCAAAATGAATAGTAAGTTTGTATTAGGTTTTGTAGTGCAGACTGTAACATATTGCTTTGAGAAAGTGACAAAATGTAGAGCTGAATTTTATTATATGTTGATAACCACAGCAGTGAGAGGGAGCCTTGTTGTTTTTCTGATATCAGTGAAGCAAAGATTTGATTTGTGGAGCATGACATTTTAAAAATCTTAAAGAATTCTGGAGTCATGTTCGGATTATCAGAAATGTGTGCAGAATTGTACAATGAACAATCTGTCAGTCTGTCACCAGACTTAATTTAGCTTTTCTTACTTTTTCAGTATTTGAAAAAAAATCAACATCAAACTCCATCCTTTACATCCTGTTTTGAGAAAGATGTTTTGCTAAAGTCTTAAAACATGTTTTTTGTTTCCTAAGCAGGGGGAAAAATGTTTCCCACCAGTATATACTACAGTCTTGCATCTTGAGAATGAGTACCCGCAGATATGCAATTTTGACAAAACTGCCCATCAAAGTCACTCATCTTTTGAAGATCTGCAGGCTCCTCAGTTTTTCACAGAAGAACTAGAGGGTATTGGATGAATGCTGTGTCTCTTACTCACTGAAAGCGTGCAACTGCCCAGCAAGTCACAAGAGTCACTGGCTCGTTGAGAGCCAAGAAGATCCTTGATGACAAACAGTCTCCCTAGTCTGGCAGTGATCTGCCAATTGTGCACTACTGCCTGGGGAATCCCAAGCACTGACTAATGACATAACATGTTCAAACCAGTAATGGCTGGAACTAATTTTCTGTCATAGAAAACATGACATAGCATGTGTAACAGTGATGCAAAAAGATTATTAAAAGACCCATTTTACCCTGAAATGTTTAAGTTTCATAACTGGAGAACAAGCAAAAAAAAGTGTTAATACATTGTAGCAAAAACAAACTTCTTTAATACCATATGGTGCTCTAAATCTGCTTATCAGAAACAGATGGTAAATATATTCATAGGAGCTTTACTTTCAGACAAATTTTTTTGTTCACTGCAGACATATCTGCACATCTCAATTCTTAAAGATATTTTATCTGGACAAATTTAATTTTCATTGGCTCTTCTAAATTTAAATGCAGCCATTTGAGAAAATTCCTAAATTCATATAGGAGTGTTTGAGTGTTACATTCACTCTTTTCCTGAGTTTCCCTATTATAACTCAGTGGCTATATCTTAATCAGTGCAATTTAGGCAGCCCTCAAATCATAGCACCAGTGCTGTTTTTGTGCTTTCCCAAACACATTTCCTGAATGTTTTGGAGAGCCTGAAATTGCTTTCACTATTGCTCGATGAACATGAAGAGAACCAAACCATCTTCCTACATCTGCAGTCACAGAAATAGCCATTCATAAGGTCTTTATTTACGTATTCGACCTGGATAATCCTACTGATTTTATGATGCCACTTACAAGGTGTGTTGCTTTTTGTCAGGGTGTAATTGTCTAGTTTTCTACTGGAACAAAATGTATTTCATTGACTGCCTTTTTTCCCTTAGCCCCCTGTTTTTCTCAACCTCCATCGAGAGGAATTAAAAAAAGTGCCGAAATCTGCTTTCAGCGACAGCTTTGAACACCTGGTTATTCTTAATCCAGTTAGTCTTAAAATGCATGAGCAATGTTAGTACAATGCTCCTTCAGACATAAATAATTAATAAAATCAGGTCATGCCATATCTTCCTTAGAGTAGAATTCCTGTTATACACAGAAAGAAATAGCCATTTATCATTCTGTAAAATAAACACATTAATGTATAAACATAGATATTTCTATTCAGTTTTGATTGTAGCATGAAAAATTAACAATATTGTAAATCCAGTGGAGGCTCACATTAAGCATAGTGTATACTTACTGTACACACTTTTTCTTTACAGTCTGTATTTAAATATGTACTAAATTTAGCCAGATATATTTTCTCTTTTGTTTTTTGGGGGGAGGGATGCTAAAAGCATGCCAGCAATTATTTATTGCCTGCATATAGACGTTTCCCCTCTATTTTTACTTTCCTGCCCAAGATGGAAAACCTAGTAGCACGACCTTAAAATAGTCTTCACCATGCTGACAGCTGTTCCATTTCTGCTCTAATTATATAATGCTCACACATGACGTCACTACAGTTCAGGTCATTCAACAGTGCATCATAGGAGATTTTTAACAAAAAATGAAATGTCCCAATACAGACCCAGATGGTTCAATAATCAATTTATACAAGATTTCCTGTGCGGGGCTGAGCCACACAAGACTATTGGCTATATTTCCTGCTTTAATCTTCTGTCTTTTTTAACATTTTTAAGGTGCAACCCTCCACTTAATTTAATAGCTGTGCATCACAGACAGCAACCCAAGTATAGCAAGTACAATTATATTCAGGTCTTTAAGATATACTGCACAAAAGTCTTGTGTTGAAAACCGTCTGCCCTAGTGTATTTGAATCGTTGGAGCCCTGTAAAATGTGTGTTTCATCAAGAGCTCATGGACGTATGCCACCTGTCCATGGAAATACCGGGTATCGGTGTACAGATTGGTGGCAATGTGTAAACATGGTCAAGCACTGAACATCATTGTCACGTACTGGACTACTTGCAGGTGGTCAATCATAAGAAACTGGCCTAGGTTGATGCATTAAGCCACCATCCTGCTCATCCTGATAACAAGATAACAATAGTCCACACACTGCCAGCTGCTTTTAAGAGTTTTATGGCTTTATTGGTGGGAAGTCCTAGACAACACCCCTACAGCCGTGACATTGAAGCCACTGATTTCCAGATCTTCAGTCCCTTGTCCAACATATGAAATGCATTTGACAGTGAAGTGCAGAAAGCTGTGATGTCTAGGACACATTAGATTGATACAAATGTGTTCTGCTATGGTTGTAGTGCTATGCATTATGGTGGGATACTTGTCTAACCATGTTTAAGGACTATGTGCAAACTTGTTTTGTACTCAGGTTATATCCTCAGTTATGTACCAATACATGCACTGCATAGGATCTGTTGTTACTGTATGTATTGAACATTGGAACATCGTATTTAAAGTATATGCCTAATATATGTATTTTATACTGTATATCACACATGCACACAGTACAGTATTTAAATATATTTTTGATTAATTTGCTATTCTGCTGTATGTTCAAGATCAAATATGTTGCATTTGAATCCACCACATTTAGTTTGTACTGTTGCTTGTACTGCATTTTTATGAATAGTAAATTCATTCTGGATAAAGATGTTGGCCAAAGTGATAAATAATGTTGTCAGCTTGTAATTCTGTAACACGTGATGGACTCTAGGCTGCATTCCCACTGGTACTGTACTTCCCATCTCCATTTTCTAAAAAAACTAAAGGATCTCAACTTGTTTCAGTCATGCAGAAGTGAGGAAATGGATCAAATGGAAAAAGGATTAAAAGCTTGTTTTAAAAGTTTCGTTTTAAGCTCTTGATCACTCTTATGTTTCTTCTTTCTCCTGTCTTGTCAGATTGAGGTCCAGGACTGCAGAGACACACGGTTTGGAGTGCATCGGTTTCACTGAACAGGTCCCTCTTCATCTCTTCTTCCACCATTCATCTCTGCGCTTTTTTACCCTCGTCTCGTCTCTTCAGGATTAAAACATCGAACCTCAGCTTGGATTCCATGCTTTATGCAGTTTGTATAATAGAACTGGAATGAAAAAAAAAATGAAACAAAATATCATGTGTTGGAACATCCACTTCAGCTTTACAAAATCAACACCTCTGGGAAAAAATGCTTCCTTGCAACAGCAGTGCTCTCTGATATTTATTTATTTTTCAGATTTAATTTCCAGCTTCAAACTGAACCTTATTAGTCGTGTAACTATAATGTTCACACAAAGCAAAAGACACTTCACGGGCACTCAGGTGCTACTTGGAAGAAAAAAAATATTTTGTACAGCACAGTGTAGTTTATGAGACTCTGTTCTTTTATTAAGACAGATATTAAAGTTTCCTATTTGTACTTGTAAATCGATTTGCTTTCAGATTTACTGAAGAAAACAAAAGTTGTTGTAAATCTTCTCAAGAAACAGGGTAAGAACTGAAAACTCTAAATGCCCCCTCCTCCTGCCCCTTGGCAATTTACCAGTGTGGTGAGGCCAAGTGATCCAGACCAGGCTTTTCAAGTGTTTTTAGTTTTTTTATTATTATTTCAAGTCAAGACGTCATTGACCTTTTTATAGAACGTGTGCTCCAGAATTCTCAGGAGGCAGTTAATATATTAGAACTATATTAACCAGCTTAGGTTCTGCTTAATTACAATTACATCAGTTCAGGGTATTTACCTGAATAACAGGATCTAACAACTCAGCTTACCTATTGTTTTTTTTTGGGGGGGGAGGATGGAGATGATGGCTTAAGCCTTTTAACAATAAAGGCTCTTTTTATACATTTATTCTACCATTTGGCAGAAAAGCCCTGCATGCTGCAAATAGTTTTTACAAGAGAGATCTGATCTTGCAGACAGAGCACTAAGCCTATGCCTGTCCTGAGAGTAATAATGTCTAAGTGCTGCTCGCGCTGGATGTCACTTGTCATTTGTGTAGACGCACTGGCTGTTAACATTGTCAGTGATAGTGCATTTTCAAAACTTCTCCCCTATGCATTCATTGAAATTACTGAGCAGTTTAGCTTCCATTGGGCTTAGCATCCTCCTAAAAAAATAAGAGGTATTGTTTTAAATATTGCAAAGACAGCCTGTTCTCAATGAGCTTTATGTATATCTCTGACCCACACTGTATATTTGTGCAGTCAATAATCTTTTCACCAAATTTCAGACATCATTTGCATTATAACATGTTACATGGAGCACCAAATTAATTTTTAAGGTGCATCCTGGAAACATTTTGTCTTGAAGTCTATACATTCAAAAATATGTTAAATAAAGCCAGAATCTTCTAAACCTTCTAACAAGGTTTCTTGTACTATTCAAATTTCCTGCTCATAGGTATCTTTGATATGCCTCTTAGTTAGCAGTTGCATACGAAACAGATCTATTGACTCAGTTCAAGTAGGTAGCTGCATCAGCATGCGTAGGCTTCAAAGGAAGAGGTAAAAGTTTATTCCATGCTGATAAGAAAAGAGGCACAACATTTCAGCTGTGTGATGTGGTGACACACCCGAAGAAGGCTCCATAGCCGAAACTTTGTCTCATTTATTTTCAGCATGGAATAAACCTTTACCGGCTCCTTTGCAACTTATTGACCCTTGTCATTTTTTGCATTGTTTTCAGAGACTGGAATAATGTAGCTGTAACGCCATATTTTGACAATTACTGATTATTCCAGTGGATAAGCTGTTTTAGAAACTTAAACAAAGACCCTAATAGTACTTCATAAAATATTCATATTATTGTTTTGAATTAAGATATCTGAATTAATGTATTATGAACCTCATTGCCTAAGATACCATAACATCTCTAAACAACTGCAAACAAGTCAGCTTGCAGGCAGCAAAATACAAGATTGAGCTAAGAGGCATGAGCTTTTACAAGGATTCTGATGCAGGAGTCATTTTCACTTGAGAGACATGAATCAACACTGTTCCTTGCTGCTGCCAAAGTCCTCTCTCGTGCACTAGGATGTAAGATGACTTTGAAAAATGCATGAAAAACAAAAAGCAAGATTTTTTCTTGATCATACCTGTAATGATTTAAGCTCTTTATGGATCAATCCAGCTCATAGGTGAGAGAAGTTTAGAACAATTTATTTATTCCAGCTCTCACCTCAGTGGTTGGTGTTATTCACAATGAGGAGCTTGTGTCAAAGTAGGATGTAATTTCCTGTGAGTACTGGAAGACAGATATCCATTTGTAGCTGGTAATGATGAAAAATATTGCAAGCAGTCAAGCAGAAACCATATTCTCTGACATGTTCTCAAGCAAATCTTACAAATCTGTGTTATTTTCTGAGAATGGCAGAAGAATTTCTTCTGTCTTTTTATGTGATGGTGAGCAGTGAATATTTTATGCAATTTATATCGGACTTGTACAAACGTACCATGAAGTACACAAAGTCGTATTACTTGTTTAAATTTGAGCCTGAACTCATTGTTAAACTGAAATATGTGTTATGAACGATCATACAAAAATCATTGGAGACAAATGAACATTGAATTTATTGACTACAAATAAATCAGTTCACAACTGAAATGTTTATGCAGTGCTCCAAAAATTAGCAATAGGTTTACAAAATACATTATTCATGGTGTTTCTTGTATTGCCTTTGACTTGTGTCCTTCAGAGTTCAGGGTCTATCTCTAATGGATTCCCTGTGAAGGTATGGGACTGCTATTCAGCAGCAGAATCTAAACGTGAAAAATAATATCAGCAAGAGTATATTCCCAATTTTTGTTTTTGTAAGCTAGTTTAAAAACACTGCCTTAACTTTAGCGTTAAGATGAGACGAAATGACAATATTGTTTTTCCTCCATAGTCACCGAATATATTCCTCAGATAACGAGCAATTTTGATTGAAGTATTTTTTTGTTTTCTTCTAAAGAAATGGTTTAGTTTTATAGGATTTGGCTGGATTCAGATTGTGGGCTACCTACCTTGGGCCATATAACACAGTCATCAAATCCTCATTTACCCACCTCCAGCTCCTATGAAAGACTTAAATTTTCATTCTCATCATTGCTGTAATGCCAGTGTGGATATGTTAGCAATGTCACACTCCAGTGCTGTCAAGCTACTCTCGATTAGTGGTTGTTCTTTCATGAACAATAAGGTTTGTACCTCGCAAGAGTGCTTTCCTGGTAGCTACCACTTGAAATCCTGCCCTGGGTTGCTGGTCCTCTGCCCATCTAAAGAAAAAATGAATCATGAAATGCGTGCCAAGCTGCCTCTTAAGAAGGTAAACTCCTCTAAATGGTGCTTTTTCTCCCAAATCCCTACTCAATCTCGAGTCGTTTTTACACATTGCAGGTCTAGGGGCTACTGTTGACTTGAGCTGTAGCATATCAATGAGGAAGAGGAGTTGATGGAGGAAGCTATGGGGGGCACATCATGTTACAACCAGGAGGGCAAGAGAGGACCTGTGAAGAAGTTATGTACATAGAAAAGTCATGTATCATGAAGCTTCGACTTACTGTTTACCCGAGAAGATTTGTATCTCCTCCTATCAATTATCATTAGTGAGAACCTGTAAATGCAAACCGATGTTTCCCATAGTTACTTCAAAGAGACATTCATGTCTGCAATTACTACTTGTTTCTCAGCCATTACACTTTTGAGTGGACACTTGACTTCAGAAGGACTGAGAGTTGTACAATATAATAGGTAGTGCAAAACATTCTTCACATAACCCTCAAACCTATCAAGACTCCAAGCTGAAGACATTTTGAAGACAACAAAGAGGCAGTCAGTTATGTTTATTTCTCAGCTGTTTTGGGGGGGTTTCAGGTTTTGTGCTTGCATTGAAATTTTCTTATTTGATTTTCCCCCAAAAAAGAGTGACCCACCCCTTCGGGTAAAATCTTCATTTTTTTGCTGAATCTTCCTTCTGCATTCTGTGAAACCTTACAAACAGAGCTCATTGGTGAGGGTGCTGCTTGGGTTATACAAAAGCACAACCCTCAGATCATGATATTCCCCAAGGATCTGAGTAAAGAAAATGACTTTTTCCTCATATGTTTGAATAAACAGGAGAAGGATTTTCTCCATAAGGCCACAAAAACAGGGCTTGTACGGCGTGCTTTTAGGAATGAATTGTTTAAATTGTTTATTGAATTGATTTGTACCATCAACTGGTGTAAGGTTCTCTGGATTATAATTCTTAAACTGAAGATTCAGCTGTCTGGCCTAATGAACAAAATGCTGTGGGACACATCACTCAGTGTGACTGTTTTTTTAAAATCTGTTGCTTCTTGAGTGCAGGGATTTTCAACAAATTACAATGATAATTTCCCGAGAAGACAGCCTATCACGTTGTTGTGGTGAAATCTGTGATAGGCATGAGGTGACTCACAGAAGTATTTGCATCTTGTTAAATGTATATATTCACACATTTGTCCACGTTAACTGGAAAATTATTCTAATTGTTCAAAACAATTATTCAAAACGTTTCTCATTACAATTCACGGTACTACAAAACTGTTTATTTAACCAGTCCACAGAAAAAGGAGCCCCTACAGAATGCACAAACATCCATCCATCACCAGAAAGACACTAATTATTGATAGGGGTTGAGGTTGAGGCAATGAGGAGCCAGTCCCCATGGAATAGGGCACAAAGTGGGACGAACGTACACAGAATACTCAGAGAAATGCAAAGAGTATGCAGGGAGAATAAAGCTGGAATTTCTTTATCGTATTAGACGTTAGCTTTTATTTTTGATTTTACAAATCATTCTTTTTTGTATTTATTTCAGCACGAGTCTGCAAACATACTATTGGAGATAACGGACTACTGCCCTTTATCTAGAGCCTTTTTAAACCAGACATTCAGTGTACTGACTAAATTAAGAAATAAAGCCTGCCAAACAAGCGTCAGTAGAGAACTGCAATCTTGTGAAACCTGCTGATATAAAACCTCTGTTCGTAATGCGCTATGTAGGAAAGGTGAACTGTAGTGCAAGGCCAGTAATAATAGGAGACACGTTCCCTGCCAAGGGGCTGATAAGGTTCTCCTCCACTGTTCTCTCAGGGTAGAGACCATATGTGTAATATGTGAGGGAGGGTGAAGGTTGAAGGCTGCCCAGGGCATCTGAGATACATTTAATGTCAGCCACTTCCATTCTGCAGATTCCTCATTGCCAAGGAAATTACCATCAAGCCACCCTATGTGAAAGTGACTGTTCACAGAATCAAAATTTGGGGCATATCTTTCAGAAACCACATATTGGAATATTTTAATGATTGTTGCTGTACATACATATATATATATGTATGTATGTACAGCATGACTTTTCCTTAGCAAATTCATCAATAAAGAGAATAAAACAACGTTGTTCCAGGTTGCTTGTGCAACAGGGCTCATTTTATGTATTATGAGCCTGTTATGGTGGCATAACTCTCTGGAGCTTGAAAAGTATTCCAAACATGCTGGGGTGCCTGACACGTCTTCAGTGAGTTTATTTTGTTGCGTGGGCAGTGAGTCTCTGGCTGGGAGATACCTGAGAGATGACAATCAAATTCCATCTAGGGAAGAGGTGCACGAGCTACACACACATGGCAAAACGGCTTCATTTTCTCCAGCTTACTGTTCACAAAGAAAAGCAATCAACTGGTTAACCGATAACCAATTATTCTGGGATGATTGCATTCAAATCTTCCAGTTGATAACTATGGAAGGGACTTTGACTGATACCAAGGCCACATTGCACAAATCCTCCTGAACATCACCCCACCCCCCTCTAATGAGTCCTACAATTACAGAATTGGAAAGATGTCGATCTGCAGAATTAAATGCTAAAGGTCAATTTATTATGCGATATTGACTGAATTTGCTTTTTTCTAATGATATGTCATTTGCTAAATGTTGCATTCTCTAGTGTGGTGTATCAGGATGCCTTAGCAGGCAAATGAAGTCTGAAATAAGATGAAGTCCCTGAATTTGCCATATTGTGCATTCTACAGTATTCCTTTTAATCACAGGATCAATTAGGATTTCACCACACAAATGGTTATTCACTCATTCGTTTATTTATTGTATAAAATAACAGGAGATGAGTTCCAAAATTTGGATGTAACTTCAGATTTTGAAAATCTTAAAAAGTTTAGTATATTTTTTTTAATAAAAAAGCAATAATAATGATTCATTAGTAGAGAAGTAGACTTGTCAGAAGAAGAATGCACATTTGTAATTGTAATAAGCTTCACTGCACAACCACCTCAAGTGAAAACAACACAAACAGACAAAGCAAAACTCCTTCGGTGTTTAAGAACATGCATTCAGTCAATACCAGGCACCTAACAGGTGCAGAAAATATAGTACTTCAAATTTGTGTCTGAATCCTTCCCACTTGCCAGATGATGTGTCACTATCTAGATGGAGTTGAAGTAAGCTTTGTCAGACAGCTGATGACTCATTTTAGGAGCACCACAACCATGTAATCACATGGGTTTGTTTTTCAAAAGCAAAACTGAAAACTCTGTTGGCGTTATGGATGTGTTGACGCACACCAATCGACTTGAGACATGTGCACATTTTCCCAGCATGTTCATTCAACTGATTATTTTATACCAATCTTTGTGTGCCAATAAAATCCAGCTATTCTTAGACCCTCAGATCTTACCACCAAGAAGCATTAGGTAAAGGGTCTGCCATTGGAGATTATAGAAATGCATATTATAAATAATTTAAATGTCACCCAAGCGGATTAATGAGCACATTTCCCTAAACCATTAAAGATTTTTCTCAAACCCAGTCTACGTTTTTGAAAATACAATTTCATACAAATTCATGCACTGAAAGAGACCAATACTTGCATCAGAATTCTGTTGTTTTTTTTTGCCAAAGGACTGCAGTTGAAGTCTAACAGTAAGTGCCAAAAGGGAGAAAAAAAAACTATGCCAGTATAAAAAAATACTTCTGAACGTCTATAAAACTGTCCTTGCAGTGCATTTTTACACTGAAGTTGTCTCTGTGAAATATTAGGTCTAAAACATTTCTGTTTCCAAGGGTCTCTGCTACGTCTTGCAAAGTTGCAGATCACTATACTCCAGAAGCATCCACATTTATTGTCCCATCTTGAGAGATCCTTATTTCTTCTTTTCTTTAATTTAAGTGTTGCCAAATGTCAATATGCTGTTTTTAAAACTGTGCCAAATGAATTTGATGAACACAACTGGTATCTGTGGATTTTTTAATTTTTTTCTGTACTATCTATATGTAAAATATTCATGTTTAAATGTTTTTATGTCAGTTTGCTGTATTTATTTTATTGCTTTGAAGTGGGAATGTTTATATGAGTGTACCACCAAAAGGTCAAATGTGACATACATCTTTATTCACATCAAATACATGCTGTATTTTAAAAGTAAAATAAAACTGAAACTTAACTTGTTGGAGCCAGTCACAGAGACAAAAAACAAGCATTCAAAAAGGAATGGAAGTGAAAACAAAGAAACACTGAAGTCAGTGTTTCAATTAAACCATTTTCCATAATCACATTGATGAAGGCTTTGCACGCTTAAAATCATACGATAAATGGCTTTCATTGTCCCTAATATAAAACAGGAATTTTAAAATTAAAAAAAAATCCTCAAGGGAGTCTATTTGCAGGATTTTTAGGCCCAAAAAGCTTAGGAATAAAAGTGACATACCCTGAAAACCGCTTTAGTTAAATTAGTTCAATTGCTCAACATGAAAAATGAATGAGGTTCATATAGAATGTCCTTTAAAACAATAAAAAAAGTTTGCTCTAATGCACCCGAGCTAAATGGGTTTAAGTTAATAAAACTGAGTCAAATGAATTTAAAAATGAATTGTGTATTTCTACTATTGTCAGTGAACTTTTATTAGAAATATAAAAAAAAGGTTATTATGCTGTATATACCTTTCCCCTATTCCTGTCAAGTGTATAGGGCCAGGAGTTCTGATTAATAGAATTAATTTACAAATAGAATGAGAAGCCCTCTAAACCTGAATGTGTTTTTGAAAATCGCTATGTGTACAGTAACTTAATAAACAATGTTCCATATATAATTTTCAATAAGCTCTTTTAGCTCCCTGTCTTACTTACGGTCATTTCTGGGGCTGTAAAGACCTTGTCTGGTGATACTCCTTTCTTATCCTGGGCAGCTACAAAAAGTTTTATTTTCATTCCACCTGACTCCTTAATGACTTTATTGAATCATTTGTTGACTTCATTCGTACAAATTTCCACTGATGACAAGTCTTTAGCTAATGAGAATGTCTGGCCCACTACAAAGTTTGCCAGGCTGTGGCTCCAGGATCAAGAGTGAGTATCGATGATATAAGATTTTATTGCTGGATATTGCACATGTCATAGCTACTATATCCATCTAATCTGCAGTGAATTGTATTCTCTCTAAATCTCAAAACTACCTATTGCATTTTCAAGCAGCTTATCACAGAAGGTATTTGTGAAGGAAAGGGAGATCTGGTATAAATCATAGGATCTCTCTACCAGTCTTAAATGTCTTAAACAAAAGGAGATATTTATGAAATTGCTTGTACTACTGGTGGCAAAGCAGAGAAAATCTACCCAAGGATACACCATAAGTCATAAACTGAATAAATAAACTTGAAACAACAAAAATGAATCATGTAGAATCACAGGGGATTGTCAAAAAGTAATTCTACTACAGCACAGAGCAGTCTCACAGCACGCACGATGCATCTGCACTGCCTAGACAGTGCAAACTCTGATATGCCAAAAGACTGGTTCACCTGCAATGGAGAATGCATTCATATACAGTAGGTGATGTCACCTTCAGTGGAAATCTCTAACACACTCTAGCCCTGCAGTGAATATTCCAGATATATTATTTTCTAAATTTTGTTCTAGTTAAGCACACAATGAGCATAGATTTCAATTTTTTTAAATCTGTAACATTATAGGTGCAGAAAATTATTTTGTAAAGAATATGCCTTAGATTAAGGTTAAAACATAGTGGCACATCTATCAAACTTTTGTAAGAGAGGAACAAAATACACTTTTTTTTAAATTATTTTTACATTCAGATGCAATTCAGGATACTCAAATGCACAGAAGAATGACCACAGAACATTGAGCCAATTACAGAAACCTGAGATGTATTTATACTGTAGAAGAATACAGCACCTTAACATTTTTCAAGAATTCTTCTCTGCATAGATACGTTTGTACTAGAGAGGTTGTGAAATAAGTGAGATTTTAATAATAAAATATATTGAACTGCAGTGACATCACAGAAGTCATTCAATTGCAGTGACATCAGAAACTTTTTTAACTGGGTCAGACAAATTACACCTTTGTAATACCCAGAATACTTTGTGATATCCAGTAGATGAGGATCATGTAATTCAGGTGGGTAGCTGCATCAGCATGCGTAGGCTGCGAAGGAACAAGTAATAGGTTTATTCCATGCTGAAAAGAGAATAAAGAAAACACAACGTTTCGGCCATGGAATAAAGATTTGGTTTCTGTTTTCATTGTATTATGAAATTAGAAATGGGTAAAGCAGAGGTTAGGACCAGGGAGTTTTGTCAGCTGTCACTGAACACTTCAAAAACATTTGGTAGGGAATAACTATCTACATCTGATAGCTGCTCACTAGAAAAGAAAATCCTATAGTTAACCTGCTGGAAATCCAATAAAGTTAATGTAAAATGCTTTATGCATTAGATCAGATTACAAATTGAGCTTCAACTGGTGCCACTTGATACTCATCAGCCTGGGTTCATCCACTAAAAGGGCACTCAGGAACTCAGGAGGCTTATTTTGGATCTTATCAGCTTGATAGTTTGTGTCTGAAAAAGGCTTAATGCTTGCTATATTGCCTTTAAGAGCTACTAGAAGAGAGGATGTAACAGCCTATGAATAGTAATAGCAATGAGACATTGGAAATTCAGTTGTATATTTTCTAATGCATTTAACTCTTTAACAAAGAGTTTTACCATCATTAAAATGAACATTGAACAAGTACAGTATGTATCCATTTTCACCATTGCTGACTGAAAAACACAGAACAGGTGCCTGTTTCAAACTCACAATATGATGTTTTGCAATTTTGGAAAAGAAAACTTAGGAGGTAGATTATTGAATTATCTTTTTAACAATTTTCCAAATCATTGCAACAACTGCATCAAGAATGTTATAGGATTTGAACCACATAACTGCAAGTACAATCATGTATTGGGCATAGTTAAAGCTAAGTTCTCAATGTAGTATCCATCAGTTTATTGATTATGATATTCTTATTACGATAACCCCATATTGTATTGCTCAAGTATTTCGTACACAGTGCACATAAAGGCTGTTGTCTGGTACAGCAAATTTGATTTGACCAGCTGTCTTCAGTGTTCAACCAAAAAGCAAAATGCATAAGAAATCATAACAGAAATACCGGACATACAGTCAAAAAACAGGTACAGTCCACATCACAATCACTGATGTTCCTGCTGGTTTCTATATTGTTTACAGAACTAGAGATCATCTGACTCCCTCCACACCAGGATGGAATGCACGTTAATCACAGGGATCACCCACCAGCAATGTCCCCAGTTATAAAGCTGAGTGGACTGGAACAACTGCGGTAAAGCACCTCACTCAGGGGTGCAACAGCAGTGGCTGTGATAGGGACTCGAACCTGTGTCCTGCCAGTTACCAAAAGGTTTAACAACTATCCTACACTGTAAGACAACAGGCCTTTCTGCTCATGCAGTCTAATGTACCAATCCTATAGAGACCCTCAATTGCCCAAACAATATTCTGTTCTATAATTGTTCTATTTATTACTTAGTATACATTAATTTATACAAACTGTATCAAGACTCACCTACTAAGTCTGCAGACACAGGTTTCTGCTTTTCTGATCTATTCAATGAGTTTGCCCTCTGGTGTTAAAGACAGTGTATGACGAGCACAGGCAGAAAATAATCTGCTCAGGTACCTTCATTTCATTTTTGGAGTACAAAAATCTTTTCTTTTTTAGTTTACATCAGTAACTGAGCTGAAAATCTGTTTAGGAACATTACGTGTAACATTTTGCAATTTGACCAGTATGAAGCTGAATTTCTATGTCGATCACTCTGCAGTCACCCATCTGATGTGGCACTGACATTCACTCCAGCTTTTATAATGTCACTAAGAAAAATGCATGCTGCTACATGTTTCTATTTTCTGTGTTTGATGTCCCTAAGTTCTCTCACTCTCCCTACCTCCCTTCTGCTTTGTTAAACCTATTGCCACTAATTATCAAAGAAACTTGAAGAGAACTCACTTTGGCAGCATTTTCCTAATTCCTCTTTAGGCCAAGCAAAATAAATGTGCTTGGTTTGGCTTTTAAGCAGAGCTGTTTGCTGCAGTCCCTAGTTTAATGAGAGGTATGTGTATGCAAACAAGCAGATTTACGCTGGAGGCTTCATTAGCAGAAATGTTTGTTCTTCATCTTAAACAGTGACAAAAACATTTTTGAGTGTTTACAGTTTTGCTTGAGGACATCTACAAGTCAGTAAACCAGGTATGATGCATTCTGGTCAAATAACAATCATGTGAAATTCAATGGTGCTGTATATATTGATTACCTCTTTCCTCTGCTGCTATATTGGGAATCCCAGAGGAGAATATAATATAGTGCATTTAAGGGAAGATCAACACGATCAGTAATAATAGAGTATTATGCATATATATTTAAAGAAAACCATCCAGGTACCTGTTTAAGCATACAGTATGTGTATATTTGAGGACTCTCCCTAACATTCGACCTGGCAGGCAGACTCCCATACCTAACCCCTAATCCGACTGCTGCCAGATTTTGGCTCCTAGTTCTTTTTAAATTTGTGTAATGATCCTAAAGAATGTCTTCCCACAAGTCACCTGGAAGATTATATTGGATTCGTTCCACAGGAGAAAAAAAAATTATTGTGGAAAGGATATTTTGGAAAACGTACAAACGGTGTAAATACTCTAGCAATGTGTCTTGCCTAAAGGAAGACGGGTTAGATTCTTGAACATCGCTTTATTAATAAGTGGAGGTATGAAGAAAAAGGTGATTAAAAACTAATTTTAAAGTGTTTCCGTTTTGAAAGACAACAATTTCTTAATATTTGAAGCTGTGATTCTAATATGTAATTATGAGGTTTATATTATGAAAGTAACACATGTTGTGGGCATTTATCTCGATGTTCTGAAGAGTCTTTGCATGCGAGTTCATAAATGTTTGCAATGTCATTGTTTGCTACCAGAATTTTTACCAAAACATTTTATATATACTAAGAGCTCCTTGTGTTGTTCTTTTTCCCTTTACGTGCTTCGAATTTCAAAGCATGAAAGGGTACTTCTGTACAGCCAAGTCGCATTCAATACTTCTGAGAATTTAAAAAGTCAAGATCTCTCGAGAATTCAGAATTAAACACTAAACAACTGTCCAAAGGCAAAGGCAAACATGCAAAGGCAAACTTGACTGAATGTATCTGTGACAGGAATGTCGAATTCTAAAAAAATCCCAAAGTTCTGTGTTTACTATGTATATTCCTGTTGCTTTTTCCCTTCTAAACGAAAGTGCTTATAAGGCTTAGTAAGGTTAGTGTTGTGCGCGCAGGCGCAATAGCTTGGGAGTTCCAGGACCTTGGACAGAGCAAGAGAGGCTCCAGGATACGACAACGGCGATTTTATCGACCTTTTAATAAATCTTAGTAATCTCGATTATCACAATTTGGGGTTTTTGTTGGTCATGGTTAAAACCAACAGTATTTCCGCTCGGTAGGCCACAGGCAACTACATACGATACGATGCTTTAAAACAAAAGCAGCAGAAGCACATGATGTCCAAATAAGTAGTGCACTGCCTCGAATTCAGATGGCCTCTGTTTCTTTAATTTGTTAATACTTCGTAATACGGTTGCCAAAAAAAAGGAGTCTTGACAGAAAACGTAACTGCAACCCGTTTTCAGAACCAAATGGTTATATTATAAATCAAAATAAGTGAATTTTGGAGGTGGAAGGAGAACAGTATGTTGTTTTTGACACTGCTGACTAGCTGTTAAAATATTACATCATTTAGGTATCAATCGACACGTACTAATGGAAATATATGACAAACAGGTGAGTAATGTTTGTTGCATTCTATTTAATATGGTTCAGCAAATATGTTCATTGCGTTACAGTAATAAAAATGTATGGAGAAGATCATGGGTATTCAATGATGTTTCTTTAATTTTTTTATGAACTCGATATCATGGTGTATTTTTTATTTTTTTGTGTGTGTGTTACTGGAGAAAGCATTTTGATTTTCGGATTTTAACCTAATATTGCATTGTTAGGTTATACGGAACGTGAATGCTCTTTTTTGAAAAAATGGATTCAGCACAATAATAAATTAATGCTTTGCTAGGCAAAGCAAATATGTATCGATAACATTGCTTAAGAAGGGATTAAAGTTCAAATTACGGAATACATCAGAATGCAGCGATTAAAATGAGAACAGAAGTAGTAGGCAACAGAAGTGCATTTAACTATTCATGTAATAAATGTCGTGTTCTTTAGAAACAACACAGAAGGCCAGTTCTGTTGATTGTTGCTGTCCGCTGAGGACTGCGCGGTTATACCGTTCTCGAAATAAAATGTCGAATGTCATTTTATTTTAAAATGCATGAATACAAATTGTAAATGTTGATCTTATTCGTCGCTTAATCTTCTTTATGAATTAACGACAGAGTTAACAGTTCACTTTTGCGAAGCTCTTGGAAATAATACATCAAGAGGGAGTATTTCTGGGGGAAACAGTTGCAGAGTTATCAAATGCTGGCAATATTGTACAGCACACATGGACCAGCGTCAGGAGTAAAAACCACTCCTTACACAGTTTGCTCTTGCAGGTAGATGATACTGAAGTGCAAGTTCCGTGCTAGGCGAACGCAATGGGTTTCTACATCAGTTCCTTATCAAGAACGGACATCCGGTGTGTAAAACCGCCGTCCACCACGCAGCAGGCCCGCCGCTACCAGACTGCGCCCAACTACAATTACAAGTGGACAGACGTCCACTATGAGGCCAGCCGTGGAAATGTGGAAAAACTGCGTACTCTTCTTCTCACATCAGGTACAGTAAGTCCCTTAAAGGATATCTCCACAATTACTGCTGTAATTCAGGTGTATTTTACAATCCGAAGAGTACAGCATTATACAACATTACAGGTTCCTATCTTTTAATTACTATGCTTGTTATCTTTCTTTACGTTTTTTCACAGACGTACAAGTTAACAAATTCATGTCTCTTTTTCAAGATAATAGCTTGCATTCAGCGTGTTATGGCTGTCCTGGCTTAACATCTCACTCAACTGGTCAGTCAGATCCAGCTTTGGAGTGTCTCTGCAGGCTGCAAGCAAGATCAGGGGGACAGCTGGTCAGCTCATGGGGACACCTGTCTGAAACAGAGATTGCTTTCTGATATCCTAACAGTGAGACCAGTGGACCCATAACATATTTTCTAAGTTGCTCAGCTGGATGTGAACTAGAGGCAGGTCTCTTATAAAGTTGGACTAGTATATGGGAGTCCCTAACAGTACATTTTGCAAAACTCCCATATTTGCCGTATAAGAAGAGGTAGATTGACAAGAACTTAATTCTTAAAATGAAGAGCCCTAGAATAGGCTCTATTGTGGTCTTCTCTGACTGTGGTTTGTGTTCCTTCAGGAAAAGAGCAGGTGGACCAGAAGGATTACTATGGGAAGACACCTCTGTATTGGGCTGCATACAAAGGGCAGAAGTCTTCCTTGATGCTTCTGCTAAAACATGGGGCGAACGTGAACAGTCAGTGCAAGCATGGTAGTACCCCACTTCACGCTGCTGTAGGGTTGTTCCCAGAGTGTGCCCTGGTGCTGATACAGGTGGGTGAACCTGGTATAAGGTAGATCCATTTCCTGGATCTAGATCTGCCAGATGGATACATTTTTTGATCCGTTTGGCAGGTTAGAAACAAGATGTTTTTCTTTCTTTTCACTCATCTTTTTTCCCCAGACTAGGGGTTTCTCACCTTATTCCTCTTGAACTTTTTATGTATATGTAGAGATAACGCACTGCTGCCCTTACAATCAGTAAAAGGCTAACAATCTAAAACATCGTGTTTCTATTGCTTTGTTTTACAAAGATCACTCGTTAAAATATGCTTTGTGCTTAGAATAAGCACCGCAGAAGAGACAAAGCAAAAGCATCAAAGGAAACTAAATTACAAACATTCACACCACAGCTGTTTTTGTACAGCCAAAGCACTCTCACAAAGAAAAGAACTTCAGATGTTTGACCTGAAATTTGAACATTGATGTAGTATTACGTAGGTTTGTTGATCCTCGTTCATGATGAATTGAAACTTGTCATCTGGGAGGATTTCAAGGTTGTGTTATAAGGTGGTGCCACTAGACTTAGGAACAGCTTCAAAAATATGGCATTGTGTGTCATAAACAGCTAACTGCGCAATGCCTCAGAACTCAATGCACCTCTGCACTCTGCACTTCTGACTTCCAGTGTATATGAATTTGAATTCCAATGTGCATGTACATATGGTAATAAACTCCTCTACTCTAAAGGTATTCAGTAACAAATATAAGCCACAAATTCTCTTCCACTGTAGCTGTGTCTATTGCAGTGACTGGGCCTGAGATTAGTATTTGAAGAGGTAATAAATGTTTATGGAAACAATTTGAGATGAGTATATCAACTTGAGACTGTATATCAGCTGTTCCTGTGTTCTCTTCAGCATGGTGCAGACGTCGATCTTCCAGATATCTGGGGCGTGACTCCTATGTACCTGGCTGCCTGCAGCGGGCAGATTGAATGCATCCAGCTACTCGTAAAAGCAGGGGCTAAAATCACCTACAAGAACAAGGTAGGGAAAAATCATTGTGTTCTTCTTAATGAATTCCAAGAGTTGTGCTTTTAATAAAAAACATGGAACCGATATTTAAAATATTAGGAGGCCATCGAGAAGGTATGGGTTTAATCTAGCGATTTCTGATTTTGGCACATGGTCTAACTGAAATTACAGACGTCCTGCTAAATGCATGTTCTAGCCTGTACCATGAAGGCTGCATTTTGCTTACAAGAGTTTTTTTGCACCCATACAGAGGAAAACCTCAATCAGGCATCAGTTTACATTTGGGTTTGGGTCAGTTTTATGTGGGCCCACAGTGGGATCCTCTATATGTTGGTTGTTTTAAAACGTTTTTCAGTATGAAATCTCATAATCTCCACAAAAACGTGTTTTTTTAATACTGTTGTTATTGTAGTAGTATTGTAGGCCTTGGGTCAGTTTATTGATTTCATAGATTGTTGCACAATGTCATTATTGCACAATTTAAACTAGTCTTATTGTGTACTGTACATTTCTAACATTCTCATATATCATTCAGCTGGAAACCTTTTGTCACCTTGACTAAAGACAAACAAATATATAATAATAATTGTATTATTACATAATGGCTATTTGAGAGCGGTAGGCAAATCAAGTATGATATCTGTTCACATATTTCCAATTGTTTATCAGTTCAGTTGCTACAGCTTTTATGCAGATTGAAACATCTTCAAGGTGTTTTCCTACTTGATTAAGAGATGTAGCCCACTGTCTAACCAGAATTGGAATATATTATGGACCGCATTTACTCCACATTATAGAAGATAATGCAGTTAGATCTTTAACGTTTCTAAAAAACATATAATTTGATCAGAATTAAAACAATTGGAGTTGCTCAGACTTTGAAAACCCCTGGCCGTTGATTTGTTCTTTGTGCACAAAGGGCAAGCAATAAGGTAAGCAGCCTATTTGTCCTTGGTAGCGTTGAGCCAAGAGAATTCACTGAACTGTGTGTGACTCCTTCTCCTTGTGCAGAAAACAGGGGAGGCTCCTAAACAGCTGGCCTCCAAGATGGCCCTGATTTCCTGGATCGAGAGCTTCCAGAAGGAGCCCCGCTCCCTGAAGCACATTTGTCGCAAGGGGATCCGAGATGCTCTGGGCCCCGGCAGGATCACAGCCCTCCACACCTTCGACATCCCCTTATGTCTCAAGGAGTACTTGATGTTCAAGGATCTGCAGCTTCAGGACTCCCCTCAAGCAGGGATACCTAGAACACCAAATGAAGGGTGTTAATTGGAGAAGGGATTCTTAGCGGACTGAACCTTTGATAAAGACAGCATCCACTCCTGCTGGAAATATGACCAGGAAACAAAACACAAGAGAGTGGCAGGTGTCTGTCATGGAAGGAACACCATATTGAAAATGCCTCACTTGTGGTCTTTTCATTGCTAAGCTATCCCCATTTCCAAATAATGTTGATCATTTTTTACTCTGATAGTGTCTCTGATTTATATCAAGGTTTTCACTACGAAGTTTGCTTCGTCCACCACTGAACTGCAGGCCATGTGAGCACAACAACAGCATTTTTACACCTAATCCTTTTTACAGCTAATCCAACAAGGGCCAACAAGAATGTTAAGGTTAAGCTTAGCCCGTTAAATTAGATGGGTTAATTCAGATAGTATAAATGAAGAAATTATGAGTGTGTATTTTAGCTTTGACCTTAGCATTAGCGTTGTGTTCAAATTTCTCTTCCAAAAAGCTAAATGTTTACCTGATTTTCCATAGATTCTTCCTGCCAACCAGGCACCGCCTGGCTTAAATTCAGAGATGCAACAAAATCAGGCTTTAATAAAGGAGCTATAAATGTGAAGAGACAAATACTGTATACGAGTAGTGCTGATTTGAGCTAAGCAGTGGCACCGAGTTCTCCGCCCTGTTTATCATGTGGTGTCAGTTAGATGCTCGACAGACTGTTTACAAAACGAATCAAACCAGCTCATCGACCTGACTCTGATGTGTAGTTGGTTTTCTCAGTAAGCTAGGATAAAGTGTATGTTGTAAGCAAACCTATTGACAATGTTATGGATGGGGAAAGTCTCAGTTATCATCATCCATCTATACCAAACTATTTGAGTAATTAGATGCTAAATATTTTTTGCTTGTTGTTTTCTTTTTAATAAACAGCCATTAACCCAAAGTAAATGGTAGTCTTCATCATCTGTGGTTTAAAGATGTATGGTGTGTGGTATGAGACTGAAAGTTAGATAGACTTTTTAATCTTCTCAAGTCCTGTGTGAACGTTATCGAGTTAAGCAGAGTACTACCTTGCACTACTGTATGTAACATTTTGTATTGAAGACCCAGTTACCATATTAAGTCACAGGAGCAGTCTTGCTGACCATCTGAGGGAAGTTTCCAAAACATTACAAAATATATATATCATTCATTATGTCTGAATGATATATTTATTGTCTTCTTAATTGTCCGATAATCTCATTTATCATGGACTAATTTATCTTGTCCATATACATATTTTAAATGATTAAATGCTGCTATGTAATCATCATACATACATCATGCTTTTTATACAGGCCTATATAAAACATTGCTCTCTGCCCTATCATTCAATAAGAGCCTACCATCATGTCATCATGCTTAATGGACACCCCCCCAGCTGGACACACCCCCAGCTAGTGTTTTCAATGATATTCACTTCAAAAATTGTTTTGAAACATAAAAAGATAGACATTTAATGTCCTGTTGTCTTCAGGATTGTACCTTATTATTTAAGTATAATTTATTTGCTCAAATTATAGTCTTACCATAAACTGTTTTTTTATATAAACTTCTCATCATTTCCGAGGTGTTAATGTTTTGTTTGTCTGAGATGACAAAGATGTTCTGTGTACTTTGAGCAGCAGAAGATAAATCTATGTGGTTTGCATATATTTTTCTTCCCAGATCTAAAGCATGTTTGCTGTTCTATCCCTTATCAATTTGATTCTGCTTTTAGAACACATTAGTGGTGCAGCTCCAGAGGAAACAGCATTTTAGCTTAAGGTTTTGATATTGTCAGCTGAGAAATTCATTTATGCTTATTGCCATCCAAACATTTATACTGATTCCTTGATTGTTTGTTTTTGAAAATTGAGTACAGCGTCATATTAAAGCTGAAAGCAGGTGTGAGTTCCTACATTTAATTAAATCCCAAAGGAGCTACAGTATTTCATCTGTTCTCCTTCTTCAGTGACTTACTGGTGCCATTCCAAGTTCTAATTTTATTTTGTATTTTACATATATTACCAATTTTTGAAAATGGCTCATTCTGACAGGGGACAAACCCACATACAAAACACTCCTCATAAGTACCACTGAAAGTCTAAGGTTAAGAAATTGCTTTTAAATGTAGGGGAAAAAAGGATTTCTTCTGTAGTGGCACACCTTTTCCAGCCGGTAAAAATGGGGGACAATTTAAAAAAAATCCTGGAACATTCAGCAGGTTAATAGCTTGTAGAGATATCTGAGCTGGCTCTTTTTTGCATTTTTCAAAAAGTAAAATTGCAGTGACATGTTGGCTCATTGCTGTCTTGCAGCGCTGGATCACTAAGTTCAATTTTTGACCTGGAGTGCTACCGTTTCGGGGAATGTATCTTTTCTCCAAGTTTACATGTGCTTCTGCCATGTGCTCTAGATTCCTCACACAGTCCAAAGACATAGTATTAAGTTAGTTGGGTTCTGGGACAATTGACACTGGTGTGAGCTTGTGGGTGTTATGTCTGTGTGTGCCCTACAATGGACAGGTATCTGTCCAGGGTGCCCAATGCTTGCTGTTATAGGCTCCAGCTCTCCTGTGACCCTGTGTTGGACATAGCAGTTAGATAATGGATAGATTCATTTTTACTTTTTTTCTGGAAATCAAATACTTAAATGGCAGTTTTTGTCTAGAATTGTTAAACTGGGTTTACCTGACTATCACATGAAAGTATTTATGAATCTGGACTGTTGAAAGCTCATTGTTGGTTTGGTATTAAAAGGCACAACACACTAATAAAGAGTCACTTAGGAACAGTGGTCTTACTAAATACCCTGAAATCTTAAATGCAAGAATAGTCTCAGAAGCTGTTACCTTTCTATCACTTTCTCAGATGGGTCAGTAGAAAATGTAAATCCCAGAACACTGGATCCATTGATTAAATGTTTTTTGTCTTACAATATTTGATTTTTTAATTGTTGATATTCAATGTGGGTTCAGCCCACGACTAGAGTGACAGGCTGGGAAAGAAATTGCAGCATGTTATATGACAGAGAGTCACATTGGGACTGTTCACATGATTGAAAAAGCAAAAAAAAAAACTTGGGTGAGGAGTCAGGAGACATGGTTTTGCTCAATAACAGCTGATGCAAGTGCTAGGAGGAGCCTCTCTCTTGAGACCAAACAAAATACAAATGACGTCAGAGCCAAAAATAAGATGCACAGCATCCAAGATATATTTGTCCTTCATGTTACCAGGACGAGCAAATAGGGGACAATTTCTCTTCTGTAGTATTCGCCAGGAAATATTCCAAAAGTGACAAGGTACTGATGTTTCTGGCTTGTGTGTGAATTCATCAGCAAATTCTAGATCAGCCTGAGTTTTATTATTTTCCTTAAGCTTTTTTGCCTGCTCTCTGTAAAGAGCCAGGCACTTTACTTTGCTTTTTGATTGGGTACGTTTGTTTTTTTTTCTTGCCTTTTTTGTTCTTTTTTAAAGCACAGTCTTGCTTTGCATTCTGTCCTTCAGTTTACTTTCTTTTTTTCACGAGTTCCCATTTCCTCATGAATTTGCACATAATCTTGCATTTGCAGTAAACAACGAGAAAGGATTCTCAAATTACTGACAATGGAACTGTGACCAGGTTAATAAAAGGACATCAAGTCCAACTTGCGTTTTCAGCCTTGCAAGACATCAAAAGCCTCCACTTTTTCCTTTTTAAGGAAAAAAAAAGGGTAAAATTATAGTTAATGCTGGAAGCCATTGTTTTGGTTGATTCCTTCAGTGCTTTTAGTTCTGTTTGAGTGACATGTCATACATTTCAGGCTAATTTCATCTGATAAAGAATTTTTGGTTCAGCTAAATTTGGTCGTGTGTATCTTTTTTTAGCATAACGTACCACCATCTCCCATGTCTCACAGTGAAAACTTATGTTATCTAAGTAACTTTGATATTATATATCATGCAAGTAAAAAAAAAACAGGCCTTTTGTTTTATTTCTAAAACGTCAGACTTTCCATATTTATTAGCCTTTTTTTGTGCGAATGATTTTTTTGACTGGTCATCCTACTTGTTTTCCTCCTCCAAAGGTGAATTTTACGAGTTGGGAATACCGTACCTGTCAACTTCAGACACACTCACGGAGTTGCAGTTTTATAACATCTGACAGGCTGCTTTTATGCCATTTTATGCCATAGTCTATGCTGTGCCACAAATCCCCAAAGGATTACTTCACTCAAAACAAGAGGTTAATCTGATCTCTCCAGCTTTTAAAGGTGTAAACTTTTTATACTGTATAAATGAGCTGAAAAATCATATTAAAATATAACTATGACTAAGAAATTTACAACTTTTCAATAAAATGCTGGCAACCTCTCTACTTAATTGTGATTTAATTTCCAAAGCTGAACATAATGACTAAAAGTTGTTATTTATTCTAAACAGTGTTTTGTAAGATCTCCCTTAAAATTAATTCCCTTGTTGCTTATATTTGTCAAATGTATTTTCATTGCAGTTTCAAACTGTTTTCTTCTTGTTCTTTATGACAATCGGCTTCAAAAATTAAGTTTTGGAAACATTCAAGCATGTTTTTTTCCCATTAAGTATTTGTCTGTCTAATGAACAAAAGACTGTTATATGAAATTATATTGCTTTAGTTCTTTATCTTGACATAAGAGCATCTATAGGTCGATCAGAGAGCACATTTTTGTGATTTATATTAATGATTTTTATTAAGCCAGTTCTCAAATAAGTCTAGTTGGTCAGGGATAACTTCCAGTTAAAGCTAAACTAGAAATAATACTAAAAAACATAGAAGTGCCTCACCATGATAAAAGAAAAGCCAAGTAAAGTTTTCATGATGAAGCATACGGAATTATGCAAAGGACAATTTAAACTCTAAGAAACCAATGCAAAGTAAATACTTAGAATAAGAACTTAAAAACAGTGAAAGACTATTTTTTTAGGTAAAGGACAGGGTAACAGTGGTAAACCTTCATTAGGGTTACCCAGTGAAACAGCAGTTTTTAATTGCATTGTTTTACTGCTTATCCTCTGTAAGATAATTTGGATGAAGGCATCTTATAAATGATTAATTATTTTCGTATTCATAGGCAGGTTTCCATTTACCTGGTGCACTCACATAGCTGTGGAAATGTTATTTTGCTAATAGAGAAGCGATCCTACACTTATGGTTGCATAGTCCCTCTCAGAGCCAAATACTGGCCATCTGCTGCTGGAACCTACCTGCACAGCCTTCCCCTATGAATAGAGCCAGTGCCTTTAGAATCGTTTCCATTCTCCGAACCTCAGCTTGGCTGGCCACAGACTCAGGAGCTACACATTTCTGAGAATGGCCTGCCTTTATTAGAAAGGCTTTTTTCAATGTCTATGTGTCAAAGTACACCATCAAGGCATTTTTTTAAAAAATGAGCTGTCATTTCCTCCTAGTGTGATCTTGGTTATGTTGAAGTAAGCGCATTGGTATCCAATGATATCCAGGAATTTTGTCGTGGTTCAAGTGTTAGGTATTGCATCCTATCCTCAGCCTCATCAAGGGGTCGATGAGGACATTTGCTTTTTCTTCGATATGTGTCTACTGAACACTGTGCCAGCAGAGTGTTGACAAGAGCGAATTATAACAATCGAGGATGAGGGCAGCCTTAACAGATCGGGTGGCGATATTTTTAACAGGCTGCATTCTTGGGCTGCTGTGAAGTGTGATGCCTGGCCTTGATTCATTCCTTCCAAGCAGGTTTACATTCCTGATAGAGGGCATGGAAATTTAATGGCACCCTTGCTGCCTTGTTCTCATGTACAAAATGACATTAAGCTCACCACTTGCTGTTAACCAGAAACTTTGATTTGTCTTATTTCTGGCAATGATTATCTCTTGTGCCTCTAAATTACATAGATTGTAAAGCTATCTAAAATGTACAGTATTATTTAATGTGTGTTCTGGTCTCTAAAACACTAGTCATGGTTAGTATAGATAATTTGAGAAGCAACCTTTGAAAAATATTTAGATATCTTTATTGATGGCTTGTTGTCTCTACTGGAAAATTATTAAAAAAAGGCCAACAGATAAGTTTCATGCAAAGTACCAAATGCTGAATTTAAATCAAGGGAATCAAGATTAAAAATGTAATAAAATAGTAGGTTCTTGTTTAAAATATTGTGTTTAGCATTGGTTACCTTTTTCAAGTCTGTATTACAATTTTTTCTCATTAAACTCTCTACTTTATTACAACTCATTACATTACATCATTAAGTTTGATTTCCATTACACAGACTTGTCTCACTGTTGACTCCAAAGGTTCAAGCCAGAAATCCTATCCCGTCTCAGAAATAGGGATATTTAGATACAGGTTTATGTGTATGCAGCAAAACTGTTTTGACACTGGACTTCATAGCTTTACATACTTAGAGTTTGAAATGAATCCATGCCATTAGACAGAAAGGGTTAATGCTCTCTAAATCCCCAACACCATGAGTAAACCAATCCAGATCAGCTGTCCTTCCTCTCTCAAATATCCTCTCATTATTTAGGACAGAGTCAAAGTGGAGGATATCCCAGTCTGGTCCTGCCCCCTTTGCTTTCCCTGACAGCACCCACGAGGCTGACTAGCTGAAGACAGTGTGGTGAATACTTCCAGAAGCAGAAAGAGAAGACTAGTAGACATGCAATGCTTTCAGCCTCAGGCTTCAACACAACTGCAAGTGTCTCTGAACCCGTGAGTATGTCTGAGAACACGGACTTAATGAGCTTGCAATCCCTTTCGTAAAGTCTTTAGGTGCAGTGCTTCTGCAGCGCTAGAGTGGTATGTGACTGCGAAGCTGAGACCAATGATTTAGGGCTTTTAGTTTTTGTACAGCTTCCAAAAAGCTCAGGAATGCAGCTTTGGGTGTCTTGTTTAAATCTTTCAAGCATTGCAGTCTGAAAAAAAATACCAAGTTGGGTCATTAGGTGAGGATAACCCATGCTTGAAATGGGTAAAAAAATCACGCAACAAAAATTGTTGTAAAACTGATCATGCCATACTTTTCAACTCCTTATGGTTCAGAGTTTTATTTTTAAAGGATTGCTTCTGTTTCAGATCATCTTGCTCCTGTCGCCAAGCAACTGGACACACAGTGTGTTTCTAACAAGTTCCTATGAGAAGTGATTTAAGTACACCTTCTGATATTTGTCACTTCAATTCTTTGGGATTGTTTTTAGCAAGTAATGTTTTTACTTAAAAATCTTAACTGGCATGTCATAATTAGATTTACTGCTGGACAAAAGAATTTTGCTGTGTTTGTGCAATAAAATGCTCTGGAATGCAAATGAAGTGTCAGAATATGGCATTGCCAGATTGTATCTCATATCAATGTCTATTAGGGTCATAATTTTTCTTTTTTTGGTGTTGAAGTCATCTTTGTCTACATTGTTTCCTGGCTACCCTCTCCCATGTTTTCCAAAGAATACAGCTATAACACTACATTTTTGTGAGCAGTGCTCTGCAGGAGTGTTTAATTCTCAAAAACCATGGTTCTGTTCTAGTTGTTTTGATATACCAGTAAATCGAATCATATGCTTTGACTGTTTTCAAAAAGAGTAATGATTTTGAGTGCAAGAACAATTGGGAAAAGACAGTCATTTCAAAACATTTGTGAACAGTATAAATTCAAATATTCAGTTCATGTAACATTCTGATATTGACATGTGTGTTCTTGGAAGGCAGTGCATAGTACAGTTTTAGATCTGCAGATGCAGCTCTTTTGCCAGTATTCTAATCCAGGATAAAAAGTTGCAAACAGCTCAGGTCACTCCGTACAGTCCAGAGACAGGGGAGCTACAGTGTGTGCTGTGTGCAGATGCTTCTGTATCTGGACACCACATAATACATATCATTTATATTGAAAATGATTAAAAAGAATGACTGAACTGCACACAACAACAGGATGGTAGAGCAAGTGTGATGTGTCTCTACATTCATGATATCAGATTAACTGGATCAAAGGTTGCTCCTTCCATCTTTTCCATTACGTTTCTATAAGTGATTATGCTTATTTAACTCCTTTTATCTTGGCTAAGTCTGTTCTTTCTCTGTATCACATTTTGGGATATTTTTATAGGAAGAAAAAGTCACGATTTTTACAATAAATATTAGGAAAGTCTGCGCAGATACCCAGCAGCCTCAGAAGAAACAAATTACAAGACCTCGAGCCATATCTGTATGACTGTGTAACTGCTACACCTGAGCACCAAGTCCTGAGCAAGGTCCTGAAGTCCCATTTTGTCTTGCCTCGTTGGCTGTAAGAAATAAGGGTGTTAAAACAGCCCACCCACAGCAATGTACCACCTCTGTGACACAGAAGTGACCTTTAACTTCTGTGATCAGTAATATATACCAGACCACAATCTTGACTTTTTTTGCATGGTGCTTTTTGTAATGGATTCACAATCTTTTCAGGTGAGTGCCATGAAGATTAATACTATGATTACATGAATAATTCATAATTGGTCCATAACCACAAAAACAAAGGCTTTTGATTACAAAGATTAAATTTCCATTTAATTAATCATTCATTCTAATAACAGTGTACCTTATTGCAGACGTCCAGTTTCTTCAGTGCCGGCCAATCTAAATGTGTCACACAGCTGGAATTACATTGAGAAGCTGCTGGACCTAGAAACAGCTGAAACTAAGAAGCAAGAAGATCCCAGTGAATATTGTTATGGTATGTCATAGGCGTTTCAGCTTGAAGAAAGAGACAAGTAAAATTGTGTCACTTCTCATAGTACTGTACCTAGGTGATAAAAAGTATTAATTTTCCAAATTTCCACCAAGAGACGCAGCTGTCAGAGTGTATACGTTGGGGAGGTGATTCTTCTTGTGCAAGGACACAAGTGCAGTATATTTCCTTTTTATCTTTAAAATATGGTTGTTTTGACTCATCCATTTTGACTACCTGAAATCACATATTTTTTAGTCGTACTAGTTAAGAAACAAAGAATAATTATAAGCGCGTTTGTGGAATATGATCAACCCCATCTTCTCTCCTTACAGCTCCTGTAGCAAATCAGAAGATTAAAGCAGTGAGCACTGACATGGCTCTCAGCTGATATTGCTGCAGGCTCGCAGGCCACTTCAGAACTTTGTAGGCCTGAATTAAACGTAACTAGCGACCCACCTGTGAAAAGGGAATTTCTAGATATGACCATTTGATGGCAGCATTCTGATAGCCAGGTTTTTTGACACCTCTCCATAGAAAAAAACGTTCGTCAGGGAGAGTGTTTGAAATTAGCATCTGACAGGTCAGCAGGTTTTTTTCTGAGCTACTTTCAGCTGTTGATACTGTTTAACAGCATAATCCCATTTGCTTAATGGATCTTCTGAGGAGGCATCTACTTATAACAGATTAGCTCGGATGGAACACGTTTTCCTTTCAATTCCCAATTGGCTTTAAGCTTGCTTGTGGGGAGGCCGGTCAGTTATCAGGAACTGGCTACACAACCATACATTGGCATAGACAGCTGTTGGATTCCATTGGTCTCTATAGAATTTGACATTCCATCCACATAATTGATTTCCCTTCTGGAGTTTAATTTGTTTGTGTTCCTCTTTCTCTGTAGGAGGTTACCATCCCGTGACGATAGGGGACACTTTTAACGGAAGATACCGAGTGCTGAGGAAACTCGGATGGGGCTACTTTTCCACTGTGTGGCTCTGCCTGGACCTACAGTATGTCATCAGTCTGCAGGTGTTTTGTGCTCTGCATTGACACATTGACACATCATGATAGGCTTGGATATATGATATCTTTTTTTTTTCATAGATCCTTTCTGGTATTACAAAAGTAACAAACTAAACATTTTGTAATGGATTGAAACAGCCAAATTGATTTGCCGCGGAATAACCTTACTGAACTTCTACTGCAGTACCACTGAAACGTGTTATTATTTTATAAAGGCTTTTTACACAGTGAATTGTGCAATAATTATGCTGGATTTTCTCTCAGTAAGAAGAGAGTTGTGGCTGTGAAAGTGTCAAAGAGCGGAGCCAATTTCACACAAGCTGCGCAGGACGAGCTGGCGTTGTTGCGATGTGTAAGCCTTTCTTTTTTCATTTGTCAACTTATTTTTGTATCTGTAGTTTGAATCAGTGCTTGCTAATCAATTTAGGTTACAACGATAGTCTGAGTATTGCAGAGATGAAGGCGATACACCTGCTCTGCCAGGTTATACAGTAGCACCACAAACCTATAGTACAGCAATAATTAGTAATTAAACAATGGACTTAATGGGGTTCTTACTGCAAGTTCACAGCCCATACAGTTGGCAGTATACTGTATAATAATATTCTAAATTTATCATTTTCTGAACTCTTCATCCCATCCAGGGCTGAAGGAAAGCCAGAGCCTATCCAGGCAGGCAACAGGCACAAGGATAACATACTGGCACGATGCCAGTTATACCGAATTTATTTAAAATAAAAACAAACATCCCTTTAGTGTATTTCATTTTATTGGTGTTCTAATTTTATTGCATTTCTTTTGTGTTCTCAGACTTGTGGCTCCATGAGGAAGCATCCCTACGGTGAATGCATTGTTGAGCTGCTGGATGACTTCAGACTTGTGGGGAAAAACGGAATCCGTATCCTTTAATTATGAAGTAGAATTATGATGACCAGTACTACCATTGGCCAACAGCTCTGAGAATACACCTATATGAAGAAGAGAATTCCAAGGTTCATGGTTTGCTGTATCGAATAAATGTTTTCTAAGATATGTCTAAAAGGCGTTGTTGAAATATGGAAATAAAATGAAACACAGAAAAAATGAATACATTTAGTATGGCCATTTTGTTTGTTGTAATTTTTTGGGAGTAGGTTAGCTGTACTTCACTGCTACAGTTTTGGAGATATTGGTGTCCTTGATTTCAAACCTTGTGTCTTATGATTCAGTAGTATCTCTGCTGTAGAACCAGGGAAGCCTATTCCATGGAATAAAATGAGATAAGGGTGATAGATTATTTGGATAGAACTGAATACCAACAAACGCAATCCAACTGAAAACAAAAAACATCTTTTGGTTTTATATTTAATCAGAATTCATCCCAGTCCTTTACTAATAAGTTAGACTAAACAAAAACAACTAAAAAATGATTTTATTTTTTTATCATGAAACTATTTTTAAATTTTCAATGATGGTTCATGCAGGAAGTAAAATATATGCATCAGGGGCCAGATAAAAAGCAATGTTGTACCTGTAATAAAAGTATTAGAGATTTCAGTCATATATCTTAAAGGCTTGTAATGATTTAGGAACATTGAAAATTGAACTTTTAACCATTTTTCAGGTTGTGAATTTATTTTAAGACATTTGGCAAACCTGATCTTTTTAGCCAATAAATAATCTGACTACAGCCCCGTTTCCAAAAATGCCCTTAACTGAAAAGGTCAGACATGTGCCTGGTATTTGAATTATTGGGGCAGAACCTCCACAGCTGGATGATGGACTACACTTCTCTTGGTCTTCCATTGTCATGGGTGAAATCTATCATTCGACAGGTGAGAAATGAAAGGGTGAATATTATGACCATTACAAATCTGTCAGTCCATCAACAAAATGCTTGGAGGTTTCCTTTTCATTAAACTTACAGTACACCCCTTTTAACTGGCATAATTTGACCATTTATTTTTCTTTTGCTTAAATCTTAAAATGAAACTCTGAATTTTTGTACATTACAGGCTATTTAAAATCATAAATTGTTTAAGAGCTCAAAACAACCATTAATTATCCTTCAATCCTAAAATCCACACAGCCAAGCTGACAGCGCATAGGCAAGACCTAACTGGAGGTAGTAAAATAAATAAATATTTCATCAGAAGGATTTCATTTGATACCTCTAAATAAACATTTTGGTTTTCTGAGTGTAAAAAATGGCAGGCAACAATAAAAGATGTATTTATTAGATTGAACTTAATTGAACAGGTATTCCAGGGGACATGTTAAGATATTTATTATTTTGAAGCTATTTTAACTTTAAAAGATTATTTTTTGCTACATAATAATTATTCATGTTAGATATGACAGAACTAGTAAAAGTAGCAAAACAGATCTCTTGAAGAACAAAAATGTCAATTTACCTGTTTTTTGATTGACAAGGATTGATCACGATAAACATATGTGTAATTGGGTCATTTCAAATGTTAGGTTATTTTAAATTTCAGTCTACTGAAATTTAACCTGTCTTCCTTGAAGGTTCTTCAAGGACTGGATTACCTCCACACCCAGTGTAAAATCATCCACACTGACATTAAGCCAGAGAATATTCTACTGTGCATAGGTGAGCAGTGCACAAAGCAGTCAGAAGAGGGAGCTGTACAAGACAAGTTACATGAATACAAGAGAATGGACCGAGCAGGTACAGTATAGTAGTACAGTAGCTGCTAGTCTTTGAAATATTGTAACATCAATGTAGTGGCAGTGAATACCAGAAAACTGAGGTTTCCCAAACCAGTGTTAAATACAGTAGGGACTAAACAGGTCTGCTTCAGTACAGTTTGTATGTGTGTGTGGGAGGGGCCAGCATTTATCACTTTCCATGTGGGGAGAAAATATCTCCACAAAGATAGTTCAGAAATTGAGGATGTGAGGATATCACATCCTTACAATGTAAATGGTTCTTTCTCTATGCTAAATGGCATCTCCTTTTTAAAAATAAGAGTGACCATAATAAACGAAAATATAAGTTTCATTTCAGTCAACGTGTTTACATGAAAGGGTACGAAATAAAATATAATGCACAACAAAATGTTGCTTGAAGAAGGATCTAGCATGCATCACAAAAATACCAGTTTCATATAGTACGAATCTAATTCATGGGTCTTATTTTGCTTGACAGAGTGACACTTGAGCACCAACCCAATGACTTTTATAATAATTTGGTGGTGCCCTGCCAATAGTATGCCACCTCTGAGAGCTCACAAACAAAATTGTCATTGCTGGCATCTGAAAAAGGGATCTATAGATTATAGCTTCCAATGTGCACTACGGGTGCCGAATTTAGTTAAATTACAGAGGATCCTAAACCTTTCCCCTTCCTTTTTTTATTTTCACTTAGTTATGAAAATTAGCATTTGAGAAATAATTTTCATTATTTTCAGGAGTAATGATTAATGGTGGAGTCCTTCATCTGCTCTGTATTCCAAATCTCAGAGACCCTCTTCCTCTTCCACCAGTGAGACAAAAACGCAAATCCTTGTCAGTGACATGGAGAGTTTCTGTACTCCCTGAGCTGTTTACCCCCTTCCTCCCCAGATGTGGACCACTGTGACAACCTGCAGTTTGACCCAAAGTCTGTAACAGCTGAAGAGATAAAAGTAAAAATTGCAGATCTGGGTAGCTCCTGCTGGGTGGTATGTGCTACTTTTCTTCCAATAAAAAAACCATGACAGATTAATAAAAATATTCAGGTCCCAAACCTTTCCAAATAAGTTAAAAAAATGCTATTAAGAGGCCGTTAGCTAGGATCTTTCAAGATACTTAAAAATATGTTCATGATATCCATTCTAAAAAAAGGAAGAATATGAGGCAATTACAGACCGATCAGACTTATGACTCGTTTTGGAAACATTTGAAAATTTAACCATGGTGGCGCATTGGTTAGCATTACTGTCTTGCAGCACCTGGGCCCTGAGTTCATTTACAGACCTGGGGCGCTATCTGCACAGAGTTAGTATATTCTCCCCATTTTTGCATGGGTTCTCTCCCACAGTCCAAAGACATACTGGTAGGTGAACCAGCTTCTGGGAAAACTGGCGCTGGTGTGTGCATGTTTGTGTTTATGTCTGCGTGTGCCCTGTGATCTCAGACACCCCATCCAGGGTGTATCCTACCTATAACCAGCTGCTTGCTGGGATAGGGGGACGGGGGCTCCGGCTGCTCCATGAAACTGTATTGGATAAAGCACTTAGACAATGGATGGGTAGTTGGATGAAGAAATAAATCTGGAAAAAAAGTAATTGAAATATCAGAAGTCCTCCGAGGTATGGCAACCCAGAGGACTACTTGAAGTTCAGTTGTGAAAATGGTAGTTGAAATGGTAGTTGAGTAATACTCAAGAGCAAATTAAGAGTGGGAGAGTTAAGGAGTAAAAATTAGAGACACAAAAGGATAAGGGATCTTAATTTAAACACATTACCGAGCCCTGCTGCTGAATTTCTTAAATATTTCACGTGGTGCAATCAATTAGCTACCAAAACAACTTGAAAGAGCCAAAAGACCTCCTCTCATTCAAAACCTTTCCAATGCTCTTATTATAAAACATGACAGGAGTCATGTGTATTACCTACACTTCATGAGACATGGTGGAGACAAGCTATACTTTATTAATCCCTCCTAATTAGTACGCATTTCTTATTTCCTTAAATGTCCAGTACAAGCATTTTTCCGATGAAATCCAGACTCGGCAGTATCGCTCGCTGGAAGTTTTGATTGGCTCTGACTATGGTCCTCCTGCTGATATCTGGAGCACAGCATGTATGGTAAGAATGACCTGCTCTTCTCTCATAGGCTCTGTCGTGCCACCTGGAGAGAACCATTTCTGAGCTCTTGCTTGGGTCTGCTGCAACCTACATTTTCACCTTCCCCGTCATCTGCCAGCTCAATCTAGCTCTGTGCCTGTTTGCTGCCTTTGTTGCTATATCACTTGTTACCTGCTGTTATTTTACGGTGCATACAGTGTTACTCAGACTCAGTGCCGAGATAAATCGCCGGCACTTGTCAATGTGCAGTGTTTTTGAGAACAACTATTTCACCAAGTGACTATGATTACAGGCTTTTGAGCTGGTGACTGGGGACTCCTTGTTTGAACCACGAGCTGGGAAAACATACTCAGTGGAGGAAGGTAAACAGAGAGGCACTGACAGATGTGCTGTGTTAGAAACTGGAGAGTGGGAGATTCTTTGGCATTGTTTTCTCTTTGTCTTCCTCTTGCTTGCAGATCACCTTGCTCATATCATAGAACTCCTGGGGAAAATCCCAGCACGGGTAGCCCTGTCTGGCAAATACTCCAGGGAATATTTTACCTATAAAGGTAAGGCAACAGGAGCTACACAGGAAAATAAAATGGTGAGAAAAGGTCAGATAGGACACAATACACTCATCAAAATGCATAAAACTGTAAAACTGGACCATCCATAGTCCATAGTCTATCCTTATAGCATCATTATTCTAAAAGGTAAACTTACATTTTAGTTACTTTTTTAACTGCACGGAATAAACACATCAATTATAGCTAGTAAATTAGGCCTGAATAAATCTTTTCAGTAGGCAATTGTTTTGCATTATTTAATGTAATTTAAACTCTTTGAGTAATACTCAGCAGCAGCATCTTTTTATTTTCACTTGCTTATTTGCAAAAGTACTGCAAGAAACTAAATCAGTTTCTGTGTGTCTTGGTTTACACCTGAGGTCTTGAATCCTGACCAAGGAGAATCGTTTGAGTTTTATGGCTGGCTTCTGTCAGGGGGTCCAAATCATGAAAATCATGAGGCGATTATTGGTTCACTTACACAGGCAACAGCTCAGCTGGCGTGAACATGACCCCCTGCTGGAGAGGCAGCTTTTGGCACAGTCAGTGTGATTCACCTTGTTCTGCTTTGTGTCCCAGGTGATCTCCGGCGAATTCAAGTGCTGCGGCCTTGGGGGATATATGAGGTCCTGGTAGAGAAATACCACTTAGGCCTGAAGGAAGCCGCCCTGTTTGCAGATTTTCTGCTCTGCATGTTGGCCTTCAGCCCAGAGCAAAGAGCCACGGCAGTCCAGTGCCTGAGACACCCTTGGCTCACATCCTAAACTGGGAAACTGTGCTGACCTTCATAGAATCTACACGTCAATACAGTGGGACAGTTGGGGAAATAGATATACTGTACAAATACGGCAATACAAAACATGGAAAATATATTGAGGCATGTGTTGAAAGAGCAGGGTACTTCTGTTTATTTTTAAATATATGGCAACAGCAGTTTCCAAAGATTTGGAAGCATTTTGGAGGCAATGTGTAACTGAGATATAACTGAGATATATTTAAACATAAAATCGAATGGATTTTAAGACAGCAATTGAAATCAGTATGCTCATCTAGTCATACTAGATACAGTATACAGTGCAGAGAAGTCTACAGAAATGGTTGTAAAGATGGATATGAGTACAGAGTAAAAACAGTTGAATTCAAATCAGTAGAACAGCCACCCTACATTTTGTACAAAGCACGAGATTGTTAGATTCTATTTATTTGGTTATAAAACTGTGAAAGAGGCTACCGTGGATATAAACTAAGACAAGGCTGATAAGAGAAACTCTAGGACTGGAAAAAAAAGGTTAAAATGGGTTAAAAATATTTAAGCTATTTTACACAAAAAAAATATTCAGTTAATTAAAGATTTAATTAAAACTGACTTACTAAAAATCCCATAAGGGCTTGACTAACAGCTACAATCACTCAAAACGCTCGGCACAGAAAGCAGCAGTAGAGAAACATGCAGATAAACACAGGTGTAGCAGAGGCTGGGGAAACACAATACTGTTGACAAGAAGTAATATGAAGTCCTACTATTAATTAGTTACAAAAAGGCAAACAGTTAAACATGTTCTTTAAAATATACTGTATATGGTCCCGTTTACTAAGGGACAGTTTCTGCTGATTCACAGATCTGATCCTGGAGAGCCAGTGTGTCTACAGGTTTTCGTTCTAACTCAGCTTTTAACATTGTAATTGGTTTACTCAGACCAATTTGATAACTTGTCCCTGCTCTTCAGTTGCTGGTGCTTTCACCTGGACCAGGGCTGGACATCCCTTTGCTAATCAAAAACTTGAAACATGATGGCATTGTTTCATATAGTTACTCAGGGCACATAAAAATGACAAAACACGTTTGGAGTGGAATATAAAATGGCAATTTTACTTGGTGCTAAATCAAATCACATTGGGAGAGCCTTTAAGCACATGTCTGAACTACTTGAAGCCTTACAGCAGAAGACTCCAACCCCGGTCTCGGAAAGCCTCAATCCAATGTTTGGCAAATAACCTACAACCTAGCCGTACCCATTAAAACAGCAGTTTCCAAAGATTTGGAAGCATTTGTGATTAATTAAACAGGAGAAGTATTAAATTGGTGATTTAAGATCATCTGACAATATGAATATAACTTAGTCCTTAGGAACCGGTGCTCTCTTCATTGAGCAAACCAGGAACTTATTTGATTAATAACTTACAGGTGTTCCAAACTTTACAAACTCACTTTTTAGGGTGATTTATGAGATGAAACGGACAGAGGCTTTCCAAGATTGTGATTCTCAACACCTGCCTTACAGAACTAACGGTGTTTTTAAAATGTTCAGATTTATCTGTTGAAGTTTTTTTCTATTATTTTTTAAATACATTGCTCCTGAGCAAAAGAAGATCAGGTTTAGTGTTTAAAAGCAGGTATCATGTTTTGGTATGCTTGTATATGTTTCATAGCAGATATGATTTGGGGATGGCACAGAACATATACTGTAATATGATGTTTCTGTTGTCTACTGGAACACTCCTTGGTTTCATATGTGCTCTTAATGGTTGTGTTTGTTCTGACTTCTCGTTGTTCTGTCATAAATGTTTTAAATTATTCCTGTTCTGCGGTCTATTCACTTTGTCCTCCATTTTATTGCTGTGGTTGTTACATGGATATTTTTGTGGCTGTGGTTAATGGACAATATAAGTCTTGACAAGGAATGTATACATTTTACATCAAACTAATGTAAAATTGTAAATTGAAGACAGTGGAGCATAATAAAAAAACTACGATTTTCAGTTTAAATTCTGTCTAATGCGTTTTAGAATGAACTGTTTAAAGCAAGTCTCGACTGAGACTGAGTCATGCTCCTACTTATTTACTTAAACACCAGGAATGTTTTGTCTTCGTAACAAAATTGCATAAGACGTTACTTAAATTTTTCTAGGTGCGTCCTTGCCACAGGATAAACAACAACCCGTTTTGAAAACTGGTACCAAGCAGCATAGTGAGACAGAATATTGTTTGGTATTCGGCTATGGTCTCAGAGATATAAGGCATTTGCATTCGCATATTCCTTTCTCAGCTTTCTCTAAAATGTATAATTTCTTCACACCAGCGTCACTTCCCCTACCCTCAAATGCGTTGTAAGGTATTCATTCCCGAGTTAGCAAATCGGAACACTGGAAGTACTGGTACAAAAAAGACACAGGCTCGTTTTCTAACCCGGGTGTAATTTACTGCCGGAGCCGGATGCTACTGAAGTCGAAAATCGCGTCCCACGCGAGTTCATTCTTCTGGGTGGCGAGATATTGATTATCCTCCAAAGGAAAAAAAAAACAGAAGATGGTCTGAGGTACAACTTAATGAGACAGCGGTATTCCTTCCTTTCTGGATTTTTCACATAGTTAAAATACGTTGCGGTTTCACCTTTCAAGCCCAGTACAGAAAAGACACCGTACGCCGCACAGGTTGGTAGGAGTGGCTCTGTTAATTCTTAATTTATGGAAGGTTTCATAGAATGCATGCCATTGACGTCACCCCTAATGCATGAAAACATAGCGGTTATTTACAGTCTCATATTCAGTTTTCCGAAGCAAATCGCTGTCTTGCCCTGACGGGGAAAAAAATGGAAACGCCACTGTCTGCAGATGTGAGGTCTGCGGACTCCATTACTCCTTAGTAGAAATAGTTTATAATGCGGTTTTGATCATTCATTTAATTAAAGGTGACAAAAGCTGCAGTTAGGATCGTGTTTCGTTGCCTGTTAGATAATGCGCATAAAACAACGGTAGCTGTGGTATTATGGCGATTGAAATTGTCTTTAAAGGAACTATATGCTGAAATTACGCTGTTTAGCGGCACGCATTTTTAACAGCTGAGCAGATCACAAATAGCGCTCAACAAGACGTCTTTTGCTCCAGATTATTTTACAACAATTGCAATATAAGTGTCCTTGGGTGTTTTGGTCAGTGGTTCTCCGGAGGAATCAAATTAAAACGTTTCACTGTTGACCAGTGACCGTGCCCATCGTAACTGTTTTCTCCGGTTGATTTTGTAACATTGTACCAGCAGAGATGAAAAAAGGGGGGAAAAACATCGTACTGTATTTCCCAATAAAGCACTAGGTGTTACTGCTAGATATGATAGAAAAAAATATAATGTGATGGATTTTGATGAGTTATTATTAATGTCCAATTTTCCGTTGAAAATAGATTTGCATGTATGTTCACATAAATGCGCAACCTTTAAAAAAACAGGGCCTAAAGATATACAAAATTTTCGTTACCATTTTCTGACCCGTTTAACTATATAGAATATTATGGATTCATTCTGTGTAAACTGGGTCAATGTTCCAGAGGCCACTCTCCCGGCATCATAAAACGTTACTGAAATAATTGTCAGAAATATGAGTAATGTTTCTAACCATAATTGAAGTTCCTTTTGACGGTTCCTGGCTGAGATCGAGTCCTTCAAAATGTCACCCACGACATCTCAAATACAGTAAGGACTGGAAGTTGTGTACTTTAAATCCCTACTTATGTGCCTTAAATTACAACTAATCAAGCTGTATTACATATTCCAATTCTGGCCCTTGTCGGGGGAAAAAAAAAGATTTGATTAGGATTCAAGGGTTGTAGTACCCATTCTGAAGATAAAATAGCAGGAGTTTTTCTCACCCTTACAGTTTCAACAACAATTATCCAAATGAAGCATTAACCCGTAGTGTATTTCTTAGTGATTAAAGTGACACTTTTCAGTACAACATCCATTCATTTTCTAACAATTTAAGGCCTCGGGGAGCCAGAGCCTATCCCAGCAAGCAACAGGCGCAAGGCAGGGTACACCCTGGAAGGGACGCCAGTCCATCGCAGGGCAGACAGACACAAACACACACGCGCTCTCACACCTAGGGCCAAATTTCCCAGAGCCAGTTAACCTAACAGTATGTTTTTGGACTGTGGGAGGGACGTGGAACAGCCGAAAACCCATGAGAAGATGGGGAGAACATACAAACTCCACGCAGATAGCACTTCAAATCCCGGATTAAATCCAGGGCTCCACTGCTAGGCAGGAGTGGTAACCACTGTGCTACCGTCCTGCCCTTCAGTACAACAGTCAGATAAAATAAGGTAACAACCATGGGAATGGATATCCAGCACCTGTTGTTTGGTTATATGATAGTCTGCTGCCTTTAAAAGGTGGAATGGATCAGTAGACTACTAAGAGCAGTGCAAGTCTTATTTTCCTTGGCCTAGTGAAAATAGGAGAGGGACAGGAGAGTTGATTTGTCTTTGTAGTAAGTAATCTGCAAGGTTCCATGCATTTTCAGCAACCTCTTAGTGGGAAATCCGGACACACACAGCCAAGACACACACCTTCACTTAAAAAGCATGCAGACGGGGAGGATACAGAGAAGCCAGTGAACTTTGACCTTACGTCTTGGGATTGTGGGTGGAAATGGCAGCATTTAGGGGAGACCCACAGGAACATGACGAGTCTCCATAGAAACTGCTGGGCCTTTTGTGAACTGAAGCAAGGAAACGAGTGATCAGCCTGGGTTTGAAAAATACATCTGTGCTGATGGAGAAGCGTTGGTAAAGGTGAAAGGGGTTTTTGAGACCTGCTGAGTCGGCGCGGAGGTGCAGCGTTTAGCACTGCTGTCCCTCAGCGTTGGGGCTCTGCATTCAGTTCCTAGGCTGCTATCTGCATGAAGTTTGCATGTACTCCCTGGGTTTGTATGGGTTTCCTCCCAAAGTTCAGAAACATACTGGTAAGTTAATTGCCTTCTGGGAAAACTGGCCCTAGTGTGTGCGTGTTCATCTGTGTATGTGAGCCTCACGGTGAACTGGGCGTCTGTGATGTATCCCGCCTTGCACACAATGCACCCTGGGATAGACTCCAGGCCACTGTGACCCTGAATTGCGTAAAGGGGTATTTAAAGTGATGTGATGCTGATGCTACCCGCTGTGTAAAGAAACAGGCCATGGAGCAATCGGAGCAGACCGCCCCCGACCTGGGGACCCAGGAGGTGAATCCCGTCTATCTGCAGCAGCTGAGAGAGCTGGACATCCCAGAGGAAGCTGCAAAGCAGGTGAGAGGAGCCTGTTTCCACACACCACTGTACAGATGCTCGTAAAACTGGCTTTAATTTGGGAGCCCAGATTTGAGGAGTATGGTTTTGCTGAATTGAAAACAAGAATTTGGGGCATGAGATAGAAAAATATGGAGAAGCACTGCGCTGCATTGTTTGTTTTTAGTTGTTTCTGTGTTCACTGCATCTGACTTCTATTGTGTGTAGGCTACAAATGTATTGAAGCAGGAACTGCCTGATTTATATCTGTAATGAATTTTGCGGCACAGATGTTTTTTTTTCTTTACTGTTGACTGTCAGATGATTGAAGATGTCCATTTTAGAGCTACTGCAGCACACAACGTCAGGGTTAGTTAGGCTTGCCTTGTACTGACAGCCCTGTGACTTCCAGAGAGCATGAGTGTGCAGTGTTGTCAGGGAGTAATTGTGTCTCTGTTCCAGTTCATGATAACTATATCTGACCCAATGGCCTCTTCTTGTTTGATCTAGGTAGAATTCTGCTGGGGGTTGTGTAGGGCTCTCAGTGTGAAGTGAAGAAGTGGGTGGGTGTGGGCCTCACTAGAACTGATTTATTGGACTAAATCTTTTTGAATCTTTCTCAGCAAGCTGAACTGAATATTTATCGCTGACTCAAAATTCTTAAAAAATGATCTGACTTTTTTTTTTCCCCCAGGCACTTCTACACACTAGGAATGTGTCAGCAGAAGAGGCAGCCATGTACTATTTTAACAAACTTGAGAACGAGGTAATATATCTTCCTGTTTTTCTTCTTAGTACAAGCTGAACCCAGTCTTCTGTACTACAGTATGTATGAGATAAGGGCTGAAGTAGTTCATCAAAGTCTCAAATGATTTTGAATGTGCCTGAATTCAGTGAGACATAGTGTCCAGTCAGTAGGATTTCTAAAAAGGCAAATGGCTTAAAAGTTTTGAGCTAGCTCTCACAATTGGTTGACTTGAACCCTACAAAAATGATCTGGGGCAACATGATGGCGCAGTGGTTAGCATTGCTATCTAGGAGCGCTGGGGCCCTGGTGTCAGTTCCAGACCCGGGGTGCTCAATTTGTCTCCCAGTGGAGTCCTAAACCATATGCTTAGTTTAATGGGCTTCTGGGAAAATTGGCCTTGGTGTGAGTGTGTCTGGCCTAAGATGGGTAGGCGTCTTGTGTACGTTGTACCTTGCTTTCCGCCCATTGCTTGCCAGAAGAGACTCCGGCTCCTTCACGACCCTGAATTAGAAGAAGCAGTTAGAAAATATATGGATGGAAAATGTTGTGGATGGAGGTGTGACTCAGAAAGACAAGACATGTTATGACATGGAGCTGCCACTAGAGGTCACTGGAAAGATTAGTCTTTCCCGTCGCTGGGTTTTTGGTAAATATGTAGTACCCAAGTGACCATTTTATTTAGGTATATAGTGAGAGTGAATGGGCACAAGTAAATGTCCTCTTATAGGTTCCTCTTATAGACCTCTGATCAATTAATTATTGCCTCTGAATTTTTTATCTCATCAATACTTAGCCTCAGTCAAATATTGTAATCAAAAGTTGTAATACTTGATTCAGTTATAATCAAGTATTATCACTTTTGCTGTTTGGTTAGTCTGCCAGTCTGAATGTATGCAAAATAGGTTTAGATAAAGAAAAGTGAACATTTAATATTGCAGATGCTAACAATTTATCTTAATCTACAATCGCAAATTTATTAACATAACTGTAAATAAATTAAATAAGATTTTTACTACATTTGTTCCGGATTATTATGCATCTCTCAATGGTACTTGAAACATGAAGTGTTTTGGGTCAATAACATTTTAGAAAAGGTTGCTGATTTCTATCTAATTTCTTGTTTAAATGACGTACAGGAGGAAGGAGACGAAGATCTATCATTTAAGATGGTGTTTGTTGTGAACATGGAGCTGTCAATGGGAGTAGGAAAGGTCAGTCATTCACTGGGGTAATCCCATCTGGATCTCCTGGCACACGGCATGGTAAATTCGAAACAGAAGAACAGTGTCTTTAATTCTTCTTATACCACAGTGAAAACTCAAAGCAGCATGAACTGTTGCAGCCATATGTGGTACTTTGTTAGACTCATCTCAAATCCTGTTTACTATGAGTATGTGTTTCACCACCACAGTGCTTTAAAACGTATTTATGCCATTCCAAAAGAGTGAGTACACATACAGTAATCTCTCGCTGTATGAACAATGGCTATAGGGGTTTCTGTTTTTAAATGATGTAATTCTTATGACCTGGGCTCTCCTAAAGCATTGCCGAGATTCTACTTTTCTTGTATATCTTGTACTTATGATAAGTAAATTCTTCCTTTTTCTGAGGCACTTACTTTATTACATTTTGACTTTTTATAATAGAGGATTTTGTGCACTAAGTGCAAAGAGTGCAGGACAGGGTATCATCAAAGAAAGCCCTCTCATGTGCAATATGAAAGCAGTGCTGATATTCATGAAGAAACATCTTAGACACTGAGGTGTTGCAAAATAATAATTGTAAAAAAATGGAGAAACGCTAATAACACAGTGTGAAGCTTTGACTCCTCTCTACATGTTTCCTGAATAGGCACACTTTAATTTGAACACTCTGTCAACTCTACTGATGTTTCTAAGGTGGTTGAACCTCATTGTGCCATATTTGCAAGTTCTTTGGAAATTGTGAACTGAAAACATGTTTAGAACAATGCCAACTCATGTAGCTACTGCTGTTCAGACATATCCCATAAGGAAGCCATTTGACCCTTATCTCATCCTGTGATTGCGTTGGTACTCTCTGCCCCTTTTGCTGCCCAGGTTGCTGCCCAGGTTGGCCATGCTGCAGTTGGACTGTACCAGGCCTTGCAGGAAAAGAACAGCTGGAGAGAGATGGCATGGAAGTGGGATCAGGCTGGGTAAGAGCAGTGTATGCCTGTGCTCTCTTCCCAGAGATCGTCTGGATGACCTAGAGTTTGGGGGGTCACTTTGAATGGTTTCAATTTCAAAACAAGCTTATGGACGTCTTGATATCCTCCATTAAACATCTTCACCAGAGGCTTGTAGACATTTCTGTGCCTTTTTTGTCAAACAAATGAGAAGTTTCTTTAAGACTTTCTTCAAGACATTTCTTTAAAACTCTTAATTAAACTTTTAACTTAAGAATGCCCCCAAAACTACATAGAATATGTACTTATTGGCTTGGAGTCTGTATTTTAAAAGCTTGAACGCACCATAAAAGGAGAAAAGATGTCATGGAAATTGTACTTTTCCGAACTCTGACCTTACCAAGTTGGCTTTTAAATCTCACTTTATGTGCACTGCTGTTGGTACTCCTTGTGACAACGGGTATAACGCATCAATCATGAGTTCATCATCTCTGTAACTTGTCTATTGTATATGCTAAGACAAAAGTCAGCTTCATAGCAGTCCCTCACTCAAGATGGATGCCAAAGCTCACGGTTCGATGGCACTATGGCAGCTTCAAAGTCCAACTTGGCTGTAAGGCAGGGGTCTGTCAGCTGATCCACAGGGAGAGTGTCATACTCCGTCTGTGTGCAGTCAGGCTACAGCCAGGAGACCTCACTGGGAGGGGATGATCTTGTATTTTGGCTGTCCATTGCAGCACCTGCCTTCAGCTCCTCCCTCTCTTTATTGGTTAGGTGCCCAGAGTTTTGCCTGTAACTTGGCTCTTTCCTGTGGCTAGAGGCTACTTCACACACTATCCTCAGCGGATGTTATGTTGCCCCTTGGAATTCTATCTTCTGACATTGGGCTTCTAACCTGCTGTGATTTCTTTAGACATTTGCATTACGAAGGCTTTTCAGTTTTTTTTTTTTTGCAGTTTCTCCTCTGTTGCTCTGTCTGTCTAAGTCTGCCGTAGCCTGAAGCACCATTTTAAGTCAGCTTGCTTAATAACTCCCAGGCAGCAGTCTAAATAATGAGCATCCTTTTGTGTTCATTTCCACTTGGAATTCCTAAAGTTAGAGAATTCAGGTTGTCAGTGCTCCCAGGTGGATGCAGTCAGGCCTGTACCTGCCTCCCCATGTCACTTTCCTCTCAAAGCTTTCACTTCTTTCCAAGCAAGGGTAATCACCCAGATTGAAATTGCAGCAAAACCACAGTATGAACACTGCATCAGGGTATAATGAGTTCTAGAAAAGAAACAGTATTATATTAAGACAAAATGGGAAGAAGAACTAAATATTGCCTTCACTAACGAGGAATGGGAGAATGTGTGTACAACACAGTGCACTTTCACAAACTCAAAAAAAAAGGCGGGTATTTTGCTGGAGGAATTTAACTCCATTCTTCATAACCCCAAAAATAAAATCGTCTCGGCTTGGTTTGCCACAACCATGTTGGAGAGATTGTGGTCATAGAAAGGCAGGACATTTCCATATATTTTGTCCATGTTAAAGAATTCAATGTTATGGTCTCAGATTCAGGATATATTATGTTTAGAAATACTGGGAGAGGTGGAGTATTTCTAGAACCTAATGAGAATGATTGTACGCATCTGTGAAGATGCAAAAGAATGATGCATAACAGACTTTATACTCATTTATATTTGTAATACTTCGAGGTTTTGAGATGACTGGCAACTCTTTTTTTTTCTGGTTACCTTTGTATGTTAATAGAAAACATAAGTAAAACAGAAATTGCAGCAAAACCAAAGGTTGTGTATATCAATCGCCATCTTATTATTTTTTTTACTTGCCTGTGAATTAAACATCCAAAACAATTGTTTTGTACAGAGCCAAGAAAGTGGTGCTCCAGGGGAGTAATATGGCCCACCTGCTGGAGCTCCAAGCCCTTGCCATGAGTCTCAGCCTACCCACTTACCTGGTGCAGGATGCTGGAAGGACTCAGGTGGGTAAGGGAGGGGATGCTGGGAAGGTTCAAGTGGGGCTCTTCAGTTGTCCAATTTTCAGTTGTTCAAATTTTTAAAATGTTCCCAGTACAAACTCAGCCTTCCTATGTATAGGAACAAGATAAAAGGTTTATTCCATGCTGAAAAGAAAAGAAAGGAAACACTTTTCCGCTGTGGAGCCTTCTTCGGGTGTGTTATGTTTCTTTTCTTCTCTTTTCAGCATGGAATAAACCTTTAACTTGTTCCTTTGCAGCCTACGCATGCTGACACAACTACCTACCTGAACTACTTCCTATGTATAACCTTGAATATGGAACCTCCTTTTGCTTTGTCTTTTGGATGAGAAAACAGAGGTCCTTTTGTAAAAAGCACATTTCAATGTTAGTTCAGCCATTAGTCTCTTAAGTCAATCTGCACCAAAAACAGTTGACGTTAAAACTGCATGCGTCTGGAAATGTATAGAACACATGTAAGTAGTTCATATCTATGAAAAGAGGCCTTTTTTCTTTTCTTTTTTTGCCTAGGTGGAGTCTGGATCCCGAACCGTCTTGGCAGTTATTGGTGAAGAGGAAGTGGTTAACAATGTAACTGGAAATCTGAAGCTGCTCTGAAAGGCAGGGAGTCTAGTGCAGAGCCAGTGTCGCTAGGCGACCAGCAGAGGGCAGTATTAAGTTTCAGCAGGAGTGTCTCGGCATGCGGAGTGTAACTACAGCCATTTTTTTTTCTATTCACTTTCCGAGCCACTGACTGGAGTTAAAAGAGAGAAGCCGCTCAGTCCAGGTGAAAGCTGGTTTCCGAACCAGGCTGTATGTGTTCATGAACTTTGAAAAAGTGAGACCCAGAGCAGAGAATAGCTGAATGACAAGGAACCATAACATACCTTCCTACCTTTTGTCACCCAAATGTTCTCTAAAACCTGTAGAAAAAACGGACTGACCTTTGTAAACTGGTAGTTGTTGAATGGCGGTAGTTATCCCAGCATTAGGCAAACAAATATTTAATTGATGTAATTAAAAGGGGACCACCTTGCCCTCTGTTTCTACATGTATGAAGTCTTTATGGAATACTGTAAACTGAAAAATGTATTTAATTAATATGGCTTTCATGTTTTCTGTGCAATGCAATCCTCACAATCTCTGCAATCCACCCTGATGCAGTTTCATGTTATGCTAATGTATAAATACAGGATAAGTTATTGTATGCACTTTGCTTGTAACTCCCAAACACAAATAGTTGTGGAATTTAAATGTGCATGCTTATGAGCTCATATTAGACATTATTCTACCAGGGGGCAGATTGGGTTATATCCCAGATCAGATTTTTAGGCTTCCAAGTACTGGAAGTCTTGAGAGGTCATCTTTTTTTACGCACATTTGAAACTGCTTGTGCTCGAAGACTTGCTTCATAATAGGTATGGTGAGAGATACAAGCCATTACATTGATTAAAAACTGAGGTCCTGTATCAAACAAGATATCAACTTGACCCTCACATTCCAGAGCTTCTTTGCCATCTCTACTGCTGTATCGACTGAATTGGAACGTTGCAGATTTGCTGAACAAGATGCCTTTTTATTTGCACTTGAAAAATGACTATGATAACTTACACCTGTATCTGGTCATAAACTGTTCTGAATAACACAACATGTCATACTGCTCAGAAACTTTGGCCAATTAACTCCAACCTTTTTCTTTACTTCCAGTATGTGGCCCACAACACTAACATACTCTAGTATCACTGTAAGATAACATTTAATTAACAACAGATGCACTGTCTTTCTTGCAGAAACAAAGATGAGTACCTGACTGCCATTTTTTTTTCTCAGTTCTCAGGCTAAGTTGGTCTTTGGAACTGCTGAACCCATTGAATTTAAACTTGCTAGACTGCACGAACAGCCAAAACTGCTTCTGATTAGACCCACAGAAGTTACTGTGATAATTTCCTTATCTGCAGTCGGTCATCAGTAGACACTATTTACACCTGAAGATGGTCATCCCCTATATTACAACAGTGCCTTGTACTGTTAACTTCTGTTCTTCAGAAAAATGTATAGTAAAAACTGTCAGCCTTTAAGGGCATCATTCTAGTTTACTCACAGTTTATGCACACTGTTGAAGAAAGCAAGCAGGGACTTGCTTGGAAGCCTTCAGCAGTCTGAAATCTGATTTGATCTCTTTTTGCCTTTTCCACAGAAATGTCTGTGAACTCCAAGATTGTGTAGTGACTTTGGACTTATTTATGTACTTTATATAGTTGGTATAATTTGCAGGACCAAGGGTAACCTGTGACACGGATCCAGAAGTATGCACACTTTTATTCCACAAACATTTGTAACTGTGCAGATGGTGGAAGCAGTGCACCCTGTCCAATACAAAAATGATATTTGAAAAGCATGTGTTGGTTTGTGTTGAATGCATTCTTCATTCTACTCCGTTCTTAGCACCTGCTATTATAATGCTATTACACAATTTCAATTATCATTTATCTGTTTTTCGTTTACATTATTTTCTTTTAGGGTAGCACTTATGAAGGATCACTACATTTTACATTAATACATATGTCTGTTCAACAGGTGTCTCCAAAGCAATGTCACAGGCCCCGCATTGAGGGAGGCAAGACTCTTAAACTGCACTAGTCTTAATTATAATAAAAAGTGAAAACAATTTTCAAAAAGAGGCGATGCACTGCAGGTAGTGTAAGTTACATATTGAGAACAAACCTGTCTTTCTGTCATAACTGTTAGGCTCCAAGCCTTATGTAAAAGAAGCAACCTTGAACACTTTCATTTATTGCTATTAAATACTTTGTGCTGTAGTTATGCTTGCCAAAGGTGGAAGGTTTCTTTTGTACAAAAAGCAATTTAACATGATCTGTGTAACTCTGTTCTGAAAGCATATTTTGATAGGTCTTTCCCATAAATTTGAAGTCTGATACAGTTATTAGCTCTTTTCATTTCAAGTGGCATTACTGGAGGAAGCAAGTGGGAGAAAGTGACAATATGTATTTTTTATGGGAAGCAGATGTATTATTTGTTCCTTGCTTTTGTATGTATCATTGAAGCATGCACTGCAATATATCATTCTGATAATTACTGGAGGATTTGCGACTATTCAGAAGACATTTTTAGTTTAGGGTCTGTAGTGAGAGCTTGCATATGTCTGCCCTGAAGAAGACTGTTTAATTATTCTACCTTGAATATTTCCATATTGTGCCCTAAAAAATTGAAACATTTTATTTTTTGTCCCCCTCCAAATGAGTTTTTAAGATTGAAGATGCAACCATACATAAAACATAATTGCTCAACAAAACTATTGCTTGTATTCACTATTAGCCACCATATCAAAATAAATCTCTGTATCTTTTTGGCTGATTAACTTCTATTGTGTTTATTTGTCAAAATGACAACAGAAGTGTACATTACATTTATTGCAGATTTGTAATAAAAAAACAATCTAGATCATAGCTTGTAAAGGCTTTTAGAAACCATTATTTTAAAAATATTTTACTTGTGACACAGTGTTGCACACCCTCAGTCTTTAAAGACCACAGTTCAGCAGGTTTTGCAGGTAAATTCATCACATTAACATGTTCACTATAGAAATAGCTGAATTCTAAAGATAAAAGCCAAAGGGGCTTGTGGCACTCAGAACACTGGGCAGAATGCCTGTTTTCTAAGAGAACGTGTTTTTAACAGGTGATTTAAATTATCATGTGAAAAAATTCCACCAATAGTCGGGTTGCTAATACCTTGAGGAATTTAATGCTTTTTGCCAATAAGAGTTTTACAATGTAAAGCAACATCAAATTGTATTTAAATGTGTTGCAGACAATTTGAAGGGCACGTCAATATTTTTAAATATGTAAGAATATGTATATATAGTCCTACACAAGGAAAGAGGAACAGGTAAAAAAAAATAATGTCCATGTTTGCAACGAATACTTGGTTATTGTGATTGAGGTCAACATTTCCCCCAGCTCATTTTTTAAAATCTTTTAGCTTTTGCACAGAACCATCTTTATGAATCCTATTGTTTGGGGCCCAAATTAGTTCTTGTGCACATCACCATCTGTGACTGTCCAGTGGCCAAAACCACAGTTCATGACAAAAATTCAGGCCATCATCAAAAACTGCCACATACTGGACACTCACCAGAAACTCTATTAAACATCTGTCGGCTGCCCTTAAATTGTATGCAGTATGATCCAGGAAACACCACTTCCAGGGAATTACACAGAATTATAGGAGGTTAACTCTGCAGAACTCAAATGTACATAATTATCTGGTCAGCATTGAGTACTGAGTATGAACTATGGTCATAATCTGCTAGTGATTTCCATTACTGTAGACTACACCAGTGGTCTCTTAACACTGGTCATTTTCATTGTTTTGTTTAAAATTCTAACACAAACCCTGTTACCAAAGCTATACAATGAATTTTGATACCTAGTGGAAAACGGTATTCTTCCTGCCTCAGACGTTTTGCAAGTTCAGCAAGCTGATATATTTGCCCCCGAGTTATCAGAGGGAAATCTGTTATCCTGCATTTGTGGCTGACAAAACCCAGGGCTGACCACACTATAATCAAGCTGTCAAAAGTGCTTTATCTCTCTCATGCCCACCAAAACACTACATAGTCAGTACCCTATTGAAGATCACTCATCTGTTTGTCTGATAGGAGATTAGACTGCAAGTGAAAAGTATACTGTATATCAGTTACATTGTACTTGGGCACCTCCTCCGTGTTTCATCTTAATAGGTCATGTTAAATAAGGACTGACACCTTTCCTAAAGCAATGTGATTTTCCTTTCAGGTGGAACAATTATGGTTCCTGGTGGAAATGTCTGCTAATACTGTTATTGTATTTTAGGGTATGTAAAGTTGTGCCAGAGGGGAAACAGTAGTCAGAATCAAAAAGGTTTACAATGCATGCATGTACTCACATTTGGGAGAAAAAGCATACTTCCTAATGTTAATTACTTTGACTCCAAACAATGGAAGTATAGTCATATACTTTTAGCAACACAGGGCCTGTGTGTCATATTCAGCTTGATCAGATTTGTTGAGGTCTACGGTTAGTTTATTTCTAGATAAAAAACCCATCTTCAAATTCCGTGCAATCGAAAAAAAAATATTTTAAAGCTCATGTAAGAATTCAGGATACGTATAAACATCGGCATTTATTCCCATCAATTCCCATGTAGTCGCAGTACCTGAAATGGAGGAACGTGGTACTCGTGCTCAGTTTTCTACTTGAAGCACACTAACTCGCTTGCCAATGAAAATGAAGAACTTATCATTGTTACAATTACATCATATTCTATTCCCGAACTGGAAGGGGGGGAGATTCCAAATTCCACCGGTTTCCCACTGAAGCTTGTTAGACTGCCGGTATGTCGCTTGTTAACAACTGCACAATGGACGTATTGTGGTTGTAGCCTCGATTTGGTTCAGTTGCTGGGATACGAGGAAAGGGTCCATAGAAAGCAGAGACTAGTCATGTGTTCCACCTAGTCTGCGGGACAAAGGTTATTCCTGGGCTGCGTTACATCTCTGACTGTTCCTTCTGCAAAGAGGGCGGGAAAGCAGATACTTGCCTAGTTGAATTCCTTCCCAAAAAAGCAACAAACGCATATTTTAATTACATAATGTCCGTGCGATTGTAAAACCTCGGCCTTGTACATGTGCTTTCATTAGTTTAGCTCGGGCTGCTTTTTCGTGAACACGTTCTTCACGGACAAGTGTTCTGAATGAGCGTAGCACAAACAAGTCTTTGATTAAATACACACTGTTTATACAGGACATTAGACGAATATTGAAGGGCTTGAAACAAAGACCGTTTCGCCTCTGTGTGTATTGCGTGACAATGTCTGTGGTACTGAAAGTTTACCCTCCGAATTAGGCAAGACTAAACGTCTGTTTTTATCCCGCCCAGTACTCGTCTAACGTCATTTCTACATGTATTACATTTAACTGAGGGTCTGTAGTTTTAATACCATAAACATTGTCTTCAGTCTATGCGTCACAGGGGTAGGAGTTGCTGGGGTAATTCTAAAATTAAACGAGACTTCCACGCCACAAAACGAGTCTTGCCGTTACTTCGACATTCAAGGAATAGACCTGTCATGACGCTCGAATGGCGAAAAGGTGAATTATCTGCACGTATCACTTCTCGAAAAGCTCCGATACGTTTTCCGTCATATTCGTCAAATTTCGCATTTTGCCGAGTTCTCCTGTCTAGGTCTACAACGAGGGGGAAAAAACAACTAGCTGCTGTGTTTTCAGAAAGGAGAAGCTTTGCCTTCCTTAAGAACCACGTCCATCTAACTTATCGCAATGCGAAACCCTCGTACACAAAGGGAGGAGGAGGGGGGAGGCTGCGCAGTTTTACGTGCCTGCTTGCATGTCTCTGCCACGCTGGATGTCCTAACCTACCCTCTCTGAATACATGGATCACTGCCCCTTATCACGCACGCAATTCACCAGGCGAAAAAAGCCCTATAACGATGACGGCATCGAAATAGAATTATCTGCCCTTCCCCCTCTTTGCCCCTGCTTGAAACCTTAGGAAACCCCGTAGTTCAGGCGGAGACTTTATAAATAGCTATTATATTCCGGTGTTATTATCATTATCATAACCCGTCTTTATCAGATCGCAAAGAAAAAAAAACTTGTTTTATGTAAGCTGTAGCATTTGTGCGTTCTACACGTTTCAAAGGATAAATCGTACAACTGCATTTGGGATCAGCCAAATCGCACGGTCTTCTACATTAGGAGTCACTTTCGGACAGGATCAGACGGAAGCGATTTTTTTACTTCCTTGAAAGGCACGGTTTCCCCCCAAATCACCACTGCCCTGTACAAATACTCGATTATTTTCTAAAAAGGCACATAAACCGAACGCAAGGGTACTCAAGCTCTTTGTTATAAATAACTTAACCGCAGTTTTTTTTTAAACGGAACGCGTTCATGAAGATGTATTGACCTCAAAGCCTACCTTTTGTTTTTCAACGCGATTTGGAACATTGATTTCTTAGTTTGATCTTTTGAGACACTTCTTCTAAATCGAGAAAACCTCATTTTGACCGGTTCTGTTACCCCATTACGTAAAACCAGAAGAGCGAATCTGCGACATTTTTTCCCCTTTTTGATCCGGTAGCAAAAGGTGATTAAAAATAATCGGAAAGAATTTAAGCGGTTAAGTATTAAACCCGTACTTCGCGTGTAGAACACGATAACGCAGTTTTAGTGTATAATTACGACTAAATTTTTAACGTCCGTCAAATTTACAATCGAGACTCTGTAACTTTAACGTTTCCCCCCCCCCCACCGCCCAGCAACCGACGTACCATGACAAACTACCCAATCAGCTTTCGCGGCACGTCTTCCGACCGAAGAACAGCCAGCCAATAGCAACACGGCATTGGCTTTCTCCATTCAAGTCAGGCCGCACCAGTCATTCGGCGCACGACATCGTGGCGAGCGTTTCCGTTCAACCTTGTCCCATCGAGTAAGACCCACACGTTCCTATCTACACAGAAAAAAAGGACCGTCTTTCGAACCGAACCCATATCCAGAGTCAAGAGGGGGGAAGAAAAAGAACAAATCACCGAAATGATTTTCAAATATATTTTTTTTTATTCTTCTCTCTTGTTGTTCATCTGCCCGTAAAAATATCCATTTTTTGGGGGGGTTTGGCCACCACTGATATCCTTTTCACAGCTTTCTCCAGTTAAGTGAGAGCTGTAACTCGTAAACAAGCGCAGATAACTCGCCCGGCGTGAGACAGCCCCTAACGGCCAGTCAGTCTCGAGCTCCACCTCCAATCCCTGTTCTCGGTTCCCACTAAATCGACACCTCATGCTCCAATCAGATGAAAGCATAGGCGGGGCTCCCCGCCTTCCGTTAGTGAGGCTCCTGGAACGGGGCGCCTGACAACCAGTGTTGCTAAGGGCACCGAGTTCAAAATTTAATAGGTTCTAGGCGGTTGCGCTTTACGGCTTTGCCAGCTGAGCAACTTGGGGCTTTCCTTTTTACCGTAGGGTACGTTATTCAAAGTGTAATATTAACACAAAAGCTAAACACAAACCCTAACCGAACCAACACAGATATCCCCCCCGCCCCAAAGGAACATAAAAGTCCACCGCGTTTATAACTTAACATTCATTTTGTTTTTTTCTCGGCTCATCCACTTTCAAAATCCAACACTGCGCCACTTCCCTCCGCAGCTCTCGCAGGTCCCCTTCTGTGTACACCGCACCGGGCACTAGCGTGTGAGCGACAACAAGCCGCGGCTCAACCTCACCACCCCCTTCGAGGGGGCTTCCCTTCCCCCTTTGGAAGAAATAACGGGACTATCGGCGCTGTTTTGTTCCAGTAGTCTTTTTCCGTTCCAGTCAACTGTCCTGAAAGACACCCGTTCCGCCAATCACAAACAAGAGAGGGATCGCAGGGCCGCCCACCGTTGAGCCCCTGCGTCGACGGCTGGGAATCCCCGTGTTTTGGTTGTGTGTCAGTTTCGCTGGCTCCCGCGGTTGATGCCGGTTAGGAGGGGGATGGGCGGCACTGCGAATGTTGAGGAGCTGAGAGAGAATCAGAGCCTTAACTCTACATAGAGCAGTACATCTCCCTTCATAAACACCGGTTATAAATACTAAAAACACTATTATAAACGGATTTAAACACCAGGAATTGATTGTAGACAACCCACGGAGGTGCTTGGGCTGCGATAGAACAGGGAATAAAACTTTTCCCCCCTGTGCAAGGGCTACTGAGAAGGCTGTCAGCTACCCGGGAAAAAGGAGCCACCTTCCCGGGTACTGAGTGCAGGAAACGCCGCGGTGGTTTTAAGGGCCTTGTTGTTAGATTTGCCTTGATGTTGGAATATTTCTAGATCAAAGGACAAAATCAGCGGGTTCTCGATTTGAACTGGGGTGAAGAGGCCTTTATAGGTAAGTCTGACTATATTTGAACGATTTTTGTCAGGTTTAGCTGGATCTTGAGGTTTTTAAATCTGAGGTTTATGTGATGGTAGTCCACATGAAAGATTACATCTTTCATGCTTACAGGGCGTTGCAAGATGTTTATTTGAGTGTATAAATGTTTAAAAAAATTGCAGAAGAATATTTCCTAAGCTGTGAGGGACAGTTATTTTTGGTTTTGGGCTTCGTGCTATGCAGTGTTTCAATGTAAACAATGCTCCTTTGAATTTTATTTTTGAAATTGTACCACAGATGTGGAGTTTATTTAAACAATCTAAACGTCGTTGATATTGCATAGGCAGCGATTTCTAATTGTTAGAAATATAAAATGTGGTTGTTCATCAGCATCAACATGGATATTGAATACATGTTATAGTGAGGAAAAGGAAGGATTTCAAATGCACAACAATGTTAAATGAGGTGAAATTAGAGCTGAAACTAGCGAAGATTGAATTGAGTTAGCTACTTTCAGGGTTTGTATTGCACTGCGAGTCATCTGGCGTTCAGACATTTGACCATGTGAATTGCTTGGGCTGGGGAAAATCAGGTAGTATTTAAGAAATTTGAGTGTCATCAATAAATAACGTTCACTTTTTTGGATAGGATTTAGCGTGTTAGCTCCGACCAATCACGCTTCCTGTTCGATTCTAAAATATGCATACCTACTAATCTGATACGAGATAAAACGGTGTTGAAATTCTACTTTTGTTTTCTATTTTCGTTGTGTCCAAGTTAACCCAGTTCCCTGTTTTTGACAACGTCTTTTAATAGAAGCAGAATGGCTTTATAGCTCCCCAGGCTACCCGTCAGCCCCTGTTTTTATTTTCTTGAATGCATTTAGTTGAAGTGCTGTGCAAGACTCCTGAACGCTGGGCGATTTGATTTTCTCCTTCTCCCCCACCTCAGTAGCGACAGGGAGAAATGGGTGGTATTTGTGAAGAGCTCCTGTTTCCTTTTTTAGCCTCCATTTTTATTTCAACAACAAGTGAGATGAAATGAGAGAGAGAGAGAGAGGTCAGGCCTGTAGCAGCACTGCAGAGCCAGCAGGATCTAGCCGAGACTTTCCAGCCTACAAGGACAGAGATCACAATGCTTGTTCATTTGTGCCCTAAGCTGTGATGACTTGTAAAGGGGGGAAATGTGCCCACCACGCCGGACTGTCCCCCTTAAATGCGCATCAAAAGTTAAAAAAAAAAGTTTTGAGAGACTTGCATCCACGCACCGTTTTTTAAAAAATACATTTTCGGTTTTGCTTAACGACCAGGAGGGGCTTATCTGCCTGCCCAACGCTCAACGTCGAAGGCCGCTGAATTTAATTGAGTCTTTTTTGAAGGCGCTGACAGGCAGGTTTTGAACAACTGTTCATTCGGGGCACAGCGATCGAAAGAAAAAAAAAACTGGTGTATTACAGCATTTCCAAACACCAAAGGTGACATATTGTAGTATTTTTACGATGAAGGCGTTTCGTGCTCCACCTGTGGGGAAACGCAAAATCAAGTTTTTATGCCTCCAGACTTCAATCTTGATCTGTTTGCTTGGGTTCTACAGAGCCGGCGTGTCCTCCATTACGTCTCTTGTACTGTTTCAAGCGGGTGCAGTCCCAGTTGGGCAGCTTGGTTTTAGTTTGTCGTGTGTGAGCCATAAGTCAGTGTGCTATTGTTTCCACCCACAGGGCCATTCGCTGCCGGATGTTTGTAAGAGTTCACAGGGTATCTAGCATCATTTAAAGTCTTTTTTTTTTAAAGCTGAAAGGGACATCAAGGCCGTGATGTACACCAGTTTGGAAGTGGGTTACTAATTAAAGCCACCCTTGAGTCATTTTATGGATGTTGGCAGTTTTCCAAATTAGTTGATTCAATATTTGAATATACCTTTCAATATTAAATTGTTCATTTCCTTTTCCACCCTGCAAGTCCTGACTGATTATCCAAGTTTCCACTTCAGTTTTTTGCTTTGATATCCTTACCCATTAGTAAACAAGACCCTAACAGGCACATACTTAGTTCCATATTATCCTTAGGTATATAGTTAAGTTGCTAACCTTTGTTTTTGACCACTTTCTCACGGGTTTTCACAGTTACAAATCTGGGATAGAAAGCACTTTCATGTTTCAGGGGCTGATTCCTAGGGTCTGAGGTTTTCTCACAATGGGAAATCCATTCTCTAGTGCTCAGCCGTTCTCTGATATTGAATTTCAACATCACAGAAAAAATCAAGGGGTGTCATTAATGTGTCACTTCAGATCAACCCTTGTTTGTGAATGTTGTTGCTGTTTTGTTTAGTCAGTTGAAATGGGCCCAATTCATCTAATGTTGTTTTTTATTGAGAGCTGATCTATTTTGTGTTAATGATTTGGTAGAAATAGCAACTGGAGCCATGGGAAAATACTAAAATGCCAGATGGTTGTATGGAGAAGTTCTGTGTCAGAGGTCATTTGTGATGGTTGATTCTTAACCAGCAATGTTTGCTGCTCTGCTGTATAAACTTTGTAATGATTTAATATATTATACATGACACTGCAATTATAGACTTTTACCTAGTCATAGAGCTTTGTCTAATAACCTCTCAGAATTGTTTGATACTTCCTGCATACATAATGTTTTCTTTAATTTTGTTTGCTTGTAGCCTAAGTGATTTTTAATTTACTGCAGTCAAATCACGAATTTCCTTTAAATGAGGAACTCAAGGCACTGACATGCTTCATTCACTGCTTCTTGTTTGAGTTAGTTTGCCCCTGTTTCCACACATCCAGTGAGTCAGCTACTGATTAGTCCTCTGTCTCATTGTTCCTGTGTGTGATTCTTCTTTTGTAACTGGTAAAATATTCTGATATCCTCCTAAAGTTCAGTCTCCTCCCTTGTGTGATTTGTGTGTCTTTTATGGGTTAGGATTCTTCACAAATGCTTCTTGATTTCTACAGGAGACTACATTACAGGCGTAATTCTTGGTGGGAAATGTTTAGATACTAAAAAAACTTTTTTCTTTGAATAAACTGAAATCTTTTAACAGAGTTTGCAAAAAAAAAGAGTGGTTGGAAGTCTGGGATTGTATAAAACAACAGAACATTTTCTTTGGATTTTTAGGGTTTACGGAAAGTGGCATAGAAAAGATTCAGTGCTTATTTATAGTGATGAACTCGAAGAATTGAATATAAAATGTAGAATGGAGCAAATAGCACCATTTGTGGATGCCACTGTAACAGAAATGGAAGAAATAAAGCTTTACATTTAAATGTATTTTTAATGCTGCAGCATTACAAATGGGTACAATAGCAGCCTTTGAATGCAGCTCTGGCCTGGCTTATCTCTTGAGCGCCCAGAAGCAGTCAGCCATTCCCATATGTTATAGGATCTCTCATTCTTTTTCAAATGAGACTGTTCTTTTGTCTCTCTTTGAAACACAAATGTGTATGTAAAGGAAGCCTTGATTGTATGTGGATTTTTCACAATTCACTTCAGTAAGATAAGGTTTTACAATAATTACTCCATCTATGGATAGGTTTTACCATTTCAAAAGCATTAAATCACTTCTGTAACAAACAAGAACTCCAGTCCTTTTCGGCACAGCTGAGAATGCTCCTCTGGTGTTAAGGGATGTAGTGAGATTTGAACGCGACGCAGGATGTAGACAAAAAGCAATATGTCTGCATATAGCGAGCTTTGGTCAGGCTTTTCTTATTCACCCTAAGTTTGAATCTTTAAAATGTGTCTTATTGAAAAAGAGAGGCATTATTACTCTTAAGTATACAAATCTTGCCTGTGTTTTTTTAATGATCATTAAAATTTGTTTTTCATGATCTTCATATGCTTTCGATGTAGTACATAGATACATTCACCCGTCTAAAGCCTCTCTGGTTAAGATACCTTTAGTGGATCTTTCCTAAGGTTTGCGTTGGACCCAGCTGAACACTGGGAAATTCCATTTGTGAATCGTGACTAGATAAGTCACACTTGACACAGAACGTTTCCAAATTTGTTTCACCTTTACTCTACTTAGTAACAAAGTTGAACATTGATTCTCTGGCTTTTGGTTTCACTGAGTGAAACTGAGACCATACTGGCTTCAACCAGGGCCTTTGTCTTCATGTGACTTGTGAGAAATTGGAGCCAAAATGGTGCACTCAAGACAGCAGTTTCCTTTAGACGCATCATTTCACTGATCTGTTAAGATATAATTTTAGAAATGTATGATAATGACACTGGTACTGGATATTCAGACTTTTCAGTTGTCAAATACCTGTTTTTTTTTGTTAAAGGTGCATTCTCAAAGATTGTAGCACATGTATTAGCAAAAGATCATTGCATAAAACTGCAACAGTACTATGGTTTAGAGTCACATTTGCTTTTGTGGTTAATCCCTGCTGTAAACAAGGTAAGAGAATATAAAGATTAGAACTGTCCCACATTCGAAGACTGCTACATATGGACAAAAACCCTTTACTGCATTAGTTTCTCTTTTATAATTTCTGAGTTTAAAATGAGTTTCATTTTGAGCTACAACATTGTTATGTTTTTACTTTTATGTAAATGTTTGTGTGTGCAAAATATTGCCACTCTTCTGTGATTTGGATCTTTTGCTTTTATTTGTCTAGTTCATAAATGTCAGCTTCACACGAGTTGCCAATTTTAAATAACTTGGCACTGTAAATTAGTTGTTTGCAATGTAATAAGCTGTGACACGAATATGATTCTGTTATACAGTGTGAGTCGATGGGATCAAAATTATTAGACTGTACAGACATCTTTTATTAGCTACAGTTTGTCTCTTTTTAACTTCTGGAAATTTGCCCCCTTTTCTCTTCACTATATTATGTAGATGTACAATGTAATTTATTCTCAGACAATTCCCTATCTAATATATGTTTAAGCAAAAATGTTTGGTATGTATAATTTTCTGTTGTTGGTGATTATAACTTCAGACTGCAAGTTAATGAATTTTCTGTAAAATCTCAACATTAATTTCAGATCATCTAACTGGATTACTGCACGTAAGGCTCAGCAAGTGTTAAGATAGCATGGTAAACATGCATTCTGCAGTTGATTGCTAGTTTTGCACGTTTTTCTGCTCCATATTCTACGTCTATAACTCCTAGTAGTGGTGTAGGTTTTGTTACTGCTGACAAGGAGGTCTGTTCCCTTATAGAATGATTGAATGATAGCTGTAATTCCAATTTCTTAACATAAAATTTGTCACAGTACCACTTGCTGTTGTTTTTATGGAAGCAAATGAATGTGCTTATGCTTTGTAAGACTGTCATGTGCTGTCATTTGTTTCAAAATTGTATATCACCCAAAAACAGAAAGAACAATTACTCCTTCTGTGTTCAATTAAAGGCTTAAACATCAAATCAGGCAATTTTAAATCTTGATACATTAGTCTTTCATTTACTGAAATGCAATTTTCTTTCCTGTTTTTGTATTTATAAAATAATAGCTAAAGCTATAATTCTGCTTTTTGGAACATGGAATTCTGACATTGTAGTAGTTTTACTTTTATTTTGAAAGTGTTATGTTAAGATATGAATGCAAATACTGCCCTTTGTTACCTTTTTCTTTACTAGTTTTGTGTTAACCAATGTAATTGCGTTATGTAGTTGTGTTTGGTTTTGTAACTAGTGCGTTTTAAGAGATCATAAAAGGTTTTCACCCTTCTCTAGGCCTCTTTGCTTTTGAAACTCTTGAAGAATGCTCAGACCAGGAAAGGTCTGTTTGTCATGTGATTACATCACAGGATAGAGCCAGACAGAAAACTTTGAGAAAAAGGCGAAGATCTTCACGTTTTGAAAATTCTTCAGGGGCTTCTAGAATTGGATACCATTATAGGTCACACTACTGTAAGCTGTGTCCAGGCTTTTTAATTATCATGCTGCTAACCTTTTGCCTTTTTTTAAACCAAAATCTTGCCTATATTGTCTCTGAACCATTAAAGATGTTTGTGAAGAATACAATGTGTGTGGAGCAGTGAACTGGCACTGTTCCATCAGAATAAGAGAGTTCCAGCAAAGTACACAGACAAGGAGGGGGAGGGGACTACTTCACTAGTGTGTGGCAGAAAACAGCCCCGTTTTTGTGTTGCATCTCATTTTTTTGTACAGCTGTTATTTAATTATTTTTACAACACAGTTACAGACATGTGTACAATGCAGATGTTGCCATTCGAGACTTTATCAGAAAACAACACTTAAGTTCTTAAGAATGTACTTTTCCTGCTTCGTATTTCATAATTAAAAAAATTATTCAGTTGATGAGTGTTTCTGCTGGGGCTACCTGCTACCAGTCGTGTTGCCCAGATGCTAAATAATTTACTTGTATATTCATTCACTTTCTCATTGCACTTAATTAATGTGTGTTTGTCGATTAGAATCAAACTTCACTCAATATTTCAAATGGTCATAAAACAAAATTACATGTATTCAAAAGTACATGAAATGTGGGCTAACCATTGAAGATGAGCTTTCTGACTTCTAATTCAGGTACCTGAAGTAAGCTAGTTCTTTGTGTAGCTGAAAAGGAAACTTAGTGTACCATCACCATTGCTAAATTATGCACATATGCAGACATGACCAGAAAAGAATCTGTTGGTCAGCAGTCTGAGGAAAGTTCAAAAGAGTAAAATACTGCTTCATTTCTTATTGTAGCCACAAGATAATTGCTGCTGTACGTGGAGCGTACTGCAGAGGAGAGCATCACTCATCTCGTCCTCTTTACCCAAATAGATTATTTTTTTTTTAGATTCCAGTGAAACCTTTTTCCAAAATTAAATTAATGTTTGAGAATCATGACATTTTCAATGCTGAATAACCATAAAACGTTAGCCATTAATCAGGTGTTGTGGGAAAGCAGGAGTTCAAACATCATAAGTCTACTGTTTTAAAAAATGGGATCATAGTTTACCAGAAGCCTGCAGGAGTATAAAGTGGTAAAGGGGAGAGGTCCATGTACTTCAATCGGATGAAACAAGCTCTGCATTTACATTTAAGGATGTTCGATACATTACCCATTGTGTGCTAATTCACTTCAGATTTTCACAGGGGGAGTTTTATCTGCCTGCCTGTATGTCTGACTGAGTAAAGAAATCACTGAACAAGGAATACATTCAGTTTGCAGAGATTGAGTACTAAGCTCTACTACTTTAAGTGATTGGTACCTGTATAGCTAAATCTTAATTTAATAGCAAGACAGTAAAAGATAACCACACAAATGAAAAAAATAAATCACAAGAATATTAGACCTGCACTGTTTGAGTGTTTGGTGCCTTTTGTTTTTACACAAGCTCTTTGCTGTAGAAGTGCTCGGAGTTAGAACCAATCTGACATACAGCATGGATGTAACCTGACACCTCGTAGGTGACTTCGTAGAATTTCCTGTTTGCAGTTTTCAAATCAAGGTCTTCTCTGTTTCACCTTTGGGTCTCTGGGCATGCATTTCCCACAGATGTTTTGGGTGCTTTGGGTGTTTGGAGTGAACCAAGTTGAGACTGCCACGTGCTTGCAGGTAGTTGTTAGGGTGAGGAAAAATGCAAGGGAGAAGAAAGGCAATAAACAGCATGAAAAAACATGTTCAGATGGAACGAGCCCTTCAGGCTTTTTCAAGAAAATACAATATTTTTATTCTGACAAGGAGGTCACTGATAATAGATGTTATTGTTGCATTTTAATGACTGTACATTCTATGCATTGGTGTTTCACCTTAATGTAATTATACTTTTTATATTTTCCCTGAATATTTCTCTCCATGCTGAGAGAGTGCCGTGGTGTCCCTGCTTTTGGCCATCAGGCCTAACCACTAATGTTGCTTGTAATTGTCATGTGCTGCTCGATCACAGGCGTCTTGGTTGGATTCTGAAATCAAGCCTTTTTTCCACAGCTCTGCGAGCACAGGGCTTGGCAAACAGGATGACACCGGGCAAGGCTGTTGAGTGGGAAAAATCCTGCAGCACATCCCCCTCATTCCCCAGGTTAAATTAACACGGAACAGGTGTTGTTTCTCCTTGAAACCGGTTGAATTTTCTCTTGGAGTGACTTTTGCCAGACCCCTAGCTTTATGCGTCAATATTTAAAGCAGAAAAACTAAGACATTTTCCACAGTTTAAGACATTTTACACATTACACAGTAATATGTCAAGTTTGTCAAGGTTTGATATGTTATTACCTTTGATTTTTGTTTTAATGTAACGCAACGTAGTTCCCATTGTTACAGTCGGAAATAAGACAGCCTTGCTGCAGAGGAGGTCCAGCTAACATTATTTTTTAAGTCTACATTGTGCACAAAAGCAGTTTGAAAATGTAATAGATGTGGCAGTGTACTTTGTGAACCTTAATCAGACCAAACCAGATTAGCTGTTTTTTCTGCATCTTTGAACTGTATCTTGCTTGTAAGCTCCTTCCACACCTTATTTAACATTTGTTGATTGTACATGCACTGTGTTAGCTCCTAGGAGCCCCTCGTCAATGTTTATACATATTATTTATGATCAGTCTTGTCCTTGAAATAATGAAGTGAAACTCTGCAATGAACATTTCCTCTTGTTTGTCCTGGAGAATAGCGTTGCTTCACTTTTGTGAATGTACAGATCGGCTCATGTGCTTGCTTCCATTTTCTTCCTGTGCGGGTTCTCTAATCGCAGCTGCTCTGTGGTGCTGAGCTGGTTTTGCACAGAGGGGTTAAAACAGCCCAGCTGGTGATGGTGATGCTGTGGTCTACGCTGCTTGCGTATTCGAAGAACGACTGTAAGTTGGCTCTAGTAAACTTAAGATATTTCTGTGCTGTGTATTTTTATTGCAATAGTCCATATCTTCCTGCAGCATAATGTTTCTTAAAGGAATCAGAAAAGAGGTGTGGACAGGCAATAGTCATCTTAGGAACAGGTGTGCCCCTTCCCTGGGATAAGGGACTCAAAGAGAAGCCCTCTTCTATAGGTGTAAAACCTTCAAAGCAATAAAATGATATTTTAGGAAAAATCAGTTATTAGTATTTTCGTTTGCATCAAGCTCTAAGAGCTGTATACTTGATACATAATGAAGTATGCAGGATCTCTAGGTTTATAAGCTACAGAACACAGTCTAAAGGTTTAAAGATATTTTTTTAAAATAGTGTATTTCATAATAGACCATAAGCTGATGTGGTTTTAGTTAATTTTTCTTCTGTTCTTAAAAGTTAATGCAGAGATGATCTTCCAGATCTTTTTAATTAGCTTTATACTAAGAAAAACATTACCCCTACCATCAATTTTCTTAAATACAAACATTTTAATTAGGATTTTATTTAGGTAAAGTGTTTGTCAGAGGTAACAAATGTTGGAATTAATGTTTTTACAAGTACATTTGTTGCAAAGGCTCAACAATGTCTTTTCATATTACTCAATATGGAATTAACCTTTGTTCCTCGCTCTGATACAGATCCCGATTCAAACCTTTCGTGACAGTCTGCCTGTAAAAGTAAGTGTTTTCAAAGTCGATAGTAATATTTTCCAGTTTAGGTTTGGTGCAAATATTCTACAAGTGTTTTGAATAAAGGAGGAAACAGATTGGGTATATTCAACAAGAAATCTTAAGGATTCTTTTATTGAGCATGTATCTTTTAGTTTCACAGAAGTTACTGTAGAACCCGGTGACAGAAGAGCCAAGTCTACCTTTCCGCAGAATGTCATGTAAAGAAAACAGGTTGATCTACTGCAATAGTTGACCTTTGTTCTGGCATTTAGTTCCTGAATCCTACAATTAGCTCACTGGAGAGTAAGAACATGTGACAAAGAGCTCCACAGAGTGGATTTCACTGTGACACTGTCCCATATTCTGATTTTGAAGGAGACTGAAATTGTTTCTGTTTAAATATTTCCTGAACATAATTCTGTTTTTGGAAGAAATTAACTTTTATAACATTGTCCGGCTATTATTTGTAAAACAAAGTCATTGGATTTTTTTTGCAATAAGTTTCAAATTGTTTGCAGTTTTTTTTATTCACACAAAAACTTTTTTTTGAATTGTAAGTGGCAGGCCCCAATACATTAAATACTGAGGCCCCAAAATCAGAAATAGACTTTTACATTGATAATCTTAGATAAAATACAGCACAGTAACTGTTTTTAGAATATGGAAAAATATCAAGAAGGTCTGTGAAATTTATCTTTAATCTAAAACATCTCTACAGCCTTCAATTATGAAATGGAAAGTCCTTCATTAAAATATGTACTGACTGTGCATTTTTATTGGCTGGCTGGAGCACTGTTATATGATAATGATAATAGATATGGAGCTGCACACGTAACTAGGTATTTTTACTTTATGAAGTGTTTATTTCTTTTACCAAACTTAACAGCAGTGAAAATGCCTTTATTTATAGGGACTTTTGCAAAGTAGGTGCATGCAACAGATCTTCAGTCATTTTTTTCACAATGTGTTGGCCTGTAAAAAACAATTATTTGGCACAGTTGCCTAAATGTAGGAGAGGCTGTTTTTTGTGACCGTGTGCTTATAAGACTGCAGTCCGCAGCAGAAATGTTTTATGCTCCCCCTTTGATCCTAAAACATTTTTTTAGTTTAAATTCAGTGGTTTAGTCACAAGTATCAATCATGTGCTTTGTGTTTCTGATACATTGCCTGAATTAGTATGGAATATTCTTTTAGTACTGTAGCTTTTGTATAGCCTACTTACAAGATACTTTACATGAAGGAACTCTTTTATAAATGTTGCATCATTCAGAGGCTGCAGGAAAGACTAGTTCTATGCAGCAAGGCACAACAGCACAAACTCTAGGGATTCATACTCTTTTTATCCACCCACACTGGCATGCGCTCTCCTCTGTTAGTTTTATTTCAATTCCGTCTTCAGTTTGCGTCAGATGGTATACACTATTTAGTTTAATACTAAATTTCAGCCCTTTGCTCCTGATGCCAAACGTTCTTTGTAAATTAGTGTAAATCGCAGAGAATTGCATTGGTTTTGCATTGCTTTCTGTCTAACATTCGGCAACATAAATGTCAGACTTTTGAGAAATGGTTTGGAAAAATCTTTCAATTCTTTTGATGAAGTATCTGATACATAGTTCATGTAAAACAGAAACCTCATCTTGAGGGAAGGCTATCAGACTTGTACATAGAGGGTTCGTATTGTTGTTTTAGTGTTAATCAGACTAGTCCAAATTTGCAGAAGACAAGGAAATTGGAACATTTTAGTGGTATGTTGGTTGCAAAAGGCTTAAGGTGTTCAGAACTATAGAAATGTTGGTACACGGTGAATTGGCATTGTCATTAATTGCAGGTTACATGCAAACATCTTTAATAGCAAATGTGTGACACAGGACAGAGAAATGCTTCCGTTTATTTGATCATTGTTCCAGTGGTGATGAGCACAGACAAAGGGAGTACACAGAGGTACATACTGTTTTCAACTCTGCTTTGCACCACTGATTTCACCCAAAAGATTAATAGTAATTATATTAGCAGATATGACACTACAGGAAAACAGTGACATTTATTAGTTTGTTTCAGTTAGCAAAATTATCAGGCATGGAAAACTTAATCTGAGTGATAGACTTATATGTCATAAATAAGCAAGATTGATTGTTAGCCTACACCACGACTTCATAGGTAATACAGAATCTAGTTCAGTGAAAAGTACAGCGAAGTTCAGCATTTAAATAGAGAAATGGTTATTGAGCAGCCTACCAAGATGATGTGAAGGCTGTTCTGGGTCCTTCGGAAAACAGCAGGATGAGCTCTAGCAGTTTGCTGCAGTTAAATGAGTAAGATGGACTGAAATCCCATCTGCTGTTAGTAATCTTTCTCTGCCTAGAGATTCTGCCTTTCTGGTTATGAGGGAGCCAGTGCCTATTCTGGGCAAGCAATGAGTACAATGTGGGGTACACCCTGTAAATGGTGTCCATCGCAGAAGAGGAAATGTCCTTTAATAATATTTCTGTAAAGCTTTTAACAGCATATATCAGCAGGTGATGTATCAAAACAAATGCAGTACATATTGCAATAAAAAGAACAGGGTGAATAAGTGACCATTACTGTCAGCCTTTTTGTTCTGAAAGAGGCTGTTGGTTGATTCATAGGGACTTGCATTGTCATGCAAGACTAGTCACATAAAGTCCAAATTGACATGGTCCCTCTTTTGGGAAAAGGTGATGAGCGCTGCCATTCACGAGGAGAAAGAACCTGGATCCCTAAGTAAAGCTCTATTCTTTTATAAGTTTGAGGTAATTTTTTACCTGGTAAGAGGCATAGATGTTGCTTGGGGAGACATTGACATTGGTGCCTTCGTAGATCAATAAATCTGTGTTTTTTTTTTAATAGTTTTTTAATGCTAGAAACATGTATGCATGTATCAGTAAACCAGAATAATTGGCAAGCAAACCTTTTTTTTCACGTTGTTTCAGTAAATTGGTGTTCTCTCTGCATACATTGTTTTATTTAATCAATGTGTTGTTAATGCATTTGCAAACTTAGTTGAATCGTGCTCTTATTTACCTCCGCATTCAATAGTTCTCGGTGATGCTTAGATTCCATTTGTGGTTGGGAGTGGTACTGCATGCCTACTTTCTTGCTTAGGACCTCCATTACATCTTTGACCTGCTGACCCCCACACTTCCAAGGCAGCAGATGGAGATCCACTATTTCTATCATGTGCTTTTATCTGTAATGCACTGGGAATTATTTCTGAGGCAGACCCGAAGCGTTTCTGCAGTATCAGCTTAACATCCATCACTTTTCAGTTTAATGAGAATACCTTCGTTTGTTTTCCTCTGCATGCCGAGTTATGCCACGTATTCTCCACTATCCGGTACTTGGATTTATCTCCTTTGCTTAGGATTTTTGATGAATATGTAACGATTGTTTTCAGCATCCTTCCGTTGAAATGCTGTAGAACAGAAACGCCACGGAGGTTTGCGTTTCCCTTGACAACACATAACACAATGCAAGGACGAGGTTATTGTCAAATGTCATTTACACGTGCAACTGCTTCAAGGTGTTCACTGCGTGTGTGATTAGGGTTGAGGTTGTGAGGTCATTCAGCTGAATTGCCTCTTTTTGATGAGTGCAGTACTAATTTGTTTGGTAAATGCACCTCCCTTCTCTTTTTAACTTTGATCATGTACCTAAAATGTTTAGATACTTTGGATTGAAAACTAATCAGTTAATTTTGACCTGTGTAGTTTGTAATTAGTAAATAGTGATTATTTAATATTTGTATGTAGTTTGATTCAGTCAGAACGTTATTGATGCAATTTCAGATCCGCAGTTATCTGTACTTTTATATTTACTTTGCAGTTCAAGTATTCTGATCTTATTTTTTGTTTCCTCAAGCAATTTGATGTGTGGACTTGTCACAGGTTGAATCTTTTCTATTGTCCAGAAAATTAAGAGCTGTATATTTAAAATTATGCTCGGCTGAAACCCAGCTGCTCCTTGGTAATTTGACCCTCTTATATCACGCATCTTTCCCCCTGTTTTCCAAAGTGCTCATCAGTCAATACCCATATGACATGCTTTATCTGCATCAGTGACAAAGCCAAGCAGTGTCTTTTTTCTCCCCATGTTGGGTACCAGTTTATTGTCCTTGGTTTTAAGCTATTGGTGTGAATTTCTTTAAATGTGAAGAATATGGAATTTCTAGTGTGTCTGGCCTGCCTGTTACTACCGAGTTATACAGTCTTTCATGCAGCCTGATGTCTTGTCCTCTTTCAGAGGTCTTTGTGCAGGGTACATTGTCTCCTGAGAGCATTGAGGATATTAATAATTTAAAGATTAAAAGGAATCAAATTATTTATTACATGCCAGCACTACAGTACTAGGACTACATATAGCTTGGCACACATTTTTTCTTAGCCCTCCTTAAAATGGCCTCTTACTCCTGAATTGAAAAGGCAGGCTATGTCTGCTGGTAATTTGAACCTGTTATTCAGGCTGTGGGGTGAGGGGCCTTCTTTGGAAACTCCTCTGTTCAGAATTTGGTGGCCAAAATGCTGCATCAGGGAGCATACGCAAAGTGGGGTTTTTGTAAAATACTTAAAAATACGTTTTCATGAGTGAGGAGCTGTGTACATTTAGCAAGTTAATGCACCCACAGAAACACCCAATAGCCTTATGCACTGATACTGGGTTTAAGTTTATTTGGACATTTTTGCTTTCATGCCAACTGGTATTTCTAAACCTCTTCTGTAAATGGATAAGGCAGCCCTGTATTAAGTGCTGCTTCTTTGGCAGAGCTGCATTCGATAAAATATCATGGAAAAAAATGTGCAGGATTTGAAGTTGAGTTCTTGTAAATCATTTTGGAAATTTGCTTAAAGACTGCACTGCTTAAAAGGACACCACTGTGAAACAAGCCGTGAGCAGAGCGTTTGCTCACAGTCTGCCCCCGCCATGTTTATGACAAACACGCTAAGACAGTTTTTGCTTCTGAAGCTCACAGCTCAGCCAATTACAAAGCTGCAGGTTGGAAGCTCAGCACCTGCTGATGCGATTTCTATTTTTATGTATTTCTGATGTTTACTGAAACCAGGGGCTATTATAATTAAATTTTCCAGCTAATTGAGCAGAGCTGTGGTAATAAAAGCTTGGATGCATTTTTTTTTCTGCTCGTGGGCAAAGGGGTTTGATCAATGTGTTACCAAGAGGATTTTTCCTGTGAGTGATGTCTGCGCACTGTGATAAATCGTACCGTCCACTGGAACAAACGAGGCAAGGGGGCAGGTTGGATATCATCAGCGCTGACTGAGAGCAGCGCTGCTAATCTAGTTGTGTATTGATTTGGGAACAACCGCAGAGCGTCCTAACTGACATTTCGGCATGGAGCTCCAGGCACAGTCATGGCTGTAGCACAGAGCTGTGCAGTGCATTAATAATGCTCACTCCTGAGTCTTGTAAATCATTCTGCAAGTTTGATCATAGACAGCACTGCAAAAAAGAGACACCATTATTAAATGGTGAGCGTTTGATTTTTTTCTTAATAAATAAAACTAAATCAGCATACTCCGGGCAAACTCTTATTTATTATTTTCTTTTAATATGTGTTCAATCAATTACTGTTTATATTTACAGATTTATATATGGGTTAAGTTGTGTGTCTGTAGTGGGCAACTGTAGCCAGTTGGCATGTCACTTCAAACAGTAATCAATTTTGATTGTTTGTATAGATTTATGATTGTCACAAAGATATTCTTAGCATTGGTCCTCATTGGTGTTACACCTGTTCATCTGCAGTATACATGTATTGGAGACTTGTGTGGTAACTAAGAAAATGTATAATAAAATATATGCATGACCCCTTTTATCTGAGGATTCACTTTCATGATCATAACAAAATTACACACTGCTGTGATAGAGAAGTATGTGCTTATAAGATCTAAAGTACCATTGTCCTCTACAAAAGTCCAATTGAGTGTAAAACAGTATTGCAGTGTCCTGACCGTATGGGCCATGTTGTCTAAAGCTGTTAAACTGCATGCTGGTGGTTTTGAATGTGGTTACTAATAGTATTTCTGTCAGCTATGTGTGTAAATGAATTTTCGACCTTGCAACCTGCAATTCATTCAAGAGCTTCATCAGGTTTTTTTTTTTAAATACCTATTGGAAAAAGCGTTCAGAACCACCTAACAGAAGTTTTGTTCCACATGCTAATCCTTGTGAGATGTTCTTCCTAATTCCAGGCCTGAATGTGTTTTGATTTCTTGTCTGCTAGTGGTATACCTTTCCCCTGCAGCCAGTCACTATATACCCTTCAGTCCCGGCATTGCACCTCTGTTACTAATATACTGAATGCACCTTTGTAATGCTTTGTTGCGTTAGGATCTTTCCAGGTATGTGATGGCTTCCTTTTGGTGTTTTTCCAGGTTTCCTCATGTCCGTGAGGTACTGGTTGCGGCACTACGGCTCCCCGCCCCTGGAGTGGTGTGTTGCTGCAATTTGGACCCCGTGATCCCCTCCCCTCCCCTTCCCCCCTCCCCCTCCCCCCTCCCCCCCCCTCACCGCTGTGCTGGACGTCATGAGCATAGTAATCCCTCTGGGAGTCACTACACCAGATACGTCCTACTCAGACATGGCTGCTGGATCAGAGTGAGTACTTAGCATCGCTTCTTAGACTTGCATTGTGAGGGATACCCCTGTTAAGTGGATGGGATGTCAGAAAGTACTGCTGCATTCCCAGCTCCTTCCCTGTATAATGAAACGTGGTGCATCTCCACTCATCTCGCATGGCCCATGAAAATCCCAGGTGAAATGGGACAAAGCAAGTCCTTGTGACATTTTCATGAAATGGATCAGATGGAATACAGCCATGGATTATAGATTCTATTTTTTGTGGGTTTGTCATGTGGGAAGAATCATTAACGCTTAATGATTAAGGTGGGCAAATCCAGGAGAATTGCAGGGGTTTTACCATAATTCATATTCCACAAAACAAAAAAACATTTTTTTCTAAAAATTGTCTCACCACCTTATTGTGACTAGACGCACTGAGCCAGTTTTCCTTTAGGGCTGGAATCTGCCAAGTAAAAACACGTTTTACCTTTATACTGGGCGCTCGTTATTCGCGTTATGGAATTCTTCCCCTAAAACGTTTAACGTCAGATACCGCCTAAAATGGACAGTATTGGTAAAGGGTTAATTGCAAGATGAGAGCTGCTGCAGTTTTATTTGCTGCATTTTTTTCTAATGATGGTCATGAAATGTCAGTAAGCGTTGCAGTACATAATTGTACATTGTAGTCAGTTTCATGATTGGGCCTGAAGAGGGTTTACCTTTAGGTACACTGAAGAAAATTAGGCTTTTATATTTTTATTTTAATTATAAAATCTGAAAAGCTGAATGTATATGTAATGTAATATGGTAAACCATATTTTATGGCATCCTGACTATATTGATGAATAATAAAATCATGTGTTAATAGTCAAACAAGCGTGAAGCTCATGTTTCCTTTGTGGATGAGTAGTACAGGAATTCTTTGTGACATTTTATTTAGCTTGTGTTGCAAGTACCTATCGAGATGAAATATAGTTCCTGTAATACGATTGCTTGGGGCCTTGTTTTCAAAAGGTCTGTACAGTTGTTCTGGTGTTTTCATATTGTTAGTATCGTGCAAAGCTTGTTAAATTGGTTAGTTTAAAATATCAGATATGAGCTGAATACTGGAACATTTTTCATTGTTTCTTTTGAAGAATGTTTTGTCTTGTTTCCCAAGTTTATGACCTTATTGATGTTGCGTTATTCTTTAAATTTTTAGGAGTTAAAATTGAATTTCTGTCCGTACTATCTCTTTTGACATGAAGAGCTCACAGATCCAGCAGCAGAGCTAAGGCATCAGACAGATGACTGCCCTGATTAATAATACTGCTTGTCTACAGGCACACAGAACTGCAGTGAGGCACTGTTTTGCAGCAAGCAGTTTTTAAACAAGCCAAGGAAATGCAGGCTAACTTCAAACCATCCCAGTGGTGGCAAGACTTGGCCAACTGTTTGTAGCCCTTCTTGGAATCCTGTTTTCAGTCTGTTGGTGTTAGTGCTCCATTTCAGACCTGGTGGTGTCTGGATTGAAGAGCCTGATGTGCATAGTGACAAAAATACATCTCCTACCTTTATAATGTTAGAACGATTGTCATTTACAACATGTAGGAAGTCAACAGTTTAAAGTTGCACTGCTAGTTTGCTGCCAAAATACAAGATTTAAAGGCCATGTACTTTCCTGTAATAACAAACAGTGGATTTGGTGTTTAATCAGTTTCTGTACAATGCAACGTACAGTGCAACATACAATGTTATAAACCAAAAATAAAACAAATAATTAATTCCGACATTAATTCCGACTAATGTTTTCATGGGTATCAAGTAGTGTAGCTCTTGTAGACATTAAAAACATTATCTAACGCCATCTAGTGGAATGCCTTGGTATGCATCATGCTTTATTCCTTTTGCTTGAATGAAACAAATATTTAGGAAGCTAAAATATTATATAGTGTTCTTAAAAAATCCCAGTTTATTGTAAAATAAAAGATGCACACATATCTTACTAAAATATATAGATTTAAAAGATGTTTTAATAAGAGAATGTGATGCAGTTGTGAATTTAAATGGCTTATTATTGTCTTTTATTTATTACATAATGTTAATTAGTTTGGTATCGATGCATACTATTGTTTGAGTAGACTTTTCTGTACCTCTTGTTTTTAAGCACGAGAACTCAATTAAACCTGTGTAGTTTCAACAACTCAGACTAAATTGCTTGTCAGCTCTATACTAGGTTCTCTTTTACTATCGTATTAAACTAATAAAGGTGAAAATTATATGGAATGTTGGGAATTACTGTATGAATTTATAGTAAATATGACTGGAGCGAAATCTTTTTTTAAGCAGTCAAAATCATGCAGCTGCCTCTGCTCTTGTATTAAGGCAGGAGTGTTGGATCAATAATTGTATTTTTAGTTTCCTGTTCTTGCATTATGAATTCAGCATCTTGATTTTCAAGTTTCTAATTCTGGAAGACATATTTCTGATGATATCCTGTACTGGTAATTCTAGAAAATGATATAAGATTCCTAATATAAGATTCTAAAGGAAAGGTTAAAAATGATAATGCAGAATAAATTGTAGCTGGAGTGTAGCTTTACCTGCTGTGGCATGTTTGGTTAGTTATTGACTTACTGTTGCATTTTATGAGAATAAATCTGTGTACAGGTTGCTATCAAGGCAAACTAGCATTGATCTATGACATATCTTTAACAAGATTGAAAGCTGTATTCCAAAGAAAAGATTATATCTCAATTATTATTCATATTGCTGTTATTGTTCATCTTCAGATTTATTTAGCTGATCCTTCTGGATGAGCGGAGGCTAGATCTGTCACTAAATCCAGCCTTGAGGGACTAAGGGCTTTGTCTTTGAGCTGTGTTGAAGAGAGGTCTTGTAAATGCTCTCTAGATGCCAAAGAGCAAGTAAAGGTTTATTCCATGCTGAAAAGAGAAGAAAATAAACAATGTTTCAGCTGTGGAGCCTTCTTCGGGTGTATAATTAATAATAATAATGGCTTACACTTATATAGTGCTTTTCTGGACACTCCACTCAAAGCGCTTTACAGGTAATGGGGACTCCCCTCCACCATCACCAATGTGCAGCCCCACCTGGATGATGTGACGGCAGCCATAGTGTGCCAGAACGCTCCCCACACATCAGCTTTTAGTGGGGAGGGGAAAAGAGTGATGAAGCCAATTCAGAGATGGGGATTATTAGGAGGCCACGATTGGTAAGGGCCAATGGGAAATTTAGCCAGGATGTTCTCTAGATGTCAACAGGAGCACTTGGAGTAGACCTTCACTTTGCGAGTGGGGAAAGGCAAGGTTCAGTGGAAACACCAGGGTTGTTGGCAGTGGAGAAGGGAAGAGAGGGTGAAATGTGTTTGATTTCTAGTTTTTAGTTGATCCAAGGAGTTTCTTGAAAGAAGTCAGGGTTTTGGCTTCGATAGCATAGCTGGGCAGCTTCTTCCACAACCCTTACTGTATCGTGATTTGTCTGTTGTCCTTTGGTTTTAACGCACTTCCCCTTAGCTTCCATTCGTGACCCCTGGTTGGTGTTTCACAGTTGATTCTCAATAAATACTTGGTTTTGAATACTCGGAAACCTCTCCAGTCCTTGCTGTTCAAGACAAAAAAGTTTTAGATCTTTTAGCTTGTTGGTATAGGTCATTCCTTTGAAACCAGTGCAATCTGCTTGTTGTTCTTTAGACTGGTTCCAGAGCATCAGCATCATCGTAGTACATTGTACTATTTTAATCTCCAATTGTGAAGAGATCATAGCTTTCTGTTTGCCTTTTTAATTGCTTTCCCACATTGATTAGAAAATGAAAATTTGCCCTTTGATAATGGAATATAGTGATAAAATACTGAGCATGGATACGTAACTCCAGTCTTTCTGGGCACCAATGCAGCAGGACTTCTTGTTTCCTTTAAATCAATGTGTTTGGACCTTTGAAAAGGCTTAAATTGTTCCAGATAAGCTAATTAGCTCAATTAGCTCATTAAGATCTGAAGTGGAATTAAATCCAACAGACACTTTGGGGTACCAGGAATGGCGTTGCACAATGTAGAACAGCCTCACATTATTTAAAAATTTGGCCACTTTTTCTTACTTATTGCTAGTGATGATTTTTTTTAAAGAAAAGAAAATGCAAAGTATATGAAAACTAGGTGGTTTAACTTTCTACAGGTTAAAACCTCTCTGAAAACCTGAATCTCCTGTGCTATTGACAGTAATGGTCTTGTTTTAGGAAAATTATAGTTGAATGCTTTGTTGAATTAATAAATCAGGCATTGGTGAAATTAGAATTTCATATATTTCAAAGTTCTGACTATTACATGGTTGTTCATGCAGCCCTGAGTCAGTGGAAGCAAGCCCTGCTGTCAATGAGAAGAATAACTATTCCAATCACAGCTGTGGGAACGCTCAGAATCATGGGTACCGGGGATTACCCTATGCTGTGAGTAAGACCTTCATAGTTAATGAGATTATAAACCAAAGCTAAAGCAATGAGAGAATGAGCTGCCTATTCTTATCACATCTCTGCCATTTGAGATACTACACTTGTTGCGATTCAGTTTCAGCTTGCTTATGGTTTTGTATCTACACTGCTGAGAAACACCCACTTCTTCTGTAACAGGATTTGTTGGCCTTGGGAATCCAAACTCAAGCTATGTAATTGAGATTCTAGTTACCTAGAAAATAACTGTGCTAGCTGCCTCACAGAAAAAAAATCACTTTATCTTTAGCGTGTTATTGAATTCCTAGATTTTAGAAAACCTGAATAAAAGATTTATACGTATAGGAAGTGATGGCATAGGGGCAGAGTTATTTTACATTGCATACCGGGTGAAAAACCTGCCAGTGCAGTGTTTTCTGTATGGTAATAATGCATTTGCATACAAATTGGATTCCAGTCTTTTCTTTGTGTGCATAGAATTTGCTAGCTACCTTAGGTTTTAAAATTCATTAAGTGTTAGGTTCTTCCTCATTTTTGATCCTATTTCGCACGGCCGCATTGTTTGGAAGATGTCCCACGCTCATGTTCTGTTTTGTCAGGATCACAACTATGGTGCACCCCCTCCTCCAACTCCACCAGCGTCCCCACCTACACAGACCATCATTCCTCGGGTGGAGCTCAATGGGGTGCGCTCCCGGTACGAGGACAACTCGGCTGACAGTGACAGCTCCTCCGACCAGGAGAATTCATCCAACTGGTGTCACTGCAGCCTGACTCAGGATGGCTTTCTTATCAAATGTGAAAACTGCAGGTAGGCTGTTCTGCCTCTCTAACCACTGATTATCCAGCAGGCTTTGTCATGTCATGGATCTGCGCATGTTGGGTTTCAGGAAGAATGTGCAATTTACGCAAATCTAAAACATTATATAACATCCGATTTTATTCTTCAATATATTACACTTAACAATAATTTAATTGCAGCTACGTCATTAGCATAAAGGGGGCATTACAATATAAAACCCCCATTAAACTTTTATTATTGAGTAAAGAATGCAATAATTATGCATTTAATTATTCCATATACTTTATTTGTTGAAGACTTATCATGAAGACATGACTCACTTTGAGTATCTGTGATATTTAAAATACACTGTGAAGGCGTCTTGTAAGGAGCATTTCTGCATGTGCTTTTGTAAGATGTCAAAGGTAATCAGAATGTGATGTTAAAGTGAAGCATGTTGTGGCAATTTTTGAAAGATGCAGGAGAATAGAAAAACTAACCCACGGTCTACCTGTAGGCAAGAGACAGTCAAAGAGCACTTATGAAACATTCTAGTCTGTAGACCTTTATCACCAGTTCATAATAGTTTGATTAAAATATAATCTCCACTCCAGTGTTTTGTAACAGGTCTTCGTATATGGCCACAGTTTTTTTTAATGGGGAGATAGTATCTACTGTACCTTAAATAGTTTGTTTTTCAAATTAGCCATAAAGTGTGCCAATGGTTTCTTGCCAAGCTTAAGGTTTCCTGTTTTGAGATTTTCTTGGCAATGTTGCATCCCAGTCTATATCCAAGAAAAGACAGGAACAGTCCTGCAGGAATTAATCAAGTCCTAAGTTGGAAGCATGCCTCATCAAGAGGCTTGTGCCTTGCCTTTATGTACAACATTCCGTGGTGAGGAAGCTATAAGTGATGGTCTACTCCTATCGATCTGTGTAGCCGGAGTTATTTTTAAATTCAGTGCAATTTAATGTCAGCTTAAACTAAAATCTGAAGTCCTTTCCTGTGAGAAGTACAGTACCTGTTAATTTTCTAGTTTTAATCATGATTGTAGGGGCTTGGACCGGAGGAAAGGTGTCAACGTTCAGCGCAGAAAACAAGAGAATGAATCTGGTAAGGACAAATGAGCTTAGCCCTGCACAGCTTCTTTTTGTTTATTTGACTTAAGCTTTGAGTTGGAAAGTAGATATTTCATAGTGTGTTTGACGATGTCTGATTTTATCCCCTTATCTCATTTTAAACTTAGGGTTATGGGATTTCATTTTACGTACAGTGCTGAGAAACCTTGGGGAACCCTCAATACAATTCTGGAAAGTAGTTTCTGTAAAAAAAAATGTAGCCCTTTCATACACCATTTTACAACAGAGGAAATCCATGTGAAATTTGGATAGAAATATGTAAATGTCGCCTTCTGTGTTTGCCAAGGTGGAGAAAGCAGTGCCACAGAGAGTGGGGATGAGGAGGTGTCGCCAGCGACAGTGTCTTACACTGCCACTCAGCACACTCCAACCAGCATTACCCTCACTGTCAATCGCGTAAAGAGAACCAAACCCAAAAAGAGGAAGAAAAGCACAGAGAAAGTTCGCAGCGCGCCTAAAGCAAAAAAGATTAAGGTAACGTTCCTTGATATTCCTCTTCAACCCAGGTCTGTTTGGGCGGGATGTTTTAAAATAAAGATTGACCCCACCATAAATTGCCAAAGAACATTTTTTTTTTTTACCATCATGAACAAATTTAAAATGAAGGACCAAGTGGAAGTGAATTGCACACTGAAATGTGGAAAGAAGAAAAAAGGAATGCTCTGGCTTTAGAGCTGCTTTGATTTTAATACACCTGAATGAGGCTGCCTAGTCTAAACACCTTTTATTACTACGTTCAGAGTGGAATTGACTTTTTCTTATACCTGAATAATGCCCCGCTAATTTCTAAGGCTAACTGAAATGTGTCTTTTTCTTTCAAGGCTTTCCGAGAGGGCTCTAGAAAATCCATGAGGATGAAGGTATGGATTGTACACTTGGAATGTTGCATCCAGGAAATCTCTTAAAGAGACCTGATTTGAATAGGATGGAATACTATTACTAATAAACTTTCAGGAGTGTGTCATCTTTATCTTTTTAGTTTTAAGTGGTACATTCTAATGTTTTTCCTTGTGTTTTGTGAGTAGAATTCTACAACTGAGGCAAATACTTTGGATGAGAATACCACAGAGGGCTGGGAGACACGGATCCGGCTATGGACAGACCAGTACGAAGAGGCCTTCTCTAACCAGTACAGTGCTGATATTCAGAACTTGCTTGAGCTGCACCGCATAACCAGCAAAGACTCTGTGGGCAAAGCAGCAGCAATGGACACCATTAACAAAACTGAGCTGGCTTGTAACAACACTGTAATTGGATCTCAGATGCAGGTGAGTCCAGGAAAACCAATGTATTAAAACTTAAATTTACAGGGGGGATCATTTTCATGTTTGACTGGGATTTTTGTTTTTTCCCCCATTTAAACACTAGACATAGATGCCCCTTCCAATAGAAAATTACTGTTACTGGAGATACTGATATTATTTTCTAGATTACTGTGTATTATTGTCTAGACTTCCCTTTCTCTAAAAGATAATGCAGCTCCTTTGGTTTTCATGTTTTGTGTTCAGTTACAGCTCGGAAGGGTGACTCGAGTGCAGAAGCATCGCAAGATCCTGCGAGCTGCTCGGGACCTTGTTCCAGACACCCTAATCATAGAGTACCGAGGGAAGGTCATGCTTAAGCAACAGTTTGAAGTTAACGGGCACTTCTTTAAAAAGTAAGCCACCTGTAATATTTTGTGTTTATGAGAATGTTTTTCAGAGCAAGTGTTTGCCATTTCTTCATGATTTATTCACTTGGATATGGTCATCGTGCCTGGTTTTCTGCATGCTTTAAAATAGACTATACAGCATATTAAAAACTCCAGATGTTGACATATCTCACTGGACTGTGCGTATTTGTACCGGTGGGCAAGTCTGTTCCAAGAGCTGTCTGGATCCTTTTTCATGTGATCTAGGTAGACTGTCTTCCACTTTTTTGCGATCTATCGGAAGCTTCGATATTTTATTTGACTACATTTTAGTTACAGAAAGGAAAGACCTATCAGGTTGATGATTTGTTTCTTTCAGACCTTACCCTTTCGTGCTGTTCTATTCTAAATTTAATGAGGTCGATATGTGTGTGGATGCCCGAACGTTTGGCAATGATGCAAGGTTTATAAGGAGGTCTTGCACTCCAAATGCAGAGGTAAGTGTGGAAGTAACTGAATTCATTTCTGATTGGTGTAAAATCAAGTCTGTACTAATTTAAAGTAAATGAAGAGGAACTGACAAGAACCATACCCATTACTTTATTACCAATAATCAAAGAACAAGGTCAAGCATTGAGTGTATGCATGCAGGATTTCAACTTTAAATGCTTTGACTATATATATTTTGTGGCCTGTAATCTAACAAAATCAATATTTTTGAGCATTTTGGCACATTGTCTTGATTTTGTAATACAGAAAAATCTGTATTAAAACATTTTCATGCAAAGTGTTTCATTGCTGTTAAGTAGCACTTTCAGTGTCACATTTTCAAATGTTTAACTTCCTGAAACTGATTTGTAACTTTTTCAAAGGTTCGACACATGATAGCTGATGGGATGATCCACTTGTGTATTTATGCTGTCAATCACATTTCAAAAGATTCCGAAGTAACCATTGGCTTTGACTATGAATTTAACAGCTGGTGAGTAACCATTGCTATTCTAACAAGTGTACTTCCTAGGTCATGCCGAACAGCCTATATTCATCATAATTCTGATAGATGAAAGTGCTGATGTATATTTGCATTGTGATAAAAATCTTTTCAATTTTCCAACCTTCCAATTTGTTCTAAGCTCTGTATTACATCCTCAAACTAGAGTACATCTCAGTGTGATGACACTTGTTATAAGCAAAACAGAGGAGATTGAAAGGTGGTTTTTAATTAATATTAAAAAATCTTATTTAACAAATAAAACAAAACAGTCCTGGTGTTTAGTGCATATTGGTGGAAGGAAAACGGAACACTTTAATTATTAAAAACAATTAGCGTATCCCCAGATCAAAGTCTATTATATATGTTTGTGTGCCACAAACACAAAGATCCGCTGCCATGTCCTTTTTTGTTAAAATGCTCAGACGACATTATGTTTATAGTTTAGTAGCCATTACCATTTGTTTGTTCTCCTTAAGGCCCCCATGGTAGAATCATGACCTAGTATAATGATTTAGCTCATGCTAAATCCAAGGTGACATAAAGAGGTGATGTTGCAGTCCTGATGTCCACAGATAGCTGGTTCAGAAGTGAGGAGGTATGGGAGGAGAACACTTACATGGTGCAGAAGGTTGAGAGGAAGGTAACTCTAGGTGACAAGTGAAGAGGATATGAAGGAAAGTGAGTGGAATAGGGTATCTTAGAGGAGAGTGTGGCAGGTTATATCTTGAGTTAGATGTGTATAGAGATAGTGAGTTATTTTAAAGGTGCATGGCAGAAACGTGATGGAGAGATTATAAGGTAGTCTGCAGAGATTTTGAAAGAGCTAATTACTGATACACAGATGCCAGCAAAATGTTCCTCTAATCCAGTCTAGAACGTTTAAGGGCCTGACCTTGGCCTTCAAGAGAGTAGGTTATTAGGAAAGGATGTATCCTTCCCATGGGGTGTGTCATGAGGTTATGCTACACGTGGGAGAGGTGTGGCATCAGTGGGGGGGGAGGTAGAGGAAGTCATTTTTGAATTGAGTTTGGATTGCTCGAGATGCAATTACAGTAGATGTCCCTGAAGAAATGTCAGATGAGATCACTTTATTGGCCATATACAATTTCTTGTATTAGGAATTTGTCTTTTTTCGCATACCCCCAACTTGTTCTGAGACACACAGACACAGAGACAGGGAGACAAGCTTGGGGTCAGAGCGCAGGGTCAGCCATTTATAGTAGGAGTATAGGATTCCTCTGCCGGGCGCGGGATACAAACCGGCAACCTTCCAGCCACAGGCGCAGATCCTTAGCCACAGAGCCAATGCACCACCTCCAGATTTGACTAACAGCAAGGGAATGGGAGGAAGATCGGTCCACCATTGGTATATAATTGGTTGGACATTTACCACTTATGAGAAAATAATCAAGTATCTTAAAGAAACAGTGCAGAGAGAGAGACAAGAAAAGGTCCAGACACTAATCCATTGGAAACACCTGTAGAGAGATGTGGAGGGAGCCACACTGTGAGATCTGGAACAATCAGAGTGAGAGGAGGTCCAGGCCAGATCAATACCAGAGTATCCAAGGTCAGAGAGAGATGGTGGTGTCCGCAACGGTGTCAGACGCTGCTCAAAGGTAAAGAAGAAGAATAGAGGAGGGCAAAACAATGCTGACAGTATTTGTTTTAGGCAAACATTATTAGAGATAATCTTTGAAAGGTGGAAAGTTCTTTACCTTTTATGTATCTCTATATTTAATTTTACCTTAAAATTTCACTTGTTCACATGATTTGGTTGTATTAGCTCCAGGACAAGAATATATAACCTACCCTTTCCATGCATTATTTTGTATCATTGCGTAGTATTGTTTTATGAACGCTTTCAAATTTGAATTGACAAAAGTTTAATTTTTTTGAATGCAGTAATTATAAAGTGGATTGTGCCTGCCACAAAGGGAACCAGAACTGCCCAGTGCAGAAACACAACTCGAGCCCAATGGAGTTGCTTCCTCCCCCACCCCTCCCCCCAGTGCCCGCCCAGGTGGGGGCAGAGACCAGGCGCAGGAAAGCCCGGCGAAAAGAGCTTGAGGTGGGAAACCAGGGGAGCATGTCGGACGAAAACAGTAACCAGCAGCCAGAGGACCCAAACGATTCCAAAGATCCCCAGGGCACCATTACTGGAACAAGTGACACAGAGGTTTGTTGTGAATAAAATAAACATACTCATTTGATCTGAGACGTATACCTTAGATTTCAGAGTCATCTACATATTATTTTGTGGGATCAATAAATACAATTATACATACATACATCTGAGACAGCGTGTTAAGCAAAAACAGCGATCTCTCTTATACTGTATATAATTGATAATACTTCTTTAGTGAAGTGAGTTGAAGCTAGTTGAATGCAAAGAGGCCGAAATTGATGAGAATAGAACCTTATCACATAAAAAGGGGTACAACAAAACGCTTGAATAGTAAAACCAGTTATTCACGGTGCCCTGGCAGCACTTGCTAAATTAATCTGTAATTCCTGTAAACCCAACCACTTTTCCCAATTTTGCAAGATTTTCAGGCACACCTAAGTGTTAACTCTGCAACATTATAGTTATTTAAATTATAGTCTGCAATGGGACTGTTATCACATGAGCCAAACAGGAATTTCCATATTCACTTCGATTTATGTAGTTTGTAGCACATTTTCTTTTCATTTCTGACTGGAGTCTTTTAAGGAACAGCTGAAAGATCCTCAGATCAGTTAGCAGTTCGAAACAATCTAAATGACCCAAAAGTCCTCGTCTCAATTCGTGGCCTTTCTTAAGTTTTAAACCTTATAAGTGTGCATGACTCCTGCTAATTATCATTTCCTGCTGTTTCAAAAGCCCTGTTTTGCATTTTCTTTGTGATTTCAGTCGCGTGAAGACCGGAAGGCAGAGGCAATCATGCATGTTTTTGAGAATTTAGAGAAAAGGAGAAGAAGGAATATTCAGAGTCAGGACAGGTGCCTCACTGCTTCTGGTGCAACTTCCAGTCCAGTAATACCAGTGGCTGAGGAGCCTAAACTGGAAACCCTTGAGTCCGAGGATACCAGCATCCCTTCAGGTGGGACACAGCCCCCCCAGAACAGTGGGGTTGGAGTCAGCACACGACGTTCCTCCTACAACATGGTGAGTGCCTGCTCTCTTCTGTTACTGTTGTGCTTCTGAACATTAATGAATGCTTCTGCACGTCCCGCAAAATATCTGATTTTTAAGTATTTGATCATAATTGGCTGAGTGCCACCAGGTTTAGGGGTGGGATTAGTTGGAAAGGGTTCTCTCAGCTCGGCAAACCTAGAGAATTCCTGGTGCCTGTTGTGCAGTTACTGAGGATCACACCTTTGCACTGGGATGCATAGCCTATGATGTGTTAAAAGCTCTAAGATGCACAGGTCGAAAGAGGCTGCCTACACTTCCTCTTTCTCCAAAGGTGTGCCAACTGGGTTGACTCCTGTGACCCAAGATACAATAAGCGCAACTAGTGATTCTCGATTTTTCGCATTGACTGTCACTTTCTGGTAGGTATTCTCAAAAGGGGACGCAGCTTATTTTTCAAACAAGTAATTTAAGGAAAAAAATGTACCTCTCCACAGTGATTCTAAATTTAGTGTCTGTCATCGCAACTACATTTTGGACATAGTACATCTCTTTAAAGATTTCACGAACATCGGCTGTGCTACAAATTACATTCATTATTTGTGTTACATTGTAGTCAGTTTTAATCACAACAAAGCGTAGATGCATAACAAATGACCAAATGCAGAAACGTTAAGGGAGTTGACGTTTAGGGAGGTGGCACAGTGAGGCAATGGTTAGCGTTTTTAGCTCTGGATTCAATTCCAGACCTGGGGTGCTATCTGCTTGTGATTTGTATGCTCACCCAAAGTTCATATGGGGTTCCTCTGGATGCTCCGGTTTTTCCCCCAGTTTTGCTTCTGAGACAATTGGCCCTGGTTTGAGTGTGTGTCTGCCCTGTGATGGACTGGTGTCTCGTGCTGGGTGTACCTTGCTGGCTTAGGTTCCGGCTTCCCTGTGACCCTGAATTGGAAGAAGCGATTGGAAAACGAATGGATGGATAAGTTGAGGGAACACCTGCTTTTACTCCTTGTGTTTCTTTTCTCTCCCCCCAGGAAACAGCTCCCGTAGTGGAAAAGGCTCCTGCCAAGCCAGCTCCAGCCAAAACCTCGAAGCCGAGGCCCAAGAGCCGCATGTCCCGATACCGCTCCAGTTCTTCCCAGCGTGCCCGGCGCCAGCGCCAGGCCCTGGCGCAGCAGGCAGCGGAGCACAGCCAGGGGGTGTCAGAGGAGGGCATTCCTGGGGGTCCTGGGGCTGAACCTGGGGCTGCCGAGGGGGTTTTGACAAGTGGTCAGCCCCCAGATTCAGACGGAACAGGGGGTGCAGCTTCTGGAGCACTGGGAAACAAAGGACACCTGCGCTATCCTAAGACTAAAAAGGTAAAATGTGTTTGCCTGTCTCTTTCTGATTTGGGCTTGATATTTTTTTCCTTTGCACTTAATTTGCCCTTTTTTTCGGCATGTAGTCACTATAATTTAGGGTTTTTTAAACCATTTTGAAATCAAATTGAGAAAACAATACTTTCTTGGTCTTACACATATTCCAATATTCCAATATCAGCATCTCATAATTTAGCTTTTCCTGCGTTTCCTGCTTCTGACTCACAGAATTAGTTTTTGAATGCAGGATGACCGTGAAGACTGCTGCCTTTTTTCCTAAGTTCACAGAAATAAAAATTATATTTGATGTCCTCCTTTTCTGCAGTACCTGGTTACTGAATGGCTAAATGATAAGGTAATGGAGAAGCCTGAATGTCCAATTGACCGACCTCTGCGGATTACCACAGACCCGACAGTGCTGGCCACTACTTTGAACATGCTTCCTGGTCTCACCCACTCACCTCTCATCTGCACTACCCCCAAACACTACATTCGTTTCGGCTCACCATTCACTCCCGAGAGACGCAGGCGTCCTGTTATCGTGGATGGCACTTACGGCTCCTTTAAAAAGGTGAGTCCCTTGAGCGGAGTGTCTAAGCCTGTTAAAAACAGTTTTTGTGCAGCAAACGATTACCATTACACACTACTGCTCTGTGATGATGAGCAGTGCATCCTGCTTATGATGGTGAATCAGGTGAATAGAGGCTTCACACAGGAAGAAAAAAGTTTGGACAGGCCTAATTCAGCTGCATGGGGTGAGATCTCATGCTGGTGCATCTTGGTGGCAAATATAGACTGTATTCTGTCTCCAGTGGCAGGATGCTTAAAAGTGGGGTGAACAGAGTGAACAAAACTTGAGGGGTGTAAGATTTAGTTAGGAACTCCTATTTCTGTGTGCAGTTTTATCCTTGTGTTAACTGCATCTTAATCTGGAGCCACCCTATTTAGAAAATAGTAAATAGAACCCTCCCATTAAGAACTTGAGTTTCTTGTTTTGTAACTGTTATCTACGAAACTTTCCCCCAGTCTTAAATGTTTGGAAGAAAATGTGGGAAAAAATGTGAGTTAGGAACATTCTGTAATACACAGTTATAATATGTTATTATATTAATATATAATGGTATCAGTGTGGCCTCTGATATGTTTTTATTTTATTTATTTGGTTTTGCACTTGTGTAATACCTATGGTAGAATATTGATTTGATCTGTGGAACTTGAAATGTTCAACAGAGATCTGATTTTCCATTCATCTATGAAGATTTACTTTGCAAGCATACACATGCTTACACCAGGGCTGGTTTTCCCAGAAACCAATTAACCTACCAGTCTGCAATTGAACCCAGGGCCCCAGTGCTGTGAGGCATCAGTACTAACCACTGCATCACCTTGCTGTGCATTTGCATGTCCATCTTCATTTATTTTTAAATGTCATAGAAGTGTGTGAAAATGGAACAATGATTTAAGATATTTTGAGCATAAACTGTGCCACAATGTTTGCTTAAATGATTAAAATGTATGTTATGATTACAAATTAAAACTTTATAGCGTTGGATCAAGCAAGCTTTGGATGAAGGCATGTCTTCAAAGAATGCAGAGAATGGGACAGAATCAAACTCCTCACACCAAAGTAGTAGCATCAGCAGTAACAGTTCCAACTCGGGTGACACAGGTATGTGAGGCTTAATAGTGTTTTAACCTTCTGCAATTACATCTTGTTATTTTGTTTTTAGAATAATAGGCAACAGGATTACTATTTTTTTTCCTTTTTGGAAGCATTAGCAAACGTATTAGTGGCCTACTCTGCTCAAGGGATTCTCATAGCGTTCTACCATCTGGTTTTAGTTTCAGTTTTTGTATCATGCTCTGTAAACTTGCCCATTGTGAAAGCCTTTTTGTTCTGAGGAAAGCCTAGTTGGATACCGTGCGTCATGGCAGGGAATACTTCTTGGCTCTGCATCATTGTTTTATTGTTAATACAATAGTAAACTATTTGAATGTTTTCTCTCATGCATATTCCTTATTTTTATTTCCCTGAGGAGTGTAAAACATTCTTTTTTTTTTACCTTCTTAAGAACTGACAGCCCCCTTTAAGAAACGGAAGTCCAAGTTCACCCCAGAGGTGAACGCCGCAGACCTGCTCCAGCCGCTGTCGCCAATCACCCCACCCCCGCCCTCCTCGGACACCATGAGCCCTCTGCTGGCTGCATCCTGCGCTCTCATGTTGGATGAAGAAGAGAGGCGCAATGGATACAGTCTCCCATACTCTCCCCTTCACTCCCTTTCTGCTAGTCGCTGTAATACCCCATTACAGTTTGAGGTAATTAAAGCAGCCAGGTGTTGTCAGGCAATTACTAACACCGGTGTTCAGGGGGAGGAGGGATTAATGTTTAATTTGATATGTATCTGGGGAATATTTGTCAGAAGGGGTGGCAGAGTTTTTGTATTAGATGTAATGGTGCACTAGATGTATTAGTTGTAGGAATAATGGAGTTCAGTTACACATGCAAAAAGATGTACCTTCATGACCACAAATAAGGATCTGTAGTAGGGAAATGCAGTTCTTTTAGTTTTATTTTTTTATTCTTCCCTAGCATATTAATCGTTATTGAGCTTCATGTACAAAGAGACTGGATTTAAACGTTTATTCAGGTGATGAATCCTACAGTGTACACCACACTTCTGCCATATCTTTTTAATAAGCTTCAGAAGTAATTTTGCTCTGGGATTTAAAAAATATACTTCCAATAAATGCAATTATCCTTCTCATTTTGATGTGAAAAAGGTGGGAAAAGAATTCTAAAACTTGACCATTTTGTGGACAGAAATGCCAAGACAGATCTAAACAGAAGATTCTTATCTGGGTAGCTCTGTATTACAATTTATGCAGTATATTAAAGATGCAAATCTTAAATTGATGTTTTTTTAATTACGAGACTGACACTTACCAGCACATCCTGCTTTATTACATTTTAATTTGTAATTATATTATGATTTATACTGCTTATGACTTTTTTGTTTGCTAGTTTCAGTTAAATTTTCATGCTGAATCATTGAAAACTTGCTTTTCAGTTGAAGTCAGTTTTATGGGCCCTTTAATCTAATTGCAATTATTTTCCTTAAAATTGGATTGATATGAGATGTTAAGACAAAAACAAGATCGAAAAGGCTGTGTTGTTTGCAATATTTTGTTAGTTTAGAGGGGGGACAGCTTTATATTAATACTCTGAAATACATACTGGGGGAGAACGCCCATTGTTTAATTTCATATCAGATGAGATTATCATGTTTATTTTCATTATATGCATTATCATTGTTTTACACCTTTAAAAATGCAATTACTTTAAACAACTTTAAATTTTATTTTTTTATCTACTTTTTAAATATTTGCTTAACATTATGCCACGGCTTTGGAGAATTTGGTTAGTAAGCAATACAAACATGTAGTTTGTATCCAATTTTAATTTGCCAATTAAAATATTGAACTAATTTTTACATTCCAAGCCAAAAAGTCTCAGGTTTATTAAAACTGATTGTGAAAATTCAGAACCGATGCAAAAACAATTTATGTGCTATATTTTCTGAATTTTAAGTCAGTGGTATTTCCACTGGCTTTTCTCTGCGCCTTTGAATCACTAAATAGGTATTAAGCTTTGCTTTATTTCCATGTTCAATAAGTGATTTTCTAACCAAATAATTTTCGTTTTGCTTTCGAAAGCTGTGGCATTATCTTCCTTTTTTTTGCTTTTATTTGCTGCCTTGACTTTTTATTTAAAAAAAATAACAAGTTGCTTTTCCCTTCTCTAGAACATATCCTCCCCTGAGAGTTCCCCTGCGCATAGGCCCGAGTCCCTGTCACCAGAGGTAGTTATCGCAGCATCTTGCTTAGAACCACAGGAAAAGAAATGTAGCAAGGCAGTTGGGAGGGGGTAATCAAGCAAGCAGATGATTTTGGGGGCTTGTTATTTGTCTTTTCATAGTGCATGGTTTTCTTTACTTCTGTTACACATCTATGCATGGATAAATTCACATTTCATTGCTGAGCTAAGGTACAACACTGTGTTGGGGTGGGGAGTGTCCATGAGCATCAAGAACAGCAGACTTGAACGTTTTCTCAATAAAGTGCTACCTACTGTTCTAAAACCAGGCTCCCTTAGTCCCTTAGTCCATTGTTTTTTCTATTGGGTCTACCTGTTAAATCTGTATTGTGTTTTAATCCAGCACAGGCATTCTGAAAAACAATGCTGGTAGGATACTCTGGTTTTACCCCCTGCAAGGGTATGTTTGTGAGACTCTAAAAAGTAAGCTTAACATTAGGGAACCTGGTTTTGAGAAGGCAGAGCACAAATTCTGAATTCCCACCGAAACCTTGCATCTTAGATTTTGTGTGATTACATTTGTAGTGGAGCCTTAATTATTTAGCATTCATGCAAGCATTTGCGTCACTTGCTCACAGATTGCAATACATGTGCAAGTTCTGCAATTTCAGCATTATAAGCAATTTAGTAGAACTGGTAACAGCTCTTATTGACTTTTAGGGTGTTTATAGTTCTGCTGCTGTATATTTTGTTTCAGAGCATGTTAAATAAATATTATAGGTGTTAAAATCAAATTCTTACAGATTTGGGCAGATTAACGATAATCGGAATTATTTTGTGATGGATTTAAACTGAATTAATAGATTATTCATTTTTAGTTGAGAAAAGGGGAATGTATTTTTGCTGCAAACGTCAAAGGTATATCCTGTATATTTATTTAACATCCTTCTTTTCAAGCTACTGGGTTTTCAGTGTCTGCAGAAAATTAATCTGCATGTGCCATTCTGATTCAAATGTACTAATTTTTATGCTGAAAATTTGGTTGTGAAAATAAGGATTGTTTAAAAAAGGAATACTTTAAGATCGGTTTATCTGTTTAGCTTGGTCAGTGCTAGTGTTTTACAGTTATTTCTCTTTCGGTACAGTTACATCATCTTTTTTTACACATTTCATATCTTTCAATATGAAGCACTTGAAGAAGCTTTGTGGACATACTGAATACATGTAACATAGAAATAGTCATACAAAATCGAACAGTTTTTGCTTCTCATACTCAATTTCCAACATTGAATTGTACACACGTTTCCTTAAGGTCATTGCTGTTTTCTGGCAATTCAAAAGATGCTTATTCTGTTTACTACTGGAATAAGGCGTACTAGATGCTATTTTCTGTGGTATCTATGTTTAATATAAAATTTATTGGAGTATTTGTTTTTAATTTTGCTGATTTTATACATTATTTTTATATACAAATACAGTACATTTAATTGCTAATATAAAACAGAGAAATGTTGATGCCACTAATATATTTGCTGTGCACAGCTTGCTTTTTTCCCCTATACATATGGCAAATGTTCCTCAAAAATAACGGTTTAAAGAAATTAGCATAAGGGGGACACTGAACTTTGCAGTTTAGTTTATTTTCACTTAATTCCTAGAGACAACATTTTTTCTATATATAAATCCAGGACCAGATAGTTGTCTTGCATAACACAGTTTAACATTAAGTAATGGAAACCCATGAGGTGTCAGGAGGTTTGACAATATCTGTTTTGTTTTTCAGCCTTGCCTACGAGCAGATTTTGATCCATCCCGGGTTGTTTATCCTGAGCTTTCCCTTTCTACCAGTTTGGAGAGCCCTGTGCTCCCAGCCACAGGAGGATCTGAGGAGTTTGCTCCTGTGCAGGATCCCCTGGGTGCTCCTGGCCCTCTGAGTGGGGTGTCTGATGCAGTGTTTGGTGGCAGGAGTCTGGATAGCCAGGCACAGACAAGAGAGCAAGCCCTGAGAACGGAGTTTAATCTCATATATGCCTGTTCACCATTGAATGCTAATCTGGGATCAGGAAACCTCACAGAGGGAATAGGCAGGGGCTGTGCTGGCGACAGGAGACAGTCACTATCAGAAGGGAGTTTCTCGCCTGGAGAATCATTTTTTGGTCGGACAAGCCAGTGCCTCCTGTCTGAACCAGGTCAAGATTCGATGTCACCTTATGGAGACAGACAGTATGGTTACCCTGACAGTGGGACACCCCCTCATCCTCATAACCCACCACAGAAAAAGAAGGCAAGTCCATTATGAAGTGTACTTATTGCTTGACATGCACCTCAGGTTGAATTCTTAGCCTGAAGTATATTTAAGGCTACATTTCTGTTTGAAATTTAAATACCACCAGTGCATTGTCAATATTTTCAGCATTACTAGTGCATAATAGGACTGTACTGTTTAGATTCAAGCCCTTGGGCTTCAGTACTAAATGGTGCATTTCCTCTATTTTTTTAAGGTCTCTCTCTTGGAATATAGAAAGCGGAAACAAGGCGTGAAGGATTGCTTCCCAAGTGAGGTCGTAAATTCAGTGGGCACACCGACCAGACCAAACACTCTTTGTAGCAGCAATGCAGACTCTCCCAGCCTCCAGAGGACAGTTTTGCGGACTCCTGTATCCCCTCAGAGTAGTTTTTCCTCCCCTGTTCACCCATCCATCCCCCAAATTGAGGAGATCAGCCCCCCTGATCCCAACTCTGGCCAGTCCATCAACTCGCAAGCCAAAACCCAGGACACAATCGGTAGCCACTGGTAAGAGCCAGAAAATGGTGAAATGGCGTCAATAAGAGCAGGCTGAGACTAGGCTTCACTTCATCTAAGACAAATCTGAGTTTTCTTTGCATACCCAAGACTAAATCTGTGGTCCAGTTTTGTCTTTTTAAAGCTTTTACTTCCTTGCTATTGAACGGTTCTTTCAGGAGGCTAAATGTGTTCCCATGATTGGAAATTATGTAAAAGTATTTCACTGATGCTTGGTGAAAATGTTGTCTGTTTTTAATTACATTTTTAAGTCGAATTGTGGAAGCCAATTTATTGGAACAGTTAATGAGCTGTCAATTTATTGATGAGATTCTTGGTTCAATAACCAAGGGACCCATATAGGACTGAGCTTCCCCTTTTGACCGTTTGCTTTTTATTAACTAAAAAGGCATGCCTTGTTCTATGTAGCCTACAATTGTGATGTTTTGGTATTGCATAACTATTTCAAAAGCTCACATTTTAATTTTTGGGAATCTGGCAGCCAGATAAAATAACTGGTGGGCAGCCCAACTCCTGTGAGGTTTGAAGCAAAGTGTGGGGGGGTTTGTGGCACTGCTCTCACTGATGCCTCCTGTGCCAGGATGGTTCCCACGTTAGTGGAGAGACTGCGAGAGGGCCACGGAGTGCTGGAGAGGGTCCTCCGAGGCATGAAGATGGAGCGGGCGCCGAAGCGAGCGGAGTACAGCTCGGGAGACAAAGACTCGGGTGTGTGCAAGAGCTCGCGACGAAGCTGACGCCGAACGCTCGGTCGCTCTCTCTCACACTTTGCTTATAATCTTGCAGCCAGCTGTCACACATTTCATATCTTTGTTGTGTTCTTTATCTGCACTTGTATGCATCTCTTCGGGTTAGTGTGGCATACCACCCTGACCATATCTTGCTTGGAGGTACATTATGGTATGATCTCATCCATCTCGCTGTGGTAATTAAAATCATTGTTTCAACCTAGTGTTAGAACACATTTATTAAGCTAGGAGTACCTCTCTTGATACAATTGAGTTCTTCCTCTTTTTACCCTAAGAGGCTATCATATTACTATGGTGTAGAAATTTAAATGTTTTAGTGCGAGAAAACAGAATTAATATTTATTTTGAAATTTGAATCCTAGTTTTATGTTCATGTAGGTATTTCAAAATTGTAGCTTCTAGGTGAACTTATGAATACTCTTCTATTTAAAATATGTTTAATATATAATCATGATTCAGTCACAATTGGATAATTTATTTATTCATTCTTAAAATATTGCTGTAGTGTAATTTATATTCATTACATGGTTTTTACCTTTAACTTCTGACAATTCATATATATATATATTTTGTTGACTCTCCAAGTCTTACTACTGTCTGTTTCACATTTCATATCATTTGCACCTTCAGATTAGACCACTGGTTATTCAGAGGTCATAAAATATTCTAGATAGAGCCATTATCATAAAGCAGACCCATTTAGCTGTCACGCACTTTTCAAGTGTTAAATCTAACACATTGTAAGTGTCGGTTCATCTAAATCCTGGTGTTTTGCAATACATGACTTAATTTTAAAGTGGGTTTATTTGCAGTGGGAATCTTCTCTGAGTAGGAGCTGCGGCACTGTTTTTAATTATCGTGGTCAACATGAGCAGGAGTTCTGTCGGTTCACTTCGCTGGTTTATTTGGGGTTTTTCTTGTAGATCCTAATGAAGGCGAGTGCTTTGAGATGCAGACGGTTTCCCACTCTCAAGGATCCCCCATCCACAGCCCTCAGAGATACAGCCACAGTCCCTCGCTATACAGCCACCAGGTAACGTGTCCGTTTAACAACCGTGAGCAGGCTGTTCTTTAATGGAGGCATCCAGGTGGATGCTGCACATTGGTGGTGGTGGAGGGGAGACCCCATTACCTGTAAAGCGCTTTGAGTGTAGTCTCCAGAAAAAGCGCTATATAAGTGTAAGCAATTATTATTATTATTATTATTATTATTATTATTTGCGTCTAGTTAGAGAAATACTGATTGAAGGATTACAACATACTTTCATTTCCCTTTTGCCATTTATTGGCCCACCATTGAATATTCTTATTTTTGTTCTTTGCGTCCTGCAGTTGCAGCCACTTTCTGACGGGCACCAGGCTGAAACACCAGCTTTTCTCCAGCAGAACATGTCACCATTCCGAGGTCACGGCAGCTCCTACAGCCATTCCTTGCCTTCGCCTGGACATGGCTACAGGTCTTCACACACTCTGACCCAAGTGACCACAATCCAGGATGTGCCCCAGCAGTCTGCGTCCTACACCAGCCCCGCCAGCTCCTCCTCTTCCTCTTTGGACTCGTCTGTGGCTAGCCTGAGTGGAAATTCTCGGCATACAAGTAGCAGCCAACATCTTTCTGGGATTACCATGCATTCGTTCAGTGGGAGCCCTTTAAAGGCAGGCCTGTATAATAGCCTGACCATGGCAGTTCCTGCCTCCCCGTTATCCCAAGGCAACTCTAAAACTGTTACTACAGATTCCGGTGTGGCTTTAACAGTCACCAATGCTGCTTCAGTTAACCCAACCTCAGTTTCTCATAGCTCCAGACTGTCTCAGTCTGGGTTACGAACCTTAAGCCCTAGCAGTTCCGGGCAGACTGTGTTACCAACACAGCACTACCAACAACGCACGACTACCATCAACCAATTCCAGCACCAACAAATCCAGGGATCCGGAGTAAGGACTCAGTCGGGAAGCTATTAGACATTATGTAATTAACCTGTGGAGTCTTTGGGGAAATATAAACAAGGATCAAGGACTGGATTGCAACCAGGACCCATAGACTTAGCCTTTTGGCATTAGTACACATGGGCCTTGATGTCAAAGGATTAAGAAAACGATCATATACAAATTGAAATAAAATCCTTCTGTTCCCACAAATGTACAGTGCACAAAGAGAAAAATAATGCAAAGTTATTGCAAGTACCTGTTGTTTAGGTACTTTAAAAAGCAGAAATAACTCAAAGGAGTTTCAGTTAGGTATCTATGATTTGGTTTATAACCAAAATATTAGTCAAGTCGTGCAGTAAAGACAATGTTTTTATATGTAAAGTTGAAAGAAAAATATATTTGTATCATCGGTTATAAAGATGCAGGGGAATTTGACGGCACGAGAAGATTAGCTCCTATAGACGATCATTCCATATGATTGCCAGCTTTTTCTCACACAATTATACTGTAATATTCTGGAGTTAGAATTTTTTTTATTTATCTAATTTTAATTTCAGTTATAACCATTCTAGGCTAGCTATAAAGTACATGACTCGTTCAAACATTATAATCCACGGTGCTGCAGTGACACTTTGATCTTTTCCACACATTCATGCTGTGAGTCCCTCAATATCTTTTTAATTGGAAATAGATTTTTTTTTAATTTATAGTGACTGTTACAAACTTTCCAGATGTTTATATGATTGTGGATAGAGGGGGGAACAGGTTTTGAAACCTCTCATGTGGAGGTTTTTGGCAATTCAGATTAATAACTTTTGTCTCAAACCCCCCCCCCCCCCCCACCTCAAACCACGCCATCCTACACAGTACAATGTAAAAGCAAAGGGTTATTTGGATTAAAGCTGCTGTCTCCTCTTTTTTGTGCTGCTTCGAACAGAACAGATTAGATTCCTCGGCATTTGATTGAACAGCGTACATGGAAATTCCAAAGTGGTGTACTCTGAGTATTGGGGACAATTGAAAATGCTAAAATTGTCACCCATGATCAACAAGACAAATCCATTTGACTCAGAATCATGACGGTTTATCCAAATGAGGGTTTGTTCTTTACCTGTTTGACAAAGGAATGACCAGTACAGAAATTGTTAATTGGTGAAGAGAATATGGGTGCTAATATTTGATTATTGTATTTAGCCTGAATGATATATATATATAGTCAAGCACCTCGGCTTTTTGTTATGTGGTCATCTATCTCCTATGGATGTAGAAAAAGGGTACTTATTGGTTACATGAATGTTCTCATGGTGGAATATTTCAGCAACTTTGAGACTCCTCCGTGACCCAAATACCAGCACCTTAATTAAATCCATTATGTATGATTGTGTACATGTATCAATGTGTTATATACTGTAGGTAGAAATATAGTACACTAAATTTCCAGCACCTTTTCCAGTTTCGTTCTGAGGGTTAAAAACTGAAGGAAATGGAAACTGCGCTGAATCGACAGACTTCTTTTGTTGTTTTTATTTCCAATTGTAGTACCTGACAGACAGTACTTTAAAAGAGGATACTGCATTTTTAAGTCAAAACATGTTTTTACACAGAGCTATAACCATTTGGACTTTCCAGAAAAGAAGATATGTAATAATTTTTGATAATAAAATACTCATGGTGATAATCAATCATATTTTGAAAATGACAGTTTTGGTATTTTTTTCTAGTAACTTTTTAATGCAGAAATACTGAAACCGTAAGATGCATTATTTCACAAAATTACTTGACAATTCTACTGGGTTTTTGTATTTTTATTCTTCTCAGTTGTGTCATGATGCAATTCAGAATTCTCAGTCTACTCATCAGGAAGCTTTTTTTCTAAAACTGTCTATCCAGAAGGTTTTTGGGTTACCAGCACTAAGGCCTAACCAACACATATGCTGATGTGAGATGTTTCCAACCCTAATCCCTGACCCACACACATGGGTTTTGTTTCCAGATGAGCTCTGTTATGTAACTGGCTTTTAATAAGTCTTTTTCAGTTTCTGATCATTTTGGAGTTTGCCTTTTAAATATTGCATTGCATAAATAACCCGAGATTGACTTGTTAGTTCAGTTGATCGGTTAACAAAATAAAGAGCTCAATTGGATTTTTTCAGTTTTTACACAGAGCTATAACCATTTGGACTGTCCAGAAAAGAAATGTCATTAATGTAATGTAATGACATAACTTTCAAACATAACCAGCCCTTTCCTGGAGAGCCAATGTGTCTGCATACACCTGAATATAATGGAAAAGTTGTTAAAATTGTTCAGTTATTCCAGTAATGAGCTGCTGAACCGGAATGTTTTGTACCTTTGCAGCAGTTGGTCTATTTATCAGAGCACATCAAGATTGGTTTTGTCAAACAGAATTTAATGGCAGAGTTTTTCTTTGAAGAGTGTTTATGGTTTTGCTGTCTTGTTATAGTTTGAAAATGTGATAATTGACTGTTTTCCCAAGAGGCAGTGACGGACAAAATCCTGCAGTACATGTGCTGGCACATAAGCCATTTCATTAAGAGAAAAAATGAATATTTTATGACCAGCACCAGTTTTTGAATAGTCCTGTGGATTACCATCTGTGCTCTTGTTTTTTTTCTCATACTATTTGCAAGTGATTGCATGTGCAGCATATGGAAGTACTCCATAAAATTAGACTACCAGTAATTTATCTATTTGACAGTATTCCAGGATTTTCACTTACAGATTTCACAAATCTCTGGAACATACACTACCGCTGTAGATTTGCATGCTACTGTGCATTACTTCTAGGTGTTTGGATATTAAAATCTTTATATTTAGGTTAGGAAGATTGACACAAATTATCTTCCTGATGTTGCTTGATTCAACTAAGCTCTGCAAACCAATACTTTTTATTATTAGTTCTGCAGTCTAACTGATCTCCAGTTCAGCAACTTTTTATATTTTACTTGGACATTGTTTCATATGGCCATTCCAGTGCTTTATCTCCCCATAAGGTATACTGCTGCAGCATAGAAACTGCGCAAATTGCACTCAAGTATATTTTTGTCATATTTTCACTTCCATTGAGAATGTGGTAAAATCAATTAGCAATTAGCTATGATCCCATCTCACAATGAAACCATTTGACTAATCCAGCACGGATGTGTGTACTGTAGATCGAGCGGTTGTCTCGGGTGGAACACCAAACCATTTCAAGTCTGAGGTATGGAAATATTTTTAATACCATGTTGAATGCTTATAATTAAATAAGGCCAGTTACATTCAGATGTTTGTTTTTATAAAAGTCATGCTAGATGCTCATCATGCTGTCAACATGCAGTAACCTTATTTTGCATACAGAAATGATAGCAGTCCCACTATTATCTCAGGTTCAGTTTAGGACAGTCTCAGCTGAACTTTAAAACAACACATCATACTTGTACATAAGGACAGCACAATTGCTTTATTAATAGAATATACAGCTTCTTTGCCAAGAGTCCTAACAGCTACGATAATTACAATTCTACTTGCTTGGTTAACTTCAAAAGTAAAATCACAGTTTTCTGTGAGATCAGTACTGGAAACTGGGCTTCAAAGACGTACAGGTTTGTTCGTAAGTCTGGTGAGAACAGCATAGCTTCACCCAATCCAGCTGTAAGGTCTGCATTCGGTCTCAGGGTTTTTTCTGTAGACTACCCGGTAGCCACACTCTGCACGTATGCGCTGGCATTTGTTTGGCCAGGAGGTGGGTATCATTGGTCTGCAAATAACAATGTAAATGAATTAGGGAGACTAAACTTAATTGGGTATTTAATGTCACACAAATGTGGAAACATTTAGAAACACCATCGTAAATATGTTTTTTTTTTAAGTGATCTCCATTAAGCCAAAGTATGGGTAAGGTTATAGATAAGCTGCATACCCTTCACTTACAGAACAAGTCTCTTAAAACCCACTTTCTAACGTGTTAACTTTTTTTTGCATGCTCTGTCAATATATTGTAGTAATATGGTGGTCCATTGGTTTGTACTGGCATTTTAACAAAGACTGCCAAATGCATTGCCAGTATTCTAAAGCATTTCAGTTTACAACTTGGAGCAGTTGCCTGGATATACTGTGTTTGACTGGGTGCTCAATACAAGACTTACTGGAAGCAAGTGAATCCCTTTTCATGACAGTAACACTTGTCACATCCCCTGGAGAATGTCTGTCCTGGTTTGAAAAGTTTTTCCTTGTGCCTGCATTTGCCTGAAATGTGAAAGAAGCAGAAGAAAACAATTTGTCCTTACACTCTTCAAAATATGAACCAAAAAGCATACATTAATGCACTATTTTTAAACAGTACAAAATCACTATGATCCCATGGCTTGTTAAAGTGAACGTTCCTAAGAGACCAATTGCACACATTCTTTAATTCTTTACAGTACGAACTATGGTATTGTAAGTCAAGTGTGAAAGTTTAATAAAAAATGGAGAGAACTACAGTAATTGAAGTTCAGGTGCGTAGCTGCGTCACACCTGAAGAAGGCTCCACGGCCGAAACGTTCTCTTTCTTCTTTTTTTCAGCATGGAATAAACCTATTACTTGTTCCTTTACAGTAATTGAAGCTCACAATTACCATCTGAATTTACCATGGTAAACTCAAAGAAATATACCTACTTACGGTATTGTTGTGCTATAACCTAATGCAATTCAAGGTTCTGTAATTAAAGTTTAACATTATTGAGCAGCTCTCTTTGGCCAACTAGTGTGGCATAAACTGTTAAATATACCTGATCGATTAATACAGGTTTTGCAGATCTTTTCTATTCCTCTCAAGAATCTAACCAGGCTGCTTCAAGAATCACAGTGATTGTCATGCATTGTCCTTGACACCAGAGGGCAGCCACCCATCATTGAGCAGAAAAGCAGAAAGCCTAGAAAACCTGCGTCTGAGGATTTTGTGGGTTTTCCTGTGGTTTATTATGAATAAATTCAAAATTTTGAATAAGCAGGGGACACATTTGAATGTAAATGGAGGGTAATGGAATTGAGTGGAGAGAAAGGAAGACAATTTAACCTACTGTAAGAAATCAGTTTAAAAAAAATATAAAGCCCAGCTTTAGGAGTATTTCCTAGGTCGTAGCAAAACAAATCGGGAGCTGTGCTAAAACTATTCTTACATTACCAAACGTCTTGTGTATGACTTCCTCAAAATCTGGTCAACCTGAAAACAATGTAGTTGCACAGTATTGACCATATTTTTCTTAGAAAACACTTCTAGCAAAAAAAGGATAATGTAGTAACAACTATTACACCTGTAATGATTGTTTTACTTTTGTATCGCAGATTCTCAAATGCCAGCTTGAAATGTAACCTGATGAAGTTTTATTAGTAAGAAGTACCATCGTGTTTCCTTTTGTGGGAATTCATCTTGACCTCTCTCCTTTTCCATATGCTAGGAAGTTGATTGTTTTCAAACGTCCTGCATGGATTAGGGCATTTCATTGGCTATAGTGCAATACAGACGGATACATTTTCATACTTAGTAACTCATTACAAAGCAAGCTCTGAAAATGGAAACGTTAAAGAAACTAGGAATGTGAAACGTTTTGCTGAAATACGTCTAAGCAGTTTAGTGATATCTAAGTCAGCTGTCTAAGACCAACTGAGCTGTAAAATGGAGCCAGCTTGAAGACTGCAGGTCTGCAGTTCCTTCCTACCTGAATGATGGTGAAGAGCAGCTTGTGACATACTGACAGCCCAGATGAGACACAGTGACAAGCCGGTAGCCCACAGTAAAGACAGCCATGTCAGTGGACTCTTCATAGCAGTTCTTGTGCTGGAGAATGAAAGAGCCAAAAATCTGAAGGAAAAGGAAAAAAATGAGGTGCCAAAGAATTAACAAAAGGTAAGGAGCCTCTGTCTCTAATGCTACTGTGTTCAAAATGGGATCACAAAGCCAAAGCAGTCCTGAAGCATTTTCCAGTCTTTTAAATGCTTTTTCAGGGAGCCTGTGCATGACTTTATACCCCCCTGAACACCTGGAATGGGAAAGTAACTTGTTTGGCACCAAAAAAGTGAACACGATGTTCCTGTTATTTTAACTTTTTTCTAGGGGTTTATAACTTGAACCACACACTCCTCCTCCTCTTTCATTGCCTCTGCTTCTCCAAGGTTTTTGAGCACCTCTCATGGGAAAGCAATAATTTCACATTTGGGTTTGTTTCGTGCAGTTTTCCTTGGAACATGTGGGGAAGTGTCAATTGGAATGTTGGCCATTTCCTTGTTCCTCACATCTCCTTTTAATGTCTGGAAATTACTGGGAGTGGTGCTCCTTGTACTGACCACCACAGAGACTATTCCAACACCATCAGTGACCCACCCAGTACATCATTATATCAATTCAAACCTTTCTTTCAGGAGAGAAATTCCTTTGATGACTGAGGAGTGAAACAAGATCTTGAGAGAAAAACTGTACGTTTATTAGTTTGTTGGCAAACTTACCTCTATAAAATTTCTGACCATGCACAGCAAAGTGGGACAGTTGTGATCAGAAGTCCACAACTTCCCTCAGTCGCAACCTGAATTTCTTGCTCAACACCTGGTTTGATATTGTTGCAATTTAAGTTACTTCCAATTGTGAGTTGTTCAGCTCAAATGCGGATTCAAGAAGTTGAAGGTTTTATGTGAAAGCAATGGGTGTTGTCCTATGACATCAATATTCTTAAATTTTATAATATGACTTTTGTTTATGGGTGGAGATACCACTGTGTTTACAAAAAAAATACATAACTAAATATTATTCTTAATGTCACTCTAAATGTGTTCGCTAAATCTGTCATCTCTGGTTAGCCGTGACACACAACAAAATAGCTGAAAAGGGACAGCGTAAAAGAAAATGTTCGATTTAACATGAGGGTGACCAGAAAAAACCCGTAAAATTTATTTTTCCCTGCAAATTCTGCAAGACCTATACAAGATTTTTTTCCTTTGCAAATGGATTAGTAATCTGCAGTGAACAACACACCTTTCAAAATTTTCAGTCATGCTTTAGTATTACTGAAAATTTTATGTTTAATACTGATAAAGTGATGAGAGCCCATCCAAACGTTTATGTGCTGACAGTATACATATCATCCCTTGGAATAACAGCCTGGATCAGGCTGTTTATCACCAGACTTGCAGGTGTGTGTGTTTGTGATTGCTCTGTGTTGTGCTCAGTCTTTTGCTTGCACTGTATTAGCTCTGTGCTGCAGCTGCTTCTTTAAACTTCAGTGCGGGCTAGGCAGGGTTTGTCCAATTTCATCTCTAGGCATCCTCACCCCACCTTAAACCAGTGTGTTTTCATTTCACCACAGCAGACGCGTACACATTCTGGGCCCCACCCAGGCCCTCGCCAATGAAGTCAGACATTCGCTGGCTCGCCACAGAGAGCGCAGTCTGGCACAGTTTGTTCCTCAAGAATCCGGGCAGACGAAAAATAGACGCAGAGCCCCGAGCAAAACTCCCAGGTAATGTCAGCCTCTGGCCACCATCTATTCTAACTGTTCTTGGGGACTGGTTACCCTCCCCATCATTCTAGTTTAAATAATTCATATGGACATATTGAAATGTGGAATACCTGAGGGACATGTTAACACTTAAATGATCTCTCACCCTCTCACAACCACTCAGACTATGCTCTTTATCTTCCAAATCATGCAACAAATATACCTTCTTCACCATTGCCATGACAATTATGTGCTCTTCAGGATTTTACATTTAGTTGCATTTTACATTGTTATACAACAACCATCAATCTTTCACCTGTTTTCCAAAACAGTACAATTACCTAGAAAAATTATATTTAAATTCACAACAAGGACATTACAGGAAAATCAATAATTATCCACTGAACTCATGTAAAAGAAAGTTTAATTTCCAGAATAGTTTATTACACATCACCTGCAGGAATATTCACTTTTTTATTAAACAGGTTAGGTAGCTACAGGTCTGCTTTATTAAATCATTATTTACAATGATATTAACAAAGAACAAGACTGTCCTTAAAACAAAAAAAAAATCTGTTTTCAGTGCTCATTGCAGAGCCTGCTCTACACAATTAAATTTTTACAGTCTACCAATAACATTAAGGTGTCCCCTCAAATTATTTTTACACTAAAGCATGGAAAATACAATGAAATTGTGTACTTGGGAAGGCAAGTTCTAGATTAGTTGAATGTGTACTGTAATGTTTGGGTTTTACAGACCAGAAGTGACATTTTTCTCACCTTGGTAATGAAGACTAGCCAACTAAAAGAACCAATTTCTGAAATGTAACAAGCAAACTTCATGTATCCATTAAAATGTAAATGAAGACATTTTTCTGCTCGTTCCACAGGACACTTGAATGGTTGTTTAATGTTTAGATCTAATTCTATGTACCTTTGTTACAAGTTTGACATTTTTGGTCACTGCATTAAAAAAAAAAGAGAGAGAAGTGCAATACACAATATCAGTACCAAAAACATTCATCAGTACATCGCTATTCTGAGGATAAACTACCACAGCACTGTATCTCACCAAATTCCTCCACCCACCAGGGGACCTTATTTCAGTAGTGTCTTTCATATGTTAAGGTGAGAAAAATTAGCACTAGATCTGTTCTAGAATGTTCTTTTCATTAGAGTAAATTAGTGTCTCGTTTTACAGTCCAGAATTATTTGTTAAACTGATTTGGTAGTTCAGTGATGCGAGCCTTGGTTCACTAAGCACCTTTCTAGATGCATTAAAGCACAAATACAGGAATCTGTACACTTAATTTTCCACCTTTAGAACACCATGTAACTCTTCACAATTTTATTAGGCAATACCATGGTCAGCGAGGTTTACGGTCTCGAAAGGCCAATACAGCTTCAAATTTAAAAATGTATTTTATAATCCTCCAGCATGTTTTAAGTTTGCTGCAACCTCAAATGGGCATTTTAAAAATGCCATCACTACAGCAACAGTCTTAAAATTACATTTCAATTATGGGGGGGGGGGCGGTTTGATGTCTTATTTGCTACTTGAAAATGGCAATACCGATATCGGGAAATGTTGAAAAGATTTAGAAATCAATCATGGGAAAAAACTTATCCTGTAACGGTTGTGAATCCTTTCACTATCTGGTAGTCGCTTTACATTTTAGTGGGAGTACAGATTGTTTTAAAAGTTTCACAACTGACATTATAGATTAGCCATCGAGTATACACTCCATTACATACATGTGCAGATTGGTTTTATAGAAATACTCATTTACCAGGAATGTTAAATTCTTGTTTTCTACATCTAAGACGTAACTTTTCCTAAACTGTATTAGAATCTCTTGTCCTCTAGCATGAACTTTTTTACACATAAAAACATTTTACACACAATCTAATGCCCAGTGTGGTGCTTTTAAAGATGAATGCTTACACTGTAGAATGGTTCATAAACCTTTGGTAACACTTGACCCTGTATTTTACACCTCTTCCAGCTGTAACAAAGACATTTTAACTGGAATGCTTGAAAGTCTGGATTCATTCCTAAGCCTTTCTGTAAAAATACTTCCTGTTACCCACTTGTACTTATTCTCAGTATGTTTTGATAACCATCTCTATTCTGTAGAAATAAATAAGTATTAAAATCCTGCACACCCCCCTTCTGTTACTTCAACCATATTTCAAGATAGCCTGTGCAATTCAGTTCCACCTCTCACAGAGTCAAATATCCAAATATTCTTCAATTTGTAACAGACAATCATCACAGCGTTTTAATACAGAAACCCCCTTTTCAGCTCTCATACACAGGTCCAAAATGCAGAACAAGAATCTGTTTTTCTTTCAGAATATTCATTTCATATTTGGATATTTGGGGAATACTCCTTTCGCACAAAACATTTTACCTTAACACTTAGAATAAATACTCAAACATTCTAACCACATATACAGACACAATTAAACATAAAACATGGCAACCAGTATGCTCAGAAGTTTTTAGCATGTGGACTGAATTGTAGCAGTCTTTTAAAATTCTCCTTCTGTACTGACACCTGCTGTTCACAGTTGGAACCACCTATTTGTCATATTTTGTTTTAAAGTAGGTATGCAGTAGGAAGGTATGCTGTTATGAAGTCTCGACTCCGCTCCTCAAAAATAACTTACAGTTTTTTAATTATTTTAGTGACTGATATTAATTGGCCCCAGTAAACGTTAAAAACTAGTTCAATAACCAGTAGAATAAACAATAAACCATTAAACTCATGAATTAAAATTCACTGAATTGGTAACACTGTTCAGATAAAATATGCTAATATATATCTGTGAAATGTAGATTGGATAATTTAATTGAAATGAACAAGTATGTTTTTTGGGGGTTATTACTTAAAAACAAATCAAGATTGAGAATTCAAATGTCAAAATACAAAAGTGAAATATCCTTTCATCAGACATTCTACAATTTGTCTTTTGTGTTTTTTAGACTGAAAAAGCTTTTATTTTTTTATAAAGCTAGGAAATCCCATTTGTCTGGCTAGCCATCTATAATTCAGTTTCATTTCTGGGCTCCAATGTTTACATTCAATTTGGAGATTTTATTTTTTTTCATCTTGCAATCATCGAGAGTAAAACACTTATAATTTTCATACAATTGGTGCAGTTTACCTTTTTTCCAAACATGTTCTCACTTTGCGTTGAGAATTTTCTGTTTTGTTGCAATAGTTGAGGAATTAGCCACTATTCCTTCTATAACTGCAAGAAGTAGCCTCACAGGCAGTCGTAGCATCAGACTTGACTAGACTAATCTATGTTAACATTAGATAATGCAGTACTAGTGTTCATTACATTTTTATGAAACCACGTCTTTTAATACTGAGTTGTACTGTGTTGTGGTTTCTTACCAGGGCAGATAGAACAGCTTAGCAAAGCAGCCTTTGCATGTGAAAGTTGCTTTTAGCAAGTTTCAAAGAATAACCTAAGATAAGGCCGTGTTGTATGAAAAAGTATTTATTATTGTTAAATTAATCTACAAGAAGTAATTATGAGACCACACTAATTGGAGAATACTCAGTGGTATAACAGGAGTACTATGCTAATTACAGACATGGATGGAAGATATTTCAAAGGCCAAATGCCTGACGTTTTAAATGTGCTTATTTGCTGGAAATGCAAGAGAAAGCAAAAAGCCAGATGAACTGCTGTGGAGATTAGTCTAATGAACTGTGGAAAAAATAAGATGTCAGACTGGAGAGACTAATTGCTCCTACCACAAGAAATGCAATGGACCGTTTCCACCTCCCCATTAGCAAGCACAGCAATCAGTTAGTAGTATTTGAAAGTAAGATCTAGAAGGTTAATATTTTTGAGGATATGGTGTTATAGTACACTATTCATTTCCCAAAACATACCTGTAAACTGCATTTAAATGAAAACTTAAACGCCTATTGAAAATCTAGTGCTAATTATAAATTTGTGCAATTGTACATCCTCAATTCAGAACAGAGGTAAAACAGAATAGAATCTGAAAAGATCCACAGCCAAAATATTTTTTCTTCTGTCTTTTAACATTTTGGCATGGATTTAACCTCCTCTTGCTCCTTTGCTAGTTTCAACACAACCATTTTTAACATCTTTCTGACTTTTTATCTGGACGGAAAAGAGAAGCAGCTTTTCTCTAGCAGAAGAGAGTCAGAGGTTTGTTATGGTACAAGTCAAGAGTACAGTACTTGAAAATGAACATTTTGATCCCACTAACATTTTTTGAAGAAAAATATTCTTTCAGCAACCAATTTAAAACACTGACCCCATAAATCAGAAAACACATGGTTACGAAAAGATAAAGCTGTTTAGATTATGGTTCCATTATTCATGCTACATAGCATCTTTTAAAACATTAGAGGAGGTAGAAATTATGTCAGGTACTGAAACAATTTTACAGTAAAAAGGAGGAATGTTATGTAAGTTACCAAGTAAAAAAAATCACAAGGCTTCCTTCGGTTTGGGGTTTTGTTTTTGATTTTCAAACAGAATTGACCAGTGGTTGGAGGCCATATTGATGATCCGTGAAACACTGAATGTTTGCGATGAGAAGAGGGTGACTGATGGGAGAGGTGATTTTTCCAAACTGCCATTTTTTTATTTTAAAGCACAAGCCAAAGACTTGGAGAGACATACAAGTAATCTGAATCAAGTTAAAGGGAGGGAAAAAATGAAAAGTTAACTTGTATCCTGTTATGTTTGTTTAGGAAATTTTGTACCACAGGACAGTCTTTAATGCACCCAAGCATAAGAATGCAATGTGCTTCTTCAAACTTACCTTCAATTTACTACTCTTTTGTGTAAAAGTTCCTAAATCGACAACTCTTTGACGTTTATTTTCTTATTCCTGTTCTATGTCATATTGTTTTCTGCTATACAGGAAACAACGGAACTTAACGAGCCATCTGTCATAAGACATATATGTCCTTTTAAAAAAATAGTAACAATTAAAAAGGCTTTCTTAATGTTGATTAAGGAATATTCCTGTGTAATTGCTTTAATTTTGACTAGCTTCCGAAAAACAAATCACAGCCAGTACTCGCTCCAGCAAATATTCTTAATAATGAGTGAAGGCTTCCTCAGGACTTTAAGATTTATTCTTACTGGTTATGAGATGGGAAGTGTTTTCCTTGCAGCGGTCCTGTAGGGTTCTTGCAGTTTTCCATTTTGTTGGAAGTGCACTAGTAATGGGATGAAAAGTTTGTATTAATCTGTCCACTCTAGCAAAATGCTAAAAACCGGTAAGAGGCAGTAAACGCTAGGATATCCCTCAACAAATCTGTTTCTCATTGTGGAGGATTAAAAAAAAATGAACTCTATCATCTTGGTAGTGCTGAAAATGTTGTATTGGAATAGGATCCCATTCCTGTTTTCAAGGAGAGCTGTTCAGTTCCTCCAGTCCGTCGCAGAGTCAATAACAGAAAGAAGACTCTGTCCCACCAACACAAATCCAGACTTTTCCAGCTCCTCTGTCTTTTCCCTTTCCCCATCTCCCATCACAAGTCAGTGACTTTGTTTTCCACAGCCGCTGCAATCTGCTGAAGCCGGTATCCCAGTTGCATTTTCTGGGCTGTTGGGTCCTCCTCTAGTGCAGTGATGATCTAAGATGGTGGAAAAACAGCACATACACATAAGTCAAGATTTACTTTGTGCATCTTCTTTGTGAGAAACAATCCACATTTAGTGATCTCTTGCTTAACTCTTGGAAATGGACAGGAGACTGTGCTGTAGGAACTACATTAATTGCCACAGTTAATGTTCCCTGCTGTGTCAATGAGCTCACATTTTAGGATCCTACGAATAAAAGAGCAAAATAATATTGTACGAAGAAGCAGCAGAGCATTTAGGGCAAGAACCAATGCAGGCTTGTAGTTAATGCAGCATTACAAAAGTGGAACATGTGTACAAGTGAAATCATTTCTCAAAACCCTTCGGGATCAATAAAGTCTTATCATCATCATCATCATCATCATCATCACCATAAGATGGCAGGGGTCTATGGTAAGAAATAAAGGTGGATTTATAGAGCCTGAGGCCCAATATAACATTATAATTTCGTGAGCATCAGACCAAGCTAAGCAGGAAGTGTTTCTGTCCGGGATGGATCATTTCGGGTTATAATCTATTCAGTTTAAATGCCGTGTTCCTCCAAAAACCAAATGATGACGACCACCTATCCTGCAGACTCCAACAGACAGCTCCCACACATAACCAACATGCCGATTTAAATTCGGAATCCCCCTCAAACCAATACATTTGAGCACCGTCCCCCCCCGCCCCTTTAAAGACAGCAGTTCAAGCTCAGGTGTAAATAATACAAGCCACATATCCTTCTTTTATTATGTTCATTGTTCTTCACCCCCAAGTCACCTCACAGTTACAGCCCTCACAGCTGGCCTACCTCCTCCTCATAACCAGGCTTTTGTCCCTCAGCCACCTGGGCTTCAAAGAACAAATGGAGTTCTATTTGTATGCCTCACGCTAACACACATGGTGCCCTGAGGGTGTTGTCTGCATCTCTGAACAGGCATATATGGTACCAGCAGAAATCCACTCCTTTGTTAATCTTTTGCCATATCCAAAAAGACTTCTGTCTCTCCTTCGTTAAAACTAAAGTCCCCTGGAGAAATGCTCACCTGGTCGTAATATTTGTTGATGTACTTGTATAGTTCATGCAGGGCAACAAGGTAATTCAATTCACCTGAGTAATTCTGAAAGACCAAAGAGAAGGGTTTAGTGCAGCTGTTTCAACTGTAAGACAGGATGAACACTGGTAGAATACAAAAAAAACCCCAAAGATCCCTTTATTTCATGAAAGGAGTGAAAATTATACATGTCTTCACTACCATCATTATTTTGCATATTCTGCTGCTCAGATCATGTGTATATGGCAATCTAAATGGAGATGCCATTGTACACAAAAAATAATCATCCACACCCCTTTTCAGGCTATGTCAGAACTAGCCTAAGCACTAGGTTGAATACATTAAGAAGCTAATGTTTCTCTCTATAGAGTGCTATTGTCACAAGCTATAAATAAATACTATACATACTCTGGACAGCTCTGCTAAAGCCGAGTTCATCTCCTGGTCACTTGCAGAGATTGTTTGTCTGATATCAGCATAGTACCTGGAAAGAAAACCAAACTGAAGTAAGATGAAGCTGCAGAACCTTTATGTCAAGAGGATTCCGAAATCTAAACGAAGTCTGGCTCATTCTTCCGTGTTCCAGACAATTGAGACAATCACTTTTACCCTATTGGCCTGATTTTCAATGGACCTGGGAAAAGACTAAAATATGACTGATTTCAGATTTATTTTCTTTTACTGTAGGTCCAAAAGAAATTATGCTTTTATCCATTCCTACTGAACTGCTCTCCAGAACAGGATCCCACACCTATGTCACAGCTGTACGAAATTGGTATAGTTATTTTCCTATAAGTCACTGAATCTGTCACTAACACAACGTGTCACAATTAGCCCCAGACTAACTGTTCATTAACTCCCCACCTACAGCATGCTGAGTGCCCAGATTAATGCTCAATGTTTAACTGGGCAGTTGAGTGAACCCTTACCTTTCCACCATCTGTTTGTACCGTGGGATGTCTCTGGCATACAACAGCTTGTTAATGGGAGAATCCTGAAAATAAGATGATTAAAACAAAGAACATTAGTTACAGCATGCGGGATATGAATTCATTTCATACACATAATCTAGAACACAACTGGGAATGTTAATTAACAAAATAATCGCATAAGAATGACAGTCTACTAACATAAGATTTATGGAATGATACAGTATATATAAAAAAATATATACACACACTTTTTAAAAACAGACCCTTGAAGAATGCTTTGGATTTTCTCCACTCTCCCCTGTTTTGCATTTATAAAATAGTTTTAATGCAGAAACACTCAGTGCAGACCTCTGCAGGTTTTGGACCCTAACAACTTACCCTTCTAGCTCAAACAGATGCTTAACAAAGGGTAAACAGATTCCATACAGCCCAAGAACAATCTGTTGAGTGTTTATGGATTCAGCAGTAATCCACAAGGGAAAAGCCGCCTCTTCTCTAGTGATCTCTACCCCCATAAGGGCCAACAGCTTCCCCGCACATACCCTTCCTAGCTTGTGTTCTGCTATAGTGCAGGAGTCCATGAAGGTCTGGGCAATGACCGAGAGCACAGCGTCCACATTATCTGAAGCTTGCACATCAAATATGAACTGTGGGTTTTTGATGATGTTGATCCAAAACCTTAATGGCAAGCTGTATAAAAGAAAAAAGAGAAAAAAAAGTTTTTTGCACTGTGAAACAAAAAACGAAATATGTCCTTTCTGTACAGATACCCAGTTTCAGTACAGTGGAACATCAGTAAGGTCACGCTACACAATTCAAGAATGGCTTCAACTAGGATTTTCATTCAAATATGAGTAGAGATGTTCCTTGCGTGTAGGAAATGATAATTAACAACCAGTTTACCATAAATATCTTAAAACGTTTTTTGCAAATGCTTTTAAAAATGTTTGTAATGCAAAGAAATAAGAAGCCCTGACACTCGCGTCATTCCAATCAAATGAAACGAAAGTCTTCGAACCTGTTGGTTTTCCATATGTGTATGGTTTCTGAGTCTGAGATCCCATGATGGGCTGCCTGCTCATCAAGGAGATCGAAGAAGTACTTCACAGCCAATGGAACTGGGCGGCTCGTGCTCAGAATGACCTGGAACAGGTCATCCACAAATTTCTGCAGCGTTCCCTGAGGGGGACAGAGCAAAGAGTTGCATAAAAAACTGAGGGAGAATTGATGGAAAGTTTCATGCATCGTTAGTTTTAAATAATTTAATATTTCCATACTTAAGACCAGGCTAAACTAGTATCCTAACAGCTGTGTCCAGAACGATCTAAGTCCATGTATTCAAGGACTTGCTGCAGTTATCGTCTGAAAGCTTATTGTCAGTGAAGCATTTTTCCTGTCATATCTGATTTTAGTGAGCTTCTTTTAGTTTTGTTAAGCTCTTATTCTCTTCAAGATTCTAAAGACATTAAAGTGCTGTTTGCTACTTTGGGCTGAAAGGAACATTATGAGGTATTTTCCTGAGAAGTGGACAAAAGCCAGTGAGTTCCTGAAACTGTCACCTGAAGTGTTGTGTATCTGTGGTCATTACACTCTCCTCTCTAGTCGATGTTGTCTTTTCTAGATTATAACGTTCAAGTTACTGGGTCATATGTGGCTTCATCTGTCCATCCTTCCATCAGCCACCAAAATACACATTTACTGAATTCTCAGTGTCCACACCCTGGGAAAGATTAACATGCTTTAATATTGGAATACAGGGAATTCTTCCCTTACAGCATCCAAAATCATCAGACATGATTTCAGACAGCCATATCAAACCGAATGCTAAGATGTCCTCAGATCCCTTCCAACACACCAGCTCAATTTTTAAACTTTTGAGGTTTCAAAGCACCAAATATAGTCCTACTGGATTCCAAAACAGCACCTATCTAAAGGCCATTAGGCACCTTAATATGTAGATCTCAGCTGAATCAAGCATCATTTGGGAGTAAATATAAATATACGTGGAACAGAATGATTTGGATTTTTTTTAACTTTGAGATGGAGTGTCTGAATAATGTGAACTGTGTAAATGCAAAATGTATTGTTTTGGTTGTTTTTACTGAGCTGCACGTGAATCTACATTGAGTAGACTCAAGATTCAGTACTTTATTGCCCCGTCAACAGTTTTGCTATGGTAAGCACACCTTCATGGACAGCAGGCGAGTCAGGTAGATCTCGGGGATGGCTTTGGCCCGCTCTCTCTCGCGCAGGCTGCCTCGCCGGTGTTTGGGCAGTTCCGGCTCTTCGCTGGCCTTCACCAGGTGCCACAGTTTGACCCCCCCCTCATCCGCGTCCTCCAGCATCGGGGTCTCTGAAAACAGTGGCAAAGACAACCGGTGGGCCTGTGCATCAGAGCACACAGACAATTGAGATTCTCAATCCGCTCAGCGTGGCTAGTGTGGGGACGAGAGGCGATCAGAGTATTAGAAAGATGGAATGAAAAAATTGGAAAATAAGGCCATAGTTAGGGAACTCAGCAGGGTATACCCGCCATTTCATAAAGTTTCTAGTTTGAGATTCTTTTATTTCTTATGTATTACATAGGTTACATCATATAGCCTGGTTGTATCCACTTATGGATTACTCCATGCCTGGATTCCAGAAACCAAGCAAAAATGGACTGTCATATTAGCAGAAAGTGCACAAGGGAGTACATTACTGGTTTAAACTGCAAGTATGCAGTTTTTTACATAAAAACGAGAACTATATAGAGTGAGAAAGAAAACAATAAACATATGAAAAAGTACATACAATAGCACACTTTCTGAAATGTCAGTACTGATTAAATAAGGGAGTAAAAAAGGACCAAACACTGGCTGTACTTCAGATGCTTATCTTAAAAACCTGTTTAATTAGCCTCCTTTCTCTTTTTTTGTGTGTGCATGAGCTCCCAATCTTTCTATGTGTTCTTCTGAGTGTCTACTGAATTCTGGAAATTGAAAAAGTAGTAAAGTTGGCACTGCTACACGTGCTTTTTTAAAAACGCTGTGCAGCTTAGGAACCACAATTTTGGTAAAGCTAGTCTTCCCTGATCCTCGTCACTTCGCTGGGAAGTGTACTCACTCTCTCCCGCTATGTAGTCGTGATTGTCGTGGTGAATGTGTTTGCTGTGCCGTGGGACAAGTGCCACAGTTGCTCCATCTGTAACCTGGAAGAGATCAAAGATCAAAGAGCAAAATAAATCAAGGCGATATTGTACCGACAAGATACTGACCAAATACAAAAATCAATATCAATTGCCAGCAGCCATATCACCCTGCAACTCACACCTGGCAGCCCACTGAAGCTCAGCAGGTGTGAGCCTGGTCAGTACCTGGATGGGAGACCTCCTGGGAACAACTTAGGCTGCTGCTGGAAGAAGTGTTAGTGGGGCCAGCAGGGGGCGCTCACCCTACGGTCCATGTGGGTCCTTATGCCCCAGTATAGTGACGGGGACACTATACTGTAAACAGGCGCCGTCCTTCGAATGAGACGTAAAAAACCGAGGTCCTGACTCTCTGTGGTCATTAAAAATCCCAGGGCGTTTCTCGAAAAGAGTAGGGGTGTAACCCCGCGTCCTGGCCAATTTTCCCATTGGCCCTTACCAATCATGGCCTCCTAATAATCCCCCTCTATGAATTGGCTACATTACTCTGCTCTCCTCCCCACTGAGAGCTGATGTGTGGTGAGTGTTCTGGTGCACAATGGCTGCTGTAGAATCATCCAGGTGGATGTTGCACATTGGTGGTGGTGGAGGGGAGTCCCCATTACCTGTAAAGCGCTTTGAGTGGAGTGTCCAGAAAAGCGCTATATAAGTGTAAGCAATTATTATTATTAAATTATAATATCAAAAGTCCTTATTCCAGCACTCGTCTGTGTAGATCCAGTCTGAGGATACCTCAGTTTCTCACCCTGTAGTCATCTATCCCCCACCTCACTCACCTTGTAGTGCTGCAGTGTGTTGAGACGCTTCCAGTTGCCCTGAACGACGGAAGTCAGGTCTTCATCCGAGAGGATCAGGTGGCCCGCCACCCCCGACCTCCATTCTGGGACCAAGACAAGAAAAAAAAGAACACATGGATTAAAGAGAAATGCAACAGCTGTTTACAACAAAGTGCTTTATAGGGGCAGTGTGCACCAAGCGCAATCTGTGGAACTCACCCAGATCCAGGGAGTCTGTGTGTGGCCGGTGGGAATACGAAGTCCCCTTGTACACCTGATCCAGGATCTTCTCCTTGACTTGAGTGATGGTGTCGCAGTCTAGGACTTTGGATTGCACAGGCTGGGCATCATTCCCTCCTCCCTGCATCAGGACGTTCAAGGTCTGCAAAAAAAAAAACATGGTTTAGGTTCACCCTCTTTGGTTAGAAGTTTCCATTAATTTGGAGTTACAATAAACGGTAGAAAAACTTTTGTCTATGGTCATAGCATTGCTATTATAACTACAGCGGGGGCATGTATAACTAATTTCAATTGAAGGGCTAATTGTGGCTTAAAACTGCATTAGCTGTGAACACTCTAGTGGCTATGATGTGTGCCATTATGTTTTTAAAAATGAATGCAGCGCCAAGCTAGTCAAACCCCTCTAGTGCACTCCGAAACCCAAATGTTAAGAGTGCTGAAAGCACCAATATCCTTACCAATGTGCGGTACTCCACATCCTCTCTGAGAAGCCGGTTATCATTCAGGGTGTATTTGGCTTTGCCAGTGACAGCATCCACTGGTCCTTTGTCTACTTGGTGCTTTATTGCCCTGAACAGCATGTATAGAGACTCCCCAGCTGAGTCCTAGAATCATAGTGCAGGAAAATGGCAAATAATTACGAAATTAAATGATTAGAAATAAACACTCCATTATCTCTCTGGATAGAACTGGCCTGCATGGACTTGTTATGAGCCTTTAATGGATCAAGAGAGACCAGCAGTAATCTTCAAAAGCACTTGAAAGAAAACGTCTGTCTGGCCCTGTGATGACCTGGCATCCCCATCCAGAATGTAGATCAGTCTTGCACTCTGCTTCAGGTTGGCACAAGCCTTACTGGGAAAATGTGTTATTTTATGATACATTTTTGTGTTCTTTCCTGGTTTACTTTGATGTTATTTTCCATATTTTTATTTAATTCCCAGAGCGCATGGTCAGTCTGGACTCTCATCTGAAAAAAATCCCATTGAAACTGGGGGCTTTCCATCAATTTGCAGTTTTAAAAGACAAAACGTTTTTTTACAAGCAGCAGACTGAGAATAGAGACAGTTTACTTTGATTACACCTGGACAACAGTGCAAAAACTCCTCATGGCTGCTTAACATCAAATCAGACTGCAAACAAACATTTTCTTCAGATATATAGAGTTATAATTTTTTACCCTCAGGAAAGCATACAGACAGATGGACATCCAGTTCGTCAGAAGTTTCTCCACCACTGTCTCTGTCCTGAAATATAACAGTATACCATTTATCCACAGTAACTATAAAAATACTAATAGAAACTATAGGAAGAACAACAATATCTATGACCAGTAAGTGCAGATAAACATTTAAAATTACTGCACTAACCCATGGTTTTACAACGGCAACTACAACTTTCAAAATTGCAAGTCTTTCATACTACCCAAATATTTATAAAATACCCCATATATGAGGTCAATGCAAGTGGAAAATAAACAGCAACATTTTCACAGATATCCATGGAGGCATGGAACCACTCAGCCAACAGTAAGAGCAGCTCAGCAGGTTCTTTTGTTTCCTAATTGTGTTCTCGTATCAACCCCCGGGGCTGTCTGTATTGACAAATTAGCCAGATCTGTTGCTGCCTACAGTAATGCCATAGAGGCATGTGAACACAAAGAGTTCGTTTTCATACCCCTAATGCAGCATACTGAAGAGAAGACCTAGTCTGCTAGTGCCTCACAGTATCTCTAAATACATGTTCTAGGCCATTATCACTACAGGACAGGAAGATATTTCTCTAATATTCTGATAGAGTGGCTCACAGTAATGTAGCTGCTTTATATTTGAGATATATATATATATGATATAAATATATCATGATATATTTGAGTAAATATCATGATAGTAAAACTGCAGTAAAACAAAAAATGCAATGAAAAGCTGTTACAAGTTTTTTCCCTTAGGATTCCTTTTAAAGACCCTCACCTTCTCAGCATGAGCTTGGGGTTCTTGGCCACATACTGCTCCACCAGGTCATTGAGCAGGGTCTTCAGAATGTCTGTGAAGTACTCAAGCTTGCCGTGAAGCGAGACGGTGAGGAGAGATGCCACATAGGCCCGATCTCGAGGAGAGAAGGTGCGCTGACTCTCCAGGGTGTGGATAAACTGCGAAGGAACCATCCAGAACTTCAGGACAGGGGGAGAGGGATGTGCCAGCTGAAGAAGTTATTACGCTGACTAAACATCAAACGGCACCTTTGTCAAATCGTGTAAAACGGTGAAAGGGAAGTTTCTAACAGTGCCTGCCCCATCTGGGGAAACTGGAAAAACCTTTGCCTGAGGGTCTTTAGATTTTTTTAATCCACTAATTTCAGAGAAGGACTACAATGTTGCATACAACTGAAGAGAAAGAGGTCTGGTGCAGGTAGGGTACTGACTTGTGCGGCTAAGGAAAAAAAAACACTTAGGCACAGGAGCCACGGAGCTACTGGAAGGATGGGGATGGGGGGAAGGAAGGAATGGTAAGAGAAAAGTGAGAGATAGCTGAGTGTGTTACCAGTATCTATACATAATCAAGTAAGGTAAAGATTTTGTCTTCGCTCTCCATCTTTAGTTTTAGGACACCATGAAGAGCAATGAAAGCATCAGTGTACGCACATTTAAAACCTTGAAGGTTCTGGTGGCCTAAACATGGTTGAACTGGTTACCTTGGTGAGGAAGAGCTTGCTGTTGAGCAGGTTGGAAAGCTGCACCAAGCCCTGCTCTACTGTCTGCCTGCGACACTCCTGGACATCCAGGTCCCGGTGAAGGGGAGATTCCCGGTGGCCGGGGAAGAAGATCCGCTCGGCATACATGCGGTAGTCCAGGAAAGGTATTCCTGAGCCCACCAGGTCACTGGACATGTCCATCATTTCGGTCATGAGATCTGAGAGGAAGAAGGGATCGGTTTACACCTCTTTTTAAATCAAATCACCTGACATAACTGGTAGGACTAAAATGTTTGCTGTTGAAATAATGCTGGTGACATTTCTCCATTTCTTTCCTTAGTAGTGGAAAAATAAGCAAATGTAGTAAAAAAAAGAGAAATACAAATCATGGAGCACATTTGGTAATTTTGTGGTACATTTATATGGATAAATTGTGGAAGTTCAAAGCAAAGTAGATGCAAAGCAGAACAGAAGAACAATGTAAAACACCTACAATATCCAAATTTCATTTCCCATTTCTGAATGTTCTTTCTCTAAATGATGCGAAGAGGGCCATATTCATAGAAAACATTGCTTATTTTGCCCTATTTGTTTCAAAAACAATCACTTGTATAGGTAAAATAGAAACAAAGAAACCACTGTTTTAAACCAGGAACCAGGTCTGAAAAAATGAGACATTTTCCACTGATAAAAGTAATAAATTGGTAAAGTGCTAAAAGATTACAGATGGATGGATGGATTTTTGTATGTGGGGAGTATCAATCACTACAGTGACTTTACAGAACTATAGTGTTGATAAATTTGGGATGCACGTTTTACTGCACACGGGCAGTGATTTTTAATCTCTAAAAAGAATTCACATTGAATTTACAAATTCACATCTTTTAAATTGCAACTTTAAATTCCTTTCTTGTCCCAAAGCACCTCAGTGAAAATGGATTCATATGGTCATCCTAGCAAGAGATAATTCAGTTAGGAAATCACTTTTTACTTTTAGATTGAATTTTGTAGGAGGACACAGAAGTTGTTGAACAGGGTAGGAAGTTTACATACTGTATCGTTTAAAAGCATAACCCTTTTTTTTACCTGTGAATTCCTTCTTGCAGCGATCCCGCACACTGGTCTCCAGATTTTCCAGTTGGATCTGAACCTTCTTGTAGTCCCTCAGAGCTTGTTTACTCTTTCTCCTGTCAAAAGAGAGATTCTTCACATCTTCAGAAGGCAAGCTCTTTCACCTGAATCTGTGACCTCAACAAATCCAAGTTCTGTCTCCTTAGATCCCTGACCGCATAAGACCTGAGACAGTAGCTAAATTATAGCTTAACTGAACCAATGAAACCCACCTGCTTGGGTCTGGAGCTGCCGATAATTAGCAGAACATTTTCATTTGAAGTCTACAGATTGTAGTGATCAAATAACACCAACAAAAGATGGCAATAGCTTTCATGTTTTAGAAAGAAGCAACAAGATTTAAAGTAGTATCCTTTCAACAGGTACAAAACAAATATAAACCACTTTAGCTTAACTGTAGCAACTTTTCGGTAAAGTAAAATCCATACATTTAAACAAACAGCTCATAATACAATTTTAGGATTAAAAATGGTGAATAATATTGGTGACAAGGTTTACACCTGCAGATGGAGGTTACTTTGCAAGAATAATCAACAGCATTTACAGTTTACAAAAAAGAGTATTAAGGATTTAAGGGGATTCTAACCTGTATATCAGGACGATAATAAGAACTATGAGTGCTACAATGGAGGCTCCCACTCCTACACCAATCTGGGCTTCTAGAGGGAACGTAGATTGGCTCAGAGTTTCGTACTGCACCTTTCCCAGGGAGAAATTCAGATTGCCCATCTGCACCTGTAAGGAATGAAACATTAAAATGCGTACTTAGGTTGTTACTCTTTTCAAATGGATATACAGTATAAGGACGTGTGGGCTGGAAATACCCTAATCAGTGCAATTGCTCCTCTAGGTGTTCATGCTACCTCACATATTCTTTCACAAAATGGACATTATTACCAATTCCGTTTTTCAAAATGTCTGATTTACTAGTGAATATATAACGATGCACAATGGAACAGTAGTAGTCTGGATGGGATGGTCAAGCCAGGATGAGCCTGGGGAAAGACCCACTTACCACAAACTCGGGTAGAGATTCAGCCCCCTCCCTCTTTTTGCCGCGGAGTGGTGAAGGCTGCTGGGAAGGAGGCTCGCAGTATAAATGGTTCCTGGTCAAGGTCTTCACAGTGCACACGCCCTCTCCAATCAGGGCTATAACCTCTTCCTTATAAATCGCCAGATCCAGATTCTCACCCTTTGGGAAAAACCAAGGAAGGGGGTCATGAGGTTTTTATTAAACCAAAATCCTGCTAATTCTACAGTTCTAATTATCTGATCAACAAGGAAAATCCAACAATTCTTGACATCAAGAAATCTTAACACAGTGGCTCTGTGGCTAAGTATCTGCGCCTGTGGCTGGAAGGTTGCCAGTTCAAATCCCGCGGCTGGCAGAGGAATCCTTCTCCGTTGGGCCCCTGAGCAAGGCCCTTAACCCCAACTGCACCAGGGGTGCTGTATAAATGGCTGACCCTGCACTCTGACCCCAAGCTTCTCTCCCTGTCTGTGTGTCTCATGGAGAGCAAGTTGGGGTATGCGAAAAGACAAATTCCTAATACAAGAAATTATATATGGCCAATAAAGTAATCTTTTAGGAGCTGAAAACAACATCTTTTTATAAAGTTATTCTTTGACCAGGTATGAGTAACACCCACACTAGATGAAATTTGTCCTTTTTCTTTCAGGTGTATAATTCAACAGTGCCGTAAAAAAACAAAAAAAAAACAAAGTCAAAGTGGACGTTTGATGAGGCGAGGACTCGCTACAGCACAGCCTACCTCAACAGAAATGATGCTGCCCGGCTTGTACCGGTAGGGCTTGCTGGGGTCGTTCCTGTTGAGCTTCTGGAGGATCGGGTTCAACTCATAGAAGAAGGCACTTTGGCTGACGTCATTGAAATTGAAGCACAGATTGTCCATGAGGAACTCCATTTTGATATGAGCGTTGCGCAAGGGGGGGTCGATCGCCGGGGTCTTGCACAGGATTAAGGAGGTGGTGTTGACTTCGCACTGCTCGACGTACTGCGGGAGCAACAGAATGAAACAGTACTGCAACCTCCCCTTTCCACCCCTCTCTGCTAAATTTCTCCTGACCCACGTGGGGCCACATCTTCCACCTCAGAAGAAGCACCATTGTTGCAGTATGGAAACTTTTCAATGCCAATGTTTTCCTTTTGAAGATTTAAAGATTTAGTCGAAAAGATTTAAAAAAGCGATGTGCTTTGATGTTACCAGTCCTGCAGTAATTAGTGCTCTTTTAACGTATTGTATAGTTTTATTACATTATCCTTATTTGGAATGAAGTGTTGCAACACAATGGGGAATGGGGAAAACACTGCCAGTAAAGGAGCAGGATACCTGTGATCATGGGAATGATAAATGTCTCTGTGCATTATCTATAGGACACTTCCTTCACATTATCTATAGGAATCTGAAGTACACTCACTTGTTTTACGGAGCAGAGAGCATCTCCAGGGCATTCTGGCTCGGGTACAATACGCCGGTGTCGCCATAGCAACCTGTCTCGGATTCCCACAGCCCGTTTCCTCCTCCTCCTCCGCTGTTGCACAGGAGACACGGTCACCTGGATTTTGGGATTCTCCACCACATCCAGATTATGTCCCGTTACCCGGATAATTCGTCCTCCGCTGAGAAGAGAAGAGTAATACTCAAGGGTAAATGTCTGGTAGAAGTTATCTGTGAAAACTGACAACTGCTCTAGGTTCATATTGACGGCACACAATGCGCCAGCCCTTTTAATTAGTTCAATTGTCTATATTTCTTATTCCGTTTCCCCATGAGAGATGGAACAAAATGACTTCTCAAATAGACCCTCAGATGAGCTGTATACAGAAGAGCTTGATTAAACAGGCACCCTGTCTTGTCCCAACATCATCGCTGAAGAGGTACCTCAAAAAGCTCCTGGCTGGGGCAGCTTGAGTAATGTTGGGGTTCTCTGTGTAGCGATAGAGGGTGCCTTCCAGCTGACGCTCATTGCTCCCATAGCGGACAGCGACAATCAGCTCTCCCGTGAAGTTACTATGTCCGGTATGGCACTCTATCCGATCATCCAGGACCTCTGAGGAGCTGTGGTAACCCAAAGAAAATGCCAGGAAAAAAAAGATAAAATAGATGTGATGAGAGTCCGGATGTTTGTAAAAAATACAGAATGCAAAAAAACTAGGTATCCCTGAAATAATCATTTTTCCTTATTGTGCAGTAAGCACCTTCTAAAGGTTACTGCTGGAAACACACATCAGTTAACAATTATGTCAGGGTTTGCACTTATGCATGAAGATGAAGGTTTCTAGATTTCTTTCAATATATTCATCTATTAATTGATTTCTCTATACTGTAAATCAAGGCAGCAGAATCTTGACAATCTTCTGCATATGTTCTCCTCCCTTCTAGAAGACTGGCAACTATTTTGGTTGGCCATGTGTGCACACACATAGCAGATGTATGTAAGAGAGAGACAGGTCCAGACAAGATGGCGGTTCTTGTCTCTTCTTGTCCACAGTCCCAAGAAAGCAATGGAGAATGACCTGCCATCCACTAGCACCAGACCAGTGGGAAGCTAGCAGTATCTGCTATGTGCTGGACCACAGAAGGGAGAAGAAAGTGACCAAAGTTTCTGCTGCTCTGCTGGAGACTCTCACTTTGATTAAATAAAATTTAATAAAAAACAAATATTACAGAATGACACCCTCTGACAAAACTGCGCCAAATCTGGTAACCAAATCTTGTGCCGACTTGCAAGGCCTGACAGAAGTACCAAGTATGAACCACAGATAAACTAGTTTGCATTTTAAAATATAGCCAGATGCTGAGGTTCAGATACCATTTGATATTTTCTGAAACAGAATCGTCTGCCGACTAAGCACATTCTCAAAAAATCTTTAAAAAGTTCCCGGGAAAAATATTTTCAGGAATTACTCACATGTGGCAGGGGACATCTCCAATGAAAACGCCAATCTCGTTAGGCCTCCCCGTACGCAGGTTGTGGCCAGTTAGAGTGAGGAACGTTCCACCAGCTTTTGGACCTCTCTGGGGGAATATCAGCTCCAGAACTGGATCCTGGATGTCAAGGAGATTTAGAGTTCAGAAGCCGACAGCAAAAACAAACGAGTCAGATTAATACATATGCACTACACTTTATAATTAGGCTTCACTCAATATTTCTTTAGTCACCTTTTTCCTAGTATTGGCTGCACAAAAGTGATTACTTTAAACCAACTTAAAAGCTGAACTGACTTTATAAATATGGCACAGTGGAGTAAAAAATTTTGTGAGAGGAAAAATACATATTTTAAGATTTCAGTAACAATTAACTCAAGAGATGAGCACAGCTTAGCTGTACTATATAGTTCAGAGAAAGAGATGTGTTCTTTCTCTAACGTGTTTCTCTCCCTTTTCTCCTTTTTTATTATTTTCAACTACATTCCATTGACTTGGAGATGTAATTGTTGGATAATTTATGTTGCTGGTGCTCACTCCTGGTCCTGAAAGGTTACCCTTTTTTGTGGTTTTTAATTCACCCTGGACTTAGTAACTCGATCTGCATCAGTTCTTTGCTTATTGACAATTATACACCACACGTTTCTGAAAACCTTCAGGAACAGTAGTGAATGGCACTGATGACTATGTCACTCAACATTTATGAAGTTGTGAGATTTTTGTTATTGTTAGCAAGACTGTGTGATTTGATCATTTGTATCAAAGAAATACAACGTTCAGAAAACTTCCACTTTATGTCATTAAACACAACTCTTCTTTTTTCATTTTCTATCTGATACTATGTAAACATATGTTTAATCAAATCAAAGCGTAATCTCCTTAGCTGTGAATTTTTTTGCAGGACCTAAAATAAAATAACCAAAACAGTAATGAAGTAATAATTTCATTAAAAAAAACATTTTACTTACTGCAGAGATGTTTCTAAAATCTGTGTTCTGTAAAATTCCTATGATTTTCTATATACTGTACAGTTTTGTATACTTTTCACTATTTTTCTTGTCATCTTGATTTTATACAAAGAGTGACGTTATGTGACAGAAGACGGGTAAAACACTTATTAAACACTGTTTTTCCTGTCAGCATTGACTTCTGCATTGACAGTCGCTTACGGTATTTGCCTGTACTGGAACAGAGCTTTAAAGAAAGCTCAGAACTGACACATTGGGGTCCTGACTCCTCCCTTACCTGATAGCTGAACTTCTGGCTGGAGGTACCATAACCACCTCCGTTCACCTCCACTGACACCTGGCCAGTCTTCGGCTCAGTGCTGGCTGTCGTCACGCATATGATTCTGCACAAAACAAGACATTTGAAATGTTGCAACATGTCTTTACTTTTGTGAAAACACCCTGCAAAACCTAATGTATTTTATTTACAGCTCAGCTAGACGCATCTGGATGATGATGGTGCCGACTTTTTCACATCTCTTTAAAAGCTGTAGATTGTAGCACTCTGAAAGGGCTGGAGGACCTTAAAGCACGTTTTGTCCACTGTGTCTTGACCTTGTTCAACAGCATGTAATCACAACTTAGATTTCATTTTACAGCTTTTCACACTGGTCATTTTTACACCGTCAGGCACACTGTATCAGTTACTTACTCTACTGCCATTTCTAAGAAGTTCACGTTTTGGGGCAGTTTTTGTTTTTTTTTCACTTCACCTAATATCCAAGATAGGAACAAGATTTTTGTTTCTTTGACTTGTACATCTGCAGGCTTCAATTCTGTTATTGCCTGCCCCAGTGTTGCCCATTTTTACCTGGAGGAGATCTCGTATCTGCTGAGGTCGACAGTGCAGGGAATCCCAGCCACAGTGACAGTGTGCTCAATGTCCTCCGATTTCTGTCCCAGATTGGAGCCTGAGATGGTGATGGCTGTTCCCCCTTCTACCAGTCCTGATAAAGGTTCAATCTGCAGAAAGAAAGTAACTTTGTAAATCCTTACAAATATGACTACATACTGTTAATTAAAATCACAGAACTGCCAAACTGAAAGGAACTATAATCCAAGAAAAATGCTTAAAACATACAAAGATTTCTGTGTGACATCAACATTAGGTTACATACAAAAGGGGGGCATTTGTTCCATCTTGCTTGTTTGGCTACTAATAACGTAATAATCCAAGAATCAATCAAGATTTGTTACTGCTGTGCTACCAAAAAGGACACCGATAGCCTAGGAAAAAAAATCAAAGCAAATCCACATGTTTTCTAGTACAAAAATAAATGGTATACACAAAGTTAAAGGAGAAGAACCTCTTTAATCCTGATGACAGAAGATTAGCGCTTCATGTAAATCTATATACTAAATACTGAAAAAAATAACCCTTCTTCAATGTTTTCAAATTAAAATGAAATAAGTACTGAAAAGTGGTGGCACTTCTCCATATAGCATCACCAGTGTCTGAAACAAACTAGATGACTCATTGGGATCCTTAAGGAAATGGCTGGATAAGATTACTTGGTCACTAAGACACTAATATAGAAATGAGAATGATGGGGTGAAAGAGATATGGTAACATCTGTAACCATTTTTATATTATTGTCAGTAAAGACATATATACGATTTTTCTAACTTTACTATTAAAGTAAAGAATATAATCTTCTCTACATGCAGACTGCATAATAGAACAATTGAAACATTAATATAGACTTAGCATTTTACTGTAATAGAAAGTGGTCAGGATTGTAACTGCTGACAGAAATAATTGGTGGTATTCTATTTAAACAGCTATAACAACACGTGAAGGTATTTTTTTAATTCCACCATTTGCTCTTTAAGCACCACTATCTGATTGTAATCAAATATGGTAACCCAAACTTACATGTGTTTAATTCATTCATTATTTCAACCTATGCTCAAGTAATGATACTAAAACCTAAAGATGGAAGTTTAAAAACCATACAATTCAAGATAAAATCAGCTTTGTTGCGACTGAAGCAAGTAAATGTACAAGCATTTTAGCCTTCACACTCATGCAAACTATGGTCATTATTTAGTTTGAACATTATTATTAAGGATATAAATGTAAAAAAAAAACTCTGGGCTAGATTACTTATATTTTATAAAGGGAATAACACCATTTGAATGTTGAAAACTGCAGCATGTGAAATCAGTTTAAATAAGATTTCCCAAATAATCCAAAGATTTGGCCTTAAACTGCCCCATGAATGGACCTGAATCTCCACTAGGAAGCTGTAAAATATTAACTTAAATAACTCATTCTTCCCTGTGTGGAACAACATTAAATATTAGCAGTGAACACATTATTGTACTCCAGCCATGCTCTGGAAGATCAAGAAAACATGTTAGTTACAATAAATGAGATAAAATGGTGCCATTATGTTGAACTCTATAGTCAGCATAATGCAGAGCACTATAAAGCAATTGCGATATATTTATGGTCATCTGCCACTTTCATAAAACGACTGGTAAAGTACAAAACAGAAACACTATTATTCCATCTCAAATGTTGTCATCAATCAAAGGCAATTAATACCACCAGTCACTTCTACATACACACAGACTCATAAAATAGGAAATAAATGACTGACTTTAAAAGTGATTACAGGTTCATATCAAATATTTATAAAAGTATATAACATATCTGGCAACAAATATTATGCTGTCTAGTCTGCTCAGCAAACACCCCAATACTAATTTTATAACAAGAATTTATCTGATAAATCAGAGTCCAATTCTTAAAGAGCTATTTTTGCATTTTTGCAAAGGTTTATACTGCTGTTTAAAAGGCATCTGGAAAAAAAGAGTCCTTTAGTATTTGTGAGGGACCTGAGTACTTATTATTTATTTTGGAGGATTAGCCTTATAGAGCTTGGAGCTGGTAGAGCAACGGATGTACTTTATTAAAAGAACACACCTATAATACTACCACAACTACTACAGTTGTCAATAATTCTATGTATTTCTCAGAAATAATTATAACTGCTTAAACTGTGGTTTCTGTGACTACATTTTCAAAATATTAGAATGAGAACTATATGCATGAAGTTTTCACTGAAGTATAATCCAGAGCATTTTTTTCATAACTTGCTTAATTATAGTTCTGTTCAGATAGACTATATCTATGCTGCTTTGCTTATTAAAATTTGGTGTACATGCCATGTTTACAGAACCCCGACGAGAATGTTCTGAATAATTAGGAATGCACATAAAGAAAACCTACTTGAGAATGTAATCTTTTCTTCTGGTCCCACAGCTCTGTGAAGAACACTGTTTGTGTTCTAATTGTTTTTTTCAGTTCTAATTCCATGCAATTAAAAGGTACTTTTGCTTTTAAATGGAGCTCATTATGCTTTGTGAAGAAAAAAGACCTCTTTACTTCTCTCACTTTAGGGAAATAATCATTCAGCTCTCCAGCTGAGACATTAGTACAGCAGCAAGGATTCCATTTTTTTCCAACAAGAAAACAGTCAAAACGGTGTTGTGCTTTAGGGTAGGTCATGTTCCTCAATATTGTAAGTACCCAACAATTAATGGACTGCATCTAAAGGAACACAATTTAGATGGTGGTTTTCAAATGGGGAATATATGTGGGAACTTCAACCGAATTCCATTCTGAGAATGAGGACCAGCAGAAAGTCTGCTGTTAAAGGGGAACTGCAATGATATTTTTATATTTTGGGGTTAGAAAGAATCAGCATTGATGAGTGCATTTCAAACACAATAAAAGTAAAATGTACATGCTAACTTGTAAAACCTCCAATTTACATTACAAAATAGATTAAATTTTCAGGTATGGGCAGCGCCATATTCTGTGATTCAGAAAGAGGCAACAAAACAACTGGTGATGTGAAGTGGTGATTGTAGTCAACCAGGCTTGTGAATACATTTTTTAATCCAACAGAAATATTGTTCTCGGTTTGCGACGACAAATAGTACTTACTTGTTAACTCTGCATGCAGATATACGCAGAATAGTCCTGCAGTGAAATGTCTGCTGCTCAAGCTGTACTTACTCGCTCGTACATCTCAGTGCATTAGTCATTACAGTGACTGGTGAGCAGGAAGGGCCACATCAGGTCACAATTTGTGCTAACGTCAACGTCAATGAATTTATTTTTATACCAGAGGTTTAATAACTGGTCTGAGAAGCTGGGACTGCAGTTCCCCTGTAAATAAGGTCAGGAATATAAAATACACTTGTAGTCAGTGAGGCAGGACTCACAAAATGAATGACGGGAGCTGGGCAGGTCTGTTCTATCTCGTCAGTGCAGGATTCCCTGTAGAGGCAGCTGGACTGGGAGCCTCCACACCACACACAGCCATACTTGTGGTCGGCCGTGTGGCACCGACTGCAGTCTGAACGCCCCACTGAGCAGTTATAAAGAGTCACTGCAAGACAGCACACAAACAGTTACAGTGGGCCAAATAAGGGAAAGTAAGTATGGAAGTATCTGTAAGCCTTTTACAAGCTAAACATCCTAGTGTGGCTTTTAGAGTCCACAGAATCCATTTATTGTAATTTGTTGGGGTTTTTTGTTTCTTGGAGTTGGGTAACAATTAAACTGAATTTAAATTCAAGTCCAATTCAAGTGTGCTTGAGTGATTTCCTTTATCAAGTGCAGATATGTCAACTACAAATGTAACATCTACTTAATCCTGACATAGATGACCAGAGCGGGCAATCATAAATACAATATTTTACTGCCACCCAGTACACGAGTTACAGTTGTATCACCATGTCACATTATACACATCTCAAGGTCAAGGCTGGAGAAGAAGCAAAACAGTATTAATGAACGAAACAGCCATTCACCATAGAGGTCCTGAGAACTGTCCACATGGAAAGTGTCTCTTCTTTTGATGGAGACCATCGCTCTATATTCTTCCAGGAGGGCAGAGTAGGAGTACTGCAATAATGAGGGAATCAAATCTGAGCAAATTATCAACGGTACTCTTAAAACATTTTCATGTAAGAGTGTTTAAAACATTCTAAAAGGAGAAAAGTCTTCTGGGTCCATCTAACCCATTTTACTTAAGAAGCATCTCATATGCATGGTAATTGTATACAGTACATCAGTGGAATAAGAGAGAAAAAAAGGTGCATCTGGATATAAAAAGAAGCTAATACAGTACGTGTTCTGGATACTCTTCCTCAAGAATCGTGAAGAAAAAACAGCTTTATGAAAACAGTAACAGCCGCTCATTAGCAAACAGATTAAGAATGGCAACAAACAGAAAGGGACGGCTTTAGATTTCTTGCTAAAATTGGTATTAAAAATAATCGTTACAAAGAACCAATTAAAAGGTCTCAATGAAAAAGGGAGACAGAACAGCCTTACCTTATGCAGCTGGCAAGTAATGTAGTATATTGAGGAGTCCATCTCATCAGTTTCAACATATGTGTCCACCACAACTGTGCGCCCTTCAATAATCAACACGCATTCATACCCCAGCTCCTGATCCTGCAAAACAACATAACCACAGCACTGTCACTCAGGCCCAGGGGTGTGAATTCAATGCTTTTGGTTAAGTTTAAATGTATTTTAAAATATACTGGAAGAAAAAGATCAATTAGAGTGTATGGGATATACCAAGAGGATACTAGTAAGAACTAATCTACTAGTGGAACTATCTTGGATAAAACAAAAGCAGTTTCTGAAGTGAATAAATGCGTCTTCTTTTGAAACAAAAGTGTCAGATAACTAACCCCGATCCACATACTGATCCGTGGGTTAAATCCTAAAAGATATAATCAACGGCAAGGCAACAAATCAAATTTATTAAAGCTAATTATCTTTATTCTGTCTGTAATCAAGACAACTTTAAACACTATTCCAAAGCATTCTAATCTGAGAGCTGGCAATTCTGATTATACTCTATTGTAATGCTGCCTCACAGGAATCGATATACCGTTATACTAAAGGATGAAATTAAAACCTCTTCTGTTTTGTCAAGTGCTGGGGGAGACTATTGGACCAGGATGGTAAGTCGAAGCTGCGTACCTTCAAAATCACTGTACAAGTCAACATTTCTTACACAGAAACTTACAAAGAATAACTTTATAGGACAAACATACTCCTCATTATTAACAGAAGGCTGTGCTACAAGCCCAGAAGATTTACAGACAAACTGAATAACCCCACGGCGTTTTGCGGGGAAGAAGAATGTTCACGTTTTGATAGGGCGAGGCTGCAGTGGGATACTACGAATGAAACTGCCTGCCGTTCTTCAGTACAAGGCAAGTACCTGGAAGAGATTAAGGTTCTTCCCCACCACCGTGATCTTCCTCTCCACATTCACAGGCACCAGCGTCGAACCCTGGATCATCTCCACACACGGACAGGCCGCCGGGCCCCAGCTTGCCTGCGACCCCTCATCCCCCTGCGTTCAAACCAGCACTCATGAAACGGTCTCGCATGGCAGGACATGAAAGTCTCAGAAGCATTCAGGAATTTCACAAGCCAGAACATCGTCACCTTTCCAGCTCCAGTGAGACATGAATTACACCACTGCATTTTGTTGAAACAGCAGTATGTTTGGAATATCTATCCATAGATCACAAAACAGTTATGATGTAATCCAAATCAGAATATCAGGTAATACTTTCTAATACTCAGCTATTCAGGATGGAATAACATTGATAAATGAGCACTGTCTCTTTAAATCCATTGAATACAAATTAACAAGTACATTAAGTCACTCATAAATTACACCAGAATTATGGACACCTTTATAAACTATATACCAACTATAAAGAATTAACAGATATCTAAATTTATATCTAGACACCCGCAGGCATCTCACAGAGAGGGCCTGCACACATAAAACTGACACCATGGTGCCATCCACTGTTTGACTTGTTACCATACCCAGTTCTGGCCAAGCTGCTGTTGTGCTTTCACACACATCCAGTTTGAATTACACAGAATTATACAAATTCTTTATATACTGTATAACACTGTATAAGTTATCTAAGTGATCTAAGGTTCATTTCAAGTCAGCTCTTTTCTTGGCCATGAACATATTTTAGCAAAACAAATGTATAAGATCTACAAAGCATGAATACTTAGGTATGAATTTTGATCTAGATACCTCAATGGGAATACAACCTCAGGAGAAAGGGGATCTCCAGTGTGTCAACCAACACAGAAACTCAACTCAACTCCTAATTCACACTTCACCAACTGCAAGTGGGATTCCACAGGAAAGCTTCAGTTAACTAGGGTGAACTGTACCTGTCTGTACCTGACCACCCAAGAATGACCTCTGTGTTTTGCTGGTATGCTGCAAACTTGCAGTACTGCCAGCAAGAGCAGCATTTCTCTACAGGTTGATGCTCACAGTGTTAAGAAGAAGATGACTCAAAGCCAATCGAAGATCTGACTTTGCAGCTCTAGATCTAACTTTTCTTCCAATTAGTATGTTTGAACTAGGCAGTGATAACCTTGGAGGTCCCTACTTAAGTATTGTATTTGTATCAGACATTATGCAAGGTTTCAAAACCTCACAGTGCCATTTATTTAATAAATGCTAAGGCAACATCACAGTCAAGTGAGTTTCATCCCAGGGGAACATCAGCCTATTGATAATTATGGTTTGTTAAACAATAAGCATACATATACTGTAGCTGCCACGGGATAAGCTTAATTATAGAAGTAGCAATAACAGAAGGAGGCTTGATACCTAGTTTTCATTTTTATACTCATTAGGGAGTAATAAATCCTCACCTGGAAAGAAGCTAAAATCTTCATGTGGTAAAGAAAATAAATGTTTTTTTGTAAACAAAAATCTACTGAAAAACACATTGCTTTTGCACAACTCTGGTTGGAAAAAAAGTCTTTGGCTTGTTGCTGCTTTAGAAAGTTAGGATATGTAGTGAGGTTTTTTTTTAAAAAACAAAAACAAAAACCAAATATGTTTACAATAAATTACTGAAATAAATATTCATTATCACGACTATAACTGAAGAACACGTGCCAGCATTATTCAAAATATTCAAACTGAAAATAACCATGTTGTTGTGCTGATGAATTCACATTACAGCAGAACAATTTAATTAAAACAGTACAACTGGATTTTGAGTCAGCATCATCAGATTTGTTTATGCCTTAGAAAATCAAATTAAGCCTGATGTTTCCTTATATGGGCCAAGGTTTTTTTTTTAAAACCTTTTGTGCAGCTTTCTGTGCATGTACATACGAAATAATAGGATTTATTTTTCCTTACAGTCATAAGAAACATTGACAATGAAATAATAACGAAACACAGAAAACACAGACAGGAGACAAATATCTTGGAAAAATCGTAGGAAAGACTGGGGGCGAGGTTTGGACCTGACTTCTAGGAGGCTTGGACTCACCTGCAAGTAGAACTCAGGTGATTCATACTGGTAATCAAGCTCTGTGTCAGAGTCCAGCAAGCGAGGAAAGGCTGGGGAAATGCTTTCAGCATCACCATCTCCGGACAGGACAGTGGTGGCAGAAAACGTGGCTGTGTCATTCTCCAGCGTCTCTGGCCAGTACATCGTCTCCATGCCACTGTCCACTTTACTGTCAGAGAGTGTGGTAGGTGACGTTTCTGTGACAGTGAGCTCAAAATCAGTGTCTGAGTCAGCAGGGACTTCTAAGGAGAAGGTGTCATCGGAGCCCTGTGGAGTCACGGCCGAGGGCAGAGGAACGAATGGAGGTTCAGCTATAGAGTGGGAGTTGTCCAGCTGCTCTGTGCTGCTCACAGGGGTGGGAGTGTCTGTCACAGACTCTGTGATAGGTGGGACAGTGGGCGGAACTGGAGTGGTTAAGGGGTTTGTGGCAACTGGCTGCACAGCAACCATCAGCCGAATTGTGGTCGGTGCTTCTGTCACGAAGGTCATCTCTGGTAAGCTTGTTGTCAAAGGAATGGCGTAGTCCACAGTGACCAGGACTTCCTCCTCTGTCGTCTCCTCCTTCAGAGGCGTTGTGACTTTAGCAGGTGGTGTGGTGGTCTCAATAATGGTGGTGGGCAAAGAGGTAATCGAGGCTGTAGTTGACACGTGGGTGGTAGGCAGGGTTGTAGGCAAGGTGGTTATTTCTGGGGTTGTGGGGATGGTTGTAGGCTCCGTTGTGGTAGTGGGTTTTTCAGTAGTTGTCGTCGTAACCTCAGTTGTTATCATGGTGGTTGTCAGTGGAACCGTTGTGGGCACCGTTGTAGGTGGTAAGGATGTAAGCGCCAAGGTGGATGCTGGGAAGGTTGTTATAACCTTAACTGCCTCTTTGGTTGTTGGCGGTGCTGGTGTAGGAAGTTTGAACTGGTGGTTAAAGGATAGGGGTTGGAAAACACAATGGAACAAGTAAAGATATTAACCAAAGAAAACAAAATTAAAAATTGGTACTGGTTCTAGGGGTTAGGGGGGTATAAAACATTTCAGACTAAGGGTAGGACTCTATAAGATAATGCATATTCTCATGTTCTAGATGACAAAGTGCAAGTTTAAATGGAAATTATATGTATATTAAACAGTAATTTAAATTGTCGTTACCAATAAGGAAGCACCTGAAATGTAAAGTATATCATAAATATTAAAGTCATTATTACACAAGAGCACCGAGATCATGTTTGGATGTTAACTAATTGATCCAAGGATCTCATCCAGCTGTTCATAAAAAACTCCAGTATTAGTTTTGCCAACAGGGCTGAGTAGCTTGTTCTAGACTTTCACTACTATCTGTGTAAACATGTGTCCCCTATCCGTTTAAAGTCCAGTTCTCCATAAAGTTCTCTTGCATCCTCTGTTTCATGTTTCACTGCTAATCCTGACAAAGTCCATTCTGTTCATTCTGCCAGTGCCTTTGAGGATTCTGAATACTTGTCTTAAGTCTTTTCAATCTTCCCTGTTCACTAAAAGGGCTTGCTATTTTAGCTTGTCTGTGGAAAACATTCCTTTAAGCACAAGAATGTATCCGATCACAATTCCCTGGACGGAATCCAGAACAGCATTCTAGATAAAGTCCTGCTACTGTTTGCCTTTTTTATCGCTTCCACATGTTGTCTAGAAGATGGAAACAATTTTTCAACAGACCCACTTAAGTCTTTTTCACAAGTAGCTTCTTCAAACTCAGTTTCCTGTTTTATACATAAAGTACATATTTTTGCTAACTGCATGTCTATATTAAATGCCATCTTCCAGGTTCCAGGAGTCTGAATTTTCTAAATTTCTAAATTTCCTTTGCTGCCTCTACTGGATTTGCTAAGCCTTTCTTCTAACTATATGATAAACATTACCGATAAAAATCTAAGGTCCAATTCGATGATGTAACATACATATTACATAACCACTACCTTAAAAACGTCTTGCCTCTGTTTCCAATCAATTAACTAGTTCTCCATCATGCACCACTCTGAATGCCTACTGGCTGTAACTTTAGGAACATCACCAAAGGTTATTTGAATGTCTGAATGCAAAATATATTATGCTGTTTGAATTCAAAACATTAAAACAATTTAGTAAAGGAAAACCTATCTTTTCTAAATCAATGCTAATTATCCCCTAGACTCTTACTCTACTATGGATGAGTCCCTAATATAGCTCAAATTATGGATTCCATATTCTTATTTATAATACTAAGTGGAACACTTATGTGTTATAATAAGTGTAATACAAATGACTTGTTTTAGTTAATGGATATTTCCCAGTTTTTTGTGACTGCTAAAAGAACTCTGTTAATAGTCTAAGGAAAACCATTTTTGCAAAATTGGTCCAGTTAAAGCCACAGCAAGTTTCTAACATTTCCATAATAGAAAAGCAGGCAAGCATAAATGAAAAAGAAACTCAATTGGCTCTCAACTAATATCCGAGAAAGTCTTCCAAATGTATTTCATTAATGTACAGTAAGGGAGAAAGACAAAGCCCCAGTTCCTGCCAATCACCTGACTTGTAGGGTAACAATACAGGACATCTGACTTTCCTTCCCAGTGTCCTTTGCCTTTTTACCCCTCCACTACAAAAGCACAACTCTTTTTAGGGGCTGTTAGGACTCCCACATATGCTGTTGCCCACAACCCAGATGGGCTAAATCTAAATCATGTCCTAAACTTTCATGCATTTAAGGCATGTTACTTGTTGCAGTTTGTCTGTATTATTTGAATGATGTTAAAAAAAACTAGGAAAATGATTACTGTGCTAATGTGTTATGTATCATTTATCCATGGCATGCAGAAAGTTGGCACCATTGATCTGATTTTACCCTGTACGTGCCTCTTTTTTCAAGGAAACATTTTAACATTTGTAGCTGTAAAATATGTTAAGTATCTCCTTGTTTACCTCTTATGAATCATTTTGTTGACGTACAATGTCTGATGTTATGATTGCAATACCTACAGTACCTCATCGCTTCAAGGCTCGACTCCAAAAATGTTATCTAATACTATTTGCTGCATTTCCAAAAGGCAGGAAATTACTTCCAAAAATCAAATTACAGGAAAGCAATATTGTGTGTTCAATAGGAAGATGCAGGAAATTCCATAGCCTCAATACTATGTATCAAGCTTTTAACACTGATGTAGAAATGAGATATAGGGGTAGCACTGAAGGGTGAAACAGCAGTGAAAAAAGGATTGAAATGAATGATACAACAGTAAATAATTTAAAGTGTATTTTCTCACAATCTGTCTCTTCAGAACACTTAGGAGAATTTCAGTCCCAAACATTAAGTAACATATGGTCTTACTGTTTGCACAAAATATGCAGGGCACATGACTAACTCCATAATCCTTACAGCAATGTTTACTTGCTTCTACGCCATGCAAGGAAAACAGTAGAAAATTATATAGGACACGGAGGACAAACCTCCACGAAACTAAACAATCCAAAAACGTCAGACTTCAACTCGACGAGAAGTAGTTCTGAAAACAACTACAATGGTTCCGACGACAGACAGGAGTGACTCACGTGCTCATTGTAAATGATGACTCCCTCCTCGCAGGTGGGCTTGTGGGTGCAAAGGTGCTGATGGACACACCAGTTACAGCCCCAACGACTGCTGACGCAGCCTTGACATCTACAGAGGGAAAAGGCATAAATCGCTTAGCACCTACAGACCATGTGGGGCCCCCCCAAGTCATGATCTATATTCCATATGGAACTTATTAGAGGGGGAAAAATGGCTCATTGGGTTCTTAATTACTCAAGCAGGCTCAGCTTTAACGTGGCAATAATGCTGACGACAGTTTGTCCATCCAAGGTTAGAGCCACCTGCCCTCTCATCTGCTTAACGCTATGGAAACCAGGATGAGCTCTGGCCCAATGAGCCGTGGCGGCTCTGGTACAGACTCCGCCCCTTTAGCATATATTAAAGAAAGTCTGCAGCTGACTTCGCACTTTCTGTTGAAGCTTTCTTGGAGCTTCGGGGGCCTTCTTTGCAGGACGTGAGAAAAGCCACATTACCACATGCAGATGGAGATGAGCGAGACAGAAAACTCACGGCACATTCCTGGACAGCTGCTTCACAGCACTGCAGTCATAGAAGGTGAAGTTTGTGGTGGTGACTGTGACATTGAGGAATCGCAGGGACAGAGTGACGGAGACAAAATCTGGAAAGACAGCATAGATGAGCTTCCAGGTCCGCATTCAAAGACATCTGCCTTCTGCTTTATAAGAAAAGGCGTTTTGAAAATGCCCTCCTTGTGCCTACTTTGCTTTCTAACAATGATGGCTGGTTGTTTTTTTTAAAGACTTCTAGCAAAAACTTTCTGTTATCTTGTCCACACCTTCGCCCATTTAATTTCCTCAGATATTTAAGTAGGAGGAAGTAGAAAGGTATGGCTTACTATTCAAAATTAAACCTGTCTCGAAATAATTCACCTGTATAATGAATAGGGAATTATTAACTCAATGGGAAAAAAACAATTCTGGAAAGTCTGGAAAGCAATCAACTTCCAATCTCCTAACGATAAAATCTCAATAAGGTGTTGCATCTTGCCCTAGGCTTACTCAAATGGGATAAAAAGCAAAACTACATTTTTAACTCCTGTAGCTTATGCTTTGAGAATTTCAAATAATATCCTCATGAAGGAAAACTTGTTTGATGTATAATTTATTGCAATATATTGGAGGTGTTTTTCTATGACTTTTAGTGTAGTCAGTTTTCTGCAAATCCATTACAGTGCTCCTCATTTTCAAATAATTTCCAAATATTTGTGTAGAACTTTAAAGCACTTAGCATTCATTTTTAGAGATTGGACCCTTATTTTGATATCACTAAACTAAGAAACAGATCGGAAAGAGTATGTATGCTACACTGAATTAATTTCCAAAAGGAAATAAGTGCCATCTGTTTGCAAAACAGAAATGAAAAAGACACACTTTTGTGTTATGTGTCCACTGCATTTTAAATGCCCTCTATGTAACCTGACCTCAACACACATCCTAATATTTACTGCCATTGTTTCAACAGCTGTGAGAAACAGGCAACAAAGGCGAAAACCATCTGAAAAATTCAAGTACTGAGCTTATGATAGCAGAATTACACAAACAAATAAAATGTCTGGACTTATACTTGATTCATGGGAAAAATGCTTTGCAGTAGGGAATTTCAGAGCACGTCATCCAGTCTATGCTTTCAAAGACTCAGATATTTATTTTAAATTCTTGAGATTCTTTCAACAATATCTGTCCTCTTAATAAAGAAAAAAACTGCTTTTGTTATAACTACTGGTAAAAGTACATGTAATGTCTCAAACTAATACAGGGGAAATTTATTTATGGGCAGAGAAGAGAAGGTACGGACCAAAGATAAAATATTTTGACATCAATAATATATTTCAGCAAAAATACCATAAACATCCCTCGGACTGGGTTGATTTTATAGCTGTGGGTTACATCAGTGCCAGGAGGATAATGCTGGTCATTTATATAGAGTGTCCAAAAATAGGTCACAAAAAATCATATTGCACACAGGTCAAATCGATGGTTTTGAGTACCATGCTACTTTAAGGCCGCTTTTAACTGAAAACACACATACACATTTCTTTGTTTCAATTAACCTCTCCCATTAAAAGCGTCCTCTCTGGCTGTAGAGTGTCCTAGACGCCCCCTGCTGTCGCCCTGCTTTCCCGCCGGTTAAGCTCACCTTCGCCCGGACGCACAGGTGGCACTTTGTTGGCATCCGGGGATGAGCAGGTGACACCGGTCTCGGTGAGCACAGCTGGGCTCTCGCTGTCCTCGAAGAAGCAGGAATAAGACTCCTCCTCAACTAGGGCAGGCAGATGTGGAATAGACAGGAATATCTGGGGAGAGGGCGTGAAGACTGGTTTATTTCATGCTGTCAGGAAAGCACACCACATGTATGTCTTTTGGACTTCCCATATTTATACAATTTTACCTTAAAGTCCTAACTTTGAATGCAGGAGGCTGGAAGAAGGCCTCAAATAAATTATGGGAGACATCTTCACTTTACCGAATATGCTCTTTCACAGTTTCTTCCAAATGAAATAAATAAATATTTTGGGTATTTATTAAATGATTGCATTGTAAACACAGCACAGTCCTGTAACAAATGTAATTTTGTAAGAGAGGAGAAAGAAAGGCTCAGAGGAACATGGAAATCCTGAAATGCAAAGCCACACATCTCCCCTTCCCCAACCTCCGATTACTAATCTGAAATCTTCCCGCTCAGTCTCCAGTTCAGTATGCGACCTTCCCCAACCTCCCAATCCCATTGTCTTCCCTTCGATCCCCCCCAGTCCGTACACTTCTCTTTTCCTCACGGCTGATGTTGGATGGGGTGAGGGACTGGACACTCAGGCACTGCTCATCTGAGCTGTAGCTCCAGAGCCACTGGCCAGGAACCTCGGCCCTCAAGCAGTCAGACCGACCTTCACACCTGCCGCAGAGAAACAAGAGGCGGAAGGAGTCGGTTTAATGTAATGTGTTAATGTTGCTTTATTAGCCCTATACAATTTCTTGCATTAGGAATTCATCTTTGAGACACAGACACACAGACAGGGAGAGAAGCTGGGGGTCAGAGCGCAGGGTCAGCCATTGTACGGCGCCCCTGGAGCAGTTGGGGTTAAGGGCCTTGCTCAGGGGCCCCACGGAGTAGGATTCCTCTGCCGGCTGTGGGATTTGAACTGGCAACCTTCCAGTCACAGGCGCAGATCCTTAGCCACCGCTCTGCCTAAATTTTAGGACACCGCTCCGTTTAAGTGTTATTGGACTCTTCATGGACTGTCAACATGAAGCTATCCTTGGAAGCACTCAGGTGCCTAGTTCAGCTACTTAAAAAAAATAAAAAAATAAACTGAAATGAGCTACCGGGATGACAGGCTAGTGAGCATTTTGGTAGATCTAGAATCTGGATCCTTTAAGAAACTGCTTCATGAAGCATTTGAGACAGTGCTGGAAAGCCTACTCTTGAGAAATAGCATTCTTACAATCTGTTTAAAATTCATGGACAAAAAATAATTTATTGAATGGAGGGTGGGCAACAGTTATAAGAAAAGGAAATATTACATAGATTTATTGAAACTATAGCAGTAAATGGACGTTCTGAACTGTTCAGGTGGGTAGCTGCGTCAGCATGCGTAGGCTGCAAAGGAACAAGTAATAGGTTTATTCCATGCTGAAAAAAAGAAGAAAGAGAACACAACGTTTCGGCCGTGGAGCCTTCTTCAGGTGTTCTTCAGTTCTGAACTGTTGTTTGTGAGGGATAATAACAGAAAAGCCAATCTCATCCAGCTGTTTATTATGGGAATCATTACGGACTTTCACTATATATAACGCTCTTGCGCACACCTCTTCTCGCATTTTTCGCATAAATTCTGTGGATTGTACTTCAAACAAGCAGGAAAGAGACGACAAGACGGAACGAAACAAAAATGGTTTCTCGTTTCAGACTCGCCTCACGTTTTTTCCCTTTCAGTAAGTGGACCGCGTTTCAGACAACAGGCAGTAAAGGGAATACAAGACAGAATGAAATAAAAACCTGCTAGTTGGGTCTGCTCACTTCCTCTGGCATTCGTTTTATATGTGGACCATACTTCCAAAAACAAGCAAGAAAGCGAAAACAAGAAATCTAAAGAAAACAACCGAACAAGACGGAACAAAAAATAAAAACCTTGTTTTGCGTTCGCCTCGCGTTTTCACTCTGAATATGTGGACCACTTGTTGTTCTCTGCTCTCTTATGCTTCTGTTCCCCGTGTCCAATTTGGCCCCCTAGTTCCCCTCCTCTCAGCAAACTCTCCCCAGCGTTTCTTTTTTGGTGGTGTAATCCTCGTCCTATGGCCGGGACGCTACCACTCAACTAAGCGAGTGAAGCCAAAACGTATTATACTTAAAAACTCAAACATTCGCAAAACAACTGATTCTTAGATGGCGATGTCCACCATTAGTAAGCCACTAGTTGCATTACTATTCAGACACTGGTAAGAAAAACATTTTTATGTTTAAATAAACTTACTTTCCTTCTAGAACACACCAGCCACAGTAGGGATCATTAGCAGAAAGACATGATTCACAGTCGAGGTACTTTGAGCATTCTGCAACCGGCCGCTTTTCTATCTAAAAGCACATGAAGAAGAAAACAAATTTAAAGTTAGTATCTTGTAAATCTAAAGTGAGTCATTTTGCTTTCTTTTTAATGTAATGCAATCCACTGCTCTTAATTCTTTGAAAGAATGTTACGTTAACGTACTGTATATCGCACAAGCGTTTTAATATAGATTGGAGCACGCCAACCTCTACCTCAATGTAAGCCCACAACTGAATCTAGGAATTCTATGAAAACCTAAAATGATGCATAGAGAAGGCCTATACTGTACAGAAGACTAAAGGGTTTTGATCTCCCAAACAACATATCAAACATGCTGTTTTTCTTATTGTGACCCCAAGTGTAATTGCAACCCCAAGGATGGGAATCGCTGGCTTAGATGAACAAAGTCCACCAAGGTGTCGTCACGACCAACTCAATTTGTTGTTCATTTGAATAACTAGTAACATAACTTGTATACATTAATAACTTGGTTAAAAGCACATTAAGTGCTCATACCATCGTTATTATGAAACTTTGTTATAACAATGTTATAACAATTTGTTATAACAATGAAAATTGTTAGAAGGAATATATCAATTGGCGACTGACAGTACATTCCAATGAGGTGTAACTTCTTGGGAATAGAAGCACAATGCATGTTTACAATAACAGACCCCCACACTGCATATGCAACGGTGGCTTTACTGACCAGTGAATTGGTCATGATGTACAGGTACTCCTGTGATTGGTCCAGTAGCAGGTCACTGCCAATGACGGCATTGGGTTGGATAGTTATTGTGGCATACTTCTCAGCTTTCCCAGAGGCGTCCAGAAACACCTGAAAAAAATAAAAGGACTTTATTTGAACAAAGAATTCTCCTTCATAAGACGTGTCTAGAAATATACAGTCATGGCTCTCTCTATAGTCCTTTAAGAATCAATCACAGCAACTAATCTGTCCTTTTATCTGCCAAAAGAAAATGGGCATAGTGGGCTAAGCTATCACCACTTGCGTGCAGGTCTTCTTTCAGTACGTTATGTTCTTCAGATACATTTTCTCTAAACTCGGAGCTGAAGGGGTTCTGTGAAGCAAATCCAATTTATGAATGAAACCTCATTCATTGAAGCAGAAAATGTAACGTTTCCTTGAGAATGACATAAACAAGGTACACATACTTATATCTGCAACAGTGCGGTGCTATACAGATGTTTAAAAATATATTTTCACTCCCTGAACATGCTGTGTTTCCCTGAGAGGCAAAGTTTAGTGCAAATTTTGCCCTTTTGTTCTGCTGTGCCCTGTCAATCTGCTGAACTACAAAAGACCAATGCAAACTGCATTCTTCAGGAGAATTCCCAAGTTCATGAGAACAAGGAAAATGGCTGCTTGCCATGAAATACCCTCTGAATGTTGTTCTGGACTGACCTTGCTTAAAAATAACATTTGATTTGGAAACCTGTTGCTGTACAAACATGTCAGATTTAATCTTAGTTGAATAAGGTTTCTAAAGCCACACCAGCAGAGTTTAAGTCAGCGTCAGGGGGCATGCGGTTATGAAAATTCAATTAGGTTATTGTTCATTTTAATTTAAAAAAAAATGGTTCATTTTAAAACCCTGGTTTTTGGTTAGTGTTCATAAATAACACAGGGATCAGCTTTTAATCTGTTGGCTTCGATGTTTGTGCGAGTGCATTTTCTTCTTTTGTTTTATAAAACAAAGGCTGAAAAGTATGGGGCTCCTTTCGGTCGCTACTGGGGGTAATGGCTATACTCAATCTGCAACATAGGTTTGTCTGCTTCCTTGTTTTCATTGCTTGTCTGTAATCCAAAGTTTCACATTCTGGCTTGTGAGATACCTGTAAATGCTCTGTTACTTTCTTCAAGCCTAGTTTGCAAATCTGAAAGATTTGGCAAAGCTCAAAACCTTTAGCCATAGTTAAAGAAGGCTTATTAAGTCTGTTACCAGACATTTTCCCAAATTCTATTGACAGGACATGGTTTTTAAAAAATCAATACTATTTTTATGCTCCAGTTCGGGTTTAATTTCTTCTTAAAACACAAACTGAGCTGAAAATTCAGTTAACCTCACATTTCCATTTATGAGCGATAATTTTAAGGCAATCAAATTAGAATTATTTTTATAAATCTGAAACTATTTATTTCCTGTTCAATTACTGGAGGCACCACTTCAGAGGAGGTGACACTTTACATCCATTTCAAAAGTTGCACAACGGTTATTGAATGTTTGACAAAAGAGAAAGGAAAAATCAATTTTCTCACAGGAATCAAATGCTTCTCTGGGTACAATATGAGGCCAGTTGTCCTGTATTAATGTAATTCTGAGAGCAGGTAGAAAATCTGGCTTTTTGGAATTGCACAATGTGAAATTTAGCTAATAAATATATAAACAATGCCATTATATAATGACATTGAAACATTTTACTTTCTTCTTTGCTGAACATGAAAGAACATTACCCATCCATTCTAATGTAATTTAATTTCACATATTGAAATTTCATGTGTAAAGGAAAATGTATGCTATACTGCCACTGGGATATGTGGAGCTTCTTAATTGCTTTTTGCATAATGAGGGTCCTGAGAGCAACTTGATAGTATATTTACAGATGCATTTACAGATGTTCATGACTTGCCACACAAAGACTTCCCAAAGTTCCCAGTAGCAAAATAATATTCATATCATGACTTCTATGAGGCTGTTTGGCAGGAGATGAAAGGCCAGGAGATGATTTTTTCCAGTGAATGTTTAAATGTGGCACTGAAATATAAAATTGCCTTTATAGCATCACCAAACAATAATGTAAGTTACAATTTAAAAGAGGCTATGTGGAATATTGAAAGAATTTTGATAAGATTAGTTGACATAAACTTGTTTTTCTTTAATTCAAAGGTCACAACACCCCATCCTCCACCCACTTAAAGAAAACTTTACACAGACAAACTAAAATTCTCAAGGGGGTGAGGTCCAAGGTCTAACTTTAATAGAACCCCCGTCTGCACTCCCTCGCTTTCCAATCCCATCTGACAGTTCTGTAATTTCCTGCTTCCCACACCTCCTAAGTATAGTATAAAGTCCCTAACTAAGACAACCAAGACAGATATTGTTACAAGTGCCACTTTCTGTGACCTTAGCAAAGGGTAGTTACAGGCTCCATTGACTTAGAAACATAGAAAATGCATTGAAAAGCCAGTCTGCTTGGGTCGATGGGATTCTAAAACAAATATCGATGCTCTTCTAAGAAATTATCACCAGTCTATGTCATCATTCATTTTGTTCATGGGGCTCACAATCCCAAGATGAATTTCTTTAGCATAAATGTACTACATGAGTCACACAAACAAAATTAAAGATAAAAAATGCAATTGTGTAGGCTTTATTGCAGTTTTAAAATCAATACATAATGCTAGCATTTTTTACATCCATTGCAGACATCAGAAAACAAGACTCTTATAGACGTGTCAAGATCATTAAAGAGGAGCCAGCAAAAGCCATTTAATCTGGTCAGGAGACAGGAGAACTATTTGCTCATTGACTGAGGTTTTCTCTTCGGCCACAGGTCACAGGTATGGTTATTAATGGCCTAAGTGACAAACTAAAGTATTTCAGTTGTCCAGTAGAAGCATGCCACTCAGACCCTAATGCTGGAAAACTATTCTGTTTTACCTAAATTAAAAAAGTGACGTCCACACTAGAGCCTAGAGGCTCATCAGCCCAGAGCTCATCCTAGTTTCCATAGAATCAAGTAATGTTACACTATCTGCAGGTGGGACATAACCAAGCAACCTTCTACTATAAAGGAGCCTTAACCTTCAGCAAAAAATAAAAAAATATAAATATAAATTGACTTCTATTGCTTCTATATCTGATTCAATTAGGTCAGGCCCCCGTGTAAGAACTCATATTTTTACCATAGTTCATATCAGCCTGTAAATGGGACAAACTCCATTATAGAATCTTTAAGTAACTACCAGCTGTTTCCAATCTGCAGTGAAATGTAAATTATAAATGACGTATAATAGGTTTATTGTTTTGCAAATGTGCACAGTTTGTGCGTTTCCCCAGCCAGAATCGATTAGACTGACAAAGGGAATAGCAAGGAGCATGTATACTGAAGACTCGAATATTACAGAGAAATGTCATTATAGGCAGAGAATTCTGAACGAATAAACTAAGTAAAAAAAATAAGTCAAAGTTGTAACCTCTCCTGTGCTGTTCTTAATGAAGGAAGGAACGAGGTCTAGATCTTGAACTTGAACTAAATCTTGTTCGCTAAAAAAAAAATACTAGGAGCCTACAAGATCATGAATAAGCAACACCTATTATTACAATGTTAGATGACAGAAATATCCTGCCCATTTACTGTATATTTCAAATATAGAATGGCCAGTTATTTTTGTTATACCCACCCAGTTTTGGACAGCCTATTATGTGCTTTTCAAGTCTCAGCCCTAACTATGAACCCCCTGACCGAACACAGCGGAGAATGAGGAAGTGTTGGCAGACTCTTCCAACCCGCTCACTTGTCTTGTAGCACCCCACAGTCGCCCCAGTCCCGTACTGAAGGCTCATCGCCTGTTGATGAGGAACTGCTTGCCTTGCAAATGTCTAGGAGACCACAGGCGTCATCCTGCCGCTGACAGCGGAGAGAACACTAGCCTACTAAATCATCCCTTACCCTTGACAGCACTCAGCCTGCTTGGGGATTCCCAGTCGCAGTCATGGCCCAGTCATGTGGCATGGCCCAGGTTCGGACCCGTAATCACAGAACTCGATCTGAGCTCAGGCAAGGAACTTTACCAGGTGACCCACTCAGGAAGGCCACATGTCCTGCTTATATTTGACTTGAGATTTATATCAATGGCAAAGCAATTTGAGCTCGGAAACACAAAAAAAAAGTGAACGCTGTCCCAGGTAGAATAGCATTTCTCAATGTTATTTCTATTAAGCAGTAAGCAAGTCTCTTAACACAAGATGCTTAAGCAAATGCAAAAAAAAAAACAAGCATAAAAAACATTTAAAAAACCAAGCTGAGATCACACGAATTACCTTATGCAAGTTTCCCTTGGAATCCCCCAGAAACGCAATGATGTGATCCTCCATCACACTGACTGCCACAGCTGTGAGACGAGCTTTAGGGTTCTCCCAGATTGCCATGGTTTCCACGGCTACACGGCTGGCCATTGGGCTGGGAGTGTGGTCTGAGCCGCAGGGGTAGGCGTCTAGGGTGTTCTGCAGGTCAAAAAAAGGTGTTTTTCACCGTCTGAATAGCAATACAAATGTGACATATTTAGGAATTCTTTATTTCTGGTCAGTTAATGGGAGCAATCTAGCTGGTATAATTTTACCTAAGCCATATACTGTAATGCTAAACAGTGATTCATCACCGATTATAACAATTAACTTTGCACATAAACTGGCTTTCCATTAGTGCAGATTTAACTTGTAGAGCTCAGCGTAACTACACCCTAACTTCCAAATGAGGATCATGTCATTTTTTGAAGCGCAAATGTGATATATTTATGTGTTCCACATATGTTTTTTTGGGGTTGATAACCACAAAGAGCGTAACGCTTTGCAAAGCAGTTTGCTTCTCTCTTCCGTCAGTCCTGTTAAACTCTCATTAACTTTCTAGGTTGAGAGAGATCAACTCCCTGATCAACTCCCAATATAAAATAAAGAGTTGAGTGTTGACATCTCTATATGTTATAATCACGCCTGAAATGTGGGTCACATACCTTACAATTCTCAAGTAATGGCAGTTAGACTCATTTATCTCTTTGTTATCCTCATTAAATACACTATGCTTCACTTGTTCACTGTGAGATTAGCAAAGCAGGATATACACTTTAAATACATAAGAGTTTTACTTATAGCGCTGCCATAGGTAGCCAACAAGTGTTTGTTTGTTTTTAACTTTTACAGGAGCGATAATAGAGAAAGACAGTCCAGAACTTAAAAATGAGATGCTAAAAAAAACTCCAAAGGCAAATGGTATCCCCGATTGTCTATTTTCAGAGACTTTTCAGAGAATTGTCTATTTTCAGAGAATACAGTGTACAGCTGCTTTGTTTTGCTCAATTCACTGATATAAATAACTGTCTTCCCAATGCAAGAAGTGTGAACCTAAGCCACCAGGCTGAAAAATAGTAAAGACTATTACTAAACACAAAGAGGCAAAGAAGTATCATTTCATTTACTGTGTTACAAAGAATGTACATAGATTTTGGAAGCTTGACTCCTGTCCTGAGGAACTAATTTTTTTTTTGATCCAATCAGTACCTAACCCTTTATTTTAAAATGCAAGATTGTTAATGTTGCAAAATGTGAACGTTGCTTTAACCTCCTTAAACTCTAGAATAAATAAGGCTGTGAGTGCATTAAAAGCAAAGCATTTGAAACAGTGTAGCTAATCAAGTAATATGACGCAAATCTATCCTGGCAGGAGCAAATTTACTATATGGTAGTTTACCTCTGGGGAAGAAATCCCTATGAAATGTCCTGTAAGAAGCCTACTACATGAGCTTTAACTCACAACCGCAAAGACTGTTGGACAAAGCTAACAAGCAAGGCCAATTTAAAATGGAAGGATGTCTCACCAAGGGGAGGTTTGCACAGTTGGACTTGACCTCATACTCGATGTACGCTGCCTCACCACCTCCCTCGGAGCGACCGTCCCGCGTGTAGCACAGGTCGCGCGTGCTGTTGATCTGGCGGTTGATCTCATCCAGGGTGTACTTGCACAGCGCCGACTCTTCGCCCGTCTTCCCCGTGTTCGCCTCTCCGGTGGAAAAGACACCAACCAGCACCTCCTCCAGCATCTCCTGGCGTCTGGCACCCGGGCGCAGGCTTGGCAGGCCCAGATGGGCTGCCTGCAGCAGATTATACCTTTTCTCCGCCGTCCTGCACACCAGAGGCACCTCGACGTAGGAGTAGTAAGAAGTGTCATCCAGGCAAATCCGGGAAACATAGGTCTTGTATTCCCTAGACTGAGATTTGAGGTCCCTGCGGTAGAAGAGGAAGTAGACGGACGAGCGATGGGAGAAGGCCTTGATGAAGTGGTGGTCGTACTCCGAGAGCCGCCCAGCCACGGCAAGCTTCGCAGTGTCCTCGTAAGAGAAGATGGGCTTGGACACCAGGTTGCGGGTGGAGATAGGAGGCAGGCTGCTGGCGTAGCCACGCCCGACAAACAGGACAGGAAGTTGGTCCCTAGATTTGGCCACCATCCCGACTGTGGTCACATTGGGATCGTTGGCGGCAACGTACTGGGTGTCCACTGGCCGCTCTGTCCGAAACAAGATATTCTTAATGGAATCCAAGCCCCGCTTTTCACAGATGCCTTGATGGACGCTGCCACAAGTGATGAGCTCTCCGCTGTAGGGGTTTACCAAGAGCAGCTTGTTGTGGTTATTGGTCAGGCGAGCGTGAGTACAAGCTTTGTCTATAGGGGGCAGACACTCCTTGCTGTCCTCCACAGGGCCGGTTTTTACTTCCATTTTCAGCTGAAGGTCAGAGCTCAACTGGAAAAGGTAGTTTGTGGCTCCGACGTAGACTGTGCCAATCGTGGAGTCTGGATGTAGGGCCAGATGTTCAAACTTGGTACCGTTGCGGGTGAAGATGTCATAACCACTCAGTACGCGACCCCAGAGCCCAAACAGCAAGGCAGGAAAAAGGACCATCCCAGGAGGCATGGTGAACATTCTGGAAGAAATGAAAATCCAATTTCAGTAGAGGCGATTCCAGATGAAACATTCCAACTCAGTTTGGCAATTAAACATTTCTAGCAGTGTAAAGAACGATGTTAGAGCTTTCTCTGGCGTTAACATGAAAATCATAAAATGATATTGAGTAAGCTGTGGAAAAATAAATAGTGTAAGACTTTAAGAAACAATTACAACACTGTTTAACAACACCAGTTGCACCATTCATTCCATACTGGACTGAAGGTCAGGCAGGGGACAGGGAGCAATACCCAATGAGTGTTGAGTGAGGAGATCACAATCACTTCCACTAGTTTTCAAAATCCAAGCCATACGGGGCTTCAGCTCTCAGTCCCTTTTAATAACACATTTCAGCGTAATGGCACTGAATGGTTTTTAAAAAGTCCAATGGCAATCACAATAATGATAAGGAAAGGTCTAAGTTACATTTTGGCGAACTGAAGTGCCAACATTTAGGATCAAGCAAAAAATGAACTCAAACAATTGAAAAGATAAATCATGTAATACTGTACATAAACTAAGTCTATCTGTTCCAAGCAGATGTAGCACTAAAAATGGCTTAACAACAAAGTTAAAAAATGTTAAGTATAAATATCTCTAATTTTCTTACTTTAATTACTAAATCACAGATCTTAGGAGCCATTTATAATTTTACACTTGTACATTATCACTTTCAGAAAGAAAACAAATGAGTCCAAATCTTTATCTGTATTTATAAATGGGAAGGGGGTGGTTAATTTACTCAACACAGACATTTAGAGACTACATTGACTTTTTAACACATTTCAGTAACTTCCTGGCCTGAGGCATAAGTTCTACTTTTCACCTCGGTGCTGCAATATTCCAATAATAAACAGAGTAATGAGCATCGGGTGGTCAGATGTTCATGACGAGTTCATGGTCTACAGGAGCAAAAGTCTGCAGAGGGAATAATGCAACAAATTCCAGTTGTGCGTGAAGCAAAAGAACAACTACTGTACCCAGCCTATTTATGGACAATGTAATGGGACATCAAACATGGGTGGAGACATTCATACAGGCCTAATATCCACCTTTCATGTTAGAGTCCCCTCCACCTCCTCTGACATTGGCATATATACATATACTGTTACAATAATGGTGCTTATGAAGAAATATTGTTTCTTTTTGCACTGTTTTTGCAACTGGTGTCAAAAACCATTATTCACGGTTAGAAGTTGCTATAGACATAGGAGATGAAAGCATTTCTTACCATTTGTCTTTAACGTTCTGTTAGAGAGGCATTTCATCCCTTGTACTTCCAGCACTGAACTTTAATTAAAACATATCCCTCACAAGCACAATCTGAAAGGAAACACAAGCAGAGATGTTAAGTACAGTTTGGAGATCATTAAGTCCTTAACACTATAGTAACCTTTCCAACAAAATGCTATCTAAAGTGAAATTTCAATTACAATCCTCCAGGAAACTCTTAATGACAAATATAACATACAACAAAAGGAAGTCATTCTTATTTGTGCAATTTCAACATATAGGGGTTTGTTACCTGCAAAACAGCACCCAATTTATTAACTACTTTGTTAACTACACCCAATTTATTGGAGCCCTTGAAGATTAAAATAATTGCCACCTACTGAAAGTGAAAAACACAGCTACAGTTATAAGACTTATAAAAATATAAGCATTAGAGTGTTACAAGACCATGTTCGTTTTAGGATTAAAACAACTGTGGAAAAAGTAAAGCAATTAACAGATTACAGAGATGGGATCCTTGCACACCAGTCTGGTTCGCAAGGCAAATAACAAATATCCTCGTCATCTTTAATTAATCTGAGCATAGTACAGCACAAAAATGTGAGTGGGGTACATCTAAAACTAGAAAACTAAAATCCTACGCTTTTGTGTACACATGTATGAGACAGAAAAATAAGAAGGGAAAGTAAATGCAGTACTAAAACATCTATCACTACAGAAATAATGTCATATAAAAATAACAGGATAAGTAGATATCCACTAAGAATTACTCAACCGCAAATATGTAGTTCTGCTATCTGAAGAGAAGTTTAAATGAGGCATGACAATTGAATCTTACAGAGGAAAGACTGTTGCTCTTTCAACACACCTGTTGCTTTAACCTAAAGGGCCTTTGGTTCACTTTCTGTTTACAGGAGCCTTGAAAGAAAATATTTCCACATCTTATCACTAACCTTTATAATTACAAACAGGTTTTAAAGTTGGCATTCTCTGTCTGGCATTATGAACCTACTGGTTGTTAAAGGAAGACAATCCCTTGGCATTGAATAATCATCAGGCAGTTTTTAGAATTCACTGTGCATGTATGGGAAACAAGCAAAACTCATGTATATCTGAGCTGACTAGAGGAACAGCACTGAGGCACCTTACTCAAATGCATTTGGGATCTTGGGGATGCACTACCACCTGGTAATGAATCCAGAGACCTACCCCCATGTGCAACAAAAAATAAAATAAAAGAGAGATTAAATGAGAAACACCTTTAGAAAAATAATCCTTTTCAAGAAATGAATCAAATAAAAAACCCCACACTCACTTGAATGCTGCATGGGCATTATTATCAGGTATGGCAGAAAACAAATTTCAACTCTAAAACTAAATATTCACACATACAGTCCCTGGACAAGGTCAATGAAATGCACACCACATACAGTCATGCAAAAACAAGGACAAGCTAATAAAACAGCTTCCCTCATCTCATGCCCCTGCTTCTCTTCGCTCCTGACTAATTGGCAAGGAAGTGGTAGAAAGAACAGCTAGTTCACACAGTCTGGTCAATGCAGACTGGAAGCTGAAAAGAGACACTATTTTATGCAGAGACACTGAACATTTCATCATTACAGTGAGGTATTTAGGGACTCCATTTATATGCAAAACAACGTTCAGGGACTGCCAGAGTCCATCTATTCATAACATGGAAATCAGACCTTCTACAGCCCTTATTTCATTCCAACATATCCCACCCTGTCCCCCGAAAAGAAAAAAAAAACATTTATTTTAGACATCTTGTTAAATATTTGGACACATATTCGTAGGTGGAGAACAGCTCCTCATGTTGGAAGTTATTAAAAACTAATTTGTGGCACAGTTTCCCTTTCACAAAAAGGAACTTTAACTTTCCAGAACTTTAAAGAGTTGCTTGTAAGTGGCCTACTAGGGGGAAAAAAAAGGATACAAATGTTGAAAACAAAATTAGTTGCATCAAAAACTATCTTTCCATTGGACATTTTGTTGAGACAACTGGATTAATACGTTTCGTACTGCAGTTAATGTATTTATATTTGTACGTTTTGAAGAAACATAGTGCTTGGTACCTAAATCAGTTTATCGTATTTATGTTTATACCTATACAGTATCTGTCAATAACTTTTTACTTTATCTTAATTATCCTTCCTTGGTAGGACCAACCCATCTCTGATCACCTTCCAATATTTCCACAGAGCCCACCTATGATGAAAACACCTGTGGACTGTGTGATTTATTTGTCTGCCTTTTAGTCTATGACAGGCTAATGACCAGTATTGCCCTGTGTCACATCTCCAAGCATCTATTAGAATGAAGAACTCTTCATTGTAAGGCATGGTCTATGCCTCTGTATTTTCTAATGTATTCACACTTGAACTGTATTTTCCTACACCAGATGATAATCTGTGCTAACACTTAAGGAGACACTGGCCTTCTTCTGCTAGAGAGGTGTTTCTAAATATTCCATAATGCATAAGCATGCCTTTTATCTTAAGAGCTGCCAATTAGGTGGACCTAGCAGCTGATCATTCGTTTGCAGAGATTTCTTTGATTAATCTACCGCATCCCAGAATTAATCATAGTTAAGATTTTGTTTGTGCTAGCATTACAGTACCAGGTGGATCTTTGAACCAGGGCGGTCTAGAATTCCAGTAAAAGTATGCAAAATCAAACAGAAAACCAGCATTCAGCTATACTTTCATCAACACTAATTAAAGAAAGAGTTCTAGGTGTTTAATTATGCAAACACTTGATTTCTTGATCTGGATGAATTTGAAGTTTTTAGAATGCCACTAAAAAATCTTACTTAATTATGAAGAGTTGTGATAACAGAACATTTATACATTAAAGACATTGTAATATATACATACAAGAGTGCATTTTGAAATGGATAACTACTATTTTATAATACAGTAAAATATAAAAGTGTAGAAAAGCTTGATTAAGTATAATCCTTTGCCCTAAGTACAGTAATATTCCAGTCAAGAAAGGCAATATTACAGTATAGTCTTTCAGTTGTGACCTCATCTATGATACTGCTTTTAGATCTGGGTTTTTATGAGTAGTGCAACAGACTTACTTCCAATGTTGGCCAAAACCTTTGAAGGTTGAGGTAGAATCATTAGAAATTGGCAGCCAAGGAAAATCTGATGTCTCTGCTTGTTTGATTTCACAACAGACAATAAGACTCACAACTATTATAGACATTACTCATTCTCTTAACCCTATAAACTGATGGTCTTTTTTAAAAACTTGGCAAGTCCAACACATGCCAGTTCTCATCACATTCAATCAATGAATATGAAAAAAATGATACAAAAATATCAAACGCGTACCACAAGAAAAAGCTATGTCTACTTCAGATTACATTTTAATCTTACCTGATCATTTCTTCAAATAAAACCATTATATAAGGGATAATATGCACCTTTGTAAGCACAAAACTGCAGGGCACAGTCTCAGTTATAATTAGAGTACTTTTTGTTTCCATCAATACTTGGATTTGTTTCAAGTCCTTACTAGAGCTATCCTCTTAAATGATTAACAAGGAGAAACAGCATTTTTTTCTGTTACCTGGTTAAAACCTGTCAGAGACAGTTTGAAGAACCTTTTGATGATCTTAAGTCTCGGTGCATCCGTCACTCTGATGGACACAAAAGATCTTTACAGACAACTAGAAACACTGAACGCCACTAGACTGCACAAAGACGAAAACATGTGAAGGACTCTATAGCATCTTTGTTACCAAAGCTAATTTGTAGCCTCTCATCTCACTTCCTTGGAAGAAAATTATCTTTGACTAAGTTATTATATTGGCTTTTGAACAAACATTAACCATCTTTTAATGCAGGCTCATCACTAAAGGGAAACAGGTACAACTTTAAATATATATTTAATTGTGAAATAACCCTCTGTTCTCTTGATGACAGAAACAAGCCTATTCAAAAATACTATTTCCATTGACATTTACAAACTTAACATTTCAGACATAACAGCAAACTGTTTCCTTCCCCTAGGTACAGTATTTGAGCTACCATCAGTCCATCTGCTTTTGTTCTATTTCACAGTTTAAAGAGTACTGTTTCAAGTCAACTGTCATTTTTAAAAGGAAAGGTTTCTGGTTCTGTTAACTTTGTTTGAAGGTAAGGACTTAAGTAACTCCAACTACATTTAAAATGATAGCTTGGGGATGGGGCTAAGCTAAATTAGCTGTTTTATCAATTCACACACATATATTTATGTGTAGTGCATGTTTTTTTTATTCTGTCCATTTTAAATTCATACAGAAACTGAAGCATTCTGGGATTGCTGAAGTAAACAAAACGTGTCATGACTACTGATGGCATTCAGATGGGATTATTATAAATGTTTTATAATAATAATGTTGAATAACATGAAAACAAACTAATCACAAGTGCAGGTCTCAACACTCGGGAGAAGATTGGATTTCATTTGCTCTGACACAAAGCATAACTTAAAAGTAAACAATCACAGATAACCAATTAAGAGAACAAAGGAGATTCCTTCTGAAATGCTTTTTGATGGTTAGCAAGGCATTAAGCCTGGGGGGTTCACTGACAGGGTTTAAAAAGACAGATCACTTTGAAAAGGATTTAGGTTTTTATGTTGATCCATTTGTGTTCCCATCTATGGGATGCAGGTGAGCATTAGAAAGAAGCCAAAGGAACACCTGAATATATACTGCAGAATACAATTTAAGTTGGGTAAAGTAAGATTAAAAGTGTACAAGTCCACTGGTAATTTCTTATTTGGAACACTTGTTTTGAATCCTACTTTCTTGCTGTCCAGAAAAGACTTCAAAGAAAAGTAAACTGAAAAACGGTTGGCCTCAATGAAGTGTTCTGAATTGTTATTGACCCTCCTTTGCCTTAAAGTACAATTTAGGCACTGCAGCCGCCTCTGCTCTTTTTGAAATAACGAGCTGTGGAGCTGTACAGAACTGGAAACACAAGGAATTTCCACACACAAAAGTTCAAAGACTCATTGGTATCTGAATCCAACTACCCAGCCACGCTGATGAGGCCTACTTTCCAGGATTTGAAAAAATGTCTGAATGAGGCTGCAGGAAGTTACTAGTTAATAAGCATCAAATTAAAAAGACAACCAAATGGTTCATTTTCTCTTATATCCTATATTATTAGTTAATATTTTCTAATACAGGTAGTGAAAAAATACTCACATATTTATTATTTTAATAACATCATATTATTTCATATTTATCATAACTTTAACCAGCTTCTAAGTCCTGAATTACCTAAATTATCTCAATGTCTTCAACCATTTCTAGCTTGAGAGCGAGATCATTTTCGTTTAGATACTTGAAACAAGAAAAAAACCTCTCCCTACAACTATTATTTTTTCCTGTATTGACTGACCCTTTCTTATACATCTATTCCTTTTCTAATCGTTGTTTTTTTTTCACTTGTCAAATTATATTAATCTACTGTACTTTTGTTTAAAACTGTGCTTTTATCTCTGTGCAAACTCCTAAGCCTTGTGTAAATGTTAGAAGTTAAGTATTTGAAGTTTAATTTGTTTTAAGCATTTGTTGTTTAATTTGTGGAGCTATCCAGTGATTTTAAACAGAAAATCACATCACAGTATTTTTATAAGCCAGTTTGGAATCACCATTCTTAAATCAATTTGGTCAAGTGCTATCATCCCCATAGGATAAAAAAGAATGGAAACACATCCTACAAAAAACAGATACAATGTGCTTCTTTTGTGATCATAAGGCACAGAAGCAAACAGCAGTGCTGAGATGCAAGTCAGAGGACTGTTCCAGGCAAACTAATAGGCACAGTCAGAGGTATCCCTGTTGTTTGACACTTGCTTTATCCTGGATAAATTCAGTCTGGGATGTGTATAGCCAATATTGTCTTCTTCAGGAGTTATACATTCATTTTGAGGTTTTATTAGTAGATTGTGCCTTCTGAAGAGATTTTAAAGAGAATTTTTGCAGTGCGACTCTGTAACGGTTCTAGATCAACCATCTAGAAACCCTATGCATAACATGCATGGCTCTATATAGTGTTCTGACACGCTGTGCACTGTGAAAAAGAAAAAGATTTTCAGTATTTAACTGAGAATGTGCTGCAATTGGAAATTTACCTCCCAAAAAGTTGAGCTATATACTAATAAGGTGCAAAAGCTGCACAACTCATAAATGAAGCCATGATTTCCCTTCAGAAAGCTGTTACTGAATAAAAAACAAGATCTGAAAGGAATGAAGCAGGAAAGAGAGGATTAAATGCTCTAGTCCAATAGTGCTGATCAACAGATTCCTCAAGACAGTTTTAATGAAGTCAAAGGGAAAATCCTCACAGAGATGTGGTCTTTATTACTCACAGCGCATACCCAAATCACTGGGGTGGGTTCATTCGTAAATGGCAATGAACTGCATGCCCACTTTCAGACAGATAGGTTCCAATTTGAAAAAACAAATCACAAGTTCTTACAAGCTCCACTGCCTCTTGTAGCCAGACAGGTTGGAATGTGGCTAATCATCAACTGAAGCAAGCCCTTTGCCCGTTAATTACAGAACCAAAGTATACCGTAGCAATAATGGTCCATTCAACCCCCATTAAACTGAAAGAAAACTCTCCTTTCTAATTAGGGGTTGTCTGTTTAAAATACACCTAATGTTGTGCAAAAGAAAAGCCCACATCCTCCCACATTAGACAGAAAAGGCTCTTCTGTAAAGCCATAAGGTGTGCAATCCATCAGTGAAATGTCCATGAGCACATTCTAAAAGCAGGACCCTTTTAGCAGAAATAGATGGATTTAATAGAATATAAAAGCAATCATGTTATAAAACTTTTTGTACTGTAGACCCTTAAGACAGTGTACATATTTATACTATGTCCTGTAAAAGCAAAGTGTGTTCATCTTGCCTATAAATGTCTACACATACTGTAGATCTAAGGCAGGATGTCTAGCAAATTTACTTTTTCCCAGCTCCTTCATTGTATCTGTAACTCCAATTAAGTGCACCATGCTCCAAAAGAGTAGAGAGAGGAAAAAAGTATCTTTAACAAATTGTGAGTTTGATTCAGCAGCTTCTTAATTGCTTGCTGAAAGGACAATTTGTCTCTTGGGTGTAAACCTAGCAAAACACCACACAGGACTCATTAGATTTAGCCGTGTTCATTTCCCATGCTTAACTGCCCCTGTGACTGCTGGCCAGATGACAATTTTTATTTTTAGTGCAGTACAATATCTCCTGTTCTTCGGATCTACATCCCGCAATGTCTAATGAATTGAGGGAATATTTTTGCTTCCTTTATAAGGTTTCTTGTTGACTAAAAAAAGGAGATTGAATATCAGGATAAAAAAATGCCTTTTCTTTTTTTATAGGATCTCTTACTTGTGGAATAGCTTTTTAGGAGTAGTTTGTATGTGTTGTATTTTCACTGTGCATTTGGTTTATGATTTCTTTGCTGTTGCTATAGGTTTGGTAACGTTTTAAGTGTCATTTGGCTATCCCTTTCAAAAATTACATTTGACATTTCAAGTCAGAACAGGGACACAGAGGCATGGCAATATTTCACTGTGTTACATATCAAGGTGTTTAGATCTGGATAAATAAACCTTTATCGGCTTGAAAGATTATTCATGCGCTTGAATAATATATTCACACTCTCTCTAAATACTACAAATCTTTGAAATTGCAAGCCAATTTAGTTTCATTGTTTAGCTTCATTTGATTTTCTGCTCAATTATAAAGGTTGCCAAAAAAAATGTTTTCTGAACGACTGGACCATTTTGTGTAGGAATCACCAATTAATTAATCATTCCCTGCGTTTGTCGTTTATCACCCCAAAGGATTTCAAAATTCATCAGATTGTACAAACCCAGAGAGGAAATGAGCTGGGAAACAACTTGTTTAATATTAATTGTAATGAAGCAAAGATTTCATTTACACATTGCTGTGATGGGAAAGTTAGTTTTTTCTCTTGTGAAATGTTGCCTATGTTGTTGATATTAAGGGACGGGATCCTAAAAAAATTATGACAAAGTAAAGTTTACACCTGTTTTTACCTCTAAAGAAAATGACATCATGAAGTTCTCAGATGCCACACAAATCTTCAAATGTAGATTTCGTCATTTAAATGATCGTTTTTGTTCATCAGTCTTTAAATAACTTATTAGTTGCTTTAGAAATATGACTTCAATCACATTTTCCAAATCAGATATAATTCTTTCTATCTATAATTGTAGATTATGTCATTTATAGTTCCATCATCACAGTTCATATAATTTTTAGCTATGGAAAATCTAACTGGCTTTCGCCAAAACTTCTTCAAGACATTTCCTGCATCATGTTTACACTTCCAGAGTTTTCAGAATTATGACAACTTCAACTAGTCTTTTACCTTGCACAAAGTTACTGTAGAAGTATATCAACTATCGGTCAAAATTATTTTGCAGTGAACATGGGAATTCAAAATACATTCTGTGACAACAGCTGCTATTCATCCATAATATTTGAATATTTTCCATAATATCATATCATCTCTAGTATTTTCCCCACTCATAATTTTCCAACTTACTGATTACTAGTGCCAATGTATTTGTTGTTATTCAGTACAACAAACTATTTCCAATTCACACACTTTAAAAATTTCATCTGTGCCAAAAGACATCAATATTTAGAGGCTTGTGGGCAATGAGTCAACTGATAAAGCCCAAGAACAATCAGTCCATACAAAATTCCAACAGACAGTGGATGGAAAATCATGCCAGTGAAATATTTCAGGAGATAATGGGATACCATTAGCACAACACAACATTGCAGATGGTAAAGTAATGTAATGACAAATTATTGAGCCTAGCAAAACAAGCCAGCGACCAGTTTCACACTCTGAATTACCCAGTTTTTAAAAAAAGAATTTGAATCTGAATCAATAAATGCCTAAATAAAATTAATGCAGCTCAATTCTCAAGCCAACAGTGTGTTGAAAAGTATTCCGACTATATAACCAAACCCGTAGTAACTACATAGGCGTTGGCTTGCAAAAGCAGAACAAAGCTCCAGCTTCATAAAGCTCTTTTGCAGATTTAGATAACGTACAGTAGTAACACTTCAGAAATGCATAATGCTAAAGAGTATTCAGGTATTTATCTTCCATGAGGAATGACACCTGGGACATATGAGTGTAGTACAACATGTCTAACTACTCCCTTGCCTGCGGGAGGGAAAAAGAAAAACAGGCTGTATCAGTGCTAAAGGTAATAAAACACAGGGCAAAGGGCACCTTCACTGTCACCATTAACAGCATTATTCAGGGAAGCAATGAACAAGCTGGAACTAGTGCAAGCTTAATCATGATCTTAGCTGAACCACAGGAAGAGAGACAAGCCACTAATTATACAAGCCAAGATGAAGAAAAGGGGTAGAGTGCCCCTCTAGTGTGGAGCAATGTTGCAGTAAAAGTGAGAAATGGACTATGCGACGCGATACCACAGGGATGTGAAAGCCACTATCCGGCAAGTTTGAGAAATAACCCATAAAGGTCTGAAAATTTCTGAAGAGGTGGAACATTTTTTTCCCCCCATCAAAACAACTCAATCAGCTTATTTGTTCAATTGTTACACACATCATTCGGAACAAAACCATGAAACACATGCAAGACCCCAGTTGATCCCTCTGACTTCACTGAACTGGACAGGACTGGCTGAATCATTCAAAGATTTAAAACGGAGCTTTAAAAAGTGATTATTAAGGGGCCGTTATGTTTTCAATAAAGACTTAACGACAAAATTCATTTCAATTTGCCACCCAGAAGTGATTTGTGAAACGGGCCCTGGGAATTTTGTACAGGGACTCTACGCCAGATGACTGTTTGTGACCCTTTTAACACCCAGGGCACTGGGGAAAACTCAGAGTGGTCTGAACTCCTCAGGCAACTTGGATCATGCAGTTATTCACACATCAGACTTCAATGAGTCATGGTACAGTGGGATGGCAGGCCAGAAAGCAGCAGTCAGAAAGCTTGCTTTCATTTTTTAATGCTAAACAGAGGGAAGGGAACTACAGTACGATTCTGGTTGCATGATCCTTAACTGAGGTTCAGAAACACAGTGAGTGGTGTATTCATTGGTTGATCCAACTGTACAGAAAAATGTTAATATATTTCAATGGTCATGCAGAGATGGTTTGGAAAGCTAAAACACCCTCTCCGGATTAAGCTTTAACAAATTTTGCAAAAGTGCTATGTCTTGAGCCACATTTCGGAGGACATCAAACTAGATTCAAATGTACCATAACAGTTACACAGTTACAGTATCCCTTTTGGTAGTTTCTCCTCCATTGTAGCATATGGAGCATTTTTTAAAAAATAAAATAAAACTTAATTCATAATTAATATTAGCCGAAATGTCACTAGAGACAATCTTTAAATATTTCAGCAAACTAGGAGTAAAGCAGAAAGCTCTGAAAATCACCTTGTTACTCTCTCTGATTAAGGTCAGCCGTTCAATTTGTATTTAATCACTATAACTTTCTCAATGCATACAACAGACGTCAAACAAAGTGTCTGCCCTTTCAAACAAGAAATTAAAGACAGAAGTTGTATTTTCCATGGACTTACAAATGCTAACTAGGCATGACTTATCCGTGGGAACATCGAGAGCCATTAGGGCATCACGTGTCTGTGGTGTCGTACTTAGTGGCAGCTGGAAAGCAGATAAGGGTCAGTGATGGATGATAATGGTCAGAAAAAAAAAGAGCTCAATCCCATCATTACAGTGCTGGATTTGCCTAAAAAATCCACCTGATCCAACACTTCAGCTCTTCTGTTCGTGGCCTGATTTTTATATCAATCATGGAAAGCCATTACTACCACACACAGACCCCTCTCCTCCCCTTGACCACCGAAAGAGAAGGAATAAAACAGGTTAATAATTCATGACAGAACAGCTTTCATCCCAGACTGCCTCCTGGGTGCAAAAATGGACTTTGGTTTCTTTCCTGTCTCAGAAGTGTTAAGCGAGGTATAATGATAAGAGGCATATTGTAAAAGCCTGAAGGGAACATCTGCAATCTCCTTCACGACACACTCCCCCCTGACAGTGTCCTGCCGTGCCCTGAGCGTAACCTGTGCGGACTGCCCATTAGAATGACCAGACAGACAATCTATCAGGGTACGCCTTTGTTCACACCAGACTGCCAAACAGCTGTGGCCCAACCTTCAATTCAAGCAATCCTGACATGGCGGCCGACTCAGACAGGGCTCCTAGAGGCCAGCTAAATTTAGTTGCACTAAACAATCCTCTTTCATACACCCAGAAGTTGAAAGCAAAGAACATGTCACATTGCTTAACATGTACGCGAGACAGTGCACAAACCTCAGATGACTCATTACAGGTAGTAAATATCCCCATTTGCAAAAGTGAAGATCCCTGCCACATACTGTAAATATGTGCAGATCCCAAAAAGAAAGCAACGGAATTGTTTCCAATGGTTTCTCTGTCCATTCACAGTATAAATACCACCTTTGGGCAGGAGAACCTGCTTTAGGGCCTACAAGAAAGAAAATAATTCTTTTTTGTCTGTTCTATCTTCCATTTTTGCCACAGTACACCTATTCTCTGTCAGGGTTAATCATTTCAATTGTGTCAGACCTGTGAAGCAGGCTGTCTAATACAAACTATTTTCCACTGTAAATCTACAATTACACAGTGACACTTTGAAGAGTTTCTAAGAAGAGACTTTATTAGGCTGTTGAATAGCAAATTGAAAAAAGCTAAATATTTATAAGACTACACTGAATAAGACTCTCTTTAAAAACCTGAAGGCTTTGATGAGGAAAATGTAACTATTCAGACAGTATAAAACTGTACGATATACACAGTTGGTATAACTTCTAATACGTTTGACTATGAATTGCAGGTAAGCAAAACAGAAAACCGAAACCTTGATACTCACACTTTTCAAGGTTCCATGTTCCGTTCTCTACTCAGACAAGTTTTAAAGTGAAGTAATTGGGTAGTATATCCCAGCAACAACTTCCTTGGTAAGGTTAATAGCTGAATAAGCTGACTAGAACATAAGTTTGCCATTATTAGAGAGCTATGCCATCAATCTTGCTTTTGAGGAAGCCGTTTTACTCATCGTTTTCGTTTTTATCACTTTGATGGCTCGTGAAACCACAAAAGACAGCAAAATAAGGTGAAAATACATCCACTCCCTTTGTACTCAAAGATGGAACTCGTTAATGTCCAGCTGCAATGTTTTTCATGTGCTGCATTTCTCAGAAACATTAACACATTCATTATGACATCTACCCAGATCGAGCAGGCCTTTTGTGTTGTATCAGAGAAACACTTGATTAAGGAGAATTAATGCAGTTCTGAGACTTTGGTCCTTTCACAAAGGGTTCAATATGTTCAGAATAGAAGTAACTATTAAACCTGAGAAGGGTAGGTTGGACCTTTTTCCTTTCTAGTTCAACTATTCTTTCACTTCTATGCACTGCAATAGTAGCTGCTTCAATGCCTCAAGCCAAAACTTCACATAAAAAGTGTTTACAGTTTTAAACAATTTATAACCAGAACTTCTGCGGCTATATTTAACATGGTGGAGGACAGATGTGGGCAAAATGCCATTTCATTTAATATAATTTGTGCACCATCAGAATTTCTGAACCAAACCACTTAAAACATATAGTTTAAAGACGATGTAACACAGACGGCTTTTCCCTCCCTGACTCACAAATGGGGGCCCCTCTTAAATCAGTGATACCGGCGAACCAGAGGGTGGCACTCTTTCGCCAAATCCAGAAAACCAAAACCCCTTTTTTAACGTGGTGGTGGGGGAAAATATCAAGTTGTCTTTTAGATGTAAAGTAGGGAGACTTGCTCACATTTAAAACTCCACACATTAAATATCTTGCCTTCCTTTGTAAGATCAAAAGGTCATGTTTTGTGGCTCAAGTGCTGGGCTCTCAAAATATCTTAAGCTGTGATGAGAAATCAACTGATATATAACGTAAGGAAGTTTGAGTGGGGACCTGTGTCAGTGTGCGTTTGTCGCGAAGTTTCAAGCAAAGGTTTATTCCATGCTGTATAAAGGTTACTCAACATGGCTGGGTAACTTATACTGTAATTGCATTGCTACTGGTACACGTTTAAACAAGGATGAACTGCCCTGCACATTCTAATAATTGCATTGTTTGTTCCAGAAATGCACCAATGTAGCTTCTCATGACTTTGTAAAGCTGCGTTAGGATTATAGGGACAGAAAGGGCAGTTAAACCTGCATTTGACTGTTTCACCTCTGTGAGGCTACATACGAGAAAGGGCATGTAATGTTGTAACCACTTGCTCTCATAAGGGGCACGCTGTTGAAGAGCAGCACAAACAGAAAATGATTAAGATGATGGATGTCTCTTTTACATCCCCTGGGGAAACTTTCACACCTCTACTCTGACTGGATGACACTGCAATATTACCGTAGTGTGTGCACATATTTGTTCCCATTGAAAAAGACACATTAGACACCTCTCCGGTTACCAATCACTCCCATCTGTGAAGACATGCGAGTGCACTACAGGCAGTAAAAGGCAACAATGTCAACACTTGTCAAGTTCAATGCTTTTTGGATGATGAATACTGATTTTGTCCCTGCCTGACAGAGGTAAAAACATGCAATTCTTTCCACGTGAAAACCTGTGTTGCAGAATACCAAAAAGGCCATGCTCCTAAGGCTGGAAACAGAAGGCATACTACAAATGTGTGGAGGTTGTCTTGCTCATATGGTCCCTAGCAACTTCTTGATCCAGGGATGTGATCCAGCTTTTCCTGCAAGGATCCCATGAAATCAGGTTGAAAAACAGTTTCATTCAAGCCTCCACCACCACATGAGCAAAGAAGCAGTAATTTCAGTCCTAAATGTGCATTACCTTAAAATGCCATTAAAAGGGCAGCAGGCCAACATGTTTTGTATAAAAGTCTTACCTCCAATGCACCTTAAAAAAACACCTTAAAAACCACTGAAAAAAACTGGATCCCATACTAATAGCCTAGACACCCCTCAATGCCAGTGTGAGAAAATGCTAAAACTATATAGTGGCCTTTGTACTCTCCATGATTCAGCAATTGGAACATGTGTGGGACAGTTTCAAATGCATCAGTCTTGTCTCCCCCACTGTCCTCCTTAAAAAAATAACACTGGCACTAAAAGAAAAAAATATATAATAAATGTTTTTACTCAGTAAAAACAGAGTTTAAGGAAATTAGCTGAAGTATTTTCAGCTTAAAAGGTGTCTATCTACACTTTCTTATTCACTTTCTCCCTGTTTGAGGAGCTCCAAAACCGAGACCAGACACAAGAAAGCACATAGCTAATCTAAATCGGGTCGGTATTGTAACATAACTGAAAAAAGAATTAACATTTCATGAAGCGTATTGAAAGCTTGAACTGCACTGGAACATTTACATCCCCTTCTTTTGGAAAAAAGTTGGGTTTTGTCAAGCCAGCTGTCCCTTTAAGAAAAACACGCTTTGTGATTAAAAATAAAACATAATGTTATGTTTTGCTACACAACAGGGATCGCAAACCAATCTCCCACACAGCGTGGCACGTTACTGTCTTGCATAGTCCAAACCCCCAAAACACAACAAATTCTAAAAAGGAAATGCAAAGGCCTTTCTTTGGTACATCACTACTGGTCATATCCTCAAAGAAAAGGGCATTAAAGGGCATCGGAGCATGAAGGGCTTTGGAAGAGGCCCACATTCAGACAAAATTATACACTTCAGTTTAGACATATTGTGGGACATCAAACCGCCTCATCTGCTGTGAATTTTCACATTACAGGAGTATGTAATCATCCTGGAGCTAGTGAAAGGAATGCCATTGTGTTTTCTGGACTCTCGTCCACCCTAACACACACACACACACAACTCCATTACAAACCTAAAACTGCAAAAGGACACTTAACTAGGTCAGAGTCCCCCAAAATAAAACTTGTCATAACACTATTCCAAATAATGATGGAGCAAAAATCTATTAAATGCATATTTTATTGATCAGTGGTGATACTATTGCTAATAATGTTGGAGCAAAGTTCTATTAAATGCCTATCTTATTGAGCAGTGTGGAGCAGTGGTTAGGCTCTGGAATCACAGCTAAAAAGACGCAGGATCAAATCCCAGGTGGAACACCACCATTTATTACCCTTCAGCAAGGTAATTCATTCAGATTGCCTATAGCAGTATAAATGTACAGTAAGTAACTCTGGATAAAAGCATCAGCTAAATAAATCAGTAATAAAAGCCACCAATACAATTAATTTAATTTATAAAGCCAACCGATGTTTATACAGTATTTTCTTTTAAATTGTCAAGGTTTAATGAACTATTTCTGAAAACATATTATATCACTTCATAAAGACTAAAAACAATCTTTTTTTAAAATCACATTGTTGTCAAAATTGTAATTACTTTTCAAGTAATGACATATTTGATGTGGGTTTCAGAATTTTTATTCTGAAATAGCAGATGCACGTCTAACCTAACTGTTTTCATTTTAAAAGTTGCCAACTGGAAATATCCATTCCAACGATTTTTTAAATGAAAAATTCCTGAAACAAATTAAGAAAGACCTTAAGTTTTTATGAATGGCAGTAACTGTGATAACAATAAAACAAAGACGCAAAAGCACAAATAGAAAAGGTGGAGGTGGATTTAAGGCTTAAGAATGGAGACAAAGTTTTACACTTAAAAACTGGAACAAACCGGCATGCACAATCCCTCATCAAACAGCTGGTTCTCAGCCTCAAAAGCTACCAGCAACCAGACACACATATTGGGAGGAATGAGCCCTTCCCATTTGATAAAACGTGAGTCACATGGTTCGTGCTAAAGCAGACACCTGCAAGGGAGAGGATGCCTTTCAGCCAATAGTGACTGTAAAAACCAATAAGAAAAACTATCCATTTTAAAGGATTTCAGCAAAGTGGCTTTCACACATAGCTTAGCAGATATTTGGGAGACACTAAAATGCTTTATCTAGGAAAGCCTGAACAGCATTGCACTGAGCACTGCACATACTGCTTTTCTGGCTGTGTGCGCACAGCGGATCACAGATTCCGGAAACTGGAGCCACTGGTACCACCTGACCTCCTGTCCATCTCTGGAAATAAAACCAGCGGCCTGTGAAAATCATGGGAAGTGCATCATGCAGGCAAGGACAGACTCCGTGGGAGAACAACACAGCCATCACTACATTCATCAAATCCTCATTCTTAGGATGCTTGGACAGGGAAGTGATTCTAACCAAGGATTCGTTAGTTTCGCTTTGTTATCAACTCAGTCCGTTAAGGAGCGTCAGCCCAGCTATGCCCAGGAGATTTTTCAGCTAATGTGTGAAAGAATCATGTTCATATAAGAATGTGTTGTTTCACATGATATCAATATGTAGGTTTAATGTCTTTTCTATCAATAACATATCTAGTTATCCCACAACCTTCATTATCTAATCAAGAAAAAGTGTCTGACTCCAAATTTGTTCTTGAAACAGCCTGGATTCAGAAAGTCGTATCCATAAGAAATAACAATTAAAGTAATGAAGCTGTTGCATATAGCTCTTTTAAATCACTATTTCACTGCCCAATTAAAAACTTTATATTAGGAATGATGTAAAAAAATCACAATACCCTTACTGTTGAATGCAACCCTAACATCTCAAAATACCATTATTTTGATTGTACTAGAAGCATTTTATTACGTGCTGTATAAATACTTCAGCTCTTCATCTAATAATTCATTGAATTACATTAAAAAAGGGAGACTTTCTCCTCTCAATTTTAAGCAAGTTATCACTCCTAATGTACTCTCAATATAGGCTTCAGTTCAGGAAACACTTGATACATGGTGATAAGATATAGAGCCTTACACAGCCACACACTGACCTTTCTCATACAGATAGCCAAATTAACGCCATCTCCTAGGCTATAAATCTATGAATATTACTGCAAAGGAGCCTCAGTATGCACAGATGTGGTGCTTTTTCAATAATTTAATCAGAATTAGGCACTGAAAGCAATAAAATATTTAATCTAAAGCCAGGGAGGAGGTAAGTATTTTGCCATTTTTCTAAGATAGTTATTTATATATTATTATTTTTCGGTCATGCTCTAAATATGCCCCAGGACGAGTCTGACAGGAATGTTGAAAAATTAACTCCACAGCAGCTATTAACTGACACAGCGGTTCTCAACATTGCATTTTCAAAGCAATTTTCAGAAATGACAAGTGCTTTTTAAAACTTCATTTCTGTCTGTCGACTAATATGAGTTTTATTACATGCTTTCAGAATCACATTCATTAAAAATATTTCCTTCGACCTGCTTTTTTCCCTTTAAAAAGACCTTGTTGGCATGTTATAACTGGTACAAGACATTGCAGAGTATATTATCATAGGATATTGCCATTCGGGCCTTGCAATAACGCTCAAAGTAGAGCAATATTTCATCATAGCACTTAAACTTTTCATCTGTTTCAGCTTAATTGGAAGCAATACCAAACTTCAGACCCATTTAGTGAAGTTCAGAGTCTAGGACTTTAATAAAGCCAACAGCATTTTAACCATGGTTACAGTGGTTTTTAACTGATAGGTTTTGACAGCGGAAAACAAATGCAATACTTTAATTCACATTATTATTCATTTATTTGTTCACTTTCTGAATACATTACATTTAAAGTGCATCCCCTTCACATGACTTCCTTTTTATATTACTGAGTGAGGATAAAGGGTAAGAGATGAAAGCACGTTGCAGTCCTGGTTGCCCTGACAACATCTTACAGTAATGGGCAGAACGTAAAAGAGCCTAAGTACAAAAGAAGACTAAATAATACGTACCTACTGTAAAGTAAAAACACTCTACTAAAAAACTGTGGAATTGGGGGTATCCAAAACAGACTGGTTTCAAGAATCACAAAGCTAGAGTTGCTTCATCTGAGCATGTCTTGTATAAGCAAATCAGAAACCGAGACCTTTATTAGAAATATTGAGACATGTAATTAAAAGGGCATCCTGTAATTGCTGCATAAGAGCATTCACTATGCAAATAATTATACTGTTTGGTCTACAGTCTTTTTGAGCCCTTGATAAAAACTATAGGATGATCATCTGCATTCAGCCCTGCACAATGCACAAGGCTGAGTTTATACAGATGTACTCCGTGTGAATGTCACAGCTGTGACAGCTGTCCCATTTTAACATGGCAATACAAGAAGAAATGCGGAAAATTAAGATGAAATTGATAATGTTGCATACTTGAAACAATCCCTAAGGAATAATCCCCTTTCCCTGGAAAAAAAAAAGTTTTTGGATGGCCACTTTTGAAAAATAAATTCAAAAAATACCTGTAACTGGATTCCTCAACAAAACGTGTCCAGATCTTCACTCTTATCTCATTAATTCAAAGCTGAGAGGAGAAACAGTAGCAAACACCAGCTGGTGTACAATGTCCCTGAGAACAAACAAAGGTATTTCCGGTTAAACACTGATGCAGAATGAGTTGGCTAAACATTTATGCAGAATTAGCTTCTATTTTTAAAACAGGAAGTCAGAAACAAGACAGGGATCAAAATGTCAACTTTAAAAATAACAGTTTAAGAAGATATAGAGGAATACACAGATCTCCTCTGAACTGCATGATCCACGGGCGCTATGATCCACAGTTGGGTCTGATGGTTTTTCCATCAACATTTTTGCGTCAAGAACTGTCTCCTATTCACAATTACAAACCTGATCCTTTCACAACCAACATTGTCTTTGTTCCAAAACTAGAAAAATAACTTTTTTAGTTTAATCTTGTCTGTACGTGGCTTGCATTTCTATCCTGGAACTGTTGCAGATTGCTTATATGTGAACAATAGCCTTTTTTCAGAGTACTTAAGCTTCGTCTTCTATGTAAGGTTTTATAACAGAATTACGCTGATTTTGCTTTACTTTTAAAAGATCAAATTAATATACTGTATGAGCCCATAACAAAGCCTAACAATCACTATTTGATGTAAAGTAGTATTTGATGTTTGCATCAATACTATTCCAAGTCCTTCACTATCCACTTGATTTTCATAAGTCATATACTTGTTGATTGGGCTTACATTCATTTCCATTACATAATGATTTTGACCAGCTCTGGATAAGGTCAAAATCATTTTGTTTGACTTTTCCTACTGTCAGGTGTTGCTTACCTTCATAATTTGTCATCAATAAGAACTTACTTCATTTACATAACAGACTTAGGTAACTTACCTTATAAATACTCCCTCCTTTCCTTATATTGACTTATCCACATGCACTGGCGACTTTGGTTTTCTGGTGATCTGCAATTAAGAGTTAGCATTTAATTAGTTACAGTACGTTAGCTGAAGTAAGTCATATATGACTAAAGGTAGTCATATAGTGTGCTTAAAGAAGTCTATTTAAATTCTTTAAAAAGAATTGAAGAAAATAAATAAAGTGAAGATATTTTAAAATAAACTTCTAAAACATTAAGAAGAGAGCCATTATAGCACAATATGCCTATAAAGATATATTGGATAAGGTGCTTTCTCAACTTATACAATTTCCATGGAACCTGTTGTATTTGAAAATTGACTTTTGATAACAGCCAAGGAAATTTAATAGCATTTAGAGTGGAACAGAGGAGTGAACTGAATGAATTGGAAAACAGGTTAGTTAGCCCTTTTAGGAAACAGAGCGTGAGCTGAGACCAAAACATGGCAGGACAAAAAAAAAAGTAGGTGAAAATGCAGGCACCTGGGCTCTCACACCATCAGAGCACACTTTTCAGCATTTGCTGGTAGTCAGCTAGATGTAAAGTAGGTAGGAACAAGACAGATGTGCAAATATGATAAGTTCTTCCTGAACCTGCTTAAGGTAGGACAAAGGGTAAAAAAGCTGACCAGGATAATACAAATAGGAATGCTACGAGCAAAACAAAAGGAAGAGAACAAAAACCCCAAAGCTGCCATGAAAAAATAAGTGGTGAGAAACACATATGTGCAGATACACTGCAAATAAATTAAATCTGATATAGGTACGTATACTGTATAGCATGTTGCAAATAATAATTTGAGCTACAGCTGTTTAAGGTGCTGGAAGACCTTAAAGCACCAGCTTGTAGGAATAAACTGCCTTCATTACTGTTTGTGTTACAACACTATGGAGAAATAATTAAAAGGCAAATGGACTGTTCTGGAAGATGTATCTAGAACTCGTATTAATCTTCATTTATGGCCTGCTGGAACTGGATTGTCTCACCAGTGGGGAAAAAAAAGACTGAATTCTCAATCGGGGCTGGACATGAGGTGGACACTGGCCAAATTTCATCCCCCACAAAAGCACTAAATGAGAATTGTGTACAATTAAAAAAATAATATTGGCCATATTCAAAGTGTGCATTCTACAAAGTTTTCTTTTGTGTGGATGAAAAAAATGGTTTTCTAAGTTTTACCAAGCTATTTTTTTCATTGAACCCTTGATTAGTTGAAGCCGATTCATTACTCCGTGAATATACAGTACAATATCTCTCACCATACATGAAAAATGTACAAAATCAATTTATACAACAATATATAGAGACCTTGTAAAAATAAATCATTTGACAATCTAATAACATTAGACTATTGCACACCCCTACTCTTTTCGAGAAACGCCCTGGGATTTTTAATGACCACAGAGAGTCAGGACCTCGGTTTTACATCTCATCCGAAGGACAGTGCCTGTTTTGCAGTATAGTGTCCCCGTCACTACACTGGGGCATTAGGACCCACATGAGCCACAGGGTGAGTGCCCCCTGCTGGCCCGACTAACACCTCTTCCAGCAGCAGCCTTAGTTTTTCCCAGGAGGTCTCCCATCCAGGTACTGACCAGGCTCACACCTGCTTAGCTTCAGTTAGAAAGTATGATTTTCAAGTTTTGCTCCTCCCTTTCTGCCACAATCTCTGGATTAAAATTTTAAAAATGTTGGCTTGATTGCATTTCTTAAAACTTAGAAACCTAAATTCCACTTCCTGGATGTGGGAATTTAGAGTTTAGCAGCTACTTACAGAAAAGGTTTATTCAAGTGATATTAATCTTCATATTTCATACAAATCATTTTCCTTTTAATAAATGCTTGATAAAGGATCTACTGTGCCTGTCTGTCCATTCATATATATTTACACCATATACAGCATAGTGTATATGGAGAGTATTCTTTGTCTTTCTCAGTGTCCACAAGAATCAGACGGGTTTATGTAAGGCACCGAGTCCTGAGAAGGGGTTAAAGATGAATCTAGTCCGAAACGCAAGAATAATTGCTCCACAAATCCATTTCTAACTGACCTTTTCCAGTTACTCATTCAAAGTTAATGATGTTAACTGCCTCAGGGAGCTCTAGCTAAGCCAATCAGATGGTAATGAATTATATCCATGTGCAACAAAATCTACGAGATGTAAGCATCGTTGTGAGACTGCAAAACTCTTTTGACAACAACAGGAGGCATGACACTATCAATACTGTCTTCTTACCCCACTAAGCATATTTTCAGGGTTGCAATGCAAATACTAGGATTTCCTAGTTACCCAGTGCAATAAGCTTTGCCTTAGTGCTATTTTATACTAAGGTGGAGCCTGAATTCAACTTGCAACAGTTATGGCAACATTTGAGTGGAGTGGCCGGTATTTGATTTGAATATTTGAGGGTTTTTTTACACTGGTGTACACAGAAGTAGCAAAAAATAAGTTCCCTTTTTACTCCCACTGAACTTTAGAAAAATTAAATATTAGTTCAGCAGTCTACAGTCTAGAGCTGTAAACATATGTTAGCAATGGGTATATGTGTAATAGGGAGTTCTAATATAGTGGTTTTTTATGTAGATTAATTCTAGATAATTCTGGTCCTGAACAGAGCTCAAAAACATAACCTATGTCCCACTTCCTAGTTTAGGTAATACACTTTTCTCCAATGCACCCCTCAGTTGTGAAGGTATATTTTCATAGTTTTACAGCAGTAGAGATAAAATGATTTCTAGAAGCATCATGGGAACATTTGTTGAAAAGATTACTGCTGCATGAAGTAATTTTTGCACAACCTGTACTAAATATTCTTCGCAGGGTTTCCCTAAATCACGCAGCTGTTGTGACGGTACAGTACATTAATGAGCCAGATGTAGCTTATATTTAGGAAATTTCAGCTTTTCTTTTTTGTGCATTCAGTGAAAATGAGAAAATGAGAATGTTCATGCACAGCATACACATAATGCAACACAAGAAATAAGTCATATATAAATTTTCTAAGTACCAGCGTTACCATAAACAGAAGCCCTGTTTGCTTGCTACATCTTGCATGTACAGTACAAATGACATTGACCATCACCTCTACCAGGCTTCTCCAATTAAGGCTTCTACAATGAAACTCTTATAATCTACTTCATAAAATGTATAAGCATATGAGCAGATTAGATTACGTAAATAAAAAACAGGAAATTGTACATAATTAGTGCTTTTTTTCTGTATTCGAAAACCTAGCAACTGACCTTTAAGCTTTGAGCTGAATGGTTGACACAGAGATAGATTGTCCTACCAATAGCTTAACAGTATTACTATGACTAATCTAAGCAGGCTAAAGCCCTCAGTGCAATGAACTTTTTTTTTCTGCTGACAGCGTCAGAGTGGTGGTACGAAGATTTTTCTCATCTCGGGCTCTGCTGCTACTTTACAGTAGAAATCAAGCAATAATGCTTGATTGTTTTTTTAAAAAGAAACATTACTTTTTTCTGCCAATGGACCTTACTAAATATTTGTAATATTTTTAAAAGTGATGTCATATATATGATGCACACATATGCAACTTTTGAGTGAGCACCAAACAGCAAATTCAACCACTACAGAATCTAAGCTTTTAAATAAAAGCTGTAGGCTATTAAATAAGCTAGGGCTCACCATCAACTTAGATTAAGAAAATTCTCTGGCAAGACAGTCAACAACAAATCAGTGAATACTTAAGTGTTTCAATTAAGAAACGAACATACAAGACAAACTAGGTCTCCTCAGGAAATATACAAAATCTAAAAATGCACTTCAAAATAAGATATGAAATGAGATAGTATAGAATATTTTTCTCATCTGAGGGGTCCAAAAATAACTTGAAGGTGCCTTTTAATCCAATGCAGCAGAAAGATCATGAATTATCCTGATTAACTGCAATTGTCAACACTCTAGGCAGCTGTTACGAAAAGAATTTGGACAGTGCCCGGTATTCACTATGCAACAGATGTCACATTTTTACTGACACAGAACATGTTTTTTTACTGTGGTTTGCACATTCAAAATAAGTAAAAATGTTATGGCTGAAAGCTTAAGTCTTAAAGCTACTGTGGCCCCACACACACCCGTGCACACAGGAATAGTACAAAAAATCAATTACATCTCAGTTTTGTCATTTGTTTACAAATAACATTTTGTTTCAGTGTTTAAGCAGAAATCTAGATGATGCCAGCAAAACAAATGAAGCTCACTCCAGAAATCTCTTGAAACACATCTGAAAAAGCACAGAGACCACAGGTTGTTTACACTGCTGGATGAAGGTGCTTTACATGACATGCTTTCAGGGCCATTTAGAGACAGACGCCTTTGCGTAGCTCAATCAGAACTGTGCTTCCAGCCACACTGGCATCCGACTGGCTGAATCAGCAAGGACTGAAATCTACGATCCAGACACCACTAGTCTGAGCCTGGGTAATTTCACTAGCTGATTGTGACTGGGGTCTTCAAGCAGTGGTATGGTGACATACCTTGCCACTGGGTAAAATAGGATAAGCCAGCCTGGGTTCTCATACCTTTCTGTCAGAGAGTGACTCCTGCTACTTCTGAGACTCCTGCAGGCATGCTAGATCATCAGCAAGAGAAATGATGTGCTTCCAATCAACACTAACTCTCATTTGTATTGCTGGAGAGGCTAGCTTTAAAACACGTGGCAATTCCAAACTGGATGTGAATAGAATTTTAAAAATAACAGGTGACTGCAAAGTTATAAAAGAGAAAAAAACGCGGAAATGAAACTCGGGTGCAAAATGGGATATAGGAGCTAATTCTGTGATGCATTTGTGCAGATCACAGTTATAAGTCACAAGTATCAAAAGCAACAAAAATTGTGTTCCAGTACATCTCAAATCCATTTTCAATTAAGATTTCAATTAAAAGTGGTAAGTTTCAGACAGATACCTGCTAACACGCCATAATCAAATCTGCATTTGCGTTATATTTGCAAATTACCTGTAAAAGTGAAAAAATTCCCCTGCGAAAAGACAAGGGCAAGATGAGGGTCAGGAAAATCAAGTACAATGCAAAGGAAAAAATATTTAATAAATCCAGCAGGAAGGGCATATTATAACCAATATTTTTAATATTCGTTACATGTAGCACTGCTTTTGCCCAGGTTGTGAAATACTCAGTCCTAAAATTCCTAGTCTGTCTTGCCCCTGATTAACATTCTCCCCTCTCCAAATTCTTTGGGAGCAATTGTTTCAGAGATAAGCTCTAGCCAGCCTTGTATAACTAAAGCTCCCACTGGGATTAGCGTTTGGCAGACCCCATCATAGGAAGAGGTTATGGCCTGAGAGATTCTTTACCACACTGCAAACAGAGATGCAGGATGTACTAGTGTTCAAGCCAGGTGCTGTGGTGTGCAGCCTGTAACATGCACAAACCCAACCGCTGGAACTGGAGTGCATATCAGTAAGGTTCTTCTCTGCACCTTTTGAGTTTCCAACATTTACACATCAGCTCTAGCTAAACTCAAATCTAATCCCTTTTCCCCAATGCATGAAAACTGCTCTGTAACCTTCCCAAGAGAAGAAAACATAAGGATTAATTGAAGAGGTTCTATCAAATGCTTCAATCCTGTTTGAAAAACCAAGAGTATTGTATTTGAACTCAAGAGCAAAACTTTTTTATAGCATAACAAAAGCAGTTATTAAGCACCCCTGTATTTCTTTCATGGTTCTCGCGCTTTTTTAGTTTAAAAAAAGTATAAAATAGGATTCATTAATAGCTGCTGTACCTGTGCTGTACAAATATAGATACAGTACACTACTAGATCATAGTCCAGGAAAACCATGACATAATTTTTGGCTAATCCATAAAAGAATTAAAGATGCATCAATGTTTTCCTGTACATTATTTTGATTTGAAATACATTCCAGAACTTGGAAAAATGGTCATTTCCATTTGTGTATTGGGAACAAATTGACTGACGATAACCACATGATCACAAAAAAGACGACACTACTTTAACTTAACCCGAAATGTCACTTAATACTATTTAGAGCAGCCAAAATTCCTGGTGGACTTAGATCTAGATCCTAGTCAACATTCACATCCCACAGAAATACCTGTTCAAGGGGCTATAACTATTCCACTCACACAATTTCAACAGTGGTCAGAGGCAAACAATTCCCACTCACCCCGAATCCCTCAGCTGTGTGTTATAAATCAATCTTAACTAATTTACCTTAAGCCAGTTTCTTAATTTCTGGAATAGGTGAAGCATATCATATGAAAAACATCAAACTATTTAGTATGTGCTCCACAGAGCTTCACTGTAACAAATGTAATCTGCTAGTTTGGGAACATGAAGCATGCAGTGTTGCATTTATTCCTCCAGGGAATGAGCAACAGGTAAGAAATATCTTTGCATCCTTGTGGAAACCTAGGAAATGGCAGTTTGTTGTCTGGCGGCCTCTCAATAATTGAGGGTTTCAATGTTATCTTTCAGACAACTATTTGAAGCCTATACAGCAGCATGTACTCCTTAAACAGCGGTAAAGAGGCCGAAATACTATCATTATCCCATCTCTACCCACTACCACCACTAGGCGTTGTAGTTTGTGTCTTTGGCGAAGCTTTCCCATCTACCATCAGACATAGACAATTTCGGAGAGACTAAATCTAGGTCACTTCAACAAAGCCAGGCAAGCATTCCAATGCACACAATGGGCCCGCAGAGCAGAAATAATGTGCAGCTCTAAGCCCTGGGAATCTTCTTCTAAATTATCACTTCCTAAATTATGTTTTCATAGTTTTGGAACACTGTTGCATAATTACTGCCTAGGCATCTTATAGTAATAATTCAGACACACCCTGGAAAACTTCCGTTAGTAAGAGATGATATTAAACAAAAACAAAAATCAACTTGCGAAGAAACTTTCTGAGACATCCCCGTTGGAGAAGTACGGAAGTCTGCGAACATCCTAAAAGCTTTTTCAAGCGCAAAGAGGGAGTGAGGAAAACAAAAGAGAGCCAATAAAGTCAGGGAAGCAAGGAAATAAAGGTACATTAATTAAAAAATAGTTGTATGTGCAGGAGGGTGATAAAAAAAAAGAAAAGATGGTCACAAAGTGCAGCTGGAGGAGTTGTTTCTTGTGGGACTGTTGCGGAAACTCACCTTGAAGCCTGTGGAGTGCATGAACCAGCAGTGCACTGGGCTAGTATGCCAATCTGGTATTTCAGAAGAATTTTTGTGAGCTTAGCACTGCCAGCGGGGCCAACAAACTGCCATAGTAACCAACAGCTGTGCTCTGCCAGGCCACCAAACAGTTGCCAACAACAGGACGCAGAGCAAAGGGAACCACTATGCTGAGAAAGCAGCACCTCTGGGATGTTTGTGCATGTTTAGCATTCTCGGTGCAGAGAAATCAATGTAGGAAAACTCCATGGAAATATAGAAATATCCATATTTTGAAATCCTGTTCAATGCAAAAGAACACGATCTGCTGAGCTTATACAAAAAATGTGGATTACAAACAGCCCCATGGGGAATAATAAAGACTCTCTCAATGTTTGTATATCAATGGTTTTGTTTAAACTTGGTTAATATCATATTCTATTTGATACAGTTCATTCTTTACCTTTAACCCTGCCACAACTGACTACTCTTTTTGGAACAATATCTTGAGTAACTCTAAAAGTCACTACCAGGTGATGACACAATCATGAAATATCCTCACAACAGATCCTTTTCTTAAGTTTTTTTTACTGCATCAAGTAATTAACCTTACACTGATGATACGCTGCAGTATCAAGGAAGATAATATATTTTTTATAAGCTCTTTCCAACAAAGTCACTATACAATAAACAGCACAAGGAAAATAAGTAGAGCAAATTGACTTAGTTAAATCAAGTGTACATCTAAACAATCCCAAAAAAGCTTTAGTGAAAAGATGTGTGAGTTTCAAAAATGCACAGTCAACAGTCCCACTATAATGGATTTGGGCACCGATATCCAAATTGTGCTCTTGTGTGGAGTCTGGTCTTCTGCAGAGTAACAATGCTTGAATCAGCAGATCTCCGATCAAGAGATGGACTACAGTCAAGGAATAAATCCTTAAGACAATTGGGGTTGGGCCATTCAGTTCCTTCTATACAAATCTTGACAACCACTCTAAATTTTACTGGGAGCCAGTGCAATTTCCAAAGGATAGGAGTTAAGTGCTGAAACAACATACTTTTTAGTTAGCACATGGGCCACAGTATTCTGGACATGCTGAACCCTATTAAGTATCTAAGAGATGTTACTCCAGAAAGACCTTACAATAGTTCAATCATATTTAAATAAAGCATTTGTCGGAATAAGGGTCTTAACTGACTAATGCTAAACAGGTGGAAGAAAGATATGCTTGTGACATTATGCTTGTGACATTTCTAATGTGCTTCAGATGATAACACAGGGACAAAAGTAACACCCAATTTTCTTACTTTCATCATAGCCCAAGCAACACTGACATCCAGAACACATACAGTATAATAGGAAATGCAATAAAATAAATAAGAAGAATTATTAATAATATGGGCTTTCCCCCTTTTGATGCAAGTCTCTTAAGTCAGTACTAGGTTTGAAATGTGAACAAGGCAGTGGTGCCAAGAAATATCATCAGGCTCTTGATGTGCAAATAGATACATATATCTCTGTGAAACAGACCAACACATTTATTTTGATATGTCTTCTCATAGTGAAAGGAGTATGGAAAATGGATTACTGTATCTCTTTAGTGCTTTACAGTACATTGCATTCAAATCCTTGTATTTGCTTTCACAAAGTGGTATGTAATTCCATTGCACAGAATTACTTTGATGTTAGTTGCAAGTGACTCATATTTACCTGTCACTGCTTATACTGCAGTGGAAGCCTATTATAGAAACTCATACTGACATCACTGACTTTACACCATTCAAACCCCACTTGTACTTGGCAAATGGATCTGATGTTCCAGTGTTTGCAGAAAGCTACAAGGTAAAGGCCAGGAGTTTCAGGAAAATTTGAATTTACAACTTTAGAGACAGAACTACTTGCATCTGAAATATACACATCTCTTACTAGGTGACTTTGAGATTAATCACTGAAATCCTTGCTTTTTTGCACGTTTATCTTTTTTTCAGTTTTAACTGGACATAGTGACTTAGCTTTGAAAACACCAAAGTTACCAGTTTGGATCAGCAAACGATAAGACCAGACAGACTCACTGGAATGATAAACAGAGTCTATGCATCAGCAACTTCAGCAGAATCTCATTAAAACATTTACTAGGCTGAAAGTGATAATGCAAATACAGTGATTATGCAGGAGAGGTAAACATAAGCAATGAATTTAAATCTTAAACTATTGATTTCATGGTGCAAGAAACTGGGAAGACACTTCAAACAAGAAATATATAAAAGTGGAGTGATCCTTTCTAAACAAATATTAAGATTTTTTAAAGAATAAATTCTGTTTAGGAGAAATGCACACTTTTGTTTAAATTAAATTTTACTAAGGCAAAAATTCTGCTAGTGCGATACCATAGTGGCACAAGAAACATAGGGTTGTCAACTGTCATTTTGACCAAAAACAAAACTCTCAAAAAAAGGTAAAGTAGTGACGATGACCAGTACAGGTTAATACATTAAATTAGCTGAAGCTGCTTTCTGACTAATTTCTAATTCAAGTTAAAAGTTAGCACTGGTGCTCAAACCAAGGGGGAACAGTGTTCCCTTGTTATAACAAACTCCAATAAATCATTCTTTTTTTACAAGGAGACATTTCCAAGAAATATGAAATTGTTGAAGTCCCCTCTCATGCTAAAAGCACTGAAGGACCTCCCCTTACCCCCCACCATGGGGAGGAGGTTCTTGAAGGGGGTCAAGCATAAGAATTTGTGCAAGGGGAATTTCCCCACCCCCACAAAACCCACCACTCTTCCCCCTGTTAAGCTGCGCACTGCTTATTACACAAGAGGACGAGGGATAAGAAAGCAGACACTGAACGTGGTCCGATCATGAGCAGTAAATGGTCTGCTTTCCCAATACTGGAAACGAACATTATCGAGCATGTGTGGACTATCCGGGACAAATCCTTACTAAAAGGCAACCGTTCCAGTAAACCTGCATCCCTAATAGTTTGGTTGTGCCAGGAATGTGATGCAATCCTACATGACTAAACCCAGAAGACAACACCCATAAAGTCTGCATTATCCCCACTCTAATTTCACCACAGATACAGTGCTCTTCCCAAATTCAGTTATCTACTGTATATACTGTATTTATGTCTAGTCTCTTAATATTTTCTGTATTCAAGTTCACTTGTTTACTTTGCTTCTAAATTCTCATTGAACGTTAACTGTATATATAGTCCCAGGTACATTATACTGTTATACATGAAATTAATCATGTTTCTAGAACCCCAACATAAAAAAAAGAATGACTGGTTCTGTAAATCTATTTGTAGCCTTGAACTACTCAGAAACCATCCTATTTTTATTCAATAAAATAACTGACTTCCTTACAGTGGCAGGTTTAAAAAGTATGATGTTCTTTGCAACTGTATTGTGCGAATCACATTGAACTGAATCACAAGAAATAGAAAATAAACTGGATGCTGGGTTAAAGATCCCCCCATGTATCCTATAACAAACTATAATGAAACAATGAAAACTAGTAAAATAGACAATAAAAATCAAATAATGGAAAATGGTACACAGCCATACATCACCATGGAACAGTACTTACCATACAAAAGTACCATATTATAAACAACAAAAATGAGCACTATACAATACACAGTAAATACCATAGTTAACCAGCTTCCTCTTGTTTGTGTCTCCAAGATGACGTATTTTAAACTCAACTCAGAAGAGTCTTGGCTTGAAAAAGTTATCGTTCGTCTTAGATGTCTTCTCAAAAACACATGCTTCCGACAAATCTTTAAAAAGTTGAGAGCTCAGCTTGTAAGATGCAACGCCCACCCTACACACACACAGACACACCGCCCAGCAAATTTGGTTATTTACCTACACTCCTTGCCAGTCTTTATTTTATCAAAGGCATGCCTGGTTAGGCGTCTTGCAACAGTGCACTCTCTGTGGAGAGTCAAAAAGGGGAATTCAGGACTTTCAAGGTGGAGTACATAGCCGTCCTTGTTGCTACCAGCACATTTGGACTTCACAAGTCTGCTAATTGCAGGAGTAAAGGAACAGCATGTTTTTAATCTGTGCGGCAAGCCACCTGTCCATGCCTTGTGCCTGATTCCCAGGCAGGAGCAGTAGAAGGCCGCAGTACACAGTTATTACTCCATAAATAACCAGGAAAAACATCTTAAAAGGTTTGGCACCTTCAACAAAAACAACAATTAACCCCTTCCCCTCTGTCAAAACACATCTGCCTTTGCTTCACGGATACAAATTATTTAAAAAAGAAACAAGGCAAGTGCAGTCAAAGATGTCCTGAGGCATTACAAAAAAGCACTGCCTTTATCTGGTTCCTTTGAAAGTTCCAAGAACAGCACTGCAATTTAGTGTGTGTACAGGCGGGAGAAGGGGGAGTCTAGGCTCAAGTAAAGATCAGGCCCACTAGACTTTGGTCTACTGACTTTAGACTGTGTTACTAGATCTACATGAATATCCCAGATCTCTGTAACAATCTGGAAGATGTGTTTTATTTTCTTAACTTGAAAATAATTTATTTTTAGCTATTGTCCAAACCCATTATTCTTGGAAAATTAAGAAATATGTTTTTATAGTTGCATACAAACCTGCATCTGAAACTGTTCATCCAAACCAAAAAGAGAGCCATGACACTGGAGATATACAGTACCACTGACTCCAAGTCACTATATAACTATGCATTGTTTCTTAGTTATCTTTTGCCAGTAGATTGTAATTGCTTGCTGAAAATAAAGTGAAGTTAAGAAAGAATTAAATTTGTATGGCTAGATGAATAGTTTGTATGACTCATTTTAAACACAATGGTAGGTGCTCAGCAACAACTCCAGCTATGCTATTAGTTTGAAGGTGGGTTTTATTATTGTCAGTTGGCCAATGTATTGTTACACCATATAATGCTTCGAATGATCATTAATGAACAGTAAATATCTTGATTGATAGGAGATGACACACCCTGCTTTTAAAAAATTGTGAGCAAATTTTAAAAAATCCATGCATTTTGAATCTTAAAAAAAGCCTTAAAAAAGGCTTTATTGTCCTTGAACATTAAACATTTTGCATTGTTTTTTCACAAACAAGGCAAATGTTCTAGAAAACAAAAAAGCAGGTTTTAGTAGTCACCAAAGGGGTAGAATACTCTCCAAACTGCTCCTTGTGTGTCTGGTAATACTGTTTCTTTAAATCACACACACTAAATATAACAGGCCCATTCATCAACATGGACAGATAAGGCATAGGTCAGCCACAGTACGCAAAGACAAAAAACACCACTCAACTCATTATCTGGTAATATGGAAAAACAGATCACTTTCACCTAATCACAAACACTCATCTCTCAGAGTTCACGATTGATGCTGCCTGAAAGCAGTTTATTTTCATAAAACAAAAGGTTTTCAGCAATAAAAATCCTGTGAAATATTAAAGCACCAGAAGAATGAATTGTACCAGGGGACTGGAAGATTACCATCATAGTACTAACAAACATAACTCTGAAACCAATTATTATTCAATTAATCATGTACTGTAACTCACAAAATAAATAAATCACACGGTTTACTCCCTAATAATTGATTCCATAGCAACAGCACATGTAATGGATGTAAGTCTGTTTAAGATGTGTAACCACCAATGAGTTAAATGAATTATTAAACTAGCTTTTTTCTCACCAATTCCTTTCTCTTCTTCAAGAATGCAAGTGCAGTTGCATATCTATTAGAATTATCTAATCTAAGAATTTCATCTCCAGTTTTCCAATTCTGATTTATATAACAAGAAACGTTTTAAGCTTTAAAATTATACTGTTTATTAATTATAATGATATTAATTTATTTTTTTGTTCTCTTGTTTATTTGTCATCTCTAAAAGTGTACGGTGCATTGTCCTACATTTATAGAACCAATTTGAAATTTTCTATCCACTACAAACACCAGTCTACATATAGATAAGGCATGCATTATGTTGTTCCCAGTGGTACAATAAAGATGTGGTCATTCCGTTATTTATTCTTTATGACTTTGTTTTAATCATATTCATGCTGTGCATTGGTTTTGTTATTTTAAATCTTCCTAACGAGCTCAGTATTTGGACAGATATGAAGCAACAAACTTAGCCTTTCACCTCAGCACTTTTCTGCAACACAACCCATCTGGTATTTTTAAATGACAAAAACATAAATGTACATTTAATTTTTCACCGATGCCATTAAGTTCTGGATAAAATTCTGAATATAGATGCCAAAGACTAGGGTTGGGTTGCCGAAAACATTCTGCATTTTCAAATATGTTCCATGCTCTCTGCTTTTTCCCTGTCTAACGCTGTAATTCTGTGTAATGAAATTGGGTCCTATATCATTTTCACTGGCGCTAGCGGATTTTCAATATACAGTCAGAGGTCCTGACACCAGGGCCTTTTACAATATGCAATCAGTGCAATATGATAAATTTGCTTCAGTACAATTGAAATTTACTTGGCTTATCTGAAAGTGGGAGTGACAGAACTAAAAAGGCAGGAGGGAAGAGGGATACATAGCCCTTCTGTCTCAATATTAGGAGATGGACAGCTTCATTTAGAGAACAATGAGAGGGCCCCCACCCCTTCCACTCCGCAGCTCAGAAATTAAAATTAAGGGCCAGATCTGTGGCTCTGACTAGTGGCAGTGCCTTCCCATCTTTCCCATCTCTCCGAGCCAGGAGCTCTGGCAGGGAACCCGCCTGCTGATTGGATAAAATAACGTCCCTGGTTCAGGGAGACAGATGGGGCTGCTGGTAAGCAAATCAGGAACCAGACGTTCCAAAGACTCACTCCCTGGCCCTGACCAAGAATCAATCAATGTGATTGAACCAGAGTGCCCCAACATGCGGAGAATGATGCAGATGTGCTCGAGAAGCTGTAGATACAGCAATTGCTTTGTCCACAAAGACAAAGGGAAAGGAATGTAATGTAGCACACAGGCAGCATACTGTACAAATCACAGCTCTTTATATCTGTAACTTAAAAAACACTATTCGTTTTTAAAACATACCCCTGAAAAAGATAATGGTCACTTATTGTTTTAAGTCCTTGGAATGACTTAAAATAAGCCGCTTCTAAAACCACACACCATATCGAAGCTATTGTATTTAATAAAAGTCTTTCTGTGGCTGAGAATTAACACACAGTATTTATCTTCAGAGAAACCTTTGTGTGTATAGTGTAAATAAACTTAAAACCTGACCCTAGGAGGCTTCTAATTTAAAGAGGTTTTAAATAAGAAGAAATTAAAGGATGAGTGGGTGTATTTTAATTTGTTTATTTTGGCTGAACTGATAAGCTGTGTACAGCAGAAATGTCAGACAAAAATGCAGTGAAATTAGTCTGTAGCCGAAACCCAGCACAGCCGTTCTTAGTAATTACTTTGGGCACCTTACACAGTACGCATTTTGCTGCGCTAATTGTCAGCTTGACATCCAAAAGAACCACTTAGAATGAAGTTTTTCAGTTGGCATTCATGAATTGCCAAATACACCTCTAATACAAGCGTTGTGAAACTGTAAGGTGACAACATTTTGTGTTTGATTATACTGTAGATACTTCAAGGGGATGAGGGGTCTACACACATTATATAAACCTGGAGCTCTCCGTTTGAAAATTAAATGCTAATCTCAGAGGAAACTCAATCATCGAAAAAGATTAGAACATTAAGATGATTTATATCAGATGCTAAACTGGTTTATAGCAGCTGTCTACATCAAAGAAGGTCAAACCACCTTCTCCTCAATTCCATATTGGTTGGAAAAAATATTTTAACGTACCTGGCACTTTTAAAAATACAGTACCTCATAGTATTTCACAGAAAAGCCTCTGTTGAACCAATAACCAATATCAACTTTTATTAAATGTTAAAATATCGGCAAAACAAAAGAACTACATCAATTAAATCCTTACTCAAGTTTTTTCAATACTGTTACTGGTATAATATGTTATTTGCAAATACTTCACAGAACCTAACAAACTTTGTATTTTTGTACAAAACAAACCATAAAACAAAATTCATACATACTGTATATGAAATACATTTTATCTGTGTATACCCAAGTACTTAAAACAATAAAAATGGAACTCCAGATTTGGGAGCCTTCAAAGATAAAAAGAGTACCAATAATAACTATAACCGTCCCTAAAATAAAAACAAATGTTTACTCAGATATTTTCACACTTCAGATGCACTGTAATTGTCAAATAAAAAAGTTTCACACTGCTGAGCAACATCCGAGGTAGAACCATTTGCCACCGGCCACACTTAACAGCATCTAGTGGATAAAAGAAAATTGCTGAAAAAAATATCTACTTGAAAATTCTGATTTACAATGTTAGAAGTGATGCAAAAAAAAAAAAATGATATCCCACAGGGATAAAAGAAACATTACTTTTGCAACAGGTTTACACTCGATTCAGCAGTCCATTGTATCTTTTTGTAGTCTTAAGCAAGTCTCCTAGAGTTGCTCACCAGGGTCTCCAAAGTTTAGGGCAGCAAATAAACTGTGGCTTTTTGAAAACCTCAGAAGTATTTTATACCATAATCTCTTTGACTATTTTCTCTTTACTTGGGGGTTCCAGCTTTCTCCTGGGGAAATCTCACTTTGCTGCAATTTCAGAGACTATAAGCAACAGCTTTCTTTGCTAGATAATTTAATATGTCGGGCCATTGCTTTTGATGCGACTCACTGTTGCTCTGCTCATTTCCTATTAAGGCCTCTCCAAGGCTATAAACTTTGTTTCTATTGTGTAATCCACACATTCATTAGATAAACTAATGGTTTTATTTTCTTTTTTTGCAGCATCTCTGGCAGCCTTTAAGTTTAAAACCCAAAACACTGGTTTCCTGATCAAATTACTTTCGTTCTTACAGTTATCTTGACAAAGGCTGACAGGAAGCCATGGGTTTAAATTATGGTCCCTGTGAGACTTGTGATAAGGCTACTGTTATAATTGTACTAGCATAGTTATTGTGGCAATATGAGATTGGTTCAATTTATCTACTTCGGACGAGAAACCACTCAAAGATATGAAGGTCTGTGAGAAGTACTTTTAAAAATTGTTCTCCATTCACAAGCATTAACATAACGAAATGGCAATTCATTTAACTTTGTTGAAAGCAATCCAAACAGGACATTTTCCACCATGTTTCTACCATTTAATGTCTAATTAGGTGATGGCAAGTGATTTTAAAGTGCATTACGTGTAGGATAAACACTGTTTAAATGTCTTCTCTTTAGCTAAAAGGTTTTTCAGTTCCAATCCAACTATTACACAACAGCACTTAGTATGTGTTTTTTTTACTAAATTAATGTTTTTCTTTCAAACATCTTAACTGTAATAATAAGATTTTCATAATCTGAATGTCTAAACAATATTAAAACAGTATGTAGTTTCACAATTGAGGGAGCTGCCCTTGGAACATGGTAATGAGCATTCCACAGGACTAAGTTTAAACCACAAAATAATAAACCCAAGTTTTGATCTAATGGTTACAGCTATGGGTTTGCAAAAACTTTATAAAACTGGAAATACATTTTTCCACAAAATCTTCCATTTGGAACTTCTCCACATTTAAATCGATAAAAACACACAGAGAAGCTTAGGTAAATGTTCTAAAGCTTTATAACCAAGCCTGTTTCGGTTAAAGTCCTGCAACTTGTGCAATGTAGGGTCTATTCAGAATTTGTCTGACTATTTAGCAACAAAAAGCACAAAGGGCAAAAAAAGCTGCAGGTGGCTTGGTAAAAAAACTGAGTAAATGTTTAACATGTAGGAAGTTAACAAAGCAGTTAATTCCTGCATTTCATTGTGAAGAGACAGAAGAGAACCAGAGAACAACAATGTCCATCTACAAGCAGAGGTTAATTCCACACTGAAAAGTAAAAAGAAAAAGTTTCAGTTGTGGAGCCACCTTCAGATTCGAGGAAGACAGAGGGAACATAAAGCAATGAATAGACCGTTTAGTGTTTTTCCAGAAACATCGCTTGCTTCTCGTTTGTCACCAACCACCAGTTTCACTGATTTTTTGGCTTCAATAATTTAATTTCAGAATATGGTCTTTGAGGAAAGCTATCACGATGGCAAGACCAAATTCCAGAAGAAGAGAGGTTGCTTTTGGCCAGACAATAACGCGTACTGTATGTTGCACTCATATAAAAACAAGTAAGTGTTTAAATAAAATCACTGTACAAGATGGCTCTTCGCTCCGTTTTCCTTAACATCACGGCTCATCTTGCTCCATTTAAATACAGAGCCCTTATAAGCATCACCAAGCCCTCTGCCTCTACAGCTGGGGACAGATCTGATTTTCAACCCACACCAAATCCCAGTGAGACCTGAAGTACTGTTTGGAAAACTCCCCTATGGCTGTGGCTGTCCCAGTCATAGTCCAGAATGACACCTGGTGACAGCATGAATAATTTATCAGTTCTTTGTGTGTTAATGACTCCTGTGGGCTTCAACTGAACCTAATTCATTCTTTAAAGGGGTAAAGGAATAAACTTGTTATTCTGTAGTGAACAAGGGCACAGATTTCTCCAATTCCCTTGTTTCTTGTAACACTGTTCGAGAGACCACCATTTTCCTAAAGTGGCGAGACTTTTAAACTAAGATCAAACAGTTAAAGAAAAGAGCCATTTGATAATCTGAGGCCATTTGGAGGCAAAATTGTTGTCAAAAGGTTTATGGTTTCATGCCGTCCTTACTAGAATTTCATAAAAGACTCAGCTATACCAATGAGTGAGTGATCTCTCGCTACACGTTTTAAAGAACAACCTTCAAAAATCTTTCACTCCTTCTCAACAACTGTTTCACCTTTTCCAGCTGCATATAATTTCCAGATGATTTTACAAAATGAAAGTACATGAAACAAAATGTGTTGCTTTGCCTTTTCATGCCAAGTTTGCATCTTCCTATTTGCATTTTTTATATTTTTACACATGCATTCATATAATCAACTGCATATTAAATTGTGATGGGGGGAGGGAGGGGGGGGGGGGGGACTGTGAAAGCACCACTTTGTCAATTACAAAAAAATGACTTTTCTCTTACGATTTAAGCCAAAAGTGACCTGACTATCCTACTCCTATGTTTGCTTATATGTTTTAGCAGTTTTCATTTAAACTTTGCTGACATATCATTTTGTAATTTTTCACAATTGCAATTCAATCTAAAGCAATTCATTGTTTCTCTCTCTTTCCCACTGCATCTGTTATCCAAACAAAAATGATTTGGGAACGTGGAAGAATGCTGAAATAATTTCAGCACGTCGCAAAAATACATATGTTATTCAATGACTAAAATAATAAAAAGATTAAGACAAGTCTTTAATCCACCAACTGGAAAGCATGAGCCAGGTGCGAACAAAAAAACCGAAACGGCTCTTCTCTATGTTGCACATTTTATATTTCAAATTTATTTGGCTGACACTTTCATCTCCAAAACAACATTTAGACACCTTGGCATTTTTTTTTAAACTAGAAAACTTCAGTTGAAGTGTCTTGCTAAAGGGTACAACAGCACTGTATCACCCGGGATTTGTACCCACAAAATTCTAGTTACAAGTCCAGAATCCTGACCACTGCTCCACGCCACTGCCCTTACTGCACTGCTGCCAGCTGGGAAACTTGTCAAAAAAGCTCTGGGGATGGGGGAGGGGGGCAGCATGTCCGGCTAACAAACAACTAGCTCTCTTCGTCATGACCCAGTTGGGGAACAGTGTTGCTGGCAGTTCAATTACTGCCTCTGTGCAGGCTGTCAATTGTATTTCAATTACCTAATGCTGACCTTTCGTTACCACTCATCCTCAACCGATAAAATTGGCAGCTTGGTGTACTTCTAAATACTCTCCAGCTATACCCATTCTTTTCAACATGGAAGAGGCAACGCTTTAGTTCAAAAGTCAAGATTTTGTACCAAGAACTGTACTCGGGGGTCTCGAAGAACATCCCCATTAAATTTATAGCATGAAAACAGAATGAAATATTGATTTCCTAAAACAGAGCCATGTATCTGTACTGACAGAAAATGTATGAACAGTAGGTGTGTCTATGGCTATATACAGCACATTTAAATTTTACTACAATTTACTACATAAAAACCAAATGGTTCAAATGTATTGGCTCTACGAACCCAGATGTAATGATAATGCTTTACATTTATACAGGGCTTTCAATCATTCATCACCGACATGCAATTCCTTCTGGGCTGGCATAGGACAGACATTTGTGCCAGCAGCTCAACATAGCAGATAACGTAGATAAGTGGAGAATTACCTAGTCCATTAAAGAACAGCAGGAGACTTCGGCAGGACAGGCTGTGAAAATCTGTCAGCCAGGACACCAGTGGTTAATACCCCTACTCTTTTGTAGGGACAGGAACTCAGTTTAAATGTAATGTCTTTATGTGGAGACGTACGAACTGGAAGACATTGTCTTAGAACAACTTATAAAATTTAGCAGACCACTTGACTTAGGGAGTGGGTAAGGTACAGTACTGTAAGTGTTAACCATTCCTGTCCTACAGCTGGTACCTACAGTAAGAGGGATAACAATCTTTATTTTATATTGCTCCTTTCATGACACACAATCTCAAATGCTTTACATTCAGGAATTACAGGCAAGCAACCACACCTTACATTTTATTCAGATTTCCACAGGGAGCTAATAAAAGGGTGGTAAAAATACGCTCTATTTTTAAGACCATGTTTGGATATACTTACAATTACGGTTTTACAATAATCAAGACTGAAAAGGACAAATGCATACATTAACTTCTGTCTATCAGAGAGTTATATGGGTGAAAAAAGATAGGAAAAGAGTTACAGTATATTATGAATATAAAGTCACTTTCCACAACACTGTGAACATGAGTCACAAATGCACAACTAGGATCAAGCAACAGTCAAAAGTCAAACTGTCAAAAGTTAATAGACACAAAAACTGAGTAACAGCCATTACTTCTTATTAAAAGTAATATAAATATAGCAGTATCTGTAGACGTGCTCTATCTTCCTTTTCTTTAAACAATCCTTGATAACGATTTATGCAATGTGACTGCTTCTGGCCAATATAAATGTTTTGATGTGCAAGGTTTCAGCACTTGTTGAAACAAAAACTTTTGACACCAAATTCCTAGTAACCTTCTTCTGTTTCTCCAATAAATGTTTGTACTCATGCCAATTTGCATATATGGGATACAAAAGTTGTGGATAAGAGTGACTGGGGCAATGGAATTTCATTGCTAATGTGCACTACACAATTGTATTCTGAACTTAAAGAAAACAAGGTGAAACATCCCAGATCTATGCAGTATGTGCATACACTTATATACATGCAAAATGCACAAACATCAGTGCATATTCTCCTCATACATTCTGACCAGCTTTGTCGACAGAGTACAAACTCCATCCTCCTGGAAAACTGACAATTTTATGATCATGCATCCATGGCACAAAGTAAGGTCAACTTGAATGACTCAACAAGCAAAAACTCTGCATGTCAGAACTCTCATTTCTTCACAATATAGATTAGACATCAATTAAGACTTAGTATATCTAGACAAAAACCACACTACTATTTACAATAGGTGCCATGTAAAACGTCATCCCTGATTAAAAGCAATGGCATTCATTTTTCATGGCATGTAAATGAATGTGACAGTGTCAGAAGATGTACCAGACACACAACAACCTCTGGAAAGAAGGCACGGACTTTCACCTTGTATTTTGTGGAAAGAGTCCAGGATTTCACATTAAACAGTACATTAGGCAGAGGAAAGGAAAACAGATAACATTATTTCATTACTTCTTTCAAGTTATGATGAGGGCTGTCTACTTTCATGGTCTATTTCTGTCGTGGCCTTTTGCTTTAATTCGCATTGCTAAACCATGTCCGTTTCTTAATAAGATTACAAATGGCTGATGATGTTGAAACAAACTCAAATATTAATAAAGCCATAGACTTTTCAAAGAAAACTGGCTATTCCCTGCACTGCTCAGAGGATGGAGGGTGGAGATGCATAAAGCTGACAACAAACAAAAATGGGCACACAAGAATTTAACAAAACGAATGATTCCGCAACCGATCTTGATCCCTGACAGGGAGTTGTATTCAATCTGTTAGTTTAACCTTTTGATCCATTTGACTTTGTAATTAAACTAAAAAAAAAGGCAGATTTTCAAAGAACAGCAACTAAGACCAATTGCAATAGTATCTCATATCTAATATCAGAGTAAATCAGACTACAGCAAGCAAAACACAATATCACCCTATCTAGAATATATTATAAAGGAAACATAAGGCTTTTGATAACGTCTTCTTTTTTACTCCAAACGAGCCTGAGTAATTATTAAGATCAAATGTATCTCAGAATTGTATAATTTGACCTTTTTAAATTGGTTTCAGCTCAGAAGGTGTCAGGTTTTATTTAAGACATAAAAATTCCCAAAGAACTCAAAACCAACCTTTTTAGTAGCAGAAAGTATTTAGAAAATATAAGCTCAATTAAGAAATCAGAAATCCAGCTGAAGTAAAAGCCAGCTGACACTGGGCACACCTGGACTGGTAATAGGAAGCCCAGCTTTAAAATAAATTTTATACAATATCATTTAATTGCTCTTTGCTTTGAAATTCTTTAACAACTCTGGGATTAGGATTCTATTTCATGTTGTATGAGATTAGTGCTAACCCTCTTTAGCAATTATTGTACGTGAGCTTAAACGTTCAAAAGCAAGCTCAATTTTTAAATTTTCCAAGATTCTCTTTTAAAACTGCTAACAGGGAGGACTACAACATTGTAATGCTTGGACTGATTTAGCTAATAGTTATTGGTGTGGTTGTGCTTAAACAGATAATTTACAGAGATACCTCCTGGCTAGTTTCTAAAGATAACACTAAAAGGTACAATTTGTGGAAAAGAAATTCTAATAAATAATAATAAGTAAGCGACAAATAGTTAACTATTAAGAAATGTTTAGAAAACAATTAAAATAATGCCTCACATTTCAGAATGTACCTATTATGCTGAAGAAATCTGAAGTTATATACAGTAGGCACATTCAGTACATGTAATGGGCCTATATGACTAGGCCTATTTCTTGAGACTTAATATTCCCTATATAATTTGCTTATATTCATGGCATCTAATGATGACGTAGCCTCATAATATAACACCAATTATTTTTTAGCTTCATGTCATAAAACATTTGAGGTGACAGATACACAATGTCCCTCCAAATCTCTATCAAACATCACCATTCAGTCTCCCTAACTAAAGACTTAAATGACATTCTCACAGTCATTAAAACAGACTCTCCTTGAGACAGAGAGTTCCTTGACTCCAAACGAAGCCCCTGAATAAGCAGATTTGCCTTTCCAGTGCAGTGAATTCCAAATGCATAAATAGTTGCATATAGCAAGTGCCCTTTTCCTGCCATTTGCCAGCCGTGCCTGAATAATCAGATTTTCCTTTGGGAACAACATTTTTTTTTTAGTTCCAGTTATATTCTCTTCAAAGCTCTGCAGTGTTCGTTTTTAAACATTTTTAAAGAAAACAAAAACATTAGCGGTAAGCAGCAATAACAAAAACAGAAAAAGGAAAAGGAACGAAAAACATTGCTCTGCATAACATGACAAAACAAATCAAGACAACTGGCTTCTTCATTTGAAACTTTTATGCTACACTTATTCAACTGTAACGCAGTATTCAGTAAAACATCTATGCTTCCTTTCAAATCTGTCTTCCGGCAATCATCCGCCACTAAAATTCTTTTTGAACATCATCATCAAAAAGTCAGCTAGGACACAATGCAGATAAAAAGGTACCATACAAACTAAGCACAGTGTTACCTTAATATAAAGTTCCCCACAATGACGACAGAACAGTCTTCTGAACATAAATGCTTCATTCAAATGTACACTAGACTTCACTCTGCCACTTCTTCATGCCAACACACTGCTTTCTACCTTCATCTTCGAGGAGTTTTTTTTTTTGAGTTTTGCTCTCTCATCATGGATGTCCGAAAACAACTGCACTGTAACAAGAGACACCTGTAAAAATCACAGCTGCTTCTTACAACTGCTTAATACCGATTGCCAAATTAGCTGCGTCTTGAAATCACGTCTAAACCGCGCTTTAAGAAAAATTCCACGAGCTTTTCACTGTTTTATTTATCATTCCACAGTTCTTGTGGAGATGCGTTTCGATCTTATCTGCTTAAAATCCATCTAATCTTCAGGTTCGTATTTTAATATACTTGAGAGACCAAAAGAGTTTTCTTTGGCGGCAATGCCTTTTGCAGTATATTTACGGATAGGGTTGCACATTTTTTAATAATGTGCCTCTGTCGTTTTAGGCTGTGCTTCAGCACTTCAGCTGTATCTGGAGTTAAAGCAATTGACACCAACAGCTCTTTTTTGTAAAATGCATCTTAAGGGGGGGATTGAGAGAACCCCCACTGCATCCCTCCACGTAACCATCTCACCACAATCCACAGTGTTATGATTTAAGGCTCATTTTAATGACATCAGATGGGAAGGATAGAAGACATCTTTGCAAGTCAGTTGTTACACTTCTTGTGAACTTACGTATAACTTTTAGATGTGGTGAGTTAAATGTAGCTTTTTAAGTCACTTTAGAGAATCTAAAACTGAACTTCCTCTTCCAAAATGGGATGTTCCACACTGGGTATGTTTTAAATCATCAGTTCCAAGAGACATTAGCAAAATATTACCAGTAAGTAGAATGAATTAAATGAAATGAGAGCTTACATGGGAACGGCACCAGTCTAGAACATAAGAACCATAGTCCTATACAAACTGGGCATGGCCATCTTAATGCAAAGCCCAGAATGTAGTTTTGGGCCTTTTAAATTTCAGTGCAGGTAAGGCATCACGGTAAAGAAGCAGAACCACGGCTTCCTCTTGTAGTTTCTCATTTCCATGTAATATAATACTCAACCCGCTGCCTCCTGTCTCCTTTCTCTAGAAAATTTGTATTGGATATCATGGTATTGTATTCTGAAAATGTTCACCTCCAAAATAACCTGACACAATGCTTTGAGTGAGGAAATACTTATACTTCCACATAAAGGTTACAAAGAAAAGCAGAAAGCTGCCTACCCAGCCTATGACCGGAATTGGTCAAACATACATGACATTTTTTTTAATGAAAGACCGACAAATACATTTTAATAAGAATACAAACCAAAAAAAAATAAAGATTAAGAAAACAATATACAAAATAAAACACCTCAAAACAGTTTTATTGTAATCAGAACTTGATTCTGTAAAGAGTTCATTATTATATTCTAGCGGCTGGTATCTGCATTTATCACCAGATATCTACCAGGGACCAGATTACTCTGTGCAGCTGTAAAAATAATTCCTCAGATTCTCACCAGGAAAAGCATGAAATCAGAGTTTGCCCTTTGACAGGTGAGGTTTGACCACAAAGCAGCTGAACAAATGGACTGAGAGCACAAACACCTTAAATGCAGGGCCACACAAGGATGCTCTTGAGGAGCTGGCTTCTTCTAATGGAGACTTAAATTGTGAAGCAATTGGCCTTCCATTAATTCTCTTAAGATGCTTTAGCTACAGTGACAATAAGAAAGAAACTGGACATAAAAAAAGAAGACAGTCCGCTAAGAAAAATCCACATGACAATCCGGCATAAAGAAATCCCTAACAATCCAACAAATTGTGTTTTAAATAGAAAAAAAGTTTTAAAACAGTTAATAGCAAATTAATTTGACACCGAACAACCAAACATGTCTACTTCAACAGTTAGGAACACAAACAGAAAAGTTTATAGGTTATAACAAAAAAGAGGTTCCCTTCACATTCACACACAGTAAGTGGTAAAATTGTAAATAAAAAGAAGAAAGATTCCATCATTCTGTGGAATATTTCATACATATTTGAGCATGTTGAGCATCCAGCTGTAGGTGGTCTATGTGACTGTTTAAATTAAGTTTGTTCAAATTGGCATCCCATCCAGTAAAGGCCTGGCATGGTCACTAGCCTGCTTAACACTACCGGGATGAGCTCTGGCCCAATGAGCTGCTGTGTCTCTGGTATGGACTTCACCTTTTATTTTAACAATGGCTGGTCAGTTGGTGCTGTTCTTAAGAATATTACTTCAACATTCCCCGTGTGTAGCAATCCGATGAACCACAATATGTCTATAGAGTATGTCTAGATATTAAAATACATAAATAAATACAAACCTGGAGCTTTCAAGTGGCTCCACTAGTAAAGGGGCTCACACAGAGCACAGGCTGTGTCCTGTGATGGACGTTATTCAATTCTGCGTGATGTCACTAAAAGACTGACTAAATAATTTGAGACTGACATTCGCCTGACAGTGCTGCAAGGGGTTTAGATGGTGTTAATTGGTCACTTTTCCTAGCTTTTCGCAAAAATGTGCCTCTTGCCACTTGTGGGACACCTGCAGGCTTGCAGTGATGTCAGGGAGAGATGCACCAGTGCCGCAGTCTGCAATGACTCTTGTAAACCACTAACTATCTTGTAAGGCGTCTCAGAGTCAGAAGAGCAGGGCTACAAGACTTCATTCTTTACACACAGTACAGGAAACATGCCATAAAACAAGGGCGACTCAAAATAGAGCACGTATCTAATAAATTCCAATATTTTAAAAAAAGGTTTAAGGAAAAAAACAATGGCATTTGATTACAGATGACTTTTGTCTGAGTCTAAAAATTTAAAGTTTCAGGCTAAGACATCCGTTAGCTATGTTTTCTCTGCACTACCAAAGCATAAAGACTCAGCATTTAAGTGCCATTTGACCACCAAGAAAGAAGATAATGTGTTACACACTGCACCAAAAAGAAAAAAGAGGTACAAGGTTTCCAAGCTCCATCCGAGTTTAACACCAGCAGCTTCCTGTTTCTTGCTCAGGTCTTTGAAAAAATAGCTGCTGTGGCTATAGAAATATGGTCACAGGTCAGATTTCACAGAGTAATCATAACATCAGACATTATATACAGGACATGTACAATAAAACTGGCAAGAGGGCTGCTAGAAAGGGAAATCAGACAGATAAATGTCCTGTTTTTGTAACCAAGGTTACAAAAACCTTTGGCTAAGTAAAAAAAAGAGGAATTAACCTGTGAAACTGAAACACACAAAAAACGATTTTGAGCCAAAAGCTTTCCCCATAAAGCATGTGCATCTACACTCCACAGTAATACTTGGTCATCTGTGACAGGCTTTTTATAGCAAATAAAACAGCATGAGAAATGGGTACTGCTGCAGCAATTAGGCAATTAGTACAGGGCACCACTTTCAATTATAGTCATAAGGAGTTTGATACAACCGTCACACATGACCCACATTCTTGTAAACTTATTAATGGATCGTGACAAAAGTTATACGATCATTATATTATGATGCCAGTTTTAAACACTGCCAATTATATTTTTTCCAATAACTGCGTTTACTTGTATAAAGCTGCTAGAAGCTAATTGGGAATTAAAAGACTCTGTGAAACCACCTGAAACAGAAAGAGCACTGCTAACCTTGATCTACTGCTACTGTACTTCAATCCTGGGATCCTGGGAAGCTTCAATACCGCCCTGACATCTGTAGTGAAGCAAATCTGTTCTGTACTTGAACTCAAAAACTGAAATCTGCTGTTAAAAATGAGTCAATATTTGCCAGGAAGTCACTGTGATTGATTTACCATACAATGGACTGGAACTTGGTTTGCTCTTAACAGGTAAACTTATATATTATTTCTGAATATACTTACCAATAAGCCCAATGTCCAGAGGCTGTCACAGGTGTGGAGTGTCCATGTTAAGTCAAAAGTCTAAAAAAAGGAAAAAGAAAATTCTTGTTGTTAACATAAGTTATGAACACTTGTCTACAGCCACATGTATAAAGAAAAGGAATTAAAGAACCAGGACGAAGAAACTTTCAACATCCAAAATAATTAAGAGCTGGTGTTAAAAATGCATGTCCCAAATCTGTATCACAGTCATAAGTCATGACCACACAATTCTTTCTTAATGGTTCAAACAGAAGCTGCCTGACAGCTGGAAGGCCACAGAATAGGACAAATCAGTGATTTGTAGAATTGGCCACAACTGGATAAGGCGAGTCTGATGCAGACCGAGAAGGCAGACAAACAACATATTTGCAATGACCCATGAAGTTCATAACACGGCCTTTGTGAGACTTTACAGCAAGGAAAAGGATGTCATTCACAAAAATAAACTATGTCTATATCACTCCATCAGACCACTGAAGTTCCTTTTTTTAACTCATTCATAAAACCACTGTCAGGTTAAATAACGTGACTGTCATCTTGCACTGGCACGTTAAAGGCTGGAAAATTACAGGCAATTGTCAAAGCAACCAATTAGAAGTCAATATGCAAACAGGGCTCCAAGACTGAATTTGGAACTCAAATTGGAATGTGGAACAAATGCATTTGTGCATTAATATGAAGGGCTCACAATTATCTAAAAGATAAAGTAAAAGAAGTGTAAGCAAATAAAATCACAAGCTGATACCAACACAATGCCAAAATGCAGTGGTACACCTTAATCATAACTGTGTTTTTGAGTTGATTTGTGAAAAAATATGCTAGTCAATATTTTGTATTAAAACATAAAAATGTTACAAAGAGGAGGCCATTTAGCCCACCCTGTGCAATCAATTACCTAGGAGCTTATTGATCCAAAGATCTCAACCAGCCCTATTTCAAAAGCAGCCAAAGTATCAGATTCAACACGTGGGTGGGCAGTTTGTTCCAGACACCACGCAGCAGCTACATGCGAGATAAACAAGGGCATGGTTCAGCCATGCAGCTCAGCAACCACCTGTGCAAATGAAATAGACACTACAGGATAAACTGGGTAACAGACGACAAAAAATAACATGTGTTTTGGACAAAAAGAGCACTCCAGATTTATGGCAGGTAAACAAAGGTGGTATACTTAAGCTGCAATTACAGATAATGAAATTGCTCAACAATATGGAAAAGGAACACGTTTCATATAAAACAATAACAGATGGATAGAAGCAGTGGCAAATGCTATCAACAGAAATGTAAAACGGTATATAAATATTGGCAATAGGTTTACCCCAAATTATATATACAATATATATATAATAGTTCAGGTGGGTAGCTGCGTCAGCATGCGTAGGCTGCAAAGGAACAAGTAATAGGTTTATTCCATGCTGAAAAAAAGAAGAAAGAGAACACAACGTTTCGGCCGTGGAGCTTTCTTCAGGTGTCAGGTATATATAATATATATATAATTCCACACATTACAGTAGTGATCTATTAGTAGTGATCTAAGACCAGAAGACAACTTTGAAAGCACAGGACAATTTCAAAAGACTTGTTTTCTCTGCTTCTCTGTCCCGACAACACTTTTGTTGTTTTGTCTGTTAACATGAAGTGTTTGTCTGGTGTCATGTTCAGAAACAGATTAATAACAACTACAACACCTTTGTAGGCTTTGTAGTTTAAACGTACAAGCTGCAAAATCAAGCTGAAAGACATGATAAATCCCCCGTGTCTTGACAACTACCTCAACGACCTCAGTTAAGCTGCAGGATTTCACTACACTACTATGCTGACACTATATATATTAACAGTGATAAAATCATCAACCTAAAGTTGAATAAAAAAATAAATATTTTCCTAATAATATGTTGTTATAAGCTTTGTTATATATTTTATGGTTATTGCAGACCATCATATTTTTTATCATTTTCAGTGTATGCCAATCAGTGAAAAGGGGTGTTTTGATGGTATTGCCTTCTGTCAAGTACAGGTACATGCTGGTATTATTTATTAATTTAAAAGAGGCCTATCAAGATGGTAACAGCCTTTACTGCCATGGTAAATCTGACATGAATGAATAACTCCAAAGGAATTTACAGGCGAGTACTTTCATAAAGAATGTGACCTGTTTTTTCACATAAAGTGGTAATAAGTTGCTTGCGTCCTGGGTGAATCCTGGCCAGAAAAAAATCAAAAGCATCATTGAACATCTCATAACCTGAAAAACAACACAAGTTCCCCTTTCCTCCTCCCACAAATTTTGTTTACTTCTCTATTCACATCCTTGTTTTATATAAAGCCTGAAGGCCTTGTTTTGAAGCAAGCCTTTTCTGAGAACTGCATTCCAAATTTCAATAGAAAACAGATCAACAAAACAATTGTGTATCTGAAGGATCTGCACTTACGGTCCAGAGTCACTGAACTCTGAAAGATATTACTGGACCAATTAATTGCTTCATTGGAACAAGTGAATATTTTCGCGATGTATAATAATTGAACATTTTAACCTAACTGTTAAAGCTGAATGCTTGTGGATCTCTCAGACTAGAGTTTCAGTCCCCTGCTGCAGACTGCTAAATCATCCTTTGCTTTTCTAAAGGTCTGATTTAGCACTCTTTGGATCTAACACAGCCTATCTCTAATAATTCTGTTAGTAACCAGTAGCAAGTCACGTTTATAATTCTAAAAAAGTCAGCTGTATAATAACAGGGCATGATTTATGTCACGTGCTCAGACCATACTGTATGAAACTTGCTGACTTTATTTCCTAACCATATTTGACAACAAATAAGTGGCATGTGATTATTTTTTGGAGAAAAAAAAGGAATCGAGCAGCTCCAACTTACACTGAACCGAAGGAACTGATTAGTTCCAACCATTCAAATGCAATCAAGAGTGCAGTGCCCCATTACAACTCTGTATTACACTGAGCCCAATCTAAAACGCAGCGAAGGTCTGAGTGAAACTCCAGAGGCAGGAGTCGAGGAAGCACTTTGATTGGCAAACACGAGAACAGGCCCAGGCAAGACAGTCACACAGAGCTTTTTCCTTTCAGTATCAAATGCTGTCCGTTTTTTTTTAAAGATCCTGATGTGTTGCATCTTGTAATTTCATTTATCCGAGTTAAGTGGAGCAGAGGCACCTTACAAAGCAGAAACAATAATCAGGAAAGGGATGGGCCACTGTAATGGAGCTGCATGCTCAAACCCTTTAAAAAACAAGCATAGGTACGGTCTTATCCCTGATGGCAAATTGATTATTTTTTTTTATAAGGAGTACAAGGGAGTAGATCAGCAGTTACTTCCACAAACGGCAGCCATGAAGCAATTAAACCGATGCAACATTTAAATATTAAATATTATAAATAAGGTAACAGATGAACAAGCTGGTTTGTGGTGAGTGGGCGTCGGAATGCAATTCAGGCAAATTAAAGGCTTTCTTGACAAGAGGTTTAATGCCCACCACAAAGGAAGTTTAAGATTTTGTCAGTCTGATGCGCAAGCACTTTCTTCTGTCTGCATTTGTTGACTCAGGAAGAAGGCTGAGGCAACGTACAAGGCCTACCGCCTCCATGGTCAGAACAAGCATTCCTGCAGATGCACTGAAGAGCCATCATCTCAAAAAAGCCAGAGTGACAAGCTCGGTGTTGCATTGGGTTGAGAATGAACCACAAATTCTCTAGAAATCACAATGTGCAGATGAATCTTTGTTACATTCTTGTTTTTTATACTCCCCTCCCGTGCAGGAGGTTTCATTTTTGGAGGTGGGTGTGTCCCTAAATTGGCTCTCTCTGTGGATTGGCTGAAGAGAGCGGTCCGGTTTTAAAATGCCGGTACGGGACGTCCGGAGAGAGAGGTAGAATAGAGGTGTGGAATAAACTACGGCGAACTTTTGTGAGACTAATGTTGTTTTGGAGTTTTAGTTAAACACAAGATCTGTGGGGTTTGTTTATTTGGCTGTGGTGGGGATTGGGGATTGTTGTGGCTCTTGAGTTTTTTTTGAGGTTTTCCATTACAGCTTAGTTTAGCGCAGTAAGTTAGCCTGCGGAAGATGGCTTGGTATCTGAACACAGCTGACCGTTTCTTTGTATTTTATAGAATTCTTAAGTTGGCTTGAATCAATATGGCAAGTAAATTACCAACAACAACAAAAAAGATTTCACAACAGCGTTGCTTTAAGATGGTTTAATTTTTCGAATTGTATCAGATTTCAATTCTCAAAGAGCTAGGATCTTCCAAAGTCAGGAAATAAAAGCTATGATAAAACAACTAAAATGCCACCAGTGTATTCTGGATATAAATCTCCTTTAAACATTACTTACAAAATTCCAGGGAAAGTGTAGAAAAGCCGACAAAAACACTGGGTTTCATTTTCCCCTGCATTCAGTGTCTAAGCAAAGTATAAGCTGAGCAGCCTCCCATTCAGACTGGTAATTGGCACCTTTGAATTGAGACAACTGCTCCCCATGTTTAGTAGAGAAGTATGGTATTTTGTACGCAGTCAGTTATGACAAAAGCTGATAAAAATGAATTTAAAAGTGAAAATAAAAGACTAAACAGAAGAGACTCCAACCCACTACTCAGCAGGTGGAATGTTTTATCGGTGAAGTTTAAAAAAAGTGTAAAATATCAACTTCAAGAGGTTTACTGTGTTATACAGGAAGGTCTGAGATTTTTTTGGGTGTTTAGATTTCCTGATTGTTGCTAGTGCAGGTCCACGGAAAAAGAGTGCTTTACAGAGGGCGATGGCTATACATCCCACATCTCCTGCATTTTAATTGCTTTGCTGAAGCCAAACTCACACAACAAATACATTTGCAAAATAATTATTTTTTACATTTAATTTGGATAATGACTCGATGAACTCCATACAGGATTTGGCAGACAGAAAAAGAACAAAGGTAAACTCATCGGCAAGTCTGTCTTTTACCCTTCCCTTTTTTTCCCCCGACATCCACATTTACTTATAGTTTATTTTCTTGTTGTTCAGCTTTAAAACTACTACACACATCTAGACAGAACCCAGGGCAATATGGACCACTTGATCTATTCTCCTTAAGCAAATGATTTGCCTTGCCTCCAAGCTCCCTGTGATTACGAAATTGCTATGACTTCTCCCAGAGTTACAAGGGACTGCAGCAGTTGCAATAGCAGTAAAGATTATTCAAGTCCCGTTTTTGTAAACGCAAACACTAAGGAAAAAATCTCCACCAACTCTAACTTGGCGTTTTGTACAAGTAACATCATTTCTTCATGCAAAATGGCATTTTAAAATTAACATTTGTTTCAATTTAAAGCTGTAACGTCTGGTTATCCTTGAACATTGGATAAAAGGTGTAGAGTGCAGTGACTAAGCAACCCACAACACAGCCTTTATCATAATCCTAGCCAGACACTACCATTGTTCAAGATGTTCTCAGTTGCTTTGGTTCTCCTGTTCGAGCCTGTTTGAGGCTGCTGTCAGGTGTTCATTTGAATAAAGCACCTCAGACTCAGGAGACAGACACATTCATCCCATTAACAATAACAATTATACACAATGTATGAATGTGAACTTAACATGGATTGAGAGAAGACCACTCTTCTGCAAACTTGTGTTTGCAGTAATACTTTATTAAAAAAAAATGAATAGTCATCTTTCACGTTTCTATCAATAAGAGAAAAAAAAATGGTCTTCTTCCGTATTTCCCTATTCTTATTAGGCTCCCAAACAGGCAACTAAGCAACTTTCATACTTAGGCAAGTAGTACGTTGGGCTGCCTGGCACACACATTAGAAAACACACTCAAATTTTACTGTTCAGGGTTGCAGGGAAGCTGGACCTTGGCAAGTAACAGGCGTAAGGTAAGGTACACCATGGGTGGGACACCAGTCTGTCGCAGTGCACACACCGACACGCAGACAGGCACACACTCACACAAGGGCCAATCGTCCCAACAATGATGGCAGGAAAAATGCTGCTCATCATTCTAGAGTCAATGCAATTAGAATACAATAGCAGGACCTCCATGTTGCTCTTGCGCATCCTTTATTGCAAAAGGCTTTTGAACAAAAACCTTTTGGGTAATTAATGGAAATGGATTTCCTGATTAAACCACAAGGTCTGCACCTAGACTCCATTTAACCCTCAAACGTCAACTACCGCCATCATAAGAACCACAGCACACAGCAACTGGAAACATTTCACTCAGAGCTGCTTCAGACTTGCACCTCGCACGCTGCACAGACTCTTGCTTTGAAAGGGCAAAAGAGAAGTCTGAAAGCTGAAAAATCCATTTGATTTTACAAGAAAACACTCTAGCCGATAAAGGCGCTTTTACATTTTGTGGCAAGGTCAGGTTATTATTCTTCATATGATGAATGCAAGTTAAAGAGGGAAGCGTTTCGACATCACGAGAGATTAAGGCATCCATTTTGCAAACCTCTGGGAAATCTCTGTGCTGAACTTCATTGTTAACTTAAGACCAGTCTCACAGCACACTTGATGTGAGTGATTTAAATCGCTTGCTGCTTAAGCAAGCCCAGACCTATGGAGCTCAGCATGCCCTTCTTATTTAGCTGGAAAGCACTGAGATCAGGCTCAAGTGATTACTAACAGCGTTATATACCATTTCCAAGCACATACTCAGATCTTATTTCCACCACATCCAGGCCACAACTTTCCTACTCATTGTTTCTTTTTGCCAAGGTATCTTATACCTACAGGGAAGAACATTTAAAGCCTAGTTAATCTATCCCTCTGAAACTGGAAAGTACCTTTGTGCAGAAGTTTCTCCGGCAGCATGTTGAAATTCTTTCAACTATTGCAATTGCACAGCAGCAATTATGAATACCTCCTACTGTATACATCAATAAGAAAAGACACCTTAATCATGGCAATAACTTGCACAGGATAAGATGATGACAAAGAGCAAGTTAGAATAAGTAAAAAGGAAGTTTTAAAACCTTAACAGCAAATCTCAAGAATCAGCTAAAAGATATCTTGCTGCTCCTCTCTTTCTCCATCTATTATACTTGTCATCCTTTGTACTATGGGACACTCCACCAGCAAGCGGATCTGTACCCCAAGTATTACAGTCTTGCAAGCTTAATAGGTCTAAATCACTGATCAACAACACAAAAACTTTGAACACTTAAGTCTAATCATCATGTCATTCATAAAAATCAGAAGATCTTGTGTCTTTGCAGGACCAGGGATAGCAATATCCCCTACTATATACCATAAATGGCATATCAGCAAGTTCCTAAGTGACCTAAGACGCACGCACCTATTCATTCTGTTTTCCTGTTAGACAGGTTTCACTGAGGACCTCTCAACTGATCATGAAATAACTTCACCTGTTCACTTTTTTACACCCATACTGTATCTTTACATCTCAGTTCACAACAATGACTCCTGCACACGGATGGGGAAAACGAGGACAAGCACGCAGGCTCCCTTCACCTGCTCACTCATACAGCCATTCATCTTTTGACACTCGGCACCTTCAGTTCAGGAGAGTTTGTGCCAACTGGAGGAGTGGCACATCTATCACTAACATCTGGGCTCAGATCCCATGGATTCGCAGGAGTCTCTGCTGCACCAAATGCCTAGAAGGCCCTAGTTCAGTCATCTCCGTCCTCACCTTGGTGGTGCTCTATCAGACATGCAGCATGGCTTGGGGAATCCACAATCCTATTGAACTTGAATCTCTGAATCTCTGGATCTGTCTTTTTCACTTTAGAGGACAGATGCACTATCATCACAGTTCTACTGTATGTCCTGCTAAACCTCAATACTGCAGTTCTTCCCTTTATACTATTCATGCCATAGTCTAAATTTCTCAAAAAGTTGTTGTATAACTGTATAATACACAGAACTGTAATTGGCAACGCATGGAAAACATTTTTGGCATTTAGTATTTTAGTCCCTATTTAAGTACATATAATTTCTAAATATTTGGAATATTAAAGACATCACTATGCATTTAGTGAGGCTGGTGTATGGTGGTTGACCCTTGGGGTGATGGTCAGTGAAGTTGTATTATAATTTTTGTATTTCAAAGCTGGATAACCTTAACCTTGTAAAAGAAAAATATTCTATGGCATAAAATTCTGAATGTCACAGAGGGTCGTAAAAACAAACTCTGTTGGAAAACCTTTTTAAATGTAAAACCTGGGCTGTATTGGTTGGTGTCTTGTTTTAGGGCTTAAAAAAACATCACAGTAATGCGTTTCTTATCTGAGAATGTTCTGAATACAAGCTTTCCTTCTGTCATTAAATTGTTATTTCATCTTTCAAGACTAGGGATTACCATTATATATACAAACCACTATCTCAAAAATGTTTTTTTGTTGTTGTCCTAAATTACTATGACAGTGTTTCTTTGGCTAGTATTTACTGTAATTATATAAATTAAAATGACAAGGAGGCGTCTTTTTTTAAGTGGTGATTAAAGGTTTCCAAATATAACTCCAGCATCCTGTCCAAAAGGCAGACGCCACCAACCGACTATTCTCTTAGACCACATCATTATTACTCTATCCTGAACTAAAATACATTTTAAAAATGTTAAGGAAACAAGTCACTAGGGCCACAACAAAGGACATGTAGGTCCTTTTCTTCATTTGTTTGATGTGTTGGGGGTGGAACATTACCCCAGTCCATAATCAATAATGTGTGTACGTATTGTCCCCAGAAGAAATAAAATAGCACAGCAATTGGAGATATTTTTAAAACATAATGCTTAATTCATTAACATAACATGTTAATTACTAACAAGTTATATTCAATAATGTGGAAATGCAGGTGAAACCACTTAAGTGATAAAAATCTCTTTTCGGCAGATCAGTTTCCTCATTTTATCCATTTGAAACACTAAAGATCTACTTATCCAGTTTTCTAAAATTAAACATAATGTATAAAAAAAGACTTCCAATAGATTTGAACGAGGAACACTTTTCAATTAAGCAATGAATTTTTGAATACCTCCGTGAAGAGAACTCTCTGATGCCTTAAGAAGACAGGATGTGTGGTGTGGCTGCATAATCAAGAAATTACAAGTAAAAGACGAAAGAGATAATCCAAAGCACCCAGGGCATGGAAACTGTTGATCTACAAACAAAGACATCTGCTGGCAAGCACACACTTTTTTTTTTTTTTACACACCGTGTGCGTTTCCATTTTCAGCACCACTTTTGTCACTCTGGCACCTTACCCATCCATGGTAAAACACTGCTGCAGGCATGCGGACTATGAAGCTTCCTCCTGAGGGTTATTGGAGCTTCTGCTGCTTTTCATCTGCCCGGGTTAATTAGATGCTTTTTTTACTCTGTGTGTTAAAGGTCAGCCCTATGGCTGTTTGCTCTACTGTCACCCCCTGCCCCTCCACCCGCTCATTATCTGTATTGCCATGCTCCACTAGCACCTCGTCTTGTGTGAGGAAATGGATCTCACCTGAATGAAGACAGACATGGGGTGGGGCAAACACAAACCACTCGACACCCACCTGTCGGGGGAGGGGGGACGAGGTATGAGATTTGCTTGCAGTGATACAGAGATGTCATGAAAACATAAAATAGGACAGCTGAAACCATGAAGGCATGGTTGAAGAACAATCGATAGGAGAGCACATAGCAACATTTATAGGTTGGAAATAATGAACACATTATGATAATCTGGCCAGACCTCACAACGTATAAAATAAGCAGCTTTCCTGCTTCCCAAATGCTGTGTGAATCGTTTTGATGGTTTTGGAGACTTTTTAAATCTTTACCAGAATTCAAATATCAGCAAGACAGAATCTTATTCCACACATGGCTATTGTAATGTTTTAGCAGCAGTCTTATTTCAGTGGAAAGCGTAGGCAAAACTCCTCAAACCTGGCTTCCCTGGTGTCATTTTAACACATCACAGGCAACACAGCCCCCTTCCAGAGTCTGAGTGCCGATGGGAGAAGAGGCACATCCCAAACCAATCGCACCACAAGCCCTCAGAAGCCATAGGTGTAATGGTCGCCGGAAGCTGAGAGGGGCCTGGCCAGCTAATCCCACTCTGCCCTTGGGGTAGATCAGCCAGTTATGTGTTGTTTGTTTTGGGAAAGCCAATAAAAATCATCCAGTGACACGGAGGCAAGCACCTCTACACGTTGAGCCACTCAGGAGGCTCCTGGGCCTGGCCATAACATTTCCAAGAGAAAATACCTCTGAGTAACAAACGGGTACGCATCTGCCCCATACAAAAAGGCAACAGTCCTAGGAAGGTTCTTTTATGGCTTGCACAGTTAATGCAGTGCATTCCAGGACTGTTTTATTTAGATCAATATTAATTGCACAAAAGAAGATGTTCAACTTATTTGCAGTGGATGGTCAGACTCATTCTGTTTCACCATTTGACCTACAGCACTTTGCTTCCTGCAACTCATTTCCTCACATTATTATGTGCTATGTGTATTATATGGCTTCAAGGATTCAAGCACAGTAATGAAACATTACCCATGCTTCTTCCAATTTAAGGTTGCGGGGAACCCAGAGCCTATCCCAGCAATCAACAGGTGGAAGACAGGATACAGCCTGGATGGGTCCGTTGAGGGGCAGACACACAGACACACACTCACACCAGGGCCAATTTTCTTAAGCCAATGATCCTACTAGTATGTCTTTGGACTTTAGAAGGAAACCTACACAAACAAAGAGAAAATAAAAACTCCACAAGAGGTCTGGAATTGAACCCAGAGCCCCCACACAGCGAGGCAGCTATACAAACCACTGTGCCATCCTTAATGAAACAAACCAAGATAATAAGCAATGTAAAAAAAAAAGAAAATGAAGCTGCATTTAACTGCGATAAAAAGTTGTTGGAGTTTATGTAGTTTTTTTGTAATTCTGTCCGTCTCCATTTTGAATCCCCCTGGCCTGGACACCAGTGTTTAGTGCCAAAAGACAAAGTGACAGCTTTAGCATACCTTTTCTCACAATAATCCTCTACACATTTGGGTTAAGTGCTCCAGAGCAGCAAAAAAACTCTCAATGACCATACAGAAGTGAAGGAGAAGGGTACTGCATCACTAAGGTAACTCACTACATACTTAGGCATATCAAAGCTGGGGAATAGTGAGAGAACGAGATAAGATAGATAAGATCACTTTAGAAGCCATATACAATTTCTTGCATTAGGAATTTGTCTTTTCGCATATCCCAGCTTGCTCTCCATGAGACACAAAGACACACAAACAGGGAGAGAAGCCTGGGGTCAGAGTGCAGGGTCAGCCATTGTACAGTGCCCCTGGAGCAGCTAGGGTTAAGGGCCTTGCTCAGGGGCCCAATGGAGTAGGATTCCTCTGCTGGCGGCGGGATTTGAACTGGCAACCTTCCAGCCACAGGTGCAGATCTTTGCCACAGATCCACCACTCTGCCCCAAATAAATTAAGGTAAAAAAAAAATGCTCAGCTCAAATAGAAAGTGTTTTGGTTCGGACAAAAAACCTAAGCTGTTTAGTTTCCAGGCTTAACTATCGACATAGATCATTCTTCTTTGAAAGGAAGATTCATGGAAACAGGGCGTCTCGTGTGTAGCACTTTGAAACGTTGTAAAGACATGAATCCTCAAGCTGTAATTCCACTTTGTCACCTTTGGTCAGGCCTCTTACTTCACAAAACGTTCAGTAAAACACACCTGAGGCTGGTTGGGTTACCAAAGAAGACTCTTATATATCACATTGGCATGTTTATACTAGAAGCCTTCAAGATTTGCTGCTCTTAGTTTTGCCTCAGAGGGCAGGTTGATGAATAACACCATAATATGAAACATTTATTGATAAGCAGCACTCATACTGATGAGGACTCAAACTATTTAGATATTTTCTTTCCTATGGTATCAATACTATGTCACTATGACTAACATATTTAAATTACTTTCAATATCTCTGACTCTCATGAGTGAGTCAACAGTATGGACTAAAACACCTTATGCTTCTACATCACTGTACATAGTTACTACATAGCTGAAAATTTCATTGTACTGGATGTAACGAAACACATTTTTAAATGAAAATATGAATGCAGATTCTGGAGGTGAAAATTGATAATTATAGAGTGTCTGGGGGCAGATGTTTTGAAGAGGAGTCTTAGTTGAAGGGTTGAAAAGGGTTCCTCTGGATGACTTCCACTGTAACGGTTGTGTGGCCAGGCTGTTATAAAAGCCTACTCCTTACACATTATTATAACACCAAAATAATGTTCTTCTCCATTTGGTTTCCATATTCCCACAATCTGTTTCCCATTAAAACAAGATGTTCTGCTGCGACTACCGAAGAACAGCTCCACATGTCTCCAGCTCCACCCACAGCTGCAGAAACCCAGAGAAAATGAAGATCCTAGACTGTGGAACCTGGATGGGTGGCAAACACTAGCCTTAACTTCCAAAGTTTTAATCAAAACCATCCACATCACACACACACAGACAGATGGGCTTTTAAACAAGTACAGGTTCACGTAACTAATACATCTGCTTTTATTTTATTATAATTTGAGGACTACACTGACAGGAAAATCCCATTATGGAACGCTGCAATAGACCGATAGTTAAACTGGCAGGAAAATTTAACTTGAGGTCTTCACTGCTCTCACCATTATCATTCACAGCTCTTTCAGACAGCAGGTTCAATTCACATTCCTGTTCTGACAGCAAAGCTGGTTCTCAACTCAGATTCTGTTTTGGGTTTCAAGGAAAATGAAAATTTCACTGTTCTGAAGAGCTATTCTACATTTCTATTTCAGGATCCATTTTGCTTTGGAAAGATTTAAGGTTCTCTTCTATCTTTAGCTCTTCCTTAAACATGTCTTTATATCATAGCACTTGATTTAGGCGGTATATGGATTGCATATGTAGAGTGAATGGCAAATTGTGACCTCTTATTCATTGCCCTACTTAAAGATATTTCATTTGACTGTATTTGACATCTGATTAAAGCCTCCATTTTCGTATTATGTACAGGACAGGAGCTGTATTCCCACAAATGTTAGGTATCAAATATGACAACTGAATGAAGTGCCACAAATTGCTGGTTGGGGCGCCAGTAGCTCCTTGGATAAAGTTTGACTGGAATACTGACCATCTTTTACTAATTATATCTTAGCATTCATGTATTGGGATTATTCAGAAAATCTTGAAGGTTTTGTTTCTGGGAGGTTTGAACACTTCTATGTAGCCTGCTCACTATGTATTTAAGGAAGACTTTGTTGTATAGACATATATGTATCCACAGAGCACTTGATGTGCTTTAGAGTGACCCATGGCAGTATGACAGGCATGCTGAGGGTTAAGTTGAGCTTAACAAGGATTCTCGTGAAAGATTTCCTTTTAACTGCTAACCATAGAATTGGAACAAACAACTTCCCTGGCATCAGAAGCCAAGATCCCTTATTTAATTACAAAGTTCAGTAAAAAGGCATTCCAATATTTTTCCGTTTGATTTAACACTGAGTATATTCAGCCTGGAAACCGGGAATTAGTCGGCTGTCAAAGTTACAAAAAAACATCCTTTATTGGTCTGTGAGAAACAGCCCCCAGCATGCAAGGTAATTGAAGCTGCTGTTCTCTTTCAATAAAGTCATCTTGAACACTTCTGCGAGAAGAAATGTTCATCTTGCATGTCTCCCCACCTTATCAAAGTCAGGCAAAACTTCGGAGCAGCAGAATTTTATTTGCTGTATTTTATCAGAGGAGCGAAAACCTTTCTTCTGTGATCTAAAGTCATACAAGCATGTTTCCTGTGTGGTGCCTGATTTGCTGTTCACACATATAACTTGAACAAAATTAACCTGATAATTATACTAGTGATCGCAGTTTCAAAAGAACAAGGAAAGAATAAAGGTTAATCCTGGGGCCTGAATTATCTCAGGGAAAATGATAAATCCCCCCCATTGTATATGAATTCAGGTTTTGCCATCTATAGCTCCTTGTTATGAGCCACCACACGGTGTTAGACGTTTCCCACCCATAACTTTTTTTGACGCGAATCTGCATTTGAAGTTAAAATACAAAACAACTTGCTGTTCTGCTTCACTGATGCAATTTATAGTAAACCAATCAAACTGCTGGGCAAATGATTTTGACTGAACTATAAACATGAAACGTGTACAGTACATTGATATGTCTGGGAAGAATGAAATTTGCAGTCCTCTACAGCCAGATTACAGCCTCCTCACCCGGGGTGTTATAAAAATAAAAAAAAACACAGCTTGCAGTCTGACATAGCTGTATTGGATAAGCCATTTGCTTCTTAAGAATCCTGAGGAACTGAATGTACCCGACCCCTCATTGTCTCTGCAGGGTTAAGATTGCCTAATACTGCCTCTGGGGTTGACACCTGGAAACAAGCCTTGGCCTATTTTATTATCTTAAGTAATCAATACTGCACTAAACAGTACAGGGTACAGGCACTGGAGAGAGAGCTGGATAACAGCATAGATTTGCTTTTCCAATCAGGGACGTTTCTGTTGAGATTTCAACTAATCACCCAATGTATGTGGTCAATAAATGAAGTGGATTTACAACCCACTTCAATGCAAAGTAAGAGGTCCTTCTGACAACAGACAATTACAAAAAATACAGAGCAATTTTGACAGCTTTTATACTCCAGAGAAAGGATGCTCCTAATTTTCTGAACAAGAAAATGTGTAAACACAAATTCAACAACTTCAACACAAAAGAGTAAGAGAGATGGCGTGAATATTTCATTGCTGGGTTTGGGATTTTAGTGCGGGAATTTATCTGCAGGTCACAAAAGTGGCACAGAATTTACAATAAGACAAAATGTGTTGTCCAAATCCTGTCCACACAGTACAGACCACTGCCTTTGTCTTCACATTGGGACATACATTTCTAAATAAAAAAACAGAACAGCCACTTTTTTCAAGCTGGAAACAACACCAGATAATCAAGCCACCTTACTCACTAAGCCAAACTGAGAGAGATAAAGATACACTTTCTTCCAGGACTAAAGGACTACATTTCCACTTTAAACATTTTTTCCCGACTTCTTAATCAGACTTAAACAAAAAATTATACTTTTTCCTCTTTACACTTTTAAGCATGAAATTAATCTCTGCTTGTTTTTTTTCCTTCCATACTGCAAATAGACATACTCTACAGAAAAGAAGTACACATACACAACAATATCTTCGACATCAGTGATAAGAGGTGTATGAAGAGAGATAAGCTATTCTACTTAGATTTGCATGTTAACCGACTTTCACGTCAAACCAAAAATGGTACAGTGCATAAGTACAGTGTGGGCTTGGATCGGACAGATAACACCCAAACCAGCAGACATAGGTTAAAATCACAGGAAGTGCAACAGTGTGCCAATCTAACAATCTGTCTCTTCCCTCCAGATGCTTTCTCTCTAACCCAACTGTAGCCACACTTAACCAGATATCCACTGAAGTCTGTCACCTCTTGTCAACCTTCTGTTGATGAACCTTCACTGTAGGTGAGGCCTTTTAACATGACTGATAGCAAGTTTTTAGTAAATAATGGCTGTTTTCCCCCAGTTCCAAATATTTAAAGCATAAAAATGGGATGACCTGTAAAATAACCAGTCAAGAGAGATGAGACAGCTTAATGAATGTATTCAGTCTGGAAACCAGGAATTTCCGGTATGGAAATCTATAAACCGATAGTGCTTTTCGGAGTTAAATATGTAGAACACACAGTAATTGAGTATTGTAATTCCTTTTAATTGCAAGTCTAAAATGACAGTTCTACAGGGTTTTTTTTTTAAATCCGCTCTTTTAAAATGCTTAAGGTTAACCCCTAAATAATAATGTCATCAACCCACAAAACTTCTTAACCTCAATGCAAGATAAAAATGGATTGGTTCTGCACAGTCTGCATTTAACTGTTCTATACATAACCTGAGGAATTTAACATCGGCTTCATCCATGTGTGGCGTCTGTGTGGGTTTTGGAGTACTCTTCTGCAACTTGATTTTTCATCATCTGTATCTCATTAAGCACTGCTACACTCACTGCAAATCACATATTGAGGGATTTTCAACTGTAATTTTCTAACTAATTCCAAAAGTGCAAACATTTAACTTGGAGAAAAGTACATCCACATTCCAGGGCACATTTTCTGTTCCTAAACTATCTGCTGTAAAAAATGTGAAGACTTTGCATTCACATAGCTGCTGGGCACACACAATTCTAATCGAAGGCAAAACTAAGAAATAGTAAGGAGAAAGAGAATTGTTTTTCTTTAATCAACAAAGAAAAGAGGAGGAAGAGGGGAACATTGCAAAAGGGTGGTAAAGTAAGGTCACTTTTAAAAGATTGCTCCAAGTACTTGTTTATGACTCACCCAAAGTTCAGATCAAATTCACTGTCCAAACCACATACTTCTATCTCTGACCAGACAGTAAATTATCTCCAATTCTTCAATGTCATCATCATGTAGCAGAAGGGTAACAGCTAAATTCAGCCTCGATAACTATCTGGTACAAGCTGCTTTGACTTCATTTCTTGTGGGGAAGTATTATGTTTAACTAGACATTGGCCAAGCCTTGAGAAATGTCTATATTCCTGACTCTTAGAATGTAATGCAGGATAAGTCATTAGTAAAATGAAAATGGCAACTTTGAATCGAAGGAATGTTTTTATGATTTTTTGAAAAAACAAATTCTCAAGCAGATATTTTGTTTCCACAGTATTTGCTTCACTGCTTAGTTATCCTACAACACAGGCTCAAGCAAAAGCCTTCACTTTGCAGTACTGACTCCAGCCCTATTAAAATGCAGGCCAAAATAATGCAATTACCCATTTATGTTCCAGTGCACTTCTGCACCCTTAAGATGATGAATTCATGTATTCTCAATGCCCTCCTACATCAGACTTCAGGATACACAGAGCCAAGCCAATACATACTGATGTCGTTGCATATGCTTTCCTCTGTGCTTGGTGATTTGTCCCAGTTGGATCATACTGCTACATCGGGCCTGCCAATATGCCAAGGACATGTATCAAATGTGACCTGCAGGCTGTGCATCTTTAATCCTCTCCGGACTTTGCACTTAGAAAAACACGAAATAGAGTAGTTGTAGATTAAACCCTGAACTTAAACCAGGGGAAGAGAAAAGGTGCCTATTTTGGGTAGCATGTTGTCCTTTTCAGTTCTCAGCTTTTATTGGACTTTATTCAGTTCAGCTTCACAAGCTATGATAATGTCAGACAGCAAACCTCATCTATAGCAGCTCCATAAACTATATTCAAACCAAAGATACAAACTACTGTTGAATAATTCCATTACCTGGACTGAAATACCCCCAAATCAAAAAAATGGGTGTTAACACATAGTGGATGAATGCACATGATTATTTTGTGACATAACTGAAGTGATTGGAATAAAAAGTACAGAGGCAACAATAAGTGGTACATCTGAAAATTAGTACAAGGAGTGAGAAATGGAAGGTGAGAAAATGCAAGGCAGGAGTTTCCAGCTCCAGCCCTGGAGGGATTACATTCCTGCAGGTTTTAATGGTGCGTTTTAATTTTTTGAAGAGCTTGTAAAATCTGGTCAAGTGTTCCAATTAAGGCAATAATTAGCTGGAATGAAAAAACCACAGCATGGCAGCTTTCAAGACTGGTAGTTTGGTGCACAGTTTAAGAAAACTAATTTAAAAAGCTATTGTCTCTTGAATAAAGGTTTGAAACACAAAATTCAAAAGCGCAGCTGGCCAATGGGGGTGGCACTGGGGCATCGTGGTTAACTTTGCCGTCACACAGGGCAGCGACCTGGGTTCCATTCTAGAGCTGTGTGGAGTTTGTATGTCCTCTCTGTGTTCACGTAGGTTTTGATGGAGTGCTCTGTATTCCTCCCACAGTCTAAAGACATACTGGCAGGGTAATCGGCTTCTGGGAAAACTGGCCCTGGTATGAGTGTGTGTATATCTGCCCTGCAGAGGACTTGCGTCCCTGCCGGGTCATACCCTGCCAAGCTTATATTGCTGGGATATTTTGTTATGTTTTCATAACTTGATGGTTTTTTTAAAAAATGTAGATCTTTTTCTAACACCGCAAAAAACGGTTTTGTTTTGTTAACTGATCTGTTACCAAAACAGCACTGACCGGTTAAAAAAAGACTCCAGAATTATAGATCTACAGAGGCTTCAAATAAGTAAGCATTCCTATGGTTGATTACTGCAATAATGCAATTAATGATTTCAATAACATTTTATCTGTTGAGCTCTGTTGAAAATGTATCATTCTTGATTATATTACAGTTATTATCCTCCTTACAATTTGAGATGGTAAAGAAACTGAAATATACTGAAGGGACCTTCCATCTGGAATGAGCAATATGATTATTGCTAAAAAGTTGAGTCTGTTCCAAATTGTATTTATGACATATCTGGGGAAGTATTTAGCATCCTCCACATAGGAAAGATAAACTATTATACTGAATTTCTAGAAAAACACACAACACTTACTAATTACTGTATGTTAGTTAAATATTAACTTTTAAATACACAAGGAAACAACTTCTGAAAGTTTTATATCCTATTTATATTCTAGCCCTTATAGAATCTTACTTTGGAGACACAGTAAATTAACATGTCAACATACATTTCATTAATTCTCTATTTTAACCCTCATGTCAATAGGGTTTTGTTTCAACACTACCCGTGCTGGTGTTAAATCAAATTACCAACTCAGGAAAAATAAAACTAACATTTGGGACTTATGTTTTATTAAAGAAAAGAAATTCATAATAATATTTGCCACAGCATTCTTTGAGAAACATGGAAAGTGTTTATTCAAGTATCACTAGAAAAAACACTGCCACTATTCATTTGTTTATATTCTGCCTTGCATAAAGCTCTTGCTGACAATCTGAACCATATTACAAGAAAAAAGGAATATGTTTGTAATTCAGAGTTAATTTGATTTGTTCTGCTCTATGGATTTTTAAAAATACTCTTTTGCTGATTATGTATTTTCAGGTTCTTCTGTTCTTTTCTGCTCTTCTTATTTTTCTAACATAAGTGTTTTTATACAGTAAATATTTCCCTAGATGTAGTCTGGTACACTTTCCATGCTATAATCCAACTTTGAACAGCAAATTCAACATAAAATCAAGATTAAAACCCTTTTTGACAAAGTCTTGCCACAGCAGACAAGCATGGGTTATGAGGGGCCTGATCCAAATGTTAAAATAAACAGGCAAAACCGAGAGATTTTTCTCCCTGCTGAAATCACTGCCAATGTCAGAAAACTTCAAAACATAACATTTAAACGCATGCACATGAGGCAAGAGACTATGAAAGTGTAAGATTATCTCCATTGTACCTTCTTAGTTCACTAAGATTGGCAAAAAAAAATCAGTGAACACTTGCTTGACAGTAACATGACAGCGTCACTTGACATTTTTACGGAAGGAATTTTAATGACCGTGTTTCAGATACTTTACATTTCTCAGCTGCAATCTACAGTGGTCTTGCAGTGGACATGCTTTTTACCAACAAAGCATCTTGTGTTTATCTGGTGCTTCCCCATGAGCATATCCTTGTCATAACCCACCACAGAGCTCAAATGCACAAAAAAAAGACTTAAAAGACTAAACAACACATGAACTTTGAACAGCCCATTAAGTACCACATCATATCACCTCTCCTTTCCTGTTCTTATTTTATTTTGAGTGCCTTTGTCTTGTTTCTCTCCTGTTGTTTTAGGATAGATGTATCTGACAATGAAAATCTATGTTTTCCAGGGTTAATCAGGAAATGTAGTGGTGAAGTAAAATTGTGTATTCCCCAACACCAGTAATGTTTGGAGTTTTGCCCAAGACCAGCAGACTAACAAAATTACAGACTAATATCCTAGCTCTTACCACCTTGCACCATCATGGCCCCACACATACAAACTAAATTAATCTTTTATGCTATTCAAAACTGGAGAAAGCAAAATACACTCTCAGGAGTTCCAGGGAAAAGTTCCTCAAGACACGACAGCCTCTTACACCTGTCAATCCACTTAAACTGACTGCGGTCTCATAGCTACATAAGGTATCGCAACGGGTATTGCTATAAATAAAAAGCGTATTTCTTCCCACACACTTTTTTCCTAATCTGCTGTGTGTTTGACACGCATTGCGTTGCAGTTTATGTACCAAAAAATCAAAAAAGATGCATCGGGAACATTTGGTGAAAGGAACAAACTTAATGATTTACTTGTATGGCTCCATGTGTCTGGAACCATTGTGAACTTCCTGTGCTGGAAATATCCATGTTGGAAACACTTTTATCACCGGGTTTTACAGAGCGCAAAAATGGAGACTTGCGTAAAAATAGATTATACAAGGGGTAATGAAAATATTACTGCAATGTAACACATGAAAATTAAGAGCAACTAGTCCAATTTAACGAACTGTTCCCTTTCACATAGAAAAAAAAAACACTGATTTACTAAACAGTTTTAAACTTAATGCAACATTTCATAGCAAATTAATAAAAACATTCCGTGCACTGTGATGAAAAAAGATTTCTTCCACAAACATGGGATAATAAGCCGGAAAATACAGTTAACAAGCCTTCGGTACTACATTCATGCCTTATCACACATTTTCAGGGTCATGAAGGACATGTTGTTTCTCACTATAACTTCCCCCACACATCACCTGTTACTAAGAGGCAGCAGGAGCAGAAGTAGAATCTTTATGTCTTGTTTAGGCGAGGAAAAAGGGGTATCTCACTTTCCCCTTTTAGGGGTCCCCTCCGCCCAGCTGGAGTGAAACACAGGCACTGTTCATCTCTCCAGATTAACGCTGCCCGGGTATGTGGGTGGAAAAGCTTATTCTTGGTAAGCAAAACACTTGAGCCCGCCGTTAATAAAAAGGGTTATTTATGAAGCTGTTCAGGTTGGCAAACACACAGAGCTGCAGTTTATCATTTCAGCCTCCTTAACAGGCGAACATGCCAGCTTCAACTTCCAAATGCCAGGAGACCGAACATGCTGAGAGACAAGGAAAGGGACAGAGCTCTAGGTGTTAGGGGAAGCTGTCAAAGTCTGAGCAATTCTTCAACAGCAAGGGGTCCTCCCCAAGGCATTTACTAGGTAAACCTTAGCAAAAGATCAATGAGCATTTAAAACTAGTCCATGAATATGCTTTATTTTTGTTGGTTAAAAGAATTTACAAGGAATTCTTGCATGTATTTTAATAAGAATCACTAAAGATATGCTAATGCTTTCAGAAAACATATAGCCTGACTATTAAACTAGGGTATATATGCTGGTTTTTGTTCCAGACAGGCTCTATACTTAATGAATATTTAATTAATCAAAACGGGTTGACTGGACCTTTTGCAAGTTTTTTTTTTTAATTTAAAAATGTAAGAGTTTGGAAATTATTAATGAAATACAATAGTCATAAGGCAACCTCCATCATGTTTAGGACCTGGAAACAACTGGAGAGTTTAAATTCATCGGATTATGATGTCAGTTAAGGGCTCAATTGCTTAACTAATAAATCAGCTGGAATGAACATGGGCAGGTGTGTGGGTCATCAGGACCAGTGCCGGGAAGTCCAGCAATGCAGAGATATTACCAGGCACATGTTTGTTTATATCCATAACAGATTCTGGTTTTCTAATATACATACGTGGAGTGGATGGGCACATTCAGCACAATTGCTTTGATTCACAGATGACATTAAACCAGGAATGTTATATCAACATTTTGGCAGCAGCAAAGGAAATCCAAAAGCTTTAGGAACGGATCCCAGGAGTGGGCTAAGCTATGGAGATTTTTTTTTTCTTAACACAAATAAGCAGTCAACAAGAATGTACAGTCTAAATATCAAATGGGTGGTATGAAAGCAGGGTAGAAGTGTTTTTGTTTTGGCTCAAAGTCCTCTTCCAAATCTGTGAAAACAACCTAAACAGCCAACACAAACCTCCAATACACTGTAAAATGGTACAAGGCAGGTTAAGGTAAAAGTATAAAGCTCTGACAAATATGGGACATCCAGATCACGACGTCAAAAGCCAATTCTTACCAGGGCATCAAGTCAATGAGTAGATGGCAATATATAAAAGAACTAAAAAGTGTGACCCACTTTGATGGTAAGCAAATTGAACTAACTGGACTTTAGTCAGATCTGTTATTAGAAATGAAAGGCAGCAGAAGTTCCAAACCAATGCCCCAGTATGGGCAGGGGGCACTGTGATGTAGGAGGTGCTATCCTTCAGATGTTAAACAGAAGTCCTCACTGCTTTGTCATTAAAGATCCCCTGGCATGGTTCATAAGAACAAGGGGTATCAACCTGCATTTCATGGTCAAATGCCACCTTTGTCCTGCATGATCTAGCCTACGAATATTTACCTATTAATGCACTTGATGAGCTCATTTCTCACTTCTGCAGTTGTGCATGAGGTGGGCCTCTTCCTTAATGTAAAGTACCCTGGGATCCTTGAAGATCAAAAGCTCTATACAAACGCAAGGGATCATTCCTTTTCATTATTAAAGCAAAGAGGGCTGTGGTAAGATTATAACTGGGGGAAAATTAAGCTTTATGATTGCCACACATCAAGTGGCACATTGTTTGCCAGTGTTTTATAAATGTATTAAAGAAACAATGTTATGCAGATTCACCAAAACCAAACTTGATTATCTCTCTTAGCTACTATGTAATTAGCACTTAGGATATAAGTTTATCATAAGGATCCCCAGCTGTTACCATTCATTTACCCAAACATTATAGCTCCAAAAGCAGACTACGAAGTGGTTTTTCTATAATGGAATTTTAACAAATCGATTCAAAACGCAGTTAAACAAAACTTGACTTTAATTCTACAAAGTCAGATGGAGTGGAAAAGCCCAAATAAAACCCTGCCATTTTTCCAAGCATCTAAAAATATGTACTATATTTATATAAAATCTGTTTTAGGATTAGGAGAATCTAAAAAAGAATGCATGAAAATAATAAACTGCGTGAGAGTACAAATTAATTCAAATTTGTTGAGCAAACATTTGGCGTGGCTGAGACAAATACACCCTCCCTTGGCCCCCAACCCCTACCTAAAAAACCTTTTCCCATCTACCATTCACTTTCAGTGCCATAGCAACCCTCTCTCCCAAGAAGAAACACTTCCCCCTTGTTTCAGGGTGAGTGCCCTGCCTGGCTTTAGAAACTCGGGAAGCCATTTCTAAAACCAAAGAAGCCACTTGAGAGATTCCAGGCTTCAACTTAGCAACAGCTAGGTGTCTCAGCCAACTAAAAACCTTAGCAAAACTGCTATTCCCTGACCTCTAAGAACTGCTCATCTTCCTTTCTAACAGAACAGACATGACATTCATGAAACAGCGACCCAAATCTTAAAGCCATTTGAGTTAACATACCTCAGTGGTACACACATCTACAAACGTCAGGGACATCCCCCATACAAACAAGTCCGTCACAGTGGGGTAAATCGGTTAATTTCTTTTAGAAATGCTTTACCACTTTCAACCATGCTGACGCACCCATACCCCTGAAACACAGAACTGACACTCTTCCAAAAAGATCAAGGACAAAAACAAACATGTGAAGAGGAAATAAAAGTACACAAAATATGCCCCCTGCCAAATTTCGAAACCTCTAGTTCAAGTTTCCTTAAGTTCAAGTACCCTTTTTGGCCTGGAAACTGGAGCTGCCCCCAGTGCAAGAATGCATCGTGCGGCAACAGCTGTTCTTTGATTGAATGATGGGATAGCACTCAGAATATTTCCATCTCATTCCCTTCATCCCCCTCGCCCCCTGACTCCAACCTCCCCCCATCCCCTCTCTCTCGTTCACCCGCCTATTCACCCTCATATCTAACAAAAGGAACAAAAGAGGCTTGGCTTCTTTTTTTTCTCCCCTCACTGAGGGGGCTCAGCCTCAAGAATAGCAGACAGGAACACCACACAGAATGCTTTCAGCAGAGCATGGGCTGCAAAGACATTGTCCCAGTGTGCACACGGGAGCTGCATCACACACCCACACTTAAATTTATAATCTCGTACTGTATGACACTAATTGCCCTACCGCCAAACAAGACACTTCCGTCTCAAAGACTGTTAAGCTATAAAACAGTATTACAATATTCCCATGCCCTTTGTGTGCAAAGAACCAAACAACTCATGTTTATTTACTCTCAGTTTAGTTTCCTTATTTTTGGGTAAGGTCTGCCTTTCTTCAACATGTCGGGTGATACTATCTGCTTATAAAAGGTTAGAAATTATACCGCCCTATATTGCCTTCTCCGAGGACCAGTGATAAATGACTGAAGTTGAAAATACTTCCTTTAAGAAACAAGGCAGCACCAAGCAAGCTTTGTGTAAGCCACTTGTTGACACCATTTACTCACAAACACCACTACATGAAAGCTTAAAGAAGTGTCTCATAACAATGGTTAAACCAACAGAAAAAGGAGGCCTGGAACTGTGGGCCTGCAGGATTGTATGGGCCTTTGTATTCAGCCATTTGTTGTTTTTTATTCACTTTAGGCTGTGACAAAAGAGAATCCTCCTCCCCTTACATTTTTCCCCCTCCACCATCCCCCTAAAATCAGTTGTTTCATTTATATATCCACCTTCATGTCGGTCATGATGCCTTGTGGTTAAATGCCACAGATCTCACAAGAGGACAGGAGAGCTGTTCGCTCACAAGTTGGGTATGTTGCACCTCTCCAGTTCGCTGAGCTCTGGCTCTGTGCAGGGAGATGCAGAGCCACATTTCACTTAGAAGGGACAACACAACAGTTTAACATCTGTCATGTCAGTAAGGTGAGAATTGAACTCCATGTCCCCTTTAGAGTCCAAAAGCTGACATGCTCTCCTTTGTACTGCAAGGCAAGTGCCCAGCCTCTAAAAATACAACAAAACGAGAGACTTTTGGATCAGTTTCTTGGAAACGTAGCCCCATGGGAAATATGAGAAGAAATGAACAGGTGGATTCATTGTTAGATTTATGTTAAAGTGAAACAGCCACTTGTAGAAACTCTCTCAGATCTCTGGTAAAAGATAGCAGCCCCATCCATCTCAAAACACTCATTCATTAACCTATATACTAATAAAACAAAGCAGATAGGAAATGTTTCGCCAATCTTCTTTAGCAGTGCTGCCAAACTGAATTTTCAGATTTTTCTTCAAAACTAGAAAATTACTGGTTACTTCAATGAGAACCAAAGTAATTTTAAAGCCATACACAGATAATTATTTTAAGCATCTGAGGTTTTATGTTCACAGCCACTTAAAGCACCTTCGTTTCTAGTCTAAACCTTCATTTAGCTTAATTCAGCTCTTCTCTAAACAGTGATTTTATACTGTGAAACCACCACTCCAGCAGCCTTACATTGTAGATAAAAAATGTATTGTAAGCAGGCTAAGCATATCGGGAGCTTTTTCAAGAAAAAAAAGAATGTAAGGAACAGGAAAGGAACAGGTTTCATAATTGAAACTTTTTTGGCAGTCTTACATAGAGTAAATGTAGTTTCGCTTGAGTATTGGACACATATGAAATTATTCAAGTAGGTATGAAAAGAGGTAACAGCAACTCAACTGAATATTGCAAATTCCCAAGTGAGTCTTTTAACAACACAGACTAAAACTAGATTTCCATCCCATACAAGGTTTGCACCTGGTTCTTGCTATGTAATAAAATTACATTTTAAAATGTCTCAGAATATTTTCTAGATTCATCTTTAATAAGAGCACATTCCCCCAGAGGGAATATATAATTTTGTAATGTGAGGAGTTTGCAGCATAGTTGCAAAAAACACTATATGAATAGGCCCCCTCTATCTTTACTTCCAGAGCTCTTCAACTGAAAACTGGAGAGAAGTATATTATATCCCAGTAGGAATCTGTACTGCAGCATTTATTGTTTTGAGGTGTTGAATCACAAAAAGCCATCCAGCTGATGAATGACCCAGCGGCGCATACAGTCATTAAAAGCTTTGAAGTACATGTTCATTAGATCTAGCCAAGCTGCTGAAAATCCTTTTGTTTTTTTCTGAAAATTAAATTAGATTCCGGAGGCATTAACCCAGCAAATTTAAAATAAAGTTATCATGTGGCCAGGCAATGTAGTCAGACAGGGATAAACATAACATATGACCCACTAACATGAGAATGACTGGCCTGTACTTTATTTTTACACTGCAATCCCCAAAAAGCAGCAAAAGAGCTACACTGAACCAGTTAGAGGGCTGACTCAGCTTTCATTAATGCAGTTTGTATAAAACACAAGTTTAGGGGAAAGTCAGGTTCTGATCTTGCCCATTCACACCCTCTCGTGTATAAATCTCTCTTTCTGAGTAAATATTTTGTAAACATACTATATATAGTTATACTAAATATACTAAACATAGTTTGGTTAGAACCCACTACACATCTTTATCCAATCCCTTGCACCACTTGGTCTCTTCCTTCACTCTTGCAGTATCTACCTGACTCATTCCCATGAAGGAAAAGACGGGTCCTGTCAGCCTTCTTCCTACAGCTAAGCTCCTGTTTCCTTAGCCTCAGGCCAGTAACACCACAAAATCTCACTACTCTCCATAACCCACGGGTTAGGATTTGAACTACTCAAATAAAGGACTAATGCTGTAGGGACCTTAACAACAAAACTGGATGGTGGAAGGCGAGGAGCTGAACCTTCAGCTGACTCCTGCTAAAGAGGTGGCTTATATTGGATGGGTTATTATATCCAGGCTTCCCAAAACTAAATCAAAACTTCAACCCATTCATCCATTCATTTACAGAAAGCTACTTATTCCTGTTAAGAATCTTGGAAGAATAAGTCAGGTCTACACATTTGACAGAATACTAGCACATTGTGGGTCTCTCACACACACAAGTACAATTTAGAGACACTTGCTAACCTGGCTACCATATCTTTATAATTGGGGAAGGACCTGGAGCACCCAGCATAAACCCACACAAACACAGGAAAAACATACAATCTCCTCAAAGAAAGCCCCCAGATTCCCAGATCTCCTATTCCCAATTCCAGAATCAAACCCAGAACCCAAGAGCTGTGAGGAGACATACTACTATGCCAGCAGTTTTGTGGATGTTAGTTCTCAATGAACTTTTAAGATCTATTGTTCAATTTTGTGGATCAATACAGTTCAAGCAGCTAAAGAAACAAGGCAGGCTGAATGTCCTGTTCCTCTGTGCATCTTTTTCACACTAAATTAAGTTTTTATGTCTCGATCTTAACCACCAAGCTTTCAGGCTTGATAAAAACCCACAATTTGACACCACTGGCAGGACTACAACTGTAAGGCACAGTCATTATGTCTTGCCGAGACGAAGTTTGTTTTTTTTTAATCCGAATTTGCTGTGACAGACTTCATTCATCAGCCTCTTCTCTTGACCTTTCATTCATTGAAGGAAAACATCTCTGAAAATTTTAAACAAGTTCATGTTCACCAGAAAAGTTACTTCTAGACGAGCCAAAAACATAGCTGGACTTTACACAGCTGAGGTTTAAACATGCCTAATTTTTAAAATTTGTAATTGAATTCTGGGCAGCTTGGTATGAAACCATTCTTGGATGGAAAAAATGAAGTGAACTGGCATTCTGTCAAATATGTGAATGACTTTAGCACAAGCAACAATTACAATAATTCATAAACATTTCTGACCGAGAACTGTAAGGAAGGTATGTCAAGTTTGTCTGCTCAAGCATTTGATTTGGCCAAACACTCAGCCTTTCCTAATACAGCAAAGTTGTGTTGGTGCTTCATTTACAGAAAACAAATGCAAACTTACACAATTTCTACTACTGATTTAGTCTAATTAAATGCTATGTGAAAGTACTGAGCTCTGAGTGCCAATTATATTATAAAAAGGTTGTTTTTAAGAAGTGTGCTTCAGAGTCATACTTCAGAGTCAATTCAATTTAAACGTCATTTATGTATTTTGCTGAAACCAAACAGAAAATGACCTGGATTACTAGACGGGGCTCCAGCACAATATGGTCTCAGCTGCAATGAAAATCTGCTTAAGAAACCCTGGGTCCACTTTATTCTGCTGTTGAACTGCTTCCGAGAGGCTTGTGGGGCCTTTAGCTGGTAATTAATGAAACAAATCAACTCTGAAACTCTCTCAGACACGCACAGTGCCTGCCTGTTCTCTGCCAGCTACACAAAGGAGGCTCAGAAAACGGGAGAAAATTAAATTTCGCCAACAGAATCGAAGTGCAGATGAAGCTCATGGCTTTTGCCACGTTGTGGAATTGCCCAAGGTAGTTCCATCACCTTGTCCCTGCTGGCATTTTTCTCATTCCTCACAGCAAAACATTTTTATGCACTGTATTCAATTTAAGAAATGCTATGAGATCCAAAATCTAATTTTCAAGGGAGTTCTGAGGCAACACAGTAAGGCTTTCCAAAAAGTAATATAAGAAAGATTATTGCAGTCCACAGAGGATGTGAACCATCTCTTGAATTAAGACTGAAGCCGACAGTCCCAAGTGGTTACCGTAACAAAATAAAAAAAAAAAAACACCTTCAAGATCTGTTATATTAAATATAACATTCTGGGACACATGTGAGAAAGGTTTATAACTACTCTGTATTATATTTGAGACCTATCAACTGTGCCGTTAGCCCAACTGGTATACTGGACCTTTTTCAGAAAATTCAAAAAGAAAAGTAGGATGCATCAAAATAAAGATTACCACAATCTCACACTTTCAACAGTTTTCACATTAATGAACAATTAAATTACCCCCCCCCGCATAGAATATTTGCCAAAGCAATGCAGCATACAAAATAAATGAAGACTTATGTAGAGATATTTACATATAAGTGGAAATGAGGTAGAACTGAGAACGTTATCTGCCTTAAGGTAAATTGTAGACCAGAGATTATCAACATTCCTTAGGAAAAGACCATCTCAAAGATTTGTCTTTTTATCTGATATTTAACTTAGATAACCTTTGAATTTAAAAAAGATTTAAATTTCCATGGGAAAATAAATGTCACTATATGTACAATGCTACTTTCGTATCAGAAGAATGAATACATTTAAAAATCTATTTCCTGCTTAAAATGCGAAGGGGTGGGGAGATATCAGCTGATCAAGTCTAACCTAAAATATTTTCAACACAATTTTACATTTTCTAAACCATTTTGTCCTATACCTCCACAAATATTTTATTTTTTGTCTGAGTTTTCCTGTGAACCTAAATGAGAAAATGGCCAATGTACTCTACAAAGGAATGCTCAACAGGAATGCCCAAGCCTACTCCTTCAGGGCTGAACGCCAGTAGGTTTTATAAGAACCTTACAATCAGCTAAGGTTCTTTTCACCTGGTTCATTCCAAGAGCAACCAAGCTAAGTTCAAACAGCAACAAACTCCATTGCTAAAAAACAAATAGGTTTAAGTTTACTTTGGTTTAGCACTGATTGATCTTTGACTACTTGACATTCTTTACATGTTCTCAAAATATCCCTGTTCTACTTACAAGTAACACTTGTTTTTTACCTTTGCACTGTCCAAATTACCCTGCTGCTTCTGCAGGATGATAAGCCCCACAGATATCTTTATAATAGCACTTCACTCCACATCAGGATTCGCTTCCTGTTTCCTTAAAAGCATCTGTTACTTCATGTTATCTGCCATAGTCCTTCCTGGTGTAGTGGTGACCATTCCCCGCAGCATTTTGTTTTCTCACATACTCCCAAAGATCAGAGCATATGAACACAATGTCATCATAATTCTGCTGCACACCAAGTTACACCACGAGCGGTCACAGGTGATTTTAGGGTTCACAGCTCCGAAGGGAAAGCATTTCAACCTCCTCTTTGAAGTTCATAAATGGTTACCTTCTTTTACTATTGGCTCAGCACTTGAACTTTTATGGATGAAATTCGAGATGATCATTTCTCCAGACAGGGTGGTTTCAGTAGTTCCATGGGCCTTTTCTGTGGGAAAATAAACTTGTGGGTTCCCAGTCTTCAGTGCAAAGACCTCAAATTTAGTTGTAATTCAGGACAACGCTGTTCTTGGAGAGACTCAATGATGAAACAAGCAAGTGTTTTTCAGACCAATTGCAAGTGTTTGACCCATTTAGCCAACAATTTGCACAAACGTTAGTTCTTGAGGACTGCACTGTATGGACATTCTTTCCCACCAAATGATTTTTTATTCTGTATTCATAAACTAAACAAAATTGAATTATCCTGGGCCTTTATAATTACACCTGATCTGTGAATCACCATGACCTGCTATAAGAAGCAGACACAAAGCAAAGTGATGGTTGCTGTCTTACACCTAGTCATACATGCTGGTCAAATTTCCCTGGCAGTAGAAGAGGCATCCCACTGTAAAAAAAAAACAAAGAGCTTGTTGATGCGCCACTTTGATGGACTGTCATCATCTATTGCAGCTTTTTGCAAGGTAGCAGTTTGTCTGATTACATGACATCAGCTGCCCCCTGCCTTTCTGAAGTGTAGCCCATGTGTGAAAAGATCAAGCCAACAGGAAAATTCAGAGGGAAATTATCTTGACACCTGTGACAGATGTGGTGCTTTGATGACTGTTCAAATGGTTTAGTTGATGTTGATTTTGACATTCACTGATGAAGTTTAGGGGATGCTGAGATGCACATCCTGCAATACACACTTATTTGGCTCACAGTACTGATAGCAAGTAAATGCAAGAGCAAAAAAAGCTTTGATTCTTCCCCATCCTTCCTTTGGCATCCAGGTTCTTTTAAAATGAAAGTTATCATCTACTTACTGTAGCGGAGCAAAACTCAACCCATTACCCTTCCAGCTCATTTTGTTCTATAATATACAGATTCTTCAACATTTTCCTGATCATCAGAACACTCGGTGCAACAAATAAGGCAGTTAAGATTATAGGAAGGTTTGCATGTTGCAACAGAGCAATTGATATTGCAGGTTTTTGTCCATTTTACAATAATTCTTTTTGTTGTTTTACACACCCACCCCATCTGAAATCACTAATGTGTTTAAACCTCGGCTCTCTGAAAGCAACTCTCGCACTTGTTCAGAATAGAAAACCTCCTAGTGAGCTTCTCCAACAGTCATAGCGCCCTGGATTACTAATTCTAAACCTGCCCCTGATGGCAACTGAGCACTACCTCTAGGGAAATCACAGTCACAGTCCGCTAATAACAAAATCCAGGCTCAAAGCAGAAAAGTGTGGGTCATAGAGTTCTACCTGTGCTCCAGTTGAGCGACATTACTGATAGAGCCACTGTCGAGCCCCAGACAACACAATACCACCAGTGAATTTCTGTAGGAAATTTGAGAAGAAATAAATTATCCTATTGGGAAAGCATTGCATAGCACACCGTGCAGGGCACACCTGTTTGTCTCAGTCACCGTTCAGAAACTGAGGCTATACTATTAGCTTGTGAAAATAAATCAGACACAACAGAAGACAAGGCTACAGAATGTGCATTTACAGAACAGGTAAAGATATAGTTTTGATTGTGTGGCTTCCCACAAACCATATCCAGTAACATATACAGAACACCCATCTGACATACTGCATGACTTTGGAAATATGTTAATCGACATCGAGTGAGGTGCACTTTGAAACTCAATCACCCTGAGGCTGTTCCATATGCTGCTAACCATCTGCATCCAGCAGTCATCCCCTTAAAGGCAGAAACAAACCTCAGTTCCTCTCAATTTCATATAATTCTTACAGTCAGCAAATTAAGAACGGAAGAATTAATCTTGTGGGGAAAAAAAAAATCTGTAGGAGAGCTGCGTACACATGAGATTGACAAATTTGATTCCAGAGGAACCAGTCAGCAGGAGCAAGAAATAAAAATGGAAGGAAATAAAGTGCCTGACACCCGATCAAGGTTAAATCGAGGCAGCTACTGGAGAAATACAGTCAAGAAATCTATGCACTTTCCGCAAGAAAAACATAAACTTGGTATTATATGCAAGCCTGTAAGTCTAAGCAATTACATAGTTTGGGTTATGTAACAGCATTAAAAAGATCATTGCTGTATATAAGAAAAAAAACTATTAAATGGATCTTTGATTCCTCTTTATTTTGAATATTATCCAACTCAAAGTCACTGTACATCAAAACTGATACTGAAGCCGGATGATAGAATTTAAATTAAATGCACCTGAAAGACAACACGTCAAAGCCCCTCAAAAGATACACAGTAATGTGCTTATAAACTTCAGTTGAAAATAAGAATCATTTAGCAAATACCTACAAATGTGCCCTTTTCCACAATTTCCCGTTGAATTCAATATCACCAAAAAGGCCCACCAACAAGTTCTCTTGGGTGTTCTCAGAGAGAAATCAGGTTCAGATTTTCAGAAGGAGAGGTTCAGTAGATGAATAAATTCTAGAGCTATTTTAAGATAAATAGGAGGAAGTAGTATCTGTTACCAGATAAACTGTTTGTTGACTGCCTGCTGTATCTAAAGATACAATATTCCCAGTTATTTCTCTCCTATACAGCAATCATACTATGATCGAGAAATAAATAGAAAAGTAGAAAAGTTTACATGTGAATTAAAATAATATAACCACTTCATCCTTAAATTAAAGGAAATAAGTACTGAATAATTCAATCGGTACCAGAGTCATACCGAAAGCTTTCAGTCTATGCTGAAAATTTCATGGTTCACAAAAAAACGTATACTGTATTGCTAGTTTTCTAGAATGAACAATTATATAGTGCCCTCCAAAAGTGTTCTTACTTTGTGGTTCCAACATTACAGTCAAGCGATTTGTATTTGTGATCACAATGAGCACAATACAGCATATGCTTTGGATAAGTCCATTTATACATGTTATCATATTAGAAACAAAAGCATACTTTGGGTCCAACCTAGTGATTTCAAGTGACCACAAGTATAATCTTTAAGTACATTACAGGGTAAAAGTCTGTTATTGGTTGCATATCTCTTGAGCCACTGAACTCACCAGAGTTTGTGAAATCATTTCAGAAGCTTTGCCAAGCCTTTGGAGCAGTTCTTTAAGTTTGAGGTACTGCCCATTTTTGTGTAGTTCAGACAGCACACAATTGGATTTATATCACTTTTAACAAAGATTTCCCATGTTTTTTCTCCTGATGAACTCATTGGAAGCACTGGCTGTATGTTTTGGGTTATTGTCATGCTGCATGGATGGTGAAGCCCATCCCATTTAAAAAAAAAAGTTTCTGTGGACTTCATAATTCATTCTGCTGTTGCCATCATTAGCTACATCATCAATAAAGAGGAGTGAGACAGTTCCAGATGCAGTCATCCATGTCCAGGCCATGACATGACATGACCTCCACCATGCTTCACAGATGAGGTAGAGTAGTTTGGAGCTTCTACAGCTCCTTTCTTTCTCCACACTTTAATCTTTTCCCACACTTTAGTTAAGGATTATGTTAGTCTTATCTCTCTATAAAACTGTTGCAAAACTCCCCTGGCTCTTCTCTGTACTTCTGAGCAAATTCTGATATGGCTTTTCTGTTCTTGGTGGTGATGAGAGGTTTACATCTTGCAGAGTTGGCTTTATAACTTAGTTGTTTCAGTCTTCTGCAAACTGTGGATTTTAGTACCTTGATCCCTAACCTCCAGGGTATTTTGGTGATTTCACCAACATTTGTTTTGCCTTCCCTGAGAAAGTTTTGGGCATCAACTGCAGACATTTTTCTTTGTCAACCTATTTTGGGTTCATTTGTAATTATACCTGTGCTTTAATTCCAAATTGCTGAATTAGGTCCAGTCCAGTTTATGTGCTGTGATTCCGATTTACCTTTCTCTTCTTTTAGCTTCAGAATTTAGATTTTGTTTTAACCGAAAGGTCTTTGGTTTTCATTTTGACTTTACACTACGGACTACAAACACTGAAATTAAAGAAGTTCGATTATTTTTATGACTCTTAATAGCCCAACAAAAAAACACCTGACCAACAAGAAGTAACTGCCAGCAAACTCTACCGACATATGTGCTACTGCAAAAAAGAGGTTTAACACTAGCAATATTAGTTTAAATCGATCCAACAGGGAAGAACCAAATTCACTTTAATTAAAATAAAACATCCAGAAGTTTTTTTTCATGAAAAATGAGACCATAGTTAAAATTCCAGTTTGGACTCCTTCCCTCCTTTTGGCAGGGTTTATAACTGTACACATATGGGCATTGATTCGGAGAAACATTTCATTTGCAAGTGTCCGACTTGACTTCTCCGCCAGAACGCATACATCCTGGCTACAGTACATGCAGAAACTTTCTTAGAAAAGGGAGACCATGCAGAGCTGCCATTACAGATATGAGTAAACATTCAAGGGAAGATGGCTATCTTTTCAGGAATCCAAATATATTAGTTACAAACCACAGAGAAGAAAAACAAGAAAAGTCACTTTAGCCTTCTGACCTTCTATACAAATTGCATTCCAAACAAAACAATATATAATGTGTTTTACCTTCATAAAGATATACTTACGTGTACACTGCTGAACTATCAATATAGAATTTAATTTCAAATTGGTCAGTCTTAGAGTGCAATGTGCTGTTATTAAATTAATCATAGTTTGGCTTAATTGTCCTAATTTAACACAAAACATAGCTAAATGTATACACTTATCATTAATGCTTATTGGATTTCATATTTGCAGCAGTTTTTAACAGGTCAATTTCTCATATTTTTTTGGAAAGATACCAATTAAAGAGTACCCATACCACTACTAGGTACTACATACACCTGCAACTCTTCATGCTGATATATTGATTTACTTTCTCAATCCAGAATCTACTTCTCTTATTACCACCTTGTAGCCTGATATTGTCAGAAGCTAAGCCAAGCCTAGGTCTGGTTAGTATAGTAGAGCCATAAGGGTAACTAGGTTGCTGTAGTGAGTACAGTCAGTGGACCAGTAGGTGGCACATTCCTCCCTGGACCAGCTCATCAATTTAATAATAATAAACTATTTTATATAGCACCTTTAAAAGTGGCTTCTCAAAGCGCTTTACAGAATGACAACAACAATAAATAAAAAGAACACACAAGATAAAACACTTTTACAATAGACAGAGGAGACCGTATATGGTGGTACTAAGAAAAGCAGGGGTTGAAGAAGCAGGGGGTGAAGAGGGGTGAAGAATGGAACCAGTTAAGTAAAGGCTTTTCTAAAGAAGGTTTTGAGTCTGGATTTGAAGAATATTAGCAAAGGTGACTCTCTGATATCCTTAGAGAGAGAGTTCCAGGGCTTTGGGGCATAACAGGAAAAGGCCCTGTCACACATACAATGTAGACGGGCTTGGGGGACAGTAAGATGGGCAGAATTTGAAGAGCGGAGGTTGCTAGGTGGGGAGTAGGGCGATAATAGTTCAGACAGGTACTGAGGTGCCAAGCCACGCAGAGCCTTATAGGTGAGCATGAGGATGGTGACCAGGGACACTGTGTCACAGAAAGTACCATTCTTCAGATGAGACATTAAACTCATTGAGACATTAAGCAAAAATGTTTAACTACTGGGTCATTAAAGATCCAAGGCACTGTGCAACAGTGTTAACACCAGGGCTTGAACAATGTGGAAACCTTAAATTTCCCCCTTCATTCAACTGTGAGGTAATATTGAATCTCTCCACCTGATCTGCAGTGTTTTAGGGCTCAGGCAGGTGCTCCCCTCCTATAAATGGAGGACTTTTGGGATCCTTCAGGGTGAAAACTGCTCTACAAAAGCAAGCAACTAACTACAATCACTTCAAATTTCATTTGGGTATAGTGCACAGTGAGTCAAATATTACACTGTCCATTCCAGTGGGGAATTTATGTAGAATTCGTTTTCTGATCGATAATAGCTATTTAGGAACATTAAAGTTTAATTCAAATGGTCATAAAATTTAAAAATATACATATATTTATTTCAAAACTATTATGAGCTGTAATGTTCATAACCTTAAATGTAAAGTATTACTGAAAACCGCTTCATGAAGTATTTGGAAAACTAACACCTGGTTTCAGGGAAAACAGCAGAATATGCTTTTCCTAAGGCTAACTGCCTCGCCAATATTTGTCACTGAACGAAATACTGAAACTGCGCAACAGCGGCTCCTGCTGGAAGAAGTTAAAACAACATAAGTATGCTGCCGTATTCATATACCCTGACCACCCGCTGATTGTAGATCTGTAAACCACTGGTCAGCTGCAACAAGATCAAGTGGCCCCCACCCCCAATGCAAACCAGAGAGGACACACTGCAACGCTATAGGGATTTCATCATAAAAGAGGGGGTGGTATTCACAACGTTTAAGCTTTTCGCTAGTCTTTTTTTGCGGCAAATGTGTTTGTAGCATTTTATCACAAAACCTCCGTCACAAAGTGCTAGTAAGGAAATAAACTAGAAGCGTTGTCTAGAAGTCATTAAAATTACAATACACCCTTTAACGAAAATTATATTCAGTTTGGGATGTTTGCGTACGGGTTAGTGCAGGTCACAAACGTGTAATTAAAATTATATTAATGGAAAGGTTAAAAGGCGCCTATTATGTGACAATTTCAATTCCATTCGAAAGCAAACCAGCGGTTTGAGTTCTATCAACAGACTATTATGGCTAAATATATGAGGGATGATGCAGTGATTTATCGTTACTTGAGAGATAGGTATTCCTCAGAACCGCAAGTTTGGGATCACCCATATATTTGCAATTGCAGTTGAAAGCATCAACGTTGCTCAGAAACCCCAATCACCCAATTCACATAATTTATAGTACAGCTTTGATACGTGAGCAAATAAAGTAAAACAGCGACAAATAAAATTTAGCTCGGGAAATAACACTTTGCGTTTCTTACCTTTGTATCAGAAGTAGAAAACAAGTTTACAAATCTTATTTCCCAAACAAATGCGTCTCAGAAAGGGGATTTAATCCAGTTTCATCAGCAGCAGTGAAAAACTCGCTAACTTCCAAAGGAAAATGTATGGATCGAGATATCCCATCAACTTGTTCTCAAAGGTGGAAAAAAAAATCCCATTCACTGATTGCCCGAAATAAAGTTTCTTCTCCCTTCACAACTCGGTTTTCAACGAAATCTGCCTGAAACGGTAGGCAAGCAGATGTTTGTATGGAGCTCACCTCTTTAAATTAAAGTACTTTGTCCAAATTCAGTACTCTCCGTGAGCGGCTGCTTTTTTAACTGTGATGGGTGCCTTCCACAGTTATCACATGTACCCGGTGAACAGTAGTGGGAATAAAGAGCGTCCACAGGACAGATTACCTCACTTGGGCCTGCCCTCTGAACACTCAATACTTAAAGGGGCTGGCTCAAATAATTGCTCCGCAAATGCATTTACAACAGACGGGCCCCCTCGACGTTGTGTTCTCCACACATAGTTCTTAAAGGGGCAACACTTCCAGACCACAAAACTACGCACTTCAGATCATTACAACAACACTTCATTCTGCCTGCTGCCATTCCCGATTATTAGGGTCAGGGTAATACAGACAATGCTTTCAGAGGAAACGAATTCATTTTTTCAGCAGCACCAGGTCCTTCCACATACCATCCTGTCCAGCCCTGTAGAAATCAAAAGACTAGGGAAACGACCTCAAAGTTAAGAATGGATCATTTGTAAGCCTAAAACTTTTAATGTGCATAATTTTTAGATTTATACATACCGCAGGTGTAAACATTTCAAAAGCATGAAATACGTTTAAAATCACAGTAAAATGCTCATTAAAACATAAGGGCAAAACGCATTCAATTCTTATTACGAAAACGTAAATTACACATTACACAACAATAAAGTTAACACCACTAAATACATCTTCGGTTTCCAGCTGATGATTACAACAAATGCTGACCCCATCTTGATGTGGGCATCACCTTTGAGGGAAATGACAGTTACATTCACGCGATTCAATCACATTTGAATGGATATGCCACAGCAATTAAATCCCACCACAGAAAACTGTCGGAATATCCTGCTTGTGTCATGGTTTGTAATTGATGTCCTCGCAATACAGTACAGACTGGTTATAAAATGTCCTTCGGTAATGCAGAACAAAAATATTATGTAATAAAGAAAATAGAAACGTGTGTCCATAGATAATGCTTCAACGGTACTATCTGAGCAGAACTGGAAAGAAGCTCCTTTTTGTAATTAACCCAGTCTCGGCTATAGACACCCACAACCCTTTACATAAGACAGGATATCAGTTTCACGTGCTCTTCCCTGTAGTTTCGCTTTGTGCTGATACAAGACATAAATCATTTTCAGACAGTGCATTTAAGTTACCATATAAAGGGGTGCATAATCACACAACATAGTCCCTTATGAAAACTAACCACAGTGAATTTACACTTTTTTTAACATTTCCTCTACTTCTTACACTAGTTTTCTATAACTTTCTTTCATATTGCTGTACCTTGACAGTGCTTCACTACACTATAATACTGCCACGCTGTACTACATTACAGCGGAATATAGAACATCACCACCCCCTTTCAAAATTTGTACCTTTTGTTGTATGACACTCTGAAATGTTGTCCGATGGCAACTTTGAACGAGCTACAGGCCTTTATGGCAAAGACTGGTCAATGTGTGCACGTGACAACAATCTCACAACCGCTCCACAAAGATGGACTGTATGGGAGGGTGGCAAGAAAAAAGCCACTCCTTAAATAAAGCCACATCAAGGCTCGTTTATGTTTTGCTACAAAGCACCTTAAAAATCTAACCTTTTGGCCGGAATGCAAAATGGTACATCTGGCGAAAACCCAATACATCTTACCATCCAAAGGACACCATTCCTACAGTAAAGCACGGTGGTGGCAGCATCCTGCTGTGGGGGTGTCTCTTCAGCTGGGACTGGGGCACTTGTCAGGATAGAAGGGAAGAAGGATGGTGGAAAATACAGGCAAATTCTTGATGAAAACTTGCAGCCCTCAGCCAGGAAGTTGAAAATGGTTCCCCTTTAGACATGACAATGACCCAAGGAACACCGCCAAAAACACCATACAGTGGCTGAAGGACAGGAAGGTGAATGTCCTTGAGTGGCCTAGTCAGAGCCCTGACTTCATTCCCATCGAAACACTTTGAAATGACTTGAAGAGGGCAGTCCATCAACCGTCACCATGCAGTTTGACTGAGCTTGAACAATTCTGTAAAGAGGAATGGGCAAATATGCCTCTCTCTAGGTGTGCAAAGTCAGTAGACATGTATCCAAACAGACTCAAGGCTGTAATTCAAGCAAAAGGTGCTTCCACCAAGTATTAACTCAGGGGAATGTTCTCTTATCTAACCCAGTTATTCTACTTTTTTTCATGAATTATTGCTTTCTTTTTTCACTTGGATGTTGCAAGGTACTGTACAATTTGTAAATAAAACTGGAAAAAGTCTGATTTTATTTATCTTCTTTTTAGGCTTTAGGGCAACCAAAGGTGAACATTTTGAAACGGGGTGGTGACTTTCTATACTCACTGTATATATTGTCAAGGGTGTGATGACCACACAGTCTTTACAGGCACGTATTACGGTAAGAAATGTTATCACAGTATAGTGCAGTCACACATTCCAAAGAGTAACAAGGCACACATCACCTATGACCGCAAATTGTGCTTTAGCTGTAACACAATATTGTCTCTGAGATAATATCTTTCCAGTTGTTCTGTTCAGCATCTGTGTACCACCTGAAGCCTGCATTTTAAGGCTGAAGTGTTGCAGGAGCAGAAATTATACAAAATCACCTGGTCCATGATGGTATATTTACAGCTGTACTTAAAGTAATGAGATAGTAAGAACAGATGCCACTGGTCCATTATTTTGTTGCATGAAATTACACTACAGAAGCTATGTTTTCTTTTTTTTTTCCACTTGACCGGTGTTTAACAGCTCCTCTAGTTTTACTTTCTAACTAATGAAAGGACAGTTTGCTGAAAGGCCTGCACAATTTCCATATCCAGGGTGCGCACTGCATCAAAGCCAAAACAAAAGCAAAACCTTGCAAATCCGAGCTTCTTTCCAGTGAGGTGATCTTCTTTTTTAAATTAAGCTTTAAAGATCAGTCCCTGGTGTCCTTTTCTCAGCAATGCAGATAACCCCTCTTTTTTAGCTAGTGCTCAAATTGGCTTGCATGTTTAGGAGAACTCCTATATAAGAGAGAAGGACAGAATGAAGGGTGTGAGAAAAGCCTGGAAAAAAAGAGTAGTATTTATTCATACCCTCAGTTCTAATCTGGTTCCCGTCTAAGCACAGCCCTGCATTCAGAGCAGTGTAGAGGTGCTGGGGAGGTTGTGTGAATGAGCAAGCCTGTCTGTCATTGCATGCTACATTCATACACTGAACACTACCTCATTCATTTCAGTCCAGCTCCTTGCTGGCCACACAGAATATAAACTCAACTTTTAATAGCAAGAGAGAGGCAGAGAGAAAGGGAGGGGCACAGAGAGAGAGGAGCAGTAACAAACTGTACTTTAAAGGAGACCAGCTTTGTTTTGTGCACTTTGCCTTAGTTTCAACACTTCATCGAGTTTAAAAGTAAATGATGCATTTGTGAGAGTTGTCTTTCCACTTTTCTACCTTAGATTATACCTACAGTTCAGTAGGTAAAAGGCGGCATTCTGTATGCTACATCCAGTGGAATTACTTCAGGAGTATTGCATGACAATTTACATTTGTACTGGGCCTGTTAGCATGGAAATTGCACTTTTATTTTTGTCAGGAGTCTGCCTGGAGCACACACAAGTTTTCCAATGGACAGTTATATACAGAGGAAGTGCACACTGAATTTTACTACAATGAGATTGAAACACAGCAAAACGTCATTGAATTGTAATTGCAGTGATGTACAGTCCTGGTTCTGAAAGTCCCACATTCAACAGATGTTTTAAGGATAGCTGTAAACAATGAGGAATTAAAAAGAAACTGGTAAATTTTGACAAATTAACCTTATAATTAGTTCAGGCAATATGAGAAGCACTCAGGTGGAAATAGAGGTGATTCTGATCTAGAACTGCATTGTACCAGACTTTGAGATACTTATGGATCTTTGATCTTTGCCACCAAGAGGAGAACAATATGGGTATTCAAATTGTCATGACGCCAGCATATTCTGTCTGCCTCTTACATGAAAATCTTAAAAAGCCTATGTACACTAGCTCCTCACACATAAATAACTTGCATTTAAATAAATCTTTTTATAGACCCCTTGTACCTTTTCAAGGTAACAGAACTTGTCCAGATAGTTTTGGAATAAAAACAAAGGTTTTGTCCTAAATATCCTACATAGATGACAAACACAATATTAAGGACTAAATATTTATGATCCTTTAATTCCAAAATTATGTGTGGATTATCACCTCCGGAATAATTATTCCAAAGTTATTATGGTTTGAAGCATATGCATGATGTATCATGCATTTATTTTCTGTGTCTGGGTCAGTGCAATTGATTCTTGCATTTGACACAGATTTCTTTCACTAGCAAAGGCTTATTTTACAGTCCTAGTAGGGAGTTAGATCTTATTTTTGTTTGTTTTTTTAACTTAGCTAAGTCATGTAAAAATGATCAGATTTTTTTTTTTCAGAAAAGTAGCTTCCTATAATGAATACTACATCATCAGAGAGAGGTAATTGTTCAACAATTTTCAAGATCGTGCTTTCTTTTGGTATTCTGCACAGATTTTGATCAGGAAAAGGAAATTATTCCAGGGAAAGGTTAAAAGGGCTAAATAATAAATGTTCAAGGCCAAAGAAGACCTTCTTTTTGTTTATAAACATATGTGTATAATGTATCTCATAATCAAAGGAGCATGTGCATTTTTAATAGGTTTAATTTACCTCATTGGAACAAGGAATAAGAGTGAGAAAAATAAATCATCTTCAATATAAAGTTTAGTTAATTCTGAATTCATTGAGTTTATTTCACTCAGGGACAGACAGATCTGACAATACAGCAAGGCAGCAAGAGACATTTCTCTTTTTTTGTACTTGTAATTTTAATTGCCACAATGATAAAAAAAATAATACATTTGATGTGATAATGAAAGGCAAAGCTATGGATAACCCAACAGAATTGAGAAAAGACTGTTTTGATTTGAAAAAATGGAAATATATGCCCCCTGCAAGCCAAATATTTGGAACATGTATTATTGATTATGCAAATCCTCTGTACTGTAATAATAAGAAAAAATATTGGTGTAATACTACATGCATGTAAAGAGCCCCTTTTTGTAGGTGTTATCAATTGGTTTTGTGAACTATTACCTGGATGTTTGTCTCAGTGTTTTCATAGGGGCCTGTGAAGTAAGCAAGATACCACATCAAGTGCTGAATCGATGTTAGAAAATTAAATCAGTAAAAAATATGAACACTCAAACTGTCAAACTGTGTGGAGAGCAGAAATGAATTAACCCCACAGTATTCGAAAGTTAATATTAGCTACAGTATGTGACCTTGTGGAATGGTATAGCAATCAATATGTTGTCCTGACCTCAATTCATGGTATAACATAGTTTTCACAGACTGGTCATATGGTCAGACAGATGGTTTTTCAGAGACACTGACAAATTAGACCAGTTATTTCAGTGAACGGATGTGATACTTTTTGTGTATACTGCAACTACAAAGTCAAGTCTTAATTTTAACTCAGTTCATTCATTTGAGTATGTATTGTCAGGAGAAACATAGTATAATGACCTAGAAAACAGCAAAACAGATCCACTGTAACATTACAAATTGACGTTTTATCAGTTGTACAGAGCTCTGCAGACATATATAAGTAAACCCCCAAATTGTGGAAAATACCACATCTTGACTGTATGTCTGTATAGACACTAAGAGCACTGCATGACTGTGCAGTTGTACCAGTGCAATGTCAAGGCGCCAGATAAACTCACTCTGTAGTCAGTCAGCTACAGAATCGAGAATGAATGAACAAATGTGTACCAAAAGAACCACTTTTCATTAGATTTAAATATCCGGTTTTGTCACATTTAATTATATTTAAATATTTATTTCTATCCATAAATGCCTATTTTTTTCTACAGGCCTGACAGACCTCATGTTACATGGGATTGATGATGGGTTAATCTAAAATTGTTAGAGAGGAATGATGAACATATTATTGTCTACTGATTACGCTTGTCAAAATCAACATGATGCTTTGTCTCCATCTGCTGGCTTCGGTACATAACAGCAGCCGGAATAACACAGGGAAATACACTTTATTTTTACCTAGCGCTTGTAAAGCAGTTTGCTCAAAGAGTTCTAAATGTATTGCTGAAACGTATGTTTTTGTCATGTGACTCTCGGATCGTTTCCTGGCTCTGCCACGAAGTATTAATATAAGAATAAGAAACAGAAGAAGAAGACAAATAAAATAAGATCAACACTATTTAAGCAATTCTGCAATGTGCAATTTACTGCCTTAATTGTGTAAACCGAATTGATAATATGACAAGTCCAGTACGAAACTATCCCGTTTGGGAATTAAAAATGCATCAAAACTGTGAAGAGTTTGCCTTCTTTAACTGATCTTAAATTAAGGGATCCATTCACGCCCAGGATACCTGCAGCATTTTACTGGAAAAAACTTTCCGATAACAAACGGGACTCCAGAGAAGAGGTGGGAGGTAGGCGTTACCTGTTTGTAGATCTACCTTTGGGTGACATTGTAATACAGACTGTGCAAGACTGAAAGTATTGGAACACTTGGTCTCAAACAAAAGTCGACGGTGAAAGGGCAGATGGCGACCCCGGTCAAGAAAGGATTTCGCAGAGAAGAAATTCAGAAAACCACCTGGGAAGTGCCAACCAGATACACTGGGCTCACACCTGTTGGTTCTGGGGCATACGGAACAGTCTGGTAATGTAACGCATGATGGGGCAGTACCATAGAAGTTATTATTACGATACTGTAACGTTTTGGTTTTAATATGGCATGGATATGTATCGCTCCAAAAACATTTTGTTATGTTGTATATACGATCAGATTTAACATTCCTTCTTACCCTTATTTTTTGGAATGAACAAGAAATACATTCCCTCCCCCCTTTATAAACGTCTGTTATTGGATCCAGTTTTCGGTGAGTTGGAGTAGCTCTGCAGAGATAAATAGACGAATAGGGTATGTGTTTCTATAATGACCCACTGTGCTTAATTATGTATTTTTTTCCTCTCATTTGTCTGTAGAACGTATTATTTCAGAATTGTTTAAAAATAATGTAATACCAAGGAAGCAACGAACTGGCATCAGACTGTGGTCTGTGTTTTTACAAGCTGGAACAGGTTAGGACAGAAGCTTTGGTCCCGAGGCCAAATATTTTAAAGCAGTTGATAGCAGCCGAATAGTTTAAATAAGCACCACTACTCCTAGTCCTCATGTCGAATGCAAAGACGACACGAAACTATAAACGGCTCCGTAAATCTTTCCTTGGAAAAACATTCTTCTTTAAACATAAGACGTCACTTTTGATGTGCAAACATTGTACTCACAGTCTGTACGGTGTTAACAACCGCAAGACAAGTTAAGAAAGTAAAGTTTACCTAGTAGCGTTAACCATGAATGTTCTCTGTAATCCACAGATCGAAATTAGACATAAATCAAAGATTTAGTCATTTTGCTAAATACCTTCAGATAAGATAACGAACTCAAGCTGTTCAATGAATATTGACTTTGCCTGTTTCTTTCAGGTTGCTACCCTTTTGAGTAATTTGTTCTGATTATCCGGTATTTATGCAAATATGTTTATATAATTGCACCTTTTCCTATGAAGAGCAAATAAATGAAAGCTGATGTCTATCATCGCCGTTATTCTTATCTTATCGGTTTTTAAGGCATCAAAGTGTGTGAGAAAAGGGTTAAGGATATGAACATAAACATTTTAATTTAGTTGGTCTATAGATTAGATAGGTTCAGTAAACTGAACCACTGCAAAAACCATTCAAGCCCAAACTTTTCCAGAAAGTTTGGGCCTGAATGTTTCTTGCAGTGGTTTAGTTAACTTTTTTAGATACCTTTTTTATGTGTAGTTTACCAAGCTTTATATTATTCAACAACTTTTTCTAAAATATTTTTGAGTCCCTGTACAAAATGTTGTAGTTGATGGCTTCATTTACAGTTTTTTTTTACACACTGAAGCTAAAACGTTAAGCTAAGCTTTTGCCTTATTGAGTACTAATTTATATGGAAGAGATTACAGATGACTCCAGGTAACATTAGTGTGAAACTTAGAAGCAGGAATCTAGTATACAGATTCTTAGAACCCTATCTACAATATGTGAAAATATTTATCCAAGATTAAAGACAGAATTAAACCCTGTAAATGAGGGCTGTCTAATCCTGGTCCTACAGCACTTGAAGAGCTGGCAGAAGTTCTTAGACTGGACTAGTTCAATGAGTCATGGCTGCTGCTTTAGTTGTTAACAACTGAGTTGGAAAGAAAATCTGTAAACCAGGAGTGCGCAAAGTCCTGCATAGTAGGGTTGCCGAAAGGTTTCTGATTTTGATTTCATCTTAACTCTGAATTACCTAATTGAACTTACTATTTGCTTAATTGGTCAAGTTGAAGTCTTTTCTTGTTCTTGAGATGCGAGATATTTAAAGACACCTATAAAACGTGTTGAAGATGAGCCCTTGAGGACCTCTGCTGTAGGCATACCAACCTCCATGACAAGGAGTAGACACCTCACATTTAAATACTGTTTTCAGAAACTTCCATTATCCTTCAAACTGTGCATAAAGCAAATATTATGCCGACTGGAGATCACCTGAGACTGGTCAGTTTAAAATAATTGAAAATACATCATGTTTGACAGACCTAAGAGGTTTGCTACTGCTATTCAAAAGAAGAGTTTCCATTACTTTCACAGAGTTTAAACATTGCAGGCCAGAGAAAACTATTGCAAACTGTGCTCATGATTTAAATTTTATGTGTGTGTTCTTGAATAGTCACCAATCAAGTGGCTATGAGCTCAAGCTCAGCATTACCTAAATCAGCATTTGAACACAACTCTGTGTGAAATGATTGTGGTCTGTGTTTCTGTCTTGTAGCGGGGCTATAGACCAGAAGACCAAGGAGAAAGTAGCGATAAAGAAGCTGTATCGGCCCTTCCAGTCCCTCACTCATGCCAAAAGAGCATATCGGGAGCTCCGCCTCCTCAGGCATATCAAACACGAAAATGTATGCTCTAGTTTGGTAACCACTTCTTAAAACTCCCAATATAAATTAAGCCACTTCCATAATATCCATAGTGTCTTTTACATATGGTGTATACATCACTGAGCAGCTGACAAAATAAATGAGTGTGATCTGTTACACAAATTTTTGTAAGCAAAATGTCATTAGAGTCCCCTTTTAAACACTACTCATTTCCAGAACCCCAGGGCACTACACACATTGAAATATGCTACAAAGAGAGACTAAATAGGCCTTTTATTGAAGTATAGGTTAAAAATAAATTCTCTTTTAAAATTTAAAAGACAGTATTTTTGTTTTTTTAATTATTTTCTCTAAATGGAAAGTTGTGTCTTTCCTTCTGCAGGTGATCTCCCTCGTCAGTGTTTTCACACCTGATCCATCACTTGAAAAATTCCAGACCTTGTAAGTTAAGTCTCTTTGCATTCCAGTGTCAGAATGTGCTACTTGTTGAGGCAGGTAGAGGTGATTACAGGCATTTGGACAATTGCTAACATGTTTTAAAGCCCCCAGACCATGCATTCTACTTGCAGGGTATACTAATTCTGTGTTTGTTCTAGTTTCAGTTGCATTTTCAATAATTATAATGTTTACATTTGGAACCTGAGATTCATAGTAGAATAATCACTTAAGACTACCTTTTATATACATTTCACATGTGTTGTATTCCTACATATCTTACAGTTCATCAGCAGCTTTGGATATACAGTATATGGCCAGAAGTAGTTTATGTGAATCAGAATGGTATTTTCTGTATTTGTATCTTCTGGAGTTCTGGAGTAGAAGAACTTGCAGACATCTCTTTATGTAAAGGAACATGTAGAGGTTTATTCCATGTTGAAAAGTAAAGTAATAAAACTAATTTTGCTGTGTAGTCTGTTGTGCCATTAAAGACTAGTTGGAATCATTTTTGCTACTTTGCTTTGTACAGCTGACATGGCATTCTCCAAAGCACATTTTTAAAAATTCCCCGGATTTGGAAAGAACGGTCAGGTAGATCAGTTTTATTACTAAAACAATAGCTTGGACTGTGACACTTACTACTATGGAGGAAGCAAAAATACTGACACCGTGGGAGCAAGATATTTTAAAATCTTTTCTTAGTCCTTAGCACTTCTTTCTCTTCCAGCTATATGGTGATGCCCTTTGTGGCACAGGATCTGAGTCACATCATGAAGAAAGGGAGGCTGACAGATAAAATAGTCACCTATCTCGTCTACCAGTTGCTCCGTGGGCTGAAGGTGTGCATCTTATTTTCACCTTTTAACTGAATTACAGGGTTATTTTCCAAAGACATTGGTTTCTTGAGCCGGGTTAGAAAAAGTACTTTGTTTGGGTAGTGTATGAATAAGGTGTTTCATTGGAAAAATTAATTAATTTTGCAAAACGATTTTAAAAGCTTATACAGACTATGAAGAAATAGACATGTCTCTTTTTGTCTGTTTGATGTTTTCTCTTCATATTTTGCAGTACATTCATTCTGCTGGGATTGTGCACAGGGTAAGTGTTTTTTTATCATTTTGGTTTCATACGCTGTTTGGGATAGATTGATTCCATAACTTTTAATTGCACTAGACACCATGGATTTAGTAATATGAGAGTCTGTTTACTCTACTTTGAAGAGATACCTTAGTTTTACATTCTGTTTTTGGAAAGTAAAAAAAAATAGTGAATCCTTTACAAATGTTAAAACATGATCTTATTGTAATGCACAGAATGCTACCACTGGAGCTCTGATCTCTAAATCAGGTGATTATAAGCTTGTACTATGTTGCATATACTGTAAGTAGTCTTTAGATGTATTTTTTACTTTTTAGCCATATCACATTTGGTATTTTTCTGCCCAGTTACAGAATTCTGGAGTTGACTTCCTGTGCATTAAGGCAGTTTAACCTAACATTTTGCTATTGCTAGTTGGTAATGATCTGATTCATCACATAAAAATGTATTTTTTCAGACTATAGATGTAGCACTTCACTGTATATGTCTGCTGTACATTTAATGTGTCTATATATGGTACATGTACTGTAAATCACACTTTAGAAGTGAAACTAATAAATTCCCTATCACTTTAAGCACAGCAGGGAGAAGTTTAGACACATACTGTATACTGTCGTCTAGTCAGATATGTGATTGTGATAAGTTTACCAAGAAGAGTTTTTTCATTAATGTCTAATTTAGCTGCTTCATATTTGGAACACTAAGACAAAAGAAATAAAAAATGTTTAATCTTTAAAAAACTGCGAACAATGTCTCGCTGTTTTGCAGAAGAGATGGGATGTTACAGCCCACATGAAAACTGATACAAAAGTGATAACATTTATGAGCCATCAGGATAATTAAAATTGAGGGTTAAACCTCACTGTTAATGAAAGCCTTATTGCAAGTATTGTTGTGATAGACCTCTTCAATGTTGCGTTACTCAAATGTAACTGGAAGAAGGCTACATTTTGAGAAGATGTGCCTCCTCTCAAAAAATTGCTTTACTTGCTCAATGTTTCTCGTTGTAGGATCTCAAACCCAGTAACCTGGCTGTGAATGAGAACTGTGAGTTGAAGGTAATGATTTTCCCTTTGACAGTTTATGATGGATTTTTCAGGTTTCAAGTAGAGAGAGTGAGAAACAAAATGCATACATACAGTCTGACCTCAAGATGGTTCTTCTCCCATCCTCCTTGGTACAGATTTTAGATTTTGGCCTGGCGCGCCATACAGAGAGTGAGATGACAGGGTATGTGGTGACTCGCTGGTACCGAGCTCCAGAGGTTGTTCTTAGTTGGATGCACTACAGCCAAACTGGTGAGTATTACCTTAATTTTCCAATGTACTTTTTACAGATTTTGCTTAGAGTGGATAATTATTTTTTCAGTAATGGTTTAGGGGTTGCAGGCTGTGCTATCCTTAGCAAGATGGAGCAGCTTTACTTTTTATGACCTTTTTATTCCAACACGAATTCATTTTTATTCTAAAATCCATTAGTGTGACATATAAAACTGTTGCTTCTGCTTTGAAACTTAAATAGAGTCAAGAAATACCACCATAAAAGTGGACAGTGTTACTTCCACTTCTACAACAAAGCCTGGAGACAGAAATGTGGTGGACACAGGTAGCCTTACCCTGTGTGGGAAGAAGAGCTGATTGCAATGCAGACAGTAAAGCAAGAGAACGTTTTAGTAGTAAAGTGGGAAATTCCAATCCTTTCATGACTGATCTTTTCTATTGTGGGGGTGCAGGGGAGCTTCAGATCATAAAAGCAGTCAATAGGAGAACAGTTCCTTTCGGGTTATCTGTGCCATCTGAAGTTGAATAGTCTATTTTACCCTCAATGAATCCTTAACACAAAAAATAAGAGCTGAAAACAAAAAAAAAATCCTTGCACTTAACCTTGATCAGAGCTCCTTTTCAGTGTTCACCTTGGGTCTCCCCTACAGTTGATATCTGGTCGGTTGGGTGCATTCTAGCTGAAATGATTACTGGAGAGGTCCTTTTTCCCGGAAATGATTGTATCCTTTATTTAAAGTAATTACATTTTAAGACCTCTATGCTGTCTGCATTCTCTGGACTCTTGTCTGTCTTTCCCCGGCACAAGATGGCTAACTGGGAGATCCTGCAGATAGCTGAAAGCACTTCTCTATATTCCCTTTTCTCTCTGTCACATTTATTGAAAAGTGGCTTTAACCTACCAGGTTAAGAGGGATAAAGGCCTGGTCGAGGATTTTAGGCAGAGTGAACAGAGGAAGTCCCACACACACAAAGTGCAGAATACAAAAGCTTAAGAAGCCTGAGGATTCAGCACATAGCAAGGTAACAGATTTAAATATTTAATACAAAGTAATATGTTAAAGTAAGGGACATGACTGACATTAGGTACAGGCAATCAATCTTTATTTCTTATACGAACCTTCATAACAGATTGCCCCCAAGCACTTAAGAGAAATATGTACAGTACTTTAGATGTTTTATGTACAGGTATAGTAAAATAGAACATAATTCACAGAGGATGAAAAATCAAAAACCACAAAGGGACAAAATAACTCTGTGGGAGTCCAAGGCCCAGTGATTGCCTCCGTGTAAAGCAGGTTCTGTATTGCGGTTTAGGTCTAAAATTGAATCAATTTGTACAAATAATAAAGCTAACAATATGATTGGAGTGGAGGCAGAACTACTTCAGATCTTTGGTATATCCTTTACCTTAGAGGTTAAACATATCTTACACATGGTTGCCCTAAGATCTTTTGTAATTACCTAGCCCTTGCATAAAATAAGAAAAGAACTTTGTGTTTCACCACCAGTGATGTTCCTCCTTAATTCTCAGATCAGACATTGACCAGCTAAAAAGAATTTTGAACCTGACAGGATCACCTCACCCATCCCTTGTGGAGAAGATGCAGAGTAAAGATGTACTTGTCTTTGTGTTAACTCATAATTCATTTTCATTCATTCGAATTAAAGGAGAACTCAGGACTTCCTTCACCTGATAATTCCTTTCCTTTTAGCATTGCCGTATTTTTTTAACAAAGTCCCCATATAGTAATTTTTTTCCTAATATATTACTACCCAAAAATGGTTCTGCTGCAGATACGCTATATGATAAGCAGTGTTTGTGTGAAAACTGTTCTTTTAATTGTAGCTCATAAAGATGTTTAGAAGAAAACTCTTATTAAGTATTTCGATTAAGTTTTAAATTCTTTTTTTATTTTTATTGTTTTTAGAAGCCGGCAACATTTGTAACGTTAATAGAGTGCAATTACTAACCCCTGAAACAGCAACACAGAACAAGATTTCCATCATTTTGGTTTCCACAGGCTAGACGCTATGTCCAGTCTCTGCCACACCAAGAGAAGAGGAACTTCAGAGCCGTATTTCCACACATGGACAGGAAAGGTAGTTTATTTCACTGATGGGAAGCACAAAACAAGGGATCGATGGGATTGACAGACCATGATCTGTGCCATTTTGTATTTAAGTCTGTTCTTTCCCCCATCTTTGTGTTTCAAAAAGGGCTGGATATCGTAACACTGGACCTGGTCCTGGAGAGACCCAATCCAGCAGGAACGTGTGTCACACCTAAATACATTTTTTAAACATTTCCACCAATTTTTGTTTTGGCAGTCATTTGAAATGAAATTACCCACAGTGGATTGCTCCTAAGAAACCTCAGTTCAACATATCTGACTTAACTGAGCCTTTCAAGTTACTACATTGATCAGAACTTGCTTGTGCGTTTAGAAATTGATCTGAGGGTGAGCTGGATGGCACGCTGGGCTGTGACTCTCAGGTCCAGGCTTTCCCACATTCTGCACTGGTAAAAACGTGTTCGTACTGTACTTTGATTCCACGAAAAAGCAAAGAGAGGCAGATCTGGAACAAAGAGCTCAAACTGAGTTCTCGGATTCCACTTTAAAGGGGAACTGCAGTGCTGTTTTTATATTTCAGGATAGAAAAAATCAGCATTGATGAGGGTGTTTCAAACCACAATAAAAGTAAAATATAATGTGTAAAACCTTTAATTTACATCACAAAATAAACAACAATTCCAGGTATGAGCAGTGACATTTTGTACAATTCAGAACAAGGCAACACGACTTATGGTGACCTTATATGTTACCCTATTGCATTGTAAACAAGCAGGCTTGTGAATACATCACTTTTAATCCAATAGAACTATTGCTCTCGACTCCGAGACAGTTTTGCCGACAAATACTACGTTTACCCTGCTTGCAGATCACTGGAACAATTCTGCTGTGAAATGTGCCTTTATATCAGTCATTGCGGTGGCTAGCGAGCAGGAAGGACCTCTTCAAGTCGCAATTTGCACAAACTCTTGCTCTTGCCCCTGGTGAGAACAGGGATTTGTGACAACTTGGCGAATTGCAGTACTTTCACAAAGTTCCTGATTTTTGTGTTTAATTCGGAATTCGTTACATTTTTCCAGAACGTCAGCGAATTTATTTTGTTACTTACATTTAAATACCGGTCTGAGAAATTGGGACAGCAGTTCCCCGTTACAGTTTTGTCCAAATAATCAAGTCGGATAAGTAAGACCGAGTGGCCCTTCAGAAAAGGTGTCTTACAGGCCTTTTCTTTCATCACTCTTTTCTCAGTGGTGGACCTTTTGGAGAAGATGCTGCTCCTGGACCCTGACAGGAGGGTGACTGCCAAGGAAGCTCTCTCTCACCCCTATCTGGCAGAGTTCTGCGATCCCGAGAGCGAGCCTGAAGCCCCGCCCTATGACGACTCCTTCGAGAGCCTGGAGCTGGATGTGGGGGAGTGGAAGAGTGAGCATCAGCACTCTCAGACCTGGTTCTCTGGCACAAGCTGCACAGGGCGCCAAGAGCTTAACAGATCTCGGCATTTGAAAGCAAGGCACAAAGCTAAAAAGGAAATCACATCATACTGTGCTTATCATCTAATTATGCAACTGTGGCAATACAGCTAAATATTACTTTTCAGATCATTCCTTCGTTTTCGTTTTGAGGCTGAACTTTCAAATCTATGTTAGGCATTTGTGTATCTCCCAAAAGCATGGCTACTAAATTATATCGCCTCCTTTAAGAGATTTTATTCAACTTTTTTAGTGCAGGGCTTCTGCTTTCCTGATATTTTCTTACTCTCAGCAAGGGCTATATTTCATATTTGTTTTCTCTGGATAACACCTCTTACACTCTACACTGGAAAAGACACATTTTCTGATGGCCTAAGATGGGGAAAATTGAACTTGGTGATGTCACTTAAACAGTGTTAAAAAGCTCTGTATGTAATGTCCAAATGTAGGGGGCATGTTATCAGCTCTAGTTTATTATTGGCTTTGGCTTTGCTTCAGCACTACATGTTACCTTGCATTATTTTTGTACTGTATATAATATACCATGTGTTGGAGCCACTTGGGCTCTCTGGTGAGTTTCCTCAGACGTACTTGACTGAGTGTACAGCATAGAATAGCATGCACACATGATCTTAAATATTGAAGCTGGAAATACCACTTATATTCCAATTTTTTAAGTTTTTGATGTAACATTTTCAATGCATTAATTATCATTGAAAGGCTCTCACTTCACCATTTTGTCTCTTATTCAATTTTTCTAGTTTAAGAATACAAGTTTAACCCAGTGCAATGTGTAACAATGAAATAAGATTATATGAATTCTATGCAGTAAAGACACCTGTGAAATAATCTTTGTGTTTCTTTTCCAGGTCTCATCCACATGGAAATCATGACCTTCGACCCTGACAATCCAAGTGAAACAGCAACATAGCTAATAGCAAAATTTGAAGGCAGTGAGAAATTCACTGGAAAAATTGTTCCAGTGAATTCCAAAGGATCAGAACTTTAGATATCCTCCAAGTGACATAAGCATGGCATAATGTGTTATTTCTAACTGAATATGTTGTGGATGACTATATACATATATCAGTATCAGTGAATTAATATCATTAACAGGTTCTGCATAATTTCATGTAACTATCATAACATAAATTAATATTAAAGAATCCCTGTAGTCTGACTGGCTCTTTACTGTTCATTTTTGTATTTGTATTATAATCCACTTAATAACAAAACCAGCGATAGCAATCATATATCACTCAGCTTCACATACTGTAGAGCAGGGGTTCCCAACCCCAGTCAATGAGTGCCTACATAACTTCTGATTTTAATTCCAGTTAAATTCTAGTTACATAATTGAGCCCTTAATCTGATTATTGGAATAGTTTGAACTCTTTTTTCAGCTATTGTGTTTCATAATTCCAGTTTTGGGGAAAAAAAACTTACAAAGGTTCTTATGGAGTAACTTATTTGTTTAAGTATTGAATTATAGAAAGAGATCAGCTGGAAAAAACAGTGGGTGTCTAACAGGGATGGGACCTCCTGGCAAAGAGTATGATGTTTACTGGTCTCAGTCAGACAGAGAAGACATAGAAGCTACACTTTTGCATTAGTTCATCTCACCTTTCATCAAAAAGCATAGTTTTCAGTGCAGTTCAGTTATTAATCCTGTCAGAAAGATAAGACATTCAAAAAATAATAAAGCTCACTGTTTATCTTATCCATATATTACATATCCGAATGAAGATTTTATGTCATCAGATGGTAAATTACTGAAGAATATAGAATTTTATCATTATGCAATAATCATCACAAAACCACTGTCTCATTTTAAAGAAGAGACGTTAACATCATTCAGCACTACACTCATTTGCACTGGCACCCAGTATTATTAATAATAATTGCTTTACAGTTATCTAGTGCTTTTCTGGACTCACCACTCAAAGCGCTTTAAAGGTAATGGAGACTTCCCTCCACCATCACCAATGTGCAGCCCCACCTGGATGATGCGACAGCAGCCATAGTGCGCCAGAACGCTCACCACACATCCCATTAGCATCAGTATTAGTGACAGAAAACATTTGAACATAAAAAGACAGAAAATAAACAGAAAGGAACACTTCAAATCATTTTCTAAATACACCAAAAAATGTATTTTTATCAACACAGAGAACAGATACGATCAGAAAGAATGGTCTCTCTTGAACATACAGTTAAGAAAGTTTACAAATGAGAGAAGGACATTCAGGGAATCTAGTTGTGATTATAAATGATAGCATTTGACAACTACAAATGAATGATGAATGACTGGCAACAAACAAATAATTTAATTGATCCAGTTGTACATTTATTCCCTTTCAATATATGTTGGTTTTGGAAGAGAGAAATAAGCCTTCCTGTTTCCTAAAATTGCCTCAGATGAAGGGTTAAGAAAGAATATTACAAAATGTTGATTGTTGCAACTATGGAACCAGGAACATTTCATCATATTTGTACCAGTTTATCTCTTTTCATGAGTTTACAAAGTCTACATTTTCCCTCAGAAGAGACAGAGTACATTTCTGCGAGTGGTGAAGTTAATCTCCAGAACAATTTTCAGAAGAAATGGTCTCTCATATAAATCTGAGAAATGGTAAGCTTACAAAGTTTTTAATAAAGCTCTGTGTAATCCAAATATTTCTACAAAATACTTTTGTTAAACTAAGATTTCTATCTGCTATTTTATAATATTAAACAGAGGAATTGTAATATCAAGACTAATCATGTATTTTCTTAGGTGAAATATCACTAATATTTATATGGTTACACTTCATTTAAATACAGTTGTGCATTACACCCTCATAAAGGCTGCATAAAACATTTATAAAAGAGGAAGTTTGGAAAAACGATATAATAATTAATATTGAAGAGGATTTTTGAGATTATTTTATAAACTACAGATTACAAATCTTTAAAAATCTTTTTTTTTTAATGGAGCTTGATCTTGATATAGGCTGCACATGACAATATCACAACATTTATAACTCCTGAGGAAATCTGGAGCAAGCTACAGAAAACAATGGATCAGATTCTTGGATCATTTAGATACTAGCAAGCAAACGTCCTGGATGGGAAAAATGACCTACTCTTGTTTGCAGCTATTCTAAAGTTTTTATACGGTTATCACTCCAAAAGATGTGGCAGGTACATACAGTAAGTGTTGATAACATTTGCCAAAGTTCATGTTGCAGAAAGTCATAGAGTTAGATTTAGGGTCAGGCTCATGGTTAGGATAAGCATTAGGTTTATAATCATTAGAAAAAAAAATCAATGTAACTTTTTCATCTTTTAGAAGAATGTCATTAAGGTCAAGTAAAATTATCCTATGTAGCACCTAAGAAGGTATTCTTAAAAAAATATAAAATTACAAAATTATTCACTAGCATCAAAAATGTGATTACAGGAATCTGCTATTCAATGTATTATGTTCTAAGTAACGGAACACCCTGGACTATTAAAGCTATTTATTGAACATATTCTGCAGGGAATACATAATATATTATGGTGTTTCCTTGTATGAAGGCATAGACAGAATGGGAACCCTGTATGTTAAATTGATGCCTGTTTGTCTGTTTGATTATTGCAACTTGCTGGAACAACTTGGAGAATAATTTATTTAGTAGGGCATTCTGTCACATCTGTAAGCTTTCAGAGTTTGAAGCAAGAGTGTTGCAAGTCACAGTCTATACCAGTATATATTTTGTGGAGAAAAAAAAAATATTTACATACTATATATACACTATACATGAATTTTGAAAGCAAAAGTTTTACTGTTTATTTTTCTGTGTACACTAAACTTTGCGCACATCAAACTAACTCATGTTTTCTATTTCAAAATATAGATTTTTGTTTTTACAAGACGAGCAGCACAGTGGCGCAGTGGTTAACATTACTCCCTTGCAGCACTGGGGCCCTGGGTTCAATTCTGGACTTGGGGTACTATGTGTGTGGAGTTTATATTTCTGCCCATGTTCTCATGGGTGCTCTGGTTTCTTCCCACAGTCCAAAATCATACTAGTGGGTTAAGTGGCTTCTGGGAACATTAGCCCTGGTGTGATTGTGTGTTCATATGTGCCCTGCAATGGACTGGCAGGGTGTATCTTGCCTTGTGCCCATTGCTTGCTGGAATAGGCTCTACCAGACACTCACACCAGGGCCAGTCGTACTAGAAGCCAGTTAATCTACTAATAGGTTTTTGGACTTTGGGAGCACCCAAAGGAAACCCTGTGTACACATACAAACTCCACACAGAGCACCCAAGAACTGAGCTGGAATTGAACCCAGGACCCCAGCACTACAAAGCAGTAATGCTAACCACTGCTTCATTGTGCCACGTTATTTCTAAACATGTTTTTACAAAACATTTGGAATAACTGTATATCTGGGGAAAATGTATACATGATAATATAAAAAATGTACATTTAATACAAAGTGTGAGAAATTAACTAGTTTAATTAGTATTATCTAGTAGAACATACATCCATTTCTTTTTCAGAGCAAAATGGGATGACAACAGAGGTTACAGCAATAAAAGCCGCGGCAATGTAATATCTGATTTCACAATCTATTGTTGGTAAAGTCAGATTCACCGAGCTTAGCAAGCCTCTAGTTCCCCTAATGTGAAGAAAGTAATGCAAATAAAAATAAACCAGACTTCTCTCTGTCTCCAACCAGTGTTTATAGTGTTTCTGGCTGTGGAAGAAGCTACGGTGCTGTTCACCAGTGGTGAGTGTGTTCAGTTTGTCCCTCTGCATAGGTGGATACAAATAGGAGAAACCTGAAATACATAGTAAAATGCTAACAATCATACAAGAATATGTGTCTGACCTAAACAAGATGAAAAAAAATATGATATAGCTGGACAGTGTTTGATAAATTACAAGAATTTTCCCTTTATGAAATTTCAGTTCCAGTTCAAGATCTCCATATGAAATCTTTGTCATGAAATGAACAAATATTGTGCCAGTGTACTCCTTAATTCTGAAAATGTCAATGAAGTTCAGGATTTTCTTCCTTGCTTTTCAGTTGTTCAATTTGCATGATATATTATGCAATTCTATGACAGTGTGTCAAGAAGAATATGCAATCTGTGTTCCTTGGTGTTGTGTCATTTGCACCGTTGGTTCGTTCTTTAATTTCACCTGTACTTTTTGGGAACCTCTACATTCAGTAGAAAATGGGGCCTAAACAGAAATTCAGACCTTTTAGGAGCCTTAAAAGGTTTTGCCATTTAAGCTTGGTTACTAACAGTTAGTTAGCATCATGAAAATATCACACAAAAAAAACAATTTAAACATATATGAAAATGTAATATTTACTATCTAGCTGACATAAAATATGGGTTCCGCTAAACTACCTCACTTCTGCTAGCTTAAATGTGTTTTTCTGTAAATTCCAGCAGTTGTGCAAGAGTCTTTATAATTATGAACGCTAAGCAAAAAAATGCCTTTCCATTTATACTGTACGTGACGCTGCTCAACGTTGCTAAAAATGAAGAAATATTAACATAATAACGCCTGAGATTTGGTTTCGGTATTTTCGCTACCCATATGCCAAAAGAATAAAATCCAATGGTCTCTTTAACAAAAAGGCATTTTGTATGCAATCAAAAATAAACGAAAATTAATTTTAATCAAAGATAATTAAATTTAGCTATAACAGGTCTCTGCATTTTCCTTAATTAAGCCTGTGGTTCAAAGCACTCCCAGTCAGCCTCTCTTCTCTCGGTTGTTGTTGTTCACAGCACGTCTAGAAGCTCCGTCGCTTTCATTTCGATACGCAAGTGATGAGAAAGACGTCAGACTGCTCTCAGATGTGACTTTGAAGTGCCTCATCCCAAATGGAGCCCCCTACCCGGTCATGACGTTCTTGGGTAGGGGCATCAAGCCTTCTGAAGCGGTCTCTTCTAATCCAAATTCGTATTCGTCCTCTGTTTCATTCACTGTGAAGGCAATCGCAGAAAATGAGGGTCTCTACACCTGCTGGTATAACAAAAGTACACGCCCCGAGGCATCGAACTTCAGCGCGCCCATCAACCTAACAATTTGTAAGTTTTTCTGGTGTGAACGCTAGTTTATCTTTCAAAAGATACAGAAGTGGAATTGTGGCACTGGATCACTGGGTACTGTGGTTTCCTCGCACTTTCAAATGACACGCAGAACATGGTAAATAGCGTCACTAAACTGTAAATGCTAAATCTGTCAATTAGCATAACGATTCCCTGATATACAGTATTAATTAGAGACAAGTAAAAACACTTAGCTCTTTAAACATGTTTTGCAAAGTCGTTTTGGAATGTTTTGCAGTAACATGTCTCTCTTAATTTTCTTGAGGGACTGACTTAATTCATACAGTACAGTATGTAGAGGACCTGAGCCCAGAGAATTGGTTTTCCAATGGTCCATAATCACTTATGTTGTTTCGTTTTTTGTTTTCCATTCAGCTTCACTTTCTCCACCTGCTATCTCCTTGGTCCCCATCTTCATTCCCACAGGAAGGAATTTCACCATTTTTTGTGAAGCACCCAATGAGCTCTCTAATATAACCCTCAGTCTCTTTAGACATGAAAAGGATCCTACAACGGGCAACGAGTCCCTCAGCTTGATTGGTTCACTGACTCTTCCTGACAGCCACAAGGCAATTGAGTACAAGAAGACCGATGTTACTTCGGATCTCAATGGACGCTTTTCCTGCAGCATGGAAGTGTACTATAATAATCGCCTATTGAGGTCAAAGAACTCTTATCCTGTAGACGTGTTTGTGGGTCAGTATTGCACAGTAACCGTTCAGCTTGTTCACTGTGTTTTCTTCTCTACCGTGTCCAATTGCATTAATGTTATTGCACAATGAATGCATAGAAAACCCTGTTGTTCTTCCTGATGTATAACAACAATCTAGATCCTGGTATAGTTAGTAATCTAATTAAATTTGCAGATGATGCAAAAACAAGGGATAAACAGCAACAAACAACAAAAAGAGTTTGACAAACTAATGGATTGAGCTTTGATAAGCACAAAGTGATCCACACAGGGTGTTTGTGGTACATAAACTATCCATATCAAAGGGGTCATTCTGAGCAGCAGAAAATGATGAACAAGAGGGATCAGGGTACTTTATATAGTTTCCTCTCTGTCCTCACCCAGACAAGGTAGGGAAACAATCAAAAGTAAATAGCTGGTGTTTATAGCCAGAAGTATTTAAATCAAAGAAAATTAAGCTCAAGTTTTACAAAGCTGTCGTATCATTTAGAATATTCTGTTCAATTTTGGTCATCTTACCACAAAAACAATATTATAGACTTAGAGTTCAAAGTACAGAAAGAACAATCCTTGTCTCAAGGGATTGTCATTTGTGGACAGGTTAAGAGAGGTAAATCTTTCATTTCTTTGGTCTAAAAAGAGGTCAAGATGAGCTAAAACCACTGAACTGTTCTATATTATATATTCTATATTCGCATAAAAACTAAACTACCGAACTAACAAAATGTGCCTGATGGCTTCACCTCCTCAGCTACCCTTGCAATGGGCTGAATGGGTTGTTATTGTAGAATGAAGTCCTAATAACTACATTTGTGCACTTCTCTTGTCTTCACTAGAAGAGGCACCTGTGCGTCTTGTTTCACTGTTTCCTGGCACCACCTGTGGCGGAAGACTGGAGGTGTATGCTAGAGGCAATTGGAATTCTGTTTGCCGGGGAAAAAGGGATTATGAATCTAAGCTTGCCGATATTGTCTGCAGGGAGATGGGTTGTGGAAATTACGGAAACGTGCTCTTTATAGAGAGCTCAGATATCGAGTGGAATAAGGGCTCTCCTTTCTTGGGAGATGTGACCTGCAGTGGCAGTGAGAGACGACTGAGGGACTGCAATGTTGGACGCATCTATGCTACCTGCTATGAATTTGAAAAACTGGCAATCATTTGCAAAGGTAACCAACCCCATAAAATAAAATAGTCTGATCTACGCAACATTCTTTCTGAGTAACACATTAGTCGGATTTCAGAGATTCTGAGTTGTAAAGCCAATTAATAGTATTTATCAATAGAACAATATTTATCAACACCTAAAAATCTTCTTTTGGACTCTGATTGAGCTCTGTAATGACAGGTGCTGCGTTTTTTAAATTGCAGCTGCTTCAAAGTGTAGGGCACAACTGGCAGAAGTGAGACAGGATAGGCTGCAGGTGGCTTTAGTATGCTTTTATGGATCATTTCATGGATAAGCAGTTACCCAATCTGCTTGCCTTTATCAGTGACAGCAGCATTATTCATTTAAATGATGCTATTGTATCTCCACTGTGGGATTTATTAAATTTGGTCTCTTTTTTAATCATTTTCATTCCGGCCACGCTAGAACAAGGATTGTAGTTGTGGGCAGAGTTATAGTGCTTAACAGCTGGTGATTCTAAATCAAAGGCCATAAAGGCAAAAAAAAACCAACATTTTTCTTTGACAATTCTTTCAATTAAAAAATTGTAATAAAAAGAAGAAAAAAGATACAAGCAGTTATAACTCTAGTGAGGGATTTTTTTCAGAGGACCGTTAAGTTAAAAGAAAGCTCATGGCTAACCGTGAAGCTTAAGATCATATCACAAACTTTCACAAGAAAATTATCTAATAAACTAGGAGGCATTTTTTGTTTTAGTTTGAACACAAAGTCTTGCTTCCCTCCTTTTCCTAGATTTCCTTCCTCCTCCAGTAATCTCCCTCAGTGGATATGGAGCCATCAAAGAGGTATTTCTTTATGAAGGAAGTGCACCTGAAATATCCTGTACATTGACAGCACCTTGGCTGGAAAACAGGCCGGTAAAATACATTTTGAATTCATTTTATGGAAAAACACATTTTTTTCCATTGTGTTGCATTATACTGTATGTATTACTGTATATTGCTTAGTACAATGTGAGCCCCTTTCCGTACAAGAATGGTTGGGATGTTGCATAAAGAGACGTGTCAGTTTAACTAATATGAGTTGGCACTGAATTAACTCAGAAAAGGCTACATATAAACACTCCTGAAGGAAGATATACATGTACTGCTTTTAATATAACTACGTATCACTGGTCAGGCAGGAGGAAAATAATTCAAATAAATAAAAAATACTTTAACACAGATGTTCATGAAGAATTTAGTGGGACAAACAGTAAATTGCTACTTGAATAAAAATATAGATTGACCAGGATCTTGAACAAATCGTGATAGTCTTTCAAAGTTATCAGCAGTCCAAGTTATCAGATGACAGAAACAGAGCAACTTGGAAAGAGCACAGGAAGTAATGATAGCAAATAGCAAAGGCATGAGACAGAATACTGGGAAGGTAAGTTAGTTACCAGATATTAATATCTGGATCTAGACTCTAAAAGTCAAACAAAAATCACAAAGTAGCTTTTATCAAAGGTTCAGCAACTACAAGTGGGAACTATAAACTTGCTTAGCTCCATAAAGTTCTGTTTTCCCCTTACCCCTGAGTATAAGAAGAGACATACTAAGCAATTCAACGATTCTGTAACCCCTACATACACAGAATGTTTTGATAATTCTAACCCATTATCTTTCAGATTCTGATCATTGCCAGAGAGTTGGACACTTTAAGGAAGGTTGGTACAAAGCGGGTAACTTCTGGGGAGCCTGCCTACTTCAATCTGGATCCCTTGACTGCACCCAGAGAGTATACTTGTGAAGCTGAGTTTTATGGCTTCTCTAAAAATATATATTCTTCTGGAGAGACTCTGAAAATCACCACTGGAAGTAAGTACATTTAATTACAAATAGCAGAATTCCATAGGTTCCACTTCTTAAAATGGAACTGTTGTCCCAATTTCTCTTATTAAGCTTATTAAGTATCAGCAAACAAATAAATTCATTGACGTCCTAGAAAAATTTTACAAATTTTGAATTAAACATAAAATCATGTACTGTAAGTCGCCATGTCATTGCAAACCCCTGGTTCCCCACGGGGCGAGAGTGGGAGTTCGCGCGACTTGTGATTTTTGTGCGACTTTGCACAAATTGAATGTATTTTGTGATGAAAATTGGGGGTTATTGCAGTTATTGCACTCAATCTTCTTTAACCGTAGCTTGAAATGCACTTTTGATTCTTGCTAGGGCCAAAATAAAAATAGCCTTGCAGGTGGTCCCCTTTAAGGGGTAGAATCCTGCATATTGTACAAGGCCAGTTAAATCACGAATTGCTCAACATCTGTTAAAATGACCGAGACCACTGGAAGATACTGGTGAAGACACTTTGGTCTCCTGTTCCAACAGTGTTTTCATTCAGCTGGAACAGGAGATCACTGTTTCCTCATCTGGGAGGGCAAGTGTGACTGCAGGTGGTTTAGGTTGCTTGTCAAAACTCCCATTTCTCAGCCTAATCTAATTTGTTTTCTATATCACAGAAAGCTACGCTGGAGTGATTGCTGGTGCTGTGATTGTGACTCTGATTGGAGTTGGTCTTTTTTTCTTTCTGTGCTGGTGTCGAGCTAAATAGGAACACACCATGCAGTTCATGCTACAACTGCAGTCCATAAAGCTTTGCTGGTCTTTAAAGTATTTAACAAAGACTAAAGCTGGAAAAACTGGATGCTCCGATTTCAAACTCTCCATTTGATGGTTTTCATCACAACCAGCTTCTCCACAGTGCAAGTAAATTAATGTATTAACTGTTACTGTTATTGCTTTGCTTTCAGGCAATGCTTTCAAAGTAATCTTTTTGACAAAAACTCAATTTTAAGCTACCAACTCCATATGCTTTCAACTACCTTTTGATTTATGAGGTTTTATGGAATGTACAGTAAATACATTATCATCTGTTGTTGCTAGGCTCAGATTGCTATTACATAAAAAATATGAAATTCAAATAATTTCAGCTGACAAAGAATTAACTGCAGTTCCATTAAGTGTTCTTCAGTTTGTTCTGGTTTCAAGTCGCTTGGATAGAAACAGCAAAAGGTGAGTTGTCAGGTTGAACAGCTGGTAATTTTTTTCTGCTTAAGCCATACCAGTCGAAATAAGTCACCCACCCATTAGCATAGACAGCAAAGAAATCACTGTATCTGGAGAACGTTTGTATTTTCAACTATTCAACAGCACTTTTGGCACCAAACCTTTCTTACGTTCTGATCATGTAAATCACACACACTCCCTGAAAGTTTAAAACTTACACTCAAAGGCATTTGAACATTTTACAATGCCCTTTGCTCTTATTCAAATGATTTAATGACTGTTGGATAGAGACACACCATCAAACTTTAAAAGCTTATAAATATAGAAACCAAACATTCAGGGGCTTGTCTTTTATATAATTGATAGGACTTACAGTATAATTTACTAATCACTAATAGGCGAATGGTCTAGACTTGGGTTCTGGGCTTGTATATTTGTAGCCAAATGTGAAATACCCATACATGTGGAAACATTTAAGCAATGTTGTGTGCAATGTTCTTTCATGTTTGCACCTGTTTGTGTGATTTTTGTATTCTTTATTTTACCTGTTACTACTCTTTTCTATTGTCTTCCTGTTATAGTTGTCTTTATGCAAATATGACACAAATGTCTGTTGGAAGGCTGGTTCTAGATCAGTTACTGGGTTCAATTGGCAAACACAGCCCGAGAGCATTGTGTAATACAGTACACTATAAAAATCGCAGAGCAAGAACTACAGATTTAACAATAATACTATACATGAAGTATCATTATATGGAATTATGTTGTTTTGTTGGCTTGTGATAAAATTAAATTCGTACATGTACTTTTTGGATCTGTGTTGTTTTTAATAGTTTCATACTCAGAAATGACATACAGATTTTTTTTCATTTCTAAATAGGTGCAGATTTAAACGTCCATTTTAATATATTTAAACTTTTTGGCTTGTCAACCACTGTAATAATATGTTCACAAATTTAAACATAAATCGATATTTATGTAAATTATGTCATTAGGAACAAAAAAAAACATTGGAAATGAAGGCATGCACTTGTTTGAATATTACTGCAGCTGCCATGAAATTAAAGGAGAAACAAAAGTGACTTTACTGAATTACAGACAAAAGCTTGCCAGTGGATGATGATATCAAAGTCAAACAATGGCCTTTCTTATGTTTCTCCTTATTTGGCAAATATTCTAATTTATTTCATGGCACCACATTTTGTAAGTAATATTACATAAGAGCTTAACGTTTTTGACAATCTGAAAATGGCCAAGCAAATAAAAAATCACATTTCATCATAATCATTACTCAGTAAAGCCCAGTATAGGCTCCATTTTCCACGGAGGTTCCTGATATTTTGGCCAGAGAGCATATTTCTATTTTTGTCTGGGCTTTTTCCCAGCCCTCGGGTGAGCTGCAGGTTGAGTCTGAGGAGTTCGTTTGGGTCTTTTATTCCCTGGCCTGCGATCTTGCGAATTTGTAGCCTTCAATTCAACTTCCACAGGATAGTGATCACTCACTTTCAGAGTCTGAAAGAAAATAGTGTTTCAGGTGATGTTTTTTTAACCTGCAATTTATGTTATGCATTTGATGTTTTATAAGTATGTATTAAAAACAAATCTGTTGTTTATTACTTAACTAACCAATCCGAAGCTGACACAGTTTCTTTATAAAGTTTGTTTTCAAGGTCAGCAGAGAATCTAAAGAGAGGATATGAGGCTATAAGGTAACAAAGGCAGGATTTCAGGTTTATTATTTCTTAGTTTATTTATCACCAATTTCACCACAGATCAGACATTTCTTCATCTGCTGCCCTTTCAAGCATTGTGCCAATACTCCATTATGTTATGTTATTCGCTGAAAGTCTTACAAAGATCCCTACCATTTCGTCAGTCAGTTGAAACTCTTCTTGGAAGTTGAATGGTTTGGCTGAATATGGGACAATAGCATCCAGCATGTCATCACCATAAACCACAATCCTAATGTAATTAAAAAGGGATAAAAAGAGGAGATTATTATTTTCATAGCAATCCACCGGTAGTAAATTATTTACATTTGATCAAAACCTGACCATTTCTTGAAACCTCACCCTGCAATGTAAAGTAATTAATACAGAGTGCGTGGTCGTGTGGCACACAACAATGCTTCGGTTTTGGACTTAGTTCTGGACTGGGTTTCCTTCTATGTGGCATTTGCATGTTCTAATAAGTTCAGAATAAACATTCTGATAATGGATGGTATTGCAGATTTTAATACTAATGATCAGCTTTGGTTGGAAACGTTGCTACAGAAGAGCAGAATCATGGTTTGGTCAAATTGATTCCCTACCCAATCTAATAACCTAGAAATGTTTGTCTATCTAGTCAGTGTGTATGAAAAATGATATTGAAACCGATCTACAAAAACAACATACTGTACCATTTTATGTTTCAATATGTCCAGTGTCTCACAAGGGGCTATAAGCCATTTTTCAAAGCCTTGACTCACCATGGGGATACTGAGCTATACTCTGAATAACCCTGAAATGGACAGTGTGCTGTGTGTGTGAATAACGTCCAAGAACATCTAAAAAGTTTATGTGGAACCTTATACATTTTGGAATTCCATACATACATTACAAATAACGTTCCTGCTCAAGTTGACGTTCAAACAAAATGAATCTAAAAGTAGCAGCAGCTACAGTATATCACCCTGCAGTTCACAACTGGCAACCCACTGATTCTAATCAGGTGCAAGCCTGGTCAGTACCTGGATGGGAAACTCCTGGGAAAAACTAGGGTTGCTGCTAGAAGAGGTGTTAGTGGAACAAGTAGGGAGTGCTTTCCCTGCAGTCTGTGTGGGTTCTAATGCCTCACTATAGTGATGGGGACACTATACTGTAAAAAGGCGCCGTGCTTCAGATGAGATGTAAAACCGAGGTCCTGACTCTCTGTGGTCATTAAAAATCCCAGGGTCTTTCTTGAAAAGAGTAGGAATGAATAAATTTCCCCCTGTCCTTTACCAATCATGGCCTCCTAATAATCCTCATGTATGAACTTGCTTCATCACTCCGGTCTCCTCCCCACTGATAGCTTATGTATTGTGAGTACACTGGCACACTTCGGATGCACATCAGTGAAAGGGAATCCTCATTTCACATAAAGCACTTTGAGTGGTGTGTCCAGAGAAACACTATATAAGTGTAAGGAATAATAATAATACAAAAATATTATTATTATGTTATGACATTACAGAGATGTTAAAACTTTAGTTCTTGAACAAAGAACACAAGAAACAGGTGATAAACTGTATGCAAAAGAGTCATGGGGCTTTGGGACAAACTGTTTAATGTTGGGTATCTGAAGATGACTATTGTGGGGGCCATCAAGAAACACTTGGATAAATTTGTTTAAAACAACTAAACAAACAAGAATGGACAAACTATCCTCACAAATTTGTAACCTTCCTAAACTTTTTGTTTTGAAAGGAAACAAAAAATGTTGAAGCTTATTGAAATCTAAGAAAAGAGAGGCAGAAGTGGATTAAAAAAAGAAATACATTCTCAACAAGAGTCACCTGTCATATGTGTTGTCATTTCCTTTATTGGCTGTGGTGTCAACCTCATCTTCAATCAACCAGTGGAAGTTTTTGTCACTTCGGATGCGGATTTTCTTCATTTTTTTATTGGAGAGGTAGCCCCCGTCCGCATTGAAGTCCCCCAACATCATGACGTTCTGCAAAACACAGCCAATCTTAGTACTTCTTTAGTACTGATGAACAGTATCCAACACATACTGTAGCGATTTTCATATTTTCATACTGGAGTTAGAGTTACTGTAAGTACAACGTATGTTACAAAGTTAATATAGTAACAACATAGGTGTAGCAGTAGAGCAGGTCCACAATCTCACAATACCACAAAAGTAAAAAGTGTAGATTTTGTGTATGCTATTAGATTAACTGAATACATTTTTGCGAAGATAAAACTAAGTTGCTCGGACCATATACGTTTTCTGTATTTTCAGGGATTTTCTGAAGTACATACATCGGTTTCCCATTTATCTTGCACGGCCAAGAACACATCGTAGAGCTCGTCTAACTCCTTTTCCACAGAGCTGGGCTGGGTATGTACAGGAATCAGTACAAGATCCTTGAGGACTTCGCAAAAATAGACAGATTAATTCATTTCTCAAATTAAACATTACAGTTTCTCGCAATGGATTTACAGCATTAAATCTTTGTGGACAAATACAATGTACAATCAATTTAGACAGCAGCGCATTTGTTTAATAATAATTCCTTATTTTTTAACCACTTTTCATCCCAAGATTTTTACATAAAGAGATCCAGTTCAGCCACCTCTGAGGTGCTGAATCCACTTGGGTCATGTGCCGCAGCCATTATGCACCACCAGCCTGACTTCACCACTGGTCAGGTGCAGAAATGAGAAAATGCTTCACAACTTGAATTAAGAAGGAATTGTAGGAAGGTCAGATTGGCCAAGCCCATAGTGGAATTTAAGATGGACTTTATAATTACTCTTTCAAAAAGTGCCGTGAGATCTTTAATGACCAAGTAAAGAAACTGAAGAGCAGAAAATAATAACTGTAAATAACGATCTGAGTTAATGAGGCAGAACTGCTATTAACTGCTTAAAGTGTGAGTGTGTCCCTAATCTGTTCCATATTTCTATATGGTTATATTTACTATATCTAAAAACTATATGTTTAATAGCAGCAATTATAAAATAAAGTAGGAAACATTTTTATACTTTCTTTGTTATGTTTTATTATATTGCTGTTTTACAGGGATGTTATGGGCAATGCGTGGCAACGATTCTGTGGTTTATGATGCTGTGTGCTGCTGTGCTCTGCAGGCTCAAAAGAAAGATCTCGTCACATGTTGAGTTTCAGGGGCATCTTTCAAATGACAGTAAAGAAAAAAGCAGCAAGTGGACGTTATCCACTTCCTCAGTACTTTACTGTCAACTACAGTATGTTACAGCATGCAAAAAGAAACAGAATGACCTTAACACACTGCACAGAAGAATATTTTGAATTACCATATGCCTTAACTACTGACATCTTTAGATCCCCAGTCTTCTGTTCAGCAGAGGTGTGTACCTCATTGTGCTATGGGTACTACATTATTGTTTTGACTGATGTACACAAAGAACTAATGTCATATATTGGTGATATGTTTTTAGTTACTTGTCAGTGATGAGAACATGGATGCAACCTTCATGCAACACATTTCTGTTGTGAATTAGTACTGCTAGGTCTTCAAACAGGAAGATTGTGCCAATTTTTTTTGAGCTACTGCCAACAGTTGAGACAGAATCTTTTGTACAGACTCTGTGTACAGCATTGGAAGAAGATGGCATTGATCTACAAAAGCACACTGGATGGAACAAACACTACACACTACAGGTTCAATACAAGGACTAGAGGTGACAGGGATGCAAGAGCTTTTACTAACTTCACAAACTGGATTATTCCAAACTACATCTAAAAACAACTTCCAGCTACAGTAAGCTGATTTGAAAGTTGTCTAATTTCTTCCTTATAGAAACCAGTGACATCTACTTACCTGTTTTTGAACAAGTGAAACGCAGAACAAACGGCTCCCTAGCAAAAGCATCTTCGTCGCCCACTTGATTATCTTCGTACTGGTACGAACCAGTCAGTTTCACCAAATCTTCCCTTACAGTCAAAATACAAGGGACACCATTTCCACCTTAAGATGCAGTCAGTAATCTTAATGATCCAAACCAGAGAAATAATGCAAAATGCACTCAGCAAAACTGTATGATTTTTCTTTTTCTTTTGTAAAATATTTTAAAATAGAAAAAAAAGAAATTTAAGTATTACATCTGAAAAATGCAACCTGTGGAATTACACTGCAAAAATCATAATTTATTTAAATGAACTTCCAAAAACCTTTATACACTGTTAATCATTGATCAACATGTACAGTATGTGTTTCTGATTCTTCTGAGTAAAAGAAAGTGATTGAGAGCAAACAGCTGGTCCTGATACATCCCTTATATTCTACTTGCGGATCTGCTTTTGTTTTGATGTGCTCCGTAGATTATGACTTTGAACTTAGCCAGTAAGTGGTGGTTAGTGAGATATGATACAAGGCTTGGGTTTTGCAATACCACCCTTGAATTTCACACACCAGGGTCAATTTAAGTAATCTGAAGGAAGTGCATTATATTATCTTCATCTTTATTGAGCTTGTAAAGTTTTGATCTTCCTCTTTTGGAGCCACCAAGTGTGATTCTCTTCTAGCTTATAGTAACCGGTCCCACACCAGCTCATAAGAGATGTTTCCTACAGATTTTCCTCATGCCACATCCCTCTGTGATCAGAGAGCACACACAGCAGAGGACAGAGGACAGCCATGAATCCCGCAGTAACACCACACGCGTACAAGCCTCAGACTGGCCACAGATGCCAGAGTGGGGAAACTTAGGACCCCAAGCAGTATCAGCATACCAAACCCCTGCGATACCCCAGCAATGGTGCATTGCCCTCTGAGAACCCCTGGTATTGTACCCCAGGCTGGGTTTGAATTAATAAAATCCAAGCCATGAGGCACATGAGCCACCCGAACTGATGTTTTATTGTCTGCTTTACCTGTAAAGAAACATGAATTGCTCCTTGTAAGTGTGCCTTCCCAGGCGGGTGCTGATTTGCATCGTGTAGGGGTTGTCCTTATTAGCCCTGTTGACAGGCAAACCAAAGTTCAGGTGTTTCCCTGTATTTTCATAAATGTTTCTCTCCATTAGCTGACTGTCCTACAACAGTGAACATCATCATCTTAATAAGTAAAACAGTGAGGCTGTAGTGAATACACAATGCTGAACATTTACAATGATGTGTTTTACAAATGTTTCTTACACTTTTTTAACAAACTCTCAACTTCAACTTCAATTGTTGATCTAATTGTTGATATAACATTCCAGTATGTTCCTTTACACTGTTTAACATAAACCACTATATATAAAGAGATGGCTAATTACTTATTATTCAGTGCTACCTATTCTTGGTCCTCAGTGAAAATTAAGATTTTCTATCCCACCTGTGCTTTTAGTTACACAATTAACCTAGCATTTATGAGGGGTGTGATTTAAAGGGGACTACAGAATATGCTGCTGCAGGATTGAAGCCATTAAAGACCACCACTGCTCACAGCTCTCAGAATTACTGCCCATGTGATATAAATGAACTTTTGCCTGCTTTGCAACAAACTGGACACTTGCTATCCACTGTACCTATAGCAACTCTTATTTTAAAGCAAGGCCCCAAACTCTTACTTATTTAGCTCTTCCAAAAATTTCTTAATTGCTTTTCCTTTGACATCCACCACTTCTAGGATCAGGATAATGCCATACCGAGACACAGTCTAGGAAGAGAGAACAAAAAAAATTGATTCAGAATACATAGATTTCTTCTCCATTATCACATATTGTGTTGGACATTTGCCCATTACCAATGGAATTACCAACTGACTTGTCAATGTATTTCCAGAATTACACTTTGAAAACACTCATCATAGTAATTACACCCCATCATTACCTTTTACTACATTTAAACCGGATCTATTCCTGAATATCAGAAAATGACTGAGCAGACAAATCCATAATTAAAATAATCATAACCCTCAACTTGTATTTTGCCAAGAATACACCTGAGTGGTTGCTTAATTAACCTAGTCACACCTTAAACAGATAAGTCTCAGAGGTACCTGAGTTCTTTGTTCTCTGGCACACTTTTGATGAAAAGATAATAAGGCGCACATTGGGCTAAACAAATATTAATTAACAATGACAATACAAAAAACTTAACAACATAAATCTACAACACACATGTTAACACTATGTACAAATTTACTGACAGGGCATTTCAGAGGTTTACATCCTGACAACTAAGACGGCTACCAAGTGTTCAACATTTATATAACGCCTAAAAAGGCCAAAAGAAGAGAAATATGCCTTCTAAACTAAACAGAAAACAAACTACATACAGATAAATTTCATTATCTGTAATCCTGGATGCTTCCAAAATGAATGAAAGCTGAGGCCATGTGATCTTAAAAGCTGACCAGAGAAAAGAGAAACAGGACTGGAATAAAGTGGTGGGAATGGGATCAAAGATAGATGTGGTGGGTTTCATGTGTGTAACTAGTTTGTTAAGGGATGCTGAGTCAAGAAGAGAGAAGCTGGAGAGAAGGGAACCAGAGAACTTGGATGAGGAGGGAGGAGGTATGGAAATGATATGCGTAGTGGAGAGAATGTGGTGCCAGATGTTGTCAATCTTAGAACTAAAGAAATCTAAGAATGTGTTGCAAAGTTGTGATGAGGCAGGTAATGTGGTAGGGCAGTTTGGCTTGAGCAGTCTGTTGATGGTGAAGAAAAGATGTCTGGGGTTGTTTTGGTGATTTTCAATGATGTGAGAGAAGTAGGTGGATCTAGCAGACTCTATGGTAACCTTAAGATCAGATAAGTAATCTCTCCAAGCCTGGTAATGTACATTTAGGCCGGAAAGACGCCACCTACGCTCAAGTTTGCGAGAGGCTGCCTTCATGGATCGCAGATGGTCATTGTACCAAGGGGCAGGGCGAGAGAAAGAGATGGTTCAAGTTTTTAAAGGAGCAAAGGTGTCAAGGTGTTAAAACTAGCCAGGTGTGACCCATTGTATCTAGATTCGAAAAAAAGGCACTTCAATAGTCTCTTACAACAGCCCCTAACAGTATTATTTATAACCCTCTATTAATGTCAAGGATTTTTATTCTTCTCATTTGTTTGGTTCAGGGACCACTGATATGGTTGGCATGTTGTTTCTGCTGTTGCAATTACAAGGATACAACAACAACAGGAAATACTTGTATCTGTTCTGCTATCTTATAGTATCTCACCACACCATTCCTGACCTACAGAACTGTGCAAACACCTCTCCCACACTCTCTTCTCTAATGTTAAGTATTTTAAGTGCCTGGCTTGAATGGTTAAATTAGGCTTTTTGGGGTCTATTTTAATTGTTTCTGCCTCTATCCAGCTTCTTGAAGTTGCCCCCCCCCCCCGTACAGATAGCACAAACGATGAAACCCACCTTATTCGTTAGTGGTATGTTTGTGCCAGTTTCTGCAGTTGAAAGTAGCGTTTGTGCTGCTTTCGTTTCCGAGATATAGCGCCTTGTTTTATCGGGGTCGTGACGTCACTCAGCCCCCCTACAGCCCCCTTTCCCTGTTGTAGGGAAACCAAACCGGTCTCATTTGTTAGTTCTACGTTTGTGCCATTGAAGAAATTTCCTAGCTGCTTCCCAGCTTCCCAGAGCATGTATCGAGCTTCCCAGTGCACGCGTTTGCTTGTAGCAGCTCGATACATGCTCGATCTGTAAGAGTTAAACACGAAGAGGTTCTAAAATTTCTCCTGTAAACAAATTACAAGTCTTGGACTGCATGAATAACATTAAGATAATATTGACGGATAGATGCGATTGTGCATTTTTCAGATAAGTATTCAGATCACCTCTAAATGACTTGCAGTATTTTTAAGTGAACGACGTTTACAGAGCTAAAATACATCAAAAATATGTATTTGACACTTTTATTAGCAGACCATTCTTGCAATTAAAGGTACGATGATTTGATTAGCACTGTAATGCGATTATAATAATTCACTGTTAATTCTTGTTGGAAGAATTTCCAAATTAGGTGTCTTTTGGAGTCTAAAATTGAGTACTAATTTCGTGGGTTTCATACAAGTTTCAAAGCATGAAGGATCAAACAAGATCTTCAGAACTTAATTTTTTAATACCTTCGCAGTTTTTATTCTCATGGCGCTTCACTCGATATTACCCTTGGGGCGATGCATTTACTCCAACCTCTGAAACCCATACGTGCGTGCACGTTCTTCTGGTATGTTATGATCAAGTCCGCTGAATATTTAAAGACAAGGTAAAAGCTCTGTGAAGTTGTCCCCCCTACAGACAACACAAACGATTAAACCCACCTCATTCATCAGTGCTATGTTTGTGCCGGTTTGTGTTGTTGAAAGTAGCGTTTGTGCTGCTTTAGTTTTCCGAGATATAGCGCCTTGTTTTTTCCGGTGATCATGTGACCATGCACGATGACTTTGACCTCCAGTGACTCCGTCTGCCGAGTTCAAGCGCTCTGTTACAGTTTAGCTCGTACCCTTAACATTTTAAAGACAATCAATTACCTCCTTAGATGTGAATAATACTAAGACATGACGCATGCCAACAAGTTAACCATCTATGACATAAACCTGTGGTTGTAATGCATGTAAAATCACCGTGATTGTAAGATCTATGGTTTTTATTTTATACGTAACGTTTTCCTTTGCTTTCCCTACCGTGACACGCTGTTGCCAAACGCATAACCGTGGGATAACATCGCGACAAGACCTCTGCAGCATGTCATGGTAGGGACCCCATGTATAAGGCATGTATATTGCGGCAGTGTATATCACGACTGGCGCCTTGCTTCCATGCCCCCCTGGCACCGCTGTGGCAACAAAGGTCTCATATCAGGATATGATATACCCAGATAGGACGTGTCCCGATATATGGATTGTGTGTCGCAACATGGGGTCAGCATATCCTGTCAGGGAATGTCCTATCGCAACATATGGATTCCATGTCGTGACATGGAGCGGGGCATTATGTCGGGGTATATCGTATCGCTTCATGTAGGGCTTCATGTCGCGACATGGACGTGACTGGGTTTGTCATATCGCGATATAGGGCCTTTCATGTCGCGACATGGGGCGGGGCACTTTGTCGGGGATATGTCATATCGCGATATGCAGGCTTCATGTCGCGACATGGGGGCGGGGGTGTTTTGTCGGGGTATGTCATATCGCGATATATGGACTTAATGTTGCGACAGTGGCGCCATGACAGTGATGCGCCAGTCGCAATGGGTATCGCGATGTGATCGTGATGTGCGCCCTCCTATCTTGACATGCTATCGGAGTCATGAACGTGCTGTGGATGCCATGGCATTTTTTCTCTGCTATTCAGTTTTGAACCCAGTGCGACTTCTCTAGATTGATCAGTAATTGAAAACCAGTGGGTGTTATTGTATATCCAGCGTGCTCATACAACATATACGGTACATACAGAACTTCTGCTGTGGCGCTTTACCCAATCAGAGTGTCGATTCTCATTCTTCACTCAATCGCGGCCCGAGCTGTTCGGGGGTTTAGCCAATCGAGGCTCTGTGAGCTGTTCAAGCCAGCAGCTGCAGGTGGATCGGCTTGTTTACCGTCAATGAGAAACTATTTTTAAAACGATTTACTTATTTGCAAAATAACACCATCGGCTTGTATTTTAACGTCTTTATTGATTCACAATGTCCCGTACGTTTCGAAATAAATACTTTTTTATTTGCAATATAACTGTCTCCGCTGCTTTCTGTAATGATTACATGGTATTTGAACAATTTTAATCGTACATTTAAGGTGGGGGAAACACCTTCTGCTTTGTACTTAAAAAATGAATAGAAATGTAAAGTTTATGATCATTATATTATTATGCTCGTGCTTTCAATTTTGTTTTTTATTGTTCAATTATATTGGAAACTAATACCTAAAAATGTGAATATGGGCTCTCGTGTTGTACCAGCGGTAATTTCGAAACTGGTGTCTCTTCACCAATGAAAGGAGTATACAGGCAATACATTTTCGAGAACATGGTTAAAAATTAAAAGAAAATACCTAACCTAATGAACTAACATAGTAACTCCTCCCTAAATGTAACACTGTTGGCTGAATCTCTGGGGTAAACTGATCAAGATCACAACTGAAAGATCTAGTGGTCGTGACTTTGCTTTTTGTACGTCACAGAGTGACGTCACAGCCAGAAAAAGAACGCACTATATTGAAATATATTGAAACATCCACCCCACCCGACCAGACTCGGAAAACAAATTGCCCCCACCGTTTTCATCACAATCAGGAGTTCAAGTACCGAGTTTGTTGGTACCTGTAAACATCCTTGTAGATAGTCACATGATTACCCGAAATAACAAGGCGCTTTATCTCAGAAACGAAAGCAGCACAAATGCTACTTACAGCGACACAAACCGGCACAAAAGCAGTACTAACGAATGAGGAAAAAACGAATGTTTGTACTGTCTGTGTGGGGGGGCAAGTTCACGGAGCTCCTCTATCCCTATCCTATTTGTACATAGACATCCAGTGGTGACAGCTTGTGCTGCACCCATGTTTAACTACACACATGTGAAGGTTCGGGTTTAGGTTTATACAGAGAAGCTGCATTTGGACTATTTTCCTAGATTGTCTGTCACATGCACCCATTACTGATAACCCACAAATCCTTGTGGGATATGTGGGTTGTGGGAAGACTGAGCCTATTTAGGAAAAACAAGGCACAAGGCATGACTGATAGATGGGACACTATTTCATTGTAGGAATACAAAAAAAAGTGAGTATTTAAATTAGACTGTCATTCCTCACTAGGAACTTTATTTTACTAGCATGAATGTGCAAGCTCCACACAGACAGAAGACTGAAGCAGAGATCCATGGAGCCGTGAGACAGCATCTTAAAGAAGCATGTTGCCATGATACAAAATCTATTACTTATTAATAATATGTAATATTTTGTAAAACATTACATGCACATTTATAATATTTTTCTTCTTGATAAATTCAAAACTGCCTGTAATATAATTCTATGTACAAAACTCTTGCTCATTGTTAAAAGCTTTGTGGCTTTTAAAAACAGGGTCTTACCTTGATAAGAACAGAAAGGATGTTTTTGTCAGCAATTTTGTTTTCACCAAATCGCTGGATGTTGAAGGATGCAATCTTCATGACTTCAGACTTGTCATTTGCAATTAAAAGGAGAAAAATACAATTTTGAAAAATAAAAAGTAGATTCTTTCACGCCAGATATCACAGAGCACTCAAAACATTTTTGTTTTAAAAAAACCCCACAGATTAAAGAACAGAATCTTCATATTTATGAAAAGGTTCAAAGACAAATCTGTACTACACTAATTTCATGTGTCTTTCTAAGCTCTACATTTCTATATTATTCACATTTCTATATGTGGTGAAACAAAACAAGTATAAACATAGGTCTTCATGTTCATGAAAGCCACAACATATGTTGTACAGAAAGATCATTATCTGGGTAGGCAGTGTAATGTTTTTCTTCAAAACCACGTCTGTCTCTCAGAACTAGAGTTATCTGTCTGTGACTGATATACAAAACAACAGTTTAAAGGAGAACCAGTTTAAAGGGGAATGAGGCAGAATTTTAAAAGAGCTAGGCTGTATGTTTTCAAGGGAAACAATGTATTTTACTGGTACCTCCACGATGTCACTAATATTAAAATAACACTGAAAATAGGATTAAATTGTTTGTGTTCATTTTGAATGTAGATGTTTGAAGTCAAATTAGGGCAGATATTTGTACTAAGGCTTCAGTAATCCTGACCAGCCATGACGTGTAATAATGAAACCCCATTATCCAGAAACTCATTTCAACATTCAACACAAATGAGCTAAAGAACACAGTAGCAGAAAACCACTATTGTATATTATTCTTATTCAAGGGCGAAAAAAATTAAGAAGGGTTACAAAATGGGTTTGTAAAATCTTTACAGAACTAGTTATGACAAAGCTATTTAAAGTAAATTAAGGAAGACCCAGTGCAACATAAATGCATTTGAGAATAAAATGGAACTTCCTTCCTTTAACTATATGGAGGTGTTTGATCAGTGACCTTTTTTTAAATAAAAAATGACTGTTACTTTCTTTTGAAATAAAGACTTAATTATATGTTCCACCCATGGCATTATAACATGGTTGAAAACAAAACTTATTGACTTTACTTTTGAAAAAACAAGTGTTAGAGCGCTGGACAATACTGTACGTGAACAGTCTTGTATAATATTTATTTAAAACCATTTCAAGTCAAGTATAGTGTTTTAAATCTTAAGTATTGTCTGTGATACACACATAAACTGGCACATACATACAACTATAGTACTTTAAATACATATTCAATTCACTATACTATATATAAATAAGAGTATGTAAGTTTTAAATGGTGAGCTGAACAAATAAACCACTGTTTGTGTCCTTAATAGTAAAAGATGTATAATGTTTTTGCTGTTTTATTATTTCTACTATTGTTATTATTGTATTATTTATTATTGTTTTGTTATAAATGTTTTCACCTAAACAAAGGGGAATTTTGCAACTGCATAGACCTCTCCCAGATGCTTTCCAATCTGTCTTTCACTTCCACTGACACCGATTTTCTCCCTCTGTTACTGTTCTTTCACAAAAACTAAAATACTGCTGAGGGCAATACTGCCACTGAACTGCTGTTCACAATGATGAATAATTTAGTGATTCTGTTTTTTTCTATATGTAAGTTCTTTAGGACAATATTCAGGAGAAATTAGCCTTTGTATTTTTTCTGTGCCTTAAAAAAATAAGCCATGGCCTGAGAAGGTCAAAAGATCTAAATACTTCAGTTTATTTTAAGAGGTTTGTTACCAATAAAATCAAAGTTGGTTGCATTTCCTTATCACATTTATCACTATCCCCCGTCTTGTCATGAACAACACAGTAGCACCGACTCACTTGGTTGAATGTGATTCACATGAGATGTCTTATGAAAGAAAAAAAAGCTCTTCTTTTACCAGGGTACATATTTATTTAATCACATTTTAATTGACGGTTAATGGTAACAATGAGAAGAGATTGTCGTCCACCAAATAGCTTCAAGCTTCCAGTCTGCCAAAGACACTTCTGGGTTATTCCCGAGTATACAATTAAATCGCAATGCTACTTAAGGTTACGGCAGTGATTGGCCAGTAATTGATCAAGGGTCCGCGGACTTGAGTCTGAGAAACGTGAGTTCATAGTGGTATATTCCGATAATTTGCATACTGGGAGTGATCTTCCTTCTGGGATTTTCATATATAGCGACGTTGTTACATACACTAGTTGTGGTTTTCTTTCATTCATGGGAAAATGCGACAGGATCAGCAAAGTGCTTATGAAATATTAAAAGTTTTAACCAGCATATTTTCACCGATTCCTACAAATGTGTCGCTACAATTTAAGTTACGATAAATTAAGCCTGCAATGTTACAGTATGTTACAGTAGGATTATATTTTATAAATACAGTGGAAGAAAACAGGATTACAAAAAAGTGTCAATATGTGTGCTGCAAAGGGACAATAAGACGTTCCTACTGGAATGTTAAAAGAATGAAACGTGTTTTATTTTCTTATTACTTTTCATTGAGCTATTAATCAATCTAATTGTTTCAGATATTTTTAAAATGTAAAGTTAGAAAAATGAAACATTTTTAAAGCTGTAGCTGATAAGTGGAACTGGAACATATGTATAATACATAACCACAGACACTGAGGAAATAAGACTTCGAAAGCTTTTGACCACAACTTCTGCACAGCTAATTTTCAGAGCACGCATAAAACAGTCAAAACGTGAAGTACAACTCCAGCAAACGTCTCTATCGAAATTTCTTAAAGATATAGCAGCTGAAATCACCTACAATTCGCAAATTGCATTTTCTTGATTAATAATGTGTACAGTATGTGCATGAACACCAAGAATGAACGCAGACTTGGGTGTCGCAAGATGAAAATGTCTCAATTCCTTTAAACAAGAGATTTTCAGGTTCAAGCCTACAAATAAACCGATAAGCTGACACTAAAGATCTTACCTTTTTATGCATTCACTAGGAACAATAGATGATTCTCGTTAGTCTTCCCTTGAACGTGAAAAAAAATTGTCAATCTTTATTAATAACACCTGAGACCTGACCTGCTTGAGACAGTTTACCGCCTCAGACTAGCAGAATTTCAAACAAACACACGCTGATAAGCAGCCTACAGCCACATTCCTTCCTGTAATTGGAGACGGTCTTTTTTATGTGGTCTAACATGGGTAGTGAGGCAGCTCACTTAGTATAGTGCAGGTCTACTTGCAGTTTCACATAGTGTTGATAAAACAGTACTTTGCACTGAAGAACTTCTGTCTAACAACATTTTGACACTATTGTATGTCTGCCTAACCATTTATTATCATTTTTTAATTCATCGTAAGACCGGGAGAGCTTACATCTTATGATTCCCAATTACAATAGCACTATATAGTATAATATACTATTTTATCGAATGCTAGTTAAAGAAGCTTAAATGGTTCAAAGCTGATACGAGCTACTGTATGTAGACCGAATACCATCTGTTGTGACTGTTCTTTTTTGCACAATAAAGAACATGAGTGATGTGTCTTTATCCAGGCGTGCAAAACAAAAGGCCGTTCAACCTGTAACAACAATTGTGAACTGGGAAGCCGATAAAACATAGCGAAATATAAATCTAACATGCCAGGATTTCAAACATCATATACGTTTTTTTTTATTATTTACAATAGTATAGTTTTACTATATTAACACATATCTGTCAACTTGTTAACAGAGCTTCAGATACTGTTCCCATAACGGGATATAAGAAAAATATCTAGGGGAAAGTAAATGACAATAACTTAAGGATCTTACTCAACGTTTGGGAGTTGTGTTACACAAATGAAGTACAGCTCGGTTAGGGACCAAAACAATTGCTCCGCCTGCACTGTTGTGTTGTAACGGCAGCTAAGGGTTTCGCTTTTTAAAACGGAGCCATGAATATAAAAGTAATATATTTTTGTAAGTGTGAAGGGTTCCATTCCGAACTGGGACGCCTTCTGTGTAGAGTTCCCATGTTTCCCCGTGTGCGTTTGAGGTTTCGAAGGGGGGTCCGGTTTCCTTTCACTTTCCAAAGACACATTGGCGAGCGTAGGCTGGTGTATATACTGTAGGTTGTACTGTACATACGTGAGCGTTCATGTACAGTATGTGTGCCCTGTGACAGGTTGCAGCCCTTTCTAAAGTGTTGTGTCGCAACTGCCTACCCTGACCCGGAATATTTCCTAATATTGAGTGCGTGGTATCCGTGTTTTACAAGAAGGATGCAACTGAGAGTTGTGTGAAATGAAGAAGGGACATCCCAAGAAGGGATCGTTTTGGGTTTTTTAAATTGATACAATTGAATAAGTTTAATAATGGCGCAAGGAAAGGTGACCAGTCTCACCATCAGCTGCGACTATCTAAACGAAAGCAACACCTTCTCGAGTGGAGACTTCATCTCTGGGCGTGTGATTATCGACGTTACAGGAAACGTGAATGTACAGCTTCTCACGATTAGTGCGAAAGGACGCGCGGATGTATGGTGGTCGGAAAGAAATGGTGAAAATGACGATACCTACTCTGCGAATGAAAAATACTTCAAAATTAAAAACGTTTTAATACAGTCTTCATCGGGTAATGTGAACATATTTATTTCCGGTGTTTAGCTGACAGATGGACAACAAAGTGGCGGAAAAGAGGTTTACAAACAAGTTCGCACACAATGTCTGAAGCTGGATGCCTTAATGTTACAAACTACAGCCTTCTGTCCTGTTTTAGGAAATCCTTATTAGAGTTCATTGACAGCCAGGCAGGTGCATCAGGATGTAATGGACGACAGTAGTCCCCCAGCTTTCACTGCCAAGGAGGGGGAAGGGTAATTTAAACTCGTAGATCACGAGTATAGAAAAACTTATTGGCGGTGCATTTGTTTAAGCTTTTAAGAGACTGTCTCACTCGCCACGATAAAGTACAAGGCTCAGGTGTCAATAGTGTATTCTTTTCACAAAGCATTCAGTTGAAGTCAGAATGAGAATAGAAACTGCAATCAGCACAAAGGGGAGTTTTATTTTTAGATGCGCAATTGCACTATTGCTGATATCAGGTGTTTTTTTTTAAACGATCTTGCTTTATCACTTGTTGTTTTCAGGGTGTTACCATTTCCTGTGCATCGCCATCAGATGGTTCTATTTTATTTGGGATGTGTTGCCATTAGTGGTAGGCAGTCCTAAAAATGACTTAGTGATACGTCAGGAGGTGCACGTTTGGAGCCAGAAGTGTTTATTTTAGGTTTTAAGACATTTAGTTAAAGATAGCAATCTCTGTAACCCTCCTTCTAAAAACTAGTCAAGTAGCTTCGTAGTCGTTATCACGATCATTCTGTTACTCAACTACCTTCTTTGGACAACAGCATTCTGAAACTAAGGGCTAAGGGCTCTGAAACTAAGGGCTTTTGGTCGGTTTGTTAGAATTGGTAGTTAGGTGGCGCGTTTTCCTCTTGACCACAAGTTTATAATATATATATACTAAATAGACAATTAAAATTGTCTTTAAGTAAAGTATATAACTAAAAAAAATTACATTCTTTTTTATGTCAAGGAAGATGAATGCGAATCCTGAATTCTTACATTTTCCTCGGCATAAACGCAATCCATCGACTTCTCGCTGTTTTTGTAATCTACATGTGAATTATTTTCTCTTAGGTCGGAACGTCGTCCTGTCAGGAACCCAGGTGTACCCTTTTACTTTTCAGATTCCACATGAGTAAGTTCCTCTTTTTCTCAAGTTAAGATGCATAAATTCCTGACCAAGAAAAAAATTACTAGAGAAACATATTAACACAATGTGCCAGTTGGGTTTGTTCTTTGGCCTTTTAACTTGGAAAGCTATTTTAAAACAATATTTTTAATTTTGGACAAGAAGTGTGGGAAAACTGTGGTGTGTTTCTTCGAAAATTCTTGAACATTTTCTTTCTTAAAAAATGAGAAAACAAGAAAGTATCATTGAAAGCACATTCTTACAACAGCAACAACATAAAAAAGCAGTTCTGTGATCACTTCCTTCGTTTTGATTCAGAGAGTTGCCATCTTCCGTTAAGGGACGTCATGGCAGTGTGAGATACTGGCTGGAAGCAAAATTACACCGACCATGGCGTCTGTCCAAAACTGTCAAGATGGACCTTGCTGTTGTCAAACATATTGACGTCAATAGCCTTGAGCTGTTGGTAAGTAGTGTTAAGAGTCTCAGATTTTCCTGTGAGACGAAATAGAGAAAAGAATGGAGGAGTTCCCATTTCGCATGATCTTAAAAGAGCAGGAAATGCTTGTATTTTCATGGAAGTTAATAACTGAAGTTCGGGAGGGGTAACGACGACAAGTGAATGTCACACAGCTGTACCTAATAACAATCATTATGGAAATCAGCTATATATATGTAGAACACAAACACCTCCCTTCGCATTTGTCTCAAGCAGTCCTCCACTCCTTGGTTCAGGCCACCTCGTCCCGTGACCAGGAGGCTACCCATTTACCAAGCAGGTTAAACCAAATCTGTCCCACACAATAAATCCAAATAGTCAGAAAGCATCTACGTCTTGGATGGTGCTGTTCCTAGTGAAATGTAATTTAATCATTTATTTATTGCACAGCTCACCTGCAGCGTTCCTTCATGCTTTATTGAAATTGTCACGTCAGTTGGCAGGCGCTGCAAATCCGTATTTGAACTTTTTTACAGTCATTTGTTTTGGGGGTAAACAGGAAACTTACCCGACTTTGCAATCTGCTGCAAGGCAGTGTCACTGTATTTAAAGTGATTTATGAATTCTCTAGGGACTTTGCAATCTGAACTGGAAACTCAGCACTTCACTCTCGAATGGATGGGCTCTTCTGTCTACACTGAATGAAATAAAGAAAAGGCGAATGTCATTGATAATATTTTAAGAAAACGCCATTAAAAGTCTGAGCTTCAAGACATTTTTCAGATGCAGTTCTCACAGTAATGTCATAAAATGGTTTTATGCGTAATTAAAATGGATTGTATAGTTATAGCATAAATTGAATTGAAAGCAAGTATTACCTCCTTAACTGGGATTTGTCCCTTACAGGAATACCATATGTGTAATAAATGCCTTTGAAGTTTGTGTAGGTCTTTTAAAGCTTTAAAAAAACAACCTAAAACCTTAAAGCTTGGGTGGACAGTACTGTAGTTTCAGTAATGGGCAGAAGAGACATTCCCTCTCTAGAAACTTGTTATTCTGGTGAATCTAGTTTTCATATAAACACTCCAAAACAATAACATGAAAGACAATAATTGGAATGCCTATACAATTGTGGTAAAGAAAACAAACATAATTACTGTGTCCTTCTTAAATGGCAACTTACATACTCAGTTCCTAAAAAGTTAGTGTAGACACTGAGCATGAACTGACACCATGTATCACTTGTTTTTAATGGACCATTCTTATTAAATGTCGCTTCTATTTTCTCACATTACTTCTCCAGAAATTATATTATTGGCCATTTGAAAACATTGTAAAATTGGTGTTGCAAATCATCCAATCTACCACTGGCCCCTCATTCTGGGTGAGATGAAACACAGATATAGCCTTCTACAGAACATCTAGCCCTTGCCATTTCATTTATTCAACATCACTATATCTCTTCTCTTGCAGTGCGCAGTGAATTAGCGTTAACGTTTCTGCCCTGTTTCAATCAGGCACCACAGTTACTTACAGCCGACAAGACTCTGTGTTGCTGGTTCTGCTCCTCAGGCCCCGTCTCCTTAAGTGCCAGAATTGAAAGGAAGGGTTACACCCCCGGTAAGGACACCATAATAACTTGGCATCACTTACTAAGGACATGGTTGTTTTAATGTTTCTTCCTGTAAACATACTGTACATCCACAGAGGGACAGAAATAATTCATGCGTAATTATTAAAGTATGGGATAAGTCGAGTTTAATTCCATGGTCCAAAATAGAAAGGAGAAACAGAATGTTTTGTCTGTTGAGCCCTCTTCAGTTGTGCCTGGAGGCACACCAGCTTAATAGCTGTTCTTTTACCTTAAGAAGGCTCAGAAGCCAAAACATTGTGTTTGTCCTTTCTGTTTTTCAGTAGGGAGTTAACCTTTACTTGTTCCTTTGTAGCTAATGCATGCTGACGCTGACGAGGCTCCCATCTTGAATGTATGGATTACCGAGTAAAAAGAATTTGTATTGATAATAATCTGGATCTGATCTTAAGCAATTAAAAAGTGAAAGAATATGAATGCATAATTTAAGGACTGAGCAACATACAGTAGATTAAATGTTTTTTGTTTTGGTGTGGAGCCTGTGGCTATCTATGAAGACTGAACTGCATAATGATAATTGTATTATGTCACCATAGGAACAAGTAATAGATTTATTCCATGCTGAAAAGAGAAGAAAGAAAACCCAACGTTTCGGCTGTGGAGCCTTCTCAGGTGTCTTCACCTAAAACGTTGTGTTGTCTTTCTTCTCTTTTCAGCATGGAATGAACCTATTACTTGTTCCTTTGTGGCCTATGCGTGCTGACGCAGCTCCCCACCTGAACTTCTTATGTCGCCATAGTCATCAAATAGGGTACTTGTACTGGGCCAGCTCCGTGTATTGTTAGCTAATGACTGGAAGTGCTCGCGGTTACTTGGCAGTTAACAAACAGAGCCTGATATCGTTGTGAAATGCTCTGCATAAAGAATGCAGAGGTGGGATTCCGAAAATGAAAGTGACCTACCAGATTTCATTAAGCAAGGTAAACAGTACTGTATGACAGTACTACTAAAATCCTTAGTTCTCATGAATAGAAATATAGCAGACATACAGTTGCCGTGCTCACCAAATTGCCTTCACAGCTGATTTGCGATTGAACTATGCACTCTATAGCGTTCTGAACCTGCTGTTATAATTTAGCTGTAATTCCTTTGTAATCAACTAGACTAACAATGCTAATAGATGTCCTAATAGTGTCCTAATATACGTAACATCTAAATTCTAATGATAAGACCAGTGTTTCACAAAGGGTTGGCTTTCCCTCTTTATTATACTGATGAAATTAATAGATAACATAAAACGGATAAATTTTTGTTTGTTGTTGCTGGCAGGAGATTCAGTTAGCATCTTTGCGGAAATTGAAAACCACTCGTCGCGGGAGGTGAAGCCAAAGGCAGCCCTTCAGCAAATACAGACCTTCTATGCTACTATGAAAACACAGACAGTCACCACCGAAATTGCTTGTGTGAAAGGAAAGCCTATCAGTGCTGGTGGAAGAGAAACGTGGTGTGGGCGACTGCTGGACATCCCTCTCGACACAACGATGTCAGTTCTGAACTGCAAGATAATGAAAGTGGAGTACTCAGTACTGGTGTGTATCTGCAGTCTTCTTAAGGATCTGCTATTGAATTACTACAACTCATTTGCAGCTTTAAAAATATTTTGCAAATGTTTTTAATACTTAGTGCACTTTGTTGTGCAGGCTTGTCTAACATCAGAAGGAAGTTCCAAAAATCAGAATTTGTTTAAAGACCCGAGTTGAAAATGGACAATGGTAGCAACCTAAGGTCTTTTAAACAATATTTATCTGTGACAAACTATGAAAATGGACTTAATTTTTTTCTTTGACTTTAAACATAAAATGCCAAGTTGTTCAAAGACAACATGCTGTTTACTACACCTGATTGTAAAACAACATGATTAGTAGGCAGGACCACTGCTAATTTTGTATTTTTATTTTCCAGGTGATTGTGGATATTCCCTGTGCTACTGCCCTTAAAGTGGTTTTTCCAGTGATCATCGGTACCATTCCCTTGCAGTGCCCAGTTAATTAGTCACTAATTATGTGCCTGCTGTGCTGCTCGCCTTTTCAGAAGCTGATCAGACTGTTTAAAGAAATGAAAATCATGTCTAGCCATGGGAAGGCTCTTTCATTGCAATTTTTTTTTGTTTTCGAATAGCAGGTCTGAAAGTCTTTTTAAAATTTAAATCATGTCTGAAATGACTCAATACAACCCTATATCACCAATAAAGCACCAGCACTAATATCCAATTCCAAAAGTAATTAGAATGTGTAAATTCCTTTGTTATGAAATACTGTAGTAAAGCAATGAGAATAACTTTGATTATATATTAGTAGCACAGAAAAGATGCATAAGAATGACCTATTCACTACTATGTAAAGTGATGCACTAAGTCAAGTTATGTGGCAGGTATGGCTCTATACGACAGATGTTACCATAAATAAGACATGAATCTGTGTGGATGTTGATGAAATTTGCCAATTTTCAATTCAATCAGTGCACCAGTCCTCAAGATTTTCTAAGTTGTTTTGAATATTTCAGGCCACTGATTGTCATTGATGCAAGACTAGTGTCTGTCTCATCTCGATTTTTTGTCACCTTTGTACTTTAGAAAATAGTATTCCTCTGTGAACCTGCACCTCTAGTGCTTTTATCTCTTCCTGTGGCTTTTCATATCATTTTTTGTGCTGGTTATGCTCGAATCTCCTTTTGTATCTTGGCTGTTTCACAAATTCATTATTTGTATCTCAGCCATTGCCACCTGGTTACATTCTCATCAGCATAAACTCAGGCTAAGTCTAATGTCTTTTTCCTTCTTCCTCTTCTCCCATTGTGGACCTCTATTTCTGATCCTCCTCCTCTACAAAGAGCTGCCTCCTAAATCCAACAAATGTAGTCTCTGGCATGCCCCTGTTGCTTCTGATCTTTTCTCTTCCTCTTTTCTCATTATTGCTGTATGTATCCAATTCAAAACCCTACTTCTCCCCTACTGCTATCTCAACTACTCTTCTCCAGCTTCTCTCTCCTTACACCCTCTCTTGCCAGCCCCTCCCTTCCCCCACTTGCTGAACCTCTTGCTCCTGGTGGTGGAATGAAGAAATCAGAACACATTGGTCTCTGTCCATCTTTCCACTCCTCCTGAAGGCTGATCTGTTTAGATCACACTTGTTACCTATCAGCTCTAAACTACATCCCTAGGTAACTTATAATACATTCCACAATGCAATTTGCACTTTAAACATGGAACACATGTAAAGTTTACATAATTGTTTTGTATCCATGCTAGCTGTATGTGGATGATGTTTTCTTACAGTTCCATTTTTTGAATACCAGTGCCATTACTTTCATAGTCATTATTTTTGTGTTTTATATATTGTTTATTTGTGCTTACACTGCAAATGTCTCCCGGGGTGTCTATTAAGATAAGTGATAAACACTAGCAAAATAATTCTGGTCTACATTGGACCATTGTAATGTAGTGGTTTAAATGTGCATTGTATTATATATAGGTTTATTCCATGCTGAAAAGAGAAGAAAGAAAACACGTTTCGGCCGTGTAGCCTTCTTCAGGTGAGGCTCCACGGCCGAAATGTTGTGTTTTCTTTCTTCTCTTTTCAGCATGGAATAAACCTATTACTTGTTCCTTTGCAACCTACGCATGCTGATGCAGCTACCCACCTGAACTACTACATTTGATTACATATTGGCCAGGAAAACATCTTTAAATATATCATTCAAATGAATGTTCACTTTGTGTCATGTTGTTTATAATAAAATATTCACTCATGCAAGTATGATATCTGGAGAAATTATTGACTTAAAATGTGAGCTTTAAGAATATAAAGATTGTCCTGTAGGACTCTGGAAGCACACGATTACATTTTACAATGTTCCAGGTCTACTATATTTAGAATCGAAAAGTATCATATTGTTCACATTGGCAGCTAGCTTAGAAAGATGAAAATGTGGACTGACTTTCCTAACCTTACTGTAGACCCACAGCAATATAATCTAATGAAAGACATTTCCAGGCACAGGATTAGAACATGTCAACAGGAGATGGTTTTAAAAGCTATTTGTTTCTCAGATACCCTAGTCAAAACCACCCAAGACTGCCAAGTGCCACACCTCTGCTGTCTAGTTTATTGTCTCGACAGAGTTTTGGAAAGGGGTTTTCTTCTTATAAACCACACACAGTTATGCAACATGAGTGTAGCTTTCATGACATATTACAGCACATCTAGTGAAATCAAATTTGTTAAAACTGAAGAATTGCAAAGTTGTTAATTCAGGATCTTCAATTTTGTGCCTTGGCATTTCTGGGGAGTGTTGAGATTTTCTTAAGAGGATTTTTTTTTCAGTCACTGGAAAGAAAAATGAATTAGAGAACCTGTAAAGGAGCGTGGAAGAGGCAGCATGATTCAGAAACTTCTGTTAAGATGCAAATTAACTCCAAACGAGATAAAGATAACAACACTATGCAAATATTGTATTTATACAAATTACAAAACAGAAAGCCCCATACAAGATATGCACATTCAAAATTCTTAACAGTAAAATTAGTATACTGAAGTACTCTTTGCATCAGTGAGGTTCATTTTTGGGGTGGGTTGAGGTGAGATATGAAATCAAGACTATATTTGCATGAAAACAAATAACATGAAGCCATGCACTTTACTTAAAAAATAAATTACAATTAAGAGACCTAAAAAATATTCCCAAATGTATTTTATTTTACAAGAACAACAACAAAGAAAGCATCATTTGTCCAAAAATGTACCCAACTGAAGAAATGGAGGTCCCTTGATCCCAGTCCTCCCTCCCATTATCTCAGAATTCCCACTCATTTCTTTCCCGATTTCTTGATTCCACCGCTAGCTGCAGAAGGCAAATTACACAAATTAACAACATATTAAAATTGCAGTAAAATGCAAGATTTCCTGTACAGAGAAAAGGCAAGTAGACTTCAAATACTCCATGTAAGTGCATGTTTTTAAATATATATTGGTAGGTTGATGCCATCCTTGTTACTTCTGATACCTTTTTTTGGTGTGGTCATTTCTCATTTCACCAGAATATTACAGAATGCCTTATGATACAGGCTTTTATGACTCTCGGGTTAATGTTACAGGTCTGCGTTTTCCCACCTGTCAGTTCAGTGAGAGATGTGGAAGCATGGGGAATGCAGTACCCACCTAAAGGTCCCTTTCCAGACGCTTTGGCCTTCAACGCCTCCAGCTGTTTCTGTTCTTCTTTTTGTTTCTGTTTAAAAGCCATGTCCTCCTGCCATTAAAAACAACACAAATCGTTTCCGAATTTGAAGTTAAACCTCTCAAATCTACCCTGCGGCTGATTTTGAACGAGACCGTCACAGACCAATCGGGATATCTTACATCATCCATATCCTTTGACTGCTTCTTGGGCTGTTTTAGAGGTTTCTTCTTACCACCTACCACAGGGGAAAAAAAAAACTGAGTAAACAGGATGCTTCAGGCTTAAAATGAGGAGCTCCCATTCATATAATATTCTAATGTGCATCGACTCAAATATAATGTCTAAATTTAAAGCATTTTTTAATCTTAACAGTCTGGGCACTGAACTTCCTTTATTCGCTGACTCATTTTTTAATTGAGGGACTCAGATGATTATCTTAATCAGCGTCTTAATTGCTGATGTCAGCTTGTCGAAGGATAACAGATAAATAATACCACACCAGTGAAGCTAGCTGAACAGCCCTAATTGCTGAAGACAAATGAATACTGACCAGGTCTTCAAATGACAAAATATTTTTAAAAAGCATACCCTATCAGAGGAATAATCAAACATATAATGAATGCCTATTTATAATGTTTTTCGAACTACTGTAGGGCACCATAACCGCCCGCATTGACACACCACCTTCCGTTTCTATTTGCCGTTATCCGTTACATTATCAAGTAAGTACGTTACAAGATTAATGAGACAGAAAAAAGGTGGTCACAAGGACTTGAAAATTTACAATATAGCGTCTCATGTTTAATTAACTCGGGGTTTACAGATTAATACCTGATTTATCGTATGATACCAGGTAAACCGTGCAGCGTTATTTCAGTTTAAACACCGTGGCTTTCTCAAATGTTCTAAGGTATACATACAGGAACGCACATATCCTAAGCAGTTTTAAAATATTTATAACCAAGTTATTTAAAATATTATTCTTTTTTTTTTTAAAGATCTCTATTTAATCTTCCTCACCGTCTCTTCCAGACATGTCCGCTACAGGCGTGTTTTCAGGCTCCGCACAGAAAGGACCCAAATCCCCCACCGGAAAGAGAAGTCCTGAAAACTCGCCGGAGTGAAAAGGTCTGCAATTCTTCTTATAGGCTTCTTCTATGTGCAACCGCTGGAGAGTCTGTTCGACTGAGGTACATCCTTTTAATATCTTAACACTTTTCATGTAGTATGTATTTCTCAGTACGCGCTACATTAAAGAAGCTATGGATAAAAAAAACCCGAAGTAAATCTTTTCTTTAAAAAACAGGGAAATAAAAACCGTGGTGGTGTTTTTTTTCCCGCTAGTGACCTTTCTCCATTCATAAGATTTCATAATATTATCTCAATTGTGTCTGATAAAAACACCATAATCTGTCTTGTCAAAATGCTTCCATTTAGGTACAGGATTACAAATTTCTGAGTAATAGCTGCATTGGTTGCTCAACATACAGAGGAGGTGTTTTTCGCATTTAGTGTGCTATAAATTCCACAAAATATCTTAAATCCGATTATACGAACAGCATTTAGTTTAATTAAGGTTCTAAATTTGAGCAACTTCACCTTTAGTTCAAGATCTCGAAATATAAGAAATACTAGTTTAGAAATAGATAATAATCAAAATACCAGGCGAGATTACCCAGTAGTTCTTTGCAGTTTTCATAGGTGTCAAAGTTGAACGCCGGCATGCGGAAGCAGATATACGTTTGTCAAAAGTGTGGTGTACGTGAGATCGAACCGGTATTTAAAAGGGATATTTTATAGAAAGGTTGAAGTAGGTCAAAGATCATTTCCCCAGGGTGAAAGAAAAGCGTTAAAGAGAGACAGAAAGATCTAATTTTTATCCTTAGTAGATGCTGGTTTAGGAAAGCCTTAAATTAAACAAGACTTTGAAAATTCCAGTGCTCAACACATTTTTGAATCTGAGAATATATTTTATATAATTGTTTATTTTATTATTGGATCTGTGCTGCAGAACTGGGTAACCACGTCACATAATTCTTATGGACCAAAATCAGTACTAGAAAGGAGATCATTTAATGTAAGATTCACAGTTTGTGTGGCATTATTTATATCTTGTATTACAATGCTGTTCACCAAAACATTTTACAGCATTTTACACATTTTGTGTGTTTGTGTATAGAGGAAATAATTGCAAGAACACAGAATTACCTGAGCACAAGGAAACCATCACCTTTCATTTTAACTCTAACATGTAGAGTAAATGTAACACTTTCTTTTTTATTTAGTGTGCATGATAAACCAGATCAGTATAGAAGACATAACAGCTTTACATTTTGTGTATGGTGTAAGGCAGGGGTTGAAAGTTAAAGATGCATTAACTTTTTAAAGTCAGAGTAGTAATATAAATATGTCTGATTATAAATAATTATACTTTTTTTTCAGGTGTGTTTGAAACAGGGCCAGTAGTCTCCTGTACCATATTTGGACTGTGGTAGCACCGTCTTCAATGAGGTACAGAGTGGACTTGTTACCAGTGAGGTATGGGACACGCTGTTATCTTGCTCAGGTATCGGGAAACCTCAGACCAGATGTCCTTCCGTTTCGATTTTATTGTGCTCAGAACCCGAAGGAAGCCGGTGGAAAGCTACCACTGCAGTCCGGTTTGCAAAAGTTTGCTAATATAAGCAGACAGTGGGGGCAAAGTTCTGTCAAGGGAGCTTCAGCCGCCATCAACAACTGGTGGGAGAAATATGAGGAGTTTGTGGGGCTGAATGAAGTCCGAGATGCACAGGCAAAAGTCACAGAGGTAAGTGGGGGAAGTTACAACTACACTGCACACTAGTACTGAGAAATAAAGGAACACGTTTTCTACAGTTCTGCCGAAATGTTGGAAGAAAAATCCCCAAAAAAGCAGTACAATGATAAAAAGTGAAACATAAAAATAGGATTTAAAAATAAATTGCTTATTTTTATTTAAACAAATAGTATACCACAATTTCTTTTTCAGTTAAATGATGTTAGACAGTTGTGCTGCATCGCTTACCTAATATGCTTGGGTCATACATTTATAGATGTACTGTGGATGTATCTACGGCTGTTGTCTTTACATAATGTGAAGGTGTTTATAAGAGAAACATTCAAAGACACTGTGCAGACCTTGGTTAATAAAGTAATAGTAAACCTTAAACCTTTAACTTGTAACTAAAATTTTGTATAATATACAAGCTACCTATAAAGAAGCCATTAGCATTTCAACTGTTCATTTCCCAATACCTTGGTTGTATCTTTTCTTTACCCAAATGCTAAATGTTTCAAATAACATTTCACTGTAGAACAATAAAAATGGTAATGAAATAATCCCCTAGGATTGGTTTCTATAATTCTACTGCTCTCAAAAGCACCTTAAGACCAGTAGATTTATAGATTCTGATATTAGATCCCCTGGAATCCTATGACAGGGGCTTAATTAACTGATTCTTAAGCTCAAAAAATGTTTCAGAAAAAGGAAAAGTCAATTGCCCTGTCTTTATTTCAGTCTTATACGGCACACCACCAACATTCATAGTAGTCATTTACATACCCTACCAATACCTTTAATAAGAAGCAGAACGTCATCCTCATATAACATTAGTTATTTGTAAATATAACATGTATTTTCTTAACCTTGATAATTAACATTTTTAATAAGTGTTTATATTACACTTTTTTTTTTCTTCTTCACATACCCTCCTATAGGAATCCTATTTTAATTCTAAAAAATGTGGTATAGCCTTTCGGGTGTTTACTTGGCTTGTCCATCAACAGTGGGGAAAACCAAATCTTTCCTCCTTGCTTTTGATAATAGACGTTTGTAAGGCTAGCCTGGACCTGTTGGTTCAGTTAGCTGCTCGTGAGTTGGAAAATGAGCGAGGGTTTCTGGGTTTCTCAGGCGGAGCAGGCTTTCATGGTGGCCAGGGGGATCGTGCGGGAAGCCCACGAGAGCCTGGAGGCCCTGCAGGTGAGGCTGAAGGAGGTCCGTGATCGGCTGGACCGCGTGTCCAGGGAAGAGGTGCACTACCTGGAGCTCGCCACGCTGGAACACAAGCTGCTGCAGGTGGGCGAGCCCGTCATTCTTTTCGCTTGATGTTAAAACGCCACTTATTACTGCTGTCTCGGTTTCCCTGTCTGCTTTCGTACTTCATGGCGCTTTTTTTGCAGAACTGTGCTGTCGGGAGCCCGGCATTAAATGATTTATAAGTACAGTAGAAAGCCCGTGTCTAAGGAGCTACATTCAGAGCGGTGTCATTCACTGCGACACGCTAGTCTGGCTCTCCGCCATTTCTGAACACCACTTCTTCTGTGACCTACATTGTCTGTCCGTTGGTGCTAGTTATGTACATTCCTCTGAGGAAATGTTTGTTGCCATTACCTTTTGACAGATTGATTTTTCTGGAGGGCATTGAGGGATTTTTTTTGAAGGCACTCTTTTCAGTTAGAGCCCCAAGAAAGGAAATCTGGAAGAGACTTCACGCCAGAACGACAGGATCGGGGAAAAAAAAACCTGATTCCACACTGGGTTATTTAAAGGGGGGTGGGAGGTGTGCTTTTGTAATTTAAGACAATAGGGGTTGACTTTCATCTTAATTAACTTCTGGAACCCTGTGCTTCATTTTGCTTCGCTGTTTTAGGAGGAGCGTCGCCTCCGTACGACCTACAGGAACGCAGAGGAGGCGGAGCGGGAGAAGTTTGCCCTGTTCTCGGCCGGGGTGCGGGAGAGCCACGAGAAGGAGCGAGCCAGGGCTGAAAGGACAAAAAACTGGTCCGTCATCGGCTCGGTGCTGGGGGCCCTGATCGGAGTGCTGGGGTCCACCTACATCAACAGAGTCCGTCTGCAGGAGTTGAAAAGCCTCCTCCTGGAGGCTCAGAAGGGACCTGTGAGCCTCCAGGAAGCAATTAAGGTGCAGGCCAGTATACATGAGTCTCAGCAGGAGGAGCTCGGCGGTCTCATTAATAGCCTGAGGGGCACTTTGCAAGGACCAAAGCCAGCCGATAAGGCAGGGACAGCTGCAATCAAGATACTTCCAAGTGCCTCTGATTCGGACTTAAAAGAACAGTTGCTTTTCAGCAAGAAGATCCATGGTTTGATTGAAGGCATCCAGCCTCAGTTAAGAAAACTGGAGCATGAGATGGGGAAGGTGGCATCTGAGCTCCAAACAGTAAAGGTGGTCATTAGGTCTCGCCCAACAGAGAACCAGCTTTTAAAGTCCCAGGATGTGCAACCCTATGATACAGAGGGCATCATGCTGGAATTGACCCAATCAGAAAAGAGACTAGAGGCACAAATAAACAGGAACACTATGTACAACACAGTTTTAACATACACTGCTTTTGCACTAACACTTCCTGTGCTGTACCTCATCTTTAAAAGCAACTGAAACAGAATTGAGGAATTCTAGATAATCTGACTATTCCTTTCAATTAGTATGTGCATAATCAATTTACAGCACTAGATAATGAATCATCTTCTGTGAATCTCTTACATGAAACATCTCACAATAGAGACTGGTATGTCAAAAGTGAAACATTGTTAAATCATTCTTGAAATAAAAGCTAGTAACATTATTTTGTGTGTGTGTGTGCATTTGAAACATTCTTAAAACTAAGTCAGAAGTAATCCCAGGTAATATAGTAGGTATGCATTAACGGTGTGTTAAAAAAATCAGAATACTTTTTTAAGGGGGAGGATTAGGTCTTTGGAAAAATAATTTGGTTATCTGTTTTGGGACTTCTTTGCTTTATAGTTGATTTTTTTTAGCCCTAGCCTAAAAAACAACATACAGTATGTGCAAAGAGAAACTAATGTGCCAAGTAGTTCAAGTAGAAATAACACCAATACACATACATAACTCAGTACAACACAGTTGAGTCTTTTATATGTTTGGAATAACGTTCAGAATTCTGCTCAAATACTTTTACAGTATTTTTTTGCCAATAAATCATAAAAAATGTCAGCACTATATATCAACCTTCAATCCAAAGAAATACACATCTATGCATATATACATTTTACAGTGAGTCTTTTCTTGTCAGATAAAAATAGAAATATTTGTGTTTTATGTTTTATACTGTAGAGCTGTGCAGACAATTTAAATTGAAAGAAATCCATTAACCCATTACTCTAACCACTTTATGCAATACAGGGTCATGATTCTACTCCAGCAAGCAATAGGTGCCAGAAAAGATACACCCTGGATGGAACACTAGTCCATCTCAGGGGCATACACAGGCACAAACACACACACACTCGCACCAGGACCGATTTTCTGAGGAGCCAATTAACTTACCAGTATGTCCTTGGACTGTGAGAGGAATAAAAAAAATACATGATACAACAAAAGTGTAATATGGAAGGTGACAATGCTGGAATATGCTGTATTAAATCAAAACAGGTTCAAGCACAACTACATAAATACGCTACATCTGAAAAATCTGTATGGTACAGGCATCCCACGGAACTGATTGTTTCACCCAGTAATGAGTATTGTTCACATCACTTCAGCCTGGGAACTTCATATTGAAACAGGGATCTGCATTCATATGAAGTCATGTCAAATATCTTCTGCTACGGGGAGATAAGACTACAATAACCTACTGTTGCTCTGGAAATGGACATGAAGTAAAGTGATTGGAGGGTGATATGTGATATAAAACGTGTGTTCTACAAACAGTTATGACATCCCTACAAAACTGAATGACTCCATTTAGAATACTTTGTCAACCATGCCATAAGAACATCTCAGTTTTGTAAAACGTACGAAGAAAGGTAAGTGGAGGTGAATGTAAAGTCCATCTCTCTGTGAAGATAATAATTAATAATTATATTAATAAATAATTAATAAATAATAATTTTGAACTGAGTAATAAAACTCCTAAACCTACTAAACAATGTTAGGCTACACTAATGTAGTCCGGTGTTCTTACGCTAATCAGAGTATGCGAAACCAACCCCCAGATCTTGCCTTTAAAGAATATAAGTGTTTTTCAGTACAAAAAGGACGCACTCCTATCAAAAGTACGGTATTGGAAAACACGTGTCTTAACTAACAGCAGCGCAACGAATCTGCTAAAGTAAAGCTACTTGCTAAGCACCTCCCCCATTTCCTGGGCTGGACTAAAAGTGGCCGGACATGGGTTCAATATCCGTGACTAATGAATATTTATAAGTCATGGACCAATCGGAAAATGCGTTCGTAGTTCTAAATTAAATATTCATACGTTTTCGCGCGCTTTGCTGTCACATGGCCATTTCGCGCGAAAAAGAGAGAAACAGCAAGTTTCCTTGCAGGAGAGAGAAAGTACCAGGAGCTACAGAATGGCCGTAAGTAGAGAATGGAATTATTTTTGTTTTACCGATAGTGAATCGCACTTTTTTTAAAAAAATTATCGTGTATATTTGAAGTGGAGAAGATTTACAATCTATTTTTTTCGTTCGGTTTAGTTAGGAATTTGAGCTTTGTTATTAGGCTTTGAAATCATTTTCATGTCCTAAACCTTAAGCTTGAGTTATTTTGCACTCGAAAAGCAGTCGTTTGGGTTAACGCTTGCTTTATAGGTTTTGTAAGAATCATTCTTTGTTAAATACTGTTAGGATAGGAGGTGAACCGGAACGTTATATACGGTGTATATATATGTGGTGTCTGGATTCAGAGTTAAAAATCACTTTTAAAATATTTACGGTTGTGTTTATGAGTTTTTTAAGAAACGTTGCTATATTTTTAATTTTAAAGCAAGTGTAGTCTAACGCGGCTTTTGGATTTTAGTGGGAAGTGAGGTGAAAAGGTTTTCATTGTGTCATTCTGAGGTTTACGTTCTAAAGTAAGGAAGGATGTTTTAAAAGTGGCGTTCCCATTATTTTAATGATGTAATTTAGAACATCATCCTCAAAATGTAACTGTGGTTAGTAGAACTACAGAAGCATTCGAGACAGTGCGCTGCTCTTTGTGTGGTAGAAACTCCCTGAGCACACTTGTTCGACTGAGCCCTGCTCGCCGGTGACTGATGAAGATGTTGGAAAAACAAACTCCAGAAGCATTAGTGTTCAGAAGGCGATTTTAGTCCAATCTGCGTGCCTTCATTTCAACTTTTAATTCCTGGTGTCCTTGACGGCCCTCGGTAACGCAAACAACGCTGGGTTATGTAAAAAGGAGGAGCCAAATATCAAATTTCTACAGTGTCTAGTCCATTGCTTTTTTTTTTTTAGGGTTCTTTGTAGGAGTTCATATATTCATCATTACTTTTTGGTCCTGTAGTGTAAAAAAAAAACCCAACAACAACTAGATGCCAACCAACAGAATTTGAATTGAGCTCATCTCGTTCCCAGGATTCTTCCGAGTCCTACAACATTGCCACTAGTCCCAGCCAGGCATCCCGGCAGGGTGATCTGACGTCCAGCCCCGGCAGAGATCTGCCCCCCTTCGAGGATGAGTCCGAGGGCTTGCTGGGAGAGGACCCCCTCCCCGAGGAGGAGGAGGAGGATGGAGAAGAGCTGATCGGGGATGGGATGGAACGGTGAGTTCTGCGCTGACTGCTTTGCCGCGATCATTGTGCACAACAAATGCATCTCGCTTTGGCATGTAGCATTTCAGCAGGTAATTACAGCGCGGTGCATTCTTTCGCGTTATCTTTTGGAGTATGGCATAAAATATTGAAATCACCACAGAGGTGAAGTTAAATTGCCTATCGGGCAGTACTTTCCTGTAGGAGTTTAAGACCAAATGTAATGGCGTTGGAAAGATCCTGTCGGAGTTATAAAGTACTGTTATTTTTGTGTTTGGTGTATGTTATTCGACAGCTAATAATTCAATTATGTGGAGTAGAACAGTGAGTTCAGTTAATTTAAAACTAGTTGCGTTATAGGATGGACAGTGATCTAGCAAGCTGCAGGATATATAATAAGCCTAATGCATTGAAAAGCTTAAAAAGGTATTGCAGGGTGTAGTATTGTGAATCATGGCAAACAGAATTATAGTGTGCTTATGTTTTTGCTAATGATGTATCACTGCATTAGTGACGGCACATGTGGGGAATCTTTGTTGGAAGAAAACTGCAATTTTAGCTGTGGGTATTAAAAGATCCTACAGGTTAATACTGTTCAGCATTCTATAGCTTTTAGAGCAATGCCTTGTTTTACCAGGAATTAGAGGACTACAGCAACCAAAACCTTTCTTAATTATTCTGTGCATATTTGTGGTCAATAAAAGGGATTGCAGGAATTTGTGTTTTTTTTTAGAGACTTTGATCACTTTTTTGATGCTTCCAAAAGCAACGTTTTAGTTCATTAAGCGTCTGTCTGCAGGGACTACCGGGCTATTCCAGAGCTGGACCGCTACGAGGAGGAGGGGCTGGACGATGAGGAGGATCTGTCGGAGCTCTCGCCCGGCGCCCGAGCCGCAGCCGAGGAAGCCATGAGGAGACGGGACCAGGAGAGAGGACTGGGGGGGCGTCTAAGAAGGGGGCTGCTGTATGGTAAGTCAGCAGTGATCCTGTAGCCCAGTGAGTGAGAAAGTCCCAACTAAATCTTCCGGTGCCCAGAGCACATTCAGTAACAGGTCTTGTCTGAGAATGACATGAGTTCATTTAATCACATTATAGACCAGTGTCATAGGGCGGAGCGGTGGCTCTATGGCTAAGGATCTGTGCCTGTGACTGGAAGGTTGCCGGTTCAAATCCCGCAGCCGGCAGAGAAATCCTACTCCGTTGGGCCCCTGAGCAAGACCCTTAACCCCAACTGTTCCAAGGTTGCCGTATAAATGGCTGACCCTGCGCTCTGACCCCAAGCTTCTCTCCCTGTCTGTCTCATGGAGAGCAAGCTGGGGTATGCGCAAAGACAAATTCCTAATGCAAGAAATTGAATAGGGCTAATAAAGCGACATTATCATTATCTTTAACAAGTAGAGGTGTCCAGAAAGGGGAGTGGATTTTCTGAGTATTATATCGCTATTATACATGACAAGAAAAGGTACTGTTGTGTACCGTTAACATAGTGTCTCAGAACTAAAAGAGGAAAAGCTCACAGTGTAGAACTGTTATTTCCATCCTAATTGAAATTGATTTCTGGTCAGAAAAGTTTTATGCCTTTTAATTCCGTTCCTATGGAGGGTCCATTCTCTTTCTCCTCATGAGGAAGGGCTTAAGATTATTCTTTAGAATTCCTGAAGATCACATTGACCCCTTTTCTGCAACAGCCCTGTATATTTGGGGGAGGATCACCTGGAAGGAAATGAGACTAACGTTTGCACTTTGCCCATTGTGAAGACTAACTGAGGCTGTCTCTAGTTTTGAGAAGGTGCAGGATATTCCTGGTTATTCTGCATTTTCTATTGCTGAAGCAAAACAAATGAGGCTTGGAGTACGCAGCGCCTTGCGAGGCGCCTGCAGCGTGTTAAACCGCTGTGCTTGCTTCCCGTTGTGCTTCCGGTTGTGTAGCGAGCGTTGTACCGCGCGTGACTTGGCCCCATGCTCCACAGATAGCGAGGATGAGGACGAAGAGCGGCCAGCCCGCAAGCGGCGGCTGGCGGAGCGCGCGGCGGAAGGCGCCGCGTCCGACGAGGACGACGAGATCATCGAGAGCATCGAGAATCTGGAGGACATGAAGGGCCACACGGTGCGGGAGTGGGTGTCCATGGCCGCCCCACGCCTGGAGATCTACCACCGCTTCAAGAACTTCCTGAGGACCCACGTGGACAAGAACGGCCACAACGTCTTCAAGGAGAAGATCAGCGACATGTGCAAAGGTACCTAGCTTCAGGTGTCTGAGCTGATGTTAATTCCTGTTGGCAGTTGATGTTGGCTCATCAGACCTTTTTACCAAGTCGATCATTTGAATTGGTAGGACTCATCCCATGAATAGGATTCGTATCGTCAAATAATTTTTTTTTAGAGTCTTATATTCCCAGTTCGGCACAAGTTTTCCATAACTTGTCTAGAGCTCTTTCTGAAGGGACATTCTCTCCTGAATTAGTTATGCAGTTAATGTGAAGTTACAATATTAATTGACTTGGGGAATTTCCCCTTGCATTGGAAAATTAAGCTTTGTTAATGTTTCAAGAGACTTTGGTGCCTTTCTCACTTTTATTTTTAAAGAAGTACGGACTAAATCTGCAGTATGGTTACCCTGGCCAGTAGCGCAGCAGTTTTGGTGATGGTTTAAACTTTAGGACAGTTGTATTTCCAGTTGTAGTGGCTGCTGTGAGGGGAAGGTCATGGTTCAGGGACGGTATTCTTGTGAGCACCTCTTGCCTGGCTTACCCTCGCCTCTTCCTCCTCCAGAGAACAGAGAGAGCCTGCTGGTGAACTACGAGGACCTGGCTGCTCGGGAGCACGTGCTGGCCTACTTCCTGCCGGAGGCGCCCACCGAGATGCTGAAGATCTTTGACGAGGCGGCCAAGGAGGTGGTGCTGGCCATGTACCCCAAATACGACCGCATCGCTCGCGAAATCCACGTGCGCATCTGCAACCTGCCGCTGGTGGAAGACCTGCGCTCCCTGAGGTAACCGACACTAGCTAATGGCAGCCTTGCTTTGTTTGCTTAGAGAGTTTGGAAGAACATTTTTGGCCAATGTGCTTCGATTAGTTAAAACTCAATTGAAATTCTGTATTTTATTCTGTTCATAAATTATGCTCAGGTAAAACACTGTACCAACCAGTACATGTTATTTAACATTATTTTAATATATAACTTGGGCATTGTGTATTTTTAAAGGCAGCTAAAATGAGATGAGTCTTCTGTATAGATCTCCAGGAAGGGTAATTGGTTGCAGGACTAATTAAGGCTCTTAGCTCCCAAGGGGGATATTGGTATATCTTGGGATCACAATTTAGTTGGAAGCCATATTAAGTTGCCTTGTAACCCTGCCCACAGCCACTTCCCCTGTCCATGGCTGTTGATGAGTTAATTCAATCTCTTCTTTTCTTCTAGGCAGCTGCATTTGAACCAGCTGATCTGCACCAGTGGGGTGGTGACCAGCTGCACAGGGGTCCTGCCTCAGCTCAGTATGGTCAAGTACAACTGTAACAAGTGTAACTTCATCCTGGGGCCCTTCTTCCAGTCCCAAAACCAGGAGGTGAAGCCAGGCTCCTGCCCTGAGTGTCAGTCACTCGGCCCTTTCGAGATCAATATGGAAGAGGTAAGAGACCGTTCTGCCCTGTCCTGTTCGGCCATGTTTTGGCGTTATCATTCCGGTTGACGTTTCTCCAAGCCCAGTTTTAAGAATTAAGAATAATTGTGGAATGCCGAAAGAGTCAATTTAACATCCTATAGCTGATGACCCATTAGTTAGGGTTCAGCGCTTCAGTCATGCTTTGAGAATAATGGCTACTGTTTTTGAATCGGTAAAGAGAAACGGAAGCAAAAATATGATTTGGAAAAAACGTTGTATGTGCCGCATCCTTATTTGATTAAAAACTGAAGTATGTTCAAGGCATATGCACATGGTTAAACATTTAATGATGCCTATCTGAAATAAGGTGCCTGTGAAAAGATGTAACATTAGTTGGTGTAATCATATTATTACAATAATTACAAGAGAATAATGTTTTGTTCTCCTGTTGTTGCATGCTTGATCCAAGAGCCTTGAGGAATTTTACGACACGATTGATTAGCTTGTTACTTTAAAGGAATAAATGGAGCCTGTTTTATATAGTGATTAGTGTGTCATAAAATAGAATGACCATTGAACACACGACTGACTGCGCTGTAACTCACAGGGGATAATCAGATGCTTTTTCTCATAGACTGTCTACCAGAACTATCAGCGCATCACTATCCAGGAGAGCCCTGGCAAGGTGGCCGCAGGGAGACTTCCCCGGTCCAAAGATGCCATCCTCTTGGCAGACTTGGTGGATAGCTGCAAACCTGGGGATGAAATTGTAAGTACAGGGCCATATGGGGATGATGCTTCTGTTCCTGCCTCTGGGAACGAACCGATTTATTTCTCCATGGAACACTCAACCCAGGGTTGATGGAGGAAGTTTCTGTGTACAGTTCTCGTGAGGTGTATTTTTTGAAAGAGGTTTTCTGAATGAGATTGAAATTTTCGTATTCAATTCAGGTGAATAGTTACATTTTTGGAGTTCGTGGTGCTTTAAATGACCAATTTAAAGCTTTGCCATTGTTTGTACATTGTCTATGTGGGAAGATCCACCCAACTATAATCAAAATGAAATATGTAGTAAATTTGTAACTGTGTATATGTTAAAAAGCGTACCCATCACTTTAATTGTTTTCTTTTACACCTTTAACAAACAATGCTAGCAGTCGTACATCTATTTTGAAATGACTTTGAGTTTGCTCAGATGATCACTGTGGGCGGTTTTGTGTTGCCTGTAGGAGCTGACTGGCATTTATAACAACAACTATGACGGCTCCCTCAACACAGCCAATGGCTTCCCCGTCTTTGCCACGGTTATCATGGCCAATCACATCGCCAAGAAGGACGACAAGGTGGCTGTGGGGGAGCTGACCGATGAGGATGTGAAGGCCATCATTGCGCTGTCGAAAGACGAGCGCACCGGAGAGCGGGTGAGCTCATTGAATTATCGTTATCGCCGGCTAGGAAGCATGATCATGAGCAACGCTTTCTCTTTCCTGCGTCAGGCTTTTGGCGAGTGTTTGTGTGTGGATTAGGCCCACTTTGTGGTCTGCCTGTTTGAAAATGAGCTCGGTGGGCCAATGAACTTGGTGTTCAATGGAAAATGCAAAAAATGAGATTTTGGTCACTGGCCTCAATGATGAAAGTAGCCTTTCCATCTCTAGAATCTGTTCCCTGCCTTCGGCTGTTCATTGCAGAATGTGAACTTGATGCACTTTAAAAAAAATATTCCACTTGATTGCTTGACAGTAGTCTGTGTAAGTACGTGGTTGGAATATTTTTAAGCAAAGATTGATTTTTCTTTCTATTCAATTAGATATTTGCCAGTATTGGTCCTTCCATTTACGGGCACGAGGACATCAAGAGAGGAATTGCTTTAGCTCTGTTTGGAGGAGAACCAAAAAACCCTGGTAAGTAGATCGATAGTGGGGAAATACTGCTCAGGCTTGGACATAAACAACTCGGAATGGCAAAAAATATGGACTTCTTCTGAGAACATTGTATAAGGTTGCAGCCTTGGAACGTGGAACCAAAAAAGAGGTTGTTCAAGTCTGCAGCCCCACTTGAAATTAAGGGTATCTTTAGGAGTTCCTTGCGTTATTTCTCTTTAATTTGTTTTTTAAGGAAGGCTTGGGTTTTTTTGACGGCAGGTACGCCAATGTGTACTAGAGAAGCTTATTATGTAGGTTGTTTTTTTTTTTAAATGAAATTCATGGTTTTGACCAAACAAGGTCATGGTCAAAACTTTTTAGTTGGAAAAACTGAAAGCAGGCTTTGTGCTTTTGGTCTTGTGAGGGATTTAGAAATGTTCCACTTGAATGATGCTAAAGCCTGTGATCTTGAGCTGTTGGCGTCTTTGCTCTCAGGTGGCAAGCACAAGGTGAGAGGGGACATTAATGTGCTGCTCTGTGGAGATCCTGGTACGGCCAAGTCCCAGTTCCTGAAGTATGTGGAGAAGGTGGCCAGCCGGGCGGTTTTCACCACTGGACAGGGGGCCTCAGCGGTGGGTCTCACGGCCTACGTCCAGAGGCACCCCGTGAGCCGCGAGTGGACCCTGGAGGCGGGCGCCCTGGTGCTGGCCGACCGTGGGGTCTGCCTGATCGATGAGTTCGATAAGGTGTGTGAGGCCGAACGTGTGGGAGGACATACTACTAACCACGGGGCAGCCTATGGAACAACGATCTTTCAGTTTGTCCTTTCAAGGGGATTTTATTAATTAGGGGGAACAGGAATGGTGGTGGTAGTAGTAGTAATAATTTCTTACACTTAGATAATGCTTTTCTGGACACTCCTCACAAAGCGCTTTACAGGTAATGGGGACTCCCCTTCAACACCACCAGTGTGCAGCCCCACCTGGATGATGCGATGGCAGCCAATGTGCAGCAGTACGCTCACCACACAGCAACTATAAGTGGGGAGGAGAGCTTATTAGGAGGCTGTGATTGATAAAGGCCAATGAGAAATTTGTCTGGATGCCAGGGCCACACCCCTACTCTTTTCGGGAAACACCCTGGGATTTTTAATGACCACAGAGAATCAGGACCTTGGTTTTACATATCATGTGAGGGATGGCGCCTTTTTACAGTATAGCATCTCCATCACTTTACTGGGGCATCAGGGACCCACACAGACTGCAGTTTGAGCGCCCCCTGCTGGCCCCACTAACACCTCTTCCAGTAGCAACCTTAGTTTTTCCCAGGGGGTCTCCCATCCACCTGGTCAGCCTTACCTCTGCTTAGCTTCAGTGGGCTGCCAGCTGTGAGCTGCAGGGTGATACGGCTGCTGGTAGATATTCGTGGAGGCAGACCCAAGTTATTGGGTTATCAGATATTGATCATGACATAGTGTTGATGTCACAAGCAGTCCTTTCTTAAATGGCGTCGGCTTGAATTCTCGCACTACATCACTTTCATAACATTGCTATAGGATCTTCAAAGTCTGTGTAATTGTATACTGTATTTCCTACAACCCTTTGTGATTCACCTTTTATAAAGGCAATAACAAATGTAATATCCCTTTTCCCTGTCTTTCGAATAATCGGTTTGACCCGCAGCTCGTTTTACGCAATGTGTGCTGTGTTCATGATGTGTAAGAGTCTGCCCTCTTAAGTGTTCTGAGACGGCTTAGGTGGTTGTGTTCCTGCCTGTATTGTAGATGAACGACCAGGACCGAACCAGTATCCACGAGGCTATGGAACAGCAGAGTATTTCCATCTCCAAGGCTGGGATTGTCACCTCCCTTCAGGCTCGTTGCACTATCATCGCTGCTTCCAACCCCATTGGTAAAGATGCCTCTGTTATAGACACTAATATTAGAGGTCTTATAGAATCACTTCTCATCTCTTGGAGACTGGCCTGTTTGCTGGTTGCTTCTGAGCATGCACATAAAACAAAGCTTTTGGCTTTCTAGAGAGCTGTTCAGATTTAATTATCCCTGCATGGTGTACATGATGTGAACATTTGATTAGAAGAGGGTCTATGGGCAAACAGTTTTAACCTTTTTACAGGTTTTTTAGCCTGGGTGATTTTCAGAAAGGTTACACTGTACACTCTACTACAAAATGTACAATATAATACAAATGCAATTTCTTTAACTGCCATTTTCCTCTGTGGACATTACAGGTGGTCGATACGATCCTTCGCTCACCTTTTCGGAGAATGTGGATCTGACTGAGCCCATAGTGTCACGATTTGACGTTTTGTGCGTGGTCAGAGATACTGTGGATCCTGTGCAGGTTAGTTTCTGTTGGTGAAACCCTTTGACTTGCATGCAGCTCCACTTTGTTGCTTTAAAAGAAAGCTGATTTCAGGCATCATGTGTCTTTATAGTAAGTTGAACTTGTAATGCATGGTATTGACATCTAAAAAGTGGAAGAGAATAGTAAAAATGGATATTCCATCTCTTTATCTGGCAGGATGAGATGCTTGCCCGCTTTGTGGTGAGCAGCCACATCAAGCATCACCCTGGCAACAAGGAAGTGGCAAGTGGGAGCTTGGAGGAGGTGGTCCTACCCAACACCTATGGCGTGGAGCCCATCCCTCAGGAGCTGCTGAAGAAATACATCATCTATGCCAAGGAGAGAGTGCACCCCAAGCTCAACCAGATGGACCAGGACAAAGTGGCAAAAATGTACAGCGATCTGCGCAAGGAGTCCATGGTAAGCCAGCTTTGACATTACTTATTAGACCTTCTGGAGAGCAACGGTTTATCCTTTCTTCCTGTCGTGTTGTGGGAAATTCTTCAGGGCAGGTCTTGTGCACTTTCAGTATTTCAACTCGATACACACAGCAACATAGCGCTAAGACTGCCCTGCAGGACAGCCAAACCGCTTGGCAAAAGAGCTTCCCAGCTCTTTTTGAGAGTACAGCTTCATGTGGTACATGACAGGTTTGTTTAACACATCAGTCCTGTTCTTTGAAATGAATTCTTTATGCTCTTAACTTTGTAGGAGGGATTTAGTTTCTGCAGCTGTGAATACAAACCAGCTTTTGTCTTGTTTTAACATACTTTTTGATGCACGCACTACATGCGTTTGGTTAGCTTACTGCTGCCGTTAATACCTTCCACAATGTCATAAAGCCATAATATTGTAACCTTAAATGTGTGCAAGATAGACATCTCCTACTTTGTTGCTTTGGTAACATCTTTGTGAACGTGAGGCTCCTTGCAGCCAGGACAAGTAAAAAAGTGGCAGAATTTTTCATGTCCTTTTTACACCCCTTAATTGTAACTGACACCCCTCATACATCTGTAGCTGAACTGCACAGCCTGCGCACCCAGTCCTATTTAGTCACGCTCCGAGTATGGCCGAGTTTCGCGGTGTTCTTCCGCCGAGCCCTAATCGACGGGCGCGCTGCGCGCTGTCTCGCAGGCCACGGGCAGCATCCCGATCACGGTGCGCCACATCGAGTCCATGATCCGCATGGCCGAGGCCCACGCGCGCATGCACCTGAGGGACTACGTGGTGGAGGACGACGTCAACATGGCCATTCGGGTGATGCTGGAGAGCTTCATCGACACGCAGAAGTTCAGCGTCATGAGGAGCATGAGGAAGGTGGGCGCTCCGTGAAGCTGGTCTCTCCTTACTGTTCTGTCTCTTTGCAGCTTTAATTCGTCTGGTCCCGCGGCGCTTTCCTGTGTTTCTGGATAGGCCCGCGCTCATGGCGGTCCGGTTATCTTTCCGACTCGGGAGCAATAGCTATGCTTGGATTTTAGGATCGTTTTCAGAATTCAGCTGGTTAGAATAAATTAAAGAAACAAAGCAAGTTAATTTTCTAGAAAACTAGAGTCATGCACGTTCTGCACACCACTTTAAATGAGCCTGCAGAGTCAGTTGGTACTGAAGGCTAGAAGCCAATGGGTTTCTGTTAAAAGTATTTTCCTCGGGTAAGTTCCTTCATTTGTTACATGAAGCCCTGCTGAGTTGAATGAACATTTCCCTTTATGAAACTGACAAACTCATGTTGGGTTTGGGCTTTGGGTTTTTGCACTAGTAAATTTACAGAAGAATCTGGGATTTAAGAAATAAATACCACTAGGTGGCACTGGAGTGCCTGGAAAGTTAAATTTGAGCTCTTCGTGGTGTGTGCCCTTTTAAGATTTCTGTTTGCCTAACGAGTGGATGGCAGCAAACCTCTGGAGTAAACCTGCCCTTCTCTCCTTCAGACATTTGCCCGTTATCTGGCCTTCAGGCGAGACAACAATGAGCTACTGCTCTTTATCCTGAAGCAGCTGGTAGCTGAGCAGGTGACGTACCAACGAAACCGTTATGGAGCACAGCAGGATACCATTGAAATACCAGAGAAGGACCTGGCTGATAAGGTATGGAGGAGGGCACTGCTGGGATAAAGTAACTTTCAGTGGGACAACAGGAAGGAGTCGGGGAGAGGTGCTTGATATGGTTGAGGTCCGAGTAATGCATCTTCTGAAGACTAGGGCTTCTTACCCTTTCAGTATCTTTGGAGAATTTTACAATACTTCCCCACATTTCTTCATATTTAGCACTTTAATTGCTATATCAATCCTGCTAGTTGCAACAGAATGGTCACACATTGAATAGCACTGACTTGGCACTCATGGTTTTAAACTATTGACAGCTAGGTGAGAACAAAGTACGTCCCTTGAAATTGGCCATCCTGCTTTATTTTCCACAACCCTTCTGGACAGTCAAGAAAAAAAGGAAACCCACTTAATAGTAGTTAAATCCTCTTCTTGTTCTAACAGCGGCAGACTCTAGTAGAAATTATACTGGTAAAAGGTAGAATAATTTTGGATCTAGCAGACATGCATCTGTAGATGCCCTCATCATAAGGTAATGCACTACATAGCGTCCTGCAAGTGGTGTTGATTTTAAGTGCTTACAATTAAGTGTTCTTAAACTTCTGACAGCATTATCGCAGGAGCTTCTGTAAAGCCTATTTTAAGATTAATCTTGTTTTATCCTGATAGGAGAGGTTTATCTTAGTAACCATTCTCCCCTCTTTCAGGCCCGTCAGATCAACATCCACAATCTGTCTGCGTTCTATGACAGTGACCTCTTCAAAATGAACAAATTCTCCCATGACGTGAAGAAAAAGCTTATTGTTCAGCAGTTCTGATTCCCCCAACTGTGGCTCAGAGCGCTTTCTCATGGACCTACCTAACATGGGGCACGCGTTTTGCTCTCACTTGCTGACATTGTCTGAAGACTGTGGTGTCTCATGAAATTTTCAGTGTCCCTGAAATGGAAACTTTGTACTGGGCCTCACAAGACGAGGTTGGGAACTTATCTCCTGTAATGTGCCACAATCCTTTCAGTTATCATCTACCTTCCAAATTTGACATGTGTATTAAAATCTTACGTGAAAAGAACTGTACACGTAAGGTTTTATACCAAATTTGTATGTCTGCTATTTTTAATATCTGATTGAAAAAGTACAGCAGTGTCCATTTATTCAGCATTTTGATCTTTGTATGTCCCAAAATGTTCAATTTCAGCTGTTTGTTGTATCTCGTAGAGCGAAGGTTATCCGAGTTAAAGATGGACTGTACGACTTACTGTTAAATGTCTTACAGTACCTTTCCCCTGCCGTTTTGAAAACGCGTGGTCTTTTATTCTGCTCCAATAGTATTTTGCATTTTGAAATCCAAATACTGGCATTGCTCTTATACCCTAATCCAGTAATTAGGGCCCAGATCTGCTGTGATGTTTTTGTTAACCCTATTCTTTTCATACTATATTTTAGTATTGAGTCACCTGCAGGTTTTCCTTGGTGATGTGTAATATGCTTTGGTACAAGCCAGTTAACTCTTTATCTGTATTTTTCACAGATTGTTTTTGTATGTAATGCAGAATGTTTTTGCATTGATTAAGTTAACTGGGAACAAATCTGATGTGAGATAAAATGTGTATACTAAGAGCTGTTTTTCTTACCTGTAATGTTGCTAGAATAAAGTTAAAATTGTGAACAGCTCTCTTGAGTGTGGATGAAAGCAGGGACACCTGTTTGAGCATGGTAAATTATTTTAGTAGTCATTATATATTTTGCAGATTAATAAGACCTGCTTTGTTGGATAGAGGGGCCTTCCATAAACAGAAAGTAGGCATAAAGAAGTGATATAATCATGCTGGTCCTAGGGGTTCCTGGATAGTGATGCAAGAGGAAAGCAATTCTCTACATTATAGGGCTCAATCTACACAGTTTATGCACGTAGAATATCTTTTCACCAATTCTGAAATTATTGAAAAGGACTTGGCTCTCCAGGTCAAATTAAATCAGTCTCCCTTACAGCTTCCACTCCTCGGTTCATTAAGGAGAACTTCCATTTTTGAACCTGCTATGTTTTAATCTGTGTTGAAACTCTTCTTGGAACATGTATAAGGTCATGAAAAGTATGGGCTGACTGGGAAGAAGCTGCTGTTCCTATAGCTTTTACAACTCGATTGCAAAATCTTAATTAGGTAATTGATTTAAAGTTTGATATTAAAGTTATTGATTAGTTTTAGCCACATGAGCTCATAAATCTCCCCAAGACTCCCTTAACTAAGGAACAAAGCTTAGTGTTTTTGTTTCAGTCTTGGCCTGTTTTGATTAATGGCAGCTTCCTCCATTATAGCACAGTCAATGAGGGGCTTAGTTTATGGGTCTGAGCCTAGTTCTTCTGTGCTCCAGTGAAAAACAGCTGCTTCCAGCTCACTGCCAGGCAGCATCTAGCTAGGGTTGGCCACCCCTTGTCTAGAGGGTCCTAATGCCCTGAGGTGTTCTTTTCTTAACATGTCTCTGCCATTCTACTCTTTGACCTCCCACAGCCCTGAATAGGTCATTAAAGACGGAAATATTTTGATTAACATATTTTAGCTGAGCTTGCCTGCTTGCTTGGAAGAAAAACCCACTTCCGAGTTGATTAAGTACTTGTTGTAAGGACTGTTGTGCCTGAAAGTTGCTGGATTAAAGCACAACCAAAAAAAAAAAGCGGAGGAAAGTTAAATTGGTCCAATTGAGATGATAATGAGCTAATTGATATCATTAGCAGCTCAGCTGCAAGGCAAATCTGCAGACCCAGTTCTGGAATGAGCCAAGAATGGGATTTCCCTGTAGCCTATAAAATGGGTTAAATAAGGGTAGAGGAAGCCTATTATAAAACATTGCATACAGCTGCATACAGCTGCATACAGCTGCATACAGCTCTGTATACAGAGGAATTACTCTGACCCTGGGGTTTATTTTTCAGGATCTTGAATGTCTATCAAATTATTTGGAAGCCATCACTGTGTGGACTGAGGACCATTCCTATAATCGTAAACGTCATATTAAATCTCAGCATTTAGGATCTTTTAGCTGTTGAGGTCAGTTGAATGGGACCCTGAATAAATAAGACATCAAGCTGATAATGAGATCACATGTGGAACATCATCAGGGCATGGCAAAAGACTTGTTCAGCTTTATAGCTGGTACATCTGACATACCTCTTACCTCCCCCCTTTGGAAAGTGAACAAAAATACAATAAATAGTATTTATGATAGTCACTAAGAAGTGTCTACAGCAGTCATTTCAGTTTCGTGATGAAGAAGTTTACGTCAACTCCAGTCTTGGAAGGACCTTCATGTTTTATAGGTCTGGGGAAAAGTTTAGGAATCACAGCAATTCATACCAGCTCGATGAGTAATCGATTTGAAATAGTCACAAAGCTCTCGGGTGGTATGAGATACAGAAAAGCCATAGGTCAAGAGTGATCTACAGTATTAATTTATGTTGGAATTGGCAGTTGGACCATCTTTGAAAGTCTTTGATAACCAATGAAACAGTACATAAATTCCTTTAATGTACTGCCTCGACAATCCTGATAACTTCATTGTGCATATCTGATGCAGATCACAAGGAATTAAAGGGTGGTTGTTATCACAGGAGTCCTCCATGCTTGGATACTAATGCGAGTAGCTTTAAGGAAACAGCTTGCGTACCATTAAAATAAAATGAAACTGCCCTTCTTTTTTGACATCCAGCAGAAGTCTTGTATTGACAGGATATTTAAGTGGCTTTGATCATTACCTTCACTCAGGCCACAGGCATCACTTCGTCGTCTATGTAATTTAAATCACTTATCTTCCACAGTGAACTTGGCCCTCTTCTGCGATTCCGAAACGAAATACTGTTGTCTTCTGTACAGCTGTTATTGGAAATCTTGCAATGCTTCACTGGGCAGGATGTGATCCCCCCCCCCCCATAGACGTGTGTGAAAGATTGCTGCCTTTAAGTACTGCTGGAACAGAATTAAAGCTGTGCAGCTTTCTCCTAGCCTTGTGAAAGCCCTGCTCTGTCTGTGCTGTGTTGAGAGGCAGAGAATGCTGACACACCTCTTTGGAAGCTGCTGCAGGTAGGGTTGCATGCCAATGGCCAGGCAGTCCCAATTCACCCTGGAGTAGCAGGAGGCAGCTTCTTGGTGCATCAGCAAAAAATGGCAGCCCTGTTGTATTATGGATTTAGAAAGATCTGATTTAAATAATTGAATTGGCTCAGCATGCAACCCCCCAAAAGTTTAAATAATGAAGAATCTACAGCTAATGCCTAATAGCATCACCAATTGTCAACCATTCTGGAAAGAGATTTTGGAGCTTTTTGTGGCCTGACCCACTTTCAGCTGCTGTCTGTTTATAGTTTCCTTTATAGCATGAAAACACTGTCTTGTATGTTGTTTATTTTACATTAGCAGTACATATGTTTATGATGATAATACAGTTCTGTGACATTGCTACTAAAAAGCTGAGGTTTTATGCAGTGGGTTCGTTATAGTTTTTCTCTTCTGAGGCTGTTACCAGTTGTTAGGATCTAGGACAGTGGTTCCCAGTCCTGGTGACCCCCACACCTACTGGTTTTCATTCCATTCCAGTTATTTCATTGGAATATTTGCAGTTTGTTTCTCGTCATGGGATTGGGATTTTACTGCACTTAAAAAAATAAGCACGGTTAAAACTCCAACACGTTTAAGAGCTGGGAGCAAACAGCTAAAGCCATTGAAGGGTTTGACTGAGTAACTGAGGGTTTGGTGTGTGAGTCACCAGGAGCAGGACTGGAAACCACTAGGCTGAAAGGAACCTTTATGACAAAGTAGAATAAGCAACACTTTTATCCATAGACTCATTCTCAGATTGATCTCAGTTGCTCCTTCCTGGTAAGGTATACACTGACCCAGAGGCTATCCTGGAAGCACAGGGCAGGCAGGACTACAATCCTGGTGCCATTGCATTGTAAGACAATTTGCGATCACTAATTAATCTACCCAGCTCCTTCACGAGAAGGTGGGAGAAAACCAGAGCATCTGAAGAAAGCAACCATAGGACATGGAGAGAACATTTCAGACTCTACACAGAAAGTATGAACACAAGACTCAGGAGCTGTGCAGCAGCTGTGCTCTCATTCCAACATGTCATCCTGCTTTAGTTAAATCTTATAAAAATCTGTGATGGGAAGAAATAAATGGAAAATTGACTCATTGCATCAGAACACTGATGAACGTATTTCCTGCTATTGCTGTGGCATTGGAAGGTTTGAATATGAGATTTGTGTCGAGCCAGACTTGCACACCCTTACAATTAAGACTACTGATTCATACATTCAGCCTAATAGAAATGTAATAATTAAAGTTTGCTCGTTTGGCAACAAGAACTAATCTTTTTTTTCCTGCTGATTACTTGGTAAGACATCTGCAGGTATGTTCAAGGCTGGTGTTTTTGTTGCATGATTCTGTTCGTGTGGAGAATAGCAAGAACAACAGACTGCCAAACAAACTGAAATGAAACGAGATAGAATGGAGTCCGACTGGAAGACGTGACTGAAGTGCTTTTAGACATTCTGGTGGACCAGAAAATTCGGGTGGATCTTTCATGAAACACAAGTGTTTTCAACTTGTTATTCAGAGGATGAAGCTTTGCAAGATGAGAACTCTATAGTGTCAAGGTAAAACAAATGCTCAGAAAAAAACACTGCAATGTACTTACAGTAATTTAATTGTTGTACACATCTTAATCACCTATGTTTAATGTCTAAAATGAATGTATTTCTGATTAATATTCTAGTGGGAGAACACAAGTGAACAGAGTCCCCAGTCCCCATTCTTGTGTGTTAGCTGAAATGCAAACAGTTGGGTTTAAGCAGTAAGAAACACTGATTCATGGTGGGAGTGTCACACACTTGTTCCTGTCAGTGTCTGTTCTTCTTAAACTTGCCACCTGTCATGGGTCTTTTAGAAATAAGAGAGCAAATTTTAATTAGATAGATGAGGAGAGTGCTTATAGAACTGTATGCTGGAAATGGTGTATTTTACACTTCTAACACCAAGGACTGAGTACAGAGTACAAAGTGAAAACAAGCAAGCAGATCTGTTATGAGCACCAGTGATTGAGAGTTCAACTAGAATAAAAACAAACCAGCAGATGCTGAGTAATTTAGGACTATGCCTAAAACAGGAAATCAGCACTGGAGAAGAAGGATTGATTGCCTCTGCTCTAATGAAATAATTATTTACTGTAATACAGGTTTGTAGGCCGGATCCTGGACAGTTCCCGTCCAGTGCATTTCATTGGAAAGACTGAACACTTACTCGACTAAAGGAACCCCTTGTCTTTTACGACTGAAGGTTTCTGTTCCAAAAGATCTGTAAAATGAATCTTTTCCTAAATCTCATGCAGCTCATCGCTGGTAAACATTTCCAGTTCTATAGGAAATCGATGATCTACAAAATACCTACACTATCTGCTGCAGGAGTGGCGATAATCCTTACGGTATTGAGTCCACAACATTGAAAAAATGGCCAATTGTAAGCGTCTGATGAAAGTACACGTCAAGTGTGGCTAGAAATAGTACTTATGCGTGCAAGGCTAAGGTCTGTTTACATAAAGAACGGAATATTAACATACACATCCAGCTTACTGGGTGACCACCATGTTTTGCAGTCCGTACTCTTATTAAGGAAGCATGGATAGAAAGCAGAAACCATAAAGAGGTTTGACATTTTCCGAACCAATCCGTGTTTAGGACCCAGAGAGTGTCGGAGCTTTTGCAGCAGGGAACCCGCAGACACTGCGCAACCATAGAATTTAATTCAGCATCTTACCGATCCTGGGAGAACTACGAGACTGAGCGGGGATACATTACAATAGCTGCGACATGCAACTTTGCGTTGCTTAAACGGTGTACGCAAAGGCTCTGCCTTGCACTGCATTCATTTATTCCCTTGGAGAAACCCACCAGACAATGCCACAGCATAGTTTCCCCATCTCCCTTCGTCAGTATTAGCCTAATCAAACTGTTGTGCTTTGCATTTGTTTCGGACGCATGCTGGCACAGGTTCTGATGGTGACATATTTTGACGGTGGAAAGGTGCCCAGGGTGGATTTGCAGATACGTGAGCCAGTGCCTCAAAAGTTCAAATTGTGTCTCGTCTCTCAAGTCTGCATTGCATTAGACGAGACGTCCATACCCTGAAGTTAAGGTGCACGCCATGGGCAGATTTGCAGCAAGGTGCCCTGAGAACAGCTTCGTATAATAAACTTAAAGTAATTCCCAGGACTTCTTCACACTAACAGATTAAAACCGCAGTCATGCACGGGTCTCACCTTGTTTTCATCTTCATAGCAGGTAAGTAACTTTATCGTATTATTTCGTTTATTTTCATCTAAATATTCAACCGGTATCGTTGAACACATCAAGTACATTGAGAACTAAGATATACAGTACGTTACATTTGAAAATACTGTAAATCTCCATTTAAAATGTACCGATCCCTTTATAATGTCTTGAATAAACGACATGTTAAAATGAGAAAGTTTAATCTTAATTACGAGGGTTTCATTGATGCTATGAAATATTATCGCCCGCATCTGTTATAAAAATATTATATATCCGCAGAATAATTCCGTGCGGTTGTCCATATATATTTTAAATGTTACTGTAATAATAATTTTGTCTAAATAGGTAATAGTAAAACATCAGCTTTCTAATTGCAATAATATTTTTCAAAAGTTGAGTGCATTTATTTCTGCAACTCATCTTTTTAGACGTGTGCCAGAACAGCTTTATAAAAGTACGCCAATACACACCATTAAAACACCGTGCCGTCTGTAATTGTCATTCGCTACAAAGCATATACTGTATCCCTCTGAACTTGTATTCTGGAAAATGTGTAGCGGATGATACTTCTCAAATGTATACATTTGAAACATTAATCCAGTCAATTTGGACATTTTTCCCAAACTGGCAATGTTATCTGGGATTTTGGTCAGCATCGGTGGTGGCTGTTTACAGTGTAATGTAGGTACAGTAATACACGAATGTTGGATTTTCTATTTATAATTCCTTGCGGACGCTTAGAATATGTTACATGCCTGTTAACTATGAAAAGCATGAAATTGAAATCTGTGTTGCTCCTTGTCATACAAGCTCTTGATAGCGTATCGTTCCAGTTTTATACATGCTTCCTTTTAGGCTATTCTCAGCCTTACCCACTACACACTAAACACAAGTATACACAGCTGAGATTTTATTATTATAAATAGAATGATTTTTAAAAACCAGCACTGCGGCTGAGATGATCGTACTTCGGAAGTCCTGTACACAACTGCCATCGATGGTGCTACTGGTAAAATTAAAAACAGTTAGCAATTACATTTTTCAATCGCGAATTTTTTATTTTATCAAACGTTATCATTTGGCATTCGCACCTCGGAATTCTTAAAATCTTCGTTATGAAAATGAGGGAATGGGCTCGTTTAATGATGCAAGGCATAAACGACCGTAGTCAAATCTAAATCTAATGAACATAAAATGTACCTGTTTATTTTAATAGGAATATGTTGGTATTTTATTTTGAACATGCTCTGTCATGTAACTGTAGTTCACCTTTCTGTGATTGGCATCCACCATGCAATTTTATGCTCATTCTGTTAACTATATTCAACCTTGAATCTTTCATGCTGCTTGTTCTTGCAAAGATACCATGCTAATTGTGACTAAGCTATTATAAACTCTGACTGTCTGGGTTACACTGTGACTGTGTTTGGGCGGGCCAGGGCTTCTTAAAAACATTCCAACACGTTTCTTCCTATTGCCGGATTGTGACAGCTCCTCATTGTTACAGGATCAAATGAAATAAACCTGAGTGCCAAAATGCTATGATGGCTTGCATGCTAAGTACTGTTGCAACATGACATTGTGCCTGGTTGTAGAAATAACAAGAAACAAAGCACTTTGTATAATGGAGATTAAAAAAGAAACTGCATAACGTGTTCAGCAAATTTCTTGAGTATAATTTTACTACAGTACAGCGTTATTCTTAAGTTTTAGAAAAATATGAGCAACAGGTACTGGTAAGAATAACATATTTAATTTCTTTTCTTTCGTGTTCAGCTCTTTACACATTCCATTTCCGTTGTGCCCATGAGTCAGTAGGTCAGAAGTGAACAGATCTCCACCTGGATACCTGGCTGTACATGCTGTAAATGCTGAATATTGTATATAAATGATTCTCTGCTCTTGGTAATTTGTACAAGCATGGTTAAAATATATGGAAGCAAGATTCTGCAGGTTTGCTGGAGGTTGGCTCTGTGAGGCATTAAGGGATATTGCAGCTCGGAAGTCAGTGCTGCAGTGGGCATCTATCAGCTAGGCTATGGCACACAGTTGTCCTGAACCTTTGTTATGCCTGAAGCCCAGAATAACTGAATCATGCACCAGGAACAAATCATAATTTGTTTCTGTGCTCTTATAAATTTTTTCGTAAGACCCTGAAGGATTGGGCTGACACATGGCTCCATTGTGAGTGCCATTAAGATAGGACGGATTTCATTAATTGATTATCAGTATGTATTGTTTGAGCAGTTGATGAACGAGTCAGAGAAGAAATGCTTTTATATATACTGTATGTCTTGAATGTGTAATTTTCAGTATTTGAAAGATGCTTTTATTTGAGTTCATACACTCTTCCAACTCGCATACAGTCCCTTATTGTCTTAGTGGGTAATCAATGGTTCTGATTGCTGGCAAATAAGAGAGGAAAGTGCATAACAGAATAGTCTTAAAAATGAAAAGCCTTTTCAAGGTGTTTTACTTTTTTGTTTCTGGGTCCAAAGGCTAGGTTTGAAAATGGGTCCTGTTTTAATGTCTCCAAGGATTGTGTGGGCAGGTGGTAACCTTAATACTGCCACACGTTCTGTCATGAGGTGTCTGCCCTAACCCAGTGATCTTTTATACCATTGGCAGCTGGTTTTGGGTGTCTGCCAATGATCAAATTGAAGACTGACAGACCAATTGTATTCACCTCAGCACTAGAAGATTATATTCCTACAATATTTCTGCTCCAGGAAAGTAAGTTTCTGTTTCCTAGGTGCAATCTTATCCAGCAAAACATTTCATAGACTGGGGGTGTGAATAGAAATTATAACTGCTTTAGTGTAACTGTAGTTTTGCTTCCCTAAATCCATGTAATTGTTCTTTCATACTGCATGTGTTCTGCTGGTTGACTGATGTGGCTTTTGCTAATGTTGGTGTTCACGTTGCTAAATAACCATTCTAGCTAAAACTGGAATAATAAAATCACAGGAAAGAGTACATACTCAAGTGTCCAATACGGATATGATTCCTCATATGTTTCCTCAGGCCATATCAGTTCCGAGACTTTTTCCTAGGAAACACTTAAGAATGTAGAAAACCATTCTAAAAAGAGGAGTCATATACAGTATTGGAGGACCTGTAGAAAGCTATACTTGGAAAATATGAGTGATATTGCCTAGTCTATAGCTTTGGTGCCTTTGAAGAACACCTAGTGTTCAACTGTACTGTTCTTGCACAGGGTTCCTTTCTGGTACATTTATCAGAACAGAAGGCTTTAGCTTCTTTGGCAAATGGACTTTGTTTACTGTTTATAGTTCAACATCAAATGGTTCTGGCTGCCTAAGACTCATTTTTTGGTTTCAGTGTATGTTAAGCTCTTCATTAGAATAAGCAGGCTTATGTTTTGATGAATTTATCAGAAGCATTTTGTCCTGCAGCAGGACCTTTTAAAGTTTTATTTTTTTCTTAGGATAGAAAAGTAAAAGCTCGTTTCTGTTAGTGAAAAAAAAAATTAACTTTAAAGTGATTGCGCAGCTAAATTTCAATTCAGTAATTGGCCTTCAACAAGGTATTTTTTATTCAATAGGTAATGAAGATTAGGGACACTTGTAAAAAACAAATAGTTGTACTAGTTTAAAAGCTATGTAGTTGAAAAGAAGGTCAAAAATGTCACCAGTATGTACAGTGAAATCTGAGTTATGGACAATTTGAGGATAATGGTTCATTGGACATGAAATTGAATCCCTAGGACCAGATATTGATCTAACTTAGGTGAAGGAATGCATATTGATATTATGATTCATGCAATGGTAGTCTCTGCTTATAAATTTAGGAAAATATTAGATATTTGCGTACTGCACCTTATGAAACTGACTTCATGCCTTAAATATTTGTGGTGCTGCAGTTCAAGAGGATACAGACAACTAACTTCATTTGCTGGCAGCTTAAGAGCTTTTAGTTTTTAAAGCTTACATTTTTACACATTGAGAGGACACTTTTATTTATTTAACTGAAAGAGGTTCTGAACATAGGGATCACACCATACATATATTATAAACATTGAAAAAAGGTAATTACCATGGTATTAATAAAAAAACTGTGTCCTGGGGGAGTTTTAATAGTCACGTTTTGATTTTTAAGTAGGTCTGAAATAAGAGCTCTGCTTTGGGCAATTAGGCAGGTGAAAACATGTCATGTAACACTTACATGGAATTGCTAGAATGGAGCCCTAACAGAAACAGTTATCATATTTATCAATGCAGTGGAATCTGCACACATTGGCACGCAGTATTATGTGCACTGTTGTAGTATTACATCTGACCTGTTAACTTGAATGAAGGGAAGATGATGAAATCCTTTATCACTTTTGCTGGCCTGAACATTTTGTAAAAAAAAAAATCTGCACATATTAAACATCTGTGAGGGAGGAGTCATTTTATTTTGCTGCAACCTGGAAAATGTTATCCATAAGACCCACTTTCACATGCACTGCAGTGCTGCAGACTGATCTGAAGTTGTCTTTTCTGCTTTGAGGTATCCTCTGCTGGCTTGTTAGGCTATAGAGTTAAGAAGTGTGTAACAAAAACTGTATGGCAGTAAAGTATTTGTCCTCTGAAATTATACTTAGCTTGTTTGAAATATATATATATTAAGCTTTTTATGTAATAACTGCAATACTAAAGTACAGACTAAGAAAATTGACACCCAGCTGAGAAATACGTTTTCTGTATTATGGAATCTCGCAGTATTGCATACAAGCTTGTTTATTGCTTTATATTTTGCAGCACTTTGCCTGACAAGTTGTGAATAACTTTTGTGGAGGAGATGAGAAGTTCCTGTCTGTGTCATTTTAGCCAAAAAGATCCCTGGCACACTATCTGGAGAATTTGGTTTAATGGGATGTTTTCTCAAGGATCAATCAAGTGTAACCAAAAAATGCTCACTCGGGCTCATATCCAGTTATTGGCCAGGACTGTGTTGTGGTTTTCCGAGACTCTTTGCATGCAGTGTACAAGCATTGTCAGCCTGGGTACGATCTTGTATAAATAATATTGTCCTCTTTAGATAAATTGTATGCAGACACAGACGTCTCCTACTAAGATGGGTCTGGACTTGGTTATCTCAACTACTAGAATGTATACATTGTATTTTTTTATCGAATTTCTCCATTGCCCTGTAGTTAATTGTGGAAAAGTCGAGACAAAATGAAAACTGTGAACTAAAAAATCTATATAAAGACACCCCAAATGAACAAGAGGGTGTTACTTTACATAATATAGCACAATGGTGCTTTCTGGATGTTGCTGGTACAGAGAGCTAGTCAAAGGGCATACTTTTGACCAAAGTAGAAATAACAAAACTGGGATGCCATGTGGGCTTCTCGGATAGATGAATTCTTGAATAGATGTGTTCTGTGGGACTGTATAATCTTTGGAATCCTGTTGAGGGAGGGCTGGCAGTAAGTAAGCTCTTAGAAACCTAGATTGGTATGGCGTTTTTACTTCCTCAATAAAGAATCACTGCACCCTTCTGTTTTAATGACTTTTGCAACATGCCTGCCATTAAAACAACCCGAATACTCTGCTGGTTTACCACAATGTGATGAGGGAGCCATAGCTCTTACCATAGGCATCTTGCATTTTTTTTGCACAACCAAGGAGAGCAGTCTTATTTAATTTTTTATGACACATAGCCTTAGTTAAGTGTAAGGGGCATACAAAGAAGAGGGATTACGTATTTATTTATTCATCTTCATATGGTAATAAATGTGTAATGAGGTTTGAGTGGGGACGTGAGTCAGATTGTGTTTGCTGCAGAGGAACAAGTAAAAGGGATAAGTTCCACACTGGAAAGTAGAACAAAGCAACTTTTCAGCCATGGTCCTTCTTCAGGTGTGTAATGAGGCACAGAGGAAAAGTCTTGTCAGTACCTTTTGTAGCTTTTGTTTCTTCCTTCCATTCACTACAGTCTAGCACATGGGACTAGAAATTTTCTGTTAGAAGTGTGGAATAGAGGACCAGTACTCTTTCAGTCTGAGTAAACAAGGAGGCACTGAAATAGCTCAAGCTAAGGATCTCCTTTCAGTACTCTTATCTACAGTTATAGAGATCTCACGCCTGTCATGCTTGGACCTATCATATATGCAAAAAACATTTCCCTCCCATCGTAATTTGCTTGAACACATTGCTTTTATTTATTCTGCAGATTCTCTGCAGAACATTCCCCTAATAAAAAAATGTCACGTCTTTGTGAGAGAATGAGTGTCCTGTTTTTTTTTTATTGACACAAGGCGGCCTGGAATTTTGTCTATGGTATGAGTTTGAAAATTTGTATTTAATTATACTCTTAGAGGAAAACAAAACAGCTCTGTGCGTATTTGAAGGTGGGGAGAGAGATGATGTAGCTTTTGACAAAAGGCTTTTTTTCCATCAGTTACATTGGCTAAAATCAAACTCTGCAGAAGTCCTAACCAAGCAAAATTCTTAACACAATGAAACTATAATTACCTCATATTACTAATGTAATAGCAGTTATTCAAATGATAATTAGTAGAAATCTCTACTTGCACATTGGTTTTATTTCATTCTTCTGTTTCAACTTATTTTGCTTTATACAAAGGAACAAGAAATTGGTTTATTCCATGCTGAAAAGAGAAGAAAAAAACTTTGGACTGCCCTATCTTTCTTGCACCTGAAGAAGGCTCCACAGCCGAAACGTTGTGTTTTCTTTCTGTTTTCAGCATGGAATAAACCTGTTACATGTTCCTTTGCAGCCTACGCATGCTGATGCAGCTACCCACCTGAGCTACTTTCTTTATACTAGTCTTGCTCTAATAGCATATTAGCTTTTAAAATGGACAGCTAAGAATCAGTGTTAGAGAGTCACACTATGACTAGTCTTTTTTTAACTTCCTTTAGTTCCAGTGTTTTACTCATCACACACTTAACAAGGTTTGAAACCGAGCTCACTGATACCTCTGATCATTCCATGTGCTGCAAAATGTGTATTTAACTATGGCCCAGCTACAGAGTACAAAGAACACTAGATTCCGCATTATCCTATCATCAGGGAATAACAATGTACTGTATAAATCATAGTGGAGGTACAATTACAGTCATACAGTAGTGCGACATTGGTTTTCAGCAGCCTTATTTAAGATTGTCTCCCTGGGACCTAATTTGGAGATAAAAGGAAGGCGACATATCATTTATCCTTCATATTGATTCTCATGTATGCCTGAAACAAAATGTTTGATTAGTGTAAAAGGAAAAAGTAGGTGAAAATATAAAAAGAGAAACAAAAATCTACATCAATGCTCCTACATGAAAATCCATCTGAGCTCTGGCTGGAGTTTGGTTTGTTAGCTTTTGGTTCACTGAGATGAGGACAACAGAAAGAGATGATGGTATATCTTCATGAGCCATGATGTTCTGCTTTGTCTGTAAAAATAAGGCTGGGGAAAATTGGAGGTTTACAACAATGATCTTTGAATTATGTGACTAACCTGTTTGAAAGATGATCAAACCTTTTACGCTTCTGGTAAATTTCTGGGGACATAATGTGTAAATTTGATTCACAACAAATATCAAATAGGTAAAGAGAAACGATGAAATCTGAAATGCGTGTCAACAACACAAGTGTTATAACCAAACTGAAAGTATTGTTTTCTGAAAATATCTGTTTCCAAATATAGCCATCGTACACACATTTGAAATACATTACTCGTTGACAGCAAAATAGTTTCAAATATTTTGAACTGAAATGGTTTACCACTTTCTGCAGAAGGCTAGCACTCACAAATTACTCCAAAAGAAATTGGCACTGACCTGCAAACGCAATAATAAACAACCCCATTTTACTTTTATAGATGTTTCTGCACACTGCAGGGAGACTTTAAAAGTTCAGATAGAAACTGACATTAAAAGGGTACTGGACTGGCAGTGTCTACCAAAAAGATCCTTTCATCTCAGTTAACTGATGGTACATTTATAGCTTTCCTGTATATGTTTAACACATTAATCTCTCTCTATTAACAACATATTCTAATTAAAAGGAAACACTATTTTTTAGAATTAACAAATCCTGAATCACTGGAACAATTATAGAAAAGGAGCAAGTCTCATAGACAATTTAAAAACAAATAAATAGGTAGCCTCACATGTAGACTGGTTAATTCAATTTTTTTCTTTATGCTCTTTTAATTTCGACATATTTAAAGAGTCTTTTAAGACTTACTTCTTGACTTTCATCTTATGTTAAAGACTCTATGGCATCCTTGTGCTTGCAGTAGTTAGGAACCGTCTAATTTGGATAGCTGTACAAGATCAAATAGAACATCTATCTAGTCACATTGCAGTGTCTCTTTATAAGTCAGTATCTTCCATTATAGGATGAGTAAAAATATAAATTTACCAATTATAAATGTAAATCTTGCTCAGCTAAATAAAATAACATTTGGATGACTGCATGAACAAGGAAGACTACATATGCTGGCAGAAAAGGAAAGCAATAAGAAGTGAATAAGAAAAAATGACCAGTTGATTTTTATGTTAATAAACGAACTGTGTGGCTTTTTAATATAATTTTGCTCAAACCACAATGTAGGTTAGTGACCTCTGTCAGTGGAAATTAATTGGCTCCAAAATCATAATGCCTTATGGAAATGTCAGACCTACTGTAGGAAGGAATGTGAAAACATGAAGTGAGTGGCAATTTTCTTGTGATATGCTTTGATTTAAATTTTACTTGTTTATACAGAGTATGAGCTGACAACTTGCTCCTTAGGATAATCAAAGTATATTTTTTTTTCTGAGCTTTTTGCTTGACTACCTAGTCTCAGAGAAGGATACATTTATAAAATGTATAAAGTTTATCTAATAATATTTTACAAGATAGGTGTAATTCTAACCTACAGTATGTGGTGAGAATATTTTTATATATAGCACATATATTGCTGAGCAGGTAATAATAGTATCAGTGTAAGCAAGAGCGTTTTCGGCTAACAAGATTTGGGAAATTGAAAATGTCCACAGTTGTAGGTGGATTAATGTAAAGTTGACAGGTAAATAAGCATGGCTAATTTCTAGACCTTCAGAAACTGTTACAGAAATAGTAACAAGTAAATGTCCTTTTATTTAACCTTTAGTATTATGTCCTATATTACATTTTTTTAATCTTTTTTGAGTAATTTGGTATGCTGACTGTTCCAGCCTGGACAGCTTATGAAAAAGTTGGTTGAGCTGCCATGTGGTTCAACCAGTAAAGACATTCAATAGGTTGAGCTCTGATTCATTGTTGAGTCTGGGCTGTATCAGGAGCGGACTGTGGCCGAGATTCCAAAAGTGTCAGAGTGCTGTTAAAGAGAGCCCTTGGGGTAGGGTTGGGTTTAGTTGCCCCATGGCCAAATGGTGCCTCTTGCTGGGTGTCACAAGAGCCGGGTCAGACTCCCGTGAAACGCGTTGTTAAAGACCCTATGCGTGAGGGTATAATCTGGAAGTGTCTGGAGAAAGACGTCAGGGAAGACACAGCGAAATAAGGTCGGGATGACAGACAGGGGGCAGTGACTGAGGTGATCTGGTGCATGGGAGGAGTGCAGGAGAATTGAGGCCAATGCGGGTAGTTAGAGCACAGTCCAATATTCAGATGCCAGGAGATCCATTCAAGTAGACGTAAACGATTGAAAACAGCAACAGGGAACTGGGACCAGGAACACGAATGCCCCAGACTCAGAGGTCAGGGTGCCGTGATAAAGCCTATGCTCTCGGGCTACTCCTGATACCCTGTGACAGGCGAGCTTTCCGGCATCCGTCTTCCAAAGCTGAGCCCAAAACTACGGAGACACCGGACTTAAGGGAAAGGGAATGAAACACAGCTGACACCAATTAAACTGAGAACAAACGGGAAAGGTAGGAGTGCCCTCTAGAGGAGGGATGACGACCGTGACACTGGGCCTTGGTAGTTTTGTAATACCACAAGCGAGTGATATTCTGCTCTAACCGTGTGGCTGTGGGCTGAACCTGAGGTGTGAGCGTCTCTAACAGGAGCTGCTGCTGGAGAGTTCCGTCCAAAAACAACTGGCGATTCCAAATGGAGTAGGTAGATGATAAAATTAACCAATCTGCATTAAAAGCATTTTAACCTAGAAATCATCAAGCCAGAGTCCAATTTTAGTTAATAGGTTTGCAGGAAGAGGCAATGGAGTTACCACCTGTATGAGTTTATCTGATGATAATATACTAACAACCTTCTTTTTTATTCGTGAAAGCACAGACCAGGAAAGCAGTGTTTGTAACTGGAGTGTTAGCTGCACAAGAACTGCATCAATTCTTTAATTCTCTGCATCACTCTGAAATACTTCAGCAAGGTGGGTAATACAGTATATGAAAATGAATTTGTATTATACTGTATCATTTTTAATTCTTTTAGTTTCAGCAGTGATCCCTGAGAGCAAAGCTAACCCACCCACCTGTGTATGAGAATTGTACGTTTTTTTAATAGCCTTAGTTGTCATTTAATTTTGGTGCATTTTATGTGCCTCAGTTGTTGGGGAACAGATGTGATGTGCTGAAGAAGAGCTGCTGTAGCTCTGTGGATCAGCTGAAGTTAGTCCAGAGAGGATGCAGCAATATCAGAACTGCAGCAGACAAATCTTGAGCTGCCAAATGCCTGACTGAGCAATTTACTACGATTTGGAGTCAGTACAAGACCTGCTTCTGTAATGTTCTTAAGATGGAAAAAGATTTAAGACTTGTGACAAAACAGGATTTTACAGAAGTCATTTGAAATCCATTTAAGCTGATTAGAGGACCTAAAAGTTAGGAATTTGAAGAATGACAGAAAACAGTTTAATGCTTTTTAAATACATCTATTCCTTGCTTCCTTGGAGCATATTGTAATAACTTCTTTTCAGCATTCCTCAAAGGCTCTCAAAATATGGGCGGCGTTAGTTATGAGAATAGTGTCCTTGGTTTTATGAGCAGCTTTAGATGTTATCCTTTGCCATGTTTCTGTGAAAATGACAAGATTCTCTAAAATGACCTTCACTTGGGAAAAAAACTGCTCATAACTTGCGGCTACTGTTCTATTTAAACCTCTGTAGAAACTGTTTGCTTACACACCACAAAAATAAAACTTTGCTACATTTTGTAATAGTACCTTTATAAAATTTAAAGAGACTAGAACATTGTGATCTGATGGTTCCTTCAAAGCAATATCAGAGTGACTTTGAACTGGAGCCATTTAGGGAGAATTCAGTCTTGGAGGTGATCAGCCCTAATCCCACAGATGGTAGCTTTACATCACTGGCTTTACATCACCCAAGCACACACACACCAAATGTCTGAACCTGCAGTTTCTCTTGTACTGAGCAGAGTTACTTTTGCAAGAAAAGATCAGAAGGGTAAAACTAATCTGTTTCACAATGGTCTAAACCCAGGACATCTTCATCATTAGTGGGTAAACAACACAGCTTTCAAATTCTGCACTAGGAAAGAAAACTTCCTTCATATTCTGCACTACATAGGAAGACCCTATTTTGAAGGATCAGAAAGTGGCATCTCAATGAATGCTCGACTACCAGTGGTAGCTTTTTAAGCATATTATATTTAAAACCCCAAAAGCCAGAAGGATTGTGATGCCCTGCTTTCACGGTCTGTATTCATGCTGAAAATCAAGATCAAATGAGTTTTCGCCCTTCTGCTCCAATTCTTTTCCTTGGAACACAACCATGTTCACTTCCTTTATGGAATTCAGCCAGTGATCCAGGAGAAGGGGGTGGGGTGGGGGGAATACGATAGCAACGATGGAGGCTTAAGACCCCTGGGAGTGCTGGCACGCCACCAGCTGGTAAGAAGTGTCTGAAATGCACTGGCTAACAGGTCAGTAGTGTCAAGGGAGCTCACTGTGCTTCCAGTTTGCTTGCCTTTGTCATAGCAGATGAATGCAGAAACATGAAGACACAATTTCATTTCTACAGCACAAAGATTACGGCAGCCGGACAGACCCTTTGCTTTATTATTAATTAAGGATAGCGTGTAAAGGCAGTCTTCACCATTATCCATTGTGAATTGATTTGTATCCCTTTTTTCTTCTTTCCGTTTTAACATACTTAACAGCATAACAGATATATGCTGTAGCCACTGTACCTTATTTAATTGTAGTGAAAGAAACGGCATTTAAAAGAAAAGATCTATTCAGTCCCTTGATATAGTGTCCTTAAAAATCACAGAAATAAGGTGAAGAAATGGGCAACGTCATGATTGTAAATCTGGATACGGTTCTGTATTCATTTTAATGAGATTTGTGAATGTAAATGTGTTTTCTGAAAACACAGAAATAAGCCAGGGATTTCAGGCACACTCATCATAGGCACATTGAATCAAAATATTTTTTTTTTCCTATCAAGGATCTCAACCGTTCATTTTTAGAGATTGAAGAAGTTTGTATTGGGGATAATTCCACAAAGAAGGAAAAATCTTTTGGATCAATAATACATATCTGAGGAGTTGATGAAAGAAAAAACAGGCATTTAACTGTGTTGTGAAGCAAAATTGTTTCACAGTATGCAAAGCATTAGTGTTAACCTGGGTGTGTCTGTCACTTTCATGAACAAGACTGTTCCTGAAAATGACCTACAAAAGCATGAGACAATGGTAAGAAGGTACAATTTTCCTCAGGGAATCAGATTTTATTTTTCAATTTTGATGAAGGCTTGAGGGGAAAGATGAGCTTTTACCCTAGGTTTTTTTGCTTTTAAAACCTCTTTTGACAGGTGCTCCATTTTGAGAGAGGTCTCTCTGGTACTGCCTTTTTCAGCTTGACTGCTTCAAAGACATGAAGGAGATCAGAAAGTATGCCTTTTGTGGACCCTGTTTTAGAAGAGAGGCTACCATACCCACTGCAGTATTTATTTGCCTTGCTCTCATGTGCCCCAGTGTCAAACACTCTACATATTAAACCTGCAGCTCAATTAATTCAGCTTGCATAAATGTCCCTTTGTTCAGACGCCTATGCTATAAAGATAAGACTAAAGTGTAAATATGATCAATTTTAAGCATATTTTTACAGTGCTTAAAACAAACTGTCTTATGGGGCATAGATCAGTGTTTTGATAGTATTAAAGAAGAAGTAGTAAATAGCATAAGGCAGCCTTTACCTGAGTTGCTGTCATTTCAGTATTTAATAAAGTAAAATTTTCATTTGTTCATTACTTATAAGATAACATTAAGGTTACAAATGAAAGATGGCAATTTGGCCCACCCAGCCTGTTTGGATGCTAGTATTTAAGTGATGTGAGGATCTCAGCCACCTGTGTCTCTATTTGAAAAATAAATAAGAGAATCAACTAGAGAATCAACGTGGATGTACTGTACAGTATCACTCTTTCCAGATTCCCACAGCTCCCTGTGTAAAATGTTGTCTCAGTTTTAAACATAGTTCCCTAAAGCTGTTCTCCATTTTTTGTTTCACTGTTGATTCTTAAGAAGTCCAGAACTAATACCTTTGAGGATTTTGTATGCTTGAATTAGGTCCCTTTATAGTCTCTGTCCCTGACTAAATACGGTCAGCGAAGGACATTCCTTTAAGCCCAGGAGTGTATCTGATATTTTTATCTCTACATATTCCAGAGGAATTTTTATATTGTAATAGAGTAAACACAGTTCTACACAGCATTCTAAATTAAGTCTTAGTAGGTAATTGTAAGGTTTCAAATATATCTTGAATTGAAGCCTGCCCTTAAGTGTAAATCCTAACATTGTTTGCTTTTGAGTTGCTTCTCTCCTAGATGAAAATGCGGTCATCTTAAACACCTGTTTTTCATAAACCAATTGGGCCACGATTTTCTAAGCCTTGACTCACTTTAGGGGGAATTCACTTTGGTGCCATAAGGAGAATACCTTTGAAATGTTCTTGAACATTCGCTACTGATTCCAAGCTACCCAGCCATGTTGATGATGCTGATAACATTTCGTTTCTCACAACAAAATGATCCGAGTATCTCATCAAACCTCACTGGAAGCAAACAAAAAAGCTGCAATTTTTTACTTTGTTCTTATATAACTACTCTATCTCATTGTACTTATCATAAAACTTCATGCCATCGTACTGTACTTTTCATAAATCGTTATATTTTATTTTTAGGTTCTGCCTGTACAGTTTCAAAATATAATTCAAAGAATACCATGTTATGTTTACAGTCCCCTAACAGTACTCTGACACTTTTCCCTGCTCTGTCTTGATTTTTCACAAAAATTAGATCAGTACTGGCTTTCTGTTTTATAGGTGTAAAGATGTCATTAGTGAGGTTGACCATTTCAGGTTCAGGTGCTGCTGTTAGGAAAGTTCCGCTCATGATATCCACTTCTTTTAAAATATTATCGATAAATGATTAAAGATTTATTTGAGCTAAATCATTTGGTGTCATTGGAAAAAAGTCTTTATATTCTAATATGCATCAGATGCTAATTCTGAACATTATCACTGAACATCACATCAGTACTCGCAATTACTAGCACCCCTTGTGCTAGTAATACTTAATACTTAATACTTCCTTGGAAGTCAGTATTAGAACCTGCTAGTGACAGGTCAGCTTTTACAGTGAAGTGTGGCAATGGCATAGTTATGATGTTCCATTATGTTGGATAAGGGTTAATGTTTTGTTTTAATTACAAACAGTAATCAGGCACTAATTACCAACAGTAACAAATAGCTCATGCTCTAAATGACTATCATAAAAGAGGCTTCAGGAAGGTCTGAAAACCTTTTCTATTAACGATAGAGAATTCTTCATTTCTGGATCCTAGCAACTCATAATAACTACTGTAGCTGCATGTCTCAAATATTATTTATGATTCATGATCCACAAAATGGCTGGGCGATTGCAAAACTTTGCATTCACTACAATTTGCAAATACCAAATATGGTATCTATGGCTGTGGGATTTTGTAGGTTGGAGACTTCTGATATTCACTCTGGTAAACTGCAGTCAACGTTTGGGAATCAAACTTTGGATGCTGTCTTAGACCTGATGTGAAATAGCACTTTGGGACACCCCTGAGAGTTTATTTCACTTACAGGCTTTCTTCCTGTGGTATCAAGAACTGCTATAACCATCAACTTAATCTACTCTCTGCCTCTGTGCTCAAACTCACATGATAATGATGCACCATCTGCCTTTATTTACCCTCTTTATGTACACATTCACCATATTTTTTCCAATTACATCTTCAGCAGTCACTGGGATAATTTCTCTATGATTTAGATTTACTATTAATACTTTTAAGTGGATTAGGAGAACACAAAAAATGTCAGTTTAAAGGCAACATATTTGTCATGGAGGGGACCTGAGGCACTTATTTATGAGAATGTCTGGTGACATCTAAGTAATATTTGATGAGCCCATAAGAGCACCTGTCATATCAGGGACAGTGATTTTTATAGTCAAACTTTGCAACAGCTGAGAATTGAATTTGACAGATTTCTGTGTGAAAATCTAACTCCAGGCTTTAAGGTCCACGATTAAAGCAAAGGCAAAGGCTTAAGTAATTGTTTAAGAAAGCAACCTTTCAAAGTGTGTTTGAAGTTGCTCATGCATTTTTAAGTATTAAATAGGTTTTCTGCTTTCGTGGTATATCTTTGTTCTCTGTCGCTTTCAGATGAAGACCTTTGCCATCAAGGAAACAAAACTGATATTTAGGCTTTAAATATCAAGGGCACTGGACAGTGAGTAACTGTGGTCCAAATCAAATATAAGTTAATTAAGTGCCCAGTTTTTCTTCCTAATTTTTGTTTTCTTCCTAGATTCTGGTGATGTAACAATTACAGGTGATGTAAAGTCAGTAGGAGTAAAAGTCAGGCTCTATTCCAACAAAATGTGACTGCCTGAAGGAATTTCCCTAGGACACCCTAGCCTAATCAGAACTGGGCTTAATGTGGTCACCCTATCCACTTCCCCCACAGGGCTTCCTGCTCTGCCAAAACACTATCCCAGAGAGATTCCTTCCTGGCCAAAGAGGAAGCCTGTTATAACTGACAACTTGATTGTCATGGATAAGAGTTTGCACACGCTCGTTAGCTTTTGTGGCAGCTACAAATGTAATTTTCAGTCCTTTTAAAATAAAAAAATAAGTATATCAAACTCATAAAGATATTTACTAAGTTAAAGGTTCACAGCCTGTGAGTGTGTGAATATGTGGTAATCTTTATGGTTTGTTGGGACTTCAGTCTCACTAGTAGGTACTCTATGACTTCTGGTCTCTACTTTTGGCCTCAGTGCACTCTATGAGTTTCTGGCCTGGTGGAAATTTTAAGTCTTGCCGCTTGCAAATATCATTGTACAGCAAACAGAGCTTTGAGTTTTTTCTCTATGAAAGGAAGCATCCATACTGTTCAGTACATGAGTACATCTTACATTTATTACACAAAAGCAAGAAATAAGGCTTATGGTCAAAAGGTACAATAAATATGAAACTATAAAAGTAAAAAAACAACTATAGTGACTTACACTACTTTTTCAAGAATTGAGAAAGTTCTGGAAACAGGGCCTAAATGAAATATGTATAGGTTACAGAGAACGTAGAATGTATTGTAATTGCATCCTTGAAATACATTATATATGTGTTTAAGTGAATTCCAAGGGAATGGCAGTAGAATATTGTGGCACTATGGATTTTGCAAAAGGTATTTTATAGATGAAATAGAAAAGTTGTAGCTAAAACTCAGCCTAGCATCTTTGTTGTGTATTTCAGGTATATGAAAGTATTGTGTCTGAACTCACCTTCTATTGATCACATGGTGCTCAAGCAGCTAGCTCAGCTGACAGAGTAATCTTCAAATTGGAACAGATTGCTGTCTTCTGTTGCACTTATTCGTGAGTAGCATTAACACTGGCACACTTAGCAGCTAGGCAGCAGTATGATGTGGTGGTTAGTGAGAGCTCTGGACTTGTAACTGGAAGTTTGTTCAAATCCCAGGTGGTATACTGTTGTTGTGGCCTTGCGCAAGGTTCTCCATTGCGATTGTCTTTGTAAAATAACATAAGAACAATTAGAATTATTACAATCAGCAGGAGGCACTTTGGCCCAGGCCTAAATTGGGTAGTTAGTATGGAATCCAATTTAATTAATTAAGTTTATTAATAAAAATACTCATTATACATTTATCAAAGAATACGACCCCAGAGTGTGTACTTTTTATGACAACTGTAACATGGTATATTTTAATTGACACCTTAAATGACTATTTGTGACAAAATATTTCATTTGCATATGAAAGGTGTAGGAAGAAGAACACAAACCAACAGTGTTTAGTTTCCAGTTTTTAAAAGGGGCCTGTCTTGTCAATACACCATATGATCACCAAAAATTACAAAATTTGCTCAGTTTTATAGTGGAGCCCGAAGCTAATACACTTATATAAGCTAATATTAATCCTTTGTAAGAAATGAATTTACTGTGTTTAAATAAGACTGAGCGCTAGCAGGTTGATTTATTGTTCTGCAGAAACATCTTGAGAATCATGGAATTGAAGAAAAACAATTTGATGTCACATTTACTCCTACTGCTGCTATCACTACCTTTGCTACTATTGTAAAACGTATGACTAGTTTTTCTATTACTTTTTAAAAAATAATTAAGTATATTGATACAGTTAATTTAGATAGCCATGATTTGTTCACTTTTAAACTGCAGTATTGAGTCATTTCAGGATACTTGAATGTAAAACCTATGGATTTTTTTTCTCCTATATGTTCAGGTCCCATGGATATTTATTCAAAGGCCATGTTTAAAAAGATATGTGAAGTGCTCAAGCAGGTGTTAATTTCACAGTAACTGGGCAGAGATTTCCGTCTGACTGGTCAATTTTGTGTGTGACAGGTATTGGAAATTTGATGCAGTCATTTTTTCACTATTTTCCTTTTTTTTTAACCTCAGATGTCCCTTGTTTAATTTACATTTTTATCAATTGCTTTTGGAACAGTAGGGCGGTTTGTTTCCTTCAAGACTGCAGTGTACTACAGATATCCCTGAATATATTTCTTTGTTTTATTTGCTTTTCATTTCTGATGTGTCTTTTCATTGTTTGTTTGTTTTTTTCCGGTTGTTTCCTTGAAGGTTCCTCACTCCTCCTTGGTTCCTGTGAGGAGGTCAGCAAAAGGCCGGGTCTTTCCACTTCGCTCAGCCGGCCCCCGATGACTGAATCTCTTGATTCAGCAGAGCAGGCTGACCTCTCTGCTCTCGAGCCAGATGCCTCCAACATCCCAGGGTTCCTCACTGGTTCTCAGGAGTCTGGCTTCTCCAGTGAGGAGAATGAAGACCCTAGGGAGTCTCAGCCCCAGTACTTCTGGGATGAAGGAGAAGGAGGTGAGATGAATAACACCAGCTTGGATCCTGATTCCCAGGAAGGTATGGTATGCCATTTCATTGCTTCTCAAACAGTGAAAGGTGCTTTCAAAAAGTTTTTTGCTAGTGAAAACTTGTTCTTCAGAGCTTGTGCCTGAAATATATACTGGTAGGCCAAGTGGCTTCTGGAAAAATTGGCACTAGCGTGATTGTGGGTTTGTGTCTGTGTGTTCCCTGTGATGGACAGGTGTCCAATCCAGGGTCTGTCCTGCCTTGTTCCCATTGCCTGCTGGCTGCGACCATACATTGAATAAAACATTCAGAAAATGGATGAATGCTTAAAAGTGCAAGTGTAAAAACAGATTATTATCAAATATGTTAAAAAGAAATTGTTAAATATGTTAAAAAGAAATGATTTTGTCTGTGATTTAATGGTCGGTTGGCTACTTCATGGCAATAGTCTTAGAAAATAAATCTCAGAAAGTGAAACTCTTAAAGCTCCAACACCAGCATTTGTTCACTTTTAAGATAGACTTAAACGCAAAGGGATACAAAGAGTTTTGCTTGTGTCCATGAGCAGTCGTGCACTTCATTGTAATTCCTGAGACAGGCATATTTACATATTTATAAGCCATTCACAGTTACCCCTTGGAACACAATAATTTGGATATGTGAGATGAAGCATAAAAGTGCTAATGAAAACACATTAAATTGTATTTACTCATACTTTCTGCATAGTGTGGAAGTGCATCGAAGCAGAAGTTTGGAAAGAACTACCATAGCAAAATTAAATCAAACAATAGCTAAGTCTAACATGACTGAAACACATGAATCTTGTTTTCAGCTGAAACAGCGTTTAAGGAATGAAAGGAGCCCAGTGTATTTTGATGAATCCCCTTTTCTACACAATAGTTCTGTTTTAACATAATAAAGAACAAAATAATTAAAAATCTGTATGCAAATCCCCCTCGCTACACCAAAGTGGGTTTAAAACACCAAGCGAATTTGTAACCTCTTGCCAAAATGAAATTGTTTTCAAACAGATTATTCACAGCAATCCGCTAGGTGCTGTCAAAATGCCACCAATTTGCTGACAAACCAGGGAATAGGCAGCTCTAACAGGAGAGATGGCACTGCTCCCTGGAATGTGAAACAGAAATTAAGGTGGAGAAGACAAATTGAAGAGCTTTTCGGTTTCTTTAGGTCACATTGAAATTCAGCTCACTTGGACTCAAGCCACGTTTATTATTTTTAAAGCTAATCATCCTAGTTTGATATGTAGAATTGACGTGACTCCTTTTTTTTTAGTGTTCAGGGTGGCAGAAGGCTGGAGGGGAGAATGGATTCATAACATTTGGTCATTAGTGCTGGACAAGCATGCATCAGAGATAAATACTGAACGTTTCAGTCATGAGCAAGGAAGGAGACTGTAAAAATGAATGCATGAAAATGAAATGCTGAGTAATTGAAAAATGAGTGAAATGCAGTAGCACATCGTTTGCAGTGTGTTAGATGAAAAGAAAGAAATTAGTACAATTCTGTATTGCATTAAAATGGCCGTGACAGATCTGCTTTCAAAGGCGCTTTTGCAGTATCAGTTCTTTTGTGACCAACTCTTCACTACTGTAAACAGCAGTGTTTTAAATGTGAAATGTGAGTGATGGAAATAGATATGTAGAGGGGAACAGATGATACTCATGACAAGCAACACTATAAATGAATCGGTTTGAAGTGATTGGTAAATGTGATGCATTAGCTATTACAGAACTTCATATTGTTTGCTCATGGATAGTTTGGCTTACATTATCATGACAAGGCTTATTGGGTATAATCGATGTGAAGTAAAAATTAAATAATAAACTGAGTTTCTTCTCAGCTAAGGCAAGCAGTATTATTAAGAGTCAAATCTGGTATCATACCAAAACACAGTAGGAAACATAATAGGAGACTTTGAGGCTTTTATTTGTTGATGCTCATAATACATATATATTGTCACTCATGAGTGTAACTTAGATGTCTTTTACACAGCAGTGTACAATATGCTGTAGAAAGTCAGAAATTCCAATGCAAGTCATTGTTAACTAAACTAGTCACTTCATTCTAAATATCTTGAATTACAGCCAATTTCTTGACACCACCAGAATATTTAAACATGTTTATTTCGGTGATATAGACAGTTTGAGGGTAGCACAATTTTAAATATTTTATTTATATGTAGTAATTGTTCAATGACAGATATTCTAAAAAATATATAATTTTACATAATCATATTATTTCTAAATGTATATAACAAATTATATCGATAAATTATGTACTACAACCTCGAATCAGCCTTTCTGGAGTACATTTCCAATGATCATCATTTGACCTCTTTCCTCCTGCTCAATTACTGTCACAAGATTCTCACCCTTCTGAAAAGAAGATAGACGTTCCCAACTGTGGTGTAAAACATTGCAGTTCACACAGATGGTCCATGGAGATTAGCAACATCTGTAGTTCTTGAACCCCCACGATGTAGTGTTGGCATCCTAAGACAGTGTCTCCATTTCTATCGGGTGTAGGGCCAATTAATCTTTTGTATTTAAATTAAAGAACAATTCTGTGTGGATGGAGGAATTGAGAGCTATTTAGTTCTCCTGGGAAAAGTGTGCAGAGAGAGATGGCTTTGGCAGATGCCAGAAGGCTCAAGCACCCGTGTGATATGCTGTTAAGCCAGACTGATCAACTGCAACCTGGACTTTTGTTTCCCCATCAGTGCTAGGGCTTTAGGTGTCACCATATGGTGATGATTAATGCCTAGGTAGGCACAGCTGCCATGCTGTGTTAAAATAATAGCCGCTTTGTGACAGACTTTTGTATCCTTAAGTTGAAGAACTGTGACAGCAATACCCTTGAAGACACGAAACATATCGTAATTAAGCAGCTGCAGTGTACTGTATGTGTGTGTAAAATATGGATCTTTTTTTCACAGTACAGTAGTCGCCTATTTTCTTTGATTTTACTATATTATTACATTTGGTTAAAGTCTTTAATAATACATTTTTATTTTTCATTTTCAATATTATTCATTTTAACAATACAGTATTGAATCCCTATGATTATCAATATATGCAGTGCCACTTTGATCCTTCCATTTTAAGTCCGTGGTAAAGCCAAATGTAAAGTCTGCTTTCTCAAACCAATTTAGCATAGCAGACTGAAACCACTGAGATCAGCCTATTTAAATAATATCCAAGTGGAAGTACCCCAAAGTCAATGTGGAAAGCACTGAAAAATTTGGGGATCTATCATTTTAAACCGGCATTCAGGGCTTGTTAATTGTAAGTGGCTCAGAAAGGCAATTAATGGTTTCTGGCTCATGGAAAGACACTACCATGATTTGCCAGTTTCCGTCGGCAAGAGGAGTTGTTGTTAATCCACAGATTAATCAAGCTGTGGCCAGAAATGTGGTGCACCTAAATGTGTTGTCTTGAGACCCAGCCATTGGCCTTCTGAGTGGTATGTCAGGCCCTGATATTTCTAAGGCAGATTACCTCCGAGCCAGATGGATTGAATTATAGACTCACTCCTCCTAACATCTTGCGTTTGAAAAATGTTAGGGTTTGGTACTTAACACTATAGTCTCTAAACAGGATTTTGTTGGCAGAGGTCATGTCAGGATTTCTGATTAAAGAGAGCAGTGCAGAGCATCTGTATTTGTCTGTTGGCCATTATGCTCTTATTATCCCTGACGCACTTCCTTCAATAGTGCTCCTTGTTCAGAAGCTGTTTTTGCGGGAAATGGTAGTACACCTGTCTTCCCCAGCCCAGATTGTTAAGAAATCATGTGTCTTCTATTTCGTATTGCAGTTGAGATCTCATTTCTTTAATTCAGCATTTAACTGTAACAGATAACATGCTAGCTTCAGCCTTTCTGAAGTTCCAGCTTTTTAACTGTATCCAGTAACATTGTTTTGGAAATTATAATAAATGTGTACCTTTATTAATGTATCACTAAATTACAAGACTGAGAGCTCAATTAAAAGAACAAAAACAAACAGGAGATAAAGAGTGTCCCCACACCAGTAAATCTACGGAGACTACTATCATCTCAGTAAGCATTTTCTCAGCATTTTGTTTTACTTTTTTTATGCTCTTTATTTTTAGGCTACAGCCCATCTTCCTTCCAGAATGTGCCACTCCAGACACCAAGTGATCTCAACTCCTCCTTTGCACCCATGGAGCCAGCTGAACCGATTGAACCCCAGCTCTCTGGTCCTTCTGCTCAGGAGCTGTGGGACCTTCAAGGCGAGTCCAGCTCCAGTCAGTCGGAACTCCACTACAGCCTGTCCACTGATCCTGGCTCCCTCTTTGAGACCACTCAGACAGAGGCCAACTCCATTACTGAGGTCTTCGATCCATGGAACCATGACCTCCACATCACTGTGTCTGTTCCTTATGAGGCTACTCACAGAGCTCACATGGATCCTGGTGCCCTGTCACCTTCAGCAGCCACCCAAGCTGACCTGGGCACATCTTCTGAGAGCCCTCCTGCAGATTATTCAGCAGTTGTTGGGGACGACTTTCTAGATGAGGTTTCCATGGTTACAGCAGTGCACAAAGAAGCTGAGAGGAAGACCAGTGAAACCAGACTCAGTGGCACAGTTAGCAGACATGCAGTGCCCTCCACAAGCTTCACTCTGATTCCATGGCAGGGTGCACGTACTGTAACGGAAAGCACAGAGCCACACTTCATGCAGGAAGAGACCACGGTGTCCTTTGCTGGGAATGAACATGAGGAAACAGCTCTGTCTCAGGAATCAGTGCAGGTATAACAATATGCAGAAATATGGAGGCATATAGACGTTTTGTGACGGAATGCTTTTCTTCTGAATTTACAACTGCTATCACGTGACACATTCCCACATTTCCCATTTTAACATGGAAAATTTTAGATTGCACGGGCAATAGCATATATGACTGAGTTGCATGTCATTTGTCATTTACAAACAGTTCAGCCTGGATTTCATTTACATGTTCTCACCATCCAGCTGGTGCTGGTATTGTAATTAAAAACCTATTTTCCCCATACAGCACAACAGGGCATCTGTAATGCTCATGCGAGACAAAGAAAGGGAGAAATAAAACAATAAAGTCTATGAATATAAGCATGATTTAAAACACTTGATGATCTAAGAGTCCTTGGTGGACTTCAGCAGAAAATATTCAGGGGCATAAAAAGAGAAAGGTTTGTAGCAGGGCTTATAGCCCTGGTCTTTATATTCCCTGTTTTAATTAACTGAAAATTCAGCAGGAACCAGCAGCAGAAAACACTTAAGTTGCTAGGGCCACTTTTGGGAAACCCTGCACTATTGCCTGGAACAGAATGCAATTTAATTATGCTTGACATCTAGATGGAATAGACCCGCTGACACAAATTACCTTTAACGATTACTATCAGCCCGTAGCACAGCTGTGCACGGTTAAAAATAATTTTAAAGAAAGATGTCACTGGCATTTCATGGGAAGCTGGACAGATTTTTGCTCTTCACTGAAACCCCCCTACTCAGCATGCATCTTTGGTGGTATAAAGGTTAAATGGCCACAAGGGACTGAACCTTGATTTCCCCGTTTGCCACCAGTTCCCCTATTATCATCAGTGGCGCTTGCCTTAAGAATGTTTTGTTGTGTGGAGATCTGTATTCCTTGTGTATATCCTGCTACTGAAATTCATTGGAAATGGGAAGGACGCAGAGAGCTCAGGTACCCCTTTATTCCACAGTTTTTACAGTTTTGATTTACAGTTCTGTCTTATGATTTTTTTAGACGGGATCTCAAAGAAAATTGAGAAAATGAGCAAATTCCTCAAAGTAGTGACATTTACTGATATGAACATCGATGAAACAATAAAGGAATGGTATATATTGAATCTTTTCCCTAGCAGTATGTTCAGAATTTATTGCACACGAGTGTGAAATGAGTCCCTTTTACCAATATTTGTGAAGAAGACAGTGAGTCAGTCTGTTCAAGGGTGAGGGTTCAGATTTATTGCTATTTCCTTGCAGCTGTGTTGAGTGGTCGTGTGATGTTCTTCAAATGGCGGTTTCTGAAAGCAATGCCGGCAGCAACTTCAGCTTCAGTGGCATGTCGCCTTTGTCACTTTGAGGATAATCTCCTCAGTCGTCACCGCCCTGAACAACATACAGTATATGCAGCAAGTTCCAGCAGCTGTTTGTGAACGCCTGGGGAGAGTTGGCGTAACTACAGGGCAGTATCGGTATAACTTGATATCTAACAGGCTCCAATGAAACATGACTTAAGAACAAGACAAGTGCCACGCATGGAGAGAATGGCAGTGATTTAAAGCACACTTAAACAGGATTCAGGCTTTTAGACCTCCCCCTAAAAAGGCGAAGAAAATGTAGAACTTCAGTGTTCAACTTAGACTCCTGATTATTACTATAACAAAATGCTTATTGCATCTTTAATGCATAATATTACCTGATTTTTGCATTGGCCAGTCTCTTTGATATGTTTTCGTTGGAACTACTACAATCTTCTAAAATACAATCAAAAGTTATTTTTAGTATATGTTTTAAGTTTCTTTTGTAAATAAATCTGTATTCCTCATTCACAGCACGGCTTGTCACTGGAGTCCCTCCGAAATGAGGATGAAAAACATGGTTTTTAACCATGAATGGTCAATAAACCACATTCTATTACTTTAATTGGAGAATTCATGGACGATGAAGACTTAAAATCTTGGAACCGTGCTGCAGTAAATGGCAAATCTCCTAAGGCATTAGGATTCAATATCTACTGATGTGATTCTTAAATATGTGGAAGCTTAAGAAGTGCATATGATAAATACCCAGGAACAAGTGATAGGTTTATTCCATGCTGAAAAGAGAAGAAAGAAAAGACAACATTTCGGCCCTGGAGCCTTCGCCGAAATGTTGTGTTTTCTTTCCTCTCTTTTCAGCATGGAATAAACCTATCACTTGTACCTTTGCAGCCTACGCATGCTGACGCTACCCACCTGATTAATACCTATATAAGCATGTTCTATTTGATGGAAATTTGGGGGGGTTACTTTTTTACTTTTTATAGGTTTGATAGAAAAACTTTTTTATCCTGAGAAAGCCATAGTGAGCCAGAGTCATGAAACCATCTAAAGCCCACATGAACACGGAACCTAATTCCAACTTGTGTTATCTGACTAATTTTCTGGATTGTTTTTTTCTGTATGATGTTGCAATTTCCTGAAATTTTAATGTACATTTGTCCGTTAAAAAGTAGCATAGTTTTTTTATCATTTGCATCTTTAAACACGTGTTAATTTCCTTTTTACTGTCCATTTTTATGCGAGTACTCTAAAAAACCTTTTGTCAACTAAAAACATGTACAGTATATTAGAATGATGTAAACTAAAGTCCAACTATAAATCTCAAAGCCCTGTAAAGAAAAGGGAATTATTAGGAAACAGTGTTATAAAATTGTATTGGCATTGCTTACGCTAGTAAGCAATGTTAATAATACCTTTACATTTGACACGAATGTTACAAAGTCTAATAAATCACTTATTTAAAAATTTTGTTTCAGGTTATTTGTACGGACTGGAGTGATCTTACCGGGAAAGGTTATGTCATCCTCAACATGTCGGAAAACGTTGACTGTGTAAGTTCACACTTTCACAATGATTTAGAGCTGTAACATAATTGCAGGAGCGATAACATGAGTTTCATCCAGCATTTAAGACCTTATCGTAATGCCCAGTGTTGTTTTATTATTGTTCATATGTGCTGTCACTGTTTAGGCACTTTCCAGCAGCTGAGAAAAAAAGTAATGGTGCATCTGTCGCTTGGCTCAATGTGCCTTGTCCTTTTTACCTCTGCAGATGGTGTTTTTTTTCTTGAGACAAAGTATTGTGGCTCAGCCAAGAAAAATGTCAAATGTGACATGAGGTACAGTATATGCTGTATATACACACACACTGTGGTGTCCTGGGGGTGGAACACATGTTGTGTTTTAATAAGCAAGGTCTTAGTAGGCAGAGCAGTGGGAGACAGGAGTAAAACAAACTGAAACAGATTTTTATTGTGGGTCTTTACACTTGGTGCTGCTTCTCGCTCAAACAGAACAATACCACACAAAAACCCTGTTCTTCTTTCAAGGGCTGTCCAGACGTCTTGGGCTGTTCCACTTGCTGTCTCACAATGAAATGCCCACACGTCTTGTAATCCAGATCCAGTGATGAAAAGATGTGGCTTTACTGGATGCATTTCTTTCTTTTCCCGTTGGCCTTTTCTTTCTTTTTCAGTCTCCATCTGTTTCGCATCCAGACACTGGCCTATGTTTCCTAGGTTCCCAAGGAAACCTCTTTCTCACCATTCCTTCTCTTTCATATGCTGTCATGCTCCCTTCCTCTCACACCCAGCTTAGACTCTCCACAACCCCCTTCAGTCTGACACCTCCACTCAGAATGGCTTGGCTTGCTCCAATTTGGGAAGAGCCATGTGCTAGGTTTTAAACTTTGACCCGACCTTTCCCTCAGATGGCTGAGGCATCTGGGAGTTGTAGTCTCCTATCACGTTCCCACCTACTGTAATAACCTGAGACAAATCTAATAATTGCATTGTTGTCAGGGTTGCAATAAGGTTTTTTAATAGTTTATGACTCTTACCCTGTTTAATCACAAAATTACCCTGAAGCAAAAACCCGATACTTATTTACCTAGGGTCCATTCCCCCCTCACACTGAAATCTGGAATAGCACATTGCTAAATATATTTAATCGTGCCCTGTGCATGAACATTTTTTCACCACCAAATACATACTTCAAGGTACAATGTGACATCATTGCAGAGGTGAAAATTAAGTGCTAGGATTTTTAGTCTAACTACACTGTGATGTGGAACATTATAGAGCTTAAAGGAATAATTAGCATGAATGAGAACCTGACCATTTACACTCCTATGTGTTTACTTCAAAAAGATTATTTTTTTCTAGTTCTTCCAGTATTTCATATCTAGTATGGCAATTGATGTCAGAATTCATTCTACATTTTGTTTGAAGCTTCAGAAGTATTTACATTCTAAGAAATGTATATTTTTCAGAAAGATATGAAAATAGGAATTCTAGAAGAACGCTTGAGATCAAAAATTACTTTAAACGTATCTTCTGTAGTTCCAGATTAGGTGACACATCTTGCTTAAATCTCGTTCATTGCTTGGTATGAAAAGAGTATTATATTAGTGTGATTCTTGTCACACACAATTTAGACACTTTAGACGATTATTTGTGTCTTCATACTGCTTAATTGGAAAAACTGTTACAGTACAGAGATCAGATATGTGAGTTTATTTTATCTAGTACTAGCTACTCACCTGTAGAGCTTTCATTTCTCTGTTAAAAAGTTTCCAAAAGAATTACATTGTAATTGTGTTTGCAGGATCACACTTACTACTAATTTCTGCAAATTTTAAAATATAAATCCATAATATTAGTTTCAGAAATCACTATTTAGATGTTAACACACTGTTTGGGATTGTATCTCAGTTACAGCATTTCATCGCTGATAAAAGTTTGTCGCTATGTCGCTAATTTATCATGTCTCGCCTTATAAATTTAGCCAATAGGATGCACAATTTCTCATTCCTTTTTAAATAAAAAAAAGTTCAAATACATTTTCCAGCATTTCCTTCCCTCAGTGACTGATGTCTGGCGCAATCACAACATGCATGCAAAATAAGGTCCTAGACCATTTTAAATAGCTGTGAGTAACTTGTGGCACCAGAAGATGCAGCCTTCCCATTGAGTTTGATATTTCCATGGAAACGGTGTGAAGCCATTTATTATAATTGACATGACCTTTTCAGTCGTCAAGACAACCAATGTGAATTTGAGGGCCCAATGGAAAGCTGTGTGAAAAAAATGGCTCAGTTAGGTGGATGTGCAAAGAGAATTCCAGTGGATAGGTGCTCTGTTTGAGACTTGTTCAATAATCGTTACACACGGGAACTTGATTTAGATTTTTCTAAAGTAACTTTTGGAAAAGGTCAAAATTTCCCCTTCTAATTTTGTACTTTTTCCCTGGTTTTCCTGTTCATTTCACAACATGTTAACTGGCTTATACCTGTATTCCATTAAGACTAACACGTGTGAGAAAACGCTTCAGGATGCAGTTTTCTTGTGAATGCTGATTGCTTGTGATTTTACATGTACTGGTTACTTTGGGAAACATTTTCTGGAAACATTTTGCCTTTGCGCAGTCAGGAGAGACTCTGCGCTTGAGGACTTGTGTTGGTTTTCTTCACAGAAAATAAGTGCATTCGTGGTGTGGTTCAAATCACTTTGTTGATATGTACGATGACAGACCATGTCTACTTGATGTGAACATCATGGAGTACCTTAGAATTGAAACTGTACAAAGAATAACGAACTCCTACAATACATTTCACTGCCTTATAAATAGCCTGTTTTGCAGCTGTTTTTTCGTACAGTAACTAAAGGCCATGAAGTGGACAATCAATGTTACTCTACACTGTTTAGCAGTCATAGACAGAACATAGCTAGCAAACAAGGAAACTCTTTGGGACAGACAGACTATCAATGATATTTAATCCACACAAAAATTGTACACATTTTTCAATGTCTTCTTTTCTTATTATTACACAAAACAGGGGTATAAACCTACTGAGCTGGTATAATAATTAATAAATGTGGTTCAGTAAGTGGGCTCAGTGTGTGGGTTGTGTGTGTACATCCTATCCTCATCCCTCCTTCATGTAATGTTACTTATTTCACGGCTTTGGAATTTCATAGATTTTTTGGGATGCCATTGTAGGACTTTGTGTTTTTCAGGATACATTCCGGGTGGAAAGTGGGGACAGGCTCCTGGAGATGCTGGAAAGTGCTTTCTCTAGGAAGATGAACAGCCCCCAGGGATCCTGGTTTATTTCCCTCACCAAGCCTAACCGGCAAGACAAACAGCTGTTGATGACTCTGGCCAGTGAACAAGGTAAAACCTGTTATGAAGGGTTATACACCAAATAACCTGGGCACCTTTACTCAAAGGCAGATTTAATATGAGTCACAGCTTTCCAGGCATAAGGAAAACATTCTTATGTCACTTAATCTAAATGCCAATTTCTCTGGCAAAAAAGGTTTAAACCCCCTTATCAAATGCTCTACTTTAAGCAGCAGAATGATAAAGGCCACCTGATTCACATCATCCAGTTTCCTATCTGGAGTTATAAAGCCAGTTATGGCCCTTTTCATCTGTGCCTCCAAACTGCCTGCTAGACACTCCCTAAAAAGGGCACAAGCTCCATGCACAGAGAGTAGAAAATGATCAATTAAACTGCCTGCCTCTGGTCTCAAAGTTATTTTATTTGAAACACAGGACTAAGTTAGCCTTTCTCTTAATTTTGTCATGTAAATGTCAAAAATAGCATTTTTCATAATCCCAAAAATACCAAATGTGGGAACAATTGACCAGAGAAATATTACATAAGACTGTGACTCCAATTCTGGTTTAACTTCAACATACAAAAAACCTTTACCATGCACATTTAAGACAGACAACAAGCATTTGACTTGTTCCAGTTTTCAGTTCTTGACAGCACTGTAGTTTTATTATACAGTAACACTAGGTGTCAGTGACATCTTCTGATGGGCTGCAGACTTTGATGTACTTTTTAGTTTTTTGCAAGGAATTATGCTCTGATAATTTTACCAACAACACTAAACACAAAGTATTAAAACGTTTGTTATATGTGTCTCAGATGCATAAATTTGCCAAATATTTTAGCTTAATGACCCAGTTTATAGGTCCCTAACTTTAAGATTAATTTCAGTTTTGCTTGCCCCAATGCAAAAAATGGCTTTACTTTTTCTTGCTCTAAATTAAACTTTCAAAATCTGTGATGCTTCTTCCTGGATTTGCAACTTTCAATTTTTAATTATCAGACACAACATGGGGAGTAAGTTTGACTATAGACCAGAAGGTTTCAGAAATAGTGCTATAATACCAAACACTCCCACTCCTTCAAGTTGGTGAATTACAGTTTCTTTTGTGTGTGTGCTCTGCAGGAGTTATTCCAACAAAAGAAGTGCTGTCGATGCTTGGAGAAATCAGGAGAAGTTTATATGAGGTAAAAAGGAGATATTTACATTCAAAGCCTTGATTCATTAATATGAGCACCACTGACAAACAGGGAAACTGTACTAAAACACTATATACACAAGCACAGTGTGGTCCACTACAAGATTACAGTGGACAACCCACAGTGGAAGCAGACTAAATGATTTTCCTTATCAGTGGTTCTGTGACTTCAACATTTCATCATGTCAATCTGTTCTGTGCATTGGACAGATACTGTACCAATAAACTTTTTAAGAATTTAAAACTGAGTTTTCCTCCATTCGCTAAGTTTGAAAGTTGATTCATCTTAACTATTTGTACATAATCTGTTCTTAAAAATAAACAATGCTCACATTTTTGCTTTTCAAATATCTGGAATGATCAAATTTGCCTTAATTAGTTCTGCCATTTTGTAAGCTCTGGAGATATAAGTCCCATTGTTTCAGCTACAAGTTTGCTGTAATTTCACAACATTTTTAAAAACAAAGCCTTAATTTCCTTTCATACTAGACTGCCAGGGCTACATTTCAGATACTACTATACAGTATACTAATATATTGTAGCACAGTTTAGAAAGCTGTTGTGTTGGTTGCATGTAGGTTTTTTTAAATAACTGCAAACTATGCCAGCTTTTCTATGGTTATACTTGCACAATAATATTATATAAATGTATTTAAATGTTGTTCCTGTGATAGAGTGGCTTCAGTTCAATATAATTTTTAATTTGGTTATTGTGAAGTGCTTTGCAGAGTGCGGTTGTAGCTAAATATAAACGCTTAGTGTGCTGTAAATTAGTGTTGTTGTAAAATATCTATTCTTTGTGTCTCAGATTGGCATCCAGAACTACACCAGTGTGACTAGCTGCCAGTCCCAACCTAGTCAGACACGTAGTGACTATGGGAAACTCTTTGTGGTGCTGGTCATTATTGGGTCTGTCTGTGTGGTTATCATCGTATCTGGTCTCATCTACATCTGTTGGCAGAGGCGTCTTCCAAAGCTAAAAAACATGGTAGGCCGGATTTTTGATGAAGAATCTCTGAGTATCAAAATATTTTATTGATAGCTCACATAAAGAAATGTCCATAAATCTAAGTTTCCTTGTTTCTTAAATTTCCTACACTGTATCAGTTTAGCAAAATGCTGTGCACTGTGTGTGTGAGACGAGGGTTTGAATGAACGGATAGAGTGCAAAACCACAGGAAGTGCAAAAAAAAAGAATATTTTGGGTGAGGGGCAGCATAACAGTAATATAAGTAAATATTCAGGAATTAGGATAAAAGGGTTGTGATTAGTTTTCTGAAGGACTTGAAATGTTCTGCATTTTTGCTGGGCATACTAGTTCTGCTATTTCCAAAAGCCCATAGGTGCGTAATTATTAGAAACTTATCATTAATAAATTGTTTGGCCTTTACCTCCCTCAGTCACATGGCGAAGAGCTCCATTTTGTGGAGAACGGTTGCCACGACAACCCAACCCTGGACGTCGCAAGTGACAGCCAATCGGAGATGCAGGAGAAGAAGCCCAGTGTAAACGGGGTTGCTGTGGATGGTGGCGGTAGCTGGCATGTCTTAGTTAATAAGTCAGCGAAAGAGGATGCAGAAAACCTGGAGGAAGACACCCATCTTTAACAGGAAAGAACTAGACCACAAAGGTGATGTGTTTTAGAAGACATGTCCTTAAACTGTTCTGAAACACATCTACTTAAATAAGACTGTGAGCTTATTAGCATTTGAGCAAGTAAAATTATAATATCAGCACCATTAGAAATAAAGACTTCAACTGCTTTGCTTTGGGTGTGGGGGGAGAGAGGGGAGAAATCTGCTACTCACCTATATTTCTGAATATTCAAAATGCCAGAAAGATAGTCATCCATGGACCTGCTTCTGTCCACATTGTCAGAAGAGAGACAGGGAGCTATCAAAAGCTGAATTAGTTTTTAAAAGTTTTACTTTTTCATGGCACATTGTAGGTGTTGCATTTTTGAAACAGGATTACCACTAATGTTAGTTTATGAAACATTATGGCTCTGGTGGAATAGCTGCAATCAAAATGGACTTTTCTCCTTAGAAATACGCAGAAACGAACATTTGGATTTTGTTGTTCTTGCACTTTTGCACACATTGACAGCTTCAGGCATTTGAACTGGTAAGAATGTTTTCTGTAAATGAATTTAGAACTGAATATGAGCAGATGAGCATGGACAATGAAATAGTCTAGACTAGATGCTTGTAATCTACTACTTGTGAATGTAATCTGAAAATAATACAAATAATTTCCCATAAGATCACAAATTACTTTTAATGAAAAGAATAAGGAATTCAAAATATTTCAACGACATAATGGTAATTCGGACTGAAGAGGTTTGTACACAATTTTGCGTATTCCTCAGGACAATGTCAATATCATTGATTTGTCACCACATGATCTGAGAAACAGAAAAGTAACAGATATGGCTTAGTTTACTGAAAAGTCTGTGGTTAACTATCCAGACTTTAAAGCTGTTTTACTAATTTTGTTGAAATATTTGACTGCTAACTACAGAAAGCTTAGTAGCTCTGCCCTGTTTAGGGTGATCGATGTTACGACAGGCTATTGGCTTAGTACTGTTTTACTTAGTAGGCAGACAGTTTGGCCTAGATTTAGACTCACTGCACTTTGCTCTGACCTTCCGGGCTTCACAACTCAGAAGTGTCCACTAAGCACATACTGTACACTGCAGGATAAAAAAAAGAATCTGTGTAGATATTGACCTCAGTTAGTGTATTTCTATCTTGTTTTGGTCCTGGATAGAATTAAAACTGAATACAGAATTCATTATTTAAAAACCTGAAATTATATTTATCAGTTTTCATGTGAATCGAGTACTCCGGTTAATGTTAGAAACATTTTAAAGCGGGTGACAGTGTTGGTTATGAGACTACTGTTGGCAGAGACATTGGTAACACTGATCCACATCATTAGATGCTGGTTGCTGTTTTTGTGTTTCACTCTGAATGTGAATGGAAAACAAGACTAGAGTGGAAACTACATGAAAAAAGAAAGAAATGTATAATAAAACAGAAATTGAAATTGAACTGCTGTGTATATCAGTCATTCAAGTACATGCATTAAATTATACACTGTCGCTGTGTTTGAATAAAGAGATCTCGACAGCAGGTACACCTGTTATAAAACTGAGTAAAACATCAAAGTTTGGTTATAATTTGTACTGTACTGTTGTTGAAATGTAATTTAATCATAGTAGGAAAGCAACAGAATACAAAGTCCCAAATGCCATAAAAACAAACTATACTGAATAACAGGCAAGCGAAATAATTTTTCCAAATATTTTTTCATTGGCATGTGGAGCAGTCATTACAGACAATTTACAAACTCCTGTTATTCTTCAGGGGTGTACATGTTTAAATTAATTTAAATAGGTGGCCTGGTTTTCACATTTGGGCTGAAATGATAAACTAATGTTATCACTAAATCTGATGTGGTTTGGCTGCTAATTAGTTTATTCTATGCTTCTTTCTTATGGTACTGTTACCATATTAAACCCATTTAAGGCTATGTCAATGTTCTGAAAGCTTTTAAAATATGGCACATGATTAGAGATTCTTAAGATTTTTTTGTCAGAGCCTTTCTGAACTGCACTGATTTTCTGTAAAATGAGTAATTCACGGTAAAGCGTCATGAAAATTATCCAACAGAGAAACTATAGAAAAAGCAGATGGATTTTAAATACTCATCTAGCATAATCTAGAGCCTGAGGCCTATTAGTACATACGTTAAGCATATCTCTTTGTAAGGTAAAGTGAACAGTAATTGTAGCAAAAGATAGGGTGATGATTACAACTGGAATAAAGTTGCTCACTTTTGAAGTGAAACTCTTAAGTTTGAAAAGCACCTTATTTTATTTAATAAATGACTTTGAATCTTTGACTTTTTGTGTGGTGGTTGTGTAAGCTTAAAACCATACACATAAAACTATACCATTTTGTAGCAATAGGAATCTTCTGTAGCATATGCCTATTGAACATCACAATTTTTAACATGCAAGATTCTTTAAGACAAACAAGGAAATACTGTTTTATTGCAGAAACCTTCTGGTCAAATGTGTTACTTTAATTTTTTTTCAGAATGTAATATCACATAGTGTATTTTATTTACATAGTTTTTTTGTAAAGACTGTAGGTAGGCTTGTTTGCCTTGGTGTCTGAATCTTTTCTCCTACTGTTGACTGTTTACCAGATAGCAGGAGCTAAAGGCCATTGTCTCAAGTCTCTTGAGTTGCGTGATAGAGTAAAAGTAAGCTGTTTTTGCCTTGGACAAAAGATTGTGTTTCATTATTCAGTGTTATATTATTTCTAACTTTTTGTTAAATCCAAAGAAAAATGAGACCTTAAATAAGAGGTTCTGGGACTCCTGAGTGACTCAACCTGTAAAGCCACTCACCTGAACACTGGTTGAGGTACTATGATGTGGAGGTTGTGAGTTCTAGCTTGGGTCATGTTACCCACCCACTGTGATAGGGATTCATCAAGTGGTGGCACACAACTGGTTTGAACACCAACACATTAAGGATGGGGATTAGTCCAGTGGTTCTCAGTCATTGCTATGAGAGAACCACTCCATCCTCTGATTTGTGTTCCTGCCAGGTTCTTTATTTTTGGCAAACAGATTTCAGTTTTGAATTTGTTTTTTTAAAGTTTCTTTCAAGGGGTTTGCAATGTGCCGGTCCCTGAGTTCTAGAATTCCCCTCATTCAGGTGTTAGCAGCTGAACTGGAGCAACTGGAGAAGTAGAAATCGGGAGTGTTTTGTCATTATCATTCTTACTTGTGTCTACTTATCATAAATTGTAAATAGGTCAGAAATAAAGAAATTGCAGATCACCAAGTTGAGGAGCGACTGCATGCTCTGTATGCTGAAATTATTAGAAGTGATAACTAAAGTTGTTTTTTTAGTTAGGGTCTCTTATGATTGCAAAAAAGCCTAAACTAGCAATGGGAGCAATTGCATGAATCAATTCGTGGCAATGATTAAGGGCCCAGTTGGAACGAAAACCAGTGCACACAGTGGTCTTCCTAGGATCAGGATTGAGAACCAATGGTTTAGTCATTGAGCACTGGTATGGTGACTCCTTTCACTTTCCAGTGTAAATGGGCCTCTTCTCCAATCAGTGCTGTCGCTCCTACACCAGGACTGCACTGTAATAAAAGATGAGAGAGACTTAAAGGTGGGGATCTGAAGGCACTTGTCTTCACTTTCTCATTCTGCTCCATAATCTTTTGGAAGGTTTGTAGGTGTGAAATTTTTACACACATGAACAATATACAATTCGCTATTCCAGATTGGGTCGAGTAAGAATAAAATAAATTATGACTTATATAAATGATATACAAAATTCTGATTCGCTCCCAAAGGAAAGAGGAGCGAACACTGAAAATAATGTGGGCGATTGTGTAAATTCGAAAGCTTTGAGTGCTGTAGATTTTCTTTTTAAATACACAGTGCTCTATGATGCCTTTTTAATGATTGCAGTTTGGTAGAGGTGCTATCCTTTAGAAATATGGTCTCGCACACACTTGCAAAGGCTTGCAGGCAAAAAAGAAGAATCTGTTGCTATGGGTTTGAACATCTTAAAATCGTTGAACTTTTGAACATGTCAAAATATTGGCATTATTCTTCTCACTGGCCAGCAGTACTTTTTGCTATAATCTTAAGTATTTATTCTTAGTAATCTTAGTGTTAATTAAAAATGTACGTGCAACATTGCATTCTTTCAGGTCTTTTTAAATTGACCCACTCTGAAGCTTGTTTAGAGTTCTATTGAATCTGTTTTACTTTACTGAAGAGTTGGCCTTGTGAAAAATTGCCACAGGGGACAAAAATAGAGAAATGTATTGCAAGAAGTGTATTTTAAAACTATATTACTGCATTCAGAATGCCTGGAATGAACGATATTTTAAAATATGTCCACCTGACACAAGAACTCCTTGTATTTGTGCAGTGTTTTTCCTACCAAAGGATCCCAAAGAGCTTTAAATAATGGTAGGGAACCCACTCCATCTTCAATTACCTCAGAAAAATAGTACCCACTGGGGTGATGTGTGACATTCTAAACACTACTGGGCAGATCAGGCGGAGAACTGAAAAATGTATTAAATGAATAGGAAATTCTTAAGAAGACCAGATTGTGCATGCTGAAAGTGTTTCAAAACCCCTGCCCCTAGAAGGAGTGCCAATGGATCTTTATTGACCCAGCAGTGAGGATCTGAGTTTAATGTCTCAACTGAATTGTTTTGGAAATTCAAGTTCACAGAGAAGAGTGCCACTTTTCCACCAACACCACTGATCACAGCAACCTGATTAGAGGTCTCCCATCCTAGTACTGACCAAGTCCAGCCTTGCTTAGCTTGTGAGATCTAGCTGCAAGGTGGTAACACTGCTGTCTTGTCTTAGTGTATTGCAGAAACATGTTAACATACAATTTGTGTATGTGTGTGAAATGTATTGAAATTTGTAAATATGTTTTGACAACTGTTTATTCAATTTAGTATGCTGGCATTTTTTTTATTTTGCAATATATATGTAACTTTGAAAATATGTTCCCCAGTATTTCTCTTCTGTATGGGTATATTAATAGACCCAGTCAAGAGTATGTTTGCACAGTTTGGGTGAACTTGCCTGTATATCTCACTGAGTTGACATTTTTCTTCTGTTTGGTTTTGGTATATTATGGAAGTGTGTCAAGAAAATTTCAGTGTTAGTACATATCTATAGTAAAATAAATGTTTTGACAAAAGTCTGTCCTGTTTTTTTTGTCTTAAATGTTAAATTATTCATAAAGTATCATGACAGCACAAACTGATTTCAGGTACCATTCTGGGTGGAGTATTTTAATTCCACTTCCATTACTAAAAACATTGTTTTATTTTTACTGCAGAGAAAACATCAAGAGATCTTGTTTCAATTGAGGGTTGTCTATCTTACATGTAGTAAATGATCAGGTGTAGAATTTAGACGTACAGTGTAGGACGTTATTTCTAGAATCAAAGGGGTAAGTGTGCATATAATGTAAATGGTGCTATTTAAATTAATAATTCCTATTGTAAAAATGAAACATGTAAAAATGCAAACTTACATATATTGACAGGCTAAAATGCCATTTGTTGTCAGGCAGTACAACAGGTAGACCCACACCACCTCATGTTCTACAGTATTTAGTATATTTACAGGTTGTGATACCATTGTAGAGTTTTAAATGTACAGTGTAGTAGCAAAGTGGTAGCTCACCAAGGATATTTCTATTCACAGATTGCAGGCCAACAGTACAATGCGTTGCATCCAGTGCTGTATGTGAGACATTTGCTGAGGGGAAGGAACAAATTGCATAAAAGCAAAAGCAAAGATTTGAAAAAACGTTGGCACTTTCTAATGGGTTGGCTGAATACCAGTGACATTGTAGCTAGTTCATATACAGTATTAAAATTTAATTTTGAAACAAAAGCTTTTTATAATGCTTAACTTGTGCTTATATTCCTCTTTCATGTTGTTTATATGACAATTGCCAGTAAGCAGTTATTCAGAGAAAATAATGAATGTTAACAAGTTATGATATGAAATAATTTATACATTAATGTATATTAGTCATTAATGCGACTCCTTTGGTCCTTGATAATGATTATTACATATACAGATTAACTAATAATTTTTCTAATTTTGTAGTTGAAATTTGTGAAAAACAGCCAATCGTGAATGTGTTATATCCCTCCACACCAATAGCTAGCGCTGTGGAAAATAGCGGATCTTAAACGTCAGCTAAAAGGAGGCCCACAAACACGGTTTCCTTGTTTTGTTTACTTCCACAATCAGCTGGTAGACGAGAGATATAGGGAATTATATTTCCGATCAGTTCTATTTACTGTGCAGAATCAGCGATCTGCATTTATTCCTCCTTAACGCGGCGGTGGCTGTTTCAATGCATTTCAGAGAACTGAAATCTCCGTGGAGATGGACACAAATGATCTGTTTACGAGCTGCAGGAAGGGCGACATTTCTAGAGTGAGGTAGGTGGAGGCTGTTTGGAAGTTTGCTCAGAATTCAAATAGTCTTCAAGCAACACATTATGCCCCGCCGCCAGTGAAAGTCGAGCAGGTTTGCTTTGATGAACGTGTTCCCTTTGATATAGGCAAATGATCTGTGTTAGCTACATGCCTTTAGAAGAGGGAAACTTGAGTGGACAGATCGCACATAGCCCCACAAGCAATGCTTGGTGTGAAAGGTGTTACGAACTGCATACGTCGTAGCTGGGGGCTGCATTTTATAACTGATTTTAGATTAGTTGGACAGAATCTATTTAATATTATAATACTGTGTGATATAATATCTGTGTTATAGTTATATATTTACTTTAAAAGTAGGTATTATATTTTTAACTTTAAGTAAATTATATTTTTAACTTCGGAAGTCCAATAACCATTTAAAATTAAGCTTTCTATGCAAATATGTATGTATATCTTCTATGCAGGAGGGTAATGAAAAGAAACTATTTTAAAGTCATTTACCGAAAGCTTCTGCAAATTTTACTGCCGTCATCGATTCAGCAAATTTAGTTTTGCTTTACATGCTGGTCACGTTGCGTGTGCGCTTCCTGGATTTCTGCTGGTAAACAACACCAAACATCTGACATTGACAGATACAGCGAGAACTGACAGGCAGTGCCGAGCTCAATGTAAACACGCTAGGAACGAGCGTCAGCATGAGGCGTTTTCTGAAAACCTACTATGTCATCTGCTATCTGTAATCACCTGTTAGAGAGCGAGGGTGATGCACACTTAGTCAAAATACCATATAGTAAACACTTGGATTATAGTGCAAATTGTGTATTGCAACTGCATAACTTTTGTGTACAGTACAGTGCAGTGCTGTACAGTATTATATCAACATGCCACAGTGCAGCTGCTTGCCAAGCAACATATTAGGAACTGTCACTCTGCCTCAATGCCTCAGTGTAGGTTTAAGCCAGCAGCCATATCACCCTGCAACTCACAGCTGGCAACCCAGTGAAGCTAAGCAGGTGTGAGCCTGGTGAGTACCTGGATGGGAGACCTCCTGGGAAAAACTAAGGTTAACAGGCGCCGTCCTTCGGATGAGACATAAAACCAAGGTCCTGACTCACTGTGGTCATTAAAAATCCCAGGGCGTTTCTTGAAAAGAGTAGGGTTGTAACCCCGGTGTCCTGGCCAAGTTTCCCATTGGCCCTTACTAGTCATGGCCTCCTAATAATCCCCATCTATGAATTGGCTTCATTACTCTGCTCTCCTCCTCACTGATGAGCTGATGTGTGGTGAGCGTTCTGGCGCACTATGGCTGCCGTCACATCATCCAGATGGATGCTGCACATTGGTGGTGGTGGAGGGGAGTTCCCATTACCTGTAAAGCGCTTTGAGTGGAGTGTCCAGAAAAAGCGCTATATAAGTGTAAGCAATTATTATTAAGCACTGATATCTCTGGAATGCTTTAATATCTATTGAACGCAGTGTCGCTTGGATAAAAAATATCACGTGAAAAGAAAGTTTATAAACATAAAGTTTTAGCAATGCCATTTTATGCATGAATTGGTAGATGTATGGGGTGTTTACTAAAGTCTTTGTAAAATCAAAGAATATGTTTGGCTATACAAGGAAATTATATTTTTTCCAGGTATCTTGTTGAGCAGAGAGATGTTGAACTGAATGTGAGAGACAAATGGGACAGTACCCCTTTGTAAGTATTCTCTGTATTTTCTGAGCTTGTAAAGTTAAGATGCTCCAGTACATTTTAGCAGAACAACTTAAATATTCTGTTTTGACAGGTATTATGCATGTCTCTGTGGACATGAGGAACTGGTTCAGTATCTTCTGGCAAATGGTAAGAACACAAACATAAAAAAATAGTTTTTCTTCAAGTCAGAACAAAGAGTTCCCCTTAAAATTAAAATGGCTAATCCCGATTTTTTGGCACTGTTGGACATTTAGGTCACAGGTCTTAATTTTTAAGTGACTCATCCTAATGTTATTTCAGAACTTTTCCAATGTTTTTTAGAAAACATTTAGAAAAGTGAAGCCAATTTATTGAAAGTACTGAGCAAATCACAAAACGTAAACAAGCTAGATTGTCATATGTAGATATTTTTTTAATTTGTCTTAAATGAATGTTGCATGTATCTTCTTATCTCATTTCATCCATGATGCATCCATTATATTTTCTCTCCATTATCATCTGTTTAATCTCTTTTGACTTACTGTCTTATTGAAAACAGGCCCTGAAAAGATACCTCTGGTAATAAACATGACTTGACAAGTGGAGGTGAACTGATATTGCACTATCCTTCTTGTTGGACACCGGCTTTTTTACATCACCTAATCCTAATGCATGTAGAATTCTGTTGCAATTACTGTAGTTCCTTTATGTTTAAGCAGGCTGTTGTGTGACTCCAGCAGTGATGGGTCTTTATTGCAGCTGCCCGAGGAATATTTGACAGCTGAAACTTTGTGGTTCTTAGCTTTACAGCTGATAAATGAGAGAATGATAACGCCTCTTTGCTCAATTCTCTGGGAGGTGTTTTGTAATAAACTTATTTCAAAACTGCACTGAACTAGACTGACCTGAAATGGTGCTTGTGCAGGCTTAGAGCAGTACTCTGGCCTTCCACCACATTACAGGGGTGTTGCAGTTATTAGGGTGCAAGATGAAAGACACTTCTGTTACCCCTTAAGTAACTGTGATGTGCCGTACTTTGGTGGTTACAAACAATGTACAGTTCTCAGATTTGTGGTGACCTTTCTCCATAGAAATCGAATTTGAAAATGCATTTTGAAAGAAGAGCTCCTGAAGTGTGCAGTCCAGTTTATTTTAACAGCTATTAAAGTCAGTAGGAAACAAGTTGCAGTTTTATTGTGAAACAAAGCTTTCAAATTTGCACAAAGTAATTTCAGTTTGAATATAACCCACTCTCCCCCACCACACAGTTTTCCTTTGTCAGTCTCCAGATAGCTTGAGTAGAGCTGTGTATCCTGTGATACATCCTACATTGGGGAGATTTAAAGTGAAATGCTGATTTATTGCAGGGGCAAAGTGTGAGGCCAACACTTTTGATGGAGAGAGATGTTTGTATGGGGCTTTGAGTGATGCCATCAGAAGGTTACTGAAGGAATACAAGCGCATCACTGCCAAAAGCATGCAGAGGGATTACTATGATGACTTCCTACAGAGGTGAAACTTTCTCCCTTGTCAAAAAATAACAATACATGGCTCACGCATGTCCCATTGAACATTTTCAACCAGAAATTGTCATTCATTTATTGTCTATAAAATACTTTTTACGGTTTAAATGTACAGCATTTTATGATTAACACTAAAACAAAATGAAAGCAGTGTACCTCTTCAATAAAACAACTAAATATTAGAAATTATCTTTATATTATTACATATTATTTTTCTAATGTATTTTTTTTAATTAAAAAAAAATACAGGAAGAACCGTTTTGGTCCGTCGACTACATTTGGTCTTAATTAAGAAAGATTTCAGAGTGCACTGCTATGGTTTTAAACCATTATAGGTAGTTTCAGTAGCTCAGGAGCAGATGTTGCCTTTGGAAAACAGTCTTTCCTTTTCTTGTAGATTGCTTGAGCAGGGTTACTACAATGACATTGTGTTCATTGTGCATGGGGAGTCCTTCAGTGCGCATCGCTGTATCCTGAGTGCACGCTCAGAGTACTTCACAGAAATGTTTGAAACCAAATGGAAGGGGAAGAATGTCATTGCCCTGAAGCACCCACTGGTAGGAATAATCAAGCAGCACGTTCACCTGTCTGTCTTTGGCAGTTTTTCGGCTTTTTCTGTCCTTTTGTCTGATACTCTTCTATCTTAGAGTCCATCTGATCTCTCTTTTTATCCATGGATCAGTTCTGTCATACATCCTTCCTTCTAAACATCTGTCATGAGTCATCTGAGATACAGTTTCTAAAGTCATTGGGCTGGCTAAGATTGAATCTTTATATTTGTCTAGTAGCAAAAGGATTGTGACAACTAGCTGCAAAGAGAAGGAATATAGAATCCATGACTGTGCTTTAAGTTTGAAGGTGTAAATAAGAAAAGTGGTCTTGCAAGGCAGTCCGCTATCATGTACAGTTATTTTAGTGGCAAAATGCTTTAATTCATATCAGCATCCTAGCTGTTGTTTTCTGTTATAATAAGAACTGTTGTGTAAATAATTGAATAATTGAAGCAAAACAACTGTTACACAGAAATAAATTGCAGCTTTTGGAAAAGTACCCTAAAGAATTTCTCTTGTTGACTCCTTGTAAAATGACCATTATCTGTAGTTCTGACTCTTGAATTTTGATTTTGAGTATTCAAAACCAAAATGTAATAGTTAATATTATATTGGGAAGTATAAACAATAAAATAAAATAAACTATAAACTGCAGCTACAGAACTCTCTCTGTAAATTATACTGTTGTTTTATTTTTCTTTTAGAATTTAATCTGTTCTAAAATCATTCTTGATTTGGTCAATGTTTTCTCCTATCCCTCTAAATGATATACTGTATCCCAACGTCAAAGTAAAAAAAAAACCTCAATCTGTTTGAAACTTATGCAGTAAAGAAAATGACATTCTTGTCATGTTCATCTTTCAGATTAACCCTGCAGCTTTTGGGTCCATCCTGCAATACTTTTACACTGGTAAGACACAGACAAAACGTGATCTATGTTCAGTATGATGCTGTTACACTCTGATGACTCAGAAAGTTGCTGCATGACTTTATGAATGAATTTATTTGTTGATTATGTACTCTTTCACAGGTCGATTAGACATAGATGTGGGTTATGTGGAGGACTGCAAAAGACTTGCCAAGCAGTGCAAAATGAACGACCTAATAGAGGAACTGGAGAACAAGTGCAAACAAGTGTATGAATTTGGTAAGTAACCATCGGTGAACTACAGTGGACTAATGTCATTTTAAACTAGATAAACTAGTCATCTGGGACTGAGTGTAGAGTAGAACAGACTAGAGAAAAAGTCTTTTCAGCTTTCTAGAAAATCATGAAAAGAAGCCTAAAATGACGATTATATATGGTTGTTTTAATTATAAAGGATATATTTATTTATTTTATTTTAATTATACAGGATTATTTATTTTACATTGTCCTGTCATTTTATTACCTTTGTAAAAATTCATTGTAAGGGCAGAAGCCTTCTTGTACTATCAGTGGGCATTTTGATTTATCATTTCGGTTGGTGTTCCATGCCATTCCTTTGTGAGATTGTTTTTTATTTCGTTTTGACACAAATGGCAGATATAGTATGATAAATTCGAAAAAGTCAGCTCAACGCTGATCCACCGTGGAGCTAGTTCATAGCATAATTACAAAATACACGGGTTAAGAAAAATGTTCATTTCAAGTACAAGATACAAATTCACATTTCTTTTGTAATTAAAATAAGTGTAAATTAGAATATGTTGTAAATTTATGTCTACAATAGTAAAATACTAGTAAAGCACAAGTAGGTCTACAAGATGGATTTGAATGAAGATGGATTTCAGAATACATGGGTGAAGTGATCTGGAGTTTAGGCTTGACACTATTGTTTTGTGCATGACACAGATGCGAAATCCTGTATGTTTGTCTTACAGTGTCTTCTAAGCCTGGAACCTGTGTAAAAGTCCTTACACTGGAACCCCAGAATAACTGTCAGCTACAGGAAGACCTGGCTATATTAGCAGACTGTGCATTACCTGCTGAGCTCCGGGTAAAGAACTGCGATCCTGTCTGAATAGGGAATATGATGTATATAAATTAAATACACTACATTGTGATTTTCTCTGTACCCTAAACCATGTTGTTAACAAGTTATTTTCACCCACTGGGAGTTTTTTTTACTCTGTCCTCTGTACCTTGTGGTTGAGTGTTATTATAAAGTTTACTGCTACCAAAATACATAAAGATCTCTCTGGCAAACATTTGCAAATGGTACTATTCCATATAAAAGGATTGATTGAATCCTTTGTCAAGAGGTCTGCTAGTTTAGCCTTCGATAATGCAAAGCAGAATTTTAACTTATATTTAAAGTATGTTGGACCGTTTCTAACACAAAATTATAAAGTGCTACTGTAATCTGCTTGTTGAAACTGTAATTGATGTGCTCTTGGTGAATTACATTAACTTGAGAGCTTCACGAATGAGACAGGTTTCTGCTAGTGTAAAGGCTTACAAGGTACACAGTACCATTCCCATCAAATCTGAAAGCCCTGGTTTGGTAGTGAGAAAGGAAGAAGATGGTTTTCCCATTAAGAAGGGCATATAACTACTAGAACATTAAATTATAATATTGAAAGCAGACCCCGGGAAGCAAACCAGAACCTGCAGTGTGGGAAAGAAAGCAGGAGGTTGTTTTCATCTACTGAAGGTGAGACAGCATGCAATAAGAGAGAAAGAGAGAAGCCTGTGTGGTAACTCAGAGATTAATTTAAAAACAAAATTAAGGGAAATTAGTTTCAGTGGTAATGTGCCCCATGCTGGGTTTTTTTTTTGAATGCACCCATCTTCAACTCAACTCAACAGTTTACTAAGTACAGTATGTAGCAATTACCCAGTATATAATCCTGCTGCAGTTTAGGAAACAGTTTTCCCTTCTTTTATATGTAAAATGTATACATTAAAAGTGTAAAAAATGTTTTACATTGGTATTACATTTTGAATATAATTAGTTTTTTTTGTAACCTTTTTTAAAGGTGGGATTTGGAGAGTTGCCTTTTGACAGAACAGACAACTTTACAAGTTACCCTGACATCTGCTTCCAAGTTGACGGTTATGGTTTCCTTTGTCATAAGGTGGGTGCAGTGAGGTTTCACAGAGAATTGTGTATAATATACAGATGCATACAGCTCTCAGCTATTGCAATGAAAAAATACATTGTAATAAACAGTGTAGAAGGTGTATATTGAGTAGATTTTACCAGATTAAAAAAAAAACAATGCTTCACTGTACAGTATTGTGTATGGGATTCAGCTTGGTGACATTTCTAAAACTTTTATACATTAACCTAGTGTACTTAATTATACTTAGGTATAGTTTCATCATCCCTCACATACTGTAGACTGAAGAACCTACTCTTACATTGAGGTCTCTTTAAAAATTTCTGGCATCTGGAGGAGAAAGAAAAGTCAGCTCTCAGAAGTCCTATCAGCAAGTGCATAAACATTAAAGAAAAGAAACTTTAAAGCTATTGGAAGAAGTGAAAGATAGTTTCTTCGTTTTTCTTTATTGTCTTCTAAAATCTGGAAAAGGTGACAGTGACGTTAGGAGAATTCTGGGGGATCTGAAAGTTGTCATGGACCTGGTTGAGGCAGTGTGTTTATTGGCACATGCAGGTGTTCTTCTGTGGCCGCAGCGATTACTTCAAGGCTCTGCTGGAGGACCACTTCAGTGAGAGTGAGGTGTTACAGTCTCAGCCCTGTATCCCCGTCGTTACCCTCCACAACATCTCAGAAGACATCTTCATTCGAGTCCTCTACTACATCTACAGTGACGACACAGAGGTAGACTTCTCAGCCTGCCCTGTTCAGTTTACAAGTCACACTAATGTCTTTATGAATTGCAATACAGCACAAGTTTACATGGCCTAAAGGACCAGTTCTTGTAGCAGGAAGCAATCTCAAGAGTTCAAAGCTTCCCTGAACTGGACGCTGATCAATCCCAGGTTAACCAGCCAGTTTTTGCTGGCACTCGGTTTACATAGCTGGCTTCACTCAGAGCACCTGGTGGTAAAATACATTACACAAATAAGTGTCTGCATAGATAAAATACTGAAGCATTAACAAAGTTACATTTACTGTGAAAAGAACTGTCTTTTTTGATAATAATTTATATAGCGCTTTTCAGGACACTCCACACAAAGCACTTTACAGGTAATGGGGACTCCCCTCCACCACCACCAATGTGTAGCATCCACTTGGATAATGCCATGGCAGCTGAAGTGCAACAGAACGCTCAACACACACCAGCTATCAGTGGGGAGGAGAAGAGAGTGATGAAGCCAGATGGGGATTCGAAGATGGGGATTATTAGGAGGCCATGACTGGTAAAGACCAGGGGAAAATTTGGCCATGACGCCGGGGTAAGACCCCTTCTCTTTTTGAGAAACACCCTGGGATTTTTAATGACAACAGAAAGTCAGGACCTCAGTTTTGTGTCTCGTATGAAGGACGGCGCCTTTTTACAGTATAGTGTCCCTGTCACTATACTGGAGCATAAGGACCCACACAGACCACAGGGTGAGCGCCCACTACCCCTCTGATACCTCTTCCAGCAGCAACCTCAGCTTTCACAGGAGGTCTCCCATCCAGGTATTGACCTGACCCACACCTGCTGATCTTCAGTGGGGTGCCAGCTGTCAGTTGCAGGGTGATATGTCTGCGAGCATTTTTTTCATGTAGAGAAACATTTTTTGTTCTTTTTGTTTTGTTAAAAGCAATGCTATTACTCAGAAGGACTTGGCAGTTAGTCTTCAGTCCACAAATTTGCTTCTGTTCTCCTCAGCTGTCTCCGGAGAATGTGTATGACGTTCTGTGTGTAGCCGATATGTACCTGTTGCCGGGGTTAAAGAGGCTGTGCGGCAAAACCCTGGCTCAGACCATAAGGGAAGAGAATGTCCTCAGTATCTGGAAGACCGCCAAACTGTTCCGGCTATCACGCTTGGAGGACCAGTGCACTGAGTACATGGCCAAGATCATCGAGAAGGTATGTTGGTCGGCAAAATGTTATTTTATTGGCGTATCTATTTGTGTTTTTAAATAGAGTTTGTAAATTCATTTTAGTTTAATTTGGTGATTTGAATGAATACTTTCTTAACCACCTTCAACAGTGTAGAGGTGGCATACTTCCTCCAGAGCATTGTCCAGATAATATAATGGTTTTTGCATGGAACTGAGACATGGGACACCTGTGCTGACATTGTCTCCTTGAGTACCAGCTTGGTGAAGTCCACTGCAAAGTATAATAACACTAACCTTTGGATATGAAAAAAAAAATGTATTAAGTAAATGTTTTCAGAGTGCTGTGTTTTTTAACTTGGCAATATGTACATACCTGTGCTCCTACCATTCTCATGTAGCTTGATTCTAATTCACAGAAGCCAAATGCTGCAAACTGCATTTAATGTCAGTTTAGTCATCAGATTTGCTCATGTCATTCATGCAATGAAACTGATACATTTTATCAGTTGTATTAAATTGTATAAATTAATGAAAATTTATATAAAAAGTTAATCTACCATAGATTAAATATATGAGGATGTTTGGTGCCAACTATATTTAAGCATACAGATCTATATTCATAAGACATTTCTTATCACTTCCAGTGAAGTGATAATTCCACTTCCAATTTATATTAATGAATATAAATTTTCATTAATTTATATTCCCGTTTATACATCTGTGACAAGAAAGTACATGAAGATGTAACATAAAAGACAAGAATGGGGTTGCAATGTGACTTTCAAGTATTGCAGAATTTTAATTTATAATGGCACCTAGGCCCTTAAAACATTAGGAGTTTGTTCCTTTTCCGTAAAAGTGTGGAAAGTTCATTTAGAGTGAACTTAGCCAAGAACCTCTGTGTTTAAACCCCCAGCTTGTGGAGTCAGAAGAGTTTGCAGAGATGATAAAGGAAGATGCGAGCACAGTAGAGGCACGGCAGGAAACAGACTCCATCCCACTGGTTGATGACATTCGTTTCCACATCACCAGCAATGTGCAGACATATAGTGCCATTGAGGAGGCCAACCAGAAACTAGGGGATCTGGAGCAGTTGCTGGCAAATATTGGGCTGGAATGTTAAGTATTTCCTTGGATCTTCCTATCCTAACAAATGCTTCACTTGAAAATGCTCCCCAAATGTTTTGGGAAGCCAGTTACATCAACTCTTTCTAGGTACAAGCTGTTGCAACCACTGTCCCACACTCCTGTTGATAAAAATATGTTTTATTACTTGCACGTTTATAGAACATAAGCTTGCACACAAACAATATCTTGTCAAAGGTCACAGGCAGAAATATAAACCACTGTTCTTCATTAGATGTTCCACATCAATAGGTCAGGGCTCTCGTGTTGAAAAGTGATGTAGTTTGAATGCACAAATGTTTGATATATTTTAAAAGGAATGCATGACATGGTGTTCTTTCAGAATTATTTACCATAAGATGCAATGCACATTATTCTGCATCTTATATTGCCTTTTTTGTTATTACAGCTTTTTGAGTTGTGCTAGTCCTCGGGGTGTTTTCCCACTTTTGTATTTCTGAATTACTTTTCAGCTACAAAGTCAAATTTATTAGCTGTAATCTATGCATAGTCCTAGATAAATCCTGCAACAAGATTCTTTAAATTCAGTAACAAAATATAGTCATGTTAATTAAATTGGAAAGCTTGTGTTATATTAAAAATTAAAAAATTAAGTCTAAATTAATTACTTGAAGAAGAGGGAGTTCAATAAGAAACAAAAATTAAAACCACCTTTTTTTATTGTCATAGAGGTATAATGAACAGGCTGTATTTCTTTTTTCAGAGTACTTGAAAACTGCTTATACTTATACATCTGCTTAACTACAGTCTGTGCACTATATATTTCACTTTATGAAAAAATTAAACCTTAAAAATGATTTGTCTTCTTCTTTTTAATCAGTGTCTTTCTGAATTATTGCAACCATAAATTCACACATTTGTGCCTTTTTGTACAAAGAGTCCAGCTACGTTTCTCACTGTTGTTTGGGAATTATAAATATAAATATAAAAAGTAAAATGTTGATTTCTAATTGTTTCCATAAAGCCCAGGAAAATACTGCTGAATGTAATCTTAAACTCAGCCTCAATGACTAAAGCCATGAACCTTTAGTGGAAATGAATGTATTCTCACCATGTTACTAAATGATTTAACAGTATTTCAGATATGCTTAGTCATATAAAATAGGTTTATTTATTTGGTATTTTCCAGTTCGTCATCATCAGATCTTCAGTTGGTTTATTAAAACAAATGTGATTTATACATGCAGAAGTGAAAGCCTACAATTGTATGTAAATTAGCTGAAAATTCTTTCATTTAGCTCCTGCTACAGTTATTGACAGTACAGTTTTTATTGTGGCAAACTGAATTTGAGTGTAGAAAAGTTCTACTTGTACTAAGCATCAAACGAAATGTGCCACTAATTATGTATATTTTCAGAAGAAGTATAAATTTAAGTTTTGGATATTGAGGTTTTTGGGCATCATTCTAATTAATCATTCATGACTGACTGAAGTGGGACATGTATATATCTCACTTATCCAGCATCACAGTATCACCACATAAGCACATTGTGAGAGGTGTGGACGGCGTGTGTTAATTTAGCCTCAAACAAAAGTTACACTAAGATGCCATAAAGGCCCAGTGGCTTAATGCTACATAATAAAAGACAGGAACAACACCCACAAACAGGATAAACCAGACCAATGTCTGCTGCATATCAAAGGACAGAACCTAGAGCAAGACAGAGTAGGACAAGTAGTAATCAAAGAACAGAACAAGCACTATTCTTCTGACTGTATATAAGAGCTGGGAAACCCTTGCAGTTTGTCTGTTGTGTGGGGCAGACCCAGCTCCCGTTGTCGGACTTATTGAGCTCAATAAAATTGCTCCTCTGATGAAGAATTTCCCACAACACTGACTATAATACATTAAAGTGACTTTGTTTCATAAGCACTGATCACCGCATTAAGTAAGGGAGTTGTGGACACAACCTGTTGAATGTCACGCCTGAAAATCAAAAAACAACAAACAGAAACTATTAAGCCCTAGCTATCAAGAGAGCAACACCTTTGTGCTTTAAGTCTACACACACTTGCCCTTGGGATGTTCACAGCTAGCAGCTTTATGCACCTCTGCTATATGTTTTATGATTTTTGCATGGTTTGCATTGCACCATAATAAATTTAACTGAACCTCTTCAAATGGCTCTCTAGAAAACATTAGACGACCTTTTGTAGTATTTTGTTGTATTTCGGTGTGAAATGCATTTATACCGTTATTCCTATGCCTTTAAAACACGTTCACCTGTTAGTGTGGAGAACAGGTGAGAAATCTAGAATGTAATTCCAGATATGACAGAGGATTGTGAAACACAACTCATGCCAGAGAATCTAAACTTTATTAAGAGTTGCAGTATTACATATGGTTATATCCTGAACCTTAAAAGCCAAGCATCAAAAATGAGAATGCGAGCTGCATCACAACATTGGTGAATTAATCCTTTTTATGATGTGTACATTTTTTAAATTTGATATATTATTGTCCAAAGGCTGCACAGCAAGTAAATACAATGTATTTTATGTTTACTTATAAGTAATGGATCTTTGAAACACAGAAGTCCCAATTACCATGTTAAGGGAAAAATAAATAATACATTCAGTAGTCTTGTCACATTCGTAATGCTGAGATCACTGGACTATTTATTCAAATGACATCTTTTCCATTTGGTGTAACATTAAATGCATGTATCCAGGGAATAAAACTGATTATAAAATGATAATCAGATGTTTTAAAATAAGACATTTAAAATTGGCACTGTATAGCCCATTAGTCCATAACAGTTTCTAAAAATAACAAATAATTGTCAGTATTGTATTTGTAATACATTAGCCAAACTCACAATGGTGAAATGCAGTTCCAGCACTAATGCAGTATTAAGATTGTATTACATATTAAGTTCATCAGAGGACATCTCACATTGCGTTTGAAATTACCTGTATGCATGGTAACTGTTATATAGGTAATATAATTCATAGATTATACCTGCTTATTAAAGACCTCCAATTATATTAACCATCAGCTATTGTGAAGTAAGCTTGATGTGTCAAGATTTTGATGGGATAGACTGTGCAACATCTTGTGGTAGAATTACTGTAAGACAAGGATCAATCAAAGTAATAATTCTGCACAAATATACTTTCCAGGCTAGTGAAAACTGGTGAGTAGTTATATATCAGGGATTTTTCCTCTTCAATCTTATTCGCAAAACGGTGGTGGTTTCTCCTTGCTGTGGACAAAAATAAGAAGAGAAAATGGTTCAAGTTGTGCAGTGAATAGGAATGCAGTGTTCTCCTTAGCTGACAGCGAGAAGCCTCACCTTCGTTCACAAAGAAGCGGGCTGTGTAATACGCTGCATCAACAGCCGTGGTGGTGTGGACCATGCCTGACTTCTCTATCCACTCAAACTGGCTCTTCTCCGGGTGCCACTGCACAGCGTAGAATGGGTACCGGTGTGCTGAAGAAAAGACACAAGACAGTGAGGCCTTCTTCTAAAAATGAAACTGTATCTTCCGCAAAGCACCAGGGCCACAGTCAAATACTGGCAATAATCTGAATATCGTCAAACATCACTTCTAACATGGTTTGCCAATTTTCTGAGTACCGGAGAAGAAACGATACAAGAGAGCAATATGTAAAAAATATCCATATTGTTTTGTTTTGTCGTGTGCAAAACCGGAAGATGGCTTCTAAATACCAAAAATATATGTTCTGGGAATATGTTCAGCCCATGTGGACTTAATTTTATTGGTATATAGAACTGAAAACTGAGTAAGTGTTAACATTAAACCCTCATAACAGAAAGGATAAACTCGTGTGTGTGTAATTTACAGACACTTGGCATATAAGAACTGTTTGTTTTTACAATACCTTATAAATATGATAAAAGCCTACCCTCCATTGTGGATATGAATTCTTTATGTCCATCTGTACTTGTGGACAGGATTTTGTAGAATCTTTTCAATTTCATGTTGCGAGTGAAATTCTGCAAAAGAATCCAGGGTTGAGATAAATGATTAGTTCAGACCACTTAGTATTCTTTTCCCTAGAGATGATAAAGACAAGCCCTCTTGATTTCCTGTTCATTTTCTGGTGTTGCTGTGGCTGCCCTTCTGACAAAGTAAACTACAGAAAGACAAATTAAGCAAACATTTACCCACTTGCAGTGTGAAAAAACAGTCACATGGGACTGTAGAAGAGAAAGGCCAGACTGCAAAGAAGCCTACACAATCTCCTACATTTAGAAAAATGGTAAATGACATAGAACAGCTTTCAGCATTATGGTGTAAACAGTATTTCTTCCAGCGTTCACAGAACTGTTGCCAGATGGCACAAACTCTAAAGGTATATTGTCAGGGTTTGCCAGTTCCTGGTTTGCACCCTAAATCATCTCAATACCCTTCTTTCATTCTGATTACCAGAGCTCATTCTCTGGGTGGTGCAATAATGGTTTAGCAGGGGCTCAACTTGCTTAAACCAGCCATAGGAATGTTAAAATGAGCCTTTTGATGCCACAAACAGCCAAAGGACATCCAATACCTGCAGAGTGAGGCTCCATTTGTGGAAGTTGGAAGTGATGTTCTCTGTGGTGAGTGCGTGAAGCAGGTCTTTTGGAAAGCTCTTGAACAGTCTGCTGTTTGGACCCACTGAACAAAGAAACAATGAAGAGCTAAAATATATGTTAAATCTGAACAAGCATGACAAAAAATAAACTGGAGACTTGTTGGGAGCCGCCGAGTTCTCATTTCTCTTTTTCACTTTGACTGACACTGAAGTAATCCCACAGCGTCTCTTACAATGAAACTGAACACATCTCAAAGCTGAGTTTTGCATTTTTAAAATATTATGAGGAGTAATGATGGTTGGGGGATGATAGTAAAATGAGAAAGCAAATAGTAAGCAAATGTTTCGTGCACTCATTATACCGAATAGGTTCTGGTCCATACTGTAGTTTTAAAATGTAAGTCCATTTGAAGGTTGCACAATTATATAATAAGAGTCTTCAGTTATGCCCCCATGTTCTGCCAACATTTTTTTATGTGAGTGTTCTTAAATGAACACTGTCCTTTAATACTGTCAAGTGAATGACAAAACAAGAATTTTACCAAGCCGTGACTATTTTTCCATGGGTCTGCAAATAATGAATGCAAGAGGGATGAGTTATCCTCTGTATGAAGAATCAAAGGAAGGATATCAATATGAGTTCTCACCTGAAGTGAAGGTCAGAGGCAGAGCTATGGCCTTGGTGTCAGTGAGAGTCAGGAGATTTTTGCCACTGGTGAGAACGGTCATCTCCTGGAATCCTTGACAGGTTCCCCAGATGGGAAAATAATCTGATGCATCATTTGCCTAGAAAACACCCCAGGAAATGTAAAAATGCACATCAGCCTGGCTTTTCTTGGGATTTCTTCGGTACGAGAGGAGTGAATGTCTCCCTTTCTTTATCTTTGCATAAACCCTTTTGTTTCTCACTGTCACTGTCTACATGATGTGCCACACCCACGTTCTGCCTTCTTACACAAGGATGTCTACGAGGCCATGGGATGTTTCTGTCACATTATACACATATTCAACTTTTATTTGACTGATTGAACAATTATTTCCTTAGTTGAACACTAGTCCCTTGTCCAAAACATATAGGTATGACGTGTAGTACATACTGGATTTAAGCAGGGCGAATTACAAATTAAAAAAGCATACATCATGTCAACATACTACGTGCCTGTGTACCAAAAACAAAGTTCTGTATTGTTCAGGACTCACTCCACAGAATCCCAGCGGCTGTAAAAAGTTTCTAATGCCAGGGCTTTTTTCTTCTCTCATGCTGTTGCAGCCTTGATTTGCATATACCTTAATTAACATCCTCACTTCATTTCACCCCTCTGAAGCTTTTTTTTACAAAAATAGTGATGAACAAAGGTTTAGTTTTCTGCCCATCCTAGAAAAATGGTTGGATTGCAAGGGATAAAAAGATAAAACAGCATCTTAAATCTAAGTATTAAATATGTTACGTACTGTACTTGATAAATTACCTAAGATCAATTCAAATCATGATCAACTGTCCATCTGTTTAGTTGCCTGTAATGTACGGGCTGGAGGATCTCATTCAGCCATTTGTTGAAGGGTCCTAGGGGTCAGCTTTGACAGTGTGGATCTGCAGCTTATTTGACACTGATACATTTTCATACAAAGTCATCCCCCCTGTTCAAAGTCCTAAATCTTGGCTTTTACTTTATGACTGAGCAATACATAATCTATATTGTTCACCACTTTAATCTCTTCTTATGAGTGACTAGTAAGATTCACTTCGTATCATTTGTTATATATTCTGTTAAGACCCAGATTTGTTTTCTGGTTGCTCTTTTTATAAAATACTACTATCATACTGTCATACTCATTATCCATTTAGCTGGAAATTGAACATACCTTTATTGCCAAGTCATAGAATATTCTGGATACTCTGCCAAACTGGGAGTTTTCAAGATCCACATCTCCACCGGGAAGCAGTAATCTACAATAATGGAGAGTACACTTGCACTTCACACAGTTCTTATGATGTGTATATATTTTAACAGATAGAAATGGCCATCTTCAAATGTGAAAAAAAAACAAACATATGAAATAAATATTAAAAAACATACCCATTTATAGAATAGAATAACTTGGTGTATTCTTCCTTTGTGCGGTTTATTCTGTGAAATGACAATGACAATGTAAAAGCATTACAAGATTTAAACAAGCTTTGTCTTTTCTTACTTTTGCACATCTTACATCTGTTCTGAATGTCATCATCTTTAGTCCCAAATCAAATCTCAGCATACATTTTAACATGGTTTCCTAGTCATGCTCAGTTCTGCCTTAAAAACCTTACCTATGTTAATATTCAAATGTTCAAATGCTTCTCTGTTTCCTTCTCTCAAGAACAAATTGTAATTGTTAGGAATCATGGAAATCTTTAATACTCATGATTTAATTTCATGTTTTAACCTTTTAATTTGGTGACATCTAAGTTTGTGTCCTTATCCTTTATGTAGCCATAAATTTGGAATGGCACAAAAAGCATTATGAAAGTGGATTTTAGGCATTTACACTTATTGTGATATACACTATACTATTGTGAGAATGGATGGTACCCACAGACATTTATTCATTCAGAATTAGTTTGTTCTTGACAGAAAAAGAGGTTCTCCACCAAACTAAGTTGTTTTGGGCCGCTGAAATAAAACAGTCCAACACGGACATTGTCTGTAGTCATTAAACTACTCTGATGGAATCAGAATGTACTGTACAACTACCACGCAGGTATTTAACAGAGCCTGTAATTACTTAACTATACAGTTTCAGAAAACAAGACAAGAACGAACAAAGGTTATGTTGATTTAGTACAGTTAATGTTGCATGAATACGCCTGCAATTTCCCAGGAAACAGAGCAACTGGTGCTTTTTTTTTTCTTTCCTGTCTGCTCTACACTCCTGAGTGGAAAGATCTTACCTGAGTGGCACAACCCTGGCTCCAGCGGCCTCCAGATATTTCACATATGAAGCAGCAATGTAAGATGAACCCTGTGCGTGAGGGTCACTGGGAAGATTTTCTTGGGCTACGATCCCTGTAGAAGAAAAAAAAAACGTCTGAAAAGCTGACTCAAAACAATTGAAGGAGTAAGAAGTATCCGTGTTGCCAGATTGTCTGAAAGGCTCGGATGCCTGTGTTGTCACTAGAATTTTGATCATGTAGCTCTACTTCTCCCCAGGACAGAACAATATGTCATAAACATTACATGAAAAGCCTTTAGCATTGCAACGTCATCGGGAATAAATATTAAGTACGGTAATATGTTTCTGTAATACATGTAGCTATGTATTTTTATCATGAATTGGTGATTGAACAGTACTGTACCTCACAATGCCATGAATGTAGACTATATATACTGTACATAAAATGTAAAGTACAGGTTTGAGTAGGAAGCTGTTAGTATATTCATATTAATACTTATATGTGGAAGCTTCTGTAAAGAAAGCTCCATAATTTCAGTTCTTACTATGTATCATAGTGTTGATGTCCATTTCTAACTCATCTAAAAGGTTTCAAAATTTGCTATCTGTAGGCAGTCCATCTCAGTTCAGGTAACTGAATTTTCAATTGCACTCCTGAATTCTGCTGACAGCTGAACCCTTTCCAAGCACCTTTGTCTAGGAATCCAGAAACCCTCCAAGAACCTGTATTCATCCTATTATTAATTTATACCAAATAAGAGAGGCACTCAGCAGTTCTAAAAATATATGAGAAAATCATATAATCAAAACTATAATTATAAACAAGTAGAAGGGAACATGGTTTATGACTATTGCATATTCTTGAAAGTTCTGATATTGGATTCTCCAGCGTAAGGTACAGTAGGTAACGTGGTAATTCAAGCAACTTCTATCCAATAAAGCAGAATAAGACAAACTTCTCTACAATGTAAAAATCTCAGCTTCAATTAAATTGTTTATTAGCTCAGTCACTTTGGACCTATTGAAATCTCCCTGAGCACAGGAATGTCTCTGGTGATCGAAAATAAAGAAACTTCTTTATGTTGGAAAATGCATATTTCTCTGATATAATGTTCAAAACAACGTCGTAGAGTCTACCCTGGGATTTAACACTTTTTCGTTTAATTCTAACAGCTATTTTTTATTTGAACGTTTCACTAAGAATCCCTTCTTCAGTTTGCCGAAAATAACGTGCCATTTTCAACATGTCACAATAATTAAAAATGTTTCCAAATACCAGAACAAATCTTCCCACGCGTATCTGATATATAAATCCGAAATTCTATGATAAGACAAAAATACATGCAAGTGTAAAATATAAAATCTTAACATCCCAACCTTTTATCAGACAAATACTTCACGCATGGTATTACATAACGACTTGAAATTACACTGGCGGTAAAATACATACATTTTCTACAATTATAGATGAGCTCCAATTACTGTATACACCTGCGCATTTAAATGAATAAAAGGTGTGGACAATCGTTGGCTCCCTTACAAAAATAACCTTTGAGAATTTTTAAAACACTCAAAAAAAAAACGTTTAGCAAAATAGTAGCCTGAGTGATGTCACCTTACCAATGATGGGTCTGTAATTTGGAGAAAGGCTAGAAAACGCTGGAATCGGGAGATAACAGATGACACCGACCATCACCGAAAGAACAATAGCCGAAGAGCACATGATAATTTCTGAACTGAGAGTCTTTAAAAAAAACAAATAAACAACTGAAGCCCCTAATTAAATTAGGCCTGATATACAGTATATGCGTATGATATTGAACGACAAAACCGAACGACCTCACTGCGCTACCGTCTATAGCTGCTGCAAAATGCTCAGCACGCTGTCATCTGCTATTTCAAAGTAAAACTTAACCCGTTATGTCCCATTACTGTATTAACCCGTTAAGAGGCAACCTGATGTGTTGTCTTCATTGTCATTTTTTTTCTTTTTCGTTTCACTAAAAAGTTGTCTGACGGGAGGAGTCGGCAGTCTTGTGTGGACTAATCTTGCCAGCCTTCATACAAGGAACATAAGTGGTATAGACTGAAATTGTTATTTGTGAATGAGTTGCATACAGTATTTGGGTTTATTTTCCTTCTTTGTTATATCAAACAAATGCCACCTTCTATCTAAGTTTATTTGTCCCTTAGGCCAACATTGCTGGAAGTCCACAGATGAGACCACTTCTTTCATTGCTAGATGATGGCCTTCCCTAGATGATTTTATACAATATCTGCCTTCGACTTTCCACTTCCTTCTGGATTCTGCAAACTCATTATCTTTTGGTACAGTGTAGTACTGAACCTGGCCTACCATAGTTGTATCTGATTGGAGTGACAGTCATATGAGAATATTTATTGTATATAGGCTACTATGCCGTTTCATTCCTTGATAATGTCATGCAATTATATATCATGGTGTTGTAGATAAATTGTGTTTATGTGTATATCATAAAGGCAACTATGTCTATTATGTATATTGACTGCCAAAAGAAACCAATTATAACTGTAACAAATGGACAGAGGGAAATTACTTTTTTGTAGCATGCGTACTGACATTTTATTGAACAGACACATCATAGTTAAAGTCCATATAGTTTATTTTCAGAAAATAAAGTTTATTTTGATGCTTAGTACATACTTTACATAGACACTCCATGGCTCTTCTGTGGTCCTATCAGACTGCCTTACCTTGGTCATGTGTAATAGCAGTAACACACCAACAACTCCACTACATATCTGACTGAAATAAGGGGGAAATATAGGTAAACTAGATTGTGCAAGCCCAAAGCATATTTAGCAAGGTCATTGGCGTGGACATCACTACTCCTACAAACAGTAACACTGGATATTTATGGGCCATATAGTCACAACCTTTAACTGACAATTAGAAATGCCACAGTTCTACAACTCTCCAAGTAATAAATGTAAGTCTGTTTGGTCAGTAGTAAATTCAGAAGAGTTTATTTTTTAACACATGCATGACACCCCTGTAAAATTTTAAAGGTCCACATTGTGCTTCCCAGTTAAAAAATATGTTTAAATCACAAAATAGTGCAAGCTGCTTTTCACTAAACATCTCAGTGGTTGTGTTTTTTTCATAAATCCCTGAAGCAAAATTTACAGCTTGTACTGATCACTGTCAACGGAGCTAATTTACCTTGTATTTAAATTCAGCAGACTACCAGTTGATAATGTACAATATGTACAATATGAACTTGGCAATGCTTCTGTTTTTACCAGGTGTTGAATGAGAAGTTCTTATAAGATTCTTTTCAAAAGACTGGCAATGTACAGTTTATACTTTGAAATAATCAAAATTACAATATTTAAAAAGTGTGTTAATAATGCATCGCACACCTAGAGTTATGTTATACTGGTAATTAATAAAGATGAAATTACTGCTGAAAGGGGAATATTTTGTTGTAAAATAAAACTGTGAAACACTAGATATACAGTAAATTCCCAGTAAAAAAAAAGAGATTTAGTATCTGTTTGAAACTTTTTTCTAAAATATTTATCTTATCTTTGAGTACCTGTGTGAAGTTAGTTATTCCTTGCTTTTTGTTCAATGTTAGTTACAAGGGACCAGTCTGTGTTAGCAAACCTATCATTGCACTGCAGTAAAGGTGGGAAAAGAAGAGAATATTTCACCATTTATTAAACAGAGAGAAAATCTTAGGAAGGTAACATTTAGTAACACTGAATTACATTTTTAGTAAACGGAGACCACCCCACGTGTACATTCTTACAAACAATGCCATATAATCCTTAAATACAAAAAGAAAACATCCCTTGAACTGTATCAGCATCTGGAAAACGTAACAATTATAATCCCAACTGGTGAAATACAACACCACCATCTTGGTCTTTGGCATCATTTAAAAAACGGAACAAAAATGTTTAAGTGCTTTTTCGTCTTTATTTCAGCTTCGTTAGCCCCGATCTTACTCGCCTCTTTCACTACACTTATTAAAACAACTGATCGTGTCTCTACACATGTCAATAAGAGGTTCTCGCGATAAAACGCACGCTCACAAGGAATTCTGGGAAATTTGAAAGATGGCGGATGAGGTGGACCAGGTTGGGATTTTTTTTTTTACTTTACTATATATTTTTGAAATTCCTGTTTATATGTCTTGCTTGTGATCAGAGAGTGTTTTGTAATGTGATTTTGGCTTTCCGCAAAACCAGAATTCACGTCTATGTGGTGATGAGAGTCGGTAATCTGGATAATAGCCAAAACATTGCAGGAGCGGTAAAAATGAATTGAATTAGCTAGGTGTTTTTTTCTGAAATAATAAGTGGTGATATGGGATGCATATTATATAGCTTTTGGCTTTCTGTATCTTTATATGCAGAAGTGACTAAATACAATGTTCTTGTAAATCAACACAGACGTCATATTAGATTACTGAATCCTTTTAAAATTAAAAAAACAGATACTAATGTAATTTGTATGGCTTTAGTTAGAGGCTCCAGTTTACACAATTTAAACCTTAGGTTTATCTGGACAGTGCACTGTACCGAGTTTTTGTTTTCCTGTTTCAGCAACAGACTGCCAACACTGTTGAGGAGCCTTTGGATCTCATCAGGCTTAGTCTTGATGAGCGTATCTATGTGAAAATGCGCAATGACAGAGAGCTAAGAGGAAGGCTACACGTGAGTAACACCATCTCCGTTTTAAGGCCAGTAAACGGGGAATAGCGGTTATAGTGCAATCTAAAAGATGTTAGTGGCTATATTGACAATTACGTGAATGATTTGTTTTCTAAGACTTTAATTCCATTGTGATAGTACATTTGATTCCATGCTTTAGAATTGACCATTGCTTTAGACAGATAAATTATTAAGTTGTTTGATTACTAGAATCAGCAGCTTTTCATGTTTTGTAATTAAGATTAGTTAGTGTTTTTACCACTTAGCAGAATCAAAGGTAACTCTATGTAGAAGACTTAGGAATTGTTCTGAAGAACTCAGTACTAAGGTTATGTCATATTTAAAATAGAATTGAAAATGTTCTATATTGATTTCTTTCAGGCATATGATCAGCATTTAAACATGATACTGGGAGATGTTGAAGAAACAGTAACCACGGTAGAAATTGACGAAGAAACTTATGAAGAAATTTACAAAGTGAGTTTTTTTTAATTCTTTAAATAAACTATTAATATCTTCCCCCTTTTTGCCACAAAATCAAATCTTCAGTTTTCGCTCTGACTGTACCGAACCCAAGTGACAGGAATGTAATCCTCACAGTTGGAGAAACATCTTCTTGCGTTTTCTGACATCCCAGTTAGAAATGGTGAAGCTTAAAGAAGTTTCCCTTATCAATCTCTTCTTTTTTTATTTCTCTCTGACTACTCTGGTTTGCCTGTGCTGCCTTTTTCTTTAATTACTGCTTCTTACCTTTTTTTTAAATGATTGGACCATCTCACTGAATATTGGTATAGTCTACAAAATATGTTTTCTTGACATTTTTTGTGCCACATGTCCCACTACACATTAGAGTGAAAACGTGTAATTAGTGGTTTAGTTATTCGGATTGGTGTAGGCTACATCATACGTGTACAGTTCTCTGTTTAGATTTGTCAGATTGCACCTTAACATTCAACTTTCCTTGTGAGAATGTGCATTCAGTACCAAAAAATGAATAAGTGATTCCCAATTAGTTTGAAAGAATCAATAATACCAGTTGGAAGGTATGAGACCGTTAAGAACGTTAAAGATTTTACTAACCACTATTTTTCAACACATAAAAGAAACAATGTAAGATAGTTTTTTTACCGGGTGATAATATCCCCAGATGAACCCATTATATATATAATATCCCCATTATTCTAGCAGAAACTTTGATCTGCTGATTTTGTGTTTAAGTATCTTCTCAAATATAAAGTGTCTTCCTTTTCCTCAAAAAACAGAGGCACCATCTACTGTCTGCTTCTGTCGAGTGCCTGCTCATGTCTCTTTCTCAAGTAAATGTTTGTCTTAGAGTCTAAACACGTTTAATGTGTGTTGATGACTTGTTTGAGGTGCAGGGTGTGTAGAGAAAATAGCAAGCATACATTTTGCATATCTGCCCTGAAATTATAATCGGATTCAAATTTCTGCAGTCCTGTTAGGTTCAATTGATAAAAACTATAAAATAAAAATATTGCAAGTTGTGTGAAAAGAAAATGTCATTATGCAACAATTGGTTCATTCAGAAAAAATAATTCAGGCATTTTCATGTTACGTAAGTAACATTAAAAATGTGGTCATTATGCACTTTATGCCAAATTACAATTCCTTGGGTGTCAGTTAGTTAATAACCAAATTAGATAATGCAACCAGCAAATCAACTGTTGTTGTTTCCAGGTCCAAGGAAAACAGTATTTTGTTAATCCCTGTGGTCCTTCTGGTTCATGTAGTTCTTCTGGTTCTGCTTAATGTATTGGGTACCAGCAGAAGTGATTTTAATTTGAGGTTTTGCTACTATTAATGTTCTCATTTATTTGAAGATAAGAACTTGTAATGTCATTGGAAAGCACCTTGACTTCACATACAAAATATGCATAACACCAACAGACAACCTGACATTACAAAAGAACTGGAGTTTTAGGACTATTGAGCCGATTAATCCATTTTGGATTGATATTTAATGTTTACTGGTAATTGTTTACTGAATTAGATTGCATGCAATCTAATAAAATTGCTTCTGTCGTAACTGGAAATTCATGTGAACAAAATTATACATTAAGGAAAAATAGCTGAGAATATGAAAAAATCTAAAATGCTAAGCATAGACATCAACGTTTTAGCTACTGAAAGCTGTTTGGAAACCTTTGCTTCATGCTTTTTATTTCCTTTCCTCTCAATAAATATCTTGAGCATTTTGTACTTTCATTGAGACAATGTTATGCTACTGTGTAGTCTGCCTTAATAATGTATCATTAAGAAAATGTACTCTGAGGAGCTTATTCCAAACTATCTAAGCGTATTCTTGCTTTGCTACATTTGTCCAGAGTACTACTTTCCAATATCCTCCTCACTGTCTTGTATGTAGCCTTGGTCATAAATTAAGGCTGTAATCTATCAATAGTCATAACCTTAGCTAAAACTTTTTTTTATTTTTTTTTGCATCAAACTCTGGTTTAATGCAAGGAGCCATAGTATTCGTCAAAGTTAAAATTCCAAAAGTAATGCTTAAAGTGGTGTGGCTCTTTCTAATGGGTTAAATAAGCTCTTAATAATTGTAGCTCTAAATAATAATGGTTGCATGATTTACTTTATTTACTTTTTTGAAACTATTTCCAATATTACATGTAATAGATTCACATGCACATTGCAAGTTTAGTCATGTTGTTAAAAGATTGTCTTTTTTCATTCCAGTCCACAAAGAGGAACATCCCAATGCTGTTTGTTCGGGGAGATGGTGTAGTTTTGGTTGCTCCTCCACTCAGAGTTGGTTAGACTCCATGAGTTCTGAAGGAGAATGCACTTAAGATGCAACATAAGAGAGATTTTTGATTTGGACTGTTTACCAATGGAGTTACGTAATTTTATAAAGAAATCTAAGTTAAAAAGGAGACTTAGTCCAGCTCGTCAGTTTTGATGTAAAATACCTTCTTGCTAGCTTAAGAAATTTGCATTTTTTGTATTGTAACTAGAATCTGTAAAGATTTTTTTTTCTCATTAAAAAAAGAAAATAATTTGTGTGGTTTATTCAGTGACATTTGATGGTGTGGTAACCACTTGCTTTTTGAGGTCACATGGAAGGAAATTGTGCATATCCTCAGAGAAAATACATATAGATTTTCTAGGTCAATTTTGTGTGCCTCTGTATTTTTAAATTGTTGTTTTATTTCATATCTGTGCATCAATGGGTGTAGAACCTTGTCAGTTGCCATTGGTGTACAGTTTTTTGGTTTGACCAAAATGCAGGGCTACGATTGGGAGTGAAACAAATGAATAATTGTAATGATGTTTCCTTGGATGAGAACACGTAAATATGCAAAATCTCATGCATCTTCTTTCTTTAAAGGTTGTTTAAAAATGTACAGAGTATATGGAACTGGTTTTGTTTCAGAAAATCTCTGAATCTGATACCAATTTATAAATGCAATTGCAGTCTAAATGTATAAATCAAAGGAAGTCTAGTGATAATCTTCCAGATATGCTATTGTCCTCAAAAGCCAAAGCCCTGAGTATTGGTGTTAATAATGGCCTGCGATCTCAGCTGTGACTCAAGACAGCACCATGATTATAGTTGAATATGCAATGGCAAAATATATACACTTTCAAGGAAGGGTTGGCATAATTAGTTTTATATTGCTGTGCGATAGCAAGTTTCTCAAGACTGGAATTGTTCTTGAGGTCTTTAATAGATGTTCAATGTGGTCTCAGTGTTGATGGTGATTCTGTCCTGGATGTGGTCATGATAAGCTGACATCATTTTGTATGGCCTCTGCAGTTATCTGTCTAAAATATACATCCATTTGCCTGTCCTGGTGAGCAACAGGTGGTGCAAGGTAAGGTGCCAGCATGCCAGTCCATCAGAGGAAAGACTCATTTTCCAGGATGGAAAATCCTAGGAAAACTAGGAAAACGAGTAATTCCCTTACTTGCGTAGCACGAGGTGCCCATTTCCCATACATTAAGGACACAGACCATCAGGTTTTGTAAGTCTATATCTTCAGCTTCTTAAGAACATAGAATTGCTTTAACTTGTCCAATTAAGCAAATCAGTTCAATTAGGGGCTCACAAGAAAAAACAGAATCAGGGGCCTTAAGGACTGGAGTTGTGCACCCCAACTGTATTCCTGAGGGCATTTACCTGAAATCGGTCTAAAGCAAGAGGTTGAAGTGCTCGTGCTCTTTAAAATCACGTCTTTGTAAATCGTCTGCAAATGTCTACATGAAAGACCGTTGCACTTTATGGTTTGACCTTTTAATTTGATCCTCTTGTTTTTTAAATAATAATAAACTTTATTTTATATAGTGCCTTTAAAGGTGGCTTCTCAAAGCGCTTTACAGGATGACAATAAATAAGAATACACAAGATAAAACAATTACAATATATAGAGGAGGCCGTGGGTGGTGGTACTAAGAAAAGCAGAGGGTTGAAGAATGGAACCAGTTAAGTAAAGGCTTTTCTGAAGAAGAGGGTTTTGAGTCTGGATTTGAAGGAGTTTAGAGAAGGTGACTTTCTGATATCCTTGGGCTGAGAGTTCCAGAGCTTGGGGGCATAACAGGAGAAGGCCCTGTCGCCCATACATTGTAGACGGGTTTGGGGGACAGTAAGGAGAGCAGAATTAGAAGGGTGAATGTTGCGAGGTGGGGAGTCAGGCGATAATAGTTCAGACAGGTACTGAGGTGCCAAGCCATGCAGAGCCTTATAGGTGAGCATGAGGATTTTAAAGTCTACACGGAATTTGACCAGAAGCCAGTGCAAGGACTCCAGGATAGGAGTAATATAATAATAATAATAATAATAATTGCTTACACTTATATAGCGCTTTTCTGGACACTCCACTCAAAGCGCTTTACAGGTAATGGGGACTCCCCTCCACCACCAATGTGCAGCATCCACCTGGATGATGCGACGGCAGCCATAGTGCGCCAGAACGCTCACCACACATCAGCTATCAGTGGGGAGGAGAGCAGAGTAATGTAGCCAATTCATAGAGTAATGTGAACACTTGCACTAGACCTGGTCAGGATTCTGGCTGCTGAGTTTTGGACATACTGCAGTTTGTTCAGAGTAGATTTAGATACCCCAGTGAATAGAGCATTACAGTAGTCAATTCAAAAGAACACAAATGTGTTGATCAGCTTTTCAGCCAGTCAGTGATAGCATAGGGCATAGTCTAGGAATATTTCTGAGGTGAAAAAAAAGATGTTTTGACAGTATGCTTCACATGTGGGTCTAATGTTAAGCCAGAATCGAATATAACCCCAAGGTTTTTCATTTTTGATTAAAGTACAGAACCATCTACAGATAGGGTTATAGGACTGGCTTTTTACGAAGTTGATGGGGGGTGCCAATAAGCATGACTTCAGTCTTGTCGCAGTTAAGATGAAGGAAGTTTTGAGTCATCCAAATTTTTATGTCAGAGATGCAATTAGAATAGAGACAGCCACATCAGTGTCAGGTTTGGTATGGATGTATATTTGAGTATCGTCAGCGTAAAAATGAAAGCTGAGGCCATGTGATCTTAAAAGCTGACCAAGTGGAAACATGTTTAAGTTTGCTTTGGCACTTGATCAGTGCTTCGGTCATAATAAAATATTTGCATACCATGTTATTTCATGAGTGCTGAATAAGATACTTCAGTATGTTGAAGGCTTATGTGTATATTTAAAATATGATTTCATTGAGGCAACAGTTTGCTGGAAGCCTGTACTCATCTTGTTTCTATGAGTTTGCATAAGATTTGAACAGAAGGTATGACTTTTCATCTTTTTATCTCTTTATTAACAAGTGTGACAGGAAAATGTGGTAAGCATTGTGCAGAAAAGATTGAGCTTGAATTTTATTTTTTTAAATATGCATCAGTTTTGGGATTATGGAAATTTGTTCCCCAGGTGTGCTATACCTTGTTAATATTTTGTCCATTTTGTCTACAGACAACAACTTGTTTTATTTCTAAATCAGCTTTTTTGACCTTCCCCCCAAGTAGCAATATTTCTAATATGCTTTTGCTGATGTCTAAACGTGTAAAGTCACATTAAAGTTTGTCTTCATTTTAAAAAGGGATGCCGAATGCGTGGCAATTTATACTGATACCAGCAGGTGGCACTGTTGTTGTATTTACAAAGTTGCTTGAATGCTGACAGCAGCTGCACATAGATTGTTTCAGTAATTTTCCATGCCATTGTTCTAGGTACTTGTTTGCACCAGAGTTCATTGCTCCTCTTCATGTGTTGTGCAACAACATCTTACATAACGTACAGGATGGAATTTCACATCTCTGTCAGAATGTGAGTTAAGGTTTTACCACTTAGGTGCAGCAAAGGGCTTTTACCCAATATGTATGTTGAATCCTTAGTAAAGCCAGCTGTAAAGGCTTGCCATGTATGCCCATATTTAGAGCCATATTATCTAATCTGCAGGAGTACAAATGAGCATTCCAAAATAGGAAAGAAGGTGTGCTTGATAGATGTTTTGAATCATTGTGAGGATCTGAAGGCCTATATAGTCCCTTGGCTTTGGGTTCCAAACAAATGTAGCTATTTGTAGAGAAAATGGCCACAACAGATCCAACTGCAATGTTTCAGACATTTAGAATCATTATGACTAATATTCCACTTCAGGTTTTCTTAAATCTGGCAGATGTAAGTTCTTACATATTGGCTGCTAAGAATTCATTTGATTTCTATTATCTCAAAATCTAACAGAATGGCATGGAACAGATGCATTTATTTTCAGCACTTGGTAAACAAATGAAAGAAACTGTTACACCAGGTGAGTGGAAAATTCTTTGGATATGTTGGATGTGTTGAGGTTATGTGAAGTGCGTCAGTGCTTAACAAATGACACCCTGTTTCTGTTTTAAATAGAAGTTTTCACTAAACTCCACCAGTGGAATAACCTTTAGCTTGCAAACTGTAAGCTGCAGTCTACCCAAGTAAGCATGGTACACTGCATTGGACAGGGGTCACATAATATATGTGGAACAATTAAGAGTTGCCAGTTAACCTGCACATCTATGGACTGTGGGAGAACAACTGGAAAAAATCCACATGGATCTGGTGAGAACCTTCAAACAGCAGGATGCCAGTGCACCATCAAACCTAACATCCAAGGCTAGATGTGAGGCTCCGTAATCTAATTTAAAAGACACTTAAATCAGAATGAACTCTTTCCAATGTTTTTGCGTTCTCTTAGTTGAATCCCAGTAGTTTTTTTCTTGAAGCACTGCTAACAATTCCTCACTTTACCTTATTAATTCCATAGTTTTATGGCTTGTGCAAAAAGAGGTGTATACACCTAGCACCTCGGGGATGATTTAAGTGCTTAGTAGTATTAAATATACAAATACTTGACTCATAATAAACACTTTTCTTATTAATATGCTAACTTTCTGGTGTTTTGGAATTGGTTTTACTACAGGGATGCTGATGTACACTCTTCTCTGAGGATTTTGCTGAGCTAGGCCAGTATAATTTTGCTTTTTCAGTCCTGGTAAGAAAATGGTCCCAGCCACAATGGCTAGGGATTCAACATGAAAACCCAGTAAAATAATTAGGCAGAAGAATCAGTTAACCATGTTAACACCTGAGGTGAATATATGGTAGGGTTCTGCTTGGGTGGAACTGATTTGAGATATGATGTTATATTTGATTAGGGCTCATTTGGACATTCTGTTTCAGAGATAAACACAATATGAGAACACAAGGAAGAAAAAAAAATCATTACAGGCTGCTGATCTTCTGTAATCAGTTATATGCAGTGGAGGATAAGAGTTAAAAGTGAGTTTGAAGAATAAGGTTTTGGAGTGCAGAGTTATTAAGATTTAAATGATGCTCATGGAATTTTGTGTGGCCTGTGGTCTCCAACCATAAAGTATGTGCTCTTGTCCAAAACCACTCTGTAAGAGTAGTGCCATGCCATAAACCTATTTTTTATTGCTTCTTTGTGTACTTCTCAATACCCTGTACTTATTGAATTTCCAGTCCAAAGTACTCAGTTTATGGCCATTTTTTTGGATGCTTAAAATTATTCTTTTCTGAACAATGTGCATAATTAAGCGTTGCATTTGAACCTTTGCCAAAACTGTGTTGTTTGGAATTCCCAGAAATGACTGACAAAAGTAGTTCATTTGTGAGAAAATTATTTCTATTAGAAATGATGCCACTGAAAATAATTGAAAAAATAAATTGTCTGACTGACTTTTTTGTCTGTGCTTTGCAGAAAGTTTGTCAAAGGGTGTTTTTCCAGTGATTTTGAGCAAAACCAGATTGCCTTTGAGTTTTATTTTGAACTTCTCCTGCTAGCAAAATGGTAACCAGATGAATAATAATCAGAAAAACACCTGCATTGCTTGGAGAGAACCTTTTAGCTTAAAAATGCTCTGCAAGCTACCAAGTGTCACACAAAATTAATCTGCCTTTGTTTATGGATGCAACAAATCCATTTGTGTTCTGAACATGTTGCTGTCAGACTTGAGACCTTTAATTAACACTTCAAAGTATGTGTTGCTGCTTTTTTTTCCACGTTTTGGGCAGCTGATGTTTAATTCTCTAGTAGCTGACAACTCTTTGGGGTTAACTTCAATAAAAATAAAAGGGATTTAAAACCATCCTTAAAATCCTTTCCTAACAACTGCTGCAAAGAAATGTTGTTGTTCTCTTGAGGGTATGTTCAAAACATGATTCCATGTGGTTCTAAGCTCCTTCACTCACTATATAAAAACGCAGCACAGAATAATGAGAGCATACAGTATAGTGGTCACACCTTTCATCCACCTCATTTAGTATGTTGCAGAGTAAACTTCTGTCAAAATAAAGAAAGATAACAGTAAAGGTTTAAAAATACATTATCAAGATAAAACGAACATTTGAATGTTGTTCTGTACATAAACAATGAGAAAAAAATCTGGTCCTTTTCTGTATGGATGTATTCGTTTTTCCCATATGTTGGTGGTTTCTGGGATGCAGCTGTGTCTCTGTGAGCAATTCTGTGAACCATCCCACAGGATCCTGAGGAATGTGTTTTCACAAAGTTTCCTCGAAGTAATTTAGCTTATATTGCCAGAAAAGATGGGAGCTGGGTGTTTTTCAGGGTTAAATCTTTAGGCGCATAGCATGTTTATGCAAAAGCAAGCATCACTGGACATAAGACACAAGGGCACTTCAGCACATATTTCACATTTTGAAACATTTTTCATTAATACATACATACAAATGATAAAGCACAATTTCTGTGTATGCTTACTCTGTTTTTGTACATATAGAAGCTGTTTTGTCAAATCACAAAGTGACAGCTGGAGATATTTAAGAGAATGGAATAATTCCTGAACAATGGTGTGATATGTTAATCTCTTTACCTTCCATTTTTCAAAGTTCTTGATATCAGATTGATGCAAATACAGATTACCTGTTTAATAAGTAATAAGTAATAAGTAAGTGTTATATACTTATGTGAAAAAAAACTTTAATAAATAGTATATGCAGAACGTTTGGAGACTAATAAGATTTGGATTTATTTTAAATGATACAAAAAGGGGTTATTAAAATGGTGAATTAATAAATAAGTAAAATAAGTAATCATAACTTGTAAAATATTTTGCCAAGAATTAAACTGAGAGGTTGGTATAATGAGACTTCTTTGTTCTCTGGTAGAGCTTTGGTGAAAAGAGTAATAATTTAGGCACACTGGGTTACACAAATATTTATTAACAGTAACAATGACACACTAAACAACGCACAGCATAAACATACAACATACAAGTTACACTATTTACAAACCTACAAACAAAGCAGTCTAGAGGCCTACGTCCCGACCACCCAGAAAACCCCAGACTGCTACTAAGTATTAAATGCTTATATAACCCCTACAAAAGAAGAGAAAGCAGCCTTCTAAACCAGCAGAATATGACCTACGGTTAAATCTCTCTCTACATAAATCTGGATTCTACAAAATTAATGGGAAACCTATCTCCCTAATGTAAAAATGCATTCACTAACCAGGAGAGGCTGTTTTTTAACCAAGGGGCTCTATATACAAAATCCATTTCCTAAAACAACAGAATAACAAGCTCTCTTAACAAACTTAAGATACTTAACTTGAATCTGGGCTTTCTGGATGATCTGCAGAAGGAGCTCTCTCCTTCTGTCGGTCCACTTCTGTCCTCCTCTGTGTGTCTAGACTTTTGATGACAATCTTGATGATTTACAAAGAAACGAATTAACTAAGGTAAACCAAGGTAAACTTTGCAATTGCTTTGATCACTGAATCTCACACCCTTACATCTCTGCACATATCTTCTTGCTTTGAAGCTCCCCAAGAACTGGAAATGTTGACAGTGCCAGGCGTTACCCATTGAATCGAGATTCTTAAAGGCACTTCAATAGACAACTACAGCCGGAAGAACACTTCCTCCTTTTAATAAATTTTGATTTGACAATTATTTTTTTATTATGTACCAGCCCTGTTTGGAATGGTCACCACAGACAGCCCTGGATCCCACATAGGGAGAATAAGGACATTTAGAATGCCTTTCTAACCTGCCTACACATCAAGTCATTCATTTTCTGAGTCAACCACAATGTCTGTAGGGATACTATATACAGTATGCAAGAATCATCAGTGATTATTTTAGGGTGTCATCCTTTCTTTGTTGCCACAAAGGCTCTTGGAAAGTTGAGGGGTAAGTCACTTCTTGGCTGGGTGCAGAGAGTGACCTCATTGAAACGGGTCACATTTGATATGGTATGACCCTGTAACATCTGGATCATAGAGATCAACCTGCAAATAGCAAATACCTTCACCAGATGAGCCTCACTAAGGATGTTTTTGATTGCATTAAAGCAGACTTAGTGTTGGGTTGGAAGTAAATGGCGGACCTATCGGAATGTGGTGACTGTCTTCTGATAAACTTCCAGAACTGGTGCAATGAAAGCCACAAAAATAAAACTCCTTCCTGAGGTGTCAATCTTTTCCATCTTGTGCACTTTTCCATCATCTTCCAAAAGTCAAATATTGAAAAGCCTTTTAAGTGCAGAAAATAAAACCACCACACACATAAATTAATGGAAGAAACCATAGAGAAAACTCATCGGTAGTTACCAGGAATTACTGGGGAATGGATTATTAATGTTTGTAGATCTCTTAAAACAAGAGCAGAATTACACTGGAAAATATATGCATTCACATCCTATCATTTAAAATACTGAAGGAACATTTGGTAAAAACTATCAAATAAAGTAGACTGTAAGATCCAATACTGAACACCCCTGGGCTTGTAGGATGTTTTTATCTTGTTGGAGTTTGAGATTACAGGATTTAGAGTGCAATGGTAAATACCACTGTAGCCAGGCTAGTGGCATATGGATCTAAATGGGAAATCAGACCCAAGGGGTAAAGCCTTTGTAATGTAAGCTGCACTTCACTCAAATAAAGCCCTCACTCTGAGGTTGAAGGTCTTTGAGCTGATGGATAAGAACACTTATAGTGCTGCTAAAAAGATCTCCATGTTTACCGTTTCTTGGCCTGAGCCAATGACATTCCTGGAAATGAGGATTCACTAATCTAGCTGTGTGGTTTAATCTTTCTAAGCAGGAAATCGTCACCACTTAAATGGACAAAAATAGAAAAGGGATTGTTTAAAAAAGTGTAATTATAAACCGCACTATCCTGTCTGCAGAAATTGTGAAGTTTGGATAGGCTTTAAACCCAGCCAATGAAATGGACACATCAAGTTATCTTTCCAACCATGATTTAGAACAGGGGTCTTCAACCCTGCTCCTGGAGAGACCCATAACAACCCTGTACCAACCCAGTAAATATGATAAGTCCCCTAATGTGTCATTGAGGATGAGTTATAATACTTATTTGATTGGTACAGAGTTAGTGACACCTGGTTTAGAATATGGATACAGAGTTTTCTTCCTTGTGATTTACGAGATTTTAAAACAACTGGTTTCAGAGAATATTACACCTCTTTTCCAGTCATTTGTAAATAACACCTGGGTATCAAGTTCTTTTATTGCATTGGGAGATATTGATATAATGGGGATATTTAACAATTCCAAATTGATAAAGAATTAAAGAAACCACAAATTAAAATGCATTGCAAAAAAAGATTTTGCAAAATTAATTTCCATAGTCAGTCCCCACTTAGATCTATTGAGATTTTTTGGGGAATTTTTACAAAATTGATGTTCCTTAAATAATATGTGATGTGAGTGTTGAATAATACATATTATAAATAGCTTTTGCATGAGCAAAAGGTACGATAATACCACAATAGCTGGTCCATTTCTGAACACATCACAAGATCAATTCCACTAGAAACAAATCAGTTCACAGATGCCTTAGATGTGGAACCACTAGGAGGTCTTCTAACACTATATCAGATCTGCCATCTGTACGTCTGGTTTAGTACCTACTTGTGAACTGATTTGCACATTTGCTAACCCCTGCTTGAAAGGCCTTTAGATTGTGATCAAGACCTTAGCTTAGTGATACACAACTGGCACGCCTCTTATTGTTCACGTAATTCCAGGAGGTATAATTAACAGTTTTTTTTAAAGAAGAAGCACAGAGCTTTTTGAAAATCTGCGAGCTTTCATCCATTCCCAATTAGTTGACTCAAGTTCAGGTGTTAAACAACTTTTTGATATAGGTGATTAATTAACTTGTTACCTTTTAATGAACACTTTTGCATAGACAGGGTAATGAAATTAAAAGATAAAGAATATATTATTGATTTCTTCATATAAGTTGGACAAGATTGTGCAATGCAACTTGAAAAGAATAAACTATTGTGCAATTGAAATCCTACTTATTTTCTTGGCACATTTTTTCTGTTATATCTAGTATGATATACTGCAGGCTTTTAACTTTTCTTTGTTGATGTTGTCACTGGAGTCTGGAGTTCATAAGCTTTTGCAGATGTACAGAAATGGAATTAATCTGGAATGTAGTGCACAGAAGCTCCAAAGTGCAAATTCATATGCAAACTCCATTGATAATCAAATACATTTTATCTATTAAAATAAACATATCAACTTGTTTTGTTAAGCATTTTTGTCATTATACATTATTTACTAACATACTGTACCAGTACAGAAACAAAGTTTTCACCTGATCAAACCTTGTCAGCTTTTAATATGAATATATGGTTACTTGTACAGTAAGGAGTAGTGGTGTGATAACATATTTTGAAATAAGTGCATGGTTTTGGTGCTGAATGACAGGCAATAGTTGTGGGCACAACCCATTATCCTTCTTATAATTCCATAGGTTGCATTTCAGTACTTCAAGCACTTCGGTCTCATTATTGGAGTATTACCAACATGTGATTTTGTTTTTACATGCACAGAACACAATCATTTACATGGGAAATATCTTGTATAAAATATTTATTTTGGATGTTTGAGATAAATCTGGAACATATCTAAGCAGTAGAATTTGATAGTGGCTCTGGCTGTCTCAGCAAGCTACAGTTATAAAGGAAAGGCTTTTGTTATTATTCATATTTAATATTACCGTGACTAATAAACACAATTTGACTACTTAAAACAATGTACACCTCTCTTTTTACTGTGTTACACTGTATGTGGCTTGTTTGAGAACAGCTGCATGAATTATAAAGATTGTAAAAAAACCTTATGTTCCTTATTTCTCACATTTGGTGTAGATTTAGGCACTTTAAATACATTCTATACATTTACTGTAGGTACATCTGCTTGAGACTGGTGGTCAATCAGTTTCTAATAAACCATTCAGGTAACCTGACAATGTTGTATTTAATTATTTATGCTTTACATTAGAATATATTATAGAAAAAATCAACTGCAACCCAACCCAACATCATGTGATTTTGTGGACCCCAAACAATCTTTATTTTTATAGCTTAGGCAATTAGCTTTCTTGCTCCAAAGTGCATATACTATAGATAAATAAGATAAAGGCACTACATTAAAAATAAAAAATAAAAAATAGATGGTAGCAGCTAATTACTTAGAAATGTATTAAAACTTAAAGAGAAAAAGCACAGGCAGGGCCTTTTGTGGCTGCAAAGTAGTATGTTTTGAAGTTTTGCTGCTTGCTGTTTCATATGTACATACAGCATTTAATTATGATTTGAAAAACATGTTTGTGCATGTTTCATTAAATGAGGAGAGCACAGGTAACATTTTATGTCCTGTATCAAACTGGTTTATATATTTCTGTGATTTACATATCACAGAAATATGTATACAGAGCTCCTATGTCTGACAGTCTGATAGAGTGCATTACATACAGATAGCCATGAGATAAGTGAGATAAATGCTTGTTGTTCCAACTCTGCTTTGTTGCATTGCTGTGAAGTGTTCAGTTTTACTTCTGTTTTTACAATTCAGTCAAAGCCTCTCAGACAATATTATCTTCTTTCATAAATATCATAGTGGATCAGGTATTAACTGTAATAAATTCTCTCTGTTGAATTGTTGATTTATTCAGTGCACTATCTGATAAATGAGCCATGATTGCTATCAGAAGGGAAGTTTAGAGCACAATTTCCTGGAATTTGAGCTATTAGCTTGTAAAATATTAAGGTTGTTTACCGATTAGTTTCAGCAATGATTATCCAATGTTGAACTTGGTTGAATTTATGCATGCATTATTTCTGTTCAGAAAATATAAATATTAAGTGTATTTTTCTATTTATTTTATGAGGTCACCAACATGTATACCATTAAAGCAGTGTAAAAAAACTAACATCAGATCCAGTGTAAGGAAACAATTTAAAAAGAGCCTAATTTCCATTGACAATTCCCAGACCAATATTGAAGCTAAATTGTCATTTAGAACTGTAATAAAAATAAAAAATAACAATATTTACCAGTTGCTAAATAGATTTACATATTGTTTTAATCCATTCCTCAAAAATATGCACTGCAGAAATTCTTACTGTTTTCTTAAACTATTAAGACTTACGGGTAAGACTCATTGTGGACTGTGGTTTGATCATTAGGAAATCCACTTAATTTATTTTTAACTAGTGGCACAGCAGGTACTGTACTTTATTTATAAGACTGCCCTGTTTATTATAACTCTGCCATAAATGCCGGTAAATATGGAACACACTCTTTGTAATTGAGTTCTGCATCATTTTTGTGCAAAACGTTGTTGTTAGAACAGTGCAATGCTGAACACATGATTCAGATTTACTGACTTTTTTATAATGACATTTTCTTGATTTGCAGAGCAATTGTTTGTGACCAGTTCTCCAGAGCTAGGCTCATCAAGGTTATAGTGAAAAAGAAACAATTGCCAGAGTTTGTAACTTAATTGCCTGAGCAGATATATGGCCTTATAATTTCGGGATATTTGCAAGAACAAATCTGCTTCAATTAAAAACATATGTCTAGTTTCAAGAAACATTATTAATTTGCTTTTGACGTACACTATAATTTAAAGTTATATAAATTACATGACAACATTATTCTTACTGGAAGGAGAGCTCTATTTTAAACTTTTGGAATGTGTGTAATTAACAGTCGTATTCTCCCATGTTCTCCTTGCCTTCTGTTTGTCTGACACCAGTCCCTAATTTGAGGGGTTTTAGAATATTTTATCTTTTAGTGAAGACATATACAGTATTTTACACATATGGAATGATAGAAATGTATGAAAGGCCTGTCCTTAGTCATTTGAAATTGTGTAAGTCACTGTCCTGCTGCTGTAATAGTCCTTCAAAAACTTTTGTTTGGGAGTCCATCACCTGACATTCCTTTTCTGTTTTTGTGGGAATTGTGGGTTGACCAGCAAAATCCAAACAAACGACTCTTTCCCTTGGTTCTGAAGTGGAATGATGAACAGCAAAACTAGCACAGATTACGAGCTTCAGTCAATGCAACTGGAGATCTCAACACCAAAAACCTGGCAAAGTTTAAAATACTCAAGCCATTAAAAAATAAAAGCAGAACAAGATGAAAATTTGAAAATAAATAGCGCAAACCTCTGACTTCTTCTAGGTTACCATGATCGTTTGTATTGCTTTTTTTTCTTGGAAAGTTGTACTGCCACTTGAATTCTGTACTGGTATGCTCTTAATGTACAGTATGTAGTTGTGTTAGTTCCAGGGGATAAGCTTAGAAGAAGTCGTGACAACATAACAAAAAAGAGAAGTACTGTTTATTCCTGTAACAGGAGATTGACACATAATGATGTAGCATTAACTTTTTTTAAAATCAGTCTTTCAGATGAGATGTTAAACCGAGGTCCTGACTCCCAGTGATCATTAAAGATCCCCAGGCATTTCTCAATAAGTGTAGGCAGTTATCCCAGTGTCCGGGCCAAATTTCCCCCCTCAGCCTTTACCGTGGCCTCCAAATTATCCCCAAGTATGATTGGCTTGCACTGGCCCTGAGATGGACTGGCGCACCGTCCAGGGCGTACCCTGCCTTGTGCTTGTTGCTTGCTGGGTAGGCTTCCCGTAACACCATATGGTATAAAGCGGTTTAGCAAATGAAATGACATGACAAATCACTATTGCCCTTATACAGATAGGCTTTAACCCTTTTCCTGACATACCTGTACTTATAAAATCAAAACGTATATATTTTCAGGGCCAGGAACTGGAGATAACTGTATTACACTGTACCAACAGAAGTGGTTATATAGTTCTTTCACATTTAATACTAGTAACTTTTAGACAAAAGACATATTCTTATGCAGATAGGATCTTATTACCAAAAGTCCTTATAGGAAATTAGACAACTAGAAGCAAACTATATATTTCAAAACTGAATAAAGGCTGTGGGAAGCTGATAACTAGCCTCGCTTCCGTTAAGGATAAAGAAATCAACAGCACAAATGCATATTGTTTTTGCAAGCTTTCACTTCCTGAACATAATGCGTGTGGCTATTGTACATAACCGTGCCATGTGCAACTACATAATTTAGGAACCTTCATTGCTTTCCTCATTTCCTATGCAATAGACTTCATCATCTTCATTGTAAAGTGAGTCTTTTGAAAAATATTAAGCAATTAAATAGTACACAGAAACTTTCTTGAGATACTACTTTTTCTGACTTTCAAATGGCGATAGAGAAACTTTCATGCTGCATATAGTCACAGTCGAAAACTCTACAGATGTTTCACATATAGCAGATCATGAATGCCTTTGCCTTCATGGAAAACCATAGATTTAAATATTGAAAGTGCTGTTTAGCAGAGCAAAAGATGAAGCTGAGAGGATTTCCAATCTTGGTTACTGTGACCTCAGTGTTTGCTGGTTTTCATGCCAGCCTGACTTTCAGTTGCTTAATTGAACTCTTAATCAAATTAATAATGGGATTTATTAGGCCTTTTTAATTTTTTCTGCTTCTGTTAATTGCACTTTAAAAAGAGAACTGTTCTTTTTTTTACATTCTGATCAAAGCTTATGTAGAAATACAGTGGCCAATGCCTTAGTCAAGATGTAAACTCTCCCAGTGGCAGGCAAGACTTCAATGTGGTTGGACTCAGGAGCATGAACCTTCCCTAAATGTCCCTGGCTAGAATCATCTTAATTAGAGTATTACAATTATTATTATATTAAAAGCTGAATTTTTTTTGTTGTGAGCTGTCTCTGTTTTATTTGATAATCTAACTTGTGCTTAATGCAAAAATTGAGAGAATAAAAAAAAAAGGTTTTCTCAGTCTTTTTAGGACAGTTCTCAGTGTACCGTATGTCATGTTGTTCAAACATTTGAGTGAGAAAGGTATTCGGCTTTTTTTTTTAAAAAAGGGTTTGAGACCTTTACTGTTAGAGACAATAGTGTCAATGTTTTCTTTTTGACCCTGACTCATACTCTGAATTGAAAACTTATTCAAGCAAGTTGTAACACAACTGTGATTTGCTGACTTGCTGAGGTTGCCAAGGTAACATGGGACTTGAGGCAAGAATATGTGGGGGCTGGCAGGCATTAATGCTTTGCAAGGTAAGTAGAGACGAAGCCAAGAGTATGACAAATGTCTCATTCAGTTGAGGATTTATTGAACAGTGTTTCCCTTGACTTATAGAGTGCATGTTGACCCCTGCATTGTTTAATTACCACATGTTGAGGACACTCTGAAACTAAGATCATATTTCTCTTCTCCACTGTTAACTCTTTTGTTTCATTGAAAAAGACTTTGGAGTTATCAGAATGCCACAGTTATTTCAGCCTCACACTAAGGCCTACCTGATATATTTAGGTATAACATTTGATCCTGTTTAGGATTATATTCCCCCCACTGTGTAAAACAAGATGCTTATAATTGTAATTATGACTTCTTGTGTTTATACAGTGCATCTAACTGCTCATTTCTTTACTTGTGGGAGGGGACCTGTTTCATCCACTGCTGAAGTGCAGCAGACACCTGGTGGGTAACATTCTTCTGAATAGTACCCTAAGCAGTTAGGACTTTATCCCAAAGAAGGCATCTCCGACCTCAAAATACTTTCCCTGGTCATTGTTGTGGAAATTGTGGTCTGTGGTGGAGAGTAGCACCTCCTGCTCCACCAGCACTACCTGCAGCAACCTGGATATCCTTGGAGGTCTCCCATCCCCAGACTGGCCAGTCCCAGCCTTGCTGAGATTCTGATATCTAACAGGAATTAATGTGGAAAAACTCTTGCCAGTCTACAGTAATGCAACTGTCGGTATACTAGTTATATTGTACCAGGAGCAAATTGTAAAGGGGATCCCACCTACAATACTCTAATGATTTTCAACTAAAACTAGAGCTTGTGTTGGACATTAAACAGGATATCTGAATCAGCACCTAGTTGTGTGAATCAGTTTTACACTTTTTTCTATATTTTAAAATATGGAATAAATCAGATATTTTACATCTAGTTAAATTCTAATGCCTTCTGCATGATTAGGATCCAGTAGTATCTGTTTTTTTACTTGTTATGTGTACAGCAAATCTGTTTACCTTAAGGGATTAGTTTGGGTTTGGCCCTTACACTTTAGTGGTATGAAGTGACCTCTTTATTCCACTAAATGTAAGTTGCAACTGGGATGGGAAAGCAGGATTAAGCACTCTGCATTATGTTCAGTTTTGTTCTTGTAAGTATTTACAACCCAAGAATTTTAATGTGAGCTTTACTACTGATTGGGAAAACCACAGAGGAGAAGACCAGACTGAAATTTAAACTGAGTTTTCAGTGTTCTTTCTGAAAACAACCCAAGTGGAAAACGAGGGCCAAAAAGAAAGTATAAATCAAATCTGGTTAACTGAAGGAATAAAACATTTGTTGGAGTCGATGCTTTCTGGAAGCTGTTCCCATTCTGGGGTTTGACTGTTAAAACTTGTAACCTTGTTTTGATCAAATTCAAATACGTGTGACATTTTGTTGGTGTAAACAGTGCAAGTTGAATGGAAAACAGTAACATAACACTGAATGTACAAGACAAGAAGTCTGCTTTAAATGCAATTAAATGAATTTTAAAGGTATATTCTCAAGTTGTTTCTTCCATCTCCATAAAATATTATGTCAAGGTTTCACAATCTAATAAAGGTTTAATTGTTAAGATTAATTATTGGCAATCTGGTTAGTGGTGTGATTGGTGCTGATGGGCTGCTTTCCTGTAGAGTCAGTGACACTTTCTTTTAGACAGAAGTCCAAGCCGATTTCACAGTATGGTGACTGGAGACACAGTTCCATGGCAAATGCTGTACTTTAGCTGAGGCTTTAAACTAAAGGTATTAAAAATCCCTTTACACTGTCCGTGAAAGTAGGGGTGTTCAAACTGGTGTCCTGGCCAAATGCCCTTTTACTGTATGTTAGCACGATCTGATCTACCCCAAAGTTCCCCCTTCTAACTTCTATACTTGACCTGCTATGCAGCAGGACAGAATAACGTAGATCCCTTTATATACATAAAGTTTTTTAAGGATTCCTTGCATCAAAAGATGCAATATATTGTAAATACAAGGAATGTTTATTTTTCTGGTATTAATAATACATGATGTTAAATTGTACAGCTTTCATGTTTAGATAGTACTCGGTTCTTAGCATGATCCGTTATGGTAAAAAGAAGATGCTGTTGATGTCAGGTTAAATGTGCCCTTGGGGCTTTCCTTTTTCAGACTCCCTCCTCTGGCTTGCTGTTGACAGCTGAAGTGCAATACTGGCTCCAGGGATCAGCCTGTTTGTAGCCTCCCTGGTCTGTTAGCACACACAGTGTGGTGGTGGTGGCTCCAGGCATCAACCAAATAATAAGCCTCCATAGGACATCAGTATGACAGCTGTCTGGAGTGACTGTATGGTAACCTGCTACCCCATAGATGTGGGTATCTCCTTTCACAGCTGTGTGGTTGACTAACCCACAACAGCTCAGGGAAGCTTAGGTTTTCTGGGACTAGAATCCCAGTTCCTTCCCATCCTTCACCCTACTCAGTATAGCTACCAAAACCACACTATCTGTTCTTGCCATTTTATTTCTACTCCCTTTGCATTACCCCCACAACCTCCTTTTGCCTCAGAAACCTTTGCTGAGGAGAGGAACCAAAACAGAAAAGAAAAATGCGATCAAGCTAATGTTTCAGAGCAGTTACAGTATATGCCCACGGAGACCATTTTATGCTGACATGCACCTTTCTGGTCATGAAGAAACATTAATTGCAGTTCTACTAGCAAGGTGATTCCTGAGATTATACAGATAATATATGCTGAGGAATTTGAGGAACATCCATTTTCAAGAGTTGGAATTTTATTCCTCCAATTTCATGAACACTCCCTGAAGAGATTGCACTGTACAGCACAGTGAGATGTGACGTTTAGATATGATGATTGATCGATCGATTGATTGATAGATTTCTATATATCAAACAAGATAGACACTTTGATATCTGTGCTTTTGTCATGTAAGAGTTTACAAGAGCAACAGTATTCACTACATATTTAACTCTCTGGATTGGTATCACTACTTACCCAGTACTCATATAGATCCTGAGGTGCTGTAGCATTATTTGCAGTGCTTCCGTACAATATAAAGGTACTGTATTGTAGTATAATATTAATCTTTAATCCATAATGTATTATGTATCATTTTTTTCCCAGTTTCCTGTTTATTTCACTCCTGCATGCATTTGTGCTTACATATGTGTAGTGAATTATTATAGTCAGCTGACATCAGAATGAAAACGTATTTGTAGCTGCTGCATTTTGTGCTTTTTGTTGTGTTAGTGCTGCTCCTTTATGAATGGCAAGCAGGTATGTACCATGGACAAAGGCAATGCAATACTAACTTTTGAAGGGCGATGTAAGGAGTGAAAAAAACAAAAACTGTTCAAAAGATGAAAATAACTCCTTTTTTTCTACCAATGCATAGGTTGAGATGTACATAACAGGTATAAAGATTTCCTGTGAAACTACTGGAATAATTCAAAACCTAATGTATGTTTATAGAAATCTTGTTTCTGTAGTGTTCTAAAGTTTCAAACAAAATGTGGTTTCACAGAAATATCATACTTCAGTTTTGAAGTTTCTCGTGAATTCTTTTCAAAGCCTGTCTGACCTCGACTGGAAAGAGATTGAACAGCTGACTACATCAACAGCAGTTTTTTTGGTTCAATTCCTTTTACAAAAATTCCACTACATCAAAATAAATAAATAAATATATCATTAAGTGCAGAATATATTGAATAATATTCACCTTTAAAACAAAATGTTTTCCTGGACTATTTATAAACACTTCTATCTGAGTGTTTGGGAAAGGTTTCAGATGACATAAAGGTGTGCCACAAATTAATCCATAGGCCTTATCCATGATTTCTGCTTTCATAAACTCAGGATTTTTTAAATTTTCACCACCATTGTCTGTATGACAGTGTCAACGTCTGTGTGATACAGAGTTTGAAAACACAATCATTTGTGTATTGTTTCAGCTGATGAAGAAACAAACAAGACCAGCTTTTCAATATGGTCTTTGTCAGAAGCAAAAAGGGCATTGTAGTGAAATGCATGTCCTTAATGCCCCTGAATTACCAAACCAAATTGCACAACAGTATATTTTGTTTATGCAATATTTAAAATGAGACCAAATTTCATATATACCCAACCAAAGTGCAGGAATTTCTGTTGGTTATTCTATTGGAAAAAAGAATATTGCCACAACTTTATTGTTAACAGACACTGGCAGAGAATGCACATTGGAATTTCAGCTGTATTTAACTTGGTGGCGAGCTTTCCAGACACATTTGGAATGTCATGTGGTACCCACACATTTTGGAACGCACCAGGGTTTCTGCCACAAAGTAATATTCCTAATTACTGTATTGTTTCCACACACCAGCGGTTTCTGGTATTAAAATTTTCCAAAAGCTACGAGGGCTGTTTCTGTTTATCCACAAAATGGAAGAGGGAGAATAAACAGTGGCAAAATATTGTTCTCGACTTCACCCTATATAAACCTTTCAGAAAAGAGCTGTGTGCTACATTGAGGAAGTGACACCGAATGTGCAGTATGTCCTTGATTGCTGCATTCTGATCTGCTTATGTTTTAACTGTGTCATTGCTTAAAATAAATAAGACTGATGCAGGCCTAAATGATGCATTAGAAACCTGTAGTACAAAAATCCAACTAAAGTATCCAACTAAGCTATCCTAACTCTGGTTAGAATGTCTGATATTTTTTTAAATGTATTTTGTCTCTAGATATTCCAGAGCAAATACAGACTGGCCTAGAAGTTCCTTGAAGTAAACTGGAATCCATTATTGCAATATACGTGACCAGTATTTGAAACCTTTATCATTTATTTTTTCTCATTTTCATCTCTCCCTGAAAAGTATTCTTTGTGTTTGATGCAGTTTTCTTAAGACGGTCTTTCTTTCCTATAAAAATATAGATGGAAAAAGTAGGTTCTTCTTTTCTTGTGTTTTACAAATCTGACGACCTTTTTTCCTATGCGTTTGTCTTTTAAGTGTCGTTTAATAGTTATTAAAGTTTTTTACTTGTATCATTAACTATTTGCATGCAGGTAGCATGTGCTTGTTCAACATCCTTGTGTATTTGTAGGGAGGCTTGAAATGGTGTTCAACCATAAGAGAACTGATTTTTGTTGCTTCTAATAAGGTCCCATCTTTGGTTTATAATGGAGGGGAGACATTTTTTATTTTGTTAAACTTTGAGTTCTTGAACGTTCTGCATAAAGTACTGTCTTGTTACCAGTGCTTGTTAGTAAGACTGATAGTGATGGTGACAAACAGAGTAATGTACTAACTTACTAATATACTTACTGTACTAATATACTAACTAACTAATATAGCAACCTGTCATATTGAAACCAGCAGCCTTGAAATATTGTTTATGTGGAACATACAGTATCTGAATGGACAGCTAACCTTTAGATATACCCTGTGCGTTATTCAAGGCCTGACAGAGATACTCATACCATACATATGGAAGTGTTATAGAAAAAGTGGTCTTTCCATTGAAATATCAGAGCTGTAAAACCAAGCGTTAAACATTGCTGTTGGTAAGAAAGAGTTGATTAAAATTAGTCCTAATGATTCCCTGGTATGAAGAAATTATGTGAGAGATAAGAGATTCATTAAGTAGAGTTTTTTCAGGGAACATAAAAGGAAAGAAAATGATTTGCAATTTTCATGAAAGCCTTCAAAATCTGGGATTTTTGGATTTTGTTCCTTTGCAATGCTGAAGGCGTGTTAAAATCTGCAAGTGTGTAAAATATACAGGAAAGTATGCAGTGGTAAAGATTTTTACATACTGAAGAAAGCGTCAAGTATCCTTTGAATTATGTTTATTAGAAATATGAATGATTGAAGTTTTCTTTATTCAGAAAGGTGTTAGGATGATGTAATTAATCATGGTATTGTAGAATTCTGAATGAAAAAAAAAACTGGACTGAAATCCAAATCTTTAACTATAACAAAATACCTTTTGCAAAAAGACCGATGCAATGATTATCCACTGAATCTGTAATTAGAGATTGATACAAAAAGAGAAAATTCTTCTGCTAGGAAAAAATATGAACAGACAAATATGGTTTCTCTGAGCAAAGCATGCAAATTCCCCACAATGTTTTGCGAAAATACCAGGGAGATGGTATTTGAATAAAAGGAGCACATTCGTAACTGAATGACTGTGCTCAAATGTGTAAAAACTGCCATGAATTCTCTGATGGCACCGAACACTACTGACCATGTTGACATTTGAGTGATGTTTAATTTTTCCACAGCAGGGGACAGGTAGAGTTCTGTGATCTTTTTTGTTGCAGAACTGATTAACATTTGCAATATTAGTAGGGATAAATGCATACCCAGTGATAAAGTAGCATAGTTTTGGATAAAGCTACCTGTTATTTTTTTGAAAGTTATTTGCCTTCTATTAGTGAAAGAACTGAAATCACAAGATTCTGAGTGGGGTGCTTATTTAGGCCATTTAAGTGTAGTATTTAACTGATACAGGATTAATTAAAAATCTAACTTCAAGTGGAAGTTAAGGAGTTATATCAAGTGCTGTTCATGTTAGGCTTTATCTATACAATTAAGTCAGCTCTTTTCATATGTATAGTTTTGTTACCTGCAGTTGCTTTATTCCACTTTATTAACACAACGATACTCTTGAAAGATCTGTAGTATGATATTTCAATTGCTTAAATTTTTATTGGATTTTTAATCCTAATGGATCTGTCACGATTATAGTCCCCCCTCCTTAAGGGTGCTCCAGCCCTTTCGCTTGAGACTTTATTCTGTGCACCTGTTTCCTATTCCCAGCCCACCTTAAAAGCCAGGCGCTGACGCTCATCCGGGCTCTGCATCTGATTTTCGTATCGTGCGAGTCCGGGACCTGGAAGCGCCTGGTCCCGTTAAGGTTTTAATCTCGGTTCCCGTTCCTGTTCCCTGTCTGCCGGTTCCGACCTTCCTGCCTTCGTGTTTTAATTCCGCGTTCTGATGGATCTCCTGGTTTTGGACTTACCCTTGTGTTTTGGATATTCTCTAAGGACTACTCTTTTGGATTGTTCGCCTCGGCCACGCCTCCCCCGTGCACCAGCGCACCTTGGACACGCCCCCCTGTCTTCAGCCCCGTATTCCTGCATGACGTTTTCCCCAGTGTTTTCCCACTTCGTCGGATTGTGTCGTCCGCATAGGGTCCGGAAAGAACTGTTCGTTACAGGATCCCAGAGTTTTTCACATACAGTATACAGTATACAATTATCCTTTTTAATGATATCAAGATAAGTTTAGCTTTCTGTAAAATAAATGAAAATAATCAGTTAAAAAACAAAAGAGTTTCATTAACTTAAAAAACAAACAAACAAATGAGCCGACCAGCTTAGTACAGAAATGCAGGATGCACTCGAGTCATTCAATCTATCTGCAATGACCAAATAGGGTTTTAAAAATAAGAATGAGCTCCCAGCACAAGTTGATTTACCGATTGATTATGCATGAAAACAGAGAAATTTCAAGTTCAAGTTTATTTGTCTGTATACTCACTCCAGTCTGTAAATTACCAAATGACCAGTCTCATCCTGCAGAACTCCAGGTGGTAACTACTAGGTCTTACATATTCAGAAAACTATTTTGATAGCTTATCTGCAGCATTGTAATTCACCATGTATCTGTGTAATTCTCACTATCGTGTTTAAATCCTCAAGCAGCCTGACTGAATATGAATAATCTTGTAAGGGGAAAAAGTCATATTTTTATTTTTCCTTTTCTGCAACTGACACATTTCACAAATGGCTGTAATATTTTGCCACTGAATATAGCACCTTCCTAGTGTACCTCAATCAAACAATCCCCTGACACATTCTCAAATACCTGGTGACATCCGTGAGGAAAATTAATGTCACCTGATAACCTCGCCTGGATTTGCGTGTCAAAGCTGCATCATTTCTCTGCTTATTATTGCTCAAAAAGATTCTCTGATAGGCGGGAAACAAAAAAAGAAGAATCCAGTTCTGATGCTTTAGTACAGTTGTCTTTAAACTCACGGACACAGAGCTTGCAAAACGACCTCAGTCGGATTCCTTTAGAATTTTTTTAAACATTGAACTTGAAGCCCCTTTATTCTTAGATGATGTTCTAATGATCACAGTCCTCCCGTTCAATGCTAATGCTGACCTAATTCCATGAATTGTTTCTGGTAGCCTTGTCGGCGCAATCTGTTTTGTCACTTGATAGCATATTGTGTCAAGATAATCCTTCAAGGGCGTTGTTGTGAAACTAATTCCACAGCGTTACAGCCGCCACCCCCCAGCTCTCCCCCCATCCTCACAGTAAAAGACCCCCACTTTTTCCGTGGACAATGGGAGCAAATATCTCAATGAGTCATTTACTTTATCACAACGCATCTCACAAATGACTTGACATAAATACTGTATGCCTAATTTTGTAACTGTACATCTTTCGAAGCAGACTAGTTACAGAGGACTGTATTTGCTGTTTGGTTATGTCTAGAAAAAGAAATGCTAATTTACTCTTGATATAAAATTGCTCAAATGCAAAAACTGTCACTATAGTACTGTGTATAGACTGATTGATACTGTACGTTTATTGCATACAGATGAGTAGATAATGAAACCTACAGCTTGAAAGTAACTCTTATACTGGATTTTGTGCTGTATTCAGTGTTGGAATAAATAGGCACATCTGTTATGAAGGTGGTCTGCTGTTATTCGTGTTATCAGTTAGAGATCTCACAATAGCATCGTGGCTGATTTCATTACACTCCTCACAGTTGTCTGTCATTAAATGCCTTGTTTGTCATAGAACAATAAACTAACTTTTACTTTTCAGTTACTACAATGCCAGGAGACAACCAAAATACCTATTTGTATATCAGTTGCTTCTTAGCTGCTGTATCTCCCATTGTATCTATTCTTGTTTCTTCTTAAATTGGGTACATTTTACCTGTGTTTTGCTTTATGGTTTTTATAAAGCTAATAGTATAAAATAAAATTCCTAGAGTTACCCAAGTTTTACAAGAAAAGCTGTAATGTAATGCAATGTGATATACGTTACTTACCTACTGAATGTTACTGTTACTTACTCATCTATAGAAGTTCAATGATTTACCCAGCCATTTTGAGAAAGCTGCTTCTTCCTGGTAAGGGTCAGATCAACATGGTGCTTAACCTGAAACTATAGAGTTCACACCAGGACCAGGGGAAGTATAGAATCATCAATTAGCCTGACACATTTCCCTCTAAAGGTGGGAGGAAACTGTAGCACCCAGCTAAAACCTACTCAGACTTGTGGAGCACTGCTCAAACTCCAAACAGTAGGTGCCTCAGTCTGGAAATAACAACTAAAGAAGAATTCGCATACATACTTTAAGCATATAAAACATAACAGTGAAAAAATGTGAGTGCAGATGTTAAAATACTTTAGGGCAGTGCTTGTTTGCTAGTAGGAGTGGTATTCACTTTAATGAAAGCCTTTTCAATGTTTTTAACAGTGTTTACACCAAAATAACCTGACCAAAACTGCCAACTTTCAGTACAGTAAGAAGGGAATTTTATAAGAAAGTTTTTCTGTGGAGGAAAGTTCACACCTACTGTAAATAGATGATATTTCACCCAATTATTATCTAAACAAGTTCACAGGAGACAATGAAAAACCACAGAAAATATTGCCTTATTTAAAAGAAAATACAATTTGTTTTACATCTATATAAACGTAATATGTGTGTCAGTGGCAACTCTTGTAGTGTGATGGCAATATCATACAAAACAAGCTCTGTTGTAACACCTTCTCCTTTGGGGTTTTATTTATGGTGCAAAAATGAGTAAAAAAAGCTAAAATATTTTCAAATGATGATGAAGCACCGGTGAGGAGAAGGAAAGAGTGGTGTGGGGAAGGGTAAACAAGTCTACAAACCTACACAGTTCACTCTATCCTCAAATCCCAAAATAACTAGATGAGCACAACACTCCAGAAACAAAACACTCATATTGTGGTTCTTTCCAAATGACTCTTCCTACTAGCACTTTCTCTCAACTCTAACACCCCAACCTGAGCTCCACCCATTCAGTGAGAAAAAGACCAATGATATGAAACAAGACAATACATTGACCCTTAATGGCGAAGAATCTGTAACATGAATGCAGAGGTGAATCAATCACAATAGAAAGAGATAGAGCACAGAGAACTAACACAACCCACACAATGTACTGGCCAGTAACACAACAAAATTACACACACTGTGTTAAATGTTCTAGCTCCAAATGTGAGCTGCATTGCCGGTGCCTCAATCAATGTAATATGTGCTGATAATGCAATTTCCTTCCTTCATGTCAACCTTGTCGAAGGAGTTCAGAATCCGGTGAGTAAAGCCTGTTTGCATGTGTATTTGTGTTGTGTAGATCAATATGATGTGACTTCATTATCACAGTATACTTCAGTAACATAGCACATTTTTTTATCAAACAATAAATACATACTTACAAGTGCTAACATTCATTTATTCCTGACATTCTATCAATGTAGCAGCTACCAATGATGAACAAATAGATGTTTTGTATTGTATGTGTGACATGAGTGTGTGCACTCATGTTCTTTCGAAAAAGTCTCACCGCATCCCATAAAGTAGACAGGGGAGAGAAGTTTTTTTTGTCCCGTAGTTTTTGTATTATCTTTGTGAAGGATAGAAATATTGTCCTGTGGTAAAATTAGCCGGATGTTCTTCAGGGTGATTAAGAGGGATTGGTTACTTTCAAGACTGCAAAAAGAGGCTGTCAAAATGAATTATGGTGATTTGATGTGTGGAGCTAAATAAAAAGTCAGCAGCTGTGCTGCTTCAATGCAGATGTATCTCTAATAATTGAACCTCACTGCCTAACTATGCCTGCTTTGGAAGTTAGATAACATCTTGACATAATGCCAATTTGTTCTAAAAACAAGTAGAGATACTTGGTAATGAGGTCAGTTAACTTGCAGGTAAAGGCAGCTGCAGGAGATATTAATGGTATTAGTCTGTGGAGGTGATCTGTTAGACATGTAGCGGAAGGCTGTCAGGTCAAATCATGACCTAGTAATGCTACTCTGTTATAATGCTGTTTAAGAAAAGTTATTTCCAAATCCTATTAGCCTCTCCTTGCCTTCGCAGCAATGCACTTGGAGCAGCTCAATCATATAAACACCAGAGCGAGTACTCAAGCTGTGCAAAGATGATTGTGCACAACACAGCAAGGCTGTGATGTTGCACAAATGAATCATCCAAAAATAAATAAGAATCTAGTGGCGCCATCCTTGCTTAGTTGGCTTTGGCCTAGTAAATCCATTCCCAGGGGTAACTAAGTTATATGGAATGCTCATGAGCAAAAAAAAAAAAGAATCTCTGGTTCAGCTAGTATTGTTTTCTTTTTAAAGATCAGAATTGGTAATTGCTTGACTGATTATGACTGACAATGTTGAAAACTCAACTGGAATTCAGTCTGTTTTATAACTTCCTACCAGTCCTGTTGGAGAGATGAACCTGTTTCAGTAATATGGACCACTTACACAGCACCTCAGGGGCTGCGTAGATTAAAATTATTTTAATGTTCCTGTGTGGACACTCTGCCTGGCCTTATTTTTTGTGCTGTGATTTTCATACCCAGGCTTGGGTTTTTGTTAACATTTATTCAATCCATCAGCCTTGTGATGTCAATAAGGCCTCTCATTTAGGTATTAAATGATTAATCATTAAACAATCTTCCTGATGTGTTACTGTACTACTCAATTAGTGTTCGAATAAACAGAGCTGGAAGGGAGTGGTGGTGTGGCAGCTAGAGTTTTTGCTTCACTGCTCTTAGGTCCTGGGTTTGATTCAATCTGGGGTGCCCTCTGTGCAGAGTTTGCATGTTCTCCTCCAGGTCATGGAGGTATTCACCAGTTATTCCGGCTTCTTTCCATGTGCCAAAGACATGCTGTCAAGGAGGAATGGCATCTCTATATTTGTCTACCATATGTGTGTCTGCCAGGATGCTGTCAAGCTCTCTGCAAACCTGCGCTGCACTAAGCACTTAGAATACTTGGTCAATTAAGCAAGTAATGTTTCAATGTCCCACTGGTCTTTAGGGGCTAAAAGACATTCTGAGTTTCGTTTCAAATGATCCCTAAATTACTTCATTGAACACACCAGCTGGTTAATTGATCGCAGTAAAATTGTTCAAGGCCATTAGAAAATGATGATTTAAGAATACTTACAAATGTGAGAAAACCATTTGGCCCTCAAGCCCATTCAGTAGTTAATAGTTAATTGATTCAAGGATCTCATACATCTGTCTCTTGAAGGAAGATAAAGTATCGGCTTCAAGAGCATGATTGGGTAGTTTTTTCCAGACTACCATTCTACAGACCTCTTGGAATGGGTATCTTTAGGAGACCTCTCTCTCTCCTAGCATTAATCCTGCATCCTGCTTGTGGGCACACCAGTCTCCATTTGGTGGTTTGAACCAAATCTTTGAGCTGACGTTGCCATTAACTGCGACGGAGAAATACTCCAACCAGCGCGTCACTCCGCCTAGAGAACAAAGTAATAGAGGGGGATTATTAGGAGGCATGGGAAATTTGGCCAGGATGCTGGGGTTACACTCCTACTCTTTTCAAGACACCCTGGGATTTTTCATGACCACAGAGAGTCAGGACCTCAGTTTTCCATCTCATCCAAAGGACAGTATAGTGTCCCCGTCACTATACTGGGGCATTAGGACCCACCTGGACCACAGGGACCTCACTAACACCTCTTCCAGCAGCAACCTTAGTTTTTCCCAGGAGGTCTCCCATCCAGGTACTGACCAGGCTCACACCTGCTTAGCTTCAGTGGGTTCCCAGTTGTGAGTTGCAGGGTGATATGGCTGCTAGCTCTTTAGAAGACCTCTGTACTAAGCAATTATTGAAACTGGATGAATATATTTAAAATTCTATAGATAGCTGTAGATATTTATTTAACCTCAACATCATTGTAAATATTTACAACAGGATTGTAAATTGATATTTATTCTTCCAAACAAGTCAGATACATTAGTTTATTGATCCATTGGTACTCAAACCCATTTGTAAAAATATATTTTTCCCACCTGAATACCACCTGGCAAAGACATACAATTAGTCAAAAGAAGTGAAGATTTATTATTATATTTGATGCGGGTATTGTTATTACATGACTTATATTTTTGGCACCTATCCCTGAACAGAAGTTGTGGAAATAACATCTCTTTACACAATTTGTGGTTTTTGGTCAGATACATCAAATTAATAACACGAAGAAAAAAATTGAGAAAAAAGTTTCAGATGTATACTGTTTTGCTAAGTATGAATAAAATACAATTGGTTGTATATAATTGGCTGTTGATGTTCAATTCAGTCATATGGTTAATCCAGTCTTTTTTCATCGAGAGACGATATGCCATTAATTATGTTGTTAAAAGTTGTTTCTATGTTCTTATAATTAATACATATTTCAGCATCCACAAGACTGGTACCTTGTTACACCAAAGAACAGTTTTTGATGTTACCAAAACCCCTTCAAAGAAATTCCACTGCTGTTTTTGTTTTTGCAGCCTCTCAATTACAGGAAGTATTCTATGCTTGTATAGAATCTCACAGCTAGAGACCATGCTAAAAAAAATCTGTCTAAAGTGGCCTTTATATGCCCATTCCAAGAAATTAGCTGCACTGGTGTTAACATCTCAGAACTTATATGCAGTGTCATGGGATCTTTAATGACCAGTTTCTGCTGTTACCATGCTCGGAGCATTGCTTGGGAAGTTGTGATTCAGTGGAAAACACTTCACCTCTAGTCAACCAGTACTACTTGCAGCAACACTCTGTACTTCTTTAGAAGTATTTCAGCATTACCCAGGACCAGTCATGCTTAACATCTGAGATCAATGACACCAAACTCTAGGGGAGTTACAATGTTGCCCAATGATATGAATTTTGATTGGTTTAACATTTGGTTTATGATATTGCTTTAAATTTAGCAGAGGTTTTAAACATCTGTACTGTCACAAAATATCTTTGGTTAATGCGGTCCATTTACAACCCTAAGAGTATCCCAAAGGTCTTGCTATGTTTTGTTTTTTCACCCTCCTCTGAACCAGAAAGGCAGGTCAGACCCCAGTTAATAACCATGACTACCAGAGATAGCAATCATAGATGTACATATTCTTATCTGTGGTGGAGCTGAGACTTGTTTGTTTATGTATTGGTCTTCCATGAGTCATTATAACTCACGCAAGCTTTTGGAATTAAGTTTTTTGGAATTTGTGAGTTTACAGTAGGAGGGCAATAAAATGTAGGCAATTTTTGTAATATTTTTGGATGAGAGCTTGTACTTGTATACAGTTCAGTAGGTGTGACTTTTAAACAGTCCAAAGAAACAGTATTAAAGGATTCCAAGTGCACTTTTGAATTTAGATGTATTTGGGATTAACTGACCGTTTCCAAGATCATACTGTTTAAGAAATACACTTCCAGGCTGTACTTTTCCTTACATACTGCAAGACCTCAGGGATCAAACAAACAGACAATTGACACAACTCCCTAATAGAACTTTGGGTGCTCAGCAAATCACAGCAGTTACTGTCACACAACAAGACAAGACAAGGGAATGCAAGTTAAGTTCATACCCATCAATCCTTGCTCACACTTGGCCAGCTGTTTTGAGCAATCAATCTCAAAGAAAAGTCACATTTGTTTAATACTGCTATTAAACTACATAAAAGACTAGATCTAACCAGATCTAACCAGTGATTTCTAGATTGAAGGACCCAGACTGTAGACTGAGTGAGGTCATTACTGATTGAACCAATAAGTAAATCTTCTGTTCTGCCTGTACCTGTCTACCACCTTGGCAAATGTATGGATTTATCAGTTACAAAATCTAAAAGAAAAATCATATATACAGTATGTTTTAAACGGTACAATTCTTCAAATCGAGTCAATATATGGAAGTTTTACAAAAAAGTCAGGGATTGTTTTTATAAATCAGTGGCCTAGAATAAACAAAGCAGAAAGCGAATATACAAAAGCTGGCTCTGAATTGTGGCTGTGAGAGTTAGCTAATTTGGGTAGACAAGATGCCTCAAACCACAGAATTGTCATAAAATGGATTTAATAAGTCTGTCAATCTTTCCTCATATGGAAGTCATCTTGTGTGCAGACTCCCTGATCTGTATTGCTGTGAGTGCCAGTGTTGTTTATATCTATGTGGAGCATTTTTATGGGGAGCTTCGACTTTACTGGCGCATACTGAGAAATATTTTTAGACCGCATTATCATGCCATTCTCTGAAGCATGTTTGAGTGCACGCATTTTACAAAAGTCAGCACCAATTTAGGAAGCATGTAAACTCCTGTCTGTAGACTTGGAGCAAAATTGTTTCCTGTCTGCACAATACATTTCAGTAAAAAAAAAAAATGTATGTTTGGTACGCTGGTCCCATAAGGGTGGCACTTTAAAATGTGCTTTTCAGGGCCCAGACACCGTCTCACTGAGAGACAGTCCTAATTGCTTATGGAAGCTTGTTGTCTGTGTGACATGTGTTGGCCACAAAATGTAGATTGTTCTCCTTTTGCTTCTTGTTGCTGTGCAAACGTACGTTGCTGGGACATGTCCAAGATAGATTCCTGGAAACCTTGCCAGTCTTGGTGTGGGCTTCCTGTAACCTGGCTTGGGCAGTGCAAGTGGACATAAAACAATGAGAAATATACAATGAAAGTCCATAGCAACCCCCTCCTGTCCCCTGTTACATTCCTTCTGAAGAAACAATAGGCTTTTGTACTTGCTGGCAAAACACCCTGACACAAATGAAAATAGAGCCACAAACTGTAAGTGATAAATTTTAACTTTACTGCACATGATTTTGGCACTAGTCTTGAGCAGACGGATCAGTTTCTAGGTGGAAATCTAGTTCGAGGAATGCCCCTTTGAACTTATTAAAAGTCACTTTCTTTCAGGTTTTCTGTTAAGAAGCCAAGAAAACAAGTCTGCATACTTTCAAATACAGGATAAAGGCATTTTTTTTTTTGTGAAATTGCTCAGGCTGACTGTGCCTGTAAAATTCCACCATGAAAATAAATACATTTCAAAATACTTAATAATAATAATATACTTTATTTTATATAGGGCCTTTAAAGATGGCTTCTCAAAGCGCTTTACAGAATGAGAACAACAATAAAAAAGAATACACAAGATAAAACACAATTACAATATAGAGAGGAGACCGTGGATGGTGGTGCTAGGAAAAGCAGAGGGGTGAAGAATAGAACCAGTTAAGTAAAGGCTCTACTGAAGAAGAAGGTTTTGAATCTGGATATGAAGGAGTTTAGAGAAGGTGACTTTCTGATATCCTTGGGCAGAGAGTTCCAGAGCTTGGGGGCATAACAGGAGAAGGCCCTGTCACTCATACAATGTAGACGGGCTTGGGGGACAGTAAGGAGACCAGAATTAGAAGTGTGAATGTTGCGAGGTGGGGAGTCAGGCGATAATAGTTCAGACAGGTATTGAGGTGCGAAGCCATGCAGAGCCTTATAGGTGTTTTTGACAGGAAGCCAGTGCAAGGACTCCAGGATAGGAGTAATAAGATCACTTGCACTAGACCATTAGATGTATTACCAAGAATTTACAGAAACCATCTGAGGAATTTTCAACATAATGCACTCTACTATGCTTTTATGTTGTTCATTTCATTTTACCTAATAATTATTCCTTACACTTATACAGAGCTGTTCTGAACACCACTTAAAGCACTTTGCAGGTAATGGGGACTCTCCTCCACCACCATCAATGTGTAGCCCCCTGGATGCTGCGAAGGCAGCCAAAGCATGCACAGTACACTACCACACATCAGCTATCAGTGGGGGGGAGAACAGATTAATGAAGCCAATTCAACGATGGCGATTATTAGGAAGCCATGAATGGTAAAGGCCAGAGGAAAATTTGGCCAGGACACCAGGGTAACACCCCTACCCTTTCTGAGAAATGCCCTGAGATCTTTAATGACCACAGAGCATCAGGACTTTCGATTTACATCTCATCAAAAGAGGGCCGTTTTTTTTTACAGTATAGTGTCCCCATCATATTGGGAGTTTAGGATCCACACAGACTGCAGGGTGAGCTTCAACTACTGGTTCCAGAACGTCTTCCAGAAGCAACCACAACTTTCCCCGCAGGTCTCCATCTAGGTACTGGCAAGGCTAACACCTGCTTAGCTGGTTGTGGAAAGAACCTCACTTAAGAGCAATATTTGCACATGACAAAAAAAATGAAATACAATGGGCTTAGAATTTTCTTCAAGAGGCTTTCTTGTTCACTGGTTGTCTCTGAGAAACAGCTACAATATTGGACCCTGAAGGAGGTTATGAGTTATCCCTTTCTGACTGCAGTGATGGTAATGCATTGTCCAGGTCATAACCAATACACAGAACAAACGCAAAAACACATTAAATGGATACATGTGGTAATCTGTTCAAGAAAAGGATATTGATCTCAGTGAGGTTATACTGCATATTAAGGTTCAATGAATATGGTAAGTCATCTTTGCGCATATTTTATTAATTTGGCTACACAGTTGTAATTATAACAGTACATAAAACATAATTTGTGTAAATATTTCAACTAGTCTTCTCTGTAACTGAAAAACCAAATGAACTACCTTTCTTTCATAATCTTTCTTATGTATTTATCCATTGACTTTGAACTTCACACATGAGGAAACCCATTCAAACCTATAAAATTGAATAAATGTAATTTTACAAACAAAATAAATGAAAACATAAACACATCACTACAATCTTGTCTTCCCTGAATTTCCACCAGAAATGTGCTGACAAAATTGTTAAAGCTTCAATGTTCAATAAATAGGTGCCAATCTTGTCATTCAAATACTAAAACAGTTTTAAACAGGGGAGTTGAAAAACAAATAATGGCTGGCATCCACTTACATAATCTTAACAGTGGAAACATGTTATGTAAAGCTAAAGAGCTAATGGACCATTTAAATTTTCCCAAGGGACGGGAATGCAACATCTATTAAAAGGTCTTCTTGGCGATTTTCAAGTAGCTAAAATCTAAAAATAAATAATGACTCCTACATGTTAAAAAATAAGAATCGGTTTCTATGAATTTCAACCACAAATACCACAAGAATGGGCAAGAACTAGCAAAAGAATTTGCATGGAAAGAAGGCAACATTGGATATCATCCAGACTCTGTTTTAGGGTGTGGGATCATGGTGGTGATGAAGCAGAAGACAAAAAGTTTTAGTGGTGGGAAACACAAATAAATTGACATATATTCCACCAACAATGGAAGAAAAAGGCTTCTTTTCTCCCAATTTAGAAGATTTCTTTTTCTTTTTTAGTTCATGCACATCGATCACAAGATTAATCTCTTTAACCTTTAAATCTTTAAAGGTTACTTTAAGAACATTTTCACCTCATAAATCTGACTTTTGTATGGCCCAGAGGCTTCACTATAATAAGTGCTTTCCTCTGCCTGTGTTTAACTCCACATTTTTGTAGCTTAGCTCCAAAACAAAGTCAGAAGATTCATGATTTTGTACAATATCTGTGGCCACATCCCATTAGGTAAGAGCTGTAAAAAATACAAAAAATAAATTATTTAGTGAACGCTTTGATTTTAGAATTCAAATTAAATTGTGAGATTAAATTAAAATGCTTAAAATCAGAGAATTTTGTAGCATTTCTAGTATATTGCTTTACCTATAGTATAGGAATGTACAGTATCTTACTGTGAAATTCCACATGCTGGTTTGGGAGAACATAGATACTGCTACATTTGGGGTGTATTGGGAGTTGATAGAGGTTATGTTAACTAATTAAGCATTTCACAAGACAGGAAATACCAAGCAAGGTCATGTGACTTCTTTAGGATTCTGTGAACAATCTGTGGTTTACAAGTAAATAGCTTAAAAGATAAGGACTTATTAAACTACAGGCATACAAAAGACAAAACACACAAACACATACTGCATTTACAGACCGCTGGGTGCCTCTGGAATGAATTCCAGAGCCCAAAATGCTCCCATGCATCTACTCAATTGCTAATGCTAACTACCTCTATTATGCTTAAAAGTAGACACAAATCTTTATCTAGGAAAGTAAGACCATTTTCATAGTTTCATTGCCAGGAACTTGCCTTGCAACTCACAACTAGCATAAGACCATTTTCATAGTTTCATTGCCAGGAACTCCCCTTGCAACTCACAACTAACAATCTACTGAAGCTCAGCAGGTGTGAGCCTGGTCAGTACCTGGATGGGAGAACTCCTGGGAAAGCTAAGGTTGCAGCAGGGAGAGGTAGAATCAGGAGGGAGTGCTCATCCAGTGGTCAGTATAGGTACAGTGTTGGTCACATGAGCCTGGATGGTGAGATCTCTCTGAAGGTGTCAATCATCTGTTTTCTATACTGAGTTGAGAACTGCTTGTCAATCAGATGACCCTCAGGCTCTGAAGACATTATAACAATGTATCCCACTTTGTATACATACAGTATGATATATAATATATAATATACTGCATAATATATATCTACTGTACTATATATTACATAGTGTACAGTAAATATCAATTCTCATAACACAGATGTCTCAAAAGACATATGAAAATAACAAGTTTGCACATCTGTACCCAGCACATAACAGTACAGTTCTGTTTTACAACTTCCTTAACCATTATGAAACATAATCAAAACAGCTCTGAAGACCTCATTTGCTGAATAATAGGATTCTGCAGAGCGTGCATAACTTAAGCAAACATGTCTAAAATTTTCCAGCATCTTAATTTCCTAAATAACAATAGAAAGAACAGCTTTGGCCCAACTGAGAAAAAGCAGGTTGACCAGTAACACATTGCAATATGACGAATAAAGGGCGATGAGTCACTTTTCTACAGAACAGTGAAATCTGGATACTGTTTCAGTGGGGAATATGTACATGAAATTACTCAGGAAGTTTTAAAGATTTAAATGACAAAGGAGGGCTTGCATGTTTGGCTCAGCATAGCTTACAATTTGCAAATTTTCTTAAGTACCTAATGCAGATAAATAATGAAATTTTAACCATTAACAAAACTACAACTGGAATAAATTTACAATGGGAAATAGGACTGGACCTTCGCATCACATTTACTTGGTCAAAAGTAATATGAAACTTGTTAATGTTTCACCACGTGTTTATTTAGCAAATTGTTTTTTGTTCTTTAAGTGGTAAGCGTTGCTGCCTCACAGCTCTAAGGCCCTGGGTTCACTTCTGGATTATCTGTTTGGAATTTTTATATTCTCCTCTGTGCTTGTGGGTTTCCTCCTACAGCCAAAAGACTTATAGGTAGGTTAATTGATTTCTGGAAAGACTGGCCCTGATATGAGTGTTTGCATGTGTGAGTGATAGGCTATGTCCAGGGTATATCCTGCTTTGTGCCAGTTGCTTGCTGGATTATTCTTCAGCTCCCCCACAACCCTGAATTGGATGAAGTAGTTAGAAAATGAATGGACGGTTCATTTGTCATGAACTCAGAGCTGCGCCAGATAAAATAATTTGCCGTTAATAATTTAACACCAAGCTGATGTTTGCTGGGATCTGGTGGCAAAGTATTCATGATACAGATGGGCTTTCTTAAATCCTTACTATCAATTTTTCCCAAAGCCCTTATTATGCTTTTTACATCTTTAGCCTCATAAAAAAATAGTAATCCATGACCAAATTAAAATAAAAAAAAATCTTTTAAGTGCGTTTTAATCTTATCTTTCTATTTTGGCAAAGGGAATTGTAACTGAAAAAAGAGCCAAGGCCAACCCATTTAAAAAACAGACTCTTCTAATCTTTTTTAGCCCAGGCACGCATTTGTTTATAATAAGTACTGTTTGCATTGTGCATGTGGGAGGCTTGAAACCACAGACCATTAGCAATGAGGGAAGGGTCTTCTATTTACCAAAACTTTGCATCAAGTTCTTTACAGATTCAATCACTACATGTTTTCATTTTTGTTTGCATGGAATACTGGATGTGTGCTGAGGCTGAGGTCAAATGTAAGCAGATAATTATTTTTTCTATTACATTTTATATAAAAGAACTCCACTTAGGCTTGTCTTGTGCCCTGGAACCAGAAATATGGTGGTCACAAAAGGTCTGAAGTTAAAGAATGACAAAGTGAAATTCTGTTACTGAGCCATTTAATACAATTTGCCTTTCCTGAAATGTTACAATGTGGCAAGACACATGACAGACAAAAACATTTGGGAAACAGCTGACTTTCTCAAAAGCATTCTGTGAAGATCATCAAAGCCCATTCTTAGGCCACTGTTCAATGTTAATGTATTTTTTGCACAAAATGAAAATCCAATATTTATTTTTAACACATGATTGTGAAGATGTAAAGTAGTAGGTTGTAGGATCTTTATTTTCTTTTTTTAAATGATAACCTGCTCATGTTTTATCATGTTTGCAAACAGTCTTACATTGCCTGTTTAATGCTAAGCTTCTGTATAGCTTAGTGTACTCCTGACCAAATTAGTTTTGTAAGCTTTCTCCAAGCTAGACTAGAAGAAATGACAAGAAAATGCATTTGTTTTTCTAGGTGAAATGATAAGGCTGTACTGACTTGCAGTTCCTTAACACTTTCCAATTAAACAATACCATATTTGTGATGACCAAGAATAACACAAGATGGTTGTATGGTGTGCAGTATTTTATCCAGGTGGGTCTCAAAGCCATTTTCAGGTTGAAGTGGACCTTCAGCTAAGGGAAACAACAGTGATTGTGCACAAGCAAAAGATTTACACAACTAGTAGAGTGGAGAAGATCAAATTGTTTTTAGAGTCGCCAATTATTTTCTACTATACACATTTTGCAGTTGTCAGTAGTCTTTGTCTCAGATATCAGCAATGTCTCTTGTACACGAAGAAGCAGAATGAAAGAAGGGCAAACAGACTCCCCTGATCTACCACCAGGGGAATACCATCAAGCCATTAATTTTTTGAATTACAAGTTAGTCTACAAAAGGTTTAGTGCAGGTAAGAGGAATGGTGCATTTCTTACCTATAGCGCTGTCAGCCCGAAGGCACCTGTTCTGAAGTTGGTCTTTCCCTGAAGGCCAAGGGAGCCAACACTGACTAATCCTAACCTTAATCCAGTGGTGCTAACCTGGGTGTGAGCTTCTACTGGGGGAATTCCCAGTCACAGTCAGCGAGTTATCCGACCATGGCTAGGGCTTGCAATGTCTGGAGGAAGTGAGGAGGTACAGTAATTCACAAATAGAACTGCAGTTTCCAGGTAGTCTCAGGTAGTCACTATAGAAACCGAGAGTCTAATCATATTAGGTTTGTTATATCTGTATAACAACCAGAAACCGCAGAAGAAATTAAACCTTTTGGTTGTTTTGTCTTCTTACAGTATGTGCCATGGTTAGGTTATCAACTTTCGATCAAGGAGATTATATACAGTTTCAACTAAATTGCAACTTATGTGCATAGCCTTTTTCAGATATCAACTCGTTCATTCACAATGATATACTCTTGGAATACATCTTGAAATTTTTCATCCCTTCAGGAATAGGTTTTGCAATGTTTTGGTATGTTTTCCTGTACATTTATGCCATTGCAATCAGATTGTTGGCCCTGGGGGAAGCCATTTTCTACATTCTAAAAGCTTGAGTGTGTCACAGTCTTGACAAGTCTGACTTTGTCCTGGCCAATCGGATACCAGAGAACAATCCCCCCCATTCTACTGGGAATTTATCATTCAAAACGAATTCTTCTAAGTACCAAAGACATCAGTATGCAGTGGAAGGACAATGTGTACATCATATGAAAGCCAATGAAAAAGTAATTCACAAATTTGTGGGTCTCCCTGTTGAGTTTAGGCTGAATATGCAGAATACAGGTTATTGGACTGATTCCGAGCCTCTATTCCTCTTTCATAAGAAATGTTTTTTATCATTCCCCAAGGCTGATGTATCTCATTTTACTGTAGACATCTCTCAATTGGGGAAGATAACTCTTTCTAAGAAGCAATTTTAGAATATTATCTGTCAAATAAACATTATCTTTGAGGCGGATGCAGTGTCCTGAAAGGTATTGTAATAAATGCGATTTCCATTCATAAAGGCACATTCATTCATCCTTGGAGTATTAAGACTTGCATACTCAGCAGTCTGCAATCAGGACTGGCAATACCATGCCCCTGCCATGACACACCACATATATCTGGCATCACAGAAAGCTTTGGAAGTATTTACATTAGGTCAGTGGGCCAACTCCTCTCTATTATAAGCATACCTGGAATGTGATATGACAGTTGTAATAGTCTTAATGACATCTTGTGCCTGCACTAACTCTCTGAATTGGGTCATGCTTAATAAGGTCTCTGCCTAAATAAACATTGAATTATGGATTATCAGTTACTCAGCGTAATGCCTTTATTTCGCTAGTTATGTTCAGACAAAAGGAATTTTAAGGCATTGCATTTTTTAATTGCCAAACTTGGATATTCACAGTCAGTTGCATGAGGTTTTCAGAGTTTTTTTAAATTAGGAACGTTCATGGATTTTCCGAGTAGGAATTTCCTTTTATGTAATGATACAGACGCTGTAAGACTTTGTGAAATAAACATGGTCTCACACCTTGGTATCGGAATTCTGTCTAGACTCCGCTTTGGCAATGAGTTAAATAATGCATCTGAATGGTTTAGTGTTTGTATTTTAAAAAGGTGGAAATAAAAAAGTAATATTAATTTAAATAGGAATTTTTTTTAAATTAAATTGCTTGTTTTCATAAAATAATATCATACTTTCACCTTTACCTGAGACAGCTGTCACCATTAAAAAAGGTCAGAACCCATCCATGGGGCTGCACCACATCCAGAACCACATCCGACCTGGCATTTTATTCAACCCGGAGTAGACTTTTTATGTAAATAGGATTGAGATGACTGATAGTTGGTTCTGTTTGTTTTTGTGGGGACAGTTTGTTTTGATGACATATAGTAGTCGTGTAATAATAATCATAATAATAATAAAAATCAACTATTTTATATAGTGCCTTTAAAGGTGGCTTCTCAAAGCGCTTTACAGAATGAGAACAACAATAAATAAAAATAATACACAAGATAAAACACAATTACAAGACACAAAGACTTTGGATGGTGGTACTAAGTATAGCAGGACCAGAGGGGTAATGAATGGAACCAGTTAAGTAAAGGCTCTTCTAAAGAAGAAGTCTGAGTCTGGATTTGAAGTAGTTTAGAGAGTGTGACTCTTTGATGTCCTTGGGGAGAGAGTTCCAGAGCTTGGGGGCAAAACAGGAGAAGGCCCTGTCACCCATACAATGTAGACGGGTTTGGGGGACAGTTAGGAGAGCAGAATTAGAAGAGCGAGGGTTGCGAGGTGGGGAGTAGGGCGATAATAGTTCAGACAGGTACTGAGGTGCCAAGCCATGCAGAGCCTTATAGGTGAGCATGGGGATTTTAAAGTCCACAAGGATCTTGCATGGATATCACTCATATACAGACAGTGCTGTGTTTTCATTAATTATTTCATTGCTTTACTAATACAAAATAATTCTAAGCATTGCCTATTAGTGCTTGCCTATTTTATTCTCCACACTGTCATTAAGGTTATTGAATTTGTTTTGTCTCACCGAGTATCTGAGACTTGATTAATAATTAACATTATATCTAGTATTTTAGCCTGTGTATCACACAGTGCCAGGCATCTCAAAAATGCACTTTTAATAAAAGAAACATCCTGGATTCCAAAGAGGTCTTGTTTTAATTTATTTGAAATTCTCCTGGCATTTGGTTTCAGGATGAAAGACTCCTTCAAGCTTTTAAAGGTATAGCAGTATCAGAGTATTCCTTCTGATAGATGAAAGAGCTACTGTAGTTTGACAATTAAAATATCATTAGCAAGTGTATTAAATCACTCACTTACAAATCAGTCACAACTAATGCAGACATAGCATTTCTTTTTTGCTGTGATGGAATTACAGCGGCATTATAATTCCCATGTCACAATTATAGTCCCCCCTCCTTAAGGGTGCTCCAGCCCTTTCACTTGAGACTTTATTCTGTGCACCTGTTTCCTATTCTCAGCCCACCTTAAAAGCCAGGCGCTGACGCTCATCCGGGCTCTGCATCTGATTTCCGTATCGTGCGAGTCCGGGACCTGGAAGCGCCTGGTCCCGTTAAGGTTTAAATCTCTGTTCCCGTTCCCGTTCCTGTTCCCTGTCCGCCGGTTCCGGCCCGGTCTCTGGTTTTAATTCCGTGTTTTGATGGATCTCCTGGTTTTGGACTTACCCTTGTGTTTTGGATACTCTCTAAGGACTACTCTTTTGGATTGTTCGCCTCGGCCACACCTCCCCCGTGCACCAGCGCACCTTGGACACGCCCCCCTGTCTTCAGCCCTGTATTCCTGCATGACGTTTCCCTAGTGTTTCCCCACTTCTTCGGATTGTGTCGTCCGCATAGGGTCCGGAAAGAACTGTTCGTTACATCCCAGTGGTTCAGCTAAGAAAGTCAGTTCAGAAACACTGTGTTAGTAACATTATGGGGCGGTGTGGTGGCTCTGTGGCTAAGGATCTGTGCCTGTGGCTGGAAGGTTGCTAGTTTGTATCCTGCAGCTGGCAAGGGAGTCCTATTCCTTTGGGACCCTGAGCAAGGCTCTTAACCCCAACTGCTCCAGGGGTGCTGTATTCAGCAAATGGCTGACCCTGTGCTCTGACTACAAGCTTCTCTCTCTGTCTGTGTGTCTCATGGAGAGCAAGTTGGGGTATGCAAAAAGAAGTTCCTAAATTCCTAAAGAAATTGTACATGGCCAATAAACTAATCTTATCTTATTTGTAGAAGACTAGCAGTACCTTTACCCTAAGCATTCATAGCCAGCATTATAATGGCTTGAACACCTTTGACAGGGATATGATGTAATTTATGAAGTAAGGTTTTATTCTTTTCTGATAAGATACTTGGCCTCACCAACTTGTGTTGTAAGGAAGACAAACCAAGATGTTAATCCCAGTTAAACACTAGAGCTTCCTTTCTTTAAATTTCCTTGTGGTCCAGTGTTTACTGACAGTGTCACAGTTATGTGAGCATTCCTTCAGCAGCCGAATACACAACTGGGTTTGATATTTCAAGTTGGGAATATGGTTATAAACCACTTTCCTGGAATTGCAGATTGTGAGAAAGAGGGTAAAATGAGAACTACTCACTAATGTATACTTTTTCTCCTGGGTTTCACTTAGTAGAACAGATTTATTTTGCTTTAAAGTATAGGTAGGCAACCACTTTTCTACATATAATAATTACTTTATTCTTACCTAGCACAAATACTTTTACAATTCTGAAATTCTGATGTAATATAGATTTAGGTCAAAAGGAGATCATCATTTGCTGTATTTTCTAGGACAGAGAACGAACAATAGCTGTTCCAAGGGATAATTGTTTAAGTTCCTATTCCAGTTCTGATTTTCAGACTCCTTGAAAAGATGTACTTTTAGAGAGAGAAGGCTTTGTGCCTGAGATGGTCTTGATGGTACATTCGCACTTGGTTTTAATGGTTTTGTGGCAGTTAGATAATTTATTCTCGCCAGGTTTTTCCATCATGATCCAATTGCTCTTTAACATTTGGAAAACTTCAGAGAGGGTGTTTTTGTTCTGTTTAGGCCATATACTTTGTTCCTAACATTTGGCTTCAAATGGAATCAATGTGAGGTAATGAAAGCGAAAAACCTTTTTGCTAAGCAGTAATTCAGGTACGTGGTGGAACGCATCAGCAACACATTTATAGAGACAAAGGATTGAAAGAAAAAAAGTTTACATAATGAGTTACTGCAAAGTTGTTGTGACAAGTTGCTGATAAACTAGGAAAGACGAAGTCCCTGTTCAATGTTATTCATTAGGAAACAAAACCTTTGGAAGAATTCCCAGTGTTAAAGTTAATGGATGTAACATTATAGAAAGAAAGCAATGCAATTTGTTCCTGCCTAAGCTGAATACTTTTGAAAATGGTGCTTTATGACTCTTCCAGCAGTATCTTTGTATTTTTAGTTTTAAAGGTGGTGGGAAAGTTCAAGGTGTTGTCTTGAAGAGGAAAACATTGGGTGTAGTTTTGCAAGATTTTGAGGGGGTGGAACAATCTTAAAATCTTACAGCTTCACAGTGGCATACAGAAACTTACAAATACTTCCATAAATTTTGCTGGGAGGACATTTTTGTCTGATGCTAAAGCACTCAGTTTGTCTAGATGTTTCACCTAGAAAGAACCAAGTTTTAGTATGTCAATACTCTCAGGCCAGGAATCTAATGATTGGAGTCTTAAATATCTTAATTTGACTTTTAACTGCAGTTAAAATGTAATTTGGTATGGTAAATGTGTTGTGTTTAAATGGTAAACATAAAGCAGATCTTCTTTTAGCTGATTGATCCAACAAGCAGTTGATTGTTGATTAAACATAACTGTAAACACATTTTCAATATGAAGGCTATAAACTATTAGATATTTTTAATCAGAATGCTCTGATAAAATCACCCGATAATTTTATCATTTGGGTGATTGGGTGAAAAAAACAGCATTTTATTCAGTATTCTTTCAGATTATCTGTAGATATTGTCCTTATAAATAGAGAAATGGTAAGGTATAATGGCAATCAAATTTGTTTCCAGTTAATGCTTAGTGGTCTGATTCAAAAAAGAAAATAAGTGGATTGCCAGTATCCATGTCAAATGTTTTCCACTTTAAGAGAATAAAGTAATTTTTATAGCTAAATGTTGGCATTATATGTTTTTATTTCTATGCTGGAGGTCAAAGTCATTAAAACAGATTGCACGTTGTAGTTTTATGTGGAGTAGTGTTTAAGACTCTGGACTCTGAACTAAATAACTGAGTGTTTATGTGTTCAGGTCCCAGGTAGGGTACTGCTCTTGTAGCTCCTGGGCAAGGTCACAGGTTGCTTCTTTAAAATGGCTAGGTATATAAATGAATACAAATTTGAGTCACATTCGATAAATATTTCAACCAAATTAGTGTTACTGTCAGAAAGTGTATTTTTACTTACACACATAAACTCAGCTATATGGCTACCTGTCATGTCATGGAGGAATTTATAAAGATATTTACCTTCAACTGCGATGGACGATTGTTCTGTCCTTGCACCAGTTGCTTGCTGGGTTAGGCTCTGGCAGGTTATAATAATAATAATAATAATAATAATAATAATAATAATAATAATTGCTTACACTTATATAGCGCTTTTTCTGGACACTCCACTCAAAGCGCTTTACAGGTAATGGGGACTCCCCTCCACCACCACCAATGTGCAGCATCCACCTGGATGTGATACAACCTAATACAGGTTGTGACCTGTATTAGATAAAGTGGTTAGAAAATGAATGGATCGATTTACACTCATTAATAAAAACTTCGACATAACATGGACAATAACTACTTTCAGCTTTTATCTTTACAAGATGTTTGATGGAAATATAGTGGTAATAAAACTTCGTACGTGAAAAACAACATTTTCAGATGTATTGTATGTTCTGTAGGGTGGGTTGGTGTGTTTAAGAAAAGCCGTCATTTTCTGAGCACATGGGATCTGAACTCTAAAACTGTTCACGTTAAAACTTCCTAGAAGGGTCTGACCTCATTGTGAGGTGAGAACTTCAGGCCTTTGCTAGAACTTCTGCTTCTCCCCACTAGAGGCCACTCTAACTTTGCTTCCACACTGCAGCATCTTTTCCATATCTTAGACACATATACAATATCTATATCTTATTGGAGCATCTATTTCTCTATTTTCTCTTTATGAGCATTTCCCACCCTTAGTACCTCCTAAATTTCTTAAATAACTTTCTGTGATCTGAAGATTCAGATACTGAACTGTTTTCAAGTTAGGGACTACACATTATTAACAGCCCTTCACTGAAAAACTGATAACTAGAATATCTACTATATGTTGGCCAATTTTGCCCCAGCTTTCATACTGTAGCTGTCACGATTGTAAACCCCTCCTCTTAAGGACGCTCCAGCCCTTCCTTGTTTTATACTCATCTCCCAGACCTGCCTCCGGTTCCAGCCCCCTGTGCTATATAAGCCAGATGTTCCTGCCTATCGGGGCTCAGCTTTGGAAGATGGACGCCCGGAAGCCCGCCTACCCTCGAGTCCAGGAGCAACTCGACGGCATAGGCTTCATCACGCCGTCCTGACCTACTGAGTCTGGGATTAGGGAGCGTCTGGTCCCGTTACCCCCTTTTATTCCCCCGACCCTATGCCGGATCCTGCTCCGGCTTTTAATTCCGTCTGTCAGGATGGATTACCTGGTCTTGAACATTTGCTTCACTCATTGATTTGCCTCGGCCACACCTCCACCGAACACCAGTGCGCTGTGGACACGCCCCCTGTTTTCCTTCCAGCTCCCTTGCATGCCTTTTTCCCCATGTTTTCTTCACTCCCCCCGGACTGAGTTGTCTGCATGGGGTCCTGAAAGAATGCTTCGTGACAGTAGCGAGAAATTATATCGCTCTTTAGACCAGTTACAAAGAGAGGAGGTCATTCAGACCAGAAGGTCTATCAAAAGCAGCTTCTTCCTCATGGCCATCACACTGCTTAACAAGAACACATGAATACAAGACGTAGTGTGCATATAATTCTGGACCTGTGCACACTCTTTGTGCTTCTATCTATGTTTTTGCACTAGGACACCAGAACAAATTCCTTGTACCTGTAATATGCTTGGCAAAAAATGTTATTCTGATTCTAATTGGTAAACTCTGCTTAAACTAATATAACACTTGTATATCCTAATATATTGTTTGCAATAAGAAGTGCATTAATTTTATATCAATATCTTTGAGCACTTTAGGTAATAATTGTGATCCAGAACTTCCTTTTCAAGAGAAGCAAAGACCAGGAAGCTCCCAAAGGCCTTCCTGGAAGATTCCAATCACCATGGTAACAATCAAGAGGGAGCAAATGGTGAACTAATGAACAACGTGTCTGGTATCTCCATCTGGAGTAACGAGTTATCAAAACTAGGAACTGTGTGCCTTGAAATAATATTCAAATTTCTGTACATACAGCATATTCCCACCAGGGCCTTTAAAAATAAAATCCAGATTCTAAAGGATTTTTTTCTTCTCCGTTATTTGTTTTTTAAAAGATAAATGCAGTAGGTCAAAAAGCTTGTGTCCAATGAATTATTGAGGTATTGAGGTACCTGTATTTTGATCACTTGCATCACAAGCAGTGCAGAGTACCTCATTATTTGCCATTATATACTGTATATACTAAATATATGCTTGTAATCTTATGCCACTTTGCTGTTGGCCTCTGATGAGACCTAATTACATAACAACAAGCAATCTTTGTCTACTTAAGACACAGAAGTGAGGAATATACTGCATGCTGCATTTATGCATTGCGCCCACAAATTAAGACTAATTTTTTACATTTTCATTTCACCAGGTACTTTAACAATTACTTGTGTTGCCTATTACTAAACTTGTGTTTTAGAAAGGATTTCTATAAAATGTATATATATATATTGTTTTACACACAGTAGCCACAAAAAAAACAAGATTAGAGAAATGCATGCCAAGGTTAATCAGATTTCTGGTTACGTCAACAAAAGAGAATTCATGGCCATCTTATGTTATTGGTCTCACCAGCCTACACAAACATTGCTAAGTCCATTGTTTTTAGGAATGTGGTTAATAAATTCTCCTCTGCATAAACAATGGTGAAAAGCAGCAATGGGGATTCTTTGAATAATAATCAGGAGTTTCACTTGGCCATAAGCACTACATTGTATTGCAGATATTTGTACAATTCCGAAAGAAAAAAAATCCTGACCTTGCTTTTTTTGGGAATAGATCACTCTACAGTCCTTTGTTATGACAATACTAAAGGACGTTTGGCATGCAGAAGGAGGAATAGAGAAACTTTTATGTGATAGTTAGTCATAAACATTTAATTTTAGAATTGTCCTTTCTAAAAGAAAAAGAACACACACCCAAGATTTTCTGAGGTGCTCTCCAGTCAGTAAAAATAGCCAAATCAACAGGACACATACTTTCTCTGCTCCAAAACCATTTTTGGAACTCGTCAACATCTCCTTTTTTCCAGGTTCCAGGTCCTGATGAAGGCTTGTGAATGGCGAAAGAGTTATGAGTTCCAATACAAAAATATTGTGAAGCTGAGACAGTGTGCATCAGGTTAAATTAGTTATCAGGATTGTTCTTTAAAGCCTGTTAATGTCGAGGCATACAAAAACATCTTCGATAAATATTTAAGCATCAACCAACTTATTCCAAAAGAAATACTGACTACTGGAAAACAGGCAGTGCAAAACTGGAGATATTCAGATTTGGCTCAAAACTGGCAAGAGTCCAGGCAAAGGACAATAGTGCCAAGTTACTGATCGTACCTGGAATAAAAGACCCTTTATTCAGATTCTGGTTATGTCACTGTCTGCTGGAACTCGTGACATCCAAAGTCCACTGGATAATTAACACCATCTTCAACAGAAATATTTTCTTTTCACAGCTATATAAATAGATACAAAATTCAAAATAAAGAAAAGTGTTTTTTTTTTCAGAAAAGGGCACAACCCTGCATTTTAATCAGTGCAGGTTCAAATTTATTTGTGTTTGAAACATACTGTAATTGATTGAGTGCCATCAACATTTTGACATAAAAGTAAGAAAGACTTTGCCTGCAAGCAAAACAGGCACTGGCTATCTTTCGAGGGATGACGAGTTTATCTTTAAAGAGCCCGTAAGAAATATTTAAAAACCGTGTCTGATTGATGCTTTTGATCAAGTTGGTGTCTTCCTTGATTTGATTACAAAAAAGCATGGCTCCTTCATTTCTGGGTGGATGGATAGAAGGCGGAGGTTCATGAAGAACTTTGGCTCTTTACAGAAACCTTGGTTGCAGCCAAAAGATGCTCCTTCCAGTTGCAACATTAAAGACATTAAAGAGCTGTCTTTTTCATACCAGACTGAGACAAATAGTGACTCAGTCTTTCCAATTCTGTTCTTTTTACTAAAACAAATTATGTCATTTTTACATTAAATGAAATTACATGGAACAGAAGATTTACATACTTTGGCACCCCCAAATTGTTAGACATAGCCAAGAGCACCACAATATGTATAGAGCCATGTCATATTAAAATGAGTAGCCACAAATGCAGTGGAATTATGGAATTATCCCTTTTCCCCCCTTGGAACCTCTACATCTGTGGAATGAATATCAGCTTTGTGCATGGTTGTCATTGTCAGGCCCTGCATATATAATAGGATGAAGTAGTGTTTATGTCTTCTGGTCTGTGCTTGTTGTTGTGTTAAATGTGATTCAATATCTGGATCAATACAAAAAAAATAATATGGCAGGGCTCTGCACATTTCAAACAAAGCTGCTCCTTTTGGAATTTAGTGGGCTTTTTGTAGAAGTAGTTTTTGCTTTATCTTGAGTGTATGATATGGTAGTTGTACAATATTTTTAAGCATTAATCTTTTTCAAACAACAAAAGCATATGATAGGGATCTGCTTGAACTTGCTGTTTGCTCTTTAGTCCACAGGAGGAAAAAGACAGTTATTATTCAGAAGAAAATATTATTCAGAAGAAACAATATTTGTAAAATAATTATTTTTAAGATTCTTTGGAAAATTGTGAACAACAGATTTATATGGGAAAAGTAATTAGGCTGTGATATATTTTAAAGCACTCTTCTAAAACTGAAGATTAACACATATACTATTCTTTGCAATAGTGCCTATTTCCAGACTTTATGGCTGCAAGTGTTTGCTGGTTTTCATTTCACCTCTGCTCTTAATGACCTAATTGAGTTCATTGTTAAGTTAGTTGCACATATTTAACACTTTGCAAAGGTCTTCAGCTGTTGATGATTTAAAGAGGCATAGAAAACCAATTCTGGCCCTCAAGGACAGGAGTTGTGCAACTATGCTTTAAAGTTAGACCAAGGAGCAGCTGGTTTCTGAAAAAAAAGGCATTTGATTATTACATTACCAGACCCTAGTAAAAATGAAATATATTAATATAATATGAATATATTAATATATTTAATATTTAGTATTCAGATCCGTAAGCATTTCTTATTTAGTAGTACCATCTACACCATGTTTTTTAATGTAATAGAAGGACTTGGTCCATACTATATTTGTCAAATCCCACTATATGTATGCTGTGCATTTAAAAAATGGTGGTTATCTGAGGTTTAGGTAGGGTATTTTGAAGGACTTGTGTCAGTGAGAACGCTTTATAATTCTCACAAAAAACCCAACGTCAATTACTTTTCCATTTTGGTTAGATTCAGGACACATTGTTTGTTGGAGAGTGGCCTTTTGTGACTTGGACTCCCTGCCAGGAGCAAGCTAAGATGGGAATCAGGCAGAGAACAATGACAATTGCAGTGTTGTATTAAGTTACTTAAGATGCACTATATATGGTTATAGCTTTCTTCATGATTTGCAGCAGTATCCATCAAGAATCAAGATCTTTTGAGTTGTATTGGGAAAACTATATGACATTTATAAATGAAAAGTGTTACTTTAAATGTGAAACAATTCATTTCTCCCATTGCATAGTGGTTTGACCTATTTTAGTAACTTTTATTAGCTTTATGATCCTTTGCAAATCGTACTGATGAGGGAGAAAACCAGTATTTAACATTGAACTCACACATCTGTATAGTGTATATTTATGGCTCAGAGAAAAAAAAGCTTGAATATGCAACACCTTTTGGCTTTGGCTTATATAAGAAAAAAATTGATGATTCTATGCACATGTTTCTGTTTCCCCTGATCACGATCTGACCCCTGGTTTGGTATGTCATAACCTTGAGGTTGAAGTTATACTTTGGAAATGGTGGTAGCAGCAAATTGAATTTCCACCATTGGATTAGCAAAATTAGCAGGCAGGTTTTTGCCATTGGCAATGATACTCAGGACGAAAGATGGAAGTTCCCCAGAAATATAAGCACTGAATTGCAAAGCTCTTTTAAATAATCAAACATTGAAGACTGCTGGCCTGCAATTAATTCTGTGATTTCAGGTCATTTGGGTGATAGGGATTATTTACCCATTGAGCACTGTTGGTACAGTATGTAAACTGTGAGGAAAGTACTAAATGCTGGCTTTCACTTCCTCGTTGTGTTAAATATTGTGAAATAAGTGTTGAAAAAGAGACACGAGAAAATGCGCTGATGGAATTTCTTTGTTTCCCTACCCTTTGATTTTTGGGACTGTGAGCTGGAGTACTGATTAATGGCTATCCCACACGGAAAAGAACGCCAGGCAGATGTCATGTTCCCATTCAACCTCACTCTAATTCTTTCAGTACACGTCAGCTCGAAAGGACAATTTTGTAGCTGTGTTTTCCTGTTATTTGATTTTCTTTTGTTGGGTGTTCGCTTAGTGAATTGCTATTGTTGCTTTGGCAGTGATTGTCACCAGCCTTTAAATAGACTTCTGGAGACTGAATTCAAGGAAATGAGATGAGAAAGTATGCAAGTTTCTTTTGCTGTGCAAAACCTTTTTGCACAATACCTTACAACCCTTCCTTGCTGCCTGCCATGAAAATGCTATTCAGGAGCTATGGTATGCTTTCTTTTCTGGAAAAATGAGATAACATGGTCTAATCAGAAACAACAAGGGGGAATCAAGCCCAACGTAAACAACAGGTTGTGCAGGAAGCAAAGAAACAAAATAACAGGAACTGTTGGGTGATTTAAGCATTGCTCTTTCAAAGATCAAACCGCAGAGTACTTGAGTACTTTCCAAAAAAAAAGCACAAAACAGCCCCAAATCTACACTTTAAGAATTTTTAATAGCAACTGTGGTATGCACGTGTTGAAACTACAAAACGGTCAGATGTTTTAAAAAAACAAATCTCCACTTTTGCAAGAGACACAGTGTGTGTATAAATGCAGTACCTCGATAGCCTTTTGGCAAAGTAGTTCAGCTTCCTCTTCAAATCTAAGATTTAGTGTGAGCATCTGGAATAAGACTTTTATACCCTTGTCACAACTGATTGATAGGTTTTATTTTCTGCTTATTTCTTAGGCTTTTGGATATCCCCAAATCCCCAAGTGCAAATATATCAAAACTAGTAAAAAATTTGACTTGGAATTTCCATTCTTGAATAATATTGGGATTTTAACAGTGAGTTTTTAAAATGTTTTAATAATCAGTGGTGCATAAGAGAATATATTGCATACATGATGAATTTCTAAGAAGAAATTCAAATTTGTTAAGCACATACTGTAAGTTTATCATGAAGCCAAATTTTCTGTTTTTAAATCTGTAAATCTGAGCCATTAACTAGTGTGTATCAGTATCACTGAACATAATATCTGCTTACAGAAATTGTGTTGTACTTGATCTTATGCCAATATCTTTTGTCAAATGCTGCTTATGCAGTAGTTGTAGTACTACAGTAGTTATAACCAACGTTCCCTCTAATTTTTAATGGCCTGTGTGCACAAATATTTCAAGTTGTGCAATTTTTTCCACAGTGACAAAAACTTGTGCGCACTAAATTGAGTGTTAATGTTAAATTGTAAACCTGAAATTATGTTTTGTTAATATAGTCATTCTAATAGAAGCATAGAGATCCAAAAGACCGCGACAGCGATTCAACGAGCCCAGTTATAGAAACTGAGTGTCGAGCGAGCATGAGGAGTGAGGTACAAGACTATGAGAGCAAAGATATCGATTGTCGAATAGCAATAATCATACACACAGCCAAGTTTGGTCTGTTGCAGGCAGTCTCATGTGGTCAACTTAGCATTTTTCAATTGACAACAGTGTTTGTTTCATTATTATCCTTTTTTGAAAATTAAATGTTTTGTGTGCAGTTGAATTTCCTGTGTGCGCTGATTTCATAACTTGTGTGCGCACATGCATGTAACGAACAGTTCTTTCCGGACCCTATGCAGACGACACAGTCCGACGGAGTGGGGAAACACTAAGGAAACGTCATGTAGGAAAATGGGGCTGAAGACAGGGGGGCGTGTCCAAGGTGCGGTGGTGCACGGGGGAGGTGTGGCCGAGGCGAACAATCCGAGAGAGAAGTCCTTAGGGGATATCCAAAACACAAGGGTGTCCAAAACCAGAAGATCCATCAGAACAGAGAATTAAAAACCATGAAGGCCGGGTCGGAACCGGCGGACGGGGAACGGGAACGGGAACGGGAACGGGAACAGAGGTTAAAACCTTAACGGGACCAGGCGCTTCCAGGTCCCGGACTCGCACGATATGGAAATCGGATGCAGAGCCCGGATGAGCGTCAGCGCCTGGCTTTTAAGGTGGGCTGGGAATAGGGAACAGGTGCAGAGAATAAAGCCTCACGTGAAAGGGCTGGAGCACCCTTAAGGAGGGGGAACTATAATCGTGACAATGCACTGAGCTTAGAGGGAACATTGGTTATAACTACTAGTTATAGTAGTTACTGACCAAGCTCGGAATTCACTATTACACATCAAGGCTTTAAACTATTTGACACACATAAAGGAATGGGGTACTTGTAACGTAAGAATCATGTCATCAATGTGTTTGTTGATAAGACTGTTTTAGTGCACAACACTATATACATGCAATGCCTCTCCTTTTTTGAATGTGGTGTTACTTGGTGCAGGCTTTGTACAGCTGATGGAATTCTGGAGCTTATCCATAGTATATCATGTGGACCAGGAGAAAAGCTCCAACTGGCGAGAGAGCTACAGGGTTGGAATGGCTGAGATTCTTTCTGGAGAGTAAGGCTGATAGGATTTAACAGCTCTTCGTTCCATTGCGTCAACTTAGGTACACAGGAGAAGACCGCTTTTGGGGATGTGTCAGCATTAATTGCTGTTGGCTAGAAGATTATTTGTTCAGCTCTTCAACACTTTCTGCTGTGGGTGTGGAACACTTGTGAAATATTTTCTCATGTGATGTTTGTAAGAGCTACAAAAAAGGCTGCCTACAGGCTGTGGTAGATAATTAATTTTGAGTTTTTAATAAACACATATATGCAGGGCTTTTAGCTTGTAGCATAACTTTAGTGATTGCGTTAAGGATGGACCTTCTCTTATGTTCAGTTTTGTAACAGAAAACCTTAGAACTTGATATACTGTCTTCTGGGAAAATGCACCACAGTATCTCAAATTTCTTTGTGGATACCTTAGCTTTGGCAAGACAAGAACCTTGGTAGCACACATTCCTATTATCTACATTATTCCATTATCAAAGCTGAGTACAGTACATCAAAGCTCCAGAAATCTTTTATTTTGATTCTGTGACAAGCAACTAGATTCACTCTAGAAAAAGTATATTGTTATCCTTTCTTAAAGGGGTGACTCTTACCATAGATTTTGGTTTAAAATAAAAATCTAAAGAAAATGAAATAAACCTTATTACAGTTAACAGATTTAAATGTTAATGAACTTCACTGTTATATTCCAAGCATACAAATGTATTGTTACTGTATTGTTATCCTTTTTAAAGGGGTGGCAGTTGCCACTGAAATACACTGGTTATTTTTACAACATCATTATTTGACTTGAAGATAGAGCATATTTGTGCTTTGTGGTTTCAAGAACTATTTGTCTGTCGATAATGATAGATACAAGTAGGTCAGGCACAGATAGCTACAGTAGTTGTCATGGAGTCATGCTTTTTTAGGCATTGTTATTACCATTTAATATCCATATTTGGTACAGTTTTCGCTGAGGTATGTTTCCAAAGACGAGAATCGAACCACAATACAGGAGGCAGTTGTAGCTGAAACGTAGGAGTAGAAAATGGAAAATTCCACTGATCATACTTTTCCTTAATAGCCATGTCCAATACTATAAATAGAATAATACAGTGTTTTCTTTATACAAATTATGATCTTTCATTTTAAGCGGATTTAAAATTGAAAGGCTCATATTTAGAGGAGTTTTATTTAAACAACTGATTGTAAATCTGCCAATGACCTCACATTAATTGTGGCATTTTTAAGATTCTAAGATCAATTATGTTTTGCATTTCATTTTAAACTTAGTATAAAGATCAGCATGGGAACTAAATAGCACTTAGTTTTTAATGCATCATGTTTCTCTTTAAGAGTTCTTAGCACTCACAATGAGGCTGTTGAACATACAGTATATTGAGTAGTTTTAATCTGCACAACTTGAATGTCATGCTTAATGACTTATTTTTTTAGGATTCAGAGGAAGCGAGTTTTGCAGTTACACTGAAAATGAAACTTGGGCTAATTAAATGCAGCTTCTTTGGCTTCTACAAATCATGTGAGAGAAAAGGCATACTGTATTTCCTTTTCATGCATTTAAAATCACAGGTTGAGAAGATGTTTTAACTTGTGGACTGTTTTGATTTGGAAAGTGGTCAGCAGAGACCAAGATAGAGAGCAGAATAGAGGGTTTTAGAAATGGGTGTTGTTTGTTCATGAAGAATTACTAAAGTGGAGGAGGATTACTAAACTGTCACGGCAGGGAGATGTTTTGAGGGTTGTCAGAAGACTTTAAAGGCATTTTAGGTAACCTTACTGGCCTTGGACAAACTAGACCTCTTCATGTCAGAGGATGTGAATTAATTCATTGCTTACACTTATATAGTGCTTTTCTGGACACTCCACTCAAAGCACCTAACAGGTAATGAGGACTCCCCTCCACCACCACCAATGTGCAGCATCCACCTGGATAATGCGATGGCAGCCATAGTGCGCCAGATCACTCACCACACATCAGCTATCAGTAGGGAGGAGAACAGAATAATGAAGCCAATTCATAGATGGTGATTATCAGTAGGCCATGACTGATAAAGTCCAATGGGAAATTTGGCCAGTAGGTTACACCCCTACTCTTTTCGAGAAACGCCTTGGGATTTTTAATGACCACAGAGAGTCAGGGCCTCGGGTTTATCTCATCCGAAGGACAGTGCCTTTTTACAGTACAGTGTCCCTGTCACTATACTAGGGCATTAGGATCCACATAGACCGCAAGGTAAGTGCCCCCTGCACCCCACTAACACCTATTCCAACAACAACTTTTTTTTCTCAACCAGATACTGACCAGGATCACACCTGCTTAGCTTTAGTGGGTTGCCAGTTGTGATAGGAAGGGGGAAAAGGGTGAAAATAAGGCCTACAGCCCTGATGCTTTGTGAAAAGTCCTGAAAAGCCACTGCTGAAGATTATCAGTTGAGTTTATATATTTCCCGACTTATGTTGTACGGTGCTGTGTAGACTGCTCTGTAGGAAACATTCATCAGCAAATTTGAGCAAAATAAGATCATTATGAAAACATTTGGTTTGTCGAAATTACAGTTGAGTGTTACGTGAATTTATGTTCTCTTTTTCTGAGTACTGTACAGTACAGTATGTTCATAAAAATGTTTTGTTCTGTCATTGTCCCTAAACAGGTTAGAACATGATATTGTGGGTTAAAGTTCTGCTGCTTTTTTGTCTTTGGACAATGATTTGATTGACCAATGACTTCAGTATCAAATACATTAATTTTTCTGACCAGGTGTTGGTTGCAACAAAGCCCAGTCACAATTATCTGTTGTAAATGAAGTCTACTGTATATTTCAGTGAATAATACCTCTTTGTTTGCAATAATTTTTGTTTCAGGAACTACATCTTTGTGAACAGATCATGTTCAAGGGATGCTAGAAGCATAAATATATTTTTTGAAAAATTATATATAACATGTTCACCTGGAGAATAAATATGCAGTAGGTAAAATGTTCACAAGAAAATTCAACTAAATGGTTAAATAAAAAAGCGATGAAGATTAAGCTTTGAAATATTAGTACTATTTTAGATACTGTATGTATTGTATCATTTATTGTGTTTTGCCGCAACAGGATATTTTTCCCCCAGTGTTTTGCAGTCTTATAATTAAACTTCATTAAACTTGTTGCTTTTTCATTGATATGTTATAACTGTACTTTTACACAACACAAACAAGTGAAGTAAAGATACACAATATAAGAATTTTCAGTTTTCAATTCTGATTGATCTGTTGTGCTAAAGTGTTTCTAATTTTATTTGTTTTTGGTTAACATTTATTATAATGTTTCCTTGTCACAAAAAACAACATCAACTATATTAATAGCCCTTTTCTTTCAGATATTGTTTTCATGCACAATGATAAACAATGCTGAATTAAAACCTTTACATTTTGCATTCAGGTGCATTTATTTCACTGAATCAATAAAGTTTAATAAGCAACAAGTAAATGTATAGCAAAAGAGTGAGGGACTGTAATTAAAAGTACTTGTAATAATAGCCCTTTCTCACCTTCATATCACAAGCCTTTGAATCTGTAGCAGGATTCACATTGACAGGTGTCATTTTTTTCTGGGACCACAATGTGAACACACTTGCTATAGTTCCTTTGTAAATTATCATGGATTACACAGATCACAGTATGCAGATGAAACGTGCTGCTATTTTGGTCAACACCTGTTCTAAATTTAGATGTAGGCACTTCAGCATCTCTGGAGGTCAGTCTGTTCAGAAGAATGGAATTAGCAATTATCCCCAGAGCTACTTTGTCCTAAAACTTGGCCTACATTGCTTACATAGTCTTCATCTGTCAGGAATTACTATTGATGAAACTTCTCAGAATAATTTCTAACAGCTAACTAACAGCCCGAGGCCTGCCTCCACAAAATTATTCTCTTATGGGAGTGACTTGGTAAAGATAAAAGTCTAGTGTTGTAGGCGGTAGAGCTCAAAGCTTTGACCTTTCAGTCCTGAAAGAGTTTTCTAACTTTGCTGGAGGGCAACATTTGTTTGTTTGTGGGTAGAATAAGAAATTGCAGAATTTGGAATTTAAAGGAGACTCTATATTAATCTCCATCACACTCTCTTTGAATACATGTTCTGATACAGAGTCTTTGTGTAGTTTCTGGATTACTTATTTTGATATTTTTTACTAAAGATGTATAATTAGCATCCAGTGTTGCACATTATGCATACAATAGCTTCAGAAATTTGAACTACATGTATGTTCTATTATAGTATTGGTCAGAAAAGTGAAAACATTAAAGATTTCTGGAATTATTAAACAGATGAATGCTGAAAAAGCATTTTTTTATCTGTATTGTAAACTGAGTACGAGGTCAAATGTGACAAAAGCATTGTTGTCAATAGTCACAATATTCCTGCAAATTTAGATTATGATGCATTCTTTCAATTACTCCCTGTTTCTAGCAGTTTCTTTCAACTGGACATGTTCTAAGGCTGAAATTGTTTCTAAAGATCTAGGTGTAAATAAAACAGTTTTACTATAATTATTACAGCAGTGGATGGAATAGATAATGGATGGATATTATGTAATATATATCTGATATGTCAGATATACCTATGTTCTGTATATATGTCTGAAATAAATTAGAGATCATTTGCTGTATCAGTCTCCTTTCTGATGGGATTCAGGTACTGTTTAATCAATCAACCAGTCAATACACCAATCAATTGATTTTCAGGTTGGGTCTAGGGTTTAAAATTGCTTTATCATGCCTGACAGAACCCAGCTGTCATATCCTGGCATGGTCCCAGTGACCTGCCAAGACAGGTATTGCTACATTTTACACCCACATCAAGAAATTCTTCTATGCCAGGAACACCCAAAATCTTTTATACAAATGCTCGAGTTATTCTTCCACTCAGTTTGTAACTAGATTTTTGTTTTTCTGAAGCCATCTTTCAAACCTTTTTAGCTGGCCTTGGACTAAATCCTGTAACTTTCATCCTTTCAGAATGGAGTATTAGGTATCGCAGCTACAAATGAATCCAGCGAAATCTGTGTTTTTAGGGTAGAAATACGATACTTAGGAGTTTTTAGAAGTTTAGGTTGTTTTAATTTTGTTTTATTTTTTTAATTCTTCATATTCGTTCTACATATTTCATTCCCCAAACTGAGCTTTCTGATTCTGGATTTGATATGTTGAGTTTTGGCTTCTCTCATGCAAATACATTTTCCTTTAGATTATTAGATTTTAGCTGGCTGTAAGCAGTAACTGTAGTCTATTGTTAACATAGTGCAGCAAAGGTCTAGCAGTTTCTCACTTAGCTTATGGATAAATTTAATCTTGTACCTATCACAGCTTGGATTACCAAACATTCCTTCCATTTTGCATGCTTTAGACCAAAGTGACACAGTTAAAGTAATTATTTAGATCAATCTTTGTATGGTTATGTCATGAAGCATTTTTCAGGACCCTATGCAGACGACAGAATCCGGAAGGGAGTGAAACAAACAGAAGAAAGAAGACTAGAATCGGAGCTGGTTGAAGAACAGGGGGGCGTGTGGACGGTGCGCAGGTGCTTGGGGGGGCAAGACAAAGAAGTCCAAAGCAAGTCTGTAGGGAAATCCAGAGTAGGCAAAAGTTCAGAGACGGGTAATCCATCCTAGACGGACAAGACAGGAGTTAAAAGCCGGAGCGGCATCCGGCGAAGGGTTGGGGGAATAAATAGGGATAACGGGGTCAGGCACTCCCAGCTCCGGACCCAAATGGTCAGGACGCCGTTGCAAAGCTGATGGGCCACTGTTGGACTCGCTGCTAGGCGGGCTTCAGGGCGTCCATCTTCCAAAGCTGAGCCTGGATTGGCAGGAGTATCTGGCTTTTACAGAGAGGGGCTGGAACAGGAGGCAGGTGCAAGGAATAAACAGAAACAAGAAAGAGCCGGAGAGCCCTTAAGAGGAGGGATTTACGATCGTGACAGGTGATGTCTACATTGATTGTATGTGTACCTCTTACTTTTATAATTCCAATACATTACAGAAATTTCATATAGATTATGTTAAATGTTTAATTATACATTATTCTTTTTAAGAACTATTGCTCATCTAAGAAATAGAAACGCGCTGAGATGATTTGAATTACGGATGGTTACATGAAACCATGAAATCAAACATGTTTTCTACCCCTGGAAAGTTGAGTTCAGCAACTTCTGTGTTTTTGATGAAACTCCAGACAAGAAAATACAGTTAAGGCCAGTTGACACTATTCCTGAGAATTAGCAAGAAGCATGACTTGTAGACAGATAATTTGATCTAGAAATGTGACTTAAAGATTCAACACACTAAGAGAATTATGTTTAAATTCTTCTATTTAAATAGTTAAATAGTTGTAATATTAAAATTATAATTAAAGTACAATAGTACCAGACAATGAATGTAAGCTTAGGATCTACAGTAACTTAATTAGATCAACCCCCCCCCCCCCATTGTTTATGAGGAATGAACCAAGGATGCTGCTGCAAGGATGAAGATGGGGTGGAGGAAGCTAGAAAAGGATGCTAGAAAAGATGAATGCCAAATGCAAATGGTGCACAGCAGGTTACTATTTATACATAAGAGAGCAGAAGTGCAAGAACATAATTTGACTTCTGTCAGAGCTTCTGTTTAACATCTCCATTTTGTGTACCTTATCTTCTATCCATCCATTTTCTAAGCACTTTTTCAAATTCAGGATTGCGGGACACCAGTCCATCTTAGGGCACACATAGACACACATGCACTCACACCAGGACCACTTTTCCCAGAAATTTACCAATTAACCTACCAGTATGTTTCTGGGAGGAGACAATAGCACCTGGAGGAAATCCATGCGAATACATGGAGTACACACAAACCCTGTGCAAATTCCTTTTTGGAACTGAACCTCGGGCCCCAGCGCTGCGAGGCAGCAGTGCTAACCATTGTGCCACCTTAGAGCCCATACCTTATCTTAAGTTCTCTAAATAGAGATTTAGAAGCCAATAAATGGGTTAAATGTGACCTCTTTATTGTCAAGTTGGTCTATTTTTAGCTACAGCTCGTCACATTGGTTCACCCGCATGAGAAACATGAATTGTGTCAGCTTTCCAAAAGAATCAGTTCAAGCAAGAACTGATTCTCTTGATTGCGATCAAAATAGAGCTATGGCTTTGATAAGGGTGGGCTGTGCTATAGAATATTATTGTCTGTCATTGGGTGAGATCTTAGTCTGTCCACTATGTAAATTCTAAGAGAAGGGTTGTCAGCCTACCTACAGTATATGTTGTCCTGTTCAAATAAAACAAATTCTACTGATTATCCTAAATTCCCCAAACCACCCTTGTAAAACACATATTGACTTAAATGGACTAGTGAAACCAAAATATTCTTTGCAGACCATTTATCTAGTCAATGTGTGATATATAAAATTTTAGACAATATTTCCATCTGTAGTACAGTGAGTTATAAAAAGTTTGTTTCTTACAAACATAGAATATGTAAGGAATAAGATGTCTTTGAGTGACTGTATATAGATCCGTAGATAGAACTCTTAGATCCATATTGGCTCAAATTCTGTAGCACCCCGTTACAAACTACAGTTATTCCCGAAATAATGCCAAAGTTGCAATTTGATGGTGTATACAGAGGTTCTGTTTTAATCTAGTTGTGAGACAAACTAAATTATACTAAGATCATAATCATGTCTCTTGTGCTTTTTCAAAATACAAGATTCTGGACAAGTTTGAATAAGGTATTTTGTGGACACAATAGCTGAGAAAACCACTGTGTATTTTTAATTCTGTAACTGTGACATACAATACCTTGTTTACAGAGCATTGTAGAATGGAGGCAAACTGCAGGATATAAAATGGCTTAGCTGTTCCATTTGGCTGAGATCTTTAAAGTAGATATAATTGCAGGTTGCCCTGGAGGATAGCAGTTTGATTTAATTCTATGTTTCTGCTTGTGTCCTTGGAATGTACTCTACCTGTATGGTTTGCATATCAGTAAAATGCATAACCTACTTTTAGAAAGATTAGATTTGCTTTGGCATAGATTTATTCTGCAGAAATGCTGTTTGTGCCTCTACACGCCTTAAAGCTGTTAAATGCATAGGTCAGACCCAAGGTCAGAAATACATATGTTGTTATAAGGGTCTCTGCAACAATGCCATGCAAATGAGTATTTTCTTCCCTGACAGATTCTTCGATTCTTCCATTCCATAATGAATATATTTTCATTACTATGTAATATGTGGAGACCTAACTTTTATATGTCTACTTGTGGAAATCTACTCAATCTACTCTGTGTTGTTTAGAATCCTTAATGATGATTTTATTCCTTTGTGTTTTACTGGTGGCTATGCCAATTGGACACAGTAGGGAAGAAGTTCAAAGACTGTAACTTCAAATTATACATTAAACAAATCTGCATTCAGTCTGTGACTTTAGAAGTTGTGAAAAGGAGACTGCACATTATCTGCACTGTTGAATGCTGATTTTGTAGAAATGCAATGCACAAATTTGACAAGTATTACTCTTTTCCTTATGTCAGCAGAAAGTTGCCATCAAAGCAATTTTTTTGTATATGTGAAGCAATAACAAACTGATTTCATACCTCTGCACTATATAAGGCGTGCTTAAATGTGTGTGTCTCACACAACATTTACTTTTGGAACTTTGGCTATGTAGGAAAAGATGATTAAACCTGCTAAGGAGATTTTGTGTCTGCCCTTAACAGTCACATTTTAAAGATGCATCTGTACCATTTGTTTTTTTTTTCATGTGTATTTTATAGTGTGACAAACAATTGAAAGGAACACATTCCCACCTACATGTAGAACAGCAAGATATTACTGTGAAAAAAATCCTTAGGGTATAAAAAAACACCAACGATTTTGAAATTAGTGGCGCCTAGGCCTTTATGCTCTTCTGCTTCTTGTTCAAAGAGCAATCTCCCTTGGAGATTATTTGATAGCAGGCCCAGATTCTGTTTGAAAAATTCACGTTATATTATTGAAAGAGGACATTTTTACACGGAAACCGGAGATACAGTTTCTTTACACACTTTATACTCATTAGAACATTATTTTTTATTATTCTGCTTATATCTTAATCCACCCATGATTTGTGGAATAATACAATTAGATTAGAGAGCTAAAGATTAGAGTTACAGTCTCAGATTTAGTCATGGAGATGATGAAATCAATTCTAGATCTGTTTTATTTGGAGAGAGAAAAAGGAAAACCAAAGTTTCGAAAAGTGGCTGTCAATGTTGACATTTTTCAAAAACAGTACCGAAGAATGGTAGATACAGTATGAGTTCTGGGCAACCAGAATAAAAAACTAGTACTTCCAACATTTATTTTGTTTATTTCTTTAGGCAAAGCTTACTAATAGACATTTGGCTTGGATCAACATACTGTAGATGTTCATGTTCAAACATTTTCTGAAAGGTTAGAACATTGTTTCCTCTAAGGTATAAGGCAACAGGAAAGCTCTCCCATACCATTTAGTGATTACCCACAAAGACTGACGGATTTAGAAGAAAATGTTTGCAGAACTGTCAATAATAGTCCAAGCTCAACTTCATTTCTATAGTCTTTAAAAAAATCGTTTCTAGTGAGTTGCACTGCAACCAAAGCAAGCATGATCAGCACACTAGAAAAGCATCCATGAAGTCCATTTAAAGAAATAAGAGGGGAATTAGCTCTCTAAAAACAATAAAAATAAAAAATGTCATGTGTTCATCGATTCATCTATCATCTACTACTGTACCATATTTTCTGATGGGAGTAACTTCATTAGTGTCACCTAATTAGAAAAATTCAAAATTAATTATTTTGGAGGTTCGCACCATCTTTTTTTTTAATGCAGCACTCTTGAAATTAATGTTGTTTTGCCTTGCACATCCTTTTTTGTTCATTTTTTTCCTTTCAGTTTTATATAGCCTTTGTTTTTGCTATTTAATCACCTTTCATTAAGTTTCTTTACTATCTGTAAAGGAAAAACCTTGCATTGCATATGCTCAGTAGTGTTTTGAATAAATATTCAGCAGTTACTTCCAAGCTTTAATTCTGAATTTGTATAAGCCAATATCCAGAGTGAAGTTTTGAATATTTTTGAATACGTGAAATCCAAATATTTTATGTACAATTGAGGTAGGCTTCACTGCACTCTTCTGACAACAGGCTTTTGGAAACATGATTTCCATTAAAATATTTATTATTTTCGAAATCCAAGCAGCATAGATTTTAAACACAAAACCTAAATAACAAGCAGAGCTAGCCTAGTATGTTGGTTAGTACTACAGGCCTCAGTGGCGTCATAGTCCTCTGTTCAAGGACCTTATCTGCAAGGATTGTGAAAGAAGTTAATTTTTTTTCTGGCTTTTCTACTTTTCTACACTTTTTCTTTTGGTGGGGTAGAGTTTCACAGGTCTTCATCCTTATCCTGGGGAAGTTTTCTTAAAGAAATCCTTAAAGAAAGGTGGACAGGATGTCTGAAGAGCTGGGATATAAGACTTTGGAAGTGAATGGGGAGTCAGTGCAGTTACTGTACATTCACATACTGACACCCCTGACATCCCTCCCCTACTCCCACTACTCCCGTTATTGTTTCTGTGATTGTGACTTAGCTTCCCCAGGTGTACGGATATGTGTACTGTTATTTAAAGACAAGCTCCTCCAGTCCTCAGGGCTCAACATTAGGGTTAGGATGTCGTGAGGCCTGCCTAGCACTAGGAAACCCTACATCCGTCTCCTGAGGGCACAGGCCTCATCCCCGACACCTCCTGCTTCCTGAGCCCGGGGTCTGGAGGACCTCGCCCTGTCACCCTTGGACCTCCAACTTTTGCCCGTGTTTGTGTCTTCCCCCCTCCCGGGGATTTTAACCTTGTCGCGTCCCAGGATGGATAACTTGTTGACGGACTCCCGGACTGTGCCCTGGCCTGCCTTTGGACATGTTTGGATTTGGATGACATTCTCCCCCGTTCACTGTCTCACGGACTGTCAGTATTATTTTGTGCACTATTAAACCCCTGTGTGTTCTTCCATACTACGCCTCCTGTTTTCTCCAGCTCTTACCGCATCGCATAGGGTCTACTACAAGACTTGACACGGTCTTCTGTCCGTGGTTGTAACACATACATAATGACTTCCCCTCTTTTAAGCATGGCATTTGCAACCTTTTCTGTTTGTTACTTTCTGAAACACCATGTTTCCCTTTTGAATGTCTAATTAACAAAATATGGTGTAGTGTGCTAAATTTATTTTAGAGCTACATATATATATATTTTAAGTGAGTAAAGTTATTTAGAGGAAGAAAAGAAAACATATGACAGGAATGTCATAAAAAACAGGCACTTGCCACAATTCAATTACCATTTCCTCTTGGCACATAGAGTTGTAAAAGTCTTCTGGTGGAAATTTACAGTGCACACCGGGGTCTATCCCAGTTAGATGTGAATGGCCTCTTCAAAGATAAAATTACCTTATCTACCATGAGCTCCAAAACACTGTTTTACTCCTTTTCAGATATGAGTTGCATAATACAAATAGTCTTATCAGATTGATCTGGTTTGTACATACATAAGGCACTGAAAATCTCAGTTCTTAGCACTGAGGTAAGTATATGATTGAAGTTAATGCCATTGTTTGCTGATAAAAAGTTTAAAAAAAATGTTTGTAATGTTTATTGGGGAAAACAATGTGAGTTTGAGTTTGTGACTGTTGCAATGAAAGACATAAGATGCCTCCTTAAATTTCTTAAAAACCTTAAAAAGGTCTTCCTTGTCTTTTCATACATATTAGCCCCTAAAACATGGGGATTCCTCTTTTACTAGGAAAGAAAGTGCAAGAATGAAATGAAAAAATGCCAACCTCAAAATGCATTTCATGGTGCATTTCAGAAAAGAAAAGTATTTTGAACATTACTGTGGTGGTCTGTTCACGTTGAATACATTAGTTATATATGTATAACTATATATCGTTATACATTAGTTCAACTGCATGTTCACTGTATTCTTTGTTGTCCTACAGAAGATAAAAAAGAAAACCAGCATGAGCCTATCCCTTCAGATTACAGACCCAAAAGAAATGTACTACTGCTGTTGCACTGTAAGTGGCTTTAAACTTTAAAGCTCATGTGATATTCTTAATTGGTTTTCAGCATCTTTTATGGCTTACCTGCAAAACACAAGGCTATTCAAAAGAACAATCTAGAATGCACCTTAGAATGTACCTACACATTAGTTAGATTAGCAGTGATAGCAGTGGAACTTCGTTTCCTTCAGTACTTTAAAGGGTTATAACAGAAATATAAAAGACTGAAATGCTGTAGGAGAAGATGGAATGATAGCTACCTGCTGTAAAAGATTAGGCATTTTAGTATACTGTATATGATCATCATCACCTCACATCCAATAACTGCAATAACTGCTTATCCTGTTTAAGGTCACCATGAGCCCGGAGCCTGTCCCAGGAAGCACTGGGTGCTAGGTGAGGTACATCCTGAGCGGGATGCAAGTCCATCGCAGGGCACACCCAGACGCAAACAAAAACACACACACACAGAGAAGCCAATCAATCTGCCAGCATGTTTTTGGACTGTGGGAGGAAGCTGGAGCACCTAGAGGAAACCCACGCCAACATGGGGCTAACATAAAAACCTCAGGCGAATAGTTTCAAAGGAACTGAACTTAGGGCTCCAGCACTGTGAGGCAGCAATGCACTTGCTTGTTATTCCAGGCTTTCGTTAAATATTTCAAAACAAGTGTTCGAAACATTTACGGTTAGGTACTGTATTAATAAAGTGCAATGGAAAAATTAAGATGTCAGACGTGGACATTGCTTCAAATGTAAAGAGCTGCAAAGATACCATTAAGTAATACATCCATAACAGTCATACACTGTTGCCAGCATGTTGACTTACTAATACCACAATCTTTAAATTATTCAATTATCTACCAAGTTAGATTTAACTTTAACATAAAATGATTTTTTAATGTTTGTGTTCATTCCAGCTCATCCTTTACTGTCACAAATGTTTTAGTCATTTTGGCGGAGAGCACTAAACAGGCAGTAAAAACTAAACATTAATTAACCATACGCAATGTAATAATAATCCCCGAGGGACAAAAAAATCTTAAACAGCCAAACAGGAAAGTTTTGTTTTCATAGTGGAAAAGCAAACATTACTTTTTGACTTGACTCTTGGGATGTGCCCTTCTTTGGCATCTTTTAGAGAGAGGGCAGAATCTGTGCAATGACAGCACTGTTACATTTGATTTCTCTGAAGTGCACTGGAAATTCGCCTTGGTTGTGAGTGAATATACAGTAGGCGTTGTCTATGAGCTCGGTAGCAACCATCAGCACTTGGGCGAACATATACTGGTGGTAAGTTACCTTTGCCTAAACATGTTGTCCTTGCTTATTACCACCACATTTGTCTATAAAAAGGAGAAGAGCACAATACAATTATGTGGGTTTATGCATGTGCTCTGCATTCCTGTTCATGCCATTTACACATTTGAATAAAATAACTGGATATGTTTGAGGGCTGAGCTTGACAAAGTGGCAAAGTCTGCAGCCCTTACAGTCCTTTAGAATAGAAACCAGGACCCAAGCAATGTGAGCCAGCTTCTTTAACCTCGAAGCCACCATGCTGTTCATGCTTTCAATTAGATCTCTTTATATAGACAGTAGCAATCTATGAGGCCCGTGCTGTCTCATAAAGTTCATTTAACATAATAGTGCAAACATGACAGACAAAACAGGGAAATCCCTAACATATAAAACAAACCGAGCAAGATAGTTTGGCATAGTTTGTTGTGCCGCCAATGTCTGTTTATTTTCTAAAGCAGTCCTTTGGGATTCTTCACAACATGTTCTGTATAGCATAAGTGTTTCTGTGAGCTTATTAAGCGCTGAAAATGAGCTGATTTGATTAAACTGGACCTTCTCTGAGTTCTTTCATGTAAACAGGGAATATTGTTAACAGATAGTTTATTTAGATGCGCTACATTTTAAATTGGGCCTTTGCTTCAACCTTTGGCTCAAATTAATTAATTTGTACCTCAGACTTGGCTGAACACCACTGAAGGTTTTCTGAAGATTGTGCAGAAAGGCTTGGCAGCAGCATTAACCATTAATGAAGCACGGAGATTTCTTCCTGACATGGCAGTAGTATTCTTACCCACTGTATGCTACAACAGAACCAAAAGAGGCTAAAAAATACAAGTGGCACGGTCTGAACTCCGTATTTCGTTTTTCAGAGAAAAGGGGTAACATGCTGTCTTATCCACGATCAGACATATGTGGGAAATTCAAGTTTTTAAGTGGCTTATTTTTGTGAAAATCTGTTTAGAAAACATCAGCATAAATTATTTTGTCTGATGTTCTTAAAATCCAGTAAAGGACTTGTAAGATTCTCTTACAAGTAAACAGTTTGAATGTCCAAGGTAATCTAGCGCAAAAAGTATGATGAATTCATTCTACAGGCCAACTCTAGCTCTCACAAAAAAAAACCAAAATGATGGGAGAAAACACCTCAGGGACTTAATGACCTAAAAGGGTTATGGATTTACACTACTTCCCTAACAGGGGAATAGCTGTTTTAAGAAACCATGTACTGTAACCTGAATGAAGACCCCAGATTTTTTTATAATTGCAGTCACAGTTACATTAAAACCCAGAATGATGATAATAGAAAATTAATGGGGACCAATATTTTATTTAAAGGTATAAATGAGATATGCTTTGTATCAACTGTTCTGCTTTCAAGGGCATATGTTGTTTTGCTTTGATATCCACTACAGTAGCTCTTCATACAGATGGGAACTGGCTTACACTACCTTCACAATAATAATAATGATATATTATTATTATAAATAATACTATTACTAATAATAATAATCGTCATCATCATCATCATCATCATCATAATAGTAAGGAATTATACAGAATCACATTATGGTATTTTTATATTTTCATTATGCGCCTACCAGCATCAATTAAAAAAAGATGTGCTTCAAATTTTAAGACTCTTTAATGGAGATTCAATTTTCTTAAAACCTAGTATATAAATTACACACCTGAAATCCTATCCATTTAGCTATTTTGTTCATAGTGCTAAGCTAAGGGTGTTTACTCAAACAACAAAATCAAAAAGTCTTTGCTATGTTCATTTTTTATCAATTATTTTGGGGTTTTCCTTGCTTGACAGACATGTGAAATGTTAACATTTCCCTTTACTGGCGTGGTTGATGTTGATGTTGTGGCAACCTGAAGACTGGTTGATATTCTTGTAACTTATGCAGTCTGCTGGCATACTATTGATTCAACTAAGAGCTTGAGGTCTTCCTGAACAGAGCACTGTTGTCCTTGCTTAGTAGATTTTTCATAATGATTCCATCTATGCCACTGAGAAGTTAGAGTTATCACTGCTTTTGTCTTTTTTAACCCCTACTGAAAGACTTACAGTTCTCAATAGATTATATGTTGTGTGTCCAGGATCACTGTTCAAGTTATCACAGTAAGGTCTCACAAAAGTTATACTGTATGATCAAAACAACATCTATTTTCACTGAAGTGCTGTGACTAATATACATTTTCAAATTCTATTATATAACAACAGTTTTCATGGGGTTTTTGGAGGATTAAGAAATACTGTACAGTACGTTATTCTTCGTGTCTGATAAGAGAATCAACATTATTTTTTTAAATCAATATATTTATATATTTGATCAATATATTATATACAGTATATATATTTTAAAATCAATTTAATGCTGTTTTTTTCTGTTAATAAATTGATATCTAGGTACAGTATCTAGATCATCTCCTTTCATCCTGTAACATGACTCATTCACACTGATTGTTTTAATAATTCAGCTATTGAAATGAGTTATTTGATTTAAAATGAATGTCCAAACATATTCACATCCTACTCTGTACTCAAAACCAGTGCTTTTTAAAGTAAAAAGAAAGATGTTTTGAAAGATGATCTTAACTCTAATAAATTCTTTAGTAATGAAAAGGCCTAACATGAGTCTGACATGGCATTAATGCTTTGGCTAATGTGTGCCAAATGAAAGCACTGATACCTTTTATTCATGAGGACTGATACTACAACTAAAGATTGTGCTGGAGAAAAATGCTTCAAATGTTGATATATATTAATATCTGTCATTTGTGTCTCTTACCGTACACCAATGATAATACTGGCTGCATTTCTGGAAACGATGAATGGTGTTTTGTTTATATCTTATGTTTTTTTATCAGAGATTTTGGTTTAGAATGGTCTGTGACTGGATTCTTAGTTTAACCGCAGAATGAAAACATTTCTTTTGGTTAGAAGAGTTATGGATAGTATATTATTTGCCTGAGCTGAAACACGTGTTAAGCATCTGATTCTAAAGCCTCCAGAAGCAAGCCTGCTTTTCTGGCATAGTAGTAGTTTGTGTGTGCTAAAATCCGCAGAGCAGTCTCAGGTGAAACCCACACAGAAGACACACTGGAGACTGCTTTACTGCTTCTGCATTTGAAACACATTTTATTTTTCTTAGGCTATTTGTTTCTAAGTCTCCGGGCTAAAACGGAGTTCAATACACTTAACATTTCTTTTTCTTGAAAGCATTTCTCGTTCTGAAACTTTTTAGCTGTCAAAAAGGCTTGGATGAGCCGAGAACGGCAGGTACAAGGGTTTGGAATTTCTTTGAGTGCAGAAATTGTAATGGGGATATTTAAAGGCTGAAGACTGCACCCTGAATGGTTACCTTCCCAACCTACGAGAAGGGCCAAGAGTTCATCCACACTAACCAATTAGCACACTGGCAGGTACCAGATGGCCTCAACATCTTGTTTAGTATGAATTTGTTCCTTTGATACAGACATCTAGGTTAATTATCATTTCACATTTTACAGACAGTATCTCTCATCCTGCTGAGTTTTAGTGTCTTGTTGGTAAGTATACATATGCAGCACAAGTGTTCTTTGGCTGAAAGCTGACTGATGACAATGATGTGACATTGCGTGTGAAGGGCTTCTTAATGAGAAACAGGATTCCTTTTATCGGCATGTGTGAAGGTGTGGGGTAGTGACACAGCAAGGCTTTTAGGCAGTTTTTCAAGGTGACAAATTAAACAGGATGCATTCTGCTTTCTCATCACCCCTGTCTTTTCCTGCATTTATACATTTTGCCGTGAAGATCATAATAATTAATTAGAGGAACAAAAAATATGGCAGGATATGATACTTTTTGTTTTACAAGCGATCTTCAAAATACTCTGATCTATTTTTTTTTATCACCATCAAGTGTGTTATCTTGTTTAAGTTTTCTTTAGTTGGCTTAATTTTGGAACTGTTTGTAATAGTTCTAAATACATCACATATTCAGTTTAAAGACTGAATCAGATTTTTTCAGGTGTTTCAATATTCTTGTTGTCAAAGCAGAATGCTTTCCTTTTGATTGTAGTTTAGCTGATATTTCAGCATTCACAATTCCCATTTTATGTGTTTCAGGGTGCTCCCTTATTCTGTTGACATCTCTTCTGAGCATTTAGTTGGATGACATTTTTTAAATTAGCAACCCACACACAAAGAACAGCCGCATGTCTACAAAGCTTTGGAGCCTATTTCCTGTTTGATAAGGTTTTACAGTATTTCCCCTAAATTGTATAGGATTAGAAGCTAATCAGATGAACTTAGTTAAAAGTCATTTCCTTGGGCAATTGATAATGTAGCAACACAAAAAGAAAAAGTATGCTTTACTCCAGGTACTGTTTCTCTCCCAAAGATTCCAACTAAAAACATTATTGACACAGACTGTGTGTACCTGTGTGCTGTATGTGTTTCAATATGGATATGTTTATCTTTAGATCCAACATATTACCTATGATATCTTTTAACTTGCATTATTTCTCTTATTTGCATTTTTTTATATAATTCAGCTTGGATAAAGTCTTCAGCTACAGCAATGATTTTTAGAAGCCAGGATTTTATTCTTTATTATGTTTTAATGTATTTCATTTTATACGCTTGTGTTCATACAGTATGTCAGCATTTTCAAAAAAATATTTGCTGGGACTTTTTTTGTAAACATTCATTGTTTCTGTGTACTCCTCAACAATGTCATCTCTCAGCTCAGAGATTTCTCATGACTCATTTGAAGGCCTTTTTTTCTTTGGTAATACCAGAAGACTTTTTGGAATCCAAGCAGCGGTTCTGAAAATGCCAAAATGTTGTCAGAGACAGTATGATGAATATAATATTTTCAGAAACTGGCTCATGTTAGGTGCAGAAACCCAACAATTCCAAGCATATAGTTCCTCATCTTTTCTTTGTCTTGTTAAGGATTAACTTTAAAGGAAGTAGCAGGGATTTCTGTTTGGGTGTTATGTTGGAGATTGACTAATTGTTATTGAATAGCTACAGATACAGGGGTTAAGAAATTATTATTCTTCAGATGTAATGTCTGATGTTTGTTCGCAAAGCAGGGTGCTTGTTTGTCACTTGTAACTAAGGAGTGTCTCTGTATATAAATACCATTTACAATATAAATGTATATCTATGTGATTTGTGTGACTTAGCTGGTTTTCCTTTACAGTACTTGAAAAATCCAGCATACTGCATTTGGAACTGCAGTAAACTAAGCATTGTTGTTAAAAGGTAACTACAACAGTGAAGTGCTCTTTATATACAGTATGTCATAAAAAAACCCATTAATCTTTCTGTGGAGGAAAGAGACCTCAGCTATGTATATGGTGAGGTGTCAATTACGTAGTGCCTCTCCCTCATCCGTACAAGAACACAATATCAAGTTAAAATCTGTATGTCACCTGGTGTTTTATTTAAGTCCCAGCCATAACGAGCCCAAAGGCTGCTTTTTAATAGAAAGCAGCCGTTTTTTCTTGAAATCATTAATCATAATGTATTTGCTACTGCCATGTCAGTTGCTGCACAATGTTTTTTTTTTATTGGGTTAGTGTATACAGTTCCAGTCAGGGCTTTTTAAAAGAATAAAGAAGGAACTGTAATAATCTTTCAGTTGAGGCATATTGATGAGCAAAAATGCTGTTGTTTTTTTGGCTGAAGGTTAGTGTTTTAGTGAATTATAAGAACATAAGAAAGGTTGGTGAAAAGATTCTTCCAGGAACTCCTTGTCTTCACTGTCCTCATCTAACAGGCTGCAGCAAAGACCTCATTAGATCTCAGAAGCTAAGCAATTGTCATGACTGAACAACGTTGGATCCTGTGAAGAGCTTTATTTCCTCTCAACTGAAACAATGCACAGTAAATATCTAAACTACAAAATGCAAATAAGACATATATAACACAGCTCTCTGTCATTGTCTCCCTACTTTCCCTCTAATTGTCACCTGCACAAAATATAGTCCTTGTTTTATTTTTAAATGTATCGACCTGTACTTGTCAATTGCAGGCCTACAACACAAATAGCGGACCTGCGCAAGGAGGTGTCTGGTCTGTATTAAAATGGGAAACCTTAGAAGAAACCCAGGTTGTTGCTGAAGAGGTGTTAGTAGACCACTAGGTGGCACACTTTGCTCTGCATCAGGATTTCCAAAGCAATATGCTGTAGGAGGTGCTGTTTTGTTTGTATGAGACATGAAGTTGAGCTCCTAACTACTTGGTTATTAAAGAGCCCATGGTACTTTTTGAAACAAGATAACACAGATTAATTCAATGGGCGCTTAATGTGCCAACAGAGTCACCACACAGCAGATCATTTCTCTACCTGATCTGCTGTGTTCTGACTCTGTTGGTGCATCATGATGATCTCATGCTTCCAATAAAAGCGTGACTCATTGCCATTTTAATCTCTTTAGCCAATCCCTCACATTTACAAGTCAAATCATATTGACTCATTGTCAGGGGTTCCTTGTTATAAACATGAACTTTTACTTTTTAGATACTAGACAAAAAGGCTACATTTTTTTGTATTGCAAAATACTTATCAATTTTCAATAGACAATAGTAAGAGAATTGTAGCTACATAATTAACGAAAAACACAGAGTGAAAGGTGTAAGTAGTGTAAATGCCTAATATTTTTTTCTCAGCAATGCGTGTGTATGTATACTGTATGTGTGCATGTATTAAATCTGTCAAACTGTAAAATTAGAAAAATAATTGAAGTAAGATTTCACCACTATTCCATCACACAAGGTTTGTTTAAGCATTTAAGTAGATTACAGTGGATATGAAAGGCTACTCCACGAATGTGGTACAGCATAATATGCATTTATGTACAGTATGTACAGTATTTGTACTTGTAGTCATGCAGCAGGAGTGCTGCAAAGTGTTTTGACCTTGCTGTGGTTAATTAAAATATCCTCTGAGGGAGATTTAGAGAAGGCAGACATGATTCACCTCTCCTGTCAGTGCTAATATTCTAATTCACCATTATCCCAGGATTAAAGTGCAGAACACAGCCAGGTAAGCCATTGTGCTCTCCCACAAACGGCCTCGAAAAGCCTGCTTCACCTCTGCATGTCTCAGAAGCAGGGCTTGGCCTCTCCCCCACTGCCTCTCAGTTCACTGACATTTCACTGCATCTCAGGACTCTTCCGCAGAGAAAAAGTTTTGAGCAGGTGTGACAAGACAATCTGTGATCTACTGTACATAAACAAAAATTAGGAGCACAATAAAACTAGCCCACATAGAGGACTGTTCTGGGCGTGACGATAAATGTAATTCTTTGGCGAATCAAATAAATTCTTGTTGTGTATGACCTGTCCAGATCTGCATTATTTCAAACAGTAATGTAAAGACATAAAGAACACCTTTGTAAGGACATGATGCTGAACCTGTAACATCATATTTTGGATAAATATTTTAACCCATATTAGTTTGGCCATTATATTTATGTAGGGTTATTCCTCTACCACAATATACTGTATGCATTCTAGAATTTGTACACATTTCTATAATACTTTCTGCCTTCATAACAGAGGGCTGTATGACAACCGTAGTAAGGTTAAGTCCTTGTATGGTGATTACAACTTGATTTTAAAAAGAAGATAAAACAGTTCCCAAAACAGGTTTAAAAAATCTGTGTTTGGTCTAAAACTTATTTTAATTACATTAACTTTAATGGGGCATAATGCAGTATGTCAGGAATACCGTAGTCTTAATTTTGCAATGAGCTCAGCACAACAGGAGTTTTTTTTAAGGCACCGATTTCACAGTTGTTAATGTGTGAAAAGAAAGCTAACAACTCCTTTAGCATTTTGGTACTCTGTGAAACAGGTAATAAAATCATCATAGAGACAGGTTCTCTGTGTTTTTCCATTGTGTTGAGCAAGCAAATAAGAACAGCAAGCTAGTACTTTTGCTTCACTTTATCTCTGCACTATTACCTTCATGTTAATGTTTTATATAATCTCACATGCATCCCTTGTCCTGTCCCTCCATACAGAGGAGGATTTTAAAGACACATACATCAGAAATATATTTTAGATGTATGTTCCAACATGGAAACATATCCAGAAAAATATACAGTACAGTTACAATGCACCTTAAAACTAAGTACATTTTAGTCATATACTCTCAATTTGAAAAGATTTTTAAAGTTTTATACCTGATAAATATTTACTGAAAACCAATAAACTGTATCAGACCCTTGAGTCCCTAATAGTGTTTTACACTGTTGATTTAAAAGTGTACATTATTCTTCAAACAGCAAAGGCTGATAGTGTATATGGACATTACAAATAAATGAAAGAATGCAAATGAATGCAAATTCATCAATTTCCCTACGGGATTAATTAAGTATTATCTATCTATCTAAATGTAAGTACTGCATTTATCAAGCATTTTTCATGCTACCTATGTTGTAAGTCATACACAGTGATATTATTTAACTCACACTTAATTGCATTTTACAAAGAATCGGTGATTGTGCTGAAAGAATAACTCTCTTCCTATGTTTTATTTTTCTTAACATTTCATTATTTCCACGAGTTGCATATTGTTTTATAATAGCTAGTAGCTGATGGGTACTTTAGATCCATTTCTCTAGAGTGACTTGACTGACAGGTTGAAATTTTAGGCTTGAAAGACATACAATAGACAAGTCATTCTAATTCAACAATGAATTTTGCAGGATCTTATAATATCATTCCCTATCCCTGTTTCCCTTTTCACCTTGTCAACACAATAGAGTGTGGTGGCTCATAATGGTTTCCTAGATACTGCACTTGTACAACAATGAGAAATCTGGAATCAGACAGCAACACTTGTTAACAGTGACGCACACATGATAGAGATAAGAATGTAAGCTCTTTTAGCGTTTCCTGTGTTATTGTATCCTAAAGAAAAACAAATATTCCAAGTTAAATGATGGTTGTCAGGGCTGTGTTGGAAAATATACTCAAAGTTCAAGTGAGATGCAACTGAATGTACTTACGAAAATCTAGGAGCTGTTTCTTTGAACCAGAGGCAAGATGAATCTTGAAAGCATCACTATGACTAAGAGATGAGAGGCAAGCCCTTGGGCTCCCAAATACTTTCCTGCCATACATATTCTCAATAAAATGTTCATCAACTAAATCACTGATCACTGGGCTGGGTACTGTAAACGTTCTTATATTTTTATGCCAAAACCATATCAGGAGAAAAATATTAAAAATCTTCTAGCTACAGTGCGATTAAAATGTACGAAAATAGTATCAGCAAGTAGCGGTTATGTAAGCAGATTTGATATTTCTAACCAGATGCTGACTATTGTTTTATATAACGCATAATACATCTGCATTTGCTTTTAGACCTATAGTGCAAGTGCAAGCTTATGAAGGCATATCCACTTTTATGCACTGGTAGTCATTTTGCTACCTTTCTGATGCTCTTAGGAAATTTTTTTTATCAAATTAAGAGTATAGTTTACTGTGGTGAGCATGGTGTGTTAGGAAAGGTTGTCATCATTTTAATGGGTCTAGAAGAGAACATTGGAGAATAATGTGTCCTAATATCTTACCGCCTGACTATATTCTTTGCAAGGTTCACAGAGCTTTTGTTTTCTCACTCCCACTCATACTCAGTTGTTACAGTACAGTGGCTCAGTACTAGAGCTGATTTTAATTCTCCTTTATTTCAGTTCTATTCTTTTTTCTTTGTAGATTAACAACTACAAGAATCTCAATGACATTTAACAAAAGATATGCTCTTTATTAAGGGGAACATATTTTAATTGTAAGTGCATTGAAGACTAAACACAGCCAATGGAAAGGAACTCCTGAAAAAAAGGAATAAAACAGCAAAAGACTCAAGCTCAAAGTATTTTCAAACATCTTTAGGAGCAACTGTGAGTATTTGCATATATTAAAGGGCACATTAGAACATGGAATCAATACTATATATCATGACATCACAGCATCACTTTTAAAATTAATTGTAATAAAACTCTATACAAGACTATTTAGAATACTTCAGAATTATATTCCCAGTGGATATGCAGTTGCTTGTAAGACAGACGGAACAAGGCACGAAACAGTTCAGGTAAAGAAATCCCTAACATTTGGCAATGAAGGCCTTTTAATCCCGCCAGAATGAAGAGCCGTAGGGTTGCACACGTGCCTGCAGGATGATGCTGAATGTCTCAGGGATAGGCACACTTGACACTTGAAAAGTATAGCAGGGGTTTATTTCACTTGGAAGACTTTGGTCCTTAGATTTGGCTGGTTACAATCCATCCTCTTACTCACTGTCTTGCATGGAGAAATATGGTGGTCAGACTGTGACCGGTGAAAAGGATAGGCAGACAGCTAGCCCTTGTGTGAGCGGAACTGTTTATAATGAAATACTCTTACTTAGCCTTTCTTTAATGATTCTGAAATATGCAGTGGGCAAATGCATAGCTGTAAATAAGCCTGCAATTTCAGTATGATTCAAAAGCAAACAAAATTAACTTAGTGGAAGTTAAATAAATGGCAGGGAGGAGAGAGTGAACTTTTTGTCATGTCCTTAATTTTGGGCTACAAATAAATTCCCTTACAGCCTCTTTTAAATGACAAGAGCTTTTGGCGCTTTGGATCAGGAAATGTCAAATCTCTACACCTTATCTAGACATTGAGGCATAATGAAAAGCCACCTTAAGTGACTTCTGATAGTGTTCTGTCTTATAATGAAGGATTTTCATACATCCTTGGGAGGAAGGCAGAATTTATCACTACAGGCCATTTCCTGGCTCCAATTCAAACCCTGTAGTGAAAACACAGGCCAAGGGCTACTAGCGTGGCACTAATCCTAATTCTCTCTGTCAGTAAAAATCGTCAGCACTGATGACTGAAATGGCTGCCTAAATTAATCTCTTTTAACGATTTGTTTATTGCTACAACTCAAATCCCCCTTTCTTCTGAGAAATTATAAACTGGGCATAGCATTTTAAATATATGTTTGTGTTGGCAGAAAAAAGAATAGACAGGCTGAGTAGTTACATAATAAACCGAAGCAAAAAAATGGACAGTATTATCTTACTGGATGGCTAGTTTTAGCTCAGGGCTTTGTTGAAAGCCCTTTAAAGCTATTATGTCTCGGTGGCACAATTCAAGGAAAGAGATCGGTGAAAAATCAGCCTTTGCAAACTACAATGAACAATTTTTGTAAATAACCTGTTTCTATACACGCATTCAAAAATATGGTCCTAAATTAATTTTGTGAGATTCTTAGCTTTCATGTGAATGTAACAATCTGAGCTCTTATTTCTAATTTGTTGTGTTCATTTTTATGATTTCTGTTTATGTCTTTTTATTTCTTACTGATATTTTAACTAGTTGTCTGTCTTCCAGTTGTAAATTTGAATTCCAGGCGATTGCACCCGATAATGTTAGTGTAGGTAAATGCATTTTATCTGGAAGCATATTTAAAATTTTGTGAGTGTGATGAACCAAGATCTTTGAAGGTTTTGTTGTAAGACATCAGGTATAAGTTTAAATTTAAGAAACAGTAAAGAATGTGAACTTGTGGTCTAACATGAAGATGTTTATATGAAGGCACACTTTATATTAAAGCAATGGTGCAGACACTGGGTCTTTTCACATGTGGTGATGCCTATCAGTCAATTAATGCTGTTATTTTATTTTATGAGAGTTTTAGAGTGGCTATATGAAGAACTCGATGTTATGATGTGAATAGTTTGAGTTAAAAACTATTACTATTATTTGTAATCAAGACTTTTAAATTATTATTTTAGCACTGTTTAGATGCCTGCCTTTAAAAAAAAATTGAATGCATGTTTTCTTAAAGATACTATAGATTGGGGGGGGTATTCCTGTGGTTGCATATTATGATATCATATCACATTATGGTATATTTGTCGTTTTGTTTTTTTGTACACCCTTGTACCAAGAGGGTGCCACACATGCATATGTTGAGCAGCTGGCTACAAAGAAATGTGACTGGAATGCAAGGAAGGGAAACTTTGAAAAGGTAAAATAGCAGTCTCATTCAGGATTACAACATACAGGGGTGAGTGGGTGAGAACAGCTGAGAGGGCCTTTGTGAACACCCTCAGAATTACCTGTAAACTGGGAGGATATTCATAGACACGCCTGTGCTCTGCACATGCAGCAACCTGCTGGTGACGTCATGTGTGCACTTGAATACTGGCACGCACGAACGTGTTTTTGGCTTTATGCTGTTAGTCCTTATTAGCTGCGCTCCAGAGTGATAGTCATGGGTTACTAAAAAGATAGAGCAAAATAACTTGTACTTTTTGGCTCACTGATAAATGTTTTGATGCATTTTTACTGTTAAAAGGGCATTTGGCACAAACAGAAAAAGAAGCACAAATAATGTCTTGTTTGGTTGATGTCATGAGATGTCTTGGTGACTTCTCCATTGCCACAAACAATCACACTGTTGTCTGATGCCAAAGTTAAAAAATAAATAAATTAAATTGAGAAAAATAAGTGCTATTCCTATTCTTTACATTTTCAGTCTCATTTATTTTCAGAAACCTCTTGGTTCTTACATGTACTCTAGGTGTCACATTGAACCAGAGTTTAACCAAGTAGGCACAAGGTGTATAGTGAGACTAAACATTGTCCTCTTATTTATTTTATTCAAATATCAGTTTCCTAACAGCATCTTCATATATTTTGTAATCAGAGGACAAAAAGATTTTTTCACAGTTTTCTGTTAAAAAAGACTTCAAAGACCAGATCCCAGTGCAACATTTTTGTGAAAATAATTCCCATAGGGTTTTCTGTTACAGTACTAATTGAAGCCAGCAGAGTTTTGTCACAGCTTAAACAGTTTGGACAGTTAAATAATGACAGTAATGCAAATCTATGTTATGTTGCATTTTTCCTCTTGCGGGCAAGGTGGAATGGAACAGAAGATGGATCCTGCAGGCACAACCAGGGATATATAAACTAGCCTGTTGCTCTACCTTACTGTAGACATTGGATCAGTACAACAGGATCTGTTGTTTTGTGGATTATTTTGTTTGCTGGTATAAGACTTATGATATGACTATTGAAATCCAAATATGAATACAAATAAGGGCATATTTCCACAATAAAAGTGTGTTACTCTTTTCTTTTTTTATTTCTGAAAAATAAATGTGCACAGCCCAGGAAACCAGCCAGTCTGTGAAAAAATGTCTTTCTACTAAAAGGGAGGAGGAGACAGCATGCATACAGTACATACATTGTATGTAAATTGTATGTATGAAATATTATGGAAGTCCAATCAAAATCTGTTCACTTTGTTTTCTAACAGAATTCAGCACCTTGTTGAGGGCTGTAACTGAACTTTCCTTTTGAAAACATAAAAGCATGAATAGAATAAAGATATTTCAAGCATATTCATTTAATTGCCTGCAATAATGTACTGTATGACAAACCTTGCCAGTTTTTTCAGGACCAGAATGCAGCACAGATTCAGTTTAATTCTGCAATTTGTGTTATATTCATATTACATTCTATTTAAAAATAGGAAATATGTGATTGTAGAGCCATGATGCTGCTGGAAATGTAAAGCCAATGTATGTAATGATGGAAGTGCCCATTCATCTATGACCTTGTTTTTGCTTCTCACTATTTACAATTAATTACATATGGGAAAAAATATTAAAATTTCACAATTTGTTTAAAGTTACAATGGACTACAAAAAAAACCCTAAAGGTCCAACCCAGTATTAAAGTTAATCTCTTTAACCCTATTCTTTATATTATGCTTATAAACAGTTTTTCAGTTTCCTGAACTCCCTCTTTGGCTTTACAAAGAACAGGGGCAGCAATATAAACCCCATTCACAGCAAGCTTATATAACCCAGAATTTTGTTTTTCCTGGCACCTATCATGTTTAAACATGCTAAGTAAACCAATAATAAGAAGATTGGGAAGTTAGCGAGATAGCCAAGCGGAAAAGTGTTTTCTTTTCCAGCTTATTGAATGAGAGTAACTGGGTGTAAAAAATTAACACTGAAGTGGAAGTTTCAGTGGATGTGAGGCTACTTGGTGATGAGCACAGCTGTTCCGACTTAGGTTTTTATTAAGAAATAAAGGGGTAGCTTCCCTTTTAAGTCCTGCTTTAGTAGGATTTCTTGGCAAAGAGTGCATTAGAAGAGATATCAGCTGTGTCTTATTGCTGTGGACACCAGTTTTGGAAATTGACCTTTCGTTTAAAAATATAAAAATGCGTTGTTGATTCAAACCTACAGTATGTTTTCCACATGGCTGAATTTCTTTGCACATTTTAGACATACACATGCTTGGTTGGCCAATATAGAGTATTGCAGTAAACAGGTAATTTCTGGTTGGTACAGGTGTATATAAATCCTAAATCTAGAATTTGTTTTATTAGTAAGGCCTTACAGTATTTGTTAAATTTATAATGTTGAGTATTTTTTCACTACTTCTTGTTAGGACAGAGCTGGTAAATTTCTGTCACATAAGACTTTACATTTTTTTGTAAATATCCATCCATCCATTTTCCAATACAGGGTTACAGAGAAGGAAGCCAGAACCTATCCCAGCAGGCATTGGGCACAAGGCAGGATACACCCTGGATGGGACACCAGTCCGTCACTGAGCAGACATAAACAGACACAAACACACATATTCACACCAGAAGCCAATTAACCTACCAGCATGCTTTTGGACTGTGGGAGGAAACCAGAGCACCCCGGGGAAATCCACACACATGGGAAGAACATACACACTCCATTCAGATAGCACTCAAAGTCCAAAATTGAACCTAGAGCCCCAGCGATATGAGGCTGCAATGCTAACCACTGCGCCACTGTGCCACTATTTGTAGATATAATTGTTAAAAAAATAAAGTATTTTATTTCTTAAAAATGTTGCATGCTGTTCTTTAGAAAACTATTGTGATCTAACAAATAAAGGTAAGAACAAACACAAACCAAATGTGCATGTTTTGGGACAGATATTTGCTAGCAGCGAACAAGGAAGTTTATACAATTTTTAAAAAGCTTATAATAATGCCTGATTATGTGTACTTTAAAAATACTTTCTATTTCCAGATATCTCAGATCAGATTAAACATTGTATAGCCTAAAGTCCTTTTCCACTCACTGGAATTTGGCAACACTGGGGTTTTAATTTTCTGAGTATCATTGTTTCTAAGGTTCTTATCTTGAATGTATAAGCAAAGTATCCGTTTGACAGGCCCTATTTGTAAACAGTAATTTTAGAATAATAACGAGCACTTCAAAAGCAGATTGAATATCATGAAATATAATTTGCAAGTATTATAAGTGGCAGTCAGCAAAACAAAACAAAAAACAATACATACAGTAAAGCATTTAAAAAGATAAAAATAAGTTCAGAATGAAGGTTGTGAAATCCATTTGGGTTTTTCCCTACTGGGGAGCAGCAAATTGCAGACTACATAGTAAATTAAGATGAGTAGTGTGCACAAAGTGTAAAATTGCACCTATGGTTTCCAGTTAAGTATCCCAGGAGTAAAATGCAGATGGTTGTCTTGAATTGCAGTTGTGAATTCAATCCATGTGCTCTGTGTTAGTGTGAATTCCTTCTGTGGATGTTTAAAAAGTATCAGATGGACTGAAGTATCTGGTGTTGCCTCTGGAAATCACCCCAAAATGGTGCTCAAGAGGATTCACTACAAAAATACCTAAGTATCAATTGACATGTGCATTGGCAGCTTTTCAGTGGGAAGCTGAATAACCTGCAATGCCTTTTGGTGAATTTGTTAAACCAGTCACGTTTAGGCTGAAAGTTAGTCCTGATTTAGTACAATGCAATGCTATACTCGAATAAAGTGCAAAAGTAGGAAAAACCCTATTGCCCTTCAGGATGTTTGTTCTTATAATATTGTTATACAGTATAACATATAACTAATAATATGGTATATAATTATTTTATATAATTAATTATAATTATTTATTTGTATTGTTAAATAGAAGTAATCTACACAGCAATGTGGCTGATAGGTAATAAAACAACCTTGAGAATCTAGAGCTATCATTCAGGGTGCCTGAGAGAAGAAATCCAATGCAGAGTTCAAGAGAGAAGGATTACTATGTATCTACTTTGCCTCATATTTCTTATAGAAGGAAGGTGGTTTCATATGTGCTAGTTGCTTCCTGATATTTGTATGTTATATAGATAGTTGGGCGCAGATTCAAAGAAATGGTCTATCTTTAAAGAAAATAAAAAGTTTTAAAAAGTTAAAACAAAACGTTCTTCAAAATTATAATTCCTTCTCTCATTCAATCAACAGCAGTTGGTCAATGGGTCAAAATTATAATCCCTATAATGTTCATAATCCTAACAACAATGACGACCAAAATGACATAAGAAAGGATCTGTGGAAATATGGAAAATAGGAAGATGTACAGTATACTGTACAGTATGTAGGATAAAAAATAGGGGGTTCTTGTTCACAGAAAGTGTCATGTGTGCTGAATCTGGAATGCCCAGTTACAGTATGCTGCTTATTCTGTAGCATCCTCAAGAAACTCCTGGATGAGATGCCATAATTTGTTGACCGACTAGCAACTAATTGAGCCAGTATGGCTGTTTATTGTAACCTTTCTTCTGTGCCTTATTTAAAAAAAAATGTATTACTCAAAACATAAGCAATCTCAAACATGAGAGTGGGTACGATAGCTAGAGTAGGGGCCTGGTGTTCTTCTGCAGAAGTACTGTAGCTGCTTGCAAACCCAAAATAAAGAAACTCTTCATTCATCAATCCATGCGCACAACAACCTATCCATTCACACGCACATGCTGTCTGATTGTGGATAAAAACACATCTAAACTGACTCTGCGTGGAAAAGCTCACCCAACCATACATAGCCTGTGGCAAAGTTTGTGATCTTAGATCCCTTCTTTATATGGGCCACTCTTACATTATATGTAAGGTATAATTTAACAGTAAATGGAGATGCTGTAGTATCATCAATTTCCCTACGGGATTAATAAAGTATTATCTATCTATTTGTAGAAAATCAGTGAAATTTAATGTAAGAGAGGTTTCACATTTGTGTGGCACTTTCAGCCTGTTCTGTAACAAATGTTCTTATTTCTTTTAACTTACTATACATAGTACGGTGTTTTCAGTTTTGGTGAATAGACTGTTAGTTTGTTCCCTTATCTTTTGTGCATACTGCTGATTACACTGCAGGCTTAAAGGTACCTAGCCAAGCGAGAAAATCACTTTCATGACAAGGTGAAAAAACTCTGGCTGACTTTGAACCTACCCAGTCTTTGTGGCTCTGGGAAAGTTATGCCCTGCCACTTAGGAATTACCTGTCACAGTTGACTTTTGACGTAGTGCAGATTCAAAGCAGGGTGCCCAAGTTGTGCTCTCAGTGGAGACCTGTACAAGATGAGTCACACTGGACCAACACTGAACTACTGAACTGGTTTTCTGAAAATAAAGGAGACTGCTGGCTACAATCGCATAGTGCTGTCGAAACTTCCACAATTGCCCTGTAAGCCATAAGACTGATTCTGCAGTATAGGTATAATAAGTAATTGTGAGTCACTTAAATCTTAAGACTTAAGATTTAACAACAGTTTAGGCCACACGAATATTATAGGAAAGGGTGATAAAGTAGTGTTAAACTGTACAGCAGTATTATATGCAAAGGAAAAACATAGTCATACCCCATACTACACAAAAAAAAAGAAACAAATTGCATTGATTAATCTGGCAGATTATTTTATCCAAAGAACCGTACAATTGCATAAAACAGTGAAACTGTGAAACACTAACCAATAGCAAAAACAGGCTATTACATTACATATATAGAACTGGCATAAATACTGTATTTCAACCAAAAGAAAAGTTGTTTTGAAGACAAATTAATGCAGGCGAAGGATTGAGAAGACAGCAGCTTTTAACCACAAATATTGTCTTCACTGTCTGACTCTTGGAAAGCATATTATATGGAATCACTCATACAGTATCATGAAAGTCACTTGTAAAGTGTTAAACTTTGCAATATGAAAACAAAATGATGCATGGGAATCATCACAATTGTAGAAGGCTAGCTATTTTTCTTGTATTCTTGTTGTACTGGGATATTAAGCAATCCTCAGTTCATTTTGATCCTCCTTTCTTTCAGAAGACCGCAAAGAAAGGGAGGCGGCCTGGTTTGCGGCGTGTGCTGCAAATCTTGTCTTGTGTTGCTGATGTCCTGATGACAGGAGGGCATTTAAGTCCTAACATGTTTATGTTATACGGATGCACTGTGGAAGGAGATAGGTTTTCAAAGCTTATTTAGCATGTGTGTATGCATTGGGCATTTAAAGAAACTAACTGTACATTCTTTTAAATACAGTATACAGACTTTGAATACAGTATATATTAAATACTTTGCATCAATTGGATCATTCATGATTGACTATGATACATGTACGACCTTGTTGCATAACCTAACAGTTTATTGGATATACAGTAGGTAATGAGTTGATTTAAGCCTTTGAATTCTATGTCTGGAAAAAAACTAAAGGAACAAAACACAGAAAGTAAACAATATGCCACTCTTACCAAGAAAACATTGTCTTCTTGCTATTGGTATGCTTCACAGATAGGTGAACTTGCCAGTAATGAATCAAAGTTTTATGTAGATGACCAGGATGGATGTCAGTGGGTGTAGTTGTGCTGTATGATATACTACTGGTTATACAGTATGCAATAAACCATAACCTTTTGTTGTGACTGATGGAAACTGCACTTCATGACAGTACATTGACCAAGTCTTGGGACCTTATTTTCCCCCTCCCCTGTGGTTTATAGGAACAACTAGGACCCGATGCAGCATGTAGGGCTCAGAAGCTTGTGAAGAGCCACATGATTGTCCGAATTCTACATGAGAAATTAAGCAAAATCCCACAAAACAGCAACTGCAACCAGGTGCAAACTATCAGTAGCATACTGAATATACAGCTTGCATTGCTTTAAGCAGTGGACCCATATAGTTTAATCTCCTTTTATATGCTTAATATATATAAAAAAGTCTTATTTAATTGGCTGGCAGTAGCTAATTGATCACAGAATCTCTTCCACACATTTCTGGAAAGATACAATTAAAGCTAGCTTTAATACCCTGGCTGGTAATTCACTCCAGACCTGCTGTATGTCTGAGTGATATATTGTGCAGCTGTAGGAAAAAAAAGAATAAACAAAGTTGGAGGAAAAAAACAACTTCAAAGTGCTTCCATTAGTTTTAATGAGAGGCGTTTCTCAGGCAGCTGTGAGAGACTTGAGATAGACAGCAGTCTCGATGACACAGCCCTGCTGCACCGAACATGAGCTGACATGTTGAAAGTGATAGTGTCTGACTTAGTGTGCATGCCTTTCAGGATGGGATGAATGAAAAGTACAATTATAGGCATGTTGGATAAACAGTTTTTAGCATGGTGTGGTGACATGGAATGATATGTGTTTTCTAAAACCTTGTTTTCTTTCTATGGAAATTTCATGTTGCAGGTACACAGCCCTCCCATAAACCTTTAATTGAAAGCTTGTTTTCCTCAAAGATAAACTAATTCACAAAAACAAAAAGCTTTTGCTTGCTCTGACCCTGTCAGGAGCTTACTATGAACCTCCTTAAAAAATCTCAGTCATCCCATATGGCCCGTTTAAACAGAGCTGTGAAATCTTCTGGCCAACCTCTTCATGAAAAGCGTATAGTGTCAATTGCACTCTTAGTGGGGCCCTGCTATTGAATTGTATTGCCATGGCATGTACAGAGTTAAAGAAACAGCTTTAAGCCTGACAGTGAAAATGGACATTAGGGGATACACAGAGGGCGGGATCACTAGGTTTTCTCACAAGACCTGTGCATGAATTTTCCATCAGTCATTATACAGTATACTGTATGGCTGGTGTGACAGCACCTGTCAAGTCCTGAACAGTATATGACCAAACTTGAGATAGTGGGTTGAAACTATTTTAACATCACTATTCAGCAAGAGTTAGCTTCTGGTGAACTTCCATGCTATGATACTGAATCTAGAAGGGGATGGCATCCTTACTGAATGGCTGTTTCCATCATTACTCCAAAGCTGTGAAAATTCCAGAATTTGTTTTTGCAGGAACCTACAGTAGCTACATGGTAAAGGGTGCTGTTCTCAACTCAGTAAGTTTATCAAGGTTGTGTTGTCTGTGTCACCCAAGCTAATTTTGTGAACTCTTATCATCTTCCTAACTTGCATGACTCACAGAAGTCTTCTGATAGGGGATATCCTTTCATGCCATTACATTAAAGTAAGGGCTAACTAATTTTGGAACAGCAGACACCAACCTCGAAGCTGAAGGAGCTACGGTTTATATACTTTGAACACATAATTCAACCATGGCTGTTATTATATCTTGAATGTTGCTGTCACATTTGGCTCACGCTGTAACTATTGTGTTCTTTTCTCTTCAGACTGATTATTACCAAGGCCATATAGCAGCTTGTCTCTCATCACTACTGCTATCAAAAACATTTCCTTTTTTCTTCCGATGCATTATAGTTCCATTCCTTGAATGTTGTTTCGTTATAACTATCAGATTTGCTAATCAAATTTGATGTTATTGCAGAGAAATTAACTATGACACTGTTTCAAGAAGCAGGGCTGCTTTGCACCTGTTCAAACTAAATTTAAAACCTGGACTGGTGTAGAGCTGTTAGAATGTATTGAGGAACCAGCCTCTACCCCTTATTTGGCAAGTGTTCTGCTCTAGTAGAATTCTCCTTAGTGGCAGGTTACCTTGCAAAGCCCAAGTAGTTACTGGAACAAACATTTTCTGACATAAGCAATAAGGTACTCGAGGTTTGTGCTATATATCGTGAATATGGTCACAGTTAAAAGGTGTAACAGAGGATATTAGCTAGCCAATATGATAAAGGAATAAATGAGTTGGGTTTTTTTATTTCTTGTGTGCATTTATTTGAACATTTCCATTGATCGTACAAGCACTGAAAAACTGTCCAGTCCCTAGTTCGTCAGGCATTTTATTTTTTCGCTGTGGGAGCCCTCCAACTGCTGTTGGTCTCAGCGCCTACCAGGATATCACTCCAGTGCTTTCTGTCATTAAAATCGGGTTTCCAATAACTCCTTAGTGAACTTTTAACTGTGACTATATTCACGATATACTGTAGCACGACGTCTCGCGCCTTATAGCTTAAATACAGGACTGCAGAAAACGTGAAACACAAAGCTTGGACTTTTAGCTCCCTTTTAAATTATGCACATTTTACAAATGGCAGAAACCAAATGCATTTGTGCAATAAGTTTAAACCTGATATAGTTTTGAAAATATCACCCAATTGGAAGTCTGTTAGACTTTTTTGTATTCTGTTTATTACAATTAGATCACTCTAAACGTAAACTTTGATCCTAAAAAATGCTTTTAACATTTTGCTCCCTACGTTCATAGTGAGAAAAGGCAATGAAACATGAACTCAAAAAATGAGCACACTAGACAGCAAACTACCGTAGTTGCTTAGTAGTGGCTACTCAGTGGCTCCCTACTGAGTGACTAAATGTGCCATTGAAAATAAAAGGCACTTATTATTTGTTGCAGCATGAGTTTGGCTCATGACATGAGTTCTGAAAACACCAGGTGTCTGCTTTAATATTCATTTTTTATACATAGGTTAAACATTGGTAAAGAAGTGAAGGAGATCAAAGTGATTCACGCTCAGGTGTCAAATGAGTGTGAAATCTAGTGTGTCAATGATTTAGCTTGGGTTTCTCTTGTTTCAGAAAAGTGGTGTTGTTGTACTGCAGCCAAGAGTTGCTCAAAGACAGTTTCTGGCAGACCTTAGTTTTGTTGTGTGAAGATGTGAAAGGGATGTGAGGGATACAGACAGACATCTTAAAAAGGTGCACCTAGTTTCCGAGTGGCTCAATCAGCAACAGCCTCTGCTCAGAGTATAGATTGGACCCGGTGATCTGATCACTGGTTCAGATGTGGGTTATGTCATTACCTTAATATGTGGGGCAGTTACTAAGCTCCCTTACGCGTTTGAGCTATGAACTGCAGATGCATATGACACCCATGTGGTCTGTTTTACTGTTTTTGATTTTGTGTGGCACTCTGGGTTGCCCCAGTATTCAGAGTGAGATGTAAAAAAGTTGTAGGTTTGGTCCATGCTGAAAAGAGAAGAAAGAAAACACAACGTTTTGGCTGTGGAGCCTTCTTCAGGTGTAAGCAACTAAGTAAGTGGCATTGTATTGCCAGTGTCAAATCTTTTACCACCTTTGGAAAATCAGTCATTTGCCTTTTAAACATCTAGCCATGGGAAACTCACTTCTGTGACAGCCAGCATATGGGACTGAAGTGAAGCATCACCTAATAAGGGGTTAGTGACATGCCAAGCCTAGTGCATTCCACTGGAGGAATGTGGCACACTAGTTATGGTGACACAACTGTGAATACAATGATTGGTTCACAAAGGAGTTTATGAGGATGTCACGTTTCACAGATACAATATGATAAAAATTGCAACAGGACTGAAACTGAAATGAGGTGAAAATTGAAACCAGAGAGAAAAAATGCTTTTCTATTGCCTGTGAGCTAAGTGATGTTGGATATATTGTACTGTTTAAATCCTATCTAACGATAACTCTCTTGAGATTAAATTCACATTATTGCCATTATTATTACAAATAACCTAATATCTTAAAAATCTATAACAAATATTAAAATAACATTTAAAAAACAATTAAAGTTCTTTCCTGCTTCCTCTTTCTAGGTTGATGGAAACTGAATAGTTTTGCAACCCTGGGGAATTCCGTAAAAGTATCTAAGATATTTCTTCATTCAAATACAGAAATATGTGCATATTGCGAAAATACTTTAAAATATTTTTAAATAAAAATATCTAAATCTGCATTGAATCAACTGGTGGATTGTGTTTGAAAAAAAAAACAAGACAAAGATGTTTAACATTCACATACTCTGACATTTAAAATGAAATTCAAATACGTTTTGTGTGATGTCAGAGACTCCAGTGAATGTATTATAGAGTACAACCCAAATAATTTTATGGTTCACCTACTACAATGATATATCTTCTAAAACCCAAGGACAGGAGATCACTATGTAATAACTTAGAAGTTCTGTTTCCCTTTTTAAAAAACATGTTACATGCCAGCTTCTTATCAGAGGATCTGCCAGTGTACAGCTCACTATGCTGCAACCTACAATTTATTAAAAATAAAATGAGATGTCCTTGGTAGCCACTGCCCTTGGAAGAAGTTATCCTGAAACTGAGAAATAAACCTTCTGCTTGTTACTTATTTTGTAGAACCAAGCTCATTTTTCCAACTGTAAATTCTTAGATGAGATGCACGTAACAACATTTAGAAAACTTCCTTCTATTACACATAGAATAACAGTGAATAATTTAAGAACTGCACATTGTCCATGAATGTTGCTTTTAGCTTTTCAACCAAGTTTAGCCATCCTGGGTCCTGGAAGTCCAAATTCCATTAGATTAAACTGGTAATTTATTTAGCTGGTAATTCAATTAAGTCATGTAGAGATCAGAGGTCAGAGATCACACTTTTCTTGCCTCTCCTTAATCTTTTAAGTGTCTCACCACAACCTTTTTTATACAATGAATTAAATAATAAAACAATGAGTGTGATCTGAGGCTGTTACTGAAGTGTTTCAGTATAGAATATACAGTAGGACTAAGAGTTTATTATTTTAGTTCAGTATGAAGTGGCAGAGCTGTAGCCTCTGTTGTTTTGCCTCAAGCTGCTGTATGATGTAGAAATAGTCTAGCTGAGGCTTATTACTCAATCATTTCCTGAATAAATGTTTAAATAGCTTTGATTCACACTGCCAGACTTGTTCTGATTTTGGATTTGGCCATGACACCTTGATTAATACCTCTGCCTTTGTGTAATGTTCAGTGAGACATTTAATACCCACAGTGTGTAAAGGGCTTTTGTCATGCCACCTACTGATCCACCAACACTTTTTCTAGCAGTAATCTGATTTTTGTTTGACATCTGTCCTGACTTACTTAGGCTTGCATGGCTTTTGAGATGTGGTAACATACGGATTCAAGTCAGCATTTATGCAGGCTCATAGACCTGATTTTTCCATCAAGCCTATGTTTATTTTCTCTCCCTTGTTAAAAGCATTTGGTAATGATGTACTAAAAGCTCATTTGAAGTTAGAAGTTTTCTTATCAGGATATGAGTGCTCTATCAATACTTCTCAGATGAAATAAAATAAGCAGTATGCATCACTTGCCCTTGCCTGTAAATGAAATTCTTTTTGCATATTCTGCATGGTTCACTACATAGCTACAGCTTCAATTGCTTCATGCCGTTCGTACAAGTTGTAAGAATTAACTTTAGTCTTTTATTTATGGTCCCTTGCTGGGACAAGAACCAATGGCCATTTTTTCCAGAGGCCAACATGCTACACGTCTGCCAAACAAAACATCCTACTTCAGAGGATTTGAAATATGTATCTTTCTCTCTATATTTTATGTTGAGCACCCACCTGGCCATAAGGAGTCATCTATTACAATTCTGCTCCTTGAATAGTGAAACATGGGAGTACACAGAAGCTGTAAAGAATTTGTTTGAATTCTGCAGTGCTCAACATACATCTGAAAGCAGTAAAGTGATTGTTAACAATGAGATGATCCAAAAAGAATTAATTTGGCTGATTAATTTATTGGCCCTTGCCAGTGAATCAAAACCTGGCCTGTGCAATGAAAAAAAAATGCTATGCTACAAAAAAAATATTTTTCCTGACAGTGGAATTGTGTGTAATGCCTTTTATACCTCTGCTCATGCCAAGCGCTTCTCTGGCAAGTGAGGGGATCACTTACCCAATGATTCCATTACATACTGGATTTCTTTGCTTAAAAGAAGGTGTGTACAGTACTGTAGGTAAGACAATTGTTGTTATAAATCTTTCTGGACCTTTGTGGTAAATTATAGAGCACCAAGGACTCTTGGAAATATTTTCAGTCAAGTTTTTTTTTTATGAGCACAGCCTAAATCTAGAAAAAAAGAAATTGATGTGCTTTGTATACAACACATTTCTTTAAGGCAAAGTGGAAAGCATAAACAGGAGGGAGGGTTAAAAATCAATGCACATCCCATTAACGATCTGCAGCAGATGAAACCACTAACCAAGAAAACAACCTTTGTACTTGAGAGCTATGCATTTCCAATGGTGCTAGTCAAAGCATTGGCCTGTGTTCAAAGATTTCTACAACTTTATCTGACTGACTACTAATGTTAAATTTTCCCATGAAAGACTTTACTTTAAGTATACAAATACGTCTTAACAAGACTTTAATTCTTAAAAATACTTATTGTGCTTAAAATGTACCTTTTTGTGCTATACTATTTAAATTACATTCTTGTAACTACAGTGCATTCAGTCTGCTGTGCCTTTTGTTTCCTTACAGTAAAAATCAATCACTTTGGGATGATCAGTTACATTAGCATAATAATGCATTGCAATATATGGCAAGATACAGTGTATAAAATTATGAGCTCAGTATATCCAAAATATTTACTAGATCCGATCCTGTGCGTATTATAATTTTGGGTACCCAAAATTTGAGAAGTATCCTAGCCCTGATAATCACAAACACTGAGCTTTTATGTTGAAAGGCATAATGCCACTCCTGATTTAACCTGAATATCTTTGATCAATTGCAAAAGTTAAGAAACTTTGTGTTTTTTGCACAACAGGATATTAAATTGATATCAACAACAGAAAGAAAACTGCCCACAGATAAGTATGCTATGGTTTAAGTCAAAGGGCTAATTTTCTTTCTAAAATGAATCAGTTCTTCAAATATTTTTTTCTGAAAAGCATACACATTTTGAAAATTATTTTCACAAATGGCGTACAATCCATAAAGCATTTAAAAAAAACTCAAGTTTGAATCATTTCTTGGCATACAGTACACGCTACATTTATTTATTTTTTTACATTTGCAAATAGTTACAAAACTCTGTTTTAAACAACAGTAGTACCTACACCTTCCTTTTTGGAATTTCTCTGAAGTCTTTTTTTTTTTAATTTTGATACTACAATTGATGTATTTCATGAATGGGATTAATGTGTTTTCCTGTTTTGTAAAACTATGTTCTGAAAAATGTGGACTGTGAAAATGTATGTATTATGTAATTTTTTGACATAGTGTAATTTAATATTTCAGGTTATTTTAAAAGCCTAATATTCATTAAGATACTGAATGCATGAGCTGAAACATTCCTTTTGTGTTGTTTCCATGGTGATTTCTTTCTTTACCATCCTTATCCACTGCATTTCATGCTAATTTGCTTTGCTTTTACTATTCGTCCCAGGCTTTCATCAAGCTTTCACTTCCACCAGAATGTGATCATGCTGTAGCTTCCCCATAATAAAAGTTATAAGGTTAGTAACACATATTCTAATTTTCAGCAGCAGCAGGTGTTTTGGGTTTGGATTTGACTCCATTCTGGGTGCTAGCCTCTGGAATTTTATACTTTTATATTTTACTTTCATAATTGCTGTCCCTAGTGCACTATGGGACTGTAGAGTAATGGAATCGAATGAGCATAATCAGCCAAATGTTTGATATCTGTAGTACAGTGAGTAGACATCGCGAGACAACAGAACGAGAGAGTAGAAGGCGGGAATATATGGTGTAAGGGCGTGATTTGTGTAGATAATAAAAAATATATTTATAAAGGGCCGTTCTTATATTATTTTAACTATTTTATTATGTACATTTCATTATGTATTATTATTGATTCAATCATAGAGTAGAATCAAAATGCACTCTGAAAGCATAGTAAACTTTGGAAAGTACAATAAAACAACTTCAGTGTAAGATGTAAAATCCAGAGGAAAACCACTTTCAAGACGTGCAAAATGACCATGCAAAATGATCATGGTCACCACTCAAAAGGGATTGCCAAGTATGATTTATTTTGGATGTGTATTGATGTGTTTTGTTTGTGTCTTTCCATGTGCATTACAAGAGTCTGTCAACAAACATGTCTGTCTTTCACCTTCTGTTGCGTTTCGTAAGTTATTCACCTGTATATTTTAAGCTGGCCTTATTCAGAGGCATTTTCTTTTTATAAAGAGTCTTTTTACTCTATAGGCCGCTCATACAGTAATGTGTTTAAACAGAATTCAGAGGCTAAATCTTTTACAAATAAAGGTGATTCAAATGCAATTTCTTTCATTATAAGTTACAGACATACAGCAGGAATATTTGTACCTTATGTACAGTATAACCTTAGATGTGCATTGATCAGTCCAAGAATGTGAAAATTATCATCTAAGACCCCTGTCCTGATGCAAAACGTAGAACACTGTGACACCAAAAAATGGCCATGGTTGCCATGGATACCACTCTCTTGCACTCTGTTTCCTTACAGCAGACAGACACTCTTGTTGCTGTCAGAAGCTTGAGAGCGCTGATGTTAAAGAGGAAAAGAAATATTGATTCAGTCCTTTTTTTTAAATACAGGACATGCCCTCCCCCCATTTCTACTCTGCTGAACAAAAATAGGTCTGATATGGTTTAAAATGTTGGTATGACCTAGTTTCTTTTGAGCACCAAAGATGTTGCCAATTTTCGTAGTTTTCTGAACAGAGTAATAATGAGGGATACAAAAATATATATTTTCTCCAAGCAAGCACACACATCTTCTTATGGGTCCTACTGCATCTCAACAGAATAATGAATAATTCTACAAACCTGAGTTATAAAACATGGGAAAAAAAACATCTGTTCCATTTAGATATTAGTTTGGGACATTATTTACTTTCTCGCAGTCGTACAAAATAGTTTAGGAAAGAACATTAGCTGGCACTATATCTGGCTGTCAAACTATTTTCATCCTAGTTTTCTGCAATTGGTAGCAGTTCTTTCTAATTTCTTTCCTTTCTATCTATATTTATATGAAAATACAGAGAGAGGCTGTGCTTACAAAAGTTTTGAACACCTGTTGTTTTTTTTCTGAGAGTATGTATTTTCTTCAGAAATGTAATTATTTAAATGACCTAACATGGATGTGTTGTTTGATATGATTTAATATTTGAATTTTTTCAACCAGCATGAGAGGTTTGAATCACATGATTCTTTGTAACAAAGGTTAAGCATAGGGATTGTCATTTGAAACCTTTTGGCCACAGTTTTTCCATGGCTGCTGAGTGATACAAGCTGTAGGTCACTGTATTTCTAAGAATAGTGTGTGATACTTATATACTACTACTGCACAAGTACAAATGACTGCTGCCATTGAAATCCTACTACTATCAGTACTACGATGAAAGTATGAAAGGCAACACTGTACTCTACCAACGTACTGAAAATTACAATATCAGCAATATATTACTGATACTGTCCATACTGTATTTATCACTTTTTACTTACTAATATAAGAAAAAAGATCTGTTTTTAGAATACATTACATCACTTCAAGACTAGATGTAACCTTAATCTTGATTAAATCTTGGTACATTCAATAATTCCTTGATTAATTACTGAAAAAGGGTTTGATTATTACTGTAGGTATCCACAGAAATGGTAAAAAAATCCCCTTAAATGCATCAGAAAATGTTATGAAGTTGCTCTCATATGTTTTTCGTGAAGGAATTTTCTGTGTCTTCCAGTATCTTTCTTTTATTATAGTCCATAAACCTATAAAGATCAGGGCTGCTCAGTTTTTCCTTTTTATTGCAATAGAAAAGTATGGCAAAACAACGATTGTATAACAATAAAAAAGTTTCAGATTCCAAGGGCATAGCAATGATGATAACAAATTAACATGTGCAAATGTTTTTTTTGAAAAGTTGCAAGGTTTTAATTCACACAACAATAGTTCCATTAATCCTTTAGTGTATCTTTGGAATCTTAGAGCTCCCTTTGCTTTTCTAATCCTTGTAACTTATTCCATTGATTTGCTGTTTACCAAATACTGCACTTGTTTACTAGGTGGATGTGTTCAGCTCCTTGACCGGAGGATGTCAACTGTACAAGTGGCACGATTAGAAGTGTCAATAAGTAGAAACCTGGACATCACATTTGCCTGTTTTAAACACAACCATTCATGTCCATTGCCGGATATTTTATGTTAAACTATTAGTTAAAGGATTATTCCGTGCTGAAAAGAGAAGAAAGGAAACACAACGTTTCTTCTTCACACCTGAAGGAGGCTCCACAGCTGAAATATTGTGTTTCCTTGTCGCCACTCCATTGTTATGGAATGCCCTTCCTCTGACTCTTCGAGCCCACTCTTTTAAAATCTAAAAAACACTTAAAACTCACCTTTTTACTAGGACCAACGCCTGACTGCTTTACAGTTTTTCCTTTAATTTTTATCGTATGTATTTTTTATTTTATCACTATGTAAAGCGTCTTTGGAAAAGCATTTATGAATAAAATGTATGTTGTCAATTATCATTATTTTGAGCCCACAATTGTCCCTTCTGGAGCCCAGATAGAGCCCTAACCCCTCCCCCGCACTGCTGCCCCGTGTCATTGTGTCACATGCTAGTCAAAGGTTAGTTTTGTTTTGTCAAATGAGTATTGACACTATGAAGTCTGTCAGGTGAAAGTGAATAAACTTCAGTTCAGGTTAAGTCTTCATTAGTGTACATGTAAGCCTGGAATACAGCCTATGCTCCAATCATGTTCTCAGGACTGCATTTCTAGGGACAGCCAGAGGTGTCTTGATTGATCAAGCACAATTTGAGAATCAGCAAATTCATGAACGGATTCATTGGGCTTATTGGTGCATCACAAACTTCAAACTCCTAACAATTATTCATGACAAAATTATAGCATATTTCACAGCCTTATAATGGCTTTTGTAATGAACATTTTTTATTTATACTGTTTGGTGTCATCCTGAAAAACAGACAGCTGTTGGAGGTCTGAGACACCATCTGCTGAAGATAAAGTTTTCTGTCGTGTTTTTCAAGAGACCAATTTATAAGGGGGGTCTGTAAAATCAGAAGACTACAGTATTTAAGAATCTTGACAAGCTACAGTACTTGTCAAGTGCATCTGAGATTTATAATTTTATTACAGGTGTGTACTGTACTCCATAATATTATTATTCACCGGTTTGTACTAATACCTGCAAACCTGTTGAAGTAGCTCTTGTAGGCCTTTATTTCTCTTTAAAATATTCACAGAATCGTGTGACCAGTTTATAAATTTGCTTCTTATTTCAGTCATTTATTCAATACCATTTGACTTGGGTTTAACATCAATTAGGGATCTCTCCTAATTATTTTTCTGTACTGTATGTGAGGGTAGAGAAATTTGCATAGCAAGCCTGAAATCAATTCATTTGGCCAGTACTGTAAGAGGTTCTACTTTTGTAAAAGGTGTCGAAATATAAAAGCCAAATCTTGATTTCTTTGTGTTATTATAATAGTATTATTAATATAAAATATTCATGAAGTTATGTTTTCTTATGTAATGTTAGCAGAAATGTGTGTTTACTGACATAAATGGCTGAGAACTAAAATGCCTTATTTTTAACTGAGGGATTCCCACTTTCTTAGATTCCTGCTACTGCCAAAAATCCCCCAAATTGTCCGAGCCATTGTCCCATTTGATTGATTTTCTCAGATCCCAAGCTATAGTACAGTATACTGTATGCTAAGGTGCTTTTACACCAGCTGGAGTAGGGTTACAAATATCAGTAAAGTTTTATTTTTTTAATTTGCACTTCAGTTTAGTTGTGTTCCAGGCAAACTTTAAAGTCCTGTTCTGTCACAGAGAATCCTACAGCATATCCATATGCATTGGAGCAACTGACAGTCAGAATTAGGATAAGCTGCCAGTAGGTGACATCAAGGCACTCCAGAAACCAAAACCAGAAACCGCTTATCATCTATTTTGTTGCAGTACTTTGTCTTGATTGCAGTGAGAACAGAGAAGCCTTTCTCATAAAGGTAAGAAGTAGCAAAAGGCATCAAAAACTGCACAGCCTTTAATGAGAGGGTTGGGTATTCACTCTGTCTTTGGATCCAGAAATCCAGCAACGACTATCATTTGAATTCTGACATCAAAGTCGCATCAGATGATAACTCAAGCAACTTCTCTTGTTCAGCACAGGTCAGATCCTTGGGTATTCCTATGACTTCAACAGTAAAGGGGTTCCTGATCCACTCTGTTGTGGCCTCAACTTGAAAATACTCTGAGAACTGTTCTTCTAATGCCAAGAGGTGCACTATTATGAACAGCAGCATCAAGTGCCACACCATTTGTGTGCAGATGGTTCTCCAAAGTTGGGTTGGGAAAGCAGAGACCTCACTTGATTTTATTAACAAAAAGCTGCAGCCTTTTCTTCATAGCAGTGTCAAGTAGCTTTCTATGAAGAAAGGTGAGCAGAAAATTATTGCCTTTGTGCAACCTGAGTCAGATTAGAGCATTTGGTACGGTCCCTGAGGTCTTTATAAAAGCAATCTGTAGTGTTTTAGGGTCAGGTTTCTCAAGCTTGCCTTACAAAATGTGAAACAATGCAAACCTGTGTTAAAATCCCATTTAGAAACTGTTTCATTCACATGTTTTAATTCTTTCTACTTTGTTCTTCTTAGTTTGCCTACCTTAGTTGCAAGCATTAAAATAAACACTTTACCTCTAGAGAGTCTGGTTTAAAAAATATTTAACCCCAGGACATGTATGGGTAACCTTTTCCTTAATACCTATATTAGGTACTGCACTCATCAGAATTTAAAACAGGACTATAAATAGTCTTGTATTTCATCATGCTACTTAACACTCAATAAAGATGAATATTAAAGTGCGTCATGTTGTTTTGAAAAAAACGTTCTATAAAGATATGAAGGGCCAACTGTGCTAGTTGATACATGCAAAAGTAACAATAACACCAAAATCAACAATAAAAGGTTTGCAGTTTGTTTCCTATCTTACAATGCATAGAAATGAAGTGATCGGTTTGGCAAGAACTTCAGAGTGCTACAGTATGTAAATAATTATAGTGAGGAACAATTTAGAGAGATGTCACTGTTCATGAGAATATTAAGGCAGTAGGGCCAAGGCTGACAGGCTATTGTTTTGTAACCAGATAAAATTCCCGTTTTCTGAAGATAAAAAATGCTTGTTAAAAAATCTCCACAATTATTTGATGATTATCATAATTATTTCCTTTTAGACATTTTCACTAGCACTTCACAAAGGAAGTTGAAAGCTAAAATTGGCTACACAGGAAAGTGCAGTTGTTAAACTACAGACTGTATGTTTGAATTGTTCATTATTGTAATATTATTCTTTTTAATAAAAGAGAATATCTACAGCAAGAAGCCATAATAAAAGTGTCAGAGAATTTTTGTCCTTAGAATGTAATTTGGAGCACAGCTGTTTTGATCAGGAAGAGCAGTACCATAATGATACAGTCTTTTTGGGAATAAACTGTCTGACATATTAAGTTCCCAAGGGCAATGATAAATAAAGTGTGGAATGCTGGTATGTGTCTGATTGACATTTATAGAACAGACCAGCTATTTGTCTCATTATCCATGATTCTTTGAATTTAATACAATTCCAGTGAGTAATCAATCAAGACATATTTGTTAGTGATGATCATTTGTAAAGCTATCTACCAGCACAAGTTCAAACAATATTGGTAAGTAGGAGTACAATACAAAGTAAAAAGTCTGTCTGAGAGGTTTCTGACCTACCTAAAAATAAAGTTAATCTTTTTCTTAAATGATGGAGGCCTGAGGAGACCTCTGTGATGAATCGCCTCAATATTCCCTTTCTCTATGGGGAAAGATTAGTGCTCTTTTTCTGTTTAATCTGTTGTTGCTTAAACATTACAAGATGTTTGAAGAGATCCCAGGATACACCTGGGCTTATTACCTTTGTTTGTCAAGAGTTGATCAGAGGACTATGTTTAAGCCATAAAGGATTTCTAGTGTACTTTTAGCCCTTTTACACGTTGTCCAGTAAAATTATGAGTCACTAACTGCTATCAATCTATAAATATATTTATTCTCCAAAGGGATGGAGCACATGTTCCTGAAATGTTTGACATGATCTTAAACTCAAGTAGAAGAAAAAACATTTTAGATCCTTATCCCACTTATCCAATATTTGGCAATGCTGACCTTAACCTTGTCTTAAGAAAGTACAGTTCATGAATTGAACATTACAGTATGTCCACTATTTTTTCCATTCAGTCTCAACTCTAGGAAAATAAAACAAGCCTTGGAAAGACAAAAGATTTAACTTAGAATAAATATACACATACCTAACTGGATATAAATGTGAATTTGAAAGATTAGGAAAAGGGGAGAAAACCTTATTTGGACGCCTCCCAGGTGGCTGTTATATTTAAATCCTAAAATGATATTGATGCAAGACTGCTTTGGCAATGCAGTGGATTTAAAATTAAGTTTGCTTTCAATTGAAACACAAGATTCCACTGAGTTTTAAAGCTGTGCACTAATCTCAGTAAGTTATTTGCAAGAATGGCATCTGGATTGTTAATTGCAAAAATGTGTACAGAAACAAAAGAGGGATTTATTTATGTACTGTATATCTGCACTCTTCGAGCATATTTGGGCATTGGTACAACAATCCTTTATTGGAAAATAATTATATGCAGGCTAAAGAACAATGCTTTTCATCACTTTGACTGAATACACAAGAATATTAGTTCCAAAATCAGATAATGGCCTGTAAACACATTCTAAGGTAATAATAGTTGGTTGTACTTTGCCCTCAAGTTGCCAAGTTTACATTAACCTGTATTGATGAGAATGTTTTGGCACGGCAGACCTGCATGCCATGCCAGCAAATGAGTGCTCAATTGTAGTACTGTTCATTAGACAAACAACTTCAGAGTCCGATATTTATATCATTATGATAATGGCTGTTTTATGCTTGTTCTGGAAGTGAGATTAAGCACTTAAAATATTTAAATGGAGTTTAACGACTTTAGCCTTGGCGGTCTATCAATATGACCACCTGGGAGTTTGTTTGTTTCTTCTTTTGCTATTTTTTTAAGTTAGGAATGAGCTTATTTTTGTTACAGGTTACAAAGAGGATCATCTTCTTTTCAGATGTTCGCAAGAACAATTTTAAAGGTATCACTTTAGATAAAACTTTTGATGTGCTTTCGTCTTCTCTCAAAAGCATGAACATCTAAGAAATAAAGGCAAAGCTGGTTTTCAGCAATTATCTTGGGAGTACTGTATAATTTAATTATTTTAAACAAAACATGAACTGTAATAACCTACAGTGCCTGTGTGAAACAATGTGTATTGTGTGTGATACCACAAAGATTATCAGCTATTCTTCACAAGTGAGCTAAATGACTCTTGCTAAAGCAAGCTAAAAAACTCTTCACTTGGTTAACCCTTGTAACATTTGGTTAAGGCTGGATTGGTATTAAGGACAAGTACACAGTAAAAGTGCCATATTATACCCTACTGTTAAAGATGGACAAGACCATAACTGAGAATCCATATCTCATCCCAAAACTGTAAACGGGTCTGTACAGTTCCTAGGCTGTAACACAAAGTATAATTTTACTGGTGTGTTCATGTTCTGAAGTAGAAAAAGTGGAGCTGGCTGGAAGCACACTTTATACTACAAAATCTATTTTTATTTAATAAACTGTTAGCAAACTGTCAACTAGCAACGGCACAAGAGCATCTGTGGACAGCACCTCTGTGATGTTTGGTTGTGTGTTGTTTTCTTCTCTATTTGTGTTCATGTTCTGTACCAGTCAGGTACACATGTAAACTTAAATACTGTAGACTAGATCTACTATGAAAGTGTGGGGACATTTACCCATATTTCTGATACATGATCAGAGTGAATAGCTCTATAGCTATTAGGACCACCAAAAAGAAGGCCGCGGTCTGCTGTCACGCCCCACACTCTCCCTCGCAAACGACGTTACAGTCCCGGAACCTCTGCTTCCCAATCTCATCCCTGATTGAACCCAGCACATTCTCACATGCATCAGATTCCTCAAATTCTCACTCCCTAGCCAATCATCCAATCACACCCCTTTCCTTTCAGTATTTAAACCCCCTTCGCACACCTTCCCACGCTCACTATTGAGAAGCCTATCTTAGTATTCTCCAGTGCGCGGTTCCCAACCTTTTGACTGATCTCCCGTTACGAATCTTCTGCTTCCGCCTCTTGACCTTGCCTTCTGGATTTTGCCTTTGAATTGTTTTGAATATCTCTCGTTACTGGACCCTTTGCCTCCCTTATCAACCCTGCCTTTGGATTTTGTCTTTTGGATTGTCCCTTTGCTACTCTGTGTCCTGTGGGATTCCGGTCATGCATAAGGATCCTCCTATTCCACGTATTGGTTCCCTGACACTGCTCAGGTGTCTCTAAAACAAATCAGAAATTAATGGACTATTTCCAGTGCTGGAAAAGTGGTGCACTTGCTTCAAAGTCAGGATAATGATGTAAGAAAAATGTGCCTAAAGACACTGCAGTAATCAGGACAGAGCACTGTAGTGCAAAATACATTACATCATGGGATTCCACGTGCAAAAATATCAAATTATATAATTCACTTACCCTACTCACTCTGTAGGCATAAACCCACTAGAGCATGCATTAAAAGCTTTAAGTGCTGCAGAAACATGATATCTCTTTTAATTCCTATTTCGGTAGTATTTGAACAGAACATTTTTAACATGTTAGTGTTGTTGTTGGTTGATTCTGGTTTTACTGTAAAGTTGTTTTGTTCCTGACACTCACAACTAATCAGTGCACTATAGTGTTACACAAAATGTATGGGACCTCCCATGTGTCGCATCCTTGAAAAAAAAAATATTGTGCTTGCAAAAGGAAAGAGGACTTAAAAATAAAATGAGACTTTTCATTTCATCCACTGATGAAATAGTACAGCAGAAAGATTATATTGCTGGGAGTTCAGTAAGTTCAATACATATAAAAATGGCAAAACTTGTACAAAACTGGGAGAATCATACCAAGGTTTTCTTGTTAAGAGAGAAAAAACACACATCAACCCATACAGTGCTAATCAGTGACATTTCAGTTATCCTATCTTTGCAAACTCATTGCACTATAGGTGAATGTGGCACAATGTCTAATTAAACAAGTAAATGTTTATTCCACGCTGAAAAGAGAAGAAAAGAAACACAATGTTTTGGCTGTGGAGCTTTCTTCGGGTGTCATATTATAAAGACAACATCTGTAAAGGAATAGGAGGTGGTTAGAGAGCCGGGTCTTGGAACAGATCGCTGTGAAGAGACGGAAAGCTGGTTTAGTGAGAGAAGGGGGCAAATAGCCCAGGGAGGAGACGAAGGAATGACGAAGAGATCTAGAAAAAGATTCAGAGGCAGGCATAGTGGGTTGCAGCAGAAGTAGGATGAAGTAGTTCAAGTAGGTGGCTACGTCAGCATGCATAGGCTGCAAAGGACCAAGTAAAAGTTTATTCCATGCTGGAAATCCATCTTCCATCTTCGCAGAAGGCTCCACAGATGAAACGTTGAGATTCTTTTCTTCTCATTTCAGCATGGAATAAACCTTTACTTGTTTATAGCCTACGCATGCTGATGCAGCTACCTTCATGTTTAATAGAATGCAATTCTAACTGAATGTTTCTTAAATGAGGAAGTTCAGGTTAAGAACAAAATTGGGTGATGGCAGATTTGTTTTGTACTTTTAGTAGTCTCTCAGATGTGGCAGTTTACCACATTTCAAAAATTGGCCCTTAAATTGTCCCTTAAGCTCAAAAACAGCACTGTGCAGGAAATGCACATTTATTGCTCCTTTATTTTAAGAAATATGCCTTGGGATAGTTGCCCCACAAAACTATCCAACATAAGATATGACTTTACTATTTACCGTGTATCTGAAAATAAATTGCTGCTCATCTACAAATCTATACGTTATATTTAATGTTTGTTTTTTGTTTAAATTAAAAAGGTTTAAGTTGTTGCAAACAGAGATTGCCGTGTCGTCCACCATAATAAAATTAAAATCTTTGACAAACTAAAAGATTCTCTTAGAGTACCATTAAACCCAGTCTTCATTATTTCACATAGACTTGATCAAACAGCAACTAGATGAACGGTAAGGTAATGCCGAATAATTAATGCAAAAAGCATTAATGTAAAATAAGAGCAGTGCGTTTTTCATGTTGTACATCCAGTAAAAGCCTTTTTTACTGTATGTAGTGAAACAGGAAATATACAAATTGTGGAGATTGCTCTTGTGAAGTCTATTTTTTGCCTTTCATCACTCATGACTTGTAGTCCCTTCTGTGTTGCCCAGTTTGACAAGAACTGCCATGATCTAATAAATCCCCAGGAAAGGGTCTGTCATCCTTATATCCTGGAATTGTCATCTAACCAACAAACAATATTATGCTTGTTAAAATACACAGGTTTTCTTCACATTGACTTAACTCAATGTAAATAGTGCCCTTATTCATTTTAGATTACAAAGTAAGTCTGTATTTAAATTACAATGCAAAGTTGTTTTTTTAATTATGTTTTTACAAATCTTCTGACACCACTGGATGAGTTTTAATAGTTTCAGAAACATTGTAGATGGAGAGAACCTATGCACATAGGTGTACATGTCCACATTTTATTCTAAATATGAGATCCACATCCTTTTAAAGGACTTACCCTTGCCTATCACTGGACTTTCTATAACCGTACCTTAGATTTGTAGTCTGATAACATTTCTGTCCATTTGTGAATTAATGAAGGGCTACTGCAAGAGAAACCTAAAGATGAGCTTATTTAGTATACAGGGCAGTGCTGAAGTTCTACAGTATATTGTTCAGGTTAAACAATACATCCATCCTGTATACCTCTCTTATGAGAAAAAAATATGTTCAATGTGTTGTATGAGATTATTGTCTAACAACAGTTTTGCCATTATAATTTCATTACTCTATACATTATATTGATATCAGAGAAATATACCATATAAGGAAAAATATGCAATGCAATGCATACAGCTTTTTGAGAAACCCAAAACAGCCTAAGGAAATAATTGTTGAATACAATGTTTTCCAACCCTGCTAAGTAAACCACCTTCACAAATTAATGATTACGACATAATTCTGGAAGTCTGTTCCATATTAAGCTTTTTATTTAGAAGTTTTACTATTAGGTACAAAATGTTTGCTCAGGGATGGTAATACTAAGCAATAAAAGAAATAAGATAATACAAAGTAAATAAAGTAGCACGTTATGTCTGAGAATCACTGTATAACATTGGATGAAAAGGAAATTCTATGCAATGCAAGCAAGAATTTTTTTATGAGGATTATGCAAGTATTTTTAGGAAATTTTTGGTTATCTGTCCTTTGCAAGGACACTGTAAGTACTGTACTGTACAGTATGTGCACTTTATGCAATCACTTTTGAGCTTCTGGGGTTTGCAAATCAAACAACAACAAGCACATGTTAATCTGTAATCCATGATAAACAGAAGCACAAGGCTCTGTCAGAACATGCAATGCTGTTCAATTCCTTAAAATCTTACCACTAACACTTGCTATCGGGCAACTTTAAGCTACATGCTTTTCCAGCCTACGTAGGTGGTTAGAATCTAGTTTTGTTACCTGGAGGGTAGCAGTGCTCATCGTGTGTACCTTTGAGCAGACAAGCTCCGTGTACACAATCCTTCATATGCAATTTAAAACTTTAAGATTTTGAGTGTCTCTGCAGGAGAGATTTTTCATAAAAAGATTATTATTTTATTATTAACTGATTCAAAATGAATTCTTGATAGAATTGGAACTTGATTGCTTTTGAGTGGCCAGAATGTTGAGTATTACCTGGAATGTCTGGATATTAAGTTGATATATCTTGCTTAACATCGACATTGAAGTCTTTGTACGGTTCATATTTGTGTTGCTATGGAAACAGAAGATATAATCAGGACACGTCATCTTCAAAGAAAACAAAGAAAGCCTAATGAAACAAGATTAAACTATATATATTCTTTTTACATTTCAAAAGTGTCAAAGGACAACAGTTTAATATTATTTATTTTGCAAGGTTTGAAGACAGTCAATATATAACAATGACTTTTACTAGCTAAAATAGTCAGGTAGCTATGGTAACCTTGGTACTGAGTCATAAAACAACCCAGGCTCTGCACAAGCTCATGCGTATAACACTATCAATTATGTATGAAGTGCCCTTCAATATCTCTGTTTTTGTTCTATAAACAATTAACTTTTTCCTCCACTGCTTAACAATATGTATATTATACATATATTGTGCAGAACATTTCAATGAATGCAGTTTTGAAAAAAACAAGCTTTCTCAGAAAATACAGTCCAGGAAACACAAGAGAAGTAAAAAAACAATTTTCAGTATGTACTGTATCTATGTTTAGAGTGCAGTACAGTAATCCAATAATGTGATAAAATCAAAGAGAATGGTCAGTCTCTGAGTCAATTGCATATTAAAATGACCTAAATGACACAAGGACAAACGTGTTCCAATCACAGCGTCCTGAGGTCGCATGACAGCTGTGAAAACAAACCAAAGATGGTGCAGGAACAGAATTTAATACATTTGAAATAAAGATTTAACTAGCTGTAGAGGCATCACGACCTGCACCTAGCTACAATATACAAAGCAGGTGTGTGCACCCCCCCACATACACACCATCTCAGTTTAATATCGCTCAGCAGTCTCTGATCTCTTTCTTGCCCAGTACAGACCAAAGCTTTATTTCCATCTGCTGCTTGGAACCCCTGAAAGCCATATAAATGTCATTTGTTTTTGTAAGTGTCAGGTTAGTATTAAAAGACTCTTCCTTTAGTCACAACAAAATGAATTGACAGCGATATACTGTGTATAACTTTTGGTTTTGAGCCTTTGAGCATATATGTTGTATGTACAGAATATCAACGGACTTATTATAGACAGTTTGCTTTTAATGATTGTTCAGGACAACTAACCACTCTTAACTCAACAGCAAACTAAAGAACAAAGCCCTTTTGCAGTAAAAGCATCACAAAATGTGACAAGTCTATATATGCTTGAATGTGCATGGCCTAAGTATTTGATTTAAGCAATATATTTTCAATACATTATATGAGGAACCAAAGAAAAACAATTGCAAAATTTCTGACTCTGCTCAAACATGAAACCTTCAGAATTAGGAATGCTCCTTAAAAAAAACTAAAAATGTTGCCTTGAGTGATTTGGAAAGTGAATAGCATTCCGGGAAAGATGTTTCGTATCACTTGACTAATGAGTCATAATATAATTAGGGAGATTTCTTAAGTGTCCTGTCTGGTAAATACAGTAGCTCACCTTAGAGACTTGGAGTAGACTATGCAGTCTAGATGCCACATACTTTAGTGTCTGTATTTGGAAACCTGTGATGGAATTGCCCAATTGACTGAAATGTACTTGTACGTTACGTGCAAAGCGTGCATTGTTCAGGTGAATTTTCAAGTGCAGAGAGAAAGATCCTACATGTCTCCTGTACCAGGTTGTGCAATAAAAAAATATAATTATGACACAATAATTGTCCATTTCTCACTTTAGTGCATGCATCATATTACTTATTGAACATAATTGTATACAGAATGAATATAAATCAGTCTTGTGTCTTGTAATGTATTAATTAGTATTTATTGAGGGTGGAGTGGTAGTATAATAGTTTGCATGGCAGCCTCCCAGCACTGGAGGGCCCGAGTTCGATTCCTGCATGGATTTGTACAGAAGGTTCTCCCCTTATTTCCTCGTGCAGTCCAAAACCTGTAGGTTAATTGGTTTCTGGGAAAATTAGCTCTGGTAAGAATGTGGGTTGTGTCAGTCCTATCCAGGGTGTATCCTGCCTTGCTGCCCTGTTCTGAATACAGCTGTTAGAGAATGGATGTATACGTTTACTGAAATTATGATAAAAATCAAGTAATCAGCCATGGATTGCGTTGATGGCAGCAGCACTGTAACTCTTTATAATACCCCTGGAACTGCACTGATATCTGTACCTCAGTGTTTATGCTGCTACTTTCACATCAATATTTATAAGATCAGATATCTTATTTTCTACATCTTATATTTCACAATGATGAGTTTAGATGTAATATTCGAAGTAAGCCACATTTTCCTTTTTAATTGTATTATTGTTTCCTAACATTAATGTTATTCCATGGTTTCTGGAAGCTATGGACACATTTCTGCAAAGAGACCTTGATTTGTTTTAGGTAACCCGAGTTGGAAATGTTCCTTCTTCTTCAATTACTCTTCTGTTACACTATTTAGATATATTTTCACTGTTTTTAGTTCCTAGGTCTTTATATGTTTCTGTGTTTAATTTAATACCAAACAGCAATACTGTATATTTAGTATACTTAGTTTATTTAGTATATTTAGAGAGAAATTATGGCTTTAGCTTGTAAAATTGTGTTACAAACAGTAAAAGGTAAAACAGTAAAATGTTCAGGTAGAACATCAGATATACTGTATTAGCAGCTCTGAGTTTACTTTCAAAACCTCCCAACCAATGCATTACCATTTTATATGTATGTGTTACACATCCTTTTTAATCTGTTCAACTCTGATCTTTACAATTCTTTTTATTGTCTCACTGGTTCATCAAGTCAATGACCTCTCTTACTTTGGCCTGATTTAAATGACAAGGCAAAAAGGGAATCCAAAAGGACATTCAAGAAGATGTAACAGTAATGGAGCAGATTTTTCCAAATGTTTTGTATTTCAAAGCATTTAAGATCATTTAAGACCATTCTTGTACTGTGGACACATGGTGCATAGCTTGTGAACATGGCCAGTAGTGAACAACTTGGAATTGCCTGATCTAAATATGATTTTTAACTCAAGAAAGGATTGCAAAAAGTTTAGCAATCTTCAGAATTCCGAATTCCTTAGAAACTCAATAAAAAAGATACTGCAGCAAGTTGCATGTATGAAGAATTTAGTTCAACTTTGTGGTAAAATAGAAATGTGAAAGGCTTATAAAAGACTCGCATTCCAAAAAATAACATTTTAATTTTGTACATCTCTGATAAATACAAAAAAGGTGACTCTATAATTTTGCCACAAAATTTCCCCGTGCTTCCAGCATGCTTCCCTGTGATTTTACTGTGTTTGACTAACCTTTTATATCTCCACCTTGATGCCTGATTAAATCAGACTTTGTAGATTAAGCAAGACATGACCAGAGTAAACAAAATCAGGTTGCTGCTGAGAATGGTGTGGTAGAATTGTAGGTGGCATTCTTACTTCTGCAACAGAAATTCATAACCAATGCTCCCAGCATAGTGCGAGTCGACACTGAGGTTCAGGAGGTGTTGTGCTTCAGATAGGATATTAACACAGAGACCCTGACCACCTGTGGGTATTAAAGTGCTAACTCCAGTGTCCATGGTTAACCTCCAGATGAGGCTGGTTTAATTTTAAGGCCACAGATTTCCCCCAAATCATTTCTCAGATTTACCACCATGTCTACTGTGCAATGAGCCGCTAATAAAGTTTGACACATTATCATCCCAGTACAGCAGGTGTTAGTCATCAGTGCAGGATAGTGAAAACTTTTCCTCCTGAAGTATCTTGTGATCTTTTTGAATGAAAATGTAGGGAGGTTTTATAATTATTTAGATTTGCCACCCTAACACTGTGTTTCAATGCACTTCTCACCACAGTCCCATATTGAACCATATTTATAAGGGCTGTTTCATGGCAAAGCAAGTGTTGCTCCTCTGTTGTTTTAGTTGAAAAGAAAGTTGGTGGCTTTCTTCTCGTCTTGTATTGCATGGCATTGAGAATATGGTTAGAATAGCAGTCCTCCTGCAGGATGAAGGGAAATGAAAGCTTCTCAGAGAGAGCTAAAATATGGAGTTACAGTATGTACTGTAGTATGAGACTAAGTCTTGACATTATAGTTCTGCTTAAAGTTAAATTCATCAATGACTTCAATTAAATATACAATAAAAATAAGATATGATAATAAAATAAATAATAAAATACTTAGGACGGAGTATGAATTAATAACAGAAAGCTTGCGGTACTAAAGAGTTGATTGAGAAGCCAATAAATGTGGAAATATTTTTGATACCACATTTTGTGGTAACTAATTTCTTTAAGATATAAACAATATAATTTAAAGTTTGTTTTATATGAAAAATGAACATCACATAATATGTGTGCCTCTGCTTTTCTAATTAATGTGTTACCCTTTTCAATGGAGTAATTCTCCATTATAAAGTTATTTATAGGGCCTGAGATTTCCTCCAGGGATTTTTATAGGAGCTGAATCACTTGTACTGTAGATTTGCCTCCATGGCCTATATACAGTAGGTCTAGTTGGCAATGAGGCTGCACGTGTTACTAGATTAAATTAATCAAAGGAATAATGAAGTCATTAGTAGACCTACATTAACAATAGCAATTATATACTATTCCTAAAACAGAGAGAATTGCAGGACAGCCATACATACAATTATGCAAAACTGTATTGGAAAAGAAAAAGGAACAGACAAAGCAGAAATTCATTATGTACAATAAAGTTTGTATAATTTACATTTCTAAAAAAAACTACAGTAATTCATCAACCAAAACTGTAATGTAGTATAGAAAGCTGCCCATACTTTTACTCAGTAATTTTGGCTGTGTTTTATTTATGAATCTACTCAGGTCAGCAAGATCTTATATACTATATATAATTTAGTTTTGTCAAAAGAGCCAATACAGAAGATGTGTTCCAGGAAGTTGGAATACAGCAATACAGAAATATGTATAACATATATTTTCCTTTAGCATGAACATATCTTCGTTTGCAGCATCTGTAAACTTTGTAGCTTGAATGTATATGAGCTGTGTCAGAGGGAACAGTGCTGTCTAGAGAACCCTACAAAATCTTAAGGGTCATGGGAAATGACTGACTGTATTTTAGAAGGATACGGTGCTCAGTTAATTCTAGTTTGAGCAACTTTCTAAGCATATGGAATGATAGACTGCACACTGACAACAGGTGTCAAAATTAATCTTAGATAAAACCACCATTTAATCCAGAAGGTTTATTCCATGAGGCCACCTTGGAGAGGTTTGTGTTTTTAATTACAAGAACTCTTTACACAACATTATCTTCATGCCATGCCATAACCTCTAGAAACACCAGGTAACCTGAGTGCAAATACTTCTGTCATGTCATGGTATCTTGAGTCATTGTCCAAAACATTGGGTTGATTTATGAAACTAATGGCACAGGTAAGTGTTTAACCAACAGAAATCAGTTGCATGACTACAGTAAACTCATTATACAATTTTCTCCATTAACTTAGAGAAAGGAACTATACTAACCATTCTTTCTAAAAGAATCGCTTTTTGGAGTAATTCTCTCAACCCTATCAAAGAAAGTGAGTTTGGGAAGTATGCAAAGTGGAGGTGGATCCCAAAAATGATAACATAATTATGTAATAGACATTATTTTAAAGTCCAGCATTTTCTTCTGCCTAAAGAAGTGGTTCCCAATCCTGGTTATGGTGACCCACACACCTGCTGGTTTTCATTCCATCCCACCTTAATTAGATAATTGAACTCTTCATTGATCTAAGAAGTTGCTTCATTTTAAATATTTACTTTTGTTTTTCTAGTCACAAGTTTGCAATACAACGGTTAAAGGAACGAACAGTTCAAAATGAATCTTGTTATTATTAAGTCAATGAAGGGTCTGATTGTGCAACTAAAGGTTACACAACAGGTGTGTGGGTCACCAGGATCAGGATTGGGAACCATTGTTTATAATTTAAAAATTCTTCAGTAAAATATATGCCCAGATTCATTCACAATTTCAAATTTATTTTAATAATGCACTTGTATTACTTGTATTACTCTGTATGATTGGGCAGTTTCCCTCTTTTGTTTGTATAGAAGAGTAATTCAACTCTAGGACAAAGTATTCTATTTTCTCCTTTCACTTTTCTAGTGGACCTTGTGTGCACTTGGTATTTCTTTACATATCGAAACTAAGCTCTTCTGCACTCTATCTGTTTTCTTTTAGCATTGTCACAGTGTGTGGCTATGTTTATTTATATGGCAGCTATTTGAACAAGCCCAGGAGCTTTCTCAGAAGGTGCCTGTCAAAGATACTGATGTCACCCATTGGCCTCTGCCCTGCTGAAAGCAATATTCCTGGCCAAGTGCCATCTTTCATTTAACACCCTGAGAACAGATGCAAATTCCATTTTTTATTTCATCCAGTAGACACTAAACAGAGCACCTAATTCCTGTGACCTACATATTAATGTAGCTTTTATAGGTATAACACGTGCTGTGAGACATGGGCTTGCACACAGATGGAAGCTACAAACAGCTCATGCCGAATGTTTTGCGACTCTTTCATTATATTTGTGAGTGCTCATGTTAAGATGCAGGTCTCCATGTGTGTGCTTATTGAACTAGTGGTTCTTATGGTTAGTAACAATCTTTCACTGATACTATCATTCATTTAACATATGGTTTAGCAGGCTGGTTTCTTCCAAAATTGAGGATTGAATCTTCCAAAGTAGAGAGCAGTATCAAACCAAATTACAGTAAATAGGTCGTACAATCAAGGAAAAGCCTTTTGAGAGCTATAACTTACAACTTTTGTAAACTTATAAGAGAATTTAAAATGTTCCCTTTCATGTGCTATAGAACTTTCGACTGTACATATCATGAATTCCCACTGAAATCCAAAGACAAGCCTTGAGTTGCAACACATTTTAAATGAATAAAAAGAAATTAATAAAAGGAATAGTGCAGCTATTAGCTGGCCTACATTAACAGTAGAAATTAGAAACTATTCCCAGTGAAAAAACAGGGAGAATGACATGAAAGCAGCTGAACCAACCTCACATAAATATTTATGGAGGCAAATACAGAAGCCATCATTACATTCAAGGTTGAGTTTACTAAATGAATGTTTTATCTCTGTAACCTTAAAAAGCTCAACCAGTTGACCGCTGGTTCAGAATTCTTAGATCTTTATGAGAGTCATGACACTGCTACAGTTATTGTTTACATATAAAACACTTTTTTTATTGTCATCATAGTGTGTTGTAAGCAGGCTTTTCCTGGTTAACAAGTTGATTGTAGATAATGTTGAACCTTAATGACTTTATTGCCCTGAAGGTTACATTGGTGAGCTGAGTTTTACTTACTCAAGATTGTAAAGTAATTTTGAAAGGGGGCTGTGGAAAACATTATTTCTGTTACTTCCTTAAATATTTATAATGTGGGGAAAGGATTAACCAGAAATTGGCCTCAGCAAAAAAGTAATCTGCACATGCTATTATCACATGTTGAAAAAAGTTATCCAGGTCTTTTCACATTTTTACCAATTACTCCTAAATTCTCCTTAAGGAACATGAAATGGATATTCATTGAAATGTTTCTTTAAATATCAATACATGTGTGTTTTCCCATGGTACTTTTCCAAAGTATGGAGTTTTGGGCTCCAGTTTAAATGGATCTGTAAATATGATCTATTAATTAAATGTTTCTGTCCTGGCAACTACAAGGGAGAATGAGAAACACCATTTAAATATTATGCCTTGTCTGGCCAGCATTTTCTGTTTCTGATAGTTGTTCTGGAGATTAAAGAATGGCAATCACATAAACAAAGTAAAATGAATCAGAAATAACATTAAGCACGCAATTGACATTTCTAAATAGTAACACATTTAACTACAGTTTATGAGCATTTGACCTTAAATTGCTCTGAATATAATAAAAAAGAAGAAATAATTACATGAAATAACTAAAAATCTGTATACCACATATCTCATTGAGTACAATAGAATCTGAGGATAATTTTGAGTTTTGAAAATACTACAGAGTTTTTTAGTACTGTGGCACTAAACATAGACATACAACATGCGTTAATATCAGAAAAACTCTTGGTCACAGCTTGAGCACCAGTTAAAACCATTTTGCCATGTATGTATGATTCAGACCATTCCTGTCTGTTTTAAATATTATGAAAGAGAAATTAAAAAGCTGCTGTAGTATTCTGCAACAGGCTTTGTGTAATCTGACAAATGTTAGTTAAAATACTATTTGGGAAATATGAAATCAGCAAAACCTTTACAACCTATACTGTAGATTGACAGTTACTGTAAATCGAGTTTTTACTGGCACAGTTGTCATACCAGGTTCAGGAAAGTCTAATGGTTGCATGATTTTTATCTCGTGTGAACTGATGTGCTCACTGTCTTGTACAGGGTTGATTAATGGATTCTGATGACCAGTATAGAAACAGGAAGAAAATGTGATTCACGTTTTACAGTATGTAACTTTGTTTATCTGCAGTATATAAAAGGAAGAATGTTTTACATTTTTGGGTGGGTTGTTTCAGTATACAATGAAAAAGAAATGCATTTAAAGACCCATGGAACTTATTTCCCTGAGGCAGTTATTACAATGCAAAGTGGCAAGCTTCCTTGTTAAAAAAATCTCCAATGTGAGCACCAATGTACAACATATATTTTCCTTTAGAAATATATATTTTTTTATTTTTTCACAAACTAAAAAAAATCTTAGTGTTCCTCTCAACAAATACCCTTCTTCTTTTTTTTATATTCCTGGTTTTATGTTTTGAGTATTGTTCTGTTACTACTTCTGCTTCTGCTGGTGCTTGCCACTGAACTTTTCAGCACTTTTGAAAAAACTGCCTTCTGAAAAACAAAATGAAAGATCATTTTCAGGGAAGTGTGGAAAGAAACGAACAGAGTATCAAACAACAGTGCAGTTTAAGACACAGTTGGAACAAATGTAAACTTCTCAAAGCAACAGAAGCTCAACAAGTCCCTCTCTTTACATGTGCAGAACTAAAAAATATTTGTTCCCTTTCAGGTAGAATGTGGTTGTTACGTCCTGTGTTGTTGCTGTGTTTTGTAGGTCCTTTTCTTTCTCTGTCTTTTACAGTAACTTTAATTGTATCCTTTCACTCTTTCATTCATAACAAAAAAAGATGTGGCAAAATAACATGTAGAATGTGGGGCCAAAACATCCATACCAGAAATTAGGGAATCAAATTAAATTCTCAGTGCTTAGTTTTAATCCATTTCAAATATTACAAGATACAGTTTTGTCACCTGGATACACTTGTGTGCATATGTTTGCCTGTCAGTGAAAATGATATTTAAAACTATTCATCCTCCTTTTCAGTGCAGTTTATACAGGAGCCTGCAACAGGTCGAGTTTGATATGCTTCCGGCTATTGTGCAATGGGTGTGTTAAAAAAAAATTCCCATGGAGGCATGCTGTTTGTAACACACTAGAAAATTCCCACTGCTTTATTAAAATAGAATTTGAATAAAATACAAGTTCATTCAGTGTAATATTTCAAAAAATTTTAATGTAGAAAAATGGTTACTGGCAGTGCAGTGAACAGTTTCAAGCCTGAACTAGGATTAAAGTTAGAGTTTCCCACATAACTTGGTATTTATTAATGTTATGGTTGTATTTTAGGAAGAAATTAGAAATATGGGGGGGGTGTCTTGGTCTTAAGTTTAAATTTAATTTTGTCTTGATTCCTGTTGATATTGAACTGGGTCTTAGCGCAGGGATACACAGTCTAATTCCATAGGTGGCCTAGTGCCTTCTACTGGGCTTTTGGTTACGTACTGTACAGTAGCTGGTCTAACATATCTATCCAGGCTTAAAGCTGTTTTATAGGTAACTGTACTTTTACTGAAATGCATTGTTTCAGTAATCAACTGTAAAAGACCTCCAGAAAAATCCTTCATGTATTTAATTCAGAAAATAATAAGGTGAATTGTTTAATTGACTAATCGGGTTGAACAAAAAAGGAGAAGACAATAAGCCCTCTGGGAATTGAATTTGACTCACTAGCTAGAACCTACAATGGAGCACGTTAAAAGGTTTGAAGCCAAACTGTTCTACATGTCCAGCTCTCTAAACTTCGCCATTTAAATCACAAACATAATGATATATGAATCCAAACTTTATGATCCCATGAATAACTTGAGTCCAAGACTGGCCTAATATGGAAATATATATGACAGATAATCAGTTAGATGACTAGTTTTATTTGGTGGGTACCAATGTAATAGTGGAAAGTTCCACAATTTTTGTGAAAGTCTATATTATTGTGGCAGGTTTCTTTATTCTAAGCCACAAATGTTAACTGGATTGAAGAATTCAAGCTGGAAAATCCATGGAATATGTTGGAATTTTCCACACAGATATTTCAGATGGCCATGACGACCTCAGATGGCCTTTTATTGTTGTCTCATTAAGGTTCTCACGTCCCACTAAATCAAAAGCTCATTCCTGGGACTTAATGCCACACTGCTGTTTATGAAGTGCAGGAACATGAGACTGTGTGACCCTGGCATCAGATAAATACAAAGTGCCTGCTTAAACACATTTAATCGGCATTATGAGCTTAATTTTTAAATAAAAACTGAAATGTAAATCCCCCCCAAAAAAGAAGTCATGGATGTCCTGATTGAAAAATATAAATTTATTTTTTTAATATGCAACCAATACTTGCATAGAATTCCCACTACTGAGCAGCACAGAACTGGAAATTGAGATTACATTTCATTTCTTCCAAATTGTTCCTTCTCAACTGATTATTTTTCCCTCTATTACTTATAGTGCATGTGCGTTTTAATGTAGAGTCATATGACAGGACTGCTTTTTACAGCACCATTTGCTTTATAGTCCACTACAAATCACCTGTTTCTAAAGATCAGGAATAGTTGTAAGTTATTGACAAACATTAGATACTGTAAGTGTTCACTGTAAGGCATGCTGATTCATCAGGGCTTTCAGTATTTGTTTCAAATGAATTTTAGACTTCTTAATTTAAAAACTCACCAGCAACTGACCTTGCCTTGTGGAAATCAGCTTAGCATTTTGAAGCTTTTGAAGTCACTCTTAATGACGTAGCCCTAGTTTTCACTGGGCAGATAAAACCTGCCTGTCACAAAGTGTTTTTTGCATTTTGCAAGGGAAGTGTTGCATGCTCACTATTGAGCTGGGTCATTTTACAAGGCAAAAGCAGAGTCACACAAACACATTTCTTAGGCTTTGGCATCCTGCAGGGGTGACTTTTTAAAAAAAAGTCAGATGCACAGTAATGGATGAGCTAGTCTATAGCATCAGGTGGTGGGTAATATTCCAGAGGATTGGTTAATGGTCTAATTTTTTGTAATCTGTCATAAACAGTATATAAGTGCCTTTGAAAAATATGGATCTGTATTTTATGCAGGTTATTTGAAGAAATATGTTTTTAAGTTTTGTAAATACTTCATAAAATATGGCAAAGAGTCAGTGTCAATCTAAGCTTAATATTTTGGCAAGCAAAATCTTTTTTTTAATTAATTACTGTACCTTTTCCCTGTTGTACAGTGTACCACTGTACATTGCTCAATACAAAGTCATGCATTCTAAATGTAAGGTCACTTGATGGCATCCGCTTACAATACAGTAGGTAAGCATGGCTTTTTCAAGGCTGAATGATTTTATACTTTTTCCAGAGGATATGGAGGGTGTTAGTGGAGATCTGTTAAGAGGGGGTGTCTGTTGAAAAATAAGAAAGAAGATTCACCGCTTTCTGTTTTTCAGTGAATGATTGCATTGTTAAAGAGGAAAACATAAAGATCACAAAACCATGACATTTTCTCCACCAGATTGGTCTGTTGAAATGCATGCATACGATCATCAGTCACTTAGGTAAATATTGGTACAAATGATCTCTAGTTCTTACTTGTTGAGTAAATTAGGTACCAAAGTTGTATTTGATTCCCATCAACAATTAATATTTAATAAATACTTTTACTGTACATATTGGTGTAGTATAATCATTTAGTGCTCAGAATTAATATTGAAGCACGATCTATGGAACTACAGTATTTGCAATAGTAACATATTAACTGTTCTTTCTGTATTCAGTTATTCTGGTGCATTTCTATGGGCAAAACCATTTATTAGAAAACAGCTTTTGTCTTTTACATATTATATTTTAAACAAATCTGTCTAGGTAAATTGCAGAAGGCAGTTTAGACTGGGAATTGAACCCAGAACAATTTACCCTAGGCAAGCGTCTTAACAACATCAGTAGGTGAAAATGCCTATGTGATTTTTTTTTATTGAGCTCTTGTTTGATTGAAGCTTAATTACAATTGCAATACCATGCGACATTTTACCTAATGATAGATAAAAACAAAACACAGGAACTGTATGCTTGTTTTTCAGTAACATTAACAACATTGCTCTTTATTACCCTTTAATTTCCCCATGTTTAATTAAAGAGAGTAGCCTAAACGTAAGCTGAGATGTCAAAAGTCTGGTCTTTATTTGATGCAGTTTGATATAAAGTAAAAATCGATGCAGGACATGTTATTCAGTAGAGGTTTCTCTGTTACATTTTTAATAAATAAATTAAGTTGTATTTTGAAGAACAGCACAAGAAAATGTTGAAACAATCAGTAATTGATGTGCTCTTACTTCTTCATTACTGTACAGTATATCACAGGCTCTTGGACCATGTGACGGTTACAAAATCCATTCTGTATTGCTCATTCACATTGGAATGCAGTTCCCATCACTTGATTTTTATTTTTAGTTTTCAGATATCTATTTTGGTTGGCTAAATATTTTGTGTTGTTAGTAATAATGATTATAATGATTGTTGTACCCCCGTATTTGTGATTTCGCATTTCCACTTAACACTTCCTCCTGTGATTGTGGGCCAGTGTTTACAAAGCAGTCATAATTTTGCACAATGTTTTTTGTTTTTTAGGTTCCAAATGTTTTTTTTTTAATTTTTTTAAACACATTTTTTTTTAAAAAAGTTTTGGTCTAGGCAGAAATGGAAATAAAATAAAGTTTTGCAGTCATTAAAGAACAGCAGGGCATTGTACAGGTATCAGTTTTACAAAATGTGACCACTGCATATTATATACATTTTAGTTTTTGTAAAAATGAAATGTAGAAAGTCTAGATGATTTAAAAAGATCCCAGGTCAGCATATCTCATTGCTGAGGCTAGCAAAAAACGTAGCACAGTTTTTAATCCAGGAAATGTGACATTCCACATGAGACAATCTGTCTCTTGTTCTCTTGTTTATGTGGAAATTTTCTTTTGGTTTTTTTTCAAGGAAATTAAAGATGTAACATCTGCAAAAGGGGTTTGAGGAAAGAATTGTTTCTGTAACACCTTCCAGCAAGTGGGGAAAAAAATCAAATTACAAGACAAGGGACGGCTTCACTGGTTTCACACATTGTTACAAATACTGTAGGCCTTAAGGTCATATCACATCTTTTTCTATTCACGTTTACATCCACATGACTAAATATGTCTTTTTCTTGTCATTGTCAGTTATTTACAGTACATTATTGTCTTTGTAGCACATAACAATTGTCATCCATTATCATATATACTGTATAAATAATTGTCTCACTGATGTTCTTTCATAGCTGGAAGCCTCAGGAAATATTTAGTGTCTGTTAGTCACAGGTTGAAACCCTGAGACTGCTTTAAAAACAAAATTAAAATGTACAACTATAAAAGTGATTTTTTCAACACATTACATTTCATTCTAACAAAAAATCATTTCTGAATGTTTTTTCAAAGATACAATTTTTATAGGCATTATCATCGTTCACTCAAGGAGGCTTCAAAATAATAATAGACTGACGTCTCCACGTTACCTTGTACTGCTGCAGAAAACAGAATAACCACAGAATATTAGAATCATATCAAATGCATGATTATTATAGCATAATACATACAGTATGTTATAATATATTTCATAGACATTTTGCACAGCTACAGTAGATGCACAGATACTCTGATGTGCACTCTGTTGCTTCTTTTAGAGTTATGATGGATCATGGTGTTTTGGGTTCAGTTCTGGCTGGGGGTAACCTATGTGGAGTTTGTATGTGCTTTCCAGAGTTGAATGAGTTTTCGCTATGTAGATCAGAAGAGGTATAACCAAAATATCACACTGTGATAGACCAATGCAGGCCAATATAGGCAGTATTTAATATTAGAGAGCTATTACTGTATATAGACAGCTTTTGAGATTTAGCTGAAAAGATCAATGAATTATCCATCAGTACTTAAAGAATGTGTGTTTTTTGTATTAATGCAAATACAGCTTTAAGGCAATACATTGGGATGTGTAAAATGTCAGTGTAGAAATAAGCTTACTGTGCTCTGCTTTGACATTTTTACCCTCCCTTTCAGTTTTTATCTGCCACAAGTGTACCTATATTAAAAGCTGTATTTCAATGTATTTCATTAAGCCATTGAGGACTACTTTTTGTTTGGTCAGCGTTAAGAGGCTCTTTTAATATACTGTATAACTGACTATAAACAACTGAACACTATTAAATAACTTTCTGTTACATCTTAATAAAAATATTGCGTTGATTCAAAATACATTTTCCAGTTGGTGTTTTAGTCTCAAACGATAAAAGAACTTTTGCTGTAATTGTCAGCCAAGTGAAATGGCTTTAGATTCTACTAAACAGAGTGGCTAACAAAAGACATTTAGCCTTTACGACACTAAGCTGAATAGGAAACTGATGTTTAACAGTAGAGCACAGTGGGGAAATGGCAGGAAATGTCTGCAGTGAGATGGACTGGCAATTAAGGTGGATTAAAAACTTGTCCTAGTTCTGTGCAAAAACATGTACCTTGAATGCACTTTATTTCTTTGTTTTCCTACCAATTTTCACTTAAATCAATGAAATCACAGTTTAATCCCTGAAATGAGGTCAAGCATAATAGCCTGGTACTCATCAGGAGACAGGGCGCAACATTAGCTGACATGGAATTTTTATTTTATAAGACCTGGCAGTGGAATTGCGTAAGACAATAATTAATCAAATGTTATTTTAAAAAAAAAACAGATTGATTTAAAAAATATATATTTTAAATTCAATTTTGAATGATGATTTATTATAGTGTACATTCATAATTAATTATTCACTAGGGATCAGGATTTAATATTTTCATTATTTTTTCCTTTTATTACATATTTTGTCAAAAATTCAAAAAAGTCAAGATCATACCGATTTTCTTAAACATTTGTCCATTGTCTTTGCACAAGATATGTACTGTGCTTGACTCCCATGACATGCAGTAACACTGTTGATTGTAGGACATGGGCCCATTCTTGGTCATTGCAATTCATGAATCATCTGCATGGACTTGCAGGAACTACATAGTGTGCTCCTACCTCCTTCAATACAGGACTTCAGTATTAGGTTGTTTTTTATCTGATAAGAACAACCTAAAGGACTTAAGAAGTCCTTAAGGACTTAAGGACTTAAGAAAGGATACAAATGAAAGGAAGCCATTCTACCCATCTAAGAAATCAGACTGTTAGAATTGATCTGAGGATTTCATCGTGCTGTTCCTTGAAAGAAAGGAATTAGCTTCAAGTACACTACATGGCTGGGATCCTTGTTTTGACTCCTTAAAGTGCATTTAACAGTAGACTTCCAAGGGACTTGATTTGTCCATGCCTTTGATGATTTTGAATCTTGAATGAGGTCTACTTCTTATCTCCTCTGCTCATCTTAGTGACGGACAGCGTTGTGGGTGCTGTTTTGTCTGTCTTGCAAGGTTGTCCATCTGTACTGATTCCAGGGCATGGCAACATGCCCTCCTCTATATAATTCCTATGTTCTGAAACGTGATGTACAAGATCATGTTAACCCTAGTGTGCAGACCCTAGCCCACCTGTCAGTTTCATCATTGAAGGGAACTTCACATCTGATGTGTTCTGACCCTTTCAGACCTTCCTAGATCTTACACAGGTAAGCCTTCTGATGTCTTCTGAACATCGTGTGAGCATTGTAAGCTAGTTATATATTTTATTTGTAGTTTAATTCTAAGTCACCTGTTAGAATTGAAGTTACAGAAGAGAAACAGATAATAAGAGTACAGTTATTCATGGATGAAACTAGGATTCTTGCTTGTCTCCTGATCTTCTGTAACTAAACAGCATGAAATAAAATTGTTCTATTTTAAGGAACCCTAAGGCTGTTGTTGTGTATTTTTATTACTTAACTGACACATTATTAGTCTCTAAGCCATTACACCTAGGGCTAACTTGGTTTCTAATCAATTACTTTCTCACACAGCAGACTCTATGGGTAAGCCAGATCTGTTCTTTAAGCTGGGAATTCAGAGTCACGTTGAGTAAACCTCAAGGTCAATAAAGCATGTGCTTTTCATGCTGACAGGAGAAAAAATAACTGAGTATTGATACCAGACACAGACAGGAATTTTATTGAACCAGTTGTAGTCTTAATTTGGAAACCAATACTGGTCCTTAGCCAAAGTGTTACATGTGTACGGCGTACCTGATGATTTATTTATCTCATAGAGTATACTGGATGGTATTATGATATAATCATCTTTTCAAATATATTAAGTTTCAGTGTCTGTAACATACAGTTATTAACACTCAGATTGTGAGACTGTTATAAAGCAACTCCACTTTTTCCTTTCAGCTGGGAGTATCTGAGCTGCATACTTTCGTATTTATAGATTTACAGTTGCCATACAACTGGTTCTGTCTTTCATGACCTCCTATTGAACAAGAGAAATGCATCCACAGCCTTTGTATGATTAAACCTTGCACAGTTTTTTTTTTCAGAGAATATTCTTTGGCTTCTCTCAGTACAGTTTTAATCTCATCTATTAAATTCCAGTGAGCCACATTTAACACAATGTACTATTATGGTAACATTGGTGAACAATATTTTAAATAGGGCCATTTGATAGACATCTCGGATTTTCTCTGTGCTGTGTTAGAGCATTTCTAAATATAAGTGTTGGTCTGTATTGTTGATGATCTGTGATTTCTTAAAGAAACATCTTGTGTGGCAAGGTGACCACTCATCAGATTCACATTCTTTTTAAATATTGCTTTAACTACATTCAGAAGCTTCACTCTGTTGGTTCAGAATATGTTAATGAATATGCGTACCTTTACATTATGTATACAGATGATGTCTAAGGCTGTGTTGAGTGCCATACTGAAACCCCTGCAAAGTCTAAAAATAACATTCTGCCACACTGTTCCTTTAGTGTAGTATTTCTGTCTGCCATTGCACATATCGAGTGCTGTGAAACATAGGGAGGTAAAGGTACAATGTATTATACTCTACAACAGATGAACACACATCCCAAGTCAGCCAGACTTGAAAGATGAATGATGACTTGAAAGATGAATTTGTCCCAGAATTAAATAGTTTTAGACCGGTACCTGTCATTGCACTCATGCATTGTGGCGTGACATCTTGACCTTTCAGTCTGTCATTTTTTATGTGAAGTCCAAAAGCACATCACAGAACTTACAGGCTTCACCTTGCTTCCTTACACTTCTTCTATAGTCTAACTTTTAATTAATGTAGAACTCATTCTCAGATTTTTTCTTGAATTTCGTCTGAATAGTTTTTTTGTATATTTAAATTCTTTGTGAAGCACTTTGAAATTTTTCTTTAAAGGCTGCTAATGTTTTTTCCATCCTCTATCAGAAATGTGTAACTGGATGTTGCTCACAAACATAGCAGTTGGTTTAATCCAAAGTCAAAGGCTTGTTGGGCTCATAAAGAGTAAGTCAAGACTTAAAAAATAAACATGAGTACAAACTTGTACTTTTTAACCTTTGAAATAAGACAGATGAGTGAAGACCGTTCATTAAAAGCTTGTTCATTAACCTTAAATGAAACCTCTAAAACAGGCTGTGGATCATCACACATGTTGCCCTTGCAGTGTCTTTAAAGAAAACTAGAAAGGTCGACACACCCCTGTCAAGTAAATTAACATACAAGAGGTTAAAGGTTCTTTGTACCATCATGTTTAGTCATATGATTTTCTTTTTGTTTGCTTTGTTTTCTGCAGTACCAAGTAGTAACAAGGCTTGACTCACTTCCTTTTATCCAGGATCATTTCGAACAAGCTGTGAAACCATAAAAGTGTATGGAGGCAAACAGGACAGTAATGCGATTGCCAGTGTGGATTTAACCTTGAAAGGCTTTAAGAAGGTTTAGGGTTACAACAGAGGGCTTTTGTCTCAGGGAACTGTCCTATAAACATCCAGAATCTTCACATTCAGCTCTTGGATCTTTAACAGTACAACAGACATAGAGTATTTCTCTGTGGTGTCCAACAATGTGATTTCATTGTGTCAAACTAGGAAGTGAAAGCCTGTAAATAAAGTACAACAAATGTGTCTGGAAGTCTAACTATGACTTAAGCATGTGTTGTAAAACACATGTTTAAGTTGCAAAACCCATGATGCAACAGATCTTTCACCTCCGAAGTGCCTAAAGTTTGAGACCACTGTTTTACTGTAAATGCTTCTCTACAGCATGGGGTAGCAGCAGCAAGCCTTCTGTGACCTGTGCACATAGAAGGCTGAAGTCCAGATGAATTCCTTCCTTCTAATTATAAAATTACACTGACATTGCTTTCAGTGTCTGGCTATCTACTTGGAACTCAGTTTATTTCAGCTTAATCTCTCTTCTTGGCAGCAGGGCAAGTCAGATGCTTAAACCTCACATGATTAGGGCTGAGTCTTTGTAATATGGGATTAAACCTTACTTGCTCACGTACAGTACATGGGAAAACACACAAGCAGTGAAAGGCAAACAACAGAGTCCTTTCTCCTTCCACCTTTAACTCAGTCAATAAGCTTACAAACGTCGTTTGGGCCACAAACGTCTATACGTTTGTGGCCCAAGGATGATAATACTTTTTGTCCACTGGCTTGAAAACTTGGAGTTACTGTAGATATTCGTTTGCAAAATTGAGACATCTAACTTTGCCCACTCTGAAAAGCAAATCTGCTGCTTTGTTCACTTTTGTAACTTTGATCAGTTGATTCACAGAACTACAAAAGCGTGAACACTTTAGGTTTACAAAGGTGTACCATAACTGGGAAATGGAAGGCAAAGCAAACTAAAAATGACATACAAAGAGAGAGTGCACACAAAATATTTAACCATGGATTAAATGCCTCCTGTTAGAATTTTAACAAGTAGTTAAAAAATCCTCTATGAATGATATTGTACATGATCCTCGTTTTAAACTTTTCTCTTGCTTTTTTATGTTTACTTTTACTTCTGTATGTCTGTGCTAGATCACCATTACAAAGCCACCACTGAGAATTAATTCTGATTTTTATGCCATGTTATGTAAGAAATGTGTGTATGTAACATTGTGGGAAAAATATTTTGTTATAGATAAGACTAAAGATCTTTGTTATAGAAATATCCTTCCCTTTTGGCATGTTTTCACATTATTTTTGCAGGTGTTAGGGCAGGAGTAGACAACCCTGCTCCTCAAGTACCATGTTTGTTTTTAGTGTTTAATCCATTTCAGATATTTATGATTTATTTAAACCAATTAAGTGAATAAGAACTCCAATTAGTTATGTTGTCCAGGTCTTAATCTGGTGTTAATTGCCTCCAAAACCTGCAGGAATCCAGCTCCTGAAGACCAGATTGTAGACTATAAGAGAGTATCCAGTTTTCTTAATGAGAAGCTATTTTAAAACTTCAATTTTATTGGTTAGAAAGGCAGGCATGGGATACCAAAATATTTAAAAGAGCAATAGCAAAGGGCAATAGAAATGCAGAATGGATTGCCTTTATGAAAGAAAATAACATTCATAGACTGCAGTGAATGTTACCAATAGACTGATAGCACTGTAGACTAGTTACCACCTGATCATACAATGCTAAAAGCTTTTCACACAGGTTTTAGATTTATGTATTTCCAAATAAACTATTACAAAAACATTAATTTACTTTTATTGGGTGGTTCAAATGATACTGGGTTTAGCTGATCAGATCTGTTTATTGTGTTGGTCACTAATTTGAGTGGGAGTCTAAGCTCTCTTTCTACCTTTGGGAGTATTAATTATTAAAAACATATGCATCTTAAAAACATGGAGTTTGAACACATACAAGGAGCAATTCATATAAATATTTAAAACTTTTCTACACAAGTCTTTCTACACAAGATTAATGCAACAGTTTCTCAAGACTAGGGATATTCAGATATATTCTTACAACTCCTCATGTTGCTCAGTTTGAGCCTTGAGACAGGACAACCATTGATGGGAAACCCACTACCTACAGCTTTTAATGGTATTATTATTATTGCTAGCTTTGAATATTATTAATGGGTTTATTATTTTATTATTATTAATAGCTTTGGAACGATTGAAACTATGCAATTTTTAAAGAACATAACTGAAGGGTACAGCATTCAAATCAAGTTCAAGTTTATTGTCATACTCATACACAGCTATATAGTAATGAAATGCTATTTAGCTAGCTCTCATACAGTACGTTAAGTAGTACAAAAACAACAATATAATTGTATAAGAAAAGAAAGACAAAGAAATTGTATTTTATGATGTGGACCTGTGTCACCATTGCTATCATCTGACAAACATTCTGCTGGAAAATGGCAAAACTGCAACAGCTGCTCATTCATGTACTGTACTCACATCCTCGATTCTTATTTCCTGGACTGCACTTGTCTCTTAGGATTAGATTTAGCAGGCCTTATGGCACCTGATACTTTGGTAAAGGACAAAGCCTGAGTGGACAGTGTGATTGAGCTCTGGAAATCACAGCTCTCCCGAAAAGTCATTCTGTAAAAGAGCCATCTCAACTGTACATGGTAGAAGGAAGTTGTCTGTATCCAGTTGGCTTATGGGTATAATGTATTGTCTGTTTCCATGGCAATGGACTAGTGTTATGCCTCTTGGTTATTGTGCCAATAGAACAGTGAAGTGCTCCTGTTGTAGAACAGATTTGTAGATGTACCTCACCTATAACTAAGATTTATTTAAATTTCAGTTAAAACGCAAGAAAGGTTCTCTTTCACATCTGAAATTATGACAATTTGCTGTGTTAAACTGTGAAGAATAAATTTGCTTTTTGTCACACAATGTTTACATTCAAGATTATGTCAGAGAACATATGTGTATTATCTTTTTCTGCAATTAGTTGTCAATTATTTTAACATAAATGTCACAACATCTATTTATCTTTAGTGTTTTATGATATTATATAATAATCCTCTCATGCCTATATACAGAAGAGATACTATTGTCCTTTAAAAGAATTAAGAAAGCAGAAGAAAATAAATGTATAACTTAAGCTTTTTGTAGCCTTAACATTATAGGTTTGTATGAAATAATAATCTAGTACTGCAAAGCTGACATACAGTAGGTACCACTAATGGAAACCACTTTAAATGTCAGTAATTTCTAGTAATTAGCACCTTGTGTCTAAATAATTAAAGGGTGACTACAACTTAATGTCTCTGAAAGGTGAAATATTTTAAAATAGATCATCCTTTTTCTAATTCATTAATACACCACAAAGTCAGAAAAATGCTTTGTAAAAGTGAGCAGCTTTAGTCTCTATCCATGGGGACTTACCATGACGGCAATGAACATGTTCAGTACCTAAAGGAAGACATGATTTCCCAAACATGGTCCTTCAAACAGCTATTGGGGAAATTACTCTTCAGCATACAGTAAGTTTAGCATAAGAAACAGCAACCCTGACTAAAGCTGGCAGACCTCTCCACCCTTTTGTTGGAGTTCTGTTCAGTGATACAAAGATGCAGTAACATCTGGCCTCCACCAGTGTCACCACTGCAAATGTAGAAAAATGCATCAGTTGACTTTTTTCCTTAACCCATTAACCTTTTTTTAATGGTTTCCAGGCTTCATATGGAAATAATAAGCTGTGGTTAAATGGTGCTACATCTACAGGAAAAGAAAACCAAACACTTAATTGAAATGTAGGTTAAAGAAGTTGAGTCTGAATTTGTCTGAATGGCTTCATTTTCTTCAGAAAATCTGGTCAATTATTTGCTGTTTTATTTTAATAAGAGGAATCACATCACCTCCACGGGATCTCATCACTTAAAGCAGATTACTGCTCCTATATTGCAGGACAAAAATGAAAAAAATATATACAGTATCTTTGTTGTCACTGTGAAAATGTACGTGTTTAGGAAGGGATTTTCATGCAGAGTTAAAGTGAAATGCTGTCTTGAAATGTTCTTTTCTTGACAATGCCTTTACTGAAACAAGGGCTTAAATGTTGTTGATGGAGAAAATTGGCACCTTAGGGATGTTAATGTTAGGGATTTAACCTGGTGCTCTCCAGGTTAGTTTGAATCTTTCCATCACTTTCCCTAAGTGTATGTGAGTGACACTTACAAGCCTGCCCTGTGTCATTCAGGTTTCTGCCCTGTGTCTACAAGGTAAACCTCAAGCTCACTGCAATGCCTCAGCAGGGACAGTTACTAATGAACAATCATGGATGCATGAATGGGCCATGATGACAATTGTAATGATGATTCTTGATATTCTTGACATGAAATTTTGCAACACGGCTTCAGTCCAAGATAAAAACACCCAACAGCTCCAGCTTTTGCTTTGTTAAGTACCGTCAAATGATGCTTTCACTCTTAAGAGATCGGACAGTTACTGTTTAGATGGCCGGGAGAATTTCTAAAAAAAAATAAATGTAGACAAATCAAAAACTGGAATTCCTGGTTTCTAAATTAAAATTCGAAAATGAATTGCTTATTCGGCAATTTAAGATGAAAGCTCCTCAGAAGATGAGTCCTGAATCACAATTAATATGCAGCTGAATGACTGGTGTAACTTCCTGCTAAAGGCTGGATTTTAACTGTCTCCTTCAGATTTCCTGTGATCGAACTGCGGTCTTATCTGAGTGTTTTTTGCTTTCTCATGCTGGCAACGTGAATTGCAATGAAATGGGAACAGATGAATTCAAACTCTCTAATAGCTAGACCATTTAAATGAATGCCATGTACAGTACCTGTAAATGTATTTCTTGTCTGTTTCAATTTTGAGCCACCTGAAAAGTGCTTTAGATTAATTAATTTCAAATGCAATCTGTCAAATATGCATGGTTTTAATGGCATTCAAAGTTAATGTTAATAATTAAATGTATTGAATAATCATTAAAAGTTAATAATGACATTATTAGTCTGATTGTTATCTGCAATCAACTGTCTTAGCATTCATTTTCCTTTATTGCAGTTCTGAATTTTCCATGGGTTTTGCACTTCACAGATTTCTAATGTAATGCAATTGCGAATGGTTAAGAAAGCAGTCTTCCCATTGTTATTATACCATACATGTTTTAGTTTGATTTCATGGTCTATGCGTTCAATTTTTTACATATCTGTCCCTCAGAGATAAGGAGCAAAACGCACAAGCCATATGAGAAATATCAACAAACAAAGCAACTGGGCTGTAAGAAGTTATATATAAATTTTCTTTTTGGTTCTGAAAACCATGAGACACTGTGAGACAAAAGTACGTGCATTATGCATACTGTATTAGTTAAAAGCACTTATTCAGCATTTACAACATTGTGAATATTACATTCAGCTCTGGCCAAGTACTGTAGCTTTGTATTAGTACAGCGCTATCAATATTTGTTTAAATATTGTTTGTTTCACAACCGTTATAAAAACTCTAAAAAAGTGCAAAATAAATGTAGTGTGTAGTGGCAGTGTGCAGCACAGCCTTGGTAATTTTCCATTCCTCACCATACTGCTCAACCGTCATCTGACAGTTTGAAATACATTTGAGCAACGAGCACGTTTGCCTCTGAAGGAAGAGGTCTGTGCTTGAGTCTTCATATCAGAACAAGTGCGGATATTGCTTTGGTCTTTCATCACAGGAAATTGATTTTTTTGTATTGAGAGAAGGAGTGGATTAACCTTAAAAAATGATGTATTAAAGGGCTGATATAGAATTGAGGACATATACATGTGAGTCATGCACATCAGTTATTGGATTCTGTTAAAACAGCTCAGGAACATTTTCAGAACAATATTTAAAATCTTAAATTTTCAGCATTTCCTGTGTGTTCTTTCATTTCTGCTAACTGAGTTGCCTTCAGCTGTATAGAAGGAGGAGCTACTGGTGTATAGTAGCTATATTGGTATCGGCTGCTAATGTTTAAACCCCACGATGTCAGAATTAGCCTTCTCATGCATTAGGTCTTATTAAATTACTATTGGTGAATTGTTTCTAAAAGAGGTATTTATACCAAATAACTGAAATGCAGAAACCAACAATTTGAAACAGTACTTTCTGCTAATAGTACTGTTTATTCATTGATTCTGTGCTGTTTGGTGCTGTTGTTTCATACCACTTTTCTGTAGTTCATAGATAAATAAGGAATTACAGAAAATTTGCTTCTCAAAGAGATAAGAATTAACATTTGAAAGAGGTAGAAGATGTTGTATACCCTTCTGAGATGGCTTCTATACACTTCTCAGTAAAATCAAATTTACTGGGTACCATTGTACTTAAATGCTTGGAATTACAATACATGCCATCCATATTTTGTCTCAATGTAATCAACAGCATATACTCACATTGTATAATAACATTTATTATTACACAACATGCACAATACATTAGTGAGAATATTCTAAATTAGACTTGAGATTTCCAATTTAACATTTTACAAAGTGTATTCTAATCTAACCTTAATCTTAGTGAGAGTATCAAACCTACTTCTTTAAATAGATATGGTTCATATTTCAGGTGATACAGACAGAGACTATATTTGTCTTAGTCAAGTGAACAAAGTGTCTGTTTTGAGATATGGTACAGACAATTAAAAACAATTTCCTAGCTGTATGTCTCTGTACTTTAATATTAAACTAAGTGTTGTGTAGTGCAACATTTGCATCAAAATAATTTCTGAGGATACTTTAGTGTAACATTATTTAAGTAGCTTTAACATGTGACATTTTGTTTGTTTGCTCTAAGTCATTTCCTGACCCAAAATGCTTGGTGACTTCCTTTTCAATTGGGCCTTGCAGTAATTAACCCTTTTCTTGTATGTTATGTTTATTTAAACATGCCTATGCTTATTTGCTTGAAATGTATATTGTGTTACTGTATATTGTTTTTAATGAGACTGATTCATGACAGCACAGTAAAAACAGGGATGGAGAAATGAAACAGATCCTAACTCTTTCGGGTAATACAGTATATCTGTCAATTCCATGTCTTCATTTGAACATGCAATAGGTATAAAAATCGCCTTGCAGATTATCATTTGATAGTTTGATAGTATTATATAGCACGTTTCTATATTACAAAGATATTTGAAATATAATTTCTACATATATTAACCAAAAGGCAATTCTATCTAATATGACTAGCTTTTAAAAGTTCTACATCTATAGTAAAATTCTATGGCACAATCCAAGCTGTAAATAGATTCAATCCCACAATTCCATTATTTCAATTACACTGTTTAGACTCATATTTTCTTTTTTACTGTTTTTGATTTGCCCTGGCTCCATTGTAGGAAAAATGTACATCATTTGGTTTGAGGACTTTTTAGAGATTACTGCCTTCTAAGGTTTTTTAAATCAACTCATAAGGGTCTGTGTGCCCTGGCAAAGTGGTAATCAGCTGTTGTTTCCATCCCTAGAACTGACCCAGAGGACAAGCCCTTTGCAATAAATACCCTTTATGTAACTAAAACATTCAACTGATTTACTTCACCTCCCTTTTACAGATTTAAATTGATGTGCATCTGATAGTACTGATTTTGCAGGATGTTTTGCATGAAGAAATATTTTTATCAGTATTGCAATAAAAAAAGAACAGCTAACTCCTTCGATTGCATTGGTTTCGTGCCGCATGAGCTGATCTGAAAAAACAAAATAAAAAAAAAACCTGCGATTTCCTTTTTTCTTCCTGTGCTGTGAGGATGGAAATTCACTGGGCTCACTGTCAACAACAAGGTCATGCAAATGCAGTCCTATGTAGTTAAAAGACAAGCAAATCTGTTCTGCCACCATAATAATACCGATTTATACCAAAATGAAAGAATACATGTTTTCCCTTCACTTCAGTTTAGCAGTTTTTGCTCTGACCAACGTGTGAAACTTAAAAAAACACCATTCTCTAGGTGTCATGTAGTGATAATCTCTGTATTCTAGTTTTCTTTCACTTAGTTCCCAGATAGTTATCATAAATACAGCTATACTGTAGGTTTAAACCCATAAGGACACAGGCTTTTATTATTTTAACATGATATACACCAAAAAGAAATTTTAGCTAAATAAGGTATAACTTTGAGTAATCTGAGATGTATAGACTCACCTAATTGCAGATATATTTTGCCCCTATTGAGAAATGTACACTTGCTTATTTATTCTCTTTTTAATGCCAAGTGATTTTCAATGATATGTTGAATTATACAAAAATGTGACTCATTTATATATGCAGCCAAAAAATTTTAAAAAATGGTTCATGCATGGTTCATGCTTTTATCTCAAGCAATTTACATTTGTGCATATTTAGAAAAAATGAGAATTTTACTCAAACACTGAGTAGAATATCTTTTAAGAGTGTAAAAATAGGACCCTGTTTGTGTTTTAATCCCACAAGACTCAAGTCTAGAGGCTTAACCTAACACACGACTGTCTGAGAATCTTTAGGTGTTGTTACTGTAGATAACTCTTAATATCTTCTTACCTGGTGCATTACTCTGCGAGCCTCTGTACAAACTCCAAAATGTTCTAATAAGTATTTTCTTATTTAACTTTAATGAATAAAAAACCCCTAAGTCCTGACTTGGTTGACGTACAGTACACATTCAGCACGACTTATTTCCTACAACTGGACTATAGCTCTACAGAAGCAATCCTGTACTGAACTCTGTATTCATAAAAGTGACTAATTCTCAGGCATTAAGAGAAATTGAATTGTCCAATTTGTCCCTGCAATACATTTGAACCAATTGAATAAGGCCACCATGTGCTCTTCACAGTAGAAAGAATAAGCAATCAGCTTGTAGTTTTGGTGTTTATTCCATTCTTGGTTTGGTGATTCATCATATGCTTGTTATGTGTCAACACTGCTCATTCAAATATGGCAGGATACTTTACATTGTGGCTTCGAATGATGTAAGGTACTCTTTCATGGCAGTCAGGTTGAAGTAGTCTTCTTTTCCTCTGTGTCACTAAATACTTAGCTTCACAGCTGCCTTTCTTGGCAAAACACTATGCCTTCTGTCATTTTCTCAGTTCAGTTCTGAGTCTCTTAAGGCAAGGGAACAGCAATCAGACTGTTAATGTGTTGAAAAATGCATTTAGCAAAGACAAATTGTTAAGTTTTGAAGGGAGTGGGGAAACAGGAGAATAATACTGTGTTTTCTGTGGTTGTTTCACTGTAGAGTTCAATAATAGCTACAGTATATTGCAGTGAGGCAGTGGTGAGATCTGGAATGATACCAAGGAAGACTTGTGCTGTGTTCCTTCTTGCAGAAAGACAAATCACATTGTGGTCAGTTATGTATCTTCTGTAAGAAACAATTGAGGTTGTTCACCTTTATATCCCACTAGGTACCTGGTGCTTCTGGCTTTCTGTTCTTACCTGACTTATCTTCCTTTCTTAAAGAAATCAGTATATACTGTATTTATCCATGTATCCCTCCTTTTTCTAAACTTCTTATCCAATACAGGGTTGAGGCGGAGTTGGAGCCTATCCCTGCTAGTACCAGTAGTAAGGTGGGATATACTCTGAACAGGACACCACTCCATCGAAGGGCACACACACAGACACAGACACTCACACCAGGGCCAATCTTCCCAGTTGCCACTAGTTATTTATGACTTTGATATTAGTTTGTCCACCTGATTATGTAGGAGAAAGGTTGGTTGTTTAATTAATTGGTATAATTGATGGATTTTGTAACATAATGTCAAAATTGTTTTAAACTGGCAAATGAGAAGCACATTATTTTAAGGACTGTCTCATCTTTCCAAATGTAGTATTCATGTAAACACAGGTTGCGATAATTTTATGATGATAATATGACTGAACAGTAACTCTGGAACGTAAAAGGCTATTTTACATTAGTCTTTTGTTGAACATGAACTGTGTAGATTAGATTTTATTATATGCTCATTTCAATTTTAAATTACAGTAATCACTCTATTTTTCTGGTGTTTTAGAGGACATTAGGGAGCCAGGAAATTAAAAAAGCTAATAACAAACATCTGATTTTGTTCATCTTATCAAGGCATTTTCTCAGTGTATCTTAGTGAGCAAGACTGTCCACCTTGGTCTGGCAATGACAGAGAAAACATGACAGGACACATCACAACCAAATGAAGAGCCATAGAGAGTAGTAGCAGACAGAATAGGGAGTGCATCCTGGGTCCCACTTAATGCCAGCTGCCCCTCTCTGAAACTAAAGAGGGAAACAACAGCAGTTCATTTTCTAACTGCATGTATAGCACTCTGTCAAGTCATTAAATGTGCAGTTTTCACGAAAGGGAAAATGTAAACATGTTCATGAAAAACAGCTGTAGAAAATGAAAACAACATGACCACAAATCCCTCGCACCAATTTTGTGGGACAAAATTAGGAGGGGAAAAGGCTGAATTAGCGATAAAGCATCTGAAAGTATTTATGAGGGAGGGAAATTAAATTGCCAAGGCTTTTTTATTTACTGGAGTTACTATGTTAGTTTGTTAAGATTAAAAACAGCCCGCTGGCTTAAGATGATGGCAAGGAGGAATGTAGGTGGTCACTAGTATACACTGGCTGTGAAGGGGATTAATTACTGTCATGGTAGAGCATCACATTAACTTCATTTTACTTCATTTATAACGTTGAAGGCACTGCATGTGATGTTCATTTTGTCATTTACACTGAAGGTTAAAGACAGTAAGTCATACATCTGAAATGGACAACAGGTAGCATGGTTCATTAATATCATTCTGTTATGTTCGGGAGAAATCTAAACTACACTTTTAAAATCAAATTCAAAATCATACTGACTTGCAAGAAGAAGAAAACATTTTAAATGAGTGGCAGGCTAACTTTCTGTTCTTCTACTATCTGCTTATTTTAATTTACTGAAAAGGTTATAAAGACTGATTTAATAAGACAGAAAGCTCACTTTTCACTGTTTTCACTATTTTTCTGTTTTTCTAATGATAAAAGCAATTTACAAAGTGGGTTCCTCCTTTTTTATCCTTAGACTTTGCTTACATCAATACTGTAATGTCTTGGAAAAATAAAATTCCACTGCGTGGTTAAAAAACAAATGGTGTTTTTTCCACTGTCTTCCAAGGATGAAGGGACTTTGTTTTGGGCATAATGTCAATGTAGGACATTGGACGTATATGAGGGAGAAATCATTCTCAGATTGGTCTGAAATTTCTTTGAAGCACATTTGTCATGAACCTTTTACTGGTTGGGATCAACAGAGAAGAAGATTATGATCTTTTATTGGTATAAACACACAAACCCACACAATTGTTATTTTTGCAACAGAATTCTTTGAATGCTCCTGTATCATCTGATCTTTCGGTGTTCCTGGGAGATGATGTACATAGCTGCATTGTTCAAGTGCAACTGGAAAGAAAAGTAATTCTGTGTCCTTCCTAATACCTCTGATGATCTAAGCAGATATTGTCTGATAAGAACTTCTAAACATTGCCAAAAATGTAGAAAGAAACACAATTATCCTGTGAGAAAAAGAAGTGGAAGAGCTACATGTTTGTAGTGAGGTAATACTCCTGTTCCTGATGGGATTTTCTACAACGTGTGTGAGAACCTTTTAATGAAACTGACTTAAGAACAAAATAATCAGGTACACACAGTTTTATGTTTTATGGGTGAAGTTTAGGAAAAACATTAATTTGTGAAACCAAGAAGCTCCAGTTATTTTCCAAGAACAACTGCTAAATGTACCAAAGTGTAATTGTTCAGTGTGGTTCATTAAGTTGAAAAGTTGCTTTTCACAAAATAGCTGTATTGTTCATATAGTATATCATGGTATATTAAGTTTGTTTTCCATAAAGGAAAAGAAGGACTGTTGTGTGTTCATAAATGAAAGTACAGCATCCTAGAAATACTTATTCAATGTTAATGTATCTCATTGCTGATAAGACCGTGCAAGGACACCCTAGTTCACATTACAAAAGCAGTTCTTGTGACAGCTATTGCAACTAGCAATATTGCACTCTCTCATGTCAAGCTTTGCTGTAAATAATGAAAACAATCAAAACTGAGCCATGTGTTGTTTCAGTCAATACAACTTGGATGCTGGGTGCATTCCTGTCCATTGTCATGAATTTTATTTTGAATTAAATTTTAATTCAAAATAATTAAAATGAACTATTTTTGGATTACCCTCACTCCCTTAAGAAAAATGCAGCAAAATAACTAAAGATTAATTAATAAAATAAAAATAAAGATTTTGGGACTGTCCCCAATACAGTAAGTTACTTTGTAACTAAAGAGGCTTACATGGAGGGGCTGTGACAACAAGTGGGCTTTAAAGTAACAATCAACAGCAGAGTTATGTTTTTTTCTTTCTTTATACTTTTCAGCATGGAATTTACCTTGACCTATTACTTTGTTTCTATACCCACTACTGAATTATCCTTTAACACCTTACTGTAGGTGTGTACAGCGATTTTGTTTTATGTATAGTGATGGAAACTGTCACTCAGTAGATATTGCTTGTGGCTATTGAGAAAAATATCTAAGGTTGCAGTGAATTTTAGCTTTATCTAAGGTGTAGTAGCTCTCAGATGTATAGCATTTAATTAATTCAACATTTCTTCACTTAGATTGTTCACAATGTTCTCTAAATTATTGACAGGTGTAAAATCGTGTTTTATTTTTGCTAAGAATTAATTCCTTGTCATTTAAATTGTGCTTTTCATTCTAAAGTACGCCAAAGGCCTCCATAAATGCAGTAGGATGGGACCCACTTCATCAACCACTAAAATTCAGCACCCAACTGGATGATGAATTAATCTAATACTTTATGTGCCAGCAGAATCACTATACAGCAGGTCAGATGGAGAACAAGAAATCAAGAAATTGCTCCAATAAGTGTAAACTGTTGGTATATCACATTATACAAATCCAAAGTGAAATATAGTCATAACACAGCAGATAACACACTTCTGTTATAAAGAGTGCCTTAGGGGCTTTAATCACCAAAGAGTCTTGGACTCAGTTCAACATTTGATCCAAAGTATAGTATCTCCCCACCACTTACAGTACCAACTGGATTTTTCTCAAGGTCTCCCATTTGCTTAAAACCTGAGAACTGATGATTTCAGGCTACAAGGTGGTAATGCTGCTGTCGGCATTGCCAATTAATTCCAGATTCAGTGGAATTTTATGAAGAATGGACTGTCTAAGTTCTAGAGGCAGAAATATAAACCGTACTTGTATTATGGAGCAATGTTACGTGGTATGCTGCTACATTTTTATAGTTGTACTAAAGTATCAAGGTCATTCACAAGGCCAGCTTAAATTATTACATGTTATAAATATCATTCCCAGTATGGGGCATCTAATGGCATACATAGTGATCAGAAGAGTTCTTTGTGAGACCCCTAAGAACATAAAAATGACAGATGACAGTGACTTCATTGGTGAAAAGGTTTAGTTAGGTTAAATTTGATTTATTTAAAGCAGTCATTTTCTTTATCAGAAAACTTTGAAACTTTATTTTTACTATGTGTGTGAATTGAATTTAAGTAAGAAAGACATTTCATTTGACCATTTCACATGGTCATTAGTAATCAGTAAAAGTTCTGATGTTGAAATTCTTTCATTCTTGCTTGTATGACTTATTATTTACATGGTGGGTAGCTGCGTCAGCATGCGTAGGCTGCAAAGGAACAAGTAATAGGTTTATTCCATGCTGAAAAAAAGAAGAAAGAGAACACAATGTTTCGGCCGTGGAGCCTTCTTCAGGTGTGAGAGAGACAGGGCAGTAGGCAGTATGGTAAAAATGTGGCATTCGGTACCCTGAAATTGGAAATCATTGAAAAGTTGGAGAGCTTGGTTGGTGTCTTTGATGTATGAGGGAAGATCTTCAACCAGCGGTCTCATGAGGCTGTCGAGAAAGGCCGAGATGTAAGTAGTTGGACAGTTACATGCTGATACGATGGGGCGTCCAGGGGTGTCCGGTTTGTGGATTTTTACCATGGACAAATGTGGATTTTTACCACATTTTTACCATGGACATCACATCTCTGTACACCGTCATTCCCCATAATGACGGCCTTACAGCCCTCAAGCACACGCTGGACAAACGCACAGTGCTTGATCCACCCACCCACACCCTGGTACGCCTTGCAGAATTGGTACTCACACTGAACGCATTCTCTTTCAATAATCTTTTTTACCAACAGGTCAGTGGAGTTGCCATGGGCACCAGAATGGGACCCAGCTATGCCAACATTTTTGTCGGCTGGGTAGAAGAACGCTTCTTCGCTTCCTACACTGGCTATGTCCCTGACCTCTACAAACGATATATTGATGACTGTGTCGGTGCCGCCACATGCTCCAACGATCAGCTTGAATTCTTCCTGCACCATTTCACCAACTTCCACCCGTCCCTCAAATATACGGTTAACATATCTTCCACCACTCTTCCGTTTCTAGACATCCACTTGTCTATCAACTACCCCCGACTGTCCACTTCAGTTTATTACAAACCCACGGATTCACACAGCTACCTCCTGTACAGCTCATTTCACCCCAACCACACTAAAAACTCTCTTCCTTTTTCACAGTTCCTTAGGTTACGACGATTATGCAGCGACGACATCGACTTCGAAAACCAAGCCCTCGAAATGTACTCATTTTTCATCAACAGAGGATACCCCAGCAGTGTGATTGACAGGGCCCTTGCCCGAGCCAAAAACACCCCCCGGACCATCAACCCGATCAGGAACTCCCGCCGTAACAACCGCATTCCTTTGGTGCTTCCTTACCACCCTAACACACTTCCTATCCCCAGGACCATTAACCAGAATTTTTCCATCCTACAGGATGATCCCTGCATTGGGGCCCTCTTTTCTGATCGCCCTATCATCTCATATCGCCTACCACCTAATCTGCGTAACCTCCTTGTTCACAGCTCCCTTGACCGCCCTCAGCAACCATCCACACCAGGCACTTTCCCTTGCAAAAGAGCTCGCTGTATCACCTGCAAGTACACAGCCACCACCACACTCATTCAAGGCCCCTCAGGACAATTCCGGATCACCCAGACAGCATCTTGTACCTCCAGCAACCTTATTTACTGTATCTCTTGCAGTAAATGCCCAGCCATCTACATTGGGGAAACAGGAAGGAGACTCGGAGACCGCTTCAGAGAACACGTCAGGGCTGTGAAGATTAAAGATCTCTCCAAGCCCATTGTTTCTCATTTCACCTCTGACGGCCACGACCACTCTAAATTATTCTGCAGCTAGGATCACACATTCTCCCTTCCCTTAACGACAGATTACTGTTCTTTTAAATTTTCTCCATTCATTGGAAGTTTCACTTCACACCTCTTGATTGGCCTCTCTTTCTGTCCCCTGCTCCCGCCTCTCACTCCTCCTCCCTCTCAACCTTTGTTCTCCCGCTACTTTACCTTTGCCTACTGCCCTGTCTCTCTCACACCTGAAGAAGGCTCCACGGCCGAAACGTTGTGTTCTCTTTCTTCTTTTTTTCAGCATGGAATAAACCTATTACTTGTTCCTTATTATTTACATGTAAAGGGACAGAGAATAGTGTGAATTGGTTATTTAAAAATTACAAAAAATAAAATATATTTTTTACATTTAACACTTTCAAATTATATAATTATAATACATATATACATATAATTACAGTAAGTGTATTACAATATCTATACCAAACAATATAGGAAGAGAAAAAAACATTCGAAAAAGCATTTTCTGTGCTTTTGGCTTTCTTCATTTGTTTAAAAGGGAGCTCACAGGAAGTTAACCCAAAACAATGAATATTACTGGAACTATAAGGACTGTATTTTGTAAGAAAAGCTTTACTGGCCTCTTATAATTATGTCGTCAAACATCAATTCTAGTACAATAAACCTGTAAGAGTGCCGACAGAAAAAGAAAGTGAAAGTGTAACAGGTTGTTTCTGGTCTGTCTTTTGACTCAACTTTGTATTCTGTTCACTTTTTTTACACAAATTTTCACATTTTCCTTTCTGCCTAAATACATGAAGCAGTGATTTATGTGCCTACAGCAGGTAACACGGTCTTACATAGGTGTATAACATAGATATTATTGTTTAATCACAAGTTTTTGTTCTCAGATTACCAAAGGGAATCTTATGACATGCTTTCTTAAGTTTCTTTATATTAAAGCTTGGTATCATTGCAAATAATCTGCCCGTAAGAACATAAAACTCAGCATGTGGTTTCAGTCACAAGTCAAATATTGCTGAAGGAAGTAAGCTCTATGTAAAGTATTGGAAGATACTGTGGCTAACATCCTGCCCTGAAATGTTTTCATTTACAGTGTTTTGCCTTGCAGCCAAATGGTGTGTTTGTCATTCTCATATGTAGGAACCAGTAGGAATAACCAATATGTATACCATTAGAACACTATTGTTATTGAAATTTTGTGTATGTGTCCAATATAAAACATTACATTTTGTTGAATAGTTATAGTTTGAATTCACTGAACATCTAATACGGATATGAAGGAGAAATAAAACTGTTTTTCTATAGTAGGCTTCTATTTGAAAGAATTTAAGCATCTCATATAAAATTCCCCTTTCCTTTACATGTACTATAGATCCTTATATGAATCATTCTAATGCAGTGACACTGTTCATTGGTAATGAATTGCAGTTGTCGGATCCTACTTATATTAAACTGTAATTTATTATTTTACTACAATATACATTTGAAAAAATATCTGCTATTCGTTTGGAGCAGGGAATGGAGCGGCATATGTTTTGCTAGGAGGCAGAAAAAGCTTTGAACATTGTCCTGCTCATTTTAGAGAATACATTTTGTAGATTTATTGCTGATAAAGTGCTTTATGAAAATGACTCAGGTAAAACTATGAACAGCTCACCTCATTTACTCGGGGGCCAAGTTCGTGGGACTAAACTATATTTTACAAGGCAATGACAGTAGAAGACGGCTGACACAGGTGAATCAAGGAGGAACCCGCTATATAACCATACAAACTCTACACATTTAAAATATGGTTTAACTTATGAAACAACCATGTTTTATTGTCTTTTCTTGGCATACTGTAGATATTTTTCCTAAGGATTTTTTTATTCTTTAGAATCTGTAATAAATAATAATGGTAACTATATTATTAGTAATCTTAACCCCCCACTCCTTCCTCCACACACACACAACCAAGGAAAACTGACAGTTTGCAGAAACCCTTTCAGGGCCTTGTGAGAACACAAAGCTGTTGTGAAATGAGGGACTTTTTATAATTTGTGTGTAATACAGAAGCAGTAAAGATGTTTTCTTTGGCTCTAAGGCTTTCACATGGTGAACACCCTCTAAGGATATGAAACAGTCCTTTTTATGTTGAATATGACCCAAATTCTCTGCAGCTCATTGGAAAAACTAACCCTAGGGAAGAGGTGATAAGTATGATTAAATAACTGCAGTATCAATACTGGAAAGGGACTGGAGTGCTAACATACACTGCATATTTGTCTAAGTATAGCATCTTTAAACACATTTTGCAGGATATTTGGACAAATATACTGTACTGTCAATAGATAGATAAAATAGAGATAAATAGAGATAAAAATAACTCCACAGTTTTTTCAAGCTTAAGTTCTTCATCACTTCATAATAACTTGAAGCCTCTGTGAACAACATGAGACCTGATTAAACATCCCCAAATAATCTCTCAGTTCCTTTTTTTTTACTCTGTTATTTACAAACCACAGAGTTGTCATGAAACTAAAGCAGAAGCAAAACACACACACACAAAAACATTGTATCTCTATTGCATTCATAGAGATACAATGTGGCCTGCCAAAGTGCACAATGGGAAAAAGAAAATTTGTTTCTCTAAGACGCTAGTGAAATCTGGATTCCAAACCCATTTGCTGTAGTGCAGTGGCCTTACAGTTTTGAGATTTTGAATCAGTTTTATGTAAAAAGTCACTTGTGCTGAAGGCCTAAAGCAGTAGGTGCTAAACATTTTAGATTTGAACAATTGCTTCTGATAACGTTTAGTGACTTAATTATTTTTTAAGTGACTTAATTTATTTTAATTAATTAGCCAGTATATTATATTCAGACATTCTTGCATAAACCCAAGCAGTCAGATAGAGACATACTCTCTCATACTAGGAATCTGCTTGAGTGAGGTCTGGCCAAGAGTCTGTGACCTCACACTTATAATATTACACCCTTTTCACTGACATGTGACTTCAGCCTCTTATTTGAGTGTGACCTGAAAAACTATTGGACATAGGTATTCACTGTAGCTAAAGAGTTGTCACGCAAATTATAATTCAAATAATATATATAAGGAGGTTTCATGCAATGAGTGATAATTTGCATTCACAGCAGAGCCCTCAAAATCTCATTTGCCTCCTTACCAGGTCATGTCTATGAAAAGAGATGGAGAAAATAACCGGGATGGTGGATGCATATATACAGTACAGTGCAGTGGCTCCATTAACTCTTCATACTAGACTGTAATTGAACAGTACTGCATCTCCATTCTTTATCAGTAAAAGTTACTAAACAAGTACAAAAACATGAGCTTAAAATCTGTGGATAATTATATAAATATTTATTTTCATTTGTAAATGTGTTCCTTAAAACATCAGGTACCTTGGGCAGCTGTTAGTTTTAAAGCCTTCATTGTCAGGGTATCTATAGCTTGTAGTGTGAAGTCAAACATTTCTCTTGCAATGACATGAGCTTCAAACATCTCTTCTGCAAAGAAGAGTCATAAAACAGTTTGACTAAGAATAGATTTAGCTCTCTTTGTTTCCATTTTTGAGATTCTTCTTCCTGGAATTTATTACCAGCTGACATGCAGGCCCCCAGTAGTTTATCACAGCAAAATCTGTCTAGAAAATGACACTGCAACAGAAAGGTTTTAATAATATGCTGTCAGACTAAATGTTTCTTTTTATATACAGACTTTGCTTCCCCTACTTTTGTTTCTACGAAGTAACTATTTAAATAAAAATACATGTAAATGTTCTTGAAGAGTTTTTTTTAAAGGAAAAAACAAGATTGTATTCACTATAGGCATTGTATGTGTTCCAGTTACTGTTAAGACCCTTTGGGCATTGTATCTTACTGCTTTGTTGTGGAACCCCTAATAATTTTCCACTCCTCAGTGAATTTTGACAGTAGTCTTTCCTTTATATGCAGGATATTTCACACATGCAGGGATGTACAGTAACCATATTTAATGACTGAGCACTCTAAAATAATGTGGGGGGATCCTGAGTGACTCAGCTCTGTGGTCCTGATGTTGAGCGCCTGAGGTATGGGGGTGAAAAAAAAATAATGAGTGATTAATGAAGTTGCAGTCTTGAGGTATCACTAAATGACTAAAGTTTTTGTTGAAAGTGTTGGATGAGCTACTGAACACCCTCGACAGTCCGAATGGCCTCTTCTCATTTGAAACTCTTTCTGAAACAAAGTGAAACCTCTGTATACAATCAAGGGTCACACATAATGGCTAACTAACCTCATCCCCCAAAAGCAGAAAGAATTTTTAACAGCTCAGTAAAAGTCAAAAGACAGTAAAATATAAAAGAGAGAAGATAGTAGGTGAATGAATACAAAAGATTAAAAATCTGTGTTGTTTCAAGTGTTTGTACTGTATGTTGTATGTTCAAAGACACGCTGGCTAAGTTACAGTAGTTGTCTCTTAATTGTCTCTGAGTGTGTGTGCCCAGCAATGGAAAAGTTTCCTGTTCAGAGTGTATTCTACTGATTCAGGAATAGGGAGTTTTTAGATAATGGATTGATCAGTGACTTTATAGGAATAACGTTTAGTGGTTAGGTAAAAAAAAATAAGAGCAGGAAGCAATGCATTTGAAATTGTTCACTTTAAAACGAATAGTAAACCTGAAAAAATGCAGGTTACAGTAAAGGTTAGGTTAGGTTAGTAAAGGTTACAGTTCTATGACTGTGGATAATTAGTTATAATAGTTCATGTGTGTTGGAAATTAATGAGAAACTGAGGGTTTGAGATACAGATGCAGGTTTGAAAGAACCCCCTTTAAGTGAAAACTTAGACTTAACTAACTTTGCAAAGCCTGTTCTTTTGATACTCTAGTTTCTTGATTGAATTTAAGTTGGATGTTCAGAATTCAGTACCTAAGGAGACACTTAGTCAAGTCTTGAGTAATGAATTCACTCACCAGCTGGTCTCATGATTAAAAAATAAAGTTTTGTATTATAAGGAACTGTAAATGCAAACTCAGACTTCTCTTTTTACAGTCAAACATGGGTTGGATGCACCTTTGATTTACTTTAATGTTATAACACGAGGAGAACAAAAGAAAGCATATTATTTGTGCACTGTATTACTGTAGTACTTAATGAACCTGTCATAAGTTTGACTTGAATGAAACAAGTAAGACAAAATGTAAAAAAGACGATTTGTAACCAGTTTTAAGAATTAGGCCCATCTTCTCATCTGCTTGTTAATATTGTTCAATGGGCAAACGCTAATAACAACAGGACACTAAAAGCAGTTCAGGTGAGCTAATCAGTGAAATATCAATGTTCACACATTTAATACATCCTTTCACCATTGACTTAGGATTCCAATTACTTTTAATAGTTTGAATATTCTTTTGCTTATGGATAGAGGGGTGAGACCAGTGTGCAAGGATGTAAAAAAGAGTAATCTATTTACAATGGAATAGAAATAGATACAGTACACATCTGTACTTGATCCACAAATGAAAAAAAAAAAGATTTATGTAGATTCCATTTTAATATATGCAATGGCAAACATTAGGGCAGGAATATCATAAAATCTGGTCATCTGTGCAACAAGTGTGAACATGGAATTCTTAGACCAAGTAGTCGTTTTTTGCAGATCTTCATTGGTCTGAGCCTAATCTAGTGCTTTAGTGGAGAGTAAACATGATTTAGATAACATTATATTGTTTTAAAAGTCTAATGGAATGAAATACAGAGATGTTTACATGCAAACTAAATATCAGTGAATGAAATGAAGACATTCTTCTTTATCATAGCATGTCTTCTTTAAAGATCACTTGTAGATGTTCAATAAGATATTTAAGAACTTGGTTTTTAAAGTAGTGAGCCATAAATACAGGTAGCCATCATGATATAGATTCAAAAACAGTTTCTTCCCCCAAGCAGTCCGCATCATAAACTGCTCAATTAGCACCTGCACATATTAGCACCTGTACTTTAAGGTACTGTACTGCACTGTTTGCACTATGTCCTGTCTTGGCTGTATTATAATGTCTATTGTCTAAATTTATTGTCCATGTCTGTTTGTCATTTGTATCTATTTGTTTTTTTCTAATGTTACTGGGTACAGCTGAATGAGTAAGCATTCCAATACACTTGTTGTATATGGCAAATAAAGAAATCTTGAATCTTGAATCTTGAATATAATCTGTTTTGACTGGGAGACACAAAAAATAAATGAAGAATTAAAATGTTCATTTCCGAAGCAGGAGCCTATAATAAAAAATCAGCCACCTTTTTCAACATACTGACAATACTATGTCAAAACTAGACCCCTACACACCAATATGGTGAGTTTAAATGATGACATGTCTCTATTTGCACTCTAAAAGCAATATCTGCAAAAGAACTTCTCTGACAGACATCTGTTTGATAACACAACATGTGAATGTGACATTTAATGATGACCATACAGTGTGTTTTCAAAAACAACTTATTTTGTTTTCATTTCTCTTTATAATAGCATGTGGGGATATGACTGATATGGGATTTCTTTGATTTATGATGTCCTTCCGAAAATAGCACCTCAACATTATATGAGAACATTTTAGGGTCAATTTCTACTTTTAGAAAGAAGAAGGAGGTTAGCAAAAACATCATAACCTTAATTGGTATCTTACCAAAGCTTGTAAAGGTTTACTCCATGCTGAAAACATGTCTCATTTCTTTCTCTTTTATTTTCCTTTCAGCATGGAATAACCCTTTACCTTTTCCTTTGCAGCCTACACATGCTGACGGATCTACCCGCTATAACTTTTCCAAAACTTGTATTTCCTTTCTTTGGAGTATCTATCAATTCTAAACTTGCTTCGCCCAAACCAGTATTTTATGCTAAAGCTAACAAAAAGGCAGTGGTAAATCATTTACTGTACTTCCAATAATGTACCTTACAATGAAACATTAGATTGAATCTGAGGAAAAGCTTTCCTGAATTATAATCCTGATCTCACGAGTAGAAATTACAAAATATAGATAAAAGTATCTTGCTTTCAATATCATTGTCAGATTACATGGTTATTGGCCTGTCAGCCAATGTATAAACTGAATTAAGATCATGATGTGTGTGAGAAAAGACCACCTCAGGGTTAAAGAACTGTGCATCCTCATAAATACATTCTTTAATTCTCAAGAAATAAGCACAGCAAAGCTCTGCTCTCAAGTATAATCCTTCAATTCTGCTATATTACGTCATTCTCATTGTATTACGTTCGCACTCCGATCACATTAAACCTAAACTTAAACCTTAAACTTAACACTGGGCAGGCCACACCTTACACTATATCCATACTGTTGAAACAAAAATCAACAAAATAGTATGGGATCTGGGACCTGACGGTGCGATGCAATTAATTGTATGTAAGCGACTTTGTTTGAAAGAGAGTTACTTGATAACTGCCGTGATAACGGCCACCGGCATTGAATATGCCCTTATCTGATATCTGTTTGCAAACGAAACGGTGTATTTAGTGTGCAAGTATGGACTACGTTTGCCCTTGGTGTTTTTTGTTCAATACTTCCCCTTTTTTTTTTAATCTGCGTAGCTGTGCAGTCGCACACAGAAAGCGAAATAATGTGCGCAGCAGCGACAATTTTCAGGAACCTGCCTCTTTAAGAAGAAGCTCTCCTGTTGCACAGGAAGGCTGGCCGGTGTTTTTCCACTCATGCTGCTGTCTGATGGTCACCCATTTTAAGAGACAAAGGTCAAAAAGAAAAGCTTATAAATTAAATCTAGTCTTGTAATTCTCTTATTCAACACTCAGACACCGCACAATAGACAAGGGACAGCACACTTCAAAAGGAATAAAAGGAAGTAATATTACAGGTAACTGAACATCGCCTTTGTCTACGAACTGTCAAGGGAACAGATGGAGAAACGTTTTATTTCTACGACTATTGATTTTCTGCTGAAAATTAATTTTATAAAAGATTATTTTTTCTTATCACAGATAATAGATTTATGGTTCCCTTGTTCTTTTTCGCTATAATGTTCTCATTTTGATCGTATTCTTCCTTATGCTTATTTCTATTTACTTTTATTGCTAAGTGTGTTCATTTTTAGAAGATGCTGGGCTTTTTTAGGTCTTAACTGAACATTTTATTTGCTCCAGCATAGTATCTCAACATAGAGAAGGGCAGACGGTAGCATCGGGGGTGGGTGCTGAACTCAGACATTTTTCTGTTTTAAAATGAAACTGTTAATGATGGATGTTAGGCTTTTGAGAATTGCTGTTTTATTACCGTTTAAAACGGATGCTTTTGCATTTCCACGTGACTTATCAGGCGGGATTTTGTTATACCGCGAATAATCTTAAAACGATGTTTCATCTTTAAGAAAAAGGGAGTTTTGGATTTAGGAAACAAAAGATTCAGTCTTTTCAGTGTTAGCAAGCAGGTAGTACAGTACACCGGTATTGAGACTTTTGGGTTTTTTTTTCTGCGCTGGAATGGATACCGTCTCGAAACATATTTATAAAGGACCTTGTAAGATACGACGAAGTGATGTTTGGTGACAAGACATAAATAAAAGAAGCTTTAAGGATTGTTTTCAACAACCGTTGTTTCAGGTTGTTCTTCTTTATTTGTTTGGAAGGGGGTGTAGCAGGTGGGGAGTAACCGTACTGTAATGTACAGCAACAACGCCTGTTATTGTTCAGGTATATGTCGGAGGTAATTGGATTTATGATGCATTTCTCGATCGCCAATTCGTAACGTAACGCATTTGTCGGCGGTATCTATCCTCTCTTTCAGTTAAAATATGCAGTGTTTCCGTGTCATTGTATTACTCCAGTCGATGGTGTCTCTTCGCTAGGGCTGGGCTCCCATTGCCTTTACAAGGAAATATACTGTATTAGGCGAAGCCGTGTCGTTTCCAAGCGTGTAATTAACCTGCGTTGTGTTCTTCTGAGTGTAGATAAAAAAAATAATTAGCGTGTTTGGATATCCTTTTTTAACCCAATTTTAATGGTAATTGTTCTTGTTTAGATGTGCTCCTTATAATTGAGAAGACTTTATGAATAAAGTGTCACAGTCTGAATTTTGCGATACTGTGGTTTCTTTATTTTGTCTCATTTTGCAGTTGCGTTAGCTATCGCACTTGAACGCAACGGGTATTTGGGAATCTGTAGTCTTTTCTGTTCACAATGTTGAGATTATCCGAGGTTATTGCTGGACGCAGTTCATTAGTTGTACTGACGTGCCTGCAGATTAAACTGATCTGTGACAGCGTCCCTGAGAGAGGAACGAAATAGGTGATAAGAATACGGCGAAGTAACTCATAAAATACAACAACGATTTATGAATGAATACGGTCTTGGGTTTGAATAAATGGAAGTACAGGATGCATTTGTCCGGCGTGTTGTCTTCTCTCATGGTGCCAGCGGAGTAAAATGCTTTGTGTCATCAACGGTCTTTTCTAACAGCGTCTGCAATTTGCTACTCGCTTCTGCTACCAGATGTACGGTAGTTCTTTATTGGATCTTTAAAAGTTGTTTACGGTAGCCTAGAATTGGATCTTTAAATGAGTAGTTTGAGTGTTATATCGTTACATTAACGTTTCTTTTGAGAAAATAAAAGCGGTTTAGAATGTACGCACACATTTAATACTACGACAATACGGAAGAATAACAAAAACGACAAGGTCATTAATCCACAGGCCTGGTCATTAGTTTTTAGAAATGTAGAATTTCTTGTGGACTCAAAATGGTTGTCGCAATGTACTGAGGCAGGAAACTAGGTGGTTGGTAAACTGAACGGTCTTTCATTGCAGCACACTAGAAAGCCTTAATTGTTTGCCTTTATAAAACAAATTGCCAATAATCTATAGTCCGCATCCTTGACAGGTGGTCACTTAACCTCATACTACTCTATTGCATTTGAGAGACCCAATACATAAGACCATTAATGTGAATTCTGTATTGCCTATCGTCTATGGTAACGATAGAAATGGCAGTAGTTACTGTAAACCCTTACTAATTGCTCAGAAAACCCAATAAGACTTCATGAGGACCAGAGGACGGTTTTTATTAAGAGCTGTGATCAGAGCCAGTGAATTTTCTCCCTAAGTCAGCGTTAGCAGTCGTTTTTATTGTAACAAGTGGCACTACTAAAAGCCAATATGAATCTTTTTAAAACTTCCACACATGCTACGGTTACTATGGATTGCAGTATTTTAACCATTTCCTGTACAGCTTTAATTAATGCCAGTATTGAACCGTCTTGTAAACATGTTGTTGGAAGGTGGGTAAAAGTTACTGTGGGAAAGTAACGAGGGTGTAGGGTGTCAATGATTTTACATTACAAATGTATATTCAATTTTCGAGATTTCTTGCAAATAATGTTCTGCTGTGGCTTTTGTCTCTGTTTCAGTTGCAAATGTTATTTAACAGCCAAATTTATGAATGATACTTCAATATTTTTTCAAAAAAAGTCATTTGGATATATATTAAGTCTTATATGTGTGTATCAGTGGATTAACAGTAGTCTGCAGAAGGCACATATGTTTATCATCAGGTTGTGACATGCAGTGTTTCTGTTTTCCTTAGATAAAGTGTTGTGAATTCTTGGGCTTTCCAAAAGAAGATTTTTTTTAAATGTGGTAAATTTCCACTACCAGTTTTTGGCATGATAACAGACAAAACAACAAGTAAAGTCTTATTCGGACTATAGCTTGTTTTTCTTGTTTTCCATGTAAGGTTCAGTTAAAAGATAGCTTAGTGAATATTAAAATTCGCTTTTTTCTGCCGGCGGGGGTACATTTTAGAAGTGTAAAAGTATAAAGAACTATGTATAAACCACACTTTATTTTCAAAATAAAGAAGAGGACCGCTTGTAGTACCCAGTCAATGACACTGTGGGTCGTGGTGTACAGTAACTCGCATACTGTAGGCTAGCCAATCTGATCTGGCTTCTGAGAATCTGAGAGGCTTACATTTCTAAGTCTAGTGTTCTAAATCCATAAATCTTTTACATAATGTATAGAGTTTGCATGTACTCAGTGGAGGGAGACTGCACACTGCTGTGTTTGGCAGGGTTTCCACCTTTTTGATTACATCTCAATTAAATCTTTTCAAGACGCCAGTGAGAAATGCTGGGGCTAATGGGGACAACAGCAGTGTAGTTCAGAACCACTTGAGCAGGTCTGGAATTTGCAATACTGTATGTGTATTTTAACCACACAGGCTAGTATGTAGGATTCATATCTTCTTAGGTCCTACTTGGTGATGTATGAAATGCTTTTGTCTGATGCTCAATGGCAAGCTGTTATCTTAAAGTCCTTCTTGCATATATCCTAGCCCCAGCTCTTACCAGTTATGATTTATTTTGTACTGGGACATGACGTATGGAGGTTGAGAAGCTCTGTTTTTCTTTAGTTAAACGAGGGTTTTTGTAAGATTTATCTCTGATGCACTTCAGGACCGTTACAAACCAGCTAGGTGCAAATGCTTAATTAAATTGGTTTATACATACTTTTTCTATACACCCGGTAAATGCAGATAGCTGTATTTCTAAAAATCAGCTTAGAATTTGATTTTTCAACCATTGTATTTTACACTTCCCTTTTTTGAGCTGCAGAAGCCATTCTGTTGCTTTCCTTCCTCATAACTGTGACTGTGCATGATAAGCAGAATTGACAAGTTTCCTCTTTTTACTGTACAGCTTTAAAAATGACATCTGCTTTCTCCTTTAGTCATGTTTGTATGTATTTTCAGTACATTGTCTAGTTATCTTGTACATACCAGAAGCTTGGCTCAACATTTTCGTAGTTGCAAAAATATCACAATTTTAATTTCTTTTTTTTTTTTACAAAGTATGGTCTCGACAGGATGGAACAATGCTCAAAATGGGACAGACTGGTTATCATGGGGGAGTTGTGCAGGGAGACTGTAGGGACAGTTGAAGTATTTCCAAGTTTTCCTCCATTAATTTGACTTGGAGAAGTGTCGCAGGATCATTGGACTCCTTAGTTATGATGCTGGAACATAGACAGGCCCCCACCCCAAGTCTGGGAAGTGTCCAGTTTTCTTTGCAAAGAGTTGTGGTTTCATTAAAGTGACAGTGTTTAGTACATTCCCACTCCCCCTGCCCCCCTCCCCTCTCACCCCTTGCCACAAGAGGTTTTAAGTGTTTGCAGCCTGGACAGGGATTGTCAATATGACTTTAGGACCCTGGCGAGGTTGTTTTTTTGTTCTGTTTTTGGTCACATTGGTAGCTTGCTCCCCTATTGCTTATACAGTGACATTGGAAGGGCTGAAGAAAAGCAACACTGGAGCAGACTCATAAAGCAGCTCTGTGCTCTGCTCTTCCTCATGAGAGGGGAGCAGAAAGTGACAGGTACAGTAATTGTGAAAGTGAAGAGACTTTTTCAGACATGGGGGACAGATGCATTTCAGATTAGAGTTTCACTTTTGGATAATACTGTATGCGGTGTACATTTTTTTTGTTTGATTATGTTCATGTAAGTACTTTTAATTTCCTTTCTTAACACAGGAAATCAGAACTGCCAATTGTATAACCTGGGCAGAAGGATGGATTTATATGGAAAGCCTAGTTCAATGTCACTGTGAAGACAACAGCTTTTCATTGCATGAGAAAGTGGGATAGAAACCAGTAGGTCTCCCACTGCATAATATTTTGACTTACTGTATGTTGCAAGAGGAACTGGCATATTTTGAATACATTTGCATAGTCTGATGTGTGAAGGTAAATGCTTGAACTTACAACTGCAGTCCTGCTGTCGTTCTCACATCTTTATTATAGGATGTTTCTTTCAAAGCTGACTGTTTCTTGTGTAGGTTTCCCTTTGAGTGGAATCTGGAAGGTGAGGGGTAGCAAGGTGGGGGGTGTGAGAGTTGGGGAAATGTCCACTTTTGCTGTTTGTTTTGATATAGTTGTGTTTTTGTCAAATTTAAATTAATAAAAACCCAATTCATAAAACTGATTTGTAAAAACCCATCCATCTTCAGTGCTTCACTGGTAGAATCTGTGAAGAGCTTGGAGCTCACAAACCCTGAAATGGATCAATTATGATCTGTTTTTTCATATGATCATAGTGGAGTATTATCAACCAAATGCTCCTTTTTAAACTGGAAATATTTTTCTGCACATTACGCTAGTATGGTAGACAGCACTTTATAGGCAATCTGATGTCGTTTTCCAGTATTCATGCACTAGCGAATTAATAGTACCTACATGGTCAGGTGTAAAATGATCAGGTTTGGTAGTGAGTTCTTCACATGTGATCTTAATATAATCTTTGGGTAGATACTGAAGCAATTGTGAAGCTGTTGTTTACTGGAATCTAAAAAAAATGCATTTCCATGTTGATTCCAAAGTCTAAGTTAACCAACCTGAGTTGTTTAAAAAAACTCACAGTCTTTTTGTGTGCATCTCATTACCTTACCGAAGAAGCTAATTCAGGGACACCTTTTTGGATTCAGCTGAAAATGCTGTGAAGAATAAGCCAGTGATTATTAAATCTTCTACAGTTTATGGTGTTCAACCTTTAGGAATAAAGAAAAGTCTAATTTCATGACTTGATACTGACCAATTCCTGATAGTATCATCATGTGTAAAGTGTAGATATGTGACAGATGATACAGAGAGATGACAAAAAAGTAATTGGGAATGGTAACTGACCTTTGTTCACTATGACTTCATTAGAATTTAATCACATAGGCAGTATGTTTGACACATCTTTATAGCTTGTCCTGAACTGCCTGAAGAAGTCAATTATTAACGATCACACAGTGACCTGCTTCTTTTTCCTTGTTTTCCTGTTAATTCGTAATTCTCAACTGTCTAAAATGAATTTCCTTAGCTGTTTTTAGAATATTCAAGTGTATCATTATAAAAGACTTCTACTTTTAAATTCAACATTTTCTATGCATAGTAAGCAACCTGTTTTATTAGATTTCTATTATTGGAGCTGTCATGCGCATTTAATGATGGTAAAAAATATGCAGGTAAATTTACTTATTCTGTAACTCATTATCCTATGACTGTTTTGAACAGTTCCAAGCTTAATTTTTGAATGGTGAGTTTTAAAACGTTTTCCACTGCAGGTTCACAAATGTCATATTTTTGCTTTAGAAGACTTTGATTATTAGTCTGGTGGAAGGATGATTGAAATTTACTTTTTAAATAACATACTCGAAAACCGCAGGTTCAGATTAAAAAGGAAACGGAAAACCAAATGTTTCAAGAGTGGCTGAAGCTCATTTAGACATGTTGGGTTTTTTATTGATGATCACAAAATTAACAACTGGGGATGTTTTTTCAAAATATGAAATCAATGTTATAGCTTTTGTCTCTGCTGTGCGCTACATAAGTGAATGTTAGAATACAGCAGGCAGTGTGAAGTGGTATATGTAGAAGCACTTAAATGTATGAGCCTTCAGGTAAAATATGTGCACTTGAAACATATTACATTATGTAACTACCCAGTGAACATCTAACTAACAAGTGAACTGCTCCTAAAGTGGTTTCCTATAGGCACTGTTCACATTTCAGATGTGACTTAATAGGAAAATGCTTTTTTAAATTAAAAGATCTTGCACTAATGCCACTGAGTGAGAACAGTGATTAAAAACAAAAGAAAACTTGACTTGTTCTTCCACTTTAAAGTTTCCTTTTTTACCCAAGTCTGAGAGTTTAAAATGGTGTACCACAATTTTTTTGGGGAAAAAAGACTAGGGTCAGAAACTGTGCTTAAGGGCTATTTGAAAAGAAATTTTCAATTTTTGGTTAGCACAGGAGTTTTGGTGAAAACTGCCTACGTGTTATCAAATGTGTTAAGCAACAGAATTCTCGTTTGAGAGGTTTTTGTAAGGCTCATTAGAATACATGTTAGACTTCATTTCAAATGTGTGCCTCATGTAAATGATTTATACCAGTTTGGCTCCTTTGACATTATTCTCCAGTTTCATCTTCAAGCAGCAAAGTATTCGATTTGGCATCCGTTATTTTATCAGTTCTTTTGGCACGAGCAAAAGAATTACAAAATTCCAACCATAGTGTTGGCTGTATACTTCATATTTGAATCTGGAAAGATTATTTTTGTTTTATTGAAGGCAACAGAATCTCCGTTTTCTGTGTTAAATTTACTTTAATCTGTATTTCGCTTGCCATGAATAAGAGCACTAAGTTAGCAGACAACTAATTTGTAAGTATGCATTATCAAGTACAGTCATATAATTTAATCAGCTATACAAAGGTACTGTATATGTAAAGGAAAATGTGAAACAAGAAAAAGCGGAGTTTAAGGTGGGTTGAAGGTTGAGGGTAACATAAGGGAATTTTGAAAACTTTGTACAACACTTTTTTACCTTATTACTAGAATGTGTCCAATGAAGTGCACACTATCCGTTCACACTTGGGAGGTGTGGATTGCCCACAACTCTCTTGACCCTACCTATTTAGTCTAGGTCTCAGAATCTGAGTGAACAAGCTCAAGTGATACACACAGAGTTAATAATTCAGTGGCTTCTGCTTTGTTGGTAAATGGAAATTTACAGTCTTCCCCCAGTGTCACGTGAGAACCCAGGGCTGTAAGCTGTGCCCAATCTCCAGATTGTATTTAATTGTATTTAGTCAAGGGGCGGTTCTTACTGTCAGCTTCATTTCGAATGGGCTGAGATGATATTAAGGTATTTAAAAGAGGCATGGTGACAAGTGGAGAATCACAAAGACCTGCCACTTGCTGCTATGAAGGAAATGTAAGTGAAAAGTTAAGTATTATTAATGAAACAATGTACAATAATCATGTTTTGTTAAGTCTTTCAAATAATTGGACTAATCAGATGTTCGATGTATTGAATGACAACTTTGAAACTTATAAAACATTGTTTTTTCTTGGTGACTTTTCGGAATTTGCATTTGAAAAATATACTTTATTCAGTCCTATCTCAGATTCCAGTTGTTCTCTGTGAACATTTTACATCAGTGTCTAGTTCAGTGAATGTGTAAAAGCAGAATGTCATGTTGTTTCTCACCTTTTGCTAGTGGGATGAATAATCGTAAGAAAAAATAATTGGACAGCAACTGTTCCACATTCTTGGTAATATTTCATATTTTTTCTCTCTATATTCTGGGAACAGATTTTTCTTCAAGTAGTAGTTTGTATACTACTACTATAAGGGATCTGGGATTTAACTGAAAGATTGTGGGTTCAGTGCTCTATATTATTATTATTATTATTATTATTATTATTATTATTATTATTATTCTCAAAAATATTGTGTGTCTGTTTGTGGAAGCTAGAATGTAAAGTAAACTAAAAGCAGTCATGTTGAAAAGGGCGAAAACATTTGTAGACCCTGAACTTTGTCATGAACAGCTACTGAAGCTCTGTTAAGGTGGTGTGAAAAGGAGTCATAAGGGTGAGGAAGGTCACAGATTAGCAGGTACAGTAGATTACCTGAATAGTCTGACAGTGTACTACTTTTAAAGAATTTGTATGAAACACCAGATAACATAAACAGATTTTACCAAGCTTTATTGTACAAAGCCAATTTCAAAAGCTGAATTGTACCTTATGTAAAGCTGTCTTTATGTGCAGCGACAGACAATTTGGAATACTTGAGATATTTACAGATTAAAGGAAACAAAGTACATTTTTTTTATTGAGTTTTGCCATGTTTTTGCAGGAAATGTTTCTGCAAACTGGCAGAGAAGTTTTGTGAGAATCCTTCCCTACTTGTTTAAATGTTGATGAGAAGTATCGTACGGAATAAGAGGTGTCACGGAAGACATTGGCCTTTCTACTGTTTTGAATCTGTTTCAGTAGAAGAAGAAAGTTGAAGGAATAGACGTGTAGAATAGACATGTAGGTGTCATTGCCTCAATAATAATTTGAAACTATGCATCATAACTCTTTAGCACCACAGGGTTTTGATTTAGACAGTGTGCTTCATTGCAATATTAAGAATGGTTTACACTGCCGACACAAAAGTCACAATATTAAAATGTATTGTAGAAGTTGACTTAAATTGATCAACTTTGACTGGAAACAAACTACCCTTTCCTTAGAGAGCTTTTTCCACTTGGATGCAATGCATCAGAATATAGCCAAACCTATTGTGCATCAAAGACTGGAACAGAACCAACAAATGCTGAGAAATATTAGAAAGCATCAGAGGTTCTGTGGACCAAGAGAATTAAAACATAGCAGTGCAAAGTGAATGCAGATGACCAAAATACCATCATGTCTTCATAAAGGGGGTACATTCAGAAGTTGTCAGTCCTAGTGAGAGCTATATCTGGAGGTGATAAATACTAGTTTCCTTTTCTAAATTCCTAAAATAAGAGTTTTGTATTTCTACTGCGTAAGAGAAGGTCCCCCTTTTTTCCCTTAAGCAAGTAAGAGGTAATCAAAGCAAAGTCTAAGCATTTATTTATATCCACAGAGAAATTAATTTCTTGACCCCATAGAAAAAATGAATAACAATCTGTTTGTTTGTGTTTTCTTCTCTGTATTATAATTAAAGTAAAGGAATCAGCAGGCGATGCCCTACAGCATCTTCTGATTTATATCTTTGCTGCTAATCTTGTGTGCTCTTGCACTGAAAAAAAATGTACTTATTGTATAGACACGGATACATCAGTATAAAAATAGAATCCTTTCTATTTAAATGTGGGAGTAACCATACAGTTCTGAAATGGGTTCTATTGTAAGATGTGATGGAAAGGGAAAATCAAAATTGTTTGTACCTCCGCTTTTGTAATGTGGAGTCCGAGGGAAAAAGTAATAAAAAAATAAGGGACTGATGCTGGTAATGTGTGCAGAGTTTCTACAGAAGGCTCTTGTTTGGAATGATGTAGTAGACCTTTTTTATCTGAAATGTAAAAACCTTCTTCAAATATTGAAGAATAAACAGTGGTAATGAAAGATAAAAGAATGGAAATGTCAGTTGACAGGACACTTGAGTTTTGGACTGAACTAAACTTTTCTATTCTTTAAAATGTCTTATTTCATCGCGGTCAAAGGGATCCTTTGAAAATCAAGTGAACTTGCAACCTGCAGTGTTTAGAATGACTCACTGTGTTTGAATTAGAGGGTAATGAAGGATAAAGAGTGTAGAGCACTGACCTGTTAGTCTATTTTCTATACAGCTGGCCACACATCTTTCTCATATTCAGGTTAAAAAGCTGCTTGAACTTTAACGGAAAATGAAGCTTGCATCATAAAACAATAGTTTATGTTTTTTTTCAATTCGCTTGGCTCTCATCTGACAGTTATAAATAGGTATTTCTCCAGTATATTTTGAGTAAACATTCTTGAGTATTATTATTTTCTTAAATAGTAAATGTGGGCTGAAGCCATTAAGCCATGCGGGTATTTCTGTTTTTACTTTCACTGTTTTAATTCCTCTGGGCTTTTTTTTTAAAGCTGTGGTGGTCTCCATTGTTTATAATCTGTTGTACGTCCAAACAAAACAAAGTAAAAACACAGGAGACCGTTGAGAAGCAAGTGCAGAATCTAATCACATTTTCTGGAAACAGTTTTAAAAACCTAATGACTCAGAAGGAATTTGATAAGATAACAAAATTGGAATTTAAACTATTAATATTATTCTTTCATTGAGACCTAATATTTTGTTTGTAGAAAAACAGAAGTACAGGCAATTATTTTCAGACAATCTGTAATGAGAAAAAAAAAAAACTACTGCATCACTGTTTTACAGTCACACAGTATTTTTTTGTCTTCATTTACAGTTGTGCCAATTAAGCGTTAGTACGTTCTTTTATTGTGTTATTCACACATTTATGATTTTTGCTAATATATGTAACTCTGGAAGGGGATGCAAAGGTTTATAATTTGGTTGAATGATAGTCCCTGTTGTGAGTTCTTTGTAATTAACAGATGACGGACAGCCCATGCCTTCAACACAAAATCAGTTTCTCAGTTTAAGGTTTTGGCTGTGTCTCACTTTGAACTAGTGCCAAAGGACAGGGAATGTGATCCAAAGGTATTTCTGGCACTGTACTTAAGAGAATTTTGTTTTTAAAACAAAATGGCCAGAAGAAGCAAATTGAACAATGGTTATTCTGGACACATTGCCATTTGTTTTAGCAACATGAACTGAAAACCAGCCTGCCTATTAGAAGCCAAAGAATTTCTTGTCCTAGTTAATCTGTCCACTGGATCATGTAAAAGGAGTGCTGCAATTTTCTGGCACTGTGCTTGTAATGTGATACCCAGGACACTAATAACAGTGCTTTTTTTTCTTGGAATAGTATCTTGATAGTGTAAACATAACTTAAGGCTACACAGTCGTTCTGAAATATAATTCATTGGTGTGTTTGGCATATTGTGTAATACTTGTAGGAATTAGGAAAGAACATTCTGTAGCTGTTTTCTCACATTGACACAGGCAGTTTTTCCTGATTGGAAACCATGTGAGGCAGCCTCAGTGGTTTCCAGTTTTCTGTTTTTGTGTGGATCATTTTTTTCCCCCCTTTTCCCTCCAGAAAACCAAAAAACTTAAGTGCGTAGCCAACTGTCAGTTAGCATGTGGTCTGAAGCACATGGCAAACAGTCAGAGAGAACACATTCTGCAGAAACCAATTTCTGTTCCTGTTCTGGCATTTCTTCCCTCCTGAATAACACAGGGCCTTTGCTTCAGATTCACATTACAAAAAACAGCTGAACTGTGCACCAGCTCCGTGAATTAAGATGAGGGCTAGGCATATTACATACTGCAGAATTGAACATGGTTCTTGGAAGCATTATTTTAGGTATTTTAAAAGTGTAATATCTATATATGAACGCTGAGCTTTTTAATGCCTTCTGGGCATGGAGGGTCACGGAGAATCCATCTCTGTTTCTTCTTATGACAGTTTTCTGAAAAGTATAACTAAAATAATATTTTCTGCTCTTATCAACAGCAAACTCAGGTTTATGATTGAGATGTGTAGTCTTTAAACCTCAAATTTTAAAAGAAATGCTTTAAAAAGCAGGCAAATGACGGAAACTTTCCAAATTTGGTTATGGGTTCATCCGATTTTATGTAGACATTGCAGCGCCTGGACAGTTATACCAGGCAGCCACGGTGACATCCATTTTGAGTTGGATTTTTCCTCTCGCTCTATAAAGTAGTGCAAACAGCTCTTCATTTTAGATGGATTAAAACTCACTGCTGGGGCTGACTCAGCTTTACACTATAGACATGTTGGGGAGGTTGGGGGGGTGGTCACTGCTAATTTTAGCAGGATAAATGAGTGTGTATTTGCATGGGGAACAGTGTGTTGTGTTGGGGAGCAGGGAGGAGGAGACTGTTTTCCATATATACAGTTCTTTAGGCAAATTGCCCAGCAGTAGGGAGTGGGCTTTGCTACTTTTCCTAAATCACAGTACCCCCTCCTGCAGTCTTTGCGTTTGGAGGTGCAGAGCTGGACGGTCACTTTTGCTCCTGCCGCTTGGTCCACCGGCACAGTGTCTGTGCCAATCCAGGGCTTCATGCCGTTCCTCGAGGGACTCACGACTCTTTCTCTCGTCTTTCCTTCTCTGGAACAGCATGGCACAGAAAGAGAAGCTCCAATGCTTGAAGGATTTCCACAAGGACACTCTCAAGCCCTCGCCAGGCAAGAGCCCAGGAACCCGTCCGGAAGACGAGGCAGAGGGCAAACCACCCCAGCGCGAGAAGTGGGCGAGCAAGCTCGACTTTGTCCTGTCCGTAGCGGGCGGCTTTGTCGGTTTAGGGAACGTCTGGCGGTTTCCCTACCTCTGCTATAAAAATGGCGGAGGTGAGCATCTCCGAATGAGTGTTGAATGAATGTTTTGTTCGTTTCAAATGTGATTGGAAAATGATACTTCTAACAGATAGGCATTGGTTAATGAGATTTCTGAAAATGATTTTGGACCTGAATGCGAATTATTGTAGTAGGCTCATGGAAGCACATTTTTTTTAAATGAAAAATAGGTATGTCAAGTACACGAAAAAATAGGCAGTTATGTTTTTATAAACATGATTTGTTTTTTGTGTGTTTTTTCCACTCCCAGATCATTTTACTGACCTGTGGTTATTTATTCCTCCAGGTGCATTTCTCATCCCGTATTTCATTTTCCTGTTTGGTGGAGGCTTGCCCGTGTTTTTCCTGGAGGTGGCTCTGGGTCAGTTCACTTCTGAAGGCGGAATCACCTGCTGGGAAAAGCTCTGCCCAATCTTTACTGGTGAGTGTGCTTAAACTCCGCTTCGGAGAGGAATCCAGTGTACTGCAAACAGTGCAATACAGTACAAATAGTGCAAACTGCAGTGCAGTTAAAAGAAGTACAGGTTCACATCGTTCAGATGAAGGACAACATTTTTCTGTATATTGGACCACCTTGTATATATTTTTAAAGTGATTAATCGTTGTGATAAGATACCTGGTAAGTCGTGATCAAATTTAAAGAAAATCAAGCGTATCATACAAAAGTTATGTTCAAAGTTAAAAGGTCTCAGCTTATAAAATGAAATGCCCTATTTAAAGCAGAAGGCAGTAGAAATCAATGATCTCTTATTTGGTTCCATATTATGTTTGGATGTGTGTACATTTCTTGTCCTTGGTGAAGATTAAAAAGGTGATACTCCAATAGCTAGTTGTGAATGTTGTCTTCTGGATATATAAACTTGAAATGATGATCACTGATCATGCTCCCCAATTGTGCAAGTAATGCAACCATCAAAAACACTTCCTTTATATACATACTTTGCAAATTGTCATTGCAGTGTACCTGCATGCTTTGCTTAATTTTTTATTCTTAAGCACACCATCCATTGAGTGCTGCACAGTTTTCTAGTACAGTATCTGGGAAAGCTTTCATGTGTTAGGCACACTAAAGAACCATCTTCGGACACTTTGATCATATGCACATAAAGGAGCGATGAGTGGAACACAAATTTAAAACCTGTCAAGAGCTTTTTATCAAAATTGTCAACTTGATCGATTATATGCAATATCAATATAAATAGCATTTTTACTTACACTTACACCTGTACTGTTTTTCCATATAGGCGAAAAGTAGGAATACTGACTTGCTTTGTTCCTCTGCTGAGCCTTATTTAAACCTATTAAACACAGTTCAACTTTTATTGTGGCCCTGGTTGCTAGGATCCCAGAAGATACAACATGTTCCCTTCAGCCTGCCTTTTCTTCCACAGCCAACTGAACTGTACTTGCTTAATTAGGCTGCCCTTTCATGTATGAAAGAAATCACTCTGGATTGTTTAACCCTCTGGACCAGCACATCTAATCTCTTCCCTGTCTTCCACCTGGTACAGCACACTACCTTTGATTCAGATGCTGTAAGCAGTGTAGTACATCAAGAGCAGCATTTAATATGAATGCATTTTCAACTCTTGAAATTCAATTTCCTCACTGAGCTCAGCGCCTGTAATTGTGCGCTTGGATTCCATGTAAAAATACAGGGCCGAAGAATTACGCATGTACAGTGTGTGCTGCGTTCTGGGTTGTCATGGCAGCAGAGTGGAGAAACAACATCAGGGAGATGCCTAGCAATGAGTGCAGACCTAGGAGCTATTCAAAGAGGAGACATCTTATGAACAGAAAATGTCAGAAAATGGCAGCATTGCAGCATTTATTTAGGTCACAGTTCTTTTTCAAAACAAGCAGTTCATATTGATAGGAAAGTTGAGAAAAGCAATGCCTTTTTGTGCAGAATAATACTTTATGATGCTATAGCCACAGCACAGTGGGCCCGTATTAGATCAGCGACAGGATGGGAATACAAAAACTTGTGGTTGCAAGGTACTTTTTTCAGATGATTTGATTTATAAGTGATGGCTGTAGGATACTTACTGTATATTCTTGACTTTTCTGTGTCCTGTTTAAGAATAACATACCTTCCACTCATTAGGTGGATTGATAATACAGTATACGCCGGGACTGTTGCATATTTTCCATCCAGGGGATATTCACTTAATATACTTAAAGTGCAATCTTGGTTGAAACCAGAGTGGATTGATTTGACTGTTTAGCACCAGTACGGTTTTTTGCACGCAGTTAAGGGAGTGTGCTGAACATTTCAAACCAGGCCTAATATTCATTGCAGTATCGTATTTGTGTGATCAGTGACAGAAAGGTGAAACTCCAATATTTTAACAGTAATCTCCTGCCAGACCAGTGAGAAAAATGGCTATAGAGTTAGACCAGCTGTTAATTAACTTGTCAGCTAATCACGTGGTGCTGAAACGGCTATCAGTCAGCCTCACAGGCACTCTGCAGAAAGAGAAACATTCACAGGTGGCCGAGGTCTTGACGTCATTACTGGATTTCATTGGCACTCCAGCCAATGCTGATGAACCTCTGGCAGGACTAGTTTTACTGTACATTATCAAGTAACAGCTACAGCAACTCTGCTTCTTCTCCTCAGTATTTGGGAATAAATAGGGCTTTAGCTCAGTCTCATGGCACGAAAGCCATTCTATCAGCAATTAAAAATAGTCTGATGCCATTTTTAATCTTGGTGTCCTTTTAATGGTGCTTTGTTAGCTTTTAGTTTTAAATGTATTTTGTTAAAATTGTCATCTTAGTAGGCTTGATTGTATTAAACCAAATGTTTAATGGAGTGTTTCTGAACTTCATCTTTTGTGGAAGTGGGGGATTCAAGATCTTTTATCCTGAGGTCCTCATTTGCTTTATAATCTCCACACAAATAACCCATAAATGCTAAATCCTAAGCAGCAAATTTGATGTTTTCCTGTAGGTGCTTTATATAACAGTGACGAGGATACATATCTAGTTCCAGTTGGATGGAATATGATTACACAGAAAATAGGCCATGAGTCAAAGCAGGTCAGAAGGAACAGCCCCTTAGATATTAAATGTATTAAATTTGAATTGAACTGCATATATGTAATATTTTAATTGTAAACTATACTTAATCACATGGGTGTGTAGCATGCCCTCTGTTTTTTTTTTTGGTGGGTGCTCAGCAATTTCCTGCCAAAGTTTTTTCAGCATTTGGACTCCGGAGCACCTACCTGCTTGAGGTGGCACCTGTGTCAAGAGATTTCAAAATCCAGCATTTTGTAATGGTATAATTATGGGTACTGATGAGAAGTGTGTACACCTGTCAAATTATAAATTATAGATGAAAGTTTTGACTTACCAAATCCAATATTATGTTTACATGGTACAATGTCATTCATTTGTTAGACAACCCATCAGAAAATGCCACAGCATCTCAAGGCCTGTATATGTATGGGCATTGATAGCATTGGAGAGTTATAAATATGTGGTCATTAGTAGAACACTAAAGATCTTTGGAACAAAAACATGCGTGATGCAAGAATAGAAATCAAATTCTAGCTAAAGAGGGCTGCTTTTACTGGTAGATTTAAGTGTTCCATTCAGTGCTGTAACACCCTGAGGGGCATTTATGGAACTGGTGCTGTTGACAACAAAAGTGCCTGAGGAAGAAAACCCAAAACCTAGGTGTAACTCCAGTGTCCTGGCCAAATTTCCCATTGGCCCTTACCAATCAACGGCCTCCTAATAATCCCTATCTGTGAATTGGCTTCATCACTATGCTCTCCTCCTCACTAATAGCTGAGGTGTGTTGAGCACTCTGGCGCACTATGGCTGCCGTCGCATCATCCAGGTGGATGCTGCACATTGGTGGTGGTGGAGGGGAGTCCCTATTACCTGTAAAGTGCTTTGAGTAGAGTGTCCAGAAAAGTGCTATATAGGTGTAAGCAATTAATAATTATTATTAAAACCTATTTTCCAAAAATGGTCAAAACCTTAAGAATAAATTGAGTGATAAATGACGGTACACATAGAGATCGTACACATACACTGTGCAAATAACCTTGCTGCAATAAAAGTGTTAACATTTCTCCAAGAACGGTTAAGAAAACCATTAGCACAAAATGGTCTCAATGGGAGTGTAGTTGCTCAGAAGCTTTTATTGAGAATAGGAAACAAAACAAATGAAGAAGTAAACAATTCCAAGCACCTATGCACCCATTGAGACCACTTTGTGCTAATACAGTATGTATCTTACTGTGTAACAGAATATACTGTATGAGAGGAGCCTTCTCTCGGTGCTATTTAGAGATAAAATAAGATTCTTTAGTCTTCAAGTATACAGTGTGTAGATGTTTATTTTTTCCACAGCACCAAGAAATAAGTGTTTGTTTTCTTTTTCTTAGGTATTGGCTATGCTTCAATTGTGATCGTCTCCTTGCTCAACGTGTACTACATCGTGATCCTAGCCTGGGGCCTGTACTACCTGTTTCAGTGCTTCCAGCCTGAGCTGCCCTGGGCCAGGTGCAATCAACCCTGGAACACCCCCAGCTGCGTGGAGGACACACTCCGAAAGAACAAGACCCTCTGGTTGTCGTTGAACACTACCAACTTCACCTCTCCTGTTACAGAATTCTGGGAGTAAGCATTTCCGCTTATTTTTCACATTTTTCTCTCTATTGATATTGTAACCTGGGCTTCAGTATTAGTATTTGATCAGGTGTTCATACATTTTTACTGCACTATTTAAATAAGGTAAAATATAACCTCAGTGCTTCTGTTGCGTAATGTTTTCGTTGTTGTCTTTAACTGACGGCACTAAGTTATTGTATATTTAGGTTTAGAGAACTGGGTGATGTTTGTGCATTACATTGTGTGGGGGGAAAAAAAACCCTTAAATGTTTATTTTTATACATATATTTTCAGTACATTTTTATATTGTAAAAGACATTCCAGCTACTGTACATTGTTCCTAAATAAACCACCAATTACAGTGTGCTTTTATATACTGGATTTAACAGTATGGGAATAAAACGGTTACCTCCAGGTATACAAATATTTGCCAAATTTTCTTGAACCTTTATTTCCTGAGGGTTTGGTTTCTCATTACAAAATGTACTTCGCTCTTCTTCTGAACCAGTTTGTTCGGGTTTACAGGATACACAGATAATTACACATCTCTTTTTATAATACAGAATTATAAATTCAATAATACAGAAGCTTGTTAGCAAAAGCTTAAGTGTGTCATGTAGAAAACACAATGATAAATCAGAACCAAAGAATGGAATACTGTGTGACAGGCCATATTAATGTGAACGCCTGTGTTTTCCCAACAGACGGAATGTTCTGAGCATCTCCAGTAGTATTGATGAGGTGGGCGTTCTCAAGTGGGATCTTGCTCTCTGCCTTTTGGCCGTCTGGGTTATTTGCTTCTTCTGTATCTGGAAAGGAGTGAAGTCGACTGGGAAAGTAAGAACTGTTTTCGACACCTTGTAGCCTCCCACCAGCTTCACCAGTCTCCATCCAAACGCTGCCATTTGTTATCTTATTTCCTAAACTAAACTGTGTGTATACTGCCTTGATATATTTAATTAGTTTCCATAACTACCACAGACAGTATTGTTTATTAATTGTGGTGTCTTCATTGCCTGGTGTTATAACTGTTATCTATTGTGCAGATTTATGCTGCAGACACTTCAGATTTTCCATTTTCACCATCGTGCCAGTTTATCTTCCCAAGAAGTCTTGCCTCTAGTGTCTGAAACATATATATTACTACATACATATATATTATATTACTACTGTACACTGTATGTCTATAGTGATTCAGTTAGTCCTGTGCATATAATGTTATTTATTTCAGCAGCAATAGTGGAATAGTCCAGTAATTGTTTTCTGACAAGTTTTTGAACTTGAAATGCACATTATCCAAATTGTTTGGAAACCATAGATGGTTCTTTACCATTACTTTAAATTACATAATAAACAGTAACTTAGCAAAATTTAAATTTTACATTTAATTAACAAAATAAAGAAATATAACAAAACATGCATCTTTAAAACATTAGGTTATAAATGTAAGATGATATGTAAATCTCTGAAAAATATTTGAGAGTTTGCATTCTCTATAAAAGATTGCAGTTATAGTTGTTATAAATGGCACTGTGGTAAAACCTTTGCAGATGTGGCCTTGTAGGTGAATCTCTTGTTTCATTTCTTGTCAAGTCCATTTGTGGCTTCCAATTGATAGGCATCTGAAACATTTGGAAGGAGAAACTATTGTCTGGCACGCATTCATATTTATAGTAGTTTGGATGTGGAGTCAATTTCCATTCCGTATACAGAATACGTTGTCTTCTGAATTGCCATCAATCAGCATGGTGTTTCCTGGCCTTTATAATGTTATACTCTAGCACCAGTGATCTGCCAACCCAGGACAGCTGAACTGCTTTACAACAGCTGTAGTCTTAATAGCTGGCCAGTCTGTTTTTAGCCCAAGTACAAGCAGAGATGAAGACTAAAAGGTCCTATTGCAGCTTCTGTTGTTCTTTTTATATGCTTAACAGGCATTAACATGCAAAATCAATGTACATCTCTTTTTTTTTATTTGAAAATAGAAAGGCTGTATGATTTAAACAGTTGTCAGGGGGTGCATCATGTGTGTAAAATGCACTTTAATTGTGTATAGTGTGCAACTGCACGATTAAAATCAGCTTCCGTGATAGAACTGTTAAAATGCTTTTTTTTTTTTTTTTTTTTTAGCTGTTATGTCAAATTAGCTGTCTATACATGCAATCACTGATTTCTTGTTTTGGGGGATTGTCTCATTCAGGTTGTGTACATCACAGCAACATTCCCTTTCGTCATGTTGATTGTGTTGCTGGTTCGTGGGGTCACCCTGCCAGGTGCCGCCGAAGGAATCAAGTTTTATCTTTATCCAGATCTCAGCCGCCTGGCAGACCCAGAGGTAAGAGCCCATCCCCTTTCTGTGCCCCGTTACGCGTGGACGAAACAGAATAAAAATGTGCTTTACCGATGTACCCAGGGACACTTTTCAGATTTTCGCTTTCCTTGATATATGAGCATTCTGCACAGTACTTGACTTTCTAGTACACAAGTCTGAAGCACAGCCATTAACCTAAACATCATTATATCATTAAGTGTTAAACTAGGGGAATGAAGGTTAGTTGGTTGCTTGTGATTCATAATAAAACCATCTCATGGGACTGTATATGGATGGTAAACATAAGACTTTAATGGGACTTTCAGGCATTGGAAAAAGACTTGGCAGAGCTAAATATAATGATACAATCTGTTCCAAGCATGTGAGGCCAAAGTGGATTAAGACATGTCTGCTAAAGACCCAAGTGATTAATATATTAAGGGTGTGGAAGGAATTAAAATTTTTGTCCAGTCAAATTTTTTCCTTTTTTTATACACCAAATAAACACATGCTTGCCAGTTTTTGTTAGGATGCAGGAGTTTTTTTTCTTTCCACTACTTACATTTTTTTTTATAGAAACACACAATACAAAGCAAACTTTATTAGAATGAGTCTCCAGAGCCACAGGCATGTGGTAAGGAGCGGTAATGCATAGGAAATGGCAGACATCCCTTTGGTATGAGCTAACTGCAACAACATAGGCTCCAGGAGGGATGGTGTTCTGATACATGTGCCGAGGTGCATTTTTCAATTTACAGCCCCTCTGATTTAGTCTTTTTTTATCTTAGGTGTGGATAGATGCGGGGACTCAAATTTTCTTCTCATATGCAATCTGCCTGGGAGCAATGACTTCACTGGGGAGCTACAACAAATACAAATACAACTGCTACAGGTAGGCTTCCTAGCTGCGGGGGAGGGAGGTGGGGTAGTGCTGTAAACTTGGGTTATAAAAAGGGGGACCTTTTGTGTTAATTAACAAACTCCATGACATATGTGTGACTTAGGGACTGTTTGCTGCTGGGAGGCCTGAACAGCGGTACCAGTTTTGTGTCTGGCTTCGCAATATTTTCCGTCCTGGGCTTCATGGCACAAGAGCAAGGGGTGGACATTGCCGATGTGGCAGAGTCAGGTACGAGGGTAAAAGTAGCAGTGATGGTGGGCGCTGCTACTTAAAGAGTTGGTAAAAAAAACTTCAATTTCTAGAAAAAAAAAAGACAAACCTAAAAGAACACAAAATCATTTTTTAACGGGAAATAAGAACGACAGTGAAGTAAGAGTTTGCGGTCAAACGTTCCTGATTTTTAGAAAAACGTAAACACAAACGAAAACCGAACCGTGAGACTCCGGTGGAAAAGAATCCGTTTTGCTGGATGTGCACATGCGTAAAGCTCTCGAGAGAGATCTTAAAACAAGAAAACGCTGGGGAATGTTCTCGTACTGTATTATTGGATTTCATCTAGAAAAACTAGTGGCAAAGAAGCGTCTGTCAGTTAAAAAAGCGGCATATTCTTTTCCTCGTTTACTTTATATGTGAGTGTGCTGCTCAGACAGTCCGTTTCTAAAGACAGATATTGGAGAGAAGCAAAAAAAAACATACAGTAGTTAACCAGCCACAACATCTTGTGCCAAGTAAAAAAAAATCAAATGATGAAGTATTATGCTGTCGCACAATGGGCTGTAATTACCTGCAACCACTTATCGGTTTGTTTGAAACCACTGGGCATTCTTTTGGAAATTTTCGAAAGATGTTAAGAACCACTGGCTGATGTCCGAGACGGATTCCATTCATTCTTCCCTTTTTCCCTGTTTATCTTTTAACTGGATATGCAGATGTGTTTTCACTCGGCATGCTCACATTATTGCACCTCTGGGGTTTTTTTCTCTTCATGTGGCAACTTGGCCAACACGTTTCGGTGTGGTGATTTTTTTCAGGTCACATTTTTTTTCTAAGGAAATTGAACTTCAGAAATTTTGCATTTGCTGTCATAGCAGTTGTTTAGTCTCTGCCTTTAGTAAATGGGGTTTACCTGATTGCTTTAAACTGAGATCCTGTTTCACTGGCTCCCTTTTTCAGTGTTTAGTTTCCTTGTCTACAACAATGTGTTTCTTTGAAGATACAACTCTAAAAGCAACCCTCTGCTTGTTGATCCATCAGTATTAGTTACTCAGTGGGGATGGAAGGGCAGGCATTGGGGGAAGCTATCTTTCAGATGTTCTGTACTTTCATCTAATTTGGATACAATTTGTACCTCTTAATTTGCATCCTACTTGGATAGTATTTAAACATGGCGCAAAATGGGAAATGGATCAATATAATGTAGAAGGCTGTTATATAAAATTGTATCTTCAGAGAGCTGGAAGACATGAAATATTTGAACTAAACCACATTAAGGTAAGCAGTGAAAAGGTGTTATTAAGCAAGATTGGCTTGTTGAAGCTTCTGTTGTGACATCTTGACCTGAAAAATGCTGCTGGACACTTATGCGAATTGTTTTTGGATTAAAGAAACGTGGGCTCATCAGTTCATCAAGTCTGTTGTGTCTGTTATGAATGCTCTAATCGTAACTTCTGCAGCTAAACGGATTGCAACAGTTCTTTTCTTGTTTTGTTTTGAATGTCTGCCGAACAGGTAAACCAACGGCACCCTTGCGCATCATGCAAAACTAAAGAGGCAAATGGAGTCAATCAGTACGCCCTGCCCCTTCACCTCTCTGTTACCGTGATAACTTGGCAAGGTTTCTGTTTGGTACAGAAAGAGCTCCTTCTTGGAGACGAACACGGTTCAATGCTGAAGCGTTTTAACCCTGTTTCAGTAAATACATTTGGAGATAAATCTTGCAACAGATCATTTCAGTAGCTACACCACTGAATTGAGGAAGACAAACCATATACAGCACCCCTTTTAAAGATGTGCTTCGCTTGCCTTACATATACGCATCTCATGGATTCTAATCTGTTCCCCGCCAAATGCTGCTTTTGTTTTGGATCTGGCGTTTTGGCTTGGATCAGATTTTAAAAAAATGAACCACCTTACTTATTATCTTCTCTCCCCTTCCCCCTCCCCTTTTCTGTTTTCTTCCCCTCTAGGTCCTGGCTTGGCCTTCATTGCCTACCCTAAAGCTGTTTCTATGATGCCACTACCCACATTCTGGGCCATTCTCTTCTTCATCATGCTTCTGCTCTTGGGCCTCGACAGCCAGGTAAGCTAAATGTCCTCTTCATGCTTTGTTTTTTGACTCCATGTCTTTTACACTGTACATTTCAAATGTGTGTTTTTAAGGGTTTTTTTTTCACAACATTGTGCATCATTAGGCAATGTCAGAACTGCCAGTGCAAAAACAAAATATGTGCACTGTATTATCTATGGTACAAATATAAAAAAAACACTAAACACTGGTTGTGATATTAGCAATAAGTATTTTTAGACTATTAGATACATTTGACTCTGCCTCGCCATTTGCTGCACAATTCAACCTGAATTAAAAAGTGACAAAGAGAGGGCACATAGATTTATGTAGACTGATGGTACAGAGTGTGTACATGAGTGGAGAGTTCCACACACTCCATATTTGAATTTTAAGTTAGCCCTCAAGTATGCAGTACTGCTGCTCCATGCTTTTTAAGCCTTTCCCGTTCGATCCTTCCTGTTTGAAAATAATATTTACATTAAGCCTTGAGGATTTATGACTGAGCCATTTGCCAGAAGCCAATGAATAGGCATCCTGTTTCACCTTGAGGTGTTAAAACTTCTAAACCATGAGCATCTTAATATCTACACAATGATTACATTGATATTTCCTTTCTGTGGTTTTAAAGTGATTTGGGAATAAAACTGATAACAAGTATTAGGATTTTTTTGTGAACTTTGGTCACTGAAAAATGACAGTAGATAAATCATTGCCTTTCCTACATTCATCTTAAAATGAAATTGTATGTTTATTTCAATTTGTGTATTCCTTTTGCAGTTGAGATAGATCCGAAATTCACCCAAGAATATAAAGCCTAATTGTCTGATTTTTTTTGCTACATACATGTTACCAACATTCAACAAGATGGAATTGTGTATTGTTCATGTCTAGAACTGACCAATGATTATGGGCAGGCAAAGGCAACATTTGACTTTTGATCAAAATCTGCTTTTACCACCTAGAAGGTCACCTGGAGAATCTTTGAATTGCGTGTCTTGGAACAGTGCTTAGCATTGCTGCCTCACGGTGCTGGGGCCCTGGGTTCATTTCCCAAGTGTGTGTGTGTACCCTGCGATGGAACGCTGTCCAGGGTGTTCCTGCCTTGTGCGCATTTCTTGTTAGGGTAGGGCTTGGCTCCAATGCAACCCTGCATCGGATAAAGCGGTTTGAAAATCGAAGGTGGGATGGACATCCAGTTGTGAATACCTGCAGCTCCATGTGAGGCTGAAGATCCTAAAGCAAGCGCTAAATCATCTGAAAGACCAGATTGAAGTCAAGCTTAGCAACTTTCGAGCCTTCAGGAAGGAAATGGCATATCCTGAGTGAGCAAGCATTGCAGAAAATACCAACTTTACAAGATGGCAGCTCTCTTCATAATCTCTGAGGAGTCCTTGAATAATGATTGGAGAATTTATGTTATGTTATAATTATATAATAAGGTCTCATTTGCGGTCACAATGTTATAGAGAAGATATTGGTGCTCTGGAATCAATTCAAAGCACCAACACATACTGTACATCACAGATCTTATAGGAACTGCTTACATGGACAGGCTGAAAAAGCTGAACCCTTTTAGTATCAAATACAGAAGATTATATGGGGACGAAATCCAAGTATTTTAAATCATCAAAAGCATTGATAAAGTCAACCCAGCGGAGTTCCTCGGAATGAAGAGTGAAACACAAACCAGAGGACATGTGGAAACTAAATGGAAGACCAGGAAGCACTTCTTTACCCAGAGGCTAAAACCGCAGTGTTGAAGCTGTTAACCTCTTTTCTTTCAAGAAAAGACTGTATGAGATCCTTGGATCAGTTATGAACTACCAAGTGGGCTAGACAGACCAAATGTTTATGGTCTTTCTTATGTTCATAAATTTTAAATGGGATGGAGCTTGTAGGAAACCTTATAAGCCAAAGCAAATAACGATTGCTTGAAGTTGGATAGAAAACTTGGAGGAAAACGGAGACATGCTAATGTCCTGTGAATGGATGAAGAACACTTTTTTGGAGACAGATCTATATGCATTTGCACATCTGTGAGAGAGTGACAGTGTGGTGTGGTTCAATTCTTTGAAGAGGGAGTTCAGTGTCACTGTTGAATAATTCCACACCATGCAAATGACCCATGTCATTACTATGCTGCAGCAATTAAATAGATAAACAATGCAATCTTTATGATGGACAGTACACCTATACATATTGGTTATTGGATAATGCATCTTGCAGTCAGGAGAGCACTTTCAGGATACAAAAATTGATGCCACTTTTCTGAATGATCACTTCATTAACCAGACCGTAATGAACAGTTTTCTGTTTATAGCATTACCCTTTATTTCAAGTAGCAATGAGGAAAAACGTCAGAAGCAAAGGATGCCATTGACCAGAAGATGGTCAGAATTTGTAATGGAGATGTATTAAGTCCTTAAATGTCACAAAAACTGTCTCTGCAATTAAGCACTTATCTTTAATGGTATTTTCTTATTTTGTGTGTTACTATGATTATTTTGGTCATAATGACCAGTACAAATCTTTAAAATTGATTCACGTTTCTGTCGTTTTTCCGCAGTTTGTCGAAGTGGAGGGACAGATCACATCGTTGGTTGATCTGTATCCATCCTTCCTAAGGAAGGGTTACCGGCGGGAAATCTTTATAGCTATAGTGTGTTTCTTGAGCTATCTTCTGGGACTTACCATGGTTACTGAAGTAAGTATATCAAGAAAACCAAGTTTGGGGAACCATTAAAGAAATATCATTTTAAACATTCGGCTTTTAAGGTTCTTGATACAGAGGAGATTTAAACCCTAACATTAAATCAATACATTAGAATATATTTTATCTATCTTTATTTCAGAAAAAATAAATACACATTTTATGTGCATATCAAGAGATTACATTACTACATTAGGTATTTATATTGAGTCTCCTTTTTCAACAAAGTTCACTTTGTCACAAAACTATGTTTAGTTCACTTTTTTCCTTTACAAATAGAATACTTTTCAATTGCAATTGGTTTTAGTAATATCTTTACCAAGTCCTAGCAATTACACCTTCTAACCGAGACATTTATTAATGCAGGATTAGCAATCATTAAGTGAAAGCATGCCTACCGACTCATTCACCTGCACACAACCATTACTTAACCCTAATGAATTAGTCACAAACAGCAATTGTGCTTAACCTACTGTTTTGATCCATCTGCAAGATCCAGTGGCAGGAAACAATTCTAAATATCAAAGCTACTGAGAAGTGCTGCATCCCAGATATTGAAAGCATGCTGGTCAGGGCCCATCATTGGTAGACTGGGCTTGTGGTTTGGTCCGATTCTAAAACTTGCTAACCACATTGGCTTCCAATTCAGGTTCATGGAAATTCCCAGCTAGTTACTATGATTTATTATTTCTATACTTGGAGCTACAGTACAAAACCAGTCTCCAGTGCATCATCCATTAATGCCTCCCCCCCACCACCACCCTGTGAATGGCACTGTGGGGATTGCCATTTGTGGTGTGCTTGGTATGATCTTTTCCATTACATCATTACTCCCACAGCTTGTGCTCTGTGCACTGCTGAAATGGAATCAAGGACCCTTCTATTAAAATAAAACCTCCTCAAACATACAGCTTCTTCACTGGGATCAGATTATTTCTTCATCTTCCATAGTTTTTTTCCTTTGAGCAAAACAAAACGTTTAATGCCCTCTTATTACACAAGACACAATATTTAGAATGTCTTATCCTTTGTCTCTCCTTAGGGTGGCATGTATGTGTTTCAACTCTTTGACTACTATGCAGCCAGTGGTGTGTGCCTTTTGTGGGTTGCATTCTTTGAATGTATTGCTGTAGCCTGGGTTTATGGTAAGTGCCAGTTGTAAGACTCAGAAGGACCACACTCATTAAATTATTTTGTCTGACACATTTAATAACTGCATTTCAGAGATTGTTTTTAAAACTGGTCACAGGGCCATAGGATTTCTGAAGCTTATTTCACTGACAGACTGGGTTTTTTACTTACAAAGAGAAAACAGGTCATACATGACAGATAAAATACAACCCTATAGCTTTTAACTGCTGATAAAAAATATATATAAGAAAAACCCATTGGGTACACAAATTGTAATACTGGAGATGCCCAAGTGTACAATAGGCGTATTTTTTCTTCCTTATGGAATAAACACAATCACATACACAATAATCTGAAACTTTTTATAATCCTTTCAGTCTTTCATGTGTTGCTCCCCTTTTAACCTTTTAAATTAAGCTGTGAGTGCTCCATTGCCCTTTTCTGAACACTGCAAGTGTGCTAGTATAGTAAAGGCTTTAGCTGATGGGTGTTTTATTTTGCACAATGTAAAACGTTATCACAGCAAAATCACATGATAGCCTTTTTAAGTATGAAACATCCTTGCCATCTTACATTAAATAAAAAGTATAACATATACAAAGATGCTCCATAATAATAGAGCAGTACATGTATTACATTACATGGTGTTCGTTATCATTGAATGGGATTTCAATTAGTTAGTGCTTTCTGAGCAGACTGGAATATAGAGTTTAAAGCAATGCACTTGCTTCGTTCATGTTTGGTTTTCTTAGCTTACTTTTTCTCAGTCAATCAACTGAGTAGGTTTGCTTTTTGCATACATTGTATTGTTTTTAAAACGCATGCAGCAAGTAGTTACCCTTTTAAGTAACCGAATAGATTTTTCACAAGTTTAACCCCTTCATTTGTTCTGGTTCTTTCTAGGCGTTGATAATTTCTATGATGCGATTGAAGACATGATTGGCTACAGACCAAATCCCTGGATGAAATGGAGCTGGACTGTAATCACCCCTGTACTTTGTGTGGTAGGTTTTAATCCAAATCATTTTTAGCAGCAAAAAAGAAAAATAATTGATGTGCAGTTTGTATTCCCAAAGTTCCAGTCTTATAAATAGACAATAACTAAAAAATAAGATACCTTTCCTGACTATTTTTTCCCACTTTGTCTTGAACTCTTGAAAGACAAATCATCTTCAGCTACGGTCTTATAATCCTTTGGATGATAAATGGGTAGTCTAAATAAAAAAAGTGTCTTTTCAGCCTTTGCCAACACTTTCCTTTTTTCTATATATTGCATAGAACTATACAGAGTTTCAGTGGTTAAGCCTACAGTGTATAGGTATAAATAGTTTTGTATTTTTATTTCCTTCCCCCATGTACTGAAAAGGCTTTACACTACCATTCCAGACACTCCATTATTTGGGAAATTTAAGAGCAGATGGGATGGCCATCTGCTTTCCATTGATTTAAATGTGGGATAATTCCAAATGGGTTCCCTAGAGTCTACAGGGTGGGTAGCTGATATGCCAATTATAACAGTCACATAAGAAAGAATCTTAATTACAGGAATTTTTTAAGTTTCTCCATTTTGAAATGTAAGCTTCGTTTTACCATCCGAACTGGTCCTATCTGAAAATAAACAAACCGAAATTGTCCAAAACACTGCTTAAAGTTTATTTTTTTTCTTTAGATAAAGATAGTGATAGTTTAGCATGTTATTAATGCTTTTTGGTGTGGCGTATTTTGTTAGGATCACTTTTGACTGGTCCATTTTCATAGAATATTTTAAAATAATGGATTAATAAAAAAAACAGGGCAGATGTAACAGGTGCTTGCATTGTCATGGCAGTTACTATTCCTGCATTTCCTGTATAGGAAAACCTGTATTTGGAATTTTCCATATTGTTTAAAAACTGACAAGCAAGGCGTATTTAATTGTCCTTAACTAAAAAGAAAAAGTCATCCATAAAGCAGAGCTTTATTTACAGTTGGACGGGATCATCTATAAAGCGGTCTTAATTTAGAATCACAGTTGTGCAATACAAAACAGTCATTCAGGAACAGGCAGTTTTCTGATAAAGCTTTTTACTTGAGCAATTGGAACAGGATAAACCTGCTTAAGGGTGACATTATTTTTGTTCTTAGCTACTGTAAAACACTTTAGTTTTAATATGAATGAAAATTTTAAAGCTTATGTTGATTACAGTGTACTGATCACATGCAAGGAACATTTTTTCATAATAAACATGGAGATGGCACAGTGTCTGACTACCTTCCAGCACTTGGGTCCTGGGTTTATTTCTAGACTGCAGTTTTATACTCAAAATCTAGTTTTAAGTTCATTTTTGCTTATTTGAAGTGCTGATTAGACATAGATTTTGTGCTTAACCGTGCACACAAATACCTAATAGCACGTTCTGTATAGAACTTAATACTATCTTAAGTTATACAATCTCTTAATATCTCTTCTCTTTCTATTTCCCACAGGGTTGCTTTATCTTTTCCTTGGCCAAATATACTCCTTTGAAGTACAACAAGGTCTATGAGTACCCTGATTGGTCAATAGGTCTTGGCTGGTCTTTGGCTCTTGCTTCCATGATCTGCATCCCTATGGTAGTTGTCATCAAGATCATTCAGTCTGATGGGCCCCTTATAGAGGTAAGATTTGAAAATACCTGGCTTTATCTCCCATATGCCTACCTCCTAAAGTATCAATGCACTTATGATCTATATAGCTATATGATCCCTCAGATAGAGGTAGAAATACTGTATAAAAAACTTCAACTAAACTTCTTACATCTATCTGCCAGTTGCAAATGTTATAGACCCAGTGCTTCATAGTGAGCTCCTATTTGGCCACTGCCAAACATATAGCTTACATCAAGTACTGGATTTTCTCATTTGCAGTTGATAACAATTCTTAAAATTTGATTTCAACCGATCCTTTCAAATGTAACCAGAGAGGTTTGCCTGTTCATGATGGTTTTAGAGGATACTTGCTGACAGTGTGCTATTCCAGCAAAGTAGTTGCAAACACCTTCTCCTAGTTCCAAATCAGTTGATGTTAAATAACGGATAAAGTAAGAAAGATAAGAACATTTATTACTCACTCCAAATTTTCTATACATCATTTTGTTTAGTTAATTAATCAGGAGTCTTGTTCCTGACATCGTGTAGCCCTGGAAGTCAGTTTCCAGAACACAGCCATGTCATGTTACTGTAGACCCCCACAATATATGAGGAATTAGAGACGAGAGGAGACCTTGTAGCGTACAGAGGTGTGAACCAGTTTCTCACTCTCCCCTCAGCGGATTAAGGCAGTGGCGGCTCCTGCTCGAGGAGGCGCGAGTTCCCGCCCTGCTGATCTCCGGCCGAAGGGCAGCGAGCTGGGCTATCCCCTGGATCCAAATGGGAACAACGGCCTGATAAAGCCCACCCACACCATTGTAGAAACGATGATGTGAGCGCTCTCTGTGAGAGGAATAATGACCTGCTTTCCATGTTATACTTGTTAACTTTTAATAGTCGTAGGACCAGGTTTACATTGCTATGTATCTGCACTAGGATTTCCTTTTTTTTTTCTACAGAGGAAGTTACATATTGTTTTCTGTTGGTGTTTTTACTGTTTTTTATTATAATATTATTGCTGTAGGTAGAAGCATTGATCTCATACATATGAGGCAGTATTTGCAAAATGGGACTTTATCGTTCTATTTTATACCTCCTTTCTGTAGCTAGTGGAATAAGTGGTCTGCTTTGGGGAGGGGGAATGGGCCACAATATTAAACTAAAAAAAGTGTATCGTGTTTGAAAGTAACATTTCAATATGTCAGTGTGTAAAGAATATAAGCTCTCCCCCACCCCACCCAAATTTTTATGTTAGTGTGGAAAGTATCCTTGTATGGTAAGGTTTTATTTTGTTGTTGATGTTTGTGAAATACAACTGAATGTAACTCAGCCAGCAACATCAGCAGCCAAACACCACATGTCACTGAGAAACCACTACCAGTTCATGGTTGGATTCCATGCAGGGTTCATTGTGCCTCAGCCATCTTCATTGAAGGGGGGCTGGCATGGAGGATTTTGGGGCTAACACTAACTTTACATCCTAGTGCATTAGTGTTTTATTTAACTTGCACTTTATGAGTTACCCTGTAACTGCTTTAGGCATCTAAAGTAATTCCTATTGTACTGCTGGCCTCATGGTCTAACAGCCAGGTGTACAACACATGGAACATTTGGCTAGTGGGAAAACACTCACTTCAGTTTAACACCTAATGAAGGATACGCCCTTCTTAGAAGGACAAAAGGGCACAATGTACCATGAATACATTCACATTAACAAGCTCACCACTTTCAAAATGCTTTTATAATTTTTTTTTAAAAGTGCATTTTGTAAACTGCTGCAATAATTTGGATTCCCCCATTCTATTTCGCCATCCACTTTTTATAACCGAATTTGAAGAAGACTCAATATTTTATTTTTTAAAAATGCACAAAAACCTCAATCAAAGGTAAATGCACAAAAAAGGCTTTAGTCAATGTGATCAATTATCAAATTACAATAAATGTATCATTTAAACCAGATAAGTTAATGAAAGCAGAGGTCGTTTCTTGTAAACTACACCCCAGTTCAGATTTTTCACTTTTACATGTTTGTTAATTTTTTAATCACATTTGCCTTTTTGTATTAGAACTTTATACTGTACATGTGCAGCACTCTGCAACTGATTACAAATCTTTCTGGAGACAGAATAATCAATTTATATTTAAACGTTTAATCAGCATAAGCTTACATGCAATTTAAATGTGCAATAGAAATATAGCTTCTTATTTGTTTTTCTAACGGTCGGTACTTTATATGTTCAAACACTGAGACTGAAGACAATGAAAAGTTAAAACTGTAATGTGATGGCAAAGCATATATGCAGAGCCATTAATTTTACAAGGATGCTGTTATTACAAATTTGGCAATTGCCTGTTCAGTTCTAGTTTTGTTAAACAGAACCCAAACTGAAAATAGAAACCCAAAATATATCTTGGAGAGATATTACCCAAAAGCAATTAGTCTTATGCGTTTCCCCAAAGAGATGAGCATCAACCTATAACAGACATCCAGCTGATATCAGACACTGAGGCACCTTGAGCCAGATGAGAAATCTTGATGTGAAGAAAGGTTTTTTTTTTTTACACCTTATGTACCAACCTTGTTTTTTTTACAAATGTAAAAGGGGAAGATGTTTTGAATTCACAAAACAAGTTTTTTAAACTATTGAACATTTTTGTTTTTGTTTTTTAAAACTAACCTGTAAGCTAAAGAAAAAAAAGTGTTAAAACGGGTTTTACAAAATCTAAAACTTTATAATTTCTAATAAACATTTGTATTTGAAAAAGCCTTCATTTTTCCATGTTCAGTAGCTAACCCACACAGAATACAGAACAGCCCACGAGAGCCGTAATCACTGAACAATCACAATGATAACGTTGGGCTGGCTTCACACAGATTTTTGACAGAAAGTCTGTTTACCAGTGGTTTATTTACTCAGTTTCAAAATTCCGACTGTGTCTGCAGATCCAGCAAATAGCTTGGAAGTGAATAAGCTCTAGTTTCTATGCCCCTTGCTGCCTTTTATTACTTTTAACATCAAAGAGTGCTGGTTCCAAACAAAGATATTCAAATATTGGCGTACTGCAAGTACAGTACATATTTTACCATTCTGTTGCAGAGGTTTTGAAATGTGTAAAACTGAATGGGAAGGAGGAATCAAAAGACAGGCGTGAGATATGTACAGTATCTTCTCTATATGATCTAGTCAGGAAGTAAATCATCAAGGTTTTTCCTATGTACACTGGGCTTCGGACCCATCATACTGTTTAATGATCAAATCAGAAATGCTAGGGCTTTAAGACCTTGCAGGCATAGATTGACCTTCATTCGCATACACCCATCGTGTAAAAGGGGATTAATATAAAAAAATGGAATACTTATTAAAATGGCTAGTCTCCAACAAAAGAAAAGTAGGCTTGGGCCACTGCTGGTATACTTTATTAAAAATAGTTTCATTGTTTGAAACTTTTCAAGTTAAAATTCCAAATCGTCTTCGGCAGGCCTCCCATAAGTATGTATGTACTTGACCTTGTCCGTTCTCAAACGGTTCTTCGTTTCCCACTTGCACAGTAATCAAAGGTACAAGGTGTGACTTTACTTAAATACTGTACGATGCATTGACAACACAGGACCTTTACAGTCCTGGGGGTCAGGTGTTGTCGATGGGTGATAGATACCACTCTGTGCACTGAGACCAAACAGGATGGAAGGTTACATCAGACCCCAGATGAAGTTAAGAACTGGAAATTGAGTAATATATGCAACTTGAAATCTCCAAAACATACTGTACATCACGTGACCTAGTAGTGTTCACAGTTGGTTGTCTCGAATGTGTTGCACCATGAGATATCGGTAGTTACGGCTGCATAATTTTATTTATTAAAGACAAATTAAATTGGTGAAGAATTCAAAAGATTCATTATGGAAAACTTTACAATTGATTTTTTTTTTCAGCCCCAATTCGGTACCAATGAGTAGTCCTGAATGAGTAGGGGGTATTAAGAAAATGATTCTCATACACTTAACATCTCAGAATACATGTGACAAAGACTAAAATCTGGGTGCAATTTGCATTATCTGAGTTACTTTGTTTCCTACCTACTCATGCTCTTGAAATTTACATAAGCTCCTAACAAACTAGCAAGATGGGATAAGTTCCTTCCTTTGTTTATAACTAGGGGGGATAAAAACATCTGTAATTTGTATTTGTTTAATAAGCCCTAATTCAGATGTGATTGGTTTTCTGCTGGGCTCCAGTTTTTTCAGTTTCACTCCGATTCCATTTTATTTACTTTAGCTTCATTTTAACATTCAGCTTCCATCATGGATTTACAGGCATGAGGTCTATATTGCTTTATAGAGAGTGCACTGTTGAGTGGCTGATCAACAAAAACACATCTGGTATCTGATGTTTAATATATGGTTATATAGAGCTGGAATTGTTCTCTGGTTGAGCAATATCAACATTGCATATAGGTTTTTTATTACTGGATGGCTAAAAATAATAATTAGGCTTATTTTCACTAGTATTTGTCTTGGAACCAGCTTGATTTATAAAAACAACAAACCCACCAATTTTGGCTCAATAAAGGGTAAGCTGAGGGCCTTGCAGTTAGATCCATGAAATCTGAATAGGGAAGAGTCAGGCAATGGTGATACCATTTGGGCTGGATCATTTCTGTTCAGTGATGCTGGCATGGGGCAATATTCTCCTGTCAGACCCACTTCCTGTACTGTAATACCAAACAAGTCAGTCTGTGGCAATATTACATGTAACTGTTTTACACTTCATTGCTTGTGCAGTTATTTGATAGTTTTGCATTTTTAGAGGGAAAAAAAACATATTTTGGTAATATTTTTCTTTGCTTTGATAGAAGACATTTGTAATTTGACAACTTTGTGAGGGAAAAAAAAATAAAAATATTTTGAAAAACAAGTCACAGTGGTCTTTTCTTTTGCGGGCGGGGTTGGGGAAATATATGAAAGATTTTTTCCAATAAGCTTTATAAAAAGTTGCAAATGGTCTTTAGGGGAACATCTCTCTTAAATGGGAATTCTAAGGGTTAGAGTGGTCTATTTGACCAAACAGTGAGCTCAATGAAATCATCAGAAGATAGTGGAATCAACAACAGAAGACATTTCAGGTTTCAAGGACTGCTGTGATTCACAGGGAATCACCATGATTTCATGCACTTTTATCGTAGTTAATGGAAAATCGATGGATTTTCAGGTTTCCTTTTTACCTAACAAAACAAATAACTTGATTACCTAATGGACCTTCCCGCTTAATGGAAACAATCTAAAAGCCATCTAAAACCTACTGGCAAATATAGTAAGAGTGCATTAATAATCATAATGTAGTGCATATTTATAAATAAGGTGTTCAGATCCCTATAACGAAGGTGTTTCTGCATTTGTTTCTATTGAATACCTCCCTTTAAAGTGGAATTAATGGTACTCTACATCCTAAATTAAAAAAACGTCCTAGGGTTTCTATTGCTAAAAATTTAAATATTGCACGTACTATTCATACACTAAACATAACTATCGTAAGCTGAAATATCTGGCAGTAGATAAATGGTTCATCTATTAAAAATATCAAGGCCTAAGGCACGAGATAAAAGAATAACTATGCCAGAGGTTAAATTACAGACGTGGAGGAAGAAACTGCAGGTTAAACAGTTGGATGATGAGCAATCAAGGACATCCATTATCACTATTATCCAGGGTGACGCAAATGACTTCAAATCTACACATCAGTGAAGACATGATGTTAAGAGTGACTACCCTTCAGTGAAAATAACATTTCAAAATGTTTTAGGTACTGTATGTGAAATAATGCCAAAAACAAAACCTTATTTGTACTTAGTGGCTATGCTATCGTTCTCATCTTGCAAAACATTTATACCTAAACTGGGGCAATCAAGGGTAAGCAAAGAGCATTGCAATACTTAAATTAATATGCTTTACATGAAGATACATACTGTGTAAGTGACATCACAACAGCATATGTTAGCTCATCATAAAGGGCTGCAGGTTTCAGTTCATGTAAGAAGGTCAAGGAAGAGATCTGAGGAAAAAGGACAGATTCATTTTCTTTAGAGAAGCAGATTTTAATAAAATATTTTGGGGGGGGAGAATTTTTATTTTCTATGATTTTAAAGATCTTAATTTTATTATTTTATTATTTATTTTTATTAATTGTATTTTTAATTTAAGATCAAAAACAGTAAGCAAATATAGAACAATGGAACACAATTAAAAGGGGGGAGATTTTGTAAATTAAAATGGATCTGTCCAGGCTGACATATTTAGAAATGATTTAGAAATGAACACAACCAGTATCTCAGCTTCATCCTGCCTCACAAAGTTGAGTTCTTGCTGCATGTAGACACACCAGTGCCTGAAGATGGACTATATAGTGCAAACTGTCAAAGAGCTGGAGCAGACAGGGGCTGCAAAATCAATAAATGTAACTGTAAAGAGCAAAAGCTAGATCCTATGCTGCAGCTGTTGAAACACATCAAGCTCTGGAAGAAGTGCAAAATGCTTGTTTGGTGGGTGGTGGTGGTGGGGGGGGGGGTTAGAGATACATCAAATAAAAAAAAAAACAAGATTCCCTGAGATCAAGGGTGTCTAACTCCTGGAGGATCTAGTGTCTTCTGGTTTGAGTTCCAAATTGAGTTATTTGTTAATTTAATCAGTCGAACTTAGATACAGTACATACAGTGGAGGATGTTTCTTAAGATCCTTTCTAGATGATACCTCAAACCATCAATTAATAGTACAGTTACAATACCTATAAAACACTTTGGAGCAAGGTTAGAAATTATGCAGTGAAACAATTAGACCCCTATGTAACTGAGAGGTTGGGTGGAAAACAAAAAGCAGAAAACACTAGGCCTTCCAAGAACTGAGTTTACTTCCAACCTAGATCCTGAAACAGATACAGGCAATTGTCCTCCAAAATGCCAAGGAGAGTAAGAATCTTTGTTGTTGTACAATATAGACATACTGTACGAAGGGCTGAGAAAAAGTTGTTAAGAAGAAATTATTACAAACTGACCACAGCTTATTACAATTTGGGGGGAATGCCAAGAAAGCAGTGGATTTAGTTCCAAATCTTCCTTGAGTTTGCAATACAAAATAAACGGTCCCAGTGGTTTAGGCAACGCCATCTCACTTACCGTAGATGGCATGAAATCGATGCACCAGAATCCTTTATACTGTATAAATTACTGTAACACCAACTGGACAGCAATATTCAAATTAAAGCCAGGCCACCAAAGGATTTAAGGCCTTGTAAGTTCCCCCAAAGGAACCCTTGATTATTAACAACAAAGCTAATTTGTTCAGATGGGGCATATAAAAATACAGTAATGTGAGGGGGTTCTGTATGTTCATATTGATAATGGAGATCCTAGGTAGCGCACCCATCCCACAGCATATTCAGTTACACTGTACTTAGAACTGACCTTTAAAGATAACAAGGGAAAAAAACACGTACTTACATGTTATGAATATATAACCTTCAGCGCAAGACTGGAGAAAAAAAGGGCAATATGCTTGTAAGTGGTTTTGTTTGTTTGGTACATTTACTGTAGGTTACAACTAAATTTCACCCACTTACATTATTAGCCAAAACCGCACTCAGATTCAGGCCTAAAGACCTGAAGCAGTAAATTGATGCCTGCCGATATGTTTTCACAGCGCCCTCTTGTGTTGTGGAAGGGAACTGATCTCCCCATTCCCACATTCACACTGGAATCTCATCACCATACTGTACATCATAATAATTTTTAATATTTTTGTAATCAACTCTTCCTTGTTTAACAATAAAACGTTTTAGGGACGCCATCTCAGATGCAAAACAATTTCTGAAAAAGGAAAGTTGCACTTTAAGAGCACTCGTAGGCGTAACAAGGGGTGGAGCTTTCAGTATATAAAACAGTCCTCTTTCAGTTTACCCTGCTCGCACGGGCTGAGGAAGGTTAAAGTTGATTTGTGTTCTTGTAACATGGTTCAGGACTTCCTCTTTGTTGTTTGTTGTTTTCTGACTGCCATGCTGTAAGTAAACCTGTAACTCTGTTTTGGAGTTTAACATTATGCACTGGAGCTCATGTCACTACTCAGTAAAGAGAGCCTGTGACTAACTTGTAATAGAATACAATCTATCCAAAGTAAATTTATTTTGCTTAAAGGATATTATTTTTACAAATCTGCAGGAAAATGGTGGTGACTTAGTTAACAAAAATAAGTAAAACCTGTGAATATCTCTTATGACATAAACTTGTACTGTACATAAAGACATGGGAAATGTACACATAATGCACAGTAAACTTTTTCACATATATTTAAGTATATGGTAATACACTGTACAGAAAATGTCATTTATGGCTTTGTACAATGTTAAATGTTAACTTATTCTGAAAATGTTAAAAATATAACAGTATACCTACATAAATCTACTGTACAGTATCAACAGCAAAGACAGAAATCTGGAGTTTGGAGAACTTATTCAGTGGGAGCAATGCTGGCCTGTATACTTAAGCATTATCCAAGAAGAAATAATGGCTAGCACTGGAGTGTCTCTGCTGAGTGCAAACTGAAGGGAGAAATACATACATGCCCAAAACTGAAATATTCTAAGGCACTTCCATTGCATTTCATCAATATTATCAATCTAATATTACGGGAAGCAAATATCCTCTTCAAAAAGCTTGTCTTTTCATGATGCATACATGTGTCTATATGTTTGAAGGAAATGTCTGCAAACAGATTTATGAGTGACTTCTACAACAAGGAAAGTTGTTGAACAGGTCTAAATGTATCTTCACCTTTTCTGAAGGAATGGGATGAAAAGATCCAATCTCTAGGGAAAAGCCTATGAAATTCAGTATTAAAGTGCTAAGTTGATCCCACAGTGCCAACAGTAACACTAGTGGAATACTATCTAGGCTAGGAGATTTCAGCTTTTGCTTAGATTGTGCAGTAGTCTTCAACTCCTGCTGAGTTCTATGACCATCTGAAACTCAGCAGGAGTTCAGAGGTCAGCAGGAGACATACTGTAGAGTTATTTCTTTGTAGCCAAGTAAGGATTGTTAATATTTCAGTTAAGTACAGTATATCATGTTTGCAAAGAGACCTGCATTTATCATAAAGATGTGAGATTGAAGTTTGTGTTCCAGTTGAATTGGAAGGACCTCCAAACCTTTTGTGATTGTGAAGAAAGAAGAATTGGCAGTGTGATTATGTAGTAGAGATTTTAAAACCTGACACAAATGGCATTATACAACGGATTAAAACAATAAAGCAAAACATTCACTTTGCTGCTACTGTACATGGTAAAGGAGGTTTGTAATATAGTTCAATGATGAAATAAAGGTTATCTAAATAAAGGAAGCTAGTGGTTATGCAGTATTTTAACTTCTGTGAAACTTGTATAAAACGTAGCATACCCAGCCCTCTAAAGTGCAGGTTTCCTTCTACATGTGTTAGGAGGATATGATGTAAGGGAAAGCAGATGATGCAGTTAACGATTTTAATATCTAGTTGGGTCCTGTAAGTTTGTCATTTGTTGTTTACAAGCAGTAATTGCAAACAGGTGAAAATTCTTAGAATGAATTGTATGTACTGTAAGATACTGGGAAAAATGAATAAGCAAGTTGCATATTAAATAAAAAAGTCATCAATCTGTTGCAAAACTGAATAATGCCACAGTGGTGCAGTGATGTTTGAGTGAGCAAAGTCTGCTATGTCTGAAGATGAGAGGTAGTGTTTGGCTTAATCAGAGTCAGGCCTTGGGGGTGTTGTTTTTCTTTTCAAATCCAGTAAATGAGTCAGTCATGCTGCTATTTGAGTGGGAAGATTATTTTCCATTTTAATGTGATCAAGTGTAAGGATGGACATAGCAGAATACAGACATACAATGCTCACATTATTGTCTGGAGAACTGTGGGGTTCTGTTTAAAAATATTCTACAGTAGCTCCAATAGTTCAGGGGTGGGCAGAAGTGTTACGTTTGCAGTAGAAGAAATACTGTAAGTAAAGCAGTGAAGTAAGCAACAAATTTGTTGGAAGAAAGGTAGCATGTCCTATTTTAAGCGTGTTAAACGGTTCGTGGAAGTGAAATTAATTTCTTGAACTAAATAAGAACTGAAACCAATAGCACTCACATGTTAGACGAGAAGGTTTATGTTGGCAATACAGTATGTGGAAAGAGTAGGAATTGGAGATATCCTCTTCTATTTGATACACTCCTCATACTTGTACTTTTGAAGCCATTTTGCCATTTTTTTTTTCAAAACCCAAGACATCATACAACAAATTAAAAAAATGAAAGATTTGACTTTGGAAATAATTGTACCTGCCTCTGGGTGAAAGAGTAATGTCTTTACATACCCCATAGGTGTAAAAGAAGCCTTCATAGAATAACAAAACATGTCTCCCTCAGTTTCTGAAGTGTGTACATGACATGTTCAAAGATATCATAAGAACATAAGTTACAAGAATTTGTAACATCTGGCTCATTTGGCTCATCTAACCTATTTGGTATTTAGTAGTTAATAGATCTGGGGATCTCATAGGGCCATTTCTTGAGGAAAGTATTCACAAAACCCTTTAAATATAATGCCTCTTATTCTTGGTTTTAAATGCATTTTTAATTAATGTCCACTTGTATCTTCTAGTTCTTGTTTCACTTTTCATTCTGAAGAAGTGAGCTGGGTTGATTTTGTGATTTTGGGTTGTGTTTTGAAGAATTTTTCAAACCTGTACCAGGTCCCCAAGTCACCCATCTCAAGAGTATGAATATTCCTAGTAGAACAGGGCAGACAGGCAAAGGGCTAAAACCCATTAGTGAAAAGAAATTCTTCTAAAGCGATTAAAATGTTTTCAAATGATTGGGTCCATTAAAAGGGAAACAATCCTGCACTTGGAAGAAGAAAAGAATGAAATGAAAATCTAATTGACTAAAGTCGAATTGGCTTAAATAAAATACAATCCTCCATGGGAATCCATGAAGTGATTGAAGCCATTGGAGCTGATACTTCTAATCCCAACCATATCTTAAACATCGTCACAGGAATTGCCTCTTAAAGGTTTACAGGGCTCCTAGCTTATTTAAAGCCTTTAATGTAGGCGAATATTAAAGTCCACAAAATTGTGCCCATACGACTGTATGATGTGGTCACTGAAGATGAATTGGACCAGTATGATTTCAGTGAGGTGCAAATGCTGTTTTTAAGCATCAAGTGATATAAATGTAACGTGATGAAATATATGGGAATGAAAATGTTTTAACATGCATGATTAATTAAAGCAGGGTTCAGAGAAATTCAGACGCCATGCTGGACAGTATATGTGCTTGATTAGTTGAAGGTGAGCTGCACTGACATGCTGAGTGGTTGTATTTTGATCATGATCATGGCGTTCAGGTGACAATTTAGATGGTACTGTACAGTATGAGGCAGCAGCTTGAAATGTTTTGTCTTGCGGTGTCTTATATTGCAGACTGGAGTTCTTTACTGGATGATTTGACTGAGGGAAGCTGCTATCTTCTGGTAGCATGGCACATAGCACATGGCACATGTGTCATACGATTCTTCATTCGGAGGAACGAGCTTTATGTAGAATTGCAAAGAAAACCCAGTGTCCAAAGTGTCAATAAACGATTTTGTTGAACATGGATTTTTCTGGTTGAATTTTCTACTCTTTCCATTTTTTCTAAACAGTTGCACAAATAAGAGCGAGGTTGGGGGATAACGTAGGAAGTACTTGACTTTATTAACATGGCTTCGATAAAATGGAGCAGAGATGGGAAACACTGGATTGAGTGAATGCATGATTATAATGTTCCAGAAGGTTCTGTGGGTACTGTCAGGAGCGTAGGAGTTTCTGTGAACCAAGGAGACTATAACTCCTTGGTTTGGAAAAAAGTGTAGCAAACACTTATGATACTTTGCTTTGGAATCTTCCATCCTCTCAAAACCTTTGGGTTTTTGGAAAAATGGGGTGTCTGGATTTTCTCCCTTGTCTCTCATTTTCTAGAATTTACCCATATTCAATAAAGTGTGTGATTTTCTTCTGTATTTTTGCTCTCCTCTCTGGTGCATCGTCACTAAATAGTGTTTAAGCTACTGTACATGAGCTGAATGGTCTCCTCACATTAGTAACCTTCCTTATAATCAAGTCCCGGCTTTAGATGCTGCAACATTGGGTTCAGGCGAGGAGGTCTGACTTTCAAAACATTTGATAAAGGACTGAATTATAATCCAGTAAAAATCACAAGCTTCTTTCCAGACCAGACAGCACTTCAAAGTAGCAGTTACAAAACTTCTTCACATGGGAAAGATATGTTCACATTTCTTTTCTGTTTTAGGCCTCTCTGTAAATACAACAAGTTGTTTCCTGTAATAATAAAACAGTATACAAATGTTTGATGTAATGTGGTGATTTTGGCTTCCTACAAATACTGTTCATGCTTTTACTTTAGTTTCAGGAAATTGTCTCAAGCTTGCAGCATGACACTGTCTAACCTATTACTTACAGTGATTGCAGGCCTTCCAAATGCTTAAGGCAAACATTTTTGAGTCAAATCAGTACAAATGTGGTCCCAAAATAAGGTTTAGATGATGACACTAGAAACTGTTTAGAAAACAAAATGCTAAGAATTCTTACTGAACAACACAGCATTAGTGATGAAAGGATGCAGGGATGCACAGTTCAGTGAAGGTCTGAGATGAATTCGTGATGAAAAAGGTCATTTCTGGAGAACACAGTGATAAACACACACAAGGTGCATCCCCCACAGTGTCCAAAGTTCCAGCAGTGTTACAGGGAGTTATATACTGTAGGTCACCCTATGTTATTACCATGAATGGGTTTTTGAGCGAGCATAACCAATGTATTGGAATCATAGACAAATACTTCCACTTATTGCACGGTGTCTATTCCTGATAATGTTATTCCCATCTTTCAGTTATTTCTGAGATGTCACCTACCTCTACTGTTATTTTTGACGTCACATACAGCAGGTGTCTATTTAAAATGCACTCAAACTAGGTCAGGACTAATGATCCCAAACTAGAGTCAGATTACTTGACAACAGTACGTGTTGTCAGCCAAAACATTTGTAGCATTATGTTCTATACAGTAAGTCAGAGATCATAGGCATAATTCAGTAGCTAATCAAGGGTTAAGATCAGAAGTAAACCTGTTCATGAAATAGTTCGTGAAGTTACCTCTTGGTAACCACAACACTTCAAGTTCAGGCAAATATACAAAATTAAGTAAGTACTAATGACTATAATATGGTATGAGTCCTGAAGACATAGAAACAGACTTTGTTGTATATACAGTACATGTACATACAGGTATAGTTCTTAGTTTACTATTGTTCTTGTGCTCCTTGCCTGTATTTGTTCTCCTCCCTTGTCTGTGTGCAAGTGACAGTTTGGGTGTTTGTGGTTACAGTCTTGTACCTGCAGGAGCAGCAGCAGTCCTGGGATTAACAGAGCATACAAGAAGAAGGACTCAGCGATCTGATGGGCTTAAGTGAGTGGGGGCCTGTCCTACAGCAGAGAACATCTTTCTCACTCAAAGCTATTGCCTTTTTTGGGGAGATAAACAGGGGCAGGCATACAGTACTCCATTTTTGCAGACTTCAGGTTCTGGTGAACTACAGTGTTAGCTCTTTCTCTCAAACCTGTTTTTTGGTTTTTCCTTGCATAGAGTACAAGCGGCACAAACTCTGCTTATTTAAAAGAGGCTCTTATTTTCAAATTTTTCCATATGCTCCAGTATGTCTTGGAGGCTGTATAACAATAGGTAGGAATGGAAGTTAAGTCTGAGTATACAGTAATTTCAAGGACTCACAAAATACTGTACTACATTGATCAGTTCAACACATTGCCAATTTAAAGGCCTCTAAAATTGTTAGTGCACAACCCAGGAAACTCTTTGCTATACTTTGCACCAGTCAAGAATAATCATATTAAAAAGGTCATTGTATAAAAGTAAATATAACTTCTTAACCTGACACACCAGGCCTCAATTCAAATTTCTATTTGCTGTAGTTTGCAAAATTTGTGGCTTTGCTAATTACTGTACTTCCACAAAAAATGTCTTTCAAAAATTGTCCTGGGGCGTCAGCTGAAAATGCATTCTGCATTAAGTAAGCATTTCAGTTTTTCAGAGTCAACACAATAAAATTAATAAATTCTGATTTGATGCACGATCAATACCTGCTTGTCAGATGTACAAGTCTTCAGGAAAATGGAGTTACAACAGGTACAAAACATTCCTAAGAAAAGAAAAATTACACTTAGAAATGTCGCTGCTATAAACACTTCTCCAGAAGAAAGAATAGAAACTGGAACAGTACAACATTCTATGTTGTGTTTTGTTTGCTCACTTTGATTTTAAAATTGGAATCTAGAGTCAAATTAGAAACTTCAACAGAATGACGTTTCAGATCCTTATACAGTAGGTAGTGCTTGAACAGTACACTATGTATAAAAGATAAATGGATTCCTCACTTGGCTTTAGCTGGGAGTTTATCCTTCCTAGACATACGGTCAAATGCTGATCTGTGATGCGATGGAAATAAGCAAGCTGAATCTTATAAATAGATTTTGACTCTGAGCAGGTGCAGAAAAGAAGTCCATCTCTTCATTAACTGCAAAAACCACAGCTACAGAATGGACAGAATTATTTTCAGGCCAGGGATCGGATCATATTTCAAAAAGGCTGTCAGAAGAGACTCAGTGCCGTGAATTATATAGCAAGCATTATCCAATGAGTGATAAAACAGGGCAAGGTTATTTGAAAATGGAGAAGTGAATAAAAAAATTCCTTCTGGGCAACTTATACACCGTGGAAATATTTCAAAATATGTTGTTTAATCAATTTACAGACAAAGCAGCTTTTCAATATTTCTCAAACAGAGCTCAAGATTAATATGCTTATGCCTCACCTATCTGAAATGGAACACTGTGTGGTCTTCATGTTGTGTGGCACAACATCTGCTGGTTGTAGCTTGTTTGCTGGTTGTTCTTTAGCCAAGGGACTTCAGAAAGCCCATTACCGATTAGGCACAAGAATCTGGACTGATTGAATAAAAATATACAAAATATACACAAATGCAGATGGCAAATCCATACAGTACAGTATGTGAGTAACACAGCATGTGAATAAATGCCTCATCTGTATCTATCTGAATTACGAATCTGTTATCTGTTACGAACCCTCCACTGGCCGTACACAGATTTTACTTCTGTAAATGCAAAAAAGAAGATAATTTTAAAGGTGTTGCAGGTGTTGAAAAGTTGTACATCCAAAATTGTAGATCACAGAGAAGCCATATATGACAGGTGTCATAATTCCTATAGGAAAATAGTTTTTTTTTTATACAGCACACACAGGATTAATATTTTTGTTTTGGTTTTTCAACCTATATAAATACTCTCTACATCAGGACTTGCTGCCATGGAAAAGACATCTTCTAAATATATTTGAAGTATTAGTAGCAGCAAAGAGTGCAAAGATAGGAAAACAAACTACAGGATCCCTCCTACAGAAAGCAAAGCAACATGTTAATTTATGTATTTTATTTATATAAAAAGGAAGTAATCATTACAGTCCCTCTTTAATAAAGAATATTTACAGTTGCATCCAGCCAGACCAAAATAGTTCTGAATCCATCAAGCTTCCAATATTGTGCTTAGATACATCAGCGAAGAAAATCTCATATAAAAATACTATACAGAGAATACATCTTTAATATTACACATTTAAAAATACACATTAATATTAATGCATACATATCATTCAAAATGCATAGGGATGGAAACAAAGAGGCAAATTTAAAGCCTTAAAACGCTTGAGTAAAAACCAGAAGCATGACTCCAGGCTTCCTTAGAATATTGCATATAAAACATTTAGCAATACCTTTCGGTGTCAAATATTATGGCACATTAATATACTTACATACAACGGATCAGGTACTGAACACTTAAAAAATACCAAAGGTTCTAGGTAAAAACAATACTTCATCTCTAGTGAATGAATTAAAAATACGCAGTCAACTTATCACTCAGCTCGGCTTTGTGTCAGAGCCTATAATTTAAACGAAACAGAAATGCATCCTTACAAATAGAAACTGATCTGGGTCGTTTTTAAAGGATCTGATTTTGTTGTGGATTTGAGCAATTACGTAAGAGCTTAAAAAGATTCCAGAGGCAGAAAAAGAGCATTCCGACAGAACACTGAGAGAAAGCTCTTAGCAAGTTTACATCTGAACGAAACAGATTGTGTTCTGTTCAGCATTCTCAAAAATCTGAGTGAACAAAAGCAGCTTTCTATTTTATGGTAAAAAGATCTTTCTTGTGCGTTTCAGCAAGGACACAAAGAGACCCGAGGGCAGGCAGATCATACTTACTAATCCACTGATAATTCTATTTAGTTATTTGGCAGCATGAATGGAAGTAAATGAAATACAGTGTCAAAAATAGAAATTAGTGTGGTCAAGTATGCCCAGACTACACAAAAAGGCCTATAACACAATTAAAGTGAAAAGAAACCAATTGGAAATACATTAAAAACATCCACAGATTTTCTCCTACTGGTAACAAATTACTAATACTAAGGTGGCTTTTTTTAGAACTGCTTTTTCCTGGATAGTTCGATGTCTACGTTTTTTTTCTGTTATGGCACTGTGTAAAAGGTCAGTCTGTTATTACAAGCTACAAAGTTCGTGAGGGTAAAAATTCTGCTTTTTGGTCAGGATTCCACTCTTGAACTATCCATCAATTGGCTTAAGAAAAACAGTTTTTTTCTAGAACATGGGGCAAAGTGAAAAAAATCAATGGACTGCAGCTATAAAAACAGCTTGCAAATGAATTGCTTCCTTGACAAATACTGTAAATAACAATAGCTCTATGGGATTTTAAAAATGGAATAGAAAGTTAATGGATAATAGACTGCTGGGGTCACTTTCACCAGTGCAATCATCTTTCAATAAAGGCCCCCCTCTTAAAAACTCTGCCAGTAAACAAAAAAAAAAGAAGAATTACTCCAAAACTGTTTGTTTAGCCTTATCTTATTTGTATAGGTCACATAGTCATAAGGCTTTAAACTCTAGTTACCTTTAATCCTGACACATGGTAAAAACTGCAGACTGACAAATTACACAAACATCAAAAGCACAACAAATAAGAAAAGGAATGGCATTTTATATGTACAGTACATAATACATTGAAAAAGTTACAAAATTGCAGCACCATATGTGGTAAAAAGCACGCATGCTACATACAATGAAAGTAGCAGATGGTTCCTGTAAGAAAGAAAACAAAAGTACTGGAAGTGAACTAACATTTTGTTGCATGTGCAAAGTCCATTTATAAGAGTCCACTGATTGTGAACAAGAATGTAAAAACAAAACTGTGTGCTAAAACTGTGCTCAGAGAAGTCATTTTTCAAAGCAGTTTTGCTTACCTCAGTTTGTTTCCTGAAGTGGTTATGTACTGTATATTAAAAATAAAACATAAAACAACATATGGAAAACTGTACCACCATCTACAGGCGAAGCTTAAGAATTCAACGATTAATGCAATGGAAAAGTAGAGATATTGGTGAAGTGGCCCCATTAAAATACCCCATAAATCAATCAAACCATCTTCTGTAATACCAAATGAAAAGGGGAAGAACCAGGACAGAGACTATACTCCTGTGACATCAAAGGTGTATGATCAGTCTCGTACTGAAGCTTGGTGGTACAGAATGAATTAAAAGAAACCAAGGGAAAGAGTGGGGAATAGCGAACACTACAGTGCACAAAATGAGGAGTTTCAGTCATGAAACACCAACACAAAATACAACTACAAAGAACTACAAAGAGCTGTGCAGTACTGATTGGAGTAGTGATATAATGGATAACGGTAATCAGGGGAGAGTGGCATTCTAAATGTAAATATGAATAAAGGGAACAGGAAAGTGGAAAGATCTGGAAACCTAAGGAAAAATATGTTTTTGTCCTCAGTTTCTAACATTTATTTATTCTGTGAAGTGAAATTCCTGCTTTGCTTGATGTGCAATAGAATCAATGACAAAACACCAAAGAGCATATCCAAAGATGCCCTAAGGGGAATAAAGTTAAAGGAAAATCATTGAAACCTCAACCAAAACATCTCCTGACCTCAACCAAAACAGAACTTTTAAGGGAAAGAAAACATTTTTGAGTCAGGCAGTACCTGTTGTTTTTAACTTTTGGCTCCAAATTTATTAAAGGCAGGTTCTCTCTTGCATGTTTGGTGCTCGCTTGCTCTTTATGCTGTGTGCTTTTGTTGGCTGCAGTGCAGCGCTTCTTGCCAAAGTAATTTGGGAGAATAATAGGATTCCAGGATCAAGACTCTTTTTTGAAGTGTGAGACTACACAGTAGAAAGTTACGTGCTGAGGGAAAAACAACAAACAAACAAAGAAACGCAAAAAGGAACCTTTCTCTGCCAGCAGCAGGGAAGTACAGTAGGAAGTGAAGTGCTTTTCCTGAACTCTTTTCAGAGGTCCATTGTGCTGGTCTTGTTTTCCCTGTTCCCGGAGTGCTTGCCCTGTAGTTCCCCAGAATCTTCTTCCCCCTGCATGTGTGTGGACTGAGCCAAAGGGTTTCGGCTGATCACCAGCTCGAGTTTGTCACCCGCCTCCGTGATCAGAGGCACGGCCAGGCAACAGTCGAAGTCCCTTGTGCGGACGTGGTTCACCTTTGGGGACCAAAATCACAGCGCGGTGTTAATTTTCTAAGTCGTCTAAGGACTTATTTTCAGCTACTGTAGGGTCCGTTGTGTCACTCTTTACCAGGACGGACGCTATCTAATGCTTTTTTATATAGCACTTCTGAAATCTCAAATCTCACCATTCAGATGAGAAGGAAAATGTCCAAGGAAGTCTGACAGTACTTTTACACTGAAAGTCACAAGGACAGCCACAAAGGCCATGTTGCTCAGAAAACCAATAATACCCAATACCTCTGGTTTTAGTCTATTCCAATAGGGAATCAGAACAGACTAAAACCAGAGATCTCTGGACTCACTGTTTCAACCTGTACTCATTACAGAAGCCTTGGTTATTGGATGAGGCACAAAAGCCCAGTTTTATATTTTGTAAGCATTCCTGTGGATTTTTAATTTGTTGTCTAGCTTTTCCTGCATCAAGATACCAAAAAACAACAAAATTATCTACATTTATTTAATGTGTTATTATACAGTATCAGACATTATCATAGTTTATGTACATGTAGTTAAAGAGTGTCAAAGTGATTCCTTCCCTTTGACTTTCTGAAGATGAGGCTCTGGTAAGGTGATCCTGCTACTGGAGTTCAATAAGTCCATGCAGCTGGCGAGAATTAACATCACTTCTATTTGAGTTTGTGATGTTACAGTTTGTCAACTTTTAATTGTTGAATCCACAAACAATCAGAATGTTTATTGAACATTCACATTTTATTTTGAATGGGCTGTCTTTTTTCTTGCCAAAATGGGCTTTCAAATATGTATTTTATAGAACTGGATCTTATTAAATACAGCTTAAGCTAAGCAGATCCATATTTTTCGTCTTTGGTTTGAAGTTACTAAATATTTTTTATTTCCTCCAGATCATAATTAAGATAAAGCAATTGAGGAAATTGGAAACAGAGGTCACATTTGATATGAATATGGATCTGATTAGGCTGAACCACATTTAAATAAATATTGTGAAAGCTTAACACATGCTGAAATTTCCTGGATTTCCTAAGCTATAATGTATACAATGTATTGGGACTTCTATCCGTACATAGATTTAACAAATTTGGCAAAGTATACACACAAAAATAGTTAAGCTGATAAACTGAGGACCTCTGCTACTTTGTGAAGCTTTATTAATGTACAACATTCTACAAGATACATTTTGCTTTCACTTATAGTGGCTTCATTTATTGATGTAAGAAATTAATTTGAAGAAGTATTACACTGCTTTAGCACAGTTATATTTTCAAAATGTCATATTGATCGTCATAGTGTTTTTTTGTACGGACGTAATAATTGTCAACAACTCCAATATGATTGTCTATCCTTGTGCCCTGCAACCTCCATTTACTTGTGGCAAAGCTTTTCAAAGACCTCCATCTCCTTGTTCATTTTCACTTTTTGTTCAACCGCTTTGAATTTACGGTGTCTGTTGGAAAATTTGGCAGAATGTTAATAATAAGGTCATACAACATGGGCATGAGCTTACTCTATGTGCGTTCCCATGTAGACCATAGTATTCATTTTTGAATGATTTATAATCCAGTTGTGTATTAGACCTTGAGGAGAGGACAAATATATATGACTTGTAGCAGACGTAACACACATTTGGAATAAAAATATAGAGGTCAGAAGTCTCAAACAATAACTGTACATAGAGTTCTTACACAGGAAAGGTAGGAGGCTAGATACATTCTACGAGTATATCCTTTCAAATCACAAAGACAAAGCAGTGGAACTACAATACTAAATTTGAATCAGATTGTAACCAAGATAATGAGTGGAGAAGCCCCTAAACATGCCACTGAGCAGGTGAAAGAGGAACATACAGTATGCCAGAAGGAGCACAGTTTGGCACTGGATAATGAATTTGTATTACCTTAGGATGAGTCTGTTTTATTAACTTATACAGCTGCTAGCGCTAAACCCCACCCTCCCTTTTCTTGCAGCACTTGCAGGCTGATCAAGGGAGTGCTTGTGGTTGCTGCATCATCTGACTCAAGCCCCTCAAGCGAAGTAACACACTGACAAGAACAAGTTAAGGGACAGTGATGTGTCTTTCAGCAACAAAACATTAAGATTCAAAATCTCTCAAAAGCAGGTAACGGGGCTCCAAAATTAGACTTGTTATATGATAACTGTGAATGGCAAATTATCACAGGAATTTGTAGGAGTTCTGGGTGATCTGAAAGAGCACTCCCAACCCTTTATGCTGCAGATAGCGTGGGAAGAGAGGAGTTTTGAAATTTACTTTAGTAGGTGTCAGGATGTTAAAAGGAAATCAGAATGACGCACAAGGTCAAGTTCTTAGCCATGAGGGTGTGTTTCTGCTCTACTCTGTGGCTGGTGTTGGTTAAGTTGTCTTTTCTCTATGCAAAGACCACTGATTTTAGTCCATCAAAGCTCTGTAGGATGAAACGCCCTCAGCCAGATACCTGTAGAATCCTGTCGTACGGTTTCAGCCCCCCACGGTCAGCTGGTCCATCAGGACGGATCATGTTCACATAAACTCCTTTCTCCAGGAACCCATCAGACACACTGAAGCCAAAGTCATCACTTTCAGGGTCCTTCATGATTGTCACCTGAAACAAGAAACCGAAACCTCCAGTATACCACTGCAGGCTGTTAGGCAGCCTTTGACGTGTACTTGTTCATTTAATCTTGATCTAAAGCATACAAAGGGATTAAATGCTCATCAGAGGAGTTTGTTGTTGCAGCAATTTTAAGTTTTTGTACTTTTATTCCAACAAAGATGTTAAAGTTTCTGAAATGTATTTCCTAGGCATAATAGAAGTGTAAATATCCAATCATGTACAAACAGTATTTTGTACATTAAGATTTTGAAATCATACAGTAAATAGCACTTAGTGGGATTGACTACTTGGGACCAACATTTGATTTAAGTAATGCACAACGTGCTTAAACGTGGTGAGGATGATATGCAAAATTTTACTGTGGCACTGCAGCTCATTTCAGTCACAGTACCTGAGCACCTGGGTATAGTGGATTTCCTGGGATACTACTACTTGGCTCAGTCAAACACATCCTACCTGAGGTCTGCAGTGAGGTCCTGACTCTCTTTATGACTCTGGGTGGCACAGACAGTGAGTATTATCATGGGTGTTCTTCTCAAATAAAATAATGTCCTCTTTGAACACACAACCATTGCTTTGGATAGGTTAAACAGTTTCTATCCAAACACCTTTTAGAACAACTACAGTACCAAAAGCAGAGTAAGTTTGGAATACACATCTGACTCCCTCTACATCTGGACAACGTTCTGTCACAGGCAGGTTTGTTTGAGCTCTCTGATTCACATGGTTGCTACACAAAAGAATCATTTGCAAAATGATTCATTAATGTGACACATCTTACTGGTAGGAGGAGATATGTGCAGCAACGAGAAATCTCAGGTATAAGCAATGACCTTTGGTGTTGGCTGCTACCTTTAGCCCAGTTTAGCCCAGGGTTTTCACTGTCTACCAGGACACACACCTTGTGCAGCTCTAGTGGTGTTGGAGACATGATCTCCTGAATCTCCTCTTTGATCCTCCGGGACTCCCAGGTCTTCTCAGATCCTCGGCTTGAAGTTTTGTTCTTTCCACTGTCATGGAGAAGAGTAGCTTTTCTGACTGGACTCATTCCAGGCTGGTTGATAGAATCTACAGGTATATGTGACTTATTTCCATCGACACCTAAACTGAGTGCACTTCCGGTCATTATTGAGGCCTGTAAGGAAAAAGCCAGATAATCTGTATAACATAACATTGAAAACAAATTACAACCTTTTATTAACTGACCCACGGAAGGGCTGATGATTGACAGCTCAATTGTATGACTAAAACTACAGCATGTCTGTCTGCTGCAATGACAATAAAAGCTAATGTGATATTTTTCATAGATAAATACAGGTAAAGTTATACAGCAGCAATAATTATACTGAAAGGTAATAAAATAAAAATACCAGTGTATAGCAACTACAGTAATAACAATTATATGAATTGTGTTGGATTAGTATGTCAAAATTCAATCACAGGCATGACTGTGTATAATTGTTCATTCAAATGTCTCGAATTAAACTGCCATGTCTAGAACAAGCAACACATAGAAACACTGGCTGAGACTCCCCCAAAGGTTAGTAACAACCCGTCTTCTGCAGAGCAGGTGAAAACTTGTGAAATACATCATCCTTCTGCTTCGTATTTTTGTGACTCAGAGTACTTCTGCAGTAAAATGAGCACCACCCAAATCACAGTGGAATCTTCCAGTTCCACCACAGCACAATCTCGGCTGTGATGTAAACAGCAGTATTGGGACTGAGCATCTGCTTGTCTGTGCACCATGCAAAAACCCATGCTGCTGTGCTGGCTGGCTTTTGTACATTCTGTGCTCCTGGGTTTGCCACAGTTGTATTTTCTCTGTCAGGAATGCTCATTTTACTATGAAAGGAATCTGCAAATGACAGTGCTTTTAAAGCATTTATGATTTATATTTATGCCAATCAAAATATATTTATAATTTTGAAAGTTCAATTTTCTAAAAAAAAAAAGCCAAGTATGAACCAGAACGTAAACAGAGTGGGCCTGTTTATGTATCTCCGGTATCTCGTCATTCAACAGCAGCAGTTACGCAAATATGCAAACCAGTTTTCTGGAAGGACAACCAGGGAAAGAGAGAATTTACCTCAATCTCCCTTAGGAGCTCTGACTGCCCACAAGTTTCTAAGTCCTCCAAAGCCTGGCACCAAAAACTGTCCTCATGGTCCAGATTGAGTCCATCATGGTGCTGGTGGCTGACATATCTGTTTCAATGCAGGAACCAAAAAATGTGAGCAATCCACTTGAGAGGGACTGGCAAAAGACTCAAGAGACAGAGAGCCGCCCATTGCTACGGCGGAGGCTGCGCAACTTGCCGGGATGTGTGTGCGTGCTGCGGTGAAAGGGGGGGGTTTCTTCACACAGTCAGTTCTAGCTTATGAGGGAGAGCTTTTTTTGCAGCCAAAAGACCAGCATCCTTAAGAACCACGAAAACCTTCATGCAGTTACTTCAAAAATTGAGTAACAACAGGCCTCCCCAGCTAGGCATTTGGTGCAGTGAAGTGAAGGTCAGGAAAAAAACCCCAAAAACAACAAACGAAAAGAACTTAAGAGTCCTTGGGACGATTGAAGGAGGCCTTTTTTTTAGGAAAACTTGGTGAAACAGAGAAGCGACAGAAGGATGTGTTTATGGCTAAAAAACAGTAGCCTCTCAGGCTGTTAGTACAAAGGCAGATGGGACAAAGAGTTTCAGATCTGAGAGACAGAACACCTGAGAAGAGAAGAAAAAAATATATACACACAAGATAACAAGACAATATGAGAGAATGGAACATTACAAAAGAGGTTTCCCTCTGATTATGAATTTCTTATGTAAAACAATAAAAAACATGTCATCAATGATTGATTTCTAATTTATTAGCTAGTTAACTACAGTACATACTGTACTGCAGGTAATTGCAACCATTGTGATCTGATTATATTGCATTATGAAACTAAGACCAACTAATTCTGTTAGACACAGTTGCTGTACTTTCCAAAATTAGCAAATTCATTTTTAAATCTGAAATTAAAAATCTAAACTATTTGCCACTTTCATAAACTCACAGTAAACAAAAACTGTTTGATCAATTTGCAATCAAAAAGGCAAAAGGACAATCAGATCTTCTGTTAAAGATCTTTAACTCCAGTAAAGAAATACAGTAGATAAGTAAATAATCATATTGGTTCTTATTTAGCTTCCATTCTGTTTTGATTATGTAGTGTATCTGCATTTTATATATCGGGCTTTAGTAAAATCAATTGAAAACATCCAAAACTGCTTTAAAATGCCCACAGAGCAGAAGCAAAATGGGTCTATTTAAGCAAACCAGGAGACTGATTTTTTTTTCACATATTAGTCTGACTGGCCCAAACTGACATCACTTACAGTACATGTTGATGGAGCAATGAGTATTAATATGTCTTTGACACACTAAAAAGCAAAATGCTAATTCGATTTACAGACAACAAAAATGACATAACAATGCACCATCAGTGAAAACTACAATACAAGACAGATACAAAATAAATTATAATCAATGTAAGAGTGAATATCTCCCTTGGTAGGCGCAAAAGGTTCATTCCAAGCTTTAGTTCCAAGAATTAAAATTGTTGAGTGGCCACAGTTTCTTCCCCCAATCTATATTTGTTTCACATACTATTTACCACCAAAAAGAGTGGTTACATAATGTTTCGAGTCTCATGTGAATTTCACTCTTCATTTATTAATATCATTTTAAAAGGAAGCACAACAATTCACCCATGACTTCAAACAACCACAAGCATTTGCAATATCTGTGAAAATCTCTTGTTCTATACGATTAATACATGATTATATGGGAGCTACTTGCATTGTGGCTAAGTGCTTAATTTACTGTATTTTGATACTTTATTACTTTCCTACTTTGTTTTGCTGTTCATTCTCCTTGCAAAACGCCCAGCTTATGGAAGTGATTTCAGGCTGTATTATCCAAATGCATAAAGGAGGAGCCAATTTAAAAGTGGTGGGCTTCGGAGCGGTTTGTAAGCAATTTGTTGAAAAGATTCTTGACATATTTTGGTTAGAATACATTCTTGAGGGCTACAGTTTGAAACAAAGATATTATGGCACCAGCATTATTCTGGTGAGTTAAAGGCAAATCAAAGAATTACAGAGTTTATTAAGGATACACTATTAAGCACCAAAATCCTGCTTTTGGAAAGGATCAACAGATCGTGCATTTTTATGATGACTTCTATAGACTTTACATATACATAGATAAATAGCTTAAGTTATATTGTTAATGCATCTCATGTAAAATAAGAAAAAAATAAATTTAAATTACACTATAGATTAAAAGCTAATTTGTAGCTAATGAATCACATCAAATCTAATCATCTGCATGGTAGGCGTCTCTTGTCATTTTCATTTGTTCCTTGCTACACGGCTGCTCATTTTCAAATCACAAATGATAACAACTGAATACCTAAAACCATTCTTTTAAGTGTACTAATTTTTCTGAGCTTACTATAGAGAGAAAAACTAAAGGACCCACAAGGCCACCATACCAAACGGGTCTTTCTTTGGACACCTCCGAAATACCCGAGTCAATGAGAGTTTGTACCTGAATTTCCACGGTAACATTCTTACCCCGTAGTCTTGTCCCAGTCATCCTCACTGAAGCCCCCATCAGCGAAGGGGTAGTTCTTCCGGCGATTAGTGGGAGGGGTGCTGTTCCGGTGCTTGGTGTTCCTCCACTCATGGGGGTGTAGTGCAATTCCAGCTGCTGCCTGATGGATATATGTTCCTAGACCAGAAGGAGGAATAAAGCACATCTTTGGATTTAGCAAGGCACACCTGCTTTGTTTCTCTTTTCATCTCTTGGAGAATCACTACACCCACAATCCAGACCCTGTACACAGACTCAAGTGCTGACATACTGAATTTGACCACTACAACAGACCGTATTCAATCAGGTAGCTAAGGCAAGATCCAGCCTTTCAGGATGAGATAGGACATTCAATCCTAACTTAACTGAAGAAATTCCATGTTAAACTGGTAAAACACTTTTCTAAGGCTTTATAAAATAATGTTTATAGGTGACATGAAAAATATGAAAGATTACTCCTACCCTGGGCATATATTTTCTTTTACAGAAACCGTGCCATCAGCAACAGAGCCACTCAGTAAAATTAAGAATGGAAAGCCTGCACCTTGACTGCCATAGCCAGCATCGATGCCCGAACCATCCCAGGATTCCAGTGCGCTGTCTACACTAGGAATGGTGGTGGAATAGATCTCGGACAGCTTGCTGGTCTTCTGGGAGTCTGTCATCTCATCTTCAGGGTCACTCAGATCATTTATGACCCCAGATTTCTTCTTGGTGCCTGGCTCTGTGACATGATCAACAGTGCTGCTTTAAAATCATGTTCAAGACCCGCTGACCAGAATAAAGAGAACTGCTTATTCTTTGCAGTTAAAGCATACAAAAGAACCAATTCAAATTCTCTTTCTTTTCTCTTTCTATAAAAATGTCCTTTGTATTCTGTCTCATCCTGCTGTCCTACACAATAGGTAGACAGGGCAGGGCTCCAAGCATGAAAACCAGCAATAAAAAAGATTAAGGAGTTTCTCTCTACCCAGATGCTGATTAAAATTCAGTTATTATAGTCAGCTGGTCTTGATTTTCATTAAGCCTCTATCTGGGTGGTAATGTTTTTGAAGACATTATTTAGTGTATAAATTCCAGGGGATAATGAATTTGTTCTATTTATGTTAAGGAAAAGCCAGATGGCCCAAGGACAAGAACTGATCCAGGAACTGCTTTTGTGTCCACTGCATTATCCACTGTGGCCACTACCTGGTGCTGGATAACATAAATGCCAAATACCACACCACCAATAAATACTGTCAACGAAATAAACCCATTACCACAATCCAACAGAACTATAATTTATTTTGCCCTTGGCCACGGTTACAAAAAATTGATTTTCAAAGGCATGTGGTAGCATCAATTTTAAGGAACACATTTTAGCTTTGAAACAGAATTAAAAGGACTCATCTGGAAAACCTTGGAACTACAGAACAACAATGTAACTGTAGACCATTCGCCTGCATATTCTGCTCCTGTTAAAATAGCAGCTCTGCTTGTGCATTCGGAGGTTTAATACAGTCAATGAGTCAAGAGATACAAACTATAGTAGATTTGCAGATTTGATATGTTTAGCAATAATTGGCCCAATTAAGTCATGCAGAGCGCAGTTGGAATAAAAAAAAACAGAAGACACTGTGTCTTTGCAAAACCAGATTTTAGACGTGTGAAATAAAACTAATATTTCAGAACAGCAACAATTGTCAACAAAAAGCAAAAAACTTAATGAATGATCCCTACACAGCAATTGCCTTCAGAAGCCCTACGGCAGTCTTCTAGAGCTCCCTCAGAACTGTGGTGCTTTGCACACTTACTATCTACTTGCTTCTTGATCTTGAGGGTGACCGTCTCTCCTGCCATCTGGAGCAGATGAATTGCCTCGCTCAGCGGTTTCCCTTTCAGGCTAACATTATTGATGGCCAAAATCCTGTCTCCTATGTGGATTGCTCCAGTCCTTTAAACAAAAACAGAGGTACGAGTAAGTGAAATTCCTGCATGCTTCCTGAACAATAACAAGGTCTGAATTGAGATAACAGTGTTGGGGGTATGCGGAGAGTTTTAAATATTTTAAGTGTCTCAAGGTCATGCATCAGAAACCCTGTCAGGGCATCTAGTGCTGTGATAAAGTTGTCTCCTCTCCAGAGGTGATGTTTCTGCTTTTTTTTTCCACAATAAGAAAAGAACAGGACAGGACACTGTTTTAATGTCTCTCGTGTACAGTATATACTGTACGCATCACAATGCTAAGACTGCCCACAATTTGTTTAAACATTTTTGATTTCATGATGCATTCCATCAGGTCTTCCTTTCAAAGTGAGACACACTTAAGGTGATGGAAAAAAAAAAGTTATACCTGCCCTCTTCATCAAAATGTTTTTGATGCTTTTGAATTAAAGCAGTGAATGTCTTGTTTTATTTTAAACATTTGTTTTCACTTACATTTAATTTAATAGAAGGTTGCCAATTTCTTCACCATTTATGCTCTTTGAATTTGGATTCACCTTATTCAACTCACTCCTAAACCTCCTACTGGAACCCAAGAAAGAGAATTTAACCTCACATCCTCTTAAAAGTGCAATTTAAAGTCATTGGCTTCTTGGCTTGAGTGTGAACAGTGGGCCTTGCTCAACAAGGGATTCCTGTTTTTACTCCGACTTACAGGTAACCCAAACACTGAAGGAACATTTTTATACAGTAAATTTGAGACACCCCCTCTTTTCACTCACTCTCTTCTCCCAGCTGTCTTTCTGGAGTTTCCCATAGTGTGCTAGTGAATAGAAATGCATGAAAGAATTGCCAAAACTGGGATAACAAAAAGTTGCTGAAAATGATTGACCTGAGAAAAGATTACGCTGGTTATCTGTCAAGATATTTTGATTAAACAATGAAGTGAAAATTACAATTTTAACTGAAAGAGTTTCAATGGAAATGTGTGAATTCCTTTCTTCTCTCTCCAGGTAAATTACTGTATTCATCTGTTATTTCTTTCAGTACATTGCTGGTTAATCATGATCGCCAGACTTGACCATCTGTTCACCAATTTGAAGTGTTAAAAACTTCAGTCAGGTTCATCGTAACACACTCCCGAGAAAATAAAATACAAATGATCTTTTCAGGCAGCTCTGCTATTGGAACAGCTCGGATTTTAAGCAACAGCCTTCAGAATAAAGAGCAAGTGTTGGTCTCTAAGAGGGGTTTTTAAAGGAATAGTCAGTCAGAGACCTGAAGCATTTTTACTTTCACCAGGTAAAGTCTTTGCTTCAGAAGAAAAAAATAATAATATACTGACATTTTTTTTGATGAAACAGAATGCCTTTCTTTGTTCATTAAAATAGAATTTTACTCAGAAACAGACTGTTTTAACTTCAAAGTTTCTTGACAAAATGACTAGAGGAAAGAAGATATGCTTTTGCAGGAACACATAGCTTACCAGAAAGTGCAAAATTATTAAAGTTCTTTTACAGCTACACAACAAAAACTGAACAATTTGAAAACAGGGAAATTGGGTACTGGGTACAGTTCTTGTTTTTCTTCTTGTCTTGGAAATCAGATAAAAAATGCACACAGTAGACTATCACAAAGAAGATTCCTCAGTGTGAGAATGATGGTATGTGTATGTAAAAGTTAAGTTGATATAATGTACTGTATACATTACTACCTCCAAATCTACTGTATTTGCTAATAAACTAAAGAAAAAAGTAAAATAGCTTTCTGAACTGTTCACTAGGTGGCAGGCTTCTCAAAGCTATGTGCAGTAGAATATTAACGCCTTCATCTTCTTAATGTTGTGCATAAAGTAATGTATGTACAAATATGAATAATACAAAGAAAACACCAGTTTTTGTCCTGTAAAAAAAACAATCTCAGAGTGACAAATAGATCATTTCACTATTAACACAGTATACAGTTTTATAGAGTTTATAGCAAAAGCTCTGGAGAAAGATGAAGCTCAGCTCTTAAATTTTTTTTTATACAACTCAATCATACTTGTCTGTATCTTCCACCTTGTTCAAATTATAACCTATTTAAAAGTTTAACTGCAAGAATAAAGATTACTTTAGAAACACCGTGCTCCTTTGAGAGCTCAGTCTTTTCTCATTAGTGATGTTCTTCCTGGAGATTCTGGTAAAGAGAGTTATATTCATTTATAAAAAACATTTTTAAATCTAATTCGAAAAGAGCAACCATCCTAACAGTTACCATGCTTACCCTTACACACTTCACTATACATATAATTAAAGTAAATGGACATTTGGAACTTCTAGGATAGTTAACCTAGTACTGTCCACTCATAATTTTAATTAAGACGCACATACTGTAGATGGATTTTATGTTATACTGAATGTACTGTAGCAACTGCGAGTTAATAATGTTAATAAATAATGCTTCAAAGTCAGAGAGATTCTCCAGTGAGCTAAAACAACTGACATAAAAGACATGTGTCTATGAAGAGTGTGCTTATCAATAGGACCAGGAAAGATGACATCAGAAAAAAAAACACGTTCATAGTGTTTCCCACTCTTTGTGCCATGGATTAACTAATTTGTTTCTTTGCTTTTTGCAAGTTTAGAAAAATACTAATAAAACGTGTTACTGCCGACGGGCATATAGAAAATAACTCCCATAGTCCCAGTCCCATAGTGTTGGATATCACAACATGCTGAAGATTGATTTTAAATGGACTACAAAAGAAGAGATTCAATTATCAAGAAACAAGACCATTTTCTGCAGTCTAAAGCTTTTGTGTTGCAGTGGCTGGAGACACTAGAGGGAGCTGACTGCACAAAGAAGTCTACTGTTCTTGTAGCTTTCCTAATACAGTATCTCACCTTTCAGCCAGCCCTCTCCTGGTTAAGCCAGAAATGACAATGGGGTCAAAGGGCTCTTCAGTCCCAGAGATGGTGATTCCCAGAGGGCCCCCATATCTCTTCAGCTCCACAGTGTAGATTATTGAGCCAGTCATCTCCTGTTCATCTAATACAGGGTAAAGCAAACAGAGGAGGGTCTGATATTTAGTGCATTACAGCACCATTGAATTGAAGAAAATCATTATTTTAATTGCCACAATTCTGAAAATGACACATTGCATGTAATGTACTTACTGTAGCATACAAGTACAAATATTGTACTGTCTGCAACTTGTTAAACAGTTTGAAGAACACAAAAAGGGCAAAGTTAAGAAAGGTGCTTAATTCACCAGCTTTAAAACCATCACAGCTTAAGGTAAAATCCAGTTAAAGTAGGTCACCAGTGAAGGAAGTCAGGCGGTCCATACTAAGCAGATCCTTTCTTTTTAAAACATTCCAGGTCAGGCATGACAACTTCAAAATGTAAAAAAAAAAGTGTAATAAAAAGCAAGATTGCAGAGGCCTACTGTTCAGTCATCTCCTAGTCTGATTGAAGAGAAGCACTTTATACCAAATCTGCCGACACAGATTTTAGGATTTTATTTGATTTTTTTTTTTTTGCAAAGTAGAGTGCTGAGGAAAGAGGATTGGATGGTGTAGCTTCAAAGAGTGTCACATCAGTGTTCAGAACATCTAAAAGCTTATCTCACACATGCATTAGCAGAAGACTTAAAAAATCAAAATCAAAATAAAAGGTGAAGCTATCAGATGGTCACAAAGCTGCATCACTAGATAGCTCTACCAGTGTGATGATTTCAGATAGCATTCCTTCCAGGGGAGCATCAACAACAACAACAACAAAAAAGCAATTAAAATCTAGGAAACTTGCTACTCAACTCAAAAACAAATCTTGATTCTAAAACTTACAAGACATATATGACCATGCAAACTTGGTTGAATGCATATTTAAAACCGGTGATGACTGATCCCTTTTAAACTGTGTCAATAAACACTTTCATACTTTCATTTCAACATATTTCACCATCACTAACTGATAGCCCTGGAAAAACTAACATTGAATTTGGAGATCCTCTCCAATTGCAAGCCCACTGTTGTAGGTATGACAATTCAAACACAGCAAAAGCAAAGAAGCAGTAATTATTTTTTTGTCATATAAATGCATGGTGTTCACTGTTTACCATGAGATGTTGAGATTGTGCTCATAAATAATGCTACAATTTTATCACTGTTTTAAGTAATTCAAAGCGTTTAAAGGAACATCTGTTCTAACAGCAGGGTATTCACAAAGTGAACACTATGGGGAAGATAAGTCAACTGTCTCTATGCACACATTGCTCCCCACAAGTCCAAGAGATCTTGGATAATGTGCACTGCTTCTCACCGGAGTTGTCCTCATCTTTGCGGATCTTTAGCTTGACCAGGTCCTCACATTGCTGCAGGATCTGAACTGCATCTTCCATGGAGCAGTTCTCCAGGCGGATGTTGTCAATGGCCAGCAGTTTGTCTCCTGGCTCTAAGGTGCCTGTTCTGTGGGAAGGGGGCAGAAGACTTTCAGGGAATGATGTTCATAAAACCCTCCACTATTTAGTCATGGTTATTGTCAGGATAGTTGTCACAATCATACATAACAAGATATCAAGACACACAGTGCTGTGGTTTTTCTAGCAATGAAGGAAGCATTTTTACACTTTTAGCATCTACAGTACTAATTTTTACATCTGAGGCTGAAAAGCATCAATTTATAGTCCTGTCTGAAATGAGAATAACCAAATTTAACAAAGAAATCCCATAAACCTTGATGTTCAAATAAGGGTAAAATGCAAAGCATCGTGCACAGGCGAGAGATCATTCAATATTTCATTTCAATCGGTTTTTGCCTGGGGGTCTGGGTTTTGTTTTAACTTCAGATTTCCAAATGCTAACAGACATTTGGTTAATAATTGGAGATCTTAAAGATGGAATTGCCTTTTCAACCTTTATTAAATTGAGAAACTGGTCATATTTAATAGCTCTCTTTTTGTAAAACAGACGATTAGAATCGACGAGGTTAATTTATAATCTTTTGATGTTTGGCAGTTGTAATAAATAAAAGCATACATGACTATACTATGAGGACTGCCGCTGCTTCTCGTTGAAATTATTTCACAAAGGGAAAGATCTCCCTCAGCTGGCAGAGTTTTGAAATGATCTTTTTGGCTGCTTTGAGGCAATAGGTCTACAAACGTTTCAGAACACAATGTTTTTTTTTAGTTCTGAACTGTATTTATGATAAACTGCTATAATTCAGTGATTTCAAGTAGTCTAAAATGTTCGTTGCAAACATGGTATGGCAGGTACTTTTTCACTATTTTTGTAGAAAATGTATTAGCAATGCAATACTTCATTGCCTTTAAAAACATTTCAGCTTTTACCCAAGTGACTATAATGATATCTTTTCTACTTTTAATCATGAGAATAGACTTCTACAAATATATTGTAGTACCAGAATATATAATAGACCATATTATATGTATTATATTGTAGTGCCAATTATCAAAAGTATACCTGCACTCCTTTGCATTTTGAGTTACTGTATATTTTGAATGGAATATTTAGTTGTATACCACCAATTACATTTATTGCTGATGAGAAAAACATTGATAATATTAAATAACACTGGTTTTAATCACAATTATGTATCTTTTCTTTAGTAAAAGGCCATAAAATTCCATTGGAATTTCGGAAACAATTCTATGGAATCCACTAGTTTGCACAGCTATTTCAAAATGATCCAGAATTCTTTAGACTACAGAAGTTTCACCCGTTACAAATGTCGATTTCACCTCTTTATTAACTGAAATAGTACTGAAAGCACGTTGAACATGAAATTTGGGAACATTACTGATCAAAGATACAAGTTCAATGGGTTGATAACTGATAAGATTTCAGACAGCTAACAAAGTTTGTATACTCTTATTACTACACAGCAAACAAAAACCCCTCATCAGAAAAAAAAACACTGCACATAACCACAATCTGAGAATGGCTGTCACAGGCTCGAAACGTTTTACCTCCAAGAAAGGATGTTCTCATTCCACAAGCTGAACGTACAGGAGATTCTTATTGCTACAGGCATTTCAGTCCCCTCAGGCCATTCGCTAAAGAAGCCCGTTAGATAAATGTTCTTCCCTGTCAAAGGTTTACCATGCCCCCTGGCATTCTGTCATAAACACCAAAGTCCCATACCTATGCGCCATGCTTCCTTTTTTAATATCAGAGATGATCAGGGGCTCCCCTGGCTTTTTGCTTGCTGTTGGGAAAGGAGAGAAAAAAAAACTGGATTTAAAATGACAGGTTTAGCGAACGTTGCACTTCCAGTCTTTGAGTGCATTAAAATCACACCGAAGGGGAGACTTCTAGGACTTTGCCAACACATTGGCAGATCACCAAGGAAAGCAGAAATTGTTATCCTTTCATGGAATATACTGGAATCAGGGGTAAATATCAGAGACATACCATTTCGGGTAAGTGGAGGTAAACTGTAATTAGCTGTGTGAGAAGATATTTACAGTACATGTATGAAAGGAGCTGTGCATGTTTCACTTGCTTTTATAAAATAATTGAAGATCACTTTTTGTTTTGCATTAATGTTAACCTGCAAAAACTAACGATTAAATCGAGAATGAAAGGAGATTATTCCATAAAGGATGGAGTTTTCTGTTATCTTTCTCAAAGAACAAGCAGTCAACATCACTAAGACATGGAAACCCAGTGCCAGAGGCTACCACATCGCTATAGGTCAGACACACTTGCAAGGCTAACAGTCTGTCCTTGTGTTTTCTTGTGTGATCAAGGTTCTCCAGTCCTTGTTCTCAGCAGATGTGACACTACCCTCATTTCTCAGATTGAAAACCCTCAAACAATGGAGAAAACAAGCAGGTACCGTATAATGCGATTTTGAGAAGTGAAGAGTTTGGAATGTGACAGACTATACTAGTATAACATTCAACATTCAGATTTAAAAATAGATTTGTTTAAAAAAACAAACAAATATGATACACACTCCACTGTGTTCTATCATTAGGATGCTTCCAGTTAAACTGTGGTATCTAAGTAACAAAACTGAAATGCAGTTTTAGTTTAACATGCATTAACAGTTTTCTAAGATGAGATTGTACATCAAAGAATGGAACTTGTTACAGTTTTTCTTTCATTGCTTGCAAATCCTGGGAAACCTTTTCCTTCACAAAAACGAGGCACCTCTGTTTTGGCCTTCCTTTCTTTGGAGACTGAAGTTTTCACATGTCTCCCAGTAGGCCTTCTGTCTTTCGGATGTATAACCAATCCTTTCAAATGAGATTCTTAAATCCCACATTAAACAGAGCATCAGCATGATTTTCCACTGTGGTACTGAAGCTAGACATTGAGAAATAATTAACTCAACAGAAGAAAAGGGCACTGAAGATAAAGACTTTCCTTTTCTCTGTGAGGATAATGTGGAAATCTTAAGAAATCATATTTGATATACAAATTGCCGCAGTCTATTAACTGTGTATATTTGGCAGGAAAATAAAAGATCTAGTAGGGTTTTGATGTCTATAATTGGTTTAATTAATCAACAATTCCTGAACAATTACGAGAACCTGCTTTATCAGGGAGCATGGCAAATATTAAAAAGGTCCACCACCTTCCTAAGTACAGGATAACCTTATATTGATGACTTTTATAACAAGCAGTGATAAACATTGGCAGCGAGCTATATTTGTCATATATTTGTCTCAGTTTAAGAGAACAACCTCTTTACACAAACCTTATTTTGTATCACAGGATATACCCAGGGTAATTTATTGATAATGCCAAGTAGTGTTTGTTTCTGAGCAAAGAAGAAAATGGATTATGCTGCTACAACAAGGGTGGTCTGTCTTTCAATGGATGAGATAAATTAACGATTTTAACACTCAGGACAAAGCAGAGCATGGGACTATGGTGCTCACTTCCATTGACCGTGCTGCTGAGCAAGCAGATACACAAAGCTGCAGTTCTGGATGCAAAGGCAACAATTCATACTGCACTCCAGCAAGGACACAGCTCAGCGTCAGGCCTGTAAGGTAGCTGTGGGAGTTGAATATTGTTCATACTGTTGGTCCTCCTCATAAACGGATTGCTGGGAGTGGAACCAATGACTCAAGAAAGTACAGAAGGATGGAAAGCTAAACAAGTAGACAAAGATTTACTGTCCTTTGGGGGACTGCAACAGAGAGGGAGAAAGCAGGACTAAAATATTTTTCATCTTGGAATGCCATGGCACTCCATCTAAGATCATTGCAGAAAAAAATATAAGTAAAAAGAAGGAACAAGTTAAAGGTTTATTCCATGCTGAAAAGAGAATAAAGGAAACAACGTTTCGGCTGTGGAGTCTTCTTCAGGTGTCTCCACAGCTGAAACGTTTCTTTTCTTCTCTTTTCAGCATGGAATAAACCTTTAACTTGTTCCTTTGCAGCCTACGCATGCTGATGCAGCTACTTACTTGAACTACTAAGTAAAAATAGTTTAAACACTCATTCACAGTGTTGACTCCTACTCTCTTAATTTGACTGGCTACTTAAATTAAGAGAGTAATTCTTTAAAGATTTTGAACTTTGAAATCTCAAAAGCAGGGCAAAATTGAGTCTCTTGTTTCGATTATGACTTCCTAAATGACTGAATTGTCCAACTGGACTGCGAGAGGCTCAACAATCACTAAACAACTGTTCTTAGGAACATACCCATTTTTGCGGGTTTCTGGGTCACAGCAGGGCATCTCAAAAGAGACTTGCCCGAGGGACTTTTCCCTTTTCCCATTCCAGCACAAAGAAGAAGACTTTTAAGAGTTAATAGTTTGTTCTGTCACGGTGTTTGCATTTAACATCCAGCTACAAACTACATGCAACTTCCAAGAATTATTCCAAAAAGCTGTGGAAAGCCAGGTTTGGTAAAAGGCATCATATAACGTATAATATATAATATATAATAATCTGATAAGTAGAGAGTTATAACTTTGTCTCCTTTTTTGACAACCCAAAAAATCTGAAGTGACTTATTTTTTTCTCCTTCCCCTAACACGGCTTAAAATACTGTACTGTTAACATACTTTACGCAAAACGAATGGAGAAGAAAAATTAATGCCTCTGGGTTTACATTTCCTCAGCTGTGCTGCAAAATCACAAGCAGAGAATGCTTTTCTTCTCCTTCAAAATTTCTACAGGGAAATTTAAAGGGAAAACAGAAGGCCTAGACTGCAGGCTCATGTGTGTCAATGTGTTAGAGACAGGAAATCTGATATCTGTAGTGTCACTTTTGAAAGCAGTAAACTGTGGCATTCAGTTGAAACAATCTGACTTTCACCACATACAGAGACCAATGTAACACGTTACTTAGTTGAATGCACAAACTGGAAAAGTCTATACAGACTATACAAATTTTAAGCTGTCTGATATTCATTGGGTGATATTTAAAAAAAAAAGGTTGTATCCCATCATGACAAGCAGAGCATATTTTTCTGCCACTTCACTTATTCATTTTCATGAACGTTTAGTTGTTTACAATCGCACCTGGTCAAGATGCAAAGGATGTTAATAACAGTAGCAACACTTGGTGGAATGCAGCCCTGGGTACTGATGATAATTCACCTACTACTCCAAATATTACAGCAATGTAATATTTGTCCACATTTGCCCCCTTTTCACTTCCTTATTTCTTAGCCTGTAAAATAGAGCAGATATAAACAATAAACCAAGAATAAAAATAGTGCAAGACACAAAGTGGAGTAGACTTGATATATTATGTGTTTTTCAGACAACAACTCTGACTCGGAAAGGGAACTGTTTATTTCACAGTTGATCCAAATGAGACCTTGCCAGTTACTCCCATGAAAGCCAGGGATACTGCTTGAAGAATTCTATTCTATCCTTTTCTTTCAGTTAAGGAGTGTAGATAAAGAGGCCATGATAAATGTTAATATTTTTTTAATCATTCCTAATGAAGCACTTAATCCCTGCATGACAATCTCCACATAGGCTTCCTGAAGACATGGTTCACAGAGCGCTGCCTGGGCATCGATTCAGAAGGAGATTAATTTACTAGGCTCTCGATCCTAAAGGGCTCAGAGGCACTATGGAAAGAACTTTAAAAAAGGCTGCTGAAGCTGCTACTCACCACTGATTGTAATTCCCAGCTCTACCCCTCTTTTCTTGGGCAATTTAACATGGAATGTACCACTACTGGGGACAACAGATTCTGGAAAGAAAAAACAGAGTGCATTGTTGTAGTTTTAGACAGTTTTGTGTATATACTGTATTGTATTGAACCCTTTCACGTACTTGAGTTCTGACAGTTGAGATAAAAATTGTAAAAAATGGCCAATCAACCTATTTAGAGGAACTTTAGTCTTCAGTACTGTTCTGAAAAGTAGACTGTACTTCAACAGTGAAGTATACACTACAAGTGCATTTAAAACATGAAAACATTAAAACAGGAGACCAGTCTTAAAAAAGGGAGTCTGGCAAAAGCAGCACAACATTGTTGTCAAAGCTGGTACTCTAGTTCCTTTCAAGAAATGGTGGGTTGAAAACTTCCTATTATTTTGCTACTAGAAACTAAAACTAGACCTATTTTTTTACCTTTCATACAGTATGTTCTTAACGTCCATATGATACAAGAATATTATCATCATCTTATTTGTATTATTTGTTGTATCTCCACGACTTTGTTCCATGTAATTGTCTTCTCAGACAATTGTCTTCTGTGGGTGTGCAAACTACTAAACAGGCGCACCACAAAAAATCATCTTTTGAAAAAAAATCTGAAAATCTTTCAGACCTTAAAAGAAATTTCAAATTTGAAAAGAGAAACATTCCTTGCATTTGTGTATGAATTACTTTAAATGGTCATGTAAAAACTAGAACTAGGTGCTGAACCAGCATCAAACCTATTGTACATGTACATACAGTAGTTCATTCAGGGTCTTATGCAACACTTAATTTCAAACTACAGTAGCAGGTTTCTAGAACCTCAACAACTGAAATAGAAACCACCCCAAAGAAAAATCCAAAATGAAACAGTAAGAATACATTTTATCTCACCTTCTCAGTTAAATACATGAAATAAAATCTTGCTCAGCGTCTGAAAGACTATCGTGAAATTGTTACCTGAGGTATATATTGAAACAAACTCATTTAGGCTTAATTTCCTGATTTACAAAACTGCACTTGTACTGTACTTGTGTTACTCAGCTGATTCATCTAGTTTTAGAACAGCTGCAATCATTTTGTGAAATAGTTAATAGTTTGAAATGTTCAAAAGTAGAAAAAAGCACCAACAAAACAGTATTAAGACAACACTTCCGCTATCTGCAGTGGCCCCTCTAGGTTTCCCCCCAGAGGAAACCTAGGCGAGAATCAAACTGCTACAACAGAAGAACTGAGCCATCATGTCAGCTGACAAGCCCCATCTCCTGGCATCATGGATTCGAACAGCAAAAATCTTCCCACAAATGACATCAAGATAAAACACGATCCATTGACACCAGGAGTGGGAATGCAGAGGCTCTCAACACAGCAGCAACATTTTATAAGAAGCAGTAAGTTCAGCCAAACAAATCCATCCCTACTACCGAGACTAAGATCTGAACTATCGTTTGACAAATGTCCCCAGGGAAAGCAAAGAACAGAGCTTTGTTAGTAATCTTGGATGATGAAGAAACAGGAAAAAAAAAAACAGTCATCTGGTCATTCAGTCATCTGGCCTTTCCCCCCAAAAATAAAATACGCCCCTAAACAGTTTCTACAAAGGACTAAGGACCAGTTTCATATCTACCATCTGCAATGGGTCAAATATGCTCTGTAAAGAAAAAGACAAACCAGTTGATGGATTATTGTAAAAAATTAAGAACATAAAGGTTATAAGGAGCATTCGGGCCCGGACTACCAGACTCAGCCTCTCTCACTCTCACCTATGATCTGAACCTCACAGTGCCTTCTTTCTTATCAAAAACTCAAACACACAAAGAAATCTACCTCTACCATACATGTCAAAAAGCTCACTCCCCATAATTTCTATCCTTTTATTTCATTCTGTTGATGCATGTTTTTGCACATCTGATGTTGCTTTTGCACATTACCTGTTACCTGTTGTTGTTTTGCACACTGCCTGTTGTCTCTGTCTTTCTTTTATTATACAATTGTATTGTTGTTGTTTTTTGTACTACTTATTGTCTGAGAGCTAGCTAAACAGCATTTCGTAATACCATATACCTGTATATGAGTATAATGACAATTAACTTGAACTTGATTGACTTGAAGTGAGAGGAGGCCATTCGACCCGTTTATCCTGTTTGATTGCTAGTAGCTAATTGATCCAAGGATCCATCCAGGCAATTCTTAACTGATGTCAGCAGTGGGGACATCAGCAACCTCATCACCCTCACGATTCCAGAGGTTGGGATAGCAGAACAGAGATGCAACTGAAAGAAGGGCTGTGATTTATGAAGAGCTGACCTTAGCCCAAATCTAGATGAGGAGATCACATGGGAGGTAAGATTCAGACATTTAACATTTTCCAACTACTGTTTAGATCATGTTTTTGTCCACATTAGAATTACGCTTTTAAGTTGTATTCTGTCCTACACAGTCAGCTCTTATGATATTTTGCTATTTGGGAAGTTCTGTTTGCTGTAACAGTCAACTTAGTTACCACTATGATGCTGAGTAAATTGTATTTTAAAGATAATTCAGTAATAAGGGGTTCACATTAAGAAAGGGATTTCCAACTGCATCACAGTACTGTAAGTCTTATACAGTAGGTCACCCCAAATCATGCACTCTAAATTTTGGAAAAACACTGGTCCCTGAGGACTGAAGGGTATTGGGTTTTTAAGATTTATGCTAGATTATTTAACAGATAACACGGTTCACAAACGTCAAATGCAACTGCAGCGTTTTCAACTCTTTTGAAATTTAACAATTGGCTCCCGTATAACCTCCTGGACTGGGGGCTCTATGGTACCAGGGCTAGACACCCCTGCGTTAAAATAACAGTTTCCAAACCTGCAACATCAAATTCTATTTCCAGAGTAACTTTATTGGATAGTGCTGCATCTCGTAAGAGCTGATTGGCCTCCTCAAGAGTTCCATCTTCAGTTGGAATGCTGTTAATGGACAAAAGTCGGTCTCCAACCTGGAGCAACCCACACCTGTAAACAGAAACACAAAAAAGCCCTTAGGCACTAGCAGCTTGGTTTGATTCTTAATAAGCAGAAATGTTTAACATTGCTTGGTATGCTTTCATTATGAGGCTATCACCTGATGTGCCTAGCTGAGCCACACATTTATTAATCAGGACATACTTGACACTGCATCAGTGCATCCACTAGAGGGATTGGCCTCTGAAGCAGTAAAAAAATGCCTTTACAAACAATTTGAAGTGTTCCCAAAGAATGCTTAGTGTCACACTGAGCATACTAACATAAAGCATAATTAAACGCCTTCTGCACACAGTAAGCATATACTGCATGAGTCAAGCCCAGCATGAGACAAAAAAGCCAAACAGGCACTGTTGTCTTTCTATCTGTGCTCTGTTTTGTGCCTGTTATTGATTTACATGGATTTGACCTCTCTGTGCAGGTTGCTTGGTATAACGTAACATGACTAAGAACAAGTGTTGAGGATAGAGTTAAAATCAGATGCCAAGGCCTGGAATGCACTCATTACAGTACATGAGGGGAGTCTTATGTGTGACATTTCAAGGGCTGAGAAGCCAGCTGGAAAAGAGCCAGCTCCATTTGTGAAAGCTGTTTAACTAAGATATGATTCTTTGAAGGGACTTCTGTAAACTACTAATGTTCTCAATGGTGCTTTCCTTTAAAATTTATCAGTGCCTTATTGAGCACAGAGCCAAGAATACCATTATCACAGAAAAAAATCTCAAGCAAAAAAGAAAAAAACAGGCCGGAAAATCCATTCTGGGGTTTTGGAGCAACATTGCAAAAGGTCAGTTTCTTTTTTTTTAAATGTGAAAAGCAAATCTGACATTCAAAGTTCAATTACATGAGGCAGGGTAAGAGGCTATCTTTTTAAAAGTGCTGAAGTGGCACAATGATTGATGTATGGTTTAAAACTTGGTGCCTGAAGGCTATGAACCCCATTAGGCACCTTCTGATTGATTGCTAATTATCATCTCTTGGACAGGGGTTTAAATCAATAACCAGAAATAAAGCTTTTGCATGTCCTACACAGACTGCAGGAAATGCTAAATGGACATCACTGCTGACTGTCACAACTATAATTAAATGATGAACTTCACAGCCTCTGAAAGCAATATGGTTTGTACTCATATTTCTTAATGCCTTTAAAGTGCCTGGCTGTCAAAAGAAGTTCATAATAGCATGTTGGTTAAAATAACTGCTAACTTTGAAGGGCGAAGGTCCCTCTTGTTTTTTTATGACTAATAGTTAGCAAGCTAAAGTACCATGTCTCTATTCATCCATCCATCCATTTTTTTAACTGCCATGTCCAATTCAGGGTTGCGAGTGAGCCAGAGCCTATCCCAGCAAGCAACAAGTGCCTGACTAGGGATACGCTCATGGTGGGACGCCAGTCCACTGCAGGGCAGATGGACAAAGATAAACACACACCCGCACCAGGACCAATTTCTCCAGAAGCCAAATAACCTACCAATATGTCTTTGGACTGTGGAACGAAACCAGAGCACCCAGAGGAAAGCCACAAAATCACAGGAAGAACATAAAAATTCCACACCGTAGCACTCCAGATCTGTAATTGAACCCACTGCTGTGAGGCACTCTGCCACACTGCCCCTTTCTGTCCATGTTGTTTTCTACTTTCTGCGAACAGTCTTGTTTGTATTTTCACAGACATAACAAAATCATGTCCTATCCAAATCAAACTCTGTCCATCATCCCCCTTGGTGCTAAAGCCTACAATGTAGTTAAACAGCTACAATGAGAATCCCTTATGAAAAATCCCTTTGCAACAAGCACTTCCAAGCCTCCACTGTCCTTCCAAAGTCATCTTGGATCCCAGCCGTCAAATGTTCAGTATAAACTATGTCAGCACGGGGATTCACCGGTGCCGAGAGAGAATAAAGAGCTTTCCAACACAATTCCGGCTGCAGTCATACCAGCCAGCCAGAGAAGCCTGGATCAGACTCATCATCCAGCAAGAGTATTAACCTATACAGAATAATGGACAAACACACTTCCAAAATTTAACAACCTCCAGAAATAAATTCCAGTTCGTAACAAAGGTCCCTTGACCCTTTGAGTCTTAATCAATGATCGGACATTTCACTTTGAAGGAGGGCTCAGCTTCATGCTATGCTGCAAAATCTATAGGAGTTCAAATCTCACAAATACCCATTTCTGTGGTTAACTTATTCTACGCAATCAAAGCAGCATTTAAGTACAGGGCTTATGCAATGCCACTGGGAAATACCAGTCACAGTTCACCAGTGTGGACAAAAACCCATTCTGTCATTTAGATGGATGCCTTCTGAAAACGAGCCAACTGGAAGTCAGTGCCTCATGGACTACCACGAGATAACTGATCACAGCCCAACATCCTGGCCCATCAAAATTCACCAATTAGGTTTATAAGTGGGGGGGGGAGGAGAAAAGGAATTTCAGTGTTAATTAGAAGTACTGAACAAAAACTGAAAAGCAGCGCTCCCAAATGTAAGGGAACACAAACAGTTTGATTTCTATGAAGATAAACTACACTCGAAAAAAAAATATTTATCTGTTGGAGAAATTATCATTAAAAATAGAAACAAAAAAGCAAGAACATTATGCTGAATGTTTTTCTCTCACACAACGCCTTAGGGAATCTTGTCAGAAGCAATTCCTACTTTGGTAGTTAGAAGACAAAGCTAAGGAGCATAAAAAAACAGTCTTGGGAATAAAGCTCAAACAGAAAAGGTGCTGTAAATATTTGTAAATATTACCCTTTTACTTGAAGTCCAGTGAAAACCATACAGGCCAGATTTAAATTGATCAAACCTACACATTCAAATAGAATTCTTAATATTTTACTATACTGATAAGACAAGATCAAGTATAACATTCCACTGAGCCCTGACCCAGATATATGAGTAACAAACTAATCTAACTCAACTGACAAAAATTTTCTTCTGAACTTTGATGCTTTTCAAAAGCTGCAGAAAATACCATAGCCTATTTAGTTTCTGAGCTTGGAACCATCAATCTAGTATTTCAGTTATAAAATGCCTCATTTCCACCTCAATAAAAGATTAATAATACTGTAAAAAAACACTTTATGTGCAAATTGCAGCTTTAGGTGTAATTGTGCTTTGATGAGGTGAAGCTGTAATTTACTGTACTCCAACCATTGGCTGGATTGTTTAAGAAAAAGTACGCTTATGTTTCATGCTAGATAAAACGTATCATCCATCTAATATCAGAAAGCACCAGGGTACCCAGAACCTATCCAGGAAAAATCAGGACTATAGGTGAATGGGATTACAGTCCATCATGAAATGTGACAAATTTTGTTTGCAAATGTTTTCAGGTGGTATTAAAATATAAGCATACCCATTCACAGAGAGCTATCAGAGACATTCTCGAGTTGAAAATAATACTGAGCTGGGTCTATGGTCAACTTGCTCTTTTTGCCTGGTAATTTAATGGCAAATATTGGTGAAAGTGAGAAAAAAACAAAATGACCTTTTTTCTATTGAGCCTCACTGTAAAGAGCATTGTGTCCGCAGAAGCACAGGCAGATAACCCTGAGTAACAAAGCTTCATTTATAAAGCGGAGCTCAAAAGATGTTAACCAAAGAAATCTCTTGGTCCTAGAATGGTGCTGTAGTGTACGCCTATTCATACGAAGTCCCCTAGGTCTCAGTACCTGCATATGAACCTACATCATCAGCATTCTAGGTATAAGTATGGTTGCAAAGATTGTGTCAATGATATACTGTATAGTAGATCATGTACTTTGCTGTAAAACAACGGGTAAGCAAACTGAAGGGGAAGCTGAAGTTAAAATATACTTGTAGTGAAAACAGGGCTAACACTTGTGTTAGAAAGGCATAGAAATGGATCGTTAGTGTAACCCAAACAGGAAGCACAATTATCATTAAGCCTGAAAAATCAGGGCAGCAGTATAGCCAACTTCTGCACTCTTTTAACTGGAAGAGAAGCTGCCGTTGTAACCTTGAGCAAGGTACTCCACCCGAATTGTTCCATTAAAATACCCAGCTTTATAAATTGGTGAAAATGCAGTCAAAGTTGTAAAAAATAAAAATCAGCCAGAATAATCAGTGAAGATAAGGCAGACAAGAGAACGGATTTTTTATTTTTATTTACATTTAAAATATTTTAAAAATTGAAATATTTTCAAAGCAACAACGGTTTTCTCTGCAAACACTTTCCTTGACAGTTTTAAACTTCGAAACCCAAGCTGCAACTTCTCACTAACACAAACTGCATTATAGGGAAGAGGAACAAGTAAAGGTTAATTCCTTGCTTCAGGTGTCACCCGAAGAAGGCTCCACAGCCAAAACGTTGTGTTTCTTTCCTTCTCTTTTTAGCGTAGAAGAGACCTTTACTTTTTCCTTTGCAGCCTATGCCTGCTGACTCAGCTACAGTACAAACTTGAACTACTAAGTTCAACTAAGAGAGCTAATGGCCTGAACGGGACAAAGGCAAGACAAACGGTAAGAAAGATCATGTAAAGATCTGCTTAATTTTTACATAGTTCAAGGCTCACCTCTCAGCAGGGCTGTCCGGTTCGATGAAGCGAATGAGGGGAGGGGCAGACAGGGTCTCGGTGGCGAAGATGCCTCCCTGGAGCTGAACGCCAAAACCGTTGAGTGGGTCACCTCTTAGTGTGATCTCACTGGTCTCCGTGTGGACAATCTGCCCACCGGGCCCCAAGGTGCTGGAGGCTAGAGATACTGGGACAGGAGACAGGCTTCAGCTCCCTGGGTCACTCCGTTCACACAACATCAGTCAATGCTCCACACGCGCTACTCAGAGTTCATCACACGCAAAACAATAAGAGCAGGTAATACTGTGTTAAGACAGTCAATACTGTTAGAACAGTAACAACAGCTTCAAGGCACAATGTCTTCCTCAAATTATAAAATCCATATTAGTATACATATGAATCCATATAATACATATTAGTAGGCTTGACAAAGATCATACTACTGACCAAACACAAAGCACAGAACGTAATAGTTAAAACATTTGTATTTTATTGCTTAACCATGTCCCCTGGGGGCTGATATTTATAGCTTGGATGTAAAAACTAAAGGAAAACAAGAAAATTCTATTTGAATTGCATAAATGAAGGTTAAATACTCTACTAATAATCAATTTATCATCAATTGAGATTTGATGGAATGTTAATAAAGCATTTTAAGACTAATTTATTCATTCTTATGGCTATCCCTCGTGGTCAAGGATGGTCGAAGCTGACTGATAACACCAATGCAGTATCCAAACAGACTCTTGCAGGTTGAACAAGGATATCTTGGGAGATATCTGATTGTGTACTGTGCGATCAGGTTATGGTGAGCCTTCTTCAATGCTCTCACTTTGCTTCTTCATTCTGACACCTTTGGGTCACAAAGTGCTAGGCAACTTCTCAAATATTCTTCATCTGTCTTGTTCAGTCAAGAACCGTAATCTTGCAGAAGATGATGTTGCATTTCTTTGTGTCAGCTGCAGATCTGGCATGATTTCCCTTGCTGAACTAGGAGAAGAAAACTCATCATCTTTGTAAACGGAGTTCTATAACTGATGCAAGGGTGGTTTTAGTTTTGGACTGGAGATCATACAGATTACACAATTTGCTGCCCAGTAGTTTGTCTTTTATTAAATAAAAGAAAGTAAGATGCTTGGAAATATTGAATATTGGAGAATTGGGGTGATGATACACCCTTGTTTGTGTCCTGTCCAGGGCTCTGTATGGATCCAGCAGTGAGGCAGGCAGGAATCCTAACAGATTTTTGCAGGAAAAAAGCAGGACTGAAGGAGTTCTTTGATACAGTACTTCATCCTTGACCCTACAATATTCACTGACCACATTCTATGGTGGGGATGAGGGATGAATTTTGGTACCCAAAACAGCTGTAGATTTTCAGTGGTAAACATGTAGAGGACAAATTCATGTTAGGGTTGATTTTAGATTTAGGGTTAGTAGAGTATATACATCATTGTTTCTGTAAGAGTTTTATTAACATCCTACAGAAACTCAATTGATATTAAATTCACACCTAATAGAGTATCTTACTGGGGAAGACATTCATTTCTAGTAGAATAATTTACAGTTGTGGTCAGGAAGATGCTTTTCTGGTTACATAAATGGAGTTTTACATACAAGAGCTCTTGTGCTCCTTCTTCCTTTGCCTCCTCTTCATCATCGTATTCCGGGGACTCATGGGATGTGAGTTACGAGGCAGGGTGCTGGCATTCTGGGTGGGGAATCCCGAAGTGTTTGTGGAGCCAGGGGAGAAATTGGTAGACACCAGAGCTAATAAAAGCAAACACACATAGCAGGAACAGGTCAAATTTAAAAGTACATACTATAAATATATATTACCTTTAACATACATATCTATTTCCAAATATACAACTATTTCAATATTCCTATGGAAGAAAATATAGAAATTTCAAAAGTATTGTACTGAGACATTATAATGTTAAATATTTTCTCTCTGTATGCACTTTGAAGGACAAAGAAGGGCAAGTAAAGTGTTGCATTAGGACAAAATGTATTGCATTATAGTGTTAACTTTTATTCATCAAGGAATTCATCACATTAAAATTCCTCTATGACACTTTTTAGGGGGGCTGTGTGTGCATTTTAAAATAATCGTTCAATTTCAATGTGAGTAAGTTTGTCACTTTGTTTTTGTTTTTCCTCCTTTAGTTAGAAATGTTGCAGCTTGGCAAAATATATAAAAACCAAATTAAATAATCTAATCTTAATGCAATGAACAAAACATATACTGGATTAAATTTAGCTCAACTATGACAAAAATAATTAATTGCCACAACCTCACTATTTGTGGTCTGGTGATTTAATTTTCCACAAGTCTTCCACGAGCAAGTGCATAGTAAGAATAAAGTTCCAAATTACTGCTCTTAGAAATCATCAGCACAGAATAATAATAGAGGCTGAGAGCTCTGTCATGATGGAACACTCCCAGGAATGCTGGCTATGCTATGTTTAAAATGTACAGGGGTGTGAATTATAACTTCTACTAGGAAGGCAGATTAAATTAAGCATTGCAATTCTATTAGCAGTTTTGCCACACAGTGCATTAAAGCTACAGTACCATCAATTCTGGGACAATATTGTACATACTGTTGCATAGATAGGTTTTTCTAAACCTATTAATATCTTACATTCTACATATGGGGTGGGATGAAAATGAATCTCTCCTTGATTTAGTGTAATCTGAAATAAGTAATGATGTTGATAAACTACTGCTGCTCAAAAGGTGGATTTTATTCTTTTATATTCAACGTCTCATTGGAACCAAATCCATTTTTTCCCCCACTTTAATCACAGCTGAAGAGGGCAGCCAGTTAACTATACATTTACTATCACTTTCTTTAGCCACCTGAAAAAGTGATTTATTACAACATCTCAAAATTTTGCCAAGCACTGAAATCTATACAGTACATCCATTAATTTGCTTGTTTGCTTCTGATATTGCAGGTATTCGTTTTATTATGCCTGGCTAAAATTATATACTTTGAAAAGGTTTTTGGGGCTATCATCCTTCTATAAAAAGGAATGCCAGTCAAGCAATGAATTTCCAGACGGAGCCGAAGAATATGTTATATTTCTGTTGGTTATGCTCCTCCTACAGTATTTTAACCAAGACTCCTAAAAGGTTCTTGTGTCATGTTACCATGCTTGGCCATACATTCCTCGCCCTTTGTTAATTGGTAAATATCAAATGATGTGTATTAATGGGGACTTTCCATACCATCATTGTAAATGAGAATGTAGTGATCTAACACGTTATACAATACTATAGAAATTTCAAACCAGCATCAACAACCAGCAACGAACAACAATGAAGCTGCTAAGACGTCTAAGAAGGGAGAACATCAGGGAAACGCACTGTCTTCCTGCCAATACTGTATGTGCCTGGTCAACATATTCATGGAATGTCATGGAAGATTGCCAGATAATACATGCTTAGCATCCACAACTGAACAATGTGTTGTTCACATGTTCATAGTTCGATTATGTTTTTAACCTTAAACCTAGTAGTTTTTTGTTGCTTTAAATGACTCCTTATGTGGCAGCTTCATCCAGCATTTCCAAGCATAAGTAGACAACTAGAGACTTTTGGATTTTTTCAGCAAAAAATTAACTTATCATTAAACCAACAAATGAATTCCCATCGAATACAAAAAAGCAGCACTAAATTGATTAAGGAAAAATCTTTTGAAAGCTAGGATTTCATGTCAAGAAGTAAAACAAAAATCTTCTAGAGTATTAAAAAGTCTATACAAAGTAGTTATGTTATAAATTGCAATAGAAGGGAGAGAGAATGAGGGCAGTTACACTTGCAGTACTCCTGGTTGGTGGTGGAATTAGAGGAAGTCCACGTTGGGGTCTTGCAGTGTCCAGGATGCTGAGTGTGGCAGTAATTGACACAGGGATCCCAACAGTGATGATGGTCACTCTTCTGTACTTTCACTGTAATTGAAAGAAAATCAAACACTATTCTTAAACTCAGCTACTGTATGCTGGTCAGCATGTACTTGTTAGTTAAACTCAGTTCTGACAACTTGCATCTGAATTGAACTACCACCCACTGTCTCACAACATGGTTTATTTCCCAGGCATTGCCCAAGGGTTTTCCTCATTTTGAAGAATGACCCACGAGGTCTGTCCTTACGCCAGGACGCAAGTTTTTACGTACCAATTTCTTTTCCAAGTTTTCCCATTTTAGAAATGGGAGAGAAGCAATTGCAATGTTGCCTTTCACCAGCAACACATGGACGCCCAGACACAGCAGGAAACAAAGATGACAGGAGGATTTATGCTTTTCAAATCAAATACATTATATCCTGAGGTGGTTGGTGCAAGAATATGATGATCAGGTATAAGAACACATGCAAAAAAAATATAAGACTCCAATAATATAAACACAGACCAAGGTTTTCTTTACTGTAAGCAGTGATCAAAATACAAATATACTAAAGGCAATAAGTCTCTCTTCAACACCAAGTCAGATGAACACACGCTGCTCCACACCTTCCTAAACTTTAAATTCTGGAGCAGACTGCCTCTCTCAGAATTAAACACGACAGATAGGCATGAGAATGTGAGGAATGTGAGACTCTGATTGGTTGGTAGGACCATCAGCTCATTAAGCACCTAATGTTAGGTCTTTGATTTTGAAAAAGAGAGTTGTCTTTTGTTTCTCATTCATACTGCAGTCTCCTTCACTAAAACTCCAAATCTGGTACAGTATGTTATAAAGTACATGACAGCCTTAATTATAGCTATATTGTTTTTGACACTTGGCCCTTATGTCTATTTAATGTTATGAAGAATGAATATACCCTTCAATTCCAGCTAGAGTTGCCAGCTGGCCCCAGTTCAGCTGATCCTGCAGATTTACTGGGTGCTTTTTCATTAGCACTCGGTTAAGGCCTAAATATATGATGATTGTACTTCTTACAAATATTTTAGTTTAATTATATAATCAAGATCAGAGCTGGACTGAAAACAGTGAAGACTGGAATTGCTCATACCTACTGTACTACTATGCAAAGTGCCACAAATCAGGGACACATCCTGTTGCCAACTGTTGGTCAAAAATGGGAAAACAATATAATCTGTACACTGTTTATAAGTCTTTGAGCTTTCTAATAAGATGTTAAATTTAATTAAAATTGATTAGACCAATTTGAAAACTTTGTCCAGCTCTTCAGTGCTGTTGGTTTTGAAAAGATCCACAGGAATACAGTACTGCCCCTCCACACTTTTCTAATGAATTTCATTTTAAAAATCTGTTATGTATCAAAATAAGGGCTCATTAGTGCACAATTGAATTAAAACATCCACAATTATTCAACTTGTCAGACTGAAACACATTCTTGTTATATTCCTTTTAAAAAACATGAAGCTCAATTAGTCCCAGATTGAAAGGTGTGATGAAAAGTAATAGGAATGAACTCATTTGTAGGATTTAAGTTATTTTCTTGAACTTTTTTGATCCCTCTTAGTACAGGATAGTGTAAAGGTGTTATGTAACACAGACAAATCAGTTAAATATCCACACCAAATAAATGATTTGAAGTTGTAGAAATTAGAATCACATACTGCAAATGCAGAAAATTCCATTAATTTGTTTAACTAATGGCCCAAGCCATTCGGATTTGTCCCTCACAGCACAATACGCAAACTAGGATAACATACAGTAAGAAAATGGACCACTGGACAACAGTAAAGCATCATCTGCAGTATACTATTCATCCTGATTACTTTTTATGACGAGTTTTCACTGAGATTACAATATCTCAGTGAAAATAAAGTATTATAATATTTTTCATATTTTTTCAATTCCATGTGGGTGCCACTATACATGATAGATCTTTGTGTTTATGAATAAGAGCTTTTAAGCTTCTAAGTTCACCGAGCACACAGTTTCATCACTGCTATATGAGTTTCATACCATTATACTGTAATTGATTATTGTACTAGGAATGACCAAGGACTGCATTAGGTCTGAAAAACACTGTGCATTGCTCACACCACAAATCCCAATTTTATTTACTCTATTTAAAGTATAAAAACCCAAAATACAGAGCAATTCCTCGACTATGCTAAACAATTTCAGTAGGCAGAGAAAAGCTGGCCAGGTGGCTGCAATCTGAACACTTGATGCATATCAATAACTGGTTACAAAAACAGTGCATTACACACTCTAACAGAGGGATACAGTGAAATGAAGCACAAACATTTAAGAAAGATAAAGGGATTGCTTCATTTAATTTGAGTTTAATTTACACTGATTTACACAAGAGTACTGATGTCTGGCAGAAGACAGGTGTGCAGGTGATGATTGTTTTATTGAGTTAGGCTGTTTTATGGGGAGCAGCATTTCAAAGCCCTTGGTATCAAACCTTGATTAATAAAAGTGCAACAGACGTAAAGCTGAAGAGTTAAGCTGAAGAATCAGAAAATAAGGTGTAGAAAATCAAATGGTTAATTTATATTACAAAAGGGCAAATAAAGACATGACAATAAAGCCACTTTTGACTGTTTTATCATTTGAAGAACATCTAAAGAGCATCTTCCACCTGCATAGCACTGGAGAAAAACCTCAACCTGCCTATCTGATGCTAAAATATTATTTAATCAAGATTTGACTGTAATGCTTAGTGACTGGGGGAAATAGGCTTCAGTACTGTATGTCTAGAATTTTGCATTCCCTATGCTAACTATGGTAAAAGTAGCTCCCTCTTTAATTTACACTAGATCCTACTGAAGTTAAGAATGGACTTTAAGATTCTGTTGCTGAATTCAATCACTTAATGTAAGACTATAATCCGAGGTCTTAATCTTATTAAAACCTTGGATTATAGTCTTGCAATAAATCATTAAATTAAATTCAAATACTGAATATGCTTATTCGACCTCATACAGTGGGTGACACAGCTTTCTATGTGCAGGACCTTGTTTGAGGAACTCACTGACCAAATCTGTTAGAGACACTGTCAATCACTTCAAACTTTGCTGAAGGGCCTATCTTTCCACTCATGCTTTTAAATTTAATTTAGTTTTACTCCTGTCTTCATGAAGTCCTTCCTGGGCTCCCCCCAACTTGTCTTTTGCTTCTGCTATGTACTGTATTGCACAGATACAGGTATGCGTGCTACTGTACAATGTTTGAGTTGAAGATTTCGTAAATAAAAGTGAGTTATTATGAAATCTTACAACTAGCAAAAAAGGAAAGATGATCATTTCCTTTCTCTGTTTTAGGCCTAAAATGATAACCCATCTTAAAAAACACAGCCAGATAAATGGGGAACAATTTATGGAAGCTACTTCTGAAATCTGAACACGTTTTGTGTTATTTTCAGTGCAATTAAAAAAAAAATTAAGTGGATGAAAAGGTGGGATTGTTCACATTTTCCATATGCCTTTTTTAATCTGGGAGTTTGACCTTGTTCAAAGTGCTGACTGTCTTGTTTTCAGTCAGTGCCAAAAGCTAAGCCTTCAGTGACCACGCTAGTTTTAAAAGTATATGTATTTCACTTTGGGATTTTTCATTCCAAGAATAAAGAATTTTGAGACAATTACCATCACCTAACCATTTGAGCCTCTGGGTTATCTGTAAAATTCAGGGGGATGAATACCAAAGGAAATGGGATGGAGCACTACTAAGGAGGGGGCCAGAAGACTGAGTTCTAATTTCCTCACAGAATTGAATGCCATAAATCCTCACTTTTTCTTGCCTTACGCTAAGCTGTGGTATGGATTTTTAAGAAATTCAGTTCTGATCTCCACTAGAAAAAAACATAAAAATTGTAAATATGTAAAAGAAAAAGTATACGCTTAAAATTGATGTGACATCTGAAAGCTTTAATCTCCTTAAGAGATTAATTTTATGGCAACATCAAACATTATAAAAACATAAATCTTAACTAAGGAGGTAAAGTTTTTTTATGTCAGCATGCCCTTTTCCAATAATACTGTCATTCATCTGATATATTCCTGGCTGTCATAAAGTTGTATTTTAGACACATGCTTAACTGTTACGAACAACAGTTGGTACAGTACATGCCTTGCTCACTGCAGTACAATCAAGTGTAGCCAGTAATAAGCATAGCATAAGAATCGATCCCCTGCACAGAATAAAGTGATATGAACCTATGAAATGTATACTATTTTGAACGGGAAACACAAACGTGGCCTACAAAACTAAAACTAACTTCAGCCAGAACTTTGATTCAGCCAGAAGAAGTTTACAATATTAGAAATATGTACTCCTTTCACCACTGCCACACATACAGTGCACGGCCTGTACTGGTGGATTTACAAGACAATGTGATAAAGAAAAACTAAACTAAAACCAAAAAGCTAGGCTGTTAACGCAATATTACAAAGCACCTGTATCTCTTCACAGCAGTGTTTCTTTTACACCCATTTTATTTTTTCTTGTCATGCTGCCCAGAATGCGCTTCTCCAGGTCTCAATTACAGTAAGTCTCACATAGGAATTTGAAAAATAATACCCTGCAGAGTCAACAGGCAAGTGTTGAAATCAGCTTATATTTCCTTATTTAACAACGACTACTGTCTGAGTTGTAATGTACCGCATATTCAAAACCCCATAAAAAATGACAGCACTACATATGTTCAACACTGGGACAGAAGTGTTTCTGTGGGTAAAAAGCAAAAATACAACTTTCAAATGAATCTTGCAGACATAAATTTATTTTTAATCAATAGAAATCTGATTGTGTGCCATTTCACTGACATTCCAGTAACATTATTCTGCATTTAATTAATCTAATTTATGACTGGATTGAAAATTGAGTCCAAAATATGTAAATGTAACCCATACTTACCTACGCAATACTAGTATCTTGATATAAGACTATTTTGAAAAATACCCTGGAACTCCTTGACCCAAAATATATAATGGTTAATCTGATTTATGAATCATACACTCTGAAGAGAAGCTTGTCTGTTTGCATCAATGAATTTCTCAGAATTTTTAAAACTCCTGAAAGCTATATTCTCTACCCAATGTGCACTGAAGACTTGCCTATACAGCTATGTATGCATCATCTACATTTACTTTAGATATTTTAAGATATCCAACTATACAGCATCTGTATACTGTATATAAAAGATTTTTGTTTTTACACAAACTTAACAAATATCAGGAAGGTTACATTTTGAAGAGCTTAACATATCTGAGGGACCCACTGCAACCTCCACAAAAGTGCATCACCTACTGTATGTGATGTGCAGTAGGAAAATTAGCAAGGAATAAAGCCAGGATACCAGGGTTACATCCCTACTCTTACCAATAGTAGAATGGGATCTTGAAGAAATAGCCAGGTCCTCAGTTTAATATATTATCCAAACCTAAAACGGTAAAGTGTCCCAGTCACGCTACTGGAGTATAAGTTTGTAAATTATACTTTACAATCCAAATATTTCCTTGAGGTTTTCCCAGTACTGACGAAGCCCAACCTTGCTTAGTTTCCGAGATCAGATGAGATCCGGAAATGAGATGGTAATGCGGCTGTCAAGTAGTGTAAGCCTGGCTTAGTGAAAACAAGGAAAGGAAGCAATACCGTCTATCGAAAACTCTCCTACTCACCAGTGTCCTGTGGCTTGATTGGCAGTCGGCTATGATGTGCAGGGAGGATCTCCAGCTTGACGTTCTCCGTGGTGCTGGCTAACAACTGTGTGGCTTCCAAAAGTGAGCAGTGCTCTGTACTCGTACCATCTATCGAGAGGATGTGATCTCCAACGTGCAGAGCCCCACACCTGAGGGAAAACCCCAATACAGTCCTGGCTAAAACTCTGCAATTAATACCTGCCACACCTAGTGCAGAACTGATACAAATGCAATGTCAAAATTATACAACTGAATTCCAAGTGCAAATGTAGTGACAGGCCAGGTTGGGTGTAATTAAATTTCTCCTAACTCTTTTGTTCTTTCTTGTACAGTACATACAGTATTTTACTTCAAATACTTTATTAGTAACATCACTAATATTTAAATATATGTAATGTTTTTTATCCATTCTCCTTTAATATAGGTGCATGTTGAAAACCACAATAAAATGCTAGTTTTCCTAATCAGTGTTAGGAGTCTGGTATATAATTCACACATACTGGCAAAACAGGTAGATGGGAAGCTAACTAAGTTCCTTTCTCTCTCTCTCTCCTAGTACCATTGGTCGAATACAGTACATACTGTACACAATTTAATCTCCAAAATTGTACTTCAACAGGTCTTGAAACATTAATGGAAGATATGTTTTGTTAATATAATATATACTGTACCTAGAATATTAATTCCCAAATACATCACTCTTTTATTTTTAAAACCAAGCTGTTTTTTCCCCACATAGTGCAAGTTTCTAATCAGCACCTCTTCTGCCTTCGGCACCAATCATTTACACGTGGAAAAGGTGAGAGCTCCATCATTTAATCTAATTACTGAGAATTCAACTTGCTAAATGGAAGAGGATCATAATACTAAAATTAATTAAATAAATGTGAAGGAGTTAAGATGGAGACAGTAAAATATTATTTTATTATTTGAAGAATTAAGTTTAAATCCTAGAATGATTATTTTTGTTGTTCACTCATTTCTTGCTTTTTGCCATGTTATGAATATTGGCTCTCTTCTTTTGGCCAAGATTTTCAAAATAATTTTGACATACTGTAATAAAGCCATGTGAAATGAAAATGTGAAAAACTGAAGATGAACCAATTAAGAAACAGGTCAGCCAAAAAAAGACAAGACGCTACAGACCTTGAGGATTCATTTCGACACCACTGGTTCAATTTATTAAAACCATCTATGCCCTTCCAGAAAGAAATCTTCAAGGTTTTGTTCATTAACTTAATCAGCTTCATACTGCTCCTGAGTGTTTTTACAATCAGGTACAATTTGGCAAAGTAGAAGCTAGGAGATACAAGTTAGTGGTGCTTGGTGCACCTTATGGAAAGCAGAAGAGCCAAATTTGCAAAACATCTTCTTGAGTAACTAGTTACATATACAGTAAATAGAACAGACGTCTCTTCACATGCATGGTGGCCAAGCCCATGAAGCACGGATATAAAAAGAGAATTAATAAGTCAAAGTGCTATCATGAGAGCTCACAACCAGGTACTGTAATTTGGGGATGTAGTGTAGGAGCTGCTCTTTGCCGGTCTTACCGGTCTACCACACTTGCTGGTTTGATCTTGTCAATGACGATCACTTGCTTGTTCCTGTGTGTTGTAGTGCTTAAGGTGATTCCAAGTGCTGCTCCTGGAGACTTGGCAATCTCAACCAACAAAGGACCTGAAGCGTTTGTCACAGAATCTATCGAACACAAACAACAACCCCCAAAAACAATAGCATTTGAACATCTTTTTTAAGGAATTGCCCTCTGTGTACAGCAGGGATTTCCATTCTTCTCCTGCTATACAGTAAATGCTAATGGGATCTACCTGTATATATTTTCTTTTGCTGAGTAGGTAATGTCAACATATTTACGTTGGTGTTTTTTAAGGAAAATGATTATTTTCACCAACTAGTATTATTGGAACAGTTGAATAACAACAAGGGTACATTCATTGGTTACTAATATGAATATTAGTGATTTATGGTACAGTATGTATAGGAATTATGGAATGAAGACTTTCTCTGGTCTGCATGCCTGTTGTAAATATCTCACCATGTACCTTAAAAAAGATTCTTCTTCCAACATTGCACAAAGGACCTACAAATATGTCTGCAATGCTGATATAGTTGGAGAAAATGAGTATACAGCATGTTAATTACCGACAAATTTATTCCCATGAAATGCCACAGTGGCAAATTATTTAACATAATAGGATGTGCTGCAGGTTGTAAGACTTTCACTGAATTCTGCTGCTCTTCCTGTTGACTTCAAAGCAATTGGGCGGGAGGCAGCACAGTGCATAAAATATTTGAGATCCTCAGAAATAAATTAGAAAAACATTTAGGCAGCCATGAAGTACAGTACCTTACTGTCTCATGACCTGGCATGCTGCTTAATTACACTGCCACAAACTGTACATCTAGTGTTACATTAAGGATCAGAGTTCATTCATTGGAGCGCTTGTTGTGAAAAGTCTTTCAAATTCAGCACAATTCATTTAGAGGAAAAGGGCAGTAGCCTACAGCTCAGCCAGAATGAAAACAAACAGTGATTAAAATCAGGTCAGGGAAACTAATTGATGCTGGCAAGGCGAGATACACTTGATTCTTGACTTTTCAAAATGGCAGAGCAATTTAAGGTCATAGCAACTAAAAAGCAAAAAAAGTGATAGCACACCACCATTTGATTTTTTTTCAGCGCTGAATAGATATTAATTTACAATCACATTGATTATTTTATTTCTTCTATTCAAAGAGACATATTCTGCATTTTTTCCACAAACTACAACAGCAGAAGCATGCAGTTATTGGAAAGATCCATATAAATATCACACCACAGATTTGTGTTTTAGGACCACTGAATCCCAGCTTTCGCAAGAGAAGTCAACAAAAGGAAATGGTCACTAATAGAGAAATTAATCAAATCCACAACAGCATGGGCCTTTTAAATATTAATTAAAACCCCGCAGCTTCAAATAATACTTAGGGCTTTACATTTTGACATTAACACATATTCTACACCGTATAAAAACTTCACATTCCACAGAAAAAAAATCAATTAAAAAAATAGAAAAGCATGGTCTCAGGGACAAAATAAAATAAAAACCAATCTGGTTTATCAAAGTTTCTAAAATATTTTTGCATGTAATTACTGTATATGGCTGAAATGATATAACAGACATATAAATGGAATATGGACTTTGAAACAAATTTGATATATTTTAAACAGTCAGTGTCAGTGAACATGTTTTTCCTGTCAGAATTATCTTTGCATGTGTTTACATATTTTATTAAAGCTACCACTACTTATTACCACTTGCTGCCAAAAAACGCATTTTAAATTCAACACTATACTCTTACTTACTGTAGTTTTAGGATTCAACAAAAAAATAGGAGAAAACTGCACAATCTCTTCTTACCGACAATGGAGACATCGTACTCAATTTGGAAGAGGGCCTCCTGGCCACACTGCTGGAGCACATTTAGGGCATCAGCATGAGACACGTTGTGGAGTGGAACTCCATCGACGCTCAGGAGACGATCACCAGCTTTTAGCGTGCCCTCCCTGTGGAGATCAAGAAACAACTCTATCCCAGCTGCAAGGCCTGTCCTTGATTCCTCTGCTCTACAAGAATCACACAACACTAACCTCTTTTTAATATCTGTCTCACTTTAAAAATGTGGAGGACAAACATTACCAGGAACTGGTTGCAACACACTGTTTAACCAGAAATGCATGCACTACAGAATGAATGTTTCCATCCCAGTTTAAAGAAATTGGGATAAAAACATGATGTACTTGTAATGCTACAGATTTATATGTTACATAAACGGCAAAAGAAAAGAATTCTTTAAAATTGACTAAAGCTACATAAAACAGTACTTCATATGGCATTTGCTTGAAAGAATTTGTTACTTGACTCTGTCCTTTAAATGAAAGTTTAAATCCAAATTTATCTGATGGGTTGCAGTATAATCCATGCCAGCCTAAGTAATCTGTGTGTGAGGTTTCAGTGGTTTAGACTGGACTACTTAAAGAGAGTGGTAAAGACTAGCACGAAGGCCTCATGCAGAACATTCTCAGCTGTTACTGCAGTAATCCATTGTCACCCTCAACCGTTCTGCATTTGAGACAGAAGGAGATCATTCTTTCCATTATGTTCAAGCTGTCAGATATCAATAATTTAAATTAAAAGGATTTGTTACAGTGCAAGATTAGGCCTCAATATGTGACTGGAAATGCCAAAGAAGTGTCTTGTAGAATGTAATGACACAATTGTAAGTAAGGGTAGTCTTTTTTTCTACTTTTACTGACTTACTTTCTCCGCTTATTCTCATGTGGAAAAATAGGGCTACAGTATATTCTGGGCCAGTGTTTTGCAAAATGACACATACTGTTTTTTATACAGTATGCTAGTTAATAAAACTATTGAAACTGGCAAGATTCCTTTTTTTTATGCAGACCAACGCATTCTTGAGATCCGTGGTGGTTAAGACACTACGTTTCTCAGTTATGTTTACTTGACATTTTTTTTTGCTGAGGGAATCTGAAGAGGTGTCCACTCACATACACACACACGCCATGCTACCTGTCTGCTGGTCCTCCGGGCCTGACATAGGTGACCACCAGGGGCCGGGACTTATGCCAGTCTTCATGAGACCCACCTGCAAGTGCAGAACACATCACTTTGTATCAGTTTCAGGCTCAGTCTTTATGAGGGCAAAGCACTGGTGCTGTACTCTCGAACTAACCTGAAGCTGATGTCAGATATTTTAAGTCTTTCTATTCCGCATGCTGCCTTAACACCATTCAACAACTCCTGTGCTCAGAGACTGTATTGTGGCTAAATTAACTCAGGCCTTTCATGCTATTCATAATATATAAATCACTATCTGAGTCATAGCTAGATGACCTGTAAGGCAGCTCATGTTTTTTAAATAATACTGTAGTGCTTAACTTTTTCTTAAGGTGCTCACACACTGTGACTGTCTTGCATGATAAGGTTAATAATATTTTTAACATTTCTTCTTGGGAGGTCTTGTCTATGATTGTTATTTTTTTTCAATAAAGGTCTTTTGTATTTGCATGCACATTTGTTTGTCAGATGTTTTTTAAATTAATTTAAGATAGTCATTCTTGTGTGTTGTAGCACACATTATTTATAACTGGCAAGTTATCTTTGTGAATCTAATTGGAGCTCATTATTTGTTTCACTTATGTATAGAATATGAAACATTGATCTTTTTCCATCCAAGCGGTAGCTAGCTGATCTATTTATCATCCGAAGGGATTGTTATCAATGCAGATGGCCTCGTTTATCACACAAGGTCTTAGGTAGACACTTATGCAGAAAACCCATATTTGTACCAGAATCTAAAAAATATTGGGAGAAAACTTGAAGACTGAAATACATTTTGTGCATACGTATCTTTATATGAAAGGGCCCTGAATAAATTCTGTGATTTCTGTTTGGGTCAACATGTTCAACACTGTATCATTTGGTTTAAATTCAGTCAAACATAAGGGATCAATAAGGGGCACAAGGGACTTTGCTGACCATCTTGTTTGTGTAAAAACACCTTTTCATCATTCACTTTGGTTACTGAATGAGGATAAATGTCTTCCCTTTTCATAGTTTAATATAATAACATATGTCAGACCATTTTAAAAATAGCTATACGTTTCTACTGGGATTCCACAGATTTCCGGGAATATACTCAATGCTTTAATTATAGCAGTTTGTGGTTCTACCTGGAGTTTCATTTTTCTTCTTATAGTATATTAACTACTAATTAATATCACTAGTCAGATTCTACAAGTAGCAACAAAGAAGTAAATGATGACACAATGTAGAAATCAACAAGCATTAAAATACAAGATCATTAGTTTAACAATTGTTAACTTTAATTTGTTCATTTTTGTTCATTTTCATTTTTTGACCACTACTGCAAACTACTGTATACAAATGGTTATTCAAGATATACTGTTTATTATATGCAAAACATATTGTGAACAACTTAATCTAAAGTATTGCTGTGTCAGATATTTATTGTAATCACATTTTCAGATGCACAGAATTGCACGTGGAAGAAATAATACATAGATTTCAGAAGAGATTTCATACAGGCAACATGATTTAGAAAACTGGAAAACAACTGAGACGTAAAATAAATATTTAAATACATGGAAGGACTTGATATGATCCAAAACAAATTCAAGAAAATATGCTGCATCCAAAGAAATTCTGAACACATCCAGAGGCCCAGGTCGCAGTCTGAGGTACTAACATACAGTAGCAGCTAAGAAGTAATCTGCACACTGAGAGAAGCCTGCCATTGCAAACAATGTAAAAGTTACATTTTCCAACTGACAAGTCTTTTATGGCATTGTGTCACCCTTCATGGGGGAATTATGGGGTGTAACTGTGGCTGTGTCAACAAGCACTTACTGTAGAAAAGAAAAAGAAATGTACAGTACCTCGCATGACAAACCCAAAGCTGTTGCCTTCCTTGTTCAAGCAGATCTCAATTGTCTTGGGTATAACACCTGAACTACTATCAGGAGCTGGGAATGAGAAGAGTGAGGACAAAATATACAGTAGTATCTAGTAAAACAGTATTTTACTAGTCAGTGTTTTATCTAGTCTAACTCAAGACATCACTTTGGTAAATTGTAAAATGTAATAGCTAGTTGAACAGTTTGCCTTCTTCAGTACATCATATGCGCATTGAAATGTTGTTTCTCTTTGTGCTTGATTACCATCATATTTTTAAAGGACTGTAGCAGAAAAGGTTAAGAACCTATTCAGATAGATTCAATACCATGTCTTAAAGAATGTGACCTTTACACTCTGAGTTCTCTTTCAACAGGACTGAGATTAGGCGATGATCAACAAAGTACACTGTAAACAAAAATTATATTTACCTCGATTCCCAAAATATATCTTAAGAATATGTGTGATGTAAAAAATAAAAAAACTTGTATTGCTCAATAAATACTTTTGTGTTTTATTACCTTTTATAAGGTCTTGTTGTACAATGTGAAACATTACCTCAGATATTTTAAGATGGAGCAAGTGTCACAAACTAATTGACAATGAGACTTTACTTGATGTTTCACTTCAAAGAGACATCTTGTTAACATTATCTCTTTTATTTTTTTAAACAGCACATTTTTTAATCAGTTGTAAAGAAATGCAGATCTTCTTGATCAAGAAAGGGTAGACCTGAGCCTAGTAACAGTATATTACTAACAAATAAGGAGAAGCAGGTGTTACTGTATATACATAACAAGTGTACTATGTGAAGAGCTCAACAAATACAGTAGCTTTAAATTTGAAGTAATGTTTCAATAGCAAATTTCTTACAACAAAATATGTCAAAGTTATTTAATAGAAAACAGACATGAAACTTCAATATTTTGCTATAAGTACTGATCATGAATAAATGCAGATTCTGATATACTACGTATGGATGCATGTGAATAAACACACAAGAGCAAAGTGACAGGATGGCAGGAGAAAAAGAACAAAGACAATCTCACATCGATGACAATCTTGGGGCTGAAACTTTGTAGTTCTTGTTGCTGAGACAAAACAAATCATCTTTCACATTATGTCAGTGTGTAGTTATCTTCTTATTTTGTTACAAAACACTATGGTGTTCACCTCCTTTTGACTGGACAGCAGCAAATGATCTGAATGAATTGCAGATTCCTGGGACTGATGGCAAAGGAATGAGGAAGGGATTTTCCTTAATAGAACAGAATGTGCACTGACTGCTGGTGCATGTGGTTTAAATATAGACCAGGTTGATGTGACTTGGTATTATTTATCTTGCTGGAACTGGGTACGCCTTAGTGTCCACTGAGAAAGTGTCTATAGAGGTTACCTGCTTTACTAATGCTATGACTATGCAGACATGGGTGAGACAATATCCAATATTCAGAGTGTCCACAATCTGGACACTGTGTAGACTGTTCCAGCAGCCATGGCACTATACTGGAGAACCACACAAGCTCCTCCAGGAGGAAACATGAAGGAATGTTCAGCAGCTGAAGGCTCTTCTGCTACAGGAATGCAATAGGATTTTTTAGGACTTCGTGCAATACTGTACTCAGTTAATGAGAGCAAATGCTCAAGGAAAAAACACAGTTCCAAAACTAATATACAATCAGAAAATTGAAGTTGTAATTGCAATTTTTTAAAAACATTTTTATGAATTTAAGCAAATTCAAACCATCCAAATCAAATCATGGCTCATAATTAAAGGTGAATGGAGTTTGTACCTAAGATTAGTTACACAAATAAAGAGAGACATGTACAATTGTACGCTGTCCAACATGTTCTACAGTGATTGTATAAAGATCAGAGCACTGTACAGAGTAGACAGATCTAACTTTGATGTTGCCATTTCATCTGTCAGCTCTACAGTCCTGAGCTATCACTTTGAGAAAGGCCACAGAGCAGGCTGCCAAGTGCAATAAATCCCTGTGAAAGGCCAGGCATGAGGGTGCATGAGGGTGTTTTAAAATACCAGCTAGAGCATAAAGGTTTCATGAGAGAATAATGGCTCTACAGCAGGGGTCGGCAAACTACGGCCCGCGGGCCAAATTCGTCCCACGTAACTTTTCTGAGTGGCCCGTAGCTCACTACTGTTTGAATCTCGAGGGTAACTTTCTGCATCAGATATTGAAAACCTTCTACCAATGGCCTCTACTTGTTAGCTCTGCTGCTCTCTCTCAGCATTTACGGTCAATTGCAGAACAACACCTACTGCACTGTATTACACAATGCATTTTTTAGCCTATCAGACGTCAGCTTTAGCCTAGTTTACATACACCTAAGCTACAACTGATTTTTGCTGTAAATTCAATTGGATTTTTGTTGCCTACTGTGATTGGCTCAGCCAAGCGAATTATGTCTAATGTATGCTATCTTGTTTGAAAGCTCGTCTGAAAGATTTCAAATGGTTCTAAAAGTTATAACTGACAAGAGGCTAACTTTAAGCTATTCCTGCCATGTCGAAAAAAAGAAAGATCGATGCAGAGGGTCGAAAATTCAACGACAAATGGTCAGAAGAGTACTTTTGTGTCCCTTGGAAAGAAAAGGTAATGTACAGTATCTTATCTGGAAACAATTGCCGTGATTAAAGAATACAACATAAAAAGGAATTACGAGACAAAACATCCGGCTAAATTTTCAGAATACACAGGAGATGGATGGAGGGAAAAATTAGAACAGTTGAAAAAGTGGTTTCAGGGGCGGCAAAAACTGATCAAGAGAAAATGTTGTGGCTACCTGAGCTAGTTATCGAGTATCTTAGCTTCACGCAGCAGCTGTCAAACCCTTCACGAATGGGAAGTTTATTCAGCAGTGTATGCAAGAGGTCGCGGAGGAGATGTGCTCGGGGAAACGCGATTTATTCAAGTCAGTGCGTTTATCGGCTAGATAGAGGATTTCACTCAGGTAGCTCAGCAAGGTTAGCAAAATGTTTCAGTGGCCCTTGCTCTAAAAGGTTTGCCGACCCCTGCTCTACAGCATGTTATTTGAAAGCACAGATAGTACTCAACTTCCTACCAGCAGGGGGCAGCTCATATTCCACTTCAAGCACCACTCGTTCGCCCACATTTTTCAGCAGACTGATGATCTCGTCATGCCGAAGCTTAGTCAGGTTGATCCCGTTCACAGACTTGATGTAGTCTCCCACATTCAGCTGGTCACTCCTGGAACCATGGAAACCACATTGACAAACAGAAAGCAGATAAGAACTTTTCTCCAAGTGGCACAGTTTCAGAAAAGGGGAACTAGACTTAGATTAAAGGGAATGGATTGATTAAAAGCCTCTGAAATAGCATTTGTAAAGTGTGGTGGCTCAAGTAATTAAAGTGTTAAAATAAATAAAAGTAATAGTACAGTATCTCCTAAAAGTTGGTTCTTTGAAAAAATGAAAAAAATATAAATGAGGCCTAGTAAATTAAGATGTAAGATAGAAAGAAGTGCTTCTTTAATCAGTTATACTGTGCCTTGGAACACTTGAATCTCATTTGAAATGGTAAACTGGGAATACTGTATTTCAGACAAGAATTTGAACAAGATGTTTCAATATACAAGTGTGTGTACTAGTTTAGACTGAATTAAGGTGAGAAAGTGCATTCAAATATAAATTCCAATGTGTTCCTTCTCACAACCATTACAGTAAAGTTTGGTTTTTACTTTACATTAAAGAAAGGTTTTATATAGTACTGTATGTACATACTGAACAGTATATACAGTGCTCAGATATTTGGTATTTTTCAGAAAGCATGGAATTTAAATATATCTTTTGCAAACATAGTTAGTCCTTTAAAGAAATGCTGTTCATACCATTGTGCTACTTGAGAAGTAGTTTGGTAGCCCAGAAAAAGCAAGAACTGTTAATCTCTAATGTAGAATTCTACAAGGAATCAACATATGCTCATTAAGATGCTAATTACAGAATTGCACAGTGTTTATTCTTATTCTCCTCTAGGGCTCTGGAAGTTGGCAAAGTGAAGTCTGTCGAAAATAGTTTATCAGGCTGACATTAACGCGGCATGCATTTTTCTTTACAATTTGTGTGCATGTCAGGATAAACAGCAGATCCGCTGGTGCAGGCAGTCATTTTCACAGACATCTCTAGTACAGAATGTTAAAGCCATTGTTCACTATTATCATTACAGTGTAGTCAATCTGTAGTATTAGTATTACTGTGGCTGATCATTGGCTCTATAGAAAATGATGGAAAATGTGAAATAATGAGTTTTGCAGGATAACTAAAACCATTTTAACAGGGTAAAACAGACTGCTTTTTTTAATGAACATTTTTTTCCTGAATAGATGAACAACAAACTGGTTATAAATAATTACAATACATGCTCATTTTTGTTTTCCCTAGGCCATAGTTTTCCCTAGGCCATAAACCTCAGCCCCGCATTATGAACATTACGACTTTGTTGGGTCAGTCACATCTTCTAAGCATACAGTATGCCCACCAAGAGAACAGACACAGTGCTTCAGAAACATCCACAAAGCTAACATGAACAATTGCAACACTGGCTGAATAATGCAAGACGATTGCCATGAATCCCCTTAGATCTTTCTGCAAGTATCTCGGACCATGATTGTTGGCGTAACAATGGGAAAAGTGGGAAAAGCAGAAAGAGGGAGGCATGGACCAGAACATCCACAGTATACTCACTCATTCTACCTGGGAACACATGTCTAAACTGCAGCAGAACCTACCTCCAACAGGCCTCATCGGGCATCTTCATGCCCAGAGCTAAGATAATCATCCCTGACTGCAAAGGGAAACTGACACCGAAAGAGATATTTACAAATCCCCTGTGCCGTATAATGTGGTGTTCCTTTTGTTCTACTTCATGCTTGGTGTAGTGCCACATACAGTACATATCACTTGTATATCTAGGCTGCTATTTTTAATACAGCGGGGTGGTCTTTTGTTCTAAGTTGACACTGGGTGAGAGAGTCGGCCTCGCAGTTCTTAACCAGGCAAGGGACTCTTGTAAAGAGTCTTTGTACAGCTTAGGGCCTCATCAAAATGACTCTGTAAGCCTTCGCTTCAGCTTCATCATGCTCACAGCTGCAGGTGGAAATCAGGCTTTGTGTTCTGCTGCTGCACATCAAGCCTGCTCCCCTGAGGTAATGTAAGGCGTTGAAAACCTAAACAAGTGTGGCTTCTCTCTACTGCCACTTGAATGTTTATTTTAAAAAATATTCTTCTGTTCCTTAAAACCTTTACCAAAAAAATGTATGTAAAGATGGAGCTTTCTTATGTTAACAGTGATAAAAGCAAATATCTGAGGAATCTTTTGGAATTGACCTGTAACAGAATCCGATAAAGAACTATTCTTGGTTTTCCCTAAAACCAAAATTACACCAACGTTTTGAAACATTCTTCACAGCACCAAGATTAACAACAACCAAGTAAATACTATTTTAAAACGCAAAGGATTCAAATAGTAATACAAAGATTTTTGTCATATTAAATATCTTTAGTAATTTCCCAAGATCCACAAATTGTTCAATATGAATAAACTGTATTCCAAAAAATAACAGTATTCTGGAGCATAATTTTAAAATATCTCACATAATATTTAAAATCGCATATTTTGTTCAAAATTGCCCTCAAGAGTGCATGTTTGAAAAATTATCCAATCATATTAACCTGGTGATATTTAGATTTCAAAGTTAATATTTAAATACTAAATATTACAGTATGAAGTCTTTAAATTCAGGCTTATCTTCTGTTTTCACGCCTTACAGAGCTTATAGGAACTGTGGCTAAAACATGCATATCTGTCTATACAAGGTATATATTATTATAATAAGTTAGGCTGATGTTAAATCAGGATGGAATATTTATTAATCACAACGTACACTTATCAGCGAGTACAGAAAATCGTTGCTCTGTTGTTTTGCTCCATAATTTTTTTAGACAGCACAGGATAGCATGCAAAGAAGTCTGTCCAATTGCTTTTTTATGTATTTCAAAGAAAAGAACTGGTCATCAACAGGCAGATCGCAGGAATCACACAATACAGAAGTTACACTCAGTCAGTGCATCCTTGAGATCTCACCTTGCAGCCAGCCCGCCGGGTCTCAGATTCGACACTCTTGGCTTTCCATCTTTATCTGTCCCCCCAGAGATAGTCAGCCCCAGAGTGCTGCCTTCCTTCTTTATCAGCTCCACAATTGTGACTCCCCGAAACTCTTCTGCCAAAACACAAACAGACAAAGCAGGAAGGTCAGCATCAGGCTCGATCAATGAGCCTTGGCGCTTAGAGGCAAATATTTATAAACCAAGAAGCTTGAGTTCCTTAGTAGGAGCCAGAAGTATGCAGCAGCCCAAGCTTACTGTATACAGTAATACCATGTTCAATAAGGAATTGTGCGCCTGAAACCAATTACAATACAAATGTTGGGAACTTCCCCCAAAAAGACACACATATTTGTTCCAGTACTATGATTAGTTGACAGCTGTTACATTTAGTTTGACCCCACAATAAGGGGAGGTAATGGTTCAGGAGAATTACTAAAAGCATGTTCAGACACAGCTGACCTATTGTAAGGTCAAGTCACACAGAGAGACTGCTGATCCGTAACCGGATTCTGTAATGAGCAAAACAATCAAAATGAGAAAAAGGAATGAACTCGTTTAGTAAAGCAAAACCTGACAATTACAAAAAACAATAAACTACTGTATATCGTAGACCATGAGTCAACACAAATCCAGTATTTGAAAGCCTGTTGTCTACTTATTGAAAGCCCTATTTGTATGGTTAAGGAACATTTACAAAATCGGTGACTGCATCAAAATTGGTTGAAATACAAAATCATTTAAAAAAAGAAGAACACATTGTAAATATAATCACATCAGTCCATCTGTTAAGGTAAAGTATGGTTGAACCAGTGATAGCTAGATAGACGCGAGATCGATCATTGTCAGCATGGGGAACATCCAAGGCAAGACAAGTAAAGCATTAAAAGATGGGTTCCATTTTCCTTCCATTTTCCACAAAGAGATATGAAGAGTAAAATTACTGAGAAACAGTTCAGTTTCACTCTTTCAAATCAGATTTTACTGAAATGCCGGGAGTTCATGAGACATATTCTTGTAAAAATCTATCACAAATTGACTTATTTTTCTAAGGTGTATGTGCAAGAAGAAACAATTCAGAGTTTTAGTCTTTTCCTGACTGAAAACAGTTTCTAATTACCAGGTTCTGTATTTTGCATGCTTCCTCCATGTAGCCATTTTACCGTAAGGCTGTAAACAGATGTTAAGCTGTTAAGGTAAAACAAAATACCACAGTGCTATTGTGACACAAGATTTAACAAGATTTCTGGTTTCTACTTTGTGTTCCTATTAAAATTCTCTTCTTGAAAATTCCATCTGGTGATCACCATGTTTAAAGGATAAAAAGCTAAATGTAGTGGAAAATTAGTTAGATGCACAGCATTGAATTTGATTAACAGGATCACTGACAAGCAATTAACTGGTTAAGAAATTATGTGGACACATTATTTCTGAGCATGACTATCACCAATGAAACTCATTATTGCTACTGAACACAGCACTGAATTTTGATTTTAGAAACTTCTGGAGTTCAAATAAAAAAAAAAAACTATGTGAATCTAATAAAAGTGTAAATGCTGAAAGACTGATAAATGCTCCAAAAAGTACATGTACACGTACATGTTTAGAATTAAATTCCTCTCCATATTATTGCATACCTATTCCCACTGCAAGAGAAAGGGAAAGGAATTCTGTAGCTAAAAGTTGACTCATATAACAACATGCTATTTTTAGATGTGTGGAGCTCATAGGGAGACATTGGTTTGTGAGGTCAAACAGAGCTACAATTTAAATACTGAAAAGACAAAACTGCCTCAGGCCAATGCTGTTCAACCCAACACTACAAAAGGAGAAACAAAAAAAATGAAATTAAAACGGGAACAGTACTTGAACACATACTGTACACTGCATTTCTGGCTGAAGAATTTATTGCAATAATTTACAGTATATATTTGATAAATATATCATGTTATTTTGTACATCAGTCATGCTCATATTAAAAAAATATCATGTAAATGCCATATAAATTCCAGTGTTAAGACTGCATAACAGATCTTTAGAAATGGACAGTGTCTAATTAGTATGTTGCATTCCTTCCCGAAATGAGTACAGACACTATCCCTCTCTGTGACCAAATCATATGCCCAAATAAGCTATCATGACTTTTGAGAGATTCACTTCCTAGCTGGGTCATAACTGGTTCATCAGACAGGTTTAAGCTTTGTTAAAAGAGATGAGGTCAGGATCTTTAGAAGCATAACTGAAGTGAAATTAATTTGGTCTGTATGAATGCTGGTCCTATGAGGCAAATTATATAGTATGAACCAAGCTTAATACTGAACACATCTTTGGAAAGTGGAGAGACAAAACAAAGAAAATATACTGTCCAGTATTTCACTGCACAGTCCCTGTAAGGAGAGTTTTAAAATACAAAGAATAAAATGACTTTTTCTCTGTCACTTGCCTCACTTCACTAAGGTTTTCATCAGTACAGTACATCAGCATTTATGCAAAAAGAAAAGAAAGAAAACACAATGTTTGAACAAGTTGTGTTTTCTTTCTTTCTTTCTTTTCAGCATGGAATAAACCTATTACTTGTTCCTTTGCAGCCTACGCATGCTGACGCAACTACCCACCTGAACTACTTTATGCAACATTGTTGGGCAGAATACAGATGTACCTAATAAATCTATATACAATAGAAACTATTCAGTACTATTGTAATACTATACAATGATATAACTTACAGTATATCAGTTTTCTCCTGTTAGAGATGTGACCTGCTAAATACTTCTTTACATGATAATGGCTTGTTGAATACATTATTTTTTATGGGACTCGAGCTCTGAACATGTCTGAAGCAAAATCCTTTCCAGTGGAAAAGGCAATTAGGACATACATAAAATAATGAACAGTACCAAAAGGCAGGTGATAATAACATTTACTGTTTCTAGTAGTGACTAATTAAATGCTTCAAGTGGAATCCCTGATAGGGAAAAGCTTTCAAAACTATTAAAACCCGAAAGCAATACCATAAAACTAATGATTCAAGACCGTTTAAAAGGTTCAGATTTGTATCTTTGGGAAGACTCACATTTTGGTTTTTGCATGCTGAGTTTATGTTCTTAACCCATTACTCACCAGAGAAAAGTGAATTTAAGGTTTAACAGCTGAGGGCAAAGCAAGTTTAAACGGATGAGTTAAATTTCCAGCTGTTATATTTGTGCTTAGTCACATGGCAATTATATTCTGACATGAGCATCTAAAAATATCTTCTTTCTACATTTTAATGTTCTCTTCCATTTACTTTGTATAAATACTTCTAATTAATTTCTCTATTAAATGCTTTATTCCTGAAGCTAAAAGGTTTTATAATATTGTGTCTAAACTGCACATGCAACAATGTTGGCATTTTCGGCTTCATTTCTATTGCCTTTAAAAATATAATGCTCACTTGATGACTGTATAATAATACATGCTGTACATATATATAAGAACATAATAATATACATTAAAAATAAACATTATTTCATTATTTTAAAGGTAAAACCATAAAATGCAGGTTTCTGGAACACAGGTTACAGTACAGTATGTCAACCGTGTTAAACAGCCTCATTCATGTACAGTACATCAATTCAATTCTATGAACCATACTCATAAACCTCTCATCACCCCAGCGAGTTTACACTGCTCTTGTTTGCGTTTTTTGAGAAACCTTAGAGAACTCTTTCAGCATAATTCCAGTTTCTTTATTAGCCTGTTTGAACATTTCTCACAAGCAGTGGCAACACTGTTACTGTAAAAAGCACTAAATGAGTGCACCCAGATCTGCACTAAAGTCCTTTCAATTTACATATCAAAAGAATTTACAAGTGATTTTCAAGCAAAACAGATGCAGTACACGCACAGTTACACTGCCTTTTTTGCTCTCACAACATTTAAGTAGTAGTACTTTACAGCTTGATCCTCATTTGCAAATGTTAAAACATTTTTCTGTGAGAAATATGCTAGCACTTTCTTTTGTGATAAATTGTACAGCCACAAAAGAAACATCCTAGGAATGTGTGAGCAAATATTAAAATAACATTTTAAATAAAATTTCAATAAACAATTTTCTGTTCTTAAAACATCCAAATCCACTATTTTCAGAATCTGGTGTCTGTTAGTGTGTTTGTTGCTTGTGGAACAGAATTATGTGTATTAAAAACATTGGCATTTTGGGTGTAATGGTGGGTGTAATATCTTAGTTGTTTTCAAAATGTATCAATATTTAAAAAATACATATTGGACTCTCAGGTGGTGCTTTTTTTATTAGGATCCAAGCATCATCATATGAACAAACACATTTTCAACAGCATTTGTTGACTTTTTCATTCTTTTACTGCTACTGTACATTGTAGCAGATGTAAACTCATATTATTCAATTGCCATTTGTTACCTTAAAGGTATACTACTTATAACTGCATTCTTTTTTAACACGAGTTATTAGTTATATATATTGTATGCATCTATATACAGATGCAGCCATTCAAAATGCACAGTACAACCCTGTACCGCGCGCAATTACCCACAGTCCACCACGGTATACCGTGGCACGTAATTTGGCTGGCCAAAATGACCAACAGGGGCACTCATGGTGCATTGGTTGTTAGTGAAACGATTTAATCATTTAATCTCTTTACTGTGCATGTTTTAATCCGCTTAGTATTGAATATTTATATGGAATTCTACAACTAAAGGGAAATTTTAGTAGCTGAGCATAAAAAGATGAGGAGCATAACGCATCTGAAGGTCATAAACAATATTAATTTAGGAACATAAACATATTATGTAAACTGGTATTGGTAATTTAAATAAAAAATACACACCAGTATTCCACTTTCTTCCTAAACATTTTAAGCATCAAAGTCTTTCATTTGGTTACATACTCTCTCTAAATATCCTTGCAACTCCAAAACTGTTTCTGGTGTATGAAACCATATGCAACACGAAGAGAACCCCAGAAAATCTTAATTCTTACTTGTATCCTGTATCAGTACTTAAGCCTATTTTATGAATATTCTCAATAAACCATATGCAGGTAATTATGACCTACCTGGATCATAGTTAACAAAAAGGTTTCCAGTTTATTTACAGCAACCGGACACAAAGCAAAGTATGCTAAAAGAGAAGCTTAAAGGATTTTACATGGTACAGTACATGATGGCAATGAATTGAGCACAAAAAAAAGCTAACTCACAAGAGAAATACAGGTAATACAAATTAATTACTCCTGATTAACAAAACAAACAGCCACATTCAAAAGATGTGGACATAGACCACACAAATATATTTTTGCTCCTCCAAAAATGAAAAGGCATACAGTATATGCAGTGTAATGTAGTTCACACACAGTTATAAAATAATTATATTAAGATTGCCTTTGCAGATTTAAGGATTTTATGGTTTATAGTTGCATGGTAGTAGTATCTTTCAAGTAAAAAAGACAAATACTTGAGGAGACAGTAAATGAACATTCAGATGCTGCATAACCAATCCAAGAGCAACTGGCAAAGACTATGAACTTCAACACAAGGCTTCATGTTATATCAAATGCTATCTGGCACACCCAAGAGAAATTCAAGTTACACACACTACTACAATTGAACTGTACACTAATTCAATGCAGATGACACTTGAATTCACTTCAGGGATAGTACATAGAATGAGGGAACCTATCAAGTAAAAGCCTGCAGGTACAATAAATATATGCAACGAGCTACATAAGTGGCAAAATGCACATGATACCACAGCCATGAATCTACAGTTTCAGGTCACAATATTGCCCTGTTCCTCATACTTCCCAAGCTGTCTAAGTGCAATGCTGTAAAGCAGATCCCAGCTGGAGAAAGAGACTAACCAGAGAGAAATAATATCTTATTGTACCTGGGATACTCTGTCTTCTGGAAGCCAGGGAATTGTCTGTCCCTGCAGGGTCCTTGTTCCCCTTTGAGTAAGGGCCATCATCTGCAAATCGGAAGGAAAGATTAGAATTACACGCCCATGGAGCAGGGGCGTGCAACAGGCGCAGGTATTCAAGGGAAAAACCTTCACCTGGTGGCACTGGCCCTGTTTTAGTGGACTTCCTGCCTGAGCCAAAGGAAAATACAAAAAAATGAAAAAAAAATCAAATCAGTTATTATTTGGGAAGTAGAAATTGTTAAGCATTGTGTATCACCAAGGTCCTGACAGTGACAGATGTAATTCCTAGCTGATATTAAGGGTCTGCCAGAAGCTTTGGTCATGTGGATTCCAAATTTAAAAACGAAATCTAAAATACAGTAAATGTTCTTTTGCCCCTTCCATATTCTAACCATATCTATGAAACTGATTTGCTCAGAAAATGGTTTTGATTAAGCCTAGCTTTGTTTTTAACTTGTATATACTGTGCAGTATGAGTTAGGATCACGACTGCTCGTCAACATCTATTCTAAAGTACTTGGCCTTCAATTTCAATATTTCTGATCTAATTGCCGCTGGGTTACAGCAAGACGCAGTATCTTGCGGTCCTTGGTTTCATTAACTGCACAGATGTGCAAAGAAAGTGCAGTATAAGCAAAATCTCCCTTTTACACCATATTCTGGGAACATCAGAGTTTGAATCAGAGCTAAAATCAGATGATCTACTCATACACAGTGTAAAAATTCTAATATTCCAAAAATGCTCAAATTGCTGTGTGGGGGGGAACTGCTGATTTACTGTACAAAATGTTTCAGGTCAGGCGTTGGAAACATAATTGTTATTACACAAGTGGTCAGATAATGGTTTTTTTTTGTTAACTTTTTCATTAATTTTTTGTTTTCATGGCAAGAATTACTGACTATATTTCTCCTTCCTAACTGAAACTCCTACGATTTGAACAGATGTTCAAACGGAATGAATTCCTTCTTGGTAAAGTTTGCAATGGAAGTGTGAAAAAAGTTATTCACACTTTGGCTCTTTTTAGCACGCTGACAAAGACGATAATGCATGCATGAAGCCATGTGTAAGGTGGCAGACATGAGTGAAAAAAAAAAGTTTGGTTCTAAAACAGAACATTTTTAAAGGGAAGTAAGCAACAGCCCCTTTATTTCCTACATTTTGTATGTGGAAAAGAAAATGCTTTATGCCAGAACAGTTTATTCTACTTCCAAAATCCAGGAAAATTCTGTTTCCAGAATTAATACTAAAGATTCTACATACATGGCTTTACAGTATACAGTATGTATCATTGGCATTCAACTCAACATTTTCACAGAACAGAAAAGTGCCCTGAGGCTGTTTATCTGTTTATGATATAAGGGAGAAAAAATATTTGTGTTTTGTTTCACAGTATTTCTACAATATTCATGCAAGAAATGTGTGGAGCCTAACATCTCCGATAAGTTTCATGGCATATCTGGAATCAAATTTTACTAATTTCATTCATTGTGGTTATGTGGAAACTCCCCTGTATCTTTCCTGAAATGCTTCCATACCTTCTGAGACCCCTGCTGATGACTTTACTAGCATTCCTGCCACAGCACCCTCTGTGAAGATTGCTAAGGTTTAAAGCAGCTGAGGTCCATTTTCACAAGTGCCATTGAAAAAGATGTTCAGATTTTGCCAAGAGCTGAGAGTGCATGAAGACAACGCTGTCTTCTGAAACTTCCGAAAGTCATGCCTTGCCATGCCAGCAGTGTAACCAGTTTCTGGCAGTGGGGTGACAAGCATGACATCACAGCCTATAAACAGCATTTGTCACTGAGTCTTAGTAGCGTCTGAGTGCGCTGTTTGAATGTCTGCTCCCACCTGCTCTGCAACTGCCAAGGGTCTTCACTTTGAGGGGTCCATTAAATTTAAATCCAAATCCATCTAACACACTGCTTTCTCACAACACGTGTCATTATCAAAACCAACACACCACACTGAATTAGAATGAGGGTTTCAAAAGAAAATGGCTTGGGCTTTTTGCAGATTTAGAAAAGTGCATTAGGAAAACTACCAATCAACATTCACAAAATACAGACGTCCTTACATATCATCTCAGGCACAGAGAAATCTTGGATTAACTAGAAACAATAGTTTCAATTATATTTCAATTTAACAAAAACTAAAGTTTACATAAAGTTAACTACACTTTTAACAACTAACAACACTTGGAGCATCAAAGTTGAAAATTACAGTTACAATGTTAAATTAAATGAGATCCATTTAAGAGAGCTCATTACAAAAACTGGTCTAAAAAGGCTTAAAATAGAATTTCGTGAAGGAGAGAAAGCTATGATAAATTGCAGGTGAAGCAGTAGAAAACACAGCACCAGAAAGCAGCAGAAAATTCATGGGCATCTTTCATTTGCAGATCCATGAAAGGTATTACTGACACAGCGTAATGGACAGATTACCACATTCCCAGACCTGAAGGCAACTTGAGCATGTCAGCATTTGCTGTGATGGGATTTTGTCTTGCACTGCCTTAATCCCATTGGTGGGGGGCTTAAGTCTTTCCTTCACCTATCAAAGGAAGGGATTTAATCATGACTCTACCTACTGTAACTGCGAAAGAACGGAGTCATCTTTTTCCTCTCGTCCATCTTTAAATTATCAAAGGCTTGCTTTTCATACAGAGCAGGAAGCATATGACACAAAACAGCTGCCAGCTTTCAATCATTTCAAAAGCTAAAAAAAACAAGGCCTGTCTATAATCTTGTGGAATCCATGTGAAGACTTTCACCAGGAGCTTAGAGTACTTATGGTCCATTTACATACTCACATAAACACTTTGTACACTGATTTCTCATACAGTACTTAAATTGTTTTAAAAAAAACTCAAAAACACATACTGATCGCATTTTTCAAAACACGTCCAGTCCCAGCAAAGAAAAAAAAAACAATCAATGATGATTATTTCAATGTTTTTCACAATATTAATTATGACAATATCCTAGGGAATTAAAATATTATCTTTAGACAAAGTACTGAGAAATTTAGGGAGATTACCATGTTTATTGCAGATTAGGGAGATTTACCACACAAGCAAAACCTGGCTAACCTTTTTCATACTGTATAAAATGATCTTATATACAAGGAGAGTGTAATTGTCTGTATTTTTTTAAGAAGAACACAGGAAAATGTGGGTGATTCAAGCCTGAAGATTCATAGTCTTAAATGTAGGTTACAAATATAATTGGTGTAGTTTTTAATGCGTCTATCCTATTGAGGAATATCAGTTCACCGGAAGCTAATTTCTCCTAATTTATCTTATCATGGAAATGAGTGTAAACCAAAAAACTGAATTTGAGTTGTGTGGGAATATTGTATGAAGAGTTCTGATTATGAAGTTATTACACAAAAAAATCCATATGAGTCTCCCTGGCAATTGTGTGGTGTACAGATATAAAATATTCAGTACAGTGTGGAGATACTGTATACAGTAACTTTGACATCAGAATGACTCCTACTACAAACTCATGACAGTACATCAACAGCATCAAAAAAGACCATCTCATCAGGGCAAAGAACAACTAATTTATAAGAAGATCCCATATGACTGCCCCAAGAGGTGGCAGATGAAGTTGTACTTTACCAAGAGTGTTAAAAGATATGTGCCAGTGTCTCCAATATTAAATGAAAGTATGACCTTGATAGATGAAAAGAGATGGATAAGCAGGCTTGCTTAAAAGAGTAATCAGACCACCTCTTACATCTCAATAAACCTTTCTTTAACCAGACAAGTCAATTGAAGGCAAAACCACATTTACAATAACACATGAAAGAGTACCAATTTACACAGCAGAGCATTCTAATGGAGCAATCTTTGTGAAGTACCCTAGTTCCAGAGCCCTAACCAATACTCCACACTGCTTGCAGGAACATGATTAAAAAACAGATAAAGATTAAAGTGATACAATTTTTCTTGAGGGAGGAAACAGAGGGCATGAGAATCTAGGCCAACAGGTACAGGGTATGTGACTGGAATTGCATTTATTTCTGTGTGTGACTGTGAGCCCAAAGTTAAGTTTTCAAAGTTTAGGCAATTTTGACAAGCAGGTCTTTTTCAGTTGATTATTTTATTTAAAAGGCTTAGATTGCCCAGTTTTCTTCCGCATTTTCAATTATATATGCAGAGCTATTCAGAGCTCCCAGAGCAAGAAATGCTTTATTTTTCTAATTTCTTATTTATACAGCATTGGCTAAGAAGTATATATTTGAACACTTACCCCTAATACATAGTGTATTCATCTAGTTGCCAAAATAAATATCCTGTAACTGTACTTTCATGTCTTCTGTTCTAAATCATTTTGTAAAACAAATTCATCCCTCTTAATGACACATACTAACTAAAAAGAAATAAAGTTCACTTTGGTCTCCTTTCTCGAACTGAGAAAGTTCAGAGCTACAAAATTAACCTTTCCATTTTGCCACACTAGCAACTTTTAAGATTTGGTTAACATTTTATCCCAAAGCAACATATAGTAACAACAAAATATAAACTCATTGTCATTAACAGTTTACCTACATGCACTGATGTAAATGGTACAATGTACAAATGTATTAATCTTCAATTAACTGTGCTATAAAATGATCTTCCCATCTTACTCTGTATGCCATTTGCACTTGTAAAAGATCTCAAATGCAAAGCATTTTATTACACAGTGTTAACCTTAATTAATTAGATTCTGTAATGAATCATACAATTATAAGAATAAGTCTTTTTTACAAAGCCTGGCAATATACAGTGAGCAGTTTTCTACAGACAGAAATTCTTCTTCTGACACCCACAAAAATGGACATAAGACAAGGGCAGTGTTTAGGCCATTTTTCTTAAAATTTCTGATGGACACTACGTACTGTAAGTCCTGAAACCAAAGACACAAAATAAAATGAGTTCCCATCATAGAAACAGCCTCCTATTATGTTACAGTATGTGCTTTATTTTTCTGCAGGATGTCTGCAGTGCAAACTACAACTTTAGTGCTCTAGGCCTTGACATGGAGGTGAATGGATATAATTAAATATTTGACTTACAGTACAAATATTTAATGCCATGTTGGTCATGGCAGTGGTTTATATCCCTAGAATGGATAACATCATTTTTGGGGGACTTTTATCCCCCTCGATTATACTGTACCTCCCCTACTTATGAGGATGATAAATGTCAGTTCCAATCTCAAGAAAGCTCTCTTTTATTCAGACAGCACATTTAAGCCTTAATTACACTCCTCATTATCTGCATTGGGACCGCCTAAGAACAATACAGAGGAAGATGTCTGCTGCCATGATGATATGCCTGCTCAGGGCCCCCCCGAACACTGCCTTACAAGGACTAATTGAACCAAACACAGACTCTCCCTGTCGGCCTACTTTTAACGGAGACTCTAAAACACCCCAGCCCGCCTTGAATGCTCATTTAGTATTAAAAGATTATTTTTGTTTTGTGGATTGTTTTATTATTGTATAGAGATGGATGTAACAGCAGGGACACCATTGGCAGACACTGCTCTTTTCATTAAAGAATTACTGCATATTTCCATTCTTCCTAATAAATTTCTAAAACGGATTTCCTACTATTTGCTGACTTATGCACTTACATCTGTTGTTTTAAGGCTCAAAGGGAAAAGAAATGCAATGAAGCATCTGTCTTTTGCAAAGAACCAGTCTTAGCCTCAAACCCTATATAAGGCATACCAATCTTTGTTTGCATGCGCATGCTTAACAAAAAACAAAAATAATTAAAATGTACTTTACAAAAGAAAGATTACAAATGAGAGGAGGCAGTTTGGCCTATCTATCCCATTTTGTAGTCAGTGCAATCTGCAGTATTTATTGAAGTTGGTAGCTCAACCATTAAAGGTGACCATGTGTACTACAAATGTCCATAAATCATAGGTTCAAGCTCTGGATGTACAGTAGCATGAACCAGCTGTTGTCTAGTACAGTCATACACAGGTGGGACTCTTGACATTTCAAAAGAGGTGTACTTTGGATGTACCCCTTCTGTGCAAGCATGTGGAATACTGCTCTTTGGCATGGTGAGCCCACTAACCAGCAAATGGTGTCAGTTACCAATGAATTCAACAATAATGGATCATACAATGAAGTTTAATATAAAATATAGATTTTTTAAATCCTACTGAAATACATTCAAATTCAAATATGATTTGATTGTGGATTGATATGATATGGGCATTCAATTACAAAATTACCCCATGCCCAGACTGCCTTTGAATGGCCATTAAAACAATAATGCTCATTATACTGTATGTAAAATGCCTCTGTAAAATATTTACAGGTAAAGGAGTGTATAAATGTTTCAACCTTTTCAAACTAATTTGGAAAGTAATGAGTTCTTGTTATTAATTGTGTAGTACAATATTTATGGAAGATGTTTAGGATGAGCAGGTGACACAGTGGTTAGTACTGTTATCTCATAGCGTATGGGTCCTGGGTTAGATTCTGTCCTGGAAGGTCTTCTTTGCCTGTTCTCTCTGTGGCTATGTGGAATGTTACCAGCTGCTCAGGAGTCCTGTTTTTATAGTAAACATTTTTTCCTTAAATACAATCATACTGTATAAATCCTTCATGAACATTTTAAAAATAACGATCTCAGTCTTATAGCCTCAAAAATAATATTTAACCAGCAAATACACACTTTTGTGTCGTTATTAACCCGTTTGTCCAGTGAATCCTAGACGATTTTGTGAACTATTGCTGTTTTCTATAACTGAGATATACTGTAAAGGATGATTAACGATAGAAGGATGTACATATTAATCAATTGGGAACACTTGTTATGTCTGCCCTCCCACCTAACCTAAATTTTTTATAGTTATTCAGGCAATTGCCAAATTATACTGTATATACATTTATTATTACATTTACTTAATTTGGAAACACAAATTGTTTTAAGGTTCAGATCTCCAGGAGTGACAACTAGTGAGAGAATGAAATGTGAACATGCTCCTCCAAATCATACACCTGCACAGGCATTTGTAATTCTGCAAACTCCATTGCACTGCACAGGAAAGTTAGCTTTGATAGGAGGTGATGTGTACCTCTGGTCAATCTCACTGCAAACCTGACTGTACCTGGCTAATTGTAGAAGTCACTATTTGCTGAAAAGCTGAGAGCACACACTAATTGACTCATCTCAAGTCTAGAAGGCAGACTTATCACATCCTTAACTCAAATGGCTCTTTCAATTGTACTCCTACCCATCTAGGGAGTCACAGTAAGCCACAGATATGATCCGGATTCAGAGTTATGACATCTAGATAATAGAGTTCCATTAGCACACCATGAGAGTGGCTTCACTGATTGAGCCACCCAGAACCTCTGCAAGCTTTTTTCTTTGTTTCCTTTCATTAATGTTACAATAATTGTAATCATGTTAATAACAGTTAATAACTGTTAATAACCTGTTAATAAGGCTTACTTATTGAGTCATGCATGATAACATTTCATTTCATGTCACAACGAAGGTAGGCAAGATCAGAGAGACATTTCTCAGACCCGCACAGTTGCTTGGCTCTGATTTCCCATTAGTTTCAGTGCTGCTGGTGGCTAATAGCAATAACAGCAGTAACCTATACATGTATTTCCCTCAACTGATGATCAGGCATTTAGGTTGATCTACAGAGAAAGACAAACACTATTTTTCAAAGACAGCATGCAAAGCAATTTTGGATAAATAGATGACGAGCATTTTAAAATGTAAAGAGGGAAGGGTGGAAATGGAGGTCAATTTATGAAATTTCAGAATGGGACTTCTGCACAGTTAAAATGCAAGATATCTTTTGTAAGGATCAAAGTCTTGATCTTTCTTTTTCACTGTGGATGAGGGATATGCCACAGCAGAAACTCTGTTAAATTAGATTTTCTACTTTCAAAGCCTACAGTTTGAAGAAAAGACTTTTTGCTATTTAGTGTGTTACAGTATATCTTTGGAATCTGTATAGGATCTTACTGTCAAAGAATAGTTTACTGCACCAAAGGCTAAAATACTTACTGTAAAATTCAGTTGCAGATATAAAATATGAAGAAATCACAGTTCCACTGTTTTGAAAGTGCACCATTGAAAAACATGGTCAATGTTTTCATTCCCCCATACATTCAAGTGTATTTTCCATGCCAATGTTTTTTCTAGCTTTACACCTCTAAATATTTATTTTTACTTTCATCAGACTAGGAACACATTTTGCCCTGAGGCACCACACTTTGAAAACCACTGTGAATGTGTATTATAGAGAGTAAAAAGGATTTTCAACAGCAGACTATCTGTGCTTTGTAAGGCATACCGTAATTATGATTAAATTTACCAAGTGCCTTGCTCTGCTGGAATTGCTGATAATATCTTTAAAAAATAATCAAAGCTGTCACCTTTTTCACTGCAAGTTCACAACTTATAATTATGTTTAACTGCTCTGAGTAAGTACCCAGAGTCTATAAAATCATTCATGGCAGAGGTTCAAGTATTGATAGAGCCTACAAGTCTGATGTTATTGACCTTTCATAAGAAAGTGCATTCTACACCCCCAATGTCTGCATCACTACTTCCTCTAACCCACCCATTTAATGAAATATGCACTGGATCTATATTTTCATTAAAGTTGCCATGACAAAGGAAGAAAAGAAAACAAATAAATACAGCTACAAAATGACGATAGAGTACCTGGGAATTATAAAGAATGCTCTGGCTATAGAAGACAGAAGGTCAACATTAGAAAAGAAAGTTTCCAAACTAAGGAAATTATTCAGTTCATCTTGTCTATTTGGTTCCCAGTAGAAGGCCAAGAACTTCATCCACCTATTTCTTAAAGGTTCACAGAGAATCAACTTCAACCACATGGCTAGGAAGATGATTGCAGTTCTACAATTCTCTATGTAATGTCTCCTGTTTGATTAGCTGCTCAATTTATTCTTCTTAACATTGGAACAAATAAAGTATGTGTTTTGCAATGGCTTCTACAGTAGTTCAGTCCATGTCCTTAATCAATTCTCATACTGTAGAGTTTGTTTTTACTGACTACTGCATGCTGAAAACTAGTCTCTTTGATTTTCTTTGTCCAAAGCTGCCTCTCTGATGCCTCTACAGATGGAGCATTCTGCTATGGTGATAACAGAATGAATATAAGGTCATTTCTACAGTACTTTACTTACAGAGCTCTGCGAGAAATCCCTTAGCACAGGTCTCCATTCTGCAAACCAGCATTTGCAGTTCAACTGTATAATAAGCAAGTATCAGAGTTTACTAATCAATGTGAAAAAAAACAAATTAATAAGTCTTGATCAATTCCACTTCAGTTTAAACATGCTTAGCAGTTTATATTCTTCAAGCTCTTTTATTTACAAAGACATCCAAGCGGCCAAATAAAAGAGTGAGTTCAAAATTCAGCTCTTGTTTTTGTTTTACTTTTCTATTTTCAATGGTGGCTGCAGACACCTAAACCTGGAGACAGGTTGTTCATTATGGGCAGGTGGAACTAAATTTAATTAAACGAAGCATGCATCACATCTGGCAGTTAAAAGAAGCCAGCCAGGCAGACTGTGAAGCTGTTTCAAAAAATCTGTTAGATGTAGTCCAAAGAGAATGTGCTTCTTTTCATGATTTTGCAAATGTGGAATTTTCTAAATGTAACTGCATTGCAAAACAACCCCTTCATAATAATGAGGCTGAATCTCAGCTCTCTTGTCTACAGGGTGATTCACTACATAGAAGTGGAACACAATAATTCTAAACAACAATGTACAGCATGCGACACAGTTCAAAATTATTAACATATGGGTGATCTGACATCTCATTTAAAAAATTAAAAAAAAACTGCACAAATTATGAAAACCCAAACAAAAGAACTGTTTTGAATCGAGCAATCTAATCATTTCCATCAACCCCTCACAGTAAGAGGAAATCATATTCATTACAAAAAGCCTGCTAGGCGCTATTTATTACCTGCTGTTCCTTATCAGGGCCACCGCAATATATCTGAGAGGCAGCCTGGATTATTACAGCTGCTCCCTGATAAACACGAGAAGGAGGGGTCAGAGTGGGAGAGGCACTTATCACTGGTAATGGAACAGAGAGTATTTCTGTAGAAATGAGGGATAGAACTTAAGGAGAAGTTGCAATTGCTAAGCATTACCTTCATTCCTCCTCAACAATGGTAACAGGAACAAAAAAACACCACTGTGAAACATCGGCAAATGTCAGCCAGGCTCCTTCTCCTTTCTGAACAAAAGCATGGTAATAAACAGGAAGGAAACAAAAGTTGAAACCATGTCCTCAGTGATACAGTACTTCTTAAATTCCAGAGAAGTCATATTGAACACATTTTCATTTGTACGGAATACACTCTCTTTCTGTTCTCTATCCCAGAGAAACACTGCCACCTGTTTTTGAGAACATAACTGTTTTAAGGTATTAAGTCAAGGACGGGACGGGAGTTAGAGAAATTAGAGAAGCACAAAAATTCTACATTTTAGCATACTTTTTTGAAAGCCATCCTGACTGCAGTTTAGGACAGTTTTTTTGGCTGGGGGAAGACAATGACGGCTACATTTTCCTTCAGAGAACCTTGACACAATAGTTGTGCAAAAACGGGTAGTGCATTCTAGTGAACAGAGGAGTGATATTATAAGACATCTACAGTATTAATAATAATAAGCTTCACTATCTTTGTGGGACTAGAACAGTGTAAAGCAGTGATCACTCTTTGTTGTTGCAAGATTTCAGAATTTCATTTAAAGGTGCTTTTCCAGAAATGTAAAACACTTTTAGAAAAGCATTTAAATCCCAAACTACTATAGAAACATTCCATTATTAAGTGCTCTTCTGGGAGAATCAGAAACTTTTACTGGTGGAGACTTCTCAGCTACCCAGCCATGTGGGCTAAACTGATTCCTTGCCTCTCTTCAAGAAACACCTGTATAAGAACTTTGGATCAATAAGCTATTAACTGCTAAAGGGCTAAATGGGCTGAATGGCCTCTTCTCATTTGTAATCACTCTTACCAAAATATGTTCTGAATATGTTATACAACTGAGGCTTGTTAGTGTATTTTCCATATATTTTGATAAAACAACTATGATGGATTCCTACTTACTGGATGACACAGTGCCGCAGACACAATTTACATGTAGTATTCTGCATTATGAAATAAATAACATTTTTTTAAAACAAACTATTAATTAATCAAAGCTTAAGGAAATGTAATGAGACCTTACTATATATTGGAAAGAAAAACACAAGTCTAGAGAGAGAGGCACTACAGTATAAAAACATATCTATATTATTAAGCAATATTTTGAAACTCTGCAACTAAGTGCTGAAACAAATAAGGCTGTGGTTTTGAAAAATGCAGCACTGCTGTCTATGCATTAAATAGAATACTTGTACAGTATTTAATTGCTTATCAAATGGCCTTATCCACCACAAAATAATTCTAAATTATAGAATAATACATAAATACAAACAGGTGTCATTCTAATACAATAAAAACAGAGTAAAAATACATGACATCTAAAGATTTAAAGCACCAGAAATATTTTGTGTTAGTCTGACTTCTGTGGTATAAATGTTTTGTTTTGGACTAACCTCTTGTGAGAAGCATATACAGTATATGTGTATATATATGCTATATGTGTTACGTAGAAGAATATAATAATAATAATAATAATAATAATAATAATAATAATAATTGCTTACACTTATATAGTGCTTTTCTGGACACTCCACTCAAAGGGCTTTACAGGTAATGTTGACTCCCCTCCACCACCACTAATGTGCAGCCCCACCTGGATGATGCAACGACAGCCATAGTGCGCCAGAATGCTCACCACACATCAGCTATCAGTGGGGAGGAGAGCAGCGTAATGAAGCCTACTCATAGAGTTAGAACAATGTTGAGAACGATGTTGGAGCTGCAGTCCAGCTTTAAGAGGTATCACATTATTTCTATCCTTGTCAAAGTTTCTGTCTCTTGAATAGCCCCAATTTAATTTTAATATGGCCAAAAGACTTGTTTCTATATACGCATACAAGAGCAGTCTGCCTAAAACAGTCATTGTCAGGGTCTCTAAATGATAAGAAAATAGTCAATTGTTATTGCTTGGAATAAATTTAAATGAACTGTTTTAATACTACTTCACTTTCCCAAAAATCTATTGTATTGTATACTTACAGTGTACCGCTTGTGGAACATAAGGAGTAGTAAACCAGATCATCTGGTATATGAATGCTGCCAACACACAAAACACAGCTAGGCTTAGAAAGGTCTGTGCAAAGCTAAATGTTACAAAAGTATACATTTCCAATTATATAGGTTACAAGTGTGTCAAAAATGTAGTTTCCTACAGTATGGTTTCTAAAAAAATAACTCCTAAAGGAAAAAGCTGAAACTGTCAGTGCTGTAAAATTCTAAAATTATTCCTACAGAAATCCACAGCAATTAGGCATCAAATACATTTTATTTAGGTAAGACCCTCACAGAAAGAGATGGAAATGCAGAAGCCTATTAAACATCTATATTAATGGTCAGCTTATATACAGATTCAACTCTGTATCATGTGAAACAAAGGAACAAAACAAAACTGCATATTTTCTTCTGGTTGGCTTCATTGTATAATACTAATATATCTTGCAAAGCTTTGACACTGAATCTGTAGCAACACCCAATACTCCACTCCACCTCTATCTTTTATTGTTAGCTCAAAATTAATGTAGCAAATCCTCTCCTGGGATTTAATTACTTAAAGTTATTATATTAATAATGTGAATATATGAATTTCCACAGCATATTTACTGTATGTGGAGATCTGTGTTGTGCTTAGCACAATGTGAAAAGCAGATTTTGGCTATATGTAAGTTACATGATTTGCACAATGTGTGTGGTAATTGCGTGAATTTCTGATTAAAAGGTGTCAAAACTCCTTTCAAGACAGGGGGCCCACAAATCACCTGACAAGGACCTGACTGGTCATCTATGACATTCTCCAAAGGCTGAGGAACTCATATTCAAATTTTCAACAGGGTACGTCTGCCAGTTTATTTCCACATCTAAAATAAAAATATAATTATTTATATAATATACTGCATGTAATACAGTATATTATAATTATTAAATATACAAAATTCTATTGCAGGACAACAGATCATAGATTAACATAATTTCCATAAAAAAGAATAAATGTAACTTTGTATTAATAAAAGATTAATGAAAGTCTTAATATTGGGCTAAAACGTTTATGTTATCTGCCGAGACCACAGAGAATATCTCCGAGGCCCCAGATCCCAGCTTGAGAACCACTACTTCAATTCTGATATCATCAACATTTCTGGCTATCTGCTATTATGTATGAAAAAAGTAATAATGTATATAATGTATAATAAATCCTTCATTAATATAGTGTTAACCAGTGAATTCTGTAATAATTTGGCAAATTCATTTAAAACGCAATAAGACAGGATGAGACAATGCATCATGAATATCTTGCAGTGAATTTAATAATTGGTTGCACAAACCAATATCTGTTTTGTGATTGCCAATGGCACAAAGAGAGAATAAGACAGCTTCTGATAAGAAAAAATGCTGTATGTGAGTTTTTTTTAAAGCTACTATAACAGAAAACTGTCATGCTACTGTAAAATTGGTTTGAAGAAGAAGCTCAGAAACATTGGGGTGGAGAATCTGAAAACAGATCATAACAAATATACTGAAACTAACAGGTAAAACTAATGATAAAGACTAGACTGGATCTGCAATATTGTTTTTGGCATATTTCAAGCAGTACAGTGGAGGATTTGACTGATGAATGCTTTTGAAGACAAATTAAAATTAACCACAACACCTCAGGCAGGGTGCAGCTTCACCATCACAGCCCCAGCCTAAGAGCACTCTGAAGAGTGAGCGCACCTGGGTTCATCGGGTGCAGTGGAGGGTGGGGTGAGAGCTCATTGTCATTTTATAAAGCATGAACGGCCCAGGACAGCATGGTGGTGCTGTGTTTATCATGGCTGCCTTGCGGCCCGGGTTCAGTTCCGGGTTTGGGGTGCTATCCGTTTGGAGTTGGTATGTCTTTCCCATGTTTTTGTGGGTTTCCACCGGAAGCTCTGGAAAAATTGGCCCTAGTACTGAGTGTGTCTGTGTGTCTGCCTTGCAACAGACTGGCCTCCTTTCCTTATACTGTACACATCGTTCGCCAAGATAGGCTTCGGCTCCTCTCATCTCCTGCATTGAAATAAACTAAATTAGAAAATTGAAGAAAATTGAAGCCCTCCAATCTATTAAGTATCTTGGTTTTAATTCTGAGAAGAACCCCAATACAAAAGAAAAAATATTACATTGACAGGGGCAAGGAAGAATGTAGTTTCTTCGGCAAACATACAACAATGTACTGGACTAGTCCATACATTCCCAGACCTCAGATCTTCAAATGTGAAAATCTTTTTTAAACAGAAGATGTTTTCTTTAAAAGTGCATCAGTTTCCAAATACAACTTGTGGTGTTTATTAATTAACCTCCACGTTAAATTAATAGGCATTTGACTTGGATTTACAAAATACAAACTGACCACAAAGCTGATAATATACAGTAGCATAAAACCTGTATGTGACCAAGTTCCTTTTTTTAGATAAAAAAACTGGCAATTGATTCATAAGGACTATGCACTGTCGACAAGGTGGTAGGTGGTTAATTTAAGAATGTGAACAGGAAACTGTTGAGGGTCTTGAACAAGATACGCAAATCATATTGTTCAAACTGATTCCATCAAAGCTTTCAAGGAATGTGGAAAAAGTGGCTATAAAAATGTCCTTAGCTGGTGTAATGTCAGTTATTATGCATCCTTAAAGCAAATAGTGCTCATCCAGCAGCTACCATAGTGCCAGTTCACTTCAAGATGGTACTGATTTTGATTTTTGTCTCTCAAACCACTGCAAAACTATCGGCACTACTGACATGCAGCATGCCAAAGATAGTCCAATCAACGCATCTTATTTTAATCAAGCTCTGCCACGTGATCTACAGTATGCAGTCATAGTCAGCTCGTGACACAGCTCAGTCGAACTGGAGATGTCCAAAAATGTTGGGCGTTACCTGAACTCCAAAGAAAGGACTTTATGATTTGATCTTTTAATAACCTCCAGGAGAAACACACAAGTGTAAATCAGAAATTTGTTTCTAATTCTAATGTAATGCCCCCAAGTAAGAATAGACTATTTTATTGTGCTTTCACAATTTCTAAGCACCCTTATCGATATGACAACAAACTATAATCAACAAAGCCCTACTGATATTTTCATCACCACCTTCCAAGACGGAAGCTGGTTTGGTTAATGGCTTTTGTTATTTTGATGGTACAATAATTTCTGGAACAGTCATTATTCAATATAGCAAGTTCATTCCCGCTGGGAGAGCATTAGGAAATGTAGTGTAGCGTGACTTGCTAAGCTTTGCTACTAAGCAATTGATACCATGCTGCTTATTTAGTGTATGCAATTGAAAAATCCAGAGAAATTATTATAGATACAACTAGGCAAGGAGTTCAGAGCTAATTCAGTATATTTTATATGAAGCTATTTAATAAACTCATATTGCTAAGTGCTTGTACAGTATAAAGCAAACTGTGACAGCATGCATCAAGAGTGAAGGCTACAATGTTGTTTCATCTTTATTTCGTTTTCAGCAATACTCTAAAAATCACATTTTTATGCAATATTAATTGGCGTTTGCTTTATAGAACATGCATTTCATTATGAAAGTGAAAAAGAGTTTCAAATTTGGTACTCTAATACTCCAAAGTATTGCTGAAACAAAGGAAGGTTCAATATTCTTGAAAATCTATTTTTATCTTATCAAATTTATTTAGTTTCTATTGTTTTTATTTATAGAACTAAGAAAAGGATTACTGAGCATGCATTTCTTTTATTACAGTTACCAAAGTCACTACACAAACTTACCAAAGCCGGACTTCACTTCCCTCCTTAGTCCACACAGCATGACTGCTATTGTCTGTCAAATCATTCAGCTAACTGCAGCAGCAGACCTCTCTTGTACAGCAGGCCTTTGGTGCAATGCCCCAGCGCCAGGCAGCTTGAATCTGCAGACTTTTCTCTCCTCACAAATGCTTCATACGGAAATCCGTAACCAGCAGAGAGCAAAGATTCTTCCTGATCCCTCCTCATGAATCAAAGAGCAGCGAAGGTCTTTTCTTCTTCAAACAGAGCTGACAGAGTCTCTTGACAAAAGAAATTCACCTTGTAAAACTTAAATACTTTAGGTTCTCACAGAAAATTGTAGTTTGTACCATCTTGTAAGCTGCTAAGACCCCAGCATGTCAGTTCCAAGCTCTTTCTTCTTGTACTATAGAGTGTTTTAAATCATGCAAACTATACTGATTTGATAAAATCTCTATCATCACACATAATTATATGTTCAGACTTCTAGTCCTCTTCAATATCACAAAGTTGTATTCATTTATGCCTCTGAGAAAACTGCAGACTCTACATGCCTTTGAAGACCAAAAACATACAATAAAACGGGTATTTCTAGGTACAAACCTTGAAGTTCTTTTTCAGAGCCAACATTATTAAAACGTCTTAAATGACAAAGATACAAAACATGCAGAATCCCCCTTTGGCTCAGACTTCTTTGGGTGCACATAAAAAGCAAAACACAAGTGTCTCTCTCTTTCTCCCTGTGGCCCCCTTTTAAGTTATTGTCAATCTTCCTTCCATTCCATGGCATTAAATCACCCCGCATGCAGTTACACACATTCACTCACTGCAGGGGGAGGTTATTGAAGCAAACCCACAGCCCTCAATCTTTTCACAGAACTACTCGGAGTAGCCCTGCCCACAACATCTGCTTAGGACTGCCCCCATCTCTCACTAGACATCACAAGCCTAGAAGCATGTAAATGTATTGTCTCGACCGACTATTTTTGCATTCAGCTGTATCAGAATTTGTGGATGTTTAAAAGCGAATTAATAAATAAATTGACAAGGAAAAAGCCTTGGAAGAAAAAAAAATAGATTTAGGATTATTTTTCTGGCAGGACTATCGCCCCTTCACAGACTAAAAGCACCTAAAAGCTCATTGAGCATTTGTAAAGCGAAGTCTTCTATTAGCCAAAGCACAAACAAAGCTAGGTTAGAGAGAGTAGTTGTGGAGTTAAATTGTGAGACCTGCAAAAGACAGCTTAAAAACTGTGCAATGGTTATACTGGTTACAAACTGCAGCTAAGGTGGAACACAAGCTTTGTCAAAAGATACTGTAACCATTACCAAGCAATGAAAAAAATTATATATTACTGGACATATACAGTACAGTAGCAGTATGATTCACATTTTGCAGTTGAAGAGCTAGAAAATTAGCAAAAACATGTATGCACATTAAAGCAAAAGAAATTAAATGCATGGTTGCAAATCTGCAAAGGCACACAAATATTTTCTCGGACCCACTCTTCCAGATTAAAAAAAAGTGTTGAAGAAAATTTGGGCAAGACTAGCAAGGTCTAAGCATGGGATTTTAAAGGAAGGTGAATTAATTCAAACAATCTTTACCAAAGATTCTATTTGTCTCTCAACTACCACTGTACTGTAATAATACATCTATGAATACTCTATTAATATTAATATAAGAACACTATTTGTAAATTAACATTTTACAGCAGAGTAAATACAGTGTATATAACAATATAAAAAGGGTATTTTTATAAATTAACATTATAAGAGACGAGCCAAGACAAACATAAAAATCACTATGAAACTGCAAAACAGTAATTCAGTTGTAAACACATTTTTTATTTTAGGAATAATTTCACTTCACAAGAGCTACAACTGCATAAAACATAGCAATAAACAGAAGCTTTTGCATTGGTTAAAAGGTTTAGTAACCTATGTTAACTCAAGAAATAGGTTAAATCCATGCTGAAAACAGAAGAGAGAAAACATTTTCGGCTGTGAAGCCTTCTTCAGGTGTGTAAACTCAATGCTACTGTATATACTGTACAGTAGCACTATATAGCACCACTTGGTTCCCACTGATGTTTTTCATACTGATTAATATATAACTATAAAGACCATGTTAACAAATACGTTAATGCTTACTCATAATTTCGACATTTTAATTAATAATAATAATTGCTTACACTTATATAGCGCTTTTCTGGACACTCCACTCAAGGCGCTTTACAGGTAATGGGGACTCCCCTCCACCACCACCAATGTGCAGCATCCACCTGGACAAATACTAAAATTTTATTATGTGTGATGCTCTTAAATGTGCTTGATTTTTATATAATGTTACTACATAATACTGTATAACTTCAAATGTCTTATACTATGATATTATTTTAAAACAAAAAGCCTAACAGAATTTTAAGATCTTGTTAATACAACAGTTCAAGGGCTGAAATGCTGTTATTCACCAGCTAACTGCACTACCCTGTTGTGTGGTTTTCTAAAGCGTACAAAAAATTATCTGAAAAGGAAAATCAATTAGCCTTGGTTTTGTTTAAAACAAAATCTGTCAACAAGCCATTATCCAAAACATGATTTATACTGGTTATTTATTTTTAGGTTTTCTAAAATTAGACTGCAATGCTGTAAGCATGCTTTCAAATTTAGTCTCTTTATAATACCAAACAGTCTGAAACAAAAGAGATAAAAGCTTTATTATCCTAAACTTAAGTCATAAAGAAGAAAACATATTATCACTAAGGCATATTTCTTCTTGATTATACAACATGGCATAGAAATTGCCTCAAGCTTCACTTAATCTACTGTAAGAAATCTTCAATGTTAGCCATTTTAGCACACACAACTGTGAAGTGCTCCTTTTCGTTAAAGTTAGATGCTTTTATTCAGCTCCCAAATCTGGGCCCCTTCTAAAACAGCACTGAGGGAATACAGAGTTACTAGCTACTGTACATGGATGTCCCACCTGTCTATCCATTCATCATAAGAAAATACCACAGCACCCAGACTCTCCCTTCAATCCCACCACTGTATCCCTTTTATACTTCCATTTTGTTTTCCTCTAGTTCTTGAACACGACCAAAAAGGAACACGCTACACTAAACAAATATGTGGTGTTATTATTAATTTGGCTGAATGTAACAACTACAAGTGAGAAAATGTTTAGGAATCACTGTTTTTATTCAGATGTACAGTATATATGTAGATATTGACAGAGCAATAATCCCCCTCCCCACTCCCAAGAAGCAAAACAGCTCACATTTACAACAGTGATTCAAAATCAGTGGTATAAACATTCAACATTCTGAATTATTATCCTATAGAAGTAAATCAAGCATAAGGTTACTTTAATCAAAACTAATGCTTCTCTGTGTGCTCCATTTTGTGCCATGTGTTTTTTTAACTTCAATATCAAGCAGAATTATGTACATGTTGCACTTTCTTCCACTCTCTATTGATGCAATATATAGTATACAGTTTACTGAACACACATAGTTTATACAGTATACTATATTCAAGCAAGTGGCTATACATGGGAACCCTAAGTTACAGTTGCCAACAAACACCGCCTCAAACCACAATATACACTTTCACATCGCAATGCACAAGACAGAGAGAACATACAAACTCCACACAGATACTCTAGCACCCCAGTTCTGGAACTGAACCCAGGGCCCCAGCGTTGTGAGACAGCAATGTTAACCACTGGGTCACTGTCCCACTCCCGAAAAACACCATTAAGCACTTTGCAAGGTGATAGTAGAACCAAAATTCTTTTAATTTAAAGATGTGCGGTAATTCGGTTGTCTGAAAAACAATTGCCTTGTGAGGACCACCGTGCCTGTTTCTCAGGCCTTAAATAGTGACCATCTTAGTGAGAACATTGTTTTTAATGTGGGCATCATAAGTACAGTATAGGAATAACATGCAGAAACACACAGTACTGTATGTGCCAGCATGCCCCCTGTTATTCAGTTATCAGTGGATAGTTGGTTGGAGCTTCATTAGGACTTCCACCCTAGTAAAAACTAAAGCTTGATTTCTACAAGACAAGGACTGTATTTAATTCAGTGAGGATTCTAATATGAAATCTGGTGGCTACTTTATAGGGTTGCAAAAATGTCATAATGGCAAGGTGATCTGTAGACTGTCAGGATGAATTATCTTCAAAAATCACCAATAAGTGGGAAGAGATAACTAGATATATAACTGCCTGTGAGGAACCTCAGCTCACTTTATTAGGAAAGAGGGAGTTCTGGTTCTTGGATCATAAACCACCTCTGCACAAGACACTTGGCTAGTAAATTGCACTATAAAAGATCGGGTCTTACCTGTACACTGTATATCAACATTTATCAGGGTCTCAGGTGTCATTTGATGATACGTGAGCATCCATATCCAGTATATTAAAGGTCAAGTTGTAAAAAAGTTTTTACAAGCAGCTTTCTTTCTCCATGGAGCACAACTCCATTATAAACTGGAATAATTGCCCCATGTCTGCATTTTTCTTCAGATTAATTTGTACATTTTAATTTTCAGTCTCATTAAATGATGTCTGTTTCCATACCCTTTTTTTTTTACATACAGTAACTGAAAAGTTTTAAAATATATTCTGTAACAGGGTTGAAGAATTAAATTAAATGCAAATCAGCTACTTAAACAAGGATAAACATATCTATCTGTTCATGAATATTTTAGTTAAGCTCTTTTCAAACATCCCTAGCAACCATCACTATCACTAGCTAAGCAGCATTCAATTTCAATTTAAATTGCTTATTTCTAACATTAAAGCATCAAGAAAAATTCAAAGGCTTTTTTGGGCTCATTCACTTCTTTCAGAAGAAGAAGCTTTGTCAAAACAGTAGACTGTATCCAAAAATATAGTACAAAAGACATTATATGGTAATCGGATGATAACACAATCTACCACACCATGAAAGAAAGTCAACACAAAGACAACACCATTCAAATATTATCTCAATACTGTAGGGACACAACTTTCTGCTGCATTGTCTGTATTTCTTCCAGGAAAACATTCCCAGGTTAAGGATTTCAATAATGATATAATGGAAAGAATACATCTGACAAATTATTATTAAATGCCTCTGAAAATCATACATTTAATAACAAAAAAGAAAGGTTTCTCCAAAATGATATAAAACAGTGACTTACTAAGCCTCAGCTTTGAAATTAACCATGAAAACAACTCCTAAAGTAGACCTAGTAGAATAGACTGAATTTATGTACTGAATTACTCCGTTTACGGTAGAACTATAAGCCTATTAAAATCATACAATGACAGAAGAAAGGTTACAGACTAGCTGGCACAAAATCATGTGTTTGGTTGTCAGTAGCTTTTCAATCCAAGAAACTCATCCATCTGTTTGTAAAAACACTGCTGGCCATCAGTTGTACAGTTAATACATAGCTAATTGGTCTGTCCCAGATCTCCACAACTCTTTATGGAGTTTTTATGGACCAATTTTCACGTCTAAAGCTCAGCCTTATTGCTGATACTGAAATAGTCATTGGTTCAATTCCTGAGTTCCCTTCCTCTATTCTGGAATACAGTATGTGAATCAAACCTCAATGTCGTGCTGTATTGTATGTTAAAAAAATAATAAGATTTACTTATGTATATGTATAACATTACTTTTGAGTGTTACGCTACTACTCAAGCTAAAACAGCGCTGAAAGAAATTTAATAAGATTGCACTGTCAGATGAATGCAACACTTACATAAAACATTTCTCCTCACCTTTAACTATGGGGCCAATAAACAGCACATTCAACCTGTCAAGAAGAATGAATTTGTCAGGTGTCAGATCTGCAGGGATCCTTGGAAATAAATTAAAAGAACAAACATGTACAGTACTGTATGTATCAGAAACAATCATATCACTTATAATTGCAAAAACATCATATTATCATGAAATGATTAAGATACACTGTAGCATGTTCACTGATATTTATATTGAATACATGGAATATGTAAATCCATTATGCTGATTAAAATGTGTCATCAGCATGGTTGATCAACAGGAGGTCTTCTTTGAAAGTAACAGGCTAGTAGCAGGTATAGTCACTGCTGGGAGCTATACAAGTTGTAAATTTTCAACACTTGCTCTGCACCAGATTGCAGATGGTGTCCTACGGGATTCAGTACCATTCCTCTTATAAAGCCTGGACAAGCATGTGTCTGTTCACTGGCGCCTGAGACATAAATGCTACACATCATCCCATCTTATACAACAAATGTTCAATAGGGCTCAGATCCCCTGGTGTGACAGTTGTGCCACAGATGCCCATTCTCATCTCACAAGAAAGTAATTGGTACAGGAATATGAGGAATGCGGATGTACATTACCCTGAAGTAATATTTTCACAGCCACAACATCATGGCCTTCACAAGAAGCCTTTTAGGAAATATATTTGAGGACCAATCTGGCAGCCTGTGATTGTTCTGTAGTAGGTCCCATCTGTTCCAGTTTACAGTGCTTTCTGGTATCATGGAACCTACACATGCACTTACACATCTCTAGTACAAAAAGTCAGAACAATTAGAGCTACATATACTGTATATATGGAGAGAATAAGAACAGATATGGTTCAATATAGAAACCTTTTCCAAATCATGGTGAACTAATTAGTAAAATACAGTAATACAGTTAGAGTTCTCACAATCTTATGATAACCTAATGAGAATATGATACTATTGTATTTATCCCTCGAAATAATAACGATCCTCAAACATCATATGATTAGGAAATACTGGCTTCTGAATTAAAAAAAACATTCTAATAATCTTTATTATGGAGATACAGAAGCAGACCTCATATCATATCACTTCATCAGAGTCAATGCATCTGATTTTGTTTTGTAATTTGGTCCAACAAAATGCATTATTTTTAAAAATTATGCCAAACTCAATCTTATTAGTTTTGATCATGCTTTAAAATAAAAATCTGACTGCTTTCTTCCTCCTTCCAAAAAATAAGTCCATTTTCTACAATCGAGGTCTCAGCTAATGTATGGTTTATTTATTTGTCCATTTTTTGTTTAATACGTTGTTTATAGCCCTATTGCTATTACATGTGAAAAATAGCCATGAACATTTCAGCTATAAACGTGTATGAACTTGAAAGCCAGAGAACTGCATTAGTGTGACTTTAAACATTCACATCCAGATTCCTTACAAAATAGCATAATCTCATTTGTTTCTAATGATCCTTTTAGGAGGGGTCCCCTGGTCTCACTGTTGTTACCCAATTGAGGTGCTATTTCTATCAAGACTCTGAAAGGAGGACTACTGGAATTAAAGTGTCATTTCCCGTAGCTTGCATTGCCAGTAAAGAGCTGGTTTAGTAAGTTACTACTGCTTAGCTACAAGAATAATTAAATAGCACTTAGTTACAAGAGTTTTCTTCTCATTCAATATGGACATTAATAAAACCTTCCTTAATAACAAAGGACGCTTTTAAAGTTAGGCTTGGGATTTGCTCACTTTGAAGTCAAGTGTCTTAATGAAGCTGAAATCTTCAACATGAACTTCAGTCGTCTTCTTTATCAGCTTGAGAAAATGATGGTACAGTTCAGTGTCAAAGGCCTTAATTGTCATGCATTGTAAAATACATTTTGATTAAAAATATAACCTCTTTGAGAATTAAATTTGATTTCAATCCCTAAAACATTTTTGATTAATAATAATAAAGATGTGTCTTGCTTAGTAAAATATTGCTTTAACTGCACATTCATTGATTAGCATTGGCACAGAGAAAACTTGCTTAGCATTTAATACCCAACTATAGACACGTTGTGAGAAAAGTAGAAAACCCCAGTAAGTTTAGAGATGCTCATTTGTGATGACAAAGCTTTGCATATATACAGTACAGTATGTAGCGGAGTTGGTGTGGTGACGTCCGCGCCCTCACTGCGCGTAACAGGGACCTCAGCTGCCTGGGCTGGGGGAGGTCGCCCCAGGGCGGTTGGTGCCCTGTTGCGTTACGCTGGAGACCCGGGTTCGTGCCCTAGGTGTGGGGGACGGAACGGGCGGCGGGGGGCACGACCCCGCGCGGAACCTTGACTATCACATATATAGAACTTTTTATGTAAAAATATTGAGGTTTTTTGTAAGGGAAGTGGTTTTTACCATGGGCCTCAAACATCTCAACACAAACAATTGATGTTAAAGGTCCTTCATTAGAGAACAAAAAAAAAATCTCTTAATCAGTGCTATGAGTACAATTAACTCATTTTATAGTGTATGCTCTTTGATGAGTAAAGCTTGAAGCAATTTAGTTCACATCTGTTGAATGTGCTGAGTGCGATTATGAATAGGTACTACTATTAATAGTTGAACTAGAAGGAACACAAACGCTGTCATTCTAAAAGTATTAGAGGATATTTAGTAAGATCCACTTATAAAATATTGCTATCAGACTTTAATATGTTTTATTATTGACGACATATGTTTCAGGGTCACAAAGGTAATACTAAAAATATTTACACTGCTACACTTATTAAATAGCTTGGTAAAAAGCATTGCTTTATTTACCTGAAAGTGCAACTGCTAATATTAAAGAATTTCAGTGGTATTATGGAATATTTCCTTAAATACCTAATGTTCTTAAATATCTAACGTTTTTGAAAAGCAGGATTTAATACCGTAGCTGAGAATATCTAACTTGGAACAATAAGATAAAAAATATTCATATGAATCTCAATTTGAAACATGCATGTTTATTGATCTCATCTCTTAATTAGATTGATCCCATAGTGGACACTGCGGAGAACATCCTTTGGGGCAGGGAGTTGCTCTGAATAGTCAATCGACTTCACAAGAAAGTGGAATATTCCAGACCAGGGCTAATTAATTGCAGAAAAAATGGAACGTGGAACAGTAGTTGGCTGATTAGGTAAAACCCTAGAGGATTAGCTAACAGAACTAGGTTAATTGGAGTAGTATAGACTAAAGAAAAAGAGGAAAAAGATACAGATCTTGTACTATAAAATTGAGATATTATTAAATCCAGATATAAAAGCAGTCTTAAAGTCATGGGCAGAAATTTAACTAGATCGTGAAATTGGATTCTGAAGCCCAAGTTAAAAGTAAACCGAGATGGAAACTTCACAAAGCTAATTGAATATCAGTCTCAAGCGAGGAGACAATATGACCAAATCTGGAAGCAAAAATAATTTTCGAAAAACACTAACACTAGGATAGAATCAAATCTTCTATCCTAACCCACTGCAACTTAATATATTCTAATAAATTAAATCCAGTATCTTTGCTCAATAGAATCCTTCTATTTTATTTGCAATTTCCGTCTGGCAGATGAGCAAAGGTTTTGCTTTAAATTGGGAATAAATTTGTGAGCAGTTTCATAGACAATTTTACATCTGTGTTTGATGCAAGCAGTATGAAGGGGGTATCAGTTAGGTTAAACACTTCTTGCTTCTGTTTGATGAGTAAATCATACATGCAACCTAAATGAAGTGATCATTTAATAGTCTTTTTTATCATTTACGAGGAAATCTGCTTCTCTTTTCTGCAAGAATATTAGACCTAGTGTATTCATACTACTAGCCAGAAAAAAAGTTCTAATAAAACGAAATCACAAGCAGAGATATCTGCAGGAAGCCCTCAGCACTTGAGCAAGACATCTCTCCAAGATGGCTGATTAATGGGCTAACATGCTCCACTGTCACCTCCCTTTCAGCTCCCGAATGCCTTCTGCACACTTTGAAGTGTCAGAGCACTATTCATGAAATATTTGTCTCTTCCTCATATATAATCAAACTAAGAAACAGGTTGTGAGAGAAAACAGGGATTTGAAGAGCTGCAAACACATGGTGTTAAAACAATGATCATTATGTGCAAGTGATAAGCCTTGCTCTCATGAAAGATGAGGTGATGACAGCCGAGGAGACTGTTCAGAATAAGAGGCCACAGACAGGAGAAAGATGTGGAAGTGTCAATGCAGAGGTGTGTTCATAGTTTCTTCAGCTTTAATTAGGAGATGGGTCCTTATTCCGTGACAACAGCAGATAAAAATACACATTGCTTACAGAAGCATGAAAATGAGTCATTTCAGAAGCTCTGTTGTGTAGATCTGATTTATACGGAGCACTGAGAAAAACAAAAGATTAGTACAAAACTCTGAAGCAATGGTGCACATCTTGCTTTTGTAAAAATGAACACTACTGTACCTGCCTTAACTGTAGCATCTTTATGCTCTGCAGAATTATCTAATTAACCACTGTTACGGTTTCTGTTATGATTAACATTTCAAAAGCAGCTCAAGATTAATATTAGAGGCACTTTTTCACTTATCCTGAACAAGTAGAGCTACTACTGCTGTTGTCATACTTTTCTTGTAGAAAACTGAAAAAAACAACTCAAAATTACAATAGGATAAGACAAATTTGATTGGACAAACCACATTTAGTACCCATAAATACATTCCATTGACTTTTAGGTTAGAAATATAAGCTTCAAGCTTCATTAATGCATATTCCATCATCGTCATAATAAGTTCAAGTACTGTAGGTACCGTAGCTGCGTCAACATGCGTAGGCTGCAAAGGAACAAGTAAAGGTTTATTTCATGCTGAAAAGAGAAGAAAGGAAACACAACGCTTTCGAAGAAGCCTCCATAGCCGAAACGTTGCATTTTCTTTCTTTCTTTCTTCTCTTTTCATATTCATCATTTCATGTTTCATCATCATCTTTCATTTATATAGATAATTTAAAGGTATGGCACAATAGAACAGTCAAAAGACACAGAAAAACAAATTAAAAAAGTAAATTAAACAGAATTTTAATAAAACTGAGTTTTTATGACAAAATGAGGGTGATAACTGACTTTTAACATGCAGACTGGAAGATCATTAAACAAAGAAATGAAAAAAAAGGGAAAGACAAAATGCTTTCAAGTCATAATGTTTTACCAGAAAACTCATGTACAGTATGTTTTACGTTTCCTGGCAGTCCTTCTACACTTATTGTATAAAGATAGACCATAACTGTCACTATCTGAGATAGCCTTATGTCCTCCATCTCTCTTTGCCCATTACTTAAAGTAATACCTGTTACACAAACATACAAATATTCTCTTATGCCTTAGCAAATTAAAGCAAAAACACATCAAATGTCTTATATTTTATTTAAATAATACAACCAATTTTTTACAACTCATTTTTTTATGCAGGGAAATAAAAAGAAAGTTGAAAAGCGTGGTACTGTATACTGTATATTCACACCACAGAAGTCAAGTATATAGTTTAATAAAAACCTGACAGAAAGAAAATTACAGATGAAGGGTTTTATGCTGTTTCTTCATGTTTAGCTCAAAGGTCTTGACAGAATGGGAACAGAGTAGCATATCTAATTCCATTCAATACAAAACTTACTGAGATAAAGGTAAGTGAAACACAGAGATGAATTTCACAGACACAGCAAAAAAATAAAATAAACAGGTTGCTACTATACAAAGTTCCATCAGTTATCTCCAAAACTAAATGTGATTGTTTCTTACAGCAAAGCAACATGCTTGGGTCAGCTCACAAAGTTGAAGGATGAACTAGCTATTATCTGTCTGCAGGTTTATCTACCCTTGTATGTACAGTACTCTAGGTGTACGAGGAAGGATTAAAATGTTGTTGTATCTTGTTTTAAATGGTTTTTAATCAAATGTAATACATTTTTTCAGGGAGTGATAATTTTACTAATCAAACAAAAATGTGATCATTTTCACCAAAGCCATTGTTCTTACAAACAACAAATAATCTTTCATGTTCTGCTAATTCCATTAGCACATTATGCAACTCACCCAATTCCTATCACTGCATACAGAGCTCTATTATTATAATACTGGTTTCTTCATATTGATGCTAAGGTACTGTACAGCTGTATTACTTGACTCCAGTCTTTTTGCCCATCCAAGATTAAATATCCAGGTTTTTGATCCAACTAGCACATAATAATTTATTTTAAAATCTATGCTGTTTTACATTGTGAACATAACTCTTTCATGGCCTAGTTTAAAACTATTAATATACATTGCCATCCAGATTTATTCATATCTCCAATGAAATTAGAACAAACAACATCACATACCAGAATGAGATATGGATTAGAAAATATGATTTGCTTAAAAATTCTAATATTCTACTGTAATCATAATAGTTTTTAAAAGAGTGAAGTCAGATTTGTCAGAAATAATCGAATTCCAGAAAATCTTCACCTTATAAAACTGAATATTAATCGTGTTCAAATAATATGGACAAACATGATTGTCCATACTCTGTGACCGAAACATGAATAATGGAAAACTAAACACTGTTTAGATAGCAATGCAGCAGCATTATATCTTGCAGTATCTTGCAATGCAAGTTCTATCTTGCAATGAAACAAGAATATCCAATATGGTATTGATCTTAAAATAAATTCTTCTCTGTTCAAAATGCAGAATCATTTTAAAAAATCACTAAAGCAGTCAAGTTTTTGTTCTAGGTCCAATTTACACATCAAAACAATGACTGTGGTAATTAGGTCAAATTCAGTCTGGCCTTTACCCTAATGACTTCTCTTATCTCCCCTGCCAATAGCTATAATGACTCAGCTTGTCTCAGCTCTACCAACTCCACACAGAATGCTGTAGCAGCAAGGTTAAGTGTAAGAAAAGTGTTCAGAAAGATTTTAATGCTCTTTCTTTCACCTTGAATGGATAATAACTCTGGAATAGTTTACGGTAGCTCCCCTGAGTCAAAACTTTAGGAATGTGGCTAAAATGGGCCTCTTTGATAAGCAGCATGTCCTGACTTTCTAACATAAAACAGGACATCATAAATTGGGTCCATCGACACCTCCAGTGTTGAAGAGCTCAATACCTCAGTGCCTCTTGATGTGCAATTCCAAGGGAGGACCCCTCCAGACTGAAGATCCCAGCTGGAAGTCAATGGTCAAAAATTTAGACTGAACAACAAATTAGGGATTTGTCTGGTCAAGAAGAACACCACAACCGATGATGCCATAACTAATCACAAATCCTGATTACTGGGTTTAAAGGATATTGCACAAGAATATAGTCATAAAAGTACTCTCTCAGTTTAATCCTAATTTCTGTTTGATCAATTCCTTCAAACCACCTTGTCACTACAAAATTACCTTTACTGAGACAATTTCTAGAACCAAAAGTTCAACTTTTCAAAAATAATAATTTTCCGTGGTGTAAAAAGTACTTTTATCATATAGACGGTGGCAAATTTCCAAAAACATGTTCTTGTAGTATATGTCAATAAATACATACAGTACCTTGGCTGTTGTTTAAGCTGAGAGGAGCTCTTTAGAAGGACATCTTTAGCTTTGATACTGTAGCAACATAAAAAGTGATTTTAAAAGCACTACAGCTTTTCTGTCTGATTAATCCTTTAAAAACTGCTCTTAATGCATGCGTGATTTTCCTCTTTTTTATGGAAATGAACAGTAAATGGCAGTCCACAGAACCATCACCAGCTTATGATGATAATTGTGCCTCTTCTGGTTTGTTGCTTTTCTCTAAGCAGATGTCTTGTTTGTTGAGAAATGACTAATCCTACACCCGGGCTTCTCAAGGGTGACCTGCAGTTAGACATTAAATTGTTTTCCCACCTTTTTATAACTATGTTATCTTATTCACAGAAAGGCTAATAGAGTTTGAAATCAGATCTGTGTAAAATTAAAGCATGCTCATAAAACCACAACTCTGTCTTAAAGTATTGTTAAAATGTCCAAATGGGTCCAGACAAATTGAATGTGGGTTGATACATTTATGCATGCATTTTCAATACTTACTTTAAAATATGTTTTGATTTCTCGGACATCAATCACGTTAATTTTCTGCTATGACTTTCTTATTAACATGAAAGGCAAATGGCTTTGCTCTCCCTGGTGGTAGTGCATCACAACAAGCCAGAGGAGTCACTGCTATATTGGAAGTCATGATAATCAGGCCCAAACTGGAGCTCACCCAGACTGGTAGGACTGAGACAGCAACCCCAATCATGAATGACTAAATCAGCTCAATCATCTACTTTGTAAGCTAATCAACCCAGCAACTCCACAGTCACTCTTGTAAATGTTTGTGAAACCAGAATATTTAATTCTACCTCAAGCCAGTAGTTTTGTGCTTCTAATAAAATAAAAAATGTCAAAGCAGAGTAAATGGTCAGAATAAAATGATTCATTTCAGATTTTTAGGTTGTCTAAGTGCCACATTCTGCATATAATGAGAAGATACCTACAGTATGAAGATCAGAATAACAACTTGAATTGCTACTTTTACTAAGATAATCGTCACTGATCTGAGAGCTGTTCCTTGTTCAAATTATGTCATGCACAAAATAAACTCTTTAATCTGAAGAATTGGATTGTGCTTGCAAATTGGAAATTGGAAATTACATCCAACGTGACATGTCAGGTTTGTTTCAGTAGCTCATTGGCACAACACTTACAAAACACGGAGGTTCTCATACACAGGTGTTTTTTCTCAAACACAGTACAGTACAACGTTATCAAACCTAAAACATGGTAGATCTATCCACAGCCATCTTAAGATCTGCATTTAAAAATTTCTTTTTAGACTCACTTCCCTGTGAGTGCTAATAAATTGGTAATTAATCCCCTATGAGAAGAAGGAACTCAATGAGAATGGATTTGCATTTTAAAGAAGCATGAAGATCTGCTCCTGTTTGTAGTTGTGCAACTAGTTGTTATTTACATTTCAAATTCCGCTACAAAGACATGAAAGCAATGAGCCGAAAAACGTTTCTGAGAAGGACACGCGGTGCCCTTGCCTTCAACTTATTTCTATTCAAAAATATAAAGTTAATAGGCCCACGGCAGAATGAAGTGAAACTTTTTTATGACTATACATGCATTTCATAAAAGAATTGCCTCGGCCAAGGAGTTTTACTTTTGTTACTGTTGATGAAAAAAAATCTCACTGCAGAATAGTAGGGCTCATGAATTCATGCCTTCCAATAGCAGCTATTTACGTTATACAATACACGCACCTGCAGTCAGTGTTGAATAGTCGTTAGGGCTCTGAGCTAGAAAGCTGTGGGTTCAAATTGCAGGTGGATGGCTACTGTTATACCCTTGATTAAGGAACCTCACTCAAATTGTTCCAGTACCCCTCTGAATAAATGGATATTCATGTTGCTGTAAATGAGAATTTGGTCTCAATTGACATACGGTATCTTCTTTAATAAAGGCATAATTCTTTGGAGAATAAAAACAAAATCAAAGCACAGTTTTACCTTCAATGGAGACTTTAAGATTCATGTTATTACAAAAAGCTGTGATTCCCATTTGTTGAAGCTGCTAACTGTGTAACATTCTCACTGTGCAACACCGATTAAAAGGACAAAGTAATATATAATTACAGACTTTGAAGTAATCAGCTATTTTTCTGTGATCATTTCTCCATACCATCCAAAGCTTGAAGGCTGAGCAGCTCCACTAAGATCTCTGATCTGCGTGGGATTTAATTCCCCATTTTCTGGTGTTGAAACAATAAGATTAGGCACTACCAAGGAGAAAGAAGCGGAAGACAGCATGTTTACTGATCAGACAACTGCACGCATTCCAAGCAGGGTAAAAATAACCTGGATGATGTATCCTAGAGCTGCTACTCTGATCTAACACCAGTGTCGGAGAACATTTTTGGCATCATCAAATGGGGATACATTACTGCTCACATTGGAACTACATTCACTGTGCAACCAGCATTTTGTAGGAAACAAGTGTATGTCTGATGTGATCACCAAGATCTAACCAAAAACAAAGAAGACAATTAAGAAATGAAAAGGCTGAAAAAAAATAAGTGAAGTTGTTTTCACTGTTTCCTCCAATATGGGGGTTTGTACTGTATTTGGTTAAAGCTCCTTAATATTTATCACTAATGTGTGACATTTACTTTATCTGCCTTACTCATATACTTATTATGCATACAAAACCCATTGTTAAGCTACTAGTATTGTATAATAAAGAGTTCAGCAGTCATGATAATGAAATGCTATATACAGTACATTGCAAATTTATACTACATACATACAATGAGATGGAGCAACACTAAAACACCAAGAAATTGAACATGTATTAAAATTAAAAATCAAATAAAAGATGCTCAAGGAGGTATGGATGGCATGGATGTTAGTATTGCTGCTTCCATACAACACTTGGGTCTGATTCTGGTGCACTTTTGAAAAATTGGAAAGATAAATGGTGCATGAGATGTTACTATGAAGCAGAATGGTAATGATGATGAGAGTTTATTAGCAGTGAACAAGGAAGCATTGTAGGATCTAAAGGTGCAGAACAGGTGGGTTTTAAGAAAGGTTATTTAGAGTAATATTTTTGTACCTTTCTCCAGTAAAGTTGATGATTTTCAAGGACTTTATGCTTTGAAAGCTTCTTAGTCTTGATCCTTGAGTGGAATTTGTGGTCTTATTAGGGAAACTCACAGAAACTAGTGTTTTTATTCTTAAGACAGCCACTATTTTTGTACAAAAGGACACTGAACCAGCTTTGTGATTTGTTAAGGTTATTTTGTGCATTTAATTTAATTCAGGTTTGCCACACCAAAGAGTTTGAATACTTGTGCAATCATGACTTTTCCATTTCTCGCTCATATTATTTACAGTATGTACTGTATTTGATGTTTTTCGCTTTGAATGTATGCAGTAGGTGGTCTGCTGCATAGGTATACAACAAATATTGATTGCTACTTCAAAGTGTCATGACTGCAAGAAAATATGAAAACTGTACAAGGGTCTGAATATTTTTGCAAGGCATTGTATGTATACAGTAGGTAGGAAAGGGTTTAGATGCAAACATTTCTAATGCACAGCACAAAATCATCATCTATGATCTGCAAAGAAAAAAAACACAATTAATTTACCATCACATTTTTGGAAACGACACACAATTGCAATGGCAATTACAGTACTATTAAACCCATAATTGTCAAGCTATTGATTTATTCAATTGGCAGTGCTGCTTCTTTGTTAATTATACACAATATAGGGAGGCACAGAAGGTCAGCCAACAAAATGGAGCTGATCACAGGACAAAGCAGCTCTTTCCATTAGCGGGCCATTCATAGCAGCTGTGAACAGACAGTAAATCGGCTCACTACACGGAGCCAGGATTTCATGAATAGAAAGAGGGAGGAACAGTAAGCAGTGACAGTGAAAGTTTACTATAATTAAAAAAGACGTGACTTGAAAAAAAAAAGCTTCAGGAACTCTGCTATGCTGTGTAACACCCACGCAAGGGTGGAAGAGCTTGTTGAAGCTCTGTTATAATGTGGGAAGAAGTTACAATTTCTTCCACTTTTCAACAGGAATCGTGTTGATGAATAAAATATATCCATAAATCAGATCTACATTATTTGGCTGATGGCAAATTGTCTTTTCTTTGCTGTTTATATTCAAATGAGGTGTACTAATAAAGCTTTAAGGAAATCATTAACTGGAAATGGGTTTCACATTTTGCATTCTGATTTCTACTATATTTGTTATCATTAGGAAGTGAAAAAAGAGGGTGAATTAAGCAACAAGCTTTACAGTAAATTATTCTGTGTCATCATTCTGCTGTACATGAAATCTGGAGGGCAGATATTTAAAGCCGAGTGCAGAAGCAGTGCTCATCCATTTTTTTATAGTCTTCTATAGAAGCAGAAGACTAAAAAAAGATTGTTGAGGAGTATATATGGATGCAATGGAACTCCTTCAAAAATTAGAAGGATGGAATTTGATTGTTTTTAAACTGCTTGTACATCACCACAGTACTTGATGAAGTCAGTTCATTCACTTAGGTTTTTATGGTTTAACATATTTAGACATATTTGATCTACCTTGTCTTCACGAAGTCCTAACAGCAGATATAACTAACCTCATTTGCCAAATAACACACAAAATTCCACGTTTAAGTGTGAAATGCACCCTTGATTTAGTCACTTGTGGTGCCACCTTTACAGCAAAAACTTGAATTAAATGTCTCCTGTAAGAGTTTATCAGTCTCTCACTTTGCCCGGGAGGAATTCTGACCCAATCTTCCTTACAGAACTGCTTTGGTTCTGTCATGTTTGAGGGTTTTTATGTCCTGCCACAGGATCTATATACTGTAGGGCTTAGGTGTGAATTCTGACTTTGATTTGATTTAAGAATCCTGAATTTCTTCTTTTTGAGGCATTCTGTTACAGATTTGCTTATGTGTTTTGGATCCTTGTTGCATGATCCACTTTCGAGTCTGCTTTAGCAGTCAAACAGATCGTCTCATATTTTCTTCTAGAATATTCTGGTATAGTGTGGAATTCACAGTTGATTGAATGTCAACAAGACGTCTAGGTCCTGAGGCAGCAAAGCAAGCCCAAATCATCACCCCACCACCACTGTGCTTGATATTTGTTATGAGGTTCTTCTGATCGTGCATTATTGCCAAACAACTCCATTTGTGACTCATCTGTCCAGAGCGTATAGTTCCACTCTTGCTTTAAACATAAGCCAGGCAGAAATGTACAGTAAATCTTGGAGAGCAGGGGTTTCCTCCTGGCTATCCTTCCATCAATGCCATTCTTATTCGATCCTTTCCTGTTGGTGGACTTTGATGCCATATCGAGAGCGATCTGTATGGTCCAGAAGTTGGAGTTCTGAGTCTGTGCTATTCCACAAATTCACTGTGACTGGGATTGTACTTAAGTAGTGAGGGAAAAGCAACAGGCCAAGTTCTAGAGAAGGTGTCCTTAGCTTGCACTACCAAATCATTCCCCATTACTTGTTCTATCAGTGAAGATTATAATATCTATGAAGTTGACAATGTCATAATGTTTTGTCACAGTGGATTGTTTTACAATCAAAATAAGATGTTTTATACCTTCTGCAGAAGAGGACACTACTCAAACTGTTACCAAGTTGAACTCCTGTCAGTCCTAGCGTGGACATTTTTGTTGATGAAAACAATTTCCCCCGAATGGGTATGTAAGCTACAGTATATGGAAGAATGGGGCTTTTATCTTTCAGTTATACAAGGGCTGCTTGTACTGTATAACCGCCAGTGTTCTCTGTAATTCAGCTGGTGTTCTGAGGTTATCGATATCCATTAATGTATGCAACACTCAGATATATAGTGTCCTTTGAAGGATTAAGCATATCAAAGAGAAACTTAATGTATCATTTTAAACAGCAGGTTTCATTTGGCATTAATTGAGAACATTAAAGGATTTTCTAAAGAGGGATAAAGATCAAATTATTTTAAAACTAGAGAAATTATTCTGTCTAGAGAGATATTTTGAACCCTGTGAAAAAGTATGATAGTTATTTAAATGACTAAATCAGTGCTGGTGGCTAAAAAGAATATCCATTTCATTAAGCAAACTGGACACAGTAGTTTCACTAGTCAATATAATTAACAATATCTGATCGAAAATACATTTTGCTTTATCTTGCTCATCAATTATATTCAACAAATCACACAGTGTGGAAAACTAATAGATTTTGTTTGCAATTTGTGCTTCAAAGTGTTGTAAGAATGTATAGTTCTACTGAAAAGGTTGGAAGCAACATCTAGTACAGTGAAACCAGGGTATTAAACATTTCTGAAACATCCATACAAACACAACTGACAGAAATGAAAGAGTAGCAACATGACAGCCATAGGAGATGTGCATGCTGCCAATTGGGGATTCAGTACAACATATTCTGATTCTATCTCAGAATCCCACCCCACTTCCTGCACACACAAAAACACACTCCCCATCATACAGCAGGAGGCAGAAGGCAGCAGAGGAAGTGGGCATCAAAACTCTCCAAATTTTAGGGATATTTTCAAAATCCAGTACAGTTTAACCCTAGTATAATTCTGGGATCAAAAAGAGTGCATCATTTGCGAGTGCAGTAATAATGAGCTTTTAATTAAAAAAACAATGAAAAAGGCCTGAGACCAATTACAGCACAAAGAGAAACAATCAACATGAATGGCAGTGAAATGTAATAAAGACTATACCATTTACAGTATGTGTGGTACAGCAGGAAAAGCCACCTGTGAGACCTTATAAAATAAAAGTGTTCCCACAAAATTCCAAGAAATCATTGCACACAGGGGCAACTGTAGATTGAATTGTCTTGGTAAATCTTAAAAGCAATTAATTAAATTTGGATTCATTAATGATATTCCCATAGTAGTCAATTATAGCAATTCCTCTTAAAATCACATAATCTTATCTGCAATGGTGCAGTACTGCGTTTGGTCTCAGAAATCCAAAAACCTTTTCATTATCATCTTGTTGTATCCCTTGTGGATAATATTTCTTATACTTCTTATTCAAGCAAACATACAGTATGTACAGTACTTGATAGGGTGAAGTGCTTTTTTGTAAGTCCTGTGTTGTAGCTGTGTTAAAAACTCAAATGTCTTTTTGGGAAAACTGTGAACACAAAAAAAAATCCTTAGCTGTAGTTTTTTTCCCCAAGAGACGTAAAAACCTCTATAAAAACTTTCACCATAATGATGTGATTTTGTTTGCCACAGCAGTAAAGCTCCCAAAAGAAAAAGTTTTGATGGAAGAAAAAGAGGACAACCTGAAGAATTGGCAAGGAAAATATTAACAAGTGTAAGTAAAATGTGATTGGCAGAGTGACTACTTTCTTGACATTAGTCTCTAATAAATTTCTCAGATGCTGACAAACTAAACTGAGCATAAAAGTACTTCAATAAACAAATGTGAACACTTAATCATCAAAAACAATTTATTATGACTGTTACACTCTCTTTGGTCTGGATATGTTAGGTTATTAATTGCAGTGAGACTCCTTTCTCATCTCAACTAACAATCCTCATTTCACCTCACATCAAGGTCTGATTTGTCTCACATTTTTGCATGCTGCTTTTTAGCCGGAAGAAAAAACAACTTCAAACAAGAAGTTCAATTTTTTTATTTATTTTAAAGTGCTGGAGATGACACCTTACAGATAGTATAAAATGTTGTTAGAAAATAAAGTCAGAAGAAAGTAGGACGAAAATATGCCTCTCACTGAACATCAATTATATGTGTTCCAGTTGAGCTACAGGCAGAATTAGTCATACCTCAACTCACATTAGCAAACATTTGCTACATTCAGTCAGCAGTACAGGCTCTTACTAAGGAATTCTGGGATCTGAAAAGAACAGTTTTGACTTCAGTGTAATACATATGGCACTACCCTCCACTCGTTAAAGAACAAAAAATAAAAATAAGTTAGACTTAACCAGATATTCCCATTTTATTGATGCATGATATTTTTCTTTCTATTCAAGTCAGCTATTATACTGTACATTAACTTATTTTTGTGCTTTACAGACAACTTAAAGATATTAAATATTTATCTGATCGTGGTGGTATAGTCATTTAAATTTTAAAGAACAATAACATTAATCAATTTTCACTTACATTCACATAAAAATAAAACCAACTATTTTAAAGGTACTCTTGACAGAGATGATACAGTCCTCTGTGGAGTATGCATAAACATACAGTACAGTATATGATAACTTAACATCATTCAGGGCACATACAGTACATGTAGATGTGCTGCATTTAATGCCTTGGGCACAGAAAAACTGATGGACAATTCCTGTTCTGTTGTTTGGAGAGAGGGGGTTGCTCATCCTAAAAAAAAAGGACAATTGACTCAAAGGAACTTCACAAAATTACAAGCAGGTTCTGATTGCCTTGAAATGGAGAAGAAATAACATTTCCCAGAAAGTGAAGCATATATGTCTGAAACAGACTACCAGTATTTGTTACAGTTTACACTGAATAAATGTTAAATTAATCCTAGTGGAGCCCATTTTCTTTTTTCAATGAAACAGTAAGAGAGGCGTGTGGTTTATCATACAGCATGAGTACAAAGGGGTTAGGGTCTCAAAGAAATAATACTGGCGAGGTTCCAACCCTTATTCATCTCTGTTAAAAAGGACTGGCAAATTTCCACTGACATTCATCATCTCACTCATACTGACAGGGCAAAATAATTTGTGTTGAAACTCAATTGCCACTGCCTAAATGAATTCCCAATCTAAGGGATTATACACGAGGTGATCTTTTTCTCCCCATTTCAATTCATAGGAACTATTAGAACTTATAACTTCCACTTGCCTCATACATAACAACTAGATTCACTGGGAAGCAATTTCCCACAGCATTCAATATTAGTTGGGCCCATTTCCCACAATATCATGGCACCTTTTCAAAACCTCTAAATAAATACAGAACTAAACTGAGGGCTACATTATTATGATTGATACAGTATGCCATTAAGTATAATACAGGTGGGTTGTACAGTGGAACTTGAAGAAGTGAACCTTTTATTTCCTCCAGTGTCAATATCAATATCTAGTCCAAGAATCTTGTCCTTACTAACTGGAAGAATCAACATTTTAAACCTACTTGTACCTCACTATCACTTCTGCCAGAAAGACACTAGATGTGTTTACACATCCTGTACCTGCACATGTTCCATATCTTTGCAGTCCACTGACCATATGAAGACATATCCAAAAGAAAGGCACTTCACAATTTAAGAATAATTGAATAAAGTACTGTTTAGAAATACTTTAAAGTAGGAAGGACTAAAGTATTAAAGAAAACAATAGGATAACATTGTTTTCCAACTTGCAATGCCAAACATCCATTTTGAGAAAGGTCTTTATGCATATTATATGCTTGAGGTACTTTGCTGTTTAAACAAAATATGTAGTTTGCCAAATAAACCTTCCTAGCATCTTTAACAATGCAATAATTTTGATCCAGTTTAATCCATTTGTTAAATTAATATTGTGTAATTCTATTTATGGAATTATTGGATTTCAAAACTTTTTCACTTTATACTTAATTCAAGAAAATGCCATTTTCTATAATTATACAGTATATACACTTAATACTCGACATAAATAGTTTTTAAATAAAATGGTTGAATAAACCCTTTATTCTATTATTGTTATGTTGTTCTTTTTTTAAGATTGAATTCATTAAATAGGCTCATTAATCCTAAACAAATTATTGTACCTTATTAAAATTAACATTATAGTTTCTCTTTGGAGGCAGAGTGTCACGTATGGTGTTCAAATGATAAGGTAAAACACCTATTATTCTGAACTTAATTCCTCATCATGTTCCTTTCATTTCATTAGTCCTGGTTACTGTTTGTTTAATTAAAATTACTTAGCATTCAAGGTAATGCTTTTTGAAGGAAACACACAATTCAAATCTACCACATGGAAATAATAAAGGGATAAGAACCATTCATTTTACATGTTTGAAAGGTTCAGGTTTAATCAAGAAAACTTTCCTAAAAGCTTGGAGGAACACTTCTGATTGAACTGAAATTGATCTCTCGAATTCAATTCCAGGAGAAAATAATTGACCCAGTATTATTTGCACCGCGTTCCCCACATTTAAAAACAAATGGATGCGAGTTCTTTGAAGGCAGTGCTCAAAGTGGTGTATTCCTGAATCCAGGTACAGGAGTATTCACTCTTGGGATTTTGATTTTTCCCTTTCTTCAGCATCCAAAGAAAATAATCTGCATGACAAGCTAAAAGGCGTGCATTGAAACAACAGTTGTCATATTCTTGAAAACCTCCGCACCTCCACAGATATAAATATATTCTATTTTAAAATACAAGACCAACCACATTATTGGAAACGGGCTCATTCGGTATGCTTGACAGAACAGCAAGTAGCCTGTTACAAATATATATATATACAGTATAAACAGTGTATTGTATATATAACATATATTAGTCCCCAAAAGACTTTCGGTTCCTTTTCCCACATGGGACAGCTCTGTAGTTCAATTCTCCATTTCTCTTCCTATTTATACAGTATAAATAGTTCACTTTCATTCCATAGAACCCCTGGCGTGTTGAACCCAACTCTCACCTCTTCAGTCTTCCTTTTGCCAGGAAGAAACCGGTCTCATTCCTGCTCTGGGACCTCTGGCACACACAACCATCCTCCCCCTTCCATGGCCAGTTCTCCCTCCACTGGGAGATAGACACTCTCCATCTCTACCCAAACCCACTGGCACACCTTACTTTCTGGAGCCCAGTTTCCAACAATAGAAACACTGCTCATCTACAATACCACAATATAAAGACTAAGGGGAATTCAAATCAAATCTGGGAATATACGGATACTACTGTAAATACTAAATTCACTATAATAATAATAATAATAATAATAATAATAATAATAATAATAATAATAATAATAATAATTGCTTACACTTATATAGCACTTTTTCTGGATACTCCACTCAAAGCGCTGTACAGGTAATGGTGACTCCCCTCCACTACCACCAATGTGCAGCATCCACCTGGATGATGCGACAGCAGCCATAGTGCGCCAGAACGCTCACCACACACCAGCTATTAGTGGGGAGGAGAGCAGAGTAATGAAGCCTATTCATAGAGTTAGAACAATAACATAGAGTTAGAACTCCCTGAACTGCAGGAGCTTAAATGCAACTCCCTACCCTCTACACCCGACGACAACGACGATGACTACTGCTGCTGCTGCTGCTACTCCAACGGAATGTCCACTTAAGCACAGGACCCGTCAGCTGAGTCCTTTTCTGCCTGTGGAATTGCATTCCACAAGAGTCCAATCAGTTAATCAAGGCAGGTGTTTCTAATTTCCTCCCAAGAACAGAGGGGCTTTAACTAAGCCCCAGCATGCTTCATCACAGTAGGGATAGGAAATCCTTACTCAGCCTGATTCTGTGAGCAGAAAGGTGAGGGTAAAACAAATCCATACCAGATCCACAGCAGCCTGGTGGGTACTACGGCAACCAGGATGAGCAGTATAAAGAGCACACGATGCCCCCCCACCCCCGGATTGGACACTGGTATATCACAGGGTTTACTGGTCCTCATTTGTACACCTGAGTGGACTGGAGTAACTGTTGTTAAGTAACACACTCAAGGGAACTACAGCAGTGTCTGCAGCAGGGACTTGAACCTGCAACCTAATAGTCATGACTCCAAAGGTTTACCTACTATGTTATGCCACCCCATCAGACCATGGTGTATCTAGTAAATCAGAATTTTATTTTAAAAGCAAGCACAGGTAAAAAAATACCTTACCCAATATTAGGTTGAATTTCAAACTCTAGAGGTAGATGCCACAACCATATATTCATTGGTTACAGCATCGTGATGTGGAATATTTATTTGGTTGAAAACTGATGATAAAATTCAAACTTATTAACAGTGTATTACGCTGTTTCATTTTTTAGGTTCTGTCATATTAAATAGGTGAATGATTGAAAGAATATACACTTTTTTCACAAATATAACCTTTTGTGATTTAGGACAAAGCACACTTTTTGAAATGTAAAAAACTTGACAACGCAGACGTCTTCTCACAAGGAGTGCAGTAAATTCAACTGATTGTAATACACTACACTTCAGTTCCTCAGGGAAAAAAGTACAACTGCACATACATATCAGATGTAGATGCTTACATTATAAAGGATGCATCATGAGTCATGTTAAAACAAGGATGTCTCAAATAATTTAGGCTTTAGGCATTATATGAAGGAAAGAACCACAAACACAAATTTTTACTGCCAAATATTTATCATGCACGGGATAAAATGAAAAAGACTCCACAAATTTGTACTTTCCAATTCGACAACCCACACGGTAGATTACACGTAGCAGTGGAAACAGAACACATACTGTATATAGTATGCATTGATTAAAAAATAGCAAAATCAATATGAACCAAAAGGAATACAGAGAGTTTTTAAAAAGCACATTGATCATATTAGGTCAGAAGTAAATGCAAATGCAGTTGAAAATTTTGCCAGGGACATTCTTCCATATTATGCATGTTCATGCATTATAAACATACTGTATACGCACTTTAGAAAAGATTTCTCATCTTTAAGGGGGACTATCTCTGTGAAACATTCAACCAAACACAGGGCACAGTGCAAACCTAAAGCAGCACTCAGACGTATACTCAGATAATGTATTTGATTGCAGACATGTACTTTAAAAAATCCACCTGCACTGGGGGTTAAGGGTCACAAAATAAAACTCTCCTTTTGAATCTTCAATAAAAGTTACTTTTATTAGGATGCATACTTTTTTGTCTAAATTTGGTAAAGACAACTTTTCTTAGTTTGGTATGACACAGAACTTTCTTCTTTATTGGTAGATCACTGTTACATACTTACAGTGATTACATTGATAGTTTAGCAGTTTAACATAACCCTCTCGAGCTGTGTTGCCAGGCTTCCACAGAAAAAGAAACCCAAGACTATTCTAAACCATTTAGCAGAATGGGTTAGATAAACCACAACATATCAGACTAGTCCTTCCAACAGAAATATTTGTCAATAATGATTCCAAGGTTCCATCAATAATATTCAGCAAGACCAGTACTGCTCAAATGTAATATCATATGTCTTAAACAGGCAATTTTATCATAACATTCACATATTCAAAAAACAAATATATAATCCTAAACTGCTTTGAACCAGAAACAAAATACCATATGATCTCTATTATGAGTATAAAAAGGTATGAAGTACAGTATGTATATTACTGAAGTCTGCTACAGATTTGAAAAGCATACACATTGGGTCAGTTTAAAATAAGAGGAAACGAGAATGTTAAGAAAATAAATTAATTGTACAAGTATGTGGCAACAATTTAAAATACAGTGAGGTTGGTTTGATAACTCTTTGTTACAACCTAATTCATACTGTAAATCATTGTGTTAAGATTGAAGTAAATCATTTCCTTCACCACAATTCGCTGTGCAGTTATCAGGAAGCTTATACAGTGCAGGCTTCATAAATATAGATGACAACATGCACACTGCTACATATTTAGTATCCAAATAAAGATTAGACATAACGAACACCTGTGCAGTATGAAAGCAGAATTTTCAGCTATTGGAAACAAGAGGCATTTAGGTTGAAGGACATGCCCCTAAACTGTATGATGGATTGGATTTCCCAACACAACACTTGAACATAAATTAACTTCCAGCAGCAGCATACATAATTTCACTTATTACACTGTTTAGAGTTACCCTGCTTTCGTAATTCTGGCATGGATACAGCAGGTGGAGAGTGAAACAAGTCATCTGTCGGTGTTGACAGCTGTCCTCTACCACACACCACACAGAGCTAGGAAAGAGTATCTGTGACCAAAGTTGCTAATACCAAGCTTAAGGGAATGAGGCACTACATCACTACTGTACAGTATTTGCCTGAAAAACACAACGCAGGACTATGAATCAAAGCTACCTTCTCTTTCTTATGCTTCGTTAAAAGGAGAGAATAAATGTGCAAAAATAGACCCATCCTTTCATCTATCCATTTTCTAACTGATTCTTCAAATTCAGGGTCTGCAGGTACAGTACCTAAAGCCTATCCTGGCAAGCAACAGGTACAAGGCAGATTACAACCTGGACGGGACACCAGTCCAAAAAAATAGATGTTGTCAAAAAAGAATGTTTCACGATAGATGAGCAAAGCTAAACAAAATCATCAACTCTTTCCAATAATTTTATGTAATACTTTTTCAGGAAAGTGGAGATTGCATTGATGTTAAAGTTCTACTGTACAGTATGTCATACTGTATCTGCACCAATAACAATCTTTGAAGACCAATGCTGACTAGTTATTTAACGCATTTAAAAAAAAACAAGAAGGACTTCTGTCCTGTGTCTCAGGACCTACTGTAACCTGCAAAGACAAAGGTGATGTCATCACCATAACAGCTCACTTTATACAAGCCTCTGTATGACTTGGACTACAATGAGAGTTTGACTGGCTTTCTCCATACTGTAATGATAAAGGGGCTGTCAACTTTTTGGTTCTACTTTATGTTACATACATACAAATTTGAAAGGAAATTTTGGAACCCAGAAGGAAGGTTTCTCAGCTAACTAGCACAGCTTGATAAATATTAATGTGTCTCAAGGTTCCCAAGCTGCTGCTGGCACTGCAGATTAAAGCCTTTCTGTTGCTGGTTGTCAAACGTTTCTATATAGGACAAGTTAAAATGGCTTAATTCATACTGTTAACACTTCCTGAAACAAGCACCTTGTGAAATAGGAAAAGCCCAGTATACCGACCCCCAAAACAAAGTCTAGAAAGACCACATATCACCAAATGCTATAATATAACATTTCCAGTGTTATTTCAACAACTATTTATGAACCAGTCAATCTTGTCTTATGTCTGGTGGCTAACAACCACCAAAGGTTCTGGAAAAGCTTTTTCTTCTTGGACATTTTACAAAAGGCAGAAACTTTTTGTTTCTCTCCAAAAATCATACATTCATATTCTAAACTACTGCTTCACAATGTTTCTATTCTAGCATTTTTCTTCTCCAGTAAAACAGTTCTGGTTATTATTTAAAACTCAAATTCAGCACTTTAATTTTGTTTGTAGAGTACTTCAGAAACTGTAGAAAAATGTGAACGCTCATCACTTTAACCAAGACACTTCATATTTTCTGAGAATCTTATAAATTGCTGAACAAACCAATTTCAGAAGTACTCATGGAATGCACCTGTCACATTTAACATAACTCACAGATAATGCCAAAAGTATAACTTGCAAAAATAACTCTTTAGAACAATTAATGTACAGTTTTTAAAACAATATTTAATTTCATGCTCAGACACAATTAGAAAACAACTGAAGAACTCTTTCATTTTATTGCTAATTAATGATTCTCTTATATTTTTCTGTTGTTCTCAGTTAATGAAGAACAATATATATATGATATATGCCTGTAAGCTTCAAATTACTGTCACATAAAAAATTAAAAGTAAATACAGTAGCATAGTTTTGTTCCATAGTTTAAAATACATGCTGTGTTTTTGCTTGAATATGTAAATATTACAGGACATGCTGCAGAGTCTAAAATTATTTGTTTTTTCATGTCTTCCTTCTAAATTCAGTTTTAAAGCACTTCATTGTTGCTGCCCTCCAATACTATGGATGTGCAATAAAGGATAATGTTTTCTTCATTAAAATATGAAAAACTAAATTCATACTAAAGCAGAGGCAGGAATACTCTATGGAAACTCTTACTGCAGTTTGTTGAGGCTATCAGGTTTTTAGACTGTAAGATAATACTGATATTCTGGATATATGATGCATGTTATAGAAACTTGGGAGTTAAGAGATATCTAAAACCACTTTAGATTTAGCGACACAAGGTGGACTATAGCTTGCAGATTATAAAAACTAAAATGGATCAAAGTGCAATGCTATGAGAGTATAATTTCCACTTGGGCTGTTCTAATTCATTTGAATGAAATACATTTTCACTTCATTTCATATATTTCTCATCTAAAGATGAGTGCCTTCTGCTTATAATTTTAAGGCAGTGGTCCAAGGCAAATTACATACTTAATTTAAACAACAACTTGCTGTTCTTAGTTTAATATGATGAGGTAGAGCTATACTGCATTCTTGTGGCCATTAGCTCTAACTACAAGTTCACCAAATTACTGTAAGTGCTTTCAAGTGCAATTTATACTAAAGTACAATGAAAGGCCAACAGCCAGATCAATAATAATGGACACACAAATTAAATTATTTATTCTTTTTAATAGTAAGCAGATAGAAATACTGACTTCAAGCTGTAATTTCTTAAAATCACCCGGTGATCAGTGTTTGGTATTTTAGCTACAAATTGCCAAGAAGCCATCTATGAATTACTGTAGGTTCATCACTCTCTTCTTCTCCCCACTAATAGCTGGTGTGTGGTGAGCATAGTGGTGCACTATGGCTGCCATTGCATCATCCAGGTGGGAGCTACACATTGGTGGTGGTGGAGGGGAGCCCCCATTACCTGTAAAGCGCTTTGAGTGGAGTGTCCGCTATATACAGTATGTGCTATATATGTAATGTAAGTGTAAGTAATTTACACTTACATTACATATATAATGTAATTATATATGTAATGTAAGTGTATATGAATGAATGTATAAATCATAATTTATACAGATTAACATCTGTATAAATTATGATTAAAAAATACATGATTTTAGTTAAGTCAAGATGAGCACAAGGTACAGTACTTCCATGCCCAGCTTTAGAAAAGAAGATCACCTGGGTGCGATGCACAACACTGAAGGCTGAGGAAAAAGCAGGGTTTTCCCAACAACAGATTAGTCCACAGAAACTGGAAAACGGGGTCTATGAGGCACATCTTGGAAGACAAAGTGTCACCACACTAACCTACTGTAGGACTATCATATCCATCAGAGCAATCTACAGTACACAATCATTTTCACACTGCTGTAAGATTCTAGGAAGAAATAAATCACATATTAGCTTAATGCTCAAAGCCTATTCAGGGACAACACATAACAGAATGCTGCCTTCTGTAGGTCAAAGAACACCTGTAATGGCTGCAGGGACAATGGATGAATGTTTTATTCAAAAAATGAATGCTGGTTTGCTCTTCACAAACATGTCTGAAGAAAATGGTTATGGAGACAAGTGACGAACCTTGTGATTTGACAGTTGTGTTGTTCAAGACAACCAATATGGAATTGTATCTGTAATGATGTGGAAAGGGATCTCTTTTAACCCTAGGATACTTTTAGAGCAGATTATGGACAAAGTTACTGTTCAGAACTACACTATGTCTTTGAGAACAATGGTTGGTCGGTCTAGAAGCATAAAGTTTCCAGGAGGACAATGCAAGACCACAATGTGTCGGGATTAGAATGGCATAAAAAAAACTTTTTTGTTGTTTCCACCACAACATCTGTGGGAACGATTCACCAAATTAATTCTGTAGAAGATAACCATAACTGAACAACCTTTACTGGATGGCTGTATATGCACAGAAAGAGTGGAATCCCCAAAACATCTGTATTTAGAATGTCCCCAATGCTAACGTTCTAATGTTTGCACTTGGGCAGTACAGTATATCACATTTCATAAAGAAAATCTAGATTCTTTGATCTTTATTAATTGATTTTTATTTCTTAGTTCTTTTAATATTAAGTCCATTATTAAGAATATTAAGAGTCCATTATACTGGACTTGAGTTTGCCCTTATTTTGTGCATCGGTATTTATAGTTAACACCTACAGTATATTTATATTTCAAAGATATTTCTTAATTTTAGACAATAAATGCCTCCAAAACAACAAAGAGTGCACATAGATTTCTTTAAATTGTGGAATGATTTAACTTCTGTGTTTTTCAAATACAGTCAAATCAACACTATCCCACAATCATAAACTCCAGTGTTCGATTAACCCATTTAACTCTATCCAGCAGGGAGATGACCTGAATTTCTTCAGCAATGAGTGAATACGGCCCCATCCATAGTCCAACCCTGATATGTTAGTAAAGTGAAGTATAACTAATAGAAAACATACCCATACTAACCATTTATGTTGCACACAATGCACAATAATATAATTCACCGTATGACAGTAAACTATGTAAGAATTATAGCACATACTGTAGGAGTCTCCACCAAACTGTTTTTTCCGTAGTGAACCCAAAGAGCAAATGTTCAGCTAATGACCCCTTAAATAACTGGAATCAGTTGCCTTCTACACATACTGTAACAACATACTGGCTTTGCAGTGATAACTGAAAGGTGATTTTACTTTGCACTAATAGAAAAATAGAGCCGTTATTGAAATCTCTTTTCAAATATTAAGACTGGGACCAAACTTAAAGATGCACTTTATTGACTAGAAATGAATTGGCAGGTTTACTGCCCAAAACTACAAGGTTACAAAGTGTCTTTACATTTGAGAATCATGTAATCATCCTCACTTCAAAAGAAAATACTAAGCAAGATACTCTTTTACATAAACAACAGATATTCCTTTCAATTCATCTTTGTGGTATAGCATTTCAAAGGGGGGATATTTTGACAACCAAGACTACTTCAATTTTTAATGAGATACTTTACACATCCTGTTCAGGCACTTTAACTTCACACAGCTGAAGCCAGTGTTGCTGAAACAGCATGACATTCAAACACAATTACTTCAAACTACTCAAGTGGGTAGTTTTAATATAACACAGTGAACAATCCAAAGCAGTATTTTTTAGGACAGCTATTCCAAAATTATACAAAGTAATAGTACGTAAGGTGCACATTTGAAAATGTGCATTTCCTTTATGTCCGAGATCTCATACCAACTCAAGGCGCTGAACCCGGCTTCTCTGATTGTACTGGTTCTCAATACTGGGAAAACAGGGTCATTATAACTATAGGTGTTAGAAATTCAGAATTAAAAAGCTAATTGTTTCAAGTGACCTAAAACGATGAATCTGGGGCATACTTGAGAAACCCTCATTGTTTTAATCATTCTGTATTATGTTCTACCTATAGAAGGCAGATAATGTCCAGAGCAATACCCGAAGCCATTCCACGAATTTCCTATTATTTATTCAGTGGACACATGAAACCAAAAACCGACCTACATTTAAGTATTCCATTCAGTAGTAAAAGTTAATATGTTAGCCTTCCAACAGTCTGTTACCCACAACATTATAGAAGACTGAAATACTGTATCTCAAAGCACTACAACAATATTTCTAAAACTGTTAGCTTTAAAATCATGCATTTCACATTCTGAGGAACAGGACTAGACATGTGCAACTAGACATTACACTGGACAGATGATGTATTAGTCAATATGGTATGTTGGACCAGTTAGACAAACTGCTAACACTCAAGTTTTATAAAGTTTTAATTTTAATAAAGAGAACCTGATTAAAATTAACCCTTTCCATTTCTATTTAGTTGTGATTAAATATCGTTTAAATAGAGCGCTAGATACTTGTCAATGATGATATACTGTACAATACAGTTTACACCGAAACTCAGAATGAAACACAAGATAGATAAATTACATCAGATAGCCGAGGTTTATAACATATTTTCAGTAACTGCGCAAACAAGGCGGTGAATGAAGGTTAGTTCTATAAGTTAGGTTAGAACTGTAACAGTATATGCACTACTGTGCTCTTCGCATGAGTGCTACAGTATAAGAAGCCCCTAGAGTGGTTATTTTACATATGATAAAACATCGACAGTTCAATAAAACTTTTTTACCAATCTACTCAAAGAAAATTGCGTATTAGTTTACGTAAGTAGAACCTGAATTGAGCGCCGAGCTCGTGTTACAAACGAGTTGCTTAAGAAGTACTTTGAGCAGCACCGGCTGAGCACAGTGCTGCGCGCTTATCAATGTTTCAGCACATGAAGGCGAAGAGCACTTACTGTAAGCTTCTCCTTCACGTCTTAAGTGACTCCCCCCAATCACATTAGTAAAAAATGTTTTCACAATTTAAAAAAAAATAGTAAAGAAAAGGGAATATCAGCTGTACCTTTATGGATTTTCCTTCTTAAGATTGCTTGAAAGAACAGCATTCTTTCCTTATGTTCCAACGATGTTGCTGTTGTTACTGTACCCGTCCTCGACAGACGCTTCAAGTTCTGCCTCACCTCATTCGTAACCCAAAAGCCTTGCTTCTCCCGACTACAGCTCACCCAAACGTTAATGAAGCGCACCTGGGGATGCAGTCTCTCTTAAACCGTTAATCAGCTATCAGCATTAATAATCACGGCTTCAATAACATACTGTACTGCATCCCAGGGCATCGGAGATGTTGAAAATTTTAAGAAACAGCTCGTTTCCCCCGGTTTCAGAACGTGTCTGCTATCATTGGCCAACCGAGGCGTGTTCTTTTTTCTCACATTATTAACCATATATTTCGAGAAGTACTGTAACTGAAAATAATTTCACTCCCCCCATACACACAAAATGCAAAACACTGCACAATACCTTCGGGTGTTCTGTTGGCCCATTTTGGTTATGTTGTATAAAATGCGGAGATAAACGAGAGTATACGAAAATTAATTTCGAAAGGCAAAACTCAGTTTTGTTATTATAATCTCCAGGCACACGTAGTGCTGAGGGTCTAAAAAACTAGCTAAATATATTAACTAATATTTTTAAAATCCATAACAAAAGCATACTCATTCTATTAATAAATCCGGAGTTATCACACTTTTCAATAACGTCTTTAACTCATTACTACACTTCCATCAGTGTCAACTAGCATTACAGAGGTGAAAAGACGCATCAAGGGGATTTAAAATGAAATGCGAGAAGAAACAGTATCCGTCTTCCATAAAAATCTAAATGTTTGTATTTCTGATCTGTGCTTTTAGCAGATTACAGGTGCTTTTAGGATCTACCCAGTATGTAAAGGAATTTTATTTGTGCTGCAGAAAAGCACACTTTTGAAGCCTAAATACATCCCATGGATGCTTGTACACTAACTGTGCAACAAAAGCTATGAGTTAGAAGAAAAGAAAATTGGTTCCATTGCATGACTTATAAGAAAGTGTACTACAGTTTAACTATTGCATTATTGTTACAGGCATAGGCTATGTGGTAGGATGACTGGATAACACTACTGCCTCACAATTCTTGGATCCAGGGCTTGACTCCAGACTAGGGTGTCTGCCTTCTGTGTGGAATTTCTTCGTTTACCCTGTGACCACAGGTTTTCGGTTCTCTGGCTTCCCCACAGTTACCAAGGACATGCTTTCTGGGTTAATTAGCGTCTCTAAATTATCGCTTTCTATGGGCCCTTCAGTTGTCTGGTATCCCGTCTGGAATTTAGCCCCAACCTATCCTTTTGGGTTAGTTCTGGGGAGTTGTTATTACCCTTACCAGGAATAAGTGGCTTTATGGAGTTTGTAAAAGAAGTTTGGGAGGAAGTTTAGATTCTAATCACACACACTTGTGTTTACCTATATACTGTAGGAGTTCCCTTAGTGTGTCTCTCTCACATTCATCCCTCCACCCCGTCTACACCCTTGCTGCAAACGTCCTCAATCAATCTTCACCATAGTGGGGGAGGGGGGCAGCCTACCTCACAGCTAGGCAGCCATTCCCTCAGCTAGGCAGATCTCACCAAATCCTGTCTAAGTAGTTCATCCTATATCATATTTACAAGGATCTAATCAGACTACTGAACTGAGAATCGATGGATGTTACAGTTTTGTTGTACCTTTGTTGTATGTGTAGCCTGCAATGGACTGGCAACCAATCCCAGCTTGTCACCTTGTGACCCTCCTTAAGATGAAGCAGATAATGGAGAAATGGATTTTAAAAATGGCTTATGTCGGTATAAGCCCCCCAAAAAGTAAAAGTTGTCCTTAAATTTAGTAAGCCTCCTGGGGAATGTAACGAAAATAAGAATGGATTTAGAGCAAATCAAAAAAAGAAAAGTGTAGTATCAGTTCTGGGGTGATGGGGCAGAGCAGTGGCTCTGTGGCTAGGGATCTGCGCCTGTGGCTGGGAGGTTACCAGTTCAAATCCTGCGGTCTATAGAGGAATCCTACTCTGTTGGGCCCCTGAGTAAGGCCCTTAACCCCAACTGCCATATAAATGGCTGACCCTGCACTCTGACTCCAAGCTTCTCTCCCTGTCTGTGTGTCTCATGGAGAGCAAGCTGGGGTATGCGAAAAGACAAATTCCTAATGCAAGAAATTGCATATGGCTAATAAAGTAATCTTATCTGTAATTAGGGTACCACAGGGATCTGTACTAGGACCACTGCTGTTCCTAATTTAGATCAATGATCTAGAGTCTGATTTAGGTAGTACATCAGTCACGTTAGCAGATGGATACCAAATTAGGGTGATTAGCAAATGCTAAAATTGTATATTGCACCAAATAAGCCTCATTTAGAGTTTTGGTCAGCAGGTTGTCATGAAAAAAGAATCAGAGGACACAAGTGGAAACTATTTGGGAGTGCATTTAGAAATGAAAGCAGGAGGATCTTCTTTACCCAGGAGGTGGAAGGGTGAAACAAGCTATCCAGCCATGTGGCTGAAGCTGAAACCTTGTCTTTCTTCAAAAAATGGCTGAATGATATCCTTAGAAAAAACAAAAACAACTACCAAACAGGCCTTCCAAACTGGGCTTAAGAGCCTACCCTGGTTTGCAACCTCACTGTTCTTCAGTTACAGTATGTATTTACTTGAGTAAAGGTTAGAAAAAAATAACAATGTATTAGACAAAACTGCATTGGAATATGAAATTGCACAACCAAAAGCCCACGATTCCTGATAAATAAACTAGATCAAGTTTAATTTTTACACATTATAGTCTGATTTTGCTTTTGCTGTCTTCCTTCCAAAAATTCCATTCAAATTCTGAATCCATGATTGTTGATTTTCTGAGAAGAACACGTAACAGATAACCATACAGATCACGTACTGTACTGTACTGTATATAAAAAACAAGGAACTAAGGCAACTACTGAAAATGAAAGGAAATAAAAAATCTAAGCAACTCCTTCAAGGTGTAATTCATTCTATCAAAGTTTATTTGATAAAACTTGTTTACACAATGGCCATCAAGACAAAGGATTTTACAATGTTTAATATAAGGTAATGTAAAATTACTGTTGAGTAATAACTTCACAAATAGAATTAAATACAATGCAGGCACCATACACCACAAAATCAGGAAGAATAAGTAGTCATAAAAGGAGTTCAAGCTGCAAGTAATGAAAGTAATTAATATTTTTAAGGAGAGCGAGACCTCAGTGCAGCTTAACAAGAACACAGCAGATCAGTTGATTACAGAGGAGGAGGCCTGGAACATTATTGGTAAGAAAAGAATGAATACAGTAGATTTCTGAGGGAAAATGTGTCTAATTTCTAGAGCTGGAAAAATATACAACAACAGGACATTGTAGAAGACTTCTGTATCCCTGGAAATTAAGTCAATTAAAATAATGATCCTTCATGATCCCCATTGATAGGTGTTGTCAACTAAATATTTGATTGTTATTGTTACAGAGAGTAAATACTTGCTGAGCATCTTCAGTTAATGATCATTTTATACTAAGCAGATCCAGGTGTGGGGATGTAACATTTTAATAAACAGAACAAGAGGATTTTCCCCTTTTACTGCAGAAGCTTTGGTACCACAATGTCAGTGTCTAGCATTTTGACTTCCTTCCCACCTTTTATCATACTGATTTCCTGTCTATTATTTCTACATTGGAGAAAAAAAATAAACAAGGCACAGAAACTTTTTTACTTCTGCTGTACAAGCTGAAATAAACTGGGAGGATCACGGAAGCCCCTTGGCAAAAGTGAGATCACAAGCATTTCTGCAGCGAATGCCTGAGATCTATGTAAATAAGAAAAAAACAACACTCCACTCAGTTCCAGCACTGGGCCTGTCATGTATATTTATGCTTTATTCCATCTGGTCTCCCCAGACTAACAGCAGGCTATTTTCAGGGCTTTCATTTCTGAAAAGAAGAGCTGGAGCAGATGAAGATAGAGCAAACAAGAGCTTGTATTTTGGCATATACCAGAGTCTGAAACAACAACAAAGATGCAACAGATAGGACTACAACATACAGCAGACAGAGAGGAGAACTGGTAACTGCAGAGAGGTGCTTTATTTCACTGGCGTACTGTACAGTATGTGAAAAAATGCCAGTAATAAATCAGAATATGTTCAGCCACAGAGCCACTTCAGTGGCCTGATTTTAACTATTTTTTAATAAATCTTCTGAACACTTAACACCAGCCAAAGTGTCTCTGCATTGACATCCTGAAGCAAATTCAAAATTCTGCTTCTAAGATTATCGGCACTTGATGGTTTATCCAAAGACCAAGTCTGTGATCTTCATTCATCCATCCGTTTTCTAGCCACGTCATCCAATTCAGAATAACAGCAGAGCCAGAAACTATCCCAGCAAGTAACAGGCGCAAGGCCATCAATGGGATACTGAGCACACACACCAGGGCCAATAGGTACAAATGAGTATTGCTACCAGCAGCTTTTGTTGCATATAATGCCTTACAATATATCTGGACAGGTTAGGTTTGAACTTGGGTCATTATTATTAAGAGATAAGGTCTTTTAGGGAGAGGTTAGGACTGCCAGAGTTAGACCAAATGATGACCTCACACTTGACACTACAGTATATAAATGTATAAATGTATAAACTGTATAAATGACCAGGACCACAGGTTAAAAATAGAGATTGTAGGGGCAGAGTGAGAATGAAGACCCTTCATTCTCTCAGCCCTCAACAAAAGTATTTGGTTGCACGAAACTTGCCAATTATTATGGCATTGATCCTTAGTAAATGGCTTGATGATGTTCTTTGGTAAGAATGTGCTAAATGGCCTCTTCTAATTACATTAATTTCATATACTTGTAAAAAAAGAGTATATTATTCACTAGAAAATTATTTGTACTGTATGTTGAAACTAAACATGAGATGACAAATAGGAAAAATCTATAGCAAAAAGAGGTATGCATTCATTGGAATCTTAATAAAGGTCACATTCAATAACTCTATTTTGTACCATGTGTTTATTCATGCAACTTAACTAACACAGAGGCTTTTTATAGGGTCTCAGCAGTGCAGCACTGACAATGTAAGACGTTTATTTCTTTCACAACTTCCCACATTTGCATCATCCCTGCTTATCCTTCCAGTAACAAATTGCCATACACATCACTGGGCATTTCACAGCTGCCTCTACTCACCCACCTGCTTGTGTACTCTATAAAGTATGCACAGTACATGCCTGGTTAGTCTCTGGTGGGGGGTATACTGTAGTCCCTCAATTCATACACAGGTTCTATCTTTCTCCTGTCACACACTTCACATCTTATTCACTCCCCTCTGCCAGGCTCTCACATGTTCGGTACTTTAAAACAGATTGACGGTGCCTGAAAGCAAAGCAATAAAGTCACAGGCATAAAAAAACATGTTAAGGAATGACCACTCTGAATCTAATGTGGACACATCTCAGAATATGTGTTGATGCCATACTGCTACAGCAAATATTGTCATCTGCTAGTACTACATTTCATCCAACATTCACTATATTGAGTTTAAATGTCCACATACTGTAAGTTTCCTTCTTTATTATATTTCGTCATTTTAACCACTCATTTTCTTAGGTATAACCTGTTTGATTCATGCTCTTTAGAACTAAAAGGTTAGTCTCCCTGTGCATCTTGATGGACATGAGACTGAAGAAATCAATCAGAGGGACACACAAAATTGATGCTTATTAGGTACGGTATCATGACTTCAATAGGTTATTTTGAGGTACCTGTAGCACTGCCCACTAATTAACCTTCTAACCAGCAGCAATGGTCCTGAGCAGGGAGCAGATCCACAGGTGAAGGCTGAAGAGGAGGCAGGAGGCACAACCGATCAACAGAGGCAGCTTTGAACCCCCTTCCTTTGTCATTCACTGGATGTTAGTTAAATAAGTGCTAGTTATTCATCTGGTGGTGTAAGGATGGTCAGATTAAGAGAACTGAAGTGGCATGTACTGTATGTGCTTTAGAGTTCTGATATGGAGGGGAAAAAAAGTAGTTTCCTACCTGAACCATTGCTTAACTTGATGAAAATAATAAGAAAATTCCCTGTACAAGAGAAAAACCACAGCATGCATGTAACCACAGCATGCATGTAACTCTGGTCTATTTTATGCTCATTTGTTAAGTCAAGGGCAGGTGTTTTCTTACAGACCGTACACCAGTGCTGAGCTTTGATCCAGCAAGTACATTAATCACTTAATTGACCATGCTGCATGTAAAATAACATGTCAGCCAGATGGCTTAAGAGTTTTTTGTATTGTCAAACTAACACACAGTTATGTGATGTTTATATAGCAGTCTAACAGAATTTATTTAAAGAAATATATGATTAACAGTTCTAAATCAGGCTGTAAACTTGAAAACTAATAACATGTTCATGCACTGACAGTTTGGGATTCCCATGAAATGTATATGTAAACTAGAAAAGTCAGGAACTTTGTTGCACAAACACAGTGAAATCTCATTTTTCTGGTTGTATCCCCTGAAGTTTCCTGCTCTAAGTCTCATGCTCCTGTAGTGCAGTCATGCCCCTTTCACTGTGGGTCTTTCAAAATCAAACAGGAGACGATGTTTAAATCATAGGTTAAGTTCTCCTTCCAAGAAGTCATGATAGGCTCAGAACTTCACAAACATTACAGCATTCTGATTGCTGGGCAGAGGAAAGTGTGAATGCATTGTGGAGAGTTGGATGGTATGTCTAATCCAAGCGCACAGCCTTTAAATGTTTTAGCAACTAATTTCCAGTGTGCTGCCTGGAATGAAAAAAGTCTAAAGAGATGGCCACAGTACAGGACAGTTTTTGTCCTGCACTTATTATTACGCAGCACTTTCCAAAGACTATATACAAGTTTGAAAGCTTATTGCCCTCTTATCATTTGCAGTAAACTAAACAGGCATGTTACTCGGTGTTACTGGCACAATAAATAGTTACTGCACACAGTGGATTGTGGATTCCACCCATTTAGGATTAAAACCAAGACTCAGAACAAGAGCACTAGTCTTGTCATTCAGACAGCTCTATCCTATATTACCCAAAAACACAACTTACCCAAAACCCTATATTTTTTAAAAACACTATATTTTAATAATAATTTAGTTTATAAAGCACTATTCCAAAGGATACACAGAGCACTTTTCACAGGAAGCCACTTCATTGAACACAGAAGTGAAGCATCACCGAGGTGAGCAAAATGTGCAAGCAGCCCCACTGCACAGCAGATCAGGAAAAGGAGTGAGAAATTGTCCCACCAAATAAATGAAAGGCCAGCTTGTAAATAGTCCTGATTTTGCATGCTCAGAAAGGAATCACGACAATACATCAGGATTAACACCACCTGTCTTATGAACAGAGCCATGGAACCTCGAATGAGCGAGCATGGACATGGAAGTCTTAATGTCACTTCCAAAGGACGGCCCCTGAGGCATGAGGAAACACTGGCATGGAAATTCTGGTCCAGAGGGAAGAGTGGCACAACCTGGTATAACAATACTATCCTACAGCACCACTAGCAGAAACTACACGGTTTTCCTTGAATGTATTCCATCGCAGTACTGATCAGGCCCAGCCCTGTTAATTTCTCAGATCTGACAAAATTAGGCTAGAAAGTGGTAACAATGATGCTCAATAAAGACATTGTCAGATTATAATGAGACACAGTTTATCACTGAAACAGAATTTAACCCTGAGTAAACCTTAAAGGTAGCTGTAAAAGAAATCAAGAAAATCACAGACTTTCTTGCTTCTCAGTCTAATGAGGGCACTCATCAGCCTGATGGCAAATATAAACTGAGGCTAGAATCCTCTGAGACACAGACAAAAACATGATAATAAAAAGATTCAGTGCTTAGCTCTGAGCTGTTTTGCTGTTAGTTTAGTTCAATAAAAATAAAAAGATGAAAGGATCCTCATTTTAGCTCCACAGATAATTAGAATGTATTAGCAGCTGCAGTCAGAGATAGTCAGTGGGGATTTTGTTGTTTTTGTTTCACAAAGCAGCAAAAGAGCTGCTTCTCTTTTTGTCTCCTATAAACCAGTAGAGAGGCTGATGGTTTGACTTCTGTTCATCTCTAATACTGAATGCTTATTTCCAATCAGAAATAGTCACTTACACACAGAATCTTGTTTAGCTGATAATGTTGCTGCACGTACGCATCTGATTTTATACTATGTTTTGTGTACGATACACCATATCATATTTCTGCATTAGAAATAAATATTTCACTGCGAATGCGGGCATCAAATTCCCCATCCAGACAGCAGAAAAAATAATTGTGACCAAAATATTAATGAGGCATCGCTCTACCCAATATTTATAATTTACACTTACTTGAATTAACTCCTGCTGTGCACTGCTATTGAGGTCCTTTTTTATCATTTTGCATTTTGTGTTTTCCATATACATTAAGCACAGCTATTGTCAGCAAGCATTTTGTCCCAGAGCCAGTGGCTAATTAAGAAAATGATATTAGGAGATTGCCTGGAATGAAAACCAGAATACCATGATGGTACTGTACCTTAACCGCACCGAAACCCAGAATACGATTATACCATGGTCAGGATTGGATATACTTGAATGACATGAATATAGTCAGTTTTCTTTACCTGGAGTAAAATAGGAAGCTTACTGGGTAAAAATGAGACTAATTGTCTTAATCAATGAAGGATTCTGCAGGAATAACATTTCAGGCAGTATGCACAGAAGGCTGAGCTAGAGAGTAGCTAATGTGAGCAATTCTGTTTGACCTAAGGGAAAAAACAACTCCTTGATATCTGTAGCAATTTATATTTTGGCCATCACCAACATATTGTTTATTACATCCATTCAAAGAGACTATTTTGTTACATTCTCAAATGTTTGTTCTGCTTAGCCACAAGACACATGAGAAGCACAAGACTCTGAGGCTCTTTGTGATCAACTGTAACAAAAAAACGTGATGACAAATTGTCACCATTTTGCTTCACCTCAAAGTTTTTTCATAGAACTTTAAATGCAGAAAAATAAACTAAACAAAACAAAACACAGCAAAATGTCAGAAAATGGAGAAGCTGATGAGATAAGTTTGTTGGCATTGTTTTATGCCAGAGAATTTAATACATGCCTAGAGAAAGAAACAGCTGAAAATCTGTTGTATTGAAAGAAAATGGTTTCAAACTGTAGCAAAAATAAAATTCTTCAGAGTGACTTTCATAAAAATGTCACAATCACACAACACTATATTTATAATCAGTACTTTATTCAGTAATTTATATTGAGCTTAAATTTCATATATAAAAGTGACAAAACATTCTTGATAGATGCAACTACTGTAGATTAAAGGCAAAATCACTGCTGGATACTTTTCTGTCACAAAAAGAAGATGTCGTGAACTACTTAGAATCACTGCTAGAGATTGTATGCTTTCTGTCTCTGCTGAAGCAAGTGAACCACATGTACTAGTTTCATGTATCCTTGTCAGATTCAGGCATCCAGCTCTTGCTAAGACAAAGGGGTCAGTTGCCTGGAGTGACCTTCTCGTTGATTTCAACACAGGCCATTTGATACACAGTAGGTGTATTCACCACATTTACAATCCTTCAGCAGTGTCACTGCTAATATTCTTATTGTCCTTATGGGGCTATGACACATTGTGATTGCATGAATACAAGTCACACAGTTATCAATATGTGTACAGTACTTATATTTCATATTTACATGAGATGGGATTGTACAACCTTATCTGCACTGTGTACTTCTGGTTCCATAGTTATTTCCAATTCCAAATGTATTTTATTTCAGTACAAAATGAATTCTTGTTGTGTGGCACGAAGGTGCAGATGTTAGCATTGCTGCCTTGTGGTGCTGGGGCTCTGGGTGCATGTCTGGACCTGGAGTGTGGAGTTTGTACTGTATGTTCTCCTCAAGTTTCTGTGGGTTTCCTCCACTGGTCGTGGTTTTTAGTAGGTTAATTGGTCTCTGTGAAACGTCATGGTGTGAGTGTGTGCCCTATAATGGACTGGCATCCTGTCCAGGCTGAATCCCACCTTGCCCCTGTTGTTTGTCAGGATAGACTCAGGCTCCCCCGCGACCCTGTACTGGATAAAGCAGTTAAAAAAATGGACGGATAGATGTTTTAAAGCTATGACTTGATTGGCTAAGAACCAGCATTACAAAGCACAATCAGGATAATTATAAAACCATACGTTTACAAATAGCAGAAATAAGAAACAAAGCAACACTGTAGAACAGTTGTTTGAACACATCTTAAACTCCCCACAAGTAACTTTAGCTGCCACAATCCCTGATGTTCTCTTAGCAAACTTCTATATTGTTGGTGACTTTTGCTTGTTGTGCATGTTGGACAAACATTGCAATTTTAAACTAATTATTTGGGGATAAAATCTGATCCTGTAGTACTCCAAAGATAAGACAATACCATAATCACTGTTTCATAAATAGCCCTGAGCAAGGCTGGTCCCAAAGGCTTTTCACTCACTAAAGATTTTCAAAAAACGCTAAATTTAGAAAATGTCATACTAGTTCTTACATTATCCCATTTCTGCATCTAAATCCATACTGCTATCTAAAATACACCATATTTCAAATTGATGATCTGAAATCACACAGTGCTAGTTGAGCTACCTACTGTATTCAATTATGGCTAAGGTTTTGTCAATGAACCAATAGGAAAAACCTACCGCTAGACCACAAATAATATCTGAACAAGAAGAACTAAAGGCAAGCATTTAAAAACCCTGCAAATCTGTGCAAAGTTACCAGAATAGGAGTTACAAATGAAAAATGTGAAAAATGTGAAATTACAATTACAGTGAAAAATGTAATTGGCAAGCTTTCAAATGTTATTGGAAATATCACTTAAACTGAACACTGATAAGCTTAATGTATTTAAATAAACTGAGTATGGGATTGATTTGCAGTCCAAGATACACAGTATGCTGTTGTCTGTTACAAAAATATGTACTGTACTCTTAATAAGTAGATAATATTTCAAAACAAAAACACACGGCAGATTTTCTAAAGGATAAACAGCAATGATCAGCCGTGAATTCTAAATTTATTTATGAAATCAGTCCCACATCTGGTTGAAGTCTTGCATGGACCTGAATGCTAAGAAAAAGAAAAAGCACCATCCCAGATTTCTTCACTGTATAAGGAAAAACGTAAAAGCATAAAATCTTCGCTGGCTAGAATAGAATGTTTCTAGCAAGCAACTATATAAAAAAACTGTGCATTTGTAGGTAATAAAAACATCACACAGAAACTACTACATACTTTACCATTACATATACTGTACTGTATCAGTGATACAACGTCAGAAAACACACCTACAGTAAAAGACATCCACACAGTACTGTGTAAAAATAATTCACATTAAAGATTAATTGTAATACTGGTGTCGTTTCAGTTTCTTTCTTCCTGAGCTTGCTCAAGCAAGAATAGGGTAATGTCCTTTGGGATGGTTTTGGATACATACACCAAATGAAACAGCTGGCCACTCAGACATCTATGGTCTTGGGAGAATTTGACTGACAGGAGAAAATTAGCTGACCTACTGTAAAAGCAAAACCAAAAGAATCACCTAAAAGAAGGGTGACTTCTTTCTGCAACCATTCATACTACTTCGCTTTCTTTTTTAAAGTATGTTAAAAGTAAATACCCAAAACACCAACTGTTGTATTAGTAATATCAAACCAGAAGAACTTTACAGGCATTAGTTTAATAAAAGGTGAGATGTTAAAATAATTTTAAAATAAAGTTAAAATAATAGTTTTGAGTACTTGTACTAGATATCTATGCTTTGCCATTTTGGACCTATTTTAAAATACATTCCAAACTGGACAGATCTCTCCATTTTTGTAACAAGGATCCTGCTTTCATACACCATTTCTATACTTGACTCTGTGATCATGTGGCCAACAACCCAATTTCACACTGTTCCAGTTAAGTACTCCTCAGGCAGGTGGGGCTTCTTTTAAGGGCTGGTAAGGGAAGACACAATTACAATGCTGTCATATCAACCTTAACTTGCTGAAAGCAAAGGTAGATAGAGAGCATTACTCGAAAGTGATGAGTTGACGATACAAACAAAAAGCCCATCATTTCTCATTTAAAATGCCATAACCGGTCGGTTGTAAATCAGCAGGATGTAAATCTCAGCAAAAACAGCAGCCGATATCATTTCCATTTTCTCAAGAGTGGTTTAAATAATTGATGGCAAAAGAAAGAAACAACCCTGTGTTAACAGGAGCAACCAACTCATGAAATTACCAATCGCAAAGCAATGAAAAGCAAACTAAAGGCATGAAAAATGGTCCACCTATTGCTAGAGTTTTTAAAATTTAGAACAGAAGATTACTCTAATTGCCTTTCTTGTTTGTTTTGTGTTTCTTCTTGTGGTTGTGAGGGTGTCCCATCCCTGATGGTATCAAAAATTCATCCCTCTCAACAGCAGCAGACAGAAGTCAGTATGATCTTATTTTTGACACAGAAGTGTCTTTGATCACTGTTCATTGGTGAATTCCACATGGTTCTTTGTTGCATTTTTCCATAGGGATGACACAAGTGGTGTGATATCCTACATCTTGTCAAAAGGAAGAAAGGAAGAAGGAAAAGATGGCAAAAACACCTCCACAGCCCAGGGGTTTTAATGTCAGGAATAAGTCCAAAGTTACGACATTTTAGGCATTCAGAATTGTCAGTTATTTCTGTTTTGAATCTTTCTATATTCAGCTTTAAAGCATCCTTGATACAGTATATAATACAGCAGGCATATTTTACAAAGCTTTTTGAAATAAATAATCAGCCTCACATCTGTCTCCTAAAGGAAGTTTTATTCTCATGAAAAACACAGAATAGCACTGCAGATCCTGAAATCTTAGCATTTCACTTCTTACTTTTTCACTAATTTAATTTCTGGCATGAGATGGATCAGATGCCTACAAATATGGTACATGAACAAAGGCACTTAAGATTTCATAGAATAATAATATTATAATAACATTCATAATAATGGTATGTAACATCAAACTAGGTCAGCTAAAATTAGAAACAAAAAGTGTTCAACTCCCTCATTTAGTATAAAGAAACATAGGTTATAGAGTTTAATTTCTGGATGTTGTCGGTATTTGCTAATTTAATCCAGAAAGAATTTTTGTTTATCGTCAATTGTGGATATACCTATATATAAAACAATAATATTTAACTAACTTTGGAACCAAAACTTATTTATTTTTAAATGAGTCATTTGGTGATATTACTTCAATTATATGAATATTTTACACCTGTCATTAGTCAGTAGATGGCACTCCAATTGCATAAACAAGTGAAAATGAAAATCAGAAGATCTTCTGAACATAATGGATCAAGGGTTAAAAAATTAAATGGAAGAATGATGTCCAGAACTTTTTAGCCACTTAACAAGCAATCTTTTAGACTGAAAGTACTCATAAAAGAAATCAGAACCGAAAATCTGAGAATAACATTTTACAATTTCTTGATATGCCAAATAAAAAATGGTGTATATATCTTTAACAAAATAAATCAGAGACATATAAATAACCTCAGTGCACCACAATATGCCAAAAGCCATTCTAAGTATAATACTTCTTGAAACAAGATAAAAATCATACAAGAAGAACAGGTTTAGACATCTACCACTATCATAAGGATCACAAAGCTATTTCTCTTTTAAAAACTCAACATGAAAGGACACACTGTACAAAATGGAGATAATGCTTATACTCACCTAGTATTTTTATTTAAAAAGGCTTAATAAAAGGTTTGAAAACTAAAACATTTGTGTGAGTTCTGATTGGTTGCAGATATGTCATGATTTAGGGTGATAGCACGCGAGTCTTTGTGATTTACATTTGGTCACAAATATCAATGTATCATAAAAATCAGAAATATTCTGTCATTATATAGCTTCTATTGCATCAGAGGAAAATAAATACAATACTGAGTACTGACTTTTTTCATAGCTTTATAAACAATATGTATGTAATACAGTATATACTGTATAGTAGTGGACAGTATATTATACAGTACTGTATATTTGTATAGTACAGTAACTACAATGAATGCCCCTTTTTGAAAACAAGCTGCTTTGTTTAAAAGTCAATTTAACTCATTTGAAATGAGGAGATAATTCTGTTTTATTGAATCTGTAGGAAACAAACAAACGTTGAAATGTGGACTGACGAAAGACGAGACTCACTGTAATCAACATAATTGCATTTTTTTCATTTGTGTTCTGCAATATTGAACACCTAGGGTGGCATGGCTATCATCACTGCTGCCTCATGGCTCTAGGGTCCTGGGATAAATTCCACCCTCAAGCTATCTGCGTAGCATTTGCAGGTTCATTTTATATTCTTATGAGTTTGCCACCTGCTGTGGAAAGAGACATGCTGGGGGACACATTGGCAGGTCATTGCCATCCATTTGAATTACCACCCATTGCTCTGAGTTCTGTCTTGTGCCATGTGCTACTGTGATGGGCTGTGGTTTGCTCACCCTTATACAGTACCTTAACGATATAAGAAGGTCTCTACATAGGTTCATTTTTGGAAACAGAAAAAAAAAACATGAATCTTAATGTATTTAAAAGGAATCAGATTGTTATCAATTGAAATGCTTCACAATTTTATTAGGTGTACTCTTCAGATGTTGAACTGGAGCTCTTCATGACTGAACTTATTTTTTCAGGCAGACAAATCTTAATTTGCTGGTCTTCCTGCACCATGATTTAGCAGTAAAAAAGTAGCTAATAATAACCCCCTACTTGTCATAAAACAGATCTCTATGCTTGAACTGCTAATGCACTTCCCTTTGAGGGTTTCAAGGAAAAATTTAATGAAGTAAGTAAGAGTTTAATCAATAGTGCAATTACAGAAGCCTAAATCTGAGATTGCAATAGCACCACCATTCCTTATTATAGCTTTAGATGTAACTTATCACCCTATATAATTAAATTTAATTACATGGGCTACATAAAAAAGGTATTTTGTGCTCTAAAGGGTTGTATCTGGTAAACGTACTGTAGCTCCTCACTATTCCAATAACTAAATGCTGTAGTAGAATTTAGAAGGACCACAGCTATTAAATAAACATACAAAATATTAAATAAACACTTGGTCACTCTAAAATCTAATGAATAATAAATTATGAAATTATATTTACAAGGAAATCCAATAAGAAAGCTCCATACTGATTTAGGTCATTACTTATAAAATAATTCATATTAAAAGCCAATTCGCCCTAATTGCAAAATGGAGTTTTAGAACTATTTGTTTTTCTGTTTGTAATGAATGTCTAATTGTAAGACTTTAATTTGCATTGGATCATTTCTTGAGCTGCAGTTCTTCTTAGTTTAACGCAGTATTGTAAGTATTTCAAGTAGGTAGCTGCATCAGCATCCGTAAGCTGCAAAGGAACAAGTAAAGGTTTCCATACCTACTGTACATTACTGAAAAGAGAAGAAAAGAAACACAAAGTTTCAGCTGTGGAGCCTTCTTCAGGTGTGGCATCCATTGTGTTTCTTTTCTTCTCTTTTCAATATTGTAGGTATGGTGATCCTAATGTTAGAAGCTTTAAAATGTATTTCAATAAACTATGCAATATAAAATAAAATAATGATGATGGAAAACCAAGGATAAACAGAGCAATACTTACAGTACATGCTGAGAGTTATAGTACCAGTAGTTTTTTACATGTTTTTCCAAGTGTTGGATTTTATTGAACTATTTATTTGTCAGATCTACAGTATTTGCTTATCCTAATATATACTTAATCATCACCTAATTTGACTAGTTTTCTAACTATACCAGAATCTAGATTACTAGCATAAATAAGGAAGTGAAATGGTCCTAATTCAGATCCCTGCAGTATTCCACTAATTACTTCACCCCAGTTTGAGGATTCATCCATTATTGGTACTTGTTTCTTTTCTTGCAACCTTTGAGGAACTACTGTATCAAAAGCCTTCTGGAAATAAAAACAGTATTATATGCTATATTTTTATCCATTGTTTTTTTTTTACTTTTGCTACAGATGATTCGCTAGTTTAATTGTTGTTTCCATACACTAACATAACAGAATTGACACTTATAGTCCAATTCTAGTGTTAGTGGCTACTTTCTGTTTTGGAAATATGGATTAACAGATTGCTCAAGAGTAACTCCATATCTTGCCTGTTTATGAAGACTTGCCTGGGGTAACAAAAGCAATTTGCAATGGAAATGTAATCAGTATAACATGTACATTTAAATTGGTTATCACATGTTATATACTATACTAAATATACACACAATTTAAGCATCACAAGAAAAACACAATGGAATCATATCAAGGAGGAGTATTTATACTGTGGTTATGTATATTAATGCAATCATAAAATATTAATTTACTGTAGCATAACCATACAAATATATAAAGACATTTCTAAACAACTGTGTTACATTATATTAGCGATTAGTTCGTTATTTTCATATCCCATCGCATTTGGTTTTCAGAGTAATACAGGAATTTTTAGAGGGCTTGTAAGAATTAATAACGTGTAAAAATATAGTTTTTAAATAATTAAATGATGTAAGTATTGAGCATTATCTGAAACTTAGTTGAGTATTGGCACGCACATAATTTACATAATACATGCACAGATGTACAAGTAAAAACTGAAAAAAAACATTTCAGCATTTACAAAACTTTTAAAAACTACCGCTAACAGAAAAAAGTAGTTTGCTAGGAAGGACCTTCTTTTTAGTTGTTACTAGCTCAAACTGTTTAAGTAAAAAAATATTCGATGGCATGTAGCTCCCACAAAGAGATCTTATTATAGATTCTTCTTGGGAAACTCAGAATGTGAGTCTTTATTACTGCTTTCACAAAAAAACTCAGAATATCACTTAGCAGGATCTACAGTAAATATATGGTTTCATATAACACATGACTTCCTCTGATTTGTGACCTTTCTGAGGTTCTTATGGTATGAGATATGCTAGTGTGAATCCAGGAACCCAGAAACACTCATTTAAAATATTCTTTCTGCAATGTAAAACATTTGATTAAATGTAATATTTTATCTATTTCATCTTTTAACGCAGTGGTCCCCCTTCTGCTCCTCAACATAATGTGAGTTTACAATAGCGCCTACAATAGGAGTTAATGATCCTTTGACATCTTAGTGCAAACATCTACTTTATAACAGAGTATCGAACAGTATATAATAGTAACACTGACATTTAATAATAAGAAACAATAAGAACAGGTACGATTAGTACAGTAGTTGAATTAAAAGTACTGAATTATGCTCATTATGCTCACTTTTACATTTCAGATAGTGTGTGCAAGTACTGTAACTTCATGCAAGGTATCAATTAGCTGTGTCAACATTCCAGGAAAACTGGGCGTGAAACTGAGATTCAATTGAACAGTGATACAGTATGTTTGGTTGGTAGTTTAATGTTACTGTATAATTAAAGGACTTCATGGATACACCTCAGATCACATTAGGTATCATTAATTTCTTGCCGGTAATTCATAGGAACATTAGGACATCTACAGATAGGAACAATCTGGTCAGGACATTTTTTCAGTAGTTTCAGTCCTGTGTACAGTCACATCAGACAACAGACATACTGTACTACAGTACAGTACATCTCAGATTCTTTTTTCTGGAGTTATTAAACTAAATTTGATTTATTACATTTATTAACTACTGTATGTTACACAGAAAACCAGGGTTAAGAAATGTAATTCATTCAGACAGCTGAGAGATAGTACCCAAATTCACACCTGTGTCCTCTGGTTTGTGTTTCACTGCAGGTTCTGAAGAAGACCAATAGATTGACTTAGTGAATATCCTTGGGGGATTTGATTACTTATTTCAGGCTCCCTCATAGTCTCATCTGTTCAAGATGAAAAAAATTCAGTTCCTACTGCTAAATTATATACAGAGCATTAAAAGAAGCTTAATGTTGTGGAATCATTTTGATCAACAATTAATGACTATCTGTGATACTGTTAAATCTGTAGTAAAAGATCATTAATCACATCATTATTAATTACTGGGTACAGGTGATGAGGTGATGTAACCTGTTCAATGTCATGCCTGGTGAAAATCAAGATGGAGAAACACCATGTCCCACTTAGAAAAAGAAAAAGCTTTCATGCCATTGGTGTGTTTGAGGCAGAATTAAGTTTGAGCACTGTTGTTTGCTTTCTAGGGTGTTCGAAACAGCAATTTCGAGCCTGGAAAGATGTTGTAGACAACCGCAGTCTGCCAATAATAGACCATGATCTGGGAGTCATGGCACTGACAAATATTGATGGGGAGGTCCAAGTTCAATAGCCTGTGAAGGAACATCTAGTCACTCTGCTTGTAGTGATTGATAGCAACATGACTGCACAACACTCCATTAATCCTGGGACATCAGCCTTGTAGTTTCATCCTGACATCACAATATTCCAAGAGGATGAAACACGCCTTCTAGCAGTTCAGCAACTATTTAAGCATTAAGGTATTTAAGCATATAATCATAAGGAACAAGATCTGAATGTGGCAGCTTTGCCACAAATGTCCAAATCATCAGACATGAGGCCCACAGAACATTTGTGGGATGAGTTAAGATGGAAGTCTACTTCAGAGGCAAAGTCCAGACTCTACAAGAGAAATACGGCAGAATCCCACAAGTCAATGTCTGCAACCTGGTACAGTAGATAGCATGGTGTCATAGATGTACAGAGTGTATTGCTTCCATCAGTAGCCATGCATGCATGTAACCTTTGATTTTTACTGTCATGTGTATTCATTAAATCTGAATTTGTTGCAGTTACTGTATGAGTGTTAGGTTTCTTTTTATACCCACTATACTGTACTGTATTTGCATAGTTACCTGGTCAACTATGGTGCAAAACACTTTAGCATCTTACGAAGAGAAATGCAGAAATTTGAAAACTGTGCACATCTATGCTCACACTGTGAATCAGACGACAGCAGTAAAATATGATTAACTGTTAAATATTACATTTAGAATGTTATGATGAATTACCAGTCGCACATACACACATAAAATCAGTACATATTCACAGTTTCATATAAAGTTACAGCAACTGCTAAAGATCACATGAATTTTTAATTAATATGGCATTTAATTTACTATTCTAATATTAACTGAAATACTAGGTATAGAGGTGCTTGGAAAAGCTCACATTTAAAAGATATGTTGAAATAATTCTGACAGTAAAGCACTTAATAGTAGTTTTAAAATGCCATACAGAACAAAATATGATAAATGATACCATCATCATGGAATTGACGCACTCATGAGACAAATTAACTGCACGTCTACGAGACAGAACATTACTTTCATAATAATTTCATATGCAGCTGACATGAGGTCACTTATTTTGCATTATAGCCAATTAATACTGAATATCCTAAATGGATCAGGTGCCATAAATGTCAGCAAAATACTTTAAATCTCATTTTGATGAAAACTGTGTCTGCTAGGATTAGGAGGTTTGTTTTTAAAAGAATCAGTTACAGTACAAGGGGGCAATTGTGATGGGAAAAAGTCTAACTAGTTCTATCCATTTCTTGCAGTCAGACTGTGACACAGTTGGATTCCAAATTGTTTCCCTCTTCTTTGAATAGTTTGGATGAGTTCTACAGACTGGAGCTAACAGAATTAAACTAAGGCTATGCCATTTATACAAGCTCAGTACAGGTGTTCCTTTAGGTTGTCAGTTTTTTTTAGCAGCAAATAACAAAGGCAGAGATAATATTTAAAATCCCTATAGACATACAGTACATTTTGCTGGAATCCTAACCCTAACCCTATTTCTTAACAGAATTAGTGCAACCTTCCACTCATTTGAGTGCAAAATATACTTCACTGAAAGTAAATATTTGTCAGAAATTGTTAAGCAAGCACACCAAACTAAAGAGAACATACCAACAGGGGTAAAATTATATTGTTGAATACGTATTCTACTATTGGAAATGTTGTGTTGGATGGTGATCTCAATGAGCACACTTTCAGGCTTAAGTGGGGTGAGAGTCGGAAAACCCCACGAAATATGGTCTTTCCTTGTTAATATGGATTTGTGTTCAATTCCAACCCGAAGATTTTGAAATGTATTAACTTTTTTTTTTCAAACTTTTGCCTTTAGTGTAATTTTGGCAACATTCTCTTTTAGAGCAATGCAGTGTAGCACTATACAGTATGGGTGAAAAAAAATCTGAAGATTGCACTAAAACAACACTTTTCCTAAATATTGTTTCTGTCCTAAAACACTGCCATGACCTCAAAAAGCATTTAAGTTTTGGTAGAATCCTAACACGAACCCTAGCTATGGGTTTGCGCTAGGTTAGGGTTAAGGTTCAGAACGTCTTCAAAGAATTAATGCAATTTCCCTTCAGGATCAATAAAGTCTTATCTATTTCTCTGCAACCTTCCATTCATTTGAGTGCAAAATATACTCCACTGAAAGAAAGTATTTGTCAGAAATGGTTAAGCAAGCACACCAAACTAAAGAGAAAATACCAACAAGGGTAAAATTCTATTGTTGAACAAGTATTCTACTATTGGAAATGTTGTATCGGATGGTGATCTCAATGAGTGAAGTTTCAGGCTTAACTGCGGTTAGAGTAGGAAAACACCCCAAAATTAAGTGCAAAATATACTTTACTGAAACAACATACAGTATGGGCAGTCTATTAGTGGTCTAATACTGGTCCAATTTGGATCGAGGTAACCAGCTTCAATAGAGTACTCATACCTACTATATGGCCAAACATTTCTTGTTTCACAGATAAGCACGAAATAGTACTTTCAGTTGACTTTGTTGATATCTTCAGGATTCATTTGTTGAATCAAATGTCAACAAAATCAAGCTCCTTTAGTAGGTTTAGCAGTGGTTTCCATCCCTGGTCCTGGTGAAACACAGCTGAGGTCTTAATCAATGAAGTCATCAAACAACACTGGAGATTAAGAGATGGAATCAAAATCAGGGATAGGAATGTGTTGGTTGGGAAACAACTCCATTTACTATTGCACAACCTGAAGCACACAGTTCAAAACTAAAGCTCGGCTATTACCATTTTATAATGCCTGTGGAGGAGGAAGTAGCCAATCCCAAAGAGCGTCAATGTGTGTCCCCAGTTCTCCTAGTGTAATACATGGATGTATCACTAGCTGGGTAATGACAAGGAAGACCACAAACTACCTCAGATTACCAAGGAAAAATTATGAGTTCACAGAGAATCGTGAAAATCAATCTACCATATCTTAACTTGTAATGAAAGCAGTAATACTCAATCACCTTATATTAAGGATATTAATATAATCAGTAATTAAGAACTAAGAAGCTAAGACTGAGTGTCAGTAATATTAGTTTTATCTACTAATGAATGTTAATAGCAACAGCAAAAATAAGACCAACAAAACTGCTGTGCTTCAGAAACTGCTGTGCTTCAGAAACATCCTTCTACCATATTGCAAGAAGAATAGCATACTTTCTAAGCATCTCAAAATATCCATATCTTTGATATGTAATTGTGCCCCAAATTAGACAGGATCAAAACATGTAGCAAGATAAGACTCAAACATGCAAACAGGTACAGTATGCATCGTTTTCTTTATAACCACTTTATACACGCATAAGGGTTAAAGGTGGTACTGTAATTTGTACTGATTGTACTGAAAAATATTAATAAATCTTATCTAAGAAATGTAATTCATAGGATTTGATAACACACAATTAAATGTCATAGCTTAAAAATGCGGTACAAACATTTCTATATAAATGCTTATACTGCATATTACAATGTCATTAATATGATATAAGATTATTTCTAAGCTTACTGTACTTTACGTTTCATTCATTCTATTGGTTATATACAGTAAATACTTTTAATACTAAGGACTGGTCATACATTTCTGTGTTGTGAAATGTGTAGTTACAATTTGTTTACTGTATTTAAAAATTAAAACTAGAATTGAGTTTTTAAATGAAATGTCACAGGATCCTTTACATGCTTCACACAGAAGCTGCGAGTATTGTCTCTTGAGAAAATCAGAAGTTTGAGACTGCTTGCAGAAATGAAAGCAATTCAGTCTTGAACAGGTCAGGCCTACCATAACATAAGCATTTGCTTGCTGGTGCTTTAGTGTTTTCTTTAAAAGAAGTGACCAAACTGGATTCTGAGAAGCAGTTTAGTGGTGATCAATAAAATACGACAAATTTAAACAAGGAATTAACAAAGGTCAATGAAAAAGTTCTAGCACTATCCACTTGGAATTTAATGCTTTACTGTATATACAGTATACTACTGTATATACACTAGAGTATGTATAAAAACATTATATTTTCCAACAGTGTATATATTTACATAGATTAAAACACAACATATGCAGACACCCAGTGCACCAACTAATGTAACATCACCAGTTTATTCACACTACTGACATACTGCATATTTATTATACGGTATGTGTATACTGTACTGTAAATTGAGGCCAGGCCAAGAAAATGTCTATGATCACATTGAAAATTTGAAATGAGCACGCCGTCATATAACAAAACAAGGTTTTCTAAGTGCTCTTTGCTAAATTCAATCCTTTTGTCATTTTATGAAAGAATAAAAAAAAAAACTAAAATGTTTGTAAAGAGAGATAAAAAATAATTCTGTTAGTGACAGCTAAGAAAATTCTGGACAAGCTTTTCTTCCCAAGAATGCTCCAGAGAACCCAATTGCCAATCCCCTCACTGTTCTTAGAGAAACTGCACCTGCATGAAAAATTAAGATCTATATTAACAAAAGGCCTTTATTAATTAATAATCCCACAGCACTCAGCCATCTTTTGCACTAGTCCAGATGCCTTCCCGTGGCTAAGACAGCTTTCCTAATTCTTTTTAAAGACTTTTTAATATTTTTAATACAGGACAAATCCCCCAAGGGAAATGTCCATTGGCTGATATCTGGTGGTCCTTAAATGACTTTAATCCCATCAGCAACAATGCACATTATCATTCCAAACCATAACAAACAGTGCTCATTTCTCAATCTTTGATCATTAATTTGATCCTTAATTCAAAAGAAATCCAGTAATCCCCCACGTTTTCTTCCTCTGTCGGCCCTTAATTCATTTGGCTGCACTTAGTGACTCTCTGTACGTACCTCAAGAGGGAGTAAGTCTACATGTAGAGTACAGTATCTGAATATGCTTTCAATGAGAAATAACAGAAAAAGGTAGTAGATATACGAAAAAATATATCACACATTGAAAGATCTAATGGATACCACCCTGTGACTCATGAAACTTCTATAATTTGATTTTTGACTTTCCGTGTCATTTCCTTGTTTTTGAATGTTCTACAGATCATCAGTGAAGGTTAAATGATATTTATAAAAAGGTCTGTTTTCAAAGTACCTCAGAATGTTTGGGAAAGTAAAAACAGTTGTTAAATTTCACTTCTGCCCCTAAATAGTATGTGTTAGATACCATAGTTACTTCAGTGTAAGGCCTGAGATATTTTCTTGGTACAGTGATGAATTCTAATTGGTGGTGCTGAACCTGCTGTGCATGTGCAGTAAGGACATCCATTTTAAAGCAGTATTGTTTTTATTATATTTTGTATTTTTGTTATCTTTCATCAGTTTTAAAAAAGAACAAATTCAGCACTATTTTCTTTCTATCATTTTAATGTGTACAAATATGGACCACACAAAACTTTGAAAGTTTGCAAAAAAGAATTGCCCCCAGGCTTTGTCATGCGTTTATCATACACAAATATTAATTTATTATTTAACATGCTTCAGTCATTTTCGTAACAACTAATTTAACAAATAGATTTTCACTTTTTATATAATATAGATTATATATTATAAATTATATCTTATAAAATAGATTTTTACAATTTTATATCTTAAAGAAAAACAGGCGTTTGTTGTCACTGTAAATTTTTAAGAAGAGGGAGTCCAACAATTGAAAGGAAAATGTCAAAACAAAGAACAACAGGATGTTCTTCAAATTAATAAGCAAATCTTTTATATATGAAACTTTTAGATAATTTAAGGGCACATACTGTACAACCTTTTTTCTCAAATCATATTGATCTTTTCACACTGGATGCAAAACTTTCTGCTTTTTTTTGTTTTAATTTTCAATTTGTTCTCATAGGATCATAGTGATTAAAATGTGCTCATGAAGATCAACTCCCCACTGCTGCTGCCTTCATGCACACATGTGCTGTTCCTAGACAAACAAAGATTTAATGAAACCTCTGTAGGCTCATAAAAATCTAAGAGCTGTAACACTTATTATTGCACACAAGAGAAATCCACACTTCGGTATTGTTTCTGAAGAAAAAGCTGTGTTTTTGAGAGCATTTCCAAACACTCTCATATAAAAGCACAAATACCAAACTGAATATTTTTTTACAACACATTTTCCCTGAATAAGCCCAACAGAAAAACAGCCTTTGTTGGCACCCCCTTAGACCTGGCTATGTTGCTCAAATCTAAAGCAATGTGGTGCAGTGCACAATACCTTTAGTCCGGTGTCTGATGACCCCCATTCGGCACTTCAGCGAAACGGTAAACATATCCTCCTTCTCCTCCTCCTTTTCCTCACCGGCTCATTTTTTTAGAAAAAAAAAAAGCTCAGGAGCTCAGTCACATGGCACTCAAAGCTCCTTCTCACACTCTGCTCATGGAGCAGAGCAAACATGGGGCTCTCTCTGCCTCTCACACATTAAATCCCCATCCCAGCTGAGGAAGTTCCAGTGCTTTAAGGTGAGGAATTGGAACGGAGCAGCACAAGTGAGAAAGAGAGAAGGGATGATATGGAGAGAGCAAGAACGAGAGATTTTGCCCAGGACTGCTTAGCATCCGAGTGCTTCTTGTCATTTCTTTCGATCAGCACAGGAATACTAATCAATATTTATAAACCTCCTTCGCTCGCTGCCTCCTTCCCTCTCACACACACACATTCAAACACACTATGCTCTACAGCTGAGGTGCAAGGGAGTTCTGTGGGATTTCAGCTATAGTACTTGAAGACAATCTAATTAATCACATCAGAGCAGTCCAGAGCATCCTCCTTAATAACCTCTCAAAGCTCATAAAAGCACACAGCTCTTTCTTTTTCAAACTCTAAGTCAGAAGAATACACAGTGGAGGGGGACTTACTAATTATTTTGGTCGTCATCCTTGGTCTTAGGCCACAGTGACAATTACTATGGAGAGAGACTCACACTTGCACATACTGTACGTGAAAATTAGTTCTGGTGCTTTAATAAGTTATGAAACAAAATGGCTGTATATCGGTGCTTACAAAGATATGGTCTTAAAGGAAACCTTTAAAATCATTGCTGGAAACATAAATACTAACAGTTAGGAAAACACACACAAAACCATAATAAAGGCACAGCAATCATCCAAAATCCTTCAGGTCACTTTTCACCCATCTACGAATGTAGTAAATTTGAATATTATTAATATTTTCTCCCAAATTTCTTGCAGTATATTTTATAGCATTTGGCACACATATTAAATGCATGCATGTCACATGCATTTTTCACCTCACCTCAACAAACTATGTGACACAATGTTGCTTCATATAGTGTTTCAATATCACGTTATGGATCATTAACAACAATAACAGCAACAATAAATAAAGAAAAAGTAAAAGAGCATTTGAGACAGTTAATTTTTTTTGGTCTGGTTGGACTGTGAATTAGTATGTTTAGTGCCTTCTTTTTGATAATTTAGCCTTTTCAGAACATCTCTCCATAACGATAACACTTTTGCATGTCTTCTTTGCTATTATGTCTGTGATGTTAACCATATTAATATTATTGACACCTGAAGAAGGCTCCACGGCCGAAACGTTGTGTTCTCTTTCTTCTTTTTTTCAGCATGGAATAAACCTATTACTTGTTCCTTTGCAGCCTACGCATGCTGACGCAGGTACCCACCTGAACTACAACATATTAATATTAGTCCTTATAGTTCAATTGCAAAATTGCAGAAAAATTAAACAGACAGATTTAAACTCAATAAAATAAATTAATACAGCCAAACACTCAAATACATTTCAAACTCCTTTACACTGCAATATTTGGAATTATTATTGCATTTATTTTTAGTAAACATTACATTAATTTTAAATGTAATTTTATCATCATTATATTTAAGCAGTAAATGAGTCAGTGTGAAAATTATTTTTTGTATAAGAGTTATGTTTCAAGTAACAGAAAAATAAATGCAGAAATAAATGTTTATAATAAAAACCAATTTAATTTTATAATTTTATCAATTATATTCCAGTTAAGGAATGCTAAGAAAAACCTTTAAGTAGCAGAACATTTTAAAGAACAGTCCAAGCATAAAATGCCCAAAATTCTACATTCATAGTCCATAAATATTACATGCTTACAGAGATGCATGCAACTATTTTATAAAGAAATAATTTAGGAGTCAATATCTGGCCAGAATTTATAAGACTTTCTCATAATCACTTTTGATACTTTCTTATATTTATTTTAGCAGTCAATTTGGAATCTTTGCTCAAATTACATTTTTAACTGTGGAAACAGTCCATCAAATTGCATTCTGCAAACTTCTGAGTTTGCAGGAACCCATCAAGTGTAACCTGTGATAGGAAGTCATAGTAATGTTGTCACGATCGTTACTCCTCCTCTTAAGGGCGCTCCAGCCCTTCCTCGTTCTGTCCTATTCCCCACACCTGTTCCTTATTGCAGCCCCTCTATAGTTCCACCTTTAAAGCCAGACGCAGGTGTTTGCCCGAGGCTTCTCATTGAATCCCGTTTCGTGAAAGCCCGGGGTCCTGCTGTGTCTGGCTCCGTTATGGTTTTAGTTTCCTGTTCCTGATTCCCTGTCCCGCCGGTCCCGACCCGGTTCTGGTTTTTAATTACTTTGGATCCCCTGGTCTTGGACTTTCCTTTTGGATCTATGCTTGGATTGTTCGCCCCGTACTCACTTCCCCTGGACACCTGTTCACCTCGGACACGCCCCCCTGTCTCCTGACCCACTCCTGCATGATATTTTTCCCTATTGTTTCTTCACCTTCCGGATCGTGTCGTCCGCATAGGGCCCGGAAAGAACTGTTCCTGACAAATGTCCTAAGAAAGTCATGTCAGGCTGTCAGTGTTGTCCAATTTGTAAGTCTATATCCCTTATTTAATAACAGATAATCATGGAAAATATTCCCTTACAATTAGGAAGTTACATTTCTGTATAGCACCACATTACTTTAATATGTGGAGTTCAATTGTTTCCAATCTAGCCTTCCTATGCTGTATACCTGTATACTGTATATCTTTCTGTATTTTTATATAATGAGAAGACCCCTTCATGTACTCCTATCCCTACAACACAGGGAAATTAGTTTGCTTCAAATTTTATTAAGAGACTAATTCATTCTGAACATGATTGTTTCATTTACAGAAATAAAAGGCTCATATTCTTTTACAACCCATTTGTTTGGGATCGCATTCCTTCCGACATCTCAGAACTATACTTGGTGAATAGGTTGCTAACATCACCCAAACTTTACAATTGATACTTTTCTCCCATCTGTGAGTAAATGAATCATCACAACTGTGAGCAAGGGTGTGAACAACATTCACGGTGAATCTCTGACATCTAAGGAGTTGGATTAATAATCTAGATTTTATAACAGTCTTTACCATACATGTTTTTTTTCATCAATATGAATTTAGCCACTGCATTTACAATGCACATCCTTTGTTTTTTATGTTGGGAGGATATTTGTATGTAAATTTTACGGTCCACTTACTTTCATTTCAGGCAGCAATATTCTCCTGCTGTCTACAGTACATCCTAGAGTGATCAAATTACCTAGACAGGTTCCCATATGTTTCTATTGTACCATTTTTAAGGGTACAAGAATGTATTTATTCTTCAACTTTCTTCAGGTTTGTTCATGTAATGGTTCCCTCTGCCTTTTGCTTTTAATATTGATCTATCAATTATATACTTAACTGCCTTTACATTTCTTTTGGCTGGTACGTTGTTTTTAATTAGGCAAGAAAATATGTATAGTTTCTCCAAAATTTGATCATCACAGACAGGAAGTTAAAAGGAACTCTGATAAAGAAGACTTCTAGTACAGATTTGGGAGAAGCACATATGTGCGTGATATCCACATCCTTGGGTCTACCAAAACAAAATACGTGACATATTGTGACAGAGATCATCTCTTGATGATCCAGAGAAGTTTTTAAAATGCTGTAGTATATAGTATGTCATACAAGCAAAACAATATACACTGTACACTCTCTCTAAAACCCTTTGTATGTTACATATTAAAGAATGAAAAATAGCACAGTAAAAATGTTAAAAGCAAACTTTATACCATACTGTACTCCACACTTCTTTTACAAAACATCTGGAAATCAACAGTTCTGTTGTCAAAAGATATTCATTTCTGTTCACCTTTTCTTTCTAGGTGTTCAAATAGTCAGGAGCTTTGCAGTATGTGAATAGTCATACACTTCTGCTCTATTACATAACCTCAGTATTTTAAATCTTTACCTTAAGTTCTGTAAGAGCTCCCATAACAATTTTGAAGGGTCTCCAAAAGAGAAAAGAATCTCCACTGAATTTCACAAACCCATCTAAAAGCAGGAAGTACTTTCATGTTATTCCTAATCACAAAATATAAACTCAAAAGTATAAAACTCAGTGGCATACAATTTTCATAAGTAAGAAAGACTGATTTACTGACTTTTTAAAGTGATTTACCAGTTAAAAAACTGAATAACTAAATTAAATATTAAAGTTCAAACCTTAGTTTTTCAATGAAGATAAAAACCTCCCCTTCCTAAATCTATTGACACTCATGGCTTTGTTTTGGAAGTGTTCCTGAGAGCTGAAATATAGCTAACATAACTAAGGGGTCTATAAATAACATCACTCACTTCCTGGAAAATGCCATCAGGCTCTGGCAATATATTAGTTTTACACACATGATGCAATTAAAAACCTGTCAGTACAAAATATGGCAGAATCTGACAATATCTGGCACTTCACATCATTTACTCTTAGCTCAAGGAGTCCCTAATTCTACAGAAGTATGAAAATGGCCATATTTCATATGGAGTGGACAGATTTGTTCCGAAAGCATGCAGGCTACACCAAATATGCAGTATCAAGATCACTTAGGATGATAGGAACTCTATACAAGTGTGTATCTCAATATAATCTTAATATAGTCAAAGGGAGATGTGTGTTTTTATTATTGCACAGCATTGCAAGCTCTTGCTTCAGAAATGTAAACTTGGTTTGAAAAAATAGTTTTCATCGCTATATGTGTTTTTATAGTTAGCATACTTTTGTTAGTTTGTTAGTGATTAAAGATACACAGAATACCAGCTACAGCACTTTAATTAACATCATTTCAGAGCTGAAAGTAAACTTACTGAATTAATATTTTCAGTAGGTGCTGAGGCATATATTGAAAATCCCTTCCATATTATGTGTTGAGGTACAATTACACTGCAGTGATACTAGTGAGGCACATGCTTCTTTTACAGTATACTGTACACAGAACATTCTGATATGGGTAGCTATTAAATTATTGAATAAAACAACAGCCAGACTGTTTGAATAATGAGGTTTTGCAATATTTATTTAATGTTCCAGGCATTTTAAGCCAACTCTAATGGCATAATAAAGAAGAAGATGATTCTTTTGAGCTTTAAAAAGTGAATACCGGACTGTCATTATTATTTTACTTTGAAGAATTAAGTGTTGCTCTGTGAATAACATTCAAAATGAACTGAAGTATCTGTTCCTCCACAAAATAATATTAGGAGAAAAAACAAAGCACCACTGGCACCTATATTAAAAATATTAAATATTTTATTATGAAATAAAAAAAATAAAAAAATAAAAAATATTATAATTAAAAATAGTAAATTTCATATACTTGATTTTTTTAACTTTATTAAAGCATTGCCAGCACTAGAGCACATTTGAAAATGATATGTGTAGGTAGGATTAATAAACACACACCTATGGCAAAAATGGCTGACAGGGGGTTATCATCCGACACAATCAAGAATAATAAAATCCTGCAGCTTCTTATGCAATTATTGTCATCCATAAAGGAACAATCTGAAGAAGAAATGTTCAGGACTTGCTGTAATGGCATCCAAGAATGTCCTAGTTAAAGGGGTTGTCACGTATAGCTGATATAATACTGGCAAAAACAATTTTGCTACGTAATCTTGGTTTTGTACCCCAAGTCACGTACAAAAGCAATGGAAAATAGTTCGAAATTAGTCCTGACCGCTTTGTGAAGTGACAAGGTGCTTGCACGCTGTGAAACAATCTATTGAGATCCCAAACACATGAAAATATTTTAGGTCGGTATTCAACAAATTTGAGATCAATCAGCTTGAAAAAAAATTTGGATGTTACTGGACAGAACTTCAAGAAAAACAATCACTGCTGTGATAACAGACAGGTATAAAGAAAACGAGATTTGCTTGGCCTGTTGTTTGTCTTTGGAACAAGGACAACTGGAGACAGAAAGGTAGAAAACACAAATATACAGATGAGTAAAGTTAAAGTTAAGTTAGTTTTTTGTGGGTCAAGTGGTTGCATTTCTTTATCCTCGTTTATTGTAGTAGTCAATCAGGAAAGGACTTGAATCCTTTTAGGGCACAAGGAATTATTTTACAGAAATACTGTAATATCTTGAGAATCCACTGAAACAAACTGTTTCATTAAGCCTCACATTCGATCTTGATGTCTAAAAATCATCTAGTAAGATTAAATACAGTTAGAGAAGCTGACTGAAGTTCAAATACTGAATTTTCCATACAATGGAAAACCATGTTCTGTGTACTCTGAAGTATTTTTCATGTCAAAAGGTACAGAAACCAAGGCTGATAAACCCAAGACAACTGCAGCTCAGGAAAACTGCAGTGTTAGTGTTACAATGAGTTTGGAGATATTTACTGCTGGTGTTATTGAAGCAGTTGATAGTGTTTTCAACATTTGGGAATTAATCTTCACTAGAGTTCCTTTTGCAAACCCCCACTTGTTCTTCCCTGAGAACCTCATGAATTTCTATTAAATTTTAAATGCTGAAGTATGTAAGTCAAGCAGAATCTTCAATTCTTGCTTTAGCTGAACTGGAATACCAGAGGGCACAGTTTTAAGAAAACAGAGATTTGTCTAGAAAGCTAAAAGGCTAGTAATTCTCCATAAACATTGACTGAGTCCGGAGTTTGACTAGAACAATAATGCACTGTTCTCAGTGAATACTGCTTGCATTGCAGAAAACTTCTCCTTTACAACATTTATTTTAAATTTTCATGCTGTATTTGACTGAAAAAGTTGCTTTACATAATCTGTGATCATTATGTTTCATTTCTTTGTTGAACATACAAGGATCCGGAAGTACTGAGCTGGACACTTTCGTACTATGCAAACACCTTGACAGTTCACAAAAGGGTCAGGACCAGGTTTGAGGTGAGTGTTCTCTGCTTTTACATCTTTTTTATTTGCGGAATATTGTAAAATAATATCCATCCCGACAGAATTATTTTACTGTAGCACTAAACACCACAGTCAATTTTAGAATGGCATAACACGTCCATGATACAGTATTCAAGGTCAACATATTCACCCTCCCTAAGCTTTATGTGGGGAGATTTCCCTCACTCCACAAGACATTCCAGTTATTACCTAGTGCTAGCCTTGTTAATGTTCATCACCTAATTCCAGCATCATTGCAGTATTCAGCAGTAGAGCCACATACAGTATATTGGTAAACTGACCAGTCTTGGAAAACCACTTCTTTTTTAGATGCTTGCACCTATAGAACTTTTTTCTACTTGACCCTTACAGTATAAACAAATAGGTGTTTAAGGTTTCAGTGTTGTATTAGATAAATTCAAAAATCTAAAGATGAGAAGCGAGTGGTGTCAACATTTTGAACACAAAGGCCATGATATGCCATCATGTGAACTAAGACAGTGAAGGTCTGGTAGCTAAGTGACAGACATGACAAATTATTATCGAAATGCTGCAAAGCTTGATAGCTTGTCTATATACTGTACAGTACATGTACAGCATGCAGCACACATATAGCAGGTTCCATTTTAAAAGATACCAGGAGGTCTTTTGTTCCCTCCTAAACATACGTATCAGTCTCATTGTTTCTGAGCTTCTTTTTACTGTATTTAACAGAAAAATATAAATTAAAACTAGTATCACAGTAAGCTAAGCATCACTTGGAATAATATGTTCCAAGTAAAATGTAAGAGATTACAGCAACACAATCTGTAATATTTTACCTGTTTGTTTCAATATTAAGCCAAATATTATACTTTTTATATACCGTATACCCACCTAATATGGAATCAGCCATACTTCATGTCTCAGTTCACAGCAATGACACTTCTGTATTACACAGAAAGAATGAGGAAAGCTGACATGCTCCTTAAAACCTTTCAACATCATTACTATTTATCTGTGGACACACTAGATACTCCACAACACCTTGCCAGTGCTGTTTGTGTTGTTGCAAGTTTGTAGGTGTCTACAAAGTTTTTACTTCACCAAATTTCAACACAAACTAAGCTGGTAAACAAATAATCTGGCCTGGTAAACAAATACCAAATGTACCTGAGCATTACTGCTTGGGGAATCTCACAGGAATTACTTTTTTAATAAAAATGAATGTCATAAAAATAAGTAACATAAGTAAGTAAATCAGTAAAAGTGCAACATTTTTCAAAAACTGATGTGAGCGGGCATATTACTGGGAAAGTCAGGCTAAATATATGGATAATATGAGTGTTAGGATTGCTGGTTTGCATATGGTAAATTGCTGCCTAAGCTAGCACATATTTTAGAGCTGTAAATATTACAATAACATTCAGAAACTTATTATAATACCATTCAGCAGGTTCTGTAACATCATTCTACTTGTTTTATGTGCTAGTGGTGCTATCAATGATTTGATACTTATACTTGAAAAGTTGAGAGTGATATTCATTGCTGTTTGATACAAAATTCAACCAAAACACAAAAGTTAAATTTTAATGTCTGGTGTGTTATATATGACTTGCTCTTTGAAATTTTCTTTAACCTTAACTGTAGAAACTATTGACTTATACAATACATGTCAGAAAATACTAAATTCCTAAATTAAATGTCATAGTTTACAGTTTCTCTATGGATTCATCTACTTGTGATGATCTTTCACTGTGCATGAGCTACAATATGTTCCAATAATTATCAAAATGATTTATATATAATTAAATTGAACCAAGCTTCTGCTATTTGTTATCACTATTATGAATCCTTTCCAACTACCCCTTTGAGCAAGTTACAAATTAGTACATACAGTAATACAGTACATGGTAATGAGTTTGCATTAGAATAACATATTCAAATTATGTGGGTAAAATGTAGGAAAAAATAAAAATAGATCTACAGTATTTGGGCTCTAAAGTGGCTCATCATTTAAGAGCTGATTTACAGATGAAGCCATTCAGAATGCATGGCAGACCCCATTGATGCCTGACAGGGGCTGCGATTTGCTTCGCTGTACCACAGTGTAGTTTGGCTGGGTGATTCACTGGCCAAAGACGATTGATTCACTGGCACTTTTATTCACTGGCGTGTTACATGTTAGTGAAAACATGAGTTTCATACAACAAAAATGTTTTTTTCATTTTGAAAATTGCTGAAAATAAAAATAAATTCCTGAACATCATTAATAATATTCATTTATGAATATACTGTAAAAGTATTTATTTAGTTGTGGAAGGGTTATTCCTCTTTCCTCATAAACAACTTAATCTAATTCTTTACTTAGTCGCTTGTGATTATTTTAGAAAAGTGTTGATGTTTTCGTGGTAGCAATTATAGTTTAGGCACTATAGTCATCCTGGTCATTAACATCACTGTCAACTGGTCACTCTTTCATTTTGGGCTATTATCCAGATACAGTACAATAGCCATTCACCAAGTTTATAGAAAAAAAATAAAAAGCATAAATGATACTGACCAAACCTATTGACTATCCATTCAGTTGACACAACTCCAAGAAAAAATAATAAAATAATACTAATCTATCCTGGCTCTTTAGTTGGTCTTGTTTTTTTTTTTTTACTTTTTCAGACGCACAAAAGATCAGAAAAAGACTGTTTAAGAGTGGGATTTTGTTTACTTTCATTTAGTAGCTATTATTGATACTTTTACTATCCCTCACAGACCTTGGAATGGAATAAAGATAGCCAGTCATGAGCAATCCTAATCTCCCAGCTCCAAGCATGAAATTCAAATAAACCCTGTTTAAAATGCAAGCTTTCCACCCACTCTTTATGTAAAAACTAGGGCATTGTGAATATCACCATAAGGATAAAAAATAACCCACATAGAAGGTTGTGCGAATCAAGGTAAATTAAAAAGAAACTGTGCTGAAGAAGGACAAAACTGAGCAATCATTTAGACTCTTCATCAACTTTCATATAATTTATTCAGTTTTAAATGAAACGTTATTTTAAAAGGGGGTCTACACCACCATGCAACTAATAAAGATATTATAAACGGAGGTTCTCATGTCATTACGAAAACTTTAAGCCACTACGTGTACCTTATCAATTGATTATATCTGGTTTTAATTTATATATCAAATATCCATTATTTATAATGCAATGACAATACCTCAATGTACTGTAAATTGACCTATCCTGAATCAGTTCAAAATGTTTACTATACTAATGCATAAAAAATATAATTTTCTATAACAAAATGCATTTGTGATGTTTAGCTATAGAAACTTTGATGTACTTGTTATTGTATATAAATATACAATAATATAAATCAACACACACATATGTATATGCATAAATATATACACGAGACAATGTTGTTCTAAAGTCGTCACTGAACATTGAATATTCAAAATTCCAAGGCAAGTAGTTATATGTTTTCTGGCAAATCATAATTAGCTGTTAAAAATCCTCCAGTTATCTGACGTTCATTTGAGAACAAAATGACTATGCAGAGCTAAGGTTTGTAAGTCAGAATAATTCAGTTTTAAATTACAGATAAGAGGAGCTTTGCGAAAGAAAATAACTAGTTTCAGTCCTCACACCTTCGTTCTCACCACTCCTGATATGAGCAGCAACAACTGGCATTGTCTCATTGCCTTTAAATGGCCATCACTTGTCTACCCTAATGGATAATGCGTGTTCAGAACAACAAGGTCAAGGGAAGTGTTTTGAAGTCCATAAATGTCATGTCTTGAAGAACAGGTATTGATTTCATTGACTGCCTGTTATTAATCCGGTTTTTACCTTCTGTTTATGGATGAGGGCAAAACCTTGTTTTTGCTTATGGCAGTTACACTTTATCTCTCTGAATTTACTATATGAAAGGATTGCAATGGCAAAGACAACTTTGCCAAATTTTAGAAAGCAGAGCACAAAACCTATGGTCTGTGAAAGCAGCGAAAACAAAAGAAGGCTGCCAAAGAAGGAAAGTTAGATGAGATTGAAGCAGATTTATTCTGTATCTGCACTTCTCAGCAAATGCAGTATTCTGACTCATGTGAGCTCTCAGTAATGCATTCCAGTACAATGTATTCCCATGTAGCTTGCCCTAAGTTCAAGGTAACCTGAAATCTCCTTTAACTGTGTTTCACTGCTCACTCAGGCACAGCTCACTCAATCACACAAACGTCCAGTGCTTTAACACCTCTCTGGAATGAGCTCCCTCTGATGCAAAAGTCAATAGTTTTCGTATGCCAGCCAGCAGTGGGTTCCCAGTCTGACCATTCATACAACAAACCATAAACTCCTGTAATAAATAACTGCGTAGAAGAAAGCATTCATGGTGAGTTGAAAAAAAAGGACTGTCTGACAATAAACAGAAGTTGTTCATTGGAAATTAAATAGAAAGTTACCCAGCACACTGCAATCTTATTCTCATTATTATAGTAAAGATAATGCTTTTTGGATTTTTTGACACAGAAAAGCATGAGTGTAATATATTGGAATATTCAGAGTCAGCCTGATATTTTTAGTCATTGGAGGTATGTGAACTGTTATTACTTTTCAGAGAACTGAAAATACAAAGGTTGCAATATATACAGTATACGGTTGCTGTAGCTTAAATTACAAAATGGCCTTTGAGGTTTCACTAGTATTCACTATGTGCATACAAAGTCCTCACAAATGCAGAGACACCCTGTTTTGAAAGAAGGATGGAGGGAATGTAGCACCAAAAGAATGTTATCACCTATTCCCTTTTGAGATATACCACAGGATCCTTAATGACCAAGATGTACAGTACATCCCTAGTGACCTCATTGTAATGTCTAATCTGAAGTACAGCACCACCAACAGGACAGTGCCCTGTGTCACAATAATGGCACTCTAGTTTGGAAATTCTAAGATAAGAGCTAAGAGTGCCACCAGCTGGTATACCAACACCACTTAACAGCAGCAACCTGATTTTCCTTAGAGATCTCCCATCCAACTACTGACTAGGCCTAAGGCTACTTAACTTCTTAGATCAGGTGATGTGAATTTCATACATAATGGGATAGAAAAAAACAGTGTATCTCTAGAAATAATGAACTGCACTTTTTTTTATCAGCTCGATTCTCATATTTGATGAAACATATCTTTTTGTTTGTAGGCTTACAGTAAATCTCCCAAGCTTTATAGACATTTAAAATGAGCTCATGCTAGCTCAAATACCTAGTTCTTAGATTGTTAATGAGCATTTATGAGAGAAGGGGATTACAATGAGAGAGCAGATATCTAGTGATGAATATGAAAGATTTTTCTCAAACAATAAGAACTGCTACACATCCAGTCCTTGTCTTCTTTATTTCACGCTGCATTCAAAGTCTGTTTTGCCATGTCTGGAGTCTAATGGGAAAACATGAACATTTTTCAAGGTGAGGGGAGGGCTGGGGAAATGAATAATCAAACCTGACATAATCCCTGAAGGGCTGAAAAGCCACTAGAGCCCCTTCAAAACCACAAACACTTGCAAACGTTCATCTGCATAAAGATTCAAATCATTTTCCCTTCTGCATAACAATTTGCACTGTGCCGTGTGAAGGTGTCACTTCTTTGTACTGTTTTATTTGATTACTGCTAAAAATGACACAAGCATAAATGCTTTTGTTTTCCCATTATTAATAAAGACTGAAACAAAGTATTCATTTATTCCACTGCCCCCAGCTTTTAATTCAGTAAGGTAGAATTACAGTCTAACTGACCTCCATGTAGTGCATACTGAGCTGCAAAATGTATCTCTTAAAGACCACTAAGATCATTTATGACTAAACTCACATTACTGTATATATTGTAGACTTATGTGGCAGTGACACCATTTCTAGTTTATTGTTAAGATAAGCAATTTTGATTTTATTGTTCTCTTTCTAAATATCTTAAAAAGCAACACTTCAGTTTGGACATGATGCATTTATTGTGATATGATGGCTATGTTGAACAACGGCAGGGGATATGTTAGATATCCAGAGTAATCATACTACAATAGTCAACTTGAAAACTATACTTCAGTGATAAGGAGAGAAATTAATGTTTTAAAATTGAAGATTTTACTACTTGCAGTACATGCATGTGTCTTTCATGCTCTTATGCGACATGCACAGTTTAGTCACTGCGGATTACAAAATTTTGTGATATACAGTACACAAAAGCATGCTTAAAAATACAATTCTCAATAGTTTTGTAAAATAATTACTAATCCCTTTTTTAACCAAATGGATCCCAAAGCACATGGCATGCAGTGGATATAAAAGTTTACACACCTTATTGAAATTGCAGGTTTATGTGATCAAGGTTATCAATTATTTGTGATCAAGGTTATCTTCAATTATTTTGCCTAATAACTATATACTTGTTTTTCTCCTGAATGTTGTTGGATGGAAGGTCACATTAAAGATGGAAAAATGTCTGACATGATTTATTTTGATTTCTGGCTTTACATCACAAAAACCTGCAATTTCAATAAGTGTGTGTAGACTTTTCATATGCGCTGTAGGTTGGGACTATATGCACAACCAAAGTTCAGCATCCATCTAAGTGATGTGCAGCAGCCATTATACTGTACACCAGCAGCCAAACTACACTGCAGATCAGGTAGAACAGTGAGAATTTTTCTGAGTTAACTTAGGAGAAACCTCAGGCTTTCTTTTATGGTGGGAAAGCAATTTTAAACATCCCCATCCTTTCAAAAATCACTCTTAGAGTCAGGAATATGATGTATGACCCGACCTTTAATTGGAATGTCCTTCTTTAGTCATGGCTTCTACAATATATGGCTGGTAAAGGGTAAATGGAAAATGGTTTTGTAAACAGTTCTGATGTGAATTCAATTTGCACAACATCTTTGTATGGAGAATCGACAAAAACGTTTCTTTTAAGGGCTTTTTTGCACCATTGGAAAGAGCTTTGTGACTTTCATACATGTATACATCCTAGTCATGGAACTGGACTGACGTTCAACACAGAGGTCCAACAAGTTGGTCAAGAATTGATGTCATGATAATTGGTGGCATCTATTAAATGGTGCAGCAAAAATCATAATCTTCATTAAATATTCACAGAAATCTAAAGCCCTGTCTCACACACACTGTCATTACATGACTTATAATGTTCACTGATACCATTTAGTATTCGATTAATATGCAGATGCAGAGTGATTCAGGTAAAAATAGGGGCTAGTGGGGAATACTAACTTGACTAACTAAGGCTGAATATTTGTTTTTATTTTCACTTACTACCAAAATGAAAATAATTTTATCTGCAATTAATGTTTTTAGAGTTGATTTTCATACTTCATTTTTGTTACCTTGCAATATTCCCATTTAAAAAGTGTTTTTTTTTTTTTAGAAATAAGCCAGCATCAACTAAGCATCTCTCACAGAGAAATTAAAAAAAACTCTGAAACATGTTTTAATGAGATGAGCAACAGAGAACTCATTGTAAGCGAGTAAGCGGCAGCTGTGTTTGATGCATATTCCCTCACTCCCCACCCCCCATGTCTCTGTAAGTCGCTTTGGATAAAAGCATCTACAAAATGACTAATTTAATTTTAATTCGAATTTATTTTGGATTGATTGTAAATTAATGGGAATAAATGTTCAGCCTTTAAATCTGGTTAGAAATACAAAGTTGTAATTTAAATGAAATTAAATATTTCACAAACTGCTGTGACGAATATGAAATGCCACTATAGCAGATTGCTCCCTTCTTTACCATGTGCCATGCAAGGATCGACATACAAGACGAAAGAAAAAAAAGAGCTGAACTGAGATTCTTTGAAATATTTACTGTTGAAAAATAATTTGGCATTCAGAGCACTATTCAAAGAAAAATAAATAAAGTATTTAGGAAAATAGATACTAACAGCGTTTCAGTGAAGGATTGAATTTAAAATGGTAGCAAAAACCTCATTTCCTAATTTTGAGGAGACCATGCTCAAGGCTAGCTTTTCAGAGGCAGAAAACCTCTGGTGCATTACTGCAATTACTCTGTGTTTGTGTCATCTCAATTACATCTTAATTAATCATTCACTGTTGGAAATCACTTGAAGTCCATAAGATACAGTACATATGTACTGTACAGTAGTACCTACTAGTTGATGATCCCATGGTTAGCTATTTTTGATTTTTGTTACATAGGATTTGCCTTCTTACTAGGAAATAAATATATTGTAATGTTAAATAAAGGTGCTTGCATAAGAGTAACAGAGGTTAAAAGTGTATGTTTGCATTCTGAATTTTTTTTAGGCAAAATATTCAGGTTTATAGTCAGAACCAAAACCAGCAGAGATGGGCTCTGTCCCTTTCATGCAGTGCCATTAAAATGAAAAACGAAAGGTCTTTTTAGGTCTGACAGTGGGCTAGAAACAGCCAGCTCTCCTACAATAAACAGAACATACTGTAACCACAAGGACCCAACAAAAACAAATAAATAATTAATTATAAATCTTTACGCTTATATAGTGCATTTCAGGACACTCCACCCAAAGCGCTTTACAGGTAATGAGGACTCCCCTCCACCACCAATGTGCACCTCCACCTGGATGATGGACGCAGAACGCTCAGCACACACCAGCTCTCAGTGGGGAGGAGAAAAGAGTGATGAAGCCAATTCATAGATGGGGATTATTAGGAGGCCATGCTTGGTAAAGGCCAAGGGGAGATTTGGCCAGGAAAATGGGGTAGTACCCCTCCTCTTTTTGAGAAAAAGCCCTGGGATTTTTAAAGAGGAACTGCAGTCCAGATTTCTCAGACCGGTTACTAAATCTTGGTAACAAAATAAATTCATTAACATTTTAAAAATTTAGAATTAGGCACAAAATCGTGAACTCTGTGACAGTAATGTAAGTCGCCATGTTGTCGTAAACCCCTGGCATGAATTGTGACGTGATGTGGCCCTTCCTGGTCGCTAGTCACTGTAATATCTAATGCGGTGTAACTGTACAACCGTATTAAGTACAGGTTATGCAGCAAATACCTGTATTTCCCTGCAGAAAGTTTCCAATCTGATCTGCATGCAGAGTTAACAAGTATGTTCCATTTATCAGCAAAACTGTCTTGAACTCGAGAGCAATATTTCCATTGGATTAAAAGAGATGTATTCACAAATCTGCTTGTTTACAATCCCATAGAGGAGTTTCATCTCACTGGACACTGTGCATACCTAGAAATAGTGTCTATTTTGTGATGGAAATTGTAGGTACTGTACTGTATTAATTTTACCTTTATTGCAGTTTGAAATTCACTCATCAATGTTGATTCTTTCTAACCCGGAAATATAAAAAAAGTGTTGCCGTTCCCCTTCAATGACCATGGACTTTAATGACCTCATTTCACAGGAGGTCTCCCTACCAGGTACTGGCCAGGCTCACACCTGCCAGGGTTATATAGCTGCCAGCTAAGTATTAACCACAGCTTACACCACTAATTATTTCAACCATCTATTTAACACACTTTAGGTCCATCAGTCATTGGGGACATATTTAAATGCAACCACCCACAGGCAGCCCAGGCCAAATCCTGGCAAGGAGACCCAGGCAGGCTTCTTAGCATATCATGGACTGAATGAAACTAAATGCCAAGTCAGAGCAGCAAGCATTAGTAGGTAAAAATAATAGCATTTAAAGAAGCAACACGAATAAACAATACTTTACTGCAAATACACTGTACCTGCATGTGGTCAAATGATATTTAGAATATATGTTCTAAGATTTGAAGTACAATTAGAGCAGAAGAAACCCTGCAGTCTTGTGAAATGCTGGTATAAGCAAATCATAAAATAATCAACTCCTTTCATGAGCTCAATGACAATGCAATGGCATTTTTTTTCTTTTGGAGAATAGAGTACAACAGTATTGTTGTAAGCTCTACTATGAGCTGAAATACATCTTCAGTGCCCTTCAAAGCTATTGGGAAGGTCACGCCTGTCATTATGGCTATTCATGAATTTGATATTAGTCTCATGATATGAGCACAGTATAATGTTTTATTTTCGGGTAATTCCATGCATAATCTCATAATCATAGATACAAATTGCTTGATGCCAAAGAAGAATAAGTTTTAACTTTCCTGTGCCATACATTTGGTGGGCACTGTATAATGTATTCTAGGTTAATATAATATACCAGGCATCAAAAGAAACATATAACTTTTTATGTATGCAGATTTTTAGGAAGATAGATTTTGGATTTTGATTGCCAGCCTGTGATTAAATTTTGGTTAATCACATTTGTGATTGACTGTGATAAAATCAAGAAAGAAAAAAACAAGGAACCAATATGTCTTGCTTACCAAGAAAAAAAACGTCTTGGTGTCATTGGCATTTTGGAGGCTGGATTAAGTTAAGAGTTAAGTTAAGATATTACATTACTGCCTAGGACATTTACAGCCAGGAAATTCTAACCTTGCAAGACGTTACTGTCAAATGCAACCTGTCAAGATTGATGGGGAGGTCAAAGTGTGATGTTCTGGGCAGGACGGTCTAGTCGCTACACTGATCGACCACAGCAAGCAACATGTTCTCATAAAGCAATGCTTTCTCATGAGATCTGAATGTGACATTTACAGTTCTGTAAATATCCAGTTCACCACACATGAGCCCATATCGGACATTTGTGGGATAAACTGGGCCGTGGTGTGTGGCTCAGAGACCACTGAAGAGGTACACACTTGTCTAGAATCTACAAGAATAATTAGAATTCCAGAAGACAACACCTGCAACCTGGTAAAAGCATGCATCAAAGACAAGATTCCAACAACAGCCACCAACTCCTAGCCTTTGACTTTCATTCTTCATCTAGTTTTCCTACTAGATTTGCTGATGACAAATATTAACCATAATACAATTACTTATGTCACATGTGTTCAATGTATTCTCAAAGCACCTGCTATAAAAAGCATTTACAAGATAAAAACTTTGGGAATTTATTGCAGATATAAGTGCTCTCATCTTTTCACACAAAATTATAGAATTACTTCTTGTCACTGAAGACTAAACAAACATGATTAGTTTTAATTTGTATTTTTTTCTAATTGGTTTGTTCACGTTTTACAAAACAGCATTAAAAAAATATGAAATTCATACAATTTTCAGCAACAGAAAAGGTTAGAGATTCAGAGCAATGGACTAGGAATCAAAATTGCTGTAATTTCCATGTTTTAATCAGGCTAAATTAAAACTGGACTTAATCATTCTCCCTTCTATGAAATGTTGTTTCACTTTTAAGAAATCTTAGCAAATTAATATGTATTTTTCTTTAGACAGAACAATAGTCTCCATGGAGTCATGAGGTAAAAATGTCATTTGAGGTATTGATTCTTTCATTTAATAGAGTCCAAAGTTCCAAAGGAAAAAAGACATCTTCATTATATAAAACTATATACAGTAATGTGTTTGAAAAATTATACAAATTCATTCTCTCATTGCTTGCCAGTTCTCATTTTTCATTTATTGCCCATGCAGTAATTATGACCATTGAAATAAGAAAACAATTCATGCTAGAACTGAACTGAATGAAAACAACGTGAAATTTAAAACGTTAAAAAGGTTGTTATTACAATGTGTTGGATTTTATTACCTTGACAATTATAAAGTTTTAAAAGCTGAAATGTGGGTGGCAGAATCCTAGCATATGGTGCTTATTCTAGAGTGCTGAACCACATGCAAAAAAGAGTCTACCAAGGCAGTGCTGTGCAATTGCATTATTGTACACTCTGGCAGTTTGATGTATGATGCAGGAATTGCTTAACGAGACGCTTCATTTTACTTTTGGTTATAAGAAGCTGCCAACTGAGTTGTAAAGATAATAACATACTTACTCTGAGACTTTGTTTACTAAAAGCAAAAGAACAAGGACACATGACCATCTATGCATGTCTGTGCCCAAAAATAAAAAAAAAACATATACTGTAGCTCTTTTCTCCACATACAGCAGCCATATGGTAAGAGGACAGAATTTTTCCCACTTGGCACTTTAAAGTATTAATGTTTACACCACAGTAAGATGTGTTTTCCAAACCTCTCATCAAATTTGTACAATTGAGTAATTGTTGTAAGAACTATCCGCTTTATTGTGTCTCACATACATATTTTAAAAAATTAACAGGATTTCAGTACATTTTTCAGTGAACACGCAATAAATTACTTTGCAAGATTAATTATCCCATACTTTTAGCAAAACCATGCAGCACTTGTTTAACATGCCAGCCAGCATAATAGAACCATGTGCAACGGGTTTTGAAATGTAAAATTAGCACAACCCATTAATATTTGGGGCCCTGAAACTTTTTCTCACATCAACAGTGACATAACCTGGCAAATACTGGAAGACAAATTATTATTTGGTGTTGTGAAGTTGGGATGAATTTATAGTTGTTCTTATCGAAACTTGTATGGAACTTCTGCAGTATGTTGAGATGTTGAACAGTGTCTTTCAGTGACTCCACAGTATCTCAATTTAGACCTGTAAACAATTTAGTTGTCTTGACAAACTTGTCAACTGAAATATTAGAATACGGGCTTCAAACACTGCAAGTCAACACAGAATATTCTTGGTACATAAACATTACATCAAACAGACCCTGTGAGTCTTGTCATTTGCAACAATGGTAAAAAAATGAAACACCACAGAAATGATCAACCTCAACATCATTTTGTAAAATGTTCTATACACCCACAGTCTGTCACAGTCATTTTATTGGTACCAACAATAAAAAATAAAAAGCTACAAAACAGCTGCAAAAATACCATGAATATTATCATACTGTAATTCTTCAGTAAAGTAATATATATATATAAATATAAAAAAATCGTGGGGAGTGACAATTCTGCCTATAATTTTGAACCAAATTCTAAATTATTTAATTAGAGCCCTTTCAAAAGAAATTAAGTTCTATTATTCATCTAGTGGGAAAGGCCTTAGAACAGGTACTGGAACAATTATTTTACACTTCTAAAGGGAATTAAACTCAAGGTGACAGAAAAAGTAAAACTAGCTTGAATTGTAAACATGTTGTGCTTCTTCAAAATGTTACAAACCTTTTTTTATTTCTTATAGATACAGGGAATGGAAAAATGCATGTACAGTAATAAAGTGCAGTTTATTACAAAATGCATAGGAAATGTTATTAAATTATACAGCATTGTTGGCACTACTGACACTTACTCTAAATGGTTATTGTGAACTAAAATACTACAGTAGTGTAAAGTGTCTCACCTTCGTGAAGATGTCTCTGCAACAATTGAATGAAATCATTCCAACTCCACTACCATTTCATTTACAGCTTGCTGAAGTCCTTAATTTTTCTTTTCTCAGACAGTGACATTGCTAGCTTGATTGCATATTGATAACAATGATAAATCCAGGACAGGTGTATCATGAAGAAAAGTTTGACGCAAACAATACAATCTTTCTTTTTTAGAAACATAGACAATTTTGAGAAGATCAAACATTCTCACTTTTACTCAACACAGTGGTATAGGAAATATGCAGTTAAAAGTTAAATTTAAGAGTTCTGGGACAACTATTAATTCTGCATAAACTTCAAAACCCACAGTGCACCTGTTTAGCCATGAGGACAGATTACATGCTGTATTAAGGTTCAAAAGTTACATATTCGGTTTAAATGTAAGTTATGCATACGACAGTAAAAACAACTATTTCAGAATTCTACAAAACAGAAATTTACAACTAGAGCAGACGATAAGCAAAAATAAATGAACTACCAAATTCTTTGAATGGGGTAACTACACTTCAGGTAACAACATCTGGCAATAGGTGCTCAAGAGAAAAGAGAAAGTGGAATACTGGTTGTCAGGTTTATTAGAAAGAGTAAAGATTTACAAAAACCAAGCCTTCGACTCAATAATTTGGTCAGGTTGGCTGCTTGGAGAGAGTTAAGAACTCACTGAGTTCTGCACAGAAAACATTTGACCTCCTTTTAAATTGACAGAAACCAGAAGCACTGTCATACTGTGTCAGTACAGATTTCATCACACCCCTCTGGGCTGGTGAAAAACTAAATATTTAGCACTTCGCTCACACAGGCTGTATGTTTTCTATTGCTCCAAACATAACATTGATTCAGGCCATAGTCCTTTAATTCTATTAAATTCTAAATAAAGCACACTATGAGCTACTCTGTTTAATGGTTTGCCATTTTTGCTTTTCATACTGCTTCATGAAAACATACAGAATGATAGTTATGAATAGAAATATGGATGGACAAAAATTTCAGAAAACTGAAATGTGGTTTGAGGGCTTCAAAAAAATCAATGGGATCACCCAGCCCTTTACCTTAAAATTTTGTATTAAATTCTAGGTGGAGAACCCAACACAAATCTTTATACAAAGCCACCACTTTAATTTTCAGATTAAAGTGTAGCCACTTCAAATAAAATAATTCCAAAAAGTACAAAAATAAAATACATGGTACACTGTAACGGTTTGGTAACTTTTTATTTCTTGTTGTTTTACCTCATAATACATTTAAATGGTACTGTACGCGCAGTAGCTTCTCTGGCTGTGGGTGTAGGAAACATATGATGCAAAATCAATGGAGAGGACTTGGTTATCATTGAATTTAATTGAATCATTAGGCTACTTACAAACAGTTGTGCAAGAGGAGACGAACAGCCTACTTTCACCTGTATAGTTACATTCTTAGTTACTGTATATGCTGCTGGAAAAATGTTCCCTGCCCATTCTTCTTATGTCTCTGAAACGTCTCATCTATGAAAGTGAGAATAAACTCTCATTTATTTTTTCATACAGCCATGCTGGGCAAACTGTCAAAAAGCATTGTTTCATCTTTATCAGCAACAAATGAGACTAAGTAATATTACAATTACTAAGTAATGTCACAAAACTAGAAATTAACATTTTAAGAACAGAAGAGACTTCAAATTCAACTCCTCAGTCTTTTTCTCTGTTTTTGCACCACACCAGAAATGATGGATAGAAGAAAGAAAAACAATGAGCAGTGACACTACTGTTTTGCATTATATGTCAGAATATGTCAGGAGAGCACTAAGATTTGTTAAAGAGTAACTGATAAAATCACAGTGTTCAGGAAAGTCATTGGCAGCGTAACACTTATCAATTAATAACGCACGATTTATTTTGTTAAAAAAGCTTAGGAATCAAGAATACAGGTATATTATATTGATACTGACACTATTAGCTACAAAGTTTCAACAATATCTGCAGAAACCCTGATTGGGGAAAAAAACAAAAAATCTTATTTAAACAGAAAGTAACAAAAACACCACCAAACACTACTCAAGAAAGTAAAGTTTCACGTGTCTTGATTTCAAATCTAAACAGTGTCACAAAAGAAATCTGTCTTGAGTTAACTTCTGTGATCCTGGCATTCTTGATGTCTGATATTCTATAGAGTATCTCAAACCTACTTGCACAATTTAGAACATGGGATATTTGAGAGGTCTCATTTGGTGATGGTGTACTCACCATGTATGCATGAAGTATATTAAATTCATTAGAAATAAGAAACCCTCTAACAGCATGACATTCCACCCAATCAAATACAGACAGAAGAACCAAAAACTCCGGAAAGTAAGCTCAAGGCTGGAATGAGAAAGATGCTACAAAAAAGACCATGGAATATCCAGCTATTAGATGTTACTACTCCAGTGTTTTAGTCATTAAATGTTTATAAAATACTGTATCTATAACAATCATTAAAATATGTATGCTCATCCACAGGGCAGCCCTATAACCTAGGGTGGAATGTGCCACTATCCATCTGTTAACAGGAGCTCCCAGAATAGTGACACACAGCTGGCCAAGTGCCCATAGAGCCTAGTGGATTGAAGCCAGATGGGGAATCATGCACTAGGGACCTCTTCTGTTGGCTGGGTACTCATGCTATTGGCCATGTGAGCTGTGTCAGCCCTTGATCCTTCACAGTTGTATGCTTGCTTGGACTCTATGCCGGAAGTGAGAGACATGAAGCACATTTTGAAAGATGTGCATATTTTCAATAACCTTCATCCTCACTAAGGTCAGACTAACTATTAAGTGCACAGGGGTGAAGGAGACTTTTACTTAAGTCACAAAGCACAGATGGTATTTAATATATATATATAGCAAACAATACAGTCTACACTTTTGTAATGACATGTAAAATAAAATCATTTCATATTTTTACTTTTGTGGAATCCAATACCAAGTTTTAAAAACTGTTCAGAATAACTATTCAAAATTATTTTTAAACCAAAAAAAAAGAAAAGGACTAAAAGAAAACAACATTCATCATTCATTGTAGGTTGCTATTACAGTATATTGAATAGTAATGACTAATTATAAATTATCATCAAAGGGAAAATATTGAGAATGGATCTCAATTTCTTCAAAAATGCAAAATTCGGAAATACTGTATCTGGAAAGTAGTGATAAATCAGTATAAACAATGGTGATCTTTATCTCTATAAAACACTTTGACGTACAGCAGGTTCTCCATAATCTAAATCTCAAGGGTACAGAACTTTTGATCCTTGGTTAATGTCTGCAGTATAAATACTACATCAATGACAGCACAACCATTAAATCTTTTTTTTGTTTTTGATTTATCTCTGTTTAGAAACTGAAAAAAATGGCACTGTACATCTTTTGCAATTTCATCCATTTATCAGGGAAATTATGGTACACTAAACTTTGCTGGAAGGCATACTGTAAAACTTCATATTAATCTACAGATAAGCTAGAACATAATACTTCCCACATGGCCATGCAAAGAAATAAGAATAAGCCAAAGGAATGATCATTTCCCTCTAATGTGCAGACTGAAAGAGGCTAGCATTTCAGCATGTCACTATGGTATAACTTTACTTTTCACATTTCATTATATTAACACAAGTTATCCCTGGCTGACATTTTTAATGGGTATCCATTATATGTGTAAGCCACATCTGACATTTCAAATCTATTCATGATCCAAATTATTCTTGCAAGTGTTTTGTGCTGTTGTCACATTTTTAAAGTTATGAGACTTCAACTATCCATAAAGCTTATGCACATGCCCTCTTGTTTTTAGTATTCATGTTTGTATAGTGTAGAAATCAGATTTGCAGGATCATGATTCAATGTTCCTGTTTTTATTTAGTTATAAAAATAATAGAAAAAAAATTATTAAGAGAAATTAAATTGACTTTACCTTGGATGAAAACAGCAGTTACAGTATATGTTTCTGAGCCTTTTGTAAATAATATATTAAGCAAATGTGAAAATAATAAATGTTCAGTTTGTTTTTTCAAAGAGATATTCTATCACACCAAAACCTTCTATGATTCTGTCAAATACTCACACACACCTTTACTGTTGTGGTCACAGGTCACAGGAGAGAACATAATAGAGTTTTAAACACTATGTGGTTGAGGAATATTGCTGGTATACCTACCAAAGTATGTTGTAACCTAAGCTTTTTACTCAAGATTATGTACAAATTATCATAAAATAATCAGAAATATATTATATAACATAATCCACTAATGTGTATTTTTACTGGCAGGAAAATGCAGCTGCAGGCTCTATCATAAATGCATTTAATTCAGATGGAAAAAAAAAACTTTTTTTTTTCCTTTGGAGATACTGAAAGCCTAAAAGCTAAGCATTTTGAGCAATTCTGCAGCAGCTTTAGCTTCTCTTAAGTAATCCCCAGAGAATAACTAAAATCCCCTTTCCTAAAAAAAAAAGATAATGCCATTTTAACTAACACCTTTCTCCTCATTTTGTTTCAAAATAACGATAAAAAAAACTTAACTGCACACAGTTAGGGACTAGGCTGACTTTGTCATATTAATGTTTCTAGAGAGGCATTGTAAGGAGTAGGAGAGAAAAAAGGGTATATCCTCATGAATAAAAACACCGTTTGACTTGGAAGAGCAAGCAAAAAATAAATAAAACTGGACACAGAACAAAACAAAAATAGGAAAAACTCCAATTGCACATGCCTCAGAACTGTGTGAAAGTTTAATTCTAAAATGCAAATGACAAGGCAGAAAATTCCCGAGTGAATAACTGCAAGTGACAGTGAATTGGTTAATAGTTAATTGAAAAGTTTCTTGTCTTTACCACTGATGCACAGACTTAAGGAGCACAAGCCTTCCTCGCAGGTCTCTGGACTATCCTCTTCTTCCTGGGATCCCTTCTCCCTTTTTCTCCGCGACGTCCTCTTAACTGTCTTGAAGACCCGACTGACTTTGTCCATTCTGCCCTCTGCTGTAACGCGTCTTCAACTTTCCTTCCCTGGATGTGAGGGAAAACAGACTGGAGAGCAAGCCTGGTTCCTGTGAGCTAATAAAAAGACTGTCTTGCTGTAAAGACGTTTCCCATCGCTTCTTCAGCAGCAAGATCAGCCCACAGCTTTTTAAGATCTCTAGAGGCCAACACCCCTCCTCTCTCTCTCCCCACCTCCCCACTCTCTCTTTTCTCGCTCTCTTTGTCCCTCGCTGGTGAGTTACTGTATATTAACTAATAACTCTCAGTGTCTAGGTCAGGCAAGGAGCCTGAATTAAGGGCAATCTTTGTGTTAGAACAGAACCCCATATAGTATATTAACTCATAAATGTCAGACTGAGCATGTGACAAAGTACTGATATACTGCACATTTCCCACAAGTGGAATGATTATTTGTACAGAACTTATTCCACACATACAGTATAGAAAAGAAAATGTGCTTTTGTGTGCACTCTGTTTTGTATCTTGGGACGCAGAATCTTAGAGACTTTCTTCAAGGAAACAAAACAAAAGAGAAAGGTGCTGTCATGTGTTACCAAGTCTGGGCGCAAATTTAAGACTCTTTTTCTGCTGAAGAACTGTAAGACAATTACGGGTAAATTGCTTAGCCCTATCATGCACGAATTATTGTATGCAAATATTTTTTCATTATGTTTTCTTCATTGCTTTACAACAAAAATAAAAATCATGCAACAAAGATAATACAGGATGTATATGGCAAATGACACACTTTTAATAATACTAAATTACACCAGGACAAATTTGATTGCTTCTTAAGATATGTTGCAGTCCTGTACCCTGGGCAAAATGTAATTTTAAGGTCATCTTGCCGCTTGTAGCAATTATAAGTGACATCTAAAGGTCTAACCTTTACAATATCATCTTTAAGAGCCTTCGAGAGTTAAGATGTGCATTTTATTTAGTGGAAGAACAAACCAAGAAGCTTATTACTGCTGAAATACAGCCTTTAATCGGTACAGTAGTAATTCCCTCTGTTTTGGCCGATTCAGTGGTAATTCCCTAGATGCTGGGAATTACTGGCTAATTAGTCACTGCTGTCATTTTTGCCCCAACTGAGGAGGCGGCATACCTCCCACAGATATAAAAAAAACAAAAGTAAAAGTGATACAGGAAAAACCACTGCTAATCTTATGGGGTTTGTGGCATCATTTGTACATAATAGTTACCCCTCAGCATGTCCAGAGATTAAAGCTCTGGCACCAGGACACTGATCTGCCAGAGCACTAAGCCACAGTGATTTGAAGTAAAGAACTCCAAATGAGGACTGAAGCTGCAAAGGGCTGCATATACACAGCCACATTTTCTCTTCCTGAAAAAGAGCTATGATATTCTACAGTGGGCAATATTTACGTATAAGATCTCAAGCACCCTTTACTGAGCTCCTTTTTTAAACTGCCTGCTTGCTCTTCAAGTTTGTTAAACTGTAATCTTGCACCAGTTTTCACTGTCATTGTCTTGCATTACATTTCTACTGCCAATTGTTAGATCCGTCGTTTACACCATATAATATATTCAACGTCTGTGTTTTTAAGATTACGCCATTATGCAGTAATACAATAACTGTGAGACAAACTAATTAAAAATACAATGAGTAATTAATAGCTTTGCCTGTCAATATACTGGGCTTTGCCCAAACTCAGTAAGTTCAGGTTTCCCATAGTGGTTTTGCCCTTGTCCTTGCACAGGTCTCTTTATCTGGCCTTGTGTGTTTGTGTATGCTCTGGTAAGACACACTGCATACATCTTGTCACAAGGCGGCTCTTGTTAAAGTGACAGAGCTCCACATACAGTACATATACAGTATATTTCCTTTTTAAGTCCGTTATCCCTCAGCCTCAGCTTCTCCAGTCCCAGTCTCAGCAGGGACTAAACAGCACAAAGCAGGATGATGCTGTGGCTAATTAGCCTTCTCTATGAGCACGGCTTTCTGTGTCCCCAGGCTTCACTATGTATGCAGAGCACAGATTTCAGTACGGGGGATACAGATTTTTGGAGTGGAAAGAACACAGAAAAAGTTCCAGAAACTGCCTGTTCCAAAAAATACTAGACTATCAATTCTTTTTCATTCTTTTTTTTTAAAAGTTTCAGTTTTAGAAGAAAACTGATGCATAATTCTACAAACTGTAATGTAACACATAATATTGAAACGATCAGCAGTTTTACCGTCTCTTTTTAATTAAAAGTACTTAATGCTGTTTTTTCTGATTTAAGTAAATGTACTGTAACTCAAAGCATGAATTCCATTAATTCCAGATTTTGCTGTAATTTATGCCCAGTAAGTCAATTTCAGCACAAAAATGAAGACAACTTTTATTCAGGTGGAAAGTTTAGGAACAGTCCCCAATAAGTAAGAAGCCTTAAGCATTTCCTCCAAGATTTTTCAAGTCAGCAATCATGCAAATTCAAACATGTATCAAGTTACAGAAAATGCAAACAGCTGATTCAGGATTTGGGGCTATACAATATGCCGCAGTGGCCTGCATTTAAGAACAATAAAATGCTTTGTTTGAACTCAAGCTTCATTTTATCAGGTTGTGATTTTGTTCGTTTCAGATCAGAAACTTAAAAGTGACATTCAAATGTATTTACAAATTTAGAAATAGTTACAGATTATGATTTTAAAAAGAGAACTGTTTTACCACACTCAAATTCTGTAGATTTGTTTTTTCTTTAGTATTTAAAAATATGAACTTCAATATCACACTGGACCTCTAAAGACAAAATCAAACAATATATGATAACCTCTTGTTAATGCAATGTGGTTGAAAAATAATTGATTTAATAAACATTTTCCACAGTTCAAGACAACAATTCCCTCACAAAAGAGGGTATCCCTTATGGTTCGGGGCATACTGTATTTGTATTCTTGCTAATGGAATAATTATATTTTAAATTGGCTAAAAATGGCCAATTAAGATACATATAAGAGCAGCTGACCTAATGGGTGCACTACTATTACCTTTCTGACTGAAAGAAACACAGGATACATTTCTGTGTATTCACATTTCCAGAAAACATAAGATCAGATTTCATCAATAAAGGCAGATTGACTAGATTCCCTTGGGTAATTGCTCCGTTACCAGGTTTTTTCTTTCATCAGCACCAGAAAATCCAAGCCCAGGACAGGCAGGACAGAGGCAGGCTGACAGCGCTTGAAAGCACTGAGCAACCACACAAACAGGCAGACACAGAGTCGTTCCCAACCAGTGAACCATGGAAGCTCTGGCCGCACTGAAACACAACTTCAGGGTTTGAGTTCAGCTGATCCATCCGAGTTCTGATCCAGATAGATGCAGGGAGGTAAGGACTCAGAGGCAGAACACCAAGCTGACAGGCATCTGAGAAACAATACCAGGCGCATGAGGATCCAAATTAGACTGACAGAGGTCCGAGAAATCCAAGAGAGCATACCAGACTGATGGGAATCCATACCAGGCTAAAGTGATCCGAGAGAGTATACCAGATTGACGGGAACAAGAGAACAGACTGGCATATCAGGCAGGGAGACACAGAAACCAGGCTCAAAGAGCTCAGCTCCAAAGCAAAATGATGGAGCTTTGTGGACTGTAAGATCCAAGTCTTTATTGAGCAACGCACCTGGCCAGGGTGAAGCTTGAAACCAGTTCCAGGTGCTCTGTGACTCCTGGTCCTCCTTTTCCAGGGCAACAGCAGGAGATGGTGATGTAACCAGCTGATGAACCTCTACCAGCTCCATCCATAGCGTAGCCACCAGACAGGACGTAACAGTAATCATTCAAGTGTCACTGCCAGACCCATTATAGGTTAAAAAGTTACCCCCTCCCCAAAAGATGCCTCGTCTTTATGCTAAACTGTAAATACTGCATATCTTTTGTTGTCCTCACTCAGAATCTGCAGAATTAGATCAAACAAGACTGAATGAACACACACAAACACCAAAACAAACTACAATACACTATCCTACACAAACATTCTTAAATGTTTGTGTAGGACAGTATGACAGAAAATTACACTTTTTGGTAAGTGCAAAATACCCTTACGAAAGTAGCTAATTAACAGGTTTCTTTTTAACAAATCCTCACATTGCCCACAGCTGTTTCAAGTACTTTAGCATAATTAAACAACACTCAATCATCTGCATGAGTAAACAGGCATTGAAAAATGCACACATGATGGCAATTCACTTTATACAGTATATCAAAGTTATATAAAAATCATTTTCATTACAGGCATTCCATCCATGATGAAGAAGCTTATTCACAGTACCTCCTGCTAGAAGATGTAGAGTTTACCATTCCTCTGTGAGTCATTGCCAGTGGTATATCCATTCCATTGATCTGCATCATGAACAATAAAAAGACTAACGCTGCATTAATCACTTGGGACGAGGGAATTCACTGAATTTATGAGACACGTAAAGAATGGGACTGTATTTGCACATCTCTTTTGGGTGAATCCCCTGACCCAATCCCATTAAATCACATATCCTACTGTGGTATGCTCTGGAGTATGAAAATTGTTTTATCGTGAACAAAGTTATAACTTTGGAACCCTGACAGGAAATTAGCTGATTTTAGAGAAGCCAAGTCCTTCCTGTAAAATACCAATACCACTGTCTTTAGAGGAGGAATTTAAATAGGGAGGAGGAAAAGAGTGTACAGTATGTATTTCTGAACCAAGTCAGAACAAAATAAAGGGAGACAAATGGAAGAAAATCTTGAGCTACAAAACACTCAGCCATACGGCATTCAAATTTCTCTCCTAGAATGGAGACAAGGTGCACAGATTATTGTAAATGTTGCTGATGGAGGGATGTTATGGTTTTAGGTATACTGTATGGTACCTGGACATTTTGTGAACATTAATGAGTAAAAAGCATGAATACTGATCTGTACCACAGAGCAAAAAAATACATTTCAAAGAAGAAGAAAAACAAGGTTGTAGAAAATGTGAGACCCATCCCGATTGAATCAGGGACACAGCAGTATACAGTAATTATTTACAGGGCTAAGACTGCTCTCCTTTGCCTCACAGATTTCTCTAATCAAATTTCGCATTATTATTTTGGCCCCACTCACTGACTCAGAGCAGTATTTACTTCTCTTCAATATAACAATTATTTCAATGGTCACAAAATAATGATGCACTTAAAAAATAATTTATATGCAGAACTAAGCAGCATTTTGAAAAGATGATTATACGTCCAGAGAATTAAGTCATACTGCCAGCAAATACAAAATTTGAACTGCAAGCCCACAAACACTTTAAAGCACAATATGCAAGTAATACATCCACAGCAGTCACCTCTTTATTTGAATAATCTGAGTTCTAGTGAAACCCTTTGGAACACATTGTGCTGTTAATACTTCATATGAGTCATGTAAATTAACACGAAGCCAAGTAAATTACATATAATTCAGAGCAACGTTCTGATGGAGAAAGAACTGAATTTAATTTACAGTACTGTAAATACATGTATAATGGCATTTTGGGGGGAATAAACTTTGCTAGGTAGAAAGGACAAATCAAAACCAGTAATTCAACCTTATGTCCTCAGGTAGCAACATGAGCAAGCATGAAATCATTATTATAAGGAGGTCGAGTCCTTCTCACAAGGCTCATATAGTAATTGTACTATCCATATCAGTTAGGTGGAAACCCACCTCTATCTGTACTGCATATAGAGCTAGTCTAATCACTCATTCTGTCCTTCTAAATAATTCGGAGAGGCCAGCTGTGAGTACTTCTCTGTACTATCTACAGTATCTACTGTTTTATTTCTTGCTGTTTCATTTTGCCTGGTGCCCTGCGTTACACTTCCAACTTATCTTTATCTAATCATTAGTTATCCTGTTAATGTATGCTCTTGTTCTTACCTAGTGTAAAGATAAATTAAGAAAATGATCCATTTCAGTTTCACATTAATTTTAGCAGGGATTTCTTTTTTAAATGAAAAAGTAGTAATGGAAAAACTAACCTTTCAATTAAGACTCCTGAAGGAAGTGTTTGAGAGATACTGGGAGAGGTGGATTATTTCTAGAACCTAATGAGAATGACTTTACACATTATACCCTCTGTAATTAAGCAAAATAATGATACATAACAGACTTTATACTCATATTTGTAATGCCTGAGGTTTTGAAATGACTGGCAACTCTTTTTTTCCTGATAACCTTTGTATGTTAAAAAACATAAGTAAAAAAAAAAGAATTTTAAAACATTACAGTTATCTATACATTGATGTGATGTTTTTTTATTAGCCCTATACAATTTCTTGCATTAGGAATTCGTCTTTTCGCATACCCCAGCTTTTCTCCAAGGAGACACAGACAGGGAGAGAAGCTTGGGGTCAGAGCGCAGGATCTGCCATTGTACGGAGCAGTTAGGGTTAAGGGCCTTGCTCAGGGGCCCAACGGAGTAGGATTCCTCTGCCGGCTGCGGGAGTTGAACCGGCAACCTTCCAGTCACAGACACAGATCCTTAGCCACAGAGCCACCTGCTCCGCCCAACTATTTACTATTGTAAATAGTTACTATGTATAGCACTGTAATACATGACCTCTTGTAAGTAATTTCACTGAACTTTTTCCATCCATCCAACCTAACCACTTTATCCAATACAAGACATGGAGGAACCTATCCCAGCAAGCAATGGGCACAAGGCAGGATAAACCCTGGAGGGGAAACCAGTCCATTGCAGGACACACACTGACAATGACATACTGTACTATACACAGACTCATGTGCACAATTAACTTGTAACTGAAAACGATTACTTACTAAAAGTAACTTTCTTTAAGACCGAATCCATATTCATACAGTATATAGTAAGCTGGATAAAGGTATTTAAATAATAAGACGAACACTTAGGTTTTGAAAAAAATGTTATTTACAAAACAACTATTGTTAACAAATAGTTAACAAAAGTATCCTACCCTATACTATATTAATGATGATATACAGTACATGATGAAAATCCCAAAATTACAGTAGAGTGTTTATTATACTTGCATCTTAGTTCAGATAAACATTTGACCATTTGACTTTATGACCACAATACTCATAACATTTATTAATACTCATCACTTGTTCACTAATCATGTCATTAATCAGACCAAGTGAACACCTAATCAATGTCACTGATTTGTTCAGTCAGGCTCAAATTTGGCTTCTTTTTACCACAGGCTGAGCAGTGATTTTTATCATGTTAAAAACTGCAAGCATTCATGTTTTTATTAAGATTTTATTTCACTGGTGGATTGATTAAGGATCAGTACATATTTTAGAATTACAACATGTAATTTAGACATGAATGGAATATAAGTCATATTGTCTCTTGTTGTCATTGTTGTCCTTATTCTACTATTACTTTACTTAGATTTTCTTGTTCAAATTAACAGTTTAGTTAAATAATGAATGGTGTGCCAGGTATGTTGGTGCTGGAACTGTATATGCACCAAATGTTGGACTTTCAACTTTCAGTTCAAGGACTTTTAACTGTAAATGACAACGATTTTCTCTAATGCTTATCCTGTAAATTCTCACTCACAAATCAGCTGCAAAACATTTTGATTGCTGTGCTCATAGTTAAAAGCAGACACTGGAGAAGAGAGAAACAACACAGAAAACCATCTGGTTAACGGACTGACATGCAATCATCACAGCAGCATGGCAGGGCAGTGTAAAATGCAACACTGGGTGTATTTATAATGTCTGAAGCTATTATTTTCTTCCTGTGAGGGGTCAAGAAAGGGGAGTCCGTGATTAAAGTTTGTGAGTGAGTAAATGCCCACATGGACTATCCATTTGTATTACTATGTATTACACTACATCAAGCTAGAACTGAATGTGTTTGCTTTGGAATGCACATGTACTGTACATTTGAGAGTCTATTTAGCATTGTAAATGACCGATGTATTTAGGATAGGATTGCTTTCTGCTGAATTATAAGACAATTAATTTGAGAACTATTTACGATATTTATCCTTTTTACCATTCACCTTTATTTTTTTTTTAATCTGATAAAATCAGTGACAAAGTAAACAGTTTGTGTAACACAAACAAAAGCAATTCGCATTGGGATTTAACAGAAATGCATAAATCTGTGCTGTTTGTTTTTCCTGTATAGTGCCAGGAACTGATCTGTTTCTCTTACCAGATGTTCACTTTTACGGAAGACAATTTTAAGAGCGTAAGGTTTAAATAACAAAGGTGCTGGCTGAAAAACTTTCAATGGTTTGTCCTGAGGTGAAAGTTGATTGCTTTCAAAGTATAAAAATATCAGATGCAGAATAATAAATATTTTCTTCAGAGTTATGGATCTAACCTACAATTAAGCAAATTATGATGTAGTATAGGAGTTTTTTTTCTTTTCTTTTTTTGCTTTGAGAGATTGCTTACATTAACTCTCAGAATCAGGACCCTTCTTTGTGACCTTCTCGAATTCAATCTTGAAGGATTTTTCCTCCCACAGTCCCCTGACAAAATTAATTGCTTTTTTTCCTGGGTTTTCATAGGTGCCGTGTACTGAAATAAGAATCGAACAAGAACTATTTATATTAAAAGAGGTTTTAACTAGGTCAAATGTGTGCAGGAAGATAATTTCCAGCTTTACATCCTACAGAGGACTGTGGTACAGTATATGCAGTAGGGCTGTGCAGAATGTGAAAAAAGAAAAGTGGTCAGTCAGTGTGCATGCCCAGGGACTAGCATGACTGGACAAATGTTAAAAGATAAATGTTATGCTGAAGTCACAGGGAGCCCAGAGGTATTAATCTGTACAATGTCTATTGACTCAGGATCATTCACAGCCATCCCGAACCTGTTCCCTTTGATTGCCCACAAATATTGCTGGAATTCTTTATTTTATTAAGGGGAGAACTGTATGTATTTTGTGAGAGGTGCACTTTTTACATCACTGTGACCTTGACTGTCATCAAGGACTTAACAAATATAATGTCATCAGAGACTGACTGCAGCAAAGCCAGCATCAAGATCCTAAATAATGAGTTGCAGCCAACGTAATTACAGAAGACCACTGGTGTTATCAGCCTTCAAAAAGTCTCGAGCAGTCTAAAACAATGCTTTTCCTACGATGTTTAAATTCTGCCTGTTATCAAACTACCAAGAAGTAACCTTGTTGGCCACAATGCACAATGCTTGGTGAGCTGTTTTAGGACAAAGCCTTAAAATATTTCAACCCCCCCCCCCATTCTGCATCTCATTTTCAAATGTATGTCAGCTTCCCTGGAGAGCTGCCAAAATTGTACCATTTCTTGTCTACTGATTCCTACAAATCTGGAACGCACACACATGATCAGATTTAAGCCGCCTTCTCTATCAGCTCTACCCCTAAACAAAAAAGTATTTATTTAACATTGGAATGCCACATATACAGCATGAATTTTCACATTTTGGAACATAAACAAAAAGTAAATCACTTTTAACTCTTTCACAGAGGAACACAAGTCATTCACTGCTTCGAGATACAAGCCAATCGTCCTTTATTAAATTAAGCAGCATCACCACCTTGTAGCCTAGTGGAATAGGTTAAACCAAATCAAATTCCATTTGGGGCTCACACAATCCAACCTCGTCAAAGTTCCTCCTTAATTCAGTTTTCCACTTGTCCACCTGGACTGCTGTGTAATAGCACTAAAGTTGCACATAAACAGCTACACATCATTCAGTTACATTTCAGTGCTGGATGATATGAGTAGCCTTCCTTCTATATGTAATTAACTTTAGGATGAAAAGTGTGATAGAATGCAATATACACAATAGTCAGTAAGTATCATGCATTTGTGACAATTTGTTGATGTGGTATTACAAAACATTAATTGTATCTAAGCAGCAGTTTCACAATAAACTCTGAACAACTGCATTTAAAAAATGTATAACCTACAGTATGTCTTCATTTTGAATTTAAACAAATACAACTGACACACTGTATTTTAGATAAAATTTAAGATTGCACTGTTGGGCCTATAGGTACGTACTTGTGATAACTGGTAAAATGTCCTATCTACTGAATTTGCATGAATGGAACGAATGCAGTTCTTTAAACGTCAGGTGCTACATTTTAGCTCTTATGTGTACATCTGTTCCTGTAAATGTTTGTCCTTGACCTATTTCAGGTCTGAAAAGGAAGACATTTGTTGTATTTTGTCAATTAATATAATGTGTAGTTCAGATGAAACAGTACTGGAAATGTTTCCAAATTAACAACTCTGTGTAAAAAGAAAATGCGATTTAAGGTTTGATATATATAGCACCACATGAGAGAATAACCTCCTTTAGTTCAACAAACAATTTGACATCTGTCTTCAGACATTAAATTACATAATGTCTCCAATTTTGTCTACAGTTACATTGCGGACAGCCAGTAAATCAAATAATGGACTTTAATGTAACATATTGCCTGATATACATCAAACAATGATGAAACTGTCTTACCAAATTCCCACTGGTATAATAATTATTCCGTAATCTGATGTGAAATTGAACGAATGTCTGAACCACTTTCACTTGAATTTTTAAATACCTTTAATAAACTGGGAAGCCCTAGGACATTTGATTCTCAGTGCTTGCAGTACTACTTTGTATACTGTGTACAGTAAGTTACATGTAATGCTACACTTCGGTTGTCTCTAGGCACTGCAATTACATAATATTAAAACTACTAGAGGGTGTCTAAATGTACAAAGTGCAGTGCTTCATAAATCTGTTATTACTTTCTTTATGATCAGATTACCCCTTTTAATGTTAACTTGATTTACTTGAAAAATAAAGTGCACTCCAAAGGATTAAATAAAAAAATCCTCCACAGCAGTTTACAATTCTAAAGGTTTCTTCTTATCTAGAGAAACACTATACGGTATACGTTTAATCTTTTTTTTTAAATGACAGACTTTGAGTAGATACATTTAAGTTGCTGTGTTGTGCTTTATTATCTTATTTACACAATTATTCATATTCATACACTTCATCCCATAAAACAAAATGTACTGAAACTGAAAATAACCAATGTACTGAATGTACTGTAAATATTTCACAGTGTGTGATATTTAGTGATAAATGCACACATTATTTCATTAAGTGGTCTCCTGATCATTCAGTTCATGTTTCAAAACTCTTAACAATTGTTCCCATTGCACAGATACCATATTTCATCCATTTTAGAGTTTTCAAGCTGTTTACACAAATAGTAGTGAGAAAGGTCATAGATACAGTAAATATATACTTGCATGATTTTGTTTTAACTTCACCCATCTCTATGGGTTGTAGGATATACCTACAGGCTACAAATTTGCATTTTTGTTCCTTTGTTAAAATGTATTAAAATATATGTCTATTACAAACATTGCTTTAAAAAGGTTTATACCTGTAGCAATTCTAACTGTCTCAACACTCTTACACAAGATAGACAATATATTAATCTGTATAAACTTCTAGCCTGTTAATAAAGATTTTTCATATCATACAGTACGTGTCACGAAGCATTAAGAAGCAGGACCCTATGCAGACGGAAGAATCCGGAAGGGAGTAAAACAAACATGGGGGAGAGAAGACTAGGAACAGGGCTGCTAGATGAACAGGGGTGCGTTTCGGCAGTGCGCTGGTGTTCGGTGGGGGGGGGGGATGGGCGTGGTCCAGGCGAAAGTCCAAAGGGAGTCCATAGGGAAATCCAGAGTGGGAGCAAAAGCCCAGAACCGCGTAATCCATCCTCAACAGACACGACAAAAGTTAAAAACGGGAGTGGGTTCCGATGTGGGGACGGGGAAATAAAAAGGGGTAACAGGCCTTGGAGCGCCTAGCTTTTGATGAAATGTGTTAATATGTGTGTTATACAGTAAATCATTATTTATATTTATTTTCGTTATTTCTCTTGACACAACTATTCTCTACCTTGTTTGGAATTCACGACAGCATATCTTTGAGCAAAGACTATAATAAATGTTGTCTTATCTAGTTTAAATGAGCTCGCAAAAATATATATTAAAGGAATGGAGTTATAATTATACTTCAGAAGAGAGCCAAGTTCAAGCTACCCAAGTCTATTAAGGCTAATTCTGAACAGCTGCTTGGGCAAAGACATTTAATCTTATTAGCTTTATTATATTAGCACTATTATTATCTTACAGCATTACAGAATTCTGTTTCAGCATCTACAATATTTGCAGATCTTCCTATTTTGGTATGGTCTTTGAACTTAACTCGTTTATTAACCATACCAGAATCTAAATATTAAGTAAATTAAGATAACCTGTGGCCCTAACAGAGATCCATGTGTTACTCCTCCAATTACATCAGCCCAATTTGGGCATTCACCCATTATCTATACTCTTTTTATCATTTTCTATAATGTGGTCCATGGGCGCTGCATAAATGGCTGACTCTGCCCTCTGACCCCAAGCTTCTCTTCCTGTCTGTGTGTCTCATGGAGAGCAAGTTGGGGTATGTGAAAAGACAAATTCTTTATACACTAAATTGTATATGGCCAATATAGTGCTCTTATCTTACGCAAATATCTCTAATACATTAATTAAGCAACTGACTACATTGCTACAAAACATGATCTGTTTTGTTTTGCTGTATTATAGACAGTATGTGATAGCACAACACTACAACACTATCTACCTGAATTAAAATGTTGTATATCGAGTACATTATAGCCTCATGTTATAATGACCTGACCTGATGAGTGAAGCAGTTGCAGAACAGGAGAGTGGATCCACTCGTTAGGCTCTAGGAAGTCAGCAAAAGCAAAAGTGAATGTATTGCACTGAGAGTGGAGGCAAGATGGAACTCAGTCTTTGACAAAGGACAAGTCCAGGAGATACAGCTGAAGCAGGGTCTGAAGCCAAGCAGATGGGGAGCTGAGGGGAATCTGGGAACAAGTTTGTGAGCGCAAGAGAGGGTTGGTGTACAACAACGCAAAGCTGGGAAGCAAGCTAGAGACTAAGAGAACGACGAAGAGCAGCGAGGAATAAGCAAGAATCTCAAGGTAAGAAACCCAATGACTGAGCACAGGACATGGGGTGCAACAAGAATAAAATACCTGGCATTTATTATTATGACGCCCATATCAAATCTTTACAGCATTGGTAGATGTTTCAGGCCAGGTGGAGATGGAGTCTTGCAAATTACTTTTGAACTGACCAATGCCTTTAGTGAATATGGTTTTTTAATGCGCTGAAGGTATTCACTCTTTAAATAAACACTAAGCCATTTTAAGACTATTATCTAATATTCACAAATAATAAATGCATAGTGCTGTGCAATTTGCATGTATAGAAAAAACCTAAAAAGTACAAAATTATATTAAATTACAGTACACCAGGAAAGCTAGTTCCACATTAATACATCACACTCTATTACTTTTGCAGCATGGAAGACTACACAAAAATAACAACCTGTGATTGATCATGACTCATTCACTGCACTGCAGGGATTCTGCACAAACAAAACAAAACCTACAGTACTTTGCTCCTTTTCCTTATTTAATACTATTGCTCATCACTGTAGTAAGGCTGAAAAATATGCACATAGGCACAGTTACAAATCAAAGACAAAACACCTGTCACTTAATGCAATTATTCTCATTTTTTAAGTACCTTCATTATGTTTTATCATTACACTCTGACATGAAGACGAAAGTTCCAACAACGTAATTGCCATAGTAAATGAGTCATTACTCTTTGATACTCTGTCATACCACACAAATGGCTCTTGCCTTAGTACAGTATATGCATGTTTTTCTAAGCATTTTTGGAAAACAAATATTTCTGCAAATTGACATCGTAATTCTTTAGTCTGGCTTATAAATTGTTTGAATGAGCTGCATACTGTATGTCAAAGGTTGAGTTTTCAGTTTCAGCACCTGAAGCCGATACAAAACAGCGATGGATCATAAGTGGAAAATGGCTCTGCACTACATTATCACACAACTTAATGAAGAGAAAGTGACACCAGGCATTAATTCCTTCACAAAAAAGCTCTCTATATGTTACCATTACACAGCAAAAGTGATAGCAGGATGAGGAGGTAAAAAGGCTCTTTGGTCAATTTTCGTCTCAGTAATGGAAAAGCCTCTAAAAATCCACTTTGCAGTTTGTGTGCATTTTAACTTATTGTATATTTTTAAAATGGTAATAAATCCAATCCAATATTTCACTAAAAGGTTGTTTTTTTTGTAAAAGTAGGGCACTAAAATAGTTTTCCCAGAAACACTGGAATAAGTGTGGCAAGGTGACACAGTAGTTAGTATTGCAGCCCTTACAAGGCTGATGGTCTGAGGTCCATTCCTAGGGCTCTATCTGTGTGGAGTTTGAATGTTCTTCCTGTTTCCTCCAGGTGCTCCAGTTTCCTCCCACAGTCCACAGATACTACACTTGATCTTAGCCAAAAGGCCGAGAAGCACCACAGATATACTGGTAGGTTAATTGGACTCTGGGAAAATTGGCCCTAGGTGTGAGGGTGTGAGGTGTGGGTGTTCCCTGAAATGGACTGGTGTCCCATCCAGGGTGTCCTGCCTTTTGTCTGTTGCTTGCCAGGACAGGCTCTGGCTGCCCCTGCAACCCTGAATTGGATAAATCCATTAGAAAATAGTTGGACAGAAGGACTGGTGAATAAAAGCTTGGAAAACCCAAGGGTCTTATGTTTGGGGATTGCTAATTTAGGCTAACTCAGATGAAAAAAGTATTAAAACTACAGTTTAAACCAAAATACTATATTGAGGGACTCTGTAGCCTTAAAAAACAATAGGATTAGTATATTCATTTACAATCAGCTTTTCCCGGTAAGGGCTGCTGCCAACGGTGTTCGTTCTTAACATTAATTTCCACAGGATGATTAGTGGCAGTCATCTTGGTAGTAATAATCCTGCAAGAATTGCCCAAAACATATGAAACTATACTGATAATTTTCTTTTTCTGTAGTCTGCTGACAGACATGTTAAGGAAAAAAAGGTTTACTGTACATGCTCCGAAGAAACTATGGTAATAATAAACCATAATAATAAACTTCTAATAATAATAAACTTCTGATCCTGAAGGATCACACCTTCCCCCTTCTCTTAACAACAGACTACTTTTCTTCTAAATTTTCTCCATTCATTGGAGGTTTCATTTCACACCTCTCTACACCTATTCGGACTTCACACCTCTTGAATGGCCTCTCTTTCTGTCCCCTGCTCCCGCCTCTCGCTCCTCCTCCCTCCCAGCCTTTGTTCTCCCGCTACATTACCTTTGCTTACTGCCTTGTCTTTCTCACACCTGAAGAAGGCTCCACGGCCGAAACGTTGTGTATTCTTTCTATTTTTTTCAGCATGGAATAAACCTATTACTTGTTCCTTTGCAGCCTATGCATGCTGATGCAGCTACCCACCTGAACTATAATAAACCACTGTTTACTATTGACTATTTGAGAAAACTGTTTCAGAGAAGCAGAATTTAACAAATTTCTACCACACCAATATAATAAAAATATTCCATTAACACTGTTGTATGCAATTAATGTAATGTAGTGTTACTATAACTATAAGCATCATATTCTGTAATGAATAACTCAGTAGAGAAAATACTGTTTCTACAAAAATAATATTAATATAGAAATGTATTATTTCTGTCCTTTTATGTCTTAAACCAACAATAGCTTGAAGATTCCAGGATTTCCAGTAGTTGTAACTACAGTAATTCTTGCAATTAATAAACATACAGGTATCAGTACCACGTGTTACTGATTTATAAATAGATTACTGAACAGTTCGCATTTCTGAAAAAAAAAGGCTAGTATACCACAGATTAATTTACTTGAACTTGAAACTTGAACTTGAACTTTATTGCCATATGTAACCGGTACTGGTACAATGGAATTCTTACTTACAGAAAGTATCTCGATTGTAAAACAAGTGTAAAAAACAAAACAAAGTGCAAACAGTGCATCCAAGACAAGATACAAACAAAAAGCAGACAATAATAATAAATTCGTATTATTATTAAGTCTAGTATTTTTAACTTTGTATTATCTTTCTCATATACAGTACTCTTAACAGTCAGAGTTTTGGGAACACTCTGTATAAAGTCCTCAGGTCCTTTTTTAAGGTTTTCATGCATAACCAACATACTGTAAGATTTGTTACTTGCAATTAAAGTTCTTTTTAGCTCCTGTACTATATATTACACTTTTTTCCCCAACACACAAAGACAAATATAGAGGATTCTCAATAAATTAACAGCTGTTATTCTCAAGTCGTTCTCCACAACGTTACTATTTTAAAATAAAAGTTGTAAAATATGAACAAACCCCTCACCACGCTATTTCATAACAGCAGACACAGGACCTGTTGGTATGTTATAAAAGAGAATGGTAAGCTCTGGAGGTTTCAAATATTCTGCCAAGGAGGCAAGTGTAGAAGAAATCATTAGCAGTTTTGTACGCAAGCACACAGAAGCATATGTTATCAGAGACAGTCACTGATAATGTTCTTAAAAATACTGCATGCCTGAATAACCTAATCCACTATATTGCTCGCTCCATGATATTTTAATGATGGCAATTTTTTCCTGTTGTCATCATAATGCCAAAAAAGGTACTTTGATTCCCCCACATTATGGATCCTAATAAAAATGGCCTATTGAATAATATGATCCACACAAAAGGCACAAAGCTTCTTCATCTTTATTTTTGGCTAGCCCATCAATTTTATTGCAAAAACTACAAGAGTTCCATCAAGTGACTTGGCACAAGCCCCAGAAAACATTGTTTGATGTGTCTTTGGAATGATTCATTTCCTCTTATCAACTGCCAAACACTTTCACTTCCCTCTATCAGTAAAACATCCTCCCATCCTAAATTAAAAAAGAACTTTACTCTTTTTCATGCATGCACTCTAAGCTTAGGGGCACAGCTTACTGAAGCTAGCAGATTTTTCTTGTTAATTTGTGTATTACAATGCTGAGCAATTAATAATTAATCCTAGCTATGCGAGTCCACAGCTTGTTTTCTCTTCAAGCTTCTGCATGGGGGAACTAAATAAGAAAGAATGAAATAAAAAATAAAGATAAGCTATTTCAGCTCAGGCTTTCCTTTTTCACAGTCATCACGAAATTACATTGAGAGGTTTGCGTGACAAACTTGTACTGTCATTAAAACAGCAACGTTTCTATATATTATCACAAATGTTAAATCACAATCTATTTGACGTGTTTAATATAAGAGCTTCTCTTTTCCATGATTAACTCCATGCTTAATTCAACTTTATTTATTTATTTTCTGTGCATTTTAATATTTTACTATATGAATAAGATACTAATCCCCATTATTGTTTCTCACTTGAGAATATTACGTGCTTTTACTTGGTTCAGGAAGTACCAACTCGTCAGAACAATACTGCTGAATTTCCATGCATGGTGGTAAATACAATCACTGTATCTAAAAATACAATCACTTACCAATCATCCATCTATTTTCTCACTGCTTACGCAATACAGGGTCATGGGGGAGTCAGAGCTTATACTGGCAAGCCATGGGTAATCAGGGTCTAATAACATACAGTACCAGTATTGCAGTATGCCTTTGGATTGTGGGAGGAAACCAGAGGACCCAGGAAAAAAACACATGAACACAGGGAGAACAGAAAAATTGCTTGACGGTGTTTGCTGGCTATACAGTATATTGCTGGACTCAACTGAAGACAGCAAACTAAATACACATGGACTTTTTTTTTACAGATGTTTGCTCCTTGTGACAATGCCACAATGAGGTATTGTCAGGGAGCAAATGCAAGGCCTTCAGAAAGAAAGAAGGAAAAACTAAATTAAAATGCATGTATTCATAACTGTATTCTGAATGCAAAGTACAGAACTACCAAACAAAATTAAAACAAAATAGTTTTCTTGGTCAATTAAACTTATTGAGCCAAAATCCAGTTAGTGGATTCTGAGGTTCTTAGCCTCAAAGAGGCTATTAAAGTATTATAGCAAGTAGGAGTGGATTGTGAGGAATATGACTGATTGCGAAAACTCATCAAGATTCAATTAAAGAATACCAAGGCACTTTATGACCCAGATTCTTTCTCTGTGGTGTCATGATCCAATCCAATTATCCAAAGGAGTAAGATATACTGTACATAAAATATATATGTGTGATTTTAGGTAAGACCTCATACAACACTTGATTTATGATTTTTTTTTGTTTTCACAGATTTGTCTAGCCACATCACACAATATGCCCATGATACTAATAAAAGCTGCAGAAAAGATACATTTATTAATTTATTTAAGCTTTTTCCTCTCTGGCGTGTTGGGTTTCTAGTGCAGGACTGTTAAGACATGGGTGCTTTGTATGGTGTATGTTAACCAGCCACAGCCAATGCAGTAAATCTAAAGAATGTATCCCTTTACTTCAGTGACGTTCATGGAAATAATGTTGTAAACATTATGCTCAGCAATCCCAAAGCATGACTTGAATTGAATTTTGCACACATGTGGAAAAAGATAAACCATGTTAACTACAGCAGCAGCTGAAAGAAGTAGTTGTCTTAAAAAATGACATACCTTATCCCATATAAATCATTGACAATTTTCAAGAAATTAAGCCTTACAGCAGAAAGTCCTTTACATTTTACAGTTTAATAACAGCACCAGCTTCCTTCTTAAATCTTATCTGAGAAGATATACAGTAGAACCTGGCAGCCTTTAGTCCTACTAAACCACATTTGTCATTATAGTATTGTTCTGCTTTCTCTTCGTATCATGCAAATCCAATTACATTCACTGATTCTTGTGCTTCAGTCTTACTGCTGCATGCATAATGTGCACATTTTTATGAAGACACAAATAATGAGGTCAATCATGAAGAAACTCCAAATCTCCAAGTAATGAGCTAAGGTACTTTTGTATTCTGAAATCATTTGAAAAAGAAAAGGCACAGAGAGACAAAGGTGCAAATACTACATTGTGATTTCAAAATCACATCAGTTTTGTCATTTAATTTTGTGCAAAGATGTCACTTTACTTTAGTTATGCAGCAATGCCAAAAACAGCACCTGTGAAAATAAATAATTTACAAATCCATTTGTTTGGGAGTGAAAAAAATAGACTTTTTCTTTTTAAAACAAAACACTGTTTCGCTTGATGTGAATTATTTAGGTCAGGGATCTCCAGGCCTGTTTCCAGAATAAGGTTTTGTAGAAAGCAGCAGGTTTTGTAGAAAACTACTGGATTACATAGCTACTGTAGATCCTAAAGGACTAGAAAAAAATGTAAGTACTGTATAATCAACTCATGTTGAGTTAAATTAATTTTATAATAGGTTATTTATAACAAATTTCCTACCCCAACATAACATCCAGAGTACCCTAACTGACCATACTATTTGCTTAATTTATGAATACCTAACAGGTCTTCAGAATCTTTAGAAATGAATGACTTTGTTACTAAACTTATAAATTAGGGCTCTCAGGGATCAAAGTTGAAGACTGTTCATTTAGATACTTGAGACTATCTTGTGTTTACTTTAAACTTCTAAAGCAAATCATAAATGTGTCGGCCGTACTTTCTATCCATCCATTTTCTCACCGTTTTATGCAATACAGTGTCACAGGGAAGCTTAACCTACAGTATATAGGGAAGCAAAAGGTACCAAGGCAGGATACACCCTGGATGGGACACCAGTCTATCACAGGGCACAGACACAAACACACACAAACACATACTGTACCTAGGGTCAATTTTCCCAGAGGCCTATTAACCTACTGTACCAGTATACTGTATCTATCGACTGTGAGAGGAAACCCAGATGAACACAGGGAGAACAGAATACTATACAAACTTCACACAGATAGCACCCTAGGATTTGGACCAAGCGCTAACCACTGCACCACCATGCCACCCTGGGCTGTACTTTAAGATCCTTAATTATTGTTCTTCACCCAAGTCATCTCGCCACATTTGTCATCACGTCTTTTTATTCTTCAAGACAGACCACAGCTCCACATCAGAGAAGTGAATTTCACACATTTACCTTTAAATCCACCTGTTCACACCAGGAAATGTAAGGGAAAAGGCTGTGCATGTATATTAATCTCCAGGCTCACTGGAGCTTTGTTACAGATCCATGACACCAGCCAATCACTGTAGGCCTAAGTTTCTGGCAATATCCCCAATATTTAATGAATTACAGGATGGCAATTATGATCCAATGTTATTATGGTCTTTGAAGCTACAAGGCCTAAAAACATTCAGTTTTGTTAATCTGGTTTCACAATAGGAAAGATATTCTAATCTAAAATTTGCCCACCAGTGGTATTATTCCGAAGCTTAATATGACTTTTATAAACAGGTTATACTGTACACCCAACCAACCTACAACTGAGAGCCAATCCAAACAAATCTTGCTGACTGCCCTCAGTTCTTGGTCATGAGAGTAACCTGTGGAAACTAAAGTCACTGACCTGTTCAAAGAAACATAACATGGAGATTTCAATCAGGACTCTGAAGACAAGACTGGGTATTGATTATGAGTGATTTCTACTACCTTCCCAAAAATTTGATTAGTAAAGAGGATGATCAAATCCATCAAGAAGCTAGCCTGGGCAATTTTTCTTACAAGAACAAAAAAAGCCTCAATGCTTTTATCAGGGACTTGATAAATGAGCTGCCTTGTTAAAGACAATCTTTCCCCCATTATTATTGGTGATGCACCGGACATATGAAATAGCTAAAAATAGGATTTTGATAGAACAGGAATTTTATTCTTAGTGTGTCTTCTGAGATTTACCCTGCTGTTGTAGTCTACTAAAATAGAGGTCTGGACTGAAATGGTGAAGACCAAACATGGATTACATAATGCTACAGATATTGTTGTAGCCATGCACATACAGTACTGTACAAATAAACACACACCGCGTATGAGTATTCTAAATATATATAGTCTTGTTGGCTTTCTCATTACCTTGAAAACTCCAGCAGGGTTCTCCTTGGTCCAATCATGGAAAACACCTGAGGTCCAAGAATATATACTGTAGATTTGCAAACAGAACGGTAACTAGAAATATTCAGATGGACAATATATTTGAAAATCCAACCGAATGTCTCCCAGTTTCTCATTAACAGTATGTCGGTTTCACATGGGACAGCAATTTATTTATATATTTACCAGTATTAGTAAGCTTCACAGGTATATAAATTGGCCTGTCCATCAAGAAATGGAAAGATTGGCGATGAAAGAAATAATGCAATATGCAAAATTCTAATATTTTTATATTAATTCTTGACATTTACATTTTTAAAACGCATTACAAAACTGACTTATGTACTGGTTTTATGTACTGTACACACTTTGCTTTGTCTACATGCTGCAAGTTTTGAGGGTTGTGGTCTCACAGAGTTATAGTTTTGTTTCTTAACCAGCTTTCCGAGCCACTGAAACACACTGATAATTATCATCTTCAGGAGTGAATCACAGTAACCTTTCAGTGAAGGCTACAAGCCTGACAACGAGAAAGCCTCCACAAAGCCAGCAGGAAATATCTCACAGCCATCTGGGATCAGTACTCCGAAAGGAAAACCTGTCCACCCCCCCACTTTCCTTCCAGCTACATGCTCTACCATCTTTGAAGAGTAGAGATTGTTCTTTGTGAGCCATTAGTTATGTTTGTACTCTTGTGGCACAATCATCTTTGATTAATTCTCCAGCTGGCTTGCATTCCTCCTCTGGTAATTACAGCACAGGCATTCGCTGCGTAGCCTGATACAGTAGCTAAGGAGAGGAATATTCCGAAGGGGCCTTGGAGAATAGCTGGTTCCTTCTTCTGACAAGAACAAATTTATGAAGCAAGGAAAATACTGCCATGCATAAATGAAATGGGAGGCGGATATGTGTTAATAGGTGGATCTTGAAGGTTAATAATCAGAGCCTCTTAGTGCCATTATTAAATAATTAACCCATCTAGAGTATGTCTAGGGTACATTTTATTCAGTAAGGGTTTCCAATATGGGTAAAATAACATGCACTGTATCTTCCAAACTGCTGCATACCTACATAGTAACAAAAGTGGAACAGAAAAAACAAGACGCTCCAAAGACAAAATGCGCAAATGAAAACTACAATTGACACTATAACTAAACACTGGATTTTCTATAATATGTTTCTAAGATACAAAGCTGCAGTTGTCTTGGACTGAAAGCAAAGCTGGATATCACAGGCTGTTTTCTTCTCACCCCCAATCTTAGCAATGACAAAGTTACAGTATAGTGATTTCCCAGTTTTGAAACTGGTTCGTGCTCCATATCCTGTTTTTGAACATCATGTTGCTGTGCTTTCGAAGATATCTATTTTTGAGGTCTTTGAAGGCCAACATATTGTTGCATGTCGGGTAGGAGGAATTAGCAAAATGTTTAGATTACCCATCAAAAGGTCTGGGTAAATTTGAAAGAATGTGCATTCTTTGAGCTTTTAAAGAGCTGTCATCTCACTTGAGGCAGTCAAAATAATTCAAATTGTAGGTAACTATACCATGTTAATATTTAGTAACACTGTGTAGTTAAATAATTAAATCAGCCCTCTTACTTAGTGCATCGACAGTGAAAGAGAAAATAAAAAAGCACACTCAAGAGAATGAGAGAAAAGAAGAAATACAGGAGAAGACTGGAAAGAGAAGCAGCTGCACTATGATAAAGTTTCCTCCTTCAACAGATTAAGAGATCAGAATCTGTCCAGATAAACTGAACACTATAAAAGAACTAAGAAAGGTTTTAAGAAAGGGACTTGTTGTCTTAAATTTCTGGGAATACTTATTTCCTGCTTGTGGAACCCACAGATATCACTCTTTGTTCAGCAGTGCACTGTTTTGTATGGGGAAAAAGGTTCCAATTCAATTAGTATCCATTTAGGGGAGGGATTTAGTCATGATGGGACACAGATTCGCTTCTTGCCCTTTATGGTTTTGTGTTTCAATTGCTGTGAGAGTTATATGTGTTTCTGTTTCCATGTCTGTAGAAAGTAGGGCTCTGATAATCACAAATCTGTAAATATCTGTTTACAGCTGTGAAATGTTGTGAGTTGTGTATCTGTGAAAATTATTGTAATAAACATTTCTTTGTTCTTTGAAGTTACTATCTGGTCATTACTTTATTACCAAACTGTGATGGAGAAACCAAGAAAGCATATTACACTTAGTATTCCTTGATTGTAGTGGGTGTAATTATTGCAATTTGATATATTTGCCATGTACAGTATTTTGTTATTTTAACATTTCCACTTTTCAACAATATTTAAACACTATATATTGTCCAACACCTTTCAATATATTTTAAATTATAGTTGCTGTTGACTTTAAAAATGAAGGCTGAAATTTACAGTACATGAAATACAGGACAAAAAGGAAACATGAAGATAAATGGGTTCAGTATGTAATTCAGACAGTAGCCGACATCTTAAGCTTTGTGTCTTGATTATCCTGTCACTGTCCACTGACACAAACCATTCATTAACAGCCATTTTAGCAAAGGAAATCACTGAAGGTCAATCCACTGGTAGATCTGGGACAAAATTTCTGTTGATCGTGAAGTGTCAGTATCGTTTTTCTTTTTCACCAAATCAAAGATTTTTGAAAAAGTGGCCTTAGAAGCTACTTCAACTTGATACTCATTAACTTCTGCACTGTATTTCTATTTTGTTGGTGTTTTAGAATCAAATGATGTTTGTTTCAATAGCATCCAGAAGTAATAAATGAAGAAACATTAAAACAAAAAGAATCCATTACGTTAATCTTGTTTTTCCAGGTGCTACAAACAACTTTACTAAAAAGTCTGTTACAGAACCCTTGGGAAAAAAAAAACATAAAATGCACTTTACATTTCAACTAACATACAGTAAATACTACAAGCTTGTAAAAGAAAAGAAGAATCAAACATACACATTTTGAATTCAGTCCCCCAATAAAAATCCCCATAGGATAGGCCTACTTGATAAATGTAATTCCTACAGTTGAAGATATATGTGCTTTATACTCATATAATCAAAACAGCAGTCATCCAGTTGTTTTGACACCACACAGGTTTATTAGATACATTAACCCTGATAAAAGATGCCCAGATGGCAACTGAATCATCCCCTTTATCAGATTATATGTTCTTGTAGGAAAGTATTGATTTCAAGGAAGAGGAGGGAATAAATCAATGATATGCAACCTATTCTACGACACACAGTTTATCAAAATCTCTGAAGACAACATGGATTATGATATAGTGAGTGTTTGGCATTTTTCCAAAGGACGAGTGTTAAAATTTTCAGTGCTTTTCAGTGAAAGATATATTTGGTTAAGAATGTAGAAGAAACATTTTACAAAAGGAACATAAAAACTTGCCCTTTTCCTGACAACAAAAGGGACACTGTAATACAACTCTAATATATGTGGCAAAAATCTGATTTTATATGCAGCTCAGTGTTTTACAGATGCATTTTAACTTAAGTGAAGAAACTGTAATAGACTCTGGCAAGTGAGGTGTGCTGGTAGACTAAAGGATGTTCAAAGGAGTTGGATTGTTTGAAAATAATTTTAATAAATTGACAGTTGATTTAATTTTAATTGACCATGTCTACCCTCATCAGCAACCACTGCAATGATTTTGTAAAGCTTTTATTGCTGCTCTTCTCCTTGTATTACTGTATTTCTCAAATCATTACGATAAGGATATACAAAAAAGGTAGGTTCAAGAAGACTTATTTACTGGCAGAAAAAATATTAGCTGTTTTTCAACAGTGAAAACATGAAAGCTTTATTGCAACTAGCACTAAGTTACATAACGTGATTTGCATGATTCTCAATGAAAACAAGATCAAAATAAGTAAAATCTATCTGCGCACAAGTCAAGCTACTGGATATTTATCAAAGTTCTGGGATGCTACAGTTTATAGAGGTACAAAAATAATTTCATTAGAAAAGCATAAGCATAAAGAAGAGCTTAAATTCTTCAATTTTCCTGCATATTAACTGAAAAAAACAATAGGTATGACAGTATTCACATGTAACTGGATTGTATACAAACTGTACAATGAAACAACTAGCAAATAATGTATAATGATGATTTGTGAAAATCAGAACTGAGCGTTTGTGTTTCCCAAATCCACTGATTAATTTAATCAGAGTGCTAGTGAGCTAGAAGACTGAAATCTATTAATATGTCCATTTTCCACAGTAATTTCCTATGAAGGATGGCGGAAAACTAGAGCCTTTCCTGAAAAATACAAGGTGTAAAGTGGAAATTACACTTGGTCAGGAGCCCAGCATGTCTCTGGACAGTGGGAGAAATCAGATAGCCCAGGAATACAGGAAGAACCCTTCATAAGCCAAAACTGAACCCAGAATCCCAGAGCTACAGTACTGTACATGTATGAGGCACGAGAACTGACTTCCACAGCACCAAAAGAGTATATTTCAAGTTTGGAAAATATTTGGATTTCCAGTTCAGATAAAGCAAATTTGCACACTGCAACACTACAGATTTTTTCCTAACAGCTTTAGAGAATTTAAAGCATGCCATCAGGCTGACTGCAGTATATCACTGTGATCTCCAGAGGATTTTCGTCTGAAAATCCAACAGCAGAAAGAGGCGGCATTTTACTATTACATTTCAAGTTCTTATTATAGTGTAGCATTGATTAACAGAGTATCTTCTCTAATACAATGGGTGTTTCTATTTTGAGTTCAGTCTGCACAACTTTAATCTTTTCACTTCATTAAAATAAACAATATGAGATAAGAAGATGAGTGATGTAGCAGGCAGGAATGGTATGAGCAGTGCAAAGTGGTCTTAGCCTCAGTTTACCTATACATATTGATCAGTTTTTTTCAAATATTAATTTACTCTGAATACAGAAACATTAACCATAGGGTTCTGGGTCTAAAAACAAATACAAATACAGTAATTTTTCAAGGCTCATACAGTAAGAATTAATATGAGCCTTGAAACCCTTGATTGCTAATCGGAAAAAAAAACCTCTAAGAGTCACTTTTTTCCTGTTAGTGCAAAAAATGACCTCATGAAGTATGAAGTTTAAATAATCACGTGTTGAAAAAATGTAAAACACTCAGCAGAAAACAGACTGAGCACCCATCAGCAAATGCCTGCTGTGATATATTGGCATTACACAGTTGACAGCACTGCAGAACAAAGGTAGAAACAATACTGCTAATATTCCCTGGTAGTTTTAAGTATTTCACCTCCATGTCTGTGTAAGCAAATACAATTAAAATAAGTTAACAGGCATGAAATATCCAGTATCTTGTGTTGGCTTTCACAAATGAGCCTGCAACTTGTAAAAACTGAAATAGCTCAGACTTATGTAATAATAATTGCTTACACTTATATAGCGCTTTTTCTGGACACTCCACTAAAAGCGCTTTATAGGTAATGGGGACTCCCCTCCACCACCACCAATGTGCAGCATCCACCTGGATGATGCGACGGCAGCCATAATGCGCCAGAACGCTCACCACACATCAGCTATCAGTGGGGAGGAGAGCAGAGTAATGAAGCCAATTCACAGAGGGGGATTGTTAGGAGGCCATGATTGATAACAGCCGATTGGGAAATTTGGCCAGGATGCCGGGGTTACACCCCTACTCTTTTCGAGAAACACCCTGGGATTTTTAACCACAGAGAGTCAGGTCCTCGGTTTTACGTCTCATCCGAAGGACGGCGCCTGTTTACAGTATAGTGTCCCCGTCACTACACTGGGGCATTAGGACCCACATGAGCCGCAGGGTGAGCGCCCCCTGCTGGCCCCCCTAACACCTCTTCCAGCAGCAACCTTAGTTTTTCCCAGGAGGTCTCTCATCCAGGTACTGACCAGGCTCACACCTGCTTAGCTTCAGTGGGTTGCCAGTTGTGAGTTGCAGGGTGATATGGCTGCTGGCTTGTACAGTATCTTATCTGTATCCCCAATGTAACACAAGCACTATCCCAACACTCTTTTGGAGGAACTACAGTACAGTAATACAGTACATCCAAAAGGCAAGAACAGGTATAACAAAACAACAACAGCAAGTCCAACAAATCATAGTTGATCATCTTACTATTTTTATTATTTTAAGCATAATAGAATCAATTCAATTCAAAATAATTCAATAGAATCATTTTATCATTTACTTTCAAGGAGTTGTGAAGGAAAAACAAACTGTATTGGCAACATGTTTCAGGAGTTTGTTGTTAAAACATTGAAAAGCATGCTAAATGAGCAACGCTTAAGGAAACATTTACACAACGTACTCAAGATGTCAATAATAAACAAAAGGAGAAAACAAACCATTGCAAGTAACTTGATTATAACAGAATCAAATCAATTCAACACATTCTGTAAAACAGAGCAGCACCAGGATTTAAAAAAGACCAGGGTATAAGATTTCAGGTAATATGAAATAACTAGTTGACCTGTTATCCAACACCTTTGCTGGGTCTTGTGTTTTCAGGAAGGTATTACTGAAAACAGCTGTTTAAACAAGAACTTCTTCAGCTGCCAACCATAAGTAAAAATATTGTGTCACAATTACCTCTACCAACTATACTTCACAAACAGCAGGATTAGCTTTTCAACTACAATCTTTGTGTTGTTTGTTTTTATTCATTATCAAATCTCAGTGGAGCCCCTTGTGTGACAGAAATTTTTCATTGCTATTCATACAGACTACCACTACCCCAGCTGTGACACTAATTGCCATCTGAGACACAGAGTCATTTTTTAACAAAAGCAAAAATGGTGGCAAACAAAAAGTATGGCACAGCGTAGCAAATCATGGTGACAGTGCAATTATTTAAGCTTGGTGGGTCACCAAACAGTATGGTAGCAGAATGAGATACCAGTAAGAAAATGGAAAACATGTTCTGGCAGATTTAAAGCTTACTTTACAGTTTTAGACATTAGGCAAGGCAGATGTGGAGGTTTTTTTTTCTGTTTTTGAAATTCAAAAATGATTTTGCTTTATTTTTAATATCTTCTCCTTGCCTCCAGTACTTCATTTTGAAGGTGGATTTTGCAGACTTCCTGTTTTATATGTACACAGCTCCCCCTTATGGAAATCTTTGGCATGACCAACACTCCTTATCCCTTTCTTTGAAATAATTTTAAGCTTCAAACTTTGAAATATTATGTCTGTGAAAAAAATATTTGATTTTCAATGGTTTTCAAAAACACTGATTCCTCTCCAAGGGACCCTTGCCATTTATTTGTATAGAGAAAGTACAGCCAAGTATCAATACCCCTGGAGACCTCCAATTTGCAAATCTTACAGAAATCAATCACACATAATGTGTATGTCTCTAGGAGGAGGGAGCACTCATCAAATGCATGGATTCCAATAACCCTTTAATTAGTAATAGTAAGGAATTACATATGACATGTAAGATGTCTAGATTTTACAGGGGAAGATCTCCATTTCTATTTTATTTTTGTCTTTGGAACTGACTTTGATATTTCTACTATTAGTGACTGCTCTTTTAGGCAACAGAATTAACAGGTGACAGAATTAACTTTTTCAACTTTCAATTCAAGACAAAACTGTGAGTGTTTATTCAGCATGTACTGTAGTTCCTTGGTCTCAGGTCTTTCCTCCAGCCACAGGGAACTACAGAACCCGACAGTGATTTCATCCCTGCAATATGTAACAACAGCATTCATGTACCTGTGTTCTGTGTTTCTGTATCCATGTTATTACGTACCTGCACCTGTAAAGATATCAAAACCAGGCCTGAGATAAAACAGACAAGGGTTGCACACAATTGGCCCCTGCCCTTCAGCCGCTACATATACAACACGCAGGATGTGACTCCTTCTGTTCAAGCAATTGTGTCACAAGTGTTCAGAAATATATCGCAGGAAACAGGGCAGAAAAGGTACCTTGGGGCACAAGGAGTCCGCTGAACCAAAAATAACAGCCTGTCCACCTGAGACTCTGCACAGATGTAACTCCAGTCTTCTACGGGGCAAATCTGCACCTGCACTCCGTACAAACTCAGACAGCTCCAAACCCTCGCACGACAACCTTAGATTCAGTTATCTTAAAGTGGGTACCTCCAAAACAGTGGTGTTCCCATATTTTCTCACAGTACTTCCAAACCAATGATAGAAATGTATGCATCAAATCTCACATAACAGAATTTCTATCTTCCCCACATGGACATGTTTCTGTCTGACCCATTTTGTACTCATTTTTAATCATGCTTGTTTTAGCTTTATGTTCAGCACATACATTGCATGTACTGTACAGTAAGTTGACCTTATGAAGACTTTTACGCACTATGAATTAAAATAGGGATGTAAAATTCTGCAAGAGTAGCATTTAAAAATAAGTATTGTACACATACAATATTACATGAATATATCTGCTGTATTTTAGATAAATGGTATTTAACTTTATCGTGCATGTAATACACTATGTAAATTTAATGCAATACACTTCAGGATTAAATTGACTAAAATCAAACTGAATTTGATATGAAAACATACATTTGTAATTGTTACAGCATCTGTATTCTCTATTCTCGCCTGTTTATTCTGAACTTTTAGTTTAATCACAAAAACATAGAGATGAGTTTTTAAACAGAGGACAAAAAGTATTTTTGATTTACTGATATTTTGTTTCTGTGTTTGAACATTTCCTAAAAGACAGAAGACAAGATTTTGTCTCCTCCACAACAACGTCATGACAATGACTTGTAAAGATCCTCTCCCCATTCACTGAACAAGGTAAAAACAGCTATACCAAAATTAATCTTTAAACCAGACAGGACACATACTGTACTATCGAGTACTTTGGCAAATACTGCATGTGCAGACATCATGTTTTAAAAACAATTTCAGTTAATTCCACACGGCCTTGATGGATTATGGTGTTTTCTTTACTTTGTTGTATTGAATTAAATTGTGTTACTTCTGAATACAGTAATTAAGGATTAAACTGTCTAATGGTAATGAAACAGAAAGGTAATGGAAGCAGAATCAATGGGCTCACTTTGTGAACTACATGTGTAATGGTTTAGTAGCATTAAGCTTAGACTGGCTTCTGTAGGCTTCTGTAGGCTCCATGATTAAGTACTGTTTTATTTTGTTCTTCAGGCCTTCCAGAAATAACACTTTTATGGCATGGCCAACTGGATCTAAACTTTAATTTGGGGCTTTTGAAGGGGATATCTGCATCAGAGCTACAGGCTGAGCAATTTCAGGTGGCATTCAGTCTAATGGATAATGAATATTCCCCAAATTCAAAAATACAAAGCTAGATTTCAAGAGTTTTCCTAGAAATATAATATGAATTTGAGGGGAAGGACAAATACTGTTTACATTGTATTGAACACTGTACCTGGAAGAGACTTCAACAGATTGTTACTGGATAAGAGGTCAGTTATTCCCAGCATCTCTACTGACACAATTAAATCAAGGATTAAATGCCTACAGTAAATCTTTAAAGGAACTAAGGAAAACTATTTTTTAACTATTCAAAAAAGAACAAACAGAAATAGTCAAATCGGTACACTCACAGGTTAGTACAAAGTAATTAAGTATGTACATGTACCCTATTTCTTGGAAATTCAAGAACAGAAAAAAACAGAATTGAAGAAGCAAGTCTGTCTGAGATTAGGATAACACTTGACAGGAACAGAAGGAGAAGCAGCATCTCAGCAAATTGAACTTTGTGTTTTATTCCCATCATTTCCAGAGAAAAAAAAATACATGCTGAAAATGGAAAATGGAAAATGTGAAAGACCACTTATACAGATGACTCACACCCACAGAGGGAAAAAAATCACTAAGCCAGGCACACCACTCTCAACTCTTAAAAGATTACCAAGTTATTATTGTGGAAAAAAAGCATTTAACAGCAGCTTTAATTCTCAGCATGGCTCAAATAAGGTAAGGACCACTACAGCAATGAAACCTATGGGAAGTCAAATTCATGGCAAGAAAAAATGATAAGGCAGTACTTAAGGATTATAAAACACAATCAAATAGAATTAAACAACTAATGATCTTCTCAGTCAGCAAATTCTTCCAGTTTTGTAATTAGTGTGCTATTCACAGGTTTTTTCAACCTGCTGACTTTAGTTTGTGAATGGAATTCTTAATGATTTTTCCACCAATCCTGTGTATCAATCAATAAGGGAGAATGAAAAATTAGCATGTAAATAAATGTTTAAGCCCCTGCTTTTGAACCTAAGTAAGATAACATTATCTAATGTCACATCTGATAAACTATTTACAAAATAATGACCTTGACTTTGAGTGGTATTTCTCTTGTATTTCTATATAGGCATCTATCTAAGGCATTAGGGTTTTCACCATCATCTTTTGTCAGCTTTAACTGCCCTGATAAGATGCTTAAGGTTTTCACTCACAAGAACAGCTGAAACGGTCTGCTCATTGTAATCAATTAAATGGACATTGAAAAATAATAGGGGACTTTAGCTTCATTCATATTTGGAGATGGTGATGCAAGCTAAAAGGTATATATTGAGGGTAAAAGTATATAATGAAAAGCACAGAATTTGGAAATAGAAAACAATCTAAAACATTCCCAGTGTATGAAATAATGGACCCTAGAAATACTGGACACCGAGCTGCTAAACTTGGCCCTAATAGAATAAGATAAATAATATTACGTTTATTTTTTTGTGCCGATTTGCTTCAAACTATTCAAACTACTTGTGCACTCCAGATATACTGCATACCAGTAAGTCTTACCAAACAAATACAAATGTAAATACGAAAAAAAGCCATCACAGAATATTAGTATAGATGGAAAGATTCTGTGCTTAGGGATGCTTTGCAATGGTAAAAACAGTGGTGAATAAAAAGCTATAAAGCCATTGTAAAAGCAGTGTTTTGTAAACAAACCAATGTCTTTTTCAAGAAACTACAAATTTTTAGTATCTTCATAAATAAACATTTTATGTCATGCATTGACAGATCTCAATATTCCTACATGCTTCTCCTCACTTTCTAGAATCAAAAGTTTCAGCGGAAAGGGTGGTCTGTTTAATAAAGAATACATTCAAAAATTCAAAATACAAAAAATAACAGCCAGAGGTTGACACATCAAAATGTGCTGAGAGGAAGTTCTTAATCCTCAGTTGACGCTTTGAGAACTGAGCCTATGGCAATATTATTAGATGGCCATAAAAAACAAGAGTGGGAGGACATCTGCACAATAATAAATGGTAGTTCTGGAAACCACCCACAGGAAAAAAACAACAGCAGCAACAAAGACCAATCTGTTGCCAGTAAGGTGGCTGTAGCATCAGGACATGAATGTGTAGCAGTAATTTCTTTGTACAGGACTGCCAGTGACAGTGCAATGTTCTGCCAAGAAAAAGAACAAATTTTAAAACGATCTTGAGAATTTATTAGTCGCTTTTGACCATCTAGGCACTGTACACAGAGCTAGGAAAATAAACAAGCACCATCTATTACACAGAGAAATTGAAACTAACATTATTTTTGTCCATTATCATCATTCAACATTAGTTCCATTATTCATTATCATTCCTATCATTTGCCGATTAGCTTATTCCTAATAAGGGTAACAGCAACCCAGAGCCAGGTGCCAAGGTAGGAGTAAACCCTGGATGCAACAACTGTTGGTTATTTTTATTCAATCTGGAAACTCGCAGTATACTGTCATTATGACAGAACTAAAGTACCATGTCAAAGGGTGTACATAAAAGAATGGTTTATTATACTATTATTATATACAATGATAAATTAAATTAAATTATAAATAAACATACATAAATCATGACTCTATATTTAATAATATTATATTATTAGATATATACAGTATTATTTCTCTTTTAAAAAAAGGTCATCCAAAGTTCAGTGTAAGACACAATTAAACTAGTTGACAAATTCTGAACTAAAATAACCCTACCTTAGTTAAGGGCTAAAATTAGCTTAGGTTAGTTAGGGTTAAAATACTACATTCATCAAGACTTCCACTGAAAAATTGTTAAAACATCACATTGCTGATAAATGGCAGGTTGCTGCTGAAGGTGTGAATTATCACTTGAGGCTTTAACAATATTAGGCAGCACGATGATGCTAGAGTTAGTTTGTCCAGCACCATGGTTCTCAAACTATGGTACGCGTACCACTGCTGGTACGTGGAGCACCCCCAGTTGGTACGCCGGATGACCCTGGAAATTTGTTGTGTGCACTAAAAAATTGGGAAAGGTTTTCATATTTTCTTTTTTAATAAAATTAGTTTATGTGTCAAATACGCAGCCTACGTACTATGATACAGCGTGCGCTAATACTTGAGTGGACACAAGAGCTACAGTACTATGTAATTCTATACCATTGTACAGGAATGCATGCTACGAATGTAAGTGATCAATTGCATTTAAAAAAAGTTATCTTCAGCAAATAGGGAGGTAGGAGAACATGCGTGGTTTTGGAACACTGGCAATCTTGTGAGTACACGTGATAGATAACAGAAAAATATTTAAGGACTGTTTTAGGTTAATTTGAGAAAAATCCACTGAGCGTCTCTGTGTTTCGCTTCCATGTGGATGAAATAAAAACTTATTTTAACTTCTGAGATGTACTCCTGAAATGGAAACAGAGAAAAATGTAATGCTAAAGCAGGTAAGCCCCACACTATTTGTGAAGAACTATTTGTTTACCGTTGGCAAAAGAGCTGACACGTATTATGTGTGGAGAAAAAGGTGTTAAACAGCTCGACCTTCTGCCCCTTTTGAATGACACAGTCACTCGTAGAATTATGGATATGGCAGATGACCTCAAAAGTATGCTGATAGAGCGTTAAGATGCTTTTCACTGCAATTAGATGAGTCTGTAGATGTCGTTATTTTGCCAATTTGCTCGTTTACGTTAGATGCGAGTTTGAGGGTATGTCTCATGAGGACTTTCTGTTCTGTAAGCCGCTACCAACAAGAACTACAGGAGAGCACATATTTCAGTTTCTGAATGAAGTTATCGAAGAAAATGGCATCGACTGGATAAAATGCGTTGGAGTTTGTACAGATGGTGCTAGATACTTGGTCCAAAAACTTTGAGAACCACTGACTCCAGCACATGCTTCCGAACACTGATCACTGACACCACACCTAATGAAAATACAGATCACACCTGTCAGCTCCAACTGTCTTTCTGTAACTAAAGAAGCTGAAAATGTATTGTTTTTCTTCTTATCACAGCTCTTTGTCTGCATGGTATTGTTTTCATTAGTTCTGAAAAAAGCTGTGCCCTCTACACTACTCCTTGTAAGGTCTAGGAGAATAATTTCTTTTTAAATTACAACTTTAAATATACAGTAAATGGCTACAGAGAGGGTACCCTACACTAAGCCTTTGCCAATTTTAATCAATATGCTTTCTTAACATGCACCTTTCAAAAAGATTTCAAAATGATTGGGGAGGAAGCAAATGTTTGTTACATTTGAATACTCGACATATTTTCTAATTCATACACGTGATCCAAAGAAACCCTGACATAATTTGGCTTAGTAATATCAAGGATAGTAATATCACAGCAGGCATCAGCAAATAAAAAATCAATGACTACAGCCACCTGTTTTGACCCCTCTGTGTTTTGTTTCAATTTCACAGCATTTGGGACATCAAAGGTTGTCTCTGTTTCACTACTGTATGTTTTCTCATTTCTCCATTGTAAATAGTGATGAATGGCTGAGTAAGCCCAGAGCAGAAATGAGGGTCACCATAATACAAGTGACATCTCCTCTTGAATCAGATCCTGCTTCTCCATCTGACATTTGGTTTCTACCTGGAGGGCCCTCTTGCTATTTTCAGCAATGTGCAGAAATACCACATTGTATTCCAATGATTTTTTTTTCCCGAGTGAAAATCACTATTTCCTGAGCTTTTCAGAGAAGGTGGTACTGTAAACATCTTTTTTTATTTTCATTTCATGGACAACATAACAGCTTGTGAGTTAAAGTAACTATTATCACAATGTTGTAGCTACATATTAAAAATGAATGAAGTCTTTTGTACAGTATAATTAAGCATCTGCCTTGGATAATTTACCACTGAAGTATCGTGAATCAGCTGGCGTTAACAGGAAGCTAAAGTAGGACTATCAGCTTTGACATTTGAGTAGAGAAATTTACAGTTGTTTTCAAAACTCACTTTTCAGCCATTTCTTTCACAACTGGCTAAGGGTACACCACTGCAGTTTTGGGACTGTTGACTATGTTTTACCGAAATAAACAACAGCAATGAAATCTTACATTAAGTCATGTTTGCTTCAGGGCTATTCTCAGTTGACGTTAGAACATAAAAAGAGCGACCATTGTCAGAACAGGGGCAAATCCCTTGATCAGAATCTTCTAGTTTAATTGCACAGGTATTACCTTATGACATTCACAACATTCTCTCTTGGCTACAAAACCAAAACCATTATCATATCATTGCCTTTTGAAAACCAAAAATCTTATGGTGTGCCTCTTACAATGCAGTAAAATCCCACAAGGTGAGATCTCCTATTGTCCAATACACATCTCATTATATAAAGCTTTCACATACCCTAAAACTATATGAAGTACCACAAATATTTACACTTACTTCAGTAATCCCCATATTTAAGAAAAATGTAGTTATTAAAAAAGTACCACATATTTTAAAAGTCTGGCAATGACATAAAACTAGACAGATCAAGACTACAAGTCTTTGGACATCTTATGAATTCAGGCTTATGAATGCACAATAAATTTGAGTTGTAATACATATTGCATTTATATTAGTGCCTTTGCAACCAAGAACTCTCTCCAACCAAGAACTTTCGTAACACAAAAAGTATACCATGACACTATTTTTTTAAGCTCCTGAATGAAAGATTTCGCTCTTGACATGTATTTTAGATTGTACAGATAAAAGTTTAGGTAAAGGTGTACTGGTATACATGCACACAATGGTACAAACTGCCATTAGAATATAGTTAATAAACCCTTCTTTTCAAAAATACAGATAGGGTATAAGCTATGTGGCTTTTCTGTCTTAATATGCAAACTCGGTTTCTTCACTATTTTACATTTCTCCCTATGCATCTTGTCACAGATATGCTCATGAATCAACATTTTGAATTGTCACCAACAATATGCTTTGTCAGAATGAGAGTGGTATGACAGCAAATGTATCCACAACATATTAAAACAATTGTGCCTCTGTCTGAACAATACCATGCAAAAACAGCCTTGTGCGTATGTCTGCTTTAAGAGTAATCACCTTTTTGTGCATAACACGCCCTATTCAAAAATCAGTTTCTTATCAGGCTACATACAGTACGCCACATAAATCCATGGCATCTTTTTCTATAATGCAACAAAAATAGTGAAAAAAGCATAAGAAGGACCTAATAAAGGATATTTTCTTAAAAAGGGGAGTTTTTAAGATAAGGAAAGCCAGTTTCAGGCTAGCTTCTCTAGTGGTTTGGCAATTTACAAATTGTTAGTGTTATTTATTGTATTTATGAGGGAAAAACACAACTGTACATACTGTATAGCATGGTAGTAAGCAATCACATTAGAGCAAGCATCCTTATCTGGCTGACTTAAAAAGTCCCAGAAATCACCTGAGACTGAATAAATTGGCCAGTTAGGGTCCCAGGGCACATTCAGACTGAATCAGCTAATGCTGCCAACACTCTTAATACAGAAGAGCCTCTGTGAGTGGCTCCAAAAAGAGACTGAACATTAAAACTGAGAAGAGAAGCTTCTCCAGATAGCAATCTATCCCCTTCAGCTGTTGTGCTTGTTTCCATTCTGCTGTTGACAGTCTGAATTTGTTATATTAATTAATGTATTGGATCACACTCCATAGCAGAGACAGTTGTGATGCGAGCTGGTTTCTACATTATTGTTGTTCAGAAATCAATGCCTCAGTTTTCTTGTCTTATCTGAAGCACGCTCATTTGAAATTGTGGTCATGATCATGTTTCTTTGCTAGTGTCATTATAGTCACTATGAACTTAATAAAAAAAGACTTGAGTCAGCCACAAAAATGTCAATACAGTGTGACACATAATTAATACTCTAAAAAACACTCTATAACTTTCACTTCCTACTCAGGGGGGCATAAGAAAGGATACAAACAAGGGAGCTATCTGACACATATAGCTACTTGATACCACAATTTTATGCAGCCATTAGAATGGAATGAACTTCAGCAATATGGCTCTGGAGCATATTCTAGACCCTTATCACCCTCTGTGTAAAAAATTGCTTCCCATTCCCAGTCCAACACATCATAATTAGTATTTGTGTTCCAAGGTTGTTGTTTTCACTGTTCAAACTTCAATTCTGTCAAGTCCCCTCTTCATTTCTATTGTTCAAGACTGCAGAGAAAAAAATACTTTAACATTTGTGTATTACATCATTCAGACCAGGAATTGATCCACTGGCACTTCTTTGAACTCCTTCCAGAGCAACAGTATTTTTGTAGTGACCAGAAGTCTACAACATTTTAAATCACTCCTGATATACAGTACTATAGCTTCCCTCAATGCCCTGTGGTGTAGTAGCAGCCTGTCTGCGTGTCAAGGATGTAGTCCCACCCTGCATCATATGCTTCTGATATTTTATGTTGCTGTCCAAAACCAAAAAATGTTAGAAAAAGCTGTAGTGTAAATTGTACAAATGGAAAAACAGTTTTCCTCAGAGTAGTGCATGATATTTAACAGCAGCAATCCCCTGGGTTCTCAGCACAGGTAAAACAACCAGCAATATCCATCTAATCTCAGTCATAGGTGACATCATAAAAGCCCAGAAGCACCTAGCTCTTCGAAAATTCATCGCCCTGTTAGTTCAACAGTCTATACCTCAAAGTCTGTTTCAGGAGAGGTAACTGATATTCCACATACAGAAAAGACTCTAAACCAACAAAGGTGGTGTGTAATAAACATGTACATTCAAGGCTCGGATTAGGGTTTCTATAAGGTAATATACTAATTGTATACTCCAGTGTTTCATTTCTCATGTAAAGTTTAAAAAGTCACAGAAGAAAATACAGGCCAGCCAAAACAAAAAAATGTGCAAAAGGTGTCTGTTAACAAAAAATACTCCTGTGCAAATAAAATTTACAAAAGAAGAATACATTCAATTAAGATAAAAACACGTCTAGCTTCTACAAGGAATTTCCTACCAGAAGCTTCAAAGCAACAGACCTTCAATTTCCCAGGCTGTGTAAAAACACAGACACAGTTACACTACAAAAGCCTAGACAAGACTAAATACCAGCAACATGAGTGACAGGTACCCTAAATAATACTGTATTTTAGAAGAAGTCAGTCAGGATTAATACCCTTCCCAAATATTTAAGAACACATTTTGTGAAGGACTGCTACAAACCAGTTATTGCTACGATCAAGATGATTTCCTTGGATTGAGAGAAAATAAACTGAGGTTTCTTAGTGCTTTGATTTTCAAATGCTGCAGTACCTGCAGTTGATTTTGTACTGTAACTACTGTCTGTTGTCTGCATTACGTACTCAGTTTCCACACTATGATCACAGATTCAAAAGCAGGTCAGTCTTTTGATTTGACAAGAAGTGCAGCTTGTCTAGTTGAAACTCACCAGAGCTAGATTTAATTAACGTTATGCACATAATTGTCTTTTGAAGGACAGAAAAAAATGAAATTGCAATGACACTGCACTATTTTTTCATATCTACAGTTACGAAAGCAATGTGAAAGCATGCATTTATGTTTTCAATTCAGGAAAACAGTATAATTGTTGCAACAACAATCTAAGCAAATTATATTTTTGATGCTAGACCTTTTTACACCTAATAAAAAAGTTACTTAAATACAGCACTGACTAAAAAAGAGGTGCACTGTGTCATAAAATGTCTTTTACTTTTCTTTTTTTTTACTTTTCTTTTAGTCTATACTGTTCAAATAACTATGTACTGTATACTGTACTCCAGTCATTGTAGGGGACCTGCAAAATTCAAACTACCAGTCAAGGCCTGGCTAGTATATCATGAATATCTCTAGGACCTAAAACCATATGCCAGCTTTACTGTGTTAATCAAAATTGCACTTTCAATTTCAAAATAAGCATGTCATTTGTGATATTTAGGTTTAAATTTAGAAATGATGTTGTTTAGTCCTCAAAGATATAACAAAAATAATTAAAATGCGACTTCATACTGCAGTCTGGAGGAAAAAGTAAACTTCAGTTCCACACTGAAAAGTACAAATAGATAATATATAATGATAAAATAATAAAATAATGTATCAGCTATGAAGCCAGGTGTCAGGTGTAAATTCATCCACATTTCTTTCTGCTCTGCGTTGAACTAACCTCTGCTTGTTGCTTTGCAATTCACATACTGTTCCACTCCACACACTGGTTATATCCCGTTACCAGGGCAGAGTGGGCAAAATCAGACTAATAACAACAAAGTACCAATTTGTACAAAAAATATTACAAAATTATGATTTGTACCAAGCACAAACCAATTAACTACAGTTTTCCAGAACAGTTTAATTGGCATTTTTTTAACGAATGCAATACAGTAATCAGTACCTAATAAGACTATACTGTACATACTGGACAACTAAACTGCTAACCGGCTTCACAATAAGGTCTCTCTCCGAGTCTCTCAGAAGAAGTTTTGGTTTAACAATACCAAGGTCTCTCACTTCCTTCTAACTTCTTCCTTCTTGTGAATTTGCAAACCACAGGATCTTTGCCAGCAGATCAGACCAACACTGGTAGTCTCTGCTTTCTGATTTTTAAACATTAAAGTTTACTTTAATACTCCTATCTATATAGTGACTGAGAGCCTTTACAGAGTTTCAGACTGTCAAAGTAGTAAGGGAGTTTTCAAACAGAAGACCATTTCTGTTGATATTGGTCTGTGAAGTAAGCCACAGTGCAACTAGTCAAATAATTGGACCTTTAAGATGTATTTGTGACCCATGCAGTGTATTCATTTTCCAGCCTGAGGCTCTACATCACTTTCTTAAACTTATTAAAATTACTGGGTGTGACAAATTGATTTCAAATGACTTCAGTCAACTTCCTAGAGAATGAAGCTAGAAGTGGATGGATTGAACTGGTCGATCTGGGTCAAAAATAGACATCAGCAGATGTCTATACTAACCCAACAGATGGATTTGAAGACCGAAGTTCAGAAGAAGATTAATATCTTAGCTAGTTATAAACTGGAAAACAGATATGGTTATACGAGGGGCTCACCAAAGCTTATCTGTATTATTCCAATAAAGACGAACAGAGATAACAGAGACAATGATGAAAAAAGAGGCAACACTGTCTTTCAATTGGCAGAAATACAAATAAGATTGCAAGATTCATAGTTTTTTTAAAATGACCAAATATTAAGCTCAGTTCATAGGCTGCTGATCAAGAGCATTATTCTGCTGAGAAATTTATTTGTGGAGTGTTCTGCCAATTTGAGTAATTTCAAGCCACACATTGGGAAAACTCTCCTTAGCTGAGAGAGTGCATGAAAATGTTCTGTTCCTGCTGCCACCCACCAGACATCCACCACTTGGTACAGAGTTCTATCTGGGATTGTGCCAAAAGCATGGCAAAGCTGGCACATCATGGGGATGTCCTGGTTTACTGTGATGCACCACAATTGTAAATATTAAATTTAGGATGTCTATTCTTGAAGGAAAAACCATGTAGTCACCGAAACAGGTACTTGGATGAGAACCATTCAAAAATAAACCAACACAACACAGATGAAAAAATCAGACAACAGTCTCTCTCAATTGGCAGAGGTACAAGCAAGATTGCAAGATTCATATTATTCTTCAAAAAATTACCAAATATTAAGCTCCATTCATAGGCCATGGATCAAGAGAGCAAAGAAAATTAGATGAATCAGATTTCCTGTCTGCATCACTGACCTGCACTCTAAAGCAGTAACTTGTCATTAAGATTCGAGAGCTTAAAGTGTCTACAGACTGGTACTTTACCCTTGACATTTTCACTTGGCAGCTTTACCCCGTCTTTATTGCCCATCAGCTCTTTCAAATCAAAAGTATACAATTTGCAGGCACAAGGTACTCCGTGGACAGGCTATAATTTCAGCAATCGGTTCAAAGTAATAGCAGTAAATTACCCTCAGTAAAACATAGTGATTGTCAGTTCATCTATAACATCATGCACTCAATCTTCAAATTTACAAGAAACCAAAAGAAAGTTATTCTGTTAACAGATGTTCCAATCTTCAACACACAGTGTTCCAGTACTTTATATTTGTTGTTTTAACCATCTTTTTTTTACAACTTACAGTACTAGGATATGTAATCTATCCATTATCAGAGTACTATGCAACAAACAAGACAAATAATAACTGTACAAAGAATTTATTCATTTCAAAGGACAGAGGCAGAAACAGCCACTACCTTTTCTTCTTAGAAAATGATTAACTCTTATTCTGGAACTTCCTTCTTATTGTTAAAAGAAACATATACAATGCCCAGATAACATTTTTGAGAGCAGGAACAGAGAGCCAGGATTGCTGTAAAATATAGGCCACAGTACCAAAAAAGACATTTAAATGAACCCTTAGTCATATATATTTCAACATCCTGAGTTAAAATCACAGTGCTTCAGAGTACACTTTCCACATGAGAGGCAGTACTATATGTATGAAAGGCAGATTTTAGGCTTGATTTTACACTAGTGACAAATTAAATCCTTCACTAAGGAACATACAGATTATCCAAGAGGCACATAGTCACTGTCAAACAGGAAAATTAATTTGCTTTAAAAATAAATATCCACTGAAACTATAGTATACTGAATACAAAGACTGTTTGCAATATCTACAAATTCTGAATTGTTCTATAGTATTAACAGCCTACAACTTGATTTAGATCCTTGTCTTTGGTGTGACCTTAATGATACCGCATTTGGTTTCAGCATACAATGCTGAAACATTTGTCAGGTCTTCAAGCAGGAAGTGTTATATACATTAAATACTGTAGATAAAAAGGTACAATCATCCTTATAAAGACTGATAAATATATACTTACAATAAAAATATTACATAGAAATTTAATTTTTAGATGCGATCAGAAACAAGATTTTTACTTTTCAGTTTCTTTCAAACCAAGCAGCATTTTATTCAACAGGTATGAAAAACCTGCTACTAAAATATTCACCTGTTGTCTTATCAAGAATGAATTAATACATTGGAGGCAATCTGAATCTTTTTTAGTTTCTTTATATATTTTCCGTGGAGATTTAAACAAGAGTCTAATTAATATTGAATTTGCTTAGTAATTGGGAAAACCGAGTAAAGTAGCAGGATTTTCCAAATGCTAAAAAGGCCATATACGGTACATGTACTTTAGGTTTATAAATTAGCAACAAGGCTGCCCCGTTATGTGAGGTAATACTGGTAATGTACAACAACCACAACAGATTAAAATAATTAGGCACACATAATGCTAATACTGTCTGTTACTACTGTTTAAATGCCACATCTTGGATTATGTTATTGGGTCAGCAGTTTAAGTGTGGAGAATGAGTATTGTTATCATCTAGGTAATCCCATGGAATGTACGATTTTATGAATGAATTACAAAGTCTAACACTTTCAATGGGGAAATTAAACTTAATTTTCACCTTTGACATCCACCAGCTAGCACTGGAGACCATGAGTGATGTATAAGCCTGAACTAAAATGTAATCACGCACAGGGATGTTTGCACACTAGGAGGTGATAGGATTTCATTAGAAAAAAAACCTGCTACAGTATGTTGAAATACGCAACACACCATTTATTTAATCAAACACCCAATGTTTTAGATATCAAAAATGGTACAAAAAATGCTTGTTGAATGTTTAAATGAATTGATTATTTTTTGTGTTTTGTGTATTCCATGAAGCAGACCTCCCTAAAAGCAAATGCTGGATAATTTCCACAAAAATCCACATATGAAAAAACTCAGGAGGAACTGAAGGCCAGGAATTATCTTTCCAGTTACAGATGCTCTGCAGAATCTTCCTGAAGGAAAAGAACAAGACATCATAGTTAGCATTCCAGAGAGTATATTTAAAAGTTATAGAAGCAAGTACAATTCAAGTCTTAAGAAAAATAAGGCCACATAGTCAGGTAAAGCTGAGCTCAGATTTCTTGCCAAATCCCAGCAGACTGCACAGAAAATAGTACACCGCAATAAACTATCCCTGAAGAATGTGAAAAATATATTTTTGTTTATTTTTTGTTTGAAATCAGTACCTTTCCTCAACACCTCACCTACCTTTTATCCTTTCCAAATATGACTGGAGGCACTTCAATGACTGCTAGATATTTTAAAAGGGTGGACAAGAAACAATAAAGTCAGCAAAGCTGCTAAGCACAGGCAACAAATAAATCTATCATCCTGTTCATTAACATAGCATGCTTAAAAAGCTTATACATCAATACTATTAAATACTATTTGTCAGCAGTTTGAAATGATTCATAAATATAAACAAGCACGTGCTATTTGGGAAACTACGGACTGTTACTTGTTCTTCTTTAAAAGATCGAACTCCAAGCACAGAGGGTGACCTTGTACGCAAACAAACCTGGTTAAAACAGTCATTAGAAAATATACACTCTCAATAAAGAAGTGACAACAACATGGTGCCAATCTGCTCTTATAACTAGATGGACTGTAATAATGAGTTGTTTGCATCCTTTCTCTAACATTTGCTCCACTGCTGAACTGTCGGTAATGTCAAGGTAACATTTCTGATTTGGATTCAAGGTGGTTGCAAGACCAGGATTAAGGGTATTCATTTCTTCTGGCTTACATCTGGAGATATCTGTATTTCGTCTGTAGTATTTACAGTCACAATCAGTGACTGTATCAGTGATCATAATTTTACTGCATAATGCATAATACTGCTACGGTTATATACCCTCTTTGCATCTTGATCAGATGCAATTTTAAGTCACTCTGGCTGCTAAAGTGTCTGCCAAATGAATTTCACTAGAAATAACAACACTCAACAATTAAGTATACTGTACTGCAACGGTTTGGCTTAACTTGCTTGGCTGAAGGCTTACTTCCCGGTCATAGGATAAGAGAGGAGTGACTAAGGGGCAGCTACAAAGGTGGAGATGGAGTGGAGGTGGGATGCAAAATGATATACAGTATGTGAGGGAGAGAAGTGAATAACGTATAATATTTATAATGTTTTAGGTGAGGAAATAACATCAGGAGTGATTGTGAATTATTAAAAGCTGCATCTGATTAAAGTTGGTTGTTGTCATCCCTCCCAAACATGTGATATTAACTTCATAAATGTAATGCAATAATAAAAACAACAAGAATGTAAATTTAAAATGTTTTTGTACAGCAGTACTTGATTTTGTTATATTAATGTAATAGTACATTAAAAAAAGCAGTGCTTTAATGTTACTTGTGGGGTAAGTGGTAGTGAACAGTTGGTATTTTTGGGGTGTAATCTGTAATGTAATTAATTGTGAAATGGAGAGGGCTTATTCAAACTTATCTTCCACAGATTCAGTGTTAACATAAAACTCTGCGTAAGCTGGCAAATGAACAATAAATTATTTGTGCACACCATCAAAATGCATTGAAAAGCTATTAAACAGCTTTTAAATTTAATGTTTAATGTTTGCTGCTTCACTTTTATTAGTCGTTCACTACTAATAGGAATACATGCAAACTTTAACCTGGGATCTGTAGCTGCAGATTTTATCTTTTTATTCTTGGTCATTTTCAGTTTTTTTTTATTTGAATAAAGATGAGTCGATTGCCATTTCCAGAGAGGTTCTGAAGCATGAAGTCAACACTCCTCAAGGGGAGAGCAGGGATAGCCAAAACAATCCACTTTAAAAACTGCACTCTTTATGGAATGTCAACTAGGCCAAATTCTATGTGGTTTATTTTTTGCAGTTCTTTATGTAATAAGGCAATGACACGTCCATTTCTTTCCGGTTGACAGAATGCAAGACCTAGTATTGGAATATGTATGTAAGCTTCAATTAGTGCTATCATCCATCACTTTACTTCACTTCAAGAAGTGTGATATTGATTGAAGGAGACAGAATCTTCATAGATTCCCCAGAACTTTACACTGACAGAGAAAGGTCAAGTTTCTTACTTAAAATGTATGGAATATGTGAATTTTCATCCCTTCATTACCAATGAATAAATAATAGAGGGAAATATATTGGAAAACTTGAAGCGTCAAAGTTTGATGCTGGATTAGGAAATATCATACTAATGATACAAGATTTAATATGGCATCTACTGCATGACACGGAAAAAGTCACTGATATTTTGCTAAGAAATTTTAATAATACACTAGTAGTCAGAGGGTGAGAGTTACTGAAGTAAATGAGTGCAAAACAAGCTTGTCTAAATTTTATTTATTTTGTTATTATTTATTTCAACTTGAATCCTATTTTTAAATGCAATATATAAAGATCTTATATGATGAAGCATTTTTGTCTCTTTCCAAAGAGGATGTTCAAAGAAACATTTTTATTCCCCTAGTAGTAATTATTTAATGATGCTCTTACAGTAATATTTACCCTTTATTTATCTTTACTTACTTTATAAAGGTCTGCACTTAAAATCAGTTTGAAATTCTACTCGTTCTTAAAAAAACAATTGTATTTATAAGTTGCTAAACCAATGTTTTTGGTTACTGGCGATAACAGTGGCTTAACTTCAGTAAATCATGCTAATCTCATGATAGATGTGAAATTACAACATGGTAATAAAATTTCTCATGTCTTTTACCAGTTAACTGTACATACGTTAATGTTGATCATTCTGAAGAAACAAACACAAGTCAACTTGACTACATCACTGAAATTACTGATGTAATTTGACTGTACCTGTATGTTGATTCTTTACAGAACAGATTCTGAACCACTCCCTTGCACCACAACACTCCTTTCCAAGTAATGTGTATGTTTCAGTTTATTAAAAAATGTGGTAACTTTCTGATTGAGGAGAGACTAATAGTTCTGACCCACTCCTGGAAACCTGCTGCTATTTTTCTGTATCAAATTTAGACTAATCTTGACATACAGTATCTGTAGCAAAACCCTTTCAACAAAAAAGTGACAGGTCCTCTCTCTAAATAAGAGTAAAACATTGTTTTTTAAATTCTCTTTACTTTTCTGTGGGAAAATTTCTTCTCTGTGCTCCCTCATAGCTTGCATGCTGACACAGCTCCCTACTCTAAGTTGACATAACGTGACTTTTCTTAGACTGTTTTTCCTCGGATCTCAAGGATTGACCAAGACCAACAACTGCTTTCTTTCTGCGATTTGCCGAGATAAGGCTTTGAAGTTAAATGGCCCCAGGCAGAATTGGTAACATGTATTACCACCTAGCACACGTTTCAAATTAGTACTAACAAAAGTAAGATCTTTTATGGTTTTTGATCTGCACAGGGAGCAAAAACAAAATTCAATTTCAAAAGTTATTATTGAACTATGTTATCAAGATTGAATGTAAGAAAAACAAAATCATATATAAAGTAATTTAGTTGTAAATGGATGGCCTACTGCACACATTTTTCATTTTCAAACTACATGTAACTTCAATTCTCTTTGGATTATCTTTGATACAGAAAATATATTTTGTGTAGTAATAAGTTAATAGTCTTACTAAAAATAAAATGAAAAATATTCAAAACTGTTAATCTCTCAGGGACATGCTGGAGAGCTGACAAATACAGTATCCAGGGAAAAAGATGCAGACATTGCCTACTTGTACAGCTGTGGCTGAGCAGGAATATTTAAGTCTTAAGAAATACGTCTCAGGTCTGACTGGCATTTCAATCCATTAACTGTCAGAAATATAATGCTGAGTGCAGATTGTATTTGAAAAGGTTGTACAAGGGTTAAACTATACAGCTAAGTCTAAAATGTGATTAGCCAACACAGATACATGAATAACACTAAGAGTACTTTTTGCTTTCATGATCGAATTTCCTAGGCCAGCCTATGGACTTTCAAGTAATAAAAATAAGTAATCCTAAATGTATTGCTGGGTTAATTACTAATTAAAAAGCATTAAATGCCAGTGGATATTTCAATTCTATCTTGATTCTGACCTAAAGCAAAACCTGCATGCTACCACCATGATCAACTGGCAATAACCTCTACACAATTCAATCTCCAATTCCTGTTTGGCGTTAGGTACCAGCTACAAACATCACCACAAGTTTTATAACTTGATTTGAGCTGATATTTTTAACATAGCTACTTTTCAATACTTAGAACATACAAGTGTACAGTATGTAAGCTAACTACATGCCACCCCACCACAGCTTACGGTAATATTTGGAAATTCTAAATTTATAGAAAAGGAATAAAGGTTAAAGCACTTTAGATCAAGTACACTTCCACACTGATCAGTGATCTGTCCATTCCAGAAATTTTGCAACCTACCCACAGCAAATATAAATATTTTTTGGACATGTGATCCAAAGTCTATTTGAGGTATGGAGGGTTGATCATCCTGTAGGATGTCTTTATTATATTTTTCCAACACAAAGGAAAGTGTGTATTAAACCCATTAAGTCAAAAGCTCTGCTTTTGTCAAAATACTGAAAGTGAAGCATTACCTCTGATGAAAGTGCATAAAGAGGAGTCATCCTAGCAAGGTGTCTGTTCAAGCTTGCTGTTTCTAATTCTAAACCTTTGATTTTTGGAAAACACTAAGGTAATAATTTATATTTTTCATACTAAGCATGAAATAAGTAGGATTTCATGAGAAAGTCTCAAGGCACTCAGTTTGTTAGTGTTTCAGTAATTTAAAAAAGTTTTTAAAAGTCACTTATTTAGATATCTTGTAACCAATTTCACATTTCTTAAGGCGTGAAAGACAACATTCAGTTCAACACATCTTAAGCTGTTTTGAGCACTCTCATGCAGATTGGTCTAAGACCAAAAAATGAATTTCTACAAGAAGTTACTTGTCAACAATTACAGATTAGGAGAGTTCATACTGCTGCCTCACAGCTCTTGGTTTGAATGATCCCCAGGATCATTCGCGTTTTCACTATGCGCCAGCTTCCTCCCCCCTACAAGAGTCATACTGGTTAAGTTAACTGGTGTCTGTAAATTGTAACTGTGTGTTTGCTTGCCCTGCGATGGACTAGTATTTCATCCAGATCGTTGTACTTCTGGAAAAGGCTCTGGTTTGCCACAAATCTGATCAGAAATAATTGACTTCAGATGCCACTATTGTCACTACCAAATCAATTTAAAATACTTTTGTAAACATGTTTTGAAAGTGTATAATTGCTGCCTGGATAGACTGTGGGATTGGCACATGGTGTTTTATTGGCAAGAGGTGTCTTTCTCCCACTGTATCAAAAGTCAAAATTCACAACTAAACTGGACTTCATCCCCAAGTGCCTTTTGTACTTGTAAAATAATCTACCCCAGACTGTTTGATCAAATATGTATATAGTGTTCAATGCATGAATTTCCCGAATGGCCATGTTAAAGCAGGGATTTTCTACAGTATCCATCCAACCTGGAACTGTCAATGTAACAGAAGCCGTTCCAGGTTCTGGTGAAGCGTAGTTAAGGACCCTATGCAGACGGTATAATCAGAAAGTAAGCGGAGAAGGACAACAGGGAAAAGACGTAGAAGATCAGGAAGAGTCGACAGACAGGGGGCGTGATGACGGTGATCCGGTGCACAGGGGACGTGACGCAGGCAAGCAAGTCCAAAAAGTGCAAGGGGGAAATCTGGGGCGCAGTCCGTTGTCCAGGAACCGGGAGATCCATCCAAGACAGACAAGGTAAAATCTAGAACAGGAACAGGAAACCAGGAAGATAAAATCAGGATAACGAGGCCAGGCGCTCCAAGCCCCGGACTCAGATGGTCTGGATGCCATGATGAAGCGGGTCTCTCCTGGACCCACTGGTAGGCAGGCTTCCTGGCATCCATCTTCCAATGCTGAGCCAAGAATAGCGGGAGCCACAGTCTTAAATATTGGCTAACTAAACAATGGGCAGGTGCACATAATAACTTAAATACGAAAGGGTCAGAGCACCCTTAAGAGTAGGGATGACGATAGTGACAGTCAATTGATTTAAGACTTTCTGACTACAACATGCACTGTAAGAAAAAAAATGTGAAGATAACATTGACATATCACTTTTCCTAAATTCCTTTTCTGTCCTAAAAATCAGCCATGCCATCAAAAATAGTTCATGTTTTCCCAGAATCCTAACCCTAAACCTAGCTAAGGATTTAGTGCAGGTTAGGGCTAGGGTTAAAACTTTGCTCAAAGAATTTCCGCAATCCTTCACTCATTTAGATGGAAAATATACTTCATGGAATCAAAATATTAGCCTGCAATTACTAAGGAACCTCACCCAAACAAAGAGAATGCATCAACAATGGTAAAATTCAATTTTTGACAAGGAATTTTAGGTTGAATTTTGTTCTCAGTGATCATGGTTCCAGGTTTATAGAAGTCTAAGAGTCAGGAATACCCCATACATTATAGCTTCATTTGTTAATATGGCTGTGCATTCAATGTCAAATTGAAGAATTTGTAAAATATAATCACTTTCTTGGAATCTTTTGCTGTGAGAATTATATACACTGACAACATCCCATTGTGGGTCACTACAGTGTACTGTAGATAGCCATACAGAACAGAGTATGTAAGAAAAAAAATGTGAAGATAACTCTGACATATCACCTTTCCTAAATTCCTTTTCTGTCCTAAAACTCAGCCATGCCATCAATAATTGTCTACGTTTTGTGGGTATCCTAACTCTAACCCTAGCCAAGGATTTAGCGTAGGTTAGGGTTAGGGTTAAAACTGTGTTCAGAGAGTTTACACAATCCTTCACTCATAAAATATAATCACTTTCTCTGAATCTTTTGCTGTTAGGGCAACTTTGACAAAATCCCGTTGTGGGTCACGGCAGTGTATACATATAATATACATATACATATATTATACATATAATGCAAAGGAACAAGTAATAGGTTTATTCCATGCTGATAAAAAGAAGAAAGAGAACACAACGTTTCGGCCGTGGAGCCTTCTTCAGGTGTGAGAGAGACAGGGCAGTAGGCAAAGGTAAAGTAGCGGGAGAACAAAGGTTGGGAGGGAGGAGGAGTGAGAGGCGGGAGCAGGGGACAGAAAGAGAGGCCAATCAAGAGGTGTGAAGTCAGAATGGGTGCAGAGAGGTGTGAAATGAAACTTCCAATGAATGGAGAAAATTTAAAAGAACAGTAGTCTGTCGTTAAGAGAAGGGAGAATGTGAAATTTTAGTTTCGGTGGTCTTTCTGATGTATGAGTTCGGAAAACCTTCTTTGAGAACACAGACGGAGAGATTGGCCGTCAGAGGTGAAATGAGAAACAAAGAGCTTGGAGAGATCTTTAATCTTCACAGCCCTGACGTGTTCTCTGAAGCGGTCTCCGAGCCTCCTCCCTGTTTCTACAATGTAGATGGCTGGGCATTTACTGCAAGAGGTACAGTAAATAAGGTTGCTGGAGGTACAAGATGCTGTCTGGGTGATCCGGAGTTGTCCTGAGGGGCCTTGAATGAATGTGGTGGTGGATGTGTACTTGCAGGTGATCACGCATGCTGATGCAGCTACCCACCTGAATTTATACATATAATTATTTTTTTCAGCCATTGTAGGTCACTAACACATGCACATGAAGGGAAGAGACTGTCTCCCAGCCTCCGCCCTAATATATAGTCCCGTAGTACCGCTCCCAGGCGCTGTTCTCGGTCAAACTTGCATGCGCATGTCTAAAGCGCCCTCATATTGCTACAATACACTGGTATTGTAAGAGAATTAATCTATCACACTGCAAGTACCTGTAACTGAAGAAGAGTCAAGTTACCCCCTTTTTTTCTTTTTAGATACAACTTCCAAAGGACTGTGACATCATGTATCACCAATATTTCTAACATAATGACTTTTTAAATTATAGTAATCATGCCAACATTGCAAAGAGATGAAAAGTGAATTTTTTTCCAAGATCTATCAAGCTCCACTTTTACTGCCAAAGAATATTGCTTCCCTGACCTTGGCCCATAAAGAGTTTCAACTAAAGTCACACTTGACAGATTTAAGAGGCTGCTGATTTTATGGTAGATACTTAAAAAAATACATTTGTACTAATCACATGCCTCCTGGTTAGGCCAGAGCCAACAGTCAAGTCTGCTAATTTCCACATTTCAGGATAAGACTCAGTTACTGGACTTCCCCCCCTGAAATTTCAATAAAGAATTTTGCTGATTTTTCCTTGATAATAAATACATTTCTTCCCTTAAGCCTTAGTTTTAAAATCCTTCTAGGATCCTGGTCAAAATAAATTTGAGGATAAAGTCCCATGTGGCCTTTAGTGTTTACTGCATTCTTGCAACAACCATCAAGCTGTGGAACAGATAACATGGAAGGAGGTAATAATTGACAGTTATCTAAGGCTGGAAATAAAGCTTCCATTGGCTAAGCAGTTTTTTGTTCGCTATATTCTGGTCTTATGAGTTGCAAGATGTCATGTACAACATACGCCAGCACCACATGCTAGATATTTCTTGCTTCTTTTGAACAGACTACCATTTATATACTATATGTCAATTGAATATATACTGATGGAAAAAAGAAATGCAACATTTTCTGGAATGAGAATACTATAGTTATAGCTTATGTACTTTCACAAAAAGTTGCCAATTAGTCCTCTGACTAGCAATACAGCTTCTACAGTGAGGCATTGCAACTTGCCGATCACATGAAAGCTCGTTAGGTGCACTTTTACCCAACGGTTCCAGGTGGAACAATGCCTGATCAAGCCACCTTTAAAAAGGCCTTAATTCAAAGCTTACATTTAGTCTTTTTTCTTTGCATTGCATAATGCCTCGAATGTCACCAGAAGCAAGGGAGAGGGCCATTGGCATGCTGCAGGCAGGCATGTCATGTGCCAGCGTTGCCAGACACTATGGAGTAAGCCGCTCCTCTGTGTCCCAACTGCACAAAATATTTCAGCAGACCAGCAGGACAGATGACTGTCCAAGATCCGGTCGCCCTCCAGTGACTACACCAGAGCAGGACCAACACATCAGACTGGTCCATCTGAGAGATCGTTTCAGATCTGCTACCCGTACCACTGCTGAAACTGCCGGCAGACACAACGGCCACATCAGTGACCAGACAGTGAGGCTCCATGCTGCTGGCCTTAAGAGCAAGGCGACCTGTCAGTGGCCCCCCGCTCATACCTCCTAGACGTCACACTCGACTGGCTTGGGCCAGACAGAGGCTGCGATGGACTCGTCAGCAGTGGCATCAGGTCCTCTTCATGAATGAGTCATTCTTTAGCCTGTTCCATGCAAATAGGAGGGCCAGAGTGTGGAGGAAGAGGTGTTGTGTTGCCCTTGACTATGACTGTCAAGCAAAGTAAGTGTGAGCATTTATAGAGTACGTTTTCTGAATTCTGGGAGAGGATTAATAATCGAGAAAAAAGAATAACATATTAGCAGGATCACATTGAAAATGAAAATAGTACTATCTTGCTTTCCATTTAACCTCACTTTTATGCCACCAAAATAGGTAATCTCTCAAATGCAAAAAAAAATGTAGGCAAATCCAAATTTTCAGATGCACATATTGATCCACATTCTGTTATAAGTCTATGTATGTTTCCTTTAATTTCATTCTATAATTCTATAATCATCGTGTTAATAATTAATTCTATAATCATCGTGTTACATATTAATTAATTTTGTATTCGTAACTTGGCCAGCTACGTACACTATTAAAAATTCAAAACTTGTGCCTTCTACTTTTATTTGAACAGAAATACAATTTTTTTCTCCTTGAACATATGTACATGAGTACAGCTTATCATACTTAAGTAATCCCCACTCTTTAATTGAAATTAAAGTGTAAAGCCCACAGAGCTAAAGAAAGAGCCAGTTTGGTCAAGCACATGGAAGATTGCCTTTTTTATTTCCAGTCTTTCCACTGACTCAAGACAGCTCTCAAATGGCCACTGTGGGACATGCATCTGCTGGACAAAATTAGAGGCATCTTCACAGAACATTATCCTTTGCCTTAAAGTATTACAAGTTTTCCGATATGTGATTTTAACCGAGATGAAACTACTGAAGGGTATTATTTGAACATTTAAAGTGTAGTGATGCCAGCTTTATTAAATTATACTTTGCTAGTAGGATCTACAGGGTTGGCTGAAGATGGAGTTCTTGTCAAGGCTCATACCATTCATTTAAAAATGTACAGTATAGATCTATTAAAATAAAGTGACAATTTCTCGGTTCCTTGTTATACTGCATGAGTTTTGGTTTTCATTTTGCAATAATATACCAAAATACATTCTCAGAACAAACATTATTCTTAATGAACTGTTACAGTTTGTACCTCATGTAAACAGTTGTAACTGTGAGGACACTCACACTTATCCTCAAACAAGAAAAAGTGTGATTCCACTGCTTAAAACTGAAAAGTCAGATAATGATAATGTAGGTATTGTATGACAGTTATGCTATCGCCTGATCACATACAGTATGCCAAAAAGTACTATCTTGTAATTATGAGATAATCGGCTATCTTGTAATTAGGAGATAATTCAGGATTTGTTTTTTTCCTTGGTGGTGCTTCCAGTGGCTATCAGTTTTCTTAACTGATATAAATGATCTAGATGCTGGTATAGTAAACTGGTTATTGTTATATAGAGGTAGGAAAATCAGACTATATAAATAAATCAGACACGTACAGTATAAAACGGGCTTTCAAGCTGTCTATGAAGATTGCAGTTTATGTTGACACATGTAGGAAGGCAAGAAAACAGACAAACAGAATATTAGGCATTGCAGTTTAAAGGGTGAATTTTAAATCACTCAAAGGATTCTATTTTACAATTGTAAAATGCTGAAGTAACTACATACAGCACATTCCCTGGCTTAAAGGAATGTTTTATGCTGGCAAGTTAAATTAACTCAGTCTTTTCATTCTTGAACAGTGAATACTACTACTGGACCTGAACCAAGTGTCAGCCATACACACTTCAGAATCAACAGTGAAACATGAGCCTAAATGAAAACGAAGAAGAGCACAGCAGAGGCAATTCCTCCCAGTGGTTCTCAGACCAGGTGGTACGCCAGATGACCCTGGAAATTTGTTGTGTGCACTGAAGAACTGGGAATTAAAAATTGAATAATTAAAAATTATGAATATTTTTCATCAGTAATTTAATCGGTTGCAGAAATCTTTTAATATTTTCTATTTCAATAAAATTAGTTTATGTGTCAAATACGCAGCCTTCGTACTTAGCTACATCGATACAGCGTGAGCCAATACTTGAGTGTTCATACTCATCTTGTGCTTTCAGAGACACAGCTTAGTGCCACATTTACCAACAGAAGAAGTGATTGAAAATGAATAGCTCGCAAAAATCAAGTATTATGTCAAGGCTGAAAGGATTAGACACCAAGAGTACTGACGCCAGCTCCGATAGATCATGCACACCCGTTGAGAACGAGGAGGATTATACATCGGCCACTAGGGTTACCATATTTGAACATCAAAAAAAGAGGACACCCTGAGAAACTTTCCTATTGCCTTATCTGGCAAGAGGGTTGGGATGGAGCGGGTTTTCAAAATATACCACATTTTATGTTCATTGGTATGCCTGCCATCTTAAAAAAATATTACATTTTTGCCTTTAAATTGCACTTAATTGGGTAAATGAATTATATATTATTTTCTATGTTGTGCTATTGACTCAGAGCACTCAGAAATTGAATGCCTGAAATGAAGAAACATAACCCATGAAATGCATTTCAGGACAGCCAATTAAACAAAATTCAATGTTTTATCTTTGAAAAACAAAGCACCTGAGGCATGATGTTTGTCCTTGGATTGCTTACAATATTGAAGTCTTCCCACCTTTCTACAGAAAACAGTTTTCAAAACCATAGGCATGACAAGCACAACAAATCAGAACAGGTACGGTGTGAATTTTCCATTTTCTCCTAATACTCTGGTCACATTTCAACGAGCTCATGAGCAAATATACATAATGGTCATATTTGTTTGGCATCACATTGTCTATAGAGTCATCAAAGTGCAACACGACTGTTTCTCATTTTAATGTTTTATTCCGATCCAAAGCATAAGACTCCCCTTAGATACACTCCATTAAAGATCCTCTGTTTGCAGGATTTTTATGCCACCCTTTCTGTAGGTTTATCAGTATCAAACAGAATAGTTACACATGCTTCCTGATGCTAGGAAACTACAGAGGCTCTGAAACTGCTCATCTCAACAAATTCATCTGTTCAAGAACTTTTGAATTCTCCTAAAATGCTCAAAGCCTACATGCTTGTTGTAGTATGAAAAGAAACATTCAACTACTCCCGGGTGTCTGGATTAATACATTTAAAAAACTGAGCAAAACGTAGACTCATACACATTAAATAAATAAAAGTAAATAAAATAACCTACAGCATTACACCCACTATGGTACAGTAATGTACTTTACAAGTACTGTATTTCTCCTGTTGGTCCTAAGGGCCAACAGCTTACAGTATGTGCTCTTACCTTCACAATTACAAATTCATTATGAATTTTATAATAAGGCTAATCCCTGGAGATGAGGGTGTGCACAGAGCATTTCTTCAGCATCAATTATCGTAGATGAATGGAAAAAACATTTACTGAACAGGAGAGAAAACTAAATGTATACTGTAGGTCATGCAGAAAGGTTCAGCTAATTAAAAATGTAGTAAGCCTAAATATGATTAGTGTCTATGGGTTCATCTCTGGTGACTGATAAGTCTTAGAATTTCAGAAGACCTGTTACACATGTTCTGTTTGTTTTACAGGGTAGGATTTCTTTTTTTGGGAGGTGCAGAGTTTCTCAAGTAGTTTTTCAGTGACTTGCTAGAGTCTTAAAAGACTCTGAAAAGATTTTTCTTATTTAATGTAACTATAGTTATTGTAGCTTTTTTGTTAGGCCAGCAGCCATATCACCCTGCAATTTACAACTGGCAACCCACTGAAGTTAAGCAGGTGTGAGCCTGGTCAGTACCTGGATGGGAGACCTCCTGGGAAAAACTAAGGTTGCTGCTGGAAGAGGTGTTCGTGAGGCCAGCAGGGGGCGCTCACCCTGAGGTCCAGGTGGGTCCTAATGCCCCAGTATAGTGACGGGGACACTATACTGTAAACAGGCGCCGTCCTTCGGATGAGACGTAAAACCGAGGTCCTGACTCTCTGTGGTCATTAAAAATCCCAGGGTGTTTCTCGAAAAGAGTAGGGGTGTAACCCCGCGTCCTGGCCAAATTTCTCATTCCTCCTAATAATCCCCCTCTATGAATTGGCTACATTACTTTGTTCTCCCCCCACACTCTGACGGCAGGCGGAGCGACGCGCTAGTTGGAGTATTTCTCGGTCGCAGTTAATGGCAACGTCAGCCCAAAGATTTGGTTCAAACCACCAAATGGAGACTGGTGTGCCCACAAGCGGACCCTGTTGATGCGGGATTAACGCTAGAAAAGAGAGATAGTTATTGTAGCTTTTTTGTTGATTAAGTTTAGCTTCAAGATTTTGTATAAAGGTATCAAAATAAATTATTTCCATCCAAAACACTGAGAATGGATGGCAAATAATACCTTTCTGCTCCTGATACTAACATAATTTCAACATCACTTGATTTTATCTAGTTAATTTTAAATTAACTATTGTTAACTATTATTTGAATAAGAAATTTGGAATTTGAATTATCTTTATAATCATGGAATTTTTACTACTATAATGTAAGGCTGCACTTTGGGTGATACAGCAGACCAATCTAAAAGTTCAATCCACACAACTCAGACAATCATGAGCAGGTGGATTGTTTTAGGCAGAGTACAAATCTCATTTTACATTTCTGAACCCATCACACTTTCTTCCTCTAAGCCCCACCCCCACTGACTGATACAAGTGAATCAAAGGTATGTCTTTACAGAAACCCATGTATACACTACCCATGTGGTGAAACTTCTGCAGCAAACAACCGTTTGTAAGCATAATCACATTTTGTATGACAGCTATATAGTAGCTTATGTACTTCATAAATATAACAATAAATTAAATTCAAACTAAAATGACGTGACTGATTTAAGAATGGAGTATAAATGTAGTGAATGAATGTATGTGCACATAAAAACTAATGCCCCTGTTTTTTTTTTACTAATGAATCAACACTGCCAATGTATCAGGACTGAGTAGTTCACCGATGGCTTTAGCTTTACACAAAAGCTAGCTAGTGAAAGTGTAGTGAAGACTGGTCCTGTCAATTGATAAATCCACCAATTAAAGTGTGTAAGCAGCAGCCAAAACTAGTAATAGGGTGCTTATAAAGTTAGCTGGCCTACTGGCACAGCTGCGGCAGTGAACCCTTGCCTTACAGATTACTACAAAATACAAATGGGACCATACACTCCCATGGATAATAACAGTATACATCAGAGGGTGCAACGGTGGCTCAGCATGACAAATCTGTCTCTACAATGGCCTGTATGCATTCTCAGAAGTATAAGTAATGATATGCCCTTTAGCATGCACTACAAATATTTGTATTTTTGGATTGAGAAACCAAAAGTCCCATTTTTACAATATGTGTAACATATTTCATTGTTCTATATAACAGTTTCCATCATGTAGATGTTTGAATACATGAACAATTTTTTTAAGTACTATAAGATTCACTCTACACACTGTTATGTGTCTACAGTATACAATTGTTGAATATTAGGTAAACGCCTTGTTCAAAACTTTTCCATACATCCTCAAGATTTCAGTTTTGCACGAGACTTGAGCCAAGACTGTTTTAGCTTTGAAATATTTCTGGTTATTCACAGCAAATAACTCAATCTCTATTACATGTCCTTTACAGATCAAAATGTTACAGTCATACTGGTTTTACACAGCATTTTTAAAAACATCCAGTTTCCCTGAGCACAGCTGCTATAGTTTAAGGAAGACCAGATTTGTAAATAGTACATAAAGAGTAATACAAGGCACTACTGTACAACAGATGGGTCTTGAACCACATATGTTTCTCTGAGCTCCGGAGCATCTCTCATTTGAATTATTTAATGTAACATTCTGTCATTAAATTGAAATTATGCAGCTTCCAGTATACTATGTAATACATTTCTTTCTCTGCAATAAGCAATGGGTCACTGACCTGATTGTTGCTGCTTACAGCAGTAGGACTGTGATAATGGCATGGAGTTTGTACTGTACCAATAAACAAATAAGTGCAAGAGAATATATTTTATTTAATGTCTCCCTGACATACAGTTCTTACAAACTAAAAACACTATCTCAGGATAGGTTAGGCAGTAGTTATGTATACAGAAAATATTCTGTTAAAAGATAAGCAGGAAAAAAATAGTGTATTGTGGAAAACACATTGTTTAGATGTAAATATTGTTCTTAAAGTATTAAAATGCATGAAAGAAAGACAGCAAATATACCTCTAGTTTAAGTCATAAATACTGTATGCATTTGTTTTCTTTAATCAGACAAAATACACAGTGAGTTTAAAATACAGGCAAACGCTGACATTTTTCTTATTTTACTTAAACCAAAATGATATTAGGAGAGGTGGGTTTTTCTACTACTTTCCACTACACAAAAACTATAAAGTCTAATGGTAAGATGTAGATGATCAAATTTTAATTTCTGTCTCTGTCATTTTCCTATTCACACAGCCCACTGAAGGATCAAAACCACTAAACGACTAATGAAAGGCTGGCTGAGGGTTTCAATGTCTCTGGCAGTCCTGGGAAGAGACTTACACCATCAATCTGTTACACTGGTGTTTTGAAATTGTGATCTAGAGGACATGGAAACTGTCATTACATGCAACATTTAAGAACAGATTTTCTAACCACAAACAGGGTGGTTAAATTTATTTGACATAGACATTTTGCCAGTTAAACAGGATTTCACTGAACTACAAATAGATGTATTATCTGCTATACATTAATAACACTATTATTGCAATTTAGTAAGTTTTTACATTTACTAAGGTACTGTACTGTACATCCTAACATCACAGAATCATAATACTAAAAAATATAGTAAAAATCTATTTTAGAAACTACATGCTTGAGAACTCATTTTTTTAAAGTAATGATATTTCAAATGTGCCATTTTGTGTAGCAGTCCATAATACATTTAGACTACATCACATCTATACTGAATAGTTCTAAATAGTTGAAAAGAGGTTAATTAAGTCAAGTGGCCCCAAGAGAAATGAAACAATCAGTAAAGAGAAATAAAAAGATTGCTTCACAGACGAAGGCAGGGACTCAGGGACTAAAGCGGTCTTCATATCAGATTCACATCAGCACGTTTTTAACTAATCTGGCCTTTGTATTTGGCCCTGCAGATTTATTCATACCCCCCAATGAAACAGGAACAAAAACCTTATATAACAGAATGAGACATGGATTGGATAATGCATCTAGTTTACAAATATTTAAATATAATCTTACACACAGCTATGAGAAAAGTCATATTTTTCCTATATCAAGTTGGGTGTATTCTTTGGATTTGGATGCACAATACATAAATAAAGGTCTGAGCTAGAGACCTTTCCATCCAAAGACTGTAATAATAATTAACCCATAAGAATAAGAAAAGTTTAAACAAAAGTAACACAAAGTGTTACAACAACTAAAGTGAGAGGACACGGCTTTGAAAATTGTATCCAAAAACCTCCTGAAGGTAATATGGGAATGAAGTCAGTTGCTGTCTATTTTTATCTTTGTGAATGAATAAATTCCAATGGCTTATAAAGATTTACCGTCTTTGAAATGAAAATAATTTACCTTTATTTCTTGCATTCCTAGAAGATTAAAAAAAAACCTCCATTCTACGGGAACAAAGAGATCTTGTGATAATTTTTCAAGGATGTAACTAAAGCAGTAGCACTTATGTTTAGATATACCATCTCTTTTCTAGAGGTTTAACCTTGATCACTTTAATAGAAAAATACAAATACAACAATTAAATTGACTCACTCACACACACTTACAGTACCAAAATTAAGGCAAACATTTTACTAAGTGATTTTTGAATGACTTTTTAAACTGTGGTCCTTGAGTTTCCATAATATGATATTCTTTATTATACGAGTTTTTGGTTATATATATAGTAGTTACAAAATGGCACACATTACCCAAGAGAAATATCAATTTGTGGCTATGCACACTATTACACGAATGACAGTGAACAAGGTGTTTGACTGTAAAACACTGGCTCTTCTCACCCATCGAGTCATGCCCTCATTTAGTCGAAGCAGTAGAGGCAGAAAGTCAATCTAATCATGTGGCTGGCAGAAGTCTCTTGACTACAAGGTCACATCCCTGCAGTTGATGCCACAAGAGCTAACACTACACATTGCTGAAGATAGAAAGCTAGATAAGAGAGCTATCTGTGAAAGAACAGGTGATCAAGGCCAACTAAATCTTCGTTGTGTGTCTGATATATGTAAGCATTTTTAAGATAGGTCTCTATCAGAGCTCATGGATCTAAGATGTGGTAATATGATTGTAATAGAGATATAACACCTATAAGAGGAGGTGTAAATATATTAGATTATTTAAAAAAAACATTCTCAGAGGATGGGGGAATTTACTTATATTAATAAAGAAGCGATTGGTCTTTTTAAATAGTGTAATGCAATGATTTTATTTTCTCGAGCATTGCTTTTCATTATTTTCACTTTTGGTTTTTGGCAGACACCATTATCAGTTCTCAGTTCTATCTGGTGAACACAGCACTGGAGTTTCTTTCTATTACTACCACTGTTACTAGAAAGACAAGGAGATTTATATTCAAATGGACTGAACAACCAAGTGAACTGAATAAACACATGACTGAATTAAGTAGTGCATGAAAGAAAATAAGGAGAACTGAAATCAACTGAAAAAACACAAAGGATATCTTTTTCTGGTAAAAAAGCAAAATATTGTTTCACTTGTCTTACTGCCAAGCTATCCTTGGAAAAAATGGTTTATTAAAGGTACTAAAAGAGAAAAAATGCAGAATACTGCCAATTGTAACCTAATGACAATGACACTTAAGAATTACTTCTAACATGATTCAACACAGTACATGGTTATTAAAAAGCCATAGACAAACTAGCAACAATCAGCACACAAAGTGAATATGAATTCTATGTAATTTGTCTCAGTGGATATCCAGATAACACACTATTAATATAAAGTCCCTTTCACAAAAACCTATCAAGGGGTACAAAATTACACCTGAAGATCCACAGACAAAAAAATGCATGTAATCAAACAGTTGATGTTCTTCTAAACAACAGATGGAGATGCGTATACCTGTAACACAATGCTGAACAATTCCCAGAGGAATCATCAGTTCCTAATGGCACAACGAAAGCTTAAGTTAAAGAAACTGGAACACAAAAAAAACACAAATAGTGGGACAAGTAAAGACATATGATGAAAGGCTTTATAACCATTGCTACAACTAACCAATTCTTGGTCTTATCAGAAGTCCTTCATATACAAGAAATGGAACGCTGTTGATACCACAATCCAGGAACTGGCAGATGAGACAATTGCTCTGAAGAAGTATAAGAAACAAGACTGGATTTCAAATCAATGTTTCAAATGGGTTGAGCAAATGCTTGGAATTGGAAAACAGACCAAGGAATATAAAGATTTGGAAAAGCGGTATTCAATGGAAATTTAAAAAAAGAAAAGGAAAAATATATGAATCATTGTTATGATGTATTACAACAACAATCAACATAATGGTGGCATGAAACAATGCAATGACATGGTTAAGAATATGACAATTTTAAATCCCAGCTGTACATCATAGATGATAACAACGTAACAATTTTGGCAGAGAATGAACTTATAATTGACAAAAGGATGCGCAATTGTGACGAGTTACATATTGTACAGACAACAGCAATTATGGTTGAAACAATGGAACCACCACCATTAAAAAAGTGTTAGAAACAAGCATCAAGAAAATAACTTACAGTAAAGTTAAGGGCCAGGATAACATAATAGCACAGTTGGACAAAAAGAGAGAGAAGGCAATGATGGAAATTATGCACCAATTATGTCTTGAAGTGTGGACAGAAGACTGGCTGGAGATTTACACACACTCAGTATTTATTCTATTGCCAAAAACAGGTGATCGTGAAGAATGTTCAAATTATAGAACAACTTCTCTCACCTCATACTCAAGCAAAATCCTTCCAGCAATAATTCCTAGCAGAAAAATAGCAATGGCAGAAAAGCAAGTGAAGGAAGAACTACTGTAGCAAGTTGTTGAGCAGAAACAAGGGGTAAGGGAAAACGGCTAATAATGGAGAGAGCAATAAAAATTAAATCACCCAGATCTATGCTTCATTGGTTGTATCACAGTCTTTCTCATAGTGAACTATGGAAGATTATGGATGGGTGTGATTGAATTGTGTTTTCCGAACCATTTGATGAGCCTCACAGGTGTGTTGTGCAAGAAGCAGCTTTGCTTGGGAAGAGTAGCCAGTGGCACGTCTCAGTTGTTTCCTGCAAAGTGGCATGTATTGACAAACACCAGGCTAAAGGCTATAACTGCTGTCACTGCAAAGTTGTAATGTTTGCAATGATTTCTGTTAATCACTATGAAAAGCTGTTTCAATTGAATCCATAAAATCAATTTTGAATGCTGATGATGACATTTCTTGGCAAAGGTAAACAATTACTCTTGGAACACTCACTTATGTTGTCAGCTGCAATCACCTCCTCATCATGAATCAATAAAAAATTATCAGTGATGAAGGTATAGGGAGCAGCTTATAGTCTCTTACACACAGATTAATTGACTCTCACACACTGCCAAGTTATCAGTAAAGGAATAGTCGGGGTGAATGAAGAGGAGTAGGACAGTCATTTCTTCAAATGAAAAACACAGGCAATAAATTTGATAAATTCATCATGATGACCCCGGTCACGGAAGATAAGATTTAATTTTTACCTCTGCTTCCTTGCAAGCAGAGTTGAACAAATACCAATTTTGCATGCTCAGCTTAACATCTGTATAGCTTGCAGTATAACAAACCGCATCAGCAGCGCAAGATGAGTCAAATCTCTTTATTAAAAACAAACTGTTAAATGCATTTGTCCAAGCTGCAGTGGCACCAGAATCTAAAGATCTCAGATCTTTTAGCTCATAAGGCAAATGTACTACGAGAGAGACATTTTTGAGAAATTGTTGACCAATTTCCATTTCTGCACCTCAAAAACTAGCAAAGGATGCTTAATTGTCAAAATCTAGCCAAAAGAAGATATTTTTATATGACCATTTTGCTGTATTTTAATGGAACTATGCATGTGTGTTAAAATTGTGGGTAGACTATACAGTATATCAGTATCAACAACCACCAATATTCATTGTTAATTTAGCATCTGTTTTATGAATCCCTACAATGTGTGGCCAAAGTCTCTGCCAGTCTATGCCGCTCTGTACATGTTTGTTTTTAGCTAATGAAGAAATTAACCAGGTGTCAGCAATAAATAAAAGGGTATCTAATATGCCAGGTGACCCTGACACCACACAACTCTAACATATTTGTTTGAAAATTAGTTACAGATAAGGGAATTATGTCACATCCAAATCCTTATTCAACTAACTTCAGCCAGCCTAATGCTTATGATGAATATGGGGCAGCGTTCTTAAAAGGTTTCATTTAGTGTACATTAACCATCTGTTTTCATTAATGTTTTAATTTCCTTACTTAGGCATTGCGTCTTGTGAGCTGTGTTCATACCCATGTTTGATAGAAATAGAAACTATAGTACACAGTACATGTGAACAAGTAATAGGTTTATTCCATGCTGAAAAAAAGAAGAAAGAAAACACAACGTTTCGGCCGTGGAGCCTTCGTTGGATGTGAGCTCACACCCAAAGAAGGCTCCACGGCCGAAATGATGTGTTTTCTTTCTTTTTTTTTTAGCATGGAATAAACCTATTACTTATTTCTTTGTAGCCTACGCATGCTGACACAGCTACCCACCTGAACTACTACAACTTATACAGTACATGCTGCCTGGACAAGATCTATGAGAGACTGAGACTTTGGGTCTGGAGAATTTATATTTACAAACCCACAATCACATTTCCAAAAGACCCAGGTGGCAATAATCTACGCCATTGCCAATTTCGCCTTGGGAGCAATAGTCTGCAAACATGTAGGACTAATACCTCTGAGATAGTCTAAGCATCTGTACAGAAACAAGAAACTATCATTCAATCAATATACAGATGGTCTGCATTGCAGACATATCAATCACCAAAACTGCAGCCAGATATCCTGGTTCTGCACATGATGCATTTACATTATCTACAAAACCTGAAGGATATACATTATACAGTACAGTATATAAGGATGCCCAACAGGCACATGCTATCTAAGCATATGCTATCAAATTTGCTGTTTAAGTAAGTATGCCATTTACCTGGCTGACAGCTATTTCAGGGGCTGATACCCTATACTATACTTTCACACATGGTGCCTTTTTCACCAAAAACCTTAGTTTACATGTATTTTATTAATATAGTTCAGGTGGGTAGCTGCGTCAGCATGCGTAGGCTGCAAAGGAACAAGTAAGAGGTTTATTCCATGCTGAAAAAAAGAAGAAAGAGAACAGGTTTCGGCCGTGGAGCCTTCTTCAGGTGTTTATTAATATAGTCAGGTGTTATTTTTAATTGCATGTGTTACACTTTTTGTGCAATAACAGTTCTTATTTTAACTCCTAAATATTGGCTCATATAAACCTACTAACAGTGTACAGTACACGCTTTACAAAGACTGGCTTATGCTTTACAAGACTACCAATGCTTTGCAAATATCATTTGACTTCTTCGGGCATCTAAAAAACAAAACAAAAATGCTACAGTTGCATGCAATTTGCTGCCAGAATCACTGCTGCAGAGAGAATATTGTCTGTGCCATTCAAGTTACAGCTTAAGACTTATCTGCAGCAGGCCACCTTCAGCTCATTCTCAATATCAGTTTTAAACAGCTGTTCATTTTTTTCACTCTCACACAAATCAGTTAGTGAAAAGTAGCTTTTTAAACAAAATCTTGTAGTTAGTTTTCTATACCTGCACAGGCGGTAGCTGTGCTGCTTAAAAGCAAGCATTATAGTATCAAGCAAATTTGTTGCAAGAAACACAAAGCACAAAGCCAAAAACACAAAAGCTTATAAATGAAGTGACCCCCTCTACTCATCTCTACCCTGCTTAGAAGCTGTTCTTATCTGCTATTCTAGTGCTGCATGAAATAATCAGATTCCTGTCTATCTTTTGGATCTGATGGTCTCTTACTAGAGAATATCTCAATTAAAAAATAAGAAATGCTGAATTCAAATTAAAACTTTATGATGGATTTTTCTTTGTTGGGATGTAGTTAATGCTATCATAGGACTGATTAGGTACTGTAAGTTGACATAGTGTGCAATGATTTTAAGCTTTCTGAAGAACTTTTCGAATGTTTTATTATTGTTTCTTGTATAAATTGTATCACTCTTTGTTGCAACATGTTAGACTAAAGAAAAACAAAATATACACCACTTAACTGATTATTTGCCATTCATAAAACACTTAAATTCTAGGAGAAAGGGTTTGATCTGTTACTGCAGTCAGTGTACTATACGGCAGGTCTCTGTTATGATTTTGTAGAAAGAAGCAATCACAAGCTCAATAACATACATAATTAACACATACTGTATAAATGAATTGATGTTTTCCCACAGGGCTCAAACTGTTCAAATAAATGAATACAGATACTGTATTATATATAACAACTATATCGTCTCTCAAATCTGTAACAATTTTTGTAAAGATTAAGGTAAAATAAACAATACTTGGCTACTTGGAGGACGTTTTAATTAAATGGTTTCTTTTTTCCATGATCTCTTATAAAATGTAATTTATACCCAGGCTATAATACCCAATAACTCCAAAGCAATCGGACACCCTATGCTACTACTGAATTAGAAAGGTTACTATGAGGAATTCTGTACAACTGAATCATATTTAAAAAACATCCACTTTTTGATCAAGAGGAGATTATGCAAATTGCCAAGTTTAAAAAGTTAAAATTTAAAGAAAACAGCATGATGTTCCATTTGATAATTTCATCCAATCATTGTTAAAAGTTATTTCTCCTAGGAAATCAGCCTTCCAGAACTATATATATATACTGTGTATATTCAGAATATATCTGACAATGCAATAAGCATTATTAAGTTATTAGCTTCCTCTTATTTGCTCTGTAATACATACAGTGCCTTGCGAAAGTATTCGGCCCCCTTGAACTTTTCAACCTTTTGCCACATTTCAGGCTTCAAACATAAAGATATAAATTTTTTATTTTATGTGAAGAATCACCAACAAGTGGGACACAATTGTGAAGTGGAACGAAATCTATTGGATTTTTGAAACTTTTTTAACTAATAAAAAAATGAAAAGTGGGGCGTGCAAAATTATTCGGCCCCCTTGCGTTAATACTTTGTAGAGCCACCTTTTGCTGCGATTACAGCTGCAAGTCGCTTGGGGTATGTCTCTATCAGTTTTGCACATCGAGAGACTGAAATTCTTGCCCATTCTTCCTTGCAAAACAGCTCGAGCTCAGTGAGGTTGGATGGAGAGCGTTTGTGAACAGCAGTTTTCAGCTCTTTCCACAGATTCTCGATTGGATTCAGGTCTGGACTTTGACTTGGCCATTCAAACACCTGGATACGTTTATTTGTGAACCATTCCTTTGTAGATTTTGCTGTATGTTTGGGATCATTGTCTTGTTGGAAGATAAATCTCCGTCCCAGTTTCAGGTCTTTTGCAGACTCCAACAGGTTTTCATCCAGAATGGTCCTGTATTTGGCTGCATCCATCTTCCCCTCAATTTTAACCATCTTCCCTGTCCCTGCTGAAGAAAAGCAGGCCCAAACCATGATGCTGCCACCACCATGTTTGACAGTGGGGATGGTGTGTTGAGGGTGATGAGCTGTGTTGCTTTTACGCCAAACATATCGTTTTGCATTGTGGCCAAAAAGTTCAATTTTGTTTTCATCTGACCAGAGCACCTTCTTCCACATGTTTGGGGTGTCTCCCAGGTGGCTTGTGGCAAACTTTAGACGAGACTTTTTATGGATGTCTTTGAGAAATGGCTTTCTTCTTGCCACTCTTCCATAAAGGCCAGATTTGTGCAGTGTAAGACTGATTGTTGTCCTATGGACAGACTCTCCCACCTCAGCTGTAGTTCTCTGCAGTTCATCCAGAGTGATCATGGGCCTCTTGGCTGCATCTCTGATCAGTCTTCTCCTTGTCTGAGCTGAAAGTTTAGAGGGACGGCCAGGTCTTGGTAGATTTGCAGTGGTCTGATACTCCTTCCATTTCAAGATGATCGCTTGCACAGTGCTCCTTGGGATGTTTGAAGCTTGGGAAATCTTTTTGTATCCAAATCCGGCTTTAAACTTCTCCACAACAGTATTACGGACCTGCCTGGTGTGTTCCTTGGTCTTCATGATGCTCTCTGCGCTTTCAACAGAACCTTGAGACTATCACAGAGCAGGTGCATTTATACAGAGACTTGATTACACACAGGTGGATTCTATTTATCACCATCAGTCATTTAGGACAACATTGGATCATTCAGAGATCCTCGCTGAACTTCTGGAGTGAGTTTGCTGCACTGAAAGTAAAGGGGCCGAATAATTTTGCACGCCCCACTTTTCATTTTTTTATTAGTTAAAAAAGTTTCAAAAATCCAATAGATTTCGTTCCACTTCACAATTGTGTCCCACTTGTTGGTGATTCTTCACATAAAATAAAAAATTTATATCTTTATGTTTGAAGCCTGAAATGTGGCAAAAGGTTGAAAAGTTCAAGGGGGCCGAATACTTTCGCAAGGCACTGTAATTGCCGAAATTGTGGAATATATATATTTTTAATAAAACAATGTCTTGTGAATTATATTTCTGAACATGAAAAATTTAAGAAATAGTACAGTTTTTACATTACTTTTCTTGCACAATTTAAAGCATACTACAGGCAAACAGGCTGGCATAACAAGAAAAAAGTTATCTTTAAAATGGCATCATTTCTGGCAAACAGAACGGCAGCAGTATAAGGTTTACAGAGAACATATCAACAAAAGAGAAAATGAGCAATCATCTTGATCTGTAAGGAAAACCTTTACAGGACTTTGTCAAACCTATGCCAGAAATACAAATAACCATCTAACAATCTATATCACAGTACTCTATTAAATACAAATAACCTATTACTTATTGTTTGTGTAAAAAAAAATAAAAAATATATGCTCAGCCTAATTTAAATTCAGATAAGATAGCCTGAACTATACAGTAATCTTGGTTTGCAAAGACTACCCCTTTTACCCAACAGAAAAATAAAAGCTAGATAATGGCACAGCTTTAAAAATGGCAAGAGGGGAAATAAAATCCCATTGTGAATAAAATGCCACTAAAATTAAAGGGCAATAAATAAACAAAAAATTATTTCACAACCTGAGTTATGAGAAAATATACCCTATAATGTGAAATAAGATTTTTTTTTTCACAGGCGGAGCCTTTGCCCTCTAGATGCTGGTAAGATTAGCTGTTTAAAGCCTTTAAATATTTCTTTTTCTTGATACTATCATATTTGACAATATCAGCTTTATTTTTTTCTGAAACTCCATTTTCTTAAGAATTAACTTTGTTACTTCCTCTGCCTGTTCCACTGCTTGGCCCATTCTTACACAGGCTTCCTGCCAAAATAAGCTTCTCACCTATTTTTATCTGACACTCCCTTGTTTTTGATTTGGGACTCCTGCTAGAAATTGGATGTCATCCACTCTGTATAAACACACTGCTATAATATTGCATTGATGGAGTTTCCTCATCAAACTGCTGGATTGACTGTCACATTCTTCAAACAGTGCTTTCTGTGTAACGTCAGAAAACTAAAGTATTTCAGCACAGATCTTTGCAGATTCTACACAGTCCATAGAAACCTTTGGAATGTTCCTATGGTAGTGAATGCACATTTTTTTAAATCTGTTTGCCATTACATTAAACGGTATACTATTATAATGCTATATTACAATCACTGGAAGTTCTAGACTAAAACAAAGCCAAATCAATACTACTTTCACTGTGCATTGTCATGCAAGTGAAGTCAGACAGCCAGCAGCTGGTACAATAATCCCTTCTCAATAATACCAATATAAATCCTTTAGCATATTTATAAAGACAAAAAACCCAGTGATACAAGAATATGACTATGGCTTGCATCTTTCTATACCCTTCTCTTGCCCTAAGAGCAAGCACCTCTACACAAAGATTGTCATAACATGGGCATTCAATTATCTTAGCATCTTTTACCAATTCCTTTGTAAGAGATTCGGTTGTTGATGAAATCTGCAAAATTTCAATTCCATCAGTACAGTGGTTCACAAGAAGAGAATTCTGAAACGGTTTTCAAACGTGTGGATCAGGTTGTCATCATAGCTAGTGCAGAGTTATCTTCCCCAATAAAACTGCCCAGAGACATGTTCCTAGGCTACGCTGTCTCAACTACATTTCAGTACACTAAACAAAATAATGGTCATTGTGGAACCTAATATTGTATGAATGAAACATCATGAAATTTGAATGGGATAAAGTACTGATCTCCTAGTACTATTACTACTTCAATTCTGTAGGTCTGTCAAATCCTAATTAATAGGATGCAGAAACAAAACATATTGAAAGTTTATGTGGTGTTACTCTCCTGGCCAAGGGAATGAGAACCTGAGGATAAGCGTGAGGCTGAGAGGGCACCTCATGACCTCATGAGGAATGAAACATGGAGCCGCTACAAGGGTGGGTGCAACCATTGAAGCGCAAAAGGGGGTGCTCAGGAAGCAAGATAGTTATCTGTACGATGGCGGAACCCGGCAATTTGACCTCAACCTGAACATTTGTTTAAATAACTCCATATAGACTTTATTAATACTACAACCAAAACTGAAGTGCAATAAAATCACACCTGCTAAGGAGAAATAGTGTACACTATACTATAATGTGACTCAGTGAGTTTATTAACCCTAAGCCTGATACTGAGTATTTGTAAACTGGTCTGGGTATACTGTATGTAGGAATAACTGACTGACCGACCTTTTCATCGTAAAAGGACTGTCATTCTTGTTTAATACGAACAAAGAGAAGACAATGGAGCTTAAACAGTGTTTCTGTGAAAGTGAAATGCTTCTCAGTTAAAAGCTCCTGACAAGAAGTCTTTGAAAGGCACTTTGTCAGCCCATCTTCTTGATTTCTACTCATTCTGTCAGATCATGTAGAGTCATCCTCCAGGATTCCAATCACAGTTGCAAGAGGGCCAGGGGGCCTATTTTATTTTGACTGACTCAATTCTAATCTCTGTTGTTTTATACTTACAGCTACTAAAAACAATTCTTTCTTCTGCTCCTAAACCACAGTTCCCCTCAGGCCTTATCACTAGAAAACAATCCTATGTTACCAAAAAATACATATATAAAAACACATTTTGCACTAAGAAAAGGCAGACAAATATTCAGATATGTAACACGTGTACAACCCATTACAAGTGAAATAGTCATGGCTGAAATGCACTGTGCTTTAACAATGTTATTTTATGGATTTACACAGATGATTACCAACCTAAATTGGCATTATGTACAGTAGTCTAAAGGATCTATTTAATTTATTCTAGAATGCTGTACATTTCTCTCAGTTGTACTCCGGTGCCCATGAGTCAAGCAGATCTGTCTTGAGGTGCTTTGCAACTTCTTTCTCCCGATCTACTCCACATGACAATCTTGATTGTTGGGTTAATGATGTAACACAGCAACAACGTTCTGCAACAGCAGGCAGTGTCATAATGCATTTCCCAATCTATTTAAACTACCAAGGTTTGTCACAGTGCACTGCCTGCAACAAAACAGGACGCTGGGCCATGAAAATGATCAGACAGGGAATCCTAAAAAACCTTCTACTTGCTGTAAAAGGAAAATCAAAGCTCTTGCTTTGCAAACTTGAACACCCCTGCAGATAGAAAGTTCTAGCACTTTTAAATGGCACAGGACTGTCTTCCACAATTCTGCAAAACAAGACATTCGCTGCCGCAGCCATCTGACCATGAGAAATGTACTGACAGTGACAATTGTACAGTATTCATGGAAGGCCGAATTTATTTTGTGAGAAAAACCCAGGTGCATATGTGTTTTAAAGTGTACTTTAAATTGTGAAGCATCTATTTTGCATCGCTAGCGATAGCAAAATAGGATGAATCAGCTTCAATTTAGATATGAATCAAAATTTTATAAGCTGTTAATTGGACTGTTGAATAGGTACTAAGCCTAAAAGAGTGTCAGGCTTTGCTGTGTTGTTGAGAATAAGAAGGGGAATTTGGACTTGTGATACAGGTGATACAGATAGCTGCAGTATCTGTAGCCTAATCTATGAAGTCATCCCAGTGTCAAAATTCTGCACTTCATATCAGGGTATTATGAACTAAAATTTGAGCACAAGTGCCATATATTCCTATTAGCATCTACCAAAGTAGATTAGTGTTAATGTATACTTCAGATGTGAAGCATTCTATTTCATTGGCTGTCAAATCTGTCGAACAGTATTAGCATAAAATACGATTAGAACTGCTTTGATTCTGGATGACAGCATAATGTACATGTACTTATCCATGCAATACCCTTTAACTCAATTGTAGACCTTAACATCAATGTAAACAGTAGCCAAATCATACTAGGTAAGATTCAAGAGTTATCTGTACAATTTATTTTAACAAAAAAAGTAAAACAATGTTGAGGAAAAGTGTTATTTTGAGAAATGTTACACAGTAATAAAAAGGTACAGAGATGTTTTATATGAAAACATTAAGTCATTCGTTTTTATTTCTCACAGTCAATATTTTGTTTAATCTCCCGCTTCCTCTAGTAAAGTTTTATTTTATTGAGTTCTAAATAAAATACATCACTACAAAAGGGGCACAGTTATATAGCTTGAAGACAAGAGCACCATCACCATCTTGTTTCTTTTGAATTAAGAGGAGCCACATCTTCTCATCCCTGAATTCATATCATTTTATTTTTGAATTCATATGACATTATCTGTTTTGAATGTGGAATAGTGGTTAACTTTCATTTTCACAATTCTTTAAAAGACTTTTGAAAGCTTCTGAAATGTCTGCAAAGGATACTTGTTTCCAGGCTATACTCAGCTAGATACTCAGTTCTTTCAACCTTCCCATGTGTGACAAACTTTGTGGTATCAGTATTACTCTAGACACTTTGTTCTGGAACTTTTACAAAGCAGCTATCCCAATTTTAAATTCTGATCAGATCAAACATACGTTCCTAAATGTTATTATATTACACCACCGCAATGTTTTTGAATGTTTTTATATGAAAGAACATTATTCAGACATGTTTTCTAGACAATTACATTCATGAGAATGAAACAGAATATACACAATTAATGAAAACACAAGTCAAAGTTTTATAGCTACAGCACATACTGTATATAATGTTATTTATAGAACATTTTAACAAGTGAACTCATAAAGAGGGTACATTCATTTGGTTATGTATTACTGTGATCAAGTCATGTGATTTCATAAAACACCAAGGCTTAGTGTCTTTTATTTGAGGTGTTTCAAATTTGCCAGCATGAGATGATTAAGAACCTGTATAAACAGCCACTCAAGGAGACATGAGTTTAATTAACACAAGAACAGCAAAAGACAGAACCATACAATGTGTGAGTAATGAAGATCTCCTGGTTGTTATTGGCAGGAGTGAAGGTGTCCTGTCTGTAGGAGGAACTGACTACCCCCAGAAAAAAACAGGAAACTAGCTTGACAAAGGACATGCCACATCCGGAAAGACAGTTGGTCACCACATCGGCTCAGTCCTGTCACATCCATTTGATCTATATGCGTAATTGCTGTCAGGCTGCAATGGCTACAGTATGAGAAATTCCTGGAAGACATTACCTGCGCATCAGGAGAATGACTGTAGCTCACCATCTGCGTTGAAACAAACTGCTCAGGGCCATTCGGGAGAACTTTGACAGCTGAGATATAAATTGCCATCTTCTCTGGGTCAGTGTCTGTTTTAGAAGGTGGCACCAAGAGTGGCAGAGTGTGAATGCGTTCACCAATGAATGCTGGTGCCAATTGTTGCATTGTTCAAGCTAAGCATGACAGGCCAGTCTCTTCAAGCGGGATGCATCTGAACCAGGAAGAGAGGCCGGACATCCCAAAGTTTTCAAGATGTATGCATCAATTCATAGAACGAGTGTGGTCAAAACCTGTAAAAAACTCATAACTTTTCTGTTCACACACCTAGCATAAGTGGGGGGATCTATATATTTGTTCACATATTCTGTGTTTTTTTCCTATCAGTGCTTACAATATTTGAATAATGCCACTATACCTGAGTGTTTCCATTCTTTGTTTGCAGCTGTATTTAATGCCTGTACTTAAAGAATGCTTCAGCAGCAAGAGAAAAACAATCTGTTAAACAGCGAGTTCAAGTAATAAATTGTTTTCCTTCCATGATTGCGCTTTAAATCATTTGTAATTAAAGCACTTAAGGTAACAAGAAAAAACAGAGCTGCTTTTGGTTTTAATCACACAGTGAACTTAAAAGCCCACAATTACTGCATGTTAACCCTGGATGTCTGAATATTTGTTCATTTGTAAGTTGATCCTTTAGTTATCAGCTCTGAGAAATGCAGTAACTGATTGTGGAAAGCAAGCAGAAAGGACTAAACGTTAATACACTTGATGCTTAACACTTGATACCTGAATATTTTTCCAACCCTCTTACAGTACATAAACCCATTAAAAGGAGTTAAGGGTGAAACAACCATTGTCAGAATAACAATTAATAAATTAATTTTACTAATTTAAAATACTATTTTATTTTGAAGAATTTAGCTGATTTTTTAAAATATTGGTGTAATGTCGCTGCTTTTACCTAACGAAAAAGAAGTTTTCTAAGGCAGTGATGTGAGCCCAGGTACAAGACAAGCAAGCAAGCTGGTGTAAGCATACAGAAAACACAGTTGAAGTCAAATCCAAAATTGAAAGTGAAGCAAAGTTCGTAGCCAGACTTACACAAGAATGAAGCACACAATGATATCCAAGGCCGAGGTGAAGAAACAAAACAAAGTCCATAGCCAGAAGAAAAGCACGAGGGATATTCCAGCGTGAAGTCCAGTAAACTAAGCAAGTTTGTAAAAAGGGTCAGAACACAGGAAAAACAAGGAGAAGGAGAATGATGAGACCAAACATGGAACTCTAAGACTAAGCAAGGAAGTGGTATAAAAACTGGTCTTAATTATCCTGTTCTAAAGTAGGTAAGTAATGGTTAATTACACTCAGGTTGAATTGATCTTCCACCAGAGCTTCGAGTCACAGCAGCTTTCTTTTCGGCTGTTCAAGTAGGAACTCTCCTGGTTGCTGTGGTGTTCCAAACGTGTTGACCAGCACTTCGGCAGGAGTGGGAGTGTTAATTTACTTTCATGGAAATAATAGGAATAATGATTCCCAATATTGAGTAAAGCACAATATCCTAAATCTGCAATACCGTAGTTACTGTAGCATTTCAACATATGAAAATGATGGAAAAAAGAGCAAATGAACACGGTACAAAACTATAGTTTCTTAAATTCTTATATGAAATGCATAATTGAAATATTTATGTTATAACGTCTTGAGATCCTTTAAAATGAGACTTTGTAATTTAAGATGGAAAGACGTAAATTGAGTAATTTATATGACTTAGTGCCTAGTTTGTTTGGAAAATTAAATCCCAAATACACTGAACAACACAATTGTGAAGGAGCAACAACTGAATGGCTTATTAAAAATACAATTTTTACTTTTAGGTAAACACAGCAAAAGACATACAATGTATAAATATATGCAAGAGTTGCAATTGCTTTAATAGTGTTCTGTCTGCCTTAACAGCAAACCAAAGAAATATCATCTAAAAACTGAGAAATTAAAGCCGAGAATTCTAAATCCTTTCAAATTGTTGTTGATAAAGCATTCAGACAATATTTAACATTCACAGTCTACTTCTATTTCTCCCTCTCAGGGGTATAATGTATGATAGATTATCCACACCTGAAATGTTGATTCTAAGTCTTAGATGAAAATTAATGAATATTCAACAGAAGTCTCTGAGCTGATCTCAGCTGCTTTACCTAGGCAGTAAAAGCTAACTGAGAACTTAATTTTATTTACTTTATCAACAGACTATGGCTATGTGGGACAGGATTTATTCTACCTAGGCCACTCATTTTATTACTAGAATCAGAGGTGATTTCTAATGAACAAGCAAAAAGGATTTCAATATTATCTATAATTAAGATGCAAAAAGTTCTTCATTTAAAGGTTAATAAATTCAAAATAAAACAGAATATACCAGATACCTTCAAATACAAACTGTGATCTTTACAGTGGTCCAACACTCCTTTGTCTTTAACACTGTATTTTGTTACTTCAATGAGCTGCACCAGAAAACTGTTTCACAATATTGGCAGCACAATTAAGCTCTGTGCTGCAACTGACAGCTTAATCATGAAACCTAGCAGCACCTCTAATGCTGAAATAAACCAGGAAACCATTAAAAAATTGGAGTCTGTGAGCCCTCTTTACAATGACCCCAAGAGCTACATAAATGTAAAATACAAACAAGTAATTTCCCTGCAGCTATTAAGCTGCTTATTTAATATCTCATTAAGAATGAAGAAAACCAAATGAGTCAGAAACTAAGTAGGTGGTACATAAACCAACAGTACTGTAATAAGTGTTTGCACATATTGCTGACATTTTTTCAGCTCCAGATACCTCATGTGGTACAGCTATCTGAAGGCATTTGGTGTTGGCACTGAATTCCATTTGTCTTCCTGCGAAGTAACCTTGATCAGATATCCAGAATTCCACCCCTTTGTCAAGGGTAAATTCCAAACAAATAGAATGGCTGTGAGCGCCAGTGGCCTGAATAATTGTAGACAAGACACATCACAGTAAAATCTCATCCATGCGTGACCGTGTCGCTATAAGCCAGGAACAATGTTGAAATTTTCAGTTAGGCTCTTGATATACAGTAGTAGATACAGTACCGATTTTTTTAAAGAACGAACTCAACATGGCAGTCGTTGTTTGCAGAATAGAGTCCTGGCTAACTAATTTTGACGAGGTCCTGGCAGCGCTCAGCCAACTATGCACAATCGCTTCAGGAACCGTGTTTGCAGCTGGCTGCTCTCATGACCCAGGGTTGAATTTGCATTGTCAGAGCTTCTCCTCTCTAAGTAAGCGATTTTACTGGTTGGGTCAATTGGGAGCTCCTTATTTAGTTTGGAGTAACTTAACTATCCCATTTTTTCTTTAAGGTAAGGCTTTGTATTTGATGGATTATTTCTCTGCACAGCATGCATGGACTTCTGGGTAAAAAAATCATGGCATTTTCCAAGGTTTCATGACCACCGAAACTCAATTTTAACACATCTTCACTGGCTCCCCATTGCGCACTCAGTGAAAAATTTTAATCTTAAGTGTTAAAGCCCTCTGTAGCAACTCCCTGCAATACTCAGCATTTCTCGTTTGTTCCTGTGTATCAAGCAGAGCTTTACACTCTGCTGCGGCGTACCTTTTAGTAGCACTTTCTTGTAATTTTTTGAGTCTCAGGGTGAAAGCTTTCAGCTGTCTTTCTCCACAGCTCTGGCACTCACTCAATGCTAATTTAAGATATGTTTAACTCTTGCACAGAATTTAAATACAGACTAAAGACGTATCTGTTTACTCAGGCATTTCATTAGTGGTTACCTTTTCTTCTTGTTCCATATTTTTTCATATACATTTTTTTAATATGCATTTGTGTTCAATCGCTACTTTGATTTTTTCTTTGTCTTCTTTTCTTCGTTTTAACCTGTAGTGCCCTGAACACAGTTCGTGCACATAGGCACTGGAATAAATCCTTATACATCCTTGCAATCTTTGCAAACTAAAAGGTGGACTATGGAGACTATTTGACTGGCTACCTCATACAGTATATAACCTGCATGTCTTTGGGAAGCAGGAGGAAACTAGAACATCTGGCAAAAAAACATACAAGCATAGAAAGAACATGAAACCACACAGAAGGCACCCCAGCCTGGAACTAAATCCAAGACCCAAAAGCTGTGAGAAACTAGAACTAACCTCAATTATACCATACATAATAAAATAGCAGTAATTAGTCCCAGTGTACTGTACAACATTTATTAAGTAAATATGTTTACTCTAAGTGGGGACCTGTGTCACTCTGCAAGCTGCAAAGAAACAAACAGAGGTAAATTCCATGCTAAAAAGGTATGTGTTCAATGCCAAACATCTTGAACTTTTTTCTGCTTTCTAGCATCAAAATCATATCTAATTGTACTACAATAAAAGGAAACCTATAAGAATAGCCATGTTTTCATTGTCTATTCTTTTATTTCAGCTGTACGCCACCTAGTATTTGTCCCATAAATTACAGACCCAGCTGGCCTTTCGCTTGCAATTCAAAGAGTAATGAACCACTCTAGCCCGCATACATGTCTTGTATGGCAATACACAGAATGACAAAATAGAAAAGAGGTTTTTCATTTTCAATGGACTGAAACTGTAGTCAATTGTCTCTCTATCTTCAAATGGTAGCTGTTCATCTAGATTCAGGGCACATAAGATTGTCTAGCATAAAAGGAGCTCAATTGATCTGGGTTACCCACTGTGGGGACTTCTCAGAGACTCAAATATTGGAGCTATTAAACAACTCTGGAATAATCAATAACTAGTAACTAGTAGAAAGATTAGAAACATTTACGATAAAGTGGAGACTTGCTGAGTTTGAAACAACAGCATAGGAGGCATTCAAAATGTGTCATTTTCTGTACTAGGCTTAAAAGATATCATTTCCTGGATTAGGTAACCCCTACTGATACAGGCAGGTTGAGGTTAAGGGACAAATGCACCAGTATTTGGTACTGTTACAGTCATAGGCAATTTTAACATTTTGAACAAATGGTGTAAAGTACGATGGGAAAATCTTTTCAGGGCAGCTGAGGTTGGAACTTAGTTCATTCTGACAGTGCAGATAAGGACAGATTCAACATCACTTAGTCTGCATGAAGACATTTTTATCATTTAATATTTATAAGTGCTTAAAATTCAGTTCCTTAAAAACATTTTGATAAAGACATTTTCCAAAGTTTGCCAAGACATAATATTTTACATGATAATTGCTAACTTACAGTTCCATGACTTTTAAATTCAGACAACATTTGAATTAAACACTGCTCTCAGCAGCTGGTAGCCTGAAGAGCTTAAATAATGAATTTAATAAATGTGTTTTGGTGCTTTTAGCTACCCAAGAGGCTTACACACCAAAGGGGGTTTAAAAGCTACAAATTTACAGATGTCAGGAGCAGGTGAAAAAAGATGAGAACAGAAGTAGAATACACCAGCACTCACAAATAGCTAAACCTTATTTTTACATTGCCAGGATGCTAAAGATTTGGGATTATAAAACAATTTAAACTGTACGTGCACAACTTACTTTTAATTACTGCTGTTCCGCTTCATATTCATTCTTCATGCCACTTTGCTCAGTATAATGGATCCTGTAGTTCTATGCCCACCCAAGATCTATACAATAGATGCAGGTTGTGTTCTGATCCTGGATCACCAAGTTCCCAGAATCTTTACCAGACATTAAGATTCGGTCAACTGAGGAGAGATTATCAGCTCCCACACTTGTAAAATAGTATCTCCGTTCAGTGGGATGCTGACTCTCACCTCAGATATTAATTATATGCAATTCCAAAAGGATTTCAAAATGTATTGCATTTTGAAGCCATTTCTAATTATATAGCTAGAAAGCAACACCTGGTGCACCAGGCCATCAGCTGTGTAGCTCAAGAGATTTTTAAGAAAGCTTAAAGAGTTATGTTTTTTTTAAAGAAAATGTAACATTCTTAGCAACAGCTGCTGGGCTAATGCTGGCTAATGCTATTAGCTTTACACTTACTGTAACTCAATGCTTGGGTTGGGTTACTATATAAAAACTGCTATAGTAGCAGTGCCAACACTAGTCCATTGTTAATAGGTTAATAGTTATCTTCACTGTATGGTGACAACTTTGGTTCAGACTTTGTAGACTGGCAGAGCAGGTGCAGCCTCAACAAGCAAAATAATATGGATTAATAGTTGCTGGCATGTTATTGCTGATATTGACATAGCAGTGGCCAATATCTCTGTTATGCATCATTTGACCATTTATAAAAAACACTTTATTTGTGTTATTTTTACATCCTTCACAAGACTGCACCCAGAAGGAGTAAATGCTATAATCATTAGTTCAAATATGCACCTGTATCTGAAGTCATTTTCAATCCTTACCCAGACCAGCTCTCTCCAGATTTACTAATGATATAGTTATCCTATTATTATTCATTTCATATTCCAGGCCATAGCTACATGAACGACAGCAAACAGGTTCTAGGTATGCATATCCGTGAGTCTGGTTCCCTTAAGATCTTACTGATCCTGCTCAATAATTCATTATTGGGAGCTCTTCTTCATTCAGTATTGTCTTGGCACTACAATGACCTGAAGAATCAATTTTTATAAGGGAAGTCAGAGCTTCCTCACAAGCTGGTGATTGTTTGGGTTCCAGCAATAATCTGCTTCATGGCTCAGGTAATTTCTTTGTGACATCAATTCTGAATTTCATGATATGCAAGGCAAATGTCAGCACTTTAATCTGTGAAGAATCAAAAGATGCTTGTCATATGCATGAGCACCAAGTCTCTAATAAGATATCATCCAAACACTAGTCTATTCAAAAGTGTAAAACCTAAAGGGAAATGCAACAAACGCTATATAAAAAACTGTCGAGATGGCTGGGTTTTTTAAATATCACAAAAACACATATAAAACATCATTATACTGCAGATAAAAGTTCTGCAACAGAACTTCTAAAAAGCACTGTTAATTAAATCGGTGAACATTTAAAGAATAATTTTTTTTTTAGGTAAAATGTAGTAGAGTAGTGGTGATAGGTTAAATGTTAAATCTAGGCCCCATAACCTGCAGGACATTACTCCTGTTTTAAAATGCCTATTGCCTGCTTAAAAATTAAACTGTCAAACAATACAATTACAAACTATATGAAAATAAATATTATACTTACTAACATTAAAACATCATTGATAGTAATGTTTACAAAGATAATAAAATTGGGGACATAAGCTGTAAAAGTTTGTGTATGCAATACATTTTACCATGATCAAAGTACATCATTGAACTATTGTAGTGTCTAGGAAACTTTTTAATGAAATGTATATTGGTGAATGTAAACTTAAGATGATTTTCTGTTTTATATCATTCTCAGTATTATAAATTATTTTTTATCTATTCACAAATGAATATTCATATTTTCTCTATTTACTTATTTTCTGCAATAGTTTAAAACAGATAAAACACCTATTTTATTCTCAAACCACTATATATACCCTGCTTCTGGCAAAGAGATCATTCTAACATATTGTACTTTATAAAGGTTTAGCTTCAACAAGGAACAAAGAAATATCTCTGTAGTTGTCAGAAACTACACAGATGGATTGGATTGAAAAACAAAAATGTCTTCATTTACTTCATGAAGAAGATATTACAAACCAGGCCTAAGATCAGACTTTATGACAGAGGCTTTAATAGTTATACTGAGTATTTCTCTTGGTTTTCCTGCATCACATATTAACTCATTCAGACTTGACATGTCCTGTTTTCAACAAAGTAAAGCACCTGAATTTATTTTTTTAGGAAGCTGCGTTCAATACATATCAGACATTTAGAATTACAAACGACAAGGCAGACTGAATCCCGCACTTTGTCTCAAACTTTCTCTGTCTTCTGTAGGCATTATATTTCCTAATATTCATGATCACTGGGCATGCAGAAACAATTACAATTCATCACATTCATCGAACGACAGGAGAGGTTTAAATTGAAAGAATTAAATTTACATATCCAGGCATATCCAAGAACTTCACTTGGCCTTTCTCACTTGATTATGCATCCACAGTCTGCAAATTCCCCTCTAATCCTTTTTAGGTGAACATGAAATTGGGTGCTGCAGAGATGTGGAGTTGTGGGGGTTGGGGCAGAGCAATACAGATGAGAAAAAAGCTGCTAACTGCAGTATCTGCCCTTCAAGGGCTGGACATTAATGGTTAATGGGTTTTTTTTAAACTCCTGTTTCTTTATTATTAAAGTTTTTTTTTATATATATATAGATAACTGCTAGAACTAAGGAGTCCAGTCAATTTCCCTGCAACATAAAAATGTTTTCACATCCTACTAAATGTTAATGTTATATACATACAGTATGTGTTATTTTTTTAAACCATCCATTGTTTTCTGTATCTAATAATAAATGATTAATATGAATTTTGACAAATGATTTGGCAGGTGCACGCAAATAATTCCACTGTACCATCAACTGCACTGGCATTTGATGTTATTTTTTAATGAGGGTAAATAACTTGGAGATGAAGAAGACTTCCATCAAATTGTTTAAGAACAGTCCAGTTAACTCGCATTGATTTTTAATCTCCAAGCTTTCCTGAAGGCATTCCAGTCAGAGCTGAAACTGGCCCTAGTTTTCTGATCTAATGTCAAGGTGGACTTTTCAGTTATGGTCAATAACAAGCCACAAAATTAAAATTTCAGCTGGCAGAATGCCTTTCCGAACGGCAGTCTTTGTTCATTTTACAGCAGAAATTACCTGAACTTCCAACTTCCACAGCTTACACACATCAGTTAATACAGCAGAGGTCGGTATGTTTCCCAGATGAGAACATTCTTTCCTTCGATCATACCTCATTTGCCAAACCATTTGCTAACTCTAATGCCTGAAATGTCCTATAAGTGTCTGATAAGGTTTCTGTAATATTTCAGGGAGAAATCTGTCAAAATCTCAAATAGTTCCTGTCTATTAACATAGACTAATAAACATGATTCTACAAGTTAATTTTAGCACTGTCCTCCAAATTAATATGAGAATGCAACTATTAGAAATATTAATAAACAGGAGAATGTATCTGAAAAATACTAAAAAGAGGATACACAAGTGTGAAAAAATTGGTTATTTTTACTATAAACATCCAACATATTACCTGGTCACTTTGTTCTTTCTAAATCATGGAAATAAAACACAAAAAAGAGGGTGCTTAATACTCATTGTTCACCAGTGGAGCAGTAGTAACACCAACTTGAATCTGTTGAATATAAGGCCATTTGAATTATTAATGAAGAGGTGCTATTTAAATCCCATAAAAATTTACAACCTGCCTATGGAGGTTATTAAGGCAATCGTGGCAATATCTTCCCACATAAACAGGAATATAGGAGATGATGTGTGAAAAAATTGAGCCACATTTCCCCCGGGTACAATACATTGCATTTTTTTTTCTGCACTGGAAAAACCCTTTCTATATGTGTGTGCCTTTAACCATAAACGTGTCTGCAATGAAGAAATACTGGAAACATGGCTTGTACTTCTCTCAGTTTGTTTTTCAGCAATGCTGAAAACGCATCAAGCAGGTGCATTTGTTAATCAACAGCTGTAGCCTGAGATGAATCCACTTACAATCTATATCAAAATACTGCTTTGACTCAACCCACAATCTTCCCATCTTCATACAACTGGATGCTTGAACACTGCTTCTTTACTGGTATGGAACATGGTAGGAAGTTGTTGAATTGATGGCAAATCAGTAATTCAGGCCTGAGTAGTGAATGCAAACCTATGATAACTTCAATTGAACAAAACAATTGAGGGAACAATGAAAAGATACCCCGATGTATGCAAAAAAAGAGAAAGCTTGTGTTTGTAGACGAGGTCTCAAAGACACAATGTCATGTCACTGCCAGGATTAATCCCTGTGTAGGTACACTGTTTTCACTCTGAGGGTGACAGGATTAATCCCTGTGTAGGTACACTGTTCTCACTCTGAGGGTGATATAATCAGAAACATGACTTAAATCAAACAGAAATGTAATGCTTTAACCCCACAATCTGAAGGGCAGAAGCAAATATCCACCGCTCTCTGAAGAAGTGAAATGCACCATGAATTGTTCTGTATCACTAAGGTCAATACTGCAGCAGACATTTAAACTAATAGAGGGTGACATTCATTATGAGGATCAGGGTTATCCCTAGATTAGGGCTGAATTAGGAAAAGGCCAAGAGATCTTATAAAATAGGATCTTCTGCTAGTCAGCCCTCAGATTCTGACCACACAGATGAAGAAGCAATATGTGGTACATGGACAAATCTCACCATCTAACTGCAATGTTTATTAAACTGTGCTAATGAATCACCCAGTTGTGCAGTAGTTATCGAACACTTGGCTTCCAAATCAGGTTTAGCAAAATTCATGACTGCTGCCAACAGAAAGAAGAGCACATTGATGGACTCCTTTAAAAAAAGGTTCATTACCTTTTTCCTGGGAGAATGGGAGTATACCTGGTAATCACTTACAATATTTTAAGAAAACATTTTGGACAGTTTATTTTTCCATTCCATTTTTATGTATTTTATTTTTCGTGAAAGTACTGGTGGGATATTAATTTTCTTCACAGCTTTTTAAAACATTGTCAATTTTTTAACTGCTGTTAAAAAAGCAGCTACAAGAAAACCACAACTGTTTCAAAATTACAATTCCTCTTATTTGATGTTGATGCTAAAAATCACATCACAAATGTTTTTATTTCTTGGGCATAATTAGTTTTATGATGTTTTGTTGTTCACTTTCTATGCATTGCTAGTTTTCTTTGACTAAGAGATGTCTTAAGCATTAGCTCACAGATCACAGTTAAATAATGGGTTCAGATTATTTCCTGTTGTATAACATAAAAGGTTTGTGGCAGTAGACAGAGCTGCAGCTTTCATGTCCTATTACATTCCACATCTCTTCGCTGAGTAACCTCAGAAGCTGTTTTTTCTGCCCTAAAGGTCCTTTAATGTTAACCCTTGGAGATCCAATCCTTATATATCTCCATTGGTTACATCACCAAAGTAACTTCTTCTGAAAGTCGAAGCAGTCTTCTTCTGCAATGCAGCGCAGACAACTTGCAAAGGCTAAGCAGTCACTTATAAAGTGTTTATGGTGCAGTTTTCAATGAACTGCAGTGTCTTCCAATGACTAAAAGAGAACCTAATTCAATTGTTTAAAAAATAATCTGTCAATCCCTTGGACTTCTTTGGAATCAAGAGTGGAAAATGAATTAGTAAAAACTATGGGGATGAAATCAAGAAGCAGATCTTCACACAAAGTGTTGTGGAAGGATATAAAACAAGCTAACCAACCATGTTGTTGATGATAATAAACTGCCCCAAAATAGGCAGGATTAGACTGTCAGATCAATCAGTTGCTAGCAACCAAATAGAGTAGAGTAGATGGGGTGAATGACCTCCTCTTGCTTGTAACCTTTCTTATACGTTCCTCGTTCTCCAAGTCAGAAAAAATGAGACACTAAAAACATTAACAGTTTTGCTTTTTAATCAAAAATGGATAACAAGAGCTGTCTGCTGTACTAGTACTCGAAAGTACTCTATAAAAAGTACCAGAAACTAAACTAAAGCATGAAGCCTGAACTCAGAACTTCCTACTGTAAGTTCCTATCACTCAAAGCCCACTCAAAGATGAGGTCTCTTGTCCAGGGGGATCTAGGGCAACATCTTTTCGTTTAATAAGATCCCTGGCAGCTGGCCTAAGTTTAATATACTGGCATGTCTGTTACAGGGCTCGCAAGTCAAGGCTATTTCACCCAAACTGACAGCAATTCCCCTTGGAAGCCAATGATTCCAATTCAGTTCCAGCCTGCTGCATTTGATCACATAAAAAATTAAGGAAACTGAAAGACTACTGAGGCTCTTTTTTATAATGGCTCTCACTGAACCCTGTACTTCAGGGCTGAACTGTGATTGTGCTTCTCAATTTATTTCTGTGCTCTACATATCAAAGACTAGCATGCTCATTGTTTTGCTAGACCTTGACAGTTATCTCATAATACAGGACCAGCTGTGAATTCGATTGCATCCTAATGCTGAAATTCTAAGAACACGGTTTATTGATCTAAGCAGGTGTGCCAGTATGTTCAAGGATGAGCTTTTCTTAATTGGTGAAGGGAGTACAGTATCTACTTAACTTGTCAGCCATGAAATAACCTTGTTTGTTGTTAGGTTCAGAGAGCATTATGAAGGTACAGTGTTAATGAGACATCGATGAGCCATTCAAATAGTTCCTTAGCTTTCAGATGAGAAGGACAACAATTTGAGTTTATATCTCTGTATGCCACAAAACACAAAGACATAATAATGTTGCGGTATACTATCACTGAATGAAATTTTATTCTCATTAAATAGAAAGAAATCAATTCAAAATAAAACATTTAGAGTTTACAGTCAACATACTACAGATGAAGTGTACTGTGACATGTCAGGACTTTTGACTAAGCTTCTCAAGGACATTCACTTTCATCTTAACATGCCACTTGAGTTTAGCACTGACCTTTTGCTCTTAGTCCTGCTGAAAAGTGTATTTTTGTCCCTTTTTTAGGTCTTTGGCAGACTGAAGCTGGATTTCCTCTAAGATGTGGCCATATATTGCTCCATCCATTTGTCCCTCAATCTTGACCAGCACTCCAGTCCTTGTTGATGAGAAGCAGCTCCATAACATAATGTTGCCTCCACCATGCTTGACAACAAGGGTGTCAAGCTGTGGGTGATACACTGTGTTGGGTTGGAGCCAGGTAGAACATTTTGCATTTAGACCAGAATTGTCCGATTGTCTGTCATGTAACCACAAAACGTTTTGCAACATGTTTGCACTATCGCTTAATTGCTCTGTTGTAAACTCCATGATAGATTTAAGAATAGGTTTTCCACTCTGACAAACAGTCCAGCTTTGTGGAGTGACTGGAATATTCACTTCACAGATATTGACTCAAGAACATTTTCTCCTATCTTTTTATTCTTTTTATCCTTCTCCTTATCTTTGGATTCCTACAGCTCTGTCCCCGAGTTCTTTTTAAAGACCCATGGTTTTACTGTTCAAAAACAGTTGTATTTTCTGTATTTATTCTGAAACCATGTGAACCACTACTGCTGTACACAGAGGCCATTCAACAAACTGTATGACTTATCAAAGTAATTGAGCTCAGGTTTACAAATGTAGATTTGCTATAACAACTATGTAAATACTTCAAATCAGCATATTTTTTTTATTTTTCTTACCTAGTTTTTTCACCCACAGAATTTTCAGTTTATGAATTCAAGTTTGGATTCAAACATTAACTTTAAAATTGTGAATATATTTGTAATTCCACAAAAGAGAAGGTGAATACTTTTGTAAGGCAAAGTATATACAATATATATAGATAGTAAAGATTACCACCAACAAAACGTAAAAGTTTTAAGAATCACTTTATGATATATGAATGTATGGGGTGAAATTGAAAAGATTCAGAAAATATATGTGCTTTTTAACATTTTTATCCCATAACTTACCAAAAACATTTTTTTTTTTCTGGTCAGGTTGCTTATGTTAAACTCTCTAAAGAGCATACAATTCGCTGTTTTAAATACCTTGCAACCTGCAAATACTCTGAAATTATCAGCAAAAGAGTGATTAACATGCTAATTATAGAGTTTTTATCTTTTAAACACAGTACACAAAACGAACATCGACAAATACGTGTATCATATGGTGAAAACCTTCAATTCATTTGTAGTTTTTACCCTGACCAGCGTAAGCTATTAGTTTTACAACAGATTTTCTTAGCAACATTTGCTTTTTTTTCTTAAAAGAATAAGATCATATTTTGAGCCACATTATTCAGAGCAATAACTGACAAACTACAAAGTGCTCTTTTCTAACTTTTTAAATGTGAATTTAAAGGTAGAACATATACAAATAAGAAAGTAATGACCTGCTTTCATCTTTTATTTTACAATTATTTTTTTAAATTAATAATATTATGCTAGCATAGACTGGAGTTACACATGGAAATATAATTAGCAAAAACCCAACAAAGTGCTCTTTTAATTCATGTCTTAAAGGTAAATATGCAGGTTTATGTATATAAACTCACATGCATAAAACCTAAAATATAATTTTATGCACACACAACAAAACCAGTTCAAAGGAGAAATATGCAGACTGAAGAAATCAGATCTGAAGGCTGGAAAAAAAATTACAACCGCAATAGACAAGCCCCTGAAGCTTCTGTATGACTCACGCTCTTTAATTTGCTATAGCAGGCATAAATCAGCAGGAACAGAAACATTTGTTTGTCTCTAATAGAAAATAATTACTCTTTTTGCAGTTAAAGAAAGACAAACTTGCTGGTATCAATGACAGCATGGTATCACTCTCTGATGGTTGGCTGACATGAAGCCACTACTGGGAACAAACAGATAATTTGTAAATCCGTATGATCTGTACACAAACCAGTGTAAACACAAACATTATAAATGACACTGCATAAAAAAAAGAAATAATCACAGGCATTAGAGGTGTTGGTGGGGCCAGCTCACCCTGCGGTCCATGTGGGTCCTAATGCCCCAGTGTAGTGACAGGTACACTATACTGTAAACTAGCGCCGTCCTTCGGATGAGAGGTAAAACCGAGGTCCTGACTCTCTGCGGTCATTATAAATCCCAAGGAGTTTCTCAAAAAGAGTAGGGGTGTAACCCTGGCGTCCTGGCCTAATTTCCCATTGGCCCTTATCAATCATGGCCTCCTAATAATCCCCCTCTATGAATCCCATAATTCCTTGGCTTCATTACTCTGCTCTCCTCCCCACTGATAGCTGATGTGTGGTGAGCGTTCTGGCGCACTATGGCTGCCGTCGCATCATCCAGGTGGGGCTGCACATTGCTGGTGGTGGAGTGGAGTCCCACCACCTACCTGAGTGGAGTGTCCAGAAAAGCACTATATAAGTGTAAGCAATTATTATTATTATTATTATACAATAAGCTTACATCAGCTTTTAACAACTGAAACACAGCATATACAGAAGCAGACAGAATTAACAACATTTCAGAATTGGAAGAAAACTTTCAAAGGGGAACTGCAATATTATTTTTATATTTAGGACTTAGAAAGAACTGGCATTGATGAGTGCATTTCAAAACATAACGAAAATTTGTTACTGAGTTGTAATAACCAGTCTGAGAAACTAGAGCTGCAGCTCCCCTTTAAAATCTGTGTGGCAGTAATAAGCAGCCATAACCAAACAGTGTCTGTGCTAATGACTTCATTATTGGCTCTTTAGGTAAAGGTCTAAATATTTAACAACTGGACAAACATAACTGTGAGTCATTGCATTTAATTCTCCCCTAAAGCAGTTATTTAACAAATGCATTTAATTTACCTTTGCTTCTGAAATTCTGTCAACAGAAGTCTATTCCCATCATACTGATACATTCTGAAACATGCCTGCATCCTTGAATTAAGGCACTGCACCTGTGAAGCCACAGACAGGTCTGAGCATAAGAATATCACAAGAACATAAAGTCTGCAAATGAGAGGAACCCCTATCTAACTTGTTTGGTTGATAGTGTCTAATTCAGCTGATGATCTCATACAGTCATTTATTGAAAGTACCCAAACTGGGGATCATATTCCAGACTCCCCTCAGCCTCTGTGTTAAAAAGACCCGTCGTCAGTTTTAAATGCACTTCCAATTAGTTTCCATCTGCGTCCTCTGTTTGATATTTCACTAATGGGTGAATGTTTTACTTAAATATTTAGTACTAGATTTTCTTAAATATCACATACAGTAGTGCTTTTCACTCACAAAGTAGAAGAATAGTAGTTCAGGTGGGTAGCTGCATCAGCATGCGTAGGCTGCAAAGGAACAAGTAATAGGTTTATTCCATGCTGAAAAAAAGAAGAAAGAGAACATAACGTTTCGGCCGTGGAGCCTTCTTCAGGTGTGCGTTCAAGTAGAAGAATGGTTTGCTGGTAGAAGGACATTATGTGTTTCCAGTAAGCAAAATTGTTGCCAAAATTGATACTATTTTACAGAACAAAACATTCATTCTTTCCGACACCTGTCTAACTTTAATTCTGTGTGTCTAACTGTCACACATACATGGATTTAAGGAGAAAATTCAAGGTTAATGGGATAAGAAGCCAAAATTAGCTTTCCTATATATGTCTTAAAGCTATTTCTTGTGTAGTCGCTTTGTAGAGTGTGTGAAAGTGCAAGATAATCCAATTAATGAAGTCTTGTGCCTTCCTACAAATGTTTTGTTGTCATTCATAGTGTCTTAAATTGATATATAATATACTGTAGTATATAGTTATAGTATTAAAATATTCTCAAAATATTTTGTGAAGAATGGTTATAAGATAAAGTAGGTTCTGATGCAATTTTAAAGGGGAAAGATGGCAGGCAACATTCTTCCCAATATACAGTAAGTGGCTTTCTGGGTGACGCAGACTATATATATCGAACATAGAAGGTCCGGTGTCCTCCTACCATGTTTGGAACCTGAGTCCAGGTTGTGTCATTTACTGTTTACACTTGGATCCTGGTGCCAGAAAAGCAAGCACACTTTGTGCCAGAAAGCAAAAATAGGAACAGTTCCCTCTTCCCTGTCAGGGGAACCAACTGCCGTCTAACATAGGCCTCACATAATAAAATTAAAAGTGAATAAATAGCTTGGCTGTGCCCAATTTATCTTTTTTTATACCCTTTGTGTCCTTGTGTGACTAATTTTGTGGAAAGCTTTTTTTAGTGGGAAACTGAATGAGAGAAAGAAAAAAATTCTAAACCAACATCTTAGCTTAATTTCAAGATGACTCATATTCTGCTCTGAAATTATACACTGTCACTGGAGTTACGCTTTGCTTGTTTTACATTTAATCAATCAATATTTCTAAGATGTCACTACATCTAAAGCTGTTTGGTTTACATGGATTTAACACAAAGTAGTCCCTTTCAAACAATACTCCATTACATGTGTAATAAGCTGTGAAAATGAAATGCCATTATAAATATTCAAAAGCAGAGCAAAAAGTAGTGAGACTGCAGAACAAAAGCAATACGCCAGGAGAAAAAGATATTTTTATTAAACTACAGGATGATATCTCCACTTTATTACTTTCATAATTTGATCGTTAATGAAACAGTATTTTTTTCTCATTCCTGCTGAGTAAGAAATTAATTTAGCTCTTTGATATGAACTTGCACAGAAAAGAAAACTATTCTTGACTTTCTGAACAAAAAAGTCTGAAAATGCCATTGGTAATCCAGCACAGAAATTAATTTTAACATATTTTATCAAATATAATATTGATTTAATCCTTTTACCTTATATAGTGACCCTACAATATATTTTGATTAAATAACTTGGGTGGAAGTTAAGAAATGTAAAAGCAAAGAAACAAGATACAATGCATGCCTAACATGTCATGAGACTGAAATAACTACTGTGAATTAAAACATAAGCCCACCCAAAATATTTCTTCAGCCTTATGTGTCTGCCATAAGATTAATTATGGTTTGTCATTCTCTTTGATTTAATTTTCACTTTATTAAGAGACAGATTTGTAGGCTTCTGTAATAATGCAAACAGCTGGTGAGCTTTGGAGCTGCAACAGATTCCTGAAAAAGCATTTGAGCGCAGACCTTGGTTTTGTGACCATCTGCCTGTATTGATTAGCAGACTGGCAAATGATCTTACAGTCCTTTTAGCCATTCTGAGGGGACTTATCTAGGGACATTACAAACTTCAGACTGAATCCACTTAAATGTGAAATCTGAACCCTTTCTTTCTGGAAGACGAAGAGAAGTATAAAAAATAATTTTCATGGTTTAAAACAGAGTTCCCAATTACTTTATTGAGTCATTAATCAACTAATAAGATTAATGATGCTTAAAACTGTACTCACAGGAAAATGCACACTCATGAAGCCACACCATTGTGCCTGTGACAAATTGTACTCAAATAAATGGGTCAGTTTGATGTCTCAGGCGAAAGAAAACAAAATCATTACAAACGCTATCATGATTTCAAAATTATTTTAATATTTTGTTTCAGACTTTATATCACAAGATCCGTGCTGTATGCAAACAGTATAATTAAAGAACAAATAGTATTATTAAAAAACAAACGGGAAAATTAATTAGATATGCGGCTGATTAAAATTAAACACTGGGAACTAACATCACATCTGATGAGGATTCATTTGAATCAGATCCAACTTTTAAGCTGTAAAGGAAACAGTAGAGGTTAATTATATTCTTAGAAGTACAAGGAAGAAAAACACAACCTTTCAGCTGTGATGTCTCTTTGGGTGTGTAGACAAATGAGGGAGAGAGCAGAAATGTGATTTAAAGGTGGACAAAACATAAGGAGGACAAAAAAGAGAGCATGGGAAAGAGTATGAGATGGTTAAAAAGGGGCAAATGAAAATGCGGTGTGGTATACATCAGGTGAGGTAGGCAGCAATTTGTACATGGACAAAAAAAATGTAGAAAAAACAAGTGAATCACAGAGAGTTGGGGGAATGTGTGAACAAAGTTTAAGGATAATGTTGGCTTCTGATGGTTTTCTGGTGTTGGAGTCTTTGAGTCCTATGGAAGGACATGCAGAAAGGTCAATACAGTCATGGCTTGGAGGGGTAAATTGGGGAACTATTGTCTTGTAGTGATCTTTGACCCTCACTGCTCTGACACGTTCCCAGAAACGACTGGCCTAGATAGATAGATATGTTCTTATCCAAGAGGATGTGGTTTTCATCACAAGGCCCTAGTAACATCAATAATTTATAATAGTTCCTTACACTTACATAGCTCTTTTCTGGACACTCCACTCAAAACGCTGATGAGGACTCTCTTCCACCACCACCAGCGTGCAGCCCCCACCTGGATGATGCTACGGCAGCCAAAGTGCACCAGCACACTCACCACACATCAGCTATCTTTGGGTCATCACAGAGCCTACGACATCAGTCTTAATAAAACAATATACACTATGAAATGTACAACAAAACTATTTTCTTGTTTAAAACTTTTAAACAAAATCGTTACACCAGTCCAGAAATGTACCAATTTCAAAAAATATTAACTAATTTCCAAATCAATTTAATGGCTTACCAAAGCCAAATGTGCAATTTTCACACAAAAAAAAACAGTTTTCTGTACTGTTTCTACACTCATTTAGATTTAGCAACATGCAGTAAGAAAATGCTTGTTCGGCACCATATCAGGCAATGCATCCTGTCCGCCAGACTTATACTGATTTTATTAAACACCTGTAAAACATCTGACATTCAGAAGTGACTGATTCACACATTTTATTCTTCTGAGAAATCAGCATTGTCAAACTGTGCATTGAAGAACAGTTTACAAAAGCATGTTCTCAAACAAAACACATTTATGACTGAGTTCAATTTAACTTTGAAGATCAGGCTTGAAAGTTATCACTGTCACTAAAGTTTTTGGAAACTGTGGATGAAGATGTGAAGCAATCCATCAGAACTAGGCTACACATCTCAAAGATCTTATGTTTAAAGTTTTACCAAACACACATTGTTATGACATGCCAACTCTTTGATATAAGAAATAATCTTTGATTTTACATGGACCAAGTTAACTTTGCATAGTAAGAGCATTTATTCTATATACTGTATTTCTTCATAGTAAACTCACAGCTCTTCCCAAATCTAAAAATAAACACAACAATAGAAATACAACATTAAAGCACAATAGAATAAAAAAAAGTGACAATGACCCCAGATAACACTAAGCTATGCAAAATACAGCTATACAAAGTCCTACAACCATTAATCAAAATATTAATGGACGCATTAATTAAGAGGCAGAGATCTCCATCAATAATCAAATTACAAAATAAAAAATCAACAATAATTGTCCTCTTAATCAAAGTAAGCTGTTGCTCAGCAATATTGAACAGCTTAATCTTTGATTACGTTCAAGCAAGGAAAAGCTGACATCCCCTTCTCGAGAGTTAGCAATCTTTAAGATTCAAGAAAAACAGTGAGGTAAGGTCAGACAAGCTGTTTACTCCTGTAGAAACAGTGTTCACTTTGGTGCAATCTCTTATATGCTGGTTCAGCATTCTACCCTTTTCCCAGCCATTAAGTTTCAAACCAGTTCTATTACTTTACCAATAGAAGCCCATTAAAGATCAGAATTCACTGACTTGGTCTTTTAAAGAGCAGCACATTGACAGATACGTACTTACCAAACGACTGGATCTGTTGAACCAAAACCTTTTCAATTAAATGGCACTGTGCTTTCAACAATAGATTACTCTACATTACTCCTTACATTCATTACACTACATTACTCCTGTTCTTCCAATACAATGATGATAGCTTTAAGTTAAGAATTTCCTGGATATTTGATATTTACTATGTTTAACAAATTTATGATTTTTAAAATTATTTTACCCTATTTTTTTCCTTATTGCATTGCTATTTTACTTCAGACAGCAAGTGTTGGAAGTTAAGATTGGAGCCCTAAAGAAAGCTAGTTAACCCGTGCTTTAACCTCTCACGCAGTGGAGTTAACCGTTTCAACAGGCACTACAAGGAGTAGTCCCTGGTCTCTTCTCTACACAACTATACGACACTCTACGACCTAAAATCAGCCCTCATCCTACTTATATATGTGAATATAGGTGATTAGAGAACTTTACAAGGTTCTAGTTAGCAGTCCTCATTTGCATACAGGTGAAGATAATAATTTATTTAAAATTAAGTAATGCATTTTAAACTTGCATACAGGCTATACAGTATGCAACACCATGCTATCACTTTTGATCCTTAAATGGAAGCTTTTTTTCCTAACCCACCACTTATCTCATATTGTTAACTACCTATTCTGCAAAGCTTCCCTGCCTATAGTTCCAACACACATCAGACCACTGTATCACTTGCAATAAAATGAACAACAAACATATACCAGATTTCTCAAACTGCAACAGAAATAATAATAATAATTGCTTACACTTATGTAGCACTTTTCTGGACACTCCACTCAAAGCGCTTTACAGGTAATGGTGACTCCCCTCCACACCACCACCAATGTGCAGCATCCACCTGGATGATGCGATGGCAGCCATAGTGCACCAGAACGCTCCCCACACTAGCTATTAGTGGGGAGGAGAGCAGAGTAATGAAGCCAGTTCATAGATGGGGATTATTAGGAGGCTATGATTAGTGAGGGCCAATGGGAAATTTGGCCAGGACTCCGAGGTAACATCCCTACTCTTTTTGAGAAACACCCTGGGATTTGTAATGACCACAGAGAGTCAGGAGCTCGGTTTTAAAGTTTGCATTTCTTGCAGAAAGCATCCACACACTTACATCAGCAAAACAGAAGAATGTAGGTGGGGACTTTGAGATATTTCAGCTTTCCTATCATTTCCTGTACATTCACAGAGATACAAAGACTTCTATACATCTATCTGAAACTAAAATCATCCCTAAACTTGTTTCAGACATTTCTCCAACACTCAACAATTGACTGTTCTCTTTCTAATCTTTCCATTAATATATAGATTGCTGCCTTCCAAATATCCCCCACGATTAATCACCCAGATTCCTATCTCTTTAGCCCCTTCTCAGTTTCCCATACTTACTATTGTGCTTCCTTTCTTTTGTCTTCCTCCATCTTCTTCCTTTCCTACATTTGTTTTTTCATTTTTATTCACTGGTGGATTTAAAATTCATGCGTCTTTATGTATAACAAATTCATATTTTGATGAACAGATCACATTTAAATGTCTGCTCAGCCAATACTGTTAACAGGCTCCGTATGTTTTTAATTTAATTTGCATTCTTAATTGTGAAAACCGGTTAGCAGTGTTATATAAAATGAATGGCAACACTTTTAGTGAGGAATCAGTCATGGGCCTTTGTCAGGAACAGGACCCTCCAGTCTTGAGTAGAACCATGATCTTCTGGTTTTGTTACAACCTCAAATCTTATGTAACATGTTCACTTTTTCTCTATGTCAAAATTATGTTTTGTTTTGCCAGGCTTCAAGTATCCTTTGATTGACCAAGAAATTATTTTATCAATATAGACATCAGCATTATTATAGTTTATTTGAATATCAATGTAAAACTCTTAAGAATTCATTGCTGTCACAAAACACTCACACAGACATACGATTCTGTTATAGAAACAACAAGTAGATGAATTGATCAAGTATTTTTTAATATACATTTTGATCTACCCTAGTTATTTTATACTACTCCTGAGCAGCACAGTGGTTAGCATTGCTGCCTCACAGTGCTTGGGCCCTGGGTTCAATTCCAGACCCAGACCTATATTATGTACATGGAGTTTGTATGTTCTCCCTGTGTTCATGTACTGTAGGTTTTCACCAAGTGGTCCAGTTTCCTCCTACAGTCCAAAGGTTAACAAACTGGCAGGTTAACTGATTTCTGGGAAAACTGGCCCCATTGTGAGTGAGTGTGTTGTGTCTGTATGTGATAGACTGGATTCCCATTCAGTGTTTACCTTGTACCCATTGCTTGCCAGGATAGACTCCAGCTCCTCCACAACCCTGTACTGGATGAAGCGGTTAGAAAATGGATGGATTTTATACTGTTCCTTAACATAATGACCTAATGCGACTGAAAAGCTCTGTACAACAATATCCACTGACATTTTTTCCAAATAACTAAAACTTCCTTTCCTACTTAATAGTGTAATATTCTAGGAAAGAGAAATATGGGGCAATTCTGTCGATAGTATAAGTACAAAAAGGAAAAACAATTAATGTAACCATGGAACCTGGTTAAGTTCATCTGAGTTTTCATACCAAATGTTTATTTACAATGTAAGTATTCTTCATAAAACAGGTAGAACTACCAGAGAAAGGTAAACAATACTTGCTATCTTGTGCTGTGTAAATCTTTTTAACTTCTCCTGGCTGTTTCCACTCAGCTCACCATTGTGCAAAGTTCTTCTCTGTCCATGGTGCTGAACAAAGCAGCAGCCTCAATTCTATTGCAAAATGCTGTTCAAAAAGCATTTTGAACAGACTCACAGCTCCTGGGTCCTGGGTTTGATTCCAGATTGTGGAGCATTTTCTTCAGGTGGCTTTTTGCTGGTTTTCCGGTTTCTTCCAATCTCCCAAAGAAAGGCTATGTTAATTAGTGTCTCTAAACTGTTCCAGTGACAGACTGCAGTCCAGTGCAGCAAGTAATCCCAGCTCCTGGCTTCTGTCTTTCTTATAGTGGGTGGAAGGAATAAACACTGCATCTGAATCTATAGATTAAAACTGAATCAAGTCCAATAGATCCATAATTTCCTTACATATGGTACTTAGAAAAAGCTCTTTTGCCCTCTATCAAAACACATACTGCTTAAAATTACATTTTGTCTGATACAGGATTTGGTTGTTTATTTTTCAAATACGGTAAAGGAAATGAAGAGTCACTCCAACTAATTGCACTAACAGGAAAATAGTGGTAAAGTAAGCACTTCACAAAACTATTTATTAAAGTCCCTAAATTAGAAAAATGATCATGCACTGTGCACTGCAATCAATGAATTTCCATGTGTGAAACTTTATTCTAAAACAAATTCCTTCTGAGCATGTATTATAAAATTTCACTGCAGTTCAAGTATGTGTCTGATGCAACTGAATAGTCAAATGCGACTTTGTGCAAGGTCTTTTGAATGGTAGTCAGTTCCTTGAAACCTTCTATTAAAACAGGTTTGAGATGTACAGTATTTTTCTAAACAAATTACTGTGAAAATTCACTATGAAAATACCCATTAAAGATTCACATGTTTAAATTATCATTATCTTGTGTTCAGAACAGGTTAATCTTAAAAACTCATCTATTAAGAGTTTTATTTTGATGTGCATATAGTAAAAAAACACCACCAGAAATGTGAACATACTGCTGAGAAATAAGATGATAATGCACCAGATTCAGAAAATGGACTCCTGCGCTCTGCTTGTACATGACAAGCAATGAGCAAGCTGTGGGTCACACAGAAATTAAAAAAGGAAGCAGCTGCAATTGTGAATGATTGCAAATGCGAGGACAATATCCCACTGCAGCTGAATTACATTACAGAAACAAGAATCTCAGCTCACCTCTGTAATGAGTACAAGATTTTTGTTGTGTTTCAAGAATGCACTATGGCAACCACCAGCTCTTTAATGCCACCTGAACAAAAGAAAATAAATCTTTACAACAAACCTGAACTAAGGATTAATGTCCTAATGTGCTCATTTCATTTTGTGTTCAAGAGATACTGTTCAGAATACTATAGTGTATCCAAGGAGCTGAGATGGCTAACACTGTCCAAACTGTAGATGGGATCCTAGCACACACTGCTAAACATTCAATTCTTGTTTTTCATGCTGGGAAAAACAACATTGGTATAAAGAGCAGACTTCCAATGAAATACATTTAAACACCTTAGAAACAAATTGGAGAACAGAATTAAATCAGTGGTTGTCTCATGAACACACCATGAAAAGATGAACAACTGGAAATGCTAATTTGTAAACACAACATGTGACTGAGGACATGGTGTGCACAAGACAGCTTCATCCTTCTCTGGCACTGTAAAACTCTCCATCAGCACAGATATGCAGGCTGTCTGTACTGACTGATATCTTAATGAGTTGGGAAGCGGTCAGCTTGAGGTTTACATCTACAAAGAATTTCAGATACATTTAAAGCAGAATGAAAGGGGTGAGAATTGAAAGGAAATCTGCAAAGGTAATACACAGGGAGTACAGCCAAAAAAGAGAACTGCAGAGAATAGCAAAATATTAAAGGATCAGGTAATACATAAAATCAAATTCTTATACTGTGCCTACATATCAGGAGAATTAGAAACAAAATACAAAATAAAGAAGCTACTGCAGTAGCAGTCCATTATGATGTAATTGGAATTACTGACACATGACTAATGTGATGGAGATGGATACAAAATTGCTGCATACAAAGCATTCAGGAGAGATGGAAAATATGGAAGAGGTCGAAGTGTAACACTATATATATACAGTATCAAAAGAATACTCAGGTATGGCAAACTTGCCTCCATGATAAATGAAATAAGAATATGGGTCAGACTTGCAAAGAATCATTCCAAGAGCATAGTTTTAGTACTGTTTGTAAGAGACAGACAATAATTATAATGCAGGCCTATACAATGAAATCAGGAATATATATGCAAAGAAAAACAGTTATTGTTTTTAAATTTTTGTCACACAGATTGGAAAAAAAAACAATACAAATGTCAGTAAGAAAGGCTTAAAGTAAAGATGCAGTGAATGACTTGGTTTTTCAGAACACATACAAGAATTACTGTGTACTGTGCTCTATGAAGGCACCAATTCTGTAGGGTTTGGGCATTTACTGGGAAAATTATTTATTGTAGCAGTAAATCACAAAATTGATTCTTTTGATGGCTTTAGAATCCAACCATGCGATATAACTCAAACAGCACACACACACACAGGTACTAATACACGAGGATACATTTATTAATACATAGAATATGCATGTAAACCTAACAGATCTTATCGTGAGGGTTATCAGAATATAAAAGATATATATTCAGTCAGTTACGAAGAGTTAAATATATCAAGAGGACATACGTTCAGTATATCATTCATTTAGACCGTTTCGTGAATGAACTTGGTTATAACTTCTACATTGGATACTCAAAACAAGTACATAACTCTTAGGAATTAAATTGATATCAACTGGTTGGGATAACAATTGAATTCTCGAGCAGTAATGCAGTGAAGTTGAATACTCATCCAATCTCTGGGGATTCAGATCTCCTGCGGGCTCTCTGGCTCCGTGCCAGGCTGTGCTGTGCTGCTTGCGACGGTGCGCTGCAGATGCTCACTGACCGGCTAGTGAGTGTTGGCTGAAACTAGCAAGAGTTTGTGCACAGGAGAAAAGATGACTGTGGGTCCCAGCAGGTCAGGAAGAGGACCGGTTCGTTCCTGATGAAGCGCTAGTTCTGAATAGTGATTCAGGTGTCCACAGTTCCGACCTGTTCACGAGGCTTGCTGCTGATGCTAACCTTGGGTGGATCCTCTGGTTACTCTCTGGCAACCTCCGCTCTCGACTCTTAGAACAAAGGAAAGTTCTGGCACTCGGACACACTGGCCATTCCGTGGTTGTCCGGGCTGAGTCTCAGGATGGTCAGGAGGCGCTCTGCGAGAATGTCCTGCCCTTGGGAGCCTTCTGCCCTGGGCCATCCTGCCCTGGAATTCTCCTTTGAATTCCCTTTAGAATTGTCCGAAAGAGTCTCTCAGGCCCTCTGTGTTGCCTGTTTTTACCTGGAGGAACTTCAGCTCATTCATTGGCTGAAAGTTCCATGGGCATCAGAGTCCCACTTGGGTTACTCGGCCCTACCAGTCCCTGATTGGTTGATCAAGCTGAGATATGAGTCACTTACTCCTAACACTTAGGAATGCAGTCCAGATGTCCATCTGGCACTCCCTAGACAGATAGGCGCCAATGGATGACCATTGATCATGATAGCCAGGCTAAGCTAAGTGCATCCCCATTTGGGAGCTGTCCCTTATCAAAAGAATACATCTTTAAATCAACCTGCCTAAATAGCTTCTCTGTGGCTGCACCACAGAGATGAAGAGGGAGATGGGGCCTCATTTGGGAAAGCACAGCAACACTTAATTCTGCCTTATTAACAAGCATTGTCGCTACAACTGTATTGATTTAAGTCCTTTTAACAATCAAAAAGACATAAAAACAGTAAAAAAGGGGAAAGAAGTAATAAGGAATTCAATCACAAAACTGTGACCTAAAAGTCTAAAACAAAAAAACTATCACCATTTCAGGAAAGCAGATTAATGAAGGAATAAGACAGAGCTTAAGAGGCATAAAATGACAAAGGATAGATATGGAATTATATAAGAACGGAGGGCAAGAGTTTAATGCTATTCTGCTGGAAGTACAGAACATAGTCAGCCCAAGAGTAAAACAATTAAAGGCTAGAGAAGCAATTAAAAGGCAAACAGTTTTGAGATATACACAATAGTTAAAAGTGTAGAATTAAAATCAAGGGATATTAAAATTGTAATGCACTAGTTAGACCTGATTTAGAATGCCTTGTAGTACAATATTGGTTACTACAATAATAAAAAAAAAAGATATTGCTACTCTGGAACCAGTCCAGAGAACAGAAATCAGATTCACTTTAAAACTTAAAGGAATTTTTTGTCTTGAAAATGTATGACTACAATGATGTGAGTCTCTAAAATCCTCATGATTATTGCTATACTGTAGGTAATCCACTAAGAGTACTTCAGAATTAACAGTAAGAAATTAACCATAGTACACAACTGAAAACTATGGGGAAGTGCATTTAGAACTGAGAACAAGAGATCTGGACGAGATCCTTGTAGCAATTATTTAAAAACATGTGGTAGATGGGCCTAATGACCGTCTCTCACAGATGTTCTTATGTTCTTAAATTTGTTAGTTTTAAATTCAACAAGTAATTAAAAAAAACATTATATTAGTTCTTAAAGGTTAGACCAAATTAAGCTTACATTGAAAAAAGTTTCCTTATTACATTTTACAAACATTTATCATATATTTTACAGAGCTTCCTCAGCTTGGTACTTATTTCCAAACAATGATTCAGCAACTCAAGTACGTATTCTACTTGCCATTTAATTGAAGTACAGTATATCACCATTGAGCTACTTTTTATCTGTACATTTTCAGGTTGCAAAAATGTAACTTCTAGTTGAATAAGTAACTTCTCCTTTGCCAGGTGAACATCCTATCTGCAAAGATAAGGCTTTCTGAGCCATTAAAGCTTAACATTTCCCCTTGCAGCTCAGAAATGTTATCAGGGTGACAGGATGAAGAGGAGAGCAGATTCCTATAAATCCAGCAACAGCCATTTTTATTGTCTCCGATTGACACGGTCTGTCAAGAGCCCAGTGATGTGTTGTTGCAGATGCCATGTCTGACTCTCTTCACTTACCAGAACGATGAAGAAAGATAAATATGTTTGTTATCAGCTGGACAACTGCAGCATAATGTCCGAGCTGTGTGGCTGTCATTTCACCTGAGGCAGATGACAAAACACCACTTTAACGTTTTTACAATATCTCTACTGAAGGCAGTTCTGAAAATTGGATTTCAGCTAGAATACATGAGTAAAGGCACACACAAATCCAGTAAAGTCCAGATCCACGTAGCCAGTAAAAGCACTTTAATGTGTTCTTGTCGAAATCTGCCGATGGCTTCACTGAGCAGTCCAAGTCTGTATTATCCTTACAATAAGCACACTGCATTCAAGGCTGTCATGCGATTGGAGATGTAAGGGGCACCTGTTACCTCAAGTCGTTGGAGGGATGCAAGTCCAAATGTCAAATAATACAGTTTCAGGGAAGAGAAAGCATTTTTGGAAGTGAAACATGAGTTATTACACAGTGATCTAACAGTACTGTTCTAGTTTTGAACAATATACTTCACTGAAAGTGTTTAGGATCATCAACAGCCGTTTCAATCTCATTCTGCATCCTGGCACAGAGTAGGACCTATACAAATCTTTGGACAGCAATTTCATAAGGCAGACTGACTCAGCTGCATGAAAGACCAAATTGTGTATCAGCACTATTGCACTATTCAGCATTTAAAAGGCCATGGCCTAACAGAACAGACGAACTGCATCAAAGACACACTTGAGGCAGGCATAATCAAATAAAACCAAAGCAAAGCCTATTTCTTTTCCACTGTGGTAGACCCTTCTATCACTTTTACTATAATGCTTATGATCTGCTCTTAATATGAAGGAATTTAGAGCATGATTTGTCACTGAAAGGCTTTTACTTATGGATTACTTTTATTGTCAGCTTTTATTGCAAAGAAATGCATTTCTATTTTTACAGATCTATACAGCAAAGTGGAACTCAAGACAGACTTCTAGAAAGAACTTAAGTGGTTTTCACATTTTCAACTTTAAGTAAGAATTATGTAATTGTTAAGATCTTTATAGTTCTTTGTTTTCACATTGCTTGCCTTTCTTATAAAATATAACCTTATCTGTAACCAGATCCACCTCTGTATTAAGAACCCCAGAGTCTTTGTATGACTCTACAAATAAATTTAGGAATTGATGCTCCCTTATCATTGCAGCAACCCAAATAAAAGGTTGGTTTCATTTTAGTCTGAGGGGAAATAAGTGCATTTCTCTGTAGCTAGTGAAAAGAAGCTCCCCTAGCTGTTACTGGGGTACTTTTACAATGCGTAGAAGAGAACATGTGCTTTCTCAGATTAATTATACTGATAAACTAGCAAGAAAGGTAAATGACACAAGGTCAGACACACTGGAATTAATGATTTCTGAAGCCATCTTATCTCTGCACTTAAAACATGAACAAATAATTCCTTCAATTAGATAACCAGGCTGCTTCATTCAGATCTTTCCACCTAAAGACAGTCGCCAATTTATGTCAGAAAAAGAGTGGAAGTTGTGTGAAACTCTCCTACATTTCCTAACCTCTCTTTTCTCCAATCTACAATTTTCTCCTTCCATTAACCAGCTTTCTTTTGCCAATGTGATGTCATTTATCGCATATGCATGACCACTGCTGCTGCAAGGCATCAAACCCGAAACCTCATTCAAATATTTACCATCCTATATAGTCCAGAAATTATGTAAAAAAACTGCTAGACAAAATGGAAACCTCCATGGATTTTACTTCATATTACCTACTGTATATAATACTCTGTATTATTGTATTGTATATTTTTGCACACTTCTAATTAGTTCTCTAAAAATGCTGCACCTTTCTCTGGTTATTCTTCACCAAAATAAATCCTTTTCCAAAGCATCCAGAATTTACAAATAGGCCAATTCCTTATATATATATATCTGACCTGTTTTCACACAGCTTAAAGCCATCTGTATTATTATTTGACTGTGGCTGCACATTTCCATATCATTTTTACATGTGTCCAAATACACTCAGTACCACATTAAAGCCAAACAAAATACCCCAGATACTTAGTATTTAAAATTTAAAAATAAGGTTATTTGGTATAAATGTAAAGGACCAGCTTGCGCTTCAGAAATGTAAGATAAATTTGTCCTTTCAGGACTGCTGTGATTTTAAATCATCCCCAAACATATTGCACAGAAACAGGAAGAATCTCTTCATCTCATTCTCTATATAGCTGTGTCCTTGTATTACTTTGCAACATATTTAATTAGTGCTATCATTCCTTTATCTTTTAACAGACAGTTTTTGGTCATAGGCCATTACTTTATAATGAGAACTACATTTTTGTTTTACTTTTTTACTGGAGGGTGAAGTAGCCAGAGTTTCAAAGTCTTTTTGAAGTCTACAAACAAGCATTGTTGGTATAATATCTAGGTATAATACCTTTTTGTAATTGTTCTTTAGTGTTAGTGCTTTTTAGGGGGAAATATGTTTTCTTTTAAACTTGTAGCACAAAAAAAACCTAGACTAATTAATCTACTGTAACTAATATCAAAGATAATTATCATGGATATTGAAGCAAGCAGAACAGGCAGCAAGTCCAGGCTGCAGCTGAGTTAAAATCCAGTCCACAGTATAGGCTTCACTGAATGCCAGTGCCAGGGGGAACTCTGGGTGCCGGGAGAGGGTGGGGGTGACATGGCAGAGAATATCCTCTCTGCAGTTGAAATGTAGATAAGGGTGGAACACAAAATGGAGAGCTTTTGATGATATTGATAAACACATCAAAAGTGTTCAAAGAACACTGCAATTTGATAGCTATATTTTTGGAAAAACTAATTAATTGACTGTACTTTTCCTTTTATTTCCATTTTATTCTAGTGCCTCCACTAGAAACCCTGGTATGACGGTCTTCTACAGAGTAGAAATTGATTTGACTTGAAAAAAGAAAACATGCCAAAACAATGAAACAACGAAACTCAATTAAATTTAAAAAGTAATTAAAAATTCAAATGCAATACATGCCATTAATTTGTAAAAGAATCCTCAAAAGATCAAGGGTATGAGAAATAGACTGAAACATAAATGGAGAAAACATACTTAAAGAATTTGTTGTTTTCATGTACTCAAATGTACTCATTTCATTCATTTTTGACTAATCTTAAAAGCGTGATATAAACAGTTAAGAAGAAGAAAGCTGAAAGGACTTGTATCAGACAAATTCTGACTACTAATTCTCACTCATTTTATGATTTGCTGTTGATGCAGCTAATTAATCTTTAAATGAATGTTTTGGCTCTTTTTTGGCCAATTTACATCAGTAAGCATCCAACATGAATCCTTAAAAAGTATGAAAGTAAAATTATTTAGTGTATGAGATCACTCCTAACTTTGTAAAGATGTATACTCTATCTGTTAAAGCACTCACATTCACAGACCACAACAGATTAAGCATTGCCCAGATTGCAATATGAATTAATAAGTGAGACCTTCCCCCATATGGTGGCTCCACTTACATTTGGGACAAATATTAAGAATGCAATGAGATTTAATCTAAAAGCTTTAATTTTTAAGCAGTCCAAATCAATGCATTGAGCTTCTCTTGCAATCACTATCAATTTCAGATGCCTTACACTATTCTGGATTGTTATTTGGGGACTCTATTACAACATCCGTCCATCCATTTCCTAACTGCTTCATCCAATTTATGGTCACAGGGGAGCTATCCCAGCAAGAGACGCAAGGCAGGATACACCATGGACAAGATCCCGATCCATCCCATGGCACACAGAAATACAGACATGCAGACACTTACATCAGGGCCATTTTTCCCAGAATGCAATTAACCAACCAGTACAGTATGTTGTTGGACTGTGGGACTAACCGGAAACCGGAGCACCCAAAAGCTGCCCATGTGTCACGCCCTCTGTAGCCAGAGGGTGCTCCTTCTCTGTCCCGTCTCTTGTTTTCGGTGCTTTGCTGTCCATCCGGTGTGTCTCTCTCTCTGGGGCTATATATTTCTGGCTCTTTCAGTTGTCTTGGCTCAGCATTGACGTTCGGATGTCTTGAGACCCGCCTAGCACCAGGTCGCCCCACGTCTGCTGCCCGAGGGCATAGGTTTCTATACGGCATTTCCTGAACAGCTGAGCCCAGGCTAAACTCCCCATCTTGCCACTACACATAGGGTCATTTTCGTTCTCCTGCCTCTCCACGGTTCGTCCCTTTTTCAGACGTCCGTGACACCATGTTAGCACAGGGAGATCATACAGTACCAACTCCACACAAATAGCACCCAGGCCCAGAACTGATCGCAGTGCTCCAGGGCTATGACGCAACAATGCTAACCTCTTTTCCAACATGCTGCCCACTCTATTACAACATTTATAACTAAATTCAAGACTAGAGTTGATAAATGAAGTGTAATAAAGATCATTATCATAATTCACAAGTTGCTTTTCTTAGCAGCATGAAATCCATCACTATTATTTTAGAGGATATCTTTTCATACCAAGTATCTTCTTAAAGCAATTCACTGTGGGCTTATCATTGTGAAGAGGGCCTAATAAAAGTGCAGGAAAAGAGCTGTTACATAAAGCACATGGATGTTATTCAATTTAAAATGTTCAGCCATATATTGCCATAAATTGCAAAAAGGATATGTGCTCCAAATATGTAAGGCTGATGATAATAAAGGATCATTACAACTCAAAAAGTAAATGATTAAATAAGGATAAGGTAAGAGACTTTAAAAAAAATCCAACTTAATTTTGCATATCTCATTACAATTTTCTAATTAAAAACATTATGGATTATCCACTTTCCTTCCATACTCTGTGACAGAAAAAAAACATGGAACTCCTGACCTTCTTATACATTCTCTTTTTGAGACACACAGCAAAAGCTGTTACATGTTCTGTAGAACAATAACTACAACAATTAAAACTTTACCCTGCTAAGCCTCTGACTAAGGGTCGGAAATACAGTATGTGATGTGTTCTCAAGGGCAAAGATAACAAAAAGGGTCTTTACGTTAAAGTGGTTGCTATGCTCCACTGAAAAACTTTGGACAAACGATTCACCAGCCAGCCAACAAAAGAAGAAAAAAAACTTAAGTCTGTTAACAGATTCAAACTGTCACAGAAACATGAAGAAGCGTGTTTTACCAGGAGGTCAAGCTGTTACCAAGCTCCCAAAATTGTCACAAGAGGGTCCAGTATATAACACAGCTGCTGGCAATTAACACTGACACATCAGGGCTCCCAGGTGACTCAACCAATAAAGAGCTCCACTTGGTGTGCAAATTTCTGAAGTCCATACCATAAATTGCTGGTGTGTATCAAGTCTGTGTCACTGACTGTCAGTAACCAACACATACCTCCTCACTCCTGGTCCCAAGAGCTAGTGAATGCCCATGCAGCTTAAACAGGTCTAAGTTTAATTTCCAAGGCTTACCATATGACAAAAACCCCTAAGCCTACTCGGGCATAAATGAGTTTTCAGTAGTGCTAGCAAGAACTGCATTATTTCTCTGTGAGATATTTAACCTTGTTTTTTCAGGGTACAACACAAAAACAAGGAAAGCCTTAAAGTCCAAATTTCAGATGTAGTCTGTCCTGCACAGGGCAGGTAGAAAAATCTCTTCATGCAAGTCTTTATAAACTCAAATGCTCAAAATACTGTTCAAAACCTTTAGTGTGGAGTATAATGCAAAAATAATGCTCAATTCCAAGTTTTTGTTTTAAATCCAGATGTATTTAAGTTATGTGTTGTTTGATCTGAGCACAAGAGTGTATTTGAACCAAACTACATATGTTCCAACAGGGATTCAGAGCCACAGGCAATAAAGTGATCTAAACTACTGTATGTTTAGCACACTGAATATTTGAAGTGAATGACAGTTCATCTGATATATACAGTATACTTGCTTCCTCTGATAGAAATGCTTGTCCCATTATCACATCCCATGGATATTACTTGCAAACTCTTCATTATGTCTTGCTTACAAAATGTGTTCTTTACATCAGTTGTGAAGAACACAACAATAGAAAATCAAGAGCAACCCTTCAAAAATAAAAAATCTAATATTTCAATATTTACTTCTTGATTTATACTAAATATAGCTTTAACAAATTGATATAAAGCTCTAATTCTTCATTCTTAGTCCAGACACCATTACAGAATTGTTTCCATAAGAGATGATTTCCAAAGTTTGCACCCAGGTATACACACACAATTAAGACAAAACTAAGAGGAAAAAGACTACATATTTATATGCATACACACCTCTATTCACATACTTGTACAGAGATCATAAATACACATACATATAGTAAATACACACCAAAAACGTTTTTGAGAGTTTTCCAGAGGAAGGTACTATAGCCTGCGAACTGAAGATGTTGCTCTTACATATCATAATATGGAGCTCAAAATCAAATTCCAGAAGATGGAAAAAATAAAGATGGTTTTATTCTGTGACAGTAGAGTTTTAAAATAATTATATTATTTAAAAATAAAATTTGACTGCTTTATCCAGTTTTCGGGAACATTAAGTACATTACTGGAGATAAAATTAAAAGGTTAAGAAGTACAATTTAAAAGCACAATTTTTTAACAACAGTTGTTCATACTACAGCAGTATATTTTCCAATCTACTGCAACAGAGCACAGACCTTTATATACAGGACAGCCATCACCTGATTACCTTTAAAGAGTCTGTCTGAAACATTTGTTTCTTTCTTTGTTAGTGCAGAAGTGCCAGAAGCATTACCCTCAATAACAGAGCCCAAGATGAAGACGGCAGAAAGGAAAAAAATTTTCTGAGTCTGAATTGCCTCCTGTGAACAAACTGTAAAGCAGCTGGTCTAATAAGAAAATTCAAGAAGATACTTACTGAGTCACTATTTTAAGCCCCAAAATGAGCTCGCTGAGTTTTCCATTAGCAGGATATTCATCAAAGGCCTCTTTCCAGCAGCACACAGAGAAGAGGGCAGGGGGTTCTGAAAAGGAAATTAGCTTCCTGGGCCCTGCCAATGCCCCCAAAAATATGTTTAACCCTTCAGTACTTGTGAAGTGTGAAAAGTGGCTATTAGCCCTTTTCTGCCATATAAAGCACTGTAAACGCACCAAACAGCAAAGTCAAAAACATTTGTGGTCCCTTCAAAAGTGTAACTGCTGTACTGCATTAGGAGAAAGGAGTAAAGGGCATTCAGCACTTAAATATTGTAAGCACAGAAACCCCTAATCTTCTCTCAGTGTGTTTTAATTCACGGTTTTTGCAAGCTATAACACAGTTGTTCTTTACATTTTTTACAAAGAGATCCACTTGCCTGATTATTTTTTCTCACCCAATGTCTGCCATTTGTACAATTACGGTCTGATTTCAAGTTCTTGGTTTCACTCCCCTTGTGTTCCATTTAGTTCGCAAGCTGTTCTTAAAGAGCAGGTGCGCCAGCTTCACAGAGCTCACATCTTATAATTTCAAAGAGACTGGTGTTATGAGTGATAAAAACTTAAAACAGTTATATTATTATAGGAAAATAGCACTGAAAAGATAAAACATCAGAATTCGTTTTTTTTTAATCCTTCAATGCAATGCCATTTTCTCAGTGCACAAGAGCACCTTAATTTTATGGGAAGATTATTAAAAATCATCCAATTTCAAGAGGTAAAAATTCCACACGTTCAATTTCAAATGCTTATCAATGCTGACCGTAGTGCACCGTCTAGTTACAGCACAGAAATCAAATATGAGAATGTAGAGTAAATGTAATATGAATATTTGATATTTAATAGGTATTCAGGTATTCAGTTCTGCTCATGAAAATGCTAATATGCCTTATCTTTAAAAATAACTTAAGAATTTGTTAAAAAGAAACAGAATATCAGGATACTGTTTCAGCTGTTACAGGACCTACACTGCAAAAATAAAGATTATCCCACACTGGTTGTAAAATGCCTGTATGTTATTCAGAAAACTTGTGACTTTATGGCCCTTATTACTGAAAAAGTATTGTGGATTACAAGTTTGGAACCCATCAAAATGTCCAAATAATACATCAAATTTAAAAGTTTTATTTAGTGTTCCAGCAAATACAACAGCCTGTGCATGCCAAGTTTTTTTTTGTAGAGTTTCACAGTTTATACTATCCAAGTTTAAATACAGATTAAAGATTTTTTTAATACTTTCATTGTATTGGGTCTTAGTCTATTACTACTCTCCTCAAAAGAAAATGGGAGATAAAAACGGAAAACTTAAAGATCACACTTGCTACTGCTTTAACAGCATGTCAAGGAAAATACCAGCATAAAGGGTATCCAACTAGGTGATTTTTTCCACATAATTGTGACAAGAGCTTTCAGCCTGTGCCTGTAGAAATGTTATTAAGAACCACAGTACCTAAACTCCACTTCTGTACCGCTGAATCAAACTGTCCCAATTATTTCTTGCAATTTTCTATTCTTCTCACACTTTTGAAAGTGCAAATCAATTCCTCCTTTCAGCAGGAAAATTCCAGCTATTTAGAAAACAGATGAAGGCAGATCAGAATAAGCTCTCTAAAGCTGCAAAAGATCAATGACCAATACCCCCCTTTGTTAATATCTGTAAGAAGGAGACTAAGGTGAAAACTTTCTGACAAACTGCTGGTAAAAAGACAAAACAACCACAGGGTGAAGTGTACCTGCACAGGTTCACTGACTTACACAGAGTTTCCTGCCATTGAAACCATGGAGGAAAAACAATTAAAAAAGATTTAAAGGTGACTTATGAAGGTCTAAAATTGCTTGTTTACTGACCTTCAAACATATAGTATTAGCTGTGAAGCCAACAACCTTTTAAGACAAATTATTAAATATATATTCAGAAAGAAGACTTCAAAGGCAAATAAACATGCACAGGAGCAGAGGTTTCCAGAAATATGAGTTTTAAGTTTCTCCTGTAAAGTTCTGTAACATTCATCTTCTGTTTAACTGAACTCTAATAGTAGTAATGAAGTTTGAGAGTTCAGGGTTCAGTATAGACTGAAATTCTTACATTATAACTTAGCAATTTCAGGTACAGTATGTCTAACCCTGTCTGTTCAGATTAAATAGTTCCTTGAAATGGCCTTTATTAATTCAAAAACCTAAAAAATCCATAAATTAGATTTTGTATTTCATGGCCTTAGTACATAGTAAGGCATATAACATTCCATTTTTCTACTACAACATAAAGTCCATATTACTGATTTATTGTTAGTTTGGAGTGAAACAGCATTATCATGCCTCAGGTTTCTTGTTTATTTTCAGATCCTTTGTGGTTTATTTTCATTTTAAGATCGAATTAAATCTTTAATGTTTTATAAATATCCAAAGGCCTTGGTCTGTAGCAATATCTTATATTATTGACCAGAAACTGAGCTTTCACTGAAGCCCACACCACATCCTATAGTGCTCATACAACAGAAAAGCTGCCCTAGAAACAACATATTTAAGAGTTCACAGTCCTACTGTACAATGACTTTCTAGGGAGGGCATTTTTTCATTGCACATGCAGTACCAGAACTAATCTCATGTACCCTCTTGTAATCTTTATTTTCTTTGATAGACAACATTACTAGATACCAGTGGAGCTTAAATAATTTGACCACTGGTTGATGTTACAATATCAGGATATACAGTACATTATTTGATACAATTATAAAATATCTAACTTTTAACAGTTTGTCTTCTATAAAATAATGAGGCTTTAAAAGTATTATAGCTTACCGTCTCTTGAGCTGAACAGAATGCAATAATCATTTATCAGAATTAACTGAGCCCCAGAATATGACAAAGGTAATGCATTTTAAAAATGGTAAGGAGAACCATTAAAGAAGGCACATTTCCTTTCTGACTCTTCATGTTGCCTCAGAACTACTGTAACATGTGCAAAAGTCTTTTTGTAATACTTTTAATATAAAATATTTAACCTTTTCTTTAAACCTGTACTCTACAACATGCTGAAAATTTAAAAAGAGGCAAGAAAGAAAATATGGATTAGTCAATAAGGAACTTTAAACTAATTTTCTTTGTCATGCATTCCTAAAATACAAAGGAAATCCGAATGCCTACCCAACCATTATTGATGCCAGACATGTAATCAGTTCATCAATAGTTTTATCAATGCACAATTACAAACCTATTACAAAAGACTATCAACATAAATATTCAGCACTGAATCAAAAGAATCTTTAGTAGATGTAAAAACCCTACAAAAAATCTTCAAATCCCTTTTCTTAAGAAATCTGTTTTCTAAATGCTAGTAGTATTTGCAGTACATAAATACCCTGGGAATAAAGAAGACAGCACTGCTCCTAATAATTTCTCCTAACCAAGCAACCAATACTTTCAAGGCAATACGTCTTCGGCAGAAATGGCAGTGAATCGATCTGCATTGTTACACTAAAATGGTTCTTTTTTGATTTGCCATTTTAAAACCCAGGGTAACTGTCTTTTGACAGCAATTTTAAAAGACTCTGTTACTGGAAATATTCAGGTACTTTCTTTTTTTGCAGTCAGATTTCTACTAGGAATAGCAGCATCATTTCTACATGGCTGCCCTATTAGTAGAGATGTTCACTTTAAAAGGATTCAAATCACTACAATCGATAATCACAGCAATATTTTAGTCACTATTCCTTTGGAACGGTCTTAATGTGATTGTAAGTTCAAGTCTACTTTTCCTTTTGTAGAAATCTGACTCTGGCCTAGGGTCATTTCTTCTGACTGGACTGAGTGAATTCTAAACAGACACCTCCTGTTGTATGTGACATCTCAGGAATAGGTCAAAGGCAGGGATAGCATTCTCAGGAATAGCCACTGAAACTTAATTAGAATGGTCACTCATAAACCTCCATTCATGGTAAAAACAGAGTAACCATGGATGAACTTGGACTAAAAAACCCTCTATTACACTGCTGTAATTCGGGCACTGTGGGAAATGCAACTTACGTACGTCTTCTTCCTATTGTTCTCTGGAAATTGACTTTTTTGTCACAATTAAACTAATCTCAAACCTTCATTGAACTGCACTGTGACTCCTTGCACCCTTACAGTTTGGCAAACGAAAATGTGAAGTTTCCAACTGAATTCAATCTATACCTGCGTACAATCAATTATTCAACAGGCACTAGGCTATATAGATCTCACAGAATAGTGATAATATCTCTCCATTTTATCTGAAAAATAAAAAGTTGCACACAATTGCCAAGAATCTGTTGGACTGAACAAGTTACATACCGTAAGGTTTATACTGTACTTCCTCAAATTAATTCTGAACACTTTCTTTATATTCACAGAAAAACATGTCAAATATAAACTGAGACTTTAAAACAGGAAAATATTTCCATCTAGTTCTCATTTCTATTGCCTAAAAAGTTACAAATGACAGGAGTTTGAAACAGGTTCAGTGAGAACTAAAGGATGGAAATAGTAAGTTATTATATTACTGAAGCAGTGGGTGGATTGTACGAACTGTGATTTTGATCTTTAATACATATGACACAGTACATTGTTACCTGATGCCATTTTTTCTTTCCTGGCTGTTACTGAATGTCTGCAATGTTCTTTTCAGGCAAACAGGGCTTACCACATTACTAAGACTGCAGACGAAAACGGAGAGGAAGGATTTTGTTTAGTCGAAACCATTACCTGTTCTTGTCAAGCCAGGAAGAGGCAGAATAAAAAGTTTTGGAACCTGCTCAAAAGTAAGCTGTAAACAACCTGATGTACAGCATGTTAATAGGACTTTGCACACTCATAAATAAGTTTTTTAATTGCCTCTAGTTATGATTTGATAACAGCATTGCAAAGCACTCATTTCAACAAACTAAATTAAATACAACCAAATGACTTTTAACTATCAATAACAAAATAGAAAAAAACAATCCACAACAGAAGTTGCATGGCCTAGTGTTACACAATTACGACACTTCTAATGATAAAATTCTTGTGCATCTGGCTTAATATGAAACACAAAATGCACTAACACATTTATATAGCATTGGCAAATAAAATAAATCAGATGTGACTGACAGAAACAGGTTGACTGAGATAATGAGATTCATGCAAAAAGATATAACAAAAATTGAAAATGATCTTTATTAAATTATGTTGAACAATTACAAAACACATTATATTACTGTACATTTTGGATACATGTCCAAATACAGATACATTACTTCTAGTGTATTTAGTGTGATTATCTTGCAATTTGATGGTGTTTATACTTCGAAATACATTTATTTACATATAACTCGCATGACAGAGATTTTAACTTTAAAATATTAACTGAAGATACTACTCTAGCAAGTCATAATAATTCACATATAGATGCATACCTACATTTTGAAATATAACAAAATCCATTCAATGAATACATCAACACAGAATTGTTTTTTTCAGACTTAAGCTTGAAGACTTAACTATCCATTTAAACAAAATGGACAGATATTTTATTCAGATTAATAAACAAGTATTACCACATTGCCAACAGCATATCATGTATCCTACTGTAGTTATGAAAAAATGTCATTTTATTTTAGTAAGACAAACAGCTTGTGGGTAAGGTCCAAAAACAAACATGACGAGCTCTAAAATACATTGACTATTTACTGTAACTGCATATAAATCCTGTATTCACAATTGATTAGTATGTATCCTGACAATGAAACATGTACAGTAGGTGGCATATTCTACCTTTTGGGAATAATTTATAGCTTTAAGGCAGAAATTGGGACATAACATTTAATTCTAAGTTACTTACTTTCATTTTGTCACATCAGGTAGCTCGTTGGGCTGAACACCAGGTGGAAATCATAGCAAAATTGATTTTTAGTTTAAAACTCATTATACTCACTCTGAGGACAAAATGTGCTTTTCTCAGGAACCCAACTTCAAGGGGTTCTGCAGCGCTACTTTTACATTTTGGAGTTATAATGAATTGGCAATCATGAGTGCATTTCAAATCACAATGAAACGTGTACCACCTCAAACTGACATCACAAAAGAGATTAAGTCTCAATGAATGTGTAGCGTCATCTGTCATTGTCTGAGACTCAGAACAAAGCAACAAAAGTTTTGACACAAAAGGGGCTCTATTACATTCTAAGCATGCTTTAGACCAAGCAAATTTTGCTACTATAATACTAGTAAATATTTTCACGAAACTGACACATACATGGTGACATGTTTTTTAGATGCGTTAAAGTATTGCAAGAAAAAGAGCAGCCTGCCAACCAACTAAGATACAATCATAATAATTAGCGTTGTTAATTGCTTCTCATTTGCTTATAGCGACTAGTGAGCAGGAATGGCTGCTTTCAGGGCACAATTCACACAAACTCTCACTCTTGCCTGCGGCGACACCAGCAGTTTCTCTATCGCCTCCAACAACATGGTAACCATACAGTACCTTTACCAAGTTCACGATTGTACACTTAATTCAAAATTTGAAAAATGTTGCAATACTGTCAATTAATACGTTTTGTTACTGAGATTTGTTAACCGGTCCAAAAAATTGGGAAATGGGCAGTTCCCCTTTAAATCTAATGCTAATACAAGACCAGTAGTAACATATACATTCCCAAATGTTCACATAAAAAATCTTCTGGTTAGTTTCTTCTTATTGTAAATCCTATGACAGTCATAAATTATATGATCTACAAGACAAAGAACTATGTTCTGTGCAGGAAAGACTGGGAGTGCTTAGCCGGGATGTAAAGAATGTCCCATATAGAAGCTGTGCTCAAGTTAATGTGCTAGATCACCATCCAGTCCTGACATGTGGTCTGCTTAGTATTGTTTATGTATTTGAAGACTTTTACTTAAACAGAGGCATCATACATTGCTGAATATCATTTCCTGATTGATGGGCTCTACAAAATCCATTAATTAATACAGCACTCTCTTAAAGCTAGCCTTTAATAAGCTGAATGAAAGCATTCAATAACATAATGGATAATTAACAGGTTTGCCAGCACAAACCCAGGAGTCAAACATTTTGTCCTAAAAGATAAGTGATTTTTTGTACTAAAAAATAGTGATTTTTAAAAAAATAATCATGAAAATGGATCAAGCCTGACAAAAGTGCCCTTCACATCCTGGGATGTGACATTCCTGTCAAGTCTAATTTAATTTTTTTTAAATGCATGTGAAATTCAGACAGCACTGGTGAGAGATATTAAGCAATCAAACTGAGCCCTCTTCCTGTCAAAGTCAGCTTATCGTGATTCTTTATTAATAATCACTAAGAAGTGCACTTCAGCGTAACTGAAACAGGGAAGTTGGTGTGATTAGAAACTGCCGGTTGCATTATTAAAATGATTTTTTTTAGAAAACCATATTTAAGTAGAACGGCAAATGCAAATAACTTCAGGAGCTATGCTAATGAGGATTATGGAATTAATTTTTTGAAAATCGGAACCTCTATTACCATAATCCATCCCGAACAGAATCATGATCCTCATTAGCATAGCTTTTCAAGGTACTTCCAAGATCCTTGGGTTCCACAGTTCAGAAGTTTGCCAATGTCAAAATGTAGCAGCAGAGAAAAACAATTCTTCCCCGATATGTTAGCATTGACCTACACAGGATTTAGGGCACCATTCTACAGAAAATTCCACTTCCCGTGGGTGTATCTACTTTGTGAACATGATACTGCTATGGCACAAAGTGCCTTTTGTCATTAATAAACTAAATTCGAGTACATTCATCTTGAAAATCCATTATAACAATTCAATAATCTGGAAACTTTTTGTACATTTCTGTAAACTACTAACCCATCTTGGCAGAGCATGACTCCTTCCCTGAGGCCCAGAGTTTTGAAGGTGTTAGAGATGCTGTTGAAAACTGTAAAAGTACTAAAACACAGGTGGTTTCAGGTTTTAAAAAGCTACACAAAACATTTATTCTCTTTCTTTGGTAGTGAAAAACACTGATAAAAAACATCAGGTTGATCAACAAGGTTGATTTTATTGAACTTGATAAGCATCAGAAATGAAAAGTATTTTTTTATTAGACAAGGTCATCCATTAATCCCATTATAGTTAATCATGTTATTGTAACTCAGCTGCATCGATGCTTAGATGACCATGATTACAGGATTAAGAATTAATTACCAGGCTGCACACTATCTAAAAAGGGACTTTTTGATCTAAATGTTCATTCTGCTTAATTTCTTACCCATTTAATATCATTCTGTATCTCACTTATTAACAATTGATCCTATCATGGCTTCTGAAAGCTGCTAGATTTACTTTAAAACTGTAAGATACATCTCTAAATTTTGTATCAGTTCAATTCAAGACTAACTATGTGTCTAACCACCATGTCCAATTGTACACTTTATTTTGGTATTGGACCAGTAAGAACCATTGACTGCAGGGAGAAAAACCTGAGAAAAAAAATATAAATACTAATCAAAGGAAAGAAGCAAATAAAGACTTGAGTTTTCAAACTTAGAATTCTGAAGTGAAAAGAGGTTTTTCCTCAGTTTCATCTCTTTTAAATCCAAGTGTATTAAAGTAGCATATTTTGAGAGATACTATCCAACTAATTGAATCTTAGCAAACAGATGTGAACTGTTCATACTCTGCCCAGATGTTAAAATCAGGATAATAAAATGCATTTTCAAGGTATTTCTCCTAAAAACGCATACGTCTCTTATAAAATGACAACAGGTATTATTACTATTCAATTGTGGAAAATGTGAGCAATCTAACTCCTTTAATCTAAGACAATGTTCAGTATAAATTATGAAAATGCCTGAGGACCGACATGTTATTGCAAGAAGCATTTTTAGGTCCAATTACATAGCTAATGAAATCCCTGAAACAAGAGGTAACTGAAAATGAACTGTAGAACAAACTCTTAATGAAATGTTGAATATGGAACAGATGAAAATATTCAATTAGTATTTTTGGTTCTACTTTAGAGCCATATAGGAAAGTCTAAAATACTTCTCCGAGTTCCATTTTATTTGTAATTACCAGAATCCCCATTTTTGGAATTGCAAGAATTGTTACTATTGGTAGTGTATACTCAATAAATAAAATTAAATTTAAATAAATCTGCACCCTCATTGAAACTTTCATTTATACCAGTTTTAATTTGGATAAAGAGGCAATTCAATACAATTCATTGTATTGAATTCAAGCAGCTGCAGATGGATTGATACTGATATTTCAACTCTTTGAGGTGCTTCAAGACCATCTTTTCTCTGCACTTTGTGGGGTTTTTAATAAATACCTGAAATTAAAATGCTTTAAAATGTATATACAGTATATATATATATGTGAGGATAAAGTGAGCTACCTGGAGCTCATTCACTCCTGGATGATAGAAAACAAAGGAGTGATAGTGCTATACTCCAGCTTGACTTGCATTAATTCTGTTTGTACCGTTCTTGGAACAGGAGTCTCACCTCAAACACCACCATAATCACTATAAGGAACTATTCCATGCTTCTGTCAAAAAATGAGTTTCAGCTTTTAAACTGACAGACAACTATTGTCAGTCACGTTACATTAACCATAAGAGAAGAAAAATCTTCCCAAGAGCTTCCAGGTAACAATGTAATTCCTCTGAGACCGATTTGTAAAATGTCTCCTGAACCACCATATCAGAGAAAATTCTAACCCTTTTGTCTAAAATAAGGAAAGACTGAGCAAAATATGAATATGTGGTGTGGAAGCTCTGTGACTAAGGATCTGTGCCTGTGGCCGGAAGGTTGCTGGTTCATATCCTGCGGCCGGCAGAGCAATCCTACTCCGTTGGGCCCCAGAGCCTTCACCCCAACAGCTCCAGGGGTGCTGGTTAAATGGCCGACCCTGCGCTCTGAACCCAAGCTTCTCTCCCTGTCTGTGTGTCTCATGGAGAGCAAGTTGGGGTATGCGAAAAGACAAATTCCTAATACAAGTAATTGTATATGGCCAATAAAGTGCTCTTATCTTATGATGAATGTATTAAAAGGAGATGGAAATGGGATGAGATGAATTGTAACAAGAAGTACAAGAAACAAGTCTAGATAGTTCAGTTTTAACTACCATTCCATATACACTGTGGATTATTTTTTTATGTATTTCGTTTAAAACACGGTCGTCTTCATTCTTGGTAATTAAGCAATTTGATTCAATTCAATTCAACTTTATTTGTAATTATAATTACACGGGGGCATATAAGGAAGAAGATATTCACTTAACACCTTGTACTTAATAAATCTATTTGTGAGAAAAGAGATGCATTACCTGCTGGAGGGGAATATATATAAAATACATTTCTCTATATATATCTTAAACAGTAATAACCATGGCTCCCAAAGCAATGGCACTGATGGGTATCTCTCATACAGTAAATATAAGCTCTGTACCATTTTCATGAAACTGTGCATGATAAGGCTGTGCTCTAGATAAGGCTACTCCATTTTGTGGTTGATGTTTGCGAGCCATTACATTGTGTTTCAAGGATTCTCATATTAATGTGACAGACTTTGTATTTTCAATGAAAACTGGTTTATTTTTGTTTTTTTGTAGTTAGAATTATTCAAGACAATCTTTTCTATCAGGTTTTACTGAAAAATCTGAGTTGTGAACAGAACAAAACCAATACAATTTCAGAACCATTTTGTAACCCACAATGAAACCATTTTAAGGAATTAACACTATTAAAAGCTATAAATCACAGAACCTACTCTTAGTACATGCTTCTAAATATTGTTAAAGGCTATGATAGGTGATTATGGAAGTGTCTCTAAGAATCTAGAGACAATGGTTAACACCTGACTATTCTTAACATTTCAGCTGCCTAGAGCTTCAAACCAAGGGATTTACTTTTTTTGTAATGGGTTTAAGACATCACTGATCAAAATAATCTTCCGTTCACCTTAGTTAATTAAGTTCTGGGTAAACGATTAAGTGTGATAAAAGACAAAGAGACAAAGGAAGAAGGGGGAGACCAAAAAAACGGAGAGAGAAGAGAGGAGGATAGAACATAAAGCTTGTGCCAGACGAGAGGTCCTTGTCCAGACCATCCATAAAGACCAGATTGGAGCTTAATATCTGAACCTAGCTAAGAGAGCTTGTTGATTTGTGTTTTGTAGGGAACTCTGATTTCCTAAATGAGGAATCCCTTGGTTAAAAACAGCCTCTCCTGGTAAGTGGGTGTTTTTTTACAATAGGAGGATAGGTTCCCATTCATTTGATGACATCTGAGTTTGCAGACAGAGATTTAAACACGGAGTGAATTCTATTTCGTTCAGAAGGCAGCTTTATCTTTTTCTGGCCTTTGTAGGTGTTATGACTTTGAATACTTGTAACACTGGGGTTTTCTGGGTAGTTAGGAAGTTAGGCTTCTAGAACGCCTAATCTGTAAACTTGAACATATAACCTGTGTGTTGTATGCTTATGTTGTGTGTGTCATTGTTATTGTTAATACGTATCTGTTTAACTAAGTATGCAAATAAATTCACCTGCAACTACACCAACTGCTCAGGTATATTCTAGGTAAACTCTTAACGAGTTTACCTAGAATAATTATTTAATTTACTTATTGATTAAGCTGCTCAGTTCCTGATATTCACCATTTTCAGAACCCCCCATTTTAAACAATGGTTAAAATCAAATTGAAACTTCCCAATATCTTAAGGTCTAAAAGTCAGTTACAAAACATGTTGTTAGATCAACATCATTTTATATTCAACAGTGCAGTGTAATTTGAAGTTCCATTCCCTTTAACAGCCATCCTTAAAATATAAGCCCTTCAAAACCAATGAGCTCAATAAAGTCATTTAGAGTGTAATGAGATGTTAAAATGTTGTGCTTCCCTGATTCAGTTATATATTGATCTTTATTATCTACATTTCATTCAATAAATTCCTAAAATATGGATTAAAGGTTGTGTGACCCACTATGACTTGAACTGTCCATCCATCCATTATCTAGCCCATCCATGCATTTTCTAACTGCTTTATCCAATACAGGGTCACAGAGGAGCCAGTTTATCCTGGTCAGCAACGGCCACAAGGCAGGATACACCTTAGATGGGATGTTAGCTCTTCACAAAACACACACAGACACAAGCACACACTCACACCAGTGCCAAGCCAATTAACCTACCAGCATGATTTTGGACTGTGGAAGGAAACTTGAGCAGCTGGATGGGAACCCCTGCACACAATGGGAGAATATACAAGCTCCACACAGATACAACCCCAGGAACTGAGCCCAGGGCCCCAGCACCGCAAGGCAGCAATGTTAACCACTGCAGCACTCCGCCACTTGTTGGTTTTCAATTGTTCTTGATGGAATTCTGTTAGTCAATGTTTCACTAACGTTTGCTATTTTTTAATTGATATTATCTGACCCAAGATGTGCAAAGTAAAAAGAATATAATCTACATAAGTCTCTAGAACAGAAAAGTATGCTAGGAAGTAATTCACATTTGGCAGCCGTGGGTTAGGCCCTAGAGATAGACTAAGAGCTGAACTGCCATAGTGGAGGCAGTTAAAAGAGCCACAGATTGTCGAAGGAGATTTTCAGACAAATTGCAAGAAAACTGTCAGCACTGCTGCTTTATAACGCTAATAAGAGCTAAAAACATGACTTAAACGGGAACGTAAAACCTGTAAAAAAAGGAAAGTTACAAGCTGTTCAATACATTTTTCTTTATCTCAGCCAAGTACAGAATCCAAGAGGGAGCTGGCACATTAAACTGCTCTAACACATCCTGTAAGCTTGAACTCAATGAAATCGACACTCCAGCTACCAGTTACACTGGGAGGAGCACCTCTGATATCACTAGCACTTAACATATTACTGCATTCGAGTGTAACTTTGCCTTTAATATAGAGGAACCTGGGATCCCAAATGTGGATTTCTTTGTCTCTTCTAGTAAATGTCTGCAAAATATTCTGCTCAGCAGTACATACCAGTGAAATAAAAAACATAGGATATGAGAACTGAACTCATACTTATTAGTAAGATGCCTTTTAAGTATATAAACACAAATCGCACATATTTATACTGTACACACAGAAGAAAAGGAATGTATGTTGATACATAAATATTATTTGTGACAAAATAGTACCCATAAAACAGTCTTTCAAAGAACAACAACTCCAGTTAAAATAATGGAATTTCCATATCCAGGAAATAATCTTTATTATACTAATTAATATCCGTCATCAGAGGAAACATTTTGTGTCTATTTTTTTCCTTTCTTGGCTATCACAGTATATAAATAAACTCAAATATGAGTATCAGCATTGCAACCCTTGATTTTGTGGATTTCAAAACAGCATTTATTAAAGCATAAGCACTGATGGATTTGTTTAGGAAAGCAGCTCTTCCAGATTGTTGGCAGATGAAGTTTCTGTCAATACATCTAAAAATCCCATATCTCAGGAGAAAGGAGTTCTTTAACACTTCAGCCAGCAAACTATAACAATTTCACCTCAAGCTGTATCAGCAGATTGACGTTCGCCTCACAGGACATGTCTTATGAGTCAAGCTTTTTGCCATAAACATATTAATTAACAGTTTGAACATTCCCCCTAAAACAGGCAGAGCCTGAGGAGTTTTTGTGGTTATTAAAATTGTAAAAAGGCACTTTTTTATTATTACCAGCTTTATGAAGCTGATATTTCCTAAAACCTTTAAGTACTAAGTAGCACAAATTAGACTATACATATTTATTGCCCACAACAAGAAAATAAGCGTTTACACTGGATATGAGAATACTAATAAGAAAAAATAAGCAAGAGACTTTGAAAATCTGATGTCAGTGTTTCTAATTATTCCTTTCTATGGCATTATACTGGAATTATACATCAATTACACTGTTTTCAGATGTCAAAATTAAAATAAAGAAATGAAAAGGAAAATATTTTAAATTTGCTTGACTCAAAAGAGACACAGAGTGCAGGAGATGTGCCTGGGAATCTCTGGGCAATTACTTTTCCAGCTGTGGTTAAAGGCCACAGGGTGCAAAAAGCTGCACTCTCCAACTACAGGGTAGCTGGGGAATCTTTAACTCTCCACTTGCAACAGCGGTCATTCAGTGCGAGCCTACAATTGCCGCCTGGTACCTGAAAGGAACTGCAAGCTGTCGAGGTCACATAACCAGTCTTGTGGATCACTGAATTTGTTTACATCTCTATGCTTTATATAGCTGCAGGGATCTGAGAGACTTCTGAGAGTTAGTAGATCGAATCCCAGCCAAGAACAAGTTCATTTGTCTTTACTCCTCCCAGGATGGGAGACAATACGTACCAAGGCCTAAAGCTAAATAGGGAAAAGAAACACAGAACTTGGTACAAAAGGGGGGAAAGAGTAATTCTGCAATGGAAAAACAAAATGAAAAGCAACAATATCTGCTAAAATAAGAAGGACATCATGTTCCCTCAATCTAGATAAGCCATTCTTGTTTTTTCTTTCAAAGCTGGATCCAGGTTAATGTTTTGCTACATAGAATAATGACTATGAAGATACATCTGCTGTTGGTCATTAATGTTAGGATTGTGGAAGTAGCAAACTCCCATCAATCAAAATAAAATCTAGGTAAACTTCAACAGCTAACAGGATTTCAGACTCTACAAGATATTTTACAATCAAAATAACTATTGGTAAAGGAGAGACAGAAAAAAAGCAAAAGTAGATTCTTTTCTAGGTAAAATTAGGTATAAATCAATTTTTTTGATTCTCTGAAGTATACATAAGTTTCAGAGAAAGGGATTTAAATAATATCAGTTTCCTTTGGCTCCAACAGAGCTGAAGCCATAATATTTAGAGAATGCAAACTCCAGGCCTTGAACCATTTCCAGTAACTGTGTAGCTTATTTCTTCCTGCAAAAAAAGATCTATCCAGCATCTCTCAGGGACAGAATAACAATTATGCGCAATGTAGTCTATTGTATTTTTCAAGACCTCCCTTCAGATTTCATAGTTAACATTTCTGCAATTAGAAGCTACAGTAACAACTGCACAGCATAAAATGTTAAACATCTAGTGACCAATATTTTGTACATGTATTGTTACTGTAGGTCTGTAAGAGTCAACATTGCTATAAAACATGCATTAAACTCTTCATCTGCAAATATAAAGAGTTAAGATAGCCCATAATATTCCAGATCCTATGGTTATCGTTAATGGATATTTCTACAAAAATAATGGAGTTTGAAGAGCCCTAAATCTGCAAATATACCCACAAAATAGCCTTTACATTTTCTACACAATAATGACCTGAGATCAACATCACGCACTAGGCTATTATTGATCTGCCACAGGATATCTTCCTCGAGTTAGGGTTAACATCACCTTTAATTTATTGTGTTAACATAGATGCCATAAAAGGAATAAAGACTCCAACACAATAGTTATTAAAGGCCAATCTGTTTTGTTGTGTTTCAATATAAATATAATAAACACAGTTTAAAACTTCTTAAAGTTAGGAATGGTAAAACAAGTACAGATACTAGATAATGGTTTAATATTTCATCCTGATTGCAAAATCTATATCTTACCAGACAGGAGACCAAAGTTACAATTACAACACTTAGATAAAGCAATCCCACAGTAGTCAGAAAAACTGTATTTATATTTTACAGACTTGCTTTACAGTCACATCTATGTTATACTTCAATAAACAGAAAAATGTTTTCTTCAGATTCTTCCCACAAATCAAAACAACAGGTTTTGTCAAAAGGTCATATGCTTATATTCTATATGAATTCACTACTGAATAAGGGAGGTGTCAAAGAAGTGTTTTTGTTAAACACGTGTACCTTGTTCTTTTACAAAGGTTCTTTACCCACATCATAGCTCTAATCAGTGGAAACTAATTATTACATGACAGAGGCCACAGACCCAGTCTGAAAAAACCTTCAGCTGGTCTTACAGATACTAATCAAGCTAGGATCAGGATGGCCCTGAAGGTAAAGTCATTCCATTACTGGTTTAAATCAATACCTGAAGAAAGCCCAGGATTTTTCTTATGGTCTTGATTTCACTAAACCCTAAACCTTCATTAAATCTGTATACTGTACATTATTAGTCATTGTAAACTCCATCACACATTAACTGGGCAAGTAAATACCTTCCAGTGACTGGAGCTGATTATCAGGCTACAGATTTTCTAAAATGTCATTATGAACATGAACATGAGAGCTGAAAGTACTTTTTAATGTAGCAACAAAGCCTTTATATGGTAGAATTAAAGTGTACAAAAAGACTATAATAATCTTTCTGTTGTCTTGAACAGCAAATGATCTGGCACAGCTCCTGTGAGCCATTGTCTTAGGAATGTTGGTAAGATTTGAGCCCAAAAGTAAGAATGCTTTGGGTCATGACACAAACCAGGATATTATAACCTTAGTCAATTTTGAAATCCCGAGTGATGAACTGTTCATAATGGTGCTCCTCTGTCTCCAATTTCAAGAGGCAGGCATCTAAAATCAAAACTATGGGTGGAGGTCACATAATCCCGTAATTAACAAAAATGAATAAATGTGATGTGCATTAGCAAGCAATGAGATGATACAACTGATGATGTCACAACCACTTGCCCCTCATGATGACTTGACTTGAAAGATACTGCACAGCAACTGGGAACTGCTTTCTCTCACTCTTCAAAACCCTGCAAACCTTCCTGGTAATGAATCACATTACTGCTTTGAAACACTTCACTGCTGTCTGAACTGCAAGCAATTCAACTGCAAATAAACTTATCTGAAAGCAAATTCTGATCTGAGAGACTGACCTAATCCAGAATTATGGCAGAATTCTTTGCAGTAAGAGCTGTCTAACTGTAATTTCACCTAATCAACTAAATAATACAGTTGGAATTTTGTTGACATTACTGAACAAAACAGAATATTCAGAATAGCAGCTACAAACACGGGTAAGCAGACATGTTGATCACCTTGCAGGCATTATCAAGTTTTGAGATTTTGTTCACTGTTTTCTAGACACTACTCAGAGTGATACTAAAATTAAACTTCTCTCTTTCTATGCTAACAGAACTTCGTTGGGCACAGAGCCAGTGGACAATAATTGTTCACCAATTGTTCACTAATGTCAACTTTAATACTGCATAAACCTTGATTTGTTTTTCTAATGATGTTTAGGTTGGAACACATCCTATCTGTGCTGGATGTGCTGGAACACATCCAGCTCCTAATACTTAATACCAGTTTAAAATGAGCTTTTATTATTAACGTTTAAACTATTTATCACTGCTTAAATACAAGAAGTTTATTCAGCTTTATTGAGTTTACTCAAATTATTCAGCTCCTACAATGCGTCTCTCAACACCAACAGGAACAAACTTGGTCAGCAAAGCATCCATGTAAACTGCTGGAACGAGAAGACTTCATTGAAATTGAAGCAGTTTTTCTTCCTCAATTCCTCTAAAACTATTAATGATTTTTCACTACTTAAGTTAAAAAAGACAGAAAAAGGCCTAAATTATTCAGCTCCTACAACTTGTCTCTCAACACCAAAAGGAACAAGCCTGGTCAGCAAAGTATGCAAGTAAACTGCTGGAAATGAGAAGATTTCACTGAAATTGAACCAGGGTTCCCTCCTCAATTCCTCTAACTAATGCAATAAATAAAAAAACATCCATCTGAGGCACATACTGTACTGTATACCACTTACAAGGTCCTCATGCTAGCTGCACAAATCCAAGGTTTTATTCAGTCAAAGACTTTTGAATAAAAAACTACAACTGCTCCTGAATTACAGATCAAGAAGTCTGTTCTTTGAAACTTTTACTTTAGGTTTATGTGAAATCTGAGTATCTTTTAGACATGAAAAAAATCGCTGAACTTAATAGTCATTGACAGGCATTCTCTGTTCAGTAGGAGTAACAAAAGTACCATGGATTTTCTAACTGGTGATATCTGAGAACATTAACAGAAAGATAAAAATGAAATACTTGATATAAACTTTCTCACTGCTAATCAGCTCAGCTTTAACCTCATGACAGCAGGGCCGGCCCTAGGCATAGGTAAACTAGTCAACTGCCTAGGGTCCTGAGGTCACCAGCAGGCCCCCTAAATGTAGAAAATAACAGATTTTTAATCAGCACATTTTTAATCGGCAAAAAATTCCTTGTGCTGGCTCTTTGCTGCTGTGGATTATCCTAATGGACACCCCCAAAAAAATGACCAATCATCATCAAGTACATAATGTTTTTGAAGCGCAGAACAGAAGACCGAGATAAGCGATCTCAATTCAGAGGTACTGTATGCCAACTCAGGTCATTATAATACTGCCTAATAATGTAATAATTTGTATTTCATTTGGTTTTCAGTCTGTCAGATCCATGTACAGTAAGTAGTGAACAAGAGACATGACACATCTTAAAGCCAGACACATACAGTAGACTACTTGTGAATCTCTTAACTTCTAGAAAAAACTCATGTCTCATCTCATGTCCCGCAACTGTACACTTGCCGTGTGACTAAATAAATGCCGCCTGGCTAAAAGTACAAATGACTGTTTAGCGATTACACGTAATCAACATTAAAATGCATAGTTTTCCTTGCGGTTTCTCTGTGAACTTCTGTGAACTCAACCAGTAGCACTTTGGATTGCAATCTCTGTCCCAGACCCGAGTCTGGAAATATAGGTAAATTGATTTATAGAGCATTTTTTATCAAACTTCCCATCTGCTCAGCCTTACTGATCCCACCTCCATTGTTATCGAGTACTCTTGTTTATTTACTTACTTAATTTCATATTTATTTCTGCAATTCCTTTCTACAAAGGTTTCAGTGCAGTACTTTTTAAGTTATAATGGTCTATAATTTTGAAGTAACAGAGATCCTGTTTATCATTATTTATTATAATTATTAAAGTTCCTTTTCATGACTTTCAATGTTAAAATACTTTATCTTTGTAAAATGTGCGCCTCATGTTCTTGCTTAAAAGTTATGTATGTTATGTTATGTGTTCTTCAAAGCTGGCTAATAAAAGTTTTATAGTTATATAATCCATTGATTTTATCGCTCTAAATAGTAAAATTAGGTTGTGTTGGGAGCCGATAATAGTAGCGTATGTGCAAATTAGGATCTTGAGAGCCCCCAAAAAGGTAGGACCAGCAATGAATGAGGGCCGTAAGCACTTTCCTTCCAAAACCTGCTTTGTAGTTTTTCACATTGTGAGTCCTCCACTGCCTAAAACAGAGTGACTAGCAATTTATACGATAACTCTGGCTAATAATGCTGAATGCTCACAGGTGCCTGTAATATCACAGAGCTCGCAGCTGCCTGGCAAGTTAAGGATCTGATTCAGCCCAGCCTCAGTGGCACTGGGTCAAATGTGTGCATCCATCTGGGAAAACCCAGCCACAGTTGGTTAATGATTTAACCTAGACCATCTGACTTAACCTTCCAAATGAGCACCTCCACTGAAAAACATCACAGACAACACTTGTTCCTGTTTGAAAGTGTGCAAGATAAGATAAGATCAATTTATTGGTCATACACAATTTCTTGTATTAGGAATTTGTCATTTCGCATACCCCAACTCGCTCTCCATGAGACACACAGACAGGAACAGAAGCTTGGGGTCAGAACACAGGGTCAGTTATTTAACCAGCACCCCTGGAGCAGTTGGGGTTAAGGCTCAGGAGCCCAGCGGAGTAGGATTGCTCTGCCGGCCGCGGGATACAAACCGGCAACCTTCCAGCTACAGGTGCAGATCTTTTTCCACAGAGCTACCGCACCACCCTAAAAACTGTGCCATTCCTAAATCGGGAGCAACTTTGGCTCTGGTCTCAAAGCTGAAAAGCCCTGGGTTCACATTCAATGTGAAACTCCGCTGTTGCTCTTTTAAACAGATTCAAGCACTTCACTCACATTTCTGCAGAACAATGCCCAGCTCCATAAATGGATACAAATGTACTGTAAGTCACTTTGCACAAAAGAGCTGCTGCCAAGTCACCTCCTGAAGTGAAGGGTTTTAAAACCACCGTGCTAGGATTATGCTTAAACTGCCAGTCCACACACAAGAACAAATATCTCCTCTTCAGCACTGGGACTATGAAGCCCAGGCTGTTTTTTCACTGTTTTGCTTTCAGACTGCATGGTTTTTGTCAATGCTGTCAACCCACCTCAGAGCACTCAGAGAACACCAGCCGTGCTTATGAGTGTTGCACAGCCCAAATGAGTTCTGCCATTAAGATTAAACAAATATTTAGATGAATCCTTTTTGCAGGAAGACAAAACAGCACACCAATTAGAACCCAGACTTTTTTTAAAGTGTTTTGGTTTCCTTAATTCTGAATCGTTGACAATTTAAAAAATAAAATTGATGTCAGCACTGTTCAAAAACTCTAAGATATGATTCTCTTTTTAATTATTTATAATTTGCATAAGCTCTTGGACCGAGAAAAAAAAAACATTTTTAAATGTGTTTAGACCAACACCAGATTACACTTGGGTGAACAGTGAAGACCGGGAGTATAAAACAATTATAACAAAAACATATTGCTAATAATTTATGCACAGAGCTGAAATAATGTAGTGTTTAATAATCTTCTAACACTGATTTTTCCAATTTACATTTTCTTCACTTGCGTGAACTTGTTTTCCCGTTGTTGTCATGATGTTTGTTGCCTTGTTAAAGATACAGCCCCTTTTCAATCAACTAAACAACATCAAAAAATACTAAGACCGAAACGGTTGCTCACAAACTGATCATTCTCTCTAACACTTCTCAATTATAGCTCAAATATAACTGCAAATAAGTGTTGAATGAAATACTGTATGTAGTACACATTTCTGTGAAACCCATGAAGTGAAACATGGACAGTCTTAAATCTTCAATCTTATCATTTCAGCAGTTTCAATTACAAAAAGTTCCATAAAGGCTTTAAGTGGTATCAAGCAGGCTAAACTTCACTCCATTTTTTCCTCTCTTAACATGCTTTATTTTGTTAGGGAAGAACTATGAATAGTTCATTGACAGTTAATTATAGCTATAAAAGCAAGTAGGCTGACAAGAGAGACACATGGTAAAGCTTCTAATTTTCTGTTCTGGAAAATACTTTACAAAATAAGATTTGCAGAAATGACATACCTTTTTTCATTTTCTACTTCTTCCCTACTGAATATATTAGGCTTTTAAAGTTTAATCTGAACACAACATTTTTGTGTAACATTTATTCCTGTAGAATACCTGTATTTGTTTTCAGGAAGTTATTTTTTGGAGAAACCCTGACAATATAAGTCAACCTACAAAGAAGAATCAGTTTATTATGGACATTAACATGTAACTAATATATTTTGTTCCATGTTTGCAGTATTTCACAAAATATTGATTGGAAGCATTAGTTTAGCTTTTTGCAGTCAAGGTTTGGTACACTGCTTTAGACAATACTCCAGTAATAGATTTTAAGTTCCATTTTTAAATTCAGTTTGTGTAGAAGGCTACAGAAGGCATATTCTGCATGCAAATCAAAGTCTTCTCCCACCATGTACTGTATTATACTTACGATCACAACACTTGCCATGGTCGAACGATAAGCTCCAAAACATTTTCTTTGATCGCCTGCTATGAGCTACTGCAATGCTATACCTCACCGCGAAGCAATCTTTAATCAGCAACCTGCAATTACTTCTCTTGAGTCAAGCGGGTCTGTGTCTGAAGACACATGCACACTGAGAGCTCCAGTGCTCTTCTGAAGTTTAAAGAGCTATTTGAATTGAACCCTCAGCCTGATGATTAATGGAGCTCTGAGTTTCCTGTCTGCTGCTTTCTGTGATAAGAAAACAAAACAGCTAGGACTCATGTACGCAATACTGCGGATCTATTGATACTCAAATTTAGATCGCACTGAAGAGGTGGTCTGGACCAAAACTGTGGCAACGGCAATGAAACTTACTTTTGGTCCAATACATCAACATGATTGAAGTAAATACATAAGTACTACCTTTTCTCCAATTTTTTTCAAGGGCAAAGAAATTAGATGCTGTTTGCACAGGTGGAGCAGCCACACAAAGTCCCACACATTTTATTTGCAAATACCAAAGCTCTAATTCTGCCTATATGCATGTAATAATGTGATTTCCTTAAAAACACTTAAACAAACCTTTCCCAGGTGCATCTTCTTTCCTCCTTGTACAACTGCTTACCCAAGATAGCCTCTCACAAAAGACACAATTACCAAGATAAGAAAAAACAGACACGAGGAGGTAGACTGGCACTATACTGCCAAGACAGAAACCAAAAAGACTCACAGAACAGTGACAAAAATACATAAAAAATTAATGCTTAACGACAATTTGGAGAAAGTCATAATGCGATTTCTTGACCAAAGCAGGCAGTAAGATCACAAAAATTACATAATTTTAAAAACGTTTTTCACAGGTGGTCAGGAACATGTTGCCAGTTTTAAAATATATCTTAGTTGGTTGGAATAACTGCATCATCATCATCTCAGTAGACATATGAGAAAAAATATTGCAAGACATAAAAATCTTAAGTACCAGAATACGTTTCAACTGTGTGATAGGTGTGTAAGATCGCAAATGTTCGTGATAACACCCTCCTTCCAGCACTTAAGCATCTTACATTTTGAACAAACATTTCTTACGTACAGATGTGTCATAGAAACTCTTGAGGAAACCAGAACATGAGCTTCACACACAGGGACATCGAGCATCACAAATACTCATCAGCACTTTACAACCACAATTATTTCAAGGCGGACAAACAGTATCCAAGAGCCTTGCAGGCAAATGGAATGCACATTGCAAACCGGGAGTACGCAGAAAAGGATGCACTTCAATACTTGTCAGTTATATGTTTTATGTATAGATTTGCATTATTTTCTAAAACATACTCTTATATACATTGTATCGCACGACGGAAACTGTGCAATAGCAAGTAAGCACAAGAAATAAGGAAAACAAATGAGACTGTAGTGTTGAGTTCAGAACAGCAATGCTCTACTCCAGCTCCATTTACGCACGCATCAAACTTCATTTAGATCGTATTTTTGCTTGAAAACAATGGATTGCTCATAAAAAGAATTGGATTTTTTTTAAATCTATATTACCCTTTAGAATCTTTAATATTGTGAGATTGGAAGCGAGTGGAACGTTTTGAGTACTACGTGCAAACCTCTCCAAGTCTTGCTTCTAGTCTGTCTTCTCTCTAGTGATCAGGTGTCGGCTGCCAAGAAGTTCTAAAACATCACATCCCAGTGTGATTTTGATACTAAATTTGGTCTTTTTTCGTATCCATAAACAAAGGTTTTTCCATCTGTTGTAAGTTGAGATGCTCAATTGTTACTTTGAAATAAGTTAATGCAGGTCCATTTCAAATAAAATAAAATGTCAAAATCTAAAGTCACATTTAAAACGCATACCTTTTTACTTAATAACCAACCAGACCAACAATCAAAAAGGTTTAGCCTTGAACGCAGATTTCCAGTTGTAAATTGTCTAGAAACTCCTGAGGCTTGGTCGCAGCCTTAAAAGTTTCAATCCAAACTTTTGGTTTTGCACACGTGCAAGGCAGCGTCTAAACAAAAAGAAAAACAAACAACTGGCCTGTAACATTTACCAAAACCACACCCACTACAAACTGGACGGCTTCAATTATTTCAAGTTCCAGAACCTTCGTAAATTGCTGCCAAGCAATAAATGAATGAGACAAAAAGCATGAACACTTTTCCAGCTCAAATCCACGAACAGGAGTCGCAACGCTTAACTTGTAAACCAAATTCTGAAGACTAATTATTGGCATTCAGAACAAATTCGATTTTAAATTTACACAGCATGTCACATTTTTTAATCCCAAGGAAAACCGGCGGACTCCTTTTTTTTATTATTGCTCAGAACACTCAAAAGCACAACGCATTAACACACCGGCGTGCGATGACACATTCGATGCTCTTGCAGCATCATTTTCCCTTTGATAGCTTCAGCATTTAGCTCAAACACCGTACCTTACCTTCATCGTGCATTCTCTGCAGACACAAAGTCAGATTCTTCCTCCAGCCCGGCATCGCGCAAGTGAAGATAAAACAATTTTGAAGAGAGAGAGAGAGAAAAAAAAATGAAGTCGTAGACAGGATTTTGTCAAACAAAAATGGAAAAAAAATCCACACGCTTCCTATCCGCGCAGGTGAATGCAATCTCTGTTGCGATGAAAACAGAGCGGTTAAAGATTTGTGCATTCATCCATTAGGGTACCAGCGGCTCATCCACACTGATGCTCGCACTCCACCGGAGGGCCACTGACTCACTGCACTGCCGCACGGTATGAATTCCGCTTGCCTCGTTGTGGAGTCAATGGTAGCAGAGAGAACACTCGATTCGAGCTCGCCAAGAGATTCCAAAGTTACCTGTCGGGAAAAAGCACCATTTTTTATTTCACTTGTGGGAGGGGGGGTTTCACTCTGTATATTGAATTCTTGATCCCAGCATTCACCGTTATGACCAAAGATGCTACAAAAGTAAACGGCTCAAGAGCACTTTCCCGAGTTGTACAAATTATAAATCTTCAACTGTAATTTAAAAAACTGAATGAAACCTTTATCTATGGCTGTCATTCTTAATTTTGGATTTAGGTACTTTTTAACCTGTTGTTTAAGTATCTGCATCTTTGTAAAGAGTATTTGAACTGCCCTGCTCTGATGTAATTGTGAAGTGCTTTCAGATGGCTATTGTATATAAAAATGGAGATTAAACAATAATGCTAGCAATTCTAGTAAGCATTTAGTACGGGGATCTGTCTTCTGGTTGAACAAATAATAACCTTTAGTAATATTTTTTTATAAAGAGATTACCCATATTGGGTAAAATAATGGTTAAAATGAATTTACCTCTAAACTATTGTAATATACAACCCAAAGTAAACACACTGGATTTGTGATTTTCAGAACATTACTCAGTGCTACTGTACAAAATGGGCTAAAAGTGACAGATTTTTGTGTTTGAGACAGATGAGATACTGTAGGTGTTGCAGTGCACACAGGATGTTCTGGGCCCTTCCGCCTGTCAAACAAAAATTCCATCTCTTCAATTTAACCGGACAAAGAATGTACTGAAAGTGGAAGGCCTTAGACAGCTGAAAGAGTAGTCAAACACAACACTTTGAACTCTGAGTTGTGACAACACATAATACAAAGAAGCTTTTTGTATTCACGACTGTTTGTTTAACTGTGTGCTTATTCATGAGAAGATAAACCACAAGCTGACATCATTGCTCGTTCACTGCAAATGTTAAATGAAAAGGTTATAAACAGAGGGTACATTTGAAATGCAAGATAACAAGAGAAGCCCATGACTGTGTGAGGAAAAGTGGACTATAGCAATTATATGTAAGGATGTAACGGTGCATTTTTATACTATAATAAATCAGATAGAAAAATGCATTTCTTAGCATTGATTTAGCCTCAAATGTGGTTTGTACGACTGCTTCCCACAAATGCTGTTGTCACGCAGTAGCTACACTTCACCATTCACCTTCACAATCAACATCAACACATGTAAACAACATTTTCTCATTGTTCCAGAGATCATGTTCAAAACCTGTGTGAAATGCCTACAGGTCAGGAGGGCTAAAGGAGTAAAGGAACATCTTCAGTGCCATTCCAGAAATGTGTAGCTGTTTGTATCGGTGCTTTGACCCTCCTCAGCACATTCATAGTTTCTAAACAGAAAGTGACAATAAATGAAACAAGGTATGTCAGAAATGCCCCCCATCACCCCCCTACCCCCACCACTAACCCAACAGGGGATGTTAATAACACATGAGTGGCATTACAGCCATGAAAAAGTAGGTCACCACATCACAAACTGCATGAATGTCCATACATGGTTTCTTTGAGATCATCTTAGAGGTTTACACCCTGCTAATAAGGATGTGGGGGGTTCAAGTTATTAGGCAAATTGTGTAGAAACTTATTTGCTCAGCAGCACATCATGTGATGTGTCTGAACGGCACTCTAAGCCTCATGCTGAGTGCATGAGTGGCTCTCTTTAAAAGCCTTGTTGTGACATCTGTGCATACATATGTACACATGCCCACACTGTTGTAGAATACTCCCCTGGGTACTCAGTAGACGACTGAACCTCACACAGGGCTTGAGAAATATGACTTTAGACTTTTGTACAATCAAAGGGTCTTTTCTAAAAAAACAGCATACCAATTAGATTTTGGGGGGCTGTTGTATTCTCTAATCTCCTTTCTTGCCATTTCAAGCATTAGTCATCAAAGGCCTCTCTGCCTGCCACTCATACTGTATCAGAGAAGCTCCTGCTTTAGGCAGTCTTTTGCTGGCCTTGTGTGTTTTCAAGATGCTCTCACAGGCAACCCTGGCTCTTTAATTGTAACATTTGTTTTAAATTAAATTAAATCTTAATTGCTTAAGTGATTTTTCAGCAGTATGTGGAGATGTGAGGCATTAAGGGTCAATTAAGCGAATGATGTCTGTGGCTGAAAGGCTGAAATGGAATTGGAGTGCGAGGGAAGTCACCCCCAAGCTCAGAACTCACAGTAAGTAAATTAAAGAGCTCCTAGCTCACCTGGTTTCCTGATGTGACATTCAATTAAAAGGGTAAAGCACTAAAGAATAATATGAATAATTCTTTGCTCCATGCAAAATCCCTATACATGTAAAATGGCAAATAAAAAATTACACGATCATGCACAAATCAGGGGTGTCAAACTCCATTCCAAGACATTTGCAGGATCATTTCACTTATATTCTACCCCTAACCTCACTTACATGGTGTAATTAGGTGATAAACTGAAGGAAATGTACTTTAGCATTTCTATCCAGACTTGGAATCATTTTTAAGAGATACAGTATGTTGAGTTAAATGTTTTCTTAATCATCAACTTTGAAACTTTGAATTTGACCTTGAAAAAATTAATATTAGAACATATCCATCTAAGTCAGTAATTAATCTTGAGTTGTAATGAAAACCAGAAGATCCTACTGCCCCCAGAACACATCATCATTGTCAGTTGTAGTGCAGCCAGCTCCTTCCTCCAGGTCCGCCTCATCTTAGTTACTGAAATTGCAGAGCAGAACTACATTTCTGGTCACAAAAATAAACACATACCGTACACATATTTTCTAAAATATGCAAAATCCATAATGACTTGCCAAATCAAATTAGTTTTCACTATATAAACATGAAGCTAATGAGTGAGAAAAACAGAGGCTGTCTGGACGTGAAAAAGGACAAGAGGGTTTGAATGAAATCTGTTTGGGTGTCAAATGGAAATCCCTCATGAATCTATAGGAGATCAATGTGCTCATACCGCTGGAATGCAGCAGGAATGACAGAAAGCAGGAGCTGCAGAAACAAAGTGGAGAAACGGATAAGAATCCCTTTGTATATTTTAGGATTTTTTTTTCAATGAATAGCAGTCTTTGCAAATTTTCCTGAAATGCACCAAGAAAGCAATTAGTGTCATCTTACATAAGAGCATGCAGATCGTAAAACCTGGCGTAAATCAACCTGCTACACAACAGGAGACTTATCAGTTTCCTCCTCTTATACCATTGAAACTACAATTCAGAAACAACATTAAACGTGGCACCAAACCAAAGCAGTGTAAATTTGCAATGCGGGCTTAGCATTTGAGCCTCAGGTTGTGTAGTTTCATTACATAGGAGCTGCGTTTAATGCAATCATGAAACAGCTGTCCCCCAAGAGTCCCCCAGTATTCCAATGACTAATTTGTGACTGGGATTTTTACTAGCGACATTTAAGCACTTCTGGGTGAAAGAAAGCTCAAGGGAAAGATAGCAAAAAACGACAGGAAAAACATATTGATGCACAGGTTTATTATAACAACAGGTCCCATATTTATGACAGTACAATGAAGCAAAAAGTACTCTTTTTTATAATGTCTTAAATTTCTGTATACCGTAATTACAAAAAATTACATTGTGTTAAATATTTCTAACACATAAAAAATTAAGCTACATATATCACAGATCTACTTAAATAGTGAAATGGAAGGACATTTTAGTTAATGACCATGTTACACCTGAAGTTGTACACTTCCAAAATTCAAGATTTATTTCAAGGTCCTCCGTATTACACTTAAGGCCCTACATGCCCTGACCCCCTGTTACTTCATGGAGCTTTTACATTTATACAGCTCTTGGAAGCAAGTCTCACCCTAAAGTGCAGGGCTGCTCACTATTTCTAAACTTTTAAAAACAACTATGGGTAAGAGAGATTCAGCTAAAGGGTTTTTAATCTGCGGAAATGCTTGCGTAGTTATGGAAATGAAACATCACAGTTCACAGAAGTTCAAATAGGTAGTTGAGTCAGCATGCGTAGGCTGCAAAGAAACAGGTAAAGTTTTATTCCTGCTGAAAAGAAAAAAGACAACATTTCAGCTGTGGAGCCTTCTTCAGTTGTCACACAGGTCCCCATCATAGTTCACCATTTTTATAACTAGACTGAATATTTATTTTTCTAACTTCTATTTTGATTGATTTTCCTTTTATTACCCAGTGGTTTACAGCTTCATTTTTTTGTTTCTGTTCCACTTCTTATATTTTCTGTTCTTTTACTGCCGAATGTTCTTTTATATTTGTTATTTAACTATTCGCATTAAGTTTTTGGAAGCATCTCTTTTGCACAAGACGCCATATTAAATGAAGATTGAATCAATGATATTTTGAAATTGACCCTTCCCAGCAGTGGCTTTCTGATCATGGACATTCAGTCTCTCTGCTCACAAAAGGGGAAGCCATAGCATTGAAGCATAAATATGGTTTAATAGTTTTCATTAGAGGTTTGTTTCCTTAGAAAAAAATATTTATTGAGAATGTAATTTGCCATAGCAGTTTATAAGCAAAGTTCAAAGTAGGTATTGTATAGGTATTGTTTCATCTTCATGCTTTATAGTGGCAGGAATCACTCAGATGTAATACTCAGTTAAAAAAAGTTGCCCACAATTAATAGGACTTTCAGCATTAACACATTTAGGAAGAGTAATTTTTTTCAATTGAGTATAGAATTGTTGGAACATCTTAAAGTCCAACAATGCAAAAAAGTCAAACTGGGTAACATATAAAAGAACAAGTAATAGGTTTATTCCATGCTGAAAAAAAGAAGAAAGAAAACACGTTTCGGCCGTGGATACATCAGAAAGACTACCGAAACCAAAATTATCCTGCAGCAAGGATCACACCTTCCCCCTTCTCTTAATGACAGATTACTCTTCTTCTAAACTTTCTCCATTCATTGGAAGTTTCATTTCACACCTCTCTACACCTATTCTGACTTCTCATCTTTTGATTGGCCTCTCTTTCTTCTGTCCCCTGCTCCTGCTTCTCGCTCCTCCTGTCTCACAGCCTTTGTTCTCCCGCTACATTACCTTTGCCTACTGCCTTGTCTCTCTCACAACTGAAGAAGGCTCCACTGCCGAAACGTTGTTTTCTTTCTTACCTATTACTTGTTCCTTTGCAGCCTACGCATGCTGATGCAGCTACCCACCTGAACATATAAAAGATAAGCTCTCACTGTTTAACATTTAAACATTATTTAACAGATTAGTCAAAATTGAAATTTTGACAGCAGCTGAACTTCTGTTTTTTTTTCTGTTGCCAATCAGGAGCGATTTGAGCATCCTCTTGTGGCTATTTGTGGTAGTACGACAAATGTTCATTTAATCCCTCACTTGACTTTATAAGAAAAACTGGTTTGAAAACCTTAGGATGGCCTTCAGCACGAATACATTTTAAAACAATCATTATGTTTCAACAAAGCCATCTTTATTATAATGAAATGGACTTACTAACATTTGCAGGGATTACATAAATCACAGCTAGATATATTTACCTCCATTGTATAATTATTTTGTTCCTAGGTGAAATTTCAATGAAATTTACTCATTTAGAAATAAAACATTCACTCAGTCCACACTTCTTCTGAGTAGTCACTCCAGCAGGATCCATAAAACTGACCTTGAATCGCACAGGCTTAACATATTTGCTGTTATGGAAACAGCAAGAGAAGAGGCTGTTAATTCTTTACACAATTCATAAATAGCACTTAATAATAATCTGTAGCCTTGCAGTAAAAATAATGGAATGCATTCATTTTAAAAAGAGCTTTTTGAAATTATCATGAACTAGAATGACACAACTCAAGGGATTGAAACAGATATAAAAATTGTAAGATTCAAAATACTCATCTATAGGTTTTCTGTCAAACTTGGAAATTTGATTTTCATAGAGATTATGTGCTGTTTCTCTAATAAAGATTCTGAAGGTGCAGTAATTAAATCAAACATTCTTGAGGGAAATGTACAGGAAATACACATGAAAATACAGCTTTCATTCGGTCACGAAGTATCTGCTCTCGACTGATTAGTGTTATTCCATTTGCTATACCACGTAGTACGTCAGATTTAAAGATTTATTTGAGGGTTCATAAACATTTTGGAGTTAATTTTAGTTATAAATTATATACCGATTCTCCAGCTAAGTTGCTTACCTTTAAGAATATTTCCTAAATGTTTCCTACCTTTAAGATTTTTTTCTAAGAAAGTAGTACAGAATAATCAACAGGGCTTGTAAGGGGGCGTTAGGACCCAGTCCACTATAAATAACACATTGACATCATCAAGGTGTAAACTCCTACTATTAGCAATTTGGATTTTTACACGCAATAAACAGGACAAGGCTATTTTTTTCTGTTTTTGTTAGTTTTATTGGACCTTCTAAACAATGGAGCCTTAGGACAAAACAAACAATAAATTTAAAAAAAATATACAGATAATTCATACATTTCCAGGGGGGGGAAGGGGGGGATAAATTATATCTGACACTTTCAAGTAACAACCAATTAAGTGGTAGGATCTCCAACAGTAGAATTTTACGGCAGTATCAAATCTATCAGCAAGTTCAGACTGCCACCTTCAGAAAGCTGCATTATATGGAGGGACGTCAAAAAGGAAAAGACGTCTTTGTTGGGTAGCATGTGCAGCAAATATAGTTCTACTGTGAATAGTATTTTCCACTGAGAGACGGGGGCAATGAATTTTTAATGCATCTCCAAAGCCATCCCTCCCATCACTGCTCGTTCTGTTGGCCCTCTGTGATGGCAGAAACAGCCCCTTGCCCTTTGTTGACATCACTGATGCAAGCCCACTGGCCATCCACTGACTCCTTCCACAACGTCACCTGAGGGGGAGAGAGAGAGAAAGGCCACTGAGCCACATATCACTGAACTGGTTTCTGCCACTGTGCTGCAGTCATCCCATCAACCTCTGGGGATCAGATTTGTAACTGAGCAATAGTGGGAAAAGACATGGATGCCTTTCGACCACTGATAAAATTCAATACAAAGAGGTGACACTAACAAGCACATTTTATTAATATACAAGGTGTAAATGCAGGAAGGTAAGAATTCCCAGTGAAATCAAGAGAAAATTAGGAAATCAGGAAGATTCCTTGTAAAAGGGAAGCACACACCAGACAGGGAATGACTTCCACAAAATAGTAACTCAGTGTGAGTTTAAAAACAGAGGGACAGGACAATCGTGTAAAAACTAAGCTCCATTACATGTGTACCGGCCTCACTGAAGCTGAAAGAGTACAGAATGTAGGAGTGTTTACCAAATAAAAAATAATTACCATAATATTCTTTTGTCATTACACAGTTATTATGATTCCTATAAACTGCTGCTGTCTTCCATCTTTCCAGTAAAATTTGTTCACCAGAGTGATCAGCTCAAAATCTGTTGTCAAAGCACTGAAATCCCTGGATTTGCAAGGGCAAAATTCACATTGTTCTCAAAGAAGAGGGAAGGGGAAAGATTGGACACTACCAGTTACCCCCACAGGAGCTCCTCTCTGCTTGAACTGTCAAGCTTGAGTTTTATTTTTCTACACTCTACATCAGGTGGTGTCTATTTTTTCTCAAGGTCTACTCAAGGTCAAAATTCCAGCAAAAGAAACTGTGACACTACTTGCACCCCTTGTTCAACAAATACAAAATATTTCATGAGCAATCTGCCCCATTGCTTGTTTTTGTTTTTTATTTTAATGTGCTAATTAATTTCAACCACATATATGCTGTAAACAAACCACATGAAAAAAAGTTCTGATAGATGGCCAAATATTACCATTAAAAAACTTTGACACATAACTTTGATTATGTCAAACAAAATTCACTAAGGCATATATATATTTACTGATGGAAAAACATTAAACTATTTTTTGGCACATTAAATATTGGTTTTAGATTTTTAAGTAAAAGAATACTGAGTACACGATTACTCTCAGCTTCAGGATTTATCTTTACAATAACAAATACACTCCATGCATATGTAAAGTAAGCAAAAAATGTAATTCAGGGATAATTCATCAACGTTCCAATATTCAGCAAGGATAAAAAAAGTGATACAGGCCTTGCAAATACACAGAAAAATAGTAAATTTTAACAAGCTGCTGTAGCAACACATACCTTCAAATTTCAAATTTACCTTCAAAATTCGTAGATATCAAACAAATAAAACTAAAATACCGCACATTCTTTTCTTAGTGTAGTGAGGCATCCAAGGTTATAACTAAGAAGTTATAAAAATACAGGATCCAGAAGTTTAAAAAAAAATTAAGAATAAGTATTAGCACTTTGCATTTGCAAGAGGGATTTAGAAACATCTCCTTCATGGTTTTAAAGCTTAATCTGCTCAATTTCTTCAGGAAATCAGAAAGCACAAAAAAGACAGCAAGCTAACAAAGTTACTGATATATACATCATAAACAGCCCTCTAATGCAAATAAATAATTGTCTGTCAGACTTTTCATTGATCGGCATTTTATTTTGATAACTTCAACAAATACATTTTCAAGGGGCAGCTAAGATCACTGCTCACCAAGAGTAATGTAATTATCAGTCTGCTTTGTACAGTAAGTTGTAAAATCTTTAGAGATTGTTTTATCATAAAGGGGACCCTGTGCTAGTTCATATAGAAATTTGATTTACTGAATTCAAGTGCACTTTGAAAAAAGGTCAGAAAAAAAGAAATTACTTAGAAACACAGAAAGCATAATCTGCAAAATGACCAGGGACAAAAGTAAAAAGTGGTTCTTAAATTTTGACTTCCAGGTGTGCCTGAAGCAACAGTTCAGGTTTCATCTGAAAGTTATAAAAGTGATGTGCTTTTAAAAAAAATTCTGTCACTTCACTGTAACCTTTGTAATAAAAGCTACTGTGGCAAGTACAGGTTTGCCTGGTGTCTAGCAGAGCTATTTAATAATGGAAAGTATTTCCTTTTGGAAATTTTATGAAGTGGAAAACATAACTATTACTACATATACAAAAAGTTCCTGCAATCTATTTCCAAAGAGGGAAATTACTCCAAACATTAAGAAACACTATTCTCAGTTAAACACAGTTTGAAAGATTAATGTACCACATTAATTGTATTCCTTCATCAAATAAGAAGTGATGTCAGTAACACTGTAAAAATAACAAATTGGCATTCATGAGTGCTTTATTAATTTACTATATATATTTATCTGCAGTTGATTAATTGGATGTTTGTAACAAAACTATTGCGGACCAATAGATAATGTAATTTTTTATAATGGTTTAGAATTCAATTAACATTTTTTTTTATTCTCAGTTATAATGGAGACCAAGCTAAAGTGAGACTGGGATGTCTTCCATAAATCTAAGGACTTGCCTTTTGCTTCTTAACTATATGCCAGGCTTAATGCCAGAAGTAATATTAGTTATTATCAGTCTCTCCTATTTCCCATTGAAAGTGGCAAAGGTGACAGATATATTAAATATGCTCCGACACTTCACACTATCCCAAGCCTTATTGGAAAGCTCTTTGTTTTTATTTGGCCATGTACACTTTCAGAATCAATTACTCTTTCACAATCATTCCATCATTCTGACGGAAAAGAGAATCTGGCATAACTCCTGGAACGGTTTTGACAATGCTCAGAAGTATCTAAAGCTGCTGAGGTACGTTTTGCCACTTACGAAAGTAGGCAAGACCGAAAAAAACAAATGTGAATGTCTGGTCAAATGAATTACTGTACTGCATCACAATTAACTGCAATGCTGCTTTCATAGACATTTTTAGATCAATAAAATCATCCTGACTGATGAATAGAAACACCTTGTAATTAGTCCTTTATTTCTTGGCCAGGGTGCTCAAGCATTTAACAACACCAGGACTAGGAAGAGAAAATAGCACTAGCATTAAATACAACACAAAGTTTTATATGTCTCTCTGCTAGGAAGGTTATTCAAACATTTCTGTGCTCATAAAAGACTTTTGTTCAAATCTCACCTTATTGTCTCCTCCTGATACCGCCAAGATATTTCCTGTGATGGACCAGCTCACGTGCCACACCACGTCATTGAACTTATGAAGAAGCTTGGCTGTCCAGGCGTTTCCTGAAGGATCATCGCATGTCCAGATGAAGACCCTGCCATCCTAAGTGGATCCAGACAGAATCAGTATCCAGCAGAAGGGGGTTTAAAGAAAAAACATGCATTCAAAAACATCACTTTTAAACACATACCTTTTCCCAATCCATAAATTCCACCATTAAAATCATGAGACCAATTAGAACCGTTCTTAGCACAATGCAAAATGAAAACAAATATATCACCACCATCTGTAAAGGTTGAACTGTGATCAATGCTTATTCAGAGCTCTAAAATCCTTGATTTAAAACAATTTTATCCCCCTCTTTGAACGTGTAAAAACCTGTAAGAAATACAATAAGCAGCTCAATCTGTAAAGGGACTAGTATGAACTAAATGTTGACAACTGTAGTCTACTTCCGAGCAGTGGCACACAGTTAGTCGAGTGTCACTGGTGTTGAGATAACTCGAGGGGCTAGGGTACCCTATTCACAATGGCAATCTTAGTGTCTAAATGTGCGTTAATGATAAATGCGATCCTTGCAAAAGATTTAAACAAAACTGCATCATGATAAGAGGATAAAACTGCATGGAACTTTTAGCCTGTCTTTATTATAGTCAGGCTTAAAATGGCTTAATCTTTAAAAGTCCTGCCCGTTTCACAACTGTGGCCCCAAACAGAAAGAGAGAAGACCATAAGTGTCAACAGAAGGTGGACAAAGCATCTGCTGATACTGCAGATTGTCAGACAAACTTCACCCTCAGTCAGCCTGCTCCAACAAGTCATCGCTAGGGACACCGTTACCAGTGAGAAAGTGACATCAGCAAACTTCAAACTGGACAAAGAGAAGTTGATTAAGGTGTTATGGAGAGAAGGTACCTGTGAACAGCTGGCAATGGTGCTGGTGGGAAGGCCTATCGAAGGGGCCCAGCCCACATCTCTCACCCAATCACTGTGAGCTTCTAGTTTCTGATCCTCCTTCCACTGCCCATCCTCCTCTCTAGAACAGCAAGACATCCAGGTTACAAACCATCTTCAGAGATATTAGGGAATAAATATGGGAAATACAACTACTGTGCTGCACAGCTGAAATAACCAGAATATCTTAAAAGCACTTTATTCTAAAATAAGTGTCTGTCCCAGAAAAACCCGTAAACCTGTTGTTCACTACTGTAAAAATTAATCATTGAACTTCATGGGGATGAGAATCTTTTTCAGGTGATGAAGGTTAATCAGTAAAAAACAGTGTTCCTCCCATCCACACTTACTTCCAAAGTTTGACCAGGTTGTCACAGCCTCCAGATACAAATCTCTTAATGAGGTTCGGTTTCTGTCCCAGCGGCTGGTCGATGAGACTACCAGGCACGACAGCAGGAGCCCAGCTCACTGCGTTGCAGCCGATCTGCAAAAAACAAACATCTGTCACACAGCTCCGTGCCACGAAAAGCTTTACACCAACCGTGCTGTCCAATTCACAGCTAATATTTCTGTTGCTAGATGTTCACATATTCACATCTGAAGGTGTTTAAAATCCTTTATAACAGTAAAAGGGAACAGAGATGAACAAAAGGAAATCAGCATAGTTTCTTCAGAACAAAACACAGTAAGCAAAATGCACACAAAGCCCACCTAAGATCTTAAGCTAAGCATTCCTGAATTAGGCCCCAACACAGAAGGACATAACTAGCTTTAGACATACGTATAACACATATAGAAAATGTAAAAGAAAGTTCCATGTTGACAGATATATAAGTAACTAATGACAGTTATATTCATTAGTTTCTTTTTAAAATGTTTTCAGTTAATCCACAATGAAATGAATCTCAAAAAACATTAAACTTCTCAGGTTCAACAATGCTGAACATCAACCACCAGTTTATGAATTTCACACAATGGAAGACAAACTGTAAATCATTTCAATGATTCAAACTTGATATTTCACATTTCCAGTTATTTCAGTACTAAGCACTATTAGAAGCAACAAAACAAGAACAATTAACATTACAAAACCATACTCCATTCTATAAAAATGTCCATATGCAGCTTTTTAATCCACTATGTTTGGTATGGGCCACTGAGTTGATAATGTACTATAATTCTTACAATCTTAGAGAGAGAAAATAAGTGCCAAATATTGTTTATTTTGCAAGTTTATTCTGGCATTTACACCGTTTGAATTATTTTATATATAATTTCATATATATATATGCTGTTGATCAAGCTACTGCAATTACTATTAAATGCAGTTTTACACAAACAAAATTTTATAAGCTGAGCTTTCTTTTATTGTTTTCATTGTTGTTCTTTAAGGAAAGAGCTAAACATTCTTTGATGATCTTATGGACTCACAACCTTTAACCAAGTGACACTTAAGATTGAGAAAAAAATGACTTAAAAGTCAAATTAAAGGCCCCTTACAGTGTGTGCGTTACTGATCTTCTTGACGTCCCATTGCCCATCCCCGGAGTAAGTGAGCAGCGATATTGCACCATCTGAGCTGCCACAGGCAAGAATCAGTCCGAAGTCATAGGGCCCCCAGCACACCGAGTTTACTTCAAGTACGAGACAGAGACACAGGGCAGCTTTTAGAAGGCAACCATGCACCACAAGTACTTACTGAGATGCAACCACTTTATACACACATGCTTTTATTACATCTCCCTTATCTTATTTTCATAATAGAACCTTCAAGTCTTTTAATTACTCGACATTTAAGACATTACCAAAGATCAATAACAGTATTTAGGGCACTAAAGATCCATTGTCAAGACTAACCCATTTTAATTAAAGTTAGCTTATTCAATATTACTTCAAAGGTCTCTTTTTTGGTTCATTTTGCTAATACAAGTGGCGATTATCCTGTTAAGGTACTGGTAGAAATTTAGCATGTGTACAATGTAAAATCATGTTTTTCTTCTTCTGTAGACAAATGTACAAACATTTCAAGTTCGTGCTTGATGTAAATTCCACTTTTCTGCCACTGTGCATGCAGAACGAGAATTGCCTTATACTTCAACCTGTTATCTTGTCTCTGTCATTCACAAGTAAAGACTGAAATCAAAGGTAACGTTCAAAAGCTAAAACAGGGAAAAGATATTGGTGTAATCGTCTGGCCTATTTGTGGCAATGGTTATATTGCCTTACAAAAAGGTGATATGAAGTTATCATTAACTTAAGAAAAATACCCCAAGTGCTGGACAGCAAATAGAAAAAAAACTAAAATGGTCCGCAAAAAGGTGAAATGCAGCAATAGCCTGTCAGTTAGTCTGTCTACCTGAAGATTCATGGCCTGTGTACTCATACATCTTGTCCCATGTGCCGTTCTCCTCTTTCCATATGATCACCTTCTTGTCATAGGAACAGGACGCTAAAATGTTCCCGTACATTGGATGAGCCCAGGCCACTTGCCAGACTGGCCCTTCGTGACTGTAGGAAAGTAAGGACAAAATGCTTCAGTATTATTATATTTTCATAATCAGCAGAAATGTAAAAAAAAACTAACAAAAGAGGTTCTCAAATGTTTCCATGAAAGGATAGAAGTTTACAGCTACAAAATAACCATTTACACAATCAAAACACAAGTGAGGCACATGGCATAGGAGTGAGCGCCACCTAATTACACCCAGGAGCACAGCCTCTTTAAGGATTGTGCGTGGTTGCCTCATGTAAAGGATAAAACAGATGATTAAGAACAGACACTACCTGACTCCTCTGGGAATAAATCTCCCAAGAAGCAAAATACTTGTCTGAAAAATACCACTGAACTAGTAACGGTGAGAAAACCATCCCAGAACTTACCCTCTCAAATCGGCAACCAGGATCTGACCTCCGTTTTTCACATCAAATATTTTTACAGACCTATCGGACGAGCAAGTAGCCAACTGGGTACCATAGTAGTCCATCTGAGCATCATGCTGGCAAGAGAAAAAAATACATGGCAAAGAAGATAAGGGCAGACAGGGTCAGGTAGTGTCCAAGTGCTGAAATTCTGAAACATAAAACAGCTGGACACCTTCAATTCCTGGCTGCTTGACAAAAAAGTATAGTACAGTAGAAACTTTTAACAACTAACAACAGACAATAACTAATAGAGGACTTTTTAACGAAGTATAACGAAACTGCATTCTTCAGCGATCTCAAACCGCTCAACTAAACACACAACAGTGGTTATTTAGCATTTCACATAATTACGAAAAGCAGTAATACTCACGATCATGTCCTCATGGGACGTGTCCACAGTATTTATAACTGAAACCTAAGAGGGAAAATTGCATAACTATTAATATTACAATGTAGAGGTTACTTATGAAACCAAACCTTTTTTTTAGTATATTAAACTGTGGTTCCTAATGAACAAAGCTAGCAACTAGGCAAAAACAACAATATGACTCTAAAGACGCCGTGCAAATTTATAAAGCGACTGCACGCAATACTGCTATGTATTGTTTTCAATATTTTGTTTACTAATTACTGAAAACATAAATCAATACAGGAATGTCTCTACAATCACAGGTCGGCAGTTTTTCCAAACCTTAGGCGCCTGTTATCTCAAAGTCCAACATCTACGTTTAGACGTGGCGATTGTCGTTTCGTAAATCAACGATTTATGACATTCATCCTCGTCTTTAAACGTGCTTCAGAAATCTAGATATTGCTTCAACTGTTATTGAAGCTATAACCGTAAGTGTAAAATCAAGCATTTTTTTCAATGAATGAGATACATTCTGCAAACCGATCAAAAACTTTAAATGCAATCGCCATCATGAGACTTCTACCAAGGATTAAAAATAGATTTACTCACCATATTTGTGCTGACTACTGTTAAAATGACCGCTCTTATTAAAAACAATTAATAAATTGGATTTATAATATCTCGTTTAGTCAATTTTGTCTCCCGCTCCAGCCGTTTTCCTCTCTTAGACGTGGCAACTCCACTTCTTCTCTAACTCAACTCCACTTCCGGGAGCATCCCCACTCCTTCTGTCGGGCTACAACAAGGAGCGACGATACAGAGTTCCGAGCAAACATTGATACTCTGTTTACAAAGTTCGCAGTCTACATGGCGTAATTTCACATTTAACACAAGTGGCATTATCACAGTTCTTGCAATACATTTTATCGTCAAATACAAACATGACCAAGTATTTCCTTCCAACGTAAAGGGGCGAACAATTGTTTTTAATTACTAAAACAAACCCATTATGTCAAGAGAGCCATACATATTACCTATATTATTACATAGACAAATAATCGTAAATAACCATAGTAAATTTTCTTTTTTAATTAAAAGGTGACGTAAAACTAAAACACTACCTGGAAGACAGGACCGTACTGTGAGTTCTAAAAAGTATGACTTTCTTGCAATAGGCGTTAATACCACTTGGCGGTGCTAGTAGCGAGTCAATTTGTAAGCTATTTATATCGCTGCGTGCCGAGTATCAGGTTTTCCAGTTTGTTCTTACCCTGAAGCGTCACTCTTGTCTCTCCCTCGCCATGTTCTCCATGTAAACTAAAAGAAATTTCTGCTATACTTACTTAAAAGATTGTAGAGTGAATACAAGTTTCAAAGGTAAACTCAAAAGATGGCCAGTGTGACTTATCATATCTCCAACCTACTGGAGAAAATGACATCTACTGATAAAGATTTTAGGTAAGACTGTATTAGTTTGCATGTTTTAATGCAACCTAGAGCATAGCTAAATTAAAGGTGAAATGACATTGGAAATGTCTGTCAGCTGAGCGTCTTACATTTTGCTTCAGTCCATCCTCACATTTTAAGATGGATTTAAGTGTGTGGGATTATTAGCCATAATATTTTTTAAACGTCAGGAAATTTGATATGAATATTATGTGGTACTAAACTTTTTGCCTGCAGTAAAATTAATTAACTTGAAAAATAAACATACAACATTGGTTTATGGAAATGGATAGTTGTAAAACATATTTTAATGTCAGAGTGACTGGTATTATGTGGTCTCTAATTCCACATCTAATTTAGATGACAGTTGTTTCATACAAAGGATAAAATCCTTCATGCATTTTGTTTTCTTGAAATATATTTCTTCTTCTTGTGTATTCATTATTTATATTCATTACTGAAGACAGTTCAGAACCCTTGCCAACGGTTTATAAACAGAGTATTAGCAGACATATAAACCATTTACAACATCAATAATAATGATTCATTGAATTTTTCTACTACTTTTAAATATAAAGGATCCCAAAGTGTATTACATGAAGAAGGGAACCCACTTAACCCACCACTGGTGTAAAGCAGCCAGCTGGGTGACTTGTATTAGTCATTATGCAGAAGAAGTCACTTACACAGTAGATCATTGGAGAAGTGAGAACTATGAGATTTCTATGACTGCTTTAGATAAAAGGACTCCCCAATGTTTCTATAATCCTGGTCATAGAAGGCGAGGGTGTCTGCAGGTTTTGCAGGTCTTTTGAAAGCTTCATCATCTGAAGAGATGGGTGAGATTGATATATTTTCTGTTGAGACAATGATGACGTGATTTAGGTTATGCAGAGCTGCGTGTGGACATCACTGCTGTTACCCCTGTGAACAGTGTAACACCCATCACCTCACTCAAACCCTCCCTTTCTGCTTTTTGGATTTCGCCCCTCGGAGGTCTGGACATCTCAGAAGAAAGTGTCAGGGGCCTGTTGGAATAGTAGTGGTGCTGATTATGACAGTGGTGGGTATCTGCTTTCAGATTCATGGCCACCAATGACTTGATGATGGAGCTCCAGAAAGACTCCATCAAGCTAGATGAAGACAGTGAGAAGAAGGTGGTTGCGATGCTCCTGAGGCTGCTGGAAGATAAGAATGGAGAGGTTCAGAACCTTGCAGTCAAATGGTGAGTGAGCTTAATAAGTATCCACAATCCTTTAAATCCCATACCGCTGACAGGGAATTATAAACAACCGACATTCAGTGTGATTTTCAAAGAGGTTTTTGCTCCAGAGCTGACTTTCTGAAACTCATGTAAACAGTCAAGGTGCAAATCTAACAAGAGAGAAAGCGGTCATTGAAAAGAGTTGTGTTAATTTTCCTAAGAAACAATAGTTGGACTAAATATTAAACTGGAGCAAATTCTAAAAACGTCAAGGGCATATATCACATTCAGGATAAATTAAACCAGTGTATCACACAGAAAAAAAATGTTTGCAATGAACAGACAGCTGTTACTGTTGATTTTTCTGTTCTTTGTTTTGTGTGTTTAAGCTTGGGCCCACTGGTGAGTAAGGTGAAAGAATACCAGGTGGAGACCATTGTGGACACGCTGTGTTCCAACATGCTTTCAGATAAAGAGCAACTACGAGACACTTCAAGTATGGGCCTGAAAACAGTCATTGCTGAGCTTCCTCCATCCTCCAGTGGTAAGAGATTTCATGATCTTATTACGATCAGCTATAATGAAGGTATTGATTCTTTCAGCCATCTGCTGTTCATCCTGATGTCATGGATTTCACCAAAAACTAACTGTGTTAGGGTGAGTGTTACTGCAGGTATTAGGACTGGGGTTGGAGATTTCATAGAGATGTTTGCATACCCAAGATGCCATGGATAATGATGAACTTCCAAGTGAACAATTTGAAATTGTAATTTTGAAAATCCACTGCTCGTTATCAAGTAAATTAATCTTAAAATTTAAAAATCTAAAACCAAACAGTTAACATTTTACTCCAAAAACGTACAGTGATGGAATCTGTAAAAATAATACTACATTTTTCAGGGTCTGCTCTGACAGCAAATGTGTGTAAGAAAATAACAACACAGCTGACATCAACCATTGGGAAAACAGAGGATGTGTCCATACAGCTGGAGGCACTGGATATCCTCTCAGACATGCTGAGCAGGTAGGAGACGTTCACTCTGTGTCACAGAAGTGATTTGTAAATCTTCACTGTAGTTGTATCTTACTTAAATGAAACTTTATTATATTGTCTTCCACTATTTGTTAGTTTTATCTGGCATCTCCACTCTTATCCATGTCTCTGGAATGATTATTTTAAAGCACTGACTAAAAAAATAATTTTTAAAACAGTTTTATAGCACTTACCAGCTTTGCTAGTTCTGTTCTATTAGAGAAGAAAGGTCACACAAAGGCTTTGAAGCAAGGCATTTCCTTAGCTGACTTTTTCATTATTGCTTTAAATAATGATCTGAATACTGTAGGTGGTTATTTTCCTTGATAAAGATGTAAATTACATTCTTCTCAGTCTAATACAGAGACCTTTGAGGCCATTGCCAGTATACAAGTAATGGTGTGTATTTCAACACACTCAGATGCTCTACCTATAATTCCAGCCTGAACCTTGAAACTCATCATCTGCTCTTATTTATCTTGATGAACAGTATTGTGCTAATATAAGCAGTATGCACAACACTGGACCCTGGACGTCTCGGGGGACATTGTCAATTCCTGACCCCATATTCATCTCTTATATCCTTTCTGCCCACAGGCTGAGTGGGACCCTCATGATCTTCCACCCTTCCATTCTGAGCAGCCTGCTGCCCCAGCTCACCAGCCCCCGCCTGGCAGTGAGGAAGCGGGGCATCATTGCTCTCAGCCACCTGGTCCCCAGCTGCAGCAGTCCTGTCTTCACCCAGCTCATGGATCACCTGCTGGCCGAGCTCACCCGAAACGCCTCCACCTCCACCACACGTACCTACATCCAGTGTGTGGCTGCCATCAGCAGGCAGGCCGGCCACAGAGTGGGTAAGACAGCGTCTCTTAAGAGTAAATAAGTTCTTCCAATTCAGGTTTTTATTTTTTGTTAAACCACTTGTCTTTTAACAGATCTGGATCTGAAATGTTTTAATGAAATCTGATAAGCTCTATATACAAATATATGTATACAATGTGTACATATAATAGTTCCTACTAGTCAGTGGTAAAAAAAGGGACAGAAACAAAGATTCTTAAAATAATAATAATAAGTTGTATAATTACGAATGTTTTCATTTTCTCCTTGCTAATAAAACAAACTAAACAAATGAGGAAACATTGTATTGAGATATCACCTGGTACAGAAATATCTGAATTGGAGTACATAGCTGGTTTCAGTAGTAAAGAATCTAAAGTTTAATGGCAGTTCTTAATTCCTTATTGCTTCTTAAGGCTACTTTGTGTTTACACAATCAAAACTAAATGATAAAATTTAACATTCAGTGATGGGACATGTTGCCAAAGCTAGACAACAACTCCCCATTATTCTTTAATTCAGCCACTTTTAGATCACATAATTATTGGCCTTGCTATTTTCTGTAAGCAATTTCCTCATGTGCATTTTATATGCCTTATTACATACTTTCTTAGTGTGATAAAATACAAACTGGGTTGCCAATTGCTATAACTACTTTCTTGTCCTTGTTCATGATTCTTCAGTGGAAATATATAATGGGCTTCACTTACCTACTGAAGTCTATACAATACTGTACCGTACTATATCAAAACATTTTTGATTTAGGAACTGTTATAGTGCTTGACATGTGTTGGAATTAAATGCCATTTTAGTCCTGTGTCACCGTTATTTGCTGCTGTAGTTTGTGTTTGAAAGTACTGGGGAGTTGAAGTGAGGATAACATTGCCAATCAATGTATCATATACAAGGATAACTGTCCATGTTTTACAGGGACAGTATGAGCCCCACTCAAGTGCTGTCTATGTGTTTCAGGGGAACACCTCGAGAAACTTATCCCGGCCGTGGTGAAGTACTGTAATGTGGAGGATGATGAACTGAGAGAGTATTGCTTCCAGGCCTTTGAGGCATTTGTCCGAAGGTAATGCAATGTACTGTAGCCAACTGTCAATGCTTCGGTAGCAAACAACACAGCAAAAACATACTGTTCATGTTTTCTCACATTGGTCTTTTCTCTATGTTGGGCTTTGCATTTTAGAGTCAGAGCTCTATACTCTGTCTTCATGTTCATTTGTAATATAACCAATATTTCATATCCCGTTATAAAGGTGCCCAAAGGAAGTGTCTCCCCATATCCCAACCATCATCAAACTGTGTCTCAAGTACATCACCTATGACCCCAACTACAACTATGACAACGATGAGGAAGAGGACGAGTCAATGGATACTGAAAATGGGGAAGATGAAGATCAAGGTGCTGTATTGCTTGGATTCATCATGACAATCTTATTTTAAAAAAATGTACAGTGTGACTCCCTAAGCTAACAAACATAAAAGGACTGTGATATTTTGATGAAGCATAAATTCATTGTTGTTTTTTATTCTTTTACTTTTGCATTACCTGTCTAATGGTACATTCATACATTGGGTTCAAAGAATAATGAGGTTAAGTATTTTTTACATATACAATACCTCTAAATATGAAGGTGTGGTAGCTCAGACAGGGCATCTAGCTCCTACCTGGAAGGTCCCGGGTTCAATCCCAGGTACAGGCAAGCAATGTAACTTGCTATAATTCCTTCTAGAGGGCTCCCAGGTCCACTCAGCCTGCTTTCCAAATGAGTACCGAGGGATTAATCCTTCTGGGGGTAATAGGCTGGCTGGAGCGTGATGCTGACCACCTCACTTCCACCTCCAGTGTCGGATGGTCAAGAAAAATGGTGGCCCCTGCCCCCCATTTCCCATGGGCCCTGATGGCCTGAAAAGGGACCTACCTACCTACAGTACCTCTAAATATTCTCAAAGGGATGACAAATAACTTCAGCTCCTTGATTATGTTAATTAAGCAAAAAAGAAATGACAATGTTGTGGTTTTGAGACTCTTTAAGAAATTATTAAAGGGAAGGTTATATAGAGGAAAGGTCCATGTCCCTGTTCCTGGAGACGGCAGAGCGTCTCCTGGTTTTCAATACAGCTGAGGTCTGGATGACTTGTGTGAATCAATCAGTTCTCCTTTAGGAAAAATCAAGAAATCAAGGAGGAATCTTAAGGACCCCCAATACAGAGTAACAAAGCAAGGAAACGCGGAAACCCGCCCTTTAGGACGGGAAGAATTGAAAAAAAAAAATAACGCACTTTGTTCCTTAGGGACAGACGAAGAGTACAGCGACGACGACGACATGAGCTGGAAAGTGCGGCGCTCCTCGATGAAGTGTCTGGAGGCGGTGGTGAGCACGCGTCACGACATGCTGCAGGAGCTTTACCGGACTGTGTCCCCAGCCCTGGTGGCCCGCTTCAAGGAGCGCGAGGAGAACGTCAAGAGCGATATCTTCCAGGCCTACATCTCCCTTCTGAAGCAGGCCCGGCCCCTGCAGGGCTGGCTGCAGGGATCTGACCCCGGAGGCAAGGAGGATCCCTCTCTGGCTATACTGAAGAAACAGGTCAGGAGAGCCTTGCTTTAAGACTGGGAAGGACCTTTTACCATACATATTGGCCCTTTATAATAACCTTAAATGACACTTCCTGTACATATGGCACCCTTTTAAAATGTTTAGAAACACCTGGTCCCAGCGAGGCTTGATGGTGAGAACAATTTTGTTCTCGTTTGGATTTCTTCACGTCTTGAGATTTAGCTAGACCTTTGTGTCACTGAAAAAATGAACTCCTCTTTTATAAACCTCCACTCATAAGTAGCATCGTCCAAATCTGATATAGGACAGGTCTTATTTAAAAATTTGGATTACATTTACAGTAAATGCTGCTCTTGGATTATGTTTATGCCACAGTAAGGAGAAAGTTACAAAGGTTAGGTGGGCTGTATCATTTTGGGTTTTTGTAGGATGACATTTTAGCTTCGGTCTATTCGTAAGGTTAGGTTTTGTTTTTTATTTTGAATAGTGTCAAGGTTTGGTTTGGCCTGTGTTTTGAGTTAGCCTTCCAATTAAAGTTTCACATGGAGTTTTTAATCCTCTGACACTGTGCAACCCAGAGCAGATGGGTTACTACAAAGTACTAACACTCATCTTTATATAAAAAACATTCATGTTTCCCTTACTTGCCCATTGCATTCAAAAGCATCCTTAGAGTCTACAATGACAACAGGAAGGTCTTATAGACTCCTCTTTCCGCCACCTGTTTAGGTTTCAGAAATTGGGTCCTGCCACACAGCTGTTATTTAGTCCGCGGAAAATCCAATTCAAAGCTGGCAGTTTTCTTCTAGGTTCCAAACATTGTGAAGGCCTTACACAAACAACTGAAAGAAAAAAGTATCAAGTCCAGACAAGGCTGCTTCAATCTGCTTACAGAACTGGCAAATGCATTACCCGGAGCTTTGGGTGACCATATTCCATCTCTGATCCCTGGTAAGGAAGGGGGTTTTGCTCTGACTATTTTAATATACATACTGATATATAATATATATAACATAAATATGTTATTCCTAGCAATTCAGTTAAGGTTACCACCTTAATAACACCATTGCATAATGTCTAGATATAAGAGTGTCACATTTTCATTTTCTATCAAACATGACCTTAATTAACTTTTTGCATCTAATCTGAGTGTGTCACCTGAAGTTGCTGCTTGACATTTAACAGTAATAATTTCCTTAGGATATTCTACATGGTTTATACATGTATTAACATTTGAATTATTTACTGTATACATGAATTTTTAAATACAAATGTAATTCTGTCATATAAAATATGAAACTTAGATTATATTTCCTCATACTATTTTTAGTTTAAAAAATCTGTCGCTTGCTGGCTTTATTTTTTTAGATTTATTAATTTGGGTGTCCAAATTAAATGAAACAAAATGTTGCTAAATTAAAAACTTCAGATTTTTTTCTGTATTATTTTTGCAGGGATTATGTATTCACTGACTGACAAGTCCAGTTCCTCCAACATGAAAATTGATGCTCTGTCCTTCCTCAATGTTCTCCTTGGTACTCATCCTCCTGAGGTTTTTCATTCTCATATCAAGCTCATCCTCCCTCCAGTGGTTGCCTGCATCGGCGATCCCTTTTACAAGATCACATCCGAGGCTCTTCTGGTGACTCAGCAGCTTGTGAAAGTCATCCGGCCTTTGGAAAAACCCTCCACTTTTGACGCCAAGCCCTATGTGAAAGACTTGTTTTCCAGCACTTTAAAGAGACTGAAAGCGACAGATATTGACCAAGAGGTCAAGGAAAGAGCCATCTCTTGCATGGGACAGCTGGTGTGCAACCTTGGAGACCAACTAGAAGATGACCTCCAGCCCACTCTTCAGATCTTTCTTGAACGACTCAAAAATGAGATAACTAGATTGACTGTGGTGAAGATGCTTACCATAATTGCAGCTTCCCCTTTGAAAATTAATCTGAGACCCATTTTAGTTGAAGCGATTCCCATCTTGGCTTCTTTTTTGAGAAAGAATCAACGTGCCTTGAAACTAAGCACTTTGATGGCTTTGGACCTAATCATTAAAAACTACAATGACAGTCTCAAGCCTGCCATGATACAGTCCATCTTGAATGAGCTTCCACCTTTGATTGGAGAGAGTGATATGCACATTTCGCAAGTGGCCATTACGCTTCTTACCTCCTTGGCAAAGGTCTGTCCTTCCTCTCTCTTCAAAATTGGTGGCTCTGTTTTGTCCGAAGTTTTCTATTTGGTACATTCTCCTTTACTGCAAGGTGGGGCCCTCAATGCCATTCTTGATTTCTTTCAAGTGTTAGTTGTGACCAAAACAAGCAACATGGGTTTCAATGAACTTATGAAGGAGCTAACAGGCCCTTTCTATGGTCCTCAACAAAGTGATGTGCACGCTGTCATGCACAGGCAATCCTACTACTCTGTTGCTAAATGTGTGGCAGCCCTCTGCTCAACATGCCCCAAGGAGGCCACGGGCATGGTTGGTAACTTCATCCAAGATGTTAAGAGCACAAAGACATCTGATTCGGTGAAAATCCTGGCTTTTCTTTGTCTGGCAGAGGTGGGACGCACTATGAACCTCGGAGGGCAAAAAGAGCTAAAAACTGTCATCCTGGAGGCCTTTTCTTCCTCAAATGAGGAAGTCAAATCATCTGCCTCCTATGCTTTAGGCAACGTTTGCGTGGGGAACCTGAACGAATACCTTCCCTTCATGCTGAAAGAAATCGGAAGCCAACCAAAGAGGCAGTACCTCCTGCTGCATTCTTTGAAAGACGTCATCAGTTCATCCTCGGCCAACAGCTTGAAGCCCTATGTGGAGGAAATCTGGGCCCTTCTTTTTAAGCACTGTGAGTGCGCTGAGGAAGGAACACGCAATGTAGTTGCGGAGTGCCTTGGAAAACTGACCCTCGTCAACCCCTCCCAGTTACTTCCCCGGCTGAAAAGACAGCTGTCCTCAGGTACGAGATACTATTTTGTGTGATTTATCTAGCTATGTAATCTGGGGTTGGTTGATTAAAACCAAGATAAAACTTTAGCTTAACTTTAATAGTCTGCAGTTATGGAAGAGCTCCCAAATACTGGCCTTGAGGCCCTGGTATCTTCTGGTTTTCATTCCAAATGAGGTTTTCATTAGCTCATTGACCCTAAAACTGAACTAGTAATTTGATTAATTAGACCTATTGTATTATTATTTCCATGTAATGATCAAATCTTGGGAGCAACTTGGGAGTAAAATGTTTTACTAATACTGTTTAGAAGCTGGAAATGTACAATAATTAAAGAAAATGGCAATAATTATAGTATGCAATAATTAATTCAATTCTCAATTAAAAGTTCAGTTAAGGTTTTCATTCAAGGGATCTCAGCAGAACTGAAAATCGTAAGGACCTGAATTGGGGTCCTATTTTCCAAATTTCATTAAATGTTTACAGCACATTGATCTGTAAGTCAAGGCTTATTGATTGACAAAATATGACAAATATGCTTTATCCAAAGGATAAAGGAAATCTTTGCTTTGGGCTAACAGTTAACTTTAGAACTTCTACACATACAATATAGGAAGAGGATTCCTCTGCAGTAGATAATTAAGGTACAGTATACATCTAAATATATAGTATATGTGGGGTTTAAAACTTTTTCCAAATCCAAAAGTCTCCTGTCATGTTTATATATTAGCAATCAGTCTTATTGTTTTTAAAAAAAGAGGACCTGCATTCAGTGAATCACAGGCTTTGTTTTTCCTTCTCAATGTTTCAGGTTCACCACATGCTCGGAGCACTGTAGTCACTGCAATAAAGTTTACCATTGTGGATCACCCACTTCCCATAGATTCGCTTTTGATGGACTGCATCGGTACGTTTGTCTGAACCAAATTAAAACCTCACTCATTTATCTGGTTTCCAAAGAGGGTTAAATGTCTAAAAATTGTAAAAAGATATATTTAATTAGCCAAAACAGTGTAATAATAAAATCTTCATCTCCTGCAAATAAAAAGTAAATTAGGAAACAGCAGTTGAACACATCATTAACACCAGATGGGAGGATGTTTTGCAAAATGGGTTTACTCAAATATTTCATTTGCTCTCAGGTGATTTTCTGAAGACCCTGCAAGACCCTGATCTGAATGTCCGACGTGTGGCCTTAGTGATGTTCAACTCTGCAGCTCACAACAAACCCTCCTTAATTCGTAACCTCTTGGGTGCTGTGCTTCCCCACCTGTACCACGAAACCCAGACCAGGAAAGACCTCATTCGGGAGGTACAGTAAAGTAATGGACTAATCGATACAGGAATGAGCAAACCTCCTGACCCATTCTGTTGAAGGATTTTAGCCTGATTGCCCCATCCTGTATGATTAATGATGTGCTTGCCTGAGACTTGATTTGGTTGCACTGTACATTTAAGGAACTGGATGCATCACAGACTTCCACTGGAATTGGATTTAAACTCCCAGGATTTAAGTGTCCCTGCTGCACTGTAGGTGTTAACAGGAGCACTTCAATACTAGAATAGGAAAGGCTGTTAATAAATAACCACAGTTACCATATCTTTATAGTTCAAATGTTTTAGTGACCTCTAAATCCTGCAGCTGCCAGATTTAACCCTTACTGTTTGGCTCTGTGTCTTAGGTGGAGATGGGTCCATTCAAACACACTGTGGACGATGGGCTTGATGTGAGGAAAGCAGCCTTTGAGTGCATGTACACATTGTTGGACAGCTGCTTGGACTGCCTGGACATCTTTGAATTCCTCAACCATGTGGAAGATGGCCTGAAGGATCATTATGATATCAGGGTATAACAGGACGGGTTTTGCATTTGTAGGTTAAAACACAACCACGCTATAGTAGAATGTAATAGAATCAACTGGAAAAAAATGACATCCAGCTCATCAGCTATTCAATAAAGACTCTTTTAAAGGACAGCATTTTTAGTGGATGGCACACTAATCCTCTGAACAGGAAAAACTAAATCCATAAAAAATCTTAACGAATTTTAAAGTGAGTTCTATATAGTGTATATATATACTTTGTATCATAAAATAAGCAGCCCCTCATTTAACTCAATGTGCTCTAAAATATTTTAAGCACTAGAGACAGGAGACTTTCTGCACCTCAAAAGAAATGTGCTGCATTTCCATGGTGAAATGTTTACAATTATGATGAACAGAACCTCTAATATCGGTGCCATTTTGTCAATAAAAAGATTGAATATAATTTTGTTCAGGTGTTTCAATAATGTCTTCTTACAAAACTCACTAGACTTTTTTATATCGGTAATTATACATGATTGGAGAACTTAGAAATGAGTTTTAAAATACTACAGGTTTGGAACTAGGTGCTAAATAGAGAAAACAGACTTTTTCTCCCAACTAGCTTTTGTATAATCATATCAAAATTAACAATAGGTGAATGTTTTGCCATAAATTAAATAATTATTAAAACCAGTTGAAAGACTATTAGTTTTGTGTATTTGTTTTCATTTTGATGTTTTGCTTTCATGTGACATATGGACCTTTCATACTTAACCAGATCACTGACAATGTCCTAAACAACATTGAAGAAGCTATGATGATTTTGTCCTTCTTTTCTTCAGATGCTGACCTTCATCATGCTAACCAGGCTCTGCACCTTGTGTCCCAGTGCTGTCATGCAAAGACTGGACAGACTGGTGGAGCCTTTGAGAGCCACCTGCACTGCTAAGGTATGGCCATAGAGTATAGGTGCAGATTTTAAAAGCAAAGACAAATTAAACAATAAAAATGGTAAGTTCTGACAACAAAGGACCCTAGCCTTTTGGTTATTTAACCAAACTTAATGGGAGAACATTTCAAAGCTATTTTTAAAACATAAGGGTATTCGTGGATAGAAAGTTTGACTTAGACTATTAGTGTTCAGAAATTCAGTACTCCTCAACTGAGTTATAAATCAGGACTGCTTCCTTCAAGAGCTCAATTACTAGCTCCAATATCATAAAACATTTAAACTTGCTGTTTGAGATGTTTTTCATTTATAAAAGAAAGTATTAAAAGTATTTATGGCAATTAATGACTTGTCTGCTTCTTGGAATTAAGCAAAGTAACAGTTGTTTTCTCAGTCTTCCTGAGTATGCTTTAGAAAAATGTCTGCATAATACTAAAATGTATCCTGGTTCATTCCAGTTATTCTGAGCTCTTTGTATAAATGAACATCCTGTACAAAATATGTACTTTTCATTTGTGTCATTTGACGCTAGTTTTCCTTGCCGAGTTTGAAATAGTCACTAGAACTAGGTGTCAGCAGACGACTGTATGAGGGCAGTCTGTGTGTTGGTTTTGGTGCAGGTGAAGTCCGGCTCTGTGAAGCAGGAGTTTGAGAAACAGGATGAGCTGAAGCGGTCAGCGATGCGGGCTGTGGCGGCCCTCCTCACCATTCATGAAGTGGAGAAGAGTCCCGTCATGGCAGAGTTCACTGCCCAGATCAGAGCCAGCTCCGAGATGGCCTCCATATTCGAGAGCATCCAGAGAGACACCACCGCCTCCAGTGTTACAGAAACAATGGATACCAGCTAGAGATCATTGTACCAAACCCAGGCTGTTCTCAAGTATAAAAATAAAAAGGAATTGCAAAAAGTTAAGTCCAGAGAGGAAAAAATGTTTTCAGGAAGTTTAACTCTCTTTTAAAATAGAATACTTTACCTAGTTATTCAGCAAACATATTTCCTTACCAAACTAAACAAAAAGATTGACTAAAACAAGAAGAGCCACACACCCCTGAAACTGAGACCCTTTTAACTTCCAAACTTCTAAATTTCTAAGATAAAAGATTAGGTTAGAAAAACTAGATTGAGGAAAATGGCTTTAATTTTATATCTATATTTAAATGTTTGTGAAGCACAATATTAATATGCCACTAATGTCTCTCTCAATAATCATGTAGATTAAAAGTACAGTATAAGCCCACATTGCAAAAGCATTACAGACCTATTTAGCATGGTTTTATTAATGGACTTTATATTCAGCTAATGAATAAAATACTTGATTTAACAGACAGCAAGTTATGAATGCATTGAAAAATAATTCAAATAAACATTCTATTAAAAACATGTTGACGGCCTTTTGTTTTATGTATTCTGAAAATACATTGCCCATGTCTTTTTCTTATGAGCAGCAGGCAGGGATGGTAATCAAAAAGAATATGTAGCATATTATCATGTAAAAAAGTTTCTATTTTATTAAAAGATTCCAATACCCATACGTTTTCATTGCTGTACTGATTCAGTATTCCAGTGCCCAACTCAGATCAGTCATAAAACTAGCTAGAAAATTAGAGAAACACTGGCAGATAAGCCTTATCTTACTGCAAATATGTAGTAGTTGTGAATCAAGTCACCTTGTGTTCAGATTTTCTTATATTCCAGAAAAGGCTACTAGATCCATACAAAGGCCAAATGTGATTCCAAAAGTTCCATATTGTTTACCAACATCCTAAGCATGACATCACTATGCAGTTACATGCATCTAATGTTTAGTTTTACCATTTTGAATTAAAAACTCAATAGCCCTGAACTGATTTCACACCAGTTCAAACCTAGTTTCAACAAAAAAAGTTATCTGTTATAGTTAACACAATGCATGGCAATTAGGTTTCTATTGGTAGTTAATTCAGTATTCATGAACATACACCTATTTGGATTAAAATTATAGACCACTTATTCTTATATTCCTTAAGTTACCCTTCAGTTTTCTAGAGAACAACATTTTTATATCTTACCATTCACCTGAAATGTTGAGACCTATTACAACCAAAGCACAAGTAAACAGTACATGACCTCTTCAGACACATCAAGACTACAATTTCTACTCTGCATTAAAGTACGGATGCTGTCATAAAGGTACTTAATACATGCTGTCCTCCTATATGTGAAGCATCTAGCAACTATGTGGTCAGTAAGGCCTACCTTTTACAGTCCTTTAGTATATGTTCATAATTAAACGAACATCTAAAAAGCACATGCTGGGAACTGGGCAAGTAGAAAAGTAAAGAAAAAATACCAAACCCATTATATCTGCCATAACTGAACTGGCATCAGCTATAAAACAAAGGCTGCAAATACTGTATACAACTTCTAAAGACTTCCCCCCAGGTGGTCTTCGTTGTAGCACCACCACACCAATAAATTTATGCATATACAGTAAACCAGACCTTTCAAAAGAAGGGAGAAAAAAGCAATCAAAGTTTTATTTTTTTATTTAAACGACACTGTTGATAGTGCATAATGTCCCAATTTACTCGTTCTCTTCGCTGCGTAGTCTGGCGTTAGGATTGGTGACCTTGATGGCAAGCTGCGCCGCTCTCTCCACGATGATCTTCCTGTTCTTTGAGGAAACGTTGTGGGCAATCTCTGCACAGTGAGTCCTACAGAAAAAAAAGTGACGGAAGTATTGTGTTAACCTCCACTTTGAAACATCTTGTACTTCAACCAATGTAGTATTTTGTGCATACACAGCAGTGAAGCACCAAACTTCTAAAATGTAATTAATGTAAAAATAATAGAATATTTACAGATTCCAGTTAAATCGTTACATTTTTAGTAGAATGTCATGTTAACTTATGTAAACATTGCATCAAACCAAACTACACACACCTTTTCTAAAAAAAAAAAAAAGACTGTATTAAGGAACACTTGTTGCAGGCTATCTTCCATCTTCTAGCTATGACAGAAGCAAGAGATGGAATGGGTATTCGCACTGCAGTGTTCTGCCTCCTCGTTCTGAACCTGAAGAGTATCGCTGACTCTGAGGGACGATCAAGGAGGCAAAGCTACACACATTCACTCCCAATTTAAAAACAATTAAGCACTGTCTAGCTGAACCATAAGATACAGGTAAGCCTATAATTTCCAAACACATTGATTTAAAATGGATTTTCAAGTCCAGTTAATAAAGCGTTATTATATGCAGAACTATTTGAATTAAATCTTATCTTTAACCAAATAATATAAAAAGCATATTTAAAGCAATTGTTTAATAGACCAGTATCATGTATTTGCCAACAAACGGATATGATTGGCACATATCCATGATACAAGAATAACTCCTTACTTGTTGCTCATCATGAGTACTTCCAACTCCTTGACATTGTGGACCAGAAACTTCCTAAACCCAGATGGCAGCATGTGTTTTGTCTTTTTGTTGCTTCCATAACCAATATTTGGCATCAGGATCTGGCCCTTGAATCGCCTACGAACCCTGTTGTCAATACCTCTGGGTTTGCGCCAGTTTTTCTAGGAGATAGGATTAAAAAAATTGGTCATTCGAGTGAAAGTCTTCTGTGGCTGGGCTCTCCAATATTTTCCAGAAAACATGTCTAGATACTTGGATTCAAATATCTCTGAACCTGAAAGTTGTTCTGTATTAAATGCAGATTTCTTCAGATGCTTTGCAGCCATCAGCCTTAAACAAACTGCAAACAAGTAAATTCTTAGCAGAACCGAAACCTTAAATGTTTTGTGGCTGTTACGTTATGAGTCCCTAATAGTTTTGCATTATTTATTCCTGCTCTACAAGAACTGATGTAGTCAACCCCACAATACAATATCACATAGCTAGAAAAAACCTGGACCATGTTCTGTGTAGCGATTTAAGTTTGTGAGCATATATTTGACAAAAAAACATTCACAGAGCACAAAGCAGAATCTTGTCTTAATGATCAACCAGCAGAGTAGATTTGAAGGGGGTAAACTACAATCTTGAAGAAAATCTTTGAAATATTTCTAGAGGTCTAAACAAGTAAAACAAACTTCTCAACACAAAACATTTTCCTGCAATGCTCCTCAATTCGGTCTATTTTATTAATCACATTGACACAAGATTACAAACCCGGAGAGCATGATGACTGTGACTGTTCAGCAGTTTTCAAGATGTTTAATGGTCAAAAACACATTAAATCACAAGATTTAACTGGACACAGCAAGATGGATGAACAAGCAAGACAATAAGCTTTATGTTTCCCTGGACTACTAATATTTCTAATTTTAAGACAGTGCATTTACATAGATTTTAAGGAGCACTGTTCGTGTCTTGTGCCACATTTTAAACAAGTTACTTAACATGTAGTAAATGGATAGTTGTATGGAGCTCTCTTTACACTTCTGTGGAATTAAGTTCCAAATTTGATTTATTCAGAAGGAATCATTTATAGAGCAGCATTGCAAATACTTAAAATTAATTTGACAAGCTTACCTTGATCTTGACATAACGGTCTGACTGATGGCGGATGAACTTCTTGGTTCGCTTCTTTACAATTTTCGGCTTCACTAAAGGTCGTAGGGCTGCCATCGTGCTTACCTAGAGACAGAGCCAATGTTAATGCAAAGTCTGGCAGGTAAATTAACAGATGGAAGCTCATACTGCTAACTGTACCAGTTATTTTGTTTCCTATTGTCTTCACAAACTAAAGGAATGTTTAAGCATCCATTTTCTAAAGAATTCTGAAGACTAACAGGATTGAGGCCTACCTTAGCCACAAAACAAACAGCAGATTCCACGTACCGTCACATTACCTTTAGTAGCTAAATAAAACCCAAAAGGCCATAATACTATAAAGTAATGTTTAAGCAAAGACTTCCAGAATTTAAAGTCATCATGCTTTTGAAATCTCCACTTATTGACTTTGACTATCAAAACGTAGGCCGTACAACTCGAAATGCACATCAACATGCAGTGCATTTAAAGAGGCAAATATTTATTTCATATAACGCCTTTGTAAACTGTTTGAAATAGAAGTCGTGTAATATAACTCACACTTAAATATAAATCGTGTTCATTCAATAAATCGCTGTACTTCCTAACATTACACAAAACCCGGTGTTCTAGGACTGGGCTCAGTTATCCACACTACGGGGTCAAACTAACTCAGTTTAAATATTAAAACACGTATTTATTGCATTCAGGGGGATTTCTTAACCACTATACGCACGCTAAGCCAAAACGATTTTAGCCTCACAAAATAAAACGTGCACAGCGCTCAAGTGACGTACACGTATTCACCGGGCCAGTCAGATCTGTCAAGTAAGTCTATTATTTCATACATATATCAGTGCAAAATAAAAAATACACACAATCTTAAAAACACTAAAGGTTTTACTAAAATAAAATGTCCATTGTAGATTAATTAAGTGCAATATATAAAAGATGATAATAGATTTTCCCAACTCACCGTCAGATTACGTGCCCTCTCTACAGAAGGCACGGAAGAAGAGAGAGAGCAAGGGGCATGCTGGGTAATGTTAAAGGAAGTCGCCCTTCAGCTCAACTAATGTAATTTAAGGCAATTAAAACAAAACCAGAATGGCGATATCTTTAAGACTTAAACTCGAATATATTATTAATTGTATCCTAGTTATTAAAAATCAGTTGGATTTTTGGGTTAATGGTTTTCACTCTTATTGTTTTGCTACTGTTCACTCTCCACAATATTGTTATCTTCCAGGACCTGTCACAATGAAAGTGCTGCAGGTTTAATAAAAATTATTTAGAGTCGGAGTTTACTACATAACTGGTTGCTAAGGGATTCTTTATTGACAAACCGGGTTTCATTGTTTTATTAAACTATAGGCATTATTAGTGAAACTGTTGTAAATTAGTTTGAAAACATTTTGCCCTTTATTATTTTGGCTTGCTTGTCATTAAAGGTTGTAGCCTAAGGAGACGTGCATTAACAGCAGGCAAAAATTCAAACACGTTTGTCAGTCATGCCCTAAATAATACAACTAGATTAATAGATCAGATGAGCCTCATTTACTGCAAGGCAATGTTTTTTTTCGGTAATTGCTACGAAACTCACAATTCCCGATTTCACAGGAAAGACTACAGTATTGTAGTTTTTGTAGTGGGAAGTAGACTTGCCCCTCACAGTTCGCAGTGTTCTTGAGTGGACAAATGCAAGACTTGTATGTTGCGTACATGCCAATAATGAGACCTGTTCAGAGCTATTGTTGCGTACGAACAGGTGGCAGATTGATGCCTGCATAGACCTTTGCGCAAAACCCACAGGACAGGAAATTAAGAGATGGTAATTTCACACATTCTAACTGAACGTTGATGCAGAAAACTTGTGTCAGCACAGCACAGCAGCAGTTAACCAGAAGTTCTCATACAGCTTCCGATCAGTTGAGTGGGTTAGTATCCATTTTATTTTTTTATTTTTTATGTCGTATAGTTCAATAAGTGGAGATGTCAGTACTAGAAAATGTATCAAGGTGTATCATTGTGTAACAGGCTAAGAGCATCTTTACTAAAGGGAAATTAAAAGTGTAAGTGAAAGTGCAAATGGAAATTTAAAAGAAAAATCCCAGCTCCTAATTGTCTCTCCCTCTCTTTAGAAATCAGCAGATACTTTCTTTTTTTCAGACATGAAAATGTATCTATCATTTGGTAATTTCTTTTATTTATGGGTACTGTTATGGGCAGTACACTTTAACAACTTCTATGAAATTCCTTTCGGCAAATTATTTCTAAAAATTAAATGAAAAGGAGAAAGATTACAGGTAGGGTAGATAATGTATAAGTGCAAAGGCAGAATCCATATTAGTTGTCATAACGACTGATTAAACATATACACTATCTTATTGTTAATCATGATCTATATGAAGTTTATGTGGTCAAGTTTATTTTCTGAGTAAATATTGTTTATCTTTGTTTCATGTTATTTCAGCCAACTTAACTATAACAGTTAACTTCTATAACAGGAAGTCGGGAGAAATCATTAACACAAGCTCTTTAACAGGAACTGATTCAGGCAGAGATGGATAAGAAGCCATTTTTAAGGTAAGTTTCAAATATTTGTTTTAAGACATGCAGAGGTATTTAAATTTCTTAAGAAATCCTGAGGTCATTACCAATGAAATTTCAAAAATGTGAAGAGGTAGGAAAAGCAAATACATTTTTGTTTTTCAAAAATAATTGAATAGATAGTGCATTGTGATACTATCCCTTGATTTGTCATAAGCATACAGCTCATGCCCAGGTAAATTCCAAATATCAGTTTAAAAATGGCTCTCTTGACAAAAAAAACTTAGTTAAATGCTGTATTTCTGACATAACCTGGATCGGTTTTGAGAGGACATTCATCAAAAAACGGCTAGGGTTGTTATGTCAGAGCATCATATAGTGGCATGATAATGGCAGATTATACACTGCCAGCTACACCCTAAATGCATATGGTGTTACTAGACCACTCAGCTCACAACCCTTTATTTTCTTCAGTGCTCCAGTTTCCTCCTATGGGACCATTCATCCAGGACCATATGTACCTCCAGTTTCAGGAACTCCAGGTAACAGAATGCTGGCAAAAAATTTGACATAAGGAACCACAACAGTTTCACTGGTGTTGCCTTATGCTGTCAGTTGTCAGTTTTATTGCAGTAGCTCAACAGAAAGTTTTTGCATTCTCTTCACATTTCCACAGACCTGAAGCTAATCACATGGTCTGTCTCCAGTAGTTGTAGTGCTCCATGTTAGACTGAACACTATTTTTTCTTCTATTATTAAGAATAATAAAAAAAGATACTTTTAAGTAAGTATGCAGTTGCCACATTTTAACTGCCCCGTCACATTCCCTGTCTCATCTCACTTGTTCATAGTCTTTCTGGAATTATACACAACTAAGCTGGATAACATCTGATACAACATTTTTACACCTATTGAACAGCTTTTCTGAGTATTTGGCTTTACCGGTTTTCCTCTTTTCGGCTTTCAACATGCCTTAGTGAGTTGGTATGACATCATCCACTTTAATCTGACCTTTGCCCCTTGGAGCATAACATATTTGCTCCAATATGTTAGGAGGGTGAGGGTGATCTCAATTTATTAATTTATTATTTTCACTAGGCAAACTTTGACTTGGGTTTAAATCTAGCTCTTCTCTGCTTTTTGGCTGAAACCAAAATCACTTTCCCTTCATTCTTATCCACCTTCTTTCATTTCGTTTGTGGCAGATGTTCAAGACCTAAAATCTGGAACTGAGACAAAAAGAGAACATTTAAGTTAAAAAGCTAATGCTGAAGCAGATTTTAACAAACTAAAACTGGTGAAAACATGTGATATGCTGTACTGCACACTTGGTAGAGTTTTGTTGTGTAAACATCTTTGCTATTCCACCATAAAATTGGGAAAAAATATTTTGCATTTTAGTTCCTTTATGGTGGAGTTCTAAAAATGGGGCAATGTAGGAAATTTCAGTTAGAGTAGGAGGAGCTCAGTACGTAGGCAGGTTTATTTTGTAATAACTGTATCATTTTCAAGCAACAACAACCAACATTGCAGGAATCCTAGAGAAAAGGTAATAAATGTCAAAGTTTTACTGTTTCTTTGAAACTTGAAACCATTATTATTTTATAATGTAATGTAATGTAATAATGTAATAATAATAATAATGTTTTTACAGTTCACCCTTGGCTGTAATAGGATAGTTTGACTTATAGTCTTATTAGTTGTTCTTTTTAAGGCTTTGGAAAAAATACAAGTATGAAGGTAAATGTTACATATTTAAATCAACATTCATGGGAAATAAACCCTATATATACTGTATATGGCAATTCAGTAGCAGCTCTTATTATAATAGATAATATGCTGTGGAAAATTAGGAAAAAATATTCAAAGACACCACACCCAGAATTTCTGTATGTTTCAGGAACAAGAACTATCTTTTATAAAAAGTATTTATAATGAGCTATGAAAATTTTGCAACACTCCTTAATACATCTTAAGAATACTTCTTAATAAATGTCAATACAGAGCACTTTGTATCACAAATTAATAGGGCCCATGTAACATTGCGTGCTAACTAGCGACAAAATTATGTTGAGGTCTGTTAAAATAGCTTTCAAGATGGTGGCTGTTTCATTAACTGCATCCTTTCCCCATAGGCATGGTTACCCCACAGGCGCCAAATTTCGAAGGAGCAGTTGCTCCACCTGCGATGTTTGATAGTGTTCCTGGCTATGAAGGAACTGGAATAGGAAGTGGTGGTAAGTTCAGTGGAATTAAGTGATGTATCAAAATAAGACTCGTCAAGTAGGAGCAATTAACCAATACCAAGGGCAGAACATGTGCAGAATATGACCATGACAGTTTGTGGAGGCTTTTTACGTGTGTTTTGTAGGACATAATGTTTGTGCTTTATATCAATCTGATATCATACCTGGAAACCTGGAAAAGTAAGCTGTATTTATGGTTTCTCACTTCAGCCAGCGTAGTGATGACTGTACATTTCAGACATCTCCTGTTAAGATTCATAACGGGATTCTAATTATTATTTGCTGCCAGACATTTTTGATAGCTTCCACAGAACAGAGGCTTATTAAATGTAGATTAAATAACCCTATTTGAAAAATGCTTGCATAACTATGTGTGTGAGTTGTTAATGCAGAATTAAATTTTTATTGAGACTGACTGTTGATACTGTATGAGGGAATATGCTAAAAGCACAGCATGAACTACTGCATGAATACAAATTAGGAACGCACTGAGCCTGAAGAGGTGTTTATGTTGACACAATATTCACATCTTGTAGACATTGTGCATTTTTTACTATTCTTTTTTTACAAAAAGTTAAAATATGAAAACCAAAAGACATTTGCATAATCATTAGAGCTAATAAAACATTAAATTAAGTTGCTTAAAGTTGTTTTTAGCCTGCAGAGAAGAATAGTATATGATACAAAAGTTTTTGCCCGTTTAAGTTTTATCCTTTAAGGTATTAATTTATTGTTCTTATACAGTACACCCTACTATGTAGCTTTGTTCCAGTTTATCTCTTCTTTTTAGTCATCTAAAATTAGTACTCACTAATTCAGAAAACATTCTACCAAGTATACTGTAATTGAAAAATTCAAGGATATATCAACATGCCAGAACTGACTGTTTTGTCACATAAACTGGAGATTCTTCATGATGTTCTCGAAAAGAGTTTGATTTTTCAAGCAAATTATTTATGTTAAGAATGTTAATTGCTTGGTGCAATTGCATTCTGTGTACTATGCTAAAATTTCTCAAAACACTGTTTTTCTGTTTATTATAAACAGGTAAATTTCTTCCTCCACCCAACCCTGGGCCTATTAACCCTGGAACAGAACCTCCACCATCTCAGAAAGAGTGGAAGTAAGCTCTGTTTATCAGTAGTTTGTTTTCTTTGCCTAATCTGTTTCTGCTTGTTCTGTTAAAAACAAAATGAAATGTCTTTCGTAATGTTCTGTCGTGATTCACTAGTGGGTGCTTGTGTTCTTGACGAATTGAACATATACTGATAAGATTCATATACTGTACATTTGTTCAATAACAGCCAACTGCATCAAAAAATTAATTAGAATTGGCACATATTTTACATCACTCGAACTGGGATTTTGAGTTGGAATCAAATTGAAAAAGAATTTAGACTCTTACCCTAACTATTGTATGTAATGGTATTAAAAGATGCATAATGTATTCTGTTCTGAAAGACATCATTAACCCACAATAGAGTTAAAAATAAGATGTAAGCCAAATGACTGGTGAAGAAATGTCAAAGTGAATAATTCTACCATTTTTATAGCATTCCATCAATCTCTGAAGAGACTGCTCGCTCTGCATTTGTGTCATACGCTTCCAGTAAGTGCTGTTACAGCTCAACTCCAGCAAAGCAAGCGGTATTCAGCAGTCTTGAAGCACACAACACATACAGAGTAAGTGCCAAGACTTCAACCTAGGCCTCTTTTCTGGAACTCATAATAAAACACATGCATGCTAACTCAGGAGATTGGATTGAAGTGGAAAATTGCTTACACAAGCATACCAATTCTTCAGTCTTTTGCCTGGTAAAATAAAGAGATAGGTGACTACATTGTTAAATGCTATTCAGAACTCTTTGTGTGAAATATATCTTAGCTTTTTTTAAATATTGCCCAATGCAAGCTAACTTTGTGGCAAGGAGTCCACAGTCTAGGATGAAGAGCTCATAATTTGAAAACCTGCTTTCACTCAACAAACTCCTTAATATTGCCCTTACTATATCAAAAAAAAAATAGTTCACATTAAAGCAACAATATATGAGTTTACTATTTGCTGAGTGTCTAAAGTTACAAAAATCTAGGTAAATTATTAGGCTAAATGGTTAATGGATAATATTAGACAGTAACAGGAGTCTGAATAGCAGAGAATTTATGTCAAATATTTAGGTAATGTGTATATACATACATATACATGTATGCATAGTTGTACGGAAAGAAATTGAAAACTCTTTAGGCAAATATGAAAGCCTTAAGCGCTGTCACAGTCTTTCAGATGTCTTTACAGATCATTATAGGTGTCTTTCCTTCTTCCATAGTATCGCTTAGAAACCTTCACTGAATCCAGGTCAACGGAATGGGCCCATGAACCATACCATGGTAACGCTTACAGACTTGCATAGATCCTGTTTATAAAATAAAAAATCTGTTTATACATTATAATATTCTATTTAAAAAATGAACCTGTCACCTTTTTCAATCTAGCATGTTTCTAAAGTAACCCAGGTAAGTTTGCAACAAAGGGTAAGGACAGTATTTTCTACGTCTGGAACAAAGTCATATTAAAACATTACAGCCTGTTTACTGGGACACTGAGTCTACCTTTCCTTCATTGTTATGGGCGGTGGTGAAACAGCATGATAAGGACCAAAACCGCTTTAAGGAATAAATGAACATCTGCAATGTTCATTAGGTTCTTTTAGCTAACCATGAGAGAAAGTCTCAGATTAATTTTTCTCATTCAACTTATAGCTGTTACTTTTTATATTGCTTTAGGAGGAAATTATGAGCCACTTAACAGATGAGTCATACATTTCTTTCACTATGCTAACGTTATAATGACAGTGCACAGGCACATATCTTAAAGCTTTACATGACAAATTATAAAAATTTGTAGGTGGAAAATGTGATTCTCATAGCTGAGATATGTCTTTCATCTGCGTCTGACATATTGATTACAGCCTGGTGAAAATGGAGAATGGTCTTTCTGTTGTCTTGTCCAAACAAGAGTTGGATTGTTATTTTGTCTTAATACCTCTGATACTAAAGAATAATATTTTGCATGAAAACATTTATGCAATAGAAAAGTTTGCATTAATGAATTAAATAAATTTCCCATCTGATCATAACATTACAACTGCTTCCTGTATGACTGCATCCTAAACAAGATTTTCCGGACATCGTGGTGATGCAAGTAAAATGAAAATTATGCCAAACGAGTTTGAAAAATAAATTAAGAAGTCAGCTTCTGAAGTTTTCAGCATCAGTTTAAACAAGAGACCCATTAAAATCAGTTTGTGATTTTAATTTTCCTATGATCAGCTTCTGCATACGAATATAGCTCATCCTGTGCCATGATCTGGGTGATCTCAGCTTGCCAACCTAGTTAAGAACATGTAGAGGTTAATTCCACACTGAAAAGTAGAAAGATATCATTACATTTTTCTATATTGTTCTACCTTTCAGTGTGGAATTAAGCTCTACCCTTTGCATTGCATATTTCACACTAAAACATATGTCTCCCCAGTGTGACATTTAAATAAAACGGAACCTTTATATAGTCTTAGTCCTACTTTTGTCTCTCTCAGGCCAGCCTGTAGATGCCTATACTCAGCCTGCTCCTGGACCATGGGATATTCCAGTACAGGCCCCTGCTCTGTTTACTGATAGCAGTTATCAGGTCAAAGTCCCATACACCTCCTCTGTCAAGGTATGTTCATACTGGGAGGAATCTGCACAATTTCCCAGCTTAATTTCACACCAAGAGGATGGCCACAACCCCTGTGGCACCACAGGGCTTATTGTTTACTTTTACTTCAGACAATAAAGCCTTCATTGAGAAATTCTGTGTAACGAAACTAATTTAAATGTCATTGACATTCATTTTTGGGAGAGGCACATTTACAGTATTATAAGAACAAAATTCATGTGATACAGCCAAATGTAGACTTTCAGAATGATACTGTAGATGAACACATTGGATGAGTTAGAATTTGAAGGATAATAGGTGTAGGAATACATTTTTAATTCTGGTCTTAATGCTGTTGCAATATAATTTATTAAATCTAGGGATGAAATAAAATATAACCAGAAAAAATACTGCCATATACAGTAATTACATGTATATTCAATATTATTAATTAGTCCATACATTACATTGCTGTTTAACAATTTAATTATTTGATAATTAAAATCATTTTTAATAATTAATAATTTGACAATTCTATAAGATTTCTGTTGAATAATTTAAGCAGGTCCAACCTGAGCTCCAAGCATATAGCTTTTTTAACGCAAGTATATTGAACAAAATGCCCAGCGGCTCATAAAACCTTACAAATAAGAGGAAGCCATTCATTGTCATAAATCACTTCCACACTAAAAAAGTTTTGTAATACAATTGGCTGCTTATCTCCATGCAGTATTCATATGCAATTAATGACCTTATAAATGTGAAATAATTACCATTTGGTATTTCCTTAACTGTAATACACAAACAATATGTGTTTTTTCTCTGTTCTGCATCACCGTGCGTTACTTAACTGAAAAGAATCCAGCGTTTAATAAGTCATCGGCACTAGACCTGGGTTTTTCTTCTAACAAGCTGACTAAGAAAAGTTTCTCTTTAGTTAGTGATTTGATATCTGCTTGCCATCTTTTTAAAAGTGCTCATTCATTCAGTTGAATATTCTGTATTTACAGAACATTAAACACAGGAGGTTCCAGTTGTGTGTTTTTTTTATTTTTTAGGGATGTCACGCCTGCATAGAAATGGGTAGAGTTCCATGTAAACAGTGTGCTGGAGCTGGAAATGTAAGAACATTCTTTCTGTTTCTGCATTTTCCCTGTACTAGTGTGGGATATGTAATCGATATCTCAAAACTATCATTTTAAACTGGTTGCATATTACAGCTAGTTCTTAATATAAAAGAACCTGATGTTCATCCAGATTATTAACCATCTGTTTTGGGTAAATGTGTGTGACAGTGGCACACCACTGCTTTCAGGTAATAGTGCGTACAAGGTTTTTTATAAGTATATTTTAAGACTGTGAGTAGAGTATTTAACAGGTAACGTGATCTTTGTGAAAACTGGGGATTAACAGTTTGGATACATGAAGGAACATTATGTGAATAATAAATGCAAATTAAGTGTTTAGTGCCAAGTGCAAACATGTTACTGAATTTTAGTCTCCAAGGTAGTAGGATATAATATAGGGATTGATACCATTTTCATTAATGGTGTAAATTGAGAAATGTGTTAAAGTATAAGACTAAAGTCAACCGTTTACAGTCTGTCCTGCTGTCCATGGTTTCCTAACAGAAACAGTGCTGGGTGTGTCATGGCTCAGGGTGTCGTCTTGGGGGAAATATGTGCTCCCAGTGCAATGGCAGGGGATATGAGGAGTAAGTACTGCACAGAATTGAGATGCTTCTATTTTTCACCAACTTTATTTAATCTATGAGGTTATGTTCCTTTTAGTGCTGTAGTTTGGAGAAGTGGTTTGTTTAAAAAAAACATTACATGTCAAAGAGCTTTATTTAAGAGTGCCATTATCTGCTGCTCTTCTGCAGGAAACTGAAAAACTGGAAGCTCGGTGTAAAATAGAAAACTGTCCCTTCAGTTTCTTTAAGCACTGCCACTTATGAAAGAAATACAGTACTTCTTTTTCATTTTCATTCATACTGTGAGTCTCTGTTCTCCGCTGGAAATATGCAGTTTCAAATCAGTATCAAGACCTGACATTGGCCTCGAGTTAGGGGAAGTCTGCACAAATATACCGTACTAATCTTCCACTTTCTCTGAAGCTGCACGTTTTGTGGAGGCCAAGGAACAGAACCATGCAACATTTGCTCAGGAAGTCGGCAGCTCCTGGTCTACATTAAACTCACAGTAAAATGGTACATTTTTGACGTATTTAACCACTGGGACCTTTGTGTGCATGTATTGGTTTATTGATTAACACCAATCCCTTATTAGCGATAATATCTTAAGCCAATTGTGTGAAGCTGAATTGCAAATGCCTCCCCTCTCCTAAACCCAAACAGCAGTGTCTTTTCAGGAAGGGATTTTAATACTGGTTTTAAATTGAAATTTACCAATTGTCCCTTTGTTTGAGATTATCAGTTTTGCAAAGAGTTTCTCTGCAAAGATATAATGCTAAGTTTATAAATTAATGGGGTACCTTGCAAATCTGTGGAGTTGTGGTAGCTCAGACAAGGTGTCTAGCTCCTGACCGGAAGGTCCCGGGTTCAATCCCAGGTAGGGGCAAGTGATGTAGCTTGCTCTAATTCCTTCTGGAGGGCTCCCAGGTCCACTCAGCCTGCTTTCCAAATGAGTACCGGGAGTTAATCCTTCTGGGGGTCATAGGCTGGCCGGAGCGTGATGCTGACCACATCACCTCTACCTTCAGTGTCAGATGGTTGAGAACAATGGTGGCCCTTGCCCCCCATGGGCCTTTATGGCCTGAAAAGGGGACCTAACCTACCTGCCTAAATCTTCATCATCCTGTTTATAAGACATACTGTTACCTTTCCCTGAACAATTCTCACCCAATGGTTCACAGCACATAATGTAAATTCTCTCGTTAATTTCACTGTGGCTTATTTAAAGATTGCAACTGAGAATTTTCTCCTAAGTTTTATTGTGGAGCAGTATCAGCACTTTTTTGTAGACATTACTGTAGTGATTCTAATTTTCTAACAAGAAGAATTACAGATTGGGTTTTTGCTTTTCCCTAAATCTGAGAGATTGTTTACAATTGAATCAGAAAACATGAGTCAGCCCTCCCAAAAAAAGTGTTTGAAAAACTGTTCCTGTTTGGTTTCAACTAGTTTCCCTCCAATTAATGCCTTTCATCCTTTGATATTCTTTAGGACAAACAACACTTCAGTTCATATTGGAGTACAGCAGAGTGGGTTTCCAGCAGACTCCTTCAGCAAAGTGTCTGGAAATGTGATCTTTGTGGACTCTCAGTACATGGTAAAGTAAAATGCCCGCTTCTTTTCATTAGCACTTTCTTCTGATTTGAAAACTTCACTATGGGCCATTTAAAAAAAAAATGCTTACCTCCCTTGTAGGTGTATCCTGTGACAGGTTTCCCAGACCCGTCTATTTGTCAGGCGTCTCAGTCATTAGTGAGAGAACACCAAACGCAATACTCCACATCATCTCGCGTTCTTCAACAGGTATGCGCTGTAGAACACTTTGTAAATGTATGGTAACTGCTGTCAGCAGCCTGGATTACTGCCATATATTCTTAAACTGAAAAGCAACTCATTCTGACAAAGTTTTAATCATACATTTTCGTCTTTACAGTCTTAACATTACATGTCTTGTAAAAATATCGTCTTAAAATCACAAGCATTTCACCTGTAGCTATTAATTTCTTGTATCATATAACTGACGTTATCATAAAAATAAATATTTTTTGAGGTATAAAATCTGTTATTTTACATTCTAAAAGAGCATTCACAATCAAAATTGATTTTCTGAACTGTTTGGGTTCATATGAAGGTAAAAGAAGACACCTCTATCCAGCAAATCACAAATTCACTAAATATAACACTAAGACGGAAAGGAATAATTTTAAGTAGTGTTGGAATGGACTTGCGAAAAAAGATCACTACATCTGAAAATATGTGCCTTCCTCAAGTCAATTTAAATAATTTTGGATGAGGTACTCTGAAATGGACACATACAGCAAGAATTAATAATTGAGATTAAACTAAATAATTACTTAAACTCATTTTTTGCTCCCCATTGAGAGCTCATTGTTAATATATTTATTCTGGATGATTTTTTCTTGTTTCAGCGACAGACCATTGACCTGATTCCTGTCACTAAAGTGAATTACACATGGGATGGAAAAGCCTACAGTTACTTTGTCTATGGCGTGGAGAATAAAGTCAAAACAGATGACTACCCAGCCAAGTGCTGCTGCACAGTAATGTAGCCCAGTTCTAGCCTACACAGTGTATTCAGACGTGGGATAAAGTTAGCATTATTTGAGGTCTGCTGTTATACTGTGGGTGAATGAAACCAAATATAAAAATAATATAGATGAACAGCATCTGATCATATTTGAGCATTGCTTCGTACAGTATTGGATGTGTAGTTCACATAAAGAAAAATGTGAAATATACAGTACGTACATTTTTTACATTATACCATGTGACACAAATGCTTTAATGTAGCAGCTACTGTATAACATCTGAATGTTATCTGTATGTACTGACTCAGCCTCATGCAAGTCTGCAAGAAATGGAACTTTCAACATCCCTTGGTAATTGTGTGTAAGATAGAATTGAGCTTCACTATTGTACGGTACAGCCCATAATATGGAGTGGAATATTCCTAGGCATACTAGAACAGGATCTGATTTTTAAAAACTTTTTAGCAATACCCAAATGAATTTTAAACACAATTACATCATAGCGGGACAACTGTATTTTAATCAGCTTATCAACTCATAAAACCTCATATCCGAAAAAGCAGTGTGGCCTGTACTTGAGCAAAGCACTGTACTTTGAGAAAAAACAATGAATGAGCAGTATAAATGTACAGACATTTACTGTAGTAGCCTGGAAACTGCAGGGTGTTTGATTAAACTTCCTTTTCCAGATCTTTTTTTATATAGGATTGCATTTAGTTATTTTTAAGTAGTTAATTTTGTTTTGTCAGCTCTGCCTTTCTTATTTTTATGTTGTTATTGTAAAGCGCTAATCCAGGAAATCAAAAACAAAATGTTGTATAAATAATATATTAATAAATGATATAATAAATTATTATTGCAGTGGAATTTATCGGCAGGTAAATAGTTTTGATTTTTTTGTTTTTGTTATGTATTTTGCATTCCATGTGATTCCTGGTATGATATATACAGTGTTATGACAATTAAAGGTCTAGCTTTTGATATCCATGTCTTGATGTACAAATGAGAGACTGAAAATAATATTTTTATTTCTTCCATTTTTGCCTGATTGCTTAGTTTAAACTATCAATCCTGCACATTTTAAACCATGCCTTGCCAACATTTAATTCCTTGTAATTTTACAGTAATTAAAAAAAATGTGATCAAATTCAATAAACGTTTCTCTCGTGTTTTTATTATGTCTGTATAGTTTTGTCTTTAATTTTTATGTTGAAACATTTCAATTTGAACCATGCAGAAAGTGTTCTTAATGCATATTAAACTTTTGTACCTAACCTGGTGAGTCAGAAACATTCCCCACTCCATTTAAATTATTTTGCAGTGTTAAATATTGTTTGTTGGGGTTTATAACCTTTCTCAGTAGAATTACTCAACCTGACAAATACGTACAGTATTTTGCTCAAAAATCAAAACGAACTCTTACCTTAGGCTCTTATCTCTGAATTAATTTGTCACAATTGGTTTACACACTGTTAACACGGCTTATCAATGACGAGAGACCTGATGTTCCAAAGTCAGTAAATTATTTATTAAGGAGCAAAAGTGGTACAAATTCTCACATAGGGTGCGTGGAAATTGACTTCACATCTCTTAAAATCAACGTCATTTAAGGGTATAGTTATAAAAAAACACTTCCCAACATTCATTTCTTTACTTATATGTACTTACAAATGGTATGGAGATCGACCAAACTCATTAATTAATTAAACTATTCAGCAGGTTCTGTAAACTTCCCAAAATTAGGTCGTTTTATAAGTGCACAGGTTGTGGGGTGTGGCTGCAGAAACGAGTCGTCCAAAACAAGAAATAACGTTTAACATGGTAAACAACAACAACAACAACAACAACAACAACAACAACAACAACAACGCTCTTACGTGGTTGATGTAAGAAAATTGTGAATCTGGTGACCTGTGCATCTGTTCTATAATATAATATAATAAAATTGATAGTTGTACTACATAAATTAATAATATACCCCAAGTTTGATTTTATATTTAATTAGTTGTTTTTCTTCAGAAAAAGTTTAGAAAATGAGACGTCCAGCCAGAGAAAGTAACAATATCTTTGCATTTCTTTAGGCTTTTAGTGACAACATTTTCACCAATTTATAATCTGAGATAATTTGCATAAAACTATTGCGCAGTTAGACAGTCTTGGCACTTGTTTTCTATTTCAGGAAAAACTCGATTTCAACAGGCAAAAAGTGAAACAGAAGTAGTGGGTAGGCGTGTAAAGAGTGCAGGAGGTGAACTTTCCTCTTCAGTGCAATAGTAGTGTACGATTGACCAACGATCACCTAAAACAATGGAGAAACAACCTTTGTTAAGGTAATCTTTTTAGTTATTCACTTATTCCTCGTGTTGTTAACTTCCGACACTTCACTGGTTTCGGCGTGCACCGCACTAGGTTCCTGAGACGACAAAGGGTTTCTTAATGTTATTTACGCGCATAAAATAAGACTGATTGGGAAAACGACGTTTGATTAATTTGCTCCGTTGAAAATGAAATAATGTTGAGGGTTATTGAGCTGTCGGCGTATCTTTCCAAAGCGCATAGATAAATCTTAAAACGAAACAAAACATAAGCCTTGAGTTCAACCCTGTCTTATCGGGTACTGAAAATTACGCCAGTAGAAAACTTTATGAACTCTGAATCTGGTAAGAAGGGAAGATAACCAGGAAGCAATAACTTTAGACGGCAGAATCGAGGTGGACGATGGTGCCAGTTAAGTTCTTCTGTCTAAGGCCCGGATGAGTATAATGGGCCACTACAAAAATTAATCATAGCCACAAGGTGCATACTCGGCAAATTTTTATTTTCGTGATTGAAAAATAAAACTGCGTTTTTGAGCTTCACCACAAAGTAATAAAATGTTTGTGTGTGTGTTTTTAATCTTGAGTCATTGTAGCTAAATCGTTATTCTACGAATGTTGAGTATCTCGCTAATCATCCTCGAAACCTCTTTAAACTGCTGTTTGGATGCATCAAATAATAAAACAAATTATTTGACAGTCGAATTACAGGATATTCAGCACGGGTACATTCTACATACTGTAGCTTCTCTGCCTGTAAATATTTATCAGGGATTTGTACTTAAAAAAGAAACATTTCCCGTTTAACATTTTATTCAGACATTTACGGGACGAAAACCGAAATAATTTGCATTGTGTAACTCACTGACTTGTGTGGTTTCCCTTCCTTTTGAGAAGTTGCTAAATACAGTAGGTGGTTGTGGCATTATGGAAAAGAAGTGATTTGCTTTTGCCTGCATGCTGAAATAAACGTACTAGGCTTTGCGGAAGCTTAACATACTTCACTTTTACACGCATGCATAGCTTTACATACCCTTGTAAATTAACTTGGTATTTGGTATTATACCAGGAGCCCTAGCTGTGAATGTCTATGGGTCTTGGGAGGAATCAGATTAAATAAGTAATGAGGAACTGGCAACGGTTAACCTTCTCCTATACTAAAGGGAAAACAATATTGGCTTATAAACATGTAAAAGATGTAGATCCTTACAGATAAACTGATATTTTGGCCAGCTTTCAGGCAATTATATAGTTGATTGATTGTGAGCTTGTAATATGCTTTTGGTTCTTTAATGTTATGTTTTGATTCCAGTTTCTTTGTTATAAAATAATAACATTCAAACCTTGTGATTCAAACATTGACTCTGACACACCATTGCCGCAGCTAAACTGTGACCAGTCCCATATCAAGATTATTAGCGTGTTCTAACAGGTGTTTCTTCCTATGTTGATCTTACCACACCTAAAACATTTGTATGTGCCATGACAGTTTAGTTTGCACTTCAGTAAACATACAACATGAACAAGGTATAGTCTTTCTTATTAATTGATGTGATGCGTGTGAAGTTGTGTTTTTAACTTTGGCAAAGTAAATTTTGATCTTCATTTATATGCAGTGTATATTAATATGAACAGCTGTTCAGCAGATGCTTTTATTTAAAATTAAATGCAAAGGGTGGAAATAATGTAAATATTCATGTTTCTTTTTCTCAGTGACCAAGGGGAAGTACCAAAATATACATTCCCAGGCCAGCAGCACCATGATGCCCAAAATGCAGGTACAGTCTGGTCATTACTAACTGCTGTAATGTTTTGCTAATTTTTAATGTTGCTGGTTCGAACATGGGCCTGGGAGTCCTCAAGTGGAGGCGCACAACAGACAGAGCCGGGCACGGGGTGGGTCTTAGATGGCCAAATTGTAATACTGACACCTGCAAATTTCTGGGCTCCTGCAAACTTGCAGTGACATCATGAATTGTTCTTCCTGTTTGTACTGACCTTCCTGTCAGATGTGGTCTTGAAGTCAGATGGTGATTCCAAATTGGTTAGACATACTGTATGATATAGAATATTTTCAGATTCCAAATGTTTAAAAAAAGATTCTACATGATAGTCAAATTTGAATGAGCACCCTTGACTAGAGTGAAGAAGTCCAATAACACATGTGTCAATGCAGGTCTTGGATGGTGCATGCTTGTAAGCCAAAAGTTACTTCAGTGTTGTGTCAAAGGCATAATGTCTGTGAGCTTTTTTTAAAAATGTTTTATTTCTAATTTCCAGAATGCTCTAAAACCTAGACCACTAAATCTCATTAGGTATGTTCTAATTTACGGCCAGTCAACCCAAAAGGCCCACTTTGTTAGTCCCAAAACCAGATTGCTTTAGAAATGTGATGGAAAAACGTATTTTGTGTTTTGTGTGTATGTGAGTACATGGACAGCTTAAGAATTATCCATCCATTTTCTAACTGCATTAGCCAGTGCACTGGGTTGAAGTGTCTCCAGAGCCGGTCCCACCATTTAATAGGTACAAGGCAGGGTACACCCTGAATGGATGGATGGGACACAAGTCCATCGCAAGGCCTGACAGACACAAACATGCACACACTGCCTAGGGCCGAGTTTCCCAGAAACCACTCAACCTACCAGTATGTCTTAGAACTGTGGAAGGAAATTGGAGCACCCAAAGGAAACCCATGCAAAAGTGGGGAGAATGTATAAATGTTGCACAGGTAGTATCCCAAGTCTACAATTAAACCCAGGAACTCAGAGCTAGAAGGCAGCAATGCTTACCACTGTGCCAGAGTGCCATAGGAGTTGTCAGCTGTGTTCTAATGTCATTAGGAGCTAATGCAGGACCAGGCCAGCCAGAGGCTGTTAGACCATCAGCCCCGCCTTCAGCAACAATGGATACTGTTCCAGGATATGAAGGAATTGGAGCAGGAGGGGGTGGTAAGTGCACTGCCAATCCTACTGTTTTCTCAGTGGGCCTTCACCTTTAAAATTGTTTACAGATTAACATGTAGTCTCTTTTCATTCTGCTGGTTGGTTGTGAATTAGGAAACTGAATAGTCCCCATTAAAAGATACTGTATGTATAAGAGATATTTGTAACTAACTTAGCAAGAACATTTACTTTAAAGAAGTATTATATTTTCTTTATGTTCTTAAGGTATGAAAGAAATGAAACACTGTGGTTCCCCCTCAGAAATTTCACAAACCCTTTGAAGAACTGGAACAAGCTCTGATCACTGTATTATGTTCATGTGTGCAAAAATATATTTTGCCTAAGATGGGAATAAGAAAGCAATAAAAGGGATGTGCTTTACAAATATCACTGACATTGAATAAAAAATAAGTGCAAAGTTCATGTATGAGTTCGTCTTAAAGAGAACTAAATCATTTAAATTTATATATTTAAAAGGGCATTCTAGTTTAATGCCTTTTAATGTTTAGTGATGGTAAAAACAACCTTACTAATTACCATTTGCTACAGCAATATTAAAATAAAGTATGGTGATCTCAAGATGACTGTGTCTGACTATTTTCCATATGAGATGCAGTGTAGTATATACAGTACACCACACTGTATATATATATAATAGATATATTTCTGTGAAACAGAAACTGGAATCCTGTTGGTTCTTCCATTAAGTCTTAGTTGCCCGTTATCCTATCACAGTGTTCTACCTGTATGAGAGCTGTGATGCACAGTGTGCTGTGTTATCCTTGAATGTCAGATGTCTCACTGCAGTTAAAACATTGGCTCAGTGGCTATTCCAATTTTAAAATAGGTGGACATTTCCAAGAAAGGCTACAGATAAAAACAGCTGTATACTGTCAGTCCTCTGTATGGTCTCTAAAGGTGACCAGTCTGATAAAATATACAGATACCAGAACTACAAAAGATTTTTAGGCTGACATTTTATTAAACACTTGATTACACCCACAGACTTCCTTACCAGCATAGAAATTCCATGCATCTTTTCTGTTGTGAAAAGGCTGTAGCAAATCATCTGTTTTCTGAATTTGTATTTTTTAAAGTATTTTGCTTTGCACTTCTGGAGAGCGTTGTATAGGAACCCTCTTAACTCCTTTCTGTGTTTTTTTTTTCCTTGTGAAAAGACCTTCCCCCACCATACCCTGGGGACGTGCCAGTTCAAATGCCAACTCCCCAGCCTCTTGAAGCACCCTGGCAGTAAGACTTTTCACTGGCTAGAGTTCATGAAATGGGTTCAGAAATTGTGCTGTACAGTAGGTCTCCTGTAGGTGTACACATTATTCATACTGTGTGTATCCAGGTAGAAGTTATTACTGTACACAGACTTGCAAATTATGTTTGGAAATATAGTACAGTAATTAAAGTTTTATTTGTGATAGTATTTTTTTGTTTTAAATACATGTTATTAAATTTTAATATTTTGCAGCTAGAGGTGGCTTGTACATAATTATATGAGAGCATGGTTGGTTTAGGACACTTATAATTTAATATAGGTTATTTTACTTCTTATAGATCAAATTTATGTGGGTTGTTCTTCTGTATAAAGGATAGAGAAAGACCATAAATGACTTATCTACAATATATGAAAACGTTAATGAGTTTAAGGCCTCTTGTGAATGTATTTATCTTGTGACAGTTGCTGTCTGCTCTGACATTGTGGTTTAAGTAAGCATTTAGATAAAGGCTCTAGTGCCTCATATCCTTTATAATATTTTGATTTGTGAAGAAGAGTTATAAAAGTAGAGACTGATGTCAAATAGCTATGGAAAAGAGGCAATTTCTTTTAGGATAGTATTTAAGAGCTTTGGACTGGTTGATGTTCAAGTTTTAAATGGGGCTGCAATGTTTTTTAAACAATATAGGTTGATTCTTCCAATACTTGTTGTTCACAGAATTCCTTCCATCAGTGAAAGTGTTGCTCAGGAAGCCTTCATTAAGTATGCTTCCAGTAAGTGTTGCTATAGCACTAAACCTGCTAAAGAGATGGTGTTTACCGATTTACAGGCTCACAATACCTTTAGGGTAAGTGCAGTATAGCCTTACTATTATTTACTAATGAATAGACAGAGCTTTAGTGCTGGTTCATTTTATACTCATCTGGTTGTAAGTGTCCCTTTCCTCTCTCCTTCACAGTACCGACTCGAGACGTTTACTGAATCCAGATCAACAAACTGGGATAGTGAGCCTTACAATGGTAAGAATTGCCTTTTAGAGCTTCTTAAAGACAAGATCCAACACGGAGGTCTCCAGTTCTGAGATTTTAAATTGTTGACTGAAGAATATCCCCAAAAAACTTCCAATATCAGCTGTAGGATAAGAATCTCATTGACTTATCTACAATATGACAACAGACGGAGGGGGGGCAGATTTCTGTTTATCCAGCTGCATGGAGAAAATGTTCCAGTACAGGAAGTTAAAAAAAAACAATCTAAAGGAAACAAAAACTGATTAAAATCGCATTGCTACAATGTAGTTTACTAGCACAGGCCAAGCTGCCACTGCTGGTCCTGAGAGCTTGGGCAGTTCATTCCGTTTGCCTCACTGGTTCATCTCCCAGGTCAGGTGGCGGATGCTTACTGTGGAGTGGCTCCAAAGCCGTGGGACATTCCTGTTACAACCCCTGCACTCTTTAAGGACAACACAAAAGCTCTGAAAGTGCCCTTCACATCGTCTGTCAAGGTAAATATGTGCTCTTTCTTTCTCCCCTGTATCCTTTCAGTTGCAATTCTGATTCCAGGACACTTCCTGTTCTCGTGCCCTTTGTTTAATCAGATATTTAGCAAATATGTCATCCTTGTTTTTTTGTTTTCTCAGATAAAAACATTCGGACTTGTATAGTAAATAGTTTATTATATCCATTGGTACACTACAAGTCTCTTTATACAAAATGGTTTTGCTTAGCTGAAAGGGTATGTCCATTTCGTGTGAAGTGTATTTCCATAATTTAATTAGATTATCCATGAAGTAATTATCCACTGTTGCATTAAACATGGTGTTTGTTTCTTTTATATATAGGGATGCCATACCTGTCTGGGACTGGGCCTGACTGCCTGCAGACACTGTGTGTCATCTGGATGGGTATGTACAGTAGTGAGACGCCATACATCAACTCATACGGTCCACATTAATAATAATATATTGTATTTTTCATACAAAATATTAACACTGGGGGTCCTAATGTGTTCTTCTTATCTAGAGTAGGAAAATTGTTTATTTGATTGTAAAAACAGTATGATACAGGGGAAATTAATAATAATTCCTAACACTTATACAGCGCTTTTCTGGACACTCCCCTAACAGCGCTTTACAGGTAATGGGGTAATGTGTGCAGCCCCACCTGGATGATGCGACGGCAACCATAGTGCACCAGTACCCTCACCACACACCAGGTCTCAGTGGGGTGGAGAACAGAGTGATGAAGCCAATTCATAGATGGGGATTATTAGGAGGCCATGATTGGTAAAATCCAAAGGGAAAATATTGCCAGGACGCCAGAGTACTACAGCTACTCTTTTGGAGAGACACCCTGGGATTTTTAACGACCACAGAAAGTCGGGACCTCAGTTTTACGTCTCATCTGAAGAGCGGTGCCTTTTTACAGTATAGCGTCCGAGTCACCGTACTGGGGCGTTACAACCCACACACACTGCGCTTTGAGTGGAGTGCCCAGAAAAGCGCTGTATAAGCGCTATATACTGTAATTATTAACAGTGTAGTCCTTCTGATCTCGACTCACGCGGGAGTAGTGATGCAGGTTTTTATTTCCCTGGTTTCTGTGTGTTTGTCTTACAGATTCAGTGCAGTGGGTGTCAAGGTTCAGGGACGCGCTTTTCTTCCGATAGATGCATTACCTGCAGCGGCAGGGGGCGAGTCCGGTGAGACTCAGACTTATGCCCACATAATAGTTTGATTCCCACTTTTTGATCAGTTTTGGCCAGTTTTCACCTCTATTCTGTAAACGCACCAAGCACAAAAAGTGAGCCTGTTTGAGCTTTTTAACTATGGATAAGTAAAACTTTGCTGTGCAATATATGGTATTCTATATTTTAGTTGATTCTAGATTATGTATTTGTTTATTGAAATTGCAAGCTGATAAAAAAAAATCTTAAGGTGAACAAATCTGAGGAGGTTTAAATAAGCAGTTCTGCTTTAGAGAATGAATCTTAGTTTTTAATAATGGACTCTCTATACTTATTATTTATTCTACTTTTTAATTTTTAGGTGCTCATATTGTTCTGGAAGGGGATCACACCAGTGTAAGACTTGCAGTGGAAAAGGGAAGCTTCTGTGCTTTATCAAGCTAACAGTGAAATGGTAAAAGAGTTGTTCTTATAATTTTATTTTTGTGTGTACCAGATTTGACTATCTTCCTTGTCTCAATCTGTTCACAATTTATCTAATCCCAGCATGCCCACTTGCAAAACATTTGTAACTGAGCACTGTCTGTGAAGTCCATCATCTGGCAATTTCTGTCCCATTAACCCAACTTTTGGGATTTTGGGGAAAAAAATGCATTATTAGAATTCTCTAGGAGGCCACCTGATTTATCCAATACAGGATTCTGCAACACAAAACAGTGAATAAACTTCATGGTACACAACCTTTTATCCTCATTTGTAACTTTTGTCATGTTCCAATAGCATTCCACTGTATTATAATGTAAGATGTAAGGGGTGTGTGTTTTCTAATATTAGGAATGAGCATAAGGTTTTGTAAATCATTATTTCCAATTGCCTTTTAACTAGGAAAAACAATGTGAAAGAATATGCAGTGGACACTCGGTCAGGCTTCCCAATGGATCAAATATTCAGTGTTTCTGGAGAAAAAGTCTTCTCTGATACACATCCACTGGTAAGAAAGACACCGTTTTGTTAAATACAGTAATGTTAATTGTCTGCTTGTTTTTCACATTGTTAAAGCTGCTGCACTGGTTCTTTCAAGATACGATTGTACTGTACAAACAAATTAGGTAGAGGGACTGAATAGCATCCTTCTGTTTGTAACCAGTCATGTACTATATGTAACTGTTCTTAGAAATTTAAGTTTTCTGCTCCTGTTCAGATTTTTTTCTTATTTTGCCGAACATAACTGTTTCTGAATCTGAACATACTGTATCTGAAAATGCCACTCAAGCTGGAGATAAGTATGGAAACGAAAAATAATATTCTTTACCTGAATATAATTAAAAATTTTAGATTCCAGAAGATTGGAATCTAAATTTTGCACTGGAGAGCAATGCATTGAAAGTTGTCCTGTTATTCATCATAACTTCAAAAAGTGATTGTTTTTTTTCCAGTCTGATTTTGCAGCTCTTATGTTTCAGCTGAAGTTTGAACATTTGTCATTCGATTGTCATATTTCTTACAAGTGGTCAGTATGCGAGTATATATTCGAATTTAATTTGTAACGTGAATCATCCAATGTCACTTAATGCCCTACTTTATGTGACTTTGCTTTCATGTGCCATTGTGCCAGAATTTCAGCTTTATTGCAGAATGGCTTACTTTTCCTTTGTCTATTGTGATTCTTTCCCTAAGAAAAGTGGAAGTATTCTCTGGTATCAGTTTACAGTGAAGGTTTTGTATTGTATTTCCTTATTAGAGAATAAGGTTAAACTGAAAATTGCACATTAATAATTATTATAATAGTTCTCTATAGAAGGGTTTAAATAATACCCCTATCCTTATGGACAGGGCACTTAGATTTTTAATGATCAAGTAGTTAGGGCCTTGGTTTAACAATTCATCTGAAGGACAGAACCTCCTACAGCACAATGTTCATACTGACTCGGGTTACCTTTTGGAAATTAGATCTATAGTGAATAGTACTATCTACTTCCATTAGTAACGTTTTTTTCCCTTACAACTCTGAATTCTCACCACTGCTCATGCCAGATCTTACTTAGGCTCTGAGATCCTGTGACAATAGAGTCATATTCCTCAGGGATTCATTGGCTTAATCATAATAAAATCAATAAATAATAAAGAAAACAGTGTGAGAGACACAGCTTAGTGTTTTTATTTGCTTCATTCCTCCTTCTTGTTGTAGGTGAGTCCTATCAGGGGTTTTCCCGCGGATAAAATTAACGAGGCCTCAGAAAATTCGGTGAGAGAGCACTTTGCCCAGTTCTCATCATCCTGCCGTATCATGCAACAGGTGAGCCAAGATTGCTGTAAATTCAGCTCAGACCTATAGATAAGTTTTAGATATGATATGGCATTATATTGTTACTCATTAATAGTGAGTCAGTCTTGTGTCATAACCGTAGGACTGTGAAAACTGTGCAGAATTGCATTTTAAACTGAGAACAGGAGGCACTTTTTTATCCAAAGGGTGGTGGGAGCATGTAACAAGCTACCCAGCCATGTTGTTGAAGCGAATACCATGGCTTCTAAAAAACAGCTAGTTGTGACCCTTGTATCAATTAAGTACAAACAGTCAAATGAGCTAAGCGAGCTGAATGTCTTTCTCTCATTTTTAACTGCTCGTGTTCTTTTATTAGACATCTTAGTTAAGCTGATTTTAGATGTTTAAGTTGCATTTAGTTCCAAAAATCAAAATCAAAAAGCATTTACTCCTTTTTTCTGGTCAGATTTGTGTTTTGGACTGAATTTTTGACAAATACTAAAAAGGCTTAAAATAAACTCAACTTCCATGTAGTCTGTGCCTTTCTAAACAAAAACAAATAGAAAGCCTATGTAACAGATTTCGCAAAAATAGTATTGATTTGAAATGTATATGCCCCAAACCTCAGCTTACTTTGTATGAATGGACTTTTCAAAATATTTGCATAAAAATACAAGTATAAATATAAATATTTGCATAAAAATTGTAAGTGCATCTTAGCAATTTGTGGAGTGTTTTTTGTATGATTTCTTTTACCACATTTCTCTTTTATTTTTTTTATCTTTTAAGAGACAAACCATTGAACTGGTTCCCATCACACGTGTCCACTACATCTGGAAAGAAAATGCTAATTTCTTCTTTGTATATGGAAATGAGCATAAGGTCTACACAGATGACTACCCTGCAACATGCTGCTGCACTCTGTTATAAAGATTGGGGGGAAGTTTCACACAACTTGACTGGCACTAATTCTATGCTTTGTTTAGGTAAATTAACATTATGGATGATTAATGCTGATCTAGGTCTGTAAAACACTGAATTTATGATCAAACCACGCAGCAAAGAAGTTGTATTGAGCTGTAATATTGGCTGAATTACTTTTGAATGTAAAGGATATAGATCATTTTGCTTGAATTTGAAATATGTACAGCAGGTGCAACATGTCCTACCAAGTTGTTTTATACAGATGTTGTAATGGGGCTGTAAATCGCCTGTAAGTTCTCAGTTTTTATGAGAACAAATCATTAGTCCACAATATCCATGATATCCATGTCTACATACTGTACATAGGCTTCCAGATACATGCCCTGTGGCAGGATGCCCCATGAAAGGTCTGTAATGACCATGGATTGGCCACTAGAGGCCGCCAAAATCATCTTAAGACTTGTTCATGTAAGTCAAAAGTCTTACCTGTGTGTGCTATCCATCCATCCTTTTTCTGACCACCTTATCCAAAACAAGGTTGCGGGGAGCCAGAGCCTATGCTGGCAAACAACTGGCACAAGGTAGGATACACTCTGGATGGAACGCCAGTCCATCGCAGGGGACATGGAGATACAAACACTCTTAAGCCAGGGCCTGTTTTCCCACAAGTTAACTTACCAGTTTGCCTTTCGACTGTGGGAGGAAACCAGAACACCAGGAGGAAACCCACATGAACATGGGGAGAACATACAAGCTCCACAAAGATAGCATCCCAGGAATTGAACCTAGGGCCTCAGCACTGCAAGGCAAGAATACTAACCACTGTGTGACATTATTAATGATCAAGTAATGGTTTTAATTGTGTGCATTATTTTGTAATTTGATGTTTATCGGGGTGCATCACTGGGGTTTAAGTTAGAGGGGTTGTCTGCTTGCTACCTAGAATATATTTTTTATTACTGAATTATTTGGTTAACTTTGGTTGTTGTTTAATGTGTGAAGGTGTCTTGAGCCCTGCTGCCACAATTAGGGATCTGTTACAGTATGTATATAATGTATGCACATTCAGTAGCATATTATAGGTACATTGACTGGTGGACTTGTTATACTTGTTTTCTTATCTAGTCACATGTTTTTCATGAGATTTTAGGCACTGAACTAGGAAGTCTTTTAGCATCTACATTGAACTTCTCATTTCTGCTTGTGGACACAGTCATTTGTTTCCACTTTGCAGCTGGTAGTGCTATACTCTCACAGAAATCATCTTTAACTATTATTGTTAATATGAAGGTATGAATTCATCCTCAGATTTATTTCCAAATAAGTAAGGGTATATACGTATACGTTCCACCAAGACTCTACAATGTTTTATTAACATAAGAAACTTTAACCTCTCTTAAGGTTTATGCTTGTTTCCACATGATTAAAAGTGGTTCATCTGTTGAAGGAAGTAAGGTATAAGAAAAATGAACATTTTCAGTATGTTAAATGTTTTATTTTCAGGCCCAAATTGTGATTGACATTAACTATGCTGCCTGCCATGAAAAATTCTACAGACACCAGCAGCATTGGTAAACCTTTCACCCATTTTGGGTCTGATTTTAGCTCAGCTTGTTTTCCACAGACCACAGACCAAATCCTTGGAGTGATGCAAAGTAGTTACAGTCTATTTAGAGATACCCCTAGGCACCCTGTGTTCCTTCTCTTTCAAGAAATTGAATGGATCTGAAACTGAATCTTCTAAACTGACTAAAATGAATCACTTGACAGATTTTCTAGCAAGCATTAAAAATTGATTTTGATAAACATTTACTGTGTATTTACATGTAAGACTGATTTCCTGATAAAACAACTTTTTAATTTTTTTTATTTACCCTCAGCATATTAATTTAAGAGAAAAAAAGTAATACTTGGCTTTTCCTAGCTTTCTCTTTTGTTGAACTGGAAGAATGATAGCTATTTTTAGTTACTACGAACAGTGATTAAATGGGTCAGTTTATTTATGGAACATTAATACTTTGGCAGTGTTTCCTGTATGTCACCACTTTTGTTATAAAAATAATACAGCAATAAATCATTTTTCTAATGCTTTTTCGGGGACAATTTTACACTTTATCAATTAATATCACTCTGTTCTATTCATTTCTTGAAATGCTAACAATAGAAAGAATTCTCCACCTTTTCCTCAGAGCCATTTACACCGTTAATAGACAAAGGCTGGGGTTTGGCTTTATTTTTATTTAAACAAATTTAAACCTAGAAACACTATTTATAGACTGAAATAAAAAATACAGATATGAGTTCAGTTGACTATGGCATATGTGTTTGTCAGGCCAAACAGTAAAAGAGACCTTTTCTATTGGTGTAAGTCAGTGTGTTATCCAAAGAATAAATAATTGAACTGGCTTCTATGTATAAAGACACAGGAAAACTCTATTTTAGTTACTATAAGAGAAAAGACTTAATGCTCAAGTGCCCCATTTCACTATATCATGACACAATAAACATAACAATATGGAAATCACATTCCTCTTGTATCTATAGTGAGGCGTTCCTGTTAATTCACTGTTTAAATCGTGGTCCTTCCATTTGTTGGAATTTCAGAACTGGTTTTCAGTTTCTTTATTTTTAAAAATACTTTCTAAAAGCAATAGATATAAGCCTGACAGTTTACAAGGCCATTTCTACTACGGTGTATAACACTGCTTTGTCACCATCAATTAGACAATTTTATCATATGACCCTCATTTTGTATGCAACATATTACAGGGATGGATTTCCACCCTAGGTACGAAGTTACCTGCATTTTTATCAAAGGGACAGTTGAACTTGTAATTGCCTTAATAACAGGGTTAATCTGAACTGTGTGACTGTTTTCAGATGTTTATACCTACTGGAGCTAGCCTTTTAACTATTGTATTTCCCAATTAAAATCAAATTCAAAACTTTTTGAGTTGAGAAAAATACATGCAAATAATCCGCTCAAGCAGATTATTAATAATTAAGGTCAGCTTAAAGAATAACCAGAAGGTGTGTAGGCCTTTGGAACAGGCTTCAGGTAAATATATGTTAATGATTGTGAGTGCTATACTGATAAAGCAGTCCTGCCACAAGGCTGAGTAGAGGAGTACTAGATGAATGAATTTTAATTGAATTAATTCATTTTAGAGAATCTCAGTTCTACCCTGATTTCGCAATGGATTTAACGGACATTCTTACTTTGAATTTTTTTTCAGGACAAATGCTTAATAAAGGGCCAATACCCCTTCTGACTGGTTTATTTTTAAATGAATCTGTCTTGATATGCAGACAGAAAATGGTTTTTGCTTTTGGTTTCCTATTTCTATAAATAACCAGAATACCACAGCTGTGCTCACTGTCCTTACTCACTGTCCATGTAGTTTGTACTGTATGTGCTGTCACAGGCTTCTGGGCTTCTCTGAACATATTTAAGATGTCAACATCTTTTAAAATATACTTTTAATGATGCTTGTGACCTCCTATATACAGCAGCAATCAAACCCTTCAATGCATAAACTTTTGGAGTGAAAGTGTGAATTTTCCCCAATTACTTGAATCATTTGAAAAAATTAAGCAATTGCCTCCCTCAGTAAAATAAAACCTAGTCTGCCAGGGATTCATTGTGACCTCTTGGAGCTATACAGTGTTTATATCAGGATTTCTCCGCTGCTTGATCAGAATCATGGAATTGTTATTTGGGTATTGACCTTTTGTGACATAGATTGTAATTAACAACCCTTTTTTTTAAAGCTCTTCATTTCTAGAAGAATAAACGGTTCCTTGTGTTTTCCAAACTGTTTATGTGCAAATATACAGTACTTCTAGAAATGAAAATCTGTTAAATATGTCCAGTTAAGGCATTAACTAGCTAGTTTAGCTCTTTAAGTTCTGGGTTGTAATTAAAACGCATACACGCATAACATCCAGAACTGATTACTTACGTTACTAACGAAAGCAGAAGAATTAGCAACATAAGTTCCAATGAGTCAATAAGCAATTAAGTAAACTCACAAAGCGAATATAGACAATTGACATAAAACACTGCATTTACAGTGGATAATTTAAAATATATAACTGTCAATAGTATATACAGTACGTATGAAAAATAATACAGAATAATTCTCAGTTGTTATTAGTTTGAACAAATCTCGTACACACGTGTTTGAAACAGTCGACGTACGCGGATGTTTACTTTGTTTTACGAGACAGGAAGCTCTGACTGACCATATTTCTTTTATCTGCTAAAAAATGACTGGCGGCGAACAGCACCATTTACAAAAGGACAGGGGTGGTTACGACTGTAATACAAACACCAGTGTCGCATCGAATTAAACCAGATGCGAGAACGAGAACGCCTTTTTATTAATCAAATACAAGCAGTGGGTGTTGAACGTGATTTGATTGGGGGTGCAGCACAACACGTTTCCCGAAAGTGCCTGAAAAGGTGAAAGTGGATTTTTTTTTATTTTAGAGCTACTGTAAGTTTTCAAGCTGAACATGGATGGAAAAGACGAAGAAATCGGTGAGTCACGTGAAACTATGGAAGTTCTTAACAAGTGGATACCATAAGTTGGGTTAAAGTTGAGTATTGATTTTTTTTTAAACCAAGCTCGATGACAGGTAAGTGTTTAACTCCCTATTTGCATAATTAACGTACAGGTGAGCAGTCGATATTTTTTATGTTTTGTGCAATGTGGGCCTATTGTCCACAGTAGTTTAATAATACATACTGTAAGTAATACATAGTAATAATATTGTTTTTATTACGAACATTCCCATTTCCAGTTTGTGATCTTAACTAACATAAGAATTAAAAACAAAGTTATATTCGAGAACGGCAGTTAAACACACCCTGCCGTTTCTTGAAATACGTCGGTATCAGTTTCAACAACACGGGTGGGTAGCTTTTTGTGTTTAATGCATATCAGCTTATAAATATAAGAAAAACACAATATTACGAATACACAATTCTGAAAATTCTGAAACCCTTACTTTTGGATGCCTATTGCTTTTTCTGTTAGAGATAATATTGTCTGAGGAACTTTTTCAAAACCCTTCTGAAAATCTAAATTGATCATATACTGTATGCTCTGTATCCTTCATTGCTGTTTGTTTTTCAAATAATTCTAACAATTTAGTAAAGCAAGACCTGACTATTCTAAATTTAAACCTTTACTATCCCCTAGAATTCTACTGTATGGATGATCCTCTAGTTTTGTTGACCATTTCTGTATGATAAATGTAATAGTAGTACGACCTATTGCAGTTTTATCATCCCCTTTATAGGTGAAATTTGTTTATTCCACTCTGACTTATTTTTAAAAGCCTGGAAACCAACTTTGAAGTAACCATGAAAAACCTAACAAATGCTACACTCTAATACAAGAAAGCTAAGGCAGTGAAGCCATGCAGTGTGCAGTAAAGCACAATTTACGTTGGATTTAAAAAAAATCCCCAAATCTACTATGGTAAGTAATAGACATTGCAGTAATTATTGTGGGATATTTGTGGAATAAACCATATAATACTTGAATGATTATCTGTAATAGATTACCACATAGTGGGTGTATGGTAATTACTGTACCCCTCTTGTTTTCAAAGGAGAATGTGACCCCGATATTCCAGAAGAAGGTCCCACTGCTCCTCCGGTAGGCCTGTTGGACGATGTGTCTGGGTACGAGGAGACGCCTAAAGATGGGGGTGAGCAAGTTTGTTGCTGGGGATTTTTCTCGTTGGTCTCGCCTTGTTGTAACAGGTTTTAGCTGCTGTCAGTTGCAGGCAAACTATTTTGTTTTCGCTCAATGTTTGCACACAAAAAATAATGCTAGTTTACCCCTTTTAGAAGAGCATGTAAACAAATTTCCTTTGTGGCCAGCGCCCTCAGTGAGTGGGTTTCAATGCTGACTGTTGTGTTGCATGATGACATTCGCTTGAATGAGTCCTTGTGTTGTAGAAAGTTTCAGACACTGTTTTGTAACTGATGATGTCAGTTAATCCAAAATACTCCGTTTTCAAAGCTTTGTCTGGAAACCCAGGAGGGCTCGTTTGTAGTCTCATGTCATGATGTATATTGAAACAGGTTCTGTTTATTCATGGTTTGCTTTTTCTTGTACAGACAGTACAGACAAGATGTATCCCCCTCCTGCTGACAGGATGCCCATTCCAGAAAATGACAGGAGTGCAGCAGTTCCTCAAGTGCGGTAGGTGGCTAATCAAATTAGACAGCCTTGGAAATAGGTTTCGATGCATATTAACGTTTTCTTTTTTTAAGCAAATGTAGATTTCCGTTGGGGAATCAACAAACTAACCAGAAGTCTGCTGCTATGCAGTGCACAAAAGATCAGCGTACTGATGCAAATTCTACACTGGGCTTTACATCTTTATTCTATTTTACAGAGTCCCTATAGTGTCTGAGGACATCGCAAGAGAAGCTCTTTTGCAGTTTGTTGACAAGAAATGGACCTACAGGAGCAAGCCAGCTCGGGAGCTGGTTTTCAAGGATTTAAAGCCTTTCACAATTTACCGGGTACAATTTACTGTAGAGTTTTGATTGGAATTAGTGAAAAATATTCTAGTGCCTTCTGCTTATGGATTGTGATTTATTACTGGAGCCTACAAATAAATGGTGCTTCTGAAAAATTTAAAATGCTTTTAAAGAGCAAAATGGTATTTTGAGCTCAAGAACTTGTTCAAATTGAGTCATTTTATCTATTGTACGTTTTGGAAGAATCTTTTGTTGTTATATGCATTTTGAAAATGATGTAACTTATTCTTTCAAATGACCTCTGAGTGGATACATGCTGTAAAAGCCTCTGCTTGGAGTTTCCGGGTTGATCCCATTTTCTTGTAGTTTAGACCTTCAGTTTCAAGCTTTCATGCCTTTATAAAATCTTCCTGTTGTGTTACAGTAAAAGCAAAGTGCAAGTGAAATCATGGTAAACACACTCTATACACATGTACACTTTTACTTTTTCCTAAGTTAACTTCATCCATCCATATGTTTGGTGTGTTTTGGTTTGGGAGAGGTCACACCAAAGATACAGGTATTCTGCTTAGTCTTTGTGGCACATATGTTCTTAAACTATGGGTTGCAATTGAAAGTGGGTGATGACCACCATTCCTGTGAATCTGCATTTCCTGCTCGTGTATTATTTTGGTTTATATGCCACCTACTTGAATACATGGGAGCATACTTCTACCCCTACCTGGAAAAATGGACCATGAGAAGGCAGTGAGCTATTATTTTATGTCTCCAACATAGCCAAACAATACTGTACCGCTGATCTCTGAGGTGACAGGAATAGGAAGGTACAATTCCAAATTTAGTTTGAAATCATGAGATAAAAACTGTTTCTAAAATTATTTTTACTAACAACACATCAATACACCTTTTATCTTTCTTTCCAGTATCGCTTGGAAACATATACAGAATCAAGAGCAAGTGCCTGGGAATTTGAACCTTATACTGGTATGTTTTGCATCTAGGCAGTCAGAAACACTATGTATACCTTATGAAATTGTGTAATTTGCTATTTTCAGTTTCTGCTTTGCAATTATTATATCATCATATTGCTTTAAGGAATGTTTTGACAATTTTTATCTTCCAAGAATGCATGGCAAGATTAGCTTAATACCTCTGACGACTTCAAATAAAACAGTCCCAGAGATGTGTCCTAGAGATGAGACGAGTCTTGACAATTATTGAACTTGGAAGAGCTAGTTGTGTGTGTGTCCCATCTTGGCTCTTGGCTATCAACCCTGCAGCCACACACGGGGGAGAATGGAAAGTGTAGGCAGACTCCTCCAATATGATGATGTTCAACCCACTCACCTTTTAACATGGCACAGGTTACGCAACCCCTCAGCCAGTTGTGTCAGTACTTGGAGAGACCCAGTCACAACTGGCAAGTGACATGACCCAGGCTTCAACTCCAACCAAGTTCAGGTTGATTTCTACAGTCCAGATATCATGCTTTACTGATACCAGGACTCAATCAGCTTTACTGATTGAGCCATATGGGAGCTTTGTTTTCTTTTCTTTTTGCTTCCTAGAATTTTTTTCAATACATTTGTCTTTAGTTTTTGATGACATGTACAATTAAAATGCTTTGTTCTAATACTATTATGCTATCTGTACATTGTCTGTAAAGTGTGTAGTCTACAGGCCTTTCCAGCTCTCTGAGCAGCATTTCCTGTTTTTAAGTTCAATACAGCTACTTTTGCACAAGAGCTGTTCCCTTAAAGACCCATTTCAGTATGGCTTCCATCTTCATGTAGTCGCATGCATACAGTATACAATACTTAGAATATTTTCTCATTACCTTTACTGGCCGTGACTGCTGTGGGTTCTTTGTGGTGTGTCCACCCGCCCCTCTTTTGCCTCTTCAGATCAGTTTGTGGATGGTCCGCAGTACGGAATGAGCCCCCCTCCCTGGGATGTGGCAGTGGAAGTCCCTCCCACTTACACGGATGCAACGCAGAAAGTCCGAGTGCCTCACTCCTCATTTGTCAAGGTAGGGTGTGATACTCCAGCCAATAAAAACTGAATTCAGCTATGTCTTTCACTTGTTTTTAAACCATTTAAAACCAGCCCAGGCTAACTAGAGCAGCGTCTTTATACACAGTCTCACGCTGAAAATTAACGTTTGCCTCCACCCTTAAGTGTAACCTTATAAGGAGGTGGTGTGATTCAACTGCAGGAACAGTGGATACCTGGATACTTGTAGAGAGTTCTAAGTTGCCAGATTGGCATCTAGGAACAGAAGCACACTAGACTCTGGTTAGCATGTCACCTGTTTTCCTATTTTCCAGCAGATGTCTTTGTCTTTAGTTTCTTTAGTTTTTCAACAGTCAGAGATTTCAAGTTACCGTATACGATTAACATTTTGAGGTTAAAATAAATTAAAAGATCTTAATAAGCAAATTATTTGTTCAGTTCAGAAAAGGTTCAACTGGAATTGAAACCCATAAGATTGCTGGTCCTGTTAAGGGTCATACCACTTGTTCGTGTTGCCTCAAGCACAGGCAGGTACTCAAGTAAAACTAATTAGATAACAGGAAAGTATGAATTCTGTGAACACTTCTAAGTCAGCTGTTTTTTATGGAACACTGCAATAGGTTTGTAGACCAAAGAAAGTCCTTAGAAATCCCATAATTTGTTTTGCACAGAACATTAAGCGTGGTGTGTTGCTAGTTTTAGAAATGTTGCATTGCGAGAGTGAAAGCTAACTCTTCCTTTAGTGGTGACTGCACTCTTGGAGGTACTCCTGTATAATTCATTAAGCCTTATTTCCAGGAATGTCACCGATGTTACGGGCGAGGTCGAATTAGATGCAGTCACTGCCATGGCCGAGGAAGGGTGAGTGAAAGCTTTCAAGTGCTGCTCCACAGGGAACCCTCTGTGAATCAGTTTGCAATCTAGAACATGTTTTTTATTTTCTAGATATTTTCTACATTTTATTAGTTTGGATGATGCTTTCTAGTATGGCTCCTTAAAGTAAAAAAATCCAACTGCTTTTTTTTAATGAAGTATGATAAACAGAGTATTTTAATAAATGGAAAAACAGTTTGAACAAATAAGAATCATTAGGGTCCTACAAAGACAATGTGAACCAACAACATAGGGATGCAAAAATACAATAAGATACAGTTTAACTAAACAACTAAAAAGAAGACGTATTTATTCTAAATAGTTTTCTCTATCATGTTTGTTTTATTCTTATTGTGTTTGCCTGTCAAACATGTTAAAAAAAGTCAAATCCAGCTGACCAAGGTTTTGCTGGGTACCTTAAGTTTATTTGTGGTCGTATCATGTTTGTTAGAAGTATTATTTACTGTTAGGTTGTTGTTTAACCGCTTAAGCATTTCATGTTTTATTAAAATGACAGCTTTTTCTGGATGATACTTAAAGAAGAATTTTGCTGTAACTGAAGGATACCTAAGGAAGTGTTTTTGTATGATACATCATAAAATAACATTCTACCTGTTCATTAAAATTACCTACATATACAAGTTCTTCAAAAACACGGGCAAAAACAGCAATTAAGTTTTTATTTTGCTACATGAACAATCAAAGATCATTTCTTTTTTTTAGACCCGGTGCATACACTGCCATGGAACCATTCGATCTCAGAATAAAAGATGCACATTTTGCCATGGGAGAGGGCACAATAGGTAAAAAGCCTTTTACTGTGTGTGCAGCAAACATGATTAATATGTGCATTGTTTTTTTACAGTACTTTCTTACGTTGTACTTGCATTTTAGAATACGGTGTATCATGTATTGGCCCCATGCTGTGCTTTTGTTGGAAACTTATTTATTACAGATGTAGAAATACTGTATCTGTAAGGTTGTTATTTTATTTACTGCTATATAATTCTCTAAAGCTCTCAATGGCAAACTGTTGTGAAAGGTACTATAGCAAATAGAGGTTGTTTGATGATGGGTTTAGTGTATGTATTTCATTGCCCTTTTATTTGTTTTATATGTCTATCTTGAGAATTGTATCTTGAGTACAGAACTCACAATATATAAATATAAAGCTTTTTATGCTATAGACTAGATAGCATTATTCTGATGTACAGTAAGTATAACATCAGGCCACTTGCAGTGCTCCAGTACTAGCTGTGTTATCCCAGTTTCCCTGTGAAGCAGCGAGACGGTATCATGCAGTATAGTCCATAGGTATCAAAGTACCTCTTCTACAGCAAGTAAAAGTAACTGTAACATGGAATTACATATTCCCCAAAAAGTTCGAATATTGAAAAATATAGGGTTGGAGAAATGTTTCCCATTCCCCTTAAAAGATAGTCAGGAGTCTGTCTCAGAAGATAAAGAAGTTCTTATTTCATGCGCATGGGAGTGAAACACACAGAGATGCTTGGTGTATTTTTCTTAAAGTGATTGAATTCGCACAGTCCTTAAATATTTTTCTGTTATCTGTCACGCCTCTCTTTGCCAAAGACAATTGGTGACTTAGTTTCATTGCACACGTTCCTATATAACACAATATAGCATTGTATAGTAGGCCTTGTGTCCTGCATTCCTTCCAATCCAGTTCAAATCAGTTCTGAATGTCCACCTTATAAAACACTGCTGCTTCAGCAGAAAAAGTATGTACAAAGTTCACAGAGACCCTCTCACCAACAACAATAGAGACAGTTCTTGCACTACAGATTGCCTCTAAGAGATGTATCTTTTATGAATACAAACACATTTTTATATAATCTATTATTGTTAAAGATGCCTCCTAACATAACAAGCACTAAAGTCAACCACTTGCAGCTCACAACTGTATAAGAACACTCTTAATGAAAAATGTAAAACTTTTGAATATAATTTGTTCTTTGACCTATATCACTTTATCCATAGAATTTTTTAGCACAATAGTTCAGTTGAAAATGCATGCTCCATATTGGCCTAAGCTTGCAATATTGTAACTTTGGTGTAAAAACAGTTCCAACTCAGCACTATGGGCAAATAGTGAAAGAATAATGCATTTAAAATAGCTAGGTAGGACATTTGCAGAAACTAACTTGGAAAAAAACTGTAACTGTAAATTTTGTCCTGTAACACTTGGATTTTTTTTCCCTAGATGCAGCTTCTGCCATGGACGAGGTCATAAAATATGCCCATCTTGTCATGGGCACAAAACCCTGATGCACTTCATTCAGCTTACAGTTACATGGTACAAATGTCATATATTTGCACCGGTTCATTGATGTAGCTCCATGTACTTGGTTATGAGTGTCTTTTGAATCTGCATGTCCTTTCGATCCACTCTATTGCAGAGCTTTAATTCAGGCAGCTGACTGTAACACAGTGACATTAGAAAGTAAAGGGTACATTTAAGTTTCAACCACCTACATAAATTTCAATTACTTATAGCACAAATCAGTTCCAATGCTTTGTTTCTGTCTTGAGGAAAAACCATGTATTTGAACATGTGCCGGATCGGATTCCTGAATTTCCCGTGAAGAAATTTGAAAAAGTGACTGGGGATGCATTCTTTGTAGATGAAAGCATCTTGGTAAGGAAGCCATTCAAGGTCTTTATCACTTGGCAGACAGGACAGTGCATGCAAATGTCATTTTCAGATTGTGATATCCAGTTCCTTGAGCTGATTAAGTGTTTGTCAAGGAAACAAAAAAAGAAATAAAAATGGTATATCTTAAGAGATGGTTCATAAGGGGCTAGATGTTGCCAGGCCTTCCTCAGCTTGAGAGGCACTTAAGAGATTGAAGTCTTTCTGTGATAAATGTGTAGAGCTTGATATTTTTTGGTGTTTATATTTTTCTGTCTTCCGTACATTAAATGGTACTTTGCAGTCATTGAGTCTTTACTAGAGTAGTGAAAAAAACATTTTAATTTTAGTATGTTTTTACTATTAACTCAAATGATTGAATTTATTGTATTTATGATTATTGTACACTACATGTAACGTGATTCTACCTAAATGAGTTTTTATCTGTTTAGTAGTTTTGAACTGCTTAGTACAATAAACATGCAGCCATAAAATAATCCTTTCTGAGTTAAATTGTGATGCTGACAGACAAAAAAGCAAGTCAGTCAGGCTCTGGGATTAGTGATCTTAGTATAGGGAGTTGCCTCTGCATTTTTGTGACACCAGGCGAAAGCTTCATAGCTGAACATTGATTTATTTTTCTTATTTTCAGCGAAATTTCGGCTTGTTCTTTCTGTTGTTATTCGTCAATGTTAACCTGTAAATTCTGTTTTGTGGTTTGTTCAAGCAACCCCCCAAAAAAACTACTATACAAGAATATTTATGCTTTCTATTGATCTATTGACTTATTTTTTAACAATTACAATTAACACAGCAAATGAAAGTTGCTCCTGTGCATTGTTCATAAATATACAAGCTTGTTATTTCATCTGATGTAAATACATGAGATATAATGTGCTAAAGCAATGAAACGCAAATACCCATTGTAAATAATGTGCCTATGAGACACCACTGATATTTCCAAATTTTAAATCAGTATAGTATTGATTTTTATTTTGTTTTATTATTTGTGCTTTACAGGGTGATACAGCTGCTGATGTTTTGCCTTCCTCCCTCATGTACTCCTGTTAGTGTTTTTCACCCATATTGATTGATTGAGGGTTCCCAGTTGCACACAGAAAGTTTTCTTCTTTTTCCTTCTCCCCCAGGTTTACCCCATTGTAGGTTTTCCAGACGAGGAGATTTGCGAGGCCTCAAAGAGAGGAATTCAGGAGCACCTTATGAAATTTTCTTCCATAAACCGAATCCTGCAGCAGGTGAGCCAGAGTTGCCCCCCCTCCATATATATCACATAGACAGTCTTGTTACATTTTGGTCTGCCATTGTGCAACTGGCAGTGTGTCAAACAGCTCATGCATAAAATATGGCAGAAATGAAAGTGGTGTTTATACTAATCTCTGTGTGATGACATGCAGACAGCATCAGAAATGTGAGACTTTGAAACGTTTATGACTCATACGATAGTGATAACATCCTTGTAGTCCTACTGTAGGACCAATACTTTGAATCCCAGTGCTGGGTTTCTTTGTGCCTGTACTTGTGTCATTTACAGTATATAAGTTGATACCCAACTAGAATTACATACCTTTTCCAAGGGATTCTAACCTCAATTTCTAGATAGCTTAACTTTTAAATGTAGCAGATCTGCCTTAGACACAGAAATATAATTCCAATAGATGTCTCTGGATTTTTTAAACATCTACATACTTTTTTAAATAAGAATGAAATGCAAAAATGTTTTCTTACATGCGTCTATTACAAATTTATAACTGAACTCTAACAAGAACAGCAGGTTTTCAAGCATCATCTGCATATCTCAGCCTGGTAATAATGTACTAATATTTACTATTTTACTGCAATTCCTTACAAAAAAACATTAAAATCATTTGGGTAATTAACAATAAAAGATGTTTGTCACTGGTCTTTATTGGGTAATCGCATTTCTTAAAACGAACCTCCTAACGCAGAAGAGATTCCAAAAAAAAACTAAGTCTCTTCTCTCTGCAGCGCCAGACCATTGAACTGCTTCCTCTGACCCACGCCTTCTATGACTACAAGGGACAAGAGTACACCTATTTCGTGTTTGGGATTGAAAACCAAGTTTACGCTCCAAAATACCCAACTAGTTGCTGTATTTTGTGAGGTGTTGACAGATCTCATTTGAGAAGAGAGGATTTGATATTTATTATCATTGAAATAAATACGCTTATTTACATTGATCATAAATCTATAATCTATACTTTATTTTTATGTACTTTTATATAATGATTCAAAGATAGGATGGGAGAATTAAGGATTTTGTGTATTTACATAGATTATTGCCGCCCTCTAGTGACTTGCAAGAGACTGTGTGCCCTGTGTTCTCTGCTCAGTACTGTTGTGAAAACCCCTTTCCGCCTGTCCGTGAGTGGTGCTTGTGGTGTGAATCGGGCAGCAGCAGTACAAGTCCACCTCCTTCCATATTTGTGGGTTCGGGAGGCAGCACTAAGTAGGCCAATTTTCAAAATTATTCGTGTAGCATTAAGGAGGATTTTGGAGCCACAGGATTATTGCACAACGACCAAGTATGTTCTGACCTGTTATTTCAGAGGTATTTGTTTCACCTTGGTTTTCCCCTTTTGAATTGTGGTCTATTTATAACTGATCGTGTTCAACATATTCTGTTAAACTTTTTGTTCACAAGATCAGGAGCATTTGTCCAGTTGTCCTGGCTAAATTCCGTTTGCACAATCTGGCCTTCCTAAATTTCCTCCTCAGTTTATTTGGTGATTTTCTATGAGGTGGGGCTACTTGCATATAATGACTGTACATAATCAATACAGACAGATACTATTATTATCATAGTTACTCTCAATATTACATAAATGATTGATTCTTACTAGTACACAACATTTCAATATATGTTACCTAGAAGCTGTATTTCTTTCTTTTTGACATTATTTAAAGGTTAGGGTGGTAAAGCAAATCTTGATTATCATTTTCTCCGTTTAAATACTCCTTTTTCAACATACCCACTCACACATTCATGTTTCATTTAGAGCTTGAATGCATTATTGTGAAATATTTTGGTATTAATTGATCTAGCCATGTCTAAGTTGATCCTGTATAGAGCCTGCTTTAGATGTAATGAAGTGCACACAATTATAATAGTTTACTATGGCAAATTATGGTAGTATTATAGTGCACTGTTGTAAGACACTAATCCTATGATGGGGCTTCACCTACAGTAGATTTTTTCTGTTGTGGTAGAAATATATAAGAGGATAAAGAAGCATTGCATTGAGAATGCAAAGCAAATGTTGGGAAACTGAAAAATGTACGACACATTTTCAAGAAAGGTTTGTGCACTCCAGTGCGAAAATGAGGTGATTTTTGTTTGTTAGAAATTGTTGTTTACCAGAATATTGGCAGCCGTCTTAAAATATGCCTGTATACTGTTAAATAATCTACCTAGAACTTAAGAACATAACAAACATCACAAAGGTTAAAAATGAGAGGACTATCTTGTTAATTTGATTGGCACTAGCTTATGGCTTTTAAAGGGTGCAACAGAATCAACCACTACAGCTGTTTTGTAATTGAAGTGCTTCCTGATTTCAGTGCTGAATGTGTTCCTTTTATTTTCCACATTATAGTGCCTTTGAAGGTGTTTGGAATATCTTCTGTAACTTTCTTTCAGACTTTTCCCATACACTGAACTGTCTGGAAAATGATAACAAAAGTGCAAGACACTTAAGGCATGTTTTCAGATGAAACAATGTTATGGCCACTATAGTCACATCAACGACTGTGTGCAAATAAATTACACCATAAATGTCATAGTTTTGTCAATTCTCCAAATTAAAAAAATGTCAATTTACATTATATATGAATGTTTAAGAACATTGTAAGATTGTCAGATTGTTTCCATGTGCCCTTGAAATGTTTGTCTAACTTTCTTAAGTTTTTGTAATAAAACGAATTGTATTTACAGTACATATTGTGCTTCATTCTTTATGGCCACTGTCATTGTGTGTCTCCTGATATGCAGTGTGGAAGTTATGTACATAAAGGTTCAGAAAATTCTAAAGTATTTGTTTTTGAGACCTATCATGATTTAAAAGAGTCCCTTGTTTTTAATTGGTAAGTATAGAAATAATTATAAAATGTAGAGCATTTTTTATCTGATGGGTATTGTTAGTCACTGATTTGACAGTGTTAAACAATTAGAGCAAATTAATCAGTGAATGATAATTCACTGAATTAAAAAATCCTTTGGTGGTATGGGATAAGATTTTTTTATGGGTACACATTAAAAATAAACATATTAATAGCTACTTGTTTTATGATAATTGTACCCTTTGATGTCCTTGAAATAAAATTCACTGTTTCTTCAAATCAAATATTTGAATATATTGAATCAAGTTGAGACTATTCGAGAAACAGACGGCAAGTAACAGAATAAGCCGATACAACCCCCACTAGAGGGCGCTATGCTATTGTTTCTGTCCGCATCCATTAACAGGCGGACCTCATCAGAGACGCTAAAAGATCTTCGGAAAAATAAACTGTAGTGAGGGATTTTTTAAAGCATCGTTTCCTTTTCACTAAAATGTGGTACACTGCAGTTTTCCTCCATTAATGTTTTATTTGAACTTTGGAAAACCTGCCTTGTTGATGAAAACAAGCAATCTTCGAAATTATCAAAAACAACCGTTTTTTACCATATCCGAAACTCACAACACATTTTCTATGAAAAATACATGGAATAATGAGAACATCTGTCAAGATTTAAAGCATAGAGAACGCTTGAATATATAACTGTGACCCGTGTGTGCTACTGGATTTAGACACCTGTGCGAAATGACGCGTAATATGGAAGAAATGCGTAGTGCGCATATTGCACACGTATAAGATCTTATACACTTGTTAATAGGTTTGTAAGGCATATACAAGGAGTGGTTTTCTTGACACGTGTAGGTTTTGTTTATAGTACTATGGAAGGGGATGAGCCTAGAAACAATTAAGGAAAACGTCACAGCGCTGCTGGGTGAGCTGTGTACGGGTAATGTCATTTCAGAAAGGGTTCTGTATGGAAATAGGACTTGAGGAAAAAGGTGCATTTGACCGGTTCCTATAAACAAAAAGTTGGGTAAGTTTATTTTGTTTTTTGATATAGTTTATTACTGTTTGTAAAAATGCGAATTAAGACTTTCGTTTTTCATGTATAATTTAAATATCAGAACAAAAAGGAAATTATAAAGATTGGTCAAATCTGGCAAAGTTTCTGTACAGATAAAGATCCTTGATACCTTTGTCTCATAATTTAAAGTATTTTTAAAGTGCAGGACTCAACAATTCAGTAGGTGAATAACTTAATTGACAAAGTAACACCTTTAATGTAATGTATCCTGTAGGCTACTACCTTCGTGTTGCTTGGTTAGCCCTATACAGAATAACATTGAATGTGTTTTTGAGCTATAAATAGTACCTTAACTCACTTGGGAATTATTGACTAAGAATGGTAGAATCGTATTCGATTTATCGAAATACATAAAGTTCATAACCCAGTGTATACGTTGCACTTGTGTTTCAGCTATAAGCATTTTCCCCGATACTTTTTTGCAGTTTCATAGGAGAAATGTTTAGATGCACAAAGGAAACATTCCCATGCTTGTTTAACGATAGTCGTCTCTAAACACTTCTAATGACATAAAGACTTTTGAATGAATTGCACAATGTATTTACAAAGTGAAAGTACGTCAAATGGGAGGATACTAGTAGTAATTGCTTAATTTGATGTTTTTTTTCTGTGAAGAACGTTGGCTGTATACAAATACTGTAGTTGTACATCTAAGAATATATCTTTTTTATTAAAATAAAAAAAATACATGAATGTATAATATTCAGCCAGTAACTAGTTTATTTTCAATAAAAATGCAATAGAAACTGTATTTAAGGTAATATGCTTAGTCAAAAACAGCACAAACTTTCTTCGCTTTAAACACATGTACATGATGAAACAACATGATGAGTATACTTGGGCAGCATGTTACTTAAGATTGGCATCACTGAAGATTTAAATGTAGATAGGGTTAGTGTTAGGTCAAATGCTGAGATGTTCTGCATAGTATAATCCATCTTTATGTGGGTATGTGAAATAGATGGCTTTTCCCTACAGTTTATCTTGAGACAAAACTTCACGGTTATGATCAAATCTGCGCCATTATGATATTAAATAATCAATTTGGGGAATGACGAGGAGAAAAAATGAATTATTGCCAATTTTATGTACCTGCTTGCGAAAATACCGACAAACTTTAGGAATTTTGTAATTGTCCATTTTTTGGAAAGAAAGATGAAACCGGACCTGTAATCCTGTAATCTCTACGGGTTATGTTACGATTAGGGCTAAATAGCTCTGCTACTGTCCGTTTTAGATGAGAGCGATGACAAGATCGTGGCAGCCCTAATACTGAACTGGATTTGAAAAGCGCACTAGGCAAGATACAGTAGGACGCGCCAGAGAGCGACTCCCTTAGGCGTTAAAGCACTTGTTTTTCTTTTTTTTTTGATGGATTATTTCTTTTCAGTTTTCCATGACAAATATTTGCTAGTGATATACTCAGTTCTTAAAGTTGGTAGGCTTATCAAAAACAACTTTAACTCAATACGGAAATCCAGCTAATCTAATAGTGCTTTATTTGTTAAACATAATAAAAACCAAAGCTAATGTATTTTTTACGCTTATATAACGGTTTAGCACCAAGATCCGCATATCAAGGAAATCTCATTTCACGCTTAAAAGAAAGCATTTTTTCGATATACGTTTTTGCTTAAAACGAGACCTGTTGCTAATGAAGACAACCTCCATGCTCCTGCCTTAACTCGGTTTCCATGACGACCCCTCCCTAGCCAGGGGAAGATGTGATGTACTGTAGGTGTCTGAGAGTGAATATATTTGTCTAGTTTTTATTCCAAGCCAGACGGACAGACACGCTATAGAATGCAAGCAGGTAAGCGGGTTTCAAGCAATAGGTTGAAAGAGAAAGCAAAAAAAAGATCTTTGAGGTCAAGTTTTTGCTTTCTTTCAGCTATTTTCTGGTTTATTGGAGCTGATGCACTAACCATCTGGGAGGTTCAGACAGCTTGAATTCTTAGCATGTGTTCTTACACTTGTGTAACAATGTTTAGGGCCCATTTAACAAAGCTGTCAAACAGCATTGGCAGTGGAGAGCTTGCTGTAGTTGTCGACACGGTTTGTTGCCAGGAGTTTCTGAAGTGTGAATTGTCTAGAAGCATGACCATCTGACATTTTTTTCCTTCAAAGATTCTATTCCAGTTCTTGCAAGTTTGGAATTGGACTTTTAGACTGGAAATTTTAGCTGTTTTCCTCAGTGGCATGTGTATTGAGAAGAATGTAAACTATTGCACAAACATTACTGTAACTTCACAAATGGAAAGTTCTTTAAACTTAGAATACTGAAGTAGAGGAATAAAGTATGTTGAAATATCCATGATTTCACATTGGCCACAGCCTGGTGTCATTTTCTTATTTTGAATAAAAAGTAAATCATATTCAAGAAACAATGTACATTTCACCGGAGGCTCATGTTTAGGAAAATAAAAATATATCCAAAAATTGCTATTTAAAAGATTGATGATAATGTCAAAAGATTAAAGTCAATGCAATGCAATGTTCCTGTAAAGTAATTAAGAAGACATTGTATAATCAGTTTCAATTAATGTAGTATACAAACCCAAAAACATATCCTTTCATTTTCATTTTATTTGATTTGTAACCAGTTCATGAATGGACTGTCCGACATGTCTCACCAAGTGAGGAAATGGGAATTTGCACTACACCACACATTTAGTAGTAAGTTAGTATTGAACTTAGAACTGCATATTGTTTTCCTTTTCCTGTTATTTCATTTACTTTAAATTGGTCCACAAACTGTGTTGCTGTCTGTGCATTTTCTCATGCTTACTAACAATTCTAGGGAAAAAATAGCTTTGGAGAACATTTCCATAGGTTGATAGACATGATTACATGATAGAGAAAAAGCAAGTTAGCATTGCTCAAAATAAAAATAAAAAATCTTCTGGAGAACATGAAGACCTTTTTTCCAGTACACATATCATATACTGTACTTCTCTCCTTCCTCTTCTCTCTTCCAGATCGGAGAATTCATTTTAGGCATTATTGTTTCAGCTTAGTACTTTGCTTATTCTGCAAACATAAGGTCAGTTAGAATTCAGAATACATTCTATATGTATAACACTTTCCATCATATATATATAGGACAATTTAAAAATGATGACCAGGAAGAATAGCCTTTTCATATACTGTATATATATATAATCTCTTGCTATTTTTTTATTTAGAATTCCTACACTTAGCTTGTTTTCAAAACTTAGGATGCAAACTTAGGAAAAGTAAAAAAGAAAAAGAAAAATTAAATCTGTCTCTGAGGACTTCTGTGTGTGCATCCTAAAAATGTGACACTTTACAACCTTGTCTGCTTCCTTTTATTAAAAAAAGCAGGTGTAAAGACACCTCAGTGGTAAATGCATGGTTAATATAGAATGATTTGTTTAGCACAGTAGTGATCTTGGCATTTAACAATCCAAGAAGAAACAAATCATCCAGAACAAGCAATGAAATAACAGGAATTTGCAGATATACACCTTTTGTGTGTAACTTGATGGTCTGTTGGTCAAATTAAACCTTGCTCAAGAAGACGATTGTTTATTTGTCACATTCACAAGCTGTTGGTAGAATTAACTCAAATGGATGACATTTAAACGCAAAATGTGAAACGTGAATATAAAAAGGTAAGGATTCTAAACGAATTTACTGGCAAGCAGCTCTATCATGACGATGAGTCTTGTGGAGTAAAAGATCATCAGCACAGGCTGCTTATAAATGTCCTTATGCTTATACAAAGGACCACCTGTTGGTTCTAATTGGAGTTCTGGGGGGTGGGGGGGCTATGCAAAGTTATGTTTTATATTTTGCATCCAAAGCGACAGCTTTTGTCGCCCTCTGGCCCTCCCCCACTCACAAACCTCTCCACCTCAGTGACATCCCAGAAAGCTGGTGTTTTGTCGACATCTTTAAAATGCTACTTCTGGGAGTTGTACTCACAGCACTCGAATGAAGTGGGCCGATGCATTAAATTGCTCCCTCTGACCGCAACACTTCTCTCTCTTGGGGCCTCTATTGAAAAGGATTGTAAGGAAAGGAGCTGGGAGCATTTCCATCATAAAAAAAAAGTACGTACAAGAGTTTGCAATGTTAAACACGCATACTAATTTGTCAAGTTCTCCCACATCGAGGATACTTACCATTCTTTATCTGCTGTTGTCAGTGCTTTATCGTACTATTCTGACTACTTATCTGTGCTTGGCTGAACTATTTCTAAGGGGTTACCACTAAAGAAGTTAACAAGGAGTGGCAAGAATTGGACATCAGATCAACTTGTTCCCAAACAGAAATATCTAAAAAACTATTTGAAATAATGCAGGTTATTCCAGTACTAACTAATAAAATTCTGTGGCCCCTTTTCAAACATTTTAATCATTGGTGTATTTTAATAGATTTTGTATATATATAAATTATTTATTTGTTTACAAACAACATATAAAGATATAATAAGAGCTGCTGGCTAAACAAATCACTAAGCAATTTAGGAATACCTTGCTGCACATGCCTGAAAGTAATGTAAAATACACACCGGCAGATGTGACTTTAACTGAGGCCTAGAAGTTTGGATTTCCTGGGGATTATAATTCATTTTCTGCAACAGGAAGTGGGAAAGAACGGTTTGATAACACTTCATAATGTGGCCCATTCTTGAGCACTTTGATATTTAATAAATTTTGCTTTATAAAGATCTGCAGGTTATTCGTGAATATTTTTATATCATCTGTTTACATGTTTTGGGTTAAGATGTAAGTAAGACAGATCATAAAACAACCCCGAGTTTTGAATTCCCAGTTTTCACATGAATGTGTGAGGTCTTTTCTAGCAGCTGTCACATAAGCCCTCCCAGATTCAAATGAGTTGTAAGAAGAGTATAAAATAATGTTTATTTGTCAGTCTTGTTTTGTGATTAGGGGGAAAGCGCGTTAGAAGTAGATAGGGTGCTAAATGAATGTCAAATGTTGGAATTTCCCCTGGTTTCTTTGTCTTTTCCTCATGTGTCAGATGAGTGCATAATTGATCATTTCTAAAGGGTTCACAGCTGCAGTGATAATTTTTTGAAGTGTGTCTGCAAGATGTTTTTTAAATCAGCAGGCAAAAGTTGAAAGCAATTTCATTGACTCTGCCAGCAACCTGCTCAGTAACAAAATCTTTTGAAGGCACACCCCCCTTGAACCTTAGGGTGGGAGGAAGGCAAGTACTCTGCATGAAAAATACATTACAGATCATAAGAAAGGTTATAAATGCGAGAAGGCCATTTGATTCTTCTAGCTTGTTGGGTTGCTAGTAATGTACCTAAGGGATCTAGTGACCTCATCCAGTTGCTTCTTACTACGGTAAAGCTAGTGTTTCAACTACACCAACACAGCTGGTACTTTATTCTAGATCCCCACATTCCTCTACCTGCTGTTCTCTGTTTTGAATGCACTTATGCATCCACTTTTGTTCCCTGGTTGGTGTTTCACTGTTGAGTCTGAATGTGTTTACTGGGTTGGCTTTCTCAATGCACTTGAGCATTTTGAATGCTTGAATCAAGTAGCCTCATCGTTTTCTTTATTCAGGACTACAAAACTCAGTTCTTTTAGCTTGCCACATAAGGAGATACTTCTGAGCTGTTAAAAGTGTCTTGACTGATTCTAGAGTAGCAGCATCTTTTTTGTAGGGTGGTGACCAAAATGTTGTACACAAAAATTTTAATGGGATTTTACCCAATGACTGTACAGTTTTAACATATGCACTGATGTTCCTTTACATATGCTTGGAATTAAGGATGCGCAGCAGGAAAACATCACAATATTATGTTAGCATTGACAGGAGGAATCTCTGTTTGGGGTATCTTTAATTGTACTGTCTTTTCTTAAGAAACAATGGTCAGAGTTTTAGATAAATCATTAAAATCTTATAAATTGGAATAAAGAATAACACAATTTGCTATATAATATAAAGTTGTTTTTGCTTTACGTGTATGTTATGTCAAGACTGCTTTATTAACGAAATAAAAAGAATGGTAGAGGTTTTCAACAAGCTTGTTACTCAAAAACTATTGCCAAAGGTAATTCTTTTCCCATTAAATGAAAAAAAATGCCTTATAAGACAAGAGCAGGGCCTTATAAGATGAGTTTTGTAAAATAAAGTTAGTCCTTGAGAAATATAAACAAGTCTTTATATGTCTATAAACACTGGAGAACAAGAAAAATGCCTTTAAAAAGTTTGTGTTCCTTCCTTGTTTGTATTCCCCACATATGCAGCACAGTTCTCCAGCCCAAGCTCTGTAAAACAGGGACCCTTAAATGCCACGTGCAGATCTGTGCAGATCTATTATCTGATCATACAGTGTGTGTTTCATATTGGTCTCCTGTGTCTTTTGAGTGCCCCACTCCATTTCTCCAGCACCTTAGTTTATTATTATTAGTCTTCTGCGTTTACGTAAAGGATCCTGCCAGTCTTCAATTCTGCTTCAGTTGTCAAGCTCCTCTGCATAAAGCCTCATGCTCATTTATTTTTCTCCTTGAATTAACCCTGAACCTCCTCCTGAGACTTGTACTGTGATGATCCCTATGCTGCCACCTCTCCCTTAGAGGGCCCATACAGTCCCAGGCCTGCTTTTCTTCACCACAAACTGACAGGGCCCACAGTAGGGAAGGGGTGAGGAAGGAGGCAGGATCTGGGGAAGGTTATTGCTATACTTCTCTGTGAAGTATTTGAGGACTCTTTATGACCTTCTCCCAAATCATTTTCTCTCTTTTTTTATAGGCTTAACCCTATATCATATTTCTCCGCTAGAACAAAATGTGTACTAGTATAATGGACAGGAAATGTGAAGTAAATACAAATACATTTTTGTGTCAAGGCTAGTCGACGTCTTGTTCAAACATCTGTGCTAAATTATGAAAAACAGAAATTCGGAGAGAAATCTATCAAGAAATAAACGTCAACTGCCTTAGTCCAATAATTATAATTTGAATGCTAAGCAGAAAGACTAATGCATCAATGAGGCATGTCACCTTGATTAGATAAACTATTAGGGCAATTACCGAAGGGACTTTATTGGAAGGCACATTGTTGTCATGCCCACTTATCTGACACCTAACATATATCTATCATTCTAGATATATGGCAATGAGCACTGTACTCATCACAAGCCATATATGACTGACTATGAGAGAGATAGCTACATCTCAAACATTTCCCTGTTATTCTTCGGTTATACTAGCAAGCCAGCAGCAAAAATCATAATTAAATAAAAATAGTCATGATAACCAGATTTGTGATTCTGGGCCCAGAGCCTTCTCATATATTGATGCTTCACTGTAGAAACATACATTTTTCTTATGAAAGGAATGCCTTTTGCAAAGATAGAAAAGTTTGGAAGTGACTTCATTTGATGATCAGACAAGTGTGAAGACCAGCCTGTATGACATCTTTTTTTCATGGTTCATTTGGCATGGTTCTCTGTTTTTTAGAAATCCAGCTAACCTTAACTCCATGTTGATTTCTGAGCATGTAAACTTGGATACTTTAAATGGCAACAACATGAAGTCTTTATTCATAAAAGTTTATACTTTCATATATGTAATATATTTAAATTACATATAATGAAATACTGTACATTGCACCAGTATGTTAAGCTGTTGAACCAAGGGGTGTGTATTTAAGGCATATGCTGTTTTATTATTGAATGTATTTCCTAAAAGTCCTTCCAGCTTTCAGTATGTGTTGTTAACATCAGATTGAGCAATTAAACATGTAGCATTTCCTGTATTTACTTTCGATACCATTCATGGTAACCTTCTCTAACTGGAATATGTCATTACCACATGCCTCATTATGTGAATCCCTTAACTACAATCACAGTATATGTTATAGGTTTTCAGTGAAATAGGCTAAGTGATAGATTTTGTCCTCCCTTGATACCCTTGAAAAGGATCATTTGGGAAGGTGGGCTGATATAGACTTGCAAATGAAGGTAATATAATGATCTTGATTCTGGTATAGTTATGGCTAATTTTAATGTTTTGTACAGTAATAGTTGTACTTCTATCTTACAATCTAGATTCCATTTTGGCATTCTAGTTCCAAATGTTCTATTTTGTCTATATTGTTCTACATTGTCTGTGACAAAGGTATAACTAGCAGATTGTGTTGGAGTGTTGTTGCCATTTTAGTTTATTTTATAAAAGCAATGGTCCACTGTATACAACATCCTCTCTTCCAACAAGAGGCACATTATAACCGTAATGTGTACTGTGCAATCAGGCATTTGAACAGGCGTTGTCAGGGAAGACATACACTAGTTTTAGTTGTTTTTGTGACAGTTTTTTGCTCCCTTCCTCCCCTGCTGAGTTTGGTGTCCGGGGGCAACAGATGACCTGGTCACCAAGAGAGACCACCCAAAAAGAATGTCACTGGTGTCCCTGGACTGTTTCCGTCAGAAAAGACCACATGAAAACCAGCACACACTCTGTGGCCAAGGGATTATGCTTAGATTGAAGTTAGCCATTCCTTTGCATTCAAATGCTCAGCTTCTATACTTTGCTGATAAGGCTCTGTCTCATCCCTTTCTCTAAGCCTTGGCTGGTGACTTTGCTTTAAATAAGTAATTGTCAGCCTTCTGGGATTCCAGTGGCATCTTGTGGACAAAATGTGGACCAGTGTGGTCATTCCTGTGTCACAACTTCCCTTGCATATATATTTAAATTGAAGGTTGTAGATGTTGATGCAGTTTTGAAATATCTCTTATACTATTTGGGACGTGAACTGTTGAACTGTTATAGATTGAGTCCCTAGACTGTTTATGGATTTGTTCTACTGACATTTGTTTTAATAGGAAGGCTCCACCACAGGCACATTACATCAGCAGTCTAGGTTTTGTTATAGTTAAGTGTACAGATTATACAAAATTAGGAGAACTAGCAAAAACTGGAAGCTTCCATTAATTTAAAATATATTTATATCAAATTCAGTACTGGGCAAGCATCTGCCAGAAGACATTTAATGTGAAGGGTGCAGGGTTTTACATACAAAAACAATCTACAATCACAAAGAGGAAAATGCTGAGATTGAAGAAGCAATTTGAGAAATGAGAAATTGCTGACACATCATTTTTGTTTTTTAAACAATGTGGTATTAAAGTAATAAAAAGGCCAAACAGAATGCTAAAATATATATATAAAAGTGTAGAATTTAAATCATGGGAAGTTATGTTAAAATGTACAGTGAATGAGTAAGACTTCATGTAGAAACTATGTACAGTTTTTTCATCGTAATATGGAAATGATATTCCTACTCTAGAAGAAGCCCAAAGAAGAGCAACCAAGTTCATTCTCTGGCACAGTTGGCATTTGTAGACAACGTCTTGAATAAACCAACTAGGAATCGCTGAAGATGATTCCATAGCTTCTTTCAAGAAACGGTTTGTTGAGACATTTGAATCAATTAGCTACTACCGAGCACCAAATGGCCTTCTCATGTTTATAACATTTCTGATCCCCTGTAATGTATGTTTCACATAGAGCACTTCTCTTAATCTCACCCTATAGTTTAAAGCACAACAAAGTGTGTTTTTGAAAGATTTTGTTACTGAGTTAGATGGGCCAAATGGCATTTCCCCATTTCAGACTTTCTTATGTTTCTTAAAAAGGTCAGCTCAGGTGCTTCATAACATCTTAATCTCCGAGCATGGCAGGAATTTTCAGTAATGAGGACTGCAGTTTGGTCTGATTTGGTTATTTTGACTCTTGTGGCTGATGGTAGATGATTCTTGGTAAATTGGCCTGCTTTGATCAGTTGTCCTGGATCACACATGGTGAGGAAAAACCCCCACTATCGACCGAACAAGGTCATTTCATCATCATAACAAAACACAGAATGTGTTAAAGTTATGTTTCTCATTGAAGCTAGAGCCAGGTGAAATCATTTGTCTATTATTGAGGTTGTTTGAAATTGTTATTAATGATAGCAGTTAATAAAGCTGTCATAGATGTATTTGACATCTCTATACATATGCCTGAATCACATTAGTCTGTTGCAGTGTGAACTATATTTTAACAGTACTTTGGACCTTCACAGTAAGATTTGTCTTTTGTGTAATCTTTAGTGGATTCTGTAAGTACAACCTGGATATTTTAATTCTTTACACAATGCCTTCACTATTGTGTTTTTGTGATTTTTGGTTTTCTGTACAAGACAGGGACAATATATTTTTTAATAGAACTGCACAACTGCGAGTTTCGAAATAAACAGTGCATTTAATTATTTATTTTAAACATATTCCTTACAGAAAGCAACTGAATGGTTAATGGGTGTACTCAGACCTGCTTCAAATGTTGGCTGTACTTAGTTTAACTATGGTTTTGGGGCAAATTCTAAAAATCTAAAACTACCTCTAGATATCCTGTAATTTTAAAGCCAGCTGGTAACTGGGAACAGATTTCCAAGGTCCGCTTTCCAGTTCCACTAAGCTGAGAGCATTAATATGTCCTCCTGTTGGCTAAGAATACACCAAGCATTCATTTGTATCCAGTACATGTGGGTTAAACTGGTATGAAGCTGTAGACCAAGAGCATCTCATCTCTCTTGTCTCCTGAGTAATTAAAGATCTTTGTATATATTTCAGCCATTGTTACAATTCCTTATTTCTTATCTGTTCCAAGTCAACAAACATTATACTGCTGAAAGGTAGCCAAATCATATTGTTTATTTCCTGGAGTTTGTTTAAATGCCAGAAGTGATGGATGTACTTGCTATTAAAGTGCACCCCAGGAAAAGCACATACAGCACGGAGGCTGAGTGTATGACGTTTCTTTTCAGAATTAAACACAGCTATTGAAGAGTGCTCTTCAAGCCAGGCACGCTGACTCAGTCATCAGGGCTTAAGCAGCTGTTCACGTGCACTTCTGGCTATCCCTTTAAGGAAGTGGTTACTTGGTCAGAAGTGTAAACTACGTCTATCCTGTTATGAACAGGATGTCTTCAAATTCCAGTATTTCTGGAATTCCATACAATATGCCTGGACAATGAGCAGAAAATCAGTAAACATAGCATCATTGTCCTTTGATAAACTGTCTGTGTTTGTGGAGAGTGGATAAGCTGGTGACCAAATTATTCTAGCCTGAATGAAGAACCTTTAATACATTACATTGAACCCAATGGGATATCAGGCACATTTTCTCCACTCTGATGCAATTTATGGTCCACTAATCTTTTATCAGTTTGGAGGTCATTTAAGATCTCCTGTACGGCACCATGAGGTAGTGTGTTAATGGAAAAAGATTTCTGAACTCTAGACCTTTTTGGTTTCAGTGTACTGCAGCGTCCTCCCAGAATAAAATGAGCACTTGTGTCTGATGAATATTCATATATAATACAGGGCCCCTCCAATAACATTCTTTTTCTGTGAGCCCAGTCAGAACTATCGAATATCAAACCAAATGGTATATTTAGACCATGAAGACAAAGATAAATGACAGCAGGCTGATCACTGCGCAGAGATCCAGCAGGAGCTGCAGGTGACGAAACCCATTGTCTTCTACATGTTGCTTTCCATCTTGCCCCCTCTTTGTTTACAGGAGCTTAGGACTTGTATATTCAAGATGTTGTCTATTGTGAATGAAAACAATTGCTTACAAGCTGAAGACCTGTTAAAAGATTAAGGGCTTTGGTTCAATTTCACTTCTTTTTCTTCTATTTGTTGTACCAGAAAATTTGAATTGAATTAACAATTAGTTTCTTTTCTTATTCTAGTGTGATTCGATGAATTTAATTTCAAGCTGAAAAATAGAAAGGTGAAACACAATTTTTCCTGTATAGTACAGTACCTTCTTTGGGTTTGGGCTGTGCTGTCGAAACCTTGTATTTCTCATTTCTGTTTTTCAGTGTGGAATTAGCCTTTACTTGTTTCTGTGCAGCCAGCGCATGCTGATGCAGATCCCTACTTGAACATGTTCATTTGATTTAGCTTCTTTAGTAAAATAAGTCTATAACACAGATTACATGATTTTGAAATCTGAAATCTGTTTTCTAGTGATTGCAAAGTCAAGTAGAGAGACCTGCCAAAAGAACGGTATAATATGTACAGTACAGTATATGACACAACTGTAAGCATTGCAGTATGTGGTAGCTTGGTCTAGATCAGGGGTGGTCAATGTTAATTCAGGAAAGCCACAGTCCAGAAAGTCTTATAGATCACCCTTAAATCATTTAGTAATGAAGACTTAAAACTAATTGGTGAATGTGAATTAGTTGGGTAGATTCAGGAATGACCAGTTGTTGATCTTGAAAGCTACGGGATGATATATTGGTGTACAGTGATCTCTAATTTACTGGATATAGTATAACAAATGAAGGATTGTTTTAGTGATTAATATAGTTCCAAATGCTTAAAAATATATGATGGAAGAGTGAACCATTATTCTGAATCTCCAGAGGCAGAATGTCCACCCCTGGTATAGAGTGTTGTGCGGGTTTTGAGGAATAATTTCATGCTGAAAGCTTATACTGTATGTGTATGAAGGGCTAAGTAAAAGATCTGGACAAATGCTCATTCATATTTAACATACAGTAGCATCTCTCTGTAATAATCACCTTAGTTTTAAATATCTGATCTATGCATTAGAATATATGTAACTACAGTATACAGTATGTGTAATGTCATGAATGTTCTTTGTTGATTAACCATACAATTTGTTATTGTTTAATTTACAAACCAAATTAACCTCAGAATTGACTTAATAATTTTTTTTTGAGAGAAAGGGAAATTTCCGACATATTTCAACATAGTGCAAATTACTCCATACACTATTAATTAATCCCCTCTCTACCACTGTCTGTTATTTTCTTATTCTACTAAAAACAACTTAAAAACAGGTCAAAACATTCCATGTCACACCTTAATTAGCTTAAAAGACACATCAACGTTACCCTCTAATTTAAGCAAATCCTAGCCCGAAGCAACATATATCCCCATCCCCTTGGGTATACATTTAGACAAGCTGCATTGTCTGGAAATGGTTTCCCTAATTCAAGGAAAATACCTTACCTTATAATCAGGCTTGCATAAGAAAACAAAGTATTTTTCCAAAGAGTGTTTAGCAAAAATATCATGCCAATGATTCTGTCCCCACAATTTAAACTCAAATAAATAATGCTTTTAAAAAAATGCTTATTAGTGTATATAGAACACATTGCACTGTGATACAATACAGGGTGATGGCGTTGATTAAAAAACCTTGGTTTCCTTTTAATAAGGGAATAAAGTCAGAAAATAATAAGTACAAGCAATAGATATTATTATATTCAGCACATCAAGTGATACAACCAGTCATTATACCAAATAAAGACTGGCTACACTACCATTAAAAAAAATATGCATTTTTAAGAGAAAAGCAGATTAAAGTCAGAACACTTTATTTAACAAATCACACACAAATCTCATTTTTATTTTAAAAATCCAGCATTATTTCCTAAAATACAGTAAATAACCTCTGACTACATCAATCTACATGCAAGCGTTCAATTCTGAGAGTGTAGCAAATTGTGGGATTCTGTACAGATAAATCATAATTTGACACAAAATTGGAAAAAGTTCAATATTTTGAATGTGCATAATGTAAACCAGATTTTAGCATGAATTCAAATGAGAAAAGTATGCTGTCCTTAGCCAGATAGAAGTGGCACAGATAAAAGAGTACATTTTTTTGTCTCTGTTATTTATTGTGTATTAATTCATGTGTAGGGGCTAAGAGAGAGGTCAGGAAAACTCATCAGTCTTGAGAAGGATTGCAGTGATACCTAGGCAGGAATGGAGATATATGGATATCTAATGGCTCACTTAAGATGTTCATTCCAGACCCTGACGCCACTTCATTGTGCTTTATCTTACTGTCCTTAACAGATCAAGGGCATACTTGGGTCTGTAGAATTTGAAGTGTAATAAATGAATATGTTAGCCTGTATGGTATGGGAATAGAAAGATTTGCTTTGAAGTCTCAAACGTTTACATGTGCTCCAATAATTAAGATAGCTTTGGAAAGGAATGATAGCTTCCCCAGGTCATTCTACATTTGAGACGCTACTGGAAATACACAAGTGTTGCACAACTGAGACGTTATTGAAGTGAATAGCATTAACGTTCATTGAGGATTCTGCTTGTGTTCAAAGTGATCAGAACTCCTGCTGTAGAGTTTTCAATTGCTTTGGTCTAGTCAGTACAATTTAGACAATACTTTATTTATTTAATTTAATGAATTTAGATAATACTTCCATTTTCAATGTTTTCTGCTGTATTTACTGTTGGCTGATTGAAGGAATAGCTTATCATTCGCCAGAAGATTGTAAGATTTTTAAGTGGAGTGTTGCATTCAGCTAGTGTTCCAGAGTTGCTGTACAGCCTTGTTTTGAGAGCACATTTTTGGCATCTGAATTAGCCAATTTACCAACTGCTGAGCCGTTTATACACTTTCATTACTTCTTACGCAGTTAAATGTTGCACTGTGTTTCAAATTACACATAATTTCGACTTCCTCCTTTAGTTTCCTGGTTATAATGGACTGCAATTCAATTCCATGTAAAATATACACGCATGAGGCGGAAACAGTACAATGGTACATTTGTACATAACGGTTCATTTATACACGGTTATTCTCTGAAATATTTTTTTGTATTATTATTGGAAAGAAATCTAAAAGGCTTCCTTGTCAGAAAAGATCAAGACAACTGCAAAAAACAAACAAAAGCACAATTGGAAGACTCCAGACAGATGGGCCCTACATGCTGGTGGTAAGAGTGCTCCCGTGTCGAAAAGTTCACCAGAAGAAAAGGTTTCTTTTTATCTGACAAAATAAAAGACAACAGCAAATAAACAAGATACGCAGGTCGCACAGGAAGAGTCGTTTCAGCAGGACAGAGTGGCGCAGGATCTGAGGAGTGTCTTCTCGCTGTGAGTCAGAGGGATTGTCTCCAGTGGTTTTGTCCTTGTCCGCCATGGGAACAGGGGAAGTGAGGAGCCCCACAGGATCTCAGGCAGGCCTATGAGGTCAATGTACAGCATTGTTTTCAAGAATAATAGGTCCATTTTTACCATTCAAGGAAGATCCTGTATGTACTGTCCTTAATGCACTATTCCTGTAAGAGGTTCCTTATATCAAGACATTTCTGACTTGTCCAGTGGAAGTGGTGAATATACATTAAGCCCTAGAAAGAAAGAGCTTATACTGTTGTGATTATAAGACATACAGTAGTTTTCTGTTGATGTTTGAAGCCCTGTCATGTGTCAAGGAGCAACCCTGACACACAGATAATTTCATGAAGCAGAAATCCTATTGGAAAATAAAGATTTTTAGTAATTTTAGCAGGTTTAATGTGCATGTTATGGTATATAGACATTGTGGTTGATAATACATCTTGTAAGATGACACATATCTTTATTAAATTCTTCCAATTTGTTTAACAGTTATTTCACTTTGGTGTGCAAGTCAGCCAGTTCATTTTGCCTGTGCACATAAGAAATTGATTTCTTTCTGAAAACTGATCTTTTGTCATAAAATACGGATTTCTGTTACACCACTTTTAAACACACTCAATAAAAGTGGCTTAAATAAAAACACTATGGAAATGGTTATTAACATATTTAGTATGATTATTTCCAAAGTTTTTGATTAAGCAGAAATTTGCTCTTTTAAGTCCATGACTCCCAAATAAATTATATGTAAATTAAGTAAATTTCATCTCTGTATTACATAGCTTTTAGTGGTTTCTTTAAATGTTTACTATCGCTTTCATATGAAAAGGAGCCAAATTTACATTGGAGTAAAAAGCTTTGAAAGATCTCTGTAAGTCTTCAGTTTGGTCCTGCTAGACAAATACATTTGTGCTGATTTAACAGAGCATTTCACTAGAGTTTGTTCTTGTGGTTCCCAGACACTGTTGTCTTCTGGCTCCCAGATGGTACCGGAAATATGCCTCAGAAACTGCTTTGAGTGGAAACAATGGGAGTCTTGCTGGTAGCCTTTTCCAGCTGGATAAGACTGAGGAAGCGTCTTTACTGGATGCTTTATGGTGATATCAGACGTCATTCAACATGTTTAAAAGGAAAGAATACCAAATATGGCTTGTGAATACCCCATTGCTGGATTTGCTATGGTCTTATTTCTCAAACCATTTAATATGTACAATCACGGTTGTATTCTCAATGGTAGTCTAGTAAGACTGATAGTGTATGAGAATGAAAAAACAAGATGTGGAATAGCACATACTGGATTCTGAAAGACAGAGCCTGAGCAAAAGGTCACTGTGAAAGAATAAAACCTTTCCAGATCTCAAGCAAAACTAGTGATGTTCTTTCAGATAGCAAGAAAACATGAACTACAGATGGAAAGACCTGGGATTTCAAATGCAATTCCTGGAGGGCCTAGTGTCTGTGTTTTGTTCCACCCTGAGTTAATAATGAAACAATTAAACTGAATATATTCTTAGGCGTGGGATGTGGGATTTTCCTTTAAGTCTTTAACAGTTTATTACTTATTCATTAACTCCATTAAAGTTACAGTTACCTATAAAACACCTTGTAGCCTGGATATAAGTATTACAATTACTGTATGTAGTTAATTAAATATGTAGACCAACTATGTACAGTAACTGAGAGCTCAAGTGAAACAAAAACCAGGCCACACTAGGCTCACCAGGAATTGAGTTGGAACTCCTGGGACAGATGTTGCAATGCTAGCAAATGAAACAGCCTGTCTAAGGTACAGTATAATATTCGCATGGACCATGTAGCTAGCATTCCTGGGCTAAAATGTTAAGTTAAGGCATACTGTATATGGGATGTGAAACTGTGACTTTTATGACTTTACAGTATGCCAAACCTAGAGCAGAAAGATTTCACAAGGAAATGATAACAGGTGCGATTGGCTGGCACTGGCTAGTGTTTCCATGACAACAGTCCCACAAGTGGTTCTGGAAAGTGAAAATTGTATGAAGGCATCCTTAACAACATTGTGCAATGTGTTTAGACAGAAAACAGACACAAGTGGAATTTTACAAACACTTGCAGTGCTGAAAAAGGGCCACCTATTTTTTCTATTCAATCACTCGCCAGGGTCTACTGATTTTACACAATTTATGCTGAACTTCTTTCATTTGCTGTTAAAAAAGTCAGAAAGCTGAGCAGTCCGGAAAAGGGTTGATGCAATATTAAATTCTAAAATGTTCACTTTATACCAACAAAAGATAAAGAATTGCTAACAGGAGGAATGCTTACTGAAGCCTCAGTGGATAATTGATCCCAGAATTTTTCCTGGGCAGTAGAAAAATCTCTTATTTCAGTATTACGGGCTACATTCCAAACACCCAGACCTCTGGATGAAGTTTCTTCTCTTTTCTAGTGCTGAATCCATCATCGCTCACTGGTGATTGTACTTAGCACTACTAGTAAATAGAAATTGTCTTATTTAAAAAATGTTGTAATTAATATTGTTAAGGCAGAAAATAACTTGTTACAGAGTACAAGTGTTCCCTTTCAGAATGGTCTATAGTTATAAAATGTGTGTCTTAGGAAATAAATCAATTGTAAATATCTCACTTTGGCCAAATAATACTAATGAGCTAATAATAGAAAAGAAATAAACATATATCTTCTGTTTCTTGTACAGTACAAGAAAAATTTGGTCTGCATTTTTCTCATGAGAATTCAATGCTAAGTCCTGAAATCTAAGTAGAAATAACCCACTAACGGTACAGTGTGGAAGGATAATTCAGTCATACATATGTATGTGACACAACACCAAGCTCAAAAAGGGCACATAAAACACCATTAGTATCTGGTTTCTTGGTTTCAGGGCCGGAGGCAGATGCTTATGCAGACAAATGCCATTTATAGCAAGGGTGTGGAAACCTGGGAATACCATTGTAGTCAAAGGTGCTTGTTTTGACATGACATAAATATATAAAAATATTGAACAAAGCATTCCAAGAAGTACTGTATATGCTATAACAGTGTAAGCAGTACACAATATCATCATATTAACAGCTTTTTTTCTCAAACCTTTAGAATATCAGTTGTAATTCAAAGAGACTATGTCCTTGCATATTTTCAATCCACAAAAACCAGTTGGAGACTCCTTCTTTCAGAGGCTAACCTCAAAGCTAAGAACTGGAGGAGCACGCTTAAGACAAGGACAGTGAAGGCACTATTAAAAAAAGGACGTTAAGTTCAATCAATGAATTACTATGATAGTAGACCTTCAAGAAGAATGCAGCAGAAAGAGCAAATTTAAGTATTCTTCCTTTGTGAATTTGCTGTTTGCTCTTTAAACTGGCTTTGGATCAATGTTCCCTCTAAGCTGTGCATTTCTGCACACACACACAGGTTCTGAAATCTGCACACATTAGCAATTGAACTGCGCACAAAAAATTAAATAAAAAAAATATATGATAATAATAAAATAAACACTGTCAATTGAAAAATGCTAAATTGCAAGAGGCCCAACTTGGCTGTGTGCATTATTACTGCTCCTCGATAATCGATATCTATGCTCTCGTAGTCTCGTACCTCACTGCTCATACTCGCTCGACACTCAGTCTCTATGACTGGGCTTGTTGAATCGCTGTCCTGGACTTTTGGATCTCTATGCTTCTATGAGAATGACTATATTAACAAAAAAATATTTCAGGTTTGGAATTCAATATTACACTCACTTTAGTGCGTACAAGTTTTTGTCACTGGGGGAAAAATGTGCACAACTTGAAATATGTGTGCACACAGGCCGTTCAGAATTAGAGGAAACATTGCTTTGGATGCCTTTCTTTCTAGAAATGTGATGCTACCAGAATCACCTATAGCGTCAGAGATGTCCTCTTATCGGGTTTCCCTCTAAAGGAAAGGCTGCTTCTTTTCAAAGCTGCAGACCCTTTAATGGCAGAGGAGCATAAATCTGTTTTTTCTGTCACAAAGATGTGGGCATCTGGAGCCCAGGAATCTTCTGCTAATTAGGTGCTGTGTCTGGGCCTTGCAGGGGTGTTGGTGGTAATGACTGTTATTTTCTACTTGGCAGAGCCACATCACAAAACAGGACACAAGAAACATTGGGAGTGGAGTTTCATGTTTCAGAGGTCAATGGAGGTGGCATTCGTGGGTGTAAAAATGAGCTCCACAAACATATGCCCCCATCCTCTCCCCACACTCTCTACCAATAATACTTCATTTTTAAAAGGTTTTTTGGACTTCAAAGGAGGAATTTGAAGTACACTTAAAATATAAGGCACAAATCCATTGGAACTAAGAGGGCCATAGGAAGGATTGGTCCTGTTTTATCTCTGTTTTTACAGATTGAAGATTTAGAGTTCCCTTTCTCAGATCTTGCAAAATCCGTAATCCTTTCACAATGCAGGTATGAAGTTAATATTACATGTTAAGAACATAATCTTTATTTATTATTTTGGAGAGCTGCTCATGCATATCTCTTTAAGAGCTTTTAATTCTTTAAATGTGAATTCCTTGTTTTGTTTCTTTTGACTAAGAGTGCTGCTGAACAGTATGTGCTACAATAAATTTGTTTTATTTCTATTTCATGTTTTTCACCCAGATATTTACTTCCTCTGCCTTACATTCAGGTGCAGGTGTTCCAGTGAAAGTGTAGGTTTAAGTTAAAATTCTCTTTCTATATTTTCATGTAGTTTGAAAATAATAATTGACTTTATTACTATCAAGAGACATAGCCCAGGTTAATAAATAACTCTTTGTACGATATGATATAGAAGAACAATGTTTAATTAAAAAAGGGAGCATTTTATATTAATACCAGTAATGATTCTTTGCATTTATATAGGATCCCACAGTGCTTTACATATAGATGTAAATGTATGAAGAGAACACTTTCTCCGCCACTGAAATACAGAACCTACAGTGCTACCCTGGCGTCCTGGCAAAATTTCCCATTGGCCCTTACCAATCATGGCCTCCTAATAATACCCATCTATGAATTGGCTTCATTACTCTCTGCTCTCCTCCCCACTAATAGCTGATGTGTGGTGAGCGTTCTGGCGCACTATGGCTGCTGTCGCATCATCCAGGTGGATGCTGCACATTGGTGGTGGTGGAGGGGAGACCCCATTACCTGTAAAGCGCTTTGAGTGGAGTGTCCAGAAAATCGCTATATAAGTGTAAGCAATTATTAATTATTAATCATTATTACAGTATTTGGGTAGGGGTGGCAACAATTGCTTTGCTAATTGAATTAAGGGTAAATTTATGTAGGCCAGACTGTGCAGTCCAATGTTAGAACTTTGGGCATTAGGGTTAACATTACACCACTTTAATGACTAAGTCCACAGGACCTTGATTTAACATCTTATCTTAAGGATAGTATCCCCTACAGCAGTGTCCCTTGTCACTATATTAAGCCATTGGTACTGTAGGTCCAAAGGGGAAAAAAGCCACCAGATCCACTTACAGTAATAACTTGTCTTGCCTTGAAGTTATCTCATTCCAAAACTGACCAAATTGAGGCATTTTTTAGCTCTCATAAATCTGATGAGATGGTGGAAACGCTGCTTTTTAAACGGAAGTGCAGTACATTCATCACGTGACATCTTCACATCAGGTTAAGTTGTTTTTAAATATACAGTATGTTTTTCTTCTGTATTTTATATTGGAGTAAAAGTGTAGTTTTAGAACCATAGATTTTTGTTTCTCTCCTTCATTGGAAGTGGAGGTCAGTATTTCTGTTCTTGGGTTCTTAATCATGGTGCTCATGGTTTGTTCTGAAAGATGAAAGATGGTTTGCAATAACCATTACAAGAAGGAGAAGCAGTGTATTTGGGTACCAGTGGCAGCTGTCTGTAATGTGTACACCACTGGTGTGTAGTGCTGGTGAAATATTGGACATCATACTGGCACATTCATGTAGCTGACAGGCATAATTGATATTTACAGTATATTCACACCTTGTTATAAGCAGACATTTGTTATTGGTATTCATTTGCAGCCATATATATAACATTCTTAGAAAGAGAAGCAACTAAAAATTCATTCATCTTTTTTTAATAAGACCTGCAGGGTGCTTGGCTCAGTCTTCAATGAGCTGAGTTACAGGAAAAATGTGTTACACTTGGCACTCTATGTGAGTTGCTAAGGTGTGCCGGTGCCAGCATTTAACACACAACACTGGACATTAAAAGACCTCTGTCTTTGTGCCAAAACTGGCACTTAGTTGTGTTTTTCTCAACTTACGCATGAGGACAGTTAAAATCCAGATATGCAGCTTCACTGTGTTTTTCAAATTAGACTCACCCTATCTCTAGCATTTGTATTGCGGTTTGAGTGACAGCTCTTCTTTTTAAACAATGGGGTTTTAAAAAGCTGCAATTAGAATCAAAGAAGGTTTAATACAAGTAGAAAAAGAAAAGGCTCTTCAGTTTTTATAATCATTGTATAGCTTTGGATGTCTTTGACTGAACAAAGCAGTACAGCTGGATGCTTGTTTATTGGCTGACTAAGGATATTGTGGATGGGTCCTAGGTTTGAGGTGCCTTTCACAGGCCTAGAAGGATACAAATGAGGTGCCTTTGTTTTTATTCAGTTTTTGTCATGAAGAGACTTTATTTGTATAGAGCTCCTTTCTTTATGCTGTTGGCAAAAACCAGACAACATCTCTTGTCTTGTCTCAAAGCTTGGGTAACTGATGTTGGGTAGGCTCTTTGAGCTTCAGAATGTGCCACTTTCAAGTTTTAGATGAGAGCATTCCTCTGAAGACTTTGTTTCAAACGCATGCTTTCTGGCTCCTTAGTGAAAACATAACTTTTCAATCATTCTTGCCCAAATTTTGAGTTGCCCCAAATAATCTGACATGATTAAAAAGGTTAAATTAAAAGAAGAATTTTAAATTCTTAAAGATAAGCAGCAACAACAATTTTTTGGTTTAAAAACTTAAGAAAAGTAGACTCTACTTTGTTTACTAGAAGTAAAAAAAACATGCCGCAGATAAAAAATTATTATTCAATAAAGCCCTGTAGTTATAGTTAATATATTTTCTCCAGAGTGGTGATATATCTAATATAAAAGTTCAGGTGGGTAGCTGCATTAGCAAGCATAGACTGCAAAGGAACAAGTAATAGGTTTATTCCATGCTGAAAAGAGAAGAAAGAAAACACAACGTTTTGGCCATGGAGACTTGATCTCAGTTTTCTTGAAATTGTGTAGCCTGGATTATGTGTTGTAACCCTTATAACAGTTTTATTAAATACATTTTCTTAGAAATTCTGACTTATATCATTATATATTCTCTTTTCCATTGTCAATTGACATTAAAACTATTCCAAAGGCATACCTACAGAATTCAGTATCAAACTAATTCTGAGTTTACTAGATTTCCTTATTTTGCAGTTTTTTCCTTTTCAGGATTGTTTAGAAAACATTAACTGTTGACAACGCCTTAAATATTTTTGTTTTCTTCTCTTGATAGGAAAGAGCAGTATTAAAAGCTTGTTTAAAATCTCAGGCTTGCTGTTCTGTCTTTGCCCAAAATAGCTAACCCACATGGAAATTAGTTCAAACCTTGACAGAAATGAGACTAACAGATTTTGTTTTATCAAAAGCAATGTCAAGATAGGTGATCATTTTGTTTTCAGTCCTAACAAGACCTTTTAGATACACATAAAGGCACTGCAATGAAAATAAATGAAATATCTGCGAAAGTTAATATTTAAAGTATTACTTTATATATTTAGGTTTATTAATATTTACACCTGAAGAAGGCTCCACAGCCGAAACGTTGTGTTCTCTTTCTTCTTTTTTTCAGCATGGAATAAACCTATTACTTGTTCCTTTGCAGCCTACGCATGCTGGCGCAGCTACCCACCTATTTAAAGTATCCCATTTTAGAAACTGAAAATGTAACAACATGAAAAGATTTTGGATTGCTCCAATACTAATATTCTCCATGTCTCTAAGTGATTGTGGACGATGCGACTGTATGATCTGTGATGGATATCGTGACAGAACAGGAGAGGTTTCTGACAAAAAGTGAACTCTTGGACTCGCCGACTTCTGCAGTCTGTATCTCACACTATCTCATGTCTCTAAAAAATAAATGTGGTCTGGCAATTATGATAAAGCACAGAATACAGCATTAAACACTTTAATACCTTGAATCACTGCATTGATTGTGGTTTGCAAATTGCAAAGTTAACTTTTAGCAGTTGAATTGACTGCAGAGAGTGAGGAGTTATTGCCACTGCAAGAGAAGTGCATTATTCTGAATGATGCTGATATACTCCTCCATTATGATGTTTATCATCGGCTTAACTCTAATGAATGAGGTGATTGTAAGTAGCTGTCTTTGGTCTGCACATCTTGAAGAGACTGTGAAAGAGGCTTTCACAGTGATGCAAGAGGCATTGAAGCAAAGGTCTGCTGCAAAAGAAGGCAAATGATACGCACATTAAAGCACTGAGCTCAGAGGGTGGGCAGTCTGGTGTAATGTCATTGTGGTGGAGGGAGTTGTCAGTCTGAGTCCTGTAACAGCCACAGGACAAAAAAAGAGATTTAGAGTTGTGGCAGTGCAGGGATGATATTGTTGCATTATGAATGATTGGATGGAAAGCATGTACACTCCCCCATCCCACATAGACTTAGCAACGAAGCTAAGTTTAAGCCTTAGACAAGTGGAGAATTGTTGTTGGATGGGTCTGTCTCAGACACATTAGTGAACTGTGTAAAATTAATTAAAACAGAAAGGGATTGTATTGACTGACTGACCCCGTTTCTTATATAAAAAAAACTATACCATTTGCTCATTCCTGCCCAAATTGTCTTCATTCTGTTTCAGTTTGCATACTCTGATTCTTCTGGGAATATTGGAAAGGTCTACAGTAATTTTAAAAATACTGTTAAATATTTCCTCTTGCAAGGAGTAAACAGCTTTGTGACAATAGATGGATGTGTTTTATATGCAGCAAACACCTTCTTCAGTTTGCAAATATGCAAACTAGTTTTTATATAAAGGATGTGCATTACCAGAGTAGACAACCCTGTAATACACAATCACAACAAATAATCACTTGTCTCTATATACAGTAACAACCTGAAAAAATACTTTTTTTCGTTGTGTAGAAAAGAAATGACCACCATTTGCTTAATTTCAATGAACAGATACATACCTTCATCCTCCTTTTCATATGGGAATTCATGCTAGGCATTAATGAGTTAAGGACAAAGGCACATGTGATAATAAAACAAAAACACGCATAAAAAAACGTTGTTAAATTTAACAGGAGGGTTCAGAACAAATTGCCTTAAGGGATTGTTTTCTGAGTCAAGTGAGGCCCTCTTACTGTAGACATCAGGAAACTATACATTCTACCCTTTGATAGCCTGCCCTTCACTAAATATGTCTTAAATACACAGTATGACCCCAAAGATACTTCCTTTTATGCTCTGAAGCAACAGCGACCCCTCTCCCCTCAACAAACACTCTATAAAAATGAGCCTTTTTGAAGCTGAACATTTTGTGAATAATAATGTAGCAGTTAATTGTTTGCTTAAAACATGATTAATGAACTAGAGGAAAAAAGTAAAAATTTCACAGCAGTGGGATATTGTTTAACTCAAAAGCTGTTATGTGTATGCCCTTGAAAGCAATCGAATGGCAGGTCACTGAAGAACCTTCAAAGAAGGCATTGCTTTAACATTCCCATCAACCCTTACCAAAAAAGAGACAGAGGGGAGCCATCCACTGGGCTGGCTGCCAGTATCCTTCATTGAATTCATTAAGTGAAACTGGTACTTTAACAACAGAACATTTTATGCAAATATTCAGGGCTGTCTTTGCTTGTTTCTCTTTTTAGACTAACCACTGCCAACAGCTGCTGCAAAACATCTGCTCAAATCCACTTCTCTTCAAAGCCCTGCTATCTCTACCAGCTGGCTCAGCTCCAATCTTAACAAGTTTATGGAGACTAATGAATTTTCCTTAGTTTTAGTGCTTAAGTCACTTTTGAACTTTTAAACCAAAGGGTGTGATCAGAATAGTTTTCACCAAGTAGGAGTGTTGGGGAAGCTTTGCATTCAACGAAGCCTTCCCTGCTTCCTTTACAAAAATAAGCCAACATATCACATGGGCACATTCTGGGACTTTCTTAATACCAAGTGTTTCCTCTTTACAGTGTGTCTCTCTAAAGCAACATGTTTTTTATGTTATTATGAAACAAGAATATTCAAGATATAGGCCCTTTTTTTCCACTCTGTCTAAAATGTAATGAGTATAGATGGTGTGAATTTTCCTAAATCTTTTTTTAAGTTCTTCGAAGAGTGATACAACTTGGCTGAGTAACATGATGGCACAGTGGTACTTGGTCCTGGGATTCATTCCAGCCTCAAGAGTCTATCTGCATAGAATATGGATGGGCTTTTGCTGGGTGTTTCAGTTTCCTCCCAGCTCACGAAGACATGCTGGTTTAGTTGATCTGCTGCTTTAAACGATTGCCCCTGAGTTTACCCTTAGAAAAAGCACAGGCAGTTGGTCTTTGTGCCTTCAAACAATGATGTCTCTATCTCCCCTACAACACGTTTACAGGGCATAAGGCTACAAATGACGTGTAGGATATCTACACATAGAAAGAATCAGTATTATTATTTTATTCTAAGTTCACATTAGAAAGCTGAGTTCTTAATGCAGTATTGTTTAAAAGAGCTATCTGTACACTTTTAGATGCTGTCACAGTCTGTCAATGTTTGTTGTGTACAATTTTATTGTAATTGTATTATGGAGTTATTTAAAAGTAGATCGTACAGTATGAAGCGTAGCATTCCACATGCTGTTCTTCAGCCTCAGGGTGAACTATACAACAGGTGCTAACAATTTATAGCCTGGCAAAACAGGAGCACTGATCTATTAAAGTCACATGCACCTGCTGTCAAGCCAATTATTCAGATCCAGGTTGAAAACCAGGCATAAGCATGAACTCAGGGACTGTGAATAGATCAGTAAGCACTAACAATATCCTAGGAAGAGTTTTTGAAATTACCCTTTCATCTGACTAACAGATGTTCTTTTCTATATGACTTTTTTAAGTGTGCCCCGGCTTGCTGTGTTGGTAGAGTATGGGACTCATAATCTCAGGGTAGTGGGTTTGTGTCCCACATCGGGCGCCATGTCCTCCATGTTGGAGGTTGGGCACATGGCAAAACTAATGTAACAGTAACAGCAACAGGATGTTGCTGCCCCTACATGCCGGAAGGCATAATGAGTAAACATTCATCAACTTTTTTAAGTGTTTGTGAAACAAAATACTCAGAAGGAAACCCTGTTCCACATTTGAAGTGTTTAATCTGCTATGGTTGAGTGTAGGGAAGCAAAAATCCATCTGGACTCTACTTTGCATTGAAGTAGATGTAAAAAAAAATCAGAAGACCCCATTCAGATCTGAAATTAATTTTAATTATGAGAAAAATATTTTAGATCATTTACTTGCCTTTTATTGCTACTACAAATGCGCCTTAACCATTCTTTATATTTTAGTTAATTTTATTTGACCTTTTTGTTGTCTATTACAGTGGACATAGGGACTGAACGACTGTAAAACCTAGATAATGATGTGCAATGTGTGTGTGTATTGTTCCGATTAAAATGTTTAAAAACAAGTTAGAAAACATTTAACATACCATTGTAAATTAATTTGTTTTAAACAAATAAAAATTTATATCATAAATTGATCACAACCACAACCATCACGTGTTTGCAAGTGCACTTTGGAAGCTCTTGTAGCTTCCTTCCTTGTCTTGATTTGGCATGTGATCCACCATGTCTATCTGGACCTCTGGTAAGGGTCTTCTCTCTGCTGTCCTAATTTTTAAGGCTCAATAAGCGGACCACCACCAACCACTTGATTGTGACAATTTGTCCACCCCAGCTGGAAGCAGGGAGTAGTGATGGGGCTGAATGGATAAAGGTGTCACTAGATTTTGTCTTTGCTGGCAAAGTAAGACCTCATTATCCTCAGTTAGTTCCTCTCTCCCTGTCTCTTCCTGGCACTGTACAATCTCCATCTCCATCTGGAAATTTCAATCCTATGTGTTCAGTAACTATACACAGTGTATACTGTATATCTCTCTCACTTTTTTATACTGTATTGCATACTTTATTTAACATCTTTCCCTGTAGGGTTTATAAATGAGAAAAATAATTAACTTTACATTGATAATAAAAATATAATATTCATTTCACATTATTAATATTTTACTTTGACTGTCTCTACAACTCTGCACTTACCAACTAACTGCCTCAAATCTAGTAGTATCTTCAGTCTCATCACCACTATTCAAATATTCAACTCTAAAAGACTCCCAACAGCCAGACATTCCAGGTCATGTAAAGCAGTGATCTCTATTTGTGAAATTCATTTTTTTACATTTTAACTTTTCATAATTAATTGAAATTGGTTACATGTTTTAGGAATGTTAACAGATTAGAATTAGAAGGCAGTGATGCAATGAGCTGTGAGATGAAAAAAATACTCTAACATATGATGTCCATTATATTGGATGCCATGTTTAAAAGGGTTTTACTTAGTTTGAATCTGAATCATAATGTTAATCTAGGTTACTAATGGTTTTACAATAATGACACATTCAAGCCAGTTAAAATGTACACCTATATAGGAACTTTCTTGTTGAATGTGGCTCCACCACTTAATACAATAACAGGAGCATCAGAATATTCTGATAAAGACTGGAGCTGGAGAACTTTATCCTGTCCATCTTTTCTATTGGTAGAGTTTGAAATTAAGGGCAGCAGAGAAACAATGTTTTCTCCATAGCCTCAAATTCTTGGGAACTATGAAACGGTCTTACTAGTCTTCATTTTGATTCCCACATAGATAGAACTGATTTTCTGTAATGCTTTATATTTGTCTTGATGTGTTGTATGTATGAAATGTAAAATTTTATGTCGTAAAAACAAAAACAAACTCGACAAAGATTGTACAAAAAGTTGTCAAAACAATTAAATACATTTTTGTATTCCAGTAGTTCAAACAGACTTACATGCTTGTTTTTCATCGAAGCAGTCACATCCAAATGGAGATTCTAGATCTGCAATGTGATGATTTGACGTCAATGAGTTGGCATTTAACAGTGAAGGAGCTGAATATCACATTTCCTTTTCCTTGCATATCCTTTTAAAGACCTTTGGTAGCTCCCAAAGGTATCTTGCATTATCTGTTTAAACTTAAGTACTTCCTCAAACCTTGCTGACCTAAGTGTGCTACTCTTTTTGAAGTGTGGCTAGCCATCATTAAATCAAGTGTTGTGGAATGCTGGCAATGGACATCGCCTGGAAGGCTGTAGCATATGTGCTCTTCAGCTTCCAGCTACAGTAGAATGGAGATGTTGGTGTTAGTGTTCCTTTTCTGGAGTTTATTTGTCAGTGCATCAGGAAGCAAAGCAGCCTTAACCTTATGAAGAAGATGTTCCTTTTTTCCTGCCAGATTCCACCATTTAGTTGGTCTATATGGTCTCTGAAACTGAATTAGCTAGCAGAACTGACTACCTACTTCTCATACATTTTGACATGTTCCAACCGATGTACATGATGAATTAAGAATAAAAGGCTAATTTGTTTTTAGATTTTTAAAGCTACAAAAAAAGAAGTAGTAGTGATGTTTTCATTGCAATCCATTTTCCAAATAACCTTTTCATTCCTATCAGTTTTCTTGAATAGTATGCGTGGGCTATTCAAGAATGATGTTGTTGAAATTCCTGTTAATTTACGTTTGTCTTTTAAATCAAATGGTACAGTACATCCTAAAAGGCAAAAAAAAAAAACCTTGTGATTTGATTTAGGTGCGCCTTGATTGTGTATGTCTATTCAAAAGATTTGCCCTTTGGAGCTTTGCACACTTAATCACCAAGCTTGGTATAAGTTACAACAAAAATTATATTTAGCAGTGGACCATTGCTTGCATATACTGTATGAATGCTTTGTCTTTGTCATTTTAGTGCTTTTCTAATAATTCTGTATTAATGAAAACATCATATTCTCAGAGTGTTGCTGTTTTAACGGATAATCAAATGTTTTGAATGCACATCTGAACCCTGGGTGTACTTTTCAGAAGAGAATACACTTTTCTTTGCTATTTTTCAGTTTCTCACTGTGAGGATGCCCTGCGTGCCAGGAGGGTGATGTCATAAAGAAAACACCTCACACCCTGGGAAAGAGACATGGGAATTGTGGGACTGTTGATATTCCTCCTGAAGGGGACAGAGCACCTCAAGCTGTTCCACATGCACCTGCTGCTCTCAGTGTTCCAGAACCTCCTTCCTGTGATTGCCGGGACTCATGGAGCTGCACGACTACAGCTTTCCCACACAGGTGAGTCACATTCTTAGACAAACACTGAGATCACCGACTGGAGTGATCTTTACATTCGCTTCAGTGCAAAGTAGTCTGTCCTATGAATATTTTCAGACAGTGTGTCACAAATCTGTTTCATTTGTGTAAGACAGCCAGATTTTTTTTACATTTCATACTATGCAGTGAATAATTAAATTACATGTTGTCCTGAATGAACACAAAGTCTTGTGGTACACTTCACAAAGTAAATATACTATAGTAAATTTAGTCATTTGATTTTAGTTGTCTTGTGACCTCTAGAAATACTTGTGAGTTGCTCAGCTTAGGCATTATATTTATAAGCTGTCATGACTCATGATGCCAGAAACAAAGCTATTATTTTTCAAACAATTTATTTTTTTAATTATATTTCAAAATCTTCCCTCCTTTGTCTTTAAGTACCTAAAAGCATGTTGGTTCAAACTTAATTTAACATTTGTTGTCCTTGTGTTTTGCCAAAAGCAAGATATTTCTGGTGTCCACTGATACTGAACTTATTGTCATTGCTTTTGTTGCATAATATACATGAGAAATATGCTTTCACATTCAAATTCTTAAAAAGAAAGGGGGAATGGATGGAGTTGCTGTCTAGAGAAGTAACGTCTGGAGTCATTACATTACAGTGTTTCCCTGACTGTTGCTATGGCGTAGTAAACATTGTCAACATCCTATCTTCAAAACAGGTCAAACGAACATATTTGGTGTTGTTTTGCCTTACCTAGGCCTAAGGGAAATTTGGAAGGATTCGTCTGCCTTTCTGGATACACCCATATTAAAAATCAAATGACTGATATTGTTTCTCCTAGTAAAACAGAAAGAGAGGCTGATCCCTTCCCACACAGAGGATAAAAATAATTTTGTACTGTATATCTAAAATATTTATATGTATTAAAATGAGCTTTTTTTACACAGATCTGTGACTTAATGCCTAGTGCAACATAGAAGAGATACATGTAGATTTATATATGATAATTGTAATCACAGTTAGAAAGTTGAAAACTGGACATGTCACATATTTTTGGCCTCGGTAAGGTGAGGGTGTTCTTTTTAATTTGCAAAGACCTGTATTATATATTTCTGCTTAGCTTCATTTTCTCATACCAGTCCATTTATTGTCCTAGATGACACTAAGATTTGTTTGCAATGTGTAATAATGGAATTACACTCTAGTGAAATGATGGGTAACACCACAAAAAAACAAAAACACCTCTTAAAAGCTGCTTTAAGAGCACAACCCCAGAAGTGCCTGTTATTATCTTGATACCACATCAATCACAAGGGACTGACCTCAGAACCATTAAATCAGTCAGGTTTCTGAGATCATAGAACAGCATGTAAAAAACTTGATCTCCCTTCAAATAACAGGCCATTTTCGCTTTGTTCAAGCAATGGGTACCATTATCATCAACCCATAAAACAGTAAAATGGAAATGTGCCTCTGCTCACTTTCTTTGAATTATGTCCTTAGTCATAAAAACCTCAAAAGACTTTTTGCCAGAAAAATAAAAATAAAAGACAAATGGAGAATGAAATGAATTAACTGTTACCAGACTCCTTTATGTTGCCTTTTAGGCTTTTTATCATCTGTTAAAACACCTTTTGGTTTTCTTGTATGTCCTTCTTTACTGTGTGACAGAATTGTGGGTCTGTAAATCCAGGAAAGCTGCCCAAATTACTCAATATGAGTTTGACCCTTGCTGAACTGATGAAGTGGGGATTCTTGGGATTAGAAAGTTAACAGCATCTGTAGATGTCAAAGCTGGCTCCCATTCAGCTTTGCAGAAAGTTTTGATGCTGATTTTTGGGATGCAAAGAGGTCAGATTGCTTAGCTTGCTGTGATGCATTGCTGCTGTCATAATCACAGGGGAATTTAATTGACTTGTACAGTTCATAATTGAACTCAAGAAGATAATTGGTACTGATAGTTTTAATGCGTTGGTGATTGAGTCAGCTTCCTCTGTTTGTGCTTGTTTAACCTCAAAAGGCAGAAAGCTGCTGAAAGAGAAATATTAAACACTTGCAATAGATGACTTTTCCAAAGTTACTGTACATGCAAAAAAAGCAATATTGAAAGAATCTTGAAATTAAAACAAACCAATACAAAGTGTGGCCCTGTATTGGTATTCAGTCCTTAAAATGGGTTTATTATTTGAAGTCAACTTGTTTCACTTATTCATTTTGCCATGAGTGAATTTCAGCTGTAGACATAGATGTTGTGTTCAAAATGACTGCAGTTTCAAATTATGTTAATTACAGGGTTATTTAGATGGCTGAACCTTTAAACAACTTCTTCTCTTAGCTTTCTTAGCTCATTATTTTGTTTTGCTGAGGAATGGTGAAAATGTTTAAAGTTTTATTGTACATTTACCTTTTTTGTGTATGAGATGTTTTTTTTATCCTGTTAGAATAAAACAGGATGTCCGCTTCTGTGTCATTTTGTTGTGAAGATGATTAATGCCTTTCAGTTTTGCTTACAAAATGTTAATCTAAGGAAAGGCAAGAATGAAGGATAGAAGTCAGCAACTAATTTTAAATATGTGAATCATGACTATCGCTATCGCATGTGCTGTCAAGAGAGCTGACTTTTGCTTTCCTAAGGGTTGTGATTTTGGCTTTCCAAATGAATTCCGTATGATGCATGTTACAATCTAAGCATTGCAGTAGTCTTCAAAAGATTTAATTTCAAGAGTTCAACTTAATTTAACAGTTTTAAAAGACATCAAATATGAAAATATAAAAAATACTTCCAGTTGGTTTTAGTTCCACATGATACATGTTGCAATCTAAGCACTGCAGTTTTAAAAGATATCAAAAATGAAAACTTTAACAGAACATTACATGATTTCCAGTTGGGTTTATATTAAGTTATTATACCTATAAAAATGCTACTTTGTAATACCTGACTTAGATAATTGCAACTTAATTGGACTTATTGCGTGAATTTATTGCGTGATTAGGTTTAAAGAAATTCACAATAAATTATTTAATTATATTCTTTTACATTTCAGTTTGTCACTGTTTTTGTTTGCCTGATGTTTTTTAAATGCCCAGGAAACATTGTGCATGCCATGACTTTTGACCTGTGAAGTGTGTTATCTGCTTTTCGAAACAAAGCTGTCATGTGATGAGCTGTTCACTCACTCATGTCTTTGTGGTAATGAGGTGCTGTGGATAAATGGAAGGGTTAAGGTTGATGCCCCCTGTTGGACTTCAGCATGGGCGAAGAGATCACTCTGAAATTGATTAAAAAGCAGAGCCCAAGTTTGGATTTCCCTGTGTGAGAGTGAAGGAAGTTTTTCATTTTAGCCGATGTCGGATGAAATCATGAAAGGTGATGTCCCTGCTGCCCAGATGCACCATCAGATTTTGCTTTACAGTTCAGCAAAAGCTCCCCAAATGGAAGCCAATTTCTAGATGTCAATGTTTGGCGGCACATGTCTGATTTATACCATATTTCCATGCAAATACAATTTGACTGTGGGTTAACCAAATCTAAATATTTTTCCCTCTCCTGAGTACTTAATGGTCTTTCATTTTTTGTGGGTGGTCACTTGTGCCTGTTTCCCACTGGAGTGGACATAAATAATTTTGGGTTGGAGTAGCTTCTGTCCTCCATGTTATTTCTTTTACAAAATGTTGACTTAACCTAAACTGACTTCCTGGCTGTTCACCCTCAGTTCCCCATCTGTCTGCCTGTTATTTTCCCCTTTCAGTGCAATCTAAATCCTTTCCCACTAAAGCTAGTTTCCACTAGTGGGTAAGAATAGCTTCAAGATTTAAACTGAGGTGTTCAACCGTTCTCAGTTCTGATGTTTTGATAGTTTTGGAACATATATTTTTGTTTTCCCTCACAGTGCAAAAGTTAGTCATCGTACTTTATACATAAAATGCATGCAAACAAATAGAAAGCCCTGCATAAAAAGTAGGAAAAAAAAGCTAACATTGCATTGGTTCATCTTCCAATAACACATTAAGTTACAACATGGCTTTGACTACATGGATCTGTTCACAGATGTCTTCAGTGATATAGATCCAATCAACAGGAGCCAATGGGTTCTCCAAGAGGTGACTCAGTGGCTTCTTGTGGCCTGAAGTGCTCTTTCTTTTAACATTTTATCTGCTTGTAAACCATTGACACTCTGTCATTTTTGCCAAGTCTGCTTTGCCATTGCAGAACACACTGATGACAATGCCTGATTTCCATCTACTTTATGGTCTGCACAAATCATGGGATATATGACATATTGGGCTATTCCTATTACTTCGGACAGGAGGGGTCACACTTACGGCACATTGCATTCTCTAATATTTTGGTCATACAGCATTGACACTTTACAAATTTATGAGAAACAAGAAAAATGATTGCAATATATGGTTTTCAAAAGCACCATCTTAACAAGCTCTCTCAGACAATATGCACAGTTCATCTCGACCTAGGCGATCTAAGGATGTACTTGAGAAGGCAGCTCTTGTATCACACTGTCCTGTACTGCTCTGTGCATCACATTTATATATCTTCACTTCATCAGTGGCACTTGTGCAATTAAACACTGAGCCTTTGCCCTTCTTGAGTTTAAAAGCCACAGAACATACTTTTTACATAACACAAAACAGTACAGCGTAGAGGTCAACAAGATGAAACCAAGCAAAGAAATCTGTCGTCAGTCTTGCTTTTAAAGGCTTCAGCAGGGGTTACCTGATGATTAACTTGGTATATTTCCCAGAGTTTTTAATTAATTAACAATAATAACCACTTGCATTTACTGTGTGTAGCATGTTTCATCCCAAATGATCAAAAGTGCTTTACACATGAGAAGGAACCTGCTTCATCTACCTCTGGAGTGCAGCACCCACCTGAATGATGTACAGCAGCCATTCTGTATCACCAGTCCCGCTACACAGTAGATCAGGTGGAGGTGTGAGGAATTGCTTCAGCACTTGGAATAAAGGGGAAACTTTACAAAGCTGTGATTGCATAAACCCAGTGGAATTTAGCCAAACTACTAGGGTTTACAGTGAGAACAGTGCCAAAGGAACTTTAATGACTAGGTGGGCAGCTTCTTGGTTTAGCATCTCATTCTGTCCTACAATACAGTTTCCCGGTATCAGTTTTGTAGAACCTTTAATTATCTATTATTTTATGGGAAAAGAGGAACAGATTTTGTGGATGTTTTGAGCAGTTGTGCCATTACTGTTTAGAGCTGCAGATGCTCATCAGAAATGTTTGGGAGATATGGAAATGTATGAACAGCATTTTAAGTTTATGCATAGTTTTTTGAGTGAGAAATCCTTTGGCAATACTGGACCCTGGCTGAGATTTAGTTAGGAGAGTCATCAGCTTGACATAAAAAATTAAAGCGTCTGTCTGATTTGCTGCAGTGAGTGCACAGACCTCTCGGTCATCATCACAAACCACTAAGACACTTAAAAAAATGAAAAGAATTTGTTAACTTGAACTGGGAATGAGGAGCCAATTCAGAGACCCTCACATGACCTCTCTAAGTATCTCTTACATTTGAAGGCAGGCTGAGTGAAATAGGCCATGAATCTAATGGCAAGGGTTGGTGGGGTGGGGGGGCGACAGAGCAACTGGAGCAGACAGCAAGCTATCAACACAAGTTTAATGAAACAGAGCACTGGGAGGTTACAGTGTTACTGCAAATCATAGTCTTGGTCTTCTACTTCAACAGATGAAAACATGGTGTCTATTAAAGTAAATTGTAGCTGTAAAATTCTAAGAAATTTGATTTATTTGCTATTATAGCTAAAATCTGAATTGTTAGGGCAACTGTAGAACTTGAATGATACCTGTACAGTATATTCTGTAATTCTAGTTGAAACTGCAGTTTAGATATGACTTTTTTACAGGACTTACAGTACAGGATTTTAAACAGTATACCTACAGTTTTTCTTAAAACACCCCTCCCCCACATACAGAGACACAATTGTTTTCAACATTTCATTTTAACGGAAATATAAAGACTTAATATGACATCAGCTGTTTTATCTCATAGTTCTGTACAGAAATCGAAAACAATAATATTAAACCTTATCTTTTTCCATTTCTTATGAAATAATACTTCTTGGAAAAATGTTATCTTTTGTGTTGTAAACACATCATTCTTAGATGACAAGGCAACAGTGTCAGGAATAAACGCAAAAAAAGACTACTTGACTTTTCTATTATTGTAAAGAGTGTTGTGGAGTGTTACATTAAGATTATGACTAAACGTACATTTCCTAATGCATATATCATTGCCTTTTCTTCCACAAGAAGTGCTATCAAGGTATTTCCAGATCACGCAGCCTCTGAACTTTTGAAAAACATGTTCATCAGTATTTCTAGGATACTGTTATAATTTTACCTAATACAAGGTGTAAAGGTTCTGTAGACATACTCAAGAAAGTAATTCCCTTGTAGAAGTCATAATGTTGTGTTAATTTTGTGTTTGTGACATGTGTGCTTTTAAGTGAAAAGATTGTGCCTGGAAAGCTCAGGTCAGACAGCAGGAAGGATGATTCTAAAATTGCGTTTAGAAAGAGCAAAAAAACAATTCTTGACCCAGTCACAGGAAGCAAAAACAATGGCTTTGGGGCTTTTGGGGTCTGATATCAAAGGGTGAAAACTGGAGCTGCTTTTGTGATGTGAAAGATGTGCCCTTGTGAATGGGTGGGGTTTATAAAAGGGTAAATTGGGCAGGAAGTTAGAGAGATGTCAAAGCTAGGAAGGAAAGAGGCTTTTATAGGGTGGCAGCTTTATGTCCTGCAGAAGATCACTCTTTTGCAATCATGGAATGGAACAAGCTATAGCAGACAAAAAAAGGGCAGAGGTAGAACAGGAGGTAGAAAAGAAGCTTGTAACATTTTATTCATTAACAATACATTTACTGTGGGTTCTGGACTGGATTAACACTTTAAAGTCTTTTGTTCGAGTCTAGGTATGTTTCTTGCTCCATTAGAAAGCAGTTTAAATAAAGACACTAATGGCACAGGTTGTACTGAGTTCAAATCAAATGAAACGTACTTGTCAAATGTATATTGTCAAACAACTTAGCATTTAACCTGTATGGAAAACTATTTTGGGATTATTGGTACATTCCTTCATTGGTTTGGCTTTTATTTGGTTATTAACAGCCAATCTGCAAATTTTGGCAGTTTGAAATGTGGTGATGTTTACATTCTCAGCATGATAATATAGACAGTATATTGTACATTGCCTCTTTGCCAGAATATTCTCCATCATGATTTTGGGTTTCACTGGTGCTTTGATGACACTCTGAGGCACTTGCAACTTAAGTCCTGCCGTTGTGGTTTCTGCATTGATTTCATTGTCTTTGCTGGCGATCTAAAATTGAAACCTTGACCAAGGATAGATTTAATATTTTCCTTCCGCTGGTGCAGAATTACCTGATTAAGGTTCATGCTCTCAATCACAAAACCATATAGTGTACATGCCATTTCTGAGTGGATTTAAGATTCCCTTACTTACTTATAAATCACAAACAGCTAGATAAAAAACAGTCTAGCTCCAAAAAACTTTAAAGATTTATTCTATGAATATATTCCAACACTTACTCTGAGAACTGCAACTTCAGGTTTTCTTGTCCCTAAAAACAATCTCCACATAATGAGTGAAAGAGCTTTTTTTGTGCAGCACTGTGGAGTCCTTTGCTTGGAAGTGCACCAAACATTTCTTAAAGACCTATCTTTTTAATATAGCTTGTAATGTTTTCTTTTATTCTCAGTTTTGGTCAGTTTTAGTTGTTCTTTTAATTTTCATCTTATGTGTTCCATGCATGTATTTTTGTTAAATGATTTTTAAATAAATGTATTCCTATTCATTAGAACAGTTTCTAACAATTAAATAATATGCCATTCATAGTTGATTTTTAGATCTTATTGCTTACTGCTGGTCTCCATAGTTGCATAACAAGACATTGTTTTCATGAAAACAAAAACATGTCTCAGGTGCAAGCCTTGCAGTGCAGAATTTTATTAGTGGATTGGTTTCCCATTGAACTGCCTTAGGCCTGCACTAAATGTGGAATATACTGTACCACTGTGTTTATGGACGGTTTGTGAAGTGTACTGACACACTGACAAAAAACCCTGGGATGGTTCATTGAGAGCTTTGTTTATTTGCAGACAGTGTCTAATGTTGATCCCCGAGGTACTAAACTTGTTTTGCAGAGTGCTGAAATTTTACCTGAGAAGACAGACCCAGGATTCCTATATCAACTGTTCTGGGCATGCTTAAACTATGTTTTTTTTTTTTAGTTTTCGTGTCTTTTTAACAATGATTGACATGAGCAATACCATTAGAGGCAACTATGTAATAATGACCCAACTTCTTGTTTGGTATTAGATGAGAAGACATATACTAGAGGGGTGGCATGGTAGCACAATGGTTAGCATTGCTGTCTTACAGTGCTGGAGCCTTGTGTTCAAATACTGGGGTGTTATCTGTGTTGTGTTTGTATGTTCTCAAGATGTTCACATGGGTTTCCTCTGGGTGCTCTGATTTGCTCCCATAGTCCAAAGTCATACTGGTAGGTTAATTTACTTCTGGGAAAAAAGTCCCCTGTAATGGACTGGCATCCTGTCCATGATGTATCCTGCCTTGCTCCCATTGCATTTGTATTGATCACAAAATGGAGGGATGGATAAACTTTTAGTAGAAAGAGAAAGTGGCTATGAATTAAGATGTTATTTCTGGAAAATATTATAAATAAATAAGTATTTATCCTACGTTTTGTGGGGGGCTGAATGGGCAGAATGTAAAATTATAGATGGAAGCCTCAGTTCTTCAAAATGTATTGTTGTTAAAACTTAGAATACTCATTCTACTCATTACTGTTCTCTCAGATGCCTCTTGCTGACATCCTTTTGCAGTCAGTAAGGATTCCTGTTGCTCTACCACTGGGAGGAAAGCTGGGATCAGAAATAGCATTTAGGTTGTAAAATGGTCCTCTTTCTCCTTGAGCCTGTTAGGCACAGATAGAGTTACTGTGCTAACAAACAGGATTAAGACCACTAAAGTCTCTATTGATGAGAGCCGCCACAGAGCAGCAGTCATTTAAAAGAGATCATCACAGTGATTGTCTGCATAGTGTTACTTTTGAGTGGGTGAGGAAAGAAAGACAGAGAAGGAAAATGTCATTGCTCAGAACTAAAAAATGAAACCTCACATGAACTGTATCCCATGTGTGTTCATGATAATTTATTTTTTTTATTCTTTATGTGGGTTGTTTGTCATGTTTCATAATTAATTACTATAGAATTATGTATGATATGATCTTTGGTTTAAAGCCAAACCTTGTTTATTGAGACATGTTTATTTGTTATTCTTAAACAACAGCTGTAGATTATTTTTTTTGCTAAGGATTCTCTGACTGAATTATAACAGATTTGCTTTTAGAAAAGTTACCAGTGACAAGAGATTACTTGGTTCATCTTCTAATTGAAAAATTTTAGGACAAAAAGATTTTTTTCCTGAATGCCAGGGGAATGGATGATACAATACAACAATGTAAAGTAATGTCTGGAAAAGTTGATCATCACAGTGATTGTCTGCATAGTGTTACTTTTGAGTGGGTGAGGGAAGAGAAGGAAAATGTCATTGCTCAGAACTAAAAAATGAAACCTCACATGCACTGTATCCCATGTGTGTTCATGATAATTGATTTTTTTTTATTCTTTATGAGGGTTGTTTGTCATTGTTTCATAATTAATTACTATAGAATTGTGAATGCTATGATCTTTGATTTAAAGCTCAACCTTGTTTATTGAGACATGTTTATTTGTTATTTATGATTCTTAAACAGCTGTAGAGTTTTTTTGTTTTGCTAAGAATCCTCTGACTGAATTACAACAGAGTTGCTTTTAGAAAAGTTACAAGTGACAAGAGATCACTTGGTTCCTCTTCTATTTAAACAAATTTAGGACAAATATTTGATTTTTCTTTCCTGGATGTCAGGGGAATGGATGACACCATAAAGCAGTGTAAAGTAATGGCTGGAAAAGTTGAAACAACAGTAAAGTTGAAACAAATAAAAATAATAAACACTATCACACTATGTTCTAGTCAAGGCAAGATAATCGTCCCGGGCCAACATAATTTATTATGGGAGTGAAAAGCTGAACGAGGGCTTTGCCCCCTGGGAGCAATCGAAAGGTCACAGTACAAAATGACTCAAAAGATAATATGGTCTTTTTCCTGCAATATGTACTTCTGTATTTGAGACAAATTTCTCTGACAGCCCCATCCAGCTGTGTAAAAAAACATTATCTGTCTCCAGGGTCTGTTATTAGTCGTAAGTCAGGAGGTTTTAGAGGTGTAATCATATGACTAAGTGTTTTGGCAAGAGGAAGACTTCAGATTTAAACACTTTTGTAGCAGCTCAGTGTCTTCTCTTGTGCTTCTGTGAATGACGTTACATTTTTAGTCTCTGAAAAGGAAGGAAATACTGCTAGTTACTGCAAAACAAGTATTAGAAGAGACAAAACTGTGATATACACTTCTAGACTTGCATTGAGATAATATGGTACAGTAGCTTGTTTTCATTATTATATTAGATTATGTTGTTCATTTTTATATCGTGTTCAGAAGAAGAATCTCCTAAAGGGACAGTGTGGTGTATCAGGGCTCATTTAGTACTTGAGCCTTTGACAGTGGAGTAACTTCCTAAGGAACTTGTATTGAATTCTCCTGCAAATGGAGGCTGACCTTTTGGTCTGTCAGAATTCAGTGCTGTTTGGAAGAAGCCTGGTGTGGTGGTTATAAGGCTTAAAGGTACTTGATAGATTATAATCGAATCCTGGCAGGGAACAGTCTGAACACAGTATATGAAACATTAGCAGAGTATTATTATACAATATAGGATGGTAAAAATACAAAACAATTGATGAGGATTCAGATTTAAGATGCCAGCTGAGCCATTTGTTATATTTTTTAGACCACAGACTCATTACAGTTTATTGATGACTTTCTATACTGTACCAAATGTTTCTAAACCAGCTAAACGAAAATACATTTTGTAGAAACCCTAGCCGTGGAGTCATGCAGTCTGGTTGGGTATTTTGCCAAAACTGTTCTTTAATGCCTATGGTGCACTTTTTTCAGAGCTTGTCAGAAGGGAAATTTCCTGCTAGTGTGAAAAGTTTGAAAGGTCACAGCCGGGTTCTGTTCTCCAGAACTGAAATATTGAGAAGTCGGAATAACAAAGTTTAAAAGTTTCCCTTATGTTGCCTTTTCGCTGTTTGACTACGGTGCCTGTACACTACAATTTAAAACTGTGCAGTTATTTGCAGTTTTTGTGTGCCTAGTTAACCATATAAAATTACTGTTCTTGAAATATAATGAACACATAATAAACAATAAATGCTATCAGGGCGTTATTTTGGGAGGAGATCATATGAGAAATTAGAAAGTAAAATAAAAATAATAAGAGCATGAACCTGTAGGTTTCACTATGTGAGAATGGGGACTTCTTCTTTTCAATTAAAATGGATAGTGGCAAAAGCGCACAATTTTGACTTGGAGCAGAACCTCTGAGCCTCAGGGACAGGAGGCCCCAGAGGGTCACCTCACAAGAGACAGGGTTGATTGCTTCCTTTAGATTGTGCTCTTAATTGGGGCCAGGGTGGTAACACTGCCTCAGCCTGCCTGGGGGAAAGGGGCTTCACAGGAGAGGGCTTTTTGAACTTCAAAGGGAAAATGTCAATGTACATGGGACAGAGAGAAAGCTTGGCTGAGGAAGATTAAGTTTAGGCTTAAAAACACAGACTTGGAACCTCTCGGATATCACCAGTAAGTGACAACATGGATTACCTGTTACCAAGTCAACAGGAGTCAAAATCTCTTAATTAGGACCCACAGAGTTGAACAAGACCTTCGTTTTCATGTACCTGCAGGTCAGCTACCACAATTTAGGTGCCTTGGAATGTTTTGTGGAGTGGTCGTATTTTTACTTGCTTCCGAAATGTACATTTTTATCATGCAGATAAACAAACACTTTGATTATCTTGGGTTTAAAAGTACAGTAGTTATATCAAATGTGTTGAAACATCAGTTTTCAGCTATGCCCTGTTTAACATTAACATAGTCACTGTGGCATTGTGATGTAAACCTCCTTCTAAAAATGCATGCCAGATGCCTGCAGTGTATTATGTAGGGCTAGTTACGACAAGATGATATCTGTGCTCTGTCAACGTCGGAAATATCTTTCTGTCATTAAGAAAGCATGGCAATTATTTAATGATTGACTGAAAAAAAAATGTAAAATTAAAATAGTTTTGGAATGAAATCAGAATGTTGGAACACCATAGCAAAGAAAGGTTAAGGACATGAAATTATCCAGTTTTTATTGAGTATTAAAAACAATCGACTATAACTGTCTTGAAAATATCAGGTCCCCTCATAGTCTTTCTGTTGAAGACTAAAAAGATTCAGTTTTTTAAACCTGTCTGAGTGGGGTGTTTTTTTTTTTAAAACCTGGGAATGTAACTACACTCTCTTATCTGGACAGATTCCAGATCGACAATAAATTTTGTATTATGGTAACTACAATTGTTCACAATATTTTAAATTAATTAGTTAAAATTTATTTTAATTTTAATCTTTTCTACAATTGAACAATTTTAACAGGCCATCTCTTATTTTAAATTCTATACATTCAACTATAAAACATATCCTTTTTGATTTGATTTTTTGTTACCAAATATTTCTTTTACATTTATTGCTTACTTTGTCAAGAGGAAAAATAAGCATAGTGTAAATGCAATGCATAGTGTAAGTGCAAAGAGTCACTCATTTGTCTCTTCCTCAAACACAATGTCCTAAGTTTTATATATATACAGTGGTTTATATTTTTGCTTGTTTTCTTCTTATGTAACTATAAGGAACATAATCTTAGACCTCCAGTTGTCTCCCATTTTCCAAAGGAATGCTGGCTAGATTAACAGGTGTCTCTAAATTGACCCTATTTGCTTGTGTGCCCCTGAGTTTGTGCCCTGTGATGGACAGGAATCCTGTCCAGCCTGTTATCCTGCCTTGTGCCTTTTATTCTTCTGAGAGTGCTACAAAACATTACTGTGCAGCTTTACGGTAATTAGTGATTGGATGATTTTGCTTACTGCCTACAGCACTCACTGTACTGTATGTGTCTATATGAAGTGGAGTTTTAATGAAAGTTTGAGAGTGATGAAGACAGCTGAACTAATTAAGCTCAGTTGACTTAACTCACAACTAATCGTGACGTAATTGCTTCACTTACCATACATACCACACGTCGTCCCTTTCCTCTTCCTGGCTAGTTTTAGCATCCCTCCTCCACCCCAGTTCTACCCGTGCAGCTCCCCAAGCTTGGTGGATGCCTTTTCACCAAGCATGGGGCTCTTAGTCTCCATGTCCTCTGGCCAGCAGGTTGGCCCTCAGCCAAGCAGGTTAAGCCAAAGTTTGCACTAAATCCAATAAACAATAAACAATTCTACTGTTACACAGTCTTTGGCTGCTGTCATTCCTCATGAAATGGCATTTGCCAGGCAGCTGCCCAGTCTCGAATTTTGTCTTTTTGAAAATCCTTCGTTGCTTCTGCAGTGTTTGTTACATATCTTATTGTGAACCTGTGAACATACCGGATTATATATTGCTAAAGTAAATAAGAAGAGTAGGAGCCCTGACTCGGACCCCCTTGGTCCTTCACCACTTACAGTAAATCACCCTAAAGGGTTTCACCCTTATCTGTACTGTTTTCTACTATTTGAACAACTAATCAATCAAAATCCAAATACATGCATTACGTTAGATGCCTAACTAATCTAAGAATTAACAGTTTACGTGGTACTTTATCAACAGCTTGAGTGAAGATGTTTAGTCTACAGATTAACCTTTGTTAAAGATAAGAGGTTTGTTTGAGATTTAAGAAAAAGTGAACAGGTGGTATTCTTTAGTCTGCACAGATCTATTGCAACTAATCAAACTACAGTATGTGTTGACTTCTGACATACAAATGCACCCAACGTACTGTTTCTGAAAATGGTCTTATGTAAACAGAGAACAGACCCCCAAATATGTTTTTTTATTTCAATATGGGGCTATGTTGAGTATATTGTAAAATCAGGATGACATTATCAGCCCTGTGTCCTGGAGACAGCTGATGTACTGTACATCCAGGCTTTTGCTCTTTATCAACCATTTCTCCCATGAGATTCACAGTGATGATGCTAATATTACCTGATTTACATCAGAATTATTTTACCCATGAGATTCGGAATCTGTTTGGATAAAGTGATCTAACATTTTCTATGGGAAGTATTATATACTGGTGTGGGTCTCTAAAAAAAAAACTTATATACTCAGGTTCCTTCATGAAAATCTCCACATGCTGAAACACAGCACTGCTATTCAGATATTGCTAATTCTTTTTCAACTAAAATTATATCAAACAATGCAGACAAAATACATTACCTTATGGTCCATTGAAAGTAGTCTATATTTTATCATTATTATTCATATCGATTGAAGATAATTATTATTGAGTAATATAAAACACTTTTCTTCAGAGTGACTTGCAGTTGCATAATTGTACCGTACAAATACAAATATACAAATATACAAATATATAGATAGTGTGCCTGTTTGTGCCATTTGCTGGAGCAAATCAGGGTAAGTAATCCTCTTCATTTGTCTGTGCTCCTAGTCACAACTTCACACTGCTGCCTTACTTTGTACAGTACAGTATATACAATGTAAGCTTCAAAGTACCTATGAAGACTGAAGCTATTTGTGAAAAGTAGGTAATTAATTTTGACTTCAAAACCTCTTGTATTCTTTTCAAAATGTTGTCTTTAAAGCTAGAAAATAGAACTAAATTTCTTTGTAAAAAGTATATTAGGGACCTTTTAACTTCTCAGACGCATTCATGTGACTGAAAGCATCGCATAACCTTCTCCCTTTATTATGAATGAAAAACTTAATTTTTCTGTGCCATACAGATACAGATACAGATGTGTTTTGGTTTGGCAATCCACAGTTCCTTCAACACACACCATTTTTTTTTACTGCCTTAAGAGGGCTTGTCTGTGGCTCGTTATCAAGGGAGACAGCAGGTTTACATTTTAGTTGTGATTATGGACAATTTGTTAGACAGATAACAGGGTAATTTTTGGCTCAGTGGCATTTAGCTGGTGTGGAATCTGTTCAGTGTTCAAAGCACTAACCTGGAAGGCCAGACTGTGTTTATACAGTAAAGGAGATATTGAGAGGTTCAAAGCAACTTACAAAGTATGGTAGTGTTATATTTTACCTCTAACGATTATGTACAGGTCCTTTCTCTATTTTAATGAACTGATGATTGGCTCAAGTCTTCTAAATAAATCAGTCTTTCTGCATAAATCATAATTAGGAAGATGCAATCATAATACTGCAACAGATTATTTTGACATTTACAGATAGACTAAATGTAGATTTGTCTACTCCTTAGTTACATTCCCTTTCTTGATGTAACATTTTTTGTTTTCATTTTTAAAACCAAAACAAAATAAAACATCTAATACCCAATGCAGCAAGGAAAGGAATCTCACACATTAGAGAAAAAGAAACATAGGAAAAAGCTCAAACTAAACAGGTTATGAAGAAAGAAAAATAATCTGATCAGGCTGTCCTAAGGTTTGGCCCTTGTAAAGTATAACCTTCTGTACTTCCTTCCTGAAGAAAAATATTCTGCAGAGGATTGAAATGAAGTGCAATCTAAGGGTAGCTCAGTCTACATCCAAACTTGTAAGACTGCAGTTATCTGTGCTGTCCGTTTGATTGGAAATCAGTGTTATGCCAGTTTTGTTTTTCAGTGACGTGTGGAAAAAAGTATCACCTGAAAGCAAAAATACATTTCTTCTGTATACGGATACTGCGTCTTCTTTGTTTTTGTAAGTCTCAAATTCAAACCTGCATAATTCTATATTACCTATCACTTCTCAGTTGAAATACTAGTGAAATTCACTGGAAAAAAGGAAGACGGGTTTGTTGTTTGGACGAAAAACCTCAGTCACCACATGTACAAGTTTTGAATTACAATCCAGACTTTTGTTATGTTGAAGTACATCAAGTAACGCAGGTTCTGTTCACTCTACTTGTATAATTTGTAAAATACGATTACAGATATATATTTTTTTAGTATTTAACAGAGTAAATTCTAAAATCAAAGATTGTGTTCCTTTCTGTAAGTCAAATAATAGAGCATTTTCCCTGGGGTAGTAATACACGTTGTTTTTGTATAGCTGAAAATAAAAAAATCTTCACTGTGGGTTCTGCACTGAATAGTGTTCTAATACCCAAGTGCAAAACAAAAACTTGCATTGTAAACTTTTAACAAGGTCTTTGAAGTTTTACCTTTTAGTTTCTTGTCTTCTAAATCATATTTTAAACGTATTTAAACTTTTTTCATTAAGCACTGACTTAATGTCACTGCAGCGATTCCTTATGCTAACACTAATGCACATGCAGTTGTTAAGCTGGGCAGGCATTATTTTGTAAGGGGCACCCAACCATTTTGAATACCTGGCAAAAAACAGTTGTCTTAATTACATTGTTTATTGTGGTTTAAATTTATTTACTCACTCTGAAGCCGTTTGGGTATTGCTTATAGTGAGGGACAAAGGGTAAAATGGTCTGTGTTGGAGGATTCCTGGGTGGCCAGAGGCAGAATTTAATCCTGGAGATTTGCTCTAGCCATATTTAACATGCTGTAATTAAATAATCACCTTTGACCTGCTAAATCCTAAAGCCATCATCGGCCTTACCTTTCGTAAAACAAATTGACAGGCTTTTTTTACACAGAGCTGCGGATCGAAACTAATCAGCGGAAAGTTTTGCTTATTGATGACAGACATTAGTATTCCATTTTAGGAATTAAACCAGTTCAACATTAATTTCTCCTGAGAGCATTGTCTTTTTCAGTTTACATTATTATGAATGTGACTCCAACATCAGGGTCATTGCAATGTGAATGATAGGTTAGCAAACCATTTTTTGACCTGATGCATGTTGGATCTTTTTTAAGTGTCTTCTAAAAAAAGTAGAACTGTGGACTTGTAAATTTAGTTGAAGATAAACATCTACATTTTCTGAAGTCTCCAGCATGTTCGTTTCAGTGTTTTATAGTAACTTTCTTTCATTCTTTCATCCTTGCATAAGCTACAGCCTAAATTTGTTATGGTGCCATGTGGAACTGCTCCAGTTCTCTGTCTTTCTCTTAAGTATTTCCTCAAAGTGCACTCTTTGTGTGCATCCCTTTGTTACAATTCTAGACAAATAATAATAATAATAATAATAATATTTAATTAGGATTAGATAAATCAAGATTTTTATATATCAAGCACTCAGAAGCACAACTTCAAGTAAAAAAACCTCCCAATCAACCTGAACATGGGCTGATTTGTCCAATGTGATACTTTCTCTGAAAATGTTGGAAGGTGTACTTTGATAACTTAAAACAGCTGGGGTATATTCTAAGAGAAGTTTGCTGCAGGCAGCTGCAGAAAAGGTTTGAATGCTCCAATTCTTGCAGAACAAATGCTGTGCATGACAATAGCCCATGCAAAACAGGGAGAAACCACAAAATGTTACTCAATTTTAGATTGAGTTTGCATTCGTAACCATCTTGTTTCTAGCACCTATTTATGCTTTTCCTCCATATTTAGCTTTTAACGTGCTTTTATAATTAAACACATTGTGAGAAATGTGCACATTTCATCACAGTTTTACAGTACCGTAACTCCAGCTTTTCTTGGAGTTTCTCCCTAATTGCTTGGGATTACTGTGTCAATGATACCGGGATTTGAGCCAGCACACCAAGCACCAAGAAACCATGTTCCCTCTACACAAATGTGTTCAAATCACAATCGACAGAGAATAAATACATTAGAAAGTGTGGATAGGGGTATACATTTCTAATGGTCTTGTTTGTTGTCAAATTTATGCAACATTTAAATTAACACAGTTCCTGGATTATTAATACTGCATATTTAAAGGTAATTTTTTTATTCCTGATGAAGGAACAATTGCCATTTCTAAGTGCTGACTGTTATATCATGCTTCAAGAAATAAAATGGAGAAAGCATATCTGAGGAGGGTGTCATTTTCCTAGTGTCCGCTGTGTGGATCCCAGAAGATATGCATTCTCCGTATGCATTTTTCCTCACATGCATAGCTTCAACTTGTATATTACTGTACGTTACATATGATTTGTTATAATATTCCCAATGCTGATCAAAAGCTGCTGCAAGCAATGTATGCTGGAATGCCTGTGGTGAAACACATTATGGTGTTGGTATCAAAATGCATCTTCCTAAGATGTTTTGTAACTCGGAATTCTGGCTTGCTGTTCAGGAATGTGAAGCCCTGTCATCACTTGCCCATCAGTAGAGAGCAAATGCTTCATCATCCTCGCTTCACGCTGGCCTCGTCTTAGATCTCCATTTATCTCAATTAGCAGCACAAGGCCAGCGGTGACAGTCTCACTGTTTCAAGGAGTAATGCTTTCAAAGAAAAAAAAAACCCTGCAAAGTGAAAGGAATGCATCTCAGTGGCAAGATCAGGACAAACGTTAAACTTTAATATTTTAGTTTCTTTGAGTACTGCAGAACATTGATTGGGCTATTTTCTATTAAAGAAAACATAAAATGAATTAGAAATAATTACTTTAATTAACTAAAAAACACTTTTTAAGATCTTATAATAATAATTTATATACCAGTTAATCATTTTTGTGTGGTACCAAAATTGTGGTCATTTATTTTCGTCAGTTTTAGATTTCATGTAATGCACAAGTTGCGTCATTGACTTAAATAAATCAGTCATTAAAATACATAATGCTCATATTAACATAATGTGATACATATAAGCTAATAAATCACATTTAACAGAAATGAGATACAAGTAGAAATTGTGACAATGTAACATTTTGCACTATGAGTTGTAAAGCAATGCAACATCAATGTAGCTTTAATTGTTCCAACTTTGACATGCACAATGATTGTGTTTTGCCTTTGGCAAGTTTGCATTTTGTTTTTTTCTTAACTTAAAAAACAAACCTTGGAAACAAATATGATTATTGTTTCATGAAATAAACCCTTGATTCTTAAAAACGCTTTTTTCAAATCTGGTTTAAGTGATACATTTGCTTTAAATCATACAAGGGCATGCTTTTTTCAGATGCAAAGCAATACAAATGAAAGAAGACGGTTTGACAATCCTTGAAGTCCGAGTGAGACGTCTTGTGCTGCTGTGTTAGTAAGAGTCCCAGTGAGCCTAACAGAAGAACAACATACTAAATGAAATGGACAGACAGGGCATACGGGGTTAATTTGCAGTGATTGTGGTAGTCATTTTCTGCCTAGTTAAACTGATGGGCCCTAGGGAAAGGATCTGAGTGTTTGACACAGCACACGCAAATAGATTTGCTCATGTATAAGGTAATGTAATCTATATTGAGAGCTTGTCTTTCATGAGAGCTATCAACTTAGTATTGTTTTGCCGACAGATTTCTTGTTCTTAAAAGTTGAAAACGATATGAAAAGTTTTTTTCACTGAATCTTTGCTTACTGGAAATAATCATTTATCTGTCATGTTGATCAGTTTAGCAGAATTTGCTTGGTGGAACTGTTAAACAAAAAGACAAACATTAAACACTATAAGCAAAAAGGCGTACATTGAAACACAGTAAAGATATGTTAAAACCGCAGTGAGGCACAGTGAAATTGTGGTGAATATTTGCAACAGATATAATTTAGTCTGCTGCTGAAAAGCTGAGTAATTACAAATTATCATTTAAATGGATAATTATGTTTTGCCCTTGATTACTTTATTGCTTTTTTAAATTTAGGATGCAAGACTTATAAAGGTGATCAATATGTAGGGATACATATCATATTTTGGCCAATTATAGTTATCTCAGCATTATCTGCATTGCTATTTCATTTTGTTTCAACAGGCTACACCACACTTTTTGGTATGGCTTTATAATTTGGAGGCAGTCTTTGGCTCCTTAATTGCAATTGACTGGACTGTTTCCAAAATGTTGACCATTAGCTTTCACTCCCTGATTTGTGCTACAAACTTTTCTGAGATAGACATTTGGTTTGGGTAACAAAGAAATTGGTAAATCTGTGTTATATCTTATATATATGATTTTTAATATTGTAAAGCATGCCAGACCAGGGAAAATACACACATTTTTAATGAGGTAACAGATGTTTTAAATGGCAGTATTCTGTGTAATTAAAATTGCAAGCACTACATTTTCTGTAAAGTTTGTTTTTTACAGATTGCAGAGGTTCCTGTGAAAGCTGAAGTAGAATAACAAAATAAATGAATAGGTGTTGAATTTGCTAGAAAACCTTTTTGGATAAGGAAAAGTATTCTCCCTTTTTGTAGTACATGTACTTAAAAATATTTTTTATAGATAGCTACGGCATGCTCCAGTAAGGAGCATTTTAGATAATATGTGGCTCTGTGATCCTTGTCATTGTCATTGCAAAGTAGCTGAGCCCCTTTTGTGTTACAGGCTCATGTAAGCTAGCACCATATTTAAAATAACATTAGATGTATGTGCTTTTCACATTTACAAGCACAATTCGTGCAAGAGGAGGCAAAGCTGAAACAGCTTAGAACTTCTTAATAATGGGAGTTTCATCTAATCTCCTGCTCTCGTGTCCTCAGATCTCCAGACATCCAACAATTCAGCAGCCTTCTGGGCTTACAGAGAGAGTTCAAGCTATCAAGCCCTGCTGCTGGATGAGGACCGTGGGTGGCTTCTGGTTGGGGCCAAAGATCACATCTTCATGCTACGCTCTGATAACCTAAATGAGCCAGCACGCAAGGTGGGGACCAAGGACTTAATGGATGTTAGGGATCCAGGACAACACACCCTGCCCGTTTGTTTATTTAAAGTTCATGTTGGGATTTCAACTGTATCAGTGCAGAAGTAATATAAGCTTAGATAACAGTCTGAGAAGTGAGAAGGTATCACATCTGGAACTGCACCTTGTGGTGTGTCCAGAGGCCCATATTCCACCTACAGATCTACAGTCACCCATCCCAGTACTGACCGTTGTCTTGCTTAGCTTTTGAAATCTGACTAGATCAGGCCACAGGGTGATAAATGTAATAATACAAATCTGTAGTGTGCATAGTCCTAATGTAGAATATGTATCAGAGCTAATCAACGTGTGGGCTCTGTATTCCATTCAATTACACATTTTTACTACAACCAAATCCTTAATAACAATTATAATTAGTAGGAACAATATAGCAATATACTGGTCAAACCACAGTCAGCTATGGAGTGGAATGCAGGCCTGTGAAATGAGTAGCCCTGCTGTATGTTAACATGCTGCTCATGTACTGTATTAGCCTTATTTTTTTATTATTTTTACTGCAAATATTTAAACCTTTTAAAAAAAATGTAAGAATTACAACTTGTTCATATCAATATGAAACTTTATCAAAAACAGTTTCAAGAATTGTCTCCAGGTTGTTTTCTTCCAGTTCTTCCTATGGCTTTATTTAGCAACAGTGACCGTCTGTTTCCATTTGCTGTTGGAATTGCTGAATTTGGTCATCCTTCAGGAGTTGTGAAAACATTTGGAAGTATAGTGATTCCATTAAGAATACAAGATGCTTAGAATAGATAATAGATATACTATTGTGATATTTGATGATTTTTTATTTTTTAAGTGAACTGTAAGCCACTTTAGATTAAAGCACCAGCGTTAATACTACTACTACTACTACTACTAATAATAATAATAATCATAATAGCAGCCTTTTTAATCTACCAAGTAACCTTTTCTAAGTTGTCACAGACCTATAGCTTGTTGTTCGTCTTAATTTAGATCTATTGGCCAGCTGCAAAAGAGCACATTGAACACTGCAAACTGGCAGGAAAGAATGCAGAGGTGAGGAATGAATGCATGCTTTTAATGGCAATGAATGGATTGTTATTGGCAAATCTACATTTGCTTTCACTTCAGCACAGCAGCAAACATAGTGATCAAAGAATTTAGAGGCTAGTTGGTAAAACAAAATTATAGCAGTGATGAAGTGAAATAAGGCTTGAAGCACTCACTATTCATAAAGCTACGGACAGATGTTTAAGGCTTAATAGTGTCTTTGGAGCCCTGGGGTTCTTGTTTGTACTGTAAAATTTGACATCTGTTTCATAAAAACAACATATTCACTAACACAAAACCCTACAGTCTTTTTATATAATTCATGTCTAATTTCTGATCTCAGATAACAGAAAGAAACAAAAGACACTGTATACATTTGAAGAGCTTTAAAATGACAAAGCAAACATTTACCGCATGTGTTTGAATGTTAAGAATATAGTGTCACCTGTCGTGATAACTGTTTTGAAGATGAACCTTCACTTTTAATTTTGTCTGTATCTCTCAACATTACACACACTGCATCTTGAGCAGATATTTAAGTTTTACATTTACATTAATTTATTTAAATTTAAATTTACAAGTGTGTAAGAGCTGTATATACAGTGCATACAGTATGTAATAATAACATAATAATAGCATAATGTTGCTATGCAGTCAGGCTATCAAAATGAAATGTTTGCAAATGTTTTTCACAAACATAATTTATTTTAAGCCACTATAATTACCAACTTTGGGCTGTTTCATGACAGTAAATTTAAAAAATAAAAATCACATTCACTATGCTGCCAGCGCACAGACGTTGTAACTGTGTATTTCCTGATATATAGGTCCTCTGAAATTGTCTCTCACTAACAGCTTTGTTTTAAATGTTTGCAGACAGAATGTTCTAATCATGTAAGGCTCCTACAGCCTTTTAACAAAACCCACGTGTATACCTGTGGAACAGGTGCTTTTCACCCACTTTGCACCTATATTGACCTTGGCCACAATCTAGAGGTAAGGGAGATTATTACTGTCAATCGTAGAATTGTTTAGCAGTTTTTGTACAGTTGCAGTAACCCGTCTATTCTGTATATGCATTGTGTGAATATGCACTCTGTTTCTAAAATGGATATTTTGAAAAAGACATCTGTGCAGAAAGAGATATTCCATCAAAATAAGAACATGACAAGTTAGATCTACTCAGGTTTTCCACAGTTTCACACCTATGGTATTAATATTAGCTGTGTGTGTGAATAACTGAGTTAAACTCTGTAGGATGCATGGTGCCAAGCTACCTCAGACCACTGGGACAGTGTGTCTTTCATTTCATGCTTGGCATTGTGTCACTTAGCTTAAACATTACCTCATATTTATTTATGCTATTTAGTTCCACTAGGGTCTGAAATGTTTCATTCACCTATCAAGATTCAATTACCAAGAATGTGGTGTAAAGTGTTTTCTTTGACACACAAAATAGCATGACACCTCAGTTGGAAAGACTCCTCTATAGAAGCAAAGGACTCTACACTGCTGATGTTTAAGATTTAACGGCAACATTTTGTTGTATATTATTGTACAATATATATTATTGTATATTACAGTAGGTCCTCATTTGCAGAGTGCATACAATCTTAGGTTTGACTGTTTTTAATGAGGCTGCATGATAGCAGAGTTTTTCCTCAGTTTACATTACAGTAAGACTCTATGCTCAGCTGTGCTGCAAAAACTCTTCACGATGACATGCAGTATCATTGCATAGAATTCGTATTCTTGCCATCTTGTTTCAGGAACCCACATTTCGGTTGCTCCGTCATGCTGTGGAATCTGGGCGAGGGAAATGTCCCTATAGCCCTCTGGAACCATTCACAGCAAAGCTCACAGGTAAGTCTCTTAAACAGGGTTAAATCATCCATTATTTTCATGAGTGGCCTTGTCTTTAAAGTAAAATATTCAGGGTTCCTAGGAGCAATATATCCTTTTAAATAGCCTAACTGTGGTATGTACTTTCCACTGCCTGCCATTGTCCTGTGCTTAAGTTAATTGTCTGAACCTATATTTACACAAAATGCTCTGGGGGCAGGTTGTAAATTAAAGAACATGGGTTGTTTTTTTGTTGTTATGGTTTGGAGGACTTCCAATCCACTTGCAGTTTGCTACAGAGAACATATGGTAGGTAATTGTAGTGTGTTACAGAAAATATAGACCGTGAAGTTAAAAGGCCGGGACAGGCTTTGCAGTTACGAGGACTTTTAAAAGCACACATGGAGACACATTTAACAAAAAAACAATGCAAGGCATCCAGCGTTGCTCAACCAGGATGGATAATCATCCAGAGTACATGCTGAGCCCTGAAATAAAGGAACAGGGTTATTTCATTACTTGTCACCAGCTGTGACCAGGACCTTTGCTGGATTAAAAACTGAGAAATGGAATGCATTGTCTTTGTGTTAGTGATTGATCAAATAGATTGACCTATAAAGATTATATCAGACCATTTCAGTACCCCAAAAACTTTATTTTTAATTCATACCTTAATCTTCAGTGAACAACAACAACAAGTGAATAGTTGTTATCGTTAATACTAATTCCAACTTTCATCAGATATTTAGAAATGACCTGTGCTTCTGTTCCTGATAGATGGAGAGCTCTATGCTGGAACGTCAGTTGACTTTATGGGGACGAATGCTGCCATTTTTCGATCCCCTGTCCAGGGAATCAGCCAGCATTACATTCGGACTGAGGCCAATCAAGATCAGTGGCTCAATGGTATGGAACTCAAGGAGTGAGGAGAAACTTGAGATTCAGATTCACCGTGAGGTTTACCTGGACACGATACTATCAGATCAGTAATAAACATGAGAAAAGGTGGATTTACGAAATTTAGCTGATCTAAAATGTTATTGGCATCGTACTAAATACCTAGAAAAAACACAGACAAACTGTTAGACATACAGTAAAACCCATCTGAAAACAAGTAGTATTACAGAAAATTCATTTGCATGATGGAATGTTGTAGGAAACTTTGATATCGTGAATGCATGTTATGATTCGTGTCAGAAAAGGCTGACAAAACTACTGTAGGTATACTAAGATATTCCCGCTTTCTCTCTGTTATTTCTCATTTTCCTACAGAGCCAGAGTTCATTGGTTCCTTTTCCATTCCGGACACACACAGCCCAGATGATGATAAAGTGTATTTCTTCTTCAAGGAGACAGCAGTGGAATCAATCCAGTGGGACAAGCGCATATACACCAGGGTGGCACGAGTCTGTAAGGTAATGTAACGCTTATGGCCGACAGGCACTGTGTAGGAGCCGGCATACCAGAGTTGGTGACGTCACCGCCCTTCCCTGTGATAGCAGGACCACAGCTACTGGGCTGTGGAGAGATCTCTCTTTAGCTCACGGGGCTAGGTCACTGCAGAGAGACGCGGAAGTCCCGGGTACGAGCTTCAGTCGGGATGGGGCCGACCTAATGCGGCAAGGGCGCTCGCCGGAGCCCCCGTTGCGTTACAGTAAGAACAGTAAGAACAGTCTGTGTTGGATTCTGTGTTGCTCTACGGGAGGAAACAGCAGTACCCCAAGCAAACACAGAGAGAATATACAAACTCCACACAGATAGCACCCCAATTTCGAAATTGAACCTAGGACCTCAACACTAACCACAGTGAAACGATGCCACAGAGCACCCAACGCAAAAAATATAAAAATTAAATGCCTAATATAAATGATCTGCATGTCTAATTCAGAAGATGATTCCAGATCTGGGAAGCATTAAAAGCAAGATATTCTAGTAGTGAGAGGATTTTCCTTCAGCAGCAAAATTCCGACTGCAAAATGCATTCGGCAAAATTCCTTCAGCAGAAAACTGCAAAGTACAGTAGATTTTGGCACATTATGAAAGCTTGAAACCTCGAACACTCAAACAGAGCCAAAAAACAAATGCTCTACTGTATGTGTCAACTTGAACCCCATTTTGTAAGCAGTTTTTCTTTTCTTGAATGTAGGCGGGTGTTTTATTGCTGGTCTTGTTTGAACGCAGACAGATGCTCTCCTATTGGTTCTGATTATCACAACGTACAGCAAAGGATCGTACTTCTCTAAATTAATAAACACAAATAAAAATGGGACAATAAAACATCCTTCTGTGCATTTGGAATTGGCCATCCTGTGGATGAGGACAGTTAAGAAGTAATTGTTTCAGTCCTGGAGCCTCTGATCTGTGCAGACCCTTGACTGTGTGTCTTTTTCTCAGTCTCTGTTTAACTTTGTAAAGTAGATTTTTAAATTATTTTGTGCCTAATTTATGTTAATTAACTTGAAAATCATTGTTGAGAAGGACTGGCTGGTTCTGTGAAACAATCACACCAAGTACTGTACATCCAAAAGTGGGTTGATCACATACAGCATTTCCAAAAGCTATCTGTTAAAAGACCCAGACATGAGCAGATACTATGCGTCTCTGACAGACCGGTTTAGGAGCTCCATTTGGAGCTCCCAGTACGGTCTTATGTTCTTTCTATACAGCATTTTCAAATAGTCATTTTATTTTGTGTGTTTTTTTTCTGGCTTAAGTAGTAAAGTGTTGTTCATGTCAATCATCTCAAATAGTGAATGTTCAGTTTGCAGAATGCTTTATGAGTAATTGTACTGTAAATCTGTGCTGATTTGCATAGGAAAAAATTGAGAACTGTAAAATTATAAATTTAACTTTGTATTTTTGCCTTCTCAGAAATCTGGTTCCCCTTATCAACTCTGACTTAAAGGGACCTATTACTGGTGATCTTTTTTACAGAATTGTTCTTTAACTGTTTCTGGGAGCAAAATCTCCCCAGTACTGCAGTGCAGTATTTCAGTGTTGTTCATTTTACAATCCAGCACCCAGGGAGCACTACATTTACTGTAGTTACTTGGGAGCAATTATTGGAATAATATGGTGTTATGGTCGCAGCTCAGATGGAATGAATAGAAGGAGAAAAGGAATTAAGTGAATAGAAGGAGAAAAGGAATTAAGTGGTCGGAATTCTAAAAAGAAACCCTTTATTAAGTCAGCAACCAGGAACCAGTGAACAGGAAGAAAAGATTAACTTTTGCCAAAAAATATTTTCAGAAAATTCATTGGGTCAGTTGTGCCCAGAGGTATTTTTGTCTTTTTTTATTTGGCTTGGATAGAGGAATGTGTACTAGACTTTTAATGTATTTTATTAGAATTATCATACGCCATTATCATACACAAAAGGCTAGATGAAGAAAGCAGACTGTAATTTTTAAAATAAAATAATATTTTTGATTCATGAATGTGAGGATTCCACACCTAATACATAGTATGCTGTATTTGTTTTGTTTTTGCAAAACTTTAAATGTCTGAAATTGTTTTGGTCTGGATAGATTGTTAACACTTTTTTCTTTGAGACTTCCACATTTAATATAAAAATGTTTTACAATGTCTGGATTTATTTTCTAAACATTGTTACTTAGAAATACTTGATGAACCAGACAGATCTCAGAAAATATAGGAGAGTACAATGAAGAAAGGCATCCTTTAAATAGAGTGTAACCGAATATCATGCCTAATCTATCCCAGTCTGGACAAAGAAAATGTTTGGACTGTGAAATTGATGCTTCCCTTGTTTTTCCCTAAACAGAATGATGTTGGTGGGAAGAGGAGCCTGATTAACCGTTGGACGACATTTCTTAAAGCAAGGCTGGTGTGTTCTGTGCCAGGGCCGGATGGCATGGACACCTACTTCGATGAATTAGGTAATAAATAATTAAAAATAAGATTTTTGAAGAAATATTGGGAGGGTGGTCTTTCAGCAATTTAAAGACCATTGTCAAATTTTACATTTTAGAGTCTTTAGGTAAATAAATAATTTCAAATATCTGTCTTGGTTACCCTTTTCAGTTTTACAAATAGATTGGTTGTTCTTCTCTGAATTCCATATTGTACAGAAAAGCTGATTCCTGCATTGGTGATTCTGCAAGAAAGCAGTTCTGAAATTAACAATATTGTGCTTTTGTTCTAGAGGACATCTTTCTTCTTGAGACGAAAGATTCACAAAATCCTCTTATATATGGAGTCTTCTCCACATCCAGGTGGGTGACAATTCACAAAAAAAGAAAATCAGACCTGCTGCTTAAGGATGGCCATATCTTTCAGAGCACCTTCTCTATTTCTGATTCATTTACATCAATGGCTTTGTATTATGCACAATGGAAATAATTAGAGGATGAAAAGATAAACAATTCAAATTTAGCATGTAACGTACAGAAAAGGGTAATTTAAAATATGTTTGCTGTCTTGAAAGCAGGAAGAAAAATTGTGGCAGAGAGGGTGAAATACAGAAGATAAAACTCTAGTCAAATACTAAATAGTTTTGTTGTGTCTGCAGTTTAAAAGTAGCATTTTCGTCTGTAGAACATTATTCAAGGTTCTCAGTTCCACATTGCCAGTTCAGGGACACATACCTGACTCTCAGAGGCTGTCACAATGCAGTGAGCTTTTTCTTTCTGGTTGATTAATGAGCCAGGATATTTAACCCTCAGAAGTCAACTTGAAACAAGTAGTGATTTCAGGTTGGAACATTTTCCGGTGAAATATAAGAAGGTTTTGATCTTTAGACCTTTAATTTATGCGTACATCCTCCAGGCACCTAATATAAAAAAACACCCCTCCATATTGTTACCAGCGCTATGATGCATTGACTTACCTCCAGGATGCACATACCATTATACATCCAAAGTGCCCTTGTGTTTTTTCAGGGTCAAAATAGGTTTCCACAAGTACTATATGTACATAGAAATGTGATTGTATGATATAATGTAAGATATAAAAAATGGCTCCAATATCACTGTAACAAATAAGAACTGCATTCTAGATGAAGAAAAGCAAAATTAATTATAGCAACTAGGATGAAATTTAGAGAAACATGCAGTGTCTCAAAAGTTAAAGCAGCTAACTTCACCAAGTGGACAGTGCTCTCTGATGCGTGTCTCACATCTTTCTCCTGTTCAGCTCCAAAACTAACAACGGCCTTAAACCAATCCAGAAATAACTGCAAAAAAGTTGGTTTCTTTCCACACTATGCAGAACAGCTTGCTTGGTGCAAGCAGCTCATTGATAGTACTTTATCAGAGGTTAGGTCACCCTGTAAAATTGTGATACAAAACTCCTGGTTGTCAGTATGATCTTAATCACAGTGTGTTTCAGCTTCCTAGAGAGGTAATTGGACATTCAGTTAGTTTTTAGCAAAACAGGCATAAAGCAAGCAAAGCACACTGCATTTTCACTCCACCTCAACGCAAAGGGTTAGATACAATTAAATGAAGCAATGCAGCAAAGTTCCAAAAACAGACAAAATTTATATTGTGTATATATTTTTGGAGACATTTCTTGGGATTGCTATGCTCACAATATCAGTATGTGCAAATGCTACAGAATCCCCAAACTGATCATAAATATTACAAGCAGTACTCCCCTAATGCTGCAGTGCAGCTTTGAAAAATGTTTTAATAATGTCTCCTGGATTACCACAGTCTTTTTGCAGAAAACAGCAGCTGTTCTATAATGTTGCCGCAATGTCTTCTGGTTAGATGGGAAGCTACTGTACCTGAGCCACTCAACTCAGATGACAGGGTTGGGCCACATATAGTTCAAAGATTGCTGGTTTGAATCTGACCTGTGTAATTAAGGCAACTATGACTTGGGAGGTCACAAGTAACAACATACAACTGGATGATCACTCCCAGGATTGTTTGGGGTCAAAGTCAACCAGGGTTTCCTGAGCTCACTGTACAGTAGTAACCCTTGTGACTTGATGTGCAGAATCGCTTGTGCATCCATGGTTTAGGTTTGTTGTGCTGTGAAGCCTGGAGTGGGAAACTGAAGCAAAAGGAATTGAAAGAACGTGAAAAATAAAAGTTTATGGGTGCATATTATTCATAAAAATGAAATTGTGCAATGTGAATGTACTAGGTTAATATATTGTAACATCCCGGCTAGCTTTAATTTGATGGCACTTTATTTATCAATAACTTGTGTGTACAAGAATGATTATTTGACATCGGGAACCAAATCTTTCTGTCCGTGTATGCAGACCCATTCACTGAGGGGTCGTTGCGAATCACAGGTCAGCAAGAATGTGACAAAAAAGTGTGGTGTTAGGAAAGAGTGACTACTTAACCTTTAGCTGTCTCTTGCATAGCTAAGCTTTGCCTCTGTGGTTCCAAGCAACAGCAATAAAAGGCCATCAATCAAATGCCTGCACTCTCCTTCCCAGTATTTTTCTTTGTGGAAAAATAAAAAAAAAGTCACTCATGGCTTACAATAACCTGAAAGGCACCCATCCCAGAAGCATGTCTGCAGCAGCAGCTCTTGAAGGCTGTCTTTTTTTTTCCCAGTGCCAAAAAGGCTCAAGTTTATTCCCTTTCGGTTTGCAGTGCTGTGTTCAGGGGCTCAGCCGTGTGTGTGTATTCTATGGCTTCCATCCGCGCTGCCTTCAGTGGACCTTTCTCGCACAAGGAAGGGCCCGACTACCGCTGGGTGGAATACAAAGGAAGGATTCCATACCCTAGACCTGGCACTGTGAGTTTATCTGCAGGAAGTATGCGGCTGTCACTGGGTGGTTAGTGTTTGCAAAGGGAAGAGAGTCCCACCAGTTGAGACATGTAAATCTCTGGGAAGACATTAAAGTGTGAGAATAGAGATATGTCTTCCTTGCCTCTTCACACCAGGATATTCTGATGAAGGAAAACAAAACAAAACAATATCCAATAACATAATGATAAAGCATTTTCTCCTCCACTCTTTATTCCACTCAGAGAAAAAACATTAAGCCATTATTTTAAAAACGAATCCTGCAATCTCAGCATTGAGAACAAATGCATTTCGGAGACATGGCTGTGTTGTTATCATCTCAGGAAAAAACCAAGTGCATACTTACTATGGATTGGGAATGTTGAACGAATATGCTTCTTCTGCATCTTTTGTTATTTTCTCAGCAGGGAGATGTAGTCTTATTTTACAATAAGAAACCAACAGACGCTTCTCGAAATGTCCATAATTTTCTTACCCATAATGGTAGCTTTCTGAAATTCCATTGACAAGCTCCAAAGATATTGAGCCAGAAACCAAATAACATACATGTTCAGATTTGTTGCTTTTAAGAAAAGGTCCTGTTCAGAAAATACATTTGTTGCTTTTACAGCACATGTAGTGCTAGTTACACCTCTTTTAGTTAATGTTTTATAGATGTTTTAACACTACTGTACTGTACATTTGTTATGGATATCTTTTCCAGTATATATACTGTAGTACATTAGAAATGTTTTGACAGTCTGCAAAAAAAGCTGAGTTCTTTGTGACTTGATGCATAAGAAAATGGAAATTGGCAAATAACTGTGGCATGTTCATTTATCTTGGAAAAGTAAAAAATATATATGTAAGCTTAAACATGTTTATAATAATTAATGGTTCATCAATGAAAGTAGAAAGGTAAGAAGAGTCTTTGTGATTCAATGACTACAATAAGCACACTTTTGCTTTTTATTTTTAAAAAAAGCCATTTTGTTGTTTGTAGTGTCCCAGCGAGACCTATGACCCTTTGCACAAATCAACTCGGGACTACCCAGACGATGTCATCAGCTTCATGAGAGGTCATCATCTAATGTGGGAGCCGGTGCTGCCCCTCAACAGGCGGCCCATCTTCATGAGGACTGGCGCCCCCTACCTCATCAAGAAGGTGGTGGTGGACAGAGTGGAAGCAGAGGATGGGCAGTACGACGTCCTGTATCTGGGAACTGGTATGGTGATAGCAACAGACCTGCAGGGGTCTTTGTGGGGTTGATGAGATGTAAAAATTTCTAAACTTGGAATTACACGTCTTGGCTGAGTGATAATTAAAACCCTGCAGAATTCGCGGGGAATCTGAATATTATAGTTTTCAGTCCATAATACAATATGAGCAAGCACACAAATATTAGCTAATTTCTTTGAATGATAGAGGTGCACTTTTTTCTACGTACAGTATTTATTTATGCATCTGTGATAGTCCTTGGTGCATCACCTTCTTTCATTGGAATTGTCTATTTACATTTTGGTCCATTACAGTATGTCTTTTAGTTTTGAAGTTCTATCTTTTCAGGCATCAGTTAAAGAATGGCTTTAATTGTCACAGGATATTTGATCATTATCCAGTAGGAAGGTATTTTAGTAAAATAGTTTGGAGTGTCATGTTGGATAATTTGAAGCTTCACTTTAAAAACCAGGTGAGTCAGGTCATTCCAAATCTAGCAGAAGTTTGCTGCATCTTAATGATAACAGATTGGTCAAAATCAAACATTTCATCCGTAATATGTTTGAAGTGTACAGAATATTGCTCACAATCCAAGCCAGAATCACTTATTCAGCACAGTGAGTTTTAAAAAGGAATGTCTCATGTTGATTTATGATTCAGGATATTTAACCTCCGAGAGTTGACCTCAGGTCAGGGGTTAACCCAGGTCAATCAAGTAAAAAGGTTTCTGATCTTTAAATTCCCTGCTATGTTGCTCTAAATTATTGTACCTATAAGCCCCCACTTTCATCAAGACAGAGTGCACATTAAAAGAATAATGTCATTTAAAGGTTAATAATTCTTATCCTACATGAAATCCTTTCCTAATAATAATAATATTAGTAATAGTATTAATAGTAGTAGTAGAAATAATAAATCTCAAGCTTGTAAGTCATGTGTACAGCTAGCTCAGTATTTTTGTGCTTTACAATGATATTTAATAAAGTAAAAGGTGCACAAAAATACATGCTCCTTAAAGATCTAATTGTAAATCACTTTTTTAAATCATCAATTTTTTAAATCTAAAATGGTGGTTAGCTTGATATTGTACTGTATATTAAACTCATTAAGTGGATTGTGCACTGTAAATGGGATGAATTAAACTATAAAAAGATTGATTACTGAGGATATATTGTTGGAATTCTAACTTCATTTTGTATAGCATCTCAAGGTATATTTTTACTTTAATTTTAGGACTTTTTACTGCATTCAGCTTGTACAGTCCACATTCTAACCAAACCTAGGTATGAAGTGCTAGAGAAGTGAAACATTTTACTTCTGACTTTTAAAGCCCTACATGGATTAGCACCTAATTACTTTTGTGATTTGCTTTATCTGTACACTACTAAGCATTGCCCTTGATCACCTGCCTCTGGCTTCTTATCAATACCAAAAATTCAGCAGTGCTCTTTTGGCAATTGAGCCTTTTCCTGTCTAGCACCCAGACTGTAGAATGAGCTCCTGAAGGCAGGGAGGGAAAGTGCTTCTGTTAGCACATTTAACAAGCTAAATAGAAACCATGTTTTACTGTTACTGGCATATCCTATTTGTTGCTGTATGTACAGTTTAATTGATGTTATTTTATTGTAATTGTTAAATATAATGCAAATATTAATAGCAGAATTAAAAATAGTTTTTTTAAAAATCATACCAAATGTATGTGTTTATTCTCAGCGATTACAAGCTGTGTAAGACATTACACTGACTTAGTTTTCATTATAATTCACAGTTATTAGACATATATTCGGATTTCTTTTTTTTATGTGTTAATATTTTAGGTGCTATAAAAAGAGCAGAATTTAACAATTTTATTTCAGCTTGAATTAGCTGTGTTTTACATTTTAAAAAAAATATTAAACTTAGTAAGTGTAACCCACTTGACAATGAAAATCAAAATGTGTCACAAGGAGGAAACATCACACAGGAACTAGCGGTCAGAATCAATCACTCTTGAGCATGCATTCTTTTTTAGAGAGCTGACAGTTCCCACGATAATCCAAAGTGAATTCTGGGATCATTATGACCTTCTTAAAAAGTGTGTCTATTTTATTCTCTGTCCCTGAACTCTGCCATTAATAAGTGAATAGTCTCAGTACATCACAGATGGCCTAAAGGCAAACATTGCTCAGGTCAGTCTGTTGTCTTTAAAAGAGAATCTGGCTGTAATGTCACAGCTGCTTTAGTCAGGAATAAGAATTTAGATTTTTTGTTTGTTGTGGGTGCATTTACCAATGGATATGGAATGATTCTAAAAATGACTTTCTAAGATTTGATTAAATTATCTGACGTTGGCTCTCAAGTACATTTACAAATTATACTTTTGGGGTTACAAATGGAAAATAATGTTTTCTGTGTTCCCCTTAGACAACGGCAAGGTGCTCAAAATAATTGCCATTCCAAAAGATAACTGGGAGACAGAGGAGATAGTTCTGGAAGAGCTTGGTCTTTTTCAGGTGAGATCTTTAATCTTCTTTATTCTTCCACTTTTTAGGGGCCACATTAATGTGCTCTCGTTGTTGGTTCCTCCTTATGAGAATGATTACCACACAGACTTTCAACTGGAGAGCTAGAACAATGTGCAGACTGCAAGGAAACAAGTAGAGGTCAATGCTAAAAAGTAGAAAGAAAGAAAAAAACATTTTGGATATTGTGCCATCTGATTCTTTTATAAAAATGACTTAAAAAATGTTTTCCCTTTTCAGTGTGGAATTAACCTCAACGTGTAATATTCCTCCTAATTTGTTATTTCAGCTAGAATAAATCAATGAGATTCTCAAAACGTGTTGTCATAAAGTGCAAGAATTAAACAAATTGGCTTTATGAGAGCCCATTCCTAAACCAATGCAGAATCAGTTCTCTGGAACATTAAAATACCTGCCAAATGTTATTTATTCTCTGTTAGCTCTGAGTTATTGCCATAAGGTATGTTTTTACAAAATGCATAACTGTCAGTAGAAATTAAAATCATGCTACACAATCAGAACAGGATAAAGCACAATGACAGGAAAAAGTATAATCTAATCATTATCATAAATGTTACTAGGGATTTGCTGAAAGAAATGACTATTGACAGCAAAAACAAATGTTAATGTTTTTCACTTGGACATGATGTTTGGATTTTAAATAAATTATATTTGGAAAGAGCAGTTAGCACTGCTTTGTCACCACTTTTACATCCTGGGTTTGAGTCTCTTTCTGCGTGGAGTTTGCATATTCACTGTGTCTGCGTGCCTGGGTGTGTGTACTCTGGTTTCTCCTGTTTCCTTCTACATTTGAAAGACACGCTGTCCAAAATTTAGAACTGAAGATTCTAAATGACCTCTTGTGAGTGAATGCACATTTTTTTGTGCCCTGCAATGGACTCACATCCCATCTAGGGTGTAGTCTCATCTTGTGCTCTGTATCTGCTGAGTTAGCCACTGGCTCTCTGTGATGCTCTAAGGATAAAGCATTTATTAAAAATGGATCTATATGAAGAGAGAAAAACTGAAGCAAATTTTGCACAGTGGAGCACAATTTCTTTAAAGCTTTGCTATTAGTGGTTAGTGGAAATGGTGCCTCTGTACTTGTTCCTACTCACATAGACTTGCTTTCTTATCTCTTTACTAGAAACCAACGTCTGTCCTCAGCATGGTGCTTTCAACAAAATGGGTGAGTTTTCTGTAGTTAGAGACAGCGATCACACTGTGTAAAATTCCAAAGAGACATTCCTTGCATGACATGCTGCAAATCCAAAAAATGTTCCCAAGGTGTTCTGACTGAAAATGAAACATTATTTTATACAAAACGAAAACTAAATTAAAAGAAAATGAAATTTTTATGTATGTTTGTAATTATGCTAGTACATGTAATTGCTTAAGGTACATTAAGCAGCATGGAACATTGTTGTATTTTTAAGCTCCGTGAAGTTGGCCCCCCTTCACACACGCAATGAAATCCACCTCATTCGTTATGTAGGGGGGCCAAATTCGTGGAGCTGTAGTTTTAATTTTAAATTGATCTTTTAAACAGTTTCTGTGTTGTTTTACTGATATATAATACCAAGTGTACTCTATAAATGCCCTATAGTATGTTATAGTGTAAAGATAAAATAATACAAAGTTTTATGGATGTGTTATTATTCCAGGATTGAGTATGGAGGCATCACTACACCAGGTTTTGGGGTTTTGTTATAGAATTTCTGCACCAGTCTGTAGGGGTTGTGTTGCTTTGCAGTACAATGTCTTGTGACTTCAGCTTCCCTCTCTCTTCAGCAACAGCTGTACGTGAGCAGCCAGTCTGGCGTCACCCAGGTGTCTCTCCATCGCTGTGACCTCTACGGGACGGTCTGTGCCGACTGCTGCCTTGCCAGGGACCCGTACTGTGCTTGGGATGGCACCTCCTGCAGCAGATACTTCCCCACCAACAAGAGGTAAGGAGAGAGACAAGAGGTCCCACTTTGTCTCCTGATCTGCGTTGTTAGCGCTGTGACTTGAATGTCAAGGTCTGATTGTTAAATACACATCTGTACTGCTAGAATTGGCTGCTGTGGTTGTATTGCATGTGTTGTCGTCAAACAGCACAAAAAAGACAACCGTTCCGTATGCTATACTGATGACTTTTTCTTTCGGTTACTCTTTTTCGAAACACCTAAAAAATTCCAGCTGATTTTCCAGTGTCAAGATGACATGGAGGGGAGGGGAACTGCATTTGATTTCATTTACATACTTTCAGTACATAAAGATTGTTTTGTGGACTGTCTGTCTTCTCTAATACGGTGACTTTGGATGGATCATTATTACACTTGACTCTTCAGTTGTGACACTTAACTCTTCTCTGCTTGTATTGTCTCAGTCATCCCAGTGGTTTAATTCAGAAAAAAAATAGTTTAAATTGTCAGTTATCCTGAAAACAGGATATTGATTAGGGCTGGTCTGACCTGGTTTTTTGCATGAATTTGATTTCTTCAATCAGTGTCAACTGAGTTTTATCATCTGTTGATATAGACGTGCACGGAGGCAAGATGTCAAATATGGAGACCCCAAGAGCCAGTGTCATGATCTGGGAGATGGTAATTATTATTATCCTTCATTTCCAAACAGCACTGAAAAGTAACTTATTTTCCTGCCGGTACATGTCTGATTATTACTCCATTATCACCTCTCACTGCTATGTGGAAATGAGGAAATAAGGTTCCTAGGAAATTTAAATAGCATACTTAATGAGACCTAAACCTTCCACATTTAAGTGGATTAGGTTTTTGTGGTGAAGTGGGTGGAGTGGGTGGGGTGGAGTGGAACTGAAGCAATCTTTCATCCACAACCTGACCAAACTAGTGTGAAATCTCAGTTTATACAGTACCTCAGTCAGTAACACCTCTAACTGGAATGCAAAACGAAACTGAGAGGAGGAAAGTAAGAAAGTGCTTAAACAATGAATATGATATGTAGAAATCAAATGGCTTTGTTAAAATGTTGGACCTGCGCCAATTCTCCTGAATGTATTCTGTAACACCTTCTTACTTTCACCTCTTTTTATGATATTGTACTAGATTAGCAGTTTTGCTGTTGTTTGTATTTTATGTACAAAAGCAAGTGGACAAATTCGGACACAACAAGTCACTAAAGGGCATAGCTGACAAAAGTTGATAGGAGCTTAAATATGTGTATGCTTCCAAGTATTACTTCAGTAATTTCTAGATATTCTTTGGCATTAGCTCAAGGTATTATATTTAATCTGCTAAATGTCTTACACTTTTACACCTTAGTCTCAGTTTTAGGAACATCTAGAAAAGGTAAGTTTAAATGCTGAGAATACTAACTTGCTGTGTTTCCAGGTTTGGATGCAGTGGAGGACAAGGTGATCTATGGGGTGGAAACCAGCTCCACTTTCCTGGAGTGTGTCCCCAAGTCCCAGCAAACCAGTATCAGATGGACTGTACAGCACCATCCAGGAAAGCACAGCAAAGAGGTGCGTTCCTATATTACTATACTTCATCAAACTCTAACTCAGAAGATAAATAGGAAGAAGGTCAAGTAATTTGCAACAAAGAACAGGGAATAAGGGAGTTATGGAGTTTTTTTGTGGGCTATAATGAGTTATTTGTGTGACAATGTCATAAACTCTTGCACTTTGTTTTGTATTGTTCCTTGAGGCTTCAGTCAGAATTTCGCAATAAAACCTCAGAGATCATCACTGACTATTCTGGGGGACAAACTTTCCATTCCAGGACACGAATTCAGGGTGCTGTGTGCGCAACATAGAAAACAGATGCCGTGGTAGGCAGAAGGAAAAAACTGAAATAGCCGTGACTTTATCTCTTGTTACTCATTTCCCCTCCAAACCTGTGCTGCAGCTGAAGAGTGTGGAGCGGTTTGTGACCATGGAGAGAGGGATCCTCATTCAGCGGCTGGAACAAGGAGACGCAGGCCTTTACTCCTGCCTGGCTGAGGAACACGCCTTCTCCCACCCCATCACCCACTACACCCTCCACGTCATCACCCAGCAGCAGATTACGGCTCACCCAGGCAAGGACAGGAGTGGGGAACCAGGGCTAGGAAGCACCCCCATGCGACACAGCTCCTCTGCAATCGAGCAGATCCAGCGACACTACAAGGACTACGTGCAGCTGATGAGCGTCTCGGGGCTGAGCGCTGACGAATACTGCGAGCAGCTGTGGTTCAGGGAGAAACGCAAGCAGAAGATGCGCAATCTGAAGTGGAAACAGGCAGTTGAAAACAAGAAAGGGAGAGTCCGCAGACACCCTGCTTCTGTATGACTTGAAGAATAGACTGTCTGAGCAGATAGGGTACTGACCTTCAGACATCCAGCAGCCTGAGACTGGTCTTGTTAGTGCCAGCGAACCCATACCAGCCCACTTTGAAAAAAGCTAGTTGGTTTATTCACTTCCCTTCATTTCCAGGAATGCCCTCTCTAGGTGCACATGGGTTTTAATATGCCCCATATTATCTAACTGGGACTTTATGAAGGTGGATATAAAAATTGCTGATATTTGAAAGTACTTCATAGTGCTCACATTTGTAGGACATGTTTTTTTTTTCAGTCATGGGATGCAAGCAACTAAAGGCGATGCCATTTTATGTAACTCAGATATTTTCACATCTGGAAAATATGCAACCGAAATGGCCTGTTGAGTCACACGACGAATAACGGTTTAGTACACTGTGTATTGTGAAATATTACATTCCTCTGTTCTTCCTCATAACTGAGGACGAAGCTTACATTTATATTGAATGTAATAAATATCTCTCATTTTGGAAATGGCAGAGATACAATATGTGCAAAATGGTTTGTGTTCTAAAGAAGCAACACATTTTCCAGCAGAGTGATACCTTCATGCAAATGTTACATAAGCTACTCACTACTGTATATATAAGTAATTACTTATCTGTTTCTATATTTTAGCAAAATGGTAGATTAATGGAAAGGGAAAATAAGTACTGAACCAAATATTTTGTTGAGAGCTGAAAATACATTTTATAACAAAGCCTAAATCTGGCAACACATACTGAAGCATTGGTTTAATATTTTACATTTCTTTGAAAGAAAATGCCATCAGAGAAGCAATTTATTTATATTCTACTTTACTTTAATACTTCTGCTTTGATGGATGCACAGAGTGATAATATATTGCTTTTACAATACTGGATTGATTTAGGCCATGAATACTGCTTTATCTTTATGTCATTTTGTGAATCAGTTTAACTTTTTTGTTATTGCTATGAATTATTGAACATCTGCAAACACTTTGTGCAGCTGAATATAAAGATTAGCTATTGCCAATTTTCCTCTGCATTTATTTTATCTGTATGAATCGATTTTTGGGTATTTTATTTTTTCAAACCATCTAATGCACACAGTTTAATTAAGGTATTTATAATATAGGGATGACTAAAAAGGCTTTTTACTTTTGGATTCTTCATAACATCGTGATAAAAATAGCAAAACGTTCCTCATTGTGTCAGTATTGAAAGAATCGTGCTTTCAAAGTACAGTAATTTAAGTTTAAGGTAGGATTTTTAGAGGCAGTAGCACCACCTAGTGTTTTTCTTAAGTCCACAGCAGGCAGGTGATTCGTTAGCGGTGATCAGAACGAATTTCTGTTGTGCTGTTGAAGAATGAAAAGAAACTTCACTATCGATTTAATTATAAAAACACATGACAAATGGTGCAATTTATGGAGAGTTCCTACTTAATAAAGGAAATAATAATAATAGGTTAGATTATTCTTTTCAACCATGCATCAAACTGTGCCAGTATTTTTCCCCACTGAAACTAATAATCAAAGTATATGGAATACTGAGTATTTGGTTACTGAAAGAGTAAAAGCTTCGGTTTAAACAGCTTGTGTTCAGAGATGTATTTATCTCCGCCCAGCTGACAAACTGAACATTGATATTGATACATATTGAATATATAGATCAAAACACACTTTCAATTTTTTAAACGTCTACCATTAAACAATTTTGAATGGTTGAAAAAATGTTTTTTTATTTACAGTAGCTTATGTGTCACACATGAAATCTGCTAAAATTCGGATGTCAAACTTATTTAACAGTGAACAGCAAACTGTTAACACAAACAAATGTCTACTATGATTTTGTTTCTGAAACATTCGCCTTCGGGGTGGGGGTGACAAGCATCACCCTGAGTCATCTTTCCTGTTTCAGGTATTGCTCATCTCAGAGCTATTGAGCCTCATAAATAAGTAATCTCTGGTAAAACAGCGAAAATGTGATTTGTAACAGCTACTTTTTTACTTCTGACTTAGCACTTAATAATATTTCTCAGAGTTTTCCCACTGTGATAAAACCAAAACTTTAAAGGACATAATAACTGGAATAAGTTAATTGTGTTGTAAACAGAACTAAAACGGTCTGTTTTGTGCACATTACAGCACAAAACAACACTACACTGTATCACTGTAATGTATAGTCAACTTGTAGTCCTTGAATTGAGCTATATTGTATTTTTGATTGAATGGTACATTTAATTAATACTTGGGTGTGTTATTAAAAATTACAAAAAAAAAACCGGACATAATTTATTTTGTAATTTCTTTATTTTTTAATGATCTTTAGTGTACCTCTGGTGGAAGGGAATGGTAGATTTCCTATACATCTTATACAGTAGCCTATTCAGTAAAACGCTAAAAGAACTCGTTTAGCAGAACTGAACGGAAAACGTCGGGTTAAGAAGTTAAATCTGCGCGTAAACACTGATTGTTTTCCTATCAGGATGACAATAGGGACTCTGTAAATTTATGAATATGTTTTTCTTTTTGGGATTTTATTTTAATGTAAACAGGAACAATCTATATATTGTATGTATAACCATGTCGCTTACAAGTCAGTAAAATATGAACGTCAGTCTAGCCGCGTTGTCGCTGCGCTCCGCAAGGATACAGTATATCAATCCATTATATGGACTTTTTTAGCGTTTATAAACCTTAGATATATCGGTCTGTATAATAATAATCTTTCCTTTCATGTAACTGTCCTAAGTGTAAGAAATAAGGACAAAGAGATGCTTTTGCCATTAAAACTGACTGGATACGTTTCATAATATTGTTAGAACTTAAGGCCATCTCGAAAAACAATAGGTAGAAAGGGAGCTGTTTACCTAGCTGTGAGAGACAGAGGATAAAAGAAAACCTTATACTCTGGTTAATCGAAACTGAAGAAAAACATTTAAAACACAGATACATATCACAAGACACAGTAGAGAGACAGGTCAGAGAAAGGGGATGAAGAGACAGAGGGAGACAGGGAACTAACAGAAAGAAGAGAGATGTTCTGTTCTTGGATTTGGTGATTATGCATTTTAGAATAGGTACTGTACAGTAGATTCTTTTACCTTTGGACATACAGGATTATAGGAATGGATATTTAGCACTGGGTTATATTATGTCAATTTAGTTCAAGTTGGTAGTTGTGTCAGCATGCGTAGGTTGCAAAGGAACAATTAAAGGTTTATTCCATGCTGAAAAGAGAAGAAAAGGAACACAACGTTTTGGCTTTGCAGCTTCGGGTCTTCGGGTGTGTCAATTTATGTCAATTTAAGACGTCAAATGTTTCTCCCGTTCACATGTTTAGGCATTATATACAGTATATGATTTCAGGGTACAGGGTTAGTGTTCCGGGTTTCTGGGTCTGTAGAATTTAGGCCTTGTTTTGTAAATGGTGTAACATTTATGTTGCATGTTGTGTAATGTGTTGTGTTGTTTAATTGTCGTTGTTATTATTAATAACTTCATTTTAAGTCTCTTCGCTTTGAACTAGGAAATGTTTTTGATGTCGTAATTGACATTTTCTATTGGACCATGTGGTAATATGGTACGCTCATCTGCAAAAGCTCTTGCAAATGGGCTTTTCAAGTTAAAATTTGAGACTTTGAGCCTTTTGTGGGACAATGTATTTTTTTAGATTAACCTCACCACTAAGCAGTTTAAGAAGAAATTTCTGAAGAAATAGACATAATATTATGAAAAAGACACAACAGGTTTCTTATGAAGGACGACAGACAGGGATTCAGAGTTTCAAAGTGAATTTCTCCTTCGCAGTCCTTGATACTGCTGCAGTATTTACTTGGTTGTCGAAAGATTTAAACAGATGCAGTTTAAACAGCAGCCTGAGTCAGTATTTGGCTTTCAATGTGATATACATATTTTGTAAAGAAAACCGCAAATGAGATACGGAATTGCATACAGAAGTAAAGTCAGCATGGACACAAGAAAATAAAAAAACATGTCGATACAACATGAAATTCTTTTGGAATTGTACAAAAGAACTAGTGAGTAATACAAAAGATAAGGCGTTTTAACAGTATTGAGTGATTTAAAAAAATACTCGTTAAACTCCATTCATCAGTTTTATTATTTCTTTCTATGTTGGATTTGGTAATAATGGTAGCTATAGCATGCTAGTTTGTAACGCTTTTGGATGTGTAATAAAAATGTAATGGACATTCTGGCTGTGAATTTTTTTATTTTAAATTGGACAAATATTATCTACACGTTTGTGTACAAACACAATCTGAAACTTTTTGTGTCTTTGTTTTAATTAAGCTCAGAAACATTGGTTGGATAGACAGCGGAACAAACTGAATAATCAAACCAAGGTTGTAAAATACTTTTAAAAGTAAAGAAAAAAATGTTTTACCTAGGGCGCCAGCTGCTGGCCGTTTTTTCTAGGGCCGCAGACCATGACACTTCTGATCTCTGTATTCTTTCGGAATTATTGCAGTTATCTCTTGATTAATTATTAACAGTACAAAGTAAAAATGTTTCATACGTTTAAATGTTTTGTGGTGTTCATTGTACATTACAGCCGATTTTATTAAAAAGTGTTAATTGCTTTCCCCGATACTCAGTTTTCTACTATTGCTACGGAACGTCTTCGCTTTGCCTATTTTGCAGCAGTACTACAATACCCAGAGTGCACAGCGAGTTGAGACGCGCATGCTCTGTCCTCTTGACGTCAAAAGTCCTCGCGTGGTGTCGCCTAAGCGGTGACGCGAGGAACGTGGTGGCCATAATAAACCTGGCGCACACGGGAACTGATATCAGTGAGATCACAAAACGTAGTGAGAAAAACGTAACATATACAAACTACTGACTCCCAAGATTTCACGCGCAAACGCTTCTTTCCGGAGTTGGCTGCAGAGGATACCCACGGAGGTTTGTGTGTGTGTGGGGGGGGAGGCCGAGAGGGACTGTGAGGTAAGTCCTGCAGATATGGAAGTGAGCCTGTGTCTGTCAGAGACCAGTGTGCAGTCAGGCTCTCGTTCATGCTTACAACCACCAAAGGGTACATGGGTCACAATACAGTAGAGAAGATGTTGGCGTTGCTTTCGTTGTTTAACTAAAAAGCGGTGAAACAAGGGCACTGTTAGGAGAGAATTCATCATTCACCGCGAAGACACACATGTGAAGAACCCCCTTGCATAAAGGGTTGGACTCAAGTCTTTACAAAATACTGGCTCTGTACAAAATTCGGCATAAAGCCGTTTTAGCAGTGCGGGAACCTGGTTTTCGCCGCTTTCTTCGGCGTTTTGTAATCTCAGGAGTTGCGTCAGCTGTTCGTTTACTCTGGAAGCTTGTTCACCAGCTACCCCAAATGAACCTGACCGCGGCCGGTCAGCGCGCTGTCCTGAAAGCTGGTTGGCACCTTCCTGTAGGCTATACACCGTAACCCTAACGTGTGCAGTGGTATTCAATTCAACACGTGGTTTCCTGTCCACCACTGTTCACTTTGTGTACAAGCGGCCCACCAGCTCTGTGCACAGCGGCGCTGGTGTGAGTGCATGGAGCCGATCGAGTCCACTGTACTGGTGTGATATAGCGCTGTCAGTGCTGTACCGAGGTAGTCGTGCTGGGTCGATGTCATACGGTATGTTACTAACTTGGCCTCTGCCAAGAAAGAATTAACTGTTGCTTCGCCACCGCCGCTGTCGTTGGTGTCTGCTGATCTGTTGCTCCGTAAAGCTATGTTGTAATGGTGTTAAGGCACAAAACAAAACGGAGGAAAACGTGCCAGCGTTTTGGCGTGCCGAGATCGTTTGATGATGAAGGGGAAACCATTCGTTTTGTGAGAAATAACCTCGTTAGAACAAAAACGCTCAATACATAAAACACTTTTCATTCTACACGTAAATCGATAGCAAAACTCGGTCTTGTGGATTTTTTATATGTAATATTATATACGAGCTTGCGATAATAGTTAATAATACATAATTGACAGTTTGTCAGTAACTCCACAATACATGTTTGAAAGTTTTGCATAATTGATGTCCCTAATCCGTTTTTTTTAAAGCATAGCAAAGCAATTTTCTGGGAATTTCCTAGAAATGTAAATGTAATTGAAAAATAACTTAACTTTTTTAAAAGTGTTTTTAACTGTACAGCTTTTATAGAGGCATAAAGCGATTTGAGTTTTTTTGTAATACTTTTGTAACATCATAATGTGCTTTCATCATAACCCCCATGGGATAGAAAAGCTTTTATTTCAGTAACATTGAATATCAAATCATTCTTTGCACCCATGCAGACTGAAAATGAGTAAATGTCTTTTGTTATTGTGCCTAATTAGTATCTCAATAAAGCAGGCCTAAATATTTAACTCTTTTAATCATTTGAAAATGTTTATAAATATTTGCAATATTAGCAATAAATACAAAAGCTGAAAAAGTATGCTTTTCAGAAATGGCAAAAGAGTCAGTTAGAGATATCAAAAGTCTGTTAAAAAAAACAGCTTTTCTACGTTTACTACTTTACTACATTTGGTCCAAAACAACTGAATATTGCCTTGTACTGTGAAATTAGAGTGGCACAGTGGTTAGCTTTGCATCCTTACAGTGCTGGGGGTCTGGGTTCAATTCCAGACCTGGGGTGCTATATGTGTGACGTTTGTATGCCCTCCTCATGTTTGTGTGGGTAACCTCTGGGTACTCCTGTTTCCTCCCAGTCCGAAAAACATACTGGTAGTTTGATTGGCCCGGGTGTGAGTGCGCTCATGTTTGTGTTTGTGTGCCTTGCCCTGCGCTAGACTGGCGTCCTATCCAGGGTGTATCCTGCCTTGCACTTGTAGCTTGCTGGCACAGACTCGGGCTCCCCTGCTACTCTGAAATGGAAGAAGCAGATAGAAGATGGATGGATGGATTTTGAAATTGCCAAAACATAACAAACAATTTACTGAGTGGCAAACTGCTTTGTGTATGCATCATTTGCAGTGTTCAACTAGAAACTCATTAGAATATTATTACCTGCAAGATCCGCAGTAATTTCGTTTTGATTTGGGCACTTGCTTATGGTCCTTCTCAAACATTTGTGTCTTCACTGGTTTGAAGACACTGTCGGCAGACTCCAAGAGGCTGGTTGAATGTTAATAGTTATATTTTGTGCAGATGTCCAGATGGTGATCAGAATGAGGAAATGATTTGTGGCTGTTTACTTCAGGCAGGGAGAGTAGACAGCTTGGAACCTCTTCATATGATGAGTTATTCAGTCTAAAGTTGAATTGGGGTTGAGACTGTAACTGCTTCATATATAAAGGAAGTTGCAACTGATCAAAATTAATGAACTGTGACCAACACCTGAATTTAATGAGTTGGTACATCCAGTATCAGAAATATACTGTATATATTTAGAAAAGCATGTTTACTTGAGGTCCACTAAGTTATGCTTTTTTCCATGTGCTTGCTTAAGCGTAATAAAAACAGAAGCAACTGGTGTGTGTGATTTAGCGCCTTAAAGATTTCCATGGTAACAGAATTGCATTTCTTATGGAAAGACAAACTCCTGAATCCATTATAAGCCATATCATAGGCTTTTGGGGTTATGTAAAGTGTAAATTGAGCTTAGGCGTGTTTTATTGTAAATTCCATCTGTAAAATTTTGTTACTTCAGGTAGAAGGGAGGAGATTGTTAGGCAATAGTTTAAATGTTTAACAGTAGTCAGTCCTGACACTGTCTTAAGTAGAAACTGTTTAGAAAAGCCAAATAAATACTTTTTTTTGTTTATTATCTATCTATATAATAAACAAATAATGAACAAAGAATACAAACTGAGCTCAAATGGATTCATTAATCTTCAGTGGACAATTTGGCAGTGGAGAATTTAATGTGACTACTTGAAAGGTCTAATGAGACAAACTTCAAGTTTATTACTGTATATCCATTCATCTCCTACTAGATTCTTAACTTTGAACTGTACCCTGTTGCAATTAGAAGTGGACATTAATTAACTTGTTCCGTACTCCCATAACCCATTGCGTAAAGAAGTGCCTCCTGTTCTCTATTTTAAACGCGCTTATATGTAGTTTACACTTGTGCGTTCTAGTTTGTGCTTCAGTGTTCATTCTTCAAGCAGTCTGTTGGGTTGACTTTGTCGGTGCCTTTGAGGATTTTGAATTACTCCAGATAACCTTCTCTGTTCAGAATTAAAAAGGCTCAGTGCCTTCCCCTTGTCTATATAACACATTTTTGTGTTTCACAAGGTCGAGGAATGGTATTGATTATTAATTTTGTTGTCACGTACAGTACAATATCTTAAGTAGGTAATTGTGTCGGTATGCGTAGGCTGCAACAAATAAACCTTTACCTGTATGATGTCTTGCGTGAGCACTCTCTGTGGTTAACAACCTGTTTTAAAGAAAACAGAAGAGAAAACCTTTTAAATAGAACTTAGTTTAAACTTTTTGTACCAAAGGAAAGTCCCAAGAATGAAGTAGTTGTGGTATTGTGTTTCCTTATCTAATTATGCAAATGTCTGTGCTGGTTTTAAATATGAAAGGCTGTTTGTAAGAGTGAGGGGGGAAAAAAAAACCCACTTGTTTTTTCGGTCCTAGGCTTGGCCATGGCTTCGGCTTCAGCATCGGCGTCGGCTTCTGACAGCGTGGATTCCAAAGCAGAGCTGTCCTCCCTGTTGGAGCAGTGGGAGAGGGAGCAGCAGGGCAGCACACAGGACCTGGTCAGCATTCTCACCAAGTAAGCAGAGGGAGCAGGAAACTGTTAGTCTCGCCGCGATATCGCGGTCAGAGACTTAACATGTCAGCCTTAGGCTTTTAACCTCATCATAAAATAAAGAAACTTGGAACGTTTTCCCCATTGAGAATGAAGAAGAAACTGTATATTTCCACTGTGGTTCTAAGGATACCTTTAATTTCTTACACACGACAAATGGAACTGCTGTGATTACATCAATGCTATGACCTGTCTAACAGATCAGTTCCTACACAGTTTTGAGACTTTGACACAGATGTAAGGTCTAACAGTTATTCTTTAATAATTCTAATTTGCACATATAGATGCTTTCTTTTTCCTTGACTTAGAATTCCAGATTGGTAGTAAAAGATTGATTTGGATTCAAAAATGGTATCCCAGTGTTGAAAGATCTCGGAATAAGTGTATATATATAAAGACCCGAATTTATGTTAATTTCAAAACAAAAGCAAGTTACGGTAGGTAGTATTTGTGTAAGTAATAGATTTAATGGGATTTAAATCTTGAACCATCATTTGCAGTAGTCACTTTGAATTTACTGTAGAAGTGTGTAATGCAAGTTAAAAGGATAAACACCATAAAGACTGGTCCTCTGTGACCTTTCTGACTGGACAATGTGACTTTTTACTGCTGATTTTTTTTTCTTCCTTATATGTATACTTAAAAGTGATAGGGGTATGTTAAAGTTTGTGTAATTGTTTCAGAATCTCTGAGCTCATTGAGCGAGAAACAGAGGAATATCATAAAGCTGACCCTGATCCTTTTGATGACAGGCATCCTGGTGAGTCGGTACTTTGCATCTCCTTAAATATGATTAACCTATGGCATATTCAGCAGTTTACCATCTTAACCAGTTTTCCACAAGCTTCACTGGACATATATCGCTTAGGATTCTTTGCGTTGCAAAGTGACTGTATCAGAAGTGGCATCTAAAGTATGGTCAAATGGGATTTGGAGAAGACCTTATACATTTGTATTTCCACCAAATATATATAAGGTGTGAATATAATGGGTTAATAAACATACATTAAATTTATGCTCATAATATTTTTCCTGTAAAAAGTAGCAGAAAATGTGGAGTTGTGTTATGGTTTGTCTCTATTCAAATACAAAGAACCTCTGGAGTGTGCTCTTGGTAACAGCCGTTACCGTACAAACTTGTAATATACCTAAGGTTTCTGATGAAAACAGCCAATTAACTTACAGAAGCTTTTTAAACTAATTATTTAGCTAAGAATTGATGGTTGAGTAGGGGGTGGGGTAAACTGGGTGTATGAAAACTGTCACAATTACAGAAAATAAAATCAAAAGTAAATTATATCTGAGTAGTACATTTTTTTCATGATTGTTTTCATAGCCATTTATCTTGCTTTTACAGATGTGTTGCTAACATTAAAACTAAATATCTTGGGAGTTCTGCTCATTTGAAGTGGTTCATGGTGTCCAGCTTGTTGTGGTTGACATGCTTTTAATTCTCAGTAACATTTGTGTAGTAAATGAAGTGTGTGCCACACGCTCATATGCCTCCTAGTTGAGCTGATACTCCGATACTACTTGCTAATACTTGTGAGTCGCTGGTTCCATCGTCTCTTCTTTTTTCAATAAAAAGCTTACCAACATTGAATTATTTTTTGGCTTCTTTTTAGGAAGAGCAGATCCAGAGTGCATGTTGGGACATTTACTTAAAATCCTTTTCAAGAATGATGACTTTATGAATGCGGTAAGGTCTATAGATGAATGCTCAAAAACGTGAAGTCACCTGTGGTTGGAAGCCTCTGAAATTAATGCTTAGTATACTTTACATCACTATATATTTAGAATGAAAAACCCTTTGCTGCGGTCTAAAAAATGATTATACTTTCTTGTTCTGTGTAAGTACTGTAAAAACAGGGCTCAAGTATACCTTTCATTTTTTAGGGATGCATCTAGTTCAGATATTTATTTCTTATTTGCAGTTGGTAAACACGTATGTGATGACAAGCCGTGAGCTGTCTCTGAACACGGCTGCCTGTCGTCTCCTCCAGAACATCATGCCAGGTCTGGAGACTGCTGTCGTGTTTCAGGAAAAGGTATTGTTTCAGAATACCTCCTGCCTGCCACAAGATTACTTTTGCTTTAAGTTACTGTACAAATCAGTTTTTTGGTCATTAAATTTTGATTACTGGGGAATAGAATATCATAGTCTCAATCGCCATGCATGGCACACATAAACCTTTAATGCTATATCAACATTAAAATGTTTTTACATTCCAAAAGATTTTAATTTAAGTATCTCTGATTGTTTTTTTTATATACATCAGTTATCATTATTAGTATACAATTATTGTGTCACTGCATTGCATTGTTCTGTGCTTCATTTGCTACCAAATGTTGAACTGCTTTATGATTGCTCTGAAAATTTAATTTGTTTCCCTCTTAGAAGCATGATGCATTATGCCTGTTATTATGCATTATGTATTATGTTCATGTTAAGTTAAAAACTGTTGATGAATAATGTACTTTCCAGCCAATAAGTAAGTTCCGTTTTTACTTTTAAGAAAGAGGTTGTTATATCAGCAGACATAGAAATTCAAGAAGTCATTCATTGACCTCTGTTGGTACTGCAGGAGGGCATTGTGGAGAAGCTATTTAAGTGGGCCCAGGAAGCCGAGCAGCCTCTGAGGACCTACGCCACTGGGCTCCTAGCTGGAGCCATGGAGAACCAAGACATAGCTGCCAACTACAGGGAAGAGAACTCACTGCTGGTTAGTGCAACCCTCCTTCCAGCTGCCCTTGTAAAGCACAAAATGTCAAAAGTTTAGCTTACCCCAATAGGGAATTGACCACATGTTGAGTGATTTTAAAAATGTCTGTCAAAAACCGTCAAAAAAAGTGATGGATACAGAAGTTCACATAGGTAGCTGAATCATCATGCATAGGCTGCACAGGAATGGGTAAAGGTTTATTCCATGCTGAAAGGAAAAGAAAGGAGAGGCAGCTGTGGAGCCTTCTTTAGGTGTGGATAAATGCTTACAGTAGGTAAAATGCTAGAAGGAAATGGAATTTAGATATGGAATATTTTTGTTTGGGGAATGATGAATGCTGAGTTTTTTTGTTATTCGATATCTTCACAGGTGCCCCTCATGCTGCAGCGATTACGTGAACTCCAGGAGAAGGATGCAGAGAGCAGACAGGAGTTCAAGCGGCCGAGCCCGAGGAAGGCTCTCGAGCCATTGCTGCCCCTTGATGAGGAGGCAGTGGATGGGGAATTTAATGATACAGCTCTGGACGGTCAGGAGGAGAAAGAGGGCCTGGAAGACAGTGATGTGGAATTTCACCTGAACTCTCGCCACAAAACCAGCAGCCGGGTCAGCTCCACTGTCAAGCCCGAGCTGGACGAAGCTGATGGGAAAAAGAACACATCTGTGAAGAAGACGGAACGGGAGAATGGGAGGAAAGCAAAGCAGAAGCTGAACTTCTCCATTTCGGAGCCTGAAAGGATTTTCAGTGAGCTCTCCAACAGCAGCTGGTCTGAGATGTCCCCCTGGGTGATTGGGACCAACTATCACCTTTACCCTCTGACCCCGGCCATAGAGCAGAGACTGATTCTGCAATATTTAACCCCTCTAGGGGAGTACCAAGAGGTAGGCCACCATTTTTTTTTCTTTCAAAGTATTCTTTTGGGTCACAAGAATTTGTAAATTGCTGATCGCAATAGAAATTATGTAATTTTTATTAATATAGAAAACACACAAAAGAAGATACTCTTCCGGTGTGGTATGTGAATTTTCACTTTTATCTTCATTCCATTAAGCTTTACTTGAGTTTCTCTTGTTCAGAGTGGTGCTTTTATTTTTATCTACAGTTGCTGGCAGTGTTTATGCAACTTGGGGCTCGGGAGCTGCTCATGTACTACATTGATCTTAAGCAGACCAACGATGTCCAGTTAACGTTTGAGGCTCTTAAGGTATTGTCTGTACTGTCTGAATACAATAGATGGTTGCAAAATTGACAATAAAATCCTGTTTTACATGCAGCTGCCATTATTAATGGTGATTGATGGTTTTACGTTTTTTTCATTATTTCACTGATATGTTCGGTATTTTTCTTCCATAAAAAGCAATTCAATATTTGCTTTTCCATTGACTATTGACGGTTTTTGGAATAATAAATGCAAGCTTACTCAATTAGTTAATGTATAAGTTTATTAATATATTATAGTATATAGTACATTAATAATGGTTAATCTGAATATAAAGATAAAGAGCAAATTATTTAATCAATAATTTAGAAGATGGCTATGTAGAATAACGCATTACATCTTACCAGGCTAACAAGTAAGAACAAAAATGTGTCCCTTTGTAGTTTTTTCCTTTTTGAACAAACATGTTGTTCATTTGGGTAGTGTTGGTGTATTGGTCCCTAACACTACTGCCTTACAGCTCTTAACTTCTTGGTTTGATTTCTGCAGGTTTCCAGTTTTCTCTTACTTTTCATAAACCTGCTAGATATTTTAATTCATGTTGTTAAATTGTGTTCATGTGCCCTGTAATGAGCTGGCATCCTGTCGAGGCTGTAGTCCTGCCTTGCAGAATTGCTTATGCATGTTTCTGTACTAGGAATTCTGAGCATGGGTGGATGTTTGTCTTGATTAAAATGTAGTTTGTTTCTTTATTAAGTTAAAGCCATTTGAGTTTCTGAATTGTTCTGCTTACAGCTCCCCTTGACTCAGTCCACTGAAATATTAATTGTAGTCTAATGTATAGTCAAGTAATGCAGAAAAAAGAATGACCTACTTCACGATAAGCGATAATGAAAACACTGTGCTGAGATCCTCTCCTTATGGGCGTGTTTTGTCTGCAGTATTTGGCCTCCCTGCTCCTTCACAAGAAGTTTGCTGCCGAGTTTGTAGCCCATGGTGGTGTGCAGAAATTACTGGAAATCCCTCGACCCTCCATGGCTGCTACAGGGGTCTCTTTGTGTCTTTATTACTTAGCCTACAATCAAGATGCAATGGAGAGAGTAAGACCCGCAGTTTATGGTCATAATTTATGAACACCTTGTTTTTTTTTTACAATGTTATAAATTTTGTTTTCAGTTTAAACGTATATTCTTAAGTCTGAAATTGAAAGATCAGCAACTGTTTAATGTTTTGAAGGCAGGGGTTTTTCTATCAAAATTGTATAGGACATTTAAAAAAATCTAAACAGAAAGATCTTCAGGTAACGTGTAGACTTGTACTGAGACGCACAAAATGACATTGTTTCTGTTTGTTTAAAAAACAGAAATAACACATAAACATCTTCAAGGTGTGTCATGTCAAAATCTAAATGAAACTGTTCATTTTGAAGCTGAAATGTACAGTTCCACTGCAAATTGTTTGCTGTATGTGAATTATAGATTGTTTACCCTGTCTAATACATTTAATAATTAACAAGCATTGTGCTTCTTCAGAAGCAGTGCTTACATTAAATTCAGTTGTGAAAGGAGCTAGGAAATTGTTGTCTGGAGTGAAGATTTAACCAGTAAGCAGTTTTATTTAATTTCCTCCATGTTCCTTGTTACACTTGCTGTGGTGGGCCCTGAGAGACCCCCCTTGATATTTGCTGTTGTCTGTGGCAGGTGTGCATGCTTCCCCACAGTATCCTCTCAGATGTGGTTGGCTACACTCTCTGGCTGCTGGAGTGCTCTCATGCCTCTGGGGGCTGCCATGCCACCATGTTCTTCTCCATCTCCTTCTCCTTCCGTGCTGTTCTGGAGCTCTTTGACAAACAGGACGGCCTGAGGCGCCTTGTGAACTTGGTACATGTTTTTCCACTACTTTTTTTAAGAATTAGCGACTGCCACAACATTTAGTATGGTTAATGCCATCAATCTGCATTAAATTCAGGATAGAAATGATGGTCTTAGCTGACAATAAAAATATTATGTACAGTTTGACCCCTATAGCTGTTAATATAGCAAACTTTAACACAAATATGAAATGTGTTTTTATGTTGTGTCCAGATGAGTACCCTGGAGATTTTGAACCTAGAGGATCAGGGAGCCTTACTGAGTGATGATGAGATCTTCTCTAGTCGGCAGACCGCAAAGCACACCTGCATGGCTCTGCGCAGGTACTTTGAGGCACACCTGGCTATCAAAGTAGAACAGGTAAAGCAGTCCCTGCAGCGGACAGAGGGAGGTGCTCCTGTTCACCCACAACCATACTACAAGGTGTGTTTTTATTGTGTACCTCTTACCATTGTCGCTCATGGTTACCCCAAATCTCATCCTTGAATGCCTAAATATTTTGGGGGGTTTTGTTCCACCCGCTGTTCCTAGCTGTTTAATAGAACTGATAAATAGTCGATAATTGGGACAGAAGCAGTATGCTGCAACCAGTTAAAAAACAAATGATAATGTACCTTAATAGGCCCTTAAGGTTTTAAAGAGTGTTTTCGTAGCTTCTCATAGTTTCTTGTTTTTTTTAAAAAGCTGAATTTTTTGTTTGTGTAATATTTAATTGGGGAAACTAGCAGATGGTCCATATTTTGATTAAACGTAGGTCTGTCATAATCTTTATATCCTTTTTAAGCAAGGAAGTGAACTGTGTTTAAGGACTTTACAGGGGTCAGCTATTTAAACGGAGTGTTATCAAAAATAAAACAAATCATCAATTAAATTACTATGTCTGTGTCGGAGGATCAGAAAAGATTGATATGCGTGTATGCTTTTTTTCCATCTACAATCTTGTTTTTTCAGGCATGCACATATACCCACGATCAGGTGGTAGAGATGATGGAGTTTCTAATAGAGTATGGCCCTGTGCGACTGTACTGGGAACCAGCTGAGGTCTTCCACAAGCTGTCCTGCATCCAGCTAATGCTTCAGCTCATCTCCATAGCCTGTGATTGGAGAACCTACTATGGAAGGTAGCTCTGTTAACAATGCTTTGTCCCATATTTCTGAAGTCATTCATTTTATATTGTACCTTTGTCGTATGACATTTACCATACATATATAATTGAATCTTAGATTCTGCTTTTAAATTACTTTTAAATTACTTTTTAAATTAAACTACCCTCACATAGTTTTTTTTGTTAATATCTTAAAAGTAAACAACCTCTTGCATATGCAGTCAATTTATATTTAATGCAAACATTGAATATTTTACAGACTGCTCTTGGTTTATTTTAAATGTCATCAGTACTTCTGAACATTCCTTTTTTGCTTTTCTTTTTCTCAAGGAGTGATACAGTGAGGTATGCCCTGGATGTCCTTGCGATTCTCACTGTGGTCCCTAAAACGCAGCTCCTTCTGGCTGAGCCTGTGGATGTACTGGATGAGAGTGGGTCGACTGTTTCCACTGTGGGTCAGTAATCTTCGTCTTTGCCCCTTAACTTATTCCCTTTACAAAATGACTGCGAATACCACTTGATTCTGGGGTTTTGGAGACAGTGCTTTGTCTCCCTATTTTTAGTCACTTTTCCTGAAAGGAGTGCTTCAGATCATATAACCTTGTGGGATAGAATTTCACTTCCTTTTCAGTTTTCAACTACTACACAGTAATTTTCAATGCCATATGCATAATTTAGTATTTACAGTGTTATCTTTGTCTTTCTGCTTTTTCTTTCTTGTTATGTTATTCTGCCACACACTGGCAACATTTCTAGAACATTTGTTGTGTTAAAGAAACAATTACTTTGCTAACTTTCAATTAAAAAAAATTGACTTGGGCAATTTAGTAAAAATTCCAGACTAGAAGATAGATAATTCTTTACTTTTTTATTTCCGAATGCTCTTCAATGTACTTCTTTCAGTAAGCTTTCGAAAAGTGGTTGTACTTCTGTTTTGTAAAATATAGATTTACAGTTTGATACGGTGCACATAGATCTGTAAGTGTTTACATGGTAAATGCAATTATATTTTTAAGCAGGTAGTGTTTCTTTGTTGCCAGATAACCTAGATACTATGCAGTGATTTTAAAAAACCTTGGTTGTCTTGTGGTAAACCTTGATTAACACTATTTAGTTTATCAGAATATTGTTCCACCCTCAGCATTTCTAACTGCACAAGCTGCAAAAACATTAAATATTTACAATGATGATTTTTTACTATAAGTATAGCTTGTCTTCTCTTTTCAGTTTGGATAAATTAGGCTAAAAGTCTAAATATTTGTTCATTTAACATTTAAAAGAATAGTTGTAATTTAAAGAGTACTCATGCATACTCAAAATATGTATTTTATATGTAAACTAAGAAATGTTCACAGTATATATTGACAGCATGTAATATTTTTCCATTAAATAAAAAGTAGATAGATAATTCTGAGTTCCATTGAGTTTTGGTATTTACATAGACACTTTTAAGACTATTTTTAAGTCAGGTAAATTAATTTCAACCAGTACTCATTTTTGGCAAAATAGTAAATGCATTTTTTTTAGTAGAAGCTTATTATTCTAGCTTATTCATTTGTAATTTACATTTCTACACAGTTATAAGACATTACACTTTAGATAACTGGTTCCATCTGTCACAGTTTCATGAGCCCCATTATAGATCTTTTCAGTCGTGGTACACTCCAAAGTCATTCGTTTCTTCCATCGAAGGAATGTTCTACAGACAGAAGTTTTCTTTACATTGGAGGTTTCTGGCTTTCAAGAAAAATAAAGCAAGGCTAGATCTAAGGATGTTTAGTTCCTATTGGTACTGAATAAATTATACTGTGATTGTAAATTATTTAAAATCCGAAAGAGGCTGCCTGGACTTCAGATGCAGTGCAGTTCTTGTTGAATTTCTAAACGCTGCATAAAATAAAGACGGATGAACCAAAGATTAAGAATACTTTTACATTAACTCTTTGCCACCTCGGGATTTAAAACATTAATAAAATCAAATTACATATTAGATATTAGTTTCAAAGCTTTTCTTTGCATAATATGAAGGGTGAATTAGGTCACAATTACAATTATGTAACATAATTGTAAAGTTTTGCTTTATCTAGAGAGTATAAAATTTGTATACAAATAATTTATTTATATTTAATATATTGTTTCTCCTGTTAGAGGTGTCGAAACAATAGACTAATAAGTGATGGCTGCAGGTAACTATTATTTTATTTGTATGTTAGGTTTTTTTGTAATTGAAACTGCTCACTGGTCAGGATTGGCTGCCAAACAACTATGACTAGTGTGTGATAACTCAACAGCCATACAATACAAAGTATTGAAAAAGTGTGCATATATTTTTTAATTCTACAGGATGATACCATTTCCATTAGATGTATTTTAAGCATAGCCTGTTGAAGTATGTTCATGTTTTTATCAATATGTTAGTCTGTAGCTTTGGGGTGTCACAGATGGGGGTAAGCCACCTGATGTCAGGTGCTTTCCTACAGTAAAAAGACTGTCACTGTGCAGGTTCATAGTTGTTTCTGTAATAAAGGTGGAACAAAAGGAATGTGTTGCATTAGGTGACTGTGCCAAAGGCATTTGATGAATATATTATATCTGTGCAGAAGCTAAGTATGTAGATATTTCACGTCTGCATGCAGTGATTATGTACTCTTCCCTTTATTCATAATTCACTCAACAAAGTGCATTGTATTTTGTTTGAAATTAGTTAAAGTACCAAATGGGAACTCAACTGCCAAAGCAATACAATATAAATTAGTATGTTTCAAGTAGGTGTATAGTTCTATTTTATATAAACAAATGGAGGTACAAATCACAAGCATGATAAAGTTGATGGCATTTTGTAAAAAACAGAAGCTTAGTTTGGACTGTATTTTTTTTTTATCTGGCAGGTATGAGTATAATCCTCGGCGTTGCAGAAGGAGAGGTGTTTGTGAACGATGCAGAAATCCAAAAATCAGCCCTGCAGGTGGTGATCAACTGCGTATGTGCTCCAGATAAGAGGATCTCCAGTATCGGCAAGTTCATCTCGGGGACACCACGACGCCGGATGCCACAAAACAACAAGTGCACTGAGAATGTTCTCACCAAGATGTGGAATGTGGTACAGTCTAACAATGGCATCAAGGTCCTTCTCTCTCTCCTTACTGTTAAGATGCCCATCACTGATGCAGACCAGATCAGGGCACTAGCCTGCAAGGCTTTGGTTGGGCTGTCCCGCAGTGGCACAGTGAAGCAGATCATTAGCAAGCTGCCTCTCTTCAGCAGCGGGCAAATCCAGCAGTTGATGAAGGAGCCTGTGCTGCAGGACAAGCGCAGTGAGCATGTCAAGTTCTGCAAGTATGCTGCCGAGCTCATCGAACGCGTGTCAGGGAAGCCGCTGTTGATTGGCACAGATGTCTCCCTGGCCAGGCTGCAGAAAGCCAACGTGGTGGCACAGTCTCGGATCTCCTTCCCCGAGAAGGAGCTCCTGCTACTCATTAGGAACCACCTTGTTACCAAAGGATTACATGACACTGCCTCTGCCCTGACCAAAGAGGCTGATCTTCCAATGGCCATACACTCTCATTCCTCCTCCGCTTTCAGTCCTGTAGCGGTAGCACCTGCCTCCTCCCCAGCAGTGCTGCCTCGAACTCCTCGTCTGCCTAATGGAGTGACCTCGCGTATAGCCAGCCACTCCTCCATCTCTGCCACCCCATCCTCGAGCCACGGCCAAGTCCGGCCCTCTACCTCGCAGACACAGCCACCTGCTGCAGCCCCCCACAGCAACGGCTCACCTCTGATTGGCCGTATAGTCTTCACACGGGAGCGCCCATCCCCTTGCAACAGCAAGAAACCGAGGGTCCTTCGGCAGAAGTCGGACCACGGGGCCTACAGCCAAAGTCCAGCCATGAAGAAACAACTGGACCGTCACCTGCCTTCTCCCCCCACCCTGGACAGCATTATCACCGAATACCTCCGGGAGCAGCATGCCCGCTGCAAGAACCCTGTCACGACTTGCCCGCCTTTCTCCCTCTTCACTCCACACCAATGCCCCGAGCCCAAGCAGAGACGCCAGGCCCCCACAAACTTCACCTCCCGCCTCACTCACAGGGTGGTCTACCCCAAGTATGGAGGGGTGGATGGAGGTTGCTTTGACAGACATCTCATTTTCAGTCGGTAGGGTTTTTTATTATAATAACAAAATCTGCAGCACAAATTGATTGCTAGATTTGTTTCTTACGAAGATCTAAGCCTGATTATGTGTCAGTTTGGTTCTGCTTATTGCTGATGAAGTTTTAATATCCCAGGTGAAAGTACATTAAGAAGTCAAGACAGAGAATACACACCTCTACTTTCTAAGGGTTTTACTAAGCAGTTGTGAACCTTGCTGCTTAGACGAGTTCTTCTGACTCGCTGAGTTGTGTTTTTCCAACTGCTGTGATGACTTGACCTGCTTAATGTACTGAAATTACCTTTTGCCTTTTTTAAAAAAATGCTTACAAAACATTTTCATAGGAAAGTAAATGCATTTGGACCGCATTTTATTGTTTCCCATTTTCAAATGTATTCGTTATTCAGACTATGATTCATAGGCATCGGCATTTTTTTAATATATAATTTGTTTTATTATGATTTGTTAAATTTGTCCAGGAATAAAAAATAAAATAAGAATAATAAATAGACTAGCTAGACAGCTGACACAGTGCTTACATTGGGCATTAGTCACTACAGGGTCTTTTTTGCTTTTGGAGTAAAAATCTTTTGGGGGAGGATTGTGAGTTGCCAGGTCCATCCAAGTTTGCGGTGCCATCAGTGAGATGCACCATTCCTCCAGTCGGCAGTCTCTCCAGTAAGGGTCTGTGTGTGTTAAAATGAAAAAGATGAATGGCACTCACATGGGTGTGTCAGAGGAGTGGTCCCCCTGTGCAATGAGTACAATGAGTGAAGGCTTTAACACTTTTCAGACTTAAATTTGGAGAGCATATAAAAACAAAATAATTAGCAGTTCCAGATTTCCATTTTTATCAAAATATAAATAAACTGAGTTTGATTCATTGCATTTACAGTTAAAGTTGTGATGTAATATGGCATCTAAACACACTTCAGGCAAGTCATTAAGCAAGAGCCCTCGTGTCCTTTTGTATAGTATGTGATGCTAATGTGCTTCTCCTACAATGCCAGATTCCGTCCAATCTCGGTGTTCCGGGAAGCGGATGAGGATGAGAGTGGCTTCATGTGCTGTGCGTTTTCTGCTCGGGAACGATTCCTGATGCTTGGGACTTGCACTGGCCAGCTAAAGCTCTACAATGTCTTCAATGGCCAGGAGGAGGCCAGCTACAGCTGTCACAACTCTGCCATTACTCACCTTGAGCCCTCCCGGGTAAGAGCTGTACTAGGTTTTGTTATCAGTGCCTTTTTTGCTTCTTTATCTTTTAGAATACTTCAAGTCGGTTTTTTTCTGAGCTTTTAGAAAAAAAAATCTATTTCTTCTCTTTTCTGTCCCATAGGACGGCTCTTTGTTGCTAACGTCAGCCTCTTGGACCTATCCTCTCTCTGCTCTCTGGGGTATGAAATCGGTCTTTGACATGAAGTAAGTACTTCACTTGAGCGGATATTGTCAGGGCCTGTTAGCGCTTTGCTAGGTTCAGTGTTGTCGATCGTTTTGTGTAAGAAATTTTTTAAAACAAGATTGACTTGACAGAGCATCTGTGTTAAAAATTAATGAAAAACAGGCCTCAGTAGGAAAAGATCTCCTCCTGCTGAAAGAATAAAAAGCAGTCTATTTTTATTTTTTGTGCGATCAAAAGTGGACTTAGGGCTAATTTAATTAATAATACTGGGTTAGACTGTACATCTTAGACTATATGAAATTATTATTATTTGATCATCATTAATTGACTGCAGCATACTTCTGAAATCAAATCTAACTTCTTCTTTTCAGGCATTCCTTTTTAGATGATCATTATGTAGAATTCAGTAAACTTTCTCAAGATCGAGTCATTGGCACTAAGGAAGATATTGCTCATGTGAGTCATTCATGTTCATCATTCTGATATACATTACATACATGCATTTGTATAAATAGAGCACACCATAACTCCATATAAGAATTTTATGAATTACCATTGTATAAGCAGCTTCTTTTTTTCTGAATTCTGTGGAATTTTGCTTTTTGAAAAGCCTGCCGTTATTGCACTATAATAGAAAAACTGTATAATAATGAAAATGTAATATGGACAGCATTTTTTTAAAACAATAAGATAACTTTTTTGCTGCATCTGTATAGGGATATTTGCAATATCAATTGGTTTAACCAGCTTTTGGGATAATTTTTGTGATACTGTTTTTAGATCTACGACATCCAGTCTGGTCAGAAAATCCTCACTTTGCACAATACAGATCTTGCCAATAACTATAAGAGGAACTGTGCAACTTTCAATCCTACGGATGACCTGGTGTTAAATGATGGGGTTTTATGGGATGTGCGATCTGCACAGGCTATCCATAAGTTCGACAAATTCAACATGAACATCAGTGGAGTGTTCCATCCCAATGGACTAGAGGTCATTGTGAACACTGAAATTGTATCTTTTTCTTAGTGTTTTACCTTTCACTTTTTATGCTGACGGTAGTTTTAAATTTTGATTCGAATTATAATTAGACACAGTTTTGAAATTCCTTATGGTGGTCAATCATGAAATGGTGAACTGTAGAGCAGAAAGAAATATTAAGATCACAGACTTTTTCAAGAACCTTAAAATGCTGCTACTTTAATGCTTGAATTCAATTCTTTTAAAGCATTAGGTAAGTATTAGTAGTTAATTCAGACACTGTATTATCCTTAACTGTTGTCTCAGTGGGACCTGAGAACCTTCCATCTTCTACACACAGTCCCTGCACTAGACCAGTGCAGAATTGTCTTCAATAACAGTGGCACAGTTATCTATGGAGGTGAGTTTTAAACTTAAACTTTCACACTTTTGCAGTTGTGCTTTCCTGCATTGTTTTGCACAGTGCAAAGAGCACAGCGTTTTTTTATAGGTGTCCATCTATCAGAAAAAAACCCAAAACTGGCCTACATTTATTTGCCTGGTTTGTGTAATAGAAATAATTCAATTTTAAAAGGTTCTGGTTTTCAGGTGCCGGTGATGGAGACATAAAGGTAAGAGTAATGAAAAGTAAAAACCTGTTTGAGAGAAACAGTTTCTAGCTTCTGGGCTGAGAGGTTGTGAGTTTAAGTCACCATCAAAGACACATCTGTTGTACCTTGAGCGAAGCACTTTGTGTGTCACTCTATAGACCACTTATTGCTCTGGAAATGAGTATAAACTGGTCTGTTGAGCCAGTGTGACTCTGGTGTGAACTGTACTTTACCATTTGTCCTCGGAGACTATAGACTCACCCTGGTATTGAATTATAGTTTGTCTCAGTAGGAGATCATTTTGTACAGGAAAGTGTACCATTAACATTCACCCTGTTTATGAAAGAGTGTGATGAAACTGAATTTATATTCATCCAACTGTATTTAACATTATCCAATTATTGTTCTTGTGAACTCAGCAATGCTGCAGGCAGATGATGAGGACGACATGATGGAACAACAAATGAAAAGTCCCTTTGGGTCTTCCTTCAGGACGTTTGATGCCACAGACTACAAACCCATCGGTAATCTTTTAATAAAAATGGAACTTGGTCTAGAGGAAGAACTGCTGTGTTTTTTTCATGTTTAGAATTCCTCTATATTAGTCACTTCAGTTTATTAGCTTATGACCAATAATATCAAAAGTGAGGTTGTAAAGGAATAATAGTGACTTTTTCAAACTTATTTTTGTTCTCAATTTTTTTTAGCAACAATTGATGTGAAGAGAAATATTTTTGACCTGTGTACTGACACCAAAGATTGCTATTTGGCTGTTATTGAGGTAAGTATTATATAGTCTGTAAATATAATGTTGAACCAATATTGTCTTGCAATTTATAAACAAGCGACTTTTCAAAGTATCTGCAGGAAGAAAAGGCATATGTACATTGTTACCTCCACATTCATTTGTACTGGACTGTTAAATAACGGTCCACAGTGATGATCTCTTTCTCTTTTTAATTCTGTTGCTGGATAGTAATGAAATTAAATTGTTGTAAAACAGTCATATATGTTACCTTGTTCATCTGGAAATTACTATAGCTAGAAAATGACGCATCCCTCCTCTGCACTTTGGAAGGTCATGTTATTACACACTACAGGTATAAAGCATATGTTTGTGTTCAGACCTGGGCTACCTTTCCTGCAACCAGTTAATTCATTTTCTATTAAACTGAAATAATTTACATGTTATTATGTTACTAAAATGCTTGTTTCTGGCTGGAGCTTCCCAGCTGTTGCAAAGGATTGGTTTTCAGCACCTCACACTTTTCCTGATTCAGCCAGGTGCTTCCTCTATGCACACATTTGCAGATGCAAAAAAGAATTTAGCATCGCATCAAAGATTTACCACCAAGACATGGTTTTGTGCTTTGCAGAATCAGGATTCCATGAACATGGACACTGTCTGTCGGCTCTATGAGGTGGGAAGGCAACGGCTGGCTGAGGAAGAGGAGGACGAGGAAGATCAGGTAAGCATTCCCATCATCAGTTTATTTTTTAGCAATAGCAAATTGACCTTGATACAACATAACAGAAAGTCAGTTTTAGTAAAGTAAATGCAAGTGTATATTCCATATTAAATTAAAATTTGAAAAACTATTGGAGACTTTAGACTCAACCTGATATTGAATGTGGCTTTGTTGGGGAACAAGACAAATTAAAGGTCCACACTTTATGGATCAACATACAAAACCTGTGTAACAAGAGAAATGATGACCCTCTGTCTGAGAGTGTTTGTTGTATTTAACAGGAAGATGAGGACCAGGAGGATGATGATGACGACGATGAAGACTCTGATGATGATCTGGATGACATGGATACAGACCCTCTCCTAGCAGAACTGGAGAATGAAAATGGTGGTGAGGAGGAAGAGGAGGAAGATGGAGAGCAGGACTTGTCTCCTTCTGATGATGAGGAGGTGACGCGCATGCTGGGGGAAGATGGGGAGGATGGTGAGGAGGATGAAGATGATGATGACTCAGATGATAATGAGGATGACGTGGAGCTAATCTTGGAGAATTGTGAGTACCAGAGTTCAGGGAAGAAAGTTACCTGCAGCTTTTGTTGGTTGCTTTGGTCTTTGGTATATGATGGTAGCCTTTATCTTTTAGAATTTAGACTGCTTTCTTATGGCCTTCTAGAATGATTCCTTCGCAAAGACATTACTCGCAAGTACTGAGGTACACATTTTTAAATAACTTATTTCAAGGTGGATCAGCGGCACCGAATTACAATTTTTTCTTTTCACTTCATTGTCAGATACTGTGAAATATGGTTAAAATATGGTTCATATTAGGTCCCAGAAAACCTCAGGCTTTAGAACAAATAAGCCATTACATCAAGACGATCATGTAGCTTTTTGTAAAACCATTTCAGATTTTACTGGCAGGTCTTAATAAAAACCATTAACTGAGCAGTTCAGACCTGTTACCTTGTTTGAGTAAATTTGTATTGAGAGATCTCATAAATGAAAATCTTCAATATTGTTTTTCTGCTTTGTCAATTCAGATTATTCTACAGCGCTTACAGCAGTGAAATAGATTAGCTTTGCAGTGTATACAGTATTGGTACTTAATACTTGTTCACTCTTTATCTGTGTGGTGTTTAGGAACGAACAAGACTGGGATGATGATGGTTATCTTCAGAGTTTGGAAGAAAAGAGAAATCTGAGATTTTTTTGCTTAAAATTCTTACTGGACAGAACAGTGATGAGACAGTTCAGCTGGTTCTAGATAACTTGTTTATGGGCACTCAAGAAGGATGTACTGCATGTGTCCAGCATAAAGGCTATTGCAGTAAATCCTTAAAACGTTTCACTGAATCTAATGACTATTTCCCTTTTAATCTGAAGTTATGAAAACAAGTTTTTCTTAACTGAGAAAATTATCATAATCACTAAAACATTTGTGTCTGTGGGTACTCACACAAATATTTCAGTTGACCTTTGAAAATTACATCAGGTATCCAAGCCCTGCCAATAATTTACCATTTTTAAATGTAAGTATTTTTAAATTTATTAGCTGTGGTTCATGGTACAACACCAATTACACTGAACCAACGTCAACTGAATGTGTTTATGTGGGGCCCCAAAAGGCAAAGCACTCTAGATGAAAACTTCATTAAAAATGGAACTATTAGATCCATCTGAGTAAATCAAATCGATTTCTAATGATGTTCAACTATACATGACGAATTGATAATATTTACTAACGGTAGTTTTTTTTTTATAGCAGCTCAGGTACGTACAAGATAAGAAATATGTGTTGTGTGGATTACATCAATAAAATTTGCCCTTGGGCTGTTTTGGGATTATAGGTTGTGCTTTGGTATCTGAGAAAGAATTTCTAGCATTTTTGTAGAGAACTGTCAAGAGTGGACCACTAGACATCAAATCTAAGGATTGGCCACAGGCAATAGAAAGCTTGTGATCTTCTGTGTTCCACTTTCACTTATTTTTTCTACTTTTTCAAACTTTTTTTTTTGCTTCCTCCCTTCCCTTTTCTCCAGCGGACAGCTCGGATTACTCAGACTTGGAAGACGATATTATCTTATCTCTTAACGAATGAAGACGTCACAGGGAAGGTCACTGCTGGATTCCAAGAACAAAGTCCTGGGAAATGTCTGTGGAGCATGGCAAAAATGGTAACCGAAATAAAAGTGCAAAAGGAAACGGGGGCAAGACAGGTTCGTCTGAGATGAGATGTCTGAGACGTCTGAGGTGTCATAAGCATTTCCACACAGACTCCAGGAGTCTCCCAGACCAAAGGACCCATAAGAGGATGAAAGAGGATCAGGGGCTAAAGCTAAAGGGGACTCTGCATCTAGGGAGAAAACAGGTTGGAATATTTTGTTAGAGTTTCTTAAAAAGAAAGATAATAGTTTTGTATAAAGTCATAAGTGGTGTTGATGCTTAAGAAAAATGAGTCCCCGAAGAACGTAAGCTTTGTTTTTTCACATAAATTATTTTACACTTTTTTCAGTATTTTGTGGACTGTTCTTATTCCATGAGAACTATTGTAGAAAGTATTTCACTGCAGCTCCGCACTGAAATTTTTTTTTCCTGATACATTTCTGTTTGTAATGAGAGGAGGCTGAAATGTTACCTTTTCTAAAAATAATATATTGCCAGTAGGTTTGTCACAATCCCTGCCCAACTATGTTGGGGCTGAGTGGCAATGCTACCCTTTCTGCTGCAGCCTAGCTGTGAGGGTCCCGTTCTGACACAGTGGAAGAGATTGCTTGTACTTCCTAGTTGGACCTGCAGCTAAAATTATAGCGGTCATCCCATCTGGCACTCTCTTTCCTCTTTGAAAACGGACATAAAATGAAATACAGGGTATTTAGATTAAGGCTGAGAAACTAGCAAATAATGGAAAACTCCCTTTCCCTTTCTGTATCTGTAATGATACTGTCTGAATTCCTATTTCTTCTGCAGTCTGACTTGCTTCCACTCTTGAGCATTCTGTTCCAAGGCTTAGCTGGGAGCATCTGTGAAGTCAGATTTCTGACTACATAGGTCCACATTGCTTGCTTGTGGTTGATGTTTCTTACCGTGTGTAATGTTCATAAATCATACCTCTGAATATTTTGAAGCAACAGGGCTTTCCATGTAAGCTTCACTTTCAGAATGTGGTCATAGAATATATAGTTTTTATCTCTTTCCCTGTCTGTTTATCTTTGTCACTAGTACAGGTACTAGGGGAAATGCAGGTAGTTCAAAATCATGTTTCTTTGGTATACGTATTAAAATATTTAAAAATCATTTTTTACTTCACTTTTCTGTGAATTGTCTGATCCCCTCAGAGAATTGTACAAATCCAAGTTATTATTTTAATATGCCATCAGCTCAAGGAAGCTTCTTGTAAAATCTAAAAACAGTGCTGACGTAAATTGTTAGTGCTGTTGCTTATCAGAAATGAATGTTTTTTTTAATGATTCATTTCTGAAATACCAGGATTTGCTTGTCATTTTGTAAAACACGTTGAATACGTATCTCAAAAGTAAACTATTCAACTGATTTCTGACACAAAAATTATTATTTTTGGCCAATTCAACCAGTAACTGATTTTACTGACCTTATGTTTGTCGCTGATGAAATCTTACTGCTTATTCAGACCATTCACTGTCACTGATAAAGAATTGCAACTTTTCTGAGCTCCTTTACTTCTATTGTGATAAAGGCATAGGGCAGCCTGAAGAGCTAGCAGAGGGGACAGATTAAAATGTTTTCTTATGTGCTACTAAAGTTGTACACATAGAAAATATTTCATAAACACTGCATTGAGGAGACTTAACATCTTGCCTTTTTGATAATTATTTGAACTGCTTTGAGTTACTAATTCAGCTTTAGTAAATAGTTTGTGGCTTGATATTGCAAACTGTATTTCCCTTTTTGATCACAGTGTCAGAGTACAAAAACTAAACTGCTTTTCTCATAGATTACATGATTATAATTTCTCCCACAATTAATTGGATTTATTATTAACAGAGTGTTGCATAAAATGTCCAAAAAATGTTTTCTGAACTTTTTAGCAGTTTTGAAAGTGGATTTATTTTATTTCTGGAAACACTGGCCCTAGATGTCAGCTGGGCTGTGAAGTGTGAGAATAAGGTTTTATTTCTTATCGCAATTGACCTTTAGTCACACGTGGAAATCCGGTGGCTGGAATTATAATTAATATACAGGCCTCCTTTTAGGATTAAACTCTTCAAAATTGCAGAACACCATCTTCTCCAGTGAAGGGTTTGTCAGAAAGAGTAGTGGAAGATCTTGATTCATTTGTTTGATTTGTCCCTTTGCTTTTTGGGTGTTTTTTTAATTGTGTGAGTTTAATTGTAATTAAAAAGAGCTACGTCTTTAGAGATCTTTAAACAGGCCTTGTACAGAATGTATCTAAAATATTTTTACTATAAAGTGAATAAAAATTTCTCAAAGATGTCTCCTGTATTTTTGAGTTTGTTGGTAAATTCTATGTAGCTTGCTTCGCGTAGCAAAATTACCTAGTATAAATAAAAGATTCATACTTGCAACTCCACATTCATGTTTGCTGTCGGTCAAGATGAAGATCTTTTTTTTTAAACTATTGGCTAAGAAATCACTAACAGTGAGTGATTTTTTTAGACGCAAATGGATTATTTTGCCATATATACTCTATAGACAAGTGCTACAATATACTGTGCATCAATAAAAACTCACTCCTCTATGAATCTTTTCAGACAATATGTATACTGTAGGTTTCAGATATTGATTATGAGCTTTGTATCAATTGATTGTTCATGCCTGTATGTGTTCATGATATACTATATGTTCATGATATACTTCAGTTAGCTTTTTACAGAAACTCTAAATCGCCTCTTCGGTAAATGAACAGCTAGGGTAAACATGTAGATGATTTAATCTGTTAAGCCTTTCAAGCTTGGTGAAGATCAATAATAAACACAGAAAGGAACAACTGTTGACCACTTATCAAGAGAATGACTTCTATGTGCCACTGGTATGTTGGAGCTACGGTTCAAATGTCTTCCATTATGAAACCTTTTCGTTTTTAGGGATTGATGTTTTGTGAATGTCAACAATTAGGGCACTGTGTATAGAAATCAGACTAATTGATTGTTGAAAAGTGATGGTCTGGTTAGACCTGTGATGCACCTGTAGTCCTAGCTGAAGGATATCTTGATATAGGCATGGGCCTCACTTGCTCCCCTTTCCTGAGGGCTCATTCTGACATGATGCGACTTGCAGCTGGACGATCAGTTTCAGCACTGAAATCATGTAATATCTTTCATGTTAAATGAGAATGTGAGTTGTGGATGCTATACTTTTCAGTGTGCCCCGTTGAACTTTTCTAAGATGTACTAGGATGATGTGTAACGTCTAGGACTGGAAGACCTTTCAGAGGAATGGATCAGAATACCAAGAGACAGCATCTGCAACCTGGTGCGGAGCAACATGTCACAAATGTACAAGCATGCACAGTAGTAAGGATTGCTTCCAATGGTAGCCACGTTTGCTACTAGCCTGTGACTTACACAGTAGATCCCCCTGTATATAAACCAGGTTAATGACGGATGTTAATCAGCATAATGAATCTACAGTTATGTTAAATAAAATGGCTGTGCAGATAACTTTGTGAATCTTCAAAGTGAAGCCTCTTTTAATATTCAACATATAGATCTTGGAGACCTAGGAAAACCATTGTGATTAATTTCCATAAAAGAGGACTCCATGAAAAGGGTATTTTTAACTAGAGAAAATGTTTACAGTGCAAATCCAGTAAATCCTAGTTGTGGTACCTGTGAAATTCACCTAGATGGTGCACTTGTAGCAGGGAATTCTGTTAGAAAGGAGTGTGCTTCCATTTTGCTTCTGTTTATTTGGCCTGTTCAAAAACACATTTGAAAGCCAGTAGAGAAGACTCTTTTTGTTTTACACGAGGCTTCTGAAAATTGCCTTGACTAAAGTGAGAGTACATCAACAGGAATTATGTAGCAAGGTAGGCTCCTGAATGCAACAGCTGAGCTTAAGGGAAGAGTGATGATGGTAATTTAATTGAATTTGTCAGATGCTTTACTGTTGGAAAACGTACCCAGTTCTATTTTAGCTAAATTTTATTTTTAAGATTATTATGTCTGCAATGGAGTGGCATCCTGTCCAGAGTGTACCCTGCTTTGCATCTGGAATAGACTCTGGCTCTACCACATCCCAAAATTGGATGAAGCAGTTAAGTATGAATGGATGATTATTAAGTTTGGAACATATCCTGATGTGAAACAGTCCTGTAGACTTAAATACTCTGTAGTGTGCATGAACAAACGCACATCCCTGTATCCCTAGCACCTCACCAGCTTCTTTTATGAATAACTTAAAACTCAGCTTCTACAGCTACATTCAAAGCAGCAAAAATCTTCAATGCTCTTCTTTGCTGTACCTGCAACTGACTGGTACATGGCAGTGCAACTAGTCATTGCCAAGTTGGAAGACAAGGTGGGGCAAGGAAACACATTAAACTCCTTTAAATCAAAGTCACAAGACGTTCTGATTTGCAGAAGAGGTGTTTAAAATCTGTGACCTTGCAGGACGTGCTGAAATGTTAGTATTAATTAGAATTACTGTATCGGAATTTGCTGGTTTCAATTGGGGTGTTAGTAGGGTGATCCTAAAATTTCTATTAAAATATTATGGAATCTTTATGAACACTTACATAAAATATTAAATTAAGTTATTTTACAATGTGCTTAAGAAAACTCTGAATGGACATGATCAGACACAAAATCTTTCCTTCAGTCTCCACAGGTATTTGATTTCTAGAGTTGATCTTTTATTGTTCTGGTTTATTGTTTAAACCCTCTAGGGAATGCAGGCCTTCAGTAAGACTTCTCAGTCTTACAGTCATTGTGTGCATTGAGCTGTGCTTTGTATTATAGAAGGCAGTTCAGAATTATTGAAAGGGCTAGTTTGCAGACAACTTATATCAGTGGACTTTTATATCGCTGGATTTTGTCCCTCCTACCCATGTTCTCAGTTATGTAGTTAGTGTCATTATTTAATTAGCTACATGATTGGAGTACTTCTAACCAGACGCTGTGGTGATTTATAGGTTAATGTACATTTAATTAAGTTAATATTTTGTGTAATCGACTCTAAAATACCAACAGAAAAATCTCAGGAATCCCAATTTTAGAAAAGAATTAGGTCAGTTGTTTAACTGTACTCAGGTAGTAACAAAAAACAAGACACAAGCTCCTCCAGGAAATGAGTTTGAAGTCCCTGCCCTACATTTTCTCCTTTAATATTTTGTTGCGTGTGCTGTGCTGCTGAGAATTCTGTTTGCCAAACTGACAGCTTATTCTGGAAAATAAACAGTGGGATGTTTATGCTATATGGCAATAGTGATGAAACAGAAAGGAGCCTCTGTCTTTACCGAGGAAGGATAAGCCGGGCCCAATTATTTTCTAACAGTAGACTTTGTACTGTACCTTGCCATAATAAAGCAAGGTCCCTATAAGTGTGTTAAAATACTAATAAGAAATGGAGAAGATGCAAGCACATCATACTTGATTCCATTAAATGTACTTTATATTGTGGAAGCCAGGACAAGATCTGTAATCTAATTAAGCTCGTGACAGACTTTGACCTGCCCATCTTACACACACACTAATCCATCCCTTGAATTTTACCACCAAAATGTCACAATCTCCATTTGAATCCCTGTATCTGAAGTTAAATACCTGTATATGTAAGCAGCTAGATTAAACAACCAGCAAAGGATGAAACTAGTTGAAGCACCGATATTATGGGATAAATCTATTTTACAAAAATAAAAAAATCAAAGTTCTTGGGCAACAGTCTTCAGAATACCACAAAATGGGAATAGATGCCGTCATACATTGTTTTCGTCATCGTTCTCTTTCTTGAAGTATACAAAAAGAAATGGGCTGGCCTTGCTATTACTTTCTGCCCTTTTCCTGACAGGTTTAAATGGAGTCCTGCAGTGTAATGATTAATATCGAGGGACACCAGATTTGTTTGTGATGTCTGCCTGGCCTTGTTCATACTAGCTTAATTAAAGCTGTCAGGGAAGACTCTTAACTGAAAAAAAGATTCTGCCTCAAGGCATGAAAACACATTTCGTGTGGCTCCTGGATTTTCTTCGGTCTTTCCGGCGTGACTTGGGTTTATGTGTCAGGGTGGAGTCTACCAAAACTTTTAACTCCATCTCCCTCTTGAGGACCCGAGAGATAAAAGTATTAAATACTTTCAAGCAATTAATGTGATTCGTACCGCAAAACTGTACTTGCTATTCCTGGAATCTACTTGGGTTATAATTAAGTTATTTTGTTTTAGGGACGCATGGTCCTTAGATGTTACGAATGGTTAAATTGTGTTGAATGAAAACATGGCAGTCAGATTCATGTCCTGGAATGAATCCTCCAATTAAAACTTTTAATCATTTAAAAGGCAGGCTTTTGACAAATTACACATTAAGAATTTCTAATGATTTCCCTGGCATTCCTATCAGATTTCTATTTCTTGAAATTGGGTCTTATCTTTTTACCGCTATGTCGGTAATCAGTTTTATTGTACTTTTAAGAACTCAAAACAGTAGGGAACAGAACAACATGAAAATCAAAACCCCATTGAGAGCATCTTGCTGCCCAACCTTTCCAACCGCCCCCTACATCCCCTGCACCCCGAAAGGACCCTATCAAAAGCACCTCACCTGTCCTCCAACTATCAGACACACCCACATCTACTTCCAAAATTAATCAATACTTAGCCTTTTGCTCACAACTAAGGCTTATACACAATTGGAAACATTTGAGTAGAAGTGTCTTGTAGAGGTCTTGACCATAAATCTTGAAGAAGCACTTGAACATAAGGATAAAATGATGTATTTTTTGTCAGATTATAGCTGGCAAATATTTTTCATTTTGACCTCTTCACTTTACTCAATGTTCTTTGACATCAGCAATTGCATTAAGTGTCTGGCAGTGCGGTTTTAAGGCAGGGGCTCGAGACTACAGAAAAGACCACTGTGAGTTCTAATGGCCAGTTTGGCTGTATACCTGATCAAGGAACATAAAACAAATTTCTCAAGCAAACAAACTGTATAATGGCTACTAAACTGTTGGCTGTACGGTTTTAATCTAAATTATATCCCCTATGAGTGTGGCACAGTGATTAGCATTCCTGCATTGCAGCTCTGGGGCCTTGGGTTCAATTCCAGAGGTTGTATGTTCTCCCTGTGTTTGTGTGGGTTTCTTCCAGTGCTTCAGTTTCCTTCCACAGTCCAAAAATACACTGGTTGGTTAATTGGCTTCTGGGAAAATTGGCCCTGGTGTGAGTGAGTGTGTGTTTGTGTCTGCGTGTCCGTTCTGCGATGGACTGGTGTACTGTCCAGATTGTATCCTGCTTGTTGCTTGTTGCTTGCTGGGATAGGCTTTGAAAAGTGTCATCCAAATAAATTAATAATGATGGCCATACACAAGGGCTTTTCAGTCATGTGCAGTTAACATGAGTGTGCTTTATATAGGTTCCTTTTTTCCTTGCAATTTGGCGGTTACATCACCATGGCGAATTCATGTTCTAAATGTTGTGGTACATTTTGAATTCTTTGGTAAGCATTTCCAGAAACACGATTTCTATAAAAGATTCCCATCTCTTTGCTAGTAATCAAGTTTTTTTCTTCTATGCAGAGTTTCCATAGAAACTGTACTTTATCTTGAAAATACATTTAATTCCTCGAGTGGTCATGCTGCAAAGTGACTTTCGCAACTGCAAAGTATTGAGGCATCAACCTTCTATAAAAATGGCATCATTGTCCTAGAAATGTTTGACACTGACAGAGCTCATATCAAGTAGCATATTCGCATCTCCACACACCGGTCTGTCTGTATTGCAGCTGACAGTCAGCAGACTTAAGGCAGTCAGCATCTAAGACAGAAATCTGAATATCACGGCAGAAAATTAATTCTTCTGTAAATTGAATTGGCTATGTACTCGGCATGCTGTTCTGGCAGCAGTGAGAGATTTTTCAGTTGATCGAAATGCTGTTAAGGCAAATGTTTCTTTTTTTTTACCCAACACAAAATAAAGGCTTTTGTGATTTTAGGGCTTCACTTAAATCTGAGTCCTTAACACACGATGAAATGGAAGTTTGATTCTTCCCATATCGTATTATGTTTAATTAAGACTTTTCATAAGTAATCAATAATACTTGTACCCAATAGTAATACAATTAATCATGAATATTCCTGGCCTGTTTTTTGGGCAGTAGTCTTTATGAATGATGCAAACCTGTACACAGTTACTGACTTACTGTATAACTAATGCCATTTTAATATCGTGAAAAGTTTGCCATATAAAATCCAATTATAGTTAATTATCACAATATTTTTTTTCAATCCTTTTCCTGTGATTTTGAATGGGAATATGAACTGCTTTAGTGCTGTGTTAAGGAATGCTTGTTTAGTCATTTGTCTCTGTAGTGATTGAAATTACTGATTTCTGTTGCTTTAGGGTGTGTGTAGGATTAGTGAGTACAGTTTGGTGAAGTTTTCATTGCCATTAAATTAATATGAGAAATCACATCAACCCATAAGAAGAAATAGACAAAATATTGAAAGCCTATGTTGCATAACAATTTAAATTTGTCATGTTTATGTTTACGTTAGAAACAGCTTTATCTGTGGGTACGCCAAAAACAATGTACAGTACCCTGTATTCCAAACCTTTTACAGAACTTGGTTGAGAAACATTGTTTTACATAATCAGGTAATCAATATTTCATTAAAACCTCCAAAGCAAACACAGATACATGAATGTTCACTCTACATTCAGCATCACAGTATATTAGAAATGAGAAAACTCTGTGTTTCACTGCTTTTGAAACTCAGCATAGACTGAGGCTGTCAAATAAGTTGCTTTTATTTCATGAAAATCTAAGAAAAAACACTTGTGGATGAACTTTCACTGAGCTGCTGCGAAGTTTAGATAAATGGCTCTGTCAAACGACTTTTTGAAGTCACTTTGTATTAAGTCATCCATTGACATGGAGTGACACATTGCCAGGTTTGAAAAGGAATTGGCATTTAAAGAAGTACCTGAGATTGCATTTCAGATTAAACATTGTCAATCTTTGTCACTTTCAATCACACAAATCTTCTACAGGAGAAGATTTTTTTAAATTAAATTATCCTAGTGTGTAATTAGGAATTCTGTCGCTCTATTTAATGTCTTTTGTATCTCTTCACTACAGCAGTAAAATATGAAAAGGAGCATCAGCATGAATACAATATATAATAGCTTGTACTTTAAATTGCAGATAGTTTTCTTCCTAAAAAGTACAATTCTGAGCATCTTTACTATTACATTGTCATTGGACTCTATACTACTCTACCAAGACCCTGCTTACATAATGGATTTATCAATTCTAATGAAAATAAAGAGGAGGTTTAATTTCCCCCCTAATTATTAATTTGCAATACAGGAAGATTGGTTATTAACAGTTCAAGTTCATGACATTTCATATCAATATCTGCAAATCCTTTGTGAAAATGCTTGTGACCTGTACAGCACTGGCTCTGTAGTATGCTGACCTTAAATCTATTCTGTGATAGAATAGAAGGTCAGGTTAAGAACCTTTCTAAAGTTTCTAAGGTCAGTACTTAGTGTGGTAGCCTTGTGTGACTTTCAGTCCATTTCAAGAAGTGAAATTCAGGTATTTTTATAAACTTTTTAATATGTCTGCGAGTCAAAGAGGATGCCAAGACAACCAATAACCTACCTTGGAGAAGTATTGTACTGTACTTTATATCACCCTGGTGTAATGAACAGGTGAATAATTCCCCATTTGTTAATTTGATGTCCACAGTATAAAGGCAACTCATGGGTTAGTCAAAATTAGCCCACACAAGGAGCTGCAATGGAACCAATAGAAATAAATCCTTCATGAGATGTCAAAAATGATTATTCTGAGTTAAATTTAAGAACATCCAAAGGCACGTCCATTTCACTGAAAGATTATGTCCACTGATGGGTCTTATAAAGAAAGTAGGACAGCGTCCAATTACACTGCTCTCTTTTGCCATGTGTAAGCAATAATTATGCAGACTCCGCCATAGGGACTGTCATGACTGTGACACGATTGCACACTACTGTTCCTAGCGGTGTGTGCTAGGCCCTCAGGAGAAGGCTGCACTGTGCTGCTTCTTTGTGTGTCGTACATACACCCAAGGCTTCGATGGAGAAAGATTTAAGATGACGGCCTAGCCTTGTAGCACACAGGAGCTTTCAGATATAGGTGATATTACATCTGAAATGGTCTCTTCATGAAATTAATTTAGCCATCCAATCACAAGAAATGAGTCACCTGCTGTGATGTGGTAAAATAAGCCAAACTGACAGAGAGGGGAAGAATGTCACCACACATGTGTGCCCTAAGAGCCCCAATACCATTTAGTCTCCTGTCTGGAGAGGCAAAACGCACTGGGACAAGATGAAATGTTTTTGTGTGTGCACCTTTATAGTGAGTTAAACATAGTTGAAGAACAAAATCAGAAATAATATATTTTCACCTAAATGTTTATAAAATGGTATTTTGTTTGAGTTTAATAGGAACATTTTAAATGTGCTGTGTGATTTCTGAGGTGCCAGACACAAGTGAAACAGAAATCTAACAGCTAAAAGTGGGTACAGCTGTTGGTAGCTTTACCATGGCACTGAGCATGGCACTGATAGGTGCCTCAAGTCCAAGGTTCAATTGATATCTACCTTTATCATAAAAAGTTGGTATTTTACATTGATGAAGTCCTTAGCCTGGAAAATTGATTAATTCTGTGACTCGCCTGGTGCTAAGACCTCTATGATCATCATCTGAGAAGAGTTTTTACAATGGGATTTAGCTCATTGCTGACCCATTACTGTTTATAAGCTGGAAATTGTCACAGTTATCTGTTTTAACAACAGAATTGCATTTAATACCACCAGATTTACTTGCATAGCTTGAAATAACAGCAAACCTGCTGCAACAATTAGTTTAATTTCATGCCAACACTTCTAATTGTCATATGAAGTGTTGGTAGATGTTGTATGTCATCCATAGGTGGATGCTGCACATTGGTGGTGGTGGAGGGGAGTTCCCATTACCTGTAAAGCGCTTTGAGTGGAGTGTCCAGAAAAGCACTATATAAATGTAAGCAATTATTATTATTATTATTATTATTATTATTAATTATATGCCAGTATTACATCATTTGAAAACTGAGTAAACAGAAAGTCATGTATGTTTCTGGATTCTTCGATAAAAAATGAGAATTTGATTGATTCCAAAAGCAGACATTTTAAAACCAGACTAAAATGTCATACAATAAATAGACAGCTCATTATAAGAATAAACACACTTTTTATCTGAAAACGAAAAGTTTTTTGCCTTTGTGCGGTTTTCTAGGAAAAAAAAGCCAATCACCAATATTACGTTAACAAGTCCAACTGACACTATTCAGAAACTTTCCCTGTTTAGAAAATCATTCAGTCTACACAAGCCAGACCCTGGCTGCAAAGTTAAAACAAAAGGCAAAGATTAAATTAAACAGGCCTGTGATTAGACACATTTGTGTATTTAAGATAAACCTCTCATTGGGAAAATGTCTCCTCTACAGAACAGAGCGGAAGAAAATGCGTGCAGGCTTTGGAGGCTAACCAATTTCAGTTTCCAAAATGGTTTCCTGGCACCGTCTAACAATGTCATAGATTCCTGTTTATCAGCATTTATTCCATCCCTGTTTCCCCATCATCCCCACACCTGAAGAATCCCTTTGGATCTTAATAAGAAAAGGATTTGATTAAATGTAGCACTGCTGCCATGTGCCCGTTGTAACAAGCAAAATTGCAAGCAGTGAAACAAGGGTAATTTTGGTTCATGCGTTTTAAAAAAAAATTGATCTTGGTAATGTAGAATATGATAGGCTTGAGGAGTGAATTGCATTTCTGGGCTTTCACCTTTTAGAGAGCACTGCTGCAATCTGCCTGAAATGAGCACGATTGGAAGAACTGAGAGCTCTGCAAAACTACCACTCAGTTCAGAATAATTATGCACCTGTGTAGGCAGACTTGAGATAAGAGGGCAAGAACGGCGAGGCCTGGAAAATGAATTATCCTCTCGTTTGAGAAGTGGGTGTGCTTTTCAGGGCAGAGCAGGATAGCAGGAAGGAAGGTCACGCTGAGGGTGGCCCAGAATGCATCTGCTCCCCAAACCTCAGCTAGTATTGTCATCCCTAGAGCAACATATACTGTAGTATTCGCAGATACAGTATATATACTGTATATGCACAACAGAACAAATGTTTGTATAAAAAATTAGAAAAAAATGAATACGGTATGATAGGGGCTGCTGCAAATTTTGGATTTCCAGCCAATTCACATTTAAATGACTTAGGTCATATTTTAAAAAGTTGGATTGAGAAAAAGGCTCTTTTTCTCAATTGGTTTTCTACACAAGACATACCTAGCAACTACTGTATACAAAACCAGGGTGCCTGAAGGACCGTACTGATTACCACTGTTTGATTATGGCCACTGAATACAGCTCAAAAATGGCAAAGACGACTGTTTTTTTCCCCATGAGGGGCATGTGGGGGTGTATAAAGAATATAGAAATGCAAATCTCAGTTCCTGAGGATGTCTACCATAGTACTCAAAGAAATATTGGTACTACTTCTAATACTAGTAGATTTTTTAATATGCCATTCTGTTTTTCATATACTCTCTAAAGTGTCGTGACGCATAGTTTTGCCATACCTAAGACAAATGTTGCAATATTCATCTGTTTAACTATCTGATTTCTATTAAACTAAGCAAAAGCTGCAGAACAAGAACACAAAGATTAAAACAATGTTTTGGTTTCCACACCTGTTTTGTCACAAAGTCGAGTAACATCTTTATACTTCTACAAAAACATGAAGGAAAATGTTTTTCTGGATCACAGGGTTGAAAATGTATTTGTTATTAATCGTTTAAAACACGTTTGTAGCAACAGTTTAATTTCCTAATTTTGTTTGCATCCCATTAAAACTGAGAAAATACCAGGTGAAAGTAAGGCACTGCAGTAGCTCACAAAAGATTATTGATATTATCGAATTGAATACATAGAATATATAAACACTGGGTTATTGGTCATGTGAAATCTTTTGACTTTTTGTCTTGTGAGAAACAAAAATGAAACTACTAAATCCCCATCCACTGCCATCATTTAAGAAGCATTAAAAGCGAGTCGCATAAAGGAGAGAAGCTGATGTTGATAATTCTGCCTCAAAAGAAAAATAGGCCATTATTTGGGCAGTGAAGAGAATCAATGATGCAGTCTTTCACTGAGCTGACTCACTTGTTTCATGTCTTCTGCAGGTTTTCAATTTACAACTAATGGCTTTTGTGGAGCTGCAGCTATTTTACATCACGATGCAATATACTTATACGCAGGTGGTTGAATAACCAAAAAAAAAAACATGTTCACGAACATTTTGAAACCTGAGAAAAACAGAAGGAAAAAAAAAAACCAACAGCGCGGTAATGAGAACAATAGGGAATGTACTCAGGGATTCCCACCTTACTAACATTAGCACAGCTTGGAGATTTGAGTATAACACATTATTGAACCAGTTTCAAAAGGGCAAAAAATGAAATGGAAAAAACAGAAATTCTTTATAATCAGCTCATACAAGGTGTTTCATTACCCTTTAGAAACAAGATCATTTGCTTGAGGTCTTTGGAGGAATTAAAACATCTCTATGTCTAGGATTAACCCTTTACAGTCTGTTTCTGCTCAATACTGCACCAATGGGTGACCCTGGTCTTTGCTATAGGACCTTAATTCAACTTTAGTAATCAAATTACAAAAGGCATGAAAAGTCGGTCAATTTGTTGGGAAACTAAGGCTGAATGTGTGCAAAGTTAATGAATCTGAAAAGAAAGGAAAACACATGTTTCTTTCTTCTTGTATTTGACTTTGGCAGTTTTTTTGAAGCCGTTGATTCTGGTTTATTCATGAGCAAACCCAGCCTCATTTTCAGTCATCTTCCCAATCAAAGATGCAATGCAAGCAAGCTGTTTACTTATGATTGATGGAGGCAATCACAGGACTGAAGTCTGACAGACTTGGCCAGGAATGAATGATACAAATCTTTTTTTTTTTCCAGGAAGCTCAAGCCATTTCGTTTCTGCTTTTCCTCTTCTTACAGGATGAGGGGTACAATACAAGGCAGTCCGTTACAAGAATCATGGAGTGGAACAACATCTATTTTTTTAAGAATCAGGCTTTTCATTAAGGGACATACTTTTCTTGGAAAGTCACTATTTCACTAAAAGAAAAGAAAAACAACAACAAGATCAGCAGTGGATGGCTGGAGATCTCAAAGCAGAACACAAATAAAAACGCATTCCAATCAGCAGTCCATCTAATAAAACAACATTTTTCTCAATCCACCTTTTCCTTGGAACAGCTTCAATAGTTGTAAAAAGTTCATTCATGGAGATAAAATTTTAATTCTGTACTTAACATGAGAACTGCAATATGACAGACACATTTCAGAATCCCAGTTTACTCTGGCTGTATGCTTATGCAGAAAATTCAATTCCTCTGCTGGTGCATACATTTCAAAATATTGTGCAAGATGCTGAAGGATTCTTTATAACACTTTAAGAGAATTCTTCACGGATTTTTCTATGTGGAATATCTCCTAATTTTATTGTGTCTGATTTTAGATTTCAGCCCAAGTCTCTTTTTCAGACTAATTATTTCAATTAACTTTAAAGTCTGTTTCCCAGAAAGATTATATAAGATAGGCTGACATACAGCTATCAGGGCTACAACATTTAGGAATTTAAATGTGAGGTCTAAATGGTGCAATCAGGGCCAGGATTTATTATTTTAAACTTAAAAGGCAAACACTAACACAGATATTGTTTTCAAAAACTAATTACAGGGTAAGTGGCAAACCGAAGAGCCATTTAGTCAATGTGTTAAACCCATCCATCAATTAAAATATTCCATATGTGTCACTAGATGGCTTCTTCCTGCTTTCCCGAAACTTCATCTGTCATCCCACTGCAAAGCTACAATTAAATATTCACTTTATTATTATCTGAGTTTAAATATTAGTGTTATTGTTTGAGATCACTGGAAGATTTGATTAATTCCAGACCAACATTATTTTGGTTCATTGATCCATGCAGATTTCACTGAACTATTCATCCTTTGATCCATTTATTTCAACACATTGTCAACATACATGCAGGGAAAATATTTTTCTTGTCCATCACCGTAGTTATAGTTTTTTTTTCTGGAGAGCCGGCAGACAATGACTTCCGTCATGCCCCAAGATATACAGTAGCTGCACATTCAGTGAACACAGAGCAGATATATGAAAATGTATTTTGTGCAGGAGCGGAACCCAATTTTATGGGATCAAATTCCAACTGAAGAGCAATCACAGATGACCCATAAAACAATAGACAAGAGAAGATATTCTTAGTATTTTCCACCCAGATGATGACTTCAGAAACTTGGCTTGAGGTGGAAACAGCATTGATAATTTGAACTGCTTTTTAGGTTGAATTCTGCTTTCAGTAAGCTGTGTGGTGTGTCCTTTAGAGGTCTGAATGGGAAGAAAAGTGTATTGAAAACTGAGCTTAAAATCAAAAGTAATCATTTGAATGCTGGTCATTAAGGCAACACCCTTCAGAAACATAACCTCGACAATATCTACTATGGTTTGAATTGGAGTTAGGATTACCTTTTTACAGTATTTTTAAATTATCTATTTATCAGCTAGGACTGTTATTGTACAGTTTTGATTGAATAAACAAAGGATCTCATACATTAGAGAAAACCTCCTGACAACACATTCTTTGTCTACTGAACTGTTAGAACAATAGTTATCAACACTTCTACCCCAAGACCATAATTAAAACTGATGAGCAAGAAAAACATACTATAGAAATCACCACCAAGAAAAATGTGTGAAACCGGCAAAATTAGGTACAGTAGTTAGTTCACTGACGTAAATTAGAGTGTAGCTGACCCCCACTGCAATTTACCCACCTTGTTCTGAAAGGAAAAGATATAATTGTATAAGTTTCCCAAATGTACAACTCTATTCATCCATATGTTTTGTTTTATCCAGTGCTGTGGGGAAGCAATGGATGCAAGGCAGGTTACATCCTGGATACCAGTCCATCACAGAGCACACACACACACCAGGGCTACTTTTTAACAGAAGCCAAATTAACCTCCCAGCATGTCTGTGGACGGTCGGTGGAAACCAGAGCACTCTGAGGAGACCCATGAGAACATACAGTATAAACTCCATGCAGATACTGTAGCACCCAAAGTCAGAAATTGAACCCAGGGCTCCAGTGCTGTGAGGTAATTAATGCTAACCACTTTGTAGTACGACATGCTCTTTCAGCAACAGGTCGTCCTTTCTATTCTTTACTCCACAGCAACACGCTTTTTGTAACAGAGCCAAAGCCTGGATAGTATGTCATTGTGCCTAAATCTTTTACTTATTTTAAATCCACAATTCCATATCTCATGTACTGTACGACAAGGCTTCAATTATGACATTATGCCTAGCTTCTAACACATGAATCATACAGTTTATCTTGGATACATCAAGATCTCCTGACAAAAAAAAACAATGATCTTTTCCCTTGTATACAGTACGTTATGTAGTTTGCTTCTGCTCCAGACGCCAACAGAGTGAAGGCTTCTTAGTGCCAACAAAAGCGCAATAATCCGCCTTTTGAATAAGCATTAGTTACTTTTAACTTTACCGCACAACGTCTGTCTGTGGTTGTTTGGCTTAAAGAAAAAAAATAGTTTGTTTCACCACACTTGAAACAAATTGTGTTCTAAAGTTTACATTTTGAATACAAATGTATACAGTATGTTACAATTCCATAGAGAGCAATTGTGTACATCATTCGAACTGCAAGTGTAGCTACAAACAATGATTAAAAGTGATAATAAACACCCTTTGGATACATTCAGAACTGTTCAATCATTCACACGCTTCGCTGTTAATACCCTGAAACAGCCGTGTCCGCTAGCAGGGCTGTGCCCTGTGTGACTACGGGTTTGTTCGAGGGTTTCTCCCGGGAGCCCTACAAATGGACTGTTTGAGAAGCTGCGTCATGTGACGGCAGTGGAAAAATGGCGCAGCTGCGGGGATCTGTATAGCAAGTACCTGCTACAGCTCCCGTATATATTGGGACATTTTATAAAATAAAAAAAAAAGAGTGTTGGAAATATTTTATTTTTGAAGCAACGGGGAGTCGACTTGTAATTTGTCAGCTTCTGCTGAAGTTAGCTCGAGAAAAGAGTGGGAAAGGAATGCGTTACCGTGCGTGCGAATAAAATCACGGTCTTTACATTACAGCTTCAGACTGTCGGAGATGCTGCAGTAGTGACAGGGTTGGTAACAGATTCCCGTACACAGCTGGGAAGAGATTACGGATAACAACATTGCACAGATAATATATACTTTAGCAAGACAGAGCGAGGATAGACGGGCGAAGTGTAAGGAAATGCTCCGTTTTCAGAAAAAATAATTCATTATAACATTTTTATTCCATACTCCTAACGTGAATTACAAGAGATTACGGGGAGCTGAGAGGTTTATGCAACTTTGACTTATTTTTCCTTCCATGAAAACGAGTAAATCACGCTTTGGCTTCTTGGGAATTTTACCAGGATCATGTGGACTCCCACAGAAGAAGAAAAAATTGGCGTCGGTAAGTTAATATTGTTCGCTTATTTGAGCAATCCTTTGATTTTTTTTGTTTAGTTTGGCATTTCGTCCATTCACAACTATTGATTTATAAAAAAACACATTAAACTCATAATATTCAAATAAAAATATGCTGTTGCGGGGTTTAATTTTAGTTTTGGGTTTGTAGGCGTAGATTAAAATCTGGTTGGAACAATTGTATTTTTATGAGAATTTTGAATGTGGTATCTTTTATTATTCTCATACAAGCTAAATGAAATCACTGATAGCGATAAAGCATGTACTGCTATTGAAAACGTATACGAAAATTAAACAGGATTTCAAAATATAATCAATATTTTAATGTTTTTAACGATGTAATCTTTATTAGAGTTCAGCTGATGCTGGTTATGTTCTGGTTCTGCAGGTTAGATTGTGTTTCTAGAGAAACATGGCATCCCCATGCATAAGCAATATATATATATATTGCTGTTAATTGTGCAGGTGTAAAGATGTTATCTGGCAAGCCAGTTCAAGGTGTTGAATACAGTAAACAGATTTTCTGTGCTTTACAAACGGCAAAAGTGTAGTGCTATATCAAACAAACCGTCAGGGGACGCTAAAAACACCTTTCTTTCAAACAGGTGTATGGACAAAAACTATAAAGGAACCCTTTTAGTATAATAAACACCGAGAACAGCAGCGGTTATTAGAATTTAGTTTTCTTGACATAGACCCTACAATGTCTAGGTAGTGTTTGTGAGTAATGCACTATGAGTAAACAAGAAGATCATTAGCGCTCCTCTGGGCTGGAGAGCAATCGATAATAAAATATCCAAGAAATCTCACGTAAACCATTCCCGTTTCTCGTGAAAACGATTTTCTGATATTAAATTATAGTCATAGTTCACTCTGGAACCAAGTGTCATGAAGAAAGATAAAATATTCCTGCAGTCGTCATAAATACATCGGCTTAATACTATTTCCAACACTTGCAGTAGGGTTTAACTGCTCCTCCTCAGTTCGTGTTATGTTTAAGTGTCTCGAGGTGTTCGATTAATAATTTCTAAGCAGTTTAGTTACGACTTAAAGAGGAAAATCAAATCATCGGTCAACAGTAGTCCATACTTCCTCGCATCTACCTCTCACAGTGATAGTGATCTTTATTTTGTACAGCACAAACCGTCAGTGTATTTCAAAGCTCCATTTCCCATTCCGTCTACTGAAAGAGGGTAGCGCCCTGCTACAGTACAGTTTCCGATCTAAAAAGCAAGAATCAATGAATGAAAAAAGGAATCAAATAAGCGAATAAAGCTGGTACAGTTTTGCAGTGAATGAAATTGGTGTTGATGCGCAGGCTTGTTCGCTAAGAGAACCAAGATTGAAAAACATGAAGGGAAATTCTACTTGCGCTGTGATAAAACGAAAATTCCTATGAGTTACTATGATATTCCTATTCCCTATCACTTTGAAACAAAATTGCAATTCTGTACTGTAATATTGTTTTCCCTGTCTGAGTCATTCAAATGAACACAATTAACATGATTAGCGCCCTCTGGTGTCTAATATATATATATAAATGATTGATCGAGCACGGAGGACGAGTCTAAAAATCAAGTTTAAATGTAACCTGCGGTATTGCAGTAAATTTGTCCGAGGTTACTGTTCAAGACAAATTAAGTATTTAAAAAATGTGCTTTGAAAGGGAATATTGCAGCGTTCGGAAACCTGTGTGCGCGTGTCTGAGAGGATAACCGCAGTACGTGATCTCCTGGTTTTCTAGCTGTACGACATACTGTAGCATAAAATAAACACGTTCTTTCACACGACTATAGAATGCTTGCAGCTTCATCACTGACGCCTACGCTTTGGCAAATAAGGGTGTGCAATCAGCAAGCTACCTCTGCGTGTATCTCTCCAGCATTAACTACTTGGAGAAGAGGAAGGGTATTCAACTACATCTGTCTGGACCCCAATTGAATACTTGAGACATTTTGCTGACCGATGTTCATCCCAGGAGAAAGCACTAGTGAAGAGCTTGTATCTTAATTAAATATAATAATAAAATAATATCGACAATGATAAAGAAGTTTGGAAAATAGGGTGATGGATTGTTTTTTTTTTATTCTCCTGAAAATTATAGCCCAAAGTCATCTTGGACAACTTTTTTTCTTTCAAATATGTGATTCTTTAATAACCCTAGCAGGTACATACTTTTGTTCAAGGAATTTGATCAGTGAATGTTTTCTAGACGATTAACTCATTGACTCATAAGCCTAGGTATTTTTATTTTATGACCACAGAACGGATAAGCCTGGTTGTTTTTTTTTCAGTGTATGTTTTGCTCTCTATTATGAAAACAGAAAACTGTTATAGGACTTCCACTGTCACTTAAGGTTTTCCATAGTCTGCCTGGAAAGTAACACTGAATCGATGCAAGAGTCTAGCCTTTTTCAGTGAGATGACTATTATATTTCTTCTCCCTGTGTTCTGTCTGTGTCTCTGTGTTTTCATAGTACTGTAAATAGTGCAGTGGAGTGTGGACATCATTTCTGGTTTACAGCTGTGCTCTTTGTTACAGTTTTTCTGCAGAAAAGTGATCAGACAGATCTATTGCTTTTTATCTATGCCATTGCAACTCTAGTGCTCAGGTTAAGTCTAGCTTTGTTGTTGGGATAGGTTATGCAGTATATGCTGTAACGAAAGCTATTGTCATTAATTGTGTCAAGGCATAGCAAATTTAGTTACACCAGTTCTAGCTTTTGCACAGTTTAGATTAGAATCATGGTTTGACTTGAGGCAAGCATATTCATTTTAATTTACTTGAAGGTTACAGAGGAGTCTCACACCACAGTTTAAGAAGGATATTTGAATCAAATTAACTCTGATGTTTCATGGCAGTTTTAATCTCATAACCACCCTTGAGAGATAGGAGTGGTGAAAAGCTCCTTTTAAAAAGACTTGATTAAAAATAATCTTTATAAATTGGAATCTTAATGGGAAAGTATATGTGCAGATTGCTTTTTTAAAATACAATGGGGTTGAAGTAGAAGCAAAAATATGGGAAGGATTAAAAACTGCAAGTGTTTTGCTCCAGAAGAGAACCATTGTAGGTCATCAGGTGGCTGGAACACTTTCACATTTCGTGTCAGCAGCTAAATTCTGTAGCTGTCTCTGATGGTGACTTCCATGAATGGCAAAAAAAAAAAAAGTGCTGAAGACCTTCACTTGGATCCTTTCACAAGATTCTGCAAAAGCTTGTTTTGCCATCTCATCTCATTTTCTAACCGTGAACTGTTGGTGGTAACAGGCTGTGAGGAGTAGACCGGACTTCTCTCTCCCCTGCAACAGTCTCCAGCTCCTCCTGGGGAACTCCCAGGTGCTCCAGGCCAGCTGAGAGACGGGACCTAGGTCTGGCCTGGGGTCTCCTCTCTGTGGGCCGTGCCCTGTACACCTCCGGTGGGAAGCACCCAGGAGGCATCCTCACCAGAAACCTCAATCTGGAGGAGCAGAGACATGTGACAGTGTGGAGTGGGAGGCGCTGTGATGAGCACCGGGGAAAAAGTTGACGCCCCCAGTGAGGTTAGCAGGGACCAAAAATAATACCAAAAAAGCAGAAAAATAACAAAAAGAAAGAGTACTGCTGTGCTGCATTACCTCCAGGCTGGGCTCACTCTTTTTAATGGGGTCCAGCCTGGGAAAACAAAAGAGCCCCTAGCACAGCCGTGACCACACCGGACTGACCCTATTTAGCGGGGTCCAGTCTGGTGAGCAGGGTGCCTAAGGCAAAAACAAAACAAGGACTGAGTGCATAACAAAAATGCGTGTGTATGCCCGCCCCAGTGAAAGTGCATGATGGGACAGGCAAGAAGAAAAATGAAAAAAAAACCTTACGTGGTTTCAATCCCCTCCGAGACTGTCGGTGAAAATTCCCCCCTTCCGGGGATGTCCCTGCTCATCCTGTTGGGGTTGTCCAGTGTGCCTTTATTGGACCTGCCCAGCTGAGGCTCATCATCTAGAAGCCAGGACAGCTGGTACTAGAAAGGCAAGGCTCCGGCTCCACACTGGGCACGCCCCCACGTAATGCCACAGACTACTCCAGTGTCCTTCCAGACTGCTGAGCTCCTAACCATGTCATGAGTAAGCCCTGGAGCCCTATGGACAAACCTCTTTTCTGCTGCTTTTACCTATCATCTCATTCTTTTGGACGCTACTCAAACTTTCTGACCGTAGGTGAGGATTGACCTGACAAGGACTGAAAAAAACAAAACCAGAGACTGGTCCAGAAATCCAGCTCCTACTTCACCACCATGAATTCCTTCATTCCACCATCTTCATTAACTATTTATTTGTTATGACTTTCCCAAAACATGTATGTCTGTATTAAATCTTCTGTACAGAATGTTCATTTACAGCCCCAGGATGTGGAATCCCCACACAGCTCTTGAGGACAACTAGTTTAAAATGGAAAGACTTGTTTCACAAGAGCATTTCTTGCTGAGCATAAATTTTCATTTGTGAAAAGAATAAATCCTGAGGTTATAATTTCCCTATTTGTATTGCATTATTGTGCTGATATGCGTGAATAAATGTGTACAGGTGAAGAATGTAGAGGGTTGGTCTGTAATTACTTCCCATTTGTTATGGAACAGATGGTGGATAAACTATGGGATGTTTGTGTGATACAATAAGTTAATATGACTGGGTGATATCTTGGGAATTGTTTCTCAAGATTACATTAGTTTAACTATCTAGTTTAACCTTTGCTGTCTTATCATGGCAATTTCAGCTTTAGCCAACTAAGGGTATTCTAATAAAATAAATCAATCATTTTTAGAAGGTGTTCAGTTACTTCTTATTGCAAATGTGTATTATCCTCTTTTGCTTTCTTATTGAAATAATTTTGTGCTGCATTTCTTTCATTTGTATAAAAACAACACCGAAAAGCTCTGAATGCCTTTTTGCCTGTCGGATTCTAGAAGCCTGTCTCTTCTTTCTGAATGGCTGAGTGAAATAGCCCACTGTGAATTGATCATAATTGCAGATGTGGCAGATTCTGATTAATTTTGTCATATTTTACATGGCTGGATTCAGATGCAAGATGGAAACTAATTTAATCACCTAGAACTAAAGCAGCCATTCAATTAAATAGCATTTAATCGTGTACCCTTCAGTGCATACTTCCATGTTAAGGATCAAGGCTTAGAAATGTTTAGAACACCACTGTAATTTAGGTATCTGAAAAGGTATGGTAGCTAAACATGTTCCTGTTTCACTGAAATCTTCTACTACACATTTATCCTCCTAGTTTCTTAAGGAAAATCACCACATACTGTACATAGCGACTTTGGTTACAAAAAAGGCTTTGGGCATATCCACAGATGTATTCAGATCTAAATAAAAGATGCATTCACTTGTTATTCATTAAGTGAAATAATTAAGCAAATATTACAAATAATAGTGCTTTATGAAGGCAGTGACTTGCGTCGAAACTGTGGTTTGTAGTCTTCGTCATTTAAATCATTTAAGTGCCTGCCACTATCACCGATTGCATTTCTGTGTTTAGACTGTCCTCTTACCAATCCTCTACCATGAGTTTGTAAATTTTGAAGTTGAAGTTTTAGGCTCAGCTGACTTTTCAAATATAAAAGAAAACACCTGATAGAGAGTTTAAAGTATATTTGCAATATATTTAAAGTACAGTATATTTGTGTGCACTGCATAGAGTTAGAGAGAATCCAGGAATCTTATGTCAAAATATAATAGAGACAGTAAAAGCAGAAAAAATGTTATTTCTTTGTGATTAAGAATAAAGTTTGAAGCACCAAATTATTTAGGCTGATTATTATATTTGAACTGAAGGAAAATTAATCAGTGATGTTGAGAATGTATGTTACACCGTGTTTAGGTTAGTTTTCCAGAATTTGTTTCATACACATAGACTGCAAATTAAAAATAAGTGAAGGATCCTTACAATTCGGTGGAGAAATGTCTCAATTATTCCTGTTTCCCTGATGTGACAGGGGCTGGCCCTGATTGTCCCCAGCCATCAAAAATGCAATTTTGAGCTTTTGTGAAAGTGGGCTCAAATCATTTTTTTTTGTGTTGTGGCAGACAGATTATGAGATTATTAAAGATTATTAAAAAACAACATGCAATGCTGCAATGAATGGAATGAAATGGCAACAAGTCTATTTATATTTATGTTCCATACATACAGTAATAACAAAAAGCATGAACATGTAAGTAACTGAGATTCTTGAAGGATGTGATTGAGCCTACCTGCTATCAAAAACACACATTAGGAGTGGAACAATGTCATATATGTTTTGAAAAATAAATATTTGTGTAAGATAACCAGACCAGTTTCATATTGTTGGACTATATTTCAGAACAGTACTGTGTTCATTTATATGGATATATAAACAGTTAAGAATGAATGTTTTGCCCTTTGTTAATATTTATATACAACAAGTAGAGTCTGCCTCCCTTGAATGAATATGCCTGAATAGCATATTAAGTTCCATGTGATGAAAGGTTTTCCTTTTGATTCACCTGGTTACATGTGTGTGTGTCCTTGCATGGCATCGGGAGATAAATTGCACATTTTGATACGCAGGCAGCTGTCTTGGCTGCCATTGCTTTACCGTATCAACTTTACTTTGATGTGCTAATCAACAAGAGAGGTTTGAGCATACTAAGAAATTAGGTACGTGAATCAGGGTTTTACTGACTTATTGTAGGAAATTTAAAGTTCAAGGCCCTGGTTTCGCTGTTTAATGCAGGGTCGTTCCATCATCTGGGAAAAATTGTCCCTATCTGCTTATAATACCCATGTCATACTGCAATGATCAAAGGCATTTAAAATTACGGTAAGATATGTGGATGGAATGTAAACCATAGTGAGCTGTTTTCCTCATAGAAGAGTTTAGGGTCATTGTGGGTTGCTCACAATGCAAAAAGGGACAGGTGATTTTTTTTAAACTTATTTTTATGTAAGTTTTGCAATATTTTGGTCAAGTTTAATTTTTTTTTCTGTTACCAATGAAGTATCTTTCTTGCTTTTACCCATAAACGCAGTTTGGAGTGTTGGTTTTAGTGTCAAACTGACCTAGCTGAGGGTTGATCTTATGCTGCGACTTGCTAGTATGTAATTTCAAACTCAGACTCTTTAGATCGATGCAGGGAAAAGGAATTGTTAATCATAGAATGAAGATATTACTTTGTAGACAGTCCTTCCAGTGTGAATTAGCAGTGGTGTGGGAATAGAGTAGCTATATGAGCACAACGTGTTACCTTGCATTGATCTAGCCCAGTTTTAGGTCAGGACTGGCAGTAAAGAAAATCTGGGTGAATCAGGCCAGTAAACACTTTCACTGAGCCAGTTTTCAAATGGAAACGTACAGCTTTGGGGATTGTTGTGTGGAATTTAAAAACTGTAGAAATTTGAATAGATTATTGGCCTTTTCTACTGTAATCTATGATTAAGACCTCTTTGCTCAAAGATCTGTCAAACAGATCTTTGAAGCACACAGATTTAAATATAAATTAGCACCTCTTTGGCATTCACGTCACTGCTCTGACCAAAAACAGACCACACTGTGAGGTTATTCTGGAGGTAATACAAAATAGGAAATCCATCACAGATTTCTGAAATTTCAATGCTAAGGACGCTGGCAAAAAATAAGGTTAAGTGCTCCATTAAAAAGATCCCTCATCTTTACTTGGAGGTATTTTTTTACACTTTAGGCCCTTTTCCAAGAAGTGCAGATTGTACATAATGAAGAAAAGCCAAGACTAGTTAGTCACAGGAACCTATGAATGATCCCTCTACTTTTTAAAATTGGCAGTTCAATATTTAGGGCTGCCATCCAAACAGTGTTACAGTGGAAGTCAAATAGAACACTGTAATCCTTCTTCTCTTTTGTAGATCAATACTGTGTTCCATTCACATTTCCTTAATGCTTCCTGTGATAATGCTGTCCAGAATTGCACTGTGACTGTTAATGAGCAGTTTGGCCAATAGGCAGTTTGGAATGGAATCATGTTGTGTAATCTTTAGATGACACAGGGATACTGTGGCTCATAAGGCCTAGCTTTGAAAGCTCAATATTTTCTCTGTCAACAGAAGTCACTATACATTCATTATGTGTGATTGTAGAATGAAATAAATTGTATCTTATACACAATCATGTGGTGCTAAATAATTTTTTCAAACATGTACTAACAACACTAATAAAGAGCCGTGTTCATTTCCTTATCTTGTAAAAGAAAACAAATACATTGAAACCTGTGTAGACTGTATAATATAAGAGCATTATACAGCAGACAGGAAGCCATTCGACCTGTCTACACTGTTGTTTGCTATAACCAGATGCAAGAATCTCTTCCAGCCATTTCTTGAAAGAAGCCGAGCTATTGGCTTCAACAGTATGGCTGAGTACTTCCAGTACTTGTTCCAGACCCCCACAACCCTTTTTGTAAAAACAAAATCCTTCCTATTCTCTGTATTAAATGCACTAGAACATAGTGCCAGCTTGTGTCCTCCAGTTTGTTTCTTGCTAATTCTAGGTTCTAAAAAAAGAGAATTAAAAAGTATTTGAATCCATTCTAACATGCAAAGAACAAGTTCTAGACAAGAAAGAAAACCATAGAAGGCTGATAACCTTGAATCTTTGAATTTCAAGAGGGACATAGCTGCTGACTTTGTAAAGAAAATCACTACCTTTTTGAAGCATTTTAAATGCTGCCTGTGTATTTATTTTGAATACTGAATGTACTGTATAACTCTCCGTATCACTATGATGCTCAAAGCATGGGTTTCTTTTGCAGTGATTTGGCTTATTATGAATATCATCATGAAGTCAGGAAAGGTTCAGAATACATAGACAGCTCAGTGCTACAAACATTTATGAATCAGACCAAGGTTAGATAAAGAAAAACAGTGGCCTTGCTGTAAACAAATCCACTTTTCACTGGGACAGAAGTGTTTGCATTCCAAGCTTCAAGTGGGAGGTAACTCATGGAGCCTTTCCAAATCGTTCAGAAGTTTCTGGCATATTGCAAAAACAGCTATTCACACTGCCACTTAATGAATGGACCTTTGTGATGCAATGGGGCAGACAGAATTCACTGCTAGACTGTAGGCCTCCTAAGCATTTCTGTATTCATACCAAAGACGTGGCAAAAACTAGGGAGCTGTTGTCTAGCTGAGAAGTTTTGCTTTCCACATACAATATTTAGAGGAAAGGCAAAATCAACATTTGTATGAAATTCTTACCAAAAGCAACCTCAGTAAAGACATGTATGAATAAGTCTATTGTGTATTTCACTCATTTCACTAGATACTGAAAATGAGACAGAGAATTATTTAAGTGGGATAACCACCTTTAGAAAATACTTGCCGTAGCTCGTCTTAGCTGAAACTGAAGAAATAAACTACTAAAAATCATTTTTATTCAGGTTTGCCTACAGCTTTGTACATTTACCATTACTTTTTGTCTTTTAACATTGTACATTTACAGTAAGTTTCTAAAAATATTAATCTGTGTGGTTTATTTTGGAGCTATGCAAAAAAAAAAACAACCCATGGCACAGGAGATAAAGCTGCCAATTAATTAAATCCTGGATGTAGTTAATCCCAAACTGGACTGCAGATAATGATTAATATTTTTTTAGCACTTTTTAAGTAAAGGGCTATTTATGATGATGTGTCATGCTAGGTCAAGCATGTGTGACTAATACCAGTTCAGATAAAAGGCTCATTTATATCTGTACTTGTATATATGAGCTATAACATATATACAAGCAGAGATGGGGAAGATGATTAAAATGTAGTTCTGCAGAGCCTGATTAAAATTAGTTGTAAATTTGCTACTTAACTTGGCATTGTAGGCCAGGATTAGTGAATATTACAGTCTGCAGAACCATTGATAAAATTTCTGAAGGATGCCTTTGATGTATTAGCAAAGTGAAGTACAATTTAATTAAAAAGAGAAATATTTATTCCAGATAATAAGATGGTTTCCTTCTTCATTTGCTTTGAATAGTGTTTTGTATTTGTGCATGTATAATTAGCACATTAAGGTATAGTTTTCCAAATGAATTGGTCTTGACCTTATATTGTAGACTAATTTCCCTGTATTATATTTTTCACCATGACACAATGGATTTCTTATATACACTTCACACAGTATTTAGAAGTGCTTTAGTATTCTGTTTTACTTTTGCATATGTGGCTGGTTGTATTAGTTTAATTTGGTACAGCATTACCTTCAATTATGTGCAGACCAAGACACCAAATATAAAGAGGGTCTACAGTACTGCACTGTCACTGAATATTGGATTTGGGAAACAATGATGGTGCATGCTGATGAATGGATTCATTAGTCAATATCGAACTTATGCCTCGCTAGATATTGAGATGAGAGTTCTGCCGAATGATAAATGATCTCCGGAGAGCAGCTCTGTAAAATACTGAAATACATAATTGCCACTGCAACAGGTCAACTACTTTGTACTGTCTTCAGAATCTAAGTAGCGCTGAGTTTTTTTGAAAGTGACATCGTGAAATTCAATAATGGTTTTGATTTATATATTTTTTTATTTTAAAAGTTTGTTAGTTTTAAAGGTTGGTTTCTTGCAAACTCATTCATCTCATCAGTTTAAAATTGGAATTAAATTTAATTTTAGTTTGGAAAACTGATTTTGAATACAAAATAAGGTCAGGTTCTCCTTTCTGTATTACTTTTACTGAGTGGTTATATGTACCCATAACTATAAATAACGTCAGAAGAAAGAACAACAGCCTCATGCACAAAAATACACTAATTGTTAATATTATTGTATCATCGGCAAGTCAAACAATGTGTAGATACATGTTAAGATTAAGAATGGGTCATACTGTATGTACAGTACAGTTGTTCATCAATTAAGATGTAAAAGCCAATTATGTTTAAACACTAATTAGGGAGTTAAAAGATGACCTTTTGTTGGTGACAAGTGATTCTTCTAAAGTATCTGTGCTCCTCACTTACTGCAAAGGAGGCCCGTTGAATCATTCTAAATTCCCATAAAAGTAACTAAGCATCAAAACGGTGATTACTTTCTCATCTCTATGGCCATCTTGAGGGTAAACTTGGAAGGTAATATTTTCTGGAACAGTCAGTTTTAGCTCTACTCTTTATGGTATGCTTCTCAGCATTTATAGTGCCCTTGATAAAGTGTAAGTGACCTCACTTCTGGTGTGTTCCTACACTCTATCATAAGTGCTTGTAGTACTTGTGTCTAAATGAAGAGGGTGCTATCATTTTGTCCACCTCTCTGTATAACGAGAAGAGCAAAGAGAAAGAAGTGAAGTGTGTTTAGAGGACAATATAAATGTTATTAATGCTATTGCTCCTTGAGAAGCCAGCTCTGTAACCTAAGAGGAAGGGGCTCCTCATCAAGACCTACTGTATGGTCATTTTACTTAATAGCTTTATATGGAGAGATCCTGATATCAGAAAAAAAGCTGTTTTGGGGAAGATACTCAACAAGAATATCAACAAAAACACATCTCTCTCTTGACTAACTCAGCAGTTGCAGAATTTATCCTTTGTATATACTGTAATGTGAAATCATCACTAGCAAGAATGCACGGCAACAGTATGGCCTCTATGAAAGAAGAATCATAAATGAAAAAATATATATTTTGACGATTATTTCCCAGTATTTAATCCTGGGTGTTGATCTGATGGATTGAATATGTTATACAATCCTTGATTATTATAACGTGTATAAAATCCCGTGCTCAAAAGGAGTAGCATATCTGGAATGTACATGAAGAAAAAAAGATTAATACTTTACATTGCAGGTCATGAAATCCATTAAGTAGGATTATTGCCCCTCTGTTACAGTAATCTAGAGTCTGATTACAGTTAAGTTTTATTACAGGAGTGGTTAGCTCAATACTTTACCTTTTGGCACTTTCAGATACAGAATCTACATACTAAAGGGATTTTGTACTACCATATAACTAAATGTGCAAATGTACAGCGAGTTTATAGAAGTAGGCTAAGCACTGCAATTAAAAATAGTGGTGCTTGTACAGTAGCTGCAGATCACATTCTTTGTGTGATTCTTTTTAGGATTCCTTGATGTAAATGGACCATTTTACATAGTCCTGAAATAGGAAATCAATCTGGTTTTACTACACTACATCCTGTGGAGTATGGCCAATGGGAGGTAATGAACTAGCATACACGTAATTGATACTACCTTAGTTTTTAAACAGCTCTTTGATGTTTCCACACAATAATGTAACCCTCTCCTTGGAAGCATCCTCTGCTTTTCTATTAAAAGAAACCATCACAATCTGTCTCTTTAAAAACACATTGGAAATTTTTTTGCACTGCTTTAGATTTGGTAGCTCATATGCTTCTTGCCATATTGATAGAGATGACCAAGCCTGGGAAGTTGTTTGACAAATTGTTCAAGAGAACATTTTAATGGTCATATTTCTCTGCTTAGTTTTTGGAAAACGAAACATAGAGAAATGTACTCTGTTTCTAGATTTTCTTCGATCGCCTTTATAGTGGAGATTTAAGTAGGTGCACAACATGTCATCCAAGAATGCACTATGGTCCAGCCCTTTCTTTGCTTCCTAACTTCATTAAGAAGTTGATGATGATGCCTCAAAAATTTTTAGGTTGACATCTGCTCTCAAGATCTTTTTTTATATTACTGTTACTAAATATGGTGTTAGGAAACTAGAGAAATATTAGAAATGACTAAGAGTATGAATCGATAATTAAAATTAAAAATCATAACCCACAACATGTAAATGGTTTCTGCCAAGAATATACCCAAGCAGTTGGTGTAATGGGAGGCAACTTTGTTCCTTTTCTTTGTTCTCTGGCATAGCTTTGATGAAAAGAATAGTAATTCAGGCACACTGGGTTAAATAAATGTTTAACAACATTGTAAAACATTTTAACATATGAAACAAATGTTTAATACACACACTAAATAACACACACCATAAACATTCAACATTCAAGTTATATTATTTAGAAAGAAGGCATCCCAGAGGCCTACTGCACATCCTGACCACCCAGGAAAACCCCAGACTGCTATCAGATATACATATCCCATATAATGCCAGCAAAGGCCAAAAGAAGAGATAAGATGTCTTCTAAACCAAGAGAGTATGATCTGTATATAGATCGGGATGCTACAAAGTGAATGGGAAACCTGTCTCTCTGTTCTAGAAATGCGTTCACAAACAAGGAGAGACCATTTTTAACCATGGGATTCTTTATACAGAAGAATCAGAGTTCCCTGAACTAAAAACAGCAGAATGGCCAGCTCTGTTAACAAGTCAAATACTTAACTCAAATCTGGTCTTTATGGATGATCCAGACAAGGAGTTCTCGCCTTCTGCCCTCCAGTCTCTTCCTGTATCTCCTCCTGTATCCTGTGTTCTCAAACTCAAACTCTAAAAGCTACCTGTTTTATGTTACGCTCCTTGGTCCTGTACTGTCGATTGACATCATTTAATAAGAACTTAATTAACCAAAATAAGCCAGATTATTCCTTTGATCAATGTATTTCACACCCAGCAGAACTAAATAAACTCCAGAGTTCTTTCATTGCTTTGAAGCTCCAAGAACTTCAAAAATTTACCCTAGTCTGGATCCAGACGTTTTATTCCAAATCCACTGCATACGTATTTGTACTTTGCTGTGGTATGCTCTTTGCATTTTCAGTACTTAACACATTTTAGGTATCAGCTGATCTTGATTATGCTTGGTTCCTGTCTTTTCTCATTTTATATTGTTAAATATATTTGTACTCTATTGAATTTTGCAGATAATTAACTAAATTCAGAGAAGCATGTTATATTTTAATTATCTGCTATCCGGGATTCTTAACCACAAGGGAAGTAAATTTTTTATATGATTATGAGGCAATAAAGCAAAACGTGCTCTACGTGACGATCTAGTCACTGCTGTCCAAGGTCCTGAAGCTTGAAACTCCTTTATATTCTGCCTTGGAAAAAGGGACTTGTGCAAGGCTAGGTTAAAATGCCTGAGGGAAGCAGGGAATGCTATTGACACGGTGGATGTCAACATTATGCCCACAGTCTTTTAAGAACAACAGTTTACAGTTAGTGATGCAGTGTAATGGGGTGGATGAAATTGCATCAATACTGTATTTCTGTAATATAGTGCCTTCTATGTCTAAAGGTTGTGGATCTTTTCCTAAGTAAACCGTATCTTGTATTCTTAAGTACTTTTGATTTGCATGTTCCAAGTTATTTATAAGCTGCAGTACAGGGTAGTGACAGTATTTTATCCTTTTAGCCCTTTTAGGGAAGGTCCCATGGTTATGTATTGTGTGTGTTAAACTGTTTTGTGCTCATGTATATATCTGCACTGTTTCTATTGTGTGCTTTATAAAAAAGATCTGCATTTCAGAATTTTTATACATTTTCTGGGTATCTGAGCAATATCATTCCAGGTCCTGTCTTCACAAAAAAAAATGATAGTATTTGTTTTTGGATTTGTTCAATTTGTCTCAAGTTTTTATTCAAGCTAATAAATATATTGTAGGGCAAGGTCTACAAGCATTTTCAGCTGAGAGGACACAATTTGAAAATTTTAAAACAGAAACAAAAATTCTGTTTCTTTTTTTTCTTGGATATACAGTATCTGTCAGGTGAGTGGACACAGTAACACATACTGTATACAAATCTGATGGTTTACAATACCCAAGCGGTAAGCTTGAATTTAAACCATAAACCAGGCTTCTGCTTTATTAACTTTGGGAAATATTACAAAATGTTTATGGGGACATCATTACAGGTGGAAATTGCCTATGCAGGTCTTTGGTACAAAAAGGTTAATATTTTTAATACTGTTGTGGATTTGTAATATGGTTATGTATAACAGTGGTAACATGTAGAGGACAGTTTTTCTTTTCTTAATATGCTATCTGGTCTTCAAAGAATAAAATAACTAGTAGGATGTAAGATAAAACTCTAGTGTTTTAACTCAGCTATATTCCATTGCATGTAGTGAATTATATGGACTCTGTGGTAAGGGACATTTTTTGGGGGGAATTTTTTCCACTTTGGCTTTGGTTAGGTGTCAGGTTCAGATTAAATTCTCATTAAGTGTTGAGAGCCTATATTCTTTGTCCTTTTTACAAATACACTCACTATGTTCAACCTAAGTTGTGCATCATTGGAGAATAGAACTACTGAATAAATACGTCAGACTGTTTCTATTGTAAGCTCAGTTTTTCTAAGATAGTAGATAAACAGTAGCAGCTGCAAAACTAGTTCTCATCAAGTCATTTCTGCTCAGCTGTATAGATAAAGGTCATTTTTGTACTCAAATGGTAAAACTCCTTTTCAATTATATGCTTTCATTATGTTTTAGGATGCTCATTTAATGTTGTGTTCTTTCCATGTTGAATGGAGTCTTTCAAAATTGGCAGCAGTGGCATTTTTATTCAGTACAGTGACATCCTTCTGAAAAGCTTATAATAAGAGGGCATTCTTACCACAACTGCAGCTTGTCTACACTAATGCCTTTTAGAAGACCTCTGTTTCTCTACAGTATTATCACATTGGATCCTACTATCCATCAGCACCTGCAAGGACAACAGCAAATGAGGAAGATTGTTGGGAGTTTGTGCTGAGCTCTCTACATGACATTAGGGGCTGTCTTTGTAGCAAAATGGGTGGTTGTAATAATTACTTGTAACAATTATTTTTTACTTTTTATCACCTTTTTTTAGTGCTCTTTTATTGACAAATCATATATGGAAAACTGTGAAAATTCTTAGTTAAAAATATGAAAGTATTTCTTTCATCTGCTTTTTAAAAAATTAGTTTAGTCCAATATATTAATTGTTGAGAATTGTCAAAGCCAAGTTTTAATATTTCTCACCAGCATCATGTGCTACCCTTTAAATGAAAAACATTCAGTGTGTAAGTATGTCTATTGCAACTCATTTATAACTTAAGTGTCCTTTTTTTGTAGAACATAGATCTTACTGAGATCTTACTCATATAGTACAGTTCCTTCTAAGAGTACAGAACTAACTGATTTTCCCAGTTAATTATGACACAAACTACCTTAGCCTATTACAATATATTATTGACATTTTAATTCACATCTTAAATTTGTTGAAAAATGCAATAGAGATCCTAAGTATTAGTTTGGTATTTGGTTGAGGTTTTGTTTCATGCTGTTTGTAGCATTTTCTATACAGTATATTTCATTGTCATGGGGGCACACCTTGAAAAAGCACATTTCACCCTGAAACCAACTTATAAAGCCAGCATCCCACATTCAATAAAAGCAGAATTTTATTTTATTTTGTATTATTTTGAAGTATTTAAGTTCATAAAGAATTCCTTTTGAAATATAAATTTGTTGTAAATTAATGCTATATAATGAGAAATGTGCTAAAACAGAATGCAGTAGAATCAAGGATGTACAGGTATTAAAAATTAGTTAATTCCCGCTTCGGATTCATTTTCCCCCAGAATATATCTAGAGAAAAACACTTTTCCCTTTAGTACTGTTTACAAATCAGGATGTACAATAATGTAATCAGATATTTACCACATCCAATGCATCCCAATAGTCTGCAGTGCATTTGTCAAAGAGTCTCTTTAATAGAACCCTATTAGCGGTTCCTCTGTCTTTTACGATATTCTCCACCTTCCTTAGCAGTTTGTAACCACGCAGGAGCTCTGCAAGCCCGAGCTTGGCTGATGATTTCTTAATCAATTTGTTTCTTCAAGATGGTATGAAGTTTCTAGAATATTAAAAAGCAAATCTTAGTTCTTTGATCTGACTGGTGCAACTAAAGGTTGAAGCCTGAAGCATCATCTTTTTGCAAACGTTGTATGAAGCTGAAAGTTGAATCCCAAAAATTAAATCACTGCTTTGATCACTGGAATCCTAGGGGAATTTTGTACTTAGTTTTCTCTTTAATCTGTAAGATGTTTTTTGCAGGCATGTACAGTATAGTGCATTCAGTATCTTTTTTTACTGTTCTCTTTTCATTGTTTGCTGTCCAGTATGTCTTAAATTTGTGTACAATTTGATTTCCTGTTCTCCAGTGATGCTACTGTAAATGCAGCTATTGGAGGCCATTACGTGTTATCCTGCTAGAGAACATGAGATCCACTGTGGACAAAATAGTAGTTTTTTTCTTATCAACAACCTCAGTGCTGCTGTTTCCTTTGTAAATATATATATCGCTCCTCTGCATCAGTTTTTGCAAGACCACAGTACAAAATTCCCTGGGTTAGCTCATGTTGTTTGCGCAATGAAAATGCACAATTTTATTTAGAGCAGAACCACACTTCAGTCATACTGTCTATGGAAGAAAAAAAATTTGGAGATATCATTGAAATAACACTTTTCCTAATATCATTTCTGTCCTAAAACACTGCCGTGACCTCAAAAAGTATCTACGTTTTGCAGGAATCCTAACCCTAACCCTAGCTATGGGTTTGCGCTAGGTTAGGGTTAGGGTTTAGAATTTCTTTAAAAAATTGATGCAGCCTTCCACTCATTTGAGTGCAAAATATACTTCACTGAAACAAAATAACTATTTGAAAGGGATAACCAAGCTTATCAAGCTAAAGAGAATGTATCAACAAGGGTAAAACTCTAGTTTTGGAAGAGTATTCTACTATTAGAAATGTTGTGTTCGATGGTGATCTCAATGAGCATGGTTTCAGGCTTAACTGGGGTAAGAGTCAGGAATACCCCCATAATGTTGGATTTATTTCTTAATATGCAGTGCATTCATTGCAAAAGGCAAGATTCTAAACTGTATTATCACTTATTTTCAAACTTTTGCATTTAGGACAATTTAGGCAACATTCCCTTTTTGAGCAGTGAAGGGCAAATAGTTGTACTGTATATTCTGCATCCTGCACACAGAATAACTGACAACTAGAATCTGCATATTTCACTGTATAAATGACCAAATAAATCACTTTTTCCTTTACTGTAACCATTGAAGAATTAAAATAAATTCCCAGTTCCTCTGCTTGTGTTTGTATACTGTACTGTTCATAGACATTTAAATTGTTAGTTCGACTACTGAACAAGCAGTTTGGAAGTGCAGATGCTGTGGAGTTTCACAATAAGATAATGCGTGGACACACTGAGTGGACCTCCCTGTGTGTGAGCAATACAGGGGAGGTGACATTAACAAAAATCAAAACACCTCAGCTCCATCTGTGTGTGTGATCTTCTACTGTGATTTTAATACAAGTCATCGATCTAACAGCCTCTTCTGATTCAGGGTTGCAGGGGAGCTAGAGCCTACCCTGTAAAGTAATGAGCACAAAATAGGGTACACTCAGGACAGGAAGCCAGTCTGTGGCAGGGCAGAGATACATTGACATGCACACAATTCCACCAGGGACAATTTCCCCAGAAGCCAGTTAACCTGGAAACATGGAAACATGTGGAGAACATACAAACTCCACACAGATAGCGCCCCAGGCCTGTAATTGAACCCAGAGCCCCAGTGCTGCAAGGCAACAATGCTTACCACTGCATCACCTTGCTGCTCTAATATAAACCATTGAATAACAAATATTTGGGATATTTTGGGTTGTATTTACGTTGACATAGTCTTCCCTGCCTGGGAGTATAAGGCTTCACTGAAGATACAGGCCATTGTTTGTTAATGTTTTCACCATCCGCAGTGCATCATTACACCAAATTATTGTAGGTTTGTGTTGAGCGCTTCATATGTAGTCAGCATGATTGTTTAAACTGCATGAAGAACTGTGCCTTTGGGAATCTCTAATCAATGACTTTCCCCTACTGTGTCTTTATTCCGTACAAGTTGTGAATGAACTGATTGAACTTTACCATGCCAGTGAAGTACAGGTGGAACAAAATCCTGCAGTGAGACAGAAGAGATGAAGTATGTAATCCTTCAGTGCACTAGCTATTTTAAACAGCCTCTATACAGAGATATTCTCCTGAGAGTTACAAGGCAACATTCATATGCTGTGTATAGATCTCTACTGTGTCCCTATATTAAAAAAAAACTGGCCTAATAATCTTGTGAAGTACAAGACTGCAAAAGTTGTCATACTTTACAAGCCATTATTTTTCTTTTTTTATTTTAGAAACTTCATTTTCAACCAGAGCAATTTTTTAATCTCAAATCTCCTGCATGGACTGAGATTTAAACAGATTGATGTCCTTTGAAGATCTCTGTCCTGTTGCATAAAGCCCCTTAAGTCTAAAAATTCTTTTTTTAAGTATAGTAAAGTATAGTTTTCCCCTTAGCTGAGTTATTGACCGTAATGTGTTTTTTTTAATCAAGAATGGATTTAGAGGAAAATAAAGGGGAAATTGAATTAAAAAAAATACCCAATACATCTAATGGGCCATTGCTCCATGCTAGTATTTGAGTTATGATGATTTTTTGATAGTGTTGTTTAAATTGACTTTTTCTGAAATGTGTGATTAAGGAATTATAAACAACTGTATCTATGGTGTACACATTTTATTTCTTCTGGTAGTAAAGGCTGAGCCCTGTGCTCAAGAAATTGCTAGTTAGAGTCTGGGCTACATTGTTGGCTGAAAGCTACAATGATTCCCTGCTTGCATGTTGTACAGTTTTCTGAACGGTGTCATGTTTTGGGTAAGATAGGATTAAAGTCGGCTAATGTATCCTTGACTTGTTGTGTAATAGTGGCATCTGTGTTTTGCCAGGTGTATGAGTATGCAGTCTTGTCATTGGGATCCGAATTACTCCTCCATTTGATGGAGTGGTGATGCTGTAGCTTCTGTAGAGATTACAATTGGATAAGAACCAGATGGAATGTAGCAGAACACATTATAGAGGAATGCATATACAGCGTTTCTTTTATCCCTTCTATGCCAGTACATGGGTCTTAGCAATAAAGTTAAGCTTACTAATGTTTGTCATCATAAACTGTTGTTTTTGTACAAATTGGGGAGGAGAGATATAGAAAATGCTGATTCCGAGACGTTGCAAGACAAAAACCGTGAAATACAGTTCACTTCTTTGCTCAGTGTGCTGTGGGGTAGACTTTGGTCTGGCTAAACAAAATGCCCTTGAGGATTAGTCATTGTCTGTGTTTGAATCGGGTAGCCCTCAATGTAGAGCAAGGTTATCGGCAGTGCAGACCCTGAAAAGCAAGGGGTTTGTGGGATTCTGAGAATAAGCCCCGCCGTTGTTATGGTGATTTCCCTGAAACATTGAACTGAGTGTTTAGGCGGCAACAGAATTTCAGAGCTCCACATGACAAAGCAAGGAGAATGCATCTGACATGTATACAACCCACAGCATCTTTGCCTCTCATCGCCATAACAACCCCCGAATATACTGTAAAAATGCCACTGGATTTATGTTTCAACAGGTCTCAATGAAGCTTTTTTTTTCATGGCTCACAATGCACAGAATTAAATTGGCAGCAAAATTAACTATCAATAGTACAGCACTACAGAGGAAGAAAAACACTCTGTTGCGTCTTGGTAAGTCAGATCTGACTTCAGTATAGAAAAGCTAAGACCTTTGCAAAGGATATGTTTTGCTGCTAAAGTTACCTGCCATTTTCTAAAAGGAGTTACAGATGCAAGATGAAATTGAGACAGCACAGAGGAAAATGACTGTACATATCAACAAGTCTTTAATTATGAAAAAAATGATCTGCTAAAATAATTTTTGTTGATTAAAAAAAATAATTAGTAAAAGTTTTGTGGTTAGTATATTTTTCATTTATTTCTTCTTCACTCAATGACTAACTATATTTGTATCTGCTTAAGGCAGAGCTTTGACAAAACGAGTGATTGATGTATCTGTGTTAAAGGGGATATTTAAGGAAGTGTGATTATTTCTGTCTTATCCAGCACTTTGAAATGTTACTGTTGTCCCAGAAACCTAATAATATCCACAGCAAATAAAGCTTCTCACTGTAAAGGTGAAAGGTGAAATCTGTTGTTGGAGTAATTAAAATAATGCCCTTGGATTAGAGTTGAAACTAGAGGCAAATTTCATATGTTTATTAAGCTGTACAAAGCACAAGTAAATCACACCTAAATATATGAACAATCACAAAATGGAGGAGAGCTCGAAGACTGAGAATAGTGAGTTGCAAAATGATCTCTCCTCTCCTCTCAGAAAATAACAAATTACAATTTACAATTTAGTGGTTTCTATTAATGGACCCTTTCTGTGAAGATCATCTACAGTGTATCTTGGATTGGTATACTGTACTAGACAATTTTGTATAATAAAGTATTTACAGTTGCTTACTTGCACTCTTACTATTATCCCGATGTTGTTATATAATTGTAGGGGGAATTAAATGAATCAGAATCAAGGTCTTCTGTCTTTAGTTTACTGTGTGACTTCTTCACCTTCCATTGATACATGACCCGCTTTCTGTTCTCCTGAAATAGAATTTAGGAGTCAGCTATTATACAGACACATAATTGTTTCCTGTAATGTAACCTCTCCCCTTTTGTATTGATTGGAACTCAATGACTTTGCTAATGGCTGCTTACAGTCTGTCTGTTCCCCTGGTCTGTAAATCGGTTCTCCTTTATCTATTGAACAGGTCAGGGGGCTGCCCAAAGAGAAAGGCTTATTTGCCATAATGCATGATCAGTTCAATTGGGTGAGCAGCTTTTATGGTTTCTTATGTCCAGCATAAGGCAAATTTATCATTTGTCTTAGTTCTCATAAAATAAAACGTACTGTACAAACAGTGCACACACCCACATGTATTAATTTATTCAGAGGTAAAAGGATCTATGCAGATGCAAACCCAAAGCTTGAACTGCCTTTTATTTGATGTTTTCAGCTAAACTGTTGACTTAGATTTCTCGTTGCGAAACGCATCAAAGTTTGTTAAAAAACTATGTTATGTACCTTTGCAGACAAAGTAGGATGGTAGCATGACAGTATTTTTACTTTAGCATGGAATAACGAGATGAAGAAAACTCTGGAACACTTTCCACCCAAATAGAATGTGCACACAGGATACTGACCAGACTTTTTACATTCTTGATTCTTTTGGCACCTCAATGCATTTTATACATATATTTTATCTTTTAGTAGGATTGAATAGAAAAAGATTCCAGTCACAGCATAGAAAAGGTGAGTTTGCAACCCAAAATACATAAAATATCATCCATCCTGTTTTATTCAATTCATTGTACAGAGGCATAACATGTCAAAATATTTGGCTGTTTTGTGTCTTATGAATGATCATAGCCTACTTCTCAGGTTAAAGAAAGAATACTTTTTAAAGGCTAGCTACATTCATACCAACACTAACAGCTCTTTTTTCTATGACAGTGATTGCTGATAGCTTGCTGCTGTCTACAAGTGGGTTGTTCACAGTCTAACTTGTTTCTAAATATATTTGGTAAGAATCATCATGCTGCATGTGTTGACCTACAGTATGCCATTTAGCTCATCAGTGCTCTCACTTTTGAAAATGATAAAATGATGGCACTGTTCTCTGCTGTGCCATATTACTTCCATTTCTTGAAAAGTAAAAATATCTGCTAGATTGGGTTTTCAGTTTGACTTATTCTGTAGCTGTAAAATAGTTACAATGTGACTGCCCAGATAGAGTTATAGATGCAGCATCTGTTTTCCACGTCCACAGCTCAAGGCAGAGTGTTTCATCCCTGGAAGTACCAAGAGTCAAAGGAGGCTACAAAAGCACCACACTATTCAATAGCAATCTAACTATTAAGGTTATAGCTAATGGCTGTACTTTATACATAGTATCTGTTTTTTATTTTATTTAGGTTTAATTATGGTTATTAAAACACATTATTCGTGTTAATATGAATTGTGTTTATTGCTAGAAATTATGTTGTATCAAAATAAAGTATAAATAAAAACAAATAACATACATGTGGTAACTATAATGTTAATTGGGGCATTCTGCAGCATTCAAGACTCAGATTATAATGTGTTAGCAAGGCTTTGTACACAAGATTCGCTGCTGGTTAAACTGACAAAGAGATCAGGTGAACAGACTCAGGGGACCATGTGGTATTCTCCCGAGCTTTTCGTCTGCCTTGTGAAGTGTCTGTTCTCTTAACTTTGGAAACCAATATGGGTAATAAAAAAACATTTCCATCGCTAATGTTTCTTTGTGTGCTGCAGCATCTCATTTTGTAGTTTTTTTTTTCTGTCTTGACGTCTGCAGTAGTGTCTACATGGATGCCTGTCAGGTGAAGAAGGCGCAAGAATGAATGTGACATTGTATAATCTTAGGCTCTACAGTGGAATATGTCTCTATGGGCACCATCCCAGGCAGATCCTGAGATGTGTTAATGGGGTCTCTGTCAGCAATCTTTTGTTCACCATCCTCTTGGAAGCTTTTTGGGACTTGAAAAACATAGATTGAGTTGTCATGTTCCAAAAAAAGCTATGATAACTTTTTCTCCTATATTGTACTTCTGAGGGCCTGTACATCAGCAGTAGCTTGTATTATTTATGTGTATGGAATTTCTAAAGTATGCCCATAGTTACTGAATTTGTCAAAGTTTTACTACAAATAATAGTCATGGTAAACATATCCTGTCGGCATCTAATTATATAGTAATATGTGAAAATGCTCAATATAGGAAACTGTGTTGATTGCAGTAGTGATGGTAGAGATTATACATTGATTTGTAAAGAAGGCTTTAATGTTTGTTATGTAAAGATTTCTTCAAAATGTACATAATTAGTCCCATTTTACTTTTTTGTACAAGTACCCTTTTTGCATGTATTACTTTTGTATTTGTTTAAACAGTAATAATCTAAAAAACAAATTATAATGCGAATGTTTTGAAAGGTATTAGGTGTTAAGTGTAAGGTTTTGAAGAAGAAGCTAGAAAAGGCCTTTTCCACATTACTGCAGTAAGACCGATAATATTATAAGCCTGTGGGTTTCTTGGAGTTTAACAAGGGCAGCGGAGTCCTTCATTCAAGCTTAGTGAGTCTAAATGGGTGTTTCAACCAGTAGGATGCTTCTTCCTACTGCATTATTATAATGGATTTGTAATGACCATAATGGAATCTGAATTTCTTTTGTGGGCAGCCAGTGTATTAACGTAGCATTTTAGCAGATAGTAATAAACAGGTGGGGTTGTAACCTTATGCAAAGCAGCTTTAGCTATCTGCTTTGTAATTCAAGCACAAAAAGAAAAAAGCATGTGCATCAAAGCTGTTGGTTATAAAATGATAATTTACTGGTTTTGGGTGCATTTTCTTATATTGATATATTTTAATGTAAATTCAAATTAAAAAAGAAATCTAAATAAACACAAAATCTATATACTATATGATTACCAATATAAATATCACACAGGGAATGGAAAATTTGTAACCGGTATTTGCTCACAGATAGCAGCCCCGTTTATGTCTTGTGCAATAGGAAAGATACATGAAGCTCAGGAGCCTGTGAATAAGTCCCTCAGCTGTTTTGGCATAGTGTGTTCCTTTGTCTCGGTCAGTTGGTCTCCTTTTTGATTGACTGCACATCAGATGCTTATACAGTAAAATAATAGGGCCATGATATCAAGGTATAAATGTTTAAGAATTTTTGTTGACTGTTATTTTATTATCATAATGTTATTGTTATTAACAAGCATGATATTTTTTCATCTTTTTTTCCCTTTGCAAGAAGTTTTCTAGTGGAAAAATTGAAGGACTTGATATTCTTGAAAGATTAGGATTAACACACTGGTTCGTACTGTGACTTTTTATAAAATCACAAATTCAGTTTTTCTTCAGGCCTTTTTGAATGTTCTTCTAATGTTTAAAACACTTAACTAGGCCACAAACAAATATCTACAGCCAGTAGGCTAAAATAAACATACAGTAAAGTTAGGTTAGAAGGTTAGGTTAGATGCCAAACCTTTCTAATACATGTCCTGTTCTTTACTGCACAACACTTTTTTAGGCCTGAAATAAATTATTTAGTATAGTATATCTATTGCTGGCTTTGTTTTAGAAATATCTGTTTTCTTGATCTGTGACTAAACATCCTGAAATGTCTTTCATATGCACATTCGGAAATATAAAGTGAAATAATGGCTGATTATGTGTGAGAACAACTTTGAATGTTCAAATGGAGAATGGAATGTGTGGGATCTCCTCTGGGTCTAAAAAAGTAACCTATATACTGTATTAAGCAGAGGAAAGCTGTCTTCCAGACTGGTACAGAATGAGGAGTTTATGAGTGACTCATTGTAGCTGAGGGAAAAGTGTTTTTCACACATTATATCACATATGTCTTTGGTTCTTGATTTCCCCAATGTGTGAAAAGATGTTTTTCTTTGTTCTGCCTACAGAGCTTCAAACACAAATATTTTTAAGTAAATATTTCTCCCTCACTGAGCCATTGTGGATTTAAAGTAAGCCCACTGTAAAGGCATTCCAATCTTGATTATCAGTTACTTTTCTGAGATCAATTTTTGTCTTAGATGTAATAATCACATTGAATACATTAAAAGGAAAATAATTTTAAAGACTCATTGGTCATATCACTTGGGAAAGCATCTTAGTCGCTGGACTACTATTAGTTCTGTATTATGGAATTCAGTAGTTCCGTAATGGAAGATACTAAATTTAAGTCAGGATTACCTCATTTAAAAGTATTTATTTCTAGATTTTTATAGGAACCATGTGAAAGAGAAGCAAACAATTTGGTGTGAAAATATGTTAAATATTGGAGCTAACCTGTATTAAAGAAATATTTTTAAAAAATATTTAGGCTGGAAGCCCATCCTGCATTTTCCGGACTTCGGAAAATCTAAAATGGTGCATTGAAGTGTAAACTGAGAAAGGGCTAGACCCTCCTGAGAAAAGTGCTTGTTTGCTTCAGAGTTAAATGGATCCTGCTGAGCCTCTTTGAACCTCCGGAGAGCAGATTATGACTGGCACAGCTCTTCCCGATGAAGCCAGAAATGTATCGTTGCTGTCCCTGACCTGGGAAGAAGCTGTTCTGTCTTCAATGTTGATAAATGAGTCACTTGTGAGTAAAGTTATTACATTTTCATAGTAATAACAACATCACAGCCATGTATAAGTGATGCATACTGTATACAGTATATACAGTACACACTCGTACTGCATATATTACCAAATAATCAGCAGTCACCCACTGGAGAACCTTCTGATTTAAATCAAAGATTGTGAATTTGAATTGCATTAATTTAATCCTGGCAGACGTTTCACTATCCCAAGCTAAGGGTTGCACATTTCCCTTTGAATGTGAATCACTAGCAATTTCCTGAGGAAGTTTGTTGAAAATTCATCTAAAAAAATACCTAATTTGCATGCTTGTCAACCTTAGGATGACATGCAGAATTAATTAACATCGCACTTTGCGTGGAGTTTGTGTGATGAAAGCGAGGTTCCGCACACTGCAAACATTTTGGTGAGAAATAGTTTAGTCTCCTGTGGAGAATGTAATGAAGCACAAATGTCAGTACTTTAAGGTCTCTTTCACCACCTTCTCGGGCTTGTGCTGTTTCCTCAATACTCACCTGCTCAAACACTGATAAATCTGTGTATTGTACCAACTGTTCTGTTAGCCTGTGTTGTTTCTATCCCATTTTACTATATATGAATATTATTTATTGTATTTCCACATAATGTGTTTTTTTTCTTTTATGCTAACTCATGTCTGAAAGTTGCTGTAAATTTACCTCCACTTTTGGAATTTTTAAAACCGTTTCAACATTGATGCAATGTTTTTTGCATTCTGCTGCGATACCTGTATGTTTGTGTGGCTTTGGCTAAGTTAGAAATGGAAGTAAATTCAAACACTTTGTTCTCTAAACATCACATCACCTCTCTATCTTGAAATAGCCAGTAGGAGGAAATGTAGTATGTAAAAGAAAGGTGTTATGTAGAATTATGTTTTCCCACCCTTTCATATGTGCTGCAAACTGTTTAGTTTGGCCAGATGTTAGTATTGCCTTATTTCATGTCAACGTTTTTAAAAAATATATGCAGAATAAAAGTGTACCAGAGCTGTCCACACAAGATATTGATACACTTAATCTATTTTTTTACTATTATTCAGACTTACAAATAACTCCTAGGAAAGCTGAAATGATTTATTATTGATATTTTAGTTATATTCAGTATATTACTAGTTTGTATTGTTCTCCACTGAATTATTTAAATAATTTTAAAAACAAAATTGATAATGAGTGTAACATTTTAGAGGTTAAAAAAGTCATAATTTAAAGTACTTTATTTCAGCTCTCCTGAAGTAAATCCTAATAGTGATAGTGATATCATATTCAAATATAGAACATTGTTTTATAAACTACTTATTACATACTTTATTATGAGGATGGCTCTAGTATTTTGCATATATTGAGCATGACATGACATGGTATGTACTCTATTTGTCATGGTCTCATAAAAGGTACAGTGATACAGTAATTTTGTTACCTTTCTTTTGCTTGAAGATAGTTCTGTTTGCCAGGACCTCCAGTCTGCAAGTTTAAAGATTTCCATTAAGAGTGAAGTGATGGGACACTTGTGATCAATCATCCTCTATAATCGAATAAATGAAAGATCATGCCATCCTACTGAGTCAATCAGTCTTTTTATGTGGACTTGTTTCATTAGCAGTCTAAATATCCATCAAGCACCATTTTGTCTGAATGTTCTGGAAAAAGACTAATTAGCCTATTTTTAATTAGAAGCACCTGATTCAGGATTTCCTGTGGTAATTTCTTTATGATTTTAACTTGCAAAGGAGGCTTATTTTCAGATAGCAGTGCTTAAATATATTACTTTCTCTCTTGTCCAAGTGAACACTAAATGATTTTCTCTTTGCTTGAGAGCATAATTTGTTTGCCTTTCTCAACACTTAGTATGAAGTTTTAGGATGAAAATCTTGCAAGAAAGAATGTAGGCATGTAAAAACATTATATTTTCTTTCACAAATATAGCTTTTCTCTTTCCTTTTTTCATTTGTCTTTTTAAATATGTTTTATCTTGATCAATTTGTACTCTATCTTGATACATATGAGTGTATGTACAGTTATATTTGCATACAGTATCATATACTGCATGTACAAACATAAAACATCAAGTTTTAATTTTCTTGCACATATGTTCCTTTATTTTTACTCTCTTGCATGGTAATACATAATACAATAAAATTATTATGAATACAAATTACCTACAATTTATATGAAATTGAAAATGTAGATAGAAAGGTGATTAAACCTTTAATGTTTGTTTTATAAAAACCTTTTACAAAAAGTTGTCCTCAATTTATATTATATATTATTTTTTAATTGTTGTTGACAAGTTAATATTAAATGTTTTTCAGGTAGAAACATCTTTTATTATAATTTTTATAAGCACACAGTCACTTCTGCACTAGAACTGTAAATGGGAGTCTTTATGAAAATTGTACCACCTTTCACTATTTTTGGAGAGTAAAACAATGAATGCCTTTGCTCTAGGTTGATGGAGGTGTCAGCTACTTTATTAATTTATTTAGAAATAATCATCATAATATTTTAAGGTGCATACATAACATTATTTTAAGGGTATCTGTAAAAATACCTGAAAACAATTCAAATCAGTAGTTCTATATTTGAATGCAAAACAAGAATATTCAGAATGTGAAAGTTAATATTTCTTTCCATTTTTGTCCTTGATTTTCTTTTGCAGTAGGTTTGAAGTCTTCTTTTAAGAAACTGAGTTTTCACCAATATGTTGTTTCTGGTTGGGATGGATTTAATTGCCTAGTGAGAATAGTGTTGACAGTTGGGTTGGGTACCACTTTCCATTTCTACTTGAAAGTCTACATATTACCGTCAAACAGCTGGTTTCAGATAGCCAGACACATACAGTACAGTACTACATTCCTTTAAAAAGACATGAAATTAGACATGGACCAAAGAATTATTATGCTGACCTGCTTAAAATCTCATCTGCATGGTCAGGAGTGCTGCAACATTATTTTTAATACATAAAATCTTTCAGCCTGTTTCTCTCGGGCTCCTGGGGAAAAGCTGATAATCACAGAGTCCAGCTAGAAGTGTTGCTTTCCATTTCTGAAATAGAGGAGGATATTCTTCACATGAGGGGGGACTCACATTTGTCATTGTAATGCCTGTGTCTGTCTGTTTGATCCATATCAGGCTTCTTAAAATACAATACGTGTCAGAAATGAAGCATGGATCAAGGCATTGTGTTCTACTGCCTGTCTTCTCTCTATCATTGAAAAACAAGTGCCCTACCTTTGATATTCTGTAGGGTAATCTCCTGCCACAAATTAGACCTATACCATAACTGCTGTTTCTGTCAAATAGTTTAATACATACCCAGAATGGGGTGTGGCTCAGTACTTAATTATAATGAAATCAGCAGGTCAAAAACTCAGGGTACACTGTGTCTAGGTCAAAGTGGCTTATGAGACCAATTCAGTAGTTTGCTTCTAGACATCTAGTATTAAAGGATGCTGATTTCATTGTGGCCTCTCCAATTTCAGAATAAAGATATGAAAAATAATTATTTTTGTTACTTTCACGGAAATAATGGAATATATATTTTGATTCTTCTTCTTCCCATGATAATGAATTCCTTTACTTTTTGTATTTTTATTAGGTTTAAAGTAATGTAAGGCTGCCAGCACGTTGGCATATTTGGAATTTCACAGGCGAGACTATGGCTGTGCATCCTGGGCTCATTAATTTGATCCGGTTTGAACTGGGGAAGTATTTCGTTCATCTTAAATCAGGCTTCAGAGCAGAGAATTGCTTGGATACTTTGCAGCAATTTTATTATTCAGTATTTTTCAATGAGACATCTGCCAATGTTTTCTCTTGAGCTCAAAGTCTTGGTCTCTAGTGCTTCATTGGGAATTTTTGAAGAGGTTTAGCACTGTTAGACTGCACTGTTTGAACAATGCATTCCAGATTTGTTATGCTGTGAGGGATCCTGGTTTGTTTGTGCAGCCTGAATTTATACAGCATTAATTTTAAAATTCTGTGCTTCTATATTAGGGATGTCTAATGCTCATCCTGAAGGGCCAGTGCGCCAGCCTGTTTGTATTCTAGCTCAGCTCTTAATGATGATCATCTGCTTCTTATTGGGTTAACTGGACCAATTTAACCACTTCTCCCAGCTTCTTAGGTGCCTGCTGCATTAATGAGACCTTGAAAACCTGTGGAAATCCTGGTGCTCCGGGACTAGGTTTAGACACCCCTTTTCTGTATTAAAAGCAAAATACAGATAAATCTGTTGGAGTTCTCTGTTAGTGCATTTAAGTTGGATTTAGCTTTTTGAAAGTGTCTGAAGCTTAGTAGGAACAGGTTTTGGACTGATTGTTGCTTCTCTTTTTCATTGATCTTTTTATGATATAACTGCAGGCTCACTAAGGTATATAGTCAGTTTTTTGGCCAGTACGTCATTAAATGGTATTTAAGTCACTTTCAGTTCTGCGCTCGATGACCTAGAAGTTCATAAGTGTCCACACACCAACTGCAGTGACTGCAATAGTGAAGGCACTTCTATCAAGAAAGTGATGTCTGGTGTTCATGTGAGCAAATGTGTCCATCTCTGCACTGAATTATGTAGAACAGTACAGTTTTACTAAACCGTTTAAGAACCTGCAGGTGCTCCTCCTTCTCACTTACAACAATTTCTATCAGTTCTTAAATAACCACACTATATTTTGTCAGGGGAGTGGCTTTCAGAAATCTGCTCAGGAAGATTATGATAATGAAGGCTCAAATAGCCGAATCAGTGTCTATTAAGGAGCTCACATCAAACACCATTACCAGAATTCCCAGATGTATTAGCCGAAATCCCAGAGTAGTAATGAAATACTTGTTATTGACATCAAAGCAAGCTTTAAATGTAACACATTTGATACTTATTGCAAACTCCTGTTTTGTCCGGTGTTTACATTATGTTCAGATAGCTTTAACTTGGATTTGGGTGTTTTTAATATCCGCTACTAATGTTTAAATGTGAAATTAAAGATAAATGCATATCTGTATATTAAGGTTTTACAATAGAAGTTATGTTGAAGAAATTTGCATGCATAAATATATTTTTACATTTTGTTTCTGCATTTACACTAGTAAAGTTTGCACTTTGAGATCAGAAGACATGATGAATTTACTGCACATTTCAATTTGTTGCAGACAAACTTCTTTTAGTACTGAGGGATTTAACATGATGTACATTTATTGCCACATAATGTGTTATTGCCCCTAGGTATAGTGAGAGAGGTTTGATTTTAATCCTCTTTCAAAATATTAAATACTGTTGGTTTGTTGTTTATTCAAAAATAAACTACATGTTTATTAAAAAGTAATTTTTGTATTTTGTTTGTGCATAAATTGTAAACTGTCAGGGTGCCTAAGGCAAAATAGAACAGAAGAACAAAAATACCTTATTTGCAAATATTGTTAGACAGTCTTCCAGCTGCATATAAGTAATTATACTGTACTTTGCTTAGAAGTTATACAAATTTGACAAGTACCATAAAACAGAAAATATTGTTTTTCGACATGTTTAATTCTGTGTATTTACAAAACATACATCAGGCATACTACTGATAGAATTATTTCTCAGATTAAGTGATATTTCATTATTGTAAAACCCTAGGTCCTACACCACACAAACTGCAAAACTATGGTGCCATGAATGGTACAGTACCTGTGTGTAAAAAAACAAGTATTACTGGGACTGTAAGAATGCAGAGTAGGATAATGTTGCACTGTGATGTGTTTGGTATCTTGAAGCTTTTATTTTCTTTACAGGTATTCGTGTAAAAAATGGGATAAAGTCTGTGTGTTTCGCTAATTCATGAGATCCACAGGCTACTTTAAAAACCATTGCTTCCACTCGGCCTGTTACCTCCTTCAGGCAACTGCGCTGTTGAATGCTAAAAGAATGTATTGTGCTAAGAAAAGGCTTCAGCACATTTTTGCAGATTTTATGAGAAGGAGTTTTACAGAGTGGGTGAGTTTTGGCATTCAATAGATCCACTACCACGCAGATCTCACAATAAAGGTCTTTGAGATTGATAAGTCACAGATTTGCAGCCCGTTACAGATATGTGTGAAGTGTGTTACATTTCATTTTAAAAACCTATGTATTTTTATACCTACTGTATCTTTTATTGATATTTTTTCAGACTTAGTTTGATATCTACAGTATATGTAAAATACAGAGTAATATCTATTATCCCTGACTGGTTTCATCCCTCAGTATACAGTACAGTGATCTCTGCTATTACGCACGTTTCCAAAACACGAATTAGCTCAATGCAATTGGTAAATAGGGGAAAGATGTCTGTATAACATGAAACTCACATTGGCTAATACGTGATTTTCATGTAGTTGCAAAATGTTCTATATATTCAATCTCTTCACATGACCAGGAGGATTCAGTGACACAGAGAACATCTGAAAAAGTAATTTTCTGAAATAACGAGCTAATCACCAGTTATCAGTCTACTTGGCTTACTACTGTAACTCACACACCGGCACGGGAGGGATAGGCACATGCCTTCTCTTGGCCTTGCAGGGAATCCAGGTTACAGCTGACTAATGATATTAGAGGCTAATGATTTATGTTGCTAATCACTTGAACCCATAATGTTTGGATTACAGGGGACTTAACCAGTAAGGAGGGGTGTTTCCAGTAGGGACACTTGGGAACTTGAGTTTTCAGTTATAATATCCAGTAATACTGTAACTCTAATAAGTATTTATCAACCTAGTTTAAAACTCAGAGTCCTGCAGTAGGTGAACTTTGAGTCTTTCTTCAAGGGTAAATTATTTCAAGTCATATTTTAGATGGAAGTAGTTATTTTCATTTCGCTGTCTCTTGCTGTATTTTCCTTTTGCATGTTGAATATTTTTTAAGATTATATCCTTGAAGAAACACTGTACTTTGTCATTATTTGTAAAGTGGCAAGTTTTCATGTATTGTGTATTCTGTTGAAAAAAGAAAGAAGTAAGACAGAAGTGAATGATGTGATGAGCTACGCCATGCGATTGCTGGATATGTGGCACAGCCCTCTGGCAATGATAATATGCAGATTTGTTTTTTATGCAGATGCTACAAATGCACATTCCTTTCCTTATTTAACTTTCTACAGGGAAATGTGTAATAATTCCTGCAGCAGATTTCTCTGGAACCTGACTGGGAGGGAAACTCACACAACAGTGGCAGTTTGTTCCTATCATATTAAGGCGATTCTGGGATTCTCTAAAAAGAGTAAACCGGAATTACAGTATCTCCATTAGTTTCATTAGTTCGGGTTTTGATTTGTCTTATCTCTTCTACCTTCTCATGACTGTAAGAAATCTGTTAATACTTAAAGTCTATAAAAATAAATAATGCCAGTTATTATGATAGTATTTCAATGCAAAATCCCACTATTATGATATTGCTTTATTATGATATTATTTTTCAGTTTTTCTTGTGATGAATATTAGAGTGCTTTTTTATAATAATAAAATATATACAGTAGCGCCTTTAAAGGTGGCTTCTCAAAGTGCTTTACAGAATGACAACAGCAGTAATCACAATAATGACAACACTAGACCTGGTCATGATTCTGGCTGCTGACTTTTGGACATACTGCAGTTTGTTCAAAGTAAATTTTCAGTAGATACCCCAGCGAGTAGAGCATTACAGTAGTCAATTCGAGAGAACGCAAATGTGTTGATCAGCTTTTCGGCCACAGTTAGTGATAGCATAGGGCGTAGTCTAGCGATGTTTCTGAGGTGAAAAAAAGATGTTTTGACAATATGTTTCACAATTTTTTCTTGTGAAACATTGTTCACGTACAGTGAATACTACTTTAGAATGTAGCTCTATCATTAGACTTAATTGAGGCACATTCATCTTAATAAGAGGTACATTTTGAGGTTGTATATTTGATGTGTTCTATTTCCTTAGCTTCACTTTTTTCAGTCAGATTTTATTTTTCTTTTATTTATTGTGAGTTTTAAATCTTTCTGTGTTTCTCTTTAAACGGGATCTTCAAAAGCTGATACTGTACATGGTTAAAATTGTAAGATTTAACAGCTGCTTTTCAATCAAGCTAGGGCATACAGTATATTCTAAAATTTGGTTGTTTTCTGGTCGCTGTAAGCAGGGACCAAGGCTCACTGCAAAGCTAACACACTTGGAATGTAGCAGTACATTAGTTTAAGGAAGGAGGAGGTTCAGTCAAGGACTGATTTGCATTTGAAGAGTTACTGTTATCACAGTGCCTGCCTACTCTTGTGTCTGACTACAACCCGTGCTACCATAACCTTTCATGCAGATTACACTCTTCAACAAAAAAATGAAGAACATGAACCATTCTGTGGGAGGCTGTAAACTTATAGTCTCTACTGAGTCATCATAGTCCCATGACAGCAATCTAGTGTAAGGATTGCATTCAAGGAATATACAGAGCACCATAATATTAGGAAATTATGGTTTACATTTAAATGTAAAATAAGGCTGTAATAAAGACTTTAATTCATGTAGCATTACTAAAACATAGTGAAACACTTAAGACCTCACTTGTGTGATGTACAGTACAGTACTTTAGGACCATATGCAAGCCAGCAGCATTTTTTGGTCATTTTAGACTTGTCACTATTTTTAGAATAAATATGCATAAATGGGGACATGATCTTACAAAATAAAATCCTAAATACATTCTTTTTTCTACTTCATTAGTATAGTTTTCTTAACTAGTTTCTAAATTCTGATATTTATCAATTTAGCATTAGGACCCAATCTACATCCCTGCATTTAATAGTGTCTAACATTTAGTGCCAAAGGTATCTGTTTCATAGGCTGAAATGGTCTTTGTGCATATACAGTATGCTTGCTGAAGCTCCCCTTTAAAGAAAACTGAAATTCTGCAACATCTACTGTACTTAATTAAAAAATGTTTGTGATCAAAACTTTGAGATCGAGGGCTTATGCTGCTGGAATCTTTCATGGCATCAATATGAAAGAACAGGCGTGCTGCTCTACCTGTTCACTTCAAGGTAACCCCAATCTGCAGGATGCTGAGCTCTTTTATCCCCTCTGTTAATCTGTGAATGTGTGAATGCCATCTGCCTGTATAGTTTGTGCTCTCTGATACATCCTGTTTACTCACTCCTTCATCACCAGTCTGGATAACACAGCAGGCATCTTTCTCCTATTTCCAGCGAACACTTGGCACAGTCTAGTTTACAGTCTTGTCCTGTCCGTGCTCACACAAAAAAATAGCAGATTGATGAATTAATAAATAGGTAGTGAATGCCAGTCTGAAATGAAGAATATGAATATTCACATGCACATCAGAAAGCAGGGGATTATGGAAAAAATAAGCCATGTACAAGGTTTAGCCTGAATACTTATGAGTCCTTGATGGCATATACAGTAACCTAGCCTACAGTCGTATAGCCACACACATTTTCATTTTTACAAGGAGTGCCATTTTGCTTTATTTTTCATTCTTTGTGTGTAGGCGTGCATGAGCATAATGTTTGATAATTGTAAATAGATGCTTCTAGTTGTTGTTTTTAAGAGAAGTACATTTTAAACTGTTAGAAACACAGCTGTGGAAATCTCAGACGATTGGCATTGTTTTACACTTTTCACTCAATAACAGTTCCTTTTTATGTAGAAATACAATTCTGTGGCAATCTTCTACTAAAATTAGTCATTTTGTTTTAAATTAACAGTTGATATATACTGTAACTGGTTCTATATAGTCTTACCTACATTTTTTGCTCCTTTGTTGAAGAAACCTAAGTTTGGGCATTTGTGCCATGGTTTTTTTAATTTGGAATCTCCTTAAAGGAGGAATATATGTTCTAATAGGTTTTGAAAGCTTTTCAACTTTAGTATTTCCCGTGTGTCTTAATTAATGCCTTTTCTTTTTTGCCTCAGCACTATCCTTTGAAGTTTTCTCACCTTACTCTCCAGAGAACAGGGTTCGTAAAAGGGTGAGCAGCACCAAAACCAATAGAAACATTGAGTTAAAAACTGAAAAAAAATTGTGCTGTAAAGTTAATTCTTTGTTTACGTGCACAAGCAACATAAGCCTTGCAAAGTTATATATAGTAAAAAATAATGATCACAGGTGATAATATGTAATACAACTATATTAACTAGTGGAAGGAATTTGTAATACAGTATGTGTGAACTATTTGCATTATGTGAGAAGTTCACTTAAGATGTGTGGATATTTAATTCAACTAACATATAGTATGACTAGATTTGACAAGATCTAGAAGCAGCTTTGTAGTTACCCAGCATTTATATTTGTTTATGGTGTGTGAGTGTGGAGAGAACAAAGAGATTTTTAAATAGTATATCCTTCTGTTCGTTATTTGCTGTGCAGAATCGATGGAACATGACATAGACACAGTAAGTATGAGGCAAGCTTATTAGATCGTCCTCCTTCTGTCTTAAGATATAAGTAAATCTTGTAGTAAAACTGATTGTCCTGAAGATATTTTGTTTTCATTCTGTCTAAATCACTCAAAGGAATTTTGTTGAGCACTCATTGCTTTCCAGATATGTGTTTTTGGCTACATTAGCCACTTGAGCTCCATGCCTTGAATCAAATGTATGCCACAGTTCTTTAGTATCCTGTGTGTGTTTGTTTAAAGAGCTAAGCAGCTCTATATTTTTTCTACCAGCTTTGCTTTGCATTATGTAAAATTTACTGGTCATCATCATTTTGCTGCTGTTTATGCTTTGTTTTTTTTGTGTAATTGAAATGCAGAATTGTGCATTTTTAAATAGTAATAAATGGAGAACACATATTCTACCCGCATAGTTTGAATTTGAATAAGCACAACACATTTCACACACTGTGTAGACGTTTGCTCAAAAACTAGATTAATTAACGATAAAGATATGTCAATATTAAGGAGAGATTCCTTATAATCTGAAAATGTCTGTGGGAGGCATGGGATCAGAGAGAAACATTAGGTCAGTGGAACATGGACACAATTGCACATTTAATGTGTAATTGAATGCCTCATTTATACAGCATGATAAAATAAATCCTTGCACAGCTACAGTATATGAAGAAATACAGCTGCAAAGTATGAGTTTGAAAGAGGTTGGTGGTTAGGTCATTGAAATTCTTCATGAGAATTTTAATAACCCCATAAAATGTTCTCATTTTCATCTGTGACTGATGCTAATGGATAAGACAGATATGGAAGTTTGGCAGGCAGTCTATATAAATGTAATTTCAATTTTATGTGTGGGAGATGTTTTATACTTTGATAGTGTTGCTATTGTCTTCTGTGTCTGGTTACTATAGTAATGCTTTTAACCAAGGTTAAACCATATTAAATAATCCCTGGCTTCAGTGGTCTGTCTGTTTATGGCAGTTTAATTAATAGCAAATTTCAGTTTATTATTTATTTTAATGTATTATATAATTTATTTCCAACTGGGTAAATTGCCCTGCACCTTCTATTCAAAAGCTTGTAAAATCCCAAAGATAAGTCTATTATTAGTATTATTATGTGCTCATACTGTACATCTTCTAATAAGGTTAATAATATTGATTAGGAATTCTTTTAACATCTTCTGTTTCTGGTATAAGGACGCTTGTGCTTGTCTTGTTACTGAACCAGAACTGTTCCTATTTTTTTAGTTTAACCTATTTGAGTTTTATAGGTGTTCTTTGTGGTCTTCATCATTGTTCGTTATACTTTTGTGTGTCTTGGATACAGCTTCTCATTATGTTTCTGTCTTTTGGGAAAGAGTTGTGGTACGTCCACTTTTTCAGCGTTTTGTGATTTAGACATTTTTGCTGCCTTTCTGCTGCTTGTCATTAGCTGCTGTGAACATCTTCTATGTTTCCGCAGTCTGCCTCCCTGTCTGTCTGCTTAGCTACCACTGTAGGTTGCTATTACCGTGTTTGCAGGCTGGCTGTGCCGGTTTTAATTTGAGAGCCTTGTTAATCTGCAGTGGCCATTGGCTGCTGGCCATCTACTGGGCTGTTACTGTGGTTTGTGTATTGTGGGCTCATTGTGCTGTTTAAGAGCTCTGTTTCTAATTGAGGATGTTCCTTCTTTTCTGCTCTGGGTTCTTGCCTATTTCCCAACATTCCTTCTTTGATTTCTTTGCTGTCCGCTGCAGTGCACTCTTCCCCTTGTAGACTAGTTTGCTACCTGCTGTCACAGTCTGCTGGTGCTGTGGATAGCGTTGGCTACTTTCTGGTGGCCTGACTGTCTGTGCTGCCAATTCAGGGTGGCTGTAGGGGAAATTCTGCTTGGCTTGTCTTTGCAGCTTGGACCATCAGTGGTATTTGTATAGACTTTTTGTCATTCATTTTTGGACTAATAATCATGATCTCTTACTGTGTTTCAAGGTCATTGAATTTTTTACCCCCATGCTTTTTTATTTGAACAGCGTAGGTTCAGAGTAACTCACTGTGGTGATTTTGTGCAAATGTCTGTATCAAGACAGTGTTTATGCTTGCCAATGGGTTATTAATAATAATTCTAACTGTTTTATTCTGTCATATTCACCCCAGGACTGGACAGGGGATTATGACTGTCTAGGTTATATTCAAAACCTTAAAAATGTAGGCCTGTTGTCTCTAATTCTTAGTTGTCTTTGCTAAGGAACTTTACAGGAATATGTTCTCTTAAATATGTCTTCATTAAATAGCAAGGCTCTTATTCTCAATGAGCTTATTATTGATCTGAAAATGGACTTTTTCCAACTTAATCTTACACCTAATGAGAAATTTTGTATTGTTGAATGAGGTTACTCCCCTCTCGATATGTTGAATAATTCTCATAACTCTGGATGGGATGGTGATTCATCATGTATATTTTAGTCTAAATAAGTATTCTGTGCAAAATCTTACATCCTTTGCTTGCTCTGTGCAGAGGTAAACAACATAATGGGCAGCACTTCATCAACTATACATAATAACTATACAGCTATTTTAACCAAGGAGTTCATCAGGACTGAAAAGTGGAAAAACATATAATAGCCTAAGTTGTGTTTGTTGTATTTTGAAACTAATGAAAAAAAATAAAGAAAGCTTAATGCAACTTAGTTCAAAGGCGAGATAGTAGGAATGGTAGGGTGTTTCGGAGAAAATCTTTTAACTTAGCTGAAATTTCTCTTCAAAGTCATATTAGACAGTTGGTCGACTGGTTGTTGGCATTGGAGTTTTTCTCTGTGTGCTTGCAGACTTGGACATTTGTTGCAATTACTAACTTGCCAAGTTTCATTATGATTATGCTGTAGTGGACTGTTGTTCTGAAGCCAGAAAGCCAAAATGACCTAGTGAATTTTTAATCAAGCCAATGACATTAGCCTGTTATATAAAGACACTTGACCAAAATTAAAGAACCATATCCTGTCTTAGAGAGCTCAGCATTTAGCATGTATTTTGCAAGAGAAGGGGTTGTCATTACTATGAATTTATCTGAACTTGAAATGACACGTGTAATCTTCCCTTAATGCTGGAGACTGTGGACAGTCATGGTTGTGAAAATGACTTCCCTTAGTCTTTAGCTTTTCTTATAATAAATATACAATAGGCTGAGAGAAATGTATGCCAGGCCCCAGAACACCCTGTAACCTCATCTGTGATGCAGATTAACATGATTTAAGCCTGTATTGGTGACTTAGCCTACTGGTCCACTTATGATACATGATGACCATCTGCATCCTCAAGCTGTGAGCTTCCAGTTTGGCAACAAAACTCTTGCTTGGAGAACGAAACCACAGACAGGTGGCAACTTTTTAGCTTTATTTCCTAAAAAAGGGAGCATGCAAGGAAGTGGGGTGGGATCAAGGAGCAACTGGGGGTGCTTGACATAAGGGCAATATTGAACATAAGAAATCTCAGAGCAGTTCCATTAGAAATGGAATCGACCTGGGGGTTATAATAAGGATTTGTGGCTCATACAATTTCCTGTTAAAGAAGATATTGTTTTCTTTTACATTTTGTTTGAAGGAGAATATAAATAATTTAAGTATTTCAGATGGGACAATTATATTCTTACACAGTATTCTGAAACCACTTTACAACCATTTTTTCTACCACAATCCATTTTACTTCATGTAGATGGTTTCTGATGCTTCTGAAAACTTGACTGCCTGGCTAAAAAGCTTGCCTTTTAGAAGTTCTTTTGGCATGCATACAGAACTTGATGTGTATCTAAATGCAGACATGTTCTATCCTTTGGGTCTTTTGATAAGTGATTGGGTCTGTTTTTACAGCAGTTTCGTTTTTATCATTTTGCTCTGCACACTTACATTAAATATGAATATTCCTCATAATGAAGAATACTGATTTCTGTTATAATTGATTTATTTAACTTTCATAGGGAACTTATTACATTTGTACCTGTTTAAATGGGTGAGCATTCCAGTGTTGAAAACTGAGTGAAGAACTCTAGTATAATATACTGAAGTGTACATCCAAGATGTGAACCTACAATCATCCAGTAATGTCCAGAACCCTAACTACTGCCTCTCAGTGCAGCCCTAGTATGACTTTAATTCATTTGGTTTATTCATCCAGTTTTATTTATGAAATAATAATTTAATCTTGTCCTCAAATGTCATTTCCAGTCCCACTCCTTCATTTGTAGAGACATACAGTATTGTAATGCTTTTAAGGTCTAGAATTGTCAATGTTAATCTGTTCTTTTTGGAATTGATATGAAATAATGCTCTTTATTAAATTGGAAACCTTCAGAGGGCAGATAGAAATCTGGAGCTAAAACAAAGACCCACCTTTGTCGAAGTTTTCTGCTGAAGCTGGAGAAACCATATATGATGTTTCTATCAAGGTCAACCCAGGGTGAGGTATTCATAGAGAAAGATATTACAGACACAGAACATGAACAGTCAAAGCAAGATGAATTGTAAGCATTTCTTTCTGCCACCTCATTTAAGATGGTCTTAAAGGCTTTTTATTGTGAAAGATCTGCAGACTAATGTTCCCCGTCAGAAGTAATCTTTTAGGATAAAAATGGCATGACATGTTTGTAGCATACCTCAAGACACTTTTCATAGCTTAGTTGATCCAGCTCTGCAATCTCTACAACCATAATGTGTAGTCAGTCAGGAGGCTTTAATCTTGAGTACAGTTTTGCAGACCAAAAATGATTAAATGGGTTAATCTTAACCCCAATGCACACAACATAACATGTTTTGGAAATGAAAACAAAACATATGAAAAATTAATCATTTTTTGTCTCTTCTATTATAGTGATCAAATATCTGGTCAAGTGAAAAAATAATACATGTGCTTTTGCAGAGAGTAATACATATCTAATTTAAACCACAGGAAAAAAAACTTTATTTGCAATATCTTACAGTTAAGGCTTGTTTTAAAAGACAAAGAATGATGTTTGAAAATATGAAAAAAATAAGAATAAATGAATTCTGACAAGGAATTACATGGGATGGAACAAAGAGGCTTCCATTATGGCAACAATTTCTGTTAAGCTATTGTAAGATCAGTCTTCCAAACCTACTGTACTACTTGTGCTGTAAGAGAACAACACCTGAGTCATCATTTAGCAAAAGTACTTTGGAAAAGCAAGGAATATCCTTGAAAAAGAAATCTTGACAATGAAAACACATATCCTTGAGAAAGAAATTAAAACTTGTTCCTACAGTATAACTTAACACCTGGACTGTCCCAAAGCACGTGTCAAAAGATACCCCTAGGACAAAGCACGAGGGACTTCCTTCCAATTAAGTGTTTATTAAGAGTCTTGTATAATGTGTGAAGAAGTTGAATCTCTTAGTGATTGGTATGTTGACATTCCAGCTGTATTATGTCCCAAATATTTCAGAAAAAGTCTTCATTTGTTACATTCATATTTGTATTTATGAAGTCATACAGGCATAAAGCCTGTAACAAAATGTTGATAGAGGAATCCAGTCCAGTCCCAGGGCACACCTTAGTAATGCATTGCAAAACAGATGTAAATAAAAAAGAAAGAGGTTCCAGGTGCCTTGTATTGAAATTGCAAGTCCTGATTCAACGGAAGACTATCCTCATTAAAATATGTGCCAGATTGTGCAGCTCTTTAGCATTCCAAAGTGAAGTAGAATAAAGGGAATTATCTGTAAGGAGATTATGATTATGGAAAGCAGGAGAGTGGAATACCATTTTTTCTGGAGCTTTGTGAATCCGTTTACTAAAATACCAAATTGTAATTATGGGTCCAAAATTGCTGTTAACAGTGTCTAAGTGGAACACTGGGATAAACTAAACCTTGATGTTTTTATGGAAACCCTGTGCTTGCTTCAAGTGATGTCAAAATATTAGAGTGTAAGGACTGGTCCAATCAGACAGTGGTCACAAATATTGTGTACATTTTTTTAGTAGTTTTTGAACTTGTCAGTACTACCTCCCATTGCAGATAATCCACATTGAAGAGCTGAAAATGTACACGATTGATTACCTTTTATATGAAGTTAAATGTGAGTGCAATCTATCCCAATATCATAATAAAAGAAAGAGTACTGATAATTTTCAAATGAGGAATTCCATTCATTTTTGTTATAAAGATGTGATGGTGATCCAGAAGAGAGTTCCCCTGTGTCCACCGGTTCTAATCCCTGACTAATAGTGGTGCAGTACTGTAGCTTGTTTTAGGACTTCAGACAGTATAACACCTTAGTTTATAGCATGATATCTGTGCAAATGAAATAGACAGAGTGAAGGCTTACACAAAGTGTGGGATCTTTGTATTTTTCAGTAATAGGGAAATATTTAATATGACAGTATTAATACCACTCCACTGAAATTAACCTGGCTGTATCATCTCAAGCAAAATGGATCCTAATTGGGTCAAAGATTTCAGAGAAAAGGTGTTTTACCCTTTGTCATGTCATTTGGAAGATCATTATGGATGTATATTGAACATACTGTAACATAAAAACTAGACAAGGGGGATAACAAAAATAACAAAAGCTATAGGCTACTTGGCAACAGGAGTGCTAATTCCATTCCAGCATACCAATCATGAGTTTACTCTTCCTGGAAAAGGAACATATGATTTAACATGAAGAATTAATAATGTTGTATGGAATTGCATAGTGTATTTAATTTCATATATACAGCAATCACTCTTGTGTATTACATGCATTTGCAAATAATGTATAGCATGGGTCAATTTGTAATTCACAACTTTGTTGTGCACAGCAGGGACTATATACCATTAATCTATATAATAGATTCTCTATCTCAACTTGCCTTTATAGATAAGTGCCACTGACCTCATTAACCAAACCTTTGGCAGCTCTGCACTCAAGAGATCAGTCAGACAGATCTGTGAACCCTTGTTCCAATTGTTCCATAAAGACATACTGCCCTGATTTAACAACTAGTCAGAAGCCCAAAATCCTATCTCAGGCTGCAGGCTTAGGTCAGGTTTTCTTGAAAACCTGGGCCTTCCTTTTTAATGACCATGCTTTATTATCAGATTTGTCTATAAAACACTACCACCTGGCAGCCAATTTAATTGAATTGAGAGTAAGAGGCAGATGTTGACCTCAGTCAAATGTGTATAATTATGTAACTCGTGCAAGTAGATTGATTAGAAACTGTGGCTTCTTCTAATAATTAATTTTGGGAAAAACAAATGATTACTGGATTTTGTTCCTCCAACATTTTAAGATGTATTTTGTAGAAGATAGTAGTTCAGGTGGGTAGCTGCGTCAGCATGCGTAGGCTGCAAAGGAACAAGTAATAGGTTTATTCCATGCTGAAAAAAACACACACCTGAAGAAGGCTCCACGGCCGAAACGTTGTGTTCTCTTTCTTCTTTTTTTCAGCATGGAATAAACCTATTACTTGTTCTTTTGTAGAAGATTTTAATGTAACGAAACAATGTTGAGGTTATGAATATTCCAGAATTCTTTAGAAATATATTGATGGTAATCTAGTTATCCTGTAGCAATAATTATTTTCTGAATGGTTTAGTGGAATTCCAGGAAGTAATCAATGGATTATGCAACTGCTGATGTTGAGTCACTTTTGAAAAGTGCTCACTACTTGAAGATGTGTCGCTTGAGGTGTGGAGGTGTGGAGGGTTTATATAGTCAATGACACTTTGATTGTGCCTTATGCAGTAACCTCATCAGATCTCAGAAGCTAAGCATATTACACCTGGTCAATATTGGGATGGTAGATCTCCAAGGAAAACTAGGAGTCTTTTCCAAACCAATGCCCCAGTATGGTTATTTATAGACATTATATTGTAGGAGGTGCCCTCAATTATTAAATCTAAGACTTGACTATTTGGCCATTAAAGATCCTAGGGCACTCTTATAAGCATAGGGTATGTTAACCCTGGCTTCCACTTTGAGCGCACAGAATCTGGGCTTCCCATTGTTCCCTCTTTGTTCAATTGGTGATTTAATTTCTCATTTTTCAACTGATCTCGCGTGTAGTGAGGTTGGTAGAGCATAATGGCTGCTGTGAGTCACTCAGGTGGGTGTTACACTTCAGTGGTGGGTGAAATGGATCTCCCCCTATACAGTACACAGTATATAAAGTGGTTTGGGAACCCTAGAGATTAAAAATGCTGTGTTAATGCAATTCATTCCCTTCTTTTGGAGCTCCACTACAGACAGTGGCATTTAAAATTCACCTAGCACTATGAGAATTTTTTCTCAGTTTGGATCAATTAAGTTTTTCTTTTCTGTTTTTTTTTTATTTCTTGCACAGCAAAATATACATGATTGGATTATTTTCATGTGGAATTCAAATTACATTTTTAAATATTGTTCTGTTGGGCATAGATTCCAATGCTTGTTCTTTCTACATTTCATCTGGCAGGTTTTTTCTTTTGAAAGCACCTGCCACACGTGACGGGGAAACGTGGTGGTAGTGGTAACAGTATTGGACTCGGGACACTACCTGTATGTTGTAAATTTGTAATTTGGAATTCACACCTTGATTTTGAATCTCTGAGCAACACCCCTTATTCTCATTGCTTCAGATGATCTACTGTAGCTGTGTATCTGGGTACAATGGTGGAGAAGAGGATGTGGTTTTAAACAACAGTACAGTTTGTTTTTCCATTGAGAATTCTATATCTTTTGCTTAAAATGTTTTCACTTGTGGCACTCAAAATGCTTTAGTTAAATACCCATACAGTATATGTGTGTCTGTTGAGATGGATTATGGGTAAATTAATGATAACCTTTTTTATTCTCCCTTTTTAATCTCATTCCAAGGCAGTGAGGGAGAAAATAGTACGATGTGGTGTCTGAAATATGTCGATGCTGACTGTAGTTAGGTAGGTGCTGCACATTGGTGGTGGTGGATGGGAGTCCCCATTACCTGTAAAGTGCTTTGAGTGGAATGTCCAGAAAAGCGCTATGTACTGCAAGTGTAAGGGATTATTATTATTGTAGTTGTATTTATTTTGCAGCAGTGTAAAATTAACAATAAATGGGCCCTGGTAAAGTAAGATTTAAAGTTGTTTCACTTTTAAGAGTTGTATTGCTTTCTATTTGATTGTAAAAGTGGAAACCTGTCCAATTGCCTCTTTATTTGTGATTGACACACCCTGCTGGCCCTCAGACATTTAGCTACTATATGATTCACAAAGTGCTCTCAGCCAACAATGTATTATATAGTGTTCTGCAGTGATTTGCCTGTTGAACCACCCCTATTATAAAGTGTTTTTTCATTTTTTAGCACTTCTGTAAAACATTACCATTGACTTTTTTTCACGTTTTACATGATCCTAGAAAAATATGTCTAAACATGCATTGCGTGCATCATAGGATATTTTTCATTGTGTTCACGGCCTGTTGACCTGCAGTGACAACTGAGGTCTCCATGAAGGCAGTGCCATAATGAGAGATAATTATAAAAGGTATCATGAATAATTAGGAGTAGACTGTGTAATTTTTCAACTGGTTGAATAATAAAAGAAAGGACAAACCTTGTAATTGGTTTAATGTCAGATGCTTCATAATTTCTAATGCAGAATCAAATTCAGTGCTCCAGGGGCTGAAAGGAGATGGAGCGGGGCAGCTGAATGATATCTGGGATGCTAACTTGAGCTGAAGGGCTAATGAAAACTGTGCATTTACATAATCCTTTTGTTCTCTGCTTGTCTACATGCTGCTTTCCGGTTAGAACGTGTAGAAAAATGTTTTCCTTTTTATAAATTGAATCAGTTTCAATTAGGGATGCATTGACATGGAATTTCTTGGCCGATAACGATAACCAAAAATTAACAGCTTGTTGTGGCCGATACAGATACCGGTTAACGATAATTTTACTTTTTTTTGCATTTTAAAACGACTAACGTCAGAAGTCCATATGTCTGTTGTGAAGCTAATGTCTCAGACGTTAGCTTTGATCAGGTTGTGTACTGTATGTGTGGACATCAGAAAAGTAGCGACGGCTTGGGAGAGTATCTGCTCCAAATGCTGAGTTAGTTGACAGAATCCTTGATCCTCCACAATCGAAAAGGGTTGGTCATCAAGTGCCATAAACTCCACGTTTTTGCCTGTGATTGTTTTAGTCTTCGGACTGGCTTTGGCAAATTTCCTGCAATTTTCAAATGCCCGTTTGAATGGATAGGCATCACTGCACTTGCTCCTGTTTTTGTTTTCTTGCTAATGCTAGCTGCCTCATATTCTTTAAATAAATCATTGGAGTGAAGAGTTTTCAAATGACTAATTACATCGGTGGTATTGAAGCTCCTTACTTTGATTCCTCCTCGCTGTACTTCGGCTGAACATTTGTTGCAAATTGCAATTCTGTCGTGCTCTGCTGAAATGGTGAAAAGGCAGCAACTGTAATGTACCCAGTCTAGTGCGTCAGTGCATGCGCATAAAATAACTAGTTGTGCAAAAAAAAATAGGGCGCCGCATAATCGGTTATAATTATCAGCAGTAATTCCAATATCGGAGCGATTATAATTCTTAAATATTCCTATGTATCGGAGAATTATATATCGGCCTCCGAAACATCGTGTACCCCTAGTTTCAATACTTTTGGAGTGCATGCACCAGTGTCTCAGCTGCTATGCCACATGATCTTACTGGCATGGTGGGACATTCCATGTGTATGGGAACAAGTAATAGGTTTATTCCATGCTGAAAAAAAGAAGAAAGAGAACACAACGTTTCGGCCGTGGAGCCTTCTTCAGGTGTGAGAGAGACAGGGCAGTAGGCAAAGGTAAAGTAGGTGTATGCTAATCTCTGATGGCTGCTGGCAGCCACTGACAGCACAACCATAAAGCACAGGATATAGTTGCAGTTCAATGAGACTAATAATATTAATACTGTATATCCTTCATATTAAAATATACACTGGTGTTTTACCAGGACTGTATGTTGTGTTATTCAAGCAAGCAGCATATGTACATGGATTTGTTCCAGCATGTTTTCCTGTTCCTTTCTATTTTCACAAATTTTCCAAATGCATCCAAGTCATTTGGTATTTTATATATACTGTAGCAACAAAAATCAAAGATGCCATTTTAATGAAAGTTTCTTAAGTTGTTGAGACACCATTTTAAAGCAACATTAATATGCATTTATACGAGAAAATGTTAAAGCATTTTCTCTGCTGATTAAAGCTTGCTAATTCTGGAATAAAGGAAAACCTTTTAATTTAATGTCATTCTTTTTATCCTACTGCTATTAGAAGTATCAGTTGTATTTCTACAAACCCAAGGTTTGGATACTAGATATAAAAAGGATTGCAAAAATTATTAGCAACAAGAGTGTACCGACTCCTCTCAAGATCTGGGCTCTTTTAATTGGATTAAAAAAATACATTAAAGAAAAACCTCAATCCGGCACCATGGATAATTGATTAAAAACCTATCAACAGCAACATTCAGAGCTGCACACCAGGGAGAAAAAAATGTTCATGCTGCTATTGGCTTTTCGTCAACTTTACTTTTGCATTCTCCAAATCTTTTCAGCTGTTTCATTACTGAGTTTTCTCTTGATCACTTGCCCTTGTTGCCAAATTTATGTTTTCAGCTGTACTGTGACGTGTTTTGTTAAGTATTGCACGAGGTGACTTCACAGTATGGGGCTGCTGACGAATCCTCTGTTTCACTTTCACCCACACCATTCTCTAAAATTCATTTGAAATAAAGACGTCATTCCATTTACACTGCTGAAATGAATTCTGTGAAATACAATACACTAAAACTCCCTTAACCACCTCCAGAATTGTGAATATCATCGTCACTGTCCTTATCTGCCTTTTTGAAATAAACATCCCATGATCCTTTCAATGTTTCTCTTTCTTTTAAGTTTTGAAAACAACCAGGCATTGAATTGACAAGCATCGTTCTGATAAAGTGAAGCTCACAGGTTTTTATTAACATGCAGTATTCCTGTTTTACATCATGAATAAATTATGTTTTAATTGCCAGATGTATTGGGAATATGAAGACAGAAAAAGGCAGCTTTAGCATGTAAAATCAGATGTACTGCTTGGAAGATGAGGCTCAGTGGACAAGGCATGGGCAGTTTTTCTCTCCTCAGTGAAATTCATCATGTACGACTTTACAAGGATTGTCATTGGCTCAACAGAGAATTGGCCTGTGATTTTGTATTATTTGTTCAGACCAGGATAGTAACTATATATCGATACAAGCTGATCTTGGCAGAGCTGAAAGAGACATGCAAATTAAGCTCCATATTTTTTTAATACTTGTTTTTCAGTGCATCCATATTGAAAAGGGGTTAAGAGGCTCAGTTTCTGCATTTTCTTCTAATGAACGCTTATGGTGAAAGATGCAGTAGAAACCCTGTCAATCTTGAAATATGATATTATCATTATGAAAGTATAAATTAGTTTGTTACTAACTACTGCAAAACTAAAAACCAAATCTTAAGTTGTTGTAGAATTTTCTGATTCTAATGATAGTTTTCTAATAGCAGCAACCTTGTCATACATATTGGATTCAGGTGGCTGTATTATTTTTAAATGTTTTTTAAAGCTTCATATGCACAATACACATGACAATAACATGGTATTTACTTAAGACCCTTTAAAATTTCATATGTAAAATCAAATTAATCTAAATGTCGTCATTTTGCAATTTTACACTTTTAATATTTATTACTATACTGTAGCAACCTCTGACATACAATTGTTTGTGTTTTTGCATTGTTCTATAGTGGTGGACCAGGTAGATGGAAATCATCAGACCATTGCAGGGTGTACCAATTTCACTGGTAAAGAATCATGTGTAATTCACACACTAAGGCTACTGTCTCTCCCAGTATTTTTGTGTGACCTACAATATGAGTTCCCATAGGGTGAAGTTGATAGTTTTGGTATAGGCCTATGATTCTCATTTTAGAAAGCTGTTTGTTGTGTTTTTCTCAATTTATTTGAAATACTAAGATGCCAAGTTAATTATCTCTTGTGAACTGCAGTGTGTAGTAAGTTGAATTTGCTCAGGGTATATACCTTTTCAGTTCTACTTGTTGCCCTTTTTAACAAGATTATTACTTGTTGAAATGCATCCAGTCTTGCAACAGTGCTAATCTGTTCCTGAACTCTAGAAATGTTGTTATGCAAACAAAAGAAGCAACTATTTTATATACTATATAACTATATAACCAATTGAGCATAACCCTACACTTGAATATAAATCACTCAGGGTAACTTGGACCCTTATAACCTCTCTGGATTTTCAAGGCCTGTCCATCAGAATTCCCTGCTTAATCCAGCCATAATCCCCCATAATACTGCTTGTATCCTTGGATGCATTAATGAGCAATAGCCATTTTCAAACAAAGCTGAATTTCCCAAACATAATTCAAAAATGAATCAATTACAGCTCAATTAGTGTTTTCAAAATGTTATTCTAGACATATTTATTATCTAAAAAGCATTTCTTTCTTCATGTATATGATTTTGACAATATATTTTTTTCTTCTTCTCTTTTTAATTAAAGTGGTAAGTGAATGCTGAACAAATTTGGTTGGCCATTTTTATCAAATTATGTTGTTTTCAGTCCTATTGGAATCCTTTATCTTTAGAACATGAAATCACTATGCAACCTTAATGTAATAGTATCTAGAATCTTATAAAAAGTATCATTGTAGTGATATTAATCATCTTCTAGTCAGCAGTGTTCTTTCAAACCTCTATATATTAGAATTTATACATGTAGTTGTGAAAGAATGTTCTGCTAACAAATGTCTTGCCATCTGTTTTTTTTTCCTGTATTAATAATCCTGGTCCTTGCCTCTGACATATCCATGTTTAATTTTATTAATGAGAGATTTAATACCCTAAGTAGGGTAAATCATCTGAGCATTCTTTATCTGACATGCAGTACCTTATTATTTATTCTCCCAGAACAGCAGACACTTTGCTGAAATGAAGTGTGAGCTCTTCATCTGAATAGCAGATTGAGTTATCTTGCACAACAAACAAGTTGTATGCAGCAGTAGCATATGGAATGGGCGTTATTCTAAAGGTCCTCTGAATGTAATATACAGTATGCCTTGTCGTAAAATCATTGGAGTATCCCTTCTGGCTGGAAGAAATCATCAGAAAGTGTGTAGCCTTCACTCCATGCACATTTAAAACCAATTTTGTGCAGTTTTCTTTTTAGCTTTTTTAAAAAATACTGCATTAGAAGACCTTGAGGCTACACTGTGTTACATGGTCATTTTATTTGTGATCTAATACAGCACATTTCTGTCTATGTATTGTATGTATCATAAGAGCTGGCCAGCCAGTGTCCTGCACATTTTTACTTGCTCAACATAAAGGCAGACAACGCCAGAACTGTTTAAGGTATTGATCCATAATTACTCAAATGATTTATGTTAAACACAACTGAATAATCTTGTATGATTCTACAGTATTGTCACGATTGTAATCCCTCCTTTTAAGGGCGCTCCAGCTCCAGCTCTTTCACATTTTAGTCTCGTTACTCCCGGCTCTCCATTGCAAGACGAAGGCCCGGAGACCCGCCTACCACCGGGTCACCCTACATCCGCAGCTTGAGGGCATAGACCTCCTATTGGCATCCTGACCTGACCCAGCTGAGTCCGGGGCTCAGAGCGCCTGGCCTCTTGATCCCATTTTTATTCCCTCTCCATGCACCGAATCCCGTTCCGTTTTTTTAACTTTGTCTTGTCTTTGTCTTGGACGGATCACCCGGTTCTGGACTACCGGACTTCGCCCTGGATTTTCCCTTGGATTCCTTTGGACTAGTTAGCCTTGGCTACACCCCGGGTGCATTAGTTCACTGCCGTCACGCCCTCCTGTCTGTCAGCCTGCCCTCATCCTCGTCCTCTCCTCCCCATTGTCCTTTTCCACTTATTTCCGGATTATGCTGTCTGCAAAAGGTCCAGAACTACGCATCGTAACAAGAATATGAGGAAGCAGCAACACTGAAATTAACTTTTTTTTTATTGTATTAACACATAGTTACTTTGGGGGTAAAACATGGCAAACATTTTGTACCAACAAGTGTTGAAATTGAAATTTGCCAACAAATAATCAATGCAGCAAACAGGATCAATTTGAGTACTCATTTGGTGAGCAGAAATTTACACAGGTCAGAAATCCAGTTTATTAACAAGAGTTAGACTAGTTGTTTCTGACAACTGACAAGCAAATCTATAAAATCCACAAATTACGTTGGAACTTGTCTCAGGGGGTCAAAAAAAAGATGGTCATTTATAGCAGGGATTCTAATAAATTTGTTGAGATATTAGTTTGGGGATTTTTTATGTTCCAAAGGAAAAAGGGGATGCAAAATGTGGTGGTAATTACGTCTCCACTACCAACACTGCTGCTGAATAAATTAGATTACAATGCCTACTGTAGATCACTCATAGTCCAAAGCTCAAATGTCAGCTTTGTATTTCCTGAATGTAAAGATGTTGTCCAAAGAGCTGGAGCTTTTGTTAAAAACTATAACAAACATAATATTTTCTTTAAAGAGAAGAAGGAAGAAAACACATGAAGATAGTCTGGGACTATCAAAAGACACATTCAATACAAAATTAAAAATCTGAAGGAGGAACAAGTTTGCTGATATTAAAAAATGCACATTGCCTGCCTCCACAGTAATAACTGCATCAATCATATCATAATAGCTTGATACCAGCTTTGAAGGATTTTGCTCAAAAGATAATTTTTGTATCCCACAATGGCAGTCCATTCCTTGATAAGCTACACTCATGAGTTCAGATTTTCAAGTGGATTTTTAGCTATCCTCTTTTTGCTTTTCAAATAAAATGCATTAGAAAGGAAACAGGATAATTTGTTGTGGACTGTTCAGAACTGTACAGTACTCTGTATACCGTATCTCTGCAAAAAATGAAAATTAAGTGAAACTAATTCTGAAATTTGAACTGTAAACTGCAAGCCCAGTTCTTGATGGTGAGGTACTATTAAGTGAAAATAAGGACTTTAATTTACAATTGGCAGGTGGTTGAGTTTTTAATAACGTGGGTCATGTTCTCTACTATTAAATAGATGTATGTTATTGCAACTCACAGAGGCTACTTCTGCATCTTTTTCTGGTGAGTTTCCTTGTTTTAGGGTATTAATCACAAGACTGGTGTTCATGCAATAGTATATAAGGCACAGTATTCCTGGCAGTGTGATAGTATGGTTGCGTTTATTGTTCATTTAAAAACTAAATTTGTGTTGTCAATCATGGCATTTTTGTCAGTAACAATAAGGTGGTTTACTTTGGAAAATGCCTGTCTTGAGAGTTGTTTCTTGTTTGCACTAATGTGTTGCCTTTGGAAGGTCATGCGATGTATCTGTGCTTGCATCACTACGAACACATGCCCACCAAGGGTTTAGGGGGTTTTGCTATTTTTGAAGCTGCTGCAAATAGCCAATGATCTCATGCTGATGTACCAGTGGAAACGATCACCCCCACACAATTTCGGTTGAGAAAAATAAATGTGGCAGATATTTTGCAAAACAGCTGCGGACTCTAAAGCAGTTGCTAAAAAGTGGCAAATTGTCCACATCTGCCAATACTAAAAAAATCTGTATCAAATTATTGGGCCAAAATATATTTTGTGTAGCTCAAAATGGAATAGTGGAAGTGAAAGAATCACCGTTTGATTTGGGAAAACTGATAATAACTTGTGTCTGATTTGGGACTGTGACAGGGTGCTGAGACAACAAATAGTTGCATTATTTACAAATAACATTTGTCATTTGTAATGCTATTTGAGGGCTGGGGTTAATTAAGTACAAAACAGAGGACCATGAAATGCAATTTTTAACATAATAAACTTTCAAGCCTGATCAGATTACTTTAATTTTAATCCAGTTACAATAGTAAACATTATTGCAACAGGGCTTTGACACACAAATTCTGTTAATGTACAGTAGGTTTTCTCACAAAATGGCTCATCCCTCAATGATCTTGCACACATTTCTGGTTCAAGATGAAAATTATTTGTGTAATTTGAAAATTAGGAACTGTAGTTTGTAAAGCACATGGTGCCATCTGAAAAGCAATGAAAGTTTTAAGTGTGGCCTTTCATAAGGTGTTGGAATTTTTTACAAAACCGAAAGGTCAAACCACATTGACACAGTATCTCATTTCCCAGATTTGATTTATTAGAAATAGAACAAATTGACAGGATGTAAATTAAGTCTATCTAAATAAAATTGTAATTATTAATGTATTCAATTCATGAAGTGTCAGGATATTTATTGCAGTCTGTCGTCCCTGTAAGACATTCGCTGTAAATAAATTATATTTATTAAGTTTATAACAGTAAGTCATTGTCAAGAAGGACCTTTGAAAACTTTCCCTGTTTATTTACTCTGTCATTAAAGTAAAATAAAAAACCCAAGAAAAGATCTATAATCCCCTCACACCATAAATAATGATATATACAGAATGTTACTCAATTACTTAGAAAAAATGATTTAATTGCAGTCTCCATGTTCATCAGCATCACCATCAGAATTCTTAATAAATATGAACAGTCTCTAACCACACTGATTACTAGAACAATAGACATCGTCTTCCAGACTCAACATGCCACTTTAATGGGGGGAAAAAAGGGCAGAGGTGGAGAGATGGTTATGAAAATTTTATACATCCAAAGGTTAATCAGCACAACAGAGCTGAAGTCTGTGTTTCATCCTTTCCATGTAGTTCCATTTAATTATCGCAGATGGAATTCGTCACTTACTGTACACAGCATACACATACAATAATATATCTATGCCAGATGCACACAGCAAAATGGTGATGTCTTTAGGCATTTAAAGGAATGATTTGCATATTAAAGAACACTGGACAGTGGCAGATGTGCTCTGTCTGGAGTTGTGTTCCCTGGTGCGTGCTGTTTACTGCTTCAGGAGATTAAACCCCATTTTATATTTCAATTTCCTGAAAAATCTTGCTCTCTGATTGGTTCGAAAACATGAGCCGTAATCCCTGGTAACCCGCTCTGAAAGTAATACCCAGAGATTGAAAGAGAAATCTCCAGTTGGCTGGATGGAGCATTTCCTTTTTTTTTCATTGATACATGTTGCCAGTCAAGTCCTGTCATTACAACGGAGCTTACTTCAAATAAAAGGAGTGATTGACTATTTTACCTCTCAAGTCCTTTGTCATTTATATTAATTAGCGATTTCCATTACTATCATTTAGTTACTGAGTGTCATTTCCTTCAAACTGCTGTTGTATATTAATGCTTAAATTGAAAGTTCTTTTCTCGCCTTTCTGAGACACTTTATTGAGCTGTTAGGTTCTCCTTTCACGCACCATAACAGTTATTCATTCGAATTCACTGTTTTATTTAAGATCTATTGTTTTAACAGAACACTGTTGTCACTTTTATTATAATGCTTTTTATTGTGTGCTGGTTATAGCAAATAAGAAAAACATGGTCTAATTTTGTCCAGACACACTGACTTGTCTGGCAGCTCTAAGCATATAATTAGAAAAAGCAATGCTGCTCTGTTCCAAAACTGTGCTGTAGTGGTAGGATCTGTTTAGCTGGTATGGAAAAAAAAATATAATGCAGATGTTTGACACATTTCACAACCTTCAGACACCTGTATAGTGGATACTGATGAATCATAAAGGGAATATCTTGCTTTACCTATGTGTCTCTGTGTGTAAAATAATGGCAGTTGTATAATGTCCATCTTCTGTTACTGACATTTGTGCCTTACCCTTCAGCCAACAGTATGAACCTCGTGAAGTGATTTAAACTGTCATAAATCAGGAGTTGTATTCCCATGCCTGGTTTAGAAATAAGATGAAAATTTGGCTTCTTAAGGAGAGCAGGATACGCTACTGTACTAACCATCTTTCAAATTTCAAACTCTTTTGCTGTTATTGGGTTATAGTGTCAAGCGCTGCTTTTATTTTTCTTCCCTGGATTTCACTGAGAGAGCTCCTCCTTCTCTTTCCTGTGGTAGATGCTTGTTTTCAAGCATACATTTCTTTCTCTTCAGTGTTTCTTTTTCCATTCATGTGGCTCATCTGATCTGCCAGGTAAGGTGTGAAAAGCATCAGGCTCAGTTATCCACCCCTTTTCTTTTGTTTCATCCAGTAGGTGCCGTCAGGCCAGGGTTTTTTAGGTTCTCCTTGGCTGTTGTTTCTAGTAATAAGCAATACGTTGATGCCATTAATGTGACTCTTGTACTTAAAGACTAAGAATGTAGAATTTATATTGTGTTTATCAAATTAATACCAATTTATGTTGCCGCTTTTGCATTTTTTGCAACAAAATGGGTCTTGTTTCAATTCTTATATTATTGCAGTTTAACTTTTTAATTACAGTTGTATCCTGACCAAAGCCTGAACCATACCCTAACCCTAAACCTGGGGTGTAAGAGTAATAGTTATTTATAACTGTTTTATCAAATCATTAGTTACATGTTCATAGCAGAGAACTAATGTCTTGCAGGGCCAACAGTTGCGGTAAAAAAGCCACTTACAAGAAATTGGAGATGACGGTCTCTGCCTTCTTCCAAGAGCTTTGCAGTTGTGAGACAATATTAGGCAATGGAGAGAGTCCTGAGAAGCAAGGCCCTCTGAGGTCACATGCTCGACTTATTCTGTATCTGTGAGATATAACCTTGGCTCACTTTCTTGGCTATGGGGGGGGACACTACAAAAGTAAATTAAACTTGGCTGTGTTTCTTGGTGGATCAGTTTTAATTTTCCAGGAGATAATCATAACAATGAGGAAGAACGGTGAAAGTCACTGAACAACAAATATATACCGATGGATACAGTTGGTTTTATTATAGTGTATACTGTATGCATGTAGCCTTAATAATGTGGAGAATCCAAACTTTGAATAAGGGCTGCAAAATTCAAGTGTGTTTTTAGTTTCTATTGCCAATGATGATATTACTGTATACATGAAAGGATATCTGGTTGCTGAAATATCCTTTTAAAAACAAGGTTTTGATTTCTTCCACTCTGCCAGTTTGTTTTCAACAATAACCACAATGTCAAAAACACTTTTAAATGAAAAAAGGAATAAAAAACACAAAATTATTACAAATCTCTATGGTACCTTGTAGTGATTAAATTACTAGAAACACATTTACGTAACATACAGTAGATATAATTAGTACACACAATAGCTGTCTGCAGTTGCAAATCAGAGCAAGGACCCAGCCTTCTCTGATTTTTACTTGGACGGCCGCTGCAAATATAGAGAAGAATGTGACACCACTTCCTTCAGCTGTGCCCATCAGTCTAACTCTGGAAATTTTAGTAGCTGTGGTGTGAGAGTCCTAGATCTTCTCTTGGCTTCTCTGTAAGGTTAAGAACAGGCTCTTCCTGTCTGTCCAGTGTAATGACTTGCCAGCCCCTTAGGTTTGTATCATATCACACTTGACCCACCTTCAATCACATTTGTCTGAGCGGAAGTCCTCCAGTGTGTCTTGAGATAGACAAGCAGTCAGCTCCTGTTTTATTTGCAAATTGCTGATGATCCAAAACCTCTTTGTAGCGCGTGGCTTTTTTCTATTTCATGAAACGGAATTTGTGAAAGGAAATTTAAAGTGCGTTTATAAAAGAAGCTGAATGGCACATTTTCATGTCTTATACTGATAATGCAGGAATCAGAAGTTCTTCGCAAAACGTCCCTTTTAATTATATCTAATTTTAAAAGTCAAAAGATAGGTGATGGGAGGCATGGTGGTGCAGTGGTGAGCATGGCTGTCTCCCAGCCCTGGGGCTCTAGGTTCAGTTCTGGACCTGGGGTGCTATCTGTGTGAAGTTTGTGTGTTCTCTCTCCCCGTGTTCACTTGATTTCAAAGACATACTATACTGGTAGGTTAATTGGCTTCTGGGAAAACTGGCCCTGGTGTGAGTCTGGGCATGTTTGTGTCTCTGTGTGCCAAGTGATGGACTGGAGTGCCATCCAGGCAGTATCCTGCCTTGTGCCCATTGCTTGCTGGGATAGGCTCCAGCTCCCCATTACCCTGTACTGGATAAAGTGGTTAAAATATGGATGAATGGACGATAGGTAATGTTGAAACTCTTTAAATGATTATTGATGATATTTATCAAATCATTATCGGGTTAAATATTGTATTTCAACTATAAATGTTCATTGTTTTTAAATAATAAAGTGATTAAGAAAATAATGTATCTTAATAAATAATAATAATAATAATTTATTAAATAAAAAATAATGAGATTTTATTGCCTTACTTTGCCTTAGTTTGTCGATAATGTAATAACGGCTTCAGAACTGCCTTTTTGAAAATTCATAATAGCTATTATTAATTTTAGAGTTATTAGGGGACGTGTTTTATATGTATACTGATGCTGTTTAGAAGGTTAGGGCTGTCTAAGTAGTGGCTAATTTATAAAAGCTTACTTCATTGAAACAGTTAATGATAGGCAATAAAGTAAATAATTGCATGGATGAATTTCATGTATACAAGCTTAACAGTTATGAGCAAAAATGAAAAGCAATGTGTGGAGTCCACAATCTTCACATTCTGCACAAGCCATGGATAACATCTCTGATAAGAAGCCAAAGCATCCATCATCCCTTACAGCAGCTTTTATTCCCTGATGATCAGGGAAAGTGGATTGTCTTCTCCATAGAGGGAAAACGATGTCCTAATTGTGCTACAGTATGTGACTGCTTTTTAAAAAATATAACTAGGAGTATATGACCTCCTGATGATGTGAGTTTAGCTTTTCCAGACTGCAGAATGATCTCATTCTTTTTCTTCACTCATTCGAGTGCAGGCTAGGTAAGGGCTTAATGTCATTCCCATTTGTGTGAAGAGTCAGAATTTTAATTGTAAATGGCAGTGCATTTGTTTCACATGAGCACATAAGAATTTAATCAGAATTAAGACTGACTGGGAAAAGAATAAATAATGTTCAGTTTCTTGCATTTTCATAATTTCTGCAACAACAAGCAAGATCACTGCTTTATTTTAAGTCATTTGGTTTTGGCCTTCTGGCTTCTTGTTTCCTCAGGCATACCTTAGTGCTGAATTAATTAAGGAGCCAAAGCAGTGCCCACATCTGTTTCTGTAATGCTAATGAAGGCCAATGTATGATAACTTGGTCCATTTCCTAATACACTCTTCGGCCGATCTTAAAAACAGCCACACTCTCTGTGTGCACCAGGGTTTTTATCAGAGAGAATCAATCAGGAATTCATCTTTTAAGCCTTTGTTCTAGTTACAGTATGTATTTATTAATTATATGTTTTCATGTACAGTATTTATTTTATGTTACTTAATGTGTGTATAGATGTGTATATCACATATACAGTATACATACAGTGTGGATTATTTAATAAAATACATTCTATTTTACATGTCAAATTCAGAGAGATTTGTCATCAAAAACAAATGCTGCAGGGAACTTTCCATGCTTGGCGAATTACTTTACCTTTTGGTTCAGAGTTCTCCAGGGTCAAAAGGAGTTTACTCAATTGTCGGTATTCACTACGCTTTGCCTGTTAAGAAAGGGTGCTGAAGGAGGAAAGATTGCATTTGACAAACTGTAGACCATGAGTAGCTACAATGTAAATGTTTTCTTGCCTGCACTTTTTATTGAACTCTCAATGTTTTTAAACTCCCTCATGTATACTACATTTATACAAGAAAACCCTTCCTAAGAAACTGTCGTAATGCTGTAGTCTGTGTCAACTGTGTAGTCTCAAATAATGGTCACTTTACAATACAATTATCTATTAAGTACACCTGAACTCATATTCAGGTAGAATTAATTGGAATTTACCATCCCACTAATTTAAAAGGCCGAAATCCATGTTTTGCTTTTTATGATTATAATGTGGGCTCTCAAACTCCCTGGACTGAGCTTCTGTTGTATGATTATACACAGTGCCCTCTAGTGTTATGTATTGGACAGACCTTTGATAAAAATGTAAAAAGATAACAAAAGATGAAAAGTAAATATAGCTTTTCAATATGCAGATTTACAGAAATGACACTGAAGGTCATTTCATTTTTTGTCAAATGTTTTTTTTCATTCAATATTTTTTTGGGATGACAGCCTAACAGCTTGCGTACTAAGCATTTGTACAGAAAACATGAATCAGACTTTAATATAGCTCTGCTCAAACAAAGCAAAACAAAACACATGTGCATTTGAATGATCTCAGACCCTAATCCATCAGGTTTTCAAGCTGTCTACATTTAATCATCAAATTAAATGAATAGACAATCCATTTAAATTAGTGTGATTCTAATGAAAACCATTAGCTTTTTAGGGCTAAGGTTGTTATTTTTTGTGAACAAATGTGTATTGTTAAAATACAGAATACAAAAAGATGAAGCTAAACGGTGTACAAAAACAATACAATGAATTATTTCCCTAGAAAGACCAAAAAGAAGCAAACAGGAATATTTCAACATTTTGGAAATAACGGAATTCATCTATAGAAGCTTATTAGCACCACAGTAAAATATTTTTTGCATTTAAACAAGACAGTTTTATGTTTAAATTAGAATCTTTTTGTGTTAAAATGAGATACTTTTGCATTTTCGAGATAACATTGCATTAAAACACAAAAATTAATTTGTGAACTATATTGCATACTATATTAATATCTTGCAATATACAGTATATGCAATAATATTGTCCCATACAAACTAGCATTGACTTTAACATAAGAAGAATATTGTCACACTCTTCAGGAGCATGTGTACTGTCTTTTGTATACAGTACATGAAGTAGAGCTTCACTTGATTGCGCATCCCTGGGTTAAACGCTCGTTGTTTTCACTGTCTCTGTGAAAATTAGAAATTACATGGCTTTCTAAATGTTTGTTATTCTTGATGTGAAACTGTTGAAAAATATATTGTACATAGGTTTTTGCCTACTCTTTAAACATTGAGCAGAATACGTTTACAAGGACTTGACAGGAAGAGTTACATCTACAGTACTGTTGGCTTACTGTTACTGTTATTGTTGGTCACAGTATTGTTGGTCACAAGCCAACAGTGTAAAACTGTATAATGAGTAGTGTGCTCTCCTGGAATTTGTTCTTTTTTTGTGGCATTCTATTTCTTTACATTCATGCGTGTGCCAACGGACACAGATATACAGTTTCTTCTTCCTTCAAAATTCCAAACTCAAATGTATGATGTCAGCATACTGTAGTCTAAAATCTTTTGAGTGTTTGTGCTTAAAGCTTCAACACTTGACCAGCAATAACAGTATTGTTCAACGAATTGATTATCACGTTTTAACATAATGTTATCTCTTATAAACCCAAAAAAGTTGTGTAAACCCAATGCTACAGTATCTCTTTTAAATGCCATGTTTCTTCAGTGGCACTAAAATGCTTCTGTAGATGCATATGCTCAGGTGACCCAGTCACCTCAGTCACAAACAGATGCATTTAACCAAGTGTGGTTCAAGGAGGTCTCCTCCACTCAGCCCTGCAGACAGATTTTTTTTTTTTGCAGAACATAGACCTGCTACTAAAACATGTGCCTCATGATTGAAAGTGACCATCTTTCAGAAGGGGGTGTCTGGGACTCATAGGCAACAACCAGATACCAGCCAACTGGCACCAGAGATATCTAGGAGGGTTACTGATTTAATGAATCTAGTTTTTGACTTTTCAGCCTTAAGTTGTGACAGTCGGAGTATGACTTTACAGAAACATGCAGAGTTATGTAAAAAGTCTTGACTAAAGATTATTTTTAATAAATTGTTGGAAAAAGAGTTAATTTAATGTATTTTAAATCTGGACATGTATTAGCAGCAATACATTTGAATACTTCTATATTATACTACATGATACAGTACTATATGTGAAGTATGCTTGTATTTTTTGGTTTAAACTGGTTTTAACATGAGGAACCCATATGGGAATACTATATACTGTAGCTTTCAACAGTAGGTCTTGATTTTGAATATAATTTCATTGTTCAGCTGTTACAGAATTGTTCTTGGCTTCATCAACCCATTTTGCACAGTTTTGCATTTTGCAAATCTGAAGTTCATGCCTTGGTCAGTCATTCTTCTGAAAATTGTTCAGAGATAAAAACAATGTCTTCTTTGCTGGAATCTCACCTACAAGGTAGTGACTTCATGCCATCGATTAAGATCCATTAAGACTCAGTGTCACTACAAGGTATTTATTCCTCTGACGTTTCTTGTTCTTTTATAAGGTGTTGTTCTTGTTATTGTTTTTAAGGTTAGATGTGGGAGGGCAGTGTTTAAAGAGTTAATGAGAAGTGTGCATGTTTGTGAGCGATAAGTTTAATATTTTTCTAAAACCTTCGCTAACTGGTCTCTTGTATTTCTTTTACACTGGTCATTTGGATGACATTTACTGTACAATATATAGTACGTATTATTCCTAAACTGAAAAAAATGTCCCTTCCTTTACTTAACATTCCCTTGGTGAGACTTAATATTATTGATATTAATATAAGTATTTTAAGCTGAATATAGTAATTATTTGACACGTTTTAGCTTTCTGTTCTCTCCTAGATCAGTCTGTTGTTGAGAGTACAGAAATATTTATGGTATATTTCTTGTGGAAGTGACATCTCTTTTATTGGTATCAGTGTGTCTTACATTAATCATGTTAATGTATTACCTGGAGGTCTGCCTGAGCTGTTGTATCTAAATTAAACAAGATTAGAATGAGATCAAATGTGATATGGGACATATGCTGATCAAGTCAGGTTGAAATAGCATAATTAAGAAGGAGAGAACAGCTAATGTATATTTGTTTTTCTGTTGTAAAGCACTGTTTTTAAGATTAGATTAAATTCTTGTGTGGTCTTAAATGTTAATGTCCTATACACAGACATCCAGAAAGTGTGACTATACTGTATACTGTACAGTATATACAGATACTGTATATACTCACATACATGTATGTACTGTATATATACTGTATGCATACATATCCACAGTGTGACAGATTGTGACAGAACAATTCTATTGCAATTTAAAGATGTTGTTGAAGTCCATGGTAACAACTGTGAATCATTAAGAAGGCATAATGCTTTCAGGGGTAGTCTGAATAGAGTGTGTAGTATTTAATGCTACAGTACTAGTAGATGTACAGTAAGTGGTAATCCTGTTGTGAAAATAATATTTTTCTTTAATTATTCAACAGCAAATACCTAATCTTGTTCAGACTTACTAAATAAATGTTGTGCTTTTAACCAGGAAAGACTGCAGCAATAGTGTGAGTAGGTTGTTTTTTTCTGAAGACAAAGATTAAAGCTCATTTAGTGTTCTGCTGTTTTTCAGTTCCAGTGGTCACTCTGATTACAACAGACATCTATCAGTATAGTTTTCTTTGCTTTTTTAATAGCTGGCCAAATTATAACTGAAGCTCTTTTCACAAATTATTTTTGCATATTGTTTTGAGTGTTAGCAATGGCGTGGACATGTTGTATATGAAGTGTTGGCAAGCCTTAAAGCAAATGCTAATGTGACAAGCTATTTATCTTAATTAAAATGTTGTGTTTATACTGTGAAAAATATTTGTATTGTTCCCTCATAACAGGCCTGATATAACAAAAATAGTTATAGTACATACGTTTTCATGAAATATTTCCAATCTTTCAATATTTTTGTATATTAAAATTGTCAGATATTATTTCAAGTTAATACATATATTATTTTGAAATCTTCAAATATGACCAGTTAAATTAGCTGACAAATTCATTGTGGCAACAGGAGGTTAATGAAAATACTCTTAGAAAGACTATGGGTGTACTTGCTCAGATTAATTAGGGGTCAAATCGCTGTTTGGTGACAGTGACACATCTGAATATCTGACAGTAATTGAGATTAATTCATGTTTGTTTCAGGGTAAGACAATAGTGACCTCTTTAGGATACATTATTAGACAGCACTAGTTTTTTGATCAGCATTAATAGTCAACCCCTCTAATTTAGTGAGGAAATACAGTATATCTGACTGTACTATCTGTAAGTGTTAGAGACCCTTCTTGACATACCTATATGTGGTGTGACTCTTCAAAATAACCTTGACTGATGGTGCCTCTCAGCATCTCATAATATTTCAATACGATGGTGAAGTAAAATGTCGACTGGGAAGTCATAAAATCTATTAACTAACCTTGTTACAACATGTCAAGCAAGAATAATGCTTTTCTCTTAAGAATGACTCACCCTTCCATTTTCTTTTTGTCCTATACTACAAATATGGAAAAATTATTTTACATAGAATATCCTAGGGTATTTGTGAAGTTTACAATAATTGCTAAAAGTATACCATCTTGAAGTTGCAGGCAAATGTTTCCAATGTGTACTAATACTCAAGCCAATACCTGTTGTACTAAATTATATTTTGATGTGGAATTTATTGTTTCTCAAATCGTCAAACTATCAATGGTCTGGCAAGTATTCTGAGACTATTTTAGTGTATAGGTTGGTCCTGCAAAGTCCCCTGAGCTTATCTGTGAATTATACTGTTGCTTACTCTAGATGCATAGTTCTTTTAGATACTGTATGTTTTTCTGTATTTTTTCGGCTGAGGGAGATTTGAATGTGCAAATAAGTTACAGTGCTTCCAAGATGGAGTCCTTTTCCACTATGTTTTTGAATAGACACAGGAAACATTGATGCCTTCAGTACAAAAAGGCTGAGGCTGTACTTATTGGAGTCCTTCCTGTAAATAGTGACAGATTGACAAAACAAGCTTTAGAGATACTTAATAGACATAGTGCTGTTTTTGTCTTACAAATACTGCCTTACAAAGTATGCAATATACCTATAGCAAATGTGTACAGCACAACACAGGTGTTGTGTAAATTGTGTAAATTCCAAAGTCAGTATGGCAGTTTAATCATACTGTAGTTTGTATGATTTAACATTTTAATCATTTTTAACTTTTTAATTTCCATTTAATTTTTAAGAAAACAGTACATTTTTGTGTCCCAGGATAATCTCGGTGAATATGGCTCCTAATATCTTTTAGTAGAGCCTGTCATTTGTGGCAGGTTTTGAGGAGTATGTTTGGCCTATTACAGAAACTCTGGCACTTATAGCACACATTCTGAATATAGTGTACTCTGTGAAGTGAACCCTATATTCAAAATCCTTAAGCACTTACAGTAGATCCCTATTATTCCTTTTAGTGTTTTGAATATAGTGCCCTATATACTGTATACAGATGGCATGCTATGCACACTATAAACAGAATGTTTTAGATTTTCTGTCAGTAAAATTGAAGTAACCTGTTACACACTGTTCTGCAACAAAATATGTTATTGTGCAACCACGAAACAGCAGTCTTTATTTCCTGTTCAGTCTGAATGTGTAAACTGCAGACAGGTAGTGCTGCCCAGAGATTACTGTAAGCCTTAAATATTTGTGAGAAGCAAGGTGATGGAATTCTTTTTCAGGGTCCTTTTCACCAACGCTTTCCATTTCTCACAATGGTAACTGGGTTGCCTAGATACGGCACAAACTTTTCCATCTCAGCAGCTTGATTAGGAGAAACAGCAGGCCGGACTCCATTGAAAAACAAACAGAGGCCCAGGTTGTGCTTCATCCTCTTGCGCATCACTAATTGTTCCAGAAAGAGATTTACATTAATAAAGCTCAAGAGATAATTTGAATGTTTTATCCACCCTGTCGTTTATTCTATTGGCTCCTGCCACTTAATCTTTTTAATTTTATTATTATTCTAATGGCAGTTTTCCCAACTTGAGGCTTAAATGATGTTTTACATGCTACTCAAGGAATTTTGGAATTGTAAAATCTGTTACTAAATTTAAACCAAAATTATTTCAAATTATGTTTTTGGGACTCTAGTTATTTGCTGTTTAGAGAGATTTTGATTTTTATCGATGCATTCATTTTTATTTTTTGTAACATCTAAAAATATGTTGAGAAGCACAACACATCATATAGTACAACTAGTACAATTTTCGATTATCCAGAGTTTCAAATAGAATGACCTTAGGTATGAGTACATTTGATAATGTACGACCAATTGAAATACAGATACTTAAGGTATCTATAAAAGAAACTCTGCAGAAGTGCATTTACAACTGAGAGGGTTACAAGAATTTTGGTCATCTGGAACATGTACCATATATAGTCAATTGTGGAAGTCAGATCACTTGTACTGTATACTAGCAACCAATCAAGGTATTTACATTAATAGCCTCCTTTCATTTGTAAAATATTAATGTTCTTTTGCTCTCTTCTACTTTAACAATGCTTAGCCCTGGATTCGTTCTATAATAATAATAATAATAATAATAATAAAAATAATAATAAAAATAATAATAATAATAATAATAATAAAAATAATAATAATAATAATTGCTTATACTTATATAGCACTTTTCTGGACACTCCACCCAAAGCACTTTACATGTAATGGGGATCCCCTCCACCAACACCAATGTGCAGCATCCACTGCGACGGCAGTCATAATGCACCAGAACGCTCACCACACATCAGCTATTAGTAGGGAGTAGGACAGAGTGATGAAGCCAATTCACAGATGGGGATTATTAGGAGGCCATGATTGGTAAGGCCCCATGGGAAATTTGGCCAGGACATCAGGGTTACACCCCTACTCTTTTCGAGAAACGCCCTGGGATTTTTAAAAGGAAACTGTAGTCTCAATTTCTCAGACCGGTTTCTAAATCTTGAGCATAGAGAGTCAGGGCCTCGGTTTTACATCTCATCTGAAGGACGGCGCCTTTTTACAGTACAGTGTCCGCATCACCAAACTGGGGCATTAGGACCCACGTAGACCGCAGGGCGAGCTCCCCCTGCTGGCCCCATTAACACCTCTTCTAGCAGCAACCTTAGTTTTTTTCATCCAGGTACTCACCAGGCTCACACCTGCTTAGCTTCAGTGGGCTGCCAGTTGTGAGTTGCATGGAGATATGGCTGGTGGCTGAAGTGATGGACTGTCCTGGGAAAGACCCAGAAGGGAGATTTTATTCTCTGGACAATCTCCCTTTTCAATAAAGAGGGTTATGGTGTTGGTTTGTACTGTTTTGCTGCAATACTTTTGTCATTCATGTGTGAACGTTTGCTGTATGCACCAGTCACCCTATTGCTTAATAGTTTCTCACTCACACATCTTTGCCCTACAGAAAAAATCTCGGTTAGGGATGGCTGTTGAAATTAAACTGAAATAAGCCATTATTTAAATGTGATGTGGTGATTTATACATTCTTATTACAGCAATGTCAACGCTGATTGTTAAAAATGACAATACTCACAGGCTTATTTGTCTTCCACTGGTTTAATTACAGCCAACATGAGAACGCTAGGAAGATTACAAACAAGAGGGGTCCTTTCCGCCCATCTTGCTCCTCTGGTTTCTAGTATCTAAGTAATCTGTGGATTTCATCCAGATGTTTCTTGATAGATACAAGGTTATCAGCTTTGGTGTTAAAAAGTGCCTGCTGTTCTCAGTTTTGAATGCATCTCCTCAATGTTTCCACTTGTGGCTTCTGGCTTGTGTTTCTGTGTTGATTTTGAACTTTATTAGGTTTTTTATTTACTTTTCTGAAGCTTTTGAATGCTTTAGTGGGGTTCCATTGCAGTTTTCTTTGTCCAAGATTTTCAGTTTTCTTTTGTATTTCCAAATAGTGTAGTGCAGTAATCTGCACAATACATTTTCTGGTTATGGCTAGACTCTCCATTTGTACACTTGGTTTCATCAAAAAGTATTTGCCAGGGATTTACTGAACATGGAATGGAGTGCCACAATTCAGCCAAACAGAACCACATTTTACTCAGTACAATCTTCTGTGCAAGGCCCATTGCTCTGATTTCAGGTACAGTTTTTTCAAAGAATATAAGTGACCTTGGCCTGAAATTTCTTTCAACAGTCTCTCTGTGTCCCAGGTACATGTTTCTGCCCTGTGACACAGGATTGTTACATATTTAAAATGGGGTTGGGCAGTACATTAAGTAATTGCGCCCAGACAGGTTTGGAACAATTTGCCTTAGGGGTTTAGGGGATGTGTTATATAATTTTGTTTGAAAATATTTATTACACTGGCTTTTATAGAATCATCTTTATAATCTGGCTCAATATGTTTATTAATTTTTCAGTATAAATGTGAAGCTTATGGTGATGACTTGTCAGGAAAGGCCCAGTATTGTGTCCTTGTCCCCATTCTTAGTTATTTGATTGGAGCCCTTGTTGGGGCCTCTTTTTCTTTTCATTTGCTGTTAATCCTAGTCAATCATTATTTGATTACATCACTTTTTAGGGAAATTAGGATTATGGAGCTGTTTTTTTATTTTGATGTGTTTAGGGATAGACGTGTTAGCATGGCAGATAGCACTATAGCCTCACAGGACTGGCGTCCCGAGTTCACTTCCAGAATGGGGCACCGCCTGTGTGGAGTCCTTATATCCTCTCCATGTACTGTTTGTGTGGGCCAACCCACTAGCTCCATCCCTTTCCCACCCATCAAAGACATGTTAGTGAAAATTATATGAGCCACAGGAAAAAAAAAACATCAGAATTTTTTAACTTAAAATAAGATGAGCAAGTTCTGATCAGTGCTCAGCAAGTGAAATAAAGTTTTATTCAGTTGTACCGCTTAAGCGATTGCTTTTTCAATAGCGCCGATATTAAGAATTAATGGGATTCTCACATGTAAATCCCCATATCATGTGATTGGATATTGAATTCGTATCATTGTTTTGTGTTATACCTTAGGATTTAATATTTCCCCACATGCATTTTACATCAATACATTATACTGTACCTGATTTTAAAGGTGTTATAATTTATTTAGTCTTAGGTCATCAAAAGTTAACTGTATGACAAAGAATAAGAAAGTAAATCCACAGGTATCCAATGTAGTAAATCTGTTATGCATTTGCCTTCAGTTCTTTAAAATGTGAAATTATTAGATTGTACTCTAGGTGGCTCGGTATTAAACAGCAGTACAAAAGCAGCAACCCCTCTATTTATTTTGATTTTTACTTCCTAAAGATGTTATTGAAGCAATTTTTATTGTTAAATGCTCTCCGGTTCTGCCTGATGTAGTAGTATTGTTAACTTAAACCAGTGGTATGTGGGACTCAGATCTTCTCATTGTTCTGTCAAAATGAATGACATGCATTTTCTGGATAGAATCCGGTGTGCTTTATGGGGGAAGTACAATATAAGGTTGCAGGGGAGCCAGAGCCTAACCCAGCATGCAATAGGTGCAAGGCAGGATACTCCCTGGATAAGACATGCACACACTCACATCCCAGAAGCCACTTAACCTACCAGTATGCTTTTGGAATGTGGGAGGAGACCAGAGCACCTAGGGTAAACCCAAGCAAACACAGGGAGGACTTACAAATTCCACACAGGAAGCACCCCAGGACTTGAACCCTGGACCCCAATGCTGCAAGGCTGCAATGCTAAGCACTGCGCCACCATGCTGCCCAACTTCAATCCACTATATTAAAAATAACAATATTGTTATACGTACACCTTTGTGATTAATACTAGAAGCTCAAAATATTGGCCTACAACTAGATTGATTTCTCCCTCTTCAACAGAAAATCAACCACCACAAAATATATAAAAAATACTTGCTGTTGACAGTTAACCTAATTGCAAAGAATTGCCAAAAGCAATCTGCTCTCCTCTGTCATGTATGAACTATGTTTGACCCCCGTTTTGTGTAGGGAACACAATATAAAGTTGTGGTCATATACAGCAAACCTACTGCAGATTATGTGGTGAATTATTCAAGATTTTACTTTTCAGAATCTTTCTGCTTACTCTACATTTAAATGAGAATTTGCACTTGATAATTCTGGTTAAATAAAGAACTACAAAAATATCCTATTTAAGTGTTTACTGTTCATTATTATGCAAAAATGTATGACCTTGCAAAGGCTAAATAATACCTACAGTATATCTTTATCTTTGTCCCTGCTGTTTCAGCCACACTAAATAATGTCTACTGAAGAACAGTATTCATTGTGTATTAATACATTAGTCAATTATACCACTCAAAAGATAATCCCAAACCTGAAAAATGATTAGCAATATGATGTATCAAAAATATAAGATTAGAATATGGTTGCCTATTAGGTTCAACCACTGTCTCTCCTCTGACTTAATATTCTGTTTCCTTTCACAGTGATCTGCAGTTTCCGTGGATCAGTGTCACAGGGCCTGACTCTGGAGATTGGAGAGACTGTACAGATCCTAGAAAAGTGTGAAGGTAATGATAAACAATTTCTCAAAGAATCATTTCATATAGTACCTCATTATATCTTTTTGAAGGCAAATTGTGTTGTAGTACTGAATTTGTGCACCAGTGGCATACACCTACAGTAAATATATTGCATGCTGTGTTGTGGATAACTGCCATTATGCATAATAAGGTGGTAAAAGTGGGAAAGAAAAAAGAATCTCTAAATAAACAAAATAGATCATTTCTATGCACAGTTACTGTGGTTCACGACTTCCTGGGCATTCAGAGACAACTAAGAGAAAGGAAATAGAATATTCCCTGAGTGAATATAGTAGACACTGCATATATTTGAAAAATTCTCATAATAGATCACATTCATTCAGTTATGGTATAGTACATAATGAATGTCCTCAGGAAGGAAAGATATCAGGGAATAAATACCCTGATATGCGTTTAGTATTCACACTCTGCACTTAATGGCATTAACCTACAGTATAGTATGCAGCTTCAAGTATAAATGGTTACCCTCTCCTGTGACACTTTACAATATGTCATAGTGTCCCACAATGCAGATAACCCTGATAAAAAGTGAAAAGTCACTTATATAGTCATACTGTATATTGGTCTGAATGCTAGGGCATTGCCACAGAACTGCCTCTACAGAGATCCAGCTGTCAGTGTGGCTTTTCAGACCTAGGCGCCATTCAGTCTTCAGTGCCAGAAGCAGGCATGGACTCTTATTAAATTGTCTTCAAAGTTTGCTAATGTGCTTAACTGTCCACAGAGGGCTAGGAAGATACTGTCACTCACTGTTCATTCTGAGCTGAGTTTGCACACAGCTCTCTTGAGGGAAAAGTGAAAACAATTATGTTTTTATTCCCTAACTGACTGGTGTTTGAAGACAAGAGAAAGAAAGCTCTATTATTACCACTGTTTTTGTCTGGAGCTGTGCTCTTTGTTTCTAAAAGATTCACATTTTTTAATTTAATCAGCATTTAGGGCCAGCCTCAGGGAAAATGGTGAACTGGGTAGTGTTGTGTCTTTGAGTGTTTGAAATATAATAAGCCTACGTTATACAAGTTAAAAGTGTTTCAGCTTTTAAACATGTTTCTTAAACCTTGCTTGAGTTAGTTTTAAAGCCTATAGAGCCATATTTCTTAAACCTTGCTTCAGGTACCCCGTGTTGTCTGTTTATAATGTTGGCCCTTTATGCATTGACCTGGTGACTCTAGTGAAGCAGACAAGACTAAAATGGGCATCAGCTCACACTCTGAAAAAAGCCATAGTGCTAAGAGTATGCAGTTATGTTCTGGTATACTTTAATGCATTTTCCTCCTGTAGTGACTGAGATAACTACTACAATGGACTATCTGAGAAAAAAAAAATCATTCCATTGCCTGTGGCGGTGTGCAACCTGTTTAAACTTTGCTGTCTCCAAAAAATGTGTTGTTTTTAAATACAAATTCCCTTCTTATACAGTATAAGCTTAATTTGTTCATTGAAAAACTTGTATAAATAGAATTGAAATTCCATTACTTTCTGTGTTGTAATCTCTGATTGGCTCCAGAAGTAAAAAAATGTTCCCTCAAACACCAATAGTTCACCTTAATACAGCACAGAATGGTACTCAAGTATGAAAACAATAACATTCCTGCTTCATTATTGAAGTAACATGCCTAAAGCTACTGTATTAGCAAATGCATAAACAATAGGTAGGAAAAAAATAACACTCCTGCTTATTTACTTTACAGTACACTAGTTACATCATTACAGTTGTTAGCAAAAGCATAAACATTACTGTCCCGTAGTATATATACTTAACACACACAAGTCTTTATCATAAAAAATTCAAATGTAATAAAAAAAAGTTATTTTTCTTCTGAGAAGATGTGAGAAAACATTAATTTCAATGCTTTATGAGAGCCCAGATCATAAGAGTGAAAATATGCTTTTTAAAAGAAAAAAATATAAGAGTTAGTACATCACATTACTGTATTATACATACAGTCCCTGTAAAAAATAAATTAAAAATTGATATTTTAATACTGTTTAATTTTGCATTGGCTTTTGTATGATGGAATATCTCATTGCTAAAAATGAAGTTTCTGTATTCTGTCAATTCTGACTTGTGAGAGAAGTACAGTAGGTTGTGTGAGGTCATGACACGTGGTGATTAGTATGTGTCGAAAAGTAACCTTTGGTTCGGTAAAAGAGTGAAGGGTAGACAAAACTGTCATCTCTGCTGCTTTTTTTGTGACAGCTCAAGAGCGCAGAGATCTTCACCTTTACTTCCCTAACCAGCTATTGTATCAGATCAAATTCCAAAAGAATATTCTGAAAAACACTAAACTCGATTTAGTGTTGAATTTTTAAAGAAGAAACAAGATTAATTTCTTGGTTTTATCTTCAAGTAAAGATTGTTGTAGTAACCTTGAGTAGTTGCTTTATTAACAGGTGATTTAGGGAAAAAGAAATAAAGGCAAGCATGTTTTATGACATACAGTATAGTTAAAAGTCTGTCACTGTGACATCTACACAAGGGGATGTTATGTTAAAGTAAACCAATGTTATTGTATATTTAGTGAAAAATTCAAATATGCGTTCACAAAAAATAATTGTACAATGCACTAGTAAGGCTTCCTTTGGAATATTTTATTCAATTTGATCACTGCATTACAAGAAATATGTTTTTTCTCTAGAGAATAACAAGATACTGTACATTCCCAGATTTTAAAAAAGCAATAATCCTCATATATAGACTATATATAGTCTATATACTCTATATATATATAGACTACAAGAGGGCCTCATTCAAGTATTAAAAATTCCTAATGGCATTAAGAAAAGTCAGAATAAACAAGTGAAATACTGTAAGAACCAGAGAGTACAAATGAACATGAAGAGTAAGTGCATTCGAAAGCTGAATACAGGAGGTACTTTTTATAGAAAGGGTTAAGGAATTCAGGAAAAGGTTGCCCAATTGTGTTGTCAAAGCTGTACCTTTACCTTTTATTTTAATAGGTACCAGAAATAATTTAAAAAACTGTAGTTATTTTAGGCTGATATGATGACATGAACCAAAAAAGTTTGAGGATGACATCTCATCAAAATATGATTTAAAATAATATAATTTAAAATAATCTTGAAGTGGCAAAATTAAGACTGCATATTCTGCAAAACCATACATGACAAAAGATGAGACTTGAGCTGTGCAAATTAAATTAAACGACTGCAAATTTAATCCATGGTTATCTCTAGAGATCAAGTTTCTATAGGCATTGAAAGCATAAACATAAAACCAACAGATTTATAGAATTTCACCATGGTGGCTCCAATAAGTATTTGTAGAGTAAGTGCATAGCTGCTTTAAAGAGGACTTAAATGTATGATTTAAACCATTAAATTTAGTAAGGTAATAATGTAAAGGAGAAATGGGAAATACTGAGTGACCTGTAAATTAAATTGGATTTAGAAGCGCTAGGTGGAGCTTATCATACAGTGTCTGAAAATTAAAAACACCCCTCTTCTTTAAAACCCCTCTTAAGGTTTTTCACGAATGAGTTTGAGGAGAGTCAGAAAACTGCAAAAGAAGCTGATAAGTTGTCAATAAATCACTTTTTTAAACTTCTCTAAATTCTACAACGAATCTCTACCCAATTTATAATAAAAAAACTATTTATAAAGCATCCTTGAAACCAACAATTTAATTGTGCTTAAATATAAAAAATACCTTGCCTGTACAGTACATAGCACTTTTCATCCAAAAGGATATTAAAACACTTTTTATATACTGTAGGAGGGGATCCACTTCATCTACTGTACAACTTAAGTGCTGAAGCACCCAAAGTTATGCAAAGCAGCCATTACTGTGTATGCTGATACGCCTGTTACACAACAGGTGGAGAAAAGAGAAATTGCTTCACTTGGTTGATTTAAGGGGGGACGCCAGATTGTGGAAGCACAGAGCAGAATTTGTCAGGATACAAGGGTTAACTCTTTAGTAACCAAAATGATAAAACAAAAGGATGCTTAACCATCCCCAACATATTTACATAGGCACTATAAATCCAGATGTAGATTTAGCTCTTGTTCATACTGAATACCTGGGTGTCCAATACTATGCATTTGCCTTATTGAAATTCCCAGTAAAATTCTGAAGAGACCACTGGGCTCACAATAAAAAAAGCTTTCTATATAGAGTAAATTAATGGATCAATTGTTCTGTATTGAACAGATTAGTACACTTCATCCACTTGGAGAGCTTTTTTTCTCCGGTCTAGATTTATGTTATACTAGGACACAAGCTGCAGTAATTTTTAGGTTCCATAAAAATAAAGTCACTTATTACAAGAGCAGTAAAACACACACAGATAAGGACCAGATATACTTTATAGTGCTATAATTACAGTTGGGCGAACTATCTGAATTTTGTATGGGTCATTCCTCTCCAGTTACAGTTCAAGAGCAATGCTGATGTTGTTAAGGTTATCATTTAATTAGGTTAAAAAGTAAAATGGCATTTTTTTTGTTTTATGGCAGTCATTTTCTAAAATCTTTCTAAACTTTTTAAAGCCCCTGCACTTGTGAGTGCTTATAAGAAGTTACCTGTTGCCCCAAAAGTTAATGACTTGAGCTTCTCCATTTTGTTTTTTTGTTTATTTAAATGAAAGCAATTTTTACATTTCCAGTGCCTCCGCTTTAAAAAAAAAAATCTCTCAGTTGCTTCTCTCATCATTATGTCTGGTGACAGATTCTGTGCCTGTTTGCTATAGTGGGCTCAGAGGAGCAGATGTGGAGAGTGGGTGTTTCAGGGAACGCATGCACTCCACATTGCCATTCTGTGCAGTGTGTGCCATGTGCAGCTGTGCTTTGAACAGAGAAGAAGAGCTCCCAGAATCTAGAGGCGCCTCCTGTTGTTTCACTTGGGCATGATTGAAGCACTCGGTCATCTGTGAGCTGAGATTGTACAGGTGTGATGAAAGTCGTGTAATTACAGTAGAACACTTTAACATTTTTTGTTTATCCATGTGCAGAGTTTTTTTTTAATGTTCAATTAACATAAAAAGCAAGTAAATTTGTTTATCTGTCCTGTTACTGCTATTTATTATGAATGACTCACAGCTGGAGTTGTAATGACCGAAGAGCACACACTTGTCAGCCTCGAAAAATCTACCTTGATTTCTTAAACATAAGAATGGGGATGTTTGTGGAGTCTCTGTGAATGTAGGAAGATGAAAGACTTAAATTGGTGAGTTTGCCAGATACAGTATGGCCTACAGTGACAGTACTGAGACATTTTAGTCCTAGTTGTTTTGACTCCTCTTTTTCCTGCATGAATAAAGTCAGTGCGGGAACAGAAGAAAAAAAAACACCAAAGTATTGGTGAAGTCTCATCTTTCTGATAGTGCTGCATGAAGTGATCATTTGGTGCAATTACAGCAGCTTAGCTAAATGTGTTGGACCTGGTTAATTCAGCACAGGAGTGAAAAACAACTGTTCAAGTTTCTGATGGCCCCCAATGTAGCCAGAAGAAAATCATCTTATCCAGAACTGTATGTTTCTTTCTGAAGAATATTAAAAGACATCCTTCATATTTCTAAGCTTAACTGCCTTCATGAGAAGTACAAAAATAAATCAAGAAAACTTAGGCTGCTGGATTCTAACAGTTTTTGACAATGTTTACATAGCAGAATTTGTTTTTCATCTGTAATTGTTCTTTTCTGTTTTGCTAGCCTCTAGTGTTTTACTTGAATATTAGTTCACTAGTTCAGATGACAATTTCAGTAACTTTCACTAACTTCAGATCCTAAAACTGCCATGCAGGTCTTATTCATGACTTTATAGTATTAAACTTCTGTTTAGGGTAGTTGACATATACTGTAAGTGGAAAACAAATCCTCATCCCTCCTCTAAAGGGCGCTCCGACCCTTTCGTGTTTTAGTTCATCCCATGCACCTGCCCCCTGTTTGTCCATCGTTATTTAAGGTGGGTGCTTTCACTATGCCTCGCTCAGCATTGAAAGATGGACGCCCGGAAGCCCACCTACCAGCAGGTTCAGGAGAGATCCGACGGCATAGGCTTCATCATGGCGTCCCGATCATCTGAGTCCGGGGCTCAGGGCGCCTGGCCTCGTTACCCTGGTTTTATTCCCTGTCCCTGTTCCAGATCTTAACCTTATTTGTCTCGTCTTGGATGGATCTCCCAGTTAATGGACCCTGGACTGCGCCCCGGATTCCCCCTAAGACTGTTTGGATTCGTTTGCCTTTCGCCACGCCCCCCGAGCACCGGATCACTGTTGTCACGCCCCCCTGTCTGTCAACCTGCCCTGATCGTCGTCTCCTCCTCGTGTCCGTTTACACTTACTTCCGGATAATACCGTCTGCATAGGGTCCTGAACTACGCTTCACAGGTGCCTGGACAGGCGACACAAACAGGCATACAGTAAATAATGTCTGTGTGAGAAGAAGGTGTCTCTCACGTTTAGATCATTTACTCCCTGATCTTTAAAAATAATTATTATAATTATTGCAAATATAATTTCTGCCACATTTTCTAGAAGAATTCTAGTAAATGAGAAATGTTAAGGGATAATTGTATAAACCTCCTTTTTTTAGCCTTCCTAGTGAATATTTAAAGCTTGAAATGTACTGTAACTGGAGGGAATTTAAGTATGGAAAGTAGATACATTTTAGCAATGTCAGAATGTAGTTTTGTAATCTTAATTTGATAGTGGTGAATCCATTTTCACTGGAAAGTCACATTTTGTGCATTGTTCATGTAATCTTATTGATATACTGTACGTGTACTTGGACAAGCATGGTGGTATCACCTTTGTGTGTTTCTTATACAGTGGACAGCTTTAGCACTACAAAATAGTGTGATTACAACTATTGAGCAGGGCATATTGATCAAGCTTAGTGTTTGCAGTGCTAACTAATTTACCTCTCCATCAGTTAGTGTTACACATGCATGCAACATGAAGCAAAGCAGTGAGCCGTATGCTAAAAGACTGCAGCAGGGGAAGGCTGCTGCTGAGCTATTTCTATCCTGTTACATTACAGTTCATCACTGGACTTAGGTTACTGAAACAAATGGAGAGATGCAGAAATTGCAGGAGAGTAGAGAATAATCAGATGAATACAGAGACTGATCTAAACTGTGTAGAAGCAATTAATTGGTCTCCAGATTCAGTATTCTAGCACTAAAACATTGTACTGTATATGGAAGGATATTGTTTGGGTGTTTTTTTCTTATACAATACAAAATAGCAGTAGTGCATTAAAAATCTCCTATTATTTTGAACATACAGTAGATATAAAATGAACTACAGTACATCATTGGCATCGGTGCAATATATATATATGAATAAAAGCATAATCCCTTTTGCAGTTTTTGGATAGCTGTTTTTTCTGAAGAAATGAAAAGAAGAAATTTTCTGAAGAAATGTCACAGAGTCATATGCTGCATACTGTAGCACTTTTTAAATGCAAAATAACAGGAAGATCTTGTAATGTCAAAAAAACACACAAATGACATGAATTAGTGTAGCAGTACAAATCTAACCTTGAGGTCTGAAGAAAACAGAAAGGAATCCAGTCAAATTTGATCTAATGAAGTAAAGGACCATTAGCATTGTTTATTGCAAAGGAATACCTGCCATTAATCTGCAGTTGTTAATTACAACTGCATTCAGATTATCTTTGCTTCTTATTGAGATCCTTTTCACCTTGTGAGCTTTCAGTATAATTTCTTTATAGTATAATTGCTTGAAGCTACACTAGTAAAAACAGACATAATTTTAATCTAATACTGTATATTCAGCTGCTTCGATGGAAATATTTTCCACAACACCTAGATAACGTGCTGGGGAGCTGGAAATTGAAATATCTGTATATATCTCTAAAGATTAGCAACCAGGGCAAGCTTCCACTCAGGGAAATGCAGTGTAGCTTACAGGCTAAGATTACCATTGAGTTTCTTGTGGTGGGTTTGATTCCTTATTGATTGTTTGCCCAGCATCTTGTGCCTTTGATGTAATATAGCTCTCAGAAGTCAGCTTCTTTCTCTCTGGGTTTTAACATGTCATTGTGGTTCTTGTCATAGCCATTCATGCTTTGACTAAAATAGAAAACCAAAAATGTTCATTTTTTCCATTTGTTTCGAATGTACTGCAGTAAGACAAACAGCCATGCTCTCTCTCAGGCCTGAGTGAGTGGACGACAGATCAGTGATTTGATTTCTTGCTTCAGTTTGTCGGATGATATGTGGGATTCGATTAAGGTCTTGATCCATTGTTTTTGACACACAATCCCTTCCATTTCATAACTACATCTTTTGCCTATGGCTCTTTAAAGCAATTACAGCATTGCTGAATGCATCTCTTCATAACTCGCATTCTGTACTTGTATTTTTTTAATTTGGTAATGAGCATAGAACATATAGGCACAACTGATCTGAAAAACATACATGCTTGTGACAAGACAAAGTAATTAAAAAAGGGCAAGTACCAGATAGATTTTTTCCTGGGAAAACACATTTTTAGTATACTGCCATTGACAGTACTACCATATTGACAGATATGGTATGCGTATTGCAAACCTCAAAGTTGCTTACCATTTTATTAGTTTTTGAGCCTATAGTGACTGCATCATAGCTGTTCATTCAACAATGAACTACTGATTAAATGTTTTGTATGCAGTAGGTTTTTCTACAGTGGTGCCCAAATTGCTGGGAGTCAACTTGCTATCCGCTATAGAAAAAAAAAAACAGGGCTCCAGTGCATCCTGTGCTTGTGTCAGTGAAATCCCTGAAATGTCTGAGCATGTTTAGCATGAAAAGTGTGAGTGCTTATATTGATTTGTAGCATCTGCAAAACAGTATTACTGTAGAATGTGAATCTTAAAGGGTTTTTCTTCTTGTTCAAAACATCTACTTACCAGTAACATCCTTCTGGATTAATAGACTTTGGAATTACTACACAGCGATTTCTTCCACAGTGCTGATTCTTAATAAATTCAGTTTTACTGTGATGGAATGCAACTATCATTCTGAGTTTCCTGTTCAGATGGAAAAACAGTGGACCAGAACCAAAACTGCATGCTTAATAAATGCATTTAATCATTTATTAATACTTGAATAAGGTGTTTAGCATTAATGTCTTGTGGAAATGGCTTCTTATAGTCTCTCATAGTCAGTATAGAGCAGACTACACTTCAGTGAAGAACAAATCAATGATCTTTTCTCATTTTGAGCTTCTGTACAAAACAGCTTTGATGTTACTAATCGATCATTTTGCCAAAGACTAGAATAATGAAAATTTCAGAAAATGCACATGCCAGTATACTGTATATTAAAGGGTGGAATATAGTAGAAGGACACTAGCCATACTCTAGTTCCAGGGACATTTGGTTAGATTTGGTCTTGGGTACTTGTCTGTGTGGGGTTTTTATGTTCTTAATGTTTATGTGTTTAATTTTCACCTGCTGACATTTGCAAACTGGAAAGAAAAAACATTTATTAAATTCTGAATGAAAGGATAATGGAACAAGAGCAAAGTAGAAAAAAACAAACAAATATCTACTGTATTTTGTTGTAACCATTTTTACTAAATAGTAATGCTGGAAGGCAGTTGTGTACAGCTGAATACTTATTTTGAGATGCCATCTTATACACATCTGGATGAGCCCCAAGTTCCTGGTGTTTTCTGGTCTCTCTTGAGAGTCTGGGATTGTACAAGTATGGTGAAATTCTCATAATAAACCCTTTTATAGAAACCTGCACCTACTTATCTACTATATATTATTTGGAACCTTGTAAGCATGTTTCCCCTTAATGTAGTAAACCGCAAGTGAACAGTATAATAATGCAATTATAAAGTAGGAAGTCTTGAAAATACAGCACAAATGTAGTATGCACTGAACAATGAATAAAGTTGATACGAGCTACCTTAATTACATAATTGTGTTGCTCTAGCAGAGCTCTTGGATTTTAGTAAGAACCATTGATTAAGATGGCTATGGTAACATGCTGATTTTGTTGATAAATGTTTTTTTTATTGTAAAATGATTATAAACATTAATTGCTTAATTACATTTTAACTAGTTAAACTTATTATAATGTCTTCCACTAAATGAATAACATGAAAAGAAAAATGTGTTAGTGCTACAAACAATTAGACAAAGCAGTCAAATAAATCTTGAATTTTTATTAATTGGTCCAAGCAAGGTAGAATACTGACTTCATAATATCTGCTTGGGACATTCTATGTGCCTTTGTCTTTCCATACATATTCTTATGAGTTAATGAAACAGAATGCAGTTTTTCTATGAATAAATATATCAGAAATGTCCAATGGCCTTTTCTAATTCTCTGCCTCTTTTAAACTCCTGAGTGTCCATATAGTTTTAGCAGGGAGCTACAGTACGTGAGTGTGCATTGGTTGCAAAGGATCAGATAAAGGTTAATATCATGGTGAAGAGCTTAAAGAAAAAGAAAATTTCAGTTGTTGAGCTTACTTCAGGTGTTAAGGCAGACAGATTTTGTTTTACTTCTTTGTAGTTTCATCTATTAAAGATGGTCCCCTCTGCAAACTCACTGTGAAATCTAGCTTATATATATATTTAATAAACTCATTGCCCTCTTTTCCAAATCCTTCACCATGGCCAAAACCATTTACATCAGAATTTACTGCAGTGTAGTAGAGTCATAATACAAGGCCCTGGATGTGCACTGTGGTGAGTGCTAAGTTGAGCTGTGAAAGAGGTTAAGATGCATAACATCAAGCTATTGACACGGTAACTGCACAGTATCACCTCATGCATTTTCCATCTTGAAGTTGAAAGGAACCATGACTGTACATGTAATACGTCTCCCATAGCTAGTCTGTTAGGCATTTAGTTGCATAGCCAGGATAATGTGTTGGGACATACAGTAGTCACAAAAACACTCAACATCATGCTGCATTTGCGCATTTGCACCTGTTTTAAGGACTACGTACGGATCTATACAATTTCACTTGCAGTAAATATTCCAGAAGGTGCCATCTAACAGGTTTAATCTTTATATTTTTGATTTCATATAATTTTAATTTCTTATTTTCCTTTTCATGATGAAAAAGAACAGTTAAAACCATTGCTGAAGAAAAAATCTGTTTTATCACTTTGTGTGTGGGAATATCAGGTTATGGAGGAGAATTGCGGACCATCAATGCTGAAGGTAAAATAGAGAGCTGGATGAAACTGTTTCGGTTCGGGTCATGGTTGTTTGAGGATTAAATTGTTTACGTCTGTCTGTTTCCTATAATTACTGCTTGTCCTTTTTTTTCTGAGACTTGTGCCTTTATGGCTCCATCAGACTAATGTTTCTTTGATAACTTCTCATGTTGTGATAATCCACAGATTCATCCATCAGGGGAGCCCCTTGTGGATATGACTGTGCATGAGCAAATCCAACTTCAAAACCACTTATTTATTCCTGGGCTTTACAGCAATTTAAAGTCGAATGTCACAGTTTTTTTTCCCCCCACTTTACTAGTGATGTGAGTCAAAGTCTTTAGACAGCACAATACAAGGGTTTTTTCTTCCCTACGTGTGCTAACATACAGTACTACTGATACTTTTTTTCTATTATTGTGATGAAGCATGTCCTGTGACTCTAACAACATTTCAAGCTATCAAAGGGGAGTATCAAATTGATTTAGACAGATTTAGACAGTTTAATTAATGTCTTTAGTTTGCTGGTTTGGGGAATGAATGGGAGAAAGGTGAAGAGGGAACTGGTGATAGCCATGATAGCTGTGAAGCTATTATTAAATCTGGAAGAAACCTGAGGGATGCAATGATCAGATCTACTGTAGGTGTACTGTACTGTAGGTGGCAGGATCTAGTAAGAATTTTGTTTAAGTTTTGTTTTAAAGCAATGTATTAATTTTAAAACCTACATTATTAGTTGTAATTTCTTTTCAGATTTCTAGAACCACAAAACATTTTGAAAGGAAGGGGAACCATTCTGTCCGTCTTTTTTGTTTAATTTACTAGCAGATATTTGATACAGAGTGCCAGCTATTTCTTGAAACATCAAGAAAAACTTTGAAACAGCTTGATGCATAAGCTATTCTTTGTGTGAATAAGCAATTTCTGTGTTCTATGCTAAAGACACATCCTGTATACACAGTAGAAAGAGCTTAAATAGTTACTGTTTTTGCCCTCTCATTCTTGTTTCTCTTTTGATTTTGACCATTCAATCAAGGCAGATGTGTCCAATTTACTCTCTTAAAAGGAGGAGACTAAAACCAAGCCTCAGCTTGCTCACATTACCCCCGCCCTTCTTAGTTCACTCAAGCATCGTCTTGGAGAGAAACAGGGAAAATAAATTGGGCACACCTTACGTATGTACAATATATGCTATATAATCTGTGCACCTGCCCATGATGCTTCCCTGCCTAACGAGCTCAACACCTTCTATGCTCGGTTTGAAGCCAACAACACAAAACCAGTCATCAGAACTGCACTCTCCGCAGCTGACCAGCTGCTCTCACTGTCTGCAGATGAGGTGAGGAGATCTCTGCTAAAAGTGAACACACGCAAGGCTGCAGGACCCAACGGCATACCCAGTCGCCTCCTCAGAGCCTGCGCCAATCAACTGGCGGGTGTATTCACAGACATTTTCAACATGTCTCTGGTCCCCACCTGCTTCAAGACAACCACCATCATCCCAATACCAAAGAAAACCACAGTGACATGTCTTAATGACTACCGACCAGTGGCACTAACACCTGTCATCATGAAGTGCTTCGAGAGGCTGGTCATGAAGCACATTAAGGACACCATTCCAAACACAGTGGACCCGTACCAGTTTGCCTACCGGTCCAACAGATCCACAGATGACACAATCTCCATTGCCATACACACTGCCCTATCCCATCTGGACAAAAAGAACACATACACAAGACTACTATTCATCGACTTCAGCTCAGCTTTTAACACTATCATCCCAGAGAAACTAGTCAAGAAACTTAGTGCAGTGCAGTGCTGCTGACTGCAAAGCCCTACAGCGGGTGGTGAAAACTGCCCAGTCCATCACTGGGGTTGCCCTCCCATCTATCCAGGACATTTATGACAGAGGGTGCTTGAGGAAAGCTCTAAGCATCATCAAAGACCCCACACACCCCAGCTACAGACTTTATGATCTGCTACCATCTGGAAAACGGTACCGGAGCATTCGGGCCCGGACTACCAGACTCAGAGACAGTTTTTACCCCCGCACGATCAAACTATTAAACTCCCAGCCTCTCTCACTCTCACCTCACCTCTCACCTATGATCTGAACCTCACAGTGCCTTCTTCCTGTCTTTCTTTCTTACCAAAAACCCAAACACACATTGAAAATCTACCTCTACCATACATGTCAAAAGCTCACTCCCCATAATTTCTATCCCTTTATTTCATTCTGTTTATTCATATTTTTGCACATAACCTGTTACCTTTTTGTTGTTTTGCACATTGCCTGTTGTTGTTTTTTTTTGCACATTGCCTGTTGCTGTTTTTGCACATCGTCTGTTGTTGTTTTTTGCACACTGCCTGTTGTCTCTGTCTTTCTTTTGTTATACAATTGTATTGTTGTTTTTTTTCTTGTACTACTTATGTCCGAGAGCTAGCTAAATAGCATTTTGTTATACCATATACGGGTACCTGTATATGAGTATAATGACAATGAACTTGATAATGAAACTCTTGTGATCCAATGAGAGGAGGCTGTGCCATTTCATCTGCATCAGCATGACTTGTAAAGCAATACTACATGTGTTGATGGCTCCTGTTGCATGATTCCTTGAACAGACAAGCTAAATACAGTATAACAAAAAATATATCTGTGGTGCAGAGGAAGTGCCAGAGATATCCACTGTGCAACTCTTCTGTTTTAGTGAAAATAAATTCTGTGCATTTTCCATTCGGAAAACAGTTTTAGAAACAAAGCTTCTGGTTCATGATGCATAAATGTTAACAAGATCACAATTCTGTTTTATTATTCATGGCTAAAAGCCATTCAGATAAAAATGGAACAGTAGCTATGGAGCATTTTTAATCAAGGTTTAGAGCTTTCTAGTTTCCCTTTCAGCTCACTGGCTATGAATAGATGCAAAGAAAGATACAGTCGGGGAAATCAGCATGTTGAAATCTTGAGGATTAGGCCATTCTAAAGAAACTAATCTACTTATGAGACATTTTTTTCTCACATATGAAGCTGTCATGTATAGAAAGAGTCACAATATTACTGTACCTATGGATGAATATAAATGTTTTCTATTATATACAGTATAGAATCTGGTCTGTAATATAATTAATCTTTCACATCTATGGAATAGAATTCATGTCTATGGAATTATACAGTAGCAAAACTGCTTCTTAGGGTTACATTAAATTGTATTTCTAAACTTTATAACTGATCCATTTTCATGACCAGATTTATTTTATTTTATTTTATTTTATTTTATTTATTCAAAGATAATACAGTTAGTATTAGTAAAGTTTGTAATTGAATTGTTTGTTCTTAATTTGGATAACCAACAGCATTAGAATGCTTCAGATTACTTGGGAGGCATGATCAGCATAAACCTGGGTTAAGCTTTCTTTAAAAAAAAGTTTAAATGCATTGAATTTTGGGGTCTGCTTATATGCAATACATTCCAAGTTTGTTTTCATACTGTATTTAGATAAATACTTTATTGATCCCGTGAGGGAAATTGCAGTGCAACAGCAGCTTTACACAGACAACACAGCCACAGTGTAACAAATTATACAATAATAATAATAGTACAATACATACAATACAATCAGTACAGTGAGGGGTGCACTAAAAGAGTTACTCACAGTCCGGACACACAAAGAACAAAGTAGAACAGAACAGTACGCAGAAAAATCGTATCATACATATGAATGTAAATATAGATATAGATATAAATATAAATGTACTGCACGGGTCCCTGGCATATATTGCACAAAAAACGGTTGTAAACGGGAAAAAGAAAGAGAACAGATGTACAGTAGCAGTAGATGTGTAGATGCGTTCAGTCCAGAAACAGGTCACTGTCAATGTTGCCTCTGCCCAGACGCAAGGTGGATTCGTTGTACAGTCTTATGGCAGAAGGCAAGAATGACCTCCTGTAGCGCTCCCTGTCGCACCGTGGATGAATCAGTCTTCTGCTGAACGTGCTCTTCATTTCTACAAGCCTGTCATAGAGGGGATGGGAGATGTTGTCCATGATGGCCTCTAGTTTAGACACCATTCTCCTTTCAGCCACTACCTCCAAGGGGTCCAGGTCAGACCCAATGACAGAGCTTGCTCTCCTGATGAGCTTGTTCAGCCTTTTAGAATCCACTGCTCTAATCCCAGGGCCCCAGCATACCAATGCGTAGAAAATGGCGCTTGCTACCACCGACTGATAGAACATATGTAGCATCTTACTACATACATTGAAGGACCTGAGCCTCCTCAAGAAGTAAAGTTGGCTCTGTCCCTTCTTATAGATGGCCTCGATGTTCTTAGACCATTCCAGTCTATTGTCGATGTGCACTCCCAGGTACTTGTACGAGTCCACCATCTCCATGCCACTCCCATGGATGTAGACAGGAGTAGGTTTGACCTTTTTCCTCCTGAAATTTACCACCAGTTCCTTTGTCTTTGTTACATACATTTACTGGTTGAGCACATAAGAGGCAGGCAACATGTTCAATATACTGCAATGCAGTGAGTGTAAGGTGTCAATTCAAACCTGTATATACTTTTTAATCTAATTTATTTTAGAAGATATGAACAGTAAAGGATCCCCATAAGTAATTTTGTACCTGTGTCTTTTAACTTTCTTTCAGTGCTGTGTGAATTAAAGAACCTTGTCTAACATATTCAGACCTTTTTCTGTTTTGCAGTGTGTGATTTTTTGGTACAAAGCACAATGCCCTATACATACAAATATATTTAGAAAAATAGACTGAAATTACATTGAAGTATAAATTGCAAAATTAGAAGAACTTTAAAATAAACTGAAGAATATGTTTACAATATCTGGACTCCCTGCTGCGTTCAGGCTCAACCTGGGCATAATAATTTGCTCTCAATGCAGGTTTTCCCATTTGTTAATTTAATTATTCAATCTGCAATGTGAGCTGTAGTTTTAAGGTCCTCATCTGTACATGTGTACATTTGTAGTGTATTCTTATAGTAATAATATATGTTTTTAAATGTCTTTAATTTTTGTTTAGACACAGGTAAAGTCAGCAGCTGAGAGCACTGAAGGATAGTCTTCACCATACTGGGTGCTTTCGGTTGCCGCACATACTGTACAAATCTGTTTGTAATTAATACGAAGTAAAACAATATTGAAAACGTACAATAAATCATTAAGGCAAAATTTAATTTTAATGTCTCCAGTAAATTCTTATTTTTTTTTCTTAGGGTGGTACAGAGGGTTCTCCATCAAGAAACCTACTGCCAGGGTAAGAAAATAAAATGATCTTATAACTCTCTTTCATACGTGCAATTCTAATCTAAACACTTTTCATTTTGCTTCAAAGGCTGTCACCAGAGGGAGCTGTCTTTATCACTGATAACATGGCAATATGAGCAATTGTTCTAACATGCAGTCATTTTTAAACTGCATTGTAAGCATTAAGTTTTTAATTTTAAAAAGCCTACAGTGCTGTCTGCCTTGTTCCATCATTTACAATTACCTAATTGTATAAAATGTCCTTGCATTGAGTGCCGTCAATTTGACTGAATGGGTAACTCATACTATATATTTATACAAATCAAGATGAAGTCTTTTGTCAAAGAATATGCCTGCCAGTTTATTCCTGAAGAAAAGAAAGCTTCACGTAAAATATTGGTGTTATTCCATTGAGAGGAAAATTTGACATAAACTAATTTTAACAAGGGTGTAAAGTGGCTTAATTGCTCAGTTTTTGTTTACAGAAGCAGGTTTAAAATAGTAATAGTCATTATAGGTTCTTACCATTAAAGTGTTAAAATAAAAAAAGCTTCAGGGAATGACATTTGTACTAGAAGTTTAGACAGAAGCTGTCTACACCAATTTTTTGCGTTTACTTAAAAATATACACACCTTTCCAATCACATTGATTCTTTCATGAGAACCACAAATAACTGCTCTCTGAGGCAAGGCATGAATTTATTTCCTGTATTGTGCTTTGGAATGTAATTAAGAACAATCTTAAATGCATGTAGATTTGCTTGTCAATCATTATACGGCAGTGTGGATGAACTTCTCAAAGATATAATAGGTTCTTCTATACTAAAAGGAACACAGCATGTACTGTAGTAAGCTTGTGAACAGGCATTGCTAAATAAGGCAGATTCTATTGTGCAAGCATCTGCAGATGTACACTCTGAATGAGGCACTATTAGGAGTGCAATGTATTGCCGTCTTCTGTTGTGATCAACTTCAATAAGCTGATAAGGTGAGAGCTGTTATTTTCATTAAAAAAGTTTCACGGTGAACATTGAAGTGCAATTATGAAAATCCCCTGATATAGTTACTGTGCAAAATACTCTGTAAATCAGGATTAGCCATCCCAGAGTAAGTTAATATCATTCAGCTTGTTCAGTCAAGCACTTCCAATGTATAGTATCGATTTTTAAACAGAGAGAATAGGGCCACTGAAGATCCTCCTCGTCCATTACACGTTGAAATAGAAATCTAGTTTCACCTTGGACATACTAGCCTTCTGCTATTGTAGGCAGTGAAGAGTTATTGTGGAAGTCCCAGCTCAGTCATGCCTCTAGTCAGATATTTAAAATATATAAGCATCCAATTTACTAATGACGATTTTTTCTTATTTGTTTAACTGATATCCTGAATCACGATACTTTGGTATCAGTTAAGAACGTGCTTTTAAAAATTACTTAAACATGAGGAAACCATTTGGAATGGGGTTTCCATGTAAAGGCAGGCAGAACTCTGATCCACTCATTGTCACTATCCAAGTGTGACTGAGATACACCAATTTTTTTGGCTCCATGTGATCTCTGACCTCTGTGACTTCTGAGTCATTGAGGAATGAACAGATGTATAGGTGAAATAGTACTATAGTACTACCCTTGCGAAAGAACCCAGAGGAGTTCTTTTACGTATCTGGGAACCATTTTGGGACAACACTACAGTAGTACAGTGGGTATAGAAAGTCACCACCCCCTTTCAAATGTTCCTTTTGTTGCCCTAAAGCCCAAAAAGAAGACAAATAAAATCAGACTTTTTCCAGTTTTACTTACAAATTGCACCTTGCAATATCCAAATGAAAAAAGAAAGCAAAAGTTCTGAAAAAATAAAATAAAGTAAAATAACTGGGTTGGATAAGAGAACACCCCCCTGAGTTAATATTTGGTAGAAGCACCTTTTGCTTGAATTACAGCCTTAAGTCTGTTTGGATACATCTCTACTAACTTTGCACACCTAGAGGGAGGAATATTTGCCCATTCCTGCTTACAGAATTGTTCAAGCTCAGTCAAACTGCGTGGTGACTGTTGATGGACTGCCCTCTTCAAGTCATTTCAAAGAGATTCGATGGGATTTAGGTCAAGGCTCTGACTAGACCACTCAAGGACATTCACCTTCCTTTCAGCCTTTCAGGACATTCAGCCACTGTACGGTTGCTTTGGTGGTGTGCTTTGGGTCATTTTCATGTCGAAAGGTGAATCATCTTCCCATTTTCAACTTCCTGGCTGAGGGCTGCAAGTTTTCATCAAGAATTTGCCTGTATTTTGCACCATCCTTCTTCCGTTCTATCCTGACAAGTGCCCCAGTCCCAGCTGAAGAGACACCCCCACAGCAGGATGCTGCCACCACCGTACTTTACTGTAGGAATGGTGTCCTTTGGATGGTAAGATGTATTGGGTTTTCACCAGTCGTACTGTTTTGCATTCCAGCCAAAACGTTCAATTCTGGTCTCATTTTTCTTTAGGGTGCTTTTTAGCAAAACATAAATTAGACTTGATGTGGCTTTTTTAAGGAGTGACTTTTTACTTGCCACTCTCCCATACAGGCCAGATTTGTGGAGTGTTTTTGTCGTCACATGCACGCAATCACCAGTCTTTGCCATAAAGGCCTGTAGCTCGTTCAAAGTTGCCATCGGCCTCTTGGTAGCCTCTGATCAGTCTCCTTCTTGCTCGATCATCCAGTTTGGAGGGACGGCCTGATCTAGGCAAGGTCTGGGTGGTGCCATATGCCTTCCACTTCTTAATGATAGTCTTCACTGTGCTCCACGGGATAATTAAAACCTTTGAAATTTTTTTATACCCATTTCCTGACTTGTGCCTTTCCAAAAATATCTCAAAGTTCTTTTGAAAGCGCCTTTCCGCCCATAGTGGATTCTTTGCTTTGAAAAGCACTTCCAAGCAGTGGAATCCTCTAGAAACAGCTGCTTTTATTCTGAACTAATCAAAATCACCACAGTTGATCACAGGTGGGAGACAATTAGTATGTTCTGTTATCTGTAAGGTGATGCGTTATACCTGAACAAGTTTACAAATGCAATTGTAAGGGGGTTGTTCACTTATCCAAATAAGGAATTTTGCTGTTGTAATATTAATTAATTTTCAGAATGTTTTAGAATTGTATTTTCACTTGGCTAATTTGGGTTACTGTCTGTAAATAAAAATGGAACAAGCCTAAATTAATTTGTGTCATACAACAAAAGGTACACATTTTGAAAGGGGATGGTGATTTTCTATACCCACTGTATATCTGATTCAGTCAATGCAAAATATGACTTAGTAACTATATTTTGTAAAGCATTTATTATTTTATGCATAATAGTTATTTTAAAGCCTCATGTAAAAGCACATAGGAAGGAAACTTAAATCCCCGATGTCTCTGAGTATCATAGTCCAATACATTCCCCCAGAAAACTGAAAGCTTTAGAATCCTTTTTTAAATGTGGTTTTAAATAATATGTTCTTCTGCAAGTTTATTCCTATCCTCAGGAAATGTGGGCCTCGTAGTATTTAATAATATTAAACCTAGTGGGTAGAGGAGCTATTTTAAACACAGGATTGCAAACCAGTGTGGTTAATAAAAACAGATTTGATGTAAAAATGCCATTCCTGGTCAAAAAGAACTTTGCATAAGTTGTTTTTTGAGTTGGATCTGCAAAGACATCCTGGGATAATGGAAAAAATATGAGCTAAAACCCTTCAAAATATTATTATGAATTATGTAGTAGATACAAAATAGTATTATAAAAAACTAACAACAAATTACATGTTAACATGCTGAACTAAATGTGAGGAGTACAGAACTGCATATAAATGAACAGAAGGGGGGAGCTGCTTTTAGCATTACTGGTGATTAATTCCATTTTGCATTTGCTCCTACTGTAGTACAGCTAAGCATTAACAGTAGCTGGTGATACAGGTGATATAATTGTTACCAGTACAGTAAGTAGTTCCTCTTGACTGAAAAAGTATCAGGCTAGCCATATTAGCCGTAATCAATATAAAAAGGTAAAAGTGTTACTTAATACTATAGTACCTTATTGGATGCATGTACATTGACTCTCAAAAGTACATCATATCAATAAGAAATCTGTTTTTACACATTGCAAGTTTTTTTTCTGCTTATAAATCAGCTACTGTACTTGAAGGTTTTTCAATGTATATATACAGTATATACAGGTACATATATTTACCTGTTCCTTCATGACACGGACAATATTTGGCAAGAGTGCTCATCGAGCTGCTCACTGCAGATGTCTTTGGTATGAACCTGGGTCACTAGCCAAGTGTGACTGGGTTTCCCCATTCAGCTGAAGTAGATGCTACCTGGTCAGGTTGCCTGCTTCTGGCAAAATCCAGACACAGGTGAACTGGGTATCTGCCAGCTTGAACAAATGTCAGTGAGACATGTGCTCTTCCCCTGGAGTTATGTCTCCTATGTCTCCTGTTACGTTCAGTCAAGAGATGAACAGCTGTGGCAGGTGGGCATGTCAAAGGAGCATGTTTACCTGTCTTCATCTACCCCATGTGGTACAGGAAACCTTTCTGGAAAGTAGATTTTGAAACAACTGATCGTTGCAAATTATATTTGTATACAGTATTACAAAGAACAAATCCCAATTTTCAGAAAATAATGATTATTTTATTTTTCTGTTTAAGTTTTGTAAATTCTGATGATGTTATCTGAGCATGACATTTACAAACAATTTTCCCTGCATGTTTAAAGTTCACAAAACAAAAGCTGCTTGAAAAGTTTTATGTTTTCAATGACCTTTGTAAGTAATACAGAGATGAGGTATGAAGGGCTTTTTGCTAATTCGTACAGGATAAAAAATAGGAAAGATAAGGATGCCTTAGGCAACTTTTTTGTAGTAACTAATAGAAAAGAAAGTTAAAAGTGAGATTTATAAGACATTTTTCCCGGTGTGAAAAGTTAATCAGATAATATCACATCCTGTGAAGTGAACATTCTTGGTGGATTAAAGGAAAAAGAAATTGAAAGATAACCAGTGGTACAGTATGTACACTGCCATGTCCTAATGTCAAAACAAAAGATCACATCACACAAAATACAGTAAGGGATTTGCCACCTCTTTCAGAGTATTAAAATCTCTTTACAGAAATGCATTTGCTCTTTACAGTAATTAACAATAACTGTTGGAATGTTGCTCGTAATTGGAGTCTCTGGAATTTGCTTTGGATAAAGACATCTATTAAATTATTTTGTTCCTCAGATTTCCTAAAGAAAATGATTAAATGTATCTCAACAGACAATAATAATGCTTTTTCAAATTGGAATGCCATGCAGTGCGGATTTTAATCCTTACTGTAAGCCTTGGGTTTATAAAAAAATACATTTAAGCTTCTTGATTCCTAGGATTACCATCAGGTATGGAATAAACCCTTCCTGTGTTCTGTGCAAGCTGTTGAAGACCAGAAGGCATAGGTGTCTTTCAAAATATATGTATATCTGCTTAAGTCCTATCCAGAACCTTGTGGCAACAAATCAAGTGTCTGGGTCAGATAAAGTTCAATCTGTTATATTAGTACCGGTGTTGTGATGATTTGCCTCCAGTCTCAGGTAATCTAGAGTAGAAGCAATTGAAGTCTGGCAGGCGTACCGTATGTCCTGTGCCAAACCTCAGCAGTTCAGAAAGATGTCACAGGGCTTAAGGGAATACCTATCGCTTATTACTTGAGCAAGTTAGATCCCAGATGGTCTGTGTTGTCGTACTGATTTAGGAAGATGGAGGTTGTTTCCATTCTGTGGCCCAGAAAAGATATAGTTCACATTACCAGAATGATTATGTCCCATAATCATCATTAATACAAGTTATATTCTGTTGAGGGTCATGATAAGTCAGAGCCTATCCTAGAAGCATAGGGTACAAGGTGGGAGTACACGCAAGACAGGACCATCACAGGACACGCAAGCATACGAACACCTCGACTATTTAAAGACAAAAATAACCCTAACCAGGCAGTCTTAGGGAAGTCAACTTGTAACCCTTCAAGCAAACAAACAAATAGCACATTTGTAATTTGTATAATGCTAGATAAAATGATGAAAGTATAGTTGATTCTGGCAAAACTATTGTATCGCATCCATTTTAACATCTGAGCTTTGGAATATACAGTATATGTCTATCCAATTGTATCTGTACCCGTCTTGCCTCCTCTGCTTTATCGGTTTTGAAATACCTGTGCTCCATGCCACAGGGATCAGAAGGTGTAGCATAGGTTAGATATTTATTCCATTCAAGGAGAATTTTAATTCTCTCTTGGCCTTTAAACTGGGTTTTTAAAATTTGAGACCAACACATACTACCAAAATGAACTACCTGTATCTTCTTGGGAGGCTCTAGAAATATTCTTCAGTGCCCCTGACGGAATGTAAATTACCCTCTGGGCAGTTATAAATCTCCACAGTATTCAAAATGTATAAATAAGGGTGAAATAATATTTGTGTTTATGTTAATGTTAACAATGGTAATGTTAATGTTATTTATTTTTCTCTTTTTTTGTTTATATTTTATACAAATGATCAATTTAACTGGTTTTTAATCTTGCTGTATTAGAATGTATTTTCTTGCAGAACTGTTCTTATGACACTTCTTGAGAATTTCTAAGATGTGTTCTCTTATCTTCCTCTTCTATATGTACAGTATTTAAAAATTGAGAAACACAAAGATGCTGCCTTCTACATATACTGCAAAAATGGGAGCTCTCTGTGTAGTCTAAGGATGGAAAAACTCCAGTAAGACATGTAAATGGTGGTGTGCAATTGTAATGATAAATTAAATGAAACCCTGCCACTGTTTTGCAAATGTTTGGCAATTTATCTTTTCTGCCACAATTCACTTTGGTCTCTGCTTGAGATTTAAGATTTAAACCTGTTTTTCAAGTCTTTTCAGCTGTAATGATTTTTTTAGGTCTCTTGGGGAACTGAGCATTCATGATGATTCTCGCTTGTCCTCTCTAGTGTGTTGCCCTTATTAAAATAATGTGATTTTGCAAAAGCTCTTTATCTTTTTTTTTCTTTTTCACCACCCACACTCACCCTCCCACATGCAGTGTTTTCCTGCTGAAAAACCAGTGGGGTCAAGTTGTGGAATGCATGCAGTCCTCTGTTGGTACTACCAGATTGAAAAGATGAAGAGAGGAGAACAGCTAAGAGGTCTGGTTCTGTAAAACACAGCCCCTAGCTTGTTATAATTTAGGATTTGTGGTTGCGTGTGTGGTTGTTTGAAAACACGCACATCTCTCGTGTTAGGAGCAGGTGCTTGATTTCCAAAGGTGTGTTGTTTCTCAGTTGTTTTGAAACCAGATCCTTTCACTGGATTTGGTGCTTAGTTGCTTTTAAGCTTCTAGCTTAGAGCAATGTTGAGCATGTTGAGCACAAGCGATGTTGTTGTAATGGAAATAGGATCTGCAAGGACTTCAGATGAGATGTCGCTCTGTGTAGGTTGTGGAGGGACCACAGGTTTCATTCCTAAACTGGTAGCATAAATAAGAAGTGACTATTGTATAAATGAAACTGGAGCAGGTCATCACGGTAAAATAGAGCAAAAATAGTAACTTGTAGAAACATGTAACGCTCAACACTGTCAGTGTTACTATAGGAATCCCAGAGAATTCTGAGATGTATTAAGATGATATCTCAAAGATGCATTGCTTCTATGAGAAAAGGAAAAAAGTAATAAAATAATAAAATTTTAACTTTCAATTTTACTTTTCTGATCCCTTTCTTTCCCTTTCTTTGTTTTGCATGGCTGGACAGGATGAGGGCAGTGTCATATATAAGACAGAACAAGAATTCAGATTGTCTCTTTGTCTAGAATTTTTTTAATTGCATTGGGTCTTTCAAATGTTTTCTCTTTCCTATTGAATAGTTTTAAGAACTGTTCAATACCTGGCATTAGTACCTGATCCTTCACAGTCTGTACTAAGATGACTTCATCCATCAGCAAAATGTTAGGGATTGACTATTAATTAAACCAGTGCATGGGCAAAATGGAAATCTTTCAGATTATAATTGAAGCTTCACAATAAATTTGACAAAGGCATCTGTTAAATGACATAACACAAGCTTTCTGACAGGAACATGAAGGCTTCATAGAAATAAAGAAGAAAAACAACAACTGGCTAAAAACCAAAGTATCTGCTTTGGAGGTATAATAGCTACTTTTACAGTGCACAGTCTTTCAGGCATAATAATGTTTTTTTAAATTACATACTTTCATTTGGACAAGATGCAATTAATCTATTCTTTCTGTTCCTGCATTGTTTATAAATAAAACAAATTGCAGAAGAAAATTCATTCTCTCTTATGTTATGTTATTTTACCAGCTTTCACATTAGTATGTGCATTATCAGCTTTGCATTATCACACATAGGTCCTTTACAGCTTGTAAATAATTGCTCATATACTGTACATACTGTACATGCAAGCATTTCTCTCATGGCGGTGCCACTTTACACCAAGTTACTGTACATGAGTACTGTACATGAAACTATGTTTCAATAGTTGTTTGTAATAATCAAGATCAAGTATCGAGAACATTTTCTCTTTGTTTATTGTTCATTAATGACTGTATCCCTTCATTAACTAAACATTATCTAAGCTATACTGATAATGATAATGTTTCATAAAGCTTGATCATATACAGTATCCCACCTCATGCTTTATAACATTCACATATTGTCTTTCTTTATTATTGTTGAAATTATGAGCCCTGTTTTGAGAGATCACCTGCATTAAGTAACCAGATTTTGAATGCCCCTTCAGTGGTCTCTTATGATGGGTTTGACTGTATACCATGTTTCCTGTGTGATTTCATGTTGTTTGTGACTAGTTTAATCGTCATCGTGAAATGCTTTCAAGCAGAAGTTTAATTTTAATGGACACTTGCAGTAGATTGCAAGAATGTGAACTTAGAAAAGGAATCAGTATTGTTGAAGACTTTTGTTATAGTACACACAGTACTGTAGTATACTTCTGTACAGTATATCACTGCAACACTGCATATTTTCTCCTTTTTCAACAAATGTTTTTAGAAAGTTATTTTAAACCACACAATTGATTTCTACATTGATATTACAGTTTGTACTGTATGTAGAATGAAGGCAGATAATAAAGGCAGATAATAACTGCTAACTGCATCTTTTAACTCCTTATTAAAAGATATAAGAACCATTTTTAGCAATAAAACCATTTTTTCTGCAAGTCATGCTGTATGGCTTTGTTTCTACCCTTGATTTAAGAAAGTGATGATATCTAAGTGGGGGTGAATTTAAACTGGAGGAAAACTGAAATGTTTCTATGTAAGAATCCCAATATAGCTGAATAACCAAACTATCTTCTTATAACATTGAAGTATGAGCATAGGTTGTAAACAGTATGCACTTTAGGGATGAATGGATTATGATCGGGTAGTTCTTTGTGCTTTATTTAGCATTGTCTCTTTTAAATGCAATTTTAAAGAGTTATTTCTTTGATTTGATTTGTTTCTTAGGTTTGTTTACAAGAAATTCAAGTTTTAATATTTTCAATGTTATTTTAAAAGCCATTCCTTTATTTCACTGGAGTGAATTAACCTCAGGTGTAGGCTTTGGCACCTACAGTAAGAAACGGAAAAAACTGTGTAAGCTCAGTACCCTTCTCCAGTAAACATGATAATACCAAAGCTTCAGAGAGCAAAACTGCATCTCCTGTACTGTTCAGCTTAGAAGACATAATTCTCTTTCATTTATTTTCCTTTTCACATCACCGATGTTTTCTATTCTGCACCTTAATATACAGTACTGTATCCAAAAGACACATGTTAAAGGATTAAGTGTGGAAAAGTACAAGCGTCTTAAATACAGCAGGCTTATGCCTTTTTCGTTGTAATCTTATGTCCTAGGGCAACCTGTTTCTTTTCTCTCCTTATCACTGGACAGTGACTCAAGCACAGAGAATTTAGACGCATTTAAATAAAGTCTGACTTGTGATCAAGGATTTCTTCTGCGCTTTAACTCACAGGTGGAGAAGACTTTTAAATAATGCCTCCAGTTCAGAAATTGTTGCTGAAATTAAATTTAAATCGAAATCTTGCCTCTGCTCACATAAAAATAATTGGGACTGTAAATTTGCTTATTCTCCACTGGTTTATATTGTACTTTTTCTCTCCGCGTCCATATATAGTATTTCTACCAGCTCTATCTACCCTGAAGCCATTTCAATTGAACTTTTTTCTTTTTGCTTTATATTCTTTTACTTTATATTCTTTTACTGCAATATTCAGTGGCTCAGGTACGGCATTCATACTGTATGTAGAGTTTGCAATATTCAGCGGTGATTGTTAAAATGTACTCAAGGTGTTATCTCTTGGTTACTCAGCAGAGTGGCAGATTTGATGGTATGTTTTTGCGTAGCAAGCACCACTGAGTTTTTATGCCCATATCTTTTTTTTAGCAAAAGACAAAAGCCTGAGAAGCTTACAGCAGTGTCCCTGCCAATAGCATTTACTCACCATCCCTGCAGTCAGCTAACCTGTCAGCAAGCCCCTTAATCACAGCAGTTGCATTGTGGTGCTCTAGCTCCCAGGAGCCCTGTTGTTTCACACCAGAGATGCCTTTGCAAAGCAGCTATTACGAGGTGAATAACAATTAAAAAGCAATGTTTATGTGGAAGAACAGATATACATGCTATTTCTGGACAGTTATAGACCTTAAACTATTTACATGAAGTAAAATCCAAAAAAGACAGTATATGTTATGAAAATATTGAATTTTCCCAAGAGCTTTGAGTGAATTTCCTTCTTGAAACCATGAGCTGCCCTGAATTGTCAGGCTTCAGTTATGGCTGATTAGTTTCTGGCATTTAACTCCGCTGTAAAATGTAGCTCTTTCTTTTGACTATAAAGTGAAATAATTCTCAAAATGGTGAAATTATCTTCCTTGAAAGCCATGATTTTCAGCTGCATTTTATGTTGTGTTATTGTGCTCTTCCTTCTTGCACTGCAGAGACTCCTGAACCATCCTGTTTTTTGGCCTGCGGTTATTGAGCCTTAAAAATGCTTTGTTGAGCTGCTGTTGGAGAACACTTACGCAAAAACATGTATTTCAGCCGTGCAGATTTATTTGCAAGTTAAGAGATGTGAAACCAGCTCTGGTGTTGGGAGACATCTGTGACTATTTTACTGTATGTTTCTTGCAAGCCGGTGACAAAATTAATTGTGTTATTCAGCCTGATTACTCAAGATTAATTGAGTGTTGTAAACATTTCACTGTTGTTTTCCAAGAACAGACATAGCCACCCTGGCTTCCAAAGGTGATTCTTGGAATAGTGTGGTTTGTAGAAAGGTTTTTTTCCAGTTCATTTAATATTTTATTGACCTATTTTTTCATTTTTTACTTTCATTGTTGTACACTTTACCAATCCTTGCCAGTTTAATATCTTCCCAGACATGCTACTAGTCCATATGTACATGACTCAACTTTAGGCCTTCTGTCCATCCTGGATATTTGGCATTAAGAACACAATAGCTGATGCTGTAAGTGCTACTGAAGATCGTGTCCTTGCATTAGGATTTACCCTGTAGAAATGTATGCAGAATTGCAGAAACTGTTTAACAAACAGACATGTACATGATACTGTATATTTATGAACTGCAAGCCATTGTTTGTTTAAGTAAATCAAAGAAATAGTATGACCTCATGGAGTCTTTGTTTAGCGAAAGCCAGTTCAGACTCCTGTGTAGTGTGTATTTAGGACCCTATACAGCCGATAAAATCCAGAAGAGACTGGAGAAGGGCAACAGGGAAACACGACGGGATCAGGGCGAGATGATTGACAGGGGGGCGTGGCGCAGGCGAACAAGTCCAAAACAATACGAAAGGGGAAACCAAGAAGCAGTCCAAAAGTCCATAGCCGGGAGATCCATCCAAAGAGAGACAGGAACAAGTTCTGAGCCCAGAACTTCGGAGGCATGGGATTTAAATAATACACATGGAACAAGGGACAGGGGAACGTAATAATGAAACTAAAATACAAAAAAGGGTCGGAGCACCCTCTACAGGAGGGATAACAATCGTGACACTTGGTCAGTGAAAAAAACAGCAAATCAAAAGGCTACTGAGAATTTATCTGAGGACCTCATTCTGTACATAGAAATTTGATCCGAACACATCATGCAAAGCTAGTATGATGTACAGTTTATGGCTCCACGTTTGCCTTCACTACTTTAGGTCGATAAATAATTCTTTATACCTGCCAGTCACATATCACAAGAAGTCTGTTAACAAATAATTTCAGTTATTCGTATAAAAATCCAAACCTGGATTAGTATTTGGCAATTTATAATATTTAGAATTTGATATTGTATATTGTGCAGAAACTTCACACTCCACACAAACTATATGGATGCATTAAAATAAGTATAAAATACAATAGGATGTGCATGCTGTTTTTTTCTTCTGTAAACACAATAGATGATTACCCTTTTCTTGTCTTTAAAGATATTTTAGAAACTGCTATACTGTATATAGCGTGATCATTCCTGACAAACTGCTTCTGTTGCCACTTTGTTCCGAGAGGTATGGTACAGTATATCTGATTAAATGCAGGGGTTGTTTTACTCTTTATGGTTTATTTTTATTTTCAAGGGGTTTTGTAACAGTTGGTGCTAAGTTAGTAAATTAACTTAGTTACTTAAATTAACTTACTTAGTACTAAATTAGTAATTGCTGACCCTGGTTTGAATTTGCATGTTGGTGTCTGCATATGTCCTGCAATTTACTGGCATACTGACCAGGGTGTATCCTGCCTTGTACCCAGTGCTTGTTGTGATAGGCTCCAACTACCCAGTGACCCTCAAGAGATTAGAAACTGGATGGAGGATGGATGTTTGCCATTACTTCACACAAATGCCAAGATTGGAAGACAAAATAAAATAAAAAGTCATGATAAACTTGAATAGTTTATGGAATTTGAATGTTGATGTTTTTTGAGGTTATCTATATGTTTTTGGAAGGGTAACATAATGTGTACCATTAAACAATATGATGTTTCATATCAGAATATGAAGTTATGAAACATGAAAACATACAATTTAATGTATTCTAAATTTATTCTGCTCTCACAAATAATGGTGTGGAAAATGCTTCCATAAACGGAGAAACCCAATGCATATTTAAAGTAAATGCCTTTTCTGGAAACCAACATGCAGTGTCTTGATTGAAAATTATGCTTGGAATGGAGAAGTGGTGGAAGTGGCAAAGTCCTTATGTTCTGCATCTTGACCCTAGTGCATCAAGGGTGTAGATGCAGGTCACAAAAAAAGTCAGTTACGAATGTAATGTTCCTGTAAGCTTGTTGATGGCTGTCTGTGAATTAATTCTTTAGTTGCTAACCATGGTGATTATACAGTACATGTGCATGCCATATAGTCCACATAGTCCATCTGTCTAGTGTTGTTACTTCTGTTTTCTATGTGTCCTGAATGTGCCCTGTATTGTAATTGTTACATATTAGAATTGCCCTAATGTCATTTCTTTGATGTTTAAAGTGATTTGCAAAAGCTTGTTGGAATCTTCCAGCTTGAAACATACTGTACAGTAAGCTATCCTTGATTATGCTCATCACGTGATAATCACAATATTAACTGTTTATAGATTATTTGGACTGCTGTCACACCTGAGAGACAGCTTCCAAATCAGTGACTATAATATAGTATTTTTCATTAGAATAGGATTATTTCTTCAGGGATGCACAACCTTTTTTACATAGTTCTGTGTATCAGCTGTTGCTTTCAAACCCGTGACCTATACTGTAGGTTAGTACAGCACAAATCACTTTATAACATTTGTGGAGACACGGAAAATAAAGGCTGCTTCCTATTTCTTTTTTAAAATCCTGGCCTTCAGACAATTGTGTCTTTGCTTTGCTACTGTTTATGATGAGTCATAGTGCTCTCTGTAAGGAAACTGCTTCATGTGCCATAGAAATGTCCTTGATTCAGGATGCGGAGAGGACATTACCTGTACACTTCTCTCACAGCACTGAGCAGAGGATCCAGACAGTACTGGATTTGCATTATGTCACTTTTGCTGTATAAAAGAGGTGGTAATAGAGTACATGTAGTTTTTTCTGCTTCATTGCTTTACATGCTCACTTTAATTTTCTCACAAAGGTATTGCTTCTACCCAATCAGTTTTTCTGTCATATTTTTTACATCTTATGGATCCTTTTCATCTTGGAAAAATAAACTTTGGATAAGTCACTTTGGATAAAAGCATTTGTCAAATAAATGTAAATATAACATTTTATTTCTCCAAAATAAGACTCCATTCTTAGTAAAACATTAACATTTCAAATAATTTTTCCAAAACTCTGCAATATTGCTTTTAAACTAAGATTCACTGATATATGTTTTTCTGTGGGCTACCCTAATTATTATAAAATTCCTCTAGTCCAGTGCAGCCCTATTCATATATAGATAACAATGAAATTTAAAGTAACGGTTAGAGAAACATCTTATCTTAGATTATATTGTTCAGTGTAGTTTTTCTGCTGCATGAAAATCTAGTCACTTTTGAATAATATATTGAAATGTCAAAATCTTGGCAGTTTTTTCATGAACTACATTAACTTAATGTGTGATATTTTTGTGTAGTACAAAATTAATCTTACTCAAAATGTCAATTTTTTAAATGAGCCACAACACATTGGTGGGCTTGCCTGTCAATTTGACCAAACAATTGAATGTTCATAAGCTTATGTAAAAAGATGATATTTCTCTGTGTGCGTGTCCTGCTTTCCTTTGGGAGACTAGATTACGGAATGATAACTGAGGCAGAGAATGGAAGATGATTTGACGATTTTGTCAAATGCTTCATTGCACAAGGAACTGCAATATTCCCTTAGCAAACTGCCATCAAATAGAAATGCTTTTCTCAATGACTGTTGACCTTGGTCGGATCAAGTGAGGAACGGATAGGGTTCTGACCTAGGAACATGTATTGTACACCTGACTGCTGGGTCCCCACTGTTCTCATCGGGAGTGTTTTTCCTCTTGAAATATTAAATATCCAGAGGACCAAATGAGATAAGAAGTGAGAGGAAATTCAGATAGGCATCAGAATTTAGCACGGATGTGTACTCTTACAAGGTGATCTTTTTCTCAACATCCATAAAAAAAACACACAACGGAGACAAAGCCACAGATAATGAATCCATTTGGGATTTAATAATACAATGTTTTGTTACAATGGTGAGCTGTGTATAGAACCCCTAACTTTACCTGCAACTGAAGGTCTTAGGCCTGAATTATTTTTTTCTGTGCTTCTAGGCTGTACTGATACATTCATTTTCTATAAAATCCTATACTCCAAAAAAATCCATTAGAAAAGGAATACCCATTTTTAAAATATAAATGCAGTGTGCCTTAAGCAACAGAGCAGAATAGAAGAGACTGTTATAGGGTTCAACTTTAAGTCCCAGTGAAGATAACCTGATAATCTTCTGCTTGGATTGATTTATTGAAAAGCTTGCAGTGACACTGGCAATGTAAGGGACGTTTATATTCTCAAGGATGGCGCTGATAATGCAGTAATTTGCAACGTGATAAATGTAATGTTCTCTTTTTATTTTATAGGGGATCTTTCCAGTCAGCTATGTTCACTTGAAGAAGGCGATTGTAACTAACAGAGGGTAAGTGTCTTTATTGAATTATAAGGACCTGATTTTATAAAATGAACTTAAAAAAGGTGCAGTTGAGGGCATGATTTATTCATTTAGCTCATTATTACTCCCACTTTTCTCTTCCCTTTCGCCTTCCTCATTGCTAAGACTCTTCATTGCTGATTTATTTCTGCCGGTGTTTTCCAAGGGATTTTGTCTTCAGAAATGGTTTTTATTGACAGCCATATCAAGATTTATGTTGTCGGCGAGCATCAGACAGGCAAAGAAGTTGTTTGTAAAGATAAATGAGGGAAAAGGTTCATAAAACTTCAGAGAAGGTAGTTCATCTTCTTTACTTTCTGTAAAGGCAAAAAAGAAAACATCAAGCAACAGAAAACTCAAGCATGTTTTGTTTCATAGAGAAGGGGGTGATTGCAGGTGAATCTGCTTAAAAACTGTGTTGTTCTATGTGAACACTGCATTTTTGGTATAGTGAATGCGTTTTAAAAACATACTGAAGAAAGTTTTGATTTCTCCCTGATCTCTTTAATTAATAAATACTATTCAAATGTGTTTTAAGTTTTTACATTTCTATTAAAAAGTTTATCTCATAAACTCTGTAGCTCTTTTAAACTCTACTATTTAGGGTGGCCTTTTGAGATGGTTTGCAGCCAAGACCATTATTTATGATGAACAACTATTGGAGGTACTCTGTGTTCAGTAATTATTAAAGACAGTCTTGTAATAGTCTACAGTCTATTACAAACATTACATGATACAAAGTTTCACTTTATTTAATCACTGGCCATTGTGTGTTTTTCATTTAATTTCCAGTTCCTCCAAAGTTACACTTTGCAATATTTTCAATTATTTCCATACAGTACACATATAAAATATGACCAGAAGAAGTTAGGCTTGGAACATGTTGTCTATAGGATCAACAGACAAAGCTTTAAATACACACTCAAGTCAGTCCTAAATTCAGTCTTGTTTTTGCTATGACCGTGGATAGGTTTTGCTCAGATTTTGACCTATGAGCTAGTTCCCAAGATATTGTAGAAAACTAAAGGCATACTGATTGGGCTATGAAACCTTTATCAATGCTGTTCTGTCACTGCAGTGTGATAGTGTTTGAGCTTCACACTTTCTTAGAGTCTAGGAAATATAAAAATGGTTGCAAATAAGAGGAGGCCATCTAGCCCATTTGCTGTCAATAGTTTCATTAATAGAATTAAAGGCAATTACACAGTTGACTTCATAAGGTGGCTTATGAGCTCAGATGCACACAGATGTTATAAAACAAGTTTATAGAATGTGATTGCTGTTTAAAAAATCTGACTGAACAAGCACAAAGTTCATTTTCTGTAGTGATTACGTGACAGTAGCTCATGTATTAACAACTTAAAGCATTGTACATTCACAAATGTTAAAGTTATTTTCATATTCATTAATAAACAATGGCGTTTCAGTAGCATGCAACAGTGAATAAGGGTAATAAGTACCACTGAACCTAAAAGTTGGTGTCACGGATGTCGGAAAGGATGAACTGTGGAATGGCAGGAGAGCGAAATAGATCCTATGCATAGCAGCGAGATGGGGGTTAGCCCGGGCTCAGGTGTTCAGAAAATGCCGTATAGAAACCTATGCCCTCAGGTAGTGGACCTGGGGCGACCTGGTGCTAGGCGGGTTTCAGGACATCTGAACCTCAATGCTGAGCGAGGAGCAGAGCAGAAGCAGGAAGAAAATAGGCTACACAACAAGACACACCAGAAAGACATGAATAATCACAGGGAACTAGGAACAGGAGAGAAGGAGAGCGCCCTCTAGGTGTACTGGGCCTGACAGCTGGTGCACCTGATGAATGTAATGGAAACTATTGAAATATAATATCTCATATGTAAAGCACTTAATAATGGCACTTAATATCTGGGGCATTTTTATATGCTTCAGATAAATTTAACAAAGCTGCTTGGTCCTGTGGGGAGGTAGTCCTGCAGAATCTCTAGGTCTCTCAAATCATCACTGCCTTAAAAAATGGGCACAATGCCTCGTTTGTTCCAATTAACAACTACAAAGTCAAATAACTGCAGGCTCAGATTGAATGAAGATTAGAAGGACTTACTTCTCTATCGACCCTGAAACTGCCCTACCCCTAACATAATAGCACATTTTAATTTCTGTATTTCTTTTTTCCTTAGAACTGTATTGACAATGGTTTTGGATGGATTTATGTCAGAATAAATTATTATTCCATTTAATATTAATGGGATACACATACAAAGCAGTTTACAGACTGAACTGACCAAAAAGAATATAAAAAAGGGATCTATAACTCTTCTTTGTATGGCTCATAAAATGTACACTTTGATTTAAACTTGTATTTAAGTATATTGTTATTAACCTTCATGTGAGAGGCTGTGAAGTTCACACACTGGCCTTCTCAAAGAAGCAAATCGGAAATCATGATTCCTGCTAGTGAAATCAATAGCGAGGGTTATCTGTTTTGCACCTTCCTGTGATTGTGGTTTCAGTCAAATTAATCTGTAAAAGTGAAACTCTATGGGTTATCTTTAAAACATGAATTGGATCACACCAAAATCTCCAAACAGTAACACTTAAGCAATATATATTTCAAAGAATTGCTAGCTAAATATCTTAATTATTACAAATGTTAAGCTAATATGGTAATTGAAACAACTAGATCAGACTGTGGGGTATTTTACAGCTTTAAGACTTTGAAAAAACTGATATAATCTGAGTCATACAGTAAATCCATGGAAGCTAATTATCATTAAAGCACAGAACCTTTTCAATTGAGAAAACATTTGCATTTTGAAGAAAATCACTTTGAAAGGCTTAGATAAAACACTTTACATATCCAGATATTGAGAACATGATCAGCCATTTTCAGCAATGGTCTGAGTGCATCTATTTATACAACAGAGCACTTGCTTAAGCAATTTAAGTGAATGGCCTTGATCAAGAGTACAAAAGTAGCACCTCACCCACCATTTGAACCCATTCTCTAGGTCTGGAGTCCAAAGCCCTAATTAAAGTTTGATTTCTAGTCATTCCATATGTATCACATTCTATTAAAATTAAACAAGAACAAATCTATGGTTTGTCATTTGATCATTTGATCATTGCACCCAAAGTGCAACTCCAGTTCAGCACGGTTATCTCATGCAGGGGCAATTTAGAAACACCAATATGGGTTGCTGATGTGTCTTTGAAAGGAGTCTTTCAGAGACCACACAAACTCCACAAAGAAGGCGCCCCAGCCCGGAATGAAACACAGTGCTCGAGAGCAGTGGGGAAGCAGCATCAACCACCAAGCACAATCAACCACCATGTTGACCATAAATGGCAGTGTGACAAAGAGCTGGCGCTTGACCTAGTCGCATGACCTCTTTTGAGGTCTATCAGAAAACTTTATCACTCACCTGTTGTTCTTATCCTGGAAGCCTTTGCACATTTGTATCTGGTTTATTATTTGAAATAAGTTAATCTATGTTTTGGTTGCTTTGTTTCTGTGTTATGTGTTGTCCTCACCTGTTTATTATTTTGTATCACCAATGGTTTAAATGGAGGGTTCCTAACTATTAAAGTTAGTTAGGAAGTTTATTGGTTAAATAAAGTACTAGCAATGCTATTTTTATATTTCAGGGTTAGATAGAATCAGCTTTTATGAGTGCATTACAAATCACAATAAAAGTAAAATATACACATTCAAGTCTAAAACCAGCAATTTACATCACAAAACAGACTAAATATCCAGATACTGTATGCACAGCTCCATGTTCTGTGACTCGGAATTTCTGGTGACATGTTGCAGAAAGAAAGAAAACAGGTTTGTGAATAGAATATTGCTATAAAATATTGCTATATTTCCAATAGAAATATTGCTCTCATCTTCGAGACGGTCTAGCCGACAAATACTACTTACTTGTTAACTCTAAATGCAAGAGGACAAGAAGGTTGCTATAAAACCATGAGATTGAGGTAAAAAAATCCCAGAAAATTCTATATAACTCCAAGAATGGCTTATAGAAAGCATCACATCCTGGGGTTTGCATTAACTTGAGCAAAAAGCCATTTTTAAATTTATGGTCCTTAAAACTGAATGATCTTAGTGGTAATTGTGAAATTGTGAAATAATGGTAATTGTAATTAGGTATGGTGATTGATTTCAACAAGTTATTTTTTGTTTATAGGTTTGCAGGATCACTGTTTTTGGCACATGTGAAAAACCAATTCTGTTTAATTAGGCTGCACTTGTAGGCACAACCTGGAAAGCACTGAGATAAATGGAGGACCGATAAGATCCATTTACATAGTGAATTAAAGAGGATAAAAGAAGGACACGGGGAGACTCATTTAAAGAACAAATGATAAACTTAACATGAGAACAATAGAGAGAGGAGGGAGATAGAACAGGAATAAAATCAGAAATATGTTTTTAGTAAGGAGAGACAGTGGTCACGGGCGGAGCGGATGTGCTTGACTAAAATGCAAATTTTAGAACACCATTCACATTTCACGCATCTTTTATCTAGTTATACAGTACATGGGAACTAACAGTAACATATTCTCGTTAATTCCCTCAGGAGCATTATATAACCAGTGCAATAGGAAACCGGTCTCAACATTGAAAGAGGGATAATCCAAGCTTAATCTCATTAAATATACTGTACGTTTTTCGGTTCTTATTTCATCCACCGTGAAGAATGAAGAACAGATATCACAGGCAAGGTGCTCAAATGCAGACAGCTACATCAAAGTGACAAAGTTCTGTGTGCCTTCACCTTCTTATAGGCAGTACGAGACGGTGGTCCCACTGGAAGACCCCATTGTGACTGAGGTGACATCAACTCTTCAGGAATGGGCCGTTTTGTGGAAGCAGCTTTATGTGGTGAGTACAGCTTCACAAGTCTGTTGGCTTTAGCTTCTCAAAAGAAGGAATGCAGGTACACACTATCATGCAGATATGGAGAAGATGTTGGGGTCATCAGGTCAACATTTCTTGAGTGTACAGGTCATGTTTATAATTTTAGGGAAGGAACACAGCCAATGGCTGGTATTGTGAAGGCCCTTACTTCCCCTGAGGGCAAACTGTCAGTCTAGTTAATTCCCTCAAGAGTGTTAGGTTTGTGCACAACCGAGAAAGAGGACCTAGAATTTCTTAAAGAAATTTGAGGTTGGTTTGCCCAGAACAATTTGTGTATTTCATGTTTAAAAGTACCATCCATCTTTTCTTTAGGGATAAGCCCATAACTGTAAAAAAAAAAAAAAATACTGTATAAAACTGTGATAGCAACTTTTATTTCTCTTCTTGATTGTTTTTGCTTCTGCTCTATTGTGGATTATCAGTGTAATGAAACAAGAAGTAATGTAAGCTTGTGCCACTACTGGATTAGCTGATGTGGATCTTACCAAAGCATTTCCTTTTGACTGTAGTCACCTCTGTGAAGCTCCATATCTGTTTTTTTAAAGATATTTGCTTTTTTGTGAGTCAGATTTTTTTCACAGTGTCTCAGTGTTTTTATGTAGGAATACGATAACAGGGCATGCAAGTATAATTTCAAACAGAAATGTTAATAGGAATGGAATAAAATATTGTTTATATTGTACTGTATGTGAAGTTTACAACTTTTTGAGAAGGTAGACATACTGTAGCTAATGGCACCTCTGCTTCAAGTGCAGTCTGCATCATTGCAGTAGTGGTCTGTAAAAATCATCTCTTAACAACTTTTTATTCTTTTTTATCCTATAAATTTTATGAAGACTAAATACTGTAATATTGTTTAATTAGAATTATGTAGTGGAGTACCACTTTACATTGAATGCTGTGAAATGAATGTACTGTAACTGTCATAATGTAACTTTTTGTAGAACTGATTTTACTTTATTGTTTTCAGGAAACAAACAATAAGGTTATGATAATGAGACCTTAACAGTAACTTTACATGTACTGTAAGAGAAATTAGATTTATACATATACAATTACTTTTTTCATATACGTTGCCCTTTTTATTAATGAGTGTTACATTACCAAATTTCTAGTCAAAGAGTAGAGTACCCCCATCTTGAGTAAATGTTGAAAAAGGTCTTCTAATGGCTTATAGTATCTCTGATTTCCTTAAGCACAAATGGCAAATTACCATGAGACCCCAGAGATTTGTTTCAATTGTAGTACCTGTAACACTTCCATGTCTTTTATGCTAGCACTGTTTCATATAGCTCTTTGTCTTTCCTCAGATTGAGGCATGTTGTCAGTTTCTTGCTTAATAAACACCTGTGTGAAATATTCGCAGTGCTACATTAGCCATTTCTCTCATTTAAAAACCATTATTTCTGACAGACTCAATTATTTGGTGTTTTGTGATTACTAATAAAAACATTTGTCTCCTTATATCGTTATTTCTTGTCTATTTCATTGTCTTTTAAAATCTTGTGATTACATTTCATTGTACTCATCTTCTTGAAATGGATCTTGCTCATTTTTAATTGTTCTTTACAGTGATTTCTTTCTCCTTCTTTTTAAATTTGTATGTTAAATAATTTGAGCCACTGTTTTCTAGAGTTTGATCTGAATATAAATTTGTTCTTATTTCAGGGAGACTTGTGTGTTTTCTAGTACTGCTGTTTTTTTTATTCAGCTTTCCTTACAGTTTAATATTCTCCTTAGAATATTTTTTTCAGTTGATCCTGCAAGTCATTCTGAGCTATATGTTTGGACTATATAATAAAATATAATTAAATAGCAAATATCAGTTTACTGTAACTTCTTATTATATAACTACTGTCCACCTATAGGTGTGCCTTGGGTTCTCTTTTATATTTCTCATTCATATTTTAATGAAGGAGCTGAATAATTAAAATCTATTTCTAGATCTTATCTCTAATTTGTTCTTGTAGGCTGAATAGTTAAGATAACTAATATCCAAAAGAACTTTCATAACTCTGGGCAGTTCCTCTAATTAACTCATCCAAACACTGACTCAGCCCTTCCTTTTCAATCTAAGTTTTTCTGATCTTACATAATCACACTGTGGTCTAGGACCTAAAGAGATTGTCATTTTATAAAACTGCTGGTCAGTGGTCTTAATTTTAATTAAAATTTAATACTAGCAAAAGTGTGTCTGTAGTTATTGTCTTCCTTCTTTTACATTAATTCTTTATGTTGCGATCAGAAATGGGAGGTTTCAATTATATCTTCATTTCAATATGCAAGTAATACATCAGACAATGGTATGTATGTCCTTGTCTGTGTATGCAAATATGTTCAAAATAAAATAATAAAGGTCATATCCAGAACCTAGTAGTAGCTCTATGAAACCTAAAACAGCTGAAATTGAATTATCTTATTTTCATTCCTGTATTGCAGTTATTTAAACAACCTTTGAATGGAAAATAACACCTTGGATTACAGAAGGTGTTTTTATCTGAATTTCATTTCATTAATATGTTAGAATTTAATTATCTGTGTTCTGATAAGCTCCTTCTCTTTGTGCTTTTTGTATCATATGGTTTCCCTGATAGAATTGTAGCTAAATGTCTGTTGAAAGAGTTCAGCAGAAGTGCTCAGTGGAAGCCAATTTTATTTACTGTGCATCATCACTGCAATTCTTGAACTGCTCATAGTTTCAAGCAGAGGATATGAAATCTTAGTACAGGTTTGAGCAGTCTGTCCAACAGACTGTAAATAACCCTACTTATTTATTTCTCAACTCATTCTGTTTTTAATCCATGGTCTCTGCAACTCCAGAAGAACTTGTTATTATGTGGAATGAAGAGAGAGATCTATGAAAGTCATAGCCTCCTGCAGAAATTTGCATCGAGTACTATGGTGCTGTCAGACATGACGAGATCTTTTTCCAGCAATCACCAAACACAGAAAATCAGTACGCAGACAGCTATTTATATGACTGGTCTGCATGTACCCCGACTGATGCTTTGGCTATAGATGTGTTTGCTTTCTGTTGCTGGTAATGGATTAAGCTTCATACAGTATGTATAGATCATAGAGTGTCAAGAACATCAAAAAGCACATATTGTTTGTTTTTGGTATAGAAAAACAAAAAATGATTCAATCTGGTTTTGAATAAAGTGCTTACAAATCACTGAAATAATAGAACATCATTGGGACAACTCAGAAATCATAGAACACAAAAAAAATGTTTTTAGTATCTGGATTTGGGTCGGGATCGTGTGTGAAAAAGAAGCAGATTAAACTTGACCCATCTCCCAGATTTAAATTGCCAACCCATTAGGTAGAAACATATCCCTTCTAACAAATAGGAACCTACCAGCAAGCACTTGCAGTGTGATTTGGAACTGTCATATGTAGTTATAAAACTTTGATTGAATCTTACTGAAAGTAAAATAAAGTAAAATCAAACTAAATATTCCTGGATTAAGCATTTGAATGAATTTAGACATCAGGCTATTTAACAAAATGTTCACCGTATAAACAATCATGCCATTCTAAACAAGATGAAAAGTGCTGGCCAGTAGATTTAAAGCAGCATGATTATAGCTTTACATAATTACAACATGCATGTTTTTTTTGCACTCCCGCCAATTAACTATACATTTGAGTTCCATCCAAGTACATTGCAATAAATACAAGCCTAATTGTAATTTTAAAAAAATATGTTAAATCACATTCCTTCCTTGAGTCTCCAGAATTGTCAATTTGGTTTCTTTTAAAATAGGTATGAAAAAACAAATCTGTACCTGACATAAATGAGACCATAATTTGAGATGATACCACAAAGCTCTCTGGGAGACCAAAAGATATTCTGAGTATTATAAAAATAGATCTGTCATTGAAATAACATATTTGCCATTTTGAGTTGCATTGTTTGTTTTTGCATTATTTTTCAAGTCATGGTACTGAATCCTCAGACAGTAGGAATATTAGCACTTTTACAATGGTACTGTACAAATGACATGATAAATTAAATTCTAAATAAAAAACTACATTTTTTCTATGTTTTAAACTCTGCAATGGATACCAAATATTGAAATACTTTAATAGTCCTATACCAAGATAATAAGTATAATGTACAAGGTAATAGTTTAATATAATATTCATATACTGTATGTTGTTTCAAGGAGAAAACAGGCAGACATTTTCAGTCTGATTTCCATTTTGTTTCTGATTCATTCTTCAGATGCCAGAGAAAGGAAAGTAGCACTAATTCATTACCCACCCACAGTTTTTGAACAGCTGAAAGATGACTCTTCAAATGGCTAGACCGATGTCTTTAATAAAAATAAATATCACAGCAGAAAGCTCAGAAACAGGAATATGTGCAGTAGAACAATCCCTTTAACCTCTCTGGATTTCAACAATTTGAATACAGAATTCTATTTCAAGGCTTCTTTTTGCATGGGTGCATCACTGTGTATAATTTTCACATCAACAGTTTTTATGTAATAAGGTGCACCTTATCTTTAAACATATCATTGGATAAGGTACACCTTCATTTAAAAACCCTTTTATAAATGAAGTCCTTTATCTGTTACTGGAGCACATGTTTCTCTTTTCATATCTTAACCTGCAATATTAACCATATGCTGTCATTAACATTATCTACTTTGTGTTTATATGAGAGTAGTACAGTTTGTTGTGGGAAAAACAGTCAAGACCTTTGTTCCCTCATGTACTATTTGTACATAACATCATAGAATCTAAAAGCTTATGCTTTACCCTTTGCAAGTTATTTATCTGTCAACAATAAAAAGTACTGTATTTAAAATTCAATCCTTGAACCAATTACAAGACACTTTCTGGATTTATCTGGCTGGCTGGCCTATTGCTCCTGCAAGGCAAGCATATTAGCCCAGACACTGCGAGACAGAAAGCAAACAAGGCATGGCAAATCATTTTTGGACTGATTTCTAATGGATTTAGAAATTTTCAAGCCAAACAATGCTGTAAAAAGCTGGTTTAATGATGTTCCATAATTCCTGATTTATTCAGACAAAATTAAAAAAGAAAGATGCTGATAAGTAGAGACAATTAATTGTACATTATTTATGAATGTGGTGTTTCTCTTGCATTGCAAATAAATGTCCTGACAGTCCACTGCTTGCAGAGAAGCCAGGCTTTAATCTTGGCCTTTATTCCTTTTAAAATATTTGGGCTCCACTGCGATAGAATGGCTCTTTGGTATCATAAAAATCTTGACCATGCTTATTTTCAGTCAGCACAACCTAATCTCCATATAGACTGTTCCAAGAGGAATCATCATCAAATCTTTCCAACAGTATTTTCCTCTCAGTATGGAACTATTGTTCTGGCTTACACTTTTGTACAGTCCCAAAGACCTGTTAAAAACAGCAAATAACATCTCCATTGTTTTCTTGAATTCTTCAGAGATGCCTGGTATTAATAATATCTGGAAGCAGATGACTTCATATTCCAAAGAGGATGCTGTTGAACACTTCCTGATTCAACAGAAGTTCTTTTAAATAATTTCAGTATTGAACAGATTTTAGATTCAGTGAGCCAGTTGGCTCAGTGGAACAGAGCTTATTCCAGTTTCTGTCATGTTAGAGAGAGCAGGTGACTCCCCCACTTGCAGATGGGCTGGGTAACCTGTTGCAACTAGGGTAAAGTACCACTCAGGGTATGAAAGCTGGTCTGCAGCAGAGATTTCAACCCAGTTAGGAATCTAGGGACTTATCCACTGTGCTATGTATTCCTCATTGATACTGACATAGATCCCAAAAAGTAGATTTCTGGTCTTAAATTCTTTATTATAATGATGATTTGGCATATAATCATAAAAAATGAAAATGAAAATCGTGATCGTGTCTCAGTTTTCTTCTGTGCACTGAAAGATATGTTATTATCCTCTGTTGTTATAAATTGTGAAGACAGCTGAAAAAGACATATTGGAAAAGAAATCATGAAGAAAATCAATTTTTCAAAATGTTTTTTTCCATTGCTTTATAAGAGTAAATAATGACATTTGCAATATGACATAATGCTGCTGGCTTCTGATGCTCGGTCACTTTAACATTTTTCTACTTTGGGTCTTAAGTGCAGCTTTTATGACTGTCAATCACAGTAACCTACTGGAGTGCATGAATAATTATCTAGGGACCACTGGTACTTGCCTTCATCGGGTCAGCTGCTATTTAGCAAGCACGAGCCAATTTGTATATTTGTCTTTTTCAAATCTGTTGTTTTTTTCACTTACAGTGTTTCATCTAAAGCTAAGATACTGATTTGCGCCTTTATATCTTTAAGATTAGGCTACTGAAGTGCCTTACTAGGACATCTAATAAGGTGCTAAAAAAGTTTCGGTAAGTCCAGAATTCTGAAATTGTGTATTAGTAAAAGTACAGTGATTGGTCTTTAAACTGTGATTGATCTTATTCTATTGAAGACCAGACTCAACAGAATGCAGCAAGTGTCAGTGCCTTCTCTCCATACCACATCCGTGGAACTTATTGACCAAACCAATTAAAGGAAAGACTCTGTTTTTTGCTATAGAATCAATTTATAATTTAGCTATGTTCATGTTTTTTGCTGTGATTTGAAAAGCGTTTCTAAATAAAATGCAAAACTGGCATGATAAGCTAAAGCTGTTCTGCAAAGGTGTTTTTAATATTTGGATTATATTTAAACCCCATGACAAAGATATATGATTATACAGTAAATCCCAAAATAACACTTTAAGAGTGTGGTTCTTTCTATGGTCACTCATCTAAATGTGCAAAGGATAAAATAAAATAATAAACATGAAGGATAGCTGGACATTTAGGGAGCCTTTATAAGCCTCTAGACTTAGATATTCTACTTCAGACTCCTATCCTCCATTGGCTGTGATGTCAGCAAAAGGTTAAAAGTGAGTGGTCAGCACTCACAGTTCCTCGAGTCCAGTCAGCTTACTGTAAAAGGCTTCAGCCAGGACTCAGCCTTGTCAACAGTGTGAGAAAGAAGCTGTCACTGTGCCAGGGCAACTGGGAGTTTAGACCTTGGGTACAGACTGCAGTTTAATTAAGGGGGTTTAAAATAAAAATAAATCCATGCAGAGGGAGTGCTGAGGAGAGTAAAAGTGATAAGTTGTCACTTGTGCTTACTTCCATGTGAGTACTCTGTGGACACACAGAAAAACTGGTTTGTGAAGGGCCTGCAGGCTTTGCAAGCAGTGCAGTGAAGCTGAACAGAGGCCTGGGCTGTTGAGCAGACAGTCATTATCCAGAAGAGCCTTGCAGGGCACTGGGTTTACTTCAATCTCTATATGCGGATCTCGATAATCTCAACTACGGAAAAATCTGAACTCTTTGGATCTCATAACAAGCATGTTGGCTTTCCAGTTGAAACTCTTAGAACAGCGTTCTTTCTGTTATTCTAAATGTGTTCTACGTTGTTTTCTTTTTTCAAATTCTACAGCCTGTTTTTTCCCCAGTTTTAAAACTGAAGTGGACTTTCCAATTGTTTTGATTACACTGTGTGCAGTTAAGATGACATGATTCTGTGAAATCTTACAAGTCTTCAGTTTCACTATACAGTATAGAGTTTTAACATCTATCTGTTCTAACATAAGAGTAGACTGCAGCCTTATTCGCTTATTCTTCAAAGTGTATATGCACTTTTACTACCCACCTTAGTTTTGATTTCCTTTCATCAAGTGAATAATTCTACCTTTTTCTCTGTGCCCGCTCTATAGGAAGGAGCTTAGAGCTTACTGTAAAAAAAATAAAACTTTTCTCCATCTGCTTCCATTTCTCACTCCTCCCCACCACAATTACCTCTAATGATTACAGAAACCCATGTGTGAAGCAGTGCACTTTGTCCTGCTCAAGAGCCAGATTTCAATGCTGGTGGTACAGGTTGTGTGAAACCCTGTTTAATATACTGTACACACTGCTGACAGTCTTTTGGGATGTTGACTGGACAGCCAAAGGAGGTAATTTCATTCGGTTTATGGTGGTGTTTGAACAAACATACTGTAAAAACCAAGTGGCCAGAAGATATATGCTTTCTTTTGGGACAGAGGTATGCCACCTCATGTCTGACATCAGACTTGGATTCAATGAGTAAAACAATCTGAAATGTATTTTTAATAAAGAAACATGAAGCACATACATAAAGAAACAAAATCATGCTTCACATAATATTTTAGAGTAATCTGACTTCAGTATGTAAAGTGTACCTTATTACCACATAATCATATCATATTACAAGTGATTCGGTGGCTGCTTTAACTTTTCCAACAACATTAAGACAGGCAGTATTATTACATGTGCTACTGCATGAAGCATCTGTAATCACATCAGTTTTTATGCAGATATCTTTTGTGTTTGATGTTTTACCCTTAAGTAGTGGAAAGAAAATACATTGCAAAGATAAATGGAATCCCTATTATTTTTATGAAGCCTGACAGAGTAACAATCTATAATTATGGAAGCCGAGTTGGGCTTGTTTTTCTGATGCTAAAAAGCCTTTTCAAAGCACTGAGCATAATGGGAGAGCACCTGTCTCCTAACAGAAGTGCTTCTGTTTTTAGTTTGAGCGCAAATATTGTAGAGTAATAAGTATATAAGAAGGAGAAAGGTTTTGATGTTGAATTTTTACTTCATGTCTTGACATTTGTCGGTTTTCAACTTCACACAAGCAGAACATGTAGGAGCTTACGTCTTGTAAATAGTTAAAAATACTGCCTAAAAATACTTTACATCAGTTTGTAACAATTGAATAAGAAATAATACAATTTGTAGTTCAGAAACAGAAAGTGTGTATGCTGGTGAAGAAAAATACAATTCAAGCAATATTATTCTGACAAACCTTCAATTCATACAATATATGTTATTATCTTTCATGTTAAATTGTTATACATTTTTTACAGTAAATTTATTGTTTACGATAGCAGTATTCGAACTAATTAGTCTTGCAGGAAAATCAAGGGCCATGTTCTCTTACTGCATATTACAGCACAAGAAGGAAGAAGAAAGGTTCTACTGTACATGAAAGATTAAGGACAACCCATCAGTCCTAATAAATTAAACTACTTTTATTCATTTTCAATTAACCATGCTTATGATTTGCTCTCTTGTTTTCTGGCCCTTCCTTGCTGTAACACAAATAGTTAAGCCGCACTTTTATTCACACTGCAAACAGTATGATTCCTTAACCTTGTAATAGCAAGTATTGACTGACACGTCATATTGTTAGATAGTGAATGACAATGCAAATAATGCAACCAAAGAGAAACATACAGTACTTTAGTATTAATATAAATTAATACTACTTTAATGTGTAAAGCTTAATACTGTACATGCAGTTCATACTGTTCAATTCAAACACAAATCCAAACAGAGCTTTCCCTGCAGTATATCACAAGGACTGTTGCTGAGAGTAATGCCAAGAAGATCTTTTTCCTTATTAGTGGTGTTGACAAGGCCACCACAGTACACAACGTTTATCCATATTGCCTCCACCACATGTAAGAGGGCCCGTTGCTTTTCTTGTGCTCATAATCAAAACACTGACAGTCCTTGCTCACACCCATCCACCCAAAACCTGAAAGGCCATGACATCAGTCCAATGCTGCTCAGTTAGTCTGAAAGCAGCAGGCAGGTACAGGAAATTCACCATGCATTTTGAATAAATAAAGAGTAGTATTATTTTATTTACAATTATTTACAGTTGTTATTTTCATATACGTTTATACACTTAATGTATTTATACTGCTAGGTTTGCTGGTGTCTAAGTTCTTGGCTCAAGGGAACAGAACCAGGACCAATAGAAAATAAATTACTGATCACCTTTGACCAAAGTACATAACATTGCCTATAAAAAAGTAACACACTATGGAGAAATAAAACAATGTAGTAGAAAGTTCATACTATGTACGTCTTTATGAAATCATTTGGTGTTCAACTGCACTTTCTCCTCCCAGTTATCGAAAATCAGCCATCACACAACTGGGCTCAGTAACATTGCTGTAGGCTTTCAGCTGACATTGGAGATAATCAGGGGAATGTGGACACAAGGCAGAATTTTAAAGGTTGTCAGATTCCTGTTCTTCATGGCACCAATAAAGTTTTCTGTCACTGGCAATTAACCAATTCCTTACCTCAATTTTGCTTAATAACTTGTAATTTTCAAGTAAATCACTCCTTTCTACCACAGTGTTGATAACACAGAGCCTGCAGTTCTCTGCAAAAAATGGTATCATGGCTAGCTTTTTGTTAAACCCAGTTCATATTGAAACACATGAACTTTTACTGAACTCTGCAGTTAATTTCTGTATTGTTGCACCTTCTAATTCTAGAAACTTTACTTTTGTCTGGGAACATGTACAGTAAATAACTATTACAGTATGTACAGTAGATCTGTACTGTATATTTCCATTTTGTTACTTAGGCATTTTGATATAGGAATTCTGTACATTGCTACAAAATTAAAATGGATTAGTTAAACATTTTTCTTTTAAACTAAATCTAGACTCTATAATAGGAAGAGCCTTTAGCTTTTATATATATTTTTAAACTTTTTTACTTGGTCTGAAAGTTGACAGTGGAATGTTCAACCAAGTCAGTTTTATGAAGTGACAAAAGACAGAACCTTCCTTGAAACATTTGTATCTTCCACAAACATTTTTACTTTCTGCTAACCTACTTGTTTTATATCAGCCACCACTCAGTCTTAGCAAACTGTTTAGATTCTAATGGTTTTTACTTTGATTTTTGGCAAGCATTTGTCTCTTGAACATGATAGGCAAAGAAAAGCGAATAAATATTTAACATACAACAATATCTCTTCCTGAAAGTTCATTTTAATGGTCCATGCAACTATCTAATAATTACTACTTAGTGCTGTTTAATAGGCCAATAATTTTCTAAAGCATACAATTTTAACATGTATTTCCTTAGAAATGTGTGCCAATCTTGTCCTTTATTTTAGAAGTAGGCTTAATGTTCATGCTTTGGCCCACAATTGTGCCTTTGTCTAATTGAAACTGCATGTGTTAAAAAAGGAAACAAAAGAAGCTACAGGTCTTGTTCTTGGAAAAAAAAAACATTTCTTTTGACGGCTGCAGTAGTGCTGGCTTTATTAGCTTATAATGTGTGTCCAGGACACAATAATTGGCATCAAAAAGAAATTTGTATGGGCATTAATACCCTGCACCTTTGCTTAATAAGGCATGGTCTCCGGTAATTTGGATCAGCATTTCTGTTAATGGGATCCTAATGCTGTCGGGTAGTCAAACCAGAGTGGCAGCCTCCTGTTTTCTGTTACAGTTTAAAAACCATGGCAACCCTTTTAAGACTTCTCACGCAGATTGTGGCTTAGCCACACTTGCAGCACTTATCAAAATCTGTGTTGGAATTCAGGTAAGAACAGAAAAAATACTTTATTCTTGGCTATTAGTCACTAATGTTAAAGTATTTGGAAAGTAAGATTATCGAGAACTGAAAATTAGAGAAGAGGATATTTCTTTGCTTGCAATCTCCCTTTTTATTACATAGCAAATGGTCTTTTAAAAAGTCAGTAGATGCTGACTTATTTAATATCAATTAACAAGCCTTCAGGATTTCACTTCAAGTTATCATTTAGAAAATTCCAAAGAATCATGTCCTTCTACGTATCTCATATTTACTGTTTTCTTTCTTTCTCCCTTGCCAGATTCTCAGCCTGCAGTTCCGTTCTACATTCCATCTGTTTCTTTTCTCCTCACACTCATTCCCTCTCTCCCACACACACCCACACGCCACAAAGCTCAAACATATTAAGTGAATTTAACAGACACAATGGCCAGTCTTATTGTAGTAGATTTAAAAAATCTTTCTCAGTCAGAGAGACAGTGACGCTGTTACACTGCAATATCACTGGCAGGTTGCTTCTACATGCAGAGCATAAATCGAGCAGTGCAAGCGAAGGCCGTGGATTGTTTTCATAGCCTGATTATTATTGTAAACTTACAGTAATCTGATTTCATTTTAAATATTGTAGTTCAGTGTTCACCCATGGTTTGCTGCATTACATTGTGTATTGTGTAAAGTGCTGTGTTCACCATGTGTACACTGTGTTAATTTTCAGTATAAATCTGTTCATATAGCAAAATAGTTATTTGTTAACAACAGTCACTTTCTTTGTTTTGTTTTTACTTATTTCTTCCAAGTTAGAATTGTTTTGAGTGATATCAGTTAAATTCAGACCATAGCTCTTTCCTTAACGGCAGTGAGCACAGGAGAAGGATTCACCAGAGTTAATGATTGTAATGATCTATGTTGACTTCATAGATCAAGTAGTGATTTTAATAGTATAGCATTTTCCATCAGTATGTTGTTTTACTTTTTATTGTTCACATTCTAAAGATACTGCTGCATATTACATTTTGATTTGCCAGGCTACTGAGAATGACCTGGCTGTTTGTCTATGGTATAATATTGGTATTCTGGAATTGTGAACATTTAGAATTCAGAATATTTCTAAATGTTTTGCTGTTCATTTGGACTGCCTTATTCTTTTACTTTCTCTAGGGGTTTATATACTGTAGTTGCATGTAGAACTGTCATTATGAGCATGTAGGTACTGTATGACCTGTGTATTTAACTTAAAGCAGAGAGGAAAGTTCCACCCACCTCTCCCATGGTTTGGCTTTTGGTGTGCTTTAGTGGAAAGTGGTCCTCAATGGCTCTCGGCCTGCGTACTTTTCCCACAGATTATTTCAGCTTGTAAGGATGAGCCTCCTACACACTTGAATACTGCATTGTGCTGCAGCACTCTGCAACATCCAGCTCTCCTGCTGCACTTTACTAATCCAATGATAAAAATACTTTCAGTATTTTCAGTATAAATGTCTTTCAGTGCTGCTCTCCAAGTGAAACATACCACTGTATTGACAAGTGAATTTAGTGCACTTGTTTTAGAGCTTTTTGGGTTTAAAGGTTTCGCAATACTATTTGAGAAACCTTTAAACCCAAAAGCATGCAAAAATAAACTGGGAAAAAAACAACTTTATAGTAAGAGTTATTCCTTAGTTAGGATTTATTTTTCCAATCTATATTTATGGAGGAAAAAAAATCTGAAAATCTGAAATTTAGTAAATCTAAGATATTAGAATGATTGGCACCAGGAGAGGTTATCTTCCTGTAATGTAGATATTTGTATGGTTGTTTTCTAATTTGTTTACTGGAATCATTTCAAAAGACAAATTATTTGAGTTCAGTTGAATAGGATTTTGTTGTGGATCTGTTCATGCTGTGTTTTATACATTTCAGATTTCAAGCAGATTTTTTCCGGTACACTGTCTGGATTTTCGTTGTTTGATAATGTTTTGTGCTTGGCAAGTACAGTACCATATAGACTAGAACAGTGGAGCAGCTGAGAAACGTTCTGTAGCTGACAGATTTTGAAGAAGACAGAGTTGAAAATTGCAGAGCTGCAAGTAGCAAATGTGAATACGTAAGTATGGCTTGATAGTTTCTAGGAAGAACTGAGAGTTGATCCACTCAATCCCTAGAGCATAGATCAGTCTCACATTATACCTTGCTTTCCTTGATGCAGATTCTCACTGAACATCATGCATTTCCTGTGATAACCATCTTTGAATATTACTGAGAATACAAAGTACATAGAGGGAATTGCTGCTGCGCTCGAGAATGCAGTCCTCAGTGCTGGTTTCCTCTGATTAAAAAAAGCTGCATTAAGGCATGAAGAAAGAACAAATCTCCATATATACTGTAGATAAAGACAAACATATGAACAGCCTTGCTGTTCTGCTGGGGATTGGAATTTTCACTTTCATGCTTTGTACTGATTTTTAAGGTTGCTAGGCAACTAGTGGTGCCGTAATGAATTGTAAAGAAAAGGCTTTGGAGGTTGTCCAGCTGAGAAGACACACCAACCAACACAGTCCACAAATGAATGGCTGCCCTACCAGAACCCTTTCACCACACGGATCCTCAGCTTGCTTCACATCCCTGTATCTTTGCTTTGCTTGTTCATTTAATTGTGCGTCTTACTGATTGTTGTTGGCTGATCAGGCTCCAGCAAAAGCAGTCATTAGAAATCCCCTACACTTTCATGCACTTTCAAATCTCAAAATTCACTACAGCAGCTTATTTTAGACAAGCAAAGGGAATCCATTTGCAGACAAAGAGATCATGCAAGGAGGGCTTCACCTTTTGAAATGTTTTATTCATGACAAATTTCTTGTAATATTCATATATCCACACAGAAGGATAATTAAATGGCAATTAAATTGCCTGTCATGTCGATGCCTTGGATGTGACATAATAAGGCTTCCAAGTATTGTATTGTGATAGTTAATAACTCCACTCTAACATAACACTGCTCTTTTTTGTACAAATCAAGAGCACCATTTTTTAAGCTAGTAATGCTTCATGATTCTGTTTTGAAAAATCCACAAAAAGCCTGATTATTTTGCAGTGTTAATTATCTCATTTAATTGACTAAATTGATTCATTTTATTTTAGATAAGGCTTTCCCGGACACAGGCATTATTTCTTGCCACTGTACTGTATATTTGCTGCAAAATTACTAGTATAGTGTGAATCATTTACTGTGACTCATCTGTTGCAGATGTTCTTTTCCCTGTTGCTGCAGCACAATGTTCCTCAGAAACACAGTGTTCTGTAAAAGCAACCTAGAAGATTCTTTCAATGAACAGTTTCACGTGCTCCACAGTTTCGAAAACACTTCTGTTATAAATCTGCTATGTTAAAATATAAATGGTAAATTGAATCTGTCAGGGAACATGGGGATGCAGGGTAAGGTATTAGTTCTGTTCCTAATCTGATTTTTAACTCACCATAAAGTTGTCTCTGTAATTTGCTAATACTTTTCTCTAAATCCTGACCTACTGTTATGCCTGGAGCATAACATTTGTTCTCTTACATAAAAGGAAACTATAAAATATTTTACATTCTGTTCATACATAAAAATGGTGCTTTGCACAGTGCTGTATATAAAGTACCAAGCCTGCTGGTTACTGTATCATAAAACATAAATATTAATTCTTACTAAGTATTCATGTCAACTGCTCTCTTTTCTCCTTTTTATTGTTAAAGTGTGCTATTTGTTTGCCTTATAACATTCTACAGTGCAATTTTTAATAATTAAGAATTATAAAAAGATCCTAATCCCAGAAAATACTGATTCAAGTAGCACATTTCATGGGGTGTTTTTTTTACCGAGTACTGTTAATTTTTGGAAGTTGTGTGTGACTTTTTATCCCCAAATCCCACCCCAAAAAGAACATTGCCCTTTTTCCATACTGCTCAATCAATCCTCTTAAATTTGCTTACAGTATATACATTTCTCTGTTGAAATGAAGAGACAGGAATTAAACTGTTCTGCAAAGAAAGAGTAGATTCAAATGTTCCTCCTGAAAAATCTTCAGTGCTGTACTGTATGTAAGAAGATGAAGATTAGAAAATGCTTAGTGGTCCTCTCTCTGGTCATTCATGGCTGTCCTTGACTTTATAGAACTTATACATTGAAATCTATTTTGTTTTGTTAGTAAAACAGCAAAGTTACTTGAATGAAAAAACAACTTCAACAATGATAAAAGCGTTTTCTCAGGGTGAGGTACAAACATTCTCAAGGATTTTACCATTGATTTTAAGGTTTGATCTCTAGATTAAATGTTCAATGTCAGGAGAGAATCATAGATTTTTTTGTAGATCTGTCCTGCATAGCTTTGTTTTTTTCAGGACACCTGCATACAAATCACACTTCAGTTGCACTATTTAATATTCTTTGATATAGGATAAAGGAGAAGTTCAGGGTGGCCATTTGCCAATATTTATAGGTCAATAAAGATAAGATTGCAATTCAAAGCTATGTGCTACTGCAGTTGGAAATACCTTTTTTTGGTGCCTTGGCATCCTCCTTTGGTTGACACGCAGAGGCAGAGAAGTGTATGGCATGTTTGTGGGCATGTTTAGCACGTTGAATAACTGGCACCCTGGCCGACCAATGATGTCTTCCCTCTGCTTCTGCAGTTCTGCTTTTGACACAGCGAGGGAGGAAGAGTGTGTGGGCTGGTGAAAGCTTCATGCAATGGTAGTTAGGTAACTACTGTAGACAGAAAAAAATAGGAGTTTAGGGAAAAAAAACAAGAGGCAAGCTGCTTGCAGTTTGTTCCCTGTTTAAAATGAAACAGATGGGATGTAAATGAGAGGTTTTAGCATGGTCTGCGTAGCTGGTTTTGATTTCATACATAATAGAAGGAAATCCTAATAAGAGAGAGAATCCAGTGGAATTAAAAAGGACCGAGAGCAATTTGACAAGCCATTATTTTCCACGTCAGGTAGAGGCTGATGTTTATGGGTAACCAGCTGGGGCACTTAAAGAAAGAAAGGAAACTAATCGATTTTAAACTGTAAGTACTTACTCTTTTATGGCATACTTTTGATTGAAGATGAAGAATATTAAAGAAAAAACTGCCTTAGGTTAAAAAAAAAGTACAATGCACTTCTGTGTTTTACTTTAATATTTTTTGTGGAGATAAATCATGGTACACGTACTGTAAGTGATGTGTCATTTCTTTACCAGGCCTCTTCTGGACTTCAGTCTTGCCTGCCATGACCTGGCACTGGATTATTGCTTTGCCTCACAGGCAGCCTGATAATGCAATGGTCTCAGTGTTCCAGCTGGGTAATTGAGGTAGCAATGTCTTATTAGGAATAAAAGAATAGCTAGCTTTAGATCAGATGTAGTCACTGTAAGTGAATTTCATTTTATGCCTGTAAACGTAATTGAGATTCTTGATTCACTTTGTTCAGGGAGGCCATCAACCACCTGGAACAGTGTTTCAGTATGGTCTTTGGTCTTAGATTGGCTTTATGTTGATTTTCACTTAACCTTAAGTCAGTGGGACAAAGGTTTATATTTGTAGTTACTACAAAAGATGTCCCTGCTGAATTGCATGCTTCTTTCCAAGCCTTTTGCTGTTGTTGTTGAAAAGTGAACAAGCACAGCTACTGTATGTGGCTATAGGAGGCAGGCTACTGTACTTCTCATGTTGTGCTTTTGTGGTTTAACAGTATGTCCCTTATGGAAGGACTGTAACTTTAGTGTCATATCCTCATATTATACTCATAATCAAAATGGCTAACATTACAAAGAAGCTGGTGTTGAATTCAGGTGAATAGCTAACCTAAAAACATTACTAGTTTCACTCTGGGATAGAAGTTTTAGTTTTCAAAATCATTATGAAAGTTCCTTTTTTTACCCTGTTCAGTATTCTTTAATGATAGTGTTATAATAATAATAATAATAATAATAATAATAATAATAATAATAATAATAAAAATAATAATAAAAATAATAATAATAATAATAAACAACTGTGACAGTTTTATCCCCATTTCATCACAAAAGATTAAATGCTTTTAACCTCTCTACAGCTGCTGATCTTAGGCTCATGTTTTGATCACATTTAACACATTAATTACTAATTTTCTTAGTCCATCATAGACTTCTCAAAGAAGTGCATATAATGATCAGTTGGACTGTGCCTGTCTGTAAACAAAAACCGCCGCAGTCCTAATGCAGTTCTCATGGAGTACTGTGTTGGTGAGCAATAATTTGCTCTACAGAACACTTATGCTGAAAGATGCCCAAAATGCAATAAGACTTTTCCACATTTTGTCATTTTTCACTGGTATTTAGTTTTGACCAGATTGTTCAGAAGTAACATACACTATATACTTAAATCAAAGGTTGCAAAAAAGTGATATGCCTTGATTTGATTGTCAGTGATTTTGTAGAGACAACACATCTATTTCCTTAAAGTAAGATCTACCAGTGTTCTAAGTGTGTGTTCCTGTTTCTAAAACAAATCACATCTTTATTTTAAAATGAGGAGTAAAGACTTTTACTCTACTTGGAAAGGCCTTGCTAAATCTGGCCTTGTACTGCATTTTTCTTTCCTAACTAATATTTTTTCATTTCATACTCTCTGCCAAAGGCAAAAATTATTTGATAATATTTATCTTCCTTTCATTTGATCTAAAAAACACCACAGTACTGTCACAACAGCACTAATGGCTGTAACTAGAACTGTAATGCTACTTCTCATTAACCATGCTCCAGGTAAAACTACAGTGAAGATATTACATCGTAAATCAATTATTAAATTGATATGTGGCCAGCCTGAAGGTTGTATTGTAATTAGTTGTAGAAATATTTTAGGTTTAGGTACTACCATAAATTAGGAAGTATATATTGACTGTACCATTAGCTACTTGGTTTTGAAAATCAGTTTTCCTGGTATTTTCTACCCCAGGAAAACAAGTGCAGAACATCGGGAATTCTTTTAGTTTTACATTTTCTGCATTTTAATCTTTTATCCCAAAGTCTCAAACATCTTTCTCTTGTTGTCCTAAATATTTTACATGATAAAATGAGGCTGTTGTGAGGCTTTGGGTAATAATTATCAGGGAGACAGAAAAAGAACCCAGCCGGGTGTGATGCAAACGTAATAGCTTCCTTTTAAAAAGGAAGCCTTGACAAACAGCATGTTTTCTGGGGAAAACTGATGGGTTAAATGGAGAGCAGTGATCCAGCTGTTCACAGTGATTCAGACAGTAGCGGAAAAATTGTTCATCTTAATGAAAAACAGAAGAGTCAGGGCCTCTTCTTCATTAGAGTTGAGTGTAATATCTTATGTACAGTTGCTGTTGTCCAGTATTGTACATTGGTACAGTAGTTCAATAGAGCTATATATTGTACGTTTGTAATTAAATGCAAAACAGTGAAGTACAGTATGCACCCCACATTGACAGAGCACCAGAAAGGAGAAGCTGAGACAAAGAGGTTGGTCCCAGGTTACCAGGGAAAGAGGGGTACAGCAGTCTTTTATCATACGGCCACCTGACATTGCATCAGCCAATACGTTTACTCTGTACAGGACATGGGCACATACAAAGCAGCAGATTCCAGGGTACCATCACGTTGAGACAAACAACAATCACATAAGCATCAGACTTTCCCTATGAAACAAATTAAAATACATGGCTAACAGGTCAGAGAGTGGCCTAAGAGGCCAAATCACTGGTGTTCTTGCGGATGCTGTCTGCACCGGGCAATTGTGAACAAAAACACTATTGTGTGAACACAGTGCTTGGCTGAGGTCATGGTGTGCTGAATAAGGCTTCATTTTCATTGGTTTTTGGAAGATTCAAAAACATTTAACACAACATTCAGGTGAGAGATAAAAGATGGAAGAGGTAGAGTTACACTATAGCACTATACTGTATATCAAAAAGAATGTACTGGATATTAACCTAGATGAATTAAGGGGCTCAGTATCGATTTGGGTTATATTTTAAAAATACATTAAAATGGCATGGTACTAGGAGTGTGCTACAGACCTCAAGGTTCAAATACCAATTACAATGCAATCTTATGAAACCATGAATGTGTTTATGAAACAATAAGTGGTCATTATAGAAGATTTTAATTTTTCTGCAATTGTGTGCATTTTTAATAAACTGTAATGCAGTTACCAGACAAAATTGCAGTGAACACATGAGCATTTCTGTCTTTATGCAATCTACTCTAACTCTGTGCAGAAATCCAGCTATCTATATTTAATGTTAGTACGGACATGCAAAGAAACAAGTAAAGGTGTATTCCATGCTTAAAAGAGAAGAAAAGAAACACAACGTTTCAGCAGTGGAGCCTTCTTCTCTTTTCAGCATGGAATAAACCATTACTTGTTCTTTGCAGCCTATGCATGCTGATGCAGCTCCCTACTAGAGCTACTTTAGTACAGATATGCATTGTTGTGTAAGCTGTATAGACTAGAATTATAAATCAGCAAGAACCAAAATTAAGAGATGTGTCCGGTCTATACGTACTGAAAATATGCTAACTACATGAATTAACAGACATCAACAAAAGCATTTTGCTGCCGAGCATACCCTCTGCTTTCGCATTCACACCATTGTGGGACTACAATAATTGAACATGAATGTTCAAAGACTCATAGTGACACAGACAACTGTGCATGTCCTGAAGTTTCTTTGACATTTTTAATATTATTATGTCTGTTTTTTTTGTTCCAATCTCTCAGCCATGGGTAAAGGATATAATTTTTTTCTCTCTCTTTGATCCGTAGGGAAAAAAAAATATTTTCCACAAAGGACAAGTGCATTTGGGAGACTGATTTAGTTAAAATCCCCTGTGTTCATGAATCATATAGAAAGACAATCTGTCTTTGCATTTTTTCCCTCTTGTTGCCCTTTCTTTTATGGGGAGTTCTTTTGAAATGTTCTTTTTATTTTGTTAGCCTTTTGCAGAAGGCATCACATTATGCCTGGAGATGCTACTCCTCAGAGTCTGGGTCATGATAACCTGCCTACACTAAGTTCATGTAGCTAAATGTTCAACACCGGGCTTGGTGATTTTAAGTTTAATACTTTTAGCTGAATACTGGTGTACAAAAAGTGAAGTCATTCTCTAGTAAAATTACCTGAACTTTTAGAGAACCATGACTGTGAACTTTAAATTAACAGCTGCCTATAATCCATGTATCAGTCTTATGCATATTGAGATGCAATTTTAACTCTGTTCTGTTCTGAAAAGATTAAAGTACATTTTACCCCACCTTGAAATGGTAGAGAAAATATGAACTAAATAAAAATGTTTAGACAATGTTTGATATACCTGTATACTTTACATTCTATAAATACCAAAAATTACCTCTATATATATTACTGAATTAGTATATGTAAAGTAGGCTTGGATATTTTAGTATACAAAAGGTTTTAATTTTCTTTAAAATACTGGTTTACTTTCTCAAGTGTACCCCTGTTCACTTAAATAATTTTATCAGTAATTATTATTTTCTCTTCTGTTTTTATGGAGCTCACATTTATTCTCTTCAGATTCTTAATTTTGTTTTTGGCATATTTATTTTTTTCTGATTTTTGGTAGTTTGTGTCATCCTAACTTTGCAACTGAAAAGTTAGGGAAAAGGCCATTAGCTGAAAGAAAGTTTCTATATCCTGGCCAACTGAGCTGATTGCATTTGCATCACCCAAACACTTCTTGCAATTATCAAAGTGATCAGGAATCCTTTTTTTATTCCTTCTGCACGAAAGTGAAATTGCCTTACAGTAGCTCATTAAAATTGCAGAAGCAAATGGACGTCTCCTGTTGTAAATGAGTTCATTTTTAATTGTCACTGTGAAATGACTGCAATTTGGTAAAATTGCTCACATTTGCTTAATTTTCTTCTATCCCAGTTCTTCCAAAAGCATTCCATCAGTCAAATCAGCAAACATTACTGATCTGCATTCTTGATTTGGTTGACAAAGCTGTTGAGCAGTATAAAATTAAAAAAAGCAAGGGATACTAAAATAACACTGGGAACATCGCATTTGTGTTTTTATATCTTTCAGCTGTTTTATAAGAGCAAGCTCTTGTAAACCTGGCAATTAAATAGAAATATACTTCAGGACCTCACCCCCCATATTACTGACATTTTACCCTTGGAAGAATGACAGAATGATTTTCCACAATGTAACACAGAGTACTTGTGCAATATAATCAGAGCGATATTAAAGCACCCACAGCAAACTGTACATGTGTGCTTTGCTCCTATATCTCTTACATTGCTCCTTACATTTATTAAATGATTGTAATTTATACTCATGCTGTTCAGAATCTCCATAAATCTCTAAATTCTTTATGCTTTAGCTCATATGACATCTGTGCTGCACAGACAGAATGAGAATGGGAAAACATTCTCCTTCTAATGACTCATTAGAGTCATTAATCATTTGACGTGCTGTCGGCTTCATAGTGCCTGATAGGGGGGTTGGTGCTGATTGGAGAAGTGATTTGTTGTTTGATGACATCACTGCAAACCTACTTGTTCCTGAGAAGCTGCACTGTCGCTTGAGAATTCCTGCTCATGACATGACCCAGGCTTAAACTCATCATGTCTGTATTATGAAATGAATAGTGAACATTTTTACTCAATAAACCACTAATGAACCTTTAATTCTGATTTTTTTACATACTGTATTCCTTATATTACCATAAATGAAATATTAGCAGAAAAACACACAGTCTTTATAAATTGGTTATTTTGTCATTCAGATTCATTTTTAAGAAGATAAATATTTTAGCTAGCAGTGGTGCCTTCTGTAAAATGTGTAATCTGCCTTCTTAGTGCATTGTAATGCACTAAGTCGAAATGACTGGATAAAAGAAGCTGAGAAATAGAAGCCTTAAGCTGCAATAAGTGTGATCATTTCTGCCATGTCCTCATGTTGTTAATCCATTGAAATAAGAGCTTTACTGTCACTCTATTTTATAAGATTACAAGTCATTCTGCATCTACCTGCCTTCTTACCTTCTAATGCTAAAACATAATACAGTTCTAAGCAATTACTGTTGTAATGAACCAGTATTACTTTATAACAGTGATGTTCTGTGGTTAAAAACACTTAGAAAGACAGACTGAAACAAAATTAAATTGCATCATACCAGGACTTTGATTTATGTAAACTGCTGTGATCATAGATACTCAGAGTCTCTGTGCTTAAATAAAATAGAAAGGCTGGACTTTGTGTTTTTGCAGGGCAGATAAGTGCTTTAAGGTATCCTGTAGATTTCCCTGGTTGATCCATGGAAGCTCTAACTGAATTATTTAGCACTTTCTGAGGGTTTAATTAGAGCTGGTTTATGTGCCCAGTAGGGGTGTCAGAGAAATTAAGGCAGGTCTCCTACAGTGAGAAATGTGCAAATCAAGGGCAAATGCTGATGAAGTTACACTCTTGGCAAGGTGATTCGTTTGGAAGTCCAAATAAAGTAAACTAGCATATTATCAGAAAAAAATTGGTACCCATGAGAAAGAAAGGTCTGCATAATATTTATATTTCATGTTTAGGCTTTTCAAAATCAAGTATAGATAAAAGGTTTGTAAAATGTGATCCTCTCACATTTTGTAGGAAATTAATAAAGCATTATATTTTTTTAAGATGTCTCTTATTCCGTGATCCTGTAGCTCAGTGAGATGTTGATAAATTAGCTTGAAATCAAGTACCTCAATTGTCTTGATTTAAAATAGGGCCCTTTGAACTTTTTGGAATTTCATCTGCGGTGTCACTATTAGTTCTGCACTTAATCATCCTAATTCATTAGGTTTTGTACTTTAGAAAAATAACATACTTAGAAAAACGTGCTTGTTGGTCACACTCTTTAACAGTCTCACAGGATAAGATAAGTCTATTCAAGTAGTGCCACTTCCCAGGATTGTCATTATTGCCCTTTGACTCTTGGTTGTGTGTCTGGAATGGCAGTTTGAATACAAGCCTCAAATCCAGCAACAAATTATATTTTCACAAAGGAACTAAGTTAATTTATATTGAAAGTATTAAAACATGAAAGCCAAGTGGGTTTAGTCACCTTGGACAGAAGACGTTCTTTTCAAAATGTTTGTACCTGAAATTCTTAACTAGAAGCTTTCTCTTCTGAGGGACGCACTTAATAGAATAACAGGATTTGTGCAGGATTTCTTGTTCATCAAACAGCAGTGGTACTGGTTACTATTCTTCTCATATTTTTTATGTACACAATTCACACTTTGTAAACTTTAACTTTTTCATACAGTAAGTCGTCTTTTTCTCCTGGATTGCCATACGTAAACTGTAGACCTGAAAGCAAAACGTACATGCCCACTCCATTGTCAGATTGTAGAAGGGAAGGAAGGCAGGCTCTGAAACATTCTGAATCATGCTACAAGAGCAACTGGATGCTTGGGAACCTACAGTATATGGTTAGCTCAAGTGAGCTATCACCCAGATTGCCTGTCACTCGGATAAGTGTAACTGCCAAGGGAGACAGCAGCAGGGAAATGAAAAAGCATTGCAAGAATTCTGAAACAATATTGTGGTGAAGCTGTGAGGAGGTTTTTTTTCATGGTTTCCTTTTTTTGTGGTCAGCTGGCCACATGTCTGATAGGGAACTCGTCTGATTTATTTTATGTCAGCCAGTCAATCAAACGTGGACATTTTTCAGCTCACTTCAACTATTACAGAAGCATTATTTTGGGAATTGTTTTACAATAGTATGGTTATATTTCTTTTTTAATGCAGTATATATGATTCACAGAAATTAGTTTAGATACATGAATAGGACTAAGAAGGACTTAACAAAACAAAACTGGTCAAAATAGAGTAGGGTATTTGGCTAGTCTTGTTCTTTTGGTTACTTACAGTTCATCAGTACAAGAAACCCATCCAGATTTTTCTTATAAATCACAGAGAAACAATTCTGAACAAAACAGCAGCTCAAACACGTTTGTTCAAGAGACACAAGACCATTTCTGTGCAGGGCCTCCTTCTGCAGTGCCTCCTGTTTTGTTTAATTGAATATTTCAAGGAAGTACATTAAGAAGATTTGATCAAGACAGTCTTTAGTGAATCTTACGTAGTGTTTTAATTGGTTTCTGGTCATTAAGAATAAAAGACATCTGATGAGGAATTGTACAGTAGGAAATAGGAAATACTCTTACCTGTTTTTAGATAAGCTCTGGAGCACATGTATTCAGATTATGTTTTTGTTTTCTGTTGGTTGTCTACGAATGGTGCCTCTTGACCATACTTTGTCATTTGGTTTCCCATCAAAGGTATTAATTTCTGTTGTCAGCAGTATAAATGTGCAGGTGCTGTATGTGCTGTATCCTTTACTAGCTTGAGTGATGAAGAAGCAAATTAACTGAAAGACTAGGAAAATGGATTTTGTTAGACTCACATCAGTCCTTGTCTGTGAATTAATTTAGAGCTACTTTGCATGACATAAGCTTCACATTTCAACTATTATATTTAGAAATTGATTAAGTCTTTCTTTAAAAAATGTATTAGCTAAATCTTACTTTTTTATACTGGCCTTTTACTAATAAGATTACCAAGACACGAGCAGTTATGGATTTGACTGTCATCTTCAGATTGCTGCTCCCAGTGTGATTAAGTTACCAACTCTACTGTAAAGTGTGACTTACTTCAACAGCTGCAATAATGTTCAGTATAATCTTGATTAAGTCTTCCAATATCTCCACAGCCTCCACATCTAGCTTTGATACAGTGATGCTATATAACCAGAATATTTCAACTCTGATCTGTCCTTGAAAACATCCATGGTAAAAACTCTGACAAACAGGACATTTATTCCTGGCAGTGACTCTTTAATTAAACCATATACAAGATCCTGTTCTGCCATACTCTGGGCAATTTCATCCTTGAAGCAACGTATTTAATAAAAACCTTGGGGTCTGAATCTATTATAACGTATCTCCATCCTCTACATTAAGTTGTTCTTCATTTGGGGTTTCTCACTACTTAGACATTGCTGGAGCTCTAAATGAACAGTCCAGTACATCATACGCCTCTGGGTAAAATCTGATGGTGCTAAACACCCACTCGGCAGCAGAAACAAAGCAGGGGAACTGGAGGCTTGACTGTGCTTTGTTTGATTTTTTTGGTCTTTTTTTGTGTGACAACTACAGTATTGCTCACTATGTGTTCTGCAATAGGATGTCTGTTGTAACTTAAGATATAATTCCTGAAGAAGGAACTTCTGCTGACCCTTGATTGTTCTCCCTCCCCCATTGGCCCACCATCACACCACTGTTTCATTATGATGTCATCATCAATTAGCTCTCAGCCAATCAGAACACATCTTATTCAACATATAACATGGAGGTTTTCTGAAGGAACAGGCCTTTCGTTTGACTTCGGTCCCGCTTGGTTTTGGTTATCGTTCGCTTCGCTTCGCTTCGCTTTTGGTTGTTGTTTCAGCTTTGTTGTTTTGTTGGTTTTCTGTTAGTTTCTTTGTACTTTCGTTTGTTTGTGTGTTTATCCTTATTTTGTCATTACCATGCCCTAATGTGTTACATGTTCAACTTTTGTGTTCTTTTATACCCAGTTCCTGTTGATTGCTCTTGTTTTCCCTTATTTGGATTCCTGGTTCACTTGTGTTTTTGTGTGAACTTTTGTATATAAGGTTAGTTTAGGTTGTTGGGTACACTTTACACACTTAGTTGACTTTGTATTAGTAACACTAGTTTAGTACGGGTGAGTGCCATTTGTCTTGTATGGTTTTGGGTAGTCTGGGGAGGTGAGTTAGGGTGTTGAAGATGCCGAAGACTGTGTGTTTCGGGTTTTCTTTCGCAGTCAGGTTAGCTTTCCCTCACTGTCCTAGCCAGCTCCATTTTGTTTGTTATTTTCTTTTCTTTGGCACCACTCTAGTTCCTTACCCTTGTTATCACGCTTCCTAGTCCCTCACCAAAACCCACCTGCTTCCAAAAGAATTATTTACCCCTAGACACTAGGGGTCGTAACAAGGACATATTAAACAGTGTTTATCCTTCTTTTGTAAACGTCTCTTCTTTTAATTGTTTTGTCATTTACATGACCATTAGTTTTTACAGACGTCAAAATTTGTATGTTTTAAACTTATTTTTGCTCATTAATACTGTACAGTACAAATCTACAGGTATTTGTGCAAGGTTACCCATTTACAGTTTTTCAAGCAGATACCTTTTTATTGTTGTGATAGAAAATGTTATTTAAAATATCTAAAGGATTTTTTTTCTCAAGAGCATATCCATATCTTAAGACTTAAAAGTTTTAAAAGAAAAGGTTTTTTCATGATGTCCTTGGAATATTCGAATATATGTTTCATCTCAGAATGTTTTCTATCATTTGTATAATTTAGATTACATAACCATTATCATAAAAAAAATCACATTCTCTATACACAGCTATTTTCATATACTTTACGTGTTGGTTTAAAGACATGAAAGTAGACAAGGCTTAAATATCAAATTGCATTGTGTGTGAAGGTTTACCGATTTAATATTTCTGCTGAACCCTGGATCCCCTTCTTTAAATCTAGACATCAGGGTACAGAAAGTGTCTAGTAAATATTTTCCCGTTTGAAAGGTTTGACCACATTGACTAGTCTTACATAGTTTTTGGATTTTAATGTTGAAATTGAAGATTATGTCAATATGGTATGTTTGATTTTTATCATCAGGGTGACACTAGCTGATAGCCAGCGGTGCCAGTTTAAGAATACTTTTTTGGTAACACCCCTCAGCCCCTGCCGATCCTTCATTTTGAATTGAATCCATGTTCTCAGTGGAAGTTTCAGTGTGCAAGGCTGACCCTGTGCTGCTGTTATGAAGGTATTCATCAAGGCCACTACAGCACCAGATCTCTTGGGCCAGCCACCATAATGAAACGATCGATGTTTTTTCTGTCACACACTGCAGATATTTTTTGGCATGAATTAAACTAGGCACTGTTGGGTTTGCAAAGTTCTTTTCCTCTGGAAAATGAACTGAATTTCTATGTTTGCTTGTTAGCTATAGATTAAAATTTTATTGTCATGCACTCTCATAATGAGATACTTATAGCGAGATTAATATGTTTAACCCCTGAGGGGTAAATATATTGTTCTAAAAAACATCATTTATGAGTTCTGAAGGAGTGAGTGGTAAGATTTATTTTTGTTTTGAGAGGGCAAAAATATGTATTTTGTTAAGATACATTCTTTGTACATTCTTTGTACAAATGTACAAAGCAAAATTAATCAGAGTTTTAACATTCATCAGTGTCAAAGATGAAAGAGTACTGTTGTGTTTTTGAAAATATAATGCTAAATCACCAGGAAAGATATAGCAGAACATTTTGTCTATTGTTTATTATTTTATTTTTCAAACTATGTTCTTATCTTGCTTTTGTAAGTTAGCATTTGTATGTTTGCTTTTTTAAAGAGCTACACCGAGAACGACTGAGAACTGTCCATGGTTCTGATTTGATTCTTGTATCCTTGGCAGATGAAAAGTCCAAGTTTGCTCTTTCAGTAGGCAGTGCTTATTTTCAAATGAGTTAGAACTCTGGACTATGCCTCTTGGGCAGATTAACTTGTGTTAGAAGAAGGTTTGATGATACTGTTTGAGCAATACAGTGTGGTTTACATCCTATACAGTACATTATTTCGGCATGTTGTACAGTATATCGCATAGTGAACTAAAACAGAAATCTGTCACCATTAGTATGAAGCTACCTTACGGATAGGATGATGAAACACAGGTAATTTTATCTCATGTTCCCTGAGAACATCCAAATCCAGACGTGCCAGGTGTGATAAATAACTAACTTAATTTTCCTGGGGGAATGATATTTCATCCTTTATTAAAATACCTAAGAAGAAGGGTAATATAAGGACCAAACACCCCTGTGTTTCTTAGACACTGAGTGTCAGAACCCAGACTGGCTAGAATGGCTAATCATGTGGCCAATATGTGACACAGCTTGTAGAAAGTACTGTATAGCACTTCTCTCTGTAGAATTCCTTGTCTCTCCTGAGACCAATGTACTCTTTAAAACAAAGTCTATTACATCAGTATAAGTCTCCATTACAAATCCAGCCTGTCTACTGAAATCCCACTGGTAAACAATTCTGTGAAAGCGCCTTGATATCTATTAAGGTGTCTGCTTAGCCTTAAGCTATTTATAGAGATCCCATTTAAATTATATATTCCAGTGCCATACAGTACCTCCAGACCCCCATTAATTACATTGTCCTGTAGAAATATAAGAGAAAAAGGAAAATATTTTTTTATTTGAATTTAAAAAAATTGAAAATGATACATAATCAACAGGTTTTTCTAATTTTGCAGGTTTCATGTTCCTGTAGAAATCACTCTGTGCTGTTCTGATTTTCTTGTGATTCTGTTGTAATTTAATGTGTTGCATCAGATGTAATTATCAGATCAACCCGTTACATTTATTTTGCGTGTAAAGATTATTTGTGTTCATTTTGAACATCAAGCTCTTAGTTCATTTTGATTTTACTGAAACTCACAGTTCCTTTGTGAGTTGTTACTCTGATTTAAGAGTGGCATACAGACATTTAGCTTTTACAGAGCCCTAAAATTTTGTTACCTGCTTTAAAAGCAGACGTTTTTTGGCGTGTTGTTAAATATCTCTGGAATGTGGATGCGCTTCATCAGCTTTTACCTATGATAATGTATCAGGTGGTAACTGCAAAGAAAAGATTCTTCAATCTATTGTAATAATTTTAATCAGAATAGGGAGCATGACCTTGCTCTTTGTGTAGCCTGGTATTGACGCAGTACATTTTGCTGGAAATGGCGTTAAGATTTGTAGCGCCTAATGCCTTTCCCTTGTATCATTTGTACAGGTGGAATGGCTGCATGAGATTTCACTGAGTAAATGTGTAAATAATGATTTTTATTGAATTAAAATTAAAAATGAAATGAAATTATAAAATGATAGGAATATACTTTGTCACGTTTATTTGAAAGATTTTTGAAGAACATAAGCTCAGATCCTTGAAATACAGGTCTTCCTGGTCAAGAAACAAGTCTGTGGTAATTTCTCTTTTTTTCTGTTTGGTATGTTTCTCAATACATCTTTGTGCTTATTTAAGTAAGTTTGTTTACCAAGCTGCTGGATGTTAGGTTGGAACTGTCAGACACAATTGAAAAAGAGCATCAAACTTGCAGTGGCAAGGGGCCAAACCCCTCACAGGAACCATTCATACACTTCACAACCCTGGGAATAATGTCACTGTAACAGACTCATTATACTCTGAGACCTCTTAGAGATATATATATACATATACAGTATTTTCCTCCCTTATTAAGGAAATTCATACACTATCCGACAATTGAAAGAGAAGGAAATTCAAGTAGAATGAAAAATGTTGTGTTATGGCATTTTTTCTTATCATTCAGAACAATTATTTATCTTGTTCTGGAAGAATTTGGCAATTTTTTAATATTTAAGATTTAATCAATTAAATACTATTTTTATTGTTAGTCAAGGCTTTTGATTTCTTTACAGTTTATGATGTGATCTTGCATATCAATGTTGCCACATATTCACATTAACTCAACAAATCACCTTATTGCTGCAGGCTATTCCACTCAAACTGCACAGATCTTGGAGTTCTGCAATCTAAAACCCATCACCACTCTGTGCATTAATGAAAGCCTGCTATCCTTGGATTTTGAAAGTTTTTGTTCGAAATCATTTTTTCTGACCTCCATTTGACTGAGAGTACTATACAGGGTAGCTTGGCTCCAGAGTAGAGGCACAGTGTTTTGCCATGTTGCTTTAACATCTGTTCAGCAGCTAATACAGCATGCCGCCTGCTGTGTATTCTCATTTGTGAGAGGGGCTGTCAAAGCTTTCAGTGTCCTGGTTCCCAGATTTTAAGAAGTCACAACCATTCCTGACGGGATGTGCTAAACTGACTCATGTTTCCCCTTTTGACATTTATTCTGAGTTTCTTCCATTTTTTTCAAAAGCTAAGCTTCATTACTACAAGAGAACTGAATATAGCCTGCATACAAATTGTATTAAAGTGCTTGTAGTCCTGTATTTCATGACATGCATTATAGTTTGAAAGTTACAAAAAGAAAAAAATGGAATAAGCTTGGAGCTTGAAAGTCCAGTCAAAATGTTGAGTTATACACTATAAGTAATAAATATGTAATAGGTATTACATAATATTGTAACTATGTCTTTGGACAGTTCTTTTTATGTGGTCCATACTTGTTTCTAAGATTTCACAGATATTACAATTGTTCCTCAATAAATTGCTGTGAGTTGTTCAGAATTGCAGATGTTTGTTTTAAAAAGGTTTGGTTGCAAAAGAAGTCTGTGGACTGTTTAGTTTATTGTTAGTTTATTATGTTTTTAATCTTTAAACAGAGTGGACACCAAACAAATTGATATTGGAAATTCTTGTGTGATATGCCAGAATTGATGCAAACAACAATGAACAATGTTTATTATGTACAGTATCATGGGGAGTGTGAGAGAAAGGTAATTCAGACAATTTGAAAGTTCCTGTTTAAACTACATTCCCAGGAAGCTGTGGGGAATGACATGCCATCCTCAATCACCTGACCAATTGGTATAAGATAATTGGTTGGGTGACATTTTTTTTAAGTCCTAGTTTTTACTAGGAAACTGAGGCTTCCAGATTCAGTCAACATCTGCTGTCTGAGCAAACTGCGCTAGAGGGAAGAAAGTGACTGAGTGACTGACCAACCTTACACTGTAAATAAAAGTGCACTCTTTACCTTTCAGATGTTGTGCCTGATTCTTCATTTAAAGGACCTCAGAAATTCTGTCCTGAAACAAAAGCTACAAACTTGACCTACATCTCTTATCTGATCTGTGCTCACTGTTATTACAGCCACTATCACCTGAAGGGACAAATGTCACCTGGCTCTGCCATAGCAATTAATTATATAGGGATGAGGTTTGCACCCAGGAGCCACTTTGTCCCTTCATAAAATATTCATCTGGATTCCCAGTGTGGCAGCCTCAATCACTGGACACTGGACATATGTATTGCTTTTGCACTTCCTGGAAACACTTAAAACCCAAGATTGTGTAAGTGTCAAACTAATAACCAGTATAAGACCAACAGAGGTGAAATTTATCTTCTGTTAATAGAATCACACTTCCCTGTCCTTGGCATTTAACTCAAAGATTCTGTACTCCAAAATAATGTTTATTAGAACACATCTACATTTCAGCACACACAAGGCTTTGCCAGGATGTCATCAGGATATATTCAAATAAGTAACCTTAACAAGGCTTAAAAGGTTACACATACTGTATAATACAGCAACAAGCACAAGCTGGAGGAGATTCAAATGCAGTTGTATCTTATCACTAAGTGTTATACATTATCAAGAAGAGTGTTTTTGAATAGATGCCCAATACTTAAACTAAGGACCACTTTGCTTGGAGTTGAGCATTGTTATGGTAGTAAAATTTCTTTGTTCATTATTTTGGATAATTTTAATAGTACAGTGTAGGAAAAAGTATAAAAGTTCAGCAAAAAACTAATTATTTAGGAAGTGCAGAAGAGTTTCAGTTCAAAAGTCTTCTGTGTAGTGCATGGTTTACTAAACTAGCCAGATCCTTTTTTATGAACACTTGATGTGCAGTATACTGCTAATTCATTTCTCAGGCAATTCATTGGAATTTGTGAAACCCCTTGTATTTCTAATCACAAATAGTATTTCCTTGTAAATCACTTTCATAAAGTCTGGCTTGTGCTTACAGTACATACTGTACAGTACTAGATGAGTACAGTATATAGGAATTACAATTGCTGTATATTATATGCATCACTATATACAGTAGGTCTGAATATGTTATTACATCTTACATCTTATTACATCTGCCTGCATAACCGAAAAGAGACACCCTACTTCTGCCTCCAGTTGAAAGCCCATTTCAGAGGTAAGGATGTCTTTGTCTGGCATCTCTGCCTGCTCAGAGGGGCCTTTCATCTGGGGTAGTGCCCTTTGGTAACCACTACACATAATCCCTGGCTGGCTGTGTTTCAGAAGAACCAGCTTCAGAGGTGTTGGCTGCTTTTTCATCTGTTGCGCTACCAACTCCAATTTTAAAGATCACATCTCAAGAACAACCGTTTCTGTGGTGGGTGTGGAGTAGACAGGAGATCTCAGGAAAGCCCAAGAGAATTGTAGGTGGTGAAATCTCTTCTCTTCAATGTAACGTCAGACTGCCTCCATGTGGTGTGTTAGGAAGGTCACAGTGTACAGTATATTAACAACCTTTCTTCACTAGTTACATACAAAACTTCAAAAAATGTATTTCAGTTTGATGCCTGCACTGGGTCAAGCAAACATGACTAATTACTGAGGACAATCATTTGTGTTTTTTATATGCAAGATAATAAATCCTAAAATTAAATGACAGCAAACATCTTGACCAAATCTGATAAATCATATCCATTTTTTGTGATGATTAAAAAATGAGATGCTTTATTGTGCTAGTAAATAGGATAACTAAATATAAGATAGATTATATAAAATGGTGCTCGTAACTAGGATTACTCGGCTCCAGTTCATTACATCCACATGATTTTAGGAAAATGTTAGGAAAATGGCTTAAATGTCCTTCCTTTGCACCTTTTATAATACAATATCAAATAAAATATTTATCAAGAAAAGAAATGGCACCGTCTTTATTGCTGAGATTAAACTTAAATTTGTTTTAAGCTTGCTTATTGCCATCTTTTGTCTTATGTATTTATTTTGTACAACTCTGGCAAGGAAAGGCCTAAAGTCACATGATTCATGGTTCTGGGGAGCTGTTCAGCTGTGTGTATGAGGAAGGCTTTGCTCACAGTCTTGCATAATTATAGGGCCTATGAACACCACTTCTGTCTTTGAACATAGTGGTCCTGCTTGTTGTTGCCTCTCCAAAAATGAAACTGCACTGATATTTATTGTACAATCCGTTGACACATAGTTCATTTCCTCCTAGCCCACACTGCACCCCTGCTGTAGGAATTGGAATCTAATGAACTTGTTGTGTTGTGTTGTTTCAATTTCTCTGTGCATTATGTAATTCAGCATTTTGTGGCTTCTTTAATATTCTGTAACAGCCTTCACAAACATAAATACTGAACCTATGGCTAGATGAAATTCTGTTTTTAGATGTTGTGTTTCTTAGTCATAAGAATAAAACTTCCATGCTGCAAAACTTCTTGGTAAACTTGGACTGAAAGAAAAATATTCTGCAAGTGTTTGACAGTGACAGATGCCCGACTATATATAGTAGTACTGTATTATTTCCAGAATTTCTGAGTGGATTCTGATAGGCCACATAGTTTCATAGACGTCATTGCAAGGTTTGTTGTTAGTTCACACAAGTTACACATTAAAATATGATAGTGAGAAATCTTTCAAAGTAAACCTATTTCAATTTCAAAACTGTGCATCCTTACCTCCTGTAAGGCAACATTGTTCATCACAATGTGAATGAAGCACATTTAATCACTTAAATTTTTTGTTTTTAATATTCTACCAACATCATTTAACCAAGTATCTGAAATAGATAATTACAAAGAGGAGGATTCCTGAAGCAATTTTTTATTTAAATAATTACTGTATACCAGGGTCCATGAACTGTAGCAGTGCATTATAGGTAGCTGAATGCAATCTCTCTGCCCACTCAGTAAAAGTAGGCTAAATTCCTTGAAATGCGAAGTTTAACTCAGGGGGTCTGTATCTGAATTATTACAGAAAGCTTCTCTGTTTTAATTTTAAAAAGTGTCTTAAATACTCAGGCACTCTGCCAGAAAGCTAACTATCCTCTTGTCATTCTTGGAAATTGGAAAAAGCAGAAAGTGATTTTAACTGTTTATAAGACTTCCTGTTACTTTATTTTGCATTAGTCTTGTCTTACTTACTGTATAATTTAATTAACTCTTCATTCATGCTCTGTTGTCCCAAAACAAATTCATACATTCTGACCTTGTCGATATGGATATTAAGCCTCTTAAGAAAATCAGAGGACAAACAATGCTGACTACCAGTGACTTGCCTGAATTGACTCATTTAAAATATACAGAGTTCTCAGAAATAAATACTGTCCAGTATGTAACGACACAAAGCTGCCCTCATCAAATGAATATCTAAGTGGATGAAGAATGACAGACATCAGTTTCTAAAGATTTGGCAGTGTACAAAGTTGCTGTTAGCAAGTAATTTCCAGTCAAAAGGTGTTTAATGTTTGATTTATGATTTGACATTTCATTTAATTTTTGACTGTGTTCATAATTAACATTCATGCAAGGATACTCCTTGGCCTTGGTGAAAATCTTCCACATAAACTGTATATTTAATAAGTATAACTATGTGATAACATTAGCGAATATTGGGTGCAATTCCAGGCAGCCTCAGGAAACAGTAAAAGGATAATATCTAAATTGCCCAAAGCATGGCCTGTGGATGATGTGTGGCCCTCAGGCCCTGCTATACAGCCTGCAGAAATGCTCTCATCCTTTTCTGTAAGAGCTCTGGTTACTTGAGGGAGAAGTTCTGAGTTCAATTTCAAGCTATGGGAACACGCAGAAAACAATGGCCTTTTTAATTTCTTTTTCAAAGGGACTGCAATTACCAGGGATTTATTTAGAAGTGCTAATGACTGATTTGAAGTAGTGTTACGTACAATAAGAACACAGCTTAAAATGTATGGTTCATTAATTGAAAAAGAAAAGAATAAATCTTGTGAATATCCTCCAGTAGGGTTGTTTCTGAAAAGCTGCAGTAATACCAGGGGGTCCTCATTGCTTCCCCGGATTTGACTTTGTTAGCATGGTTTTACCAAAAATTTACTAAACTGGGCCATGGGCAGAATCATTGGAATACCATAGTATGACGAAGGTTTCTGAAATCAGGTAACAATATTAAACTATGATTTCCTCATGGTTCAGTATAGTAAAGCATGATAGAAGATGTTGAAACCATGGACAGCCGATTTTGAATTATTGATTTGTTTAAATTGTGGAAAACTATGGTTTTTCACAATTAAAGGGGGTAATCCTGCATTTTTTGTACTTCAATACACTGTTTTTCTTTGCCGTTTCCAGTAGGCACCCTGATACAATCTTAATCTTCAATTGTTGTATACCGTACCTTTCAGTTACAAACGTTTATGCTTTCAGCATCTGCAGTGTTTTATTATCAGAAATCCTAGAACCTTAATTCCTTTGTTTATGACTCACACCGTGTTCTTTCTGACACCCACAGTTTATTTCTTCAGTGACAATAGTGAAAATGAATCAGCAGACTGTTCTCAGGATGTATTTGAGTTTTTGTGCGGTGAGCAGAGAGGAAAATCCATGATGGATACCCAACAGACTGAAATAGATTTCAGGGCATTGGACATGATTCCTTGTCCATTTCTGGAACACATGCATACTTGAACAGCACTGTGCAGTATATGCTTGTTTTCAAGTATCATTAACACAATGGTACTGTTACATTGCACATGCTTGTAATTCTTATTCATTTTTGTCTGGAGGCAGGTGAACTATTGTATAAATTGCTAGGTGAAGTGTAATGTGGCTTAAAATGAAATTCAAAACAATGGAAATATCTTTTACAAAAACAATTCAACTTACAATATTTGACTATTATTTTCTGAGTCCTTCAAACGTACCAGTTACGTAGGCCATTAGTCAGAATAAGCACTATAACACAATGAAAGATGACAGCTGTGGAGAGTTAAGCAGTAAGGCGGGTCAGAGTATATAATTGTAGGTAGTACTGTATGGTACCACCATACTATTAATCATACTATTTTTGCACTGTTCCAAGAATTACCTTGCACTGTTTTTGTACTGTTATATTTTCTCTGTTTGCGGAATTTTGCACAGTTTTGATTACTTGATTACATGTTATTTATGTTATGTTATTACATGTTACTGTTATTGCTATTGTGTTACTGTCTACTGTCTTATCTTCTGTCCTATTTATATACTGCACCTGAGTGACTAATGAGAAACACTTTTCATTATACTATGCACCTGTGTAAGTTTAATGACAATAAAGTTGAATTGAATTGAATTGAATTGAATGGTTACCTCTATTGGTCCTTTTCATGATCAAGAACTAATTGTCTTAGTATCAATCTAAATACCCTTTTTACCCCATAGTCACCTGTAACTGTGTGTGAAAAATTGCATGTTAGTCCCCCGTCTGTGAATACCAAATGTTTCTCTCTAGTATATACACTTGTAAATAGAAATAAGATGGATAAATTGCAAAAATCAGTAACTGCCCTGCTATGTCTGCTATGAAAATATTGGCATAGGAGTATGTGCCTTATCTTAGGGAGCATGTCAATAATCAGCACATCTCTTAACATAAGAGTAATTTATAATAATGTGCAATTGAAAATAAGTTGTGAAATAGACACCATGCAGGTTGAAGACTGGCTATATTGTTTTTTGAAGTAGACAAAATACTGCAAAACACGATTTTATTAGTAAGATTCTGATTTTGAGTTTTCTAAAAATATGAAAATGTAATGTGCCATGAAATTGATTAGTCATAAAACATGGGACATATTAAAAATAAATCCCTTTATGGCAGTAAATAACATAATGTCTATTATTAACATCTAATAAAAAATCTATTTTTGCTGTAATTTGGAAATTCTAAATATTGTAAGCTTTCACAGGCTGAAAACATGACCAGAAGCCTGAACAGGAAAGATGAAGTAGAGCCAATGCCGTTTTTGTGCTTAATCTTTATCTTTCTTCCTCTGACAAAGCAAATAAATTTTGCCTTGTGCTAAAATGTTTTGGTATTGGTGTCCTTCGGATTTTATTTTGTTATCTAGGAATGCCTCCATGATGAGAAGAAAACACTTGTGCTGAAAGGCAGCTTTCATAAGAAGTATCTCAGCTCATACCATTTTTCATAACACCATACAGTAGTTCATGTTTTATGTAATGGCATAAGGTTTGAGTGGTTCAGCAAACAACATACTGTATGCATATTATCTTATCTTATCTTTTCACATTTTACATATTCAGGAAAATAATAAAGAACCCATTGTCTTATTTTCTTTTATTTTTATTCCTTAAGATGCACCTTATTGTGGTTGATGAATATGGTCTTTAATATACATGGATAAGATGTGTCTGTTCACATACACTGTGAAGCTTTATTGAAAGAGGCTTGTTACAGTATGTGTTAAATGATTGTGTCAATTACAAACTGAGTTTTATTCAGGGACAATTAGTCAGACTTTTATTAAAATTTCTGATAATGTGAGCATCCAGCAGAAAGCTAAATATTTTTTAATGAAAATTAACCAAAGCCGCTGCGAAATTTCATCATGTAGGTCACCATACCCAATATTAACATGATTTATTCCCTGCAGTTTTATATTCAGAACAAATACATTTTCCCTATGGTCAGATTGAGCCTGCACAGATCTATGATTCTATGAATCTTAAATTTTATAATTACCCCCCATAATTAAAATACAGAAAGGAAGATTTTTTTTTGTAAATTATTGAAATTAAGCTACACGAATATCAGGTCCTTTAGGGAGTTATCTTGATAAAAGCCCTGATCATCCTTGTGTGGAGGTTTTTTAAATGATGCATAATACTACACACACTACTTTGGATCCATCATAACATTTTTAATGGGCTTGTTAATTCTGTTTCAGAAGGTCTGCAGGGCCTCAAACTATTAACGTCTAACATTTCCTTCACCATTTCTGCAAGTCTCCAGATATTGTTAGATGTATAATGTGACAAATATGCAGTCAAACGTCTAGAAATCAGCCTAAAAACATGCCCAAATTGAATTCTGAATCCCATCAAAGATGTTTTACCTCTGATTTATTGGGATGGTCTTTTTTAAACTCACTAAAGCTCTTTTCAGGGAAGGGGGTGACTTCTTAGCAAAGCACAAAGAGAAGTCGCTTTTATTAAATTAAATAAACGCAATAGCCTGAAATGCACATTTGTTATAATGCATTTTCATATGCTTTGGCATTGCAAACTGATGCCTGAAACAAAGGAAGAATGCTCCACAACCAAAAAGGAGTTAGAACAATAGAATATGAGAAAATATATAAACCTGTTTGGTTTCTATTTCCTAATTAATCTGGGGTATTGACAATATTGTTCATTAAAATTAGTTTTTTTTTCTAAATATTCTATCTTGGTTTCATTCTCCTCCTGAATGTTATGTATAATACAGTAGAAAACATATACTGTATACAGTATAATCTTTTCTTGTACAGTACTTCATACAGACCTACTATAACAGTCACAAAGTATATCAGTAAAATGCTGTTGTATTTGTTTTAGCTATCAGTCATTAATAAATGTGCTTTATGTTCATATAGACAAATTATCATCTTCGTTTGCACGCTATTCAAAAGAACATTATAAAAATGTTAAACATCATTAATAGGCAATGATGCTGTTATTCCATCTTTCCATTTTGGCAGACTACTTTGAAATATGATTCCAGGTAATACTGATAAAAAGGTGACGCTACTATACAGTATATTGCTATCCTGAAGTGGGGGTATTTGTTCATATAGACAGCAGTTGACTGCATCACTCATTACGAACACCAACATCAATTGAAAAATTTAAAAGGAGATTTTTAAGATGAAATTTGAAAACTACCATTACTTCAATCAATGAAAGAAGGTGACTGTCTTGATATACAGTTTGCTATTTGATCATTTTCTTTAACCATGAAACTATGGTTTCAGACTAGAGAGAGACATTATCTGCCTTTTATGATCTTGGAGACCAAGGGTCATTTCAGTCACCCAAGTACTACATCAGTTCTATAACAGCTATACAGACGTCCAGGCTTTGGGTAAGGGATAACATAGTTTAATTCCACATCAGATGCATTTAGATGTGTTTACCAACAGTTTCTCAAAGTTTATAAAGCTTGATTCTGGACACTTCTTTACTTCTGTGCTTCAATGGCATTGTTTCAACATCTTTTGGAAACTGGATTTACCACTTTAGACAGTACTCTTACAATAGCCTGGACATCTTCACTGAACACAGAATTGCCCTACACAGCTATTTTATCCTTGACAAATCAAATATTTTGCAGCTGTCTGCATAAAATTAGATTTTGTTTTATTTCTTTGTATGCAGAGATATGTTTTTATTTTCACTGACACACAAAATGGACAGAATAAACTAAGTTGAAATGAATGTAAATGTTGTGTGGCTTAAACTTAGCAGAAAAGAGGCAAATAACCTCTCCTTGTACAGTATGTTACTGTACCTTTTTATGACTTGACAGATAAAAAAAACTCTTTACATTCTATAATATCTTGTTTGCTGTTGTTGTTTGCCTTGGTTTTTGCACATTAAGTATATGTTGGCCTGCATATTATATATTTGGTTTGTTCACTGATAAATGAAAGTAGTAATGTAAGTTTGTAATCTATTTAAACATTAAGTTCTTAATCAGTTAAGAATACTCTTGTCTTAAATACGGTATGTTACATGTTTTTGGACAGAATAGATTGAATTTTAAGACACAAACTATCTTATTTGTACATAATTTGTAGGTGGTGATGTGGAAGGCTTTTAAAATTCCATGCTTTGTTTCACTTCTTTTTCCCTCATGAAATGGAGTGGCATTCAGACACTTGATTGACAGAGTTAATAGAGTTAATGCATGACAGGGAAGCCCCATTGCTTTGGGCTTTTTCATTACTTTCTATTACTACAATGTACATAATTTTTAGGATAGAAATAAGTGGATACCAAATACATAACTAATATTCCATCATTTTAGCAGTAGTGACATGAAAATATTATTGTATATTATTAACCTTGTTATTGCAAAGTTATAGTAGTTACATAAATAATAAATGTGAAACAGGACTTCATTATCTATGGCTGTATTGAACTGATTTATTTACCTAAACTGCATCTTCCATAAAGGACAGAATACAAATTCAGAAAGTCAGAAATGGATGATAATTATTATGCACTATGAAAAGGCTATATAGCACATACAGTAAGGGGTTTGCTGCTGAGCTACACAATATTGTTTTGTTTCTTTCCTTTCAATACAGAAGCACAAGGTGGACCTTTTCTACAAGCTGCGCCACGTGATGAATGAGCTGATTGACCTCCGCAGGCAGCTGCTCTCGGGTCACCTGACCCAGGATCAGATTCGAGACGTGAAGAGGCATATCACTGTGCGGCTGGACTGGGGCAATGAGTGAGTGTCTGTACGCCACTTTGTTGTTGCTCACCGGTGGGAAAATGGCAGGATAGAGAGGCCTGCGCACTCTGTCAGTAATGTCAGCTATGTCAGCTGATGTCGCTTGTTAAAGAAGAATAGCCTTACATGAAGGGTGAAGGCTATTTAAATCAGAGGCAATCAACATGTCTGTTATCAGTATTCTCAAATTATGAACATGCAGATTAGTGGAAGCCCCAGATTTTGCTTTTCTTAGCAGGAGCCATACTGCAAGTATATATTTGTTTCAGTTTTACATTACATTACTCAGGGTAATATTATTTGAACACACAATTTTAATTTTCTCTTACCTACAGTATTTGTTCTACTAGATGCTCTTCTCACAGTTTCAAAATTATCTGTTTTTGGTTCCTACAACACTGATCAACGTTATTTTAACAAGATTCATTTTACTACAGAACCATAGACAGACATTTATCTATATAAGCAAAAATAACAGACTTTGATGCTCAAAGATATAATCTACTACTCCAGATCTATAATCTTCCTCTCTCTCTCTAATTGTAGAAGTAACCTTTTCACGCTTTTTTGTTTTTTCACTCTTGAATGGCTTGCAATTATATACTTGCCTTTAGTATCTTTAGTACTGTTAGAGTTGTCCTGTACGGTGCTGTTCTGTTGCTTCTGGATTGGGCAGTACAAATTCATTAGGTAAAGCTAAGGCATCTAGACCCATAGCTCAGAGATTAGAATGCATCAGTGAGGCAGTTTTGGCAAACTGCACTGACACACACAGCATATGACTTCCTGTTTTCACTGTTTTAGTTGTCACCGCTTTATTCAGAGGATGAGTCATCAGGAGAGTCGCAGAGGGCTGCAGTGAAGATGAGACTCTTAAAAAGCTTAATGTGCTTTTTCTGTTATTGCCCCCGAGATTTTTTAAATCTTTTAAAGACTATCTTGTAATTGTTCTAATGTCAACAGTTTTTCACAGATATTTTAGAAACTCATAATAATCTCAGGTTTATCTTATTCTCTCATTAGCATGATTTCTGTAATTGCAAGCCTGCTTATGACTCTCAAAAAACTCCATATTTGTAGCAGTTAAGAAAAGAACAATATTGGCATTGGATGAGGATCATCTGTTTTGTTTGCCTTAAAACAACATTTTATCACTTTCTTGAAATAAAATTTCATTTCACAGCTACCTAGAAACAGCTTGGTTTCCGTTTTTTCCAGGAACCAGTGCAGTACTAAAATTAGACATTCAGATATCTGCATATTTTGACAATTATAAACTGTTTCAGTCAGTGTTTTGATTTCATATCAATATACATAAAAAGTCTAACTACAGAAGCAGTGCAGGCTTCTTATCTGTTTGCCCATTGCTGAACTTGACGCAGTCCATTCTGTGAGTTGATCTGATCATTTCTGTGGAGGTAGCACTGCCTTGTAATTCCTGCTCATACTATGTATTCACTGCTGATGCTTTAATCGTATAGATCTCCTTATAAATAAAGAAGATGAGACAACAAAATAGGATGCTTGTGTCTGGGGAAATAAAAGACATTGCACAGCAGCTCCAGTTATTAGTAAGAGTTATTAGGTATTGGATTAACTGTCAGCACAGACTTCACTTTATCAAAATTTGTAGGAGGTATAGACACCCAGCTTTCCTCAGGTCAGGAGCATAATTGCTGCTCAATTTCCCTATTTAATCTTCTCCCTAGGTAATTAGTCAAGTCTGTTTTGTGTTTTCCTGACTCCCAATGAACAAACCACTATACAGCGAATATGTCTTCAAATTAGTAGCAATAAGGTTTTCTTGACTGCTTTGAGAGCTGCCAGAATTTCTATCATCAGACTGATGTGTCCTTTTGGAATTCTGGGAGTTCCATGATTTATTAGATGGAAGATATTACTTAAAGTGTTTGAAGTCTCATGGGATGTCAAAGACAAAAAACCTATAGTGTGTACATTAAAAATGCTTAATCTGTTGTGTATTTAAAATTATAGTCATAGTGGTGTTTCACTTTACAACAGCCAGCTGAGCAATGCTGATTAGTTACTTTTTATGTGCAGGTCTGTTTGTGTCTGTTTATTAGGGAGTGGTATCTCTACACAAGGATATGGTAAATTCATAATTCATGAAATCTTTGTACTTCTTAGATCAAGATATATCTTGGAGGAGTTGAGTTCTGTGTAAATTATTTCCAGTTGAACACCATCAAGCAGGATTATGAAGAATTAAGGCAATAGAAACATCTGTCAGCTGCTGGTTCTCTTAGGATTTCATTTCATTGCACTGCCTAATCTGTCTAATGTAATCTACGGTGCTGTATTGTGTGCCTGCTGGTTCATAATGGCTACTATGCATCACCCATGTGGGTGCACCACTTTATCACTACAGAGAATCTTCCACACAAGGCAAAAAACATTTACCAGTGAGCTTTTTATTACTACATTAATTTGAATTGTTATATTTTCATTGTGTGACAATTTAGTTCACTAAAGCTTCTTACAAAAGAAGTGACAACAAAGTTAATTTGCTAGGTGAGGTACAGTAACAGTAGCATGGAGGTAACTAGTTTAAAAAAAATAAAAATACATTTCTAGACACTCAGTAGGAGAATAAATAACTTCTAATAAATCTTCCAATCAATTAAAGCAACGCCTTGGATGTCAGATTGTACTGTGTTTGAAAAGATGCTAATTAATGTGAGCACTCCTAGGAAGAAACCCAGCAGAACATGTTTATTTAGTCTGGGTTGGCATTGCTCACTGTGGGTATGGTTAAAATGTATTAAATGTGAAGCCTTACAGTGTGCTGTTACCCTTCCAGCATTGCGCTGACCTCATCTTCTCAGTATTTGGTCCTTAAAAAATGTACGAATGTCCATTGTGCCAAACAGATGTGTGGAGATGTAACTGAGAACTAAATATATATATTAAAAAACTTTTCGAAGATGTGTTGCATCTGGATGGATAACCTTCGGCCTCCTCCCAAATATCAGAAAAGGAAGAGACAGCAAAAATGAGTATTTCAGCTATGAATTTGGAAAAAGCTACCGATGTATTCAACTAAAGAGGCCATCTTAGACTCCCAGAGCAGTAGGAGTCTGTGTCACACTGAGACAAACCCAGTTCAGTCAGTTCAACATACAAAACAAACAATGTTCATAAATATTTAAATTCTGGACTCTGTTATTCCTCAGATAGAGTCTTTTCAGAGTGATGCTGTCTTAGTAATCACACCTTGTTACCATAATCAATAATAGTAACAACAGCAATAGTACTGTAACAGTGTTTAACTTAACACTTAACATATAAAAAATGTTACAATATTGCAGGCCTGTCTTAATAAATACTTGTTTTTGTACAAAGATTCCAACAGTGGCCATTTCACATATGATGCATTTCATCCAAATATTGAATACCAACCCAGGATCTAAAATGTATTCAATTAGAAGCTGGATGAAGAGAACAATATCTTAAAGATTCGTTAGTTCTGTTTCGGTTGTACTCCCTCATTTTGAATAACAGTTAAAATCCCTGCGTTTTAGTCTAGAGGGAGAACAGTAATTGTTCTTTGTCTTGGAATGGTTAAATCAATGCAGACTGATTGCTGACACATCCATTTCCTTATAGCTTAAAGTTTCTAATCGATTCTAAGGGACACCCAATGGCCCCTTGAAATAAAGGAAGCATTTAAAAGTAATTTGTCTCCTGTGTTTTAAGAGTACCATTTATATTACACAGAGCTGGTAACACCATTTTTAAATCACTCTGAAATTTTCAAATTAACACTGAAACTGTTTTTAAGTACCATAAATGCCTGTGCATAACGAGATTTTTGTTCATATCCTCTGCTGTTTTACCTAAAACTAAAAATAGCTTGAGTGTCGTCTGCAACAAACTTTATAATGATCCAAAAGCTAAATATTTCCCATTGTACCCATTTAGCATGAGAAGCAGAGGCATGCAGATACTTAGCTGAATGAATCTCAGAATGTGATAATGAATGAATGCCTTCGGCAATTGTAAGCCCAGAAGAAAACCCAGAAATGTTAACTTAAAAAGGTTATAACTCAAGGAGCAGTTATGGGAGTAGTGAGTTGCTTTCCGGTCAGTGTGTAATGTCCCAGAAGCATAGATTCACTGCTCCCTTCATCACCTCACCTCACAAGTTAGGTGGATTCTTTGACAATCCAGGGAATTACTGGTGTATTCTTCACAGAGGTTTAGGTATACTGTAGGCAAATGGTAATATTTTCAAAAAAAGCTGTAACTTAATAAAGGGTATATTTTAAATGTAGGTAAGATCCTTCACTTTGGAAAAGGAAAGCTCCACATAAAATCAGAAACATTTGGAATTATGAACACTCTTAACACTATTAGAAATAAACTCTGAGATGTAATGTACAGTAGCAGTAACCCGATCTCCATATTTAACTCAGAGTAAGTGTTCCCCAGAATGACCACAAGGGGCCATTTTTTTAACTAGCCGTACTGCTGATGTGCAGGAATGATTGGCTGAAGGTGTGTTGGTTACATATAGCTAGTGCGCCTCTTGGCTAATTTAACTTTTCCACAGCTTCCACAGGTGCAGCTGAGAGGGATGACGTATGCAATTCAAGTGGTTTGGAGTGTTTTGGACACATGCTGCTTTGGACGAGAGTTTTTATTTGTGTTGTTACTGTACCTAAAAGACTGGGATGTAAGACTTTAGTTTGTGATAATCCTTTAGCTCGTTGCATGCTTTTGACTACTTAAGATTATATTTATAAAAACTGTATTAATTGCATTGAACTGCTGTATGCTGTTTCTTTGATGTGAAACTGGTGTTATATATACAGGTATTGACTCAATATATATAAATCCCCTTAAATTTGGGGTAATATGAAAAGCTAAAGATGAGTATAATAATATAACATTACTTTATTAACCCTTTACAATTTCTTGCATTAGGAATTATCTTTTCACATACCCCAGCTTGCTCTCCATGAGACACACAGACACACAGACAGGGAGAGAGCCTGGGGTCAGAGCACAGGGTCTGCCATTGTACAGCGCCCCTGGAGCAGTTGGTGTTAAGGGCCTTGCTCAGGAGCCCAACGGAGTAGGATTCCTCTGCCGGCTGTGGGACATAAATACCTTGCAAAAGAATCCTGCACATGCTGCCCACAAATTACCCTTTTCTGCCTTTTTTCTGATGTTACACTGCAAACTACTGTATGTATGACTTACCTACTGTACAAACTGGAGTAATATTAAACCACGCATTAGATGCTGGCACAGCTTGATACATGGATATTCTTTCAAGTTGAACCTGCTTGTTGACGTTGCATTTCTTGGAATGTTTGTGTCAATGTGCATATCCAATTGGCATCTCTAATTCTGTAGTTTGGTTTTAACACAAGTGAATTAACCCACACCAGGACACACAAATGTCCAAACATACCTGTGGGTGTTATTTTGTTTGATTAAATTCATTTGTTTTTTCATGTTTCTGGTAATTTAGTTCTCATTAGCACTTTTCATCATTACATGAATTAATTTGCCTTGACCCACCCTATGTTAATGTGCTGGTTGTTTAATTGCTGCTAAATAAATGCAGTGTCTGTAGTAACCAAAGTCGTGATTCTTTTGGATACTGTTGAAATAGTAGCTGAAAACAGATTAATTCAAAGGAACTGTCCAGTTTGTTAAAAGATTATGTGTGTGTACTGTTTTGTGACATACAGCACTAGCATACAAGGCACAGAACCTTATAACTAGACAACATGCACCTGTTTCCACTGACAAAAGAAGAACAGCTGAACATCTGCCAACTTCTATTTGCCCTTTTAGTTCTCTGTGCCAAGTCCCTGTACATTCTATACTAATCACAGCTGTTCGCATTTGCTTGCATTACTTTAATTTTTATTGTATGGAAACTTACTGTAAAATTGTTGGCCAAAAAATTGACACAGCATAGGAGGTCAAGTAAGTTACACCCCAGCAGGGTGAGAAGAGACAGGTGTTGATGTGTGTTTGAAAAGGCAATCCTGTTGTGTAGGTGGTGATCTAAATAGCATAATGTTGGCAGCATGATAGATGCTTTATCCTAATACTAACCAAAGCAACATGTGATTCAGAATGTTGAGCTTCAGCAACAGGTGGGAGAAATCACTTTTATTGTCACACATTGATGTGTCCATCTGGGATTGGCCACAGCCATGCAAGTTATTTCAATCTTATCACAATGATCGAAATATTTTTCTCTGTCTCTGACAGGCACCTAGGCCTCGATCTTGTTCCACGAAAGGAGTTCGAGATGGTGGATGCCGACCAGATCAGTGTCTCAGACCTTTATAAAATGGTAAGTGGAGCTGGTAACAGTGATTGATACCAAGTTGTGACCTTTGAAAAAACCATCGGTCTCTCTGCATGTCTGCGGTGGATTGAGATGAAGACAAAGAATATTTAGATGAGGCTGAAATGGAAATTTAAAAGTGTCTTATATTCCCTTTACTGTACTTAATAGTAGTCAAAATAATGCATCAAGCTTGATATTGCCATAAAACGTTATAAATGTAATGTACAGTACTACTTTTAATCAAGACATTGGATTGATAAAATCTGCTTAAGATAGAGACATTTAAGCAATATTTTTGGTTAAATTATTGCTTTGTACTGTACATACATGGCAATTGTTTAAGGTAATATAGTTTTGAGTCCCTTTAGAGCTCTTTTGTAAATATTGCTAGTGTCAAAAACTGGCAGCAGACAATGGCCGTTCTGTGACTTCTGACAATAACAGAGAAATGAAATGGCACATCTTTAAGGATTTCTAATGACGCTTTAAGGGTTGCTTAGCAACCATCAGTCCTTCTTGGCCTTCAATGGAAGGTATATCCCTAACTACAATGTTTATCAATTTGCAAGTTTTTGTTCTCTGCTATTGGAAATTAGTTTATGGCATTTTAATGAAAACGGTGACATTTGTCCAGCTTCCCAGAAACGAGCAGAGATGAATATCTCAGGATTCTTGTGGTACTCATAGTATAATGCATTTTGAGGGGCTCACTGTTTTAACCTAACATTCAGTTGGATAAATCTGAAAATCTGCATTTTTTTATTTCCTTTCAGTTTTCTGCACTGTTTTTCTCTCTAGCAGTAGTCACCAGAAACTTTAAAACTTTGCATATTTTTACTTCCTATGCTCTTTATATGTAAGTGAAAGACTATCATATCCTGATTTATGTATGTTTTTATTATCAGCAGCATTGTGAGACAAGTACACAATTAGAAATTTTAAGACTGTTCTGTTGCAAGACATGCAAGCTGAACTGTCATACATTTCAGTACACAGCTTTGTTGTTATTGTTTCTATAATTTATATAATTCCAACAAAATGACATTTATAACTCTGCTTCTATAATTATGAAAACAATCTTAGGGATTTGTAAAGCTGTGATACATGTATTTAGAAATTCCAGTAATAGTTATACAATTCTTGATGAAATAGGGACAATTTCCTTTGAGATCAGTGAAATGAGTAAAATTTCCTTTGAGATTAGTGGATACAGTTTTGTGTTTAGATCATCATTAAATGTTTTTCTTTATTTTAATTTGTCGTATCGGTCTCTTTTATTGATGTCAGCTGTACGAGTTTTCACCATTTGCAAGTGTCAGTGAAGTGCAGAGATGGAAATAACGCCATACCTCGGGAGATTAAGAGAGTTGAGCTCACATTTTTGCTTTCTCATATTGCCGAAAGGCCTGTCACATCTACTGTCAGAGCTGTCTTTTCCCTTTCCTCAACCTGCTGAGTGAGCACAAAGCCTTTACAATGTAACCACGCAGACTTTGAAAACAGTTTAACAGTGGAGTAAGCTCTACCTGTAAAAGCTTTTCTTACTGCACATCAGAGCTGAATCTAAGAAGGCAATGTCACGCAGGGGAATAACACAGCTTATCTTTAATTATGTTCTATGCGTAGACTTGAAGAAGCAGCACTCTGCTAGACTGCATTGGGAATTTCTCAAATTCTTTAAATGGTGTGTAAAACATACAGAGACTGCTGCAAAGTCATCTTCTTTGAGGAAAAAAAAAACAGTTGCAGTAATAGGTCATTTCACCTGAAGTGAAAATATGAAAATATGATTCTCCTCAGATTTGACTTGATGAGCTTTTCAGTGCAGCTTCAGAATTGAGTAGGACTGAGTTATTTGAGGTATAGAACAACCTCATTTTTTTTTGTAGTTTAACTGAAATCTCAAAACGATGTTAATATGACTACCATTGCTACTGCAATCCCTTCTCTTAAAAATTTGTATAAAGGAAGGGTAAACCATTCCTGTCCTGAGGGCTTTACATGTAATTGTCAGTTAGCAGCTGATCAAGACCTGAGAACAGGTGATTTCACTTCTTATCCAAATCATTAGTTCAATAATTGGGATCACAGATGAAATGAGTACCAGTGGACTTCAAATATGTTACCAATCCTTGCCAGAAGGCAAGTAACAACTGAGCAACAGTACACTAGTACAGTGCACGTTGCAGTATTCACTGCCTTGTTAATTTATTCCATAATTTTGTTTCAATTGCTGCTGGATTTCTATGCTTGAACCATGCTGTAGTACAGGGTAGTATTAGTAATGGCCAACAGATGAATCTCAGAAGTTTTATGTCTTAGGTCGCAAAGCTATGCTGTAATATTATGAGCAGGGACCTGTTTTGGGACAGTATGGGTCCAATGCTTTTTTGATCTCTTCCAAGTATTTGGCAACACTTTTCTGTAGCTTTCAGATGGTGTCATCTCACTCATCTTTTTGAAGACATTTGCATGACTTGCTACAGTTACTAGCACTGTTACAGTCTGGAGCTGTTGACTTTAAATATCTCACAATTTATCTTCAGCCTCAAATGTAATTTGGATGGCATTTCAATGAAATATTTAATTAGCGTGGATACAGGGATCCTGCCCTCAGAACCCACCATTTCTCATTTGCTGTGTATACATTCAGTGAGGCCATTGCAGCATTGAGGGCACATTATCATCCATCCCCATTCCATGTTAGTATAGGCCCAGGACAGCGTACAGTAGGTTGTCTATATTGGCACAGGGCATTTCATGTCAACCTCATATCAGCCTCTGTTTGCTGTATATTGGTTGTTTTTTATTAGTGTGGGAAATGAGCTTTCAAAAGAAAGCAATGCATTAAGGATGTAATTAATATGAATTACATTCCCTGATTACCCAAAGAAAGACATGGTAAATTTCAGTTATATACTGTATAATCCCTTCTGCTCAAGGGTGCAAGGAAAGGACAAGAATGTTTCTAGTATTTTTCCACCTTGGCCCTTAATTATCTAATTGAACTCATTATTTGCTTAACTGAACAAGTGGAAGTCTTTCCTTGTTCTTGAGAAACTGGAGATTATAGAGATCTACTGTACTTAACCTGCAGGACTATGGTCCTTGAAGACCATAATTTGGTACCTGCTTTTCTACTTATAAATTGGGACTAAAGGAGTCTGTACCAGGAAATCATGGAGATTAGGGTTTGACTGAAATCATTATTTTTTGTTATCAAAGAAAAAGAAATATACTGTACTATTGAGGGCCAAACAATTAAACAAAAATATTGTTATATCCATCAGGATTTGTGTTGTTTTTTTTCTCATTTCAGGTCTTGTTTTCATATTCAGGTGCTTCCTTGAAACTCCTTAGGTTCCCAGTTTGAGTGTAATAGTCAGGAACCCTTGTGGCCTTTCATCTCTCTCAGAACAAAGGCAGAGTCCTTTATAGTAGCTCAGACATCACTAGTCAGCTAGTGCTACCAGTTGGCTAATTAATTGATCATTGGAGCAAAGCCTTCAGTACCTCAAATCTATGCAGATGGTTTGTTATTTCTATGAAGTGTGATTAGATCATTTTGTTATTTTAAATGTATGTACTATTTTAAGAACACTTAAACAGGCATAACCTCCTTAGTCCTTTTGGTCCCTACTGTATATTAAACATTTCTATCCTGCATTGCATGTAGTATCATCATAAATGGGTATAATACATTTTATAATACATTTTGTAATGTACTGTATACAGCAGCACACAAGCAAAGTGGCTTGTGTTAAGCCAACATGTAAATAGTAAAATTAACAATTCATTTTAATCTTTTTAAACAATTTTATATTTTTGTTTTCTAATCACATGCAGAGCAAATAAATGTGTTATGCAGTCTAGTTTCATTACCAACAATAACGAAGGCCTTGGAATGAAGGAGAATAGGTCCCTAGAGTACGAGAAAAATGAAAAGAGGTTTAGCTAAGCCTTTCAGACATATTTTGCCTGAATTATACTTTGTGTTCCAGAGAGCTGTCCTGCTGTTGCCAATTGCTCCTGGAAGAAAAAAGGGTAACACAGTTCATGGAGGCACTCTTTTTGGAGAAGCTCTGGACTTTGGCACAGTAACTGTTATTTAGAGATGAAGCAACAATCAAATGAGTGCCACACAATTAGAACCACCTGCTCCATCTACCTCACTGAAAGAACACGTGGTCTTGATGGGACTAAATATACATTTTAACAGCAGAGCTTTCCCTCTCCAAAATAAAACTGCTAAGGAGAACAGCAACTGCTGATCGCTCCTGCCTACAGTACTCCGTCCCTCCTACTCTCCAGAAATCAGGCTGGCATATGTACAGACCAGTGGGAAGAGTCAAGAGAGAAATCAGTCAACCATTTTTAGCTTTTTTATGGTGCAGTCTTATCTCCGTGCAGGGTAAAAAGCCATTAAATAATGGCCAACACAGAAAAGTAATATAGCAGACGTAGAGAGTACAAGCAAGAATCAAAGTAAAAAATAAATAATAAAATATCAAAATAAAAATCACTGTGTTAGATTTGCATTATAATTTCTAAATGAGCAAGATAAAATTTCTTAGACTTTAAAGAAGTTATAATTCCATTATCAATTTCATTTTACAAGCTCTGGGTGATAAAGTGCCTTTGCACACACCTGTGACTCTATAGATGAAAAAGATGAAGGTTTTTCACTACACTGTCTTAGTTTTCATAAATTAATTTTGCATCATTAGTATCCAATCTTGAAGCCATTGCACCTTTACCTCAATATGCTGTTGTATTTTACATTATTGTAATGTTTTATTTTTTTCATGTATCATAATGCTTCAGAATTCTCTTTATAACTCCTGGGCATTTACTTTAAAAGTATTACAGGGATTGTATTGAGACTCTTTGACGTTTTAAAGCAGTTAGCTTTGATTTCAGCAGATTAGAAAGCTCTCGAAATCAGGTGCGCCTTCAGCACCAGAAACGAAACAAAAGTACTGTTGACACAAATCAGTAAGCTTTTTATATTGTATATAATAATGCAGCGCTCTCTGATGCTTATGTTTGTACACAACCATACTTTTGCTTAATTCCGTACTTCCTTTTCCACGTTGTTTTCGCCATCTGAAAAGGTGGCTAAAATGGACTGGCACAGAAAGATCATTTAGCCTTTAAACGTTTGTTACAAAAAATTCCTGTCCAAAGCCAAAATTATCATTACTTTCCTCATGATAGCGGTCAGAGCTTGGCACCGTTTTTCAGCTTTGGCAGGGAAAAATAAAAAGCTGTTTGCTGATTTTATTTGTTAGGTGTGAGGCCAATGACAGATAGTAGTTTTTGTTGCCCTCTCATAGACATTGTTATCGAGACATACTGTGTACCCTGAAACAGTCTGTCACCAAAAATCTCTGGAAAAGAAAGGCAGGTTTTACAGAAAGAGAAATGTGTAGACGCTTGATTTGGTTTCCTTTGTTGCAAATGTTTTTTTTTTAAGTAATTAAATATTCAATCAGCTTTGCAGGTATTTACTATTTATCCTACTCAAGTATCACATAGCAGATTTACATTAAACCATGGGTAAAGAATAAAGTTCTCTTTTCTAATTTGTGGGGATTTCATTCTTAGACATTGAGACTCTTGTTGCCTAATATTTGAGTAGTATAGGAACTTCTAGCAGATCGGTGTTGATTGATCATACATGGATTGGAAAAATAATGGCTTTATAAGATCAGGCTACTCCATGTATTTTTTTTAAAGTGTGAGAAGGTATTTAAACTTGCTTTGGATTATCACAGAAGGCCAGTAAGGAACTATAAAACATGTCAAGTGACCCCCTAATAAGGCTCATTCTGCAAAAATATAAAGCACTTAAAACCTTTAGTAGCAAAAGTTTTAAGTGAACTTCAACCTGTGCATCACTTTGCGAGACTTCTTTCATTACATTTCTTCTGCTGTAGTATTTGTATCTGCATCAGATCAGTAGGAATGAATCTTATGTTAATTTATGAACACATACACTCATCAACATATGGAGCAGTCTTTTTAAAAAATTCACACACAAGAAGAAACACATTAGATACCACCTAAAATATATCTTACCCAGTCTGCAGCAAATTACTTCCCTCTGTGAATGCCTTCAAAATCCTATAATAACTAAAGCCTTCTGTAGGTGTTATATTTGTGGGCGTCAGAATGTTCTGTGCTATCTCAAAAAAATTCAGACATTCTTCTTTTTGCGAGGAAAAAACTTATCAAACTCCTGCAGGCTACAAAATATAACAGACACATAAAGTACAGTTAAGACCTTTACAGTTGGTTTGCTTCCAGATTAAAACAAAATCTTCCATGTCCATAAGTACTTTTCTGTATCTTTGTCCTCGTCCAAAAAAGCACTAGAGAAGAAATGTCTTTAGAATTATAGTGCGCAATTTCAGTATGAAGACATCAAGTGTCATCCATATTTAGGTCTTTAAAACATTGGAATCGGGAGACACACTCAGAAGAAAACTAAATAACCGATTTTAAATGGAGTTCTTGATTACATTTCACATTCTTATTCATAGCTAAAATGGCAATGTATAGAAGTCCAGAAAGAATTGATAGTTTTCTTATTTTTTATTTTGGTTTTGGTTTTATTGTTAAGATGACTGCCTGCACCTTTATTACATTTTGCCATAGTTCTTAGGCTCTGTGATTTAGGGTATGTGGAAAGGGTTATCTTGGGGTTGTAATGTAGGGGAAACCTTGGTTCTTTATCTTGATGTATTTTGTCCTGGTTAAAATTCCATAAAAAAGATACTAACTAAGGAAATGTCAATATTTGTTATTAAATATAGATGTTGAGATTTTCCATATACAGTAGGATTATAAGAAGAGGTTGAATCATAAATGCCAATATTTGTTATATAGAAAGAATTGCTTTCAATTTAAAATCCCACTCAGTACAGCTCTGTGCTAGCAGGATTTTAGACCCCTAGGAAACAGACTGCTTGTACTCCTAGGAGTCTGAAGTAAATGTTACAACATTATTATTTCTGATTACAGAAGCAAAAAGGTTATCGTGCAATACATTGGTCAATCTCAACACAGCTACAAAAGCAATGTATTTTTTAAATTTGATACGCCAGTTTCTGATAATAGAGCTTTTTTTCTGTGTGCATGTGGTTTACATGTTCCAGTATTGTCCTGATCTTTCTTTTAGTATTTGTGGTTGACATTGAATCCAAGCGTGTCTGGGATGACTCTGGGATCACATCAATGGTATTTTCAGAAAGACTGAATTGTTTATGAGAGCAGTAGTCCAGACAACAAAGCTCAGATTCTTTTGGGAATTCCAAATTTCCTAAACTAGACTAAACCTTTTTTTTAATTGTCTGCATAGTATTTCTTATGTCATTACCATGACTGTTGCATAATAGTTTGTTCCATATTGGGAATAGAGCCAATAGGCTTTTATATAAACCAAGAAGAATATTTCAAAGTTGTTATAATGTGAGCAAATGTGCATTGATTGACTAATACTGTTCATTTAAAATACAATTATATATATATTAATTTTCTATGAATTTATTGATTTTTCTGATTTGATATTGAACTTACAGAGCTCATAAAAACTGAAGTGGATCACAAAGACAGTTCTGCTTATAGTGTCTGGTGTTCTGGATTAATTTGGATTGTGATGTGTACATTTAAACATTAATATACCCCACTACAACACATAATAGTGATCCCTGTGCTGACAATGGCACCGTGAACATAAATGAGTACTGCTCCGCTCTCACATCTTTACTTCCAATGCCTGTCCACTCCTGTGGGTAGCAGACTGCCAGTCAGCAGCCAGCAGTATGGTGCCTGGCAAAGAACAGCCTGTTATTTCTCAGCCTGTCCCCCTCCCAGTGAGGGTACCCTCTACCTTCATCAGACCCTCTGCGTGCTACTGGAAACAAGCCCAGAGCTTGCCCTCACCTGCTGCTATCCCAGCTAGGGAACAGCTGATGAAAAGTCTACATGCTAGCCATGCGCACCTGTCAACTTCAAAAGCCCTTCCACCATTTTGTATCTCTTTTTGTTACTATATAATTGGGCTGGTTAAGCTCACACCTTAGCTGCAGGTTAACTCAGTATTGCTAATATAGTTTTCCCACATTCTTCTTTTTCTCATACTAACGATACAGAGAAGATGTCACCCTTCTTACTTAGGACTAAATCTTCTATGTAATGTTCTATGTAACTTGCAAAAATGATATTTTGTTTGACAAGTTTTGTTTGTGTTGCTGTGGTCAGATACATGTGCCCTTTTTCCCTTACAGTATGTTGGATTTATTTTTGTTTTACAAAGTATCAATATTTTATTCTTACCTTGCAGGAAGTACTTTGTTTTCAGTGTCAAAATGCTTGTTCACAAATGGGAAATACAAGGAATAAAAAAATGAAGTGTGTGCCAATAGCCTAGAGTTTTGAGATTGAACATTACCTTTGCTGATTTCTAACATGAAGTGTACATGTCCATTACAAACACTTTTAAAGGAGATCTTGAAACCAGCTACTCTGGCCAAAGCTAAAGTCGCTGCTGGCCCACTTTTGTGTTGTTCCTGGCTGGTTACTTTGATTTTTTTGCCAAAGATGCCTTAAGAATTCCATCTGCCCATTTCTGGATCTCATTTTGTCCTCTCTCTCTCTCTGTTTAGATGCTTCCAAATCATGATTGCTTCCAAAAACACTATTTCACTTTCTTGTCTACTCTTGGTTTAAGGTTCATGTGAGACCACTCTGGCTTCAGTATTCATGTATCTTTCTTGGGCCAAATGGAGCAGTTTAAAATTCTCACTGGTCAGATACTGTAGAAGAAATACAAGTATTTATGAGTCCCTTGCCGAATGGAATCCCTTAATTAAAACACATGAAGTATCAAAGACATTTAAAAACGAATGTTTATAATGTTTCCTGGATATAGCATGAAATTATTAGGTGGGTCTGAGTCTTTTGTTTTAATGCTAAAGGAAATATAGTTTGTGGTCACAAAGCATTTTTTATGAGCTGAAAGGTGACCAGGGATGGAGCCATCCCGGTGTCACAGGGAACTGGGTCCTCCAGAGAACAAAGAAAAAAAGTTATAAGAGAGAACGCAGGCACGAAAGAGGAGAGATGATAATGTATAGCATATTATTGTCATGACTATTTCAGGTGTGAGTACTTAGTGAGTAGAGGGTGAGAAGGATCAGAAAGAGATACAAGTAATAGTAGAATGTATTGCTGTGATAGTAGGTCCATCAGACATGTACAGTATTCACATCTAAACAAAGTTGAATTGTTAATTTATTCTTGACTTTTGAAAAAGTCACACCAGACAGCTTCGATATCTCTCATGTAGAGTAAAACAACTTGACTAGGCCACACCTTGCATTTCTAGACACAGTCTCCCAGCTAGTCTTAAATTGTTTTCTGCTGTGTTTCCTATGTGTAATTCACCCACTCATTATCTGATCACTTCTTCCAATTCACGGTCATGGGGGAACCAGAGCCTATTCTGGCAAGCAACATACACCTGTCCATCGCATCCACAAACACATCCACACACACTCACACCAGGGTCAGTTTTACCAGAAGCAAAATAACTCACCAGTATGTCTTTGTACATGTTGCTTTATACATTAACGCTCATCACACAGCGACATCGTGACAACCCATCCTAATTGTAATTTTGTAAGAAAATGATTAGTTTGAATTATAATTGAACAATTACATGAAGTGAGGGCTGCATTATTTTTCCAAGTGCTTTAAGATTATACAGTACTATATAAGTGAAAGGAACACGAGATGAAATGAATATTGAGCAATCAAAAACTGACAATGGTGGATTTGGAAATCTAAACTCATATGCTTTAACAAATTGCACAGGGAACTTTATGCTCAAGCTAGAAAGATTAGTATATGACCCCTCTCTGAAAAGCTACATTTTTCTGTCCTGCAGATGAGGATTGAGAGCCTGTTAACAGGTCCTGTTATGGGAAAAAGGGCAGAATTCCAATTAATCACATTGGTGGGAATACAGTCTGCCGCATTTGTCAACATAACCAATTGCGTGGCTCTGTGGAATTGAAAGTAAGCCATAACTCCATAGGCCCCAGGTAGCAGGAGACAGCTCACCTTACCTACTCTGCACTGTCCCATTTCTCTGAATTGAAATTGATAGTTCCAAGGGGCAGCTCAGGTTAGATAAATGCTTTTTCTTGGATATGAAATGTCCATTCCATTATTTAATGTCTTAAAAATAGATGAAGCTACAGCCACTGTAACTTTTTGAAATGTCATAATGAAGACATCTCAGTGTTTTTAAAATAATTAAAGTGTGGCTGTGGTGTTATGTTCATGTTGTGATTTCCAGTTTGGATATGCTGTGCCATTTGTTACTGTATTTCAAGCTTACATGTTTCTCTGAAATTCATTAGTTCAGAGCTGCTTGTGTTTGGAATTTCATTCAAAGCTTCCTCATATATACACTTACATCTAGTCAGTTTATGATTTTATTTACACATAGTGATATGCAAAAGGCCAAAAATTAAAACTATTATTGATATGTGAATATGAGTGACAATGACTTGAACCAATCATAGAGAACAATTAGACACGTTTAAAGAAAATGGTCTAGGCAGGTCTACTGTGAAGTAAGCTCTTACTGTACAATTATATGATTCAGTAAGTTTTGCAAGGGAGCAGACAGATTTTGTGTAATGAGACTAGCAGTGTCTAATAATTCAGAAAGAAGAGTCCAGCCTCCCACTGAACCGAATGCACAGGTAATCTCTGCAGTTTGTCATTACCACCACTTTTCCTCTATGTTATCATTTGTTACAGTATTACTTGGCAAGAGAATGCTAGGATTGATTCCAAGGGAGCAACAGGGTCACACTTGTCAGAGGTCACAGTGTTGTTTTGATCACACAGAAGCTTGGATCAACATGGAGTATCAGAATGCAGCTGCAGTCTTTTTAACTATCAGCATTTGTAATATAACTCCAAAGTTGTTATATTCAAAGTTTGAACTTTTCAGTTATTTTAAATGTAAAAATGTAAGTCTGATCTATTGTTTCATTTAGCTATGTACTTTATTGCATGCAATTGATACTATGCTTGATGAACTAGACTAAAACAGCTTCTTTGGGTTTGTGTTTTGCAGCATTTGTCCAGTCGGCACAGTGTCCAGCAAAGCACATCACAGGTGAGTTCAGTGTATAAAAAACAAGCCTCCACATCCTGACCAGTCTTTGACATCTCTGATTTAAACAGAACATGCTACACAAGCATAAGGTTCCCAGTGCAATTTGCCAATAAATACACTACAGCACTGACTATGACTGTCTTCTGTGCTTTTTGTATTCTGGAATGTGTCTTGTACATCATTAATATAGATTTTTGAAATATTAATTTATCTTGGTTTCTAATGAACATGGTAAATTAAATGCACAACGTTTCCACTGTGTACTGACAAATGGCTACACGCTACTGTGATGAGGTTCTCTTTTCAGCCTTAACTTTTTTTTAAGTTAAAACAAATGTAAGGCTGGCATTGGTGTTGGCAATAATGGATGTTTTATACATTCCAGAAACCACTTTAGGTTCTTTACAGATCAACAGCAGTTTAATGGATAGAAAAATTATTTGCCATGCTGTGGAGATGTGACATTACTCTTTTATTCTTTGGAACAGGGAGACAGTGTGCGTCAACGTCATGGTGAGGCGTGCCGCATCCCCGTGCCTCACCACCTCTTCCTCAGTCTGAAGAGCTTCACCTATAACACCATCGGAGAGGACACTGATGTCTTCTTCTCGCTGTATGACGTCAGGGAGGGCAAGCAGATCAGGTACTGACAACACTTACCTGTCATAAACACTGAGAATCTGTCTGACTGCTGTAGGGAGAGGCCTACATTTTTAGGCATAAACAAAATTTGAAATAAAATTAAAAGATTGCAGTATACACATTTTTCCCATTCAGGGAAAAGACAGTAGGTGTTTTTAAATCCTGGCACCAGGGTTAAATTGTACCTGATTAGAATATTGTACCTGAGTGGTAATTGCTTTAGAAACCTAAACAGCTTTTTTTTTCACTGATATACAGTACTGTACAGTAGTGTTTTATCATGCAAAGGACAGGGTGAGGATATAAGCAGAAATGTAGTTCACCAAACAGGAAAAAGTAACCCATTCATATAAATGTAAATTGTCAAAAAACTGACTAGGTATTAAGACATTAAACAAAGCTCATGCTTTTAAAAAGCACTTGAAATATTGCACCTTTCATTCTCCTGTTATTGTTGTTGCTTATGTTCCAGCACATTATTAATTCTTGTCAAACCTGTTGGTAGCTCCAACAAAGTAAATAAAGTATTTCTGGGGTTTCTGTAGTTTTTTTTTAAATTTGAAGGCTTGCAGAACATGATTAGTGTTATATTAGTCAGGTTGCTGTAATATCTGAAACTGCCAAAGGTGTGAACAGATGTTGACACATAGGACTGATGAGTGGGTTCTCTGTGTTCTATCACTGTGCGCCTACCTGTACTTCCATTCTTCACAGGCCAGGGGCCCTCTTTTCCACTTCGTATATTATGTCTAATAATTTCAGTCACGTGACAGTCTGAATTGCTAGCCAGTAAAACCCATTTTGAGGCGAGGAGAAACCTTTCACAAATGCAGTGCTGCAAACCCGTCTCAGTATCTAGTACGCTTTAATTGCAAGGGCGCAAAAACTATTAAGAATTGTACAAGCATTTAAGAATTATTAAGAACAATTAAGAATATCAAAATTAACATACTTCTGGTAGCAATGAACAATGCATATCCAGAAAACATTGTCAATAATGTTTTCTTGTGAGACACTGATAGTACTAGACATAAGCTAGTTTGCAAAAATAAGCTTGAACAATTATTGTCAATCTTGTTTTGGAGCGTTATCAATATACTGTATGTAGCATGAAAAGGGATTTGCTTTATTGAAAAATTTAAATTTCCACAAGAAATGTCTGCTGAAACACAGGAAAGGTAATAAAGGTAATGTCTCATAATGGGGTTCATCAGATTCAGAAGGCCACATTTGTGACAAGCAAGGATTTTGTTACTGGTTAGGCGAATATCTGTGTAGTTAGCCACGGCGGATAATTACAGCCTGTTGTATGCATCTTCATCTGAGGTGCAAAAGGGGAAATTGACTTCTGTTGAGAGAAAGGACTCATTACCTTCCCTTTATGCTCATGACTCTCCATGTTCCATCACGACAGTTCTCTGTGGAGTTCCTTGGTCAGCTTTAGAGTGTATCTTCATGTTTTTAGGAATTTCTGCAGGCACACAAACCCACAAAGGATTGTCACAATCATTCTCTAACCTCATGAACCTGGGATTCAACTGAAAATAATCAGTAAAACCATTTCTAGTGTCCAGGCACCTTGTTGTCAACCCTCAACATTATAATCATGTGAAAAATAGACCACAACTTGTCTCTTACTGCCAGAATTAATTTAGAAATTTGTAAAACAGCAGTAAACTCCTCACTGCTTTGCTTGTATTCATTTCTGGCTTGTTAACATCATTAGTCATTTTGCTGTTCTTTGTGTTCTGTATCTGTACATTGGAAATTCAGCAGCAGCAACATCAAAACACGCTGGCATGAATGCTAATGTGCAAATATTTCAGTTGCATTACTCAGTTCCACTCAGTGTGAAAGATCAGCTGTGAAACACCTTTAGCTGGTGCCTGCATGCTGTTTGAGCTTATTGTTTCTTAATCTTTCACTTTATTACCTAAGTACTTTTCACTTATACTGATAACAAATCTCAGTGGGATGCATTGAGGCAAGATACAGTAAAATTTTTGGAAAGGTTCTAATATTTTTAATGATGTTTCAAAATGAACAGTATCAGGTTTTTAGCTATTTTACGTGTTTATACAGATACAGTACCTTGAAATTTATATTCAGTTATTACAGTTTTTTTATTGTAATAAGATGTTCACACAATCTACATTTTTGAGAGTTACAATATGTCTAGTGTAAAATCTACTATAATATTCGTTAAAGCTATTTTCAAGTTCAATATTTTGTTATACTGGTATGCTGCATCTCTTCTTGACATCACACATTCCTTTCAAGTAATCATTTCAGTACATTTATTTTCAAACAAAATTACTATAATACAGTTACCGATTTTGAATGAAACAAATGAAAAAACATTTTCCATTTTTCACTCCAATATGCCTATACAATGTAATGAAAACACTTCCCATATTCCATATTTAAGGTTTTCATGCATTTAGAAGTGTAGGTACTCATTAACTCTGGTACTATGGCAGATTTGAAGCACAATGTTTATGGTAGCTCAATGATACAAGTGAACTAGTATCTTCTTTACTTTGCTGCTGTCCACAGTTAAATCTGTAATTATGGGTCTGTTCTTATAGGGTTTGTATGTCTAGTGATTTTTCTTCTTCTGAGATTTCAAATCCTCAGTGTGCATATTGCTTTTGGTCAGATGACGTAAACATTACAATATTAATGGGGTCCTAGGTTAATGTTTTCAGATTGCATATATGAAAATATACTTTCAAAACCACATTGGAGTGTAAATTGAATAGCTCATTGTGGTGTTTCTCAGGTGTTTATTGTATAACCTGTTTTCATACCTAATTATTTAGTGAGAATTATCTCTCTTTACTGGTTAATACTGAAAATCATAAGCCCTTGAAACAGACTGCTAGTGATAATAATAATAATAATAATTGCTTACACTTACTGTATATAGTGCTTTTTCTGGACACTCCACTCAAAAAGCTTTACAGGTAATGGGGACTCCCCTCCACTACCACCAATGTGCAGCATCCACCTGGATGATGCGACGGCAGCCATAATGCGCCAGAACGCTCACCACACATCAGCTATCAGTGGGGAGGAGAGCAGAGTAATGAAGCCAATTCATTGAGGGGGATTATTAGGCCATGATTGGTAAGGGCCAATGGGAAATTTGGCCAGGACGCCAGGGTTACACCCCTTCTCTTTTCGAGAAACACCTTGGGATTTTTAATGACCACAGAGAATCAGGACTTAGGTTTTACGTCTCATCCGAAGGACGGCACCTGTTTACAGTATAGTGTCCCCGTCACTATACTGGGGTATTAGATAGAGTGGTGAGCGCTATTATTAGGGTGAGCGCCCCCTGCAGGCCCCACTAAAACCTCTTCCTTCAACAACCTTAGTTTTTCCCAGGAGGTCTCCTATCCAGGTACAGACCAGGCTCAAACCTGCTTAGCTTCAGTGGGTTCCCATCTGTGAGTTGCAGAGTGATATGGCTGCTGGCGTATGATATGGCTGATAGGTCTGTATGATTTGGAACTACAATTCTTCCAGAAGAAAAAGGTTTTTAGTTTTATTTGGTCAAATCTGCTCTATCTTGATAGTCCCTACCATGTTTATCTATAGAGAAAACATGGTAGGGACTATAGAAAAAACAACAGAAAGGAGTGATAGAATAGTATTGTACCTGATATTTACTGGTGTCATAACTGATAGACAAATATATATATGATCATTTTGAGACACTTGTATATCTTTATGGTTTGAACATCTGAATGACAGGTTGTTTACTGAAGTTCAAGGTTGAAAGATGGAGTGGGGAATATAGAAATGTTATCTGCCTGAAGAAATGTATCCCTTGTCAATAGCAGGAATTTTTAGAGGCAGTCCAAATAAAAGTCATAAAATTTTTGACAAAATGCCAGCTCCGCAGCAGGGATTAGAGGTTGCGTTGCTTTGTTTATGTATGCTGTTTTAAGCCTACTGTGTTACCTATGAGAGGATTTCTTCTCTCTGTGGGTAGCTTTAGGCCCTTTCAACCTCAGAAAAATCTTGTAACGTCTCTTCTTTGGAAACAGCACATTCTTCACACAGCTGTACTAGAAGCTGGTGTTCCAAGTTTGAGAACGGAATTGTTCTCTGGGATGATTTGATGATTTTGGTTTATTGTAATTTACAGTAAGCATTGAAATGAGTATGGACCATGTGAGCTGATACGATATCTCAACATCTGGTGGAAATGCCACCAGAGAAAGGGTCAAATAGTTTAAAAAATTGTAAAATAAAAATAATTCTCTAGTTCTTTTTTCTCTGTTTGCAGAGAAGGAATTAGATTCAACAAATAGATTCGCACTGATTGACTCAAGACAGGATATCTTCAGAATTGTTGAAGTAGTAATAACTTACTTCATTTTCAGCTCTGGGCTGAAATGTGGTTGCTATGGAAATACCTTGTGGTAAGAAAAAAATGTTATCTCAACAGGCAACAGTTACTGAAATGGGCTTTGATTGAGTCATGCTATGTTCATTCCTGGGAATGAAAAAAATATGGTGTCAAGTTAAAATCCATTTGACCTTTACCTAATGTGAAATTTCTCTAATGTGAAAGTACCTATAACCATGGTGATTATTTCTGTTATTTGTTTTAGACAGTGTCCTTTTGTGCTTTATTAGTGATAATGAGGCCAACCAAAAGTCTGTTCTAAAATGTACAAAATTGTACAAAATAACTACTTCAAGTATAATGTTGAGAAGAAAGTGTATGGGACTTTAACTTTGTTAGGAATGCTTGAATTTTGTTTATTAGTCTTCATACAGTATCTGCATTTCCAAAACAAATCAAGTTTCCCCTTCTGCTGGTTTCTTCAGATGAAAAAAATGTTTTAAAATGTTAATTTTCTAAGTGCCTGGTTTGATGTTTAATGTCTGTGTTCTTGAGAAAAACTAAGATAACATTATTAATAGCTCCTTTCATTATGTTTCACAGTACTAAATCATTTGTTAAAACTAAGAAAACTGATAAATCCACATAATACTGTGGGATGTGTAGCTTCAATGTATTGTTGCTTGAATATTATTGACTAAAATAAGTGAGTCTAAGAATGAATCATTAGATAATTAATGCTTCTACTACACAAAGGCCAGACCTCTTTAAAATGTTCATACACCTGTTTAGTTTTTGGTCATGTTCCTGATAGCTTTGTGAATCTGATGTAGTTGTAATTGTACATTTTTGTGATCCTCAGTGTATCTTGGAAAACAGCTTTATATGAAGGCATACAGTGTAGTTATACCAAAGAGGTAATTATAGTAACCGAGTGAGAAGTGAAACAAAAGGGAGATTGCAATTCTAATCTTTCAACCACCAATTTGCAATTGTCCTTTTCATGTGAATAATTTTGCCTTTTTTACGACGTCTGCAGTGAGCACAGCTCTGTCTGAAATGTGTATTAGCATTGCACTAGTATCATGTATCGCTGTCCCATCTTCCTTCTACAAAAGTACCTTGGTATTCTTGGTATCTGCCTCCTCATTCTCATCCCACACTTCCATCCCCTGGAAGCAGCATGATACTAGAGTCGTGCATTACTGGGCAACTTAAAGCAAACATCTCTATTTCCTCACCCAGGGGATTTTCTACCTCAAGCAAAGTGTGTAGCTCCTGTGGTGCCCCTTGAATATGAGCTGGCATTAATGACCACATCTCCCACATTAATCTTACTCTAACCATGGCCTGTAGTAGGCTGCAAAAGGTACAATAAATTGGTTTGATTTGTATTATTTTTGTCAGCAGATAATTTGTGTTGCTATAGCGACGTGAAGCCCTGCAGCAACGCACAGCTCAGTAGTAAGCCCCCTCTTACTGGCACACTGTCTGGCTCCCGACCAGTACAGCAGCTTTATAAAGCACGAGGCTCTAGCTGAATTCCTAGCAGAGCAGGTGGGGCGGAACAGCTGCTGGGAGCTGTTCTTCAGCACCATGTGTCTGTAATAGTGGGCATTACAGCAAAGTTTTCCTTTGTACTGCTTCAGTGAAAACATCTTTTTCGTTCTTTTTCCCCACCACCGTTAGTTTCAGTACTGCCCCCTGTAGGGTGAGCCCACACCGAAGTCAGTTTAAATGTACAAAATCTGGTTTTATGTTAATTTTGTAGTTTTCTTTAAATGTATATAATAGTGAAAAAAATTATTTTTTCACATTTGTTGGAATTATATTTAAATTTAGATTAAGTATTAAACTGTGATGTGTTTTTCAGTAGTCAGCTATTGTTGTGATGCATGTTACTTGCATATGATGATATTATAGTAAAACAAGAAGTTGAGTTACAGTATTCAAATTAAATTACTTTAAAACACCGCAGTGCATAATACTATACAAATAATAGCCTGTCTGTTGAGTGATATGAAAATGTTAATGTTTTGGAAAAACATTGTTTTGGAAGGGGCCAGGTGCAATGGCCATTGCTAGGTTTTGGGGTTCTCCCTATACACAAATATCCTTCATGTAGGGCAAGCAATCCACATTAATGTACAGTACAAGTATTTGCAATGATTACTCCTAGACATCAATGCCAAACAGTCTGAATCTGAAAAAAGCATTAGGTAGACTTTCTATTTGCCAGACGAGGATAAATGACGCTTTCTCTCTTGCATACAAAAGCAAGGACAACCACAGAAACTGAAACATGACACAAGGACCTCTGTACAATCTCTTCACAAGCAATGCTGCTACTGAGGCCCTGATTGAACTCACAGCAGTGCTGGTGCCCATAGTGTCAATGATAGCCATGCAGCCTAATTCAATCCAACACACGGAGTATTCAGCACTTCGCTTCCTCTGGAAGGAATGAAGGACCTAATTAGCATTAGAGAACAACCGAGTAATGTGGAGGTGGTCTTAAATTAGTTGTGTGAGTCATGTTTTTCCAGATTTGCAGTGGTATTTTTTTGCTGTTTGTAAAAGAAACACATTTTTTTATGAAACAAAGACCAAATGTCAGTATTTCAATATCTGAGTTTGTCAGCTCAAGGATGAAGAATGTGCATATACTGTATGACATTGTTTCTGAAATGCTTTTCGTTTTATAATTTAGACGGATATATTTTTGTTTTATACCTTTTTCTGGAAACATAAGACCACCACCCCATTTGTCAAGTTTTTATCTGTGATTTGGAAAGTTTTATTACATTGGTTATCCCAAGACAATTCGGAACACTTAGTCTTTGCAAGCAATATCCCTGCTGGTCACATTGAATTAATAGCAATAATACCCACAAGGCAAGAGGTTTCATTCTCTTATTAAAAGATACAGTCATTAGGTTATAATCCATACATTTTCTAACTGCTTTATTGAGTTCAGTGTTACAGTGGCCCAGAGTATATCCTGGCAAGCAATGGGCAGGGCACACACAGACACAATTACACACAAGAAGGCCATTTACCTACCAGTATGTCTTCAGACTGTGGGAGGAAATGCCCATGCAAACACAGGGAGAACATACAAACTCCATGTTGATATGGGGGCAGTGCGGTGGCTTTGTGGCTAAGGATCTTCTCCTGTGGCTGGAGGGTTGCTGGTTCGTATCCCGCGGCCGGCAGAGGAATCTTACTCCATTGGGCCCCCGAGCAAGGCCCATAACCCCAACTGCTCCAGGGGTGCCGTACAAAATGGCTAACCCAGCACTCTGACCCCAAGCTTCTCTCCCTGTCTATATCTGTGTGTCTCATGGAGAGCAAGTTGGGGCATGCTAAAAGAGAAATTCCTAATACAAGAAATTGTATATGGCCAGTATTATTAATATACTCCATATAGTGTGTTACAATACAATAATGAAAAGGTCTTGTGATGCAGAAGGTTTAAAAAATGATGTTACAGTTTTTACTTGTCTGAAATTATTTTTAAAATCATTTAAACCTTGTATACAGTACACCACAAAAATGCTCTTTCTCTACTGGTTCCAAAACTCCTTTATTTCATTTGTTTATAAACTCAATGTATAAAAGACACAAATCCTCTTTGGTAACTTAATATACTGTAAGTCTTGACAAGGGGATTTGGAGTATAATGTATTTTGGGTAGTAAAGTTTTGTACTTTTTCTGCTGAAAATTAACATTCATGCCAGAAGGACTTCCCAAATACTGTAGATGATTCTTTGTTTTATATTAAATAAAGCACTTTAATATTCTTTTCATGAATAATGGAATTAGGAACATCTCCTGGGTTTGCAGGCAAGTCATTTTTCAAGGAGTTGGAGAAGAGCAGGGTTGCTGATTTGCACAAAACTCGTGTTTTCAGCTTTTAAAGATCATGGGATACATTATCACTTTAAAAGAGCGATAGCAGAGGCTAGAAACAAATGTTGGAACAAGTGCTTTAAGAAAGTAATATAGAAAATTGTCAAAATTCCAAGTCTGTCTGTGATTAACAAAACTCATCTGGACACAATTTATCATTGGGAAAGTAGGATTTTAGTAATAAAATAATTGAGTCGTGAGTGGCAGATTTTCAGCTTGAAGCTGTTAGGGCCCCGAGTGTTCAGCGTGGGACTGAAAAACTAAGGGATCCTCATGTCACCCTCCCACCAATAACACTCAGCCGGTTCCCCTGCTGATCCTGGGAGCCCCACATCCGGACATATTAACCTCTCTTTGGGAGACAGAAAATCAACAAGCCCTCCAGCATCACCACAGATTGTTTCAGGCAGGAGGGCCAGATTGTTAACAAAAACACTGTGACCTTTTTTTCTAAGTGATATGATAATTCCTCGTCAATTGCTGAAGCTGCCCATAATTACACTCTAGAAGGTAGGATTTGACTCTGTTTTAGGAAGTTAGAATTCTGGGGACCTACACATTCTTGAAGTAAATATAGATATTCAAATTGCTTTTAGAAACTGACTATTATGAATGCATACTTTTTTACTTTTTAAATTATTGTGTTCATTATATTGAAATCATGAGAAATAAGAACAGTTTCATAGTAAGCAGATCTTAAAAAGAAGTAAATGTAAAATGTTGTACTGTAAACCTCAGTTTTGAAGGCTGTCCATATGAGCAATGTAGAATCTCATGAATTTAGTTACCTACACTAAAAACTCGCAAGTGTCAGTAGAACACATTGTATCACCTCTGCTCAAAGATGCATTTGACTCATTTGAGATGCGTTCCAGAGAGTGTTCTGCTGATGTCTCTTTAGAATTGATGTACAGTACAGTATTTGGTATATGAGATGTTCATAATAAGTTAGTAATGTTTTTGGCAAAGTAATTTATTGCTTCTTTGCTCTGTGAAAATATTAGCATAGTTTCTGATTTAAATGCAAAGGAAATACATTGAAGGCTGTTTCACATTATAAAAAAGATTTGTAAATATAATTGAATTTTTGTGACTATCACCATGAATAATGGTATTTGACTTATTTTTAAAATCATTTTTGTGGCATAATTAGGTCTTGGCTCCAAAAAGACTTTGAAGTTCCCATTAAGATATATATATATGTTTAAAATCCGAAGGCTTTTAACTTCCATCTGATGAATATATTTGTGTAGAATTTAAAAATTAGTCTTTATCAAATCAACTGGAAAAATATTTTTGGGATTATAAAGAAAGTGGCACAGTTGGCAGTAACAGGGTGAAGTTTGAATAACACAACCAGTTGTTAAGATACATTTTGGAAAGCTGAATCTTGACAAATTCCCGATACATCTTTGAAATCAACTTGTGTTTTGTCAGCCAGGCCATCATTTATACAAGATATAGCCCTGTTATGAAAATGTTTATGCTGCTATGTGATACATAATTACATCAGCAAAAGCCAGGTTTAGTTTTGCAAAATCATACTTATGCATAACAGAATCGGCAACAGGAATATTGCCTCCCACAATAAGTTTGTTTCATGTGTTTCCCTTCATACTAGTAATGTATGAGCAGCACTTTCCAGCACATTTAAAAACTGATTAATGCTGCCTTGGATGGGCTTTCTGCCAGTGCTTACCTTAATACATCCAGACTGTCTTTGGCTGCTGTGTGGGAGGAACTGGCGCCCACTTCTCCTCCTCTGTTACAGCCGTCTCCCTTTTGTGTCCTCCTAATTAGATCTTGTTAAGCCAAATAGAATCCAGCTTTTTTTTTCATTAAAGCAGAACTTCTGTCTGACTTCTAATTACTGGACCAGCATGTACTCTCCCTACTGGGGCCTCAATTGTCTCGAGCACGCACAGTGAAGAAAGCGGGCAGTGTGCCCACTGCTGGCAGAGACACAGCTTGATCCACCACACATCGTCATTTTGTGATGACAGCTACTTCATGCCACGGGCACCAGGGCATCCCATATCTAGCACCTAAACCCTCATCTCTTACTGTATCATGCACACTGCTTCTCCTTCAGCGAGGCTTGGAAAAGTCTTAATTGGTTTTCACATCCAAATCCCATTCAAAGGCTGCCATCTTTAAGAGTGCAAAATGCTTTCATACCCTCATTATACTCATTTTCATGGCATTGCTCTTCATGTATATCACGAAATGATTATGTCTCCTGCATTATGGAAAAAAAACATTCAGCCTTACTGTAAGTCTTGAATCTGGGGGCTTTCCTAAAAATGGTTTTGCTTTTCAAAAACATATATCCAATGTATTGCGTTCAGTCAGACTATGGTTTGTAATTGTCTAAGAAAGACTCGTTGTGCATGACAATTTTAATTTCTTTGCACATCCTAAAAAACAATAAATCAAATCAACATTTGTGGATTAGATAGGAATATACATTTAGTACAGAGAAAAGTTTGTATTGTCATTTTTTTACAACAGTACTGTAATTTTGACAAAACAAAAAGTTAAAGCTGCTTCTATTATTTTGACATGGATGTCCAATTGGTAAGGCTTACTTTACAGTTCAGTAAACCAAATGTTTCCATATTGTAAATAAACTGTTTAAATATGCAAACGTTTTTCATTGTAGTTCCGGTGATGATTAAACATGGCTATTTTATCTATATAATATACCTGTATATTATAAAGCAGCAACAGCAGTAAATGTTGAAATGTTTAACTGTATTTTCACAGTGAAAAGTTTATGGTGAGACTGAACAAGAATGGAGGACCGAAAAATCCAGAGAAAGTGGACCGTCTGTGTGCCCTCTTCACGGTAACTGTTTTTTCTCTGTAGGAATTTCAAGAATAATTTCCAGTCCTATTCTTTTTTATTAGTAGCAGTAGCAGTGATTCTCAGCTCATGACATGGATTTACAGCTCATGTTTTTTTCTTTTAAATTTGTTTTACGCTTCCTGCATTTTTGTGCTCGATTTATAATACTATAATTGTCACGTTATTAATTTCATTGCACTTGATTGCAGTATTGTTGCCTTTGTACTTACACTTAATGTTAAACTGTATTAAGACTATAAATTACCTTTGATAAGGGTGGGTGCTAAATAATAGTGAAACATACTGTAATTGTGGTATTAATTTCACTTCCAGTAGGAGCAAGTGAACAAAGCCCAGCTGGATTAAAAGATAATTCTCAGAAATAGGGACTTCATCTTGTTCTTGCAAATTGTTCATGTCCATGATTTAAATATTTTATTTCTGAATGACTGTGTGTGCACGATGTAGAATGCAGTGCAACCCAATGTGGATATGTTTCAGTCTGCTATGTTTTCCTCTTTTTGTTTTGTTCAAGTTGTTATCTCTAAGCCTGTACCCTTGCAAAATACAGAAAAAGAGGCTTCAGCTCTATCACTAGATAAGTTCAATAAAGGCAATTCCAAACCTTTGTATTTAGTAAATGAAGTCACATTTCCAGCGCTCCACCCAAAGAGGTAAACAACTTAGAAAACATGAAGCAGAGATCATAATGATGCACTGCCTGGAGAATAATAACTAACAAATTGTTTTTATGTTTGTTTCATAGGACCTAAGCAACAAGGACATGAAAAGGGATCTGTATATAGTTTCTCATGTAATCAGAATAGGTAAGGTGAAATATTATCGTCTATTCATTGACAGGAACAAATTTGTTTTTTTTTTGTCAGTCTTTACCTGTGAAAGGATCCCTTTCATGGATATCTTCTGACATTGTGAAATGGTTACCTGAATTATTGAAACTTTCAGGAGAGTAGGCACTTACTGTTTAATGGACTTATCATCCTCCATAACTGACAGAGTTTAATTTCACTTGGATTACACAGCAATTTGTAGTCCTCCCTCAAGCGATAAGTGTACTTTGTTCTCCAAGGTGGATTGCACTGTGAAAATATTGATAAGTATCTTACACAGTTGAAACCAGACATTTTTTTGTATTAAATTTTCAATGAACGTGTTTACTTTTTTCTCTGATGAAGGGAATCATGATGTTCCCTTAATGTTATGGGGAGTAATAGGCTTCTTTGAATTATATTTGATATTTTCCAACTTACTGAAGCCACTGGCTTGCGGTTGGCTGATTGATTGCTTTTCATAATTGATTAGTTGCTATATGAAACGATAGTTTAATCAGAACCCTGTCAGAACACAGCTGTATTGCAGAAAGCAGTGAGATGGTACTGTTCTTTATTGCTCAAGCGATTGCAAAGCTGGAAAAGAAACTAATATTCTTCTCTCTGTGGGGGACCCTTGTGCAAGTTTAATTTCAGATGTAAAACTAAGACTGTCAGTGTTAATTCTAATAGCTCATTAGAGAGAATTCTAATTTGCCTAAATGAAAAACATGCAGAGATACAGCACTCAGAAGTGGGCTTCTTTGGATTCCTAAATCTAGAAACAGTTACACAGATTCACTTAATAAGTATATCAAATATATTGGTATAGTTTGGATAAAATAAATTCCAATATAGTGCAATATTATTACTGGAACAAAATGAGACAATGGTGTTAAATCCAGCAGAATAAACAGGAGTATGTCTTTTATGGTGACCATCTGTTCTAGCTTTCTTTGGATCATCCAGGTTTGTTAGAGTGTTTGTTTTTAGATGGCTACCGTGGGGATTTCATATAGTCTCCTGTGGAGTTTGTATGGGTTTGTTGTTATCTAATAAAATAAAGCCTGTTCAACAGAGACATAATTAAATTAGGTTCTTCTTGCTGCTTCATGTACAGTGCCTTGCGAAAGTATTCGGCCCCCTTGAACTTTTCAACCTTTTGCCACATTTCAGGCTTCAAACATAAAGATATAATTTTTTTTATTTTATGTGAAGAATCACCAACAAGTGGGACACAATTGTGAAGTGGAACGAAATCTATTGGATTTTTGAAACTTTTTTAACTAATAAAAAAATGAAAAGTGGGGCGTGCAAAATTATTCGGCCCCCTTGCGTTAATACTTTGTAGAGCCACCTTTTGCTGCGATTACAGCTGCAAGTCGCTTGGGGTATGTCTCTATCAGTTTTGCACATCGAGAGACTGAAATTCTTGCCCATTCTTCCTTGCAAAACAGCTCGAGCTCAGTGAGGTTGGATGGAGAGCGTTTGTGAACAGCAGTTTTCAGCTCTTTCCACAGATTCTCGATTGGATTCAGGTCTGGACTTTGACTTGGCCATTCAAACACCTGGATACGTTTATTTGTGAACCATTCCTTTGTAGATTTTGCTGTATGTTTGGGATCATTGTCTTGTTGGAAGATAAATCTCCGTCCCAGTTTCAGGTCTTTTGCAGACTCCAACAGGTTTTCATCCAGAATGGTCCTGTATTTGGCTGCATCCATCTTCCCCTCAATTTTAACCATCTTCCCTGTCCCTGCTGAAGAAAAGCAGGCCCAAACCATGATGCTGCCACCACCATGTTTGACAGTGGGGATGGTGTGTTGAGGGTGATGAGCTGTGTTGCTTTTACGCCAAACATATCGTTTTGCATTGTGGCCAAAAAGTTCGATTTTGGTTTCATCTGACCAGAGCACCTTCTTCCACATGTTTGGGGTGTCTCCCAGGTGGCTTGTGGCAAACTTTAGACAAGACTTTTTATGGATATCTTTGAGAAATGGCTTTCTTCTTGCCACTCTTCCATAAAGGCCAGATTTGTGCAGTGTAAGACTGATTGTTGTCCTATGGACAGACTCTCCCACCTCAGCTGTAGTTCTCTGCAGTTCATCCAGAGTGATCATGGGCCTCTTGGCTGCATCTCTGATCAGTCTTCTCCTTGTCTGAGCTGAAAGTTTAGAGGGACGGCCAGGTCTTGGTAGATTTGCAGTGGTCTGATACTCCTTCCATTTCAAGATGATCGCTTGCACAGTGCTTCTTGGGATGTTTGAAGCTTGGGAAATCTTTTTGTATCCAAATCCGGCTTTAAACTTCTCCACAACAGTATTACGGACCTGCCTGGTGTGTTCCTTGGTCTTCATGATGCTCTCTGCGCTTTCAACAGAACCTTGAGACTATCACAGAGCAGGTGCATTTATACAGAGACTTGATTACACACAGGTGGATTCTATTTATCACCATCAGTCATTTAGGACAACATTGGATCATTCAGAGATCCTCGCTGAACTTCTGGAGTGAGTTTGCTGCACTGAAAGTAAAGGGGCCGAATAATTTTGCACGCCCCACTTTTCATTTTTTTATTAGTTAAAAAAGTTTCAAAAATCCAATAGATTTCGTTCCACTTCACAATTGTGTCCCACTTGTTGGTGATTCTTCACATAAAATAAAAAAATTATATCTTTATGTTTGAAGCCTGAAATGTGGCAAAAGGTTGAAAAGTTCAAGGGGGCCGAATACTTTCGCAAGGCACTGTACGTATTGTAAATCAGACTGTTTTAACCTTATGAGCTGCTTGCATTAGATAGTCACTGCAATGTGACATAAATCTTAAAGATCTACAGTAACTCTTGAATCACAATCCAAACACAAAACGCCCTGGAGATTTTTGTCTTATCGAAAAGAAAATTACGTAAACAGTACATTTTGCACTGTAAATTGATAGAAAATGAATACAGTTGTAAACATATGTACATTTATTGGTGGTAGACTAAAAAGCACCCAAATATTATGGTCGAAAATATACCAGATATATAAGTAATTATACAATGTAAATGATTTAGTAGCTGATAATTTGAATGCATTAACTATACAATGGTAGCTCTAATCAATATTTGTAAGGCATGGGCAATTTCCAGGGTTAGTAAAGGACTTACGGATGAGTATGAATAGTTTATACTATCATCAATTTTTGATGAAAAAAAAGCTGAAGCTAAAGCTTGTAGATTCAATCAGTCCGCTAAAAGATATAATTGTTCAAAAACCCAAATAATTCAGTGGACTTATTTGTCAGACTTTAATCTTTAAAAATAAGTAGAGCTAAATGCTTTTTAATCTAGAGGTTAAAAGCATTAAATTATTCAATATAATGCAGTACTAATGAAATGAGTAAGATTTACTCCACGTTTGTGTCGTAATTCCAGACTTCTTAACTAGCATTGGGAAATCGCACTGTCTTTAGACTGCATCTGTGCGGAAGCACTAAGCCCAGGGCCCCTGGGGGAAGAAAGTCATCCTCTATGTTTGTGGTTGCAGGGCGGATGCTGCTCAATGACTCCAAGAAAGGGCCTCCCCACGTGCAGTATCGGCGCCCCTATGGCTGCGCGGTGCTGAGCATGACTGATGTGCTGCAGTCCATCTCCGAGCTCAAGGAGGAAAAAGACTTTGTCCTCAAAGTTTACACGTGAGTGTCTCTGGCACCAGATGAATGCAACTCAGCTAAGCCTTTTAGTCTGTGTGAGGACTGGCCCTCACAACGGCCTCCCCAACCCACCATGTTTGTAAGGTTTTTAATGATTTGGTATCCTGTTATACATTTTGTGCAGATGATGCATTTCTGCATCATTACGCATTTGCTTTTCATGACTGTGTTGTACTGTATCGTTTTATTTTAGCTATATTAAAAGACCTGTTACATTTTATTGAATATTTTAATTGACTGCAGCAGAAGGATGAATACATTAGGATATTTGTTACTGCAAATGTTAAGTCTGCTCATGTCATACAGTATTACCTTCTGTTTTTTTTCTGCTGAAACATCGACCTGTTCTGTGAATCATGTGTAATTTATAAATGTATAAAATACCTTCAGGGAACAAGCAAATTATATATATATATATATTATTGTTGTTATCAATGTACAAATTGTTATAATATTAAAACAAAAGCTTAAATATCTTAAATAAAAAGTACTTAAATACTGTATGTTAAATACAAAAGCTTTAATATATGAAATATAAATAATTAAAATGTTTCATATTGCTATAAAGGGTTACATGGAACATCTAGACCTAGTTAATTAAAAAGTGAAAATATATTTCTTTGTTAAGCATATTGTCAACCGTATTCTTTGATTTACTCTAACAAATATGTCTTCACTTGCAAGGTAAAGCAAATAGCAAATACAACCCAGGTGAATCTGCAGGCTGAATTAAAATAATTTACTACAGCTTTTGCAAATACTCACAGTTTTAAATACAAAAACTACTTTGGTTTCTCCTTGAGGTTTAACTTCAATTTCATTGATGTGAGATCCATGCACAACAGGTTCATACACAGTCAATTCACAAAAACTAAACCATTAGTATTGAATTATTATGATATGGCTGATGACTTTTAAATTCAAACATTTCTGTCATTAGTGGATGGGTTGTCCTCCATGCAAGCGAGAATAGATGCAGAAGTTATGCTTTTAATCTGAAAATGAAGCCATTAAAATATTTTGATGTCTTTGTCTACCACTTTTTCATGTTCATTTTTTAGCAGAAAACCATTTATTCTGTCAGCCCATCTCAAGAACCTTGTAATTTCAAAATCAGTGTTTCAGATCCCTATCGATTGAAATCTAAAAGTATACTGCAATTACCTTTACCTTCTACAGTATGTGGTAAAGCATTATTTTATGTCCCAAAATAAATCTTAACCTTTACTGTGACTGGAATTAGCTAACCTCAAACGATTGCTTTAAGTTCGCCTTCATCCGGCCATTTGATAATTGACTTCAGATTGTATCCATAAGCTCTAAATCAAATTCTTTAATAGTTTTATGTTTTATTTTTCTTGTTATTTGACTCTCACCAGCTTCCAGATTAGTTCTGAACACTGCTATTTGAGATCTTGCTATCTTTAAGCTGTGTGCTACTGTATCTCCTCATTCTTCAAAACCAGATATTACTTCATTTTTGTGTGGACTGATAATTGTTATAACTTGTAATGTGTTATACGGAAACTGGGCCAAGGCTGTCTCCACAAAATACAAAAATATGATTTTTAATAACAGAAAATAGAATTATGCGGAGAAATGGTTTTCTGTTATATGGAGAATGAACCAGGATCAGACGGAGTTGTACATAGCCATTTCTAGAATATACAGAATGTCATATTCAGTGTATGTCATGCGCAAAGAGAAAAATCAGTGTTTTAGTGGCCTTCCTAGATGTATCATCCAGTACAGCTAGTTTCTAATATAACATATAAAAATTGCTATAAAACATGCTGTTGCTTCTTTGCAGATTTCCAGAGCCCTGTGATGTGCAAATCCTTTAAAGAGATCTTGAGTGTATGTGCACTTCCTCTGTGTGAATGGTTGTACAGTACAATAACCTGCTTCCTTTTCCTAGGTTTTCTCTAGTTCTGAAATTTCTCCCAGGAGACTGAATTTGCTAGACTGTGGTTGCAAGAGGTTCTCAGATTCCAGTAAGGTGTAACTAATACTCAGAAGGTGTTTTGAGGTTTGGAGGAAAGGGCTGTAATAATATATCCATGTTAGTGAAGTCAGCTAGAAAGGAAATCCAACCCACATTAGACCAAGAATTACTGTAGAGGCAATGCAGTTTCTTAGGCTGAATTTGGTAGCAGAGCTCAAAAGCAGCAGCAACCAGAATTCCTTTGTTTTACCATTGATGGTGCTGCACTGAAATATTATTAATTTTACTGTAGGAAACCAGAGTTTTATTTTGAATTTGCTATGTAGCATTGTACTGTAAGTATACAGTACTTGGCATTTTTTTGCCCATTGTGTACTGGCATTTTCTGAGGGAAGATGTTAGACACTGTAAGGCAGTCCAGACTAGTTTGCCTCTTGTTGAATTGAACTGTTGCTAATCCGCTGTTTATTGTGCATACTGCAGATGACACTGAGAAAGAGGGCCCTGTTCCTAGTTCTTTGAGACAAACAGCTGGGGAAACCATCCTCCTAGCAACGTACCCAGACAACAGAGTGTGATGGCAGTGATCACACAACGTTTCGCTTTTTAGCGCACAGAGTAGACAATGCCCATGACCTTTGTCATATAGGCTGAAGAAGGAGGACACCTAGTGGAAGTATATCTTTTTGATTGCTATTAAACTGCTACAACACCCTAGAGAACATGACTCAGATGTTACACATTTGAGTAAATGTGCCTTATATACAGTCTCATCCACCAATTGACCTCCATTTTTTCTTGTGTATTTTCATCATGGCAAGGAACATAGGTCTTGTAGTCATAGAAAAAAAAACTCCTGAAGTAGAATTATCATGTTATTCATACAAAAAAGACAAAAAATAGAAACAGGTGCCTACCAAAAATAATTAATTTGAATAACAGTGAACGTGGAAACAGTCTAAATAAAACATAAATTACTCCATAGTAATTCCGTATTATAAACAAGGGGTTTGTTACATCCTTGTACTAAAGGATCCTCTGGAATACCCGATATTTTCAGCATTGTTTGTCATCATTGACTGAAGCTGTGAGTGCACATACCTTGAATTTGTGTTCCTGTGTTGTTAAAATTGGATTCAGTAAACACAATATTGTGCTCTATCATGCAGTCAGAAGCACAGAGACTCCTAGCTTCACAAGCTTAATCAAAAAAGCATCACAACACCAGAAAACATCTTTGACCTCTCCATTGAACAAATTTCTACATCTATTATTTAATACATTACTGATTAAATTACATCACCTCTGTAAATCTTTCACTTTGTAACACCGTAAGCTCACATAAACCATTTAAAGTTATGATGCATCACCAATGAAATAAGTTGTCAGCTGCTAATCTGACACAGTTTGGAGGTTCATGAAGTAATATTAATGAGACTGCCTATAGTTTTCACTTATCCACATAGCAGTAATAATCTTATTCAAGGCTAACGCCCTCTTCCAGCACATACTGTAGATGCTGCAGTATGTTTTTTAACAATCAGGAATAAATTTGATTCAGAATTCTTTTAGAATCTTGGTGTTTGTTGTAGCACCTGCATTTTATGAATGGTGAGGTTAAAGTGAATATGTAAGAGGTGATAATTTGGTAGATAGCATAGCAGTGATGAAAAATTGAAAATTGGAAATGGTAAAACCATTTGGCTCCTCAAAACTCAAGTTATTATAAACTACCTTGGCAGGTTGTTAAATAATATCCGTGCATTTTCATAAGAACAGTGCTAATAGTGAAGCTAAACTTGAGCAGCCATATCACCCTGCAACTCACAACTGGCAACCCACTGAACCTAAGCAGGTGTGAGCCTGGTCAGTACCTGGATGGGAGACCTCCTGGGAAAAACTAAGATTCCTGCTGGAAGAGGTGTTACTGGGGCCAGCAGGGAGCATCACCCTGTGGCTCATGTGGGTCCTAATGCCCCAGTGTAGTGATGGGGACACTATACTGTAAACAGGCGCCACCCTTCGGATGAGACGTAAAACCCAGGTCCTGACTCTGTGGTCATTAAAAATCCCAGGGCATTTCTCGAAAAGTGTAGGGGTGTAACCCCGGCGTCCTGGCCAAATTTCCCATCGGCCTTTATCAATCATGGCCTCCTAACAATCCCTCTCTATGAATTGGCTTCATTACTCTGCTCTCCTCCCCACTGATAGCTGATGTGTGGTGAGCGTTCTGGCGCACTATGGCTGCCGTCGCATCATCCAGGTGGATGCTGCACATTGGTGGTAGTGGAGGGGAGTCCCCATAACCTGTAAAGCGCTTTGAGTGGAGTGCCCAGAAAAGTGCTATATAAGTGTAAGCAAGTATTATTATTATTATGCAAAGGAACAAGTAATAGGTTTATTCCATGCTGAAAAAAAGAAGAAAGAGAACACAACGTTTCGGCCGTGGAGCCTTGCTCCACGGCCGAAACGTTGTGTTCTCTTTCTTCTTTTTTTCAGCATGGAATAAACCTATTACTTGTTCCTTTGCAGCCTACGCATGCTGACGCAGCTACCCACCTGAATTATTATTATTATTATTATTATTATTATTATTATTATTATTATTATTAATAGTGGTTAACATTGCTGCCTCACAGTGCTGGGGGTCTGGTTTTAATTGTGGACCTGGTAGTACCATGGTCAGTTTGTGTTTGTGTCTGATTGTGCCTTGCAGTGAAATGCCATTCCACCCAGGGTGTATCCCACCTTACTCCCATTGCTTGTCAGGATAGGCTCTGGCTCTCTCACGACCCTGAATTGAATTAAAGCACTTAGAAAATGGATAGATGGAACGCAAAGGTCTTTACATATACAGTAGGAGGGTTTCACTTAACCACTACTGAAGAGTATAACCCAGCGGGGTGTCATAACCTTTATGCAATTATGCACCCTGCAAACCTCATTACAGAGCAGCTCACATGAATAAATGAGAAATTACTTCCCCAATTGAATTAAGGGGGGATTTACACTCAGGCTCTTGGCCAGATGGTGCAAACTCAAGGTGCAATTTAGCCTGGACACTCCTGCTCACCAGCAAAGGAAGGTACCTCCTCCAGAAAACTACTGGTCCACCTACACCACTGATAACAGCAGCCTGTTTTCTTTTCTTAGAGACCTCCCATCCCACTACTAACCATTCCCAGCCTTGCTTAGCTTGTGAGATCTCAAAGGCCAAACTACAATGTGATAATCCTACTTTATTTTTTAATGAAAATAACCAAAAGCATGCTGTTATACCAGTGATCTGGACTGAAAAGTCAGCATGAAAAGTATAAATATTAGTATGTCTTAAATTTAAAAAAAAGTGAAGCTAAACAGTTGTACTCGGAAGATATGTATTAGGAATGCTTTTGTAACTCAACAACTTCTCAGTTACTTCATTTTTTTTAAATTCATGATGCAATACAATTCATTATGGCATTTAGAAAACAAAAAAACAAAAAAAACATTAGTTATACAAAAATACCTACTGTATATTCAGACAGGAGGCAATTATATTCCTCCTCCAAATTATTTCCAGTAGATTGGTAGTAATAATGACCAACTCATTTGCAGTATGAAGTAAAAATGGTGTGCCATTCAAGAGGCTTTTCTGGATGGCAGTGATTAAACATTAGACCTTGAATGAGAATGCTGCAAAAGGTTCTCTAAATGCTCTCTTAGAAAAGAATGTCTGTAACGTTTCTAGCAGTACTATTAAAAGGTAGCACTCCACAGCCATTTAGTTGTGCAGATGAACAGCTTCACTAATGGATTCCTGGGATCCTACCAGACCCCTTCATACAGCTGTTTGTATGTTGCCTTCTTGGATATCATGGTTAAAAATGAGAAAGTGAGAAGAATGAGCTTAATCAAGACTTGATGGTCTCTACATGGATCACTACAAGACAGTTGAAGGCAGGGACTCTGAATAAAATTAAAAACTATTTGTTTGCATTTCAGATCAATGAGTCACACTTCCAAACAAGCATTCGTTTCATGGCCTTCGTGTACAATGCCGTGAGAAAATGGCTTTGATAAGACAGTAGGGGGCCCTGAAACACTTTGAAAAACCTCATCACAATACGCATTACCAAGATTTCACAATTATACAATTAGAAGCCCATGCTGTGTTGTTTTGTAGCAATGGGTACATAAAGTAATTCATTAACAGCCAGGCCACTGTCATTCCTTAGCTGTGAATGCCAGTCTAAAACAACATCATTTCCTTAAGGAAGCCAATTATCTTTTATGCCTTTTACATGTTTTTTGCCTGTTGGTTTTGATAATTGCTGCAAATTTTAGAATTTCAAAGCTCCAAGGATCTACCCTTAGGAAAATACTTTTCTTCCTTTTCCCATTTTTATTCTAAGTATGGGTTTGTTTTTCTTACATGGGTATTCACTGAATATCTAGATCATTGGACAATTTGGCAGTGAAAAGATAAATTACTGTTTTCCTGATAGCTATGTTCCAATTACATACTGTACTGTATATTTGTACAAGAACATATATAGGAAGAACTTTTTTTTTCATTTTTATGAACACAGTTCTGATTGTATCATCTGTAAACACTAAGAAACCTTCTGGATTGATGTATTGATGTATTGATGTATTCCCTCATAATAATTATGCAACAATAAACAACGATGTGCAAACAATGTGCAAAAGGCTTAATATTAAAGCTGCATGTATATAGTAATACCAGTCTTTCAGTTTGTGAAAAACAGAAAAACTGTCTGTGATTCTGGACTACAGGACCAGCAGCTAGCTTTAGGTGCCAAATTGGCTTCTTCATCTTTTCATTCATTATTATTATCATTCTTTATGTTTGTTGATTTTGGAGGTTTCATTTTTTTTATTTGCCCACTGATTTATTTTTCAAAATGTCTCACCCTCATCTATGATACAAATGTGGAGATATTACTATATACTGTATTGTACCATTGCTTTGTACAGTATATTGCATTGTGAGAAGAACTTAATACTTTGTTCTTGAGAAAATCCAAATTTGTCCATTTGTATTGTCATCACATTTAAGCAATATACAGTACTAGTAAGCAATTATTGTCATCTTTAAATCTTTATGAATCACAAGCTACATTTTGTACATCCTAGCTACAGTATGTGAACTTGTGATATAAGCAAAGCCAATATGTTTAATAAACCTTATAATATGTCCTCTTTTAAGTTGAATGTATGTGGCCCCTTTATTTCATAGTGCTCCATTTACCTACTAAATGTCAATGTCAATTGCACTCTGATGTACTGTACTTTTTGAACTATACTTTTCAATCATTTCCCAAAATGATGATGCTGTCTACATATGTAATGGTAAAAAAAGTTGGAACTTGTTTCATGATGATTCACCAAAAGCAACATAGTTTAATAAAGACCAGTCCATGCTGATGTACTACAATCCACAAGGCAGGGCTCTGCACAAAGACCATTTAACTTCTTGAAAATGGAAATTTCCCTTTTCAGCACTGCTAAGAGGACTGACCTTGTTTTCTTTCGACTGCCATTTAGTAATGTGTCTACCTTAACTGCAAATGCTTGTGATGTGTTTGTTGTTAATGGAAGCAGTTTTGTACTTCTAATCTGTGTGTGTGCGTTTTTTTTACCAGTAATACGACAGAAATGTATTTGTCATGTTTGATTTATCCAGAGCATACTATAATATAAATACTGCTGTTTATTTTCCTGCTTATATAAAGCTAGTATGTGTCGCAGATGTTGTCATTACTTTACATAAGGAGGAATCCGTTGCTTGGAAACTGCTTGAATGCAAAGGGCAAAGATGAACAGAATGTAATGATTAGCCTTTGTAAGAAACTACATGTACTTAGGAATCACGATGCATAATTAATTCACCCAACACAATTTCTGGTCATGAACTGCAGGCCCACCTCTAAAATCCTAGAAAACCATAAATGAGCAGTGCGGTATTCTGAAAAAGTTATTTTGGACTTATTCTGAGACCCTCAGGCATAGGTTGTCTTTTGAGTAAGGATAAATTAATATAACAGGACATGGCATGTAATTGAATACTTGATCTGTTTTTTCTTGTTCCGAGCATGCTAGAGTTACACAATTTGGTATACTGTAGCATGAAAAAAATGAATACTAGAATTTAGATCCATCTGAAAAGGTAACATGAAAGCCTCAGATGTATTTTCTGTTTGGCTGCTACCTGGCCTTTCAAATAGTCAGAATCAGAGAATCTTGATTTCCTTTCTATTGACATACTGGGTCTTAGGTGTAATGCAATAGATAGAGATATTAATCAGGAGAGGAAGAAAACAACTTTATTGGGAATATCTTTTTCTATTACTATGCAGCCTAATACTGACTAGAGTATTGTTCACCACTAAATTATATTTCTTCTCATTTCAGCTGTAATAATGAAAATGAATGGTACCAGATCCATGAAAACATCATCAGAAAATCAAGCACCAAGTACACAGCACCCAGCACCAATTACGGTAACTTTCATTGCATTGCGTTAGGTTAGGAGAACCTTTATGTGTATGACATAAGCTGTTTAAGAACACACACCTCCTACTGTAAATACTGTATACAGTATTTAAAATCAATATAAAAATATTTTCCCAGTTAACAAAATATCAAGCTATTTTCATATTATTAGTAATTAATCATTATTAGTAATCATTGAATTTCTTAGCAGCACTTATTGCCGATAATATATTTGAAATGTCTGATTAGTAAGTGTGTGTATTTTGGAGAGGACAACAGATTGGAGTCATTGTCTGAGTGAACTGTATTGAAGGTGTGATATACTGTACATGATGCTTCATAAATAACACTGTTCTAATAGCAGTAGTGAAAGTATGAAAATAGAATCAGGGATATTTGCAAAAACATAAAACAAGATGAACTTTTTAAAATCAATTGTTGATAGGTAGTGATAACACTAAAATTGTTGACTCGTTTAAATGAGATATGAAACATTTGAGCAATGAAGAGGAAAACATGTCAATAAAAATGGTTACTATTGAAAGAAGGTCATTCAGCCCATCTATTTTGTTTGGTTGCTAGAGTGACTGTTATTCTCGAACTCAGAGACAGTATTATCAAACTTGCTCTGGTCAGTAACCAACTGCCACAGCAGACAGTGAAGAGAAAATGATGTGACCATTGAGTAATTCCATTTGACAGGTTTATGCAGACCCAATTAATTCTACAGCGGTGTTCTGCATAACTATTATTTTCAAGGCTGATCCAACTGTCTGCTATATATAGACATGTCATAGGAAGGCGGGAAATACCTGCAAATATAATTAACAGACAGTAGTTAACAGCATTAACTACTGACGATGAGAAAAAAAAAGCAACACAACCTACAGTATTTATCCCTAGTTTCCTTTTGTCTTGTAATTGTTGTTATAATTTCTTACATACATACTAATGAGCAGTGCATTATTAGTGATAACCTATTCACATAAAAGGGACAGACAATGTCTTCTAACTCTTTCATGTTTTAAACTGCTTTATGTATTCTGTAGAAACACGGGATGCAAACATACGCTTTTTGCAGTCGGCTTCACCCAAGTGTAAGATGCTTACTACAAATATCAAAGCTATTTTCAGATAATTTTGTCACAGATCAAGTTATTGTTTTGTACTTATCTCCATATCCAACATAGATGTAAGATTTAGTTGCTGCCACATTTTATTTTGAGAGGCCTGCCTTGATTACAAAGGACAGGTCTGCCCACCTGCACTTCTTTGAGCTTTATGTTCAAATATAAAGAGAGGAAACATAAATATTCCATTCGGATCCCATCCCAGCTGATCTGTCATGCGTCTTCACTGCTGAGGGCATTAAACTGACGCACAATTGAAGTCACATCAGTTAAACACACAGATGGATATCCATCTAATTGACTTTAAAAATGTATGTGATCCCAGGGCTGCAGTAAAGCACTTCAGAAGGCCACAGGGCTAAATGGGCTGAGATCAGAGATTCTGCTGCTGACTAGAAGCAGGAGATTTAGATGGTGTGCACTGCATTATACGGAAGATGACAGTTGTAACAAATAAGTTTCCTCAGTTAAAGCTGAATAGGTATAACAAAACTCTAATAATGTTAAATAATTGGTTGTTAAAGACTTTTCCCATACCTTGGTGTTGTTTGCACTATAGAATCTATGACTCGTTTTACGTTTGCGATTCTAAGTCTTCTAGTATCCCAGTCTGCAGAGAATGTTCCAGGCTTTCAATGGGTTACCCACGGACACTTTATCATATTACAAAGAAAAATTAATAGGTAAAAAACCAATTTCAATGCTGAAGAGATATTTTTACATAGGAATTCCAATTCTTTTAATTCCTTTTGTATTATCTGTCAGTTTCTGCCAAAAATAATCAAAATAACTAGAGCTTAATAAAAAAAGAAAATCCAAAAAAGGACTCTGACATTATCATGCAGAAAGGTTTGTATAGCACATACATCTTCATTGTGTTGCATATTTTTACAGTTTTTAAAACTGTCCTTAGACCACCTCTTCCACATTCAGATTTGTTCCAGCTAGTACCTCATTATTACAGATACTGCTTTAAACAGCAAATAAACATGAACTTGTCTTCAGTCATGTACAGTATAATGTTGGATATGTTCATGTTTTATATGCAATATCCAGTTTTTATGTTTGTATGTATATTATGTATATTAAAAAAATATACATAACTCCAACATTAAAATAAATCAGTTTTTAAAATAAAAGAACACGTGATCAAAAATCTTGAGTATGGGGGCCCCATAATATCTGCAAAAGTACAGATATAGGTTGTAAATATTTTATGAATATGGCTTTACATATACTGACAAAGAAATATCAGCAATATAATGCAATAGTAAGAGTCATTCTCCAGCCTCCAGTTTTCAGTAGGATCAAAGGCACTGAAATGCAGTTTGAATGCAAATAACTGCATTTTCTTGCAATGCTTTTTGTAGTTAGGAAGATGCTACGCAGACTGCACAAATGAACACAACATAAAGCTTGGCTGTCTCATTTAATAACTGCCAGGAGACACACTTCCTTCTCCTCTGCTGGTAGCGGAACTCAGTAGAAATCCAATGCCTCTGTGAATGTGCTCTCCCCTGTGAGAAACACCGCAATGAAGCAAAGCTTCTCTCTGTAGGTATCTAAAAAGAGTCAGTGTTCTTTCTGCAGTCAGCTATCAGAACTACAGGAAAGAGGAAAAAATGCAGTGGGGAGTGCTTAAGCTGTCAAGACTTCCATTTTGTTGCTGTTTGATGATCACAGTCAGAAACCTAATTTCATCTGTGCATTCTTTATCAAGTAATACAAATGGAAGCAGCTGATGATATGACACAGAGCAAACAATTATAATAAAGCTTAAATAAACTGTGGGCAGCATTTGTACACTGTATGTGGTCATTCAGCTGACGTATTTGTTTTTTATAGCTGTTCTCTAAGTTTCCAGCTGCTTGGTTAGTTATGATCACTAAGGGAATTTTGCTCAAACAATTGACGCAGCACATGTAAGAAAAGAAATTACACAGTATAAAATTATTTAGATCATACAGTTGTAACATTTTTATTCTTAAACACCATCTCTTTAATCAACAAGAACATTAGCAGTTGAAATGTGTAGGTGTTTTTCATGAAAAAATAAATATTTTACCTGATTTTTTTTTTTTACCTGAGACCTGCAGGATTGGTCTGTAATTGTCTTAAGTGTGACTTATCCAATGAATCTTCATGGACTAAGGGCAGTAATTTACGATTAATGAATATAAGGCATTTACTGCTGATACCTAATGCTAAGTATAGTATTCTGGTTAAAATTTACACCCACATGAAAAATGATAAAATCTTGACTACTCTAATAACAAATGACTATAAACTATGAGAACATTTTTTGTCATATTGTTTGCCATTTTCTTAAAATGCTACAGTATGTTCTGGGACACAATTCTAACTAATCTGGGCATATGAAAATGCACCTGTCTCAAGAATTGCATTGTTCACTCTGGTCTGCACAATATTGTGAAAAGCATGAGCTCATAGATAAATTAACAGACAGAGAGCCAGAAGTAGCTTAATTTTGTATGTTTTAGGTGAAGGTAGTGGTAAGCCACAATTGCCAACAATTAAGAATCATTGAGGCCTGTAGATGTCTCAGGTTTGACTTGTGCTAAAACCTTCTTTCACCCTCCCTAGGCCTTATCATCTCCCTACAGTTACTGCGAGGGGAGATGGAGCAGATAAGAAGAGAGAACCCCATGATCTTCAACAGAGGTGTGGCGATTACCCGCAAACTGGGCTTCCCTGACGTCATCATGCCTGGTAAGAAAGAGAAATAGGATCTTTGGCTCGGGGGTGGTGTTAGGGCTGCTGTTTGACTGCCTGCTGGCATGAGTGTATTTTAACCACTTTTCTGCTGTGTGTTAGGGGACATATGGCTACAAAGAATTTACAATTTACAGAATTTACATATACAAAAATATGGCAACAGAATTTGATGATCCCCAGATAGCGTCTCCTGATAAGTAGGCCACATGGGGACATCTCCACAGTGTATTTTTATGAAGAAGATTGTCTTTAACATCTTCAAGTGTCGAAAATATTAGTATTATGCAGTAAAATAGATAAAAACAGAATGTTTGTTGTAAGGTAGTCCCCACAAGTACAGTATCTTAATCTATGTGTGCTTTACTCCACTTCGCCATGATTGCATGCTGTTTGGCTTATGGTATGAAATGTATAGAAAACACTGCTTTTCTTAATATTTAACAATGGAATTCTTATAATTAGAATGCTCACTTAAATAAAATGTACCTCATATTATAATTACTAACCCTCATAAAAAGTAATGAAAGTTTTGATCCGTGTTTGAATGAAAAGCTTAACAAGAAGTTGAAGAAGCTTAGCAGATATTAATAGTGTTAAGAGTTTTTAAACTGTGTTTTGAGAAAATTCCATTATAAAAAAATGTGGAGTCAATGTATAAACAGTAATAACCTCTCCAGTTCAGCAATTCAGCTTTAGAAAACTTTCACAATCACCCCTACCAACCACTTAAAGTAAGTTTATAAAATCTGAAGCCAGGTAGCTAAAAATATATAAAAAATATATTGTGGACCATCCTAGCAGTTTGGACTGCTGTCAAATTAATTTTAGGATGTTTGACTGAAATAACGTTTTGCTGCCCCAACTGTCTGCCAGTATGTGCTCCTGTATGGATTATGATTTTGTTGTGCCTTAGCAGCCCCTGGCTTTCTCATACTGAGGGGAACAGTAAAAAGGTCATTACCACATCCTGATGCAGCTGGCTGGTACTATTTCACTGGGCTACTATTTCAAATTCCATTCCCTGTGGTTAGCTCCCATACAATATAATGTTAACTGAGTGTATTTGTGATGCACTTGGGCATCAAGTTACTGTTATTAAGTTTTAATTTGCTTCAGATTTTAGGAACCTTAACCACAGTCAATTTGTTTGTAGTGCAGAGCAAATTAAGGTTCTCCAGTTTGATGAGCCCTCTTCCTGTTTGGTTTTTCAAAATTCCAAAAAGGCAAAACTGCGAGTAGGCAGGAAGCTGGGTGATGCTTGTAGGCAATCTGGCTTTCTACAGCATGGTACACTTGATTAATCCCCTAACTCAGGACTTGAACTGCACTGGCATGCTGTCACTGTTCCTAACATTTCTTCATTGGGGTTACTGGATTTTTATTTAGCTTTGGCTTGATCAATATTCTGTTCACTATCCTTAACTTTCTCCCTTTCCTTCAATATTAGATAAGCCCGGTTTTCTCTGCATGTGAAAACTCCAGTTTCTGTTTTAAAACATTTGTCTTAGTGCCTCTCAAACCTGCGGGTGTTGCCAATCCCCACTTGTCCTAGATTTATTTTTTAAATGGGGCTCTTCATATACTAAAATGTTTGGTAAGGTGTCCATAGATATTTAGAATAAAGTTAATATTATCAAACCTGAGTTTTCCAGCCTTTTAGAAACTGGATTTCATGTAGTAAAGTATTGGTTTGGGGATCCCTATCTACAACCTGTCAGTGATCTTTGTTTCTCTTTCTTGATTCTCCTGGTGCCTCTATTGTCCACTGTCCACTCTGTCTGTCTCCATGGTGCAGAAATGAAGATAGTTGGGTGTAAGTGCCTGTGCCTGTCTCTGGCTCGCTCGCTCTGTGTCAGCTCGTTCCTCTTTATACCTCTACAGTGATTTGTCTGCATGGAATGAGCCAATGCAGTGAAACTGATGCTTTGGTCAGCCTTACAGAAACACTTTAACATCATGGTGGTTTACTTTGAATAACCCCTTCAGAAAACCTTTAATCATATGCCTGAAGCTGTGATGTGTGGTAATGGCCCTTAATCCAGTACAATCCTAGTAGAATCAATATAGTCACTTCTCACACAAAGATTGCAATGCTTTCTCACTCCACCTATGGCCTTATGCCTTGTGTTAGTAGAACTGCTTCTTCTCTTTTATTGCCAATGAGATGTACATGAATACGTTGCCAGCGACACTGTTATGCAGCATGTTATCAACTGTACTTATCCCAGCTTTCTCATTAATTTCAATACTTATAAATTACAAACAAAATGTCACTTTGAACCGAACTGCTAGAATTCAAGGTTTTTTGTAATTGTGTCTTGTATTTCTGTGTTTAGGGATCTATTTTTATGATGTTATTGTAGTCAGCACACTGACCAAATAATATTTATAAACTTCTTTTTCTTATAGTTTTGGACTGCCAGCCCAGTATAGTATTAGGAAATAATTTATAAGGTTTGAGGTTTAAAAATATTTTGGGGTATGAATTACAATATCAGAACTTTCCACATTGACTGCATCTCAGAATTTTTGCCTTTTGAGACTTTGAATTTCAAGTTGTTTTGTTGATTAAACTGAAGGTATCATTTGAAATGTTCCTTGTTTCTAATAGAAAAGCAACAGTTTGTTTGATTTTGTTTCCAAGCTGAATTCTTCACTGAAACATTACAGCTACAGGAGGTTCTGGCTTGCTTGTTATTGAGCTACTCTTTCTTGTACCAGTACCAGAACAGCATGAGGGCTATCTTATGTAACACCCCAAACTCACCTTCTTCATACTAACGAGTAATAGGTTTATTCCATGCTGAAAAAAAGAAGAAAGAGAACACAACGTTTCGGCCATGGAGCCTTCTTCAGGTGTGAGAGAGACAGGGCAGTAGGCAAAGGTAAAGTAGCGGGAGAACAAAGGTTGGGAGGGAGGAGGAGTGAGAGGCGGGAGCAGGGGACAGAAAGAGAGGCCAATCAAGAGGTGTGAAGTCAGAATGGGTGCAGAGAGGTGTGAAATGAAACTTCCAATGAATGGAGAAAATTTAAAAGAACAGTAATCTGTCGTTAAGGGAAGGGAGAATGTGTGATCCTAACTGCAGAATAATTTTAGTTTCGGTGGTCTTTCTGATGTATGAGTTCGGAAAACCGTCTTTGAGAACACAGACGGAGAGATTAGTGTGGTCGTGGCCGTCAGAGGTGAAATGAGAAACAATGGGCTTGGAGAGATCTTTAATCTTCACAGCCCTGACGTGTTCTCTGAAGCGGTCTCCGAGTCTCCTTCCTGTTTCTCCAATGTAGATGGCTGGGCATTTACTGCAAGAGATACAGTAAATAAGGTTGCTGGAGGTACAACATGCTGTCTGGGTGATCCGGAATTGTCCTGAGGGGCCTTGAATGAGTGTGGTGGTGGCTGTGTACTTTCAGGTGATACAGCGAGCAAGATCTTCATATTAATGATGGTATCAAAGGAAACTGGGTTTGTTGAAGAACACTTCGGTTTTGTCCAGTGCACATTTGCATCTTAAAAATTCTGACACTAATCACACTTGGGTGAAAATCCCAAACTGAGTCCAGAAAAGCAAGTGAGTGTTTTTAATTTGTTTTACTCTGGGATGGAACAGATGCATTAGAGACATACTGTACATTACAAAGCAGAAACTAGCTATATAAAAAAGATAATTGACTCAGACAAAAACTTTTTTTGCAGTTTCTGAAGCAACTGAGCTGAAAAATTAAAGTACTTATTATACATGTAGAATATGTGAATATTAGAATGAATATATGTATTATAACTCTATTTCCAATACTATTTCTAGTTATGCTGTAGAGCTTTCACTCTAAAATGTCTGATAAAGAGATGGATGGATTATTGTTGATGTCTGTGCTGTTGGTAACTAGAAATATGTGTATCTTGGTCATGTTATATTGCATTAATGTACATGAATGGTATCAATGAATGAGAGGACAGTGACCCCAAACATTTTCTTATATTTGAAAGTAAGATGATATGTATCTGTATTTCCATAAAAGCAAAAAAGATCATTCAGTTTATTGTAGGTACAGTATGTGGAAGCAGTGTTTTGAATTTGAAATCACAACTACCTTAGGTAGGGTTATATTTGCTGTTCAATTGCTGTTCGCAGATCTAAACATACCTCTGAGCAAAGCACTCCTGGAGCCTTATCTATGTCCATTAACTAATTAATGTTGCTTCACACATTCCAACATTATGCTCCAGTGGTCTAAAGACCTATTTGAATCATGTTCTCCAGCAACATGGAGATTTCAGGTAATATGCCTCTATTCAAAGAGCAAAGAACATTTGAAATAAAGAAATAAAACCAAATCTTGTTTTTTTTTGCAAAATGTACAATTTGTGTGATAGATGAGATACATTGTCCCATTGTAAAACCTTTCTAACAGGTGGGCTGTTTCTGTAGAAATATACACAGTACATACATAAGTCTTTCAGTTTTCTAACCTTTTTCAAAGTGTTGCATGTTGCAATTGGAAAAAGTCAAATGGAAACTCTGCTATTACAGTTATGAAGTCAGTTACCTTATAAACAAGGTTTAAATAAAAAGCAGCAGGAGCTTCACAGATATAGCAGATCCTTGCAGAATCAAATAACATGCTTTGGACATACTATAGGAAATGCCACTGAGATTGATAGAATCATCTCATTTTCAAAGGATGGCCTATGAGTAATCATAGGCAAAGCAAGGTAAACTTATTGCTAAACCATTGCATAATTTTTCATATTTTAATACATTGACAATTACTATATATCAGTTTGCTTTTATGTCAGTATAAATAAAAGGCACAACGATACAGCTTGGCCGGAAAAGGGATCTTCAGTCCAAAAAGGTCAGTTAGAAACACTGATCTAAGATATTCCAGACATATTGTTAACAATGCAGTATACATCAGAGAAAACTGTGTCAGTCAGAAATGTTCATAATCCTGATTCTAACATGGATAATAGGTCTAAGGTCATGTTACAACTTGTGACGGCATAATACCTACTGACATAAATAAATCATACTGTAAATTATTATAAGTGTATTGTAAGTGTAGCTGGGTTCAGTTGGCATATTGTTTTAATAGCTCAAAATTATGACTTGTTTCCCAAAAGGATGTAAAAGAAAATGAAAAAAGAATAGGTGCAGTAAAAACAGTCAACAGTTTTCCCTGTTGGCAAACAGTAGGCCCACCTGAATCACTTACTGTGGATTGGACAGTATGCCTGTTGGGGAAATAAAGATAAATAATTTAATTAAAAAGTGAGTAGATGCTTCTTTGGTGCTTAGAGTTTTGATGCTTTTAGGTAATGTACATTTACATAGAGGTGTGGTAGCTGTTAGAATTCATAGAATATATGCTGCATGCACCAACCCACAATGGGGCAGGTTGTAGGTGGGCCCCGAAGATGGACACACAACCCACACACAAGATTTGTATAGAAAAATAAGGGTTTTATTTATGCAAGTCTTGTCCTCTGGTAAAAATAATCATTCATAACAACCCTGCTGAGGGGAAAAATAACAGCCTACTCAATGGGAAAAAATAACCCCAGTGCTGGTTCTTCTCCAGGCTGGGGGATAATAATGGGTTTTGTAGCAAAACTTCAAACGAGGAACATATTTGGGTCTGTGTTGGTTAAAGGCTGGGAGATCTGACAGGGCTCCTCCTAGGATACAGCTCCTTGTCAACAATGTCTCCTTCTCTGCTCGGCGCTCTATTTATCTTCCTTGGAGCTGATACTGCTTCAGTGATTGCTGTGGTCCTGTCAAACCACCCGTGATTCAGAAAAAATGCAGAAGTCCACAGTGAAGGCACCACCCCTTGAGGACTCAGCCCCATGAGGCTTCACAAAGGATATAACTTGCGATTGTTTGTAAATGTTGTGACATGGAATTTACAGCATAGCTCATTGAATAGATTACATCCCCTGCAGTTCAGTAAAGGTAAGAAACTAATTTGATCTGAGGAGTAAATAAAGAAGTACCTTATATTTTGATACTTAATGCTCATACTCCATCAGAAGAGGCCTGTTTAATTATTACTTTTTTCCATTTGAGGGAAAACAAAAATAACATGGTGCTTCAGTGCAGAAATAATTCACTTGGTTTAACAGGTGTTTAAAGAAATTCTTCAGTGGGCTGTATTGAACATGATCATAATTAGGGCTTGTTGACAGAGTGCACAAGTAAGGGATTTCAGACTGTGCACCAGAAGGATGACAGTGACCTTTACAATTAATTGGATGTGCTCCAAAGTGGTTGCCTGGGGTAAATAATTAATGAGTAAATTAATTCTTTTAAAATACCACTCCACTTGAATCTTTTCTGTTATTCTTCTCGGTTTTCGTCTTAGTCCCTGGAGAAGATTGGATAAACACAGCTCATGTTCCCATGAACTAAATCACCAGCTTCTAACATTGCCTCTATATTTACACTCTTTTTATTTTTATTTGCCTTAGTTTAAGATTTACAGAGCTCTGCCAAACAGAAATGAGCATTCTACCCATAATGCTGGCATATCTGGAAAAATATCAGCCATTACTTTGATCATCTGACATTATCTCACCATCTCATCTTGGTTTGCCTTATGATGCATATTGTAGGTTAGATTCAGTTTTATGAGGGACGTTAAAAAACAGTTCAACAATGCACTTTGGGTACTCTTGAATAGAAGGTTATTGTAGCCCTCTTGCAACCAGTAGCAAAACAGCCTCTGCTACTCAGCAGTTCAATTTCAGACTCATTTTTATATTTTTTATATGTTCACCTCTCTTATGATAAATGGTTTTGCATCAAATCCTGCAAAACTATTAAAGTCATATTGCTAGATACAGGTGTGTGTGTCCCACACTGTTGACAAGGTTATACTATTTCTGCAGCAATGTATCCCATGTTAATATGGCAGGGATCTATACATACTGTAGCACAATGTATTGTAAACTATGAACATTATAAAGGAACAAGTAATAGGTTTATTCCATGCTGAAAAAAAGAAGAAAGAAAACACAATGTTTTGGCCGTGGAGCCTTCTTCGGCCAAAACGTTGTTTTCTTTCTTCTTTTTTTTCAGCATGGAAAAAACCTATTACTATGAACATTATATACACATATACTGGACCTCAGCTTTCCTCTCTCACAGAATTATAAGTTTTCAGTACTTCCTAGATTCTCAGTATCCATGTTTATTTTCATATTCCATATTACAATTAAAAACAATTTGTGATTTAATACACAACTTTTACATTTCTGTGTTTGTATTTGTAACAGGGATCACTAATTAAGAAAGTTTAGACTAAACTTTAAAACCTGAATAATGTTGAATTATCCTATAACAGAAGGCCCGGCCATTTGATGTGGTGGATTTCTCTGTTGAATCACACAAGGCCTAGAGTCACTCTTAATACCCATTGCACCTGGCTCTGCAATGCTTTCGTTCTACGCTTCATCGAAGTGATGGCCAATGTCAATGCTCTGTTTATTATTTGCGTTAAAAAAAAGTAACAGGATCAAGTCTTTGGTGGCATGCAATATTTTCATTGATAAACTCTCATTTCCCATGGAGGTGAGACCTGTCTCACATACAGTAATTTGTCACTGTTGTCTAGGTGACATTCGAAATGACCTTTACCTGACCTTGGAGCGAGGTGACTTTGAGAGAGGGGGGAAGAGTGTTCAGAAGAACGTCGAGATCACAGTGTACGTCCTTTACGCAGATGGAGAAATACTTAAAGTAAGAGATGTTTAAATTGTTATTTTTGCAAGTTATGTTCAGGACTCCAGTCATAGTGTACTCACTTAACAATTTAAATAAATAAGTGAGTGGGTCTAAGAATAAGCTTATGTCCTCTAATTTTACTGTAAGGTCAGCTACATGTTAATATTGATTAATGTTTATCCATTATTGCCCTTGATATTGTGGCCTCTCTCCTGCCTCACAGGAACCTCTGTTCATTGTGGTTTACCACTTTCATGATATGAAGCATCAATGTTTGTCTGAAACCTTTCATATTTTACACTAAAATGAAGGCATATTTTACTTCAAAATGACAGATCAAGTTGAGGGAATTTATGATTGCTCTTTGTATTGTCATGGACTTCCATTATTTCATATCTTATTCATTAGTCTTAGTATTTCTATTTATCTTTAAATGTCAATGGACATATTCAAGATTTTGTTACAATGCAATAATTGACAGCCTGGTGAAAGGCTATGTGACACTTCAATAGATCTGCAAAATGTTATTGTTGGAGCCATGTTCATTTGAAAGAGGCAGATTGAATTATAGAGCTTGCCGAGCTTTGCATGACAAAGACGTGCAATATTTTATGCATATGTAAGAATGTAAACGTTTGTCCGCTGGTAAGATTTCCTTTTATCTCCCCGAAATAAATATTGACGCCTACCTACATTGTTGATTTCTCTCTCGCCCTGTGTCAGGACTGTATCAGTCTGGGGTCAGGGGAGCCCAGTATGAGTGAACACCGATCCTTTGTGCTCTACCACAACAACAGCCCCCGCTGGAGCGAGGTCATCAAGTTGCCTATCCCCGTCGATCGGTTCCGTGGGTCTCACCTGCGCTTCGAGTTCAGACACTGCTCAAGTGGGGCCCCTGTGCTCTTTACCTTACTTTTCTGTCTGATTGGAGGTGTAGGGAAAAATAACAAACCACAGTGAAAATCTGGAAAACAGAAGCATGCTTTACTTGGAAAATATTTGACACATGCATGGAGATGTAAACCCTTGTCTTTGGTTTTCTGTCAGACAAAACTGTGAACAACAAAAACAATATATGAAAAAAATGAGACAAAGTTTTTTATTTACTGTTTGGTCATGTTAGTCTGCGATTCATTTTCAGTCCTTCATGTTAGCACTCAGCACTGGAGTTGTTTGAGCTTCTCTGTTTTTCCTCATTTTATTCCATGTAAATCCTTAACTATTCTAGGATTTATCTTGGAATTCTAAAAAGTAAGGGACCTCCAGTAATCATTTTCTAATGTCAAGTATTTTTTGGGATCTACTTGAAGTGAGTTACACTGTATTTGTAAGTCAGCAATCAAAGAGTTTTTCATCCTTTTAAATTACATTTATTTGTGCTTGTCATAGCGAAAGACAAGGGAGAGAAGAAGCTGTTTGGATTTGCCTTCACGCCCTTGATGAGAGAGGATGGCACAACTCTGTCAGATGAAAGCCATGAGCTTTATGTCTACAAGGTGAGCATAAATAGTGAAGATTACTTTGATTATAAGGACAGTGGAAATGCAAGGTTTAATTAGAACAAAGTGTCTGGTTTGCTTTATGATGTCTATGTTAGATTCTGTTTTGTAAAGGAGTATATAAAACAGTTAATGCAGCACACAGATTTCTTGAAAGGTTGATGTACTAGTAGTGGTCTTTGCTTTTAACATCAAAACACTCTGCCACCAAATCGTTTGAATTCAGGCTCTGAAAAAGAAAAAGGATTGTTTTGAGATATTTGATCTCAGGACCTCTCTATTGTTACATGCTTTTGGTAACATTTTTTTTTTGTTTTACTTTCCTGCATATGAAGTGGAGCATGTAAATTTAACAGTAAATCATACACAGTCTTGAAAGTCTAATTGACATATTTTGCAACTTAAGTGAGTTAGATTCACTTTGGTAACTCAGTGCATGCTACTTTTGTGTAGTATTAGGAATATCCAATATTAGAGATAGAAATAGTATTAGTAGCTTCATTATTAGAAATATTTCTGCTGTGGCTCCAGCAGATGAAAATAGTAATGTATTCTGATCATATGAGACATTTTGCGTAACCTCATTAATATAGCATTTTTTTATTGGTATCCCTACTGGTAATCAATCCTTATTTGCCTTGGTGACTATCTTTTACAAGACAAGACTCAAACCCACTTCAAAGCAATTAAAACTACAAGTATTTGAATCATAAGAAGCCTAAACCTAAAAGAACTGACAATAGAAAAAGGTTAGAGCACAAAAGCTGGAATACAGTACCTCTGGCAAAGCCTATGTTGTATACCACTGGATGGGTTTCAGTACTGTGGTCAGTTATCAAGCAATTAATACATAAAGTACAAAGTCCTGCCATATTAAATGAATGAGTCTCCATATGCACATAATTCTTTCTCCCATTTAGTCACAATTATGCATATAATATCTATCAAGCATGCTTGTTTTATTGAAACAGGGCTGTGTATAAGACCTCTTTTGAGCCTTGCCAGTGGTCAGTTTTTGAATGGGCTTGTTTTGGTGTTGACAGTGTGACGAGAACACCACCTTCAGTAACCATGCTCTCTACCTGGGCCTGCCCTGCTGTAAAGAGGACTTCAATGGTTGTCCCAACATCCCTTCCAGCCTCATCTTCCAGCGCAGCACCAAGGAGACACTCTGGATCACCACACAGCTGTCCTCCACCAAACTTACACAGAATGGTAATTGCTAGAGACTCCCGCACATTGGGTTTCTGTTGGAGGAGATAAATGTTGAGCTAGAACTGTCCCACAGGTAGATATCCTAGCCTTTGCTTGCAGTGACCGAGTATCTCTTTCTTCAGTGGATCTCCTGGCCTTGCTGAAGTGGAAGGCTCACCCAGACAGAGTGATGGACATCCTGGGTCGCCTGCGGCTCGTCAGTGGTGAAGAGATTGTTAAAGTGAGAAGCTTCTTTCAGTATTCAGTTCCCACCTGGAGGGGTTAACTTGAAATTATAATGATGGAGTAAAATTAAACTGCAGTTAGTTTTTGCAGATGGTCGACATCTCCTGCATGCTTTATTTAACAACAGCATACTTCTTTGGCAAAATAAGACGTGGCCACTAATAATTTTCTTTGAAATTGTCAGTATAACAAAGGATAGAAATTTCTTCTCCTGCTGAAAAAAATGAAATGTCGCTAAAAAATGTTTTCATGTGTTTTCCTTTTTTATTTTAGTTTCTACAAGATATTTTAGACACATTGTTTTCCATTCTGGATGACAACACTGACAAATATGGTCCACTTGTGTTTCAATCATTGGTAAGAAACAATTTAATATTTAGAAGGCAGGAGTTTTATTTTCGAAAGAAGAAATCACAGTTTTGAAGCATGTTTCAATATTTAATGTTTTGAATAATTCAGTGACAAAATAATTAAAATAGTCTTTGTTCTGTGTTGAGAATATTGTTTTACATTGCAAGGTACTGTATATACTGTACAGGTAGTTTTTAACTGAATCTATAGTTGAAAGTAATTAGAGAGGAGTTTATAACCATACTCCTTTCAAGTTTTCAAAGACCTTTATAAAAATTACTTTAAAATGAAGTTAGCCACATTGTTTCGACTGCTAGAGCAGTACCTGTTTGATTGTAAATTCAGATTAATTAGTTTAATCTTATGCATGAAAGCTTGTGTGCAGTTATTTTTTACATTCATTGTATATTATATTTATTTTCAGAACCTAAAGTGACAGTTTAGAATTTAAACAGATGCACAGTTCATATCAATGATTCATTGATATAATCGGAGCACTGTCTTTGATATTCTTACAGTATGAACAAATTTCAGCCTAGATCTATTTTGCATACGGCCTCATCTGTTTGGATACATTTTTTTAGTAATGGCTTATTAGTTCTTAACTAGGCATTCTTTTCTTTTAGTTCAGGTGGGTAGCTGTGTCAGCATGCATAGGCTGCAAAGGAACAAGTAATAGGTTTATTCCATGCTGAAAAGAGATGAAAGAAAACACAACATTTTGGCTATAGAGCCTTCTTTGGGGTTTTCTTACACCCCAAGAAAGCTCCACAGCTGAAACGTTATGTTTTCTTTCTTCTCTTTTCAGCATGGAAGAAACCTATTACTTATTCTTTTCTTTTAGCTTATAAAGATATGTGGGTCGTTTTAGCTTAATGATACAGCTAAATGATTTCATATTTACCACTTATACAGTATTTGCTAAATTAATGCTAACTTTGTTAACTTGAGATAGGATTCTTACATGATTGGTGTAGTAGGACCCAAAAGCTTAAACAAGATGTTGAACAGACGACATTTTGTTTATCCAGTATCTAATGGCCAGTTTTGAGAACGTTTTGAGCAGCTTTGAGCTGTTTACCCTCCCTAATAGTGTTTGTGGTTTTATATTGTTCCACTTACTATCATATGCCATTCATTCCTGATACAATAAACAGTTTCACACCACCTCAGATTTCACAGAAACGTGATTAGAGCGGCGCTAAGACGTTACGAGGCCCACCACAAAGTCAGTGGTTGTAAATGCCCACAGCGTCTGTGCTTAACGATGCCAGCACATGACAGATGGATCAGATCTCACACTTTTGTTATGGCCTTCAGGTGGTTCAACAGCTAGAACACTGCCTAGCAACCAAAGATTCAACAGGGTAACACGAACATGGCATTCATGACTGACTTTGTCACTTACTGTAGTGACTTGCCTTCACACGTCTGAGACCATGATCTTGAAGGCATGGGTGATTGACTGGTATACGCTGCTTTAGGAGTGCCTCGTCCATCATTGATTTAGTTATTTCGTTAACCATGGCGCACCTGTCAACAAAGCACCACTTTGCTGTTCTGTGTCATTTTGTTTCTAGGGCAGTGTATGTTCTACTCATGTGTACTGTACCCTCCTCTCAAAGATAGGAAGGGAAGGAGTAGAGAGGTGATGGGAAGTGACAACCTCAGACCCCACTGGGTACTACGATAAAATCCAGGCCTTTCATCTCAAACTATTTACAGTATATCCCAAAACTGATGGTGATCTGACCTGAAGTCTTATGTGTCTTTCGATGTACCAGGTGTTCATCATAAATTTGCTACGGGACAGTAAATACTATCATTTCCGGCCTGTCATGGACACTTACATCCAGAAGCACTTTGCTGGAGCTCTGGCTTATAAGTAAGTACTTGCATTAGGATACAAAACAAGTGATTTCTTACAGTGCAGCATTTACTAGGGGCAGAAAATTTATTTTACAAATCTTCTATCAGTTGCAGTATTGCTCTGACCAGAAGTGATGTAAGTTATTATCACTAGTTACTTTTTTGAGCTTTTAGAGAAGCCTTTTTCGAATGGCAATTGCATTAAAATTAAATGGATACATGTCATGACCGAGCTCATTTCTTTCTTCCATTTGTTTCTTATTACTGCATTTTGCGTGAGATTTGAATTATAGTATGAGAAATAAGAAAAATGAACCAGTAATTGGAAACGGTCTGTAAATGACATTTGTTCAGAGGACACTACGTAGCTGAAACAGATATCAAACCGTCAAAAGCATCAGTCCCCTGTTCAGTTCAGTATTAAGAATTAAATCAGTGGTTCTTAACCTTTACTGCAGCCGGCCAACCCTTTGGTACTCAAAATATGTTATTGCATCCCTTAGCTTAAATTGTGGAAGTAGGTAAATTCTTTAATCCTAAGATACTGTATATCATAACTATAAAATGATAGAGATAAAATTATATATTTATTAGTATAATTTCACAGTACAATTAAGAACGTGTAAAAAATTACACCCTAACTTTTTTTTACATTTACCATAAAATACCAAGGTTTGATGAAACAAAGTACTGTACTTATGTGCCTGTGCTTAATTTGTGTTTTTTGGTGAATGACCTTCTAAAATATTCTGACATTTCTCACACCCCCAGACAGGGCATCTCGTACCACCAAAGTTGCATGTACTCCATGTTAAGAACCACTGAATTAACCCTCCGCACCAGCCGGAAAGTGGATATGAACAACTCTTAGCCTCTTATTCTGTGCATGGCAATGCAATATAATTTTGCCCCATGCCAAGTGTGCTCAAATGATGTTGGTAACAAACGTTCTTAACTAGTAGTTTTCTGTGTTCTCTTATTTGTTGTTTTCAGTGGTCTGTAAAGTGGCCAAAGTAAAGGGTGCAGGGACTCTCCAATGTCATAGCAAGTGAAATTGCACTCTCTTCAAGTGCTTTTTGAGCTCAGTGAAGTAGACATTGCTTGTTGAAGTCTATGACACTTGGTGACTACTGTATGACCATGATTCATTCCCCTAGTGGTGGTGCACATTTAGCAGAACTCTACCAGGGTAGGTCTTGAATTCGGACGCCAGGTTAAGCTTTGCAACATTGCAACAATGATTCCAAATGAGTTCATTTCAAATTTGTTAGCTATATAATTTTAATAAATATTAATAACAGTAAAGTGGGAATTTATAAAACAGAGAACCTGTGAATGATGGTTTATCCTATGCTGAGATTCCCAGGTCTGTGCTGATTTTTCCTTTGTCCTGTGCGTAGAGAGCTGATCCGCTGTCTGAAGTGGTATATGGATCGCTCTGCTGAGGTTATCCGCCAGGACCACATCCAGGAGGCCATGAGGGTATGTTGGGAACAAGGCTATGTCCCACTAATATTGAAGATTTCTAGGTCAGTCAGTTCTTTGTAGCATGAGCTATTGTTGGCGGCTATGTTTCTCAGTCCAACAATGACATTTGTCCATTTCCTCTCTGATTTACACAAATGTTCTGCTTTTTCTGTCACCATACAGAGAAAACCTGAAATGAAAAAGTTTAGTAAACTTGCAGATGTCAAACAATTATAAAAAATGTGTTTATTTTTGCGAGGAAAAACCTACAACATTAAATTGACTCCACAGAATTAATGTCATCATACAGTTTCTGACCACTGAGATACCTTCTAAAGGCAACAGAGTTACGTTAGCGTCATGGAACAACTTGAGGATAGTAAAGTCCGCAAGTAAAAAAGTAAACAAATTGGATAGTTTATCTTCATATCAGTTCTGGCAGTGAAAATGCAGTGCAAGAAAATGCAGTGCATGTAAAAATACTATACATAATAGCAGGACACCAGGGAAGGGAGTACAGAGGTTCTCAATATAGCACCATAGTTGTTAGCTGCCGTGAGATCAGCAAAACTACTGTAGATCCATCTTATTGCTTATTGAAGAGCCAAGAGCAGAATTGATATACTAAGATAATTCCAGACAGAAAGCACCCCAGGCTGGAATCAAACCCAGAGCCTAAGAACAGTGAGGAAGTAATGCTGACTTCCATGCCACTACGCCATCCTTGTTGGCTCTTTCCCCTCCTGTGCCAAAGCAAACAGACACAAACACGCAGGACGCTAAGCAGCGCAGGTACAGCAGAAAACCCACTCATCCCCGGTGGTTTCCTCATTCCTACAAAGGACTGTTTGTAGGCTGTAAATAGGGCAAAATGCAGCACAAATCCCTCTGATTAATGTTCTGCGTGCCCTTTCCATACTCCAGTCTCACTTGCCTTGCAAAAACCAAAAACCACTCAGGGATTGTCTTTTTTCAGGATCATTGCATTCCTTTGAGTAAGAGGTCATGGCATGTGTTTTAGCATCACATTGTACTAAATGCTCTAAATAATGCTTAAACAAATGCCATGATCTCTTATACACCAGTTATGTCATTTGCAAATGTCCCTATAACACATTATGTGATTGTAACAACTTGTATAGCAGTTATGAAGGGATTATCTAGCCATTATGCAACATTCAAGTAAAACATTACAATGTTTTCTTCCATTTTTTTTTTAAAGGCAGTTTCATCAGTTACAGTATGTACAGAGGCAGATGGGTACATTTACTGTAGTTGGAGCCAGCCACCAGATAAACCTCAAAAATAATCTTATTTAAAAATTATTATGCAGTGATTTTGATTTAATTTGGCACCAATGCACTTGTGGTGATATTTTGCTTTCCTCTGCCTCAGGCTCTGGAGTACCTGTTCAAATTCATCATTCAGTCGCGCATCCTGTACTCCAGAGCCACCTGTGGTTTGGAGGAGGAGCAGTTTCGTGCCAGCATCCAGGAGCTTTTCCAGTCCATCCGCTTTGTTCTGAGCCTGGACAGCCGAAGCTCAGAGACACTCATTTTCACACAGGTAAGTGTGTGTGTGCTTTCATAGCTCTCCTCGTTTTCTGCCTGTGCTGCACTATCCCCAACCACATCCCACTCCCGACAACACTAGAATTAACTCTAGAAAATAAGAGACTGAATTCCGCTTCTTGAATATTGTCTGGAAGAAAACTCACTTGTCTTGCATATATATGATGATTATATTGTACAGTTCTATGTGGTCAGTCTGTTAATATATTTACTTGGAACTGCTTAAGGGAGTGAGAATTGGTTGGCTGGGAGATGTGATGACAATGATCTGTGTTGCTCAAAATTTCCCAAAAGGATGGTCCTGAAGGATTATATGAACCCTGTGAGCAAGTGCTGCAAGACTCAATATTCGTGTCTCGAAAATGTGATTTAAAAATGCTAAAAGTGACACTAGTTTTGCTAGAAAAGGAGCAGGGTGGTATTAACAAACTGCCTTATTTAATGAAAATTAAATAAATTCAGACAGGATACCACCTGCTCCTAATCAGCATTGTAGACACAAAAGGAATGTGTTTTCAGCAGTTGTACAGCAGTCATGGTAAAAAACTGAGTGCTTGAACCTGACACCTAATGTTTTTAAAGTTAAATATTTTGCAGTTAAAATTGTGGTATTTACCACAATGAGTGGTATTTCCAGTACTCATTTGTAACAACTGCTACTGCACCTGTAACAACTGTTACAATAATTGTAAGATCAGTTGACACAACAAAAACAAATACTGACAGAATCCTTAAAAGTTGTTTTTTATTGATAGGCTTTTTTCTGCAGTGTGGGAGGATTTCTAAAAATGTATAAGTACTGTACACCACAAGTGTATTTATACAATAAGAAATGTATAGTTTACAGAGGCAGAAGCAATACTTTCATTACAGACAAATCTAACAGGAAATTGTGTTCCTGGCTTTTCTGAAAAATGTATCATGTTAAAATCTTTAAAATAATCTTCGTCATTATTAACATCTTTAATAACAGTAAAAAAAGGATAGCTCACCTAATCTGTTATAAGAGAAAAAATGTTGCATCAGTAAAAAGCCTTGAGCATCTAGCATACAGTACATGTAGATGGTAGTTCTGAAAGCATTGTCACTTCTTATTAGATAATGACAATGTAAATAGAAGGGAAGCTACATAAGAGGAGAACATCCCAGAAGGGAAACACAGCTGCAGATGGATAGATGGAGTTTAGTGTGGTTTTATACTCATAGAACGACTAGTATGCACATATCTAGTATGACAGTAGTATATTTGGAATTTTAAAAGGGTGAAATACCTTATTTACATAAGAAGCTAATATTTTACAAGGTATTTGATTAAGACACTATACAGGCTTGTCTTTTTCCCCTTATACAGAGCTATTGTAATTAGTTGATTTTTTACATCTCTATAGCAGCTGAATATTGCAGCTCGCTCTTGTGGTATAAATTTCCTGGAGAGATGAGTATGTGTACTCAGAAAATACTACATGTAATCATTTGGTGCATATGGAATAACATTGCTGTGTTAATTTGTGCTGAATCACAACACAATTCTCTCTGCCCATACAGTTGAGCCTACAACATAAAGTAAACCTAAAGAAGTAAATTAAAAACTTTCCTTTGCCTTTCCGAGAATACCTTTGTTCTAAAGTAATGTACTTTTGTGTGCTGTAGGCAGTAGAGACTCATTTTGTACTTCTGTATGAATTAGAAGATAAATGCAATCTTTGTTTATGCAAGCAAATGCAAAATGCAAGAAACATTGGACTAACTGTATAACTGCTAAACTCATTCTGTAATTTGGGATGTAAAATTATATTACATTAGTTCAGGTGTGTATTTTATACTTTTAAATAATTATACTGTAGCTCTTTCCTGTGCTGGTTCCCTAGATATTCTTTCCAGCATTTGTATTAAGTTGTGCATACAGTACAGGAAGTGAACAGTACAGTAAGAAGTGAGGCCCATGAATTTCTCCAGGAAAATAATAATGTTTATTACATTGTGTAAAAGGCCTCCGGGTGTGCATATGTCGTAATATATTAAGGATACTGTAGCTGCATAAAAGTTTATTTACAGGATGTAGAGCAAACTAAGACAATTAATAGGGGTAGACCAAAAAAACATCAATTCAGCTATTTAATTCTGCTTAGAAAGACGTACTGTAGGCACAACCCCAGGACTATCAGTGAATGGGATTAATCCAGTTATGAGATATTAAAGAGAATAGGCCTGTCAGAGATTAAATTGTATGCTGTATTTTATATGGGTCTTAAGGCCTAAATTAGCAACTAGTCCATGATCTCTTAAGTTCATCTCGACTCATCTAGACCTCAGGGATAGAGGATGTTTGCAAGTGCCTCCTGACAGCAGTACAAAGTGTTGTATTTAGGAATAGTGTAAAGATATCCTCAGAATTTAAGGTCAGTGGTCTGTTAACTTCCCTGTGGCTTTGTAAGGGTCTGACAATCTAGGGACAGATGGAAACTTGTTTTCCAGATATACCCTCTGGACAAGCTTTTTTTTTCAAACTATTGTAAAACATTAACAAATCCTATATATAGTAGTTTGTGCTGAGCCAGACGTATCCAGAGAATTCACATGGAGAAGATCATCTCCTGCTTTCACTGTCAGCGTACTGACTGTTTTCAGGTAGTTTGTAGCCTTAATTAAAAACAAATAGGTAAAGGAGCTTTATAAATCCATCAAGTTAAAAATAAATGCCTTAAATACAATTTGCCACTGTAAATTGACTGAATGTAGTGTTTTGTTTGGCCTTAAGCTGTTGCTTTCTTAAAATTATTCTTAAACTCATTATTTAATATTCATTGACCATTTATTAGGGTGGGTTGAGTATAAAATGTCTTGTTACTTTTCAAAATATTGAAATAAGTCACCAGTGTTTATATCTAACCCTGTGTTAATTTGCTTATTAGGCCTTAGCTGTCCAAAACAAGAGTTTATTTACAAAAACATGTTGCTTGACCTTAGAACCAATTACGCAGTCTCAGTACATTAAGATTTGCCAAATAAATATCTTTCAGAAAAAGCAGAATTTTCATGGCTCCCTCCCCTTGCTTTTAAAAAAGCTAAAAAGACATTTCTTCCACTGCAATTAATTCAAGACATCTTTAATTTTATTCTATGCACGTACACAAAATAAGCAGCTAATTAACTGAGAGTTGTTACATAAAATGAACAAGCTCCCCAACCTCTGGTCGTATTGAGTAAGCGATTGGCATGTGTTGATGTCAAGCTCAAACAATTAGCTTGAAAGGTGAGTGCTTCATTACTGTAAAATAAATTTTACACCCATTCATTCAGCAAAAATATGATTGGATAGATGATGCATGGGCAAGCTTTTACTGTACATAGAACATATTTACTATAGATATTCCATGCTCTGCATGATCTTTGGAAGCACACTACTGCCAGTTATAGTAATTGCTGAATAACTGCTTCAGACCCCCCTTTTATGCCATAACAAGTTCACCTGACACCTGACTGATTACTTTTTTCAGTAATGAATCATTAAAACATGGACAATTATAAAACAATAGCTCCATTACTTCCAAAGAAATATTTGCTCTTGATGGATTCTTTTGTCAGTTGCCCTGCCTCTGTATTTATTTTATACTTGTTTAGATGTACAACACAGCAAATTTGAAATAGGTGTGGATATGTGGTGTGCTATGTTGGTTTAACAGAAGTATTGCTACTCTTGATAATGGAATACCACTTTCAGTTCCACAAAATAAGTATTGATTGCATAAAGGTGTGGAATTAAATGACTTGATATTTTTCACATTTTTTTCTCAAGTAAAGCAAATGGTGGTACAATTATCAATAGAAATTCCTTTGCAGGTCTTTATTTTAATTTTGCCAGAGTATTTTTATTTTCTTCTTTTTCTGATGTTTTTTGGACCTGAGAACTTGTGTCATACCATACCAGCCTCCAGAGGATTTCCTGGAACAGCAAATAAAAAAAACAGAACAAAAGAACAAATTCATTTCCCTGAATGAATTTCCAAACATGTGTACCTCACAAAAGCACATGAATCAAACCTGTGAATCTCAATTCCGTCTGTACAATGGGGCAGATGGTGGAGTTTTTTGTTTTTATTTCATCCTTGTTTTCCCTCAAATTCTTTTTATTTTCATTTGTAACCATTCTCTGTTTCTACGAAGTTGGTGTTTTATTTTTTTTTAGTTTCTTAATATATTTATTTGCCCCCTTGACCTTTTTTGTGACCCCTTATTTATTTTTGACTCCCCCTCCCCCCCGCTGTCCTCCCACAATCTGTCTCAGGGCCCCCAGCCTCCGCCAGGACAGGCGAGTGGAGCAGTGAGCTGCATACAGCCCTGGAGCGGCAGCGCTCCTCGGCCTTCGCCTCTCTCAGTAAGTAACAGTGCCCCCTTGTGTTGCACCCCGGTAAACGCAAGGGCGTCCTCTATGCAAAATTTACCTCCCACCATTCAGCACTCCCGAACCACCAACCCCCTACCTCCAAAACAAATATCTAACCACACGCTTTTTTTTTGTGTTCCGTTTGTTTAACCTTCAGAATCTTTTCCCACTTCTCATGTCATTCCAAAAGCTCACTGCATCCTGCGAGATGCAGTGGTGGAGAACTACATAACCGCAATGGGAATGGACTGTGTTATTTGACTGAGGGCCATTCAGGAAGGGACTGCGGTCAAATGCAAGAAGATATTTCGAACTAACCAGTACATTGCTCACAATCAAAGTTATAGCTGGGATCAGACCCATTATGTCCTTCTGGAGAAATTAAATGAATTAGTTATTGATTGTTTTATAGATGTAAAAGAGGTATTTTTAAAATATATTGTATTTGAACAAGTACTACAGAAGCCAATGGAGAGAATTTAGAAATGTTTAGGAGCTGATATGTCACAGAAAATCTCTGATATATGCATTTGTTAGTAAAGATACAGGATATAACTGTCAACAGTTCTTTGGGGCCTATGTAGTAGCAGTATGGTAGTGGACCTTGTTCTTGTGAAAACAATAAACCAGAAAGCAACACAGTTGATAATACAGTTTCTTCATGAAAGTTCCTGACTCTTCTTTCCTGGTGTTAAAACCCAAGAGGAAACACATGTAATCAAAGTTTTACCCTTTCAGAAGAGTAAAAATATGGTTGCTTTTTTTAAATTGGTGCTAAAAATTAATGGCTTCGGGTGAACCATTTAAAATTAACCACAGGTATCCAGACAGGGGATTTCCTGCAATAACCATTTGAAAAAATGAGTGAAACTCTCCATTTGCTTATATACCATTCACCCATATGGGACCTAATCTATTATATATAATGTTCATTTGTTCATCAGTGCATTAAGAGTCTTCATGGTAGAAATATCTTCTTGCTCTGTTAATTATGAAATGCGGCCAATGGCCCAACAGTCCTATAACACCCTGAGGTGTGCAGAATATTGGATATAGAACATGGCATATACCAGCCCAATAGCTTGCCTCTTCTTTTCATTCTTCCCCTCCAGGCTGCACTTCTTAACTCTTTCCCAGCCATCTTCGATGAGCTACTGCAGATGTTCACTGTGCAAGAGGTGGCAGAGTTTGTGAGAGGGACTCTCGGGAGTATGCCTAGTACTGTGCACATTGGACAGTCCATGGATGTGGTCAAGCTGCAATCAATTGCTCGAACCGTGGACAGCCGACTCTTCTCTTTCCCAGGTACCTCAGGCTTCAGGGGCGGAAGATTTATTCACGTTGACATCTTACTTTACACATAAAAGAAGACTTTTACTTTTGCCTTGGTCATTTCTAGAGTGACTTGGAAAATGCACACAGACCACAGAGTAAACATAGTACATGTAGAGCTGTGATACATTTACTGAAGATATTGTAAGTAACATGTATGAACTACATTCAGTAACATGTGAATGAGTATTGACTTCACCTGTGAACAAAGTCAGGGATTTCTTTGTCCACTAAACTAAGTGTGGATGTTTTATGTTGGTATTTGAATAGTATGGTCATTAATTCTTTTTCTGTTTAACCTTAATTACAAGTAAAGCAATAATATAATATTTAAATTGTTACTGTTAAGCAATAATATGCCTAATCACCATATTTAAAAATACACTATTGCAACACCACCACATAATAGCTCAAAGATTCACAGGAGAATTTTCAAAGCACTGCACTTCGTGAAAACTGTGCTTTAGTATATTTCTCTCCAGGTACAGCTCATTTTGAAATGTGTAGAATTGAAAAACATTCATTTTATTCCTGCATTCCAGTCTAATTATTTCTCTCCACTTTGACTGGTATATTTTTATAGTTTCCTTCAATGAAAAGCAGACTCTGCTCTGTAGCAAAATCCTTTGAAACTCCCTCTGTAAATATTACAGATTATAATAAAGTGTTTTGAGCTTGTCTCATCACAAGTCAACTCTCCTCACAAGTCAATTACTTTATAAAACATTGGCATTAAACATGCATTGCTCAATTTATTCATTTTAGTTTAAAAGAACACTATATTTTATTAACTTTTTTAAATGGCAGACAGACCAAAGAGTACAAGAAGTGAACGTTTAAAAAGATAAATTAATAAAAAAAATCCTTGCTGTTTGGTGTTGCATGATGATAACCAGTGTAAACTATATATTCAAACCTGTGCAGAATGCATATACTGTAGAATCCATATAGATCTATCTTACTCAATATTTTACTCACTTTGTACTCAGCTAAGCAAAGAGCAACTACCTGGTTTCACTTTGGCATTAATTAACATTCATTAGTTCTCTCCTACATTAGATATCTTTGGATATGTGAGGTATTTTTATGATAGTCGTCAGTGCAGTTGTGTACCTAGGTAAATATGGTAATATGTTGAGGCTGGTGTCACTGTGTGCTGTTCTCTGTCTTACAGAGTCGCGAAGAATTCTGCTCCCTGTGGTGCTACATCACATCCACCTGCACCTCCGGCAGCAGAAGGAGCTGCTCATATGCTCCGGCATCCTGAGCAGCATCTTCTCCATCATCAAGACCAGTTCACTGGTAAGTGGTGGTGATGAGTGAGGCGGCACATTTCTCTGGACTGGAATTTCCAGCATATTCTATGGTCTTTAAAGGTCCCATGGCACAGTTCATTAAAGGAAAGTGTAGGAGTATTTATCATGTTTTCCTGGCTTGCACACTCTGGACCATTGAAAAATTACTCCTACGTTCAGTTTGTAAAGTAATTTCTCACGTCTCTGCCCGATCTGCTGTGCAGTGAGTCTGTTGTTGTATAACGGGCACTGCACATTACCCAGGTGGGTGTTGCACTGTAGAAGTGGATAGAAATGCACAAATGTAAGTAATATTATTGATATTAAGAATTCTAGTTTACACGGGTCTCTCTGCATCTGGCAGTTTACTTGAAGCTAAGATGATTCACTTGCAGGTCGGAGAACAGTGGTCTCAGTGATTCTTTTTCCTGTCATGTTCCTGGGAGTATAAAGAGAGGGAGCAACAGAGGCAGAAAAATTCCCTGAGCTGTGCAGAGCTTTTTAATTCGTGTCATCCTCAGTGGTTGTGACATCATCAGTTGTAGCGTTCTTCCCACACAGCAGGTTCCTCATTGGTGGCTAATCCACACCCTGTCAAGGGCTTATTGACAGGTGACCTTCAGCCAGGTTTCTGAGTCGAGATGCCTGCCTCTTGGGATTGGAGACAGATAGGTGCCGGTATGGACAGTTTATCACTGGGCGTATCCCAAATTGACACAAATTGTGATGTCCTGATTTGTATCAGCATCCCAATGTATTCTGCTTTTTGGGCCTCATCTTTCCAACATTTCTAAGAATCATTTTTTGTTCAAGGCACCAAGAATACAAATAATCAACTGTTATTATTATTATTTATTATTATGCTGTATCATTTTGTATCATTATGCTGTCATGTAGACATGGTGGACAAAGCAATGTAAAGACACTTCACATGGTTCTGGGATACCATGTGTAACCAGTATAGCCTGTGGCATGGCACAGAGTCTGCCAGCGTCTGAAAATCTGCAGGAGGGATGTACCATTCACTATAACTTGATATAGTTAGAAAACACTGTTATCCATTGTTCAGTAGTATCCCATACATTCTTGATCGAGTTCGGGTTTGGTGATTGCGAAGGCCAAGACATGTGGCCACACATGTGTTGTGTGGATGTTGACATTATTGTCCTGGAAGACAGCCCTCAAACCAGAAAGGAAATGCTGCAACATGGGGGTAAAGATGATCACTCATTTCCATTTTGTATTGATTAAAATTGTCCATTCAAGTACAGTCAAAACTTATTTGTGTATCACAAGACAGTGGTCAAATTCAGTTTACAAATATTTACTATAAAAACACATTTAAGAAGAAAAATAAAATTGTGATTTAACCTGTATCAATTTGAAGTTATTGTGTTACTCAGGTGTGAAAAACAGTTCTATGTGCTGAATGAGTTTTTTCCAAGAATATAGCACTCATCACATCACTTGGCAAACTTAACTGTTTCGCATTATCAGATTAAAACCTTAGTGGTCAAAGTCAAAACCTAATAAAAATGCCATAATCTATTTTTACTGCCCACAGGCCAGAAGCTGGGCTTCAGGAACTCAATTCAGATTCTAGTGCTTTTTAGATTTTATTCATCTGTCTATTCTTTCTGCAGGCTTGCAAGGCAAGAAATTAGTTTAATAGGTTTTGGGGACTCAAAATAGACCTCACTTTATAGTAGCTTGAGTATAATGTGCTTAAGTAACTTAAGACAAGAAAAAAGCTTTCACTGAGATGAGATTCTTCTTGTATTAGGCTCACATTTTACTGACACAATACCAGAGTTGAAGTCAGTTCTTCAAAGGTCTTTTTGAATTTGATTTTAATTTTTATATTTGCTCTCTAAAGGAATATTCTTCACATAGGAAGATACAATTCTACTCCTGTGCTTTAAAAATGTTAACAATCAAGTTGAATACTTAGCAAAAAACAAAGTGAGTCTATTTTATATTATATAGTCTAATATTATATTGAATACAAAACATCACATTGGCTGAAATAACAAATACAGTAACATACATCAACATAGTTGCAAAGCTATAATATTTCATCAGCATAAAATAACTCAGATATAGTGTTCCATTATCTAACTTGTGCCTAGAGATAGTTATATTCTAACACTGGCACTCAGGCAGTGCCAAATTATAAGACAAATTGTGCACACTGAGACAGGTATAATCTGATTTTATCCTGGTATAATCTGGAACATCCCCAAGCAGTCCTTCATCATGCTTTCAGCTCCTTCTTTGTGGCATTGAACTTTTCAAGCAATAAACTGAAATACCTCATAATACCAGCCTCAAGATCACGAAAAAGGTCTGCATACATTCATGCTTATGAAATGTCTATTAGTCATCCAATAGTGATTTCAAGTATTGAAGTGGTTCTTGAGTCAGGTGTGGGAGTACTGTGAGGACAGTGATTTTGTGTGGCTGTGATGAGAGTTGAAGCGTGCTTGGGTCAGGGTGTCTGTGTCAGAAGCGTGGGGACCTGTGTAAAGGCCCACGTCACAACCCCCCCCCTCTGTATGTGTCTTGTAGGAGACATCTGTTCAGGAGGAGGTGGAGATGATGGTGGAGAGCCTCCTGGATGTTCTCCTCCAAACTCTGCTCACCATCATGAGTAAATCTCAGTCTCAGGAGGCGGTAAGAGGCCAGCGCTGCCCGCAGTGCACGGCTGAGATCACTGTTAGTAACTAACAATCCAGTTCTTCTTCTTCTCTTCTCCCGTGGAACCCCTTCTTGCCCTCACCACCTCACAGCCACCACTACAGCGTCCTGCATGGCTCTCCTGCTTGCTTCCTCATCCCCTGCCAGCCCTTTGCTGCCCAGCTGTCATTGTCCAGGCCAGTGCTTCCTAACTGCGGTCATCAGTTGACCTTACTACCAAAAAGAAAATGAAAAACTCCCATTCAATTTATAAAAGTCATTATCTGTTGAAAGGTGTATTTTCTAAATGAAAAACCATCAACAAAAGCATACTCAGATTGACTGCCGATAGATATTTTTTCTTCTATTGTACATAATGCTGCAGTATTAAAATGAGCAGCCTACATTAAGCTATACTTCAATAAGAAAACCTTAACTGTAAGGTTATAGGTTCAGGTCCTTTGTTGTGATCTTGAACAATTTAGTTATCCCATCTGGATAATGTTTGACACCAGAGTATCTAATTGTTTGATTTTGAGCATTTTGCACACAGGTGCTCATGCTGATGATTATATAATCGTTTGACATGTTTGTGCTTGGTTTCGTATTGATATGGCCCAATGCAAACCATTCAAGACTCAATCTCATAAAAAATAAACAGGTTGCTTTTAGTTGCATAGCAACTTATACTGCTGTAGAGACAAGGAAAATATTAAAAATGTCAGCATTACAATGACAGATGATTCTTATCATTTTATTATAATGAACTTGTGCATGCTTCTAGGTCTACAACAATTCAAATAAATTTCAAAATTAGGTTTCATGAATAAAACATAAAATACCTATTTTAGTATATTAAAATATATTATAAGATATATTTAAGATATCTTTAAATATCTTATATTATACAGGTACAGTACATCCATTTTCATTCATGTTCATGCATATTACAGTTCATCAATGTACAGACTAGTAAACTCTAGCCCAGGGGTCTCCTATCTTGGAACTAGAGAGCACCAATCAAGTTATTCGCTGAATTGGTCACCCTAACTCACCTGTTGTTTAAAGATTATGAACACTTGTTTAAACAATCAATCAATTAAGCAATTAATATTCCTGTGAAGAGAACACTGGTCCTTCAGACTTAAAATATATTTTAAGTTTCCATTCCAGATGATACTTCAATGAATGGGCCACCTCTTTAATAAATAATAATGAAATTGTCCCAGACCTTAAGAAGTTAAGGATTTTTAAGACTATACAACTTGGTGGACTGGGTCTCTCCAAGGGCAGGGTTGGACACTCTAATGTAAACACTATTTCTGACATTGAACCTAGAAATGAAGATGAAGTTACAGAAAAAGCTAAAAATTGATTCTCCTGCTGGATATAATTCCATACTATAGAAACTAGCTACCGATAATGGGAGAACTATCATGCTAGTATAAATCATCTCATTCTCCATGCTGATTAATTTTGATTACTTTACATAACTCCTTGAGAAAAACATGTTCTGATAAAAAGGTTGTTTCATTTTAGTTTCAAAACCATTTTGAAAAAAAAAGAAAAAATGTTTAATATATCTATAGAAATATACCAGAATCATGTTATTTTAGGGGAATAGAAGATACCTGTCATGATGTTAAAAGTTGTTTTTATAATGTGGAAATGTGTCAGAAACAAAAAAGAGCATAACAGCCATCAAAACCAGTTAAAGCTAGTAAGTAATAGTAGTAAATAGGGACAGAGATGGCTTCATGTTGTTGGATGTCTTCAAGTTGATCTCTTCCTAGGTGTAGTTCTATTTATTTAAAGCCACCACCAACATTTCAACCATTTCAAAACCCCTACTCCCTCCAACTCCAAAATGTGGTTACTGTGGACAATGTCTTTTATTATGACTGACACATTTCTGTTTTGCTTTTACTGTAATTGGCAGGGAGAGTATGTTTCTTGCCTCCTTTCCTTATTGCGTCAGATGTCAGATATCCATTTCCAACACCTTTTGGACAACTTCCAGAGCAAAGAGGAACTGAAGGTGAGTACTTGCAATCTACACTATACAGTACATAGCCCATTCCATACTGAAGTGCATTTCTAAGTGCTGCATTTCTAGCCCGGCTAAACCAATAGCTATGCTTTAAACTGCTTGGGGTGAGGCAGTAATCAGTGTGTATTCTGAATTAATTGATGTTGTACCCTCAACAATAAAGTTCCAACTGTCACCATGGGGTAGCATTGATCTGGAAGAGTACTCCCCACTGATCAGCTATGATTTTAACCACTATCAAGTGAATGTTTCTTAAATGCGCCCCATCCAAATTGTAACCAGACTCAAGGTGATCTAGATCCTGATAAAATTTGACACTCTTTAGCTTTAGGCCTATGTTTTTTATTTCCAGTCATGTTTTCAGAACTTACGTAACTGCAAGTCCAACTATGACTGCTCTAACAATAGGCAGGTCCTTTCAAAATGTTATGATTGTACTGAAAAGTGGGAGTATTTGGTGTTCTTAAAGATGCATAGAAACCATTCCTTTCAATAAGAATCAGCTTAACAAGCAGAGTTGGGAGGGTAAACTGCAGAGAATATAAAATGCTGATTAAATAATTGTGAAAGTAATGTAGTTGTGAGCTGAGTATACTGGGTTTATTATAAGGCTTCAATTATAAGGCATTATATTATTATAAGGCAACTTTACATACACACTGTACATGTTTTCGCTTTCAGGAGTTCTTACTGAAGATATTCTGTGTGTTTCGCAACTTAATGAAGCTAAGCATATTTCCACGAGACTGGATGGTGATGCGACTCCTGACAAGCAAGTAAGTCAGTCCTATCAGGAAAATTTATATAGGAAGAGAGTCCCAGCTTTTAGGAATGTTTACAGTGAATGTTTACAGGCACTCATTCAGAATACATCTATTCTAACCATGGGTTTGAAAGTACTGTGGGTTAAAACAAATTGTTCTGCCATTCTACAGGGAAGCTTATTTTAACTTACTTGTGTTTATTTCTCGTGTTCTTGATATAGAGTATCAGATTCTAGTTACAGGGCAAGGGACAAATTTTAGGTGCTGTGGTATTATTAAGTTAACTCAGAAAATGAGTACATAATATTCACATTAAATTTGTATTGCTTTTTTATCATTAGAAAGAAATTGTGTATAAAACAAAATGTAGTCACAGTTTCTCAGACCGATAACTATATCTTGGTAACAAAATACATTCATTGACAGTATAGAAAACATTTTACAAAATTTCAAATCAAGCCCAAAATCTTGACTGTTGTGAAAGTACTGTAAATCGCCATATTGCCACACACCCCTGGTCTTGCCACGGGTGAGTGTGAGACTTGACAAATTGTGACATAATACAGCACTTCCCGCTTACTAGTCACAGTAATGACTAATGTAATGTGACGTACGAGCAAATATGTACAGCTTGTGCAGCAGACATTTGATCGCAGCAATGTTCCAATGTGATCTATCCTTCATAATTCTTCTTAAACACAAGGCGGCTTATTATTATAATCTTGGGAGTCTCATCATTTTAGTATGTGAGATTAATCACTTGCCTGATGTGTCTAAAACAATTTTTCCCATTTGGAAAGGGTTGCACGCTCACTTTATTTAAACTTAGATAGGCATGGCAGGAAACGTTAGCCACTCGATCTCAAATTATCTCTACTCTAACTCCTGAATCTGTATATATTTTTTTCTACCCCTTGTTTTTTGTCTGCAGTATCATTGTCACAACTGTCCAGTACCTCTCTCCAGCACTACACAAAAACTTCACTGAAGCAGACTTTGATTTCAAGGTATGTGGTTCAGCTTTTAGATTAAAACTGGAGCTAGGATACAATGCTGTGATGCACCTTGCACTAGCTATGAAATATTTCCTATCTAAATTAGGGATGAGAACAAAGCTAGATTTTCACTGCTTGTGGCTCAAAAGTAAGAGTCTAAATTAGTCATCTCAATATGCTGAGATTTCTAAAAGTACTGTGTTACGCTATGGCTTCTTCATGAGTAGAAATAAATCTGTAAAATTTGTTTTGGCTTCATTGAGCCTTGTACGAGTTTGAAACCTGAGTGTTTGAATTAATGTATGATTTGTAGTCAGCGTTAACCCCCACCATCTCACTTTGGATCAAATTGTTCTTCATCAACCAAATTGCAGGTTATAATAAGGTATTCAGCTGTGTTTTTTTTAAAGTATTCTAAGATGCTGTTGGCTAGTTTAAGATCTTGTTAACCAGTAGTCTAACTGACACACAGACTAACATTAAAGTTTACAGACATTTCTGATGGCAAAGTTAGCGCTGAATCTAAAATCCTGTTATATACAGTATATTATTATGTATCATAGTACTATAAGGAGAACCAGTAAATAGTAAAGCACAGAGACTATTATACCTAGCAATTGCTGTTGACCTAGTTAACAAATAAGAATCTTTTGAGCTTATCATTAAGGTGAGTACTGTACATTCATTGTTACTTAATTAAAAAAAGTATATCTTCAGGGAGAGATGATTAGAAATGTATTTTTTTTAGTAATGTCGATGAATTCTATATGTCTCCCACTTCATTAGAAAATTGCTGTCTATAGCAGATACAGCTGAGAAAAGTTGCAAAACTGAATCCCTAACCCTGTGGTCCTGACTACTTTGATAGGTATGGAACTCGTATTTCAGCCTGGCTGTTCTGTACATTAACCAGCCTAGTCTACAGCTGGAGACCCTAACACCAGCCAAGAGGAAGAAAGTCCTGGACAAGTAAGACTCTGGCGTCTTGACTTTCCATTGTCTTCTTTATGTCAGTCATGCCCACCAGAGACTAACTGGAAATGAGTAAGCTTTTCCCAGGATAACCTTAGTTTTGCAGCCAAGGGATGCAGCGAGAAAATCTGACCAATTTTCGCCTCATTCCTAGTCCATCTGTACATATTTTTTTCTTCAGATTTTGACTTTAAAATTTATCTAGGCCTGGGCCTCCAGGCTTTGGCATCTTGATCATAATTAATTAGTTTTAAAACCATCATCTTATACATGGGATTCGATCTGCCATCTGTTTGGGTCAGATGATTTTAAATGTGATCATGAGTGTAAAGTGTTTTTCAACCAGTCATGGTTTCATTGTGTTTCATTTCTGATCTTGCATCACAAGCTTTGATTACAAGATTAGCCTTTTTCAGATGTTTGACTGCATTCACCTATTAATTGTAGTTTCAAGGTGATTTTCTTGGTTTCTTTTTACTTTTTGTTCATTGAGTCTTGATGTCAGTGGATGAAAGTAGAAAAACGTGCATTCCTCTGCTTAAAATAAACCTGTTTTAAATAAAAATGTGATCAGCTTTTCTGATTATGACAAATGCACATATCTTTCATACTAGCTGTGATTCTAATAGAGGATTCTGGGGAAATTAATTTTGGTGCATTAGGAAGGAGCAATTTTCAAAGCCTGTGGGTGTTCATTCTGTATCAGGACAATCAGGGAGGCTTTGAGCCAGCTCTCTGATTGGCTCATGACATGTAGCCAAGGGACAGATGCCAGATTTTATTACGGGAGGCCATTGTTCACCGCATTAGCTTGCTGGTTCTCACATTCCACCAGCCACACAAGAGCAAAAGGAGACAGGAGATTAATGGGCGACACAGGAAAGAGAGGAACCCCCTGGGGTTTTGGCCCAGGCTGATCAAGGCAGCGTATGGGCTGTAGGAAACAGTGTATCACAGCACCTTCCTTGGAGCACTCCAAGGTTGCAGTTTGACATCATTCCTCTGTCAGGAAGGCTTCAAATCAAGACTGGTAGCAGCATCACCTGTGCCAGACATTTCCAGGACACTTTCGCTGCCCCTGCTAAATCCTGAAATGAACTTTTGCTCACAAGACAGGCCAACTCCTTTATCACCTTAACACAAACACATGTAAAAATTAGTGTGTCACCTAATTAAATTATCTTTAGCCTAAAATATGTGAGTGCATTTGCATACGTAAACAGCATTATGATGCAAATGTGACCTTGCGTTGTTTGTTTTTATATCCTGATTTTCTAACGCTGAATTAGCAAAGTAGTAAAGATGAGGTATAGTTAAGATAAATCTTTCTTTTTCCTGTTTATGGTACAATAATTAATCAGTTCCCAGCTTCTACCATTGAAACTTAGTTTCTAGTAGCTAGTGTAGTAAAGTCAGGTTGTGGCTAAATGTGTTAATGTATTATTATTATTATTATTATTATTATTATTATTATTATTATTATTATTATTATTATTATACATCCTCTCTTACCCTGACAGGTATGGTGACATGAGAGTGATGATGGCATACGAACTGTTCAGCATGTGGCAGAATCTTGGTGAGACAATTTAAGTGAAGAATCTCACAGCTCTAAGTGAAGGTCATCTCTCTGAAATACAACAGACCTGCTGATTGTCCTGAACTGCTTAATGTTTTTAAACAAAACACTGCCTTAGTTTACTCATTATTTTCTTATCTTTTTTAAATTGTTTTATATAATAGAACTTTACAATTTTTGTTTAATACAACACACATATCTGAAAGAGTTATATGCTCACATATCTAAACAATTATTATGTTTTTACAGTTTATATCACTGTCAGAAAACAGATTTGTCAGTGATACTTGATTTTTCAACAAATGCACACTGGAAAACAACAGCACTAATTAATATTATATATTTCTTGTCTAATATATTAGACATGTTTAAAATATATGGGAGTACAGTATTAACACACCCAGCCCACTTTGGAATTCCTTTGAAGTATATTCCATTGCAATCTGAATTCTAAATATACATTCTTAAATTAGAACTATAAGACTCTTAAACATTGTAATAACATACTGTTATGTTTTCCAGCAATATGTTCTAGGAAAGTACTAATGAAGTTGTATGTTTTGGATTTTTTAATGACTTGTTATTGGTACTGTATAAGTGGCCTCTGACAAACAATTGAAAAAATGTTGAAGAATTCCCTTTCATGTGTGATAGTCTTACTGTGCTTTGCTTTACTGTTAGCACAGTAACACATCAAAGGAAGTAGAAATCACACTGGGTAGAGAAGTATAAACATAACCGCACCAAAAGCTGAGCAACAGTGCCATCAAACGAGTCTTTATGGTAATACCGTATGTCCACTTCTCCGTTCGATTGTATCCAACACAGGTCCTCAACTCATTTTTACCTTGACAGGTTTGTGCAGCAGCTTGTTTTCTGTAACAATTATCAGATTAAACTACAAGTGCAGATGTGAGGTCTTTTTAAAAGGAATGCAAGCATATTAAGGAGAAAACAGCTTTAATCGTGAAACATTTATTTAATACTCTGCATTTAATTATTAAAAACTGAATAGAATTACTGTAATATTGATTTTATATTTTCACAAGCAACAACTTCAGATAATGAGGAGATTCTACTGAATTAAACTTTTTCAATTAAAATGAATTAGCTTTCTATTTATACAGTATGAAGAAAATGTGATTGGTACTAGCTTAGAGTTCTACACTGCTGGAATAAGTTTTAGGGGATGCATTGACACTATACATAACCTCTTTGAAATCAAAGTTCTGCATTTGATAAAAAAGCATGGAATGTTCATATGCCTGCCTATGTTGCATTTGCTACCATCTACGGATTCCAGCTATGAAGTGTGTCATACAGAAATATTTAACATTAATTCATCATGGTGTTTCAGTAAAATAATAATCTGGATTTAAAACTTACTTTTTTAAGTACTTCCTTGTGTATTCCACTGCAATGGACTAGTGTCCCATCCAGGGTGTACCCTGCCTTGCACCCATTGCTAGCTGAGACCTCGCAACCCTGACTTGGATGAAGCAGTTAGAAAATGGATACATAGATTTGCAACAAGTGTTTTTTTAATGTATTTTGACATCCTTAATATGCTTAAGCTTCAAATAATTAAACAGCTACGGATCTGTCCAAGCAGGTGAAAACAAAGTCCACTTCATCCCGGGCATGATTGGACCCTTCCTGGGTGTCACACTGGTACCACAGAATGAGGTTCGCAACATCATGATTCCTATCTTTCATGATATGATGGATTGGGAGCAGAGGAAGAACGGCAACTTCAAACAAGTGAGCCATGCGGCCTTTTTGTTCTTTTTTCTGTTTGAAGAAAAATTAGCACTGGCAAGATGTTTTGTGAACTTTCGCAACTTTCCCTTTTGTTGTGTTATCTAGTTAGCTTTCACAATATGTTGTGCCAGGTTTAGTGTGCCTACTCAAAAATAAAAAATGCCAACATACTGTAGCTACTGTACAAACACCTTTCATCACAAATCCCAGACAATTCCAGACGGTTTCATACTAAGGCCCAATATGTCCTTTCACAGAAGTGCAGCTACACCTGGGTAGAATGTGGCAGCCATTTTGGAGCTCTCTTACCACCTACCATTCACTCCAGAATTTAAATAATTTTTCAGCCCTAACTGCTTTTGCGTTGCAGGGACTTTTGTGAAATGTTTGGTAAAACGTTCATTAGCAAAATAAGATTTCATTATATTTTAAACATCATTTTAAATAGTGGTATTATTCTTTCTTCCTATAGCAAAAAGGTTAGGTTCCAAATAATGCAAATAGTTTTTCTTTTGACTTCTTTCTTCTGGCTGTATATCTTATAGCTATTAAAAAGGAAAAAAAAACAAGCAAGACTACATGAGTCAGCAGTTTTTAAGAGCATGATTAATTTATAGTGCTGTGTGTTTTATCAGTGTAACTACTGTAGTCCCTGATTGGGCTGTTCAGTCTTTGTTTAAATGTGTGTTTTCATTGGTCCGTGCATTTGCTGTGTCTGCAGGTGGAGGCAGAACTGATTGATAAGCTGGACAGCCTGGTGTCAGAAGGCAAAGGAGATGAGAACTACCGCGAGCTCTTCAGTCTGCTGTAAGCAAAGCCTTGGAACAAGCCCAGGGTTACATTCACTGTTTCAAGTTTTATTTGTAGGGATTCGAGGAGTCACAATACAGTCCAGCGAAGGTTTGAAATTAGTTTAGTTCTGATGAAAATGACCATTTTCAAAGAACACTGGGAGGACACGCACAAGGTATATTTCCCACAGTGCCTCAAATTACAGGAGGTATTAAAATAATAATTCCTTACACTTATATAGTGCTTTTCTGGACACTCCACTCAAAGTGCTTTACAGGTAATGGGGAAACACACTACCACCTGGATGATGTGACGGCAGCCATAGTGCGCCAGAATGCTCACCACACATCAGCTATTTGTGGGGAGGAGAACAGAGTGATGAAGCCAATTAATAGATGGGGATTATTAGGAGGAGCACCTTTTTACATTTTAGTGTCCCCGTCACTATACTGGAGTATTAGGTCCCACACAGACCACAGAGTGAGCACCCCCTGCTGGCCCCACTAACACCTCCCAGGAGGTCTCACATCCAGATACTGACCGGGCTCACACCTGCTTAGCTTAATTGGGCTGTCAGTTGTGAGTTGCAGGGTGACATGGCTGCAGTCTTTATAAACCTAGTCCAGCCATGGTCAGTGTTTGTAATTACCATGAATAGTGTTTGAGTGGCCATTACCAAAATGCTTCCACCTATGGCACAGTGGCTATTCCTGATGGTGTTATCCACATCTTTCAGATATCTCTGAGATGTCATGTACAGTACAATAGCAGGTGTCTGATTAAAATACAGATAAAACTGATTTCAATAGATTTCTGCATACTAAATATTAAAGGCATTAAAAATGGAGTGAAGGAGATTCCAGTTGCTCTTGCATTTTAGAGTGAAAAGATCTCTTGAGGTTTTACATGGCATTAAGTGTAAGAGATATGAGTGAAATTCTGCTTAATCCATTCAAACAAGTTGATTCAGATATCTCTGAGATGTCATGTACAGTACAATAGCAGGTGTCTGATTAAAATACAGATAAAACTGATTTCAATAGATTTCTGCATACTAAATATTAAAGGCATTAAAAATGGAGTGAAGGAGATTCCAGTTGCTCTTGCATTTTAGAGTGAAAAGATCCCTTGAGGTTTTACATGGCATTAAGTGTAAGAGATATGAGTGAAATTCTGCTTAATCCATTCAAACAAGTTGATTAATGAAGTAGCTGAGCGTTTAGTTGGAATAGTAACCAGACCCTATGATTTTCCAAAACTTAAGCTGGAAGTTATTATTAAGGTTTCAGTTTCTTCAGTATGTTTATGGTTTCAAGAGACCAGCCTATTTTTTACAGAAAAAAATTTCACCTTGTTACCAAATAACATTTCATCAGTATTTTAGAAAATTTAAATATTCACATCTATATGTTTTGATTTTTCATTATGGTATAATAAAAAGAAGGACTGCATGCATGCATGTTTTTCAGATAACAAAATATCCCGAATTTGGTTATTAATATAATGTTTTTATATAATTTTAATGAATTGATTATTCACAACTTACCATGATACCATCGAGTTACTTTGACCTTTTTTGAATTTGCATAAAGAATTGATAGGATGCAGGTAATGAGGTGATTTAACTTGTTGAGTGTCAAACCTAACCTGGTAAAAAATCAAACCTAGAAAAACGTAGAAAGGAACCAATGTACCACACTTATCAATAGAACGATGCCTTTGTGCCATCAGTAGAGAGTGGGTTATGTCAGTGCACTGCACCTTGGCATCCTATCAAGACAGTACAGTCTATCAATGATAGACCACAATCCGAGAGACCGTTAGCCATGTCATGGTATAATCCACAAATGCTTGTTTTACCCTTTAGTTGCATTAGATTAATTAGTTTCTAACAATCTGTACACCAATAGTTCAAGTGTAAGGGTGTTGTTAAACAATCATTGTCTGCAGGCCTGACTACAGCACTGTCATCCAGTGCTCACCAATATTCACAGTATCCTCTGTTGTAAGAGTATTAATCTGTTTTCCACTTCTGCTTTCATAACTTCCTTGTTTTTGCTTTACCTTCTGCTGCGTGGAAATAGAACCCAGCTATTTGGGCCTTACCCTAGGTAAGACGACAACTTTCAGTCTGGGTATCTTAAATGTATTTCTTCATGTCTTGGTTAAGCTGAGAGCCTTATTTGTTTTATGTACAAAGACGTTTATTTCTTGTTTCTATTTTTTTCCGCCAGCCTCTTGGAGAAAATCGAACAGGAGACCTGGAGGGAAACTGGCATTTCTTTTGTTACCTCGGTAACTCGCCTCATGGAGCGTCTCCTTGACTACAGGTGGGTCAAACCGCATTTAAAGTACACTAGAACCTTCAGACATAATAATAAGGTGATTTTAATGAGATTTTATTTTTAGTCAGGTTCTCTGTACTCCAGTGTAATAAATCTGTGACTTAACAGTGGCTAAAGATTTGAGGATAAATGAAAAGATTTAATAGCACTACGATTTAGTGACATTGATCCCTATTGTAAAGCATTCACTATATTAAATTTACACCTGCTTAATCCTAAAGGGAAATTTAAGAAATGTCACTTTTTGTCAAACAAATCATATGTTACCCACATTCTTTGGAACTCTGACAGAGCCTGATTGCTTATTTATGCTTCCTTTTAAATGTTTTATTTTAGTACATAAATTTCAGCTTTGTATCTTTTGAATCACATTAACACATAAGCAACAAAAAAATGTTAAGAAACAGTCAAGTTTTAGAGAATTACGTTACCATTTGTCTAGGAATAAATGCAGTATACTTATGATAAATATGTATATTGTTCCATTTAAAGATGGAGTTAATCTGTATTAGAAACCTTACTAAATATGTTGTGATATAAGATGTAGTATTTGAATAGAAGTTGAAACTGGTTATATACCCTTTTCCAAGGAAGATACGCGATCAAAGATTTTATTGAGAGTAAGTAAGCAATCTTTGGGGAAGCCAGCTAATATTGTCCATGGAAGCTTTGTTATTGGTAGCTCATAAGTGGGTGAATATGAATATGGGCAAATTCAACAGATATAGGTGAAGTGTGTATGAACTAAAAAAAATGAATTCCAATTCTATTCAAACTCCACAGGGACTGCATGAAAGGGGATGAAACTGAAAACAAAAAAATTGGGTGTACCGTCAGCCTGCTGGTAAGATCTCTTGTACTTCCGTTTGTCATCGCTTGTGTAGTTTTAGAAATGCTACTATACAGTATAACTTCATCACAGTTACCATGCATCCATGTGTTGCAAATACTCCCTATAATAGCTGGAAGGAATCGTTCATTAGCATTTCTATCTGCTCAGTTCTCTGCATTACAAGCAGCCTACAGAGACTATTAAAACAATTTCAGACTCACGGTTTTACCAACTTCTTATTTTTTCACTTGAATATTAATAACCTCTGTCCTGAAACATTCTTATACCTTTTCATAGAGATTAGTCTAGAAAAAGCATTTCATATTTTGTTTAAATCTGAGTAGGACAGTTCTGTAATACTCTCACTTACTTAATAAATACTAAAAATAAGCAGATGTAATAAATTCTAACAAATGGAAGAAATTAGGTGTATGTTTTTGAATGTTAAAATTATTTATAACCCTTTCATATTACATAAAAATGTATTTTGTTAAATGTGTGTATATTTAAATACTTAAATCATCTGGGTAGAGTATCCAATGGTTTCCCTCCTGAATGGTCTTCCATCTAGCTGGTAGATGTCTTGAAGGAACTAGGTTCTCACATATGCAGTGCCTATAGAAAGTCTACCCTTGTCAAAGAAACATATTTTGTTACCTGTTTAAGACTTTATCCCATATATTCTACACTTCTCAGTTGGCCTACTTGGAATTATTGCTGTCAATATGTGTTTAAACTACAGAATCACCCTAAGAGGCCTTGAGAATAAATCAGGCACCCTCATTTTCTTTCCAGAACTTCTACAAATCAGAGATCAATAAGGAAGAGATGTACATTCGCTATATCCACAAGCTGTGTGATATGCACCTGCAAGCAGAAAACTACACAGGTAAGAGAGGACAGAGGTGTAATTCTTCACAATCCTTAAAATCTGCACTCATTGTGGATGAAAAACCCTTTCTGTCTTTCTCTACTCTTTGTGTGTATTTTCTGTCTCTTTTTCCATTCTCTCTCCCTTCTATTACCCTGCCTTTATTTCTTTTTTTTTCTTGCCACCATCCATTCTCCTTTTCTTCCATCCATTTTTCACGTACACTCTGTTTTCCTTTCTTGCATTTTACTGGTTTCACTCTCTGTCCATTTCTCATCTTTACCTTCCCACCCAATTCATCCTTTTTTCAAACCTTATGTCTCTCTGTCCCATTATTACTTTTTCTCTCTCTTTTTTCCACTTTCCCTCATTCTCTCCTTTTTACCCTCTGTCTTCCTCTCTTCGACCTCATCTTTTTCCGTATGTCCCACTAAAACGTTTTTTCCTTCTCAATCATTCTCCCCCTCCCTTTGCTGCCTTGCCTGGCGGTGTTGTCCTGTTCAGAGGCTGCCTTCACTCTTCTGCTGTACTGGGAGCTGCTCCACTGGGAGGACCGGCCTCTGCGGGAGTTCCTGCACTACCCGGCCCAGAGCGAGTGGCAGCGCAAGGAGGGCCTCTGCCGAAAAGTCATCCACTACTTCAACAAGGGCAAGGTACAGTACCTCACGACAGGCCTATGTAGTCTACAGCTTCTCCACCTTCCTCTTTTTCCTTCATACTGGAAACTCAAACTGGAAGGGTCACTTGAACCATGTGTAGAATCCATCCATTCCCTAATTTGCTAAACACTTTACCCACTGCAGGGTTGCAGGGGAGCCAGAGCCTACCCCCGGCAGGCAAAGTGTGCAAGGCAGACAATCCATATGGCACACACAGACACAAACGAACACTCACTCCAGGGACAAGTTTCCCAGCTTATTAAACTGGGAAGCTTATTAAACCAACCAGCATGTTTTCGGACTGTGGGAGGAAACCGCAAAATGTGAACACAGGGAGATTATATAAACTGCATGCAGATAGCACACCAGGAATTGAACCCATGGCCCCAGCACAGCAAGGCAGCAATCTCAACCACTGCACCACTGTTTATGAGATCTCTAATAACAATTATAAGATCACACCAAAAAGTGCTGTCCTTTAGGTTTTCCACTTTAAATGAAGAGTTTATAGCACCCATAATCATCACAGCTTCAACTTAAAGTCCATAAATGTCTGTAAAAACTTGTCATATTTATTATTTTTGTATTCAATTTTGAGAGAAAAAGATTTTTCAGCTTTTCCACTTTGATGAGGTCTTTGATGTAAAGAACAGTACAACAGGGAGTGTAAGATTGTAAGATCTTTTCATCAGCTCACAGAAAAGTGATACAGGGAATGACATGAGAGGTATTGTTCTAGGTTTGAAGCATGGGCAGACTCCAACCTTATAGAATTTATTTACTGAAGAGTGGAAATGAGGTTAAAGGAAAGCAACTTATGCAGTAAAACTGTCAGAACTACTGAGGCGAAGAACAACCTCTGTACTAAAGCACCAGCCTTTGCAATGTGTTTCTCTACAACTGAAAAGGCAAGCCAACTTGACTTTTTGGCACTGTAAACCCATTGGTATTTACCACAGACTCTCCCATTACTTTTATGGATAACATCACATTAGGTTTCATGACTGTCAAAATTGGGCTGTTCCATTTAATGCCTTTAATGCCTTTTTGTCAAAGGAAATGGTTAAACAAGAGCTGTAAGTTATAGACTGAATCATAAGTTTAAGATAAAGTGTATTGTACAGAATCTACAAGCATGTTATAGCCACAGCATTGTGTTTACAGCATTCATGATTTCAAATTACTAGCAAGGACATTATCATGTCATCATTTCTTTACTTTGGTTATTTATTAAATGGTTATTTTTAATTAGATCTACACTGAAACCTAGTTTGGACTGATAATATAATTCAGTTAAGACTTAATTTCTTATCATTTTCTTTGGACTGCACTGAATAAAATGAGGTCATGTACAGGTAGCCAGCTTACTTTTGTGCTGATGAGACTTATGAATCGGTTAACGGGTGAGGAAACCCAGAGTGACTTGTACTCCCTGTGTTTCATGCAGTGCTGGGAATATGGAATCCCCTTGTGCCGGGAGCTGGCATTCCAGTATGAAGCACTGTATGACTACCAGAGTCTCAGCTGGATTCGGGTAAGCGATACCATAGCTAGTTGCGATAGACTTGCAAAATCATAACTTAACTGAAGTGTTATTTGTAATGATGTTTTCAAAGATGAAGAAGAACTACTGATATTATGATATATCTAAAAAAAAGCCTCTTTAAGCATGTGCTTACAATCCCATTTTTTGGGAGAATTCCGACATGGAATGCTGCTGTCCTCAGTGGTTGGACTTTTCAGTAAATGGCCCTTTCAAACTGTTGCATTCCAGAAGTCATTACTTGCTACATTGATCCTGATGAAATAAAATAATTATCAAGGAGTTGTTTGTAGCACAGTTCTGGAATGGAATGGGCAAAACCTGCATTAGGTAGCAAAGGAACAGTTAAAGGTTTATTCCATGCTGAAAAGAAAAGAGACACAACATTGTGGCTGTGGAGCCTTCTTCATGTGTGTTCTTTTCTTTTCAGCATGGAATAAACCTTAACTTGTTCCTTTGCAGCCTATGTGTGCCCACGCAGCTACCTACTTGAACTTCTTCGTTAGGTACTGTAGCCCTGCAATATTGACAATTAGGTTACTTGAATGTGCCTATCTTACTATCTTACAATTTTGCTGTATGAAATTTGAAATTAAATATTTATTTCACAGCTGAAACTGTTTTCGCTTTTTTTCCAAAAACAGAAAATGGAAGCTGCCTACTATGACAATATTATGGAGCAGCAGCGCCTTGAGCCCGAGTTCTTCAGGGTTGGCTTTTATGGCAGAAAATTCCCCTTCTTCCTCCGGGTGAGTGAACACAACCCCATGACCCCATCATGTTTGAGAGCTAGCACTGGTTTGGTTATTTACACACCAAACATCACAGTTAAGACCTGGTTAATACAGTCAGATACTGTAAATGCTTTCAAAGCAGTTTACATGGTGTCAGAATGACTGGACTCAAATTTAAATAGAAAAAAATTAAAGGAAGGGTGGGGCTAGACATATTGCAGTAGGGATGGGTAACTTTAGCTTCTCTCCATGTAATGCAGGGTTTTGAATCTAAACTCAGACTGACCCCGCTGCTGAGTGTCACTTAATGAAGCACCAGCTGGAACTTTCAAATGACTGTAAAAGTCTAAGTTTCCCAAGCCTAAATTACAATATGTGATCAAGCTAAATTCTCTGCCTCATTCTCCATTTCTTCTTGGTACAGAACAAGGAGTTTGTTTGCCGGGGACATGACTATGAGCGGCTTGAAGCTTTCCAGCAGAGGATGTTGGGAGAATTCCCACAGGCTATTGCAATGCAGCACCCCAATCAGCCCGATGAAGCCATTCTGCAGTGTGATGCTCAGTGTATCCTTTTTGGCCCATTTTCTTATAAGCTGCCTGATTTATAGGAAGGCTGAAAGCTTGACATCATTTCTGCTATAAAAAGAAATTTATTTGAATTTTAATTGCTGAGTTAGGCATTTATCCATTTTGATCCACTGAAATTTGCAGAGACATAGCAAATGTCTTGTAAATCCTAATGTACACTTTAGGGGCAGTTGTGGGTGAAACAGACTTGTACTGAAACAAATACAAGGCCCTTTTAAAGAATGAGTACATTATAGTATATGCATAGGAGAGAACAAAGCAGAGTCTGCCACAAAAGACCCTGTTTATTCCAATATTTTTGTACCACGAGACAAGAGATTTTGTGTGAAAACAGGATTATGACATTCATTATTGGGACAAGGTGATATCGCCTGGTCTGTCATTGGTGCTCTCTGGAGTTTGTGACTCTGATGCTAGTTGCCTTGACCATAGGCTTCAGATCTACAGATCTATGCGGTGACCCCGATCCCAGAGAGTGTGGACGTGCTCCAGATGGACCGAGTTCCTGATCGCATCAAGAGTTTCTACCGTGTCAACAATGTGCGCCGCTTCCGCTATGACCGGCCTTTCCACAAGGGCCCCAAAGACAGAGACAACGAGTTTAAGGTCTGTACCTCGGAAAGCAGCCTTCACACTTGCAGGCTGCTGGTTGGCAGGACTAGAGATCTCACATGGTGCAGTATCTACTGCGCTTAAATCATCAAGACTACAAAACATTTCAAACCAGGGACTGTTAGAGACCCACGTTAATATATTTACATTCTTTTAAGGACGTACTGTAAGCAATATATGATACTTTTGTTGTTTAACTACAATATATACAGTTGTTAAGACATCATCCATGCCTTGCATAGCATTGGGATGAACTACCTTTTGTCCATCAAAGTACATAACTGCAATAGGCATTGGATTTTTTTCTTATGTACAGTATGTATCATTGTATTTGTTAATTGTAATTGCAGGACAATTTCTTCATATGTATAGGAAATTAATAGGAATATTATATTGTTCATTAAGCTGTGTGATTATGCCCAAAGGATTTGCATATCCCTGTCCCCAGAGGCATTTGGTCAATGAATGACAATTCTATGTGGAATTTAGCACTCAAAGACTAAGGTTTTTTAAATTTGATCTACATGGTGACTTAGACTGTGAAGTGGAGTTTGTGCAATACCAGATTTGATTTCTATTATCCTGCTAGGTGATTATTTTACAAAATCAAAAACCGTAAAAGTGGTGTAATCTCAACCACGTCGATATTATTGTTTGCAGATTAGTGTTATATTAATGTTTGGAAGGGGGGGAAATCTGATGAAGAAGCATTGTTGAGCGACTGACCTGCTCCTGTGTGATTTCAGAGCTTGTGGATTGAGCGGACCACTCTGATTCTCACCCACCCGCTCCCAGGAATTTCCCGGTGGTTTGAGGTTGAGAAGAGAGAGGTGGTGAGTGGAACAAACCAGTAAAGCCCTCTGGTATAGGACCTGTTTAAAACACTTAGAACAATCCCAGTTTGCTCATGAACTTGGTACAAGTCACATAGACACCTTATTAGACCTTTCCCTGCTACCACTTGTTTCCATTGGAATGAAGCACAGCGACTAAAAAATGAGTGTGAAAGGATGAATGTGAATATTCAGCATTGAAAATGGTGACCACCATTTATCTGGCACTCCTGAAAGACTGATTTGCAACAAAAGAACAAAAGAAAAGTAATTTGTTCAGTATTCTCGCCGGATTTAAGGAGATTACTCCTTTTGAATTCACACTGCAATCATGTCTTTTCTATCCATTTATAGACAAAAGGATTTTGTCTGTAATGTTCTGGATAAAGCCTGCAATGTTTTAATTCACACTTATTGATACTTATTGAAAGACGCTTTCAATTGCCAAGATTTCTCGAGAGTATCTGGATTTGTCTGATACGAATAATCAGCTTGTGCATATCCCCAGCATAATGCATTTGACGTGTTGTACTAGTAATCACTTCCAGTTTAAAGTGCTGGACATGGGGTTTTTATTTACAGACTGTTGAAAGCTGTTCGTATTATCAGTGGTTCAAGTGGGAAGCTGCATTGGCATACAAGTTGCAAAGGATCAATCCGAGGTTAATTCCAGTCTTAGAAGAAACATGAAAGAAAAAAACTGAATAGCCAAAACTTGTTTTTTTTTGTTTTTCCCTTTAACTAGTGAGCATTAAATCAGCCACTACTTGTTACTCATAAATAAATGTCTTAAGCTTTTCGTTGTTTTAACTCACAGTTGCTGCTGATATGGAGGACATACATTTAAGCTGCATCATTGCAATGTGTGATCTTGCATTTATATTTATATCTGTCTAGTTTTTATTTGATTGAGGTATGTGCAGCAAGCACAAGCACATCCTCAAGGAGAGGTGTATTTATACGGTACCTTTGGCTTCATACTGTATATATATTTTCAGAATGCTTAGAACCCTTGCTGCTACAGTATGCCATGATATGTGTCCTAATATTATCCGTTAGAAAACAAGAATATTGAATTGTCATAACTACCTCATCAGTCTTACTGCCAAGCCTGTGTGCACAAGTACAGATAGTGTGTTTCTAAAAAAAATGACTTAATGTGTTAGAAATTAAAACAGGGGAAGACAAATCAGGAGTTTCACTCAAGAGAGACGTTTTCTGCCCTTCTTCATTCTAACAGTTTTGTCCGCACTGTGTGGTGAACCATGCATTTCAGGTGGAGGTCAGTCCTCTGGAGAATGCCATCTACGTGGTAGAAAATAAAAACCATGAGCTTCGCACCCTGATTAGCCAGTACCAGCACAAGCAGCTCCACGGCAACATCAACCTACTCAGTATGTGTCTCAATGGGGTGATCGATGCTGCAGTCAACGGGGGCATTGCCCGCTACCAAGAGGTGAGCTCAGCTGAACATCTTTTTCAGCACTTACAGTACAGGCAGACTGGTCGGACAAGACCACGGTGGAGAAAAATGGATGTACATTGCTGAGTTTACACACATAATCAAGGAAGATCCTTTATACTACTTGATTCTTTTTACATATTGACAAATCCTTTGATTTCTTTGACACATAGTGGATGTGGTGTGATTGAAAGAAAGCATCCACGATGGGGCATACTTAGGAACAAGGAGTAAAACCAGAATTCATTTGATGTACTATGGTGATATTAAGGAGGATGAGAGGAAAAAAGGCCATTGTAGCTAATTGTTCACAAGAGTACAGACAGCATTGAAAGGCTTAGTCAGGTTGAACAAGACACAGACTTGTTTTGGTTCTAAGATGAAGCAAGTGAGATAGAGTGTGTGAAAAAAAATGCAAGCTGAGGCTTTTCACATATTTGGAACATTTTTATTTTATTTATTTTGTGGAATAACAATTGTCCCAGTTGGTCAACAGAGCAGGATTTAATAATGATTTAATTTGCACTTGGGGTTTGGTAATTTATGCTTCGCTGAGTTAATTGATGTTTTCTCAGGCTTTCTTCGATAAGGAGTACATAACCAGTCACCCTGAGGACACGGAGAAGATCACACAGCTCAAAGACCTCATGCAGGAACAGGTAATTGTGTCTTTTATATCCATTCCATTTCAGAATGTTAACAGCCTTGCTCGTCTTTTAAATTTTTTTGCTTTGAAATGCTAGAGCAGTTTTTATGTTGGTAGGAAAATTGTATATTTCTCACATTCCTCATTTGCTTTTCACAAACCCGTTTTGCACTAGTTTCTTTTCCTTCCAGAGATTTCAATGATTTTGGAGTATTGAAAGAGTCTCTCTTTAGACTCCAGTGTGGATCACTGTGCATCACTAGCTGTAATTACTTTATTTTGTACACATAACTACTGCAGGTCTTCTACAGGCCATTCTGATTATTAAAGGAAGGGTCTTTTGACTATATTAGGTTCACATCCTGGGAGTGGGACTGGCAGTCCACGAGAAGCTTGTGCACCCAGAAATGCGTCCCCTTCATAAGAAGCTGATAGATCAGTTTCAGATGATGAGAAGCAGCCTTTGCCATGTAAGTTGTGCTGTCAGTTACAAACGTTGTGCTTTTGGCCATCAGTTCTGTCCCTGGAGTGTCTGTGAGTGGAATAATGTGAATATTCAGAGTAGTGTTTTTATGTTGCCCTGCAGGGCCTACCTGGCCTGGACAAGCTGAGTCCTGCTTGCTCTGGAAACAGTACTCCCCGAGGAATCCTGGCCTCCCACAGCCCAATGAGCCCAGAGAGCATCAAACTAGTGCACAGACACAGGTGAGTCCTTCCCCAGAACTCTGCTCTGCAGTTATCTTGCCCTTTGTTGGAGTAATTTATTGACAGCATTGTGCCAGTAAAAAATATCACCTAAAATAAACTCCAGATATTTTTCTAGAATAATGTAAAAATAAAATAATTTTCTAATTTACTTAAATCTGTGCATTTTCTCTTAATACACATACATTTCTAAATTAAGTCAAATATAGGGTTCTTTCAATTATAGTAAAACCATTGAAAAATCGATTTCCAATATGCTGAAAATGAGCAACCTGAAACGATTCATTAACATATATTAATCTATAGATTAGTTACAAATATGACATACTGTATATACTGTAGGATCTGTGAACATCATCCAATGGTATGGAACTGCCCCTAGTAGAGAGATATACTGTACAGTAGCAGTAGTACTTGTAGTTGTACTGGTAACACAATATCTCCTATTGTAAGAACCTGCTGATATACTGTAGAATGTCCCAAATGCAAATTGGGCTTAGTATAATATGCCAAAAAAAGATTATACAAAAAAATGCTTCAATGTCCATCAGTATTTGAAGATATAGCGCTAAACTTTCAGGAAAATACTGTATGTACTTTGCTTTTAAATACAGTAATTAAGGGTGGTATCTGTTCCATACTTTGTCTCCTTCTCTCTCACTTCCCGAATCTTCCTGCCTGTAGCCCACTGAACTTGATAGGGTCAATCCGGCACTCTTCGTCTTCCCTGTCCTCCCACACATCCAGTGAGACAGGGAACCTGGTCATCCTGACGGATGGGATGGCGGGAGAGACTCCTGAAGACCTCTACCGCATGCAGGTGCCGACATACACCCTCACCAGACGCAGGGAGAAATCAGATTCATGGATGGAAATATTACGTACCTCCTCACACAGACTGCCCTTGTAGAAACTAGTTCATGATTAAGGAAGAAAATGAATGCAGTGTGATCATATTACAGTTTCAAAATTGTGTTTTCAAATGGAAATTCAAGATTTCCACTGCATATCGAAGCCATCGTTTGCCTTAATCTCTGCCATACAGGAATGTCCGATAAGCACACTTTCTTGACTCTTATGTCCTTTCAAATTCACGCTGTGGGGCCATGAATGTTGCTGAAAATAATTCTCAGTTTGCTAATCTCTATTCCTTATTTTGTCTCCCAGCCAAGCCCTTCCTCCTCTAGCCTGAGCTCAACCCACTCTGCCCCATCACAGATGATAAACTCCGCCCCTTCCAGTGCAAGAGGTAACAACCCAGCATTACCCTGTATGTGGCTCAACACAGGGATGTGCCATAGTCTGGCACCCAGGCTCAATAAATTCCTCACACATGAGAAGTCATGTTCTGGCAAAAATATCTACATCTACATAGAAGCAGACATACTGTACATACAGTACTGGTTCCCCCTGTCTTAAATTGGTTAATTCACCCGAACATTTTAACTGTTTCCTGATAAAACGAACGAGTGTTAGGAGAGAAAAATACATATAGTTTAAATGTCTCTTAATACGTTAACTTCCATACTTAATTCTTCAACTTTGTAATAGACTTCACTCAAATCTCCAACGCCTGTTTCTAAAACACATTTGAGGCACAGAAGAGGTGACTCCTTGGCTCATGTTGCTTAGTTGAAGGCGCCTTATCCATCCAAGCCATCTTCAAGCCCATTCTGGAGGGATTCTAGGGAGTCAGCTTCAGCAGTGTGTCTGGATCTTTTGTTCCAGATGCCGATGGCTCTCTCAGTGAGGTGGTTTTGGAAGCCCACTCCTATTTTTGCTAGACCCATAATTCACTGAGGTTGAGCCTTAATTGCTGTTCTTTACCCCAGGCTCCCCCTCACTTCCAGACAAATACAGACATAACCGGGAGATGCTGATGCTGCTGCCCCCCCACCGCGAGCGGCCCAGCAGTGCCATGTACCCCACCATGACTGAGAACGGACAGGTACAGTGGGAGCATCCGAAGGGAAAACCAGGCACCTTTTATTACACAGTGAGACAATGATTTTGAGCAGCCGTAGATTTGCCATTCTCTGTGTGTGCGTATGTTTTTCCAGAAAAGAGCCATCAGTCCCCAAAAAGGATAATGAAATCCATCAAGATAAAACAGCTGACAGCATGTTACATGTGAGGCCCTGTGTGGATGTTTTTGTTATACCTTGCTTCCTCCATTTTGCTTGTCATTCCATTTCCTACTAACCAAATGTGCAAAATGCCCCCACGATGTCCATTAAAATCTGTAATTTGTTCTGGCATTGACTGGATGAAAGATATTGTTCCAGTCAGGCTAGCAGTTTTGGTGAGCAAACACACTTCTACAAAAATTAAATCTCATCTGGACAATCCCTTGGGTTTTGCTTTTTTTTGTATGGTGAGACTTAAGCATATTTAAGGCAATGGAGCCTTCCAGAATTTGAATAACTATAAACTGAAACTTTCTAGATGAATCTGTGGCTCTTCTTCAATTTGGTAATATATAAAGATGCACTGATAGGCCTGTGTTCTTGTTTTTGTAAACTCCTTGCTCATTTGTGCATATTTGATCTGTTCATCTAGACTAGAATTCTCACTTTGTATCTAATCATATTTTCAATATTTTCCAGCCTACAAATTTCCAGCGTGCCCTTCTTCAGCAGGTGATTGGCCCTTGCAAACCCTGCAGTGACCCCAACCTTTCAGTAGCAGAAAAGGGTACTTTTTTATTATTTTCTTTGCCTTTTTTCTTGTCCATTAACAGGGTAACTGGTACAGTGTATGATCATTTAAATGCTTCTACATAAAGAGCTTTCTGGCATTATTGTTAATCCGCTACATTCAGCTTTTTCCAGGAATTCCTTTAACACAGGAAAAATCTTTTTTTTTCTTTTTAAGTACAATCCCCGCACTAATGTTTTCTGCTCTTGTGTATTTCTGTCTCAGGTGGCCTTTATTTGTTGTTACTGTTTAAAATAGTAGAATTCCTATATGGTTAGCACTCTGTTTAGATTGTGTTCTGCCAACAGTTCTGTGCTTAACTACTTAATATATAATATTAACTACTTGACTTCACTAATTTCACTTATGTGACTTTATGGTATTTAGGTGTGCGTATCACATTTTTTAGTATTTTTGTGATCAACATTTTTATTTAATTTTTCCAAATAGACTAATAAAAACAAAAAACAAAACAAATATATACAAACTTCCACATCATAATTTGCATTTCAATACCAACACAGTCATACAGGTTTACCCAGAGCTCTTGTTTTGCTAGTTTAAATACACAGTAACTTAGAATACACTATAAACAGTATGACTTTACTGTTTTAAAAATCAAGTATATTTCTAATAGCTGTGGAAATCCTTTCCCAAGTTTGGATTGTATTAATTCTAGCTTTGTACATTCTAAGTCTGCAATATATTGAAATGTGAGTATCCAGCATTTATCTGGCAAAATATCAGGGCTTATTCAGAGTTGTAGAATTGTTTTTTTTACTGCTTTGAAGCCACAAAAGAGCAGCATTGTCCAAATTATAATAAGGTTAACTGAATAATCATCATTGAACAAACATCAGCAAGGATCTGGTTTGAAATGTATACCAATTAGTTTGCCCAGCATTGTACAGACATGAGTCCTGAAGTTGTGGATAACTGGACATTCCCAAAACATATGAAACACAGTGCTTACAGTTAGTTAGTCTGACATAAAGTACATATTGGTCTTGTATTTGGTCTATATTTTACAGTGTTTTAACAGGTTATAAGTTGCTTTGGATAAAGGTTAATTACGAGGATATTACGTTGTATTTTGCAGCAGTTCCCACAGCTCCCAGCAGCTGGAGTCTGGACAGCGGGACCCGGGAGGCCCTGCCCTTCCTGTCAGCCCATGTGGGGAGTCACATGGTGCCACCAGTCCCCCCGCGTAGCGTTCCTCCTGGTAAGATCCTCAGCCCAAGCAGCCCAGGACAGCTGGCGTGGGCTACTCTCCTCACCTGCTTTTACTGGAAGTGGTTTAAGCCTAACTCTGTGGGTTTTACATTCATCACAGTACGTCAGTCTTATCTTTTACACTGGACGGCCCAACACCTTCCTACAATCTCAACACGTCAGCGGGTGTGTTCAGCAGTCTGTGTAAAACAGGAGTCAGTTCTGAATTGAATTGATTGGACCTGGATCTTAGCTGCTTTTGCCTTAACCTTGTACCAAGTTGGATGACACCTCATGCCTTTCAACTTTGAAAAAACAACTTGCTCACCACTCGGGTCTCCTCACTTGTTATTTTAAACATTTTAAAATGGCCAGAAGCATCCCAAAAAACATAAGAGTAATGGGGATATGATATATATATATAATATTGTAAAATTTCATAAAATGATAGGACATTCTGTTTGTAATAGCAAGAAACATACATACTAAAGAGTTGATTCAATGCAAGATACTGATCTGTAGTTGATTTGACCTTATATAATGGTAGTCCCTTTAGGCTTCTCACAGTGCAGACCTCCCTGTTGTGTGGTAGCTCCCTGTGTTGTGTCCACTCTTCTTTCAACTGGGCAGTTGGGAGGACTCTCATTCTGTGCTCACCTGCCACAGTCCTTTTCCGCTGTCCCCCTTAGCTGATGGCACTCATTACCGACAGATCATTAAAGGTCCTTCTCCAGAGTTTGTTAGTTTGTGTTTTTTTTCCAATCCTTGTTTTGTCCTGCTGTGTTTTCCCCCTTTAGGGCACTTCTCGATGCACTTTGATGCTTTCCACCACCAGATCAGCGATCTCCCTCCAGCTCTCCCCGCGCGCTCTTTAAGAAAGGTACCCTCTCTCATGCAGTGACACCCTTGTGCAGACCCCCGCTGTCCTGTCAGATCATCACTTACCTGCTCTCACATGTGCCCAGTGCTTGACAGATGACGTCACATTTCAGTAGCTTTACTCATGCTTTAATGTACCTGATATCATCAGTAGAGCAAAATGAGTTTCTTTTTTGATACTTAGTGTTTTGGGACGTTACTCAACGTCAGCAATGACAGTGGCAATGCAAAACCACTTTTGCTGCCACTATAAGCTACTATTTTCACGTCTTTATTCATTATGAATAAGTATTAAGTATTAAGTTATAAAGATCAGATCTTTAATGTCAGCGGGACTACAAATACGCAGCTTCAGGATGGTAAATCTGTCGATGTTTTCATGTAAAACAACAGTCAGATGCCAGTGTTAAAGGCAATCCAGTTTATTGAAATGAACCGTAGGAGAACTGGGTGTCACTCAGGCAGTTTCAAGAATAAGAAACAGGTTTTCTTGAATCACCTTTGATGAACAAGGAGAGGAACAGCAGTTTTAGAAAGAATATTTACATAAGATTTGTTCCAAGAATACGTAAATGGACCAATAACCAATTAAATCCCAGGGAACTGTAAAAAACTGAAGAAAATGTAGAAAAGAATGGCTATGAATGGTTAATTTTCTGGGAAGAATATTTTTTTTGAGACCACTAAAGCAGAGTTGTCACATGGAGGTAGTGCATTAAACCCATGAGAAAATAGAAAAACAGCCATATAGAATAAACATACTGTAACATACTGGCACTGTAGTGGCTTTCATACACTAAAGAGAAAAACAGCAGTGTTGGGTTTTTTATGTTGTTTCCATTTTTTTCTGTTTATGGTTTTGGCAATTAACAATTACAAGAAAGCAGCTGCTTCTCTCTCCTGTTTTGTTAATGTGGTACCTTACATTCTGTTTTGTGTTGCTCACAGATCTCTGAATGTCTTGTTTCAGCCCATCCACATTCTTTGCCCATTCTTTGTAGGTGGTGTAACCACCTGCTTTTAAAAAACATAAAATCCCTATGCAGGAATCTCAACCTTGTATTGGCCAAAGTAAAAAATGAGCAATATGCAGTATCTTGGTTTGCATTTTTTCACTAGGTACTGGCATTCAGTCAAGTGACTCTCTTTCTAGTGCTAGTGTTTTGATGTCATTCTGCTTTAAATTTGCCTCCCTGTTAGCTGTGTAACACTTATATTTGAACCACTGTTGTTTCTCCATGAATAAAATTCCCTTTTCCAAAGTTTTAAAATATTAGGATCAACACGAGAGAGGGAAGATGTTTTTTTTTCTTCTTTTCCTTTGCCCTCCAATTATACCCTGTTGAGCCATGCCCTACAGACAGTCATTTTTAATTGGATAAGAGAGGCTTAATAGTGATATATTAAACACCATTACCATACATACAATTAATATTTTCTGTTTTTATAACCCAAGTCTTTTAAAAATATATTTAACATACAATCTAAAATTGGCAAAATACGGACCTGGCTTTAGACATACACCTTAAGTAGCATTGGTACTGTATATAAAAGTTGTAAGTCTGGCATTAGATGCATTCTAAATGTTACTGACACTCATACAGTATACTTTGCAAAAAGATGATGCAGACTACAGGAGAAATGATGTTTTAAAACTGGTTTTGTATATCTGAGTAAATATGTTGTTCAAAATGTAATGCAACAAATATTATAAGGCCTTCAAAACATTATTTAAAAGAGACATGAAAAGAAACAAACTGACTTGCATATAATTGTCCATTTTATCACCAGGGGTAGAGAGGAGCTTTCATTTGTAATAGGATTGATTGAAGATGATTGGCTATTTTTTGTGTTTTTAATGTCTTATAGTCTCCCTTGCACCCCATACCTGCCTCACCCACCAGCCCACAGTCCGGCCTGGATGGCAGTAATTCTACTTTGTCTGGTAGCGCCAGCAGCGGCGTGTCCTCCCTGAGTGAGAGCAACTTCGGCCAGTCCTCGGAGCCACCTGCCCGTACTGATACTCTGGATTCAGTGCCCAGCCAGGCCTGGACCACCGACGAGGATGTGGAGTCACCCTACCTGCCCGTCCGCTACAGCATCTCTGAGCCCGACGTCCTCGAGTCCATCAAGCCCCCCCCTTGCCGCAGCCATTCCGCGCCCGGTGGTGTCAACCCCCAGGAGGGCCATCACCACCACCACGATCCTCCAGCACTGCCCCCCAAGCCCTACCTAAGAGAGGGGTGCATCCCCGAGGAGGACATTCGGCCCAGGCCCATGCCCCGCAAGATCTCCCAGCCTCTCCTCACCAACAAGGAGGAGCAGGCCAAGGTGGCCTGGGAGCACGGCATTAGTGAGGAGTAGGCCTGTAGGTTTGTATACGTATGGGGGTTAGAGAGGAAGTTTCCGATGGTGATGGATTTCCTCTGTCCTGCGCTCACACCTTCACGTTTTGGAGAGCTCGCCAGAATCCTTCAAGCACTCTGGCACAATTATGTTGTAAGTTAGGCTCTTCGAGAAATTCACTAGGCCTATTGATCCCAGAAGGCCACCTAAATTATTTTTTTGGAAGAGATAAATATGTTTTCTTGTAAAAAAAAAAAGTCAGGTGAATGTCTCCAGTTTTGGATTCAAGTTTTTAATTTGGTTATTTTTTCTTTCTTAGAAAAAAAACTGTGCATTGGATTAAACGGATTAAGTGGCTTAGTGAATTTGATAAGAAATCAACATCTGTGTTCTTCAGTGATCTGATTGGCTATCTATTATTTGGTGCTTTCTTCAGAACTTGGAATGAGGATATAGAAAGTAACTCAGTGTTATTTTTAAGTGTCAAAATTGAATCATTTAAAAAAAAGTCAAAGATCAACTACATTGTATATTTTAATTTGGTCTCGAAAAGATGAAAGCTGTCACCAATGTAATATCCTGAAGGGTCAAAGATTTGTCATTAATGGTTTGGAACTGCAAGCACTGAGTAATCAATTATCAGTCTCTTATATTCTGTGCAGTTGATCAAAAAATACAATAATGTCATGAATGAAAGGAACTGTGAAATGTTAAAATATTGAATGTTTCTTTTGAGAGTGATTCCGAGGGCAGTTATGTGAGGGAATACAAAACAAAGGGCTACCTTGGTTACGTCTTCATAACCAAGATAGCTTTTTTTTGATAGCTAAAGAAAACAGATATTGATATTGTAACGCATACGGCCACCATTGCAGGTTGTGCGAGCTGGCTTACCAGCGCGGTGACGTCGCCGCCCTTCCCTGTGAATAGCTGCCGGGCTGAGGGGAGATTTCCCTTTAGCTCAAGTGGCCAGGTCCCTGTTGAGTGACGCCGGAGTCCCGGCTTCGGTGGGGGGCCGACCTGAGGCGGCAGGGCAAGAGCGCATACCCACGTGAACCCCGAAGCGCTACGATATGTTAGCTGCCATTTAGTTTCCACATGTTCTGTTCTGGAGATCTGCACTTTAAGCACTTCATTCTGGAACACCAAAAAATCTTCTTGACAGTTATTTTTTTATTCAGTATATTTGAAGCAACAAGACAATGAATGTGAATAAGCCCATGAAATATAATTATATAAAGACAATAGGAAGATCATGATTTAATTCTTGCGTTTAAAGAAACATTTCTGAAACATGTTCCTCTATGAGAAATTTCAATTACCTCATCTTTCAAGAACACAAATCCAGTGATATGTTGCATACGCTCTGAAGTGCATATGTAAAATAATGTACTCTTAGACGTTATAAGAGAATAAGCTCACCCGCTGATGTCTATTTTCTTTACAATAAATTTAAATTACAGTATTGTTAAGTATTCACATGCATGCCAAAATGGCGGTAAGATTGTGACATTGATGTCATTCAGGCAGAAGTGCTAAAAACTTTGCTTTTCTTAAATATATTTAGAAAATGTTTTTCATTTAAGCAGGCAATTTTATTTTATTTTGAAAGATTGGAACAAGTTAAATGAATTCCATTTACCTAACATATCTGACAATGAAATGTAGGTCTTAAGACACCATAGGTGAGTGACAATTTCCAACTCTATTTTGTATTGTGTTGACAATTATAAAATGTACATTTTGAGATTCTTAGAGGACATCTCTTCAGAAGTGTCATCTCCTCACTCAAAACTAAGCAGTTTCCAGAATTTGATTATCATGACTTATAGCTTCTTACTGCCATGCTGCAAAACAAGAGATTATCCCACCACCAAAGGTGTTTTACATAATTTAATAGCACTACATTTAAGGGATACTTTTAAGTAAAATATAAAAAGAGGCTTTATGGTTAGATTCCCTTGTATATTAGCAAGTTGGTGTTCTTTTTTTATGGTGACAAGGGGGTATCTCTTTGTTGGTGATGCATAAAAGTAATGGTATATTTTTTGTAATACAATTACAAATCTAGGCATCCACAGGAAAAGAAATATATGTATACCAGGGACTGAGGAGGATGTATGGTTTATGCAAGACTTAAGGCAACCCTTTTAAGCTGCTACAGTATAAAGGTACACTGATAAGGTACACTGGCTTAAGGCAAAAGGTACTTTGTGAATGAATTTCATTTAAGGAATAAGAAATATATACTGCCGTAAATATCTTTTTTTTTCTATTTTTTGTATAATGATTTTGTGAGCATGCATTTTTTTTCTGTTTGTGCAAAAATGTGACTAATGCCCTCCACACCCATCTATGGTTTTCCTGTCCAGCACAACGTACTGAGGTTTAAGGGAAAGAATTATGAAGAAATACAAATTTTGATATTCTGTCTGTGTTCATTACACATTTTTTAACTGTTAAATATTGATAAGAGATACTCTGGGCAAATGCCATTCAGTAACAACAGACCATCTGATTTACATCTTGGAGGAAGGACTTATGTCATTCATAAATCTGCTAATGCTATGAACTGCTGCTTGATGCCATTAAGCTCTTTAAATGAACTTTTAAATACTAATTACTCATCATGCTTCCTTCAGTGTTTGTTAAGGTGGCGTGTTGTGCAAGTGGCTATGCATATTCATTGACAGTACAGGGGAATAATGTTTCTCCATCAACAATATGACAAGGCCACATCTTCAGGCGCTGTATGACACATGTTTTTTACAGGCCTGTGGTTTGTGTAAATATTTTTCCTGATATATACAGTATATAAGAAACATTTTTTTTTCAAAGGAGGAGTGATTATTTATTATGTGAAGATGAAAAGTTAACTTTGAATGGATGATAAGTCTTAAGACTACTTTGGGGGCTTTATTCTAGCTTTGAAAAGCTATTGAAATTTCACTTGTTCTAGGGTTTGTGTACCTGTGTCATCTGAAGATGTCAGAGCAATATTTTTCTACAGTTCAGAATTTCAATATTTGTGGCCCATTTTTTGCTAGCAAATTTTGGTCAGATTCGAGGGCACAGGATACTGATATTTTTTGAAGGTGGTGTATATACCATAATGTCTGTATAAGAAGGGTTAAAATTGGCTTGAACAGATGTTCTTTATATTAATTTTTACCCTACATTACAAAACAGTGGAAATCCCTAGTTGTATGCTTCTTCTCCAACTGAACACTTGAAGATTCAACAGTTTGTAAAAGGCAAGCAATTGAATATGATATGTACATCTGTAACTTCAGTTCAGTAAAATCAGTGGTATATGTTAAATGTCAGAGTCCATTATATTTCAGAGCTGTATTTTTAAATGCATTATTCAGTCTTGAAGGCTTTAATGATATTAATAACAAACATCAATATTAAATAAAGATTTATTGAAGGGCTGTTTAATATATTGGGATGCTTAGGAACAACCACCTCCTTCCCACATGTACCTAACTATACAGATTTTCAATATAAAAGTACATTTTCTCTGGCAACAAATTTAGTCACAAGCTGGCTAAGATTAAGAGACAAACTGAAGTCTTAATAGATCACTTAAACATACCTTATAACAGTAATCATAATGAATTGATGCACATCTTATTTATTTATCAGAAGCATGTAGACAATTCACAAATTTCTAGTGCTTTTAACAATATCTTCCTTCATCAGTTCTAAAAGGAGAGGATAGACTGAATAGGGACTCTACAGGGGGCCGAGAAAAGTTGAATGATGATAGATTACAGTAAAAGAGGGTAGAAACACTTTGAGCTGTTCTTTAGAGGAAAACTAATAGGGCTTGCTACTCAAAATGTTGTATTTAGTTTTTTTAAGTATGTTTTCCATTGTTAAAATATTAGCCCTAGAATTAGATGTATACATTTTGCTTTTAATATATTTTCATTTGTATGAAAAAAATAATTTTGAATACAAAAAACATTTTAATCCTGATTGTTAGTTTTTCTGTTTGTTTTTGTATCATTGCTTGAGTTAAGCTTTATACCTTGTGCTCACCATTATTTCTAAAGAAGATAGTACTGAATGAAGTGAAGAGTGATGTAATTTTTAAAAGTGTGCTAATGTCAGTTGAGTCAACAAATGCGAGCAGGCTATGATGTTCTTTTACAAATATGGACCCATCAACAATAACAAGTATAGGGATAGAAAATCTTTTCCACATAATCTTTCTTATTTCCCCTTAAAATGTTAATTTCAAGTAGCTGATGACATACATACTGTATTTCTCGTACTTGAAACAGCATTTGCTTGCAGAATTGGTAAAATATAATACAAAAACAGGAAATTAATTTGTTTGCATTGATTGCATTGTATTTAGTTGAACCCCTTTTAGGAACATGTCTCAGGAGAACTTTACCTGTTTTACAGGTTTTGTGAAAAAAATAGTTTTTTGTTCAAGATTCTATAACTATTACCAAGACATATATAGTAAACCTATGCAAAGTCACACAGTTGTATCTATTTACAAATCACTTTTAATGGAGTGATTCAGCCTAGATAACTGCTGGTTAGGAAACCAAAGCAGCAATTTTATATTTTAACCTCAAAATCTTTTGAATTCAGTTTCTTAAATAATATTTATTAATGTGACTCCTTACTATTTTTGGAAGATAGCTTCATATTATGAAAGAAAAACCTTTGATTTTACATTAAACATTTACAACGTCTTAGAGACATAGTGTAATTATGGAATATCCTAGCTGGAGCTGGTTAATGTTTACCCAGTTACTGTAAATATGTTGAAAGCTTGACTTTAGGAGGAGATGGATGACAGAACAGGCAGAGAAATAGGTACTGTAGGAAATAAAATGTGGTCAAATCATCATACTTAACTATAACTTGATAACTATGTTATCTCAATACAAAGCAAATCAGCATAGACATAAGTAACTGTATGAACATTCAGATTACTGAGGTAAAATCGCACATAAACTGGAATAGCTCTCTATGGAGTTTTTTTTTTCCAGGCAACCACTGTGCAATATCCATAAATATAATATAACCATATAAATCTCTCATCTCATATGCCATAATAGTTATATTTAACATATATTTCTACTTATATTTTAGGTTTATAAGTAGAATCTAAATAGTTACTGTTTTAATAAGGGACAAACATAAAGTTAAATGCGCTGATCTTCGCTTTTTATCAACAAGTTAGTACTGTAGTTAGTCATTTTCAAAACCATTACTAATACCTGGTTTAAGGATTAAAATTAATTTTATATGCATAAGATCTAAGAACAAAATGCTTTTGCAGTATTAATGAGGCCATGAACCATGTTTCTTTGGGAAACTACTCATCTGGGGAAAAGTGAATAGTTGCCACATTGTTTTGATTAGTAAATAATTTAAAACAATCCAGGTACTGTATTGTTAATTATATACTGAAGACACTTCAGTAGTCTGTGAAATCAGACAGATTCTGAATTATATACAGTGAATAAAACAGGATTGACAATGTATGTTACAGTATTGAAATGGGTGAGCTGGGTAGATTGTTTCATTGAAAGAGGACTGAAGGTTACATTCTGATGAAGATAATGCATCTACAAAATATGAGGACTTAGTGAGATTTCACCCAGATGAGATGAGACATTTCCAAATGTATTGTAAATATAGAACACCAGTATTGTGAAAACCCTTTCAGAATCATTGCAGTCCTGATAAGAACCCTACCTGTCTTGCTTCTCTCCGTGTAAATATTCCTTCTGAATGCTGTGTATTTATAAAGGTTGAAAAGGGCAAACCATGTATAGATTGTGATTAATTGTCTGCCTTGTACTTTATGATGTAAATGTGTTTTTAAAACTAAAAACTTTAACTCCGCAAATTCTGTGACTATTTGAAAGGCCTAATCACTACTGTTTTTTGTGTGTTTGCGTTTAAGACAAATCTTAACAGCAGGACAAGTTTGAAAACAACAAAAAAATTTGTACAAGTGTTCTAAAAGGTACTTTCTTGTATATATCGTGCTAGCATGAATAAACTGTGGTGTGGATTTTAGTTGTAAATACATAGTTTTTTTTTCCTACTCACTTAACTGCTGTGACGTGGAATTCATTAACAATGTCTAACATTAAAGATTTGTTTTATCGACTCAGTTCTGTATCCTTTTGTTATTGTAAGATTTAATGAAGATGACTCTGAGTTTAAAAGCTGTTTTTAATGAATGGTCATCTCAAAATTCTTGTCCATTCTAAATCTCGCCCAAGCTAGTGAACATTTTCAAACTTGGCTCTAGCCATATCAAAAAGGAAAGTCTTGATATAGTAATGATACAGCTACAATATAACACTAATGAAAAAAAAAGAGCAAACACAAATGTATTTATATCCCAGAGCTTGACATTGTTCATCTTGCAGGACTCTGGTGCAAACAGTCATGCTGAAGGCTGACACCTCCATTTATACAGCAGGTAATGTGTACTGTGTAAAACACAGGGCAATTTCAGTATATTGGCAGTAAGATGCCAGTTTATTTAACCTGGTGGTCCAAGTCGTTTTTCAGTTAATGCACACAAGGCATGTTAATGGCTAGTAGATCCATTAATAGATCCATTAATGTTAATGTTAACGGTTAATAGATCCTTCCATCGATTTTCTAACCACCTTATCCAGTACAGGGTCACCGAGGAGCTGGAGCCTATCCCGATAAGCAATGGGCACATGGCAGAATACACCTTGGTTCAGACACCAGCTTATCGCACGGCTCACACAGACACACAGAAATAAATACTGAAGTCAGGGACTCTCATAAATGTGCCTCATCATTAACCAGAGCGAGTGGGCCGAATCAGTTCCAGAACTGGGGTACTATCTGTATAGACTTTGTAAGTTTTTTCCATGTTCACATGGATTTCCTCCCATGGTCCAAAGACAGACTGATAGGTCAATAGGCTTCTAGGAATGTTGACCCTGCTGTGAGTATTGGCGTGTCCTTGTCTGTGTCTGTCTGCCCTGTCCTCTCCAGGGTGCGTCCTGCTTTGTGCCTGTTGCTTTTGGGGTTAGACTCCCCCGCAAACCAGAATTGGATCAATGGTTACAAAATGGATGGATAGATGAATGAATGATTATGTGTATGCTAAAAAAAGAAAAGCAGGGTAGGGAAAGGTAGCATGAAATGGTTCTAGAATGTTCTACACAAGCTATTTTAAAAATCATCCTGAAATATATAAATAAAAGTGCACTCTTCCATCTGGTTGTAGAAATAACGGAGGCTTGCAGTATTAAGATGGGTCTGGAAAACAGCATTTTCCTTATTTCCCTGGTGTACATGAAATGTCACAAATTAAGATATTTATCATGGTGAAGAAGGGCAGTGATCCCAGTTACTTTTCTGAAGGTTTTATGTGTTTTTATCTGAAAAAGATAGCACCTGGAAAGCTGACAAGCCGTTCAACTACTCCACGTAAAATAATTAGTTCAATCTAACATTAATAAATGCTAAAATTGAAAACCTACAGGACTGAACTTGGGAGTCTTTAGTATAAATCACCAGCTATTGAAAAGTAGTGGAACCCACTGCTAAAAAGCAGACACCTTTGAAGTTTTTACGCCATTCTTCTTTTGGTATTTTCAACAGGTTAAGCTGGTTTTCTGAAAACATAACGGTACCTTTACCTGTGTATTTTATTCTACACAATAGGTAAAGCACCATAAAGGACACGTGAGTAATTCTGACATAACAACGTTGTAATAATTAAGAAAAATGGCAACATATGTCATGGTGCATCCCCAAAATCAAAATTAGCAGAGAGCACGTATATGTTACTTGTATTATTTATAGTCAAGATTTCAAGAGCTGCTATGGGAGAAATCAAAAAGATATACCGCACAGACATTTCTTGCTTTTCTTGCTTTTAACAGGAGAGGACAGTGCACTGCTACAGTATATACCAAGGCACTAGCAGTCCAACACCGTCACCATATCACCATAAAACTAACGGAAATATGACCACAAGAACTCCACCTAAACAAAGAGCCTAGGAGGAATATTAATATTGCCTGGAATTTTCCAAAATATCCTACTTTAAACTCGTTCAGTGAAACTATATGTAAAAGAATAATTTTTTAAAATCTATAACGAGATCTTCTTTATGTGAGTAGCAACCCGTTGTAACCAACGCCTCGGATATATACGCTTGATTGCGTCATTACGCTCGAAAAGAGAATCGTTTTTTTGTCCAATAGGAGGTCGCCAACTGGACTCTGGCCCCCCGGAATCCATCCAGACCATCCAATCAAGATGTAGTTCGTGGAGCAGCCGTACTGCTAAACCAATCGAAAAGCACAAAGTGGAAAGAAGGGTGGAGAATGTATCCAAACGTAGCCAATGGTGCTACTCCTTGGGCGGGGTTTTGACGAGGAAGCTTTGTTGAATGAGAGCTGTGCGTGTCAGATGAAAACCGGCTGTGAATTGGGGAGTTAATCGAGAGGAAAGGCGACATTTAAAGTTGTGTGGCACACAACTAACGGTTAAGATGCTATGTTTAAGTGGTCTTTCGGTGGCTTTTGCGCTTGTACTAGTGCCGAGCAGTAGTGAGGCTTTAAAGGAAGGGGAATGCGAAGGTGAGTGTGTGTTTTTAATGATCCGAGTCGTTAAATGACTGAAACTCAGTTGGGCCTAACGTAGTTATGTGATAGTGATGCTCTTGTCCATGTTTACTTCAGGTCCTGTTTTTGAACGTTGTATGGAATTGTAAATGTCTCTTATGCCGTTTCTGGCAACTATCGGTTCAGCTTCAGTGTTTTGTAAAGGCTAGGTACGTACAGTATGTCCAATGGGTCGGGAGCCTAGGTTAACAGACCTGAAACGCATTGTAAAACTAAAGTATCAACTGCAGTCCATTTCAGAATGCCACACACCTACCCGAATACAATCAAAGCAGCAAAAGGTCATTATGTAACCACAGTAGCACTGTCACGACTTTCCCTTCAAATGTGTATACAGTATGGACTGGATCTATACTTTTGTTTCCATTAGTTGTTTCCTCTCGGGGACAGTTTGTACGCTATGTTGCACAGTTTTTAATTCAAGCTGACATAATTTGTTTGCATTAACTACACATTGATATACTTGAAATTGCGTTATATTCCGTACATGCTGAAGCCACGTGTATTAAGAAAAATCACGAATAGAAAAAATGTTTTCACTTAAATCAGGATCACCAGGATAACTAGATTCTATTCAATCCAAAATTAGCCTACTCTTGTAATGCCAGGGGACTGTACTGTATAGGATTATCTTACTAAAACATTACAGTGCCAGTGAAGAATTTAGCAGGATGCCAAAGCATTTTTCAAACTACTGACAAACTTTAAAGATAATACTTACTATTGTTTATCAATACGAGTCCTGCCATTTACACCCCATTAATTTTGTTCATGATCTTGTAGAACTTGCAAATGACCATTTTGAAGTCCTTGGGGATATTTTGAATAGGCAAGTTTGAGCTAAATGGGGAGGGTTTAGACAGTCTTAGCACTAAAAATTGGCAATAAAAACTAATGTCTAATACAGAATGTTAACCTCTTCCACTGTAAACCCCCTTTCAGTGATGTACTGTTGTCCATTTTAAGATATGATGTATGCTGTCATCAAACTTAAAGATATACAGTACATCAGACATGAGTATAGGTGAGGTTGAGTAATTCCTGTCTCTGAGGGCCTAATCCCTGAACATTTTAAAGGTAGATTTTCAGTTAGAGGTGCATTAGAATGTCTTACACAACTCATTTGGTGCTTTGGGCTTTGTACTGGTATGGGCCTTTGGATGCATGGATACACGTCAAATGATTTGTATTCTAAATAACGAGTACCTCATTTTCATGCTTTCCATATTTACCTCCATGTAAGTAAGCAAACTTTGTTTCTAGACAGCAGTGAGTTTCATTAAAAATTAGCGAAAATATATAGGCCTGTTCCTGGACTGTTTTAAACTTTTAAAACCCTAAAAAAAGGGATTGCAAAAACCGAAGGCCATTAAAACTTTTTACAGTATTTATACTTCAGTACTCTAAAACAATACAGGTGCAGTGTTTTAAACAGACAGACACTTGTGATATCTGGATATGAGTCTGTTAGCTTTTTAAGGTGTAACTGGAATTTGATCATGTTTAGTACAGTTAATCTGTTAAAATAAACCATGTGGGATGCTGGATTGCACTCAGGTGGAATGTGCCTCATGATTGTGATGCCTTTTTAACACGTGAATACAGAATCTAAGCTTGATAGAAGAGAAGTGATTCCTGCCAGCGATGGAGGTTAATGCTAAACTGCTTTTTAATCTACAGTGTGCGTCAACTTCCTGGGGAGGTTTTACCAGTCTCTGAAAGATACCGATGCAGAATTCACAAGTGCAGCTATTGAGAAGGCATTGATGAAAACATGTAATGAGGCCAAGGGAAAAGAGAACCGGCTGGTAAGTTAAAAGTTATGCTAAGGCTATTCTTAAACATTTCTGAGACCAAATATGGTACTGTTGAAGAAATTACTGAGTGCAGCGATGTATTGTTGAACAATGTTTGGATGGTGGAAATGGGTGTCGATTTCTAAGGCTGCCCCATCCAGATGGATAAGCAGACAAAGAAAAATAGTACATTTTGTGTTTTGTCATTACTGTTGTTTTTCCATTATGTTTGAGAAGCCTCCTTTATACAACCAAAATGTTTTCATGAGATTGAGAACTTCCCTCACATACAGTATCAAACATTACAAAAACTTGCACAAAGGACTCGAACGTTGGTGCAAACCTCTGTACGTACAAAGGTATTGGAACCCATTTGAATGCTGACACCTTGCCTGTTTGGGGGTTTTTCTAGTGTTACTACATTGGAGCCACAAGTGATGCAGCCACAAAAATCATCAATGAGGTTTCCAAGCCTCTGAGCTATCATGTCCCTGTGGAAAAAATCTGTGAGAAGCTGAAGAAAAAAGACAGCCAGATCTGTGAACTCAGATACGGTAAGAACATGAATCTAGGATGGTAGCACATGGAATTGGTGTTGTAATAAACTGTGGGCTTTTGTTTTCCTTTGATTTCTAGCAATTACATAATAGTAAAGCTGTGCTCCTTATGGTTTGAATTGTTTGGAATTGGAGCATATCCGTGAATCTCTTGCCATGTTCTTTTGTTTCTTTGATCATACACTCAAAACTATGAATAATTTAAATCTAAACAGTAAATGCAAATTGCCTGACTTTTATAGCAGTCAGATTACTTTGCAGCATTTGTGTAGATGACACTGTAGTTTTCCTATATGTGATCCTACCTTTTACCTTAAGCCTCTAAGATGCACATGAATTGAATAGTTTGTGAATCATTGGAATGCAACTGAATAAAACGGAGGTATAAGTTGGATCCATACTAAACATTTTGTGAGGTTTTAGTACAGGAATATGTTTGTCATAGATAAGCCCTATAAGCCAACCTCCTAAGTGGAAAATAGATCAGATAAAGTATTCCTGCATTCACAATGGCATTAAAAGTTAAAACCACTGGATAAAAAAAGCCTTGTTTGGAAAAGCACAAATGTTGCATTCTTCTGAGAGATTTTCTTTGGGGGTCTACCGATAATATCTTTGACCCTTGCTTTCTGGGTTTATCTAGATAAACAGGTGGACTTGAGCACAGTCGACCTGAAGAAGCTGAAAGTGAAGGACCTGAAGAAGATTCTGGAGGAGTGGGGCGAGACGTGTAAAGGGTGTGCCGAGAAATCAGACTTCATCCGCAAAATCAACGAGCTGATGCCCAAGTATGCCCCGCATGCTGCCAAAGCACGGACAGATCTCTGATGCCCCTGCCTCCAGATGAGGATGAGAGATTTTGGGGTACATGGACCACCTGACAGACTGTACATTCCCATAGTTTTGAGTGAAAGGGATAGGCTTTTTTATAATTTATTATGACAAAGGTATCTTCTATTTGGAATTGAAGCAAAAACTGGTTCTTCATCTTTGTTTTGACTCCTTGCTTGTATATGGAATATGTGCAAGATTTTTATTAAAAAAGAAAAAGGACAAAGAACCCTTGTTTAGTGGTGTCCATAAAATCTTTGAAATTTCTCACATTTCAATGTGTGTAGCTCATTTTGAAATCGTCTCTATTTTATGATGTTCTGTATTTTTTTTTTCCCCGCCAGTTTCAACAGGTTTTCAGATTCTGCTTCATATAAGCTGCAAAGAAACTTGAATTCTACTGTAATGTGATAGCAGCTGTACATATGCTTGGAAATATACATACTGTATACTGCTTTTACTGAATGAGATTATAGTGTGTGTGGCTTGTGAAATTGGGCTTGGATGACCTACAGTATAAAAACACAAGAAATGAGAGAAGTGAAGAAAATAACACTTGTTATGGAAGCTTAATTTGTTGGAGCATAACATACAAACTAATTAAGTGAGAGAAGTAGACCAGCAAATTGACTTTGCGAAACCCACGGTATAATTAAATGATACATTAAAAATAGGTCTTTAGGTTAGAAGTTGTCAGCAGTTATAGCATTTATAATGGATTTGTGCAGTGAATTCCATAGATGGAGCTTTCTGGTGTATACCACATCATACGTTATTTGGGACTTGGCCTTCGGCTGAGTAAGAAGCCCCAAATCAGCAGATCTTCGGAAACAGTCCAGTTAAGAGTTGGACAATGTTTGTGCACAGAATCTTTAAAATACTCGAGAGATGGATCATACAGTGAATTAGACTATACGTGTGCAGAAGAACCATGAAGGTCCCTCTGTTCTTTACTACGCGCCAGTGCTGTTCCCAGATGATGGGTGTAACATGCTGAATTAGTTGCATTAATAAAAAACCTTCCCATATTTTTTCCATACATATGCATACATTTGATTTTTTCTGTACACATAAAAAGTGAAAATGTAGAGAATGGTTATGAGTTGCTGTCATCTTGACAATCCTAATTTAAGCATACTGTATATAAGGTACATAAAAACTACTTACAAGGTTATGGCATTTCACAGAAGGTGAAGTTGCTCTGAATTAACTGCTAATATTTATTACCATACACATTTTAATGGTTTAAATGAAATATTGCTGAGGCATAAAGTTAAATGGTAAGAAAACTGAAACCATTTTTTTGCCTTGTAAATAAGTCAAATCAGGTTTTGCCATATTTGGAGATATATTTTTTGGATACATATGAAAACCTGGATTTGTAGTCATTTAAAAAATCATCATAAAAAAAGTGTGTAAACTGGTGTTTTCTGCACTGCAGAGAAAATGCAAAAAGTATATACATAGAATATGAACATATTATTTTCATAAAACAAACCTATTAACTAAACTCCGTTTCTGTCTGCGTTACTAATTTACCATTGTGTAGAGTAGACTATACAGCCATGTATATTTGCTACAGATCATTCTGCATTTTTCTGTACACTGGAAACACATTTTTACTATAATCTGTTCATGAGATTCTAGATAGATTCTGACTTTGTAAAAAAAAAGTGTTGCCCATTTTTCACTAATCTCAATTCAAAGTGTTTTATCCCCAATTTGTTTTATGAACAATACAATAGAAACAGACAAACATGAACACAAAAGAACTCCAGTACAGCAGTGTTTCAGTAGATCAGTTATTTTACACTATTTAAAAGGTTGCAGAGTGAAGTCTTTTACTGTTATACTTGGAGAAAACTGTAAAAAGCTTTTAAATGCACTTTTTTTAGAGCTTTGAATGCAACAGCTACCAATGTTTGGCATTACATGTATTAAATTAATGATATACAATACAAATACTCATATATCAGTAAATTATTGTTTTGATTACTGTTTCACCGGAAATTACAGAATTACAAGAAATTTAGTGGATAAATCCGTTTTCAATAAACTTTAAAAATACTGCGCAAATAATTTTTATTAACAATTTTGTGACATTTTCAATAGACTGGCAGTGTTTTCTATTGCTATATGCACACGTGTCGTGCACATTCACCTGTTAATATAAGCTGTTTTGACAAATGGACAGCGGTCACATTTGGTATTTTTGAAAGGTAACATGCATATGGTTTAAGCAAGCAGTGTTACAAAGCAACATACAGTACCATGTTATTTCCACGGCACGGTATCTTTGTTGTACTCCTAACATATGCTGGTGTTTCAAAACACACGTTAATGAATATTTGTAATTTTTAATCCCGAAGAACGTTCACTATTAAAGTTTCTTAAATTCACCTTATGAAATCCTCAGAAAATACCAAAACATTTCACTACTAAACGTAGACCGAAATACATCTTTATGATATCAAATATTATTTTGTCTAGCATCATTTTATTTTTTTATGTCGAGACGACCGACGTCATCCATTTCTCTCGATAAACAGATAAATTACAGAAAAACATGTATCAGTAGATAAAGTTACTCTTGACCATATATATATATTTAAATTACCCCTCAAGCATAATAATTTCTTGAATTTCATTATAGCACTGAAGATATTACATCTTACCCATTGAGACGTTTGCCAAAAAATAATTTAACGTAGTCTATAGAAAAGTAAACGTACATTTAATTTAAAAATGGCAGGCTCCTTTAGTGCAATAACTTTCTGCGTAATATATTTATTGAAATGTTTTCCGAAATGACCCGAGGTGCAAAACCTGTCCACATTACCGCACACTTCCATTTCCCCTGTCACATGATGGGGGTGGCGTGTGATGTCATGGCAACTTTCCCCGGCAGCGTCGACGCCAGCTCCTCCCACCGGCGGAGCGCGCACATTCCTTTTGTCCAAGATGGCCGGTGAGGTGCAGGCTCACTGATGCTGATTTGTTTTTAATTTTTATATTTTTTTAGTCTAAATGAATGCATTTGCCTAGTATATAATTTAAGTGTTTTTTAAAAATATATATTTTTTTCGTGCGCGTTGCATTTTAATAAACGGAGTAAGGAGCTTAAGAAACCGATTTTCGGGAGGGCACACAAAAAAAGTTTGAACATCATTTGAAAAAAAACCATGAAGAGACAGGCCGAGCGGGACTCCAGTCCTGCAAGAGCTACAGCCAAACGGATCAGGGAGAGAGATCGGGACCGAGAGGGCAGTCGGAGAGAAGATGGCCAAGCGCCGCCTCTTTCTGCTCTGATCTCTGAGAGCAGAAATTATCACAAACATCAGGCCCGCAGCCGGAGCAGAGAGAGAGAAAAACCCAGAGTTAGAGAGGACCGCGGTACTGCTGATTTGCACCACCGACAGCATCATCATGACCTCGGGCTTAATAGCCGCCCCCCTCTCCGGACTACAGCTGCCCTCCCCAAGAGCAAAGTGGCCGCTGACGTGATTCTGAGTGGGGGTAGAGGAGGCAGTAGTTTGGAATACAAGACTTTGCTCATCAGTAACTTAGGCTCCCAGCTCTCGGATGAGCATGTGGAGGACGGGCTTTTCCACGAGTTTAAAAAGTTTGGAGACGTCAGCATCAAACTTTCCCACACACCGGAGCTTGGACGGATCGCTTATGTGAATTTCAGGCATCCCGAGGACGCCAAGGAAGCCAGGCATGCGAAAGGCAGGTTAGTGCTTTACGACCGGCCGCTTAAAGTTGAGCCTGTTTATCCAAGAAGGCGGAGCTGCACTCCCCCAGAAGTGGGCTACGTGCCTGTGCATGGCAGCTATCAGTACAGACAGAGGTCCTTGTCTCCAGGGGCTAGCAACGTCAGAGAGCCCAGACCAAGGCATTATGCAGTGGATGGACTCGGGCTGAGCAGAGAAAGGGAAAGGGCTCTAGACTATTATAGCATGTTTGATGAAAGGGGGCGATCTTACACATACCAGCTGCCTGAAGAGGATTTAATGCCTGAAGATGATCAAAGGGCGACAAGGAACTTGTTTATTGGCAACTTGGACCATAATGTATCAGAGGGTGAGCTGAGAAGGGGGTTTGAAAAATACGGGATCATTGAGGAGGTGGTGATTAAGCGGCCAGCTCGTGGTCAGGGGGGTGCCTACGCCTTTCTTAAATTCCAGAACTTGGACATGGCCCACCGGGCCAAGGTAGCCATGTCAGGCCGAGTCATCGGCCGGAACCCTGTGAAAATCGGCTACGGCAAAGCTAACCCCACCACCCGGCTTTGGGTAGGGGGTCTAGGTCCCAGTACGTCTCTAGCAGCCCTGGCCAGGGAGTTTGACCGCTTTGGCAGCATTCGGACTATTGATTACGTGAAGGGCGACAGCTTTGCGTACATCCAGTATGAGAGCCTGGACGCCGCGCAGGCCGCCTGCGCCCAGATGCGTGGATTTCCCCTGGGGGGTCCGGACAGGAGGCTCCGAGTTGATTTTGCCAAAGCCGAGGAGACCCGGAGCTACCCTCAGCAGTACCAGCCTCCAGTCCCTCTGCCAGTTCACTACGACCTCCTCCCAGACAGCTATGGCCGGCACCGGAGCCTGGAGCGAGACCTGAGGGCGCGAGACCGGACGCCACCTCACGCGCTCTTTGCTGAGCGGGAACGGGAGAGGGCTTTCCCGGACAGGGACTGGACCAGCCCTTCGAAGAGCCTGGACCGCCGCAACAACTTGGACGGCTTCGGCAGGGGCCGGGCACGCAGTCGCAGCCGGGAGCGCTGGGCAGGGGAGCGGGATGTCGAGCGGGCCCTCGGCAAAACATGGGAGGAGCGCCGCAAGCGCAGGAGCCTGTCCAGCGAGCGGCCCCTTGAGGACCGGGGGCGCCTCAAAATCCAGGGCGGGGGGGCGTCTCCTGACCGCAGCCCCGACAAGAGCAGTCGCAGGCCCTCCGATCCGGCGGCGGAGGCCCAGGACCGGGGAAGCTCCACTCCCGATGGGAGCCGTCACTCGTCAGCCGAGGACAGGCCTTCCCAGGACGAGCCCCCGCTGAACAAAAAGAAAGAAGCGGAACAGCCGGAGCGCAACCACCGGACCAGTGACGGCGAGCAGGAGTCCAGAGCGGAGGAGCCCAAATCCGAGACCAAAAAGCCCAACACCCTTTCTGAATTCGCCCAGACCCTGCCGGAGGCGTGGCGCGGCTCCCTGGTGCTCAAAAACAGCTGCTTCCCCACCAATATGCACCTCCTGGAAGGCGGTTCGGGGATCCTCAACGTCCTCCTGAAAGACCACGCCACGGGCGGAAAAATCAGCCAGCTGAAGATCGCCCAGCGCTTGCGGCTGGACCAGCCCAAACTGGACGAGGTGACTCGCCGCATCAAGCAGGGCGTCCCGGATGGCTATGCAGTGCTGCTTGCGGTTCAGGGTCCCCTCGACAAGGACGCGCCTCCCCCAGAGCCTGGACTGCAGAGACGCTTGCTCCGAAACTTAGTCACCTACCTCAGGAATAAACAGGCAGCCGGAGTGATTGGTTTACCTTTAGGAGGACCTAAGGACCGCGATTTCACAGGGATGTTGTACGCTTTTCCTCCCTGCGAATTCTCCCAGCAGTACCTCCACGCAGCCCTGAGGACTTTGGGAAAGTTGGAAGAGGAGCATCTAGTTGTTGTAATAGTCAGAGACTCCGCTTAAAGCCGTTTTTGTAGTGTCAAAGAACCAAGGACTGACTACAGGTTTTTAAAGAGCTGAAAAGCGCAGCTGGTTTCTTTTGTGAGAGAGTAGGGAAATGGAAGTGCTGCTACATTTTGTGAAACACGAATGAATGGAGGTGGGAGAGGGATTGTAGGCAACAGGAAAAAAATGACATTTTACAAACTGACCAAGGTATTTTAAAAAATAAATTGAATTAACTCTACATTCTATTAATAAAGTGTTAGCATTTCAGTTTCCTCATTGTTTTATGATTGAAAACTATTCCAGGAGGTCGAACTACTTGTACTTCTTTACAACGTTAAACTTCTTTTAAGTATCTTATGCAGGATTTGTGCAGGTGTTTCTGTGATCCAGTTTAATGGATACATTTCAGTGGCTTCAGGAAGAAATGTTTTGCCAGAATTGATTATTGTCTGAAAGTATTTTTTATTTCCCCGTAAGCATCACAGTCCTTTTGACAGAATTTAGGTCTTGGCAGTACTAATGTTATCTACCATACAGGAGGTTTTGTTTTGGTTATTCTAGAAACACATCCAGAAAAACAAAATAAAAAAGGTAGAGGGCAGAGGGTAGACTGTCTTCAGTTAAGATTGTAGCCTTTTTCTGCCAAGTCTCTTTAGCAGTGCTCAATCTGCTGATTTGTTTTTTTACACAAACCAGGAGACGCACTTAGAGCATTGCACATTTTGATTTACTAGGTGCAAGATCAATTAATTTGTGTCTAATATTGAACTTTTAGAAGTGACAAGGTGCTCTTTGGATTAAGATCCTGGACTGTGTGCGGATCCCTGAGACTGTTTTGGATGTACTACTTAAGACCATGCTGCTCAGTCTCTTTCCTGTGGGTGAATAACACCTGTTGTCCTTTTCTACTTAGTACACTAAAAATCTCGTCCATGAATACTAATGAGAATTTGTGCTTTGTTAGTTTGTGCCCTACTTGCTGCATTCTTAAAACGGGCAAGGCTCACGAACTAGGATCAGTACAGTCTTAATTTATGTAAAAGAACTGTTAAACTTCAATGAATATGTATCTATTTTTTAAACCAGCTGCTCATGACTTAAAGGGGGCCTTTGTTGTTTTTATTTTTTTTAATGCTTTGTTATATTTTTGGGGGGCCATTGTATGTAACCATATTTTTTTAAGTCAACAGATATTTTACGATTTACCACCTTTTGCTGACTATGAAGAAAGGATAAATATGTCCTGACAGTTGATGAAAAATATTGGTTGCGTAAATCAGATGTCACAAGCGGACTCCTGTTTCTTCACTACAATGCTGTGAGGTAAATACTTAGAACCTCTCCAGGAAAAAAAGGAACTGTCAGAAGAAGCTATTGCCAATTGTGAAGTGTTGTTTTAGTCTTGAAGACAAACCATTTTCCGTTAAGTGACTTGCATGGAAGAGACTCTGTAGTCTCTTGTACCATGTCGACTTGTGCTGTTGTGCATTTTTTAATGAGTGAATGCTTTCATAAGCACACTTTTTTTCCTTATGCTTTTATAAAAGAGTGGAATCCTTTGTAAAGCAAAGACAGTACTGTTTTTTTTCTTTTACCTATGTATGATGTATGAAATAGTGTCAGTAAAAAATGTGCCCTGTTCCAATTTCACTTTCTCTTTATTTTAGTAATGATTAGGTATTATGTTTGACGTTCAGCCATTGTTGGCTGCTTACCAATGTACGTGTTTGATCAGAACATGAACTGTTTGATCTGACCATTTCTTTGGTCTTCACTGTCTTGCAAATGGGTTTTTTTTACGTCTGGCATACAATATAAATAAACATATGCAATATAGTTATGTGGCACAATCCACTTTTTAGTACAAAAAACATTTTAAAAGTCCTGTCTGTGTCATTTTGAAAGATCTTGGTTATGTGAACCAAGTGTTACATTTAGTGTGGTCACATTTTACGAATCTGGGTGTCCCTAGCCAGACAACAATTTTAGTTTCTTCTTAAGTATTTCTTTCTGATGTCCCACTTAATTGTTCTATAATGCCAATGCTTAAAGGTCGTTATAGTTGAATGAAAGTGTTGATTTATCTCCCTAAAAACACCCCCATTTGTATAGCTGTGTATTGCATTGTCTGAATAAGAGGGTGGTGGGTTCAAATCTCAGGTGGGCTCTTGATCGTGGTGCCTCATTCATATTGTTCCAGGAATTAAATGGGTCTTCAGGTCATCCTTGTAGATGATAACTTATTGAAATAAAGGAATTAAAGTAATGTTTACTCATGTAAATCAACTCAGATCAACCCTGGTTGTGTGGGGCAGATGTCTCCTCTGACCAAGCTCTTAATCAAAGGTCAGTTGCTTTCATTTTTCTATTATAGGTGTGGTTTTAAATCTTGTTTCGGATCAGGGTTTGTGATTGCTATCAGTCTTGTGTCAATTCCTGAATTTCAGCACACCCCTCATTCAGGAGTATTAAGTGGAAACAATTAGACATAAGCAAGAAGCAAAATTGAATTACTCTATGATTTCTACCTCTGATCATCATTGATCATAGATAAATAAAAAATAATGCAGCCAACATGTTAATTAAGTTAAGGAAAGACTGTGAAGTTATGGAAATGATATACTTTAGTGTATTATTGAAAGCAAGGACTGCAGGCAGAAAACAAAATCAAGCAATTACATTTATCATCCTTGGAGATGAATGACTCAGCTGGGGTGAGTCCAGGGGTCTCCTAGAAGGGTTCACAGCCACCAATGTTATTAACTGATGGTTTGCATACAGGTGGGATAAAAAGCAAGACAAATATGCAGAGAGATAGGTACAAAGTGTGCATGGGTGGGATTTGTAAATTCATTACTTGTAGTATCTTAGCAATTATCCACTGCACTGATCCTCTGGGTTATGTTGGAGCTCTTCCTTGTTGAAATCAATCCGTTGCTTAATTGGGAGAAGGTAAATGCTTTTCAGAGCTCTGTGCATTGAATGTTTAAGGTTATCTATACAATCTAAAAAAAATCGCTATCCAGGACCTGAAAACAGATGTAAATATAAAATAGCTGTAGGAAGCTTTGGGCATACAGTATTAGTGGCTATGAAGTTATTTAATTCTGATTCATCGCACTGAGAATACTCTGTACAATCTGATCTCCTCTTGCATAATTTCTTAACTAAGGTGCATGGTAGTTGTATACGGGAATAATTAAGAAACATGCACGGGTAACACTTCGTGTACAGTATGAAATCTGTGAGCTCGGAAAACGCAACATCCTTTATTTTAAAAAAATTCCGACTTGCGCTTAAATACATGAATCGCCTGAAATTGCAACAAGCTGCCAGGGGTTACTAGAGGTTTTCATAATGGAATTTGGTTTCCCGTTTCCTGTCAGTGACGAGCTAAAAAAATGCGAATATTTACACAGGCATTTGCTTTTTTGGCACTTTGCTGTCAACGCTTTGAAAATGCAGGGAAAGGCGAGCTATTTTAAGAGTGCTTCAAATTCTGCCGTGGCGAGTCCGGAGCTGTCATCCTGCGGATAATTGAATGTGCGTTGTCCCTCTTAATTAGACTGAGATTTGCAGCTGCGCACTTCTTTTCTAACGATCTCCAGCTGCAGTCTTCAGCTGAGTTATTGCATTCTCCGATTAATGCGCATTGATGGTAAAACGCCAGTTAGAAGACCCAAGAAAGGGTAAAGAACGGGGGAAAAACTTTCGTACAAGCATTTGCACTAATTGTACAATTAGGTTGAAAGCTTAAAACAAATTTGCACGCTCGGGTGTGTTCGAAATACGCAATATTGTATTTGAGTACACCAATAATTTAACGTTTCATTTGGTATTTGCTGTTGCCAGATTAAAGAGTAGCGCTTTATTTTAACTCGAGACATTTGCCGGTGCATCAGGTGGGTATTCAAATATTATATGTTTTGTTAATACACTGCATTTGTCTGCGTTTTATCCAGTACCTACGGTGCCATAACATTAATAGCCTCAGTTTGGAATGATTTTCAAAAAGAAGCGAAATTGCAGAAATACGCATTTGAGGACTGATCAGAAAAATTGTCGGTGTAAGCAAGAGATGGGCTAGAACTTCGAAACTGGTCTTTTAAATCTTAAGTGCAATTCGGTCTAGGAAGTATAATACAGATATACACGTGTGCACAGAGAATTTAAGATCTAGCAATGACAATTCAGTCCACTCACATGTACTGTATTGCTCTTTGAGTGTAGCTTTAGCTCCAAAGACCTATAAAATTGAAGAGGTGCCCTCTGTACATTAAGGTTTGCTGAATAAAATTTAACAACTGTTCTAGACAAAGAATATTTAAGGTAATGCGTGACAAGCCATCAACTTTTTGCAGATAAAATGCTGAGTTCGCAGTGTTCCAACTGGGGAATTACTGGGGGAAAAAATATATTCAAACTGATAAACCTTTTGATTTTTTTGTAAGAGACGCATTCAATGTTTTAATTGTTATAATGTTATAATTTCCCTCTAAGCTACACGAGTTTTTCATTTTTAAACGATTTGTTAAAAGCCGTCCGAGCTTTTTGAAATGTATTGCATAGCTTATGCTAGTGCATTCTATTTCCTGCTGACTAGAAAGCGAGTTATCAGGCAATTCTTGGATATATTTTGGATATATACTCTTGGATGAGTATTAAACTGATTAAGTCATTTCATTTTTTAGTATACAGTAGGTTGAATTTTATTAGCAGTCTTTATCTGATAGCTGATTGATTTTAGAATATGCAAGCACTTCTGACTAAATAGGAACTTAACTGTAAGAGGAAATGTTTCATCTTCAGCGTTTTGCGACATCTGGATGTATAAAGTATGAAATCTTATAAAGTATGAAGAGGCGATTTTCATAAACGCGATACGTGCGCATAAAGGAAAAAACTTAATGAAACATATGGTAAAACATTCGTTGTCTCATATTTTTATTTCCCATACATTTACGTTTTAATTTTACAACCTTTTAATTCAGCTTCTTCGGTTAATATAAGGAAATTAGAAAACACTTAACGTCTTTACTGCTTCACTCTTACCACTTGATGTCAGTATAACACAGACAGGCGATTAACGTCTGCTTTTCTGTAGACGTGTAGCGTGATGATGAAGTATACTGAACATTGCTTTTCTGCTTTCTCCTATATCTGGGTTTTTTTATTTTTCTTCCGGATGACACACTGCTTTTGAAGAATAAAAGCCACTGATTACTTTTTAGTATCTCCTTTAATATATATATATATAAGAATCAGAACTGTAGGTCAACGAATCCAGTGTAAGTACATTTGTTATCATGCTCCTCTGTTTCTGCGAGTCTTGGAGAGCAGTTTGGAATGACCAGTTAAACCCAACATGCAGCACCTGGTGAAAATCCATGAACATGCAAACTCCACAGGATCCAAAGGCTTGTCACTCTGGGGCTGTGAGACTGCTTGTGCTAACTGCCATGCTTCTTATTTGTATTATATACATATTGCAGTATGAGTATTCTAGGGTAAAACTATATCACCGTGTTGCTCTACAGTGGCCATTTAGCATTTGTAAACGTAAACTATGAATCCAGCTGTTTTGTATGTCCCACCTACAGTATTTAAGCATGATCATTGACTTTTTCATATACCAGATTAGACATTCTACTTACATATCCATCAAATTTTGCAATACAGAAACTAAATGTCTACTGTTGTCAGTTCTGCTTGACCTCTGAAAAGCGGAAATCTACACCACCCTAGCTCTCGTTTTTCAATGACAGGTGATATTTAGCGCCATACAGTAGCTCTCATTTGGCAATGACAGGTGAACTTTTAAAAATGTTTGTTCTGACAAAGTACATAATCCACTTATTTTCATTCCAAATAGACTTTATATTATTTCAAATAGTACTTACCAGGTAAAAGAGACTTTCTGATAATGGAAGGATGTATTGTTCTTCTAAGATTTGTTTATAAGACTGTACATGTATTTCCAGATGATTTAAGTGTGTAGGGTTCCAGCAAAGTCATTGGAAAGTTATTTTATGTAATTAACCTATATTTCATTTGGTAGCATGACATAAAAGGTTTATTTTTAAACACTTTCCAATTACAACACTTCTAGAAGAGCAACTCATGGCATGTCTCCAGCATGCTGTGCAATTATACTTAATACATGTTTATAAAGTATCCATTAAAAGGTGTAGCTTGACTTTTTCCTACCCATCTCTAATTGTGTTTTTTTAATCAAGGATTAAACCACCTCTGCCTTTTTTTCTCTCCTTCCTCTGATTGACATAACACTTAATTGATTTAGGTGTTTGTGTGTAAGAAGACAACGAAGGCTGCAAAAATGTTTAGTGTAGTTTTTATTAAGGTTTCTATAGCTCACCCTATGAGGGGATATTGTTCAGTTTCTGTCAAGTGCAACAAGCATCAACCAAAGTAAGGCACTTTGCTTTTGAAGTCTGACATGAAAGCACTAATTGAAGTCTTTCATTCTGACAATGAAGAGATTTAGCTACAGGTTCTGTTCATCTGTTCCATCGCATCTTTATTATTATTTTATGCGGACATCCTATAAAGAGGGACTTTTAATTATGTGATTGTGCTCATGTTCTTTAAAAAAAAGTGCCTTAGCAGAATAGAATGAACAGTTCCCAAATTAGACATTTTATGTTCATCACCAATCAAAGTAATGTAAGATGACAAAGTGTATGCCATTGCATCTTTGACTGCTTGTTCCTTCTCAAGTAGTATGCGGTATTTTAACAAAATTGGGATTCAAAGTATTTTTCTAGGACTGTACCCACAGTAGGGAGCAGTATAGGTACTGTATGTGCAGGGTGTTTGTATTTGTGAAATTGTTGATCTCAATCAGTTGATCACTATGATCCCATAGGTTATAAATAGAACAAATCTGTGAACCCAGACAAAACTACCAAGAGTTTCAACTCTTTGACGTTGACAAGCAATCCATAATAACAGCCCTGCCAAATAATAGGTTTTGTGCTTTGTAATTAGTTAAGATAAAGTTAGTACACTATTATATATCCACACTTACAGTAGCTGGTGAGAAGAAATGTGTATTTCTAATGTCTCCATGTGTGACAGCTGTAAAGCTTTATACTGTTGTATTCCTCAGCGCAGACCTAGTGTGGGCTCTGATACATTTGAGCCGGTAACCACAATTCCAGAATCTGTTGTGGTTCTATACTATGGTTCCAACCTCAAAACTCATAGGTTGCTCTGACACTCTCCGAGATATCTGTGCTTCTCAGTGCTGGTGAGTGCCATGGAGTTCAAAGACTTGTATTTCATTGCTCATAACTGACACAATGCAAGTGACCTTTACAATTTGTTCATCAGTGTTTTTTAATAGGTGGCATGATTAGTCATATCATAGCTGTTGTGCCTGCATATTATCCTATAGATTGATCATGTGAGCAGTGTGTGGGGAGGATACACTATCTGCAGGTGGGTTAAAGGAAGTAATTACACTTTTGTATTATAAAAGTGGCATTTTATTTATTAGAAAGAAATGAAGCATTCAAAATATCAAAACCTGGTGAAACTGAAACCCACCGATCAGTGTTTTCCACAGAGTATGTAATGAAAAACTTGAGAGAAGCTGGTTTTGGGTTTTAGGGAGATAAACCTGTGATTGACCTGATTTTCAACTTGTACAGACGTCTGTATTTTGATATTCCTGAATATCACTTTGCATTTGTTAAGAACATTATCCATCTATAGCTGAGTGAAAGGTGTTGTGCCTGATGCTTCTTTTCTCTACATTATTTTAGACTACATACTATTGTAGAACTATAATAGAACCCCCCACACACACACAGACACATAGCAAGTAACATGTGACAAGGCACATTTAAACACAAAACATTGCCCCTCCCAGTTTTTCAGGTCCAACCAATCACGATCCTGTTTGTAACTATTTGAAACTGAAACAAGCAGAGGCCTGTAACACTGACAACACAGGACTCACATGCTCCTGATCAAGATTGTTCTGGTAAGAGAGAACATTAGCTGGGCATACAGTATGTCTGTCCCTTGGATCAATATTGGATGCAAGTAAAAAATAGGCAACCACCCATCCCAGTTTTTACCAGTTTCTGAAGCAAACAGAATATTTTTTCAGTGTCTGATTGAATTGCACAACAAAGCTATCTGCCCTAGGATGCCAGGTATTACTTCACAAAGCTTTAATACTTATTAGTTGGTAAGTTGATGTAGAAGACCTGACATAATGCTTGTGCCCTGGTCAGTTATCAATTCTTCAGGAATGCCTGTCCTTGAAATTAATTATACTGAACAATTTGCTGGTTTTGCAGATATAGAACTTAGTGGGAAAACCTTTATACAATGTGGTGCAATCACAAACAACTAGATTAAATCTGTTACTCTTACTGGTTGTCTCTAGAGAACCCTCAGTACCTTATGCAATACATTGACACTAATGATATAAGATGTTCTCTGTGTGAATTTGTTTATTAGGATGTGTACTGGCCTTTAGTACAAATGTGACAATAATGTAAAACCTCTGTAGCTAAATATAAACTGTATAGCAATACAGAGTAAAGTTTTTCAATGGCCTTAATGTCCTGCCATTGGAATAGAATATCCTAAATAAACAATCTTTTCTCTACAACATTTACTGTAGGCACCACCAATGCCAATAGGGACCTTTTCTTTTCTATATAATTAACCGTTCTAAGTATTCTGTATTTGGAGAAGCAATAGGCTTAAAAGCTTGAGTGAAGAGCTTCCATTTCGTCAGATTTTTCCTTTTACAAATGCCTCAGACTGACTTTGCTGATCCCTTGGCACTATTGCAATCTTTCTGTAATGCTGAATGTCTCTAATGTTAATAATTTACCTTTTATTGTTTTGTATTTATTTTATTGTTTTGTATTTAGACTTCATTTCTTTATTAAGTAGCAATTTGCCTTTTGGTACATTATACATATACATTTTATTTATATACATATAAAGCTTGTAGTCTTCTGTTGTCACATACTGTAGATATTTTATTAATGCGAGGTGTGTTCCTTCTGAATGACACCAAGTACGTATTAACTTTGCTAACCTTTGTAAAATCCACATCTGTATTTCATCAAAATTATGTCAAATTAAAAGGTGTCCTTTAATTCATTTCACAGAACAAATTTCTGCAGCCAGGGGTCAGTACCAAACAATTGTACTGAATTACCATTGATCTTCAAAAAAAGGCTGATCTTGTATTCTAAATTGCAAATTAATTTCACTTACAAGTAATGCACACTCTCTAGATAAATTAATACGTAAAGGTTTATTCCATGCTGAAAAAAGAAGAAAAGAAATATGTTTTGGCTGTGGAGTCTTCACACCTGATGAAGGCTCCACAGCTGAAACATTGTTTCTTTTCTTCTCTTTTCAGCATGGAATAAACCTTCAATTGTTCCTTTGCAACCTATGCATGCTGATGCAGCTACCTGCTTGAATTACTATCTAGATTAAGACACTTTAAAATGGTAAAATAACTAATGTTTTAAATGCTAATTAACAGTTTTATTCATTGATGTTTTTGACCACTCAAAAGCTGCCCAAGTTATATAAAGCAGGAGCTAATTATAAGAACTCAATAATGTAGGTACTTCTTAAAAATAATATACTTTGCACATAGACTTATGTCTCTGTAAGACTGGAAAACTGTGTTACTCTCTCCTAAATGTTAAAAAGAGAATAATTGTGGCTATTATTATAATGTGCCTGATTTTCATTACAATTGCTACATTAGACCAAATAGAAACCTTGAGCAAATGCTGGAGTATACAGTAAGTTAATTGAATCAAAAGTATTTTAATAATTTCCTGACCAAGCCATTAGAGTAAGACACCAATGTGTTGAATATCTAGTGTTGGTCAAGCTGTATTATTTAATCATCCTCTCAGATTTGTAGAGATTAATGATTTGATTTATTTTTCATTCATTTTATGCAAGTAAATGGCTTATTGATCCAGAAGTAAAACAGTAATGCCCAAAATGCTGATCAAAAGTGGAGTTCTGTCCAGTCTTGCAACAATATCCAGTGGTTTAGTAATTATTGTCACAGTGAGTGGAAGAAGCTTTTTATTCAGAACAATGAAGTTCGGGAAGGGTTCATGTAAACAAGTCTAAACGGCAAAAGCTAAAACATTGTTAGGGGAGAGAGAAACCTTTCTTATATGCAGGCGTATTACTTGGGATCTTGTCATCTCACTTGAATTAGCGAGATGGCTATTAAATGTATAGCCATCTTGCTATCTTTCACTGTTCTATAGTAGTTTTACTTTGCCATTTATTGCAAAGAGGTCATATAATTTGCATGATCTGATTTTCTTTTGAAGTCTCAAACCCTGTTAGCAACCAGGCCCAGCCTTTTCTTCCAAAAGTCAATTTATATAAAATAAACAAATGTGTAAATGCTTATTTTGTTTGCTTACAATAATTCTAACATGAAAAACACGAAGATGGACAGTGATCTGAGATCACATTTAATTTGTTAAAGGATTTCAAATGTGAAGTTGGTTTATCTATTCATCAGGGAGACAAAATAGGATTACGAACACATAGTGCGGGCTAATGAATAGGTAAAAATGACCATTTAGAAGTAGCTTAACCATTTGTAAACATTTTCTTTATATAGAACAATTCTCTTGAGTTGCAACTTAAAAGTTCCTAAAGTCTGGACCAACCTTAAAAGTTCTACCGTTAAAGGAAATAAATAGTAAGGTTACCAAGACACATACTGTACATCAGAAGAAAAAACAATATTAGTTGAATCTCCTACTATTTAAAAGTATCAAACACAAAATAGTGTTTGATTTTTGTGGACTAAACTTCCATCCTCTAGCAGCCTGAAAAGAGGTTGTACAATGATTAATAGTTATTTCATAGCTACAGTATTTTCCTTTTTGATGACAAACTAGAGACAGTCTTGTTTACTTTAATTCAGAGTGTTTCACACCTGGTAACTGGAATTGCTTTTTCCTACCATATGCGTGGGAGATTAATGGCATGATACGGGGGCTGTTCCCTTGGGTGGTACTCTTCCTTTATGCGGCTGTAGTGCAGTTTCAGGAAGTGGTAAGAAGCTGCATTGACCAGCATAGTTTGTGTCAAACCAACACAAGCTCTTAAAGCCCTTGAAATGGAAAAGTAATTAAATATTTATGCAGATTAATCGAAACCCAAATGATACACATTAATGGACAATCAATGGAATTTCCCTAATCCCTGAGTAACCTGTACAGCTTAGTGGTGTGGAACTGCACCATTTAACCCCCATTCTCCACAATGGTGTAATGTGATAGTGCACAAAAGCCTGTGAAATTCATAGACTTGGGAGGGCGACAGAATGTCTCAGGGGAAAGCCCCTAGACTCCTAAGGACAGTGGAATGGCATTGGTAAAATGGCTTTGACATGAAAGCACAGAAACAAAGTCAGCAGAGGCATGAAAACTACAGCTTTATATTTCAGCGTGACAGCTGAGGGTCTCTGTATAGAGTACATGCTCTATACTGCACACAGGGCAATATATCATTTTCACAAAGCCTGTTTTCCTCTGTACTCCATAGTATATAAAGGCAGTCTTTCAGCCAGAGCAGAGACATCCTGAAAACAATGCTGAGCTTTTTCAGCCAATGTGTGGGGGTTGTGCTTATGAACTATGAATAAGTCCATTAGGCTACCAATAAAGAGATGGAAAGCTGATTCAGTAGGTGCATGGCATATTTTACATTGGACTTAAAACAACAACAACAACAGCAGCAGCAGTGAGGGTGTGCCTCGCTATTGAATGACAGTGTCCTGTCCCCATGAATCCATGACATTGTATCGTTAGTTAACCCTGGTGTCCTGCTAAATTCCACTTTGATGTTGTTCAATCTGGCCTTTCTAAAGTTCCCCCTCATTTCCTCCTTACTTGACCTGCAGTGTTGTTGGCCAGCTAGTATAGAATGTGGGTGCTACACTTCAGCCCTTCATTTTTCAGTCCATTACAAAATTACAAAAAGAAGTGATAATACTGTGTCTGCACTAGGTGGCATTACTGAAAATAAGCTTTGGTAATGGAATCTCGATTTTAGTAGCAACAAACATGATTAATAGGAAACTTGCACTACAAATACGTTTTAAAGATTTCCCCTTTTTAATAAATTACAAGAAAGACCTGTGAACTCATTGACAGAAGACTGATGCCATGAGAAAGTATTTTGCCAAAATCTGGTCAGTGTGTATATGGAGATTAATTGCTGTTAGATACTGTAGTTCACAAAACCTCCCTCCTTTGGATGGTCACTGATTGAGCTCATTAGGAGAAAGTACCCCAAATAAAGGACAGAAGTCATTGATAGTCCTTGAATTTCAGGCTGTTCATGCAATCTGGCAAGTGTACTCATTCTCCAGTTCAGATTTGACTATTCATTTTCTTCTTTGGGGAGGGGGTTGAGATTTAAAATTGGGAATATAATCTGCATTTTGTGGTTTAATGCCATAAATCCTGCATGCGTTAAGAAGGATGTGATTTTGTCTACTTGTTTTATTCCGTAGCTTGTTGGCCTGTGGATGTTCTAATTTCTCCTGGGCTTCAACTTCAAGGGGAAAATATCTAAAATGCAATGTATTACAACCTACCATAACCAATATTTCTTTTCTCGGTACGTTAAAGATGATATTATAGTTACCCAGTAGATAACTATTAAGTGGTAAACTCTCAGACATCATAAAACAACCATTTTCTATCCTGAGCTTCTACTTTAAAGACTACTGTAAGTGATTAATAAATCACATCTAAAGACAATAAAAAACTGGCTTATTTTAATGTCTGAAGAGGTTCGAGTAGGGAGCTACAAAAGACAAAGCAGGGGCTAATTATATGGTAAAAAAACAAGATGATTTTATTTTCTTTAAGATGCATTACCTAAAGAACTATAATCCCCTGAAGACAAATCCACTGCCCAAACTGCACCGTTCTTTGTACTTTTAAATGTGGTATGAACAAATAACCTTGTTTCTTATTTTAGTTTTAATTACTGAGTAATTGAAATTTGTGAAGCTAGATTGAGATTTTCTCTTTCTTAATAAAAGGGGCCTTATAAACAACATTATTATGAAGTGTAACCCTACTGTAACCGTTGTTTTTTTTATGATTGTGGAGTAATGTTTGCGTATAACACAGAGAATGTGCCTCTGGTTCAGTGGGATAGTTTTGTGACAAGGATGTTTTCCTTACTGAAACCAAAAGTGAACAGTAAAGTGATACAAGTGAAAATAGACACATAGCAGCATTCTGCATGTTCCTAACACGAGGATCGGAAAGTCATCATTCAATGATCTTGTTCAGTATAGAACTTTGACTGGCTACATTTTTGACAAAATACTGTATAAATATATTTGGAGTTCTTACTGTTTGTCTGTTTTTGAGAGGTTGGTCAAATTTGTCCTAGTTTTTAAAAGGGTTAAGAGATATTCCAGCGAGATTGATATAAACATGAGAAAAGCACCATATGATAGCATTTAAGCAACTTAGTTAATTGAATGAAGCTGGCTTGGCTAATATAACTTAGACATGCAGCACAGTTTTACCTGATTTGGCTCAGCATTCGTGTTGCATAAGTATTTTTAATAGAATACATAAAGATAGATCCTGGTGGTATGGGTTTGACCAACATTAGTGCACATACTGTATATTGGTCATCTCTTTTAAAGGTGACAGCTACTAACTTACAATACCTTGCAAAAGTATTTAGACACATCCTATAGTGTCCCATTTTGTGAAATTCAAAAATGATGCGTACACATTTTTTTTAAAAACCTGAATGCAGAAAACAGAAGAATTCTAAAGAGAAGATAAAATGCAGTAATTGTAGCAAAAACGAAAGGAAAAAAACTGAAATATGTTGATTGCATAAATCTTCTTACCTATGAACTCAATATTTTATGGGAGCTTATTTTTGTCAGAAATTAAAGTCTATTTTGGGTAAGTGTCTACCAACTTTGTATACCATCTTAGTGTATTTTTTGTCCATTTTTGGCAGATTTGCTCAAACATTTGATCTTGTGCTCTAGCTGCTTGGAGAATACGGATGGAAAGCATTATCAGACTGTCTTTCCACAGATTCTCATAAATTTTCTAGTACAGACTTTGACTGGGCCACTCGCTTTCTTATTCTTAGGTCAGTTTTAAGTGTGGGTCACATTTTCCTCCATCTACTGTATGCTTCCATTAGTCATGACAACCTTCCCAATATCTGATGCTACAGTATGACATAATGGTGCCACCACCATGTTCCCATTGAACTCTGTTGCTCTTTCAAAGTCGTTGTTGGTCTCATAGTTCAATCCCTAACCAGTTTCCTGTCCAATTTGAAGGACAGCTTTATCTAGCCAGTGCCTGGGTGCCTTCCACTTCTTAATCATCAACTTCACCGTGCTCAAAGAGATGTTAAGGGTCTTGTAAATAGTTGTATACCTTTCTTCTGTTCTGTAGCTTTTAAACAACTTCATCCCCGAGTTGTTTTGAAAGGTCCTTGTTCTTCACTACCTCACTGAAGGGCCTTACGGCAATCATATGAACCATCGTTATTGTACACAAAGGCCATGCAACTTCATACTGTATGAAGCTTGAGGTAAATCTGATCACCTAAATTAATTTTGGTTTGCCAAAATAACTAGTTATGACTCTCCTTTCCTTTCATGTTAGTTGTAGAATTATGTCTTTGTTTTTTTTTGCTTTGAATGTATGGAATAGGTGGTTTACATAATGTAAATTGCAACTGCAAAGTGTAATGACTGAACACTTTAATGCAACAAAATGTGAAAACTATGCAAAGTATTTGAGTATTTATTAATCCTGTGCTGTCGATAACAGATGTGTAAAATCCTTTATAATTGTTTGGGTCCATACTTTGGTCGATCAACCTTTTCCAGTTGGCTCATAATTGTAATAATGTTATCTTCTTAGAAAACTGAAAAATATTACTTTTTGCATCCTGTAATTAATAATGCTTGTCTACTTAATTACTTTAGTTTTATGTTTATACTGTCGGTACATAACTCTTTGAATTTTGACTTCAAAAGTGATGTTCAGTGATAAAGGATTATAATAACTAGTGAGTAGGTCAGACATGCAGACAAATTATTATTTTTGATTAACATTGTTTGGGTGGATCAGGGAGTATTGTGATCTTCTTATTGTGGTTCCCATGGTACTATTTTTTTAACAGTGTGTTTTGAAACAGCTGTCTTTTAAAAGAGTTTATTTCAAATAAAGCAAGTGTCACAGGTTATCCTGAGAGATTTGATTTATGGTGGCAGTTTTATTGTTTCATTGAGAGATACCCATTAGACCTGCACTGTTTTGTGGTTAGTTTTCAATAGATGTATCACAGTTGAATGATGTGTACAAATTGGCTAAGGTGAGAATTAAAGTGAGAATTAAAAATACACTTTATCTAATTTAAGAATTTATACCATACTGAAACTTTCACAGAAACAATTCAACAGTGAGCCAAAATAAAAAATCAGTGCCAAATTAGAAGTCACTGAAGGCGGTTTAACAGTTTCTTTATAACATTAAGGTATTTAATGTTCTTTCTTCTGTTCATATTGGAGTATTAACAAGTCTAATCTTCCAGCCAGCAAGGACAATGTTATGATTCCTACAAAAGCATTCCCATTTTCATGTTGTTAATAGCAATTTCAATGTTGAACTGATTTATTTAACTTTTTTTTAGCTTTTGTTTCTACTGTGTTTTGAAAAAACAGAATGTCCCCCACAGGGTTTCCAGTCTTATTGCCTGGTCATTAGGTTGTCTTTGATTAAAAACAAAGATACACTAACATTTGCCTTTTTCGTATTAAAAAAGGAACTATAGTTGCCTTAACATATCCTGAAGAATTTGGTTTGGCTTTTCCAGTTGTAAAAAGCTATGTTGGACTCGCTTTGATCTCTTGTTGTACTCATTTTGTTTTGGGGTGATGGAAGAAAGCCAGCAGATTGTGCTGGTTACACAGCTAAGCCTGGAGGCTTTCAATGCTGAGGGAATCTGTCAAATGAAACAGCAGGTGGGTGTATTTTAGACCCACCTGCTCAGTTTTACAAAACAAATCAGTACAGTAAGCTACAAGTAAAAATTATACCTGCCTCAATGAGTGTGTGTTCTGACATGCCAAAATTGAAGTTAAAGTGCAATGTGAGTGCACTTAATTTCTTATGCTGACTTCAGTATTGACTATCATGAATGTGTTAATTGTATGCAGCAAAGTGTGCTATTTTTACAATCCGTTCCAAGACACCTGAAGCCTTTCAGTTCCTTTCAGTCTGCAGTACAGAATAAGAGCAGACAGCTTAAGTTGACTAGAACTAGATTTCTTCAGGTTTTATGAATTTGTATAAATTAGTGACAGGTTAACATCTGAAATGGGTGATTTGACTATCTAAAAAATTAGTTAAGTTATGCAATTAAGATCATAGGTGGAATGGCTAACTATGCATACCTCAAGTACCACATCTACTCATCCCTGATGCAGAACATTTGCTATTGCTTTCTGTGTGTATTGTTAAAGACACTGAGATGCCTTTGCTTAATTTAACCACTGTAAGACATAAGCATAGGATTAGATCTGAATTGTGTATTTTCTGGTTTTCCAAACAAAAAAGAATATGCATACATTACTTTTTTGTCTGCCATTGAAGTACATATGTGTCCTTTAGAGGTTGATGAAGAGACGCATTTGTGCAACAGAAGCAGGTTAATGCATTATTGATTTATTTGAAGGGCACTGCTCAAACAACAAAAATAAAAAAAAATAAATCACAAAAAAATCTAAAGTATTTGTGGTAAACAGAAATGATTAGCGTTTGTATGAAAACAACACTACAGTATTAGGAAAACATTTTTGGCCTTCAGTTCAAAATACAATTTTCAAGTGCAAATTTGTTGGTGTAAAAAGTTAGGATTGTTTTGTGTGTGAAAGCTGCTGTGCTGAATGCACAGATGCTTCTTAATTTGGTTCACAGAATCTGGGGTAACAAAAGAACAAGCTAATGAGGTGCCTATAATACTGGTCTGAGTAGCCCTTTCCCATTTGCAGCTGTGCACTGCTGTGAATATATGGGAGAATAGAAAGTTGTAAAAACCAGAAGCAGATGTTTTGCATAGACAATAAGGCCAGTCATCTTCATGCAAATTAAGTCTGTTGGAGAAAAAAAAATCAAGGTGTGCATACCTTACCAAAGCTTGTTGGAAAATTGGAAGATAAATTCATGAAACTGCATTTTAAAAACTGCTTTAAAAGGTTAATCTCTTAAATAATGTGAAAACTCATGTTTAATTTAATTAGATTCATTTAAATTAATTAGACCCTGTTTCTCATGTATGGTTTTACAGTATCTCTGATTTGTTTTCATTCCAGCTGAGTCCTTTCTTATTTAAGCTTATCGAACCTTTAATTTAATTATTATTCCAAAAAGGTTTCAGCTATTCAGGTAGTCTTGAGCTCTGGCATCAACTCTGTACCAAATGCTGGACATTTTTTATTGTATGTATTGTGAGGTGGAATTTATTATGAACAGTTGTCTAAGAATGGTTGGTTTTTATGGGATTGTTTGAGACATTGGGCACAGGAATGCGTCATTTAATACCTGATTTTGTACATCATTAATGACACCCCAATTAGGAATAATTTCATAGTTTAGAAAATTATGGGAGAGCAAAAATTCAAAAACAAATTGAAGGGGAAATTAATTTGCACCGTTTCTTGTAAATATTACTCATATGAAGGAATTTCTAAAAGTAAGATCTAAGTGTAGAAAAACAAGTGGATACATTAATGGTTCAGTAATTTATATATATAAGGAGCTGAGATGGAACAAAAACAAAAGCACCATGACTGGGAAACTGTTTAACTGGATGTCACTTGCCACAGTCACATTCATACAGTATGTGCATAAACCTGTTTCACACTTTAGTGTTTTATCATTTTATAGCATTTAAATGTTAATTTCATATCATGTGCTCCTTTACTCATGCACCAGTTGAATGTAGAGCAGGAACAGGAGTATCCAATCCTGGTTCTGAAGGGCTGGTGTGTATGTGGGTTTTAATTCCAACTCTTCACTTATCAAACCAGCTGGTTACTGGTTTAACTGGACCAGTTTAACAGCTTCTCCCAGCTTATCACGTGCTGTTGCGAGACTTGGAACAGTTACAAACACACAGGCCCTCCAGCACACCTGTGATGTAGTTTTTTTAGTAAGCTTGTAATCTTCTAATGTCACTCAGTATTTTTGTAAAGGCAGAGTCAATTTGAAGATCTAGGTGCTGACACTAGAGGGACAAATCAAATAACTAGATAGTTTCTATTGCCAAAATATAATTTCATGGTGAATAATTATCTTTTAAGCATCTTTGAAATGCAGAAATAAAATGGGACTGGCTGTAGTATGCGTTATTAAATTAATTTTAATGGTTTGATACATTTTAGAAGTGGCAGCATACTCTTCCTATAAAACACTAATATGGTAATTTTTAACCCCACCTCTTTTTAGGAACGACTGCAAGTTTTCTTAATGCCAACAAGCTTTTTTGTAAAGCATGAAACAACTGCCTGTTTTGTATCATCAGTCGCAGGTCTCCAAAACTTGTGTATATACCTGCCATCATTTCAGAAATAATAATAAATAAAGTAAACAAAACTACACATTTAAAATAAATGCATTGAAACTGCCTTTTAAAAAACATACGGCAAAGAGGTTTCAAGCTGTAGTCATTTTAAAAACAATTCAATTTATACATTTCATATATATTAAAAAAAATCATAAAGTCATACAGGAGCATACACAGACATTATTGTATAAAAGCAGATACATACAGTTAGCTTCAGTGACCAGTGTATCATTTACAAACTCTTTGAGGAAATAACTTCTTTTGTTCTCATTTGTTTGTCAATAAATAGTGGAGAGTGAGAGAGGTGGGACAGAATAAGTCTGACTTCAGGGACCTTCCTGCTGGCAAATATTTGCTGACTTCCTCAGTGTCCTCTCCACTGTTTTAAAGAGGACACCTTATAATGCATTTCTAGGCTACAAAATGAAAAAGCTATCCAGTCTCTGGTAAAGATTTCTATCCAGCTAAATCCAGGCAGGGGAAATAAAGAGGAAGGAGATCATCTTGTCAGGGGACATCAGTAGGGAGCAAACTTCTGTCTCTCTGGCTTCTTGATCCCATTGGCTGAAGAGATTTTGGCCGTGTAGGAAGCTAGGGTCCCATGGGCAGTGGGGGCAGCGGCAGGGGCAGACAGTGCCAGGAAAGGGACGGATTTCATTCCCAGGATGCTGGAGAGGGGGAGGGCGTAGGGGGCGCCCAGCATTTGAGCAGGGGGCATGGCACCCATGGCTGCCAGGGCTGCAGCCGAGGACGATGCGGGGGAGGCGGGCTGGGTGAAGGTCATGTTGAGGTCAACGGGACTCGTGATGGAAGAGGACTGGGCGGTGGATTTGGCGGTCTCTAAACTGCAAGGCGAGGAAGAGGAAGACGGAGGGGGGGGTGTGGGGAGGGGGGGAAGGTGGGGTGGAGGGGAATGGGAGAGACAAGAGGAGAGGGAGATTGGATGGAAAAGGATTAGAAGGTTAAATAAAAGACATGTTAAAGAAAGAAACCAAGAGAAACTAAAAAAAAATCATAAGAGGTGTTTGCTGGAGGTTGCAACAGATTATTTAAGGGGCCTCAGTTCTCATGGGGGAGGTGCTGTTTAATTAAGGGAGATGGCTTGGGTTGGGACTTGGGAAGAGGAAACAAAAAATTTTCAGATTAATTACGGTTTGTGTATGCAGGTTTAAAGGTCTGAGTCAGTGAAATGTTTGGTGGTTTTAGTCTTTCATTTGAATCTGCTGTCTAGTACGTTTCATGTTTTATCTGTAGCCACCTCACTGTAAATTCATCGGGGAAGAAGTCTTGTTGGAATAAACAAGACACTGCATTCTGCTGTGCCTCCTTTCAGTGACAAAATAAAACTGAATTTTTGAATTATCACTGTTTCAGTTATTAGTACATCAGACCAAGCATAAGAGTTTAGAAAAAAGAGTGGTCAGAGATCCATGTGAATCATTCTGAAACCTATAATACATAAATGGCTGAATAACAATTTCCACCTTGATTATTCAGCTCAATACACACCATATTTGTTATACTTCTTGGGTGACAAATGTAGCTGAATGTTGGACAATTTGCAGAGAATGAAGTATTATACTGTAGGTATTGTGGTTTTCAGAAAAACAAAATATATAATTTTATCTTTTAATCTCTTAGATTTGTAATATTCACATTGATCTCCAAGCCCTAATATCTTAAAAGCTGCGCATTTGTGTTTTACAGTAAAAAATTAAAAATTCTGTTTTATAGTGTTACAATACTTAAACTGGTCTGTTATACTGTATCATTCAGATGAATGTTATTTTGTTTTGTAACAATTGAGCAAAGGACAAACATAGGCTACAAGACTCCAATTATAGCCCTGCTAACAAGTACTTCATTCCTGACCTTCAAGCTCATTCACGGAATGCTAGGGGTCTTCGCCAAGTAAGGTAGTGCAAAACGTTGTGAATTTTGGGGCTAAAGTAAGACATTTAAACCTCATTCCACTTGTCCATTCATTCCTCAAGTTCCAATGTTTGCCTTTGCTCTGCAGCTACCTGTTCTTTATCAGTGACATGTGCTGATTGGTGAATCTGCTTAATCTTAAAAAGCTTGTCACAATTGCTGAGGAATAGTCTTTTTAGACCAACTTAAGAGGGAGTTCAGACTGCGATTCTGGTGCCATTCCTTACCACGATGTGATGAGGTACTGTGCCAAGTTGATGCTAATTGGTGACCCAGTGATGGTGACATGCCGGTCACTCGTCCCATCGAGCTGGCTGCCGATTTTAATCTGGGCTCCCGAAACTTGCCTGATCTCATTGATTTTGGTGCCTTGTCGCCCAATGATTGAACCAATCAGCTGGAACGAATGAGAAAAAATAACATCTTTCAAAATAATGTAAAAGCACATCATTGCAGTATAGGTTTTTCAGGATTATTGTTTAATATTCCAAGTGTTTATATAGGGAAATGATCAAATAAACCTAATTCCCTTGGTGCATTTAGTTAATATATCCCATCTCTCTTATCCAGCTTGTTTAGAAAGTGGCATCTAAAGTTTTTAAATGGTATAAAAAAGCAAGAACACATAACTGCACACCTGTGCTAGAAATTAAAAGTACTAATATGCTGAAATATCTCTAATGTTAGGTTTACTAGTGTCCAAGACATTACTGAGAGGAAAATCCCACTTTCCCAATAACTTTCCAGGATGCATTTAATGTTAATAATATTGCCATCTTATTTGTCTCAATTTTCAGTATACTGTAACATGATTCAGTCTATCATTTGGTTCTTTATCAGCTGATTTTCTATTTCCAATCCCTGGTCAATTTCAGTTCCTTCGGGTTCAGTAAATTAGCCAGAAAAGTGCACATTTGTCTGTCCTAGATCCACATGGCTAAGTGGCTATTGATTTTCAAAGCTGGGCAACTTTTGCAAAGTATCGCTTAGTGAGCAAGATTTGAAAATCATTCTCTACTAGCTAATGGAAACCATCATGGAAAAATGTTTTAGCCTAAATGGGCTAAGTAATTATCACTGTTTTATTTTTAGTTGGCATTTTGCCTTATCTTTACAAACTGGGTGGAAACCACTTTCTGTTCCTAATTAGTTTGAATTAATTTAATCTAAATGGAAAAAACAACAACTGGTCTTTACAACCTATGAAGCAATAGTTGAATACATTTTCGTCAAACATGTTCAGATAATGTATTCTCATTGCTTTGCATGCAAATGCTAATTAAAAGCTAAATCCTTAAATAATTTGAAAGCACTGTTAACCTTGCAGAACGTTTAGGATGATTCTTAGCAAGACAGTCATTGACCTGTTTATTATTAATTTACATAAAAAGCTAAATCTGCTTGTTCTGAAGCACATCCTTCCTCTGAAAAAAAAGCACTGATGGAAAGGGAATACCATTGCTTAAGTAGAAGTCTGATCTGTTTGTGGTGTTACAGACAAAAGACTCTTGTAGACATTGTACTGATTATATATTAAAACAAACAAACAAACGAATAAATATAAATGCACATCCTGTATAACAAAGTGTAAGGGAAGTTACTCAAGATTAAAGTGACAAACATGAAATACTGTTTGTAGCTCTTTGAGGAAATGGATCAAATGGCTGTGAAATATAATCTTCAACTTTTGTCTACATAGATAAGTTGAACTGATACAAATCTCATGACAAGAAGTGCCGATAGTATACATTTTAATAAAATGTGAAACCAATTTGTTGGATTTTAATATGCAGATGGTTTAAGATACCAATCTAGGTGTAAGCATGTTTAGCTATAAAGGAGCCTTATATGATATTTTCTATTGAGGTGGCCATAAATTAAAAAGTACAATAAAGGAAATATTTTGATAGCACACTATATTAATAACCAGTGGTGTTTATTTTGATTACTGACCCAGTAGGATTTGTCTAAACCCTAGACAGGTTATGAGCATGCCCCCGTCTCCTCGTTTTTAAGCTTTGTCTGGATAGATTCCACCACCTCCTGATCCACAGGGACCTAACTCAACTTCATCTGACTGGTTTACATTCAGACACAAATCCAGAGCTCAGTGCAAAGCCTTAACTCGGGCCATCCATGAGCCCTAGTGTAGGCAAGGATAACTTCCAACTTCCACAGCATCAACGTGTTGGCAGCTTGGCATGCCTCTGAAGGACAGATCCCCTTTTGTTCTCCTTCCCATCATAGAGCTGTGCTTCACCCGGGGGCTGAAGAGAGCATTCCTTTCCACAGGAGTCACAAGCCTTCACAGCGCCTGATTTGTCACACTGGCAGTGGCGTGGGGGGCTATTAATGGAATTGCAACTGATGAGGTTAGGAACTTGTAGACAGGCAAGCAGACCTGATGCCTGAAGGGAAATCACCGAATAATTCTGCAGATCACATTTTCCACTCTTTTTGCTTTGAATATACAGTATGGCTACTGATTTTTTTTTACAGCAAATGTTTCCAAGTACTTCTTTAGGAGTGTTACAAAATCCTTTCTTTTTGTTTTAAAAAATTGGCTGTTGATTATTTAGTACATTATTCTCTCAAATAGATATATTTTTTAAAAAAGAGCGTTAGACGAGATTATTTAAACCTTTTCCTTCTGTTTTTATACTTATATTTTTAAGCAACTAAAAAGTATTGAAACTGCTTTCCATGGAGATTAACTACCATGTAGCAAATTCACCGTTTCAAGTGTTTGATTTAAGTCTTCTCCATCTGGCCTTTATCCACACTACAACTGAACCAACATGATCCCAGAGCTATTCCACACAGGGCAGGATGAAGGAAAGAACTCTTCTTCCTCTAACTCAACTAACCAGCATTTGTTTGATAAGAGGGAGGAAACCAGAATACCAGAAAATTCACACACTGTAGATATACGAAGACTATGCAAAGTCCACAAAGAGAGCTGCCCAGTCCAGAAATGAACCCAAGAGCTGTGAGGCAACAGCACCTAAGATCATACTACCTCAGTGGTTGATTTGAATATTAACAGGTGATCAAAAGGAACAAAATAATATTCATATGTACTGCAGTAATTTAAGTAATATACAGTATATAAATCATATACAGTATCTTACAGTATATGCTTGTTTTACGATTTAAGTTTGTTTTATGATTGAAATGTTTAGACGTAACTTGAACATCTTTCTAAAAATGTCATACAACAGTCTGAATAACCTAACAGGGAACGTCTGTTGCTGTTTCTTCCAGATGAGGCTTCTTCTGCCTTCAGTGTTTACTGTGCTAGGCTTCCTGCAGTCATCTTACTTGCTTATTTGTTCCATTAGTAGATTTTGCAGAGCTCTCTTTGCTTTTTATACTGCCTGAGTCAGGAATTTAAGTAATAGAAGAACATTGTTGAACTCTGGTGGCATTATTCCACTAATGTGTCATAATTGCTATCCTTGAGCAAATGAATGTAATATAAGTCATTTGAACTTCCTTCTGTATTCTCAGAGAGAGTTCATCTTTAAATGTATGGTTGTGATTATTTAAAGATCTTTCATCCATCAAGCAAGAAAATCATAGGTCAAATTCACATTACACAATTTGAGTTGTGTTCGGTATCAGAGTGAATAGCTCTTCTGAGGATTTAAAAACAGTTATAACTATTCATTACGATAAGACACATCAAGAAATAGAAATTGACACTTCTGAATGGTTAAAATATGGACAGAAATAACTGGGCAAATGGAAGGTGACCATCATCAAAGGGCCAGGAGCCAAACCAAGCAGTTTATTGTTTTTGAAGAGTGTCAGTGATTTCAGCAACCTAGGGAATTTGAGTAGCCCCAGTCTGAAAATATCCAAAGTATTCCAAAGAGTTCTTGAAGCAGTGTAGTGTGTTTGAAAAGAATGGTTGAAAGACTTTTGCAATATTTACATTGTTCTTGACATTGTGCTTTATTATATTTAACATTCCTAAGCCATTCTTCCAAGCCACCTTAAAGGAATGCATGAGACTCGGAAGAGAAGACAGGTGATTAAGAAGTGACACTCAGTTTCTTATTCCATGGGTCCTTGGTAAGGAATTACTCTTCAAAAAAGCAAATCGATCACAACTCATGTGTTTTTTTCTAGTATTGATGAATGGAAAAACACAAACCAAATACCCAGAGGTTTTGAAGATGATGATGGCCACAAATCTCAAATGTGAAAATGATTATGTGGCAAAAAGAGGAAAGATTTAATCTAGCTCTGGTGATTAACTCAATTGATTCAGTCCTGGAATAAAATGTACACAATTTAACTTACATCATTTGGAATGAGGAGCTCCTGGGATGTTGTCTGTGAACTGGATTCCATTCCTACAGAGAAAATTAACTGCAATCAGTGTTTTGAGGGACACATTATCTGCATATAATAGGTTTGAGAGTGAATTCTGTAGTCTAAATACTGTATAAAACTTTTATTTTCATTCTGAATGATGTCCCTGCCTGACTACAGATAGGTATGCAGAAATATTCATATAACATTCCATAATTAAATTTGGAATTTATATCTTATTAGAGATGCTCTGTACAGAGGCCTTTCCATCACTAAATAATACACCTTTGAGCTGTTTACTTATTTGTTTTACCACTTTTTACCATTCAATGGCCCATTTGATGGATTACAATAACTGCATCCTGTTGCTACAGTTGAAACAGGGCTGTAAATCAACCCTTTGTATCATTTATGTATCATCTGTCCTTTGTTTAACCTTGTTTATCATATCTATCAAAACATTCTGATTACTATCACATGCCTTCCTGGTGACCATATCTTCAATTAACTTTATAATAAAAAAAAACATTAGTTGTCTCTATGATTTATTCATTTTTGAAGTCACCAAAGTTTAATTTTATGATGGATGAGGTTTGCTCTGAAAAACCCTAAGAACAGAATTCCAGAATTGCCCATGAGCACACAGCCCATGCTTGCTTTTTCATTGCAGTATTCCGGACACTGTACTTTTTTTATCGCAAATCTGCAAGAATGTTTGCAGTACAAGAGGAGGACTTAAATAGCAGGGCCTTAAAATTATACTCAAACATGAAGCTAACATGGCTGAAGTGGCAAACGATTTAATTAACCCACACATTATGCTTATTTTAAGGTGCTGTCAGTCTCTTTAAGTAAAGTTCCTAACTGGCCTTGAAATCCTCTTGCTTGCCTTCAAATCCCTAATTGGACTAGCCCTAACTCACTCATCTAATCTTCAAGCTATGTATCTCCTCACATATATCATGTGCTTGATGACAGCTGGGTGTTCAAGAGCCTTACTCTGAAAAACTTTTATCTCGGGAGCTTTCTGTTACTATACTAAGAATGCCTTCCAAAATGAAAATTAGCTACAGACTTCATTCAGTCCTTTAGCTGTTGAAAACTGTTTGTATTTTTGCTTACTAGATCCCAGATAAATTCACTCATAAAGTACTCCATGGTGTACATAAAGGAAGAAAACTAAAACAAAAACAAACATTTTTGATAGCCTGGCTATCGCAGGTCAGATAGAGACCCACAGTTTCTCACTGAGTGGTAATACACACAAAACAAAATTGAAATAAGTGGTATACAGTACGTAAATCAATTGTAGTGCTCTTTTCCTTTTTATCAGATTTGATTAATTTTGATTCTCTATATTAATCGAACTTTTCCTCATTTTGTAATTGAGTGAGTGAGTGAGATAGCTCATATTTCCTGACTGACCGCCTTTAAGTTTTGTGCCACCCTTGGGGAATCCCCCCCCAGTATTTCGCTCTCCTGCAGCCCTGGGCCTCATGCCAGGCAGATACGTACCCTGCAGGACAGGGGTGGCTGTCTGGCCTAGGGGACCAAGGGCACCCTGCTGCATTGACAGCTGGTGGAGCTTTGCCAACTACAACACAGACAGAGACAGGGAGAGGGAACAAAACACAGCATTCACTCATCACATAGCATCACAGACTGAGCTATACACCATAGACACATGCAAAAATGTGGCACCTGTTTGACTGGAAATACCTGAGAAAATAAATAATGCCATCAGGAGGATCAGTGATTAATGACAATTTATCTTTATGCAAAGGTGACATAGACTAGATATTGCAAGCCTTGCCATATCCAAATGAATATCACAGTACTATATTTTTTGTTTAAATGAGGATTTGATAGTGTGATAGGGACATTTATTCAAAATATGAATGCCTTGCATCTCTTTCAGAGAGAACTTTTTTTTAACATCAGGGCATTTACACTTTTCACGCCACATTGCACCAATGAGCTGCCAGGTTAATAAAGAAATCGCAGTGCCATTGCAAACTGGCAAGTGTCACTTTCCTTGGGATGTTTAAATATCCTGAGTGAATACAAACGGTAAATTAATTAGTCAGTGTAGCCACAAGAGATTTTAACTGAGGTTTTCTGTGATTATTTAATCTGACAAAGGAACACCTGCAGGTATAGAGCAGGATTAGAACCTTACCTCTGAATGCGGAATGGCATATTGGTTCTGTACTGTGTAGGCCTGTGAATAATTAAAAAAAAAAAGCTTTATAAATCAAGGAGGAATCACATATGCTGTCACGCAAGCTCAAGTCGTAGTGAGTCATTAATTAACTGAGAGCAGCATTTCGACTATGCGATGCTTTCAAGAAGTTTGTGTGTATCTACAGTACTGTACACAGCAGTGTAAAAATGTACATTGTGTAAATTGCTTAATACTGGTAATGATCCGAAGGTTGGCCACATCTACAAACTATTCAGGAGGCACTTTTCACTTTCCACTGCTTGCAGAGTAAGACCTTTCTTTAAGCACATACAGAAAGCATGGTTTGGTGAAAGGTCAAGCTTTTTTGTTAAAATAACAAATGCATTTTTCACAGATGACATCCAAACTTAAATTAATGGACTAGGATTCACCTACAAGTGGCTGGGGATTTAAGGACATTATTAAGGAAAGCAAAGCATATGTAAAATGACAATGCAGTCATAAAGGTTGGTATTTTTAAAACACTGTCTTATTTATTGAGCACGGGGTTTTGGCTTGTGTAAGTTGCCTCAGAAAACAGTAGTTCACAAATGTTTCCTGTCACACGATTTTACCCATAAAGTTTGCTTCATATCTTCTTCCGAGAAAGGGGTAGAAATCCCGAGCATTAAAAGGTTTGGTCTTGCTACCAGCAGACCATTAGAACACAATGTAATGGGGCTTATTGTTACAGAAGGTGACTCCACTCCCTTGGAACCCAGATAACAGTAAGAAACTAGTCCTTTGGCACTGTGGAATAAATTCACTACTGCCTAGGGAATGGTGCTGTGGGGCTTTAAAGCTGGAGCAGTCTGTGATAATCAAATTCCAATGGACTCAAAGCAGTTCTTGTCAATGTAAAAACATAAGAAAGGTTACACATGAAAGAAGGACAATCAGCCCACATAGTTCATTTGCTTACTACAGTACCAGCTGAATTGTACAAAGATCTCATATAAATGTTTCTTGAAAGGAACTAGTGTATAAGCTTCATCTATATGCCTGGATTGTTCCTGATTTCCATAGCCCTGTTTGTGAAAAAGTGTCTGCTGTTCACTGTTTTAAATGCACTTCTCCATAATTTATCTTCTTTGGTTTGACTTTCTCTATTCATTTTGAAGATTAGGAGTGGCTTTTTCAATACACTCGAGGAATTTGAAAACCCGAATCACCCTCATCTGTGAAGAACCAAACTAGTGCTACACCTCATGAAAGGAAGGACTGAAAGGAAGATTTGCTCTCTGGTGCACTGATACACTGAGGCAATTTATTGTGTCAAAAATCATTTCACAGAAATCTGACAAAAAACGTCGTAGATACAAAAGCTTTTGTCTTCATAACTGTTACTTTAAGTACAGGGCAGGCAGTTAATGTCTCTAAACATGTTTAGCGTAAGATGCGTTGCTAGAATGGCATGTGGTGATCTCATTGTAGTATGTCTGGTGTGGAAGTAGAGTAAAACATAGTGACCGGCGATGCATTAGTCTGAGCCACCCTAGGCCACCAGTGATCTTTACATCATTAAAGCAACCACTTTTGAATCCCTCAGGACTGGTGTGGCCATCTGTGATCATCACTTCTGACAGTGCTGCTTGTCCATATTGCAGGGGAATTAGATTTCTCTGCATCAACTGTAGCTGTGTGGGAGGTTCAACTTAAATGATTATTTTTCCATTTCTGCTTTCAGCTCTGCGCTCTTTAATAATGTATTAAAGCATTAATTGTCCCTTCACAGAACCACTTTATGCTGCGTAATCTCTTCATCTCTCACATTCAAGAGCTTCATTTGCAGGTTTTGCCGTAGTGCTGACAGTAACCATACCCCTGCCAAATAGTATTTATCTGCAGTTAATGCACAGATACACTTACAGTTATACACTTCAGGTTCTGTGCTCTGGAAGAGTGCTGCCATTCTTTTTTTCCGTGCATTGCACTTCACCTCCTCTGCCAGTCAAGAATGCACACGCTTGGAGTGTAGTTCTATTATAAGTATATGAGCTTATGCCTGATGTTTGCTTTGGTTAAGGGAAAGCTGAACATTTAATTTTTGATTTGTCATTTCATATGGGCTTATGTTTGATGTTTGCTTTAGTTGAGGAAATGCTGAGAATTTTTTGATTTCTCAGTTCTTTTCTGTTATTTTCTAATTCTAATTCTGTTCTTTTAAAAACCACAACATGTTATTAAAAAGTAAAGCAACACTGATTCATCTAAAATTGCTTGCGTTTCTATTTTTACTCATATTTGAAGCCCATGGATGCTCTTTACATACTTTGAACCGAATGATTGTTTAATTTGTATTATGATTCCTGATATTAATACTTTGATCTTATGTCAATACTTTGATATGACTAGCTATGGAATTATTTAATATTACAAAACCTACCTCCTATGAGATGGATGGATTTTCCCCAAGTTATTTCTAACCGTTGCAGTGTTTATGAAGAACCCAGTTCCTCCCTGGCTCAAGGCTGTGTGCAGCTGCAACATGCGCAATTCAAAATAAATGCTCCCTAGATTGCCCTCGCTTGTGTATGCCTGCTCAGTTGAGGGAGGCTATTTTAAAACACTTGCAAGGCTGTCTTTCCTCCTGTCCATTCACAGATCATACTCACTTGTTGCAGCTCCAGACTTCCTTGAGCCATTGAGAAAAGTGGGTGTGACCCAAAATCAGAGGCTTCGAAAACCTTAAAATACACACAGGAAAAAAAAAACAGACGAGAGCTTTCAGCTAAATGATACATTTCAAAGGGGTGGAATTCTAACAAAACCACAAAAGTGGATGATATTTTTACAAGCTCAGAAAATAAAATTGGAAAAACAGAACTTTCCGGTTTAAAACTATATGTTGTATGCATGTTGAAATGTAAATGTTAGATTTTGTTTTCTTCTCAGTGGAAATTTAAGCCATCTACATTTAACTTTTAATATCTTTTCTACAAAGCATTATTTTACTGATAAAGGCAAAGTATTACCAATCTGTTAACAACTATAATACAGTATAAGAGACAACTATTCGTCATTCAATTGTATTCCCAACCAGCCACAACCCAGTTCCAGCCCTAACTCCATGCTAAAATGTAAATCTAAACTAAGGTAGTTTTAAAATTACACCCAAGAAAGTGTCAGTGTAAAGTAATGAAAGACTGTATAGCTACTGTATATTGGGAGGCTTTAAAAATGCAACATATTCCAACCATCATTTATTGTATTTTTAATGCCTCTTAGTATATCAATGGTAATCAAATTAACGTGAACAGAGGTATTTCTGGTTTGATGTGGAGAGCAGAGGGGACAGAAACAAGATATAGAATAGTTAATTAGTCAGAGGTGCACAGACTGTAAAATTACTTTTGGAGGCCCGGTGTTGCTGCACTAGATAAGCAATCTTAATATGAACACTGAGTCAAACTTAAAACAGCTGTAATAAATTGGTTGAGAAATAACATGAGTGTGAGTGTGGAGCGTTCAGTATAAAAGAGTAAATTACATACATGTCAAAACTCCAGTCTCTGTTAGAAAAGGGACTTATTTAAAGCTGTTTGAAAACGTGGGAACTCTTTCTTCAGTTCAGGTTTTTGTAGCCTGCATACAGTAATACCTTCTTAGTATGTACTGTACATACAGTAACATGCAATGACAGCATTCATTGACCTTTATGATCATTCTTCCCAAAGATAGAACAGGTTTTCATAATAACCCCAACCTTAACCCCCAACTCAAAATATAACTTATAACTCTAAAGGTAACCCTAACCACAAAGTTAAAACTAAGTGCACATAATAGCAAGCACTTTCACACATCTTATTTGAAAACTCTAACACTTGTGTATTTGTTTCTGCATGTCTTTCAGATCAATAGTCATAAGGGAATATCAATATTCTTACAATGTTTTGAGTAGCCCCCAACAGGCTTTTATGCAGGGTTCATAAAGACCAGTTTTCATCATTGATTTTTAAAATGAATTTGCTATTGCCAGTTATTCATTTTAATTTAAAGTCTCAAGTGTTTTATGACCTAGCTCTCTAGCAATGACTGTTGTAGTCACTAAGGAAAGACTGAGATGTGTAGTCACTCCTATGACATGCTTTCTTGTAGACCTGTTTGTTACTTGACATGCTACAAAATTCATAATGCATGATAGAAGAGGTAGCACTGACAGGAGAAGAGGCATCTCTCACTGACATCACTGAAACCTAGCAGGCCCCTGTCAAGTTGAAAAATTAGAAGACTCTAGCTCACTAATTTCCAGTTCAGCCCAGTAGCTGTTTGTTACTGTTTGTGGAGTCCCTATTATTGTTGGTCAGTAACCCAGACATAAACCTATAACATCTCTATAGAACTGAACCTGAGCCCTGAGCTTGCACTTTTACTGGTATATTCCTTGTTGGTCCATAAACAAAATAATGTAGAAGCCATTTTTCCAAGATACTCTATTTATTTCACATGAACAGCGACTGAATGAAAGGTGCCTCCTTATGCTCAAATGAAATCATGTTCGTCCTGGATTACAAAAAATGATTAATTGAATATTCATGAATATAATTAATCATATCCTTAACAACTGCAAGTTTGACCACAAGGCAATCAATTGTAATGCACATAACCAACATAGTAGAATCAGACATAATCCTTTGGCTTTACAAATAAAGTTCAGTTCAGATCCACAAAGTTTGCTCAGATCCACAGTGTGCACTGACATGCTGGGAGATGATGCTTAATAATGTAGGGCACAAGTCAACACCAGGCATCTGTTTTACAGACTTACTTGATTTCCAGCAAGGAGTACTGCTCCTGGGGCAGGACTGGGGCGATATGGAATAGTGGCACCCTTTGGTGGAGACTGCAGAAAGCCACAAGAAAAGTGAGAGAAAAACAATTATAATAGAAATTAACGCAATAAAAGTTAGAGGGAACAGTTTGGGTACAAAGAGAATTTTTATTATACTAATCGTGTAAAAGAAAAGCAAGATAATTACACTACAGATGTATTTACCTCAGCATTCTGCTAAAACCAGTGAAGTTGTTAACTCTTGCATGGGTTTTTTTGTGTATATATTCTGTATTCAAGTCCCTCTCAAAATACACAAAATAACAAAGTGTTTTTTGCACAAAATATCAGTAAACTGTATTATAAAAGGACGAAAATCAACTTAAAAATCCAAAGCATAAGCATATTGTCATGTGGTGTAGTTTTAAACCAGCTAGCTTGTGACATACTGTAAGAGAGATGGTTATATTTTACTTTAACCTCCATTTTTAAAGGCTCACCTAAAAGTCGGTGCCTTACTCCTATTATCTGTATAACCTGTGGACTAATCATTTATGTCTTGCTAATATGTAAAGTTAAGAGTTCTTTCAGCAAGACTTGCATATTAACACTTCATTAGCATTAACAATGAAATTATTTATCTGGGCTCACATAAAATGCTTTAGTTTTTGGTATTTACCAGCTCTGGGGCAGAAACATTTACTTAGTCACAGGTAACAGCAATGACTTAAAAAGCTTATTTCACATTTTTTCTCTCTCTTTAGGAACTCTGGTAGCTCCACTAATGTTTTTAGTGCAAAAAATAAACATCTATATCTTTTCCATATCAGTCTTTTTGGGTAACAGGGATTACATTTTGCTTTAGACCAAATATTCGTTGCAAATCACTAAGAAGCAAAGATCCTTATACTCTGCACAGTTATATTATAGGAATGTTTGATCATATATGTGTGGGACAAATACATATAGTTTTTGTTTGTACAAAAGTACTAAATAACAATGAATGGGACCTAAGACGTCTGCCAGTTGAAATGATTTGGATACTTTTCTGAGTATCAGCTTTATTATGAATATTTTAAACTTGATTCTCTAACAGCAATGCAGTTATTTAAAACCAGGCTTTCCAGATAGATTATCAACTAAATGCCCTCATCTCTGTTCATGTTTTAGGTCACTGCATCAATTATTGATGGAATTAGCCTTGCTAATCAATATAACAGGCAGCTGACTACAGTGAAGCAGGAATGCAACCATGTTACTTTTACCTTTAGGAAAAAGAAAATATAAATCAGCTATAAACAGCCAGAAAGTAATGCAATTACTGAATGAAGGCACACATTAATAGGGCTAGAGCATTAATTTGTATAGTCTTCCCCAGTGGGTGTTTTCAAAGAATGCTTTACAACAAGCAAAAATACTTTTAATAATCCCTATCTGTTACATAGTAAAACTTTTTTTTGTGTAGTGCTATAAAAAAAACCTTAATGATGACAAAACCTTCCGAGACAAATGTGCTGTTTTAGATGAGAACAGCACCACACAGAGCACCACTTTAACCATTTTTAGAACCAAGTGGAAGTGAGTTGCAGACATGCTGTGTTGAACTATGTGCTTTATTTATCAAGGTGATAGGGTTTCAGCTTCTGCATATAAAATGTGTCTTGTGTGTACAATTAAAGCAGTTTTATTGCATTTGTTTGCATAATTCACATCTCAAAACAGGTGGCATGCGCCACTGGCCATGAATTCAAATTCCAGCAATGGATCAGAATAGCGTTTGGCTTGCCGCTGTTCCATTCCAGCTGCAAAATAATGTGAAATTTCATGATGTCCTACATGTAATAAATATTTGGCTCAATTTGAGATGCATTTAATTAATATTATTGCCCATAACATGTTGCCACTAATCATTATTTTACTGTTTCAGCACACATTCATGCTTTTAATCAACAATAAAAATGACGATAAATTAGATATAAATCTAATGGAAGGGAGACATCTGAGGTCAGTATTAAAGAATTTATACATATCTGCAGCTGATTCATTGTAAGTACACAGAGCAATGCAGCTAAAGTGAAGACATTTGATGAAGCATAAACAAAATGATATATGCTACTGATAATGTAAAATAAGTTTAATATTCAGATATTGCCACAAGAAAAAGGACAAATGGAGCCATTTAAAAGTTTAAATAGTACTTCCAAGGTTTTGCATTATTATACTGTGTAACATAATTTAAACCACCTTGCTTTTTGTGATTTTTAGGAGAGAAAAAAAAACTGCTTGAATTGTTTGTGTTTAAAAATGTCTGTCCATTATTGGAAAGCTGCTCATCCTGGCAAGCCAGAATATATCCTAGAAACACAGGGTAGAAGGTGAGACTGAGAGCACATGGCTAATCTCTATCTGAACAGGATGCCAGTACTTCACAGGACCATGGAGAAAAGGACCTAACCATATGTTTGAGGAATATGGAGAAGTCTGGAGCTGGCGTGAAAACACAAGAGATAAATTCAAACTCCCCAGACAGATGCCCGGTGCCGCAACTCAACCCAGGTCTCTGTAGCTGAGAGGTAGCAACACTAACTACCACAGTACCATGCTAGGGCGAGTTAGAACAATCCAACTTCAGAAAATGATATTCAGTATGTGAGTTTAAAAACGGAGAGAAATTTAGAGACAGGAGCTCGTACCTCCAGTATGACTGTGCAGATGAGTTTGACACACTGTATGATGGCCTCCTGGGTTCCAGATATCGTCACTCCCCGCTCTGTAGAATTAGGCAGTAAGTCTCCTGCTACCTGGACCTGTGCTCCTGTGCTCTATTGTGGTTGGAAAACAAATGGAAGGAAAAAAGCTGCATTTAGAAACACATATTCTTGTGACCACTTTCATCACTCCCAACAATATCAGTACATTACACTGTAATGTTCCCACTGCTCAGTCTTGCAGCATTAAGCAGCCACCCCAGAAGCAGACAGTAAGACAGGTGTTAAAATTAGTAGTAGCAGACCCACATGAAAATGGGGATTTTTTTTGTGTATGGGTCCATGACACTTTGAGTTACTAAAAAAAAAGCTTTGGAATGCTAATGTATGAAACATGGAACAGTCTTTGAAAATGCAGAGATGCCAACAACAGGCAGTCAGCACTGACCTCTCGGATCTCCTTGATCTTGGATCCTCCCTTGCCTATCAGCGAGCCACACTGGCTGGCGGGGATGACAAGACGCAGTGTGACTGGGGGTTTGTTGGTAACTGTGCCATTGGCCACCAGTGTGCTGAGGTCCTGGACAAGAGGAAGGGTTAGTCTGATGAGTTGGCAACACCTAACTGACTTGACTCCATAGCTTTGATATAAAGCCAAGATCTATAACTTTCTCCTCAATACTGCAGGGTACTGCTCACATTATGACCCTTGACTCTGTAAGTACTTTTTAGTACAGTAGTTTGCAGAAAACAGCTATGAAATATCTCAGCCTTATGCAATGTTTTTTTCTTGTATCCCCTTGTATTGTTTTACTTGTTCCATTTAATAATTATTCTTTGAGGTTCTCTTGATTTTTGCTAAAAATACATTATTATTAACACATCAGCACAAATAATAGCTTCCGACAAGAATTCAAATCTTTTCACCAGTTGGGAGCGTTGTAAATTAGTGTTATACTATACATATTACAGAGCAACACCGCTCTTGTTCCTCACGTTCAGTTCTGCACATACTGTAGTTAACACGGCAAGTTTCTATGCATAATGGAGGGGACCAAATCCAAGAAGGCATATAATAATATAACAAGAAAGAAGTGAAATCCCAGTAAACTTCAAATGGATTAACAGTTAAGGAGGTGAGAGGAAATTGGGTAGCACACCATTTGGACTGCCGTGGTTCTCCAGATGCCCTGATGAAATGCACAGTGTTCGCTGATGTGCTTTATTCCTAACCATCGGCCTGGATTTTCTCTTCCTTGCTTGGTCCTATATAAAATTACTAACAATGTCTAAAGTCAACAGAAGCCCTAGGTCCTTAAGGTGACTTTAAAGTGTTTTGTACATGTAGTAGCCAACTGAATTCACAGTATGTAAATACAATTGTTTTTGTAATACATTGTGAAATTGTAAGCCATTTCAGCAAGTGAATATTGTTTTTTCTATGTTAAATGGCTTGAAGTCCAACTAATATATTATTAGTTGTGGTTATGGGCAAGTGTAATCAATGGTTATGTGCAAAATGAGGAGGTGTTCTTTGGGTGCTTGACAAGGGGTGTAAACTTACAGGTTCTGTTAAATCATGTGGATTCCTGTAGAAGTGAGTCCTGTAATGTATGTATGGGTGGATGTCTGTTTATTTTTACTGATTATACCTTTTTGTCAGTCTCTGAGTGTAAAACATAGCTAGTTGGATGCAGAACAAATTTCTGAGAAATCAGACAAAGTGTTATTGTATCATTAATGTCATACACCTAATGTTGTAGGCTCCCCATATCAAGTTTAGGTCAGATAACTGCATCTATTGGATGCAGTGCTGTCTATAAGAGTTTTCACAAGTGTTAGTCAGAGTAAGCAAGGCTTTCCAAAAGGCATTTTCTTTAATTAAGCCATGTAATAAATATCTGTTTCGAAAGTGACTGACGATCTGTGGAATTAATTAGTGACTGCCAGACTCTAAAGATGCAGGTCTTTAAAATGTACACAATATGCGCTGACTGTCAGCTCTCTGTTCATCAGTATGTGGAGAGAATGGCCTTATCATCAGAGCTTTTATCATCATAGTACACTTTGACTACGAGTGCCCATCCATCCATTTTCTAACTACTTCATCCAATTCAGAGTTGAGGGGGATTCAGAGCCCATCTCGGCAAGCAACAAGGCGGGGTACACCTTGGGTGGGATGCCAGTCCATTGCAGAGCACCTAAAGACATGAATCCACTTTCATCAGGGCCAATTTTCTCAGAAGCCAATTCACCCACCAGTATGTATTTGGACTGCTGGTGGAAACCACAGCATGTGGAGTAAAACCACATGAACACTGGGAGAAACATACTGTACATACACACACCACACAGACAGCACCATGGATCTGGAATCAACCCCAAAGCCCAAGTGTTGTGGGGCAGCAATGCTAACCACTGTCCTCTGTGCCACCCTGAAATTCTTAGTGTTACGACTAACAATCCACACCAAAGCATTATCCTTGCTTATGTCTAAATGTCTTCATTTGATTATACAGTATATATTCGACTTCACCAATGTTAATTTGTTAACATTTTGAAATGCCATTTTGACTCAAATAAAATGCAATTCACTCCTGATTGGCATCCACCATATTTAAGTCATACCCTACCATTCCTTGAAATTTCCTTGTAGGCAAACAAATCACATTAAACAAAAGACTTGTTAACCTGCTAAGCCTTTATAACGTATAACAATATACTGTAGTTCAAGCTCCAGAGGGTTATGTCTGCATAACAGGCTCATTTCAAACAAACCTGGTAATACTTGCATGCAAAACTTTGTCTACCTGGCAATACTTGCATGCAAACATCATGTTGCATGTATTTGGCTCATGCAGAGACGCGTGCAAAGGTTTGTGGTATAATATTATTAGTAGCACTCTCTGAATCTGTCACAATCAAAACAAAACAAAAACATTCAATAATATCCCCTGTGTACTGCTAACACAAAAAGATGTCTTCCAACTTCATGATCTAGCCTGTACTTTCCCAGCGAAGGATTATAAAACATCAATAGTAATTTGCTTCCACATAAAATGGATATTACCTTCTCTTTAGTGACCAGTAACAGAAGTAGCTGTCTTACGCACTCTGTGTCACTACAGATTAAGAATGGATATATCGAAGATATAAAAGCTTCACAGGTGCATTTTGATATGCATGACACTAGTGTTTGGATGTTCATTAGGAATACACACTACCTGATTAGATGTATAATTCTATTGAGTGAATAAGAAAAAGAAACTTTTCTAACAACTAGAGCATAAAGTTCTCAGGCACACTAAAGCAAGCAAGACAGCAGGGAGGAGTCTGGGAGTATTGAAGAACTCTATCATAAAAATAAGAAAAACACAGAAACGACACGACTTTAGTCTCCATCAATATTAACCCTTGGGTGACTAATAGCACACAGTGTTTTTCTACTTTCTGCAGAAAATCTGTTCTGCTCCAAGGGTTACTATGACAAAGATGAATATCAGAATGCCTGCTTATACTCCCCAGAGAGAAAAAAGAAAGGGAGAATTATAGTTTCCCTCTTTACAAGATGAAATAATTTAAGCCTTACTTTGGGCTCCACGATTAGAGATCAGATGATTTAAATAATATCTGAGCAATTTGACATTAAAAACATCTCACATGCATAGCTAATAATACCAAATCATCAAAAAAAAGTGTTTTGCTTCTTCAGACCTGATAGGATGTACAATTTTTTTTTAAAATATATTATTTGGGTTTAACATATTAGTCGCATAAACAACTCTCTTTTGCTAAACATACACAATAGTATTTGACATTAATTTCACTAAATGCAGGTGAGATTGTGATCCCTCAATACTATTGGATAGTAAGAGGGAGCAAGCTCTGGAGTGTATTTTCATTCCTAAGAAATACTATACTGTATACTGGAGTTAAAAATCAAAATTGTTTGAAATCCACATTCTCAAGTGTACTGCAGTTACTTTATTTAAAAAGCTGTAACACCTGATACCTTTATTGCAGGCATTTACAGTGTCTGTGTATTTTTGTTGCTTAACTACAGCTTTAAGAAGTGATTTTTTTATTGTTTAGAAATCAATAGTCATAGAGTACATAGAGATTCTAAACTAGCACATACAGTAGCATAGAATCTAAGCACTCATACAAATATACCGTACAGCCCTTATGTTTGTGCTCAATAATCATATCAGTATTCAAATGCAGATTGTAATAGTCGTTAATACATTTTTAGAGAGATGAGCTTGCTTGCTTGGCACTGAAAGATAAACCATTGAAACCCAAATGACTAGTGACACTTTGAGTGTAGTGACCAGCTTGAAAAAGCATTTAAATGTTAATATTTTTATTAATATTCCTTGAATATCAGGATTTATGGACTTATGACATACTGTAAAAACAGATGTTCAACAATGTAGAAGTGGTATTTCAACAGTGACTAATAGTAATAATAATTGCTAGAATTCATGACAATGGATTTCAACATTCTTTAGAATTCTCTATATTGCTCCTTGGAGTTTTATGACTGTGAGGGTTCATGATAAATAAAAAACAATATTATTATTGGGCTTTTATTTGGCATAGACCTCTCATTAAGATTCTTCCTTTGTTTTTTTTTTGCTCCTGAGCTAATTGCATACACCTGCCATACCTCTGTTAAGTAATGATGCAAAAGTCGCAATTACCTTGTTAACAATAAAGATCTCCGTTTTAAATAATTACAACAGCTTTTAAAATTCAAAAAAGCAAATTAAAACTGGAATTAAACCATCTCTTTGGGAAAGAAAAAAGTACAATCCCTTCATTTTAGGATGTGCAAGTTTGACCTCCTGTCTTGGTAATCGATCTTCTCAGTTTACACTTCGTATACCAATTAACAAGATATGAGGTCCACTTAATGTACCCTCGTTAAACCGTAGAGGTACATATTGATCAGTGGTTCTGAATTCTGGTCCTGGAGTAGCCCTGTGTGTGCTGGTTTTTGTTCCAACTGGGCACTTAATCACCAGTAATAATTGATGTCTGTAACTAACCTGGTTGCTGTTTAGACTTTCTTTCTGCACTCATGTCTTTGGTTTCAGAAATACCCCAAAACACATTATTTTCAACATCTCCAGCACACAGAACTTCCTAAGTCTATACTCAACCTGATAAATAAGAATTTGCTCCCATATTCCTGACTAAACATCCCTTGGTGATCAATTGATGAACAGGGTCAAGTAGGAATGACACTGTATCAGACAAGTCCCGCAGTCACTGTTTTTCCTTCGGCTTAAGTCCAATGGGTTATATTTTAGTATGTATAGCTGGAAGATGAAAGTCCAGAAATTCATTGCTTAGGACAGAGTCCATACTAATTAAGAATCTCATTTAGCATAAAAGCAAATATAAAAAATGTCTCAAATAGAAAACTAAAATAAACAAGCTGTAATAAAAAAACTTAATTAGTGCAAAAACTAGCGGACACAGAGGTACTCAAAAACCAGTACTGAGAACCACTGTTATAGATAAATCAGCTTTTACAAGGCCATTACCAACAGTGCAAACATTATACGGTGCTAGATGAGTACAGTTCAGAGGCTGTGTGTATTTTACATGACTGAATATTTAAATATTACGGTTACCTCTTCAAGCTTTATCGTGATCATGGTAAAGGCTCTAAACACACACTCTGTCGATCCTGTGATTGTTATTATCCTCTCTGGACAGGACCCTTCAGAAATGTTGATACGTGCGCTGCTCTGAAATGCAAGTGAAAGAGGGGCACATTCAATCCAGGTTCTTCAAAAAAACTGAACAAAAGAACATCAGCAGAAGGTGATTCAAAGTGGAAAGAAGGCACATTTATTCCTATAGAAGATGCCTCTATTAGACATGTTCTCCAGTAGAGTTCCTAATTTTCCCTTCTAAATAGAATTAACTATTAATATTAAATATATTTGCCCTAAGTCCAAATATATATACACAGTATATGTATATGCATGTTTGAGCAGAAATCATATAATTCCAGTGTACTTATTAGTCATACTGAGTCATTAAACATTTCTTTAAGTCAGATAAAGCAAAAAGGGTGCTGACAATGAGCAAAGCTATCCTCTTGTACTGAAATGTGTCTGTTTGCCAGGGAAGTGATTCACAGCCTTGCAGGACAGAATCTTTGAAGGTATGTCTCCTGATCCTAGGTTAATCACTGTTACTCAGTCACTGTAAAGGGAGAATGCTTTTTATTTCCTATTAATTTTTAATTTTCAGAGTTAGTTGCTCTTGATGTGTGACCCAGATTTCAAACGTTTGTTTTAGTTTTCCACTGGAACACACAACTATGTGCAAGAATCAGTACAGAATTCTTTTAAAAAGGTTTTAATCCTTTTATATTGGGAACCTCAATGTCAATTGTCCACACTGTTAAATTCTATTCCATTTACAATATAATTTATAAATGATAAAATATATTAAATAAAACAGTATGGCCATGCGTTGAAGATTCTGAGATATTTCTGCAAATTCTAAGCGGCTTAAAAGTGCCTGTGTTTTCTGTCAGATTATATGAATTTCTTAACACGATTCTGCATAAATGAAAGGCAGAAAAACATGGATTTAAGTACTTATCCACCTAAACTCACTGAAGGACAAATATGATATATTTCAATTTTTTTACCTTAATAGGATTTTGATGTAGTCTACTATGTGCAGAATCTGAACAAGCTCTGTCAGTCCTTTTAGCACACTCCCAGACAAGTTGCTACCAATTAATGGCAGCATTAAACTCCCTTCTGAGTCACTCAATTGCAGATCTTATTTATAAAAATAGGACTGTTTTAGCATGGCATTATTGTTTCAGCAAAGAAATATGTCCTTCAAGAGAACTGAAATGCTGACATGGGCACAGTGTAAAGGATAAAAGACTTTACATGATGTGATCAATTACAGAGTTCAACACATTTATAGCCTAAATAAAAAGCATTTCTGCTGTGTCAGATATTTCATATATTTAATTTCATTGACAAAGCATGTAGTCTTAATGTGTTGACACAGTTGTTAATGCACTGGCCTTGGAAGACACATCCCTATTTTATATATGATCTGCAATGCACAAATAATTACCAGATGTAATATATTTCTGCATCTAATCATTTCACAGGAGATGAAAATAACTGTTTTGTATAGTGTCTTGAGAATTTATCAGGTGTTTATATAGCGCTTCATTTCAGATTGTTAGCAGACATATTTATAATAAAACTAGAGTTCACCTTGTATCAAATGACCAGAAGGTTAAAGAGTGGGTGTTGCACTGTTTGAAAATAGAAGTTTGGAGCAACATGTTTTGAGTGAATTAGATACAGCCTTGTGTTGTGTAATTCAATTAGTTAACTACCCCAGAAATTAAAACTTTTACATTTAAATGTTGGGTCCCTTTTTTCTTGTCTTTCAGCAAATTACATTTTTCAGAAGAATTACAAAATAATGTTGTCTGGTAAAGTTAAAGTAATGGACTATAATCACTCATGAAACAACCTGGCTTTTTTACAGGTTTTTGGAAAAGGGTTGTTTCTGTGATCTGAACATAAGGCAGGCCAATAATGCTCTTACATCACATTTGATTATTACACTCCAGTGTCATAACATTAATTAGTAGATGTACTTGTATACTATTACCCCTGTATACTGTGTATAACATGGCACTAAGTTTGGGCAAAAACTAAGGAGAAAAAAGCAGAAATCTAGGTGTCAGAAATAGACAGTACACCTAAGGGACTGTACTCTGGCTCAGCTCATAAAGGATGTACATTGAGCTTTATATTCCAGATATCACTGGATTAAAGCTTGGCTATGTCATTAGCCAACACTGACAGAGATTTTCCAAGCTTTGGTGCACACAGAGTGCCAACAGTTCTGGGTTGGAATTGAGTTAGTCAGGGTATTCTCAACATGCCAGATCACCTCTAGGACTTGTCATATGTCTGTGAGTTTACAGTAGTGTTAGTCAGTGCCCCACCATTCCTCCATTTTGTGCTAAATCTCCTGTAAGGCACTGTGGAACTTGCAGCCTGACAAATTCTGAATGTCTCAGACAGGTGGGCACATCAGAGGAATGTGTACATGGGCCCTTATTCTCTGTGTGTGATATGGGGCTTGCAGTGGTGACTGAAATTGTGAAGGTATCTAAAAGAAAAATAAGCAACAATTTTAGATTTTCAGATCTGTTTCAGGGTTTACAGTGTGCTGACACATGTACAAACATACTGATGAAGCTAAAAGCAAAAATAATGTATGTAATGTAATTGTAGCAATGAATGTAATTGCTGAAAATAGGGCAAAAAATAATCCAGCACGCTTGCATACAAGATCTGACAGCTTGTAAAACATGAAAAGGCTCAAACCAATGTGCAAGAGAGTCTTATTTCTATCCCTGTGGTTAGAACATTAGTTAATATATTCTTTTAAAACTTCCTTAAGAGATGGTTGAAGAAAAACACTAGATTTTGTACATTTCCTACAATTCTATTCATTTAATGTTGTAGAATTATACTGTGAGTTGTGAACCTACCTCTTCTCGTATTCTTTTCACAGTTTCTCCTTTCTAGGGAAGAGAGAGAAAGGAGATTTTAAAACAGTCTAGGGAAGAGTTCTGTTACTTTTTATGTAGTTATTTTGCAATTGTGCAGTAACCAGATACTTGAGGAGAAACTGGTTTCCATGCAATGCAGTACAGCCAGTGTAAAAATACTTGAATCATTGAATAATAATTGAATCTTTGCAGTAATTAATAATAATGATCAGTCAGTAATTGTAATGTGTGGAGGAAACACATCATCCATCATAAACCCTTCGGGTTATTTTCTGAGAAGCCATTTTCCAGAACTTAGTAGCAATATGAACACAAGTATCAATAACAATGATCTCCTATTTTTGTGAAGTAAACATCTTGAACTGAAGGGAAATCATTGTTCAAATCAAGTGACAAATGGAAATGTGCTGGTTAGGCTCAAATCAGCCCTCCATATATATTAATCAACATCCGAAAGCTGAAATAAATGGCTTATATAAATGTGCCCTATAAGATACTGTACATTTTCAAGCAGATAGAACAGGGATTGCTAAAATTAATGTTTGCAGATTTATGAAATAAGATTCATAAATCTTATGAGACATTGCTTGTGTAGTGTTGTCTGTCTAGGGCATTTAGTGCCCTAAAAAACAAGAAAAAACAAGAAATAAACTAACCACCTTATAAAACCATGCACATGCTGCAGCACATAGTTATGTACTCTCTTTGACTTTTTCTACATCACTAAACAAGAAGCAGAAGGGGGGTTACTAAATCAAATGCATACAGGCATCTGTAACATTATCCTTCCAATCTCTTCCAATTAACCTCTCAATTTTGCTATACTAAGGGGAGAGAGAGCACAGAGGCAGACATACATTGCACAAAATCCATAAAGATTTGTAATGCAGGATCAGAAGACTCTGAATATTCTTGGCCATCAATTGTAAGAGAAAATGGATGAGCAGAATTAATGGTTCCAAAACTTTTTTCCAGACTCGCAAAATCATTCTTTATTTATACCGCAAGGCTCCAGCCAGTTTTCTTCTGCAGTTATCCGAAACCTTTTACGCTGGAGTTGTGTTGGTGTATCTGGAATCCTTCCCAAGAATACAATATTAAAGGGTTGGCCTGAGTCCAAGACATTATTAGCAAGATAGCCTTGGAGAGACAGAACTGTCTTTGGGATGTAATGCTGTGCAGAATTAGTTATGTTTCAGGTCCTACAGCACGGCCAGAAAACGGTAGGGATATTATTATTTAACTGATGTCTTTCTACAAGGTGACCTGTAAATATTAACAGTTCAGTGCTGCCTATAATGTGGAGTGATATAAACAAGTTACCCACTAATACAATAATATCACATGATACAATCAACAAAACAAGCAGCAGAAATTAAAACGCAAGGATATAAATTATAGTCTAAAGTAACTGGAATGAAAGCAATGCCACCCGAGGCACAGGAACTACAACAATAAATAATACAGTTTAAAGGTCAAGTCTAAACAAGAGGATCTTGAAGAGGTGCAAAAAGGCGGTGATGGGTTCACCACAGAGAGGAACGCAGTCATGAGAGGAACCATTAAGCAGGAAGGAGAAGAGAAGCAGGGTCTAAGTGGATGTAGGGGAGTAGTGATAGAAGAGGACAGGTTATCTAGGAGATACTATACACTGCAGATGAGTGGAGATGGTACATGATGTAAAAGTGTCAGAAGTCATTGATGACAAGCCACTGTAGACACAAAATGGGGAACATCAGACTGGTGAAGACAAAAATAACACCCATAGCAATTACAACAGTATTAAAAAAAAGCTCACCTTCCCTATGATACTGCCGACCTCCTGTAAAATAAAACAAATTAAACACAAAAGAAACAGTTTAATTAATTCCAAAGACATTCCCTTAGGCATACGTTTATGAGAATCTTTCACTTTAATTAGAGTAATTCCTTTGTGGATCATGTTCCATACTAAACATTAAAAAGGGCCAACATAAATCTGTACAGTAATTCCAGTTTCTTTTCTAACTGTTGGTAAAAACTGATCTCGCATTCTGCTTTAATATTACCCAGTGTCTTTTTAATTGCTTAGCTATGCTATGAGTAATATTGTCTTTAGGCATGGGTGTGTGAAACATTACAATGGAAAATGCTGAATATTATCCTAATATTTAGAATAGACAGAAAGTAATATCTAAAAAAATGAAAGAATATTGAAAATGCCAAGTTTCAGTCCTTATTCATTGCAAATTCCTTATTTTATGAAAATTTATTAAGTTGCAGTTTTTACATATTTCTAGCCATCATAGTCTCCCATCCCTCCCTCTCCTCTGAAGTGTACCTTTCCATGCATGAGCAGCCGGAGAGTGAGGGTGACGTTCATACCCCCGTCTATAAGGTCCTGCTCACAGTTCATTCTGGATTTGGAGTCTGACACAGGGAGACGCATGAAAGTAGATCATCAAAAAAAAAATCCTGGTGCAAGTGGCTCCCAATGTTCACAGACCTGAAAAACCAGATGCACAAAGACAAGTGTTATTTCATCAGACATGTTCAGATCATTCTGTTACAGATGCTGAATTGAAAAACATTTTTCTTGCTGCTTGTTGTTTCTTGATAACCTTTAACCTCTGGGTTACCAGTACCAGCTTTCTGATCATAGCATTAAAGGCTACTAATGACTGTATATAAGCAAGAAGCTGTTGGAGTCTGTCAGCTTTCCTGTATTTCCTTCAGTGACACCTCACACAGAGAGCTCAAAGTTCATTTGCTTCTATGAGATATTGATGTTCTGTGAAATGAAGGACAGAAGTCAAGGGAGCTCATCGCAACAGAAACTGCACAATTTCATAATGCAGAAACCTATATTCTCAATCTCTCTTTGTTCAATTGTACATTTATGTTTGTTCTTGGAACATTTATTTTTGTATTCTAGAAAATACAGCTGAGATCTTTTTGTTGTATGCAATGAAATTACCATTTATGCTGATCAGCGTAACAGGCATGCATGAGACAAAGTTATCAATTAATATAAGGTTTGCAAATTTGAAAACATGCTGAAGGCAAAATAAAACGAGCTTTAGGACGTATATGCATCTCATTTTGGGGAAACGTTTAGCATACGCTCAAGTAAGAATGAATAATAAATTAAATCACTGACTAAACTGCTTAATGCTATTCAGCTACTATCAATTCAATTTTCATATTAATTCGGTCTTGCCCAATTTTACATACTGTTATTTGTTTGCTGCTTTGTTTAATTTTATACCACATGCCACATTAACATTGAATTAAAAATTCCTCCAGAACAGACTTTTCATTTCTAGAAATTGTCAGTGAGAAGTTCTTTCACACCTCCATGATATCTATTTCTACACAGTGTACAATGAGGGGAATGTTAATACAGGTCTACTTTCAACACTTGGCTATCCAGTCCACCATGTAGAAGCTTTTCAGCAGAAACTATTGCCTGAATGGTCAGAATGGCAGATAATCTGAGCGGAGTGAACACAGAGGAGACAAAAAGCAGTAAAACGAAAGCAATCAAATAAGGTACATGGTGCAATGACTTATGTTATCAATTTAAATAAATATAGCTTTTAGGTTTTTGAGGGAGAAGCAGCCCATATCTGTCAAACCTATTACAAGTCTATGAATGGATTGTTCTATTTAAGCAAAGTTACAGTTGAAATATACTTTTCACAACCAAGGACTCTTAGCTCAGATTAATTGATTAAGATGATCCTCTGCTCCTAAATGAAAACATATCCCTGCTAATGAAGAACTATCATGAGGCTGAAAATGACTTTTCTCTTGTGGCAGGAAGCTTTTGCTATCATGCTCAGTTTAATGGATGACAGTATATCCCTCTTATACATGCTCGCTTACAGCAGAATTGTCCCCAGGTACACAGAAGGTTGTGCCGTGAAGGATAGGAAGGCAGTAACTCAGAATAATACAGGTATTGTCATTGTCAACTGTGAAACTGTGAAGATGGTACAACATTAAAATTAGCCTTACAGAGGTGTTTTTAAGACATGCAAAGAACATGAGCTTTATATGTATATTACAGCTTATATTCATCTCTTTTCCAATGCTGTAATTATATGTGTCACAGCTGGTAATTCTGTTTAACAGCCAACTGCAATCCAGCATAACTGTCAGGCTTAGAAAGCAAGTGAAACAGATATCCATGACAGGTGTTTTAATACACCTTTTTAAATTTGGCATGCTGAAGCAGAAAGAATACAACTGTGTATTTTTAATGCATGGGGATGAGATGATATCCATCTGATCACCAGAGAACAATAGCAGGGGGGCGGGGGGGGTGTCTCCGGATTTTGCAGGGAGGCACCAACAGGCCAAAAGGGCTATAGCTGTGGTGCTCTCTGAAGCAAAGTCCTGGGCATGGAAGCAGTTCATAGAGGCTGCAGAGAATGACTGATGGTTGGTCTCAAAGATGATCTGGCAAACCATCCAGCTATTCAGAATGGGAAGGCAAGGTTGTTGAGGTTGTTCTCAAGAATGGCTGGGGAAAGGTTAACTTAACGTGGGATATTGTTGAGAGGTGACAGGAACACTTTGAGGAACTCCTGAATCCAGTGGACATGCCCTCCATTCAAGGAGGCAGTGCCAGAAGCCTCTGGTGGGACTAGGTCCATTTCAGTCACCTCAGCCACAACAGTGATTAAACAGATCCACAGGGGTAGGGCTGCAGCAGTAGATGAGATCAGGCTGGAAATGTTGAAGGTGCTGGATATTGTTGGAGTGTTGTGGTTAGTGTCTTCAGTGATGTGTGGAAAGCAGGGACAGTGCCTTTGGATTGGCAGACTGAGTGGTCATCCCCAAAAAGGAGAAACAGAGGCTGTTTTCTAACTACAGAGGGATCATATTCTTCAGCTTCCTTGGGGATGCCAATGCCAAGGTGCTAGAAAGGAGACTCTGCCCAAGTTAAGCCTTAGATACAGAATAAACAATGCAGATTCTGTTGTGGCCGTGGAACAGTAGACTAACTCTTTACCCTTGCACAGATTTTTGAGGTGGCATGGGAGTACTTGTGTTTTGTGAACTTGGAGAAGGTTTACGTCCATGTATCAGGTGGCAGGTCCTGCTAGAGTATGGGGTGCTGCTGTGTAACACATGATATTTACGGAGCAAGAGATGTGTCCATTCTTGTGTCCATTCAGATGTGTCCATGTGACTTAATACCATTCTTGGTATTAAGTCAAGCCATTCAAGGTGGTTGTTGGACTCCACAAGATTGCATCTCATTTCCTGCCCTGTTCATGATCTTCATGGAAGGGATACAAGACACAGCTTGGGTTTGGAGTGTATTCAGTTTGAGCATCTGATGGTTGCATCTCTTGTATGCAAATGATGTTGTCTTTTTTGCCTCATCTGACTGTGATCTGTGGTGAGCACTGGAGAGGTTTGCAGCTGTGTGTGCTGATGTCGAGATAAGACTGAGTTGATCTAAATCGTGAGATTGACCAGTTGTAAAGAAGGGGAAGACATATCTCACATTGTAATAGTGTTTACGTATGTGGTATATTCATAAACATAGTAAAAGAATGAGTATATGCTTAGAGTAGTACATGGCTGTTTAACACATCTAATTGAATAATCACTTACTTTGTTACTTTGTATTGAGCAGCTAGAGGAATGCAGATGGATATTTCCTTTCTAAAAAAACTTTAACTACAAAAGAATACTTCTGTTTTGATTAGGCAAAACTATTAATTAATCCCTATTATGATAAGAGTGAATAGGTCTTCATTGCCACTCAAGGTAAGACAATAATTCATAAAACTAAGAAATGTCTAGTCTAGTCTCTGGGAAATAGAATGTTAAAACAGTGACTGAAACAAAGTATGCACTGTATCAGATCATTAGCAGGGATAACTAGGCCCAAGTTATCCTATAAACATATACAAATGCAAATGTATTGATCAGAATACTGTACTAATGGAAGTGTGGTCTACATCCTGTGGGTTTTTTAAAGCTACCACTTAAATCCTTCACAATCCTTAACAATTTGCATACTTAAAGCCCTGTGCCAGATGGGGTTAAATTTTATTTTATTAGAACTGAAAGTACTGACCCAGCACATGATTGATTAATGACTAAAATCTCAGGAGATTGGTCTCCAAGATGCTTCACAGGAGGCACAGGCTTAATTTCCATTGCTTAATGGCATAATCCCTTGGGAACTCTGAGACAAATTTCTCTTAAACCCTAGGAAGAAGAGACTTAATGGCTAGATTCCAATTTAATATTTTATGTTATTCAATTTTAAGAATGAAATATGCTTCCATCCTGAATCCAAAGACCTCTTCATATGAAAGGCTCTTTTACAGCAGTATTACAGTATAAATAAGTAAGAAGTAAAATTAAAAATCTTTACAAAAATCATAACATTATTTTAATGTTGTTATTAGTTCAATGTTATTAATAAACTCAGTAAAGTAGTTATCCGAAGTCAAAGGCAGCAGATAACTGGACTAGATTAATCATCAACATAGATTTTTCACATCTGGTGATGTCTTTTTTATTCCAGATCAACAATGGTAGATATTGCAGGCATGTAGCTGACCTCCTGTGTCCTCAGCATCTATTTTGATCTGTATAGCGTTAAAACACCAAATTGGCAGCACATTGGCACACAGTAAAATAGGACTGTGCCATTTCATATGTCCATGGTCCTTCTCAGACTTTTCAAAACTTCAGGGTCCAATTTAGGATGTACAGTAATGTTTCAAATACACAAATCGTGTAGCACTCTAGCTGACCTGTGTGTCTTTGGATGTAAAAGCTTTCAGTTAGCACAGGGATGACAATAATGAAAATAAGTGCAGTTATGATTTTCTGGTGAAAAGAACTGAAACCTCTCCATGCATCTATTGAGACTAACTATTTGGATGTATGAAGATAATGATCTTGGTTATGGGAAGACATCTAGTCCATTAGAGATTTAGTGCTAGGCCCAGTTCAATTTCCATGGGATTATGGAAATGGTGGTCAAAGGCTTTTGTGTCTTTAGATTTAAGCAAGGCCTGTTTAGCCAGCATAGTTACTTGGTCATAAGAAATCAGTTATGACCCATGAATGCCACCATAAAAATGGATGATACAATACAGAAGAAAATGTGATTTAAAAAGTGACTGAGAAATTGTATATTTACTAAAAAATATATCCCAATTTTAAGACTATGAACATGTTCAGGTTTCTGATTATTTTCCATTAAAATGTTAAATGTCATCTTGTCAAAAGTACAAATATATTTCTTAATAATATTCGTAAAATATTTGTCTTTCAGAATTGTAAGATATTAATTGATTACAAACTGAAAAGTCCTAAACAAACCTTAATTCAAACTGACTAAAAACGCAGACTGATAACTTAAGGAAACTTAAGAGATTTAAATGAAGTCCGCCTTTGATTTCAGGTCTTTCTGGTGCATGTGCTCTTTTGAAGGTCGCTTCTTCCTGAATTTCCTGTGCTGAATCTCAAGGAACAGAATCCCGAAGATGCACAAAACCCTCTTTGTAGTGCTACTGCTTAAATTAGCATTCAGGCCGGGAGCTTAGGAATTACTTGGGTACTAGTGACCTGGTTTATGCTGTGATTCAATCAGCTTTACTTAGGATTAGCTGGGAGAGTGAAAATGAGGTAAAGGTGCAGTTATGTTAACCTGCTGTTCTGAACACCAATTCTGGTCTGAGTGCTGAATTAACTCTGATTTGAAAATGGGATATATCCCATTTCTGAACTTCCTGGATTCAATTTAATGGCTCTAACATTTTTTTAATAAAACTTTCTTCATATCGATTTGGTTTTACTTTACAGATCCTGAGTTCCACTTATTAAGAAAAAGGTTGGTATGATCTGAGCCCTGAAATCTCAAAATTAAATTTTCTAGCTATGGAATCCAAATACGAGGGTCTGGCTATAAATTAAATAAGTGAAAGCAATAACATGGTATTGAGCCCTTTATTTAATTGGATGGTCTACAAAACCAGTGCAGATATGATACTTCTTTAACACCAGTGAAACATGAGCTGTATCCACTTTGAAACTGTAGTTTTAAGGTATTGCCCTGGTAATATCCAGAACTGAGTGTATTTTTACTAGCACATAAATAAACAAAGTTGCTAGTATTTTATTTGAAATTTTGGGTGGTCCTACTGCCAAATACTGATCCAAAATTCCTGTCTTGTTTTGATATGCAATTTCAGTTTGATTCCCTGTATTGGAATGGTTGGCAGTTGCTCAGCAGTGCTGTCCTAGTTATTAAAGAGTCCTATGATGACATCTCACTGCCACCACTGTAGAGTATATTTGAATATTACAATCATGGATTAAGGTTTGCATATTCTGAAGCATACAAAATCCAGTGTTTTTCCGAAAACAAAAATAAAGAAAAAGTGGAAAAAAAAAACCCACAATGGAGCACTTTAATGTCTAAACATTTTTTGCATTTTATTCTGTGCAGATGGTATATTTGCAGATGTAGTTAAACGGTTTCAATGCTGCAGTAATGTTGTTAAGTTTATACTTGTCTATCACCTGTCAACATCTATTTGTGACTAATTGCCCAAAGACCATAAACAATATTATGCACATTAGTACATGCTGCAGTCTTGTTGCTGATAAGTGCAACAGTTATGGACTACATTCAGTGCTTCTTTTTTCCTTATAAGAAAACAATAGAAAAAAGATGAGAAATAACAAATCTTTTGGGATAAAAGCAAAATTAACACACTGAAAATGTGCAATACATACGGCCCTATCTCTTCAAAGCAGAAATCTCAGACTGTGGATCTGATATATGTTTTGCATAACATTATGGAAATACATTATTAAATTACAAACTATGTAAGTCTAGGTCTTCTTCAGATTAGCATTATACAATACAAGCAGTCTGCGTGAGTGTAGCAGAAAGCTATATTCAAATAATTATGACAAGAAAACCTAATTCCTGGCTTTGAAAAAACATGTCATTCCTGGAAGGAGACATTTGCAGATTGAGTTACTAGTCTCTATTCCTAGCTCAGACCGCTCATTCGAATGCCGATGGGTGTTCTCTGGGCAGGGCACGCATGGCTGAGGCCTGACGCCTGTACCCAGCCTGCTGTGGTGCTAAAACAACACAGGCCACACGAGAGGATTCCTCTGTTTGAGCCTAAGAAAAACACGGAAAGGTCTTGTTAAATTTTTGGGCTCGGGGAGAGAGGTGTCAGCTGAGCACTCGCGGCCATTTCGACTGTAAGCCTCTGATCTCTCCAGGCTCTCTCAGCTGTTGGGGTGGGGGACAGCTGTGCTGAAGCCTTTAAAAGGCAGGGAAGAGGATGATGGTGGTGGGGTACGGGACAGTCTTGCTGAGTGCATGACAGGAGTTTTCCTTAGATTCATACAGAAGTTCAAAAAGACTACAGCTCCGGCTGTGACAAGATGCTAAATTGGGGTTATTATTTTAGCATTGTATAAATGCTGAAAACAGTTTTCTGCTCATGCTCAAAGTCAAAACACTTGAATGAAATGCATTGAACTTAATGGACATTAATGGACATTTTTAATTTTATGTGTTCTTAATTACCTGTTGCACTTCATACGTAATGTGTTTTATTGTTAAATGAGTTTGAAATGGTACCCAACAGGCAAGGCCCAACAGGCAAAGAAGCTCCCCTCTCTTTATTTTACACATAGATATATTGTAATGGAACGAACATATCAAGGTTAGGGAGAGAACCAAGAGCAGCAGCTGGTATGACTTATGGGTAGAACAGTTATGATGTTGTAATTATGGTATTAATATAAGCTGACAAAAAATATTTATACCCATATGCCATTGATTTGTTGCAATATTATTGGCAATTCTTTTATTGAAAAATATTAGCGCATTACTATGTATTTTGGATGTTTCTGATTTGGGAGTATGGAGACAAAATAGTGAAATGATTAAATACTGCACCAGATTCAGTGAAGATCTGTTGTGAATAAACAAATATGTATTGTACTGATCACATCACCTGATCACTAACCTCACATAGAACTGACAGCCCATAGCAATATATAACATGCTACAAATAGATTAAATAAATAAATTACAAATATTTCATTCTAACATAGATTTTAATATGTTGAACTATTTTTATAGGTTTTATTTGTCTGCACAGAGTTTATGTGCACACTGTAGAACTATAAGTTATGTGTGGAATGTTGTTTTTTTCTTGCTCGTGGGCAGCATTCCGCCCAAAAGTTAGTCATCAGGGTACTTGGATTTTAATGGGCACATCACTTCCACAGTTGACTCTAATGAGGTCTACAGGGAGATCCTTTCTATAGTCCAATGAGGACCTTCATGATGTATAGATCTAACCTCTCTGCTTTGGTTTGCATTTCCCAATAAAGACAAACTCTGAGGTAAAGTGCAAATAAAATATATTTTGTTAAAATTATGAATTCCCAGAACTGGGATTAATTTCATATAAAATATGTTGAAAGGGTGCAAAGCCTTTAATAAAGATTTACAATTACTCCACAAAGCAAGCAATCCTATTACCAAACAAGCTGATTTGTAGTGTAACATTTAAATACAGTATCTATACAGATATTTATGGGAATCCATAGGGTCAATGAAATGATCTTGTTTCATCATTAACTTCTGCTAGGAAATAAAGTTTTAAAAAGCGATTCTATACAGTCTAGTCCTCTTAGTGGCAAAGTGTCAAGGAGGCTTATTTTGCAGAGTTTGAATGGTGTCAATGTCGTGAAACAGCCCATGGCAACTGGAACATCACCTTAACCCATCACCAGCTCTTTTGTGTACAGACCCAAGACTGAAACCATTTAGTTATTGAATCTCTGTGGCAAATTGTATGTTGCTGCCAGAAAAAGCTGTTTTAAAATCGGTTTCTTTTATAAAAGTGAGTAAATGTGTACGTGCACAGGTGTGTGCCAGAATCCAGTCTGCGTGTTGTTTGAATGCTTGCCATGTTGTGTGTCAGAATTGATTATGAAATTAGCAGCACTACAGTACAAAATCATAATTTTCTCCCGGTAATTCTGTCCTTTGAAATGAATGGTTAAATCACTCAACTTAACCGTGTTAAGTGTACAGTATAATGTTCTGTGTTGATTCCCCTCCCCCTCTCCTGTCTCATATACAATTGTTTACTGTGAATAAATATTACCTGCTTTCTATGCATCTTAGAAATAAGAGGTCTGAAAATAACTGGGAAAAACAGATCTATTTCTCTTCTGCAAGTTATCAGCTTAATTTAGGAGTTTGTGAGTATTTTGCATACTAAATATCTGTAAATTTGTCTCTGAATGTGAAGTACTGTACTTTTGTGATATGCATTATCATCAATTGCCAGTCAGGTTGATACCACAAACTAAGCCTTTTCACTTTTGTCACCAGAGAAGGTGATTATAGGCCTTTTTATGGAACTAAACACGATGGAACTAAATGAAGTTCTTCCCATGGTTTGTTGCAGGAAGTCCTTGGACATTATGGTTTCATATTAAACACTGTCAGTTCCATTATAGATTGAAATGGCCCAGCAGCAGCACACATGAGAGTTAGGTTATCATTATGGAATTGTATTTCATGTGTTACTGTTGTTTTTTTAGTCCATATGCTATTTCTCTGTTGCATCTGGTGAGAAAGATTACATTTCAGTGAAAGCACTGCCTTGATGCATCCTGCAGTGTGAAGAGGCATTCAGAACTTATTACATTACATATGAGTAACTGAGATGCCTTTTGGTTGCTTGGGATCACCATCTATCCTTGTTGCCTTTTGCAAGTAAGCTGGTCAAACATGCTTACTAATGCAGTAAATCTTCCTGGCTTGGATGCTGACCTCCCCAGCACAACTTCACTCATCATTAACCCTCTCAGATCTAATTGATACTGTTGTTGCCTTAATCACCTTCAATGTTGTACAGAATGTCAGCTCAGTACATTTCCCATTGCAGCTATACAACTCCAGACCATCCCGGTCCAAAGACATGTGTACTGCATGATTTATTAAAACTACATATGTTAAAAACTATAAATAAAAATAAGGACAGTACAGCAAACTGCAAGATATTCAGTACTCCGACAAAAAGAACCCTAGGTAATATTTTGATATTTTAGTTTTGTGAAAATAAAGTCTGAATTATTTTCCACTACAAATGTTCTGTACTTCCAAATCACTAGTGTTTATTCCATTGTCTTATCCATTGTTTCAGTGACTTTTCTTCTGCAGTCCAGTCTGATTTTAAGATTGAGTTACATTACTTTCAAACACTGTGCAGGAAATCCTTACATTCTATATTACATTATACAGTATATGCAGTACATTCAATATTTTTTTTGAATAAATGAAAACTAAAAACTGTAAGACTGTTTGTAATGGATATCACAAAAATATAATTTATCCTCCTTTGGTTTTGACAAGAAAGGTAAGGTGCTTTCTGAGGCCTTTCAATAGGTTAGGATCAGGCACTTTTTATTGGGGGGTTTTGACCATTTCTCCATGCAGATGTTCTTTAGCTCCTTATGTGGCTCGTATCTTGTGAAGGCTTTTCTTTAGTTTGTACTACAAAATAAAGAATTGATTCTATTTAGTTTGTACTACAAATATTCTATTAAAGTTAGGTATGTAGTTTGTAAAAGCCAATCATGTTGATTTTATGCTTTCTTAACTATTTGTTCATTCTTTTCTTTATTTTATTTTTATTTAAAAAAACTTTAAATCATTTGACTATAGATTTAGTGTGTTTTAGATCATTATCCTGCTGAAAAGTCTATTTGCAACCAAGTTTGACGTTAGCGGGAATGAGGTATCTATAAAATATTCAGATATTTAAAATTTAAAATTTAAAATCTGTCCCTCAATTTTAACAAGTACACCAAGACCAGTTGAGCTGAAACACCAAAGCAAATTGGACTTACAGTTCCTTCACAGAAGGAATAAAATTATTTTTGAACATGAGTTTCACATTCTGCATTAATCACAATGAGACTGTCCAAAATCTCTATTTGTATTTTATTTAACTGTATCACCAGATTGGTCTCATTTCATTTGGGTGTAAGTATAAATTACAGACATCGATTCCGATATACTGTATTACAAAGCTTATTCTGTTTTACTCTCCTAGTGTTAATTTTCAGAAAAGCATTTCAATTCAATTCAAATTTTTAACTCTTCTTTTGACTCTAATGTAATTGTTTAGATTACAGCTTTTTGAAAGAAAAAGGTGGGCCTTAAAGGTCCAATAGCTTAGCGGCAGAAGGAAGAGACTGTCTCCATATAAAAACTAAATGGGCTGAATAGCATTCTCTCTTTTGTAACCTTTCTTTCTTATGCATGTTTTCTTATAGACAGATGTTTATGGACACTGCACAATGACAGGAGTGCCTCAATTAAGGAAGGCAGACTTGTTTGTGCTCTGTGGGGTGTCCAGCTGCTATGCTGACATCTCTGACCTCCCTTGCTGGGCTAAGGTCAGGCAATTCTTTGCTGAATTGTCTCATCCTTTCTCCACACCACCCCCTTCCCTCTCCTCCTACATTATCCAGAAAACCTGAAACCCCACAAGGGAAGCAAGGGAGGAGGGCTGATCAATACCTCTTATTAGCACACCAGCCCAGACTGAAGAAGCATGGCATTTGTCTTGTGTTCCTAGTTCACTAACTGGAATCCTGCCTCATTGATAAACAACAGCAGTCGATGAGGATAATTTACCCAAAGCATATTTTTAACCTTTTCTTGACCATTTTTTTATTGTAGGAGCCACGTGATGAGTATTAAAAATATATAATGTTTTGACAAATGAGACTAAACTAGAAATTAACAAGCAAACCCATCCTATACTGTACTTCTAGTTTGTGTCTTGCAACCTTTCCAACAGTTCTATACTTCTCAGATATTTTATAGCTTGAAGAGCTTTCTGGGGTCATAGGTTAAGTGCAGGATAATTAGGGAGAGCTGAGGATAAAGTATTGCAAGGGATAAAGATAAGAGAGCTGGGACAACATCCGATTCAGATGAGGCCCAGAAAAAAAGGAAACTTTAAAGCTCTTTGAAAAGAGTATACTAAAATATTCCTATTATCCCTAGGCAGAGCTATTTTCACTCATTTTGACGTAGTTTACGTGTGATCTTTTTAAGATCTTTCACTCAGGTCAACAAATTCATTGTTCTTGGCTGAAGTGCAGTAAAGAGGATTGGATATGTGAAGTAGAAGATCTTCATAATTTAATGTAGCATTCCTTCCTGCAAAAATGTCCCTTTCTCACCTGTCTCACTCTCTCAATGATGTCTGTACACATTAATTTATAAAAGATTAAAAGGATTAAAAATATTAATAATATTGAACTACTTTATGTTGGCACTGGTTCTTATTGACCTGTATATAATCATGGTGTTTTCGTCATAAAACTATGACTGATGGTTCCTTGTATTTTCTAACAGGCCTACATGTTGTTCTAATAAAGTTCATAATTCTGATTTTCCATCCCCAAAAGCCTAAACTGATTTTGGTCCAAAAAGAAGGTAGCACAGACACAGGAAATAACTTGTTAAATGTAAACTCTGTAGACTCGCTTGCAAATAAATAACACCCTTTCTTTACTTTTATTATTAAATATTTCAAAGTATTCAGTATGTGACACGAAATGCACAAAAACAAAAACTCTTTTCTCTCAGATTAAACAACTTTTCAGGTTTGTAAAATATAACAATTTTCTCATAGGAGAGAAAAACAAGACGTTAACATTTTCTGTGTAACTATGGCAAAATTAAAAGAGATGCTCAATCTTAAAAAGGGAAGCCATATTTCAGTCTTTACCACCAAAGACCCCTTTTTCTTTCTGTTCTGCTCCAAACAATGTTTTAGGACTGTTTGTGATTTTTACCCATGCTACAGATGGTAGCTCTAACACAAAATCTCATTACTTCTCTCTGTGATAAGCAGGACTCTGATTGGCACGTGTTTTTCCTTTACACTGTTTACTCTGCCAATGCTGTTTGCAGCTCACTTAATCTTATAACAGCTAAATTAGAGAATTAGGAATACAAACCTTCCCAGGATTTTAAAAGACATACGCTATTATGCCAGCTGACGTCATTCTTAGTGGTGATAAATAGTAAAGGTCTGGCCTAAGTGGTAGAATTAATATTAAATGTGTGTCTGCAACAGCTGACGCAGCCATTTCGTGTACTAAGAGCTTATGCTGGGTAGGAAGGACCGACTAAAGTTGACTGTGAGGGCACACCTAAGGCTGTCTCCAGATATCCCAGCCAGACTGCTAAAAGAGTAGTCTGTTTTCCAGATTACAAGTCCTTTATCTCTTCTATAATAAGAATTTTGTACATATTAACTGAAGGGGAAACTGAATAGATTGTTTTCCATGTATTTTGTCACAATAACCGCCCACCCTCCATTATCAGAAAGTTGGTCATTGGTGGTAAAAGACTATCCTGGAATAGGTGATCTAAATCTATTTCAATTATTGATTCTTTTGTATGCTTCAAACGAAGTGTTTCTAAAATGCTTGGATAAATAGGCTACTATCATCTGAACAAGGAAAGTATATTGACCCCTTTTACAATATTAATGTTTTCTTATGTTGTATTCTTCACCTAAAGATGTCACATGATTGGTGATGAGCACCATGATAGGCAGCATTTTTCTGGACTTGAGTTGTAATTGAACTTATGATAAGGAGTCCGTCCTCCTTGAAGCAATAGTTGATTCTAAAAGAGGCCCTGTTCAGGTAATCAGGGGTTTCTTCTTGAAGTAACCCTTTGTCAGTCAATCTAACCTATAAGATGCAGGTTAATAGACATGCCTGTATATCAGTGAGACAGGCTTTGCTACCCATGTAATAGTGATTGGAAAATGTGGAAAACACTTGAATAATAAAAAGAATCCCAGTGCCTTAACAGTTTAGAAATTAAGCTTTGGAATCACCATTTGAGATATTCTCCAACTGTCTTATCTGTAACGCTGTTTTAAGACTGTAAACATGGGATATATAGGTTCTGTTTGAACCTATCCTGAAATACTTTATGCTTTCATGACATCATAGATGGCAGTTTGTAGCACCTAAAGAATAATCTTTCTTAGGTTATACATTGCTAAAAAGCTAGGATTTATTTTATTTAGCTTTCCCAACTTATTTATTGAGCTCAGGTAACATAAAGCACATCTTTATGTTACCTGAAGAAGACCACACCTGAAGAAGGCTCCATGGCCGAAACGTTGTGTTCTTTCTTCTTTCTTCTTTTTTTCAGCATGGAATAAACCTATTACTTGTTCCTTTGCAGCCTACGCATGCTGATGCAGCTACCCACCTGAACTACATAAAGCACATCTGTCATCTTCTTCTGTAACTGATGTCATAATATACTGTGTACCTGTAAATTATTTGTAATGTACAATTAGTTCATATTTAGCAAAATAAGGCATAACTTCATCCTTCACAAATTTCATCTTTATGGTAGATTAGCTGCTTTCATTTACACATTTCTGGCAAATTGTTTTCCGGTGCTGCCTCTGCTTTCTGTCTAGATTATTAGCTCCTATTTACTCACAGCACAAGTCACATTTTCTGCGTGCTTTCTTTTAATTCTCTTAAAACCGTATGTGCCTCTCCTAAGATTCTACTGTAGTGTGCAACTTTCCAGTAAAACAATGTAAGCAAAAAATGTGTGCAGTTATCAAGCATACAATATTTTACTTAAAATAAAGACGTTTGTTTTTTAAACTAAAATGATCTACAGGGTTTTGAGTTTTGTCTAAAGTAACTGAAGTATTGTGGCCATGCACAAGCTGATGAAAAATACAGATAAAATCATGAATTACACTCAGGACATATTTTTAAGGTAATGTTATACTCTTATGATACATTTTTATAGTTAACTTATTTTGTTGGAATGATAAGCAAGTTCTATTATTGATAACATAAGAAAACACGTTGCTGTATTTAAAGAGGACTAGACTATACATTCCAAACAAACACACCTCATAATTTTATGCATGTTTCTCACACTATTAAAATGTATCCAAGCACCTAGAGTGCTTTCTCCTTCTCATACTAGACTAATACTGCATATACGTAATCAACACTTCCAGCTACACTCTTAAAGCACACCGTTTTTTACAGAAAACTCAAAAAAACATTAATTGCACTTATCATGTGAACTACTGTAGGAAATTGCAATGGAACATGTACTGTATTGTCTCTCCCCATGAAAAGAATTTACGGAGTCATGACTCCATAGCCTGATCCAATGTAAATGACTTTACACCCCTGAGCACCCTCGTCCCATCAGAAGGACCAAGATGCCTTTCTGATTATAAATGATCAAAACCAGCTGGTTAAGAAAACAATTGAATTCAAGAAACGAATTGATTTGTCATTATTCTAAGGTAATATGCTTCTTGATTATATATTTTAGTTATTCAGCTTAATCAAAACAGAATTGTGGCCTCACAATGCCTAATGTTATGTTCTCTCAGTACTGGCTAGATGCATGTTAAGTAAGCAAATGTGGAATGATGTGTGTGTATACTGTATATAAGTCATGCATCATTCAAGCTTGTTTTGTCCCTTTACTGAGATTTTCACTGTTACTTTGAAAGTCAGTTCCAATGATGTCCATGTTTCACAAAGCACCTGAGATAGGAAAATACAAAGTTCTCTATCATCCGAAATAAAAAATGTACAATTTAATTCACCAAGGTCTAGAAGAAGAGGATTCTTGCTGTTAGTCAATAATTGAGCATTTGCATGTCATAGTAATCTTTTAAGAGATTAGCAAGAATGGTTAAGATGCATACTCCTGCATACTACATACTGAACATTCTTTAAATAATCAAGGACCTTTATTTAAATGCCCAGTTTAGTGATATCCCAAACCTCAAAAATCTGACAACCAGAGCAAAATAAGGATCTGAGGAATTAATCTTTTTTTTATAAGTATTGGAATATTTTGTATGCAAAACCATGAGGAATGGAATCTGAACTGAAATCTTTCATTTTTCTTAACTTAAAGCCTCAGTAGTGTATATTGAGGTTTCCAAACAAGGTCTCTTGTTGGAGATCTGATTCTCAAAATTAAGCCTTCCATGTTTAGTTTAAGTGGAAGAAACTGTGACATAAGACATAAACAGACGTAAACAGATTTCAACTCAGCATTTCCCTCCACAAGTAATCTCTGTATTGCAATAATGGACAGATGCATAGAAATAATAAAAAGAAAATCCATGACACTAAGAAACTGATTAACATGCATATCATACACAAGAGGAATTCTTCCATATTAAGAAAGCCTGCCTTATTTACATGTATTCACCCCTTCCGCCTTGATTTTAAACTAAAAACAGCAATGAACAAAGAAAAGCATAATCCTGCACTCAATGATCAGTAGCTGCCTCAATACAAGAGGACACCAAAATGTTATGGCATGTATTACAGAGTACAATTGCATCACAATCTAAAAGAAAAAACAACATCTGATCACTGGGCCAGAAATAGCATAGGCATTGTTACATATTTTTAGAACTCTGAAGCAGAAGAGTGAAGCAGAAGTCATACAGCAAAGAAAAAACATCTGTCTGTAATAGTGCTGCAAACCTATATTTATGATATATCTATATGTATTATCCTTATGAAATAGTATATAATATATAGTAAAATATATAATTGCATTATAGAGATTTCATTTTATTTTAAGCAACTGTACTGCTTAACACAGATAAGCAAGATTATTAGATGTTACTTGTCAATCTGGTCCTAAGCAAAAAAAACAGACTCCAATCCAAGGAACCAGGTCATGTTGGAATGGTAAAACTCGGTTATGTCAGCCATACTTTTTTTGCCAACAGAGGATTACAAAAGACAAAAGGGAGATAAAGCCGCTGTTCAAAATTCTAAGACGACAAATGGAGAGGGAAGGTGGCACTACCTGACTCATTCTCATCAGGCTCTTACAGTCACTAAAGGCTAAGGTCTGGTAATGTGATAGGTGCACTAACATTATTGGAGTGAGTGAAAGAAGCAGGCAGTACACTAGGAACACACAAAGCCAATGCTTTGTCTGCTGCTGTCTGTGCTGACTCCACAGGGGCACACCTCGGTGCACACAGACTGCACACAGATTCAGGCTGACTCGCCACTTGGGTGGGGGTGGAGGGCTACTTGACTAATGATTCTATTTCGGTCCTTGCCGCTTTTAAAATTTTAAATATACACGCGCAGACTTAAGGGAGCCCGGGGATGTTTTGCAAATAGCTACAGTACCTGCTTGATTTTTTTTTATTCCACTCTGTCCTTCCCAATAAAGGATCCAGGATTGCCATGACTCCTGGAACTGATTTTGGAATGGGATATAGTTTTTGGGTGGATGGGGAATAAGCGAATAAGTGAAACAGTATGTTTAGCAAACCCAGCTGAACTATGGCATTTTAAACCTGTACTCGATACATATTTAAAAAGGTACTGCTTTTGAGCCTCTGCACTCAGTGTTGGACCCCATGGCTCTCACTGAAAGATTTATCTCGCTATACTTTGGACATGAATCACAATGTATGTTTGCCTTAGAATGATAGCACTGGTAGTACCAGACATGCCATATACTATGCTGTTTGTTTTCACGTTTTTCACTTTTTTGTTTTTCACTAAATCAACTTCATGTTTCTTCTACAATTTCATACACTGTTAATGTATCTAAGACTAGTTATTATGTATTTTGATCAACTGAAGACTGTACAAAACTATTTTGCCAAAGTAACTCAGACAGACCTTAAAAAAAACAGCTCTCCATCAGGACTTGAGCACAGGTGTCTCTTTAACTACTTTTAGCAAGACTTCCTGAGCTACCTTTCAAGGAAGGAATAACTGGGAGTCTACCAATAAGCACTATTAAATACAATCTGATGCCACAGAGGTTTAAGAGGTTCTTAGTATAAGAATCAAAATGATCTGGGATATGGCTTGTACTACACATTACTACCTCCTCAAACATTAGTCACCTATAGGACTTTACCCTTGCTGACTTGGGTACCACAGACAGATGCAATCACATCTTTACTCTGTAAATGAGGTAGGTTATTGGCAGGTTTCAGAGACTACAGGGATTCATGTGTCAGCTTATCAGTCAGTAATTTATAGGAAAACCCTTCCCCCCTCCTACTTCCTGGAATATTGCTTCTTTTCATTATTGAAACAGCCCTCATCTTTGGCTCTTCCTTTCTTTCTTATTAAATCTGTGATTCCGGGAGTGCATTAGCAAATTAAATCCAGGACATGAGTCACCGCTGCTGCTGTAGCCTTCTCTTCTCAGAACCTATCAATTGAGAAGTGTATGGCGTTGTGGTCTTTACACATTCAAACTGCGTCTCTGCTTTAGCTGGTTTGTCTCCGCAGCTCCTATTTTGCTCCATGACAAAGAGGTCCTTATACGTGGATATGGAAGAATGCAAGAACCTGAAGAATCTCAGTGAATGCAGACATCAATGAATAAACATGTCCTTGCACCCACACATAGTCTTTATGTACTGTAGTTAGCATTTAAGCAGCGTCTTAAAATAACATTGGGTGCCAAACATACTGTATTTGTTACAAAGTTATTGTAACTTCAAGAAGACTTAAAGTAAAGATAAAATATTCCTCAGACTTATTCTGCAGAAAGATCAGAAAATAAACATCCCTTTGTTTCTTTTTTTTTTGTTTGTGTAAAAAAAGTGAAATATTTAGTAGTTTGCATGTAGACTGTGCTCTTACTGTAGGACCCTTTCAGATTGCAACATGACTGCACCCTTAAGCTACCTTCTTCTGCCTCATGTTTCTCACTTCTGACCTTTCAATGAAGCTTTCTGCAAAAAGTAAAAATGCAACAACAAATGTCTAGGATTATTAATTGGTTAACAGGTTGATAGTTTCATTTTTCACAAAAGGAAAAACATCTTTTAAGGTTGCTTGTTTTATTAACTTTGCCGTTATCGCTGTAGAGTATGCAGCTATAACAGTATTTGTAACATAGACTGACACACACAGAGAAAATATCTCTAAAGAGTTTCAGGTATGAAGTGATAAAATGTCAATAGTGACATGCAATCTAAAGCAAAAATCACTTTGTACTGTATGTCCTTGAGGTCCCTAGAATGCCAATGCTTTTCTGATTCCAAGAGCAGAATATAAAATCTTACCTCAGCTCTCCCTGGGAATTGGAAATCTGTGATGCCTTTGATTAAGAAGAGGATCTATGACTTTTTTTTTGTAGTCCATGACCCTTTCTGCAGTGTCACCACCAAACAGGACATTACTCTGTGTCATGTACTCACATGATAGGACGTGAAGATTTATAGAAGTTACCATGGTTGCATGTCAAGGATCAAATCTTGAACTTTTCAATAATCTGGCCTACCTCTTTCTAACCCTTCAGTTTATATATACACAGCGTCTACAGTTCAAATATTGGGTGTGTATTTTTTCTTTTTATAAACGTACTTTCAATTGTTTTATCTATCGGCATTTTAGCACTTTCAGCAAACAGTAATGCAGAAGTCTCAGACATTAAATCTTTGTGTTTTGATCTAGACTTAGGAATTTGCCTTCTAACTGGCAATGCCATACTTAAAAAAAAGATGTCCTACTGTATGTGTCAGTTATAAGCATAAGACAGTTTAGAACTAGTCTATCATATCTGGTTGTGCATGATGTGTAACGTCCATGGGTCAGGTGAGAAAATAGTTTTCCCTTTTTTTAAAGTACGGTTCTGTTTCTCTTTGACACTCATTCTGCATTGGAGAGCACTTAAAAATCTAGTTCCTAACAAGGAAAGGTTCCATTCCCCTTTCTCTCTCTGTGGTGTGGAGGGATTATGCCACCAGGGATTAAGGATGGCATTTCAGTCAGTTAACTCGGCTATTCTCAGAGCCATTGTCATAGTCATTTTTGGTTACAGGGATTTGAAAAGCAGACTCCTATCTGTTAAATAATCGTGCAGTCTTGCCTGAATAGGAAAATAGAGAAAAGGCCAATCACACGCTTTTGTTTTCTTCAGCAGCTAACCCAGTTTCAGTGGGGAGGCCTGAAGATTTTCTATTTAACAAGACAAGTCATTTGACCTAATTCCTTCCAAAGTAAGATGTACCAAGAGATAAGGCTAACATGCTTTCATTAACTTCAGATGTGTGGATTATGTGAATTATGGCGTTTTGAAAGCAGGGACCTTCAGCAAAAATAGACCCTGATCTCAATACAGCTAAAAAGATGTTATTGCTGCATTGGAAACCTCCCCTGGTATCACTGGCTCCTACCTTGTCTTGATATTATTTGTACTGTATGTACAGTAGCTTTCTACTTGTTGACTCTGTGGTGCCTAGGCTGGGGAGCACAGTGGTGGCTTGGAGTGCTGTAGCTGACATTATCAACTCTTTAGTATTGTACATAGTGCCTCATAGTCCCCTACTGTAGCTCTTTCTAGTTGTCCTTTGGATTGAAGCATGGAGCGAGTACCTGTATATGGTTGCATTACACTGTTTTGTTCGTATTTTGTTTTGGCTTGGAAATTAGGAAATTGACATATGTATGTCATATAACAAAAAGTTCATTATAAGGGTATTTATAATCTCTAAACATTACATTACAGAATGTAATCTTCATGGTATGGCACTTTAAAAATAATGAAAAATGGAGCTCTGATCAAATATAGTGAGTGTTTTGGCACAAATGGGGATAAGTGGGTTTTTTGGTATTGCATACAACAATAATGCTGCAATTCAGTGCCAGTGACCATAAAAGTATTTGATAATAGAGAGCTTTTGATGTGCTTTTTCTGATGAGAAGTTTATTTACTCAGAAGGCGTGGGAATATTAGTAGTGAACTGGTTTGAAAGAAGTTACCATGAATTGTGGACTGGCTCCCAAATTCAGCCTGTATCTTTTATTGCTATGGGCTGACATTAAAAAACAAGACAGTACAAACGAAAAACAGCAATTTATGGTTGAGACTGGTTTCTGAAACATGAGCTGAGATTTTACAGTCAGACTAAACCGTATAGTAAATGTGATCTTAAATAGAATGACCCCTAAAATCTTTTTTTTTCCAATTGGTCAGGGCTTTCACATTTTAACTAGGCTTAGCTTTAAATCAAACCTCAAGCAGTTTGAATAATGAAATTTCACTTTCCTTTATACCCCAATAATTGAGGAAAGCTATGGTACATAAGATATTGAGAATACTGATTTACATTCTCTTGGATCTAATTACTTTTAAATAGAGTTCAATTTAAATACAAGCTGTTAACCTAACCACAAATTAATTTCTGAGTACCTTGTCTTCCAATAGGAAACAAACCCTTTTTTTAAACCTCTGTTCTCAGTCAAATATATCTTACAGCATTGAAATGCTTCACATAGCATGAAAGATGGCGATAATTAAGTAATGGAAAATCTTTATTTAACTGCATTACCTATTTAAATGATTTCTGGATTTAATTGCACTGACATGTATATCAAACACCTGTTTTATTAACAGATTGCCCGTTGCTTCTAATTCCTTGCAAAGCATGGGCTGTAGTCATTTTCTCTTTTGAAACCGATGACACTGACAGACTCACACCAGTGTACGGTGAACTTAAAAAATATATATTCCGGCTGTTTCTTTGCTGTGTCATCTAACATGAAAAGGTTTCAATATGAATGAATAAAATCCCATACCAATACTAATAATTATGACACGTCAAGGTGCTTTATAATAAAAAGAAAATCAATACCATCAATATCAGCCCCAAACCCAGTTCAGCTGAGGAACGCGATGCAGTCTAAGCAGCTTCATAAGGCAGAGGGCTTTTTGCCCTTTAGGGTACAGGAGAGTGCTGTTCACTTGGGAGAGAGACTTTGAGATAGAGACGGAAGTGCAGCCTCCCGTAGCCCACCATGCGGTTCAAAGAGGAAGAAAGGTAGGGGTGTCCCCCTTTATATACAGTAGGGTGCAGTGGGGGAGGCAAAGGTGCCAGGGAGAAGGTCAGGCGGCAAAGGCCCAGTCCACGTCCCCAGGGTGAGGGAGCAGAACGCTACAATACACGGGTAAAATATTTCAAGAAAACACAGATAAACAAAGAAAAGAAAAAAAATATCCCTAAATAAATCAGGAAATACAAGTTTTATGAATGTGCTTTAAACAACTTGCAAAAAAGAGACAGAGAATGGCAGTCTCATACACCTCCAGATAAAGCAAATTCCATAGTTTATGTGTATAATTGTAGAAAGCCCCATTGCCTAAATATATGGCACCTTGTTGTGGGGATACAGCAAATCAGAATCTATTGATCTGAACTGTCGGGGTAAAGTGTATTAGCTCAGTAAGTGTTTGAAGTAGCGAGTAGCTAGATTTAGAGCTATATAAGTCAGGAGAAAGATTTTAAAACCAATACAAATCCATAGCAAGCCAATGAAGGGAAGCCAAAACAAGGAATGACGTACAGTATTTGTACCAGTATAATCTAATCTGGTTAAAATTCAATCATCTTAATTTTAAACATACTGATTTCTTTTTTGATACTACACTTAAAGGCTTCAGTAAACAGTGATACTGCCTAGAATATAGTACAGTTTTCTACACTAATCCAAGCTAGAGAAAACAAAGAACCATTTACTAATAATCTTGATGTGACAAGACATGACATCTCTTGCTATATATGTGATATGTGAGTTTTAAATTTTAATCTCAGGTGAAGGAGGATACTAGGAGGTCACACCTGGGTATGCACTGTTTACAGATAGCTGACCTACCTGAATATACAGGGTAGCTGACCTAGAATAACATGAAGAGGTCACACCTGGGTAGCTGACCTAAACTCCAAGCCATAAAAGACCAGGCTAAAGTCATTCATGTTACATGGTTTTAGTTGAGGTCCCAAAAGCATCAACTTTGTCTTGACACCTAACTTGTTAAGCCTTTAAAAATGATTTGCCAAATTTTAACAAAAGAGACACCTTGATCAACTTAGTATACTTTATATCATGATAATGAAGAATGCGTAGCAAAAGTTGAATAACATAGGGCCCAGAATGGAGCCCTGTGGGACACCAGAAGTAACTAAAGTGATTGCAGATAACAATCTGTCTCTAATCAATACAGAAGAATTGCATAGCGGTTTTAAAGACAGTAATAAGATCCATTAAACCAAGAAATGAAATGCAGCTCAGTCTAAAACCCTATTGATATCCTTAGCTAGCTTCCATTAGTAAGTGGAAGAAGCTTATTTCTGATACTTTGTTCTGAAAGAATAACAAACACATTACAATACTCTTTTTATGTAGAGAGAACAGATTTAATGTTTAGTTCTAACATAATGTTACACCATGAAAAGCTGTCTAGGATAAACATGACTAATTAACTGGTGTTGTTTCTAGGACTGTTGATGAACTGCAAGGTCAGTATTATTCCACCTTCACTCTAACTTGCAACCTGCAGCTTTCATACAGTGCAGGCTATAGCTCAGTATACCAAGGAGAGTGACAGGTGGAAGAGACAGAACACAATTTCTCTGGGGGCTACACAACCAAGAATATTAGATCAAGTACTATTGGACAACTAAAACATATTACCCAATGTTTTATGTTGGGCATCAAGTGTGAGTCTGAAATTGCATCAGTGAACCTGGCAGGAGTCAGTGATTTTCAAAGTATGAAATATAGTGCTGCACTTAGTACTAGAGGGTGGTAATGGACATTCTAGTTTACATAAAACTGACAGATGGTCTGAAATGCCTAAATCAAGAACATCAATATTGAAAATTGACAGGCCACCAGTAATTAGAGGATCGTATGCATGACCCCAGACATGAGCATGAATATTAACATGTGAAACCAAAACAATTTAGTAAATTGAATCAGCTACAAAAGTATCACTGTGGGCATCTTCACCAAAATCCTCTTAAAGAGGATTGAGAATTCATTTAAAAAAAGCAGTGGTTGACTTAAGATGAAAGTACATTACTCCTGTGCATTCCGCTTGCAAAGCTGTTTTTTTTATGCACCTTGTAATCTGCACTGGTTGCATCTCAGAAGAGTATTCTGTTTCAGTTCCTACTGTGCAAAAAACCTGAGCTGCTCAACTTTTTTGGCATTTCTTACTTTGTTGTACACAAATGTACCAACTAAACTGTATGACCAAGCAATGCAGTCAATAAATATTCTAGATATTTTTCTGTTTATTGAATGAAATAATAATTTTATTATACTGTATAACTGTAAGGCAGTTTATTTAATATAGTTATCACTGGCAGCAGATGAAATGTCATTCCACACCATATATTTTTTGTGTTGTCATTATACAGTATGCTGTAAGGACTGCTGGGGACACAGAATAGTTCTCCACTTCAACAGCAGGTCTTACTGTAAGTGGTTTATCTTTGAATTGCTTCTTGAAACAAAATTTTCACTGGAAACAAACAGCATGTGTGATGTGGTTTGACATCTCATTGTTTACTTGGCCTGTGACCTCATCAACTTCAACCACTGGGTTTCAATGACAGCACTGGGAAACTAGTGGTGGTTGTGGGTGTCAGCACCCCTGCAAGTGTGCCATAATTTCTGAGGGAACGGAAGGCCTCTGGGAGACCATAATGGTAGGATGGTATGATGGAGAAATAAAATATTTTACTTTACATAGTTGACTATTGTGTTTTTATATCCCACATAACACACATAGACATGTAAAAACAGACTTGATCATAGAAAAACAGAACAGGATGAAGTGCCTCATGCTTTGGTGCACTGCTCTTGCACTGCACATGTAGCCAGTGTAGATTGTAGCATTGATTACAATAGATGAGTCTACAGGAGCAGCAGATGGATGGTAAGCGTAGCTTAGCTATTAGGAGACCAATAACCCCAAGCTGCCTCTGAAAGCCAAATACACAGATTAATTGAAAGCAGATATGAGGTATTTTTATCTAGAACTAAAACTGTAAATGGCAGATTTTTCTAAAAGGAACATGGAAGAGTTCCTGGCTTAACAGCACTCATTCAGCTCATACCACATCTGCATCAGACATAAAAAAAATCCAGATCACGACCAGTGTTGAACTCATTTAACAACAAAGCCTTGTTTGTTAAAGACAAGACGTCAGGCAACTGATATGCCAAAAACAGCCTACATTTCAGTAGTGAATACCAACCAGATTGTTGAACAAAGAATCTGCGCCAATGGGAATGAACAATATTGATACTTCTTTTAACAGAATCTATGGGGAAGAACCCTCTGATTTGTGTTGATCAGAAAACACTCCTTTATGCAATGTTGAGTGATCACAGCCATTGTGTAGTTCATATGTCAATGACAAGATGTTACTAATGAAATATAAATTGTGTGAGAGAGTACTGCAATAATTGTTGTTTCCCCTGCAAAGGTAACTGGTGCCAGTCTAAAGCATACAGTGGCCTAAGTCAGTAAGAAGACATGTGAAACTCTTCAGTTTTTATAGAATCGTTATTTTAAACTGTTTCATCGGTATTGATTAATACATGAAAACCTTAAAGCTTTGCCAACATTTTCTTTGTATATTTTGGATATATTTGAGTGTAAGGGGCTGTGGCGTACACTGTTGTAGCATTAGCAAAGTGGCATGGAAAAAAAGGAGCAATTTCAAAGCTCTCAAGACTCTCCAAGGAATAGCAGGCAAAGTAAAGCATGAGCACAAAACATTCGATTGCAAGGTTACAGGTTAATAACTTACTTCAGGGAAAAACCCGGTCATGTTGCATTTATCAACATTTTGCATGTGGAAGTAGCCTGGGAGTGCTGGATATGGATTATTTGGACATATTCATGTGTAAACCTTCACATTATGCAAAGAAGCACTCAGTTTTTACAGTCATTAGTGTTGTATAAAACAATAGCATATAAATCTGTGCAATACTAGAGTTAATGGTCTCTTAATGGCTTTGTGGTTAAGCTGCAGAATAGCAACATTTTAAGGCTCTGGAAGGATATGCTTTATAAGTCTAAAGAGCAGCAATAAACTAATTAAGAATATTACACTGAAATTAATTATATTTTCCAATTAACAGTTGTGATGTTATTAATTAAGAGTGATCCACATTTGAAATGGCAGATTCAAAAGGCTTTTAGTGATAAATGTTCTTCCGTCTTTTTTTTTCTTTTATTTCTGTCATACCTTTGGTCAAAATGAACTGGGGCTGTGTTTTATGACCAATTCTAAACTCATTCTGTTAAGGCTCACACAGTCAAGAGCCTTAGAGGATATCAGTTAGAATTAGGTAAAAATATTCATTTATGTGGGATAGGATGAGAAAAATTGAAATTTATCTTTTTGTTATTTTTTCAATGAATTAAAGCCTATTTATTTTTTTTTGTTTTGTTTGTTTTTGGTTGTAGTTGAGAAATAGTAAAAAAAGTCCAAACTTCAAAAGGTTAAACGTTTTCTTTGACAGAACATCTCTTGTCATTCAGACATTTTAAACTCAGTTCAAAAAAGTTTCACACACAACTGCAAGTCTGTCTCTAAACCTTATTCGTATTGTAATTGTGACCCTAAGCCTTTCTCTTACTGAAATATTACAATCCAAAAATCATAAAAATTAAGCATCTCACATACTGTTCCAAAACCTTGTTGAATACATGTCAGCTATTTGCAATGATAATCAAAACCTGATTGTTTTTATATAATTGTTACAAATATTCTTCAGAAGCAATGTGGTGAAACAAGTGAAATATGAAGAAATAAACCATTGTGGAGATGCAATTCTCCACACTTTGGTACTTGATTTGATGATTTGTTACTATCTTCAAGCAGTAGCATTGCCACCATCTAGCCCAAACATGTCAGATCTCAAAAGCCAGCAAGGCCAGGCTTGGGCTGTACTGGCATGGAAGACCTACAGGGAAATTCACATCCCTGTATTAAGTGGTATTGCTGGAACAGTAGGTACATAAAAAAAATATCTCCAGTTGTGTACTGTCTTACACATTTAAAGCACCTTACATATTATACATTTTAAAAATGGAAAGAAAATTATAGTTCAATGAGTACGCTAGACAGATGTGCATGATAATACAGCTTCTGAGGTTGATTCCTTACAGAGTCAGAGTAAAGCAAGCTGAGGTGAATGTTTTCTACAGTATATGATTGGTACAGCTAATTTCATGTAAGGTTTAAATTGTATGTACTGTAGATCTAAAGGGAGCAAACTTATTTAAATGCTAACCATCAGTGGTAAAGCACTACTGAAAGTGGTCTGGTATTTTTTGGATTGAAATGCATAATGCGACTGGGCAGCCCCAGGACCAGTAAAGTTATTGGTCTATCAAGAAAAAAATGGATTGCTATGGATTTCTGTCTCCAGAGCAATAGGGAGCCATTGTAAGACAGTGTATGACAAACTAGGGGAGCTACGGTAGGTATAAAATATGTGGAAGTACATTTAAAACAGAACGGGAGGTACTTTTTTATACAAAAGGTTGTGGGAAATTTGAATAATCTAACCAAGTATTGAAGCCTGTACACTGTTAAGAAATGGTTGAATGAAACAGGATTAATAAGCTACCAGCAACCAAAGAAGCCAAACAAAAGGCCTCCTTTCATTTGTAACCTTTGTTATGTTCTTATGGTAAGGGTTCCTGTCACCTACATCCATGTTGCAGATACAGGTTGAAGCAGATGGTGGTCCTGAAAATAGCAAGGTACTGTGTAAGCTCGCCAGGACAAGACCAGCACAAGACAAAAGTATTAATGAAACTTTATAAAACCTTTGGTGGAAGAACCATCTCATTAGAGATCCACCCAAGAGATTTACCTTGGAATTACACTGCAAATGAGTAGCAAATAACCGCCATCTTTTTGTTTTCAGCTTCAAATAATATTTTTATTTAGGGAAAGGGATGGGATTAGACAACAAAGGAAGTTAGTGTATTGGCAAAGGTTTTTATATTTGAGTGTTTCTTGAATAGCTTCTGTCTCTGTAACGAGGGAAGGGTTAGAACCGAATCGCAGGTTGCGTCGTTTCACAATCACACTTAATCGTTGGTATACAAGTACAGTATGTCACTGAAGATTTTCGCCTGTGCGTATTGCACAACAATTCATAAACCCTTTTTTTAACGAGTCACCATAACGTAAAAAGGGAATTGCACTCTTCAGTAAGTACTACTTCAGTTATGTTTTGGCAATTACAGAACAACACAAAGGGCAAACTACTGTACGTTGAAGCACGTACGGTGAGGGGACAGTGAATTAAACTGCTATTGCACACTTAAGTGTGAACATATAGTATACTCTAATTAGTATTTAATGTAACATGCTGGAAAGGCGGATATTACCACGTTGACTAAAGTCGGGTTACCAAATGAATTCGTTTATTTATTGAGTAGGATCAGTCCATACTCTATGTTCGAATTATTGATCTTTCCATCCTGCCTTATGCCTCCCGTTTCGCTCTATATAACACAATTAAATTTTAGTGAATGATGAGGCTGTCATTCGCATTATAGTCTCGCTAGCTCATTTAAGTCTCTCCTCTCTGGACAATAACTCACAAGCGCAATTGTAGAGATATTCCTAAACAATAAGAACCTACTGTATATAATCTAGAGTGTATTCCGTCAACATCAGTCACAATCACGGAATATCTCATTTTAACCTGTTTATGGGAGAAACACAGGCAGTTCAGTTGAGCCGGTCCGCTTTGCATAAGAGAATGCAGAGCGTTAAGGCATTGGTTGTAGTAATATTCAATACTCGTGCGTTGTTTCACATTTTCTTGTTAATTTAAGTTAATGTATGTAACTTTAGTATAGTGGCCACTAAAATTTTGATTGAAAGTGATGTGATAGTCGTGTTTCCCAAAACTGCTCATCATCTACCCATGAAGCCGAAATCTGATAATTATATATATAACTATAAAATACCATATTCATCCGAAACATGAAGTCTAAGCGATGCACGCCCCTAGTTGCTGAAACTTCAACACAAACGGCATGCTTCATGCTGAGCAACACCTAGAGCATTTCATATAACAAGTACCATAGTGTTTTCAAAACAGAATATCACAAGGTCCAGCTAGGATATGACCGATCATTATTTAAAAAGCTACGACTACGTTATCAATGGAAGGTTTAGGGGATAATAAAAAGTACGTTCTTACCTGTCTTTATGAGCAAAGAAAAGGCAGAAATCCTGAAATATCTATAATTCCTCGGCTGATGTCCACATTGTCAGTAAGACGCTTTACTGTAACAAGTAATCCCGATGTCACTCTGTAACAATAAACCAGCAGAGAGCAGATAAGAGGGAGGGAGGTTGGCGAGCAGGCAGGCAGTGGCTCTGGGACTACCCCAACGGGATCCAATTACAACAGACAAATGAGAGGCTAAATGAAAACAATGCACTCTGGGTAAGACCATCTGCCAAGGTCCCAAGCATTCCACCCCCACCTCTTTGCCAAGGAATAGGAAAAGAATAGAGCTCTAGTATCGTCTTGGTCCACTTTATGATTCAAATACTAGAGAGATACATTCCAAGTCTTAGGGACATCCTCATTGGTCTTCCACCCCGGTGGTGTAACGTTAATATTGTAGCATACCCCTAGCTGACGTGCTCGAGATCTTCCCATCTTCTACTCAAAATAAGACGCAGATTCAGCATCATTTGAGTGAATGAACTAGTGGAATGGGTTTTGTATTGCTTCGTGCCCCGCATATTCACAACAGTTTCCTTTCTCACAATCCCACAAGTTAAATTTAGAGAACAGTTCAGCGTGTATCATATTGGCGGCGTACAAAAGTCAGTTTAATATAATATTTACGATAATTAAATTTGGGTTTTATCTTCTTAACATAGCTTTATTTAAGATGAATATTTGAAAAAAGAAATGTTTATTTTTGTTTCTAGTTTGCCTCTTCCTCCTATTTGCATGGAGTCCAAAGACAATGAAGGGACCAGGAATATCTATTATTTTATGTATGCTTTTTAACATTTTGTATGTTTTGTGTTTTTTTATATATATATAGGTAGGAGATACTCTGCATTAGTCAATAGTTTAAGATTATGTGAGGCCACAAATGAGAAAATATATTTTTCACATGTTACTGGGCTGGATGGTTAATAAAGCTAATTTGTGAATATTCTTGTGATTGTGAAGTTCATTTCACAAATGTATGAACAAAAGTGAAACACTTTAGTACAGTGGATCATCTTAAAAGTATACTAGAAATGTTCATTACGTCCCCTTCTGGACATATATTGGCATTAAGGACTGAATGGGTTAACTGTCATTGTGATACTCCCTGTTTTAGGTCTCTGGAAACAGTTGCACTCGATCAGCAATTGATGAACATTGCACAAGAAACAATGTAACTGCCCATGTGAAGGTGACTCATGGTAGAAATATGATATTTCCAGTTTTTTTCTATTGCTATCATTAAAGGAAAGGAATTATGGGTGCTACTGTATATGAGGATAGAAAGCTCACATAACTAGGAAGTGGACCAAAAGCACTCAATATGTTGAGTCTTAAATGCAGTATGTTGTGATAACAGTATAGAGTTAACATTTTATTCCATAGCTACAAGTCACACCCTTAATTTAGAGCTGGACACAAACTGAATAGACTGAATATCAGGGCTAGTTTTTTTGTATGTAAAGGTTTGTGGTCACAGAACTGGTTTGTATTGCTTCAATTGTCAAAGATATTAAGGGAGCCTCCTGTGTATTTTTTTTCTTCAAAAGGACATGATTCCTGTCTTGTCCTGTGAGAAATAATCAAGAACACTACACAAAATGGGACACAACACTTGATTGTGCTTGACATGTGCCTTTGCACTACCATTCACAGAAGGAACCTTGTTGTTCGCTCTAGCTTAGAAAAGACCGACTCTTTTATCTAATCAAATAAAGCTGGTGTTCTGGCTTGTGTTTCATAGGCAGTCATTCTTTTTTTAAACTTTGCCCCTGGGATGACACAGCCAGTCCATGCCTCAGAGGTTTCCAACCAGTCAGGATATGCATAGGTCCTAGGTTAGTTGTCATTGTGTGCTCACAGCAATGTAAAGCGTCATGTTCTGTGAATAATGCTAGGATTTTCAGACTAGAGCTTCTAGGATTTTGTCTGATTAAACATAGGCTCCACCTAGTGGACCCATCAATGCTGATTATAAAGAGAAAAGCAAAGATGCTGGGCCAGATTGAATTTTTTATTTGTTTCAGCCTCACAGTTTTTTTTTATAGAGGAGGGGAAAAATATCAGCATTTAAAAATTGTCCAAAAATATTATTAAACTCCCTGTGGTGATTCTTAGAAGTGTGGTCAACTCTGTCTGTACTCTTTAAGGTATGGTCTCAGCCCCACTAGCAAATGGGATGTATCTGATCAGCAAATGGGATGTATCACACCTCACACCTGCATCATTGACGGTCAGAACTTTGATACTCTTCAATATGCTTCAACTGATCCTTAGAAAAACCTGTTGCTGTGCAGAAAGTGTGTATCTGAGCAGTGGATAAAGATCTACATTTTCAGCCTAATGCCTTTTGCCTGTTTTGACAGAATAAAGTCCCTCAGACTCCCTCAGAATTTTGGTCTCTGGTATACTGTGCTGTGAGACATAATATTTCGACTGTCAGAGTGTCAGAGCTAGAGCTCTTTAGTTGAGCTGAGATTCAAATTCTGGGTGGGTGCTGTTGTACCTTTGAGCAAGGTACCGTACTTCACTGAGATTGTAGCAGTAGAATCCCCTGCCACATAAAAAGATGGGTAAAAAGATAAGTCTCTTTTGAGAAAAGCATCCACCAAATTAATAATAACTGTGTTGAGGTCTAGGCTTTAGTAAAGTAAAGAAACACTGCACTATCAACTATTTATCAGTCCTCTTCACATGGGAAACCAATCTGCCTTTTGTCTCTATAGGGATGGTGATCAATATGTATACGGCAACATAATAAATAGGCCAAAGATGGTCAACTCTTGCTTTGAGAGCCACAGTCCTGTAGGGTTAGCAGACCTCAATAACTGATCAATTAATTTATATTTTGATATATTAAGCCCATTAATTCATTATTGCTTACATACAACAAAAAATAGAAGACTAGATGCCCAGGATTAGGGTTAGGCACACTTGTGCAGTTACTGTACAAACATGTCTATAGAGCTTTGGAGCTTTTGTAGATATCATTTGATGTTAAATATTTTTAAACAGAAGCCTAGATGTCTTCATATCTTTAGATGGACATTTCTACATGAAGCATATTGACATTTTGGAATTATTTTAGTGACATTGTGAGGGAGAGGAGCTTAGGCAGCATCCCATCGATCCTTCAGTTTGCACTTATAAATCATGTCACTGTTGTGCAGTGAGGTCTTTGTCTTGTGGTGTATAGTGCTAATTCCTTCTCGTTCAAAAACCTAACCTTTAATTCATTAATAAACTGTGGGATGTTCCTCTGCTGTCCTCTTGATTTAGAAATAATTATGGTGTTTTAGGAACTCAAGCTGTTTTTACCCAGTGTTGACAGAAAAGGCATGGTGGGTTTAGTAAGATGAGCTGTCACTGATTTAAAATCCATTTGCTCAAAACTTTTAACAAGACAAGTGGGTTTTTTTGCATCGGGATATTCTACCCTGCAGCCAGTCATAGATTAACAAGAGGGAAATGTCAGTCTCCCACTGCCCACTAATAACTCTCACAGCTGAGTGGCTGTTAGACAGCATCCATTCAGTCTCACAACAGCACAGCAATTCTGAATATGAAGCAGCCCTTGGTTTATTTGTGTGCAAGTGTGGCTTCAAAAAAGAAGATTCTGTCCTTCTCTTGCTTGTACAATGTCTAGGGTCCAAGGTGGGTGTAGGTGGGGGTAATACTGTAAATAAATAACAGTAGAAAAAAATAATTAGAAACCATAAAATTATTTCTTGAAATCATTTCTGCTGGAAGGTAGTCATTTCTGAGACCTCTTGAGTGCTGAATTTCATGATGAACTGGGTTGCTTTCCTTGTGGAGCCTGCATGGTCTCTTTTGTCTGCATAGTGTTTTCTAAATACATTATGTATTTTATATGTATTTTATAAATACATTAGGCAATGCATTTTGAGTAATACATTTTGGCATTTGGACATGAGCCTACACACTATTTTTTCATAAAACTGTTCAGATGAGTTAAGAAGTGCTGAATAGAGTGTATTAACATTGTGAAGATTTCATAATGCAGAATGTACAAGAGCAGACGGGATTATGTTACTGAGGGTGGTCCTGAACTACAGCTGGAGGCTAATACGAAGGGTGTGGGTGAATCCTAGAGTTTGGACAACAGGCTGGTGTAAGTGGTGGTCTGTCATTTAAATGAGATTCTGCAACACTCAGACAGAGTGGTAGTAATGAGAGACAAAGTGGCAGCTGCTCCTGTAAAGACAGCCATAGGCAGCAGAGAGCTAATGTTTCATCCCTGGAGAGGCTTAATCGAGACAATGCGAAGAACTTTCTTGTGTATCACATAAGAGAAGTTCCATATTAAAAGTCATACACTACAGAAGTTAGAAGATATCAGAAAATATAAAAAAATAAGTGTATTTATTTATATTATTCTGAGTGTGTGAAATTATAGTTGTAATATTCAGAAATCTAACACGCTACTAATCCTTACACTTATATAGAACTTTTCTGGAGACTCTCCTCAAAGTGCTTTACAATGGGGACTACCCTACACCTGGATGATGCGACAGCAGCCAGTGCGCTCACAACCTTTCAGCTGTCTGTGAGGAGGAGAACAGAGTAATGAAGCCAATTCATAGATGGGGATTATTAGGAGGCCATTATTGGTAAAGGACAAGGGGAAATTTGGCCAGGACACTGGGGTTAAACACCCCTACTTTTTTTGAGAAGTGCCAAGAGATTTTTAATGACCTTGCAGAATCAGGATCTCACTTTTATGTCTCACCTGAAGGTTAGTATCTTTTTTTTTTACAGTATAGTGTCCCCATCACTATACGGGACATATAGGACCCACACAGACTGCAGGGTGTGCATACCCTATTGGCACCACTAGCACCTCTTTCAGCCAAGAAACCACAGCTTTCCCAGGAGGTCTCCTATCCAGGTACTCACCAGGCTCACACCTGCTTAGCTTCAGCTGGTTGCTCGTTATGTGTTCCATGGCAATATACAGTAACTGGTGGCTATGTCTCATGAATGGGTAGATTTCTAAATTTTCTGAAAGTCTGACCTAAAATATAATAATTTTGGCGCATTGTGTGTTTCATAAGAGAAACCATAAAAAAACCAATGTGATAATAAAATTGCTTAAGTCAGGTCTATTTAGAGGTTCAATTAGTGATTCATTGTTGCATAATATTTTTTCTTACATTTAAATACATTAAATTAATTTAGTTTAAAATTTAATTAAAAATCCTAATGGGAAGAAACTTAATTTTATGAGCTTTGTGATCTCAATGTACAGAGGAATGTCTTGTGAGAATCTTTTAGGTTTTGTGCAGTGCTGCACTGCCCTCTGCTGTACACTTACCAGTTTGGTGTTCAGTAATTTGTTTTGACTGAGGGTGGCATGGTGACGCAGTGGGGCCCTGTGTTCAATTTCAGATCTGGGCTACTGTCTGTGTAGAATTTGTATATTCTTCCCCTGCTTCCTCTAAGTGCTCTGCTTTCCAAAAACAGACTGGTAGGTTAATTGGATTCTGGGAAAATTGGCTCTTAAGTTTCAGTGTGTGTGTGTGTCTGTGTATCAGCCCTGCAATGGATGCATAAAGGATGTATGCTGTTTTAGGCCTGTTGTCAGGATAGGTTCCAGCTCCCCCACATCCCAGATTTGTAGGAAGCAGTCAGAAAACAGATGAAAGGATGGACAGTTTGGCTCAGGGTGGAGGCAAGTCACAGAAATACCCTGAACAAGGCCTTTACTGCAGTTCACCTACAGGGCAGCAGATGTCAGAATGTAATTATCTGTACAAACAGAGTAACAGAATGGACCACATGAAATTAACTGGATACTAAACTCATTTTAAGATGATCATAGAAATTACCAGCCACACACTTTGTGCTGACCCATCCATGTCTGAGGTGTCTCTGCTTGGCAGGTGTGTCTAGCAGCAGAAGGAGAAGAAGTATATAAAGTGAAACAAAATATTAAGGATGCTTGTACTGTATATACTATCTATCATTTCTGCTGTTACAGTTTTCAATCTCACAGGTCAAATAGTATAGGAAACAAAATAAGCACAATATGATTCATACAATATCAGCTACTTCTTGTTAATATGAAACCATTGCCGGGATCTACAGTGTATCAGTGGCTGAACAACATTTTTATCAGCTCTGTCTGCTGGATACCAACACAAACAGGTGGGGTATAATTTATGTGATTTTGACATTTTCTTTATTATATACTGTAGGAATGCTAAAAAAGCGACCTGGTATGTTAGTCTATTCCAGTAACTCCTGGAAACTTTCTTCTGATAGCTTGAGGTGCTAAAACTGTAAGTTTTAGTTTGAAAAGTGAAGAAACAATGCAGTTTTGCTAATATTTTAAAGATTCAACATGAGTTATTTTCTTTAAAGTTGCCTGTGAAGCACCATCCAGCAGTTAGTTTAGCATTTTTATACCTACAGCACATACAACATCTGTTGAGGACAGAAGTGCCTCCTCTTCTTGGTCCAGCGTTTTCATGCTGGTCCTGTTCTCTGTTAAAAGAAAGTGTGTATTGACCTTGTTGACCTGCTTTCAAATCTTTGATGGTATTACAAATGTCCCTTGAAGTCTGCCCTGCTCAAGACTAAGAAAACTGAATTGAATTATTCTGTATAATGAAGGTCAGCTTTATGAAAGGATGCATGGGAGTTCCACAGTTTGACTTGTATCTGTTTGGTACCTATCACTTTCACAGCCTTAAAGTGGCCAATTCTCTTCTCTGGTGGTGTTGCTTTACAGCTAGACAAGGGGAACAAACTAAAATAATAACTGGCAAGGAATAGGGTTCTCCTGTTAGTTTAGCTCCTGATATGTGGTTTGCTGAGCTATTTTTATATGCTGCTGGAATAATACTTCAAGTAACATGAGACTGATAAGCCAGTGCTGAACTCCATACAGTCTTCAGATTAGCTTTGTTTAAAAAAAATGTCACAAATTGTAGATTGGCAGTGGCGATTCCCATAGATTGCTTAAAATAAACTAAAAATACAATCTGTCCGTGTACACATTCTAGTTTTTCTTATCCATGACCTCAGTAAATATTTTTCTAAACAAAAGGGTTAAATGATCTTGGTTTACATTTATATTTTGTCTAGTGTGACTGGAGCCCCGTAGTATTTGGCACCCCGCAGAATACCACATTTCTTCACAAAGCAACTGTCAAGCTGTGCATACAAATAACACTTTGATGTTTTTTTTAGTGGTCTTTAATGCCAACTGTGTAAAACAGGACACACATAGGTGAATGTATGTTTGAAAATGAGATGAGTAAGAAAAACAGTCTGTAAGTAATGAAAAAAATATTTAAGATTAGTGGAATTAGTGTGTGTGTCCGTGTCTGTTTATGGCCTGTGATGGACAGGCCATCCAGGAAACTTGGCCCTAGGCATGAATGTTTGTGTATATTTGTGTATCTTTCTTTTGATGGACTGGCATCCCATCCAGGATGTATGCTGCCATGTGCCCAGTGCTTGGCAGGATAGGCTTTGGCTTCTCCACAACCCTGTATAAGATAAAGCAGTTAGAAAATGGATGGAATATTTTAATTGATTGTTTTAATAATTCTGTTTAATTGCAGGAAATCAACAAAGTCTTGAGACATACATAAAGTAATACATTCTAATATATAGATATAATTTCCCTCAGCCATAGAACAGCGATAGGATTATCTTTATTTAAGATAAAAATGAGTTGTCTTTTATGTAATATCACTAAGTTTGCCATGTTGGGCCATGTTGAAATCAATGGTCTTATCATAAAGATTTCACAACAGCAATCACTTAAGGGAATGGATACAAACACATTTATCCAGTTTCTTGGTCTTATGCATCATGCAGTGCCGAAGCACACAGACGGCTAATATGTACAGTATATAACTAGCACTGTGGGCAACCTGAGCATTGGGAGATTGCTGATTTAGAGTAACAAATCAAGTCTATGTATGTTTTTGGGGGATACCAGAGCACTGTTAGAAAATCTAATCCAACTTGGGGAACATGTGTGAACTCTTCACAGTTAAAAGTATAAGTGGTTGTCTGTGAAGTAATTCTAATATATTGTACCACTAAAGTAATAGTAATAGGATCAATGTAGAATGAGCAATATCACACTACATTCTCGGTTTTAAGCAATTGCTGCCTTTTGAACCTGCAGGCACTTGGGTTGCACATTGATTTGAATTGTGACCAAAGACTGCTATTGCACCACCTTCGAATTATTGGAGAGCCAGGCAGTCTTCTGTTGTGGTTTCAATAAAATCTAGCTTGTAATTAGGTTATCAATGATTTTCACAATTTTCTGTTGCTTCTGGCTCTCATAGATTAAAAAGCATGGTGACTTTTGTTTTCTAGGGATTTTGAAGGGGTGGCACATTTATCAGAAAATATTTTCTTATTGCATTCTGAACACTAAACAATAGCTCATTACAAATAAGAGTGATAACTCAATAGGAACATGTTTTGATGCAGAACCTGTAACAACGCCTATATGACTCTCTAATAGTGAATAGTGAAAATGTTGAAAGAACACAATGACCATGTTGTTTCTGTCACGTTTTAACTGTCATCCTGAAAATAAGACATGTGTTTATATTTGTGAAAAGCAATGCATATTGACAACCTGCATCCAAATACATATTGTAACTCTTTACAGGAATCATTACACCAATGAAATTTTAACACATCCATTTGATTTAAAGTCAGAATTGCTGAATTTACCATTTTCTTAAATTGTACGTAGCACAACCAAGAGTACACTTGAGCTCGCTTATTTTATTGCTCCTGGGAGCTGGACCCTTTTTTATGGAGTACATTTATCTTTTTAAGTTGGTTTCTCAAAATGTTAGTAGCTATAGATGATTCAGCAGGAGAACAATGGTTTGGCTTTCGCAGCAACAATAAGAGGCACATTCTTACCACCATTAAAAACTGAGACTCAGGTGTTAGCCTTGAACTCAGAGCAAAAGACCATTTGTCATATTTAAATATTGATGTCAGGAGAAAGATCCTTTCTGTTTCTTTTATCTGTTTTAAAGAATATTAGGCCACATTTTCCTGTTGCACTTCAAACATGAAATTATAACTCCTTATAAATAAAAGTAAGTTACTCAATAATAACATGTTTTGGGACAGACCTGTAGCCAATCCTATATTACACTGTAATAATATCTCTGTATAGTCAAAACCTAGGAAAAACAAACTGACCATGCTGGTTTTATCAGCTTTTATAAATTGTCATCTTGAAAATAAGCACAATTGTTGTGTGGTCTCATTTAATAATGCAGCTAGATGATCTAGGTGAAAGTGTTGCAGAACTGTATAGTTTGCTATAGCTGTAGCAAAACTATTTTCAAAATAACATTGCAGTAATTGCAGCTTTTTGCAAACACATTGCATAGGTTATTGATGGCTGTAATTTATGCGGTGACACATTTCCATTATGTTTTAATGTAGCCACTGAAAGAGAAATGGATTCTTGAGTTATTCACAAATTTCCCAAGTGTATCAACCCCAGTAATACTTGACTGAAAATGCCTCCTTGGTGCTTTTTCATATTTTATAGTTACATTGCAAGTGCATAAAATCCCTGGTCCTGTGAACTAGAGGTGGAGCAGGTGAATTCTAACTGGTGAGACCTACTGTATGCTTAGCAAATTATTAATGCAAATGCATTTTTTTCTAGTAAATGTTTCAATTGACTGATTATAACACAAGTCCAGCAGAGGGCGACCTAAGCATTTTGATAGTGCCATACTTTACAGAAATCAGTCTAGCATGTAAGCGAAAGTACAACAAAACAGTCTCTGGCAGGAATGCATGGACCTGTCAAGGATATGTAAGGTTAAATGAAAAGCTTTCTTAAAAATCCCCCAGGTGTTTTATTCAGCATTATTGTGAAAGTGTGGGTCATTGCTGCCTTCCAGATATCCTTATTAGGTTTCTTCATAGCAGGTCACTCACCATGCTAGGTCTGTTTAGGTCAAAAATGAATTCTCTTCCCCTGTAGTTTTTAGTAAACTTTGAGAATGGCTATCTTTACTATAGAAAGAATCTGTGCTAAAAGAAAGGTGCCAACACAAAGGGGCAAATATTAAAAGCAAAGCACCATGTTTGTTAATCTGAAAATTTGAATATGTTGGTGATTTACTGTAAGTTCTTTAAAGGATCAGAAAGGAACAGAACAGATGAGCAATTTGGTGAATGTTCTTCACCAGACTGCAGGATGTTTTCAAATGATTTTATAATAATGATTTAAGACGAAATTAGAAAAGTTATATGGCCTGGTTCAAATTGTACTTGTGAATATCAACATACATTAACAGCCTGCACAGAAATACATCACTCTAAAAGGAATCTCTACAGTACTGAAATTCTAACACATGCCTGTACATTTATTTCTTGCCAAAACAATTGAATTTACCACTTTGTCAGATCATACGCAGAAGAACCAAGAGTACACTTGAGCACACTTATTTTATTACTTACTCCTGGAAGCTGAACTCCTTTTTTATGGAGTACATTTATCTTTTTAAGTTGGTTTCTCAAAACGTTAGTAGCTACAGTATAGATGATTCAGCAGTAGAACAACGCGTTGGCTTTTGCAGCAACAATGAAAGGCAAAATCATACAGCCATTTAAAATAGACTCTGAGGTTAACCTTGAACTCAGAGCAAAAGACCATTTGTCATTTTTAAATATTGATATCAGAGCAAAGATTTTTTTGGCCCCTGCCATCCGTTTCAAAGATTATTCAGCCACAAACAAATTCGTAGTTTCAGGATTATTTGCTGGAGATACTGAAGATAGACTATAGTCCTGTACCTAAATTAAATTAAGAGAAAGCATTATTTCCTTTTAATTTTTCAGACATCTCCTTTAGGCTAGATTTCTTTGTAAACAAATTGGTATTAACAGTCTAATTTTTCAAACAAGTGCAGAAGACAAACAGGATTTCTCCACACCACAACCCTCCTCTCCCTCATCTGCTGCATCCAACGCCCAAGATTCCATAGTGAAAGTCAAAACTGGCAGAAGAATATTGTAATAATATGATGGCAACATCAGCAGCACTCCATTGCTCTACCATTCCCCCAGGCACACGGCAATAGAAAGCTCCCTATAAGCGATGTCTATGAAGACTGGGATCCAGTGTTTCCAGGGTCTAGTTCAGCGTAGTTCAGGACCCTATGCAGACGGAATAATCTGAAAGTAAGTGAAGGACATCAGGTGAAGGTACAGCAGGATCAGGACGGGTTGACAGACAGGGAGGTGTGACGATGGGGAATCCAGGTGCAAGGGGGGAACGCTAGCAAACAAGTCCAAACAACAGTCCAATGTAGGAAATCCAGGGCGCAGTTAAAAAAAATCAAAATCCCCAAACCAGGGAATCCATCCAAGACAAGACGATTAAAAACAGGAACAGGGACATGGAACAAGGAGTTTAAAAACAGAGTGACGAGGCCAGGCGCTGCGAGCCCCGGACTCAGCTTGGTCAGGGTGCCGTACGGAAGCCTATGCCTTCAAACCGCGGATGTAGGATGACTTGATGGTAGGCGGGCCTCCGGGCGTCTGTTTTCCAATGCAGAGACCATTAGCTACCAGAGCACTGGGTGTAAATACTGTGAATCCAGGGTCGGAGAACCCTCTAGAGGAGGGATGATGATCGTGACACAGGGAAGGGAATGAGGGGGTTCCTAATGAAGTGCCATCAATTTGTTCTGGCACAGTAAGGGCAACCAAGATCTTTTTTCCGCTTCTGAAGCAGACCAAGAACTGGAGTCCTGGAATAGTGTGCAAGGAAAAATATAGCTTTCTCTAAATTGTAGCCACACATGCACTCTTCTGAAATATGTTAAGCAAATACCCTAAAGTGCCCCAAGAACAGAACATACACAAGAGACTAGGGATACTTATCATATGACAGTGTCTCTAAGTGTGACTAGTAGTGAGCAGCAAAGTGCAAGTTTAATTGGCAAAAGAGTTGAAGAAAGGATTTTCTAATGACACTTGTAAATTGTAACTGCAGCGTAAAAGAGCAAACAAATGAAGTGCAAATCATGCATTTCATGTATTTCAGTTATTGAAGCTTTACCGTCTAACACAACACAAATGGTGACATTGCTTACCTTTTTAACAACACCTTATGAAGATTTAAAATAAACAAGAAAAAAGTTCTTTTTTGGGCAAGTGTGTGTATAAAAGAATAACTAGGTGTGTCTGTGATCTTTTTTCCCCACAATAAAATACTGCCTTAATTAAAAATGAGGTTACTTTTGTGTTTTTTATAGGTTTGGGCTTCATTGTTTCCTCTGCATTTTGGATCTTCTCATGTGCTGCTATGGGTGATGTGTGTAGCACTGCCTACAGGCAACTCTCCTTTGCTGTTGTAGTTGATTAGAATAATGTAGGCACCATGCATAGGACTTCTTCATATTAAAAAAACTCCCCACTGACACAGGCTAGAAGTGCTCTAATAACATCATTAAAACTGCAGGGTAGGATGTGCTTTCATATTGGAGTTGCTTGGTATGTATTACACTCGGATAGGATATTTTCAATAACAATAATTGAGAGCAACTTCCATTTGAAAACAGAATGGATCTTTCAAGTGAAGATTAAATCGACATCTTGCAGCTTTCTTCCATCATTGTACCTGAATTAAAGTAAGCTTTGCAAAAATATGAGGCAACTGCTGACATATATATGGTAATGGTAATCAAAATGAGCATAAAAGCACTTTCAGAACTGTAGGGATATTTTTATTGTAGGTTTCCCACCTGCTGAAATTATATGGTACAAATAAAAATTCATGTTGCCATCCTCTGTAATAAACTACTTGAACTGCTTGAAAGTACTACTTGGTGAACTCAATCTGCAGTTCATGCCTCTGCCTTGTTGAAATAAGTTACAGTATGTTGAAACAGGTTCATACAATTGTGACAAAACACTAAGCACAAAATGGAATGGAGCAAAATAGACACAGACATACATACTGTATCTACTGTAGCTTTGAGCATAATTCAAGTCATAACAGAAATGATTGTGCATTGATATTAATCTTTTATAAGCTGTGGTAATACTATATTAAAGATGGATAATGAATCTCGACTGGCTCATTTTAACAGTGCACAGCTTTGTAGTCTTTATAAAAGGTCACATTCTGCATCGTTAAAGTCAAAAGAAATTTGAGTCACTGTTAATTCCTTCTGAGGAACAGTGCATCGTCACGGTTGTCCATCTTTTTGCAATAATGCAGGATGGAACTAAAGTTTTTAAAAATTGTCTGTTATGTAGTCTGGAAAAAAATGTGTGTATGTTTTTTCTCTGGTTCAGTCTATTGTGTTTGTATCTGAACAAAGAATCACTCCAGATCTGCATTCTAATGAGGAATACTGTATGAGATAAAGGCCAGGCGTGTAAATGGGTTTTGCTCAAGATGTGTTAACATAAATCCAGTGGAAGTCCTATGTTTGTTCCATTGACTAGTTTGCAGAGCCAATAAAACATGTAAAACAGGTCAAAGCATGATGTATTTTTAATACTTTTCTTTGGTTTCAGCCTTTTCAATCAAGAACATAGCAAGCAAAATCACATAAAATTAAAATCAAAATACCAGCGAAAGAATTAGAAGTCTGCAGTCAAAAATAAAAATGGCAAACAAACAAGTGTATCCTCCCTGAGCACTAACACGGTCCTGCCTATGGACAGTGTGGTGGGATATTAAATCACTGTTTCATCCCAAATGTCTGATTTTGGTGACCCACACATATACTGTTATACCAAGAGCAGGACAAAAATCTAGGCATGGCTAGTCCTTGAAAATATTTCAAAGCTGTGTCCTTGTGAATCTAGCACTATAGAGTCTTGCCTTGTCCTGCTGGAAAAAAAATGACACTTTAAATAGTCTTGCAGGAACCTTTGGCTCAGACTTTGTCAATGTATTGCTGAGGAGTAAATGTGCCCTCAATCTATACCAAAGGCATTCTTGTGTGATACGAGATCCTTACCCACATTGTCACTCTTCCACCACCTCACCAGTTGGCTTGAACAATGCCATAGTTAGCATAACACTCACTACAATGTCTCCGCGTTCGTTGGTTCTATCAGGCCTGTCAAGAGTAAAATGGCCGTCACTGGTGAATGAGCTCTGCGCCACTCTCTCCACTGTCACTTCAGAGATTCTGTGGCCCACAGAAGACAGGGGTTTTGTCTCTCAGCTGTCAGCGTGACCCCTGAATGGCTCACGTTTCGTATGAACAGCAAGCTACAGTTATTCAGCTGTTATTCTGCTCAGGTAATTTATTCATAGAATTTCAGATGCAGATGGATTAGACAGATGCAGTGGTCCTGCGCTGGATGTGGCCTGTCCCTCACAGAGTTGGTTTCTGTGGGCTAGTCTGCTGATTGCTGAAGCAGAACATTTCATTCTCTTGGCAAGTTCACTCGCTGACAGGCCATCCTAAGTCATGCCGATAGCGACAGGGTTATCTTATTACGCAGGCACAATCATATCCCTCACTGGTCTCACCTTAATCAAGATCATGTCTTTTTGAATGACATAATTTATCCAGATTCTCAATCAGCTTTCTAAGGTATGCAGCATACAAATAGGCATTCTTCTGATGTTTGTTTATCAATATTATAGTTCTTTTCTAATTTAAAGATTTTGTTCAAATTGAATATTGTTTTCACATTTAGTACAAGTTTATGCAGATAATCTTTTGTTACATCTGTAACACACTTGTGAAAAAGTCATAGGGTGATTGATTTGGTCTTGAGTGAGTGGTTCTGTTCCAACTCCCAGCATGATTTGAAAAAGAAGAATAATGACAAAGTACCAAAGATTCTGATAAAAAAAAAATCAAAGAATTGTATTGGGTTGTTAGAATGAATAATATACTGGCTTTTGTGTTGAGCTTTCCTGATTTTTATTCCTGTACCTTGAGATATGTAACATATCTGTAAATATATAGGATTTCTATCAATTTTACATGTCTTTTCCAGGAAAGCACCAGAGCAGTTATGTATTAGGCCCTGTTCTTGGAACAGTCTACTTGAGTAGTCTTGACTAAATCTTACAAAAGATTTAAAAAAGATCAAAAGAGAATGAATGCATTATCTTTAACATTAGCTTTGATGCCCAAGCATATTCCCTGTTGTAATGTGCATTTTTAGAATGCAACAATAAAGCAACTAAAGAAAGAAAAATGAATAATTAGTCTGTTCTGGTTAGCAAAGAAGAAAATACCAATTGTGTTATTTCTGTTGAACATGTTTTCTTTGGTGGTAAAAGGGGATTAAGAGCAAAGCATTATTTACTGTCTTCATTTACCAAGCGGTAAATTCAGAAATGGATTTGTATTAGAAGTTTATGTGGGTGTGTATTGTGCCATTTCATGATAAATTCTACAAAGCTCACAATGTTTTTTGACAAGACATTAAGATGTTTTGCTAGACGTGCACTTTGCTTATTACTGAGGATTTATTTAAGACCGTGGAAAGCCAGGATTTCTTTCTCCTTGTTGCTTGGTGGATTCCATACTCTTTGATAGACTGCAGTTTAAGAAAATTATTTAATTGAGAGAGTGGGTGTGCTATTATATTAGACTAACTTGTAAAGACAACGGATCTACTGATAATACTATTAACTGTATTAGGAATTTTACCAGAGGGATTTCTTTTCAAATAACTGCATTTTGGATCCAATTGCTTTTTTTGAGAGTTTCAAGTATTCCTAATAAATAAAACATTTTTTTTTTTAGAATTGCACCTTTGGCAACAATGGTTAATAAGTTAATAAGGTATAATGACTGATTTGTGCCAGTTTAGTAGTGGTGAAGTTGCTAAGAAAAAGCATCTAATAATTTGGAAATATTGTTATATTGTGGCTGAGAGGTATTTAGTAGCGAGGGGCATAGTCATAATAATATAGGACAAAAACATGAGGACCCTTCTGTCTTAGTTTTGTAAGCGAAAATCAGTGTTAGAAAAACTGAAAAAGTGCACTATAGCACAGACCCAAAATATAAATTCTTAAAAAAGCACTGTTTAGTTGGTCTGCGTTTTTCTGTCAATGTAGTTTATTGGTAGCAATGTGTTTTTTACATGTGTCATAGTGGATGGCACAGTGACACAGTAGTTAGCATTGTTCCCTGGGTTTATTTCCACACTTGGAGTGCTATCTGCATGGAGTTTGTATATTTTCCCCCTGTTCCTGTATTCAGGTTTCCTCCCACAGTCCAAAGAATTACTGGTAGGTTAATTGGCTTCTGGCAAACTGGCCATAAGTGTGAGTGTGTGTGTGTCTGCTTGTGTACTAAGACGGACTGTTGTCCCATCGAGGCTTCAGCTCTCCAGTTACCCTGAACTGGATGAAGAGGTTAGAAAATGGACAAATGGATGGACAAGCCATAGAGTTAATAACTGACTCAAGAACCTGGTTATTAACCAGAGATCATTGAAGAGGTACATGTCCAAACTGCAGTATTCAGCAGAAAGAGAGCGGGACACCCTTGACCTGAAAGACGTGATAATAATAGCCTCTGGAAATAAATAATAATAATAATAATAATAATAATAATAATAATAATAATAATAATAATAATAATAATTGCTTACATTTATATAGCGCTTTTCTGGACACTCCCCTCAAAGCGCTTTACAGGCAATGGGGACTCCCCTCCACCACCACCAATGTGCAGCATCCACCTGGATGATGCGACAGCAGCCATAGTGCGCCAGAACGCTCACCACACATCAGCGATCAGTGGGGAGGAGAGCAGAGTAATTAAGCCAATTTATAGAGAGTTAGGAGGCCATGATTGATAAAAGCCAATGGGAAATTCGGTCAGGACGCTGGGGTACACCCCTATTCTTTTCGAGAAAAACCCTGGGATTTTTAATGACCACAGAGAGTCAGGACCTCGGTTTTACATCTCATCCGAAGGACAGCACCTGTTTACGGTAAAGTGTCCCCGTCACTACACTGGGGCATTAGAACCCACATGAGCCACAGGGTTAGTGCCCCCTGCTGGCCCCACTAACACCTCTTCCAGCAGCAACCTTAGTTTTTCCCAGGAGGTCTCCCATCCAGGTACTGACCAGGCTCACACCTGCTTAGCTTCAGTGGGTTGCCAGTTGTGAGTTGCAGGGTGATATGGCTGCTGGTGAGTGTAACACTTAAATTTTATACTGTACAGTACCTCTAGAGGAAACATCAGAAAATTAGGACAAGGTACCAGTTAATCTAAAGCTTTTATCCAACAGTGATGTGTTTCCGCTTTGTGTGTTTTTCCAATAAACTTTAAAGATTTTTTTCAACAGGCGTTCTTCTCCTGTGAAGTTCAGTTTGAGGGTAAGCACCACTGATGTCATGCTACCTCTAATATTTTGTTTGTGACATGTAAGGTTTAAACTCGTCATGATAGGATCGATGTTGGCGAGTGCCCCCCTGTTTGAGCCACTGAGGAGCTTCACATATTTTTGACATGTTTCACAGTTAAATGTTAAAATATTATATTGTTTTGTATTGTTTGTTTTTGGTTGACTTTCAGCCATTAAAGACTGCTGAAGCTTCTAACTACATTGTTGATTTTGTTGGACACATTAAATAGATGAGCCCTAATTGAAGTCTGAATTGAAATAATACAACAACCCAGAAAGCATAAAATCTACACTTGAAGATAAATCTATGGTGCATTGTTTCGGTTCTCAGTAAAGGGGAGAGGAATAGTACAGCCCCAGTAATTTATAAGCAATCAATAACATGAAATGAAAAATAAATCTTGTGCTGTTCCTTTAATGATATACTTTTCAATTTCAGTTTTCCAGGTGCCATTAAATCTTTCCTTTGATGAATGTGCATGTTAATATGTTAATGAGGCGTATTAAATAGGAGCTTCTGCACATATGGGTTTTATTATCTCTGTACATTATATACTGGTTTATTAAAATTAAATTCCTCTCTAATGAACAATAGGGTTGTGATATTTTGTGTTTATTGAAAGTAAAGGTTTCAGAGCACATTTCTGTTTAAACTTAGTGCTGATTTCTAAATGGAAAGCACTTATTGTAAGATGATTGGACAAAATCTATAAGTATAATAATTTTACAGCAGTATGTTTTATTCATGATCATACTTCATTCTATGCAACTTTTCTCAAGTTTACACTATTATGGTGTGTTGGGAAAAGTTTTCTCATACCACTACAAGAAAAATGAAAATAACTGTTCCTTTTAGTTTCTTTGTGTCATAAATTCATATTTAAGAGCTTTGAAGGCAAAAGCTTGCCTTTTGTCAAGAAAGAGATTGTTTCACATTGTGCACTGTGAAGGAGAAAGGCACAGAGTGGAAATGCAGCAACTTTTAAGTTCCAGTATTGATTCTGTCAATTTTGTGCAATTACAGCTGTTACACAGCATTTTGCCGTTATAGTTTTGCTCAAATGCGCTTACAGAACAAGAAACAAAATCATTTTCACTCTATTGGAATGGCTATCCAATGGGACAGAACTTTAAGGACCACTTTTCAACACATTTGAAATAGGTGCTAGAAACAGGAAATCTGTGAATAATCCAGGGTTGTACCTACAGAATCCATTTTTGTTGCATGTAGGAAAGAAAGTGCTAATCATCTGTGAAACATTGTATACATGCACAGTATACAATAAAACCACAGTTTGGTGAATTATATAAATTTTATGACTCTGTTTATCATCATAAGGCAGATAAATTTCTCAATTCTTTTTATAAATCCAAAAAACAGAGAAAACAGTAATAGTACAAACAGATGGAACAAGAGGGCTGCCAAGTGTAACGGGAGCCGGTTCAGACTCCTGTGTAGTGCGTATTTAGGACCCTATGCAGACGGTAAAATCTGGAAGAGACTGGAGAAGGGCGACGGGGAAACACGGCAGGATCAGTATGGGATGACTGACAGGGGGGCGTGGTGCAGGCGAACATGTAAAACAATCCGGAAGAGGAAACCAGGAAGCAGTCCAAAAGTCCATAGCCGGGAGGTCCATCCAAACAGAGACAGGAATGGGGACGAGGAATCAGGAACTAAGAAGTTAAAATCATAACGGAGCCAGGTGCTCCAAGGCCTGGACCCAGATGGTCAGGACGCCAGGGAATAAGACCTGCCCTTGGGCTACCCGCAAGCCCAGGGGATAGGCAGGCCCTGTGGTGTCCATCTTCAAATACCGAGCCCTGAAGCCTGGAGACGCCAAACTTAAGTAATGACAGGAAAATAGGTGACAGGTGCACGTAGTAATGAAACTAAAATACAAAGAGGTCGGAGCGCTCTCTAGAAAAGGGATGACGACTGTGACACCAAGTTCAATTTCCCTTCAGCTGCCCTAACTTGTAGTCATTCCTGTCATAATTTCCTAAATTAAAAAACTTATATCCAAGCCTCTTCTCCTTTGCCTTTTGCAATCCTCTTTTACCTTATCTCCACCTTTTCAGGCCCCCCTAGTTTTACTCCTCACTCTGTGTGACGGTCCGAGCCTTCTTGTAATATAGCGAAGAGTGTGGCCTTCAGCCGATCGAGCCAAATCTTGCTATGACTTTACACTCAGAAAAGCACTTTACAATACCTTTAATTCTTGGGTATTGGTATTCCTTGTGAAGTAGGGATTGGTTGTGACATGTCATGAGAATATATTTAGATCACTGCTGCCCTGTAGTGGGTCAAACCATCTCAATCCCTAATACACTTCTGAAACCTACAACAAACTGATCAAGAACTGCAATCGTCTATGGATAAGGATAATGCTCCTGAATATGAGGGACAGACCCTTCAATTAATGACATTTGTGAATTCCTGCATTTGTTGTACTCGTAGTCCTAATTCAGAAATAAGGTGAATAACATATGTTTTTAAACATCAAAACATTACCTAAAAATGTATTAAGCACAGACTAAATGCAATCAAGACTGAAAAATAATGTAACTGAAAATCTTTCTGATGTTCTATCTTTCTGAAGATTGATTTCAAGCAGTTTCAAGCCTTTTGCTTGTCCAGTTTAGACTCCTGTTTGCTGCTAGTCTTTTTTTCCTTGCTTATCTTATCCCTTGTAACAGGATTACTTTTACAGCCCAGGCACAGACAATTACACAGATGCTCTCAAGAAAGAGAATCTCCTCTTTCTTGAATAAATAGCACAATCATTGATTTTAGATGGCCTATAAAAACTTGGACTAACCAGATAGTTTTGCACAAATGTCTCACTTCTGCATTGTTGGTATTTTTATCAGACCTCCCTCTTGCTTTTCTTTAGAGGTGTAATTATTGCTGTATTGACCCAACTGGCTTTGTGAAGTTCCTTTCCCAGTTGTATGGGCCCTTCCCCTCGATTCTGACTGTTTAATCGATCACTCATTATGGCCTCAGCAAATAAACCCAATCTGCCATCTAATAGTAGAGCACTAGAGAGTTTTCTCTCCAATATTTCCTTAACACCCCAAACAGATGGTGAGCATTGTCATGGAAACTTGGATTGATCTAGGATCTACACAGCCTACAACATATTCATTTTCACAAGCCTATTGAATTGTGCCATACCCACTCATTCCAAAGGTCTCTGCATTCCAGCAGGATTCCCAAAACCCACTGGTTTGATCCAGTGCTTGGCCTATTACCATCCGCTGTGGAGGAAGATTCCATCCTGCCAGCACCCATTCAGCTAGGGGCTATCTAAGATCACCTATGCACTGATCAGATGCTCATTCATAGTCATCCTTAGCTTGTCTCGGTGTTCCCTTTGGTTTTCTCCTCTGTGCTTGAGTTGTGTTTGCTTGACCTACAGTATGATTCCTGGATCTTCCTGCTCTGCTTGCTGTGTTTTCCTGGCCTTGAACTGCGTGGACTTTCCAGTTTCAGTTCATGATTCTCCCTACGGTACTTTGGCCTGTGCCCTCTGTTTTCGACTTTTGCCTTTCTCAGAATTATGACTCTGCATTGTGTTTTTCACCTGCTTCTCATTGCATTAGTGCAACTCATGCAGCTGCGTGCTTCTTGCCTGGCTGACTACTTACCTTGCCTGCATCTGCCTCCAGCCATAAGCCTCCAATTGCTACTTCTTATTGCAAGTACTGTGATGTAACCAATGGTATGCAAACTATTGACAGGTTCAGTCATTATTGGTCGTCTTTGGTTCAATCTTGTCCATTTGAGGGATGGCCATCTTGTCCCAAGAATAATGTAATGCAAATACACATGGCCCCGTGGGAAAGTGGGGCAGGGTTTGGAGGGTTGCAATAAAGCAAATGCTAGGAAAAAAGGGCTGATTACCTGTATTGAAATGGAGTAAAAAACAAAATTAGTGGCATTATGAGTATTTTTCAGGTGCATTCAAAACACCACAGGTGAAGCTTTGTATTGTTTCTTCTTTCTGTTTTTCAGCATATAATTAACCTCTACTTGTTCCTTTGCAAGTTTCATTATGATGCCACTCCCAGCTTGAACCTTGATAAGCGAATGACTCAGGTTGTTCAGTTTTTGCAATCAAAATATAGAACAACTAATACAGTTAAAGATACAGATTTCACTTTTCCTAAACATGAAACTCCACCATCCTGTTTTGCTGTTTACAGACATGTACCTCGTATGTTATCTTTCTTTCTCTTGGTACCTTTGAAAGACAGTTAAAACTTGAATGATAAAGAATTCATTTGTGTAGTGTACAGGTCTCTCTTTTTAGACATTACAGTGAAATACAGTTGTCTACCCATAACTCTTTCTGATTTCTATTTAATCAATGCATTTTGGTACATTTCCTTAGATGAACTGCACCTTTTAAATAATTCACCCGTTGGTAATTCAAGTTACTAAATTGTTTATAAGCACTAGGGCTGAATTCTCTCACTCTTTGGCCTAATGCCCACAGAGCCTGTCAGGTAGACCTAAAAGCAATTTAGTTGAACATCTGGCATCTCTGTAACATTTTAAATGAAGCCTACAGCTAGCAGACATGCTTCCAAAAGACCTACTGTAGGTTGAGACAAGGTACGGACACATACTTTAGCACAAAACTGAAGTAAAACTACAGAAATTAGCTTGTGTGTAATTAGCTTATGGGCAACTTTTATAAATTATTTTCAGTGTGAGAGCTATATCATTTTGACTCTGATATTCTACTGTCTATAGCAGGGTTGTATTCTGGAAATGAGTCTAGATTGCAATGGTTTAAATAAATATATCAAAAAGATATAGCTTACAATAATATATCATGGGTTATTAAATTTCACAATATTATATTGTTACAATCTTTTTCTTTGTAATTACGTTTTGTTTACATTTGTATTTATGTTTTTTTTTAATACACCTTTAACAGAATGTACAGTATAACGAGAAGGAGTCAGGGTTGAGTGAAAGTCTTAAAGCAGTATTGTACTGACAAATGTGTTTACATATTCTGAAAGCAGATTAAGACATTGTGTGCTGGTTACTAAAGTTTGTTCAGACATCTGTGAAGTGAGTTCTATGTGAAGTGTAGACAAAACTGACTGACCCTTTTGTAGTATCCACATAACTGTACATTGTATGAGAATGCTTACATATAGCTTATGAGACATTTCAAAGTTTGTGTTGTGTGCATTAATTTTTAGATTAATGGGATTGACAGCATTTGCGTGCATCACTACAATCCCCAAGAATAATCTGTCCCTTTACCTGAAGAAAACACTTGGTTCAGTATGCTTTCCTGTCCTCAGCTGTGACTGAGAAACCTAGGACATTCATAGTGAAGAAAGTACAAAAAAAGATAAGGGCAATAAACGAGAGTAAAAAACTCAAATAGCATTAAATGGCAGTGGGCTGACCATATCACAAGAAGAAAACACTTGTATGTTTCACTGAAGGCCAAGACTAAAGAAATGATTGGTGGAGAGGTGGAGGGGGTCATGGAGAGGTCATCACCCTGATTGGAATGACAAGGGCTGAGGGTAATTATGACACTATGTTCCTTATATATTTTGAAAAAAAAGTGTGCCAGGTTTGTCAAAGAAAAACCTCAAAGAAAATTAAGAAAAGAAAAAAAAAACAGCTTGCTGTATATTATCCAGTATACAGTATATAAAAGTGAATAAAATATACTTTGCGCAAACTAAACATTATAGTCAAATACGAACCCACAGCTAAAACTAATTGAAATGAGTCATAGACAATTATCATCAACAGTAATGGACAGTGTTCATCAACATCGTATTTTGTTTTACGTGTGAAGTGATTGCTAGACTATTTATGGAGATTGATTGCTTAAAGATTTATAAATGACAGAATTTTCTTTAAATAAAAATAAGTATGCATATATTTTTAAAGCTCTTGTCTTCCTTTATCCCTTTATATGTAAGGGTAAGGCTTTGATTTCAGAATGCGGTTTTTCAAATCCACCCACAGGAGTGCAAAGGCATTTTTAATAACAGCAGTCCATCAGTTACATAATCAGATCAATACCTTTCCTAGTCCCTTCACACAGTTAAGTGAAATGTTTGGATTATTGGCATAAATCTCAGAATAGGTTTCTAATGTGCTGGGAAGCTATAACGCTTTAAAGCAAATTTATCATTCCACTTCATTAAAGTACTGAGATACTGAAAATTGCCCAAAGCACTTCTAAAGTATTGATACACCGCCAACAAAAACCGATGTATGAAAAATATATACATTTCAACAGACTTCGGAAGAAAATTACCCTAAAGGCCTTGAAGTAACATATACTGTATATCTCTCCTTCCATAAGAAACTGAAGCAGAGATACCCCAAACTGTTAACATAAACATGAAATATTTTGAAGACTATATTACCATACCATATTTTGGTTTAAATAAAATACCATACTTTGAAGACTCAAAGGTTTCCATCTTTGAGGTTTGTCTCTCTCTGTTCTTCTCTGGTTTGTTCAAAGTACTAATTTGACCTTTTGGGGAACAGCATGAACAGCAAGTCACATTGTAAACTTCTGGAAGTCTCTGAGGTCAGGTCTCTCTCTTTGTTGTCTTTTGCTGGCATGGAAGCCTGAAACCTTAACTGAATCCTTTGCTTTCTCTCCAAGAGCTGATTTTGCAGGAAATTTTAGTGTTCTGTGTAATGAATCCTTGGTGTTACGTTGGGATGAATTTATGTATTATATATTATATAATAAATAAATAATAACTTATTTCAGTTATTATACTTTCAAGTGGAAGGTTTGGCTTCAAATACTGATAAATTCTCAGGCACATTGAGATTAATAATCTGGTTTTTGCCATATACTTTTTTTTAACAGGACAGTTTGATCTGTACATAGTAATGTGACAACAAGGATTGATGGAAATGAAAGGCAGATTATCATATTCTCATTTTAGTCAAGTGATTCTATCTTGGAAAGAAAAATACCAAAGTTCCTCTGTAAAAGCCTGATGAGAAACAACGTTTTAGTAAGAAAGAGGGTTAGATGAGTTCCAAGTAGACAGGATGAAAATGATATTAATATAAAAATACAATTTATTTCTGTTTTTAGAATTTGTATCATGTTTTGTAGTGTCAGAGTTGTTTTATATTATTTATATACTACATTTTTACATTAAATAATTATTATGTATATAATTTTACAGACATGCTCTGATAGTAAAAGATGCCGCATTGCTTTATCTTTCAAATTGAGCAAAACAGAAAGATCAGAAATAACTGAGATTATACAGTTCATACAATTCAGCTCCAAAAGAATGAATTATTAAAAAAAAAACATGATTTGTTTAGAGGATGGTGCACGCTGTAACATAAAAAGCACAGATGGTAAAAATTTTGATGAATAAGGAACTGGTGAAACTTCATAGAAGCTTGTTCTTCACATATGTCCAAATATGACATACAGTATGATATGATAGATTTTTTCCATATTTCATTGTTAGAGATCCATAATAATTTAAATGAATTTCATTATGAGGTGTTGGAAATGCTTGTGCCCAAAAACTGTGAGTGGCATGTTGTGGAGAATTTTGATTCAATGCATATTGTTAACTTTGAGGGGTATCACAGTACCTCCAGATATTTTGTCTTATTAAATCCTTCAAACGGGTGCAATTATTTGAAAACTAAAAAAAACATCCAGAAAGATATCATCTGGAGTCCCTTGGCTTCAGCTATGATTTTCCTTGCAGTAAATGCTTTTATTCTTTTCTTTGTTATCACCATTCTGAAGTGAAGTATTTGCTTCTAATGTGCCATTTGCACTTTGCAATAAATACAGAGCCCGGAATGTGTGTTGAAAAACAGAAACCAGATTCATGGCCTCAAACATTACTTCATTACCTCAGATTCACACACAAATTCCTTCTCTAACTGAACCTAAAACGAACAAAACATTTAAATTAATGCACCTCATAAATGTAACATATGTTATTATTATTATTTATTATTATTAAATGCTCTAAATTACACTATTTAGCCCCATCTGTTTACTTTCTAAACCAAAACTGCTTGTCCTTCCTCCCTATCACCCATTAGACAGAGTATATCAAGTCTACTGAATTCTACTAGGAAATTACCTAACAATCAAAATGAAGGTGTTCTGGTATCTAAAGAATATCTTCATGTAGGTAGCTTTGTCAGCATGTGTAGGCTGCAAAGGAACAAGTAAATGTTTATTTCATGCTGAAAAGAGAAAAAAGGAAACACAACATTTCGGCCTCACACCTAAAGAAGGCCCCATAGTTGAAATTGTTTCCTTTCTTCTCTTTTCAGCTTGGAATAAATTGTTACTTGTTCCTCTAAAGAATATGGACTCTTATCTTTATTTTTTCAGAATTTTGCAGAAAACAACTTCTAACTTTTCTAACTTTTTAATTTCTATTATTCTGTTGATTTTTTCCAGAAAGCGTTTTGCTTCAGTTTAAAGACACAAATTCTTCTTCACGTACTCGTGCTCAGTCTTGGGGTGTCTGGCTGTGTAATGTAACACTGCTAGAACGTATCCTTTTAATTGTATATGAACAACACTAAACAAGAAATTTCCATGTATTTGTTAATAACGGTCTAAAATGTTAGGAAATTGTAGAGAGACAAAAATGACAGGTGTTTACTTTTGTAGCCGTTGACTAATACTGTTCATAACAAAGGGTTTGGGCAGATACATACTGTACTGAGAACCTTTATTAATATAATTAAGGAACAGGGAATACAATTCAAATCTGTGACGGTATTTTTAAGGTACACTTTAGTCAAGAAGGTCATTTTTAAATGTGCTATTTCTCTTTGAGTGATGTGGTAAAAGAAGAGCAAGTTCACATTTCGTTTTAAGAAATAATGGAAAACTGCAAGCAAGGTTATCTTACTTTGATTTGAATATATCTTCTAGTATTTCATCAATTTAAACAAGAGTTCAAACCCTTAACATTTTTTTTTGTTCTCAAATTAGTAAACTTTGGACATGTAGAAGTATTCCATGGTTACAATTACATGGTTACAACTACCCACCAAACTGCGTTCACGTGTAGTAGATTAGGGAGCATAGAAACCCAGCACGTCTCTTCTAATTTGACAATGCTAAGGCAATTTGGCAGTTTTAAGTGCACTGTTGCAATTGCTCTTGCTGAACTTGCTCTGTGGTTTGAGGCTATAGACAGCTGTATAACTATAAAACTTTCAATAGAAGGAAATTTAGTAGTAATTAATGTTGTCACCCCTTAAAATTGTATCATTTGTAACAAAGTGGGGTTTTTAATGTCATCCAATTATTGCAGTATCTTTTCTTGATGAAAATTTGGACAGCTGTAAGATAATGTTTTCTGTAATATTAAATGCCACTTAAGTGTGTCTAGTGCAGATTGTGGTACATATAATCATGTTACAGTACTTCCAGTAAAAGTGCCAAAGACTTTTTGAGTATTTTGATGTGCAGTTATATTACAGGGAAAATAATTACAATTCAGATAGAAAATCATTCATAAGGATAATCCCTCCATTATTAGGAAATTCATGAAGAGTGAGCTTCCACACTCCTGTAAAACTCACTAATAATTTCATAAGAACATAAGAAAGGTTACAAAATAGAGGAGGTCGTTGGGCTAATCTTGCCCATTTAGTAGTTAGTATCTAAGTTACTCAAATTGGCTAATTTCAGCCAATTCTGAAAGACAGGATTTCTGCTGAAACATGAATATGTAATTAACAACTTATCAGTCAAAAATTGATTTATCCTCAATTCTAAGTTCCTTTGGATTGCATTCTCTGAAAAAGCATACTGTAGGTTTAACACTCTAAATCTAAAAGTGAAAAATGGCTACAACTTGATTCTTTCGACATAAGGAGTAAAATCTGCAACTGAGAAAGGTGTCGCTTCTCACTACTGCTGCCCTTTGAAAATCTTCACCTTCAGAGAAATCAAATGTAGCTCCAGTAGTTTTGTCTTTTAATGTAAATCTTGCCAGATTTACATTTTAGCTTTCATACAACTTTTCTAGTACTGCTTTGCAAAATGACCAATTCCGTTTGTGTGTACTTTATAAACTAGTTCAGGTGGGTAGCTGTGTCAGCATGCGTAGTCTGCAAAGGAACATGCTGAAAAAAAGAAGAAAGAGAACACAACGTTTCGGCAGTGGAGCCTTTTTCTCGCACCTGAATTAGGCTTCACAGCTGAAATGTTGTGTTTTCTCTCTTCTCTTTTCAGCATGGAATAAACCCATAACTTGTTCCTTTATATAAACTGTATGATAAGGTGTTCCTTGACAACATGTTTTATGTCTTGCAAGTTCTTAAGCTCTGTAAGTGTGCAACATGGGAGTGTCCCATGAAGCTCCAGTATTTTATTTTGTGCTGAATCAGCTGTCTCCTGGGATTTGAAAGCTGTGTCATAGTAGAATTGGAAATGTGAGTATACTAGTGCAACTGTAAACTTCTGAAAATTATTCTGAATATGATTTTTGTAAAAAGATTTAGTGTTGTTGTTTTTATGTTCCTTAAAAAGAGTCAGAACTGAGGGAAATGTAGTTTTTTTCTGTTGTTGGTTTGTCATGTACTGAAGCTTTAAAATTAATAAAAACATGTTCGCAGAAAAGACTTTGATAAATACAATCTCTAGTCTATTTCTAACTATAAATTAATCTGCATGTTTGAAGCTTCCCCTCAAAGGGGTTAATAAATTCTATCCCTTTGGCACTTTGATAAACACCTTGCCTTTTTTGTTTTAGCAGTGGTGTAATTGAATTTTTGCTCAGCTCCCTCTACACAGTTGAGCTCTCTCTGTTTGCTGTAAAATAGACATCAGGTTGCTTAAAGCAATCCACTGACACAATTAAAAGCTACACTGACAACCACTGCACTTCACTTAAAAGACCTAGTGCAGTTCTTAAAGACAACCCCAGAGGGAGCTCTGTTATTGCAAAACATTTTCAGACATTTTTCTTTTGCCACACAGATATCTAACAACTTGTCATTGTGGAACTGAAAAAATATACCTTTATTTTGTTTATCTAATACCTTTTCTATCTCTCCCTTTGACAACAAAACTAAATTTGACCAAGAACACACTTGTTAATGATGGTACTTGCATCCTATATGACATAGATACACTACACAGTTCCAGTCTTCAATGGCTACAATACAGCAGGATTTTTCTAATTCATCAATATTTAAAGACCTGCAAAAATATAAAACTCCATTAGGTCATTAAGAGTAGAGGTGGAACAAAATGCTGCAGACACTGTGGTCCTTAATAACTGAAGGTTTGCATTACTGCATAAGAACAACTTACGGGGATATAAATGGCTGTTGTCTGTATTGCATGAAGGCAAAGAGGTGGTTTTACTTTTGTGTTTTCTTTTAGTTAAGAAAGTTGCTTGTTGCAGAGGCACAGGGACAGCATTCTATTAGCAGCGTCTGTGAGTTGGTGGGGCCTTCATTTCAGTTAGTGTTCTGCTTGACACAATGATGGCCATTAGTGTGAGATCAGCTTCCCATAACAGGCTGGCTCAGACTGTTTCTTGGGAGTACATTTAATGCCTCAGGGTATCTACAGGGGTCAGAAATAAAGAAGCCCCAGAAGTTTTACCCCCAGCATATTGCCTTTATGACATTTGTCTTCTTAACTGATCAAAACACTGTACTGTATATCCTTATATCTAGAAAATGTAGAATACTAGAAAACTCACATACTGTACCAGACTATGCTTCTTCATTAAATGCCCAGAAATAGCTCTTCATTTTCAGAATGGAAGTTTTCTCAGGTTTCAAAGTCAAAGTCAACTTTCTCTTTGACTTGTTAGGATGTTTTTGTTGTGTGCTCCAAATAACAGAGATATAAAAACAAGAAGAGAAAGAAAAATCAATGTTAATATGCATGTATCATATACAAAATAGAAAATAATAGTCTGTTACAGTAAAGATAGAATCCACAAATTTATCAATAAATATATTTATAACAGTATTGAGTTAAAAGACCAAATAGCCTTAGGATAGGTGCCCAGAAGAAGGAAGGAGATCAAACAAGGGAAACGATAGGTGGGAGTAGTCACTGATAATCTTCAGGAATATTAGAACTAAATGTGTTACAAACAGTATATGGACGCAATGATTTAAGCACAACTAAACCCCATAGCAAATCTATGCTTTAACTACTTTGACTTTGCAGACCACATCTGACAATACAATTGTATTTTAATCTCTCACGGCTTTTAATTAGAGATAAGGACGTTGAACACTCATATCCTAGAGGAACCTCATAAACACCTGCATTAATTTAAGAATGTTTAGTTGCCTTGTTGTGGAACAAGTACTCATGAAAGAGTCAGATGATTAATTTTACATTCTATTTATTTGCATTTTATTTACGGCAGCTGTAAAAAAGACAACATTCTCTCATGTTTCTCATTGACGAACAGTAGATGGGATAAGAAAGCATACAATTACACCCCTGTTTTAATACACTGTACAAGTAATTCCCCCATGACAGTAACAGTAATTGTACCAACAGTATTATTATGAGACAAATGCAGTAGAACAAAGTATGAAATTGCTCGGATGTTAATCATGGGTAATTCTTGGAGAGCCTTGACAGGTTAGGATCATTTAAAACTGCACTGTAAAAGCAGGCCTTTGTAAGCATGTCAGAGAGTTGCTCTTTGGCTTGTCAGGCTGCCTTCTTGCATGTCATTAAGTTGCTAAAATTAGCCAGCTTTAAGAGCAAGGTATTCAATTAAGGGGATGTCTGCAATAACTCCCTATGGAAAAAAAACAACAAACTAAAATAAACAGACTGTGTTTTTATTGCAGCAAACAGTCTGAAAAGAAAAAAAATATATATACAGTACAGCAATCTATGTTTTAATATCTAAAATTTAGATGTTAGAATATAGGCATCTAATCCATACATCCAAAAATCTAACCGTTACTGCAAAAAAGTGCAAAGTTATATTGTATTCATACCATGGCCCATAAATACTACATTCTAAAAAGCATTCAAGATACAGTAGGTCTTTGTGTATTAGGACCTTTGGTGCTTAATAGCTGCCTAGTTCAGCATATTATAATCTGTGATTTTAAAACAAATGCTCTACAAATGGACACATTTTTATTATTATAATGATGTTAATGTTGAAAGATTTATAAAATATTGGATCTTGTTTTTATTTGCAGTGATATTCATTTTAACTCACAAGACAATCTTTGTGGAGTGCAATACTGTCTGTAAAGGTATGAGCAACATAAATGTGTTACCTAATGTTGTACTTAACTGGGATAATAGAAAGTGGACTGCAACACTTTAAAGATATTCTGCCTGAAGCACAGAAAACTTTGATCCCTTGAGTAAGTAAGTCAGGCAAAAATTGACATGCACCAAACTAAGCTAAGACAAAAGTGGACCAGTAATTATAGACCAGTAAGTCTTATTCCTAAGATTATAGAAACAATAATTATAACTAGAGGACTATGTTAGAAAAGGTAACAGCAGTAAATGATATAAACAAAGTACCGTATATGATAAGGTTTATTTTAAAATGTTTATTTGTTAATTTCATGGACTGCACAATATAATATGACAGGGATCTTGATTAGGAAAACTTTTCCTAAAAATTTATATATCCTATAATTAGTATATATATATACTAATTATAGGATATATAATATATAGTAGTATATATAGTATGTACATCTTGTTGTGTTATGTTACCTAGTAAAGTTCACAGATAATCCTAAATTGGGAGGATTGACAAACCCTGTACAAATTACAAAATATTTTAAAAATAAAAAACGAAGACAGGGCAAACTCCTGTTATAAGACATTTAATGCAAAAATGTACAGTAGGTAGTAAAATGATAAAATATAGTCATAACATGGAAATCACTCCACTTGAAAAAGATAGATATCTATGTTGTCACCTATTTTTCATCTCCTAGACAATGTTGAGAAGCAATAAAAAGGTGAACAGAATGTTAAGATGAAAGTGTAGAATTTAAATCAAAGGATATTGTGTCAAAATTGTCAAGTAGCCTAGTAAGACTACAGTAAAATATTGTCACCGTGATACAAAAAAAGAACATATTGTAGATGCTATGGAATCACTCCAGAGATGAGTTCAGTTCTGGACTTCAAAATTATGTTACTTCAAGTTCTAAAAGCTTCAGCATGCAGAACGTTATACGATCTCGCCTTAACTTGCTGATTTAGAGATGACTCCCTTATTACTGTCTAAAGAGTGCTAAATAGCTGATCAATAAAGACAGGAGACTTTATACAGGACAGTACTTTATATCAAACACTTTCACAGAGTGTTAAATGTCTAAATGGTTGCATTTCACCTACAAAGATTAAATGAGGGGGTTTTGATGCTCAGAAATGTGTACAGGTAATTGGTATATACTGTATACTAATTACAAATCCATTAATCTTTTAAAGAGTTAAAAGCATACTTGAAGTCAATTACCCTTCAAGTAAGACCTGGGACTCTGAGTACTCTTGGAGCAGGGATAGAGACCGCTATTCAAAGACATCGACAAAGTCAATCGGATTTCTTCAGAACCAACCATCCGGGATACACAAGTTTAGACTACAAAGGAGTGTATTAAGAGCTAAGACAATTTTCCGCAAAGGATTGTGGACTCTTGATCAAGTTACTGAAACTTTGGTTTCTCTCAAGAAGGATAAGATCCTTAGATTATTTGTCTCTGTCACTTAATTGCTTCCTCTCATTTGTATTAAGTCTTATGTTCTTGTGGATTATAATTTGTAGTTTAGAATTAGGTTGAGTATCAGCAGGGCTGTTGTAAGTATGTGACAGGAATTGAAAAAAATACATGAACACTGAAATATTAGATTCAAATTTATTTTGTCATCACTAGTTCTGTTAGTAACTACAGTATGATCTCCTAAAATGGATAGTGGTTCTTTATCTTGACTGGTAATACCACTGGAATTAAAAAAAAATTACAGAAGGTAATATTTAATATATAATATAATATTTAATATATTGAAATATAGGTAAGGTCTTGTACTAGTTTGAGTCCTGGTACACTTTCCCCCTTGTGTTATCATTTGTGATTTTATCAGAAGATAAGTCTATACATTTAATTCCCAAGGAAATTGCTGTCTGTTGGTGCAGTGACTCAATTATTCCCAAGGCTTTGGCTCAGAGGTACTATTCTGTCTTACTAGAGTAGTATTCTAGGAACGAAGGCTCAGTGACAACCTGGTCTTTGAATCAGAGAGACATTGGTCCCAGAAGAACAGTGAACTTGGATGAAGGAGAGTCAAAGCCATGGAGGCAGACAAAAGCAAGAACACTGATGCTAGATTTAATCAGAATGAAGAAGTGTGAGCCACTGCATAACAATGTAAACCACTCAAAGATTCAGTCATGTTAGGGAGCAAAACCAAAACCAAGTAACTCATCTAAGTACATCTCAGTGGCTGAATTAGAATTTCAGCAAGTCGTGAGCTTGCCTTTTTCACTTAACGCAGATTACAGCAATTTTGAACTTAACATTATTTATTCATAGGTGATCAGGTGGCTGGGTTGACTTTCATCCTTGAGTGGTTTGACATCAAATTAAAGATGATTTGAGCCTTCACGTTGTGGATCCCATGAGTTTTGTACAAAGTGACTTCAGGATTAATGTTTCACATCCCTGGTTTAAATAGAAATCCTAAGAGGAAGCCTTATTATGTGCACTCAAAGTGGGGTGTAAAATAATCCACACAGAAATGTTTTCTCATATTTTCAAAATCAAATTAAACAGTGTTTTGGGCAAGACTTGTCTACTCTTTTGAAATGAACTAGCTGTGAAACTAGCATTGTTGAACGCATTCATTTCGGCACCTGAAAAATTTGGCTGATGATTCACTAGAGGGATACTATAGTTGTAGTCTGTATTTGGACTTGCCTCCATTTCTATTCATCTGATCTTCATGATTCTCTGTTCATTTCTGTTTGTTATTTGTTGCTTGGCGAAACACTTCTGAAGAAGAAGCCAGTATTCTGTAAACAGTAGATTTTTGCCAAGTAGGAAGTAATTTTAATGTCCTTGCATTCCATATCTTGACAGTTTGTATTATTTTTAACTTAATTTGAAACATATTAATTTAAATAAAATAATGTAAGCAACCAGCTGATGAGTAACACAAATATCCCAAAAACCTTTTTAAATGTAATATCGCAGTATACATCAGTATTGAAATTGGCAATGGATGTAATGCTGTAGTGTGCTGTAATTATACAATATGCTGTAATAATACAATATGCTGTAATATGCTGTTGACTAAACAGTAAAATATGGTTCTCACAAAGTCCTCCTCCCTGATGGATTCTGATGAATAAGAGCTAGCTCTAGAAAACAGCCCTTGTCACTGTGTATGAGTTCTTTTTATAATTACAAGGTTTGCAAGAAGGTTCACACAGAGGGAGGACTAATTGCCTGGTCAGCAGACTGCCTGTTAAATTAAGACAGGCTTGTTTACTCTCTGTCTCTCTAAGGGCATTCTTCTTCTTCTTATTGATATTAACCATGAAGGGGATTTCAGCTCTGCCTGGCCCTTCTGTGATTCTTTTGAAGACCCAATTTACCGGCCATGTCAGGTAAAGTTTGCGATTGTTTTTCCCAAAACATGTATTTGTTCTAAACTATTTGTTTTTTTTTAAGTATTGCCCTGCACCAGTGCTGCCTCTGATCATGGCTGTTTATTTCCCCCTCTCTTTCTAAATTATTGCCATAGAAAGTGTTTTTTTGTAAGGCCATTTCACCTCACAGGGAGTTACAGGCTCAGAAATATTGGTAGGGCCCAAAGAAAGGAAGTAGTTTTAGGGAATGCTGTGCATCATTTCCTTTAAAAAAGCAATGTGAGATGAGCAAATATGAGTCAATCCAAATTTAAGTGCACAAACTACATATTTATGACAACAAACATAACATACTATACTAAGAAGTAGAATTTTTTGCATTGTAAAAAGATATGCAGTACTCATGTATTCTTATAAAATAATATTGTATTCTTAAACACATCATGAAGAAATGACCTTTGTGGAAAGTTGGATGCTTTATCCTTTCTTTAAAAAGATCATGAGACATAACCTAATTGAGATAAGAATGCTGTTTAAACTTTTTTAAATGGTTTGATACGTCCTTAGTCTTTCCAAAAAAATTGTAATAATTTTAGTTCTGTATTCAGCACTTGTTCAAGCATATTTTTACTCCTTTGGCAATGTAGATCACATAGTGTGTCCGTTTTTTCTGTGCTTATTTTCATCTGTTACCTCAGCTTCAGCCATTAAATTTTATATGCAGTAGAAAGTTACATCATTACAGGCCTCTTTATTTTATCGCTTAACCCAGAGCAATGCAAATGAAAAAGGAACTGTAATTGTGATGTGCTGTGACTGTGACTTTTAATTATCATTTTGCATTTTACATCATCCTGGTTCTCATTTCACAAAGTCTCAGGCTTTACTGATTTAAAGTTACTTTTGTATTTGCCTTTTTTAATTTAGGCTATCTGATAATAAGAACAAGTGCGATTTATACAGTGAAATTTGCTGTTACCTGGTCGTTTTCTTGTTACCCTGCTTTTATGTGACTCTGGTGTTCCAGTGCTGCTGCTGCCCCCTGTGGCACCTCACAGTACTACATCTTTATTTGAATTAAGTCTCTACTCATGGACTCTGAGTAGCTCAAGCAGAATAGCTGCTTTTTTGGAGAGCAGAGTTAAATGTCACTAGTTTGAGCCTGGGTCATGCCACTAGCTGTTTGTAATCAAGTTTACTCCAATAGTGTTTAAAGAGTTGGGCTTGCCCAGCTAGGGCTCGTTCAGCTTTCCTGCAAACAGTGACTCCTGCTACTGTACCTGCAGGGCACCAGGAAGTTTGCAATGATGTTAGAGTTATTCAGGGCCTCTAATTTTTGCCACCTTTCCTATCATGCACTGTGGCACAATATTTCACATGGCATATGGTTGTGTTGGTGAGCACATTGGAGGACAATGGCTACACATCTCTGAAAGGGCACAGAAGCTGTGCCGGAGAACGTCTTGAAAAAACTTTGAAAAGAAAATCCAAACTCTGATCTGCCTGTTAAATACACAGTACTTAATAGAAGGATTTTTGTTTTCCAGAGGCCTGTTGCTTCTACTAGGTAGAAACCTGCTGTCAAAAATAATTTGTAACTTACGAATCGTAAATGAGGTTAAGGTTTGATTTGGTCAGGGTCTTAATGTTTGAATGTTAAAACTGCACTGTCTGTGACTGATTTCTTCTTATGGTGAAAGGCATAACTTCAATTACCCTTTTAGTAGGTGAAGGCATTAGAACCTCAGACCAGTGAAATTTGTATGAGAAACTGTGAAGGAAAAATGTAGAATATGTTTAAAAATCCAACACAATTACTTTTATCAAAAGGAATGGTTTGGCAATTTTTTAATGTGTCACTCAGAGGAGATAGAATTTGTGTTAAATTAAATCCTGAGGGTAAGTACACAAGAGATTCTCAATGAAAAAGAAAGAAAGTTTTCTGATCTCTTCCTTCCTTAATTAAAACTGATAAGCATTAGACAGTGTGCTTAATTCTTAAAGACAAGTATGCACATCATCTTTTAGAAGCTCACTGGACTTTCATCTTAGCCTTTCTCCCTAAGAGCGTCATTCTTGTCCCTCAGAATGATGTATTTAAGTATCACCAACTTTCACAGAAGTTTATTATGCTCTTTGCTTAGCAACCTTTATTTGGAAGAAGCCTCAGCTGCTTATATGTAACACAATAGGCTGTAATGGTTTATAGGACCTGCTGGGGTTTAACAATCATAAATTTGATGCCAGCCTTCTCTGGCAGCATCCCTGCTTCTCTAGCTAAGTTTAATGGCCTGCCAACTGTGTCAACCTAAAAATCGATTTCCAGTTTTCCCACTCCGCCGTTCTTTAACCGAATCTTTCATAAGTCATAAGAGTTTATGTCTTAAAGGCACAGAAACACCTTTCTTTACAATACCAGGTTAATACAGTCTTCAGCACTTCACAGAACATTGCAAATAATAAAATATTTTCTTTTTTTTTTGCTTTATCAGTAAAAGGCACATACCTAATCTTAGCAGCTACAAAATGTTTATGTATAGAACTTGAAATAGAGTCCACACTTACATAATCCTAGCACAATGACCAGACAAACTGATATTCATATTTGTGGCACTACATCTGCAAATTAATTCTTGCAGTTGTGACCAATATGTGTGAAATAAGGACTCCAGGACTCCTTTGCTCAATCTTTTGCTGCAATATTGATACATGCCTTTATTTCATCAAGATCAGAAAACTTGGCTTGGCTTGGCTTGGCCAAAACCACTGCAGATAAGAACATAACTTACGTTTATAAATATTTGGTTATTCATGGCCTCTTGCTCTTTTGAGGCTCCACTTGTTACAACAACAACAACAACAACAACAACAACAACAACAACAACAACAACAATAATAATAATAATAATAATAATAATAATAATAATAATAATAATAATAATAATAATATGATAATAATCCAATTTGAACATTTTACTTGGCTTTTTCAAAGTGTTGTTATACTTCAATAATGTCTCTGAGGGAGGCCTGTTCACTGTGTACCTGAACTTGGAAGAAATGAAAAGATGAATTGTTACACAAACATTGGTAGACAAAATACATGGTAAAAAGTTGCTCATAATACTCAAATAGAGTCCACATAATGTGTAACAGCAAAACTGGTATTTTCTTCTGGGGACTGTATAAGATTAGTGGAAAATTTGAAAAGAAAATCTGTATTACAACATTCTTCGATTTGCCATTATTTATAAATCACTCCTCTTTGCTATGGCTTGTTAAGACAGTTTTTACTGGGTCTTTTTAAAAGTTTTGAATATGGCAAAGCACTATTCATCACCATGGGCTATATCAAGTGCATCACAGTGCACTTCCTACATCAGTGACCCAGAGCTTTTTTTTAGAGAATTAACAGTTGTATAGTAGTGATCGGATCTGTGTTTCTTTGATTGCAGGTTGAAGAGGCTCATTGGGTAGCGACTATGCTTCAGATCACTGCAGTGCTGGGGCTTTTGAAAAGGATTGCTTCACCTCTTGAAGGCTCCATGGACCACAATGTGTCAGCCTGGTAAGGTGGCTTCCTGTTGGGAACTGCTGCTACTGTGAAAAAGCTGTCTGGTATTTGCCCTTTCATAAAGCCCATCTACAGAGCCAGTGACATTTTAGTAGAAAACCTCATAAAAATCAGGCTTGCTTTTCTAAAATAATCTCTCTGTATGAAAGGGGAAAGGAAACACTTGGGAAATTAATTTGCTTCTGCTGTGATTGTTCATTTCTTGCTTGAGCATAGCAAAGAGAAAAGCTGGCTCTGTCTTGTTACATAAAAAATAAGTCCTGTCTGTCATATTTGTTCCTCACAACATATAGAACCAAAGTTTTTACTGAATTTTTATCTGCAATTAAAAAACAGTAAACTTTACATCAGTAAATTCCCATACTGTGTTTACGTCAACCACATATATTGAAATGGGAGATAATGGATTTATGTATAAGGGACAAACATCTGTTTGACCTTAGGAACATAAGATCCAAATGAAAGAAGGCCACTTGGTCTATCTAGCCCATTTGGTAGTTAATGGTTTGATCCAGCCATTTCTTGAGAAACGCCAGGATACTGGCTTCATGTTTGGCTCATCACATACTCCAACAACCTTCTGGGTAAAGAAGTACTTCCTGTTCTTCCTGTTTTTAATGCACTGCCATGTAGTTTTGTTGTGCTCTCTGGTTTGTGCTTCTGCTAGACCTTGTAAATGCCTTAGTACTTTTAATTTCATTGTAAAAAAGATGAACTTGTAGAGAGGGACTCTGTGAACTTTGTACACACTTTTCCTGCAGAAGATGCAATATTTTATAAGGTGGACATTGGGAATTGGTTTGAACTGTATTGGAAGAATGCTGGACACAAGGGCTGCTATGTAATAGGAATGTGTGCTACAAACCTAAGTAACCAATTGTATTAAACAAAGTTACTGTATCTTTAGCAAATAGGAAAAATAGGAAGATGTGCGTGATTTTGGGATACTTTCAATCTTTTAAGCACAGGGAAGTATGATAGATAACAGAAAAATATTTGAGGACTGTTCTAGTTGGATTACTTGGAGAAAAATATACTGAGCATATACTGAGTGTGTTTTGCTCCCATGCACAAAAAATAAAAATCTTCTTTTAACTTATGAGACAGACTCCTGTCTTTTAAGGGAAAGTGGGAAAACTTTCTCCAACAAACTATAACTTTGTTTCAATTAAGTTGTAAAGTTTTGCTTTGGACTCAACCTGTAAGGTTTCAAATATACCTCAGATCACACCATGTTATTGTTATAGTTCCCTAATAGTTCTTACACCAGTTTGAAAAGACAGGATCTACAGTATATAGGCATTTCTTCTTCTTGATGCTCTGACAGCACCATGTCTACCATTCAGTAATAGGTCTTTCCCAGTCTGTGTGGGGAAAGCTGAAACTACTTATTTTGCACATACATGCTTAATTTCATTATACAGTGTTGATTATAGTCAACATCTTCTTTTGGTGGTTTACATTATGGCTTTGGAATGTGTTTTAATGAGTGTGACCAATATGCAATAGCTTCAGGGACACTTGGTTCCTCTAACCTAAAGTCTTGAACCCGAATACTCAATTTGATATACTGTATTTGAGATATATAGTGTTACACCTCTATACAAAATGGAGCAACATTGAACTGTTAGAAGGTCAGCTTTGAAATTCACACCTGTACTTTGAGCAATTACATATATCACTCAGCTTTAGACCACTGGTCTGTTATTATATACTGCAACACATCCTTGTCTCCTGCAAAAAAATTTTATTTGACAATGCCTGCCAGATGAACTTTTCATCATGCTTACATTTAAATTTTATAATTTAGAAATGCATTTCTGTGTTATGCATAATGATATGACAAAATATGCTCCACGTTTGATACTCCTGAACTAATTGCACTTAATGCTATCTGAACTGTTTTAATGTTTCAGAAAAGTTTTCAAGCTAGGAAGTTTCCTTAACCTTTGTTGAAGACATTGATGTGTGAGTACAGGAGTTGCAGTAGAAGTGTAAGAACCAGACAATGTGAAAAATGGGACAGTGAAGTCTTTACGTATTTCTAAAACTGAGCATTTTTCTTCCTAGTTTCATTGGTACATTGTCATTGATTGTTGAAGTAGTTTTTGTTTTCTTTCAGGCACAGTGCCACCCTAAATAATCAGTTTATTTTCCTTTAACTTCATTGTTCTTACAACATTTCTGTTGAGCGTTGACCTTTTCTTCTTTTAAAGCCTTGGAACACATTTTGTTTTGTCTCGAAGAACTTGGTAAACATGTGTTTACTTTCCATTTGTGGGTGAAAACGAGACTTTAGAATATACAACTACTACTATCAGACTGTGGATATAATTAAAAATTATTATAATCAGGGAGTTAGCAGTCCCACTGTTCAGATTGTTGTACTGTATGACTTGACAATAGTTGGACATACTGTATAGTAAATTGAAATGAGCTTACTGGGGCAAAGGTTCAGCCCCAGAAGCCATAATATATCATGTTTGTTTTTTTCTTCTACATTTGCAGCTAGAAGATTCACCTCTAAAAGGCTTTCTTGTTGGTGCATTTATAACTGTTTCTCATCGTTCTCTGTAATTTGGTAATGCAGTGATTCTAAACTGATAGTTGAGGTTGGCAAATCAGTATAAGCTACTGTTGAAAACCGTAATCAGCTGTCACCTATCTTGTATGAAGGTCACAATTTATATAAGAAGGTGCATGCAGTAATTGTATACAGAATTGTACTGCTACAGTATATACATAACACAGGTGAAAGACATTTAATGAGATTTATTTAACTTGGTAACTGTGGCTCTACCAAATATTTCACTTCACAAAATGTATAGTTACTAATCTTGCTGTTACTCTAAGAACAGTAAAAAATTTCCCCATATCTTCGAATTATATTGTGTCTAAAATACATATATTGTTGAGTAGAGCTCTGTGTATTTCTTTCCTGGTTTAATCTGTTCTGAGGTATTCTGACTCATCCAGTTTTAGTCACAGAGATTGTGTGAGGATTAAAATGGAGTGCCAATAATGAATGTCCAAAAACGTTGTATTGGGTGTTCAGGTGTGTTCTTTTAAGTGTTTCCTAGGTAAATCTTTGCAATCACCTTACCTTCTAGATCCCCTTTTAAACCCGCATCTCTCAAATGACCATAATACATGTTATTGGGAAGTGACTATTGAGGTGTTATAATCTAAAGGACAATGGTTAGTATCAACATTTCCAGGTCTCAGGGGCCTCATAGCAAATAAATATTTGCTGAGATAAAGTGTAAGATTCACTGATCAAAGCAAGCATAAAGTTTATGTTGGTTTAGCTTAATTAAGTACTTGGTAAGTCATTAAGAGTGTCATGAATGATCCAAAAACAGGCAGGTACAAAGAGAGAGAAAAAAGGGGAGAGAGAAGGGAGAGAGTAATAATAATAATAGTTTACACTTATATAGCGCTTTTCTGGACACTCCACTCAAAGCGCTTTACAGGTAATGGGAACTCCCCTCCACCACCACCAATGTGCAGCATCCACCTGGATGATGCGACGGCAGCCATAGTGCGCCAGAACGCTCACCACACATCAGCTATCAGTGGGGAGGAGAGCAGAGTAATGAAGCCAATTCATAGATGGGGATTATTAGGAGGCCATAATTGGTAAGGGCCAATAGGAAATTTGGCCAGGACACCAGGGTAACACCCCTACTCTTTTCGAGAAACACCCTGGGATTTTTAATGACCACAGAGAGTCAGGACCTCGTTTTTACGTCTCATTCGAAGGAGGGCGCCTGTTTACAGTATAGTGTCCCAATCACTATACTGGGGCATTAGGACCGCAGGGTGAGCGACCCCTGCTGGCCCCACTAACACCTCTTCCAGCAGCAACCTTAGTTTTTCCCAGGAGGTCTCCCATCAAGGTACTGACCAGGCTCACACCTGCTTAACTTCAATGGGCTGCCAGTTGTGAGTTGCAGAGTGATATGGCTGCTGGCTGAGTACCAGAGAGGAAGACAGAGAGGTCCTTGTCCAGATCGTCCATAAAGACCAGGTTGGAGTTAAGTATTTGCCTGCTTAAGAGAGCTGGCCATTCTGTTGTTTTAGGAAACTCTTATTTCCTGTATAGAAAAAAACAATTCAAAATGGCCTCTCCTGGTTAGTAGATGCATTTTTAGAACAGGGGGATACTGCAGGTTTCACATTCACATTGTAGCATGCGAGTTTTACAGAGAGAGAGATTTAGCTATAGGTTATGTAGTATATATAGTTTAGATGGCGACTTTAGCTTCTTTTTGGCCTTTATAGACATTATAGAGGATTGAATAGTTGGTAGCAGTCTAGACTTTGTCTCTCTGGTCAGGACGCAGGCCTCTGGGACCCCTTGTTTGTAAATAGCATAACTAATGTATGTTACACATTTATGTTGTGTGTTGTTTAGTGTGACATTGTCATCGAGAATAAATAGTTGTTTAACCCAGTGTGCTGGAATTATTACTCTTTTAACCTAAGGGCTGCTAGAAAAGAAAGAAGTCAAGTGTTCAGGTATATTCTAGGCATAGTCTTTACAATTTGGGGATTATGATTATTTTATTTATTAATTAATCTATTCAGTTATTTTCACCATTTTTGTAACAGTATAATGTAACAGTCCTACTTAAAATGGATGTCATTGTAAAAAGTCAAACAGGTGACAAGATGTTGTTGATATTTTTAGATTATTGCAGTTCTGAACATATATACTGTATACTGTCATTTCTGGTTAAAAAGATTTAAAATGAACTCTTATTTTTTCAGTTCTGTCACTAATATATTGCATTATTTGATTTTTGTGCATGAAAGGGGCTTTACTTAAAAACTAAAAATTGTTCAAGCAAAATTGCCACAGGAAATTAAATAGATAATTTTTAATGTTGTCCCATTGCTTTTCATCTCCAGTTCCTAATACAATTTCTTTAATCACTAAGGGCACTTCCAGGAGGCTTCATGATTTTTCCTCTGCTGTAATTAGATGCTTTTTGGATAACAGCAGCTAATTAAAATAAAAAGAAACATATTAATTATTAAATGGGTTTAAGGATTATCACAAAAGCAATCTGTGTCCTTGTCTCCTCTCTTCTTTTGTATCAGAAGCAGACAGCAAAATAATTTATCAAGAAAATGTAGCTTTGCAAAAACAAACTTAAATTAATAAGAAACCAGACAGACTGACACAAAATGAATCTACATGCACCCGGTTAATCCACATGGATCTGCTGTTTTCTCTTCAGAATGTGATTTAAAATGACCTTTAATACAGAGCGACAACAATTCAGCTGTAATTATTAGCTGTGACTGAGTCACGGGGTTCAGACTGGCTTGCTTCTTTGAATCACAACTGTTTTTCAGATGACAGCAACTCCCAATTAACGTAAAAAGAAGCATATTAATTGGGAAACAGGCTTAAGTGATTATGCAACGTAATCTGATACTGCTGTCTGTAGCGTCTGTTTTATCAAAGAAGAACTGTAATGAATTTATCAGGAAAGAAAAACAAACTGAGCTTTCATTAAATTAAACTGTGTTAAGATATTTTCTACTTCAAAATGAATTCCAAACTGAAGTCCCTTAATTAGAGCGTGGAATGTGTTCTAACTCTCTTCCATATCACACTTATATGACCAGTATATCCACAGGTATGGTCTAGATTTGCTTTTTTTTTGTCAGATAAGATGATTCTGTAACGAACAGTTCTTTCCGGACCCTATGCGGACGACACAATCCGACGAAGTGGGGGAACACTGGGGAAACGTCATGCAGGAAAACGGGGCTGAAGACAGGGGGGCGTGTCCAAGGTGCGCTGGTGCACGGGGGAGGTGTGGCCGAGGCGAACAATCCAAGAGTAATCCATAGGGAAAATCCAAAACACACGAGTAAGTCCAAAACCAGGAGATCCATCAGAACAAGAATTAAAAACCACGAAGACCGGGTCGGAACCGGCGGACAGGGACAAGGAACAGGGGTTAAAACCTTAACGGGACCAGGCGCTTCCTGGTCCCGGACTCGCACGATATGGAAATCAGATGCAGAGCCCGGAAGAGCGTCAGCGCCTGGCTTTTAAGGTGGGCAGGGAATGGGAAACAGGTGCAGGGAATGAAGTCTTTAGTGAAAGGGCTGGAGCACCCTTAAGGAGGGGGGACTATAGTCGTGACAGATTCCTTGGATTACCCGAAACATACTTTAGAATAAATGCTTTTTTTATCTCTTTCCATTTGTTTTATGTTTGTGCATTGTTTGGGTGAGACACCTAATCAGAGAGCATAAACTAATCTAAGCATAATATAATAAACTGTCTTCTGTAAAAGTACTATTTGTGCACCTCTCCCAAAAAAGTATCTGTGTATGAAATGGCAGTCATGTGCTATTCATGTGTATCACAGAGCAAAAGAAGTAAAAAAAAAACAATGGATCACTTTGCTGAAACAATGTTTCAATATTTGTGTAGAATGTGTAGAATGCTATTCCAGCTGCTGACATGTCTGTGGTGGGCTCACCCACGTGAAGATAGCAGTCCACCCCATTCTACTGTATATGTATTTGATCTGATTAAAATCCTTCAAATTAGCAGGCAGTGGAAGAAGTACGATCTCCTGAATTTACATGAAGGGAATGGGTAATGGTGATTGTGTTGAGAATATTGTCCCTTTGCTCAATCCTGTGTTCTAAAGATATGTTGTAACACACACTGTATCCATAATGGTCTGGGCATTAAGATCACAACACTTTGGAAGATGAATGATAGTTGTCATTATCATACTTTTCTCCTACTGTTCTAACAGCAAGTGCTTAAGTGCTTGGGAGGTAGGCTTTGATTCTAATAAATCAATCCTTTGAATTTAAAATATTTTTGTTGTTATCATTCAGTTGCAAGATTCAACCTTAAGATTTACTGTGTAAGCTTACCCTTTGTGTCATTAAAAAGTAAAACTAAAAATCACTTCAAGAAATGTATCTTTACCTGTTAAGATTTTTAACACATTTTCAATAATTCAATTTCCATAATTGTTAGGGCCAGTGCTGGCCGTAATACACTTTTATGCACTGGACTGTTTCAAGAATTCTGACCAACTAATAAAAACATTTCAGCAAATCCATCAGTGAATGTTATCTCTATGACAATTGCTATGATGATTCACGGCCATATTACAAAGAGGAGCTTGACAAAGAGATAATACAAATGTGACTCTATCACACACAAAGCAGGGGAGATGCAAACACAGTATAAGTGTCTTCACTGTTCATACTGTGCCAGACATGCAAAATCAATATACTTAAAGCACAGACACAAATCTGTGGACAAACTGGACACTTGCATTGTTATCCAAAGGTGCACATTGTAATGTGGCACGGCTCTATAGAACAGATACTCTATTTGCCCAATTCCAGAGGAGATCTTCAGTAATCATGCAGTGAGGTTTTAAAGTGCATGATACATTGCCCGGCTCTTTTTTATTATGACAGTTGGAATCTTTAATCCCTTAGCAGAAAAGAAGTTCACATTTGCAGGGTTTAATAAACAAGAGGAGAGTGCACAGCTGAACGGTGCCAACCAGAATGCCTCAGTTGTTATTCCTCTGCTCTAGGGAGGAGGTAGAGGGTGGCAGTGGTGTGTGGATCAGTTTAATCTTCCGCATTTTAAAACAATCCAGGGAATTTGCTTGAGATTAAGGAATGAGTTGCTTCCTCCACAGTGTTTACTTGGCTAGGGCCATGCCGCCTTGAAAACTGCTGACTGTGAGGCTGCTAAGCGGTGTCAGGGAAGACAGCCGATCCCAGAACAGGTGGGGGAAGCAGGCAGTCCCTGGCCCTGCCTGTCAATCTGGAGGAATAATGAGCCACTCAGAGCAGCTCCCCTGACCTTCCTGTGCAGTACGCCAGAATGCAGGCTTTAACAGGGGTCACATTCCAAAGCACAGAGTCACTCCAAGACAGAAACTGGCAGAGGAATCGCCATCTGTGAGACAGAAAAGAGAGGAATGTACTGTACGTAAATCCGACATGGAAAGAAAGAAAAAAACAGGAGATTTTGCTTTGCATAAACTTTCATGCTACAGTTAACTAATATATGACCAAAAATTTATTTCACTGGCAGAGAAAATGCTTGTTATATGCAAACCAAAGCAAGCATTCATTAATATGCAGACATTTTCTTGCTGTTGACTGGCACTCTACATTGATGATTTGTCAGTGGCACTAAATTAGCAAATATACTACGCATACTTCATCAGCACCTTATTTTTAGGATTTGTAACAGTGCTCTTATTCTGTTGGTGCACCATAGATGCATGAATGGAAGAATACACAGGATGTTTTTTTCCTTTTATGAGTTAGCTTTGATATAAAATTAGCCTCAAAATTTCTTATCATTATTAGAGGAAAAGACTTTAACCAGATTGAAATTTATTTTTTTGTAAGAACATAAGAATACAATATGGTCTTTATAATATTTAGTAAAAATGTTTAGTCTCCTGCTTAAGTACAGCCTTCACATAAAAATATAGTTGTCAGGAATTACATTCGAAATCTAGAAACCCATGGCTATGTCACAGACGTCCAAAGGGACTAACCGTGGGGAGCAGGAGAGCGGAAAAAGACCCATATGCGTAGCGGCGAGACGGGAAAAACGCCCGGGCTCATTAGTGCAAAGAGTTCAGGAATGCCGTATAGAAACCTATGCCCTCAGGGAGCGGACGTGGGGCGCCCTGGTGCTAGGCAGGTCTCAGGACATCCGAACATCAATGCTGAGCGAGGACAGAGTGCAAGACCCGGAAATATATAGCCCAAGGAAGAGAGGGACAGGAAGGACAGCAGACCAGAAACTAGGGACAGGCTATTTGTAACATACCATCCAGTTCTCTTCTCTTTCAATATTTATACAGTACTTTGTTCTAATAAGTAGAAAGTAAAGCTTAGTTAACATATTCCCCTTGAATAATTGCTGTCTATTGACAAAAAGGTTTCATATTAAAATTTTGATCAATGCTGCTGTGACGTCTTCAGAATTGTTAATGATCAATATATCTCTGGGATCTGATATCGCAGTGAAAGTTGCTGCATTTTCTCAAATAAATTTCCTTTTGTCAATGAGGATAATGACTTTTCCTTTTTCTTGCTGTCAGTCTAACAAGCTAGATGGTCCCATTGTGGCTCTTTAAATCCTTATCATTTTATCCAAGCAAACACATCAATACTGAAATGGATTAGCCTTGAGTGAACCCTGGAATATGTCAGTTATCCATTTCTACATTAGTGTAGTAATAATATGCTTGACCATTGAATTCATTAGGTCACATTTCATTACACAATACACACAGCTTCCATTGATACTTGTCTATTGGACATACTACAGAAAAGGTCAGATGTAGATTAAATATATAGTATTATTTCAAAGATTAACATTTTGCTGAGACATAATTTCATCTTTTGAGTTAAGGGAGAATATCATGTAGGCTAGATTCGTGCTTTACCCAGGAGCTACAATGTGATGTTTGATTTTAAAAAATAATTTTATCTCTTGTAAATACAGTGCATTATAATGGACTGTACTGTATGTATAAACAGAAAAATATATTCATCCATATAATTTTGTTATGATTAGTAATGTTACTATTAAACTATACCTTTTCCTGATGGACAATTTTATTATTACTTTAGAATTGCAAAAAATAGTTTACTTTAAGCCATCTCCTGTTATCTACAGTAAGAGTGTTGTATTGGCTAAAGATCTTAATTCTCACTGTTGGCCGATTGCAGTATATTACCCTGTTTTGGATTGTTCCCCGTGGACAGAGCATCTCAGGGTTTGAGAGCTGAATTACCACCTTGTAGGTTAATTTGATCACATCTGATCTCAGAAGTTATGATAAGCGAGGTTATACCCAGGACTAGAAGGACCAGGGTTCAGTGAATATAGTTGGTGGAATAGTAGGTGGCACTCCTCCTTCTGAATCTGAATCCCAAAACCAAAGCCCCAGTATGGTGAATGTGCTGTAGGAGGTACCATACTTAGGAAGATATGTTGTTAAAGTTTAGTCCTGACTATTTGGTCATTAAGGTTCTGTTTGCCAATGGTGTTAAAATGAGGATGTTAATCCTGACGTCTTTGGTAAGACTTTGGGTTAGAACAATCCTAAATACCTTTCCTGAAGTTGTTCCTAAAATCAAAAGGTGAAATGTCTCATTTCTCTACCTGATCTGTTAGGAGGAGATGGTTTTATATTACTGCTGCAGCACTTCAGTGTTGAGTTAAGTGAATCTCATTCTGTATGAGAAGCCCTCTGGGATTAAAAGTGCTATGCAAGTGCAAGGATTTATTAAATGATCAACACCGAATCCCTCCTCTTACTATAGAAGGCAGGAATTATTAAATGATCAACACTAAATTTCTTCTTTTACTATGAAAGACCTTTTCTTTTTCTTTTGGAAATCACAGCATCAGTGACTTTAAGTTTAAGATGGGATCTTTGTATTTACTGTACAAAATACCTCTGTACTGTACATAAAATTAGGTCTGTACACACAAAAATTAGGTTGTACTGTCTTACAGTATCTGCTTTCATCAATGTCTGTGAGAGTACAATGACAAACTGGAAGCTGTAACGAACAGTTCTTTCCGGACCCTATGCGGACGACACAATCCGAAAAAGTGGGGAAACACTAGGGAAAACGTCATGCAGGAATAGGGGCTGAAGACAGGTGCGCTGGTGCACGGGGGAGGTGTGGCCGAGGCGAACAATCCAAAAGAGTAATCCTTAGAGAGTATCCAAACAAATGGATAAATCCAAAACCAAGAGATCCATCAAAACCAGGAATTAAAACCAGAGGCCGTGTCGGAACCGGCGGACAGGGAACAGGGACGGGAACGGGAACAGAGATTAAAACCTTAACGGGACCAGGCGCTTCCAGGTCCCGGACTCGCACGATACGGAAACAGATGCAGAGCCCGGATGAGCGTCAGCGCCTGGCTTTTAAGGTGGGCTGAGAATAGGAAACAGGTGCACAGAATAAAGTCTCAAGTGAAAGGGCTGGAGCACCCTTAAGGAGGGGGGACTATAATCGTGACAAAAGCTGTTTTGGTATTTCTGTCTTTTGACATGAACATCTTTTCTCATTAAAGATAGATCAATTGTACATCTCATATTTTTATTTTTGTTTTTGGAGAAGATGTTAAACTCTAAGAGATCCTGTAACATGAGCCAAGGCTGTAAAATTCAATGTTGCAGTCAGATATTCTGTGATTTTACCTGATGCACCTTAATTACTCTTACCTATATTTACTGTATGGTCAGAATACATTTCTGATTACTTTTGTCAGGCTCTTGTTCTACGATATTTTGCATTGGAATGTACATGGACACAGCTTAGTGCCAATCTGTTTGTTAATTCACATTTAAATTAGATCATATAAGTCTAGGGCTCCTATTCGTAACAGGTTAAGTTTGAACTTAATTCACAATGGGGAGAAAAAGACTTTTCATGGTAGAGCTTGTGAATTTTTTTGCAAGGAAATACTTTCCCTCTCCTCTGCCTCTCTGGAAACCGTTTACTATGCCATCCCTTTAGTTGGAAATCTGATTATGCTTTGCTTATTATGTTTACATTTCCCCCTCCAAAAAGGCACAGCAAATAACTGCGCAATTAGCAGGTGAAGTTATGGCCTTGATGTTGAGTTCACTCTTTGTACAGCATGTGCCCAGAGGCCTCCTCCTCACAAGGTCTGCACCAGATTCCCACCCATGCTTGTCAGCTGTTAAATCTAATCAGGTTTTGTTTCTTCATTCTCCTTAGAAAGCAATTTATCTCATTTACTGGAAAAATGGAGACAGCCAGCTTTGCTTTTAAATGTCCCAGTGAGGGCTGCGCTACATATTCTGACTATCTTAACATTCCAGACTGGCTAGCTTCTCAGAAAACAAACACTCCCAGAGAGAAAATGCATATCCTCTTGTGTTGTGCTGTCTGAGGTCAGCTTTATACTGCTTTTTTAATTAACTGTTAGAATATTTTTTTCAGAAGTATATCAAAGCATTGAACTTTGGATGCCTTATTTTTTTACGTCTTTGGATATCTTAAGGTCCTAAAAAACATTAAGTACTTTGTTACAAACATACATATCTTTTTAACCTATTAAAACAAATCTTTCATATTTAAGTCCTTCAATTCCTTTAAAAATGTCAAAGAAATCCTGAATTAGATCCCAACAAACTATTCTCTAGCTCTCATTATATATCCTCACTCCTGGTCCCACAGGGGTTTTTGTTTTTCATTCTGCCTAGGCTCTTACTTTATTCAAATTAATTATTAGCTTAATTGGATTTAATTACACCTGTTTCCTTGTCTTTTGAAAAAGAGGACAATTACCTGTTAAAGAGCAGGGCTCTCTCTCTCCCAGACATGAACATTCACTCTGTAGTAGTTTAAAGTTTAGGTCTATGTGGAGATATGCCTTCAGTAAATTATATCTGTGGCAGGAGTATTTGTGAGACTTTCCCAGTACTAGTGAATAACTGTACCACTTTCTGAATTGCATGTATCCTGGAAACATACACAATAAGATTGAAATGTTTTGGTTGGTACATAATGCTCATAAAAATACCATTGTGAATTATATGGCTTTTCATTTGAATAGATACAGTATGTGTTTATAAAGCATTATTCAGTTATTATGGGCTCAGCTAGAATACTTAATTGTAATGCGTGATTTTGCCATTCTACCAATGCACCATCATCGTATGATTTGTGAGAAATATTTTTTAAATGATCCACTGCAGAAACACAAATGATAAAACATTATTTTCAGAGACATATCAATGACATGTTGTGAGTTTAATGGTGTTCTGAGCACTGTGATCTTGAGGTCTTACACATATTTTGTCATCTGTAAGAGCAAAGCTGTTAAAATACAAGTAGTATTAATGAGAAATGACAAATGGCATTATTAGAATCTGCCCCACTGTTGACTTGCACTTCTAAAAGATGCTATCCATATGAAATACTTAAATGATACAGAATTGTCTTCTATATTTTCAGAACATTTTGTTTGAGTTCCAACAACAGCATGACATTTTTGTAATAACTGTTTGCCATGTAGCCTGCACTCATTTGTCAATGATTTCTTTGGAATGTTTTCTAAACTATCTAGGTACCACCTTAATAAGATGGAATTATTATGCAATATTTCTCTGTTGTAGCTCAATAGTATAATTTGTATTGATCTGTAAGCTTTTTAAAACTCTACAGCTAAACATAGATCTCTGAAGAAAATCTTTTAATTTTCTACTTTTCACCAGGATCTCTCTTCTGAGGTACAATTTTGTGCCTTTTGTGTTGTTCCCATTTAGATCTGACCTTAACACTATCTATTCTAAAGCTGTCTCAATACAGTTTATTAAAGTGTTCTGCTTGCTTTTTTTATTGGTGCCTGGCTTTCTATGAATGTTGTAAATACATCTTTGCACCGACCCTGTAGACAGCCGGACACTTGTCTCCGTCTTTGGCAAGTTGCAAAAGTTATGGAACTTTGATGTGCCAAGGCCAATAAACTATACACTGAAGTCACTACAGTAAACCAGGAAAGTAAAATATAATGCAATAAACCAAAATGCATTCCTGTGTAGGTTTCATTCCTATTCCTGTCCATTGTGTAATAGTCAATGTAATCCTAGGTGGCATAGTGGCAGTTTGATGATTGGATTAAGCTCTGGATCGCTCCAACCCTCTATAGATTATTCAAACTGAAGACAAAAGAACATTCCCCTCTTCATCTCTGGTCCAAATTAAAACAAGGCTGTAGGTGAGGCAGGCCAATCCGCATTCTGCCTTCTGTCACATGTATTGTCTCGAGAGCATACCTGAATAAAGTGAATGAGAGAAAACGAAAGATCTGAGAGTACCTAACATCTTTGCAGGACCACGATAATGCTCTTCCTATTGCATCTCCATCTCCCATCCCTAGCAGCTGCTTGTCAATTCACATGGCTGCTGTCTGTGTACCCCTGGAATTTATCTACCAAGGGCTTGAATGCACTTATAATCTCTTGTCTGCAAGCCAATTTGTTGCAGTTGCTTCCCAAGTGTGGCAATAGACATATTCAACCCACTGCCACTTTGCAGTTTATCTTCAACACCCCTAAACAGTTGTCAAAGATTTCCATTGAGCCACATGACCATGAAACCGTTTTCTAATATACGAAAGATACAAATCCAAATATAAAATAAATGTCCCTTAAGTCCATTATCAGCAGTTTTCCACCTTGAGTTACCAACTACACCTTTCTTTAAATGAATTAGAGTGTCTACCCAAAGATAAGTCTTTTGTTTTTCACTTTTATCCTCTAGTTCTTTTTCAATTGCCTCTTTTTATTCCCAAACAAACTCACTTTGTTCACTTAGCCACCACTGTTGTGGGACTGCATCATTTGGGTGGTAAAACATGACTCTCTGATGTGCAAGTAAATGATGTAAACACATTGTGAACCTACTGTAATAATTTATTGACAAACAGATTAAATTTTAAATGTGAAAAAAACAGTGCATACCTTCAAACCAACATCTTGCAATAAAAATGGCTAAATGGAATATAAATCCAGTGTTACATGTGCCATCCCTACAGCCACCTCATTGAACGTGCACTTTAAATTTTGCTCAATATTGTTACAAAGAATGAAATGATACACCAGAACGAAGAACTTGAAACAGGTTTGGATGATTTAAGGTTTAACTGTTCTGAAACAACAGAGAAGAAGCAGTAGATGACTGGAAAACACTTTGTGCCTCTGTGTACATGTTTGTGCGTGTTATCAGTGATTAACTGTTGTGCCATCCAGGATGTATTTCCCTTGTGCCCTGTGCTTCCAGGTTGGGCTCCTGGTTGTTGTGAGCCCTAAAAAAGACTTTCTGAAAATGGATGAATGGATTAAAATTAGTCTTTTTTGTGAGAAACCTAAAACCTTGTTTCACATTTTCTCTTTCATGATCGGCGCTGTAAAGCACCCTCGTGAATTAATTCACTAACGCCTTATGTGGAAAACCACACTGCTTGTCTCTCCTTGTGCAGACTGTTGTATTCATATTTGTTGCAGCTTAATTCTCATCCTACCCACCATTAGATCATTGCCCTTGCTGACATTGAGACATTTAAATTGATGCAGAATATCTTTATCATATTAATGTACACCACACAAAATGGATTGTTGTAAAAATGTTGTAAATACAGTATATACATGTAAAATATGAGTAAAAAACAATCAACTTGGGAATTAATTGTACATTTTAAAGATGACTGTTTCGTTTTGATTTGTAATCCAAATGTGGATGATTAATAACTGTTGTTTGAATTTTCCAAATGCACTGAAGAAGATAAAATAAGAATATGAAAATGTTTGTTACAGTAATTAACTTGTCATTCGATTTTTAATGATTATACATAATACTTTAAAATGTTTTTAGGTATTATGCATATATAAGTAAATTAAAGTATTCCTTTTTCTTCGTCATGCTGATTGTAAATGTACAATTTTATCATACAGTCAAATTTTTTTACAGTAAGATAGTACAAAGCCTGCATCAAACTTAATAAAATGCATTTGTGTGTAGACAACAACAAATTCAGTGTTCTACACTGGTTGTGACAGCATCTAGCATAAATATGTTAAGAACTGAATGAAAGTTAAATCAAGTGTTACAGTTCATCAAGCATATGAACAGTTTCAGACTGTAATTATTCAAATGGTCAAAAAGCTGTGAATCACAGATTACCCGGGTTACTAAGAAAAAAACAAAGATTCATGATTCCTTTTGCTTAAATATAAATCTGGCGAAGTACTTAATGTGAGACAAATTCTATCTTTTGCACCTTTAATATCCTTTTTATGAAGTTTTCTTTTATGACTTTGAATTTTGTCTTAATACATTATCAAAAGCATCCAACAGACTACAATATTCTTCTTCAAATCATCTTCTGTTTAAAAGGAGAGGTGAAAAAAGTTAAATTGGTCCAAACAAGTAAATATTGAACTCTGTTAGGATTACTGGTATTTCAGGAGGAAAGAAAAACAAGACTAGAGGACTCCTGGAATCTAACACAAATCCTTACAAAATATTTTATTCACTGCTATTTTTATTCAGTTCTACCAGTGAAAACAACATATGTACTATTCCTTCCATTTTTGAAAAAAAAAAGCACACACAAATAAAATGCACTCAATTAAGATGTATCTATTATCAGCCTTCAGTTACAATTTAGGGAAAAAAATCAATAGGAACTCGAACAATGGATCTGCCAGTTTTGGCACTCATGTGCCCTCATTAGGATAACAAGCATTCATCACTTAGATAGTATATACTGAAGGTAATTAACAATCAACCAATTGTGCTAGAAGTACAACATGAATAGTGCCAATTACATATAATCAACTGTCATAAATTACCATAATCACCGTTAATACCCCTTCAATTTAATTTTAAATTCATGCACTTCAACTCTCCTACTCATGACAATTGAATGCAATAAGTAGTGATCAAATAAAAAAAGTGCATGAAATAAAAAAAATGTACATGCATATGGAATGTACCTATAATTAAAAAATCATATTCATTGATGTTTTCATGATTCGTTGCAAATTGTTGAACTTAATAATGTACAGTAATTTCGAAAGTTTGTTACTGGTTTCAAAAAGGAAAAATATACAAATTTAGTTCAAGAAAGAGGGACTATATACTCCTTACTTAGACCAAAGATCCATGATATTAACAGTATAAATCCAAAATGTAATGCTGTAAAAACTGTTTTTAATAATCATCACTTCTGATGAGATAAAATAACTAGTAAATAAAAGTACCCAAGAAATGTACAGTGAGTGAAGAACAATTTCTGGCTACAAGACAACACAAATATTACAATATACAATTACCTTCATGTTGTATGCTCAGATATAGCTAGTGATATTCAGTGGTATGTAACTATTAAGGGAGCAACTTGATAAGAAACAAAAACCATGCAGACATTACCACACTGCAGCTCATATTACCCTGGTATAATATTTTTGAACAAAGTTTGCTTAATCTAATCAATATAATTAGATTATATATATACGGTATGTAATGTTTTTGATTGCCCTCAATCTATTGCTTGTTGTGGGAAGAGGATTTGAAGAGCATGATGTTGACTTTAAGTGCATTTTATCTTTTGATTTACTCAGTTTAGGGGGATAAATCTATCCTGAGCTTCAAGCAGAATTTGTTTATACAGTATTGTTGCCTTCTTTTCTTTACCAAATTCAGTTTTACTTCCCTTAAGCTCTGTTTCGATACCTCAAAGTCAGCTTACCCCAATGTCTGTGGAGCCCAAATTTTGATTTGGATTTAGCTGTATATTCCAAAACACCACATTATGATCACAGTTCCCAAATCTCATAGTTCTCACCTCTTTTTGCCTCACTCTGTCTTGATTGTTTGAAAAGATCAGGTCATTAACCATATCTGCCATTTCAATTTCTGCCTTTGATGTTCCCCAATCTATTTAGAGGAAAGATGATGTTCTCTTAAAAATCACTTTTCACATAAATTATTATTTTCATAATAGTGTTGAATAATAATAATCTGAATTAGGTGGTATTTTGCGTAGTACTAACACCACACCTTCAGAATTCCTTTTTATGCTTTTGACCCATATACTGTAGATTCTGAGACTTTTGATTACTAGAATCTGTTCCTGTGACTGTTCTATCTTTCCTGTCTCCAAGGAGCAGGCTGGATCCTCTAATGTCATCTCCTTCGATTTTGTTTAGCCATGTTTCTGTGATGCCATTAACATCACAATTACCTGCTAATGCTAATACTTCTGTCTCATGCATTTTGTTTTCAATACTCCTAGAATTTAGGTATAAGTGCTTAATTGGCCATTGGTTTGAATTTCAAATGTGCTATCCTTGTATCTTTTTGATTTTCTGTGCCTTCTTTCCCCTTCCTTTCTAGTTGAAATGCTTCTGGTTTTCTTGTTGGATACTTGTGCCTAGATGACTGGTGCCCAGCTCCTTCATGTTACAATATGGCTGTGCACAGGAGGCAGTCTCAGGCCTCAGGTCAGAATCTTGGGTTCTGGGTGTTTAAGAGGTCTGAAGGTGGAGGAGTCGAAGCTCGCCGGAGACAGCGGAAGGCACAGTATGAAGTGGATGTACTGGCGGCAGAGTAGTATTGGCAGTAACAGTAGCAGCAGTGGTAGGCTACTGACTGGCACCAGACATACTGTAGCTTTTGCAGCAGAGGTTGGCTACTGACTAGTAGTGATGGTAGCACTTGCCACAGATAACCTGCCAACATGTTGCAAACCAGCATAGCTGTAGAAACTGCAGCAGAGATGGGCTTCTAACTGGCAGTTGACAGAGGTAGCTAAAGTTTGAGCAGGAGAGACTGGCACTGTCAATTCAGTTGACCAGTATGGCTGTAAATGTCGCAGCAGAGATAGGCAGCTGACTACCTTTAGACCAGTGTGACCGTAGAATTTGAAGAAGGGCTGGGACTGTAACTACAGTAGTTGTCTGGTTGCAGTCAGAGCCGAGGTTGGCTGCCAATTGGAGTACCGGCTGTTGCAGTTGCAGCAGAGGCTGGCGGCTGACTTGGAAAGATGACACAGCAAAAGCGTTTGTGGAATCTCATACGATTCATAGTATCTTGTAGTATTCAGACCAGTCATGTGACCCATGATCCGAAAAGAGTGTTCTAGTACATCCAGAGGGGACTGTGGTCAGAGCTGTACTGCTGTTGAAAGCTCAATGACAAAGGACTTGTTCTGTGACGCTTTGGGAATAAATATGGAGTAAATAATTAGGTGTAATTGAATGATTGGATGCCTGAGAGGTAGGGGGAAGGGCAGACTGAAAGACAACCCGAACATGTCCTAAGAGCTGTGGGATGACTGTGATTCCTTGTGTGAATGTCTCGGTCTCCCAGGGCAACCAGGGGCAATGAGTTGCTGCTGGCTTGGGTTTAACACTTCATAAATTATCATCACATCTGTACCAATGGCCTTTGCTATAAACAAGCTTTTCAGTGACCAAGAGAGTTAAAGTTTTCTGCACACCATTTTCTCATCTTGATTTGACAGATTAACATTTACCTGGTGCTGGATTTATGAAAAGACAAATGATTTGGATGGCAAGTGTGTTGTTTTTACTGATGTTATTTGTGGCTATATGGATAATAACATGCTTGTTGTTTGCTTTAGCTAGGAATTAATATTTAAGTGATGCATATTCATTATCCTGATGTGGCCATGTCTGTGGAACAACTGATAGATCCATTGAATTTGAACTGAATTTATGTTAATAAAGACATGTTAATGTAATTCCTTAATGTACCTCTATGTGTGTGAGAAAACTTTTCTTCAAGTATAGGAAAAATGGCTGTGCATTTTTTCCATTTGGCAGCACCTTTTGAAGAGGAAAATTGGCAGACTGTGTGAATTGAACAATATGTGTAGCATGACAAATGAAATCTCAACATTTTATATGCACTGGAGTTCTAAAGCAGTTTTTACTTTTCAAGATATATAGTCAAGTCAAGAAGGATAGTAATATTTTTATGGATCCTTGAGGAGAGAAAAGAAGAGAGAAAATTAAAGTAAAAAAATAGCCAATGTTTTATTTTTTTGTTACTTAAGTGATGTTGACAGTTTTCTAAAGCTCATCCTTGCATATTGCTTTTCAAAAGTGAACTGGTGACATAAATGGACTTCCCCTAGTTGCCTTGAGGGCAGTGGTTGTTTGTGGCTGGTGGAGCTGCTTTCATCGGTAATTATATAGCCAGTGAAGGGGAGCTTGCAGGGGTGTTTTAGAAAGCACTAAAAAGAGAAATGTCATCAGATGAGCCAGCCTTGGATCCCGAGCAGTCCAGGGGAGGGCAGGAAGCAAATTTCTAGCACTTGAAAAGGAAAATTAAATGAGTATATGAGAGCAGCCATCTGTTGAAAAAAAAAACATAAAAAACAACCAGTGCATAAATCAAGCATGTCTATGTGTGTGACTTGTTTAATGTGGCCTTTCAGAGGTGCTTGTTTACACAGCACATTCAACTGGTGCTATGGATGACTGTGCTGGTTTTCCTCGTATGAAATTTAAAGGTTTTATGCCCTAGGCAGGAGAGGCTTGTATTGTAAGTCATAGATATAATGTACACAAATTACAACGAAGGCTCCACAGCCGAAACATTGTGTTTTATTTGTTATCTTCAGCATGGGCTAAACCTATTACTTGTTCCTAATGTACGCAAAGCCCTGTTAGTAAGCTCTGCCTGTACAGAGAGGACATATCAAATGTGACTGACAGGTTTTTTGGTGGCAGGAAGTTTGAGTTTTACTTAGAATTTTTTAAAATAAAATGGTTGTTGCAGAATGTAATTAAGAAGCCTGTTTTTCAAGATTTCTGTTTATTTTTTGTCTATTGGGGTTCGATCTTGATGATCTAGCTGTTGTAGGTTTTAGGAATTCAGTTGTATCATTTCTATCATTCTATCATGTATACTATGTTATAATGTTTGCTCTTAACAAAATGATATGGATGATCTTGATTCCATTAAGTCGGGGGACTGATCCACTAGGGCAGAATTTTTTATTGTCCTTATATCACCTGTCTTCATACGTACCTTATAGAACTAATATAAACCCTTCCCTATCTCTGAAGGTAATTAATTTTAAAAAGTAAAACACTGCTGAACATTTAGGACTATAACTGAGGATTAACATTACATTCAAACCTTTTACACTATACATAACATCATTTATTTTTGTGCAGTTCAAAAGCAACCCAAAAATGTATCTATAATTCACAGTTCTCATAACAAAGGAGAGATACTAGAGCTTCAGACGCAACTCCCCTCTTTTGGTTAGAGAGGATGACAAATTCTGACCAGGGCTCTGAGCTCCTCTGATAACTTCAAACTGTAAGCTTTCATCAGTTGAGTAGATATGGTATAAAATGAGCTGCCGTGATAATCAGCAGTTAATCCCAATGTTTTACTCAGAGTATTTAATAGATTTATGCTAATGACCTTGAAAACATGCTCTGCATACTTTCAAGATTTGTCACTGATGAAGTAAGCTGGATTCTTATTGATTGTCTGTGGGCTGCCTGTTTGATGCACCATGTTCCTCACAGACATTTAAATCTGCCCACTGCTTTGAAAAGTGTGCAGGAGTGAGGGTGGAGTCTTTGATCTATGTGGTTAACAATCATTTGAGACAGCCGAGTAGGTGAGAAAAGACATGTTTTTATTTGTTAATTTTCTTAGCAGCACAAGGAATGAGATGAGGCATAAAGGGTTGGTTACAAAAAGCTGTCCACTTACATAAAGGAACGTAATAGAGCTGCTGACTCTTTATTGAACTTGCAGGATGAAAAAAAAAATCTGGTCTGTCTTTTCATTATTACTAAATGCCATAGTAATCAAATCCTTCTGACTAACCTTATATTTGAAACCCAAGTAATTTTGGCATATTCCAGCTTTGCACATTTTTAGTTCTTTAAGGCTATGGCCTCAAGTTCCATTAAATATACAGTGCCAGTTCTTATGCCTTTGAATTCAATTTTTGTTTGATTCAAAGATAACTAATTTGATTCAAATATTGGAATGTAGGATATTGTCTAATATATGTAAACTACAAAGAGATATAATATGCCAAAACTTCTGAGAATGCTCATATATTTTTGGTAGAACTACTGTACTGGCTCAGACTGTCAGGCAACATATCAGCATTATTCGCATTGATATACTGTACAGTTGAATATCTGTTAGCTTAACATCATATTTCACACTGTGCGGATGATTCTCCCGTTTCATTAAGATATATCTAGCTTAGTACCTCACAATTTTGAACAAATTTGATAGCTTTTGTAGACTCTTGGCATAAAATAAATGACTAAAATCGGTACTTATTCCTTTGAATTCTGCTGACATGACAATTTGTCTTCCAAACCCGTATTCTTATTTAGCCACAGTCCTAAAGTTTTACTTATTTTGGCATAAATATCTGCTCTAATTTCCGGCAGATTCTTGAAGATAATATGCTTGAGATTCTGAATACAATTATAGCAGATTTAGTCAGACTGTCTTCTCTACAGGTAGCACTCCATGGCAGAAACTCTATTATAAAAGTTAATATCCACTCATCAATTTATTTTCCTTAATCTCCTTTTCAGTCTCACCATGATACCTGAAACCAATTTGTTCTACCATAACAAGTTTTATTTGGTAAGAATAAGTGGCTTCAAGGATTCAGCTTATAACCCTGCAGCACTCCAGAGCTTTTGGTTGTCTAGTTTCAAATATTACTGATGCATTTTTCAGTTGAGGATATTATCTTAATTGGATTCTGGAAAACTACAGTAGGCTCATGATGTACACTCATGTATTAATTGTGCTAGTTAGATCCCTGGATATTTTATTTGCTACTCTAAAAGGCTGTACATTGGCACTTTGAATGGATTCTATTGTTGTAAACTCACTAGACATTTGACAGCCTGGAATTTCACCAATTAAGAATAATGACCTCTTACCTATTGGTTGTTACCTCTTCCCCTTCTTACCCTGGTCTTCAAGAAATGTTCTCACTCTTTGTGACGTCTTTAGTTACAATGGCCTGTTGTTTCAAGGTGTGAGGAAACTTACTTGCTCCCTGGGTTTTCATTTTTTATGCATCAGATTGTGCTCCTCCCTTTGCAACAAGGGGAAGTCATAGGGCACTTCTTTCATACTAACAATTCTAAAAACACAAGCTACATTTAAAACTTGCACAAAGAACGTGCACAACAAATCCATGTGAAGATTCGTCCCAGATGCAGTCAGGGCATGACTTTTACCTACTTGCACTTGCTTTGAGAGTGCCCTGTGATAGACGATTTTTGGTTGTATGTCACCAATGTATTTTAAAATGTGACTGTTCTGACTACCCCATCAAACCTCAACCACTCCTACACAACAACAATTCTCAGATTCCTGTCAGTTTTCACATACTGTATGTATCTTTTCTTCAGGGGAAATAGATTCAAAATGTATTCTACAATAGTGGGTGAAAACTGCACTCCCTAAAATGCAAAACAACTTATAAAGGGATGTACATGAACATTATATTTTGCTAGTTCAAGGAAGTACTGTCAGCTTGGTATTCCTTTTTTGCATTGCTTCTTTGGTTAGTATCCTTTGTCCAGCAGGTGGCATTGATACATGCACAATTAGTTTATCTTGGTAGGTTTCTGACATTTGTGTCAGTTGAGTTTGGTCAGGTTTCAGGACTTTAATACTTTTTCAGATGAATACACTCTGCTTCTAGGAACACACAAAAATGCACATACTATGCTTCCAAACACTAAATGTTAATATTTAATTTTTTTATTAAAGATAAATCTAAATTACTCTTTATGTGAAGAACCTCATGAAATTGTCAAATCTCATTGTATTTGAACAATGGGAAGATGGTTCTAATTAGGTATATAATGCCAATACTCTTATGGTAATATTCTAATAAGGAGCTTTGCCATTTTCATGCATAGCCTTTAGAAATCTGGAAGATCAGAGTGAAGTTCATCACAGGGAAGTTCATGAGAAAGAAGCCTTTCAGCAATGTCCAGTAAACAGCTCACTTTATGTAGTCTGAGAGACAGGTTGGTAGTTCAGATTTTGGCATCATTACAATCTAGGTATAGCACTCAATGATAAGCATCACATTTTTCTTCTACATTCCTTGCCAAATGACTGATGATTTGAATGGTCCCTGCTCAGCCTTTTTTACTGCCTTTCTCCCTGTGATTTTTCTTGTTCTTTCTCTATGCTGTTCTATTTTTAGACCATTCTACTGTTTTCCTTTTCTCTTCCTCCCTCTGTCCTCTTTTGAACCTTCTTCTGCTCATCTCCCACTGCTGTCTACTTCTCTCTGCTCACCATATCTTTGTTTTAGTTAAGCCCCTCGATTTGAATTAAAAAACATCAGGGCTTTATTTCCATACAGATTTGTTTTTACTTACTGTAGCTTGTTGTTTTGATGTAAATGACTCTCTAATCATCTATATTACTCACTCAATTTCGGTAACCGTTTATCCATATACAGAGCCTGTCCCAAGAAGCATTGGGTGAAAGGTGAGATACACCCTGGATTCATTGCAGGACACACAGACATAAACACGCAGACCATGGCTTATTTTCTAGGAAGCCCACTTGATTACCTGTATGTCTTTGGATTCTGGGAGTAAACTGGAAACCATTGTGGAAACCCTTGTGGACACAGTGATAAGATACTGTACAAACTCCATTCAGGACTGTAGGAATAGATCCCAGGGCCCCAGCACTGCAAGGCTATTAACCCTTTAACCTGTGCCACTAAATTAAATAAAATTAAATGAATAAAAGTGAAAAAAAGTGAGAGGTAAAAAAATAAAAGTAATTTTAAATATTGATTTCGTTAAATCTTCCTCCCGCTGTAAAATATGTTGGTGCTACAGGTCAATACTTTTCCAGTCTCCATATAAATGGGGAAATATGTTTTTCAAAGGACCTTAAACATCACACAAAAGTTTCGTATATAAAAAATAAATATGTATTAAATATATATATATACAGTATACTGTGTATTTAACAGATTTATTTGAATACACTGAGTTAAATAGATACTGTTGCAAAGAAAGGCTGCAATAAGAGAGGGCCAAATCTGATCCAGCTTTTTTTTGGAGCACGACAGGAATTAAACTTCAACAACAATAAACAAATATCCCAGGTCACTGTGTTCAGTAATTTTAGATGTTTAAAATAAATGTTGGCAAGGACCCATTGGATGTTCTTATAGTGCCTAGCAGTAAGATTAAGAATTAGCTTAATGAAGAGAGGTTTTGGTAGAGAAGGTTATATACCTGGTGTGTTTACTTCTTAAAAAACCGTTAACTGGCAGAGAACCATTGTTGGAAGGTTAGGGTTAGTCAGACAAGTCTCTCTCCGATCCTGGCAGAACAGAGACTCCTATAACTTCCTGGTCACCTGCAGGATTGAAGTGATGTTATTAAGAAAAACTATTTTCCTCTAATCAGTGCTAACTCTATTGACAGAAAGTTTCTTTAGGCTCACCTCTGACTCACAAGATCTCACTCGCAAAACCTCACTAAAGACAGTCCTGTTCGAGCAGCTTCTCCTGATGTTCTCATAGATAAGGCACGATTTCTTACTCCTATCCTACTTGTTCCTAATTAATTGAACCTGAAATGTGTACTGAGGGAGAAATGCAGTTAGGGAAAAAGTTATAGTTGGATGTTGGGGGTTTTAGCTTAACATTTGGATTTCATTTCGATTTAGGGAATTTATTGGTACTAACTACAGTAGGACCACAATTGATTGAATTGCGAATGCTCATGTCACCAAACCATAGTATCCTTTTAAGGCAAATGGGCTGGAGATGGATAAAGTCACAAGATATTTTATGTGCAAAGATGTGGTGAGAAGTGAGAGGTGAGCCTTCGGGCAGCAGATTCCCTTCCCAGCCCTACTGCCAGGTGCTGTGCTGGCTGTAGCATATCAAATAACGAGTGGGTCAACAGGTGGAGGGGATGGAAGATTGTTAATGCCCATCTGTATTCAATCTGTGCAATACAAGTATTCTTTGCATAGCTTGAATAAAGAAGTCATTGAGCCAATACACAAGGAATAAGCATGAAGAAATTCCAAATTGGGTGTATATAAAAAGAAAAATACTGTAACATTTCCCTTTTTTGGCTAAACATTAAAGATTATGTTAGCGATTATTTCATTTTGGCTTGCCTGTTTCCACTTTATTGTATTTGTATTGGCAATAACTTGTGGAATAGTTTGAAAAGTTAACAGAATCATTATGTATAGATTTTAATGGAGAAGGAAATTAAATGTTAGGGGTGAAGCCAATCTTAAATTGATGCAGCATAATATAAATTGCTGTGAATGAACATGCTGCTTCATTTGATGCTGCTTCAATTATAAGCTTGTAAGAATTAAGTCAGGAGTCACAATTTGCACTGAAATAGTACAAATGGGCAGGGTGTAGGCACATTGCTGATGTTCCACTTTCCTGAACTGTTTTTTCCATTGTGTAGCTGGGAAACGTTCAAAACCTTTAGCAGGTATATGGAAATGGTTTGTGGACTATTTTTATTATAGAAACTAACAAATTATCCCCGGGAACAAAAAATGTCTCAATCTGTGCTCATATGAGAAGAACACAAATGAAAGACCTGTTTCCATACAGAGTCTCAATATTCTTGTAATGAATCACGGCTTGTACAGCAGTTCTACACAACATGGTTATTATATGATAGAGAAAGATACAGTAACTGAGATATGGGGACACATTAATTATTTAATGTAGAGTAAATAATTAACAGTTCTTCAGATTTTTGGATGATACAATCCCATTGTTGCATAAGACGTTGATAGAGCATTTGACTATATATAAACCATTTTAACAATATTTATAATAAAGAAAAGTGTTGTGCATTCACCAATCGGAATTTAGGTGTAAGTCTTTGCAGCTCTAAATCAGAATCTGTCAGTGCTATGCTTATTCATTGTGCTGTAAAATCATTTGTTTAAAATACTTTCACAGAAAAAAAGTAAAGTGTTCTTCTTTTATTCTAAAAAAAGATGATGGGGGGAAATGTTGCACTTCGCATGTCATTAAATTGATTGAAAACCTCTCAGAGCATTAATCACCCTGCGGTTTCCATATAGTATTTCCCTCCTCACCTGGAGGCTGGAACGGAAGCACTGCTGCTTTTCTTAGATTGAACAACATCAGCATGGTGTTGCCAACAGGGGGGAGTTTAGAATTACAGATTGATTGTGAGAGTATGAGGTATAGTTGATACTATAGCACCTACAGTACAGTACAGATATGTAGGAATTTTAAGCTGCAATGCTAAATGTTTGTTGTGAATATTTTTTTGTTCAGGACATTTCAACATAACACCCTTTCCTACCTACAAACCTTCCTTTCATTTTCCTACAAAGGGAATCCTAAAATAAAAGCAGACGTATAGAAGTATTTTGAAATAAGGATTTGACTGCGACAACAACCACACTCAAAGCCCTCACTGCCACCACAAATTGGAGCAGTACAGAACTTCAGGGAAATAATGCCCAGATAAGACCAGAGTCTGATGTCAGAGAATGTGGAGGCATTCAGTTGAGTGCCAACATCTTTTTAGCTGAAGTCAAACCAACCAACCAGATGCATTTCTGTTACTAAAAGTATTGGTGTTAGCCAAGAATATCCTTGTTTGTAATTTTGGACAAAGGAGAAGTATACTGTACATTTTTGTAACCAAGCCAGTAGAAGAAACTCCAAAAACACGTCACACGATGGTGATAGGACAGGCTTTACTCAATAGCATGAAGGGGCTAAGTAGAGTTGGTGAAGAATATTTAAGTGATTGATTTGGATTTTTGGAACCTGAATTTTTATCATCCCAGGAACTTTTTTTTCCCCTCAGGAAATGCCGTAGGCATACATTGCAGAATGGAGTTGCAAGTAAACAAGAAAGAGCAGCCAGGCGTTGATACTGAATTCTGAAATAAACAAAGACATTGTCTTTTAGAATGCAAATGCCTTTATTCCTTGAAAGTGGGAGCAGCTAAATATTAATAAATAAATCAGGTGGGTTTCAGAACTTTTTGCAGTGGCAGTCCTTTAGTGACATTGGTCCAAGACTCAAAACTGAAAAACATGACTACTGTGCCTTTTTTAAGGGTAGCATATACAGTGCCTTGCGAAAGTATTCGGCCCCCTTGAACTTTTCAACCTTTTGCCACATTTCAGGCTTCAAACATAAAGATATAAATTTTTTATTTTATGTGAAGAATCACCAACAAGTGGGACACAATTGTGAAGTGGAACGAAATCTATTGGATTTTTGAAACTTTTTTAACTAATAAAAAAATGAAAAGTGGGGCGTGCAAAATTATAAAAATAAAATGGCCAGATTTCACAGCGAAACAAAATGCAATCCCCGGATGTTTGAACAATTTTAAGGGCAGTTAGACTGTTCGGTGCAAACTAAGGAGCATGTTCTGTGTGAAATATGGCAATTCCTTCTTCAGATTCCCCGCTGCAGCTCAGAGGAAATAAGTACAATTAACAGTGCATAATTCTACACAATTCTTTATTACAGCATGGTACTAATTACCTGGATTAAAGGAAAGCTAAATTCAAGGCAATTCAGGCAAAACGGAGCTAGATCAGTGAAGCAAATTCCTGCGCAATTTTAATTATAGGGACAGAAAAAATACCTTGAATTAAGATGGGAAAGTAGTGAGCAGTTCATGGTTTTCAAACTATTACATGTATAATCGGAAAAAAAAATGTTCTTTTTCATTTGATACATCATGTACGCTATTCAAATTCAGTGCATTTTAATGTTACTGTAAGGGCAATGACTTGCTATGAATTAACAAGTTGTTACATTCAGTGGAGAATGTGGAACAAAAGTCAATCTTTTGTAATACTAGCTTTTTCTGTATTAATCTGTTTTATTGGATTTTAACAAAATGTTATTTTGATCTCTATTCCACTGATTATTTCCTAGTTTGTATGATTTATTTAAGACTGCACTTTTGTCTTTGACTGGATATGACAAACGGTAAAGTTATTTTTAGGTCCCGAGTACTTTTTCTTGGTATTTCATGTAAAGGATCAGAACACTGCCCAGAGCCAAAGCTTGAACCCATTTCATGATTTGTTTTGAAAAGCAAACTGGAAGTGTTATTTTTCTGACAGGAATATCCTGCTTGTGTTCTAGGTTTATCAGTGCCATGGAACACAATTCAGGGGTCAAAGTTAGCACTGGCTTATTGCCCATTTCCAGGTATAAAAAATGTTTTAGAAATATTCACTACTTTAATGCTCAGGTGTTATAGTGTTTGAGACATTGGCCGTAACACAATCCTTACTCGAAAACATAAAAATCATGTGTGTCATTTTTCACCTGTTTTTATGCTGCAGAAACTGCAAGCCTTTCATCATGGTGTTGTAAAAATTTCAAATTATTCTTCTAACCACAATGTAAGCAGCTGCCATCATTTTTGTTTGTCATCTTTTACCGTGTCAGAATAAGGAAATATATCATATTGTTTGAATGATGAGAATAGTGTCCAAAATGGGATAAACTGACATCAGGGCATATTCTCAAATGGATTAGCCAGGGGGGTTTATTCTCCCTCTACATGATACAATGAAAAAATGTCCAGTTTTCTGTAATGAAGATTGAGCCCTGGCACAATGGGACCTGTTTTCGGAATCTCCATCCCCCAACATCCAGTTTCTAAAATCAATGCTTGTTAATTTCGCAAGACTAAAATCCAACTCTTCAACTGTTAACAGGCGTAAATAACAGATAAGCTCAAAGCTATTTGGCTATACCTCTGCAGGGCAGATTTATCACAGTCTTGACACTGGATCTGCCTTGTGCAAAGTTTTCTTTATGAGTAAACTTTGAAATTAATCCATTTAGAGACACTCATTTAAAACAGTGATGTACCCTACTACAGGGAATATTCAACAGTGCAGTGATACAATAACATACAATTTAGGGTTACAGTGATTTAAAACAGATCGGTCTTCTTAAAATATTAAGTTTTTTTAAATGGTAAAATGAATATTAAACTTGATTTTACTCAGAAGAATGAAATGCCAGATTTTTAGATGATTTTCTGAATTTTCTTAACACTTAGCTATAATACTGATTGGAACACCTGCGATGCAATATGTTTTGCGACATTATTTGAATTCTACTTAGTATTTTTTAAATGTATATTCCATGGAATATTAGAATTCTATTCAGTTGGTTTTCATTAAAATTTCAGCGTGATGTTTAAACATTTTTTTTCCAAGTCAATGCAAATAATTTAAAAATAATCTAAACAATCCATTGTGTATTGGTGCTTTCAGGAATTTCTCACATAAAAAGGAGGTTAAATGTAATTCAGATCTACTATTTAAACTGGAGAAGTCACTTATCTGTCCATTGTATTTCTACCTGTCTTGAATTGTGTATTTGCCAATTGTCACTTGCAAACACTAAGAATATTACATTTAAATGTAATTGTTATTATTTACTGTCTTGCTAATAGTAATCAAGTAATTAATCCAATCTACAAGTCTTTTAAAAGTGTGAGTTACAAAGAAGATATAATATCAGCAAATGTTACATTAAGCATTAGATGAATAAGAGTCTACAATAATAACCTTCAATCACAGGTGAGGAATGCAGAGTACAAATCTGCTTTCCTGTACAATAACTAATACTGACTGTAAAATTGCTGAGTCACACAGTGCATCCCACAATCGTTGCCTGACAAATATTTTCTTTGATCAATGTATATAAGTTGATTGACCCCCAACTGCCTGATCAAGCAATGAATCCAGTTAGTCTGATGTCTAATGAAAAAAAGCTGTCGTTTATTTTAAGGGCCTTTCACAGTGACCAACAAAAGCATTTTTCTGGCTGTCTGCATATAGTAGTGTGCAATTTGAAAACATGAATAAATACTTGTGACATTAATAACCTCTATTTATAGGGGGACCCCATGCCATAGGAGCTTAGAATGATAAGCTTAAAAATAGAAAGTTTATTTAATCAAATGCCTCAGGGGTCAAAGAGATGAGCCTAACAATCTCAGGCTGTCAAAGCGATCATGTAAATTACATCTGAAGACAGAATTTATTCTAGCACGGGCTGATAAAGGCTCAGCAACATTGCGTATCGCTCAGGAAAAAGACTTCCCGTGACCATAGCTTTAATTGAGTACCTCATCCTTTAAAAAACTTTTTAAACAGAACTCAAAAGTTCTGTGTTACTCCCATTGACATAATAAAGTTCTGGTAAGCTTTGGAATCTGTGCTCCCCTCAGTTTTAATCTGGACTACCAGAATCAGAGAATGCACAACAACCCGAAGCCACAACAGATCCAATTTTCTTCTATACAAAGGGGATGGAAGTCTTTTTCTAAATAAGCTCCAGCTTTTTGTGCTAATTATAGTCTTGGTAAGACTATCCAAAAACTAAATCTGCGTTTCATCCAACCACATCATGAGGGCCCTTTTGACTTGGGAATTAATTAGCTGCTACATGGCAGATTCAAATCTTTGTCTTTTTTGTTGCTATGGCACAGTGCCGCTGACATCATATTCATAATGTTAATCTTGAATGGTGGGCCTGGAGACAGTGCATACTGATATGTTTTAGGAATATTCCCAATTCTTTCTCTTAGGTGTGAGTTAACCTCCTAAACCATGATTCGGATCTCAAAAAGTGGGCCTGGAGACAGTGCATACTGATATGTTTTAGGAAGATTCTCAATTCTTGCTCTTGGGCGTGAGTTTACCTCCCAAACCATGATTCTGACTGCATATTCACATCATTTTCCTATTGGAGCAGCAACCTTCCCCACAGAATGTCAAAGACTTGATGATGGACACCACATTCACAATTTGTCCTTTTATAGCTGTGCCTAGAGCTGCATAGGTCAATATATATTTTTTTAATTTAGCTCTTCACATTTCTTTGAGTTTCTCCCTGACAACATGGGTTTTGCTTCCATTTTTATCCAGTATTCATTCTATTTTTATCCTATAATATCTAAGGTTTTTCAAAAGCTTCTATAAACGTCCTTTGGCTATGACATGATATTTAGAAGACTGATAATTAAATGTACATCTATTTTTAACATACTGTATCTACAATATACAGATACATCTAAACATTGTGTGTTTAGAAACGTGTTACTTTTATTTTTACATTTATGCTATTGATATATTCAGTACTCTTTTTCTTAGATATTTTTACACTTAGAATTCATAAATATTCTTGATGTACTTCTGCATTTTCTTTGCTAAATAAACTCTTTGCTACAGCTCATCAAGTGTAAGAATAGGTTAAAGACTCCCCACCAAGCTACTTGATAAGGACTGATTAATACTAACAAATGATTGAGTTATGAGATTTGTACAGTCTTTAAGACCATGTGGAATCCTTAACTGCCCCCTTTATTACATTAATATTTAAAGATTTGTTTCTTTAGCACCTTTGGTAATAACATTGGTCGTTGGCATCTTTTAATACCTGCTCTAAATGCCCTTCTAGACTTAATCCTTTTTTAATACTTCCCCTTACAGCTCATTATTTATGAGAGAAAATCAATTTCTTTTTTCCAAATGAGTATAATGGGTGTACATCAAAGACCTTTAGCTTCATACGTTTTTTTTCCATAATTAATTGCTGCTAATTAGAACTTTAGTTTTTCTGCGACACTAAGGCAATGTTCCTTCTTCAAGTTTAGTAGTTGCCAAGACTGTCAGCAGGATTACTTTTTGATGATCTGGAAGATTTTGAAATATCTAGTGTCTATGACAACTAGGTCAATGCATTGTTACAAGTTAAAATTAAAACTTTGATATTCCAACTCCAAGTTGGAATTTTCTGTGGCAGGTTCTTACCTGTGCTTTTGAATTTCCTTTTTACTTTTTTTAAAAAAGATTTGTTCTGCATTTTGAATTCATATTCAGAATCAAACTACAGAGTTGGAAACTAGTTTAAATTATAGCATTATTAAGTTTTTTCCACATATCTCCTGGAAGAGAAATTTGATTTATTGAATGGTTTCAGTTCTCTCTTGTAAACATGGAAAACAAAGGTAGTCTTTCAAAAAACTGAATTTGAATACATAGACTTATGTGATATTTAAAAAAAATAGTTTATTGACCTAGAAAATGATATTCCTGTTGCACTTTATTTTTAGTACCTTTTCAAAATGTCTTCTGTTTAGTCTGGTAATTGAGGCCTGTTCGTTTCTTGTATCGGTTTTATTTCTGCATGCATTTCAGGTGTAAATTAGCCTTTTGGGCCAAGAAGCACATGAATCATGTTGTGCTCAGCTGTGCTTATGAATACCTGAACACCTCATAGAGCCAATACTTGCTGTCTCAGGGGCATTTTAAGGAAGCCTTATGCCCTGAAGCCTGAGGAATTGCAGCAGGGCACTTGCAAGGTTGGCTAATTCTGATCCTTGGGTTTCATGTCCCTCAGATATTAATCAGTCTGAGAAAACTAATGTAAGGTGATTTACTGCTCCACAGCTTTGATGCTGTGATGGGTGAAAAGGGCAGGTGCTTATCAAGATGTACAATGTCTTTTCTTTTTCTGCTGCAAGATGCAGATCAATCTCAGACATGCCTTGGCATTAATGGGGAGTTAATATGAGGAAATTGTGTGTGCAAATCATGGCTGGTCATACTGTTTGCTATTCAGTTTTGCTTTAGGGGTCTGGGATAACATAGCAATGTCAGGCAGTATTCTCTTTCTACAGCTTGACTAATATAGTTGACTCGCTGTGAAATGTTATGCCCTTTATATACACATGGACAATTAGACACAGCATACATACACACAAGTGTTATTATTAGACATAAACACTAGCATTTGAAAAGAAAACCTGTTTATTCCAGAATCTGTTATGAAGCGTCTTTCAGGACCCTATGCAGACGACATAATCCGGGAGGGAGTGAACACATACAGGCGGGAGACGAGGAACTGGGCTGGTGGAGGAACTGGGGGGGGCGTGATGAAGGTGCTCCAGGGGGAGTGGTCCAGGTGAACAGTCCAAAAGGGAGTCCAAAGGGAAGTCCAGTGCAGGTGAAGGTCCTGAGCCAGGTGATAAATCCAAGACGATCAAAACAAAGTTTAAAGCCGGAGCGGAATCTGTGAGGGGTTGTAGACAGACATGACAAAGTTAAAAACTGGAGTGGGATTCTGCGAAGGGTCGGGGGGAGGAAAGTGGGAACGGAACCAGGCGCTCCAGGTCCCGGGGTCAGCTGGTTCAGGACACCTAGGAGGCGAATGCCACTCAAGCCGGAGACAAAGGGCGACTCGGTGATAGGAGAGCCTCAAGGCATCCGTGTTCCAATGCAGAGCCTGGAACAGAGTGAGCGTCTGGCTTTTATAGGTGGGCTGGAATACAATAGGGAGCAGGTACACAAAATCAACTAAAAAGTGAACGAGCCGGAGCGCCCTTAAGGGGGAGGGACTACAATTGTGACAGAACCATAAATAATATGTCATAAAACATATGAAAGGAGTTAACAATGTTATCTGCTTCCCCTTCACTAGAATAAGTTCTGTATAATGGAAGCAGGGAAATGATTTTGCAGATTCAATGAAAAATATTCAGCCAGAATATTAAAATTGAAAATATCTTTTTGACATAGAATATGCTCCTAATAACTTGTGATAATGGAAAGGGAGATTTTGGCTTTGACTAGCTGTGTATAACATAAAGGTACTAACATTCACAAGGAATTTTCTAAATAGATCAAAGACAGAGTAAATGTTATAACTGCGTAAAAAATGATAAAAAACTGTCTTTGAATTATATTACCTTGGAATCCCTTATGGATGGAGTCCTGGGGTTTTACACATGTGGTAGCTCCCAAAGGAATCCTTTGGTCTTATCGCCACCAACCACACACAACTGCACCAAACACACACACACACACACACACACACACACACACACGCAGTCACAATTAGGAGGCAGGAAACATTCGTGGGGGATTCATGTTATTTCTCCTGATTATGGTATTACTTAAAATGTAGCTCCAGAGATAATTGCAGATGGGGCTCTTGAGAGAAATGGATTTCTGTATTTCTCCAGAAATTAAATGTTCAGTTGGATTAAATTTAAATAGTAAAACATTAGAAATGGATTTTAAGTTTCCTTGGGGGAAAAAAAACATGTTGCAGAACCTTCAGTGATTTCTCTCTTGATCATATGCTTACATTCAGATGGATACATTTGCTCTGCACATGCTGTACTTGCAGAAATTATCCCCATTACCTCATCCCTTACTCAAAAGAAACTCATTACGTATTACTCAAAGGTCTGGTTACAACTTATGAAGTTTTGTCCAAATGATGCCACACAGTAACTTTATTGTCTTATATGTTGTCTGGATATAACTGAATGAAACTACATACACAGGAGAGTGCATACCCTTACACTGAGAAACAGAGTGTTTCATTCAAAGTTCTTCTTAATTAGAAAAGTTTATGGGCTCAAAGTAAGAAACTTTATTGATAGATGTACCTTTCAAAATGGAAAGTGTAGACTGCATTGGATTTTCTGTATGCTTATGGATTAATTTTGTTTAAATGTCTTTAGTAAGCCGTATGTTTTAGACAGGAGACTTTTACATTCTACGGGAGTAAACAGTTGTAGATTAATCTGATTTAAGAAGGATGAGGACAAGCAAATGTAGCTCCCACCCTCTGTAAGCCATTTGTTGCTTGCAGTTTTTTTTTCATTAACTAAGCACGTTCGTTAATGTCATTGTCTCTGTGTCACATGTGAAAGGAGATAATTATGGGTGCCACTTGGCCTTCATGTACAGTACATTGGTCTCAGTTAGACCATGCGACTTGAAATTTGATCAAGTTTGGAAAATGAAATCCAATAGCAAAGAAAGATGTTTTAAAAACCTGTAAATAACATGGATGAGCTGAATTAATTTCTTATCTGTTGTTTTAATGTTTTATTATCCTTGGCCTTAGGATGTTGCAAAACAAAAACACACAAAAACATTACAGAAATAAACACATGCACAAAATGAAATGCAACATGAAACAGGAATGACAGATTCAATCAAAGTGAATAATGAGGTGTAAAAGCTTTGCTTAACACAATCTCCTTCTTCATTTATTATTAGAGGTTGACTCTGGGAGATGGAGTATCCCCCTGGCATAAGCATCTGGGGAAGAATAGAAGACAGCATGTGACCTGACTCCACAGTGTACAAATCTCACATCCTCTGTCTCTCAGGGAATGGACGACGTTCCTTAACAAGAAAGTGGTACACGATACAATTGTGGCATTGTTTAACTTTTGTTTTATTGTCTGACATTATTGCCATTTGTTACGTTAACTAATTTTAAGGTTCTGTAAATAATGTGCCAAACAGATTAGCCAGATACACACAGGGAAAGCTACATAGGGTAGCTGTAATTGCAGAGTTTTACTTTTTTATCTTAGTAAATGATCAAATATGGTTGGAGTAAATCTTTTTTCCTAAATGTGCTTATTTTTGTTATTTTTCTTCTCTGTGTATAATGGGTATCTCTCCTGTATTTGCTAGAGTTTATCTAACAGTTGATTAGGATCTGTGCTGATCTTTAAAGATCAGTTTTTCACAAGTTAATTGAAGAACAGAAGTTTACTGCAGATAAAGTCACGTACAAGGAGTTTGTTCATTAGTACAAGACAATTCATTCTGAGACAGTGTGCTAAATCACCCCATATAAGTTAATTGTTACCACAAATACTGTATGTTCTGTATTGCTGAGTTTCTCAATGAATATAGTGGATTAGTGCTGCAATGATGTACTGTACATGGAGCACAAAGAATGAGTTAAAGAAGAAATGAACTTTAAAATGCATCTGCCTTCTCCAATAACAAATATATAAGTTATTTCTTTATGATTGCTCCTTTAGAGATTAGATTTGTTCCTTATCTTTGGTGGCATTTAGTCTTGACTAAACATTGTCAAATCTCTCTTCAAAATGTTTTAGACTTGCTGCGTTAGTTTGTAGAACCAGCAAATCAGACTAATTTTGAACAAAGAAACACTGTGTGAATACTACGTGTTTCAGCTGCAGTTTCCCATAAGGGGTCACTCTTGCTGCTTTCAGCAGGGAAATGGAAAAAACTCAGAAACAGGTGATAATAGATTTGTGTAGTTCAGGTATAATGTTCTGTGAAATTTAAAAGATTTGTTAATTTACTCACATTGCTTTAATGAGATCAGGTAGCTAACAGAAGTAGAGACCTTATTATGTTTGAAAGTGAATCTTTTTAAAATGTGAAGTCGTTTCTAGTAGGAAAGATTAGACGGTGTTTATCTTGGCTTCCCACACTAGTAAGTATGCAATATTTTCACTATGAAACCACACCTTTAAATTATTTTAAGATGGGAAATTAAGGAACCCAGCTTCTGTGTGAGAGAACAAAGCAATAAGGAAACTGCAGCATTTTCAGACGAGAGGACAAATAGAAAAAAAATTGAAACACCAAAGAACCTCTGTGACAAACACTGGCATTAAACTTTATTTACCTTAAGCAGCTACCTTTTGGCCCTGGCTGCTATCATTTTAGTTTTACTCTAGAATAAACGTCTTTCTAACCCCCAAGCGACCAGTCCCTGCTTTGGGTCCATAAACATTTGCAGTGGTTACGAATAGGGGGGAGGTGTGTCTGACCAGATAAACTAATGTCAACTGTCGTTTTCTGCTCCTGTCAAGGCAGATAGTCAGATCCGAGCTGACAGTCAGGCTGAATTGCTTCCTGCACCTGTGCTAGGCCAATTTTCCCTGACATCCCTGTGCCTGTTGAAGTGAAACTAGAGCAAATGGGCTTAAAAAGGAGTCCTAGTTTTTAGTGTTGGCCAGTCTTTTTTGAAGGATCCCAATTGGTTTGAAACACTGTAGGATTCATGATATTGGATTTATTTTAAAACAAAGTTTTGATGTAAAATACCTTGTGTTTGAATTGGTTAGTACACATGGCATTAAAAATCATTCAGTACATTATGAAACTAATTTTGATAAGTAGCTGTGCTACTGGTGCTCCTACTATACTGACTCTGATGGCGCCAGAATTAAAAAGCATGTTTTGTGTCTTAGTTATTAGGAGAATTTGGGCCTCATTGTTTCCAAGTAGAGAAGCATTGTGACTTGTTCCAAATTAATCGGACCAAATTACAGAGCTAGAACAGGCCGATTTGTCATGGGAATAAGGAATACATACAGTAGCAGCAGTACAACATAGGGTCCTAACTGCTATGGGAGGCCAAATGCCAATGCTTTTAGGCCATAATCATTTAAGCATTATGCCAAAACAAGGTAAATATTGAATGCATTTTGTTACACATTGTAAATAGGATTATTTCCAACATGCGGAGGCAAGAAAGGTATTGACATTTTGTTTTTTTTTAGAATGGATTGTGTCTATGTAGATCCCAGTGCATACTAGATGCTTTAAAATATGATCGCGTTTCAAGAAGGCCTAGAATAAATATATAAAATATCACCATGGGATCAAGCTTTAGTGCGACATGAATAGCTGTCATGTGCAGGTTGCAGCAGTACATACACACAGTAGAAAACTGTATAATTAGAGAACAGATACAATGCCAACCTAGAACTATCAACAGCATGGCTGAATTTTAAGGACATTGATCTACATTGTCCATGTGGCGTGTTTTTTTTTGTTGGACCTACAATCCTTACAGCACCGGCTGCCTTCACACAATTGTGAACAGCATGGACATGCTGGTGTTCAAAGATGTTGACTTTGCTGCAGGAGCGCAATCGGCCAGCTGTTTCAATACATCTTTCATCATATCAGTGTTGCTCAAGTGAGAGAACTGTGTGTGGCTGCCAACACTTGCTGATGTATCGTGGCAAAGGAGAAGCGGCTAGGCATGTGCCATGAAACAGACGTCAGGGCTGTCTCAGCTGACCCATTCCATCATCTGCTGGAGCCTGCTGCCTAGTTTCCACCTGTCAATGTGAGCCAAATGAAAACGATCTAAAATTGGCTGATTTCATTTTCAAGGGTCCTGGCGTTGATGTGAAAGCAGTTCATGGTCCGACCGAAAAGGCTTAAATTATGGATTGTGAGAAGCCTGTCTCGCTCTCAAATGTCTGGTGAGTGAACAGTGGTATAGAGGTGTCTATCAGCAAAAACATGTTCAAACAAAGCTATTAGTAATTTCTAAACACGCCTAATTTGCCTGAAAATTCCTTTATCTTGTGAAGCCTTATCATCTCTCTTTTCTTTCTTATTTAAATTATTACACTCACTCATTTTACTTCATTTGGCAGTGTTGCTATGGATCTACTTTTCAGTCGCACATAAAAATTTTAAATGTGCTATGAAAAAATGCACAATAGCCTATTTGTTCCCTTTTTCTTGATTACACTTGACAAATTTATGCATATTTCTCATATGATGATGTATGGTTTCTTGAAAACAACAGTTTGCCTACTGCATATGGTGTACTGAGCTTTCATTAAAATACATACATATACTGCCAGTGGTTTAGTACTCCCCACCTACAGTATTTTGTAAACGTTATATTAAAACGAACTCACTAGTCCTCTCCCTTATTTAATATTTTTTACTGAAATATTATAATTTCCGTTTTAAGCTTCATGACTTTTTTCAAATATGCAAACTAACCTCTATGTGTTCTCCTTTTATTCTCAGAGCAGTTTAACTCTTTCCTGTAATTTATAAGTACGATAAAATAAGAAGATTTTTAAGTAAATATGTCTTGTGTATAGACATATGTTATAAACGAATGTAGAAGTGTATGACACTACAGACATAAATATTCAAACTATGTGCATTAATTTGGGCTGCTAGATACCCAGACACCCATGTTCTCTCACCAGACATGTGCTTAATAAACAATATCTAAGACGCTTAATAAATTAATAACTACAGTTGCTGGAGTTGGACAATACCTACTGTATACAGTATGTTTGTCAGTAACTACAACAAGATAAAAAGTCATGAATAAGTCTCTTTTTCCAGGATAAGCTGGAACATTAAATATACCACTTGTACATTTAGACACACATGCACACACACTAGTTGAGGCACATGTCCCCACACAGTGATGGACAACCTACTGAATAACCTTTGCAGGTGTACACTTTTTATATTGAGAGTATATACATTTTCTCTGTCAGCAAGGAGCAGATTATGATCCTAAATGGTAAAGGAAAACAATATGCAATGCTTTACGGCTCATTCCTGCTAAAACAATCAAAGTGCTAAGTACAAAACTGAAGGCTTGGGGTTGCCTCCTGTAGGCTCAGAGGAAGTTAAAATCAAGCTCTCACTCCAAGAATGGGTTTTAGTAAACAGTTCCTCATCTGGGATGACAAATGATTCTGACCTACTTTTCTGGGTTTGTGGGCATATTGATTCAGAACAAGTTTTTATAACATTAAAAACTCAGTTACAATCTCATTAGCATGGCAGTAGTATAAGCTTTGGAAACACAAATTATTGATTAAAAATGTAATCAGTTTCTCAGTATTGTGTATCTTTGCCTTTTAGCAGTCAAAGCCCTTACTCATTTACTAAAAACACATTTGAAATGTATTTTAGCTCTGTGAAAGGCTGCAATAAAGTTGAATCATTTTCTTGGCGTGTGGTTGAGTTTAGTTTGACCATAATGTGAAAAAGATCATGTAATTTAATTACCCATTTTTAAAAAGCAATGAAAGCAAGTTATTGATAAGAGTGCAGAGGACTGTTTTAAACATCTTCATACTTTCAGATTTTGTTGGTCCTAATTTGAGGCAAAACTAATTTTTGGTATGTTGAATTAGTGGAATAACCTAACATTTAGTGTACAAGGAAATCAATACATACTGTAAACACTGCCCAGGTAGTCTTTAAATCCCCCTGTAAAGACAAATTTAAGAAATAAGATCAATTTCATGATGATTTATCAGTGGGTGTTTCTTACACAATTTGTCCCTTTCTAAGGAAAATCAAAACCCAATTAAATAATAATAGGTACAGGAGTTAACGGGTTTAAAATGTGCATAGAACATTACCCTGGAACACTTGACAGCTCATACATTCTTATTATAATACCGGTATGCTTGATTTATATAATGAGCTCTGTGTACTGTAAGTGAAGGAAATGTAGCAAGATGCATTGTTGTTGCACATTGTTATATAGTAGAAATTCACAGATACTTTGATAAACAAACAATATATCAAAATCCAAACTGAATCAAATTTTATAGAGCAAATTTTCAGGGTGAACACCATCCCAAAACTCTTCGTAAAGTCATAAGGTAAATCAACAACTGTAAAAGCATAATGGAAAAGAAACATAGCCAGGAAGGGCAGAAATATAGGCAATTTACTTTCTCTAGGTTTTCTTCAGCAAGAAATGGATAGTATATCCGTACCTTTTGGAAGTTTAAATTAAAAGGATTTCTACAAAGACAAAAACGTGTGGTCTTACAGTACGTAAAGGAAAAACACTAGCAGGAAACGGAATGTCTAGATAAACATAGTCTTAACACTTATGATTTACTCTTGCTGTTTTCCTTTGCAAATTAGTGTGGTTCAGTGGTTAGAGCAAAGGTCTCACAGGGACTCTCTGGGGACTGTTTTCATGAGAAATGAGGTTGTGTCTATTGATCTGTACTCAAGTCAGAATGACACAGTTTTGTAGAGCTGGAGTCACACTGCAAATGGTAGCATCTTTCTCCCATCAAAGAGGGTTGTGAATGCCTTTTAAATTATACCTATTCTATTTCTGACTGTTTTAGCTAAGGAATGTCATATTACTGTATATATATCTTATTAATATAATTCATTAATAAGCTGATCCGATTCTGAGTGCACTTAAATGTCCAATCTTATTTTATTGACACACTCATAGGTCTGCACAGAGATACTTACTGTAGGTATTTGTAACTGTCAGTTTCTGTTTTGATTGAAATATAATGACGCAATACCATGAAATCCTGTATCAAGAGCTTCTCGATGGCATTGCTACAGTGTAAGCTTTGGGAAATATTGAAAGAAGAATTTTCATGACAATAAACATCTCTATTTCAGCTCGTATTGTATGTTAATTGTCTCAGATTTTTGTTTCTTTTGAGATTATCTGACAATCATATTGTTTTTGGACAGCTATTAGACATTATGAGTTGGTCACTATGACATGGAACTAGAAGGAGAGTATCTGAATGTCATAGATGATGGGTTGCATGTATTTGTGTTTTAATTTCCTTCAATATTTCACTGAATATGCTATAGTACACTAGGTCTCTAAAGGAATGTGTCTTATGCATTAATTGACACCAAATATTGTCAATACAAAAAACTTTCTTCTAGGCAATATTAAGGCTTGAAATAACTTGTTTGGGGAGCTACTATTAGAAAGAAGATAAATTACCTAGTTAAAATCCTGCAAACCAACAAATAATAGGTTTAGTAGCTCAGGTGGGTAGCTGCGTCAGCATGCGTAGACTGCAAAGGAACAAGTAATAGGTTTATTCCATGCTGAAAGAAAGAAGAAAGAAAACACAACTTTTCAGCCGTGAAGCCTTCTTCACACCTGTTAAAATCCTGTTACTTCAAGAGTGCCTTACTTTCTTTCTTACTTTCATGTCCCATCTACTCTTGCTATCAAGAGGCCTTTTTATTAACTTTGTCACTAAACTGCTTTAAACTGATTTACACCCCTCACTCATACAGGTCTGAGTTCATAAAATGGTGATAACAACGATGATTACATTTGTAGACAAGGCCCTTAAACAACCAGCTTCAGTTAGGGCCATGCAAATAAGGAACTTATTTTGCAAACGTTCAAAAGTGCAAAAGTGCAAAAAAAGGGTGAGAAGCAGGCACCCCAGTCCATCTTTGTAGTTGTTGCAAAATCGTAAACACACCTAAACAGGACAAACGTTATGGTGGAGATGAAAGAAATAGTAAATTCAAAACCAGGAGTTCTTGCTATCTTAATTCCACTGTCAAATTCATAGCAAAACACATTCTACAATTGTGGAAATATGCAATGTACTGTATGGTGGTAAGTTGTGTGTCATGTACTGTTAAGCCATAAGATAATGCAAGAACCCAAAGGTCAAAAAGTATACTGTGCCTTGTCTGTATATTGTCTGGAAGTGTATCAAAAGGCAAAAATGGTCAGTTGGAACAAACCTGTATACTGTATACAGTAGAGCTGTGTAGTAAGCTCAAGATCTTCACGGGTTAGTCTACCGCTTTCTGTTTTTTGCAATTAATCAACTGTCTAAAGTTTAGAAATGTGCTGCTAGCCTTGGTATCCCAATTCATCCTGAGAACCCACTGAAACATCTACGTCACCACTAATATTAATACATAAATGGCTTATTTTTACTATATCACTGATTGGAGATACAATTTTCTGATACATTGCTGAACTATTAGAGAAAATTGCTTGTCTTGTAAGAATAATAACTACATGCAGAAATAATAACTAAAGAGGCTAGAGATATTATTTATCGCATTATTGTGAATAACATTCTCATTTGGCATTAAAAGAAAAGAACATTTATTTAATCATAATCCCCTCCAGAAATCATTTATTCTGCTTTTGGTTTTACGAATACAGCTCCAGGAGTTTTTATAATGGTGTTTTGTTTAAGAAGGATCCAATATATCTTTTTTACATCTGATTTATCATGCTTTGACAACAATCATTGTCATACTCATAATGAAAGAATAATATTTGCTAGTTGCTGTTGCCCATGACCTGAATTTCTTTGTTTTAGTGAAGCAGACATTGGGAATATGGTACAGGCATTGGGGGTTTGATGCTTCTCTTTTTTTCCTTTCTTAATATTAAAAATAGTAAATTAATGTTTTATGTTCGATCGTTGGAAGTTGATTTCTAAATTCATTCTGTGTAATAATCACTGCTATTTGATATAAGTCTGTTGAGAGCGAGAATGAACAAGAGCTTGCAAAACAGAATGATCATCGCAGAGCAAATTGAGATTCACCAGACTGAAGACCAGGGTGAATCTATGTCATAAAAAAGCTAGGTAGAGTTTTCAGTTCTGAGAGAAACTGTAATAAGGAAGAGTAATACATGAATGGGTTTAAAAAGAGAACAGTATATTTTAAATGGTGGTATAAAGGCAAGCTAAGAAGCTCTGGAATGAATAACAAGATTTTGTTTCTTGAGGTGTGTTATTAAAATGAATAAACATTTTTGTTAATAGTAACATTACATTTATTGTCGGTTAAAATACTCCCAAGTATTAGCAAATTACCAAAGTAAACAACATTTAAAATGGCGGAGAACCTTCTGATGCAAATACCGTATACAGCAAAATGGATTAATAAAATGCATCTTGTATTAACTCTTTAAAAGGACTACTGACCCATGTCAACCATGGGAACAACTGACGTATTCTTACGGATGCATCAATTTGGTTTCTAATAATCTGATGCCTTTTTATACACCAGGGGCATGATCTATAAAACATTTTTCTTGACTCAGTGCTAAATACATTGCAGAGCCTTGTTTTAACAAGTGACATTTGAAACTCATTGCTCATGAAATATTCAACAGCTTGTGCTAACCATTTTGAGCATTTAACACCAGTTTAGACCTTCTCAGAAACTGTTTCTCATCAAACAGATCTGCTTCTGCCCATAAGTACAACAATATGTAGGTCATCAAAAGAAGATTTAACATTTCTCCCAGCATTTCTAAAGCTACCATGGTTAATATAATTCCCAAAAAATTAAATTAGATCTGTTTTGGCTCTTTTTTTTGGATGGACTACAGTCCAAAAAACTCCTCCGATGAAACTTTTAGAAAGCCTGTTTTCCTTCAAACAGACCGTTAATTTTTACATGAAGCAATACATAAACAATACAATGTACATGAAGTGATACATAAAGCAATGTTGGTAATCAATTCAGGGAACAAAACAAAAACAACTCCATTTGTAAAGTAGTTTCATCCACTTTACCGTGAAAGACACTTGTTAAGATCTCAGATGAACAGAAGCAGAGCAGAAAAGCAATACTTTGTGCCTATTTTAAATCTATGTCATGAAAAAAGTCAACATGCTTTGATAGCAAATTGAGTATTAACATTTTACCTATTAAATGGCACTTAACCATCTCTACATTTTGTAATGATAACTCTGTTCCGAGAGAGGAAAAAACCTTGTTGAAAGTTTCCTATGGGATTTTTCTGAAATGGGTGTTATCGAAAAAGGATCTCTGTCAAGTACACAACTCAAACCAAAACTTGTCTTTTCAAATCTCTATATCTGTTTAAACTGAGAAATCGCTTGGCTAAATGGTTTTAATGAAAATACGTGAAGCTGGAAATGAGAAACTTACTGGGATGTGGGTAAAATTCCTGTGGAAATGATGTGTAAGATAGCTGAAGAATTAGATGTAATGGGCCTATTTCACAGAGTGCACCTAACTAGATTAAAAAAAAATCAATAGAAATGATGAGATGACCAAGGCTCACTGCTTCTTGATGTGTTATTATGAAGGTTGAAAAGTTAAAATCATTATTTTTGTATGGTTTATCTTTTTTCATCTCTAAGTTTAAAAAACAAATTAAAGTTATACAGTTATAAAAACAATACAAATATGTTATTTTCAATGTACCAGTTGCTTCACATGGCATAGCCTGACAGTTTGAATTTTTCAATGCCTACATAAAAAACCTGTCCTTTTTTCACATTCACCAAAGGCTACTTACACAAAGGTACCTTCAGGCTTACGCTGACGTCAGTGATAGATATAGTATGTAACTCCTCCAATTGGTACCAACTCAATAGTAAGGCAATGTGGAGCTTGACATAGGGTTTTGAAAGAATAATGGCCTAAACTAAGTACTGTATGGATGTCAATTTCTGTATTGAAGCAAGATGTCTGTTTTCATTCTTCCAATATACTCTGGGTGTTACAATCATAAACAAGGTCTTAGACAACCAATAACTCAAAATTGGAAGGAGTGGAAAATAAAAAGAAAAATACAAACAGTTGAAGACTGGAATAAAACTAATATACTGTATCTGCTATGCAATCTGTGATGATATTTTTACCTTTGTCATCTTGTTTTGTTTATTCCCGGTGATTTCTCATACTAATCTTTAGTAATAGAGAAACATTTCTTTTATTAATTTCAGATGTGAAAAAATGACAATTGTGAAACAGCCGAATTTTAATTTCCTCTTTCTACTTGAATACAGCTTGAATACAGAGTCAAATTCTGTTTCTAACTCCATAATACAAACTCTTACAGCAAGAACCAGGCTACAAAATGTCTTCATGATACCTTGGTATTTGTTGGAAGGAATTACAATGACTTCCTTCACCTCAGTACCAGTGATCTGTGAAAAGTTTAAACTACCTTATAGCTTCTGTCCAAATCCATTTATTTTTGTATGTTTTTGGGTTCCTTGTTGAATATTATTATTAGTTAAATGTTATTAAAGATCAGAGTATCTGCATTTTAAAACACATTAAAACGACTATCTTTTGATTAATGGAAAGTAGTAAGTGGTATTTGTGTCAGCTTAATTTCGAGCAGAGATGTACTATCTAATGTCACTCATGGCTACTGTAGCCTGTAAGAGATGTAGAAAAGGCATGTAGAAAAGCATTTTTTCAAGCTCTTCTGAGTGACGAAAGATAGACAGCAGCCTTGAAGATACCTTCCTTCAGAAAACACATTTTTGAAAGTGAGTTCTTGATGACATAAATCGGAAAAAACATTGGGGTGTGAAAAGTAAAATGTAACATTGCAGGCATGTTTCCTAAATCTGTGAGTTCATACTCATCAACACTCTTCCTTCTCTTTCAGCTCCATGGAGAAAACAATAAGACCTGATTTGCAGTTAAAAGGTGTATAGTAGTACTAGAGAACATAGGGCTAAACAGTAATAGAAACCAATTTTAAAGGTAAGGAAAATAATCAGAAAAAAAACTGAAGACAAGGATGAATTGTACATATGAGGCAGATAGACTGCTGAGAGGATGAACAGAGAAAGCATTATAAACAACAAATGCTTTATTTTTTAATTAAAAAAACAAAAGAAAATCATGTTTGTGGTACAAATACAGCATATACTGTATATTTTCATTTTTCCAAAATTTCTCCATCCATCTTTCATCTTTGCTGAAAATATGTATACACAGTTTATATAAAGTAAAAGCAACCAATGTTTTTACTTTATCCAAAACTAATGTAATTAGAGAAATGGATTTCTCAGAGGAAAATACAGCAATACATATTTCTTGGAGGATTTGTTTTAGAGAACAAACTATTGCAATAATCTCTGGACTTTGTGGAAGGGAGAAGCTCCAGAAGAGTAAATGCTGTCATTAAGCTGTTTGATATCAGAACCAGGGATGTAAAAATGACTAATGTCTTTTGAAATGTTTGACAGGAGTTTGTGAAGAAAGGCAATATTGTTTGAGTTTGAATCCACCATAGCACCAGCATTTTTTCCCTTGTGAGTAACATGCCCTTAAATGTTTTGCAGCAGAGTGTATAGGAGTTGAGTACAGAGACAGAAATTGCTCCATTAAAAAGCAATAAGCCCTTACTTTAATGATGGCCTTAGAGTTAAATCAGATGCAATTTGTAACAGAATGTGGCACTTCATCTCAATGATGTTGCTTTTATGAAAAGCATGTTGAATTTAAAAAATCTTGTTTTACCATTTTCTGTCTAGATTTTCTTTCTCAGTACATATCATAGCACCAACATTTCCCTCTAATTTGGGCTTTTGAAGGTAAAATAAGGGGTTACATCCCTTTAGTTTTCTGAAATAACTGAATACAGTTGTAATTACATTGCATTCTGGCTGAAATCAGATATGTTTTAGTTGAAGAATCATACTAAAACACTTAAGCAATGCTCCACATATTTTCTGTACTGTATATATGCATTTTTATGCACTGGTCATTAACCTGTCTGAGAGGTTATGATGTACCTGTAGAAGATATAAGACCTCAATCTTGCATTAGCAACACCAGTTATCCCCTGAGAGTGAAATAATGATATATGCATGGTAAAGATGTGTGCCTCTCAGTGTGTACACTACAGGTGATTTGTTCATTAAAGGTTCCTTTGTTATAATCACATTGCAATGATGCCATGGTCATGGCAAGAGAACAAGAAAAGGCTTTGGTTGCTGGGAAGAATGTTATGGCAGGAGGTCACCAGGGAATTAAAAATCCATCCAATTATTATCACTAAAATTCAGCAGTACTACCAACAGACCAAAAGCACTGTGATTGACCTGATCAGACCCATATGATGACCCCAGCTAACACAGCAAGGCATCATGGAAAATCAATAAATCTGACTGCGGTCTTCAAGCAACTCCAAGCTACTTGTACAGCATGCACACACTCCCACAATGTTAATATCATTATTTAGTTTCATGAAACTGCTTGCCTGCAGTTTGTGAATCTACAGTATATGGACAACAGACCCCTGGATTTTGACAGAATATGGGGTTTTTGGATGACAATTGCTTTGTCTGTCTTGTTTGACAAGGAAAAACAATGTGTTTGCAGCTGAAACTGTATGAGAGAATGGCATTGATTTGGTTTGGGCAGCTTAATTGCCAACTGCTTTTTAGCCAGTAGTCATATCACCCTGCACCTCACAACTGGCAACCCACTGAAGCTAAGCAGGTGTGAGCCTGGTCAGTACCTGGATGAGAGACCTCCTGGGAAAAAAACTAAGGCTGCTGCTGGAAGTGGTATTAGTGTGGCCAGCAAGGGGTGCTCACCCTGTGGTCTGTGTGGGTCCTAATGCCCCAGTATATTGATGGGGACACTATACTGTAAAATAGGTGCCCTCTTTCAGCTGAGACTTAGAACCGAGGTCCCAACCCTCTGTGGTCATTAAAAATCCCAGGATGTTTCTTGAAAAGAATAGGAGTGTACTCTGGCATCCTAGCCAAATTTCCCATTGGCCTTTACCAATCATGACCTCCTAATAATCCCCATCTCTAAATTGGCTTCATCACTCTGTTCTCCTCCTCACTGATAGCCTATGTGTGGTGAGCGTACAGGTGTACTATGGCTGCCATCGCACCATCCAGGTGAAGCTACACATTGTTGATGGTGAAGGGGAGTCCCCATTGCCTGTAAAAGAGCTTTGATTGGAATGTCCAGAAAAGCGCTATAAGTGTATGCAATTTTATAATTATTATTAATGGTACTGTATGCAAGACCTTTAATGCCACATTTAAGAGTAATATTTTATTGGCAGTGATAATCTCACAGCATAGTGTAATGTTGACATTGAGAAATATGCAATTCAAACATGTTTTTGCAATACCAAAGTCAATAAAAGCTATTAATCTTTCAATATGATAATGCTCAACCCCAGACAACAATGTCATCTGCTGACCAGATGTGTAACTAGATCTTAACCAAGCAGGACACCTGTGGGTCAAGTTGGTTAGATGCATACGTCGATATCAACCACTATCAAATGACATTACTGATCTGGCATCTGTTTTACAGATTCAATGAATCAACATGTCTGCAGTGTAAGTCGTGAATTTGAATTGTTTCTGTGACACCATTTGCATTAAGTCATATTTCAGTGCGCCCTGCGACTCATTAATACAATTTAATTTCAAGCTTTCGATCAGAATCTTGTTTACAAATGATTATTGTCACAGGCAATCCATATTGAATAAACTTAAAGCTCCTCTGTGAATGTTGGGTGTCTTACTGAATATATACTGAGTATGCATTGCATGAGGTCAGTGCTATATAGTAACTCATATTGTATGTTTAGTGCCTTATCTGGAAATCAGTCATGAAGGAAGCCAATGAGTGATGAAATACTGGGCAAACTAAAGTATTGATTGTATAAAAATAAAATGCTTAGTTCTAACAATTTTCAAAAAATATTTTCTAAATAAAAATTAAAACCTCTGCTTGTATTCACTTGGTTCATGGGTTTATTTTGATGGATTGAAATGGGTTTGAATGTTTTATTCTGAACTTGTATGAGTGCCAAAACCTTCAGTAAAAAAAAAGACCTGTAGTCTCCGAGGGGTCACAATAAGTTTGGATGTGTGCAGAGCAGGCTGGCATGTGAAAAAGTCTACTCATCAAGCCTTGTCTGATCTCTTACAGGGATGGAGCCTATTTAAATTGTTGAAAGAACATGAATTTATAAACCTTTAGCTGTAGAATAGGTCAAATCTAGGAAAAAGATCCCGTGAGTTACAATAGAAATAAGCACTTTTCTGCACGCTTTATAGAGTATTTGTTTATTCCAATGAACTAAACATTGATAATCTCTCAGAAAGCCTTGAACAACAGATCTTGTTAGAATTCTATGCACACCACTTTAGTAATGCTAGAGAATGCAGCATGGATGCTTTTTTTATGCCTTCCTTCAGTGTGCATTGATTTCCAATTGATATGCAAAAAATCCAACTAAAAGCACTTGCCACTGTAAGTGAATTTCATCCTTTCTAATTTGCTATAGCCTTTTTAAACTTCCCCTTCTGATCTGGATAATTCTATACATTATTTGTTTTTCAGAAAATAAATTGCATGTTTTAAGTTTTTGGATCTACTTAAAAAAAGTGGCAAACCTCTTAGAAGTCCCCAGAACGGTTACCGGCATGCACATCAGCAAGTCTTGCTAGGGTACGGAGAAAATCTGGAACAAAAAAAGTTCTTTTTTTTGTTGACTTTGTTCTTTTTGGATTAAATGCATCCCATTACCTCAGACAAAAATTACTGTGACTGCAAGTGAAAAGACCCCTGTGGAATCACAGGTCATTTGCATAATTTGAAAGTTGCAGTTTTATATGAAAGCGCCTTTCTTATTTGCTGTTCATCTAAGGTCTGTGTCTCAATATCGCTTGCTGTATTTCTGAACGCTAACCATTTTACCATCTTGTTTAATGTAGATGAGTAATATCGACTTTTCTGATAAGAAGCTTTTTGAAGTAACATGAAGTGACTTTGTTCTAATCTTTTGTGTTTAACATTATCTCTGCCTTGTAACAGTATGATATTTTCCCATGAATAATAAAAATGAACTTTCTCTTTCATTTAGTTTATAATCTTTCAAAAATATAAGGGGTTTTAAATAGTTGAGTATCAGATGGTAAAATACAGTTCACGAGGAATGACGGGAGCCGAAAGCTTGGGAGAAATTAGAATAGTTTATTGAGATGTGGAGATTTGGCGTAACCCGCTTGGCTGAGGGCCGACCTCCCGGCCATTGGACAGGGAGGATAGGACCCCCATGCGACCAATGGGGTAGCTGCAAAGGTGGAGAGGGGGTGGAGGAGGGATGCAGAAAACGAACGAGGAAGAGGAGAGGGTGATGTTTGATATATATGAAGACCGGTTGCTTACGTCGGGATTTGTGGGAATTGCGGCAGCTGTGTCGAATGAGCTCGGCTGCTTTCATTCCTCCCGAACTTTCATTAAAAACTCCATATATAGTTACTGTAATTCCAACACCACCATGACATAAAATATGCCACTTTTTCACTAAGTACATACAAATATGAATGAATATTATGTATTCTTATTGAGATTATAACATGGGAGTTTAAACAGTAAGCCCACAATGCATAAATCAAGCTGGATATGAACCATTTGAAATAAACATTAAAATGACAATGATCATAAAAATTGCTTATAATGTTAAATATTAGTTTTTGCATTTTGCTTTAGACTGATGTTTTATCCAAAGTGACTATCGAAATTTTAAGTGAGTGCATTACAATATATAACATCCGTCCATCTTCTAAACACTTTACCCAATCCAGGGTCGTGGGGGAGCTGGAGCCTATCCTGGCAAGCAGCAGGCGTGAAGTGGGATATACCCTGGACAGACACGGACACGAACACAAACATGCACATACTCATAACAGCACCAGTTTTCCCAGATGCCAATTAACCTATTAGTATGTCTTTGGACTGTGGGAGGAAACATTTATAGAGAAGCACCAATAGGAAACACTTAGGAAAATAGAAGCTCCACACAGACAGCACCCCAGGAATATAACCCAGAGCTCCAGTACTGTAGGGAAGCAATGCAAGCCACCACAGCACTGTATTGCTCCAATGTATTACATATACAAGGAAAAGTAGCATTCAGTGAAAACAGCTGTAGATTACGTAATGTAGGAAAAACTGAAAAATTGTGGAGATAGAATTAAATAGAAATTGAATTTAATAGAATTAAATTTATGTGTGATATAGTAGGGATTTGCAGCACTGTAGAGTAATGAAATACAGTAGTAGATGCAGCTTGTTTAATATGAAAGCGAAGCCTAATGTCCTGTGCTCTGAGGAGGCATCACGAGGCGTTGAAAAACAGAGCACTCTTCATGAAATGAAGAAGTTGCTTCCACGACAAACGGAAGCAGCACAAAAGGTATACCAATTTTTACAATTTTTCTCAGAGCCCAGCTTTGAAAATAAAGTTTAAAAACCTTTTTTACACCTTTCCCATGAAAGAGGAGGTGTTTAGAAATAGAACATAAGGAATAGCCAAAGGATTGCTAAATGAATATTGTTCATGATGTTAATTAGGTTTGATTACAGTTACTTTTTTCATTCCAGTGATTAATCTCAACTGAATACATATTGTCAGAGGAGATCTGAGACCTTGTCCATCTGACGTATTCAATTATAGTTCCCATCTATTCTTCTGCATGATTCATGACGTTGATCACTTCAACTGCAGTAATTATTTTTAGTAATAATGCAATTAGTGATTGTTGTGACCAACGTTTTTCCTTTAACTCAGCATTTGTTTATACCTGAGATGAATGTAAAAACTCAGAAATCCTTATACATCAGTTTCTGAAATATGATTACAGCACCTTTGGCTAATGTGCTTGGTTATAGAGGTGACACTGGGCACATAAATCTGTTTTCTGGACTCCCTGAGTAAGGTGTACCAAATAGCTATGCAATGGTGGTGGAGTGGGGATGATGGAATTTGGATAAGCAGTGTTCATTTTACTTTTATTCATAATTATGTGGTAAGGGGTGATCAGCAGAGGAATTGGGTTTGTCTTCTGAACATTTTTATTAACTTCAGTGTCTTGAGGATTTTGTGGTGCTGTCAGTATCAGAAGAAACAAAACCCAAGATACTCTATTACTTTTCATTATATTCATTAAATATCACTCAAAGCTATTGCTTTTATATTACAGAGTCCTTAAAATACTTTAACATTAATGACTTGTAACAAACACCTGAATAGGGCAATCGTAAGCCACTTACAGTATGTTGCTTAATGGTTTATGGTTATTTTCCCCTGTACCAAAGTTATAAAGGTCTAGTAGTATAGCTGATAAAAATAGCAAACACTCAATTCATTATGTAGAAAATTAATTAAAAGTAGCATGCAGTACATACACATTCTTTACATCAAATGTAAAATGAATCGTCTCTTTAGGAGAAAGCTGTTTTAGGTCATTTAAATAACCCCTTTGAACTGAACACGCCTTCATTTGGAGCTGTGTGCATTTTCTAAGAAGTGGTATCATAAGGAACCTTGCTATTTCAGTGACCCAGGGAGCTATTTATTTTACTGAGCACTTGCTTCCACTGCAGCATATAGGACTAATTATACTTGATTATGTACTGTCAACCTTCTTGTCACTGAAGACTATCAACTGAATAATAATGTTAAATGGCACAATTAGCAGCACTGTTAAGAAGCCCCCAACTGGAGCAATAGTCAATTGCACTTGCCTGTAAGTAAATGATGTAGAGCAGTTATTGTCCCAGAACTCTAAACACTGCACAGAGGCACAGGGAGATGATGGAACAAAAACATTCATTCATTATTTTCGTTTGTTGTTTTTCTTTTTTTGTTGTTTGAAATTGTATCCTGTTAAGCTGTGACAAGAATTGCTGTGTCTTGGGGTGAATTCCACACCATGGAATCAAACACCATTTGCATAATGGGAGGGTTGTAGGACTTTTATTTACCATTCACAATCAAACCACTGTCGCAGGATGTTTAATGAATTTCAATGAGCAATATTGACTTCTCAGATTAGGAGCCATCCTAATCTGTGTTGTAATGTCGACAACAATTTTGTTCTGAGTTATTACTTCATGTTTGCCATGTAGCTGCTGGATATTTCCTGTGTGACTGTTTTGCTCATTTTCTAACTCCAGATGGATTTGAAAATTACCATAAATCATTGTAGTATGCTGATATTCTTATTTTAGAAAAAAAGGATACCAGGTATCTTTTCAAACCAAAAAAGACTATTAAAAATGTCTTTGGGGAGTGAGGATGCTTTCTCTGTATTTACCATTTACATGTTGTCTGCACTTCATCTAATGAGAAAGGATTTCATGAAATTAGACAGCTTCAATTAATCCAGTCGTAGAGTTAATCAATTAATTAATGTAGAGACACAGATGAGAATATGAAAACAATCTGACATCTCTTGTGGCACACATAAAGTTTGAATCATGCCACTTTATAGCTCAGATAATTTTTAAAAAAGAAACAAGCCCATATTGTGACCATTTCTACCCAGTTTATTACAATCTAAATTACTGTATACTTTATGAACATGTACTGTTTTTTGTATGAAATATTAGATATAAGTACAGTATATATCCAATAGTTCTCCAATGATTTCCTGTCATTTTCTTTTTTCATACACGTTTGCAAATGTACAGTAGGTTCATATTCAGAGATTAAGAGGCACTGTCTTTATTTCCCAGTCATGGGGATAACTTAGTACTGTATGTCAGTGAACATGAAGCCTCTCAACTTGCCTGGATCAACTGTACTTCTTCGCAGTCCCTGGAGACTCTCCTGTGCCAACAGCTGTTGTACTCCCTCACTCTTTAGTACAGTGGGTGACAGCTTCATCAAGCCCTCAGTCTGTTGCCCAAATGAGAATGGTGCTGTTCAACCCAGTAAGCAGCAGAATGGAAAGGTGGCTTCTTGCAGACTTGCCATCCAAGAGAAGAATAAATCTCTTGCAAAGGTTGACCTCGGCCTTTTGAGATTAACTTTGAACATGTATTTCTGTCAGCATGCACATTATTATTTGTTTGCATCTGACAAATAAAATACTTAGACCGCAGGTTTCATTAAACACAAATCATATGGAAATTGCTTTAAATGGCTTCCAACTGACTCCCACTTTTGTGACTCATGAAAAGTAGCATTTACATATTAAAGAGACCTGCTTAAAGCTGTCTGCAATTTCCACTTTCTATCAGAATAAAAAAAATTGGAAAGCCTGTGTAATTTTATTATCGACATTTAGAATATGTATTTAAGGATTGCCTGTTGCCAGCATCTGCTTGCATAATATATAGATTTGAATCACTCTTAATCATTTAAATTAGCATTTCATTTCTGTTATAATGTTATAAATTTGTGTGAAAAGAGATTTAGTTGTCAGTCTTGCCAGTTTCTTAGTGTTTCTTATAATGTTTGATTGCCAAACTAATTTGCTTGGAAGAGCACCTAGTTTTGGAAAGGGGTTGTGCTAAGGCTTCAGTGTAACAGTTTTATGATTATATAGTGAGAAAAAATGTGAAAATTTGCTAGATAAACAAAGTTTCTTCTAAGGTTCTACCTGTAATAAATAAGTCTGAAATAGTTGAGATTTTTATAAGGGAGCTATTTGAATTATATAATATATAAACATTAAAATGATATTATTGTTTTAAATACATTTATATTAACATTGATACTTTGTTTTTTAATTTTGAATTTTTGTCTATGTACAGTATGGATGTTTTTCTACATTCCTTTAGAAGGTCGTGAAGACATTTAACATGAGCAAATCAGCTCATATTTTTATTATTAAGTTCTTCATATTGAAATAATTTCATATAATTCCAACAGAAGTCCCATTCTGTCAACTCCCTGGATCTATAATATGTCTGTGGTCACCACAGAAGCCAGATATGCATGGTAGATTTTTGTTGTTGTTTGTTCCAAGACAATTCATAATTATAGTTATCAAAGCTAGAGATGTGGTGAATTAGTTGAGCTAGAGATGAGTAATGCTGGGAGTACAACAAATTTACTTTCCTAGTGGTTTCTACATTTTCTGGAATTTACAGTAATAATTTGATTTTAAAAGATACCAGGGACTTTAAAATAAAAAAATGGACATCTAAACTCTAATATTGAATGCATTTCTTTGTACTACAGTATATGTAAACCAGTATTTGGTGTGTCAGCACGATTGCTGACAATATCCTTTAATAATTCTACGCTTTTACAGTACGTCAACTACTCAGCACCTAGGAATTAATATTTTCCATTGATATTAGGGTTTATTCTGTATGAGATATGTATAGAAAAATATGTGACTGTGACTAATGATATTTATAGCAAGGTTTTCAAATACAGTCCCAGGACAGACTGTTTTGTATACTGTGTATAAATTACAAGGAGATTTATTCTTGCTGTTTTCACCTTAATAGGACTGAATCTGTTTGCTGTCACACATCTTTTGTACTCTCCTTCTTTATCTCTGTTTGGTAGTGTTTCTTATTTAAAGACACTTAAAAGCACATAAGGATTGGATAAATACATTCAAAGCTCCTTCGACCTTCAGCAGGAAATTGTGTGCTACTCATATTAATGTGATACTAAACACAGAGAATCTTTTCTGGCTAACACATTGGTTACTGTGGCTGTCTGATACAATATGTTTATCGCTGTATCGTCTAATATAAGAGCTTCTGATTTTTCTGATTTTTTTTTTCTGTTTTACATGTACTGAATCATAAATCATTGAGGTACAGAAAAGGATGACTCTGTTCATATCTTTCTGCTATCAGATGGAAAACTGAAGAGATCCTTTCATCACTCTGTCATATATCCAGTGTTGGAATGCATTCATTAACCCCCCATTGCTTCAGCAATAAAAAGGTTTCAGAATACCACAGACACATATTGTACTAATTCTGTCAAATTTAATTTTTTTATATTATATAACGCTGAATGTAACAGTATAATGCAACAGCTGTAATTAAGTGTCTACAATTAGAGTAGTTCGAGGATTTGCATAATATTTACTTATTCATTACACTTGTACATACTGTTAATTACAATAATATTATGGGCTGTTATAATGTCACATCATTTTACCAGTATAAGCAGCTACATGTTTGCTTTGCAATAACTATTACAATTGTGTAGCCGGATTCACCAGTTCAAGAAAATACACATTAATTTCATGGAAAGTATGCAAAAACTATATCTAAGAACACATGTAATTACTAAGTCATTGTTTACTTGATGAAAGGCATTTACTTAATGTGAAATATTACCAAAATTGTAAAGTAAAAGTTTATCATATGAAATAATAAAATGATATTGTTTGTGATCCAAGCTCCTCTTGTAGTTTATTTTCCATTCAGAAAGGAGATGCTGCTTTTGGTACTGTTGTTTTAGCTATTTTTGCCTTGCTGCAGGAAAAAAAAATGAGCCATGTACAACTGTAGAGAAAAGATTAGTGGATGTCATTATAACAGGTGGAGATCTGAGATGCGCATTCAGGCTGTGATGGCAATACTGGGAGACAGGGCTTAAGGTAATTCTAGATGAGGAACTGCACTGTGACACTGACGTCACTCTGCACCACGCTTTGCCCAACACAACCGACAGCTTTGACATTTCTTGTCAGATTTCAGTTCAGAAAAAAATCCTGGGATTGGGAAGCACCTGCACTGCTGCTAAGCATAATTGCCTGCAAAAAAGGGGGAAAAAAAGCATTATCTTTCTGTTGTGCAGGTTGCTTGATGCCTTTCTTTATGGCTTTTGGAAAATGTCCTGACATTCACCTCCACCGCATTTTGACATTTTGAATCAGGATGTACATAGCACTCTCTGCCTGTTTTGGAGTTTAATGGTTTTAATGGGGGGAGGGGGAACCAAGGTGCTTAGTTTTAGTTGCCTGATAAGAACCCTGGCATTTCATCGCTCTATTCCAGTAACCCCAGCATCTCCCCTTGCATATACATAATTCTAGCTAAACAGATTGTTTTAATTTATTTTATTCTGTATAAGTGGGAGACTCATTGAGGTGTGGCTAATCTGTCAAAACTGTAGGATCACATTTTTTTAAACTGTGCAATCAGAGTCCTTCTGGTATTTATCACGTAGAGTAAGAGGTTTTTAATACAGTTCTTGACTTAATCCAGCCAACAATTCAATTTCTACAGTTAAGTGTTTTCCTTGCTTGTTTCACACACAGTCTTTACAGTATAAGTAGTATGGTACTTTGATATCACAAAGTAACTGGCTATATTCAAAATAAAATTTACCAGCACTTAAGGGAAAGTTGTTTGCTTTTCTTGTGTTGACCTTTGCCTTTAAATGCAATGAAACTAAATCTAAGAAAATATTCATATACAGTACTGTCCTCTGTGGTTTGATATTGATTTCCAGTTGAATGTTGTTTTTTAGTGGAGGAGTGTAATCACTGTTGTTCAGTGTTGACAGGCAAAATGTATATTCATAATTATATTTACTAATATTAAATTAATGTATAAAAAAGGCACATAGATACACTAAATGCTAATTTTATTTATGCTACCAATCATTTGATCATCTTCCAAAATATGTTAAATGGTCATTTGTTCACAAAAATTGTATTTTTTAATTACTCATCTGTAAACTGTTGCTACATTGACCTACACTAGAACCACACCAGTTTACCTAAAATAACATCAAGTCATCCAGGATTAGTGTTAACATGAAAGGCTTTGGAAAACCACCTCTTGTTTTGAATCAAAATTTAAAAAGAAAAAATAAGATAAGATGTTTGCCTATTAAAATGAAGGAATCAGATTATACATTTCTGTGTTATACATATAATGGAATACTATAAATAGAGAGCAGACTAAGATAAGAAAAAACATTAAATTGCTATGTTTCCCTTAAATCCTGGAAAGTGATCAAATCAATATCATTAAAGATATTATCAAAGTGGTAACATGTCTTGGGGACCAATGTGGATATGTGAAGAGTTTACAGCTAATCAAGATAAAATGCATATTCCCAACAGGAGACACATTGTGATATTTCTGTGTGGTACCAAGAAAACATATATAAAGTTGACTTTCCTTGCAATGTATTAACCAGAAATTTAGAAATAATTGGGCCCATTCAAAGTGAGACTGTCCTGGGTTTTGGAGCAGAAAACTAAAGATCCTGAAGTCTTTTTGGTTAATTATTGCCTCCTTCGTGAGGTTAAAGTGTTGGAATGAAGCCATGTCCTAAATATCATCATCTGAAAAGCCCAGTAGTAATATTTAAGATCTGACCTAGCAATCCCTCCATAAACCTTAGAATGCTGTAAGGTTGCCAACTGAACTCTTGGCTTCTTACAAATACAACTATAATTGAATCATTTTTCTCTATGCATTCTGGGGGAAATAAGATTTGGACCATAAAAAATCATTTCAACCTAACATGTTTGTTTTTATGATGGACATGGTATTGTACAGGGTAACCTGTGGATAATGTTATTTAATTTCATCATGGAAGGTTTATTGTTCTCTTTCATTTATGTAGTTTGATTTATTAAACATTTAAAATACAGATAAAGAATAAACAGCTGTGTATTATGTACCTATTCTGTACTTTTGTAGTATTTATAGATACAGTAGACATGTATAGCTACATGTATAGTATAGCTCCTGTGCTTTTGTGGTATTCAGATACTGTTTATCCATGAGTGTAAAATCATATCAATAAATCAGATGTGCTGGTGCAGTGGTTTACAGCTGAGTCATTAACTGACTGAGACTGGGCCAAGCACCACCAAGGTTGGGTAGGCTTGAGCCAGCCAAAGTACTCACCACACACCAGTAAGGCTTTTGACTTGGCAGCAGTGTCAATGAGCAGTGCATCACTCCTTCAGCTGATGCTTACTCTCTGCTAAACTAAACTGCTCTATGGCAATCAGTAATTGGCACACCAATATGTGTTGCTAGAGCAAATCAGCACCATTATCTCAGTCACTGATAATCTTTGTGCATACAATATTCATATAAGAAAACACTTTGACCTTTTTTTACTTTTAAAATACATTTAAACTGATTTAGCTAAAAGTAACACATTCTATAACTATATGATTTGGATTGCTTTGATAAGTCAGTCCATTTCAGAAGACTTTGCATTTTACTCTTGCTCCACCTTTCCTGATTGAAACTTTCCTTCATACTCTAATTAGCTGACTGTAGAGCATGAATATTTAAATAGTGTCACACTTCAGTTCATTATCAACATTGTACAAATTTCTATTTGTTGTTTTATTTCTGTGGAATTGGTACCAGTACAATGGCTGTTGAATGTTCTATGGTCATTACTGTTCTCTACATTGCAGAATTTAGCTACAACCGGCATCTTAAATATTTAACTAATAATTATCAGGATAATTTTAACTATTTAGGTGCTGACTGTATCAAATAACTGTAGTGAGATGGATTGTAGGAGCCGCAGGTTGTGTAGCTGTGGTATAATTAGTAACAGTATTATTGCGGTTGTCGGGGGGGCCTTTGTGTCTGATGTGCCATTCAAATTATTATTAGAATGTGGCTCCTGGATATAGATCCAAAAGGAGCAAGCCATTAATAATGATGACACATTGCCCCTGCACTGGCAGGAATCGTTTCTGACTAGAAGGAGTGTGATCTGCATGAGTGCATGGTGCAGCACTTTATCAAAAACCTGACCCTATATTTAGCAGAAGGGTGTGCTTTTTGTAGGCCTGTTTGCTTTCAAACACACCAGCGTTGCACTTTCTGCAAACAAGGGTGACAGAAAGTGTATTCCGGACTGAGGTTATAATAGCAGAATTTTAACTTTGAATTTGAATGAATGGGGCATGTTTGAATGAATGGAGTCCTGATTTATTACTCAAAGAACATTTTCTTTTCTCTTTGATGATGATCCATCTATCCGTCATTGAAAAGCGGCTTATTCTTGATTCTGTTCTGGGGTGTCGATTCCATGGAGTTTGTATGTTTTCCTTGTGCTTGAGTGGTTTTTGATGGGAGCTCTGACTTCCTCTCAGAATCCAAAGGCATGCTCACAAAGTTAACATGTGTCTCTAAATTGTTCTTGCCATTCCTTGTGAAGGACTGGCATCCTTTCCAGGGTGTAGGGCAGTCTCACCTTGTACCCTGTACTTTTGGATAGATTCCAAAATAGGTTTGTGTGACCTTAAACAACATTTAGGCAACATTCTTGTAGTGGATGGATGGTTTTTTCAATGTCCATTCATCAATTTCACTATCAGTGAGCTGCTTTCTGACAGGGTCTGAGCCCGTCTCTGTGTCTTGTTGAAGAATTGAAGGATCAGAACAGGAAAAAGAAAAATCTTTATATTTTTTTTCTTTCATTAGATGTTCAGACAGAAACACACACAAAAAAAGAAAATAAACCTTTGAGTTTTCAACTGTATTATCTGACATTTTGCTGGAACAAAAATAACGGCTTGGCTACTGACTATCACCATCTTTTCTCAGATAGAAGGATTTAGTCATCCTCCTGTGATGGTCGCCTGCTTTGGGCTTGTAAAAAGCTACTGCAAAGAGAGTGGCAGACCTTGCTTTAAATAAAGCAAGGCGCAGCTGTGATAACTCATGGATTAGAAAAGGGAACAGGGGCATTCAAGGACATGTATACCACGCACTGGCCCAAGTTTCTTCTCAACACTAGTTATTGGAGGAAACCTGATCACACATTTCTTGTGCCAAGGTTCACAGCAAACTGGAGCCTATCCTAGACAGCTGGGTGTGAGCTGGGTCATGAGAACGCATGGCAGGATAGTAAAGAAAAGCAATTAATACCAAGCCAGCTTGTCTTTGAGAGACAGCAGGACACTAGAATATCCTAGAGAAAACCTACACAAATACAGGCAGAATTTGCAAACTGCACACAGACTGACACCTGAAGCTAGAATTGAACCCTGTGCCAGCTGCCATGCCACCATGCTGTCTATGGTCAGGGTCAGTGATGTAATACAGACTGTGCATAAACACATTGGTTCAGTATTTTGTTAAATCATTCAAAGTTGAGAAGGAATTAAAGATGCACTGTAGGATAATGCAGATCTCCAGTTCATGACATGCTGAACACTGACTATCTGAAGATTCCCACTAAACAGAAGTTTTGAAACCAGCTGGGAAACAAAAGAAATTCAAAATCCCTTTGGGAATCATAATATTTTTGTCCCAAGAGAACATCTTGAATTTTCTTTACTGGAACATCTAAAGAAAATTTAGTAGAAAAAAATATTTTGAATATACTATCATGACAAAAAGGCTAAGAGGGTTTATTTCAATCTGCAAGATTATGGTTCTGATTACATTTGAGAATTCAGAATGTTTTATCTGTTTTTGGCTTCCAGGTTACAATGGAATAAGTTAAAACTTAAATGTGAATTTCTCCAAAATATTTAAGTGTGAGGGTGTTGTGAAGTTTTCCAGTTACAATGTATTCTCAGTTAAATTATACCACTTTGTTTGCTTTGACATGATAAGACTTGTACAGTGTGTTCTACCTCTCTGGGTAAACAAGCCATAAAACAACAAGGGATAAAACATTAGTGGAAAACAACTGTAAGAAAAGAAGACCAGAGACTCTTGTCCAGACAGCCACATGCGAAAAGGGGCTATTCCTTTGTTGAGATTGCCTTGAGAAACAAATGAAAGAGAGGGATGTGCTAAGAAGCACTGTTTTCCTTTTATGCCACAGGCCCTTGTGGTTTTACAGTGGAATGTGTGTCACGACAATTTTCACATTCCAATTACAAATCACCTCTTTGCAAATTCATTACAGGCCTTGACATATGTTTGAAACAAAATGGAGGACTACCAGGTCGAGGTGTGAACTGATGTAGAAAATGAGCATTAGGGGGAAAATAGCATCTCTGAAATGAAAAGCACACACTTCATCTACCGTTTTTAAATGTATATTTCTTGAACTTTGCTTACACACTGGTAACCTATTAAAAGACTTAAAAGCATCGTTTGATGTAGAAAATTGACAAATGCATTCATATTTTACAGTATATTGAAGCTATAGTTGCACATCTCAAATTAATCTCCCTTCATAACCAATGTCTATAATAGGAATGCTCAAAAACACCTTTAGAACAAAGAAAAGTCAAACTGGTTGTAAAGGAGAAAGAATAAATGTGATTGGAAATTTAACAGCTTTGCAAAACGAAAATCAAGGAATCCTGCAGAACTAAACAATGTCTGTTAGAAACTGTTTAGTCTATAGAAGTGGTGCTTCTGAAACCAGAAACCTATTTAAATGAAAAGTGGTTTGCAGACAGGCACAGGCATGCCTTCTACTAATAAAGTACTGAACTTGTGCAATTTATGCTGTTTGAATATTAAAATGGAAAGGTAGAAAGGTAGTTTTCTTACAGAAGTGTTGTTATGTCTTATCACAAAGAAAGATCCTGAGAGGTGTAAACATCATTCTTCAGATAATTTCAGAATGCTTTATTTCACTACATTAAATTAAATTGACGCCAAAAGAATAAGCACAAAGGACCAGTTCTTCTGTGGTTCCTAAAATGAATTAGAAAGAGTGCTACTACTTTTGATTAGGCTCTCCTTATGCTGTAAAAACAGGTGTTCACCACAGTTGCATGCTTCACGCGGGGAACAATTTAATTGTAGCGAATTAATTTTTTCAGTGCAATTTTTCCATTATACAGTTTTTTAGAAACTTTAAGGAAGACAAATGTTGGAATGTTAACTTTGTCCATATGCTTGTTTTCTTGGGTTGAAATATTTTTAGGTAATTGGCATGTGAAAAGGTGGCACCAAGATTTAAAGCAAAATTAAATAGAACAATGTTTGCAGATGTACATTAATGTTTAATATATTGTATACAGTTTTGGTTACCACATTATAGAAAAGTTATTTCAGAAAACATTCTGTCCAGAGAAGAGCTTACATTTCTAGGTCTTAAGGGATTGTCCTTCTGCGACAGGGTGAATGAACTGAACCTTCTTACTTTTGAACAGAATAGATTGTGAGAGGACTTCATAAAAGTATTCAAAATGCTCTAGGGCATTCATAAAGTAAACCCAGCAGAATTCAGAATAAAAAGTGAAAAAAGATAAACCAGAGAACAAACATGGGAAAATACATGTGTTTTTAAAACTGAGAACAGGCAGGGAAATGGGGTTGTAGGATTATAAAACAATGTTGTTAAAGATGATACCCTACTTTCTTCTGAGAAATGGTTGTGGAAGTGCATTTAAAACTGTCAACAGGATTTTGGAAGTATTGAAAAGCAACAAACTTCAGATCCATGTTCTTGAAACTGACACCTTGGCTTCTTTCAAGAAATGTCTGGATGAGGAGATACTTGGATCAATAAGAAGAATAAATAGTCTTCTATCATTTGTAACCTTTCTTATGCTCTTATGAACTAGGGTTTCTCAGTATCACTTGCTCTCAACTGTTAAAATCGTTTTCTGAAAACTGGGTTTCTGTCTGGCCTCTCTTTAAATCTACTGAGACTACACTGGTGAATTGAAACAATGCCTGCTTACTTGACTTCACCTAGGAACTAAAACCCAGAGGCATTTTGCATACTCATTGGGTCTGTGACAGAAACTGCAACATCTTGATTCAAAGCTGTAACAGCAGAGTGAGCAAATCTGACTAACATCTATAGTGACTTCATTGTTAGATCCTCTACTGTAAACCCCATTAGAAATGACTTTATCACGTCACACTTGATGGTCAGCACAGATAACAGCAAAAGAACGCGTTCCAGATGGAGTCCTTTTGAATACCAGATATGTTACTTTAAAAGAGGGACAAGCAGTTGCGTGTCCACTTCTGAAAAAACAACACAGAGCTTGTTAGTTGTAAACAAATCGGCTAACTGGAATGAATTTAGCACTCAGGACATAGTGGGCTTGTCACATTAATTAGATATGCCGGAGAAGAATGCATGAAGACCCAGCTAGGAAGATCAATAAAAGTCATGGTGCAGCTTCACGGTTTTTAAAATTCCTCCCTGTTGCTACGTGTTGGTAACAGAGAAAAACTCCCATTTTGAACCTTGTCATAATACGCACATACTGTACATTCAGAGATGTTAAGAAAGCTAGGGGGGAGAGTAATCAGCTGATTTCAGTGAAACCAATTGTCTTTGGAACCATGCTTTCATGCTGTGTACCTGTCCATCAGCCCCATCTTCTTGATTATAACCTTCTATGCAATTCTGCTGAGCTACTGTATATATGGAAAGGAAATAGGTTATGTACTGAGTGCATAAAATATTTTCTTTTTTTCACATATAAAAGATAATTTACTTAATTCGTAGCTTTTGCTCTTTGAGATTATTCTTTTTTAAATGTTCCACACATACTATACAGTTTACAGTATTTCCTTTATTATGCTACATTGCCTATTCTCTTCAGCCTTCATAATAGCTTCAGTTCATTATTCATGGTCTTATCAATAGATAGGGAAGTTATTTTCTGTACTGCTTCCCTATATACAGTACAAGGTCTTTGTAAAAAAAATGTTCAACATCTACAGTGCTGTGCAAAAGTTGTAGACATTCAACTATTCTTTTCTAACAGTACTGTTCTACTCTTTTCACTACGATAGCCATAAAAGTCCTTACTGATCTTATTTGTCATCCAAAACGTAGCCTTTAACTTTATGAATATGTCAAGAGGAGCAAATGATACTAGTGACGAGGAAGACTTGACAGTCACTCAATTAGATTCGAAAGGTAAATATGATGGATTAACTACCACAACACTTCATATTGTTTGCCTGTGTATAGCTTATCTTGAGGTGTACAGATAATGTTTTTAAAGATCCTGATCAGTGTCTGTTAAAATTTGTTTAACGGCAAAATCTTAATAATAAGAGAAACTATTGGATGCTTTGAGTAAATTGTTGATGCTCATAGAATACTGTATATATAGCATATTGATTGTTGATGTACATATATCCGTAAATGTTTACATCCATCTTCTGTCTGTTCAACAATTGATGTAAGAAGGTTATTCTTCAGATTTCTGTGAATCTGTCTTGTCAGATTTTTCAAAATATAACAGTATATAAAAACATCACCTCTGATTGTATTTAAGAACTGAAGTGCATATTAGAAAACTGAATAGCAAATAGGAACAATTGAAAGCTTTTGCACCACAGATGCAGTAACATTCTGTATGATGCATATAGAGAAATGTGTAGACATAGACATTATTTATTGGAAAGTATAATTATGCAAATAATTAATTTCATACTCTTTGCTGTGGTAAAGCGACCATTTTACCTTCAAATAATTCTTAGGGATATTACAGGTGTTAAACAGCTGTGCAAGATATCCTCAATTAAGGCTATAAGCTCCAGCCATCATATCACAAATACTTCTAGGTGCAACGGAATATCCATCTTCAATTGAATTCCACTGTGTACACTGGAATTCATGTAATGGAGAATACCAAGGGGTGAATGGAATGTTATGTGAAGTTTTCAGTTGTGGGAATGAACTTGAAAATCTGCAACTTAATCTTGGCTTATCTGTCCCAAGCAAAAAATGCTTTCCCATATCTTGCTGTAAGTGTGGAGAGACAAATCCCACAACTGGGCTGTTGAAATCTGAATGGCTTTCACCACAACAAAGAAGGAGCTCACTGCCAGAATCTTTGATGAGTGACCAGGGAGGTATATTTTCTTTTTAAAAATGGGTTCACAAAATGGGTTCACAGATGTAGCATCATTATAGGACTAATGCATTGCCTCCATTTTCCTGTCCTTGCTTTAATGAAGACATTAATACTTTATTGTGCTAACGGATAGTTATTTGTCACTATGCTCCAGTTTGCCTGTAGTATGTACTGCAAGTCTCCCAACAGTTTGTCATACCTAAATAAGTAGCTGATCTTTCATTTTTTAAAATCATATTGATATGGTATTCTAATTCTAAACTTAGTAATTTTTGTTGGTTAGAAGTATATTATACCATCATTTAATTTAATAAGCACGTCACCTATTTCATTGCAGTAGTTGTACAGGTGACTGCAGTTCTCTGCTAGCCTCATATTGTTATGATTATAATGGAAAGAAGCATAACATTTGAATTATAATAGCAAGGGCAAGGCAATATCAGAAACTGCTTTCAAGCATGATTGTCACTGTTGTGTCCAACATGCAATTTTTTTTCTTGTATAGCCATGTGTTCTCAGTTTACTCTACAAAAAAGTTCTTACATTTAATTCCACATGATATACTGGTAGATGGTAACTCACAAATGAATCCCTACTTCAAAAGAACTTATTAATCAAGTTAATATGAACTATGAACTCAGACCTATCCAAATAATGCAAAAAGAATATTAAAAAAAACATTTAACTGATTTTTACAAATCAATCTGCAGAAAAGAATAGAAACAGAAATCGACAGAAAAGGTAAAAGGTCTTTTTCTACTCAAAAGTTCCTTTTATGTACTCCAAAAGATGTTCAACATTGATTTCATACAGCCAGTTTCAGGTAGTGTGCTTTTAAGCATAACATTTTAACTTACTTTCTATGTTTTCACCTGCTGGCACTGTCAGCATGAAATGTTCAAAAGCATTTGTTGCATTTGACGATATTTTAAAAGCAACTTTGAAGTGCTCTTTGTGTCTTAAATACGTACCTGTATACAGAATGAGGTTTTGCTTTGTTTGTAACTATTGTACCTTCCTGACTTCCTCCTTTTTCACAAGCACTCTAAATATATGAACACATTGTATAACTCAAAGTATTTTTCTAAATATGTAGTTTTTTCTCAGATCGTATTGGTAGGGAGCATTTTTGTGGGCCTATTATACATGCTGTATTTTCACCAAACCTCTTGCAAGTTATTTGTTCTGTCTTCTTTTATGATATAATGTAAAGGAAAGATAGCCTAAGCATGTTAAACCAATTACAAAACATGTTGTGAGACTTAAACAAAATAAAACAGCAAGTTTCATGGTTTTATTTTAGCTTATACATTTTGTCTGATCTTTATTCTGGCATTTGTAGCACAAATCTACAAGACTAAGAATAGTCAATATTATGGAGAGAAGTTATACAAGAACAAACAATGGCCAAATTTGATGACAATTCTAAAATTGGCATGAATTTCTACTAATTTCTACTGATTCTCTTACTTTTATTTATTTTTTTTACCAGAAAGGACTATATAAAAATATAAAGGTATTTACTGAATTAATTAAAATATACGTTTAAGTTAATTTTATTTTAAAAATGTTTATATTTGATTTTGAAGGTTAATTTTATTGACAAGATTGTGGAATGAGTGGAATGGTATACAAAATGAGATTTGGAGGTTAATGTGACTTCCTAGCAAAACCTTCAAAAAGATCTTTAAAAACTGATAGTGCCAACATATTTGTCAAAAGCATTCCGTTCTTTGAAGACAAACTAAAAATCTTTTGTGTATTCATAATATCAAGGAAAGGCCAGAAACAATCTTTCTTGCCAAAATCATAGATTAGAGACCTCCCCCCAAAAATGTTCAAATGGAACTCTTCCCATGTAAATCATAATTTACATTCCATTCACAGCTGAACAAGTCTGTTTTAGCTGGTAATTTTCATTCACATTCCCTTTCCATTTTCGTTCATTCTTCTTTTTTTGTAGTTGTTACTTAATACAGTATATACTGTACAGGCTATTGCATTTTAAATAGCTTCTTAAAACCGAATACAAACAAGATTGAACACACCCAGTTGTATAGATGTCTTAAAAAGAATTCAGATAAGGATACCAAACCAGTGATCTCAGTATAAAGTACTTTCATTTCTTTTACTCAGTTCTTTCTAAAAGACACGCTGTATTAGAAGATATTTGCTTTCTAAAAATTTGCTTTCTTAATCCTGGCAAGTGCATGCAATGACATTTTGTATAATATACAGAGAGCAACTGTGTAACTTTAACAATATTTAAAATCATTAGATTTACGTATTGCATGTGTTAAGAAAAGGCCAACACGATAGCTTACTTGTCATTGGTATTCATAAGCTGGGGAGTTGCGGATATGTGGAGGTGTAATATAACAAGAAATAAAATTAACCATGTAGCTAAATGGAACAGAGTGCACTGTTTGTGTAAATACAGAATAGCTGAAATTTTTTATGGCAAACCAGTTGTTTGTCAGAGGGTGTCGCAATGACAGCTTGGTAGACTTGAAGTCTCAATGCACTAAAATCTTAAAAATATAGACAGAAGAGAAACTTGGAAATGTTGTGGAACACACACTGTACCTACAGTACAAATCTGAAAGATGCAAGCAAAACTAAAAGTACCACTACTAATAAAATAAAGAGAGTGATAGTGCAATCAATATTGCACAATGCAATTACTAATGTCAACAGCAAGGCAGGAAATTATGTGAACCATTTCAAAATTAAAGAAAGTTACATTTGATTTATCTGACTTTAAATTTAGTTGATTCTAAAATACTAAAATACTTCTAGCAGCAGTATACCTGATTAAGAGGTTACTTTTGCAGTACACAGGATTACATGATTACTCAAGCTATTGGATTTTGAGGCATAACAGTGACATATAAAAATAGCTTGAAACTATGTACAATTCAGAAGAAACAAAAGCTGTCCTTACACAACTGGTGAAACATAACATACTGTAGTCCTGTTGCACCCCTATTGGGTAAGAGGATAAATGCATTTCATGTGATTTAACCCTAACCTTATTTGCAGCAGAAGGAAATTTGAGTTCCACTAAAGTAAGATTGAATTTTCTGAATGTGCTTCATATGTAAATATCTATAATCAGCATAGCTAAAAAGCAAAGCATGACATGGCTAACTAGCTAAAAATAAGAAACTAGTGAGAAAAATTGCACTTGCAAATAGAGGTATTTAGGAAATAGTCCCCACATATCTTTATTTCTTTTTAGAACGCAAATCAATTTCTTAAGCTGTTTGCCCCTCTTGCATACAGTATGGACATACTGCTGAATTGAAGGAAAAGGCCATTTAAAAATTCAATTTTGTTCCCTCCTGGGTCATTGAAACTCTCAACAAAAACACCCCGGGAATTCTTTCACTTTTTTAAAATATGCAGCGCTGTATATACATTTTAGTCCCAAATAGCTTTAAAACACCCTTTTTTTGAAAATCCAGCTTTTCCACATACAGTTGAAACTACAACACTCTAAAAGTCAGTCTTTTAAAGTTGGTTTTGTACATGATTCTCAAGAGCTTCATTTATTTTCTTTGAGGTTTAAGCAGCTCATTACATTGTGATTATTACTGAAATAAGAAGGTGAAGTACAGTATATTATTCTGGGATGTACAGTAGTATATACATATAGTGATCTAGTGAGGCATCTTTCTTGTCTTGTGATGTAATCTAGTCACAATATTTAATCTTTCCAAAACCCCTTTTAATTTCTAAATATTGAAAAGTAGGTTAAAAAAGTCAAACCACGAGACAACACCACTAGTAAAATACAAACTCAAGAACAGAAGTAGAAACTCTTAAGAAGTTTATGTAAGAGTGCAATGAGCATACACTTCATACTGAGGCTTGTGAGACAGTATGTTGTTAACGCTGGTTTCCTGGGATCCTCCAAGAAACAGCTTAATGAGATCCTTGGGTCAATGATGTTCTAATAACCCAATGAGCAGGACGGACAGAATGACTTTCCATCTCTTTCTATCTATTTTCTGTTTCTGCTTGGATGGCTTATTTTGCTTTTCTCGTGTCTCGTATTTTGCTGAGATCTAGGTTTCAGAAAATGGTTTAGAAACAAGGTGTGTAAACACAATGTTTAATCTCAGCTGTCTTTTCTCCAGATAAATACTTCCAGACATAACAGGGCAGTTGTATAGATGTTTTATACTGTATATCATAGTTTAGCTCCTGGTGAATTTCTTTAGCCTTGGCCTTTCAGTTTCCATTTCATTTATTCTTGCTGGTACTATATCATCTTTACTATTTGCTGGTACTGGTTGTCATCTATACAGTTGAGAAAAAATGCATTTGTAGGAAAAAGCCAAGCATGTAATTATCTTTTCAATTTTGATCATTTAATGTACACATTTGCAATGTCCCATTCTAAACCATGTCCAGCAAATGCTAACCTTTATTTCTTACTGGAAAGATATTAGACTGAGTAGACATGAGAGCACAGTTTAAACAATGTCGATATCAAATTTGGCATTAAGCTCAGATGTCTTAATTAAAAATGAAGAGGCTCACTCAGAGGAATTTTGAGTTAGAGGTAGGCCTTATTAAGTTTCTTAATATGACTGCTGATTTGCATCAATTACAGTAGCCCTGGCTTTATTACTGACTTTTGTATAAGTCAAACACTATTAAGAATCTAAGGAAAATGTCTCATTAAATGTAATTCTTTCTGCAGAAAGTGTTCATCCATTCATTACACTGCACTGATGAGGGTAGTGACAAGAACGAAGCCTATCATAATAGTCTCAAGTGCAATACTCCACATGACTTGTCTCCTCCTAGATAGGTTGATAGTTCACTTGAAGGCCTTTGAGAACAGGCCAATTAGCTTAGCGGTCAAACCTTGCCATCATACCTTTGAGAGATGTGTCAAAATTGGAGCACATGATGAAAACCCCATGTAAACAAAGACAGAACATGCAAACTCCATAAAGTGCGAAATGAAACTCAAGAGTCTGGAGCTGTGAGGCAGCAGTACTAACATGTTACCTTGCTTCCGAAAGTACGGTACATTAAAGTAAGTAAAAAGACCTCCCTCCGTACACACAATATAACCTACTATCAAAGAACATAAACTAGTTTTGATTTCATAGAACCCATTGTTCTGTTGTAGATGCTTCTAGAGTATCTGCTTCTAGAGTAGATATTCAGCTTTTGTAAAAAGAAGTGAACCAATACGTTCTACTGTATGTGTTAAAGCCTTATCTTAACTCTATTAGCTTATTAGCTAATTCATTGCCGATTACGTATAAAATGAGTATCATGCAAATGCAATTATATTTTTCATGGCAAATTTTGTATTTTTTGCCATTTCTGTCATCATTGTACCCCATCAACCTCTCCCTGTCAATTACTGTAAAAACATTATTACTCTTTTTCTATTTTAGATAACACATCCAGTACCAATCTCATACGTTTTGTTTACGGGGAAAAAAAGAATGATTTGGTTCCTCCAGGGACTGCAGTGAGTTGCTTATCTGTCCATTTGTTGTGTAAACTGAACATTAACATCCCTGTTGGGAACACTGGCTTTGTTCTCTTGGTATTTATATTCATGGTAAGTGAAGGAAATTAGCCTTCAAATGATTCAGAATAGAATTCTGCCTGTCACACATTTGGAGCACTGTTGTTGCTTGATTATCTGAAGGCTGGCTTTACAAAAAGATGCTGCCACAGAATGTGTTCTCTCAGGTGCGAAAGGTTTGGCTCTGCTTTCACTTTTTTATTTTTATTTTTTACGTTAAGTTTCAGATTGGCTAAAGATCTGAGCCTGTGGCTGGAAGGTTGCCGGTTCGTATCCTGCGGCCGGCACAGAAATCCTACTCTGTTGGGCCCCTGAGCAAGGCCCTTAACCCCAACAGCTCCAGGGGCGCTGCGTCATATAAATTGCTGACCCTTCTCTCTGACCCATAACTTCTCTCCCTGTCTTGTGTGTCTCATGGAGAGCAAGTTGGGGTATGAGAGAAGACAAATTCCTAATACAAGAAATTGTACAGTATATGGCCAATAAAGTGTTCTTATCTTATTGTGGTGTGTGTGCGCCTGGAAAAAAAAACCAACAACACTTGTCCATAAGCCACTGTATCAGAGCTTTATATTTCAATTGATGTTATTATAAAAGTTATGTCATTGTCCCCACCACCATTTTGTCAGCAGATTTTAAGTGGGAAGGAATTCACTACTTTGGAAACATATTTGATTCTGAAAAGCACTTTGAAAGGTGTTTTGAAAACAAACACATACCAAGACTGACAGAGCAAATAAATAGAATATTGTGAATATTTCCCCTGTTTGATGTAGAAATTAAAGTCTTCTCATATCTTGGGGTATGTTTGGCTTGAGCAGGTAACAGATGTTTACATTGACATCAATATACTGTAAATCCAGTTTCACTATCTCTTTTTCCCCAAGATAAATACAGTGATAATAAAGGTAGGATAAGATAGTTTTCTTTTGGATTTGTAATGACAAATAATTGACAAAAATAGTTTCTACCCAATTACAGTTAATCATCCTGTTTTATCTAAAAAAAAATGCAATAGCACCTAACATATCTTTTGTCTTTGAACTTCCATTTTTTCTTTTCATTACATTTATCCCTAGTTGTTGAAACCATTAATATTGTTAAAAGAAACAATTAATCATAAGCATCATCATCAATAAGAATTGATATGCAGACACTAGTTTTCTTTTTGTTTTAAGGTTTCATGTTTTCAACACACATAAGCAAGTAATGAATACGATGTGATTCCCTAATCCTAAACATCAAACAATCAAAGACTCCTAATCTGTTTTGTACATGAGTGTTAGTTGTTTCTTAATGCCCAAAGTGCTAGGTCTGTTCATCCAACTGGACAACAATGACAGAAAGAAAATCCCACAACATCTGACACAAAGAGGGCAGGAAACAAATGGAATTGTTTAATGTTAGATGCAAAATTAAAAAAAAAATCTTACCTCCTCTGATAAGGATTTAAGGATTAGTGGAACATTGTATCCATTTGATGTTTAACATAAATCAGATTATGTCATTCAAAAGCTGGAAGTTGGTTTACTTACTTGCCACCTATTTTGCAGCTAGGCTTCCACAAAACTGTGGAACTTGTTCCCATTTCACATAACTTAAATTGAAAGAAAAAAAATATCCAGAACCTTCCATTAGGGTAGAGTGCCTTGTCTCATCCATTGATTATTGTAAACTGAATGAGCTGTTTGGCATGACATGTTTAATTTATGGGTTGATAAATGAGTGTGCTGGTCCAAAAAGAGAATAATTTTTCAAGCCAGATCTGCCAGGATTTGGAACACCATTGGCAGGGATTTAGTTTAGTTTAGTTTTGTTATTAGAGTTACAAAAATGCAATTCCTTTCTGGCCCTGACTCCTTATGCTAACTCAATTAAAGTCTTAATTGGCAGGGATATCTGTTCCTGGTCCTGGAGGGCCAGTGTGTCTGCAGGTCCTCCAAGTCTTTTTAAAGCACCAGCACCTGTATAACTGGGAGAAGCTGGGACATTGGTCCAATTAAGTCAATAACAAGGTAATTTAGGTCATTAAGAGCTGAGTTGGAAAGAAAACCTGCAGGCACCCCCATGAGCCCTTCATGTTTATGGAAACAGTTGAATGCTCATTCTGATGAACAGATGTTAAATGATCTAGAAGCATGAGAGATTGACTACAAAGTAGAAAAAAAATAGAACAAACATTTCAAAATTGAAAAGAAAAATGTCAATCATTTCCTGATGTGCAGACATTCATAACTTTGTGTACACTTCTTTATTAGAAACCATTTAGTACTGTACATATTTTCCAAACATTGTTACAGAAGTATATTGTACAAAATAATACAATTTTGAATTCACTCCCCAAAAGAATTATTGGTTAATATAAACATTTGGACTTCATTGTAGATAGAACTAAGAACAATATGACCGTTTGTTTTTCTTTTTTTTAATACAATAAATATTCACTTTTCTTTTCTCTTTTACTTCTCTTTCACAAATATATGACAACACAGCTCTTTTGTGAAACCCTCATAATCCCTGCAAAGGTAAGCAGTTTGAACAGTTTTCCTTTTTTCTCTTTAAAGCTTTTTATGAATACATGTGCTCATGTACTAATACAGCAAAGTTAGCATCTTAGTAACTTTCAAGGAAGATGACATATGACATTTGCATTTCCAACTTTAAGTAACAGTTTTCTTAAACTCCTTACAACTGTTCAGGTTTTTATTGTGAGCTGTTTCAGAATTTCTTTGAATGGATACAAAGTGCTGTTTTAGTGAAATTGTGGTTTCATACATTATGACTTCCAGTAATCCACCACATTATCACTAAGCCTTTTTTCCTGGTAAGAGTGTGGTAAGGAAGAGCTATCCCAGAAGTATAGGGTACAGAGCAATACTGAGAGCACACAACTGTTCTCCCCCTGGATGGGATTTCAGTCTATTGCAGTACCACAGAGAAAGGAGCAATTTAGAAAACCAGTCTAGCTGAGCTCACATGTCTTTGGGAGCATGTGGTGAAAACCCATGAGAAGATGCCAACTCCCACAGAAATACACCTGAGGCTGAAATCAAACCCAGGACCCTGGAGCCATGAGAAAACAGTGATAACTGTCTCGCAACAGTGCCTCTGATTCCAATTATCCAGACGAAAGATGTCTTATTTCTTATTCAGTTTCTTGAACAGAAATTACTGTTTTGCACTTTCTGTGGGGGTAGAATTATGAGCCTTGTGTGCATTCTGTACCAACAAAAATGTTTTTTTATTCTGAAACTTATGTGCAGTGCTACAAAATATGAACTTCTCAAAGAACACCGAGAATCAGTATGAGGATCTTGGAAATTAAACTAACAATGTCAACACACATTTAATTGCATATGTCTATAGAAGCCATTTCTTAATGAATGCCAAAATATCAAGCACAAATGGAAGACGCAGATGCTTCTGTATCTGGCACTGGTTGGCCTTGTGTTATTTACAGTGAGTACTGGTGTTGTACGGTCATTTAGAAGGCCAGTATTAATACCATGAGCACCAAAGATCAGTGGGAAATTTGGCCAGTATTTGAATCGTTTTATTACAAATTACAAATTACAAATTATTACAAATTAAAATATAGGTTCTCTTGTTAGGATAATGGCTTTCTCAACTTTTTGGGTGATTTTCACAAAATATTAAAAGGAGAAGGGTAATTTGAAGTTGCAGAAGCAGATGGATTCCTTTGTACAGTTATTGTGATCATGGGAAAATTTACCTTATCTTTATTAGGAGCGAAATAATGAAATATTTGGCAGTTTGCATAATTATAAAGGTTTTAATCACATTTTAACACCCTTTTAGTTTCACTTTCTTCTCCTATGGACATAATAATAGGCCACAAAAGCTTTTATATCAACTAAATTAATTTGCAGTTTTTCAAATTAAAGTGTAAATTAATTCCCCTTTGCAGTATTGCTATATTACTATTTTGTCATAATTATAATCTTACCCAAGGCACAAAAACGTATCTACATTTAAAGTTATAAGCTAAGGATTTCCTTAGCATATTAAACAGTGAGTTGGCTGGTTTAGGTAAAATTAATTTACACTGTTATCTTACAGCTTTCAGAACATCTCTTAATGTTATCAGATTAATACTATAAGGCAGATTCACATCCACAATAGGCAAAATTAGGTTCCTTTTTTGTTTATATTGTGATGTGTTATACAGTGAATATATGAAACTAATCTAGGAAATGCAACAAGAGGCAACAGAGCAGTTTTGCAAAGTCTTTCATGCTTGGTTAGTGGGTGGCTAGTGGAGGTAGGCTGGCGGAGGTAAAGTTCAAAGACTGTCCACTTTCAAACTCCCATCTCTACAGGACCATAGTCTGAGTCTCTTGTTTAATAAATGGGTTATTGTTTAACTTAATTAAATTTTCCCCAGGGGGAATAGGACACTTGAAAGAACATGCAAGCCTCCATTAGATCAATTTCCCCATTTTGTCCTTTGCCTTATGCTGAAGGGGTAATCTCACAACCACATCCTGCCTCTGGAATGTTACAGAATGAGTCAGCTGAAAATTAACTATTGTTTCACACAAAGTAAATAGCATTGATCAGCCACTGTAGACTCCCTTTGTATCTAATCAGACATTGCCTTAATAATAGAAACAAGTATATTTCAGCTTTGTTAAGGAAAAAAAACACACCAATTCCAACAATCTTCTCGCAGGAGTTTTAAACCAGATATGATTAAGTTAAACTCCCTAATTCAGAGCGATTCTTTATCTCCAGACATAATATGTATTTCTCATCGCCTGCACATCACCACTTGAGGTCCAAAATATATCATATCACAGGCTATTTCATATAGAGTACGGTTTAAACCAGAAAACCAAGGTTCCCATTATTTCAGATGTTTTACTGTTTGTGTATTTGAACTACGTTTTGGAAGACCTGAATTGATTGAGCTGTGCACAGGTTGAATGCTGCTTCAATAAATATTTGGTGTAGTGAAGAAAAACTCATGAAAGTGTTCTCCCCTACATTTATTTCATTTAAGGATGTGCTCACTGTAATCAATCAGTCTCCCAGGGTGATGTTAAGGTTTTTGTGGTGGAGATATCCATTATTAACTCTTGAATAAATTCCACAAATTATAGAACATCCTAGATGTTTATTATCCTTGTACAATATATGTTTGCTTTTAAGTTTAGCATTCATGTAATTAAATTGTAAAATTGGATCTCTTTCCACTTTATGTCTTAATGTCTTCATGCTCACTTGTTTGTCTATCTAAATATCTATCTGTTCTTGGTATGTTTATTTAATCTTGAAAAGTTTATCTTGAGTGAACGGAATGGATGCAGCAGACAAGTTAAGACATTAGTTACAGTTTAGTGCTCAACCACATGTGGTTACATCAAGCAACTCTAATGTACATCATTAGGACTTACAGCACCAGAAGTGAAAATTTTAGTTTTGCACCAATGCCGTTACAGTCAAAAAAGTAATTTAATCAATCTTGTAAACTTAATGGGTTCGGGCAGAGAACACCAATAACAGCACTCTTCCTTGTGGTAAATTCATATGTAAGTTATTGGAAGATATTTTAACTGTAGAGTCTCTTTGATATACAACATCTTGCTATCAGGAGTTGAAAATCATTAATTTAAATCTTACAATGTTTGACTGTTTCAGTTTTTCAATGTAAAGACAATGCAGCTAGGTCTGCATAGGGCAAAATATTGCACAATTAATTTCTTACAAAAACAAAAAAATGCAAAAAACTCCTAATTTGATTCTAAATAGCACTGAGACAACTAGAGACTGAGCTAATGATTTGGTTGTTGCAAAGAAATCATTCTGTTCTTCTGTATTCTATGTTTGAGAACCTGATTTTCCCTAAATCTGTCATGGGAGCTGTTCCTGACTGTTTTTGGACCCTATGCAGATGGTATAATCTGGAAGTGACTGGAAAAGACTTCAAGGGAAAAAGCAGGAGCAGGACGGGATGATAGACAGTGGGGCGTGACGGCTGTTATCTGGTGCTCAGGGGGTGTGGAGCAGGTGAACAAGTCCTGAGGTAGTCCAAAGGAGAAACCGGGGCGCAGTCCAGGGTCCAGGAGCTGGGGGATCAAATCTGAGACAGACGAGATTAAAACTGGATCGGGATCCGGAACAGGAACAGGGACAATGAACCAGGAAGATAAAAACAGTAATGAGGCTGCCATGATGAAGCCTATGCCGTCGGGTATCCCCAGGACCAGCTGGTAGGTGGGCTTCTGGGCGTCCATCTTCCAATGCAGAGCAGGGAATAGCGGGAGAAAATAAAAATATTTTAAGTTAAAAGCTGCAAGTGTCACAATATAAACTGAATACTTCAATACTTATCATGATATGCAAATTACTTTTGATACACACATGCACAATTGGTATATTCCAATGACAGTATAGCACTGGCCTTTAAATACATGAAACAACACGCATTTTCGACTGTGTATAGCAGAAGCCATTTATTTTCTATAACCTTTTTTTTCACCAAAAGATTAAATTTTCTGTGACACTTGTTTTGTAAAGCTTTCCTACAGTCAAAGCGAACAACTCTGTTGAAAGGGCACGTGAACAATTTTTGACATTTTATGTTACTATAGCATGCAGGTTCTTGTACATTATCAGCTTCCTTGTGCACAAGATCTGACAGCAACAAGCTTGACAATAACAGGTCAATTTATGTGTTAAGTTAAAAACATATTATGACTGCTGTTTGTGCTATGGACTATTTGAATGCTAATTCACAACTCATGGAATGATATGTTTAGAAAACTGCCATTTGTACTTAGAAAGTTTATCTCTGTTAATTTAACTGACAATGTTAAGGCTCACATTTAATTCCTGAAGGACAGAAATATTACATTGTCCTGAATATAAATTTGACTATACTGTATGTGCAAGTTAAGGATATTAATAATATAGTTTTTTTTTTAATTTGATAGTGTTTGTGTAGATGACACAAATAACAAGACAAATGACTGTATATATTTGATACTGATATTAAAAAATATCCTTAGCTTCAATACACCTACAATATTTCAATTTTTTGTTCATTTTGTATTTTTTTATTGCTCATTGTCTGTTTGCTAAAACTAATGGTGCAAGCCACTTGAGTGGAATTTATTTTAATTTATCACAAGGTATCCAAAATGAGAGATGATTGTGATAATGATAATGGCAATAGCAATATTTCTAATAATAAACAAAAAGCAAAATGGTGACTTTTTAAAAGTGTCCATTGTCACATACCTGTATCCTGTAGGATTGTACAGTACTTTGATGTTAACCCATGTGAAACATTGTCTTGTACTTGAAACACTTCAATCCTTGAGCAGTTGTGAGTGTAAACAAGAACAATAAGGGTTAATTCCTTGTTCTTCTCAATCAGGAGATTTTCTATTGATGTTCACACTATGTTAAAAAACCAAACTATTGCACAGCAGTACATTTCTAAATGTTATAGCAATTTGACAGGGAGACAGTGTTTTGGCAAAGTAACACTACTTTGTTATAAATGTATGACATTTAATGAACATAATGCTGATCCACGGGGATAATTAAATATGTGTCTGGGGAGAATCAACTTTCAAAATTACATGCATTCTAAAGTGAAAAATAGTTTTGATTTTTTTTGTGAAGAAAATAAAAGAGAATGAAAAAAATGATTGAGGACCCAGAAAACAAAAAAAACATCAAATTGAACTCAACGTAAAAACTCAACAAATGGAAGAACACCTTGTTGTAGACCTTGTTGTTTCCATTACAGTATGTCCTTTATAGGGGCTTTTCTATGAAGTACTGTGTCCCTGTGAAGGTCACAGTTGCTGTACATAATAAAAATGAATTCTGTCTCAAATAATTGCCTAATAATTTCATCCTGTTGTGCAATGTCTTCTGAAAAAGAGGTACAAAAGATGGAAATTACAGAAGTATTAACTTGACTAAGACAGGCATTCATATATAAATACCTGACAAATATTTTATTGGGTTATTGGGGAGGACGACTTCTCTATTTACAGATACTGTATCTTTATGTCATCCGTAGAGAAGGTACTGTAAATGGAGGTGATACCTTAAGCTCATAAATGTAAAACCTAACAGGTAAATAGCATGATAGTCAAGTTGATAGCTGTATAACCTCCAGTTTTTTAGATGCCAGTTGTAAGACACCCTTTGTTTTGTTTCGCAATAGCTTTAGACTAACACTTTTTAAACCATAAGGTACTCAACATTCATGTTCCAAGAGAAGAGCAAAAAATATGTTGCAAGAAAGGGAGAATGCGAAAGGGCAAAATAATACTCATGTCACCTTAAATCTGACGTATCAAAAACTTTGTATTGGCACACCTTTTAAATTGAAAATTAATATGGATAGCTAGCATCTGATAAGTGTCTTTATTAGGGACACAGTTCTAAAATGCTGTAAGTTGTCTTTTCACTGTGTTAACAGTCAGAAAGTCTGATGAGTGTTCCTTAATTAGCTTAGCCTCAGAGACAGTGTTTATGATCAAATCCATTGAATACTGTACTGTATGTCTCCATATCTCTCCTGGTGGTTTTAAAATTAATTAATTAATTCTAATTCTTAAAAGACAGTCATAATGATGAAATATTCTCATTCTTAGGAGATTTAAGTACTGTAGAAAAACAAACCTAATGTTAATCAATATTTTATTTAACTACATACATTTGCATGCATTTGTATTTAAACTAATATCAGTGAAACACAACAAATGACCTACAGTACCAGTAAAAATAAAATACAGATATGGATTGTACATGAATCATTTGTTTTTTAATGTGTTGACAGCCTTCATAATTCTGAAATAGGGTAGAAGAAAAAATGTCCTTAGGTCCAGTCTGACCATCAGTTTTCTGTGGTTGGAATAAACTTTCAGCAGAAATGAATAGTGTGTCTTCATCAGGAAAATTCATGTGAATATATTTATTAAACATTAGCTTTCTTGCATTGAATCACTTTAGGCCCAATCCTTTGAGCTACCCTAGTGACTTAAATTACTGTTTGAGCTTAGCTTGCTTGACCAGTGGCAATTTCTAGAAAGGGGGTAGTATACTGCCACTCCTGCTTGCTGGACAGAACAAATAAAATAGGGGGAGGGTGGTGAGAAGGGGGCAAATCCAGAATGTGCAGAAATTATCTCTGAAACACCCTTCCTTATATTTCATTGGATGTGCCTGATTATTATTTATCGAATGAGGATTAGTTACTTGTCTGGCACTGTGATGATGTACAGTCCGTGCCAGAGAAATGAGCTGGCAAGTGTGTGCTTGAAAGAGGTGACCCAGCTCAGGAGAAAATTAGTTTCCTGCCTGAATCATCTCTTCACTAGATTTATAGGGCTTATAAAATCAGTTGCCTATTTTCTCCTTTGTGGTATTAACTGTGAAGCAAGCAAAAAAAGGCATACAGGGTCTTATGAATCTCACCTGTTTTAATAGGATTGTAAGAAACAATGGTGAAATATCTCTAGAAAATGGTGACCACCATTTGCTAGTAAAATGAAATGGGTGGGTGTCACCTTGAATGACTCATTATGCTAGCTCACTGATTTTTTTCCCCATATATATAAATCATTGTAAGGCTATAGGTCATTAAGGCAGACTGCAAAAATAGTAATCTCAGGAAGAAAAAGAAGCTGTAGGCAATGTGCAGGTGAGAAAAGTTCACAAACTGCAGTACCTACAGTATGAGTCTTTCCTTTGCTTCTCATTATTACAGTTTAATTAAAAGCATCTTTAAGAAACCTTAGCATTTGCCTTGTTTAACCTATGCCATAGTCATTAAGAAATGCAGTTTCTTCATCTTTAAACAGTGTTCTGGTACTTTTAATAGTTATTTGTGTCTTGCCTGGGACAGAATTTGTTCTTTGATAGAATACATCTTTAAGTAGTAAGAAATGGAATATGCAAAAATAAAAATACATTTGTGTATAAATGCAGAATGTAGAAAAAATACCATATTTTGCAGGTAAAAAAGGCTCCACAACTGAAATAGTTTTCTTCCTTTTTTTCAGTGTGAAATTAACCTGTCCTCAGTACTGTGCTTTACAGCTCCTCATGCTAAAGTAACCAGTGCTGATACAGCTCTGCATGCTAAAATAGTACGCTTGTTCTGACACATCTTAATAATTTTGTATTTTTTCAAAGCACAGGATTAACATCTCATCTCTGCCCATGTGTGTTACTTTATGTTGTATATGATGTATATGAAGTAATCGCAGTACTTTTGCAAAAATCCTTCATCTAACATGTAAAAGTATTTTCTTTCTTATGTGTCTAAATTGACCTCTATGACAAGCAATCACTTTTACATCAGAATTGTATTTAGCCTACTGTTCACTCATGTAGTAAACCATTTTAACATAATTACTGTTTATATCAGTTTATACCAGTGTCATCTGCATTTATTTGATATTGTCACCATAGGTCTACTTAATCAATGACACATTCTATAAATGAGTTCTGAAAAAATGTAAATAGCCAAAGTGTGCACCTTTTAGTACACCTCTTAGTACAGTTATAATACAACATCTCCTTGCCTAATTTTAGCAAAATTAGTTTGCTGTAGTCTAAATTAGCTTAACATTACAGTTAGCAACAACTTGGGTATTTTATTATTTCAGAAGATACATTTGCTCTCTTAAACACTCTAAGAAATCATAGTGATAACAAATGCACTTAATATTAACAAATCAGTAGTTTGCCCTGCAGGGAACTGAAACAAATGCTTCTTGACTACCTTTAACCTTATAGATTATTCTATCTCCAATCAATTGTAACACAGTTTTCATTAAAAATTTAAGGCCACTGTTGAACTGACCAGACAGTGGCAAAATAAATTCAGAGAATTGTGATTTAGGTTGACAAACCTTACCTGTAAAGGAAACTGCAATGAAGTGAAAACAAATGGTTCTTTAACTGACTTTCAATAACGTGTTTTATATCAGGCTGATGCAATTGCTGATGTTTTTCTCTCAAACCAAAAGTGTTTCTAAAACATTTTTTCCCCAGAAAAAATGTTAATGATCATTTAGCTTAGTTTATCGATTAGCTTATCAATTACCAAGAAGAACATTTCAATTGTATAGTTTTACACTGTTATTTCAGAAATATTAAGATATTTTACCATTATTGTCCTTGTGTCTCATCATCTAGCATAATAGAATAATGCTAGCATATACAAGCAATTGTCTGTATGTCTAAATGTCTGTATTTTCTCTGACAGATGCAAGCATACAAGACAATATAAAGCCTATATCCAAAGTTATATTAAAATATAGAAATATACTGTATAATGTATTAGAAACATATTCCCACTTTTTCAAAGATATTTACAACAATATTTAAACCTAAAATAGTGTCCCATATTCTTAGGCACTTTTTTGAGGGTCAAAGGTTCATTTTTACACAACACTGATTCTCAACAGATTAATGAACATTTAAACAATATTCATGAAAGAGAATTATGAATGGAATTGGGCTTCACTTGAATACTTGTTTGAATCTACAGCCAGGATAAAGGTGTAAATCAGTAGGAGGTAGGCTTGCTATAATTTTGCCTGTTGTACTTTCAATGTTAGAAAAAAAATCTCCAAGCTGAATCTTCTCTACTAGAGAATCCGGGAATTCTTCTGGTCCAAGCATCACTCTTGAGATGAGAGGAATTTTAACAAAACTATTCAGTTTTCCAGAGGCTCATAACTCCATGCTTTTGTTGGGTGAGGTCAGTTTTGTTTGGACTGGGGGACTGTAGTGTACTAACACAAAATACTTTCTTCCTGAACTGATGTAATCAGAGTTTCTGCCACCATCTGGTTGTATTAGTCCATTGACTAATGGGAAATTCTAATTACTTTTAAAGTGCCTCTTCATAAATTTCAAATATTGTCTATGTATTTGAATGAATTATATTTGCTTAAGTATATTTTAATATGCGAAGTTCTATAAACTTTGTAAATCAATTTTTGATAATAACAGTAATATACAGTATGTGTGGACTGTCATTAGTCACTTATTTTCAACCCGCAAAAACACATCTTAGATATTCTCCATGGGATATATTTGTCAAATTAAGTTATGGCTAGAAACAAAGTTTATCACAGCACAATTCATTAAATTTGACCAACATGTTAAATGTACAGACACACTCATTTCAAAGAGACACTTTCAGCCACATTCTGAGAATATCTGTGTTTGTGTCCCAGCTTGTCCTGTCCTGCTATTGTTAAAAAGTAATGAATTACTGTGACAACTCTCCTTCCCCCAGGTCTGATAGACCTCTTTAAGATTCCTCCCAGGTAAGGTCAGAAATTGGCGGGAGATTAGTTGAATGCCTTAGGAAGCTGGCTGTTAAAAGAGTTGCACTATCTCAGGCAGTCTGAAAGCTGCTGAGAAAAATGTAATGTGCTCTTTGCCCTAGGCCTTCTTTATAAAGGCTTGCCCAGTAAGCGATCTGTGTGGAAATGTCTTGTTTAGGAAATGCTCCACAGTTTAAACTACCTACTGTCATGAAAATCCAAAAGTGCTTATTGCTTTAAGATGCTGTGAGACATAAAAAACACACTGATGCCTTGAATACTTCTAACATTTTTGTTCTTGTGTTTTCCCTGACATTCAGTAAGACTACTTTTGAGTTGGACTGTGTGGTGTAGTAACTTGTTACAATCTTTCACAAGTATCATACTTTAGTCTTTCATATGTACAATAAGTATATTTCTGACAAATTCCTTTGCAATCTGAGAGAATATTATCAGAAAAATTAGTCAATTACAATGAAAACATTGTGTTGTTTCATAAACATGTGTTCTTCATGTGCAACAACAACAAAATCAACAAGCACCTAATTTCAAATCAGTCCAATTGAGCAAGTGTTGACTATAAAATAAACAAATAAAGATTAATTTAATGTGAACTCACATCTCAAGAAAGCTGAACAACTGAAATGCTGTTTCTACTCTCCACTCTTCAATGTGGAATTAACCTTTGCTTTTTAATTTGCTCACAAATCAGATTGGAATGTAAAGACAGTTAACAATTAAAAGCCCTCTCAAATTAAAATCAACAGCACATTATGTACAGAGTGTAACAGACACAAATACAGCAGTATTTGATACCTTTGTCTTGCGTAATATGCAGGGCTTGATGTAGAGACTCATGTAATGTCTTGCTGTTTAAAACCAAAAGCACTAACCTACTGGTAACCTGAGGGTGAGCTCATTGATATGGTAGACCTTTGTGCAATACCCATGTAAAGTTAAGAGTTTGTGCAATGATAAGTCTAACTTCTATAGCAGAATGGTTCAGTCTACTCTGGGTGCACAGCTGAGGTTTAATGTATGGTCTGCTAGGAATGTCGTATAGCATCTGAAATCTCTTAGTGTCAATTTTAATTTGCATGGTCTGCTAAGGATGTCTACTAAACTAAACCACTGACATATGAGGTCTATCTTCTGGGCAAACATTGAGATGGTCAGTGCAAAAGAGAAACTGTAATGATTGAGGAGGATGCCTATTAGATCTTCATCTGACCTCCACAGAGGAAAGATAGATCTCTTAAGACTGTATAATGAAAACATAAAGTTTATATTTATTGACATTAATGCAAACAACACACATCATATACTTACTTAGCTTACCCTTGAGCTCATCACACTATTGTATTTGTCAAGGTCAAACAGAAACAGAAACCTGACATAATATTTTAGCCTGGAGAAAAACATATTTATTGTATTGCATTTGAATGGCCCAGCTGCTAGTTGATTAACAAAGATTTTTTTTTTAAAAATGGAAAAGTCACTCAAACATTTATTCTGTTTTAAAAGACTGAATGTGTACTGCCCTGTCTAATGTGAATGAAGAACACATCCGTGCTTGTGTCAGCTAAAATACTGCTGGATGACATCAAAATGGTTTTGATAACAAAGGCTTTCTGATGAATTTTAATAAGGCTCACATCTCTAATTATGTGTATCTTCACCTCCAATAGTGTCTGATCATTTGCCAGTTTTTTTTTTACATTTTATTCCAGTCTGGAAGGCATCCAAGAACGCTGGATGGTATTCAATGCCCCTGGCACCTAAACCACATCTACAGATACACACAGTTGCACAAAAGACACCAATTTAGCACTCTTGTGCTAAACCTGCACTGAGAAGTAGCCTGCACTGCATTGGGGCCATGTATGCTTGACAACTACCTTCCAAGCCCTACGGCAAAATGTATTTGTTATTCTCCCTAATAGGATTTCCTTCCTTGTAGAGGTTACTTCTATACATTTAGTTCAAGCCCTCATTTCAACACTTCTTTATTAAAGATTGAAGATGAACAGATAGCAGCTCCTTGCAAATTTACTCATTGCTTCTGTAAGCAGTACAGACAACATTTCATCTCAATATGTGGTCATAGTCCCTCTGGTATCACTGTTGCCTGTAGGATGTCAGTAAGTGTTTTCTTTAAGATATGAGCAGTGAAATACATAGAAAGTGTTACATTCGTTAAAAAAATTTACATCACGGTACTGTACAGCTCGCTTTGAATAGAAAGAGTAGACAAAAAGGCTTCTGTTTATCTCCAGAGTAGGTACAGAGCCCAGTCTGTTTGACTCCACCTGTCATGGGACACACCATTATTTTAGACTTAGACAGTATAAGGCATTTTGTTAAATAAATGAACCATCAAATTATATTTCTGTAAGTGCAGATATTTTTGAGAGTAATGAAGTTAATACTTTGGGATTGGCATCTTGATTTTTTTTTCTCAAAATGGATAAGCCTTATGACTGATCTGTGAAATATTTACTTCTGTAGCCTACACTTGAATTAAAGAACAGAAGGCCAAATCTGATATTCTTTGTAACACTCAAGTCTCTTTAATCCTTGAGGGTGGGGTTCAGGTTCCATATAATTTCATACCTGAGATTTATGTACAGTACAGTATATTTATTAAAAGTACTGTAGAGTGCCTGTGATGTATTAGTAAGGTGGATTTCTAGACTCACACCTCAAGAAAGCTGTGTCTTTGATACATGATCACCTTCTTCATATGAATAGTCATGGATTTGGAGTTCAATCTATTTTAAATCAACAGCATTACCAAATCAGATCACAACATTATCTACTTTTAGTTTGATCCAACCAGATCTCAGGATAAACAAGGCTGGGTCTGGTCAGCAATAGGATAGGATATCTCTAAGGGAACTTAGGTTGCTGCTACTGTATAAGTGTAGTTGGTGAATATATATTGTGTATGTATATACTGTACATGACACCTGCAAACAAATGTTGAAACCAAGGTAAAAAGTATTTTCTTTTTTGGGGTGCTGTTGCAAGATATTTAATGTAAGATTATAACATCTTCATGAGCTAGGTGTCTTGTATATTAGCAAGTAAAGATTGTTATATTATTATTTATTTCCCAGAGTATCATAAAGAAATCCATCATCCTTCCTATTCTGCACCACTGAAAGCCTAAGGAATGTATTTTCTAGAGCAGGGAGTGGCTGGTGCCTCTTTATAACTGAAACCCTTAAAATAGCACTGCAATTGAAAATGGAGTATGATAGCCAGTAAAGTCGGAACCAGGTTTTTACATTCTCACTTCCAATTTTGTTTCCTGCCATGGTTTGGTGATACATTAATATTTTAGGTGATTGAATTGGACAATTTCACATCTTTTATGTTTTTGTCAAACTCTTGTAAGTTAATGAACTGCTTAAAAAAATTTCAAGTGCTACACAACCTACCAGTCAGTTCAGGAAGCTTTGTGATTCTTAAAAAAACGCATTGACAAGAACACCAGATACAGTATATCACTAGAGTTCTTTCTACACTTGTTTCTGACAGTCCAATATGCAGTAACAACACAAAAAGTTAACATAAGATTTCTGGGAGAGAAGGGGTTTTCAAAAGATAATTTGGTACAGAGTCAGTTTGCCATTATTGTATCTGTTTACGGGATCTTTATATTTCTTTAATAATAATAATACTATGGATACTCCTTCCCACACCTTGCCCAGGTCTTCAACATCTGAAGTCCTTTGGGTTGCTGCTGTGCACAAAATACTATGGGACTATTGGTAGGCCAACTGAATATTTACCCTGTATTGATTACTTTACAGGTTTTTTCTATTGTCTCTGAGGGGATGTATTTAAAAGGCTATGGTAAATACAGTTTCTGGTCTTTGATCCAGCAACCTCTGGTGGAGTCTGCTTCTCATGCTGAGTTTATGGAGTTTTGAAATTGAATGGCCCTAGAGAGAGATTTCCTTGACAAAATCCTGATTCAAAATAATTTGCTTCAGTTCAGGAGTTGAAAAGCTTTCTTATCCTGGAGGAGTTTTTTGCTGGAGAGGCATTTGGGGCCTATCTGTCATGATCCGCAACACCGAAGTGTCATAATACATTGGTCTTCAATTTTTAATGATTGAACAATATTAGCCTGGATAAAGCCTGAAGAGGTGTTATTTAAAAATCAATTCATTCTGCATTTTTTAATAAATGTAATATTGGCAACTACATTTTCCACCGTGCCTCCAGTTGCAATTGTACAAAATATACTGAGCATCACAAGGAATGTATAACCCTATTTATATAGGAATGTTTATTTTAAAATATGTACATATTTTGGATATTGACAGTTTTGGTGTCATTTTGATTAATTGGTCATTCATGATTAATCGTGATACACTCTACACTGTGAGACATTGCTTGTTACATAAGCATTAAATCTCCTCCTTAATGCGTTAGGCACGGTGGTGAGGAGGTTTAACTTGTCAATTGTCTAACCCTGTGAAAATGCAAGAACAGAGTTCTTATCAAGAGGTCAATGTAAACAATGTATTTGTGCCATATACTGTACAGCCTCCATGTGTTGGAGGCTGAATTGTTTCACTGCAGAGTTACATACCGTACAGGGAGTTCACAGTCTGCCATTTCTAATCTGGCAAGACAAGACATGATTTTGAAGATCGAGAGTCATGATACCTTGCCAAGGATGGCTCATCATCATGCTTCATCTTGGTGATTGTTTTACCGCTGACAGTTCCATTTAATTGGAAGTGCCAGGTTGCAGCAATGCAAGCAACAACAGTACCAGTGTGAGGAAGAAAACAAACAGTCATCAGTTACAGGACCGATGACCACACTGGGGCCAGGGCTCACCAGTGTTCATTCATACAATCGAATGAGTTGGCTTTGAGCAACACTTCAATCTGGACTCACCAGCAGTGGAGCCAAATTCTCTTTAGTGATGAATCAAGGTTTTTTGTCGACCAATCTGATGGACATCCCTGAGTTTGGTGCAGAATGATACAACAATTTGTGTGTACAACAGACTAATTAATGGGGTGGCACTATTGTTATGGCCTGGGCAGGACATTTTAGTTGCTATGGAACTCAGTTTCTGGTAATGTAATGTGGATTAAATCCTGTGACCTCATTTGCTGCCGTTCCTGCAGGCTCAACTTAATGTGACAACATTCCAGCAAGACTGCGCATGCCACTCATGTAGCAACAGTGTCACGGACATCCAAAGGGACTAACCGTGGGGAGCAGGAGAGCAGAAAAAGACCCATATGCGTAGCGGCGAGACGGGAAAAAGGCCCGGGCTCATTCTGCAAAGAGTTCAGGAATGCCGTATAGAAACCTATGCCCTCAGGGAGCGGACGTGGGGCGCCCTGGTGCTAGGTGGGTCTCAGGACATCCGAACGTCAATGCTGAGCGAGGACAGAGTGCAAGACCCAGAAATATATAGCCCAAGGGAAAGAGAGGGACAGGAAGGACAGCAGACCGGAAACTAGGGACAGGACAGAGAAGGAGCGCCCTCTGGCTGCAGAGGGCGTGACAAACAGCTTTCCTGTGAAACAGGAGCATTACAGTTATGTCCTACTTGCTGGACTTGAGCCCTTTTGAACATTTGTAAAATAATCCATGATGACACGTTTATCCAGGCTCTGCAAAAAGAATGGGATGAATTGCACTAGACCACATCTGCAACCTGGTACAAGCTGTGCATCCGACACATGTATTTGTATCGCCTTCAAGTACAGGTATGTCGCTCACACTACTGGCGTGTGACTTTCACAGTAGATGCCCCGTTGATAAATATTAATCATGGCTGTTTAATAAAATATCAACCCACCTGTTACAACAATATTCATTTTACTCAGTGAATTTCTTGCAGTTATAAGTGATATGTTTCTTTTGTTTCTAGTTACACTCTGTATACTGTATAAAGTATGTGGTATGGTCGGTTTTGCTTTAAAAGGCATTTAATCAATCACTGAGTCACATACAGCAACACCCATTGAGCTGATAAAGAAAGCTCTTTACCTAAGAATGCTGATATTTGCTACTTTTCTACTACCTACATTCTCCCTGTTCAGCTTTTCTCCAACCTCATTGTTCTCTCCGTCTGCCTGGGAGCGTAGTGCTGTGTCTTGCCGCTGAAATTCTCTGCCTGCTTAAACAAAATACAGATGGATTTGTCAGCAAGTCTTCACAGTGGGAGGGGGGGGTGTTACTGTTTGAAATGTCACCTTAATGACATCTCAAATGTGTTATTTAACTGTTTTCTTTTCTCTTTGTCAGTGTGCTTTTTTGACCTATGCAATCTGCACTGGCGGGTACGCGCAGTAAGAGCAATTTGCAGACACACGACGATGGGGGCAGTCAATGTCACTTTATTCGCTCCTTCACTTCATACTTGCCTTACAGAATGTGAACTGAAATGTTCATCTGTTTTCTCGTTTTGATTTTATTTCTTTTTGATTTTCAAGTGTACTCCCCTTCAGTGATAAGTTCCAAAGCTCATTTGTAATTCCAAGCGCTATCCATTTATCAGCTTCTCAGGAGATCACATTTTAGTGAGACAAATGCAAAAGTCTGTTCACTGATTTATTACCAATGCCATGGCACATGCACAATATTGTGCTATTAAATGTATTATACTTTTCAATATGTTTAACATTGATTATTTGATAATTTTAGTCAGTTTTAGTAATTATAAGGTGCATGCAGTGATGGCATCATATTATATGTATATGTATAGGTTATATATAACCAATCACAAAAATTTGGTTTATATTTCATCAATAGGCCCCAGTATGTTATAAGGTGTATTGTCATTTCACAAGTAGACTTAACTGGAATGTTTAAATATGGTGAATCAACAAACATGATCAATAAAAGCCTGTCATACAGCATACATTTTGATTACTACATTTATGAGATGTTATCCCATGCCTATACTGTACAGAATGTCTGTGCAATCAGCAGTTTTTTATATGTTAATATTTATATTCCTCCTTCTTTATAGGGAGGGAATGTATTGCAGCTTCTGTGTTGTAACTTTCAGGCTTTGGAGACATTTTTTGTAGTGCTTAGTTTCAGAATAATGATCTCTATGAAGGCAGCAAATGACAATAAAGGAAACGTATGTATAACAAGCAATATAAGTGGCATTTCCAAACCTTAATATCTATGTAAGTTAGCTAGTTATTACAGTTTTTCCTCAAATCTGAAGTATTCTGGTATTCCAAGGACGAAAAGTATTTTAAAATGTTTGCCATATTTTTGTAATGTCCTGGCATCTCATTTTTCTGATAACTGTGGAAATAACGACATAGCCTTGAGTTATTCTGAAAAGGCAGTAGTTTCATATACTTTGAGAAAATATATTAAATAAATGATATTTTATTTAGCCTCTGTGTTTTGCATGTCAAAACTAAGACTGAAGGCCTTCTCTCACATCATTTTAAATAACCGCTTATCCAATGCTGGGTCAGGGTAGCCCATGAAGCTACAGGAGCAAGGCAGGATACACCCTGGATGGGACACCAGTCCATCGCAGGCCACAAACATGCTGAGAGGCAGAAATGCTAACCCATGCTCCACCATGCTGTCCCCACCCTATAAATAATTTTGAATTAACAAAACAGACTTGTTTCAAGTAAACACATAAGTTTGGTCCAGTGCATGTACTGTAAAAATCCTTTGTAGATCTAAATTTCTTCCTGATCTTAAAGTGCCTATGTCAGTGCTTCTTTATCACTGCTGCTATGTAGCCTACAGTGGCGCTCTTCACTTAATACACAGATAACATCAGGGAGGTGGAGAAGAATTCCTGTTCTGAAGGTGGCTGAATGTATTCCTGGATGTGCTCCAGAAAGATGGGGAATTTATGGACCGGGAGCTATAGTAATGAAAAACAAATTGCACTGGGATCTGGAGAAGCTTTAAAAAGCACTGAAGTGTGGCTTGCTTCCCATTTTTTTTGTCTGCTACATCTGTTCCATATTTTTCCTCCTTTTGTCTATTTTCTCATGTGTTCATTTAGCTCTTTCTGCTCGTTCCCTGCTCTATAAAAACAAAGATTTAAAATGGACCCTTGTTCTAGGCAGTGATCGGATTACTTTTACAAATTCTGTGTGAGCAGATGTTGGCAACATGGTGTCATGCGCATACAATATTCCATATTGCAGTGCTTTCAAATTTCATTTTAAATCTACTAAATTAGTTTTCAACAGTGCCATGAAAGTTCATCATAAATTGTGGGAATTAGTGTTTTTACGTAACAGGCCTAATTTGTGCGCATTTTCTCCTGGATGTGAAGGAGATTTGTGTTGATGTTTATGCATCATGCCCACTCCCGAACAGTGCATCCCACTACATTTGGAAAGAAAGTGATACGTGCACTTGTATTTACTTAAACTGTATTCCCAAAACTGCATAAGGAGAATAGGCTACAGTATGTACTGCAAATATGCAATAATTGATTTGACAACAAAATGTGGGCAGTATTTGTACATGGCATTCTCCAAGCTGCAATGCAAGGGTGCAAGTGTGAGCTGAGTGAAAAAAAATACTTTACAGAAGCTGCCACATTTTGTTGTTTCTCCTTGTTAATTGCTCAAGTAACCCTGTGCAGTTTACCTCTTAGATGCACTCTGGTTAAATATTGTAAAAGCATCCAAGGAAATTGGTATACTCAGCATCAAAGCGTTTATGTCTAACCTACAGCTTCTAAAAAGCGGCTCACCTCTCTGCAAGGTCACTTTCTTTTCCTCCCCAAAATAAGGATTAAAACTGCAGTTGGCATGAGAAAGAAGATCCATGTGAATGGCCTTTGGCTTCCTCTGTTTTTGAGCGACATATTGCAATGAGCAGCAGCATATTGAAGGTCATTCTTAATAAAAATCAAACCAGGCCATTTTACTGATCGGCCAGCCATGTTGTACAGCTCAAGGCTGTCAAGATATATAGAAATAAAAGAGATGTTAGGACTCTGGGGTGCTTGAAGGATTTTCCAAATAGCCTAAATGAGCAGAGTTTAAAGTCTGGAGGCATGTAAACAGATCTAGAAAGGCTCTCTGTAATCTAGGGCAGGTGTGGCAGTGAAGGAAATACTGCTGGCTGATACTGCAGATATAATACATAAAGATTGCTGAAATGCCTGTGGGTTCAAAGTACTTTTCTTTGTGAGACTCGTAGGATTTCGCATTTTTGACCAATCAAACTTGTGCTTCCTCTGTACAATCTGTGTTCAAAATAAAGAAGTATTATGTACAGTAGTTATAACCTCTCAGGGAGCTCCCATTATACAGTATTTGTGGGAATTCTGAAGCACAAAAAACATACATTTTTGCTTTCCTGGAGTGTGAACTTCTCTGGCAAGACCCTTTTGACTTACATTCTGAATAGTTACTGACAAATTGAGTTGAAAAGGCTTTTTGTGGTTGCATGGCCTGCATGCACACAAGCACTTTGAAAATTATAATACCCACATTGACAAGAAAGTATTCTCAGGCACAATTGCAAACCTTAGCAGAAGCTGTAATTAAAATACATTAGCTGTCATTATGGGTGATTATAAATCTCATTAAAGAGTAGAATACAGTCTTTTATGGGAAATCTTTCAGAATTTCTCTATAAATAGGCTCACTGAACAAACTATATAGCATGAAAGAAAATGATCCTTGTGCCTTCAATGCTTTTTGTTCAGCCGGTTTTATTTATCATTTGTCTAAATGGAACAGCACTTTAAGACCTTCCTAAAAATCAAAATTTGAATCTAGAGATTGTTAGATATAAAGCAAAATGATCCTGTTTATTTTGAATTGCCTCACGTACAATATTCATTGTTATTGAACCAGAGGAAATTAACATGGTAGCATATATCTGGGGAGAATTTCTGATGATAAGATCTGAAGTGAACTGTTATGATGCTTTACACATTTAAACATAGGTGGTTTGAAGGATTTCTAAAATATCTGTAACTGCATGGACAGAGCCACATCGGTTCATTTATCTTTCTTGCGTGTGTGAGAGATCACTGTGCTTCGCTGACAGCCTCCCCCCCCAGGACCCATACACACTTGAAAACGTTCCATCAAAGCGTCGATCGGGTGTAGATGGCAAAGAATGTGCGTCACTTGAGATGTAGATTAGTGTCAAGTGCATTTGGGCAATTTGTCTCAATAGAGTAGATCCATTCTGAAAGGAAGAAAAAATAGAGCAGGCAGTAGTAAAGACTGCTATCTTGTGGAGGTATCAAGCTGTGTCTCAGGGTGGGGAGAGTGTACTCTTTTCTTTCATGCCCATATAGATAAAATCCTTTATCGGAATTCCTATCTGTGATGCAGGACCTCTACATGCTCTACCTAGTCTATCATCAAAGCTCTTATGAGCCTTAGGCTCTCTCTGGCTCTCCCCAACTTTCCATTCGCTGCAGCACAGTTCAGAGAAAAAGGGAATGGGCACTTTTTTAAATGCTTTTGGTTACGGCAGGGAGTTGAGACCTCAGGATTATATTGTCTTCATCTTTTACAGCATTTTCTGACTGTTTTGTGGGTTTGTGTTAACATTAGGAGAGAAGACTAATCAACATAAGCAAGGGGATATTTTGAGATTATGCAGGGACAGCTTAATGTGGAATCAGTGTAATTCCATTCTTCTGTTTGGGGTATTTCATTTTCCTGGAGAGTTTGCATTAAATTCATGAAATATTTTATTTCAGATGTTTCTCTCCAGTGCTGTTTGTACATTTAGCATTCTAACTTGGATTACTAGATCAGATTTCTGTTTCTCCTATTAAATTGTGAAATTAACATCCATTGCCTCAAAAATATGTTAGTATTTAGCACCTTTAGGATCTTCCATACCTCATTAAAGAAATTGCCTACACAGAACTAATATTATGTTTTTTTTGTGTTTTCAAAGTCATCTTGACATGCAACATTCATTCTGTATCATATTTTTCAAATTAATGATTTGATTATTATGAATGGCAATAATCGGTGCAGGTAATGACTCAGCATTTATCTTAGTTCCAGACTACATTTTAAGTTAAACCTTGAAATATGCTGGACAGCTAGATTTTGTTAAAAGTATCATTAACATGTCAGGTCCTGAACTGTGCACAAAGCCAAGCTACCAGTTCAATCTCTGTTTGTCTGATCTATTTTATGCTTTGTGTTGAGGTGCATATCTTTATTATGGCTGCAATGGGTTTTGTGTATACAATTGTGTTATACCTTTACTTTAAGACATTCTAAACTCTCATTCCTTTTCCGCCAGATAAACTTGCTTTTTTCAAATCCTGAGATATGAATAAATTCTGCTACACTTACTGAGTACTGCCTGGGGGCAAATTAAAAGCTGAATTTAATTCTTGGTCTTTATTCAGGGATGGATTCAAAGATCTAAGGAAGCTTTTAGATAATTCTTCTTGTGTCTAATGGCAATTTCTCTAATACAGTTAATTTACAGATAGATAGATGGCCAGAATACATTAGTATACCATGGATTTAATTATTGAGCTTGCCCTTCCAACCTACAAATACTGTATAAAAAAAGTCTGGTGTGTTCAAGATGTCTCAGGCTGTCACTACTGGAAACTAACTGGAGAAGTTAGTTGGTCAAAGTTGGACAAAGTTGGTCAAGGGCCCGAGAATTGCACAAAATTATTTAGATGGCTTTGCTAGGAAAAATGATTTCTCCATCGTGAATTATTTTTTTGATTTCCTGTGAATGTTTTCCAATTATACATTTATGCTATTTTGGTAAGAAAAAAAATGTCTTGACCAAACAATAAAACTTGAAAAGTTAAGCAAGTATGAACATTTTTTTTTCTTGCCTAAGGAATCAGTCTTCCATTCTTCCCTAAAAATCAGTATTCAATGCAAATTGTTGCTGCTGTTGTTTAATTTTAAATGTTAATCACCTTAGAATCATTTTCAGTTCTTACCAGAAAATACGCTGGATAATTGATTGTTGGTTAGTTGAATTATTGTTTTGTGTCATTTTAAAACTGAGTAATAAAGATTTAAAAAAATGAAATGAAAAGATTCCACTTGCATGTTTTACTCCCAAATACCTTAAGTGGACCATTAACTGCTATAAACAGATTAGAACACCATTAGCACCTATAGTCCATGAGTCCATAGAACACCATATATCCTATAGATACAGTGCCTTGCGAAAGTATTCGGCCCCCTTGAACTTTTCAACCTTTTGCCACATTTCAGGCTTCAAACATAAAGATATAATTTTTTTATTTTATGTGAAGAATCACCAACAAGTGGGACACAATTGTGAAGTGGAACGAAATCTATTGGATTTTTGAAACTTTTTTAACTAATAAAAAAATGAAAAGTGGGGCGTGCAAAATTATTCGGCCCCTTTACTTTCAGTGCAGCAAACTCACTCCAGAAGTTCAGCGAGGATCTCTGAATGATCCAATGTTGTCCTAAATGACTGATGGTGATAAATAGAATCCACCTGTGTGTAATCAAGTCTCTGTATAAATGCACCTGCTCTGTGATAGTCTCAAGGTTCTGTTGAAAGCGCAGAGAGCATCATGAAGACCAAGGAACACACCAGGCAGGTCCGTAATACTGTTGTGGAGAAGTTTAAAGCCGGATTTGGATACAAAAAGATTTCCCAAGCTTCAAACATCCCAAGAAGCACTGTGCAAGCGATCATCTTGAAATGGAAGGAGTATCAGACCACTGCAAATCTACCAAGACCTGGCCGTCCCTCTAAACTTTCAGCTCAGACAAGGAGAAGACTGATCAGAGATGCAGCCAAGAGGCCCATGATCACTCTGGATGAACTGCAGAGAACTACAGCTGAGGTGGGAGAGTCTGTCCATAGGACAACAATCAGTCTTACACTGCACAAATCTGGCCTTTATGGAAGAGTGGCAAGAAGAAAGCCATTTCTCAAAGATATCCATAAAAAGTCTTGTCTAAAGTTTGCCACAAGCCACCTGGGAGACACCCCAAACATGTGGAAGAAGGTGCTCTGGTCAGATGAAACCAAAATCGAACTTTTTGGCCACAATGCAAAACGATATGTTTGGCGTAAAAGCAACACAGCTCATCACCCTCAACACACCATCCCCACTGTCAAACATGGTGGTGGCAGCATCATGGTTTGGGCCTGCTTTTCTTCAGCAGGGACAGGGAAGATGGTTAAAATTGAGGGGAAGATGGATGCAGCCAAATACAGGACCATTCTGGATGAAAACCTGTTGGAGTCTGCAAAAGACCTGAAACTGGGACGGAGATTTATCTTCCAACAAGACAATGATCCCAAACATACAGCAAAATCTACAAAGGAATGGTTCACAAATAAACGTATCCAGGTGTTTGAATGGCCAAGTCAAAGTCCAGACCTGAATCCAATCGAGAATCTGTGGAAAGAGCTGAAAACTGCTGTTCACAAACGCTCTCCATCCAACCTCACTGAGCTCGAGCTGTTTTGCAAGGAAGAATGGGCAAGAATTTCAGTCTCTCGATGTGCAAAACTGATAGAGACATACCCCAAGCGACTTGCAGCTGTAATCGCAGCAAAAGGTGGCTCCACAAAGTATTAACGCAAGGGGGCCGAATAATTTTGCACGCCCCACTTTTCATTTTTTTATTAGTTAAAAAAGTTTCAAAAATCCAATAGATTTCGTTCCACTTCACAATTGTGTCCCACTTGTTGGTGATTCTTCACATAAAATAAAAAAAATTATATCTTTATGTTTGAAGCCTGAAATGTGGCAAAAGGTTGAAAAGTTCAAGGGGGCCGAATACTTTCGCAAGGCACTGTAATATATGGGATAGAAGTGAATCTTAGCTGGATTGTAGGATCTTATAAGTAGCACTTTTGAAGCCATAGGTCCTGACCTCTGCTCTTCTTCGGATTGAAGGCTTTAGTTCCAGATGATTTCAAATGCCACCCTGTTCCCTTCATCCTTCGTTATTATTCTTGGCAGTAGATTTAGTTATTCCCCTGCTGCTACTGTATGAATTGGAGCACACCGTGTAAATCTTTTCTAACATTGTTTGTTGGTGCCTTTAGAAAGACAAAATACAGTATGTCAGCCCCTTTAACAGACTCTGTATAAGGCTCTTAAATATTGAATTAATATTGACTGAATATTGCTGGGTATCCCATTGAAACTAAGTTGCATCACCCACTTCATATTTACAAATGACACTGACCTGTCAGGATGGAAGAAAAGAGCAAAACATCACCTCAGGGTGTAGGAGCAAATATAGAAGTCAATCCATATATGACAGAGCATTTTACAATGAATGGATTGACAATACATTTAGATGCAATAAGAATACAAACCTTAACAGAAAAAAGTGATGTATCTTTTAAATTATCCTACATTTTACATTTACATTTTACTTAAATGCTCTATGTATCATTATCTTACATTAAAATACCTATCAAAAAATTACTACACCTTCATAATGTACCTAAATAGAATATGTAAAATGTAAAATTATCTGTTTTTAAAATACTCCATACTGTAGTTATTGATTAAAATAAACTTTTATATGTTGTTTTTTTTCACAGCCACAATTCTACCACCTACAAAAATTGTCCAAGTACAGCACATTTGTAAATTATGGATGATTTATTTTTTGTATTGAAATAGTCAAAATGATACTGGTGAAAAGCTAAAGCACATTCCTTTGGAAACAAATGTACCAGCAAACACTGTACAATCTGTACACAGTTAATGTAGAGGACCTGTGCTTGGCATTTTTTTCATACCACAAATTGAGCAGGCTGAGTGAGGTAATGGCTGGTAAACAATCGCTCTGTGTGAAGTGAAATCTCCCCCTGGGAGATATATCCTCCTCCCATGTAGTGTCTCTGAAGCCTGTGTTGGTAAACCAGGTGATAGAGGCAGGAGAATATCATCAAGATGAGAGTCAGAGCTCAACTACAGTTTGTGCATGGCCCATGGCAGCAGTGTCTCCGACTTGGGTAATTACAGTCATTTCATGGTCTTGTTTTAACACCCCGAAGACAGAGGGGTTGTCCCATTGAAAAGCAGAAGCTCCCACCCTGGAACAATCTGAGTGATTACATTAAAAGAACTGAAAACATTCAGCAGCCTGCCTCACCCTTTATTTCATTTATGGTTTTCAATTTTATATCCACATATTTGGCCAGCGTCTTTTGATGTGCTTGGCATTTTTACAAGCTCTTTAAAAGGTTTAATTTGCTTGCAAAAGATGCAATTGTATTTTAAGAGACCGATATTTAACTAATCAGGTTCATCATCCAAGCATGAAGAAAAAAAAAACGCAAAAATAACTTGTTGATTTAAATCTTGTCTTGAGTTGTTTGTTTTTTTTTCCTTACACTTTTCAGTTTGTTTTGAAGCATGCACTTCTGTCCTCCTGTTTTAAATATTTATATTTAATTTAAAATAGGTACTGGTATGGGAAAAATGAATGTGGTAACAGAATACTATACATGACGAATAGAACTGACTGGCAGCAGTGTCACATGTCAAGTTATAATATGAGATATAATATAAGTTCATGTGTTTGTTTTCTTTTTTTCTATTTTACGGTAGAGATTTGTGATATTGTACTATTAGGTTCTCTTTTGGCTTTTAGCAAATCAGTATCAACTCACTTTGGTTGTTTTCTATATACTGCATGTAGAGGTGTATGGGTTCACTTGTTCTGTGACTTTTTTGTTACATATTAACTACAAGGCAACAACAGTGTTTCGGGTCACTTGTTTGTATCTGGTAGTAGAATAATAGTTCATGTGATTTTACTTCACATCATAAGGGCTCATGAACTGAATAAAGGTACTGAACTCCAATTCAAAAATAAGCTTAATTCATGCACAGCTACTGGTAATGCGTTATGGCCACAAACATTGAAATAGCCACAGCAGAGGAGTACCTCTACAAAGTACGTAGACCTTTTCACCACTTTTTTGCACTCTGCAGAGTGGTACCAGCTCTATAATGAGCAAAAAAAAACATGCTGAAGCAATATACAGTACATGAGTTTTTAACAAATTCCAAGGCAGCATGACAATTGAAGAAGATGGAGATATGCCAACCATAATCTTCTATGTCAATGGCACTTTTCTTCTGATGGTAACACAATACAAATGTGTGAGACATTTTTTTTGCTCCTCAGGCTTAATGATAAACAAGATGTCTTTAATACATAATGTTCTCACAGCCATTGATGTTATTCTTTATTTTTCCCCCTAATTTATTGTGCAAATATATTTTTACAATGAGGAGAAAAATGTATACTAAATCTTAACATATATAAATAGGAATGTTGGGGAATCAAAAAATAACCAAACAAAAAATTGATTTTCTCACACAGTGCACAACCAACATAAATTGGTATACTGTCCCTGTCTATGTACATTTACTGTATGTGTCCTGTGATTGAGTAGCATCCCATCCAGAGTACAGACCTGTGTTTCCATGTAAAATTCCGGGTTACTGCATCTATTTATAGGAATAGGTGGTTTTGTAATGAATTTCTACTAAACTTTAGCAGAACTCAGTTTTAAATATTCCAGCAAGTGTGACTTCTCAACAACTTCCTTAACATGAAGGTCTCATTATTGCTAAGAAAATTACAATTCTTGTATCTTTTAGTTTCTTTGTCTGTTTACTAGCTTATATTATTGCCTTGGATGTGGTTAGCCAACTAAACTAAATATCCTATTTCTTTTTATATATAACCATCTGCTAAGTTCTTTGTCCAAGCAGAGGAAGCAGGACCAGACAAAATGTCAGGGAAGCGGCTTCTATTCAATTCACAGTGCAGTGCTGACTTTAATGTGCTGTCGTGTTTTCTTTGTAGTGTATCGAAACTAATGTGAATCTGTGCCTTACAACATAGAAGAACTCAGTTCTTGTTAATGGTCTCCCTGGGAGGTTTAGTAGTTGCTTTGCTCTTGCTGCTCTTGGCCAATGCTTACACAAAATTGAGAGGCTCAGAGCCTTTGTACAGTAATAATGTACTGAGCAAAATTGACAGGAAGATTTCTGGTGTATAAACCATTCTTTCGATAGAGAACTTTAATTACTGCAACTGTCTGCTAGCTTGATTGTCCAATCTGCTTTTGTTTTACTAGATTTTTCAGTGACCAATAAACAAATGATAAAGTCAGCATCTATCAGAAAAGATGGCAATATAAATGAGTTTGATAAGAAGCTACAAAAATGCGCTACAAAAATTCCTTGATATTGATATTTCATATGGTACACCTATAGTATGTCCATAGTACATAAATTTACTGCTACCCTTTAAGAACATGATCAGATTATCCTTCATTGATGGGGGCTGCCTAAGGGTGAATTTTAAGCAAAATTAAGTAGGTGGTCCTAACTCAGTGAGGAATGAGAAGGAGTAGCGAAAGATATAATGCAACTCTCACAAGATCCACCTTTAAAAAACTGGAAGTGTTCTGGCCTTGATTTGAACTTTCTGGACCCTGAAGGGTTTATTTCCCAACTTGACAGAAATTGAGTTTTTTTAAAGTGAATTGTCAGGAAGCATGAGAGGCCGAGGCCTGAGCTGTGTGGAACTCTTGCCTATTTGCCACTGAGTGGCAGAGTACAGCTGTTTCGGAAGTCTGTCTGTAATGGTTCAGGGAAGCCAAAGGCATAGATATAGATTCTTGCAATTAATAATGTCAGTGTGACTCCTGAAAAATGCAGGCATGAGATTTTTTTCGAATCCATTTTCAGACCAATTCATTTCCAGTTCCTACGTCCTTGACCATGTGTTTAATCTTTCTGGATGATCACATCGTCACAGAGGCTGGTTTCCTGGGGGGGAAGTTTATTGAGAACAAGGCCTGACTACAGAGCTCTGACCAGCTTTGGGGGCATCATATAAAAGTGTGACCTGTTACCATGGAAATTCTGAGGGAAAGCACTTGGAGAGGGCAGGCATCGGAAGCAGTAGCCCACAATAATTCCAAGTAACTCACTTGTGGGAGACGTAATTTATGTGGAATGTAATTGTATCCACTGAAGAACAGACATGTCTTGCTGATAAAAAATCTGGCATCTGCCCACTGAGCTCCAGGGTGCACAGGTGTGAGGAAAGTCAGAGATTTCCCAGCTGATCGTTTCCCCATCCAAAGCCAGTAACACTTTGAAAATTCTAGGGGCTCATGTACACTACAGATTGGCTTCCTGCCTGCAAAATGGCTACCGTATGTCCACATTCCATATTCAAGTGTTATTAATTGAGTAGGATATTTCATGAAGCAAAATAAAATAGCAACTTTACAAAATAACATCACAAGGTAAAGTTTACTATGCAGATTTTCTTATACAAGTGTTTTCTTTCTTTTGGGTTTAAGATTACATTTATTGTGCCTGTGTACTCCATATGCAACAGTGCTTCTCTATCAGTGCCAGCTAAAAAAAGATAGCTTTCATGGAATAGGGACAGAAAAGCAGGCTGCCCCTTTCTCAATACACTCAGCCTGCACTCTGGGTTATTTCAGGGTGTCTTCACTGCACTTGAGAGCCCTTGTGGAGTAAAAATTCTATAACATTTTGCATTTCTCACTGCAGTCATTATGGAAACAAACCCCAAATCATAACAATGTATTATGTCTTAGGAAATAAAATATTTATTTAATTAAGAATGTATCTAAAATATGAGATGTAAAATAATCAAATGCTGCAGAATGCCTATTGGGTATACTCTAGATACAGTATATTTCATTTTCATTTCATGCAAATGCATATTTTATGATTCATTACTGGCTGTCTTAGATAGGAGGACTGGGGAGCTGAAGACATTTCAAAAAGTAAATGAGCCCTACAGCAACATTATATTTAGACAAATTGAAGGCTAGACTAATGAATTGGTTCAAACAGTGGATACATAAATTGTATGATGAATGAAACAGATGAGTGACAGGTCTCCTATTGCTGGAGTTTTGTCAGAGTCAGTGAATAACAAAAGCCCATGGTGATTTTGTATACAGTAATTAGAGTAAAATCATCCTTTTGCCTCAAATGCGTTCTGGTTGCTCTCTTGTAGCTGTCAGTCTCTGAGGAGCAAAGTGATGAGTAATACTCACCCACAGAATGTGGGAACATGCATTTCTAGGTCCTTAAAAAACCCAACACTTGAAGGAACGCTGAGTTTTCTTAATTGACTCATTCTCTTTGCATTGTGCAGGTCTACTGAGGTCACTTAATCAGGTGAAATATGATTTCAGATCTTTCATGGTAGATGTTTGTTACACACACCTATTCGTTTTCTAACTACTTTACCCAATACAGGGTCATGGAGGAGCTGGAGCCTATCCCAGCAAGCAAAGGGCGCAAGGCAGGGTGCGCATTGGATGGGATGCCAGTCCATCACAGGACACACACAGACACAAAAAAGTACACACTCATACCATGGCCAATTTTCCCAGAAGCTAATTAACTTTCTGACTCAGCATGTCTTTGGATTGTGGGAGGATACAGGAGAACACAGAGGAAACTCATGCAAGCACGGGAAGAACATACACACTCCATACAGCCAGCAGCCGTATCACCCTGCAACTCACAACTGGCAACCCACAAGCTCAGCAGGTGTGAGCCTGGTCAGGACCTGGATGGGAAGCCTCCTGGGAAAAACTAAGGTTGCTGCTGGAAGAGGTGTTAGTGGGGCCAGCAGGGGGCGCTCACCTGGGTCCTAATGCCCCAGTATAGTGACGGGGACACTATACTGTAAACAGGTGCCGTCCTGCGGATGAGACGTAAAACCGAGGTCCTGACTCTCTGTGGTCATTAAAAATCCCAGGGCGTTTCTCGAAAAGAGTAGGGGTGTAACCCCGGTGTCCTGGCCAAATTTCCCATTGGCCCTTACCAATCATGGCCTCCTAATAATCCCCATCTATGAATTGGCTTCATTACTCTGCTCTCCTCCCCACTGATAGCTGATGTGTGGTGAGCGTTCTGGTGCACTATGGCTGCCGTCGCATCATCCAGGTGGATGCTGCACATTGGTGGTGGTGGAGGGGAGTCCCCATTACCTGTAAAGCGCTTTGAGTGGAGTGTCCAGAAAAGCGCTATATAAGTGTAAGCAATTATTATGATTATTATGATTATTATGATTATTATTATTATTATTATTATTATTATTATTATTATCTGAACCCAGGGCCCCAAAGCTGTAAGGCAGTATTTCTAACCACTGTACCACTGTACTACCTAAATACTATATTTTTCTTCTTTATTGTTTATAGTTTAAAAGTACAGTTTAATCCTTATAGTCAGTTTTAAATCCAAAAAAGCTATATTCAATAGTTCATTTCCTCTGATTTTGTAAATGTATTTATTATGATCAGTGTGATTTCCTGAAGCTACTTCCTGTCTTGTTTTCCTAGGCCTAGTGAAGTCTTTCAGGATGAATACTGTACCTTTTGTGAATCTCAGCAAAGTTATTTTATTTTGATATAATACAGTATATGTACACCAATAGGCCAACAGGTACAAGGTCATTTCAGTTTAGTCCTTCTCTGCAGTTCTTGGCTTTAGACAAGAGAAAAGAAAATAGAGAAACTGTTTCAGAAGTTATTTTTGCAGGAATAGATTAGCATACAAGTAAATTAAAATCCAAATGAAGCAAAGAAAAACTGCCTAAAATAAGAAAATAAGTACATCTCTTTAATTGTACACCTCACATTTGTATATACCACATTCCATCTATCCATTAATAGAAAGCTTCTTTATGTACTATATTATCAGCAAATTTCACATAACTTGAAAATTGTATTCAAGTGTATCTGAAGTTCTTGTGAATCTTTGTACAGACCAGCATTTGAGACCCAAGGGACACAATAGATGAGCAGATTAACACATTTTTTACAGACTGCAGTAATTATGTTGTTAAATAAACATGTACTGTTATACTGTATAGCCAGTCCATATTCAAGAACATTAATAAAACATTTTTTTCTGATTTTCTTAAAGAATAAGAAAACAAATATTTCAGCAAAACATTTTCATACCTTAGTTACAGCAAACGATTACAAGACCAAGAGCAATTGTGTTGAGGCAAAACAAGCATCTTCAGTTTGTTTTCTGCTTCAGTGAAGAGAATAATCTTAAAATATGTACTCTACATTTTTAGTTTATTTTGTGTACATGCAATATTGAGTATTAGAACCTAGCAATCAGCCGACATAGATTCAGTCCTTTTAAATATTATTATAGATATTACCTTTCTGGCAATCAATGTGAAGGCTTACCAACTGCAGTTACCTGTTTCACACTGTACTAGACTGGTCAGAAAGAAAGGGAATTTTTACTGGAGAAATCTGTTGTTTTAAGGACAGCAGAGTGTAAATATCTCAAGAACTATGATAGCTGCCATCTAGAAAAGAGACTGGCAAAAGAAATTTCTGAGTTTGTAAGAAAGTTATTTTACCCTAAAAAACAAACTACAAAGGAACAAATACAAGAAATAAAAGTTTAACTTTGTCTGAAAACACTTCATACTGTTTCACCCACCACATACTGTATCTATGTCTCCATCCATCTCCTTATCTCTCTAGAGGCTTCTCATTATTCATTCTTCATTTTGGTATTCTATCCAGTGTCCCTGGTTCTGAATCCTTTCCATATGAAATCTCTTTCACTTGCAATCTTTTTTCTGAAGAAGGTTATGTTTTTTTTTTACTTTTATGTTTTCCTGAATGTTGCAACTTCTGTTGACAGGTTAGGCAATAATCTCAATTGTTTTACCTAAAGGTACCACGAGCTTGGCACAATTTTCATATAGTTGCAGAATGGAATAAACTTTATGATTAAGAGTACTTCTATAGTGTTCTCAAAAACAAGCATTAATACAAAATGTTTGAATAGAGAGTTGCATCAGCATGCGCAGACTGCAAAAGAACAGGTAAAGGTTTATTCCATGCTGAAAGGAAAAGAAAAGAGGCACAAAATTTTGGCTGTGGAGCCTTTTTCAGGTAAATTGCTTGTTTAATCCGCTTCACACTTGAACAAGGCTCCACAGCCAAAACGTTGTGTTTTTTCTTTTCCTTTTAGCATGGAATAAACCTTTACCTGTTCCATTAATATGAAACAGAAACTGACAGAAATATGCATGTACAAGCTACTCCTAAAAACAGTATTCATGTTTAAAATGAATGTTTTGTTGCTTTGTTTTTATTGTTAACGATTATTGTATCCTATTCCTATCTATTACTAGACAACTAGAAGACTCGTGTAATTACAAGGATATGGCTAATAATCTTTCTTCTCACTGAACATTAATGTGGAGTGTCAAAGAATAATTTCCCATTCTGATAAATGATATCCCTTTCTTCCTGACAGGAAAACTGACCTGGAATGTCTTCTTATTGATTAAAAAATACTCTGCAGCATAAGGACTTTGAGTTTTGTTCAGGCTATCAATCATGGTTTTAATCATAGTGTTTTGCTCTAAGATGGTGCTAATGACCCATTGAGGGTCATTTGATATGTTTTAGTGACATTGAACTCTTTCCATTAAATTGTTTATTGCACAAATAGAAAGAGAAGTCAGCAATTTCAGAAGCATTTGATCTGCTATAGTTTAATTCTACACAAAGTCCTATGACAATGGTCTGTGTGGTTGGCAATATCAATGGGTGAAATTCAAAGATGCTTCTAGCTGTTCCATACTTGGACAGTACTCCTCTATTTCTATATTTCTATAAAATCTATATTATTTCAAAACATAACATAACAGCTTTAATTTTTTTATTGCACTTTTCAGTTTGATTGTTTTTCATCATGAGAAATTTCTATAATAAAACATTTTAGTATAAAACAGAAGGAGGGGTGATGTTACTTTAACTGTGGAATTTGACATTATTTCTGATTTTTTTTTATCCTAGAGAGCACATATAGAGAATCATTTACACATCATATTCCTTGGTATGAAGGATGTGCATTAAGAGGGTAATAAAATATTCAGGTTACTTAGAAGATTATATTAAAGCATCTCTTACTTGTCAGTCTTGCAGGAATTAACACATGGTATCAGAATGGATCTAGAAATTAATCTTCTCTGGGTCATTTGATTGTGTGCTATATTTTGCGAAGATAAAAGTACACTCCTTACTGTTTTTGTGGCTGGGGATAGAGAAAGAGATTAAAGTTACCAGTCTTAGCTGCACTGAGGGTCTCTGAAACTATTTTATTGAAATATTTTGCCATACATTTGAGCTGACAGAATTTATTGTGACGTCTTAGACCTTTGTGTTAACAGCTAGCTAAAAAGCTTAAAAGCCACCTCTTACATGGCAACACAGCTGAAATTCCTTTGTTCCTCCCAACAACATTGTCGAAAACAACCAGAAAGTGTCTGGGAAAAAAATGCTGCTGTGAAAAGGGCAGGAATGAAAAACAAAAAGGCCTTGGTGAATCATTCGTGTTTAAATGAAAAAGCTTTGGAATTTCAGTGGTTTCTTTCCCCCTCCTTAAGGAAAAAACTGTGGATTTAACTGTGGTGTAATTCTAGTAGATGTGATCCACCCCCAGACAAGCAAACTGCACCTGTGTCAGCTTGCCCATGCACTGCAAAGACAACTGATCTATGAGACTTAACCAAGGAATTTGGTTATTTTGGTCAATTTGCCTTTGTAGATTTTACTAAACAGGTCAGCTGAGTTTTGGCAATTCATTTGCAGCCTTTTGTTAGTGATAGCTTTCTTTACCCTTACCTGCACATTGCCATGTCATAATTATACCATGGCTCCACTGCTTAAAAGCCTGTAGTGAGTAAAGTATTTTTTAAACTGATGCTGAATGAATGTACTGTAGGTTGCCACACAAACTTTAAACTGACGTTAAAGTGTTATCCAACATACTGTAGTGGGTTGACCCACACATTCAAAAACATTTTCAAAATCTTCTTGGGAGTCATGGAACTGATTGAATCTTGATAGATTTCATCAACAACCAAAGCTGCTTCAGATTTTAACCTGACAAATTGCTGTAGTAATTTCTATGCCCACGATTGCTTATCAAACACTTAGCAAAATATGGATTATAACACAACCTTTTGACCAAATGATTAAAAACATGACAGGTAGGGTTCTAGGGTGAGCATGATGGAATTATGTCAAAATGAGTGTAAGTTCAGGTGGCCTAATGGTACCATTTAATTGTGTTTGTTAATGAAACAGAGCTTGCATCACTAATTACTCGTTAAAAAACTACTAGGTCAATAAACTCAAAAATTAACCGATTTCCTAGGCCACCTGTTTACTGATATGAAACAATAATACAGACACTTAATTGATATTTCTAATTTTAAAGGTGTGCATTATTGCTAAATAGAAACAGTATTTCATTACAGGAACTTTTGTTGGTGCATCATGTTTATCTATATTTATGAAGAGACCATTCGTATACATTCTTAATTTGCCATTGGCATTTACTCTGTAATAATCTAATTTCTCTGTTGCTTTACTATTGTATTTCATGAACTTGTGTAGAAACCTTCACATCTATTTTGTTTTCTAGTTAGAGTTTTAAAACTCACTGGATTCTTTGTGCATTGTTTTTGTTAATCAAGCTATGTATTTATATCTTTCAGATACAAATCCGTTCTAACACAAATATGTTATGGTGATTTGGTGACTTTTCTGAGTGAAGTAGTATTTTATTTTTTCATATTGTATTTTGTATAATGCAAAGTAGAAATAATATACAGTATATATGCTGAAGGTAAAGGCATATAACATTATATTTGTATGCACATACTTTTACACTCATACAAATTAAAGAACAAGCACAGACAAATACATACAATAAAAAAACAATATAGAAAGAAAAGTGAAAAGAAAAAAAGGTATAAAGTTCAGTTTAGTGAAAAGATCAATATACTTAAAGTATTCAAAAAAGTGTCATCTTAGGACTAGGAACCAATGGGGAACTCAGTGGTTTGCGTAAAAGGAATGGCTGCTCTGCTGTATAGAACATTTCAGTGGACCCATGAAAAATACATTTTTTCTAACTCAACAAACTATAACATCTTTGATCTAAAATATAGGGATTTACAGTACATATGGGGATGGGGTTGCCTGTCTAAATGGGATAAGCTGCTGTGGGAAAGTATTTTAGACATACTGTACATGTAGGAATGTGAAGTGCTTTTTATAGTAAAAGGTGTAGTGTACTTAGTGGAAGAAATTAACAACCTGATAATAGGAGGATGCTCTTATGTTAGTTTGATCCTACATGTTTCTGCATGGTCTTCAGGTAATATGTTACTGCTTACCTCAGTTTTGTGGTATCTGGGAATTGGATTGTAAGCATCACTGCTTAAAGGCAATGCTGCAGGTACAGTTTGATTGATGGCCTTTCACATGAGTCAGACAAGAAACAATAGACACACTGTCCTTGTACACATCTATACACTATAGGAATCGTTGTTTTGCAAGGGTGTATTTTTTACAGTAGAAGTCCATTTCAGTCAGATCTGTTATCAAAATACTATAAATCATGAAGAAGATTATTGAACATGTTGAACACAGAGGAATTTTATGGACTGTGCTCTTGGTGTTACTGTTAGATTTGAAAGAATCAAGTGTTAATAAAAAGCCAAACTTTGATGGCAAAAATAAAATAATCTCTACCAGATTTACTTTATTTTGGGAGCTATTGTCATTTGTTTATTGATTTAACATAACATCTATATTTTGAGTTTCAAACCTTGAGGAAATGTTTTGTAGAAATTCTTATTATAGTGTTTCATTACATCTAGTAAAAAAGGTAAAGTAATAGAATGCAAAGCATCTTGGGGTGGAAAATTGGCCTAAATATGAAATTATTTTTAGTTATTTATAACACTGATGAAGTGCAGACTTTAACAAATAATTAGTTAATGTTTTTCTTCTCATTAATTAAAAGCAAACCATGGAATAATTCTAGAACTATCAAAACAACAAGATTTTTCAATTACAAGTGCCAGTAAAAAGTTTTTAATAAGACAAAGGTATTTCCTACATATACAAATTTGCTTGATGGCAAACCTTAAAAGAATCATAGTATAACTATGAATGAAGTGGTATTTTATCGGTCTAAAAAAAAGACCAGCGGCTAGTAGATGTTGTTACACTGTAGTTACATGCTTATATGCCATGTCATGTGCTTATCCCTGCTATATATTAGTAAAATATACAATTAAGTTGAATTAAGAACTAGAGTATGGATAATTCTTTTTTAGAACAACAACCTTAAATAATTCATATGGACTAAACAGCTGAGATCCAACCAAATCTCTTTTGAAGACATTTACTTGGAATTTCTACAGGTGGTTGAAATTTTGTTGAGGACTGGTGTCCTCTGTGTAAAAATCCTTAATCTAAAAAGGTCTAAAGGTAGGATTTCTAGTAGGCCTTAAAATTAAAAAAATATTTTTAAGTTCCTTCAGTTTATATTTTTAATTTTGTGTTTGCTAAATCAGATTTAACTTGTTATGGATCAGTCAGATTTTTTAAGGCAAAGGTAAACATTATCTACTGTAATTAGGCACAGTGACTTGTAAGTGTTTTGAGAATGAAATAAATCATTTTTTTTTGTCATGGCTACTTTGTTCTGTAGCCATGACAACCTCCTTATCTGTAGAAGGGAGTTTTCAATTTGAAAACTGAAGTCCGAGCTCTGGTGGCTCGAATGTCTGCATGTGGTAGCATGTCTATCTGCAGCCCATTTTTTTCAAGTACTGTAAGTGCATACATATTTTATTTTTACTGCTTTTCAATCCCATTTATTAAAAACTCTTTCTAATATGCAGAGCTGAATTTAGTTAATTTTCTCTGTCTTCTTATAAGCAATGTTGAAGGTGTTGAAGGACATGCTGCAATACTGAATAAAGTAAAGTAAAGTTAAGTAAAGTAAAAATAACTTTCATATAAGCACTCTCTCGTTAAACTGAGTGTATATCCAAAACAGTCATGGCTAAAACGTTTCAGTGATGTACTGTAAGTTAGACCTGTCATGAAAGATTTTGTTAAATATGTATTTCAATTATGAAATCCAGTTATACTTATTTCCCCCTTTAAATGTTTAGTGCGTACACATGAGATTAATTGTTCACGCCAGCTTTTGTTTGACATTTTTAGTGCTTTCTCCGGGTGGAACTTATGGTCAGTGAAAGTGTTCTGACAGGAGTGTATGAAGTCCAGTACAGAGTGGCACTCCACATAGTTTGCTCAATTGCTCGGCCTGTCAGAGTGTGAAGCAGCTGTGGTTTGTTGCATTCTGTCCAAGTTCTTCAGACAAACACTTCAGTAAATGACGATGTCGGTCTATCACTTGTCAGGAGATGCGAACGCATCACAATCAAATATTTTAAAAAGAGTGAAGTCTGTGCTCCTTTGGGAGGGTCGGATTGCTGTTTGTTTTCAGTCACTATACTTGTACCACCACACAAACACATATACTTTATCCCCCAGGGAAGAAAAGGAACTGCCATTATTAGGGATCACTGTCAAAAATCTGGACATGTGACAAAGAGAACAGGACTGAGTGACAGAAGAGCTTGTCAGCATTCTTAAGTAAACAAGGCAGGGCTAGTAGATCTTTCTGGTATCTGACATAAAAAAAAAGATGTTCACATGTCCTTGCTGCAAAGAAGATATAACATTTTATTTGAGGGATGCACAGCTTGAGCAATGTTTTACTGCGGTGAAATAAGAACTGTGAAGGCCGATCCCAGCTAACATCATTGCATCTCCTTAGTTTGTTTAATTAAATCTAAGCTTTGAAAGTAGATGGCCAGAGGTTGTTACCGAGACCTGCAAAGGCACTGAGCATTACCACAGCAATGTGTCTCACACTGTAACTCCTGAAGCTATCATTCCTTTAGACTGTTAAACAGTTGTGATATGTCAGATTCCAAATTAGCACCGTGTGTTATCATATATTATGTTGCTCAGCCAAAAACTACAACAATTCACAATCCGTACATATTAATAAAGCTTAAAAATAGTGACTTTGACAATTTGTACCAAATAAAGTCTTGCATTCTAATTGCCACTTTTGGCTTTGAGTAACTGTTGTATTGGAATGTTAATGGACAGCACTGTGACTGTGCACATGCTAATGGCTCTTGTTTTTAAGTGGCTGTCTGAACAGATTGTTTAAGTGGTTTGGGCAAGATCTTAGATTTTGTTTTTCAAAAAAGAAGTTTGGAAAAATGCATGGAATGTGTCTACAGCGGTAAAAGATCTCTTTGAGGATTCAAAAAGAAACTTGGTTTTTAAAAAGTGTTCTTCACTTCTGATAGCAGCTGGGAAGTAGAAACGAAGAAGGAGTACATCAAGTGAAGCACCAAAAGTACTTTGGTGAATGTCCACAAGCATTTTTTTGCCTTTGCCAGCCCTAATAATTGTTGTGATGAGTTCAGAGTGAAAGGTAACAATGATCACAAATGAGAGGAGGCTTTGGCATCTCAGTGTTGTATATGAGGCCATTATGCCTCAGCATTTGATTTCATAAATGCTTAGTCATTTAAGCACTCTGAATTTGGATTCTTCTGGTACACCCAGCATGATGTACAGACTAATTTATTTTGGTAGTACACCTCCTAAAATGGCAATGTGAAACACATATGAATTTTGGTTTATTATGCTAGAGGAAACTATGCTGGAAATAAAGTTACACACTGCTTAATTGTATCATAGAATACTTCAGCTATATGTAGGTGTGCATGTTAATGCTACCAGAGAATTTATTGGCATTTATATATGAAACTCTAAAGTATGACAGATTTAAAGCTAACCTTCCACATGATCATTTTTTATAAGATGTCCTCATTTAATTTTATAGATACAATTCAGTAAACAACTTGGATGTGAGTGATGTTTTTTTTTTTAACCTAATTGAATGGAATTCGATTGAAGGTCTATGGAATGAAACTGAAGATAGTTTTAGATTATGCCATGTGTTAACAACAAATGAGAAACAACAAAAGCAGAAGCTTAGTAAATAGCAGTGAATGATTCTTGATGTCAAAACATGTCATAAGATTGTACTGCATTTAGGACAATGACAGCATTTTTTGCACTAACAAAAATAATCTTTGCGCAGAAAAGTCCTTTTGTCTTGAGGTTCTTTGGAAAAATGTATTTTGTTGGGGAATGTGGAGTTGTTTGAACAATGTAGAATGACCTTGGTAACAATTAGTATAAGCTAAGAGGATGTGTTTGTATGTAAAATGGTTGTCATGATTTTCTGCTTTGTGATTTGTACCGTTCTTCTGGTGAGTCTAAGCTTTCTGCTCTCCTCTGTCATTCTGTACTGCATTGACCTTGAAGAGGACTGTGAAGAGTCCATGAAAAACAACACAAACCAGACAAATTACAGTAGATGGAGTCTTCAAGGCTGAAATGGTTTAAGCCTTTAGACTGACATGTTCACAATGTGTAAAGAACACAGCCATCTGCATATAGTCAGAATGTCAAACACTGTATTTTTTATAGTGGTATGCAGCCGGTATTTTGTTAAAAATACTTCTTTCAATGCATGCATTATCTGTGGAATCTCAGAGTCTTCTTGAGTGATATAAGGACCATCTAAGAGCTGCTAATTTAATTGACCAGGCAAAAGAGCCTTATAGGACCATACCTCTAAAAGACATTCATTGTTCATTTTTGAAAAAAACAGTCAAGACTTCTCTAAAAGACCACAGAAGACATTTGGAGGCATACAGTATAAATGAGAAACTCCATGAGATTTACAAAACAGTAAAATCTCACAAACTTAATCAGCCAATAATGAATCATTGTTGTTATATAACTATATTATAACTATAATAATTTGTGAATAAATTGAATAAAAAGGGTAATTCCTATAACTGTTGTGTTTATAACCTCCTTTGCAATCTTTTTTTCCTGTTGAATACTCTAAAGCCTAAAAAAAGTGCAGATAATATAATAAAATAAACAACTCAACTTGGAGTTCAATTCTTTGAAAATTTCTTTGAAGGAAGGGAAAAATGAAGGAGATTTTTTTCTTTAAGCAGCTAAAATCCTGTATGACAAGAAAAAACAATGTAATAAAAGAATGCTCATACGAAAGTAGAGATCAAAGTCCCTTTTTTCTATTAAGGAAAGTATCCTTAAAGCTCGTCCTCATTTTACTGTTGCCCTTTAGAGCTGTCTCAGTCTATTATAATTTTATGAGTTCTATCACTGCTATCAGCCTGTCTTTCTTGGCAAAGCTACTGTACATCTAGAGAAGCAAGTCATGAGAGTGAATAGTTTCTATCTATTCCCTACATCTAAAAATATCTATTAGCCAGCATGTGTCCAGAATCAAGAGGGATAATATCATTGGTTAGAATACTGGTACTATTAGTGCTGTGTTGGTTAAAGATTTGTGTGTCTGCAATCATGGTCTCTCCTTTCAACAAGTCTAAGATTTCCATATCCAAATTTTTTATTATGTCTGAATTTTAAAATTGTGCTTTTGATCTTTTCCCAGGTATGGTAAATAAATGGGTTTCCATTTGTTTTAGGTATGAAATCAAATAGGTGAAGAAATATTATACAAAATAATTACTGGTCACCTAATTTTATTTAGGTTTATTTAAAACAGTGGAAAAAAACACATGCATTGTCCTTCACATGGTCAAATACATGGACATTTTGAGAAGCTTGTCAATGGTCATCATCATAAATGGAATTACAGATGATCATTTTAGTTCATTTTGCAGACTGTGAATGGAATGCTGGATAGATATCAGACACAATGATCTTACTGTGTGACATTTGCTAGGAAACTCATAAAGGAGTAATACCCTCTGAAAACATCAATTAAGGTGAATTAATGTGAAATTCATCAACACCTTAATGCAATAATATACTCATATCCTCCTTTAAAGTAAGCTTCAGTAAAAGTGCATGCAGCACGTTTGTTTGAGAATTAGTTTAAGTACTGTATAGTATAGTACTGTATAGTATACTGTGGTCACTGTGCTGTACTAGCAGAGCTGTTGTGTGTAAAAGCTCTTTGTACTGTAGTTGTTGTACATTGTTTAAATGAGAACCAACTGGTGCTGAACTTTGTACTGTACTTTGCCACTGCTGAGGACTGCACATGCTTAATCTATTGAGAAATCCCCAGGGTCTTTGTTGAAAATAAGTATCATCAATAATAAGTGGTTAAGTGTTGTTTTTGAGTGAAGGATATAGCTGGTAAGAGATTGTAGAACTGCTATTACCTCACAAGTGTTTCTCGATTGCTGGAAATGATATATTCTTGGAGGGTGGTGGATGCTAAAGGATTCAACTGTACATTACATTTTTACTATCTTTTTTCCTTCTCAAGGGTAACGTTTGATAACACCAGCCGATTTCTTGAAAGGATTTAAGACATCTAGCAGATTTTCAGAGATAACTATCAAATCAGTTGTTGCTTTATTGACCTCAACAGTCATGTCACAATGTTTTTGCCTCTTTGTTTTTCAAACACAATTTACTATTTTAATGAAACCCCCAATATATGGTAAATGTTGACTGTAGTTCTCCCAAGAGAGCAAAGTTCTCTTTGCTCTTGACTCACAGGACCATACTTATAACAAAATAAATAACATAAAAGTCATATACCTTTTATCATTTTATGTTAATTACACTTAATTGTAAAAAGAGAGTGAAATCTAAATGTAAGAACAAAGTAGAAAGTAGTGAAACTAGACCCCTGATATTACAAAACAGTAAAAACAAAAAGTCCCAGATGGTGGCTGTTTGAAATTAGCGTTCTGAAAGTATGTGATGCCTAAATATAATGTTATAATCTTTTGCATTTGTTCTTACAAATTGTGAAAGCTTCACCTGATAATAAATATTTCATAAATTTGTTCAAAAGAAACCCTTTGTTGTAGGAGACGTTATGCAATAAATTCTTTAGATACTGTACATTTAGCCGTAACATAGAACCATGTACATTTCCCAGGATTCCAACAATACCTTATTCCTTAATGATTAAACCACTGTTTTACTGCCCAGCTGACTGAGTTTACATCTATACTAACCACATGTTGCACCCTGAACTGAAACAGACTTGTCTATTTTGGTAATGAATCTATCCAATCGTTTTCTAGCAACTTCATCCAATTTATGGTTATGAGGGAGCCGGAGTTCGTCTCTGCAAACAATGGGTGTGAGGCATTACACATCTTGGATAAGACACCAGCCCATCACAAGGCAAATACACAGATCCAAACACAAGCACACACAGACTTATACCTACAGTACATGTACTGTAGGTCCAGTTTTCCCAATAGCCAATTATCCTACAACTATGTCTTTGGAGTGTGGGTGGAAACTAGAGCAACTGGTGAAAATCCACATGATACAAACTCCATGTACTGTAGATATCACCCCAGGGTCACAGTGCTGCAAGGCAGCAATGCCAGTTGGCTGTGACACTGTGAAGCCATTGTAATTAAACATATGTTTAATTCCAGCACTCCTAATTTTGTGGAGGTTTTTTTCGTTTAAAGATGCATGTAATTTTTAGGCTACCAGCTTTCCTCAAATATTTCTACTAAAATGATTATTGTATCTGTCTCTTGTCACTGACAAACAAATCAATTAACACCAAGATTGACTTCAAATGGGTCTTTTTCATTCTGCATGTAGAAAGAGCTGTGCTGACTACCTTGTTCATTGTTCAAACAGGTTTGCTCATTTCATTTTGCTACCAACATTATTGCTCAGTATACTTTCTGTGCAGTTTCGATAGCATTCTTTTTAGTATAATTTCTTAATTAGATTCCTCCAATTGGTTCTCATCGTTTTCATTGAATTTATTTAACAATGTGTATTTCTGTAGACACAATGTATTTGATTATTAAAAATTTCATGTAGAAATAGATGTACTTTAAATAGGAATATTATAGCTTTAAAGGCAAATAAAGATGTCAGGAGTAACTACTGACAGCTTACAGCACTGATGACTTTTTACAAATACTAATACTACTTTTTCTTAAAGGGACCCACATTTTGGCACAAAGGAGATAAGAAGATCCCATCTTAGAACCATGTTGACACTTACAATTTGGATTTCACAGAACAATGAATGTTCTAGCATAGGTATCTGTATTGTAATGGGCACAGCCCCTGGGCTAAGGCCATACACAGTTAAAGATGTGTGCTTTCACCTCACCAGAAGGTCAGTACCTTTAGAAAAATGAGGTAGGATGTTTGTCTTCATTGTTGGCCAGGAATGAGATCCTACCAGGACCTGCCTACTCCTTGAGCACTGCAGTATTACTGAACTGGCCTTGTCTATAGTTTTTAAGATGTCTCTCAAGTGGTCTAGTTGTTTTTGGTGGGTTAAAGATTTGTTGGTCAATTTAAATCTGTATGTCACAGCTGAGGTTCTGCCCATTCCATAAGGAAGACGAGATGAGTTTCTGGTAAAAGGGCACTGTGTATTAATTGGTCAGTGCGACAGGCATTTGGGAATCAGGGCTTGTTACAGCCTTTATGATTCTCAAATGTCACAGAATGTCACAAAGTAATAAAAGTGGCTCCAGTGCCATAACACGCACAAGGGCCTGAAGCTATCGGAGCCCAATGTGTCCGCAAAGATTGTGTCCTCTGCCTCAGCTGTGACACTGCTTGCACTAAGGGGAGTGATGTAATATTAAGATACAAGTGTGAACAAGCTGAAATCAGACATGCAATTGGCAAACCGAAGCTTGTCTTTATTCTGACGTCTAATGTAAGGAAATCACCAATGCCATTTGGACTCTGAAAAAAATCCATTTCAGATTATCTGCCTTTTTCCAATAAAAATGAGTGGGTCTCCTTTACCATAAAACTTGCAGGGTTAAATCAGAGCCAATTGTGTTGTATGATGGCTGAAATGAATTTCACAACGGTATTAGTATAGTGCGCCCCTTGATTGCAAGTCCAGCTGAACAAAATTTATAAGCATGGTAATTTAGTAAAAAAGGTTAAAAACGTGCAAAAAAGTTATTGTAGTGTCAAAATCATATAAGTATATTGATTCTACTGTATATAGACATACAGCTATTAAACGTATGTACCCTGTATTTCTGAAATCACTCCAAATATTTTGTCAAGTGAATATGAATGAAAATAACAATACATATAATCCATAATGAAATGGTTATCCTCTGGAATAAAACAAGGTACTGATGCAGTATATTGATTTATTGACCCCTTTTCATTTGAACTCTGTTGTCAGTGTATTAGTGTAACATCTTCTTCTTGTCGTGAAAATAAATGATCATTGCCCTATGAAGGCAGGATCGTAAAATATGTAACTTTACTCAGGCATACAGTAGCATGTTAAGGACAACCTATTTTGTGGTTTGAGTAGTGTAGTATCAGTTCCCACATTTGGGGTCTACAGTATGTTGATGGGAAATTGAATACTGTATTCACCAGTCTTAAGTGACAAAGATTTAAAATAATTTGGTGAATTGCAAAAACCAATGAATCATTTTCCTGTTGACAAGTACTCCATCTATTACTGAGCTGCAATAATGCTTCTCTGTTGGTCATTTCATTTGAATAACTTGAGATCTAATATGCAGAAAATCAATCTTTTTTTCCTCAATCAATCATTTACAAGCTCATCACAGTAAACTGAAATCACATATGTAGCCCATTGTGTGCTATAAACCATAAGAATGATATTCACTTAAAGCTAAATCTAACTGGAATTTTGATAAGAGCATGATACTATTAATATTTTTCTGAATTTGTGAGCAGCCCTTGTGATAATCTATAATACTTTACACAGGGCTTTTTCATTTGATTTTAAATTGCTCACAAAATCACAGACAATATGAAAATCTCAATTACATAACAGGAAAGTCCTACAAAAACCTTAAATGTACTGTAACAAACCAACTGTAAACTTAGAAATGTAATCAAATAAAATCCTTACAAAATAAAACAAACACCTTCATTGGGATCTGTACAGATTCTGCTCTAATTCCTTCCTCTGAAGATGGAGCAGATGTGTTTGTTAAAGTATGTTGTTTTGCTTTTCTTCCTAATTTTGCATAAGGAATGTGGAACATGGAAAAAAAAATGGCTGGTTCATTAACAGCCGATTCCAATGAACAAGTGATCATCAAGCTTTGAAAACCAGACTTTGAAGAAAGTAAATGACAGTTGTGGTTGCAAGTAGGCATTGATCACAATGTGGTTAAGCAGTATGGATAAGGCAATAGAAATGTATACGGCAGCAAAGGAACCCATTGATCTAAATTGATACACTAAAAAAGATACCCTGTTCTCCTACTGCTTGAACATCTGTGCAGCCCTTCTATGTTGAGGCATTTACACCGTTTTGTATAATTAGTGCTGTTTATGGCTTGCACAAAGAATTTCGGGTGCTGAATAAAACCAGATGGTGTGTTTTAAAAGGTCCAGCTGTGGGTGCCAGGGACTGGGGGTAGCTAAATAGAGAGTTTAATTACTGCCAAGGAGATTACACTGAAAGGAATCAGGAGCTGGCTGCTCAAACCTGGCTGTAATAGGCCTATTGTTGCCAGCCAGGAGTTAAGGGGGGATGACTGTTACGCTTCAAGTGTTTACTATTTTGTTCTGCTGATCTTGACTGTCTTTACTCATCAAGAGCAGGGAGATATCCAGACTTCTGTTAAATCATCCACGTAATTTGCTTCCTTTTTTTTAAACAGCACATTACAATGGTTCTCCCCCCTTTATATAACTGCTGGTCACCTAGAAATATTGCAGTAAGAATGGATGTCATTGCACTCGTTTGACATAGTTGGGTGAAGCTTATGTTCTTTTGTTTCTGCTTGTAACCCAGAGTGCCTGGATTTGTTGTGAGGTGTTATAATACCAAAAGACTGACTATACCACATCTTCTGTTGCTGAAACGATTGTGAAAAGTGTCCATTGTGAAAGTGTTTCTTCAAAGCTTGGGATTCTCTTCTGTTTTTTTGCTTTCTTGAAGTTTTTGAACTTTCTTCATAGAGACTTCACTCTCTTGGATGGGTCTATAATGGGAGAGATGGGTGAATTTGTTCTCATTCACCCTCACTGTAAATAAACCATTTAATCTAATTACCATACTGCTGCCCTGTTATCAGCATGCTTAGCACATCTATATCTACAGTAGCAGGCCTGCAGTGTTTCTTTTTGTACATTTGACATGGCAGTTTGGAATCTCCAATTTCAGGTGGTGCTGCCCTAGGAGAATTGTGGATTCACACAGAGGTCTCGCACAGGAATAATGGATTTCATGTGTTAAACACAGGATGGAGACAATGATGACTTACACTGTGCTCTCTCAAAGACATTTCTATAGAAAACTGTCAGAACATATTCCATGACCAATTTTCAGTTACATGATGAAGAAATCCTAAGACAAATTTTCACACAAGCTCTATCTGTATAATTAAAATTTAAATATAATGGACTGTGCACTTAAAACTTTATGGTTGTTCACTTTGACAGATTTGTCTGATCTTTGTGATCTTGTGAACTCTGTCATATACACCAAACTGATTTTGTAATGGCTAAAGGAAATATTCACTGAGAATTCCCAGACAGCAAATTTTGGACTGATAGTTATAAGACAACAATCTCAGAAAGCTTGAATGTTACTGGGAATGATTTTTTGAGCTTGTAAAGTATGCGTCTTATTTTGTACCTACTGTTGGGGGATGTGAGCCCCACAATTCCAATCAAAATTATTAATTTTATTTTAAAACTGAATGAAGCCTTTCTCATATCTGGTAGTTTCTGTTTTGATCCATGTTTAATAATACAAAGTTTACCCATATAGATGAAAAGCCCTCAGGTTGTATGTATGTTTGGTATGAAATCTACAGTATATATCTTTTTTTAATATAACCATAACATTTTAATACATGCCTTGAGAAGTGTAATAAATCAGTTATCTCTAATCTGTAGTCTAGTGTGCCAGACCAAACCAGTTTTTGCACACAGCATAAAAAAGGGGTTTGCATTCAGTGGTTGTTAAATAATTTAGTTATGTTGTTTTTGCTAACATGTGTGAATTAAAGGTGCTGTACAATGCAGGGCTGATTGTACATCTTATTCAACAGCTTATGAAAATAATTTCATGATATGTGTTCTCGTTTCTGTGGAGTTGAAGGCAGCATTAATACTTTATTTATAACTCAATGACAAGAATCTGTGCATGGAGCATATTAATAGTGACAATTTCATTTTGACATTATGACAACATAAATCACTTGAAACGTTACAGTCAGCAGACCTAAGAGTAAGTCACAACACATACTTAAAGATTTGTTTTACTTTGAGCATGGAAGGCTTTTCCCTGCTGAAACATCAGGTTTTTAGGCATTGCCATTTCCAGCATCGTTTTAAGCCCCAAAACACATTTCCACTCAGGTATACATTTTAAAGGATTTTAATTATAGAATGCTTTATATATCCTAAGTAAGGTGTCATTTATATGTTTTACACAGTGCAGCACACTTTAGCTGATAAATTGAGTGGATAAAGCTTTACTTTCAAAGCTAATGTTTATATGCAGGGTTTTTAGGGATTATACAGTACTAGGTGGTTCTTGGATTGCACGGCAATCATGCTGGCAGTGTTTGTGTAAAGACGGACAATTGTGCTAAACAAAAAGAGACTTTCAAATATGCTTCACCTCAACCTGCCAGCACAGCCAGTCCAGGGCTAAGGTGACTCATTTCATTTTATTTTGCTGTTTCTCCATGTTACCAGTAAGTAATCATCCTTGTAAAATGTTTATGGGAGCCACTGCTGTGACTCATGATTTTATCCGTCTCTTGTTCTCTGAGCCCAGGCTGAAATTGATAGGCACGGCTGTGTGAACACCTGAGGCCCATCCTGTCTGCCATTTCTCCAGGCTGAGAGTTTCTGAGCTACAGACACAATGCTGTTGCCTCGGCAAAGAAGTGATGGCATTAGGTGTACCTGATTGAGAAGCTAAAATTGGAACGCATTCCTTGCCCCTTACACAAATCGTCTGACCATAAATCTCTCATCTCGAGAGGAAGAACAGCAGGCAGACATTATTCACAGCCTCCCACCCCTCAACCCTACCCCCTCATGCTCAGATCATTTGTCAACATGTTATAACACAGAAGAGCCACACTATTGGAATACCTGGTGTTTTATTACAGACAAGAACAATTCCATTGCCTGCCACAGAACCCTCAAAAACAGCTTCAGGTTACTTTGTGTTATTTCTGTAAACATTTAATGCTGCCTTTTTTTTTGCTGTCTGAGGCAGATTAGCTCCCAGTCAGATCTACCTTGAAGGAAATTTTTGACTTTGATGCATTTTCCTTTTTATCAGTTTGAAATCTTTTTAATGCACACGACATTTAATTTAAAAATTCGCAGCTGCCCCAATGATAAAGTCAACATGTTGTTGTCCACAAAAACTTAAATTCAGTGGTATGGTTTTTACATGGTTCTATTTCAGAGCTGTTTTATAGGTAAAACTATCTTTAACAAAGAGCAGGATTTACATTGATAATGAAATTAATTCATCCATATTTCATTCATAACTCTTGATAATATTTTTTTTTTCAAATTGAAATGTATATTTGTGTATTTAAAGGATTAGCTTAGTGAAAACAATACATCTGTGTATTACATTATTATTAAGCCTGAAACTATTAAGAGTTTACTATTATAAACATTTTGTATCTAGTGCTATCAGTGTGAATTCTTAGCGGTTTACAAGCTTTTCTAATAATAGTTACTTAATCAGCAAGGCTTGTACTTTAAAATCATGATTTTATTTCATTTTTACACCTTTATGGGAAAGACTTTACCTTATTCTAAGTTCAACTATTCATTTTAGACAATGAACAAAGACTGATATTTGGATTTCTTGTGGTTGCCTAGCAATAAGAAAAAAAAGAAATATACAAGACAAATTTATTTATAATACTTAGGTTACTTGAGGACTTATATATTCCCTTGCAAAACAGTACTGGTTACTAAAGCTGGAAGTGATTTGGTATGTCAAGAAATAACAGTGTTTACTTGTTCAGCATTAATATGGTTTAGTGTTTCAAATAATATTTTCATGCTCTCGTTAAAGAATATGACAATTGGTTATTTTTTTAAATAACTAGCACCAGCTGTGGTAGTTACTAATATATTGAAGCAACTGGTTGCTAGGACTTCAAATAATTCAGATCAATGAGTAACCAGTCTGGTTTCTTCAGTTTTAAATGTAGTGTATTCAGCTGTAAATCAATAAGAAATTAAAAGGGTTATCCCTAATGCATTGATCTTCAGTCATATTTTCAACATTATCTGACTCAAGTTTTTATTACATAAACGCTTGGACTATTGATGGACTTATAATTATGTCATTTCATTTTATACAGTACCTCAAAATGTTTTTGTGAAATACTAATAGTTCATATTTGTGAGCTGAATATTTCTGCAGTGCAAATTTCAAATTCTCTGAATCTACCACTGTTTGTCAATAGAGATTTGAATTATATGTATGCTTTTCTGGCATGTTTCTCAAACCAAGAATAATTGGCCCAGAAAAGACTGAACTTTACTATTGTGTTTGCCTTTAATTACACTTTAAAAGGTATAACTAGATTGAGCATTTCATTCTTTTTTCATTCTTACACCAATGTCATGAGAGTAAAACTTGAAGCAACATGTTTTAAAAACACTGTTCTTAAATCTAGAATTATTTTCTGTGGTTTAAGGGAAGCCCCATCCCCAGATTCCTAAGTATTCCTCTCTTATTCTTAAAAAATATCTTCCATCCTATACATTCCAGACCAAACTCTGGAGATATTTCTTCCTTCCCACAAGATAAGAAAAAGTTATCTTAAAAATGTTGAATCAATGATTTGTGCTGGCTCTGGTTCTTTTAAGTTTTATAAGGAACTATACATGAACAGTACATATGGAATAACCTTTCTATATGTATGTTTGTTTCTATGCATAAATTCATTTGTAAATGAGCATCTGGCATTATATGGAAAATGGTAAAGTAGACAGTGCTTAGAGAAGTATTGATGTTTTCTTGAAAGAAAAGAAAGACATTTTTGGGGAAATTGTATGATTGACTGCTTCAAACCACCAGCTTCAAAATACCCGTGGAGCAAAATGTGCAGTCAAAACTAAGAGATACAGTTGTTAAAGACAACTCCCACACACAGCAGTCTATGTAATCTCTTAAGAACAAAGTACCATTCTAAAGGGAATTTGAAGTAAGTTCCATTAGTACATGAACAATTTTGAATCGTAATGCCACTTTAGGTGTCAGCGGAAAGTAACTTGTTAGAGCTATGACAGACATTAGTTTAATATCTTTTTAAATCAAACCCAAAAGTAATCCTTACATAGATATGTTCAGATATCTGTGTAAAGCAGATTTGTGAACTGCTGCAAAATTGATTTAATTATATTAGGAATAGAGTTCTGACATTTTGACAGTGCAAAGCAGCTTGATATTTCCTGGGTAACTCCAGGGAAATGACTTCTTTGGGCCAAACCCTCCACTCTTGTTGGAGATGTACAGTATGGAGACCTGTTAATTGATAGGCAGCACTACAGGATTTAAACACATACTGTATATACAGTACAGCCATCCATTTTCTAACTTCTTCCAATTCAGAGTCGCAGGGGAGCTGAAGCCTATCCCAGCAAGCATCGGGTACAAGGCAGGATGCACCCTGGATGAGATGCCAGTCCATTGCAGGGCACACACACATACAATTGCATACACTCACACCAGAGCCAATTTTCACAGCAGCTAAATAACCCACCAGAACATCTTAGAGTATGGGACGACACCAGAGCACTCAGAGGAAATCCATAGGAACTTAGGGGGAACTTAGAAACACCATCCTAATGGTAACCACCATGCCCCCATGTGGTCCTGCAGAATAACACTGTACAGTATATATATATATGTATGTATGTAATGATTCAGAATATTTGCTAAAATCTTGACAAACAAAGAAAACGTTCCCCATAAACCTGAGGGCAAGAGTCTCAACCCACTCCTCATAGGCTGATTTAACGCTTTCATTCTAAGGAAAAAGTAGAAAACAGCCCAATTCAGGAACTGAACCTACTGTCGGACCCCAGCGCTGCAAGGGTAACCACTGTGGTTCCATGTCATGCCTTTATCACATATTATTCTGTGCTAATTTATTAGAACATGAATAAGATTAAATTTGTTTACATTTTGGAGGGATTTTATTAGCTATTTTGGGTGCCACACAAGCATCTAATATAAATATTAAGAACATAAGCAAGAAACAAACTCAAATCTGGTCATTTAGAAGGCTTTTTGGAATCAAAGACCAGCCCTACTGCTAAATTATTTAGCACATTCGATGCAAATAGTTGTTTGGATAGAATTACAAGTTACCTGATGATGATGAATTTTAATACAACATCAAACAATTACAATTCCTTCTATGAAAATTGTCAAAAGTTGATCTTCAATACCTAAAGAAAATATTGTCTTTGTTCAGAAGGTTAAATAAATTATAGAACTTGAGGTGATGTGATAGGTTTGCAAACCACCGTATTCACAACCTTGCAAAGACAATAAGAAACTATGTGATTGAAACTTGAAAACGGTAGAATGACTCTTTCCCAGTACTTGAAAAGTCAAGGATACACAGGTCGGCTATGCTTGCTAGCATTAATTATTTTCAAAAGACTGACTTAATCATACATTTTTTTATCATAATACACCCTTTACTACAAACAAAATGAAAATATAAATTATTGAAAGTTTGGGTTAAAATCTGTTTTCATTACCATCATCTTACAACACTGATTACATAATTATATGTTTACCACATCTGTTTGTATGCTTCACAGTACATACCTGTAGTTTTTTTTGTAGTGTGTACAAATACAAATTAATTTCACAATTAATACAAAATACAAAAGTTTACACAAATACACAAGTCAGCTACAAATACATATAAGGGAAAACGAGAGTAGACACAAGGAATAGGGTACAAAAGCGCAAGAATACAGGAAGCGAAAAAAAACAGGGACACGCATGGGGTCAATAAACACCAACATTCTTTGTGAATTCATGTTCCATGAATTTATAAACTAAAAAGATAAAAAGAACCATTTTATTTACATCATAGAAAAAGCAAATATCACTGCATCTCTGAGCATTGTATGTTTTAATTACAACATGCAGTTAAATCATAACAAAGATCCTTGCTCTGTAGTTCTCCACTGAAACATATTTAACAAAAGAATCTCAACATTGTTGTGCATTTCTTTAAGTAATATAAAAAGCTAAGATACACATAAAACATAGAACTATACATAAGATAAAAAACTCAAATTACATGTTAAATACATAAGTACATATTGTATAATAAAAAGTGCTCTACTCAGTGAAAAACATATATACAGTACTGTATTTTTTGTTGTGATACAGCTTTCATTGCTGGCAGTAACAGTACATTATAATTAACATATTTATTCTTTTAATCAATCCTCCTGTTTCTGCCATGTTAGACAATGAAAAGGTTCTGGGCTGTAACATCACTTTATTCAGATTCTATAATTTTCAATGATACTATTATCTTTATAGACAGGTGCTGTGATTGTTATCCAACCACTGAAATGAGCTCCTGATGTAAGACAGCAAGGTTAGAGGTGTGGTGGAACCATTCTAAGTTATACTGCCGCCATTTTCTGTAATGTCATGCACAGAAACTATAGGAAATGTAATGATAATGGGAAACTTTTCAGAAGTGGTAGTACTTGTCTTCACAGAACTGCAGTGAATTCCAGTGATGATTAGTTCAGTCTTTCTAGAATGAGTGATTAGAAATTCCTGCTGATCAAATTCATGCTGTAAGAAACTCACAGGGATTAAGCAGGACAGTGAGATATTATGGATTGTCAGAGTTGTTCCTCACTTACTGGAAAAACACATTAAATTGTCCAAATTTAAAAAAAATTGTGAATTTTGTACTTTTCTTCTGGGATCTCATCAGTGTTGATTTTGCAACTTTTAGAGCCAAATATTGTGATCATTCTGTTTTGAGCACAGGTGCCCCCAGATCCTTCTGCACTGGATTCCACGAAGCTCTGTGTGTCAGTGGAAAACAAGGGGAGTTTTACAAAATGAAGAGTTTCAGCAGCAGCTAGATGAATGGAATCTATTATGTCCTATTCTTTGCTGAAACAGTCCATTGTAAATGTTTCAGAGAGTCTCAAAGTATCTGTGGAACAAAAGGACATTTGTCAAAATACATAGAACTTCAAGAATATCACTGGATTATGTTAACTTTTGTTCCCTTTTATCTTTAAAAGTATCTGAGTGTCTACAATGAGAATAAACAGTAACATTTAGGAATGCAAACCAAATATATAAAATATGAAGTAAAACATTGACACATAATGAGAGATTAATTATAAAAGATGTATAGTCACATCTAAAGGATAGTGCTAGGTGAACTACAATATGTTAATTTCAGTGGTTCTTGTGTCATGAGGGATCTTCAGTGAGATGAAAAAGAAGCAATTTTACAGAGGGAGCTAAAGTATACAGCAGCTCTGCAATGTGAATAAACAAAGTTTTCAGTTTATTTTAGAGAAACGGAACACAGCAAAACAGCTGTCTGACTGTCAATATTGTGACAGATAGATTCTAGATGCTTGCACTAAGCATTTGCACAATTGTTTTGATCACAATTTCTGCCTTCCTGTGGTTGTCACAACAGGAGGAGGGCTGCAGGCTACTTTCTCTCTATCCTTCTAAAATCTAAAAATGTAAAGGTTACAAAACTTATTTCTGCTGTGCATTATATGCACAGAGGAATTATGCACACTACTGTATGTATGTCATTCAGCACATAAAGAAGATATCATATAGAAATCATGCATACATTTTTAGATGTGTGTGCATTTTCTCAGTAGTTACAGTTCTACAAAACAGTTCTCTTTTTTTAGACACAAGATATCTTTATATTGTTTTGTTACATTAACCTGCACAATAAAGAATGGGCTCTCTGTCCTGATAAAGTAGTTCTTGTCAAGACAATTTCTCCATCTATCCAGTTTGTCCACTCAAAAGCCATTTTCACCCCCACATACAAAAATATGAATGGGATATTTGGGATTTGTGGCTCTACCAATAAAGCAATATTTAATATTTGCAATTGTCCTTGTAATGCAGAACTTTCAAAATTCTTTGGATAAATACACTTCAGAATGCAGGTCTTCCCTCTAAGCCATATTTTGAGATTCAGTTTACAACCATTGTATTGGGAAAATATCATTGTTCTTTAAATTCAGTTAAAAAAGCCTTGGCTTTTTCTTAATTTAATTATTGTTTTACCCATGCACAACAACATTTTTAATAAACAATGACTGTATCATATTCTCTGTGTCTCCATCCATAGGCTCCTTCAGCATGACCCAAGCTACCTCATATCATTGCCTATTAATATTTACCTATTTCATGGTGATTTGCTCATATTCTCTTACATTGACAGCTTTAGCAAGAGCTCACAGAATGGAATGGCTCCCTAAGTTATCAGCTATCATTCCTTGCACACAATTGAAAAAAACGAAATGAGATCCAAAACAGCCTCCCCCCATTATACAGGCATATGCTGAGAGGTGGTCTTTATCTCTACTCAGAGTTTATCCTGGCCGGGAGAGGTGCATAACTGTAAAATTGAAAAAAGAAATACATCTGAGAAGGTAATGAACCTTGTCCAATCCCAGTCTTTCTGAGGAGCTCTGGGACTCCAGACAGGGAGAATTTTGATGAAGTTGTTCTCAGTAAGCAATCGACTCCCTGCTCTCTTCCTGGGAGTCAGTGGAAATGGGAGGCAGGAGGCCACAAGTCCACCCTGGTTGTTCTCTGAGACAGGAGATTACACTCACCTAAAACTGAAGAAAAATAGATTATTTTCTGAGAAGGACCTTAGTGTCCCCCTTATTATTATTGACTTTCTGGAGTGACCTGATACCTTTTTATGCATCTTCTTCTGATTAACTTTCTGAGCTCTGAGGAGCTTAGTAAGAATCTCCATTTTATTTACTTTATGAGGTCTAAGCACCTCATTAAGTACAGTACCTGGTGCTGTCCTTGAAGTCTCAGATGCAGTAAACCTCTGTCCATTTCTGAAGTGGTTGAAGTTCAGACTTCATTTTTCAAAGTTCAAAAAGTCTGCATAGTCTCATTATTTTTTAATCTAACAGTTGATTTTCTTAATCTTATATTTTAACCTCTCAAGGTACATACAGTATATAACCAATAGGTATATGCTAACATTATTGCCATGCATTCAAGCAGTATCAATGGTTTGTACTGTACATACATACAATGTTTTCCATTAATTTGAAGTTATACTGTAAACATCCACATACTGTAAGTAGTAAAATACTTGTATCGTAAAGCATCTCATAAAGTATTCAGTATATTATAATAAAATCAACCAACACATTTTCTTATCTTATTATGAAAACTCAACATCTTATATTTGCTTGTACAAGAGATATTGTCTGGTTAGATACAATCCGTAACAATATCAGCCTAAAATGTATGTTTTATTTTAATGTTATGCGTTACAATGGTATTTTTGTACTTTGCATAAATATGTAATATTTCCCTATAGAATTAGCTTTAGTGAAGACCTTTAAAAAGGAAAAAACAAGATGTTATCGTAACAAGATGTATCGTAAAGGCTAGCGAAAGTACAAATCATTGACATCTATTTGAAACTTGGTTTGAAGCCAAGACCTTGGTCATTCACGAATTTAAAAAACAGATCAAGAGTGAATCTTGAAGAAGGTAGGAAATAACTTCTGTGGGGAAGCAATAGGAAGTGTTTTGGAGAACTGCAAACAAACTGTAGAAGACATTAAATATTTTCAACAACAAAGGGTTATTGTTGTCACAAATGTATTTTTAAAATTTTTGGACCTGTCCTTCTGTAACATTATGCCCCATTATAGATGAGCTAGAAGACGCATTGATTGTCCAAGCCCAATTGCTAATACTAGTAAATAGCAGCAGTAAGCACAATTTTCTTTTTAGATTGTCAACAGCTGCAGACAATGGAATGTGTTCTTTTGCAAGTGGAACGTAACAGGTGAATTGAATGCCGTCTGCTTTCTGCTGATCAGTACCTTCAGCCCTGCAAAGAACATCGGTTAACTGTGGCAGTTTAATTCCACCTCTGCTGGTCTACAGATTTCTCAGATGTCCTGTTCCCTGTTGTTTCATTTAACAACAACAGATGGTCTAGGAGGCAGAATTCTTTAATTGCAATCTTAAAAAAATATATAAAATGTTGTAAAGAGGTCAGTTGACTTTGCTTGTATTGTGTGTGTGAGTAGTTTATTTCCACTGTGACGTACACTTAAAGGGAAGCTAACAACTGCGTCTCTATAGCTATCTACTGATATCTCTATCAGTATCAGGCATGCAATAGTTTTTGGCACTATCTTGGTGTGTTCCCCTCAATAGTTATGCAGTTTACCCTACTTGTTGCATCAGTAAAACTTATTATGACACCTACAGTAGTTTAATATCAAAAGAATGAATGTCATATTAGGTTCTATTTTGAAGCATTTGCAGAAAACCCTTTGAAGGTTTTTGCAATATTTGTTCAACTTTTTTTCCAAAACACGAGGAATAACAGCGCCCAACAATTAAAAATGTTTATTGCAGCAAGATTTGGCTTAACCTGCTTTGCTGAGGGCCAACACTCTGGCCGTAGGACAAGAAGGGTGGGACACCCATGGAAGGTAGGGAGATAATCAAGAGGGTACTGCAAGGGGTAGATGGATTGAAGGAGGAGTACAAAAGATTAATGCTGGGGAAAAATATCTAATGCAGTTTTTTTGATTTAGGAAATGACATCAGGAATGCTAATGGGTTAGGCCAATTAGGGTAAGAGTGAACTTGGCTATTTTCTTAACTCTGGAATTTCCATTGCAATCTCCATTTGGAGAATTTAAACTATCAAGACATTTCTCCAACGAACCTTGTAACATTTAATTTAATGGATGAGCTTTATAGTCATGGATGATAGCATTGTGAATTAGAGTGAATGGTTTTCACAGGCTCACTGAGGAGTAAGATGGCTATAAAATCACCTTCATATAAACAAAATTGGTAGAAAGCATGTTGATTTTCTGTGTATACAAAGTTACCACTTGTAATTGAATTTTAACTGCTAGCCTTTTTTTTCTCCAAAGATTACAGTCATTTTCTGGTATTAAGCATCTAACAGTTAAGAGTTAAAAAAATCCCAAATATTACATAGCTGTTAAAAAGCTGCTTTTTATTTATGAGAATCTTAGATAATGCAAGAAGTACGGAATTGTAAACTCTTTTAGATGGTGCTAAGTCTAGAGTTAACTTGGGGACATAACAATATCACATTATTCTTCAGTGATTCAGAATCATTCATTAAATAAACTTAATGAAATTCTTTACTGACCACAGTTCTAGAATACCTGACCTCCTCTGCAGTTTCTGTCACACCAGATTTTGAATCCATATTATTTAGCAACAAGACAAGTACAGGACTAAAGACCCAGAACATGAGGAGAATGCAGACAAATCAAACAATAAATAAATCTTTAATCTTGTCAATCATGTCCCTCTTTTAGACAACTGCAGATTTGGCATCCAAACAGCTCAGTATTGCTACCTTTGGTTCTAACAAAGGAAGAGAGAGAACCAGACAAAATAAGGGCTGTGTATTGATTATACCATAGGGTCCCAATACAGGGAGGATAAAGCAGCCTTAAAACAAGTAAAGAAAAGAACCTGGGAAGGACATAATTTCACATCAAAAAATGAAAAAATTCACTCCGAAAGCAGTTCCTTTCCCAAAACCCATTTAATTAGGCTCAGTAGAGTAAATGAGATTGCTTACAAAGAAACAAAGTGGCATACACATGCAAATCTCTTGATATTAATTAGAAAAATTTGAATGGGGAAAAAAATGCATCGCTAGAATAGCCTGTAAAATAATTTCTTCACGGTTCAGTTGTCAGAACTTCTTCTCCGTTTGCTTTTTTGCTTAGTAATGATTTTCAAGTTTTATGAATGTTAAGACAGTCAAAAGAGTATGATAGACATAACAGGTGATCTTTATGACTTATGTTTAAATGACGACGGCTATGATTTTGGAATAAAGAAAATCTAAGCTGTGGAAAATTGTTTAATTTTTTTTTCTGTAACACATTAATGTTTAATGTTGCTTTATAAGCCCTATACAATTTCTTACATTAGGAATTCATCTTCTTGTATACCCCAGCTTGTTCTCCATGAGACACAGACAGGGAGAGAAGCTTGGGGTCAGAGCGCAGGGTCAGCCATTAATACAGCACCCCTGGAGCATTTGGGGTTAAGGGCCTTGCTCAGGGGCCCAACAGAGTGGGATTTGAACCAGCAACCTTCCAGTCACAGGGGAAGATCCTTAGCCACAGAGCCACCACTCCACCCATTACAGGTGTTATAGAAAATGCCAGTACAAAGCCAAAGGTATTGCAAATTGACCTGTTATTTTTTATTGTTTTGTGTTTATTTAATGTTTGCTGTTGTGTTTCCTCTAATGCCACAGCCTTCTCCACTCCATCATGCCAAATCTCCTATTAGGAAATGTTTTTGCAGCTTGCATCAAAAGATGAATAGTTCCGTTTGTGTGTGAGTCATAGGAGCATGTCTGCCCTTCCTCAATCTCCTTGTACAGTACAGGAGTTCTAGCTGTTAATCTCTTTGTGCAGTACAGAAGAAACTCTAAGCCAAAATCTAAGGAAACAACTTAAAAAATGGGAAAATACACAATGCAAACAATGTTAAAAGAAATCTAGACAATTTTATTTTTAATAGACTGAATGTACTGTATCTTGAAGTAACACGATAGTGCAATCCAGTCAAGTCTCCAAGGAATATTTACTCTAGACCATAAAATGAAGCGATATTACCAAATTGATTTTTTTAATACATGTTTGTGACTCAGAATGCTCACAGATTGTTCATTTATTTATCATAATAATAATATTGACATCTGCCCCACTAAGAAATTATTGGGAACAGAACCCAATTTTGTTTTATACCTTGCATAAATTCAAATAAATATAGTGCTAAATTTTGCATTTCATATATTAATTAAGAAATTGGGAATACAGGGTATTTATTTGTGTCCAGTATAACATTTATTTTTGCAGTGAAAAGACATCGTAACTGGATTTGAACTACATATGGATAAAAAATAAGAATACATCTCTTTCAAACTAAACAGAAAAGTAATTTAAAAAGCATGCATTCACCATAAATTATATCTGTCATTATCACATTACAAAAACCTTGCACACTGTTTTGTAAGAAAACATTTCTTATTTAGATGTAAATAAACAGATAAAGCTTTAGTTTTAAAGCTTTATCTGTGCATGCTAAAATATGACTATAAAACTACACTACATGCCTTAAATGTATAATGAAAAAGATCATTTAAGACATTTTCCATTTCTTCCAGGACTGTGACTGTAGTTAATTTGGCCATATTGGACCCACTCCATAACCATAACCATTGGTACAGTTGAAACCTAACCCTAAGTTAGGTCACTGTTACAGTTTAAACCTAACCCTGTTTTTCAGAAACCTTTACCACAAGTAAAAGTTATCATATCAATATAGAATACCCAAATACCAATTTCTGGATACATAACATCTCAGTGTCACGGCTGTCCATTTTAATATGCACAAATTTAATTTCTGAAATAAAAAAAGTACTACCAGTAATGCCCTACTTCCATTAAAAGTCTGTGAAATCCCTAGCCTACATAAAAACATTGCATTGCATGTGTGATTTAGGTTTCCATTTATTTTAATGCAACAGCAAAATGTTTTATTGCTATGTGAATATACAATTCAATATGTATATACAGTATTTCTAATAGTTTTTTTTTAATCTCAGCACAGTGGATTACGAATTGTACTGCATATTTCATTCATGAATTTAATAAAAAATAAGAAGCTATTTTCAAAACTAATTCCAAGGTACAAATGTAACAGCATTATATTCAATTCTATATATCTGGTTTCCTGACAACTATTGGTGTCAATATTGTAATTGTATTTTGAATGTGACCATGATCACATTTTCCTAAGGGGCTACTGTGTACACCTCATCTTGAATCACAAGCATCTCACTAGACAGTTTCTCAATGTCAAGTCTCTTTTCCTCACACAATAGACCAATTTACTTAATTCTGAAATCTGAGTGCTTTGAACTTTGGCTTCATTAGAAATTCACATTAACAAAAAAACAAATTGGTAAATACACAGCCCTTTACACAAAGGACTGTCTCTTTTTCTCTAGAAAAATAAAACTAGAGGTAGAGCAGAAACTCCTAATAAAAAAAGAATACTGGCATTTAGTTTAATTGTCTATTTATTTATTGATTTTAAAGCTTTGTGTCTATTAAAGGAAGTTTATTATTAGTCAGGTGGTGCCTTGGGAGATCATTCATGTTGCTTTTTAGGTGCAGCTAACCATGGGTTTAAAAAATGATCACAGAATACAGTATGTGAAACATTATCCTGTGTATGGCTTTCTCTGGGCAAAGATTTAAAAATACAGCCTGCATATACTGCCTCCTAGTATGAAGTATGATAGGTTTCTCACAGTCCACATATTTTATAGTTTTACTTGACATTTTTCCTCAGTGAAAGAATACTGTTGCGATGATAACTTTCCACATTTCCTGGGGGGATAAAGTGTTCAGCTGTGTTTTGGGTGAGAAAGGCCCATGAAATAATATCTTTCAGTGAGAAACAGGTGTGCATTTACTGTTTGTGGGCTGGGGAGGGATAGTGTGAAAAGATTAGGTGGCTCATCCTGTTGCTTTCCAAATCCACCATGGAATCATAGAGCCTTAAAATAATCTGCAGGGTGAAGTGAGAAGCACTGAACTCTTCTCATCACATGAGCAAGCTTAGCTGATTAAAACATGAGCCTTTCTGTCCCCCACAATTCTATACAGGCAGTTATTTCTGAATCCAGCTTCTCAACTGTCTAGCTACAAAGACATAATTTATTAATTTATGTGTACATTTATGTGTAATTTATGTGTACATTTAGTCCTCACTGCATACTGTTTGTCACGATTTCTTGAGCAGGAAATTGCAATAGGTGATAAGTTGGAATGGTGTTATAATGGAAGCAGTTTATAGAGGGTCTACTCTGCATACTGTAGATATACAGTATGTATTGGAAGTATTCAAATACGTAAACTTTTCAATTGCTTTACTACTTCATAATATCAACTGTAATGAGTTGAAGTGAACACTGCCAGAGTGGTACTCTAATGTTGCTCTTCATCTAGGTAGTTGATAAAACTGACAACATTGATCCAGTACACAAAAACATGATAATTCCTTCAGAGAGAAAAGTGGACATTTATAGTACAATCATATTGCTAATGTACTATTGGGCTAGTATTATTTACTCCCAAATTACTTCCATTCTAATTTTAATGCATTTCTGAAAATGAAAGATTGAATTAAGGAAGCTGAGAAGTAACCACAGACTCTCAAGTTTTCCATTTTAACAATGAATACAGGTTTGATTTTTACACTATTGCCCTTCTTACATACCGCACTTTGGCTGGGGAATAGGTGTGTGAATGAAAATTAAGCAACCGGGATACCTTAAGAATTTGTGAGAGCGTACTTATGCAGCCACTTGTGGCCTCATCCAGCAATAATACTGGATATTGGCATGAGAACTTTGAAAATATAATGGAAATAAGGCCAAACATCTGGTTTTGTCTTCCCATGAGCCAGAATCCACTGATTTGTCATGACTGATTTTTTTATACTGCACTTTTAATATAGAATAATATTCCCTGCTCAAACAGTTGGAGACAGACACTGCTATCATCCTGTCTCAACAATATAATTATTGTATCTGATGAAAATATTTGTTGCATATACTGTAGTATGATCAGTGCAGGAAAGCACTAATGGGTTAATAAACATCTAATACTCTACATACTGTATTTGTCTGAAAACCACATTGCAGTACTTTAAGGAGTCAGAGTGTAACAAATTACAATATTAACAAATTCAGTTGTTTTGATTAGCTTATAGTCGCCCCATGAAATTCGGTGTTTTCTGAGAAATTCTGTGAAACTAGGCACATTAAAAACTGAGGTCTTATCCAGGCTAAATTCATGGCATGTAATCCCCTTTTTAGAAAAAGCTGAACAGCCACTTTACAGTTCAAAACCGTATGTGTTATGTTACATTTTCAAGAAATAGCATTTTTAAACTAAGAAAAAACAAATTAAGTGAAGCTACCTTTTCACTAACTTAAAACAAAACTAAAGTGACACGTACTTCTTTGAGCAAAGAAAGGTTATTGGTAGTGGTAATATACCACATTTTGCTTTCTGCTACCGCCAGTTTTGATGTGCATTCTAGATGGCCACATCTGCATACAGTGATTTGTGTGTATCAGCTAAGCAGTTTTTGTTTTCCAGGTTTTGTATTTGTATGAAGAAAATATTTTTATGTATCAGGCATAGGTTTACCTTTCATAGGTATAGCTGAGCCATAGAACTGAAGAAAAAAAAAGTGTTTTGTTTGTAATAACTTTGCTGCCTGAAGAGTTGTATTTTCAACTCTCAACTCTTTTCCTTTTCTGAAATAGAAAATGTCAGTGTCATAAAAAGCTTGGCTCTCAGATTCCACAGTGTGCTTTTCAGGGTCATGGTGTGCATAATTATTGAAATATGTTCTAGCCTTGAATTTGGCAGAGGGTCTGATATTCATTTTGTTAAATTGTCTATAAAAAGTAGTTTCAGATATGGATTTTAATGTAAGACTGCCATGTGGAATGAATAATATTCTGTGAGAGATTTAATTGGTTAGCAAAATAGCTGTGATTGCTCAAACACAAAAAAGAAAAAACATCACGAGTGTTTCATAATCACCAAGAAGAAATTATGGCAGTTCACGAGATCACTGGAAATACTCTCAGGCATCTTTATTTTTTTTAAACTACACAGGCTAATAAAAGTAAAGTTTCTGGATCAAGACAGAAAAATGACCAGTAATAAACTGCATGTGTTTAATGGTACAAGGGGTGAAATGCAGACTTATAACTTTTGCTACTTAAATATGTGGGACCTTTATCTGTGCCTTCTTTCCATAATTTCCCTCCTGTTTTTAAAATGACAAAACTGGAGGTTCAGAGATAACTGTATGTGGTCTGAAAATGAATGTAACTCATGTATTCCGTACACTCAGTTCATTAAGATAAGAATGAGAAACTCCATAATGGATATTTTGGGTATAATACTTCAGATTATCCAAATGTATATATTTATGCAGGATAGGCAGCTGATACCATATATTTACAATAAATATTTAGTTTCACATAATGGCTAAATTTAACAGAAATGGTTGTTTCACAATGTTTTCCTATCCTGTGCCATGGAAGATAAAGAAACTCATTAAGAATATCTACATACAGGTTTGAAATTAAAGTCATTTTTGAAGGAGAAAAAACAGTGCACAAGCACTACTGAGTATCAAATGAGAGCTGCAGAAAGCTGGTTTTGATATCTCTCTGTTGGTGAGTTATTTTCTTTTTCACTTAATTTTCTTCAGTTCTTTTGGAAATCCTGTTGGATTCCTCACTGGTATAGTAGCAGACAGTTTATTGGCATTTCCTCAAGCAATCAATTCAGGTTAAGAATCTGACCTGACACATTTCTGGGTGTTATTTTATTAATGTGTAAGATGAAAAAAGAAACCTTTCGGTTTATCCTTAGCTCGACTGCATTGTTTGAATTGGGATAATGAGAACAACGCAATTTCCTGTCAGGGTGAATCAATATTTTAAACAGTACTGTTTCACTATAAATTCCTTTAGAAAAAGAGACAATCTTGAAAGAGACAATCTTGAATCTTTGTAACGTATATGTAAAATGTCCTGCTGTTTTCCATGTTGTATTTATTGTATTTTAAACAGATGACGGTTTTTATTTATGTGAATGGATGTGATTCCAGCCATAAATATGTAGATAAATAAATGTGATTCTGAGAGAAGTAAAAATACATCCTGATTTGTATGAGCTAGGCTTTTAAAATTCTGCATTATTGCTCCATTCTCTTGTTAGTACCCTGCACTTACATTTAATTACACTAAATAATGGAAAGTAGATGGTCTACTTAAAAAAACAACTTTAAAGAATCATTCTGCAATTAAATGATGGCTCGTCACAAAAGTGTCATTTAGAGACCCACAAATAAATCAACAGTAAATACTTTACATCTCTGTAAAGGTCAGAAACAGACCGTAATTGACAATAACAGTGCTAATGCAAGTAAAGTACCTCAGCGGACTCGGGTGACTCAAACATTGAAATTGTTTGCTCCAGGTTAAGCTCCATAACCAGGCCATTGCAAGTTTGAGCCTGGGTCATGACAATAGTCAAATGGGACCAGGTTTCCAAAAGTAGCAGTGTGCCACTGGGGGTTGCGGTAATGTCAGTAAGAGCTATGCAACTCCACCAAACCACACCTGCTCTCCTGTCAGGCAGGTCCAAGCTTGGGGCCATCCACCTGACATATGATTAAATGAACGGTTGAAGCAGAGAGGTTATTCCTAATTTTTTAAACCCATATGAAAAGACTGGCAGTTCCAGATTGGGTGCTATAAAATGTAAAATAAACTAGAAAAGATAAACACCTTCACACCATAATGGACACTCCAAAATATATCCTTTAATCATTAAGTGTTTCTAAACCACAGATGTATACACAGGTATTTTCAGGTTAAATTTAAAATTGAAGTAGCTCAGTTCAAAAGTCAAGGTACAAGATACACATACTTAATTTTTAAAAATAACACATTTAATTGATTACAGTATTACTGTTGAGCATCATATCACGTTACGCTGATGTGTTTATTACAAAAGGGACAGGCTTGTTTTTTAACTTCATTTTTGCCTTATGCAGACCCTATTGGTTTCTCTTTTTGGGATGTACTGTATATTTCTGCATTATTTGGATATATTGTCTATGTTCTAATGCTATGGCATTTTCCTAAATTATTTTACTCAGTTGGAACCTTTTTAGCCTGAGAATGTAAATGAAAAATTAGACAGGAATGCTCCTGTGCCTTGATATTTGGACTGTGTGACTTTTAACTTAAAAATGCCCATTAAGGGGATTTGGAACTTTTTAAAAAAGCATATAATTATTAAAAATATCATTCTAATTGTGAACAGTTGTATGGGTGTGCTCTTCTTTTTTTTCTTGCTGCTTTGTACCCGAGCAACCTGGGTTTGTCTGTTCTTATAAAAAATGAAAAAAATCCAAGATTGTTAAACATATATCATGAATCATGAATATGATTCCTATTCATTAGGAAATGCAGACTGACAGTTAAAAGAGCTGAATCAGGATTGCCAGCATCCAAATTAAACTTCAGCGACAATAAATAAATATAAAATAATATGCCTGTTTGTTTGATTAATAAGAATAATTGAATTTTTATGGAGTTTAAAGTTTTATGCGCCAAAAGACAGGCAAGGTCTTCTGCTGTCGTCCGTTGTAGGACTTCTATGGGGGCTAAAATTAAATTAATTGGATATGATTAAAATTAATGGAGTAATTAAAGACCTTGCTGGCCTATTCCTGCTTTATGCAATCTTCCAGCAGTGAAGGGACTTACATTTGCTCAGCAGAGCAGAAGAAAAACCCTGAGTCACTGCCCTTCTCTCCATAAAGAGATGGTATTTCTCCCTTCAGAAACAGTGCAGGCTTCATATTTCATTTAATTTATCACTCTCCCTCTCTGTGTTGCCTATACTGTCTTCTCTGATCTGCACACAGACCTTTGGCCCCTTCAAATCTAATATTAACCTGTATACTGCTTTAGTTGTTTATTGATTTTTAGATAGTTATGAGCAAGCATAACACACAAACACAAAAAGAAATAGTGAATTTGATTTAGCCAGTGCCTCATTTTCTTCACTAACACTATTGCAGACATTGCTGGTGTCTCATGACAGTACTCTTATAAATGAACAAATTATAAATGTCAGCATCTGTAATCTGTTAGATTCATAGAGCACATTATTTGTTATTTGAAATCCTTAGATAAGAACGTATCAAAGTACAGTTTGAGATTCAGTAGCAGTAAACTTTAAAGCGGAATATCTTTACAAAATTCAATTTATCTATTATCGCTTCCAATGTTCAGCCGTTCCGTTTATTTAATGTTTCTTGTCAGAATCAGTCATCTATTATTCATCAAACCATTTAAAATTTTCCAGCATATTTCATAAAAATGCACCCTTATTACCATAAAAAACAGTTTTTGAGGAAATTCTATCTTCTGTCCTTGCACCTCGTTGATGGAGTAGATAAAGAACATGTACATTTAAAATACCCACTTAAAAGACCTGCATTCCTTTCGGTAACAGTTCTACATTTCACACCTTGTATACAATGCATGTCAGCTAGTAATCGTCAAATCTTTTGTAATTACCTGCACAACTTTCATTCCATAGTACATAATGGTAGGATAGGTGGCTACTGGGAAAATTGGCTCTGGTGTGAATGTGTGTTTGTTTCTATGTATGCCCTGCAATGGACTGGTGTCCAGTCCAGGGTGTATCCTGCCCTGAGCGCATTGCTTTCTGGGTTAGGCTCCAACTCTCCCATTCTTCTTTTGTGCTACTTGTTAAATCAATCCAAACTTCTCTGATACTGAGAAAAGATGTGTAGGATTTCTTCCTGTTTGACAATGAATTTGTTATTGTCTCTTATTTTAATATACTGAGTGAAGAGTCTGAGTCTGTCCTCTTGTCTAGATGCCACCAGAATACAAGAACTGTGACAGTGACATGGAAGTGCTACAGATCAATTTCCCATGGTAATTTTTTGTTGTGGTTCAAACGCCTTTCAAGAAATGCACTTTAATACAGAAGATCACAGGAGTCTTTTCCAACTCCTCTCCTGGCAGCTCATTGAAATTCAGGTCTGTACCTCCCACAATGCTAGGTAATAACTATATGTCGAGTTTAAAACTGAGTATGACTTGACAACAAAAAGATAATAATGACAGAATCTCAGTTAATCAGCCGAACAGAATAGATGGAAGAAAATGTAAAATGAAGAAAGAACATGTTCCTTCAAAAGGAGCAGCTATCCTTCACATAAGAAACAACACATTCTTATTTCAATATTTTCTACAACCTGATTTAATCCTCATTCTCATACATAGGCACACAAAGTATGCTAACAGCAATGAATGATGAATGTTGGATTTTTTTTTTGGTCTTGGAGTATCCCAGTGTGATGGTCCTGCCATCTCAAGGGGTTCAATGTTCGATTCTAGACTGGGGCTTTCTTGAGGTGTTACATTTTCCCACTTCCCAAAGACATGGTGGCTAGGTTAAAAGATGTTTCTAAACTAAGGTTGTCCAGTCCTGGTCCTGTAGGGCCATTGTCTCTGTGGGTTTTTATCCCAGTTATCCCTTAATGATCTAAACCACCTGGTGACTGGCTCAACTGGACCAATCTACATCCTGCATTTCATGTGCTGCTTAAAAAGCTGCAGACACACAAGCCCTCCAGGACCAGCGTTAGACACCCTGGCTCTAAATTGTCCCTGTGTGCTGTGAAACCTGCAGTGAATTGGCTTCCCATCCAGAGTGATTTCTGCCTTGAGTCTGTTGCTTCTTTGATAGGCTCCAAGTTGCCAAAACCAAGAGAAAAAAACACTTTCTGATACTGAAGGTTGAGTTACATCAATGTGAAAATCCTCAGATGATTTTAAGTCAGTATGTAAATGCATAATACTAAAGTAATAAGGGTGCTGGCTATTTTTTAACTTTATGGGAAAGTGTCCGGGCTTGGAAAATAATACCTTCATGTCATATGATATATAGTGATTTGAAGAAGGAACTATTCAGCATGTGTGGGATGAGAAAAAGCGTGTGACACCTGAAGAAGGCTCCACAGCTGAAGTGTAGTGTTTTTTTTCTTTACCTCTCAAAATGAAATGAACCTATACCTATTCTTATAGATAGTGATGTCAAGTTTCTTCTGCAAACTTCAGTAGCATTTTCTATTGTACTTCTTATGTACAACTATAACACAAGCCAAGTTAATGGCAATCTCAGCTGAGCCATTGACTGACTCCTCTGTGCTAATCTGACTTCAAGGGAAAATTTGCCACTTTTGAAATATGTTCTGTTTTTTTACTTGCACATAAATCAAGTTATGGAGTTTGGTGTACTGTGTAAAAACGTGTTTCTCTGCAACCATCTTTATATCAATATCACCTTCAAAAACATTCTATACTCTACAAGATATGGAAAAACTTTCATTCAATAAGGAATTTCTCATCGATTTTCACTTGTTTTGAAACAATTTAATAGGAGGTGGAAAAGAGTACAAAAGCAGAAAAAAAGACAATGAGCTCAACCAATAGACTATTAATAAATCGAATGATGTCCTTGGGGTGTTTGCTTGTTTTGAAACATTAGCGCTTAATTTAAAGCCGTGAAAACCCTGCCTTCATCTCCAGAGTCTGCTTTGTTTAACATTACTGGAGAAAAAGTCTTTCAGAACTTAGCTTAGACTTGGCACTTCCTTTGTATGGTAAGGAGATCTGCTACAAGGTTTTTGGAAGGCACATCCAGTGAAAATGTTCTGCTTAGTGTGCTTTGCAATTCTTGTTGCTTTTGCAGCTGTTTCACACAGACAGAAGAGGTTATTTACAGTTTTTGCTTTGTGCTGCTCGATAAGTGATTCAGAACTCTTTGTATGGCGAGAAAGAGCACACTGTCAGTGGTTAATATGGTCATTAAAAAACAAATAGCAGGGATTTGCTTTTTAATCAAAATATGAATGGCTGAGTGACAGCTCCAGCCATGGAGCTGGTGTGTAGCTCATCTTTTCCATTTCTCTGTCTGAAGTAATTCAAGAGCTTAACCATGACGTAAATTATTTTAAAATGTTAATTTCCCTGTAAACGTGTGAGATGTGTGTGAGAGTTATACTCTATGAAATTTGTTTTCTGACAACAAAAATAGTTTGCTGTTTACTTGTGTTTGTAATTTGAAATACAGATTGAATAATTCAGAGGAAAACTTGATGCGTTTTATTTTTTTTCTGTGAGGGATACTCTGTTGACACATGAATACGGGATTTTATTAGAACTGTTCCTTATTATGTATCTATAACTAGCTAGCCACCTTTTGTAGTCCAGAGATACTCTCTGAAAAAGCATCCAAAACAGATACCCCTGGATTCTAGAGAAAACAGAGCATGCTTCCGTTGTTTTCCCAGCTGTGCAGAGTGGCGTGTATTAGGCTCTAGGGATGCATCAGTTTGTGATCAATAAATGAAAGCAAGAGAGAAACTGCATTCCCCCTGCAGTGCTCTGTAGCACCAACTCTGAAAGAGCTTTTCCATGTCATGCCATTAAAATACTACAAATTTTATAAACAGAAGTGTTGTTTCCCTTTCCTTCTATTTAAACACCAAACTGTTGTCACTCTTTCCAAATTTTGAGGTCTTATTTTTGCTAATTCAGTCTGAAAAAGCCTTTTTTTTCTAATCCACATTCCATGTGTAAAACCCAGTGGTGTCCAAACAGCTTTTGCCGTGTACTGCACTAATCATATTTGATATATCCCGTGATGCTCAGATGTGATTTTACATAAGCATTTTAAATTTAATATAATCCTTTATTTAACCAGATATGTCATTTGACAGCCAATTTCTGTTTACAATGGCAACCTGTAAAGTATCCATTTATACAACAGGAGCAATTTGAGTGAAATACCTTGCTCAAGAAACCTTAACCTTTCATATCAAGCATCCTGTAAAGCAATTGTTGTGAATATATCAGTTTATAACCTGCACTCCCACAGGAGAAATGCTTTGCTCACATCACTTCTATTTTTGAAGGGCAAATACACAGACTAAACTAAATAAAATTATTTAAATTTAAGACCCAGTCCATTTTTATATTTGTTCATAGTTACAGTTACTTTTATTTTAATACCCGTATTTATCTCCAGTTTACTTATTTACTAGATGTTTTTTTCAACATATACATTATCTTTTTTATTTTTGCACCACTGAATTCAAGAATTCATTATATCTCCAAAAGGTGTGGCATTAAATGAAGGTGATAGACTCACCATAAATGAGTTAATGCAATGATTAGAAATAGAGTACTGAGTGAGAGAACGGTTTTGTTAAGGGTAATTACAAAAGGATAATATACCCATATTGTTTGTCTGAATACATGCAGTGTATTTACATTTCTTTACTGAAGTGTTTGGGTTTTTACTTCACGGCATGATTTTTTATTTTTTTTCCTTACCCCTATGAACAAATCTGGCACAGTTTTCATACTGCTGGGACATAGAAAACTGCCTGCGTTTCTCAATTTCCCTCATTCTGCCTAAACTAGCTTTTGCTGACTCTGACTATTTTATTATAATGTCAGTTTATCAAAATTTTGCTGCAAACATAGGCAGAGAAAAATGTCAGGTACAACATTCCTACAGAAACAGCTTTATACCAAGTCATATATCATTGAATAAATTCAAATCATTGGAATAAGGTGAGCTGCACACCTTTAGTTTAAATAATGCTGCAATTGGGAATGTAGGGTGTATCAGGAATTGTAATTTGTTCTTTAGATAATGTCACATGGAGTCTACTGTACATGGTTGCTTTTATGATTTATAAAGCTGGATGTAAACCGTGATGTCTAGAGGATTATTATACAATGCTGTTATAGAACAAAATTGTTATTGTCAAAACTGGGGTGAATGCACATTTTTAGTACTCAGACAGCTACAGGGGAACACATTTTTCCATTCAATCCTAATGTAAGCCAATGTGAGTACTGACTGTTCCAAACTGATCTTATTTTGAGCTAATTTGTATAAACACAGAAAAATACAAAATGGTAGCACCTATGTGTGCAGATATAAATAATTAAGATAAAGTCTTAAGTGGATCAGGTTGCTATGTAATGATAATGTAATGTATTTCCATGATTGAGGGGGACTTTCATGAAAATTAAATGCTCACAATATAAACATACTTTGTCCTGATGCACAGAATATCCAGATTATCAGGAAATTAGCTCTATAATAGATGCCCATTTTATCCATTTGAAATCTCAGTATAGAACACATTATTTAAAGACAAATTTTCTAATTAATTGTTAAGTAGGAAAATGTGGATTTAATAATACTCATTACCTCTTTGTCAGCTACTTGTGGGTAATCTCTAGCCCTGATAATATGGTATTTTTTCAGCAGAGCACAGACAGCCCAATGACGTTAAAAATAAATACTGATGTTTGTATTTCTGCACAATTAGGTTAAAAATTCCTCACAGTTGACACAACACAGATGCTGTACTAAAACCCCCTTACAACACAGTCATGGAACAACACAACAACAATGAAGCTTTTGAAACTGTGAAAGTTATTTTTTGTTGGTTGTGGACTACAGGCTTGAAGACATCCTCAGTTATTCATGCCACGTCTTGCTCTTACAATGAATATTCATTAAATCTTATTAATATCACCCATCTACCTGTTGCAGCAGATGTACAAGGCGGCAATATTTTGAAAATATATTGTTGGTATTACAGGTAGAAGCATCTGACTTACTATAGATGTTGCTATACTACTTATTGATTAATTCTGAGGATATAGCACTATAACACTATTTCTATATTTATAAGATTGTTTTATTTCTTATAGTATGATGTCAATTTCATGTTTTGCACGGAAGACATTACAAACTCTTATAAAGGGTATTTACAATATGGGGCATAATAATAGAAATACAAAATCATTCTCATTTCCAACCTTAGTTTTGGTCTTGGTAAAAAACAGAACACTGTTTTGGTAAGTTGGAAATGTATACACTACTGTACGATAAACCTTAATAAAAATGTAATGTTTGCACGTTTTGAGAAGAGTGTGCCATCGTAAATTTAATGGCCTACTGCTGGCTGCTGTTTATAGGGCTATGCTTTATTCGGTGTTTGAAGCAGAGATGTTAAGTTTGTGGTTATTAGAAATATGAAGAACATAAAACAAATATGGGGAAGTAAGAATGGTCCAGTACAGCTTTAATCTGGAAGATAGACTCATAGATACCCAATCTTCTCTGACACCATTTCACTCACTCATCTCAATTTTTTTAACCCTCTTGAAAACAGAGCTCAGTATTCAAGGACCACAAATTGTTTCACAGCCATGAGCTCTGTAAAACACATATTCATGTGACAGCAGAAACAAAGCCTGTGACTGCCAACACTCAGGACCAATCTGGCTGGCGTTATACTGATTTTTCTGGCTTGCTGTCTGTTGCACCAATTGAAGTTTGAACATCCGCCAGTATTGCAAGATTCCTTTCTGCCTAAATGCACACTCCAATAAATTGCAGTAGTATAACTTTCAGGTACAATGAAGTGCAACTCCAGAGAGGGAATGAAGCGAATGAAAGATGTTATTTGGATTACTGTAAAATAGGGTTACAGTGGAGAGCTTCAGAGGAATATCAGAATATAGCAAACAACTGAAGCAATTTGCATGTTCCTTATGGCTGTTCATTGTACTCATTTGAACTTGTTTTTTTTTCAAAACATGATTGAGGTACATGTTATGGTATATAATTCCCAACCAACTTTTCTTTATTCACTATGACCATTACAAAAAAGTTTAAAACCTGTCTATTGTCAAAGCTTTTTTATTTTTAAAATAAACTTAACTTCACTGCTAGTTATCTTTGAACCTGTGCACTACAGCTAAGCCATACAAGTGTGATTCAGGCTAAAATGTACTTCTAAGATGGTGTTGGACTGAGTCTGGCATGAAGCCCCTATGGGTAATCCACTGACCATCCTATTCATTTACAGCACAGAGTGAATGACATGGCACAACGGGGGGTAAGGAGGTAGAGTCTGTTGTCTGTGATACTGAGCATGGAGAGGTCAGGGTCGGTGATAAAGAGAGAGAAGAGTAGAGCAGCAAGCAATACAATTGACACACAGGCCTCTGAAGGCTAAACAACAGAATTACAACAGAGACCCCAAATAGGCTTCTCACTGACCTGATGGCCACTTGGCTTTTTATTTAAAGTTGCTGTTAAGCAATTCAATAAACATAATATGTCATCTACAGAAAGGCTATTGTTGTGGTGCTGTTTTCCTTTCAACATTAACATTATCAGTAGGAAGGATAAAAAATGTCTGTTTTGTGCTAAAATGCTGCATAAAGAAAGCATAAGTTCTTCACCTTTGTCAGTGATATCATCTCTTTTGGTAAAAGGCCCCCACTTAAATGGATTATGAATCCCTAAATTGTTGAGAAAGCAAATTTTACAGACAGCTGTACTCATCAGAAGTGTGCTAGAGAGCTCAGGGTAGCTGTCATGCTTCCCTACAGGCTAAGGTTAAGAAATATCAACAATTTGGTTAGAAAAAACAGGGCCCTGTGGAACAGAGGACGTCAATAGACTGTAAAATTCAGACATTATACTTTATAACTTCATACATCATTATTAATATCCTGTTATGGTTTTGTGTAGTGTCACTTACAAGCCCTAAACCTTCTGCATTTAGGCTTCCTCACCTCAGTATACCAGTTCATATGAGCAAGCAAATCATTTCACTTTTTGAACAAGTCAATTAGGGAATTCATGCCAAACCTCTGAAACAGCATGCATTCCCAGTGTAGGTAGCTCAGGAGCAGGAAGACAGACAATCCCTTGTTTTAGTCCTGCTTTTCCAACACTTTACAAGACTATCCCTGAGAGCCGATTGTTTTTTGGCTTGGATTTGCACCCGAGAATGGCAGCTTGCCATAGTACTGCCCCCACTTTCATCAAGAAAGATCATATTGCCTTCTCAACACACAACAAAAAAAATGAAATGCCAATTGCTTATATTTTAGTTTAGATGTGCTCTGAACCTGAGTTATTATACGTTGGTAAATACATTTTTTCCATAGGTTTTCTTTTAAAAATAAACACTTGTCTCATGTTTAGTAATGGGCTACCAGACTGGATTAATTCTAGTTTGTTTATACACTCTTGTGTTTGGACATTTTCATTTTTGTAACTATTTGTCTGATGTTCATCTTCTTAACAAGACTTGTTACAGCCTTACAAGACTTGTTTTTAAATATTCTTAATTAGATATTGATGTACAGTGGTTAATGAATGTTGTTCTCCCTCCTTGAAAAGTACTGTAAAAATAGTAACCCAAACTGGCATATTGTTTCCTGGAAAGCACTAAGAAGCACAAGGCAGGGTACACCCTGGATGGGACGCTAGTCCATTGCAGGGCATATACACATACACTCATGCCAAGGGTCATGAGAAGCCAGTTAACCTACCGTACCATTATGTCTTTGGACTGTGGGAGGAAACCCATACAAACATAGGGAGACCATACAAATTTCCCCTGAAATTGCAATTTAACCCAGGGACCCAACGCTGTGAGACAACAATGTTAATCACTTGTGCCACTGTGCCAAAAAATAGCATTTGACTGAATGATTATAAATGAGCCTATGTGCATTTCTTAGGAACAATACAGAGAGCAGCTTTGCCAAAGGTACCCTTAATAACATTTAAAACACTAGCACTCAGGCCAGGAACAAAGAGGAAAAAAGAAGAAACTGAGATGTAAGTAATGACACAAAGACAGAGAAATGACATTGAGGAATAAAACCTTTTAAGAGACACGTGTTAAAGAAAAATATTCTGAGGGAGTTGTTCATAAAAATAGTTTGTATTTTCGGATAGCTATATTAAAACCCTGTGACAGCTTTTTTTCTCGTTCAGAAAAAAATGTCAGGATAAATAAAGTAATGTAGATGGAGAGAAACGCAATTAACCTACAATTAATAATAAAGAACAATCTTGTAGCTCAACCTTCTCAAAACCCTTAAAAATGCAGTGAATATTGAGAAGCATGTCCAGCTTTGCTATAATGTTTTGCTGTAGAGTACCCCTGAAGCAATGTTATTGTTTCAGAACAGTGAAATACATTCAGAAATGTTTTAGGTCTCAGCTCTTTTAGGCTGACCATCATATAACAATCCACAAGTACATATAAATGATAGTTAATAAATTGTAGTACCAGATCTGAGTTGAGAAACTTGCACCTTCATCAGCCCCTATGCCAGTACTTTAATAATATACTTTTCACTTTATTGGACAGACACTCAAACTCGGGTGAAATGCATCCCATGCTCTCCCTTTTGCAAGTACCATTATAGTCTACAGTAGGTCAAATAAAAGACCTGACAGTAAAATTAGTACTGTGGTAATAGTTATGGAACTATTAAACTAAAGCAATTTGAGGGAGATAACACAATAATAATAATAATAATAATAATCTGTTCCTTAGTCCCGCTTTATAAAAATGTGTTTTTTTCTACTTAAGAAAAGAAGAACAATCAAAATAAAGCCTGCACACACATATGCAGAAAACAAAAGTGGAAAACTGAATCTGACACATATTCATGGACATGGTCTGTATACAGTGTGTACAGTATTTCACCCGGATGTTACTAACACAAGCATAAGAACATGAACATCTGTACAGGTGAGAAGTATTTTGGCCCATTGGTTTTTAGCAGCTAACTCACTCTACAACCTATTCCAGCTGTTTGTTTCCAAAAGGGATAATCTCTCATTTTTTGGGAGCAGATTTTCTGTTCTCTTTGAGACAATTTATTAAGCAGTGTTCAGCTTAATAATAAAACGGAATATGTAATGATGTTTTGACTAGGCCCCTGCTGAAAGCTGAAAGACGGCATCTTCATGGTCATGAATCACATAATCATCTGATTGAGAGTGCCATTTGTTTTGTAATCAAAATCAGTTTTGGAATCACCTAGTGGCCAGTTCCCAAGGAATGAAACAATAGGCCTACTCCATTGTATTCTCTGAAAAAATTTAAGAGGTGTTAAGTGCATTTGTCTGTGAAGTGCTGAGACTATGAGAACTATTAACAGAGCTGCAGAGTCCATTAAATTCACTGCGATTTCCATTTATTGCCTTTTGGGACATCAGGGAGACATGATAGATTTGCTTTCTTTTAACAGAGCCACCAATTTTGATGCGGTTAATGCACACAACAGTGGCATGCCTTATTATTAACCCTGGCACTGTACTTGTGTGGGAATATCTCATAAAGATATTTTTTCTCGCTCGTAAACAAAAGAAGGCAGTGTGCACACATTCCTTGCAAGACTGAGATTTAAAAAATAATTGATAGTGTAAACTGGATGTACTGTATTTGGGTAAAAAGATAAAGTAATGCATTGTTTAAGCCTTTGTACTGATCCTGCTTTTCAGTGGGACCAGCAGCAGATTGGGAGTTGTATGGGGAAGCCACTTGCAGGGCAAAATTCACTTGGAATTTTATTAACAGGAAAGACAGACAGCACGCTGACAGTGCTGTGCTGTGCTGCGCTGCATGTAGGCAGAGGTTCAAAAGCTGCACACGAAATGGTGGTGTAGCAAGCAAAGTAGAAAATCCAGGTGGGCAGCCAGGCAGGCAGGGATTCAGCTGCAGTCAGGCAGCCACACAGTGGCTAAGGAGCTGTAGCCACGCTGCTTAGGTGGAGAAAAGTGAAACAACCAGGGAGCAAACCAAGTGGGATGATCAGGCAGGCGTGAAGTCGTAGCAATGAAGATAGTTTCAGGAGACGGGCAATCCGAGTCATACGTAGGGAGATGTAAACATAGCCAAGGGGAGATCCATGAATCATGATCGAGAGAACAAAGCAAGGTCAGAAATCTAAAGGAGTACAGGAGACAATCCTAGAACACCAGACATTTTTTTATAATGTTCAAGCTCAATAACAGAGCCCACAGCAGAGTCTGAGCAGTTCTTAAATATCCCCCCAAATCACCTGGACAGGCACCACCTCCAGGTGATCCAGGTCTCCTGTCAGTTGGTGTCCATGGCAACCAGCACTGGGAGACAGGTGGGTGGAGCAGAGGTCAGCTTTCATGCCAAAGCTAGCTTACCCCACAAGACAGGGAGAACATGACAGCCTTAAGAAAAAACATTGCTGAAATTATTTTTTTGCTAGTTCACCAGCTAATTCACCAGCAAAAACCAACAGTTTTTTTTCAGAACCCTTAATTTAAAAACAGAATGAAGATACATTAGCATTCCTTTCAAAAAGGAATTTGTAGAATAAAACACCATGACTGATGTCTTTGAAGAGGAGAACAAATTCATTAGTGCAGTTTACAGTTGGGATTCATTTGATGTCATTTAAAATGAATCTTTCATGTTTCATTTAATTATGCTTGTTTTCTTTCTCTAACCATTTGGAATATAAGGTAAATTTTCTTTTCAGAACAAACAATGTAATCAAGGAGAATTGATCGTATGCCTTCAGATCACATTTTCCAACTATCTCCTTTCTAACAAAGGAAAATACTAATCATTTAATGTTTTATAAACTAAATAGCTAAATCTCCAGCTCTAGTGTTCCAGGTCCAGTCCTGATTGCCAAATCAAATTTTCCTTATGAAGTGAAACATTCTATCATGTGTAGGTTAAAGATGACTCAAAGAGAGCTTTCAAACCTGTAGGATCCTGGCTTTCAAGGATCAGTGCGGCAGACTCTAGTTTATAATGTTTAAATCAGAGGGAGGTGATTTTTCTATCACTTCATGATGCTCCTGCTCAGTTGGAGATGTAGCAGAGTGAATGGAATCAAACACAGATAGCTGACTTGTCTTCAAACCCTGGGAACACTGTTGTCAACCTCTAACCTCTATATTGTAGTGTACTGTTTCACTATAAAATATACTATACAATCATTTTGTTTGTTACAGAGAATTAATCAATTAAATATTGCCTTATTATTTGGCAATTATGTAATTAATGTGATGTTATGCTAATTATTACTAATCAAGTGTACACTTGGATCCCTATGTACCAGATAATCCTTGAAAATAATTTTGTTGTATAAAGGAGGTGTGTTTGTTATGTCCTTATGTTTCTCCAGTGGAGCATATGCAATATGGTTGTAGATATTCCCTTTTTTCCCAATGATGCTCTGGGCATAATTGGCACCTGGCTGCAAGTGAGCATGCAGATGGCATGGTGACATTGTCTCAGCATTGTTGCTGTTGTGTTATCAAGTCTGAATCCTCTGCTGCTGTAAGAACGGTGTTATTTACTAACCTCGTGCAGGTCTCCAGGGGAGGTCCGGAAGCTAAGGTACCAAGGCATGCGACGAGGTAGAGTGGTCGGTTATTCCAGGCAGGGTTTAGTCCAGGTAATAGGCACGAAGAGAGGCAAACAATCAGATAGGGGCGAGGAAAGAGTGAGAAATCCTGATGTCCAGATAAGGAAGAAAAGGTTTTTAGGAACAAAAAGGGGCAAGGTGAGCTCATGAGGCAGAAGAGATCCTAATACCACATGATGTTACAGGGTGAACTGAGGGTTTATAAAGTGAAGGAAAGGGTGTGTAAGGGAAATTGGATAATGAGGGGTTAATTGAGGCCAGCTGCAGCCATAACAGGTGTCTCTGCAACCATGTTGTCTGTGTAACTAAACATAACATAACTTTGTCAATCAAATGATAGAAGCATCAGTATTTAGCTGGACATTTCAGCTAAGAGCCATTCTGGTATTGGAAAGGAAAAATTTGTGTGTGTGTGTTGTTAAAACTGCTAAGTAATGGCAAATGACAAAGGCAATGTATTGCCCTGACCTCCCATGGTTTACCCTGTGGTTTGTCTTTGATTATGAGAAATGGTCTAGCATTTTAAATCTTTTTTTAGTCTTTTTTTTTACAACTTTAAAGTCCTCTCGGTCCTGTCATAACTGAACTGTCAGAGCATGTTTGTTGAACTCTGGAAATAATTCCATGAGAGCTTTTCTTTCCTTTTCAATCTAACTTTGCCAACACTGCGAAGGAGCTGAGTAAATGATGAAAATGCAAAATTATAAATTGTGTTCTGCATTGGAGAACAAAATATTTAAAACTCTTGGTCAAGATAGTGAGAAGTGGATGTGCAGATTACAACGTCCTGAGGAAAGAGATTTGTAGCACAGTAGGTTGACAACCTCCATGAATGCTGATGTCATTTTGTGTTTGTTATGCTTTAAAGTTCAAAGGGGATATTCTAGAACAAAATCAGGATAACAGAGCTCTTTTTCCTAAATTTAGTGTGAAAATAACTTGTTTATTTTTAAACACATTTTGTGTTAGATTTTTAAAACAGAACAACAAAAAATACAGCACATATGGAAAAGATACCATATTCTTTAGATATTCGGCTCCAAAAAGAAGATACATTCCTTACATTGGTGTAATACTTTCATCGCAAAGTTCTCAAAGCACTCTTTATACTGTATATTGTAGGAGGGAATTCACGTCATTCACCACTGAAGTACATCACCCTTCATGGGTGGCACACAGCAACTATTATTCACCAACAGCTCTACTATACAGCAGATCAAGTACAGCAGGGAATTATTGATTCATCAATGGAATTAACTATATGTAGGCCAGATTGTAAAAGTCCGGGACACTGGAATTGACACTATATTCTTGTGTGTTGTTTCATGATGAATTTAACTGCATCACAGTGTCCCTTCCCAGTTTGGGACTCTCATTTGGAATTTGTGGTAAGCACCTCTTACTGATCACTGAACACCACTAACTGCAGCAAACTGGTTTTGCTTAATGGTCTCCCATCCCAGTACTAACCAGATGTCTGAGATCTGATGAGATCAGATTAGAAGGTAGTAACTAAGCTGTGAAAGAGGTTTCAATAACATGAGAATAACATCTGCTTTTTTCAGTTCAGAATGGTTAGAGATAATGGGATCAAATATTTTGAAAATGATTCATTTTACTTTTATTAATAAAAAACAATGGAAAGCAGGAGCAAGAGGTCTTTATTTATTATTATGTATGTATGTACATATAATATATGAATACATACAGTGTTATAAGTATGCACATTTGGATCTCATGCCTAGTTCTTGTGACTGGTTTTATCGACACCCTTCTGTATATACTGTATATCTCATATATGTGTTATGGATAATATATCTGTATTGTTTACATTCAGGTGTATCTTTTGACCCATGTTAAAAATCCTCATGAAAGAATTGTCTATTTTTCAAAACAGCTAAAAACGGAAATGCATAACAGATTGTGACTCTCAGATTCTAAACCACACATTCTTTCGTTTGACGTTTTTTTCTTTTTTGTTTTTTTTTGGAAGCTTGAAAAAAAAAACAGCTGTTTAGAAGAGGGTAAAGTTTGCCACCCAGAAGATTCTGAATCTGCTGGGAGCAACAGAGAAGTTTGTATTCAACAAAGAGATCTCATTTATAAGCTTCTTTAACTTTCATACACTGACACCTAGGATCTGCCAGCTGGCATCACATAAGAAGCTATAGGAAGGATTTACAAAAATAACACAGTGATGCTTTTAACTTCTGCTGCTTTTGAGGTGATCTTGGACATTTAGTTAGCATTACATAACGAAGCAGAGCAAAGAAAAGATTATTGCCAAAACAGGAGAAATAAAGACTCTCTGAAAGCTGTTTGGTAATTCCAAACAGATCTTATTTGTTTGATCTCTATAATGTTATGAAATTTATTCTCAACGTGCTTTGGTACAGTAAGTATCAGGGGAAAGTGTCATGACTTGGTAATCACCTGGCACGCAACCAAGCCCGTAGAATATCTCCTCAAATGCAAACACGCCAATATACTTGCACTTACATACAGTGCAATTCATGTTTAGATGTACCCATCTCAGTACCAACTCACAAAAAATACACAAAAATCCTAAAACAATATCGAAACCACCACAGTAATCATGATAAAATGATAAATAGAAATCAGTTGATTACTTTGAATTGGTTTTCCTGTAGACCTCATTTTAATTACACTTTGCAATAAAGCAATATGTATATAGTGCATAAGGAAAATATAAAAAAGCAAGAAAAATATTTAGCTTTTTATATATACCTACTGTAAAGGCATGTACATATATATATTTGTGAAGCTAATGTGCCATATCATAGGTCTTAATACAAAAAGTTTTAAATTTCTAGGTATTGTACAAATATCCAGAAAGCAAGGTTAGAATGCAGTGAAAAGCAATAACTGAGTGAATTAAAACAAAAGTCACTTTGTTTCCAGTATGTACGTCATGATTCTTACACCCACAACAGTTTTCTCACACTGGATAGTTTATCCTTTTTGTCATGCATTAAGATAAAAATGAAAAAAATGTAATGTGTTTTTTTTAAACATTCTTAATGTAGGTTTAGCTGTAAAAAAGATGCTGGCTTTCTCTCTTATCTCAGAATAATTGGAAACCTACAGGTATCAAAAACCTGTTTCTTCTATTGTAAAATGTCCTTCCTTTTCTTGAACCTTGGGTGTTTTTTTATCTTCTTTTCCCCTTTATAAAGTACTGTATAGATTGGGATTTGTTTTTCTGCTTCAAGTTTTTTTTATGTTTTGTGGAATTTATTATTGCTTAAAATAAACATGACAATAGTTGTTACTGGATATGTTCCAGAAATGATATTTATTTAGTGCGAGGAACTGATATACAATGCAAATTATGTTCTGAGTTTGGTTGTTGGTGTGTGGTCTTGAAGAGTAATGTTGCAGTGAAAGCATGACGTCCATCACCATCCACTACAGTGATTCAGAGATCTCCTGCAACCATGAAGGCGGCTAAATATAAGCATCATCCCCAGTTTCTGACATATTTGGACAGAGAGGCAGCCATGCAGCTGTCTCCAGACTCAAGTTACTCTTTTTTTAAAACAGAAATATAAATAAAGTAAGATGAACCAATCACCGTAAGTTGCAGAACATCAGGATCCCAGTCAGGCAACAACAGAACTAGAAAAGTCTAATATCTGTTACTATTATGTCACACAACTATATTCAACTATAGGAGTTTTACTGTTTGTGCTGTGAAGTGAGATGTTCCTTTTATGGTATCATTTTCTAGCAGTACTGTTCATAGGCATTACTCAACATCTAAAAACCTCTGCAAAAACAGGGAGAACATACAAACCCCATGTAGATATCCCCAGTGCCTAGTAATTTAATAATTACTAAAATTGTACATACCATTTTCCAAAGCATACCAAAGTGCTTTACAAACGGGTGTAGATTCACTTCATTCGTCACTGAAATGCAGCACCTACTACCATGTCCTGTCCCAGCAGCCCCACCATACTGCAGATTGAGTAAAGAAGTGAAAATTGCTTCAAAAAATTGGTTTAAAGGAGAATTATAGGTAAACCAGATTGTGTAAGCCCAGACTGAAATTTAACTAGGGTTAACACCTCTACTCTTCTGAACATTGCCATGATATCTTTTGTAATCAACTAGTCAGGACCCCATTTAACATCACTTACAAGGGAACTTCTACATCACAATGTCCACAATCACCATAATGGGGCACTTATTTATAAATTATTTCCAGGGGACAGAGTGCTGCCTGCTGGTTTCCCAAACCAGACCGGGCCTAGCCTTGTTTATTAGCTTCTGAGATCTGATGAGATTTGGATAGATAAAGGTAGCACAGCTGTCGAAACGGGGCCAGGAATTTGTTAGAAGGCAAAAGAGAAACTACACTCAGGGTCATTGCCCTTGAACTATGGCATGAATGCGCATTGGAAAAGTCATGTCTTTCCTTGCATGACAGCTTCACTTCCACTTGAGAGCACTGAGAGACAACAAGGAGAAGCAGACCCTGATGAAGTACAGACTTAGCAAACACAACCTGACCATATAAACTAGGCAGACCTACAGTATCTACCCACAGCTGACAGCTTATGCTCCCACTGCCAGTGGGGTGAAGCATAAACAGAGCTGCTCATTAAGCTATTGTAGGAAATAATCAGGGATAAGACGAACATTTTTCTCCAAAATAATAGATCAAATCCCACATTCCTCAAACTTTCCAGAGTTAGAATACCTATCAGTCCTACTGGGGGTGGGGGAGAACACTGTGATCTCCTGTCACAGGCAGAAGGAGCCTCTGAAATAGTAATGTTATTATTTTAAAAGTCTGTAAATGTATTAGAAAAGCCACCATTTGCTAATTGTAAGTTGGAGTTTGTAAATTGGCAACATTTTAATGTGGTGTTAACTTCAATCCACTGGTCATACCAATAAAGCTTTTTTAATCTGAATTTACACTGTATCATACTTGGAATATCCACTTTTTAGAGATGCTGAATTAATCTCATTCAAAGAAATTCCCATTTAATTATTTCCAAAACTATACTATTAAAGGGCTGTACATGATGAACATACAGCTGTTCTCAAGTCAAATAAAAAAATCAGATTCCAAGTTGAAGAAGACATAGTGACATATTTCTGCTGTGTTTTACTGAAATATATGGTACATACTTTTGAATGAATTTAATCTAAGCTTTCCTAATATTTTATGTTTTAGTTGTTACAGACTATCACATTTTATCGGTCAGATAGATTTTTGATTGTTTCTTCTCAGGCTGTTATTTTCAATGCTGACCCACAGTTTTTCTGCTAATGAATATGAATAGCTGTGTCTAAAGTCACACTCTGCACTCAAAAGTCTGGGTTTGTTCTCTCTGTTCAAATACCCACCATTTGCATCCAGATTTGAACCCCCACTTCCCCACCCAATCTGATCCATTTCTGAAGCATCATTTGCCAGTTTCAATGGAATTTGTCTCCATATGTCAGAGTTGAAGCATTTTTTGGAAGTGTTTATTTTTTTGTTATGTTCTGTGGTATACCCACCTAACTTAGAATCACCAATGTTTAAAACTTGACTTATGGCCTGAAAACAATGCTTTTCTGACAAACTCATCTTCCAGAATCATTCTTTAGTTGACTTGCTGCAACTCCATGAAGACCCTGGCCAAATAATATCACCCCTGTACAACCAGAGAGCCTTACACTAGTAACATCTTTACTCTAGGGCTCAACCTGCTCTAATGAATCTGCACCTGATTGAGCTATTTGGGAATCTGATGGTAACATTTTGACATGAATTGCATTGTGCATCACAGTCTCCAGAGGAAGGAGGAGGAGAGTGTGGAGTGTGGACCCAACATGAGGCCCTTCCAGTTCAGCCCAGAGCTGTAGTTCAGTATACAGTTGCTGGTGCTGCGGTTATTTGTATTGAAGCTTCAGTTTATTAATTAAGTGATTAAGAAAAAATAATCAAGAAAATTAAGAAAAAAATTGCAATGAAGTGGCCTGAAAGAGGCACTGGTTGAGTATCATGTACCGTATTCTCTCTTAAGATTCAGGGACTAAGTTTATTTTGTGACCTAGTAAATGATAAGTGATTGACTAGTGACAAGGGAGCAGCCCTGCTTTTTGCTTTCAGGATAAGCTCCAGGTTGTTCATGAATGAACACCTTCCTGATAAAGGATTTATATGCATAGCTGGTATTGCAAATAACAATATTAACCTAAATAACACAAAGTAAAGCAGAACAGGATAAGATATTAAATAACAGTGAAATTCAGAAATGTAAATGCTGTAAACTTTGAAGTCCTCACTAAATTCTGAACCAGGGTTTTGTGGAGTTCTTTTGTCAACTATATCCTGACCTTTTCTAAAGAATGTTTTGCCATCATAATCAAGTACAAAGTACTTTGTGAAGTAATGTGCACATAAAATAAACAATATGGAAGATGTTTCAGCATTGAACCTATGGGAATGACATTCATGCTTACTTGAGAAAATACAATTTCACATTAAAATACAGTAGATTCAAGTACACCCCTCCCCAGTCTGGTTCAGCTGTCAATAGCATTAAAAAAAAGTATTTAAAAATATTGATTTCCTTTGTGTGTTCTAATGCCACATCATATTGACAGGCTTAAACTTGCCATGCAGAGGTGATTAAAAAAAAGTCTCTTGTAACTTTCCCATTTCCACACTGACTTAAACCATGAACTACATAAATTATCACTGGGGTGTTACATTGAATAAATACACACCCCACCCCCACACCTAAAAAAGTAAGGTTTCTATGGTTGATTTGGTGGAATGTGGCTTTCAGAAACCCCTTTGTGTCATAGCAGGAGAGGTAAACAGTGTTGGCATTTTTCCAGGGAGGTATGGGTAAATTTCTAGTCTCCATAGAAAAGCGTTACACTCAGAAAAATGTCAAAGGGCTGGGGGAGGGCAGGAGCAAGGCCTCATCTTTAACCACAAATGGAGAACTTAAATAACATTTTTGATATATTGCCCAGTATTGGAATTGTGGTCATTCCCAAGCCAAAGAAATCATCTCATCTTTCTTCTAGCTATGCACGCTTATTCTGCAATATCGGGGTGCAAGTATTTCCTGTGTTAATGTGAGAAAATGTGTATAAGCCAGGCATGGAGAATTATATTTTGAGTGCAAATATTATTGTTCAATAATATAATTAATGTTTTTGATGTACTTCATATGTTACAAGTTGAGCATGTTTGGGTAAGTGTAACATTTCTTTAGAAAAAGTGAATACAATATATGTTTATAAGAAAGCAGCATGATCCTTTTAATTCATTATTCATGCCAATAAAAGGTTGTCTTGAATATGTGGTTAACACTTGCTCATTTAGATTAAATATTAGGTTTGTATTTCTGTGAAAATGTACTGAATGCAGAGACTTTGAATATTCAAGTTATATGATAAGGAAAGATGTCTAAATTTCAAGTTTGTGTTTGGGAGGTGATAAACTGTGTATTGAAGTAGTACACAGGAAAACTTTATCTAAAGTTTAGGTCTTAAAAACATCTGATAAAACAAACATCAACTGAAAATATCAAATCCACAAAATACAACATGATACACAGGTACAACAAAACATTGACACTTTTATCTATCCTTAAAATTTCTTGCGTTCAAGACATTGTATTAATTGAATTAATAAGTAGAATAGTATGAAGAAATACAAAACATATTATAAAATATGTATCTCAGATTTTCCCCTAAACCACAAATACCGGGGCTGAAAAAGACTTCAGAGGCTAACATGTCGGATTTCAGCAGTGAAATCAGAGTACACAGTAACAAAAAGGGTCATAAAATACAACTCCTTTTCTGATGAACAGTTATAGGTTATACTGCTCCCTTTTTAGAATTTAAAGGTATCTAGAGGTTACTTTGATACAATTGAACATTCTTAGGAATTAGGAACAAGTAATAGGTTTATTCCATGCTGAAAAAAAGAAGAAAGAGAACACAACGTTTCGGCCGTGGAGCCTTCTTCAGGTGTGAGAGAGACAGGGCAGTAGGCAAAGGTAAAGTAGCGGGAGAACAAAGGTTGGGAGGGAGGAGGAGTGAGAGGCGGGAGCAGGGGACAGAAAGAGAGGCCAATCAAGAGGTAAAATCCACATATAATTCTTAGGAATTATATGTGGATTTTATTCAAAGGTTGTTTTCTGTTCATATCAACCTTTATATACCTGATACCTTCATATCAACTGAAAATAGCTTGTGCTTCAAGAAAAATGAAGCACGTTGTGATATCACTGTCTGGCACATACCTAAGTACAGGCCCTCACTTTGTATTTATCTAAGTTAAAGTGGTGTTATGAAGTGCCTGTGTGAGCTTCAACCCTTCATTTGTAGTAAATCAAAAGAAATCCACCATCATCTTGGCAGTCAAATAATGAAGAAGGGAACTAGAGCTAGTGTTTTTTTTTAATTGGAAGGGTAGTGTGGGTTTTCCCTGTTATTTTATTCAACAATTTGTGCAATCTGCTCTTCTGCTTACATGCAGGTCCTCAAACAAATTGTAAATTGAACAGTCTTGAAAATGTTCACATCTAATAAGTTTTTAACTCCAGCTGTTTACTCCATTGAAGCCTTTGAACACTGTGATCTGACTCTATAGTGTAAACAAAACTTACTGTTGAAGAAGTTAAGGTTGCCTTTTTCATTTTTGAAGTGTTTAGGCATTTTGTTTTACATTTTGTTCACATTTTAGACATTAAGTTGTTATAAAGAATACAGGTAAAGTTAAATTAGAAAATGTTTTTCCTGTCCGTTTTTTAGAATCGGTGAAAAATAGACTTCCTCACTGAACAGCTTTCATTATTCACTGCTCAAAAGTGTATGTCCACTTTTTTTTCATACATCTCTTATTCTCAAAAGAAACAAGGGACATTATTAATCCTGCTCAGTATTACAATTGGTAGTATTAGTTACAAAGTAATTAAGGTTATAATTAATAAATAATCAAATCATACCACAAAAAGATCCACCAGAATAAACACAGCTGAAATCACCATAACTGAATGCTATATTTAGTGAAGCCTTTATTTATTCTTTTACAAGAGACTTCTGTTTGTTTTAAGGGGCTAAAATAAGTATTAAAAATAACATAAACTAAACTATCGCAGTAGGTTGTATACCATGGTGATTAGTTTTTGTTTTCTTTATAGTCTTGTCAAATCTTACTTGAGTTCTCCACAGCAGGATATCATCACCATTCACCTTTTGCACAAAGCTCTTAGAAATTTAAATTGGCCTTCAATTTTAAGCTTTGTGGTTAAAAATTTAATTAAACCCCCTCTGTAACAAAACTGTAAATGCAGTGTTATAAAGGGCGTTTGCACAAGTAATATGAAAAGTGAAGCTAAGCACGTTTTTGTCTTTTATTGTACTGATCATAAATGTAAATAATCATGGAAACCATCAGTTTCCAATATGCTTTTCTGAAACCTTAGCTAAGACAGGCAACAATGAAGGGCCTACTTCCTGCCAAATTAGTCCATGCTTGGCTCTTTCTTTTGATCGTCCAGCACATAAAGCAAAGAGTCAGCTGATTCTTAATCCTCTCATGCTGGCTGAGCAGTGTTCACTGCTCAGACATTAAGACGAGGGCTGATTAGTGATGGGGGGTTTTCAATCATATAAGCCAGATGTAGGAAACCAAGGTCTGTTTGGCTGAGTGAACCTTTTTTTTTTGTCAGGAAGAAAGGTTTTCTTGAGGTTTTGGCGCCATGAGTAAAGAAATCATTAAGCAATGTGACCAATGTAAGTTATACTCTTGGTGGTCCAAAACTGTAGGAAAAATAGTGCTTCGAGGCAGTATTCAATCTAAATATATACTGTACAATTTTGTTTTCACTCCGGTGTTAACACTGACCTTTGCACTTTTGTAAAGGAACAAACGAAGTGATTTTCGACAGTGTGTTAAAAAGTGCAAACAAACACACATGTAGCGTAAAGCAAGAAACAACTGGTTGGATAAAAACATAAGGCTTTCATAACATTTGATCATTATTGATAGAGGGTTTATTGTTAATACATCATGTTATTTGTTAGAATTCTGCTAAATGTCATGTTTTATACACTTATAAATCAACCTCATTTCGGAACCTTTGGATTAACCCCAGTATTGAGCAGTTTACAGCCGGAGCAATTTGAACCAGATAAAAAGGGCTTTAACCCACCTGGCTGAGGAAACCAGCTACTTTGCCATGAGAATGAGGTTTTTGGAATCCTGCCAGGGAGTTGCTGCAAGGGCAGTGACAGAGTGGCGAGAGGGACACAAAGTGATGAATGCTGGGAATCCCTCTACTTGCACTTAATTGGATGTGGCAGAGGGTCACTCCTTCATTCTTCAGATAGACACTTTATTTCAGAAACAAATATTCCAGACCAAAATGAAAAACATTTTAGCTGATCTTTTAGCAAATCATCATTATTGGTAATTTGTGGTAAAGACTGTGTTTTCTTTTATGTACATTACATGACCACATTGCAGGACACACTTTCTCTCTTTAACACTACATACAGTATATAACTGAAATATACCATTCAGTCATGTGCAACCTAGAGAATAAGATCGTATCCTGTCTAATATTCTTCTTTCTTTTGTTGTTTACATGGAAAAATATTTTTTTAATGATGTTATGCCTCAGTTATTATTTTCTGGAAGAGAGCCTCCATCTGTTGAACACAAAGATGACCACAATGAAAATATTCCAGGAAACAAATTGCATATCTATGCACATCTACAGATATTCGTAACCAAAGGCTGACACAACATTTTTTTTCTCCTCGTTCTTTTTGATGTTGTGAAGAGTATGGCACTGTAGAGTGTGAAGTCACCTTTGGGCTTATAGTTTTGTAGAAGAAGAAATAGGAATTTATAGAAGAAAAAAGAAAACAAGAGAGAAGAATGGGAATTTTTATAATGTATAATATATAATACATAATATATACATAATAAAAATGCAGTGGTTCTTTATTTTAAAAAGTAATGATGGTACTTCTCTTGTTTCTTGTACACATATAGTGTAGAAATTAATAATCCAGGAGGACAACGTGACACTCAAACAAACTCTTTATTTTTTAACCTGTAACTCTGAACCCATTAGCTCCTACATTCACTATGGCCTGTTACCCTGAACCACCCTTATTCCCGCTCAGCCCTCCACCAATCAACGTGCAGTTTCACTGCTGACACACACAAATATTACAGTACTGAAAACTATATATATATAAAGTTCACAATCTGCTTACAACAAGGAACAACAGCTGAATACTTATCATTCTCTTTAAGAACCTACAGTAGTTAGACTCAATTACAAAGCCTTATCTAAGAAATTGGTGGCAGAGCACTTGGCCCCCAAACAAGCAAGCACATTTTGCCATACTTTAATGGTTTCATTTCCATTTTTAGCTTAAATGAGTTCTTTGACATGTCTTATAAATACAAATATCCACACAATAAGGAAGGTTTTTGTTCACGCTGAGTTGTCTTTCTGAAAAACTCATAGCCTTCTTGTCATGAAGCGTTCTTTCAGGACCCTTTGCAGACAGCACAATCTGGGGAGGAGTGAGGAAAACACGAGGAAAAAAGTATGCGAAGGGGTGATAGGAAAACAGGGGGTGTGTCCTAGGTGCGCTGGTGTTCAGGGGGCTGTCCAAGGCAAACAGTCCGAAGGAGTCCGAGGCAAATCCGAGAATGTTTCAATGTCCAAAACCGGGAAATCCATCTAGACACAGACAGAGTTAAAAGCCGGAGTGGGATCTGGTGGAGGGTCGGGGAAATAAAAAGAGGGGTTACAGGACCGGACACTCCCTAATCCCGGACTCAGAAGGTCAGGACACCGTGATTAAGCCTGTGCCATCGAGTCACTCTTGGACTCGCGGATAGCGGTTCTTCCGGGTGTCCATCTTCCAAAGCTGAGCCCAGATTGGCAGAAATGCCTGGCTTTTATAGGATGAGGGGCAGGAACCAGAGGCAAGTGCAGGAGATAAATACAAAACTAGGAAGGGCTGGAGCATCCTTAAGAGGACGGGTTTAGGAGCTTGACACTTCTAGGACTTTCCATGTTGTCCCTGAACATTTACAGTTTTCAGTGGACAGGTTACAAATGATAGAAATGTCATACCACACTCTAAAATCCTTACCTATTGGTCTGTCACAGGAGGAATAAAGAGGACTTACTCAAAATCCCTTATCCCTTCCATTAATGCCTAAGACATACATACTTGACATACTGTACATGGACAATTTTGTACTCATAGTAGTTATTTTGGTCTTACATATAAGTGGGCAAATACCTGGCAGTACCTCTGAGACCTCACAAAGGTGTACAAAAGAGTTGTTTTATTCAATACCCTGAATAGGTGGATGGGATGAAAATTGAAACTTTATTATGTTATAAAAATATGCATTTGCTCAGACTTGCATGCACTCACACAAAGCAGCTTTTAAAGCCAAAGAGACATCTCACAACACATGAAATCTAAAACTCCACTTTGACAGCTGCCTCTTTGAATTCTGGGTAAAACAAAAGGTTTGATTTGAATGACATAGTATCTGCATTATAATGTAGCATTGGATGGTCGTATGGTCAAGACATGCATTGCCTTCATTACCATGTCCTAAAAATGAAATGAAATTAAGCTAAAAGTTAGTTTTCTGCATGATTTCATAGTTAAATTTGTCAAGCACCTGAAACTCAAGTGCTTTTCCAGCTCTAGTGGCAACATAATAACCAACTATTATGTTATGTAATGCAAATGCTCGCTTCTATTTTTGTTGTCGTGGGTTTAATATGTAAATTTCATTCCCACTGTACAAAATAAACGTATACTATAAAACAGATGGTCCAAATTCTAAAAATGTCAATATCCTAAAGCAAAGAAACTTTGTGATTCATGGACTTTCTATTTACTGATGTAAGATAGCTGATATGAGAAATCCTTTAATAGTAACTGGACAGAATGCAAAGGCGTGGTTTTGAATTCTCATTAAGTCACTTAAAAGCCCCAACTAGTGATATTTTTTTTCGAAACAGAAAACCCTTTTCACCTATTCTGTATTACCTTAGTCACCACATTTGAAAATGGCTATCAATGTTGCTTTTGCTGGAACAGCACTGTTTCAGGTAGCATTTCCTGGTATCTACTTTCTAAGAACTTATTTTTTACCACTTTTGCATCTTTCATCATTTTTGTTTCAGGAATGTCTGTGTATTGACACCGGCTAGATAATAATGAGGTAATACCACATTGAAAACACTCTATATTATTTATTGTGCTTACAGTATAATGCGAGATAAGAGCATTATCAATGGAAACAAACTGTGACAAATAAGACAAAAAAAAACAAGTAAAGTTATAGAAATGGCTCAATATATAGAACAGCCAACAACAATAATAAACAAGATGAGCAAAAGAAGTAGAAAATACTTATTTTACAAAGAAAAGGTGAGACAAGTTAAAAACTTTTCTACCCAGGACATCATCATCACCAACATTATCCTTCTGCCCTTTACTGTCTGTGACATTTTCTGGATTAAGGCTGTGCAAAGTTAGTAGCCTTCAGCTAATGCAGTATAAAACAATGTTAGTGTACAGTAGCCACTGTAACGTCTTTGAGTTGCAATGATTCACCTATTGCCTGGAGATGAAGTGGTATGTTTAATTCAAATGTTCTTTTCTCATTTTAATTGCTGAAGAGTGATTGACTGGGAAAAGCACTGAACTGAAAATGTCTTTGCTACTGAGTGACTAACTATCCAAGCTCAAACAAGAGCTCTGTGGCGCAAGGATATTTTTTCATTTAGTGGGGATTATCACTTACAGGCACTCAGTCATAATCCCACAAATGGTAGGTAGCTTCACAACATCTTACTTCTAAAAGAGAAGAATAGTGAGTTAGAATATAAAGATAATTTAAAATAACAAGTATTATCTGAGATGCATTTGAAATTGAGAACATGAGGCACTTTTTATACAAAAGGTTATGGGAGTCTGCAACAAGATACCATACCTAGTCTTGTTTCCAAAGCTGATAGCTGCAGTTCTTTCAAAACATCATCGGTTGAGATCTTCGGATCAATTAACTACTAAAAACGCAATAAGCATGGATGGGCCAAATGGCTTCTTTTCATTTGTAACCTTTCTCATGTCCTTATGTTCCTAGTTTTGTTACATTTTATCTGGCTGGAAGACTGCACACCACTATATTTCTTGAGCATTTATCTAAGTGTATCTTGAGGCCCTCAATCACTGTTTTAAGTAGACTTCACAAGTGTGTTTTTAATTCAGAGCTACTAGCTCGTGTCTGATAAATTAATAATGGTCCTATGGATCCCTTAAACTGAAATTTTACATATTATTTCATTAGCTAAATATTTATATTGCATGGGAAATGCTTTCATCATAATAGTGTGCATAAATGTACATAAGCCCTAAGGTAATGCCATCCAAGTTCAAGGACACACTGGCACATCTGTATGAATAAGGGTTAACTTTCATGAATGCACTATTTTTCCCACATGAAACGAACAGCAGCAATTGTATGGCAGCTGTGTTGAAGCTATCATGCTATGTGGGGTTTTATCTTGCATGCGTGGGTGCTCTGAAGGACATTGGTTTCCCGTGAGAAACAAATGAAGTCACTGGCTAAGTGGGGTTCTGCCTGTTTCAGTGGGCCGATTCAATCATAACACCACAGCCCCTCAGCTGGTATCCTGCATGGAAACTCAGTAGGCTCAGATAATACTCAAATAATACTTTGGAGCTCATTACTCAGCAGGATGAAGAGTGGGTAAACCACACATAAGATTTTTTTTTTGCTTGGTAAAATCCCACTTTTCAGGAGCTAGATCCAAGCTGAATAATTTGTGGGGTTTTTTTTGTTGTTTTATTTTTGGCTTTTTTCCTTGCACAGCAACATTACCCATCACTTAATGTACAGTAGATATTTAATAATTTTCTCAGGGAAAAATACATTTTCTGTCATTGCAAAATAAAAATAATTATGCTGGCTATGGGGCATGTTTGGAGAAGATAAGATCACTTTATTGTCCATATACAATTTCTTGTATTAGGAATTCGTCTTTTTGCATACCCCAACTTGCTCTCCGTGAGACACACAGACAGGGAGAGAAGCTTGGGGTCAGAGTGCAGAGTCAGCCATTTATACAGTGCCCCTGGATGAGGTTGGGGTTGCTCAGGGGCCCAACGGAGTAGGATTCCTCTGTCAGCCGCAGGATATAAACCAGCAACCTTCCAGCCTCTAGTGCAGATCCTTAGCCACAGAGCCACCCCACTACCATCCCAAATGTATGTGTTGTTAATGGTTTGTACACACCAAAGGATACCTTTGGCTTCTTTAATATTTTTGAAAACTTTCATTTCTTGGGGTACTCCTGAGTGGCTGAGCCAATAAAGGAACCCATTCAGAGTACAGACTGACCTCCTTGATCGAGAGGTTGCCAGTTTGCACCTAGTCTATTTAATTAGGCTTGTGGTGATGTCACTGATAAATGCTTTGCCCCTCCAATTGATGGTAACTCTTCTGCCAGACGCTTTGGAACTTGCAGCATATCAAATGACAAATCACATTGACAAGTGGGCGTGAAGATCTTGTTCACCGGTCTCCATTCATCTCCCCAAGCAGTGTTATCACTATTAATGTTCAATTTATGTAACTGATATTCTTATCCAAAGCAACTTACTGTACAAAGGTTACAATAACCTGTTTTTTATTATTTTCATGTCTAAATATTCATACATATGGGTTTGTTGAAACATTTTGGATAAAGCAGATACAACAACAAGAGATAAGGGATACAACAGCATGTGTTGCCAGGATTTGAACTTAGAACTCCAAAGCCAAGGTTTAAATTCTTGCTGACTGCAAACGGAGTAGATATAAAACAGAAAAATAAATGGCAATTCCAATTTTCTAAAGAGGTCATCTTTTGTTACTTGCAGCTAAAAGAGAGTTGACGTTCTGACCAAAACTATATGCTCATTTGCATTTTTTGCATGCTTGATATTTAATTACATTTATTTCTTGTTTAAAATATTATACTTTATGTGTTTTGTCATTAAATGGATTAAACAAAACTAAAATATAATTTTTTTGGGTGGGTAGCTGCGTCAGCATGCGTAGGCTTCTTTAGGCCTTCCTAAAGAACGCCCCACAGCCGAAACATTGTGTTTTCTTTCTTCTCTTTTCAGCATGGAATAAACCTATTACTTGTTCCTAAAATATAATTTGCTGTGTTTTCATGACTGTGTTTGTCTCACAAGCACAGAGCTGGAAAGTGCCTTGAAATATTATGTAAATTATGTATGAGTGCATTTCTGACCTGTGTGGCTTTTGTAATCCAGTAGCAGACCTTTTCAGATTAAAGCCTGCAATTTGCCTCTTCCCCAATACTTAATAAGGGCACATTACACCCAACAGAAGTTTCTCTTCATTTATTCTTTGTTTCCTTCAATCTGTCAGGTTGAAACCCTTGTAACCACACAGGTGACAGACAGGAACTATTGTACTGAAATGGAGGACCCTGCTGTGCAGCAGAACTGGTTGTGAGTTGCCCTTCAGAGACAGTGTCAGGGAAAAAAAAAGTAATATAGGCTTCATGTGAAGCACAGATCAAATCCTGACACTTTCTTGCAACACACATTTACAGATGTATATAATTAAATAATAATGAAAGAGCAAAGTTTCCTGAAAAAAGAACTTTCAGCCTCACTGATGTTTGCCAGATCATATCAATGGTTTAATATTGAAAGTGTCACAAGCTCAATACTCCTATTGAAAAGAAATGGGTTTTCTCAAGAATGTCTATAAAAAAAATCTGTCCAACTCTTCCAGGCCTAACAAGGAAATGAAGCAAAAAAAAAATCTGCTTCAACATAAGAGGTAATAAACTTTCCTATAATCGCTTAGAGATTATTGTCTTACAATTATTTAATTAATGGAATACTGTAGTTTTTATTCTCTTCTCCTACTGCATTCTTAAGAATTCTAGCAGCATTTAAACACAAGTCAATAGTCAATGGCATGTCTGTGTTAAATTAGGTGCATTGTAGCTGTGGCGATTCTGGCCAAACGAGTCTCACGTCCCCTCCCTGTTATTTTCAGCCTTTGCTAGAAAGGAGATAAGAAGAGAAAGAAAACTGATTTTAGCTTGTCTGGGCTTACAGAACCTGAAGTAATAATTTATACGGGAAATATCCTAGATATGTGGTACTGAAATGCATGCCTCAGTGAGAAAGGTTAGAGAGTGCCGCTGGTGTGCGTGCTGATGGAGTGAACAGATTGAGGGTCTGACGGTGTGCTTTTCCCCCACGTGTTGTGTGGATGGCGAGACTTTGATTTATGTGACTGACAGCCCCATGTGCTGTTATTAATGTGCTCTGTCTGAGTTTAATGTCGCTGCTGCAGTCTCAGGGTTTATGAAATCTGCGCATTGTCTTCTAGCTTTTTAACCCACTCCTTGGTTACTACCAGCTGGTTTAAAGGGCTTTCTCAATCTATTTTGCCTAGCTATTTCGGAATACAAGATAAACAACCAACAACCACATCCAGTACTGTGCTAAATCACATGAAAATAGCACTGGTCTGCGTTTGACAAATTATTTGGCCAGTTATGTCATACTGTATATGTTGCTTGTTTTTTATACACATATTTATTTGCCTCTTTCTACATCTTTAATTAGCTTTTTAACAAATCCCTTAAGGAGCTGTCTTTTATGATGAATCCCATTTTGGCTCACAGCAACACCCCAGTTTAGTCACAACATCTCATAATCAATTGTGGTTGTTTTGTCTCCAGGTGTATCTGTTTTGGTGTGTCAATTCAAACCACATGACAGCCTGAACATGCAATCCAACTTAAAAGGGTTTGTTTTTGTTCATAGTATTTATGACTTTATTTCTTCTGCTTTCTGCTCTAGATCGTTGAGTTGCATTTCACGTCAATCAGAAACCTAATTGTACAAAGGAGCAAAGGTAGATAGAGATTCCTCCCATATTAAAACTTATAGACTGCACAATAGTGACAATCCATACACAGTACATGTCACAGACATGTCCATAAAATTGCACATACAGCACACCTGGGCTGGAAATATAGGCCTTGTACATCAGGCTAGATCTGAAATTCACACACAAGACTTATGTTCATACAAAACAAGGTTTAAGGTGTAAACTGGCTGCAGTATGCAGGGTTGTTTTTATACCATTTAAGAGCAATAAAACAAATAAGATGCAATTACATGACATACTGTAAGATGGTAACGAACACAAAGGCATTTACAAAATCATGTTTGGATATCCAAATATCAGTTGAAGTTTATCTTGAAAATAAAAGCTAAAAATCAATACAACGAGTTGGTTTTGATTGTAATTGCTTCGCAGTCACTGACAGTATTTAAATTTAATTCATTTTTGATTATGCTTAAAACTCAATAATGAATGTTGTCACATAATTAAGAAATTTGTTCAAACTGAAGTTAAATCCAAACATCATGGGTACCGTTCAAAGCATCAAATAATAATCAAGAAATGAAACAAATGAATTTAGACTTTATGATATTAACGACTAGCGCTATGATTTGCTTCTTGATCTGAAGAGTTGTGTACGAAATTCATTGTCAGGCTCCTTAAAACCTGTGTGTTTTCTTTGTGAAACTATATGATTGGACACCTACAGGCTTCATTCATTATTGAAGAATTTCAAAGGTTTTTTTTAACTTTATGTATGCTGTTTGCAACTGTGTATTTGCTAGTTTGGTCTAACTTTGGTCTAAACAAACCAACGACTTTGAAATGACAGCACTGGACAAATTTGAGCACTGACACAACCCCCCTCAGTTATGAGGAATAACCCAGGGAGCTCTTGCAAAGATTCAGCTTGGGAGGGAGGTGAGAGAGGGGTACTGGAAAAGAGTAATTTGACCTCCTCCCGGACTTCTGTTGAATAATACCATTTCATGTGTAACATTCTCTAACAATAAAGCACCATTGATAGATAAAAGGTGACAGATTCTCAGAAATATGCAGAAACAGTCAGTGTGGAAATGTATCTTTATTGGTAGGAAAATCACTTAATCACTGGAAAGCAGACTCAATTGAATCTGCAAGTTAGCACATTGTAAGTAAACAGTATAACTCCATTTTTCTATCAGGGTAATTCTTCAAAATGTTTGCCTTTTAAAGGTATTCAAAAAACTATCATTGCACAGATCCTGTAAGAGAAGTTTCCATCTTGAAAGAAAGAAAATAACATCCTGCTTTTCCTGGGAGAAAGTAAAGTAACATTTCCAGGTGAGCATGTTGTGTGTTGCTGGAGTTCAAGCAGGTCATTATTAGTACTGCAGCAGAACATGACTTGAGATTGTGATTTTCTAGCACTGCTGCAAGACAAGTTTATGTATATTTGACAATCGCTCATCAGCAATCCCAGTATCAGCTGAAATGTCACGTAGTGTTCCTTAAATTGATGAGATTGCATAAATAGCCATTTTTGGAGCCTGTTTTAGAAGAGGAATGTCATCTTTTGCTCCCAAGGATGAGAAATCTTTTAGACTTTTAAAATCTGTATTAAATGGACGCTCAGTGTTTTTTGGCAGGTACCTGTAAATCCCAGGACCTGTGACTGAATGAAATCAGTGTCTTCTTTAAAGCTCCTTTTTTGCCATTAAGCATGTTACAGGTGGCATTCAAGAGATGTTACTCAGGTAAATGGTAATGCAATGAAATCCAAAGTGAAAAATGAGGGGAATGTGAGCTCGTATGTTATTTCTGAAGGTAAACACCCCTGACATTTTCTTGGCAAACAGAGAAGGACAATTGGGATAGACCTGCTGAGCTCAGAAACACAAGCTACACATCATCTGCTTTAAGTGAACCTGTGAGAGGGCAGGGCTTTTGATTATGTGCAGTGTAAGCTTGTTGCGTCCTAATATAAATCATATTTAGCATTTGCACGCCTTTCTACAATCCTATCAATCCCACTTAATAATTCCTTACACTTATATAGCATTTTTCTTCTGGATATTCCACTCAAAGCACTTAAAAGAAAATGAGGACTCCTCTCCACCAACACCCATGTGTAGCACCCACATGGATGATGTGACGGCAGCTTTAGTGCACCAGTACGCTCACCACACATTAGCTATTAGTGGGGAGCAAATCAGAGTAAAGAATCCAGTTCGAAGATGAGGATTATTAGGCGGCCATGATCGGTAAGGGCCAGGGGTAAATCTGGCCAGGACTCCAGGGTAACACCCCTAATCTTTTCAGGAAATTCCCTGGGATTATTAATGACCATTGAGAGTAAGGACCTTTGTTTAACATCTCATCTGAAGGATGGCGCCTTTCTTATAGTATAGTTTCATCATTACTCTACTGGTTCATTAGAACCCACACAACGGAGTGCTGGCCCCACTAACACCTATTACAGCAGCATCCTTAGCGTTCCAAGGAGATCTCCTGTCCAGGTACTGGCCAGGCTCACACCTGCTTAGGTTTGGTGGGTTTCCAGTTGCGAGTTACAGGGTGATATAACATCAATACTTCTTATTAAAAATTGTTAGTAACATAGCATAAAATGTAATTGTCTTAATTTTTGCAAAATAGCAAATGAAACACAATGTGGATCATGTATCCTGATGTAATTTTTCTATTAAAACTAGTTACTTTCTATATAATGTGCTCTCTTAACAAAATAATGCAGCATACTGATTTAACATGCTAAACAGTATGTAATATGCATTGATAAGCTGAGCCTCTATGAATCACTGCTCAGTCCATTATTGTCAGACAATCAACCACTTGATTTAGCAGCCTGTTTTTGTTTTTATAGCATTTTTCATGATGAGCATAATTTCAACACACTTTACAAAGATACAATAGGACACAGTAAATGTACAGCACATGAGAAGTACAAAAACTACAAAAAAGTTACCCAGTCAAGAAATGTCAAGAAAGAGGTAAATGTCTAAAAACAAATTTAGTTATGATAATAAATTAATGATTGTGGGCTCAATAATATTTATTTTATATATGAAAATTAAGAAGAAATTGAACAATTAAAAGCAAAATTTCAACAAGCATAATGGCTATGAAAATTGGGAAATCATTCAAAAATATATTGAACTTAGCCTATGAATTAATAATGCACTGTGTTCCATTCTACTAGATGGAAAACAGCTTCTCTTTCAAAACATTCTAAGCAATGTAAAATGGTATTTAATTTAATGAAACACCTCAATTAAAATCAATAAACAAAAGCACAACTGAGACACGCCAATAACTACATGACCAAACAGGTTTAATGTGTTAATACAACTGGAATTCATGTATTTTTCATTGTTTTAAAGAGACTTCAACCATTAAAAACACATGTGCCATCAGGCTAAGTATTTAATACTACATCTTTAATACATACTGTCAAAGAATTCTATTTCATCTACGTCCTACCTTTCTTACCTGTCTTTCACTCTTGCATCTCTTCCAGAGAGTCCACCTCAAACCTCTCTGTCTATCATTCTATCCCAGTCAAGGAAAGTAGGTCTATCTGTCTGGAAGACAGCAATAAAAATGACCTGCGTCCTGCTCACAACCAAACTCAAGCTGAAATTCAGTTTTCTCTAGATTTATATATTAAATACTTAATGCAAGTTGTTAACCAACTAAGTCTTAAAATTTAATCAATGTACCAGTGTTAAAAACTAAATATTCATCTTTACTTACCTCAATACACAGAGAAAACTACTACTCTCTACTAGTAATTCTGTATCCTTTTAAATTGCAAAAAGCTCCAATATCTTTGCACTTGAAGTTTTTTGAAGAAATAAAAATCATTATCTTGATTCCAAATCAAATTTGGAATCAAATTTTCTGGAGGCTGCTTAATTCTTACAATTAATTGTGGAGCAAAGACTAGCTGATACAGATAATAGTAATTATACAACATTATTCTAATTTTTTGGGCCACAAAGCTGTAACAAACACCACCATCTGAAACCAATTTTAAGAATGAATATGCCGTAGATACTTCATTTAGATGCTTTCATAATAATGTTTGAAATTAATATTTTACATATATTGTTTTGGCATCACTGAGTACGAAACCTAGTTTCTAATATGTAAAACTTGTATTGCAACTCATACTGTAGAAACTGTCAAAAATTATATTGAGAGTGCTGCCAGTACCATTTCTATTTAGAAGAAATTACTTAGATAAAGAGGGATAGTTAGCTACTATATGGTGTTCTATACGGTGAAAAAGACATCTTAAAAGTGAAGAAGGGGTATTTGAATGCAGTTGGGTGGTCCTTTTGATGTGAATTATAGTGGAACCTAGTGTTTTTTAGTCCTTCTCAAGATAAGTGCAATTTCATATAATAAATCTGTTATTCAATGTACTGTACATTTCTTGCACGAACCATTGGATTTACAATTGCATGGTGCTTCAGAATTGTTCATCTATTAAATATTTCATGCCAATGACTTTACCTGTCTTAGTTGTTAGCAATTTGTTGTTAATCCAAAAATAAATCTTTTAGAAGTTGCGGTCTGGATTTTTTAACTGGAAAAAATGAGTCTGACCATGTTAAAATGAGCAGCCGTAACACAGATTTAACAAGTGTGATAAAGTGTTAAGCACAGAGTGATGTGGATACAAGTGCATCTGAGTCTGGTTGGTTTTGGTCTTTTGAATTATACAGGACCTAATGCATGCTGAAATGCATAAGGCTCATATTTACACCACAGGCATGGAAGCATTTTTTGGGATGGACTTTCCATTTTAATGGAATAGTTCTTTTTTTCCAAATAAATCTCTTTCTCCTTCTGACTGCATAAACCATGTTTGTGTTTCATCCTGAGATGCACAGCATAGTCTATACAAAGGAAAGACCATTTCAGACTCTTTCATCTGCAAACATTTTAAACTAAAGTGTGCTTGATAGCAGATTTATCAGCTGATAACGCTGATTCAAGCTTGTTGTGAAAGATAAGAAAGCATTAAAATCCTAAGAGCTTATTGTATGTCAGGGTTACTTTCCTTTAATCGGGTTTGTCTGTTTGCCAATGAGATCATGCAGACTGAAGTCTCTATGAACAGTATCATAATAAGTTCTTAGACTCTGTTTTAAGTCACCAAGAATGGGTGCATCCAGATTGTCTTAGTTTACTGATTAAATACTCAGTTGTGTTTTGTTGTTAGTCATATACTCTCTAAGTGTAGAAAAAACATTTCTGTTATTGGATTGTTTTGCTGTTAAATTGTCTCTTTAGATTGCTTCTCATTCATGGATGATGTAACTGAAATTGTAATACTGAGTAAAGAATAGATCCGCTGACTTGTAACCTTAATCCTCAAAAAGTGTTTTTTCTCATTAAGATAAGTATTTTATGTTGGAGAATTCCTAGCACCTTTCTGTGCCTACAGCCTATTTAACTGCTTCTAGGTTTAAAAAATTGAAGAATGAAATCATGCAGAAAAACATAACTATAAAACTTTATTTAATCAAATCATTACTTTCTGTTTGCATTACAATGTGTACATAAGGTCTTTACCTATACAATATATGTAGTCATATATAAAATAGAACTCTTCACATTACTTTGCTTCCTTCTGAAAATTCATTGAAATTCAATCATGATTCATTGTCTTATTTTTATTCATACTGTATAAAATACTGTAGCTCATGGAGTCAAAGGTGGTAAACAAACATATCAGTTATCATTAAAAATAAACTGTTAGAGGTATACAGATACAATGGTGAGTCCTGGATGATATTACCCTAAGGTCTTTCTGTACAAAAGACATATTTTATTTTAGTAAAGTTTAGTAAAAGTTTTAGTAAAGTTCCACAAATAACATGATATAAATTAATATTACATTAACTAAAACCAGCACATTTATAAGTAGATCTCAGCAACAGCGATGATTGGTATTGAAACAGAAATCCTGCAGGCTCAGAACAGCTTTGTTTCAAGAACAAATCTTGGAAATGGAAATGAAAAACAGAAATGTGGTTTCTAGCAATTCAAATAGACACCACCAGGAAATCAGCAATTCAATTGTTGTGTCTCCAGCGGGAATGGACACAATACATTTTCTGTGCTTGATCTGCAAACATAGACAATTTCCCGGAAACACCTTGATACGAAGGGCAAGGGTTTACAATACAACATAAAATCTATTGGAATCTGTTCTTTACTCACTTTTGGTCATGATCTTATTGCATGCCTTATTTTAATTTTTCTGAGACATTACAGTAAAGAAATGGCTACTCATTAAAGATTCCATTGTAATCTTATTTTAGAGCAGGGATGTTAATCCTGGTGCCTGGCTAAATTCCACTTTGAGCTTGCATACGTTTTGCACTCTCCAAATCACCCCCTCTATTTAAGTGGTGAAACAATTTCTTAGTTCTCCATTTGCTGTTTTGGTGCATTTTTGATGCTATGCTTCACCCAGGTGAGTTTTGCTTCGCAGTAGAGGACAAAGTGTGTCCTGTTCTTTAGGTGAAGAGCTCTTAGATCCTTTGGAATGCAAAGCATTGTATAAATTTGAGCAACAATTATAATTATTTAGCAGACAGAAGAAAGCCTTCCTTTGTTTAGCTATCAATGCAGACAATATTAAGTTATCCCACCACATGTTTTTTTGCAAGGGCTTTGTTCAGCTTCTAGACTTTCTAGCCTTCTTTTAAGCAATTTCTTCGCCAGACACACATTCACTTCTTCAGAATTCTCCATAATACCAGGGTGACTCAACAATGTGATCAAATGCAGTATAAGAAAGAACTATCAGATTCTTGCTTTTGCAATTATACATGGTCCACATTTTGAATAACTCAATCACAATATTCTAGATTGCTTTTTTCACTACAAATGCTTTGGCTTTTGCACTTACACCATAATGGATGTTGAGAATAAACAAACTTAAGCAGACATCAAAGTTAAGACACTAGAATTAACTCAATCAAAATGCATTGAAATAGTTCACTGCTGCCCAAAACACTTTGATGATAAAACAGTGTTTGAGTTTTTATTTTCAGCATTCACAGGTAACCCCGAATGAAAGAAAAGGCAGAAATAAGAATTCAATCTTGAATATTGTGAAGTACCTGCTTGGGTGTACTCAACATGAACATTTCACTTGCCCATAACCAATACTCATTTATTGATGGAGCAGTTGTATTGAATGTGGGATAAAGGAGCTCCTGTCTGTAAAGTCTGCACTAAGGAGTCTCTGAAATGTCTGATTGAAGCCATCAGTTAGTATTGTTCATGCAAAACATGCAAGGGATCAGAGGAGATTCAACCAGCTAGTCTCAACATATTCTTAATGTAAGCAGTTTGAAAGCTGTGTTCAAGTAGCTGCCCTGCTAATTTCCAACACATCCTGAAGAGTCTGGACATCTTGGCTTGTTGTTGCATAGAAGCACTGTTTCTCAAGACAGATATTTCATACCAAAGTACTGTTGGCACCAAAATAAAGTAAATTCACTGTTGTACTTCATTACCATTTAAGTCTACATATGCTTTTCAAGACAGATTAGTATCTATTGTACTGTATGTACTGTATATTCCCATATATGGAAATATCTCACCTACTGTATGCTGAGATGTAGAGAGAGAAAACATCGACCAGGCAGAGCTTCTGATCTCTACCATATCTGTCACTGAGCACACTTGCCGACAGAAAGAAGAAATGTCTTAAAAGATTAAAATTGTGAAAAGAAAACAAATGCAATTCAGAAATGCATGTCTAAAGATAAGGCCAACAAAGGCTCTTAATGGAATCTGTCTCCCAGCTATTGATTTCCTAAATGTTCAGGAAAGAACAAAGCAAAAAGGTTGCCGGCAGCCTTTTCTACTAATATGTCTATATGAAATTCTTCCTTTTTTACCCCTGTTTTTCTTTATGTAATCAAGATCTATTAGGTTTCCAAAGAAAATGTAACCACACAGTCATTCACACTGGATGTGTACTAGTAAGTAAAAGATAAGAATAGAGATGCATAGCAGTTGCCTCAGAAAATTAAATTGCCTCCAGGAACCCTAAAATGAGACAATTAAGCATTTTTGTGTCTTGAATTGCTGGGGGATTCTGTAAAAATAGCGAGATATGTTTATACACTAATGCAAAACAGTGCAAAAGATTGAAAAGGGATAACTTCACCTAGAACAAGCTTTTGAGATCACGTTCGGAACAAGTTTTTTCAAACAGCTCAATGGTAACCAGTTAATTGATGAAGACAATGATGAAAGACAAGCTTATGCCTTGAATAAAAGTAACTTGTCTTTGAGAACATTTTGATGATATGCTGGAGGAAATATGTAAGATTGTTTTCGCAAGTTGTCTTGGCTGTGTTTACCTTTATTGGGTGTAGTGGAAAGTATTCACCTAAAGACCATCAGGTACAACATGATTTTAAAAAATCAGAAGTTCGGTAAAAAAGGTTGCCGCGTGATAAATTTCATGTATGTGAATTTGCTGATTTTTCGAAATCGTTAAGAAAATGTTTGTTCTTCGAGCAAAGCATTGAAGAATACAATCCTCTATCTCTTGTTTTACAACAGTAGTTGAATAAGTGTTACTAATGGGGTCAAATGTAAGAGTGCAGTGTCAAATGTAACTTGTTGCTTGTTTATTTTCTGATATCTGTTTTTGTTGTTGTTTTAGCTCTGACCTGCGCAAAGCCAGAAGGTCTAATCGACTAAAAATAAACCTCCATGAATGTTCTTTTGTCAGAATGGGTCAATATTCCATTAGATGCCTTTCACAATCCAGCAGGAAGTATTAGTAACAAGACTAAAACTACAATTTGTCCTGCAGGTGAAACCACATAGTAGTTTGAAAGGTGCAAACATAAACTTTATCATACAGAGAATAATTAAAGCACCTGTGAATAACTATGAGTATAGCCTGTGATTGTTCTTATGGGGCTTTGTCAAAAAAACGTTATTGAGTCATAAAAGAAGACTACAGCCATTAATATTTCTGGAAAACAAGAATATAAAACAAACAATACATATTAACAATTCTTAATGTGTAGACTTGTATAGGTATATTTTGCTTAATACTCATAGAGATGGAAGATGTTTTTGGCATGTATAATTTATCATCATAGTACTCAGTGGTTTGAAATTGTTTAATAAATTCGGTAGAAAACCAAATAAACTGGAAGATGTGTAATCCTACTGCAGTACCCAGCATTCTATAGATCTAAATATCTATCTATATCTATACAGCCTTTTGATCTTGAAAAGGAGTTCTCCATCTCCCACTTCTTCTGAATTTTCATCTTCTTTTTTTATTATTATTGTTAGAAGACCTAAACACATTCAGCTTGGCTTTTTGCAACCAGAAGAAAGACAGTGTTTATATCATAGGTGTTCAGAAATGCTGCTCTACGATTGTAGGCTTTGTTCATTTAATTATGAATCAATACATGTTATAGGTATTATGTTTTGGTTCACAGAATCACAAAGTTTTGACAATATTGTAATATTAAATGAAAGTCAGTTGAGTTCACTGCATTATAGAGTTCACCGCATTATATCAAGTAAAATGTGGTACTAATGCATTTGCCCATGCTGAAGAATATATTTTATGAGATAGAAGCATGGATTTATTATAAACCATATGCCTTCTTTAGGTAAATGTTTATATAAAAAATTGCCTTGATTTTTGTGTAAGCATGAGATGTCCCTGTATTTGAGAATATCAGTAAAAACTGTAAAAAAAATCAGTAAAAAAAATTCTGAAAAGTGAAGTGTGTGGGAAACAGGAGCTTAGGATAAACACACAGCAGCTTGACAGGTGCTAAACTGCAGAGGGAGAAATGTTAGAAAAGCCCATGCCAAAATAAATCAACCATAAAAAATGCAATGTGCTAAGAGAAGCTGAGGTACTGTTCCAAGTGATACCTTGCCACTGTAGGTTAAGCTGTGCTTCCCTAAAATGATAAAAGCATGTAATTTTCTTACAGGATCTTTTGCACAGTTGAAATATTTTCTGCATGTTTTTCCACAGTTTGACAAGTTAACACTCACATACAGTCTTACTATTATGTTGTAATTCCAGCATTATACCATGACTTTCCTATCACTATCAAAACTCACTTTTTAATAAAACCAAACAGACCTTAATTTAAAAACCCAATCTCATAACAAGCATATTTATTCTTACAAACTTAAACAACTTTCTTTTATTGTAATGTCCAACTATTTAAACAGGAATTGAAGTCGGTTGACTATTCTTCTCTCTGGGCCACACTTTCCAGACCAGTGCCCCAGTAAGATGACTGGGAACATTGTGTTGTAGGTGTTGCCATCCTTCTTAAGAGACATTAAACCAAAGTTGTGACTATGACATGGTCAATCAAAGGATCCCATTTCAAACTTCAAAAGTTTTGTGTTAACTCTGGTGTCCTGACTCAGATCCACTTTCAGCTTGACCAGACTTGCTTGTAAGAAATCCCCCCTTAATTCGATATATCTCTCATGTGGTGAATGGATTGAGTTTTTTCTTGTATGTGTTAGTGTGCTTTAGTATCCTTTGGGATGAAAATGTTTTATTTATGAAGTGAATACCAATAGCAAACGTAATAAAACAGGGCTCTATTAAAATGAATGTTAAGCACACAGCTTTAATTTCAATATGTAACAATATTGTGAAAATGGTGTGGAGAACATACAAATAAGAGCCCCTTAATTATTGATTATTATTGAGATATTTATTGATATAAAAATTGGATAAAGTAAGAAAACCAATATCCAGCTAAATGCATCACAAACATGGTTGAGTAGGATGTTCCAGGCTCTTTTATCCCTTTGTCTAGAAAAGTACCTTCTATTCTCAATTAAAATCACTTCACCTTAGTTGAGAACTATGGATACTTGAATCAAGTACCCTTGTAGTCTTCTCTGTTTGAGATTTAAAAGATCTTTATAGCCTGTCAGAATAGGACCTTCTCTCATTTCATCCAGTGAAGGTACTTGCTTGCTCATCTCTGGACTGAATCCAGAGCACACTATTCTAAATGAGGTCATAGGTACATTGTAAAGTTTTACTATTCGATCCTTAGATTTAAATTCTATGTTTTTAACTATAAATTCAAACATTCTGTTTTCCTTTTTTTATTGCTTCTTCAAATAGAGTACAAGATAATGTTGTGTCAACATAGTTTTTTATTAGTAGCTTCTTCAAGCTCAGCATTTTCTATTTCTTAAATCAAGTTTGTTTTTACTACCTGCATACAACACTATGCACTTGCCTACATTAAATACCATCTGATAGGTGTTTACCCAGTATTTAATTCTAATCTTTTTTTTAATTTTCTTTGCATCATCTACAGTGTTTGCTAATACTATTATTATTTGCTGTTTGCTAATACTATTATTTGCTATGATCTGCAAACTTGACTAGTTAGCGAACGATGCCAGAATCTATATCACTGATATAAGCTGGGACAAAATCGGGCTTTTCTTCCTTTTTCTTCCTATTTAATATTAATAGCATTATTTATTATTTACCTATCCTATTAACGCCGTCATTTACATCTACAAGGATATTACACAGCCCAGATGACAGTGATCATGTAGATAGAGTTCAGCTAGTAAGTAATGAAATAAAAGGAGCATATAAATATAAATCAATCTTATGAATACTGGTCAATAAAAGCCATTCGTTTTGCTAACAGAAATGCAGCTTTTATGGAAGTGTTAATCACAGGATCAGCGCAATTAAAACATAACAATGGTGTATTTTAAAATTTCCCCTTTGAATCTCAGAAAAAGCCAATTAAATAAAATGTTTCTAATGGTAATCTTCAGTGACAGGTTGAAAGATCCGATGACATTGTGCAAAAAGGCAGTGACATTGTACAAAACTATCAATGCTTAATTGCCATAAGAGCCATTCATACCCTGCTTAATAAAAGCTTCCTAATCCTAGAGGTTGCTATAGCATTCTGGCAATAAACGCAGCCCCTGTCAGTTTGCTCTTCAGATTGACATGTTCAGGGTTTTTGCAGTGGTAGAGTTGTTCACAGATCCAGGTGCCATACAAACATGCACCTTTTTTTGAGGCCAGTGCTGACTGTTCCCCTGCCTTGTTAATGCATTGCTGGAGGGGAAGGCAGTTGTCCTCTGCCAGGCATCGTGATGATCTATCTCTGTCACTGCCGAGAATAAAGATTGATACAGCTGATTGAAAGTGACATTGAGAAGCAGCTGGATGTCATCGGTGCCTGGGGGACCTGTGTCCAGGTAACACACTTGGTCAGAAACCAATGCCCTCAGTGTCATTGTGCCACAGCAGAGAAATCACACATTAGCAGCATCTTATTAAGTAATGCTGAAAGGTTTAAAGCAGGAATCTTTAAAGGTTTAGAGCAGGAGAAAAGATTGTTGAATTAATTCTGTTTCTCTGCAACCAGATTGGCACCATCACTCCTCTGACCCATTGCCCCACGGTCCTGCTATACTAAAATGTGCATCATCTAAGCATATATTGTCCATTTTTACCTTAAACCACTCCTAGCCTTGAACATCAATGTTTGCATTGTCTCTGTTCTAAGCTTGGTTTTGCATTGACATTATATTTTAACATTAATAATGGATCCTAAAACTATTATTACATACTAATTACACATTACTTTAATATATGGTATTAAGTTCCAGTATTATGGTACAGTTTTTTGGGTTGGAATCTGATTCTTTCTGTAGGATAATGCTCCCTGTAATACTTAACCTAATGTAATACATAACAACTGGCAGCCCTATAAAAATAAGAATGTAAGAAACACCCACCTGAATATTGTAACATTTGCAGAGATTATGTCTTGTCACATGATGGCAGTCTCCATGTGACAAGTGGCCTCGCAAGGTATTAGAGGCTCATGACATGGGCCATCCGAGATGGTTGGTGTCTGGCACATTCAGAGGAATATATTATGTGTATGATACTAAAATACAATAATGACTTAACTAGCACTATAAGAATATTTAACCAGGATTCTGTGTGCATTTAAGACAGCATATTGTAATTGTAATTACACACATCCATGATAAAATCCCTATATGAAGAGTTGTCATGTAAATATTATTTTTCTATGTAAACTTTTGATCATTTATTAATGTATATAATATGTACAGAGATTCAAAAATATCATTTGGAGTTTATCCTTTTTAAAGTTTTGAAATACCCAGAGAGACATATGTTAAACCATCTATCCATCCATCCATTTTCCAACCGTCTTATTCGATACAGGGTTGCGGGGGGAGCCAGAGGTACAACGTGGACAGATCACCAGCCCATCGCAAGGCACACTCAGACACAAGCACACCAGGGCCAGTTTTCCCAGATGCCAATTAACCTAATACTGTTTCGTTGGACTGGAGGAAGATGTGTCAGTGAGTGTGGGGAAAAAACCCAAGAGCAAATGTAATAACTGGGAAGAAAAATTAAGGACAATAAAGGGTTATCCCCTGGTCTAATACACTGTCTTCTAAATCAAGTCTGATTCATAACTGTCGACTGACATCTGAACAGGCTCCTTCAGGAGTTGTGCACCTCTCCTCCATGTTTAGAGTGATTGTTTTTGTAGCCTCACATTGACAGAAGCCAGAAACGAGGCTGTTTAACCCTGTGGCTAAGGATCTGCGCCTGTGATTGGAAGGTTGCTGGTTCAAATCCAGCGGCTGGCAGAGGAATCCTACTCCGTTGGGCCCCTGAGCAAGGCCCTTAACCCCAACTGCTCAAGGGGTGCTGTACAATGGCAGACCCTGCACTCTGACCCCAAGCTTCTCTCCCTGTCTGTGTCTCCATGGAGAAAAAGCTGGGGTATGCGAAAAGATGAATTCCTAATGCAAGAAATTGTATAGGGCTAATAAAGAAACATTATTATTATTACCATATGGAGAAACACAAACTAAGCTGCTTCTTTCAACTTCACATACTACTGCATCTCAGATGTTTTCCTATTTTTCTTTCCAATTTGATAATTACACACTGGATTATATACTCTTGTTGAATTTTTTTTGTTGTTGAACTTTCTACCTTACAGTTTTCCTTAAGAAAATATCTCAAGTGCTGTATTTCTGCATGTTTAGACTATGGCTTTTATTTTTATTATTTTAATTGGTTTAAAGTATCCCAGAATTTTTGAATGGTCTGTATTTCCAAGTTCAATTTTCATTACAACAAGTTAGACTTTAGAATGAAGCATACAAACAAAAGTGAAAAAACTCTGAAGTAAAAAGGGAAGGTACAGTATATGATAAGCATAAAATGGTTGAAGGGTCAGAGGGAGTAAAACCATATCATATGAAGTACAGATGAAAATCATGTAATATGAAGGAAGGGAGATGTTTCTAATACAACCTGCATACTTCATTCCAGCAGTGTGTGACCATAGATAGCATTCCTAAAAAAAGGTTTCTTTGACACTTTTGAAGATCAAGAAAGTATTTTTTGCAATTAAATAAGTCTTTTCATTCTGAAGGATCCATACAGTAAGTGTTTTACACATTAGAGGGGATCCCACTTAAAACTGGCAGATAGATTGACAGGAAGGCAGACAATTATAATAATCTGGATGTACCAGGACCTGGTTTAAGGAGTTGTACAGAATAGCTGATAAGGAAGTTGTAGATTCTGTAAATGTTGCTCAAGAAGAAGCAGCAGGAATGAGCCAGAGAAGAAATGTGCAGGCAGTAGTGGACAGGAGGTTCAGGAGTAAAGCCGAAGTTCATGGCAAAGGAGGAGGCATAGAAAATGTGAAAGATGATTTGGTGAATTGAGCAATAGATAAAATGCAATTACGTAGATTATGACACTGTTACAAGCAGTGAAAGGCTGATGCAATGCAAAGAATTAAATGAGAATTTGAACTCTTGCGGGTGAAGAAACCAGAGTGTACACTGATTTCTTTGTGTTGGGAAATATTTCAAGCATTCAAAATAAAAGGGTTTCTTCATCACGCCAGTGTTCCCAGCAATGATTCTCATTGTGATGATGTCCATACCATAAATATGTGCAGCTCACCGCAACTGTGCACAATAGAGTCCTCTGTATGGAACTGAGAAGTCACTTTGTGATAGTTTTAAATGGATCAATCTAATGAACTTGTTCATTCTGTCCTTTTTTGTACTGGTATATCAGTAAATTAGTGATACAGCTCACGGGCTACATTGTTTTAGACGTCACTGATAAATAAAATAGTAAAAGGAAGAAATGTTATTCTTCTGGGTTATCACTGCTGATAAGCTTGAAAAACAGTGGGAAGGAAGACTGTAGTTTTCCTGACAGCTTCAACAGCTTTTAAATTGAATTTTTGATTAGTTGGATCAGTTAAATATTCTACACACATTGTACAACATGGAGGGTATCCATCTATACAGCAGGAGACTTGCTGACACTTAGAATTGGAGTGAAGTAGAATATTCAAGTATATAACATCTCCATTTATCTCAAGATTTGAACCCACAAATTTTGGAAAAAAGCACCAACACAGCTCTCCACACGTTCACAGGTACCACAGAGGACAATGTTACCAGACAAACTGAGAAAATAATGGATGACTTCAATCTTTTATGAACTCAGCAACAGAGGATTCTAATCAAACTCAGCTATTGACAAGCCAGACTCTAATCAGTTATTTAATAGCTATAACGGACATTTATGCTTTCATCATACTCTCTATAATACATGATTTTGAAAACTCTAGTCCATTCTTTCTAGGAAGTTTAGGAGAAATCTACCTTAACAATACATGCCATTGGAATCTGAAACAATTCTTTGGAAATGTAATCAAAATATTATGTTCTGTTGTTTTTTCTGCTTGTATTTTCAATTCTTTGAAAAGCTTCATGGAATTCCAATATTATTAAAACCATTCACTTTTTTATGTGCCCAGAACCTATCCCAGGAAGTATTATTGTGCACACAGACACAAACACACTCACTCACACCCGAGCCAAACCCATTTACAAAGCACCCTAGGAATTGAACTCAAAGCCCCAGCACTGTAAGGTGACAATGCTAACCACTGAGCCACCATGCTGCCCTCCCATAACATTATAGGAACTAAGTAGTATCATAGAAATGACAGTCTTCTAAAAGAAGACATGTCAATTTTAAATTTGGTCCAACTCAGATTAACTGGAAGTGTTATGAGCTTAATCTGGGGAAGTGGGATCATTAATGGAAACTCCAATGTTAAAGAAAAGTACAATATGGCAATGGAATTAATTAATTTCTTAATTTGTTGCCCCTCCCCTTCAAGAGACCTTCCAAACAAAAACACTAGGACTGTTCAATATCCCTACAGTACTTATCATCCCTTGTATAAATATCAGCCCTTTCCTAACCATATAATTCAGGATGCTCAAGGTCAAGCTACCAAACACAGATGTGGTTTAACTCTTTGTGGGCTTTTTTCACATTCCTGTACCTGCATTGCTTATTTTAATATCCATGGATTACCTCTTTAGGCCAGAGACACACGAGCAGATTTTAACAGAACGAAATTTAAAAACAAAGTTTTGCAAGATACTGAAAAGGCTTAAAAATTGTTCACATGTCTCAGGCCTTGAAAGAAGCTACATTGACAACAAGGTCAGAGCACAATTGAAGTGCTCTGTTTGATTTTTTTTTTCTTTTAAATAATGGAAATCATGAGAGGGACAAAACAGACTAGAATACTGTGACTTGGCTGTTCGAATGTACTCAACAGGCACAACAGGAAGCTGCAGCAGCAATAAAGTCTGATGTAAAACAAAAACTATTTCTTAGTGAACCACTGTTGTGACCATTCCAACTTCGAAGCTTTAAATTTATAATATTACCTTCAGACGTTACATTTTAATAAAACCAGTTAAGAAGAAAACAAACCTCTTAAAATAAAATGCATAAAAACAAAAGTACCAACAGTAATGTAAGAGGAATACATGTGGCTTGGTGTTTTCTATGTTCCAGATAAATTCTTTCTGCCTTTCCCGTGTAACACATGTTTAATATTTTGTTTAAGTATTCAGCCATAGAAACTTTTTGCAGGGGACACATAGGAGGGCTGCAGTCAAGAATGTATTTAAAGGCCTGGAAGAATGAATACTTGCAGACGCTCTTGTTGCCCTATAGGAGTAATGTTGCGCCACCTCCGATGTAAGTTAAGGAATTACATTTTAGTATTTTTGGTGTTCATTGATCACTTTTATTTTTTTCTCTTAAAATATGTCTTCTTAATTTTTTAATAATTTCACTTTCACTGCTACAATCGCTTTCATTTTTTTAATTTTCTCATATGATTTGCAGAAGGTTCATTCCAAATGCACATTCACGTTTTACTCCTTACAACTGTCTGACTTGCCTTTGAAACTACTCTTCTTAATGTTCCTATAGTTCCATTTTGGTCTTCTTCCATGTCGACTTATTGCCTGTATCTTAAAGAAGAGGTATAGAGTAGGCTGATCTTGTCAGTCTCCTACTTTTCAAAACTGATTTTAAAAATCTATTCATTTTTGTATGGAATGGAGTCAGGCAGTCCTTATCTTTTGGAATTGAGCAAAGTGTTAAGTCTACGAAACAAAATGATTTTAACACGGCCATTGCTCAGAAGAAACTAGCTACAGTACAAATGGAAAAGAGAATAGGGTTAAGGGCCTGAAATATTTAAGAATAAATGTATTTCAATTATTCTTTGTTCCAATGCAGTGTTCTTCTATTGTTACGGATGCTTACTGTTATTAATGCCAAATACATCAGACAAAACCAATCCATCCATCTTACACGTTTTAGCTTCAAAGGGATTAAATAAAAAGGTTTGTGCATGATAACAGTTAGGTCAAGTAAAGGTTAAGCACCAAAATGAAACAAGTTAGGTAACAGAAGCATTAAATATAACAAACCAAGGGTGTTAAAAAATTTTCTTACATCAGAGGTGTCCAATCCTAATGTTTAAGAGCCCCAATCCAGCAAACTGTATTGTCAACCATCTCACAGACAAACTCTCAAGAGATATGGAACAATGTATGCCTTTATTCATATCATCAGAATGCCTATCATATTTTTATTTTTTTCTCTTTAAAGGGCTTGCATACTATTTCTTTGAACCCAAGCCTAAGTATGTCTTGTATGCTTAAGTATAGGTGGGGTCATACAAACACTAGTTCAATAAACTTGGTTCTGTCCTGCAGTAGTCTGAACCTGGTGTAATAAATTGTTTTCATTAATGTGAACGGTAACAAAAAAAAATGAATCATAACTGCATTGTAAAGGAATTTCATTTTGTCAAGTAATCACATTTATTTAATCTTATATCTACCTCAGGGAGCAAATCTTCATATTCATTTTGATACAAAATAAACCTCATATTGTTCATCTTCCTGTGAAACAGCTTTAATTTTAATGTTTGCCTTGGGATTTGTGTGAAGCTTGGAAATTTGATATTAAAAAAGCAAAAAAAGAGTTATGATCATAACATGTAAAGCCTAATGACCTTATCCATACCACTTACAATTAATAATTTACAATGTAAACAATTTATATTTATTACATAAGTCATTATAAAAGATATGATTTTTTTCCATGGGACCATATTGAACACAATACTTACTGTAGTAGTTTCATTACTCCGTAGTTTTACTTGTTTGAATGGCATGTCTAGTTTTCTTTTCATTTATTTGAATTTTATAGTGTTTTGTGCCTTGAGTTAATTGTGATCAAGATTGTCATTATTTTAAGAATCAAGATTTCTTGAACAACATTTTATTGTTCTTCTTGAGGTGATAAAGAATCCACAAAACAATTCCAGCTGGTTTCTATGTGAAATTGCTGTAAACAGAAATGTGAATATAGAGGATGTAGCCATTATTTAGGTATTTCTTGATTAAAAGGAGACTTGGAAATTGATCTAATGCTAACTGATATCACCTTTGAAGTCACTGATGTTTCTTCTTTTCAGAAAGGGGGAAACCTTTCCATATCAATAATACAAAAGAAATCAACTAAACAGAAGACTATATAAAATATGAATAAATGAAGATGACTACAATGAAAAATGTATAGAAACAGGTAGATGGGGAGGGGAGAATACAGCTCTCTCTCTGTGGTCGAATGTTACAGTGAAGATTGTCAGGATGCAACATCTGCCTGATGTACAGTAACACTGCAGGAAGGGGTTTACGTTGGAAAATTGACTGCACCTGCTGTTTGACTTCTTATCAGAAGTGAAGGCCATTGAGTCTAATGCAGTCAGGTGCAGTCCTGATCACCACTGAGAGAACCTGAGAGACTTCCAGCAGTTGTGGGTAGTCAGTGTCCTCGTTGCCTCACTTTCAAATGTAAAACAAAAAACAAACGTGTTCCAATTGAGTTTAATACTTCCTTTGAGGACTGTAAATATCTCAGTTAACAAAAAAACACCTGATTTATTTTGTTTCTCCCAACATAAAATATGTAATCTGTAAAACTGTTCCAGATTGTTGTTTGCTTCTTCAGTAACATTGCCAGCCAGTACTCTCAAGAGTATGTGTATGCAGTAATTTATTCAAATGTGCTAAAGTGCCTCTTAAAAGGGACTTAGGATGCCCATAAATATTACACAATTTTTGTGCAATGTAATTTAATATTTATTTGTTTACAGTAGACATCCCCCACCCTTTTAGCTACATTGGACAGGCTGTCTGTGGAAACTGTTGAAAACATTTCCAAGTCTTGTTACTTGTTATTCACATAAGACTTTAAATGGGTTTCTAATGCTCTATTCATAAGAGGTCTTTATATCCCTAACCACCACTTAAGGAAGTTGAATGAGAGACTAAAGACATTTAGTGCATACCTTTGGATATACTACATTGGCAATGTATTCGCGGACATTGACTCGTAGCCTAAAGGCATTACTGATTATAAGATTTGTGGAATATGCAGTTAAACAATGGCATTGAAGCATTCTTAGGCTTCTATGATTGCACTGGCATGGTTTAACATGTTATTTTACATGTGAAATTGCAATGCATGTTCATATTTGGGAAAACAACTTGACAGCAGCATCTAAAAGCTCTTTCCACCTCCTAGATCCTCTTTGAGCCTGCTAGAGTATTTCTACTTACTGACAACATGGAACTCCATGTCCGAATAATAATAATAATAATAATAAACTTTATTTTATATAGCGCCTTTAAAGGTGGCTTCTCAAAGCTCTTTACAGGATGACAATAACAATAAATAAGAAGACTACAACAATAAATAAGAAAATTTCACAAGACAGGACACAATTATAATTACAACAATACAACAATAACAATAGAGGAGACCGTGGAAGATGGTATTAAGAAGAGCAGAGGGGTGAAGAATGGAACCAGTTAAGTAAAGGCTTTTCTGAAAAGGAGGGTTTTGAGTCTGGATTTGAAGGAGTTTAGAGAAGGTGACTCTCTAATATCCTTGGGCAAGGAGTTCCAGAGCTTGGGGGCATAGCAGGAGAAGGCCCTGTCGCCCATACAATGTAGACGGGCTTGGGGGACAGTAAGGAGGGCAGAATTTGAAGAGCGGAGGTTGCGAGGTGGGGAGTAGGGCGATAAAAGTTCAGACAGGTATTGAGGTGCCAAGTCATGTAAAGCCTTGTAGGTGAGCATGAGGATTTTAAAGTCTACGCGGAATTTGACCGGAAGCCAGTGCAAGGACTCCAGGATAGGAGTAATGTGAACACTTGCACTAGATCTGGTCAGGATTCTGGCTGCTGAATTTTGGACATACTGCAGCTTGTTCAGAGTAGATTTAGATACCCCAGGGAGCAGAGCATTGCAGTAGTCAATTCGAGAGAATACAAATATGTTGATCAGCTTTTCAGCCACAGTTAATGATAGCATAGGGCGTAGTCTTGCGATATTTCTAAGGTGAAAAAAAGATGTTTTGACAGTATGCTGTACATGTGGGTCGAATGTTAAGCCAGAATCGAATATAACCCCAAGGTTTTTCAATTTTGATTGGAGCTCAAGTACAGAGCCATCTACAGACAGGGTTACAGGACTGGCTTTACGAAGTTGATGGGGGGTACCAATAAGCATGACTTCAGTCTTGTCACAGTTAAGATGAAGGAAGTTTTGAGTCATCCAAATTTTTATGTCAGAGATGCAATTAGATAGAATAGAGACAGCCACATCAGTGTCGGGTTTGGTATGGATGTATATTTGAGTATCGTCAGCGTAAAAATGAAAGCTGAGGCCATGTGATCTTAAAAGCTGACCAAGTGGGAACATGTAAATGCTGAAGAGCAAGGGGCCCAGTATTGAGCCCTGAGGGACACCTCAATACCTTAACATCAAGGATGGTATGCAACATTCTTTTGATTGAGGGTTCTCGCCTCTCACGTCTACCACTTACCCACCTGTTGCAATGATTTCATCATATCTTCCCTATTCATTAATAACAGGATTATTTTGCATTAAAGGGAATGCTGGGTGGTTGTTACAGCCTTGCTTCTCTGAAAAAGAATGCATTTTGATACACTTTTTCAGATCTGTCCAGTTGGCCTCAATGGATTCTGTGAATCGTCAATCTAGCATATAGCTACCAGCTCTAGCGGAGAAGGGCGGAGCTGAGTGACATGCATGGTGCGACTGGATGACTTTTGTATACTGTCTCAGTTAGACAGCAGTCATGTGACACTGTAGCAAATGCATTCCTTTTCAGGGACCCAAGGCTGTGATAACATATAAATCCATCTTAAGTATATATTTGTTCATTCATTCAAAATGTCACAGAATTAATTAACAGAGGTATTATTCACATCTAGGACTATATGTCATCCTACCAGTGGCATTTAAAATGCGTATTGGGAAGCTGCTGTAAAACAACAGTGCATGACAAACAAATCAACCAGACACAACAGATTTACAACTGAGAGATTTATTACATATGTGTTGAAACATTTTGTTTATTAGGAGAAAGGGAGCAGATAAGTTATGTTTTTCTGTTGTTGAACAAAGTAACAGATCTAGACTGACTGAGATTGCTGACTTGCCCAATTGAAAAATGAGCAACTGATTTAATAGTCATATAAAAGTACTAAAATCTACCTGCCTCACAGTACAGAAAGCCATGCATCACCAGCTAGAAGCTGCATGTACAAAAAGAAGTCGACTCTTGGTAAAACTCCCAAAACACAGTAGGATGATTCAGCAAAGCAGAATGGTGCCTGCGGTGCAGGAGCCCTCAGTTTGGAACTGTTTCAAGGTTATTAGACAAAGTCTGTGTGTGGAAGGAGAGGCCAGCTCTGCACAGCCTGTGTGACAGAGCAGTAGTCTCATATCTCCAGGCTGCTTTTCAAACATGAGGATGGCAGACCTCAATCTGACTCCAGCCAGCCTCATCTTAAAACTTGAAAACACAATTCCTCTCCTGTGGAACAGCTGTGCTGAATAATCAATTACAATCAATTACCAGTCTGTCCAATTACCTCACGGCAGGGTCCTTGGAGAAATCAATTAGCCACTTATTTGTGACTAATCAGAAGCAGCTGGCTGAATGTCTCCCAGTGACAGGTATTCCCCTCTAGGACTCCTGCGGTCTCCCTTCATTTCATATCCTAACAATTTTTGCAGCTCACTGGTGTGTAACTCCTTTGTGTTCTTGTCCTTCAAATCAATGAGACACAACTTTTGATCTCACTGACCTTGATCTCAATAACTCTCAAGCAAAAGTCTTTACTTGTTCATTGCTTATGTATTTTATAGCCTGCATTCTCTGTTACCCAATTATGAATGAGAATTTAGGACTACATGGCTGATTTATTCTGTCTGGTCACGCAAAGCTTTTCTTGCCACTAAACATACCTACCATTATTTTTCTGATGCCTGGGAGATCTGAGATGAGATGAGATGAGATTTGATCTGAAATCTCAGAATATATTTGCAAAAGTTCAGTAGTATAACTTGAGTTGATAAACTTGATTTTTCTTTTCGTTCAATTGTAAAATCCCACATACCTGATGTTACTGATAGTGTTTAACCTCACATGCAAATCCCCAGTCATGTCGTCCATACAAAGCTGAAAACATTAGAAAGTAACTGTCATTACGCCGATGATTAATCAAGTCAGGAAGGTTTCATGTTCCAGTTTCTTGAGATATTGCAACTTTATGTCCTGACCATTTGTCATACTGTCTCAAAAATATAATTTCTCTGTAATTTCAGGCATGTACTATTTACAAAACACCTTTTCATGAACCCAAATTTCACATTCAAACAGCACTCGCATCACCTACAAATTTCTCCTGCCTCAAAACTTTGCACTGGTACTGTCACTCTTCACCGAATTTTATTTTACTGTATTTGTGTCATATTCCATTCATTGTATTTCTGCACAGTAACATACAAAACATTCTGCCCATTCCTGAACTATGTTAAGTGAGACATTTTGTCATTTTGAAACTTTAAATTGTACTGAATTTTATTATTATAACCCATGTAAGATGTTTATAAATACTTTATTCAATGCTATTAATGTTATTATTATTATTTTAGGGTAGCGTGGTGGTGCAGTGGTTAGCATTGTTGTCTTGCAGTGCTGGGATCCTGGCTTCAGTTTTGGTTCTGTTTGCATGGAGTTTATATGTTCTCGCTGTGTTAAATATTGGGGTTTCTTCTGGGTACTCCATTTTCCTCCAAAAAAAACAGTAGTGGTTTTTATTTGGTTCTGGAAAAGGGCTTGTGTGTCGTGGTTGTGTCTGTCTGCCCTGCAATAGACTTGAGTCCCATCCGTCGTGTACTCTGCCTTATACCTGTAGCTTGCCAGGATAGGCTCCAGCTCCCCTATGATCCGTTAGAAATGCAGTTAGAAACTGGATTTTAACACAACATATTTCTCATTTACATTTGCGCAATATGGCAAATGCTTTTGTCTTTGTTTGTTTTGTGTGTGTGGGCCTGAACCAGGTTCCATTTTGGAACAATGGCTGGTTTTGATTTGGATTGCTCATAAAGAATTTCGAAGTTAGTAGCAACAAACAATGTTTGAGTATGTAAAGCTATGAAGGAGAATGGAGTATAATCATCTTTCCTTGTCAGGCAAAAGTATGATATAAGATATGTAAGCTAGTGGAGGAAATCTTTCTTTACTCACCATTGCTAAAATCCCAGCAGCTCCACTTTATCATTTCACAGGCAGAACATTTGCAGGTATTGGGAACATTCTTGCTTCATTACTTTCACGTAGAGTAATCGCCAATAAGCAACCAGCTATTTGGATGTTGGGTCAAAGTTGTGCAATTTCTTGAAATAGGGTTTCGAAATAATCTTCCTATCCTTAAAAAGATCAGGAATGATAATAGATAAACACAAGTACTGTTTTGTTGAGAAAGAAATGTTCAAATCTATCCTAGGGAGATGTGGATGAAAGGAATTCAAATTATGATTACGCTGTATATATTGCATCGCAGAACCCCTTGATTTTCAGATATTAATTCTCTTTCATTCTTGACAGAGTTTTAATTGCATTAATTTCACCATTTTGTAAAACATATTTTTCTTTTGACTGCTTTCTTTAAACATTACTATTTCACCTAAGATGCTTTGGCTATTTCCTAAGATATTTGATTATTTTTGTTGACAGTATCAAGAGTAAGCTAAGGAAAGTTACTTGCTTAAGGAAAGTTGGTAGAATGGCTATTACCGAGCTTTTGTCCTTTAATATACTGTCTTACTTCCAATTAGCTTTTGCAAATAACTTTCCTTAGCTTACAGCCTAAGATGTGTCAGCAAGATTTAATTTTAACCAGTTCCCTTGCATATCTTAATTGGCTTACAAAATATTTAAAGTTTCAATATTGAAGTTTATTAATTTAAAAAAAAAACTTTGGGAAGTTATTTATATTGATAATGTAATATTACCATTAGAAATCACATTTCAGAAGAGAAAATAGATTTTTAAAAGGTACAGTATCTCACTGGGTCATTGGAGACCCAATTGCATTACTACTTACCTGTGTACTTCTGTGTATGTTTAAGCTTAGATTCCCACTTCCAAACCTGATTCTTATCTTAACTTCAGTCTAATTCCTAACTGCAACCCTAATCCTAATCCTGAAACCCTATATTATGCTTACCCAACTAAGGCACATAGTTTTGGATTCTCTTGTATTGTCAGCATTGTACCTGGACTGACAATAGCAATCCTGGTAGGTTATAACTTATTTTAGTATAGAATTACAATTTTATTGGAAATCTATAAAGCCACCCTTATCATATTGTTAATCACAAGCATTCCAATTATATCTCTAGTGTTCTTTTAGACTGATTTCAAACTGAACAACTTGTAGGCTATGTTGCTTACAACAGTGTCTGGCTTAACAAATGCCCACATTATGACCCACTTAATGTTTTTTTAATGACAAAACTAAGTACATAGCTTTTGAGAGCATCCTAGATTTTCTGTGAAACATTCCTAATGATTTGAATTATATTTCCCTCTCAAATAATGTCTTGAATGATATGTGAATAACATTAAAAAGAAGTTTTAATAAGTCTTGAATAGTGAAAAATCACTTTGAATAAGTCCCATAGTGTACATCTGCTATTAACAGGGTACCTCTTCATTTAAATGCATAATATTACTGAGGGAAAAATTAATACAAAATGCTGCTATCATAGTTGATTGTTTTTTAGTTAATTCAGTGATGCTTATTGAAGCATCAACTTTCTTAGAGAATGTGAGGCCAGGGAATTGGACATTAAATTTGAATGGGAAATAACTATAAAGTGTTCTAAATTGCATTTTACTTGCAGAGTAAAAAGTAATGCTTAATGTATAATGACTTACTTCGGTATGACATTATACAAAGCCTATGTGTACTGCATGCAAGCTCACATGAATGATATAAAGAATGTGACAAATAACAAATAAAAAACATTGTACTTTCATGCACATGGTGATTACAGTGAAACACACTTTGTAATATATTGTAACCCAATTATATGTTTACTTTAAGAAAATATGTTATTATTCAGTGTGAATTTGTTAAGTTCTTTAAACACACTTAGTTATTGCAAAAGCTGGAGGAAGGATGGTAAATAAACATGAGCAACCGAAGTGAAGGTAACTAAGATATAGAGTTGAGAAGCTAGTTAATTCAGCATCACTATCTCTCCAAGGCACCTTATCTTAGAAAATCCTATACACCATTCAGTTAATGTTGAACTGCGTTGTGTTGACTTTATGAGGATTTCCATAAGGCCTTAAATTGAAATCACCTGAGAACTAAGCTGGATTTGAAAAGTCTGCATAATTCATGCAATGCACAACCTGTCCTCTAAGGCTGGCATTCTTCACACTCTCTTGAGTTACACGACAGGCTACACTACAGTATAAGAGGTCAAAATAATTCACACTGAATGATTCCTTCTTTTTTGTTGTGAAATCAACAGATTTCAGTAAGGCCTGCGCATCACCATTTTGCCAAATAGAAATCTAACTTTACTCATTTCATTTTGAAGAATACCTGCAAATACGTATTTACATTGCTGTACGTGTAATTTGCAGGTATTCACCTCTTGATAATAGAGAAGGCCTCTGAATCTGATCTCAGCTATAAAGGATTGCATGTCAAAGCTTTAAAAAGTGATGAGTAACAGTAAAATATAAGCCTAAAGTTAACAAAGCGCTGCAAAATGAGAAGATGGTCAAATTAAAATTTAAGTTAACAATGGAAACTATTCTTTCTTTCGGTGTTTCTTAATAGCAGATTGCCACTTCTCATTACAGTACCATGTGATTGCATTTAAAAATAAAATGAAAAAATAACTATTTTTAAAAAGTATTAACCCTGCACTATCCATGCCAGTTGAATAAAAATAAGCTCAGTCCTTCAATTGCTCACAAGCTGAACGCGAATGTGATAAACATATTTTAAACAGTGAAGAACTATGACTTTATCTTACTATACTGTATGTACAAAGCTTGCTTCCTTTTTCCATGGGATAGTGTGGAATAAGCCTGAAGAAAATTAACAGATGCATGGCTTTTTTAGACAGAGCTAAACTGAATACGATTAACATGTATAGGTGTTGTAGATAGTGATGATCAAACCTACCTCGATATTTTGTTATCGAGATTCATGCTATTTATTTATTTGTTCTGATCACTTCTCTGATACATATGAATATAGCAGTATTCTCCAAGATTAAAAACATCAGGAACTGGGAAGAAGCCAGAACTACCAGAAGTTAGGGGTTTGTTTACTTAGAGTAAAAGTCAGTGTGAATGAGGACAAAGATGAGATTATTAGTTTTCATTCATGGTAGGCCCACTCTTTCTGAGGGAAAAAGATTATGATAATCATGATATAAAAAATTCATCTTTCTTCTATTCATACAAAACTGAGTTAAACAGTGTGGGCTGGGTATAATAACTTGTTGCTTGAATTGATTTTGTGGCTTCAATTATCTCTCGACCTGTATCTCATGTTTTTGTCACTGCAAACCTTAATAAGGCTGAAGGAGAATATAACACTTCTTGCCTTAACATGGCTATATTTTCAAATAAAAAATGCAAGGCCATCCAGTTTAAAACTACAAGCAAAAGGTTGGAGATTGTAGATACCAAGAAATAAGAAAATTCTTTGATGTGGATTTACATACAGCCTCAAAGATAGGCCATAATTAAATGAAAACCATATTAATGCACCAAGATAAGGGCAGGAGCAGAAATTTCAAGAAAAGGTCATGAGTTTTTGGAACAGAAAACAGAAGACATGTCTTTGCAACTAGTGTCATGGGGGGTCTGAAACGTCTTCTCTAGTCACAAAGAGTAGTTTCAACAAACTCAAAGGCTCCTGTCAAGTTGGACATTGAGGGATCTTAACATTACAGGCAGCAGTGTGGAACAGATCAAGGTTCTGAACTTTTGTCTGGAAGATTTTGACTTCAGATCTGAGATGGAGTGGCGCTGTTATATATTTGAGTAAGATTCTTTAGAATACTCTTCGCCTGTCTCAATGAGTAAGCTGCTTTCAGTTTAAATGTCAGCCTTATAAATTAACAATAGTTGTTCATGAAGATCCCAGTAAAAATGGAGTCATGGCCTCCTATATTTTTTTAATGTTCTGATAAAGTTTATGTAGATTGAATTGTATAATCACAGAACAGCATTTTGTGTTTCTGAAGGGGATTGAAGTTTGTGCATGCAATAATTGCACAAAAATTGTCCACAGACACATGTATTATTAAACACACCAGAAAATGCCTAGGGCAACAGAGGCATTTGTCAACACTATAAACATTCTTTGAGACTTTGAATACTACCTGCTGTGAAAATGATGATATTCAAAAGGACTGACTTTCTGTCTAATTGTCCAACGAGGGAACAGGGCACCCCATATCCTTTCATTAAAAGGTAGACTAATCCTTGTAGAGATCTTTAAAGAATTGAGAACTATCCAGAACATTGATAGAATGTGTTTTAAGCCTTGAACCTTTTGATGGTGGTGAATCTCGACTCACAAGAAAATGAATGAAGTGAATAATAAAGTCTTTGTGTACAAGACGAAGACACAGACACTCAATTTAGAAACAGGTAGCCATCATAAAAAAATATTTATTATTGCTTTTCTGTTTTAATACTACATGTAAAAGTTTAGAACCTACATTTTAATAGTCACCAACAGGGGTCAATGGATTCAATCATTTGTGAAAGCTCCCTTTCCATAGTCATTATGCAAAGAAGGAGTAGTTATGAAATGAGTTTTTTTTTAATTATGAAAATGATAAGTGAAGCCTATAAGGCACCAGAAATCAGGTTAGAAGTTCTCAGTGACAGTGCAAAGAAGCTCTTGTCATTGCTGCAGATGGTACAAAAACAGCTTAAAGAAGAAACAAAACACATGTTGGAGGCACAATGAGGTTAGAGCTCTCGACTCCAGACTAAGGGGCTATGAATTCAAACCCTGAGAAGTATGCCACTGTTGTACCCTTGAACTTTTAAGTATCGATAAGAATTCACAATTGACAATTTAAAGAAATAATTATGTATATGTGTGAAAATTCTGGAAGGCAGCACTAAAAACTACAGAATTGAACTTCACATTACCTGTGTCTTCATGTTACTTATTTGTAAAATTACTTTACTATCCAGAAAGCTGACAAAAAAAATCCAGATGTACAAAATCTGTTCTTTCCGGACCCTATGCGGACGACACAGTCCAACGGAGTGGGGAAACACTAGGGAAACGTCATGCAGGAATACGTGGCTGAAGACAGGGGGGCATGCCCAAGGTGCGCTGGTGCACGGGGGAGGTGTGGCCGAGGCGAACAATCCGAGAGAGTAGTCCTTTGGGAATATTCAAAAACGAGAAAGTCCAAAACCAGAAGATCCATCAGAAGAAGGAATTAAAAACCACGAAGGCCGGGTCGGAACCGGCGGACGGGGAACAGGAACGGGAACGGGAACAGAGGTTAAAACCTTAACGGGACCAGGCGCTTCCAGGTCCCGGACTCGCATGATATGGAAATCAGATGCAGAGCCCGGATGAGCGTCAGCGCCTGGCTTTTAAGGTGGGCTGGGAATGGGAAACAGGTGCACCGAATAAAGTCTCACGTGAAAGGGCTGGAGCACCCTTAAGGAGGGGGGACTAATATCGTGACAAAATCAGCCAGGCTTGAACCCTTTGACAACCCCTCAGGTAAATACTTATGAAACCAGTTATTTTCTGTGGCATATTTATGATTAATTTTGAGAGATCTGTAGAAATGTGTTTTCACTTGGACAATATAGAGTGTTTTGTGTCAATCAAAGATAAAAAAATCTCAATTAAATACATTATGATTCCATATTGTAACAGGATAAAATGTGAAAAAACAAAGGAGGGTGAATACGTTTGATAGCCACCCTATGATTTATAAAGTATTAAAGATAGTTACCAGAATTCTGGCCATGGTGAGTGCTCATCACTGGTACCACTCTTAAAAGTATTCTTGAGGCTCTTGAGGCAGTCAAGGAAGGATGTCTTCTCAGAATCACCCATGATATTCTTGACATAACAGAATAATATGCAAGAGAGCTAGTCTTTGGTTTTCTGTTTCAGTGCTGCCAGGTAGTCTAAAAACTTTTCAGAAGAGGCCAGGTTAATTTTCTCTGACTTTGAGGAATGGCAGTGAAACATGCTGAAAGACAAACAGCTCTTCTGAAAAGGAGTGTGAGAAGAGCATAGCTCATAATGTTGTGGTATATTTTGAATTAGATAACTACAAAAGAATAGCACATACTGTAGTAACCTCCAAAAACAGATGTAAAAAACAACAGTTGATGATTACACCAGCTATAGACATCGGCCAGTGAGGCATCAATATCTTCCACTACCAATTTTAAGCTCTGGTGGAGCATACTGAAGTCAGAGCTTGACTTAGTATCAGAAGACAAATGAATGACAAAAAAAATATTTGTTACTACACAACCCTTTCTGAAATGTCTTGCTGATTTTTCATTTAAAAAATACTTTTCAATAGTGTGCACAGCTGCATAATAATACATCAAAGAAAGAAGCAGATTCAGGTGCATATTTCATTTTCTCTGGATATTTAGACATTATATTAAATACAATACAACTGTGGCAAGATCAGTGTCAACAAGCAGTTCACTCATTCTGTAATAAGTGATCCTAAACTACCATCAATTGAGTTGTAAATGCACATGTAATTGATTTGTCATTAGTTTCCATCTCAGATGCTCTAGGGGTAAATGTGCTTGCACTATCATTTGATTTCTAATGGGAGAGAGAAGGAATATGTCCTCATCTTAGCTTTTAGTACCTCATTATCCAGTAACTAAATAGCATCTGGTGCCCGGGTTATCAGAAAAAAGGACCTTGTCATAACAAAGTGTTGTTATTATTGGTTGAGTTGCATTGCTGAATATCAGAAAAACTACCTACCCTGTTTCAAAACAGACATTGATGGCAGTAGTGAAGGTATATTGAAGCAAAGGTGAGTAACATAGTGTAAAACATAGGTCAGTTCCAAGTAAGCATCATCCTGAAATTAATATTTCACTGTTTTGATCAGCCAGGTGCTGAAAAGGCTTCTGTATCATTTCGCATAGCAAAAAACACAGAGTCATTGTTTAATAAATTGTGCCCATAACTCAAAAAAATGTTTGAACAATCAAAATCTTCCGATGTCATCAAAAATTAAAAATTATATAAATATATGTATGTCTAAGAACAGTTTGGTCATTCTGAGAGGTTGTGGATTTTAATCGATTTTAGGTTGTGTGTTAAATTTGATTAATTTTATCTAGTTGCTAAATTACAAATCAGCTCAGTTTAGATGTTAAAACTTTGCTTTTAACTTTCTAATACCTCAACATAGAGGTATTTCTAACATTGTAACCTTTGACCTCTGATGCAGCTATGAGCTATAATGATACTCTTCTAAGCAGGAAAAAAGTGAAGTCTATTTAGAGTTCACTTGGCCAAGGGTATGGTAGGAGGTTATCAAACATTAATGACTATACACTCATTTGTAACCCAACTTCAATCATCCTGTCAATCACAAGTTTCACATTTGCAATATGAGCTTTATAATGATGACCAGGTTTATCAGGAATTGTAGGACATTTGAAGGAATTATCGCAGGAATAATAAGAGCAAAGTCTGAAAGCAAAAATAAATTTGCACTGTACAAGTCTGATGAGTTTTACTGTAGATTAGTGAGGTGCAACGTATTGATTCAAGGGATAAGGATCGCTATGAAATCCCATTAGCTGTCTTTTTATAAACCAAAAGCAAATACTAATACAAATGTCTACTGGCTAAGAAACAATGTAAACAAACACAGATAAATCAGATTTAAATGATCCAGATTAGAGAAATCTGTTCTGGCACTTGCACCGTATCTGCATGGTCACTTTCAACTAATTCCGTTGGTGTGAATTTCTGCTCAGTCTGCTTTCCCAGAGGGCAACAATAAGCTTCTGCTTTCCTGAATGCATTCTCTCCAGGATTTGTGATATCTGAAGTTCTAGTGTTTCAAAACAGGTTTTTTTCTTATTTCCCCCTTTCAAAATCATTTCTCCTAATCAGTTTATGTTAAGCAGCCCATGTCTCCACAGAAATTGGTTCTGAAAAATGAATTATTAATTGAATGATTTAAAAACGAAGCTCCCCACTTAGGCAATAAGACTGGTAAAATAAGAAATCTATATAGTAAGTGCTTTGCCATTTTAGAAGGCAAAAACTTGTGACCCCGTTGCTGCAAGATTACTGGAAATTCAAATAAAGGATTTCTTTTTAACAAAGCATTGTGGACTTAAAACTTAACTTTATCTTACAACACAGCAAGCCTCACACTTGACTGCATGTATCACAAGGTCATTGTGCTCAATCCGGCAATATTTATGTCTCCTTCTGGCTTTATGAATTCAAATGAAGATATGGCAACCTGCACTTTTATGTGGGCGTAGTTTTTTTTGCCGTTCCTGTTTATTTTAATCCATACAAGACAAACTGAAGACCAACGGAAGAAAATAAAACAAGTCAACAGAAAGGTTTAATTTGCCCGCAGCACAAACATTTCTGAGATGATTGTTTCAAGAAAAGATATGAAATGCAAGTCGTGAGTGAAGGAACATTATGACCTGCTTACCCTGCTTTCTCAAAAAAAAAATAATGTCAAGGGGAGATTTTACTATTTTTACTTTGTTTACTGTTTACTTTTCTCCAATGGGCAACAGATTTAGGAATTAACATTCTTTTAAAGATAACTGCCTCACAACAGATATGTTTGAGTTAATCACGCTTTCCCATCAGCTACCTTAGTGATTCTCTGATTAACATAAACAAAAAAACTTTTTTTTACTTTGCTTGAAGGTAATTAGAGCTGTTATAACAGATTATAGATTTCATAACTGTGTGGCAGTCCCCAGTGTTGCTGTGATGATCTATAATACTTAATGCCATTAACCAAGTGTGGAATGCATTCTGAGCCAGTCAAACAGTGCAGAGTGTTTGATAGTGGAAAACACAGACCTTAGCAGGTGGCTACTGTGGAGAGTAAAGGGGAAATTTACTACTGTACTAATAGTATGTAAATAGGTTTTAAATGACCTGCTGAAGCTTATGCATCCTTGGAGGCCTGTATTATTAGATAGGCACCAGTCTCTTTAGGGGATTGAGTAGCTATAAGGGTAATTAAGGCCTAGTATAAGTGAAGCAAAGGTATAATTCAATTGATAACCTTGGCTGTGAAGTTGCAAGGGAATTTGGGCAGTCAAGGTGGATTTAAACTAAAATTGGCCAAACCATCTTGGGGTGAATTTATAGCTCTTATTTATAGGGAATATAAATAAGAGGAGTATTTTCTATTTTGGGGTCTATTTGCTTCTTAAACTTTCATGTGATCCTGGTGCAATCTTCTCTTTTTAACCTTAAAAAAGGAGTCTCTATAATGTTATCCACCTCTCTTGGGAACATATTTGGCAATAATACTTGATATGGCCATGATAAATTCACACTTGTTATTTAATAAAACAACACAATGAAGTTATGATCGTAACATAAAACTTCATTTAAAATCTCAATACGAATAATTAAAGATAATTATTTTTGTCCTTTCTTTCTATAATTATCACCTGACCTGATATTTTTGTTACATTCCAGGTACTGCAGTGATAAGTGAATATACCATTGTCAATAACTGCAAAAATTCTACACAATATTCTGATGCTGAAGGACAAAAAGAGGAAAAAATAATATTGTTAAATAAACCTATAATATTATTACATTTTTAGATCAAAGTTGTAATTATTTATTTTAAAAAGGTGAAATATATACATGTCCTCTTTTTTGCAGTTGCTGTATTTAATAATGCCTTATAATTTCTGAACAGTAGACTTAGATTTCATTGCAGGAGTTTAACATGTAAAAAGACCTGTATTCTTACTTGATGATAATAATAATAATAATAATAAACTTTATTTTATATAGCGCCTTTAAAGGTGGCTTCTCAAAGCGCTTTACAGGATGACAATAACAATAAATAAGAAGACTACAACAATAAATAAGAAAATTTCACAAGACAGGACACAATTATAATTACAACAATACAACAATAACAATAGAGGAGACCGTGGAAGATGGTATTAAGAAGAGCAGAGGGGTGAAGAATGGAACCAGTTAAGTAAAGGCTTTTCTGAAAAGGAGGGTTTTGAGTCTGGATTTGAAGGAGTTTAGAGAAGGTGACTCTCTAATATCCTTGGGCAAGGAGTTCCAGAGCTTGGGGGCATAGCAGGAGAAGGCCCTGTCGCCCATACAATGTAGACGGGCTTGGGGGACAGTAAGGAGGGCAGAATTTGAAGAGCGGAGGTTGCGAGGTGGGGAGTAGGGCGATAAAAGTTCAGACAGGTATTGAGGTGCCAAGCCATGTAAAGCCTTGTAGGTGAGCATGAGGATTTTAAAGTCTACGCGGAATTTGACCGGAAGCCAGTGCAAGGACTCCAGGATAGGAGTAATGTGAACACTTGCACTAGATCTGGTCAGGATTCTGGCTGCTGAATTTTGGACATACTGCAGCTTGTTCAGAGTAGATTTAGATACCCCAGGGAGCAGAGCATTGCAGTAGTCAATTCGAGAGAATACAAATATGTTGATCAGCTTTTCAGCCACAGTTAATGATAGCATAGGGCGTAGTCTTGCGATATTTCTAAGGTGAAAGAAAGATGTTTTGACAGTATGCTGTACATGTGGGTCGAATGTTAAGCCAGAATCGAATATAACCCCAAGGTTTTTCAATTTTGATTGGAGCTCAAGTACAGAGCCATCTACAGACAGGGTTACAGGACTGGCTTTACGAAGTTGATGGGGGGTACCAATAAGCATGACTTCAGTCTTGTCACAGTTAAGATGAAGGAAGTTTTGAGTCATCCAAATTTTTATGTCAGAGATGCAATTAGATAGAATAGAGACAGCCACATCAGTGTCAGGTTTGGTATGGATGTATATTTGAGTATCGTCAGCGTAAAAATGAAAGCTGAGGCCATGTGATCTTAAAAGCTGACCAAGTGGGAACATGTAAATGCTGAAGAGCAAGGGGCCCAGTATTGAGCCCTGAGGGACACCAGACTTGACAAGACCAATTTCAGACCTGTACCCATTGAGAGAGACAAAGTGACAGCGATCAGTGAGGTAAGACTTAAACCATTTGAGGGCAGTGTCAGAGACTCCAAACACAGTCTCGAGACGAGAAAGCAAGATGTTATGGTCAACAGTGTCAAAGGCAGCACTGAGATCAAGAAGGATGAGTATGGAAAGAGAACCAGAATCAGAAGCTATTAGGAGATCGTTGGTGACTTTGACTAGGGCGGTTTCTGTGCTGTGAAGTTGACGGAAGCCAGATTGGAGGGGTTCGAAAAGGTTGTTTGTCATGAGGTGGTTATGTAACTGAAGTGTGACAGCACGTTCTAGAATTTTAGAGAGAAAGGGTAAGTTGGAGATGGGGCGAAAGTTGTTAAGATTGTCGAGAGCCATGTTAGGCTTCTTTGGCACTGGGGTAATAGCAGCAGTTTTGAGGACCGTTGGTACAATGCCGGTGCTCAAGGATTCATGTATTATATTGAGGACAATGGGACAGAGAGAAGAGAAACAGGACTGGAATAAAGTGGTGGGAATGGGATCTAAAATAGATGTGGTGGGTTTCATGCGCGTAACTAGTTTGTTTAGGGATGCTGAGTCAAGAAGAGAGAAGCTGGAGAGACGGGAACCAGAGAAGTTGGATGAGGAGGGAGGAGGTGTGGAAATTATATCCGTAGTGGAGAGAATGTGATAACAAACTAACTGGTTATCCAATTCAGGATCACAGGGAACCAATGCCTATGCCAGCAAGCAACGTGTACAAGGCAGGGTACACTTTTAATGAGACACCATTCTATCATAATGTAATGTATAATGTTTCTTTATTAGCCCTATAAAATTTCTTGTATTAGGAATTCATCTTTTCACATACCCCAGCTTTTCTCCAAGGAGACACAGACAGGGAGAGAAGCTTGGGGTCAGAATGCAGGATCTGCCATTGTACGGCACCCCTGGAGCAGTTGGGGTTAAGGGCCTTGCTCAGGGGTCCAACAGAGTAGGATTCCTCTGCCAGCCGTGGGATTTGAACCGGCAACCTTCCAGTTACAGACGCAGATCCTTAGCCACAGACACAAATACACTCACACCAGGGTGAATCTTACAGAAGCCAACTAGCATACCAGGCAGATATGTCTTGAGAGACTGTGAGAGGAAACCAGAACACCCGGAAGAAACCAACTCAAACACAGGGAGAACATACAAACTCCAGACAGCACCCCAGGAATTGGTCTCAGGTCTCCAGTGCAGCAAAGCAACAATACTAATCGCTGCACCACCATGTCACCCAATAAGAAAGTCATGATATTGTAGCGCCATGCGGGGCGCTTTAGCATGCCCTAGCAAGGCGGGCTGAGAACAGCGCCTGGGGGAGGGACTACGGGACTCTGTATAGTGGGACAGAGGCTGGGAGACAGTCTCTTCTCTTCGTGTCTTTGTGTTAGTGTAGGTGCAGTGCTGTAACCCCTGTCCCTGTGTGTGTACCTTTCCCTGGTTCGAGTTAATAAATGTGTTGTTCAACCTCATTCCCTGAGTCCCATGCCTGCTCCATTCCATACCGAAGCCCACAGTTGTTACAATATAAAACACAATAGCTGATGATACCCTAATAAACTGAAATGTTTGTTTCAATAAGATATCTGAGTCTTTGTCGAATTAATTTGCAAACTAAATTTGTACTCTGTCCTTTCTTTTACAAAAAGACCAAGTACAGGAATCAGATTTAAAGCAAAATTAAGCACTTTGGTGAGAAACTAGCGTGTTGCCTCTTCAGTTTATGGATAGAACATGATGATTTTGTTTCTTTAACATTTTCAGACTTGAGTTTTTCACAGGACCAGCAATTAAATTCCATGGTTTTATTTAATTTTCAATTATTAATGAGAAAAGCAATTGAAACTGAAGAAAGAAGTTGTGAGAAATGTTCCCATTTTGAATGGACAATTTGAATGTTTTGTGATGATGGCCTTCCTTATGGTGATGTTGATTTTTCTGTGCCCAGCTAAGAAGGTATAAATCATTTCCTACAAAAAATACTTAACTTAACAGTAATTATTGTACTTAATTAGACTTAGAATATGAAATTATTGAAATACCAATACTATATCTTCTTTGTCCTTTGCACATATTAACTATTCTTTTTTCATTATAAATACTGTGTTTAAAAATAGTCTTGGAATGGATATAACGTACTTATGAGCTACTATCATACACCTTGGTAAAGTCATTTATCTCAATCATTTTCAATTTATTGCACATCTGCACCTCAGACAGGAATCATTTTACACGTCAAGAAAGCCTTCCTGATGTAATATTTTTAAGACAAATTCTTTAAGCATGAAAAAAAGTGTTCATTAAAATTGCTTGAAACGTTTTGTAAATGGAAAATTTCGATTAAGGAATTAGGGACAAAGTTCCGGGGATGAAAGTGATGAGTAAAAATCTTGTAAAGTACAATGCAAGACCTGCAGTAAACAAAATATACATTTTTGACCAAACAACCATGAGAGCATAAGCTTCTGTGCTGCTGGTATGTGCATGAGGCTGTTACTATTTAATGACAAAATCATTCAATTTTACTTTCAGTAACAGCTGTAAATTCTCAAGCATTTGTCCCACCAATGTGTTCTTTCTTTCTTCACATCCAAGATATAATTTGTTAATGCAGTCAGGGGAAACAATGTGGTTGGCCTATATGAAGACCTCCAGGAGGATCATATAGGCCACTCATGCTCTCAGAAATAATGTAAAAATAATCTGAATACTATTGAGATGTGCTTTAAAAAATGCTGTATCACTTCTTTCCCTCTGTAATGTTTCTGTGGCCAGCTTTGAAATCATGGCACATTTTCACAAACACAAAGTCCTGGGGTGCATGAGATGTTGCTTAGGAACAACAAATCAAAGCTAATCAAAATGGCAGGGAAACACAGGTAACAGGGAAAAACCCCTGTTCTGTGATGCTACCAGCTTATTCAGACGGAGTGTTATTAATATGATTGACATGTCCGTAATGTGAAAGCAGTTACATTATAAGTAAGGAGATCAAAGCAGACCTTCTGTTCCTAATTAACTCCTGTTATTCAGTAAGGTTGCTGTTCAATCCAGTATAAACCATTACATTTGACATATAATATTGATTCTATTTTATATTTTAGTACCAAATGTTCAGTATAAACTACACAGTTTAAACATGTATTCTTTCTGCAGATTACTGTTGAAAAGTGTGTTGTGAATTAGAAGGAAAGAAAAGGCTCACTAAATAATAACTTACTTTCTACAATAACAATTGAAATTGTTTATACAGCAAAGTACAGGAATGTACAGAGTACAGAACATTAAGGAGATTAAATACAATATAGTTAAATATAGTACAGTACATGAATACTAAAATAGGGCAGCGGCAAAGCAGAACCATCCAGCAGTCAGTCTGTACAAAGCTTTTAGAAGGATCTGCCCTTATGAAAGTTAAGCATAATTAATTTATTATGGTATACTTATACTTTAACAGGGGATTTGCCTTACTTTTGCTATGGTTTATGGTTATGTTTATAACATGACTGTTTTACTATACTGGACTCTGAGTAAACCATGGTGTACTATAGTATACATAGTAACTAGAACCATAGAAAAATGTATACTGTAAATACCACTAGAACTTCAGCACAGTAAAATACATATTTAATTTGTGGATTTTATAGGCATAGATTTTATGTTTATAAAGATTTCAGAAATGTTGTGTCTTTTGTATGTCAGTGGCATACTGTAATTGAAACTAAAGGGAATATTAGATAAATTGCAGTGAGCTCATCAAGCAGCTGACTCATTCCAACTCAGAGACCTGTCAAGCCTACGCTGTTGAAATTGGTGAAATCAAAGAACTTTGTACTCTTGTGCTGGATGGTAGCAGTCTTTTGGAATGAATGGATTATTCTTTATATCAAAGCAGACCTGAGTCACATGGTGAATATCTGGATTCAGCATTTGTTTGGAAACTATCGACGTATCGGTCTAGAGGTTGTGACCTGAGATTTAGTCAGAAGAAGTACCATTGTCTTGAGCAAACAAGCAGGAAAATGTATTATTCACATCATGAAAAAAAAGTCAAACTGTCAGCAGATCTGAACAATGATAACTTTAGAATTGCCGGCTTGATGGTGCAGCCTGTGGCAGAGGGCTGATCTCTCCTCACTTTGTAATTACAGAGAGCACAGAGCATTGGGTAATTACCATTGATCTAGTCACAGAGCCATTGCAATTGATCTGAAAGAGAGGACAGTTTGTTTTTCCAGTGGCCATACCTCTGTTTGTACACTGTTGCACCTCAGTATTGACCATGCAGGGATGAGTAAGTAAAGATTTTCTCTGAAACAATATAGCTTTAAAAAAACTAGCGCACTTCTGCTGCATTGCTTATCAAAGTCAAAGGACAGAGTCCGTTGAAAACTGATGTCCAGTATCTAGCCTAAGGGCCAATGTACAGCCTTTAATGAGATATTTGCTGGTTGCAGCTCTGTCAACTCACCAGTTGAATCCCAATAGAAATGGTTCCTGCTGTCTGCAAAAACCAGCTCTGTTTTAGGGCTTGAGCCAGGATTTAGCTTAGAGTTAGGTATTAGTTCTAGAAATTTGTGGGTGCTCCAGTAGCCATGAATATCCACAGAAAGCTTTAAAGTAATCTGATTGAGAAAATGTACAACCTTCCGTACAGTCTTTTTTGTGGGTCTGCCTCTTGTCTGCTCTGGTGATGTAACTTTTTGTGGAGTGAAATTTTACCTCCATCTGGCCCACAGTTGTTGATTTACCTGTTTGAAATACCGAGCTGTGTTGAATTAATTAGTCAAAAGGTAATTTAATCTGGCAACCATTTACATTCTTTAAATCAATAAAACATTTAATTTAATTTGATTGGTAACGTTGTAAACCAGGTGTATTTTTAACTTAGCAATAAATTCACTTTCCAGATGTGTGCTTGTTTTGTCTAAGCACATGAGTTTCCAGAATCTTGCTATAATAATAGGTTTGTGTGATTTGTTTTATCCCACTGTTCTTTAAAAGCAAAAAAAAATTACAATCTAAGGATCTTGAAAGGTGTTAACTCTTGGGAAATCCCCTCACATGTACTGCTGACTCTACCTAAAAGGCATAGTCAAGGAAAATTCAGTGCTACTGTTATTGAATTTAGTAACTGATTGTTGAGCTGTTTCGCGAGCTGTCTATGGAGAAAACAGCTCTATAGAGCAAATATTGAAAGGGTTGCATGATTAAATTCAATGAAGGTACTGAACAACGAATAACAAGTGAATCAGGGCCAAAACAGGCAAGAAAGGACCTGTGCTGTTGAAGATGCCACATCTTTTCCGTAAGGCTAAAAAATATATTAATTTACATCTTTAAATAAAAGAATAATCACACAGTACTTCCAAGTGTCATTTACTAGTTCTATGGAGATCACTTGCATTTTTGTTCACCAAAAAGTTTCACAATCTAAATGTGAAGCATTCACTGCAGTCCAAAAGTTATCATAAGGTGTCTTAGTGAGGTGTCATTTAACTTTGAAACATATTTTAAATCTGCAGCACAAGACCTACAGTGTATTTTATAAGCTGCAGAATTATTATACCAGTACATCAACAACTTCAAACTCCATATGAATAGACATAGACAGAAATGTGTGTCTCTTAATCTTGTTTTCTCACATTTAAGGGAAGAGAAGTGTAATTTAATTTTGTTAAACTGATTCCAGCACCAAATCATCTATAGAACCGTTTATGACATTTTCATTAGCTCCATGAAGTTTACACTTACTAACCAGCGACCCACAATTCTCCAAATTGTGTATTCACAAGGGAAATGTGTCAATAGTGGTGCCTTGATTATGTGGTTGCTGTTAATTATCATGTAGATTGTCAATTTTTACAAAAAAATCCGAGAAATGTTTTAAAAATGCTTGTTTTGTCTGTATTTGTCAGAACTTTAAGAAAATAAAACACAAAAGAAAATTGCTTCTTTTGTACTCAAACAATAATTCATTGTGCTAACTTAACTATTACATTAGTCATCACAAACATTAGGAGTTCGCCTATACAGAAAAATAATACATTTCAAACTTATCTAATGAAGTTACAGAAAAGTTAATTGTTTAAATTTAAAAAAAAATCCTTAATTTAAAGATAAACCACTTTAAAAACCATGTTTATTTTATTTGGAGTAATTTTATTTCTGCTTCTGTCAGTTGATTTGCCTATCACTTTGGGATCTGTGATTTCATAACAAGTTCCAACTTCTAAACTAAGTAATGATTTAATCTGAACCGAGTTGCTTGCTAAATATCAAAGATATAACACCTGTGTCATTAAATCAAACCAATGCCTCCAATGAATTAAGAAAATTAATTAAAATGTTTTTAACTGACAGTAACTGTGAAAATAATCTATGCATAATCTATGCAAGGATGAATAAGGATAAAGAATTTTTGAATACCCAGTGCCTTAGAATTCTGCTCTTAGAGCATTGAAAGTAAAGTAAGATTAATTTAAATTAAAGTTCAAAACAGAAAGAACCCTGGATACAATGAGTGTACAGGGCATCATTCTATTAAAAACAAGCAGTTCTAATTTTCAAATAATATAACTGTTTTATCCATAGGCCTACATTTACTGCAGAAAAACAATTTTGTAGATGGACTCGTTAAAAATGGGAGGGGCTTTGTGTAATACTCAGAGTGTTTATTCATATAGTCTGAAAAACATATCAGAATGAAGGTAGTAATTCCTGCCTGTAACAAGCCTTACTCCACAGCTGCTACATCCTGCTGTCTGACATATGGTGTTATTCACATTTTATAAATTATCCATGGAGAGTGGCATGACTGTACATAAAAAAGAAAGAGGATCCAACTATGTATTTTGGAAAACATTTGTAATAGTCACTGTATTGGCTGCTATTATTATTACTACATTAGGCATTTTATAAGCTTTATTAGCTTTTCAGCTTATTAGGAATATAATTTTCACAGGAATTTAAAATATATTTACTCTGGTGGACAATTTTAAGTAATCTTATTAAGTTACCTTTAATAAGGGTGAAAATTAAAACATACATCTTTTATTGTGAGAAAGAGTGAGATAAAGTTTCTATCCTCTGTACCCTCTTCTTAGCAAGAATTTGTAGCCAATCAGGTGTGGCAAAGAATTACATTTTCCAGCTGGGCATGGAAGAAAATGATGATGAATCGAATACTTCCCCGTGTCCATTAAACAGTGGTGTTTTCAATAAAAAAACAGTGGGCAAAAACAGTGGGTGTTCTTTTTGTGATTTCAGTTATATGGGCTGAATCCTCTCGTTAGTACACTTTCCTTTTATGCCATCTGCCTTCCATTCTGTTGGAAGAGTTCTTTTGAAAAAGGGATGTTGAGCACTTTTATTTCTGATATACATGAATACACAAGGGCAAAGGGATTGGGCATCCATCTCTTCAGAAAGACTTGTCTCTTTAAAGTGAAGATAGCTCTTGAGAGAACGAAAAGTGTTTTTGTTTTTTCTTCCATCCATTTTGTGAACTTTAAATTATATGCTCTTTCACTCTTGTAAATAAAACCACCATAATACCAGCATTGAAGCTTGTCTTGAGACTGCCTTATTTCATACAGCATGTGTCGACCAGCAGTCCTGATCTGTTATAAGACATATGTGCATATGTGCAAAAGTTATAACTTCAATGAGCTTCCTACATCAGAAAACATAGTTGTGTTTATTCCTTCAATAAATTTAAGTGTATATTAATTGTATTAATATATTATGAAGAAATAAGTGCATAAATCAGTATTACAAAATGAATAAGATTAGAACTGAAAAGTATTTTTGTACAGAAATTCTAAAGAAATTTAAACAGAAGCTCTTGGAATAATAATTTAAAGTAGACCTTTTCTTTGATAAATAAGGAGTGAAAAACAAAACTTGGAAAGACCTTATTGTATTATTAGTTTCAGTTGACTATGAACTTCTGGGTTTGCTTGTAGGTCAATAGATACTGTATGCACTGACCCATTCATTTGTATTGTGTTTTCCTGGGAACTTTCTCTTAGTTGGAAGGACGGTATGCTGGCTGTTGTTGTTGTTTTACTGTAGTGCCAAGATTTTGGTTGCTTTCTGTTCACATTTACTGTTTAGCTGGTGACATTGATTGCAGTTGTAAAGATTCCATTCATGACTTCAGGCCTCAGAAACGTCCTCCCCATTAAAAAAGGCAGTGCTGTGTACAGAAATTGCATAAAACCTGACATCTTTCTTGCAGGTTTTTGTTTTCACACTACAGCCACATAGGAAACACCTCTGTTTAAAGCAGCAGGGTACATCTTTTGCAGTAAAGAGTTCTCTTTTCCATCCACCCATCCATTTTCCAATCGCTTCTTCCAATTCAGAGCTGCAGGAGAGCCAGAGCCTAGTTCTCTTTTATAGTCTTTAAATTCTTATTTCCTAGAACAGCATTTATTTTGTAAGTAATGATCTTTTCTGTACTGACACCAATATACAAAAAGAAGGGTTAACAAAACACAAATATGTTCTAACCTGGCCTTTATGTTTTATCATACACAGTCTGATGCAGATGTTTAAATAAGGTTTGTAACGTTTAACTTCAGTAAAGGACAAGCAACACTACAGAGAGAACACGAACTGAACACAGCTGGAAATAACACAAATATTTTAACGGAAGACCTCTCAGATTGAGGATAAGTATATTAATTATCTTTTACTTCTGGATCTTTATTTTTACCAAAGGGGATTTTCAGATTTGTGCAACACAAACTAGTTTTCCCCTACTCAGCTTTTCAGTGTATTTCTACAGGTGAGCAATGTGATAGCTAGTTTTCTAAGGAGGAACAACAATAGAGAATCACCTGGGTTGGAAACCTACTTGAAACTATGAAATCAAGTCATATTAAGACATAAGTAAACATTATTAGCTTAATAAACAGCAATACAAGAAGGTTATCTTTATAGCTGTAATATGTTGCTTTTTGTTTTGTCTTACTTTTTGACAGTATGTATTGTATTTTCAGAAATTGCACAAACAGTACAATTTTAATATTATGTTCACCTGATCACTGAAAGATAATGAATCCATGAGGCAAACATACCACTTCAAAAGATGTCTGAATAAGTAAACAAAAACTAAAGTAAAGCATTAGCTATATCATGAGTAGTGAAGCTACAGTATATCATATACTGTATGTACTGTAGAAGAATGTCACGTAGTTTTGACTTTGGTTATATTATATTAAGATTATATTAGCATGCTTTTTTCAAGCTAAAAAATGTAGTTCGTGGTGAATTGCGGAAGTAGAATTTATATAGAAATGCATTATCTTGAAAAGACAAAGGTATTTTTTTGTAGACTATATGAAAATCATGCCAGATTGAGGGGATGACAGCTGATCCATTCAGTCTGTTGAGTGTTTGTGCTTTTTAAGGAATGAGGATGAAATCTAAAGCAAGGAATTGTAACTAGAAAACAACATAATAAACTCTTTTTGGAATGTTTTCTTGTCTTCAACCCCCCAGAGAACCAGAGGTCATAATCTTGTATTCAATCCAAACACTAGCAGGCTATAATAAGCAAAATACTTCAGGAGAAGATGAAGTTCCATACCCTCTAGAGACAAACATTTCAAGGTTTCTGTGCTAGCAGTTTTTTTTTCAGACTCTATGAAATATAATTGCTGATAAATAATTTGTTGTCTTCTAGTTCACAAAGTATCTTTACCATAACCTCCCTGCACAAAAACAAACATTGGACTAGAATCAAAATTCTGAAAGCAGGGATCCTGAGTGGCTGAATCAGTAGGAATTGTTTTTCAGAATATAGTTTGTGTCCAGTAGTTCAGGCATCATGTGAACCATTTGTTTAACCCATTTTGACTGTCCCAAGAGGAAGTGTTCAATTGGCTGAGTTGGTTATCTTTGAGTCCGCCAGTGTATCCTGACATCACAGTGTTATCACTGATCACTGCTTATGTCCTTCAGTTGATGGGATCTGACAATGCATATTAAAAAAATGGTTTCTAAACTTCAAGGGTAGTTCTGAGGTACAGGATAAGGCTTTGTCTTGCTTGATAATGCAGGGTGCTATGTTGGACAACAGTGGTAAATTTGGAAGAGAGGATAGATCTCAGGTTCACAACCTACAGTATATTGGACCTCTCATAGCAGTGTTGACCTGCGTGTCAACATACCATAGCAGGTCTGTGCAGTGTTGAGCCAGACAGGAACACAATCAGAAGAACAAGAGCCTGTGCCAAAGTTTGAAGGTTTGAGCAAAGCTCGCCATGATGTTTCAACCAACGTCTGAATTATATTTACTCTCAAGATTGTCCTCTTAACAATGGTTTCGAGTGTTTGCTTGAAGCTGAGAGTCTTACTAAGGTAAATTCCAGGTACAGGGTCCTATTGTCATATGACAACAGAGTTCCACAGAACCTCATGCTCAGTTCTGCTCTTTAGTCAGATGATTCCTTGTGTTACTGGAATATTGTAAATTGCAAAATAAAATTTGGAAAAAGTTTCCTTTGTCACTTGATGTTCCTCTCTAACAAATTGACAAGAGGGCTCTGCTGGATTTTTTTAAGGTTAACAATTTAGAAAGTTTGAAGCAGACACAGACAAAATTAAACTATCATTATTACATTTGACAGGCAACATGAAGAGTGTTTGTATTGGGAAAGAAGCAAGTAGGTACTTTAATCTGTGAGTCAGCACTGAAAGCTGAGGAGGAAACCCAAAGTACTTTGGTTCAACCCACACTATTATGGCTGTTTTCATGCCAATTATATAACCGCTTCAGTGAGTTCCCAATCCAGCTTGGCTTCGATGGTGATCACAGGACAGTCAGAACGGCTTTTATTCGCATTAAGTTTGGTCTTTACTCCTAAAATCTCATGATTCCCCACCGCCCAGTGAAGGACTGGGACATCAGACAAATTCTGCACTACTTGCTTAAAATATTAGGCAGCACAAACTTTATAGAAGCAAATCTGGCTTTATTTTCTTGTCATCATTTAGTATTAATACTGCATATGCAGATTTAATGTATCTGGCATGGTTCAAGGCCTTTTGTGGTGATCCAGGGACCATGTTTGACAAGTATTAATCAACACAGCTACCGGTCTCTTTAAAGCCACACAAAGCAGTGCAAAACGTATTTGACAACATTCTTCACTTTTCTCCCTAAACCCAAAGTTTGTGGGTGTTTGAGTAAATGAACTGATCAACTTTAGGCAAAGAAGCCTTTGGTTTTATATTACATTTTGTCAGTGAACAAAAGATTATAGCTAAAAAGAAAGTAATGACATTTAACACAAAGATAAGTAAAAAATATCAGACAATATATTAAGAAATATACCTCAACAACATGAATTAAAGTGCTTTGCTTTGAACAGATAGAACTGTGAGAAACATTTTGTCCCGGGCTATATCTTATGCACAGTATATTATTTTTATTGCTAGGAAATCCAATAAAGGATTAGCTAGAGCCAATTTACTTAGGGTTTTCTGCATGGTCCATTTAACATGTGGTAAAACATCCTCCATCGGATTTTACTGAGACTGTGATGCAGAAGAGTCCAGCAGTAAAACAAAGCAGGAAGGAATGGCCTGTTTTAACCCATTACCATCCAGTGTCTTTCTCCCTCAAGGGTTTAAAGTGGTACCTGAGGTGCAGAGGTGATAATGGTGTATATGGAAGGGCTCCAGGCCTCCTCCATGACATTCCAGGCTAAGGGAAAGGGATTGCAATCTCTTGTGACAGCCACAACCTGCAATTACCCTGGTATTTGAAAATAAAGGTTCCTGAAATGTGTGGTTGTGAGCTGTTTTTACAACAGGGTCATTAAGGTGTCTCTATAACTGCCACCCTCCCTCTTTTTCTTCAGCTTCACACCCCATCCATAGAACCTCTGTTCCTTGGTATTTTTTTTGTTGTGGTTTGTTTAAGGACAAACAAATCTCAAAAGAAGGGATTAGTTAAGTGCTTTCAGTTTTGTCCCTTTTGCCTTTCACTCTTGGCCCTGTTCTAAAGCCTTCGGCTAAGGTCTTCACAATCCAAATTACTTTTATTTCAAATGCCTGGCTTAAATACTAAGAGAATGGTCTTTAAACCATGGTAGGAGGGGAATAAAAAGTTTTTAAAAATTGTGACGAAATCATGATGGTATATATAACCTCCCTTCAACGACCCCATATTTATCTGCATTTCTATCTCCAGGGTTGAGACTGCCTGGGTGTTGGTATTCTTTTTGTGTGCTCTAGGATAGAGAGAGATGGACAGATGGTGATCAGAGCACTTTTTCTGCCTTAAGGAAGACAAAGACAATGTTTGTGAAAGGTGGGAACCTTGTTTTTGGAAAGATCTAAAAAGTTTTGTAAATGGGTGGCAAGTGCTGTAACACATTTAGCATTTCAAAAGACAAGACAGGGGTTGTGTTTTAGATGCCTGGACTTTAGATAGCCATTGAAGTGGAGATTTCACTCAACTTGTCCTTGCTTGCAAACAGAAAGAATGTTTGCTAGGTGCCAGCTGGAGTGTTAAGATTCATATTTGTTTCTATTACTTATCCTAACTGTGTGTCCTTATAAGAGGGAATATATAGGCTACAAACTCGGTGATATGCATTTTCCAGAATGCCTAATACCTACAATCTGAGAATTTATCATTTATGAAGGACTTTAATGAAAGCCTTCTGAAAATCTATACATACAATATCATATGCTTGCTTTGTATCCATTACTGTTGTAAATTACTTAAAGAAGTCTTTTTCTTTGCTTCTATACTTTGAGATAAGATAGACGTATTTCCTAAACCCACGCTGACTCTTCCCTAGAATAGTACTGCCATACAGAAAAGCCACAAGTGTAGCTCTAATTATTGTTTTATAACCTTTCATATAATAGAAGCCAGACTTATTGGTTTATAATTACTTGGTTTGGTTTTGTCATCCTTTTTATGGATTGCTGTTGCATTAGCAATTTTCCAGTCAATGAGTATTGCCCCTCTCTTAAATGACTGATAGAATGACCTATGTTCCATTGGTAGAATGGCATTTGATCCTGGGGTATAACAAAACTCACTAGAATTATAGCTCACAGAGATAGAGAATTACAGAGACTTCCTAATTAATTTGTATTTTTTAAGGATACACTCAAAGGATTTTTCTAATTAGTTTAATTGTTTTAATTGCTAATTCAATCATTGAAAACACCTTTAGCGCTTCTTTCTTGTGTTAATATTCTTTTGAATGCCACACTACCAATACCATACCATACCAATAGCATTAAAGAGACCATTTTATGTAGATTGAAAATTGGATTTTTCATAGTCAAATTATGTGTTCAATTTTGAATACATATGGTGTATCTTTGCAGGGGGTTAACATTCTTCATGGATGTAACTGTTTAGTTTCTTCAGAGTAGTTGTTTAAAATATGTGTTATTTTTGTCTGTATACAATACAAATATAATGTATGTTCCTCTTAACCTTTTAAGTCATCATATTCACAGACAAGATTCTAAATATTGGTGGTGGGGGGGTAGAACATGAAGTAACAAACTAAAAATAAAATCTACATTTTAAATAATTTATAAGATAGTGAACTGATCCCTAAAATAATAATACAAAGTGCTTTTAAAAATGCTATTAATACAAGGGAATATATATGTATACATGTACACAGAACATTACCAAAAATAAAATGACCAAATTGAAAATGTGTATCTACAGTATGTGACTATTTTCATTATTTTTTAGAATAAAATGTTTGGTAGGAAAAGAAAACTACTAAGAAAATAACTTTCCATTTCAGGTCCCAATACAATATTACTGTGTTATGGAAAAAATGTAGATCTATTTAAAATGCTTTAGTCAAATTTACTTTATCATCAAATCAGGCAGTCAACTGACCCTGGTTATTGATTATGGTTTTATCAAAGAAGCAATTAACATTGCAATTGCTTAGTGCTCTCCACAGTGGCTGAGTAAAGGAAAAAGCCACAGCCTTCTGTGAGGATAGGTGAGTGTCTTATACAGTAGGTGTTGCATTATGTGACAACACTGCAGTAAATGTATTGTCTGGTCTTTTGTTTGTTCAGCTGTTTCCTGTTGAACTGGCTATTTTGTCACTCACTGTGTATACAGTATAATGTCTTTGTGACATTAAACAGTGAATGGAGACCAGTTGACAGAAACAGCTGAGGTCATGCTGGAGGGTTGCAAAGACGTGTTAGCAAAGACATCAGAAAAAATCCTAATGATACAGATTGTATAGAACAGAAAAGCCACTCCCATTAATTCAATCACTTTAGAACAACTAGGAGCACTGCAGAGCTTAAAACACTTTCAACTTAAATGGCTTCAACAGCTACTAGGACAAGTCCATTTATTTGTTTAGTCTTTCAGCCACTGTGGAACATTCTGGAGCAGATTCTTGTCATGTTGCCTGATTGCTAGATGATCAGCAATATATCAATCATGCTCTAATGTCACTTTCAGTTAGACACGCAGTGCAACATTCCATAATATCTTAAAGGGATAACATGGTTTACAATTCTACTGGAAATCTCATTCTGAATCTCATTCAGTCAAGTATGGACTGCAGTTTACTCTGATTGATATATTGAATTTACTGTCGTAGACCCTCAGCCATGACATTCCTGTGTGAAACCATCAGTCCTGAGAAACACTTTATTCCTTTCCACTACAGCCCAAATTCCCTTCTGTGTTTCTATTTTTGTAGTTCAAATAGCAGAATGTAAAGAATGTTAAATTTATAACTGATTCAAATGATTGAAATCATTTAAAATTTCAGATAAAGATTTAAATGGATGTGGCAAGCAGAAAACTTTTTTGTCATTTTGTCAAATACCTTTGGTCTTACTTGGAATAGGGATTCATATCTAATCATATATGATCATAGGTGGATGCTGCACATTGGTGGTGGTGGAGGGGAGTCCCCATTACCTGTAAAGCGCTTTGAGTGGATTGTCCAGAAAAGCGCTATATAAGTGTAAGCAATTATTATTATTATTATTATTATTATTATTATTATTATTATTATTATTATTATTATCTGAATTGAATCTAAAATTATAGAAACTGAACCAGCTAGGTGTTTTTGCTGCATTATATCCATGTTAGGCACTATGGGTCTATCATGTTTCATTCTGCACCTCCTCTGTTCCCTCCCTCTCTTGATGTCCTCTCTTGCAGCTCCTCCTCCCACCAACATTGTTTTCATTTTGTCAAACATGAATCAATAAGAGTTATCTTAGACCTCATAATTAGCACACCGCATCATGAAAATAAATGAACACGGCTGGGGGAAAGCTGAAACTAGAGGGAAATAATCAATGTTTCACTAACTTTATCTAATTACTCTTGCCCTCTCAGAGGCCTTCTGCTAGTGCTGAAGAAGCCTAGGGCCCCCAGAGCTGTGACACTCAGGATCTTCTTCGATCCTTTGTGCATCCAGCAGTCACTCTAGCAACACAGCTCGTTCTCTAGACGAATCATTGCTTTGAACTAGTACACTGCTCTCTGGAGATACTACTGTTTAAAACTGAGAAAAAGAATGAAGACATAATGAAAACCTTAGGAGCCTGTGTGACAGAAAAGTTCGCACTCAGCACAATGATGTTGCAAAAATAAGCATACTGTATAAAATTCAGTGTGCGTTATGACAGGTACGTATACTTCAAGACTATCATTCAAGAGGAGAACATTTTGTAACAATTTTACCAGGATATTCCCTTGAATGGGTTTTGACTGCTTGCAAAAACAAGGCAGCAATATATGGATTTATTATAAATATGAGAGAAGCTCAATGTAAACTAGAGTTTTGAAAAATGGAAAAGATTTCTTTGACAAGTTGAAAATGATATTGTCTGATACAGCAGGGCAATACAAGTAAGATTACTTTGTGGCATTAGAAATGTTACGAACAAGTGGAAGCCATTTGGCCCATCGAGCTTAAGGCAGCTGCGGTACCTGTGATATTTTCTTTCAATAATTTTCATTTTGATTGTTTTGGATTATTAAAATAAAACAATTTATATTATCACAATGGTGACACCGTATTGCAGTTTTTTATTACTTACTGTTGAGGCTTTCGTTCCTAAAATGAGAAACAGAGCCTTTGATGGAATTTCACATTTTAAAGCATTCAGTGTTCCCCTCGACACCTAGGAGTAGACCTAAGGAATTTTTGGTATGCTAGGATCAGGTGTTACTCCTTTAAACATTGAAAGTTTTCTCCAAATTACAGGTTGAAAACAAAACTTTTTGGGTCTCTCTATGTTGATTCAGTAGCACTGAATTCTATTTTTGTCCTTAGCCCATATATTATGATCGGTTTAAAAATAGAATTCCACAGCAGCACATAGTAAAAATAAAAATACAAAAATCTATTAAAATCACATTGTGACAGTTTGTGATGTCCCTTGATGATATACAAGACTGTGCAGCAGAGTTCTTTAGAGTTCTAAACCTTTTAAGAAGAGCTCTCATTTATATTTTTCAACTTTATATGACACAGAGAAAAGCTTAAATCCAACACACTGAAACATATTTAGGCCTCATTTCTTGTGCATCCTTTCAGGGGATACAGATATGCCTACTTACTATGTGTATGGCTCTTGTAGTAACGCATAGATTGGCATGAAGCCATACCATTGGGATGCTAATGTGATCAGATTTCTGAAGGTAAGCAGAGTGAGTTTAGTAAGTGCATAGAAGTGCACCAGGTGCATTAATCATGGTGTCTTTGTCAAATTTCATTAGTGGTCCAAAATTGCAATGCTGTTTAAGTCCCCTGTGTGTTGGCCAGTTTAATTCAAATGTTTTCAATTGTTCTAAGTCTCAAAATGTGCACTCTACTGCTTTCGGAAAAGTAGTGCTGTCTTAAAGTACTTAACACAATAGTGCATCCGATAGCTGTTTTAGCAATAGAATAAATTTTAGTAAACCAGTTAAATTCATAAAAAAATAATCTAGTTACACGTGTGATATGCAAATGCACTGGCTAGTCCCTCACTGATTCATGTATTATATAGTGCTGCTTTCATCTTCTTTAAGCACTTGGCCCATATTAAATTTCTTCATCATAATGACAGTTTTTTCTTTGACAGGCATATGACATCAAGATGCTATTCACGGTGAAAATGTTGTAGATCGTTTTTTTTTGTTTTAATTTAAGAATGACACAGAATCAAACACAAGATTGTGGAAACATGACATTGAAAAAGAGGGTCAAAAGCAAGCATATTTCAAGGCAATTGAAAATAAGGAACATCAAAGTGCAATGAATATATTAAACATGATGCATGCTTGATTAAGTTGTCAAGTGAAATAATAAAAAAACCTTGTCTATGTTTGTTTCTCATGTGAGGTTTTCTGAGGTGCTATGTGTGAGGCTGCCCACTACAAAATGACAGAAAACTTTGAGTTTCTTCTGCTTTTCATGGGCTTGGCCTAATCCTTGGTTGCTGCAGCTAAAATGATGACAGGGGTAAATCCTTACACATATTAATCCTGCCACATAAAAGATGACATTGCAAGGTGTAGGAAATTACAGAAACTGAATTATGAAGAATGAATACACATAGGACAACACAGATATTTATAGCAAAACACAGGCCACTGCCAACAAAGAAAAGCTTTGCAAATGCAAAATACAGATAAAACAAATACATGCCTGTACTGAACTGGAACAATGAAATGTTTCAGTAACCTGTACCCTGAAATAGTCGGACACATACAGTATTAATCTGAAAATTATTAGAGGTAGAAAAAAATAGTTAATTTGCTGTGAAATGTCTATTGCAGTGCCCATCCATAAAATGGGTGATAAAGTGAACCAATTAATTATAGACAGCTAATCGTATGATTGCTTGCAAAGTTATGTATAGTAAATGATAAACAGAATTCAACTAGAGGGTAATCTATATAGCAATATGATGCTAAGCAATAGTCAACATGGGTTTTGAAAAGTTATATCTTGCTTAACTAGTTATTTTAATAGCAATGGCAATAATGGATACATTGAACAGTGCACATTACAAGATCCTCATAAAAGATTAATTATTAAATTGCAGGCAGTAGGTAGTCAAGGAAATGTATTTATTAGGATTGAGACCTTGTTGTAGGATGGAAAACAGCACAGATAAGGGGTGATCGCTCAAATGTGGGTGAATGTAACTAGTGGAGTGCTACAGGGATTTGTATTAGGACCATTGCTGTTCCAAAAAGCTTAAATTGCTTCTAGAGGAAGTCTAAGATTTCTACATAAAATGTATTTTCAATGAGAAATAGTAGCAATGATTTTGACTGCGGAGACTAAATTAGTCAAGCACACAGCTATCAAAACCAAACCGAAGCTACAGAAGCTGAAAAAAGAAATTTAAAATGATTTTGACCATTTTGTACTGACCACAACTTCCATACAACATTCAGTATACACAGGTACAAAGTGATACATGCAGGTCACTAAAACATAAACTATGAAGTTACTTAGAAGTGATAGAAAAAGGAACCAGAATGGTGAAATGGTGTGTAAGTGTAGAATTTACTGTGGCACATTCTAAGAAGATATTGAGGTTCTGGAACCAGAGAAGAGTGACCAGATACATTCCCAGGCTCAAAGGAATGCAGAGTACAATATACATTTTTAGGCTCAAAGGTGTGTCTTACATTGACAGGCTAAAAGATCGGAATTTTCTTTCATGAACAGAGAAGACTATGTGGGTACCTGTTTCAAGATGTTTAAATCTTCAATGTCAACCCGATGAACCTCAGGACATATTAAGCCAAGGGAAAAGTACATTTACAACTGAAAATAGAAGGTATTTCGACAAAGGGTTGTGGGAGTATAGAATAATGTTCCCAGCCAATATCCCAGTTATTAAAGCAGACACCCTGGTTTATTTCAAGAAAAGGCTTGATGAGATTCACAAATCATTTAGCTCCTGGCAACCGACTGAGTTAGATGGACCAAATGGTCTTCTCTCATTTGTAACCTTTCTTATGTTCTATATTCATTAACCAGCTATTTTAATGAAATGCTGTGTGTTTGTCGGACAGGTCTGACTGTTTCCATTTGTTTAAAAAGGTACTGTCAAACCTTAAATGTGTTCAAATTCATTAGCATTTGAAATCAGAACAAAAGCCTGGGATGCGCTGAAAAAGCTCTCTACATTTTGCCATTTTACAGTCATCTGATGACTAAAGAGATCACTAATATTAGTGAACAGTTTTCCAAGGGGGTCCATTTTGAAAATGTATTATCATTGTATAAATTAAAGTCAAGCTACTGTACAGAAAACTGCAATGTTGACATACCAATTTAATCTCTTTGACAGTAAAACTACTGTACTTATAGTCTTCCAATTTCATTGTCTTTTACTGTGAAGAGCAAGGACTCCATTCTCAATTGTCAGGGTTGGTAGAGTGTTTATGTTGTGGGTGTTCATTGCACTCCCATTCAAATACAGTAGCACAAAACCTAATTCTGCAACTTACTGTAGAATTCAGTTACTTTTAATGTGCTAGAATGATTTGATGAATAGAGTTGCTGGTAGGCATTTGACTGATGGCCTACATGATTATCAGAAAAGAAAAATGCAGTCAGTCAATCAAACTGTTAAAACAAATACAGTACGTCCTTGAATAACTTTTTAAAGGGTAAAGCAAGGAAACTTATACTTGAAAATAGTAGAAATAATGGCATCATTAGGTCAGACAGAAGTGCAAAGGGATTCTGCATGAGCTCTTCTGCACATTCACATGAAGATCTTTTGTGTAAAGTTAAAAAAACACCAGAAAATACTCATTGTTCTGCTCATTAAAGTCTATGTTATCATTACATTGAAAACAACACAACATTTGCATTGATTAATTATTGGACTTATGGCAGGCTTTAAGTCCATTTGTTTTCTCTTCATATTGTGTGTATGTGGCATGTCAGTAACTCTTCCCCTAAGAAAGACAAAAACTGTACTCTATCCTTTTTCAGAAAGCTTTTATTAATCATGGTAAGGACTGAGACAGCCCAGAGCCGAAGCTGGACAAACAGGACACAAGGAGGGCCCTTATCTAAAATACCAGTCCATTGCAGGGCACACACAAGCACAGTGAGACAATCCTTTCACAACATTTAATTTAATACCCATGTCTTTGAGAGGCAGTCGGAAATCAGAGTACTACATAAAAAAAACACATGCGAGCTCCACACAAAAGGTACCTCAGGCTGGAATCAAATAAAGAGCTATGAGAAAGATGCATTAACTGCCAAGCCACAGTAGCACCTACATATAACCCTTTTGGATCCAATGAGGTCATGAGCATTGTAGTGTTTGCTATGAGCTTGTCGCTATGTAGAAATAAAGTATATCCATTTATGCATCTGAATAGTACAGTAGATGTTTAAACCTGTTTCCATTTCAATTTCTTCTATTTCCAGAAGCCTCTGCTTCTGGCTCCTGACAGGCCTTGCTGCAATGGCTATTTAATTTTTAGTAGCTGAAAGCAATGCAGAGGAAAGTGGGAATCCATAAAAATGAGTGTTAAAAGCACTCAAACTCACACAACTATTTCTCGGTTTATTATAGCAATAAACAAAATTAATAACCTTTGGAGCAAGAGTTACCTCATCTCTGTCCTGGGACACTCAAATTTGGTCAATTATCGAGAAGATGATTGCCCACAGCACTGGTTATTGGTGTTTAATAATAGATAGGTCTCTTAAGCACAAGCCTATCGTGCATTGCAGAGTTTGCTAACAAGGTAGTCCCTCATAGCATTTCACCTAATAGGATCTACAGTGTCGCCATTTTTACCCCACTGTCACATCTATAAAATGTTCTGCAGTCTTTTTCCCCCACCACAGTCTGCTGTAAGAACAAAGGATAACACAGGGGAGTTGTGACAGAGGTATTCAAACTCCTATGCAGGAATAATGACCCTGCAATTGGATTCAGGACTAAAAAGAGGAATGTTACTGCAAATAAAGAGCAGTGGGTAACCAATGTTTAGGAAACATGTCCTTCAAGACCCTTACACAAAGAAGTTGATAAGGGTTTTTATTAGAAAACCACTATTATCCCTTTCCTAATTGTAACATTTTATTATCATATTTTAACAACTGCTATTCAAGAATCTTATCCGCAGTCTTTCCAAGTTATATGTTCATTAACATCTAAGACAGTACCAGTTTAATATAATACTAGTTTCATAAGAAATGGGCCAAAATGGATCAATTTCTTACATTGGAATGTATGTCATAGAATAAGTTTTACAATTTGGTATTTTCTTTTTGCATTTCCTGGATTATTCAGAACGTCTTATTTTTTAAACCTATTGTTTAGGCCATCCTCATAGCTCCAGATACAACTTGCTACACATACAGTCCTTAACAAAGTCTAAACTTGTAAGAAATTTACTTTTAATTAGGATTTCACAAACTCTTAAAAGGCCTAAAATGCTTAACCTGTATTTCTGCAATGCTTTTTTTTCATTCTAAAACAATCTAATTAACATTTAACAATTAACATATAATTAACATATAATACATACTATTTTAGGAAATATGCAGAGTTGTAAATGTTTTGAGCTGTAATGTTTTTGTTTAATTAATGTTTTGGATTCAGAGTTTTGAAGGATATCTTTCTGTAAAAAATCAGAATTTTTTACAATATTTTTATTCCATCAGTGGAACCAAAATCAGATCAAATTAATCAGATTTTACTCATTAGACATTTTAATGTTTTTTTCAGTAACATAGTCATTGCTGTTCATCAGTAATTATTCACCAGAAGAGTTTTTCTTTAAGAGATTTCATTTCAAATATGGACAACCTAGAGAAAACAAAAGGTCCCAAATAGGATTTTCTCAAGACTAATCAGTAACGAGATTAGTAATAAGTAGTAAACCCTGCCTTGAAATATAATCATAAACGGTTGTTTCTTAAGCGGACAGTATGTTTTACGTACAGTACAATGGGATAAGGGAACTGTAACTTTTTTTCCCTTTTTCCTTATGTTACTCACACTTTATTAATCTGCCCATAAAGGAAACATTCCACTTTTCAGAGGTAGATTGTATCACCCAAGGAAACACAGCAAATTCATACAGAGTATGCAATTAGTTTTTCACAAGACCTGAGACACTTCTTCTGCATTGCTTGAACTGTTATCGTCCCAAAATAATCTCATTGACAGCATGATATATAAACATGTGGTGGAACAAGAATAAAAGGCAAGGCGTTGTGGTTTGGGAAAGTGCTCAACAAGTGACCAGTGACCTTGAATATACTTTTCTATTGTCTACTCTAGAGCGTTTGGGCATCCATCTTTATTGGTTCTCTGTTGAATCTCACATTAATAAAAAAAAAGCTGTGCTTTACTTGATTTTCAGAGCTTTTAAACTTTGTGCTCTAGCCTATTTATCAAACTTATTGTCACATCTGGCTCTCCTAAGGAAGCTTTTTCTCTGCTGATGCCATTATGCTCAATGTCGTAAAGTTAAGGCTTAAAGTCCCCATATACAGTGCAGAGTAACTTAAAGACTTTTTGCAGTATTCTGATTTGCAGTAGTCACCTCAATCTCCATGGAAACAATAGATCTCAATAGCAATTGTAGATAATTATTGGTAATTTCATTTTCATTGTTGTCAGTGTTTGGAAAAGTTACTTTTAAAAAGGAATCAGTTACAGTTCCAAGTTAATTGTGTAAGGGATTACCATTTGAAACTTAGAAGAAGCTGGGGGACAATAATTTTAAAATGTTATCAGTTGCATTGTATCTATGCAGTATATAATTATGATGAAATGTAATACCTCTTACAATCAGTTTCCTTCAACCGCATATTGATAAACTAAAAGAGATAGATGAACCGAATGGTTGCCTGTTGTTTGCAATCATTAATATGTTCTCCTGTTTGATGTAATTAAAATGATGCCTAAAACTCCAGAAAATGTCTGCCACATTATCAACTGATAAAGAATCCTGGAGTAGTTTCTCAAAGATTATATGCTAACAAATATTTTAATCTCTTAAACACAGTATTTAAAACATTATATAATGCAGCTGCTACTGACTACTACTCTTAAAACCTTTTTATTTTAACATCAACGTTATTGAACAAGGAAAACATTCAAATAAACGATACAGATGTTTAGGAAAGAAAATAATATTTCTGACCTGAAAATTCAGAGTTCTAGAGCAACAGCTTTCTGTACCACTTGAGAATAATGACAGTGTTTTTGTGAATTGAATGGAGGTTTCAGAGTATTGCTTTGTGGACTTCAGGCTTCAATAATAAACTTAAGCCTGCCTCTCTCATATGTTCTGTGTATTGTTGTATGACCATAAATGGGATCCTAGATGCTAAGGTTATGTTTGAGTTTGAAAACCAGGTATTAAAGGATTTGACATTTTGTCTTCATAGATTTTAGCAGTGCTATCACAACAGTAATGTTGCTTCTCTCTGATGGTACAAGTATGTATAGAAATTATATTACATACCCACATTATTTTTCCTTCATGCTTTAAAATATTTTTTTCTAAACTTAATTCAATCTGATTTTCTACTTTAAAAAAAACAACAACAAATGCATTAACTGAGAAATCGTCCAGTCGTTTCTCTTTTTTCATTTTATTCACATTTAATTTGCTGTCTGTAAGGATTCTAGGATAACATCAGATTTTGTTTATCTTTTTTGTCTACAAAATTGCTTTACTGTAGCATAATGCATCTTGTCTAAATTACTATAAAGAACACAAACAATTTAAATCTTGCTTCTGGCTATGGAACTGCTGTTAATTGTCTATTTTTCTTTCTGATGAAGAAATACCCATGAGAATTCAAAACATTCACATTTCATCTTGATAGTGTTTAAAGCAAACAGATATTAGTTCTGAACATCTTGAAACTGTATTCATGTACTGAGCAAATGAAAGAATACAAGGGAGGCATCAGGACAAAAACTATTTTTTAGACAGGAATCTTGCCTCAAAAGCTTGGCAGTAAAGGAAGAAAGCTGAATATCCTCAAAGTAGTCAATGATGGCATCTGATAAGAGGTGCTAAGTGCTCTGGTGCAGATGTCACTATTTTTATCACAATATGTGCAGGACTTTCTTGAATGCCTGGGAGTCATTTTTAGCATTTAATTTTGGCACCTTCAGGTTACAGATTACCTATAGTATACAATATAAAATGGTGTTCTTCTGAATCTGGAAGCTGGAGTTTGTTGTTTGCTTGAAGGATTTTTTTTTCTGGTAGCCTTGCAAATGTCCCCATTATCTTCTACCACAATCTGTCAGCTTTCATTGACATTTTCTGCAATCTGTGGCAACTGTGACCAAGCTGCTTATTCATACCGTGGGCATGCATGTGTCTGTGTGTGTCCACAGATTTTAAATTACTTCTGTTTTTGTAGCAGCTTACCACTTATCTTAAGGTGCTCCCCTCCAGTGATTCTTTGCTCAGGTTTGTGATTTAAGGTGAAAATAAAATATTAATCACTGGGATAACATTTACAGTGAGGTCCTGAGGGGGGCAATTTAAATGACAGGCTAATCATCTCTGGAGGGAGTGAATGGGATTCTTTGCCTGTGCTGTTTCCTGCAGCATACACATGCACACATTCTTCCAATACCGACACAGCTGTATAATGTAGAAATAAACAGCGTTGTTGATTTGATATAAGGAATGTTCATTTATTATGGTTATGCATTTTACTTTCAAATATATTGACAAGGCGTGTATTTGAAGAATCCATAATAATTCAGGATGATGTAGATCCATGTCTGAAGGATTGACCACAACTTGAGTTAATTTTGATAGACATCCACGTAATACAAAGAATTCCTATATTGTCATATAATTGAAATTCAAGATCACCTTGCTCTTTTTTTAGCATTTCACTCAGCATGAATTGCAAATTCCCTCCTGACAACTTATGTTCACATTCTAGTCTGCTTAAGGATGCGTTAAAAGCCCATTTCTCTCCCCTTGAAATTATGCAATCACTGCATTGTTTGGAGTGCTCTTAGATCATTTTGTTTATAAAATCAGACTTTTGTTTGGACACTTCCATTTGTCAAAGTGTTTTCTTTTCCTGACTACACTAGAATACTTTCAGTCATTTTGTTATTATCCCTATATCCCTATATACCTGACCAGGAATGTTACAGGATCCCTGCAGGAATGCTGTAACTGTGGGGCTAAAACACCTTATCCCAATAAGGATCTGCTTGCCAAGAGTAATTACGCATAAAAATGTCTTGGGGAATCAACTTAATTTAAAAGCCTTCAGGGCACATCTTTCTACTTCTGTTTACTAAAGAAATAATTTGACGGGGATGTTTTATCTTAATGGTTATAGTAACATTTCTTCAATTTGGGAAATAAAGACTAAAACCTGGATGTATGGATAGCCTCCAGAATGAGTGTTTTGGATTTTTAGATTTGATATTTCATTACAACACTGCCCGGCCAAAACAATGAAATACGGAGTTATATATCATGCCTGCAGTGAATAATTCCTTTTTAGACAGCAAGTAATGAAACCTCATGACACTTTAGCAATTGGTTTGACTTTAGGTAAAAGTGACTGTTTGATGAAGGTTTATTTTGTTTTGTACAGTGCAAATCAGGCAATCTAGAACTGAGGTGTTCCAGTCTATGAAAGGTCTCTCATTTTGATCCAGACAATCTAGACTGCAATATCACTGTAGTTACAGGAAACATTCAAATCACAAGAAGATTCTTTTTTCCCTCAATGTAATCTGCCTTATACCGGATAGATTTTAAATAGGTTAAAAGTCTACATCTTGCATGCTGTGTGGATCCTAAATGTTAAAGGTACTGAAACTGTGCAGAATGAATAGTTTTATCTCTCGAGGCTTTTGCAGTGTATCATAATTTTAAAACAAAAACAATTTGATACAAAAGAACGTACTATCTCAGTCTCCATCTTCATCTCAACACTGAAAAAATGCAACCATAGAACATCATTCCTGAATAATTTGCTCTAAAAGGGCTCAGCGTATTTCAACTGAGTACTCTGGGGACTGAACACTTTTTTGTTCAATTTGTGTGTTCAGTGGCCCCTTTTCATAACATAATGACACAAATACAGTATATTTTATGAAGACAGCTTGATCTTTGATTTGGGTTTTCAAATTTAGATGCTCATTACATGCCATTATTAAATTATTCCACAATGCCTTGAAAAAGTCACACTAGCTGTGAGCAGAGCATTTAACAAGTAGCCTTTAAAGTTACACATTCTATACAGCATGTATTAGCACTTGTAACATATTTGCAAATTAATTTGGCTTATTGGAAAAAAACTCTGTGTTGAGACTCTTATCTCTTCATTAGTTTAGCCACTGAGAAAGACTACTGGCTTCATTGTGACAAAGCCTTCTATTTTTGGTAAAAACTCTGTTTTAATATACAGCATATCCAATTTCATATCCCAGTCCAGTTCACCCATCTTTACATAATTCTGGGCTGAGAAATAACAAAACAAACAAATAAATAGAGGGCCTTAAAAAAACTTTTATAAGTAAAAGTGGGTGACTTTTCCATTAAATACCCTAGAAAACAAGCAGTTGACTGAATACTGAATAAACAACAGTGTTTGTAATACCATGAAATACCACAGAATACTCATGGGGATCCTGCAATGTTTCATTGTTTTGCACTACAATGGCTTTACTACCACAAGCATGTAAAAAGTCATTAGTTAAGGATATTTATTTACAATTTAGGCAACTGAAGTCCAAAAACATTTTTTTTCTTATTTTAAGGAACATTGGAAACAAAAGGTTTTTGGTGCTTGTATTTAGAATGATTTTAATGTAGAATAACCCAGAAATCTACTCATATTTAATTATCCTGGCCTTTTCAGTTTTATCTGTATGGTAATATGCCAAAGTGTGAAACTTTTTCATGAATGCATGTACATACAACCAGTGGATGAAATGCTAATAGAGCCAATAATTACTTCATCTGAGTAATCCATAACTGGGTTTGGAGAACTCTATACTAATGTGTTGGTTTAAACCATGATACTTATTTCTTGCTGACTGTTTTTTCTTAAAGTCTTGAAGTACTTTTTGTTGCTTCCAACAGTACAACAAACTACTAGTCTGTAGTACAGCAACTGTTCATTAACTACATTGATGATTTTTTATTAATAATGTTAATTAAATATTAATTAATTTGAATTATGAATGCACAATTTACTTATGTTCGATGAAATGTCATTGCACCTGCTGATTTTAGCTTTTTCTCAATGATAATATATCCTTTTGATGCATAGTATATTAAATTATCCTATTAACAAAAGGTAGAAACACTTTAAGGAATCGCAAACAATGAATTGCTTGCAATCCATTTCAAGTGTAGACTTTATATTCTGTTTGCAAAACCATGGGCATAAATTATACTCCTCTGCAAAGTCCTGGATAAATGTAGCCAGAGTGGTTTTAGTGTCCTTTGGGAAATACAGTAAAAAGAGATAATCTTGACAATTTTCAGACTCCATTACTGACCATTAATGTATCCTGTACAGAGGCTGATAGGCTGCTCTATTTTTTTGTACCCTCAGCTATAATGCTAGGATGAAGTACTTGAGTTGGAAAAAAAATATGACTGTCCCTCAGATTTGGGATTATTTCCTATAAAATATCAGATCAAGTACAGCTGGGAACAGTGACCTGATTAAAGGCAGTCCTTATTGATCTCGGATTGTCACCCTAGGCTCTCTTAGAAATGTCCTAGTTTATAACCAGAAATTGTAAGATATTGATTACTGGAAGGTAGACAATCACAGGGGAGACTCACCCGTTGGCCACTGTCCTGGCTATAGTTTTAGTCTCTTGTGTCAAAGAGAAAGTCTCTTACTGTCACTGTCAGAATGCCCTCTAATAAGTACATTTCTAACCAGCAGTATCAACACTTGCAAGAAAAACAAGAAAACAAACATGCCAAGAACACTGTATATTACCTTTATTAGAAATGTGAGACTGCTCCTGCTATGATAGTTATATACTGTATGGTGTAGTTGAGGCCCATTCTCTATGACATCTCTATGACAATACAGGACAGAGAAATTTAAAAACTGCAACTGTACATGAGCCTTATTTTTGAAAGTTTCCGCTTCTGCACCAGTAGAAATGTGTCACCTGAAAGGGCAGTGATCTGTTTCTGCATTTCTTCACTTAAAATGAAGAGTTACTGTTTGAAACCCAATTGAGCAGTTAGTGTGAGTAATGCATTTAAAATATGACATAAAGCATTTAGTGTGTTGTTTTGAAAATGTGTGGCATTTCTCCTTGTCTCTAGTACTGATGTTTATGCTATTTCTGGTAACCTAAAAATAAAGTGCGAATAAATTTGGACCTTATTGGCTAGACATTAGCAGAAAATGCTGAATGTGTGGCATATGTTTTCAGTGGTGACCTGTTAGATTTCTTTTATTTCTAAACCTTCAAAATTGTTAAACAATACACTACTATGACAGAACTGAATATGTCTGTAGATGCACTGATACAATACAAAAACACTACTCTTGTTTATAATAAACACATCTCACTACACTGGGATGACTAACATCCCATTCAAGGTGTATCTTGCCTTGCACCCATTGCCGTTGGGATAGGCTCTGGCTCTCCTGCAACCCTGTATTGGATAAAGGTTGATTGTTAGAAGATTGATGGAAGGATGTGAAGGCATTTTCATGCCACAATGAAGTGACAGATACAGTCTGCTCTCGAATATTCACAGAAAATGAACTTGGTGTCATCCAGACCATAGCCTAAGGGTATGTCCAAGAAACAGAAAATGGCAAGATAAAGATAATCCACTTGCAGCTATGATAACTGGTGATGGAAAATAGGCTGCAGAGTTGGATTTAATCCTTCAGCTTCTCCCTGAATTTCAAGGGCAAAACATAGGAATGGTTTCCCCAGATATAGCCTCAGATTTGTGAAGTTCTGTCTCTTTAACGTTTACGTTGTAAGAATATAAGAATAGTTACATACGAGAGTAACCCAGTTGGCCCAGCTAGTGTCACGATCGTTACTCCTCCTCTTAAGGGCGCTCCAGCCCTTCCTCGTTCTGTCCTATTCCCCACACCTGTTCCTTATTCCAGCCCCCCTTTAGTTCCACATTTAAAGCCAGATGCAGGCGTTTGCCCGGGGCTTCTCATTGAATCCCGTTTCGTGAAAGCCCGGGGTCCTGCTGTGTCTGGCTCCGTTATGGTTTTAGTTTCCTGTTCCTGATTCCCTGTCCCACAGGTCCCGACCCGGTTCTGGTTTTTAAATTACTTTGGATGGATCCCCTGGTCTTGGACTCTGCCTCCTATTTTGGATTTCCCTTTTGGATTTATGCTTGGATTGTTTGCCCCGGACTCACTTCCCCTGGACACCTGCTCACTTCGGACACGCCCCCCTGTCTCCTGACCCACTCCTGCATGATATTTTTCCCTATTGTTTCTTCACCTTCCGGATCGTGTTGTCCGCATAGGGCCTGGAAAGAACTGTTCCTGACAGCTAGCCTATTTGGTAGCCATTTGATTATTGATCCAATAACCCAACATCTTCCTTGAAGAAAGCCCTTGTTGACTTCAACACCACGGCTGGGTAATTTGTTCCATACTCTGTTTTTTGTAGAGTTTTTCAACTTTCAATCCAACACACACGTTTCCTAGAGTGCCAACTGCTTGAAAACTTTGACTTTACCTTTTACTAGGAACTTTCTCAAAAGTTTCTTCTGAAAGTCTCAATACATCACGTCAAATACTCAGCCACCTATTACTGTTGATTGTTGTTCAAAGAATTGCAGCAAGTTGGTCAGATAAGCCTGCTATTCTAAATTCCTGTTTGCTGTTCCGTAGGATATTTTTTCACCCAGATGATCTTTTAGTTAGGTTCTAAATGTCCCCATAGTCTTATGTGTATTAGAAGAAAGACTTACTGACCTTTAATTGCTTGGGTTTGCTCTGCACCTTTCTTACCTTATGGATAAGGCACCACATTAACAGTTTTCCAGTCTGTGAGTACTACCTGTGCTTGGAATGATTGCTGGTTATTCAGAATGGCTTCTGAGTAACATTTCTTTTTTCCTTGAATAGAGTTGGTTAAATACCATCATCCCTGGTGAGAGGAGACCTTTCTTCATTGTCTTAGTACTATAATCATTTTTTTAAAGAAACACGACAAAAAATAAGAATCAGTGAGCTGCGATTTATTGTCTGTCACTTACTACTCTAGAAAAAAATGAAAATGTCTTATGTTTACAGTACAATGTGGAACTGCATTGTAAGGTTGAAGAAATTGCACTGTTAAACGAAAGTGATTAGTATTCATAATAAACATTTTTTTTATTTGTTTGTATTGGTTTGAGATTGATCACCATAACAGTTCAAATGTTCTAATACTGTTGGTGGTGTGCCAGCCTTGTAGTGCTATTTCATCCAGTTGAAACATTCAACAAACCATGCAGCGGCTGTCTCCTTTGAAATGGGTTTGCTTCCCCATAATTTTCTTTCACAGGAGAACTCCCCTACTAAATCGAAAAAAGACCCAAGAGGGACCCCTGAGAAAGCATAAAAACAAATAATAGCTCCCCCTTGCACACATTATTAGTGCTCACACTATTTTGTGAAACTCACTTCCTTTCTCCCACTGCACAGATGTTCTATTGCCATTGCCTGCAGCCACCTATCTCAAAGAAAATCTGCAATATTTCATTTTCAGTTCTGACACAAATCTGTATGATCTTTTTCATTAATAAGGTCTGTGACATCATGAAAATGCGGTCCCGGTTGGTGACACCATCGGTTTTCCCAAGAGACTGTCAATAAATCACTGTCTGAACTGGCTACTCAGTGCCAGTTCAATTATCAAACCTTTGGGCCCGGTCTGCATTTATTGTGTACACAGTGAACCTGAATTCCTCCTGTTGACAACTACACAGAATGCCTCGAAAAGAACATCTGCCATCTGCTCAAAACAAGCGGTGTTGTTTTTGAACGGCAAACTGTTCAGGGTTAAAATCCTTGTTCTTGTGCTGCTATCACTGGTTTTGATCCACGAAGTATGTAAAACGAAATAAGTACGACATGAGATTTTCGATAAACACTGGGGGTTACTGCTACCCTTAAAAGCAAATATTCAATTGAATAAACTATGTAGGAGTATGTAACCAAGAAATAGGGAATCAGAAACGTAGAGATGCATAAAGGGGTTAGTTACGTTTCTGCAATCACGTACACACCGATTGATTTGTTTAACCGTGCAGACAAGGGAGCATTGTTCTTAGTTCACGGAAAACTTTACACACTTAAATTCTCTGAAACTTTTTCCATAGCAAAGTCCACGAAATTAGTTTATTGAAACATTTAATCAAAGAACATAGAACACTTATTTGACTTGTTTCGTAGTCACAGAGACGTAGCCAAAAGCTGTTCCGTTTTTATTATTTAAACTGAAATAGAAGCAGGTGCCACTTCAAGCGTTTATGTACCATTTTCTTGTTTATTACTATGCACCACACTAATTATTGTAGTGAACACATTCGAAGATAGACAAGACGTAGCATATCCTCCCCCATTGCCCAGTTGTCAGGGTCTGTGAAGCAAAGCTCCTTGTGTTCCTCGAAATTCCACCAGTACGGAAAAAAAACGTTTTTTGTTTGGTCGCTATAGCAACCAATATGGTTACGGAATTGACTCTCATCCATGTAGGGGAGGGGGCAAAGTGCGACACTTTTGTTAGCGAAAAACTATTGAGGAGAGAAAGGAGAGAGAGAAAAGTGGAGGCTTTTCTTCTTTCTCCCCCGTGGAGGTAGCTGAGAGGAGGGGGTGGCTCTTCGGGTACTTCTCTGTTCCACTCCTTGAATGCAAATCGGGTTATATATATATATTTTCTTGTTCCATCCGTACCTTGGTGTCGGATAACCTGTAACTAAAAAGTCAGCGGGAGGTGGAGGAAAAAAGTTTTAAAAAAAAGGGGGTGGAGTGGAAAACAGATTCGAGCAAAGGGGGCTTGGAAAGCAAAAGCAGTAGTTAGTTCGAAGGAGGAGCCGTGGACGGACAAAACGGGCTCCCTGTTACAACCCGTGCAGAAGTAGAGGAGGGGGGGAAAAATAAAACCTTCATCTTGTGTCTGCAGTGGTATCGCTATTTAAGCTAATTAGAGACAGCTCAAGAAGGCTTCACTCTTTGCTGTTTGGCTAACGCCGTCATGTGATTGCCCTTGGCTTTTCTTTCCTTCGCCTTTTTTTTTCTCCTTTCCTTTTTTTTAAGCACCCAAAAGCAGGTTTAGTAATCAACCGCCGGTTCTTCTCCCGGCCCCCCGTGCTTCAGTCGGCGGATTTTCTCCTCGGCAAGCAGAGCTGATCCGGGCAGAGGCTGTCTGTCTCACCGGCTGGGGGACCTGCTCCGCGGGGCTGCTGGCGAGGGTCAGGAAGACAGCAGGGGAACCCCCCCATCGCCCGGGCCCCCGTTTTTTTTTTAACAGCTATGACGCCACAGCTACACTGGAGGAAATAAAACAAACAAACAAACAAAAACAAAAAAAAACAAAACAAGCCTTGCAACGGTTAGTGGTTCGTTCTTAAACCCCTGTCTTTTATATATATATATTTCACCCCCCTTGTCTATGTGGCAGGGCTGAATCCTGAATCGACTGGTCGAGCCTGCTGCCTCCTCCGACTGTGTTGAAGTCTATTTGTAGATAGGGAGAGAATTGAAGGAGATTTTTTTTTTCCGCCTCCCAGCCTCGTTGGATATAAAAAAAAAAATAAAAGGGGGGAAAATAACGAAACAAACGAACAAAATAAGACATATGCATTATATCTGGGTGGTGCGCGGAGCTAGGTAAGGAAATGATTTTTTTTCCTCCTTTCCTTGAAACAGGTGCATTTGGGCGATGGTGTGAATTCATTTTACGTTTGATATTTTTGTTTTCTTTTGTCGTTTTATTTAGCGTGGCAAACAAAAAAACGAGCAGTCCTCGGTTTCCTTCCTAAGCACGTTTGGGGGAGTTTATTCGCACTTCTGCCTTCTAACGGAACAAAGTGATTTAAAGACGGCCTTTGTTATTGAAGGGCCCCGACCCGACGGCTGTAATATGCAGTTATATTCAACTCAGGGGCTGGGTTTGGGACGACAAGGTGAAATAAATTAAAACTCCTCAATTCGTGCGCTCACACCGGTTTAGGCGAGGCCTTGATGGGGGTAAGGACGCTACTTGAGTCCTGTATAAGTATCCTGCTACCACGTATGGTCATAGTTATTAACGCCAGCGTTTCTAAATATTGATGCTATGTCCCTGTTTTAAAATAATCCCACCAAGTACTTGGCCTTTCAACGTAGCGGTGCGTCTACAATGTAATTACATTCAAAGAACAGTATATAAGCATGATTAGGAACCGCACCGTTTCTTCCAACAAGCCTTTTGTAAATCTGAAGTTGTCTTTTTCAGGGTGACCTCTTGTTTGGCAATCGAGGTACTTTGATTACTTTGAAACTTGCTACCTGCTGTAACTACAGTGGCGCAAACAAAAGGCGCCGTAGCAAGAAGGTTTATATTTGTGAATCTGGGCGCCTTTTGGATCGTTTAATTGTAATGTACGGGGTTGAGATGTAGCAAAAGTATACATTTCGTGTTCCCGGGTCTTGCAACCGTACATGTAGGTGGTACAGAAATAGATTCTGTAGGAACATTGTGCGTGCATGTATGCAGGTGCCGAAGAAACCCAAAGTGAAAACAAGATGAATAAAAAGCTCTAAAAATCTAGATGCATTGTCTTCGTTCTTGAAGTTTTCTGAATCGGTTTAGCTTCTTGTACGAGCACCCTCGGAGAGCCATTGGGCCGATTGTGTTTAATGCGTCTATCGATGCCGCCGTATATGGCTGGCCACCGAGTCTGTCTCGATAGCCAGCGATCGCGTTGATCTGCTCATTTTTATAGACCCGTATCGGACATGCCGCTTAATTCACTGGTGATACTTTCGTTAAATGCGAGTCGAGCATACATTTTTTTTTCTTTCAAGGGAAGGACGGAGATCCTTGTAATTCCCGGTTGATAAAAACAATTTCAGAGCCCTGGGAATATCAAAATGGGTCAGAGAAAGGGACAAGCCGCGGAGAGAGGCGATCAATGGAGAAGAAATGAACTGTCGAGCACTGCAGTTTAAAGAGTACTGTTATACCCTTCACTCTATATCCCAGCCCCTGTTTAAATGTCTGTCAGGTTGTATTTTCGTCTTGCACAAGTATACCATGTTCGGGCTCCGGCATATTTAAGCTTAATGCTGAACGTCATTCCGAGCGATTTATGTTGAGGTGCATCGGATGGCTTGTTCAGCTTTAGTGGGGGGACGTGTTTGGACATGATTTCCCCAGTTCTCCCCTGGCAGCGGGGCTGTATTATAAAATACTTTCTCTTGGAAAAACCTTCAGAAGATGGTCGGCCTATTAATTGACCAATAATCGTTCTTAAACTTCTCTGCACCACGCTTCAGAGGCGGCCGTCACCCGGAGACTGTTCTCTCGACGGATTCCAGGCCATTTTTCTTCATCTCGGGTGCAGAAAGCATTTCGTAGACCGGCTGGCTGAGGTTTTCCCATAGCTGGTGGTCAGCCAGACGAATACAGAGCGAAAAGGCATAAATGTGAGAATTAGATTCCCCGTCCGTTAATTGCAGTTGAGTGATTTAGGAATGGGAGGAAGTCAAGTGAACTTCTTCACCCCCATTTCAATTTTCTCCCACGGTTGTAGTTAAATGTCAAATAATTGAATGACTCGTTGAGGTTTGTTGTTTTCCAAAGTTTAATTCAACTGGTTTATGTACTTGTGGTTCACTTTTTGCCCAGACACTCGAGTTTCTTGCTTTTGTGAAGGAAGGTGGAAAAGGTACTTTCTTGTTATGATTCATATGTGCATTCCACATCGGTAGTTAGTAGAAGATTATATGATAGACCTTTGGATTTCTGCATCCTTTATCGTATCTCGAAGATAAAGCCCTTATTCAGAGCAACAGAGTGCTAAGCTTTGTGAAGCCGCACTTTCTGTTTGATTTGTTTTGTCTCTGTAGCCGTCTCTTATTGTAGGTCTTATAATACAGAGACCTACAGTTAACCCGGTGTGGAAGTCTGGGCAAGCTGAATTGAAAACCTGTGCCCTTTAGACTGATATTTTAAAAGAGCAGTTCTTGTCGTTTCATACCACACAGAGGATGGGGTGGCGGAGGGGGTTGGGTGGAAAGCAGTTCAAAGAAGCAGCTTTCCTCTTAGGAAAAAGGGTTGGGTTTTTCTTTGATGTCTGATTCAAACAGAAATCTTGTTTACTGGCTTCTTTTGTAGGCAGACAATTAGCCCCCTTTTTAAGCATTTTTCGTATTTTCTTCTCCCATCCATATGTGGAGATTTTTCAACCTTAACCGATACCTTGTAACAGTAATTAGTTTTTTTCTGTTCTTGCTAGTAGCCTGTTTGTGGTTCTAAATGGCTGTCTTAGAGCTTTTGCTCATGTTAATGTCTGTTGAGTTTTTTTTTTTCCCGTCAAGTACGATGAGCTCCTCAATAAAGTTTTAAAATGGTAAGTCTCATTTGTGAAGAAGGCTCTCAACCACATAATTGTGCCAAATTCCCATTGGTATGCAGGTCACAAGTAAATAGTTAAAATAGGTAATTTTAAACTTTTCTGTGTAGTTGGCAGGTAAACCTTTTACCTCAGATCAATAGACCTTAAGTTTACATTGAGCTGCAGGTATTCAAATACAGGGTACACGTTAATGGGTTTGTGGACTATTAAACAGGTTGTTACAAGTTTTTTTTGTCGACCTAAACAAAGTAAAATTGCCCATTGTTTTATGTTATTTTGTAAAGCCCATATACAAATATTATAAGCAAGTAGAAAGCAGCTTTATGAATGACCACATTGTAGATTGTATGAACATTTTTCAACAGTAGATAAAAATGGGGGAACATTTTCTCTGCAGTGTATGCTATAAAATGGCAAACACAGCCCTGTTTTAAGCAACTTAGTCTTTGGTTTTTAGGTTTTACATATTCCACTTGTGTGTGCTGTTTGCTTTGAAGTGTTATTGTAATAAACTAAATCTCTGCACAATATGTGGGTAATGATTTGTTCTGATTAGGCGTTTGTCAGCAAGTGTGAAGCCCATGATATTCCCCAAAGGCCCACATACTAGAGCTACTGAATGTGTCTGTAACCCCCCCTTAGTCTCCTTCCCGTTTCTGAGCATTCCTCCATGTTAGAACTGAACTGTAGCTTTTCAAGTGAAACAAAAAAGACTGCAGAGCAGGTGTGGGTTCATGGTTTCGAATCGGCATGAATACAGTAGCACCTTATATCGCATTGTTTATATGTCTTTCGATTATTTTTTTTCCCCACATTTCGAAGCTCGCTTTGCTGTGGTAAATTACTGACTGCATTTAATCATTTAACTACACAGGCAGGTTAACATAGTTTTTCGCTGGTTAATTATAAGTAACCTGGGCTTGCTCCTGGATTTAAAGACCCTCTCACACACCACATAGTTATTTCTCACATAACTGATGATAAGCATTTATAACTTTACACTTCCAATACAGCTATAGTTTAAAAACATAGTGTGACTAATTTAATCAGTTTTAAAATACTCTTTTCTACTCATGTAAATAGTGTAGTACAAAAAAAAATCAGTTCCCCCTCAGGTTTGTTTTATATCTGAGAAAATGGTTTCAGTTTATCTTTCATCTCAATATAAACATTTTTACTTGACCAAATTCGAAAGCAGGTATCACGGAGAAATCGTTATCTTATTCATGACACGGCTCTACTTTTTAATTGTTCTGGTAGCAGTTAAGTTTTGCATTGTTTTAGTGGGGAAGCACTATAGCTTAAAAATACATGTTATATTCTAATTTGAAGAGATTTCAACACTGTAAAATTGCTGAAGTAAATAATTTTTTAAAAACACTGGGGAAATAAGGAGGGTTTTACAGGATATAGGTTATACAGCATTGTGAGGTCTTGACACCAGTTCAAAGAATCTCCTTATCTGAAATTTATATAGTCTACAGATTGTCTTGTAACTAATTTTATAAGTTCCATTTTGTCTTTTTAAATTTTCAGGTTCTTTTGTGTTGATTAAAGTAATAAAAAGTGTGATTTAAAGAGTGTAACATCCCACAATAAACACTCCTGGCCCTGTTGTAATTAATGAAATGATGCTCAGTGCACCATTATGAATGTCATCTAAAAGAATTGCCTGCAATGAAATGAGGAGAATATTGTTGTGCTGTTCATTTTGGATTTCTACATACAATATAAAGGAGAAAATGTATTTTATGATAGGGATATGATTTGAGTTTATTAAAAATATTAATCTCACTTTACGCTGCTGTAAAGGTATTTCAATGTGAAATCAAATCTGGAATATTCTGGATAAATATTTGTTTGCAAATATAGATTTTAGGTATTTTTTCTTTCCAAAGTTTAGGGGTTTATAATGTTTTGTCATTATTTTTGTAATACAGCAGTGTATTTTTCAAAAATAAGCCATGATAACAGATTAATTATGGGCACATAACTGTAGTCATGCTTGACAAAACATAGCTCTAATTCTTTTAGACTGGGAACTTGTATTGAAGTTTTCAGATCAAAGTGTCCCTATTGACAAGAATACTACAACATCATGCTACTAGGCTGTCTTTTAAAGAGCCTACAGGCCACTCAGTAAGTGGAAAATGGGGAATTGCAAACTGTAATGGGAAATCACAAGTTAAATCATAAGTTAAAACAAACTGAATTTAATGGAGACTTAATTTGATTTTTTTTTATTATTTATTGTTGGGTAGCTTAGTTGATTTGAGCATGGTACTGACAATACCACAGTTCTTGAATCCCTCTCTGTATTAGTGCACTATCTTGCTCCTTAACTACTATGGCTAGTCTTGGAGTGATAAATGGGCAAGTTTGACGTGGGGTGAGAGAGATATGGAGTAGATCTCTAAAAGTCCAATCTAAAAGTAGTTCTTTGTGTACATTTAAAGTGCCAGTGGCACTAAGTGGTTTAATGTAGGTTGAAGAGTATATATGTTGTTTCAGATAAGATTTCAATGAGGTCATGAGCAAAGGTTAAAGCAGTGACCTTGTCAACACACTGAAAGACTTTAGCTGTTTTTCCATCTCTAGACAGAAGGAAGAATTAAAAACAACTTTGGCTATGGACAGGGCAAGAAAAGATCTCTTGGGATACTGAGAAATATTGACATCTTCATTTAGTAGTGACTATGTTCTAATTTGTCTCATAACAAAGACTAAGCTCTTTTTGGTACTTATACAGGGAAATACAGTGAAATGGCCTTTGATTCAGTCCGTGGTAGTCGAGGCAGTTGTCTCTGCAATGCATTTCCAACAACCGGTAAGCTGCCTTTAACGCAGCGTTTGCAAAACTAGTTATGCCTGTGTGAAAAACCAGCATGTACCTTTGTGTATGGTGAGGTAGAAAGGCAAAATTGTTTGGGGGAAGTTGTTTAGTTCTTTACGTTTTTGTGTGCATGATGGAAATGAGAAGATTCCTTTGATAGTTGAGACTATTCAACAGGGTCATGACTATCTCATCTCACAAAAAAGGGGAATTATTGAATTTTATGACCAGAGCACATGAATGAAAAGTTATTACTATCTTTATATTTTAATGTAAAAAATGTCTTTATTAGTCCCTGAAGTGTTTGTACCTAATTTCTCATAACCTATCATATGTAATATTGAGCTGTTTTAATCACATTGATATTCAGTCTGAAGATGTGAAGTTTCATATCCATCCAAGTGAGACGGTAAAGGGTGCTTATATTGCCTATAAACCAGGTTTATTAACTAAATGTACAGCTCTTTGCTATTTTGCTCTTCTGTATCATTTAAAGAGGGCCTTCTAGATATAGAACATCTTACCAGAGAATTGGTTCAATATTCAGATCATGTTCGGTTCGGGTTTCACCGTTGGAGAATCTGCAATATGCCAATTTCCTAGAATATCATAGTGTTGTAGCCAACCTGACATCTGCAGTGTGAGATGTGCTCCCTATCATGGAAGCAATTATTTGCTGAGCAAGGGTTTTAATTTTTCTTGTTCAATTATTTACCAAAGAATAATTAAGTACTGCTAGGTGGATTACCTTTCAGTGGCTAGATATCAATAGCTGAATCACTTATTACAACCACGAGCTGCATAGTTGTAAAGGAACAGTCTATCCTGTCTGTGGAGTTGTGCTTAAATAGCTGGTAGATTGACCTGCAATATTCTGTTACTTATTACCACAGGTTTAACCAAACTTTAAAATGACTGGCTAAATGTGCAGGCTTTCAGGCCATTGCTTAATGAAGCTAGTTATTCAGCCTGTTAAACTGAGTGTAAAGGTTGTGGTTTTGCATCTGTGACCTTGGCTGGCGGTGCTGTGTGAAGTGACTTCCTTTAATAGTAAGGTAGGCGGACATCACAGCAATGGCATTTGCAGATGACATGACTGTAAATGTGCACAAAATAAACATCCCTTTTTGAAAAGTTATACCAGCCTCTTATGCACTCCTGTTGTCTGGAAATGGAACACTTAAGCTGAGTCAGGTGACAAGTTTAGCTTCCACTCTGGTAATTATACTTGTGCTTACGTTTAATTATCAGTAAAAGGCTTACTGAGCACTATATCATGAAATTTTTAAATATTAACACTAGATATTTCCTTATAATTAATGTTTGTTTTTTTTATCATATTCAGTACTGCATTTTAATTTGCCCTTGACACAGCTTTGCCTCTTGAAGTGGGGCTTGTTTATGCACATCAACATCCTGCGTACATTTCAGACCTTTTGAGATTTTTTTTTCCCCCTCTAGGTTGTTTCCTAAATGGATTTGTTCTTCTTAGGATTATCTTCTGTTGCAAAACAATTGCTTACTTGAATTATCAGAAGAGGTTTGATGAGATATGAAATTCTCCTTAATTACAGCTCATTTATTTACCTAACTACCGTGATCTCATGCCTTGTGTTTTGGGGCGCTGTCAGATGTTCGTAAAGTACAGCTTTGTTAAAATCATGCTAAGTACCATGAGAATATTTTCCCCAATTGTAGCCTGACTAACAAAAGCTTTTACAAGTGGTCCAAGTAGCTGGTCATGACGTAGTAGTCGTTGGCTAGTATTAACAAGAAGTAAGCAGGGGTTCATAAACAAAATGGCTTTCTTTTTGAATGAGCTAACTGAATTCCTTTATCCAACCCAAAGCACTCAAGGCAGCAAGCCCCGCTAAACAAAGAAGGGCAAGGTGGGTGAGAACAAGAGGCATTGGCTGATGTCTTAATGGTGCAATGTTATTTTCGTCAGTTAAACAGCACTGCCTGTTTGTCACACCATACCATGCCTTTACGTTGGAATGTGAGCAGTAGTGCTTGTAAACTCCTCAACACTTACAAATGAACAAATACCTCGTCTGACGTTTACACAACACCTTCTGCACTTTGCCTAAGCAACAGCTTTAGGTCGTGTGAAAAATATAAGCTATGCCTTTCATTTGTAACTACGGCACCTTCAGAGTCACCTAAGCTATTCAGATGATTAAGTACGATAAGAAGATGCTGAACCACAAAAAAGGGCTTCTTTTATTAAAAAAAATGAAAGGCCCGTTGAAATTGTTCTAGAATTTTGAAAAATGGGAACACCATTTTCATTATAAAATGCTAGTCTGATACTGAAGTAAGAGCATACTTATTTTTTTATAACAAGGCCAGGAAATGCAGCGTCTTGATGACTTGGATTTGCGAGAAGGACAAGGTTTTAATTTTCATTGAGGCAGATGGGTAGGCGGGCTTTCCCCAGAGCTGGCTGCATTCTGAGCAGTTGTCTTTGAAATGGCACTGACAGCCTTGTTCAAAAGGCCATCCCCCTTTCCAGCCCTGCACAGAACAATAGCATTTGCTCTTTTCTTGCAAACCGATTGTTCCTGCTGGACTGTGCATGCCTTGTCCCTGTAAGAGGCTGTCATCACTCTGACTTGCTTTAGGAGGTGCGGGGGTGCATATTCCAGTTAATAATTAGGGTGCAGAATATCTGAGCACGTATGTATTTTAGCCAGATGAACAATCTACTTTGTAAACAAGTTTTAGAAAGCTGTTTGAAGTGCTATTTAGTAAAATGTCCTGAATATCATGTTGTCGGTATAAACTTCCACATCAAGGTTTTTCGTTGCCTCCAGATGTGACCTTAGAGCAGGGACATATCACAGACTTTTACCCACCTGCCAGTAACAAGTTACAGACATGTTGTTTTATTACAGGATTCTTTTGGATAAAAGGGAAAATTATATTTTAAACGTTTTAGTTAAAATAAGCTAGTGAGAACTAGGTTTGCCTTTTGCAGTCATTTGGTGTGTTATTATTATTTTTTTATTTGTACAGTAGTCCTTTTATTTAAATGTCCAGCTTGGTGTCTGCCTATTTCTGATTTTTAGCATAGCTTAATAATCCTTTTCCTCAGCATTTAATATGGATGATGATGTGCAAGGGCAGGTTTCTTCAATACCAGGAATTAGAGTATACTGTTTAAGGCGTCTTTGTGTTGTTCTGAACTGCAGCCATTAAAACATTTAAAGTGCTTGCATCTCGTATTCATGTCTTTCCCATGTTGCCTGGGCAGTCCTGGTAACAACTGTCTAGTCACCGGCTGACGCGTACCAGACTGTAACTCGCAATGTCAGAGCCACAGAGCAAGTTTGTGGTTGCGCCACTTTAGAAATTCTTTTATTACGAGAGCTCCCCTACATTGATTTTGATGCCATAAGCTGTGTTTGAGTTATCTGAACTTTCTACTGGAAGTACATACACTGCCTGAATAGTTTCAAGACTTTGGTTTTTCCCTGACATGGGAAAGCATATAATTTAAATGTCTGACACACAAATTTCGATTACCTGCCATCTCTTTGAAAGTGCGGAAGGAGGTAATTTAATCTCCTTTGTTATAATACAAATTAACATGCAGCTTTTGATGGGTCGAGAAAAGTTCCCATGCAGAAGTGTGGGTGGTTGACCATACTGAAATAAGATTCAAGTCTTTCATGAAGAATCTTCTGCTTGCATTGTCTTTATTAAAACTCTCTAGTCCTTTAAAGCAAAGTAGTGTTACAAGAATAGGATATCATGCAACTGGGTAGAACCAAATTACTCAGATAAAGTCCTTTGAGTTCTAGGCTGATGTCAATCATGGAAGTCTTTAGAATTTTTGTCAGGGGGTAATGCTTTAAGTACACAACCAAAAGAACCAGAATTGTCAAGAACTAGGTGCTTTGATCGGTTTTGATATAGAAGCTTTAAAATACCTCCTTAAACAATATAATTCTGACTTCTGAGGATATTAATTGTACATGATCAGATGACTTGGAATAGGAGATTTTTGGAAATAGCCTATTGTAGGAATGATCCATTTTTTCAGTGTGCTTTCCAGATAGCTTTCATAAGCTGAGAACCTTTGGACAAGTAGTGGAATGTTAGTTTCTGTGAGCCAGCAAACGGTTGTCTTGTGATGCATCTGTAGCTCTGCCTCTCCAGTAATCTGCTTGCTTGCGATCATTTGTTCTTTGGTGTTCTTGTCCTCAGCCAATACAAGACCTTGTGTTTGCGCAAAGCACTCCGTTTGTAGCAGCGTACTTTTCTCTTGTAATCTATGGGAACATTATATGCGGTAGAGACCATCAATCCGCCACTTTCATGAAATGGAAATTAATTTGGGTATCTCTTACTTCTTTCCTTGTCAGTAGTATTCATCACTTTGCTCCTCGCTGTTCTTGGCACTGTCTCACACATTGAAGCAGTCTTTACACACTTAATTGTTAAGTTGTAAAGAATCTTATTGGCTAAGCAAAAATTTTTTCTGACAATTGTACAATATATTTGGAAGGAAATAAGTTCCTTTTCTCAACTCATATCATTAATTGAAGTTTTTGAGAATTCATGGATATCTCATCATGAACTCCTGTGTCAAAATCATAGCCTTAATTATGTATTGTCATAAATCACAAGGAAAAGTAAGTGGTTATGCATGAAATGCTATGAACTCAAATGTGCTGCTCCTCTATGCACAGGAAAAATTCTTAACTCTTTGTTCTCGACAATATTAGATGAACCCAGCAGGTATTAAGCAAGTGTACACTTATTGAGTTTCATTCGTCGTCTGTGAAATTAGGTGCTTTTTCAACAACTAAAGACTAGTTGGTCTTTCAGTTTTTAAGAGACTGTATGCTTTTTTTAGTTTCAAACAAACGTCCTTACCCTTTGAAGTAAATTGTTTGTTTTTTTATCTAACACTTCACCATAGCTTTACTTTTTGTATTTGTTTTACACACTTAGACAAACATTTCTCTTTTAGATCCCAACAACTGGTTTATTTTATCGAGGCGTTACTTGTTGCGAGCCAGTAAAACATGTAAGATGACTCCCTTGTTCAACATGTTGCATCGTGTTTCCTTGTAACCAAAGGCCACCTGGTACTTTCTCTCTTGCCTGCAGATTAGCACTCTCCTCCCATCACTTTTGGCTGAAAACCAAGTCTGCCCCCTGCCCTCCTGCTCTTCAGCTTGATGTCTTCAACTCAAGACACACAGACCCTTTTCTAGTCAGCAGTTTCAACTGCTTCAATTTATTCTTCAGCATCTTGGTCATTATAGTCATTTACCACTTACTTTAAACCGTCAACCAGATTAAGGGAGTACATCACCATGACTGCAAATTTTGGTTAATATGAACCCAAACGCATAGTCGTGTGGGTTCGTCTAATCTTTTTATGGATCAGTTTGCAAAGCACTTTTTTGAATGTTTTGCATCTCATCAATAGTTCTGGAGATGCTTTTAATGATCTATAATTTTGTTCTCATCATTACCACTGCAGCGTTTTTTGTTAGAGCAATAGATCATATTGACTGCCCTTTAAAACTTCAAAAATGGATCAATATTTTCCACGTCCCAAGCTTCACAAAGTGTATGCTTTCAGACGTTTCAGAGGTAGAAGACGTTTTAAAGCTTTAGAGTATTTCATATATTTATTTTGCATTTTTTGTTCATAGTTTAAAAAGCGCTGTAGAAATATAAAGATAATTTAGATCAATAATTCTGAAAAATACCAGGAGATGTCTGTTTTAACTGATGACAAAGGGCATTTTTCCTTCTACATTTCCAGTTAAATATTTTGGACGTCTTTATAGATTTACCAGTGCTTGTAGCGATCACTGCACTGTGGTTATTTTACTTTATTTTGATTACGATAAGTCTGAGACGGACGTCTTCAGTAGTTTGCCTATTTTGTTTGTTCTTAGTCATACTATTTTGGTCCACATATTCTGTTTGGATCAAGGGCCTGGGAAGGGGAGAGAAGGGTATATTTATAGCCTGGCTTCTGATAAAAACACAGTGAGAGTTGGAGCCTGAAGGCCAAGGGTTATACAGTACATCATCGTACATTCATCTGTGTGCGGTGTACTGTGTGTACAATGTGTTTTAATCAGGAAAGTATCTTCGCTTGGTGGTTATGAAAAAGGTGTTGACGAGAATAGGAGAACAAAACGGCCCTTTTAAGATATTGTATGACTTCTAAATCAGTGTCTTATGATTATGCTGAGTGAGTTTGATTGGGAAAACCTAAGTTGTGTACACGTTTACTGCAATTGTTGCTATATCGCACTGCAATTAAACTAACATTTGGATTACTTATTTTAAAAATGTTCGGGAGGACTGTTTGATTCCAAATCACATTTTTACCCCACAAACACTTCTCCATTTTTGTGCTAACTGGGCCTTTCAGTTTGTGTGCATTAACTGGTACAGGATGAAGTTAGCAGAGATGCATAGGGTGAAGGAGTGGATTGGTTAGCACAATGGAGGTGTCATTGTTGATTGCTGGGGTTGGTGCGCGGGTGAGGGGGGTGGTGCTGAAGGGACAGTGTTCCTGCTGAGACGGTCCTGGCCTGGCAGCTGTCAGCATCACGCCTGCCAACTGCAGTCAGCTGTCTTGTCAGCCTCCCAGTAGCATAGTATTTTTTTGGGGGGGGGGGGGCTTGGGGTCTGCAGCAACAATGGCCTTTAAGATAGGGGACATTAATATTTCTAATAAGCAGAAGAAGAAAAAAAAAACTTACTTGCCTTGCTTAGCGTTTTAAGCATTATTAGGTTTTACAAGTTCCAGCCTCTGGATTATGATGAAACAGAAAATCAAAAACATTATAATTTTACCTCCTCCCTATGCACAATTTACTTAAAATAAGGTACCTGTCATAAAATATCCAGGACACATGACTTAAATGGCTACGCAGTATATTTTGAATCTTGCCTGTCCCTGCAAAGCTTGCTCGTGTGCTATAGGTCGGTTTGCACTGTGATCAAGTTTATTTTACAAGGTGTTCAGAAACTGCCATAAAAACGTTAAGTTTATCAGTGGCCCTACCTTTGGTTACCCTGTAACAGCTTGCCCATTTACTGTCTGATGACATTGAAATGCTATGTCCCCTAAAAATCAAAAGACAATGAAACACAACCAATAATGTCCTTGCTTGTATTTTATTTTTTTACATGCTTTGGTCTTGGTCTTCATACTCTTTATTGTTTAATGTTTCAAACCATTTTGTATTGTATTTTTTATTAGCTTTAGTAATGGAAGTGAACAACGCATCGTTGATAGAACAAAACACCCTCACTGTTTTGATCATTTCAGTATTGGTTATGTTTTTTCATCTGCCTACTGTATCCTTCAGAGTTTTACATGTCTGCTGCTATTGTGTGAGAACTCGGTTGATATAATTAAAGAGAACACATCACAAAGCTGTGAACATTTCAGGTCACTTGCCTTCCACGGTTTAGAAAGAAAAAAACAATGAAATGGCAGGAATTACAGTTTTTTTTTTATTTTTTCATTTGAATGCTCGCTTTGCAAAGCAGAAATGTGCTTAATTTCTTTGGTTTTAGAAAGGGGTGTGGTTTTGCTAAAAATGATTTTGAAGCCTATATTGACAGTAGGAATTTTTAGCTTGCTGTCAAATCATGACATTTCTTTGCACTTTGTCTAAAACCAGGTCCTAATCTCTGTGAACCTTATCACTATACACATCTCCCTTTAAGTGTCCAGTAGACAGTGAAGCAAAGCATGGCTGGTATGTTTCTAATTTTAGAAACAACTGTTTTAAAATGTGGAAAAATGTAGGTAACCGAGATAATGTTTTTCCTTTACAATTTTTAATCAGCCCTGTCACAGCATAATTACGAAGGCAGGTCTATGTGCTGCAACAACTTTTTGCAGCTGTAAATTTCAGAAATAAGAGGCTGCTCAGTGAATGCATTCCAAATTGCCACACTTCTCATGTTATTAAAGAAAGCAGTCATGCAATTTCACAATTGTTTCCTGCAGTTTAATTTCCACAACTAATTCAACTTTCCTTATAGAGTCTTAAAAGATTACATCAGGTAATCTCTTAAATTAAGGATGTAGGTTTCTTTTGATAAAGCCGTCTGAGCAGTAGAAAGTTCTACAGTACAGTGTTGTGGCATTCTTTGTATGTGGTATTAAAATAGACACCACGCCCCAGTACCAAAGTAGTATTTTTCACTGAGTTCCAATAAACTTTTCCAGGGCGTGTAGAAACGGGCAGCTTCTATACTCATCAGGAAGTTTAGTTTCAGATTTCAAGGTTGCGAGTCGACAGGCTGACTAGCATTTTCCACTGCCTCTTGCTAGTATATCACTGAGCTGGAGTTATTTATGGATCCTCTAAAGAGCAAAACTGGCACTGAATTTATACTGCACTGTTTAAAACTCTCCTCCTCTCAAGATTGACCCACTCACTCAAAGCACATAAAATCACATTGACTTACTGCAGGCACTGGATTTCTAGTGAAAGATAACAGTTCTGCCAATTTTAGCCACATACTGTACTGAGCTACTATTGATGTCCTCAAATCGTCAAGTCATTAAAATTTCATTATAAACACAAGATGAAAAATAGAATTGGCAAGGAAAGCCTAAATGGCAATCTGTGCTGCTAAACAACAACAAAAATGTTTTTGGGAGGCACATTTATAACTAAGGTTTGTAATACTTTGTGGGAAGGGCTGACAAAATTTGTCATCACTCACTAGAGCTGTTCACTTGAGGTTATTTGTGTAATCTCCATGTGTGAGGTACTCATTTGACCTGTCTCTGTGAGTTGTTCTGCATTCACAGAAGGGTAATCTAGTTTCCATTTATAGTAAACAGCTGTTGGGAAAGGTGCTACACAGTATCCCTGTTCCCAGTGACCAAGGCGTTGGGAGATGGAAGACTCATTTGTCAACCCAGGGATTCTTGCATAGCTGTCAATGTCTGGAGCTTGGTCATAGAGCCTGCTTTCTGTTAAATAATACCAAAACTGCTGTAAATTACACGTTTAACATCCTTCACCTGCCAGATTAAAAACCTGTCCTGAAACCACTAAAACAGTTAAAAACCGCACACCTTAGCTTCTCTAAGTGATCATTTTTACTTACCAATGAATAACCTTTCTATTGTATTACGTTTGTTCCCTGTATTACACCCTGTACCTTAAATGATAAATTATCCAAACTGTTACTTGATTGAACAATTGAGATATTTCTTCTAAGGTTACTGAACAAATAATTCTTGCTGTAAAAAATTTATATTTGAGTTCATTTTCTAGACCAATATAAAAACTTTATGAAAAAGAGGATTGACATGCAAATCATTTATTAGACTGGTGATTATTACAGAGGATTAACTGATATACGCTCAGGATAAACACACTTTATGCATTTGTTTGGGGGAAAAATGAAACGGATTTCAGATTTCCATCACCTCATCAGTGCAAAATGTGATTTGGCACAAGTGTTGATGCAGTTTAACCTGGTGAAAGTCAAGAAAAACATTAGAGCCAATAAGCCCTGCTTTTTGAGAGAGCAGTGCCCTCAAGCTATTGGCAATTTGAAGGATTGCCTATCCTCAGGCGTACTCAACAGCAGTGGAGCCACATCTTGTTTTGTTCTGAATCAAGGTTTTTGTATAGACTATCCTGATGGACGTCCGTGAGTGTGGCACAGATGTTGTGGAACGATATGCTAATTGTGTGCAGCAGAACAATCAATGGAGAGGTTCAAGTGTGATGGTCTGAGAAGGAGTGTCTAGTCACTACAGAACTCCTTGTAGTGATTGATGAATACCTGACTTACTGTTCTACATTGATCAAGTCCTTGGACCTCACTTTGCTGCATTTCCTGCTGGCTCATCCTGACAGTGTTCCAGCAGGGCAACACATCCTTGCAATGCTTGTGTAAGAAACATTTACTTGCCAGATAACACAGTGATTATACCATGGATCGCCTAGTTTCTGCATTTTGGACCCTGTTCAACATCTGTGGGGTCAGTTGGGGTAATGTATAGCATTGAGGGCTTGATCTCATATTTGTCCAAGCAGTATTGGAGGAAAGGGACAGATTCCTACATGACCGCACTTGCTATCTGATGCAAATAATGTATTGCACATGTACTGTTTGTGTTGCTTCCAGTAGTGACCATGCAGATAAACCTTGTTAACTCAGAGTTATTCAGCGTGATGAATGTATGCCATGTCTCTTCAATGAATTGTCAGTGCACTTGCTCTAAAAGGAAACATTTTCCTGATACCTTTGTGAGTTTGTTGCAGCTGTAAATGATGTTTCTGCTGCTGCTCCATATCACTGAGCCTTAACCTTCTTTTCAAAGTGATCCATTGATAGGTGCTTATGCTTAATAAAGACTATGACCTTTTTGCCTGTTGGTTCCTTTTCTGTTTTTAATGCAGTCTCTTTCTAGGTAGAAATGAAACAGAATTAGTGTTTATTGCATAGACCTCTCACAGTACATATGATACCTTTTCATAATAAAGCCATTACCAATGAAGTTCATTTGCAGTTATAAATCTGTTTTGAAGTATTCCAATTAAGATTATTTGTTTACCAGTGAATTAGGCATAGGGTTGAACACATACAAAACAGAGATGGACTTGAGTTGGTTTAATGTGACCACACTTCCAACTGTTTGCTGTATTTTAATCTGAAGAATGGTTCCGGTGCCGAATTCCAATGTTTTATTACTCATAAAATTCCCCAAGTACTGCAATTACATATTTAACTTCCCCATTTAGGAAACAAAAAGAGAAGCATTAGCTCTTGCGTGCTTCATGTGACCTGTAAGTCATGCATTGATGTTGAATTTAGACTATTAAAAGCATGCTTCATAACTATAATTCAGATTGTGGGAGTTACTGTATGGCTGAATTTATTTCAGAAAATGAAACTGTGTAGGAGGGTTCAGGAATGCAGCAGGAAATTTGGAATTTGCTCAGCTGTTGCCTTGCCTTGTTTGCTCTAAATACATGGGAGTAGGCAGTGGCCATATGTACCATCCGTTTACAGAACATTTCTTTCAGTATCATTACTCAAATTGGGCTACAGTGCATATGCATAGCAAAGGTCTATTTGTTTTTCAGGGTCAAAAACCTTGTCAAAAGAATAAATGGTGGGGCTTGAAATTAATTGTATTTATTTATGTTTTTTTTGGCATTTGAAAGTCACCAATATTTGAAGTCCCTTCTACAGCAGAGGCTGCATACCTTAAATGTGTGAAATCATATCCTTAAATTCTTGGAACTGAAAGCTTTTAAAAACAATTCTAGGAAACCTCTACTCCTGACATGTTTTATTGATAAATTCGGCTTTTTTTTGGTGATGGATTTATTACTTGGATATTATTCCTTCAAGTGAAGGGAATTAAAATATACTTTTTCTTTATTAAAGAAATGTTGCACATTTTATATCTATGGTGGTTTACATATAATCTGATTAATATATCGTTTTTGCTGAGGTCGCCTTTTTAATGTTGAGTAACCAATGTTAACTGACAAGATTGATACTATTTCCCTTTTTGAAATGCAAATGTAGTAAATAGGAAAAAAGTAATTTTTTGAAGCCTGACAAGCTGCTACAGTGCTTTAAATGTGCCTTAAATCTTGTTGCGCATTTTGATGCACTGAGAAATACGAAGATTGCCCTAAGCAAGATAGATGTAAAGTGAAATGTAGGCAGAAATGTAAGCTGTAAAATCAAGTTATTTTTCTTTGCACTGGAACAGGAAAGATACCATTGTGCCATGTGAGTAATACACATATTTTGAAAACATTTTCATTCAGTGATTAAAATGCTAGTGTGCTATTAATGAATTGGTCTCTTTTTGTTTTGGCAAACGGATATGTTGAGTCAGATGGTCTTCACAAAGATGGGTTAGCATTAACATAATTATTTCTGAGGCTGCAGGAACTCAGTGCAGTAGTTACCTGAATATTGAAGTTCGCAGCTCTGGTGCAGTCACAGACGGTCTGTACCGGCGTTGTGACAGTCAAGTCCTATGGCCAAATCCCCAGTGTATGCAGTGTAAAGGCTGTTTCCATGGTACCATGGGAAACTGCATTCTTCTCACCAGTGAACTGTTACAAACAAGTTTCTATTTCAGACTTTTAGGCCAAAGACTCATTTACTCCATCCATTGCAGGAAATTAGGTACCCCCTCCCCCCAACTAAATCAGTAACAACACTGCCCAACGTCTGGTGACATCTTAATCTCATTATGCAAAAATAACTTCTTCAGTACTGACATTAACACATCCTTTGCTATTGTTTGCATAAACACGTGTGCACCTGAAGAAGGCTCCACGGCCGAAACGTTGTGTTTTCTTTCTTCTCTTTTCAGCACGGAATAAACCTATTACTTGTTCCTTTGCAGCCTACGCATGCTGACGCAGCTACCCACCTGAGCTACTTCAATAAACACCATTAGCTCGCTTCAGAAGTTCTGTTTCTCTGAAAAGGCCCACAGTACAGAGTAGATTTTCAAGCATAATGCATAAATATTCACCTTTTCTGTATGTTAATTAGTACAATAATTGGTCTTGTACTGATTGGACTGGATGTTCCTGTGATCGATCAGAGCTTGGTGACTACTGCTCCTCTGTGAATAGTTCTTGCTTTGTATGGTGAAAGGCACTCTGTTGGGAGATTTTTGGTTTTTTTCCAATTAAATTAAAGCACTTGTAGAGGCTGATTGTTCAATTATTTAAAGACAGGCTACCTGTAACATGTACTTGTAATTTTCAGACTTATTCTCCATTTTCCAGTCTGTGCCAGTAAGGGATCCATTTCTTATCTGCAATAATCATATCCATAGTAACTCTCTGGATCACTTATCGGATTGGTCTAGTTCAATAGATTAGAACATTCAATTGAATATTATGGCAGGTAGAAGAGCAGTTTTTTTAACAGATTTTATCTAGTTTCAGCAATGTCCAGTGGGCTTGACTGTAACATAGAAAAAATACTTTATCTAGACTTTTTTTAGATAAAGTATTTTTTTTTACCCCTCAGAGTTCACATACTTAGTCGCATTCACCTATGCCAAATTTCTGTACACCAACACAGCTTTGGGAACAGTGTTGCAGGTCTGAGTAGGTCAATATAGTAGAATCTCCCTCCCAGGAGCATTTAATTAAAACCTGTGACCAAGCCAAGTGACCTGTGGCTTGTCTCCAGTCAGATTTGTGACCTTTTCTTATGAAGGCATCTGAGCAAAATCTATAAGGATGCCTAGAGAGCTGGCCCAAATACTCATTATGTTCATAAATATTCATAGTTTTAACTGCTTTTGCTTTGTGTGTCTTGGTAACCATAGTATTTCTTTTGTTTTCTAGTTTTGTAGCTGGACAACTGCCTTATACAAACGTCTGTTAGTGTTACATGATTGCGTTCATCTTTACTCAGCATTATTTCATGTTTCTGGGGCAGCTGCCTCTTGCACTGCTAAAAAACGTCTTGATGTGCATCTCAGTTCATTGCTTTTCATATCAAATCTTTCTGGATTGGGAGGACTCGGATGGATTCATTTTAAAACGCCACTCTGGCTGTCTTTGCAGCACCAGGCTCGACTCGTCTCGTGCAGTGAACAGAATAATTATTTGATTGTACTGTTTGTTAAACAGCAGACTTTTAGAAGGGAGACTAGATCACTAGGCAGTTGGGATTTTTAGGATCATAATATGCTACAGTTCTTAAATTCTGCCACAAGAGTTAAGAAGTCTTCACCCCTGTGGTGGAGGACATCGGCAAGAGCGTGAGACTCAACCTTTTCCCATTCTGCTCAACCCCCATCCTGAACTCTAGCCAGACACAAGGCCTCTGGGTAATTATATCTTTTTTACCCCCCTCCATTCCTAATTCCCCTTTCCCCACTCTCCTTTTGCACAAAACACATTTAAAAAAGTTTCCATGAAAGGTTTGAATAAATAATGCCCATGATTAGCTTTCCAACACAAAACACAATGAAAAACGTGTATTCATCCTGAAACCCTCATCTTGAAGGCTTTGCTGATGGGTTTTAACAGCAATTTATTGACCCTGTCTTAATGGAGAGCATCAGTGGTTCTTTTGAGTCTCGGGGGGAGAGTTGTTTAGGGGTTTGTGGTGATGGATCAGAGAACTGAAGGAAGTCAGGAGGAGTTTTGTTGTTTAAATTGCTTGCATGAGAATACCCAGTGGATTAGACCATCGCACCTGTTGCATGTGAAGCACAAATAAAATGACAATGCAAGGCATTTTGCTGTATTGCTTCTGAAAGCTGTGAAGCCGCGGGTGTAGGAAGCCTTAAGATGCAGATGAATTGAATTGTTTTACATTAGGCTTGGTTTTTGTTTTCTTTAAATCAAGTGGCATATGCATTTATTTACTTAAGTAGGAATGTTAGCATGCCTGTGTGTATCTTAGATTTTAACATTGTTTTTAAAAAGTACAGGCACAACACTAAACCAGAGGCATATTGCTTTGTTTTGTGTTTTATGCCTAACCTGATTGTGTCAGACACTGCAGTTAATATCTATCTGTGATTTGAACAGCAGCATGAGAGAATTAAAGTTGTTTAGAATTCTAATTAAAACCTGGTGCCTGGTATGTTGTTATAGGTAAATCTCCCAACCACTCTTTTTCCAGTATTTGTATTTGTAAAACCTGTTTTTTTCTTCTGTTTTTTACAGGAGCTTAATTGACGGTGAACTACAATGGGATTGTGAGGCTGCAAAGCTCGGAAGCAGAGTGAAAGAGAGGAACAGAGAACGGAAACAGAGAAAAGGATCAGCCCAGCAGTGACGGTGCATGCTGTCCCTCAGTTTGGTCTGTTCTGTTGTGAGAGAGAGACAAAATGCGCAATAAACTAAGAGCGTGCACGAAGCCTGGGGTCTTTCTCTTGGCTGATGGCAGGACTTCCTTTCTAATGCTGGCTCTGTTGGCAGTTGCTGTCCACGGCAGCTGGCCCGATGGACAAATGGAGGTGGTCCAGGACTTGAGGAACCAGTTGGAAGCTTCCATGCAGTCATCAGTGCTCACAGACATAGAAGAGATGGCCACTGCAGGGGTAGTGCAACCTGCTGGTATCCCAGACTCATCTGCAGTCGTGGGCAGGGTATTTCAGATGAAGGTTCCCATAGAAACCACGGATGCCAATATGGTAAAGGTGAGGACATTTTCTTTTCTTAAATGACTGGGGATTCCCCTCAACCTCCACCACACCCGCAGTCTATTAAAATAAAGAGCCTCGTTTTGAAATTTTTGCAAAAGCAGACAACGTATACGCTCATGTATAAATTTGAAGAGGATCTTCAGCTACAATGTACAAATTAAATACCGAAAAAGAATGTGATGTTGCGATGATGACAATTGGATGGATTGGCAAATTCCAAAGTACCCAATTTGAAGATTAGATTGAAATTTTGTTCCTTTTCTTTGTGGGAAGCATTTGTTCCATAATACCAACTCACTGTGGATGGTGATTTATTATTATACTGACTTCAGTAGCATTGTTATCAGGCAACTAGAAATGCTATGGTATTAATTGAATGCTTTATATATTCCACATAGTTGTCAACTAATTGATCTTATACATTTCTTCAGTGTATAGCTAGATGCATATTTTTTCAGGTTACACAGTAAAAGACTCCTTTAGATGTGAGCTAAGAGGTTTGGTGAATACCAACTGGTTTTGGACAGGTCTGAACTTTGTGCAGATACACTGGACTGTAATGCGAGTTAATCTAATTGGGATTAGTGGTCAGTGTCACCTGTAAACTGCTTGAGTGGCTTATGTGGCTTGCGAAGCTAAGATGTTTAAACAAAAAGTATTTTTAACATTTAGAGATTAGAGATTTTTAACTGAAAACCCAAGCAGTCAACAGTAAGTTCAAAGGGATGCTGCATTATCAGAAATAAACATTGGAAGTATGGTACTCTACTCATAGTATAGAACTTTCTTCATTTCATAGGTGAAGTATTTTTCAAATTCCTGGTGAATACTGGTTGAGATTAAAACCCAGTATGTCAGAGTATTTAGTAACAAACTGCCACTTCCTATGCTCTGAACTGTATCTTGATATCAAAGTGTGCTGCATTGACAAGGTAATTCTCAAAGCTTTTTCTGATGGGGACCTGTCAGTGTTCAAAGGTACAAATCTAGCAAGAGACAGCATAAATATTTTTGGAAAGCAGGTGAAATTTTCACTGGAGGGAAACGCTTTGAATTTGTCCTGCTATGCTGTTTTGCAGTAAAAGAGAATTCAGAGGATGTTGCCCATGTCTCCTGTCCCTTAGAGCTGTGGGTTTTGAACCTGACCATTACAAAGACTGTGTAATATAGAGTAACATAAGGAAGTTTAGTCATTATTGGAGGGAGGTGATGGTTATTTCACTTTTAGAGGGCAATAGCAATGAAATTAAGTATCACGTTTATAGCTAAATTGCAAATTAATTTCTGTACTGTACAAGGTTTCTATTCACCAGGCATCTTATGCCGATCAGTAAGGGGGAAAAATTGTGTGTAGTATGTTTAAGATTAATTATTCACCTCGCTTAAGGCTACTTAAGTGTCTCTGTCTGTTCTGTAAATCTTAATGGTACAATAAGATCATATAGTTCTCAGTTCTTTGTTATATCAGTGTTGCCAATATATTCTCATCAAGCATTCTAGAAAGAGCTATGCAGAGAAAGGAACAGTTGAGTAACTTTTGACCAGACAATAAATCTATTGCATTACAGCAGTTTGTATCTGTCTCCCTTACATGTGCTCCAAGATGACAGCTAGCCTGGCCTCTGCTAGAAATGCTAGCTGTCATCCTGGAGCACACATGAGAGAGACGTGCTCCAAATAATTCTGATTTGTAAAAATATCCTAACATTATCTGTCATTTAGAAAAATGTTAAGGCTTCTCAGTTAACAGGTTAGAGTGAAGGAGACTGAATTCAAAAGTTGTCTGTGGACAAACCAGAACATATGTAACAAATGCCTCCTGAGGCCATCAGTGCTTAGACTGTGTGATTGCAGATTCAGCTGTGTAGCTCTCATCTTATTTGCAGTTATTTGTGGCTGTCTGAAGCATGTATTTCTTGTTTCTGGTTTCAAGAGACTACGTATTTCCTTTTGTGGTCATGTACAGTTCATTTCTATAAAAATAACAGAAACTTGATGACTCAGTTTTTTTTATCTTATCAGCTTGCTTTAGGAGGTAGTTACTGTATCATATAGGATCATATAGGATCAGAGCCTGTGAAAAAATAACCATTTCATTATTTTTCCAGATTTCAATGCTGACTAGAAAAAAAGGTATTTCCACAAATGTGGTGGTCACAATGGACCTGCTTGCCAAAACGAGTAGTCATTAATGCCTGGCTATTTTGCTCAAAGGACAAGTTGATTTAGAGCTTGCCACACAATTGATTCTTTGCAACCGGAAGTTTACAAGATTAGGCATCGATGGATAGAGCTGAATTGGGTTCAGCTAGTGATGCATTGTTTTCTCTTTTCGGTGTGCATAGTTCTCTAGAATGAATGGAAGACTGTGACCTGAATGCCCCGAATAATTTTGTGTGAATGCTTGTGTGGGCTCCCATTCCACAGGCTTGAGGTGTTTCTCAGCAGATGGAGGTTTTAAAGTATGTGCCAGCTGATGAAAATGTATGACTCCAGCACATTCCTGCTTTTTGTCTGCCACGACCCCCACAGACAGATGTGCAGTCTTCCTCTCGAATGGCAAGATGTCTCAAAAACTCCCGATGTAAATTTATAGCTGTACATTTATTTCTGCCTTGTCAAATGTTTCTTTTAGTAGAAACCATGAACCTTTTTGACATGTTTGGTAAATCTCTCTTGACAGCTATGCCCAAATACATTTTCTTTTTCTGCAAGGGAAAAGTAGGTACAGCTGTTCCTCTAAAATATTTTAAAACTAATTATTTTTGCCACACTCCACTCACACTAAAGGAATTTGTCTATGCAGCTTTTTTATATAAGTATTCTCTTGACCTGTTTTAGTTTTTCACACATTTCTTTTATGGCCTGATTGTCACCTCATGTACTGCTGGATGGTTGAGCTGCATGTTGGAGCAAAAACTCTCCGACCTAGTTTTCTTTGTGTTCAAAAAAGTTATGAAATAGTTATACGTTAAGCAGTGTGTTCCAAAAGAATCTTTGACTTTGGTAGAAGCTTTTCATCTTTTAAGACATTGGAACTTCAAAAAGGTTCTATGATATACTTTATGCAAGGTCAGAAGATATGTATGAAAAGAGTTTGGATCTAAGTTTTTCTGCTTCTCCTCATAAAGCTTGAGTAAAGCTGCTCAGTAAGACCCATTTCTATGCATGATCTTTACAGAAATGCACCAAGTATGAAAAAAAAAAGTAAACAAGAAGCAAAGCATTTTACACCTTTAAATACGAATTTGCTTGTTCAGTAATTAATTTTTATGCTTCTTTGTCATAATAGACTAATTATAATAACAATATTCTAATAAGCAAAATTATTCAGTGTTGACAGATACATCCTTCTGTGTATATCTCAACAGGGGTAAAATCTCAGCTAAGTGAAAAAACAAGCGCAGCCTTTACTCTATTGCTCATTTTTTGGCACTACACCCAGCTGCAGAGTGGTAGGTAGCCATAAAAACAGCTGTCTTCACTTTAAAATCCCCTGAAAATCTAAATACCTTAATACCTGAAATGATTAGTGTGGTGGTCTCTTATAGAGAGGTTATATCACAGGACTGTATGACTACTATGAAAAACACCGTTCAAGGACCCTGCTGGGCACAGTGTGAGATACAGAAGCAGCATTTATGTGTTTGTTATACCTTTGTCTTTTTATTTGTAATTCTTGTCAGATACGTTTTGGATTTTGTGAAGTCAATTGATGTTCGTGATGAAAGGCAGAGCAAAAATGGGAATCTCTTTAGCCATTCGGAGTCTGTGCATTTCTCTTTTTTTTTATCCTGCTGCTGTGAGTTTGCACTGATCCAGCCGTGACAAGCTTTTTTTTTTCTCTCTAGTATTTACAGAAGGACTGGTCCTGAAATCTAATTAGCCCCGGCACCAGTGGCAACGGAAAACTTGTATCAGTAAAACATGTAGAGACAGCAGTGACTCATATTTTGGTCAAACGTAAATTGTTCCAGATTAGTCTGCTGAAGTCTGTCTCGTCTTAGATTTCATTTATGTATTTTGATTCTCCTAACATGGCAACAGGCTTTTGTTGAAATCTCCATATTTTATAAAGAATTTACATTTTGCGTTCATTTCTGCCTTTATCTCTATGCTGCAGATTTCCAGATCATGGATTATGCCGAGTATGTAATATAGCAGAATCAAAGTGAAGTGAAGATCAGCATTTAGAAATACATTTTAAAAACCATGGTTAAGAACCTTTTGGTGTTGTTTTCAAATGTTATCAATAACTTGGAGATAATTTTAGTTTCTTATTTTTTTAGCAAATAGAAGGACTGTGCCACTAGAGGGCAGTAGGTTTGTGTTCTGTACAATAAGATGACCCGTTGGTGCCTATAAGCCAAACCTTGCACATTCAGTGGTCACATAGATGTCCATGTGGTATGACTGATATTTTCATTCTACAGGTCTGTGTATTAGTGAATTACGTAATAAAAAAAAGCTTCCCTTCCCTCAAGCTCCCTTAAAACTGATACCCTTTTTTTTAGAAAGGTCCTGTATAGTCAATCTTGGTGTGACAGGCTTTTGTTAAACTGTAGTATAATGGACTCTGAGGCCTGCTTGAAAAGAAACTAGCAGATAGATTGGAGAGTGGTGCTGTTGCCATCACAGATCCATGCGGAGCCTGACTGCGTGACTAGCATCCTCTGGTTCAGTGATCCACATGCATTTTCTCAATATAGAAATGACAGCACCTCTCATTTGGCTAACTGTGCAAGATGACTGGTGAGAAATTCCACTTGTACTGCATCATTAGCTTCTGGATTGCTTCTTAATTTATATTTAAAAAAAGTTCAGACAGCTTGCCTAGTGATAAACAAGATCACATGTTTGGGGACTGGCAAATGGCACCTGAGAAACCGTAGATGAAAACTTTTACTGTACCTGTTCCTAAAAGCACTTCAGGTTAAGCCAATTTTTTTTCAGTTAATTTAATTCTCTAGTCTTCACACTCTGCCCTTAAATTATTAAAGGCATTGGAAAGACGGCTTATTTTCCTTGCATGTTTTGTCTTACTAAAATTGCTGTTTCCTCACTAACGTGAAGATTATACAGTAAGTTAAGTGTTTATCAATAAGAGTTTGGTCTATGCATACATTTATGAGCTGACATGAGACATTTTTTATATTGTTATTAAGGAATATTTTGATTGGAAAACCTCCGTGCTTCATATCTTATGCATGTTTAATCATATGATTTTGTATGTCACATGAACATTCTTTTTTATTTTGAAATCCCAGAAAATGCAACAAAAACGTAGGGAAACTCACACAACAAAAATGGAAATGGAGTAATTTTGTATTTGAAGTTATTTCATAAGTTAGATTTCTATTAATATAATATGGTAGTCTTGTAGTTCACAGGAGAGGTTTTTACTTCAGGTTTACTTTGGCTTCTTGTTTGTAGAAAGGTAGTCTCCCACTTCCTTTATAGAGTATGGACACAAACTCACAAATAATTAAATGGAGTCTTAACAGGCTTGTAGATTGACGCTGTTGGGATCGAATATGTAGCCGTATATGCCGTGAATCTCCAGTAAATGTTTCTTTCCAGTAAAATGTGATGTGCTGCAATGCCTCCAGCTGACAAAATAAGTACCAAAATAACTAAATAACTTGAAGTCTGTTCTCATCCTTTACAAGCAGCGGGCTCCATTTGTATTCAATTTCCCTTCTTGCACGGCCCTGGCTCACTTCGGAGTTGAATGTGTGCCTTTCATAGAGAACGGTGGTATGCTTCATTTGGCTTCTGAAGGCCTCGTTTGTGGTTTTACTGCAAACTACCAATTTTGCTTTGGAGAAGACATGCCGTTCTTGGTATCTGCATTGCGAAAGAAGTGAGGGGAGGAATTTCTGAATCCTTGTTCCTACCTGAATAAATGTAGTTTTACAGCTCCCAACTGTTTTTTTTTAAACAAAATACTGTAATAGGTCTTCTGATTTTCACACAGCAGTTGAATTTTCAATGTAGTTCAGACTTGTTTTACAGAGTAGGGCACTCATTTTGCTTGCTTACACATGAAATCCATTCATGTTTCACAGTTGGAACACTTTGAAACTGTATAATACTTGATTGGAAACGCATAATGTGAGAAATTAGATTTAACTATTGAAGTGCCTAGGCACTGATTAAAAGGTCAGTGCCATTTTTCCATTTTTAACTATCTCATCTTGTGGAAATTGAATTTTCATGACATTTTTTATTATCCTTAAATGTTACTTTTTTTAAATAAATGCTGAGCATTGTCATAACTTGAAAGAAAGGTTTTGTCACAGAGGTAATTCCACTGTGACAACAGAACACATTCACAAGCTTTTCTCCTGAAGAAGGAAGTATTTCAATAAATGCTTTGACACTGTGGTTTAAATAGAGCTGCTTCAGAAGGTGATATTCCCAGTAAATATTTAAGACTTTATCCTTTTGTGTTGCCAATTCCAGTAGAAAAGCGTAGAAGAGTTATATTTTTATTAGCTGAATGACAGTTTTTTTTTTATCCTAATAGCAGGTCATCTTTTCGGAATAAAAGAGTTCTGAGCCTCTTAAACATTCACAGACAAGCCTGGACTGCCTAGCCTTCTCATTTTCCACAGGAAAATCAAGAGCTCAGACAACGTTTCATCTGCTCAGCCTCCATTTCACCCGCATAACATTACAAAGGCATGCCTGTGCCTACTCTAACGAAATATGAAATCTTATCATTACAGCTGTCCTCAGACTGATACAATAGTCTCCTTTTTACTCTTGCCACCTTCTTTTGTTGAACAATACAACTCTTTTTCCTGCTTTTTTTATCAGAAATGCTTTTCTCTTCTCCCCCGATCTGCCTAAGAAAGAAAATTATATTTCCCTAAGGAATTGCTCCTTTTGTTACATTATTCGACATGCACTGGTTTTCACCCACAGGCTTTTGGAACTATGGCTGTACATTATGAAGTGTAGGAACTTTTAACCCTTTGCCCATAAGGAAAGCCTTTGTATTTTGAGATCCTGAAAAATGGAACTCTTATTACTTTAAGATAAGTGACAAACTAGCAGCTTTGGAAAATTTGATTCTGAACAGTTCATACAATAAAGGAAAAAATATGAGTTAATTTCTTGCTGAAAAATAGAAATGAAAAAACACATTTGCCACCTGAGGAAGGCTCTAATGCTTTTTTCTACTTCTCAGTGTGGGATTAACCTCTGCTTTGTTCTTTTGTGTTGTGCACTCTAATGTAGCACCCCAGTCGGATCCTTTCATGCAATATACTTATTTTAGTGTAGCATTTCATGCAATATACTTATTTTAGGTTTCCATTATTATACTACTTTGTACAGTATGTTTTCTGCAAGGCCATTGCAAACCAGCTTTGTTACATATACATTTTCAACTCAGTATGAAGTATTTATTTTTGATCAGATTCCAAAACTGTATTTTGTTCTAACCAAAGTAGCAAATCTGTTCAGGGTAATAGCAATGAGGTCACAGTGTTTGAAATTAGACAGGAACTGTTCATATTGGAAATGGGGATTAATTTGAAATAGCCCAATACTTTTAATAGAATGATGCTGTAAACTGCAGTATTGTGTTGCAGTGCTTAATGGATCAGAGAGGTTAAACATGAGTAATGGGAGCCTTGTAATGCAGGTTTCAGCAGTTCTGCTTCAGCTTTGGTTATTGTTGCTATAAATAATCAGGGAAAGATTTATATCAATAAGTAAACAATTACATTATTGTGGCGTAAATATATTTTCTTTTTGTGGCAATTCAGTGCAAATCCTAATATGAATGATCTGTAGCCCGTCTTAATTCATGAAAAATGCAAGGCTAGTTCTGACAGTAGAAATAAAACTGCTGTCTGTTAAAAGTATTTTAGAATTGAATACCATTTTTATATCTTTTTTTTTTAGCAAACACTTTTTAGCAACTGTTTCTAAAGCAAAAATGAAGTATTAGCAAGATCCTTTTATGTCAGTGTAGACTTGCTGAAAGCTATAGTTCACTTATAAATCCCCTTATAAGTTTAGTTTCCTTTTTTTAAAAAAAGGTTTTGACTATTGAGACTGCCAAAGATAAAAGGCCAGTGGTGTTAATTAAATGGAAATGTGAAAGAATTTATTTTTATGTGTAAGTGATTTTCAATCTTGGGGAAACATTTTAAAGGCTGTTCTAAGCTTGTGTTTGAAGGTCAGGGCTATAGGGCTATATTCTGGGCTATAATAAGAATCTGTTTATTATCTTGACAGCTGGATATCTTGTGTTCTGGCATCCTAAATGCTTTGCTCCCTGGTAAAGCAGTTTGGTTATCGACAAAAGAGGTTTTTTAGTAAGAGAACCACACTCCAAGCCCTGGCTGCTTAAATCTCCAACCCTTACAGCATATCTATGCTGTTTACATGCTAGTAAACAGCATAGGGTTGTGCTTTGAGATTTAAAAAGCAAGCTACAGCAATTTTAAAATGGGCAGTTATGTCTGCGTCATTTTGGTACCATGCTGTAACCCAGACCAACACTGAAACTTTGGGCCTTGCTCTGTATTGTAAAATTTGGTGTTAAGGTGATGTTTGAAACCAGGACTGTGTTCAGAAGGATGGTGAACGAATGGTGGTAGAAAATGTTTTGCAGTCTGTAGCGCTTTCTATACTAGTGGTTACCACACATTACTTGGATTGCTAACATTCTGAGATGAACTACAGTAGCATTGGTTTCAACTACAACATCGTCTTTTATTGAATATTGTGGGCAGCATATGCTCTTATTATTTTGCCTCATTTTCCCTCCTCTGGAGTGAAAGGTTCAAAAGTGATAGCTGACTGGATAACAACAGTCTTTAGAAGCATCTCAGTTGTCAATTTTATTTTGGAATGGCTTTTCTGATTAGAAAAATACCAATAGGGGAAAAGACTGGAAGGTTGAAAAAGACTGATGGGAGCAGAATAAAACCAAGGCTTTAGCACAGCTCCCCTTGTGATGGCTGTGTACTGGTTAGTGCATTAATGATCTATCGTGGGTGCAGCAGCCTTAAATAATTTATCAACTAGGAATTATTAACTGTAAAATTAACTTGTATAGGTTGGGTGCGGAGGATTTTTTGTTTCTATGGCTAAGAGTGTGTACTTCACTGAGTGGGCTGCTTGGTCTTATTTTTAGCATTACACTGGTAGTGGTAAGTTTTAAAGTAGACAAATACAGGGTGTTGCTTGCAGACGCAAAATAGAAAATGCTCCGCTTCTATACAGTTAAGAGCATAGAACTTAAATCAAGATTACAATTAACTGTTTTGTAAACAGTACAAAGTTAATTGTGTGATTCGCTTGAAAGACTACATTTTTAATAGTGTACAATTTTTGTCACCATGTTACAAAAAATACACTGCTGCTACAGAATCAATCTGCAGAAGAGCAACCAGACGCATTCACAGACTTAAAGTAATTTACTCCACTGGCAGGCTGAAAGAGATGAAACATTTCTTTCTGTAGTCGATTATTATAGACAATCATCATCCAAGGATTCAAAATCCTAAAAGGAAATGACATAGTCAACCCAACGAACGTCAGCATGAACAGTGAAATGGAAATAAGTGGAAGAAACGTGGCAGTGCTTTTAAAACCTTGAATAGGAGGCACTTTTACCATTTGTTTTTCCATAGCCATGTTGTTGTAGCCAATACCCCTTTTTACAGGGTACTTCAATAGCTACTAACTGTCAGACTGTAACACTGAAGCAAAAGTGTTTTTTTTTAAGTGCTTGTTTTAATATGGCTGAGCAGTATATATTTATTATAGACTAAATATTTTGGGGGTTTTGAAAGTCCATTTCCTTATTCGCGTTTTCCATCCGGCCATTACCTATTATCAGTTATTTTCAAAACGAGCATTGTTTCATTTTAAGATCTCAGTCTGGTTTTAAAGTTTTTTTTAAATGTACTAAATGTATTTATACATCTGTTGTCACCAAGCCTCACCAGCTTTGTGATAATCTTTCCTTTCTGCCTATGGTACAATGTGAAACCAGGAACGCTATACTTATTCTGAATTTAGCTGTTGAACTTTTAGCCTTTTTGTGTGTGTGGGATGCATTGTTGTTCTCTGCACGCTTTTATATAATGTTGTGATCTTAGACTCAATGTATAAAGGGCCTTAGACACTTTTAAAGAGCATTCAAAATCAAAGATGTGAAGTTTACCTTTTAACTTGTAGCAGCTAGCCCAATGTACCAGCAAATGTTGACTGCTGTACAGTTGTACTGATGTCATATACAAGCTGACTTTCTAGTGTATTGAATGTATGTCTTAAAGCCTTACATTTCTTTTATTTCCATTGCGGGATATTCATAACTGTCATATCCCTTACTAGTATAAACCTGCCAAATGCATCACAATTGGATTATAGTTCCATAAAATGTGTTTAATGGGACAATTTGAGTGAAGTACCTTTCTCAAACAGTGTCCCACCTGGGTTTAGATCCCATGACCCTCTTGTCTGTAATCAGGATCTCTTCACATTGCGGTGTTTTCTGCTGTTACACTATTTAGTCAGCTATGAGAAATCTAAGCATTGTCAACTCTAAGCAGGAACATTTTTTATAGACAGACTATAACCTAGAAGTAGATAACGAAACGGCTAACATTTTAATTTTCCACACAGTACTTCCCCATCTGTGGTAAATTATTAACTTCTTAAATGTCTTTTTCTCTGCCGCATTTTGCACTGATGTAGTATTGAGTGATTAACATTGCAAGAGAACTGCAACACTATTTAATGTTTCAGGGTTAAAAAGAATCAGCAATGATGAGTGTATTTCAAACCACAATAAAAGTAAAATGTACACTAACTTTTAAAACCTCCAATTTATATCACAGAATATCTGAAATTTCAAGGCATGCACAAACACCCTATTCTGCAATTCAGAAAAAAAACAAAACTTCTGGTGACACAAAGCAACCTTATTACATTATAAAGAAGCAGGTTTGCAAATACATCTTTTAATCCAACAGAAATACTGCTCTAGATTTAAAGAAAATGACTTACTTATCTCTGCATGCAGATAATGTTGGAAAATTTCAGCAAATGAATGCTGCATAACCTGTACTTATTTGCTCGTACATTGCATTACATTCATTATTAGAGTGACTGGTGAGTGGGAAGGGGCTGCATCACACTATTGTCCTCTTGCTCTCGTTCACAGCGAGACCAGGGGTTAAGGATAATATGGTGACTTACGGTACTTACACAAAGTTCATCATTTTGTGCCAAATTTGGAATTTGTGATTTTTGTTTTGTACAGTCTAGAAATTTATCTTGTTACTGAGATTTAATAACCGGTCTTATAATTCGGGACTGCAGTTCCCCTTTAAAGCTGCTAAGTTTAGTATGGACAACTGTTAGGGAAGCAAATGACAATGATATTTATGGCCTTGCAATGTCCTCTAAACAGAGGTGGAGAACTTTTCATATCTCCTGTTCGTGCCAGAGCCATTTTCGTCCTGAGGAATAATGTTGCTCTCAGATCCGTTTTGCCACCCTGACAAGGCGCAGCTTGACTTTCAGTGAAAGGCAGGGAAATCACATTGGCCATGTTCAGCTGAAGAGGTTCTAAGTAGGCCTGATATGATGTGAATCATTCTTACAATTACAATGACAGTTGTTTTGTTATCTGGCTTTCTGTTCTTCTCACCTTAGTGACAGGTCACAAAAGTAGAAGGAGGAAAGTTACTATTGGTGATGCAAAATCCTTTCTTAGAGTTAAATGGTGTGGATTTAGCACTGGGTTATCCTTTTTGCTCTATAATGGTCTTTGTCTTTTCCAATCACTCATGTGAGATTTAGCAGTGAGAGATTGTATTAATTCAGACAGCTTCCCTGTGGTGAGATTTTGAAAAGCTCACAGTCTGAAGGGATAAAGTGGCTGAGGGTTGTGCTCCAATGTGAGCCATTCCAGAAGTGCCTAATTTCACAGGTCTCACCTCACAGAAGTGGAAGTATTATACTCCTGTAATTTGGCTGTGAAACCCTGACATAGAATGGATTTGTTCTACCTAGCTAGATACCCATTTCATTCTTAATTCCCTCAAGAAAGGCTGTAACATTGACAGTTTTTATTAGCTTTCTCACATTCGGTATAGCTATCCTTTAAAGAATATTTGGTAGCACATGAAAATGACACTTTATAATGCATACCAAAGTTATAAATATTAAAGTATCCATTCATAAAGCATGTATGAGAACTTTTTGAATTTTATTAATGACCATGTAGTAAATCATGTATAGAGGTCAGTTCCTAGTACCAGATTAACACACAATTAATGTTCTATTAATCTATTACACATAAAGGATTTACAATGGACTTCACAACCCCAAAACTAAAACATAGCTACCATATTTTCTTTACATTTTATTCAGGTTTTGGGTTGACTAAAACCTGATAACAACCTGGCAAGAAATAACCAAGCAAGTTCTGGTACTGTTGTGTAAACATTGTGAGAAAAAAGCACCGTCAAGGTATATTTCTAGGTTTCTTTAATCATTGGTTTTGACATTTCTGATGTAGATTACCATACCTAATTTTTGGGAGAGGTAAGCGTACCAGTTTAAGAAATTATAAAAATACATTGAGCTATAATAGGGTTTGGATTAGCCAGTCCACTCTGCTTCCTAGCAAACAGTGACTCCTGTGAACTTGTTTCATTTTAAGATCTCAGTGACTACAGGCTTCTAGCGACATTAGTGAAAGGCACATCACTCCTTTAATCAGTGCTAACTCTTAATACGCTGCTGTGTTTACAAAATATCAAATGGTGAATTTCTTTAAAGGTGGACATGTGGGAGGAACATGTCTGTAACTCCTGTACCACTCAGAGACAGCCACAGATCTAAATCCTATATTATTGGTTATTCCAGACTGGGTGGGTACAAAATTAGGGAAAATGGTGATTTGATTTAAAAAAAAAATCCTAGGTGCTACCTTTTTTTAAAGGCATCTTGGATCTCAGGGGTTCTTAAGCTTTAAGTGGTTACAGAAGGAGCAAAAAACAGAATGAATGTTTTGCTTGCAAACAGTGTTTATAAGGGTGTTCCTATTGTTCACTGCACAGATATCACATGCAGATGATTTTAGGTTGATTCTAAGTCAAGTATTTTAACCACAAGTCCAAACACTTTTTTATGTTTCTGAATCTAAATGCTTTATCATTGATGTTTTTTTGTTTCATTTGTAGTTGCTTAACTCTTTGTGACAAATATCTCTCTTTGTTTTCTAGGTAACCGAGGCTGGCAAGGACAGCTTGCCTTCTTGGCTACACTGGGATCCCAAAAGCCATATGTTACAAGGACTTCCTGTGGAGGCAGATAAGGGTGTCCATTACATCTCTGTCTCGGTTGTGGAGTTGATGGCTAATGGGAGCCATGTTACTCAAACTCCTGATGTTTTCTCCATTGAGGTCCATCCAGAAGAACATGCTGATGATCCTATCCAACTGGCAATCCAATCTGCCAATGAGGTTCAACCTTTCATCTGCGGTAATGAGGATCCCGTGACTGTTCTGACAGTTATACTGGATGCGGATTTAACAAAAATGACATCATTGCAAAGAGTGGAGCTCTTGAGTAAGATGAAGAAATTCTCCGAAGTTAGTCTTCAACATATGAAGCTCCTGCCTGTTGTCAATAACAGACTCTTTGACATGTCTGCGTTCATGGCTGGGCCTGGGAATGCAAAAAAGGTGGTGGAAAATGGAGCATTGCTGTCCTGGAAACTGGGCTGTGCCCTTGATCAGAGTAGCGTTCCTGACATCAGCAGCGTGCAAGTGCCAGCAAAAGAAGGAACTATGTCAGCACAGCTGGGTTACCCAGTTGTAGGTTGGCATATTGCCAACAAAAAACCCCATGTTCCCAAAAGGATCAGACGACAGCTTTATGCCACCCCCACACCTATCCCCTCAGCACTGCCTCCAACAACACCTCCTCCTCAACCACCCATTCACATAGTGCCAACCCCTACCTCTCCATCCATTGCTCCTACCACTGACACTACTGCCCCTCCAGTGAGAGGTCCTGTCCCCCTACCTGTAAAGCCTACGATCAGAACAAGAGATCCTATTGCTCATACTCCTACCTTAGGGCCTATTCAGCCTACAAGAGTCTTGGAAACCACAAGTACAATACCTATACAACCCACTATGACGAGACCTGTTTTTGTGGAGGCCACTGCCACTCCAACATCATCAACCATTACTACCAGGAGGCCAAAAACACCTTCTTCCACAAAGAAACCCAGAAAGCAAAAGACATCCACTCCAGTCCCCAGAGAAAGAAGCACCACCACACCCAAGACTCCCAAAGGTCCCCCATCTGTTAGCCTACCAGATACTAGTAACACACCACCACAGCTACGAAATCACATTGATAAGGTGGATGCCTGGGTTGGCACTTACTTTGAAGTGAAGATTCCTTCAGATACATTTTATGATCACCAGGATGGCACAACAGATAAGTTGCGTTTGACCCTAAGGAAGAACCAGAAGGAAACAGTTGAGGATAGTTCTTGGATACAGTTCAATAGCACCAGCCAGCTCATGTATGGCTTGCCAGATACACCCCATGTGGGAAAACATGAATATTTCATGCATGCGACTGACAAAGGTGGCCTGACTTCGGTGGATGCTTTTGAGGTTCATGTGCACCGTTGGCCTCACAATGACAAGCCACCTGTCCTTTTTGCAGCTCGGTTCCGTGGGGAGCCCCATATGGTGACTAATGATGTGCACAAGAAGATTCTCCTCATTAAGAAACTTGCCTACGCATTTGGGGATCGTAACAGCAGCACTGTAACTCTGAAGAACATCTCAAAGGGTTCCATTGTGGTCGAGTGGACCAACAATAGTTTGCAGCAGGACCCTTGTCCAAAAGAACAGATTCAGGCCATGAGCAAGAAGATTTCAGACACCCAAGGCAAACCCACCCTCTCCTTCAACAATGTCATGGAGCCAGACTTTAAGCCCATTAACATCACTGTCAAGGGGACAGGAAGTTGCAGAAATTACATGTTTGTACCACCTGGAATAATACAAATGCCTGTTCCCCCTCCTGCTACGCCTGCAGGAGGTACAGGTCGCCAGAGCACCGATGATGTGTACTTGCACACAGTCATCCCAGCAGTGGTGGTAGCTGCCATTCTTCTAATTGCTGGCATAATTGCCATGATCTGCTATCGAAAGAAGCGGAAGGGAAAACTCACAATTGAAGACCAGGCCACCTTTATTAAGAAGGGTGTGCCAATAATTTTTGCTGACGAGCTGGATGATTCAAAACCCCCACCTTCATCCAGTATGCCCCTCATCCTACAGGAGGAGAAGCCTCCTCTACCACCCCCAGAGTACCCCAATATGGTCAGCCCAGAAACCACCCCTCTTAACCAGGACCTTCTGGGCGAGTACACTGCTCTGCGGGACGAGGATCCTAACGCACCCCCTTATCAGCCTCCCCCGCCCTTCACTGCCCCTATGGAAGGGAAAGGCTCTCGTCCAAAGAACATGACACCCTACAGATCGCCACCTCCCTACGTGCCACCATAACATCTGGGGGAACCTCCAGGAGAGGAGGAGAAGGGAACTTTGCAGTTCCACACCAGTGTTGTCTGTTTGGAAAGTTGGGAGGGAAGGGTGGGGGAGGTATAACAAGGGAGGGAGGGCTAGGTATGGCTGCAAAGGGGTTAAGGAAGGAAAAACTCTAGATGGTAGCCTGCAAGTGCTTTCGTCAAGAACTTAGTCCCTTCCAATGATGGCTACAACTGAAACGGCATACCAAGAGGTACACCCACCCCAGCGTTTTTTGTCCCCCCCCGTTTCTTTTTGTTTGTTTTATGGACTTCAAATCAAAACCCTTCTTGCCTAACAGCACTCTTTTTATTGTATGAACTCTTTATTTTTAAATAATACAAGACAATAAAAACCAAACAGACTGCAGACTTAAATGTTTTGTTACAAAAAAAACATAACCTTGGGGGACATGTACTGACCAGCAGGCAGCACTGGGGTTGGCGTTCAATTCAATAAGGTTTGCCTTTAACACTAATTGTACTGTTTTTATCCTTATTCACATGTGTCTAGCAAAAAGAAGCATAACAAGAGGTAGCCTAAAAATGAGACTTAAAGAATTTTTTTTTTTCATTTAATCCACTGTATATCTGAAAAAAATGTTCTGCTAGATTTTATTTTGTTGGTAAGTACCAGATTGAAATAACCTGCAGGAAACCTTTTATAAAAAAAACTATGAACAGGGTTTGTCATTTAAATATTTTTTTTAAAATGGCAGGCTCATAGTGTCTGCCCACCTGCCAACCCTGGAAAAAAAGCTAATTTTGAAATCATCTGTCAGAATGCACATGGCCATTGGTTTCATATTGTATATTGGTGCCATTTTTATTCCTGATATAAAGTGTCTTTGTACCCAGTTGTATGCCTGTGTAAATACCTGCATCATTATTGAAAAATAAGCTGAGCAGTTGTCCAATAAAAAAGCTTCCTGCAGGTTATTTTGGAAAGTGGGTTATTATTTTTTTTTATGTAGAGTGATGCTCTTGTTCTCACATTAAAAAAACAGTGCAGTAGTACTATAATAAGCCTGTGCGATTGATCCATAGCTTTGAAATCACGGTTCCAGGCACATGAATCACTGAAGGCGAGAAGGGGGGAATGAAATGGGTGTTTCATAAGTGAAATCATCAAAAAAAAGAAAATGATTAAAAATTCTCAATCTAATTTTTTTACTAAATTTTTGATACAGCCTCAAATTGTTTTATTATAAGAGGAAAAATAGCATACAGCAATTTGTAAAAGCTTAGCTTCATAGGTAAAATTGATTCACTGTATATCTCTTCTTTCGTCTCATTGGTCACTCTTTTTTTCCTAAGGTGAATTTTAGTTCTTAATGGCCTTTACAATTTGTTATCCTTGGGTTATATAGTGTTTATGTTCTCACCTTTTGAACAGTGGCTTTCTCCCACATTTTAATTTGAATGTCTTCTGGAATGTCTGATATTGTCAGCAGATTCCATTTTTTTCTTTCTTTTGAAAGTTACCCTTTGCAATAATGTTTGGCGCAGTCTTGAGTTGGCGAAAGTCAGGTTGGCAATGTACAAAGCCATACTGGGTGGTGCTAAGTGTCTGGTAATGTGCACTGTTGTGCATAAATTTAAGAAGTGAATGGCTGGATGTGGCAACCCTTCATAATGCCTGTTAAAGGTCCAAAAATTACTTATCATAGCTCTTTATCTAATAGAAAAGGTGTGTACTAATTTTATACAATAATAGTTTAAATCTCATTATAGAGTGTCTATTTTTATTTTTTAAATTATAGTGAAATGCTTCCATTGACATTGATATTTGTGTTAATATTCACCAGGGCTGTGATATTTTGCAGTTTCCCCAAACCTATGTAATATTTAAGGTTCGCTGCAATGCTGACTTTATTTTCCAGTGGCTGATCAAAACCAGTCACTTCATAGTGGGTTTCTGCATGAAGTCCCAACTCTGAGATTGTCTACTGATGAATAAGCTCTGAACTGTCATGTTCCTTTGTTTTTTGGTTGTTTTTCTCACCTTCTGTAAAAAAGAATTTAGTAGAAAAGCTACTTGAAAGCTCATGGTGAGTTCTGGCTTTCAGAAACGTTTATGGATGATAATGGAGAGGGTTGCATGTTAGTGTTTTAGTCCTGGTGCTTGTAGTGGATCCTGAAGATCAATCTGCAATATAAATTGTTTTTGTGTGCACAGGAATGTGAAATATGTGCAGCAGAACAAGAAAAAGTTTTATTAAATACCCCACCAAAAATGTTTTGCATATCAACTTTGCAGTTACCCTTGCACAGGTGGACTACTCAGACTTACCCATCAAATGACATTCACTGCAAAAGCCAGGGTTTTAATTGTGTTTCTTCACAAAATACTGATTTTTTTATATACAAACAAGAATAAATTAAAACTAGGATTATTTGTTAGTGTTCCAATACTGTATCCAGTGTTCTTTTTTTTTTTTTTCTCCTATACACCGTTTTCCTTGCGTGTCAAGTTATTCACCTGAGGAACGGGGTTAATTTCTAAGCAATGGAAGTTTTTTTTTTTTGGAAGTGACCTTTTATGCCTCTGAACAGTGTGCAACAGCTGTGTGCCTAACTGAATTCAGTGCTTAATCCTAAAGGATAACCACAAATTCCAACAGATTCCTCCTGGTTTCTTAGAGCTCTCATTTGTCCTATCCACCCTCTGTAGAACCAGAGTGCATTACATCGAACAAGATAATGGCATGTACTTGAATTTTTGAGTTAAGAAATGGGAACAGGAACTCAACAACAGTGTATTTATCTTTATCACAAAACAATCTTGACTTGTCAATCATATACTTTGATACAGAAAGCAACGCAGAGAACACAGGACAATTCAAAACACCAGGTGGTGAAAATAGTTTTGTGTGGGTTGAAAGGTTCAGACTGAATTGCTGTTTTGAAGTTCAGGAGTATCTGTAGCAGGTTAGATTCAGGAACAGTATCCCCCCTTATCTGCAATAATTGTGCACCGAGCAGCACTGCTAAGATTGTACCGCTAAAATGTTAAGTTGAAACCTGGCACCTGGTGTATATCTGAGGGAAATTCGTCATGGTGCTTATTACCTTAAGACAGCAGCTATATCCTTGTCCTTCTGACATTCTTTTGTTGTTTTGGGTTTTTATTTGCCAATATAAATGTGTGGATTCATTAAATCATCACATCGGCCTTACATACATAGCTCCCCGCTGTGCTTTGAAGTGTTGAAGTGTTCGAAGGGGCAGACATTTTGTTGGCAATAGAAAGCTTATGAGATATTTACTTTTTACAGTAATGGTGTTATTAATAATGACAAAAAAATCCTTATAACTGGAATAGGAGGATATTATATATGTATGAAGAAAGAAAAGTATTTTTTAAATGTAAATGTTTTGTATGTCTTCAGAAAGTTATATTAGACCACACTTTTTTTCTCCTTTAAGTTTGTAGTTTCATGATTATCCCCCCACAGACACACCTTTTTGTAAGTGCATGTTATTGAAGCTAGGCCAGTCACAAAGATGGGTTCACTGTTCTACAATGAGACTTGGCTTAGCTGCATTGATGTGGTCCATCTTCACGTTGGTTCCACAATGTGGTCAGCGGACACGATAGCCAAGCCTGATGATAAACAGGTAGCACAAGAAACGTTTGCGTGAGTCTAGAAAGCCTGACTACTGTCCATCACCATGGCAACTTAACTAAAACGGGGTAAAATGACTGCTTTGGTAAAGAATACAAAAATGAATCTTTATAAAATGCAAACGGCATTTTTTTTCTTTTTACTGTTTTTAATAGCATTGTTTTATTTATGCCACTAGACACTGTATGTTGAACTCTTGTATTAAAAAGTGTTTTCACCAACTCTGACTACAAGCTTCTTTATTGTTTTATGTATGCAGCTCTCTGTTTTGTTATGGATTCTTCTTGATTCCCAACCACCTCTTTTTTTGTGTGGGTTTGGGTGGAGGGGAGGGTGGTGTAACACTGGAGCACTTCTTCTGAAAAATCAATGAAAACCTTGAAACAATTCATCACTCTTAAGTGACCAGAATAAAAAAGTCAGACTTATGTGTTTGAACTTAATACCAGTGTTATTTTGCCAGTGTTTCCACCTCTTACTGTATGTTTAGTTTTTTTTCCACCTTTAGCAGAATAAAACAAAATACCTGCAGGATCTTGTTTTTATGTTTTTTTTTGTGTGCACCACTGATTAGAGAGGAGGAACAATGGAATAGGAGGAAAAATGCTTTGGCTAAGTCCAGTTTTGCAGTTATGAGCCACCTAATGAAAGCATATACTGTATGTAATGAGGTGCATTTAAGTAGGGAGCCAGTTTGTTGGTTGTTTTTTTGTAATGGAGTACAGAGTCCAAGGCAAGTGATGTCATAAAAGAAGCCTGGTGGTCAGTGTTTGGTATTTTAGCTTGTTTACGGTCAAAACAATTTAAGAATCTGTTTTAATAGCCAATCAAAGAGAGGTTTAATATGAAAACAATAGCAAGATCTTCCACTGGATGAATTAAGGTTGCCTGATCACTTAGGTAACTTGTTTGTGGCAGATGGCAAAGTAGTATCTTGAGTTCTGCTTCACCAATCTGCAAACTGGACCAGAGAAACTAGGAAACTTCCTTTGTGAGGAATAGAGCACATACTGGATGGCATAGGATAATCACAATAACGCAGGACTGATACAATCATCTGATCCATTTGCATAATAATGATCATACTGTGGTGGATAAAGCAAGAGAAATTCCTGGAAGAATTAACCAGTGCATTAGAAGAAATTACTGGCGCGTCATCTGCACCACAATGATATGCATGGTGGGAGACCTTCAGGGTTAACTTTTAGAGTTGATTGGGAAGATTCTCATAGTGGTGCAGTGTTTTATTCACAGGTGTTTTGGGTGGAAAAAGTGGTGGAAAACGGGTGGTTTTCAATAATGGGAAGAATTGATGGACTATTGTGTGTGGATATGTCATGGTGAGCATTATGTGGTTGTGTTCATGTCAAGCAGGAAATTGGAAGTATGAGGATGTGGGGAGACACAAAAATGTGTTGAACTGATGGAGGACAAAAGTGTTACCTTAAGCTAGCAGGTTATTTAATTCCTGTGGGCCAATATGGATTTCTTTTAAAGAAGAACAATATCAGACCTCACAATGCTAGGGGTATAATGACAACTTTTTGCTATGAGGTTTTGCTTTGGCAGATCTGAATCTGATCTGTGGACTTACCAATGCCAGCAGGAGACCACTATGACGGGCCAGTCTTTGCCAAGTACTATAGCTCCAGCTGTACAGGAAGAGTGGTAGAATATCCCACAGAACTCTATTCAGAGGCTGATCAGATTCATGCTTCAGTCTAGCAGGATAGTGCTAATGCTTAGATTTGTTGTACCTGATCTGTTACATGGTTTTTGTTTTAATAGTGTCATCCATCAGTACATAAATCTGACTTATTGTTCAAACCTTTCACTGAAGGAATTCTAAAAGCACAGTGAGTATTAGAGGAGTATACTTTTAATATTTGATTTCATTTTTTGCTAAAATGATGCCTTGCCTTAAATAATCCTGTGTCCTTTTGTGTCCTGCAAAAATTGATCTTGAGGGCATGATGACCTAACCTTTACAAAGGAAATGGAATCAAACCATAATGCCAAATATTAAGTTTGCATTGAATGGTTTATACCAGCAAACTACAACAGTCCTGGAGTAAACATAGAAGTAATGCAAAAACCATGCTTCTGTTTGTAATGCTGGTAAGCACAGTTCTCTTTCATGACTCACACTGATGGCATTATTGCATTTTTAAATATTTTGTTAATGGTTTGAGAATGTTTTAACATACATTAATTTCCCAGATTAAGGTAGAGTGCTTTTCCTTGTAGATTGTTTAAATTAGCATAGAAATGTCAAAAAGCACTGCCTAATAACATTAATGTTTAACAGTTACCATTGAGTTTACATTTTCTTATGTTTTGTTTGTTTTGGTACAAGTGAGTTATTTTTTACTAAAAAGCATTACATAACAGATTTTTAAGATGTTTTAAGACCGTCTCAGGGAACATGAATTTAATTTCAATGTATTTTAAAAAAAAATACACTAATAAAATGATTTAGCAGTAAATTGTTGATATTTGAAAACTTACTGTTTGATGGCTTAAGTCAGTTTTGTCTTTGGAAGCTCTTGGAAACCTTATCATCTGGTCATTTTTCATGAATTGGTAAGTAAAGCTTTGTCATAATGCTGGAGACAAAATGAAAGCCAAATTTACTTTAGTGTGTAGTGGTCCTGTACCTGTAGTGTAAGGCTCCTTAAAGTTGTCGGTGTTAAATAGGCAACAATAGATTTCTCTAAAAATAAGTAAGACACTACCATGGTAGAGAAAATACGTAATTCAAGTTAGTGGTTGGTTAGTTGGTTGGTGCCTTTGCCTGCTTGACTATTTTTAGAATTTTTCAATTCATTTAAATACCTTTATGGACGATTGTTACAAGAGCTAACAATCTCCATCTAAGGCTAGTATTTGCCCATTAAATAGCAGTAAAGAGCATCAGTAATGGAGCTAGAAAATATAACATTAATGGCAAGTGTTGCCGTTGAATTTTACAAACAGCATAAATTCTGCATAACTGATCATGCTTCTGTTTTCGGTTTTCATAAGCAGAACATTCAACTTATAATTAGAGATCTTAAGAGTATTAATTCATTGCAACGTTAGGATCACACCCCAAATAAACCACACAGAAGACAACATAGCTTGATTTGAGTTGAAATCCATGTAAATGAATATATTTTGCAGGGCTATTCTAATGTTATATTAGAACAGAAACCACATATGCAATAATTTCCCTAGGGAAATAGAGTTTTGCTGTTAGATTTAGAAGGAGTCATAATCAGAACAGTTTGTCCTTTAACCGTTTGTTGTGAATGTGAAGGTTATTTTTAATGTTCACAAAATTCTCCAGTTCTGTTACATTCTGTGGACATGATCTTGTGATACATGGCTACAAGTGCTACCCCCCTAATTTTTCACCCCTTATGTATTTCTTATAGAGGAATTGCAGTCCCAATTTCTCGGACTTATGAAACCTCGATAACAGCATTGATGGTATTATACAAATCCTCAATTAAGCACAAAATTGTGGACTTTGTGAAAGTACTATATAGTCTCCACATTGTTGCAAAACACTGGTGCAACATAAATTAATCTTTCCTGCTCACTATTCACTGTAATGACAAATGTAATAAGATGCACAAGTGAATAAGTACAGGTTGTGCAGCAGACATTTCACCGTAGAAATGTTCCAACGTGATCTGCATGCAGAATGAACAAGTAGTATGTTGGCAAAACTGTCTCAAAGTTGAGAGCGATATTTCTATCGGATTAAAAGAGATGTATTCACAAGTCTGCTTCTTTACAGTATAACAAGGCATGGCCGCTTCATGTCATTGGACATTTGGTTGCCTGGTTCTGAATAATAGTAACATGGAGCTGCACCTATTTAAAAATTTAGTCTATTTTGTGATGTAAATTGGAGGTTTTACATGTTACTCATCAATGCTGTTTTTTTTTTCCAAATCCCAAATATAAAAAGTTCCCCTTTAGATGAGGTCATTCTTTCTTCAGTCCCGGGAGAGTAGCATTTGTTGACTAGAGGGAACATTTTCTAACAACAGAAAAAGAAGTGTGTATCTTTCAGTTTTCAGTGTGTTTTTGTGAGACTAAATGGGTGATGCATTTTGTTTTAGACATTAAGTGAACATGTGCATCCCCAGTTTGAAGCACAGGCAGATTTTCTCAGGAGAATGGAAATGTCAACATTGTGCAAAAACAGCATGAAGTTCCCCCAAGTCTTTTTACAACTTCTTCTGCAGATGGCTCCTTTTGATTTTGTTACTTGATGTGTACAAATGCTTTCTTTTGTCATGAAAATCCTGTATTTAAGACAGAAAAGTTTTAGGATTTTAGAATTCCACACAGTTCTGGCGATGGAGAAATGAGAGATGTTTTGTCATTTCTTAAGTGATAACATAATAGGCCCATTCCATTAATATCTCACAGCATACGTGAAATTCGGTCTATTTGATGTATAGGCTATACGACCAAATACCATTGTTTTGTGCTTCATGGTGCGTTGTAAAATGCCTGATATCATAGTGACACCTATGATAATGATAAAATATTTCTCATTGCTCTTTAAAAAAAAAACAATCACATTACATTGTAAATATAATAGAAAATTACTCAGCCAAGAACAAAGCAGATGAGGAATATAAAGCAATCAAAGAAAAAGCCCTTCCAAAAAGTAGGTTTGTAGGGGTTGACTTAAAAGCACCAAATGTGGTCCCAATTTCATTGAAGAAGAAAAGGCTGGTGTCACCTATGGAGTGTAGGTGAACAGTGAAAATTGTCAACCAGAATCGGCTGAGCCCTGAGAAGGACATGTGGAAGGGAGAAGACAGATCCTACAGATCCTATAGTCATGAGATACTGGGAAGTCATTTGGAGTCTTGGAACTCGGCAGAAGAACTTACCAAGAAACCAGTGCAAGCACTCCAGGTCAGGTATACAGTATGTGATCACTTGTGTTTGACCTAGTCAAGATACTAACTGCTGAATTCTTCTAACTTTGCAGTTACAGAACCCTAACCACTACTGAGACAGCACAGGACAAAACCTTTAAGATGGCAAAAGCCTTTTTCCCCAATATTCTGTACACGAGGTTGAAAAAACACCCCCTGATCAAAGACCACCCTGTTTTTTTTTTGTTTGAAATTCAAGCACAGTGCAATCCACTGACAGTAAATCCATGTGTTTATGAAACTGAGGGAAAGAACATGATATATCATGTTCATATCATGTTGTACGATATGATATACAAAATATGATCTCTTCTTGAGTTTTATTTCAAGATGCAAAACAGTTTGTCATCCAAGTCAGAAATGTAACCAGAGGGTCCTTAAACAGCTATCACTGTGTCAGATTAAATGTGGACACCTGCCTTTTTTCAGACACTTAGCACTGAATATGCACTTGATAAATTATATTGTTAGCAGGTAATCACTCTAACCTTTCCATGGTGTTATAAATCTCAAAGCCTTGAGTACAAATGTTTGCCACACTAAACAAATGGCTTTGTCAAAATGTGTCCTACAATCAAAACCAAGAAACATAAAACTAGAAGCAGTTCAAACTTGAATATTCTGTACTTACTAGTACCTGCTAAAGTAACTCAACACAACAATCATATTTGTGTAAAACAACTTCATATTTGTTATGCTGGTGTTTGCCTTCCATTGTGTGCAGTGCATTAAAATAAGTTTGAAAGGAGAAACACTCAAAACGAAATATTTACCGAGTTCTAGCAATAACTGCAAACCAAAAAGGTTATGACAGGAGAGTCTGTATCAGATAGTATAATGTCAGCCGAAACTTGAAACTGAGATGGTACTGTGCTATAGCAAACATTGTAGGGAATGGGAGCAAACAATCCTGTTGAAACTGCTGAATGCCTTAACTTGTAGCAACAGTTAACCATTGGCTTGCTGAAGAAGAACATTGTGCAGGCTCGTTTAGATTCCTAATTAACAGCTTGCCAAGGTACTGGAGGACATGTTTATCTGCTGTCCTGCAATACAGTAATTAACTGGAAGAAGAATAAACAAATTTTCCTAATTCCTCCCCTTTAACACTATTCAAGTCACAAAAAAACAATGCCAGAAGGCAGAAACTCCTATGTTGAAGAATTAAATTATCAGTTTGTGTCATGTAAGAGCTGCTGATTTTAGTTTTGTAAGGTGTCAGCTTGCCAGGTATCAGACTGTGATGCAAACTTTTGGTATGTCCTAATCCTACTGTTTTAAAGGTGTGACCAAAATAGCTATTATAATTTGTTGACACTTGTGAATGGCGCTTCTATTTATGGTGCACACATTGCTGCTTTCAGGGCTCTAATTAGAATACCTACATGGTTTCAAGTATGCTAGACTTTCGTAGATTGCAGTGATTGCTATTGCGGCTGGTGGGAAGTGTGCTAGCTCCAACCCCTCTGCTACAACCTGCAGAGCAGTGATTAAAGTTAAGAGGGTTTCTCCTCCTCAGCAGCACAGAACCTGAGGACAAACACAAGCACATACTGAATGCAGTCTGTGTGTGTTTTCCGAATGATAATCCTCCCTGAACTACTGAAAAAAATGTCTAGTGCCAAGAGAACAATTTTAAAGACAAAAAGCTGACCTCTCGGGGAATAGTTCCTGCCTTCTGCACTTTTCTCCTTCTGTTTTTGTTTTTTGGTGTTAAGGGGACTGCAGTAAAATAAATTGACAGTATTGCAAAATTGTACACAATTAAAAATAAATAGCAAAATAGTGAACTTTGTGAAAGTACTGTATGCTCACCATGTCGTCGGTGACAGACGAGAAATGCGAATGTCCTGCTCACTAGACACTATAAGCAAATGGAAACTCCTAAGAACATCTAGCCTTTTTTGTCTTACGTATATATTTAATTGATGCCTTGCTGTCGAGCCTTTGGCTGTTCAGAACATTGTGGTCGTACATAAACCAGAGGATCGGATCAACAGAAAGTCAAACTGTTTCCTTTTCCAGGGAATCATCAACTAGCCAATAGATGGGTAATAAATAATGATGCTTGTCCCATCGACGGTTTTTCAAAGAGATTCAGCGTGATGTGTGCTGAGTTAACAAGTAGTATTTGTCGGCAAAACTGTCTCAAAGTCAATAGGCTGAATTCAATTCATTTTAGTCATTCAAATCATCTGTTCAGGTGACCGCACGGGCCCAGGAAGTCCAAAAATATAAGACCTGCTAGAATTTCCTTTTAGGTGTGATTTATCATACAATAACCATTATTGTAAACGATAAAACACTTTTACAAAACTTGAAAATGTATGAAAGTGTGTTTGAACAAGTAATAGGTTTATTCCATGCTGAAAAGAGAAGATGGAAAACACGGCATTTCGACTGTTTTCGGTGACAGCCGAAGAAGTCTCCATAGCCAAAACAACGTTTTCTCTTTCTTCTTTTCAGCATGGAATAAACCTATTACATTTTCATTTGCGGCCTACGCATGATGATGGAGCTACCCACCTGAAGTGTATTTTGTTTGGCAGGTTTCTCTTTTTTGCAATACTTAAAGTATCTAAAAAAACGTATTTTGTTTAGTTTTGTTGCCTCATTCCGAATCTCAGACAATGACGGCAATATTTTTTGTGGTGTATATTTGAGGCTGTACATGTTATTGTGTCACTGTGGTTTGAAATGCACTCATCATTGCCGATTCATTATAACCCCTGAATGTCAAAGTGGCGAAGCAGTTTCCATTTAAGGTAAAAATTTTAAGATTTCTAATTTTTTGCAGAAGTCCTAGTGAAATAGAACTCTGGAAGTATTATGAAGATAGCACCACTTTTTTAATTTTCAAAATCTTTTTAGCTGTTTAAGACAGCTGTCAGCCATGTGCTAGGACTGTGTTTTTGCTCATCATGAATGAATAAAAGAGATTTTTAAATGGCATGTCTAATAATACTTCAATCTCCTCTGCTGATATAATCCCCTAAAAGTGAAAAGTTTCTTCTATGGTGTCAACAGCAACCTCCCAACCCAGAGCTGAGAAAAACAATTGAGATAGACAAGAAATCAGACACAACTGAGTTTTGCTCAGAGCACAAATATGCAGGAATGCTTTTGGTTGCTAATAATAAGAAAAGGCATCCAAAAGGAGAAGAGGGCCTGATGGGAAATCCCTTCCCTTTTGAGCCGTTTTATTTTTCCTTTGAGATCAGAACAGCTTAGAAGCCTGTTCTCTTTTGTCAGTTTCTCCTCTCATCTTCCAAAGTAGCTTAAGATACAGGGTATAATGCATCAATACAAAGGATTCTTCCCACTGCTAAATCCCTTTAACTCATTTAAGGTGAATCTCCTAGAGTTTTAAAACTATTTTTATTTAACAGATGAAAGATATTTAGAAAGAAAGTATGTGGCTACAGACTAGTCATATGTTTCTTTACAGCCTCTTAATAAACTCCTTATCAGCAATGTCTTTTTGTAAATGCTGGAAAACATGAATAACAAAATTCTAAAACCACATCTTGATCAGTGTGCTGACTTTCTGCCGAACGTACAAAACCCCAGAATAAGCCAAGTTATAAAAGGGGAGGTGTGCAGGTTGCTAAACTTGGCAGCAGGTCTAAAGTCTGTTGATGGCAGGTGTAACATTTTTAAGTGGAGAATCATGTTAGAGATAGCTTTCACTTCTGAGTTTGCATAAAAAGTGGATTTAATTGTTATTGACAAGTGAGAGTTATTGTTCCATCTTCCTGAATCTTGGCAAGACTTTTAATTAAGATGGATGTTAAAATGTCCCATGTCCTTCTTAGAAAAGGACAGAGAAAAATCTATAGCAATTATACATTAAGTACTTATAGAAAACTTATTCTATAAGTTGCATGGAATAAAGTGAAATTCAAAGGAATGTTTTTGCAAAGAAGAATGTATAGCTCTGTAATACTCTGAGGAATCCTGCATCCATCAAATGGTATTCTAATGAGATCATTATTCAGGAACTGGGCAATGCTAAAGTCATAGCTATTCATAGCTATTGTATTTGCTAATATGCAGTGTAGTCTGCACAATGTTTTCAATAAAAAATATTTAAATGCAAGAAGATTCCACATAAGAATTGTACTATAATCTGTATTCTTTCTTGCTGTGTAGACTTATTGGTATATAGAAAACCCCTCAACAGACCATCTGTTAACTGCAATTCTTAAGTCCATTGTAATCATTTCCAATGAAAGATGTGTCATCATGATGATGCATTTTAGAATACAAAGCATATTGGAATGGTGATTGTTTTCATGGGTTGTTAATATTCAGATCTGTTATATTAACCTAGTCTGGGTACGCTGATCCTTCAAGCACATTTTCAGATTCATCTTACTAATGAGATTTTAACACAATGAGCCTTTCCTAGTAAACAGATTTCTGCTGTATGTATTCTAAGCTTAAGCTATTCAACCTTTGGTGGAGCACAGCTGCTATATACTATTTTAGCATGTAGTCCTTTTCTGAATTGCAATTCAGTTATTCACTGATTTTGGCAGGTGTATTAAAATGTCTACAAAATGTAGATTTGTCATGCATAAAAAATATGTTTGTACCTATACAGTGTCCATCAACTGTGAATCGTTTTGAGGTGTGTTTAAAATACTGTATACATGTCTGACCAAAACTGATCAATCAAATGATCCTGTCTAAAAGGAAGCAGAATAACACTAATTTATTCTTACAAACACTATTCGGTTATTTAAAATAAGGTGTCTGGACCCTGGGGTTAGATGAATGAAGCAGCTGCCACAATCTGATGAAGGGAGAATGTTGGATTATTCTTCAGCAGTGAGGCGAAGAAAGTTTCGCTCTTGTTTATAGTGACGTGCTAACATGAAAAGTGGGCTTGTCCCCCCTCCAAACTTTCATTAAAACCTGCATTTCCTCTTCTGTCTTTCTAGGCCCAACTTGTGACAAAAAAATTGTGACTAACTTGCGAATTAGTGTTGTTTTTAAATGTATGCTGTGTCAGTGCACACCTGTTCCAATTTTGAATCGCCAGTTGGTTCTTAGGCCTTCGTTCTGTGTGGCTTGCCCCACGTGACAACATTTTAAAAAGGCCACATTTGCTGCTCCAGCTCCACAGCACATGACGGAGAAGAGAGCTCCAAAAAGAGAAGTGACATGAGTCTTTCACTAAACCTGCTAATCTGCAGACACTCCAGAATTTCCTGGTTTGGTGTTAGCCCTGGTGTTACTGAGATAATCCCAATTCTACCCTCATGGCACTTGGACAATTATGTATTCCCTGCTAAGAGAATCCCAGTCACAGACCTCAATTTTTTTTTAAATAAATATTTAATATTTAATTATATTTGTAGATTTCTACAGTCAAAAAATGTGATCAAAACAAAATGTAATCTAGTCTATTTTGTCACTCTTTATAACTTTGAGCTGCTAGTAAACCTGGAAACATGAATCACTAGTTGTTCCCCTTTTTATATAAATCCTCTTTTTGCACTTTTCTTCCAATAACTTTTTAATGCATAAATGTACCTTGTGTCGCTGATTCTTTACAAAGCAATAATGATTTTACTGTTGCAGATAGTATTTACATTTGCTTAAATGTAGTCAGTCATTTGGCTTTGAAAACAAACATTCATGTAAATGTATTAAGGAATAATTTATTTTTCTTAGCAACGTTCTGTCATTTAAAATCAGTGATAAAAGGAATATCCTGGAAATGCTAGGACCGTTGTTGCTACTGTAAGTAAGGCTTTTTTCTGGAGAGAAATTTAAATTTTGCCATTTATAAATTAAATTATTAAATCAGCTGAGAAGGGTCTAAACATGAAAGCAACAAACATTTCAAAGCAGTTCCTCGGTTGTTTTAAATTAAGTTCATGTGAAATAAAAAGTGAAACGGCAACGTGCTAAAGTGAATTCCAAGAAAACACAACAAAACCAACAGCAACAAAATACATTTAATCTGAAAGGATATAAAAATGTCTTTTGAAGTACAGATGAAGTAAATACAGATACACCGTTTGGATACAAAGAACTATGAAATTGGTCCAAAGTTCTGAAATGCATTCAGTATCAGAATGTAATTAAAATGATTATACAGCTTTTCTTATTTTTATTTTTCAATTGGAATTGCATGTCAGGTGCTTGTTTTTTTTCCTGCTGTGAAATTAATCCTTTTGAACTTCCAAAAAGCCATTTTTAGAGTGTTTTTAATTACACAGGTATAATCTGTGTTCATTTTGTGAAGTACAAGGATGCTGAGTTTTTTTTTACGAGACTACACTGGCTAAAGTTTGGTTTCTCATTTATTTTTCAGATCACTAAGTTACAAACGTCATCTTGAAACAGCGAGCAAACTGTCTTTTGTGTGTTCTATTAAACAATGCATAAAGAGAATCGAGTAGACAAAAATGTACATTACACCAGCTGTTATAATACTAAAGGTAATATGAAAAGACTGACATCCACTCTTATCTAAGCTGGAAAAAAAAACACTCTACGCTGTGTACTTCACTGCAAAGACGTTAAAATATGAGATCTGGCGTGGTTAACCAGTGGCCCTTCTCCCTCTGAACTTCATATTGCCAAGAACATGTAACAGAGGATTTCTTGTGGTCATGAAGTATCTAAACACTACTTGAAATAGCAAATCCTATTCTTTTATTATAATTCAGATGTTCACAGTCTGACCTACTTACATTTTGTCTTAATTGATTAGATCCCTGACTTTTTACCTTGCACATTCAAGGTCTTGTGATAATTGTTTTAAGATGATTTAAATACATTTGAAACTGACTTGAAAAAACAACAACAAATACATATATATTTATATATGGTTTCTTGGCTGCCACTGTGCCATCATTTATTGGAAAAAAAGAAAACAATATGTACCTTGCTAGATAAGATTTTACTTATCACTGTGGGACCAATGCGCTAATGTGTTCTTCTGTAGCTCTGGTACTGATAACAAGAATGTGGAGTGAAGGGATTTATTTGGTTGAAATGGCAGACTTTGGGATTTAGTAAGCTACTGTAAATGTACAATTAGCTCGTTCTCATTCTAGACTTGAAAATGAAATGACACTTTTTTTATTTTAAAATGTCTTACACTTTCAAATCAAGTACACCTCATAATAAGTATTTAGTCTTTCCATCACACTTCTGACTGCTTGTTATCTCTTGCACTAGAAAATAAAATTCCTAATCTAAACAAAAATTATTGAATGAATTAATCAACTATGATGTTAGTGGACATGATGAAATTATCATGGATTGTCTGTGGTATTCTGGATTTTTAAAACAATGTTTAGTCCTTTTAGCACAATATTTATTTAGGGCATTTTCAGTGAATAGATTTTAATCCTGTTGAAAATGTTTTTTGACCAGGGTTTGTAAACTACTGAACAGTGTTTACTAAACCCCATCTACTGCATTTTTAACGTCTCAAAGTATGAAACCCGAAGGCAAAAGGTATGTCTTCCCTGTATTGTATTCATATCAAACAAATTGTAATTGATCTGTTTTGGGACTAACTCAATAGAAATAATTGGCTCATTCTTTCACTTAATTGACATAAATCACCGCTCTTTCCAGATTTTTATGATATCTAGGCCTACCTGTCTGTTTTTTCTTTTTAAATTTGTGTTTGTACTTATCAACTCTTCAAAAACTTAACCCGCCTGTGTAATAAATCAGTTAGGTACATTTAACACCAACTGACTGCGAGCACCTTCCTAATTGGTTTTAATTGTTAATCGCTAGGAGTGAAAATTGCTTCAGGGTGGAAGATTTTAACAGGACTTGTCTTTGCACAGACACCCTAAAGGATTTAACACACGGCTCCTTCAGCTGTAATACCCTAAATATGGCCAGAACCTCCATTTCTTATTCCCAGCAACACATATCGTGCATTTCCCATTTAGCACATTTTCCTGAAGAAGCAAAACATTGCACCCAAATTACAATACAAATGAGGCCTATGAACAGAATATTTCAACTCTGACACTTCTGAGAAAAATGACAAAACATATATTAAGCTTAATAAAAACGCATTTAGGTTAACAAAGGCACAACAGTTTTTCGTCACCTTATTATTGCTGCTTTAATTAACCTTTCCAGCAATTTATGTAAAAGAAATCTATCATATATGCTTGAAATTTTCTTTATTTTATGTCCGTAAGTGCTTTGTCCTTTCCCAAGAAAATAATGTGTCTTGAGATTTTTGGTGTAGCTCTACATTTTAGGAACCTATTCCTGATTCGTGAAAGAAACACCACTGCAGTAGCTCTGTTTCTGTTAAGTGTTTAAATTTGCTTATACTGTATCTCCATTAGCTCTTAACTTATCCTAAGCCAAAATGTGAAACACCAAGGGATTTCCTTTGATGAATTTACAAAACAAGTCTTCATACTCTTCCTTGCGTGGCTGCTCTCCACTGCTTAGATTGTAACAGGGCATGGAATATTGAGTGCTAACAATGCCTGACAGTAATAATATCTTATATTTTAATTTACCCTTAAAACAATTGTTTTCTTGCAGTCAACTGTGATCTTCCATCTGGACATATCTGAGTCACTGAATTTTACAGAAGGTGCAGAAGGCATTGTTATTTTAGGAAAGACAACTACATTTCTTAACAATAGGTTACCTCTTTTCAACCCTTTGCATTATGCATGACAGAAATAATCCAAGACCATTCTTCCTTTAAAAATGTAAATATGATTACTTAATTCAGTTTCCTCATTTTTTTGTGTTGCATTACTTTAAAAGGTACCTCTCTGGGGTGCAGTTTTGAATGATTTATAAATCTGTTTTGAGATCTCCATATTAGGCAATGTCTGAAATGAGACATGCCAGTGCAATTAATGTCATATTCGCTTTTTGTCTGAATGACACTGCATTTTCTCCAAGATCACAAAATGCATGGCTAAAATCCTCAGTATTTACTTCCATCCATTATCAGAAATCTGCTTATTCTTAGTGAAGTCTTAGTGAAGTATCATTCTTAGTGAACACCACAGAGCCTATCCTAGAAGCTTAGGTAGCAAAGCTAGACTACACCCTAAAGAAGACACTAGTCTATTGAAGGGCACACAAGCAATTTAAACACAATTTAAAGGTTTCATTTAGCTTAGCCAGGAAATCCTTTGAAGCAAGGATGAAATCAAAGAACCTGGAGAAAACCCATGTAAACACGGTGAAACTCCTCGCAGAAGCCACTGCAGACCAGAATCAAACACAAGACCCAAGACCTGTAAAACAGCAGCAGAAAACTCTATACTACCATCTTGCCTCCCTATACCCCTGTATATATTTCCACAGGGAAATTGTCACTGTGTTAGTTATCTCTTTGATAACAAATACAAAACTAAACTAAGCGGTCTGATTTTGTCATTAAAGTGAAGGAAAGACTGAATGTTTGGTCAATTAAATTAATAATGTTCCATTCCAAATTAGGGTTAAATAAAAACTCCCGATTCCAAATTTGAGAAAATAGCAGAATGTAGTCCAAATTGTTTTAGAGCTCAAAAGCTCTATGTGGAACTATGGACGTCACATCATAAACTGGAGCACTGCCAGTCATGTGGATTATAATTATCTACTTTCCAATATTCTCAATATCCAATGCATAATGCATGATGTGACTTGTCATCTGTTATTATCTGTAATGCAGCCTGACTTTAAAATCTGAACATAACATGTCTTTTCTTCCTCTTGCAGTAACTGATAAGTCCAACAAAGCAGTTATTCAAACAACAGGGCAAATTGTGGAGGAAAAACACAATGCCACATTTTGTGCTCTGTGAAAAGTCAGTATTGAACATCACCTTTGTTATAATTAAGCACTGTACTGAAGAAGGTGGTGAATGCAAGGAGAATTAGTGATCCTTTTAAGATCAAACTTTGACCAATGAACAATGTAAAGTATGAGTATTTTGACCAAATGTTTGAATTCCATTCTTTGAGGAAAACCAATGGCTTCTTCTTTATTTGTAAATTAAGTTTTCACTTAACTGATTTAATTGCTTGTTCAAACATATCAGATTTTTTCATGATTATCTGGCTTTTTATGCCCTCAAATCCCTCTTCTTTCTCAGCAAGAAGTCAAGCTTGTGTAAAGGAAGCGAGGGCAACTTAACATTAAGATTAAGGGAGAACAATCCTGCAGGAGAGGGTGAGAAAAACTCAGACTAGTGGACACTCAGGAATGGAAATGAAAGAGGCTCTAAACCGGTTTAAGACTTAATGGAACAAACTTTAAGGTGTTCCATGGAAGCAGACTAGTCTGAATCTTCAAGAGAGAACTTGATTTGGTTAATTGAATATTAATTTAACAGCCGCACATCACAATTTGCACAAGGCTTACATACATTCATTTTCTCTACATGGCTGAGCACTTATCATTACAGGGAAACGTTTACAAATACATCACTCATCTCGGTGATAATGCAAGTGATATAAAAGCTCTTGTAATTGTGGTCTAATTTATTATGGCTTCTATGTACACATAAAGTATTAGATCATTCTGCAAAAAACATAGTTTTTCGAGGTCTGCCTTAGTTTTGAATTGAAAACAGCTGTGGCTAAATCTCATAAACTGAGGAAACGCCCAAACCAAATTCTCTTATAAAAAAAAAAGATTGAAAATCTTCTTGCAAATTAACAGAATTCATTCTGCCTCATGTCCACACAGGCCACCAAAAACAAAAATGTTTTTCTCTTTCAAAATGGCACTCTTTTGAAATCCCCCTCTGCACAGTTTCTTTTATTTATTTAGTCTTTTTTAACTTGAATACTCTTGCCAAAAGGATGACATGCATAGATTCTTACTTTAGGAAATAGTGGCAGTTGAAGATTGGGCATTGCATAAAAAATCCCAGCCAGACCTGTCTACACTCATTAAAACTGTATTTTTTAAGTGCTTTCCCTTGTTAGTTCTCTTAAGGCAAAAGTGTTCAATTTACAGAAACTTTTTCAAATTATGTTATTTACAAATGTCTTAAAACAATTTAGTTTTGAAAGCAGTATCAATAGAATATTGATGTTCTGATATCTACAGATTCTAATATCTACAGATTCCATTATCTTACATGGGGAGGATGTATTGAATATGACCAATAAGTCCTGACCAGTGCTCAGGTTGATTAATCTTTTGTCCCATCTCCCATGACATGCACAGTGCTGGGACAAGGTAACAGCATGAATTACGGGTGGGAGACTTACAGTAAGTAAGTTAGAAAAGCATCAATAATTCTCCTCCAACTGTGGAAATGACATGCCTAGTTTACAACACCAACACTCTTTTAGAAGCTTTCAGAACAGTTTCACTGCGGTCCTCCTCTTTAAGTACTTAAATAGTGTTCAGCAGCTTTTCTGAGGTAACTGTGGCACAAATATCCCCTAAAGCTTTGTGAGTCAAGCTCAGTGGCTGATAATCATCTTCCTTTTTACAGCCTTCCTTATGCAGTTATAGATGCCTTAATCCTTTAAATGGAATCCTTAAACTATAAAAAAGTGCTAATCAGTGTTAGGTGGATTAAAGATGAGTGCACTTCCCTGCTGTCTTGGACTCCCATAAAAAGACACTTTCACCACCCCACTGGCATGCTGCAAAACCATCTTGTATGTAATCCCATCACACTGAGCTGAGCCCATGCTTTCTCCAGATTAATCACTGTCCTTGCCTTGACCTAATAACCCAATTATTCAACACACTGACCTTTGCATAAAAAAGTTCTATTAATGCAGGATTACATGTGACATGTTTACTTCATCTAAAGAATTGACTCACACCGCAAGATGAAATCACTGATCTTAGATTCAGGCAGGGCAATCTGTCAACAAGTTGTGTTATGTCTCTAGCAGCAATCAAATTAGCCCGGGGCTGTAAAATGAGATGTGTAAATATGAGACATCGTGTTATGTAGTTTTCATACATTCATACATTTCAAAAGACTAAATCCACTGGCTAGACTTAACGCAGGTGAAGTGGCTGGGATATTAAACATTTAATCACTTTACATGACTTTGTATTTCTAATGAATCATAAAGAAACCAATTAGCAAAGAAAGTGCTTTCTTTGACTCTGATGTGAATGTACTGTAACTATCATTTGGTCTTTTGTACAATTTAAGCAAAAGTCATCTGATTTTGTCTATTTGGTCTTTCATGATAATATTACTGTATGTAAGGAACAGTTTTACTTCACCTGATTTGTTATTCTAGTAAATGTCTTGGTAGATTTAATAACACTGTTAAAAGCCCCCCTTGGTAGTGCCCTACAATTATTTAATTCAACAAAAAATGAATATAATGCATCAAAGCCACCCCAAGAGCTTTAAATCAAGCTAACAAGCTGAACTGTGGGTGTAGCTATAGTTTCTCTCTCTATATTACATTATTGTAAAATGCATTGTCTTGGCACACTAAATTACACATAAAAAATGCCACATTGTCAAGTCATTGGATAACAGGAAATTAAAAACTTTAATTAAAACATTTTTCAACTTGAAGGCACCTTATAGGACTTTATTAAACTTGAATACTCTTTCAGAGTAAGCTTTTCAATTAACTAGACAGCAACGTTGTAAACTTTGTAGGTGTTTTTCTTCAGGCAGCACTTCTAATCAAAACTTCTAGAAATGGATCCATGATTAACGGGAATTTGAGTTTTTCTTATTAATGGGAGTCATGTGCTCTACTCTGCTACATGCATCTTCCATTTAAAAACAAATACCACTTCGTAGGAATCATGGTAAACGTGAGTTTTATTAAGTGTGCCCTGCTAATGAAATGCAAGGCAGGAATGATCTGCTTGCACAGAATCTACACGTTTAAAATGCATAAATTAATTCCACATTTCAAAGAAATCCTGCCTAAATTCATATCGTGTAGCTAAAAATCTAAACACCACCCCCAACCTTACACATAAAAGTTTGTTTTTCTACAGTACCATCATTTGATATTGTTTGGCTTCCTGTTTTTCCATTAAATTTAAAATAATTTCATAGTTAATACACATTCATGCTGTTAAAACAGATGTCTTGCACAGAATCCCGATTGTGAAAGTTCTGAGTGAAGACTATGCTTTAAAAGTCCTGACAAATGAGCTCCAGTAGAAGAAACAAGTCACACTTTTACTATCTGAGCTTATTGAACATTGTGGTTTATTGTGACAGTTAATGTTGCTCCTTCTGGTTGCTCTTTAATTACTGTATCAGTCATTTTAAGTACATTATGGATAATATAAAATGTATCCTATTAACAAATACTGTCTTTCAAGCTTTTTTAAAAAAGCATGAATCAAAAATTGTTATCCTCGACTAAGGTAAAAACAATCTTCTTTTATGACTGTATACAGTATATACACTGTATTATTTATGGAACTGTCAAATGTGAAGAGCTAATAACATATTACTCTGATGACACCTGAAGGGAGACTCAACAGCCAAAATGCTGGTTTCTTTCAATTTTTCAGTATGGTATAACCCTGACTTGAATCATAGAGAACTTTTCATCCACTGTGAACCTGGTTTCTTAGATTTCACAAATGACAGATTTTCAAGAATTATGCCAATGATGTAAGTGGTATTACAGTAGTCATACATACAAAGAGAAAGATGTGTACATAAAAAGTTTAAATCGTTTATTTTTAATATGTTATCCTTTAAATATGTAGTATATACAGTAATCATCGTCTTTATTCAAGGGAAATATGTTTTTAATATAAACAGTTCAGTTGTTTCATTGCATACAGGAACTAATGAGAGCATTTACAGTACACATTTTCATTGAAAGCCACTCACAGATGTTTGGAAATGGCACATTTTCCTCCAAGGCCATTTCCTCCAATAGAAATTTTTTCTATTTTCCTGTCTCTCTTAATCTAGTACCTGTCAATTTATGTAGCAAAGCTAGGAAAAGAAAAAAGGTAGAAATTTAATTTCATATGTTATTAGAAGTCTGGAGTTTTCATACCAATTGCTTACTTCTCACACGTGTATTCCTCAGGGTGGGATCAAGGTGAAAATTAGACTTTGAATAAAGTAGACTAAAAATTGCCTGCAAATGTTTATAAAATATGACATTATACAGGTAGTTTAAAAACATTAAGGCAAGGCCACATTAAAAAAGAAAGTTATTCACTTTCTCTTAGGAATATTTGTAGAAATAACCTAAAAAACAGCTTCTTACTGTATTGCTGAGAAGAATAAAACTATTAATAAGCTGCACAACATATACTGTAGATACAACCAGAAATGTAATGGAGTGAATGTCAAGCAACTGGAGCCAGAAAGCCAGTCAACAACTTAAAAACAAAGCATAATAGTTTTGGTATGGGTCAATCTTAACAAGAAAAGCCATTTCATCTGTGGATTCCCAATCCATAAAGAATTTCAATAGTGATTTTCTCTAGCTGAGACAGGAGACACGTTTCCCAGAATCAAAGGGACAAAGGGAAGGGCTTGAAAGAGTATCGCAACAAGTAGAAGTGATACACAGATCGAGAGAAAGTAATGTAACAGGCTAGTCCCTACATGTGTAACTCCTCTGGTAAGGGGTTACAAATCCCTCTAAGTTTTGGTTTCCATTCGAACTTTAAGTATCAATATGCATTTGGGCCCTTTACAGTTTATGAAAGAAAATATGTTCTTGAAGGCTCACCTATAAAACTGCTTTGGACTACTTTTGAATTCATCACATACACTGTACAGTTAAATCAATGAAGAGAGAGAGAATTCCAGAAGAATGAAAGTGAGATCTAACTGTGGTTCAGTGAGAAGGGTGTTTGATAGCCATGAGTTAGTCTGGAAATGTTAAGCTTTTTTGCATCATTGAAAGAAAGGTTACAAACAACAGGATGTTCAATCCATGTAATGTAGCTCATTGTTATTAGCTGATTGATTTAAGGGTCCCATCCAGCGATTGCTTGAAAGAAGCCAGGTATCATGTTCAGCCGCTTGACTTTGTATCTTTTTCCAGATACTTGTGTAAAGAAGTGCCTCCTTTTCCAGGTCTTAAATGTCCTTTGTTTTAATTTCCATTTGCTTCTCTCTGATCTATATTTCCTCTACATCATCTGGTGGAGTAGTGGTTAGGGCTCTTGACTCCTAACTGGTTGTAGTTTCAAATGCCAGTTGGGACAATTATACTGTAGCCTTGGGCAAGATACTCAAATTGCTCCAACAAATCCAACTGCAGTAACTAAAAAAATCTTTGGGACAAAAGGAAAAAAAATGTAACCCTTATAATTCCGTCTGATTAAAACCATCAGCCAAATCAATTAAACTAACAGATTAGGTTTTCAAATCTTTTACAGTATTTTTAGTAACATGGACCCCTTTAAAGACTTTGAATGTCAAAATAGTCTCTTTGTATTAAATGAGGGATTGCTGGTTACTTGAAACGCAGAAGCTCTTCTTACCACTTCAAATGTTAACCTTTCTCTTTTTAAAATATTAAAACCCACAACTGAAATATACCTATTATCCCTTTTAATCAGCTCCCAGCCACATAACCTGGTATGTCTGAAGAAAGGGCATTCCCCCTAAGGCTGTAGTATGAGGTTCAAAAGATTGCGCTTTAAAGGTAACAACCTCTCTAAGAAAACAAAGGGATGTCAGAAACTTCACAGGGGAAAAGGAAGACAGTGGGTGCTTGTGCAACCAACTTGTCTCTCAGCACAGAAGCTGTATCGACCCACGTGTCCATCAAGATTGTCTCCCGGGAATTGTGGGAAAGGAGCAGACATGCTTTAGTGGATCAGATTGTAGAAACCAGTGCTAGACAATGAACACCTATTTCAATTTAAACTACTTTCTGGGAGCTGATCGTTTCCAAGGCTCTTAACCATAAGGTATGTAGGATTACAAAAAAAAATTGTGTTGGTAATGATGATAAATGTTGTCTCACTCAGACTCCAAAATAAGCTACTGTAATAGCCTGCTTAAAATAATAAGAATTTTAGCTATCTATCCTTCTGTTATGTACAGTATGTCATTTGTACTGCCAGTTATATACTATAATTTTAAATTTTTTGATGTTCACACTTTTACCTAAAATTTGACCTCCCATTTGAAATGGGAATATGATGGTCTATTCATCCATCCATTTTCTAACTCGATTTATCCAGTAAGGATCACATGGGGAGCCAGAATCTAACTTGAAAAGCAAATAAACAGGTAATAATACTAATAAAATAGCAGCTGAAGTAGCACTACTACTGTAGTACCATAAGTTTACAAAAAACAATCATGCAAAAGGTTATCTAGCAATTGTTAATATTTTCTAGGAGTTTTATTTCTTGTTTCCACTGCTTGGATAACAGTGTAGTCCACAGACATAAAACAGCTATTTTAGTCTTACACATTTTTCTCAAATGAAAGCAAAAACTTCTGGATCTTCATCTTCATATACTGTATGTATTTGGCTTGGCAGCATAAGGAATTTTGCCTCTTCTGCTTAAATGAAAATAAAACTACTCTTAGCACCCTAGAAAAATAGCCCATTAATGTGGGTCCTGGATAGTAGTCCATGTCAGCTTTTTATGACTAAAAGTTCTTCTTTAAATTATCCTAATATCTAGCTCTTTCAATAAAAAGTATGATTAAAAATCATGACTTTGTTGGGACTGGATTAGTACAGGAAATGTCTGATAGTTATTTATTTGAGGAATGAATGTGCTGGTTTCTTTCTTACAGCCATTTCTGCACAAAGCAAAGATTTGTGTTGCCGAGCAAAGACGTGATTGTGTTGCCAATCGAAGATTGTAAGTGACCAGTGTAATGTTTAAAAATTCAAATCTATCTTTGAATTGAGACAGTTATTTACAGCATTTGTGGAGATTTTGAAATTAAGGTTTGTGACATTCCAGGAATGCCCCTTTTCAGTACTTATAAATTGTAAACACATCAAATATATTAAGGTGGTTTTGTGTCTCTTTCAATCTTTTGCTGTAGAATTTTATTTTATGATCCTCATGAAAAGATTTAGTTTGAAAAGAAGCTTTACATCAGAAAAGTTTTAAGGATTTACTCTAGGCGATTTTAATTTGACACAGTTCTGCAGATTTGTGAAATGCATTGCTTTGTTTAGTTGTTGATCATAGATCACCATAATTTTTTAAATAAAAGATTGCAGTCCTCTTTTAAAAAGAAATATTTCACAATGTATTAGGCACAGGAGATATACTGTAACACTCAATATTGCTCTCAAACTGAAAAATAAAACAATTTATTTGAATAACCTCACCTCCCAACAATGAATCACACATTCATATGAGCATTGGCTATCTATAACTACTTTTTGTTCTGGTAACATCTGAGTTTCTATAAGAAAAGGAAGAAAAATTGTGTCCTATACCCGTCCTTCAGCTAACAGTACCAATATAAGTCAAACCTAGTTGTTGTAAGATTTTTTAATGAACTGAACCCACTGTGAACTACATGGATGTTAGGGAATGTGTCACGTTTTCATTTTTAGCTGACAGTCTTATTTTGGAGTGCATTGCAGTTGTTTGCCAAGTGCATATAATTTATACTGCAGCACATGGAAGGTTTTTTTCACCTTGATATATTTATATAGAATTCCACATGCAGTAGGTGTTGAGTGGAAAAGTGCATTTTGTTTTATGCTTTTTCTACCTTCTTTAGGTTCGTGTCCATGGATAGTGGTCTGCCTAATACTACTCCCATTTATTTCTGTATTTTCTCATTTTCCCATATGTACAGTACCCTATCGTGAGAACCTCACAGTTTTGACAGCTTTTTATAGTTTTAAGATAAGATAAGCACAAGCACTGATGGTTGTAGTGATAAATTACTAAAGGCTATAGTTTTTTCCCTATCTCAGAAATACACTGTATCTGCTTATTTGATCAACAGGATGAGCACACGTATGTATTTGCACCACACCCAGAAGATCAAAGCAAGTCATAAATACGATTAAAGAAAAAGTAATTTTTAATTTGGGATATTATTCTCAAATAAACTGAAGTAAATCATCAATCTAGAAGAGACATTTTGTCTGTGACTATAAATGTGTTCACATCTTTTCAATAGATAGGTATGTTATTTTTAGAGCTGTTTACCACAGGAAAAATATAGAAAAACGTTAAAATTGCTGTTTTCACACAGACGCCTTGTGTAAAATAGGTAATATGCAGTCAAAGGAATTAGAACAACTTATAAAGCATGATAAATGGACCACAATTATTAATGAACATTCTTTTGCATGTGAGGTATAGTTAATACAGTTTTTAACTAGCAAAAGAGAAGTCCTCTTGTATGTATAATAGTAATTAATGCACTCCCATAATGTACTGTAATGTTAAACCAAACATACATTAGAAATAAAAATGAGAATTTAACGTACTATAGTGTATTACGTGCCTGTTAAAACATATATCTATAAACTCAGTAAACCCAGCTATAATATCTACCACAGTAGAGGTTTGCTTACAAATGGATCACTGCTGTCAAAGCATTTTTTTCTTGTGAGAATAGTATATTACATTTTAAAAAGCCCATTCTAAATATATAAAAGAATAATATTATTTGCCTAAATCAGCAAGGTGAATGAATAAATGGTAATATAACCAGTGAAGAACAGCTCTGCCTGCAATCACATCAAGAGATGAGGCAGCAACCACTGTTAATGATGCCAAACATATGATTTCTTGACCTTTTCATATTAAAATGAGATTGCAGATTTCCTACTTCTGTAGTGAAGTAATGCAAAAATGTAAGCCTCAATGTCAAGTCAATTAAGAAAAAACAAATGTATGCATCGAAACATGTCTTCCATGTTAATCAGTGCCAGTTAAACGAATGGCTCTAAAGGGATTTTCAGCATTGCAGTATGGCATAATACAGTTAACTATTGTCTGGCTTCCATTTGCAGATATAATTTTATTAATTAACAGTGGCATTGCAAAATGTTTTGAGCATTAGGCTTTATTTATGTGGATAATTAAAGACCTGGTGTGAAAATACATTATATGGGGCACTGTATATACAGTACAATGAAACATTGATGGATACAGTAGTTTAACCCCTGATTTCCATTATGCCTGGAGAATTTTTAATAAAAATTGTAATTCACTGATGAAGGAAACAAATAGTACTATTTTTTGTATATTGTTAAATTAATAGTCTGTTGCTAATAATCTTGTAGAAATGGTGTTATAATACTGGAGATGTCTGGTTTCTGAGACAGTGCCAACTCCTGACTGTGGCCAGAAGGTCACCACAGGCAGTCAAAGAAATTGTTTGTATACTGCTGATATTGGGTTAGAAGGAGATGACTGGAGAAAAATGTGACATCTTGGGCTGCCGGAAGGGAAAGTTGCTGGATTAAGCATTGTTTTCTGTTGCTCATCACTACTTGAATTCACATTGCTTAAGCCATCAGCCTCTTTGGGCATACAGTATGTGCAGTCTTCGGTTATTTCAGGTCAGTGCAAGCTTGGTGCTTCTGAACATTATTTGTAGTGGAAGAGTTCTTGATTTCCTGAACTCGTAGTTGCCAACATGACAACAACACAGCAAGTGTCAAAAACACATGACGGGAAGCCTCTTATGATGCAGTATATAAAGTGGAATTAGAGAAATTTGATGATATGCCATTTTAAAGAAAATGTAACAGATCTCCGCCCACATGTTTTTAACAGGTTGGAGATAATAATAAATTACTGAAGGTAAATTTGGTATACGGCTCCTTTCAACATAACATAACTTTATTAGCCCTATACAATTTCTTGCTTTGGGAATTCATCTTTTCACATACCCCAGCTTGCTCTCCATGAGACACACAGACAGGGAGTGAAGCCTGGGGTCAGAGCACAGGGTCAGCTTTTGTACAGCACCTCTAAAGCAGTTGGGGTTAAGGGCCTTGCTCAGGGGCCTAATAGGGTAGGATTCCTCTGCAAGCTGCAGGATTTGAACCAGCATCCTTCCAGGCACAGGCATAGATCCTTAGCCACATAGCCACTGCTCTGCCTACTTTTATTTTTGTATTAAAAACCCATTCATTTTTGGTGACAGCGTGACCTTTGCTGAATCATCCTTTATTTAAATCTATTAATAGACCTTATGATAATATATTGAGACACTAGAATACATCCAATAAGTATTGGAAGTGAGAGGTGTAAATTATATATAATTACAGTATAATGTAAAATAATATCTATTTTCATATAACCTAGAGCTAAGCAATGAAAATTTGGGGAATTCAAGAAAAAGCAATTACAGCTTTGTATTTTATTCACAATTTGTAATCATAGTCCATAAGAAAGTCTCAAGTAATTTATATAACTTATAGGGTATACTGTATATCAATTCCCAGAACTCTGTGGAGTGTAATGTAAATAATTAATCAGGCCAATTATTTATATTCCCAAGTAAGAACTCAAGCTAACAACTACCTGCTCCCAACTCCCTGCTCTACACTAGACAACTGCTCCACTACAGGGCTTGTAGTCAGTGTCTTAAACATACAGAATGTCAAATTCTGCCATTGAAGATATCATACTAGCATTAAGAAGCACATTTCTTGCATTTGAATTATGCTATTAGTTTATTACTCATCTCTACCTTGATGTATTATGTGTTCTCTGTGGCTGCTGTTGTTCTTGCTTGGATTAGAAGTTCTGAAAAGTCATTGAGAAAATGAGAGAGCTTTTTAACCTTAGAAGAGCATTTGAAACATCTTATTCTTCACGAAGTACTAACACAAATTGTTTGTTAATGATTAAAACACAAAGGGCTTCTGTGAAGAAGTCTAAAAATCAAATGTTAGGAAATTTGGAAAACGTATGACATGAATATCACTGCCTTCATTCAGCGTGAACTTCTTGCAGTGATGTACTGTAACTTGCCCTTGAACACATTCTGCATTGCCAATTTGGTTCTTCCTGCTTACAGGTTTGTCTGAAGGTTTTGCAGTTGGTCAAATAAACAATAACGATAATCACATGTAACACAATCGCAATTTGTAACTGCGAAACAGGTTTACAGGTTTGGGGTTCAGGTTTGGAAGCCTATTTGAGAACAAAAGTCCAGAGACTACTGTCTCAAGTTATGTCCCATTATTCTAAATTGCCTTGCTGGTGCACTGCCTTTTGCAAACGTGACATAAGAATTGGGAAATGAAAAAATACTACATTTGGAATACTGTGTACCACTTTTAGCAAAGGCTTTGGGTTTGTTTTTTGGAATAAATCATTCATGGATGGAAGAAAAATTAATTTAAAGTGTTTTGCACATTGATTTGGCCTACTTGCAGAAACAGGAGAAAAAGACCTAAAAAAATTAAGAACTGGTTGTGTAATTACAAACATATACTATTAGAAGCTGCAGTTACTGTCAGCTTGAGTTTTCTTCCAATTAAGGCTCACAATGTTTCAAAACAACCTGGTAAAACTAAGAAGAAATGCTTTGTATTTTTTAATACACTACTTACATCTTCATTCTCCAAAATTAAGACAAAATGTATTCGATCCATTTTAAATATAGTCCAGACCTATCTCACAAAGCTTTTTCTGCGCTGTATTATTTGGAATATGAGCCTAAATACCTTAAATAAGAAGTAAAAACGTGACTTAAGCTAAAAATCTCCACTCCTGTGATGTACACCAGTATTTCTATGCCTGAACTTCACTCTTTCTAAATGAGGGCATCAAGAGATGCATTTTTATTGTAATGTTTGCCTCAGTCAATTGCTTATAATACCTAGCACCTGTCAGCACCAGCTAAGTGTGGACAGCTCCATTCTTCAAATTTCTTCATGCAACCCTACGAGTTCCTACCCTGATTTGTTCCCCATGTGGAGCATGTGGGAATTGGAATGCGATAACTAGATCATTATGCACTACCCACGAACATGCAGTCCGGAATGTCAATTAAATAGAAAAATGTATTTGAAGTCATTGGCTGTTTCCTTTTCTTTCTTTCTTGCTCTCCCTTCAGATACTCTAACAGATGAGGTGGCTTCTAGCTTTCTGCTTCTTTTTGAGCATGTTCCGAGGTAAACAAAGTGATCCCTCACAGACTCTGGAGGGCTAATTGAATTTCATTCTGGTATTCACACGCAATTATTTCATAGCGGAATCAATTTGGAGCGTTCGTTTCCTTAGGTCAGGTTTATCCTGCATGAATTCCGTTGCCTGGATACATTCTGACTCGGTGTGGGCTTTTTGCGAGGGCTTTGCAGTATGCAGGCAATGACGTAACTACTAAAAGTTAAGCCAAACTACACTTTCCTAAGGCTATTCTGTTTGTGGTGATAAAAGAATGATTCTCTTGCTGCCCTTTAAAACCGCCTTTCTATATTTAGAACCATTCAACCCCCATAAAAGTCTTAATGTTTTAGATTTTTGGTGCAAACTATAGAGTAGGAAATAAGCAGTTAGAATGGTTCTTGGCATTGACAAATTCTATTGTTTTTAAATTGTACACTAGTATTAAACTATAACTATACTTCAAAAGGCAAACACTTTTTATGTTACTGAACAAATCCCAGCTCCTAAAGTTCTTGGAATGAGCATGCATGCAAACAAACCAAAGGGATCAATTAGTCAATTTTCAAAAACTTTCAGATTGACATGAGCTAATTCTGTTTTATAATAATATAATCTAAAACATTAAAACAAACCTCTCTCTCATTCTAGATACTACACTAGTATCTCTGAATTGTGCTGCAGGTGATTGTTTTTAAAGCCATGCATTCTTTTTTCTTTTCAGCCGCAGTATAAGAGATTGTTTGCTTTATTCAGAAGCCTATAAGTTTGAAATCACAAGCCCTCACATTGTTCTGCCTGGTTGTGTCGAAAAAAACTATATAAAATAAATAAATTACTTTTGAAGACTTTAATGTTATGCACAGTCACCATGGAAACCAGGACCTTGACAATACCCAATATTGCACCTTGTACTATCAAAGATGCCAAATCAGAAATGCGAAAGATGAATTCACCTACACACACTTTTTTTTTGGCACACAATTTTTGTAAGGCAAACTGGAGTATCCAGTTACCTGATATTAGGTAACTGGAGATGAGTAACTGTGAAAAAAATCCATCCAAATATAAATTATAATCCCAGATTTGATGAGAGTGTGTCACCAATGGTGATTTTTGTAGTAGTTTGTTTTCTTGTCCCATAAATGGCTTTTCAGATATCTGTTGTCATGCCTGCCTTTGCTGAAGCACTGCAGAGCAGGCTACTTCTACGGTGGTATAGCAGACCACACCTCTTCCACCTGCCAGTCAGGCCCGTTGCCACGGATACACAATGAGATAGAAAGTTTGCATTACCTGTGGGTAAACATGTCCTCCCCCCCAGTCTCCTAATGAAGAAGGGTATTTAACATCTGACCGGACAGAGCACTGTGCTATGCTATAGAGTTTCGTTCCAAGCGACTGCTTTGTTTAATGTATGTTTCTCATTCAACTCTCTACTCTGCTTTCTTCTCACCCTAGTTTCCTAGCAGCTCCTGTTCCACTCAGCGACTTACCTGGAATGCTTCTTCGGACCTCGGCTTTTGGATATCCCCGCAGGTCTCGCCTTTGTCTCTCCAGGTTTGAACTGTGCTCATTTCTTAACTATGATTCTGGACTGTGTTTTGTCCGTTTGCTGTACCTGCCTGCTGCACACCAACTTATTGTACCTGTGTCTGCTCTAGGGTTCATCTTACAATCCACAGACCACTGCTATAGTTCCACCTTTAGCAGCAGTCATTACATCCCTAAAATATTATTAACACTGCACTTGTCCACTTAGAAGGGTGATTGACAGTGGAATCTCAAGTAGCTTGTTTTAGTGATTAACACTTGGGACTGCAATCTGGGGAATGTACAGTCAGCATAAAGCTAATACAGTATTTCAGACACAGGCAGAGTCCTTAAAGGAAGTCTAAAGAAGCCATTGCTTACCACTTGTCTATGATGAGGAACAGGATAAACCAGCTGGTATTCCATTGAAAATAGCTTTCATTATGTATGTTTAACTAGTGTCCTTTAATGAAATAATATTAATGTTGCCAGAGTTTCTGTTTGCCAGAATACCTAGAGATCCTTAGGTATCCAAACCAACCCAAACCCTACTCTAGGATGTTCTGCAAATTGTGTCTTATTGCTCAAGAAACCCTAGTGACCGTCGGTTAATGACATGATCCACACATGATTTTGCAAAGTGTGGATCACAGAGTTCAGCCTGCACTCTGGGTGAAGCCCTTTAATGGTTAAATTAGTGTTTTGTTCTATTTTGTCTTAAAATCTCTTCCAGTTGCAAAAAGCACAGCTTCATGTTCTCAGCCAAGGTGTTTTTTTGCCATTCCAAAATGATTAAGGAAGGAAACAGCCTTGAAGTTGAGTTTTACAGACTGTACTGGTGTGACCTTCCATCTGAATGGGTGCCAAATTGATCAAACTGAGATCATTCCTAGGGGTCAACAGTATTTGCTGATGCATTTCACCAAGTGAACAGTTTTGTTCTGTTGTGGGGCGGAAGGTCTCTGATTGGCTTTTGGTCTCCCCGGTTTTCATGAACTGTAACTGTGAGGTCAAGTTTGAAGTGAGCTTTCCAATATTGTGGGGGGGAGGATTAAACAAAAAATGCTGACAAATAAATTTGCCAGCTAATACAAATTAAGCGAAGGATGGAGTCTACAGCATATTCAGTTAAACAAGATTTTTATACAACAAAAAGATACAGTACAGTAGGTACAGCAGTTTTTGAAAAGCCCCTCTGTCTACAGGTTATATTTCATTTAATCAATATACACCTGATTTTCTTTTATGGACACAAGAAATTATTGGATTTGACTAAGGTGAAGATTTTGTGATGTTGACTATTAAGTAAAATCTATGCAGGAATATTCAACAAAAACTTTTAAGATGCTGGATAAGCATTGGAAGTCATTCATTTCTATTCTTATTGAAATTAAATTAAAACTTCCACTGATAGTATCAGCTGTCTTCATTTTGTCTTATCCTTCCAATATTAATTTGCTTCTAATTCCATCCTCAAGACATTGCATGGAAAATGTCAATAAGCTGAAACATATTTTGTGATTTGAAATACCAAAATGTTTCCCTCATCTTTCACAGATGTACATAGAGGATAATTGGAGGGCTTGATTTCCCAAGTAACCTTACTAGATAAACAAGTTAGTGATGTGTGGGTGCAGACATTCACTTTTTAAGTAACAGTGTTCGAAACGCCTGGACTTGCAGAAAGTATGCTTTGATTACCATGCTGTATGACAACCTTAAGCTTTGACAATCAGCTTTAAAATGATTGATTAATACAGCCATTGATTATGAAGTAGAGCTTTCCATGTAATTTGCATTTGCACACTTTTTTCTCAAGTTCTTTTTCTGAACTGACATATATTCTTGTTACCTACCTTGTAAGAAATTGAAATATTTGAATGTTAAAAATCTGAGATCAGGTAAACATCCTGAAATTCATAAATGGTTGTAATTGCTTAGAGCAGCCCATTATAATCTAAATGGCCTTACCATCAAGGAAAGTTTATTTAAGTATGTTGTGTTTTCTCTATCCTGTGCTTCCTTTCTACATAAAATATGTACAAACCTTGATATGTTGTCTCCTTACAACCTTAAATTTAATTTGATATGTCCTCCTGTGGGAATCACATAGGAATCTTGGGAATTAATAAATCTGCTTTTTTTTGCTTAACTTTGGCATAATCCCTGCATGTTTTTTATCAGTTTGCTTTTTTCATTAACCCAACAAAATACATACACACATGTTTTGCCTACATTTGCAAATGCTTCACATTGAATTTAGATCTCTATGAATGAACCACTTGTACAGTATATATTCTGCAGGAAATGTATTCTCTCTACCCCAAAAAAACATGAATATTTAATAAAGAAGATTTACATTTTCATATTTAAATTGCACATTTTTGGTCTATGAAAATCTTTGTTTCTGGTGTAGTATTGGTTTTCAAAATATCATCCTCATAGCAAATAAGGATAACCTGAAGATGGTCAAGTTTTGAAAAACGGAATGTGCAACATATCAAAGGAAACATACCTTTGGAAGCTCCAGCAAGTTTCCTGTTTTCGTGCATGTAACCAGTTTTCTAGTTTTCTGGGAAGTTTGATAAAGAGAACAAATGTACCAATATTGATTTGTGCCCTGATATTGTTACACTTCAAGGATCGCATATTTCTTTATCAGATGGATTTAAGTACCAAAAAGAAAGCCAGGAACTTTGGTTATTTGCCGAAATGTGTATGGTTTGTTTAACAGACTTAAGACATGATATAAATACACTCCCAAATGCCAAGAAGGTGCTGTTCAAAAACAAACTATTAAAAACAAGATCAATTGGTGAAACTATACAACCTTCCAAAAAACAACCTGCAAAAAATACAAAGTGTACATGCAATTGATTCTGTCCTCAACAAACTTTACAATGTATGTGCAACCGTTAATTACTTATTGGTATAAAATAAGAGGGAACATTCTCAGTAGTGTTGAATCCCAAAATCTTTAAGGCTAATAAGGAGGTTTTTCTAGCTATTCTTTTTGATTCCTTCTCACGTTATATTGAGACACACTTAGAACTGTCTCTGCACAAAGTTAAAAGTGGAGCCAGATAAATTCAGATACTGTACAGTATACCAGGTGCTGAGGGAAATTCATCTGAGTTTGACAAGTGCATAGCTGGCTCAAAATTATATTTGAAAGTGTGAAGAAAAATACTACTGTTTCTCTGTGGCTTGACAGATCTGATTTTCAAGGTCCTGACACTTCTCTGCCATTTGGATCTGTGTAACTCACCTCAGTGAGTACTTTCTTCAACCTTTATCATCTTTAATGCCGTATTATGAATAATTGGTTCTTTTCACAGCATTGTTTCAAATATGATATCATTGTGCTTGTGCGGTTGATTTCATTCTTTTCCATCTGAGAAAAATGTATTATTTTTGTCAATTACTTCGAAGGCTGAGCATACAGTATATATAAAATTAAACCTTTTTTAGTAGGCGACTACATTCTCTAAAGTGACAATGTGTTAGAAATTCTTAGTCCTCAACTAGTTTTTTCATGACATAACGTGAAAACTCACTTTCACAGCATTCAGAATTAATTAGAATACCATTTTCCTGCCGGTACAATAGACTGCAATCAGTTTTCTGGTGCAATCAATTTGCTATAAATGAACTTTTGTACAATTGTATAGGTTTCCATTTGAAAGCTTACTCTGAAAGTCATATGCGATGGAGATGAGAAGACACATGTCATTATCATTATCCATATCAATTGAAAATGTTGTCACTTTACAAAGGGTTTTTGCTACACTATCATTACTTTGAAGGTCAATACTAGAAGATTCTTGAGAGAGATTGAGCCATAGTTTCCATGAAATAAATTAATTTTTAAATGCGGATAATTCAGTTTAAATTGATTTTGATATGTTAATCTTTGATAATAGGAGTTTTAGCATAAACCTATTAAAACTGAAATATACTATTTTCTGTTTATGCAACAAAGTATCAGCATTCAGTGTTAAGAGATCAGCAAGGATTCATAAACATCATAATGTTTTGTGAATACAATTACTGTATATGTTTATCAACATTATTATTCAATAACATTCCATAAAATTAAGTTAACAGAAGATCCTTCCTTTTTAAAAAAAAAGTTGAGGTATTTCTTTAATTGCTCAGCATTGTTGACTAGCACAACTCTGAGATACTTCAAGAACTGTTCTTATGAAATTCTGGAATCATTAAGTGAATAGCAACCAAAGAAGTAAGACAGGTGAAATGGCCTCACCTGGTCTAATCTTTTTGTACTTGGTGTGCACTGAAAGTTCACTTTGAGTGACTTTTTTGAGAGGAAATTATATACTGTTATGTTATGTCTGTTATGGGTGTCCTAAGGCTTCTTAACAATAAAAAGAGAGAGTGAAAATAAACCTTTTTAGCTTTTTATTCATTTGTAAAGTTGTCACTGTTTTATGTTCAGTATTTTCACAAAACTTTCACAAGAACTGCAATTTAATTTATTTTTTTTCAAGATTTCTATGCTCATATTGTTGTACCTGTACACAGTCAGCCAGGCACAGAGAATTTAACCATAGCTACGTTCAGAGTTCAAATAAGAAAGTTGAAGCACAGAATTTCTTTAATTTATAGTTGTAATGTTTCCACAATTTGTCATAGCATAGTAAAAAATTCAAAAACTTGCTATACTTTTTAAAATTATTTTTTTTATTTTTCAAGGAGACTAGTCTTGTTAGACAGGCCACAGGATTAGTAAAGTGCTCTCAAAGTGTTCTTAATCACAGAGAAGTGTTTTGAAATGGTAAGCTACAGTATTTAAAATCTGTGATAAATTAAAAAAATACAGTTCAGTTTAAAGAAACTTCAAAAGATACTTAATGAAAGATAATGTAAAGCTATGCCTGTCCTTTGAACTCAATATAGAGGACCAACAATGAAATTAAGTGCAGCATTCTGGACCAAATATAGAAAGAAATTTTAGCAAAAAGGATTGTGGGTATAAGGGACAGGATTTTTAGGAATTCAGTTGTATGTGGAACAAAAACATTTTGGAAAAAAGTGTGGGCAAATACAGGCATAATAATGCATTATTTGATGCTAACCCTTTCATCTGTCTATTACCTAATGATCCAAGTTTGATGAGCTCAGTGTCAGAAAGTTAAGAACTTCATTCACCTTTGCAGTCCATATTGCAATATGGTTATTATCATCTAACCAATTTTAATTTATGCACTGAGCTTCCTCACTTATAAGCCTGCCTTACCCAGATTTCACCATCTAAAGAAAGCCGGTTAGTGCTTTTATCGGGAACATCAAAGAAGAAATTGGGTTGCTGAGGGACACATACTTTATGTGGTATTTCTTCATCAACCTGTACCAGGACATTCAAACAAATGCCACAGTGGGATTAAGTGACACTGTTAATAGTAGCTTCTTTCTGATGAGATAATAAACCAAGATTGTGTGAGCATTAAGAAATTACTTTGTCCTTTTGCAAGACTAGGACTATTAACCACACATATGTACTGTAAAAATTCCAAATGTAGTTAAAAAACCCATCCTACCCCTTTTTCCAAAAATAAGGTACATTTATTCCATCCAAACCATCCTCCAGATCTTTCTTATGAAAAATAATTAAATATCAATAGGACCTTCTGGTTAAATAGTTATTTTAAAGAATTTACCGACTGAAATATATAGATTCAGCTTCACTGAAATATTAAAAATCTTTTCTTCTTGAGAGATTTTGATTAATAAATTCAAAGCTGAATTAAATTCAATGGGAGCTTCAGGGAAGTTGGTCCAATTGGGAATGAATACTTAAAACAGAATCCCTACTCATTTTTTCAAAAATGTTCAAAAAAGATACCTCCAGTATTGAGATTCACCTATAATTCACCACTTCAGGATGTAATTAGATTCCCCTGGTAATTTTTAGTAGTCTTGGGACTTGTGTTATATGCACCATCCAACCAGTTAATGAGTAAAAGAAAAATGTGGTGTAATGAGGACTAGTCATAAGGAAAGGAAAATGTTAAAATCAATGTAATCTATTACAAATCCATTAGACTAGCTGATAAATCTGCCTGGTCTAAGGTTGAGTTCAGATCAAGGAACTCTACCCCTCAGTCATCTTAAATACTTGGATTGAATTAATTAGCCAATATATAAAAATACTACATTCCACATTTTCTGAAATCAAATCAATATACATTTCTTGCTTTCTCTGTACAAGCATAACTTTCCATGTGTGGGTTGTGGAAAAATCCTTTGATACTATCAAAATAGATACAATCATGTTTTCCCTGTCTATGGTTGCCTCTCCTTCACCTCTAAAGCATCTCTTTGTTTAATGTCTGTTTGAGCAAAGCGAGGCCATGGATGAACAATAATTGTGTTTGAAAAAGAATGGCTTAACATAGGACTTTTTAACCATTAATTTTAATGCAAGAAACATACAACAAATGTTCTTTATAGGGCCCTAAAAACAAGGCAGCACATTGAAACAAACGGACCTTGTATTTTGAAAATATGGAGGATTAGTATTTAGTATTAGGGAGATATGGTTTATGTTGTACAGAAAATTCACATGCTGTTCATTAGTATGTTGATAAAATGTGGCCCCGTGATACCTGATTGCATTTGTAAATGCTATCCTTTTGACATTTAACAATGCAAAACAAAATGCCAAGGGCTGCCAGAATCATAAGCCCTAAGCATCACTGTAAACTAGTCTAACTTGTCTCACAAGCCATATCCTAGAGGATTTACTGTAATGTTTACCCAGGATTTTTATACCCAATCAGATCTCTTATTGGAATAGAAGACTGGCACATTTCTATTTTAAAGCAAACCACTTAGGTTTTAAACTTTTCAATGATTTCATTTTTATTCTCCTGAAGAAGTACCTCGTTAAATGTCTCGTGAGATTACAAGACTATATTATAGTCTAACAGGATTTCTTAGAGACTAAATATTTCAATTTAGACTTTGATTTGTAACATGGGTTTGAAGAATTCTTTCCTGAAGTGTGATAACTCAAAAGGTTATGGCAGGCTTAGACCTAAAACAGCAAGTTTGCTTAGAGATAACATTGTGTTTTAGAAAAGGTCCACCTGAGCCCTGCAAATGTGTGTTAATATATCTTAAAGAACTAATTCATTAAAAATGATTATGAACTTCAATAAGATATAAAAGAAAAAATATAAGGAAGTACAAAGCAAATATAAAATCAATGAAGGGCTAGATCGTTTTCAATTAACTTGTTTTTGGCTAAAAGACAACAGTGTTTTAACAGCTGTAAATCTTCAGCATACTGTAAAAATTTGTCAGACGCTGTCCACTTTATAGACATTTATTGCTGTAGTTTTCCCCAAGGATAAAGAACGAAGCCAAATATCAAAAACTACCACGAATCAGCTGCTATAAATGTGGAGGTTATTGGCTGGATCCCTGCTGGTATATAGGTTTTTGGTACAATATACTGTACTGAGCTTTCAAACCACTTCGATTTTCCTCAAAAGAACTCATAAGAAAGCAATTTCTGAATACAGCAATTAGTACTACAGTGCAATCTTAATATAGGGGTATATGTGTTCCAAGACCACAGTGAGCACAAAACAGAGCAGACACAAGCGGTTCTAGTTGTTTAGTCTTGAGTGTTATACAGGACCTGATGCCTGAAGGCCTGATGTTTATGCCATGTTTATCCCACTGCTTATGAAGTTGGAACACTGCACAATTTCACACTGCTTTGGAGTGAAATGCTCTGTATTTCAACTGAATTGTTATTTTGCATGTATAATCGCAGTTCTATAAAGCTCAAATTTAGTTTAGGGCAGCTGGGTGCTTTGTTTTTTTCTTTACACTACCATGATCACTCATCTAGTGCAACAGCTTGTGCACACAGCCAGAAGTGACTGACATATGTCAAAGCTATCTGAAATGAATTGATCCCAGCATTTAGCTTCAAGCTGTACAGCAGCAGTGCAGGTTAGGAATTCTGTCCATCAAGTCGTAAGCCACATTCAGGCTGTTTCCTTGCAGGGCGTGTCAGCCACTCCAAGCAGTTTCATCTGCCAGGCATCCCCAAGATAATTACATGATGTCACTCTTTGTTGTCCCCCATGAGAAGCTTGCCCAACAAATGATGGCCATCAAACGCCCTTGGAGCATAAGTGTTTACTAGAAAGGCTGGAGTTGTTCCAGAACTTAAATATAAAAAGATTGTTATCACTGATCTTTCCAGCAGATTCAAGGGGTCAACAAATGCTGAATATATTAGAGGAAACCTGCTGAGGAGCCTTGTGATGTATGTTCTTACGGGTCCAGGAGGAGGGGGGACAGGAGGTTGAGAGAAAATAAGCACGGTAGAGCACAACAGCAGCTCATCCTGACATTACTAGACCTGTTTTGTAATCTCTCTGTCATTTTTGGATTCTGGCTGCATTTTAACTGTAACACAATAATCTGGCATTATTATGGTTTAATCTTGTATACAGCAACATAACACATATGTAAACAGTATATATATAACCAGAGGGTTCCCAAAAGATGCTGTGCCTTGGAATCTGAAAAGGAAAATTAAATGTTTATTTCTCTACTCGTTGATATGGACTGTTACAAATGGCCAGCTCCAAGGGAATGGGTTCTCCTTTGTTGCTGTTTATCAGAATCTCTTTAAATTATTTATTGTAGGATGTGCTTAGCTTAAATTCACTCATCAAAATAGATAAATATTTAGATTTGTTACATTATAATGTTCAAATCTCTTCATCTGGTCCCTTCACTATACACGTATCTCTAGTCTGATGATGTTCAACTATTGTATTTAAAATAAACTGTAGATAATAATAGCTCCTTACATTTGTATGGTATGTTTCCTGTCAAAGGAACCCAAACTTTACACATAGAAGGGACCCACTTCATCCATCTCAGAGCCAACAACCACTCTGCACACAAGATCAAAAAGAGAAGTAAGAAATTTCTTGCCCAGTTGAATTAAGGGGGAAAGTTAGGTAAGTCAGATGGTACAAGCCCAGAGTGGGCTTTAGCCAATACATCAGGGTTAACAGCCCTGCTTTTTCACAGTTTCTGTAATGATCCAGTACAGTAAGATGAAGGTGAGCACTAAGTCCTGTTTGCTATGTCTCTCTGCTGTGTCATTGTTGTGTAAATCCTGTTCCAGTCCAGTGGGAAGATTGCCACCTATTGGTTCACCAACACCACTTGCAGCAGTAACCTTGGTTTCCTTGGAGATGTCCCTTTCCAGTACTGACCAGACACAGCCTTGCTAAGACTCTGAGATCTGATTAAATCATTGCTAATTCTTGTGTTATGAATAAAACAAAAGGGCTCTTGTAGAGGCTGATAGAAAGTTAAATAATACTAAACAGTATTAACTAGTGTTTTTTTTATCAATTTATGAACTTTGTTTTTTGATGAAGATTTTCTGGAATTTAGAATCGTGGACTCTCTGAATTTTAGTATGTACATATTTATAGGAAATACTTCAATCTGGTTTTTATTCTTAAACAGTACACATCCTCACTTATCTGCATTCCTGTCCCTTCCTACTGTCTCTTCATGATTCCAGACCTTTGCACAAGATTCAAATGTATGTGATGACTGCCGGCTAATAAAGGAGAAAACATTTTATTTCATATAGACACAAAATGCACTCATATTGTCTATGTTTTTGTTTCTTCATCCTTATTGCAGAACATTAACTCCAAGGATATTTTCTCAATTCTTGTACTGTATGATGATGTTGCAGTTCTACATTTATTTCATTTCAAGTTACTGGATCAGCTGTCATTCTTTTGGAGAAGTTACCATTTGTTTTATTAGGGGCTGTTGTACTACTCTTGCTTCTGATAAGCACAACTAGTGAATTTCTCATCTAAGAGCTATAATGCGACAGCTGGAAACATTAACAAAAATTAAGTTCTTGGGGAGTTCACTGGTCACTCTGTAAATTTTAGTAAATGACAGAGTATATTTTACCTCACCAGCATCAGAGTACAATTACTGGCACACAAGACAAGGTAGCTTTACTACAAACATGCTTGTCGCCTTATTGACCTACTTGCACTAAGACCATTGATGTTTGTTCTGTTGTTAAAACCGCTGGCAAAGGCCATTAGACTATATGTCAACCTTAAACTCTGAGATGGAGTTTCACTGCACTGTGCTATTGATGTCCCTGAGGCCACCATTTTGGCTCATATTCAGGCCATGATTCAGCCTGAAGTTAAAATGGCTGCAGAGCTATGTAGTAATTGGGAGCAGGTGTGCTTTGTTAGGCACACCTGTCTTTGTAAGTGTAGTGTAAGCAGAAAGAATGGAATTGCAAATGAGGATAAGATGTCTTGAAATGCTCTCATGGAATTAGCCACACCCCTGTATCAATTAGGAGGCTTATAATATACAGTAGCAGTTTAGAGGGAGGCTGTCAGGCTCTGCCTAGATGCAGAGAGGGAAGTGTCTAGTTTTATGCCAGAGCTTACTATTGTTCAGTGTCTGAGCCCAAATGAGATCAGATTTATAGATACAAAAGTGTGGGGCCTGTGCATAGGATTATTCACTCAGCGTGTTGTGGGACTTAGTGAGTTGAAAGAATATAGTGGGAGATTATGGAAAAAGCAGAGGAATGGCTCATCTGTTTGCTGTGACCAATCGCAGGAGTAATAAAAATTGGAATCTTATGAAGGCGCTGGGATCTCTTAGAAAATAAGTGGACATGGCAGATAAACAAGCCTAGGGGCATCGATGAGCTGAGCGATGCCATACTGATAGTATTCTAGGAGTCAGACAGATGAGCAAAAGGGTGGCCTTTTTGGCCAGCCAGGTTATGGCTGAGGGAGCATCATGCTCTCCTCTGTGTCTAGCGAGAATTTATCTGGAGAGTTAAAGTCCTGGAGGGTGAGATCTCAGGATGGAGTGAAAAGTGTGAAAACTGTGCATTATGGAGCAAAAAGAGAAACATTAGTATAGAGAAAGAATAGTGGTCTGTTGAGAGAGAAAGTAGAAAAAAACACATTCTCAATCTTATCTTATGTAAGCTGATCAGACCCCTTCCTGCTGAGGACCCAGGTTACCTGATCAAGTAACAAGATAAACCTGAAATATTTCAGTAAATATTTAGCAACTTAGCTTTTCACTCTTACTAATAAATAAACATACCTCTTGGGTTCATACAGGAGGTCTCTCTCAATGTGCCTGATTGTGTCAAACGTAGTTGATCCTTTAAAGTCAGGTTTCTCAGTTTGGCAAGGTTAAATCAAAGTGTGTTTACTACAGTTAATTGACCAATTTTACATTTCTAAGCACTTTGTTTATTTCATGCATTTTTAAAATGTAACTATTTACCACTGTTCCACAGTTTCAATTTCTCCTATTGGTGTTCATAACCTTTTAGCTGTTCAACTTTTTTCATATAGAGGAATCTAAGGTGATAGAGGCAATGAATTAGTTCATTAGTAGTAATGAATTGTAAAAATTAGACAGAGTTTGTTGAGCAAAAAAGTAATTAAAAAGCAATGTTCACCCCCAAAAAATAGGAAACTGTCAAGCCCGGCATTATTATTGAGCTAAAGGCCACATGAAGAACAACCTTCCTAGGTTCTACAGAGAATGAATCTCGGAAAGCTGTAAATCATCGGCAGCGGGTTAAAAAATGGAAAATCATTAAAAAGAAAAAGAAATAAAAATGACAAGAGAAGGTGGCAATCACTTTCCATGAGGAGTCATTGTTATTCATAATCAAATTTGCCCTTATATATTTCTGAATTTGCTTTAAACGGTCTTCATTAACTTATGACTGTCCCCCCACACATTCTTTTTCTGAAGGATCACTGCCAGGGTGTTTGGTCGATAGCTTCCCCGACTGATTTCCTGTGCAGGCGCAAGCCTCATTAGGATGACACTTCATGGAACTAAAACTATTTTACATCCACAAGAGAAAGTCCTTTTTAATGATAATTTAACAGAATTGGGAGGGGACTTGTTTAACAAGGGTGAAGTGCACTGTCTTACCCAATTCATATTTGAAAGCTGTGGGTTTTGCTGGCATTTCAGAATTTGGGAGGCCAGGTCCTGAACTCATGGGAAAACTAAACCTAATCATTCAATGACTAGAATTGATGAAGTACAGTATGTCACCTGGCTGAAGAATGATTTTGCAGAGGTGAAAGTAAGGTTTTATTCAGGGTACAAAAGCACAATTCAACCACCTGCCTTCCCTGGGGTAGAAGTATTGACTCAACACACCTCCATTTAAGTGTTAGATTAGTGGCTGACATTAGGCTGAGAGCCATTATGATCCTGTAAGTGAACTGAGACATGATCGATGTATCTGAATCCTCTTTGTCTCTGTCAACCAGATGAATGCCATTTGAAATAAGAAAGTGAGGGGGGTATTGATTCATGTCTTTATCATTGCCCCCAGGACTTCTTCTTTCAGACAACTTTATTTAGCTGGGGACAAAAAGTAATTCTTAGGATTCCAAGCTTGAGAGATAAGATCCTGTGAGGTTAAGAATTGAAGTAGGCTGGTAGTTTGGAGGCCAGATCTGGAGCTTCTACAGGAAGGTTCAAGAGTCTAAATAAGTACAGTATTCTAGTAAAAGGCCATTCTGATTCCCCTGGGTTGAGGAGTTTAGACACTAATTTAATCAGGCTTTTGCTAAAGCTTTAGTCAGATGGGTGGACTTTCCCAAGTTTTTGTTTCCATGTAAAATTTGCTTCATTTTGTTTAAGCTGAAATAAATCACACTTAATTTTCCACAAAATACTTCTTATGGAAAACAAAACCTCTATTCCAAGTCTTTATACATTGTACATCTGCGTTCACTTTCAAAAAATTATGAAAAAAAAATTCACAGGAGCATATCAAATTGGCAATTGATACTTTCAGAACATGGGATCAAAAGTAAACATAAGCCAGGAGCAGACTCTTGTGGAAATAATTTAAAATATACTGGCTTTCACAACAATTTGGAATATATTTGTTCAGCTTTCTTTCAAATGCTTGAAGTGGATTTTTGTCTTTTAGGGGCATAGTTGGGGCTAGAGAATGGAGGACAGTGGATGAACACCATCTATTACTTGGAAATATACAGTAACACAGTATATTTGGGAGTCTGATTGTTCAAGATAGGAAAGGGATTTACAGATTCATGCGCATTGTACCTGTGTGTATGTGCTTTTTAGAGTAATGACAGCTGATTTAACGGCTAATTAAATATATCAGAAATTGCCTGGGTGCAATATACTGTAAATACTAAGCATTAAATACCTACAGTAAGTACTCAGCAAATGTTTGTTTATTAAAAACAAGATAAAATATCTCTATCTGCTATGGTTTTAAAAAAATCAAAAAAATATTATTTTTTAATATAACTGATCTTATTATTAAACTTGCTTTCTTAGGGCTGGCAGATTAATAAATATAAGCATTTAAAGATTCTTAACATTTAATTTTCATAGCTTTTATTAAAATTACAGACTTTACTGATATTAGACTTCTTTACTCACCACAGAAATTCAGATGCAAAGAGGTACAGTACTGGTAAGAGAACACATTCTTTTGGGTTTTTTTTGTGGTTAGACACTGTGCTTTTCAAGGCCTCTCTCAAGCTTATGCATCTCTGGTAAGAATTTATGCATTGCAGTATTGTTTGGTGTTACACGTGAATTTCAAATTCATGCTTATCCTTGGGAGTAGATTAAAAAAGAACTTTGTGGTAAAGTGTTTTTCATTTCAAGTTTAACAGATTTATGTTTAGGTTGAGGAAATTTCTTCTAAGGAAAAAATAATCTAAAGTTTGCTTATTTTAAAAATATGTAATTCATTTTAGTGTTGTTTCTCCCTTTAAAAAACGAGTTGTTGTTTCAAATTCTCTTTGAGATGTTGGGTGTTTGGTAGTTCTTTCAAATAGAACTTTTTAGGTGCTTATTAACATAATTATCTGCTCATTTGGAAATACAGAAGGTTCAAGATACACTCCTTGCAAACCTTTCAAAAACCCAGTCAAAGTGACAGCATAGAAGGCTTTTTGACCCACTAGGAAATTAATTTGAGAATTTTGCACTTCTCCAGCTCCAAGATTTTGTGGCTACTCCTATAATTGAGGTGGCGAGATGCCAGCACTTCGACCTGTTTAATCCACTTTGAAGGCTTTAAGATAAATTGTTTTACATCAGTGATTTCATGGATAAGTAAATTTTCAGAGGATACAGGTCACAAGCTTGATTAAGAGATCTGTTTATCTCAGATCCTTGTCACACAAGGATGTTTTAAAATCCACCTTTCAGTAAAGGGCACCCTGATTCTACACCTCACTTCTGCAGAACTGACCTACACTGTACATAGTTGCTTCTATTTTAATCTTATGTCAAGACCAGTCTTATTTTAAAACTTTATACCCACTTTATAAGATTTATCTTCTTTCTATACAGAGGAAATTACACTTTTAGTTGTAGCTATATTTAAATCTTGCACTAAACAACCTAACATTTGTTGTTTTCTCCATATACCCAGAAATGAACAAAAACAGAACAGAACCTCTTCTTCCTTAGACTGTGGATTACACTTTTCTATGTAGGTTATAGTTTTTCTACTAAAATAAAATACAGAAACAATTTCTCAAAAATACCAAGAATAACCTCTATAGAATATGTTTTCTGTAAAGTCCTAAAAATGCAGAGCCTAGTTTTATTGTTGAAAATGGTTACACAATGCTTTTGGTGTGACCATTTGTAATAAAGCATTGTTTTGACAAGGTCCTCTAATGATACTAATGTAACCAGATAGCACCGACTAAAGGAATCTAGGAAGTATTTACAGTATATTGTCATTGAATGTTTAGTATTGTTCTTTAGCACTTCTTGTTTGCAACAAAGAAAACACATTTGACATTGTCTTCCAAAACAGACTGGAATCACTGAAGTATGTTTTATACTTGTGCTAATGCTTGGGATGATATTTGGATGTTAATAATGATTTTTAAATCATAAATCATATACCCTATAAACAAAACCCTTTGAGGTGTTTAGTTCCAATTCAAGCGCATCCTAGCTATGACAGTACAGACACATTTACTGTACAGTAATACTCAAGTCAACTTAATGAGACTTATAGTGTTAAATAACTGTAACTTAAATATAATGTTATTTAAGGTTGTTATTGCTCTTTCACAAAGCTTGAAGAGGACTTTTGTGATAAAATTTCTCTGACGAAGAATTTCTGTTTTTCAAGGGCTAAAAGAAAGTGCAAAATAGCTGAGCTGAGGTAAAGGCAGAGTTTATTTGCTGCATCTTGGTCACTTTTATCACAGAGCTGTGCTTGGTAATCAGTTTTAAAACAAATTTCTTCCCAGGTCAGTTCCCAGTATGAAACCTCTTGGTGTTTTTGAGTCTACAGACAGAATTTGTTCAAATGTATTGTCTCATCCTTATAAATTATTGAGTTATAAGGGGCTGCTTTTACATTTGCACATTTGATGTTGACCACCTACAATTTTGTGGTAAAACCATCTTATCTGCTCTGCACCTAACAGACACGTTTTAACAGAGATGTTTCAAATGCCTCCAGTAATCTAACTGTCAGCAAGGCATGCCCTTTGTCTCTTTTAATGAGTATAGGCAGCAGAGAGACTAATTAGTCTTAATTTACTCGATACGAATTTGAAGAATGTTTAAATCATGTCTCAATCTCTCTGCCCCAAGAAATGTCAGTGAGGTCATTTCTAAGCAATTGTGGCATCAAATCAGCCACAGATGATGTGTGTCTTTGCAAAAGTTCTGGGTTATGCCTCACCCCTTGGCAGATTTGTGGGTTTGGAGGGCTAAAAACTTTTCATGTTTCTGTAGCTTGATTACTTCAACTGCATCAAATAAGGAGTTCATGTCAGTCTTCTTCTGAATATCAAGAGAAAATGTATAGTTTTCAGAATAAATGCCTGAAGTAGGTTTAATGGTATGCTGTGCATTATCACAATTTATTCCATGTATGAGGAATCCATTTACTTGAAATTAACATCTTAATTCATCAAGAGATTATGAAAATACATTAATTTCAGTCCAAATAGTTTTGTATCTTATTCTGGACAGTGGCATACTGTACTGTATAATGGCAGAATATGCTGTAATGCCTGGTGATGGCCTGATGGTGATCTGTATTAGATTATGATCTGCTACTGTATCTGTTGATGAGATATTGAAGGGGAGAGGGAAGCAACCAATATAAATGAACTTGTATTTTCTACGAGAACAAGGTGATCTACATACTAGTTACACATCTATTTCAAGAAGTGACTTAGTGTTGGTTTCCCATTGAAGAAGTCCAGTAATGTGCAAAAGCCGTAGGACCTCTCAATGAAGAGGCTTTTTGAATTCTGACATTTGAAAAAAATGAATTTACAGATTTTATGTTAGCATTTTATCCTCAAACAAAAAGCATGGTTGTAGGGTGCTGGAAAGATATATTAGGCCCCAAGTATGCTTGTTACTGTTACGCATCACACCCACCTCAACTAAAAATTGTTATGAAATCATCTCAAAAATGAAATCATTCAACAGTATGGGAGAACATTTATTTTGATGACCCTTTTAAAATGCTTGCCGTGGTCCCTTTTTATTTTTCATCTGGCTGTGATAGACTTCTTCCCTCCCGCTCAGCCTGTAAATAAAGTATGGCATTGCTGGTAATGAGATTTACAACTTGATGCATTTTTCCATTTTAAGTGACTAAACATCTGCGCCTGTGGCTGGAAGGTTGCCGGTTCAAATCCCACAACCGGCGGAGGAATCCTACTCTGTTGGGCTCCTGAGCAAGGCCCTTAACTCCAACTGTTCCAGGTGTGCTGTACAATGGCCAACCCTGTGCTCTGACCCCAAACTTCTCTTCCTGTCTATGTCTCATGGAGAGCAAGATGGGGTATGTGAAAAGACTAAATCCTAATGCAAGAAATTGTATATGGCCAATAAAGTGATCTTATCTTAACAGATGGGGAAGGGTGGGGGTTAGGTTTCACAACATTTCCATACTTTTCATAATGGTAACCTTGATTTTATTCTGGAGATGGCAAGAAAAGGGAGTATCTTTCTGTGGACGTTGAGTTAGCATAGCCATTTGACTACAAATTATGGTCTCTGAGTCAAAAAAATGTCATTAGTATGAATCAATTAAGAATGAATTGCTAAACAATTGTATTTGTTTGAATTAAAATATGTCTGACAGGTAAATTCATACAGACATGTCTAAAGTTCACAGATACACAAGAATAGAGAATTATCTATATCTTAGTACTTTGTGGTTACCTTCATATAATCCATGATTACTTGGTATGCAATTTGTATTTTCTTACACTTGGGTGTCTCATTAATCAAGGTCTGGATATATTATGCCAAACTTATCTCAGCTTTGAATGTGTGACTGTTTTGTTACAGTAGTTTCTCTATGTAGTAAAAAAAAAAGGATTCCAAGTTTTTAAATGAGTACTTGTTTTCATGTCTTTCTCTTCTCTCTCCCCATCTCTTTGCAGTTGAGCCCCTTGCCTACTTGCCCCACGGCACTCTTTCATATACTGCACATGAGATGAATTAGTGGTTACGTGTAAAAGTGTTTAATTAGGTTTGAAGCCCTTGGAAGTTTCTCCTGCTCTCTGACTCGCTAAAGCAGCCTATGGATTCTCACTTGTTAGAACTGTGTCCTGAGACCACATACTGTAGATTGGCACTTACCTTGTGCAGCCCTCCTGCCTGGAAACATTGGTTCTGTTTTTATATCCATCCCTCAGCATTGATAAAGCATAATCTCTCTCCATATAACTGTTTTTGAACTGCTCAAGAATCCCCATTGCCTGCAGAAAATAAATTTGGGGCCTAGTCCAGAATCAAGGCCAGACAGAATATCTGTTGCATTCTTTAGAGCCTGTGTGCTAACGTCTGCTTAACTATGCAAACGTTGGAGTACAAAATGAGAAACAACATTCTCTTGAACTGTAATTGAACATGTTCCATAACCAGGGGCAGCACAAAGGCATAGCAGGTAGCACTGCTGCCTCATAGTTCCAGAGTCCTGGGTTTGTTTCAGGCCTCGGGCACCTGTCTGTGTAGCTTGTTCATGACCTTCCTGTGTTTGTGTCTGCTTTTGCCAGTTTCTCGGGTTTCCTTCATCTCCCACAAGCATGCTTGATTGACTATTCTACGTTGAGCTTTTGATGGACATGTTTGCAATTCAGTGCCTTCAGCACTGCCTTACACTCTGTGCTTCTGGGATAGACTTGCCATAAACCCTCACCATGATATGCGGCTTTAGTATTGTCCATGGAGGTTCCCAAGCCATCACTATTTTCTAGTCTGTGGTCTTTGTTGCAAGTGCGCAACATTGAGGCTAAATCAAGACATTTGTTCAGGTATCGGACTTGGAGTTGTGACCACACAACTGAATACTTTCAGGGCATACTTTAGGTGTCGCAAAGCAATTCTGCACAAACTTTAGGGCCATATTAATTTAAACTTTGAGCCAGCCACTAATACCCTACCTGTACCTCCAAACAGAAATAGCTTGGATTATAATATATCTGAGGTAAATCTTGTAAGTGTATTATATCAGCTTGCCAAATCAAGTACTGTATATGTTTATCATGCCCATTTCCAAAACTTTCAGGACTCTTCTCAAATTATATATTATATAGAAGTATGTTGCTGTCTATAATACCTTCATAATAATACCTATCTCAGTTTTGACCAATCATGTGCTGTTGGACTAGAGGGTCCCAGGCTTGGTTGTCCTTGACTGCAAGGTTTCCTGGCCTTTCTCTCTCAACCTTGAATTCAAGGCTACTTTCTTCTGCATGAGGCTTGGAGTACCCACTCGAGCATCATCATAATCATCATCACCATAATAATAAACTGCATTGTATATAGCGCCTTTAAAAGCAATTATCTCAAAGTGATTGAGCCAAATTCAAAAAAGACTGAGCGAGTCAGTGAGCGATTTCAAGGATGCAGGAAATTAATTATATGCTCACCTTATCACACAACAAACCAGTCAGCAAGAATAATTGCACAGAGGAAAATGATTGTAGTAGCTGCAGACTTGAGGGAAGGTGATAAAATAGTATTAAGAGATGACCAGTTTGTGTTCCATTAGCTGTACAAGTAATAAATATTTATGAGCTGCTACAATACAGCTTACATTCTTAATCATTGATACCAGTGCAATAAGACATTTCATGTTAAGCAAGCATGGTTTTACTCGGTTTTTAAGAATCACAATCCATGGGGGATATAATATTGAGTCATGTTGTAGTTATGTATTTGATTTATGTAAGAAAAACCTCTGTAGTTATTTTTTCACAATTATGTAAATTTATTTGTGCCATTTTCCTTTCTCAATTTGTTTCCTACCCTCTTGGTAGGAAATGTAAACTATTCTGGTGTATCTGTATTTTGATAGTGATAGTTGTTTACTTCCACTCTATTTAAGATGAGTAGTTATTAAAGGGGGGAGGGGGGCAATTGGTATCTCAATACCTTTATCTCTGAACAGGCTGTATCTCAAGTTGCTTCATTTACTGAAATTCATCAAAAATTCTTTTTCATTATACATTAATTTTGGAAACAAAGGGAAAGAGTTCAGTCATTTAAAATTGTGCCACTGAAAATCTGCATATTTTCAGGATGTAGTCAAGGAAGTAACACAGAACAAATACCAAATTGGATTATTTAAAATATTGTCTGTTGTCTCATCCCCTGTAGCAAGCTTATTCTTTCTTTCCCTCCATTAGTTCTTCTTTGAAATTGAAATGTCGCTTTTTTTCCTACTGTGCCAGAAAATGCATATTTGCCTTTTGTTCATTTTAAAGATCACTGCTGAAGCTGATCAAAAGCTTTAGCTTAACAACAGAAGAGAAGTCCTGGTATTAAATTATTTAAAAAGTTTTGGAATGAGACTCATGATCAGTAAAGAACAAAGTTGTTGCTGGTTTATGATCATTTTCATTGTTTTTAATCTCCTAGCTCTCTGAAGCACTGGGACTGGCAGCAAATGAAGCAAACAGGTAGGTTTAAAGTTTTGAGCAATTATGCTTTATTTAAAAAAAACTGGATAGGTGGATGAAAATGTGCTGTTTTTAATAAAATTCCAACTTGCTGAAACAGTCCATCATTCTCTAAGATGTGACAAAAATCGCCAAATTATTGAGTTCTTGTAGACAAGGATGGTAACATAAAACACTAACCAATCCAATCAGGATAACAGCTCACCACCAAGAGTACTCTGCATCTTCTGAAGCAGCCCTTGGAGAATAGAGTCCCAGCAGTAAAGAAATGTTTTCTTACAATATTAAGCAATGCCTCAAAATTATCAGGTATTTGGTTGATTGCACTGACTTATATCATTCCACGTTATTGCAAATAAAAGACTGAGAGTACTAGAATAAATCTAGCATTTTTTAAAGTATTGTACTGAACTACCCTAGCTGCTTCTGTGATGTAACAGCGTTTGAGGCTAAAGAAGATGCCATTTTTATTGAACAGGAACTATCACTGTTTCCTCGATGGCCTCCACAAACCTGTACACTAGTGTAAGAATTACATTGCAAAGAGGTTATTAATGAGGTTATTCTGTTCCAATGCAATAAAGTCACACGAGTGTATCGTGGTCTGTCATGAGTGAGCAATTAATGAAAATGATAACAGAGCATTTAATTAATAATAAAACAAATGTATACTTACTTTTTATAAGGCATGCATGCATCACCATTATTTATGTTGTGAGGCTCAGTATACTTAGTATTGCTGAGCCAATTGTGGGATCCTGACTTGCATTTTAAACCTAAAAGATTTACAGTTTGCTTATTACTGGTATGCGGATGCTTAAGATTTTAATGGCTGTTATTTAAATGGGTAGAAACGAGACAATGCAGCAAAGAAAAGGCAGTGCTGAGGTTTCAGAATGCAAATCTTGAAGTGGAGAATGTCTCTAGGTGTCAGACACCATCTGTGCTCTCTTGGTTAGACTATGACCTGGGTGCTGTGACAAAATATTTGTCTTTCTGAAAAAAAATAAAGCAAAACAAAAGATGTGATTGTTATATGATCATTTTCAGCAGTGAAAGGATTCAGTGCAGCACTAGCTGTAACCAGCACATCCTTCTGCAAATGCCTTGGAGTTGAAATAGACTGATTATGTTAAGAAGCAAAGCACATACACATGATTGTCTCACAGGTAGGGGAAGACTGACAAGGACTGCGAATCAGGAGATTTGATTTCACACCCTCTGGGATATGCATTGCACTGTCAGTCTCTCCCCTCCAGTTTTAGAGCCATGTCTTTAATGGTATCCCAACTGAGCTGTGAAGTACTCAGATACAGTGTGTCTTAAATCTAATTGTAGCCAATTAAATACACTCAGAACAAACTCTTCAGATAATAGCCTCAGATGGCTACTTTGGTTAACCCAGGGTTTTCCTTAATGATAAACACAGCCTTGCCAGACATTCAGGTTTATTGCATAGTCCATACTATTGCATATTACAAGTAGCACAAAGTATTTATTTCCCCTAAAATAGAACATGGGGAACTTTTTTATTTTGTGATATGATTTGTTGCAATGAATTAATAGTTTTTTTATACTCTGCGTACAGGAGTTCTGTGTTTTAAACCTTTGATAGTTACATGTATTTGTGATGAAATCCTGAAACACTTCTCCACCTTCTGCTCCTCCCTGCAGATAGCTTGCAAAATGTCGTAAATGTGGGATTAATGTTGGAGTGAAAAAACAACATTTCACAGCAAATAAAAGAGAATGGAGCAATACTGTACTTGGCTGAGCTTCTATTCCCTCCAGGGTCTCCTACCTATTCCCAAAGGGAAGAATTTACACAGCTTTTGGAGGTCAGATTGCAGAGGCAGATTGCATGCTCTTGGGCAAAGAACTTTGGTCTATGCATGAAAGCTTTTAAGATACCTTTTGTTATATAAAATGTCTTGGGACTCTTCAATTTCAGAAACCCTCTCTTTAGGCAGTCTTTTACAAGCAATAAACCAAATCAGATCTTCTATTTAATTTTTACTTGAAGATAAGACTCGAGCTTGTTACACTAATGAAAATTACCCTGAGTATACTGTATATAACTAAATGTTGTAGAATCAACTGTTGTGATATTATTCATTACAAGTCGTAATGGAATCTGCTAACAGTTTCTTTGGGAGTCAAATAGGATATTAACTGGAATGATTAATGAAAGATTCAGGTGTTGAGTATAGTTATGAAAAAGACGTAGTTTGACACTTCATTTACATCTTCTATACCTTATGGGGAAATAGAGAAAAACAACAAACAAAAATGCTACGTTTAATACTAAAAAGCGTACAGTTTAAATCAAAGGCTGTTATGTCAGAACACAAATTACTATAGTATTTTTTTCCCTGTATTTAGATTTTTAACATTTATGTTTATGAGCACATTTGTCCATGGTCTATCTTTTTACAAACGGGTCTTCCGATATCTGAATTTTACGACTCTTGTATTCATATATTTCAAATAATAACATCAAAACAATTAAAAGTGAGAGATGGACATTTGTGTAATTATACTAGATTTGTTCCCACGAGCATGTGTATCTATTGATCCCCATTAAGCCACACTTTGAAGTGTTTCAGGGAATCTGCTTCTCATTCTACCTTAAATCAAAACTGGAAATCATAGACTGTTAAAATTAGGCCTTCTGTGGGAGCATTCAGGATGAGACATCTGCCCTGTTTTGTTTTATTTTACCCTCACACATTTGTGTCTAAATAGCTTGCATCTGCTATTTTGTTTTAGCATAACAAACAAAGGCTGACCCCCATTTATGAGGTAAAGAAACAGTAAAAAACCTACAATTACTTGATTCCCTTTGATATTTACAGTAGTTTGCAGGAATTCTATTGACTGTAGGGTCACTAATAACATGTGGCACTTGTTTTTCCTCTAGGATGAAAGCAGCTTTGACTTATCTGAAGTTATTCTTTAGTACTTGAGTCCTCACATCTTCCTGATATTACTATACCTGCCTGTTTGTCCTAGCATTATCATCTGCCTGCAAAGCTCCTGAATGGTGGTAACAGAAGGCTCTGAATGGTGAACATATTTATTTTCTCCTTTTTCCCCTATGCTCCATTTCATATTTATTTGTCTAAATCATGATATACCATCTTGTTCCGGGGATGATGTAGCCCCTACACCACTGAAAACATTTCCAGATCCCATCTCCTTTTCAGCCGAGGAAATAATGAAGTTGGCAGGCTGATAAGGCCAAGCCACATTTTTTGTTTTCGTAATCTCCTCTGGTAACCTTACAGCTCGACCTGTTACTGAACTTGTCATGAATCATTTGGTCTGTGTCATGTTTGTCCTTGGCCAGATCTCTCTCTCCTGCTCTAGCCTGTGTGACCGGAGAGATACTTACCGCTAGAGAAAGTATACAGAGAATTTTGTGGTCTTTTATGTCATCAGCTTATGAGGCAGATGATTTTAATGTTCAGTATTTCTCACTGTTTATCCCATAAACAGTTTATCCCATAAACAGGAGAAACATATTTTACATGACACCTTTTTGGTTAGTGTTTTGTTTTGCAGATCCATTCTATTTTCACAGATACAGAACTTATGCCGAGTCTTTTCTGATCAAAGTCATAAGAAAATGCTAGTAATTAAATCAACACGCACCTCGTTTGCACAGACTGCACTAACAGTCAGTATATTACTTTCTTCTTTCCCTCTGTGAGAATGGAATGAAAAATAATATTTAAAATAATGTAATAATGTAACAACTGGCAATGGTCAATTTTACAAAACTGAATGAGTAAAACAGGGGCAAACATTAACTCCATTAAAGTAAATAATATGATTTTCTTTTTAATTGCACTCTTCATGATGGCTCTGTGTTTTCATTTGAAGAACTGAATATTTTTTTTGTCTCATTTTATTTCATCAACAAAGATTTTGCACTCATGTTTATGTGTTTTCCAGCTGTTTTTTCTGCAATAGCACATTGAATTAGCCAGGAATCTGGGGCTACATCTCTGTCCTGGACACTTTTTAAAACCAGCCAACTAAGCAATTTTTGCTATTTTCTTTTTTTCTGAGAAAACCAATATTAAGTTCTCAGTACCATCTCGTCAGGAATTGCCACCTCAGATATTTATGGGCACATGTTCTTTACTTTTCTTCTTCTGACTTAGATCTTAAAGATGCAACTCAGCTCTTGAACATACTAATGCATTTCGTAGTAATAAAAGCAACCTTTTTAGACTCAGTGTTGTTTTAGATCTCTATGTGATATTAATCTCTATGTGATATCTCCTGTGATAAACATCTAAGCAATGAAATATTTTAAACAGAAACTGATCTTTTAATAATTCTATTAGCCAATTCTCAAAAAAATCAAAAGTATGATGAAAATCTAAAATACCTTTTCATGCAGTCTGTTTCATTTACTGCTACAAAACGTGTTCTGAATGTATTTAATTAAGTTAAAGCAAAAAAAAAGAAAAAGTTAAATAAGACCTGACTATGTCATGTATTGCCATACAGATAACCATTGCTTAAGTTTTGTATCTTTATGATCTCCTATGTAGTAAAAGTAAGATGTGTCTATAATTACTTGGTTTGGTTTTCTCACCCTTTTTGTGAATACTGTATGTGTTCCATTAGCAAATTTTCAGTCAAAGTGAAAGAATTACCTTTGTCTTGAGTGACTGTTGGAAGTGTCTAGATTTATTACTGTAATTACCAGTAATAAAAGTGTAAACTTGTTTTCCTTAAGCACAATTTGTAGAATACCATCAAGACCTGGACATTTTTATGTAATTCTAGAAATGACTATACTTCTGCCTCTTACAGTTCAGTTATTTCTTCCTTGTTTCACACCTGAATTTTATAGTTATTTCCATTTCTTTTTTTATCGATAGTCTCAATTGCAATGTTTGTCTACATTTTGTTTTTTGTTCTAACAACTTATTATGCTCCTTTTATTTACCTAACTATTCTATGAACATCTTACTTTGTATTTTTCTTATTTGGTTTATTATTTGGGCCACAACTTTGTAAACTTTTGGGATTCATATTTTCCTTGTTTCAAGAGTAGTATTTTGGAAAACTGCCACCCATTGTTTACTGATTCTATATCTATCTTATCTAATGCCACGCATCTTAAACCTGTCCCATTGCTTCCTGAAATTGTCTACCTTGTTTTGTACCTGTCCCAAAAGTACTATAAACAATATATTATTACAATACATTTGTAATATATTACAATAAATAATATATTTCCTTACTTTGTCATGTTTTTTTCAAAACACTAGATCAATACAAGCATTCCCTCTGGTACTGTAGGTACTCTGACAAGCTGAGTAAGAAACTTAACATTTTACAAAGCTCCCCGTAGGTAATAAGAATGTTTCAGAACGGACGATAAAAGCTAGAACAGTAGTTTTTAGAAGCAGAATACAAACTGCTTTCTGGATTTTTACCTATAATAACAGATCATTTTATTTCCCTTAGGAGTAAATGAACATATAATAAAAGCCCTCCTGACTCCAGTGGAAGAAGAAGCTCATTTTATAAGGTATACCAGTATGGCAACAGTTGGCCTGGCTTGGGAGAGAGAGGGAACAACACTTAATACACAGCAGGAGGTAAAGAAGCCGTCTCTTTTGAAAAGACAGATGCTGCTTCTGTTCAATTGAACACCCTCTTGCCTCCCTCTGGCATCCCCCCTCACTCATTTGACAAGCACGCTAGTAGACCACCTATGTTCCCTCTTCCCCCATCCCCTGTGAGACCACCTCAGCAGGTTGACAGGCTAAACAGATGGCAGCCAAGTGATTTCATGCGGTTCTGGTCAAAATTAGACACCACACACCGTGACAGCCTCTCGCTTTGCCCATTAGAGAGACACTTTCTAGTCCCGTCCAGATTAAGTGAAGTTACTTTATCTGCTTTGAAGGAATAATACATGTCACAGGTCATTTTGCAACCCTCCATGCTTTGTTTTAGCTTTTCCACAAAGCTTCGTTCAGAAGTCAGTGGGCCAATTAAAAGATGTTGTCTTTTCCCCTCAGAATAAAAATCTTTTTACAGAACAGTTGCTCACCTTTCAGATCCCAAGTGAATGGCAGCTGCACTTAAAGATCTGTAGGGAACATTATCTCACACTTGGAATGCAAACATGTCGTTCATTAATACATCACACTTGAACACTGATAAAACAGCTTGAGGACCATTAATCGCTTTCTTACAGAATGTGTGTTAAATCCTTTCATTTTCATACACAAGTATTTCCTGTCTACCTTTTTTTTCCAATTGCATAATTAATTTTATGAACACTTACATAAGTGGCTTCGTATTTCATATTACTAATTATGTTGAGAGCAGTTCCTATAACATTTCTTTTAAGACAGACCATGGCTCCGCAATGAATGTACTGTATGTGAAGTCTTTTCTCACAATCATTAGAAGACGAAGGCTGTTCAATAGTGTATGAACAGATAACAGTAAGTGATTGGGTGCTGCTGTCATTTTCCAGAACAAGATGCCCTTTCCTCAGTCATTGTTTAACTTCATTTACATTTTCTGTTTTTTTTTTATCTTTTCTTAACTTTCTTTGAGATTTGCCACTATCCACCATGATATGTAGGCTTGGTAAAGTATGAAATAGAAATTAACAATCCATTTTCCTATTTTTGCATCCCCATGATTTCAGGCAATTGTTTTTGGTTCAGTTGGCTTATTTTCTATTTTAAAGAGATATTTTGTAGAAGATGTCATAGATGGGGGGCATGTTTTGGACGAAACTGTTAATCAATATAGCCTGTTAAATTTCTCTTTTAGACAGAAATTTGTAATTGCCAATTACTGAACACAAGGTCCCTGTGTATGACATTTGTATATTTTGTAAGCACTTCATGGTAAACATGCTGTTTCTTTTCAATATCTGCCTCAATATATTACACCAACTCCTGTTTTTATTACCTTCTTAAGAAATACAGAATCAGCAATGTGACAACAGAGAAAGATTATATGATGTAATTGCATATAATAGCAAGCTAAGGGACTACTTTTTGGTTTACTGCCCATAATTAAAATGAAATGCAGTCATCCATTTTCAGTGGCTAATATCTGGATGCCTTATTTTTTAAGTAACTAATTTTGTTGCCACCGAGTAAGAAATTGACAAATCTTGTCTAACTTTTTTATGCATTGCCCTTTTTTATTTCAGGCTTTCTCAGATTAAATCAATTTCACCAAAAAAGCTCTTACTCCAAACCTTAAACATAGCATGCAGTATAAATTCAATACAAATAAAAAGAAATCAGATCATTTTTATTGTGTTTTACAAGTATATACTATGTTGCAATAAGGATCAATTAAAAGTAAAATAAGTATGAAGTTTGAGAACAGATGCACCAAGTGGTGCTCGGGAGGTGAAATATTACTGTGAGATAGTGTATTTAACAAAGTTAAACAGCACAAGATAGGTTAGAGTGAATATCGTGTTACATCATCACTGATTGAATTGGTAGCTTAAAGAACTGTTAGACAAATCAGTTTCCCTGCCAAAATACTTTCATACAGAGTGACCCTTGAAGTTTATGCAACTATGAAGCTTGCTTGTTCACAGTGAATTTCATGTTGAAAAATTATGTGCTATGTGTTTTTGTGTACTGTACAGTATGTGCATCGATTATAAATATTTCAAATAAAATCAAAACAGCACAAAAGAACCTTCAATTTTTTTATTTAATGACTTTTGCAACTTAATGAAAATGAACTACAGTACTTAAACTCTAAGTGACTCATAAAGTCTTTTTTTCAGGCAACATCTTGTTTTACTCTACATAAGTAAATGACAAATGTTAAGCACCAGTGATCTCTTTAATTAAAGGTAGAACATAAAAGGTATAAAACTATTGGACTGACAGCACACTATTAAGACCAGTGCTCCTCAGTTTTCTCTCTTAACCACTATTTATTGTCAACGTCATCTGAAGTCCTGTGTGTGGCGTTCTTTAGGAATGGAGGTCCTGCAATTCAGTAGCCTTTGGCGCACAGGGAGCAGAAGTGTAACTCACCGAAAGAGCAGCCACTACCCATTTGGTCTGATGTGTATTTTTTGTCTGAGGGTGCAACTTGACAGATCAAACAAAAAGCAACAGGGGACACTCAGCAGGCTGGGAGCGAGGCTATTTTGCAGAACAGGAAGGTCATGGAAGACTGCCAGGCTCTTGGCAGGAGCTCCTTTTTAACTGCATGCAGGTTTATTGGCGGCTGTGTCTTTTCTGCAGCAGGGGAGTCCTCGGCTCTCAAGGTCCTGGACTTTGAGCTGATAAATGCAGGTCTCACACCGTGCTTTTGATGAAGCGAGTAGGCTTGAGAGGGCAGGCAACTTCACCCGTTTGGCCTTAGGCCCAACCAAGCCATGTTAGTGTAGACCAGTCGTCTTTCATCCTAACCATTTGTCTGATTTCTTTCATTACGACTGATGAATTCTGTTGTATCCATCAATGTACCAATCTATCATTTTCAAACCCAATTCTCTGTAATGTATTCAGATTCTTCAACATGATAGCCAAATTCCTAAATAATAATTGCTTAAGAACTGTATCAACACAATTATTTTTTCCAGCTATTTCATCATTTATTTTAATTAATATGCAGTATATATATAGGTTCTTTCTTTGACAGTAAGGCGATCACAGACTCTTGCTGAGATGAGATCTTTTTGTGACTAAGATAGTGGTAGTCCATGCTAAAATTATGAATTCAATTTTACGCTTCTAATCAGCTTAAAAAGCAAACTTTAAAAGTCTACAGAATCACTCTGGAAGTTTTAAAATTGTAACCAACTGTCATCTTAAATTAAATTTAAGTCAGGCTTTAATAAAGCACATACCTTATGACCCATAGGGCAGGATACATTTAATATTGATATTTTAGCCATATATGGGTTGATAAGGTCTTCCCCATGAAAAATAAGAATGAAATGGCGGTCTTGCCCACTTCATTGTTGAAAGATCCCATAAAGATGACTTAAACCATTTGTTCTACAAGTTTATTTTCAATTTTTGTTAAGAAACAGTATGTTCAATTCTTAAAGGACCTCTTATTTTTCCTTGTGATAACATTTCATCATATAAAGTACAGTAGCTTGAAGTGGTCAACATTTCATTGTATAGCCTTAAGTGGTCTAAGTTAATTTGCTGAGTTTGAAAAAGTTAAATTTGTGTTATGTCCTGTTTGCCACAATAATGAGGTAAAGGGGATATATTTTTCATATACTGTATTCATATATTTTTCATGATGGCATTCACATTTTAATGTTGTATTTAAAGTTTGAAAAGTATATGCATTGTAATTAATATTATTGTTCTCAGATAACTACTGTAGTTGAGAGTGGTGAACTGTTTAAAGAAGGCAACCCAACAATTTAATTCTACTGTAGTTAGTTCTGTTAAATCTTTGGCAGCCTCCAAGGGTTGATGTTAGATATCATGTCAAAAGCCTTTTCACTCAGCTGAAACAGCACTTTTGTGTTACATTCTTACATTATCATCTTATGTTATTCTGCATATTAATTTGGTTTGACAAATCCGAGTCCTTTCAGCTTTACACTTTACAAAATTACAACATGGAAGTTTGACTTTATTCATTCTAGAATAAGGTTACAGCACTTGAGCTACTTCAGTGAAACTGTCATAATTCCGTAAAATTAAAGCAGATGCAATTTAAATACACCTAAGTATGTGGCATTAAGTGATTCTGAATGCATAAGAAAGTTTGAAGGGAAAACACTTTCCCCATTTATTTTTATTTTTGTCAGTAGTGTATTCTTAACAAAACATTTCATAGGTTCCCTTGATACTTTTAAATTATAAGAAAATGCTATTTTTTTTCATCTGTATGCTGCATGGAAAATCAAACCAATATAGTAAAAAAGAATTTATTGCATACATTTGTTTTGGTGCTTTGATATTATTTTGATTTAACCTTTGCAGACCTTTACAATGATTTATTCTCACCACTTTTTTCAGTTGCCTATGCTTCATCATGATTAATTATGTTTGTAGTGCTCCCTGTGTCCTTCCCCATTTACTAGTGTTCATCAGTCACCATTATCTTCCACTGATTGAGAAATTATTAACGAATGCCGTTCCATTTAAATGGGCCAATAGGTGCCCATGACCTGAACATGCATGTCTGTCAAGACTATCAACAACCCGTATTTGAAAGTCATTTCTTTTTTGTTCGTTGGTTTTTAATCTGCCTTCTAAATTTGAGTTTCTCTGTCACACTGCCATATCCTTGTCTAAATTAAACTTGAAGATTGTGAGTAAAAGGATATGTGTATCAATTGTCAAGACAACCTACTTTATATTTTATTAAGAACACATATTGGGAGGAATTGGGAGGAAATTGATACTTAGTGACAAATTTCAGTAAGTCACTGTTCAAATCGTGGGGAATAGTGGAAGCTATACCAAGATACTGTATATGAGAATTTAATGAAAATATCATTTAATGTTAACTCCATATCAAAAGAACACATTTTCTTTACTTCAGAAGTCACTGTTTAATGTTAAAGACCTGCTGCTTGGCAATAATCTTACTTGTAAGTCAAGGAGGAACTGACTTGCCTGGTAAAATACATTTCCTTAATTATACTAATTCATTAGACCAATAAATTCACATGCTACAGTAATTCATGTCTGTTCATGTGCTAAGTAATCGTCAGTGAAGAAGATTCCACTTCACATATTTTAACCACCATGACTAGGCTAGATTATAGTGTTTTGGATATTAATATTAGTATTTGTGTATTCACAGTTTGAAGCTAACAGAGTTTGACTAGCTGCTTACTGCATTTTGGAGCATTCATTTTTCCAGTCCTCCACTTTCTAACCGCTGTATCCAATACACAGTCATGGGAGAGCCAGAGTAAGGCAGGATACACCCAGGATGATTCGCCACTGCATTGCAGGGCACACAAAAGCACAAACACAGACACAGAAACACAGACACTCATCCCAGAAGGCAATTAACTTACCTGTATATCTATGAACAATAGGAGAAAACCAAAGCACCCGGAGGAAAACCATGTGAACAAGGTGAGAAACATATAAACTCCATGTAGATATTGTAGATCCCCAGGATAAGAACCTACAGTAGTTCTCCAGTGTTATATGGCAGCTATGGTAACCACTGCGCCACCATGACCTTGCATTCCATTTTCCACCGTTTGGAATTTAGAAAATTGATATTTCGCTGTTAGGGTTGCGTGGTTTATATGGCTGCTCTTACAATAACAACAAAAGACTCTTTTTTTTTTTCCTTTATAAAACTTTCATTGCTCCTCCTTCCCTATGGATACAGTACTTTTCTATAGATATTTTTCTTTCATTTTTGTCTACAGGTAGGTCTTTACCTCAGTATGTTTCAAAGGATGATCAGGTTGAATAATAAAAGCTGTGTCAGAGAGCTGATGTGAAATGCGAGAGGAAATTTAATAAACAGCAAATTAAAGCTTCATTGTGCCAAAGAATCATTATATTATTATACCATTACAAGGAGATTAGCTGTAGCCAACATTGAGTGAGAACACTGTTCATATTAGGGTAAAGAGCCCTACCTCTCACTGCAGCACTGTGCATAAATACACTTTGATCCTCTTCTGCATAACCCAGCTTGACTTTATTCTTACATGAAAGGAAATCGGAGAGATGAGGTGCTGTACTTGAATTGAAGAAATCTTGTTTACCATGGCTAGGCACACAACTGCTAAGGCTTTGTATGAAAATATTGAAATCATTGTTAGACATCTAAAATTGGACAAACAAAAGTCATTTTTTAAAGATAAGTTTAATTTTCTTTGTAATGTTACATTTGAAAAAGCAGAATTAGTTCAATTCTGTATAAAAGTTACAATTCTATATAATTCTTTAATTTTATCTTTAATGTTCAGATGTTTTGGGCGTTTGAAACTATTGACATGCAAGGCGTGCAAACAATTTGATCATACTGTATGAGTGCTTCTAGCAACATTTAATTTGCACAGTCACAGGAATGATTAATAAGAAAATAGATTTCTTATCATTTCAGTTGAAATACATTTCTTTAAATGAATTCATAAGAAGTTTAAATTCAAAATAATTATTCAAAACATAAATCCAAAGGGTTTCTGGTGATTGCTATTTTTACAAGGGAAAGACAGTGTTCACATGTATTGACTGCAAAAGAAATGTGAAAGAGAACTTAACATTTGGGATATACTGCACAACTCCCCCCCCAAAAAAATTAAACGTTGCATGGTCTGTTATGTATGTGGTGATAAATTCTGATACTCAGATTATAAAATGCTGAGACTTAATGTATTACAGGGAATTTTACAGCAAATTCAGAAACCAGGCAAAATGCACCAAACTTTCACCCCCACCCAATATACAGTACTTCAAATCACCCTCTCTTGACTTGTTGTTGACATGTTATGCTTCTGCAAATACGAATGAAATTGTTAATCAAATACATTTACGATGATTTCGTTTTCAGAGTCTGAAGCTTAAAAGGCAGTGGTGTGTGCGAAAGGTGATCTGCCAATATAATTAATTTTGATATATAAAAAAATCTAGAATTTATTAATTTTGATTACATCCCATGCTCTGGCTAATACCCGTGTCCTGATGACATGGCCCTGTTCTGGAGCAGATGAGAATGGCTCATCAAGCATGTTTCTATCTTCCCAAAGACCTCCAGACCTCAATCAAGTAGCAGCACCATCCAAGATTTCACATGCATATCTTTAGCACATTAGGCTGCCCACTAAGTGATTGGATTGCAGCAGATTAAAGTGAACCTTCAGTAGAAATCTGCAATTTTTTGCAGTGCTTGTTTGTACTGTACATGCGGTTATCTATACTTTTGAATTTTCTGATGGCACAATTTATTTAAAGAAATGAAAATGTTGTGTACAGACTTAACTGAGTATCTATAATGTCCTCCAGTTATCCTTTGTCAAGTCTGAATGTTTCAAGAATTAAAGTAATCCATTTCAATATTTATTCAGTCAGTTTTAGAGTGTTTATTGTAAAAGATGAAAAAATGAAACAATGTAATTTACTTTTTTTTTACATTTACATTTCTATAGCATTTCTAAAGCAATCTACCACATTAATATGCACTCTCTCCAGCAAATTTATACAAGGTAAATTGGATAATGGTTTTTAATAAGGAGCTGGAAACCATAAAATGTTTTCTTAGACATAAAAATCTAAGACTTGTTGTTTTGTAATCCTTCTTCATGAGTGAAGTTTTTATCTTGCAAAACGTGAATGGTGAATGTTTCAGTGTCTGTCTTCATTCATCATATGACGATGAGGAAGACCGATTTTGTGATGTTTGCAAGCAGATAGCCAGAAGAAAATTGAGAATATGGCCATTAGTTTCTTCTGAACCTTAAAATGGAATTCTAAGTCTCTCATGCTGTTATTTTGGATACATGGGAATGGGATCACTGCAGGTCTACACCGAGTTGTCTATCAATGTCCTAGGTAAATATAATATTCCATTGGTCTTCATCAAATTCAATTTTTTTTACCAACACCATTAATATTAATAGCTGATATATATATTTCAGGTGGGTAGCTGCGTCAGCATGCGTAGTCTGCAAAGGAACGAGTAATAGGTTAATTCCATGCTGAAAAGAGAAGAGAGAAAACACAGCGTTTCGTCTATGAAGCCTTCTTCAGGTGTGAAGAAGAACCTGAACACCTGAAGAAGGCTTCACAGCCGAAACGTTTTTTCTCTCTTCTCTTTTCAGCATGGAATAAACCTGTATATATAGACATATTCTCAGCACACCTCAAATTGAAATCAGTAGAAATCCATTTTAATGTACAGTATGCACTTGGATTGAAAATAGTTAACAAATAAGAAACAATCATTTTAAGAGCTTAAGTTTAAATCACTGTTAGCAGTGTTAAAAATAATTCTGGTATAGTAAGTCAAACAATTTGTTGTATTGTTTGCAGACAATATAAAAATAAGGTGGTGGGGTTACAAACATAAGTAACAGCAAGATAGTTAGAAAGTTACACAAAACTATGGAGTAGGTTGTTACTTGGTGAATGAATTTTAACACTGACACAAGCAAAGTGATCCATACAGGAAATAAACACACACTAGATCAAATAGGTAATTCTGAACTGCAGAAAGGTACTCATTAGATTAATCTACAGTAGGCGTTTATATGAGTGCATCTGATGTACAGTAAGCAATGAAGAAATAAAACAAATTTCTAAATCATGAGAAGGTTTGCTTTTGCCATACAACATACTTGTAAGACCTCATTTAGAATATTTTGCTTGTTTTTTATCACCATACCACTATTGATATTATAGCTTCAGAAAGAGTGTAAAGAATAGCAACCATAATGATACCTGATCTCAGGGAATTGTCAAATACAGACATGTTAAATGAATCAACTCTCTATAGTCTAGAGCAAAGGACAGTGACAGGCTGCAATTGAAAACTAAAAGACAATTTAATTAGCACAGAGAATAAGAAACACCTCTTTACACAGGGAGTTGATGTTGTCTGGAATACATTTCCCTGCCAGGTTGTTAAGATCCAAACTTCATTAATACCTGGGTTATTTCAAGTGTCTAGATCTAATTTTAGACTCACTATACTACTAAACCACCAAATTAATAAAACGGGCCAAAAAGTCTCCTTTCATTTGTTTCTTGTATGTTCTGAAGACCTGGGAAATGGGCTAGATATTGTTCTAATTCTGATTGAGTTACTTCACATCCAATTCTTTTTATCTATTGCTTCAGTAGTTTGTTTAAATCATACAAGACAAATAGACCTAAATAGACCTTTGTACTCACAGTAACAGTGAAGTGGTCTGAGGCTGGAGACTGGATTCAAGTACAGGTTCAGTAAAGGATAGGCAGAAATGAAATCCAATATCGTAGCCTGCATCAGAATAAAATAATAAAATAACAATGGGAAACATGGAAGCAAATGTAGAAACAGCAAACCAGGGTCAAAACCCAAACCCCCCCACTTAGGAATAGTTCAGGGGTAATCCAGGATAACAAAGTGAAAACTAGCATGGCCAACACATGGAAGGTGCTGTAGGAGATTTGAGAATGCTAAAAGGAGTGACCAGGAACTTAGATCAAGTTCTGGAGGATGCAAATGTAGGTCTTAAATAATGGAGGTAATTATAGTCTGACAGGTGGTACAGATTGCCATCCATAGCCCATTATCATGGTTACTGATTGATTGACAGGATTGGAGTTGTTAGAGATTGAGTCTGGTGTGATTGCTCATTGTCTGGTGAGGACAGGTATGACAGTTATTACTTCATTTTATCATTCTAGTTACTTTATAATGTCCTCATGTACTCACACATTGTTTATTTTCACAGATATAAAAGTGTGAAACTTTCGATGCAGTGTGTATGACCACCTGTTGGTTTTTAACATAATACAGTAATAAGAATGTAGTAATGTATTTGGAGATTAGAAAGAGGTTCTAAACAAAATGATTGTAACAGATTGCATTACTCACAGGAATTATTGCCCTGTGTTGTGATTGCAAATAATTATCATTTATTGTAATTGACCTACTGTATACCTTAGATTTGTAGAACATGAAAAGCATAGCTTTCTATGTCTTGCATATCTTCCTTTATTTTCTTACTTACATTTCTTTACAACCAATTCGTATTCCCAGTAAACATCTTGTCATACTCTTAAAATATTAGTACTGTATTGAGGATCCATTGTTCCATAATGCAGACTTGTTTTCTTCTAATGGAAGTACAATGGAAGTTGGCACTGAATTAATATACTCCTTGCACAGAATACATTTTCAGGTCAAATGTGGGACCCAAATGTTTTATATGACAGTTCAGTGTAATTGAAGTTAGATTAGGGTGTCAATGGTTCTGGATCTTGTGATTATTAATGTTATCCTTTTCATGAGGTTTCAAAGAGTCAGATATTTAAAAGCTGTGTGTGGGAGAGAGAATGCTTGTTCTACTTTCAGCTGTGTTTTCTAATAAAGCTGTCACCTAGCAGTCTAAGCTGAACAGGAGAGAGGGTTTTACATGTAGGAGAGAGCAAGATAGGAAATCTCATTCTGTAAGTAGCACTTTGTGTTGTCTCTGCAACACGTTGTGTCCCATTGTCTGGAGCTAGGAAACCAACCTATAATGTGAAGTTATGATGAAGACACAGCTCAACTGTGTTAAGCTGCATTAGATAGGGCAGACTTTGAGTAGTTTTGACACTAATTGCAAGCACACAAGTGGATGTGCAGTTTTTTATAAAGTAACTCAACTCACTCAGTATCTGTAGCTTTTAAAGGTAAATAAATTAGATTTTTTAATGAGATGTGGTGGCTTAAACAAGTACATGTATGGAAAGATGTTTACACACCTATGTTAATAATTATTAAAATACTACATAGAATTCCCATTCACATAAAAATATTTTTCGATGCCAGTTTTACCACAGATTTCATGTGTAGGCTTGAGAAAAGAAAGTGATGCCAATGTTAGCCATGTTAACATTTTGTGATTGGACTGTTAGATGTAAATACAAAATTTTGTAATAATATATAATATATTATTATTATATACAAGAATAATATATAATTCTTGTCAGAATGAGATTTGGATGCAAAACCATTTTTGAAGTACAAAGCCTATCACCTACTCTGAAGTATCTGGAGATCCCTTTCTCTATTCTATCTAGTTTATTTAAGTACATTTGGCATTTGGACTTTGCTGTAGAGCTGATATCATGTCTACAGCATTTTTGTTGGTTCTCCTTGGTTTGTTACTTTTTACAGGAACTATTTAAACTATCTTACATTTCATTGTGCCTCCCTTGGGTGTAAGCACTGTCTTTCTTTTCAGTAGGTGTGACTGAGCTCATCTGCATGTCTGACAAACAATGCAAAGGTTATCAAATCTACTTTACAAAACAAGAAGAAAATGCAATACAGGCTGAGATGAAATAGCCAATAGTCTAAAAAAGGTTGGCTGAGTGAGGTATAATTTACTGTATTTATTGTGTACTTGCAAAGGCATACAATCCCTTATGATGTGGGATGCTTATCAAATGACCATTAACTCAGAAAAAGATTTTGATTTCCCTTGCCAACTTTATTTGTTCCCGTAGTTGCACCAGACGTTGGGGTAACAGGTATGCCTGTTATGACTTTATAGCAAATAAAGCTTGATTTCCATTTTGCGTGATCTCCACTGCAAATGTTCAGTCACTTATGCCCTCTAAATGTATTTTTGTTTACATACACATTGTGTATTTGTGTGCAGCTGTTGGAGAGCAAAAATGGAGTCAGGGAATTCAAAGTCAGAAATGAATAAAAACAATAAATTATCATTGTTATTTTTAATAGTATTGCTACTTTAGGCAGCTGTCTCCAATGTTGGAAAAAAACATTTAGGAAATCAATAAAAGAACCATAATCCAGCAAAGGGAACGCTCAGAGAGCTGTCTGTCTTTTGTGAGACTCAAGATAACCAAATCAGCCAATCATGATGTTCCGCTGGGCAATTCCCCCCAAAAATACAGAACAGCTTGTAAGATCCTCTGGGAGTCCTGATGTTATTGTCAGTGTCGTGTTTGGATCCATGCAGATGGTGAATGTGCATATTTACATTTTTTCTTTTTTGTTGTTTTTATCCTCTTTCATTTGGACAAACCCAGAAGTGTGCTATTTCCATTTTAATGCTCTCTGCAACGTGAGAGGAGGACAGGGCGAGAATACTGATTCTGTTTTGATTCGATTTGACATTTTGTTTGCCCAGATCCATCTTTTTATTGATTCGCAAGGGTTAAAGAAATCACATTTCTGTCTGTGTGTGAGCGTGCCCTTAGCATGTGAGTCTGGGTCTTGTGTTCCTCAGCCAGCTGCAGCCATTCCATTCACAATGCTGTCAAACCTTTGACTCTGATCTTGCAAGGATTAGTGCTTTACTTTGGCTATAGCATGCAGTTACAAGATGAAGGGATCTCCTAGGAACTGTTAAGTGACACACTACCCTGCATTTTTATTGTAATACCTCAAGCCCTGAGCTTGCGAGGTGTGTATACTGGCCTTTTTGCTGCTACAGTTGAAATACCATGAAATAGGCCTGTAAATTATATTTAGGCAGAACATTGAATAAAAGTGAAATGGCCGTGGTATAAAAATGCCAGGAGAATTCTATTCTGAGTCTCTTGGTACTGTCACTGATACAGGAGCTACTGCAAAACACATTCTAAATAGAACATTATCATTTAGAAGGTAATACTGATTTTTCTTTTGTTTAAAGCTATTAATTTCTCACACATTAGCTTATAATACTCTTCCCTGGTTATTTCTTGGTGCCTGTGTAGTTGTGTATTAAGGTCTTGCAAATAGAGTTTAAGAGTTAAAAGCCTGCCTTTGAGAAAAAGAGATTTGTCTGTTTTCCTATCAAATCCATATTGATGGTAATGAAGCTCAACCTCTTAGGCACCTTTGAGAAGAATTTCCATTTATTGGACTAAAAGCAGAACAATGTTCACTGATGACATGAGGGAAAAGGCTTCAAATTTCATCTCTATTGGCCACCTGCTGAAATCCTTTTAGCTCTAAAATGAGAACCTTCCTGCAAAAGTTTTTTTTTATCAACGCATGAGCAAATATCAAAAGCTAGTTGTTGGCATGGATTAGCTTCTGCCTCTTTTTTTTTTTCAAATATTTTTGATTCAGGTTGGCTGTACATAAAATTCATACAAACACAGTTCAAACAGCTATTGCAGTTGTGTTGGCTTAATGTGTACTTCCCAGTTATTATTATTTTAATTTGGCCATTTTCTTTCCTTAACATGCACTCAACATTTGGAATTGCCAATTTCCAGTTAAAACAGTTCAATGCTGCAGCCCTTCTACCAGCATGGGGGAAGTGATGTCGAGGCATGCTTTCCTCCAGCACCTGCACTGTCAAAGTGTTTGCCATTTCTACACACTGTAAGCTCTGCCTTACTGGTAGTTTGAATCAATTGTGGGAGCAGCATGAATCTTTCTGATTTGCAAGCTCACAGTGCCCGGCAAGTTCCAGGCTGTCCAATTGTATGCCAGCGGAGAATGCCATTGCAAACTCCACCTTATCTAGCACAATCAGTGGTGTTGTGTTTAAGTAATCCTGGTCTAGGAGGAAGTGGAAATGCTTTTCCAGAGGGTAATTTTTTAATAAATAATAATCAAACAGTCTGCAGACTGCAAATAGAACACACTATTTATATATACTACAGAATTAAGAGATGTTAAGAAACACACACAATGTTTATTGTGTTTGTACTGAAAATGAATTTCTCTACTTTAATTTGTTTCACACTTAATCTGTACGCCCTTATTTTTTGTATAGTTAGCCAAACGAACTGAGTTTATTGCACATGTGGAAGAAGTGTAAAAGAATCATAACATCTTTCTCTCATCCGATGAAAGCCCTGTGTCACCCAGGAGGGAGCTGTATTTTACTGCTTAGGGAAAAGGTTTCCCTTTCTATCTAAAGCTCATTGAAATCCTATGGGATTGAACGTGACAATAAATAAATATTATTAATTCATTTTAACCTAATTAAAATTCAATTATTTTTGTCAATTATGCTCTACATAGGAGATAGTAGGTTCATGAAGGAGCCTTTTTTCTGTTTTCTTTTCGTATTTGTACTCGTTGGTAAGACTTGTTTCTTAATCATTATGCTGCCCCCAACCCCCTTCCCTGGTGATGTTTTAGCAAGATGTTTTAACACAATTTTATTTGATTTTATTTGTCAAAACACCATGTAATTAGTTTTAATCAGCGGCCACAGAAAGGCAATAAATCTAGTGCAAAGAGATAAAAATGGGATCTCATGATGATTAAATGCCACTAAGCTCTAAAATCAATAATTTGAATACGTTTTCAGTGTTTGAAACGCTGTGAGGCCCAAAGAACAAACTGAAGAGCTGGACAGTGGTGGACACACTTCAGGCCTGGACAAAACCATTTTAGCAACTAGTTTATTACAGCTTAGTGTGAACAATAGAAGAAATTGCTTTTATCAATCTAGTTTTTTTGTCATGTATTTATGGCAAACATTGTTTTTTGGGATTCTGATATTAAGAATGGGTTCATTCAAGATGATATTTTATGATTAGTTTTCTTAAGCATTAAACATTCATTAATGTTTAATGCAAGGGGAATTTCCCTTTTAGCTTAATAGAGACGCAGATGATGGCAGTGCATGAAAAAGAAACTCCAATTTTTTTTTCTTAACAGACAGGGCAGAGTGGTGGCTCTGTGGTTAAGGATCTGTGCCTGCGCCTGTGCCTGGAAGGTTGCTGGTTCAAATCCTGTAGCCAGCAGGGGAATCCTACTCCATTGGGCTCCTGAGCAAGGCCCTTAACCCCAACTGCTCCAGGGGTGCCATACAATGGTAAACACTGTGCTCTGACCCCAGGCTCTCTTTGTGTCTCATGGAGAGCAAGCTGGGTATGTGAAAAGATAATTCCTAATGCAAGGAATTGTAAAGGGTTAATAAAGTAATGTTATTATTAACAGATATTAATTGTTCAGATTGTTGTGTTTTGTGTTTTTTTTTTCATTTTTTGTTTTTGGCAACCAAGGTTTCACATACTTAAGTGTATGAGTATATTGAGACAAGTGTTTTATCTGCACTTTGAGATGCCTGTATTAAAACTTTGGAATGCAACAGTCAAAATAAGAGAACATATCTTTTTTAAACTGTACTCATTTTAGTGGTGCTTTCTGTTTGAGATGAATGGACTGGGCTCGTACAGACATCGACTGTGAATTTTTTACTCTTACTAGTTTGGGTGCTTTGCAGCATGTAGACTAGTCGCATATTCTCATTGATCCTTCTGTGAGTATAATTTTCATGTAATGATTTTGGCCCAATTTCCCTTTTGGCTAAACTGATGATCTTATTAATTAGTTTACTATGAAGTGAGTAATTTGCCCACAGGGAAAATTATTCATAGAGTGGCAGTCAATATAGCACAGGCATTCTTTTTCTATCTAGTGCTGGTGTCTTACACTGAAAACCTGACTCATGGAATAGACAAGCATGCAGATATATAAAATTGTCCGGTACCATTAATTATCACATACAATATAAGGATTTAATAAATATGTATCATCACACAGAACAATCTAAATATTAAATGTATAATACATTATAAGGCATACTTATTTGCACATATGGCTGTACAAGAGTCTTAAACTGTTTCTTTAATGTATTTTACATCACACAAAGCTGTTCTGGTAGCACCTAATCCCTGCTAAGCTTCACTGTAGGAAATTACATTTCAGCATCACAATGAATGCTCTCAAGAGTAACAGGAAGTGAATCAGGCATATGAAATAGAAATTTCAATTAAAAAAATGATACAAACCATGTTTTTTTTTCCCCCCTCAAGCAACTTCAGAGCAGAACACCAAAATATAAATGATGAAATTCCAGAGTACTCAGTTTACCTTATACGGCTCAGCTGCGGTTTTATGCATATGATTGTGCAGAAATGGAGTATTGCATTTTTTTCCCTCTAAATTCATTTTAAAGTTCTCAATACATTTTGACATTGTGTCTCCATGAGATGTCCTCTCACTATTCCACTCTATCGCACAAACAAGTCACATGGGAAAGGACTAGCCTGATTTACCGTGAAAGGCTGCTAAGCATTATAACTCTATCAAAAGTTAACCATTCCTAGCAGCATTCATTTTCCAAGCCTCTTCTGTCCTCTGTAATAGCTTCACTGAGGCTGTTAGACAACTCACATTCTTTATACCTGAGGTCAGGAAGCTCCAGGACAGAAACAACAAAAAATAAAGAAGAATGTAACAAATGCTTCCCTTCTTTATTGCTACTATACCTGCAGAGCTGGTTTTAACTTCATGTGCTGAGCACTGCTATATAAGGCACCAAATTGTAGAAATGTCTTCATTCTGTCATACTGTAGATATTCACTTGTTAATATAAATTACATAAAAATACACAGCACATCCCTCTAGTTCCTATACAGTAAGTCCCTGTCTGAGATACTGTAAAGCTAGAGATACTTTTCTTTCACAAAAAACTCCTGATGCCTTTATTATCTAAGTTCAATACAGCATCAAGAAGTGCAATGAAAGGAAAATAAACTCAGTCTACATATGATTCATAGAGCTTAACTTGAATTAAAGTCATTTTAAAAGCTCAGTCTATGAGCCGAAAATTATTTAAATTATACTGTATACATGTAAGACTTGTCTCTCCAACAGTTTGGGAAATACTTTTAATTTTAATGTAGCATGACGCGCCAACAATGAAATTATGAAGTGACTCCCATGGACAGCTTGCAGAGAAAGCTTACAGTAATTTCCCTCCCTAGATCCTCTCCCTCATGGAGAAGCCTTGTCACCTGAGGACTGTAAAGATCAGAGAGGTGATGTGGAAGGCCCTGTGCCTCTAGAAGAGCCAAAATATTAAGTCATTTGAGGTCAAGCAAAAACAGTAGATTTACTTATTTCTCTCAGGGAGCAAACAAAATGCAGAGAGATGTGTCTGTCAATTCTCGTTCTTGTTAAGGGAAGACTTCAAGATGGGAAAATATGTTATAAATTAGTTTCAGGGAATGTCTGCTCAGGGAACAAATTGTTTTGTCCTAATGGTGTAGCATTTCTTTAACACACTTCCTTCCAATTATTAAAGGAATTTTGTTGCTCAGATTACATATTGTAATGGAGTTTCTCATGCAAAAAAAACATTCAATAAAATCTTTAAAGATTCTTGACCCAGAGATGTAGCTTATGATTAACATTTTTTCTTTCAATAAAATTATCACATTTTAATATTTATCTACACAGCTTGAAATTGACATTTGTTTTACAACTCATTTTTATGGCTATGATTCCTGTACCGAATTTGTCAGATGCCTGACTTATGAATGATGAGCAGTAGACTTATTTTCTTACAAAAAGCAGCCTTCTCTCCAATAGCTAACAACAATAAAGAAGCAAGGTGATAGTTTATCACTGGTTTTGTTCTGAGTTGGAAACCAAGCCTCTCACCGTATTTTTGTGTCTATTTGCAGTGAGCGCTGAGTGTGTTCTGCTGTCAGAAACATAACTATCTTGTATAAAACAAATCCCCTCTCTCTTACCTTTATAAGGGACAGGAAACTAGACACATTTGCTGACAGTCCTGATTGAGATGCAGTCTGAGGCAATGCTTCCTTTTCCTCTGAAAACCTAACACCTAATCTATTGTAAACCTATGCATAGAATGTAAACAGAACACTAAAGTGATTATTCTAAAATGACAATTCAAGTTTCACTTAATTCAATTCAGTTTCTCCTTATTCTGTTTTTTGTCCCTTTACTACAAAGAAAATTAATGAACACATAATCCATCCATCCGAATTTCTTCTTACAATACAGGGTCAGTCGGGAGTCAGTGCCTATCCCAAAAGCAACAGGCGAAAGGTAGAGTACACTCTGGATGGGGTGCCAGTGCATCACATGCAGAGAGACACAAACACACACTCACACAAGGGCCAGTTTTCCCATAACCCAATTAACCTGCTAGTATATCTTTGGGCTTTTGAAAGACCACTTGGAGGAAGCCCACGCAAACACAGGGAGCACGACACAGCTAGAACAGACAAGCTCCACACAGATCGCACTTCAAATCTGGAATTGTAACTGGGACCTAAGTGTTGTGAGGCAGCAGTGCTATCCACTGTGCTGACACATAATGTTCTAATAAATTGTCATCTGGAATTTTGTAATACAAATACTATAAAGTGGACTTGACAGCAAATAACTGTCAGTACCACTTTCTTATTGATGAAATAGTTGCTTGTTTTTTTAAACAGAGCTGAGTTACAAAAAATCACCTTCCTATCCTATCTTTATAATTCAGATTCAGCAATAGTACTTTTCTTACTTCTTTTAGATGCGTCTTTATTTATTATTGTAATTAATTTGTTCTTCAAAGATAATTGTCTTGCAGTGGAACGAAACATCATACAGATGGATAGACATACAAATACACTGTTTTTCAATTTTGGGTTTTGCCGATGGAAAATATAAAGGATTAAAACGGTATCGAAGGACATAATTGAATGCAAATCATAAGTGTTTATGTAAAATGCCCTCGAGGAGTCCACAGATGAAATGAGAAAGCAAGGAAATTGGTGAAAACTGCCAGCGTTATATCACTTCACATATTTTAGGAAACCATGTTGACAAATTGATTCACAACCCATAGCCCAGTGGTCATATGTTGTTTCTTTCATCACATCCTGTCCTGACCTTTAAAAAACAATGACAAAGTAGCAAATATCAGAGCTTAACAGTACACTGAGAGTATTTATGTGCCACTTACCTGCTCTCTGTAATGTAGCGTGACATCAGAAAACGAACTACGAAACACATCAATTATATTTTGATGCCTTGCACGTCCTGCAGCCTTCTAGAATTTTATTTTCAGGTTTATATGGGTCATGGCTTTGCAGGCCTGAAGGTAATTTTCCATTATCCAATCATTTTTGATTTTGATTGTTTAACATGAGGAGAAAAGACAAAAGGTTTAGAAAGAAAGCATGATACTACTAGCTAAACCTCGATTCAAATCTGTACACAGATATTAAAAATTTTATATTGTCCATTTTCACGATTTGAGGTGTGCTAAGAACTAATGAAGATTTAATCCAGTCTCCCAAATTCAGGAAGGGAGCATTTGTTCTTAGATGTTTTAACAAAGAAAAGGCTGTCAACTTAATGTCCGTTTTAATATTTAGGAAGACATTCATTTGGCATCCACATAAAAAAACAACTGTTCTTTGTTGTCTCTGTTAGTATTCTAATGCAAATTGGTTATTGATTCACAAAACATTTTGACAGTTTGAAACAATGGTTAATGTAATTCTACCATTTCTTATGGGGACAGAGTGGAGTCAGAACCTAATCAACTATTTTAAATACTTTATATTTCTACATTTCTTTAAAAGGTTTTGGGGTCTGTACTTACATGAAGAATATTCATTATGTCCCAGAAGCCTTCCCCCCTCCAAAAAATATAAAAACAGCAAAATGATAAATCCTTATCTGTTAGGTAAGTGAGATACAAATTAGAGAAATGACATAAATGACTTCTAAGATATGGTTAGATATGACAATAGAAGCCATCACCCTCATTCATTCTTTCATTCTTGAAAACTGGAGCGAAGTGTAAGTTCAAATGAAGAAATGAATAAAAAAATGGATTTTGAAATCTTTTTATGCCTTATCAGGAAACGTTTGGGTATTTTGCTCCAGGGAAGAAGGGAAACCTTCTTATCTGCAAATGGTTTTTGGATAAATGGAGCTCTGATGCATGCAGTTCAGCCATTCTTCTACAGCATCCTAAATTTTGTTAACATTTTATAAAGATGTTCTGCAAAAAAGGCCCAGCAGAGGATTCCAAACAGGGAAAGGCCTCTGGTTGGAATCTACTGAAATGTCAGTTTCCTGCACTTTGGTTTTTATTGTCATGGCATGTGACAGATAACAGGTTGATGCAGGCTCCTGCACACAAATATTTTCACTTTACTGATAGGCCAACAAAGCCTAGTGCTCTGATATTTCCTTGCTCTGTCATTTTGTTTGTTTTTTATAAGGTCAATGCAGGCTGTGCTGAAAGGAAAATAAAGCCCTATCCATCTGAGAGGCTGCAAAAACATTTTATGGAAGCAATTTGTGAAAATGATCTACCCTTCTGTAGGTGTGTTAAAAGCAGTTTTGATAAAGTAAGTTTTGATAAAGTAATCTAGTGATGGTTATTACCCAAGATGTTCATCGTCCACTTTTACTTTCATGTGACTGACTTTTATTGATATTCTAATTGCATTATTAGTAACTTAAATTCAGGTAATTAATAAAACACACATTTATTTTCAGTTAATGAATGAAGTAGCTCCACTAAGTACTGGTGTTCAATGTGCAAGCTTACTAGTTACTAAGAAGAAAAAAGGAAAACTGTGCAATTTCAAATAAGGCAGAAAAGAAGGACAATACACAGATGTAAAGTTAAATTACTAGAACAGGTATAAGCTTTAAACTTGCCTTTGTTTCAATATGTATTTGTACTGTACATAAGATGTACTGTAACAAAACTTAATGAAGTCACTGAGATGTTAAAAGCAATGCATAAGGTATAGGATCACTTTAAGGCCATATAGAATTTATTGTATTAGGAATTTGTCTTTTTGCATACCCCAACCTGCTCTACATGAGACACACAGGCAGGGAGAAAAGCTTGGGCTCAGAGCACAGGGTCTGCCATTTATACAGCGCTCCTGTAGCAGTTGGGGTTAAGGGTCTGGCTCAGGGGGCCAACAGAGTAGGATTGCTCTGCTGGCCGTGGGATATGAACTGGCAACCTTCCAGCCACAAAGTGTATGATCTGTTTGTAACCCTCCACTAGCTAGGGAAATGATAATAAGTTTAATTTTTTCAAATTCAAATTTTCCATTCTCTAAAATAAATTGAATGACCATTACACTCTTGGGTTAACAGATGATCTTTGGAAATGTTCTGTGCTGCAAAGACCAGCTGTTACGGTGGCATGTTTTCAGGAATTGCAGTTTTATATCTCTGCATGGGAAAAAGCCTATTTGTTTTCCTTGTATCAGATACACACTTCAGGAACTGCCCACCCTCTAGCTAGCAAGGAATCAATCGGGAAAGAGTTCATTACTAGAATTAAAATTATTGTACCTGCAATACAGTGATTATATAGAAATCCAGCTGCTAGCAAGTTTTAGCTAAACTCTCCAGTGACACATAATCAGGGAACAATGAAGTGCAAATTGTTCCAGTCAGAATTATGCTTTTAGAATGTGCAGTATTGTATTGCTGTAAGGATGTTACAGAACCCGTAAGGTTTGGAAGTGATTTTCAACGAAGAGACAGACAAGACTTAAATTCAAAAGACACGCTCTTTGTTTAGAACTCCAAAAGCAGAACATGTGGCCTATTACAAAAATATTCCCAAAAATGCTTTTACATCACACATTACAGGCAATGCACTATAAATGCAATTGCAATATCAGCTTGATAAAGCCCAGCCCCCTACATGTAAAGGTCTAACAAATAAAAAAAATAAAATGTCACCTCCTGAAGTTAGACATACTGTACAGTACACAGTATAAATGTCTACCACCTTGCAGTTGCAAAATAACAATTTAGGAACATGGATTACAGCTGGTTTGCTCTGATTCTTTGTTTTCTGATCACTTATTTTATATATTTCAGGGACTAAATCTTAGTGTTCTATGATTTGATGAGTCTGTTTTTATCCTCTATTTTTGTGATCTTACTGGGCGACTAGTACATTTGGAATCCTCAGTTACGTGAAAGAAAACCATTGACTTAATTACCTTTTTCAATTATCCCTCTCACCCTCTCTGCCTTATAGCAAAACTTCATAGCTTGTGAAAATTAGTAATGACTGCCAAAGGCATATGGTAGATTGATAATGAAGCAGAGTGTATGGTAGGACAATCACTTGATTCTCACTTGAGGATGCTTAAGCTAAATGGATGGGAATCTTAAGCACGGAACTTGAGCTGGGAGAAAATGAAACTTTTTTATTTTTCTGTAAATGGAACCTTTTTTTAAGATAATTGATATGACGATGGGTGTCGCTGTGGAGTCATGGTTAGCATTGCTGTCTCGCAGCATAGGGCCCTTGGACATTGTATGTGAGACACTAATATTGTACACTTGAGCAAGGTGCTTCCCCTAGAACTGCTCAGGTATATTACCGAGCTGTGTAAATGGATGGAAATGTAAGTCACTTTGGCTACGTTATCACTTTGTCTCACTTACTAGCCCTGAGACCTCAAACGTAAGAGAATAAAGAGACCCCTCTGACCTGTCCACGTTTGAACCACTATGGTGTCTTTTCACATAATGGAGGTTCAATGCCAATTGGGAGAGAAGCACATCCTTCACCAACAGTACTGCAAAACTGTAGGCATCACAGGAGGTTGCAGAGGTCACTCCATTTGTCAAGAGCCCTGGCTAGCTATTTCCACCCTGCCCTCAGAGCTTCTCAGCGAATTGTGCGCCACAACTTGATGAATCCCAGTCACAGTCAACACTAGAGATAGAGTTTGTCCTCGGCACAAACCCGCAACGATCGTCTACTGTACCCAGGTGAATGTCTTTACTGCTTGAGTCGATAGAGAGACCCCAAGAATTTACTCATAAAAAATCACATTCTTTTCTAAGAGCTGCAAAGCTTTTGTACTGTAACTGTCATCACATTGGAAAACATGACCTGAAGTCAAGGTTGCCTTAAACACTAGCAATTGCACTGAGTCCCACACATAGAGTTAGGATACAGCATGCAGAAACAGTGTACTACAATATGGGATCTTATTTCTATTTTTGGTTTCTTGTTGGTTCATATAGGATATGGAATTAGTCTCCTGTTGCTGTTGGCAACAGCACGAAAACTAACTTTTTTAGCCACTTTTGTTGCTTTTTTTTAACCCAATTCATCAAGGTAACGGAATATTTTCTTCTCATGAAATCACCACATAATTCTGTTAATGGGCATTACTACGGAAGATTTTAAAATGGTTCATTCACATTGACTTTTTATCCTTTAAAAAACAGCACTCAGTACACACAATAGGAGAAGGGCAAAGTTCCTTATCTTTTGTGGACTCAAACCCTGTGCAGCAGAGTAAAAGCATTTGTTTTTTGAGCCCAAGAGATTCTTTTAGTTATATCCTTTGTTGGTTGGTGACGGTGCAGTAGGGAGCATTCCTTTTCATTGTGCCTTCATTGACATTTTTTTTTCTTTTGTCAGCTTTCATTTCCTGTTGCCTTTTAGGGTCAGTGGGTTCTTTAGTTGTTCAGGTCAGAGACTCTGCTAGACAACAACCGGGCACAGTTAAATTAACTTATAAATCCTATTTTGAGTTTGGTAATGAATTATGGTTTTAATCAGCTCCAGTTAACATTCAAATCAGTAGTCAAGGAACTGGAAAAATTGCATATTCAAAATATGGAATATGCTCAATTAATGTATCCGACTCGGGCCAAATGGCCTCCACTCATTTGTAAGCTTCCTTATGATCACAGTTTGCCAGCTTGCACAGCACTACTACCACAGCAACTGGCCTGAGTTTCCACTCAGTTTGCAACTCATCAGTCGCTGTGATAAACAGGGTGCGATGATTATCGAAACCACCAGACTGCTATCAGGGTGGTAACTTGTCCCAGCTTGTACAGTATTTAGGTCCAGCAGTAACAACGTCCTTTGTTCAGTCATCGAGTCATTTCATGAGTTTTGGCAATTCTAAGCAAATTGTTTTTCATGGCTTACTCATCTTTTTGTCTTCAACCACATCTCTCGGATGTCCCCTGGACTTCACCATCTTGTGCTTTGATACCTGCTTCCCAAGACCTTGACTCGACTGACCTTTGTGTTTTGATCCTGTCTGCTCAATGGACTCGTGTTTGAATTTTCCCTATATTTTCGGACTCTTTCCCGGCGGCTTGCAACCCCTGCTTGTCTCACTATGGCTTCGGCTTCGATATCAGTATTACTTTCACCAGCCAATTCAGCTTACTCTGCTCAAGGCTGCTTGTGCTTGGATTTTTTTCACTCGTCTCCAGACTGCTGCTCATACCAGCTGTAGTAGCAAGTCTCATAATTACATTTTAAATTTGTGTAAACTTTTAATTTAACAGGTTAGACTGTGATACAAAACCTCAAAGCTATTGGAACGCAAAACAGAAATACATTTTTAACATCTATATTTAATCTTTATTGTACCTATAAGTCCACTGTTTCAATCTATCATTTATGGTCTACATACTACAAAAAGTAAAAAACTTACTCTTCCCAAGTATTTCTATTCTCACTAGACAAGGAAAGACCCCAGTTATAGAATGTTTTTTCACTGCTTTCTCTGAGCACATTGAACTGTGGCACTGAAACAATCCCATAATGCATGGCTCTCCATCCTCTATTAAAGGTCCAGGAGGAAAGAAAGATCCAGAAGGAGTAGACAGTTAAAGAAAAGCATTGCCAGGGCTGCTGAGACCATAAAGACTCTTGAGGATGGGATCTTCAAAGGAAATCAATGTTTGGCAGCCGAAATGGCAAAGTGGAACTGGAGATACTTCAAAGCTGGGCCTCCATTGTGGTCTCAGCTGTTCCAGGCTTCAGTGTGGCCTGAAGTTGTACCAGAGGAAAACAGCATGCAAATACTTGGGTGTGAAGAGTATTCTCCGCTTTCCAGCCAGCAAAGGCAACTGGAGTAAATTCTCATACTCCAGGTTGTGCTCCAGGGTCTCCAGGTTGTGCTGGTGGACAGATCAGAAACAAGTTGTGCAAACTAGAGCACAGCAGAAAGAAAAAAATGTGCATGATGTGTTTAGCATATTGGAAGCCAGAAAGTGTAAAAGCTCAGATACTATTATTAGAAATAAGTAGTTTAATAGTGCCTTTTTAGATTAAATGAAATTTGTAAATGCATTTTTATAAGGTGCATTTATGGAGGAATCTCTGTGAATATTTCAGAATTCTTTTATTTCATGCCTTTTCATAATGCTCACCAGAGGAATAAGGCCTACTTCTGCAGACACTCCTATGATAGGCCCACTATCAAGCTGCTTGCTATCTGACTTTTACAAACTCCACAGTGCCTTCCAGGAGATTTGAGAACAAAAATGTCTCTAACTTAACCATTCTGCAAGCTTGCAGGTTGTGTAACTGTCCCAGTATGCCATTACCAACTCAAGCCTGTACCCGGTTTTGTTCAAAACTTTGTTTAAAACATCCTGCTTATGTAGTGTGGATATGTGCAGTCAGTATGCTGTTTTTTTAAGTGAAAAGGGGATTTGAACTATTATTATTGATATAAAACATATATCAGTAGCAGATGTGCCATCATCCATTAAATTAGACTACATTCACGTTATGCATCAGCGGTTAGCAGGCATGTTATCAGCAGCTAAAATAGCAGGTAACACAGGTTACTTAAGCATAGGACTTTATATCACAACTGCTGTTCCATTGTCCAGTACATACTGTAGTACATGAGAACCTACAGGGGTTCATGGTGCAGCACAATTTTCACTTATGGATAAAAGAAGCAGAAAAGCAAAGGACAAATCTCACAGTATCCCAGAGATCCTCACTCCTTTTTCACACATACCCCTTTTCCTTTGGTTCTTTTTTTCCTCAGCGTTGCAATGAACACAAATCACAGATCAGACCCACTTAACCCCTTGACCACCTTTTGGCTCTCAACTGTAAATTTCCGTAAGTCTTACATTGCATTGCACTCAAGTTTTCAACTCTCTAATTGGTATGTACTGTAATATACTAATTGCAATTAATCACTGTAAATTTGGGATACTTAGAGAGTGTCCACCCTAACTGTGTATGATTGCAGCTGTTTAATATGCAAAGGAGCAGGTAAAGGTTAATTCCATGATGAAAAATAGAAGATTCTCAATATTTTGGCTGCTAAGCCATTTTCAGATGTGAAGGAGGCTCAACACCAGTAATGTTGTGTTTGTTCTTTCTATTTTTCAGTCTGAAATTAACCTTTGCTTGATCCTTTACAGCCGACGCACACTGACTCAGATCGCCACTCAAACTTCTTTTTTTTTAATATGTACTGCTTTCCAATAATACTGTGCTTTATTGTGCTTAGTAGGTTATAATTCTATTCATTTATTGTGTGTTACTTGTGCTTGCATAATCATAATTTTATTAATTTACTGCATTGTACTTGCTTGTACTTATCTATTACTTCCTTTGAATGTAAAGTGTGTAAATTGCCCTAGTTTATGGCATCTGGTAAATACAGTTATTTAAATTACTCTACATATCAAGTACATATTTAAGATAAAAAGTCGCATTTTCTGTGTTTATTCAATGTTTAAATTCGTTATACACATTATATATAAACACATATTTGTCAGAAACAGTGACCTTCATCAGAGGTTAATTCAAGAACAGCATCTAATTGTTCAGGAGGCCTGTTCTTTATTGCTGGTGTGCTCCCTCTTGTTCTTTTATCTCTATTTCTTTCAACCCTGGTGCAATTTTTCCTGTTTTCTTACCCATGACTGTGCAGGACCTGCAGGTATTGGCATATGAAAGGAGTGTGCGTGTATTGAGGTAGGCTCTAGGAGTTGTTGCACTAGCAACATATAACAACACAGGAAATTGGGAAATTATCTATTAATGTTATAGAAACAAGAAACTAACTCAGCAATAAAGTGGCTAGCTTGTCCATCTTGTCTAGTCCAGGGCAGACCAACTGAACATGATGGTGGGGATTTAGTTTTGTTGCCATTTTTGAGTACCAAATTGTTAGGACGTTTAGATATAACTTAAAATGGACCAATGAGTTGAGCCTCTTTAGCTGTGTTTGTAATAGCCTGTATTCTTCTCCTTGTCAATCAATGAGTGAGTGAGTGTTATTCTGCCTGAGCTCTGTTTGTGGTCCATTGTTCTGTATGTTTTTCTAGATGTAACCAAGGCACTTCCTTCATGCACGGAATTCCATGAATATCTGACCAGTCAACTAGTACTCTGCCAGAGTGGCTGCTGTCTAATTAGCGATGAGGATTTGAGACTCTCTCAGCTAAAATACTGACCCCATACACTATCAGAATTTAGTTCTTTGTTGCTTTTAGTACCTAGATGTGTCATTTTTACTTGCCTAACATAATTTGATAATACATTTAAGGCACCTTTTATGTACAGTATTTGTTTAATTAGTAAATGACTCATGGGGATTTCTGACTAGTTGACATGTCTATAAAACAGTAAAAGGAGAATTACTTGTGTTTTCAAATATATAGACATTGCATTCTCTAAAGCATTAGTGGTTTGGTGGGTATTTGCCAACTTCTGTGTTCTGTAAAGGGCAGTCCTTTCACCCAGACTCCATGAGAAAAGTATCTGCTAATGCTGTGTATTTCAAAGTACTTTTATCTGGTAACATTGTCTTAGTGGCAATATTATGTTTGTGTCATTGAACTCAATAAATGTATCATTTACTGACTAATTCAGTTTTATATCTGTTTTATGGAGTTTACAATGTCCTTTATAACATTGAAGGCAGATAGTGATAAAAAACTAACCAAACAAAAGCAGCAGAATGCTAATCCAGTAAGTGATATAAAGAACAGTCAGAACAAAAGAAATATAAAAACAAATACTGCATGCAGAACATTATTAATTATATCACACTCCGGGAAAGAATGGAATGTATATTTTAAAATGGTTTCACCATCTTGTTCATAGTTTCACTATTCAAGGAAGAATATGAATGCCAGAATGACAAAAATGCATATTGAATGCACCTCCTCAGTTACATTAGGTGTGGCAAAATACAGTTTGATTACTTGATACCTCCAGAAAATATATTTTAGGGAGCCACTGCATCCTCAACCTGCAGAAAGGGTAGTAAAAAGGGACCAGCACAGGGTAGACCAATATTTACTAAGTCGTCAGCTGGCTGAAATCTACGTCAAATCCATCTTACTGTTTATTAAAAATTGTAAAAGAGACATCTTGCCCTTTAAAACCACCTGTTTCCTAGCAACCTTCCTGCCTGCAGTACAGAAGGTACAAGTTCAGAACTGTCTGTCAGCACTCTATAGGTATAACAAATATATTAATCGATTTCCCAGCTCCTATCTACATTCACGTACTGTAAGTGACCTTGCATTTAACCTGTTTACATATTTAATGCATTTGTGTATGTCTAAGGCATTTATTAAATCTCATTTCACTCAGTTTTTGCAACATTGCCTGACCAAGGACTCAGGAAAACTGCCTTACAGATCCCTAGTTGTCTTACTAAGAGTTAAGGATTGCAAATCTAGTGAAAATTATACATTTGGCACACAAACCCTTGTGAATTGAACTATTATGTCCTCAATGAAGTGGTGACATCAGAGGTTTATCTGTGAAAACAACTATGAGGTACAGTATCTATGACTGTGAGGAGGTGGCTTCATGTGTAATATTTCTGCAAGTGGAGCTTAAAACCAATTATCCCTTTGAACCTATTTGTCTTCTTTTCTTTTTAGATGCTGGAACAGCATTTTAAACACAAATAGAAAGATGTTAAGAGTATCCTCAGTTCTTGGTAACACATGGGCCTGAAATGCAATAAACTATGGGAAAAACAAAACAAAAGCCTGCTTAGTGACAAAAAACCCATTAATCTCCATGAGTGATTAACAACACATGAGGGATTATAATATCATTATTTTAAAGTCTGCAGCATTTTTAAATCATCCTGCATTGAATACATAGTTCTGAGGCAGCGTAGATCAGAATGATAAATTTGAAAGACACGTACTCATCATGAACATTGCTTGTTTCATTAAACCTAATCTTAAATCACTATCTTTGAAAGGGGTACAGTACCTAATCCTGCAATCTACATTAGAAAGTTCGCTTGAGTCATCAGACTAAAAAAGTTGCTTTGCTTCCTATGTATAACATCATCATTACTCACAGGTCAAAATCTTAATTACATAGATGGATATGTCTGATAAAATATAAATGAATGGAAAAGTGTAATGCACTTACATTATTACAGAGAATAATGCCTTAGAAATCCCCTTTCAAAGATGACTATCTGGAGTAGTTTTAGAACGTGACTTTTTTTCAAACAGTATACAATAGGTCTGTTCTTTGTGTTAGGTCATTCGGTAGTTCTGGGACCAGCAGAAGCTCCACTTGCACATTGAAAAAAAAACAAAAAAAGCACAACATTTAGGATGTGAAGTCTTCTTCAGGTGTGTGACCCTTTTTATTTTTCAGAATGTAGTTAACCTCTATTTGTTCCATTACAGTCTGTTTGCTGATGCAGCTCCCCTATCTAACCTCATTAGGTAGTGATGTCTGTGGTGTACCACAACTGTACGTTAAGTGCTCTCCTTTCCCTAATGCTGTCTCCTTTGTGAATTAATCAGCAGTAAAAATGCAGTGAATATTACAGAATTTATGGCAGGCATGAAAGAAGCAGAACAAAAAGTTAATTTGCAAGACATAGGACAAAAAAAAACAATTAAAATGAGTATTTGTAGTCCTCTTGTGCACCGCACACAGCTTTGGGGTGGGTACCAGGAATGTTTTCCGATGCTCCCTGTTACATTTTAAGTGACACTAGTCTGACCTTTGCCTTCTTGTTCTGGCTATTTTATCAGCTTGCTGTTCTTCACATGGCATAAGATCTGATGCATTGTTCTCCTTATAGATGGCATTGATAAACCTGTCTCCATCAGCTTTGTTACTCTTCAAACCTGATTTTCTCTTGATTTTTTGTTCACATATCATGTCTTTTGTCACAGAAGAACACCCATAGACATAACCTCCCTCATCCCCTAGGGCAACCCTAACATCACTTTCAACATGCACTTTATACAGTAATGGCTGACATATATAATGCCTCCCCACCACACATCCAGCTGTAAACTGCCAGACAAATCATTTCATATTATCAGACTTACATATATTATTGTCTCATAATAAAAACTAGATGTAAGTAATAATATATACTGTAGTTATTGTATTTATTATTAATGAAGTAATTACCAGGAATGAAGTATGGAACAAGAAAAATAATCCAAGAAAAAAGATTTAATTGAACTTTCACTGGTTTAAAAACTGACATAATGGGACTGTTTTGCTCATATTCACTGCCCCTTTAATCCTTAATTCATTGTAGCAACTATTAGCTTACAAAGGGCTCCAAGACAAGAAATTACATTCCAGACAGCTGCACATTATATGAATAATTTGCAATCAACATATATTGAAGCTATGTGATTGCCATTATGCTCATTTTAATTTGCAGAAATATGGAGTATTGTTTAGATGTTGTGAAGAGCATAACATCTATCAAAATGATAGCAATTTCTCAAGGAATGGCATCCTTTATTCATGCTATATAGTTACTTTTGAATGCAGATGCCGTAAGCTGCATAATATCAAAAGGATCCAATTTTATAATCAGTGGGCTTTACTGCCCTCACAGTTTCCTTAATGGTTATTGTGTTTATAGCTCAAAGTCAGAAGTCTCAGCTATTGCAGAGAACATTTCAGGCCAATGCCTTATTTAAAGGAGGTTATATTCTCTGCAGTTTCCATTTAGTTCATTTATTTTTGTTATATTGTATTATCTTCTGTCATATGATCTGTTCAATTTTACATTGGCATTTCTGCTTTTTTTACATTCAAATAACTACAGAATCATAAAAAAGCATCTGAAAGAAATACTGAAGGCTAAAAAATAATACATAGTAAAAGTCACTTTCACTGCAATGTTTTATTAATAAGCAAAGAGAAACAGAGAAAACGATGTTATAACTCCAAAACTTCAATATATCAATTAAGACACAATTAACACCTCAGCGCAGTGTAATTAAAAAAACATCCTTAAATGGCTTATTTATTGGAATTTGATTACCACTCTGCAAAAGAAATGAATAGGATAATCAGAAAATACCTGCTGCACACAATCACATTAGATATTACAAGCTCTTCTAAATAAAGGGTATTAAAGACTCTCCTGGAGAAACTTGATTTAGTCCTCTCTTGGACAATTAAAAGTGACAGAGCTATAGAAAGGTCCACAAATTTAGACACCGACGGCCAAGAACGATATTTGTCCTAAAAATACAATGCCTCTCTGTGGCAATAGGGTATGAAATAGGAAAATTAATACTAATGCAAGACTAGTGAAAGTAACCATAAAGGTTCTGAGACGAGAATTAATTTTTTGGGTTAGACCCTTTAGATTGGTAGTTAGGATGTAAAGTACCTGTGGAGATGTTGCTAAAGGCAACAAATCTATAAGCCTGCCGTAGTGGTTATTATAGGAGCTTGGGTAGTTGGGATGAAAACTGCACACAATTCTGTTAAACAAGTGTCTTCAAACTAAGCTTGTAAGATTAGTAAGCAGCAGATTTACTTATTCATCAATCTAACTGCCTATACATTTAACAGATTACTGTAGGAGCGCATTCCTCCGCCTGCTTGTAGTTTTCTAAGGTTAGAACAATGTCAAGTAACAAAAACATTATACTCCCAACATGTCCAAAGATCTTCGTATCCTACAGAACATTCAAGTAATTTTTCTGATTAGCATTTGTCTTTTTCAAGAATGTTGAGTTACAAACATCCAGGTTTGATTCTTGCTCCAAGTCTCCTCAATACAACAACAGACCTAGAGTTTGAATCTCTCAGTTGAGGCTGCCAAAGGGAAATAATCCCAGATTTATCTGCATCTGTGGGCTGTGAAATCCCTGGGAAAAGAGCCTATTAAGAGTTGTGAGAAGGGAAATATTGATAAAACAGTTATCTTTATTCTGCGAAAAGAGGCTTTGCCACATCCCAGTAGCTATGGCAAAGCAAGGCTTTTCTGTCATCTGCATAGAACAATAAATCTACGTTGTCAGTGGTATAGCTAACTTAACCTATCAAAGCTTTTTGGCTTGGCTGACAGTCTAAGGCTTATTTCCAAATATGCATACTATACATATTCATCTAATTGCCTTCACTATGAAGTCTGGACCTTAAAAAAAAACAGTATTGGTCTCATTGTAAATTTCAATGAAGTCATGTTCTCTTTCATTAATTTCAAGTTCTGTTCCCAGATATCTATTGCTTTTCCACATATGCTTTTATAAATAAAACTACCATGAAAAATATTTTGAATAAATCATTAGCTCAATGTTGCATGAACAAATTTGGACATTTTGGTAGCATTAGCTATTCTATTAAGATGTGAGAGGGTAGTGGGCTCAGACAAGAACTGCAATCTTGTCTGAACCAATCACCCTCTCATAAAGCATAAAAGACAATTCAATGAGAAACTTAAATCGGTAGGACTAAATCTCTAACTTTTGATCCATCATCATTATATGAACATCAACTTCCACCCATTTATTGGGTGGTGAGAATTCATTAATTGAGAACTAAAGTAGCAATGGATACCATTTTACACTCTCATTAAATTTAATGCGTTTTCTTTTTGTTTTACTGACAAGAATCAATCAAGCACCATACCAAAAGTAATATTTTCTATCTCTGTTAATTAATAACCAAGCTATCTGGTATTTGATTATGGGACAATGTTCTGCTTTACTGTGTGGACAACTACATTGTCTTGGTTCAAGACATGCTCATTCTCAGCTCATAGTTGGTTTTCATAATTTTAGAGGGCTTAAGATAAGGAAAACAAGATTGTAAATCAAAAGAGGCATTATGCTATACTTGTCAATTTGATAAATCCTTGTTTAGTCCCCTAAATCCCCATGATGCCTTACAATTGTTTTAGGAACATAATTTTAGTTGATTAGAATATATTACTATTCAATGGGCATACAAAACAGTTCAATTAAAACAATGGAGTTTTTATACAATGTGCCTCATCACTTCTCCTCATACAGAACACCTTTCAAGTTTGCACAATCTAATAATTGACTGGCCTATTAATTGTTAAATATCCCAGAAGAATTATCACTATACATATTAGATGCATCACATTTTACATACAACAATGAAGAATCAAGGAGAAAACCTATTTTATCCTTCCTCAATTCCTTTAATTCCAGCACCAGTCAAATTGAATTAATCAGCAGTAAAAAACAGTACAACAGACACAAACAACAGCACAGACATTCAACTCCATTACACATTATCACACAGAATTGCATTTATGTACTGTACGTCATCCTGGAAGTCCCTAAGATTGATATGAGGGATGTTTATTGAAGTAAATAGCCTTTTTTATAATTTTGTGTTTTTTCTATAAATTTGGTAATGAACCTTGGAGACAGTGTAAATGTATAAAAACCAGCTTTAAATAATTTTGGACAGAAAAAAAAAACTGATGAAAAAGAATTACTCAACTTGATCCACAGCCAGAGCTGGATTATTTCCGGAATAAAGAACCCTTTTTCCTTGTGTGAGAATCAAAGCTTCACTGTACAAACATAACCCATTAAAAACAAACTGCTACAGCATTCTGTTGTCAGGCTCAGGCTGCAGGTACACTACCCTGAAGGGAGACTATAATGGAATCATATAAACTGAGGAATGTGAGACATATCAGACTGGCACAGGGGTCATTTTAAAGCATGGGCAGCTGGGTGAGTTGAAAGGAAGAGATAGGAGGAGTACAGAAATAAAAATAACTGATTTCCTACTGTTTTAGCTGATTCAAAGGTCTTTTTCTTGTATTTGTATTCAAATGATCAGAGTCCTTAGGAATCTATTGGATTTTGAAGTTGAGCGTAAAATTCTAGAGTACATTTTCTGTTGTTTGATAAAAAAGTAGTGGTGTCCTATTTGCTAAAATATATTGCAAATACAATTCCTAATCAGCCAATTTAACCCTGGAAAATGACCCCTAATAGGACTGAAAAATATGAAAAATGTTTAGGCATAATTGATGCAGGCTAATGCACACGAAATGATTAAGTAATCTGAAGCATTTTTGCACTGCACAATAGGACAGAATCCAACAAATTAAATTAAATTAAATTAAATTATTATTATTTAAATTTTGGTAATGCCAAGATATACTGCTTACTTAGAAGATTCTCAGATCAGATAATGAGCAAGAAATCTTCTGTAGTAATGTACTGTTGGCCTGCACACATTCAACTAAAATACAATACAGTTCTAGACTCCAGCTTTGACTTGCGGGTTCAAATGTAGTGTGGGATACTGCTGTTGTGCCCTTCAACATAAATGTCCAGATAAATTAATTTGTCATCATTGTTAATGCAAATTTGATTTCAATTGACTAATGCAGTAAGATAAATGAATTAAAAATTCTTACTATAAAACAGTAATCTAAATGTAAAGGCACCAAAAAGGTGGACAAAAGGATGGAGAAATACTGTATTACTGTTGAATACATTATAAAGATGCAATATATTTTAAATTTAGTGTATTACTTTTATTATGTAAATATTATCCATAGGCTATCAGAACTTTGAACAATTAGTTCAAAATCTCAAAAGATTCCAAAATTGCTAAGAACAATCTGTATAAAAAATAACTGTTTTGATGCTCTACCAACAACGCCTACTGGGACCTGCTGCCAGTGAAGCGCACCTAAAGTTAAATGGAGTATTAAAATAGACATATTGGTGTGGTTCTCTACAGCTCGGTGCAATCATAGTTCAATATGATTTATTACAATCACTGATATTCTGGCCAAAGGCAGGCAGCTTTATCAAGCTGGCAGGTGAAAACACTGAGTTCCATCCACCTGCCTGTTTGATATGCCAGTCAGAATCCACACCCAACTTTTGAAAAACTTTTGAAAATAGCTATAGAATATATCTTGTATCATTTGAAGAAAACTGAAAGTAAACCTGAAAATGAGCAAATAAAATATACTTTGTGCCGCTCCTCACACTTCTTTTAAATACATAAAAAACTTCCAATGAAAACTGTCCAGAATTCACACTGGAGCTTAAATTCTAATCTGCAGTAGTTTTATCCAAAAAGATACAATAAATATGAAATTGTGTGTTTCAGTTTTACAATAACAACTTTACCACAGTTAGAATAGCAATATACTGTATAGAGGTGGGGTGACAGGGGCTAGCACTGCTCACTTGTAGCACTGTGGCCTTGGGTTGTGGAGTTTGTACAGTATGTTCTCCCTGAGATCCTGTGGGTTTCCTCTGGTACCGTTGGTTAATTGGCTTTGGGTGAAATTGGTCCTGTTGTGAGTGTGTATGTGTTTGTTTTCTATGTGTACCCTGCAATGTATTGGCATCCCATGTAGGGTGTATCCTTCCTTGTGTCTATTGCTTTCCATGTTAGGTTGTGGTTTCTATGTGACCTTGTACTAAATAAAGCTGTTAGACTATGAATGGAAGGATATATACAGCTGGGTCTGAAAGCATTGCAAGCTACAGTTTAAGCAGATATAATCGTATTTTCCCATTTAGCTTTTTATTTTCTTCTCTAGCCAGTGTTCTTTAAGACTCACATTTCACAGATTTCCAAATTTAAAATTAAAGAATGTCGGATCCTATGTATTTATATACCTAATCTCAGTTGTGTAAACAAGGTGTAAATGTGCTGACCTGGCACATCAATTCAATTTGTATATAAACATCACCAGATTTACTTTCAACACTGCAAAGCAATTAAATGTTCCACTCTCTCTGAAGCTGCTCATAACAGTCTTTTTCCAGTCATAAATACATTTTAAAAAAGTGGATAAGAAAATAAAAACACAAATGATAATAGTAATAAAAACATTTACATTTCAATGACAGCTAATCCCTGTGAAATCAATCTGAGGATTTGGAAAGAGAGCAATACCTTATTTAATGATGGTACTGTATGTGTATGTGCTGCATGACTACCTTATTCAAAACTGACTAAATATTTTTCAGTTTAGCATGATGATTAGGAATGTAGAGGATGAATTAGCCCTGTATAGTGCAGAAGTAGTCAATTACAGTACATCCTTGAGAACACTGCAGGAGTTAAAAACAAAACAAGGGGGAGAGGCTGTATCTTTAGGTATTTGGTTAAATCCAGAGCTGTTATTGTGCATGAAATTCCTACCAGGTTCTGTAAGGCCATAAAGTACAGAACAATGTTTTGTGCCTGTCATAGCAAATGCATTGGTCCTACTGGCATGGGGTCATGTTAAGTGACATGTAGCAAACGAACAACAGTATTCCATTAAAATCAATGCATCAAGAAGGGTTAATTTAAAATTACTGTGTGTCATATTTTGCAGTGGTATACTAAGCCCACTCTCCAAAACCAAGCTAAAATACAGTACAATATGTTAATTCACAACACAGTCTGGTTAATTTTTTTGTCTGTCACTTTTTAGGTACAGAGCTAGATTTTACAGAAGTGTTTGCCTATTTTAGTAACTTTACAGATGCAGCCTTCTAAGGTGTATTTGTAAAAACAAAATTGTCAGAATCCATGAAGCTCGAGAATTTAACTCAGAATGTGGGGTCTCATATACAAACTTGGACAACTGTTTCCCAATTCTTTGTGTAGTCATGGAGATTAGCGGTCAAAATAACACAAACGTGTGAATTTGAAGAAAAGAAAATGAATATATTACAGTACTGTACATCACATTATTACTTTACATCAGTTTTAAGTATCCTTGCAGTTTTGTAGCGTTGGTGATCTATATTTAATAAAAATATAGAAAACACACACATCATTAATGTAGAGACTCAGAAAACTTTGTAAACAGTAGTTACTCCCAAGTATAAAAAATGGTTGTATAACCGTGAGAGCTAGGTTTGATTTGAAAAAGAATGAATAAAGGATTTATTGTAATTTATTTTTAAGAATTGGAATTAGAAGGTGGAATAACTTGGAAGTACAGAACTCTAATACTTAAGGACACCAAAAAATAAATACAAAGACAAGCAGCAGCCTACTGTATTACTCAAATTAGCACAGAAGCCCTGTTTCAAAGCCCAGAAACATTAGTAACAGGTATTTTGTTCCATGTGTGGTGGAAATTCAAGGTTAGAGAACATGGCCTGCTATGATTTCTGTAGCACAAACATCATAACAGACATCATGCAATATAAGGTAGGGCTTCACAAGGACATTGTACAACCTGTCTTATTTTTGTATTGTTCACTTCTGGCTGGGTAACCAAGCATGCTGTATGAGATTGGATACAGTAGCTGAGTGAATCATGTTCATTTGACAGGAATTCCTCAAACAAATTGTTAGAAGACCTTCTGTGGATGGGACTTGTTGATTTTATTTTATACTTAAGCTATTTATAACAAGTGAAAGCTGATGCAGAGAGTGGTATATAGAGTTTTAGTCAGGGCTATGTACAGTATCTGAGTCTTTACGTTAATGATATCTATGCTATCAGTCAGCAGTCATATCACCCTGCAACCCACTGAAGCTAAGCAGGTGTAAGCCCGGTCAGTACCTGGATGGCAGACCTCCTGGGAAAGCTAAGGTTGCTGCTGGAAGAGGTGTTAGTGGGGCCAGCTGGGGGTTGCTCATCCTGCGGTCCATGTGGGTCCTAATGCCCCATTATAGTGACGGGGACACTATATATAAGTAATGGAATGGTATAAGTCAAATTAAATAATAACAATAATAATAACATTAATAATAAAGAGAACAACTAATATTACTATCTCTGTTGTCCTATTTTAATGAGCCAAAGTTTCCCTATGATTGCCCTCAACAATGATAAAGGGTGAATTCCAAAGTGACAACCTCCTATTAAATAAATAAATAAACTAGGAAACTCTGTGCTTTGATTAAAATATGGAGACAATTTCCTTTTCATTATAGTTACATAATGACATCTAATTGTCTTTCTGACTTCTAATGGCTTTTCTTAATGAAAAAATTGCTTCTATTATATAAGCTTGCAACCCTGACAAAAGCAGTAGGGATGAGAATAGTCATGTGAGGGGTTGGGGAAGCTGGTGTGTAATGGTGTAGGGGGGCTTTCTTACTATAAATTATAAGCACAGCAAGTGGCTAATTGACTGCAGCTTTGAGATTAAAGTCTCCTGTCCAAACATTACTCCAAAGAGTGGCTAATGAGTTCATTTCAGGTTTTATTATGACCTGACAAAGTTATCACTATATAATTGTAAATTCCGAAGCCTTAATCTGTAATCACATGCAGGGAGAAGGCACCCAATTTATAATTACGAAAGACATACAAAATGTTTTACGTAGGGGGTTTTTGATTAAAGTGCAGTCACGTTAAAGTGTCATTATCTATTCCAGGAATTTTCAGCTGATGTCCTTGGAAGGCAGCACCCAGCAGTTATTTATAAACCCATTTAAACCATCATCTTAGAAAATGGTGAAAAATGCTTAAGTTTGTCTCATTAAGGAAATGGGTTCAGTTAGGTAGTCAAGTGTGCAGACAGAATGAGAACCAGAAAATCCTGCTGCCCTCAAGGACCAAACATGAGAACTCCTACAGTACTTCTGCAAACATCAGTTAAGCAGGTAAAAGTTGATTTTCATTAAAGCGCTTGACTCTCATGGCAGATTTTAAAAGTAGAAGCCCGTCTTTGTTCCATAATAGTTCTGCACTCCCCCTCTTGATTGAGGACTTGTTGAAAGTCCATATCTTGCCCAAAGTAATTTCAAGGCCCACTAGTGGAACAGCCCAAGAGATTTCTGTTATTTTTACTTGATGTTATGATGGTGCCAGTAGAGTATGTACTATCCAGGAAGTTTGTAAACATGCTTGGGCCATAGTACACATAGAATCCAATAAATCTTTTGAGGTCACAGATCTAAAAGTTTTCATCTTTTAAAAGGGGATTTATATCTAAATATTGTACATAAAGGTTACTGGTTTTTCAAAACTGCAGTAATGGTTTAATGTATTATTTACATTTTATTTAAATGCATAAGCACTTAGAAAATAACAAGAACGTGGTTTTGCAACATGGTAGATTTACAGCGTGTACTGTACCTCATTGTTTAATTTATTTAAATTTTGTTGAAATGGTGTCAAATGTTTATATAAGCCGCTTGCAGGTCCACATATTTACTGTTTGAAAATATGTTTGTTAGTGATTGAAAGGTGTGTTAATGGATGTGGATGTTTGCCCGTTATGCTTTCCGGGATGTAGGAGCAGCAATATCCTGTTGCTGGTACTGTAACATTAGTTTTTTTACGGGACAGGGTTGTTAAGTCTTGTGCCCAACCTTCAACATGGAGGACCTGGCACCCGACTTGGGACACAAACCCACTACCCTGAGATTATGAGTCCCATACTCTACCAACAGAGCTAGTTGGGGCCCAAAAGTAAGTTAAGGTGTAGTCTTTTGTGAAAAATGAGATGAAAAACATAGCTAACAAAAAGGCAATGCAAGCAGTTGTGCTGCAAGCTATTTGTTAAGTAAAAACAGGGCCATGCAGATTTTTAATATTGTTTAGTCTTGACCTAATAAATAAACATGGTCTTTAGATCACTGAAATAAAATGTCAGAAAAGTAAATAATAAAATTGATGTGAGAGGAAATTAAACAGGCTTGAAAGGCATTGGATCTGGAATTGCCTGTTTTTTTTTATCCTGCTCATCGACACAAAGCTCTTCAAACCACAACTCACAACTTTTTGAGGGATACTTTTCAACTACAGTATGTTTATTTAAAAACTGTTAGAATGGCAGTTATCAGAATTGAATTAAATGATAAAAGCAATAAAAACACGAACCTGGATTTTAAAGAAGGTTTACTATGCTGCCAGCAAAACAGCCTCAAGTTATTATTTTATGAAATCGCTAGTGGGAAACTGCCTTTGAAATTCTGGAGAACTAGTGATATGCCATGTAAAGCGATCGCCCCTTTCATTTTTTTGTAAAGCTTGGCACAACGTGGCATTACAAAGCAATGAGATAATTTCTTCATAGAAAAACATTTTTTCAGACAGTTCTCCCATGTCTGAATGCATATTTCATGGTTAAAGGTCATATACAGTATGCAGAGAGGAAACTCCCTACATAACTGCAAATCACTTTAAGCAGTCATGACTGATAGGGTTAGTAAGTGCAAGTAGCACATTATACAAAACAAAAATTTACTTATAATTAGCTATAAATAAGGTAATTTCTTTGTTTCTTTCTTTGGTCTTGCGTCTGCAGTCTGAATCTGTTCTGTGAAATGGAATTCAGAATTGCGATAACTGAACAAAATTACAAGTGATAAGTCAATTTAGTTGTTTTACACCTTATTAGTCAATGTGCAGGTGTACAGAAATATGCTAACAACAGGGATTAGGTAGAGGAGATAAAATATTAATCATTGGTCACATGTGAAGTGAATTCTGCTTTCCTGCTGTGAAAAGGCTTGTCAATACCCACTGCAGAGCTTTAGCAGCTGCAAGGAGAATCTGTCTGGTCTTGCTAATGCATTGTATAATTCTACCATAACATCCTTCGATTTAAAATCTATACTTTTAATTGTATATGCTAAGATTGTGTTTCTCTTTATTATTGCTTTCTCACATTGTCTAGAAGCTGTAAATGATGTGTCAACATAAATACCTAAGTCTTCTTCATAATCAGCCTCTTCAATCTCAGAGGGCTCAAAGAAGCTTTAAGAGGGTGGTCTAAATTCATTTTTATGGAAAAGAGTTCTTGCATAGTGCCAGGAATGGCTTAATTGCATACTTTTGCACAATGTTGTAGGTAATTACTTGAATGCTTAGCAACCCTGTATGATTAAAGGTTTCTTTAAATAGATGAAGAACCAACTGGAAAGTGTCTTTTTCAGAGAACAGCCATTGCAAAACTTGAAGGTTAGGAAAGACTTGAAATACCTCCAAAGTTTAAGGATAGTTTCGTTCCTTCCAGGTTTTATGGAAAATTGTTTGGAACTGACCACATATGAAACAAAAAGGTTTGTCTTTTGATTCTTAAGCTGGCTTCTAAAGAATCCACGCTTTTGCTCCAGGAAAAGAAGGAAAAGCTTGGCTTTCTGCCAAAAATGAGCATGAATGGATGCAGTCTCAGGCTGCGATGGGAGCATGATTAACTTCCTCCAGAACAGCCAAAGCCCCATTGAGAGGGAGAAAGAGCTACCTCTGGGACAGAGAAATTTCAATCACCAGGAAAAGCTGAGAAAATCCCATGGGGCATGAGAAAGAAAGATTGGTGGAAAGCTGAATACTTTCATGATCTGAGATAAGGTGAAAAGGTTTGATTCCAATATGGATCGCAGGTCCTCTCTCTATGGTTTTTCTCTATTTAAATTGCTATGCTATCCTTTGGGGCACACAGAAATTAGTGGTAAAAAAAGGTTTGCTGTGCAGAGGCCATCCATAACCTCCCTACCTGTAAGGAGGGTCTTCCACACCAATCAGGAGGACAAGAGAACAACATGTTTTGGACGTTTATCCAACGTTTATCCAACCTCACTTCTAAAACCAGGAAGAAAACATGGTAGAAATTAGTCTTAAAGAAGAATCAGGTGAATAATATTCAAGCTACTACAGTAAAGTTGTAGACAGTGACAGTGGTGTTAATACCTTCAAAGCCTGATCTAGTCAGATCTCAGAAGTTAAGCAAGGCTAGGTGTGGTTAGTACTGACTTGGGTAACATCTAAAGAATATCAGGTTGCCATCATAAGAAGTGTTTTGTTTTAGAGGTGATTTTTGCAACCAATAACCCAGTATGATTAAATGAGATGTTAAATGTCATTAAGATACTGTTCATAAGAATAATATCATTAACAGCGCTCATGCTAAATTCTACTCTGGGTTTATACAATCTGGTTCAATTAAAAATTTCTGCACTTTCTTACTTCTCTACCTGAGATAGTTTAAAAGAAACATTTAAATTTTTGTTGCACTTAAAGCAGTATGACAGTACAAGAGAGCTAATATACCCTATAATCCATAATCTTGTATAAATAGGTAGCTTGTATTAACAGCTATTAATAATAGCTTATAAAATTGAAAAGTGTGTACAGTATGTGAAATATGTTAAACACAAATACTGAGTAGGTCACAGCCCTACAGTTATGTGAGGGAAATAAAAAATATCCTAGACAGCCCATTTTTATTTATCACCTGTGGCTTCATATTAAAACTTATAGATCACTTGATTTTACTAAAATATAACCAGAGCCTTTATATTTTCTAATCAAAAGTCACCCTCAAATTTAGACCTGTTCTAAATCTAAAATCTAGTGCTTCAGTAGGTCCCTTTACTTTACTCACACTGGACTGACATTTTTCCTGTGCTGTCTAAAAGACTCCAAAATGTTTTTATGCAGGTGCACTTCCAATAACTCAATTAAATAGTTTTAACAAGTGATTTCAAAGAATGCATTCCAGACAACTGTCACACGTGACTCACAAAGAAATTAAACAAAACATTCAGTGCAATCGGATGAAAACCTTATATTTTGACCCTTTTATATGGGCCATTCAACTTTTTGAGGCAATTAAGTAACAATTGCAGGAGATGTTCTAAACAGGCAAGAGCATGTTGCTTAATGCATCTCAGGTCATTGCTGCTTTCCTGAAAGACATTATATTAAATTCCTGATTACAAACACTGCTTTTACTTGATCGTATGCTTTTAAAATGTCATTAGAAACCTTTGATCTCAATCTTACAAATGTTAAGATTCAAGGATGGCTGGAAGAAAGCTTTTGTTCAGTTTTGTTCCAGCATTAATAATGTGCGATATAAAAAAAAAACGTAAATATTCCAATTCGATACTTAATACAGAAAGTAAAAGTGCTGTATTAATTAAGTAAGGCAGGTCTCTTTGATGAACTGAGTCCACAATTTGAGGCAATACAATATTTCAAAAGGATTTGTGCCTATACCTTCCTGTGGCACCTGAAGCATTTTAAATAAAGGGGCTTCCAATTCAGTCAAACAGTATTTCAGTGTTGCCTTATAGTTATCAAAAGAGTGTCAGGGGCAGAGTGAAATGGAAATCCACAAGCCTCAAGGCATTCCATGTTTTTCAGGTAATGAGGTTTAAAATGAATAACTGTTGGGAATCGAAGGCTAGAGCACCTGTCCAAGCTTTGGACATTATAGGTCCTTTGGCACTATTTCTATTGCAAAATTCCAACCTATTCTATTCCAACCCCAGTCTCATGATAAAATCCAATAGAGGTTAACAAAATATGGCCAGCCTGAGATGCTCCTATTATGATTAGTTCTAAGGCTGTCTCTTATAATTGCCTAAATGTGGCCTGTTAGTGTGTATTTTGTAAATGCATTCTCAGAAAAACCTCTGATTCACTAAAGGATGGCTTTCAACTATTTAAAATTAAGTTAACAGCATTATACAAGCTTTACAGGAAATTGGATCAGAAAGATAACCCTATTCTTTAGTAGAGTAAATAATCAGACTAAACATTCAGTAAATATTTCACTATTTTATTTTCTTATGATATTATTCATGATTTTTCCATGAGATATCAGGTTGAGGTTAAGACCTTTCATCTGTCCATACAACATCGTTTCTTCTTTTAAATAGACCATGCCTTGCTGTTGAATTAGAATTAGGGACTGGAAACAATTTGCACAAATACAGTATGAAATTCTAGCTCAACTAACAAAAGAATAAAGCCAGACAGTAATTTCCTCCTCGAGTTGATCAGATTATGAAACATCCGACTGAAGTTGGGAGACCAAAAAAGAGACATTATAGATAAATAAAGTTGTATTCTATTCTAAGAATAGGAGACATACTGTATCATAAAGCAAGTTTATTGGGAACTGAAGGATGGATAATTAGGCCAGCAGTGACTGAATATTAGACAAATCCATTTAGATATCCGTTAATCATCTTAATCTCATGTTCAAAGAATATTGGTCATCCGTCCACTGAATTATTATAGTTGATTCAGAAGGAAAAAAAAACTCCTACTGAGTTACAATATTAATAAATTGCAGAACATAGCTAAATACTATGGCATCCTTTCATATGGGTGATGTGCAATATCAAATGCATGACAACTTTAGAATGGCTAAGAGGAATTAAAAAACAGATCTCAAGCAATTTAGGCTGGAATGTAATTGTCATAACCACTTTAAAAAGTACTTGAAAGTTCTGACTCTTGAATGAACTGAAATTCATTGTCATTCTTCTTTCCTTTTTAAAGATTAAAGATGCTGAATGTATTTTTTTAAAATTTCACCAGAAAGTGAGAAATGCACACTGCAAACTCTGCATTCAATATCCAGAGGTGTACATTTTGCAGTGAGATAACCTCCACTGGAAATGTGAAATTAACCAATTTGAGTATGGGTAGAGGCATTTTAGTTATATTTGTTTGTTTTGTGTGTGTTCTTTTTTTATCAAAGCTGTCTGTTATTTCAGAATGAAGCTGTCATTAGCACAGTTATTATGCTCTCTCCAAAACAAATAAAAAATGACTGTGACATACAGACCTTTAAACACAAGAAGTGCATACCTTGTAGTAAACACCAATAAACTGGAAAAAGTAATTTTTTAAACCATGTATTCTACTTCTACTGAAGGATAAATGGATTCTCTAAACCTTTTGTAGAAATCCATTATAGTGACCTACTTTGTTAGGTCCTCTGTGACCTGAATTTCTGTGATTATAAAAAAATAAACCTCAAGAAGACAATTGCACTGTTTAGTTTGAACTATGGAGGCTGGCATGACAAATGATTGTGAATCAGTAGTGAATGAATTGAATCCAAACCAAGTTTTGTGAACACAAGGAAATAATCCTGCTACTAAATCCATAGTGTAGTCCAATCGCTCCATTCTTTAACAGATTTGCTTTTGGATTACTGTGTTTCAGCTATTTAACCCACCTGCTTTGCTGTGGATTGCCATTACCACTCAATGCTTAATTTTTCTTCTGTCCCCATAGCTCTCATTATAACAGTTTGATAAGCAGTAGGACGTGCAAAGGCCAACAATGCTCTGCCTAGACACACACTCTAATTATAAGGATCTCTAACTGTGGACTATTTCAAGTCAATAGCTAATTGGGAAAAAGTGCACCTTAATCTTGTATTTTAATTCACAAACGAATTCACTGCAAACCTGCAATGACACATTATTTAATCCACATGAGCAAAGAGAATCTCCTTTCTGTATAATTGTGCACCTGTATACAGTATATGCATTTACTGAAAGGCATGCATTTTCACCCCATAATTTGAAGCATTATTTAATGTTTCAGTGTGACATTATAAGAGGGTCTGATGTGCCTGGAGAGCTCACATCTCCTTTTCCCTCTCCTTCCTATGTCTTGAGTAAGTGGTGTGACAATGCATGTGTGGTTAGATGTCTGTTTGTGACACTGTACAAGCAAAGGTGAAACTTGCTCATATGAATGACAGCAAGATTTGCCAATTTCAATCACACTCCAGCAATGTCATGGTTCAGTGAAAGGTGCTTTGGGTATGTTTCTGAAGAAATGTCATAATGTGAAGCTCTTAAAGCACTCAGGGTCTGTCCTTGGGATATAATTATTACTAAACTGTACCATTACTAAACTGTATGGTAGGATCTCAGATCTGCAGGAAGGTGGCTAGCTATTTGTAATTACCCAGGACTGACTACTTGAGATATATGTTCAGGGCAGCAATAACTATAGCTGATAACAATTCTGCACTATTGAAAACCTATAAACCCAATTATAATGATCAAATAACCAAGAGATGCCTTTATCTACCGGACTTACCCCAGTAACGGCAACATTATTCATCACCAGACTATACGGTATATGTACTGTATGTGTGTGTGCATAAACTGCATAGATTTTTCTTTCCTCTCGGAAGATGTTGCACACAGCAACAGCACACTGCCTTTCTGTCTCCAGATGGCTAACATCAATCAGTGGCTGACTGACCCTGATAGCCTCTTCTTCCTGACTTTTAAACATTCACCTGACCAATAGCCTTCCACCAGCTGATCTGGTGATTGAGGGCAGCTATAGCTCATTCTCCAAAGGCATCTGGGTAATGTGGTCTTAACCAGGCTGCCATTTTGTCTGAACTGGCTGTACTGCTACAGCATGTATTCAGTTATGCATTTTGACAAATATTGTATTGATGATTAGTAACTCAGTGAACCGAAAATCTCCACCTTATTACTTGCCTCAAATAAAAAAGAGCTCAAAGAATCTGAATAATTATCTACATTGTTCTACCTTACAGCCTCACATCTTTTTTCACATTCCAAATCTGTCTTAGTAAATGTACTACATAACCTAGAATAATTCTGTATATTGCATTGTCAAAGCTCATAAGTCCATAAACTGAATGAGCAATGTTAGTAATAATTGCTTAACATCTTTTTGAATGTTATATGTTTTCATTTACGTGTAAGTTCTTTGACTATTTTTTTTTCAGTGAGTGTACCTGAATCCTTTTGATGCTACCATAGAAATCTTGTTCATAGTCCCTCGTGAAAATCTGAGTGTACACATTTTGGGAGTGTTTGTGGTTAAGTACGTTTTGGAAACGTGTTTTCCTTTATTGTGTTACTGAATTTTTCTTATTTTATTTTTTAACCAACTGTGGCCCATGGAATCCCACTTACAGCTGAACTTGTGATGTCTTGATCACAATATTTATTCTTTAAATGCCTGAGTCATCTTGGTGTCCAACAATGTCCTTAATCATTAGCCTTGGATACATAAATCTGACTTTGGGAGACTTTGCTGGATAATGTTTTATTTTTAGTTCTTCACTGAGTGTGCTAACAGACACATGTTATGAAGAGGATAATGTGTAATACAGTACTGTATATATACTTTGGTTCACTTCATTTGACCCTTGTTTATTACAATAAAAGACACCTTTTCCATAGGATGAAAGAGGCTAACTCCTAAAAAAAGCTGAAGAAGGAATAAAGCAGGAAGGGGAAGATTAAAAAAAAGTATATTTAGCTCATTTCCTCCCTAAAAATACATAAATGTGGCAAAATGACACACAAAATCCACACAAAATGGTAAACAGTCATTTACAAAAGTCAGTCTAATAATAAAGTTCAAAGAAAAGGATCAAAATTGTAATACATTGTATGTGTTCAACACTCTTAAAGTCACATCCATTCAACACCCTTCATATGTGGTTCCAAGGAAAATAAGGCTCAGAATGAAGAAAATTAATGTCTCCAGTCATGCATAGCCTGGAACCTTCTCAGCACTGGCTATGTACATATCTACCTAACTTCCTCCACAACTGGTGCATATGATTTGCTACCAGTTTGACCTTCTGAGCGTCCAGAAATAACTTGAGGCTTCCAGAGCATAATATTCAAGTCACTACAATGTTTCTCAATCTTTTAAAAGAGGCTTTCAAAGATAGCATCTATTTTTTAAATGTTTAAAATGCTTTACACTGCAGTCTTATGCTATGAAAAGATTGCTTTTGCAGGTATTGGTATATAAAATATTATCAGTAAACTAATTCCATTGGAAAAAATGGAGGGAAATGCATTCTCATCCTTTACTTCCCTACAAAGAAGCAGTGAAGCTTCTATATTTCATTCACATTCTCCCCTCAAGGGGCGTCCCTAGTCTCAGGAATAATAACGGTTTTCTTCAACAGAGAACTTTTTCTCAGTTTCCTCTGTTGACTGATGAAAAAGCTCCTTGACACTGTGATATTGGTTTTGACGATACTATTGCTGTTGAGCTTGTGCCCCCTGTAATCTATTTCTTCCTGAGACAGTTATAACAATCTAAATTATGCATCAGGTAAAACTTCAGGACACCAAACAATACTGTATACAGTACATGTTTTCAAAAAGCACACTATTCTTAAATATATACATATGAGATCAATCTAATTTTTTAAGTAAACATTTGATTAATCTTTGGTACAGCAGATGTTAGTAGCAGTATACAGTATTAACACTGATTTACAGTCCTGCCATTGTATTACAGGTTATAAAGAATTTGTTAAATAAAGATAACTTTGACAGTTCATATCAGCATGACACAGCTATTTTTTACCATATTATACTGTAATGTATCTCTCAAAGAACACCTTTTAGGGTTATGATGTCATTCAGTCCCTATGAAAGAAATAGAGAGACTAGACATTAGACTGAATAAATTTTGAGAAAACATTAAAGTTATGTATTTTAATTTAAATCACAAGTAAAGAAAGTAGAAAATCACAAATTGCCACCATAATAACATTGAAAAAAGGTTAGTGTGCAATGTAGTTTACATACAATTATTTCTTTATTGTGTTTTTCTGGTTAAACAGAAAAGAGCACTACACAATCACAGCAGGGTGGCAAACTGTACTGCAATATTCTCCAAGTTATGATAATGACCGCCCTCTACTGCCTTTATAAACGTTTACTGCATCGTACAAATATAAAAGCAGAAGAGAATGTAATAAAACAGTTAAATCTTCCAAATAGCACAATCAAACTTGTTTTTACTAGAATGTAGCATAATTATCCATGGGTTTCTCTTGAATAACCTTTACATCATAGTAGAAGAAAGATGTGTTTTATATTACAGTGAATACAAAGTAAAGAAGCAAGCAGTATGATTTAATATACATAAATTATTGGAAAGCAAATATATTTGTAGAATACAGTTTACTGTTAAAACCACTCTGAACCTGAAGAAGTCTTGTGTTAACGAGTTCATTTTCCTTCATTTCACAATGGTGTCATTACTAAATGATTTCCCAGTTTAATATGTTGCAGATTTTCCAAGGACACAGAAACTTGTGTGCAGTTTATCAGAATTCCAAGGACAAAAGCTTCAGGTGTGTATTACTCACTTTCATTACAATCTAGCACTCACTCACCAACCAAGTGTCTGTCACCTGTATTTCAATAAAAAAAAATGATAGATGGTACTTTGCTGCCTATTTTTGATAGCTATAAAATTTCAGATCATTTCTCCTTTCAAAACGGGATTGTGTGTGTGAAATTATGCAGTTGTCCAACCCCTCCCGCCCCCGGTCTGCACAGTCATTCATACAAATGATTCAGTTCTATGTGTTATATGACTTAGATTATTCCTCCTCCTGAGGTTTCAATAAAATCACCATGTTTGTTTTTTTTTTTAACACAAAGTTAAAAGTGAGCCATTAATGACTCAGATAGCCAACTTAAAAATATAAATAAATTGTGTAACTTCTATTCAATTGAAGTTAAGGGTCAGAATGTTCAGAACGCTTTAATGTTTAACTGCATCTTAAATGTTTGGTCTACTTTGGTCTACTTTGACGCAGATTGTCCATATTTTAGAATAAAGTGCCAGGTAAATTAAGACATCTATGGATAAAATAGTAAAGATTCATTTTTTTTTTGTTTAAGCACTGTCTTGCTAAAAAAGATGACACTGTACAGTATCCTGCATTTATAGTAAATGTTCTGCTTCCACTGGAATGTTTTGTAAGAGATGTCGTTTTGTGTCATTTACAGCCAGAAAAAAACTTAAAGTCTAAATATTACAGTGTACTGTATATCTCCCTTATGTATTGTACCAGTCCTCAATATTTTGTGCCAAGGCTACAAGACATTTCACAAAGGTTTCAATTACTTATCTTCAGCTTTTAACATCTGGATTTGGACATCTCAAGTTGGTCTTCCCTTCATGAGTATGAGTATATACCATTTCTTGCTAAACTTGCTTTCTTTAAGGCAAGAAAGAGCTGAGTCATGTTAAAACAGCACTGTGGAGGTCAAATCTGCAATAGCCATTGTCTGCCATAGCTTAAATAAATCTTTTAAAACAGGTGGATGAGGACTTTGGAAAGCAGGTTCAGTTAGGGAATTAATTTGATAATTTAATAAATGTCTAGCAAAAAATGAGCTCTGTTGCTCTCAGATTTCCATGCTGGGTAATTGCAGATGCTGTAAAACAAATATTTATTTCGTGGTCAAATAAGCTCAAAAAAGCACTACTAACCAGCTACTCTGAGACATGTATTTAACTTTACAGTGATGTTACAGTGTGTCATGGTTCAACCAACCAGGATTACATTAGCAGAAAACACATCCTCTCTTAGCCCTTGAGGTATCCTTCATTGATTTCACATGAACTTCATGTTGCACAGACACTGTGGATGATTTATTAGGGGAAGAAGTCCTTTTTTCGCTGTAACTAAGAGCTCTGTATACATTATTTACTGTTCTTTCATCTACCAGGTCTTTGTCAGAAAAGATGAATTTTAACCCTGCATTTGTATTCCCATGAATTGAAGTTAAATGAAATGTGAAAAGTTAATAACATGGTCAACTTTTCTTGGGGTCAGTTGTGAAGGTCACAAAGCAAAGTCTTCCTTCTCTCAGTACAGTAAGTACTGAGAGGATAATAAAGTGGCTTAGCTTACTCTGCAAAATGTATTAAAAAGACTGAGAAACAAATGTAGCTCAGCCAGTCAAGGATCTCACTATGTAATACACTAGTGGGATGACCAGTGGTCAGCCAGCCTGGCCATTTATCCCAGGGTAGTTGCCTCTAGGAGACAAGTTAATCATCAAAGAGTAGCTTTGAGACACAACAAGAGAGACTGATCCCAGCTGGCAAGGATCACAGCAACTCCAAAGCTTGCAGCAGGTAGTGGCACATAAATAAATCAAACTGAAGTCTCAGCTTCTAAAAGAAAATGAATAATCAAATCAAATATATACCAGATACAGTAAAACCAAAATAGAAACATCTAGAAGTGAAGCAGAAGCCAAGGTGAGTCCCCTTCTAACTATAAGCATTCAATGTAGAGTAGCATTGCCATTATTGCTTCTCACTTTCCTTAGCCGTATTTAAAACCACTCCAGGATCATGGACGTGAAGTAACACCTGTGTTGTCTTTCAGAAGTGTCTGGCATCAGTGCCAGAATCACTGATGGGGCTTTAGTATACAGTACTGTATGTAACATTATGCCAAAGTTCACAGAAAAGAATAGCTGTGATCTATTAAGATCTGAGAAAAGATTTAACATGCCTCCTGGGATTTTGACAGGATCTTAAATTATAACCTGGTTCTATTTTTTCTATTCAGTGGTTTTAATTAGCTTAGGATCCCAACGAGCATGCAGGTAGGTAATGCAATTCACTAGTGATATTGACATGTGTTACCCAGAGAAAGTGTTTCGGCGCATTCTGTTAAAGGTCAGAGCGGTGATAGGTGAGCAGTGATTTTCAGGACAAGATGAACCCTCAGGTTTTATTGTGCAACATATCAAGTCAGCGCAGATGCCCTTTAGAAGCTGACAGGTACATACAGCATCCACAGCAATGAAAAGCAGTAAACACTATTAATGCTCTGGGGCTAGCTGTTATTAGTGTGTTGTTGTTTTTTCCTGATCCAAAAATTTCACCTACTAAAATGCTACTAAAATGTATGTTGTAGTCTTCACCACACACACAAAAAAAGAATTTAAAAGCAATGTGGAAGAACTTTTCCTTATTTTGGATAAATATTTTATTTAGAATGCTGAGTTGTCTGATGAGTTCTCTTATTGTAATATTTTTCAACATCAGTCTTTGTCAGCTTCTTTTATGAAGTGGTAAACTAGCCAAAGTAATTGTACATTATGTAACAATTCGTAATTACTTGATACATTATGATTGGGCAAAATAGTCACATACTGTACTGTATTCAAAGGTGTTCAAAAACAACCGTTATACAGGTTTTCATGTATACAAGATGTAGTGATTCCTACCTCTTTTTTCATTTAATGAGCAGAATTCCACTCTTATGGGTTTTCTTATAGCATTGCAGAGATCCATTTTTTCTCTCATCTTCTCAGATGAGGAATTTACTGTTTATTTTTTTATATTTAAACTTTTTTATTATAATAAAAGTGTCAGTTAAGTGCAAATATAACAGGAAAGTAGCATATGTTAACACATTTGCTAATGACTGTAACAGTGTTACTACTGTACCATAAATGAGCAGGAATGTTATTGTTTTCCTACAAATTGTTTATTCATCAGCTAATGACTTTAAGCTAGTTACTTGAATAATTAGCCAGAAATATTATTGTTTTTATACTTAGGTACTGTTCTGCACTGTATTAAGGTAAATTTTGGGGTTTTTGGGGAGTGGGGTTTGAGGGAACATTTTTTAACTCTGGAGCCAATTGGAAATTATAATGTGGGAAATAATGGATATTTAATTTCCATTATACGAGTTTTCACCTTACGAGCAATCTTTGGGTAATAGATTAAGCTCATATAACAGGGGATTACTGTATTCACTTTCTTATGCACTATTGCAGTTACAATATTAGAGACACCAAAGAAGACATTGCTGTTAACAACTTCTTAAAGGTGTACCATATGTTTGTATTCAGCAGTTTATTGTAATAGTAGATTGCATTTTAAATTGTATATTTATACGACTCTATAAACATATGATGGTCTAACAATATTAGACTATGGCTGTGTCACAGTCTGCATTATTTCACTGCAACAAATAAAACATGTAGCATGTTCTTTACAACTCACTCTCAAACTCTACTCAGTATTGTGAAACAGTAAATCACAGCATTGTGAAAGTAGTTAGTGTCACTCACTCCTGGAGTTTGGTATATCCATTGGCTTGAATCCACGGCTTGTTTTACATTCACAGAGGAGGGAGATTTAATCTTTCAGGTCTGACAATGTGAGATCTCATAAGGGTGAGATACTTGGAGGATCAATCAGTCAGCCTGGCAAATCCAGACCCTCTACACATTACCCCGACTTGCACAAAAGCAAGTTCTATCGAAGCTTTGAGAACATATGAAACACACTGCTCTGAAGCACACTTCATAATCAAGACAATTGGTTTGTTTGGACTCCTGCCTGCATGCCATTGTAATACAATGGACTGCTGCTGAGGTTGGAATTTTGTTCATTTCATGGTTTGTTGTTGTGCACCTAAATAAGTGAATAGATTAGTCATATAGCCCTACTGAGTAATTAAAGGTTTTAGTAATGCCTGGTTAAGGTTTTTCATTGTGGTTTTTTAATTATATTTTCTCTCACTGGTTGTATGGCCAAATGATTGCCTTCAACCTGGTCATGTTTAACAATTAATAAATGAAGAAAAAGCATTATATTTTCACAGAAAAGCATGTTTTTGTATGCTTTACACTTGAAATCAGAAGGTGAAGGAATGGGGGAATATACTGTAGGTTGTGCAGCTTATCTTATTTGAAACCACAGTGAACAGTCCCTTTTTTGTGTGGATTGATTTTCAATCAACATGTAAGTGGCTTCTTACTGCTGTATTATAGCTGCCCTGTATTAAATTCAACAATCAAAGTAAATATGGCAAATATCCCAAATTCTGAAAACCTGATGTCTGTGTACGGTGGTGCTTGAATGTTAATGAATCTTAAAGAACTATAGTCTATGGACTTATTTTTTTTATAGGGAATCTGATAGCTAGTCAATGTGCTCCCTGCTTTTCGTGCTCACTTTCGTCTTTTGTCTTGCTCAGTTCAGCCTTTGCTCAACAAAGGGACATGTAACATACTGTACTGTATGTATTTCTCTAAGCCTTTAAATGCAGAGTGTTCAGTTGTACTTCTATTCCAGAACCTTCTTTCTAAATAATGTTTCATTGTTAGTTCAGTTATCATCAGAATAAAGTTCAAGTACAATAATAATTAGTTTACTTCACTGTATAGCTGTTTTAAATCCTGAAATATCCCGAATCTCTTTTCACTTTTGGAGCAGACCTACTTTGCCCAGCACTGAAGTACAGAATGCACCAGATTGACGTGTGGCAGCCAAGATGCACTATCAGCCCCAATGCACAGCAGATTAGGGAGAGAATTATGAAATTGGGTAGGGTTGGATAAGTACCCAAACTCTTACAACAGTGCTATGGCAGTTTAAGACCAAGTCGTCAGAACTTCATTTGAACATATCATTAGAAGAAAAGCATCTCCTAACCTTTCTTGAATATTAAATAAGTAGTGTCTCTATTATTTTAAATGTACTGTATGTTATCGGTCACTTAGAAAATCGCTCACAATTAGAAATCACAATTAGATGAAAACATTTGTTCATGTTCACAATCTGAAAAAGCAAATAATAAAATGTCTTCTTTTTATTATTTCTGAACTGCTGTAAAACATGAATGAAACGAGGATTTTTTTACATTGTGAGATACACACTATATTAGGTGAGAAATGGTAATATACTGTATACTTTAGGCTTGAATTTACAAGAAACTGCCTCAAAATCCTATCAGTGTTAAAGAGAGTAATTTTTTCTTCATAGATATCAACACCTCATACATATTAGATATATATAAAAGATGCCCAATAACAATGAACACTGACAATAATTTTGTTATTCAAATTGCTTCTGAATTATACTTGTCTTAAAATCCCTCTATTTCCCAAATGTAATAACTTGTCATTTAAAACTGCAGTGTCAGCAGAGGTCTTCTTTAGGCACCTCAGTAAAGATTTTTATGGGGTTGTGAAGCTGTGTTTGCATAACTGAACATTAGAATTTTGAATGTGAATTAAGCATTCATGTTCACTCTATAATTGACTAGAGACTAGAATCTTGTCAGCACCATTTTAAGGTGAAGGGCACCTCATGAAGCACAAGGTCAATTATCTCTCTGCGACAGGGAAGTTAATGGCAATGTGAACAGACAAGTTGCCAGAGAAGATATCCTTTAAATTGAAAGCATTCTTTTCCCCTTAGATCATACACTTTTTCAAAGAGTGAACTTGTTCTGGGATATGTTTTGTCACAAGGTTCTTAAACTGTAATATTACATGTCCACAAAGTAACATTATACCATGAACATTCAAATTGATATATACTGTACAAGGTTAGTAGCTGTGCTTGGTAATTTGTATGCATTTTATGAATACTTGGGTAATCTCATCTAGCTGATTGTTTTTATCAACATTTTTTTCAGTTAGCATTGCTGTCTAGACCACTGTTACTATTCCACTGAGAGTGTGATTTATTTATGTAGTTTATACTGCCAATGATAGTCTGTCAGCTTTACAATTGGCATTTGCTTACATTAAAAAGTACTCAGAAATTACAAATGATAGAACATTATTAAGATTATCATTAGTGATACCTCAGCAGTTGAATAACATGGAATGCTCACAGACTAATAAGTAGTACTGCTAGATCATTTTCTTGTTAATCACAAATTACAGCACTTTAAGATGTTTAAACACGTTTATATTGTTATTCGATCATCCTGCCTTTTGCTGACGTCTGGAGAACTTTTCTGCCCTCTACCTGTGGTTGTGTAACAGATTATTTTTGAGTATTACTGAATTTAAAGCCCTGTTCATTTTTAATAGAGTTAAAGAATTGTTTTAATATCTTCAATATTTCAATGTCATGAAATACAATGTGTACCATTTTTAGAAAGTCACAAAATCAAAACTTGTTTCCCAGATTAAGTAAATTGTTTAAATATGAACAAAGTCCCAATTTCACAATTGAAATTTCACAATTTCTATTGTTTTTACTTTATATACAAATGATTCAATCATTTTACATATCAAATAATTAAAATTAGTTCTGAAAAAGGCCTATCTTGAGTGAACAGTGCTAGTGAAAGTAGAAAGATTTGTGAATATTGTTTTTTGAGTGGCTGTTTGTCCAGGACCTGAAACGTACCAGCACCAAAACAGTTTTCAGATAATTTGATTCTGAAGATCCAAGTGCTCCTGCATTTAATAATCAGGCTCTTCTGCTGATTTCTTAGGAGAACCATATTTCACAGTCAGATAATGAACATTTTTCTGCCTCAGAAGTCAATCAGCATCAATCGAAAGTGACAGTTCAAAGCAGAAGATAAAATATTAAGCAGTTACATTTAGCTGCATTTACTTAATATTTAGAAATGCTCTTTTCATAAATGAGTGATAAACTCTAATTACTTTGAAGCCAGTTTTCTTAAGATCTGTTTTTCAAAACCACTGTAGAGGACTGTTTTTGATCATATAAATATATAATACAAACACATCCAAAATAATGTTCAATAATGTGAATGATCAAAGACTGAAAATGGATTTCTTAATGTAGGGATTGGTAAGTTACAGCACACATGCTGATGTCTTGGAAGACAATGGAACAAAGATTAGGAAGTACAAACTGGGAAGATAATGGTATACAATAAGAATTAACATTCATCTTTCAAAGAGGACTTGTCCGGTCTTCATATAATACACATTTCTTGCCAAATGTTTTATTTGCAAATGTTTGCTGCTAATGATGCTGTAAGAAAAATAAATCTATACATAACATTGATAGATAACATCCCTACGTTTCTACATCTTATTGTTGAGGGACCGCTTACATTAAATATACATCAATTAGTAATTGATTTTTGGTTTGCAGTTTGTTACTGTCAAATTCTGCAGCCACACACCCAAAAAATCCATATGAAATAGATTTATCACAAAGCATTCTTAGATTCCAAGAACACACAGTGAACACTTGCTTTATTCAAAAACCAAAATTAAATGATGGTAAATGTGGGCCCAAGTACAAAACAAATGTTAGTAATAAATGTTAACACCCTGCCCATTAATTAAAAAGTGATCAATTCAGTTCATTTTAAATAAATTTGGAACTACCAAAGACTTTTTATTATATGCCAATTCAATTTGTAATCTGTGATACATCTTTTTGTGGGCCACAGGAGGCCCTTTTTGCTGAAAAACCAAGAGATTTCTTTCTGATTCATCCCAATCTATGCCCTATGGGTATACAGCCAGTTGTGTGCTATCACTTGGGGAAACAATGATCACAGTAGACTAACAACATGGCCTTGACATGCTATGTCAGACTTATAGAGATCAACCTCTGCTATGAGTGAGTACCTTTTCTGGATACTGTACAGTATGTCTCTTCAAACCCATTTTACTAATGTTGGGTTTTCATTAACTGAAGAAGAAGCTTCTGGTTAACAAAAACTGCTGACAAATAATGGGTTTACATTTTGTTAACACATTCAAGTCAGTCTTTTATTGTCATATTTTTTTTTACATTCTCCACTAAAAGTCCTAGAACTAAAGGCACAGTCATCTCTATGAGAACTCAGAGGTGTTAGTTTTAGTTCATTAAACTTTAAACTTTTAGAATTATAAACGGATTAACAGAAAAAAAATAGACATTTTCCTCATGTCTGTAAGGAAGATAATGCCATTAGTTACAGCACAGTATCTTAAAATATGCTTCTCCAAAAATTGTCTTCACGTTTCACTTCCTGACATTCTTTTGCTTAAGATAGAAAACTATCTGAAGGGTACTATTATATTAACCAGCAACCAAAGCGGCAGCCACATAAAGAAAAAAACCAAAACAAATTCCTTTCCAGGAAGCTATAAAAAGGAAAAAAGGAGATACAAAGAATATAATGCCAATGTGGGTTGATTTGAATGTAGAAAATTATATATAATTAATATCCTACTGGTAACTGTCTTATTAGTGGTGATTCACTGCAGCCTATTTTTACTAATTCACATCTGTTTAAATTGCATAGATCTGAAAAATTAAGCAATGCTCCTCTTCTAAATAAATATCAGCAAGGCTGAAAATGAAACAGTACTGCCTATGGACAACCCGTTTTCATTCTGAATATGAATGCAGCATGCTTAGCTTTCGGTTTCTTAACAATCATCCACCTACTCAAATTAATTTAACATATACCATTAAGTGTGGTTATCGTCACGGATAGGATAGGATCGTCACGTCATCCATTAAGAATGACATCATAAGATGTGCAGAAATAGTATGTTGGAGGCACTCATTTACAATGCTAGGAAGAACAAGAAAGCAGTTGCTTCTATTAATTGAACAGACAATTTTAACACAAAAAATAATTAATGACTTTCTTGCAGAGCTTCTGAGTGGCTCTTTCAGTCTAATCACTCGTTGAAAAGTGAAGGTTAAACTGTATGATCTCAAGATCCTAACATTGTTGGCTCAAGCCTTGGCTATGCTCAGGTAAAACTCCACACCTGTCTGTGTACTGTACATTTTGGGAATGTCAAGCAATAGAGCACATTTGTGTACATTTGATTAATGTGCTTAGAAATGTGAGTATACTGTCGAGACATCAGTTGCTCCTCCTCAATGACAATTTCAAAGTTACTATCAATGTTCAGACAATAATTCCTACTGTTAGTATGTCTACTTGCAGCCAGTAAAATCTATTTATGATGTTGGATGGAAACTGAAATAGTTTTTAACCACATGTGGTTGCATGGATTTGCAGAAAGTGTTGCTATGGAAAGAGATACAGCCAATTAATATTTTGCTAGTGCCAAAAATGTAACAGAAAATGTAGGTGCTTTCTCAAATCCTCATAAAATTTTGAATTAGAACTCTTTTACCCTTTGTTTTCTCTTTTTTATTTTTCTGTATCTTATAATTCTCTTGTGTCTTGGTCTAAAACAATTTTTTTGGGATTAAAAACAATTCCATAATTCATTTTCATAATTTCAAAAAATCTATTAGGGACACATTAAGCAAGAATGGCCAGGCAAATTCCTCATGACTATTCAAACAAAAATTAATGCTAAAGAAACACAGATACTTTACTTAATGCTTTGTGAGGTGAAAATAATTCACATATAGTTTAAAAAAAGAAATTAACTTCCACATTTTTATTTCAATATATTTTGTATGACAAATGCATAGCAAATAGTGACTTTACTCCACAATGTTATGTAGCTGTATTTGCTAATTAGTGGGAATGTCATGCATTATTCATTCTTAACAGTGTTAGCCTAGCAACAGATATACTGCAGCAGCCAAGATAATGGACACTTTCAGAACTTTTACAATTGAACAATTTGTGGTTTATTTTGCTTTTCAATGCGGTTTGTGGCCATCTCTACTGAGACTGAAAACTATAATGAACTGGCTCGTTTAATGTTTCAATTTTGCTTGAGGTTTCTGAATCTGAGTCTTCAATACAAACAGAAAATCAGGCATGGTTTAGGTAACTTCTCAATTACCTAAAAGAAATATCTTAAAAGTACTTGACATTTAAGAAACATTATCCAGTGCTTCATTGTTTTTAAAACACTGTACTATAAGTTAGATGAGATGTGTGCAACATATTTGTAGCAGTATTTTTATAATTCATAAGAGATTGTGATTCTGAGAAAAGTTTAAAAAAAGTGTACCATTAATTAATTACACATAAACATATACTGTACACATACAGTACAGTACCTACATACACATACTGTACCTGTAGAAGCTGGAGATACATTTTATTGAAGTAAAAATGAAATAATGCCCAGTACCATTTTTAACTCAGGATACTTTATGAATTATTTGGAAATCACTAATTCATGTAATGCCATCATGATAAATAGTTACATATCTTGTACTTGTGATCAAACTGAAAATATATTATAATCTATTATGTTGTTGTACTTAGAGCAGAATTAGTATGATTAATTATATATACACTGTATATTAAAACAGAGAAGTATGTCATAATTAGTTTCTGAGAATACACTAGAGATGAATGGTTTTCACCCTTTTTTATATAACCCTGAATGTAATTATATACTAAAACATTTCAGGCATACTAATAGTAGTCCGGAACTGCAATGTCACCGATAACTCAAGTCACCAGTCTCTTGTCATAGAGAAGAACAAGTTTTGAGGTTTATCAGTGACAAGATGTTATAAGAACTTAAAACCAATGAGTTACTGTAGTTTCTTTTCTAGGATCTATTGTGTCTGAGACATTTATTCTTTGTGTAGCAATCACAATTCTTTTCTAGCTTTCACTGCAATGACAGTGAAGAAATCTGTAATCTTATTCACAAGGAATAACATTACACAGTAAGAAAATGCATAAGAAGTTAAAGTACAGTAAGTATGCTTAGACTTGTCTGTCATGGCACTGTTCAAGTGGATCAGTTAATGCGTTTACCTGTAGAACTGCACTTTACCAGAAAAATGCACTTGAATTAATGAATTGTTGCACCCTATGGTGACATCAGTTTAGCGTGTTACATTTTAAAAGAAAAGACATCTCTATCCAGAACACAAAATAGAACCACAATGAAATTATCTCTAAGAGATACCCACTTTAAATTTACCACTTTTTTATGGACAAATTGGTTTTAGTCTGATTACACATAACACAAACCATCAGGTTGAGAATACCCTTATTTTTCAGAGTATAATTAGGCCAACTTAACTTATGAGATACACTCTACAACATTCCTAAATGAGTGCTTAACTGCAACTTCTGTCTTTCACTGCTAGATTTACATTTTTTGCTTATAAGACCATCCACTTAGTGCTCAAATTCAATTTGGAGACAGTTAAAAGAGGGTTGTTGTGTTGCACTGTACATATTACCTATTTTGTTCTAATTCTGACATCCAATTTGCAGCCTTTTACAAGCTGGAAGACATTGTATGATATACTTAATCTTGTCTTGCATTAGAAGTGTTGTAGTACTGTAATCAATTAAAACATGTTAAACATCAAATTAAAAATTAAAACATGTACTGTATGTACTATATATATAGATACAGTGTGGTAGTGTTGACTTGACATATCAATTACATTACATTGGGCTTCAAATGGACATCAGACTGACAATAAAGAGAGAAAGGGAAAGCATGTGGAACCACTAGCTACACTGGACTGATGCACAGCTCCAAGGCCCTGCTCCAGTTGCTTTGCTGTTTTGCACACTTGCAGCCAGAAGAACTTTTTTCAGAACGTCCTCTGGACGTTCCTCTGGACGTTCCTCTGGATGAGAAATTCTAACCCAAAGCCCACATGTAGTAAAAGGGAAAACCATGATGTAATTTTACAAATGAGAGACTAAACAACTGTCCATTGTTATTATTAAGAAACCCCCAGTATTGTTCATAAGGGTGGGCATGTCAAAGGCTAAATTCCAGCTCAGTCTTGCTCTGTCCAGCCTACGAAGATTTCCTCCTTTGGTTTAATTGTTGAAATAATCTCTCAGTCCTCCATTGCTTTGCAGTGAGATGCTGATGATCAAATGTCTGTTACACAATGCCAAGCCTGGTGCTACAATTCATTGGTGCCTATACTGATTCTCTAATACTTACAGAGTTTTGTATTCTTTGTTCATGAAAATACTGTAAATAAAGTACAATAAATTAAAATATTGATCTTTTTTTATCTATGTATTGTTTCACTATACAGTTTTATTTCCGTTGAAAAACACTCAATTTTAGAATGGACAATATATTATATACTATTATGTTACAATTATAGGTAATGTATTCAATACAGACTTTACACTGAAAAGCATCATGAACATTGTCGGGTCTAGCCTGTTTTTACAATATTCACAATTTAGATCTGTATTAAATGATAAGCAAAGTGGTTTTGTTTTCTGTAGACTGTACTGTATATGTAATCTATATTTAAAAAGATACTTCTCTGTGAATTTGTTAGCACTTAGAGCTTTCTCACAGTGCTGTTGCTTGGAACAGCAAACACCCTTGTGCTTCAAAAGCTAAAACTCTAGATCGATACACCTGAAAAGAGCTTGAAAAAGATTTTTGTCATGTATCAGAATGCATTAAGCCCTAATGAATAAGGGAAAATGTGATACATTGCAAAACAGGAGTGACTTTAAATGGGTATCTGTACAGCAGAAACGTGCTGGAAGGAAGTAGGAACCAATTAGTAATTTACAGTGATTATATCTGATAAAATATCTGAAGAAATGTCTGATGTAATATTTTCGAGAGGTTCACAGAATTGGAAAAGAGATTAAGAAAATAGTTTATGGTGGCATTTACAGTATCTATGAAGAGTAAACTTTATATTGCATGCATCTTTAGATAGGGTTCTACTTGGAATAATGGAATAATATGTATTATATCTATTATCCACAGAAAATACTGATACCAAAAGAAAAACAAAAATATCATATTAGAATGATCAGATTAAAGAACGTAATATAATATGTTCAGTCATTCCTGATGTCAAAAACATTCAAATAAGTTACAGATTTTTTTTTAAAGAACAGTTTCTTCAATTGACATTTTTACTACTGCCAAATCTATTAGATTGGTATGCATTTCATCATATGATTCTTTCGTATGACATGAATGCTGACAATTTTAAAAACTACTGAAGCAAAAAAGCAAGCAAAGTCAGGATTTCTTCTGGGAGCCAGCTAATCTAGAAGTTGATAGCTCTCTGGTCCCATTGCTTCCCCACTTTTTACACTAGCACTGCAATGAGGAAGACACATTGGCTTTTAAATATCACTTTCACACATTTAATTCCCCTACAGATACTGGTATAACTCTTCAGGTGTAAATGGAAGGGAATATGGGGGAAGGGAGCCAAACTACTTTTGGTCATTTACCTCATGATAAAGTGCCTTTCCTCGTCATACTGTATGTGACCATTTAAATGATAGCCACAAACTATCTTTACTGTATATCTCTACACGAGAATATTTCTGTAGGGTGCATTTTTGAAAATCGCACCTGCCAGCTTCTTTTCAGGTTATCAAATTCCAGTCTTTTTCTGTCCCCTGGGATAGTTGCGTGTCCTTCCTGCTGCTAGATTGAGCACTTCTTTCTAAATGAATTTGAAATAACACGATAACAAGACAGTGGAAGGGATTTCCAATGGCTTATCCTCCTTTAACAGGATTCAGAACTTCTACTGCTTCAGCACATTTTCCTTTCAGTTACTTACTCATTACATATTTACTAACTTTTTATTTTAATTAAATTCATATAAAGGTATCACTCAGGATTAAATAGGAAATAATATCTTTTTGGATTACAGTATGTTAAATGAAATACAAGTGTGTATATCTGGTGCAACAGAAAGGAGCTTTGTGAAGTAAAAAATCCAATTTTTTTAATTTAATTGTGGTTGATGAAGGTTAAATTAAATATTGGTCGCTCTGATAAGGATTCCTGTTATGGTGCTTTTTTCACTGCTTGTCAATAGAACTATTTTTCTTAGTCTCTTGTCTCTTTAAAAAAGCAGCGGTGTTGCCATGGTTGCAGACAGGAAGTTGTGCACAGAAGGAAGCTTTGGTATATTCTCTCGCTCTCGGGATGAATAATGTAATTGTGCTGTTTAAAGAAAAATATATTTAGACAAAACCCTTCCGTAATTTTTGTATATTCGTAAAATCCCAGTCAAACGGAATATTATGTAAGTATATTAATTTAATATTAAAGGTTTGAAAACACCGTGCATTTTGTGCATCAGTGTGTCATTTCTATGCAAGCTATACGTTTTATAGTCTTGGTTTTATACCTTGATACCAATCTGCTAATTGTGCTAGCTATGCAGTAAAGACATCGTGCTCTGCAGAGACCGAAAGGAAAGGCTAGAGTATAGTAAATATAATGTTTTAATGTGTCCCCTCGTGCTTAAATATTTAATATGAATATAAACAAGAGTGAACAATAATCAGTATATAAGGAACACCTTACCACTCCTCTCTTGTACAAGTAAGTGTAGAACTGCAGTAGTCGTAGTGACGTTAACGCTGCTTCCAAGACTACTCCTAGTTGATGAGCATAAAGACGTCGCCAGTTTTACAAGAAGATATAAAGGCAAAATATTGGGAAGGGATTGGGGAGTTTGAGGCACGCACCTGTATATAATGACCCATTAAAACTTTTACAGTCTGTGAGTTGTGCTATTAATGTGGACTTTATGGTTTCTCCAGGTTTTAAAGGTGGTTAAGCTACAGTATGCTCCTTTCCCATCTTACCGTCCTGTGCCAAGAGCTTTTATTTAGAGCATGTGAGGGATCACGATGGATGTGCTTGCCAGAAAGAGCTGTATTTCTTGTGACCTGTGACTTTATGGGTCATTGGAGCTGTAGAGCTGGAACCACAGATATGGATTAAGGTTATGCCCATTCTTTTCCCATGGGCTCCAACCTGGTTTGGAATGTAAGCCTCTTGCCACCAGGATTAGAGCAAGTTCTCCATTGTTCGGAGGTGTGGCAGATACTGTAATACGCCTTTTGGCTTATTTTCAGCTGAAGTGCAATCAGTTTCTTTATCGGAGCTCATTTCAATACTGGGAATATAAAATCCACATAGTTCCATATAAATATTAGTATTTGTTGTTTAACAGACAGTCCATCATGGTTAGATAAAGGGTAAAGCAGGTATTTCAGACTTTCTGGAGGGACTGCAACCATTTTTTTCCATCCAAGCTCTTATACTTATATAGCTCATATACTTATCTGAGGTGTTTATGTAGGTACACACGATGAAGTGAATGTCCTCAACTATAAAAATCATATGGTGACTCAATTCCTCATTTCTCCAGCCTGTGTTGTGGAGCTACTGGTGCATAATGGCAGCCAGACCTTTTAGCAAGGTGGGCCCTCTCCTGTGTAAATCACAATTGGATGAATAGCAATATAAAAAAGGGAAGAAAAAAAAACAATAATTTCTGTTATTAGCAGAAATTCTAGTGTAATGTTTGTGATTAATTTAACAGTTAAAAATATTCTGCTACTCATGAGAACGACACAAATAGATGTTTACTTCCCAGAACCACAAAGCAGAAGAGAAAACAGCATTATCCAATAGCCTAGTCCTTTGAATTGGCCTCTCATTTCAAATATTCATTTTGTACTGTATGTATTAGGCTCTGCGCAGCATTAGTTTTGGCAATAAATGTGTTTTTTTTTGTAAGCTACAGTATATTAGGAAAATGCACCTCAAATGTATGAGATATCTATAATGTGTATTATAAATTGTAAATGGTGTTTAACATTGCTGTATTCCTTTCACATGTTCCTTCCCTAGGCCAGCAGAAGCAATTTTATAGTGATGATCTAAAATGTTATTAATGTTATTTAATTAATCATTAATCCCGGGAGACCTGCATTTTGTAATATGAAAAGTATCCTTTTACCTTCATTGAAGTACAAAGGAATAAATTACGTTAATGATGAGAAACACTTGACAGTGAATGCATTTGTTTTGATTAGTACATTTTGTTTGAAGATTCTGATCAATATGAATTAAAGATTGTTTAATGGCAAGCTTGGTTTCTTTACACCCAAATTAAGCTGTATTAATAACAAAGTTGTTCTAAGAGTAGAAAACACTAGTAGAGGCTTTGGATAAATTGCTGATGCTCATACAAAAGAGAGATAGATAAGAACTTTAAAATGGTTTGATTTCATGACAGAAGGCTGTTTCGCTCATCTAGCTCAATTCGTTTCTAGTTATGAAGTGATCTGAGAATCTCATTTAATCGTTTCTTGAAAGAAGCCAGGGCATCAGCTTTGACAACATAGTTGAATACTGTCGTCTGTTCCAGACTCCAGCAGCCCTTTTGTCATCACATGTCTGCTGTTATTACTTTTTAAATACAATTTTACGGTAAAATAAAGTGTATCCTGTGATCTGTATTGTTTATAATATAACATAATTGAGTGGTGGTGTGGAGTGGTTAAGGAAGAACTTCTGACTGGGTTGTAGGTTGAAATCCCTTACTGTAGTTTCCATTTGTCTTCTGATTTGTGTACAGTACTGTACATTGTTGGTTCTGAAGATGTCCAATGGGTGGACTTTTGTCAAATTCTTCAGAAGAGAATTTTGAATACATTACTCAGGTTAATGTATTCTGTATTCAAGATACAAAGATGTATTTGTTTTAGTGTATCAGATAATTTATTTTTAACCCAGAAATGTATTTGGCTGCTTGTTATTGCACTGATTCAAGGGGCACATGATCTTTTCTTGTTATAATGGTGTCCAGAATTGTGCACACTATTCTAAATATAATGCCCAAACCTTATAAATGCATTACACATTTTCTTCTTCATTCATTTTATCCCTTGATTTAAGTTCTACAATTCTAACTATATTCTAACAATCTGTTATGGTTTTTATTGCTTCCTCACATTTTCAAGTAGGAAAATGGTGTCAACATACAGTAAACACCTGTCCCACTATAGGAACGTTTAGATAACATTGACTAAGACACTGATATGTTGGTAACAAAATGTCAGTGTCCACTCAAACCAAAAGCATTATAGTAGAATAAAAGTAAAATTGCTTTATTTGGGGGGAATTCAAAGCAAAGTCTCAACCAAGGAGCAAAGTTATAAACCAAATTTAAAATACAGATGTTCAATGAATTGGATAATCCATGCTGTAGAATTTATTATCCGGTTTACTTATTAAGGATTATAATTTACAGTAGGTATAGAATCTGGTGGTCTCTGCTTGTTCAGGACCTAGAGTGAATATCCTTGCCTTTACTTAAAGCGCATGTATTCAACAAGTCTAATTCAGGAGACTTCCTAACTGAAGAAAGTTTCTAAGCTAATAATGAAAATTTGGTTTAATGAACAGTGCAGACAAACATCAAAGCATGGAAACATGCATATACAGTAAATGCTGTGTTATTGTACAGTAGTGGTGTTTGGGAATGCTGCTCCCCACTGTATTATTTAATTTTGTATTTGTTGAAAGTAAAAGCAGAAGAAAACCAAGGCAAGCTTTACATATATAGTTTTGTACACCCGATTTCAAAACGTTTAAACTACCAAATTATTTTCTGTTTGATGAATGTCTGTTTTAACTGTAAAATAGATGCAAATCTAAAATACATAAACCAGTGTGCTCAATCCTGTTGCTTTCTACTATCTGAAAGTTTCTCACAATACCTCATGAAAATATGAAAAGTACTGTATTTAATATTTCTTTATGGACAATGCTGATAACAGAAGTATATTGAAGTTGTCCTCATCAAAACCCCTGATCTTTTTCATAGTAGCTTCTTCATGCTTCATGTTTTCAACATAATATTTATAGTTTGTGCCTGCCAAATACATATATAGTCATAATCTGCACTTTTAAACATTAAATGTCATTTGTCAAGTTCACTACAGCAAGTGTTTGTTTTCATTTTTATATCTCCTTTACCATTTCTAAAAAATTTGCTAATCCTCTCATTTTGGTGTCATCTGGAACATGGGATTTGGGCTTGTTTATTAACTATACCAGAATCTAGATAATTGATGTAAATTAGGAAGAGCACTGCTGTAACACATACTGTAACTGTCCCAATACAGTTACAGTATGTGTGTTATTGCACTAATTACATTAGTCTAGTTTGAGCATTCACTCTTATCCATTGAACTGTTCTTAATTTCAAGGCATGCATTACCTTGAAAGCCTACTGTCTGGCTGCAAGTTAAAAATTAGTTTTATGAAGAAATGTATCAAAGCTAACGGAAAATCTATATACTTCCTATTACGTCTGTATCCTCACCTGCAACTGCGTTTTCAAAGAACACCATTAGCTTATGTACAGTAAATCAATTTTGACTATTACCTTGAATTATAATGCCATATACAGTACATGATCCTCTTAAATTATAATTATCATTCTATAACTTTACATTCAGTAGAAGTAAGAGTTATTGGTGATATATTGCTGGTTTTGTTTCTGTTTTTTAGGATGGATGCTACTCCAATTTTCCAGTCAGTGAGTATTACTCCTGTCTTCAGTGACTGTTTGAAGAGTTTTGTTAATATTTTATGAATTACATCTTTTGTTTCCTTTAGGATAGTTAGTAGAAAACTAGAGCCCTAGAAAGTTGCTTTACAGTATATTAACTGCTTCTTGTACCTTTAATATGCTTGTCATGTCTGTTGTATTTTTATTATGCTTATACTGTTTAATATCAAACTTTGTCTCTGCTTAGATACAGAATATTGTCAGTTTCATCCTTCATAAAACTAATATTTAATCTCGAGATTTTGTCAGTGTTTTCTTTTTTGGAAGCCTAACTGCAGAGTGGAAATCACCATTAAGTGGACCCAGGTGTTAAGATCGACCTGTTATAAAACATAAACAATAAAATAATATTTTCTTCCATTTCTTTCGATTTTCTCTTATTTGTTATCATTTAACTATGAATATATATATACAAAATCTATACATTTATATTTAATTTTCTGCTTTAATTCTTCTTTGAAGAGATTTTTAAAAATGAGTGAGCACACAGTAGAATGCACTGTGAAACGACCAGTGGCCCTGCAGATGGGAGATGTGAAGACCGACATGTCCAGGCCAGGGATCTTTGTTATAGACGTCACATTTCCACAGGGTCAGACTGTCAATGTAAGTTGAAGAAATTAAGCATTTGATGCAGGGATGGAAGCTGTGATTGTTTGGCGCCTTTCACTTTTTCAACCAAGTGACCTGGCTTTAGTAATAATACTGGCCCAGTTGGTCAAAGGCAGCACTTAATTTAGATTAAAAGAAACTGTAAATAGAATAAGATCCTAGAGAATCAGATGCATTCAGTTGGCATTTAATGGTCTTGGCTGAACTTGATGAGAATTTGATGTGATATAAAAAGCCTTTGAGGTAAAGGCATAGCCACATTGTAGTCCTTTGAACTTAGACATGGTACCAGTAGCTGAGACCTATTGTCACAAGTTCAGTCAGACCATGGCAAGAATTGTTTATGAACCAGTGTTAACCTAAGTCTAAAATCCATGCAAAAGGCTTAAAGTCTGTTTGACAAAATGGTTGTATGTGAGGTGTTTTAGTGCTTTAGTGCTCTTTGTGCAACCCACAGTATAGCTGAAGTTTCATTCATTTCATACTGTATCTCCCAATTCAGATGTACAGTACTTGCTGTCTCATTGTCAGTACTCTTTTGTAGATTTTATGGTCTAAGGAAGAATCAGCCTACTGCAGTTTTAACCAATCATTAAATAAAACACAGAAGCATTTAAACATTTCAAAATACATTAATAAAACATTATTGTACTTCAGTTGCAGTTGTAGGCTTACAGTTTCAGGGTGAAAGTCTTCTGAGGAGTTAAGAATTTATTATCAAAATTCCATTAAGGCTTATTTGTGAATAAAACATGCTGTATGCCCAAACTGAGAAATTATGATCATCCTTTGGTTTAATGTTGGTCTTTTACATGCAAGGCTCTGGAATATGACCTGAAGGATATTGGAAATTGTATTGCATGTGCTTTTGCTTGAAAATGTACTGTAGTTGTACCTGCCTGCTACAGCATAACTTCTTACCACCTGCTTTTTATTTCTATACATTTTGATTTGCTTACAGCATCATATTTATTTATTATGATGGTGAAAATGAATATTCCCCAACATTATGTTTTTACATTTTTTGTATGAATAACCAATGATTCAAAGTGTGCAAATACAAATGTGGTATGATCCGTTTCCTTCAAAACTCAACAGAAGGCCTAGGATTTAAGATTGGGTTTACCCCATCCAGGTCAGCCATTCCATGAGTGCTTGAAAACACCACAACACATGTAATAACTGCCAGGTTTTGAAGATGCAGTGTTCAGTTCAGACATATAGTTAAACTCTAACGTACACTCAGTAGCCTCTGGTTCTTTTTATAGAATGTTGTACCAGATATCCTCTTTGTACCCAGTGGAAGCATGAAGCACGCTATTAACTAAAATTATAAATAGAATGTACACCAGACCTGCTCTTGTTTTTCAATGATATTTTTTTTTATTTCTCAGATACAAGAAATTTCTTTTAAGAACTATTACACTGCCTTTCTAACGGTGCGCCTCCAGAGACAGGACCCTGAATCTCCAGAGAATGCTCTGAAGTGGATTACTGGCCTGAAAGACTGCTGCCTTATGCCCAATCCACACACTGAGAGAGGATCCCAGGATTACTTCTCTATCTATAGACAGCAGGTGAGTCCAGGGAAAACACAGCTTTCACCAAGTTATTTCTAATAAGACAAAACCCACTACTTACTATACATTTAGTGTATCAATTGAAGAACAATACATTTGCAGTCTGTGTTGATATCTTGCATCTGAGCTTATGTATTATATGCTTATATGACTCATTATAGCTGTCTTAAGTATTGTATATATCCAGCAATGGTTTGAATTGTGTGAGAACTACTGCACTCAACCTGTTTTTCACTTATTCTTTTTGGGATAATCTACTTAATAGGATACCTTGACAGCTAAGACTAGTCTACTTGTTCTTTCACCATAACTATAAATTCTAAATTCATCAAAAGTAATACGGTCTGTATTTACAGTTGAATGTCCCAGAGGTATATTGAATTGCTTTCAGGGTTGTACAGTAGAACTGGTCACCAGATTGGCCTCAGTGTAATTCTCAAGTCAGCTGAAACACGTTTATTTTTAAGCAGACCTGAATTAACCCTTGCCAATCTTATCACAAAACTGAACATTTGAACTAATGGTTGCTGTTAAAAACACATTTAGTTGAATCTCGTTGCATCCATTCAGATCACTTGGTTGTTTTCTAGGGATTTTGTTTCTAAAGCTTTCAGTAATTTGATGTATTTCACACATTATTAGTCAAACTTCACCCAAAAAGCACATTGGTGACTTTTAAAAATTGTCTTAAAAATTATACTTATCATAATTATAATTATACTACAATTTTTTCTTTAGAATGTTAATTTTCTGTAGCATTTTGGTACAGCTACCACAGATGAACCTATATTCTTCATACATTTAGCAGAGCAGTAAGTTTATTCCCGCTTTTCACCACAGAAATCAGCACAATTAGACAGCAAGGTTTAGCTGAAGTCTTTCAAGATGCTAAGAGTCCCTTAGTTAAAAAGTTAAAACAATAATTATGTAACAGATTGTATTTTCCTGTTTTTTTAAAACAAGTGAAATTTTGATAATTTACATATGATATTTAGGTATTTCAAAAATATATCAAAAGGTCTTTCAGCTCCTTGCTGGATTCCTGAAAGCTTGTAGTGATGCCAGTAAGAGATGTGCCACTTCATATCTATCAGTAACTTTCCTGAATTGCACTTTGGGGCTTGTAGCGTAAAAAAAGATAAATTACTTTCACTAAGGACCTAAGATATTCCATAAAGGTGAGTCATAACTAGATATTGCAAAGTGAGTGGAATATAATAAAAAAGTACTTATTCCAACTTGAAAAAAATTATGCTGTTTTTTAAACCCTAACCCTTTTGCATAGAAGTGGTATTTGCATAACTGTATTGTTTTAAGAACTCTTATGTTATGCAATGCAATTTTAAGGCACTCCTGGTTTAAAGTAATCTGTTTATAAACTGCAATCATGCAGCTTGTTGTTGGCAGTCCTTTTCTAAAGCAACATTGCATACAGAATTTGATGATGGTGCTGTCAGCTTATCATTAGGATGCACAGTTCCCATGCTTTTTGCGTACTTAAATTAGTGCTTCTCATTTCTCTTCCCTTTTGAAAGGAATTGGCCTGTCATGATATCAGCACCTATTTCTGGGTAAATTTGTGTATCCATCACTCCAACCGACAACATTTGATCGAGGTGGATCTGATTCATGACAACAAAATACAGCTTTAGACAATTAATATAACATACTATGCTGCTTCACTTTTGGAACTGTGTTATCATAACATGCCTTTTTAAAATATTCTTTAGAGTGGTGGACGATGTTGTTGACCATAGTCTATATGGAATAGAAACAGGCAGGCTACAGTATATATACTGTATATACACAGTATATATGTTCATTATATACTTAGAAACATTTTGGAATTGTGCATTGTCAACTAATTACAGATATTTTTTTTTCTTAAAAAGGTACAAAAAGCTTTGGTGTCAAGGTTAGAGCAAAAACTCCATTTGTCAAGGGCATTGTCAGAATAGGTTTTTGCATCAGCCCATCACTGAGCATGCAGCATTCACATTAACTTGGTAAAATAAATAAATGGAAGTCTGAGCTCCTGAATATTGGTAATGTCAAGTCATATCTGAAGAAAATCTTGATGTGACAACAGAAACACAGACTGGATGTTAGCAATGATAAATATTTGATAGTATTCTAAACCAGCAATGGCCTCATGTTGTCTGGCCTAAATACCGTTAGTGCCTTGTCTCTCAGTGACCTGAGAAAAAAACATTCTTCATTTAGGTAGGTCCCTTCAAGGGCATGGCATGCATTAAGGTTATTTGCTGGTTCTTACCAACAGATTGGTGATAATTTTCCATAGTCGATTGACTATATTATACTGTGAATCAGGTGGGTAGCTGCGTCAGCATGCGTAGGCTGCAAAGGAACAAGTAATAGGTTTATTCCATGCTGAAAAAAAGAAGAAAGAGAACACAACGTTTTGGCCGTGGAGCCTTCTTCAGGTGTGAAGGCTGAACACCTGAAGAAGGCTCCACGGCCGAAACGTTGTGTTCTCTTTCTTCTTTTTTTCAGCATGGAATAAACCTATTACTTGTTCCTTATACTGTGAATGTTGTTGTTATTATTTGTAGTCTCAATTTAAAAGCACTGTTATTACTGTAGTTTGGTGTCAGTTTTCTTAAAATAATTGCAATGATATACTGGAAATTCTTTAAATCATGGTAGTTAAATGCATCCGTTAAAAATTAAAGTTATAATATAAAAACAACAATTTATTAAGTAGGGTGGGATATTTTAAGTTGCTAAATTAAGTTCAGTTTAGGTGTCACGTTAGTTCTTCTGAGGAAGATACTGTATATTTTTCAGACTAAACCCAAACACATTTTACAATGAATGTGTAAACTATGGTAATACAGAGCTATAATACTTGTGCTCAACTATCCTTTGTTTGCAGATGCTTATTGAACCGGATGATGTGACCTCAGTGCGTCTCATCTTGAGGCAGCCCTCTTCATCATGGCTAACCTTCACTCTGGAAGAAATTAAAATCTTTGAATGTGTAAACGAGGTAGGTGACCTGGACACATTTAATTCTTACATACAGTACAAATGCCAGAAGTGTTACAGTTGCACAAAAAATGTTATAAATATATATCATCTGTGTTCAGATTTTGAATTATGAATGCTAGACTGGCTCAAAAAGTAGATGTTATTTGCTAATAATGCACATATAAATGTAATTCTAAAAAATAACGTTGACTGATACAAAATTGAAAAAATACATTGCACACATAAAAACAATATTGAGTCAACTAAATTCTCAAGTGCAGTATCCCACCATAAATCTTGAAGATATAGATGTATATTTTAGAGATAAATAATTGATATGAAAAAGCTGCAGTATATTTTGCAGCAACCCAAATACCTTTGCATAACATTATTTGAGATTCACTTAGCATTAATTAAATTCTGCAAATGTGACTTTAGGAATGAAGTCCTTATTATCATTTGAATGTTTACCACACTTTATAATGGCTTATTTCGACAAATGTATAACTTCAATTTTACCTGTATTTGCCTGTGATTTATCATAGCATAATTGTTTTTAATCTTTTTTACAAAGGTTTGCGAATTTGTTCATTATGGTTTGGGCTACTTCTCTTTCACATTTAAAAATGTATTAGGTATATCACAGTAAATGACCTTTATTACAGTTGGTCTTAAAAAGGTCACAAAAATCAATCCAAAGACATATGGTACTAGTAGGTTAATTCACTTTTGGGAAAAATTGTCCCCTATGTGAGGGTGTGTGTTTGTGTGTGTGCCCTCCGATGTTCAGTAGGCACCTCATCCATGGTGTCCCCCATACTAGATAAAGCCATTAGAAAATGGATGATACTGATGAGTTTTTGGCAGAGCATGATGTTCCAGTTGACAGCCAAGTTCAGTCCAAAGGTGTTAATTCAGTGCTAATTTGGTGCTGTATGAAGTGACAACACTGGCCGGTGATGCTGCACACAGGAGCATGTGTGTAGTATTTAATAAAGGTGTGTGAAAATGGATGTCATTTACAAAAAGTGACTATGACTGGAGTTGGAACAATGCCATTAACCTAGCGACTGACTGCTAAGAGGACCACCCAGTGCTGCCTGTCTGTTGGAAACAGTTTTGCAAGCCTTATGACAAGAGATGAATTCTACACACTCAGATGCCACAGCCTGGCATGTACCTGTAGTTTTCCTACACCAAACTTTTGTTTCTTTGTCAGCCTGGACACACCAGCATAATTACATTTTGCATAATGAATTCTGTACCCTAATATACAGTATGCAAATATACTATATACAGTATACTGTACACTTGCTGTTTCTATGGGGGAGGATAATGTTGAAAACGATGTATTCTAAACATTGTGGAAATCATTAATTGTGCGTGTACTGTATGTAAGAATTGTATTTTTAAATTGATTAATAAATGTCAAAACTTTATTTTAGTATTGAAATAATATTGAAAAAATACAGCCAAGCTCATCATAACTACAGCATGCCTTTATTGAAGGAAAAACAATCAATTATCAAGGTTTAAATGATTGTTTTTGGTTTATTTTTCACTGGATACTAATAGAAATAATTTATTTTTTAACAGGATTCAAAAAAGAACTTTCCATCATGGTTTTCAAACCTTTCACCTGTTGACCAATCTCCAGATTTGCCAGAAGTAAGTTCTTTACAATTTATAAGAGTAATGTGTATACATTTTATATTTCACATACCTGTATTATATATACAGTATATATCTTTTCCACTTTGTGTAAGAGTGCTTTGTTAAAGAATCCAGCCATGTGTATTCCATGTTATCTGAGCACTATTTAAAGTTTCTCAGTTAAAGTTTCAAATTTAACAATAATTTGAAGTATAACATTAAGATTTTTTTTTCTTGTTTGAAAATAAAATACTTGTAAAATCAATAAAATAGCAGTAAATGCTTTTATCCCTTCACAAATTTCAGTGTTTAAAGAACTGAAGCTTCCTCAGTATTTGGGTTTTGAGAAGAGACAATAAATATAAAAGATCTCCAATTTAAACTGGGTCATTAGCCAGGTCCTGAATTCACTTCTGATGGATTATCCTGTAACACTTCTTAATTAAGTAATAATTAAGTTTAAATTGGTATTTTATGTTTATCCTTGGCTCTCAGGTACTGCAGTCAGAACAAATCAAGTCTAAGTGCTGTAAATGTTCTACATTCACCCATCATAAAATTCTTAAATAGAGGACATTTATCCCAAAGTTTTGCATTTTTATTTCACTGTTACCCTTAATGTCTTTTTTGCTAAATGTCATAGTTTGGCTTGAAAAAATAGGCATGCACCATTATAATGTTCACATTAAATTGGTTATCCTGATAGTTATATTATTCTATAATGTGCAGTTTTATTGCCTTCTTTTTTTTCTAACACTACTATGGAAATAGGTGGCCTTGACAAGCACATCTAAATAACACAAACTAAAAAAAAAGTCAAATTTCAAGTTGTCTTGAATTTGTTTGTAGACTACTGTACCATAAAAAACTTTCCAGTAAACATAAACTCTAACACTGGGAGATTCTCAATGTCTGTGCTGCTATAAATGTTCTAAATTTCATGCATATAGTAGGTTTATAAGAAAGCATAAAGATAAACCATGCAATTTCAATGGCTCATGTGAAAAAGTTTCAAAATAATGGATACAAACCAGAGGCTACATATCCAAGCTGATGGTGCTATCTTCATCATGCTTGAATGTTAATTAATGGTGTTCTTACAAATGGGAATGCCTTCACTGTTGTTTGTGATCCATTATGTAGCCTGGCACATAGAAAATTAATTTGTTCATATATTGTATAGCTCTCGCAGATAGTCCTAGAAAATAGATCATGTGCAATGTTTGTGATCTTCATTATTTTTAATCATTTACTGTTGATAATAATAGAATATTCATTACTGTGCATAAGCCCACCCATTTATAGGTTAGACTTAAAATAAATTTGTACGCTTAAATAACAGTTTATTATAGCGGTGTAACACAAGAAGATAAATATACCTTGAATTTAAGACAGACAGTAGATTGTATTATTTGTAATGTCTTAATGTTGGCACAGTGGAGTTTTTGATAATACATTCTCTTAATATTAATCCTAGTGAAGAATTCAATAAATCACAAATAGAAACAGGCAATTTCCCAGACATTAAACTCAGCAGGCTATGGTAATAGTCTGTCTGCAGATGGCACTGAACAACTCATTCCTCTTAATAGATGGAATAAAATCAATAAGATCTTAAATCTCTTAACATGCAAAAGTTCAAATCTGTCTCTTGAAACATTTTTTCTATTATTTCCATATATGGTTGTATTGTATAACAGGTACATTCTTGCTGCATCTAATTCTGAAATCTATAACTTTGTTAACTTAACATTCCTTCCTACATAAGTTCCTGATTTCAGAGTAGATCTATTATTTTGATGCCACCTCTTGTAGAATCAAAGCCCTCTGAGCACTGTAAAAATGTAGGCCTTATTCATAGATATATATAGACTTGATGTGTTTTTTGCTTTCTATTTTTCTTATAGTATATTTCTTAATAGAATTCTGCATGGATATAATAATCACATTTAAAACATTTTCAGGGATGCAGTAGTGGGGCTGGTCTTGTTGTAGTATTTGTACAGCAGCTTTGTTTCTGTCTATGTAACTTTCATTGATCTTAGTCAGGTGTTAGCTTGTAGCTGAGGTTTCATACAGTAGGATCCTTGTCTAAGCATCTCAAATGAATTAAATAATAGATTACTTGTGAACCACATGGTGTTTATTACACTGCTAATCTGAAATATAAATATCCAAATCTGGTTATCTTTGAAATTTCGATAATGGGCAAGTAAATCCATTCTAATTGGACAACCTGCTTAGAGAAGCTCACTTTGGCACTTGGTATTATTATTGCAGGGTTACCAGACAATATTTTGGCTGGCCTTGTACTTTATGTCCCTTGCACAGGATGCAAAACATTGCCAGACACTTCTTGTGCAGCTCTAATGCGAGGGAAATAAATATGTGTGCTGTATATATAAAAAGGCCAATCTCATTACAGAACAAAATGAATTATGCTTCTGAAGAAGCAATTAGTTCAAGACATTTTTTTAAAGTCTGTTCTCAAATTCCACTACAAGATCCACCTGCAGGAATTGTAAGGTTTACTTAAGTAACACCATCAGGAAATCACACATTGCAGTAATACACCAGTCTTGGCCAGGGCCCCACAAATGATGTTGCATTGGCACAGTATCCTAGGATTTAATTGTTTGAAAGCAAAATGTCTCTCACTGAAGCTGAAAATAATCTGAAACACTGCAGTGGATATTTGCAGTTTAATGAAAACTATTAATATTGAAAAATTGACAGTGGTGAAAGGAAAGCTGTACAGAATTCACAGTTGGATGACAGTGCCCAAATTGCTATTGATCAGTTCCAAGTTTCTGACAGTGTTCATAACCGTACCAAAGAGAGTGTAAGGGACAACTGGGGAGTCTTTCTCAGATTTTCTTCATAAGCACCTCCTGTGAGCCTGATGTGAAAGAATGAGGATAGAACAAGTGTTACAATTAGATCCTCTAAAATCCAAATTAACCTTGAGCCGAATATGTGAATTTATAAAACCAATTAAGGCTTTTTTGGATACATTTACCTTGATGCACCTTCATTTTAGAATTATTAAAATAGGAAAATTATTTTTATTGTAATATGTTGTAAAGGGTTGAAATCACTGCTATTTGGTAAATAGCTATATGGAAATGTGAAACAAAGAACATTTTTGATCTCTTCCTGGGCCTATCTGGTACCTAGTGTTTTACATTATGTTCAAAGAAACACAGATAAGAAATGTTGCACTGCAGCATTGGATGTGGATAATTGTTAATGTATTTTGAATGGGCAATATACTGATTAACAATTTAGTGCAATTCTCCCAATGAAGTAAAAGAAGAATGCTGTAAGGGCAGGTGTTGCCAGTTGTTCTTATCTGAATGTTATGTACTGTACAGTGCTGTTTATTGTAGTTCTTTAAATGTTACTATAAAATCCATCTTTAATCAAAATTAGTCCATACATTTCTAAAAAAAGGGGTTTACATCCACAGTTTCTAGATGAATTGATGCATGTAATAGAAAAAGAAATAGGTAAATAAGAATTAGTGCACAGGTTCATTAGCTCAGTTAATGAGGAACTGTAAGTATAACCAAGTGCTAAAGTAATAGGTTACCAAGGTAACTAATCAAAGAGCCAATCACCACAAAAAAAAGTTTGTGAGGCCCTCTACTATATAAAGGTAAGAAACCTAGTTAACTTGTTCTTATCCATACAGATTAGTTTAACACACCATGCCACAATCTAAAGAGACCTCAGACTACCTCTGGACAGTAAGTGGTCATCAGTCTAGAGAGAGATATAAAACCATAGTAAAACATTTTGGAATTCATCAGTCTACTGTAAGACAAAGAGTATACAAGACAGTTTAAGACCGTGGTGGCTCTATCTAGATGTAGATGTCCTTCAAAATTATTCTCACAGAGCAACAAGAAAACTCATACATGATGTCCAAAAAAAAAAACAGAACCACATCCAAGAATCTCCAGGCCTCTCTTGCTGCATTTGATGTCTATGTTCTTACCTCAACAATATAACACAATCTGAATAACAGTTGCATTCATGGAAGGGTTAGCCAGGAGAAAACCTTTGCTCCCAGTAAAGATCCTATATAGTATAGGAAATGTTTGGTTGCTGATGAAGCCGCTAAAGTATCCAAAAACACTTATTGTATTACATTGCACATGGGGGTCATTGACTTTCTGTTAAATAAATAGGTTTTATTTAATAAATAAACAATAAATATTGTGTTATTGTGTCCAAAATTTGGGTTATCTTCATTAAATATTGCATTTCAGATAAAAGATATATGAAAGATGAAGGGGTGCGTTTACTTTCCAGCACCACTGTATAGCCCACATGACCCGAGCACTACAAAAATGGGCTTTGAACATTTGTATGGAAGACAAGAGACAGAAAAAAATGCCTTTTAAGTACACATATAAAATATGATTAAAGCTAAGTGAATTTACAATCATCTTGTTTAAAGTTCAGGAGAAGGAGACTCTGAAAAGTTTCTTGCCAGCAAAACATGGTTTGATAATATTAAAAAGAGTTACAGTACACATAAATGCGAAATTAGCAGCATCCAAGTTTCCTGCTGAACTGAAGAAGCTGATTGATGAAAAGGGCTATTTGAAAGGGCTTCAACCCTGTAGGAACTGGGTTTTTTTTGGAGGCGTATGCCTAGTCAGTAAGAATATTAAAAAGAAATCTTTATTCTAACATTTTTTACCATTTATTTTTAGGATATGACATAGATAGTGTGTTGTTGTTTTGTTGATATTTATTGCATTTCACTTTATTCTGGTGTATTTGTGTTAACTTAATGGAGTTAAGTTAATCATTTGTGACTTCAGTTCCCCTAACCCTATTTTTCCCGGCAGTCTTATGTTTAACATCCAAGAATCTTTCTACTGTTTTCAAGAAAAGTGGGCAAAGTATTGCTGTATAGCATGTACAGTCCTACATTTAGTGCAGAGCTGTCTTATGATGTTACATTGGAGGCCTGGATACTGTAATGTCAGAGTGCCCTCTGCTGCTTGTGTATACATCAAATTCTTCTAAAATAATAACATCTGTTATCCCCTTAACACTTTGACGACTGTTCCACCATTAGATCACTTTCCTGTTATGTTTTAGTTATAATTTAATTATTCCCTATGACTTAAATGGAAATTCAAAATAATTTAATTAAGAGTTCAACCAATGATATGCTCATATCATTTGTAGTGAAGTATTTAAGATGTTTTGTTCTGGATCCTTGGTTTGGTGGATAACTACAGGTAGAATTGTTGTTCCAAGACAATTATAAATAACTTTTGATCTGTCTCATAAAAAATAAGTTAATATTATGCAGAGTCTTGAATCCAATTTGTAGAATGGACACAGAGAGTCATGTTGAACTACTTTGCATGTAACTATAAATAATTATTCCAGAATTTATTCAATTTAATGTTAAGTCACTCCATATACAGTATGCATTAACCCCTTATGCATTGAGCATACTGTATATAATTAAGTACTATTTGATTCAAAAGCATCCATTGTGTGATCTTAAATAAGCAAAGAATAGCTTTAACAGTTTAGTTATTTCTTTATTTGATAAAATACATGTATTAATCATTGTATCCAGACACTGTATGTTGTATATGATATGATATGATCTACATTATTTGTGGATTGTTAGTATGTTATATACAATGAACACAATTAATGTGTATTATTTCTTTTTGTTATCAAGGGAATACCTGATCCCAAAAAAGTGTCATCCAGTATCCAGCAAATGTGGGCCTTAACAGAAGTAATGCAGACCAATCAGACCGCTGCACGCATAGGCCGCTTTGATGTGAGTTAATTACAGATGTTTACCATCTTCCCATTTTATTTACTGTATGTATTTTGAACCTGTAGCTGCTAAACTGCTAAGCTAATACACCATCTTACGTTGGTAAATGTGCTTTACATCATACTATATAGAAGAGAACATCATGATGCTAAATAATGGTCTTACCTCTTTAATTTTGCTTCTCCAACATCATTTACATAATTTAAGTGCACATTTTGGGTTTATTTTGTTGAATCATTCTGACTAGTACAGTACCTTGGGACAGAATGCAAAGCAATGATGAATGTACAGAATAGGAGAGGTGCAATTTAAATTTTAATTTAAATGTTTATACAAATGGGTTATATATGATGATTAAAAGAATTAGTATACTGTTTATGTGTTTTTAAAACTGGTTTTGCCTTTTTGTTTTTTTTCTTAAAGGTGGATGGCTGCTATGAGATCAACCTGCTTTCATACACATAACTTGGAAATTCATGAAAGAGAACAATTTGCAAACACAGAAGCTGTATCCTGTGGTTAAAACTGCCCTAGAGGGGGAGAGTTTGATGGATTCTAATTCTGCTTTTTGTATACTGTATACTGTATAAAGTCAAAGTTAGCTTGCTCTTAAAACAACACCATTATCTCCTATCCTATCTGTCCCTTTAGACAGTTCTGCTTCGCTCTACATTGTGATATGGCAAGAACTATTAATATTCATTCTCTTAATTCATATATTTGTAGTGTTTCTCCTTCAGTTAGACATTTGCTAATTGAATGTTTTGTCGCATTTGCATTGTGGAACTTGCATATCAACAGAAATGCTTGCTCACCAGGCAGGGCTTAAATTGTGAGTCCTAGAGTAATTGGATGTCTTAAATTGTGGTTTCGCTTACTAGATTTTTTGTTCCTTTGACTGAATGTTAATGTTAAAAATGTAAAAATAAATTATTCCTTCATAGAGATGTATGCAAGAAGTAAATAAATTAAATCTGCTGGCTGTTTTATCAGATACATTGTCTGTAAAATGCTTTTTCCGGCAAAATAATTGCTCCTAGAAATAGATGTAAAGATACCAATAGGATACTGAAAAGGTCATGAGGCAATGTAGGCTGTAAACAGTGGACCGGGAAGGAGCATGTTCATTTCCATATTATGCCATATAATCAGCTCATGGGGGAGCCCTCCTTTATTCTGTGGTACAGTTGTTCTTTAAGGTAAGGTTATGGCTAGGGGGCAGAAAGGGGTGGAAGGCAGTAATAGTGCTGGCAAAGTACATACTGTACATTTTCTTTCAACTGTTCGACTTCAGGCTTCCTGTTTTTTGCAGTTGTGACTTATTTTCATGCACATATCAAGCAGTATGGATTTCAGCAAATAGAACGTGTGCTTCAACCCTTTTGATATTAGTATGATCAAATTAGAAGAGTACAAAATGTTTTATCTTTGTGATTCAACAGTTGGCATTGTTGTAACCTTTTTTTCCAATTACTGAATTGAAATTCAATTCAATTAATTTCAATAATTACTTATATTTGAAGAAGGGGGCACAGGAAAGCACACTATAAATTAGATGCAGTCATTCAATTTCAAAGTAATTCTTGGAGTCAAAAGTTTGCCAAAGGAATGGAAACTTTTATTGTGGAAGTATGCCAGAAAACAGATGTAGAAAGTGAAATATGCTGTGTACCATCTGGCCTTGGGACCTAGGTGAATAACATATAGGAAAGCAGTCTTAATACTATGTTATTTATTTGTAGCTATTATTTCAGGTGCTGCATCAATGTATGCTGTACAGTTATGTTCCTGAAAACCATTTGGCAGTCTGACCACAACCAGTACCAGTAAGAAAATATAGGTGTAATTAATAAAATATATAATGTAATTACTAATTTCACATTCACAAAAGAAAAAGGTAATACAAAGCTTTCTGACCCGGGCATCATGGAGCAGAGGCAAACACCAAAATACAGAGGCAAGGGCACTAAGGGTTATACCAGACAAGGTTATGGTAATAATTATGAGAAATTTAGATTAGAAGAGATAAAATGCAAGAATCTGCAGTAACTGAAATTGTGCCAGCTGGAATCTCAGAATCAGGAATGCAGACCAAACAACATTAAAAAATTGTGGGTATGTGTCAAGCCAAGACTGTTTCAATTAAACAAAACTATGAAGTTGGATTTGGTCACACGTAAGCTGTTTGACAATCTCAGTTCTTAACACTACTGTACTCGGTTTTGATTATTTAGATATCACAATATCAGTGACAAACTTGCACTTACAAGAATTGAAATGTTCAAAGCTACATTTAGACTACTTTTTTTGCTGTTTGCTGTTTTAATGCTGTTTGCATTAAAAATGATACAATACTGCCATCTAGACAAAACAATGTAATTTAACTAGTTAGAAAATCAGATCCTGAGTTACAGTATGTTTTAACTGTCATCACAATCACAATTTTACTGAGCAGCTCTAATCCTTGAGGTCAGTAGCGTTGTCTACTTTTAATTTCACTTCTAATCTTAATTACATAATATGACCAATTATTTGAATATATTTTTAAATTTTAATCAGATGGTAATTGAAACGTACCCCCAAACCTTCAGAGCTCTAGCCTTTGAGGCTTGGAATTGCCCATACATGTTCTAGAGAATGTAATCATCTTCGTTACAATCATCCTCATTAAAGAGAAAATTGTAGTATGAACTCAGATCACACAGAGGTGTGTATGGCCATGCACTATAATATTAATTTATACAATATTAATCATAAGGACTGTTTAGCAAGGTGCATTAACCTTTTCACTTTATTCTCTTAGTATTACTAAAAAAATCTAGAAGTTAACAAAGCACCCTTTGCTTTGTTACCCTGCTTCTCTGTCTTGTCACGTAATTATATTGAAGAGGAGAGCCAGATATTTATAAAAGTAGGACACTCGTTTTTTTTTCTTTTATATCAGCAAGGCAGTTGAACTATTTTTACTATACATGGTCTCATGAAACTGTAATATTGGTATCTGGTAAGAGCATACATTCTGTTGTTTCTGTTTGGGTTCTATTTATCAAGCTGCTTCTTTATGGGAATATCTGCTTAAATAATATGTACAGTATGCATGCATAGATACATTTTGGTTGCTTTTCTGTCCAGAAGTGTTTTAGCTTATGTACGCAGCCGTCATCTAGACAAATTGTTAAATTTGTTAGGACTAACAAAAGGTCAGTCCCCTATCATTTATGCAATTCATTGGTATCATGATTTTCAATGACTAGTTCTATTAAAATAAAAGCAAAATCCGGGGACACAGGCCTTGTGATAATACATCAGTCTTTAATAATGTTTCCACAGTGTTCAGTAGTAGCTGTGTATTTTATAATGGAAGTCACTTATTGTAACATCAACTTGTACTGTAAACACTAATGAAATTCAACTCGAGTCTTAATCATTCTCACACAGTAAAAGGTAGAGTTTGTTGGATGACAAAAGATCTTCCTTTTTCCAATTTAGAGCTGACAGCACTTTCTAAATGGATTAATTGTGCAGGATTTCCAAAGTGAATTTTAGTCTCAAGAGCAATGAGCAGTTCATTACAAGAAGGAAGAAGAAGAAAAAAACTATGTTCATTTACTCTGTCATAAAGCACTGTCAGACTAGTCAGAACCTATTTACAACACTAACCCTCATGGGATGAAAGAATTGGAGACAACTTTAGCATATTAAAAAGATTTGTGTAATGTTAAAATAAAGCACTCCAGGTTACCATAGAGAAATTACCAGTGGGAGATTCCTGAGCACAGCATTATCCATTCTGTTGTGTATTCCTTCATCATTGTGGACTTCCATTAAAATTCTTGTTTCATATTATAGGACTTGAGGTAAGTACAACTGATCAGTGCCTGCAGTGACAGCACTTCTTCTCAGATCACATGCTGAGATGCAAAGGAATACATCAATGAAATATAGTCCTGAAGGAAGCTGTTTGAATGGCCATGGTCAGTTTTCAAATATAAAAACCTGAGAGAATTCTTCTCTTATAATTATTGAATGTTAATTGATCATTGGTTAATGCCCTGGACTAAACTTACCCCCTTTCCAGAACTGCCTGAAACAGACAAATTCCCCCTAAAATATTAAAGCCTTCTGCTATGTTGTACATGGGATATATGAAATATGTCTATGGAGGGAGTTATTTTCAAATTTACAAAGGCACTGTACATAATTTGGTTTCTATTACTGTGAGAGAACCATGAACAAACAACTAAGACTTAAAGGCAGGAATGATTTTATTTATATCATATGATGCTGTTTGATCTTCATTTTTTGTATGTCAGCTACACCTATGCAAATAGTGAAAAAATCCTGTTGTGGATTTTTTTTTGTGAAGTTGTGGAAGTGAAGAAATTAAAGGAGGCAATGAGCAAGTGTTGAACATTTAACAGGTTTAATGCTTCATTTTATTGTCAAATAAGGCTGGTGCTGTTTTTAAGCTATTTTCCATCTAGTTTGTTATGTTATGTTAGATGGTAGTGCCTTTTCTGTTATGAATTTAAGAGTGGCTGCTTGAATGGGCACCTTGCATAAAATACCACTAGAGGGCAATGTTTCCTCATCCTTTCTGAAATACATTCTGCTTTTAACAACTTTTCCATTCAAAGGGCTCTGGAGAATCAGTTTATCTACTGATTTCTGAGTATTCTGAAGTTCTCTGTATTGCGTTAATTTATCTGCAGGTTGAATGTACCTTATAATAGTTGTAAACCTACATTTTGCTTATATAAGTAATTTTATCATTTTTTAACTCACTGTACTGTAATTGAAATCAACTCTTAAACAAATAAGATCAAATTAAATCAGATGTTTATATGATGCAAATATGATAGCCTATAGTCTTAGTGGCCTCATAGGTGTGTGCTGAAGCACGGAGGAGAAACGAATCAGATTATTAGTGGCATAATAGTTGGAAGTAGAATAAGCACCACACCTCAGCGGCTTAACGTTCTCCTGAATTTGTTTTCTTGCAGTGCATGCTCTAGTAGTGAAAACAGTTCATTAGCAGTTCATTACGTATGATAGGCATACTAAAGTAACTCGGGAAGTGTTTTATAAGGTGTGCTTGATTGAGAGTCCAGCTTCTTGTTTCTGATTAAAGTCCAGATTTCAAAGCCCCTTAGACTAAAAGTACATTGCCCAGAATCCACAGTTATACGGGTCAATGTATGTTGAGTCATTACACCAAAAGTGTTAAGTGCAGCTTAAGTACCTGTGTTTGTAGTGAGTCCCACCAACCAAGGAAACCATGTTTTTGCCAGTGTAGGAAGCCAGAATATGAGTTATCATTTAATTTGCTTGGATCTATGTTTTCCTTATAAGGGTAGGCCTATAATGTGCCTATGATCATATTTGCACCAAAAGCTTAATTTTTAGAAATACTACAACTTTGCTGTATTGACCATTAAGTTTTCAATGAAAAAAAAAATGTCTGCAGTTTCAGAGTATTTTTGTAATATATATTTTTTTAATTATTTGACTAAAAAAATAAAAACTTTCAACTGGTATGACAGATCTGCTACAACTAATATATGGAGTCATTCACATTCATACATATTTAATAAAATAATGAGCAGCTGGCAAATGTTAAGAATTCTTAAAGACTTTTCCATTGTAAGATAACCTTAAAATTACATGTTAAAAAAGTGGAAGAACTCTTCTTCAGACCTTAGTTATAAAACATGATACATTTTAATAATGTTAAGCCTTGAATGGCATTACTTTTGTTTTCAAATTGTATTCTAAGTCAGTAAGATATGCTTTTTTTAATTTACAGTTCCTTAAGATAATTCTTTTTTATTTATATTTAGGTGGGATAATTTCCAGCTGCTCTTGACATTTTAGTAGGATTTACTGCAAATGTCTTCAGTGCTGTTGATTTAACTGGTTGGGTAGCGTATTCTGAAGTAATCTGCCAAATTTAGTGTAGAAATAACTCAAATGGGATTAAATTAATACCAGTGCACAGTAAGGAGACAGGAGACTGTCTTCACTTTTTATTGCAAAATTCTGACTACAGACTCCCACAGAAAATGTGATGTTCCTTTCTGTGATTATAATGCAGAAAATTGAAGAAACATGGAGAACAAAAATGTTTCACCAGATCACTGCTAATAATAGGTTGTATTTGGCAGATGTTTTGCATCTTTTAGATAACATTTCAAAGAAGCAATATGAAGAAATGCAGTTTGCACGATAAGGGAGCATAGTGTTTTTATTAGAAAAAACAAATATGTTCCAAATACCGTATATGTGATAAATAAGAAACATACTGTACAAACATGCTCTCATCCACAGAATTAATACACTGTAAAACAAGTGTGTTTTACCCTACTGTATATCAACAGAGAGCAGCTTTAATCAAAGCTTCATCCACACCATTAAAATTGATAAGAGGCCAAAGTTCTACTTTTAATCACCTTAAAGGTACATTTTTGGGATTCAGTGCAAATGTTACCCAGAAATAAAAGAACATTAAGTATATTTTGTTAAGCTGTGGGATGAAAAATGCCTTCTTTTAAGAAGTGTTTGGTCAGGTCACTAACCTTTCAAGTCTTTCTCCTGTTGAAGGTGTCAGTTCTGTTATGAAAAATGCATAGATGTTCTTAATTTGGAACTTTGTATCTCAAAATACAATACCACATAATTACATAGAAGTGTTTCAAAGTATCTTGAGAAGGGAAAAGCTTAAAGATTGAAATGAAATTTCACCTGCTTTGAAATAACATATTCAGTAGGTTTAAATTACAATGGAGAAGCCATTTGTACTGTACTTTAGCTCCTTCTCCTGAATGTGTTCATTGACTAGAGAATTGTGATCACTGTGATGGCCAGCTAGCACTTAATAAAAGAAGCACAAAACATAATTAGTGTTAAAAATCAACAATTGGAATAAATCATAATATTTGTTTCCATTTTGCTGCTCACTCTTATCCACAGAAATTTACAGTAGCTTAAGTTTCAAAGAACATTCCTACAAGTTTTAAATTTTAATCATAATACTCAAGGTAGTTAGCAGTATCCTAAAATCTGACAATTGAAAAAAAGTTAATCATCGCACCTACTAGCATATACAGACAATGACCCAAATAGCATCCCCAGCGTCTAGTCTAAATAAGTCTGGCACCAGGCAGATCTAGAAAACAAATTTCTTGGTAGGACCTTGGTAGAGTAGGAGTGGTTCCTACTGTACCATCCTTTTTACTGTAGCGAAGCACATTTTGCTGCGACATTTTGTTCACAAAGTTCTGTGTCTTTTCTCATCTATGTTTGGCAAAACAGAAGTGACCAAGAAAAGTTTTTATTTTCCTGCCCAAAAAGTCTTTTTGGAAAAATTCAATAAAAAAAACAGATACTGTACAATAAACAAGAAGCAGGCCTGTCTCTGAAGCACATGAAGGCCTAACAAAAAGTACAGCCTCAATTTCACAGCTGACCTGCTGTGTAATTCACTAGGGGCTCCCTGAATATAAATTGCAAGTGCAGTTCCCTTGCTCCGAGCCAAATGTCTAAGTATGCGTAATACAGCACAGCTAGGGATGTTGCTTCACACTAAACTTATTTTTCTCTCACCCAAACAGCCAGGACTAAGCAGTTGGCAGGAGAGGTGTCCCCATTAATAGTGAAGCAGTTTTAAACCAGCAGTGAGTCACTGCATCACTGGGTTCCTGCAACAGGACTGGGAAAGCCTTGTACAGTATATCGTTAATGCCTGATTCAGTCCCCAAATAGTGATCTATTTTAAGCCCACAAATCAGGCCACAGTTTCTTATGTAAAAGCCCATACTTATTCAGTGGCACACATTTTTGTTATTGTTTAGCTAATTTTAATGCAAAGAGTATGGCATGTCAGTAGCAATGCGTATTGATCATTGTGCGATGTTACTTTCATGATTCCACTTAAACAGTAACACTTTTCTTAGTAAATAATAAAAATGAATTTTATCGAAAATCCCAATGGTGGAGTCCCAGTTTTAAAAAACTTTTACAATAGGTTTCACATTTATTATTATAAAAGTCTGACTACAAAAGGGAAACAAACTTTCTCCTGATATAAATACACAATACTGTGCCTCTCAGACTGGCTTGAGATCTGACTGATAACGAAAAGAATAATTTCAACTCTTGGGGGGAAAAAAGGTCAAATCCATTATTTTCAATTGAGCATGACCTTTCAAGTATAATGTTCCCACTGAGATGAAACTTGCTGTAATCAAAATACAGTGCAACAGTTCAAGAAGCCTGTATAATCCCGACTTTTAACGAATAATACAATTTCTTTTTTTTTCCTTCTTGGGATCTGACCTTTCAATAGTTAAGAGTTTTTGAATAGGTATTCATCATTCACTCCACATACAATCTAGAGTTCTGTCTGCGTAAGTGTGTGGTTGGCACAGCCTCACTTTTTTCACTTATAGTACTACAGCATCCATACTGTGTTGTTAAAAGCAAAATAAAAATACATGGTCTATAGACAGTGTTGCATGGGTGCCCCACATCTCCCTGTCAGATACTCTGCTACAATAAAGACTAAAATTAACTCTCGGCCCATGCAAATTGGTTATGGTGGATGCGAGAAAATTCTGACTGACTGATTTGTCATCTGTCCAAATAAGAGAAATCATTTTGTCAGCATGGCAACTCACTAGTTAATCAGACCTTCTTTTTGGTCGAAAACATGGCCAAACAAGCTAGTTGTACAAAGCTGGTGATAGAAGGTGGAATGAAGCTGCACTTTTATGATTAGCACACATTGTATACCGTACAACAGTAGGTTACTGTAGCAGGCCAGTTTAAGAACGGCTTGTAGTTATAGCTGGTGGCCTCTAAACGGCCTCAAATTCCTGAAAAGGGCTATACAGTGAGAGTATTATGAAATTGATTCGATCAGTGGTGAAATCTGTTCCTTCAACATTCTGACAGGGGTATAATTAAGTTTGTGTTTGATATGTCAAGATCATGCATGGTGCTCTTGGACTTTACTTCTTTGTGACGTTTTGTGTGTGCAGACAATTGGGACCATTCTGGTTGAGGATAGGTTCTGTCAGTTACCCTAGTAAGGAAATTCTTATAGCAAGTCACTCTCTTCTGAATGTATAATACAATGTTTTGTTTTAATCTAAAGGAAAATACTTGTACATCTTCTAAGAAAAGGGATTCAGAGCACTTTCATATCAATACAGATATGGTGATGATGATTCCAATCAGCACTTTTATCACTAACAGTCACATTTAGTCCGTGATCGAATTTTTTCAGTCTGCCCTTACCCAGGGCTGTGCTGTACAAACATATTCCTTGTTCAGATAACCAGGATAAACTGCAATCATTTTTTCCTGTGTACTCTACCTTTCAGACTCGTCTGCAGTTTCAAAACTGTCCACGGGGATATCAAATAGTGAAAAGTTAATAGTTATCACATTTTATTGTTAGCAACCTTTGACTTAAATAAACTTAAACCAACATGGAGACTTGTTATATTTATTAGACAGTTCATGTACAGTTTATATATGTATGTATGTATTTACTGTATTTGCATACACATCTAAAAATAACACTTACAATACTGACTAAATAGAAAATATTTCTGTTTTGTTGCTTAATTCATTCCAATTTAATTTCTTACTTGGCATTCCTGAAAGAAAATCTTTATATTTTAGAACTTTGTGTTGTCTGAATAATAAATGTTTGCATACCATGTTATGTTCTAGAAATAAAATCATGTTCCATTTTAATTCCTTATTTGGCTATTTGAATGATCTGTACCACCACTTAAATGCTTAAGAACCTGCCTACCACGAGGCAAGAAAAGAACAACAGCACATCAAGGCATAAAAAAAGCATTAATCAGGGAGGCTGGCAACATGTGCTTCTATAGTTAAACGAGAGTCCTGGGTAATAAAAGTGGGTCAGACATAGCCTTGAGATGAAACAACATTAAACATTTAGTTCAGCTGACAGGAAATAAATTTTAAGAGCGAACAATTTACAGGTACATACCTGCCCATCCATTTTCAGTGGCTGAAGAATGAACAACAGACGGAAAGAGAAATTTGTGCCCATTATTTTTTCTTGGAGAGACTTTCCACATGATAACCTACAGGAAACATTGAAATGCACCATGTTACACATTTCCATCTGTTGTTGTTTTACTTTAATGTACCTGGAGAATACCAGCATGTAACCTAAGGGAAATAACTGATACCCAGGGTGTCCAGAAACAGTCTTGAGTGATTTTGTCTATTTTAAAATGAGTGATATTTGTCTTCTTTAATTGTACAGTTACTTGTAAATTGTAAGCCAATGCGTCCAATCAGTTGATTTAAAGATGGGTTCTATCTGTACTTCTATTCAATGACAAATCTGCATACTTTGTTTTTGTTTTCTTTTTGAATATGATTATTTGTTCCTCCAAATAAATGTGTGCTCTAAATATTTATTCCCTCAAACCTCTATTCCCTGATTCAAGAATGATTCCTAGTATACCACAATTTTCCTTTGTAAATTTCTATACACCACTATAATAATGAACTTTATACCAAAACTTAAATAAAGGGAAACAGCCCAATCCTATAATATTTGTATGTATATAACTATACAGATGAATTAATTATTTCTGTTAATATTAACTGACATATTTTTTATTAAGATGAAACATACAGGTTATGTTAGACAGTTCAGTGTTTTTTTTAAGTTAGAAAATTGCATAGTTATCCATTATAATTACATGAGATCCATAAACATACATATCTTAAACTGAAAATGTGTATAATTCCTGATGAGAGTTTACTGTACTTTGTAAGTAATTGTATTTTTCTTTGAATATGTCCAACAGTACTGTGAAGTATTATGGTTTTCTAGAATTACAGAAAACATTACAGAACAAAACCGAGTCACCTGATTTTACCCTGACCACAAGAGATTAATGTGAGACTGTCACTTTGCTGAACACCTGTCAAACTGGTGCTAAAGCAACTGTAACTGCAGAGCCTGTTCTACATTTTGACAGAAAAGATGTGGAGGGCGATGTGACCAGGAGATGGCAGCAGCAGTACATTTCTGTAGTGACCAGACAAACAAAAAGAAGGAATGAAGTCTAACAGCAGAAATGTGTATTGTTTCAAGAAATGCTTAGAAAATTTTTAGAGTTACAAGTGGAATATACATACTCAATTTGCTTTCTTTTTCTTTCATAACATTAATCAATAAGCTGTGAATTGTCTTCTCATTTAGGACTCTTCTCTGAAAGTGACCCACTATTTGGGCTTCAGCTGTGAGTAGCTTTATACTTTTAATTTAGAACAGCATTGATTTCTCTGCTTCATGTCAACATTAAGTCAGATTTTTGGACTTTGCGTGACACACTGAAGCACTCAAAAGAATTGAAAAGAATGTAATAGATTGCAAGATACTTTTTTGTTAAGCATCTATCATAATGCTTAAAAAACAAGACTTCAGTTGAAAGCAGAAAGACTTCAGCTGAAAGCAAATGAAGTAAAGGCATAATGATTCTTTGAATATGTAAATTTCAATTAGTGATTTGACTGCAGTCTTTCATTGAAGACCATAAGAAGAGTCAATTTATTAAACTGAAATTCATAAGCCTCTTTGTTTTAGTATGTTATTTTTGCAGTCCTTTTCAAAACTTCTTCTGCCATTAAGGATTATTTCATTTTTGAAAACCGCCAGGCCTTCTGTCTTTTCACAGTCCTGTTTACAAAAAACAATACTTGTAGAAAACAAGACCTTGAATGAACAATGTACTCTTTAACATATTTCTTCTCAATTAGTTTGGACAACATGCATGAAGTTGTTTTAGATTAAGTAGACCGTAGCATAACAATTGCTGAGCACAAAAATTAGTAAGCACATTAATAAGTTTAATAGTGGCTGACCCGATCATATTTTTAGATTCTTTTGCTTTTTATTCGGCGATTATTGTGGCTACCTGGAATGTTGCGGTTATTAGACACTATTTTGACAAAAACTCTGCAGTGAAGTCGATATACAGTAAACAAAATGACAATACATGTTGGTGTTTCCACATTTGGCAAGCAGGACTGTGGCTGCACTGCAGACGTACTGTAACACCCAAACATCCAATAACATATGCCAAACCGTATGCCAGACTAAAGGTTCAGATTCTGTGTTTGGCAGAACTGCCAGTCTACTCTTCTGTTTGGCAGAGCTGCCAGTCTATGCACTGAGCTGACTGTCATTGGAACATTTTACCAGCAGCATTAAGATACTCAAAACAAAACTGTGTTCCAAAGAGGCCATCTAGAAAAAATGCAGCTGGGAAACTTGTAATCAGAACCAGAATGATTTGGACATCTGAGAGGGTCTTGTAGAAGTGATTTGTATCGTGAACTACAATGTAGTGATCAGAAAGTTTGTATCATTGTCACATGCACAGCTACCGGGTTTTTTTGACTTACCGTATTTCTTTTTTTGGGGGGTGATTCAGCATGATATTGACTCTTTTCTACCTTTAGGCCTTTAAATGAAGATTTTAATACATTTGCAATTTTGAAACCCGTGAAAGTGGGGAATAAAATCAGACTTGTATTAGAATTAAGCTTTCCTATGTGGGATTGTACTGTATGTGCTGAACAAATATTTCTATACAATTGAATTAGATGTTTTGCACATCTATAATATTATTTAGCTTGATGAACACTGCATAACCAGTACTTACATAAGTTTCTTTTCAGTTGAACATCCATATATTGCATGCAGTTTGCAAGTCTTGTTCATGAAAGGTAATTGTATAAAGGCTTGAAATTCAAATACTAGAAACTGCTGTTTAGATCCCAGCCTTGTCTAAGCTTTCATTTTAGCATCTCCAAATTAATTACTGACACATTCACTAAACAGCTGACTACTAAAAAAACACCAGGTCTATGTTCCCTCAGGAAACTGATCTGAATGTCTGGCTTCATATATTGATCAAGTGTCTGAGTTCTGCATTGAATAAAGGTTGGGACAAGTGGAATTGAAAAAAATATCCCCTCATCCACTCACAGTAAGTGACTTATGCCAGGAAACATTCATGGCAACCTGAAGCTTACCCCAGAGGAATAGGGAACAGAGTTTGACTAGACCCTGGATGGAATGCCTGCCCATTGCAGGACACAGACACACAGAAGCACAAAGGCAGAGTTTATACAGTTCATTGAACATTGACAGCATTCTTTTGAAAGGTGGGGGAACAAGAGCACCAAGAGACAAGTCATACAGCAACAAGAGGAACATACTGTACACACTCCATTCAGAATGACTTGAAGGATTCATACCTTGGGATCTCCCCATCGCTCGCAAGGTTAGGGTAGAGCTTCCCTACCCTTTAATCTTGTAATACATTAGAAAATAATTATTGATAATACACTAGAAAAGACTTTTAGAAGTACCTATAATTTTAATACCAACTACTTAATGGAGCTTTTAAACAATCTCTCTGCTTTGACACTATCAGTCAGTTACCTGGTTTTGTCTAAAAAGGACTCCCTGTGTAAAATGTAGAGTCTAATTTCTGTTAATGTCTTTCACACTCTCGTATTTACAGAGGTCAAGGAAAGCAGCAGCAGTAAGTGATTGTAGATACTGTAAAAACTGCATCTTATCGCAAAAACCAGGAGTTCCAGACTCTCTGAGCTAGAGATGTGTGCTTCCTAGTGGATGAGAGATACTGCACAAAAGTTAAAATCTCTTGTCTAGGTATCTGATTTTATCTATGAGGATGACTTAAGTGACCCTTTTTGTGTTCTTTGCTAGGTGTATAGGAGCCAGTCATCTCTAGTTACTTAGGACTGCTTCAATTCCTTGTTCATGCATGAACAGAGACCAGTTATACAATACTCTAAAGATCGTCAAGAATGGCCTGTCATAATTATAGTAACTGCTTACTAATGCAGACCTTGTCTTTAAAGCTACTGGTTTACTTATCCCAGAATTCTGTTTTTGGACAAAATAATTCTAAGGAGTGGTCCCACAACATTGTTAAAAAATATTTACCCCTCTCAAAACGTGTATTACTGTCTACTGTATATCTACTGATTGAATTAAAATATGCAAGCTTCTTTTTTATAATTATTTGTAATAATATATGTATAATTTACTGTAGAAGGGTACAGTACATCACAATGCCTCTGGTACTTCTGCTAATCTGGTCTAAATGTTTAATTGTGTTACCTGCAAGAATGGGACAGGTGTGTTTAATTGCGATAAAGACTAGACAGACACAAAGATGTACGTGATATACTGTAAGAGCCTCTTTGGGACCTAAATAATTTTTACTTTATCTATGCCTCAGAGCCTGAAGGATACTATTTTATCTCACTTAAACTAGATATTAAGGGTTAGTCCATTGGTCATGTTATCCTTTGAGACTGTTGGAAAAACACACTGTAGATGCATTAGTTGCCTTATTTCTGAACCACTCACTGAAAACAATAAAGACATTTTAGAAAACATTAAATTTGCTTTCTAAATTTGTTTAAAGCACTTTCTATTATGTTATTGATTTATTTTGCCATATAACTTTAGATGGATGTAATCGTGCCTCTGAAATGTCAAAATGGTGACTCCTTTTAATGACTTCCAACAGTAGAAGCCATTGCCTTTACTGCTGCACTCACATATTCACTTGTGTGAGGATGGAAAGTGTGATGGTACTGTACCTATAGTTGGGGTCTTAAACCTTCAATTCCAAGCTATCCAAAACAGCAACATTTTTTCTCACACAGGAAAAATGAAGTACTTGACAGAACTTGAGGAGTAAACAACAGGAAATTAAATGCAAAAGGCACTGGTTTAAACTCTTACCCACTCTACTTTAATCTGGAATCCCCAGCAGCAACTTCAAGATTGATTCTAAAGATTTCCACCTGGAGAGAAATGATCTAGTAGTTGACTTTTCTCACTAATAGACTTCACAAATCTTTCTTACCTTGTGGGAATTCATGGAGTTAAAGCTTGAATTTTTTTTTATAGTGGTGTAATTTTGAGAAAAAGCTAAATTAAGTCAAAAGTCCTGAGTCTACTAAAGACTTCTTCCCTATTGCTTGCTGTATCACAAATCTTGTGACTGATTCTTTAAAGGTTGATATTTGTAAGCATTTAATGCATTTTTACTGGCAACAAAATAACAAAACCTAGATCCTTAAGTCATGTATTGTGTGAAATATATATATACATAAAGATACAAGGGAAATGCTGTATATATATATAAGTACTGTTGATAATTTTCTAAAACCTGATTTCAAATTGGAAGTTGCTTTCACCTTTCCAGCAATGACTCCTCTTTCCTGCTTAGGAGAAAATAGTACGCACTTACTGTACATGAACCTCTGACACACCTAGCTGCAGAGCCATTTGTCATTTTACATGCCTCATGCTCCACAGTAACTCACTCAGGAGAACTCAGGAGAATCTGTTGAAAGAGCAGAGAAGGTCTTACTGGCATGCCAAAAGAGACACAGCCCATGCTTGAACTAGCAATGTCAGGGGCACAGACCTCAAGATGTACCAGTAAAAACCTTTACTGCTTGAGCCACATCTGACCCCCTCTTGTTCTTTTTCTCTTTATCCTTATCCCTCTTTTATAAAAATATATACAGTATATATATTTTTAAAAAGAATCCTGTAAGAGGGCAACTAAATCTGGAGTGTCACTGGAGGGCTTGAGTCAACACAGGGCGCTGGCGAGGCATTCCAGATACTACAGTGGGGAAATATGCTAATTCATCACCTGGATGAAGTCAGTATTCTATATAAGAGTTCAGTGACTCAGTTCTTGGTCGACTCAGGGGGGTTGAACCCTCACTGTCAAGTGTGTAAGCAAGTGTCAGAGCTCACAGGGAGTTAGGCTCTCACTGTCATGGGGACAGTGAAAGACAGGGTCTCAGGATGAGACGCCGAGATAACATCTGAACCTAGGAATAAGCAGGTTGCAGCATAATCCCGGAGGGGATTGATCAATACAATAAATGGCCTGTTCTAGGGAGAGAACAGGGCTGTCTGAGCATATGTCTTTCTATCACGGTGAGTTAGACAGCCAGTGGAGTTTAAGGGGAATCTCACTGGGAGATGACTGGCTGAGAGCGCTCATTAGCGGATGGCTGGAAGATCCCCAAGTTAGGAGTGAGAGGCCTAGGAGCATGGAGACTCATACACCTATGCCATTCCTATGTATCCGTGTCAACCAGTGAAAAAGAAGACCAAAGGAAATAACCATGACAAGGTACTGTATTTACTACTGCTGCTTGTAATTTAGGGTACTACAAGGAAGAAGGAGTGAAGTCCTGGACGGACTTTGCTCTTGGTGAATACCTTCCACTAAATCTCACAGGCTTTTATACAAAAGTACCACCATCTGGCAGGGGTTTTCTAGCACAAAAGTTGCATACAACAGCACATTCAGAACATGCCATCAAGCTTCAGGATAGAATGAAATATAGTTTCTAGTCACATCCGATCTCCTTTTAGAATTGTTTTAAAACACCTCTGCAACCTTCTTAACATTACGTCCCCTCCAAATCTCTTTTGGACATACAGTACCTTGTCTCAGGAGGACTGTGAAAATCTGAAAGTATATATGTTCATATCTCTTAATAGGCAGTGTGCATTGTAATTTGATTTATGAAACGTTTTTTTCCAAGTGTCTAATGGTGACATATTAGCTGATTGTTCTACCCATGTGTATATTTGTCTCCAAAAACTGCTTACAAATGGGATTCAAAGGCAGTTCATAATTCCCAGGGATTACAAAGCAATTAGAAATTCAAACCAATGTCAGTTTACTAAAAGATAGCACATTGCAGTGGAAAGGGTGTACAGGAAGAATAATGCCTTCAGCCTGCTTTAGAAATTGTTTCCTCTGTAAAACTAATTAACACCTTTGGGTTTGTCTTATCACCACAGAGCAGCACCAGAACCTGCTGTAAAAGAAACTCCTTCTTTTGTGGTTGTCAACAGACACACACGTCACTTCTGCAGTTTTTTTTTTATTTTCCTTTGCTCCCTCTGTGTCATTCAGACTAGATCATTCAATATGTTATGATTCTTAAATAAGTAGTTTATTTAAATTAAGTTTACAATGGAAACATTTGATTCATATGTGGAAGCATATCAGCAAATGTCTGCTTTCACTCAAACCCTCCCTAAAAATAAGTTACTGTATTTTATTGTCTGAGGTATTTTTTAAATGAGAATGAAAATTCAAGAGGGAATTATCATTATGTGAATAACAAACACGAATGAAAAAAGGGTTATTCATTTTCATTGCATTAATGGTCTTATTAGTTCAACAAATTTGAAAATCGTTTGGAAAACTGAAACTGACCACAGGAAAAAAAAATGTACATTACCACATTAACAAAAAAAAGTAAAAGCAAAATAATAAAAGATCTACTGTACACAACAGCAGGGACACCCATAAAATGTCTTGTAGCCTTAAAATCGGACACAGAAAATTGTTAGCTGCTAAAAATGTAGGGCCCATACCATATACCAGGGACTGCAATACAGAACATTATTCTGTACCTTCTGTACCAGGTATTGAGGGAGTCAAGTTCAGTTCCTTGAGGGTTGCTTTGGTGTTTGGGTTTCATTCTGCTTGACCTCCCAGGTCAAGAAGGTATTCTTTACTGGTGTAATTGTCTGTTTATTTAGACAATTGAAAAATATAAATGTCAAATCGAGCACATACAGTGAACTAAAGCAAAAAAGGACATTGAAATATTGGAGAACTGGAGTTTACTGATTCCATACTAATCGTCTGGACTACTGGGAGTAACAGCTGGAAAATGAACAAAAAATGATTTGCCCAGGAACTATTGAATAAACTAAAGATTTACAGAACCCATGTATGCAAAATAAAATTAGGATGTTCATTCTACCTGTACAGTATCTTTTTTGCCAGTAGACAATGAGAAAAAAGAATAGAAAAAAATTGCTTTTATAATACCCTTCATGCTTCATATAGTTTAATGAAGATTCCAGTTTTATAGTGTATATCACACAATTGACATATCTGGAAGCTAAAAATTAAAAAAGAAACAATAACATATTTCAGGCTGACAATATATAAAATTTATATGACAGATACATTATTTGGTAATTTATCACTATTAATACTAGGAGAATAATACAATCTTATTTTATATGCTCTGTGTGCATTTAATTAAATATAAGGATTACTTTGTCTCATAGTGACAGTGTGCTGTGAGGTGATATGCTATCATAGGATTGTATTTCACAGAGAAAGCTGAGCTACAGTAGTGCCACAGAGGTATTGTACTGTTACTTACTCTCTGTTACACTGCTTGAGGAAGTGTATGGTTTAAATACTAGTGTTAAAGAGGAAGGGATTTATGTGCTCAGATATGCATGTATTATATACTTTACATATCTGCAGTACCATAGCTTATAACTACAGATTCATTTTGCAGCACATAGCCCTGAGTGTGAGCCGACTCCATCATTTTAACGTTTCACAGTATTTTGAAAACTAAACACTGGTGAACAGTATTAATTCAAATTAATATTGGTGAACCTTATGAAGTACCTCATAAACTACTTGTGTATCTCTTATAAAAAATATTTTATTCTTAATGCATGTTTCATGCAGGGGTAAAACATTTTTAATTTTGCAAGCATGAAATGTTTTGAGAATACTGATAGGACACACCTCATATACTGCATGTGAAGCTTTTAATGTTCAGAAGTAAGGATGTGTAAGATCTCCCTAGATGGTAGCCGAGCTTGGGGAAAATCTGCCAAATTAACCTGTTTTTACCTCATTTAAGTGATATTTGACAGCTTCATGGAGTTACTTTTGTATCAGGAAAAAGTACTGTATACTAATGCTTAGCATAGTTACAAATGTTTTATGAACATGGTACAGAAAGCATTGATTATTTACCAACCCCTTTTAATACACCACTAACAACAACCACAATTGTATTTATTTTATTTATCACCTTTCAAGGAACATCAGTGTTTTAATCAGGGGGAAAACAAATGTATATTTACTGCCAACATGATTTTATTTTTTCATATTTTGGAACATAGGATCTGCCATAGAAAAGAACTTTGTTCTGTAAAAGTCATAAATTAAAAGCATCTTGTCATTGCATAGAAGAACAATAACATGAATACCTTGGCATTTCTCTATTAGGCATACTGTACTTCATTGGTTCATAGAAAAACAATGTGCTTTTGTGTTTGCATTATGTGAGAGATTAGCCAAAGAGGGAGGGGTGGCCATTTCAGATTAAATTGATCGTAAGAGCCATTGAAGCAGACATGTGTTCAGTCCCTGTAACGTTTAGTGCTCAGAATGCACCTCAGTGAGCAATAACATCTCTTCAGAGTTTTGAATTATATTGTGATCATCATAATGCTAGTGGAAGATTACTTCAAATGCAGTGGCCATCAATTATTTTACAGTATACATTTGCATATGGGCATTTTTATTTTCAATTCTTTGCTTCAGTTTTACAAAGTGTTTTGGAATGATTTCTTGAGTAACAGGAGCTATGAAACTGTTCTGTTGTTATTAGTAGAAGAATCAATAGATGTGTCCCCAGGTGCTGTCACATACACAGTGAGTAAGTATTGCCTCCACCCACCTCTCAGATTCGTTTTCAAAATAAATACAAATGGACCATCTTTGATAGGTTGTTTATGAAACTGGATGCGAGCTAAGGAACATGAGTGTAAAGGTTTACAAACCAGACTGGGGATTTTTGTAGCCTAAATCAGATATATAAATAAAAAAACACTGTAATATACAGTATATTATGCATTATGTATATATTTAATATATATATATCACCAAGACAAATTCAATAAAACAAAACTTGTGTGCTAGAGTAAAATGTAAGAGATTCATTTTTGGAAATAGAAAGCAACTATAATAGGAATGGAACGTTGCGACCACAGTGCAGATTCTAATTCCATGAAATCTTCTAAAAAATGCAACATGAAATTTGAATTACTATGTCTGAAACACGATTGAACCTGCTGTATGGTCTCTTGTCTTTCATAACTATTCTTTATTCTTTCAAGATTTACATTATGTGAGAGAGTCTGAAGCTACACAGCGCAACTTAAAACCTGTTGAAAGGAAGAAGTCAATTGCAGGTGGTGAATTGTAGTGCAGTGCTTAAAATATCTCTACATAACACTTTTTAGGTATATACTGCAGATGAAAAGTCATCGAGGTTAATAGCTTTAAAAAGGTGAAGAGGTAATCACTGATGATCATACTCATTCTTTTAATAAAGTGGTGTGGAATCTGTATAAAGTAAAAGAAACCATTTAGAGGGCAGTCATTGGACTGTTAAAGGATTTTTTATATTGTTTTTGCTATTCTTTTATGAGTATGACTTACATTTACTTTCTTTGGCTTATCACCTGCACATGTTTCTGTATTAAAGCGATTATTTCTTATTCTTTTCATGTCCAAATGGATAAAGCATATTCTAAATACACTATGACATTGCCATTTTATGATTTCTTTCAAGTCCCAAACCATCATCCATAATAGCAGACAAATCGCAACTCTTTATAGTTAATTGTGACCTCTATTTCTCAGTACATTCTCGCAAATAATCATGTAGATGCCATAATGGAAATCATAATTCAGGGGTTTTATAATGCAATGCATTGCTAAACAGGGGCTCTATATCCCAAATTATAAAACAAGCACCTAAACAACCAGATGTGGATGAGTGGGTTGATTTTTTATTTTGTTTTAATGATGATGAATAGGATTGCAAGACCTACAGTACTACAGTTTAAACCTTTCTCTGTGTATAATATCCGAATCTCTGATCTATACAGCCTCAAACAGTAGATTAGCTGTGAAGAAAACAATCTGTTCTTGTGTTACAGAAATAAGAAGTAGAAAATGAAGCAATTAAATGAAAGCAAAGCCATACAGCTTTTAATCCTGTGTAAAACACTGTACAGATTTGGCAGTGTAAAGTAATTTGATTAATTTCTTACTTGGTAAAATGTAGCCTTTGCAGCCTACGCATGCTGACACAGCTACCCTCCTGAACTAAATGTGGTAAATTGATCTCTAAAAACCAAAAGTTTCTGAATGTCAGGTTTATGCTGTTATTGAAAACATATAGCATGGTACAGTGAGTCTAGTTGGAAGTTCTATTTAATTCTGCTAATTCAATCTTATCATGGATACACAAAACTACATCATTTCTGCAATATTGCACTGTATGTAATATTGTTTTTCTGATGTACAAAAGTTATAAAAGATAATTGTTTATTTTTACTTGAACGTTCCATGGCTGACAGTTTTTTAATGCAACAAAAAGTCTTTAAGGCTGCTAATGTTATACTCTCTGCTTCTGACATTATTACAAGCATACTATACATTGGTGAGTTTTCTCTTTCACTCAAACAGAATGAAACAGCTTTGATACACGTTTTCCACATCAATTTACAATTTATGAAGCAGAATTAAAACAGAGTCAACTAAATGTGCAAATGCATTTGCTATTTACTGTATATTGTATGTGCAAAACAATGATCAATTGTTGCAGATGGGAGTTAACTAAATTTATTTCCCAGAAAATGTTCCCTATTATACAGTTCATTTCAAGGGTTATCAAGTTTTTATGCATCTATGCTTGGACCTTGAGATAAATTAACTATTAAATTATTAAGTCAGACATATTATTATATTACATAAATATCCAAGAGTGACCAGACATTTCTATGTCACTAGGCCAGCCTGCCCAATAGATCAAAGGACAAAGTAGACCTCAAGACCTACAGTACAAGGATAAATACAGTGGAATGGCACAGACAAAAGAAAGGATTAAACAAGAAAGAAAGAAGGTATCATCATCACTGGTGGTAGCAGTGGAGATTAGACCATGAGTTTTCCTCTTTCATCAGACTTGAAATCAGATTCTGTCTAGGTACAGTAGTTTGAACACTGGAAGAGAACCACAGTCTTGAAGAAAGCAGCCTGCTGTCTTACTTGTTTGAAGAAATTATTATTTCCTATATTGTGGAATTCACCAACTCAAAATGACTCATTGGTAAGAGATAGTGTTTGATAGAGAAAATGTGATTCCCCTTTATGTGTGAGCATTTGTTTGGACAGTAAGGTTTATTCCTGGGCAGGTTCGTTTTGATTAACAGTTTGCAAGTTTCCCTAATGTGCACTTTAGTGTGTTTTGTGTTTAGATTATAGGAATAACATTCTGGGTTTTCTATGTCTGTAGAAAGCACAATTCTGGAACTCACAGACATGTAGTAGCTGTAAATGTTGCATTTTTGTGTGGAAGTCTTTGCAATAAATATTTATGTGTCCTGTCTAAGTTTGTCACCTGGCCACTATTTCCATGCTGTGCTGGAGAATAAAGAACACACTTCATGTAACATTCAGTATTCCCTGACTTCAGGGGGTGAAATTACAGTAAAATTAATCTTTGGAATTTCTTTGTGTAGCGAGATAGTGTCAGAAGCAATTTTTTATCTGATTTTTGGATATTTTATTGGATAATCATTATTTTGCAATTATAACCCCTTAGTCCATTACGATATTTTGCTTTGAAAAAAAGTATACATTAAACTGGTGTCACATACTGATGCCTTTGAACATCACATACTTGAAAAAGAACTGAATACGTAATTGAGGTCATGAGGGGGGCAGCACTTGATACACCTGTCAATTGCAGAGGTATGTGAATAGATACTGTACATAGATGTGTTGACAGCACATGAAAGACCAATCAGCATTTGTAGCTGCTACAGTACATGCCTGGAATGCTAGCAAGTAGCTTTGTAAGAGAACATCATAAAGTTCTTTGATGACCATCAATGTAAATGCATAAAGCCACTGCCTGCTAGCCACAGGAGGTGATAACGTGTACTGCAACTCTACATGTACTGGTTTCCAAGATATCCCCCATCATTTGGAATGCATCATTTGGATATTATATAGCAAGAATATGGCTCCAGGCTGTGAGATCTAAACCAGGATGTGGTTGACACATTTAGCATTAATTGTACAATGATAGTTTCAAAACTACAACCTTTTCCTGTATGAATTTTTCTCAGCTTTAAAGTGCTGCAAGATCGACACTGTATGTTGTGCAGCTACAGTAGTTTAATCTGTAGTTATCTGAATCAGCCAGATAGTAGGGACATCCAGGATTCCCAAAAAAACAGATAACGGCGTTTTGTAGGACATGGGTACAATCCAAAGAATTTGATAAGGGTGAAAAGTAATTAGGAGCTGCAAATAATTTTGTTGATGTAGTACAGTATTAATGATGTAATGTCTGACTTCTTTTACTATTAAATAGAAAGCTCTATTTGCTATTTTCTACTGTATGTACCCTAAATCCATAAAGTGATATGACAAACGCAACATTGCTGCTAATATTGGAATCTAATATTCTAGCATTTTTTATTCATTATATGAATACTAGCCATATTTCATGAATATACTTATTCTAAACAACAACTAAAAACAAAAATATTCTCTATTACTGTATCTGTCTCTATTATTATCTGAAGCACTTTTAGTCAACTGTTCCTGATAACTGCTAATAACGTGTAATTTATGCTCAAGAAACATCACATCTATTTTACGTTTACCGTTAGATTCCCTTTAAAAATCAGTTTTGAATTGAGTCAAATTTCTTTGCATGTTAATATCCTGAATTTAGAGACTTTCAACTTGACTTTCTAATTAGCTCCACTTGTTTCATTAGACTATGCAGAAAAGATCACAAATAAATAACAGAAAACAATATATTATTGATGAATGAGATGGGATGTGCATGTTTTTGGATTCAATGAATTTACAGGTGAAGGTCACTTTTTATTTCTGTAATGCGATGGAAGTAACAAAATGTCTTCTTCTCTATGATTTGATTAAATGCACAGTAATAATAGTAATTTATTCTGGTGACAGATGGCTCAATGATGCAGTGGTTAGCATTGCTGCCTCATTTGGGCCTTGACTTCAATTCTGGGTTGTTACCTACAGTATGTGGAGTTTGTATGTTCTCCCTGTTTTCAAATGGGTTTCCTTTGAGTTCTGCAGTTTTCATCTGTTCAGATGTCAGGTGACAGCTATGAGTCAGACTTGTTTTAGAAGACAGTGTATTAGACCACTTCATAACCATTTATTATCCTTAAGTTTTCTTCCCATTTATTAATGTGCTCTCAGGTGTTTTGCCATGCTTACTGAAGAATTGTTTGATAATCTTTAATTTAACATAGCTCTAGTTTCCTCCTACTTACCATACTGGTAAGCTAATTGGCTTCTAGGAAAATTGGCCTGGTGTGGGTGTGAGTGTGTTTGTGTCTGTGTGTGCCCTGTGATGGACTAGCTTCCTGTCCAGGGTGTACCCTGCCTTCTGCCTGTTACCTTTCCCAACAGGCTTCAGCTCTCCTTGCGATGCTGAATTAGAAGAAGCGGTTAGCAAATGGATAGATGGTTAACGATTCAAGATTAATAAGCAGGACTGAATAAAAATGTAAACATCTTAAGCTGGCCTTTCTGTTCCTGTTCCTGGTTTCCAGTTCTCTTGGACTCTGCCTGAGAGTTCTGTCCATGGCTGTGGTGGTCAGGCCTTCTCCGGGCTGCTGAGTGTGGACCGGAGGTTGGGACCCTGCTTCAGACCCGGACCTCGGCAGACAACTCCCTTGGCCCCCTCTAGAGCGCGTCTCCCAAGTCCTCTCTCACCATGCTCTCTTGCCAGGTTCCTGGAGAAGTCCCTTCAATGAATGCATGCCCAGTTCAGCCAGACAAATAATGTGCCTTGAGGATGACCACGCAGACTCGCTGTCGGACCCCTCAGCCCCGCACTATGCCCTGGAACAAAGCACAACTCCAGACCCTGCTGGCTCTCCCCTTCCAATGCCCCTTTCCCCTGCATTCCTTCCCTACGTTTCAGTTCTATTTCCTGTCCTCTTGCCTGCACCCTGGGCTATTCTGGCAGACTGCCCACTGCCCCATGTGGCCCCTTCTCCAGCAACTCAGCCACTAGGAATCTGACACTATATTCAGCCTTTTCTCCCGGAGCACAGCCGCGGACTTCTCTGGACATTATTGCCTCAGTCTAGCTCCCGAGGTGCAGTGAGCTGGCCAACTGTGAGGCCCTAGCTCTTGGGTCCGTAACACTGCCTTTCCGTCTGCCCCGATTCCCTGGGGTGCAGAACCTGGTTGTAACACATTAATTTCAGGAATGATCTTGTTAAAAAAATCTTTCAAAGAAATTGTTAGCTGAATCAACTATTTTTGCTAACTCCTATAGAAAAAAACATACTTTCAAGGCGTGTAAGTGTTTGCAGGATTAGGGTTAGGGTTCAGAATTTCTCCAAAGAATTAATGCAACCTTACATTTTAGTTCAAAATATCCTTCACTGAAACAAAACATTTCTCATAAATGGTTAAGCAAGCACACCAAAGGAAAGAGAACATACCATCAAGAGAAAAATTTGATATTTGGACAAATTTTCTGCTATTGGAAATGTTGTGTTGGATGGTGATCTCAATGAGCTTGGTTTCATGCTAAACTGGGGTAAGAGCTATATACAGTATACTTTATTATATAAATTATATAACAAATATGTAATTATGTAATTTATTGATTTATTAACTTAGATAATTAATATAAGGTATGAGACCCATTTATACTATTGCTCCATTTCAGTATACCAGGGCTCCAAAATATAAATTATAATACAGATACCATTGAGTTTGGTCAGTGGTACACAATTTGATTAGAATGGAAAAAGCTGTTAACCATGCCAGCTTTTTAGCATTGTTTTGTCAACTATTCAGCAGGTTGAAAGCTACTGTACATGCAGAGAGAGTGCTCAAAGCCAAGGGCGACCAACTGTGTTAATTTCTTTTTATGACAATCCCTAGGCTTCTCTCTTCATTTAGTCTGTTCCATAAGCTGTGCAGAGTCAGAAACACTTCTTCGGCAGATGTGACTTTATTACCTTAGATAACAAAGACATCATTTGATAGGGAAGAAATTGAGTAAAGCAAGCAAATCTTCCTGTCATTAGGCCATTATTACTCATCCTTAACTTTTAATTGACAACATTGTTTTAGCTTGAGGAGCCAATTTGTGATTAAAGGACTTCTATTAGCTCAAAAGAGTGTCTATGTCAGAAAGACCCAGTCAGCTAGAGAAGATAAAATACACCATAAATTTAAGAGAGAATGCAACCAATCAAAACATTGTGACAAAACTGTCTATATTAGTCTATTGTAATGAGCTTACCTGTATGTATTAAATAATAAGCTGAAGTGAGAAATATAAGTTTTTATATTCCCTCACAAATGGTATTTGGTTCTAAAAGAAGCCATGTAGTATCAAGTTCATTTCCTTGTAATTTCAGCATAATTTGCTATAAGGAAATTCATTTAAGCCTTATATTAAACTTCTTTTTTAGTTTATTTAGAGATCTGTTTTAGATTTAGATTAAATATTAAATGCAAACATACAGGAAAACTATAATTGGAACATCAGCTCCCAGATTTTCATGGCAAACAAATTATCTTTAAAACCTTTCTTCTGTCACATTACCCAGTTGTTTATAAGCATACAGTAGCATGCCTTATAAGGGTATGCTATTATTTATACTCCAAGAGCTATACAGACAAAATAATTTCTTGCCAGGTTTCTGGATGAGATTATATTCAGTATATCTTCTTTTTTAACCTGATCCCTATTTTAAAATGCATTTCTTTTGGTGTTTCTTTCTTTTTCCATACCTTGTGAAACAGAATAAGAAGGCCTGACATTATCTACCATATGTAAATTATCAAACCTTTGCTTTAATCAAGTTCATCCCAGGAGCCTTTTGATTTAAGCTTCTTTTCACCCTGTAGGATCTCTGTCTGTGTATTGTTCAAAAGGTGAACTGAACCTCCAATAATGTTTGCAGTGTTTGACAGAAATGTGGGGGGTCATCTCGGTGCTCAGTCCTTGTTCAACATATTGCTTCCATCTTTTGGGCTTTTCATCTTGAGTAGTTATGAATTTTCTAATTTTCCTATTTTCTCTTAAATTTCTATTCTTCCAGCCACTCTAACATTACCTTGTCATTTTATAAAAGATTATTTGATCATCTACAGTTCTATTGGAGGATCTTTGAATGTATGATATGTATGCTCTCTTTTGTTGCTATTGGACATTCTCTATTTCTTATCCTGAACGTCTATTGTTACAAATATAAGGAGCAGGTATTGTCATACAGCAGATAAATTAAACTAAGATCTTTATGCATTTGAATTAGTTTAGATTGTGAGTAACTCCTAGCTTTCCACTGTGATACAGTATATGCTTTGTGAATAGGTTTTCTATTAACATTTTAAACAGTATTATTCAAATTTCAGATTTATGTCAAACGTGCAGCTGACTCTACACTATGCACATGTATAGATTACAAACTTATTAAAGGTTTTACAGTACATTATTCTGCTATTAACTGTATGCGGATGGAATTCTATAGCAAATTATGTCCAAAGTTTGTTTTGCCATTTTTTAAGATAACATTTGATCCTGATGTATCTTTAGTTTGTAGTACCAAAAAAGTAACTTTTTAACTTTGTTAAAGTTAATCAAATTATATTAATTATGATATAAAGACTTGATTGGTGAATGTGATGAGTTAACAACAATTTATTGGAGGACCTTTATTAATGTACCTTGATATGTGTGTTCTCGGTTTCCAAGATCTCAATGAATAAAGATTTTTAAATTATACTTAGTTTTTCCACTTAAAACAATAAAGGTTTTTTTTTATAATGGAAGAAAACTCTAGTGGAATTGTGATTCTATATTTTGATCCGAGAATACTAAGCAATTTGCATTTAAGATTGGACAAAAAAAATATTGTACATCTCTCTGTGTGGGTTTACAGTATATTGTAATGCTATTATAATGAGTATTGTTAAAGTGGTAATGTGTTCATTTTTGACATACTGTATCTCATAAGTTGCATGTAGTTACTACACTTTCTACTACTCATTCATTTTCATACAGTAGTTGATTTAAATGGTATGCAAAGTACATGGTTTTTATTTCATTAAATTACATCTTCGTCACTATTATATATGATTTATTAGATTATCTGGATTACTTTTTCTACTGTTAATATGAAATAAGTGCATGTTTTATTCAAAATGTATGCCCTTTTGTGTCATTAATGGTTATCTATCACCAAAAGCAAACACAAATGTGACATTGTCACATTAAATACTGCCCCCACCCAACACATTCTTTCTGGTTTCTTCAGAATTTCTCATTTTCTTAAGTTGGTTTAACAATTTCAACAGTTTGTCACTCTGGTGAAGACAGGATTCTAAATGCCTTGAACACTAACCTTTTTTGTAGACTCTTCTGTTTGTGAAATTAATATCAAATTGCACCATAGCTCATGAAGTTTCTTTAGCAAGATGAGATTTCCATTGATTGCCTACCAGTGTTTCACAGAATTCAATAAACAAGAATGCTCCCCTACAGCGTCTATTTCTTCAATATTGCTTCCAATCTGACCCTTTCTGAATTGTGGATTGATTTACCCAGTTTCCATTACCAACACACCCAGAAAATAATAAGACTGAATGGACAGAAAAAAAGAGGAAAGTTTTATTGTAGCATTGTTAGTAGAGAAATATGTGTTTATAAAGACTGATTGATACAGCTGATGTGTATAGGCTGAGTCTTGGCTCTGCACTGCACTGTTGTCGCTTGGTAAACCAATTACAGGCTATTTCAGTTTAGGCACTTACAGACTGCTGTCAATTTCTTGCATGGAAACACAATTTTTTATTACAATTGAATTAAGCTTGAGACTGTGCAGACTGTACATGGAAGACATTTGAAAGTGAAGGAACAGCAACCCAAACACATTTAAAATGCAAGTGTTATAAAAACTAAAAATGCAGTGCTACCAACTTGTCATGTGACATCACCACTGCCACTGCCTTGTGCAAAAAGCCTAGGCTTGGTCAGCCTGTCACTTCTCCACCTGATCAACTGTGTAATGGGGCCGCTGGCACAGCGTCTGTTGCATTTTACCCATGTGGGTGCTGTACTTCAGTGGTGGATGCAATATGTGCAATAAAGTGCTTTGGGATCCACAGGGACACAAGGTACTACATAAAAGCAAGCAGTTCTTCAAATGTCATCACTCATCACAGCACTTCAAATCTTATTTATTATAGAGGGGGTAAGACAATCCAATAAACAGGAAAAAATGTGAAAGTTAATGAAAATAATTTTTCATTTTGATACATTTACATCTTCTGATGTAAACCATTTCAGACATTCATGGTTATTTAAGCTATTCCAACAATTGTATTCAAGGGGAGCCCTGTTACTGAGCTGTTGGATTTGGCAAGTTCAATTACAATGATTAAAAAACTAACAGTAAAACTGCTAATAGAAAATGGCAGAGAATGAACATAGTACATTTTTACTCAGTGGTAACAAAATATTTTGAAAATAATTTAACATTATTTAATGTTATAGAGTACCATACAATAAAACTGCCACAGAACACATTTGCACAGATGTTTGCGAGAGGAGTTGTAAATTCAAATCTACATTGGCTTCATTTACATTGTAACATTTGATAAACATTGGAGGAAGTAAGCAAACATTTATATACAGTACAGTACATATTTAGAAATACCCAAACGTAAAGTGTCGAACAAATGACACAAATGGCTGTTCATAACAAAGATTCATTTGCTAGTTAAAATCCAGCATCATCTTGCATCAGGTGCTACAAAGCCAACTGCAACATTGCATTCATTTATTTTACAGCTGAAGTAATGCACATGATGTAAAAAGGGTTAACTTAAGTCAGTTCTGTCTGAAAATTAGACTTCTAAGCAACGGGGGTTTATGGCAGGAAAGGGGGTTAACTGATAAGGATTCCAGATGCAGCTAGGAACCCCCTGGGGGCGTAATCTTAAACTGACCATTTGGCCAGGGTCTCTTAACTGGCCAAATACCATGACCCCCCTCTTTACCATAACACCGAATGACGTCCGAAGCAGCAAGGAAGGACTATATAACCTAAAAGTTTGTACCGGCACATTGAACAATACTTCGGTTTTGTTGTTTCTTGCGGGAAACAAGACTTCGGCATTATTGTTCCTTGCATGCAATAAACTCATCTGTTTAACTTCATCTCGGGATCCAGAACCTTATTCTTTCTGTTACAACACAACCAATACCATTAGCATCAATTTCTAATGCCAAACTGATTCAGAGGCATTTATTGTAATAATAACTACATTCATCTGCTCCACACAGAAAACAAAGTCATATCCACAACCAGACAACACAACAATTATTTAGATTTATAAATGCACAGGTTAATGTATTGAAAGGATGCTGGTAACAACCATCCAGGAAGATTTATTTCTACTTGCATAAGATGTTCCACATTAGTAACAGGCAATAGAAGATAAGACCACTTTTTTAGCCATATACAATTTCTTGCATTAAGGAATTTGTCTTTTCACATAACCCAGCTTGCTCTCCATGAGACACACAAGTGGGGAGAGAGACGCTTGGGGTCAGAGCACCCCTGGAGCAGTTGGGGTTAAGGGCCTTGCTCTGAGGCCCAATGGAGTAGGATTTCTCTGCCGGCCATGGGATTTGAACCGGCAACCTTCTAGCCACAGGCACAGATCCTTAGCCACCGCTCCACCCCCAAAATAAACCACATTAGTTATTTGCTTTAAGAAGGTGCTTTCTCTTAAAAAATAAACCGTACTTGAGATGAGACAATAGTCTCATTTATAGTTTTGCAGATGATCGTTTTAAGCATGAGATGTGTATTCTGATGTGTTGAAAAGGAAAAACTGGATGTGGCTTTTCTATCTCCAATGTTAGATTTTTGAAGGAAGAAAGCTTCCCAGAAAACTCCTTGAAAGTCTTCCTTTTGTTGACATTTCTAAATTGATAACTATTGATTAGTTTATTAGAGGAGGGTACTGCATGCATTTTTTCCTATGTGTATTCCCAGACATGCTCCGCTCCTGAATAACGTGAATCCAAGTAGAGGACGTTTCTTCAGAATACAATGGAAAAATTTCAGAGCTGCTCTGTTTTGACGTTCAATTGCTTCACATTTTAAAGAATGTTACTTACACAACCCTTGGATCCATAGAATTCCATAGAATATGCCCTGCTATTATCTTCCAAATTTCCAGTGAAAAATAGGTTAATTCCTGCTTGATGTGCCTGCTCTATGATTTTAGGATCAAAAGGTAGTAAAGATTACATAGAATGTCACTACTTGACACACATTTAATAACAGTTTGACATTGCTTGGACAGCTTCATATATTTATACATGATTTATGGTTGCCGAGGTGAAGTGTCCAACAAGATAAATTGCCACTGCCTTGTGCAAAAAAACTGTCATTAGAAGTTCATATTCATTCATAGCAGGTGGGTGAGTGCAGTTTAAGTACAGAAACAGCAGTCATTACAAATTAAAAAAAAGAACTTTCTTCCTACAGTATATTATTTAGAATGGGAATTTTTAACAGTTTTTTAATCACAAAACAACACATCAAAGGCTTTGCTTACAGTAAGCTACTTAATATAATTGAGTGCTAATCATCTCTAGAAGATTATTTTAGCAACATGTTATTTCAAAGATGTGAACTGGAATGCATTGCCCTGATCTTGCATTATAAAGTTGGCTGTTGAAGAATACAGTATTTCTTCTTTATGTTGTACTGTATATAAGTAAGTATATATTCATTACAGTATTCCAAAACTGAACATTTCCCTTAGGAAAATGCCTTGGAAAGTAGCATTGTATAAATGCAGATTGTTTTCTTATAACAATTTATTTACTTCAAGGTTACATTTTTCTTCTTTCTTTCCATAGAGGCAATATGAGTATACTAATATTAGTACTGAATATTAGTAACATGGAAATAGGACTGTCAGAAAAACATTAGCCTTTTTCTGGGGTGTCAGCATTTGAGAGAGAGTTGTTCACCTACAGGTAGATGGAATAGTGGCTAATTCATTACTCTAACTGAATGTTACAAGGGTAGCCCAAAATAAATTGTGAAAAGGTCCATGCGTTCTCAAAAGTAAATATTTTTTACTTATGTATCCAGCAGTTTTATTAATATCTATGATTTTTTTTGTTGTTGAGATCACTACGCATTATAATTTACAGCAAATATCCATTTCCATCTGTTGCATTCACTTTCAACTATCATGTACTCTCACTTCTGATTTAAAATGTCTCTGCTTCGGTTACAAATACACGTACTTGTTGTGTGCATCTTGAAGTCATCCCTCTGAAAGGAATGAAGTATTCTTTTTTTCAATTTTCTAAATGACGTTAATAAAGAATGAAATAATTTCTATATCTGACTATATATATTGTATGAGGGTGTGTATTAGATTATATACATTATACAAGTGCAGTATGTGTTTATAACATTACTTGGGAAAATAAAAGCCTCTGAATGGTTAAGCGGTATCACGTGACCGTTTGTGAACAATATATAGCATATATGATGGATAGTATGTAAATTAAATTAACTGCACTTATAAATTTAATGCCGCAGCATAATAAAACCACTGCCTAACATTTGTGACTTTTAACAGTTTCCTTTAAATTATTTGCAAACAAAACGATAGAGAACCGTTACTGATATGGAGTTATAAAAAACAAAAATATATTTTAAAATTATGCCTCCCAGAAACAAAAACTTTTTACTCGCACTGACTATAAATAACCTTGGTGAAATTATGTCAAGACTAAGTACTGAAACCCCTGTCTCTCAAAGTGCTACACAAATCACTGCTTGAGGAACACAGCAGTGCACTTACTTTCAAAGACCAGTCTAGAATCAAAGGGAATCGTGGATATAGCTGGACAGCAATCCAAAAGGAGTCCGCAAAGCTACTGGTCCCCAACACTGATAAAATAGTGAAGTAGCTCAACTGTAGCTTCAAACTTAGATCAAAATATCGCTTCTCCCTGTCATCTGTAATTCTAGCCAGACCACATCAATGACTTTTGCTCCATCCTCTCTACAGTTCAAATGCCAACATAAGAAAGAGATGTGCTGCTTTTTATTTTTAAAAGATAATGATATGAAAAACAAATCCTATATGAATTGTATGGATACCATGGATATGTAATAAGTTAGATTTTTAAAATGAACTTTTTAAAACTATTTTAACTATTATAATTATACTTAAATTAACAAGTAGCCATCAACGCTTCTAGGCCACAGGTCACATGATACTGTATATCCCACAGATCTGCCCTTGGTCCATTTTGGGCTTTTCCTTACATAATGTACTGTGCAGTATATCAGTTCAGCTTTTTCAGCCCTTATAGATACACTGCTGGATGAAAACCTACTGAAGATTCTTCCATGGCTGTCTGCTTTTGACTATCCTCATTTTTATTCTTCAAACCTACACGTCATATTTTGCTATCTATCAGGATACTTTCTTCTTGGTCTATAGGGATTTAGACCAGTATTACCATTATTTGGTTGAGTGATGATCCGTCTTTTTGCTATCTGTTTGTCTTACTACTGTTTTAGTCTCTTCATTCTTAGAATGATTCTTATAATGAGTTCCTGATGGCTTATTGTATATGTTATAATACATGTTTGAAGGTGTAATTTAACTGTATGTGTTTGTATATATATCTCATACTGTATGTTTAAAGGTTCAGTTCTTGAATTTCATCAAAGTGAACTACTGTAAAATCCTCTGTTGCAATTGAAACGTCATTGAATTTTGGCTATATTTTACTTTGTGGCAGAAAAATCTATCTTCAAAAATGGCTGAAATATATATCCATGATGCACAGGCGTAAACTTTATCAGGATTTTGATTTAAAAAGAAAAAATAATCTGCCTTGAATACGTTTGATAAATTGTGGCTAGAAAAATTGTACTGTGTGTGAATTAGGAGCACCGTTCAACATGATGTGACAAAGAGGAAAAAAAGTTCTGCTTTAAAAAAAAATATTTTTTATTGTTTTCCATTACTTTTAGTCCTTGACCTTGATCAGGCACAGAGTGTGTTTCAAAATGCATAGTGAATGTAACGCATGCCTTAAGGGAATTCTGATCTTGTCAATAGCATCCTATAATACTTGTCATGAAAAAGCTTCTACAGCTCCTCATTGAAAATACTAATAAAAAAAGTAAAGTCATTTTCACAAGAAAAAAAATCCATATCACACAATTACAACTCAAAAAGACACTATAATCAATATATGCTGTACCTATGTGATTTTTACCTCTGAAATAGTATGTGCTGTTTTTATTTAACAAACATGCTTCATTTGACAGTGGTATCCATTTAATGTGTGCAAAAGCAGCCCATTTCTATTCTATAAATCTAACCATTAGCTCAAAGTAGTGCATTTTTATTCTATTTCTTCAACTTTATGAGCTTCTTCTGGATATCTTGCAATTCAGTGTTATTGAAAACTTGTGATGAACTAAAATATGACATTCACGGTTAAAAAAATGAGTCATAAATCATTAATAGTGTACATGCATATACAGTACTGCCTTAAACCTCAGTTGTATATACCTGTACATGTATATACTGTACATATATAAAATCATCATTGTTATTATTTTAAAAAGTTAGTGTTTTATGTTGAATTTCAGGGATTCGGTCATCTGGCAGGTTCATCCACTTTTTAATATCATACCTACAGTATGTGATTAAATTGAAAAAGCAATTGCTCTTGTGTGAACTCATTATGAACAGAAACTACTAACAGCAGTAACAACTGAAATTGTAATACCTTCTGCTTTTATCTGTAAAAAAAGAATATGTACACGGTATGCTGTAATTTATTTTATTTTTATAACACTGAATTGAATCTTAGAAAAACAGGTCCTCTATAAAACAAAAAAAAAGTGAAACCTTGTGTGAAATAGGATCAAAGACAATACATTAAGAAAAGCACTGATTCTAAAACAAACTCTTGGACCTGTTTTCAAACTTATTGCAAAGAAACAAGTTCTAAAAGAAACGGGCTTTAGATTGCCTGCAAATTAAGTTAATATTTAAACCACCATTGTATTCAAAACCTTTCTTATCATGAACATTTACCTATGTGTTTGTCAAAGAAAGCTTAGTTTAGAATGTATCTACAGTACATTTATCTTACAGAGATAAAAAAATGTCTTCACCATTAACCTTATTCACTTTTATTTTTTGACCTGACAGATTTTGCAGTATCTCACAGGAAATAATAAAAAGTTGACAAATGGTCATGTAAAAAATACTCATCACTTTATAGGTTTTCCAATTTTAAGGTCTTTAGTTCCCTGCAATTTTTAAGCATGTCTCTCTGTGGGTATCTTTGAAGTCTAACAGTTTGTTTGGATTCCATTAGTTTTTTTAGGCATAAAGATAACCCCACTGTTTAATAATCTTATAGCCTTGTCCTGAAAAGAATCATCACTGTATCACCTGTTGATATCATATAATTACAGAGCATTAAAAAATAAACTAACGTTGCATCAGAACAAAACCAAATCTGTAGAACATTATGAAAATAATGAACATTATGAAAGTACGATTGCGTTTTGGTTTTATGGTGTTGAACGCATGGGATGAAGCAGGTGTACTTGTGTATGAGTTGAAAGGGACACGTAAGGGGAGTCATGCAAACACATTTAAGGCCACCTAGTTCAGCTGTGGAGGAATTTAATCAAAATCTCCAAAAGCCTCCCCTTAGACAGCAATTGTTTGTTCTTGACAAATGAAGCCATCTGTTTACTCCTAATGTGAGTGGGGTTAATGATTTATCCATAAAAACATGTTTTTTTAAAAAGCTTTGTATAAGTTATATCTAAGTTATATTTCAAATTCCAATACTGGTTCATATCACCATGTACCTAAAAGCAATGTTAATTCAACAGCATTAAATGTATGAGAATATTCTAATTACTTTCATGTTGTACAGTATATACTGTGCTATATAACGTATGAAAGTCCTTGAAAGACTGTTAAGTTTTATATAAACTTTTTTTTTCTCCTGGTGTTGCTCTATGCTCACCACAAGCAGATCTAATGCATTAACAAATTAATATCTATTATATTTACCTAATGTCAAAGGACTAAGGGTATATAAAAAGTGGTTGGTTCTTATATACAGTAGAAATAGAGGTGTTTGTTAACTTGTCCACTATCCTAACTGGAAAATGTATTCTGTCCATTTATCAAGATAATTAAAAATCACATGGCACTTACTAAGTATCACAGTTGAGGTGAAATCTTATGTTCTAACTAAATTCCACATATGACTTGTTCAACATTGCTACAGTATAATGCAAATCCCAATATATTTGAAGGATCTGGGTTCATTTTGGATAAAATGGGATATAAAACCATTAAATCAGTCATCAATTGTCTCTGAATAAAGAAATACCAACAATCAATCTAACAGTGTAGAAATAACATTTCTAATCAGAGTACTGTACGTCTGTGCGTCTTGTGAAACAATTAAAAAAAGAGAATTATGATGTTGACAAGAAACATTTGCGATAATGAAAAACTAAAAATATCTAGCACTACAACTCTATTGTTTTGGAGGTATTTATTTGTTCTTGCAGATTTGTCTGCAAACATATTTTTAAGGTATTTTAAGTTCCAGAAATCCTTGTAAAGATAAATCATAGCAATATGGTGGAATTAATGTAACTTTGACAGTGTCAGGAAACAGTAATATTGCACATTTTGTTTTCCCCTTGAGAATGTAGAACTGACTGTTGTGCTTAATTAAAGATAAAATTATAAAGGGACTGGTTATCTAGTCATGTACACTTAATATATTTTATAAGGGCTCACAAATACTGTAGATTCAAATCCTTGCTAGTAGATTTGCTTGCTAGTTATTTTATTGTTAGAAAAATCTGCATTTGTCTTGGTCCAGTTATTGAGCTCAATAACCAATGTTATTGAGCTCAATAAAACATATAGGCAATATATAAAACATATAGGCAATATGTTTTAAGAAGATGATACAGCTTTTCTGTTGTTTTTGTGTGATGAGTTAAAAAGAAGGAAAAGAAGCACTGATTTCACCTGGAATGCCAGGTAGGAAACTGCTCTACAATGGCCCCTGGGTGACCACTGTATTTGTATTACTTTACAACGGTGGTTCCCAATCCTAGCCCTGGAGACTCGCACACCTGTTGGTTTCTGTTCCAGCCACAGTTACACAATCAAACCCTTCATTGACTTACTGTAATAGTAAGAAAATTAAATTGAACTGTTTGTTTCCAGTTCTTAAACACGTTGGAGCTGAGCTTTAACCATTGTATTTTGTAAGTGAAATAATGAATGAAATAATGAAACCCAGCAGGTGTGAGAGTCATCAGGAGCGGTATCGGGAACAACTGCTTTACAAAAGTATATTTATTTACAAGTTATAAGGTGTTTTGTCACATTATTATTTTTATCCTAGATTGATAGCTACAGTAGAATGGAAGTAATAAGCCAATGTATTAATATGCAACAACATGGCTCTGTTCTACTGTATGTGGGATTAGATTTTTAACAATTTGTACACTGTGCAACATTTTTTTAGGTTGTTTCAACCTTCATATTCCTGTAAATCAGCATTTTTTTGTGGATACTGTTGTGGATGCTTTCAGCTTGGATCAAGTGTAAAAGGTTTATATTTAGATTTCTGTTTTCAACCTTGCTCATGTGCAGGTGTTGGTTTAGATATTTTGTTTATCAACAGCGAAAGGTCTAAATTAAAATTAAGTGATAAAAAAAGAACATTTGTTAAAGTTATAACTCAGAGTTGTCACAGTAATGAAAAAATATTGAGTTTTTTTAATATTGTGCAACAAAAGTGAAATTAAATTAAACTGGCTTATTATGGCCAATACTTAACAAGCAGCCATACGAAAGATGTACTGCATATTCCAGAGATAATGGTCACGAATGAGAAGGCAGAACAAAAACACAGAGAGCTCATCAACATACGTAATAATGTTAAAGAATACTATTAATGCAGTTTTCCTTATGTGTTTAATAGGTGTGATAAAATCTTTCTACAGTACTTTACACATAGCACAAGGCATTGAAGGAGTTCATGGCAGCTGCTACAGTATGTGCCTTATGGTGTTAAACAGGGCTTTTGTAATCTATCCGTACTGTCAATCACCATTTGGATTAGTGTGTAAACCAGAGATCTAGACACTTAACAACAAAAAAGGGAAGAAATGGCTGATTTTGGAATAATCGGTAATGTAAAACAGCTGTAAAATATTCTGAGGATCAAGAAGGGAGAGGTGGGGGTTTGGGAAACTGAAGGCCTGGTAAAAAAAAAAGAGAGGCTTCCTCCAGGCTTCGATTTCCACAACATTTAACTCGGCAAACTCTAAAGGCACAGAGCTATCCTGTCATATAAACAGACGTGAAAAACAATCAACAAAGCTTATGGAAACAGCAAGCAGGGTTATTGTACTCACTACAATATCTGCTTCAGGATATTGTATTTAGAGTACGTCTAGGCTGGGAGAACTTCCTCTTTCTGGCCCAGATGTCAGCAGAAAGTAGGGCAAATACAAGATCAAATACTTTTTGAGTTGATCAGTTGTTTAGTATAGTGCAGCAGAACACAAGCTATTCACAATAAGGCTGTTCTGAAAACTTTGAGGTAGGACAACCTGGCATAAACAAAACCTTTAAAGGTATTTGTATTATTTTATGGTAAATATACAGTATTTCTTCAAATACATACATTTTGTGTAAGTATGCTTTTCATTCTTTTCAAGTAATTACAAGACACCATATATTGTACAAGTAACCATTTTGTAATGTATAGCTGGTAAATGTTTCAGAATTGATCAAGTTGAACTGCTACAGCAGCACTACTGTACCGTATGTGCATCCCTTGCAAAACTTGCAAGAATGCCGTTCTGTTGAACATCATGCATAATGCAAGTTGACATTAGGAGCCCTGGTGAGGTATTTAGATTTGTCCTAACAGACACCCCCATAGTCAAAAAGTTCAATAAAACTGTATGCCTGACCTTTTAACACAAGGGAGCCCCTACCGCAGACTTGGGGCAGGGTCTACCCTTGTGACAGTTTAACGTGGCGCCAGTTCTCTCCATGAGGCTAGCAACCGTAAGACTGTTGTGAAGAGTTGATGGTATCAATTATTCATATTGGGCATTAAATATTCAAGAGCGTAACAGCTATTCCCCAGTAAATCCAACATGAAAGGTAAAGTCTTTCACTGTGGATTCAGAAGATCATTGATATTTAGTGTTTAAATGAGAATTTCATGACTTTCCTTAATTATGCAGATTTGCCACGGGACAGACTCATGAACATATGCCAGACTTGTATCCATTTCTGGATTTGCTGACTTTTTTATTCTTTTAGACTTGCTAGTTAACCGTAAGAATAATTGAACTGACAAAATAGCGGTGATGTTTAATTTTAACTGTAGACTTCTGCTCCATCTACCATAAACAAGGCATTGCTATTCATAATTTAGTCTAATTGGAATCTGTACAATAAGTTCTAAATATTATTTGTCTGGAACTTAAGAAAATCCATTCAACACAAGCCTTTTGCTTCCTTTTTTGGCATTATGAGTAATTAAATAAATTCAGTCTATGTGGAACTGTGTAAGAGTGTGTAAATCAGTACAGTGCTGTTCACATATCAGTAACAATGACATCTCTGTAAAGAAGCAGTTTCTTCACGCATTGCGTAGGCTGGTCTAGTACAGTACATCTCCATCCTGTAAATCAGATCCTCTTCTTTGGAACACCCTTACTTCACACGGTTTATTAACTCCCTGGTGAAGGCTGTGCTTTTATAATATCTTCTTAACTGTCAGCACAGTATTTTCATTCTGAAGGCCAGCAGGTGGAGCACATGTTCTGCTGTTCTTTTCCGTCATTTCAGCCCCATAGATGGTGTGTGGGAATCTTAGCTGTATCCCCTATTCGTAGGGTAAAAGAACTGATAGTTTGGGCTTCTGGCTTTCAGTTTTAATCAATAAACACTGGTAAAACTGAAAGACTGAGGATGAATGCTGGCACTAGGAGAACTGGATCTACATACGGTACATAGGGAGGAAATGCTGCATTATGGTATTTTAGGAAAGATAGAACTTGCCTTTCTTGTTATACAGTACAATGATAATGATGCTACTTCAATGGTACGTTCTCAAAATGGATGATGGGAGATTGTCTAGGAACACTTGTTTTTCCAAGAGTTTTTATGTATTTTATATTTAAGAGGCTTACTGTATCACAGTGCTCCAGACTGCACATACTGTATTTACCATATTTGTTAAGTACTGTACAGTCTAACTATATAACTAATATAGTTATTACTAATATAATATAACTAATCAGTGACTAAATAGCAATTTTACTAAAAAATGCTAATTGACAAGTGATTTTGCAACTTTTGCTTTGATTCCAAATTCTCACTGTATTGTAAATAAATATACTGTAGGTCTCACACTTAGGTACAGTAGCACATAACATGCAGTACATAGTTAATATTTACAGGAACTACATTATAGAGAACTGATAAGGAACTTCTGAAGATAATTGTGCAAGTTATCTTTATATATATAAAAAAACATTGAATCCTATGGTAGGAAAATGAGCCTTTGGAGTATGGACTCAGATGATGGCAATCAAAAGCTAAGCTCAAATGAATTTCAATCATAAACAGTATTTCAATCATAAACAGCACTTTCAGTTGAAAATTGTTGGCATCGGCTCATCATAGGCAGTTTACTGTACCTAGGAAGGTGGAGAGGTTGCTACTTGTTATGGGGATATGCCTCAAGCTGAAAATAAATTGAATTCCCTCAGGGGATTCTGAGTTGGAATGGCTCTGTGTCCTTTTTTTTTTTCATTGTGTGGCCAAATGCAATCTCCGTGTCTTCAGAGGGTAGACAGCCACAAGTGATTGAATGAACAAATGATGAATGATTTATTAAACACGGCTGTCACGTTATTTTAGATACATTACAAAATTTGTCCCATGGTCTCTCCCTTGTGAAGCAGCGAGAGTTTCCTTAATATGCTGTCAGGATGTGTCAGTTGCGGAGTCAAGAGCATAGCTCAACACACAATTCAACACAGAAGGGATGATTCACCAGAGGCAGACTCTTGGAGAGAATCAAGGCTTTGCCTGGGAAGGCTAGCACATAAACTGGTGTTGCTTTGGTACTTTTACAAGCACTTTCTTAATATAAACTACTGTATTGTCCCATTTTCCCAAAAGACAAAAGTTTCAATTGTTTGCTACTCAGTCTGTTGCAGTTAAACTCAGTGAGCCTGTGCATAACTCTGAAATTGAAACCATTTCACAAAAGCAAAAGTTAAGATTATTGTTGTCCTGCATCTTCCCTATAACTTCCCTATCTGTCCTATACAGTAGCTGCACTATTATATTACTGTATATATTTTTAAATATGTTAAATGACCTAACATTCTATTCAGAAATGCTGATGAAGATCAGGTTACTGTCTGAAACATCATCACATAAAATGAATGATTTTGACTAAAATATATAAATATATTTCTGAATAAATGTTGTGCTATTTTTTATTTTGAATTTATTTTTTGGCTGCACCTTAACTGCAGTATTGCAGTATTAATGAAGCACTCAGCTGTAGTTTTAAACCTTAGGTGCTCATTTTGCAGTTCATTAGTGCAATACATTACTAAAATATGAGAAAACAAATTTTCTTTGCTTGAACATCTGCATAAGTAATACAGGTATATATATGTACAAGGAAAGAAAGCATAAAACAGTAGGCCTACAGAAAGAAAACAGTGCAATCAGATTGGATGATTTTCATTTTCTGAGCTTGGCATAGTTATGATCTCATGTTTACTTCCATGTTGCTTTTCCTGACCTTTATTTAAATGTTAAGAGATGAACTAGAGTTAAATAAATACTTTTTCATTGCTAATATTGCAGACCATCACAACCAAACTGATCAAACTCCATCAAACCTTGACATTTGATTTAAAGAAATATCAGTCCAGTAGCAATTGTTATTTGGCACCACAAAGGAATCACAGTATCTGTTCCGATAATATAACCAAGCTATTTAAAAATCCACCTACGTATCCTATTGTGAATTACATGAATACTTAATTTTGTGACTGCATGTTTAATTTGTGCAGTTTAGCAGTCTCCCGACGTTTATGATAAATTGTTGCATGACTATGGTTGTTTGAAACTTATTTAGAAATGGAATGCAAATGAGTAATTCTGCAATTCGCTATTCATTTGTAAACACGTCTAATTTAATAAGGTATTAATTTCATTAGAAAACTCTGTTCTGATAACCAAGACTGGAAAAAGAAAAAAAATGGTTAGGAGTTGATTAGAATAAAGTTTTCTTTGTGCCCCCTTTTTCCAGAAACATCCATTTTAGTCCAAATAGCTCAAATCAGGGCCTCACCTCACACCTAAAGAAGGCTCAAAATCTGAAATGTTCCATTTCTTCTTTTCACTTTTGAGTATGGAATTAACCTTTACTTGTTCCTTTGCAGTCAATGCAGTTACCACTCAGACCCATTAAATAATTTATTTGCCTTTTTATGGCTTCTCTAGGTCGTGTAGAAAAGGACATTGACAATTCAATGTCACTATCCTGAAATCCTTGTCTTTTCGTAGCCACTTTCAAAGGTTTTAGCAATTGCCAAACAACTACAACTGAGATTTTCCATTTGCAATCTGCTGATGATTAATGCTATGGTTGAGCAGTGAATTACGTCCTCAAAATAATCTCTTCATGAATGTGATATTTGTTGCCTACCAAATCAGTTCTTCCAAAAAATCACTAATTTTGGTAAACTGTTGGAATATTTTAAAGCATTGAAATAATTTAGCTCAATTTATTATATTATGATTCATTATTGGTGGAAATGCATTCATTTAATTATTGTGGAAAAAATTTCAGAACAAAGGTTTAGGTTCTGACTTTTAAAATGAAACACAGTACAGTATAAGGAGTTTGCTGTGCCACCTTTACTTTAAGGAAAAGCTCAAATAGATTGGAAGACAAAATACAGTATAAATCTACTTAATCTAATTCCCTGCAGTCTGTCATTATGTGGAGAGCTTTCAATGGGAGAAATATATAACTAAAAGTTACAAACAAATAAAACCTGTTTTTAATGTACTTCTAAAATTAAAGGTCTTTTAATGGTGTTTTTTAAAACAAAAACTAAATGTCCTCATTATGGTGTTATACAGTAGGAAACACAAAACCAGTCTCCAACACCACAATGTTACGAAGTTAGATAAAACAGTTCTCCTTATGAGTCAGAGATACAGTATACTGTACAATAACTCTATTTATACTGCATTTAAAAGTACCAAACCTAAAGAACTTTTTTCTGACAGAGTTTATAGGAGTCTAACAAATTGTTGATAAAATCCTTTGACTTTTATCAGTCTCTGCAGACTATATCTTTCCTGTGTTATTAGGTTTCAAATAAATGATATTGCTTTATGTATGGTGTAATACAAATACATGCTTTTGTAAACTGTAGAAAACATACGTTCCTTACCGTCTGGGATTCTACCATACAAGTTGAAAGAACTGTCTCCATGGAAACCCGCACATAATTTGAATGATGTACTTGACAGTGCCGCACAGAAAGATTCTCACAGTTGAATATTCTGAATGGAACCAGCTCAGACACCTTACTAATGCCTTCTTCCTTGTGCCCCTGATAACCACTAAAGTGGTTGCTGTTTATATTTGCTTTATAGTCATTAAAGGTACGACGGAAGCCTGTATTTAAATACAAGTCAAATTCATGTCTAGTTCTTTAGTTCTTTTTACAATACTTTTTTTGCATTCCAGTTAATGACATTATTTTTTTTTACTTAATTGAAGAAGCGCCCAGTAAAAAAAACAACAGGAATGTGAACAGGGAACATGGCTTTTCACCTGTTTCTCCCTCCTTTTCTTAGGTAAAATTACCAGCTGCATTACATTTTTTCTCTAAAACACAGGTTGTAAACCTAAATACTCCAAAACTACACCTGAATCTGAAGGAACAGTACTCTAAATAGAGGTTTGTGAACAAAACTATAATTACATTATACAGTACCTTACATTATCCTTTCTTTTACTGGAAACAATTACATTAATGGCTTTCTTGAATATGTGTAGAAACCTATGATAATTTTTTTATTAATCCAGTCTCTCAAGACATCCACATCAAGACCATTGGAGAACAACAGGAAGGCTGTTTTAGATCCTGGCAGAATTATGTAAATTAGATAATTTAGCTTAAGCAGTGAATGGAAAACAGGCAAGTAGATGGGCAATATCTGTCACAAACTGATATGAGGTAAAAGAGGTGGGTATTCACAAAAGGAACCAGCTGTGCAATTAAATTAAAGGGGTGATAAAAGTTACATAAACTCATAGATCATTCTATAAATTGATTTAAAAGTAACCATGTGCATGTGTTCCTTTTATCATTATATGGAACGTTGAAATATCTGGAATTTATTATACTTTTTATTCATAGCTATTTGTTTAATATCAGAACTGTAAAACTGCTTAGCAATTATTTTTACAGCTTTCTGTGGTAGGTTAGAATATAAAATATTAAAAAATAATGTTCTTAGCCATAAAATTGTGCTTATGGGCAGTGGGCTGCTGACATAAAAGGATATCTTAAATTTCCAATTAGCTGATTTATACAGCCTATAATAAATAACTTTATATATAAGACATCTAAAATACATTTTCTCAATAATGAATAAAATAAAATGCATACTAATTTATCTTCATTCCTGAGAATCTTTTCATTGACTTTTATGCGTATTTACAGCTTTCAGCCATAAACTTGAGATCATCTGAATATTTCACAGTTTTCCGTTCATGAAAATATACCAGGGATCAAGACAAATGAATAAGAACTTATGCCATTCCCACTATGGATTTATGTTCTGCAAACTCAGCCAACCCTTTCTGTCATACAATCATGTTAATAATTGTCACAATTTGTACCATTAACATGAAAGGCTTAGTAGGGTAGCTAATTTTGTGAGCATTGCTATATAATATAAGAAAGGATCTTCAATCATAAACACTTGGCAGTGGCGTAAATTTCCCCTTAATGAGCTTCCTTACAGAGATTAAAGGTTCAAAGATAACAGGTTGTCATGCTTAGGAGCCCTTTTCTTACCCAATTGCGGACAATCAGGAAGGCCTATTATCTCATAATTGTTTCAGCCAAGCTGCATATAAAAATAGAAATTCAATATCATGTTGTAATAAGAGCAGTAACTCTGCAGTGGAAGATTATTTCAGTTAAAGCAATACAACTGAGATTGCTGTGGATTGCTTTTGAGCTAGTGGGCCTTTTGTGACAAATCTGGACAGTTTTTCTTTCGCTGCTTGAGCTAAAGCAGATTCTTGAATAGATAATTTGCGACACATACTGTTAATGATTTGCTCTCCCATGTACCGATGATCTTCACGCATTGCAAGGTGGCATGGTCCCTTTTGTTGGTTTTACCTAAAGGTTGCGGTTTACGAGTGATTATAATTTTAAATCTTTATAGAATTGAGTAGCACAGCAGTTGAAAGCAGCTTGGTCTACAAGGGTTCAGGATGGACCTGTTTAATTGCAATAATGACAGCTTTGGGGATTTTAACATGACGACGGGCATTTTTTTCAAATGTATAATATAGAAATTCCATTCTGTTCAACTACAGCTTTCTCTTTGACAAATTCAACTGTGTATTTGATGTTCTGTGGTGTTGCTGAATATGTCTTTGTATTTCATCTTCCATAATCATTACAAAATACTAATCTATACAACATATACTGTACATTGAGTCTTTCGTCCATCAAAAGAGTTAGGCATTGCAAGTGTGTTAATTGACTGAATATCTGCTTTAATCATTACCATTTTATATTTAATATACAATTAAAATCCTCTTACAGTGTAATTAGTATAATTGGTGATTATTCAGAAATACATCAGAATTTTGTGCATCTGATCATTGGCACCAAATCAGAAATGTCTTGTAAACAGAAACTCCAATGTACTGTAGCTATAAAGTTGGACTGGTCTAAATGCATTTTTGAATTAATTTCCATCTGTCTTCAAAATGTAATACAAATCTCCATTAAAGGAGTGACTCTTCTGTTCCCTGATGTAAAATATAAAAGAGTTTATCCACTGTTTTCAAAAGCGTCTTCTCTGTAAAGATCCACTACAGACAAATATTTTTTTTTCATTTGAACTTATGCTTGTATTGGGTAGATATCCCAAGAGGTATGTATTGAGAAATGGAGAAATAGAGAAATTAAACTAGATGTAGGCTTTTTATACTAAAGCATATTTCACAGTTCCTCAAATGTGGAGACCAATATGGAGACATGTTTACAATACATTTAAATTTCAATACATTTCAAAGAAGGGGATAGGTTCATCTCATGACCTGCAAATTCATTATGGAAGCAGGCCAAAACAATTTGTTGTGCTTTAAAATAATGGACAGCTTTACACTTACCTTTTGTAGAACATGTGCACTGCTCATCACTGCAGTATATCTGGAAAAGAAGACAAACTGGATTTATAAAACAGGACTGTTTGTTTTGTTTATAGATTTTGCAATGGTGCAGCTAGTATTCACCCACCTAACTATAGACCAAAGCCACATTCAAGGTCAGGGCCAAAAATATAGCCCAGGAAACATGAACCAGGTGTCTGATTCCATGCTGCCCTCTTGTGGTCTGGTGGAGAACTGTTCTCTCCATCAATTTAAATACACCCATTTCTGTTTACAAAGAAATCACAATATTTGCGTATACAATTATTTTTAGGAAAAAACATAACCTAAAATATATATATGCAATAAATTATCTTTTTAAATGCTATCATGGGAAAAATAACTGTTGTTTATATATTGACATTTTAATATTAAAATATATACCGTATGTAATGAAGCAGGATGCTTTTAAGAGGCCTATGAATGGGAAAGAGCTTCTAAAATAAAAGGCAGACTATCAAGTCAGATTGAGAGTTCTTTATACACTAAAGAGCTGGCTAGTCTGTGATGCCAACAGATTGACTTGTTCCCACTGTTCTAAATATCCTTTTAAGAGGACACGACTTCTTGTTGAGGCTATCATCTGGCACTAACAATAAAACTGCTCCAGATTTTCAACAGAGGAGCAATGTACTTTTGGGTTGGGCTGCTTCTCCATCAGGCACAAGAAAACCACTTCCCACTAGGTGCCTAGTGTCAAAACGTCAACCGGTTTCAGTAAATGACAATTTCACAAAAGACTATAGATCAAAACCTAAACCTTTCTTTTTACCTTAATGTTTATCATTTTTAATGTCTAGACTAATTACCATTTGAGAACCATATTTCATGTCAATATCACTGAAGGACTTAAAGTTGTTATGAGCACAGCCGGCATCAATTAATCCTCATTATTCAATCTCCTCTTCCTTCACTATTTAAACCATCCGTTCACTCCTAGTCCTCGCTTGGTAATAGGAATTTATCTGCCTCCTGAGCTTGCGTCGACCTCTACCTCTGACCACTGATACGAAGACCCATCTCGACAGCCCTTTCATCTTGCCATTCGTCTCTAATTGTTTTCCTCGCTGTTCTCTCGACTCGGATTCATAATAGCCTGGAACTACTGATCACTCTGCTGCCTCGCCCTCCTCGGACTCGTAAGCCATCCAACTTTCTTAGAGACCTGCACAGAGTTCATCACAACTCACTTGCAACAAAAGTGATTGTCTCAAACTTGATACTGACCAGATGATGGCTTTTCACCTCAGCCAATAATGTTCAAATATAGGAAACATTTAAGTTCCTGTCTGTATGTGTTAAAGTTTCATGTAAAATTGAAGTTGTGTACTTTATATTTCAGCTAAAGAAATACCCTATCATGTCAGACGTTATTATAGATTATCATCATGTTTGTGCTTAATGACTCTTGTAAAGAAATAGCCATTAATCTATGGTACATAAATGGCAGTGTATATAGTCATGCATGGGAGAATGGATGGCAAGTTTCTTTATGTCTGACTTGAGAAAATGAATTGAGGTTTACACCCATTGCACGTCTTATGAATAACACAGCTTTAATGGTGTGCAGTAATAGACTGCTTTCTTTTTTTATTTCCAGAGCATCTGCTCATTGTCTTTTGATATTGATTGAGTTACCCCATTAACATTATATGCTCTGAAAAAGGTGTTATACATCTTTTGGACAAACAAAGTTGGGTTGGATTTATATAGATAATACTGATGATGATGAATCAATGACTAAGGCAGAAAGCAGTTTTTAAAAACACTGCAGACATAAGGGACAAGTGAGTCTGCCTTTAAACATTAAAGTTAAGAACCAAAGTCATAAGTCATTTGTCTATTAATACTATCTTCATACTGTACCTTTTCTGTTTAATGTTAATTATCTTCTTTGGGCTAATGCCAACATTTTAAATACACTATATTAAGAGATAGTATTAAAATTAATTTTAATTCTATTTTAAAGATGAGTGATGAGTCTTCAATACATTTCAAAGGAGAGCAATATTTTATGGTTCTGCTGTCAAAATCAATCTGTTGTCCATGTGTACCTGTTACACACAAAGGGTGGACATCCTCAGAGGATGAAAGAGTCTTGTGCCCTTAATTAACCCATGACTGGACAAACAAATGAGTTCTAGGATATGGTCTATCAAGTTTGACATTGACATTCTACATTGACATTAAATGTATGTGGAAATGGCTGCCCAATATGGTTCCAAAGTGAAAATCATTTGGCTTCCAACCAAAAGTGCCTGCAAATATTGCAGGATCACCTAAATCTGGCAATGTACTCGATGTTGATCTTGATCCAGAAACCATTTCTGGAAACTTATGTCATTAAATCAAACAGTCTAAACAGGTCGAATGGCCATGTTTTATTTGTAGCCCTTCTTATGTTCTTATAAGATTAGATAGATCCATTCTGGATCATAGCAACAATGGTTGGTGAAAAGGTCAGATCAACACTGTATACATAGTACAGTACATGTTTTTTTTTTCTTATTAATAATTGTTTCCAGTCCTAACTGATTCAAATCCCATCTTTGGTTTAAATGCCTTGTTTCTTTTAGGATACAGTGACATCCTTTCCAAAATAACTTTAAACCACAATCAGTCATGTATCAGTAAGTATTTAACATTTGTGAATATACTGATATACAGTATACTCCAAGCAGTTTATTTCCTGAGACAATTATTTAATATTTCTCTGTATATTAACTGAAGGTAGCAGGCTGTTTGTGAAATAGAAACATTTATAGCTTCAACTCCCATTCTCGATGTGATAAATGAGAAACTGCAGAGATGTTCCACCTGTTTAAGTCATTATTTTATTTGGCATACTTCAAGCTTCATAATGCTTATCTCAGGAGAATTTGGAGGACTGCATATTTCTCAGTGGTGTCACAGCTAACTTGCAAACACCTGTGTAGTCTTGGGAAGAGCTGTTGTGCTGAAAACTATTATTGATTTGGGCCAACTAACACCCAGCAAACATCACCAGCAAACAAAAGTTAAAAAGTGTTAAAAAGTTTCCCAGTAAAAAATTAGCTTCATGTTAACTTTCTAGAAGCACCACTATGGCCATCTTATGAATCGGCCTGGTAATTTTAAATTGTACAGGCTACTAGCATAAATGGAAGACAAAGACAATTGTATCATTTTTTTAACTTTTGATTGCCTTCTCACAAAATTTTGTGTTGGTGTTGATAAAACCATAATCTCACAGTTTAGTTATAACACTTTAAGAGGCTGATTTTAGTTTTGTCTATTAAGAAATCTTTAAGACGAGCTCTACATTGGTAATATAATATAAAATTCAATTTTCCAAAATAGGAACTTCATCTCTGCTTATTACTTTCCTGGTTGTACTTCTTCCAGCTATATGATTGTGATCATTGGACCTCATCCTCATGATTCATCTCTCATGATGCCTTATGCTATTCTCATGGAATGGGTCTGATAACTACTATGTAGCTCAAAATTGAGTCTCATGTTGCTAAAAAATAACTGCAATTTGAATTCATCTCCTGGTTTACAAACATGGGATATCATTTAGAAAACTTCGGGAGTATGACAAATGTTTTTTTTCCCCTTTTCCAACCTTTTCAGAAACAGTATGCTTAAAATGTGTCACTGGAAGCCTGTGAATTTAATTGGCTTGGAATGAATTTTTAAAATGAGGTATCTCATAGAATCCTGCCTTCCCGTAACTGAAGAAATGCACCATTGCTGCTAATTTGTTTTTAAGGAATAGTGAGTGAAGAAGGTGGTATTGATTGGCACTTAGTTAAATATCTGAATTCTAAAAAGAAGGGCTTTTCATGCCATGCTGTGAAACTACTGGACCAAACCCTCTGCTCCACAATTAATGTGATTCGGGGTAATTTAAAAAAGCAGTTAGGCTTGAAACACCAAAGATTAAAGATTTGACTTGTACTTTTCTCTTCTTATTTAATAGAGAAAGCACCACTTGTGCAACAGTATACAATCACACAAAATTAATTCTTCTGTATACAGTAATTAGTGCTTTCATTTCCTAGTAGCTAGATTCATTCAATCTTGTATTGAAATAATTATATATTTAGCACAGTGAATTTTAACTTTGATTATGCATTTCCATTGGACATATATTGTATATCCCAAATTAATACTGTAATTGTATTATAAGAATCTCATCATTTTTGTTTTTGATGTCTTACTGTGTTAAAATTGTTTTTCCAATGTAATTGTAGTTATGTCTCCATACGTTAATTTAAAGCAAAGGGTGTTTGTATTTTTTACTCTGAGTTTTATCTTGCATCAGATATTTTAAATATGTATTTGTTCATAGAAATTAAAACCAGCACCATGGCCATCTAAGGACATAGATATTATATTTACAGGAACATACTAACGAAAAAATTGTGAATTAAAAATGTAATTATACAGCAATGAAATTCAATCAAATGGTAAATTCAGAAACTTCAAAAGTGACTAGGAAATTATAGTGTTACTATTTTAAACCGTATAAAGCTAAAAGTTAACTACTGTTCAGCTTACAAATCCTTCTTGTTCAATACAGTACATGCTGATGTTTTGTAGTATTCTACACTTACAGTAATTAGAACAAACCTTTAAATTTTATTAAACATATATTAAACATTAAATTAATTTTGTCTTGCAATTTATATACAGTAATATATTTACTCCCATAACACAATATGAAATCGGTGCAAAACTTAACTATGCACAATGCTTCAATTAACATTTCAATAAGCTCCAATATTCCATTTAACATTCCAAAATAAAGCTTCTCCAGAGATAAAAGGTTACTATTACTTCAAAAGAAAAAGAAAAATTGTTTATTTTGGAGTCACATTCCATTTTTTTTATTTTTGAATTGTTGCAAGATAAAGGTTAGGTTACCAGCAGTTTTTTAAACTTTTGATTTGAAAAGTACAAGTGAGATGCTCGTACCAATGATTGTACCATGATTGTTACCTCCCTTAACTTCATCTCAATGTCCTCAGATGAGTTGCATCACTCTCGAATCTTTCAGTATATACTTTTTAGAAATAAACAATAAATCAGGGAATTCAATTTGAAAGCAGCTTGTGCCACATTCACTTGCCCTGCTGTAAAAATGATTGAAGCAAATAGCCTTCATTGAACTACACGTATGATGTTTATTGTCTCTTTTAAACATTTAACCAAAAAATAATATTTAGCTCTTTTCAGGAGGAGTATGTATAACATTCACATATTACTATCTATAGGTTCTTGCTTACTGCATATTTTGTTGTGTCCTTGTGATTTTTTTATTGTTTCTCTCTCAAAGTTCCCACCATACTAAATCTCCCATTATGTGTATCATCTAAATAGTCTTCTTGAGGATGATCAGTAGCAGATGCATGGGAAGCAAATTAGCATCATAAAACCCATTAGTGATGCACTATTATCTTGTCTCTGTGCTGCACTTTGCTGCTGTCCTATGACTTATTTTTGCATTGAGGTTTACAATGCCCACTCAGCTGTCTCTACTGGACCTAAAAGCATCAAGCATAAACAAATTCAGAATGCAATGCAACAGAATGAAATCAATAACACAAAAACATGAAAATAAATGTCTTTAACTGTTTTTTAACAAATATTGTATGCACTAATTGGATCTTCTGCTTTTCATGCTTTATTCTAAACACTCTTGAAATCTGTTTGGAGGCACAGCTGGAAAACAGCCATTTAATAATCGCTCATTTGTCAACTTTTGTTTCACTGATTCTGAAGCATAGTGTAATTGCATGGTACAATCTGCCCACCATTGCAATGGATTAATCCACTATTACAGCATGTTTTGTGCTTCAAAAAGACATGTAATGTATTGTACACACTATTGATTTGATGCTGTCTCTATCATTTACATTAATGTCAGGTAATTAGAAAGTTGGGAGTTTTCTCTCTTTCGATCTAGATATATTATGCAAGGGTTTCTCAGAACAAAAGGGGTGCATAAGACAGAGGGTTGTAGACAGGCTAGGTATTCAGCACATTAAATTCCACCTCTTTTATTTTCTGTATTTAGTACAGTATGAGTCTTGCTGAAAGAACAGTGAGTTTGGAGGAAAGGCGAACCTCTGACCTATCATTGAACCACTTGAATTAATTCAGAAGTGCTGCACCTTTCCTTGTAACACATGCACTACAGAATGAAGCAAAGAACATTGACACTCAAGTGTACCACACTATATATTGCATCCTGTCTTGTCAGTACAGCAATGTTAATTACTTGCTCTGTCAAAGATCACTGGCTCACTATGCATAAACCATATGAGATAGATTGGCCAAATACTGTACTTTCCATTTATTTCTGATGTCCTGTGCTAACTGTCCTGACTGGATTCCTGAATTTGTGGCAAATTGTAGACTTTCTAAATATATTTACCATCCTTAAATTACTAGGTAAATATATCCTCTGTATCTTAATGGCATATATTACCTTATTTTTATCTTATATATTTTCTTAATCTCAGTGCTTCTTAATCTTATTAATGTTCATAATGAACCTCTTAAATGTTTACAGTGTTCACAGAGGATTTGCCATAATAGATTCTTTAAATATCTAGGGATATGGAGCTATTGTTGGAGTAAACTAAAAGGCATCAAGAGATGACTTCATGTTTCATCCAGAAAAAGGATCCATTTGCCTACAGGCTCAGCCCCATATTCTAGATCTATCTCGGCAATCTGAACCCTGTCTATGTCATTAGTTGACTGTGACTGGGATTCACCATGTACCAGCCCACAACTGGCCAAGCAGTGCTACGAGCCAGACAGTCTATACTAGCCACTGTATTCTAGTAGCTAGTAGTTTCCCCTGTAGCTAAATGTAGTATCTATTTCATTTTTAAAGAATATCTACAGTAAGTGATTATTTCCCTTTGAAAAGGTTTATTAAAGAAATAAATTAATTATATCCTGACGCCTTGGTGGCTGCCTGGGATCATGCAGTGCTGCCAAGGAGAGATCAGGGTCACCAGCCCTTCAGTCAGTTCTACCTCTGCTAAAGAAGGACGACATGGTTGACTCAACAGTGTTACATTAACATAATTTCCAACCCCCTTGGTTTTGGACAGTTTTTCTAATAGTTATGATGACAATTGGTGCACCCAAATTTGGTCAGAAAAAAATGTGAATTCCTATTTCTCTGATTGAAAAGAGACTATATATTTTTTATTCTTTTTAGTTAGTTTTATTGAGTTTTTTGGGGGCTGTGATCAAACCTTACTTCTTTTCCAATACCATATTTTTTCTCGTTGGCCACATCTATATGACCTTCTGTTTTTCCTAAACATTCTGTTTTCTTGTTTAAATTTACCACCATTAATAACAATTCCTTAAGTGCTCGATATATTAGCAATATTGACTTTAGATATTTAATCAAGAAATCAAGATATGCGTATATAGAGAAACATTAAACAAGCCACAGATGTTAATGGTTTTAATGCTCATTTTTAATGCCTCTTAGAATTTATTGTTTTCATTTCTGAATAAATGCATGACGAACATTCAAGTTAAAATTAATTTTAATTTTTCTCCACTACTGGTTTTCATTTCTATTCCTTATACCACCTAAATGTCTCACTCATGCTTCCATCAAGCATCCTTAGAACCTAAAGACCACATTGAAAAAGTGGTCTCAGCTAATAAACAATTTAAAGTAACTTGAGGGTTTTTAAAACAACAACAGTGCAGTGTTTAAGTTGTGCTCTACTTAATCAAAGGTAATGTTATGTTTCACATGGCAACATCCTGCTCCTAAAGCTAAATACTTGTCATGTTTTGGTGTTCCCTTCTAGATGCTTACCAATTCATCACAAGCTTCAGCTTTCATGGACTGTGATTTGAAGGTAATTCTAACCACATTAATTCTGCCTGAGACTGACTTAATTGGAAGAATAAATACTTTGCTTTTAATTGATTTTGAGAAGATTCTACTTGCTGTTCACTTGGGTGCCACTTGAGATATGTTTGGTGATTCAGGGCTTCTTAGAGGTTCAGAGGATCAGATTTGGAAGATTCAAAGGTCTTCTAGAGTACAATAATGGATTATGCTAACATGTAATCTTCATTTTAACATTCTTCACCAATTTCTCTGTGGATTAGCCTTTCAGCTGACTGTATATTAATGTTAAAAACAGGAAAGTACAGGATCCCTTCAGATTAAGCTTGTGAGCCTTACACAAAGGGACAGCATGCATACGACAAACTAACACCATACAGAGCAGACACAAGCATGTACTGTAACATCAGTTGTCATTTTCTATAGTTCTGAAGGATCCTTGATTAAAGGGAGATCTCTTAAAACACCTGAACATATCCACTGCTGACAGCCACAGCTGTGTCTCATTTACTCTATCTTAAAAATAACTCCCACTTTGGGAGATAAGAAAGAATTGAGTTCCAGGGTAAAAAATGCTGACCTTTTTTCTCCAAGGAAGCCTTCAAAGTTGGCAAATTTGTCAAAAAGTGTTAGAATTTTGTGTTGTGGATAACTTTCTACTGGGTTTGATGTAGCTAAACTGTTTTCCATTATGACTTGACATAATGCAAGCATTAGCCTCACAAATTGTTGAACTTTGGATTGTTGCTATAATAGCACCACTGTTATATTTAGAAAGTAGTGTGTAAAGAATTGTTGATGAGGTGTCATTTTTTTCACGGCCATTTCTTTAGAATAGGTTGGATAATCAATCAATTTCACATCTGACGTTTCTAGGTCAAAACTTTTTGGAGCTCTTACTCAGCTTCTGTGCAAGGTCATTTGTATTCCACTAAAGTCCTCCTGTATATGCCAGATGGAAATGATATCATCAGCTCTGTCTAAATGCAAGGATGCTTTTGGCAGCCTTTGGACTCCACTAATGAGAAAGGCAGCCAAAATAATGCATATAATCACCTGTTTTTGCTATAACAGATTCATAAAATGACTCCAATTCACATCTAGGAGGAAATCCTCACCAAAATAAAGCAAAATAAAGAAAATGGAAAGGGGGCTTCTATCAATAATGATAGGTCTATTTTATTAGCCAAAAAAGGGCACAACTTAACACATCTTTACAAAGCACACGTGGTGTGGTATTTCTGTATTAATTAAGCACTGGATGAAAATATAAGGCCATGCACTAAATGGTAATAATCCAGATATCATCAAAATAAATGGTGGTTCTGCGGTTTTATGATTACCATGCCAAGCATGGCTTTAAATCTAATGTGACAAAAGACTCTGCTATACCATTTCAGGAGCTTCATATGTTTATTTCTCTGTCTAAAACTGCTATAAAGCACAGTGGGCATAATGTTATGAGTGTGTCATCATGCATGTCTGTATGCTGTTCAGAAAATACAGCATGACTAACCCTCCAATATATTATATATGGTACTATAAAGGGCACCTTTCTTTTAGCTTTTTCTTTTGTTGGAATGAGCTAATGATTGTCAGGGGCTAGAAAAACATTGTTCACTCAAACTAGTTTTTGACTCAAAAGCTACTCTCAGCAGGGCATACATTAAAACCTGTTGGTAAAAATGATTTGTCATTCAGTTGGCAAAATAAGATGATTTCAAATGAACTGTATTACTTATGCATTTACTGTAACTAAATAATAAATAAATTATCATATTGATTTTCATTGCTATCACAGGTTTATTGCTGGGGTTAGGGGTTAGGAAATACTTCATATAATGTCTTAATTATTAATGATTAAGTTAAGCTAGCAAATATCATAGGAATAAAATGTAAACATGGAACTTAAGATATATTGTTTTGTTGGTGATTTTTATGTAACAGCTAGCATATAGACTCTTCACTACTCTGGGAAGTATTCCTATAGGACTTGTTTAATATGTTATTATTAGGTTGTTAAGTGGATATACTGTATGCTGGTAAATGAAATTCCGGTTATAAATTTTAATTTAGTTGATATCATTACAAATATCAGAATAATATTCATTAGCCTTCTGCTTCTTGTTATACCAACCAGTTCAATAAGGATCTGTCAGAGCTATCAAGTACTTAGTATTTTTTCTCCTGCCTCTTGGATGCCTAGCACTATTGGGTTAGTCAGGCATTTCATCCTTTCACTGGAGACAGAATATCTCATTTCACACTTATTTTCCCTTTGTAACCTCAGTAGAATTGAAGATAGTACTATGTGTTTGACAGCCAAAACCCTGTTGATGGAACACTGATAACCAGAGTAGTATCCAGAGAACGGGCTTCTAATTCACCGATAACAACAAGCCAACTCATCAAGCATATGCACTTCTCCTTGGTTTCTAATTAAAATTGGAAGTAATCTAATTTGCAGGAATAAAAGAGAATATAGGATCACCTAATTGCCGTTATCTTATTGCACAAAAAAGTCAGTTGGAATGAATAAGCCAAAACACATTACCTTCTCAATTTTCCATATTTGAGTAGAGTACATCAGATTCTGTGAATCTTTGCATCTCCTTGTTCTCAAACATCTTATCTTGTATTTAAGGGCCTCAGGTATTGTAGCTGTCTCAGAATGAAGCAGCAGCACTTTAGGGCAGAAGCAATTTAATTTTTAAGAGAGCTGCATACACTTCGTTCACCACTCAAATGAAGCAAACACCTGGGTGACATGTGCCAGTCATTATACTTCAGGAGCCCCACCATAGTATATGATGGATTAGGCAGAAATGTGAAAATCAAATAAGAATCACCTCAGGAGTTTAGATTACTGTATGCACATCTTTAAATGTTTAAAACATATCTGGAACTTCCTGGGTAAGACTCAGAGCATATGCATAAGAAGGAGGAAACCACAGCACCAGTAAAAACACATACTGTAAAGACATAGTGTTCACAAGCTCCAAACAGACAGAGGATGACTAAAATAAACATTATCTGAACACATTTTACTAAAGCAGAGGCTTTATTGTTTTATTTCTGACTGGGGTCCTGGTTTTCCTGTGCATGAAAAAAATAGGGTCCTACTTTAGCAGAAAGACAAAGAAGTTGAGCAGAGTACACAATACTTGGTCTAGTTTGGGATGAGAATAGAAAACCCTTGGCTTATAGCTTCTATCGCAGAACATATAAAGAGGAGATTCTGAAACATCAATATTAAAAGCAGATGTAATTGAGCTGTAGCAAGACTAGCAAAAACATCACCTGTGATTCCAAAAGAACCACCCAGATCCTCTCAACACTATAGACTGTTTGTACTGAGAAACTGCATGATGATGAGAATAATTGTCTTCCTACTGTTAAATGTTGCTGGTAAAGTATATTGTGAAAATGTATTTGGGTTTCTCTGTTTTTAAGGCCTAATGTTCATTGTTGTTTTGCGTTCAAGTGGAGTATTATTGTTTGATAAAGGAAGAAGTAATAGGTTTATTCCATGTTGAAAAGAGAAGAAAGAAAACACAACATTTTGGCTGTGGAGCCTCTGAGACCAACTGGTTATTACTGTACATTAACCAGAGCTTTTCAGGTGTGTTTCCTGTTTTTGATATTTTGCTGTTAATAAACTGACGTGTTGAAACACACTGTGAAAGTTATAGTAATATTAATATCTGACAAGGTGGTTTATTAATAATGTGCAGTTACAGTATATCCATATGGGACAAAAAAAGAAAAGAGCAATGGCTCAACGTTTTCATATTGAAAACAATAATGTTACAGCCTCCCATTAATGTTACATCTTTTAATCTGAACACCAAAGCAGTGAATGCATCTTAAAATAGAAAACCACCTTCTAACATATCCTACAGAACGTATCCCCAAGGGTCTCCCTTCAGTTTTATTTATGGTTTTATATATCAATATACTTCACAAACACATAAGAGAATACCAGAACAATAGTTTTTTTTCTCCAATTGTTTGATTACATTCATCATCTAGTAATGCAGGGCTATTATTTACAAGTTAGCCTTAGAGTTTTGCAGTTGTAGTTCAATGAATCCATTCCAAGGGAGCAAGTGAAGGTTTTTAATTTCTTCAAGCTACAGTACTTTTGTCAAGTACAGATACTGAAGTTTTGAAAAAGATTACTCAGACACCTCCATTATTAGGTGACTGCCTAGCTTGCTACAAGCAAGCTACTGTCGAATCTGTCACCAAAAACAAACTTAGACAAAACAGGTAGGAGTTGCATTACGTTTTATTTATTTTTGTGTGTTTATTAAAACAAATTTAACAGAGTGATTTTTTCACTCTGTATAAAGCTGACCTCGCTTTCCATTTTGTGAAATTCTTATTTCTGTAAATGGAGCATTTGGAAGTTCCATACTAGTCACCAGTATGTTTATTTTGTGAAAAATATGTTAATTACTCATTTATTATCTAAAATCATTTTAAGGGTTGGTTGAAGAATCATTTGACCTGTGAAATTGATATTAACTTTTACTTTTTAAATAAGATGTGGTTATTATTTATTGTAAATTTAATTTAAAATAGTGATAAAACCCTCTCTATGATGCTTTGCTAATTGTATGATGCAATTATTATGCAGATAGCAAATGAATGCAATCCTCCTACTGCCTTTTTTGCTTACTCATTTAAAAAATATATTTTTATTCTCTTTATCTATAAAATATACAGTATACAGTACAGTATGTGGAATGTTACATAATATTACTCTTGATTAGCTCATACTGTATTTCTGATGCTAAAGTGTGAAGCAATTATTGAGATGTAACAGCAAATGCAATGTTATCTAATCTCTGACCAGGTCTTGCGCAAGTGATCACATTACTCCTATCCTAGAGTCCTTGCACTGGCTTCCTGTCAAGTTTCATGTGGACTTCAAAATCCTCATGCTCATCTACAAGGCTCTGGATGGCTTCGCACCTCAGTACCTGTCTAAGTTACTGTCGTCCTACTCCCCACCTCGCAAACTTCGCTTTTCTAATTCTGGTCTCCTGTCTGTCCCCGAAGCCCTTCCATACTCTATCGGTGACAGGGCCTTCTCCTGTTATGCCCCAGTGCTCTGAAACTTTCTCCCCAAGGATATCAGAGAGTCCCCTTCTCTAAAGTCCTTCAAATCTAGACTCAAAACCTTCTTTAGAAGAGCCTTTACTTACCTGGTTTTGTTCTTTATCCCTCTACTCATACACCTATTAATTACCACCATCTACTGTCTCCTCTCATTGTGTATTCTCATTGTACATACTGTATGTCATATTTTTTTAATTGTTGTTAGCATTCTGTAAAGCACTTTGAGAAGCCATCTTTAAAGGCGAAATATAAAAGAAAGTTTATTATTATGATTATTATTATGATTATTATTATTATTATTATTATTATTATTATTATTATTATTGAAATGCAATGTTATCTCAGATATTTTTTTCTCTCCATGGGACTAATAGATTTCTGTGGTTTCATTAAACATGCTAATGAATAACATTCATAATAAAATGTTTCACAACTCAAACTCATTACAAAACCCTGTTTCATTAAACTGTTTTTACACACAAAACTTGCATATATGCCCATAGAGTTAGGTGCTGTTCTACAAAATATATTTTAGTGACATGGTATTTTGTTTCTTAAAGCACATGCATTGTTTTTGAAAGTATTTAAGCATGAGCCCATCAGTGATTCTGTCTTCTTCAATAAAGATACTTCAAAGTGTTTGCTACATTAAAGGATCAAACTATGTTTCTGCGCTTGTGCATTTTTAATGGAATTTTATTTGAAATATATGCAATTAAATTAGATTCCTTAGACTTTTAAGATCTCTCCAGTGTTTTGGGATGACATTAAAGCCAGTTGATGCCAACCTGTCAACAAAGGACTGAAACGATTCAATCCAACTTTTTAATCGCAAGCCATTAAAAAGTAAGTGCAAAAACTTGGACTTTAATGATGTCTTCATGGTTAGCTAAATATATTTTCTACAGAGTCACTCAGATCACTGGTGCTTTAATGAAGATTACAGCTTTTCCTAAAGACTTAATATGAATTAATTTTTTTGGTGTACTTTTGACAATGCTGTCAGGTCTTCAGGATTTGAATAGGAAATCTCAGTTTAAAATAGAAAATAATTGGTATATTGATTGGACTGGGTTCTGATCCTTCTCTAAATTAAGCACTGTGAATATTGCAATGTAATTAATGGAATAAGGATTTAAATAGATGTGTACAGGGGATCCCTACTGTAGAGGTCTAATTCTTTTCTAAATTGAGTACTATGAATATATCAATGTAATTAATGGAATGAGTATTTAAAAAGATGTGTATAGGGAATATTGATATCATACTGTATATGGTACAGTGATCAGATGTGTATAGCATGCCAAGCATGACAATTTCTGATGGATTTTTAAAGAAAGAATGAATCAATAAACTAAAAATAAAATATGATTATTTTTTTCTGGGGATATCAATGGATACCACATTTATGGGAAGAAATTCTATACAGTTGTACAAATACCTTATATTCTGTATACAAGCCTCTGCATGTTTAGGCCTTATTAAGAAGCTAAGAAAGCAACATTTGATTATTATTCTTTTTATTTTATTTTAATTTGGTTATTTTCCATATTTACTCATATACTTCTTGTGGTTGCTCAGGCTCAGTGAAAGTGTTGCATACTGTATTTCATGTAAAAATGTTAACGTCTTTACCGTAGAAGGAAATCAACATCACTAATTCATAAATTAGATTACAGTATATAGGGGTGCCCAAATAGCAATCTATTACTGAAGTAGACAGTTCAGGTATATTGACAGTTCAAGGACACTTTAGTCTATAATATGATTGTTAGCTGTGATAAGCTGGTTTCTTTTTTAAATGTCAAATAAATAATCAGGCTATGATGGAAATTGGAGGTGGAAACTTGGCAGATGTTAATTGAAGGCTCAGCAGGCTAGCAGCAGGGGTATAGAAACTCTAGCTGGTCTCAAACCTGTAGAAACAGAATATGAATGTTCTATATGGTGGGATATAAAATAAACACAATAATGCCAATTACTACATCAAAGATAGAACATTTACAACATGCAAGCTTAGTCATCATCTAGGAAGAAGCTAGATGTATGAAATAAACAGTATAATGTAAAGTATACTGTATGTAGAGCACATATTTTAAGATATTTAGACCTGGGTCATTAAATGAGCCATTGTGCAATGATTTAAGCTGTGCTTCAAGATTTGCTTGTTTACTGTAATAGGGATTACAGAAATAAATGTACTAGATGTTATATTGTCTACGAAAAGACTGAAAGCAGCAACAAGTGGTGTCACATTACACAGTGAACTATGGCTCAGCTACCCCAGAAAATAAACCTTCAAGAAAAAAATGTTGGTATCCACTATCTCCTCTTTGTAATCTGTCAAAGCAGAGTTTAATGTCTGCACAAACAATAACAGTATCTATCCATCATACAGTAAGTGCACTTTAAAATGATGTCCATTAAGTGTCAAAAAGTCAGAATCTCCCAAATCCCACTTTACTGTTAAAACCTGTAAAAACAAATTAGACCTGCGAGAATCTGTGCTTCACCTGCTGGAAATAAATTAAAAAGGCCTACACTGTAAGTGTTTGTGCCAAAGTATTTGTTCATTAGCATTGAGTAAGATCCTGGGATTCAAACAGTAATGTGGATATAACATTTTCAGATTTTGTTTTTAAAGATTTTTTTGGTGAGGTCAGAGTTATTCAAGGTTATTTCAGCAAGTAAGGTATTTTAAGGGAAATGATTTACAGATTATTAGAAAATAGGTTATCATGCAAAATTAAATACTTGGTAAATTTCTAGAGACAAATACGGTATATAGTGTACAGTAGATATTTTTATTCTGTATTAAACATTAGAAACATACAGTATTTCTACAGTGATTTAATAAGTTACAGATACAGCTTCATGGTACAAACCTGTACCGCACTCAACTACCCACAAGCCACTGTGGCGTACTGCGGTACGTGATTGGCTGGCGAAAATGACCAACAGGGGCACTCGTGGTGCATTGATCGGTAGTGAAAAGATTTAATCATTTAATATCTTTACTGTGCACATTTTAATCTGCTTAGTATTGAATATTTATATAGAATTTTACAACTAAAGGGAAATTGTAGTAGCTGAGCATAGAAAGAAGAGGAGCATAAAGCATCTGAAGGTCATACTGTAAATCATATTAATTTAGGAACATAAACATATGATGTAAACTGTACTGTATATGAAAAAATATACACCAGTATTCCATTTCTCCCTAAACATTTTAAGCATCCAAGTCTTACATGTGGGAGAACTCTCCCATGGAACTATTTACATGAAAACAGAAGATCTCTCCAGACTGTACGCCTGTTTCACAGTGGGTCAGCTGCACTGGTCAGCTGGTTTACTAATTCCCGTCCTGCACCTCACCGCGTACCCCAGCTGGCCGGAACGCCAGGCGAATTCGCTACATTAATGGAGGACTTTCGGGCTCACATGGGTTTGCGCCCTACACCCTGCGGTACCGCTGTGTACATACAGTACGAACATGTTGTGATATTTTTAAATATTAAAAAAATGTCAATATAGTGTCCATAATATTTGCTATTTTAGTTTTTCAAAGAAATGTTTGTTTGTTAAAAGAAAACTCATGGCAATAGCTGGATTGGAACACCCACACTCAGCCTTATAAGTTAGTTACTTAAGCCATCACACCACCGACACAGTGACATATCAAGTAGTGAAACAACCATACACATATCAATAGAGTCTTATACTACTGTTTGTGCTACAGTGCATGATTATAATCATATCGTTAATAATTTCTTTAGATATGCGATTCCATACTATATTCCCTATTAATCAAATTCTAAAAGTATGCTTTTGTTTACTCCGATAATGAGCGTATTTGCAGAAAAGCTTAAAACTATCACTTTTCTCACAATGTATATAAATGTACAGTAAAGTGGTCAGAAGGAGCATGTAAAAATGTTTCCAAAATAACCACATGTAAGACTTTGATGCCTAAAATGTTTAGGGAGAAATGGAACACACTGGTGTGTATTTTTTCTTTAAACTACCAATACCTGCCATATACAGCACCGTTTACATAATATGTTTATGTTCCTAAATTAATAGCAATTGTGAGCATGTGAAAGGCATGGTGAATCGGAGATTCAGTGGGCCAGAGTAATACTTTGAGTTTACAGCGTGTTCAAGGTAATTCATTATTAATACTATTAGTAATATCTTTGATGCATAAAATATTTCTGCATAATTAAAATATTTATGATAAAGGTGGTAGATTGTGTACTTTTGTCCAACTGAGCAATCTTGCTTTCATAAAATATACCAACTTTTTAATGCTTCATGATTAACATGCTGTAATACACAGTTTAAATTTAAAAGTCTAAAGAGTATACAACTTAAATTCTTAATTGAATAAAGATTGTCCCTCAGCAGTGAGCGGGATTCAGAACTGGGTGTTTTCTGGCGACAGCTCAAATGCTGTACATGAGAGGTTAAGCTTTGTTAGCTCCACCTGCCGGTTTTCCAAGGTGATTCCGGATACTATTAACATAATCTCAATTGCATGCGGTAAATTGTGTTTTGATGCGACATGCCCACCGTGTTGTACCGCAGTGTACCCAGCTCGTTTTGAATCTGTAAATGAACTGCAGATGTTCTTTTTTTTCAAAGTTCTTATCTGTGAAGGAGTAATGGTTGCAGAATGCATTGGCTGTAAGACACTTTTATGGTGGTGGATTTGCAAAAGACAAAAATTAACATTTTTTAAGTAGAGATATTGTCAAAATGCTGGCACAGGCTGTTAGAAGATTCATGTTCAGAATCCATCAAGATGGCATTGTCTGCAGTTATTTACATGACAATCAGATAGCACAGAGCTTTATTGCAAACATTAACTGATCCTAGTCAAATACTTCCATTTCCTTAATCATTCACTAAAAGAAAGCCACAAGAGTAAACGGCAGGATATTTTTAAGAAACACTACTCAATAGCCTTTTTTCTCTGTGTCAGATCTACAAGAAAAGAACTGAAACAGTTCTTAGCATTGCATTAGAAATGGAATATACTGATATAGCCAGGCATTGATTTTGAATGATGTGATATATTTAATTAGTAACATGGTTATATAGTGGTGATTAATCCTTGTGGGGTGGTGTGGTGGCTTTGTGGCTGGAAGGCTGCTGGTTCATATCCTGTGGCTGGCTGAGGAGTCCTACTCTGTTGGGCCCCTGAGCAAGGTCCACCCAACTACTCCAGGGGTGCTATATAAATGGCTGACCCTGTGCTCTGACCCCAAGTTTCTTTCCCTGTCTGTATCTGTGTGCATCATGGAGAGCAAGTTGGGGATGTGAAAAGACAAATTCCTAATACAAGAAATTGTATATGGTCAGTAAAGTTATTGTATCTTATTTTACAGAATCTATTAAAAGATACTCTTCCATTAAAAATGTTCTTTTCAAGTTAATAGGTACTTATATGTTTTGGAGATTATTATTTATATCTGTTAATATTGTCTGTAAACAGATTACATGAGAAATCTCTCATTTTTAGAGAAGATATATATTAAACAAATATATTATCTCTTTAAAGAACAACAGAACTCTTTGAAAGTTGTAAAATTTGAGTGTAATCATGAAAAGATGAAAGAGCTTTAATGCATCACTAGTTTGTACAGTATGTTGTTATTTTTTTACTATCAAAGCTTCTTTTCACAACTGGTGAAAATGGTATTTTTGTGCTACTCCTATTCTTTTTCACAGCTTGACTAACATACTTCAAAGCACTTTCAATAACATGATTCCTCACAGTCATATGTTTGGAGTCAGTAGGGTATGCGAGGTGATGTATATTAAAATTGGAGGCTGATGCATAATGCAAAGCCAGAGTCTCAAAGCAGGGGTACATTTCCCAAGCAGACAGCAAGAAGAAGAGATTTATAATTCTACTCAGGAGTCAGCCTAATGATATCGTCTGCTTGTAGCTAAAGGAAAACATTAATGTCAAGATGTGTGCAATGGCTTTTATTACCTTTACCATCACTGAGAGAGAGAATGAAAGGGAGAAAGAAATCCCAGGGATGCTATTGTTACTATGAATTATGGTACTGTTGTGTGCAACCCAAGTAAAGTTTAAGATCACCAAAAAAAAAACACCTACAGTAACATTAATTGAACCCTCGCAGAACACAGTTAGAAGTTCCAGAGATTGTAAAATGCGCATCTTACTCACATGGATCATTGCAGTTGTATTTTTCAAATTGCAGGCATTTCTTAGCTCTACTGATTTAAGTGATGATTATGTGGAAACCAAAAGCTTTGCATGGTATTTTATCATTTGCAAAGAGTCATAAATATACTGTACTGTATATAGGTTGCACAGATTGGGTACAAGACATAATGCAAAATATTCAAGGTAATAGTCCGAAGATAATATTGTATGTTCTCTAATATGTGAACTTGCCTATGTACAGTACATAATCACAATATATAGCTTAATTAGTAAACCTAAAAAAGGCCTCTAATCATAACCGAACAGAATGAGCAGGTACTCACCAAGGACGTAACAGTTTAAATCTGACTTGGAATCAGTCTTGGAATGCTTTACAAATCACAAGTGTGCAATCTTTGTTTTTTATCTTAAGGACAATCTCTTAATGTTTTATCAAGATTCATGGGATGGATCTTTCTTAATCCCAAAATTTCTCAATTTTCAGAAATGAAAAAAGCACATCTTCTGCCTTTGTGAATGAATTGTTTTTGTAGAATATTGTAACGCAATGGTGGCTCAGGCGGGTGCCCTTGCCGCATTAGGTCAGCCCCCCACCGTCAGGTGCTCGAACCTGGGACTCCCGCGTTGCTCAGCAGGGACCCAGCTTGGTGAGCTAAAGAGAGATCTCTCCACAGCCCAGGGGCTGTGGTCCTGCTATTACTGGGAAGGGCGGTGACGTCACCTGCTCTGGTAAGCCGGCTCTTACACAGTGCCTGTTGGCCATAAGCATTACAATATGCATTTTTGAAAATATTTTAGTATTTTTAGGCTTAATGGCAAATATTTGAGTTTCAGCATGCTAATAGCCTTTATTTTCATTTTATATTGACATCTATCTGTAAAGTGGAGTGTCAGGTTATCTATAGTATGTTGCATACACTGTACCTATTGTTAAACTGAAAAAAATACCCGTTCTGAGACACTGCACATGTTAACAGTGCTCTGTGTTTTGTTATATTTTTTGAAGACATAAATTAAACAGCTTTTTGCTGTTGAAGAACTTTTTCTCTTTCAGTTAATAACGTTTTCAGCTCTTTTTATCCTTCCCAAGAGTGGTGAGTGTAAGTTTTAACAGACGGCAAAGGCAGGAGTTCATTTCTTTCTGACATTTGCAGGATGATTCTCCTCTAACAGTGATCAATAATACATGGAAAAGGGCAGAGCCCCGCTGTCATGTGGATGACATGATAGATTTCAACAGCGAGGTAACAATGAATGGTTTAACTAGACTGAATGCCCTGATTTGATTTCTTAATATCTTACAACAGATTGAGCCGCAAAACATGGTCACTGAGAATAGATGAAATCATGGGAAGGTTGACTGTTCCCAGTAATGGTCTCTGATTATAATAGTTGCTGGAAATTCATTGAAATGATTATCAATGTGATGCTCTATGGGTGAGTCTGGCATCACTATGCCTTCTTAAAGACATAAAGGCTTAATAAATAGAAATGTTAGCTAATTTAATTTTTTTTGGCTTACACATACTGTACTTTCTTAATGTATAGAATTTGCATTTTGTACAAAAGAACAATGTAGGGCATATAGATCATTTACCGTACTTATCAACCACTTTAATTAAAGTGTGAGGTACTGATGCAGTGTTTCTGACTGGTATTAAAGGATTGTACTTTTTGCTTTCTGCTAGTCATATATCTAATCCTTTAAACTAATTTTCTGTAGCCCTACCAAAACATTCCCATTAAAGTACAACCTACAACTTAGGAATTTACATTTTATTACCAATTCGGTAAAGTTCCACAGTCAGGTAAATTGCTTTTCAACAGTCATTAACAAATGTATGATTTCCCTCTCCCTTCAGTTCACAGATGTCAAATTTTGGCATATCTTCAGAATCTTGAGCGTTGAAGGTCTACAAAGAAGTTGGAATTTGATATGACAATGGATTTAGTTACCAGCATTTGTTCATGAAATCAACAGAAATGACGCTATACAGGAATATATTGGGTAATCCTTATGATTTACTGTATGTCACCAGAAATGCATGCCGCAGTTTTGACTCATAAATAGAGCGGTCATTGCGTGGCAACAGTAAAGGTTACTCCTACAGAGGAAATTGAAGATGCTCAGCTGACTATACTGGATTCAAACCTGCAGTCTCCTAGTTAGAGGTTAGGGAGATTTTTACTTGTCAAACAGCTGAAGATGTGTACTGTACTGTATATCCAATCCTGGTCCCAATGGGCTGGTTTGTTTGCCGGTTTTCATTTCAGCTCAGCTCTTAATGAGCTAAACCAGCTACAGCAGTTACTGTAGATGGCCTAATTGGAAACATTTAACAGCTTCTCCCAGCTTTTAATACGTTGTTGCTTTAAAGAGAACTTAAACATCTGGTGACACACTGGTCCTCCAGGACCAGTACTGAACATCCCTGACTTTAAAATATCACTTAATAAGCATGCTGTTTTTGGGACTTCCATACAGTAAAATCACAAAAGACATTTTTCCTTTAGAAAATAAGTAACTATATTTACTTAAATTTGCATGCAGGAATTGTTTTAAATGAACTAGACTGAAGAACTGTGTGCCATTAATAAATGGAGAAGCTATTCTACTTGCTTATTACAGCATATCACATAACCATGAAACAGCTTGCACCTTTGTACACAGAAGTTAAGTTTGTTCATTTCAATCATACAAACTCATCCATTTTTTAAAACAATAAGATGCTAATTCTCTTAACAAAACTGTGTGCATGTGAATTCATTCCATGCTTTAGTAGCACAGAATATTTTGAGAAATGTAAGATTCAGTCAGCTAATTATATCCAGTGAGACCATGTCTCTTTTAAACCAGCACTAAATTAACTAAATGTTAATTGGAACGGAATTTCCTAAACATTTGAAAAACCGTGCTTCATAGCACACATTTTAGGAGAAAGTAATCTGGCACATTTTAAATACTGATTTTCTAAATATCTGTGCCTGGACAAATTAAAGATGAGGATGAGATCAGATTATCCTGTAATGACTGATTAAACTAGTGCTATGTAACTCCTCAAAGGAAGGTTGTTTGCACACAAATGCAATTAAAAAATGAAGCCCATTCAGGCTTGGCTGTCCATAATGACATTAGTAAACTTTACAAAAGCAAGCCTATAATTGTCTACCATTAATTTCTTACATACAATATACATTTACTGTATATATACAATATACAAAATACAACATGCACCCTTCATGAAAGTTTCCAAATTATATACAGTATAACCTTTTAGGCTAATAATAATAATTGCTTACACTTATACAGCACTTTTCTGGACACTCCAATCAAAGTGCTTTACAGATAACAGGATCCCCCCTCCACCACCACCACCAATGTGCAGCATCCACCTGGATGATGCAACGGCAGCCATAGTGCACCAGAACACTCACCACACATCAGCAATCAGTGGGGAGGAGAGCAGAGTAATGAAGCCAATTCATAGAGGGGGATTATTATGAGGCCATGATTGGTAAGCGCCATGGGATTTTTAATGACCACAGAGAAGACCTCGGTTTTACGTCTCATCCAAAGGACAGCGCCTGTTTACAGTATATTGTCCCTGTCACTATACTGGGGCATTAGGACCCACATGGACTGCAAGGTGAGAGCCCCCTAACACCACTAACACCTCTTCCAGCAGCAACCTTAGTGTTTCCCAGGAAGTCTCCCATTCAGGTACTGACCAGGCTCACACCTGCTTAGCTTCAGTGTGTTGCCAGTTGTGAGTTGTAGGGTGATATGGCTGCTGGCTAGGCTGAAACATGGAATCTAGTTTTAAGCTAGTATACTGTAAGTATTATACAATAAATTATATTTTTAGAGAAAATACTTTTAAAATGAAAGAAATATGCTCGGGACACTTGTAATTATTTAACTTGTACAAAAACTCTTAAAATAAGTATATTACACAATAATCAGATACTATTCCAGTTTTAGAGTCATGACAGCAAAAATCTACTGTAATACAATTTAATGAATAGAAATGGGTTATTTATGGCCTCAGAGAAATGTGTCTGAAAATGAATACTCTTCTGTGAAACAGCAGTGAATATCCAGACTTCATTGCTGCCACACAGCTCAGACTCTCCTCAGACCTTAAGAGGTGATGTCTGCCTGTCAAAAAAAGAGATGAGGTGGTCTGATCACAACTGAATTCCTACTTTTATTTTTAGATTATCTCTAACATTTCCATCTAAACCCAGGAACTATGTGACTGCATCGCTACACAGTCAATCAAGCTGACAAGCTAGTAACACTGACTTGTCACTAATATGCTGAGATTGCTCTGCATTGACTTAGGGTTTGGAGAAAGGGGTACCTATTTCCAAACTTTTACTAATGATCACAAAGCAAAATAGATTATATATCAGCATAATATTTATTTACATATAATTATTTATTATTACTGAACTACAAATTTTGGAAATGAGTGAAGGCTGATATAATTAACAACTTACAACAAACATTAAACACATTAAATCAATGACAGTGCATCATGCAATGAAATATTAAGAACAATAAGCTAGTGAGGAGACTGCATCATTCAGACTTCTCTGTTAAAGTTTCAACTTAGAAAGAGATAACACAAAAATTATATCTTCCAGATGAAGCAACATAGAAACATGAAAATACTATTGTACACAATTGAATTAGGTCACAGTTCAGACATAAGGATCTGATGCTTTATTTTTCTTTATATTTCGGTGTTTATTCTCTGACATTTTAATCTGCCATTGGAAGTGTTTGTGTCAATCCTCTATCCTACAGGCTCGACTGTATTATAACACTGTGTTCAGTTTTAAGCAGTACTATTCTGACGGCTGTACAATTAATCATCCTTAGATCATCCTTATCATAAACAGAATTTCCCAGTTATGCTGCCGTTCATAAATTAAAATACATATAGGAGAAACAACTCAGAGAGTTTGTCTTCTTACAATGTTAAGAGGGATTTGTTACACTTCTTAAAAGACAGGGAATATTTTCTCTTCTGATATTCCCAGGGCAATTCTCTTTCTCCATGGGATAGTGACCTTATCACAGTCCACCTCGGTAGCTGTGAAGGATAACCTTGCATTTAATATTCAGAGTCACAGAGAGTTTTCATTCATTATTTTAAGATTTCCTGGAAGAACTGGAAGTTCTTATACACTTGGATTGTAATTTGTATGTCTGTTTGCATGGGACATTTTATCAACAGCACTATACAGTATATCCCACCGTCATTTGTTATGTACATTTTTTCAAAGTTGAAGGCTGAGTGCAAAACACATTATTTCTTTATGTGATTCTGTTCACAGCTGGGTCAGGAGGCCCTAATAAAGATATTTATATTGGCAGGTCTCAGGAAACAGAAACAAAAATATAGTTGTAAGTTAAAAACAGTGCTTCTTTTATTTATACAGTGCTAACAAAAATCAATCAAATTTTTATAAACAAGTACAAAAAAATACTCTTGCTCTCTACAAGCTCGAATTACACTTCTTCAATGTTTCTATTTAGATAACTAGGCAGCTAAGTTGCTTACTGGCCCCCAAAACAAAAACTCTGTCCGAAATACCCTTTCCAAAACTCACAACATTTCTGTGGGCTCGTTGGTCAGTTAATCTAAGTTAAGGTCAGGCTAGAAATAGAGCAGTTCCTCTGTTTTTTTCTGCACCAGAAAGAGAAGGGAGCATGGAACTAACAGACCTTCCTAATGAGCAGTGTTTGATGGTCCCTAGAAGCCTCTGCTGTACCATCCCACTAATTGCCTTCTAGAAAATTGGTCAAGATACTGAAGATAAAGGTTCATTCCACATCATTTTCCGGGGATTCTGGTTCTGACAAGAAACACAATCTTGACAGCACCCCTCACCCTCTAGCATTCAAATATTTTTCACCAGTAGAATAAAGCTACAAATTCTTGCAGCTTTTTGGTTTTCAACTCACAACTGTACTTTTTTTGTGTGCTTGACAGTCCCTTATTGTCTGACAATACATAGTGCCATTATGTAAAATTGCCAATAGGGCTATAGGCAATCAAGAATCATCTTTTTCATTATGGATTAGATTAGCAGGCATGACCTTACAGAGAAGAAAAATCAACTTGTGGCATATTGCATATTGTTTTTTAGGAGCATCTTGGTGTTTAACACCTTTTTCTTTAAAAATGCATTCAGCAGGAAACTCGGTGACATTTGCAGGCAAATGTAACATCAGAGCTGGTGCAGAGTTTATTAATAGAAACCACATGCCATAACTCCAACTTGTCAGTGCAAGTTACGTTACTTTTATTATATATGAGGAAAAGCATATATCCCTTGGCAGATTCTTTGGATGCTATTAAAATAATCTTGCCTCTTAATTTGCTAAGTAGCTTATGACTGTGTAGTTTACCAGCCTTGAAATATTTTAACTTGTCACATTAATGGACCTAATATAATTTTCTTTTATAAGTATTATGCTACATAAACATAATCTGACACAAAGCTTTTTTATACTGTACAGTATGTATTTCAGAGCATGTACAGTATAGTAGAAATTAATTTACAACTTGGGGAAATTAAGGAAACATAACCTTTTCAGGTCAAGCAGAATCTTACGCTACTATGTAACCTCATAAATGTACAGAGAAACTGTTCATGGTAACTATGCAAATGTATGATATAATTCAGTTAATGTATGTGACACCCATTTTATACAACACATCCAAAAACATTTCACTTGTAAATAAAAGCATTTACGCACGGGAGGTCATGAATTCTTTGAATTGCATGTGGAAAATGTAGTCCCAATTTATTCATTGGAACTATGCAGCATTTCAGAAAATACATCATGCAATCACAAGTTCATAACAAGTAAGTCCCTGTCCCACACACCATGATGAAGTGATTATCCAGGATAAAATATTTATCAAGCTCTGGGTATGATTCACACTGCAGTACCCCCCCAACAAAGTTGCTTCCAAGCTTTCATTGGTAAAAAAACACCATTTGTTCCTTTTTGAGACATTACCATACCATCATATAATGGAACATCATCATAGGGAATATTCTAGACATCCAGTGTAATGATGACCCACAAGACTGATTAATTGGGGACATGCTTTTTTCCTTTACAATCTGATTGTAGTTACAACAGCAAGAACATGCTAAAGTGACTGTCTTTGTGAGGTGCCTTGGAGTTATGGACATACAGTACCAAATTCTGACTTCGTTACCTGTATTTACACCTCCATTGTGAATTTATGAGTACCGACTCATAAAACCTAAAGGTCGGGGAACTTAAGATGTACACATTGTTTTAGGGATGCTTCCTGCATTATTGATTTAGCTATTTTATTGTACCTGCTTAATCCTTATCCACCCATGTTGTTGAAACTGACATCCTGGTTTCTTTTAAGAGGGCTACTGTAAATGAGTTTATCGGATCAGTTAGGTATCGAAGTATATGGGATGAATAATCCTGTGTTATTCAAAAGCATTTTTATGTTTTTATGTTCTTATTTTTTAAGCAATAAACTTCTTTGCCATTGCTTGCACACTTTCTTTTTTGGGTCATGCATATTATTAATGGACCGGTAACCCACCAGCAGTGATAAAGAGACAGCACTGTAATTATACTGATAAAACAAATCAGTTTGGGTGATCTGAAGGAAGATACAGTACAGTACTTATACATCCCTATTTAGTTGTTTCCTCCAGTGTGGTAACTGTGGTTTTGAATGATGTTAGTTTTCTGTTACAGTATATAAACTGAAAAATAATCTCAGAGAAACTATAGTGATAATAAACATTAGAGGAGAAAAAGTGGTAATTATACACTGCAATACTTTGTTTATACTGTATGTAAGCCCAGGTATAAAATGAAGATTCTCATGAGGTTTTATAACATGCAGAGTATTGTAAAAGCTCTATTCATGAGATACTTTGTTGTACAGATTGCAATTTTTAATTGTGCACCTTTACTTAAAATAATGTAACAGGTCTATAACATTCATTTTCATGAGCCTCTATAGAAGCTGTACCAGCTGAACCAGGTTAAATTGTTGAGGAATGAGCATTGAATTCCCAGCACCAGTGATCTTACATCTAATCACAGTGACAGAAAAAACAGTGACAACATGCATGTACTGTTTTGAAAACAGCTTCTTAAAGAACATTTCATTTCTATACGTAATTTCAGAGTGTTTTCCACCTTAGGTATTAACAGGTTCAAAGTCACAAAAAAATTAATGGCAGAAAAAAAAACAGAAGACGTTTTTAGAAAGATAAAATTTCCATTTAAAAACAATATCATGCTTATAATGTGTTCTGTTCTATTTTGTAATGGAAAAGACAATACATTCTTGCTGACCAAGCAATAGCTTAATAAAGTTAACAGTATACAAGCAAGAGCTGCTAAATGGAGATAAATCAATTATGTGCTCTCATTTTACAATACTGAAAAGATCACTGTGTATTATTTGTTTCCCAAAGACATTACAGGTCAAGGAGATATATTTATTAATATCCTCATTGATTTTAACAGAAATACATATTGAAATCAAGGGTGACTACAAAGACAGAATATGATATAACTGTCCCTCTATGCCCTTTATTTGAGACATGATAGGTTCCAAAAACGTATGAGAAAGTACAATATAACAGAAAGCAGGTAGAAACTGACAGAGTGAGATGAAGCTATTTGGGCATTTTCCTTGTGCAAATGTGTCACTTTTCATCAGCCAGCAAGACACAGCTGAAGCATTGGTAAGCCTTTTTTTATCATCCAAATCAAGGAAGCTGTATCCTAAAAAAACAAAGAAACAAATGCATGAGCATATGTACAAATAATGAATGTTAAATCAGAAAACAAAATCATTACAAGTCACTGTACAGTACTTCAAAGTTACAAGTAGGCCATTAGATGTTTACAAGCAAGTCAAAGGCATTTGATCCATCATATTTGTGGGATTAAGATCTCATTTTGACATTTCTTGAGGGTAACACATATATATGCTTCAGGAGCATGGCTCAGCAGCTTGTTCGTAACCTTTTGCACATCTGCGTGAGAAAAACTTGCTGCTTTAAAGTGTTCCTTAAAATAAGACTGTTTTCTCCTTATGTGAAAGGAACAGCAACACATTGAGAATTAGATGAATAAACCATCAGTTTTAACCACTGTAGTTAATTAACAAAATATTAATCTTTTGGATCTGGAAATATACTTTAAAATATTATTACCAAATAATAAAAATGTATATTAAATTCAAATTCAAACAGTGTTTTTTTTTTCAGTTTTATCTAGGATATACAGTAAATACATTGTTCATTCAAAATAGAAACCTAACTACTGTATACTGATAAATCAGCAGGCATTCTCCTGTGTAAGAAAAGAATTTACTGCGACACAGTGAGGCTTGCACCATAATGACTCATTACTGCTTCAAATAACATCACACCACGTGGTAAAATAAATTCTGTTGAGTGTCAGAGTGACCAACAGCATTTTAGACTTCCAAGCTGTTACTTGCTAAGTAGCTTTGAAAGGACACCAGAAATAGAAAGCTATAAAACAGAAGATGCATGAAGGCCTTTTCAAATTTTCATTGTAATTTAGCAATGTGACAAAAGATGGACTTGGCTGGACAGCAATGCTCAGAGAAACAGGATATAAATCCTTATGAAAGACGATTCTAAAACTATGGAACATGACCTTGAGTCCTCTTGGTTCCAGAATTTGTGATTTTACAGCAATAAAGGGGAATATATTAAGGATATGTCACAGTGGTAATACAAAAAGAAATATGAGAAAGGAACAAATGTTGCAAAGGCTTAATGAGCAAAAGTATTGAGGCTTTTCTGAAAAATACTGGTTGGGCACAGAGTGGTCACGGTAAATAATGTGAAAATTGGCTACAGCCCAGTCAAAATTCAAAATCAGTCAAAATATTCACTAAGTACCAGGGTCACAGTTCTGTTCTGTTACATTTGATTTAGTGACCCTTAATATAGAAGGCAAATGGATGTAACAGTGATCTGTTACAATTTATGTGGATGTCAGAATAATGAACTGTATACTCCAGTGAATGAAAACATTCACCAAAACATTGTTAGAATACTGAAATTTTCACTATTTAAGTTTCAAGCACCTAAAGCGAAATTTACACATACTGTATTGTAACATTTCAAAATTATCAACTTACCACTTTCTTTTCCCATTTCCTCTCCTAGGCAAATCACTCATCAGCTTACTATGAGGAAGTTTTCATAACCTACAGTATGGGAAATCTGGGTTTTCCTGTGAGACTGTTTCTGATCTCAAGCTTCAAAATCTCACCCTCACCCCCTGGGGTAGAGGACTGGGTAAAACTTAAAGTTGAGCTTCAATTACTGGAGTCAACTTTGTCTGACAAAGCTTAGATTTTAGTGCTCATATGCTGAAGTTCAAATGCCCCTGCTCATGCCATGTGAGATTTCCTTCTTAGGATCTCAGATGTGTGTCAGATATTTTAAACTACATGACCGTATTCTTTTAATATACAGTATATTGTTTTATTTTTCAATTCACCATAATAATGTGGTCAACATTGCTGAACTTACATGGAGAGCTGTGTGTTTCTTAGGTGACTTTATATTTTGATGTGAAATTTCCTGTAAGTTGTATCAGTTTGAGTGTGGGAGCAGGGATAGGCGTTTTAGCTTAGCATGCTTTTCCTGTTCTAATCTTTATTGATTTAAAGAAAATGAAGCAAGAGTCTTGAGTCAGGATTTGATCAATCCCTTATGATCTCTGTTTTATTAAATCCCACGTGTTGATTGGGTGACCAAGTTGGGAGCCATTTTTGGAGACAGATATTTACAAATGCTGCAATTAAAAAATAATTTACAGCAACATGCTAGATGTGAAATACCTGATAACCTCTTTTAGTCCTATTGAGTCACAGAGAACAGAGGCCACAGCAAGCTTATTTCTGTAATTAATAATTCAATAAAATGCAAGGGGAGTGTATCAGATTAATACATTCACAGAGATCAAAGAAGAGTTTATTTGCTTCTTAGAAATACACTTTCTCATGACTAAGTAATTCTTTACTTCTACTTACTGTATCTCAAGGGAATTGAGATGCTTCTACAGATGTGGGGGTGGTTCAAGTCAAATCCCAAAGGAAAAACCCTTCGCTGTTGGATGATAAGAATTACTTTTCACCTCACAATCACTTCTGGATGAGAAGTAGTATATAAATAACTTATATTATTCTCCAGTTTATATTTTTATAATAGATATCGCATCAAAATTATAAAAAAAAAAACAGCAAGGCCAAAACAACAGCACAGAATCAGCCAGGAGTCTGTCTATTAAGGAAATACGTGGTACAGTACCAATTAAATTCAGTTTGATATTGTAGACAAGAAAAATAATTTTTGACTATATGATTGTTTTTTTTTTTCTTTTAATGATGGACAACTGACTTGGAACTTGACTGAGGAGTTGGAAAAAAAGAAGGTATAAAAAAGGATAAAATTCAGGCAATATGCAATGTTTGGTGCAGATGAAAATTGGCCTGTTCAATTCAACTCAATAAAAATGCTTTAATAGTATAAAATATGCTCTTTGTGGACACTGAACACAAGCTGAACAGCTATTCTACTGAGACAAATTGCTTTAAATTATGGTCATTACTTGATTTTTATTCTAAATGCTTTCCTGTAATACTTGTCAGACACCTGGTGTATTCTACAATGTCTGATGCACTTTTCAGCTCCAGTAAGAATCAGTTTTCATAAGAAACAAACATAAATAAATGTGGACCCAGGATGTCACACACACTGCTGTCTGTACATTATAACACCCACACTCTCGCTCCATAGTAAAAAAAAAAAAGTCACCCCATATCTGTTAATACTCTGAGGCTACAGAAGCTGCCATTTTCAAAATTTGAAAATATCTACTGTAAGTATAAATAAAAAATTCATACAAAAATTGTGAACATTTAAAATGCAGTTCCAATCTTTTATGGAAAAGGTTGAAATATATATACACAGTATACGTATATATTACAGACCTCCATACATAAAACAATATTTATCTTTTTTGCAAGTTCACCCTGCATTTTAATGTATACATCTCATTATTCCAGGAATGTTTAAGCTTTGAAATTCCTGTAAGATGTAATAAAGAGATGCTGGAGGTTAGGTGGGGTGGCCAGACCTACTGTAAGTGTATTATTTATACAGTATATTTTTGGCATAAAACTGTGGAAGGGAGATGCTACTACTTTAGTTATTTTGATTAACACACAGGGGAGCAAGTGAAATCCCAATAATCAGATATTTTTGATTCTGTTTTCTATACATCCACACCATTATATACAGTACAGTACAGTATGTCTTCTGAAATGTCAGATGTATACCTGACTTTCAGTATGCAGCTTGTATTTCGAATTCCCTGTATGTCTAGAAAAAATATTATATTTTTGCAGACAAGTAATATGTCGAAACTTTCATTTCTAGCTACAACTCTGTCTCTTTTTTGGGTTTTTGTATAATTATGGAGAGTAGATTGTCAAGGCATAAATATTGGTGATATTTTGCTAAGCAAATGGATATGCATTACAAGGACTTGATCAATTTAGCGCTGTGCAGTTGGGTTGCAATGTGGGCCACTCACAATACCAATGATGTCAGTCAGACTGGTTTGCACAAAACCGTAATTCATGATTAAAGAGGATTTGGCTCCATTGCTGGAGAATCCACTTGAAGCGTAGTTCTTACCTCCTCATTCTGTTGCATTGTTGACCACTGGTGATCATTGGGTCCTTATGTGATCAGATTTGAACTTTTCATGTACTGTAGAGCTTGTTATGACCTGAAATTTACGATTAACTGGAACTGGCAGTATAAAAACAATAGTGAATTCTGAAGTGGTGTCTTGATTTGTGGTCTCCCAGTTTATGGCCTATCTTGACAGTGTACAGTGGACAGTGTTCAGATTGACCTCTGTTTCATTAGATCAGAAATTGCTGGCTGTGCACCCCAGAGGTATACAGAGGCACAGTATGTACAGTACATCACATACTGTACATTATGCCATAACTTTCTGTGCATTGGAAAAAAATGTTATAATTTTTCATACTGTATATTTGAAGATAGAAAACTAAAGTGGACTGTTACTAAATGTTTACATAACTTAATATATACAGTAATCACACGCAAGTTTCCAATCAATTGTGCAGTGGTTAGCATTGCTGCCTCACAGCACTGGGGCCCTGGGGTTCAGTTCTTGGGGTAATACTGTACCTACAGTACAGTACATTACATTTTGTATGCTTGCAGGTTAGATTTAAATTTCCCTGATTTACTGTAGGTGTCTCATTCAGTCTTCATTCAGGTGTGCTGCTTGAAATGTAACCAACTGGACCTCTGCAGGAAGAGTTGAGGAGAGATTGCAATGTGCTATATTAAAGCTGTTGAAAAATACACTTGGGATGAGATTTTGGAAACTGTGGAATGAACGTAGAAAAAAAAGAGTAAAAAAACAAGTAGAACAATTAAAAGCATCAGTTAGAAGATAAATCAGACCAATGAAGGATAAATGAGCCATAGATTTCCATTTGTGCCCTCTGGTTCGTGTTTCACTGTTGTTAAAGAAGGAGAAACAATATCTAAATATAATAACTGTCTTTGTAAATGCACCAATTTCAGCATTACTAATACATGGGATGCTACATTTTTAATATACAGTATCTGTCTGCTTTGCTATTCACAAAGAGATCAAAATTTCACATTTTACAATATGCAAGCTGCCCCTTTCTGAACGTTTAACTCTAACAGCATTATTTATATATTTTTTTCTTAAAATATCAGTTAAGTAAAATGTCTGCTTTGACTTTCTTTACAAACTAATCTCATTCACTCTGCGTTGGTGAGTTGGAACACCACAATTAATAAGTTCCGATGGTGATAACTGCTCACTTGAACTGCAAATCTTACATTCCTTAACCCCTTTCCTTCAAAGATTTCACTGTATTAATTGGTTTACTTCTATATAATTGATTTATTATCTATAATTGTTTAGTGCATTTTAGAGATCTCCCATCTACAGTATATCATTTGTTGTGAATTGCACCAGTCAATAAACTGCCAGAATCTGTCACAAGTAATATTTGTGACAGGAAAGAAGGAATATTACAAAATTTCTCTTAGTATTTGATCGATACTAAGATCCAAACAGATCCATATAGAATAATCTTTGAGTGTCCCTTTTTAGTTTCTGTCTATATATGATTTTACAGTGCAAATTATTAATATATATATTACCCAAGGCTTGAACACAATAAACATGGAAATGAGAAGAAATAAAATCCAGTGAAAGCATGTTGTCAATGTTATTGGTGCTATTATTACTATTTATAATACTGGTGATCATACAGTAGTTCAGATTTTAAACATTACCTTAATGCTTGTTTTAATTCCTTGTCTTATGATAAGATAAAAGCATTTTATTTTATCATAGACTCATTTACTGAATGAGAGTAAGGTTATATTATAAAACTATATATAGTTATACTGTAGGCAATTAGATATATGTAATTTTAGAGCATATTACAGTATGTATTGTATACACACGTGAAATTTTGTATTTGTGTTTGGAGGATAAACCCTTGCATGCAACACCTGTTCCTGTGTTTGTACAGTATTTGTGTGTACAGTATGTCATTACTTTTATGTTTTCGTGCTTTCATCTATGCTTGATAGTACAATGAAACAAAGAGGAATACAATTGTTACCATATTATTGGCATGAGGATTGTTATGAATATTTGCTCATTTGCATTTGTATGGCAATTTTGTTTTCTTTCCAAATACTGTCCTGTTACTGGATTGTGATGTCATATTTCTACAGGTCTCAGTATAAAATGGCATTCTTCTGCTAGATGTACCTTCTACCGAATTATACCACTGTAACTTGTGTAAGTGCGGAGAATGTGAAAAGATGTGGTATCACAAAAGGGTGGTATACTGTACATGTCAAAGGGAAACAATATAACATGGAAAAGCATGAATTTCCTAACAGAAGATTGAAAGGAAGGTTAGATCCTAATCTTGGACACTTCTGCTCGCCTACATACTGTATATAATTTTAACACCCTTTGAATATGTCTCTCACTTTTCCCCCACCTCCCTCTATACCTTTGCAGCAACTTCTTAGATCAATCCTCCCAGTGATGAGGGGGAGTTTTGAGTCGTGCCAAATACTCTATACATATTCCACCCCTTTAATGCATTCACTAAAACCAAACAGCTAGAACAATAAATGCCATCACAAAATATAGCAAGGAAAGTAGGGTAATGCCATTAAACATGTCAATGCTAAGTAATAAAAATATCTATGTTCTGAAAACACAATTGTTCTTTGTTTCTGATATTGCTTTTTTGATGTGTCTGGAAATAAACAGTCACGATCATCTCTAATATTAAAATGACTTTTCCATTTTGTAATAATACTGTTTCACATTTCATTTAAAGTCTAAATGCCAAGCAATCAACTAAAACAAAGCAAAAGGAGACTGTTTATTGAGGTCATCCTGAACAGCATGTGATGTAGCTTCATCAAGGCTTCATGAACAAAGAAGAGCTCATTTCAGTAGGGATGCTGAAAAGAAAAAGGGCCATTTGTAATTAAGTTTTGACTTGCAACAGAATGTGGGAAATGAGCATGTAGGAACAATCAAGACCTTTACTCAGAAAGCCAGGTTTATTTCCTCACAGAGGTTGAGTGCATTTAGTGCCCTAGATGCCTTATTACAATTCTAAGTCCAATGAATTGTAAATTGAAGCATTTCTAATTTTATCATTTGAATACCTCAAATGTTTGCCATAGGTTGTTTTGTCATTTGAAGGGAAAACACAGAGGTTGTCATCATCATCAACATCTTTTTCACATTATGTTTGCAGTGTTTCCAAAAGGTTATTTCAAATTTTAACCGTATTTCATCAGGTTCTCAGCTGGAAAACACAGACACCTTTTACTGTATATGTCTTCCAGGTAACACCTTCTTAACGAATCTTGCCTTTGGCTCCTCCATTTGTGATGAGTTACAGAGTACTCGGAACTGATTTCATTTCAATATAACAAAAACATTTTTTTGTTATCCAGCTGTCATGCGAGTTAGAGTAAATTTCATCATAATAAAGACATTAAACAGTGAATTTTTAGTTATGTTCTACCATTTTTGGTATTCCTCTTTCCCATTATTGTCTGATGAAATAATGAAATATGATATATTTTCATTAACACTGAATCATATACAGTACAGTACATAAATATAATGAGTGAAGTACAGTAATCCAAAATCCTTGGATGGGTATATACCACTATATGGTCAAAAATATAATTTCTATATGGGATAATGTGATAAAGAATGAACTGCAATCTATATACAGTACAGTATATGCTGCCAAGACTGTAACTTTTTTTTTCATTCTAATTCTGAAATCCAATAAAGTTGCAGCTGAAACAACAGCAGCACATAGAGACAAGCACCCCTAGAGTTGAATACGGTTGTCATAATATATCAGCACAGCACTCAAAACCTGAGCCGTGTCAACAGAATAATAGCAGTGTGGTACAGTAGGTAGGCAGCAGAACTGAACTAAAGAGTAACAATGTTCTGGAAAAAGTGAGGGCTCATTCATTATGATTTTTCTTTCTGACTCAAGGTTCAGCAAATGTCTCACAGCAAGTGCAGTGATGTCAAAACCATGGACAGTTCTGAGTTTCACTTACTCATTGGTTTAGGTTATCTTTTTGCTTGCAGAGCTGTGCAATGACTCACTAAATATAATACACTGTAAAGACACCCAACACAGCAATAAGCATATTTACAAATCCTGTTTGACCAAAGCAAATAAAATACAATAATGACCAAAACAAAGGTAGAGAAAAAAAATCCCTGGTATTACTGCATAGAAAGCTTGTTATTAATTTGATAATTCCACACTCTACCATCACTGTGACAGCAGATCACCAGCAAATATGTTACAACTCTTCTTTTTCTTACTGAGATATACTGTACAGTAGAATAACTTCTCTTTCGATGTCAGCATCAGATTAAGACAGGGTTTGCAAACATAACCATATAAGGAGGTATAAAGTTAATTTCCCCAGGTTATAGGTTCCATGATCATGATTGGCACAATGTGTAAAATATCACTAATGCTGCCCACATTGATGTGTTTAAAATATGTATATAAATAAGTGATCAAATTTAAGTACAGTAGGATTGTTTGAAAATTGTATTTTCTCTCTCTGTGTCATGTTGCTATGCTCCATTTTTGGAACTCCTTCTTAACAGCTGTACTGAGAAGCATAAACAAGTGTCACATGTTAATATAACATGCAGTTAATATATGTAGTGATAATGGGGGGTGACAAGTCACTGCTGGTCAGAGCTTTAGCTGTGTGCTCTGTCTTCTACACAGATTTATTCCCATTTAAGTGAAGATGTTTTCTTTATTTACAGCAGTATTATCTATGCAAATCAAGAATTCACCAAGTCCCAGCAAGACAAAAAAAGTCAATGCTACAGCTCCTTCTTTGGAGCCCTGAAAACATCCAGATTTCAAGCAAACGTGAAAGGTTGGGGGCTATCTCCCAACCATCAAAGCTTTGTTTGCTTTGCCCAGTTTTGCTCTCAGATACAACTCAATTGTTGCACCCCATAAACCAAGAAAGGAACCATCCATTTCTAATGCATTTTGGAAAATCTAGTTTCTAGTTTCCACTGCCTAGTTTCCATAAGGTACTATTATCTCTATTAAACAAGTTTATAGAAGGTATACTGTATGATATGAGATTATATGATATGAGTGGCACATTTTTATTCACATTTTTATATAACATTCCATAATTACAGAAATAAAAAACAGATATACTGTAGGCCTAAAACAATTTTGACTAAGTTATTTTTTTTTACTCAAAAAACGCATATTTGTATTGCTTAGCTTCAGAAACAGTATCAACAATTGAAGGGTTTAGATAAAGAAAAGAATATTTTATTAAGTGTATTGTGGCAAAAAATTGGGAAAGGCAGTCAACATTGGCTATCTTGGGTTTTTGGAGTTGGTGCTATTGAAAACAATACCAAAACTCATTGGTTTGGTATTAAATAACAATAAAGCCAAGACAAAAAACAACAACAAATTAAGACAAATATTGTGTGCTCCTACTTCAGATACTTCCCTCATTTCTTATCTTCCTTCATTTCTTATCCTGACATTTCTTGAAAAGAAAAACAACAAATTACATCTCTAACTTCAAAAAAGAGTTTTCTTCCTGTTTTATAAGACATTTTCACATCTTACTCAAGACTAAATGCCAAGCAGTCAATAAAACAAAATGAAAGAGGCATTTATTGAGACAATCTTTATTAGCATACTCTCCAGCCACATCAAGTCTTCAAAAAACAAAGCTCAATTCATTTCAGAGTGAGCTATGTAACGAAAATGGACTGCCAGTAATTAAGTTTCATTTTTATCTTGTAACATTCAACAGAATATAGCAAATGAGCATGTGGGGGATAATTAAAACCTTTATGAAAAGTGCCTGATTCATTTTCTTACTCTTGTAGAATTTGTTTTGTCCTTTCATTCCTTTATTGCCAAGTATTGTCATCTACATCCCTTTGCTTTCATAATTGAAATGGGTGTCAGATAAAATTATTTTACAACCAAGACAAAAATACATCTTCATTTTAGAATGCTTAACAGGAAAGGAGGATGCTTCTAGTGGTTCACCTCATAGGATCCGCTGTGTACTTGTCTAAGGCAAGCCATGTGAAGAAGGTCTTGCTGTGCAATAGCAGTACTGAATGACCCAATGCTATTTTTTGGAACCTCTACAGCCACATGCTGTGCTTGTGTAGACCAAACAGACAAAATGGCAAACTTCACAAAATTATAATCAGGCCCGTTCAAAATATTTTGCATCTCACTCTTCATAGCTATTACTATTTTGGGGTTCATATACAGTATAGGCTGTGCTATACTGTAATCATTTTCTTTCATGTTAACATCAGGATTTGTGAAAGATAATACCATTTCTGTTTTTTCCTAAGTTATTGTATGGTGAAATTATTGACACTATGGCTATGCTGTCTCTACAGCATGTTAATGCTTAGATATTATTAAAGGATATTGTTATAGGGGCTACTGATATAATAGCCTCACTGAAAACTGGCTAATGTGTCGATACAGTGGTATCTATGGTGAATAGGAGTAGTTTAAAAAGTAGCACATTACTAAAAGCAAATAAAGGAAATTGAATTCAGCTCACAAGGAACTACTGAACTTCTACTTACATGCAGAGCTGCTTTTGACTGTGGTAATTTATCTTCATGGATATCTGGATATCGTCCGTTTGTTTGCTAATACTTTATTGATCCTGAAACCTCTTAAAGGCTCTTCTTGAATGAAACTGGAGATCCATACCTTCTACAATATAATTGGACTAGTTACTACACCCATCCTAAACATTTAAGTAAGACCTCCTGTTGTTTGACTGTGGGTATTCATTTAAGGAGTAGAATACTTAGCTTGCTGCTGAATTTTGCAGCAACTTTTAATATCACTGTTGTTTTGTGATTATTTTGCCGAATCACTGATTTTTTATCGTTATTTTAATTCATAGCAATGCACACCTTCCCAAATCTACTGAAGAACCGACCTATTGGTTATCAACGCAGGAAGGAGGAAGTTTAGTCTCCTTGCTTATCTAAGTCCTGTTTTTTTTTTGGCATTTTGCCTGCAATTGCAGAGGTGAAATTGTGAATTGTGATTTTTCTGCTTAGTCTCTGAGAAACCACTCAGAAATAGCTGCTTCTTTTGCTTCAGGACTTTATGTGGTTTTTCAGACACCTTATAAAAATATTTAGATTGTCTTTCATTTTGAGATGTGGCCAATATAAATAGGATATTTCATCTTTTGGGATTTAATACGCATCTTAAGACTTTTACAATGTTATAAATGCAGGCTTGAATTGAAAGATTTTATTTTAGATTTGATATAAATCTATTACTTCTGTATTTATGTCATCCCAGCATCATTGTTATGAGTATCTCTTTAATCTTCTGTTTCCTTGGATGAAAAAGCTTCCTGTTTAACATGGTATAGTTACATTAATTTTGATACCTTATTCTATATACTGTTTATTATGTTATCTTTATTCTTTTTTAACTCACATTGTCTCTGTTGTATTTGGTATATTAAAATAGGAAGACTTTGAAAATATTAGAATGGATAAAAACTAAAGTATTGTACTGTAAGACACAGTTTACCTGTGAAGCTTGCAATGTGTCAAATAATGAATGGTTGTGAACTGTAGATTAACTTGTTGGAGGCACATGTTTACATACCTTATTAAATTCCCAGCCAATGCATGAGTCATTGCCTCACTGAGACTTAAAGCAATTGTCAATTCTGTAGTGGGTAGATATAAATTGGTAATTCTAAAGTAAGAAAAATTGCAATTACTCAAAACAGTGGATTAATTGTTCAATCATTGGTTGTCCTTCTGAGTAAAAGTGAATGCCAGGTAATTAAATACAGTAATAACATCTTTTTTATAATAAGCCTAACTCAATAAACACATGATCAATAAAGAAATTAATCAAAATTTGTTTGAATGCTTAGTAACTGCAAAACATAATGTCTGAAATAAGTAGGAAAAAAATGTCCAGAAGTACTGCAGTTGCTGTACCTACCAAGAGGATAAACATGTGATATACCATACACTCTTAGGATCAGTCTTAACCAGTCATATTCACTCTCTTAAGACCTTTTCTGCTAACGTTTCACAAACGTTTCACTGTACTGTAGGTTCTTAAATGTTAAAATCTGGATTTCCCAGGATTACTTAAAACTCCTCAAGTCAAAGGCTCTGAGCAAAATGTGTAATATACGGTATGTTAGCATCATCTCTAAGCCTTAGAGAATGCAAGTTAGAAGAAGTTGCTACTGAACAAATCTACCAGTCTGAAACTACGTTTGTGTGCAACATACTGTACATGTGACATTAAAACTTATCTTACTTCACCATGAAGTAATTCAAACTTCTTCAGTGTCGACTATTATCTTTGCTGAAAAGAGAAGAAAGAAAACACAACATTTCGGCCGTGGAGCCCTTTTCAGGTGTGGAAGGCTCCACAGCCAAAACATTGTGTTTTCTTTCTTTTCTTTTCAGCATGGAATAAACCTATTACTTGTTCCTTTGCAGCCTACGCATGCTGACGCAGCTACCCACATGGACTATTATCTTTGCTTTCTTTACTCTAGGGGTCTTGTTTTTTTAAACTATAAAAATGTTTCCAAATGAGAGAAAGCTATCTAGTTCATTTTTTGCATTGTAGATGGGTTGCCGTCTCTAGACTCCCTTAAGGAATTGTTTAATAAAGTATGGAGACATATCCAATGCTCCTCCTCTTGGTTTCCTCTGGATTGTATTTCATTGTTGAAAGTTACTGTATGTATCTGTGTGCAAAGATATTTTAAAAATGAAATGATCACTTATAGTATATCAGCACCTTAAATGTACAGTATATTATTGTTGGTATGAAGCACATGGAGATGGGTTGTACCTGGGATCTTATATACTGTACAGTATTTCTTGTTTTAACAGTGGTTAAAGTAGTGTGAAATAACTTGAAACAACCGGTCCACACCAACCTTTTCATACATGCTTTTTCTAGGGGGTATTAAATTTCAAAAAATGGATATTTAGTATTATTTGGTAAACAATTTTCTAAATTACACAGAATATAAACACGTACTGTTGTTTTAAAATGAAAATTAGCCCGATGCTTATTTAACCTACATTAAATATTTAAATTACATAAACTGATTATTTCAGTAAATAGGAGAATTGTTTTCACATTTCCTTGGAAAAGCCTTGTACAATCTTTTGACACTGTAAAGCACTAAATGAACTGTTTAATAATTATAGTTTAGGGGCTCATTTTTTTAAGTAACTGAAAATGCCAAGTTCTTTTGTAAAAGCTGAGGCTGATATTAAATGTAGACCAGGCCAAAATAAATGTCTTTATTTCTGGTCATTTTTCAGTTAACATTAACATTGTTTTTGCAGTCAAGGGGGCAAAAAGTACCCAGAAACAATTTTTCAAGTATCTTCCCACACATAATGCTAGAGCATGTACCAACATGTACAGTACCAAACAACACATTTTCATGTAAATAATCAGTGTGTAACTCTTCCTATCTGGTATAAAGGAGTGATGGCTTATTTCGCAAGGCAGCAGCAGAATGAGAGACAGAATTAATACAAAAAAAATAATAAATAGTCCTTCAAGTGCCTTAACTGCTCGCAGTGGCAAAACCCAAAAATGTCACTTTTAATCTCTGTATTTGTGGATCATGTTCATGGAAGCCACTGTTAGTTATCAGTGAGGCATTTTATTACACTGTTTGGCACAGGCTAGTAATCAAAATAACCCTGTACTTTGCTTTCTACAATGCCTAGTTTAAACAGTGTATTGCTCATAATGTATATACAGTGTCCTCCAAATCTTTTCTTACCCCTGATGAAATAGGAACAATAACTGTCAAACTGTACATACAGTAACTGTACATTATGTTTATTGCTAAAATAATATTTCATATGTCATATAGTAGTCTTAATAGTATTGCACAGAGCAAGGTAACATTTTCCCTGAATAAAGTCTAGAAAACACGAGAGTCACATTTATTCACATCCCTGTAGTTTGTATTTTGGAAATACACCTCTGGCAGGGACTCGTCACATCCCATGGTAAGCGACTGCATTAAGGTTTTGGCACTTCAGAACGGAAATTGATGTAGAATTGCTCATTGTGCTTCAGACCCTTTGGTTTCTGTTAGCAAATTTCCATTTTGAGTTAGAATCATAAATGTTCAATTAGACTGAGATCTTGAGACTTAGATGGACAGTTGAGAAAACTATTTTGTGTGTAATTAACCATTTCTTTGTAAATCCAGATGTATGCTTTGGATCATTCTCATACTGTATTGTAAATTTTTGGCCAAGTTAAGGCTTTGTGGCAGAATGAACCAGGTGTCTGGTCAAAATGTATTGGTACATTTTGGGATTCATGATTTTCCCTATCTTCACAAGGGCTTGGGATATATAGATGCAAAATAACCCCAAAACTTAATAACCCCCTCACTTATGTTCAAAACAGGAATAAATGTTTTCTTAGCCTGAGCTTCATATTTTGTATGCCTAACATCATGCTGATAAAAATGTAACTTTGACAGGTACTGTACAGTAGCTTTCAACACTGGCATCCTGTTACAAAATAAAAAGATGCCAGTGTGTATTGGAAATCTCAGCTTTGCTTTTGGAGTTAGTGGCCTCCTAAACCCATGGTGGCAATATATTCTTTTTGTACAGTGTATACTGTAGAAAAACTTCTGTAGCCCTTAGATCTATTGTGAAGTATTCTGCTTTCAAAACAAGAAGTTAAAAATATGCAGAGTAAACAATTACATGGCATGTAATTCATTATTATTGAAACTACAGTACATTGCTATTGTACTTCATTAAAAAGTTCAAAAAGTGTTTGGAAGTGGAAAAAGAACTATGTTCAATGAAACAGAAAGCTAGGAACAGGAAACAGTAATGAAATTCTAGTCCAGTCCTTTTGTTCAGTTTTTCAATAAACTTCACCTCAAAGCCAATCTAACAAGGTGGCAAAAAGAAAAAAATACAAATCTGATTACAAAGGTGGTCTAAATGAAAAAGCAACATCTTTTATACTGACAAAAAATAGCTGTGCTCAAACAATAGGTAGTCCAAATAGATTATCTCCTGTTTACACCTTATCTTGTACTGCTAGCACACAGCAAAGGGAACACAGCTGACACAGCTAGATACAAGGAGTCTGATTGGAAACGGTATGAAATCACTATAGAGTATCTTGGCTTTCAGCAATTCAATAAACTCTTTTAGTGATTTTTTTACTTACGGTATTCTGTATTGTTTGATTATTAATTTTCAGTGTAAAAATCACATTTTAAAACTGAGATATAAAGATAATGGAACAGTTAGCCTTTTGTGCTTGCGTGTTTTTTTTCCCTGAGGTTCCACAGTGGTTTTCACTGAGTGGTACAGTAGCTTTAGCTGTGAAAAGGAAAAGGGAAGGTTGCACTGGAAAATATTTTTGGCATTTGAAATTAATTTACTTGATGCCTTTTGGTTCCTTTTTTCATTTCTTTGGGGAATTGAAAGTCAAGACTCTTAGCTATGAATTTGAAATTCGTTTTGCAATTTTCATAAGCTAGTCACTAAGTCGGCACATTTTGCATGAATCACGTTTGTGTTTGGGGAAATATGTTCAACTAGTAACTGCAGTGTGAGTGAATGGTTTTTTGTAACCTAAAAAAAGGTGAAACACTGGTGTTGTGAATGTACTGTATATGCAAGAGTCTGAAGAATTATGCAGCTTTTGAAAGGATTTTTGACTCACTAAGTCACTAACAGACAGCTTGATTACACCTACTTTATCAAAAACATCACATTTAGGTAGAAATGAATAAGGTACAGAACTTCTCTTGCAGCATATACAGTAAATAAAATCCCCTTTCTACAGGCTAATACATTTTATTGAAATTCAAAGCTTTAGATAGTATACAGTAAGTATTATAAAGTATAAGATTATATAGCAATTTTATTTAGAGATTTCATATGAGATATTGATGTACAGTAGATACACTTGCTGTCTCCTTGACTGTTCAACTTGAGATCTTTGTGTACTGTATATTCATATGATCCTTCAAATATCAATGAAAAAATATATACAGTAAGTGGAGATGTGAGGGTTTTAATTTACTGTAACAATTAGAAGTTGTAAAATGAATTGCGAGAGTACTTGATGTCTTTTAGTAATCAATCAAACATAATAATTTACAATCTCAGACATGGAATCAAAATATAAAATATACAATTTATTGAAGTAACACCAAAAATATGCATAACAAGGGTCAGAGTTGATAACTTCATAGTTGAAATACACTGACTATAACATGTTATAGTCTACCTCATTTTTATCCGTTTTTATCAGTATTGCTTGCTCTGTGCAGGGAGTGTCCAGGTGCAAAGAGAAAGCTTTGTCTAGCATTTGGCTGAGGACAGTTCTGCCATAAGTTATTGCTGCTGAACATCAGTCTTTAAAACAATATGTAAAGTAATCTTTCTTTACACATTTGTCTTCTTCTAACCCTAACTTGTGAGAGACCTTGGTTCATTCCAGATGTTATCAGGTATATCAGGTATCAGGTACTAAAACACAAGGAGTGAACATACAGAGCAATGTTGATGAAGACTGATGATTAAAGTATCACCTCTTGCTTGGACAACCATCAAAGTGCACATGATTTAAAACTTTGTGATAATGGAGCATCTGTAGCACTCTAATACTTAGTCTAATATTGCCTGTGTACACCAGTAGACAGTACTGAATTGTCTGAATTACCAATTGAGTCAGACTTTAGGAATTCCATAAAGTATTGTTACGACCCCAAGTGTCTAGGGGTAAAGGGGTGTAACATTTAGGATAATTCTTTTGGAAGCAGGGGGGTTTTGGTGAGGGACTAGGAAGCGTGATAACAAGGGTAAGGGAACTAGAGTGGTGCCAAAGAAAAGAAAATAACAAACAAAATGGAGCTGGCTAGGACAGTGAGGGAAAGCTAATCTGACTACAAAAGAAAACCCGAAACACACGGTCTTTGGCGTCTTCAACACTCTAACTAACCTGCACTGACTACCCAAAACCATACAAGACAAATGGCACTCACCCGTACTAAACTAGTGTACTTATACAAAGTCAACTAAGTGTGTAAAGTGTACCCAACAACCTAAACTAACCTTATATACAAAAGTTCACACAAAACCACAAATTAACCAGGAAAACAAATAAGGGAAAACAAGAGTAATCAACAGGAGCAGGGTACAAAAGAACACAAAAGTTGAACATGTAACACTTGGGCAAGGTAATGGTAAAGAAGGATGAACACACAAACAAACGAAAGTACAAAGAAACTAACAAAAAAACAACAAAACAACAAAGCAAAGCTATACGAAAATAAACACACAAAGCAAAACAAACCAACAAACAAACAAAGCCGAAGCAATAACAAGAAGCTAAGCGAAGCGAAGCGAAGCGAAACCCAAAACCAAACAGGACCAAAGTCAAATGAAAGGCCTTTTCTTTCTGAAAGCCTCCATGTTAAATAGTGAATAAAATGAGTTCTGATTGGCTGAAAGCTGATTGATGATGACATCATATTGAAACAGTGGTGTGATGGTTGGCCAATGGGGAAGGGAGAACAATCAAGGGTCAGCAGTGTGGACATAACAGAACAAACACACACAGAACACACACTGGGACGTAACAAGTATATATTACAGAATAAAAAGATCATATTCGTACTAAAATAAAATGCTTCTAAAATCCCGAAATGCTTCAAAAACCTTAAATGTTTCATCCAGCATTGTCCAGCTACTGTACATAAAAGGACATTGTCACCTATATGCAAATTGAACTTTTCTGATAGTGGTTTGCTGTGATCGAGGTAGTTTGAAACATCTCTGTTTTTTTTAAACTACATTCTTTCATTGCTTTAATTTTCAGGTCAGAATTAATTTTGTAAGTCAGATGAGAGATCTCTCTTGAAAGCAAATGAGTATCATCCAGAAACTGACAGCCTTTTTGATATTTGTTCACATTTGGAATCATTTGCAAACTATATTTATGTTTGGATTTTTGTAAATATCATCTTATGTAATGTAGAACAGACATTTCCTTCAACAAAAAAAAAAGATGAATGGAATAGTGAAGAAATAGCTTGATAGATGACAGTGTTTAGCTTGCCTTCCTTCTAATGTCACAGATCTGACAACAGATGAAACACAGGATTTCTGCACAGGTCTTTTTAAATTTAATTTTTCAACTTTCCAATAATGTTGTAGGAATAGTCAAGGAGAGATGACATCCTATGAAAGGATTGCTTGCATAAATCTCTCAGCCATTTAGTTAAGGAATTTAGTTTATACTATATATTTTTAAACATTTTGTATTTTTTTTTATTTTAAACTGTCTCAATATAGAATTTCCAGATGTGTCTGAGGGTCACCACTCACAGGAAAAACACTTCTGACTGGCTGAAAACTACACAGTGCCTGACAAGAGAGTTGGTACTGTATGTAACAGCACAATGTCTCTCATTGACATCATTGCAAGTCTGCAGTGTCTTGTGTTGTCTTGACCAAGCAGCTTGCATCTACAGGCATTGAGGCCACTGATGGAATCCTGAAATAACCCAGGCTGAATAATCCCAAACCACCCTCAATAAATTTTGTCATGTTTGTGCTGCTCCTTGAAGAATCCCAGTCACAGTCATTTAGTATCATGATACAGTTTATCAGAAGCCCAAGGTCTAAGCACTTACTGTTATATACAGTATTTGCAAGTGATGCAGCAAGTTCTGTTGCAGGGTAAGGTGCCTGGTGGGGATGATTGCTAAGTGCGGACAAGGGAGCTGTGAACAAGAATCTTTATGTAGGATGGGTGGTTGGCAGTAAGAGATGTTTGGGCGGACAGAAATAAGGGTACCGATGGAGGCATCGTCCTGTAAAATGGAGTAGTTTTTTATAATGGTCCTGGGGATAGAAAGTGTGTTAGGGTGGTAGGGAAGCACCAAAGGTATGCGGTTGTGTGACCGGGAGTTCCTGATTGAGTTGATGATCTGAGGGCTGTTTTGGCCTGGATGAGGGGCCAATCGATAACATGGGTGGGGTATCCAAGTTGTTGCTTGGTTCTGGAAATCCATGTCACCACTGCAGAGCTGACATAGCCTGAGGGACTGTGAAAAAGGGAGAGAGTTTTTGGTGAGAATGGGGTGAGAAGAGCTGTACAGGAGATAGCTGTGTGAATCTGTGGGTTTGTAATAGACCGAGGTAGAGAGTCGGAGATGATTAATAAATAAATTTATGTCTAGAAACGGAAGAGTGGTGGAAGATATGTTAACTGTATATTTGAGGGACGGGTGAGAGTTAGTGAATTGATGCAGGAAGTGCTCTAGCTGGTCATTGCATGTAGCAATACCGACGCAGTCATCGAAGTATCGATTGTAGAGGTCACCTGCAAATACATATCAACAGAACACTGAAAAAAAGAAATACAGAAAATTGAACTAATTTTCAATGATGTTGCTTACAATTAATCTTCATTTTTCATAATCTATATGCTGCACATCCACAATGCAAAGTGCAAAACCTAACACTGCTGTTGTTGGACAAAATCCCAGGCACATGCTGTACAATGCATTAGTTGATGGAAATAAAAAATACAGATCTCCCCAAAGTCTTCTACAAAAATGAATAGCAAAATCTCTGAGTTACAAGTCTGAAGACTGGGAGACACATACCAGTGTTACAGTCATCTGGTTTCCTCAGCTAAAGTGGCAGCCAAGAACATACAATATGACTAAATTTGTCCAGGAATATCAAAGCAAGTGAAACACCACTCAGCCCCAATAACCAGTACACTAACATGACAGATCATGTCACGTAGACACCTTCAACTACTCCAGAAAGTATCAAAAGACCAAAGTTTTCATCATAGCACCTGCATTTACATTGTGTCCTGCAGACATACAGTATGTTGCCTGTAGTAATATATCAGCATTGCCTGTGAAAGCATTCATTTTCCATTGCACATGCAGATCAACAAATTCTGAATTTACCCGACAGTACAGTTTGGATTTCTAGTCAATATGTAGTCACTTTGTGTCTCATTCACAAGAACTGACCTATTGTTTCTACTTGAATTAGCAGAGCAGATACATTATTTTTTGTGCATCCATTAAGTCTTAATTGAAATATCTTAAACTCTAAGCCATGAGTTTCGTACAGTATGTGCAAAAACAGACTTAAAATAAACTATAGAATAGGAGTCTTATGCACTGTAATTATCATTTGCTTTGTCATGTTGATGTTTCAAAAGTCAAAAAGAATACTGAAGTGTCAAAAAATTAAACAGTTCTAAGTATATATGATTTATAATGAAGCACATCTGTCATGGAAATCATTAAAAGTTTATTTTTTGTTTTTTCAAAATCCAGCTGATACATTTCTGGATGACTTTTGTGGTTTCGAATCTATGAAAACAGAACTCAATGTAACAACACTGTATGTATAATCTAATAAATGAAGACAGCTGAAGTACACACTGTACAGTAAGTACATCAAAGTCTCTAAATTCCCCTTCCTGGTCCTTTTAAGTGATTTGTTTATTACATTATATTTTCCTTGATATGGGGTTTTATTTGTGATTATCTTCCTGAGCAGCCCACTCATGCCCACTCATGCCCTCAGCGTGGTTTGGCAGCTATTTAGGAGACAATTCTAGAAGAAACGGAACACTGCAGGAATTCTCTCATGTTGTGATATTGATATTTTATGTGCAGGACCTAAAGGATAAAGTAATATTTTGCTCAACATGCATTTTTTAGTGTTCTTTCACCATTACGACTCTTACATTCTGAACTTGCCCCACAGGGTGATTTTGCAGCATTCACTTCACCAGCATTTTTGCTTTAAAAGGTTATTTCTTGCTACAAAAAGCAGATTTTTAAGTTATTAATAATGCGGTCAAAAAATACAAATATTATAAGCAGTCCGTATATAACTGTATATACAGTATTTCACTGGAGACAACAACATCCAGGAATTAATGCTTTTTGAATGCTTTGAATACTTGGAATACAGTTTGGCTTACCCTGCTTGGTAAATGAGTAGCTTCCTGGTCATAGGACGAGCAGGCTTGTGTCACGCACACGGACTGAAATCTGTGTCAGATCTTGTAGAAGACCCTATGCGATGCGGTAAGAGCTGGAGAAAACAGGAGGCGTGGTAAAAAGGAACACACAGGGGTTTAATAGTGCACAAAATAATAGTGACAATCCGTGAGACAGTGTACGGGGAAGACAAAACGGCATCCAAATCCAAACGGGTCCAAGGGCAGGTCAAAGCACAGTCCGAGAGTCCATCAACAAGAAATCCATCCTGGGACGCGACAAAGTAAAAATCCCCGGGAGGGGGGAGCACACGGACAAACAAAACATGGAGGTCCAAGGGTGACAGGGCGAGATCCTCCAGACCCAGGGCTCAGGAAGCGGGAGGAGTCGGAGATGAGGCCTATGCCCTCAGGAGACGGACGTAGGGTTTCCTGGTGCTAGGCGGGCCTCGCGACATCTTACCCTAATGATGAGCCCCGAGGACTGGAGGAGCTGGTCTTTAAGTAATAACGCTAAAAGGGTACACCTGGAGAGCTTAATCACACGAACAATAATGGGAGCAGTAGAGCGCCCTCTAGGGAGGGATGTCGGGTGTGAAAACTTGAACCCCATTCAGACTGAGTAGTTGCAAAGTGGAGATGGAGTGACAAAGAGATGTTTGAGATGGATGTGAAGGGAGGTGTTTGAATTCAGTACATGTAGCAAGTTTCGCAATGATGGTGACTAGGTACAGCTGTGTGAAATCGAATTGTCATTGTTACCTGTTGCAGCTAATGGAATCTGCAAAAGACATGCGATTTTGACGATGGTTCATTTCAATGGGAAAATTGATGACTTATACAATGTGTTTAGTAAATTTGTAAATTCAAACTTTCACATTCCAATCAAGGTCACCATTGTAACAGAAAGACAACTGTTTTTGCCTTACCTTCATCTTCATCAAAATATTTTGATCCTCAGTAGATCAGGTCAACAGCAAACTGTATTCTGAAATTCTTTAAATTTGGAAATGAACTGGATTCTGGAAAGTACAGTACCAATGAAAAGCTTAATTTACTTGAATTTGTTTGAAACCCTAAAACGATAGCTCTGATTATCATACTGTATATATTCCTGTCTCCAAGCAATATTATTTCTGTAGGCTTTGTTAATAATACGATTATGAATGTTTTTCCTTTCACAAAAGAACTTTTACTTCACTACTAGACTTACAGTAGCAGACCAATATTCTCAGCATCTATTTTTTTCTCGGCCACTTGACTTTAAAGTGGAGACCTAATTCTGATGTTTATTCCTGTTCTGAAACCACATTTATTTCTAGTTTTAATTCCATTTCAAGCCTGAATGATTTAATTTAACCATCTAAGTGAGTAATAAATCAAATTAGCTGCCTAACATGTTTAGGTTAATGAAGTGTTATATAAAAGGGCCTCTAAACCCTGCAGGAACCTGGCACTCTAGGATCTGTGTCACCTACACCTGAACTTGTTCCTATTGTAATTAGTAAGACAATTAAGTTTACAGATGCAGCCATCTGCCAATGCCATCTATACAGTATATGGGACTGTGCTGCCTTGTGGACTAATTAACTCTGGCCTTCCACCCAGGGCATCTGTAGAGTGGCTACTTTGGTTTCTCTTAACTTCCTCCTTCAGGTTCTTCAACCCTTATATGATAAATCCTCAGTGCTCTAGAATTCACAACTGCAGGCTGAGATCTCCAGTTGTCTGTCGCCATCGATATCTGATAATACTGGCTCAGCTGTCATACCCCTGGAACAGTGCATGCAGTCCTAAAAGTGCTAGGAATAACTTTTTGCTAGCTGTGCAGTGACTTTCCTACTGTATGACAGGTCAGGAACTCGTACCTTTTGGGTAAAAGCTGAAGTTTGAAATATAATTTACTGGTAATGCCCATAGACCATTTAATGTTGCAGTGTACTGAGAACATAATGGTGACAAAATTCTCTGCATGTACAGATGTAGCTGGAGAATGTCCTAGCACTGGGAACCCTTATACACGTGAGATTTTGGAATAAGTCTTTTTTTCTGTGGGTATTGTAAAACTAACCCATTGAGTCTTATCCATATTTCCCATAGAAGATTTTCAGTTGTTGCTGTCTTTTTTGGATTTCAAATTATTAATTGGCATGAAAAAAGCAATGAGCAAAGAGCAATGTATATCTTAAATATTTTCTGCTGGCTTTTTGTAGCTCAATTAACAGCTGCTAATATTATCAAGAACTTGCTCTCTCTAGATTTGTCCTTGCAACACTTTCCTTAATGCTGAGAGGTGCAAGTTTTATTTTTTGCACTAATGCAGACCAAGAGCCAAAACGTTTTGCCAGAAGATTAAGGGTTCTGCCGTCCTGAATTACATTTTCAAGAGATATACATTTACCAGTGAGATCAGTATTCCCAGCCAGAGTTTGAAAATAAAACCTCTGCATTAGAGTTTTGTGTCTTCGATGAAGTAGGTTACTGACAAGTTGTAGTAGTTTTTTTGTATACTGTAGGTACAGTACTTTTAATAGGAACTAAATGCAGTTTAGAACTTCCAGAGTAATTTGCAATACAAATGTGACATGATGTAAACAAATCATTAAAATAATTAACTCAATATAATTTTATAGAAGCAGGGGTCTAGAAGTAGCCTTTTGTCAGATTTAAATTAATATTTTATACTGTTTAGGTTTTTTACATTATATGTTTTTGCCAAAAGTAAAATTTTTCTAACAGGAGCAAAATTATTTTTGTCCCCTTACATACAGTATAGCTGACTATTCCATTTGCAACTGTAAGCTATAGCTCATCATATTGAAGAGAGATAGTGAAAAACAATTTTTGTGGTTTCCTGATCACTAGCATGGAATTTATTGTTTAACAATGTATGCATTACCAACCGAAAATCTGTCTTTTGCATTAACTGTTTCACATTCTAATTGTACTGAGCTATTACTTCATTAATTTACTGTACCTTTTTGCAGTCATACTGATGCTTTGATTTTTCTAATTTATACAACTCTAGTACTGGAGTTTTGACACAGGAGTAACCTGGCAATGCTGTTTCCTTCTTTCACTTTAATGTATGTTCAATAGAAAATGTAAAAAATAATGCAGTGATACTTAAAATAAACAGAATTCATGATGATCACACTCAAAATGCATTATAAATTAACATTAAATCAATTTCAGTTTCATTTTATGAGTAGTCATACTCATCATTTCACCCTTTAATCGGTATATAATATTAGTAGACTAGTACAGTACCTACTGCAGCGATAATTAGTGAGATAATTTAAGCTAATTTATTTATTATATTTATTAAGAAAAACAATAATGAAATGCACACTAAAGACACAGCTTGGTTTACAAAACTCAAGATAAAATATATTTTTAGGGAGAAATAAGAATATTATGTACTACTCATTTGAGTTAATTTTTGGAACAGATGGGATTCTTGTTTCTCTACTATTTTTATCTTTTATTTTAAAGCATCAGAATAATGTAGCTGTCCTGCATTGAAGCATGTGTCTCTGAGACACTGAAGATGTGGGTCTGGGCAAACTTTATGGTTCATTACCTGCAAAAGATGGAGAGAAACATGCTTCTTTACAAAAATGAGTTCCTACATCCCTCATGTTATCTTGTACAATCACTCCAAAAGAGGTTTATAAAAAGCAGGGTGCCCTGCTCTTTTAAGAGCAAGGTGTTGTGTTAGTAAGTTTCTTTTCTTTTTTTCTAATCTGGGGTATCTACTGCCAAGGCACGAGTGCTGTCCATTGATACTTAAACCATCCTGATATCTCACTGAAGCTAATTGTTTCACCACAATATTCAGAAATTTTAGGAATCAATGAGACAATGGAGTCAGCTTTTTCATGGAGAGAGAAGACTGTATAATTTTTACTGTATAGCATTTGCTGCTTTTATCACAATTGAAATAAGTGCTAAAAAGTATTTTGACATTTCTCTGTGAAAAATGTCACATAATGTTCTTATATTCTGAAAATGTCCTACAAATGTCTTGCAACAAAATTGTTTAGAATTGAATGTCTTATTTGGCTTGTCCCCAGCTGGGATTTGATTAGCCACCTAAAGCAAACCCACGTGAACATACTGTACAGAATCTTCTCATCCTAAGACTAGTCATGTGACATAGGGAGTTTACAACACTCCAAAGGGATGCACCTATGTAACAGGTTAAAAGTGTTGGCTTTTATCTGGATTTGTAATGTACTACTGCTACATTAGCCATCTTAGGCACAATCAGGATTTACCATATTCAGGTATGTTATGTGCATAACAATCTTCTTCATGCTTCCAGTGGTGTTTCAGTTTCTATTTCTCTACTAACTTTGAGGTTTTTTTTAATAATGCTTAGGCTGGATGTAAAGAATGTAAGCTTTTCGTTCAGTTCTCTGTTCTTAAAATTGATTAGAATCTTCCAAACCTTCTGTGCTACTACTCAATGTGAAATATCCATGGGAAGTCAATACATAATGATCTAGTAGCTAATCCATCTCATTTACAAATCAGATTTAATTGACTCATTATTAGGTGCTCCTCATTTCAGTTAACATCATTTGTTCCTCTCTACACATCAATAAGCTGAAAGGCTTCTGTTCGGAAAACTTCACATCTATCAGCGTTGTGTTAGCTTAAAAAGAAAATAGATACAATTTTGCAAGATCACCACAGAACTGTGTTTCATTGAGTGAAAAGAATCAATGCAAATGTTCTAGGACTTTTGCACTTGCATGTGTAGCACTTTCAGGTCTATACAGTTGCTGAGGTTTACTTGGATGTTGCAAGCTTACAGTACATAATTGATCACATTAGATGGTAAAGCAGTAAAGATATTAGATTCAGTATTTGTGTACTAAACATTTTGTTTTTCCTGTTGTCTAAGAGGTGATAAAACTACATTGTCCTATATGAAGGTTGGTGTTCCCTTTAGAAATAGATTGGCAATTGTCCGAAACCAGCTTGGTACTAGTGTTATGAAGTGTTGTACACAGAGAGGGGATCACTCATAGAGGAGGTCAGTGTAGAAAAGCCATAGAATTAAATTATGCATCGGATTCCCTTTTGAAGTGCATCATCTTGGGCAGCCCTTGGCTTCACACACTTCATCAGAAGCCATGACAGTGCATATTAGTCCCACAGCGATAAGACACTGCCAAGATGCTTTGGGGGAAGTAAAAAATAATTATTTGATTATTACTATAAAGTCATGTCAGGCTGATATGAATGGTTCAAGAACTCAATATCACTTCTCACTCTCTCTTATGAAACTGAACAATACCATATTAAAGATTTAGTACATATGTGAATATGCATTCCATAAAATGCTTTATTTGTTCATGTATTTTATCTGGGAAAGTGCAGCATTGCAAAAAAAAAAAGGCTTCTAGTGTATGCCATAACAGAAAATACTCAGTTTCTTTATTTTGAGAAGGTCATTTTTGTATTAAGAAAAATAGATTATTTGGAATTTATTTGGAAAATCTGTAACTCATGATAAGACAAATATAAGTCTATGCACAGTCCAAAAGAAATGAAATGTTTGTAACCAGTTATTCTGATTTGGGCATTTTGTATTTTTAACATTTTGGTGAAGGTCAGATTAATAAGGTTCTGTAACCAAAACCTCTCTTGTGAAATACCAGATAAATACAGTACTGTATGTTAACCATGTCTGCTTCTGGTAACAATAGTTTTGTTATAACGTGTAACTAAATAACGAAGACTCATGCATTGCCTCTGTTTGTAGAAGTGTATCAGCCCTAATAAATTGAGGTACTGTAATTGTAATCTTATTTCACAATTTTAAACATTCTCTTTATGACCTTTCCAAGCAAGGTGTTTTTTTAAAGAAAATTGTCTTCACATTTTGTTCAACTTTCTTTTTTTTCCATCTACATCCAAAGATTAAGATGGGGTGCCTATAGTACATCTAAAATGAAAATGAGCCTCTACAGTATGTAATTATTTATTTTGTTTGTGTACAAAAACAACATGACAAGCTTTTCCATTCAGTCATATTTTGTGTGATTTTGTTCTGTAGAATGTTGCCAAAACATATAAAAATTTCTGAATGGAAAAGCTTATAGGCATGTTATTGAAACATTGTTGCCAGTACTATTCAGTTTGAGTTTCCATTTCAGTACACCATCATGCTATTATTGGGAGTTAAAAAGACTCTCAACACATACAGTACAATGTAATTGTCTTTCCAGTTTGGTTGCCCTGTTCATCTGATAAGAAGTGAGTATTAAAATATCCTGCCACATAACAATCTCTGTGAAATAGCAGAATGTAAATAACATTCTACAGTATGTGTCAGATTCTTTATCACTGCCTTTGCAGCAACTCATTGGTCAGAGAGGGTGCTATAGAATTGCATATTGGCAGCTTTTTTGGTTGCCCTTTAAGAAAGCATCAGCAGCTTTGTACCTGTGGCACCCTCATTTATCCTGATGTGGTAAAACGATCCCACTGGAATGAACTTTAGTCCTTGATATTATGTCATGATACAGCTGTTGTTACCCTTTAGTTCTTGAATATTTTAATACCTAAGTCTTGCTTCATCAATGATGTATCACTCTTCAGCATTCAGAAGAACTACGTCTTGAATCTGAAATTACAGATTGTTCTTACTGAAGTTATGAAACAGATGTAAAGTATAGCTATCCTGTAAATTCTTCCATACCCTCTTTCTCTTCCTTCTGGATAAACCCAATATGATGTTGAAGTAGACAGAGTGATAACAATTGTATCCTATACACTAGTCAAATCAGAAATTAACGGTACCTGCTGGAATATTAATGATATTGTTTCTCAATTTGGCCTGACATGTTAACACCAAGATGCGCATTGTGTTCAACAGACTATCAACCCTTTCAAAAACAGACTTTCATTAGTCACTGGATTAGTTTTCTTTTACTGCAAATTTCACACCTCTACCATGTAGCATGATTTTGAAGGGATGATTAAAACTGAGATATCAACCTTGGGGTGCAAGTCAGTCATTCTTGTATGTACTTAATACACATTAACTTTATACTCTTGACTGAATTCTAGAATAGTGTTGAAAGACTACAGAGAAAAGATTCTATCTCCTGTGTGACTCCTGTGTGACCCACTAATAGGGAATGTGAGCTGGGTTTAAACCGTCGTGAGACAGGTTAGTTTTACCCTGCTGATGATGTGTTGTTGCAATAGTATTGGATAACAGGGGTTAGGAAATGAATGGATGAACTATATAACAGAAAAAAGAATTGTTAATGTTGTTTATAGAAAATCTAGAAAAGACAATCTTCGTCAAATATCAGTAACTGCCAGTCATCTAGAGCTGGTGTGTATGGAGGAAAATTCTGTATTATATACAGTATGCAGAATGTAAGTATAGAGCTTTATACAATAGCACCATGCAAACCAAAACAACCCCACCCTCATTTTTATTATTTTATTATTTCTTATTATTCTGTGGCAAGTACATGAAGATGCAGTATTGACACCAATTTTGCAATATTGAAGACCATTTAACCTGCAGAAACTTGTAAAAGCCTTTTCCCTGCTTAGTAGCAAAGGGCTGTGTAATGGTTATGGCTCTGGATTAGAGTAGTGTCTCAACACACATTACATGATAATTTGAAACAAAACACATTTAACGTCTGATAAAAACACTACATGGTGGTGTGCTGGTTAGCACAGTTGACTGCCTCTGAACCTGAGATTTGATCTGGACTGGGGCATTTTCTTTGTGTACCATACATGTTCTTCTAGTGTGTGTAAGGATGTTCCCTGAGTGCTCTAGTCTCCTCTCATTGGCATGCTGATAGTTTGGTTGGCTAACCTGAATTTTCTGTTCCATGAAGATTAGAAGTGGGGCCCCATCCTCATGAACATGTCTTGTCATACTCATTCAAGTGCTTCTCAATTTCTTCCCAATAATATCAGTACATGGTTCTTGTTTAACTAAATCTTCTAACTAAAAGGAGTTCCTTACATTTCTGGGAGTTCTCAAAAACAACAGATGGGCTCAATGGTCTCTACCCATACTGTACCTCACCTTTCCTATGTATTTATACATTAGAATGATACACTGCAAACTGATAAATCTTGCACTATAGGTTTAATTAAGACCTTGCAGGATACTTGCAGGATCACCAGTAAATTATGCAACAGTCCAACCATGAAATTGTGCCTGTTTTTTGTCTCAGGTCACTGAGTTCAAATGGACTGCAATTTTTCTTATTATTGGATTTCTATTTCAAGCTGAACAGCTCACATGTCAGTCCCAGTGTAAAATGCCTGATGGTTTATAAGGTTTTTGTAAGGTAGATACAACAAATCAATAGACCTTGGTAATTGTAGATGACTGACGACAAAGATTTGGTCATGCACAACACACTCCAGTGAAAATGGATAAAAAACATACATTGAAGATGCATGCTTCAAAAGAAAGGTGAACGAGATCCGAAGGAGAGGAAAGAAAAATAAAAAAAGATAAGAAAGATCTGACTCCAGCTTCAGGACACAGTTATTGCCAAAGTGCTAAGAGGGAAGAAGATGACACTGAAAAATTCATACACTGGCTCTCTCATTTAGAATTTATTGTGCTAAAAGCTTTAGACATGTACTGTAAGTATAACAAAATAACAGTGCACTGATTGTATCAGGTGAGGCTATTATTCATTGTAAAATGGTACCACTTTAAGATCAGATTAAGTTTTAACTTCATGGCTGTGGAAATAGAATTGATGGAGTATTGCATGAAGAAAAATCCTCTCAACACTTCACTAAATATTCCTTTACTTTGACATTTTTAAAAACTCATCAAATTAGTTATGATCAGCAATGAAGAGATAGGGTAATATTTTTTATTTCAAGTATTTTTTTATTCCTGCCTTTTGCCATTACCCCTCATTTCTTGCATTTACAAAGCAAAAGGCTGCACCGAAAAAAAAAATCTCAGATAGAATATCTATTCACCTATAAAGTAATCTGTGCATGAAATTCTTATACACATATTGACCCCTCAATGGCTCTGTGTGATGCCCCCATATTGCAGCATTTGGATTAAACATAAGATGCAGTTTGAATAGATTTGCAATGGCATTAGAAAATGTAATTCAGGTCACAGTTCCAGGAAATGTTCTTCATTTCAATGCTTGGCTTTCAGAACCCTTGTTAGTGTACAGCACATAAGTTAAACAACTGAAACTTGCAAGTAAAATGTCAGTGAATGTGTACCCAAAAAAGCATTTAAAAGATTACGGTACATATAATATGTGTTTCTTATAATTAAAGTTCTTATGTCTTAATCACTTTGGCAGATGCAGTTACAATTGCCTGAAGCCTATAATAGATTATTTATACTTGAGGCTTGTAATCATATCTTTGCATCTTAGCTGAAATTGTTTCTTAGATAATCTGCTACTTGACTAGACTATGAAAAACAAATATTAAAACTGTACTGTATGTCATAGAGGCTGCATTGTGTGTACCAGGAAAAGTATGGACCTGAAAACATGTCGTAGAGCAGATGTCTTTGATTCTCCTGCGTCTGTGATGAGGAAAGTTTGAAGGACTGATTTGAAGTGTGAGAATGCGAGTTTTACTATGCAATAATATATATATATACTCACTACAAAGACATTTTTTTAAATGTATTGGTGATCCTATGTTTGGATACATGAGTTATGAAAAAGGTTTCTGGAGATGAATGAATAGTCAATGATTCTAGGGTCAGTGTACAGTTTTCAGTTTCTAACTATTGGGTGTTGATGACATTTATGACTTTGTGGAAATACAGTATGTTAACAGTAACATACTGTATACGCTAATAGAAAGTGATGTGTGTGTGTTAAAGCAAACATTACAGAATAAAAACTTGATGATTGACAAAATGCCAAAGATCAACAATCAAGGCATCCTTCCATCATTTGAAATTTAAGTAATTTATGAGGAGAAATGAAAGGGACCTGCAGAACAGTGAGTTTTAGTGTCAGGGAGCATCAAATATGAATATACAGTATTCTGTACAGTATCTTTGTTTTAATGATCTTTGCTTTAATGTGTACTGTACATATCTGACAGCACACTTATTCAGGGCCCCTCAAGTCAATTCTGGATCACCCAGATGACTTCCTGTACCTCCAGCAACCTTGTTTACTGTATCTCTTGCAACAAATGCCCGACTACAGTGTCTACATTGGGGAAACCAGAAGGAGACTGCTTCAGAGAACGATAGGGCTGTGAAGATTAAAGATTTCTCCAATGCCATAGTTTCTCATTTCACCTCAGAGGGCCACAATCACACTGATCTCTCTGTCTCTGGTCTCAAAGAAGGGTTTCTCAACTCCCATAGCAGCAAGGCAACAGAAACGAAATTCATCCTGAAACTACAGTAGGTTCACACCTTCCCCCTTCTCTCAATGACAGACTTATTTCCATGTAATCTTCTTTATGCTCATGCAGGTTTCGACTTCACACCTTTGTGTGTGACCTCCTGTGCTATTCAACCTTTTCTGTCTGCCCTGTCTTTCTCACACCCGAAGAAGGCTCCACAGTTGAAACGTTGTGTTTTCTCTCTTCAGCATGGAATAAACCCATTACTTGTTCCTATACAATGTACTGTATATAAATAGAACTGCAGTACCAGTCACAGAATGTGCAATTTTCCTGGTAGCCGGTTAACTTACTAGTACATCTTTGGACAGTGGGAGGAAACCAGAGCACATGAAGGAAACCAACATGAACATAGGGAGAACATAGAAGCTCCATACAGATAGCAGCCCAGGTCCAGAATTGAACACAGCACTAGAAGGCAGCAATGCTAACCACAGCACTACCATGCTTCTCCATATATTGTTTATGTTTCCTTCAAATAACCTGTTAAAAAGATTTCAAATGGCACAATGTCTGTGAAACAGACTAAAGCTGCTTCAGAACTAAAGTTTTATTTCATTGCACGCTGGTTACAGATTTCATATTTAAAAAGTCATCAGTGTGAGAAGTCGGCACCTAAAGAAAGTGATATTGATAAACCTGAAGGTTACTAAGAACAGTGCTTGCTCTCACCGATATTTTTCTTGTTTGTTCCCTATTTAGTTTTTTGTCATGAGCAGAATAAATCCTAATTAAGTAAAATTGTTAATTGTATATATTCCACCCACTGGAGGGCACTGCCGCAAAGATATTGAGTTTGAAAATGTTGGATATTAGGGAATAAAATAAATTATCACAAGACAAAAAATAATCTCTAGATTGTGCCTTTCTTTTTTTATTCAACCTAAAGTTTAATTGCAACTTTTCAACACCCAATGAAACTATCTTGTAATAAATTTCCTTGGCTACCAGCTGAATTCCCAAAAAAAGTACAGGAGCATTTTCTAGTCAACAGAAGGTTTAAAATAGAAATGATTTATCTAGCTAACTGTATTCAAAAGCCATATCATTTCTGTAATAACCTTAAACAACAGCAAATAAATCTCTAGGAATTTCATTTACAGACAATATGCATTCAAACATTAACATTAAAACATGCATTAAATTATATTATCACATTCACTGTACACACTTCATATTTGTAAAGCCAATTATTTTAAAGGAGTAATATTTACACAACATTTCCAAGCCTTCACTCAAGCATCAGAGAGCAGAGAGAGATTGAACAAGTAGCTTTTGTAAGGAATCATATGGCAACTTTCTTTCAAATAATTGGAAATTGGATTTCATTTTGAGATAGATACTTTCCGTGTTTGATTATGAGGATTCAGTTGCTGTGTACAGTTGATACTAACCATATGTCTGACAACAGCAGCCATATCACCCTGCAACTCACAACTGGCAACCCACTGAAGCTAAGCAGGTGTGAGCCTGGTCAGTACCTGGATGGGAGACCTCCTGGGAAAACCTAAGGTTGCTGCTGGAAGAGGTGTTAGTGGGGCCAGCAGGGGGTGCTCACCCTGTGGTCCAAGTGGGTCCTAATGCCCCAATATAGTGATGGGGACACTATACTGTAAACAGGTGCCGTCCTTTGGATGAGATGTAAAATTACTCATTACTCCCCACTCAGAAGGTGAGTGTTCTGGTGCACTATGGCTGCTGTTGCATCATCCAGGTGGATGCTGCACAGTGGTGGTGGTGGAGGGGAGACCCCATTACCTGTAAAGTGCTTTGAGTGGAGTGTCCAGAAAAAGTGCTATATAAGTGTAAGCAATTATTATTATAACAGTTGTGACAAAGAGGAAAATTTACTTCCGTTGCTGTGATACTGCTGGTCACCACTAGAGGACCTTTGCATTTCTAACAGCCGCTTGGGAATACACTCTCATTAACACCATGGGTGTCTCTAATTGAGAGCCCTATATTAAATGCTAACACGGCTGTTGGGGTTGTTCGCTGTAGGTAGAACCCTTCCAAAAACTGCATAGCTCAGGCGTTCTAACCCTCTTACCACATAGAATATTTTTTTATCCAGGTGGATGCGGCACATTAGTGGTGGTGGAGGGGACCCCCATTACCTGTAAAGCGCTTTGAGTGGAGTGTCCAGAAAAGCACTATACTGTATAAGTGTAAGCAATTATTATTATTACCGAGTGGTACACTCTCACCTCAATCAACCCTAGAATACTCTCCATGGTTCAATTCCACACCGGCACTCTGGCTCCTGTAAAGAGAAGAAACTGTGATCCAGTGGAAATACACACGGTCAAACCTTACGCATTATCACACAGTGAGCACACGAGCAAGCATTTATTAAGACTTCTTTAACAGGATTTTCTTTTTCTTTAAAACACAATTAGCTTTACATTATCACTTGTGGTGTAGAAACATGGCATTTAAAAAGTGTAAAAGCAAAACTTATGCCATTTTCAGTAGAACCTTGACCTAAAGTCATTGTAACTGTATGCATACTGTACCACTGTCTTGTTCGTGCTGAACAACACAGCATAATTGTAGGTACAGTAATAAAAACAATAAACTGAATATGCTTATATACTGTACATCAATTTAATCTGGTGTATCAACACACTTACAAAATTGCACTCCTGCATATACAGTGTATATACTGTATATATGTGTGTGAATTTCTAACTGTTAAGATGAGTGGAAAAACTACTTTGAATTAGCACCCGAAAGTTCTGAAATACTTCCAGTTACTAAACTTTGGCTATAACACTAAACAATCGCACTATGTGCGCCTTCTGTCCTACAGTAGTAGTGTGAGATATACTGTACTGTTTATAAAGTAAATTGATAGTTGGAAGAGATGGGATTAAGGTTTGTCCTTTTTGAGAACATTTGTTTCAAACTTCATATGGTAGAGGACATGAGACTATTTTTTAAATTAAAAACACAGACAAATATACATTCACCACTTGTGTTATTGAAACTTAATAGTGGTTTTGTATGGTCTTCTGTTTATAGTTCAGAAGATAAACCCCATTTTAGCATCAGAATATTAGCATAAAACCTTTTATTGTCTAGGATATCATCAGAACTTGCATTTCTTTTACAATCTTCATTCACTACACCACAGTGTTTAGCTGCACTTTGTTAAAATGCAATACATTGTTGCCCAACACTTTTTTAGCCACAGAAAGTAGCAATTAGGTGTAAGCTCTGATTTCAGAATTGATTTTTTGACAGTCAAGGTTGGTCGAAAAGCATTTATTTTAGTCTGTATGACGATCACTGGGGTGATCAGATTCAAATGGAAGTTTATCAAAATATGTCATTATGTATATACAGTACAGTATATCTAATAATGGATTAAATATATCCTTCACTGATTTTTACATCACCCCTTCTGGAAAATCAACTCTTTGAGGCATTAAACAAGCAGAAGGGCTCATTTGAAACCACACTTGAGATGATATGATTATATAACTGCCACCCTTTAATAATGCAGATATTTAAAAATATTATTTTTCATAATAAATTCCCACTTCCTCTAACAGTCAGACTCCAGAAACATACAGGAGTGAAAATAATTATGGATCTAGAAATCAAAGTGGTTAAATAATGCAAAACTACACATGAAAGAATAATATTTTTTGTGACACAATTAAATGTTTTATCTAAGAGAAGCTTCTCCTACTTAGGAATCACACCCAACACCAGATTTCACCTTGTGTCATATAAAAAAACAACCTTGACCAGGGCTTGTAAAACTCATATTCTAATGTGAGCAAGTACACCAAATCTCAATGAAGCTATATGAATGCTGGTTATGGACAAAGGTTAAACTAAGCTAAACAACTTCTATGAATTAAGAAAACATTGCAATATATTTGGAACAACAGAAAACATAATTTTGTACTTTCAACATTTTAAAGAAAATTCAGGAATCCAAAAATATTCCTAATTGAGTTGCAGAAAAGAAGAATGGAAAATACTGTGTTTATACCTTTCCTTTCAAAATTACTTTTCTTTTCTCCTCTCAGGTTTTGAACAGCATTGTACAGTATATACTGTGAATGATCCCCTTCAGCTACAGTACAGTATGTAACCTAAAGACACAAGGAGTTCACTTTTCTTTGCCATGTACATAATGCAGTGAGAGGGAATTCAAGGACTAAAATTCATTGGCAGACGAAATTTTGTGAAAGGCTGTTTTTACTCTGTGTATAATGAATTGGGTCTTAAAAAAGTTTAAATTCTCCCTCTGTGGTTTAATCTATTTGTAAAATAGACAGCCTGAATGAAATCAAAGAATGCATGTATTTTCTAAGCTCCTTTATTTCCTGATGAGACCCATATTGTAATCGAAGTGAATTTTTGGCTCAACATCTTACTCTTATATTATTGCTAAGTGCAAGAAACTGTAAAGCTTGTGCGCTTGCCTGTCAATTTGCATGTTAATGCATTAGTGCTGTAATGTAGCACAGGCCTGTCTGATTGCATTACACAAACAGTGTTAAAAGCTGCCATCCTGACATTTGTTCAGATGGTACTTCCATACCTAGTAATAATTCAACAGAGTGTTTAAAACTTGCCACACAACAAAGAACAAAAAATATATATGACAGAAATATAAACCAAGATTTAGATTTAATAAAATGACACAAATAATGAATGCTTAAAGGAAGAATTACAATCTTTTTTGGAGAAGAATTTGTATACCAGACAGAAGTAATTGTAATTAGAGCAGCAAAACTGAATTTTCATGTTCGTTTTTTAATGTTATTGGGATTTTGAGCACAAACATGGTAGTTTGATGGCTGTTAATGACTGGTCTCCAGACCATAATATCAAAGGCAGAACTGATTAGGTGTCAGGTGTAGGCAGGATGGCTGATTGCATTTAAGCAGCTGTTGAGAAACAAGATAATAGAGAGAGATTCTACAAGTCTTCTTGCTTTGATGTAAGAAGGAGAGCCATAGATCTCCTGGTTTACATTCCTGTCAAATTATTTAATGGAAGATTGAACTACAAATTACTTGATTACAAACTTTTCAAATCCATTTCTCAAAAGTTAGAGACAATAGCTAAAAGTAACCTCTAATATGTTTATGAGTTAAAAACAGTTGTAATTTACAGTAGATCCATAAGCTTATGTGTCCATGCTTCCTTCCTCCTCAAACCTCAACATACTGTAACTCATTTCATTACAGTATGGTTAAAAGTGCACTTATTATTGCATTCACTTCTAGTATTTCCTCTCAGAATTAAACTGCCTATTAATGGGCGCTCCAGTCTTAAACAGCTTCAGTATGGGCCTCACGACTTGCTTTAGGTCTGAGAATTAAAAAATTGATGGCAGTTAAACTGAGCGAGTGAACCATTTCAGAGTGGGAAGAAACCCAGAAACCTCTCCAGTCCTTGGAGAAGGGTGCTCAAGCCCCCTGATTCACAGCACCTGTTTGTTTACAATGTAGAAACAATCTTCCCCAAATGTCATGTTGAATATGTGGAATGATATCTTAACAATAGAGCATCTCTGTTTTAACCTTCAGGTGTATGCTCTCTGAAACAGCTTAACCCAAGGCATAATTTGAGACCTTTTAGACAGTATGTACATACATTCAAGGAATGTCTGGCCTTTTGGAGCACTGTGTTGTTTGTTTTTGAGTTTTCACAAAATTATGACATTTAGTTTTGAACTTTGAACATCCTCTAAGCAATAATCTGTGTGTTTTTTTCACATTTTTAAAAAGTGGAATCATTTACTGTACATAAAACAAAGCCTTCCTTCCTGGAGGTGAAATTTTGAGTAATCTTCTAAGTACCCTGTCAAATAACTATCTGCATCCTTCATTATTATTTAAATTTTCACAATTAGCATAGGTGAATACTACAGCCTTTGGTCATGTGTTGGTATACTTGGAATTTAATGAGTATTATACAGTACATTCACATTCTTGTATTTATTTTTAATAACCAATGGTCAGACAGTAGTTAATATATTAACCAGAAAATGGTGTAAATATAGGTCAATATTCTGCCTATATACTGTATACTTGTAGTGTACAATTCCCAGTAGCATTACAATTCCCCTGGGTGCATCAATTTCCTCCCACAGTCCAAAGACATACTGATAGGTTAATTGGCTTCTGGGAGAATTGGTCCTTGTGTGAGTGTATGTATTTGTGTCTGTCCGCCATGTGATGGATTGGTGTCCCATCCAGGATGTACAATATCCTGCCTTGCACCTGTTGCTTGCTGGGATAGGCTCCAGCATCTCCTTGACCCTGTATGGGTGGATGGATGTTATTCCGAGTATTCTGGTAGTTGTGAAACAAAGGTCAAGGAAATACATTTATAAGAACATTTAAAATTGAATGGGATCTCCATTAGTAGCCTCCAGCAAAACAAAAACACACAAACTAGATCAGTGGTTTCAATATGCTGAAAGTTACATTTGGCTGTCTTATCCTTTGTTTTGAGGAGATGGTGTCCATCTTCATGGCCAATGAGTCATGCTTCACAGGCTCCTTCTTAATGGAATGTAACTATGAAAATGAACTCATCAAGTACTGTATAACTTAATAAAAAATAGATGCAGAGTGTAAGAGTCATGGGACATACAATAGTTATGATCTTAGCAGAGAGAAACTGGAAGTCTCCATTTGCTACTGTACAGTATGTCAACATTTAACAGATTGTTTTGCAATTTGGAATTAGACAAATATAAAGAGAGACTCAGACCAAAATAGCTAAATCAAATGTCATTACGGTTACAACAACTGAATGGAAAAAAAGGAAACCCACACATGTTTCCACTTCTGTCATCATGGAAGAACCAACAGCATGTTTGGGCCTTGAAGAAAGCAAAGATCCAATTTTTAGCATTTTTAAGTAAAAGTTGTCAAATACTTTCACAATAGTAAAACTATTTTTCAGCTTTCAGTCTTCTGTGATCACAACTACAGGCATTTCTCATTTTGAAAAAAAAACAATAATTTGCAGAGCTCTAGTCACAAAAAAAGTATTAACCTCCTCCAGAATATTTTCAATGAGCTTGTCATCTGTTGGTTTCCAACCTTTGAAGTACTGCCATGGCACTCCATTTAAAACTGTCTCTGATCTAATTCTTTGATTTCAGTTGTAAAGAGTTAAGAAAGAGACCCCTTTAGGGCTATACCTAATTGTCCACAGTACAGAAAGTCTAATAGTAATTGGAGACCTATCTTCTTAAGCAATTTACATGTATTGTGGCTATACAGAGAGATTCCAAAGGATAGAAAGGCCTCTCTCTAAAATGGGTTATGTCCTACAGCAAGAGTAAAGCAAGTTCTGACAAATACATAATACTCTACATAATAAGAATGTTGTTATTATAGAGCAATATTTTGCTACATGATCCTTTTTGACTGGGATTACACATACTGTAGAACTTTTCCAGCTTTGATCATGCAGCAGATGAGTAATCTGCTTTGACTGGTGGATGCCTCTGATTTTTGAATCACTGCACAAAATGTTAACATCTTTCAGAAACGATTTAATGTCACTTGATGTAAACGTTTTGCAGAAACTATCTTATTTACGTCATTTGATGTTTTCAGACTAAAAGAGTACTCATAAATATCTGGAAGTACAGTAATGGGTGGATAAAACATCCTTTTAGTAACAATGCATGTCTATTCAGTTGTCTGCATACTGCCAATAAAATGCACTAAATCTAGAATCCTGTGTTAAACTGATTCAGTATGCAGGGTGGGGCTGATATAAATAAATGATCAAGAGTTCATTCATTTTATGCCCCATAGCCATCAATGCTAAACTGGTGCTGTGCTTGACGAGGCCAAGTACTGTACAGTTCTGGAACTGGAGTCTTTCTCAGTTTAACTTAAATGACTGGGGTTATAAGTGGCACATTGGTGAGCCAGATAGTATGTTTTTCTCCTGCCTTCTTAAGATATGTTCACTAGGTTAATTGGTGCCTTTAAGTTGTATTTACATTTATTTATCCTGTGATGTTTCATCTGTGTGGCTGCAGGTTGCTATGGCCTTTGCCAGGAATTGTGGCTTTCTGATAGTGGATATGGTTTCACATAATAAATGTTAAAAGTTTTTTTTTTCATTTTAAATAATATATAATTAAGAGATAAAGCCTTTTACCAGTCTTTGGGGGAGCCAAGTATTGAAACTTTATTCTTTTGAAGACAAATTTTCCTTTTCAGAATTTATTGCACATAGCACCTCTGAAGTCAATTTGTATAGGCTCGCTTGCCAAGCAGAAGGGGCTTTCTGCCTCAGGAAAATGCTGTTTTATCTCTCCCAGGCTGTATGATCAATAAAATGAAACTGTGGATCAGTTGCAGAAACTTGTTTTCTCTATCTTAGAGAAGCCAGGATCGATCACACTATATGCAAGGTCACCCAATTTGTCTGACTGCCCCCAAAAAAGAATGCAATGTTTTTCTTCCAATTGTATAACACTTCAGAGGAGGTTGTTTTATAGTACAGTATGTGTAGTCTACATTTTTATTCTTCACTAACAATATTTACATTTGAATTTATTCATATTTGAATAATAGGAAGGTGTCTGCAAAGGTTATTTCCACACCATGGACTGTTTTATCCATCAACTCATTTTCTAACTGCTTTACAGGGTCATGGGAGAACCAGAGCCTTTTCCTGCAAGCAAAGGGCCCAAGACAGGATGGAACAGCAGTCCATATTACAGTAGGGCAACCACAGACACAAACATGGACATGCACAAACTCACCCCAGAACCAATTTTCCTAGAAGCCAATGAACCTGGTGAGAAAATACAACCCTTGAATTTGACCCAGAGCCCGTAGCAGCATAGTCACCCTGACTACAGTATACTGTACTGTATACTGTATGTTTCTGCAATCTTTAATAATAAAGTATAAAAACTGACATTAAATTTTGTATTTATTGTAAGAGACAGGGGAAATTTAAAACTGGTACTGTATAGTTTGAATTTCAACAGTTAGGTTCACAAAGGTATAGAATCCTGTATTGTTTCAGAAGGCTATTCCTTTTACTTTAAAGCCATCTGTGTTTCACAGATGATATGCTCTGTGTGTTGGGTGGGTGGGGTAGCGGTTCATTAAGGATCTATTTCATGACAGTAATACCTCCTACTCACAGCTAGTTTAGGCTGCAAGAAGACAAACTATAATTGCAAATAGTTGATGTGGTGTACTAAGGATAATTCTAAACAACAAAGATATTTCAGTAATACTTTAGATTAGTCGTTATTTCTAAATAATAATAATTATTATTAATTATTATTATTATTATTTCTAAATGTTTTACAGATTGAATGTATAGAGTAACAATTGCAGCAACCATCCTCTTCTGTAGACTTATTGAATGTTGCTAACAAAATCTGAATTCTCAATGTTCTTCAGTGTTGTTGAAATATGATGTCCACAAGATACAAGCAGAGAAGACAGAGGATTGATCAGAAATGATTAGGTTAAGTGTGGTCAGAAATACAACATCAGAAATCAATTTTCTTAACATTGTCGGAAGACGGAACGAGCCCCCTGTTCTGAACAAACTATACAAATGACAGTTTTTTTTGTTCACCGGTAAATTAATTCCTAACCAAACAGTAGACAAATACAGTACTAATTAAGTCTACAGTACAACTATAAACATTTTTTTAAGAACTGTACCTCATATCACACTGTTTTAAAACAGCCCGGGGTGTAAATATTCATGAAATAAACATACAGATAACTGCCACTGTATAAACTGTGCAGAACTGACAATATCCATGCATACTGTACCTTCCCCGAAATTAACAAACATAAAAGATGGTCTAACAGGATTGTCCTTCTTTCCCCATTAGACTTGTGATGACATTGCCAATGAGAGACTGTTAGGCACAATTACTGCACAAAATAGATGTCAGTTCAGATAACTATCCTTCATCCTTAAGAGATGAGAAGAGGAAGAGGCCTCAATTAAATACAAAATTATTATATGATTTGAGTGTATATTACACTTTTGAACAATTTCTAATCTCAAAAATGTCACTCAGTTGCAGTTAAGTGTTTTCCCAAAGCTTGTTGTGTTTACCCAATGGAAAGCTGTTCAATTGAAGTTTTGATCAAGCAGAGTAGTGCAGTTCATTACTAGTGAAACAGTGGTGCTATAGTTCTCAGGACCAGTTTACAAGCCTGACATTTAGCTCCTTATGTCTGCCTTTATTATTAATCTGTTTTAGTAACAAAAGTAAGCATACAGCAATGCTATATTCCAGTGAATGCTGAATGACTTGTGTTCAGTTAGATTTAATACCAAAAGACCTGCTCTATGAGGAATCTAGGGCTTTCTGACCTTAATACTATGACATACTGTACAGTATTTCCTCACTGCAGAACTGTGTTTGTTTTTTAAATTGGCTATTAACAGATGTTAAAGGAAGAAAAAGATCTCATTCTCATTATAATTAATGTAAACTGTATAGAACAATCATCGTTGCATGTTTAAAGCGGCACTATGAAGAAAAGCTATGCTAAAATGTAGAACTGTAGATAGTCATCTTTAGTCAACTGTTTGCTACTAACAAAACATTGATAGACTACTTTTATACACGGATAAATTCATAAAATATGTTTAAAATAAGAACTTTGCATAACATTGGGCTCCCACTGCATAATCTATTCAATTACAGAGACTTTAGTGCAGCAGCTTTCTGAATAAAAACCATCAAGCTTTACACATTACTGCCAGCAAGTGTTTTTTAAGCTGTAGAAGAAAACAGCTACACTTCATAAAAATGTGTTTCATGGGTCTTTTGGAATCTGTTCCATTTGAAAGAAGTGGGGAAACAGAGGAAAAAACTTTCAACATTAAAACATGACTGAAAAATCTAGTGGGAATATCATTCATTTACTGGGATGTTGTACCTTCACATCTGGGCTTAAAGAAGCCAAAAGAAAAGCTGTCTTCCGATGAATTGTTTTTGTATTTCTTTTCCTCATGAAGAATTAGACAATGAGCTCATAAAGCACCCATTATGAGTGTTTCCTTAATTGTTGAGGCTCTACTATTACTATTCAGGGAAATCTGGGCCTTATAAGCTACAGTATATACAGTATGGTACCTCATGAACTCAACCTAATGAGAAAGTGAGGTCAAGGCAGGGACACTGAAACTGTTACAATGCAGCTGAAAGTTTATTTTTAGTTTTGGTTCAACACTTACACAAGTATTTGCACACTGTAGTTACCTTTGCAGTAAATAAATTAAGGAATTAAAAAATAAATGAACTAGTTCTATTAATACAGCTAAAGTACCAACTTCAAGTTCACACACATACAGTAAAGTATATATACAGTATCATATATAATCACTGTTCTCTCTTAAACACATAAGTCAAGACAATGTTTAAAGTGATACTGATTATGCTGTTTATAAAAAGACACTGAACAGTATAGTTTTTGAGATTCAAATAAAAAGTATACTGTTGGAAAAAAGAAATGCAACACCTCCTCCTCGACACTCTGGCCCTTCCATCTGCGTGGAACAGGCTGAAGAGTGACCCATCTGTGAAGAGGACCTGATGTCACTGCTGACGAGTCCATCGCAGCCTCTGTCTGGCCCAAGCCAGTCAGGTGTGACGTCCATGAGGTGTGAGCAGAAGGCCTCTATACTATATGTTCGGCTATACTATCGTTAATCAGTCTACATTAGCTACTCAAAAGTAAATACATTACTCATACAGTATGAATTGAGTTGATATCAACTTGTGTTGAGGTAAACAATTGGATTCTCGAGATGCAATGTAGCAATTTACGTATGGGCATTCCCTGGGCTAACACTTCCATGCCCTATACAGACAACACTGGCTGTCACATGATTGTCCCAGAGGGTGTGAAAATTGACCGGAGAAGCAAAGATTCTGAGCTGTGCAGTACCTTTTAAAAAAGAACCAAGACAGGTGATGATTGGTCAAAAGTTTAGCGGCATTGAGACCCACGTGGAGTTACAATGCCCTGCAGGTTCCTGATTGGCTTGTCGAGGTGAGAGATTAGTAACAATGACCTCTGACATCCAGGACTGCAATCCAGAGGTTTCCAAGAATCTCACATACAGATAGGCTCCAGGACTGGCCATTGATCATGATAGTCAAGCATGGCTGGGCGCATCCTCATTTGGGAGCTGCTCCTTATATGAGAGAAAATACTTTAAATCAGGACTGTATGAATAGCTTCTCTGTGGTGCAGAAAAAGAGATGGGGCCTCATTTAGGAAAGCACAGCAACACTTAATTCTGACTTATTAATAAGTATTGCCACTACACTATGTCGAACAGAAAAAGGTTGACAGGTTGGCTTATTTATTCATATTGTTGGGTGAAAACTCACTTCACCAGAATTAACACAGGTCAGGTCCTGGAGAGGGAACAAAACTATCAGAGGTAAAGATAACATTATCAGCTTTGTACAAACACATTGATATGTGCAGTAATACAGTATATCACATTCCCATTGGAAGACAATAATAAACAAGAAACAGTCTTTATATTATTTTGAAAAACAAATTTAAATAAAATCATTCATCCTTAAGACTTAAAGCTTGCATTTCTTAGCTGTTTAAGGCATTTCATTTACTTATTGATTTTTAAGTCACATTATTTGAAACATTGCAATTATTTAAAAAACAGCTGTTTATTTTGTCTTCATCAAATTAAAAAAAGAGAAGAAGAAGGACAAAATTCCATTTCTGATTTGAACTTTGTAATGCCACACTTTTCATTATTCTTGAAATATTAAAACTTAAGTGAGTTGATTCTTAGGCCAGCTTATGAAATCATACTCCATGGAGCCAAAAACAATCATAACACTCTTTGCTTTCTAAGCACCTTCATTGCTTTTTATAAAAGTTGTTTTCAAAATTATTATATAGATTACAAAACTGATTTTTCTTGACTTTAATTTTGGTTATATATAGTAGAACTTCATTATTGTCTGCTCATTAGTATTTCATGAACTGTGTTGCCTGTGGTAGTCTACTAGGATGTTTTCTTGGTTCAATCAACTGCTAGCAAGTGAGGCATCCCAGTATAATTTCTTCTACCTGATATTGTTTCAATATATATACTTAAAGCTTCTTTTACATTCTTCAGAAAATGATTGGTGTAAATTTTATAGCATTACCTGTTAGAGATCTAAACCTAAAAAAAAAAGTTAGAAAGAAAATGACTGCTGAACTCCTGTAACCTTTAATCACAGTTAGATTAAGTTATATATTTAAATATAAATTGATATTCTTAATCTGTTTTGGCTATTAATAATAAATACATGTCAATTTCCCATTACACTCTTCTTCCACTACAGATCACATATTTAGCCAATTATTGACATCTCATTCAAATTTATTTTCTTGTTTTGTAGTGTTATCAGTAGTACCTTAATTCTGTAATTTATTACCTGATACAGTACACTCCATTATTTCCATAAAGTTTGTTTCTGATATTTTAAACTCATTAGTTTCAATTGTTCTTTCTCTTTCAAATAACAGACATGCAATTTCCATAGTTTGCGCAAGCCTTAATTAAGAAGGAATGGAGGCGTAATTTCAATTAGTCTGTTTTATTATCCCAACATGTCTAACTCAGAAAACAGCACACTTACAAGACAGCTGCTGCAAAGGTCATGTAGTGGGTGGATGTACAGTAGGTGTTGGACTTAGGACATAATGTATATGGAGGTAAGCAGAAAGTGATAAGGTTAAGGTTTGACCTACTGTACTCCAGAACATTTGTTTAAAACTCGATATAAAACAGTTCTCCGATAAGAAATTCACTTCACAGTGAAAACAAAAATACTGTATTCTTTAGAAAATCACTCTCATGCAATGTAGATTCTAACAACAAACGTGTTAAAAAAATTCAGCCTTTTATAGTTTCATATTGTCAAAGCAAAAATAGCTACTTTTATAGATATATGGAACTGAAAGGATGAGTAGCCTACTCTTGTTTACAGCCTTTCTTTTTTATTAAATGTACTGTAAACTGTCATGCTATCACAATGAACAATTTTCAAAAGTAGCACATTAGGCATATTACAGTATGCAACTGTTCTATAGATGCTCTATAGCAATCTATAAGTTTAACTTTCAATGACATGAATCTGATGACAAAGAGGTAGAAATGCAGGTTTTGAAATTATAATGAAACATTTCTCTGATCAGCAGCAATCAGTGCATTTAATTAAAGCTGACAATCTCATTACAACTTTAAAAGTTTCTAAATTTTTGGTGAATAAAGTGCATGCATTTTGTATCTTTCCCAAAAGGTCAATATGTCTATATCCTCTGTTCCATGCAATCTTATTTTCTTTAAGGTTAATTGAAAGGCCTTCTATGCTACATCCCATTAATAATTGTTCTTTCTGACTCTTAATACTCATCAATCTTAGAAAACAAAAACATAGTCCTTTGCCAGAATGTTACACAGTGACATTAAATGATATCAACAGCAATATCCTGCCCTTTGACAATAATACACAATGTCTAATAAAAAACTGGGGGTCCCAACCTTACATGGATATCAGAAAAGTTTGAATGGACAGAAAAGTTTTGAACTTCTGTTAAAGGGTTTTGTTTTCAATGTCAGAGAAACCACTGCATACATGCTTATATTAAAATATATTTTCATTTTTAGGAGTTAAACACTCATGCAGAGTGCTCAACGTTTTTTTTTACATATGCATCAAGGGCAAGACAAGACCACACTCACAGATGAGCCCTAATTGGGGTGAACCAGTCTTTAGTTGCGAAATGTCTTGACTTCTTGTTTGTGTATGACATTTCTGAGAAAGACAATGGAATCACCTCTATCAATTCAACTTTTTTAACCCTGTCTCTCAGACATTATTCCAATACATATGCAGTACATTTTAAAAAAGAAAAGATTTCTGCAAGGACTTAAGTGTTTTGTCAACCCTTTGCAGATGATCTAAAGCTTCACAAGTGTTAGTCCAACATAACAAAGGAAACAGCTTGACTGAAATTTGACCTATGCAACTGCAGCACTGCTCCTGGCATGTACAGTATGTATTTCTAAAGCCTGATCTGTATGTGTAATCCTACTTTAGAGGATTAGGTGTAGCATAGCCTACCTGAATTTCTGAATGTCACTGGCTCCCTAGTTTGTCGCTAGGACAAAACAAATAAGTATTAGAGCTCCATTATATGAAATGACACCTGAATCTAATTTTCCTTTCTTAAAAAACAAAACAAGTGGCAACCATCTTAATGATATTTTGGTATGCATTCAAGCAATTGTATAAATATTTATGAATGATTTATGTTGGCTGATAAGAATATGTCTGATGTGATTAATGGGTACAGTGCATCATATCTTTCTCATTATTACTTCTGTTTCCATGAATAGCATTGATGAATAAGAGGTTTCCATTCAAAGTAACACAGCCATTAATATGAATTAGATTACAGTGATCAGGATTTGCTTTTAAACAAGTGTTTTTCAACCATCTACAGCATATACAGTACTCAGATTCTCTCAGATGCAGAAATACAGTATCTTCACAAATTCTCATGAGCGATTTAGAATTTTCTCTTTAGTGTTTTAATATAATGTTTAAACCAAAGCCTTGTATATTATGCTAAGGTTTACCTGTGAAGATAAAGTATAATTTACTTTACTATTTGTGAAGCATTTTTGTAAACTCTGTAAGAGTTTTATAAAATGTGATTTTTTTTTCCACAAAGAAGAATACTTCTATATCCATTATCTTTATTGCACTAATCTCACTGTTCCTTAGAACATAAATCCCTATTCCTTGTCCACAGGCTATACTTAACAATAATTGAGAAAATAAAGAGAAATGGTGGTGGGTAATATAGATTGATGCTGTGTGCTAATGTTAACATAAGACCATGTGGTGTTAGCACAGGTGTACTAACTCACACAAAGTAGGTTTGAAAGTCAATTTTTCTCTTATAAAACTGAATATACTGTAGGAAAAATTAGGATTGTGTTTCACTGTTAAAAAGTTTGCTTGACATATACAGTAGAACCTGAATATGTACACGCATTACCACACACTTTCTTTATTTCCCTGCAAAGCATCAATGAGCAACAATTGTGAATACTTACCAATAGCCATTCTTTACGGTTTCATTATTCTCCCTTAACTATGGCAAAATCTCTAACAACTGACAAAAATGTGAAAACTGAGCAAAAACATATACAAACTTAAAAGGAAGACAAAAATGTAATTGGGGATTACACAACAATTATACATTGATATAGTGCGTCAATTAAATATTGTTAAAAGTAAAATCTCGGTTTGGCTTTTGCATTCTGTCTTCCTCCAGGCTGTCGGACAAAGCCCAGTATATACTGTAGATCATAATCGCAACAGCCCTTTGGTGAGTGTTGCAACACTACAAAAATTCAATTTAAACAACACACCACACAAGATATTATATTTTGATGATGACCTGCTTGAGGTGCACCGTCTTGTTGCATTAATGCCAATAGGTGTGTGTGGAAATTTGGGAGCACTTAGCCCATAGAAGCTGACACAGCACTGTATGTGATGAGTGTACCAGCTCCATGCTTTATGACCTGAATTAGGATAATTATGTTTGCAGTGTTTTCTTCTGCCAGGCACTGCCTGTAAACCACTGGAACTTTCTGAGAAACCAATACTCAAGCCTTTTCTCTATGTAGTAACATACAACACATCAGCTTTCCTTCCCATATCACAGCTTCGAAGGGAAGGAATATGTTTGTTACAGCTTTATAGTTGAGGCAACCAGGAGACATACTATACCATGTACTGAACCATTCCTGTCAACATGGAAAGGATGAGTCACTACTACTGTCACTAATGAAGATATTTTTGTAATTTCCAAAGAGATTTGATTAATTGGACTGTGTTTTGGACCATTCTCCATAAAAATCCATGGTAGCAAACAACAAAGACATTAGAACTTGTTTAAGATCTTGTTTCTAAGACAATAAATCCTGGAAACTGCTTGAAATGTGAGTTATTATGTATATATGTATTTACCTTCTTTTGTTTTTGAATATGGTAATTAAAAAAGCTTACATAAACTTTTTGTGTCTTCACTCTAAGATATTTTAATTCAATAGAAAATGAACAAGCCAAAAGCAAGATATTAATTAAGCACTGAGCTAAAGGTCCAGTGTTAATTAGGAAAACTATATGGCATGAGTTAAGATTATTTAGTGTGGAACACAACAGATCTACAATGTACTGTATACTCATTAATCAATTAATTCTATATTTGTTCTTCTAAAAAGCAAACAATAGCACAGGACAGCTCAATTAAAAAGGTCTTATAATATTGATAAAAATGATGAATTAATAAATTATTATAATGAACACTTCTTTCACAACCTCACCACAGCTATTTGAATAACTTAGACATCAAAAGATATTACAATACCCTTTAAGCACCCTTTTATAGTGATAACACAGTGGGACACTACAGAAAAGTTAGGAGTGAAGCTGTGAAGTGATGTGGCAATGAGAAATTTACTACCAAAATCTAATCGTTTGTGAAGATTAATATGCACTGTGCACAGACTTCTTGTATTACATATGTGAGGGGAAACAGCTAATTAATGTTTGTATTGCTGTTTTACGCTGAATGAGCTTGTGCTTCCTTACATTTTCCATCTCAGTAGGGGGTCCTTATTAGATGTAATATAAATTCCCGTTAGATAAAAAAAATGATATAAAGTGCAATTCAGAAAGAAAAAAACTGTTTGAGTACATTCCTTCATTTGTCTCTCGTGGTAGCAATCCAAATAGATCTGCGATGAGTTTTTCTATGGGTAGGGCTGGTGAGATTTTTATACTTTCATTAAAGTGTCACCCATAGGTATTATAAAAATGCCCTAAAACAAACACTTGCTGGGTACAGAGTATTTTTTATGTTGTACATGGGCATTGCATATTTACCTAACTTGCAATTGAGTTAAGTAGAAAGCTGTGTAAAGTTTTAAGAAAAATAACAGATGGTTGCCAAGTTTATCCTAGCTACAGTATAATTTGTTTTTGCTTTTCAGCGTGTAATCTTTTTAAGCACTTCTTCTTGTATATTATTTTATATTAATACGTGAGTAATAATATACACTACTGGGATGATGTAATAGAAGTATAACATAAGATATCGTACAGTATGTTAATTTTAACCCTTTGAAAACCCCAAAGATTAAATATCAGAAGAAAATGTCAAAAAAGGTCAATATCGTTCCCCATTTCCTAACTGCTTCATTCAATTCAGGGTTGCGGGGTGTTACAGTAAATATTCTTCTTCCTACCAAATCACAAAATAAACCTTTATACTGTACCTGTATCTAGAGCTCCTGTTCTTGACTTGTACAGGATTATAACTAACACTGCTGATTCTAATAAGAGTGATTTTCAAGTTAAAGACTTACTGTATGTGTCACGATTATAGTCCCCCCTCCTTAAGGGTGCTCCAGCCCTTTCACTAAAGACTTCATTCTGTGCACCTGATCCCTTTTACCTAGCCCACCTTAAAAGCCAGGCGCTGACGCTCATCCGGGCTCTGCATCTGATTTCCATATCGTGCGAGTCCGGGACCAGGAAGCGCCTGGTCCCGTTAAGGTTTTAACCTCGGTTCCCGTTGCTGTACCCCGTCCACCGGTTCCGACCCGGCTTTCGTGGCTTTTAATTCCTTCCTCTGATGGATCTCCTGGTTTTGGATTTTCCCTAAGGATTACTCTCAGATTGTTCGCCTCGGCCACACCTCCCCCGTGCACCAGCGCACCTTGGACACGCCCCCCCTGTCTTCTGCCCCGTATTCCTGCATGACGTTTCCCCAGTGTTCCCCCACTCCGTCGAACTGTGTCGTCAGCATAGGGTCCGGAAAGAACTGTTCGTTACAGTATGGCAACTCTTTTCACAAGAAACTTGAGTCTGAAGTTTTTGGATTCTTCAGCTCGTCTTAAGCACATGTAAAGGTTAAATGACTGTACATGCAGTATACTGTATGCGCCTGACCACTTCTCAAACCTGTGTCAAATGTGCTTACTTAGCAGGCTGCCAAAGGGAAAAAAAGCTGCAGTCATGGAAAATTCTGTATTCTCAAAGTTATAAGGACTGAAATGATTATCTGCTGGCTCATTGTTCATATTGAAAAATATTGTTACAGCTATTGTAAGTGACTATTGAAGTGTCTTTAAGAATCTAGAGACAATGGTTAACACCTGGCTATAGTAAACATCTGAAATGCTTGTGAGCTTCAAAGCAAGGAAAGATCTATGGAGTTGACTTAGTTGTGCTGCGCATGAGACTCGCTGGTCGACGGAATCATCCGATTGGTTAATTAAGTTCAGGGTAAATGAATAAATTCACATCTGAAAAAAGCTCCAGAGCTGGAATATTGTCTCTTTTCATTTCAGCATGGAATAAACCTTCACCTGTTCCTTTGTAGCCTACACTTACTGATGTTCAGCAGCTACCTACTGCATTCATAAATGATTAAGTGTCAGCCAGCCCAGAACCATAGCATAAAACAGGCAGGTAGAGAGAAAGAGAGCAGGGGAGGAGACAAAAAATGAAAGAGACAGGAGACAGGAGGAAAGAGAGCAAGATGAGAGAGACAGAGAGGAGAGGGAGATGTAAGGTAGAAGCTCCTTGTCCATATTATTCCGAAAAAACCCATATACAGTATTTAAACTACAAAGCATTCAACCCTGCTGAGTTACAAAAACATTGTGGTATTGCAAAACCTAATTATGTCTAATATGATGGAAAGCTTCAACAGAACAAGTAAAGCAACATTTAGGCTGTTGAGCTGTTTTCAGGTGTGCATGACTTCTTTCTTCTTAGTTTTGAATTATTACAAAAGGTTTCCAAATAATTAGTACCTGTCATATTAATCTGTGAGTTTTGGCTTGGAATTCAATAACTAACTGAAAGAATGTACAGAGAAGTATTTACTCAGAAGTCAAATTAAACCATTTAGATTAAAAAATAAAAAATATATATTTTGCTCCTGGATTGACCTAGAGCTGCTGTAACAAATATTTTGAATTCCTATGTAATTGAGAAGCTTCTAATTGGCTTTGAAAATATTACCAATATTATTCTAACGTTATAGTACTGTATATTTTTCTTAATACTTACCAAATTTATTTTTGGACTTTTTGGAAATTTTGAAAAATACCTTCTACTTAACTAACTACTGCTAAAGAATACAAGGGTGTGAGACTTCTTCCAAATACTCAGAACTAAAAAAAACACCAGTACCTTAAGAACTGGAGCTCCTTCAAAGTTAATCTTGAATGTCAAAATCAATTAAATTAGCTAAGGCGTAAATTATCGTTATTGCACCACTATATAGTGGCTCATCATTACTGTTGGTGAGAAGGGCAGCCCTCTTTTGGACCTACAAGGTTGCAGCATGAACCCCAGGCTGTGGAATCCATCCAATTTACCATATGAGTTACTCTGAAGACTGCATTATTTTAAGAACATGAGATTACTGACAAAAAGAACTCTTTTATCTTGTCATTAAAGAAGGAGGATAAGATTTTTGATTATGTGTTGTGTATTTAGGTTCTTCATTAAAAGTCCACCAAGCTCCACAAGAAATATTTCCTGCTCTCTACAAAACAGCATTTTAGTCTAAAAAACATAATTTAAGATAATTATCTCTTTTACACCCCTTTTAGGGCTGATTCTAACATAGAGGTGTTGGTAGTTGGTAACTTTGCACCATTAGCTCCTGAGTCAAACACACATATCAGCTGTCTGAAATTACAGCTCCTCTTGTATTGAGCAGGATTACTATTGCCACAAGACATCATCAACTATCTTGTCTCACACTAGTCAAAACCCAGAACATGTTCCTTATTAGTAGCTGAATAACTGAAACAGTCTCCCCCACTTTGAAAGGGGAGACCAATGTACACCAGATAGTGAAGAACGCCCATCAGAGACAGCTCAGAAAGGTTGGTGTGTCTCAGGAAGCCATGGTCCATTTTCACAGGGCAAAAATTGAAAGCGTATTAACTTTTTCTGTGATGGTCTTGTTTGGAAACTTCGCCACTCAAAGGAGGAAACAGCTGGATAGAATGGTCCACACTGTTTCTAGAATAATTGGCCTTAACATCATCTGTTGCTTCCATATACAGTATGCAACACATATAAATCGAAAAACTCTGAATATTATCCATGACAACTTCCCCCAAGCTTTTCCCCTGTTTGAACTCCTTCCATCAGGAAGATGGCTAAGATGTGTCAAATCTAGAACAGAGCCCCTATCCTGAGACTATTCGTTCTCTCAACTCAGCACTGTTATAAAAGTATTTATTAAAGTATTTTTGGGTAAATTGAAAGATTCTTTCTTGACTGTAATGTAGCATTATATTGTATTTCTTTTATATGTTGTGTATTGTATGTTATTTTTTTTACTTTTGTTTAACTCCTTGTATGTGTCTTTTTTTATATGTCAGTTACAGTATTTCAAGCACATCAGAAAAAAATCCTAAAAACCCGAATGCAGTTGTTTTGACTTTGAACCCTTTAAAGAAGAACTTTCCTTCACAATGATCACAAAACCAGACATTGAGGATGAAAAGCAACTATCCTTTCAGTCACCATTATACAAACACCACCTTTTGATGATACTGTACATAAAACAACATATGGATAATGATAGGCAATAGAAAATGCCTACTGTATGGTTTGAAGTAAAGTCATTACTGTAACTAACTCATTATCAGTTTTAAAAATAAACAAACCCTCACTTTTGTGCCCTTAGTCACTTTAGTACAATGGATACAGAAAACGTCATATTTTAGTATGTTTCAAAAGAGTGAGGATTTAACTCAGGCAGGAAACTAATAACTTCGACCTTGTGCATCTATAACATCTGTCTTAAAAACAGCATAATTTGTCTCTTGAATGAGGAATCTGTGATATGTATTAGAACATATATCTTTTATTTTCAAATAAAATATGTATATACTTCATACAAAACTGAGTCCACTGATATAAGGAAGCAATAAATTCTGGGGTACTCGGACACAATATTTATAGGATGTTAATATCTTAGCTGTTCCTGTGGCACTGACACAAGTCTCTACATGCTGAATTAAAGTCACCATATATTACAGTATTTGACACTCTTCAAACACTCAGACAGGCACTCCTTATTCAGGGAGTTCTGAGATCGAACAATTAGCTTTGAGGAATAGTTAGTTTTAGCTCAGCCACGCATGTCTAATATTACAGCACCGCAGAATCTGATGCCAATTTATTCTTAATTCCCATTAATGTAGAATTTCTGGAATTTACTATGATTCCCCCAAACTTTTTTTTTTGTTTTTAATTATATAAAAGTATAATTAATGCAGGGCATTTAATTGTAAACTTAGTTTTATATAAAAGGCAGTTTTTTCTTAATGCAAATTAGGAAAATATTCGGGATGAGGTGAAACCTAGTAGATTCAATTCAAGCTTTATTATCCCCTTGGGGAAATTTGTGCAAGTCTGATACAAGAATAAAACATAAAAAATATCACCAAGAAAGAGTTTAGGACAATATTTTAAGAGATAAAATAGTTAGTTTCCATTAAGAAAGATATTGCTGATGGGGAGTCTACTTTTATTACACCTTGGGGCACAGAAGCATCTCTCAGATGTACAGTACTGTAAGTAGTGTAAATTCACAGTGGAAGGGATATGCCTCACACTCCACAATACTATTAACCTTCTTAAGAATTTAATGTTTGTAGAGGAAATTACATTGATCTGATTTACCTCAATGATTTTACTTCTGAAATCTATGATTAGTTGTTCTGTTTTAAAAACATTTAACTCCAAAAAGAACTCCAAAGTTAGAATGGTTTTACGATTGGTAGTGTACAAATTGAAAAATATGTGAGCAAAACACAGCCCTACCGTGATACAACAGAAGTGTAATGTATATCAGATGACCATATCACTTTCACCTGTCAAGTCTAAAACCTGTCTAATCAAGTTATCATTGAGTCATAGTCACAAGCTATCAGAAATCACTATCTACCCTGACAAAGCCTGTTTCAATACAGTCTTTGTCTACATACTGACTCATGGTAAAAAATAAAATCAGATTACATGTAAGCTGAGATTGTATTTGAGCTGCCGCTGTACAGTATGTTCTAGAATTTGTGTGACAAAAGGTAAATTAGAAATAGGATAGTAGTTCTTGATAGAAAGTTCTTGTGGGTTTGTATAATACAGGTTTGACAGCTGTTGATAAGCACAGCACACAGGTACAATACAAGTCCAGATTCTGGTATGTCATTGATGAGGTACTGTAAGTTACAAATGAACTGGAAGCCCCATCTTTCTCCACCCCCACACTTAACACTGTCGTGTTGCCTTCATAGAATGCAATGGACACAGAGTAAGAATGAGTAAAGAGAAATAGTATGAGATTTCAAAGGAGAAATACTGTCAATGATTTGTGTTAGTATCTTATAGTAAAGACAAGTAAAGAATGTAAATATCATGTTTTAAGCATAAAATTGAATAAATTGGTATTTTATTTAAAATACCAGAAAAAAAAGCCTTAGAAGTCAATTTACAATTATAGATTTGTACAGTATATTGCACTCAGTTTGTCCATAGTGTTTCTCTGTTGTTCTGCCTGGGACAAATTACTAAATGCCGCTACATAGCCCATTGAGGTCAGTGTGTTCAAACACATACTACTGTATATAAATTGGAAATCACATGTTTTCTGAAAAAGATATCTGAAACCTCTAGCTGATAGTCAATTCTAAATTTCTGCGTTGAGGCTACCATTAAGCACAGTAAAAATGTTTTAAAATTCATGCTACTGTACATGGAGATCCACTGAAACCTATTTTCATAAAAAACTAAAAAAATGTATGTGTAATGCTGTGCATTGTACGACAGGTTTATTTTTATACAACTATCTAATGATTGATTTTCTGTCTTAAATCTGCATTTTATTATATTGTAGAATTTTAATTACTAATGACATTAATGGAGAAGAAAATGTAAAACCTGTTAATGCCCTAGGAAAAGTAATTAGCTTATATTTGACAGTTTGTTTCCTTTGTTCACCAATATGCAACAGACCGTGGCCTCTGATGTCAACAAGGAAGTTTAATTGCCCAGGATTCAGATACTGAAGCCAATTACTGTGCATGTCAAGAGTAGGAAAACAAAATTACTGTCCCATCACACCATTCTTCAGGCCTTAAATACGTTTTATTGTGTTCTGAATTAATAATTTATTATTTATTAAAGATTTACAGTTTAAAGGTACATCGTTTATTTGAAGAAATACAGTATATATGCACTTTCAAAAGACCCAAAAAATCATAATTAGAGTAATTTTTAACTTTTTTTTTCTCAAGAGAAAAAAAATCGACTCCATTTCTAATACTATGACATTTCTTCTGCATAATACTCTTGTCTTTCATCCGTTCTATGACGAGAAACCTGTTGAGTGAATAATTCCTCTTGGTATCTTTATTGCCCTCTAGTGTAAAAACTAGATGAATCTAGTGGAAAATGAAAAAGAATCTAGTGGAGTGAAAAAGGTGTTCAATGACTCTGACACGTAATGTAATTTCAATCTCAAATAAGTTACATTTACATGTACTTATTTACATTAAAAGATAGTGCCAAAGAAAATGATCTACGGCTTCCAAAAACCATGATGTGTGCTTGAAAGTTCAGCATGTTGAGCTCTTTAAACTACTGTTGGTAGAATTGTTACCTTGGGTTTAAATCTCCTGATACTCTGAAGCAGGAAGGCATCTTGAAAGCAGTCTTATACTCTTTTATAGTTAATATATTTTTCTAAAGTCATTTGAGCCAAGCCTTCATGAAACAAAAACTCCTTTCTTTGGATTTCCAGTAAAGTTCTGTTTCTTTTCCAATAAGTGACATTCTGAGCATTCAGCAGGGCCATCAGAGCATTTCTATTCCAACTACAAATAATAGAACAAAACACCAGGAAGTGCTGACAAATCAAGACTTGCCACAGAGACACCTCATCACAATGACATCTCTGAAGAATTGTCTGCTTTAGGACAAGCAGAACTCAAGAAAGTATACAAACAGTAAAAGAGCAAAACTCCAGAGGAATGTCTAGAAAATGGTTGAAACAGATCTTCCAATCTTCTTAACAAAAGTTAAGTGGTGTAAATGGAAAGAGCAAAAAAAAGGTTCTATTAATCTCCGATTATAAAGATTAACTCAAGAATCTCTCACATTGAGTGAAACTCCGAAACGTTTGTTTTACACTGGTTGTAAAACACTAAAACTGATTTTGACCCAAGTTCCATGTACTGCATGGAAGTGTATGGCAGGTTAAGTACTGTACGTACAATATGTGATGTAGTTCTATTCCTTTTCTTATGTGGTTTTGTTTCAGCCTGGACTTCATAGTAGCTTGATGTTAAGGAATGACTAATTCAATTTAATGTTGGTGCAACCCCGTGGAAATGTAATTCTACAAAAAACCTCACTAAAACAATCCCAACTTCTCTTGACATTAAGGATGTGTATGTGAGAAAACAGGGAGAAAATAATAAGGTATTCAGGAGGAAACTTCCTCCTGAAAAATCTGAGCAATTGCCAAGATAGCACCGATGCAATTTGGAAGCAAGTTTGATTATATTTTGTCACAACAAAGCAGAAATAAGATTCTTAGCCATCATGAGTCCCCCAAAACCACTACTGACGTTAATTCTTAGATAGATGGTACATTTAGTTTGTCACTCATGTAGAGAATTTTACACAATATGTGAAGCAATTTTGCCAGTAGCCACCCTGCAGTCCGTGTGGGTCCTAATTGAAAATACATTTTGATTTTGTTGTAATTGAATATCAGCATTCAAAGTGTCTTTTGATGAAACCGGGACCCAGAAAGGGGCACTCTACAAATATTTCTGGCAAAGGAGAAACTCACAGATATGACTTCTTTGGCATTATTTACGTAGCCTTCAGAGGTGTTTCAAATGAATTTATATTCATATTTTATAAGATTTGGATTGTTTTTCCAATTTAAAAACAAGTTAAAAAGTTCACAAAATAGAGAGGTTCATGCTGAAAATCAAAGTCATGACAAACTTTTTAACACTTTTTAAAACACAAATTGTACATTAAAATGTAAAGTGTGGAGAAAGGTGAAAGAAATTCAAGCTGGAATATCCTAATAACATTTTCTTGAAATCTCATAGAAACATTATTTCAAAGATCGTATTTAAACTGTAATTAAAATGCATTATTTAGGAAATATTGTTTATTAACAAGTCTTTGCTTCCTGGATCAAGCGTGAAGTGAGTGGGGATTATCCTGCAACAGCAACTTTCCTCATTTCTATCTCAACAGTGAACATACCCATCTGTGTTTAGACACAGGTTCCTCTGCATCAGCAGAGTTCAATGGAATTGTCAAAAATGTCAGCACCAAACTTGCAGGGTCAGGATTCTGCTATCCACCAGCATCCAAAGCTACTGAAAACTACTGACAAAACTACTGACTTTTTTGCACTGCTTTAATAAACAGGAATGAAACATGTTGAAGTAGTTCAGGTGGGAAGCTGCGTTACATGCGTAGGCTACAAAAGAACAAGTAATACTATAGGTTTATTCTATGCTGAAAAGAGAAGAAAGAAAACACAACATTTTGGCTGTGGAGCCTTCTTCGGGTGTTTGGGTTCGTCAGCCAAAACGTTGTTTTCTTTCGTCTCTTTTCAGCTCGGAATAAACCTATTACTTGTTCCTTTGAAGGAATGAAATTTTACAGGTAGTATAAAAGAATGCTGTCATCAGTATGGAGAATTTGGCTTGCAAATTAATTCATTTTATAAAAGGGGTCTCCTCCTGTAGACCCTTATAACTTTAAGTCCCAGTTACTGTATGTAGTTGACATGATTATTTAATTAAATACATGAATATAATTTGTTTAATAAGACTAAGTGTTTTATACTCTGAATAATTAATTGGAAAGAACAATTAATTTACTGTATGTCTACAACAAAATAATTCAATTTATCACTCAGGATGAAACACAAAAATAAAAACACTAAGCCTTCCTGCAAGTAGTTTGCGACCTCTGTTTTAAAATCTTTGGATCTATTTTCACACACATGTAAATGGGAATCCCTGTTCTGTTTTATTCCATTTTTTCAATACTTTTACATGGCTGTATTTTAGTTCATATTTTCAGATGCTACTGTACCTCTGTTTGGCTTGTTAAACCTCAAAGTGAGTAATGCGAGCTCATTAAATATTAGGATGAATGACTTATGAAACAGATACCTGTATATAAAAGATTTATAAGATGTTTATGCTTGCAAATACGTAAATGTTTAGGCATTCTGGGGGCAATTCTTGTATCTAGAGGACACTCCTACAATGAACAGGAACAGTACCTGAGAACACAAAATTCTGTCTCAAAATTCTATCCATTGTTGAAAAAAAGAAACAGATTACCATAATATATGTGAAAATTGCTTTTCTTTTTTTGTAGTAAACAATGTCAGTAAAAGGTAAATCATACTGTTTGATAGAAACTCAGTCCTGAAATTATAATGCTTCTTTCGAGATTATGCTAGGTAAATCCCACTAGAAAAGGATGAACTCTTTTAGTATTGTTGGGAATCTTATCCCTAGAAACAGTGAGTGGTATTGAATGGTTGTTTAGTAATCATCAAAATATTTTGGCTTTGATTGATAGAATCTTGGAGAAGATGTACAGTACGTTGTACTAATGGTCAAAAGACAGAAGTACCAGCATGTCACTCCATTCTAGGGAAATAGGCTAAAGCAATTTTAAATTCTGAAGGTGAGAAGCAGACTGCTGAAAGAAAATGTACTGTACTAAGGGTACATACTGATTCTGAGTCCCACTCTCATGGGAAAATCAATTTAGAGGTTTACTGTATGTAGTAAGAGCGAACAACTTTCTCCATTTATGCGAGAAGTTAGAAAATCTGGTATTTATTGCCCTTGTCCATCAAAACCGGTTCACTAGTCAATTCAGCGATCACTCAAAAAATCAATTAGAGCTTAATTGAACAGAACATATTCATAAGATTCTTCTGCTGAAGAAATTACAGGCTGTGTAGAGATTAGATATTTTTGTAAATAGATCTTTTGTTCATGTTTACTACTTTTCTGTCATATACTGTATAATAAACACCTCACTCTCAATTAATAAAATCAGGATATCCTCCATAGTCAAATGAATTGGCTCTCTTCTTTTCATATGTTAATACTATGCAATTTAAGCCTGTCATCAGGACCGATGTGTGTAGCCATCATACCCAAATCCCTTATTGAAAACTGAATTCTTTGGTCTATTGTTTCCAGCAATCTCTCTCACGGTTGTCCTCATCACAAATGAAAACATTGTGCAACACATATAGTACCTTTTAAACTGAAACATTATTTGGTGGTTGGGGGGGAAATGCCAAATATCTTTTAGCAGTGAAAGTAATTGTGGTTTAGGAAAACTTTAAAGTTACATTTTTGTTTTTAGGTGGCAGTAATGTACTTATCTTCAGCAAAAAATAAGTGTTATATAAAAATGACTATACTAATTCCAAATCACAAACTCTTCTTCACAAGATCTTTGAAACAGAGACATATGGCAGAGCTTACAATTCTACGAGTCCACCAAGTAACAACATTTGTTTGTGTGGTAGAGGTCTGTGTTTCACACTGACTTGCTAGAAGGTTGAGTAGTATGTCACCCTAAGCTATTTTAGTGACCAGACCCATCTGTTCTTTGTGACCAGCAGCTGTTTATCTGTCATTCGAAGACACAACCCTCACACTGACATGCATCTTAATGCATTCCTTTAGGGCTTGTTGAAAGTGCTAATAAAAAGAAACCCCTTCAACTGAGCTCTGCCTGTTTTAATGGTCTGCTTCTCAATAATTAGCACTTTTTATCCTGCCATCACATTTGATTAAATATAAGTGTTCCACAACCCACTGTTATACAGTGAAGTGGATGCAACTGACATTCATGTTTGCAGTAATATGTCACTGGGAGCACTGTAAAACAAACAAGTTGCCATTTACCCATGTACACAAATACTCCACATCATGAAAAACAACTTTTGGTGGTGAGGGGATCAGAAGGTTGCTCTAATTACTGTCAGTTTGCCCTGTAAAGCTTTGCATATGGAATATATTCTGGTGTGATGTTAGAAGCTTTCTGACCTCACTGCTTGAATTCTACTGGATAAATTGTACTGCACCTCAAATAAAATTTGATAAAATGCTACTACCTACCTTCAAATAAAATGTTGTTTCTTACAAATTATGTAATTGTAGAAAAAGAAGCATCATATTAAAATCATAAGATGTTTTGCCTCAAATTCAACATTGAGATCCATTCTGATTCATTTCAGAGCCATGTATAAATATACTGTACTTGTATGCTTCCCACTTTCATTTGAAAAAACGTTTGGCTTTGTTTTTTTATGAAAGAAAATCATAATGATGTATTAACCCTCTGAAAAAACTACATACAGAAAGGAAATTTCTGTTACATTTTAAAAGTGTAGCACATGTTCACCCTAACCAAATTCAGGAAACATACAGCATTAGTTCTATAACAAAACATATTTAAAGAGCTTTCCCAATGGCTTTTACTCCATTGACTAAATTACTTTCAATAAGGCATTACATTGCCTATCAGGTTAAATGAATTCTAACAGCTTTAAGCCCAACCTCCTAGTTGGTATGGTTTTCCTCTAAGAATCACAGTGCATTCATCTAGTTCTGGGAAGTACAATTGTACAGTGCTACCAGCACAAACACTTTCACAAGCTGTAATTTACAGCACACTACAGTAAGTGGTTGCCACATTAGCAAAGGTCTAATGTATGATCCCACAGTACAACACAAAATCAAATACATGTACTGTAGATCTTGTGCTTTGGGTCTTACACTGTAGGTTTTCACCCTTACAGCAAAATATTTACAATCCTCTTATATGCAATACATATAAAACATGAATTTCACCACAAATATCTAATATAATACATAAAGATTAAAATGTTCCTACAGTAATCCAAGCATAGAAAACAGTGTCAGACACTATAACCACTGCATGGGCAATAAAACCCAGTGTAATAGCTGTGTTTTTAATGCATATTGTCTTTTCTTAGGCAGACACTGATACATAAATGATAAATAAAAAGTTAAGCCTTTTTGGTCATAACTGAACATTTTATAATTTTGCACCAAGAAATTAATCTAAAATAGCAGAATTGTGTATCTAATGTCATGGTAATAACGATTAAGAATTTATCAGAAAGTTTGCTTATTTCCCATTGTTATTGTTGTGGTTATTATTATTCATGCAAATAAACAGATACTTCCTAATTTTAAAAGCCAGCTTATGATTTCTAATGGTATCTTGTCAAACTATTGCTTGGCTGTGAGAGGGGTTGGTCCATTATCCCACTGAGGAAGATAATGATATACAAAATAAAGTGACAACACAATGAGCTAACCTAATGGTTTAATTGCCAGAAATAAAACCATTTCCATTGCAAATGATTGCATTTTCTGTAAATACCATCTGGCTGGTTAGCTCTGGATTACATTTCATAGGCATTTGTCTGTTAAACAGAGTTCCCATAAAAATGTGTTTATTTTTCAGACCTCTGGCAGTCAGTCTTAAGAATGAGGCCCTTAAGTGTTCATCCCTGCTATTAACATTCAGTAAAATGTACTATTATATATTAATATTGTCTCTGGTGAAGATACAGCAGTAATTTGCTTGTTCCAATCGGACTGGCCTGTTTTTTCTCTGTTACAGCACCTCACTGAAATTATCCGATCCATAGAGATTCTGATGTTCATTCTGTTGGTTACGTCACTTACCATAACAACACTCAAATTCCTGGATTTAAATTACCAGCTACCAGTGGAAATATACAATAAATACATATACTGAACAATAAACTGAGTTATACATTAAAAGAAAGAACAATATCCTTTTTGTATCACAACACAGTAAGTCAAAAGTTGCTTTCCTGGTTTTAATACCTTCCCCAAATTATGATTAACAGAATTGTGATTTTATAATATGAGAAATTACAATACACAGATACAGTAAGTACCACTCTTGTGTAACATAGAACAAAAAAAATCAGACTACAGTAGTTTGTAAACTTAATATTTTATTATATTATTACTGTTGTTCATACATTTTTTGAATTGTACATTTTCCATGTATTATCTGAGGTACAGTATACCGTAAATGTTTTAATGCAGATTGGATGTTGTAGAAATGTATTGAGAGCTGGAGAGTGAAAGAAATAGTTTAGACTTAGAGACATCAACACCTGAAACAGAAATTTTGCTGTATAGATGTCCCACAGTTGGATTCAACATGAAAAGGGATTTCTCAATTTAGAACAAGCACCTCTCTGCATGGGAGATGATGGATGTCTGAGGAAACGGAGGCGTGATTTAATTAGGTGAGCAGAAACTTGGTGCTTAAACGGCATCAGTATTGTGTACATCACCAAAGTGAAGACGTTAATGAATGATTCTTGCACAGCTCACACAGGGAATCTCAGTAACCTCCACACAGAGTAAATGTCAAGATGCTAAAGTTAAACACACTCAGATGAGTCTCTACAATAGAGTAAAGTCTAACACCTGGTTTTAATTTTGTGCCACATCCAGGTTTCTCTTGCAAAACCATGGAACATCATATTTGTACTGTATATGCTTATTATGAATAATACTATTTCACTTCCACACCTGTTAATAATGAGACTTTAATTTCAGGTTCTGTTTGACTTCATAGTTTCAGGACAGGAAAGTATAGACAGACAATAAAATCACGTTGGCCTTGCATAATTAGAGTGATTAGTGTGAATATATGTGATGATAGTAATAATGTGGTGCTGGTGAATTTATCAACAATAAATAAACAAAAAACGAAAATATGAGAGTTATATGAATTATCTCATTCTTGGGCACCTGTCTGAATGTTTGCAGGATCTCCATGTTTACTTGGTTTGACTAGTTTCCTTCCATCTCCTAAAGACATGCAGTTTAGGTTGCTTGACTATTCTAAATTGTCTTAACTAGGAAGAGAGTTGGCCTCCCCACCTCATTATTTAACCAGGAACAGAAAGCAACTGTTTACTCTCCTTCGCCTTCTCGGTTCCCCACTAACAGAGTATTTAAAGGATTAAACATGAATTTAGGCAGTCATACATAACATCTCTGTAGGGATATTGAAACACATGCAGAATTGAAAGGTTTCCTGTGTTATTGGTGATGTGTTTGTGGATTAAGTTGATGGTTCTAGCACTAAGTGTGCACATACTATACGGTACATTTGAGATACTGTACCTGTACATTCTAACCTTTGTCCCCCAAAAACTGGCTACTTATATGTACCTGAATAAATAGTGTTAATATCTTGGCAGACAATTAGAACACAAGCAAAAATAAGTATACACTTACATACTGCAAGTAAGATACAATACTGTACATATTGCATAGTCCGTAGTTTTGTGCAAAAGAAAAATTGCTTCATTTACTGAAGTTTTCTGCACAAACCTAAAAAGTTGATTTTGCATTTGAATTAAGCTAAAGCACATTAGATTGCAGCCGATTCCTAATCAAACTAATGACGCCTTGTTTTTTTACATACACGATAGACAATTTGAAAAGAAATGGCTCAATAACAGTCAACACAAAACAGTACCACTGTTCTAACACTGAAATAGCAAGTCACTGCAGTCACTAAATAATTGTACAGTATGTATCGTTCCCCGTTTTACTTCTTTTACTACATCAAATTCTCCATTACAGAAGTTTTAGGTTCTGTTTTGGTATGCATGTCAAATAAACCAGGTGTAAAGTAAAGGCACAGTATGTTTCAGCAGCAAAAAAATAGAGAGCTATCAAGTACCACAACAAATGTTCACCTACTGTAAGTGAAGAACCAGACATACTGTACAGTAGACCTTTATTCGTGATATAAACAACCCATTAAAAAACCCCAAAAGGAATTTTCAAATGGTACTGAGTATTTACTACTATTTATGTAGACCCAACTGTAAAGTAATGTATTGTATGTAATCTTATGTAATTTAATAACAAAGAAAAAAGGAATGGTACATTTTGAAAACAAGTACTATAGCATCTTGACCATTTTGGCAGGATATATTCTTGTCTTATATCTTGCATCTTATTTATATGAAAATTCAGCCCTAAATGAGTCCATTCCTTGGGGAAGCACAAAGTGGATTCCATCATCTGAAGATCAGTAGAGTTACAGTACAGTATCTTCTTGTCCCTAGTTTTTTTTAGTTTAATAATAGACATGCATATAAATGGAAGAAAATGGGTTTGTGTCAGTATAGCATGATTTAAAACGGTAAAAAAATGCTCCTACAAGGACAAACTTTGATAAGAAGAAACAGGCTTGAAGACGGTTTTATGCTGAAATATTGCATCTGTGAAGTAAAATAAAATAAAGCCCTCTAAAACATCTTTTACAAAAGTTAACTGTGAGAAATGTTTACACCCTTGGCCTTCTGTTTTAATACCCCAATCTTTTTAAGAACGTGTGGTCGATTCACCTTGGAGCAGCTATCTGAAAGAGATTAATGATGCAGTTTAAACCCTCTCATCTGAAGCACATGGAATGATGGGAGTTACAGTACACTCTGTGATTGACACCTTAGGGAATTAATAACCCAGAATTACCAGTAAACCTATGGTTACAAATTGCTGGCTGTCAGAGATGGCTTTCATCAAAAGAAAACCTTAGGAAGTGAAATAAAATAAAACTTGTCATGCTTATACAATAAGTATGCTATATACAAGATTCTGTATTTGGACTGGATTTTATTAATAACGGTGATTAAGATTTTCTTTAGCTTCACATTCTTACCAACGATGATTGGAAGGCTTAATGGCATGCATCACAACTTTCTGACAATTAGAAAGTGTCATTTTTATCAAGGGTTATAATTCATAGGTATGATATGTGATCATATGTAATCAGCATATTGCATTTACCCAGGAAAGGGAAACTCAGTGGCAGACTCTCAGTTAGTGTGTACTGATCTTCCTGAGGGATTGGGATTTTTCTATGCTACACAACATGTGCAGAACATGAACAAAAGCACTTATTTGATTGCAAGCCAGATCACCACATGAGTACCCATAAAGGACCCAGATAACAGACGTGCTGTGCATGACTGGAAAGGGAGTATTTGCATGATTTGCTTTTGAAAACACAAGATATACACTATGATCAAGATCAAACAGACAGCATTTCTGTCAAAATGCAGTCAAAACATCATACTACCACAGTAAGGGTAGGCTGCAGTTCCTGTTTAAATTTAATTCTAATTTATAATATTATGAGCATCCATTTGCTGTGGATAATTTTCTACTGCAAAAGCCATATATTAACACAGTTGGTGCTAATGGCATAAGATGAAAATACTATTATGTATTCTGTATATGCTGTACTAATATATACAGTTTGTATTCACTCAAAGACAAATACAGTATATACTACAATATGTGAGACTGTCAGGCCCACTAGAAAGTATGTTCCCCTTCACGTCTGTGTGATGCTTAACATTTCTTACTGTACTACACCTGCTTTCAGTTTTTATTGATGAAATGTTGATTAAATGTGTCAAATAAAGATCTACATTACACCATCCAACATAAAAATAAGCAAAGGAAATTATGATAAATCAATGTGTTCATTGTCTTGCAAGCCATCTTTGGGAAAAAACTGATGCAAAATGTCTCCATAATACTATGTATTACAATACTACTACAGGCTATTCTGCATGATCATTCAATAAGAATGACCTAAAATTAAATAACTAATTAATAACTACCAGGATAGCCACTATTAGTTCAACTAATTAGGGAATAATTAAAATGTCAAATTCAATGAATGCTAAGCTTTTATTAATCAACTCACATCTAAGTTGCCAGCAAAACTTAATGGTAATTAGTTTGCAATTATACATTTTTTAGAAATGGATATTAAAAAACTAATACTTCTATTTACTTAGTCACATCTGTATATTTATTTCATTGTACTATGTACCAAATGTCCTCCTTTTGCATAATACGTAACCATTTCACAGCTCTACATGTATGGCATGTATTCTAGAAAGTGCACTATAATAATACTATTAATAAAGTATGATGTGCACCTGTCCAGACCCTCAAGATATGACTAAGTGCATAGTGGTTTCTTTAGTGAAGTTGGCAGTCAGCCTGAAGAGAAAGCCTTTGTCAGATGTTCAGGTTAGGGTACTTGTCTTCATGTATAAAACAAACTGACTATAAAATGCTCTTTTTATTCTTTTCTAGGAGACAAGGTTTTCATTTTCATTGGAAAACCAAATTGAATGCAATTCAGAATAAAACGTATAATACCATCACAATTCTGTCAGCAGTGCTATCTAATCTTGCTCCATGCAGTATAAATTTCATCCCTGTGCACCTAATCACATTGTTCAGTTTTAAGATGTTTTAACAGGTATAAATGCTTCTATAATCTCTGACATTAGATTAAGGGTCTGTGAGCTCTCATTTGCATGACAAATGAGAGAAAACCTCATTTGCGTTTTCAAGAGGAATGCAGCAGTTTTAAGGAAAATTATTGATACAGAGCACGTTAAAAAAATAGGCCTTACCATTCTGAGATTGATTAAATGAATTAGACACTTAACAACTCCTACATTCTTTGAAATCTCATATGCTTGGTGTAAAATACAGATTGCAATCAAGAATTAGAAAAATACAGCTCATTTCTAAATCAAGGCACATAATTTGAGAGTTGCCTAAAATTCCTATGGCACTGTTCCTTGAACTGCAAGTACTGCAGGCCATACAAAGTGAAGTAATATCAGTTTAATATGTACTGTAGCATTAGTAATAATGAGCTTAGAATAATCACTTATTATTGTTGTTTTTTGCTTGCTGATGTTTTTTATTTCTGCTCATGTTGTGCACTGTTTTTCTGTTCTAGCATAATCAATTTATTTATTAATTTACATTTTCACAAAGCAAAATAAATGATAAAATATATGATGGGAAACTGGGAAAGAAGAATAACAGACACTCAATGATTTAGTTATGCATACCACTCAGCTGTGCAAATTGAAATGTTGAATAAATATTTGTACATTAATAAAATTTAACAATGAATTTTGCTTTTCTATTTTGCTATTTAAATTCAATTGCATAGCGGATAACAATTAATTGACTTCAGTAGGGCATATTAGATTGTTAATAAGTCAAAAAGAGAAACGGTTTGCTTCTAAATCATTAGAAGGGGTACATATGCATTTGAAGAAGCAACGCTTACAAAATCTTTTAACAGTAAAAAGTCATCTACAGTACCAGTGTGAATTTAAAAGGTTTTTAATCCAATGTAAGATTAACTCTAGTTGTAACTCCAAAATAAACACAAGGTAATATTTCAAAATTTTGTTTAATTTTGTTTAGTAAAACATGTTTTGTGGACATTCAAAATGCATTATCTTCCTTATTAAGTATTAACCAATAGTTAATTTTTTTCAGCAATGTGATGGTGACAGAATTAGTTGAAGTTCTGTTTCAGTAGTAGAGTGTAAGACAAACAAAAGCATTTGAGCATTTGCTTCCCCCGCACTCTAATGACAAAGCACTGGAACTGAAACTACAATAACACAAGGCAAACCAGTCAAAACATATCAAAATGAGACAAATAACAGTGAATCAAGTTGAGTCATCTTAATAAGCAAAACATGAGAGAGAAAAAAAAGAAATTAACTCAATGTCCAATTTTATGGTGTTATTCAGTGTCTTATGATGGTGCACTAAGGACTAGAGTCACACTTACAGTATATGTTTTTTATACTGGTGATTTCTCATCTTTTGTCTAGAAAGTCTGTTGTCATCAATTCGCCAACAATAAAAAAGACACTCTGGCACATGATTCAATTTGATTCCTGGTAATAAATATATTGTCTCAGTTAAGTAGGCTTTTTTTGGCACATAATTCTGATGCTGTACAAAGGTACTAAATTCTCTACAGTTTTACGTGGACAAATCTTTACTTACAGTAGCAATTGATTGATTTGTGGAAAAATAACATCATCTTACCATATAAGGAAATGGTTGAAATTTCCAAAAACATTGCATTTTAATTGATTTTTTTTTTAATTTTAAGGTTACGATGATAATTTCGCATCAGTGAAGGGAGGTACTCATAGCACATAAAACCATCAGCTTCTTTCCTCTGATGGTATTGATTAACTGCAGAGATAAGATTTGTGCATAAAGAAAAACTGTAACAACATGAACAAATGTAATATGAAATTTGAGCTGATCAAGTTAAAAACTGTAGTTTTTGTCCTGTAAATAATGTAAATGTGTAGCATCAGGCCAGTATGAAGTGAAAGGCCACTCTCCATATTAGCTGCATTTGAAATACAGAAATTGAAGAATGCCTACGTTCAGCCAAGCTTAAGTTCAATGTTGCTACTGTATGTGTTTATATAATTTTTTTTAGAAAGCCTATGAAGCATTTTAAAAGATCTTGAGAATTAAAAAGTTGTATTTTTTATTACACTGTATAAATGAAAATAAAGTACAAATCAGTTCTGGGAAGTGTATTAGAAGTATGTTTTATTTATTAAAACTTATAGTATTAATATTTGTAGTGAGGTATGCTTTTTAATCTGAGTTTCAGATTACAGTTTTCAATCACTTTATAATTTATTCTTCAAATAAAGGGTTTGGACATCATTTCCCTTAGTTACTGAGTTATGGGATCTAAGGGAGAGTATATTAGACCCATGCTCCAGACGTCAGCAGCACAATACCTTTATGAGACAATCATAAAAGCATGCTCCTGCATAAATGCTCCTTAGCTTCATATGAGGTATTTATTTGCTTTTATTAGTCCTCTATTGGAAACACATAAAAAAGTTCATCCTGTTGTGGAGCTTGTTGCTTATTCCATCTTTGGCAGGTTGCTGCTAACAGGTCATAATGACACAGACAGAAGCAAAATGGAATTAAGTACAGTATAAAACTGAAAAAATTAGACTAAGCTGGAGTTATTGGCTGCTGGAGAATAAAGATCAGGTTTCTAAAGTCAATTTTAAATATGTCCTAAAACAAACTACTTCCTTTACAGAAGGTGTTAGAGAAATATTAAAATTATAGTAGGTGATGGAATGGCTCAGACTTGAATTACTGGTTTAGAGGTTGGGTTTGGGAGGATAAACTGTCTTACTGTAGTTTCATGCTTCTCAGCCTGAGAAGGCATTAAAATTTTATATACAGTATCTGCGTTTTAATTAAAAGCCAATGGGAACATCCTGAACATGTTTCAGGAAGACAAATTAATGTTTTTTCTTTAGTTACTGTAAGCAATTTTAAAAGCACCCAATGTCATTAGAAGTAGGTCATCTAAAATTAGAAGTGTAGAGCTAATCATGAACACCATTCCAGTTGAAAAAAGACTGTCCTCTAATCCCTCAAAGTAACTACTTTCTTTTTAACTTGGACAGCTGTTATAGAATAATAACCCAATTTTGTATCTAAAAAAATGAGCTTCAGAAAACAATGAAGTGAGCAGCCTTTTGTTTGTCACTAACCCAATTACAGTATATGATTAGAAATGTACAATACATGCATACAGTATCTATAACAGACTAACCAATATGGTAAAGTCAATATCAAATCAATGTAAAATAGGTTTTAATTATTAAGGAACATTTTCAAGTCTTCTATAGTACATGGAAGTGCTTTGTGTTGTCAAAGTGTTCTGTGCATTTTTTAATACTCTGCAACAGAGGATATTCATTCTTTATCAAAGATCTTTGAAAATGTGTGACATTCTCGTTAGTATAAGAAGCAAAATTTGTGAAGTCCATTTACAATATTGTAAATTCTGAATCAGGCAATCTTCAGTTTAAGTACAGCTTGTAAAACATTACCAGAGCTATACAGGTAATTTAAAAAAGATATGTCTTATTTTTAGCATAAAGTTTTTAGAAATTTATAAAACGACTTTAAAATATTTAAATTTAATTTTCACTGATTTGTAAAGGACAATAAATTAAATAAGCCCAATATACATCTTGTCAAAAGTAATTTGCATGTTAAACATGTCGCAGATAGAAAAGGTTATTCTTGTGATGTTTCTATTAATCAGTGTGAATCAAAGTTCATGTTCTTCCAGCAGTTACAAAGTATGAATCATGGATATCTTTGATCTTTCCAGAGTTCAACAGAATTACCTAATTTAGCCCTTTTCACATTTATCCAAGAGTAACAGACAAGAAGATTTATTTTCTTCATTAAGATGAAGTAAGGTACAACAGTCAGAAAAGATAGATGTTGTAAAGAAAGCTTATTAAAGGATTTCCAAACACCAGTTATTTAAAAGTAGGATACAGTAAGTTCATATTCTGGGAGTTTTGCAAATGATTGCTGTCTTACAAAAGAAGAAAAATGTTATAATTTATTTATTGATCTTCGTTTGTTATTCAATGTCCATACTGGTGTTTTTTAGTTATAGCACATTACATTAAAGTATTGAAATATCAAAAACAAAATAAATATATTAGTATCCTTGTACAAGAACGTAATTATGAAGTGTGTTTGAAAGTTAAATTATGTATGATTTCCCACACTTAAGCTTTGAAGTCTCTTTTGAGAATTTTGTAAGCATTTTAAGTGCAAGGATTTATACTGTAGATAAGTAACAAAACTGTAGACAAGACTTCTGAATAAAATCAAAGGCTTTACTGAAGAAATGTGTCTCAACACTGTCCATGTCTCCACAGAATGATAATGTGTGGTAAAAAAACAGTTGTCTCCCAATGGTCCTCCCTCTATGACTTAATTTCTTTAAATTAAATGAAAAGTCATATAGTAAGAATTGGATAGTGGTAGTTTGTCACTGTGACTTAATGCCACACTCATGATTTCACAATGTAAAGTACTTTACTAGGAACTGAGCATTTCAATGTGCAAATTCAGTTTTTTATGACTAATTTTGGTAACTGCAATGAACAGGGATCTTTATGATTAAGGGCAATAAATGTACAGTATTCTTACTAGTGAAGAGGTAGAAGAATCCTAGCCATTTTGGTTCAAAATGAAAATGAAAAAGGATATGGATCACAGAACATTTATAGAGGTTAACTGGCAATAAGTAATGATTCCAAAATGAAAATTCAACACACTCTCTTAAAAGTTCATTGATTTCAGTTTATTAAACAAAATAGAAATGGTATTTATTTGCCCTTTTAAAACTGAAAAAACAAGCATTTTGGACTTTGAGAGAACATGGTCAATTTTCATTCTTTGTTACAGTATTGAAAAAAGAACAGTAGTTAATACAAAGGTATTTAAAAAAGTTTTTTAAAGAGTAGTTTCCAGTGTTTTTTTATAGATCCACACATAATGTGAATTTCTTATTGGTATACCATAACTGCCTGAAGAAAAAATCTTGTTCGTGTGTTGCAGCTTTGAGAAGAGTGGCTAATTATAGTAATACTTTCTATTCTATTTGCCCTTATTTTTCTAAGTCTGAAAGCGAATCCACTGTAATTAAGTCTTTCTAAAGTCTTCTACACTAATGAGTTGCTTGAAAATGGAACTCAATTTCCTTCTCAGCCACACTGTAAATATTTTAGTTTCTTCTTGCAGTTTCTTTCTGATGCTGTTGCTGAATTAACTGTAACGTAAATGACTGGTTGTCTGTCATTCTCAAAGTGAATTCCCTATAGTGGCTTCTTTGTTCTTTGGAGCTGTACTGTCTTTGCTTCCCAGTCTCATCTGTTGTAATAGCCCATAGTGTACAGGCTTTGTCATTTCCCAAAAAACAAGGTCTTTGAAGTAAATAGTGATTTTTATTTTTTTGAAAAGCTTTTATCAGGAGAGGAAAGCAACCACATATTATACACATTCGTTTGACTCCAGCACAAAGATAACTTTTTCAGAGTCATAAAAATCTTTCAGTTTATTTTTATTTGTTTAGGAAGATCAAAATGTTTCTGATGTAAACTCTAAAGTAAAATGCATTTATTCAGCTTCTTTGTTTTCTCTACAAGGGGCTACAAGATCCTACCTTCGTTAGATATTGGCAATATCGGTTCAAGTTCATTATATGTCCAACAAGTATACAGGTATTTGTTGTTAACAGTTAACAGCTTCCCTGTGCATAATACAAAATGACCACCCTGTTTCTGTATTACCTGTCATCAAAAGGTTCAAATTGTTTTGCACAAAATTTAAGTTAGCAGCAGAGAAATATTTTTTAGAAGTGACTTAAGTAAAATTCATCATTTTGTTGTTAACGGAAAGTACTTGAGGGAAAAAAAAGATCTGCATTACACTAAAGGGTTAAATTCCACATAGTCATAGATGTGACAGTACAAGTATGGGAAGAAAAATAAAGTACCAAAAAAAGCAGATGAATACAAGCCTTATCTTTGAAAAAGAATAGTTCACACAAAACAAACATGTTACATAATGTGATATTTGAACTCAATATTGTATAAATCTCCACCTTTAGCAGGTCCATCTGTATTCTGAAAATTAGGCCAGTAAGGTCACCATAAAGCAATGAGGCAATAATGACACGGAGTAATTAAATCTCAGGAAGAAAAAGGAAACCCTGATGTGTGCTTCACCCAAATGAACATATCTAATGTCGGTGAAAACTAACAGAAACCCAGTTTCTGTTAGGACAGATTGGTTAATCAATATTAAATGCCACTCATGTAAAGGTCCAGCTCTGTGATGGTAAGTAAATCTCTATTGGCAAACAAGACCCCTCAAGTCATATTAATTACATTAGAGGATGTAATTATACAGACAGTGACACAAATTTACTGAATAACTAGCTTCACACAATCAATAGCATAATTATAGGACTCTTCTCAGACCAGAAAGAAGAATTTTGGTTGCCATTGGAATTAAAAATCATTATGAGTGTATGTTTATTCATTGAGTTTAGAGGGCTTGGGGCCACTGAATCTTAATCAAATCAATGAGAAATAAAGATATAGTACTGATAGGGGTGGTTCTGCTTCAGAAAGATGTCTCGATAAATCTGCTTGTGTCAGATTCCTAGGAACCAGCTGCCTTCAAAATGTTTTGCATGTGTCACTGGATACTTCACATGTTTCCTTCTCAGAAACCATTTAGCTAATTTATAAGTGTTTTGTTTCTAAACAACATAAATTGGTCAGGAATAAAAGACTACCTAAAGAGTTATTTCACACATTCCAATGAGTGACTGGAAGCCTAGAACACAATGACTCAGTCAGAACAAGGGCACACTAACATTTGATCCATGAAGTACATATCTACAAAAGATGTACTGTATAATCTAGAGACCACAGGGATTAGGACAGCAATACAAAATTATTCGCTTATAAATGCCAGTTACACAGGTTTATATAAAAAACAGAAAATAATATTTTAGCTGAATTCAGGAGGAAATGTTCAAATAGATTAAATAGATTAAAAAATGAGGCAAAAAGATCACTTCTTGTTTTGCCATATGTCTTTCACTCTGTATTCATCTTCTAAGACAATATTGTCAAACAGAGGTTCCAAAAATATTGAAAACCTCTCTAAAAGCCAGCTAACTAAATGAACACCACCAGATACATGTATTACATTTTGTTGATTGAAATCCACTAAGGACTAAATAAAAGGCCAACTCTAAATCTGGAATATATTGCTGTCTACCATCAATTTAACAGAAAAGCATCAACTGAAATTCCTGACATCAAATCTATACCTACAGTACAAAACAGTCAGCTGTGATACTTGTAGAATTGTATGAGAAAGCTGACAGGAGTAAAATGAATGTTTAAGTATAATGAATGTTTTTCTCTAAGTTCCTTTTTGACTTCTACACCTCTGTGATGACACAGTAGTATAGGCTATATAGATTATATAGGTATTTATTTTCTCATTCTAGAGGAAGCAGCAGCAACATTGTAATTTAGTGTTCTCTAGCAACAAGATAAGAATGATATTTGATGGTTTCTGACAGCTGAGAGTACTTTTCACACTCTTTCACACAGATAACAGCACAATGATGTAATAGTAAATGAACACCAGAGCTTCCCAGCATTATGTATTCCACAATGACTAATGAATTCCTCTACCTTTATAAAAGAAGACAATGTGTGCAAAGTACTGTATGATGACTGCTTTTCACATTCCAAGGAAGAGCAAGTTGATTAGTTATTATTACAGAAGAGATATGTACAGTAAGAAGTACAGTAAGTCAACTGATCATCTTAACTAAGGAAGAAGGCCCTTTTATGTGCTGACTGATACCTTGTTGTCAAAATAGAAATGGGCATTTGGACTGTATGCAACACTATGTAAAACATAATGCAGCAGTGAGCTATATACAGTATTTATTAATAAGGTTGCAAAAGACATTTTTTTAATAAAAAATATTTCCCCTAAAGGTTTTATTGGTATTTGATCAATATTTTTAAATTTTACTTATAGCACAGGTTCATACATTGTTTATCTCTTTGTTTGAACTAACATGTAATCAAGCATGAAATTGTATTGATTGCCTTCAGTTTAGAAAATATTACAGATGATTAAGGTGTTGTCATTGTCATTGGCTACACAGTGGTTACTGCAATTTTAGGTCCCAGTTTCAAATCCCAGAGTGCCATCTGTGTGGGGTTTGTGAGTTTCCTCTTGGTGCTCCAGTTTCCTCTCATTGTATGTACAGGTACTTTAGGTTAATTGTCTTCTGGGAAAAAGGGCCTGATGTGAGTGTGTGTTTGTCCTTGTCTGTGTGTACCCTGTGAGGGACTGGGATCTTGTCCAAGCTCCTGTTGTTACTGGGTTAGGCTCCAGATCCACTGCTACTCTATTCTGGATAAAGTGGGTTAGATACTTATTAGTGGGATGCATACTTATTAGTGGATTCCACTATGCTTTAAATACAAAATGAATTGTATTCTATCCCTTGGTGTTACCAGCATTTTATGTCTAATGCTCATATGCTTGTGTTACGACCCCAAGTGTCTAGGTGTAAAGGGGTGTAACATTTAGGATAATTCTTTTGGAAGTAGGTGGGTTTTGGTGAGGGACTAGGAGGTGTGATAAGGGTAAGGAACTAGAGTGGTGCCAAAGGAAAGAAAATAAACAAAAATGGAGCTGGCTAGGACAGTGAGGGAAAGCTAATCTGACTACAAAAGAAAACCCGAAACACATGGTCTTCGGCGTCAAACGGCACTCACCCGTACTAAACTAGTGTACTAATACAAAGTCAACTAAGTGTGTAAAGTGTACCCAACAACCTAAACTAACCTTATATACAAAAGTTCACACAAAAACACAAGTGAACCAGGAATACAAATAAGGGAAAACAAGAGTAATCAACAGGAGCAGGGTACAAAAGAACACAAAAGTTGAACATGTAACTCTTGGGCAAGGTAATGGTAAAGAAGGATGAACACACAAACAAACAAAAGTACAAAGAAACTAACAAAAAACCAACAAAACAACAAAGCCGAAACTATACGAAAATACACACACACATACAGCAAAACAAACCAACAAACGAAGCCGAAGCAATAACCAGAAGCGAAGCGAAGCAATAACCAAAACCAAACGGAACCGAAGTCAAATAAAAGGCCTTTTCTTGCTGAAAACCTCCATGTTATACAGTGAATAAAATGTGTTCTGATTGGCTGAGAGCTAATTGATGATGACATCAACTGAAAGTGTGGTGTAATGGTGGGCCAACGGGGAAGAGAGAACAATCAAGGGTCAACAATCAAGCGTGGACATAACAGAAAAAAACACACTCAGAACACACACTGGGACGTAACAGCTTGTCTTACACTATATTTAGTCCCATTTAGACTGTCTCATTATGCATTCTGAATTTAAACGTACCGTATGCTATACTATATTTCTTTAAAAGTAGAAAATAAGAATCAGGGTAAAATTGATTGAAAATATCGTGTTCAAACCTACAGTACATTTAATACTAAAGAGTGTTACTGTATATAGTCAGATGAATTCTGATGTTACCAAACAATCAAATCTAGTTTGGCTTCTGTACAATGTACAATGTAAATAGTTTAATAATTAACTAGTTGGCTTTCATATGCTCTTAGCAGCTGTGTGGCATAACTACTTAAATCAATTTCTGAAGCTTTGATCCATTGAAGTCTTCAAACATCGCTTGAGTTTAAATCTGAGTACACTGTACAGTCTATGCCTCCACAATTAATTCCCATTAAAAATTAGTTTGATTAACTTTGTTGGGCAGGTGTTGTGATTAAAACATCTTGAAGAGGCTGAAAAAAGCACAGATGCATTTTTCCCTTGTCATAAACTTATTTTATTTTAGAATTCTCATGCCACCTGATACTAATTATATAAAAAAAAATAAAGCTACTGTATAAAGGCAAAATGCTCTATGAATCATTCAGGGGTGAAATGAGACTTATCCAAGACTCTCTGTGCAAGGCATAGCAAGTTATCTTTTAAACTATGCTATACGTTATGGATGCTAATATCTTTCAGATACATTACATTGGTGTCATTACTATACTGTATGCACCAATCGATTTGTTTAAAAGTAAAAAAAAAAGATTAATAACATTTTTTATATATATTTATATTTATATATATATATTTTATATAAATATATATATTTTTTAATATTGACCCTTGAATGTAGATTGATCTGCAAAAAGAACCTAAACCTAAATCTGGAAAAGAACCTAAACGTATTGGTACAATACAGATTCAATGTGTACATTGTAGGTTGCACAGTTTCGAATAAATGAGGGAGAGCATTATTAGAATTTCAGATTTGAGATTTGAGAACAACAGTGCAACATAAGCAATTGTGCACCTTTCTGTCTTTTGTGATAGCTTGCAACTTGCAGTATTTAATCTCTGATTGCAGATGTCAGAGGTGTGAAAATAGGAAAACAAGTTAAACTTAATCCCTGTATCATTATAGTCTCGGGGTTACTTTAACCTGAGACGGGTAAACCCTAGAAGCCTTACAGGAAAGCTTCTGTAGTTCATGTTGAAAAACGTTTACAATGTGGTTTGAGCAATATTTTACAATCACAGAACATGAAAAATACATACTGTACAGTCTTACCACAAAGTGGATGGCAAAGTGTTATGATAGTTCCAGCAGCTCCTGTCCAATACAGCTTTGAAAGAACAATGTTTCACATCTTAACAATTTGTAAGTGCTCAGTAAACCTCAAAAATATATCATATGATTAGTAACATAACCATTCAAAAGCATGTTAAAGAATTCATTCTCATTGACATTTTCTCTTAGAAACATCCAATGTAGAAAAACACATCTGTTTTAATCACATTTTACAGGATGAATTACATTTACTTATTTCCTATGATACAAGATTTAAACTCCACGGAGCATACATTATCTAACACATAATCAACTAGCAGGTCCGTTCATTTCCAAAGCTTTTGCAATAGCTAATCAGAGCATGGAATATAATTTCCCAGGTCAATTTCAAACTCTGATCAGTCGCTAGGATGGTGGTGCAATATGTCATTGATTCAAATGATACTCTAGATATACCGCTGTACATCTGGTACTGAAACTTCCTTACCTAATATTTTCTATATACTGTACTACTGCAGTTGCACAAACTGCTAGAATGAATTTAAATATGAATGGAGTTTCACATGAAGTTAATGAAGGTCAAATTGATAAACTATTACACAGCATGATTGGAATATAAAAGGTCATAATAAATCTATGTCATGTGTTTTCCTGGAAAACATTCTTAGTGCAGATAAGTGGTTAGATCACCAAAACCTTTCCAGCTACAGACTTAAGTGTTGTGCATTTGTACCAGGTACTGTACTTCACTGAAACTGCTTCCACTGTATAAATGGGAACCTGAATTACTGGTGATAACATTGAGAATGACTAGCATCTCAGTTCATGGAGGACTCACGAATTTTCAGTCCACTTAATAATAAAGAAATTAGATAAGTTTTGACTTGATGAGGCTCTAGACACTTGATCAGTATATTTGCATAGCATGTGAATAGTTTTACAATAATGTCAAGATTCCAATACTGTTCCATGTATTTAGGTATAAAATAATGCAAATTTTCAAAAACACTTAGCACTTAACAATTTGAATGACTTATCACATGGAATTGATGTGATTTTTAAGTGCAAACATAGAAATGTTTTTGTAATTTTTTAACAAAGGTATTACGCATTCAATGAATGCATTTTATCATGCTGTTACTATGCCTTTATTCAGTTAATGATTTTGTTATGACACAAGCAGAGCATATGATACTGACACTCACTTCTTTTTGTTTTTAAAGGCTTTTGGTTTCAAACATCAAAATAATCATTTGCTTGGATAAAACATTAAAACCACAGACATAAAAGGAAAATGATTGTTATACTGTTAGACAAGGAAGCAGGAGAAAGTTGTTACAGAAATATCTACAGTATAGTGTATTAAACAGTTAAAAAAAACGGACAGAAAAGTATGTGTGCTCAAAAGCAAAAGGAAGCCTGTTCAATGAATTGCATCTGTTTTTGGAGATGCTTCCTTAACCACAAAAATATTCAATTTCAAGTTCCAGAATCATTGCAAAAGCTTTCACTCCATATTACCTTCTTGTTGTGAAAAAGATACTTAAAGCAGCTCTTCAATATAGTAATTAGTGCCTGCTGAGAACATGCTTAGTATTACTGCAAAGAAATGCCTGGGGTAACTAAGCTGACCAAGATCTCACAAAGACAGCAGAAGCGTAAAACCATTTCAGTACTAAAAAAAAACTTCAGAATATCTGCGGTGAAAAAAATGTTCTGCTTCCTTTGCTGAGTAGGTGTGCAGTAGAAATGAAACTTTTTTTTTATTTTGACACTCATGTACATGCTCCAAATTTAAAACTTATACAGTACTTAGGTGTTTAAATGTAGGTAAGAAACCTAATGACTAATTTCTCATTTCAGAAGTCTTTTAAAATCAGAGAAGTCAGGCTCTTCATTCTTTCCCCTTTATAGTTAGGTGAAATATATTAGCCTTTATTTAAAGAGGCACCTGTTCCAACGAAACATGCAATTTTAATCATCACTCACATCTACCATGCTATCTGTGTAAATATTTCCGACCCTGCATTAACAGGTCCTAGTGTTACTGTTAAATTAAAGGGCAGAATTCAGGGTCATGTTTATGCTTCATTTAAAATTATGTCTTTTTGGCTCAAAACATAACTCTTACATTTTAATCTATGTAGTCCCTTTTAAATTCTCAGTTAAAATTAATTGCTTTATGTAAGCTACTGTATAAGCCTAAACTATTTGTAAGATATTTTACAGACAATTAACCAGTATAATTTGTTCAGCAATATACATTACATTCTTAAATGGTTATACTTAAAGACAATAAGTAAGGTTACAAACAATAAGATGCCATTAAGCAGTTTCCACTAGTCTTAGTTTTAGCAGCTTATTGATCGAAGGATTTAATCAGTCCCTGAATGACTCCATTATTAGCATCCAGAACATGATTAAATAGTTAAATCAAAAATACCTACTATCCTTACTGTACATACATGCACTTAAACTTCCACTTCAGTCCTCTTCTCTTAATATGCTTGTCAATATTTTCAGTAATTTAAGGTTATAATGTATTTCATAAGATGTTTGGAAGTTAATACCAGAAAATATTTTTAAGAAAGGCTTTTTTATCAGTCCAAAAGTCCAGTGAGAATTTCTATTACTTAAGCTTTACGTATAGGAAGTTTATCTAAAGAGTACTGCACAAATAATTCAATTAAGTAAAGCAGAACAACATTGCTAAAACCATTATTAAGCGTGATATTGAATACCTTTGCCTGTCATAACAATGTAACTGTTACCCCAGTTATTGTTGACTGAGTAACAGTTACATTACATTCCTAATGCTCTCAATGTCAACCTGCACTCAAGAACTACAACAGATGAAAAATGTTACTTTTTGAAAAATTAGAAATCCCAGTTTCTATGTTATACAGGTGGTACAGTAAAATATTGGTAACACATGGTTTAACCATCATAAGATCTGGTCTACCCAAACTATGAATTATATACTGTAGAACATGTCTTCAATCTCCTGTTAAGGGTTAGAGATACAGTATGCAATGCCATAATAAATTAATAAGTTTAAGGTTATGAATTTCAACAGTTACTATTTTGTAAATGCCAAATGCATTCCCATCAGCCACAGTATTTAGACTAATTTTATTTCTATTGTTTTAAAATCTATGCAAAACTAAATTCACAGTTTTGTTTTACATTTCTAGGTTACATCAAAGGTTGAGATGTTGGTTCAATGGTATGGAGGAAATCATCTTTTCCACAGTAGTTAGTTACTGATCCATTTTTTGGAAGTCTTCAATCATATTATGGCAGGCTCTAAAATGCTTTAGGAAAACATTTAATTTCCCTACTGACAGTCTTGTCAAATATTATTCAATAAAGAAAATTACAAATTCTGCCTTACTTCCACTTATACAGTACATCTATTTAGTCAGAAGGAGTTTTAATCTGAGGTTCTATAGTGTATTAGAGAGACTAATTATTTCAATACAGCACACGACTGATTTCCTTTACAGCAGCTGTGTTTCATTAATACTTAATTAAAGCTCATGGCCATCCACTGAAAGCATTTTGACCTGAGAATTCCTAGACTGACAATCATTACAAAGCTAAATCGCAAACATTTACCCTTAAAAATCATCATCAACATCATCACATCCATACTGACAGAAACTTACTGTACATTTACATGAAATATAAAGCTTCTTAAATGTAATAGTTTGTCCTAACTATAGAAGATAAAAACTAAACACTATAGAAGACTGTGATATATGGATTAAAGAAATGTAATCCAGATTTAATATTTAATACATATATTATTAATTATAAATTACACTACAGCCAAAAATGCTAAAAGCAGTGGCACACAGAATTTGAATTACTTACTGTACAGTACATACTGAAAGACATTGATAAGTCACCAAATGCTACTGGTTCCAATACTAAGTTGTAAGACCTCTCATTATACTTATGGGGACTCACTAAATTATTACAAATCTCCACCTTACAGAATTATTATAATACTTACATCTCCATCTCCCAGTATTACATTATAGTATGACTTCCTTAATGCAATAATGTTTTAACTATGAATGGAAAATTCTTTTTTTTTTGGAAAGCAGCAAGTTATTTTACAAGCATACTGCCAGAATATTCAAAGATTAGTCTGTTGAAAAATATCATTAATCAATCACCTAGCTATTAAACCTTCAAATTATCTTCAAATAAAGTTTTAATTCAAATAAACTGTCTACAGTACATCACAGTTAAAATAATTTCAGAGCATTTCCATTAAGATAATTTTAAACACCAGTACAAGTATGCCCCCAAAATATACCAAATGTATTATTTAAGGATTCATGGAGTTGTATAAAATGTTTCTGAGCTAAAAATTTGGAGTGACTCTCATCCAGCCAATGTGTTTCTAATCGCAAGTGGACTGAGATCACAAAAATCCTATTTAGCAAAGGTCATTAAAAGAAAGAATGACGATCAGACCCTTTGATCTTATTCCATCTTGCATTTAGGAGAGCATCAATTTCTTTTGAAACACACTCACTTTCAAATCCCTCATGGTTCTCTTACATAATATGAAGAATGACAAACAATTCATTATACAAATTACACCCTTTAACAGTGTACAACTGAGAATAATTAGGTGATGGACATTTTTAGGTCAGAAGAAAAATACAGAATTAAATCTTAGGAATCCTGGAGATAAAGTATAAAAGATCTGGTTAGAAAACATACTTTATACTGTATATTCAGATAGATTTAAGACTTTAATAGTAGCCTGGACATTTTTTGACATATACTTACAGTAGCATTGAGTTTCCACTCAAAATACAAATATTCAAAAGTGCTTACAATTCATTGTACTCTGATTAAACTGAAATTAACATGGACTGCAACACAAAGTCATGTATAAATATAATTCTGATCATGCATAGGGTATATCTTTTATGTATATATTTTATATACATAAAAAGAAAATGTATATTCAGAACATTTGTGTAGCATCAGAGCACTTCTATAAAACCTATGTGCCTTTTAAGTTTACTGTGTGCCAAATACATTAGTATGTTTGAAAAGGATAATTCAGACTAATTGCACACCTGAACAAAAAGTTTAAAATTTAATTTTCACAATGTGTAAGTAAAAGCAAAGAAAAATGTAATTGTCAGAGAAATGGTCCAGCATGATTGATTTTTTATTGTTCAAAGTCAGATTCAAAAGCAATCCATCACTAGCCTGAAACACACATAAACCTCAGTCAGCCATTAGGTGAAGGTCAGATGTAATTCAAGTGAAAAGCAACACACCATGTGGTCAGACAATCTCTGAACTGTTATGAAATGGATCAAAAATATTTGTATTCTCAGCGCCAGGTTTGACACGGCACTTTGATGGCCTACTGAGTTACATTCATGTAACACCAGCAATATTTCTCTGCATTTTTTAGTTTCAGTGTAATCTCTGCAAAAAACTGGGCTGAGCACAGCACATCAGTTGTATGAAACGTACTGCACTCTCAACAAAAATAAATTTCCCCACTCCCTCCAGTCCACAGGTTTACAAAACAGCACCTCTACAAAATCATGCTATCTAACTGAAAAACATTTGTAGACCTCCACTATCTACTGTGAAATGTAATGTATACCTATGATTAAAATGCTGCTAACTTTGTTTTTCCTATTAACCTAGATACAAATGAATCCAGAACTGCAAAATAGACAACAACAAACACTTGTTGGTCCAAAGTTGCAAATCACACACTTTGACTAGTTTTTCACATTACAGTAATTGGCCAATGCTGTTCTACATTTGACAGTCAGTTTCTAAATGTACAAATTTGATGGTATTGGGAGTTAGTTTTGCTATCTGTGTTGGTGACATTGGTAAATGATAATTGAGCAATGATGCACCAAAATACTCTATGAGTAAATGGATTCTTAATTATGAATTCGTAGTTACAACAATTACCTGGAGACTCACTTATTGTATACAAGAAGACATTTACCGGAGAAATGTAACTAAAATGCCCATTTTAAAGGAAAGCAGTGTCTAGCCTTACATTTTAACCCGCAACCGTACAGTATAAAATTCAGAAAAAGTATGATCATTTCTGGTTATGTGACCAAAACATGAGCTTGACTGGCAGTTTATTTATGGTCATTTATAGTCATTCTGGTATCATTTTCATGTCTCTAAGGACAAACGTGGGGTTAAAAGAACAAATTCTTATGAATAGCACCCCTTACAAAATCCAGGGAGCAATGCCTATAACTTTTAATGGGCAGATTGTTCAATGCATGAAGAATACACATCCTACACATGTGATAGTTCAAGGGATGTCTATCTTCAATGACAAAGATTTAAAGTGTCCTGTTTTCTTTTGTAGACAAATCACTAGAACTTCGAGATTGACATTTTTTGGGGTGCTTAATAGAAACTTTAATCTTACCATACTTAAAAAACTCCTTTAATTTGGATATAGAGAACACTTTCTCTGTAATGAGCTTTATTATACTGTATTTGTGCATGTCCCTAAAATCATACAATACTTGAGAAACGCATTAAATTCTGAAGGCCATAGAGCAAGTGGATGACTTAGTGTAGCATAATTTAAACAGCTTATGATGAACATGATAAGCTCAGCAAGGTAACACAATCATGTTCTATATAATGTTATGGGCACAGTGTATGTATGTTCTCAAGTACAGGAATTCTCTTAGATGAGCCCGACCAGATCTTCCCATGTGACAGACATATCCGATTAACTGTTTCACTCAGTACTTAAATTATGATAGAAAGATTAAGAGAGCAGATTTATTCTATGTTTTTGAGGGGGTGACATTGGTATCTTTATTGTAATTTTGGTACTGTGTTTTCTATAGTAGGCCATGTTCAACAATTGTATACCAGAAAGAAAATTAAATTTAGCCTTTCCTTGAATCACATTGGCACTTGTGAACTTCAGAATGTGAACGTCATGGTATTAATGACAAAACTGCTCCCTGCTGCCTTTTTAATATTTATTTTTATTTAACCCATCAAATCCTGTGCAAATGAATCTAGTTATTCAGATATTCTATTTCTTGTAGTTGTGCACCAGTCTAGATAAATTCACACCATAGCTGTAGAAGTAATTAAAGGAAGCAAGCAAAACCAAATTTGTGTTTGTTTCTTACTTCTGAATAAAAGCCCAGCTCATAATGTTTTGGGTCTGATGAAATGATGGCTCTAGCTTGATGCCATTTCTTTTCACATTTTATCGGTCAAGCACATAATTTACAGACAATATAGGCTTTCATCCTCTTTGATTAATGTTGTACTGTAGCTAATAACCCTTAAAGGCATTTGAGCCTCAATGTATGTTTCTAATTCATAATTGGTACCACTGCATGTGCATTCAACTTTGCTAATGTTAATTATTAAAAAAATAACTGTCAAATAATGCAAGGACATAGTTAAAATTATGATGATTGTTATTTTGCATGCTTTCATTTCACCCTTGGTTTTAATTAAAACCTCAATTTATAGAAATACTGTATGTACATATAATCGTTGTGGCTGTGTAAATGTATCACTTTTGTACACAAACAGCCTTTTGCTTCAGGTTGGAAAGGCAACAGCTGCCTTCAGTGAACTATTATCACGGAGACATTTTTACATGCAGGTCTAACATGTCAGCCTGAGTTGTTATTCAATTAAACCTAGAATTTACCAAAGATCCAGACTGCTCTATTTACCACTGAGTGATATTTACTCTGTTGCTTCAACACCAAAAAGTACATTCACATCTCTTTTAATTAAATATTAAAAGTCAGAACAAAAAATGTCACTTGATTTAATATCTTTTACTTTATCGTATCAACCAGCTGAAGCTAAGCAGGTGTGCTTGGTCAGTACTTGGATGGGAGACCTCCTGGAAAAAACTAAGGATGCTGCTGGAAGAAGTGTTAGTGGGGCCAACAGGGGGTGCTCACCCTGTGGTCTGTGTGGGTCCTAATGCCACAGTGTAGTGACAGGGACACTATACTATTAAAAAGGCACCGTCAAACTGAGGTCCTGACTCTCTGTGGTCATTAAAAACCCTGGGGTGTATCTTGAAAAGAATAGAGGTGTAACCCTGGCGTCTTGGCCAGGTTTTCCATTGACCTTTACCAATCATGGCCTCCTAATAATCCCCATCTATGAATTGGCTTCATCACTCTGTTCTCCTCCCCACTAATAGCTGATGTGTGGAGAGCGGACTGGCGCACTTTGGCTGCCGTAACATCATCCAGATGGATGCTGCACATTTGTGTTAGTGGAGGGGAGACCCCATTACCTGTAAAGTGCTTTGAGTGGAGTGTCCACAAATGTGCTATATAGGTGTAAGGAATTATTATTAATAATTGACAGGGTGAGATGTGTTTGAAGATTTTCAAATCAACCTAAAACTTGTAATTTCTAAAATGAAAAAAAAAATCTTGAAATACAATGTTTTCTTTGTGAAATTAATAAATCAGTTTACTAGAACACAGAATACTGTTATGATTATAATGTTATTTTCATATTTTTTTCTTGAACACAAAAAAGCTTGAAAGTTTTATTTGTTTTACTCCACTTTTTTGCTGACAATGAACTGAAGGCAGCAGAGCCCCTTTATGCATTAACAAGTTGATTTCTTTAAAGTTCTAACCAATTTTAATCAAACATATCCATTACTGTAATTGCCTCATTTGGCTCTGTATGATTTGCTCATTGCCTTTCATTATTTAACCAATTTAATACATGGTTATCTTGACAGACTTGATCTAATAGATACTATGGCCAACAAAACCAGTGACAAATGCAAATCAAAGTCACATTTTTTCTCTGTTGCATAGAAGTAAGTTGCATATCACTGTGGATATGTTAAGTGTTAATTTGGACAAAATGACAAAAGCAGTGTACTGTAAGATGTGGTAGTTCAGGTGGGTAGCTGCGTCAGCATGCATAGGCTACTGTACAGTAGGATGCTAAGTAGAAAGTCTACAGCCCTGTACTCATAGATCAAAAGTCTTATGCTCAGGAAAGGATAGATAAGCATTACAGCCTGGAGGTTCCAGGTTCAAACCCACAGCATACAACCTTTTGCCTGGGTTGGAATTTCTGCCTTTATTGAAAAAATAGCTTTATCAGTGCAGGGGCTGAAATAGAAAAGCATGCAATAGGGCCTTTCTTAAACTGAGAAACAGCAGGAGTTATCAGGTTCCCATAGGACTTCACAATGGCAAGTGCAAGTAGTGCTGGTCTTCAAGCTGTCAGTTTGGCTGACAAATGTCTGTTCTGGTTTCCAGTGCAAAAAAAGAGTTGACTTGGTATTAAGTGGGTTTAAGGTTCCTCAAGGTCAGGAATATAATATGAAAAATTAAATGACAGCGAAATCCATTACAGTTTACTGGCAAAGCAAAAAGTGAAAGTGAACTGGAAAACTTATCTGGCTGTTTGAGGATCATTGCTACTGTAACTGCAACACCAGTCTCTGGTGTTACCTGTCCTTAATTTTTTTAAGCTGTCCCCAGTAATTATAATTGCTTACACCTACTGTATATAGCGCTTTTCTGGACACTGCACTTTACAGGTAATGGAGACTCCCATCCAAAACCACCAATGTGCAGCATCCACCTGGATGATGTGATGGCAGCCATAGTGCGCCAGAACGCTCACCACACACCAGCTCTCAGTGGGGAGGAGAACAGAGTGATGAAGCCAGTTCAGAGATTGGGATTATTAGGAGGCCATGATTGGTAAAGCCCAATGGGAAATTTGTCCAGGACATACAATATTACACCCCTACTCTTTTCGAGAAACACCCTGGGATTTTTATTTACCACAGAGGGTCAGGATCTCGGTTTTACATCTCATTCGAATGATGGTACCTTTTTACAATATAGTGTTCCCGTCACTATACACACAAAGACCACAGGGTGAGCACCCCCTGCTGACCCCACTAACACCTCTTCCAGCAGCAACCTTAGCCTTCCCAGGAGGTCTCCCATCCAGGTACTGACCAGACTCACACCTGCTTAGCTTCAGTGGGCTGCCAGTTGTGAGTTGCAGGGTGATATGTCTGCAAAAGTCTACCAGGAGTGGGGAACCTGATAGTAACCCCCATCCTGGTTCATTAGTCAATATTAATTAACATCATATATTACAGTAAGTATATATCCATATACTGTAGCTCTGTTTTTTAATGTTGAGGGTTGACAGAAAATTCTGGTTCTATACTGTTAATCTTGACCCATCATGTTCAGGTCAAGAGATACAGTAAATGGAAATGTAAAACCAAACCATACCTTGATTGGCCAGCTTTTGTTTTCTACTCCTTAAACTGTCTTTCTCTGGAAAATGACATGCATTTTGCTGCAGTGTGAGAAAACCCTGACAAATTCACTGTTATGATCTATTAATGAGATCTCATTTTATTACTGCCTGAGTAGTTTTATTGTTATACTGAAAACTCTTCCTGCAAGGCACATAATCAGAAAGAAAGCAGCCTAATTCAGAAGGAGAAATCGACAGTACATGTAGGTACAAAGGTACTGTAATATTTTTATTAGGTACTACATTAACCCCAAATGTACTTATGAATTTGTACTAAGATTGTGCTACAGTATGAAAACACTCATCAGTTGTTAGGTGTTTACATTAAAGAATGCCACGAAAACACAGTATAGATACAATTCACAGTAAAATGAAAATTTAAATTTTCTTACGAAGGACAGCATGTCTACGCATAATTCTCTTTACATCTACCTCTTTATAGATACACAATACACTTAGTTTATTCATTCTATACCTTTATTCTTTTACAACCTATTGCATTTACATACAATATACAGTATACTGTTCAGTATGTTAATGCAAAGAATATTCCTAGAGGTTTGAGTAGGTTTATGAAGGCGCCAAAGAAATACTATTTCTTTGCTTCACCTTTTAGCATGTAATGAATCTTTACCTGTTCCTAAAATATTTCTACACAGGTTACAAAATGAATATGATGTTATTGGTTATTTAGCACTACAATGTGTACTTTAAAGCCTGAAGATACATTAAATAAGGAAACTTAAAACTACCCTCATCCATTTTTTTTCAAAAATGTGGATCTTGGACTTAAAAAAATATACTATTCCTACTGTCTGTTGTGTATACAGTACATACTGTACAGCTTGCAGTGTAACAAACCAGCAATTTTACTCTACTGTATATGAAATGATTTTTCAGATGGGAAAAGAACATAGAAGGGGTTCAAGATCATAGCACCCCATTATTTTCTGTGTTGCATCTAATATTGTTTTTCTCATATTTTTTCAGTCTTCTCAGAATACTTCAAACACTTCTAAGAAATGTCTGTCACGATATACAGAAATCATTTTCATCTTAAGCTTGACACATAATCACAACAATAGAATGTTCTCAGATGTAATCACTTTTTTTTTTGTTTATGAAGGCTTATAAACCATAAATTTGCTCACAATATTGAAGGCAGACACCCGTGAGGACTCCGCCAGCAGTTCTATCTTTTTATCTAGATTTTATGATACTTTGATAAACAGAAGAATTTAGCAAGATCTTTAAATTCAGTCCCAGTGAAAGTTTTATCAAAGAAAACTTATATGGATTTTTGTCTGACGCTGTTGGTTACACAAATTTTCAGTCTGTGGTTTTGAGATAAATTATAGGTCTTTAACAAAGCATGACTGAGTCATTCATCCCTTAGGCGATTATGTTTAGTCATACTGTACAGTATATGGTCTCACTGTTGCTGGGATGTGTAAAACATTAAATAACTTAAATATTACAATAAAAATGATGTGTCAAAAAATGTGTTGGATTATTTAACTCATCTTACCATTACTGAATCTCTTTTGAATTTAAAAGGTATCACCCAATTAATAAAATTCATACTGTATATTAGCTTTTTAAAAATATTTCACATACCTTCATCTGTTTCTTAGTAGTATGAAAATCATTTGTGGTAGAAAGGGCAGTAATTTAAATTGTAAGAAACTGTAATGCAGTTCTAAGGTTGTGCTACTAAGACTAATTAAAGTTGATCATAGCAGACACCTGTCACAGGTCTCTTAGACTAGCTAAATTAGCAGAAAAATGTAAAATAATAATGAAGTTAGTAGAGGATTCAATAGATGACTGTTGTAGCCAGTACTTGTGTTATGTTTTGAAATAATTAAAGCAGAAATTCAGATATTCCAAAATATTTTTTTCCTTTTAAGGTTCAATATTTGATAAACACTGTATAACTAATCTTTTGAGGAATTACTAAAGATGAGCTCTCAGTGTATAGAAATATCAGATGTTGTGACAATATTTTATCAGAAAATCATTGTTCAAATTCTATAATTTTTAAATGGATTTCTTCACAAAGTTGGAAAAAAGTGCAGACATACAAGTATTGATACATAACAAGGAGTTCATTTTTTATACTGTATAAATCACACTCTTGTAGTTAATGTGACTTTTTTTAAGATCTGTGTAAATCATCACTGCTACCTGTAGGTGTCTTGCTATGTTAATCTTATATTACAGGTATATATGTTCTGTTAATCTACAACAGGTACAAGATTTAAAAATAGTATTTGCCCCATCTTGGTTATGAAAGAAATTGAGTTTTAAAATGCTTATTGTTTTTCATTAAAAATGGTAAATACACTTTTAACACAATACATTTGAGACTAAAAGATAGCAGGCATCCATGCAAATTCTTCATATTTTGTTGTTTGAAGACATTCTTAAACGGGTATTTCATGAATTATTTCTGCATCATAAACTATATTTATTATATGAAATTTAGTCAGTCTTAGGAGTAACGGATGCAATATTGTTAAGGGAGAATCCAATAAATACTTTTAGATGTTTGTGTCTGTTTCTGAATATACTGCAGTTAACCCTCAATCTTTATATTTACTCATAATAGCTGACTTTGCTTTTTATTTTTATAAGACTAAGCCATTTTAACAGAGGAACATATTATCTTTTGACACATGGGTTGGCTTTTATCCATGGATACCAATGGGAAAGCCATTCCTATTTTTTCATTGCATTTCAATCAATGTCAAATGGACAGAGTTGTAGGGCTCCAAAACCTCCTCTCAGAGAATTTTACTCACAGTAAACTCATAGATCTAATCATGGAAGTCATAACACAATACATTCAATTCAATGGCTTTTATAAATATAATTTCTGTTGGCCTTTTCTCTCAACTTTGTGGTGAAATTGACATTTTGAAATGTCCTCCTTATCCCTGTAAAATAATTACAGGCTGTGAAAGAGTAACTGGAGTACCATTGCCTCACAAACTTGTTACAAATATCAACTTTGTCTATTAGCACAGAGTCGAATAACATTACTTTAATCTCTTGTACTTTCTGGCATTCACTTTAAAAAGGCACATTTAAAAGTTATACCTCACTGCTACTTTTTCTCTAATTAAATCCTTTGTACCACAATAAACCAGCTCCTGGGAGAGATGGCTACACTTGACAGAAAAATCAATAAACAAATCACATAAAAATAGGAGTTGTTTCAGCTTGTAAAATTCTAAATGTGCAAACAATTTAAGCCAAATGTTTAAATTATTCACATTTGTGCCATTTGAGCCAAAAAGGGACATTGAGTTTCTGTTACCTTTTGTAATGGAAACTTTCAGGATACAAGCATACGAAGTCTTTCACCTACAGTACCTAAGCTTTACCTGGAGTGAATACAACTCACCAGCTACCTCCCAACGTTTCACAATGTCTTTGAGTCACAGTTACATGATAGCTACAGAAGAAATACGCTTTCTGCAGTCCATAACAAATTACACCCATCCATCCAATTTCTGAGCACTTTATAAAAACAAAATGGTAGCAGGGGACACCACAGTCTATCCCGACAAGCATCGGGCGCAAGGTGGGATATACCTTGGATGGTACCCCAGTCCATCACAGGTAATACATTACTTTTATCTTAAGAAACAACTAATAGGTTTATTCCATGCTTTAAAGAGAAGAAAGAAAACACCAGAAGAAGGCTCCACAGCCGAAATGTTGTGTTTTCTTTCATCTCTTTTCAGCATTGAATAAACCTATTATTTGTTCCTTTGCAGCGTACGCATGCTGACGCAGCTACCCACCTGAAGTACTTTTATCTTAATTCGTGCTTAAGCTGTATTTTTATGGCGGGTGAGGGAATGAAACCCATATTTGTTCATCTTCCAGTTTTTCTGAGGTACTACAGTATTTCCAGTACGTAATAACCTCATCTTGTTTTACAGCTTCTGTTTCTATGTATTTCTTTGAACCAGTAAAATCTCATTATTGTAATTTAAAAAATGATAATGTCAGGCCTATAATAAAGCAAAACTTAGTTCATTTTAAATGACATCTGAAATTTGTGCTCCTGGCAAATAATGGGTAGACCTTGCACTTGGAATAATAAGAGTCGCCAGCTGCTTCGCTTGTAATGAAAAATTGACAAGAAAATCATCTTTTATTTTATTATATATTTATGAATACATACTGTTTTAGATACTGTAAGCAATTACAGAAATGCAATGTTTAATCCCCTTAAGTGTGGTACTTTAATGGTCCAACCATTTAAATTGGCCTCCAGGTTCTAAATGTGAATGATTCCTCAACTGATTTACATGGTAAAATAATGAAAAATAAATATTTTGTATGTGCTTAAGGAAACTATACCTTGATGAATAAAGGATACCTCCATTTTGTCTCAAATGCTAAACTGCTTTGTTTAACAAAGTTTAAATAACTAATTAGAAGTTAGTGTTTTAATGGTTTAGTAACCTGCTGTATAAACCCTGAAGGACTGTAGTTCTCAGGATCAGTTTCGGAGGCACCTTCAGTAAGCCTATTTACACCATTAAGACTCAAGATTTATGAAAAGTAGCCTCCCAAATTAAATACATTTCAAGTTGTGAAGACCTAGTGAAAGTATGTCTGAATACAAAAAAACTTCCTTTAGCTTAATATTTTTTAAAAATCTATAACTTTCCAAATATGTTTACTTCATAGATTGATTTACAACAAAAAAGATCAAATGTCAGTTTTATAATACAGAAGTTTGATTTCCTCCTTAATAAAAACAGACCTAACTCATGTTTGCAATATTTGAGATAAATATCCCAATAAAATGATTTATGTAACATTCGGTACCTATTTTCTTGTGATTTCTTGTAACCATACTAACATTAAAGAATAATTCATGTTTGTCTTTGCACAGTGGAAAATCAAACGTTATAAGCACCTACAGTATTTTAAAAGTTGTCAGAAGTGAATGGTGTTGTATAGAAAATGCATGCTTTATTTGGAACATACTGTTGATGACTAATGTCTTGATTTTCCATTTTTTTTTAAATAATAAAAGCAGTTTCAGCTGAGGTGTCCAGCATACACTTTGAATTTGAAGCCTTAGGCTAAGATATACAATAATTTATTAATTTTATAAAACACAGGCGATTTACGAAATAAACTAAAAAATGTAATTATGTGTAAGGGAATACAGGCAGATAATGTATGTTTTTCCCCTTTTTCTACCAAAATACTTTAAGCACTCTTGTGAACATTTCTAGTACACAAAATAAAATACAGCTCCCATGTTAGTGCCCATAAAAATGATTTAAGAGAATGACATAGCAATGAAGTTTCCTTTTTAAAGAGAACTGTATTGTATACTAAGATAAAGTAACTTGCATGCATAATAAGATGTTTTTTTTAATTTTAATCAAACTGTATTTTTGTATAACTGTATAATGGTACACAAAACAAAATGATGCTGATCTAAACTGTAATAATAACAGGAGCCGTAAAAATGGGGAAAAAAATATGTTGCAAGATTTTAAGTCTCTCGGCTCAAATAAAGCTGTGTAGACCAAATAAGCTTTGATTCTTCACATTTTTTATTTACTTTGGTCTTTTTCAGCTTTTTCATTAAATCCTTCAGGCTTACTTCAAGCCTATGGATCACATTGACAACTGCAGAGTGATAAGGTTGAGAAGCACTCTGTAAGTGCAGCAGGGAAAATGAGAAGAGCCAGAGAGACAAGGGACACTCTACTCTGAAATTCCATTAGAAGAAGATGTCAGTGTGCTTTGTGTTTAATAGAAACGTACATTGCTGTAGTGGCAATAGTGGCTTGGAGTCTTTGGGACAAATCACACATAATGACAGGTGGCACTGAGAGCCAAGAATAAATTCATCTCTGTCTCTGGGCGGAAACTGGTGTGTCACCTTTTCATCAGATTTAGTTTAAGGCTCATGAAGGTTGTAATTGCAGGTGCCATCCTGAGCACTGCAAATAGTTTGTCAATGCCCATCAGTCCACACCACAAAATTAGTAATCTCATAAACAACTGCAACTTAAAGTCTTAACAATGAAAATAGATACAGTACATACTGTATTACAGGACCCTTTGGGGTCTGCCCTTCTTTAACATTCCTTTACCACCTCCCACAACATTTTCACTTACAGTATGCTCAATTGGTAGCTTTCTAGACACTGCCTTTCTTGAAAGATTTCTTCCAAACCTTCTCCCAAGCCTCCCAGGTGTAAGGTGCAGCCCAGTGAGGCTTTGAAATAGGTTTTAGTGTGAAACGGCTTCCAGAGAATAGAGAGTAAAGTCACCATCTGTCAGAGATCAACTTTCTCTTCCCCACTTCCATAGTCCACGTATTGTATAGCATGAAGAGCTTCCTGCATGATCATAAATGTTTTAGGAAAAGTCAATCGAAATTAATATCTGTGAACATTGAATACATCACAAGGTGAGCTGTCAAACATTCCTTGGCCTAAATACAGATGTAGCATTGCCACAGTTGCACAACTGACAGCTGCCAGCTCTCTTAAACACAAGAGACCTAAGTCTAACTGAACTCTACATACGGTAGGCCCAATTATTATACATCTGTGATAAAGTGATATACAGTATATCTTTCAAAACACAATTTGTGCAGCCTTGAGCCAAGATGGCCTCCTGTTAATTGTGAAACCTGGAGAATGAGGGATGATCTGAAAAAGTAATTGTCACTCAGGAGGGAGCCAAAATTTCACATGAGGGCAAGTAGCTGTCAGGATAGGCTCTGCGTGATATTTGCCAATCCTTTGGCCTATTAAAAGGCTTACAAGACCAGTTGGTAGTCGTAGAAGGTTTGCAATCAGTGTCTAGTGTCTAATATGAGCTCTCCAGAGGAGAGCTCATATTAGTAATGGATTGGGCTGTCTTTCAGACATGTGACACTCAGGCCAGGGAGGTTTGGGAAAATACAGTTTATGGTTTACTGCATGATTCCGAGTTTTGTCATGACTGTTTGGCAGCTCTCTTGGAAGGCCCAATGGGAAAAGGTACACTGCTGAGGAACAGGTTTGGCTTGTTGAAGAGAAGAGTCTAGATGCCAGTGGTGGAGTCCTGAGCACTCCATTTGCCTTACCATAGGCAGATAGCTAGGTGGTCTTGGAAAATAAGAAAGAGAATGGAAAAAACCCAACTGGTGCATGTACTGCTGCTGTGTCAGGGATGCAGGTGTTGGTTACAGATAGGCATCCTTGGCTAAATGAAATCAGCCAGGAAAGTTACTGTTTGATAGAAAAAAGGGGGTGCTTGTGAAGAGCAGGCTTGAAATGTTGAGCTGAAGTGAAAGGTATGAAGATAGAGAATTGACTGACACAGAGATAATCGGGTTGAGTACTCAGATGGTTCTGGATAAATAAAGATGGACAATGAAGAGTTAATGGTAGGATCTAGCCAGTATGATGAGATTGAGTGTGAAGAGTGCCTGCCTGCATTTGTCACAACACCATTTACATACTGTAATAGAAGCTGAAATAGATTAATTAGAATAAAGAATAGTTTTGAAATCTTTTGCTTTAACTGCTTGTTAAGTTACAGTAGTTTACAAAATCATGATAAAAGCAGATTTTTAAAAGAATGATATAAAGAAAACTCGTTTATTTGTTAATTGAACAGTTGTAGATTCATCATTAGAAATGTAGTTTAATATCACAATTCTGTTGTCTAAATTTGGTATATGATTGTGCTTTCCAGATTTTAATTAGGTATTTTTCACTTGTAGTTGGGTTCAGCTGGGTTTAAGTTCAAGTACACAGCTGAGGTCATATGGATTTCTTGCTATTGCTAGGGCCAATACTAATTAACATTCAATACTGATCTAAAAAATGCAGATACCACTAATTAAACATTTTCACTTTATACTCTGGAATTGTGAAAAACAACTTATTGGAGGTCTAAATAATTAGGAAAGCATACCCTAAGTAGAGGCTTATTAAGTTAACCTTTCAATATCTTGGTCTGCATCAAAATTGGGATTACAGGTACAGTACAGTATATTGCTTTAAAAGGTTGACTCGATTTGGATTTGTGGAAGAGTTTTCACACCATGAATTCCAGTTTTAAGTTCAATTTTATACTACTAAGGTCATGTAGTGTGTAAAATATTGCTCTTCAAAAAGAATTGAAAATAGAATGTCCTAAATCATTTTTGAAACCAATGGAATATTATGAAAACATCCTTACTGGAGATCTAGTTTAAAACAAAAACTACTGCTAACCCTAAACTGCTGCTTATAAAGACAAAAATATTTCACTTTTACAGTCTGTATATGGGCCAGGTTAATATTACTGTGAAGGTACAGTACATATGAGTCAATTTGGAACCATGAGTCTGCTTTCATTGTGATGATTATGTTTCAACATTAGTTTGGTTTGAAGTTAAGATGAATAATTTTGTAAGTCATCTAGAGCAACCGGTATCAATGGACACAGTAATAAATAAGTGAATCACAGGCTTATGAAAAAGATCAGCTTGCACTTAATAAATATTAAAACCCTTTTCTCCATATGGAGTTTTAATTTGCTCCATATTGTGTTTTCATTATGGTAATTTAGTATGATTCACCCATAGTTTGGGTTTAACTCAATGTTACTGTACCATTGAGGTCAAATGGAGAACTTGCTATTGATAGGCCCAATACTAATTGTGCAATTTCACTGGTTTATAAAAAAAGTGCACGTACTGTAGCAGTAGATAAACATTAAACCCCTCTTTCAAGACTGGAAAAACGTAATTGATGGTTCCCTTTAAAGTGAAAGCTAACCCTATCCCTCACTCAGGCTGAAGATACAGTACATTTACTTATATAATAAGACACATATTTGAAAGAATAATTCCATTTCAGTATGTTGCTTTGGAGACTGAAGTAATAAAGTTTCATCATAATTAATTTTTGCCATGACTATTTTGATGCCAAATTATAATTCATTTTTCAAATTACAAACCAAAAAATACATATTCATTACAGTGTTCGCCTTAGAACAAATAACTACTGTACCACCCTACTGCCTACAAATGTCATTCATCTGTTCTCAAAGACACAAATGGCAACTTAGACAAAATTTGAAATCAAGTGATCTATTCAGCATCAGTGTTCTGTATCAGGTACCCTTTAATAAAATTGGTTAAATACCAACAAGTACTTAATATTAACCTTTCTTAATCTACAATTTGTTCTCTGTAAATGATTGATTATCTGTCCAGGTTTTAACTCCTCTAAAAAAATAGTTACAAAACATAATCATTAGTGAACGGCAAAAAAGATAAGATAATATAACTTTAGGGGCCATACACAATTTCTTATATTAGGAATTTGTCTTTTTGCATGCCCCAGGTAGCTCACCATAAGACACACAGACAGGGAGAGAAGCTTGAGAGCAGAGTGCAGGGTCAGCCATTTATACGGTGCCCCTGGAGCAGCTGGGGCTAAGGGCTTTGCTCAGGAGCCCAACGGAGTAGGATTCCTCTGCTGGCCGTGGGATATGAACCAGCAATCTTCCAGCCACAGAGCCACCGCACCACCTTAGGAACCATATTCTAAAATATATTCTAAAAATATAGATTCTAATTATAATATATGCTTCCTATATTCTTAAATATAAATAGCATCTACATGTGTAAAAGTTTAAAAGTCACAGAAAAGTGATGCTTGCAATACTTTGAATATACTGTACAATAAATGTTTTCACTTGCGTTTTAGTTTGAAATATGATTAAGAAATATAAATACAAATGTGTATATACTGTACTGTATATATTCCCACAGGTGCCAAATTTAAAAGTTTAACAAATGCCCAATATTATGAATTAATAATACGCTCACAAAAGTAAATATTTCAACAATAATGTATACTATGCTATATTAAATACATTACAAAACATTATTCCTTTCCAACCACAACTGGGTAAAGGAGATAAAACATGAACATACATGACACATTACACTGCATTGTTTATTATAGAGCTCTTAGTAATTTAGATTCTATGTACATGACTATCACAACAACAACATAAAAAAACTACAGCAAAATACAAACTGGAAACTGTCTTATATATTGTTTCAGAAATAGCAAAAAGCTGATTGAAACCCTCCAATGTGGCTTTTATGGAATGATCTACTCAGTAGCCTTCCCTAAACTGTTTTTGATAATGAGCTTTTTCCTACCATGAACATGTTTTTCTCCGTCTGGTGAAAAGACTCGTTGATATTTTTATGAACAGGAAGCTTTCTGAAATAAAATTTTCTCATAAAAAATGCATAAAATATTGTCACTACATGAGTCAACATTCAGTGTTTCTTTCCAAGAGAAAATGAACTGATGTACTGTAGTAGTATAGTAACTGCAGATCTTGACTATTAATTTTTAATGCTATAAAAGATGAAGTACATACTGTACTGTATGATTGGGAGTTTAAAGCATAGAATGCATTATGTGAAAGGGGTAAAAACAAATTCTAATTTGCTGGAGATTTCATTTTTTTCATTATCGAGGCAAGCCCTGCGTTTAGGAAATGCTGTATATCAAACGGTTAATCATATTTAATTTATTGCACATTAGAAATCCCATATCATTTTCTATATTATTAAATGTCTCACATTATGACAGCCAACACACTCCAGTACTATAATACAAGAAAAAAGTATTAGGCTTATTACTCTTGAGAGCAGCCCATGGTATTGCAGAACCTAATCACAAATTAATTTATTGATGTAAATCAAAGGCTGTTAAATCACACAAAATAAGTATATCAGCTAATCAGAATCATAATATACTGTACAATGAGAAAAAAAAATTAGGAAATGTAAATTAAAGGCTCAAATATTTTTTAAAAATCAGTTAGTCTACCTACTGTGCATCACATTTCATGCGTAGAGTACATGTACTGTAGACTGTATACAGGTTGGCGTAATAGATGGTGTAATGGGGTTGGAATTGAATAGAAACTCACAGGTCATAGAAAAATCTCTATGACACATGAAGTTTGGATGATGATTTTCTACAAACAAAAACATTCTTTTATAAGAGGTTTGCATTTCCGCCCCATTTAATTTTGGCCATTCACACTGAAACCACTGTATTTTGCTGATCTAAGACATATTGAAAAACTACTTTGCTCAATCCATTAACAACTGTAGATAGGCGAGTGTCTGCAATTTGTTATTAAGGTCTTTGAAGATTAATAGCTGTTTCATCCTTGGATCTGGCGTTTCTCAGACCATTTCGAATTTAAAGGCACAGGATTAAATCTATCATGTATGGAAAACGTGTGATTTTGATTTGATTGCTTAATCCCTGTTTTATGGACATTGTTTCAGGAAAATACAGCTTTAATTCCAAGACCATTCCCCCGAGGAGCTGCTGGAATGCGTTTTGAATGCTTAGCCGTTTTATTCTTGAAATTGTGCCCTTGACCCACATCTCTAAAATGAGAAATGGGTAACAGATGCCTAAACCATACAACCCTCACCAATTATTAGAGGTAAAGTGAGTCATTGTGTGAGTTTAGTCCCATAAGGTCCACTTTATTTCAAATAATTTCTATATGTGTAAGGTTCTTAAGTGATGCGTAACCAAAACTTTTTTTTTTTCCCTAGTGGTGGTAAAAAAATGTGTGGTATGTCAGGCCATAAAAGAATGTGTTTGCCCTTGAAACAATTGCAGCAATTTTACACATGCTTGGCTTCTGTATAGCTGGGCTGAAGGATGTGCATATGTCTAAAATTCAGCAAATAGGGAGTTATAAAAAGAAAAGAAAAAAAACATCAGGAATGACCAAACAGATTAATTAATAAGTAAAATAAAACATAATAACCACCAACTTATAAAGATTTTCCCAAGAAAATATCCAAGTTGTTGGCATAATTAGAAGCATATGAGTTATTTATTCTCTGGCATGGCTTTGGTGTGGCTGTGGAAATTTGTCTTTGGCTTTTCTCACAGAAGTACAAAACACACAAGCAAAACATAAGAGACACATAAAATTACATTAAATCACAACCTCAGTATGCGATACATAAATGGATAAATAAATAAAAGAAGAGGGGGAATACGTTTACATACCTTCATTGAGAAAATTTATTGTAAATGAGGAGACAAAGGACTTCTTATACACTGTAAATGTACCCTATACTGTCTTCCTGATAGGAGCATTATGAATTCAGAATGGAGTGGGTGTGTGGAAACAACTGTGAAGTTCCTTGCCATTTTGAGAACTGTATTATGATATATGTCGCAGAGCTGGGGCTACTGTTTCCCCAATTATTTTTCCTGGCATTTTCACAATCCTATACAGTTTGGTTTTGATTTTCAACCCCAGGGTTCCATACCAAACTGTCATGTTAAATGCCAGGATGCTCTCAACTAGGCTGGTTATACAGTATGCCATCTCTAGGATATTTTGACCAGCCTTTGATCAATATGCATTCCCAGATATTTAAAACTTGCCACAACCTCTACAGACTGACCATTGGTTACTATTGTCTGCAAAGATTGCCCTACATCGGTTATACCTATTTTTACTTGCAGACTTGGTCAGGGTACAACATGGTTGACTGTCTGGTGGATTCACTACTTGCATCATGTACTGTACATCACTCAGAGCTGGAAAAATAAAGTGTTGGGTGAATAAATCTTTGATTTGTTTTGATGCTTCTGGACACCTTCTGAGACTGCAGCGGAACACAATCATTGCCCCCTTTGGTAGTCTGACAGCACAAATGAATACAGCAGTAAATCATGATACCAGGTTTACAAACAGGATCACTAAACTTCCCCTATCTTGAAGTTCCCTTTTCCTGAAGCTATCTGAACCTATTTTTTCTTGTATCAAGTCTTGAGTAAATGCCATAGAGCTTTAAGACTTACGTTTTAAGAAATATATAGCAAAAGATGTGTCACTTTTTTCTCCATTATTGAATATGAACTATACATATAAACACCTCCAAAATTCATATATCTATTATTTAAATCTGTTTAAATCATCAAAATAAAAATACACTGATCCCAGAAACCTGTTACTTTTCCACTCAGGTGCCATACTGTATAAAAGTTTATATAACTACCATAAATGGAAAAACTCCTATGTTGTTGTCACATTAATTGTGGTATATTTTTGTATTGTTTGTTTATTTTCTTCTACTTATACATTTGCAATAAAATGTGCTGACATTGCCCTGCTTGCAACAACTCAAATGCATGAAAACTCCACATACTGAAGAGTACAGCACAGCCTAATTATGCCACAGCTAGTGAGCACATTATTTGATTCAAAACACTTGTTAAGAGACTTGATCATAACTATATTTTACACTGATGATCAAGAGGAGGGGTTCATTTGTGTCTTTAATTATGTGAAAAAGCTACAGCTTTGATTCGAATAATTGTTTTGACAAGTATGAAGCTTCAACATGCATAACTTCATACCTTCATAGGAATATTTTTCTCCTCTGCTTGAGAACAATGAACATTCTATCTTCAGCTACTAGGTTACAGGGTTTCATTTTTGCTTAATTTCTTGTCCTTCAGTTTTTAAAGCTCTCTATAATTACAATATGATGAATTCTAATCACAGATGCGAAAATAAGAAGGGCAGATGCATATATACAGTATATACAGCATACTGTATAATGTATATACCTGTATATAATGTACTGTATATGTCTATTTTTGCAATATAGCATCAGATTTCCATTTTTTATTCCTTGCCTGCATTTATTTTCTTAGTTAAAATATATTAAAGCAAAGCAATTACTAAAAAATAAAATATAGTTTCTTAATTTCCAAATAAGGACAGAGCAGTTGAGCCTTCTTCAGGCTCTTTGGCTTAATAGATGAAACATTGTATTCACTTTCTACTTTTCTATATGCAAGTAACCAATACTCGTTCCTTTGCAGCCTGTACACTGACAGGGCTCCCAACAACTGCCTATATAAAAATCCATACAATTATAATTTGTATAATAACTTATACAAATGTTATACTGTATAAATACTTTATTTATACAATAACTTATACTTATACAGTATATATTTTATACTGTAATTTGCTCAGATGTACTGGACTAGGATGAGTCTGGATTACATTTTGAAACAAAACAGGTAAAGCCTTACCAAAGAGATGAAAGGTTAAGAAAAGAAAAATAAACTCCAAAGAACACCAATTCATCTGTGAAGCATGGTAGAGGTAAACTTTGATCTGTGCATACACAGCCGCATTTCTGAAGATACGGTAACTAACGATGGGAGCAGCAGCAGAATGAGGTCCAATGTATACAGAATCATTCTGTCTGCTTATGTAGAAGAAAATGCTTCTATGCTTATTGGGCTGTGCTTTACTTTGCTGTATGACAATGACCCAAAACATCAGCCATTGAAACCAACCGGGCCAACCTGATCTCCAGTTTTTAATCCAACTGAGCATGAATATTTACATACTAAAGAAGTAATTGAAGTCAGAACACACAAAAGAAAATGTGGCTGTAGTAAAGGATTTACTTAGGAAACTCAATGAATTCCAGACTTCACACAGTTATGGTCTCAAAGGGATAAACAACCACATACAGTACATTTCATCCCTGTACCCAATACTGCTCACTTGAAATCACTGGGATCAGCAAAATGTATGTTTATGTTGCCCAAAAATAACAAAAGCACACCACACGTATCACGAACTTACAATATCATTCATATTAATCACATTATGACAAATACAAATTACTTGATGGCATAGCAAAAACAATTTTTGACTTGTTGTTCCAAATGCCTTTGCAACTGCCATTCTATTCTGCTACTAATGTAGTTTTTTCCTTATCAAAAAGCCTAATGAAAAATGGAATACTGCACAGATAATAGTGACAAAAAGGTTTGTCTGAGGAATTTTAACCTATGTAATAAAAAAGTTAAGGAAGAGCATTGAATACTTCTAAAGAAGACCTTTGCTTTTTGTTTATTTTGAAAATTCTCTGTATCAAGCCAAATATATCACAATAAATATGATGATTCTTTAAAAGCATTTAACAAAAAAATGAGACCACAAAATGTAGGATGAAAATCATTGTAAAATTCATAAATGTAACAAAATTTAGAATTACTTTAAGTGCTTTTTGTTATTACTGTATCTTTTGAATCAGGAGTACCTAAATTACAAACATGACTGATAACATATTCAGAATCATATTTACTAAATGTACTCCTTCTCAGGTCACAAGCTATGATTCCTCCACATCACAATTTCCCTAAATTCAATTGGTGTCCTTTATTGTTAAATGTTAAATAATAAGCAGGTACGTCTTCCAGCTAGTAGAAGACAAAGAATCCCTGTAGAGTCATTTTTTTGTGCATTTTAGCACTTGACTGAGAGAGTTGTTGCAGCATTTGTAAGAAATGCAGGTCAGGAGGTCTCACTTGAAGGCTTTTCTCCGTTTATCCACAAAGAACAAACTTAGCTCAGTGGATATGAGGACAAGAAAATAATATTAGGATGAAGAAGTCTGAGAAACACCCCTTCTGCAACTTTGAGAAATGAGGTTATGATTATCTATCATGCTGTTCTGTCATTTAGTGGGGTGTAATATGTACTGAAACCCTAATGGATTCGCAATGTACTTGCTTATGGCTGGCTGAGCAGCTGTGCAGCTTGTCTGAATGCAGCTCTACTTTTCATTTTAAAAATTGCGATTTCCATTTTATAATCTATATTCATTTGTCATCCAGCAGCATGCAGAGACTCAGAGACAAGAATAGCTCACATTGCACTTTTAATTCTCGGAAGGATTGTTTGGAAATGACAGACCTGTGCATCTGTGATTTGGACAAGGTTCTGACAGATTTCTGAACATGTGCTTTTATACATACAGAATCAGAAAAGAGAAATCCTCCTTACAAATGAAAATTCTTCAGATTCCAACATTAGATCCTGGAATACATTTTAAAAAGACAAACAATATTGTCCAATAAGACCTCGGTACATTTTAGAAGCTATAATTTAATGCCTGAAACAAAATAAGATAAGTAAATAAGAAACAAGAACAATTTAATAACCATTATTAAGAACTGTAGGTTTTGGGTTATGCTCAAGCTGCTATTAATAAGACTTCCTCATGTTCAGACAGCAAGTCAAATTTCTATTTGTTTCCGACAAATTGAGTGCCTGATGATCTTTTGTTGATCTTCTTATTGTACTGTCTCCTTGTGTTTGCTTTAGTAAATGTTCATAGAACAGGTGCTTTGATTACTATGAATACAGTTATGTGCATACAAAGATAGTTACTATATGCTGATTTGTTTCCACTTTTGTAATTAGTTTGTCATAATTTCAATTATAACACATTGTTCCTTTCCATGGATAACCAGATGTGGTTAGTAAGACCACATACTGTATTTCCTACACCATCTCATTGTAGACAATACTGTACAGTATATCAAAAGCATGAAATATGGATAAAGTTCTGCAAAATAATGTACACTGCATTTGTATAGTATTAGGGACACATCCAAGTAAATGTATGCATCCTTTTTAATAATAATTCCTTACACTTATACAGTATTGCACATTTCTAGACACTCCACTCAAAGCACTTTACAAGTAATTTGTTCAGACCTCTTCATTTTCAGGTGGAGAACACTGACTTAATTTTTAAATGAATTCGGACAAAAATGAAAATTAGTGCAGACAGTAAGCTTTTCTCCCCAAGAGATAGTTTGCAATATTCTATGGAATAAGTATACTGCAGTAAATTACATCAAAAGAATGACTGGAAAAACATGGTGCAGACATAAAAGGTGGATAGTACAGCAGTTTGCTTTCATCTTACAGTATATTGCTTTCACATTCCATCGATTTACTGTACTGAAAATGTACCAGTGTCCCTTGAATTTGATATTTATGTAAGCATGTACTAACATAATTTAGTTTCCATATGTAATTTCTGAACATAATATCTACGTACCTTTAAATATCTTGCTAGTATAAACTAAATGCACAACAAACCAATTGAGGAAACTTGCTTACATAAACCTTATTTCTACAGTATATCACTTAATGGCTCACATCAAAGAATGTGCTATTCTGACTGATGTTCACTGTTCTCTCTCTCTCTCTTGAATTTTAAACAGGTTTCTTTGAATGTGAACTCCTAATAATATTCACAGTTATTTATTAACTGTACTGTATGCTGCATTTTGTTTATCATGTTTAGCAAGGATCTCCCTTCTTTTTCCTTATTTTTAATGAGACAGGGAGGCTCATCCCACAAGCCATGAGAGTGACGTTAGGATCATTGTTCTAAGCAGATTTAATTCGAATAAAAATGTATTTTTTCAGCACCGCCAATTGTTCACGATTCACCCTTCAGCACAAAAACGTAGCTTTTAGTATTTGTGAGTGGAAAACGACTCTTAAAAAATTGGACAGGTACACAGATTCAACAGATTATTTTCAAATCTCACCTAATGCAAGCCTTGTGATAAATCTGAACGTGTTCAGCTTTACAGTGTTTTGATAGGAGGTTCTTCAAACAATCCTGTAGGGAACAGAATGCCCATTTTCAGAGAGGCCCTTATTTTAATGTCCATATATGTGAGATTTACAGATACAAAGCTTGAGATTCGAAGTCAACAACTGAGGCTTTTCTTTTCTCATTGCAAACAAGGAAGTGGGGGCTTGCATTTTTATCCTTTCCTATCCCCCCCTGTTTTTCCAGTTCCACATTATAAATCAGTGATTGCTTGCTTGCATAATTCTCCCCTTAAAGAAAAATTGACGAGCATAAAAATAAAACAATACAAACAACAGCAAAAGTGTGTTAATTGTATGGGTGAAGGCAAAAATAATTCGCACAGTTTCACAGTGCATTTTTTTACAGGTTAATGTCTTTATTCATTGTTTACATGTGATATTTATTTCAGTAAATAAACTTATGGAGTATATTTAAAAATTCAGATTTAAGTATTCTTGTAGAGATTAATATAATCTGACCATGAAAATGTCAACATAAAGACCTACAGTATATTTTTCACAAGTAGCCTTTTTAGCTCATTGTTTCCTATTTTGTGTTTACAGGTTATTTTTACTACCTGCAAAGTTTCCTCTTATCTACAGTACATTAACATTCACCTGACATTCCGTAAATTTATTTGAAGCTTATTTCATTTGATCTTTTGAGACCAGTTTCCCTCAGTCCACATTGTGTGGGAGGGTAATAGTGAATAAACTGCAACTTTTTTCTTTCCTAATTCTCCTCTCGAATATGTAGCTTTCTTGAAAGTGGGTTGTCTGAGCGATTGAAATGTTCAAGCTACAGGTGTGTGACTGTGAAAGGCTTGTGTCACACCCTTTATACTTGACCTCCATGTACTGTATTTTCCTCCACAATGTCATCAGAAGTTTACAAGTCACCAGCACCTAATCCTAGGAAAGTAGTACTGCTGGGAAGACAGGTAAAATGGCCCTGAAAAACAACAGCATTGCATTTAAACTGGTGCATCCACAGCTCTCTGTTTCAGACAAAGAAGCCTGTAACTACAGAATACTGAACTATCACTCATTCTATTTTTTTGTAGGACAGACACACTTTTCCCTAACCTTTTTGTTTTACTTTAAAACCTGCTGAACTTGCATTTTTCTTATTCTTTCTTCTTTCAAAGTAGCTGACTATATGTGTGGGTAGCGAAGATGAATTGATCATACCATGCTCCTTTAAATCAAGAGAAGAAGGAAAGCTTGGCTTTAATCATATTTTGTGCTGACCCCACTTATCTTCATCACCTGTTGTTTAATCCTGTCAGGGCTGATATATATGCTGTTATCTCACTGTTCTAGGCTCATTTTATAAGTGTATAAACACTTGAACCCATTACTGATGCATACTTAAAAACAAGCAGTTTATTGCTACAGTATGTTTTAGTATAAAATCAGAAAACTTGACTTTATAAATAAATAATAATCTTATTTTTTTCTGCTTTCAAGTAATGTCAAAAGTTATAGCCTAAATATAAAAAAATACCATAAACATACAGTACAGTATTATTAGCAAATTCGTGCAAAAAACAAACATTTCTTTTCAAGAATACAAGCCAACTTTTACAGTTCTTAAAGTGCAAGATGCTAGAGTAAAGATAAAGCAAGAACATCAGATCGGTTTCAGATTAAAGGAGGCCATTTGTCCCCAAATGCTCAATCGGTTCTGTCTTAATCACAAAACTAGGACCAAACAAAGGGAGAACAGAGTAATCATCAGGGCTAATCTGCATGTATTTGGGAAGTAGAGGAATCCAATGTACCCAGAAAAAACAAACACAAAAGGGGAGAATATGCAATCACCACATACACACCAAAAGCCAGAGCCAAATATGGAACCCTAGAGCTGAGAGGCAAAGTACTAAACTCAATTCACCTGTGCCACTCATTTCCAGTATAAGCCAGAGTAGAGTTCTCTCTTAATGCATATGGATAGTGCTATAAATCCCTTCTACATGGGTGCCATAAACATTGAAGAATTGGCTAGATATCCTCTCAGTAATCCTGCACCTGTAGAGTAAATATTAGCATTCTGTATGGCCATCTGATTCAGACACAACCTGTTTTGGAATGTCAAACTGTGAGGCAGAGTGTTTTTTTTTTCTTTTATCTGTTTTGTACGTTTTTTTCTCACAATTTTATTATTGCATGCCAAGCCTCAGTTTACTGTCACAAGAGTCTTTTGCAGACTTTGTTTACAAAGCCCATATACAATATTTTGTTTCTGGTGAACATTTATTTTCACGTACACTGCATCTTAAGCAGTTAACTACATTTTATGCAACTTGTGTGATCTGTTGATCTGTTGAGAAGAAAATATTTTAATTAACATTCATCATTCAAAAAGCTTTAACCTTTGACCCAAATTAAGTCTGGGCCCCTTGTGTCTGAGTGATTACCGTCAGCAATTAGACAGCATTACATCTTTGCAGGTAATCAGAAAACAGTGAATTTTGTTATTAGCCTCTTGGACTTGGTGTCATGCGTAATCAAATATTTTGCTCTTTTGAAAGAGTAGCTGAGAGGCAAGGTTTCTCTGGACAGATAAAGTAATTCGAAGATTGAGTATTAAATTTGAGTTCAGAGTCCAAACTACAAATCAAATGAATCAAACAAACTGTTTTAATGTTGTAGTTTTCACAAACCGAACTGGCATGTTAGGAATTTTGAATATTAGGACAACAGAGCAAACATAAGACAGAGAAAATAAAATACGTCTGAGTTATGCTAAGAATTTCAGTATTTCCTCTAACAAGGCTAGACCTTATTATATTTGTATTATGCCACAGAAAGCTTGTATAACATGCCTGCAGTATTTCAGCATTTTGGTTTGCTCGATGCCATGTATTTACAGGTACAAAATCTCCTCATTATGTTTTCCCTTAACCTTTATATAAATTATGTAAGTCTATGTTTGTAATTTACTTTCACATACTGTACAATTTCATTCTATCAAACACTTCCTGCTGTACTAGTCTGATGAAGGTCACGAAAGGTAGTTGTTGAAGCCAGGAAATTTGAGCAACTCCATTTTGACATTATAATCTCGTTTTCGGTGTTCATCTACAAGTCTGCTTTCAGTAAGGACTTGAAACAGCTAAAACTAAACCTGCCAAATGCTTTTTAAAATATTTTGTTTTCCAAAAACAAATACTGCACAACATACTGTACTTAAATATCCTCAACCAAGCTTTCCAGAGCGATGCACTGTATCTGAGCAGTAGATAGCTCCACTGAAATGCCAAGAGAGAACAGGATACCAACAAAGGAATGTAGAAGTACCTAATGCAATATCAAAATCTTTTAGGTGTGGTGACAGCAGTCAATGAAATCTGTTTCAGCAAGCAGCTAAGACAACAGTTAATGTTTAACAAGAGCAAAAGTTGAGAGGAATTAATACTCTTACAGAAAAAAAAACAAGCTTAACAAAACAGAACACACTTTACTGTAAATGTGTAAAAAGGTGCTTTTTGTGCCCACATAGCTTATACTTACAGTATATACAGAGCTTATATTTTTACTAGTGAACAAAGAACATACAAGAGACTAGGGACCTGCCAGATGATAGCATATGCAAATGGTTAAGTATAGTCTTGTGACAAGAATTTAAGCAAGCCCACTAAAATCTTACAAATAAAATGTATAGATGCTCAACATACAGTATATTGTCTCAAATGTTTTAACTAGAAGTGCCTTCATTTGTAACATTCAAACCCACATCTGTTGCTAAAATGCAAAAGGTACGTTCTAACAAGGAAAAAAGAATTAAACACCTAAACAATGTCAATTCATATATATACAGTATATACAATATATGAATATAAATGTGCTAACCATGTCAGTTCAATTCTTGTGCAATATATTGTCTCTCTTCTTTGACTAGAATCCTCTAGATGTATGTATAGAAAACATACTAAGCATAACAACAATTATAACGGCAACCAAATTTACATTTTATCAGAAGAATGGAAACAATTTTGTAGTTGGTGCTCTGAATTTACTCCACAGTCACTATCAGGCAGGCATTGGTAACTTCTATATGCTGTCATTAAAAGGGAGTCTGTGAAATCTTAGGCTATTAGCATGTTCCACTGTTAATAATAATAATAATAATAATAATAATAATAATAATAATAATAATTGCTTACACTTATATAGCGCTTTTCTGGACACTCCACTCAAAGCGCTTTACAGGTGATGGGGATCCCCTCCACCACCACTAATGTGCAGCATCCACCTGGATGATGCGACGGCAGCCATAGTGCGCCAGAACGCTCACCACACATCAGCTCTCAGTGGGGAGGAGAGCAGAGTAATGTAGCCAATTCATAGATGGGGATTATTAGGAGGCCATGATTGGTAAGGGCCAATGGGAAATTGGAAGCAATACGAGATGTGAATCTGCAACATGTGTTGCGCAGGGTTTCAAATGCTGTTGTGAAAGATTCTATCCAATTCCTGTAATATAGCCTGGAGAAATTGGACAAGAGCTTTGACAAACCCAAGATGCCACACTTCTACCAGCTTATCCCACACATGCTCAATGGGGCACAGGCATGGTGAAAATGGTATTTCCATCACAACTGTCACATTCTTTTCTAGTTTCAGTAGTAAATAAGAAGCATGAGGATGTGTTGTCTTGCTAAGATAGAGTCAGAACAGGATGAGCCATCAGAGATTCCACAATCTTTGGTCGATTGACTTCTTCAATGTAGCCCTGTCCAATCACACTCCATCTGAGTCTATCACACATGGATTATATACTTTTGATCCTGGGGATGCATTGTACTTGTAATGTCCCATATAAAGACTTATCCTTGACACACTATTTGGCTCTGTAAATTTGCCTCCTGTTCTTATTTTTAAATACAATCCCATTTTTAGTAGTTTCCATTTGTGTTCTGTGGGTTGTGTTTCACTTCTAATTTGAAGACCCAAAAAGGATTTACTTACTATATACATTAAATATACAGTAGAGTGATACATTTCTTTAGAAGCTCAGAATTGATTAAACAGTAATCTACAGTATGAGAAAAAGCACTTATTTATTCACAAAGGAAAGGAAATATAATATAGGTTTCACTGAACATTTTAGCAGGAAAATTCAGTAGGTATGCACTGCATTGATCCGAATGAGTTCTGAAATAGAAAGTTATTAATTTCACAGGTGACTCAATGACTTTAGAGATTCTGGTACACAGCCTTTGGACAATGTGATCAATTGAATACATTTATTCAAGAAAATCAAGAATATAATGAATATTTATGCATACCCTTGATGAAATAGAAACAAACATTATATTGCAGAAAGTTAGTCTCACATAATATGTCTCACTTAAATTATAATGTTGTACTTTAATCATAATAGTTCTTGTTTTTTGGGATTCAGTTATTTACAACAAACAGGACTTTGTGAAATGCAATTAAAGATTTCTACATAACATTTTTTACAATTTATGCAAGAATCATTATCCAATCTGTAAATATTTCTGTTATTTGATGTTTATTTTTTCAACAGGGATATTAATAAACTTTGGGGGAGGGGATTGTGTACAGTATGTATTGTATATTCACACAGAATGAAGACATATTGTAATTCTTTAGTAAAATCAACTCTTCGCTTTACAAGTAAAATGTTTCAGTGTTCTGTTCTATTAAGAAAAATGCCTTATATACCCAAGCCATAAAAAGATGCCAATCTTAAATTGTTTATATGATTTAACGTTATAGACAACATGTCAATTTATAACCCCAAAACAAGCTGACACAATAAACCATTATGCTAATGAAGTGATTTGTGGGATATGAGGCTTACCATTTTCATTAGCTCAACACACTTTTTACTTGTAAAAGCTTTGAATGAATCATCTGAAAATCTGCCTGCAGGACTCAATGCATTTGTTTTCAACTGAAAGATCAATAAAGTAAGTGAATCTGCTGCATATTGACTATGTTACAAAAGGACTGCCAAGTTGGGGGAATTTAAGAAGATTCTCCTTTCTTCCAGTGCTGTACAAAAGTAGAGATGTAAACCAATTATAATTATTCTTTATTTTCAGATAATTCAAAACAAATGCAGTGCTGGAACTTTATTGGAAAGGTTTGTAAACACACAGCAGAGGTCTGGAGTGAGATGAATACAGAAGAGCATTTCCTACTCTGCATATCAGGTAAGCCAGGCACCCAGCATTCCATAAACTTTTAGAATTTCATTTCTGGTATTTAAAAAAAATCCCTTTGTTACCCAGTCGCACTCATTCCTACTACACATCAAAATGCTTTTGCTTATTCATAGAAAACTGGACACTTTGATTAGCATTTCTATAGCCATGTCCTTGCAATTATGGAATATGTATCCAGATCCACCAAAAGGAAAAAAGGCACATTATCACTCCAGCTACTTGGAATTTTAATATTCATGTGCATTAGAATGTGGAGGAAACAGTAAAATGCCACACATTGATATTGTTAGCATCTGGAATAGCATCTCTCAGCAGAACTTTACCTCCACCTCCTGAGTTTCTAGAAGAGGGTCCTATGGGTTAATTATAGAAATCAAAAGTAATGATTGAACTAAATATTGCTGATCACAGGTTTTTTAGTATGAACGTACAACACTGTGGTGTTTTATATATTAACAAAAAACACTTTACAGTACAATTGCTAACTAAAAAAGGGTGTTTATTATGATATACACTATACTGTACAGTATATGCACTTTCATGTGAAAAAGCTTAGAGTGCAAACAATTCAGGGAAACTTTAGAACACATATGGAGAGAGATTAAATCCAGTCTGTCATCGTGTCACAGAAAGAAATGTTACCATCTAATTAATCTACCTATAAGCTGACCTATATCTCTGCTCAACATCAGAAAAGTGCAATGTGCAACTGGGAATGATGGCCACTGTTCTGTAGCTTTTCTTTTTCATACCAGAGTAGTTTGTGAGACCATTTTAAATAACACTGTTCATGCACTGATACACATTATGGATGCAGTTGTCCTTGACAAATATTATATTTCTACCACCAATGAGTTTGTATAAGGGAGCTAGGGTGTATACCTACTAGGGTCAGACTGAATAAGCTTTCCTTAACTCCTAATCCAGATGCTCATGAATTGGTTAGCTCTTGCTTTAATTCGAAAGCTCTGCCGATTTAATTCTGCAGTAAACATTGGTTTACCACATTACATTCATAGTTTTTACAGTATCAGTTTTTTTTTTATTTGGAAAGCCAAATTTAACAAATATTTAGGTGAAAAAGTCCTGTGTATACAGGTAGGTCATTTCAATAAAATAATATTTCATTATAATTAAATTCACAATACAGTAACTATTCTAAAAACATCAAAGGCATTCTGTGGTACAGTATAAGAATTATTAGAACAGTTTCAAGGAGAATCATCCTTACAAAAAATTAAAACATTAAAGGAGCTTTGTATTAAAAACATTGTATTAATGAAAACCAATATCTTAGAGAGACTTCTCAGTATTGTGGAGGTAGTGTATTGGCTTGGGCCTGCAAACCTCCAATACAATCCAATTGGTTCACTTGTCTTTACCAATGAAGTAACTAAAGATGACAGCAAAAGAACTAATTCTGAAGTGTACCCAATCTCATTGGGAAACAAACGACCTTTCAGCAAGACAATGACCAAAAACATACTGCACGTAACCATGGAATTCATCAGGAAGAAGTTGAAAGTTTTGAACTCAGAAATCAAATCAGTCTCCTTGTTTGAATCTGATTGAGAATGTATAGTATTTTATTTGTTGAAGAGGAAACCTCTCAAATAAGCATCAACTAAAAGTGCCTGTATTTGAAGCTTAGCAAAGCATCTTAGAGGAACATAAATGTACTGTATATGCCAGAAAAAAAGTGAAGCTAACATTGAAATATCACATTTCCTAAATTTCATTTCTGTCCTAAAACACAGCTATGTCATCAAACATCCTCTATGTTTTCTAATAATGCTAACCCTAACCATAGCAAAAACATTTGGATAGGTTAGGGTTAGTGTTCAGATTTTCTCCAAAGAATTAATGCAACCTTCCACTCATTTGCGTGGAAAATATAACTCAGGGTATCACAATATTAATTTGAAAACACTAAGTAACCTTGTCAAACCAAAGAAATATATCAACAATGGTACAATTTTAATTATTGAAAAGTATTCTTTTATGAGATATTTTGTGTTGAATGGTTTTCTCAATGAGCATGGCTTAAGGGTTAAATACTGTAGGTTAAGACTCAGGAAAACCCAATCAGGTTAAACAGTATCTGTTAAAATGCTAGTGCATTCAATGCAAAGTGCACCAGTTTGAAAAGCTTAACCCCATTCTTTCAAACTTTTAGTTTTAGGGGAATTTAGTCAACATTTCCATTTATGACCATGCAGTGTATAGAGCCATACTGTATATGCATGAAAAAAAAGTGAAGATAACATGGAAATATCACATTTCCTAAATTTCATTTCTGTCCTAAAACAAAGCTATGCCATCAAACATCCTCTATGTTTTCTAATAAATCTAACCCTAACCCTAGCTAAGGGTTTGGAGAGGTTAGGGTTCAGAGTTTTTCATGGCATCAAAATATTAGCCTTAAAAGACTAAGCAACCTTGTCAAAGCAAAGAAAATGTATCAACTATGGTACAATTTTAATTCTTAACATGTACTCTGTAATGAGAAATTTCATGTTGAATGGTGTTCTCCATGAGCATGGTTTCAGGGTTAAATAGGTTAAGAGTCAGGAAAAGCCAAGAAATGTTAGTTGTAACTGTTAAAATGCCATTGCATTCAATATGAAATGCAACAGTTTGAAAAGCTTAAACCATTTCTTTCAATCTTTTGCTTTAGGGCAATGTAGTCAACATTCCCATTTAGACACCGAAACAATAAATATTTTATACTTTTGTCTCACATTAATCTGAAATACAAATTTTATTAGTACACAATGTACCAAAACAGTATTATCACACCAAAAATAAGAAATTTCACTTAATTGTCCCAATATTTGCTCTTTTCATTGCACATTCCTTCAGAACAATAGCTTACAATGCTTTGCTGTCCAGTCCAGCAGAAAACTGAGTCCCCACTCTGAGAACATCCTTTCTCAGTGAGCTTTTATCTCCCTCCCACCCCCTGTGGGATATGTACCCATTTTATCCTGGAGGAGTGTCTATCTGACTCCACTGAAAGGTTTGAGATAAGACACTGCTCTCAGAGGAGTTTCTCATAATTGGACATTTACAGTACAATAGCCAAGTGAAATCTGTACAAAGACTGAAATAAAACTAATCTCAAGCTTGGATATCTATAAATCATCGGAAAATGTGACACGGCAATCCTATTGAGATGGCAGAGTCTTTCTTCAAGGACAATAAAATGTAATTAGAACATGGACAGTGTTTGATTGTTTAGCATGTGTATTGCATGAAAGCTATAATCCCCTTTTGTGTGACGTGATGAGCATGGTAATGGACCTTCCTAGCATACTAAATTCCTTGCATAGGCTGTGTGGATTCAAACTTTAATTAGTGTACATTCGTATTAAAACCCATATACTGTAATACAACATGTAAGTAAATCCCTAACATGGAAAAGCAGTGTAAGCCTTATAATAAGAGTTCTCTAATTTAAATGTGATTTTTAACATGCCAGCAGTAATGTGAAACACCCTCGGTGGTCAGGAATGATATGCAAGAGCTTGTTTTCCTTTTTAATTTTCGGTGAACCATTTGTCAAAGCAGAAATAAATAGGCAATACAGTAGCTTAAAAGGCAAATATCAGATAAAACTAAAAACGCATCAGACAAACTAAGATTTACAGTTTGAGTCATAACTCATTAGGTCCTCACAAGTCCAGTAACATTGACATTCCTACAGCTAACTGATGGAATTAGAAAGAATTAGAATTATAATACCTGAGCCCATCCTCTGACCTGACAACTTTTGATCCTTAAAAAATATATCCAAATAAACAGAAATGACAGTTACCTAGTAGATTTAAGGAAACAAATTTCCAAAAATATAAAATAAACAAAGTTGCTTTTTATTTAATTAGATTAAATCAATTTAATCAATTAGATTACTAATACCCTAATACCCATTTTGAGAATCAATTGAAGATTTAACTTATCACTCATCACTTCTGCTTTCTTTCCTTTTATGCTTCAACTGTAGGTCTCTTTTCCACATTGCTGTATCTATCCATTCAACCACAATGCTGGCAAATTTCTTGCTGGGGAAATTTCTGGTTGAAATTCCATCCTCATTTATTGCAGAACGAATAAATGAGGATGCTTCACATTACAAAACAGAAGCAAAAAAGAAATTGTTACACAGATAACTAATGTTTACAGTTTTTTATCTAAACTTTAGTGCAGGAAAAAAAATGTTCTTCTTCAAGTACTGTAACTCCAACTAACAAACAATCAGACTCTAAGTACATAGAATTTAAACAATTTTTTAAAGAAAAACAGGTAATACAGAAAATAAAGTGTTGAATAATTACTGTACATTTCAGAATGTTTTGGCAATCTGTATTCATTTAAATTGTGGTATCAGGAGGCAGAAAAGGCAAAGAGTAGTTTGAATCATTCTAAAACAAAACAGTATTCTGTTTTTATATTACTGCAACTGTAGTTGCATTATTATGCTGGATAATTTTCTCTATGCATACTATACATTTCCAAACTATTTTTGTCTAAAACTTTTGAAATGTTCCTGAAGTGAAATGTGATGTAGTCCAATAATCTGCATGCACTTCTACTGGATATACAGAATTTCAAAATAAATATTAATCCCAGGAAATTAAGAGTGGGTTTTTATAGACATTGTCATATATAAACATCCATCCATTTTCAGCCCACCTTTCCTAGCAAGAATCAGGGATATATAAACATTGATAAGGCAATTATTTCCATTTGGTACATAAGCTGTCAAGCCTTTTCCTCTGTAAAATTTGATAGGGCTTAGCTTACAGTCAATGCATGGGGAATCCTAAAAATTAAAGGCTATTTCAATACAAATAAACTGCTGTTGCAGACATGCAATATTGGAAAAGCCAGAGCTTTAGTGAAGTCTATACACCCAAAAAAGCACAAAAAAAAGATGGAGCAATAACTCACATTAATTGGGTGTTAAAAAAATCTTTTGACAAATTGATAACTCAAAAGACAGAGTAGCTGTAAGTACTCTCACAAACCATCGACCAGTCACTGGAGCTGTCTAAAAGCTTAAATTTTTACACAGTCATCACTCTAAGTGGGATACATTAAATAGTAGAACAAGCTACTGCCAAATCTGTGGAAGAATTGATTTAAATTAATACCTGACAAGAACAGAACATCATCAGGAGTAAAAGGCTTGCCAAATTGCTTGATTCATCTCTGAGCTATCCCTTAATCATATTGCACCCAGGTGATTCATATTATAGAAACATTCCATGCCACTGAAGGTAATATAATATAAAGGACATACAGTAGGAGTGAAAGCTTGATTGTTTGTTTTCACTCAATATCCTCAACAGAAACTAAATTCCATAGATATCAGCATGTTAAAATATTAAGTGTTCTTCACATGTATTGCTCTTGTGAAATGGCCTGGAACGGTATTCTTCCCCAGAGAAGGGAGGTACCATACAAAGCCACATGACTGATTCATGGCCTGCACTGTCTAAATATGCTTTCTTTGCTTCTTTAATGGCTATTTGATCACACTGGCTCAATAATAGAAGCTGTACTTTGTACTTTATTCTTCTTTTGTCCCTTCTGTAAAATTCAGCATTCAGGGGCTTTAATAAGAAAACATGTGGCACCAGAACATACAGGTACTGTATAGCCTTAAAATCATTGCATTGATGCCGATATGGTTTTCTTCTTTGCTTTCTATGCTGCCTTTCTGCCTGCTGGAGAGTGAGTGGCTGCTGACCATGGTGCTGAAAATTGTGTCATTGAGATGAATCAACGTGTAGCCAGTGTATAGCCCTCAGAGGTCATATGCATGTGCTCATTTATCACAGGTCTTGTACACAGGACTGGAGCATATTATAGCTGATTGCAAAATCTGAAATTAAATCTGAAGTTAAAACAAAATCTCATACAGACTTTGAGATAAGGTTTATTCCATCCTTTTAGAATAATTCTTAGAGGAACTATGAATTGTATATGCTATTTTGTTACAAAGACCCTGTAAGTATTTATTATTCCTTATTAGAAGGTCTTAAAATTATTTCAAATGGTGTCAGATGTCAAACTAACATGTAGCTGTTATACACACTCTTCTAAGACATCAGAATATATGGTATCTGATAAATAAGATTGTTTAAGCTTTTGAATATGTTGGGGTCTTTGCACATCCTAGTTTTATAAAAAATAGTGAGCATTTATTGTCACATTGAGCACATCTGAGACATGACTTAAGGCATAATAACAGATAAAGCATATAAATACATAACCCCTGCATGTAGCATTGCTGTGTGGTTTTTAATCTAAAAGAAATATTGTGGCAACTCAACTCCTTCAAGATTAGATTCCTTTTCTCATCTTCAGACCTTGTATCTACCTTTTTTCTATTTCCATAAGCCCTCCCATTAGAATCAGATATTCTAAAAGATGTAATCTCTTGATGCTAAGGTTGTTTGATATGCACATCTGGTTAATACAATGAACATAACAAGGGTCTCAGGGAAAAAACAGTGCAATATGGACCACAGATTGTGCTAGTCTGTTTGAATTTGCAAAGATAAATGGAAAGCAATAAAGTCTTGTAAATTAAAATAAGAAAGAGGTTAAAAACTAGGGGAGGTTAATCTGTCTTGCATGGCTGATATTATTTGAACATTGGATCTCATCTAGTCATTTATTAAATAATAACAGGGCACCAGCATCAATAACATGGCTGGATAACTTATCTGTGGCTCCTATAGCCATTTGTGAACAAATATAATGTCCTGTAATAAAAGTTAAATGAGTTTTGCTTTTAACATTTGCCTCCAGTTCTCAGTATTTATCTTGCAATAGAAAAGACATTTTGCAACTTGTCTTGTTACTGTATATAGTAAGCTGAGGAAACCTGAAAATATCTGCTAAAGCTTTATACTATAACTAATGTTTCAGCCTTGTGTTAACATGGCTGTCACTGCACTGAACCTGAAAAATCACACAAAACAGTGCATGATTACACTGCTTATTTAAATACAGTACATGGCAGGAAAGAGCATAATTGCAGTATGTTAAGGACAACAAACATTATTGCTTCTCACTGTGCCTTGGAGGGGTTACTTATTTTGTTAATCATGTTATCCACTGGTGATACTAAAATAAGCACCTCTATCTTAAAATATCTTTAAAATAAAGATCTTTAAAATAAAGATTTTAAAGAATTATTTAAACATATTCAAGAGTGCCAGTGATACAAAATTAATCTTAGTAAATCACAAACGGGTTATTCATAATGTACTGCATGAAAAATAAAGTGTGAAATGTTTATTGTTAAAAAAATGAAATTACTTCTTAATCTTAAGTTAAACCATTTTACATGGTTAAACTAAATTACTTCTTAATCATTTTTTTACATGGTTAAACTAATATTTTTAAAATATGTAATAGTCTCAAATAGTAACTGTACCTACAGTATCTGTATTCTAAATCACCAGCTTCTATAATATTTGGTGTTGAACTCTTTGCTTTAGTTTTTCTACAACCATGACAAGTTTTTTATTATTACCACCAGTGTATCATCAAGGTTTTGTCAAAAGTACACATTGCTGTCCCACCAATCCAACATTACCAGCACTTTTAAATGTCAGATTAAAATGGGAAAGAACTCCATGCTATTACCATTCATTTTTTTAATTAATAAAAGTGCTTACTGATTCTCACAAGTAGAAGTCTCACAAAGTCAACAACCATGCCAACTATGAACCTGATTTCACAAGCAGTATTTGCCAGCAGAGCAATCAATCTGGAGATCGATGTTTGACCACTGCCTTTCCAACGACTCCCTGCATGTACCACTTTCTTACAAATTAAACCCTGAAGACCATACGTTTAAGAGAGAAGTATATTTTTTGGACACTGGACAATCTTGCACGAATATTGGAAATGTTGGTATTATCATTATTTAAAGTACTGCCACTATGACAACACTGGGATTTACAAGTATTTCAAAAGCTGTTTTAAAAAAAATAATAAAAGAAAGGAAAACAGTTGGTGCGGTCTTTGTCAAATTATGTATTTATTCATTAAGAATAAGAGTAAGGTTATTATTTTGTGTGTCTCAAGATGATACCTATGGTGATGTAGTATTTTATGTTTAAGAAGAATTTAATGGAGCTGTGATGCTACACCATCCTCACTGCCACTGTAGTGTTTGTTGTTATAAAAATAAACTGTGGACTCTACCTGTTAGAAGATTTCTTTTGTCCGCTGGTGAAGCATGATGGGAAAGAAAAGTCAAAAAAAGAAAAAGGACTTGTCAATAGTTCTAAATATAGTATATTTGATTGTTATCTATAGCATAGTGAGTCTAGCTCACCTGCATTTAGAGGCCAAACCACACCCAGAGGCTGGGCAGAAGATAAAGCTTGGAAAACCAGTCAGCTGCAGTACCTCCTTGCTTCCACAGCGCCCTCTTGTGAATTGGAGGGGAGCAAGTATCCCCAAACGACTTAAAAAACACTGGTGTTTCACCATTTACCCACACATTACAATATGTACACAAAATATTCAGCTTTACAAAAATATAAAATGCTAAAAAGACACGTACGGGCATCTGTGTGGGCTGTTTTGTACTGTATATTATTGTGTTTCAGAAATAAGTATTGTGGCATCATGGTGCAATAGATAGCAGCTGCCGTGCAGCGTGAGAGCCCTGTGTTCAATTCCTGGGGTGCTATCTTTGTGAAGTTTGCATATTCTCCCCAGGTACTGTGTGTGGGGCTTTCTTCCAGGTGTTCTGGTTTTCGTGGTGTATTCTACATTGTACCTGCTGCTTGACGTGATTGGCTCTGGCTCCCCGGCAACCGTCTATTGGATAAAGAGGTTAGATGTGGATGTGAAAAAGCAACATACCTGTAAGTAACAGGGTCCCTTACTTGTAAGTAACTTGTATCAGTACCTCTAAGTAACTTGTACTTTTACCTGTAAGTAACAATCAAGGAGCTTCCAAAATAAAAGGGCGGACTCTTAGTTCTCCTAGGCAGTTCTCTGTACAGGACATGAAAGAGGAAGTCTGAGCCTTCCTTCTGTATTTCACTCAGAGGATCATACTGGCACTGAATCCTTGATCAAATATTCTTTAATACTGTACCCAAAATACCATCTCCCTAGACAAACCATAGCAAAGAAAACATGGCTTATCATATCCAATCAAATTGGTACACATCTGCTTATCACCTGTGTCCTGTTTACAGTACCAGTCTCCAGCTAGCATGCAAACTTAAACTTTGCCAGTGAGTTCTGCAAAAGACATTTTGAAATTACTTGTGCCTTGAAAATAAAGTGCGTGCTTTTTTCAGCCTAAATCTTTTTACAGTTTTGCAGTTGCCACTGCAAGAAAGAGGAAAGTTCCACATTTAGAAAATATGACTTTCATTCATACAGTAATTGTCTGCGTTTTTCAATTAATGGCTACCCAACTTGAACTGCTAATGTGTTTCTTTAAGTCTTAGCAATGACTTCTGTATTTCAAATAAAGAGTTAAGAACAGATCAAACTACTGATTTTTTGGCACAATGCAAACTTAACAGCAACTGACAAGAAGAGTTCTTACTGACTGGAGCACTGTCATGTCTCCTACTGACATCATTGCAAGCCTTCCACCTGGTTGACTGACCTCATCAATGCTCTGCTAATTTTGAATTGTCACTTGCTGAAACTGCACTCAGACTGAGCACCTTAATTGGTTGAGCTACTGAAGTGTTCCACTGAATATAGTTTTGTAAGAAAATGATTAGATATTTTCTAATGAAAAGTTTGATTGTAACAGGAATGTACAGTACCCTGCAAAGCTGGATAAATAAAGCAATACAGAAGTTGGATATATTGTCTCTATAGACAGACTATTGAATATGAATACAGATATACAATGCAAATACTATAGTCTTAGCTTATGTACTTTCACAAAAAGTAGTCAATTTGTTTTAAGTCCTCTCACCAGCAATACAGATTGTGCAGTAAGGCATTGCAACTTGCCAATCACACAAAAGCTCATTAGGTGCACTTTTACTCAACAAGGTCCAGATGGAACAATGCCAGATCAAGTCACCTTTAAAAAGCTTTAATTCAAAGCTTAGGTCACTACAAGAAAAAGGCCACACTTAGTCAGTTTTCTGTGCATTCCATAATGCCTTGAATGTCACCTGAAGCTAGAGTGCCATTGGCATGCTGCAGGCAGGCATGTTATGTGTCAGCATTGCCAGACACTTTGGAGTAAGCAGCTCCACTGTGTCCCAACTGCAGAGAAGGTTTCAGCAGACCGGCAGGACAGATGACCATCCAAGATCCGGTTGACCACATCAGAGCACGACTGATACATCAGACTGGTCCATCTGAGAGATCATTTCAGATCTGCCACCCATACTGCAGCTGAAACTGCTGGCAGACACAATGTCCCCATCAGTGACAGGACAGTGAGGCTCCATGCTGCTGGCCTAAGAGCAAGGCAACCTATCAGAGGCCCTCTGCTCACACTTCCTACTGTAGATGTCACACCCAACTGGCTTGGGCCAGACAGAGGCTGCAATGGAATCGTCAGCAGTGGCATCAGGTCCTCTTCACAGATAAGTCACACTTCAGCCTGTTCCACGCAGACTGGAGGGCCAGAGTGTGGAGGAGGAGGTGTTGCATTTCTTTTTTCTCATCAGTATACTGTAACACAGTGAGATAACATTGCTATGAATTGGTTCTTTTCTTGAGCACGGAATACAAACTTTACTCATTACAGTGCAGAACGCCCATGTGCAAAGCTGCACTTAAGAAAAGGAAAGATAAAGAAACAATAATCAAAGGGCAAGAGACAAGAACACAATGTCACTTCACATATGGAAATTAAATTAACATTTAGCGTTGTAATACATATTCAAATAAGGAGGCGTCTCAGATTGTTTAATTTCATTATCAGTTAAATCAAATACATTTAGCAGCTCTCAGATTGTCCATTTATTATGTAGTAGTAATTAAAGGTAAAAATTACTCTACCAAATTGATCCCACTTCCATATGTAAATGAGGTTATTATAGATTCTGTCAGTGATTTAGGAGATATTAGATCCTGACCCAACTCAATGAATATTTATACCAGTACGTCTTGGTTCAGATAAGGTCATCACCTTTCTTGTTCAGCTGTTAGTATACTGAAAAGCACGGACCATTTGATTTCAACTTAGAATGTCGGGTGCACTTTCAGATGCAACCAAATGAAAAAAAAACTATTCATTATCATCTGCTGAATCACTGTTTTTGTTCTTTTTCCACTTTGTGTGAGACTTGCAGTACTCTCATTTCCTCTCCTTTTAGTCATTTTTTTATTTTCACATTATCGTTCCTTGTATCTATACATTCATGTTTTTTCCTTTTAATTATTTTTTAATCCAAATACACTAAAACAAGAAGCTACTGTAAGTGGTAAGTAAAGTGAATCTCCTTCATGCTTCTACCTAAAGACCCCTAAAATAAGGTTAGAGACCTAAAATGGAGTCCCCCTGCAACAAGGTATTGACTGCATCAACAGAAGTACTGTACCATCATCATGGATCCTGCTGAAGGGTTTATGAGGGTTCCCAGTTCCGGTATGTTTTAGCTTCCATTTGATAAGGTAACCACATCTGCTTGTGTGAAAAGCCCACATTAAAGTTATCCTCAAAGATGGGAATCTTTATCTTTAGAATAATAACCCAACAGACCGTAAACACATCCTAGGGATAGTATTCACGTCTAAATAAAGTAATGTACTGTAGATGGTTAGGACTTTTCAGTCTTGATCTCCACTCACTGAATTTGGAACACTATTCAATACAAATCAAAACAGACAATTGAAAACATTTCATACAGTATAGTGTTGAACGTGTAATTTCTAAATTGTTAACAACTACAGTATAGATTTTGTGTGTATTAGTTTTGATTAAATGTATCTGTATTACCATATTTATTATGTTAACTTGTGGCTTATCCAGTATATAAGATTTTTACATGTGACTTATTTTGTCTTTCTGATTTATCAATGTTTCATTGCGTTATTTCAATAATTGCTTGTGAAATGGTTGTTCATGTATTTCTGAGCAGCTTTATTATTCAAACCTACCTTTGTACCATAATGTAAATTTCTGTAATTAGATAATTGCTATTCATTAGCTAGTAATTATTTTATTTGAATTTGTTTTGAAATAATGGGTGCCATTCACAGATCAAGGTTTTAATCCAGGGGTGTAATGGAGCATGCACAAATTAGCAACTGAAGAGAATTTGTCATTTGGTTTAGAAGGCAGATGAAAAGCAGAGCTATGTACTAAAATACATCCATCCCTTTTTAATATGAACATTTTCATTTTTAATAATTTTATAATGTTACTGAGATATCTTTACACTTAGTTTTGAAATTAGTAGTTCTAAAAATCTACAGTAGGTGGTTTTCTATTGCGTATAACTACATAACTACAGTACTTTAGAATATATTAATATATAATTTTAACTTTAGAATATACCATACTGTACTATATTCTAAAGTATATTCCTGGATTTGGTTAAGCAGCTTTGTTTTCTGAAAAAAAAAACAGCTTTGGCATCGAATTTGATGTAGTTGATGATTTAATGGTGCCTTCTACATACTGTACAGTACGACTTTAGTGGATCAAATATGGTTATAACTATTTTACGGCATGGATCTTTTCCCATACTGTGTGTGGTTCTCATGTTTATAGTTTATGATAAAATTATTTGCATCTATTATTTCTGTAGCTGATTTTTCATCAAAACAATGTACTTTAATAGCCATGTTGAGCGTCTTAGTAATGACCTTTTGTATTGTAATTGCAAATGTTTTATAAATTTAAAGAATCAATATAATGTCTGCCTTTAAGAAATATGATGAAACTTCAATCACCTGAGCTTCATGAGTTAGAAACAAGTCAGTCTTTTTTATTCTTAAAGGTCTGTGTAGAAATTTAACCCTGGCCTGTGACCATTTCTCTAACCTGGCTTGAGTGCTGACACCTGCTGTTTGTGACATTTCAGAAATACAGTGACTGAAAGGAGGAGATAACATTATCAGGAATAGTCACTTTACTACAGTATGTGCAGAAGTTATTTTTTCTATAGTTCCAATATGTAGGCAATGTTCACTCATAAACACCCATTCAAGGTAATAACATAGGGTAACCACTCTGTAACATTCGTGAAGGGAGGGCACTGTCAGGCACACAGATTTACAAACTCATGTCAAACCTTCACAGAACTGCTCTGTGACTTCTTGCACCTCTAGAATCTGTAACTAGAAAACAACAGTCTTCACAGTAGATTGAAAAGGTTTAAAAACTCAGGTACAGGATTCAAGGTATCCTAGATTCAAGGTATCCAGGATTAGGTAATAAATAAATAGAATGCATAAATGAAGATCAATGCTCCATCAATTGTGACAAATTCTGCTTCATTTGGAGAAGCATACTTTAATCTCATTTTAAATAACATATAAGCATCTACAAGCCCACTCTATTTATTGTAACTACATATCCCTATAAATGTACAGTACCTAAGACTAATTTATAAGATAAATCAACACTTGGAAAGAAAACATTAATTTGGATCAAGCGCACTATTGAACATCAATGCCCTTCCGTAGGACATAGTTTTCTTTTCACCATGGCTGGAAAGATTCAGACCAGTGTTGTTACAGGTAGGTCCCAATGCATTAGAGAACAGTGCATTTTTCTACAAAATATACAGTATATTAAAAACCACCTCTCAATGTGTCTGTTATACTAAAATCTGCAAAGGAACCAGTAAAGGTTTATTCCATGATGAAAAGAGAAGAAAGGAGACACGTTTCTTCAGGTGTGTGGAATTTCATGCCTTTCAACATGGAATAAACCCTTACTTGTTCCTTTGCAGCCGATGCATGCTGATGCAGCTACCTATTGAAATACTAAAATCTGTGCCATTTTCCAAAATTAGATCATGGGAAGGTATGTGCATGTGCACTGTCACAGACCATATAGCTGGTCCAGCATCTAAGAACATCCCTGTAATTCCACCAGTTGTCCTGAAAACAGACTTATTGATCAGTATTCTGTATGTCATCTGAACTAGAAACATACTGTAAGCAGATAACATGAGATTGAGAGGAATACCATTGGTGTAATTGGGTAAACTGGGAAATAAAATACAGTTAAGAATCTGTATTGTATACTGACAGTAGGTTTTAGAAAGATTAGAAATAAATAACTAGCAATTTAAACAACACAATATGGATAATAAGTGTGTGACAGTCAGAGTAAACGTGTATTGTATAATAATAGTAGTACATTTTTTTTTCAAAGAAATGCAGCTGTTTTCAACTTGCAGAAAGAGTGGAGACTACAGCTGGAACACATACTGTACCATTGGTTGAGAATCTCTAAGGTAGTAAGTGCTGGTTTCTGAAGCTGTGAGAAAAGAAGCTGGAAGTCCTAACAACTTTTTGTGATCTGCTTGGTAACTTAGCATGACTCAAAATAAAAAAGGAGAAGGAATGTATTTACATTAACCACATGATGTAATTTCAGCTGCAGAGAGGGGATAACTAGTGACAAAATATGACTTGTAAGCAGTTGCTGCACATTTAAGTTGTGAAGCCATGATGATTAATTTCAGTAAATTTAATTAAATAAAAATTGCTTGTACACTTCATGCAATTTTTCCTGATCTCCTGTTTTTTTCACTACATCTGTAGTCAACTAGACCATCTTAATACTAACTTGCAGAGCCTGAAGACCCATTTGTCCATTGACACATCCTTGTGCTACAGATCTCCCTTAATATAATTTTGAATATGTATTGGTCTTAACATACAGTTTATTAGTAATTTAAATTGTATGGCACAACTACGGATAATATAGAATTATTATTGTCCATACAATTAAAGTATGTAGATAAAAAGTGATAATGATTTGTCTTAAAGTATCTGCACATGCAGGGACCAAAATAGCTGACCTGATCATAAATGCAAGATCAAAAAATGCAAGAAAAGCAGATTAGATGAGATTTTTGGTATATTTAATACAATTTGCTTCAGGAGGTGTTGTGGTATTATCTCAGAAAATCAATATGAGCAAGATGAAAATTGGTTGCCATGGTCATTGGAAAAGAAAAAAAAAGATGACAAGCCTATTAGAATTCATGTTGCTTTGTTGGACCCATACCAAATTCACATGCACTTTAGTTATGAAGGTATCCTAATCTTGTTTTTTCACTCAGCTGTCTAAGGCTTGTGAAGGTTGCTTAATCATACCCTTGAAAAGTATTTCAAGTGGGTTTCAAAGTCAATATTGAGGCTGGAAATCCAGTAAATCTATTCTGCTGATTTGTCACAGGTCATTTTACAACATAGTTACAGTGGGCGTCCACTGCAGTAAGAGGGACAATCAATCCTCTTCATTTTGAGTTCCAGATCTAGGCCAAACTAGGTTACACTTGCAAACAGATTTTTCCTGTTTTAGGAACAATTCATGAGAGCAGAAGCATTCTTCAAGTCATGTGTGTATTATCACTGGTCTAATAGGCATATGAAGTGCATTAATTCCCCTCCTCTATATCCTCATAAATAACCACTGATAGTTCTATTCTGATGCAAGATTTCTTTTTTCTCAAAATTCACTATTGATTTAGCAACACAAAGATTATGCCCTTCAGTTTTGATGAAGTCAGTTCCTACAAGGTATGTTTTAAGCAGATAACGTAACTTCAGAAAAAGCCACAACCTTAAATAAATGTGCTTTCTGTTGACTTTTAAATGGATCACAAATGATTTACAGTTGATAAAGGGATTTTACAAGATTGAGAACATCTCAAGACAAATCTCCATTATCTACAGCAGTATTAAATACAAATACTGACCTTGAGTATTTGCAGTAGTACTCATCACAAATACTGTACATTCATCCATCTTTTAAACTGCTTTATCCAATATACAGTAGCGTTGCAGATGAACTGAAGCCTATCGCAGCAAGCAACAAGCTCAAGGCAAGATACAACCCAAATGGGACACCAGTCCATCGCATGGCACACACAGATACAGACACAAGGATCAATTTTCCCAGAAGCCCATTAACCTGCCAGTATGTTTTGCACCAGGAAACCCTCACAAACATGGGAAGAACATACAAACTCCATGAAGATAACATCCCAGGTACATGATTGAACCCAGGGCAAGACAGCAATGCTAACCACTGTGCCACTATGCCACCCACCTTACACAAATAATTTGTCAAAAGCATCAGTGATTACTGCGGTAATATACTGTTGGTGTAATAACATTTGCATTACCAAATTAAAAATCTTGGTATTTTTCCAAGAAATGGATATCATACATTCTACAGTGGGTTTTCATTTTAGCAAAGAATTTAAAATAACCTAAATAATTAAATATGGAAGTTAACCTGAGGTTTAAAAGTGATAACTACTGTTAGGTCTATAGAATTGTATTTCATTTATCTGTTCTAGAGCTCACTTTTGAAGATGATTCTTATATAGCTGTTCAGAATTCAGACGTTTATACAGTCTTGTTAAATCCAACCAGAACATAATACAATTACTGTATAAAGACACGAAGAATAGCACCTGTTCCAAGTATTATGTTTCAAATGCATCAAACTCTAGAAGATAACCAATATGACAACAGAACAGAAAAAATTATGACAATCTTGGCTTCAAAAATAAGTATTTCTCATTACTGGCTTAATTAGAGTGATTTAACAGATTCTGTCTCTGTAATTGAGAGGGTCTACAGAACTGCACTATCCTGGATTACATCGGTGTGTTTCTTAGTCAGCATTTTCACACATTTTTAAAAAAATATCAAAGTCAATATTTCAAATTTAGGTTAGCTGTATGCTAGCTTCTTCTATATTCTTAATATTCTAACACTAAAGTAGCATTACAGTAGATATTTGAAAACCCAAAGAGCAATTCCCAATCAGGATGCACAGTAAGTGGTACTACTGTATATATATTAGATAATTCTATATACTATATGGAAAAACATTTATGTACTGAGAAAGCTACTAGAAGCAATCTTTATTTAGGAGCTGAGTTAGAAAATGCTTATGAATAAATCTTCCACATTTTTAAAATGGTATAAATCCATCCATCCTTCATCTATCAACTCCTGGCAAAAAAGTGCAAGGCAGGATACTCCTTGATGGGACACCAGTGGTATACAGTACAATGCTGTACAAGCGGTATAAATGCAGAATATACAGTACATTACAATGTAATATATATACCAAGTACAATGGTACAAATGAAAAATATAAATTATATAGAAATGCAGCTTATTATTCTTAATGATATACTGTATCTATTCCTCAGGGCAGCCACAGTACTATTCATAATTTACTGTATATGTTCCTACTTGCTCAATTATTAAAATCACTCTGACTGAATTATCATTTTTATGCTGATGAAATGTTCATACTAAACCTGACATTGAAGTAGTTTTTTCTGCACTCTCTAATTGCATCTCTGATATAAAAATCTAGTTGACTCAAAATTTCCTTCATTTAGATTCTGACAAGCCTGAGGTCATGCTACTTGGCATGTCCCATTTCCTATGTAAAGCTAATGCAGTAAACCTATACAGTATGTAGATGAAACTGTGCTTGAATTTCAATCAAAACTGAAATTTTAGGTGATATTTGAACTTGGCTAAACCTTTGAGACTTACAGTATGTGCCAAATACAAACATCATTCTTCCTTCTCCGAAATACCTCCAGAATACGTTTTTTGTTATCTTTAACTATATCAGAAAAGCTGGTCAATACATCAGTCTTTTCTAAAATTGATCACTGCAATGCCCTACTCACTGGAGCACCTACAGTAAATCCTCAGTAAACTAACTTTAATATGCTCAGAATTTGGCATGCCAGAATCCTGACCACTTAATGTGCAAGTGAACACATTACACCTGTCTTGGACTCTTTGAACTGGCTCTCAGGTTGAGTTAACATCAAAATCCTCATGCTCACCTACTGTATACTGTAGTATGTGGCGCGACCTGGCTGATCTGATTAATTATCTGCCTAAACCCCACCTCACAACCTTCCTGGTCTTCTATATGTCACCCAAGCTCATTTACCTGAGTATTATTTAAGATAAAGTTACTGTATATATAATTTAAATATGAATAAATAATAAGTAAATAAATGATAAGAAATCCTAGTCCAGTGGTTCAGTACATTAGGTTATTCAGAAACAGGATAAGGCCAGGTTCTTACTGTATAAAGTACTCTTATCAGAGTATGAGCTGTGTCACTTTATGCACAACACCTGGATGAACAGGCCGTGATTCCTTTCCCCTTAAAGTCTGCATTAATCCCCATTCTCCCCAGCACTATCACCAAATTGAAGTAGTGTATCATCAACCACCCAAGAGAGAGGAATGATTACAGTGCACCTCCACACAGCAATGTGATTTATATTTCTTCACAGATTTCTAGTCCACCTTTATAATAATACTAAACTTTATATAGCGCCTTTAAAGGTGGCTTCTCAAAAGCGCTTTATTTGGGTAACTTGAGTCATCCATGTTTTTATGTCGGAGATTTTTGGTATGGATGTAGATTTGAGTATTGTCAGCATAGAAATGATATGATCTTCAATGTGATCTTAAAAGTTGATCTTCAAATGAGTTGATCTTCAATGTGATCTTAAAAGTGGAAACATGTAAATGCTGAAAATTAAGGGGCCCAGTATTGAGCGAGTCCAATTTCAGACCTGCAGTAAGTCCACCAAGAGTGATCAGTGAGGTAAGACTTGAGCCATTTGAGAGCAGTGTCAGAAACTCTAAACACTGTCTCAAGACAAGAAAGTAAGAAATTGTGATTAACAGTGTCAAAAGCAGCACTGAGATCAAGAAGAATGAGGATAGAAAGAGAACCAGAATCAGAAGCTATTAGAAGAATGTTATTGACTTTGACCAGGGCAGCTTCTGTGTTGTGAAGTTGTCGGAAGCCAGATTGAAGGGGTTGAAAAAGATTATTTGCAATGAGGTGGTTATGTAACTTAACTGTAACAGCACATTCTAGAATTTTTGCAAGAAAGGGTAAGTTGGAGATGGGATGAAAATTGTTTAGATTGTCCAGAGCTATGTTAGGCTTTTTTGGCATGCAGTTTTGAGGACCTTTGGTACAACACCAGTGCTCAAGGATTTATGTATTAGTTTGAGGACAATGGGACAGAGAGAAGTGAGGCAGAACTGAAATAAAGTGGTGGGGATGGGATCTAATATACAGTTGATGGATTTCATATGTGAAACCAGTTTACTGGGATGAAGATTCAAGAAGACAGAAGTTGGAGAGAAGGGAACCAGTAAAGTTGGGCAAGCAGGGAGGAGGTGTGGAAATGATGTGTTGTGGAGAGAATGTCATGCTGGATGTTGTCGATCTTGGAGCTAAAGAAATCTAAGAATGTGTTGCAGAGTTGCGATAAGGCAGTTAAAGTGGTGGGGTAGTATGGCTTTAGTAGTCTGTTGATGGTGGAGAAAAGATCAACAGACTACGCTCACATTTCTGGAAGACTGCCTTCTTTGAATGCAGATGGTCAGTGTACCAGGGGCAGAGCGAGACGAAGAGATGGTTCGAGTTTTTAGAATAACAAAGGTGTCAAGGGTAGATAAAAGAGCACTATTAATTACATGTATTTTGTCCTCTAGTGAGTCAGAGGAAGAGAAGCAAGATAAGGAGGATAGAACATATATTGCGAACCTAGAATGATCAACTGATCTCCAGTTTCGGAAATTTACAGAGTGTGAGGGGAAAGTGTTAAAAACAGGTAATTCCAGATTGAAAAAAATGGCTAAGTAGTCAGAGAAGCCTAGTTCAAGGGAAGAGAAGTGGGAAACAAAAGAGTCATTTGCAATGATTAAATCTAGGGTGTGTCCTTTGTTGTGTTGGGCTAAGAACAAACTGAGTTAGATCAAAGCATCCTAATAGAGCCAGAAAAGCCTTAGCCAAACTGGAAGACCTTGAGTAAATACAGTATGTATATTAAAGTCCCCAAGAAGAAGGACCCTCTTAGACCTGAGGATTAAAATTGAACGTAAATCAGCAAACTCACCTAAAAAGGCTTCATTAGCTTGTGGTGGTCTATGAACTGTGGCAATGATGGTAGAGTGGGGGAACAGAAACATTGAAAACAAGACTTTCAAAAGTAGAAAGAAGAGGTACAGTATAAGGAGTTAAATTTTAAAGAAGATTGTAAATAACAATGATGCCCCCACCTCTGCCTGAAAGACAAGGGAGGTCAACACCTGTACCCCAAAGGGACTAGTTGGTTGAACAAGAAGACAATCATTTTGTCTGTGGTAGGTTTCACCTTTGTAAAGTTCATGAATGAATTCTGCAATAACAGTATGGAGAGTGTATCTTACTGTGTGGCACAAGTTGCCACTGTCACCTGTAGTCCCACAACCTAATTAGGGCTTCTGTTAAGGTCATACATTGTTCTTTTATTCATCCTTACTAGTGTACAAGTGGATATGGTCCAATTTATGCTTTGCAGTTAGACTATGATTTATTATGAAGGCAGCCAGCAATGATAGTGCTAATGATTTATCAGGTTCTAGTAGGGAATTACTAAAAAATGCGTAAGCTGCAAAAGAACACATAAAAAAAATGTTTTAGCTGTGAAGGGCTCTTAAGGTGTGAGGGCATCAGGATGGGCACCTGGATGGAAAACAGCTATGCAAATGTTTTTTTTCAGTAGAAGAATGGTCTCTATGCCAGCTTTGTCCCAGACCTCTATAAGTGACAGCTACAGTAGTACTGCACAACTCTCTAACGATCAGCTGGATCATTTCCTGCATCACTTCACCAACTTTCAGCCATCACTAAAGCTTAGTTACCATATCTTCCATATCCATTTTTTGGACATAAACCTCTCCATTAACCATTCACAAACCAAAACAGAGGCCTAAAAATTTGTATAGGCCACTATGAGCACAAATCAGCTTTAGGCAGGACCAGATAAATGAGTAGATTAGGGGACAAACATTAAAAGTATCTTATAAGAACAACCGTCATCTTTGCCGGTGTGACTCGGCTCATCGTGTCTTTCCATTTACATTTCAACTCTTTCAGTCATCAATCATGGCATGGCAAAAGACGCATGTCACAAGCCACTGTTGGAAACTTTGAAGATCATTATGGAAAAGAGGCCCGCACAAAGCAGGTTTCCTGCAAAATAAAACCACTACCAGAGTCCATATTCCAAGAGGATATGTGAAAACTGGCTGCAGCTGCAGTTTTACTGCCATCTATAAATACTGAAATTTGCTTAACCATTGCAAATTGGAGTACGTTTGAATTTAAAGCTTCAATTTATCATTTAATTACATTATTACAGCTGTATGAAATCAAAAGTAATATTAATGCAGTTTTAGTTTTTTTCTTTTAATTGCACTCTTTTCCCCCCCAGAGAGCTGCACTAGGAATTCTGTCAACTACTGATTAATTTTCTTGCTTAAACAATAGTTAAAAGCTCATGAATAAAAAAGCTATAATTTTAATAACAAAGTATACATTAAAAAAAGTGTAGACAGTACTGTTCAAAAGTTTTAATTACTCGACTCTTTCACTATGTATTTATTTGCTGCTTGTGTTACACGGGGGCGGTGATTGGAATGAAGTGCAAAAGCGAAAATGCCTGAAAAGATCCAACTTTTTGGGAGTGGAGTTCTCTAGAATGGAGGGAAAGTGGACTGAAAACAAGTGCTAAATAAATAACAGATAACTTAATTATCCCAGGCCATCAGTAATGAAAGAGAAAAGGGCAAAGACGCGACAATCTGAAGAGGAGCTAGCTATCCACATCCCAGGCTAAAAAAAGGAAAGAAATCTGGCATGGCGAAGCGCTAGCCTTCATTTTCCCACCTCAGCCCATCGATCAGAATCAGTGATCCTCGATTCTTGGAAAGTTGCTCTCTCATCTTCGGAGATGATATTGTGACGCAACGCGGGCTCAGGCGGGCGCCCTTGCCGCATTAGGTCGGCCCCATCCCGACTGAGGCTCGTACCCGGGACTTCCGCGTCTCTCTGCAGTGACCTAGCCCCGTGAGCTAAAGAGAGATGTCTCCACAGCCCAGTAGCTGTGGTCCTGCTATCACAGGGAAGGGCAGTGACGTCACCTGCTCTGGTACGCCGGCTCTTACACAGTGCTTGTCGGCCGTAAGCATTACAATATCTACTGCTAAGTTCTCTGGAAAAAATGGGGACCACATGAGTCTGGTGGGCAGCCCTCTTGAGTAGTTTGTGGTGGCGGTAGGTGGACAGGCAAACTGACATGGAAGAAAAATAAAAGCAATAAATAATAAAGAACTGGCCAGCAGGACAAGGATTGTCTCAGCCGGTCAGCAAGGAAAAGAATAGATGAGCAGCGAGGGCCTGAGAAGAAACCAGCTCTCTGCCTCCCTGGTGAGAAAATAGAAAGTGCCACAGTGAAAGCCCTTTTCAAACTGCCCACCTCAGGCCATCAATGGGAATCTGGGAGCCTTGGTTCATGGGGTATTGCTCTCTCAACTTTGGAGCAAATTTATATTGCCAAGCTCCCAGAAAGAGACCGTTGAGTAACCAGGGATGCAAGCTGGCAAGCTAGCAGGTCAGCACTGCTGCGGGGGACACTCCCAGTCAGAGACTGAGAACACAGGAAACCCCAGGGAGCTTAGGCTAATGGGGTGTCACTCACTGAGCTTCAGAGGGGATTTTTAATGCCTGGCTCCCTAAGAAGAAAAGGAGAAGGCTCTGCTGGGCCATTGGAAGGTGGCTAGGAAAAGAAAAAATAAATAAAAAAAAGAAAGAAAAGAGGGTGAGAACAATACCTAACTGGAAAAAGGCTACCCTGAAGAGAAGCCAGAAAGGTGGCAGGGATGAAAAGGCCTTCAAAGAGAAGAATGAACATGACCCTCTACGGGACAGAAACAGGGTTGCTAGTTTGAGGGAAAATTTCTGCTTGGAGAGAGCACTGGGGTCCTGGATGATGGAGACTGTCCCCCAGAAGTGAGCTGGAAAATTGATGTGGAAGAGGAGGCCTGTGGAATACAGTCCAAGGTTCCATGGTGAAGGCCAGAAACCACCACGCAGACTGGAGTGCAAAGTGAAGTGATGACCTGGAACTGGGGTCGCAGTGCAGAGGAAAGACTTGAAGCTGAAGGTGCAATGCAGAGTGGAGTGAATACTTGGAAAAGGAGGTGCAGTGTAAGCTGTGGTGGTGATTTGGACTGTTTGAAGGTGCAGGCTGTTTCAGAGAAGAAGGGCAAGGGTAGTCAGCAATAATTCCTGGAACCTGGACGTTGAACACAATATGGGAGCATTGGCTCTCTGAGAATTGCCATCTAGTTTTCAGAGTGGATTCCTGTTGCCAAACTCCCAGGAATATGAGACTGCACTGGTCTGGCATTCTAGGGTGGAACTACTGTCGATGAAGGGCCACTGAAGCTTCAGCCCACTGGTCTGCAAGATAATGGAGAGAGTGGAGGCAGTACTGCAACCAGGGAAAACAGTGGAGTCGGGAAAAAACAGTGACAAAGCACCGCTAAAGTGGCACCTTAGCATTGAACAGAGAAGCAGACGGATGACCAGAAGGGGACCTGGTCAGAGTGGCTAGCCCTGGAAAACTGTGAGCTCTTGCGCAGGCTGAGAGATGCCTCAGGATAGCAGTCATAACAGCGTTGCCAACTTAATTGACTATCAGCATATTGCTCAAACCAGTAGTTTGTAAAAGCAGGTTTTCTCTTTAAAAGTGTGATCACAATCAGAAAAACCCCACCATACTTCAGAAGATGTTTTGTGTCTTTACAGTGAAGAAAAGCTTTACAGTATTGTAAAAACTGTAAACTATTGAAATAATATGCTGTATAGTTTGACAAAGTCATGTACAACTGCTGCATATAAGGGAAAGCTAATATCTAGAAGAAATAAAATTTGGACTGATAAAGTAAATATCAATCAGAAACAACCAAGACAAAGAGGTATTTTAAACTAAGATTTCTGGATTTGAAGATATTAATTCCTTTAAATATTTTTTTAATGTAATAACAGGTGACCGAAAATACTTTCCAGTTACTCACCAAGTGTGTTTAAGACAATATTATTTTAATGTCTGACACATGGGATTGATCTCAGCCACAAGAGTGAATAAAGCCTACAGTACCTGTATAACCACACTATTAGAGCAGAACAACAACAGCTGACATACAGATATATTTTATTTTTGGGAATCTGTCAACAATAACTAGCAGCTCTATACTACATTTTACTCAATTTATTATTTTGCCAAATATAAACATCACAGCGTTTTTCATTTTAAAATGATTCACTTATAAGAGGGAAGCATTCATTCATCAGTAAAGTGCAGAATTCACTTTGGGCAGCCATTATGTGCCAACAGCCCCACTGCACAGCAGATCAGGTGGAGATATGAGAAATTGCTTCATCAATTGAATTAACAAGGAGGCCAGATTGCATGAGCCCACACTGGAATTTAGCCAGTGCAATGATTTTAACAACTTTATTCTTGCACAGAGTATTTTAAATGACCAAGTAATCAGGACCTTGTTTAGAACCGCATTCAAAAAGGCTTCTACAGTACCTACCAATTCCTGAAAAGGCATCAAATTAACAGTACTATACCTTCTGTTGGTGTCAAAGCCATTAAGAGTAATAACAGTAATAACCCACTGTTTGAGATGGACTGACGCATTGGATCTATAAGATGTACTGTAAGGTGAAATAATGTATAGGGTAAGAGGGAAAAACACAAAAGGGAAGCTGCAGACAGACCGGTGACATGGCCTGAGCAGTGTTTAGCATACAGGCAGATGTGGTGTGGTAACATGCTAGAAAATTGTGCAGAAACACAGTCCTTGCACATGTGGGAGGTCAGAGCTGGTAGATGTGCAACTAAACAGTTCAAGGCACATAGGTGAATCCCCAAATTGGTTGAGGTCAGCAAAGCGAGGGTCAGATCTAGGAAACATGGTAGAGAAGTAAAAGGGAGAATCCAAAGGCATTATTATAACAAACAACTAGAGTCCAAGCTGACCAACACCAAGGCAATAACAAGCCAAGGTCTGATTATGAGAACGAGGTCAGGAATCTAAACAAAGCACAATCTAAAGAACAAAACTAGGGAACACAGAGACAGAATACTCAAGAAGCTCAGAGATGAAACTCTAGCACAGCCCTGAATGGTGTCAGATCAGTGCTTAAATATCCTGATCCACCTGGAGTGGGCGTGGTCCTAAATTGGCTGGAGGTGGACAAGGTCTCCTGTCCGATTGGTATCCACAGCAAATGGCGCTGAGACACATGAGTGAAGGTGTGTCCTGCTGCTGTCGATGCACCAGCGGGGGAGATCTCAATGCACCAGCGGGGGAGATCGTGATATTAAAAAAATCAAGCTCAAGTTCTAGTGAGGATAACTGCAGTGGCTGTGATTAGTGGACTTTCAGAAATCTTTTCCCCAGTATAGGTAATTCAATCTCTTCTTTTTACTTAATGAAAGTCTCTGCTGTTTAATCTGCTGTTTGCACAGCAGATGTGTTTATGCAGTGCTGCAGCATAAGTGCTCCTATCATGAGTCAATTGCTTACAATTTGTCCGTGAATTCCGTGCTTATTTATTGTCTAATCATCCAAAATTGTTTCTAAATCAAAAAAGTATACGAGTTAAAGGAAAGGGAAGAAAAAAATAAAAAGCAAGGCTTTTCAGCAGGCTGTTGTATTGCCTGGTGTGGGTGTTGAGCGCTCAGTGAATTAGCCTGAGTAGGAGAAAATCTTATGAGGAGTGACATGCTCAGAAACCATGAAGAGTTTCTCTTTCCACTCCTTCTGCACAGTCTGAATTATCTTTGGGAGAAAGTAATGAGCTTACTCTAAAGGCTGTTATATAAATGCTCCAAAATCATGAAGAGAAATCTGACTTATGCAACTGTTTTTTTAATATTTTATTAGTTAACATTACCTCAGGCTTACATACTTGCCTATTCATAGGGAAAGGTGAACATTCAAGTATTCATCTTGCAAAGTTTGGATATTTATGGTAGACTGCTGTGGATTAGCCTCTAGCACTATATTTTGCATCTACCTCACGCAAAACCTAGTACCAGTAATTTGTGACTGACAAATGTTCCTGGCAATGAGAAATAGTGTGAGGTGCTTTCATTGGGTGGAATACACAGTAAAACTACCCAATATTTACATTAGCTGCAACTAACCTCTTAAACTTACACAATTACACTCCTCATGGCCTCTGAAATGTCACAATGATTTATGGTAGTGGAAAAAAAACTACTGACCACATCAGAGATGTGGTACAGAACATTTATACATAGTTGCATATCAAAACCATAAAATGTACTGTACATCTTCACAGTGTGAGGAATAGAACCCAGAGAAGAGGTGGCATGTCGGAAATATTTAATAACTTTTGTTATATACAATATCATTCTTCGATTACTTATTTACTCAAAAGCTCATTCGTACTGTATCTGGAAGTGAGTACGTGTGTTATAGTTTATGTGTGTCAAAAACGCTGCAAAAGCAATATAACAGACAAAGTGATATACTGTAATACTTAATGTTTGACACCTATTTGTTTATCTATGTTGCTACACCAGTAGGTGGCACTCTTCCAACTGTACCAGCATTTCCCAAAACTATGGTGCTTGGGGACACTGTGCTGTTGGATATGCCGTACTTTGGATGAGATGTTAAATGAGGTAAAGACTACCTACAGTAAGTATTAAAGATCCCATGGCACTTTTAAGTAAAAGTAAGGGGGTTAGCCCTGGTGTCCTCTTTAAATTCGTTCCTGGGATTGTACATTTTGGCCTTCTTAAAGTTTTACCATAATTGAATTAGTAAAGCAATTACTCCAACTAAGAAGATACTTGTATTCACAAAGAATGCATACTCAGCACTACTTTTTCCATCATAAAAAGGGATGGTGGCCTACTGTACATGTTGAAGATTTTCTCCAAAAGATGACTAATGGCAATTATGATACTATTCCTGCTCTCTGCACTCTTACTGATATTTTTTTTTCTTTCAGATAAAGGCCCTTTTAGAGTTCTCTCACGAGGTCAAAATACAAACAGGAAGGAGCAGATGACTCAAATAGAGGAGTGTGCACCATGAAAGAATGTTCACTACAGTATATCACCTCACTTTGATCATGCACTGCCTTGCATCACTCACATTGGCATGATGGGCAAGACTTTTTTTTCTCCATTTTGAATGGTTCAAGTATACTCAGCAGTAACTTCATTCTCTTAAATATTTTGAATTAAAAAGTAAAAACAATCAACTGCTTTTTAACTGTTGTAGATTAGTGCCACTCAGGATTCCTGTAACCGATCATGATGGGTTCCCTCATCATGCTGCATGGTTCACAGTGGAGTTATGCATGTTGCTTCTATCTTAAACGGCTTACATGAGCATTAATACAAGCAGGATTTCTGTGAATGCCGATTCCACACCTTCAGTGCTCCTACAACATATTAAGCATTACTATACATGAATCTGTGTTGATGGATCCCTTCATATTTCTCTACTTTCACCTCTGCCAAACAAGAAATTGTTAATTCTAAAAAGCCAATATATTTTTGTCACTGATTGTTATGTTGTTTCTCACAAAAAATCATTCATTTTTTATTTAGTCTGTAGGAATAACTCATCCCTTAATTTGTGTTTATAATTTAATCTGAATAATCTCAGTGACAGATGTTAGCAAGCTGTTGGGCCTAGTAGTGATGATTCAATTCTGCTGGTCTCAATTTAATATGACCAGACACCTGCTCAGCAGGAAATTGTTATGTTGTAGGTTAACTCTATGCAACCTCATTAGTACTGTAAATCTCTGCAAAATATGCTACTTTCAGCACATGGCTAGATTCAGACCAACAAGGACACACACAAAAAAACCTATACAGTAGGTAATATATCCTTACTGGTTTAAGAGAAAAAAAATACAGCTTTTGCATTCTATGTACTGTAGGAAGCACGATTTGGAGTTCTCTTCTCCTTGACCACAATCTGAATATAATACACTTACTACAGTAAATTACTTCAATTTCTCTAACATTATATTTCACATCTTGCTGTTTGTGTAGGCTGTATTTTGTAATCCAGGTGCTCTGAACATGCATTTGCTATACAGGAACGTGTGATTTTTCCTCCCACATAAGGAAAGGTTGTCTCATTAGAGAGCCCAATCAATTTGATGTGAACATGGAATGTTCAATGGCGGGGAACATTTCATGTGGTAATTTTCCAACACGTTGCTGTGAAATTAAATACAATTTGTTTAAGCTCACCATCTTTCTTGTGAAGTGCTAGACAGAAACATTTCAATGACACAAAATGAAATGTACTGTACAAAGAAACAAGCTACCTCAACAACAGAACTCTGCAATGTGTGATAGCTTCAAACTGATGAGCTGAGTGTCTCCATGATTAAGAAATACTGTAAAACTCTAGCAAGACTGAGCTTGCTCCTCTACTATGGTTAATGTTGCTGTTTCTAACCTTATTCCTCTGTGAACTTGAAGACTTGGCAGAATACAGTTCTCATTGAAAATCCAGTTTTCAAACACTGCGGTGTTAAGAGAGAAATGTATTAAGTTAAAGATTATAAATACATAATATTATACTGTATATATGTCTTTTCTATTGGTTTTCATTTATTTCCCATATCTGTGGGGGAGTAGTGTTTGTTTCGTCAGTTTGATTGGAATCTGGCTGTAAGTGACTCAACATGAACCGACAGCTCCTTCTCAAGTCTGGCATTTTTATCCTTATGGAAGTGACATGTCACTACATCAAAGCAATGTCAGGACATGTTATGGTCAGTGCTACCAAACATTTTGCTGATGCTGAACTACAGTTGCTGGGCACAGCTGTTTTTCAGTAGGTGGTGAAAAGAAGCCACTAATATCAAATGAGTTCTATGAGCTGTCTTGTTCCAAGAACTTGAAGGGTTCCACATTATGCTCTTTTCCTGGTGATACTGGCCCTCGAGGGTCCTAGAGTGTTTGCATTTTTTTTAAATTAAAGTTTCACATCAGTTCGACTGATGGGTCTCCATAATTATTAAATACTGTAAAACTGTAAAAAGCTCATGTAACAACACCCAGAGTAACACTCCAGAACATGTAACATTAGTTCTTCAATAAGTTGAAGGACCTTATTATTTGAGTAGTTCCCAGTTGTTTGGCACTGAATGATACAAGGGGGTAAAATGTACTGAATAAATTAGTTTAAATTAATAAAATATTTGTTTAATTTTTGTCATTTTATTTGTTTTATAATTGTCATATTCTTGAAACCAGGATTCAACTGTACACCACAATAGAGCACACACTCTTAAATAGCTGGTTCTAAGCCTAGCTGATCGTTCAGGACCTGATACAGGTGAGTATCTGCAATTCTGACATGTATTCCAAACTCCTGAAAGTACTGTGGAAACAATTGGACAATTCCATGAAAATGTCAGGGCTCTATATTTATAATCATATAAAACAGTTAAAAAATAAAATATTTTAGTTATTTTCTCTGATATCGCTAGTATCAAACTGCATTAAGTTTCAGAACAGGATTTTATTACATTTTATTTTTCTTCCTAAATTGTAATATTTAATAGGCAAACACACTTCCAAGTACTGGAACCTGATTTGTTTTTTTTAAGTCGTTTTTTTTTCTATAAGAGCAGTCATGGAATATATTGATACTTAATTGTTTTCCGGAAAACAAAAGTCATATACATGCTCTGGTATAATAGAACGATGTTGCTTTTTTGTGTTAGTGTTTTGAACCACCTTTACAGATTTAAAAAGATGAGTGAGCTAATCAAACTTCTCTATGGTTACTTCTCAGGCTCTTGTGGCTTTACAGATATATGGGGTCCCAATTGTTCCACTATCTAATCCTAAAGATGTCATGACAGTCCTGCATATATATATATATTGGTAGATAATGATATTTACATATACAGTATGAAAAGGTTATTGTATACATTTATTTAATAAATGTTAAATACAGTGTTTCTATTGCATATATTTTCTTGGTTTTACTGTTTTACTCTTTTATAGTCAGTTTTCATGATAAATATGTTACCAAATAAGCAATATATATAAATATTAGCAATGTTTGCTTTTACTAGCATTTTTTGAAAGCTACAGTATGAACATTGTTAATTTTACATAACTTTTAAAGACCAGTAATGGGTTTTACAGTATGTGACAGTATGTGAAGAGTTATTTTTTGTAGTAGGCAGAAAATACTTTGCATGTTTATTGTGGTCCTCTTCCTGTTATGCAATCCATTTTCTCCCTAAAATGCCATTAGCTTAATTACAGTGCTACACAGTAATAATTAGAAATTGCATCTGTCAATCACACTTCATATTTCGCAATCCTTGGAGATATACAGTGGTCTTAGCTACAGAGATTACAATTATTCATAAAGTAAAGGCATTAATGATATGCTTTCAAACATTTTGTTTCTCCACTGTACTGTGAGCACAATTAAAGACATTTCAAAATAGGTTTTTCTACTGCTAAAGCAGCCATCACTGATATTAAAAGAAGTTCTTCTGCAATGACTGGACATTCTGTAATTCGTGGCCACCCTACTGTACCTGTATCTATTAGAATACTATTTAATGTATTAGAGTGTTAACTCAGTATAATCTATACTTTTTGTTTTTTTAAAGAAAATGAATTGCAATAACTAACCGTTATTTGATTGGCTTATCTTTGTACTTATTTTTTATCGGTGACTACAAGCTGAAACAACCCAGATTGGCAAATAAAGGAATCCAAATGTTATGAAATATTCCCCCAAAATTAAATACTTGAAAATCAGCTATAGCACCTAGAACAGGTTTTCACAAGTATAGCAATAAACTAACCATTTTAGTATCTTCTTAACTAATGTTAATTTTTTGTCTGAATTAATACTTTGTTGGAGGTAAGAGAAATAGATTCTAGTCTGAGCTAAATGGTGGCATGAGAATCTCAGAAAGATGCCCCCCCTCCAGAAATGCGAAGCAGTTGGATAGATTCACCAAAATTAGAAAGGTTGATATAGAAAATGCAGGCAATGCAATTTAAAAATACCCAACATTGCAACAATTGTAATATTACTGTTTATAGTAATATTACTAATATTACTATTGCAAACATAGTATAGTTCTCTAATTGGATCTGAACAATTATCTAAAATGTTTTATCAGAACAAAGCCCACTTCCCACACTGACTGAAGGAAAACGTTAAATGTTTATGTGTGAATCCAGCACATTAGTTACACCATGTGAGCTCTCGAACTCTGCGAATACATTTGCACAGAAAACAGCACACACCTGTTGCTTACAGTACGTCATTCCATAATGACTTGAAATTGACTGTAAAATGGAGACTAATAATTCCTTTCATGTAGAGTAGAGCTTTTAATCCTGATGGATCCTAAAATGGTCTGCATATAGATAGTGACTTATTTCATTCACCAATTAAGTGCCACAAGCTCTACTACTCAGAAGATCACATTAAAATTTGCAATGGCTTCACTTTTGAATTAAGGGACACCTTTATGGAAGTACAGAGTGGAATTTACATGGTGTTTAAAACTCCTACTCTTACAGTGTCAAGGGATATAATGACAAAGCAACTCTGGTTTAGATCCTTAGTTTATCATATTATCCAGAATATACTGTCAGTTAAAAGTACAGTATGAGGTATTCAGGGATTCATCTACTTTTTCAGATGTGCTTCTCAAATGGGCACCAGCAGAAATTATTTGATATTCAGAGGTCATCTTCTAAATGACTCGTTCATTCTGAACTTTGATAATCTCTTTTAGAGCCCTGTGTGAGTTTATGCTTCAATCACTGATGTTATAATTGTACTGTACTGTATATGGGCCACATACTGAATAAATGTTGATTACTGTACAGTAGGTCAAAAGGTATGAGGATAATGGGTGGGACCTGAACTAGTGTTTTTTGTGACTTTGACAAAACCCCTTCTCACAAACAGAACTGCTTAATGGTAGAATAAGGGACAATAGCAAAAGCTTGCTAAGATTCACCAAGTTAACTAACTCATACTGTATACTGAAGAAGTAGCCAGATTTTTTTTTTTGCTTGTTTAGAATCATCCACTTCCTTAAAGCAGAATCTTTATCAAAAGTAGAAGCTGATTTATATTTCTGATGTGTGTCCCTGAGCATTGTGTTGCTAAAAATGTGGCTTTGTATTCGACCAAGTTGAATGTTGTTAAGATTTTAAAAAATGAGAATAATATATTAATTAAGAGACAAATCTGATTTCTTATTCATGGACATGAACTTTGTCCTGTAAGCATCCTCATGGGAAGTTCTTTTCTGTATTTGCCATTGCCATACTGTCCAACTGCTCACATGAGCTCATCTGTGCATTTACCAATGGTGACTTTTCTGTAGAGTGAGAGAGGTGTGCTGTAAAGTGCTGCCAATGTCAAGCATATGGGCCACAAAAGAGTGAAAATCCGCAGTGCAGATTTCTCACAAATCCCTGTCATCAGCAGAGGAAAAGTGGGCTTGAATGGCTGGTAAAATCCTCAGGCCTCAGAATTTCAGCTTTGTTTCAGGTATGTACTGTAGGCTGACCAATTTATATTGAAATAAAATTACAATAATTTGAAAATTACATTTTCAAATTAAATACTTTATAACAGTGAGTTTTATTTTGCTATTGCAGAATGCCACATTAATTCGTGGAATAGCATGCTTCAACAATACCTCAGTTTAGTGAATTTCTGATTATTGGATTTACTTTATTGGATTATTGGAAATCAGATTAAGAATAAAAATCCTAGAATAGAATGTCTTCCAATAAAACCCTGATTCTTTAAAGCAGTAAAAGCTGGAAGATACATAAAATGTAATGAGGTGGGGAACAGAATACTGTAGGTGTCTACACTGAAAACCTGTTTATTCTGTGTAACCTTCTCAAATGCAAAAACAAATATCTAATTTTAGCAATGTATGAACAAACTTATGATCCCTGAGTGCTGTAGGAGATAGAAGCACAATTTTGATCAACTGCCCATAAAATCAAGTTAAATACTTGAGGACAAATAATACTATCCGAAAGCCAAACAGATCAGAACAGATGTACATTAGCAAGCTGTTTACCATTATCAGGGTTGGTTGGTAAATGTGCAATATCCTTGTCAGAGCACACTACAGTACTGTATTTTTCTTCTCTGCATGTTGTGCCAATGGATAGCTGGTTCATAAAAAATTCTGTGCTGAAAGCAGTTTTCGTCAAATGCTTCAGGCTATTAAATGTTGGCCACTTCTTCCAAGTATTGAAAGGTGCAGTGCCATTTTTTTAAACATTTGTGTTTTATTCCTTGTAAACTTGCTGTTGTAAAAACAACAGTGATCCTGCTAAAAGTTAATTTCCTAAAACTGAAGTTGAGAACAAGGGAACATCCTCCCTGCCTCCAAACAAAACTCTTTAACAAAGGTGATAGGAGAAAAACTCTTTTATGTAGACATTTAAAATGTAAAACACCTTCCCTTTAATATTTGTTAAGTTTTAGAATTATAGGAAACTATAGACAAATAAACAATTTTCTGGCTTATACCATAAATCAAAGCCAATAATGTGAAATGTCTTCTGATGACTTCCATTAATTTACAATGTTTTCATAAACAACACAGGGAGACTCCTGTTTCATTTTGAGAAAATGTAGTGTTTATAGTCAATTTAAATGGTGGAATACAAAAATTCTGTCCAATTGAAGTGCAGTAAACCTTGCTTCTGTAAAAAAGAAAAAGCCTCATATATCCATAAAAATCTATTTTTTTTACATTTTGTATTTAGATATTACGTGGGTACAAGTGTTTGTCATAATGCTACAGTTCACCTCTTTCAAGGTTAACTAATGCAAATCTAAAGTTTAATTAGATTAAAAACTAAGACGTTTAAAAGGCTTTCTATAGGTTTTACCAAACTCTATCATTCTCACTCTACCATTACCAAAAAAGAAATCAAGTAAGATATCAGAAAGAGTTCTGCACTTCAAGCTGAAGAGTACCACTTTTAAATTCATGATCAGATTTCGTCCGAACCAGATGTACATAATACATTTTCCCTTTATTTACAAAAGTGTAAACTTAAGTACTGAAAGACTGTTGAGAGAAAAATTGCGATGACAGTGAGGAAGTCCCCCCAGTGAAATTTCTTATGAATATTAATTGACACAAATGTTAAAAGAAGCACGAAAGTGGGGGAAATGACACATTCAGCCTATAATATCAAAAACTCCCAACAGGCTAGATCATTTTCTAATGTAAATGCAAATTAAAGACACAAATTAGATACATTAGCTACAAGGATATAAAAGCCATTATTAAGATCCTAAAATTAGTGATAAGAGTCATACAATCTGTTAGATACAGTCTCCATAGGTTTATCTGCTTATCAAGGAATTAGCAGGGGATGAGTTTCTAAAATGCACCATTTCATTTTGAAGTGTGCATGTATGTTCTCAATCTTAAATGCCAGTAATCTTACCTCAAAATAAACAACCCAACCATAATCAAACAAATTGTATTTACAATCTGCCAATGATAGGAGTTAATAAGCATTCTTGAAAGAGCTGGTTGCCCACTTCTAACATTACAAATAACAGCAAATCATGGATACAAACTACTAAATTTTCTCAAGGGGAAATATGGTTTGTTGATATGCTTTCAAGTTCATCTGCTTCTAGTGAAGGGGCCTTGAGTCCTGATCCTGGAGAACCCCAATCCAGTGAATCGTTTAACTCACCTGGTTTTAATTATTGGCAACACCTGTAAAATACTGATAAATCAAGCAAATAATCCGAGGGATTAAGAATCTGGTTCCTAAGGGCTGAACAGTATTCAAATTTTAGTCCTACAATATCTCTAAATTGAACACATTTAACTGAATGTACTGGAAACTATGCATACAGTATGATATATGACTAACCCAGTGGTTTTATTTAAGATCTTAACCTAACCTGTTCAATAAAAAGCAAAAATTGTTCTTTTTGTACTTGTCAGCTACTGTATCAATTGAATTGACGCTTGGCAGAATTAATTAACACTACACCTGTTTTAGATACTGTATTCACAAAAAGTGTCAACAATATTGTCGATCACCAGGTCCTTGCTGAAATACTGCCTATATAGCAATTATCTCCAATTATATAGCAATTAAATAAGCAAGGTACTGTAAGTATCCCCTCAATAACAAACCAATTAAAATAGCAAAACTGAGATCTTGAATAAACCTTACTGTACATACTGTAGGTTATACTATATAAATGAATATTGCTGGCATCATTCATCACACAGAAGGATACATTCTGAGGCAAATTGATCGAACCTCCATCTTATTTTGATATTTTAAACAGTTGAAAAAACAGGTAAAGTGGTGAACTCCATTTATTTCATTTATCACTTATGAACACTAAGATCTAAATTCCTGTCTGTGTAAAGCTGATTCCCTTGAAACCGATGAAGTTACTCAATTAATTTCATGTATCATTGCATTCCTGTGGTGATGACTAAATTAATACTGTATATAGCTGCCTTTAAAAATCTTGAGATATTCCTCTCTCATGAAACAATTTCATATAAGTGCTGCAATATTCAGATTTTTATTTTTTAATCTAGCTAATATTAGTAAAGTTAAATTAGTACTATCACAATCACACAGTTTATGTAAATTAGTATCCTTGGCATTAAGTAGATGCTTAATAAAGCCTTTCAATTTTTCTCCAATAAAGCCTTACAGTTTTAAAGGTTGATGATAATCTGATTAGAATTGCAAATAATATTGATTAACAAGTGGAGTGATAATGTCAGGCCACATATTAGCTTATTGGTACGAATAAATCAAATATTCCAAATCAGAGCCCCCTTCTGTTCCTGCTTGATAGAACAAATGACAATAATGGTGGTTCAATTGCAGCTTTTAAAAAGCAATGTTCAAACTCTGGATGATCCCACAGTTAGAATGCAGTTTCGTACGTACAGTAAGGTTAATACCAATTACAATGAACTTGGCTGCTGAAATTAGTGCCCAGCTCCAATTACAACAAATACAGAGTAACAGCTGGTGGCCTCTACAGGATACTAAACTCAAAGTTGGAGAATAAGCATTTTAGTACAGTACAAAACGGACAACTGGAACACAGTTCACAGACCACACACTGGATCGGACAGTTCTGAATGTAGTAACAGTTTATTACTGAAATACAGTATTGTTAATTAACAAACCCAAATACATTTGTATTAATGTTCATGCATAATGACTTCAACCATCTGTTGTTGTGAAATTAATTGGAATATTCAACCAAAATAGTATTCCAGCCAAAATACAATTGGGACCTGGCTCCATAAGTATCACATCTGGGTGTCACCTGAATTTCTGTCCTGTTATTTATTGTGAGGGGGCTCCACACTGGGGTTTCTTTGAGAGCAGCAGGGATATTGAGGAACAGGGGTGTAGTAAACTGTAAGGGTATTCTGTATAAAAGAATGTTCCCTTGGATGCAGTTGAGACTCCAGTAGTTTAATGTTCTATAGACATAAACTAGAAAATACTCTGATATTAAGTGAAACAAAAGTAGTCATTAAAAAGGTGTGGAGTTCCCCTTTATTGTATTTCACGGAACATAAATAGCTTAAGACTATCAGAAAATGAATCACCAATGCATTCACCTAAGTGTCTGAACTGTCTCCGTTGTCTCTCTATCATTTATCAATAAAAATTAAATCTACCATTATACGCCACATGATCAAATTTAAACAGCTTCTAACAGCAGCAGGACTCATTTCGTGATGCATTGAAATTTATTGCGTAGCTAGTTAAATGTCTTTATTTGGAGAATTTCAGCATACAGACATTTATTAAACTAACACTAAATTGTCAAGCACATTCAGCTATATACAGTATATATGACAAAGTAATAAATATATGTATATTAATGTCTGCCCACATACTGTATTCGCTTACTGGTACAGTATGAATAACTCAAATATTCCTAATCAGAGCCCCCCTTGATTTCTGCTTGGTAGTACAGCTTAATCATTAGAATGATTACTAAATTAACTAAGATCAGGATCAGCTAGTCTCCATAGGTTTTTTTCATTGCAGTTGAGTATACTGTACAGCTGGGGATGATCCTGTGATAATACCCAGCTCCATACTAAATCCGCAGGATCACTGCAATCAACCCTTGTTTACTGAAAACAATTCTTATTGTTTTCTCTTCCCAAAAACATCAATTTCAGAGCAATTGTATTGCCATCTTGATTTACCATGGAAGGATTGTTTTTATGATATATACATTTTATATAACACCATGATCATCTCCAAATGATAACAATCATACTGTATTACTGTACATACTGTATAACCTTGTGCCAGTACTTTCTGAGTAACCCTGTGGTGGCTCAAAGCACTGATGACCTTGAATCTGTAAAAAGTTATTTGTGTTTAAAATGCTTCTTTTGTTAAAAATACAGCCTTGTGATTCCAACATAATACACAGACTGCAAGTAATTAGAAATTAAGTTTTTGTTACCAGAAAGGTAAGAAAAGGAAGTCATCCAGCTGTTGGAGGAGGGGGCTGGGTGGGAATGAGAATTGTAACTTTTGTAATCTGGCTTTAAAGAGAGCTCTACCAGGGGAAACTGACAGAGAGGGAAAAAGGAAAGAAAATGTTTTCTTTCTTTCATGGCGCTGCATGGTGCCTTAACTTCAGTTGCAATAAAGGCCTGATGATTGCTTCACTGCTGTAGCCTGGACCCTGATTCTTTTCCCAATCTCCTGAAGAGGAGTTACCTCACCCATCTGCCTTAATAATATTTAACAACAGCAAAGCTTGGCTGGAAATCATCAAATTATAGCTATATCTCCAAATGACGTACAGTAGGTCTTAGATCACAGTCACAGTTAAAACAGACCTCTGGCATTCAAACACCATTTGTAAGGTGTAAGTATTCTATAAAACCAGAAAAGTAACTTGTGTAGTGTTAAACACTGTGCTAGGAGCTATTGTGATAGATGTTGCTTATTTACCTAATTGCATTGGTGAACGTTTGGTGCAGTGTAAGCTAATGTGTAATCTTTCTAGTGCTAAAATGTATCAGAAGTAATATGTGTGCCAGCTCTATTTCTTTTTCACAAAATGAAACATTAAACTAGACTTTTAACCTTTGAGTGGAAATTATTCATAGTCATTAGTACAAAAGACGTTATCATCCGAGTATGACTAATCAAGTTAATCCCACTTACTTCAACAGTTTCATGATGGTTTGTAGCCTAGTTTTACTCCACACAATTACACTTGATGAAATAAGAGATTTGTCACCATGAATGACAATAGCAGGTATGGAATTCGTAGATTAATTTGAAACAAAAAAGCACTCACCTGACAGAATTCAATTTTAGCCAAAATTGTATTGATTAAAACATAAAAGGCTAAAACTTATGTTCATGAGCTGCTGGAAATAATTTTTATTAGGTGATGTTTATTGGTGGATTTCTGGTTATTTTTTCTCCTATTGGATGAGGGTACTACAGTGCCTGTATAAATGCTTTTTGAAATCATAGTGGTTTGAGTTTGTGAGTATTTTGAAAATGTAGTAAACACAATACAAGCTATTGTTATATGAAAATAAATACAGTACTATTGTATACATAATATTAAGACAAATTAATTCACCAAGTACTGTACTAATAAATGTTGGTGTTTTCACTGATGCAGGATATGTACTGTATATCTTAGGGAGTGTGAATACAATGCATGCTATAAATGTACATACATTGAGTGAATATGATTCTGCCTCAAAGCCACTAAACAATACAGTCTAGTAAATTGATTAACACAATAATTAGTTGTATTAAGAAATTATTTTGTGGAAAAAAACATCCATCCATTTTTTAATTTTATCTAATACAGGGTTATGGACAGCCAAACCCACCCCAGAAAGCCATGAGCATGAGGTGGGATACACTCTGATTGGGATGCCAATCCATCTGAGAGCACACACAGAGACAAACATGCACACACTCACACATGGGCCAAATTACACAGACATCAATTAACCGACCAGTATGTCTTTGGACTGTGAGGATGCCAGAGCACCCATAAAAAAATCTGTGCAAACATCATAAGAACATGCAAACTCCACGCAGATACTGTAGCACCACAGGAATTGAAGACAGGGCACCAACACTGTGAGCCAGCTGTCCTGCAAAATCACAGAACCAGTTCTTTCAAACTGATAATCCAATGTCATGCCAAACTCATTTCAGGTATGATTTAAACCGAGATAATAGAGACATCTAAAATTGTGTCTTGACTAGCAATAAAAAAAAACTAAAGAAAAATATTTTCCTTTTCAGTAATGTTCCTCACAAACCATTTTGGGATTCAGTTTTCTGACATTTTTCCCTTATACTTTAACAGAATACATATTGATTTAATGGACTGTCAATAATGCTGTGCATTATAATAATAATAATTGCTTACACTTATATAGTGCTTTTCTGGACACTCCACTCAAAGCGCTTTACAGGTAATGGGGTCTCCCCTCCACCACCACCAATGTGCAGCATCCACCTGGATGATGCGACGGCAGCCATAGTGCGCCAGAACGCTCACCACACATCAGCTATCAGTGAGCATTGCTGTAACTTCTGCGGTGCATAAACCAACTTTTTTATTTTTAGTGCCTGGAAAACCCTTGTGAATTTGAAATTATTTGAAATGTTAAAGAAAATTATTTTTTGTCTATGAAGTATTTTTGCAGTGCATTAAAATATGAAATTTACAGTTGTTCCTGTATGGAATTTCTAAATGGGATCGTTGGAGTAACACCCTAAGAGCAGCTTTCTAAAGAGATTTTATCATGATTTCTAACATTTTGTTTCACTTCACAAATCTACAAAAATGAAATAGAATTTGTACTTAACATTTTGCTTTGAAATTAACAAGAAACAGGATAAATGGATTGAGTTCTATAGGTAATACTAAAGAGTATGTTTTGTAAACAGTCTCAACTCACTGTAAAGCTTTCAGAAACCCCAGAAATGTTATTTCTCAACTCCAACAAATCTCTGGTCCAGCAGACAGCAGAAAAAGTATTTGCCAAAATTTTGCATTATAAGACCTGACACGCATTCTGTGAGGATTCTCTGAAAAACCTTCCTGCAAGATGTGTCGTTCATCAAAAAGAAGCGTAGGCGTGACCTCACTTTTTTGTTTATGCATCTTAACAGAGCTTACCACTCGAATGACCCAGAGATGTATGGCACTGTCTAGTAAAGCAGATGATGTATGCTATGGGAGTAAAGTGGAATGGAAGGTAACAGTATTTCTCTAGTAAGCTTTTATAAAAATGTCATGAGAAATAAAAAAAAATGTCGATCTTCTTTTTCAGAAGACACACAACATCAGCGATGTTAAAGCTTCAAAACATTTTTGAAAATTACTGGTCTATGATTAAGTTCTTCTTTTGAACAACTAAGTTTGATGATAATTGTATCCTTTTCAATGCTATGCGTATGACTCCATTTTCAGGTCAGACATGAGGTATTGTGCACTTTGTAAATACCATAAGTTTTAAAACATTTGGGAATGGACAGACACTGTATTTTGTTCAAAATACAGTACTTTTTAATATACAGTATATTGTATTACTGGATTTAGTGATTTGTATTAAGAATTAAGTGTTACAACAGCAAAAGTGGTTTAAGTTGCATTAAAACAGCTTGTGATGGACTAGCTTGGTATGAAATAGATGTATCACATTGTTTACTGAGCTACTGTAGCTTTACAATGGTGTCCCCGTGTGATTTCCAACGTCACCATCAATACAATTCCAAGCATGCAAAGGTATTCCACTGGTCATGTTATAAATAAAGCTGCTCTGATCCACACTCCAAGACAAAAAATGCATGCCAATCTCCGTGCGTAAACAGGGAATGAAGGGATTACTCTGTTAATTGCTGCAATTCTATGATGTGTTGTGCAACGCCTTGCAGTGAGACTTTTAACTTGGCATTACAAATAAATAGCAACAGTATTGATTCAATTATACAGGTTCTTTGTATAGGCTACAACTTTCTGCATTCAATACATACCTATTGGAATCTATTTGGGCTTCCATTTTTTAAATCAATAGAACAGTAACACTGTAAATTGTCTTAATTTTCAAATTCCATGAGTAAAATAACATGTTCTGGTAAAGTGCTTTCATTACTAGTAATAAAGCATATTTTCTGTTAAGAATGGAAAAAAGGGCTTCATTCAACACTCCTGAAAGGAAGTGTGAACTGTGAAAAACCAAATTTGTATTGAATTATGCAATACAATAGCATTTATATTATTTTTAATGCATTACATCTTAAGCCTTAGTATTTTTCCCATCACACTTACATTAAGGACTGTATTTGTAAGAGTATGACAGAAAAATGTATGCTTTGCTTTTGTTGGAATAGACTTAGGGCACCTTTTATGAAGGAAGTTAAAAGAGAGGCAATTATTTTAAGAGGAACAGAAATGTCTTAATGGCATAAAAGATGTAGAACAATTTAATAGCTCTTCACTGCAGCTATGTATTTCCTTATATATCTATATAAAGCGATTTAAAATATTTCCAAAGATTTGCCTTAGGTAGTTTTTGCTCTGACACCAAACCTGGTTAATGTATGAGCCTGTTCTGTTCTACGGTGTAGGTTCAGAAGATTCTTAAGATCATAAGGGAAATAAGAGTTTTGGGTAGGAGCCAATTTGCCTGAGAGGAAACCGATGGTAAACTGATGGTTTCTTCATTACTGCAAAAAGCTGTGTCACAGTCTCAGAGACTGACAATCACTAAAGACAGTACAGACGATTCTGCTAACCAAATTATCACACAGCGTTTTTTGTATTAGTACCATTAAAACTGATACAACTAATAATAGTCAGAAACATGCAATAAAGTCAGAGTAAATTTAGGATTTCCCCAAATATCTTATGCCATTTCCAGTTTCTGTCTGTAGAACTGATTGATATTTTTAATCAACTGTATGGCAGTAAAGTCAATAGTGAAAAAAACAATTTCAGTTCATTTCATCTGGTACAATTGGGCACCAAATCTGCCTTGTTGTGAATGTGTGTGGCGTAGAGACATTTTATCAACAATTATACGGCCATGCTGTAAGGTGTCCAGTTGGCTTGAAAGCACAATCCAAAAATCGAACAAAGACAAAAAAGATTGACTAGAATTAGGTGTCCTTAACAGATTGTTTGTTGCGCACAATCTATTTGGAGTGGATGACAGGCAAATAATGATGGAGGTTTTATCTCAAGCAGGATGTCAGACCTGACCTTGGTTGAGCTGGTAGATGAGTGAGAGCCTGCCTTGCCCATAAATTCCACTACTTGACTGCAGGGGATCCTTGATCTCCTGAATAATTTCCTACCAGTGATGAAATTGTATTTAAACCTTTGAATGATAATAGTATGCAGGTGACAGAAAATGACCCTGCACAGGTTGAAAAATGATCTAATCAGGTCTGTTTATGGACAGCTAGACAGCTACAGCATAATGGAATCTATTCAATTTACAGTATGCTTTTGCAGTATAATCTTCTTACAGATACTAGTGATGTTAGTGCTTTTAAGCAATTAATTGCAGAATACATATTAGGAAAAATTTTGAAGACATGCATATGTTAATGCTGAAATAAAATAAGTGCTTGGCTTACTTTAATTCAACACAAAGAAAGCATCCTCAGTTTTATTGACTTTGTTATTTATATGTCCTTCCCTGATGTATAGCAGTGGGGTGTACTACAGAGGTGATAGGAAATGTGTATATTTCTACCGACTACTGATAGATCAGCAGACTAGGAAACCCATTCTTGTCATTGAAAAAAAAAATCCTGCTATTCTGATTACTGGCTTCTTGCTCTATAGATGTAAACAGTCATATCACCTGCAACTCACAACTCACAACTGACAACCCACTGAAGATAAGCAGGCATGAGACTGGTCAGTACTTGGTTGGGAAACCTCCTGGGATAAACTAAGGTTGCTGCTGGAAGGGTCAGTCAGAAGGGTATTAGAGGGGTCAGTAGGGGGCTCTCAGCCTGCAGTCTGTCTGGAGCCTAATGCCTCAGTATAGTGGCAGGGACACTATACTTTAAAAATGCGCCGTCCTTTAGATGAAACGTAAAACCATGGTCCTGACTGTCTGGTCATTAAACATTTAAATTTTTATAAAGGCCAAATTTCCCATTGACCTCCTAATAATCCCCCTCAATGAATTGGCTTCATCGCACTGTTCTCCTCCCCACTGATAGCTAATGTGTGGTGAGTGTACTGGCGCACTATGGCTGCCATCGCATCATCCAGGCAGGTGCTGCACATTGTTAGTGGTGGAGGGGAGTCCCCATTACCTGTAAAGCACTTTGAGTGGACTGTCCAGAAAAGCGTTGTATACTGTAAGTGTAATGAATTATTATTAGAGAAAAATATTCTCCTCATTTTTAAAAAGTGATTGCAAAACTTTAATTGGGTTGTACTGAAGTTATTTAAAGTTAACATTTCAAATATGCTCTGTGGTTTGGTTTCAAATATCATGGGAAGGTGCAAAAAGGTGGATACCAATGTTAATAGTGAAGTTGAATAAACAAGTCAGTTAATTATCCTCTTCAGGTTGGGACCCCTATAAAAATAGTGACAACTGTTTAACTTTAAAATACATGGTTTGTAATGGTAGAGACTTAATGTAACCTATTAGAATTCAGGTAGTCTGCTTCTTAAAAATTTGTAATTTCTAAAACATCTCTCTGTGATCCATAAATGTTGAAAATGTTTTATTTTGAGAAAATTAAATTCATTAGGAACATCATATAAATGCTACTGACTAAACATATTAGTGCCTGGAACAATTGCTGCAAATACAGAAAAGATTTTGAATGAACAGAACTTGAAAGTTAATTTAACAGAAGTAATGAAGTCAGATTACTCATGCATATACAGTACTGTACTGTAAGAGTCACGAGGATCTAAATTTTAACAACAGAGCCTGCAGTTGGCAGATTGGATCAAATTAGCAAATTTAACAAGAATACAGGTATAAAATAAAAACACCGAACAGACCAACTGTATATTTTCAGTTAAACCTAAAATTGGACAGTTTAGCTGGACCTCAACAAAGTAGTATAGTTTTTTACTTAAAAGAAAGGCTTGAAAGTTTTTCTCATCACTTGCACCTGTATTTAGATGATGTATATTAGACCATTACTATGACAGAGAGAAATTAGAGCTTTTGAAAGGCTACTTTTTGACAAAATGTTCTGGTTTATCACAATGAGCAGGTTTAGTTATAAAAGAAAACATCGGTTCAGAGCTTACAGAGAAACTGTATAAGACGTCAAAGCTCTTTTTTCCCCTCAGAGTGGCATCATATTTCACGATAATATACTGTAACTCCATCTGTAATGCTCCTACCGTAAATTAGAAATAAGCTTATTGTGAGGTTAAATCTACTTTGACTTACAGAATCTGTTTCTACCTTTAGCCTGTCGATGTTCATTTCAATCTCAATTTCACAATTACTATCATGTCAAAAGCTTTATGAATATCTTCTATTATTTATATTCCAAAAAGTTCCTAAAAGTTTTTCACTTACAATAAATATGCAGTCAGTAATCATTGCCAAAATGTAGTTAAACTATTTAAATATACATAGAATGGTCTTAAAATTCACAAGGGTTCAGTGCAGAAAACCATTGAGAATAGCCATATTCGCATACAGTATAACCAAGTCCACCCCTAGCTGTATTCTTTTGCATAATGTACTATCGTACGACATTTAATAATACAGAATGATAATTAAAGTACAAACGCATTACATGCCTTTGACATTATGTTGTTTTAATTAACATTACCTAAAACACACAGCAGTAAACACAAGCTTACAGCAATCAGCTAAAATAAATAACATTAATCACCACTCCATCTATACAGAACCAGAAATGTTCATTACAATACAAGAATGAGACCACATTGAGATACGAATTCTGAGTAGTGGCTTACTTACTAGCTAGACTTGTCTTGTGATCCCAGTCTGTTGCATGGCTAATTTGAAAGTTGCACTTAACCTTTGGCTGAGTTTCATCCCACTCTGTTCATCTTTCATCCAAGACCTCATCAGCCAGACCAAACTGCGAATAAGCCATACTGGCAGATGTTGAGACAACACTGTGTTCCAGTAGTTAAATGCTCAACGTTTCTTAGTATTTACAAATAGAACCTTAATAAAGGATTTTATGCACATTTTAATCACTGAGTTCATAACTTATTTTGAACATCCTTTAGAGACTATGGGATCTCTGCTTGCCATCCCAAAATGACAGCTTTATAGATATATCTGTATGTAAAAGATATTCATATGTTGCCACCTGAAATAAATATTCTTGTTCTGATTCTCTAAGCAGCCATGGTTATTACAAATTAATCATCACTAGAGACAGAACAAATTTATCATAATGTGTGAATATTAAGTATCCTAATTCCCCTGCTGTGTGCAAGAGATCATTTCGTTCTTCCTGGGACAAGGGTTTTTGTTAAGGGAAACTGCCTCAGCAGCATGGGGCAGGAACAAAGCTTGAAACAGATATTAATCCAGAATGTTGAATAATAAATGATTCTCATTTCTTGAGTTTACCAGCCATGACACAACAAGAGGCTTTATTTGTTGTGAAGACATTTCTTTCTCCTCATTCCCTCAGTTTTTAATCAAATCTGGGCAGCCTAGAGTTTGTTTTTATTATTACATTCTTTTGGATTTTGTTATTCAGGACAGCAGGGTAAATCATCCCCCTGCATTAGAATGAGATACCTGAAGGGTAAAACGGGGATACCTGAAGGGTAAAACTCCAATTTATTCTCTGATCACTTTTCAACCGATATGGATGTTATCTTTTTACTGAAATGTAATCTTCTCAAATGTAATTCTGTTTTCCTCTGTCATAAGCAGTCAGCAGTCGATATAGTGTACAGAACAGATGGAGTATATCATTATTTTCTCTAGAATTATCTTACTTTGTTGTTCCCTCAAACTACAACACAATGGATGCCTTTAAAGACTATTCCTGAATCAATCTGACAGGTATCTGATCAGTCCAGGACTGGCCAAACTCCCATTCCTTTAAGTTTTTGTTGACTGGCATGTTGTATAAATGACTAGATAAATTAAAAAAAAAACTGGAATGGAAGGGGTGAAGAGTCCAAAGAAAAAAATGCAAACTACTGTAGATCAATATAGAGTATGATAATTAATTTGAAATCGTTTCAGGTCTTCGGAAATTGATGACTTTAGTGGTTATCTATAAAGCCTGATAGACTGCACAAGGTTAGGAGACCGTAGGCAAAGAGATATGTTATTTATACATTTGTTAAACTAAATTGTCATTCAGGCCAAGGAATTTATCTAGATTAAAACATACAGTAGATTAAAATGTTGACTTGATAATGACATATGATTGATGTAACTTCCATGTATGAAAAGAATGGCAAAACTGAACAAAATAATTACAGATCAATATTTCTTACATTATTAAAAGATAAAGGAAACAATATTTAGAACTAAACTAGTGACCTGTTTGTAATGTATTGGAATTCTAGGTGAAAAGCTTCATGGAAGCACTTACTTCCATGAAATCAAAAACTGGTAGGTCTTGATTAACTAGTGAGTTAACCTTTGAGCAAACAACAGTAATGAGTACAAGAGCATGTTATGTGGCATATTCAGATGGTGTTTAATACGGTTCTACATTGAAGTTGAATTCTTAACTCGAAGTAAACAGGCATTCATGATAATGTATGTATTTGGATCGAAAAATGGTCACAGCACAGAGAAAAGTGCTGTAATTTTTGAAGTTCCACAGTAGAATGATATCAGGAAAACTTTTTTTCCTCATTTAAAAATGGTCTACGTACTTGCATAGTAAGTAAACTAGGTTTTCAGATGATAGTAAAAAAATAGTCATAAAACACTGTAGAAACAGAAAGAGACAATTGGTTGATGACATTTAAATGTAGCCAAATGCTGAATATTTCATGCAGGTAGGAAAGACAAATTATGAATGAAATACCAATACTGTATCAAAGGAACTACAGTACCTATTAAAAACTACAGATACAACAAGAAGATAAAGTATTTATTTAGACTTATTTTTCTCCTCTGGGCAATATGGGGAAGCAACAAAACAGGTTAACAATGTGTGAGTATATAGTTATAAGTGATGTTACTGAAATTTGCAGTACAAAAATAATATTGGGGACCCTTATTTATTTAATGTCTTTTGGTCCGATCCCCCCTCACTTTCAACAGCCTTCGCTGTTGCTCATGTTTATATTGGATGTAAAGATAAATGCATTGTTCCACTGTCAGAAACCTTGGATGGGAAATGTCAAATGTTTATTTAGAATGGATTTTGAGAGTGATCAATCTTTCTCTCATTTGACTCTATGCCTTGATCCCCAGCAGGTGAATAAAAATCCCAGGTGAAAAATGTAGCAAAACAAGTTAATAATTCAATTTCCTGTGGGTATTGCAAATTGGGTTGCACTGACAGTAGATATTTCCCTACAGATGTCATGAAGTACTTAATCAAAACCAGGAGTAGAACTGCACAAGGGATTTAGTTAGGTAAATAGCTACCTTAAGTATAGAAATAATTTTGTGGGAATTAATTTAGCATTTTTTCTATAATTACTACAGTACCTTTATAATATTCACCATTTCAAGTTCTGCTGTGAAGAAATTGCTCATTCCCAGCTTGTTTGCACAGACTCCAAGCATCAATGTATATTTTAGAAGTTGCCGATTGCTTCTGGATAGCAGCCAACTACTAATCTTCTAAAGACTAAATTGTTAGGGGAATTAAATGAGGCTGACTGAATAATTTTAATTCAGAGGAAGTCAAATGCATGAAAACGCCCAACTAGTTCTAATCTTTAAATGAGAAAACAAATTTAATGCTAATAAGTCTGAGGCTAAGGTTCACCTAATCAGCTACTTAGTATTTCCCTTCGGACAAAAATAAAAGCTTAAGGATTCTTAGATTAATACTACAATATTAAACTTGTAGGGGTGAAAAACTAATGTTCTCTTTCAAGTTGCAGCATCAGGAGATAAAAACAAAATACAGTTATTTACAAGAAGGCACTTTGCAAGATATACTGTACTTAATCTAGAATTAGTTTAATGAAAAAAAAAACTAAACACTATGAAAATAAACTGAATTATTATTTCCCATTTTGCAGGCATAGGTGCTGAGCCAAAAGTGAGATTAGAGTAATTTGTACAACCTGAAAATGTACTCAATTGTGCTGTGTGTACTGAAGACTGGTACTCATGCAAAAAACAGGTCTAATGGGTAACTACTGTAGAGCTCTTGACTTTGAATGTGCTTAAGTTAGACAAAATGATTACCAAATGATTCAGATTCTACAGACAACTGAATATGTTCCCACTTTTCATATTTAGTCTGTTAAATAGGACTGTGAAATATTTCTGTGGATGAAGTTTTTCATTCTTCTTCTTTTTCCTGATAGCTTAAACTGAGAAATGACCTGCTCACACCACCTACTACTGTATATAACCTAAACTACTGTACCTGCAGCAGGAACTACCAACACTTTTGAAAAACAATGTAGTGCCAAGCACAAGGCTCAGCAAAGACAAAAACTGTGTATGGTATACACACACAGCTGTGTCACACAACCACTACTGTCACTTTAAAAGCTCACCAGAAAGCTTCACATGTTTGTATTCCTCTTGAACTGAAAGAGAGATTACAAGTTTCATATCAATAACCACAGCATCGATCCATTTTCTAACCGCTTTATAAGATAAGATCACTTTATTAGCGATATATAATTTCTTGTATTAGAAATGTGTCGTTTCACATACCCCAACTTGCTCTCTATGAGACACAGAGACCGGGAGTGAAGCTCTTGTTCAGAGCACAGTGTCAGCCATTTGGGGCAGCTGGAGCTAAGGGCCTTACTCAGGGGCCCAACAGAATAGAATTCCTCTGCGAGCCACAGGACTTTAACCTGCAACCTTCCAGCCACAGACACAGATCCTTAGCCACAGTGCCACCACTCCGCCTGATACAGGACTTATCCAATACAGGATCACAGGGAATCCAGAGCCTATCCCGGAAAGCAGCAGGTGCAAGGTGGGATACACCCTGGACGGGGCACCAGCCCATCACAGGAAAGACACTGACACAAACGCAGACTTGCACACACTCGCACCAGGGCCAGTTTTCCCAGAAGCCATTTAACGTACCAGTGTTTTTGGACTGTAGGAGAAAGCCAACTACTGCACTTAACCAGAGCACCTGCAGGAAGGACTTATACAGCGAGAACATACTGTACAAACTCCACACAAATAGAACCCCAGGTCTATGATTGAACCCAAGAACAAAAAGCTGCAAAATATTTTTCCCCACACTTAATTGCGTTTAACTGTACAAAACACCTCAAGAAATGTGTCATTTATTCACTGCTGTCACCTCTATATAGAAACTGTGTACACAAAGTAGTGAAAAAATTACTAAAAATATGATGTCTGCACAAAATATTTTGTAGCCAATAAATAAGGTTATAAGGATGAGGTACTGTTTTACGTCCACAATATAACGTAGCATGAGATGAGCATAAAATAACATTTCCTACACAGTACAGCATTCACATGGTGAAGAGAAGAGATTGAAGCAGTTTATGTATTTGAATTGTCAAAAAGTTCACCTGAAAATTAGCTAAATAAAAATGGATCAAGAAGCAATTAATCAAAAACATTAAACAGTGCAAAGCTAAAGGTCTTCCAAGTAACCATAAAATCGTTTAACAAAATGCAGAGCATATTACAAATACAATTGTTAACATTTCATAATTTGTTCATAACAGCCTATGAATATCAAAGTTCCTTTGTCCAATAAAACATGCATTTAATCAGTTCTTGTGGTTAATGGAAACATCTAAATTTAAATGTACCAATTAAAAAAAGACTAATATCTACTAAATTATTCAATATTATTAAAATAAACATAGCAAGTACAATTGCAAAGAAAATTGATCCAGAGCATACAAATTCACAAAGGACAGTAAAGCTTTCAAAAGTTGATAATTCACTGTTCATATTGGGGGTGAGGATTAAAAATGACTGTCAAGTAAGCTTTCATTTAATTTTTACATAAGCCTACATTTGATTTAATGTGGAAGTACCTGATACAGAGACAATAATTTAGGAGATCGTGAACAGTACTTTAAAAGGATTCCAGATGCTCTAAGGCTTGGATGTTAAACATACAGCCGACAGGCCAGGTCTAACCTGTCCTGCACGTTTGTTTAGTTTGTGTGGCAGCTGCAGTCAGAAACCTCAGCTGGGATTCAATTTGTACCTAGTCTGAGGATGTATAGCCCACACACAAAGCAGGTGCTCCTAGTGATGTTACTGTGACATGTCTGACATGCACATCTTTCCCTGTAGTTCTCTACCTCTATCCAGTTGCAGCACCCCTGTTAGATGAAGTCACAGATCTAGTTTGACAGGGATTTGTCTTTAAACAAAAATAGTGGGAAAAATATTGAAACAAGACTTTGTTTCTCATACAATTCCCCCAAATTACTTATTTTGCTTTTGGTGCAAGCTCAGCAATGGACCACCACAGGTCTCATTAAAACTGCAACTAGTGTTTTTTTATGATCTGCAGAGGTGATTTTTATGTATAGTTATAACGGCCTTGCAATTATGATATCAAAGAAATATAATGCAGTGTGGTTCATGAGAAGTGAATTAATTTATATTTCTTCATAGAAGTGAATGAAAAGCTGAGAAGAGGTACTGTACAAGAGGTACAGTAGCTGTGGTCAATGAGCAATAGCATTAGTTATAGACATTTGTAGAAGCTTTCTAATTGTTGTCTGAATGTGCATGTTCACAAATTATACTGGATTGAAGTCTCCCAGTGTTGTCAGTTTTGCCTAATAGTGGCGTTTTATTGGTGGTATTTAGGTTTATAAAAATGGTTGTACTTATTCTTTTAATTATTTTTTTGTATCAATTCAAGTTCAGAACGTTCAAGCCAACTACTGCACTTAAGCAAGGTTGTCTGAAAAAACTGGGTTCTGGCCAGTTGGCCCACTGGTAGAAAGTTAACAAAAAATGAAAGTTGTGAACGAAATTTACAACTCATATAGTACAGTACAAATGACTCGTTCAAGTTCGGGTATATTACTAAAATAGCACATGATCACTCATGGTATTTTCATAGGTTTTGTTTGGTCTTTGAACTGTAAGTCTATGAAAAAGTAGACCATTCCAAAAGTATAAGACCACAAAATCCATGGAATGTAATGGACCATGATAACCAAACTATACAGTACAGATACTGGTCTGAATCATATAAAACATTGCATCAAGGAAACTGTCCACATGACAGATATACAGTACTATAAAGCAGAGAAACACTTCCCTAACAACTGGCATACAATAAGAACCAGTCCTACTCATCTTCCAGTTTAATCGTCAAACCCCTAAAGTTTGCTTCTATCTAATTTAAAGAAAATTCAAAGGTCAGGTATTGCATAAAGAAAATGATGACCATTCTGCTTTCTCTTGCAGACAAGGATAGTGGGTTGTAAATGAATTGTGAAGTTACAGTATAACAGAATACCATTTCTACTGTACTACACTTCAGATCTGATCAATCGATCCCTTGCAGCAAATTTTGATTTAATAAAATATCAGCAGTCATGTAAGGGAGAAGGCTTTCATGCAGTGTGGGCTACAAATAGTGTTTCATGATGCTCCACTGTTAAATTAGATTTTCCTGCTAAGCCTCGCCCATTTGATGTTAGTTATAAATTCAGATTCAAAAGTCAATCTTATAATCAAAGTTCATGAATCCTTGATGGGCAAAGTATGTTGATCAGCTTTTAGGCAGTAAAAGAATTAAACGGTTTGATAGTCAAAGCAAGTTGGACAAAGAATGGATATTTGATTTATTTCATACCTGTATAGAGTATAATAAAACTGTATCCTGCATGAGATAGATAATTCCATCTCAATGTAACAAAACTGTTTTTGGAAATTCAACACAAAATAATGCCGAATCACACGCAAGAACACATCTTAAATGCAAAGAAGAAACCAATGACATGATTCAATGCAAGTATTCTATTTAGCCGAACGTAGGGTTGGAGTTCAAGATTATTTTTCCAATTGGAGAAAGTATTTAAAAATATTGATCTGTCCACTCATTTCTATATACTGCATGCTTGTGACCATTTTATTTTGAAATACACAATTTAAAAAACGAAAACCCCGAAAGTCAGGTCTGACCCTTTAAAACAAAAACACAAGAAAAAATGCTATTCAGGAACTTAAAGTACTAGAGTTTGGCATCAATCCTATGCCACATTTGGGGTTTCACTCCTACCTTGATTCATGTGTAAAGTGTCAATAAGTGGACCACTGAAGAGAAGTCCTTGTGTTGGAAGTGTTTGGTACTGTCATTCCCACCCATGTTTTGACATCATACATTGGCCATCTATTAAGAGCTGTTTAAACAAGGCAACAGCCACCTTAGAAATGTAAAGAAAGAATGGATGGGATTACATTTGCTGTGCTTTTTTAAAAAAGAACAGATGCGGCAGAGTTTAAAAAGCTGAGCTCAGCTTCTCCAGTTAATCAGTGAATAAGAATGCATTTGAAACAAAAATCACAAGACAAATGTCATCTAGGACAAGGATTAAGAACCACTGGAATAGCTTAAAAAATGTGATGCTATAATGGGACCATATAGCTTCCAGCAAGCCTCTCCAGAATGAGCTATCCTCAAGCAGGATTACTGTAGGTAAGGAGTAGCTGATTGACTAAGCACTGAGAACACAAGAATGTCTCTGCATTCTCCTACTATGAACAGTATTTCCACATGCCTACCTCATTAGATTGGTCTTACCAAAGTGGGTCAACTGACTGGCGAGTTATATACAGTACTATAGTTTGTTGTACATTTGAAAAATATAAATTATACAAATTGACTACCAGAATAGCATTTAGTACAGTAATACACTGTATACGAAATGCTTAATTTGCTCTGAAGGACCAAATATCCAATCAATAGTGAGAAATCCAATAAACATTACAGGTCAATTACAGTATCTATGCAAATCCCTTTAAATAATGACAAGTTCCATTGATCTGAAAAAATTACAGTAGATTAATACATAATAAAAAAGATGATTTTATTCCCATTTGGAGCCAAGCAACATCACACATACTGTACCAAACAATTTGTACTGTTCCTTTCTTGATGTATGTAATGTCAAAAGGACTCTCCTGCTTCTTTTATTTTAAAATGACTTTATTTTAAGAATTAAAAGTGCTTCAATAGCCTGTTTTTAACATCTGTAGTTGCAAAAATGGATCATTACCATCTAGTATTCATCTTCAACCAGAGGCTGGAAAATAAATTTTACATAACCATTCTTTGTCCACACTATGGTTCTTATTTTCATTTAAAAAAAAACAATGAAATGAGAGTCAGTAATACTAACCATCTTGATGACATATAAGTTAAATAAAGATTAGGCTGCACCACCCTTTTATTTTTTAATGTACCCCACAGCATCTACTGTACTGGCTCGATTCGTACAGCACACTTCAGGGATGTTGAAGTGAGATGCTCCCAGCTGCAGGGATAATGTTCAGGCTTTCCAGGTCAGATGCAGCTGAGTGTGTAGATGAAGCCGATTGCCAGTTGGCCCACCCAGAGGGACATAAAGGGACTGTGTGGCTTGCCAGCCCATCAAGGTTGGGTCAGACACTGACGACATCCCCCATGCTGTACTATAAGTTGTTTATATGACTTGTGTTCCACACTTGTGATACTTTTGTCAGACGTCTCTTTAAACTTGTCTTTGGCTAATTGTGCTCCCCACGTTAAGAACTAATTCTCCTAGGTAAGATGCTTTTCACTTGGTAGCCTCTGGGTGTCTTGTTTCAGTCTCATAGCCAATTTACCTTGCATTTCTGTATAACGTTGTGCATTTTTAGTTTGTGTTTAATAAAATGCTTTATTTAAAAATACATAATGCCATTTTTCTGTATTGTGTAGTAAGGATTAAGCAATTTTCAATAGCTACAGTAAATTACAGTATACTGCACTCAAAGGACAATGGATGTTTTGCTTTGTAGAATTTAAATAAAAACATGGTGATTAGAATTACAAAGGGGGGGATATATTGCAAAAATCACATGGCAGAATCCTGTGTAGTTGAAAGGCTTTGCCTCAACACAAAGGTTGCATCCACAGATGTAAAGACATTACAAAGATTACTGCCAACTTCTTTTCCCTTCCATAATAAAATGTGCAATTGACAGACCAAACAAAGGGCTAGGGCCCACGCTTTTCACATACAGTACAACCTTTTCAACTCCCATTTCATTACAGTTATTCATGGTTCTTGGGATGAATGGAAGGTGATTTGCTTTTGTTGAGCATCTGACACAGGAAAAAATGCCAATTGTGTGTGTTAGGGGAGGAGAAATTCTTTGTATAATTTGAAATGCTTTGGGGGAGATCAAGCCAAGGACTTTTAAAGGTAGTGTACACGTTTCAAACCTGAGGTAGTGAAAAAGAATATTTCTCTAGCACTTTTAATGCAACAAATGCAGATGGCATTCAAGTCACAAATCCAAAATGTACCTACAGTAGATGTCCTTAGAGCTCTTGTTAATTGCCCTATTACATGACCCCCTTCTCACCCTTGCATACATCTTTTGCATCCCACTTCCAAGTCTACAGCTGCCCTTTGGCTACTCTGCATGGAGGTCTTAGCTTCCTTCTCCTATGACATGGAGCACAGCCCTCAGCCAAGCAAGTTTAAAAGTTTCATTATATTCTGCATAATCCTTCCAGGACACTTTATTCTTGGGTGTTGTTATTCCTAGCAAACTGGTCTATCTGGGTCATATGGCCTAATTTCTTTATTAACCTTACTTATGTTCTGAAATGCATTTCCAACCCCAAAGCCAGCTCAAATTCTAACCCTAAACGATTGATTGAGAATCTAATCCCAATCTTTATCCTAACTCTTATAAATTTTAACCTCTGTTATGACAAATGTTTGTACATTTGTGAATAAACTGTATTGTACACATTAGAACATATTCAACTCTAATGAGACAGCTTGGTTTTGTTTTATTATTGTACAATAATAGACAATTCTGTTAAAGCCTTTCACATATTTAATAATAATGGGTTTTGTGAATTGTTGCCCATGTATTTTAACATACTGTACATGTCCTGTTTGTACTGATATTGAGGCTTGGGTTGGAGCAGCTTTTAAGAAAAGTTCCAGAAAGGTGTTAAATATTTTAAAAAATAAGTTTCTACTTTTGAAACTAAACTGACTTCAGAAAATGTATGAATTAGTGACATCTTTGGGTACAGAAGTGATCAATTGCACTTTAAAGGAAGATTAGACAAGGCGTTCCTTTTGCAAATGGATAATTAAGTGTGCAAAGAATTTTTACAAGGAAAAAAAGTCTTAGCTCATCATTAAAGCTGCTGCTGAAAGGTAGTTAATAACTGCTTCTCATCCCTTGGGTTGAATCTTATTAAAAATAAATAGAACAGAAAGAAAACTGCATTATTATTTTTCATACATTAGCAAATAATGAAGTTATATTACTACAGAATTTTCAATAAGAATTTGATCTTAAGAAATATTTTTTTTTCCATTGCATAAAACAGACAATTCCCTAGTTCAGGTACTAGTGTTTACTCCATCTGTGTTACCATTTGCTTTATGGAATTGATTATTACTGTAATCAGACTCATTGCACATTATTTCCAGCTCTTAAGCAGTTAATGATTTTGGCCAAACATAATATGTGACCCAAATGACTAGATTGTCATTTCCCTCAAACTCTTCCAATATTCATGATCAAGAATTACACAAAGGCTTGATATTGTGTTCCACGTACTCACCATGTGTTAAAATATATCTGAAATCTTTCATTTAAAATCTGCTCCATCTCCAGGCCTGACTTCTTTATCTTTGTCTGTGTGCTGATCCAAAAGTGCAGTGTGGAATTAACTGTTAATCCCTTCACAGGATTGTAAAGTATTTTGAATTTGAAATTCTAAGTAAACATGTCTCTATGTGACATGCCTTTTGCTACCTACTGTAGATATACATTTGCTATCTAGATATACATATTCCAGCTGCTCTTTGCAAATACTCATCATAGTGTAAGCAAAATAATTTTGTAATACATTAACTCTGGGATTGTTGAAGAGATTTATTTTATCTACCATTTTCATTAGATTTACAAATAATTTTTCAATATGTTTTTGTTCTTGCAGATTTTTTGTTGCAGGTGTGATATTAAAAAGGATACTGTATCATTTATACATTTAATTAATGGATCAATAAATGTTTCCTTTAACTGAGGATTGTTTGTTAAATAAAAATAAATTTTATATTTTACCACAAACCAGTTGATTGATCCACTTTCTTCCTAGCCTCGATTTGCTTTTCTGCCCTCAAGTGATGGGGTGTCCTGTTAAAGTTTGCCTCTAATGGAGAAAACCATTTATTTCTTTATGTCAGGTTCGACTTTTTTTTGTTACTCAATGTTCCATCAAACATGAAGACAAGTCTAATCTGTTTCAAAAATTAAAATTAATATTCTGGAAGTGTTATTTTTACAATGGCTGACAGCAATCATTTTTATTAATTACTGTAATTTACGTAATGGTTGTAAGAAAGGGAGAACTGTCTTGGAATGACAATAGAAAAACATGTAATAGGTTTTTTCCACGCTGAGAAGAGAATAAAAAACACGATGTTTTCGGCCGTGGAGCCTTCTTCAGGTGTGAGCACACCTGACACCTGACACCTGATAAACCTATTACTTGTTCCTTTGTAGCCTGCTCATGCTGACACAGCTACCCACCTGAACTAATATAAAAAATGGATGTTTTCTTGTTTATGACAGGGTTAACATGAATTCTTACCCCCTGAAATGCTGTTTTTTGACAGATATTGACAGATTTGTTACATTAAACTATTTAAAGCTGTTAAAATTTGGTAGATCCTGCAACATACAGTAAACAGTAAGAATTTCTGTTTGTGTTAGAAATTTCTACCATTAGTCACTTGCCATTGTAAAGCAGAATGGAATACTGTAGGTGGGGTTATACTGTAGCTTGTATTACAGTAAGTTTTGTCCTAATGATCAAAGCCTCTACAGTACAGTGAGTATAGGCCTAGAGAAATAACACCATGATTACTCAAGTACAGAAGTGACATTAAAACATTGAAACTCCCATGGTTCCAGCTGTTGCTCTGCTCCAGTCTTCCCTCCATCTGCATGGACATGATATGAGCAAATTAATGTTTAATATTCTTCCCTTTCTTCCTTATTTTTAGGAACTGCTTCATAGAAAAAAAAGTCATAGAAGAACTTTGATCTGGTATACCTCTGTGTACCCCATTATTCTGTAGCTGACCCATGCCCCTACCTGATGATAAAGATAGATACGAGAGAACAGAAGTGTTTAAAAGGAAAATGCCATTGGATATCCTTGAGCAGCGGTGTTCTAGCACATCTTATCACAGTAAGTCCTGAAGAAGTAAGAGTACTTGTAGCTTTGATATACAGTACCGTGCAGACTTTCCCTATGAAGAAGTTAGTCAATTCTATACATCCCTCTCCTCATAATGGTTTTATCTGTATAAATATAGAGCAATCCAAGAAGTTCTTAAACATTAAATATCAGACATCACATTTTTACATTTTATCCTTATTTTTTAGTGTACAGATTTTAATACTTCCATTGTTTGCAAAAAATACAGTCCAACTGGAATATTGTAATGAGAACTGAATTTTGTACATTGGAAATCCCCAGTTTATTTGCAATTGCAGTACCTACAGTAACTTAATGTACCTTAATTACACAATGACACTCATTTTTTTCTTTTGTCTTAGTTCACTTTTTTATAAATAGTGCCATTTAACCTGATAAGCAGGAATACCTTATTCATTTTTGTTTTTTATGCAGCAGAATTCATTTTATGAAATTTTGTTTTTCACTGTCAAAACCTCTTACAGCTTGAAACAGCATGTTGGATTTTCTTGATTTTTTTAACATGCAGTGTCTTATAAACAAAAATCTAGAGTTCTAGTCCTTGGTTGATTGAATATATTTAGAATGTTTGCTGCATTGCTCTGTATCTTCTTGAACATTAGGCTCAACGTCTTTTATAGATATATATACTGTACACAGTACATAATATAAATTTACACTGTACAATTACTAAAAATGCAAAGAAGGTAAAAACATGTTATTCCTAAGATTAGACTGAGGAATCTGCTGCAATCAGCTTCTCTTTAAATAGGTCTTTTTTAAAGATTGACTCTAGGCTTCTTCATTTCAGTTTGTTTTCATGTACTGATAAACTGGTTGTGCTGGAATTGAACCCTTCAGCTCCTGGAGGGTTGAGAGTGATGGAAATGAATAGGGTGCCCAAAGACAAACTAGATGAGCCAGTTGATAATTTGAACAGATGTGATGGCACTTCTGAACAAACGTGATTATGAATGAATAGATGAATATAGACCACACTGAACTGTATAACAGATGATAGAAAGTCTACAGTTTGCAGGGCTGGGATGCACTTTGCTCCTGAATCATTTATTCCACTGGTTGACAGCTCTCTCCGTTCCATTACAGTTGAGTGTCTAGATTAAAGGAGGGAAAAGGGTAAAGGAAATGACAGTCCAGGAATATGCACTTACTGAGTAGCTGTTTTTATTTTGGACCTCTGCCTCTGCCCTTTCAAGTCACTGCCATTAGTCATAAGCACAGCCTTGGTATAATGGGATATTTTCTTAAATAGCATTGATCTCTTATTTTCATTGACATTTAACAAAACTGAGATGGTGAGAGAATTGTGAAAACAAATGAAACTTTCATCTTAAATCTCAGTGATGTTCATTTGGTTTGAGGTCCTGGAAGGGTAGACATAATTGCATACATTTCAAATCACCCTACCTCAATTGACTAATTCACAAATTTCAGACTTTATTGCTGTCTGTATTATTGTTAGACTCCCTGGTGAATGTGCTAGGCAATCAAACTTGCATTAAAGAAAATGTTCCTCATCACTTTAGAATTTTGTTGAATCCAATAGAAAATAACAAATACTAATATACTTCTTAAGCAGACTCCACTTAAGACCTGAGTCTTTAGACTTGGTCCTGAGTAGATTTTAAAAGTATTTTCCTTACATTTTTGTGGAGTTGTTTATGTTGCAATTTGCTTTATTTTATTCATTTTTTTATATAAGAAATGAGATGCCAAAATAAATGTGTTGCATTATTAAAAGTAGGCTCTGTGATAATATTAAAAGATCTGAATTTCACGACATAGTAGTCTCCTCAAATATAAAAAGCAACCTTTTATGATTTTATTAATTAATCAAAATCAGATATTTTCTTTCAGTAAATAATACATAAAATTTCAAAAATGGTTTGGAGGTGTCATGTGTTATTGTTTAAATAAGAGTGATAATGAAGGGTTTGGGCATTATTTCCCACTTCCTTTTTTTCAAACAACGTTTTGTATTCAATCCTGTAGCATCTTTAGTAGGAATTATTGCTTTCAGAAATATTGGATAGGTCTGTAGCAGCTAGACAGTGGGACGGTGGTGAATTTTGCATATTCTTCCTGGCAAAATTGCTCCAGTTCTAATAAGGTTATTGAGAATAAATGATGGAATGCAATTGTCATAAGTTTTCAATTAGATTTGGGTTAGGACTGGGCCATTCAAAGTCATTCACTCTCTATTTGTCAGACAACTTCAATGTGGCTTTGAGCTTGTGTTCATGTCCTTGTCATGCTGAAATGTGAATTTTCTACATTTTAGAATCATTTTCCACCTAATTTTAGAATCTTGGGGGACTCAAGCAGGTTAACTATCCATTCTTTCCCCCTCAGTCCTGACAAGATTTCCAGTCTTTGCTGATGCTTCCACCAACTCGGCTTGACAACTGGCGAGATACTAATTGGGTGATGTACTGTATTGCGCTTGTGCCAAACATTTTACATTTAGTGTTTGTCTCATCTGAGCATAAAACCATCTGCCACATACAGTAGCTGTAGTATATCTGAGATTTGAGATACATTTTTTTTCAGTAGAAGTTGTCTCCTGTACAAACAGCTGGGCATTCTATAGGCATCAGACCATTTTTTTCCCCAAAAATCTGTTGGCTTTATGGAGGCATCCCTGTCCAGCTTCCTTGTAATGTCTGGGCGGAACGATGTCTATTCTTAAAAATGGACTTTACTCAAAGGCATAATCTTCTGCTGATCTGTCTCTCTCTACAACTTTATCCCTGGTTTGTTTTGAAAAGGTCCTTGGTCTTCAAGGTGAATTTGTCATATATCTATGGGAGTGTTGTTTTGAAATTCAATATTTATCTGAGTGAACTTGCAGAGGGAGAATGTATTACAGAGTTAAACCACTTTCATCACACACAGAAAATTACTGTACACTTTTTGTGAGACTTTCAAACCTAGTGTTTTGCACCTGGAATGATTTTAGGTTGCCGTAGCTGTGGGGTTGAATGCTTATGTAATTGAGTATCTTTTAATGTTTTTAAAAAATCTAATTTAGATACTCTAAGGACTTTTTAACAGTTTACAGCATTGGCCAATTATTTATTGTTTATGAATCAAGCACCTTTTTAAAACCAAGTCTTCAGTCTTCAATAGTCATCAATGTATTGTGGGACATGCTGTAACAGAGGCTTAGAAAGCAAAATTAAATTAAATCTGCATAAAAATGAATGGTAATTATTATTATGGTTATTTTCCATGTCTATTCCACTGTGTGTACTTGCCATCTTTTGACTTTTGAGCAATTATAAAATGGTAATACAAGGATATTCATTCTAGTATTACAGTACTCAACCCCAGTTGATCCTATGTGATTAAGATCACGTTTTACTAAGGGAACATTAATGAGCTATTATGAGTTACTGTTAATAGCTCATAAGTAGCTATCTATAAAGAGTGATCAACTTTCTTCAAATAAGATTTAATAAGAAGTGTTTTATTCATAAATGACAAACTACTAAGGCACTACTGAGACAGTTATTAAATTATTTGGTTGATACCTTTATCCAAAGTGACCTATATTTATGCAGCCGAGTATCTCACTGAAGCAAATCAAGCAAAGGACTACTTCAAAGGCACAACAGCAGTGCCCAGCCATGATTTTGAAACGCTTGTGTTCTTATAATGAGCCCAAAACACTAACTACTACTTTGGATTCTTACCAACATTAAATACAGCAGGTCTGAAATAACAAAATAGTACAGAATTGGTAATTAAGAGTTCAAAAATATAAAATGCAATTATATCCTTAAAACACATAACTTTTTCCACAGCAAAAAGCTAGAATAACAGTTTCCTGCTATTGCATTATCACTTACTGTACTATGAACCATTTCAGTTAATTTGAGATTTTTTACTTAATATGATTATGTGACAGGCCTCCCTCTCTTCAGGTGGGTCATGAAGCCTGATCACATAGATAAACCATGATGGAAAAACAAATGCAGTCCAAAGGTTAATTTTTCATAAAGCTCCTCATGGTTCAAACAAAAGGACTACCAAACAGCCAAACACGAAGGCTCAATGGGAATCCCTTTATATACAGTACCACACCTAGGCTAAATGACACCCATGTGAGAATGTCATTCTCATCCTTCACCAATAAGACAATTACCTAATTCACTACATGTGAATCTATCTTCATATACAGTACTAGAGGCCAGACCAACCTTTGCTCATACAACAATTTAGGAGGAATGATACAGTATATACTTTGCTGCCTTGCAATACTGGGGCCCTGGATTCAATTCCTCTGGTACTGACTGCGTGCATGGAGTTAGTATGTTCTCCACGTGTTCGTATGGGTTTGCTACAAGTTCTCCAGTTTGCCTTCCACAGTCCAAATGATATACTGGTAGATTCATTTGTTTACTTAAAATTGGCCATGATGTGAGTGTTTGCATGTCTGTGTCTATGTGTGCCCTGCAATGGACTGACATTTTGTCATACTTGCTGGGTTGGGTTCTGGCACCCCTGCAACACTGTATTAGATAAATTGGTTATCAAATAAATGGATGGACAACATAACAATGAAGACATGTTGCGTCTAGTCATGGGATCTCTGGCTGTTCGCATGGCTATTTTTTTCTTCCACTGAGCGCAGTGTATTCTTTCAGTAGAAGGAGGAGGCTATGGGGAAAGGTGGCCTTAAGTGGCACTTATTTTTTCTTTTTTATTTCCCTTTCCTTTTGTTTTATTGTTCATTACCCATTCTCTTATTGAGCTTGAGGGAGAAATGCTTTCTGGACAATGCCAGGAGGCAAATTGTATAGTCATTTATAAATTGTAATAGGGTCATGTAGACATTCTATTTCAATACCAGTGTAGTTGTCTCTTTTCTATTATCATATGTACAGTACTATAATGTGTTTATATGACATTTTTATACAAACCAGGCTGGGGTCTGTTCAGTTAAATGGAACGAACAATCAAACAGTAACTGAGCGATTGGTTTTCTTTGCAGTTTTTATCCAAAATAAAATCAAACAAAGGAATTCACTCAGTAAAACTTTCTTCAATGCTACAGTCCACATAGAGTGTAGATGCATTTGTGTTTGAATATAGAGGTGTTGGCATTTCATGATCCAAATTATGTCCAAAAAAGAATACATCAGTTGTGCTACAGTGTATGTTTTGAAGAAAATTAGCTAACTCTGCCCCAGGACTTGTTTTGCAGTAGAAGTCTATGCTTGCAAAAGAACAGTTCCAGAAATGCAATGTATTGCAGTATTCTACCTCAAGGTTAATTTACATTAATCCAGATAAATCCACTCATAGGCAAAGAGCACATAATACTACTTTCATTAAACTATAAGCTTAAAGAAACATTTTTTATTTCTTTTCACACTTTGCTTCCCCCCCCAAATACCCTGCTTTAAGTGTGCCTTTCCAGAGAAATCAATCAGAATTTTATTTTTTTCTTCAGCTTGTTTATGGAGTTGTTGCTCCCTTATTTTTGTCTAAGATCTAAATAGATAGACCTATGAGTAATGTCTAAACACAGGTGGGAACAACTCTCTCAAACTTTCCAACAATCTGCAGTTCTACATTGGTCTAAGTACTTGCACTTGCAATATCTAATGTCTCCATGAACATATTGTGTATTCCAGCCCGGGTTTTGTCACCAACTCTATGTACAGTAGCTGGAATTTCCGAAGCAGTAATGCACAATAAATTCAGCGCGACCGGGGGTAGAGTTGGAATTACTCAGTGTGACGTCCTAAGCGACAATAGTTTTGCAGTGTGGCAAGTAAAGAACACACTTCATCTCCTCCTCCAGGATCAGTGCTGAGAGTTACTGCATTAAATAACATGTGAGCAACCTGTAACAAAAACCTCGATAAAAGGTCTGTGATTGTCATTAAAAGAAACGTGGTAAACAAGTATTCAACAGTTCCAGCATGCAACTTACAGTACAAATGTGTGTGTACCTCAGTGATTTCTAGTGCAAAATGGAGAAGCCTTCAGCTAGAACTGTGTTATGATTTGTATTTTTGTATGGTAGCTGAAGGTTTTTTCTTTCTTGAAACTCGATATTTGTTTGCATTTTTTTTCCCAAAAGCAATCAGATTTTGTAATTGGTGCAATCAGTACTATGCTAATTCTACATGTCTATTGGGATCACTTTATGCAGGCAATCAAAGATGTAGTAATAAACACCACTGTTCACTCAGCAGATACATACAACAAGAGCATTTGTTCCCAGGATCTCCAAGTGTGCTGTAATTAACCCCATTTTACAGTGTGCAAGTTTGTTTGCATTTATGAATGACCTAAAATAACAACTTTTACACATTGTAAAATCAAAGGAAATGAAAAAAATAACATCTCTCTTCATAATTTCATGTGTGTTTTCTCTTGGATATCACCAATGAAAACATTGTTTAGAACGCTGTTTAGCACATTCTTTTTCATAAAAAGAATGGTTGTAAAGATATGTCCACAGTGTGACTCCATCTTAGCATCAGGTGATATATTATCAAACAAAATAATGTATTTCTCTGAGTTCTATTAATTCCCAATGTAATAATGGAGATAAGTCTGACTATACCCACTAGTTCTTCAAGTCATTTAGTTTCAATTGACTCAAAACCAGAAGAGAAAATATGAATGTAGAACATCTGTGGATTTCAAGTATAAATATATTAATCACAGCCTTTGCTGTTGATAGACATTTTGTACGATTGCATTGTCTTCATAATACAGTTCCTTCTTGCAACTGCTTACTTACTAAGCTACAACCTACCTCCTGCATAAATGTAGATAAGTAAAATAGTTCCATTTCATCTCAAATTCTATGGAAAACAAATTCATTCGGAACCATACCTGCTCAGGGACTTTCTCTACCTTTTCTGAAATTACACTCCACCCTGCAAAGGGCTGTCCTTGATCTCCTTCTGTTCTCGACCATGAAACCTTCCATTTGCTGTAGGAAGGAGATTCAACATGTTCGAGAATATTAAACATCAGGATAAATACTTAATATCATATTAAATGTCCGGATAAATCATTTGGAATTCATTTAATTTAGAATTATTTCAAAAATTCAATAAGAACAACAGCAATAATAATAATAGAATCAGAAAACATAGCATTGTATTCTAAATGTTGATGTGCACAGTGGTACTTTGGTCTTCTATTCAGATCTAAAGCTGCAGCACTGGAAAAAAATAGTATTTTCTTTCTTCCCTTGTCCCAGGTGAATAAAACCATGTCTTTCTGCTTCACAGTGTTGCCATGGTAACAAATAGCTGCAGCCTCTGAGCACATAGGTAAATAAATGGATAAATCAACATTGTTATAAGATCAATGGATGATGCCCAGAACATTTTAAAGTATTTTCATGTTATTCAGTGTTTCTGTGAAGAGCTTATGGTTACATAAACATAATTAGATTAAGCCTTAAAATTCTTCAGAAAAAATAAATGAAGCCAGGACTCTGCAGAACACCATCCGTTTCATTCTTTGTTAAAAACATATTCTTTGATTTAGGGATTAGAGAAGACATTCAGTCCCATATCACCATAAAATACTTTCAGGTTTCATAATGTATTATAGGTTATCCATGTATATCCTGTGTGTGAGTCAAACTTGTGATATACAGTATATCCAACATTCAGAGTATGTATTCTGTATGAAGTGTAACTCAGATTTAATAATCTCTTTTACCAAGGATGGGGCACTGTCTATAGATTATTATAATGACAATAACTGTGTGCCTTAGCTCAGTTTACTGTCAATAGTGTGTAAACAAAACATTTAAAAAATTAAAAAGTACAGCACTTCATTTTGCAGGGAATAAAAAAGATAACCAAATGGTTTTTATTTCATGTTGATACATTCTTGGACAATACCACGGTATACTTGCATGAGTGGCAAAACTTAAATGTCTTCCACAATATTGGCACGTAAGCAGCAAGGGCAACATAAATATACTTAGTACAAACAGTATAAAACATACATGCTTTTTTAATAAGTCCTTTTCACAATTTTTCATAGTTGCGGGGCAATAAGAAACTCCAAGACAAATTAAAGCCATATTCCCCCTTTGTAAAAACATCCGAGAAATAATACATAAGAAGAAAATAAGGATCAAAAAGCTATCCAGAGCAGGCTGATATTACAGCCTTGTGGTAAGTTCTTTTTTAAACATCAAAAATATCAGGCATGCACTAGCGACTTCTACGTGAACACCTCATTACATCTGTAATACCATCGATCACTGTAGTTAATCTAAAGCCAGTCAGACAAGGACTAGAGTTTTCTGATACTCACTCAAAACACAGTCGATGGTCAACGTACTCCAACAGTTTTTCAAACACAACTGTACAGAACAAATAGCTACAGAAGGAGAGAAAAAAATTAGAATGTGCATTACCAGGGGTTTAAATGGGGAAGCCCAAACCAAAGAAAGAAAAACAGGTAAAGAAATATACCGACACCTGTGAGAGAAGAATATGGCTTTAATCATGTGAGCATTGAAGAAGCAAAAAAAAAAGTGAAAGTCCATACAACGAAGAATTACAAGTATGCAAAAAAAAACTCACAAACCTTACAAGAATTTTGGAAAACTTGCAGTTTGGAAGTACATGTAAAGACAAAAACAGCCCCTCTGTTGTCCCTCTTGCTGTGATGCACCTTAAGATCACTAAGTGGGTAGAGAAACTATTTATGTGAGAAACAGAGAAGGCCCGAGCCTGAAGCATCCTTGTAGTGCCAGTGGGTCTCCTCGTTAATCCAAGAGGTTTTATTTTAGTCTGTTTTTGTTGATTTAAATATATATATTCTTTCTTTTTTTAAAACAAGGAAAGTTGTCTTTTTTTTGTTACGAAACCGTCAAAATGTTTTCTTCCTCCACCATGGTAGTCCACCAATTTCATCTGGCCAATATCACTCCTCTCGTGGGCAGGCAGTACTGTGCGGGACAGGAAATAGCCTTTTGCCAAGGTGGCAGGAGACCAAGTATCCTCCCAGGTCACACCCTTCCCTTGCTGGGACCCTTTAGATGACAAGGTCATTGTAGCTGACATACTTTTTCTTTGCAGCAGGACCTTGGAAAAAAAACAATATAAAAGACAGTGAGATTGCCAAGACATTAGATAATGAGTCATGTTAAGGTATAGAACGTCTGTCAAATTACTCATACTTTTTCCAGTACTTTTCTGAGTTGCATATTTGCCCTGTATACAGTATTTTCAAGATAACTATAGATGCTATAGAATGGTAAAAGCACAGATCTGAATTTCAGTTCATGAAATTTCATTCTGAGTGTCTCAGACTCAGTTTATGAATGATTGTTTTACCAATTTGTTTCCATGTCGCTAAGGGACTCAAGTGTCCCAAATGGAATTATACTTTGCTTTAGAAATATTTGAGTTTAGGCTATACATGAGTTACAGTACATGCAGTACTAATGGCATCTGTAGCTACAGTACAGCACATGAAATTAAGATTTGTGAAATTGCTACTGTATGTGCACTTTTACTCTGAAGCTGAATGTAGGATGATACAAAATATCCTACTATACCAAAGAACACTATAAAGATAAAGATACATTTATAAAATGAAAAAATAGTATTAGTCATGAAAAAGAAAACTGTTTGCATTTTATAAGACCATGTTATTTAGTTGACCTTATTGCAAAGAAATATTATACAGTACCTGTACATATTTTGTTTTTGAACGATAGGACATTTGTAAACAGTATCGCTCCACTTCTTTGTTGAAGGTTATCAAGAATGATCAAAAGAACATCTCCTTTTACCATCACAAGCATACATTCTCATACAAAGAAATACTGCAGCACCTAGTAGTTTTGAACAGCAAGTATAAGAAATAATGCTGTAAGATTTAACCCAGAGATCTGTGGTACCCACTCAAGTAGCTGAACAAGAGTCAACTTGTTCTAAAAGCTGAACTTTTAGAAGAGGGGAGCAAAATTCACTGAATCTACAGAAAAATGGTGTAGAACTACTGTAGGCACAAGCCACAGAAAAGATGTAAACGGTCAACTATCAAATGCTTATCAGTGCAGTCTCTCTCAGCAATATTTTGATTTTTTTCTGTTTTTTCTTCCATTTAGTTAAATGGAAATGACATACCCGCAGATGAATCACGGATCTACAGTATATGAAACCACAAACCTTAGATTAATCTCTGGTTATTGGGTAAATTACAGTATGTCCCACATTTTTTTCTGGAACAAATCAAACAATGTGACACAGAATGGGTTAAAGTGATTGAAATACTTGAGGTCTGTTTGGAAGGTTTTTCAAATCAAAGTTAGGTAATATTGATCTACTGTAGCTGCATACATTTCAATGCATAGAACCTCCCGGTGAACTAAAGCTGTGAGTTTAGGGGATTGACATATCCCATATCTCTTCTTTGTATGCTTTAATAGCAATGCGGTTGAACAAAAATGTTTTATCTAGATTACAGGACTCACACATATCCCTCTTATCTAAACATGATAATAGCTTCTCACTTGCAATGCCTGAAGGAAAAACACTGTTGATCCTTCACATGAAAAAAATACACAACACAATGATATGATGGAATTCAGTTTCTAACTAGTAATTTTTAAGGACCTTCCACAGATAGAATAAGCCCCAAACTGGGATTTATTTAATTCAAGAAGGTTTACAAGTATCATTGTGCTCTAGTCAGCATTCTCTGAGTCTTTCAGCAGAACGTCTGCTACTAAATAGGGCAATGCAGACGATAGCAGAAATGACAGTAAGGGCCAAAGATCACTTAATGTTAGGTATAATGATAGATTAAAAAAAGGATCATCACAACATTTACAACTTTCTGAAACTAAACAAGCAGCATTCAGTGTAGCTGAATGTGTAGCATACATGCAGTTATTTTGCATCCTATGTAGAAGAAAAATATGTTAATGAGAAGAGCTACAATAGACTTATGTTAATATTTTGTGAGAAATTGATTGATTGTGTTTTTTGACAGTATTCTGAATAAAGTGCAGTAGTGATTTGTTATTAGCCTTATCTGAATAACCTATTACACTACTTTAGCCTGTGTGCTGTTGAGCAGAAACACATGAGTATTAGGGCCATGTTTTATGTCTCAGCCTGTCTCAATGGGATCACAGCCTGAGCAATGAACGAAAATACATATTTCTCTTCCCTTAGCTAATTAAAATGCAGCTGTTATTCTAAAGAACAAAAATGTAATTTAAACCAGGATACCTGACTTTAATATTCATAATTATGATCTCAGTGATCTGGGGACACCATAAATACCATAGTTGTTTATAATTAGAAATAGGAATTCATTTCAATAAAGTATTAAGCACAAGTGACATTGAGAGATGCCAGCAACTGCAGGATGCATAATAATTATAACAGTTTCATTATTGAAGGGGTGGCATGGCTTCACTGGGTTTACACATTTTTGATGTCCTCAGTCTGAACTATTTCAGCCTTCCGTTTTCGAGTTCAAGTTACTACCCACTCCTCCACAATGCTGACCATATTACAAGACGAATTAAAAAACACAGGTAGTATCAGCATTTAAGCACATGAAATGGAAAGGCTGTTTTGACCCAAAATATCTTTGCAGACTCTTTTCCTTCCTCTTACTGCAATTTCCAGTTTCAAGTTTGGGGCACAGCATTTTACCACCTTTTCAATGTTTTCTACCTGTGTCTGTGTAAGATGTAAAATACTGCACTCTCAAAAGTTCTGTAAAAATGTCTCAATTGTGTTACAATTGCCTGAGATCTAAAATATTTAAATATTCGATAAGCCTATCCCATTTTTCCAACTTAGGCACAAAGATAAGTCTCCAAAATCTTTGCAAAATTATTAGTAAAAACTAATGCACTAATATCATTATGCATGATTTGTATGTCTCCTGTTACTACTGTACTAACTAATCCTGTAGTCCATCAGGCCTTAACTGTTTTACTAATATCTACTGAGTAGCAACAAAGTTTTTGAAACTGGAACTTTTACATATTTACAACATCACAAATTGTACTTTAGTTTAAGCAAGGAAAAAAATGTACAGAGAACATTAAAATATCACTTTCCCTAAATTTCACTTCTGTCCTAAAACACAGCCATGCCATCAAACATCCTCTATGTTTTCTATACTAACCCTAACCCTAGCTAAGGGTTTGGGTAGTTAGGGTTAGGGTTCAGATTTTCTTCAATGCAACTTAACACTCATTTAGCAAAAAATATAACCAAGAGCATCATAATATTAGTCTGAAAGGCCTTAGCAGCCTTCCCACACCAAACAAAATGTATCAATTGCGGTACAATTTTCATTTTTGACAAGAATTCAGTTATTGGAACTTTTGTGTTGAATCGTACTCTCCATTTGCATGGTATGAGTGTTAAATAGGTTAAGAGCCCGGAAAACCCAATACTGTAAATTGGAGCTACAACTGTTAAAATACCAGTGCATTCAATGTCAAATGCAAGAGATTAAGACTTTTAACCACTTTCTTTCAAACTCTTGCTTTTCAGGGATTTAGACAACATCCCCATTTAGGGCAATGCAGTATAAAGAGCCATACAATACAGTAGAACTCAACTAAAACAACTGAGGATATGAAAACCCACTTAGAAATTACAATTTTAAATGTTTGTTCTTTTAAATGTTCACATACTGTAGGTACAGTACAAGTCTGTATACACTTAAAATACAGCATTTCATTTAGCAGTTGGAACTGTCCTGGAAGGTCACAGGCAATGTGGCAAAGATATTTTAAATTTCTTTCCCTTTTCACTAACTTTCTTTAAGGTAATTTCAGCAAAATACCTGTGCAAATTGAGCCTTCCCTGCACACAAGGAAAAAACATATAATGCTGCCATGAAGCTTAAATTAAACATGAATTGCTTACCATCCTCCCTCAAATATATTCCACAAAGGTAGAGGACAGAAGACCCACAGTAGCCAGATTGTAATCAAATGATCAAATACCCATTACCACACACTCTAACAGTACCTGACCAGCAGCATTACAGAACGCAGTGCTTTAGAATCGTCTTACTCCTCAACTGAGTTTGTACTCATATACAATTTAAGCCTAAGCATACCCTCTCTGCTGAAAGTTTATATCAGTCAAATTCTAAAATTTCTCAGGAAAGCCTTTGAACTTACTGTAATCAATTAAAACAGGTTTGCTTTAGCCTGGGCTGACTGACTTTGGTGTGTTTCATTTTCCTTTAGCTTCACAGGAAACCCACTTTGCAGTCTCTAGCCTCTGAGATTGCATCAGCAAGAAAAACAGAAATGATTGATGCTTCACAGATGATCTTCAGCATTTCCAGAGCAGACAGGAAAGTAAAAAAGTTAATGAAGAAAGAAATTGAAAAGTAGCTGTATCTTTTTCTTCTGTTCTGTGCTTTAAATGCCCTGAAATTCACTGGAACCAGAAAAAAACAGATTCAAAAAGGAGCAATTAATTAATAATATGATTTATTATTATTGGGTTGATTGATGCTTTTATTTAAGCTATTTATATTTGTAATCATTTGTATATGTGGGCATTTTATCTGAACAAAATACAGTACCATTTTGAAGGATCCAAAAACAATGCTTGCCAAAGATACAGTATAAACCGCGAGTCTCTATTTCTGAGTTCAGAACCCACTCCTACAGAATGCTGACTATGTACAATACAAGACTTACTGAAACACAGGTAGTCTCAGCACTTGCACATGCTTTGACCTAAAATATATTTACAGACTATCTCCTAATACATGCGTCATATTTTTTTACAGTTTTCTGAAGTGGAGTGTCTGCTATTCTGAAAAGAATCATTAAAACGAGTGATTTAAAATCCTTAAAGTAAATGTCACTGTGTGAAGGGACCATTAGTAATTTATTTGTTATGTGTTTTATATCTTAGCGATAAATGTCACTAAAAGGGTAGGAAAATGTTATACTAAACAATCTAAGATATTCTGTATTCAATAATATTTATTTTCTACAAAAAAAAGCCATTACCATACATTTTCTAGCACTGAAATAGTGGAATGTTAATTAAAGGTTGTGATACATTGATGGAACTACAAAATAAATTGATAACAGTTTTAGAATTTAATATAACGTGCTGCCATTTTGGTAAAATGTGGTTAATGGAATTATGACCTACTGTAGCCCCAATATAGAAAGATGTCTTACAGGCTACTCACATAATCCACCACATATTTCAGTATTCAGTATGGTCATATAATAATGCACTTTGACTTCCAGCTTCATGTCAGTCACATATCTGGTTTTACATGGTATTTGTTAATGGGGTGTTACTAAATTCCTTGGCTCATCTCAACTGCCTCAGATTTACATATTCCACTGGACATGAGTACAGATAACAAAATAAAAGCCAATGTGATTTGGGAAATGGCAGCAAAAATCACCTGTAAAAGATTACCTTTGTTGCAGATCTCATTGTATTTCTCAGCCAGTATGAGACACAAAATGGCCACTTTCACATTTTGTTGCTAATGTTCAAAAGGCCATTATCTCTTCTGCAAAGCTACACCCACATCCTTAAAGTAACACATTAAGAAATAAATATCTTAATGGGCCTTTTTCTTTGATTTAATTGACCAGAGACTACTGCACAACTTTTTAATATGGCACTAGGTTTTAAGCACTGCAGTATCCATATACTGTACTGTAAGTTTATAGTAAAATATTATTTAAGTATAAGTATTTAAATAACGTGGAAATTTTGATAAAAAGAGGTTCTAAAGTTTAAACATAAGATAAAAGTACCTTTGTCTTTTTGGTACTGAAATTATTATCTTAACTGTTTCTGCATAATGTGTTTGCATTAAGTTAATTGGTTGTTAAGGTTTTCGTTAAGGTTAAGGTTGTCTTGCTGCCATTTTTTGTTTTTTCCTTGGGGAATTCAAAAATCTGCAAAAATCTGAAATTCATTATTGCATTTTGGAGCTTCTAAAAATCTATATATATATAGTATCGTAACGCAACGGGGTTCAGGTGGGCGCCCTTGCCGCATCAGGTCAGCCCCCCACCCAGGACTCCCGCGTCACTCAACAGGGCCCCAGCCTGGTGAGCTAAAGAGAGATCTCTCCACAGCCCAGGGGCTGTGGTCCTGCTATTACAGGGAAGGGCGGAGACGTCACCGCTCTGGTAAGCCGGCTCTTACACAGTGCCTGTCGGCCATATGCGTTACAGTATTAATGTTTCATTATTTCATCTAGAAGAATGAGCTACTCTAAATGGCTGAGTGAACCCTGATGATCACAGAACACAGTCTTCAATTGTAAATAATGAACAGCTTTACGCAAAGGGCTCTTAACAGTGATTTGTAAAGATATTTTAAAGATAATTCAATTTTCAATGAAGTCTGATTTTTGACAAATAGTAGTTAGAAGTCCAGTGATTAACAGTGAACTCTCAAATCATAACATGACATTAACTGCTCTATTTGTATCTGTATTGACCACCAACAGAATTGGGTCCTCTAACTGCCTTTTAAACTAAGGTCTTCTGTTTGAGTTGAAAGAACCACCATCGACAGCTATTACAATTATATTTTTTTCCCCAAAGTCTGACATTAATGTCAGCCGCAGATTTTGCAGTAAAAACTGGTGAAAATATGGAAATCTTGCTATGGTGCCTTTAAAAAAAAGATAAATAAAAGGGAGCTTATAAAAGCAGAATTTCTTTTTTACTTCTCAAATGAGTAAGTTTCATTTTCAGTAAAAAATCCTGAGCAACAAAAGAAACATTCCCCAATTTTAGTCAACCAAAGTCATCCTTGCAATCACGTAAAGAGTAAACAACAATAAGTTTGCGTTTCAATGTATTTCAAAACCTTCAAGTCTATTTTATGGAACTTGTACCTTAATGAGTGGATATGACATAAGCATAAAAGTGACAATTACAAGTATATGTATGAAACATGCATGTATCGTGTATGCATGTTCTGAAGGTAATATACAGATAATTGCATGTATACTAATAGGGGATTCCATTCTTAGATGAAGCATAGCAGGTCTTTCCTGATTTAAAAGGCCTCTTAGTTTGGGGGTGAAATCATGACTAGCAAATCAATCCTTTAGAAACTGTGTATTCTCTCTTGAGGCCTGTAATCCCTCCGTACACTCCCCACCACTACAGGGCTCACACAGTGGGGCTTGAATTTCAGATTGCAAACCAACCATGCAGACAAAAGAGCTCGCTAATAAATGCCACTTCAAGAGATATTAATTAAAAACTGTCACAGAATGAAAAAGACGTCCACTGAGACATGTAAACCTCATACCATCTTTTTAGCACCTTGTTGTTTGTCTCATTCCCCTGTTTTTTTCCATATTTTAGAGGCAGTTCTGGATGAGGGGTTGTACAGTACGAGCTCCATGGTCTCATCCATACATTCATAAAAGCACGTGCAGATGAGGAATTTCATTTCCCCTGGCATTAACTGTTCAATTCCTTAAAGTCAATAAATCTTTCATAACCTCGGCAGGAATAAGAAAGTGATGTTTCCAGAGATATCCATATTTCATTTTGCCAGGAAGCTATGCAAAGTGGTAATTTAAGAGTAGACATTACGAGAGATTTCAGGAGTAGGTGTCTGCCTTGAACACAAAGGTGGCTGCTTTTTAAAAAACAAACACAATAATTTCCTGGGCCTTTAACATGTACACTAATACATACATGTTTATTATTTACCAGTCTGTCCAATGGTGAAACGAATGTTGAATATTGAATAATTGAGGTTTTGACTTCACATAAGCTAGAGTAACACTGTTGATAATTAGCTACCAAACTTGTGCTTCACTTTTGAATTGTGTAAAATGTATTAGCAATGTTAGTTTTAGCCCTAGTGCACCATTTTTTCAAGCTGTACATATATAAACATGAATGGCAAACTGGCTGGCATCAGTTTCCACACCTGAATGACAACACAAAAAAAAAACATGTGAAACTCTTTCAAGAGGCATGTCTGGTGAAATGGAGATAATTTCATGGTAAATAGAATTCTGTAACCTTGCCAGCAAGAATGAGTTTCCATGAAATTCTGTATACATTATGTATGGCACACAACAGAGCTTATGACATGCTCCAGTAAATTGATATCAGCTGTACTTTTCCACATATCAGTGGAAGGGGGTACGTTAGATGTTAGGATAGGAATGTGAAGCCTTACTGCTACAGGTCTGCCTACTGTACTCACCTGAGTTTTGGCCCATATTGAACTATTCAAACAAGTATGACTGCTTAGATGGAAAAAAAAACTAGAAGATATCATAGTTAATAAGAGCTGACTATGAAAGACCCACTCTATGGTCATTGTCCAGAGTGCTGAACTGATTGTCAATAATTCTTAAGTTGAACTTTGGCATTGCAAGAGATTACAGCAATGAACTACAGTAACTTAATTATAATTTTTTAAAAATCATTCATGTAGCATATTTATGGTGTACTGCATTAAACAACTTAATTAAAACAAAAAAAACCTTAGTGTTATAATCTTTTAGAAATGTGTCATGCTTGATTGTGACTTTATTCTGCACATTCATTAATTAGTCTATACTAAAGTTTACAATGTCTACAAGGTATATTCTTCCATAGAACCAGTGCACTAACACACACTTATAACTGGAATACTGTCAGTTATTGAAATAAGGAAATGAAAAGAGTTTGATTTTTCATTAAGGGTCTTGGCTTTATGCTCAAAGAGCTGCTCCTGCTGTGGATAGTGACGTTGACAAAGCACAATGGAAATAAATGAAGTAAAGGAAAACTGAAGACATATGCTCTGTGAAGATAGATGGACTTTTGACTAAACAGCAGAGACTAATATTTCTGGGAGTATTCTTCACAGCAGGGATTATATTAAAAATCAGTGGTGATTGCCTCATACAACCCTCCACTACCGTAACAGTTAAAAGGCCACACATTACGAAAACTCAAGTACAGCCTCCAGTGTGATGAAATAATAATAATTGTTACACTTACACTTACATAGTTTACACTTATATAGCTTTTCTGGACAGTCCACTCAAAACTTTACAGGTAATGGGGACTCCCCTCCACCACCACCAATGTGCAGCATCCACCTGGATGATGCGACGGCAGCCATAGTGTGCCAGAACGCTCATCACACATCAGCTATCAGTGGGGAGGAGAGCAGAGTGATGAAGCCAATTCATTGATGGGGATTAATAGGAGGCCATGATTAGTAAGGGCCAATGGGAAATTTGGCCAGGACGCCGGGGTTACACCCCTACTCTTTTCAAGAAACAGAATGGGATTTTTAATGACCACAGAGAGTCAGGACCTCGGTTTTACGTCTCATCCGAAGGACGGCGCCAATTTACAGTATAGTGTCCCCATCACTATACTGGGGCATTAGGACCCACATGGACCGAAGGGTGAGTGCCCCCTGCTGGCGCCACTAACACCTCTTCCAGCAGCAACCTTAGTTTTTCCCATCAAGGTACTGACCAGGCTCACACCTGCTTAGCTTCAGTGGGTTGCCAGTTGTGAGCTGCAGGGTGATATGGCTGTTGGATAATAATGTAAATAATGTAAAGAAGGGTTACACTTCAGCTTTTAAACAAGTAATTTGATGGTTTATAATTCACCCCTTTTAATAGTGTTCCATAGATAAAAATCAACTAAAAACCACACTACTGAACAGTATTGTTCCACTTAAGAGCACTGATAGGCATTTTATTTTACCATTGTGGATCACATTATTCTCTGCAGCTTAAATGTCTCAGTAATGCATTATAGCTTTTGAAAATGTGTCACTTAATAAATAAATATTTCAGAGATATAGCAAAAGGTGATGAAAAAAAAACTGAAAGAGATGCTAATAAAAACTCATCCGAAATCAGGAAGCTGAAAATTTGAAAGCTTTTTTTTTAAAGGTGTATGTTATAAAACAGTTTGGTCACACATAGCTCTGCATGGAAATATGCTAAAAGCTAAAGGTGCACATCTTGGACACAAAACACATATGTAAAAATGTATTTGCATGATGTTTTTATCAAGAGCAACTTATATATTTACCTGTGTATACAGCTGATAATATATGACTGAAATATCTTTTTGAAGGGAAGAACAGCAATGTCCCACCTGTAATTTGAACCCACAAACCTTACTATTGATCCACACTGCTGCCATATATTTTAATCTGTAATCCTAGTGATAAAATAAAATAAGTGATAAGAAACAAAGAGGCCATGTATAAGTTCTGTCATATTTAATACTATTCACATACTTATTTATACTAAACAGAAAAGCACAACATCACATAACTTAATATGCATTTCCTATTTTGCCCATGTTTCTGTTTTATTATGCTGTGTGTTGTGATGGCTGGAGTATAATGGCTGCCACATGTCATACGTAGGGAGAGGGTTACGATTATTGTGGTTGTTGTTACCAGTCAGACAATGTACTGTACCTTGTCATGTATCCCATCAAATTCTACACTGACACTGGGGATAAATATACCTAGTCTTTATTGTTCTTCTCTGTTTAAATTATCCAAAGGAGAACAAAACAATCTTGCCACAAAGAAGCACTCAGACATTATAGATGCTGAAAGGGACAACTACTTTATGACAGGATTGAATGACGTACTAAATCTGTCACAATGTTTCCATTTCTTCCTTTAAACACATACTGTATTTCAATACCAGAATGATCTGGCATTTCTGTCTTATTTCTTGATTTGACATGATACTTGCCTTAACTAACCACCAGAAAGAAAAACCATCAGAAGTAATCAGTACTGAAGATTCACACTGTGAACATAAATACCACAGTATTAAACCAGATAATACTATCACTTTTGGGTAATATGCTTTAGTCTATGGACTATTAAAAATTGATTGTTTTCTGAGAGACATACAGTAGTTAAAATGAAGGTCTATGTCAGCTTAGAAAAACAAGTCGTATAGAAGAATCATGATGGGATGAATGAGCAGAAAACAATAAGAAATCATTATGAGGCACACATAATCCAGGATCTTTGATAGTGTGTCCTAAGGGAATATTTATGGTATTATTAGGTAATCCACCACATACAGGAAGTTCACAATAAATGCCACAGAAATTATTCAGAAGATACAGTATTCATTATGGGAAAAAATTAGCGGGAAAAAAAGTTTTCCCCCCAGGACCATGGGCCCAGGTGGTTTACAGTTAACAGCTCCTGTTATTCATGGATTTATACTCTATTCTAAGTTGGAAGGCTGACATATTCATTTCTCGAAGCTGTGCCAGAGTTATGAAGGGTGAACAATATATACAATCCTGTTATGGAGGGAAACTGAGACTTTAAAGCCCAGCTAGCTTCCTACCATTCACGGATGAATTTGCAAACTACCCCTGCAAGCTGTAAGTGTCATGTGTGTAAGGGACAGAGATTTGAACCAAAATTGGATTCCATATTGAAATGTAGCTACACCTGTGCCCTCTACTGATGTTATCTTAAGACACAAATACTAGCATTGCTTTGAAACTCAATGAAGTCATAGGGTTAGTTTCCATGAGTGGTTAACGTTCTGATGTCCTCTGGAGGCCCACATACAGTACAGTGCAAATCATAACTCAAGAGTGTCTCCTTTCATCTCTTAATTATAATTTGACCTGCATGGCACTTCATACTGTACTGTACATTGCTCATATCAAACTTAGGCTGCTCTCTCTGAACTAAAACTGTAAAGTACTGTAAGTAGGACAAGTCTTGATTCCTGGCTAATAATACTTTAGAAATCTGTGATATTAGATTAACAGAGTGTTATTTGTGTGTTAAATAAATGATTAGTTACATGGTTATTAACAAAGTAAAATCATGTTCATACTGTGTATGTTGCATGGAAAGATAATTCCAAATTAAAACTGTGATTTTATACATTTAGAAATTGAAATTAGCAAGCCCAAATCTGTATTTAAACTTTCTATACTTAAAATAACTTTGTCATATTGTGTCTTTTGTGTCACTGTGACTCTCAGAAAAACATAAATTAGGAAAATCTGACTTTTTAATATTAATGCAGTACATTTTCTGACATGGCACAAAAACAGTGTCCTTACAAATATGAATGATTACACTATATTATGATCATATTGTAAGAAAGACACATTGCCCAATCCTTAACTAATTCAGCTACAATAAGTGAGGTTTTTTCAAATGCACCAAACATTAATGGTGCTTTCCACACAACTTCAGAGCGACAGCAATTCATTTGAAAAGAAAGTTGTTTATGAAATGAGCAACAGAGCGTGGCTTAGCATTATCAGGCTGTCAGGTTTTTTTTGCAGCTAACCTCTTAAGCACTTCTATTACTAAAACATACAGTACATAGGGCTGACAGCTATTTAGGTAAAAATTAACCACTTGCAGGTTTACAACCTGCCTTTTATAAGGAAGACGTGTCCTGCATTTTATTTTCAATTGTATGGTAAAGTACCTGTGATTTTACTGCAAAGAAATACAAACCTCAGCAGCTCTTTAAAGCCTTTTATTTCAAAGTATTGCCTGGACAACATATGAATGAGAATTTAGATAATTAAGTATGCATTCAATATTATCTTTCAGCAAAAAAATTATACAATTGAGGATAAGTTAAAGCTAAACTGTAATGTTCAATGTGTAATGGAAATTGTTTTTTTTTTTTTACGTTATTGTTTGAATTTTCCCTAGAATGTCAACTGACTTTATGTTTTGGAATAATTTGAATTGAATCACACTTTCCACATTAAGTGTAACAAAATATCAATTTATATAATACCTATGAAGCGGCATGATAAAATAATGAAATGCTGAAGAAAACAGCATTTTGGCAAATGAAACTGTTGAACGAGAGGAAACAGTTTAAACAAACCTCTGTATACTACATATGTTGTTGTGTTTGATATTGCCTCCCCAGGTCTACTATAGGAAGTCTTCCATTACTTACTGTTTGGGTCTACGTTTTCACATAGCTCAGTCTTAGCTTCTCCATTGGGCCTGTCACTGGGCTTGTGAGAGAGCCGGGAGGACATGGTGGCAGCTGTGACCACAGCTTTGAAGCTGCGTTTCCTCTTCTGGACGTTGAGCTCAGGATGGAAAATTATGATGTACACCTTCGGCATATAGAGCATCCCCAGAGCCACCGAAGCACTGAGGTTCATTGATATGGTGAGTGTGGTGGTCTGTATGTACAACTGTGGAAAACAACAGAACAGACATCGCATATTAGAGAGGGAAAACAAATCTGTTCAGGTTTTGAAAAAGATGTTAACATTTTATCAGTTTATCAGTTGGGCAAAAATCTTTCTCTGTATATTTCATGTCTATTATACTTCTTGTTTCTGTTACTGAATTATCTTCATGCACCCAGTCCATGTAAAACAGTTGAGTAGAAACATTCTGATCCTTAAAAAAATGCAAGAAAAAAAACAAATTTTCTTATTAAAGTGTCTCAGAGGAAGGAAAAAAATATATCAATGTATTTATTCAAAATATGGTACAAAACAATCTAAACTCATTTATTAAAAAGCATAAAATGAAAGTACAAAACTCTTTAGATTAAATTACCTTTATGTATGAGAAGAAACAGTGGCTATCTGTAATGGCCTTTCTAATTCTTATCTACAGTATATATGAGTATATATGAATACAATCAATAACGTATCCTCTGAAGTCATGGAGGATTTAAAGAAAAAAAATTTAGAAATTGCTCAGAAGCCTTTGGGATGGCAGTGTCATTCTCCTCATTCATAATCATAATTTCTAGCTTGTGAATTCAGGCTTTTCCCATCAGTGTTTATTGATCAAAGCTGTTCCGTGATACAGATAGAGAAAGAGTTGGCCACTGAATATGGCCCACCAGATCCTACACAGATGTTTTATATGTCCTAGAATATAATTACACCCCCCATAACCAATGTGGATTTCTGGTCTTGAAATCCTTTAGGAATAGAAAATGCACAAGAATCAGTCTGCATTAATAATTTTCCACACACGAAGAGCAAAACAACCCTTTCAGAATTGCGTGTTACTTTTCAAAAGAAAATGGCTTATTTTGCAGAATTAAAAAAACATATATGCTATATCAATTCAAGGATTTATTATTACAATGATGATGGAAGATGATGATAAAGATGTTAATATGAATGACGATACATCATACAACATGTTTGTCCTTTGCTTGTAAATAGAAGGTAATATTCACACTACTTTCCGTAACGTAAACAGTCTACCAGTAGATGGCTATCACCTAGTAATTTTTTTAATCTCCTTAGACGTGGGGCTCCATAAAAACTGCTGGATAATTAGTCTCAACAGTTTAAAGCTTGTCAAGAATATACATGTCACACTGTGAATATTTCATATGTGGATGTCTGGCATTTTGAAAACAGTCTGCTTTGATGTAATCTGCCTTAGATTTTGTATCCTGTTCTGTAAATTGTGCAGGAGACTTTGCTCCAACATTTGGCTCAGTAACCAGAAGAAGAGCAGAGCATAATCTCTACGTTCCACCCAGAGCTGACAATCACATGGAACTGTTTTGTCATGTCTTGTTACAAAAATAGAGATGTCTGTTTTTGATGTCTATTTTTGACATGGGAGCATGAGGATCACTGGAAGCAACTGATTTTTCACATGGAGGAAGAAGGAGAAGGAGAAACATTAAAGTCTTTCAATTAGTATATCAACATTTAAATCATTGGCTTCTGGCTAGCTGTTTGAGGGGTGCAGAAAAAATCAGCATATCCTATGATGAATTCCTGTCACGCCCTCTGCAGCCAGAGGGCGCTCCTTCTCTGTCCTGTCCCTAGTTTCCGGTCTGCTGTCCTTCCTGTCCCTCTCTTTCCTTTGGGCTATATATTTCCGGGTCTTGCACTCTGTCCTGGTTCAGCATTGTCGTTCGGATGTCCTGAGACCCGCCTAGTACCCCTCGTCCACTCCCTGAGGGCATAGGTTTCTATACAGCATTCCTGAACTCTTTGCACTAGTGAGCCCGGGCCTTTTTCCCGTCTCGCTGCTACGCATATGGGTCTTTTTCCGCTCTCCTGCTCCCCACGGTTAGTCCCTTTGGACGTCCGTGACAATTCCACTACCAGATATAGTCCAGTAACTGGTAGGCAGAGCTGTATTCTGCAGCTCAAGCGCAGTCATTGAGAAGTCCTGCAAATAAACATGGACATGTACTCCATTATGAGACTGCCCATGTCCTAATGGGGTCCCGAGTGGCACATCATACTGTTCCAGCACATTATGTCACATGTTCAGTGTGTCGTTTGAATACAACATCACTATCTCCAGCCTCATCATTCATGGTTACTGATGTTGGCCTGAGATCCATGGGGAGCACAGAATTGACAGTGACATTTCCTCAGGAGACACAGGGTAAATCATCTGCTGAGCCACACTATGTCAGATCAAACTGAGAGGATGTTTGATGAGGCCCAGGAGGAGCTGGGACTGAGTCGTCTCCTTCAGCAGCCAATAGCCCGACAATATCTACTGATTAGGTTCACCATGTTTATGGCAAGGAGTGGAGATCGAAAGATACTGCATTCACTCTGCCTCACACATGTCCCAGCTGTCAGCCTTAAAGGTTGAATTTCTTAGTGGCCTTTCTGAGCCAGATGAGAAAGTAGATCAAAAAGGTGCTGAGGGGGAAATCTGAGACAAAAATTAATAAAACTGAAGACAGATTTAAAGGTTATTATTGAAAATGGAGTTTATCTTACTCCTGTAGAGATTTTCTAAAGACTTTGAAAAAAAAGCTTACATGTTACAGTCAATAGGCCGCAGTTAAATCTTTTCACCTGAAAAAGATTCTTTGGATCTAATTCTTTGTTGTACAGAACCTGTCTTCAACTTACCCTCCTGGAAGTTTTTTAAAACCTTTGATATTTTGCTTTAAAACAATTAAATTAAAAGTCCAGGATGTACATTTATAGCAATAAATGTCTGAATGTAAGTGTGTCTTGGCTATTGCATTATCCTTCATGAAATACAAATTTAAAGAAGAATCAGATTGTGACTGTATGCAACAAGCCTTTTACAGTATTGTATATACACAGAAACAGATATACCTTGCAAATATTCTACTGTACAGACAGAAAAAGTACAAGCTTACATTTTTGCACTTTAAAAAATTATTTTTGCTTCCAAGAAAAATAAAAAATACTATTTCAAAATACCCCAAGAAAAATTGCAACATTTTCAGATGGAAAGATAGAATATTACAGTCCCATTGTATGCAACAGTTTAGTAGTAGTTGATAATAACTAAAAGCTGTACTACATCTACAGTACATATATACTGTAATACTAATATGTTATCTATCTTTTGGAGCCTGTTTTTCACTCTTAAGATGATTTCACTTGGCATTATTCTGTCTCTACAATAAAGCTTGTTTTCTTTGTCTTCTTTGGAAATTGTTAACTTGATGAAAAGCAGTGTGAATAACATGACTAATGATGGACATAAGAAAACATGTGTACCTCGGGAATATCCTACAGTAAGCAACAAAAAACAGCTAGAAAACAATTTGTGTCTGTTTATTACTGTTTAAAAACTATTTGCTTTCTATGCCTCCTTGACTTTCTTTCCTTGGGTTAACATCATACTCTATATGACCATACTTCTGCCGATCTCTCTTCCCAAGGTGTATTTGCAAATTGCTAAATGGATGAACATACTGTAGTTATATACAGTAGTATCTTCTGTAGGTTGTATGGAATGTGATGAAAAGACTGTGATTTAATAGACATCGATCCAAACATTCCCTGATGCTCATTAAAAAGTTATTGTAACACTTCTTCAAGGACTGAAGTACTTAACTTGATTAGGTTTGATATCCAGCTCAAACTAATACCCCATGAACCTCAGGGATCAGCAAATCAAGAAGTATTCTGAAAGCTAAGTTTAAATCTTTAATATTTTAAGAGGGGATCATGCTTGATACTTTTCTCATTGTAAAATAAATAAATCAGAATACATTACTCTAAGCTCAGAATCAGTCTCTCAGTAATATATACAGTATACTGTATACTGTATGAGGATGAATTACATATTTACATAATTGTGAATGAATACTCGTGAGGCGTATTAAATGCTGCTGTTTATCTGTGTAGATAAAGACAACAGAAGAAGAGCTTAAAATCTTTAAGTAGCTTTGCAAGTTACAGACGTTCGATTTTCACAGATAAGGGAATAAGCTCTTGCTCTATATTCTATCAGAGACATCCATGAAGAATTTAGCCAATAAAGACTTAACTCAATTCTACCTCTGATAAACATGTATACTGTGACGTTTAAAACTTTCCATTTAAGTTTAGAATTATGGTTTATAAAAGAGCAAACTGTGAAGGAAATAGGCAAAGATTACAAACAGTTAACAACATTGAGGTTTTACAGGGTCCAGGTCAGCACAAAACAAATAGAGTGCCAGGGACTGATATACTGTACTATATCTTGTAATAAGGAAATGAGGCATGTTATTCATATAGTGTACCTTACATATTCATATAAAAAGGTTATTTAAACTTTCTGAACTGGGGGACTTTTCAGTTGACTGGAGAATTGTAAATTCAACACCAATTTACAAATAAGAGGGTAAAAATTAATTACACAAATAGCAGTTTAAACTCGTTATGAACTAGTTCAATTTTCAGATGAAAAGGGGTTAGTTTTGTTAACAAATAAACAATGACAAAGTCCTTGACTGGTCTGCCACTCAGCAATTAAAATTTTTCATCCCATCAAGACAATGATTAACAATCAGTTTTTCTTTACAAAGTGAATATTTAATTAACGTGAGGATATAATGTAAATAGATAAAGCTACTGAAATGAGAGCAAAACCTAATTTGAGCTCCTCTGCTGGAGCTTCTTCAAAGTTCTCCTTCACTGACTTCTACTGTGTCTTTTATAAATATTTTGTTAGAATTACTGAACAGTATATCTGGTGGTGAAATTCTCGCAGTGGCACACTTTGGCTTCACATTACAGTATGTATAATATTTAAAAACGTTTATGCTGTTTTTTTGGTATTCTATTAAATAAAACAGAACGATCTATAACAAAACGTCTGCCAGCATTAGTTCTTTAATTAAGTAGTAAAAATCTATACTGTACCTTTCACCATCATAAAGTACCAAATAAAAAATTTGCATAGCCACAATATTATTAAATATACACTGTATTGTATACTGTACTTTTTTCCCTGCCTTGTGGCAGGAAGTTACCTCAATTACCTGTACTGTATATAGGGAACTCAAAAATGAAAGATAGAAAATTATTAAAGGAACAGTTTTTGCATTACACTAGGTTACTTAGTTATGAACAGCAGATGCACCTGTCATAAAACCTATTTAGCTATGAAAACTGTCATAAAGAAAATACACAAATATCAAAATTGTTTAGTTTGGTAGCTAATACAAGGCTTTCTTTTTAAGACGTCCGCCTTATGTGCTTTATTGCGCATAAGACATCTTTTCATGTAATCCACGTACGATACAGGTGGTCAGGGAAAAAAAAGCGACTGAATGAAATAACACCTATTCTAATCTTTTATTTAGGCCAATGATGCGGTGATAATGCGGCACCAGAGTGCACTTTGACAGACTGTGCTTATTAGGGTTGCCACCTGCTCTGGAATCCTCATTTGATAAACTTTAAGTAATTATTAAAGTTATTATATTATTATAAATTATACAATGAAATGTTGAAATGTACAATGGAGTGAGTATTTTACCATTTCCTTCAACCTTATTCTAGACAACTTAAGAAAAAACCTTGTCTAAACTCTTATTATGAACTTTTATTATGTTTTTCCCTTTCCATTGTATTCTTGTTAAGAAATGATTACTCCAATTTGGTTATTTTTTTAAACCATTTATACTTCTCTCAACATGTTATGAAAGGAGCCTGGTAATTTTGTGGCTTTGGAGTAAGACTAACAACCCTACCGAAGGGAGTTGCTATTTAAGACATGGAAGCAAATTTTCTTTAAATGATAATAAAGTATAGATTCATAGTAAGATATGGTGTTGACAAATAATCCATGCCATGAGAAAGATTACGGAGACTTTATGAGACATATTATAATACTGTACATTAAATAACATTACAGTAAAACCTCAATAAAAACACTCAATAATATTACAGTCCAGATTTGCTCTGTTTCATTTAGAACACTCCCACCACCTATAATTTTATGTGGTTAGAAAAGGGCAAATCTGTGCTCAAAAATAAAACTGTACAAGGTTGCTAGTAATCAGACCCGGCAGCACAGGAAATGAGCTGAAAATGGAGTAATGAAATCCAAATGGAAACCAAGACTCCTGGTGTATTGTATAGGCCTAATGTTGTCAGGCTGCCAATGTAGCCGCTAAGTGAACATGAAGAGAAGCTGAATTAGTTAGATGCTATAAATAGGAGCTGTAAAGTTTTAATTGACATGCAAGACATTTTTAAGAGTCTATAATTCCATCAGGGTCTACACTTAGAAAATGCAATGCCAGGATCTTACTTCAAGAAGTAATATTCTGTAAAGGAAGTTACACTTTTGTCAGTCATTCATACTGTATTTACAGTATACATTAAAGTGCAATACTATGGGGAAGATGACTCTCATGACACAGAAATACAGAACTGTAGTCACTGCATCAGTTATAGAGGCAACTTAACAGGCTTTTCACTAGTATTACAGAATACAAGGCTTCAGCACTTATATACAATACATTTCTCGTTCACCTGAATTCCCGCTAAAGCAATATTTAGTTACATGAGCAAGGGAATAAGGACAACACTTTGTAACCCTCCAATTTCTCTGACTTGACCTCTGACCTTATCTGGACAATCTTTGAACATCCAGAAAGGCTTGGATTGGGTTGGAAAATAATGTTTATCTATTATTTAAATATTTCCATTGAATTTCAAGAAAATGACTTGGTTTCTGATAATATGGTTTCTAAAACATGTTCTGATTTACTGTACCTTACTGGATGCAGAGAATTAGGAAATGATCTAAGGATGCTATTGTGAGACAAGAACATTCTAAAGAGACAAGAGGAACTTAGAGACAGTCATCACTTTGTGAATTAAATGAATAGAAGTCCCAGTCTGGTATTCATAAAATGAGATATTTTATATTGAGGTATTCATAAAATTAGGTATTCATAAAATGTATACTTGGCAAATATCAATTGTGCTAATCGTACTATTAATGTTTTTCTTTCACAGTCATTAACAGTTCATACATTTTGCCTTCACATTGCAATGAAGCCTGTTGATTGTGCTACTGAGAGATGCTTGATTAAAAATAATACAGTGTACAGTATATGAGTCCTAAGGTGTTATTCACACCTGCCTTTTTATAACTCTTTAATACTTTTTTTCCCTTAACATTAAAAAGCAATTGCAAATTATTTAACACTCCCCTTCAAGACAGGCTGTTAGCTTTCAACAAAGTTCTTTTATTTCTGAATATTCTAACCTACAGTATGTATTATCCAGGGATAGCTTCAGATATGCTTGAGATGAGAGATTGCATAGACACTTATCAGGAAAATGTGAACATTGAAAAAAAGAACCATTTGCAGGGTGTTAGTACCAAATCTAGTGACACTCCTGCTAACAGATGAGACAAGCCTCTGGCTACATGTCAACAGTACGCCATGAAGCCTGTTTTTGAAGCACAAAGCAAGCTTTGAAGAAAGACAGTCTCATTTAGGAGGCACAGCTCTACTGGTTCTACGAAGCTAGAACTGAATACTGATGTGCTTTTTTATATACTGTATATGCTGTGAGCAAAAGCTGTATGAAAAGCTACTGTTTTGCAGTCTAGTGACTTTAAAAGTATTTAAAGGGCTGGTATGTTGTCAATAATGGCAAATTAATTAATCAACAATATCCTGACTTTATACTGTACTGTATTGGAACTGTACCTGACGGTGTACCCTCACATGATATTTTAAAATATATTCAAATACAATTTTTGCTCAATATTTTATCTAAGGAATAAATTTGGATGCATCAGGTAACACACATTAAGTCTTATTTGATGCTATCATTTGTCTGAATTTTTCCATTTTTCATAAGAGCTAAAATTGATTTTGTTCCAGCATTGATCTTGTGCAGGTAAATGGCTTGAGCTATGCTTTAGCTTGAGCTTGGTCTTTAGTTCCAAATCACAGCCTGCAAATTAGTATTACAGTGTAAAAAAGGATATACTGTATATTTATTAAAGCTGATTTTACCAAAAAGGTTCCCTCTGCTCTAACAATGTTAGTGGTAAAAAGAAAAACATTTTTCTCCAGTTTTCTCAGACCCATCTGTCCAGCTAATGTTAATGTCCAGCTAAGTGTTGATGTGTAGCTAATGGCATGATTTTGATTTAAAAAGATATTAGATCAAATTGACCTTTTTACATACAGTGTGTTGCTGGACTCCATTAATCTTTTTTTTTGCTCATCAGATGCTTTCAAAGTAAATCATATGAACTAAATGGCTTGACATGACAGTGGATGTGTACACATTCAATATTGTGTGTTTCTCAAAAGCTCTACAGAAAGCTGAAAAACAATGCTGGCGGACAATCCATTGCTGTGGGTCAGCAGCAGTATGGCAAGTGATGTCACTCTCTGTAACATGTTGTGTTGTAAACTCTTATTGTTTCTTTTAATGGTTCCAAACTGTGATTTTGCTGTCGCGCTTTGAAGCCCCAGAGCTAAATGGGAACTGCATGCTTTTCACCTTGAAAGTAAACAGCCAAATGAAAAGCTGTCTGGGTTACGTGCCTGTCTCAGAACACAAAGACAAGTTGCAATGCATCCTTAATTTTACATTAATGTTACCAAAAAGTATTAGAAACACCACAAGCAATTATGTGGCATTTTTTCACATACTGTACATTAAGAGGTTGTTCAATACAATAGTTTCTCTGTTTTTTAATTTCATTTCAATAAAGGCTAAAGGGAGTGAAGGACAAACATTTTACTCTCTCATTATATATTGTAAAGGAAGAGTAACATTGGCAGTTACAGTACATTGGCCTCTGATAATAAGGACTAATGACTAATAATAAAAGATTGTGTGCAAATGCAAGTACCGATAACCTTCATATTACAATTTATAGAAAGGTCAAGAACTTTAAAAATAGTTCCCAACATTTTTCATAATTTTAATTCCTTTAACATCCAAATGCTTAAAATTTCAATAGTAGGTATGAAATTGGGAATTCCTTGACAATGTCATAGTGAACTCTATATTTCAACAAACAATGGCAATTTTGAAAGGTACTGTATTTGGCTATACTTTTCCTGCTATGCGGAGATGGCAACTGAAATTTTTATTTTAGAACAGAATTTTAGAGACCTTTAGAGACCTGACCAGTCTTATACCATAACAAAAATACTGGGTACAACATCAGACTTATTCAGCTTTAAGGTGTCCTCCCCTTTTGATTGTACTCGTACAGTATAGTGAAGGCCTATTATTGCAGAATTTTTTGGAGTGCAAAGGAAGGAACATCAATGATAGGGCCACATACAAGGTCATGTAAACTGTAAACATGTTGTTCATACTGTAGATACAGTAGTTCAGGAAAGTATAACAACTCGTTTGCTGTAGAAATGTCAGAAGTACTGAACTGGTGAGTAATCACAGAGTATATTAGTTGGGCTCAATTTTTAACCATATTTAATTACATGGATTTAAAACTTCATAACTAAAAGTGAAAAAACAATACAAAAAATACAAAAATAAGACTTATCAAGAAAGAAAAATGGATGAAAACAATTCTAATAATATATGGATATTCAATTAATATAAGAAAAAGCTTTGAGGATTGTTACTAGAACAAAATATGCCAACAAATGCTACCATGCTAAGAAACATGAACTACCAAATAGATAAACTGCTATTTGTGACTGTATAAAACAAAGGTAAAACATGCTTTTTAAAGCTTTATCATATTAGAGCCATAAATAAACAAAAAGTCCTTTGAAAAAACATTTAACGCTGGGGCAGGTAACACATTAATATATAACCCTATGTCTCTTCCACACATTATGGCTAGGGTAATTTTATTTAGGCTATTTTTAATATTTAAAAGCTAGGTTTATAAAGCTGAATAAATAAACATCTTTGAAATAGTTGAACATACAGTATATAAGAATAAACTTAGGTTGGTAATATATTATTTGTTTACCTAAAGTAAACTTTTATGGACAAAGGCATTAAAGTAGCCCAGCAGTTGCTAACTATGTTTTTCCTTTGTTCTTTTTAGAAATGGCATTACCATCATTGAATACTTTCCCAAAAGAGAATTTGATATGCAATACTTGTCTTTTAAAGGTAGCCTTACATTTCACAGGATTGAAACATTACATGGCATGAAAAAAAATGAAAACATTGTTCTATTAACTTTAATAAAGTTTATACTAAGCTGAGGTTAACAAGGTGCATTGTACTGGTGTGACACCATTTTGTTTGTAGTTTAGTTCACTGTGTCCTGAAGTTGCATGTGCACTAATCATTTGATACTTTGTAAAAATTGTAAATTGCATTATTAGCAAGCTGGGTGTATAGCCCTGGAAGCTACTATGGAACCCAATTTGTCAAAACAGCAGCCTGTGCTGTGTTACATTCACATTACTAGAATAAATACAGTATATGAATTCATTTTTAGCACCATTGAGTCATTCAAAATGAGTCAGAATTACAAGGAAAGTGTTGACAGTCATGCTGCAGGGCCCTGCCATTGTAAAGATAAGTTCCTTTGACCCTTGTCTGGTAATATCACTCTGGGCAATTCTCTGTTGCGGTTTAATTCCACCATGCTTGACCAACAAGTTCCATCAAGTTGAAGAGAATACGCCCCCCTCTTTTCATTCACAAGTGTGAATTTTGGTCTTTCTGCATGTGGCATTCACTTTTCCCCTAAAGCCTTTTAAGAATTTACAGTAATAAAGTGTGCTGATTATAATGAGGAAACTGAGCTAGCCTGCATGTTATACGGTAGATTTATTAAACATTTGTGTCAGAAATTTCACAGTGTTTATCTTTTGTCTTATGTTTGTCACTATGAATTAATTTTACTGCTTATATCAGTGAAGTGTTCCTGAGTGAAATTACTATTCTCATGGTGAAAAAGGAATTTTCTTTTACAGCACATGAAGTACTGTATGATATGTGCAATACTCCTCCTTTTACAATACGGCAGACATACAGTAGAAGTAGAATGTCCTACCTTGACTGGCATATCTGCAATTTAGTTTGGCTTTTGCCTTCCAAAGGTACTTCGCAAACCAAATGTAATTTAATCAGGGCCTGAGAATTACTTAATTAATTTAGACAAAATTAGACAATTTTTTGTGGTCCTGTATTATATCTGACTCATGCTGCCTAAATAATACATGGTTATGCTTTTCAAAACATGAATTACAGATGGAAAAATGTTTTTAAAACAGGTTTTATGTTCTATATATAGTATGTGGTGTGATCTAGGCATAAATCTGTACTGGTGTGTCAAGTAAGAGTTGCTATGATTGATGTTTAATTAATGTATAAAGGGAACACGCAGTTAATTGTGATTTTTTTTCCTTTTAGTAACATTTACCAATGTGAACTTACTATGCATGATAAAACAAAATTATGTGAATGGTGTAATGGCTATTTTAGCAATATGTTCCAAGTTATTAACCAATACTTCAATTACAGCAGTATCCCTTCAATATTTTCATTGCACTCACAAAAAGGCCATAAAATAATCCTTTCTTTAATTTTCTTGTATTCCCAACATTATCTTTTTATCTACAATTCAATTCTGTCAGGTACTTAATTGTTCTTTATCGGATTTGAGTATGTAATTAAGGATCCAGCAAATTTCCTAGAGCAAATGGACAATACCAGAGTGGTTTATATCTGTTCAAACACTTTAAGAGGTTCTGTTACATTTTAATTACACAAAAGCTTGCACCTGATAGCATCTCTTACCAGGGCAGCTAGTTCAGCAGAAGTCAATATAATCCACTTACTCTATCAATATCGTGCTTGTATGACTGAAGTTCTCATACATATGTACAGTATGTCCTCCAGTACATATAGTGTACAGTATATCTATATGCATCCATATTCTGTATGTATTGTAACGCAATGGGGGCTCAGACGGGCGCCCTTGCCGCATTAGGTCGGCCCCCCACCGTTGGGGGCTCGAACCCGGGACTCCCGTGTCACTCAACAGGGACCCAGCCCGGTGAGCTAAAGAGAGATCTCTCCACAGCCCAGAGGCTGAGGTCCTGCTATCACAGGGAAGGGCGGCGACGTCACCACTCTGGTAAGCCGGCTCTTACACAGTACCTGTCAGCTGTAAGCGTTACACTATTCATAAAAATGTTAACTGTTCAGAGGAGAAAGAAATGGCTGCATAAATCTCAAGAAAACTCTTTCTTGTATTGTTGTTTTCCTGTATACACTACTGCAACCATCTCATCTCAGTGACGTTGACCTTATGTCTTTTTGGATTGGTGGGGGAAGGGAGAGATGAGAGCTGAGATTCCATGACACTCTAATCAAACATCTCCCTGCTACCAGAGACAAATCCAATAATATCTGCAAGATGAAATCTGCTGTGCTTTTCATTCCTTGATTTATTCCCTTTGACATGTTCCATTGTTTCATTTCATTTCATTGAATCATTCTAGGATAATGCTTATTCTCAAAATATTGTTTAAGTTTTTAAACTTGGGGAAGTAAAAACAAGACTGAAGGAAACAAATGTGTTTCAGGCAATTTTGAAAGAGCAATTAACAGACTTGTAAGTGACATAATGCAACTTTTCCCATCCCCCCAATTCAATACAATAGAATAGAAACCACACAGATTAATCATTTCCTAAATTCAGAGTGTTTTAAACACGATCATAGTGAATGGCACAATGACAAAACATATTTGAACAGAGAACTATTCTAGCTTAAGACAAGAATTTAAATAATTTTTATATAAAAAAACTGTTACATTAAAAACATGTTTATAACAGAAAATGAGGGAAAAACCATATGAACCAGCCCATAATAAAAATTATGAATAAATTCATATTCAAAAGCGTGTAATAAATCCAAAGTTACCTATCAAAGTCTAAAGTACTCAGATTAAAATGTGAATAAAACACTGAAAAACAGCCATTATGGGCTACTCTGTTTTAATTATACAGTATATAAATTATGCTGGGAAAAAATACCATTATTTTTTGCAGGTGATATACAGTAGATGGAGATACTGTGGTTCACTTTGATTTGTATTTCAATTTATTACAAGAACTGCACCAGTGCACTGTGACTAGCATTAAGAAATGTTATTAATCTTTCTTGAAAAAAAAAAGAATAACATCCTAAAGAAATACAAAATAATCTTCAAAAATGGAATGCCTTTGACACACCGAAGTTATAACTAGTGGTAACATACAAATGAAAGTGACTACCCTTATGAAATGCATCCCTACTATTAAAAAATCTCAGTACTAGAATAACAGCTAGTGTGAATATCATTAAGGGATTCTCCAAGTAAACAGGGTTTCTCTGCGTTCAGTATGTTAACCATTCTTTAACTTAGTAAATCTCGATCAAAAAAATAAAGACCCCTGAATGAAGAATGTGAGGTACATTAAACAATTCTGAGACCACTGACATCTACTGTGTTTGGACACTCAGAGCTACAGTATATTCATTATTTTCACAATGAACTGATTACTATACCTTATTGAAAATGAAAAATAAACTCTTAAAATGTCAAAGTGAAATAGGGATATTTATGTAAAATGTAGGATTATTTTACTTGTGACACTTCATTACTGCATTGTAGGTTTTCCTATTAGAAGAAAAAGAGCAATTTTCATGAGATGACTGGTGTTTTATTACTGGCAACAGGTAAAGAATGGAACTTCACTTTTTTAATATTCCTCATTTGATCTGTACAAACCGGTGATGAATACTTTTTTATTGTGAAAGGAGAAGGAGGTTGTAGGACTTTAAAGAATCAGACAAACTAAATCAATCACGTTCTTTGCAGCAGTTTCATGCGGTATCATTTTTAGCCTTAACATCAAGTTGTATTTGAGTAAAAATGGTTACCAAAACGAGCAATTCTGTTAATTTTACACATCATTGTTTTGAATTCAACCCTAATAAGACCTAAAGCATAAAACAAATATTGCTGCCATGTCTCAGAGAAACACAAATATTATGGATTTCTTGACACTGGTAATGGTTTACAGGTGCCTTCCATTAGTTACTAATTTCCTCACATTATCACTTTGGCAGGGTCCAAGTGTGGAAGTGATTGACTAAATGACTCAAGCCTCCCAATTTTTGCTAACACTAATGCATCACAATTAGAATATACTGCAGCAACACAAGTGATTCATAAGATGTATTGTGTTCCACAGGTACTGATGGATGCATAGTGTCTTGGTACATTTTTGATCTCTGTTCAGCAATACACCCATATGCAATGCATAATAGAAATATTAATCTGCTGAACATTAAAAGCTTGGTAGCAATTAGGAAGGAAATTGAAGTTTTTTCTTGTTTAGTTGGCAGTATACAGTACTGTACTGTATAATTCTAACTAGTGCTATAGCACTATAATGTATATTGCAGCATACAGTACGTTATCCACAATAATATATTCTATATTATATTATCTATTATAATACATAGCAAAAAACACACTGAACAGGTCCAGAATACTTGATGCCTTTTTAACATAAAAAATCAAATTAAACAAAGCTTCTATAATGAAAAAAAACATCTAATCCAACACCTTCCATCACTTTTGGCCTATGGATTATACCCAGCATAAAAAACTCCCAATTGATATACTGTACATACTTACATCAATGTGAAAATACAAACATTCCAAACCATTAATTAAAATAGGGGTCACACAACATGCATGGATTTGTGTGCCATTTGTACATTTTTTAATGTCAGTAATAGTCCTACTTAATTTTTGATTAATACAAGTTCAATATAAAAATATAATAATTAATCTAAAATTAATAAATTATTATGCATGTCTTAACCATGTAATGTGATCCTTGCCCTTGTTTTCCCTCATAAAGTTCTCCAGGCTCATAGCTTGATACAGTACTTAAAGTAGCGTATGCAAACTGGCTACGAGAGAGACACAAAATTGATTACACGTGTGAAAATACCTCTTCACAGAGGTATGTTGAGCCAAATGTTGAGAGCAGTGGAAATGCCACTTTTTTTAAACTGCCAAGTTTCACTGCCAGAGACTTCCAATAGGTCATTATAGAGATGCTATGATCACTTTCAGTAGCCTCAAGTGAGTTCCAGCACTGTACAGTAATTCAATTAAGTGCATTTTAAAATCCTAACATTCCATCCACTGAAATACTGAAAAATCCATCTCTGTGGTGTTAAAGCTGGCTGGTTTAATACGCAAACAAAACATTGGGCCACAATATTAGAAATCCGGAAATCTGATAAAAAAATTGTGCTGCCAGTACACTCCAAACTCAGCAACATGGATTATGCAATGTTTTGAAATTCAGCAGAAAGTTAAGCTGTCAATGTCCCAAGAAAAGATGTCAAGAAAAGCCTTCCATGTTTCAAAAAGACCCTTATCAGTTTGATCTGCACCCAACATACAGAGGCTGTATGTACAGTAAGGTAATGTCAGCTAGAAACATTAGTTTTGTAATCCATTTTTTATAGTGCAGTTTCTTGGTAGTTTTGGCCTTTTTCTGACAAAAAAGATGTTGATTGTGTCAAGACAAAGCTTGCACAAATCATGCCAAAACCTTCCCACTACTGTACTTAGGCAAATAACATTGCAGTGAAATGGAATGTTCTTATATTCACTATTCATTTCCCGACACTCTACATCAAGTCGTCACTCTTTTGAGCTCATAATTTGAAATCTTGGCACAGATCTTTTCTTGATAAATAATAAAGTTAAAATTGTGGCCACTGCAACCCACAATGATCTTTATGAATCCCTTCTGTTTTCCATCCATAATGGGGGCACCATCAGTCATCACAGAAAATATTTTTTTATGTCAGTTGCTCTTTCCTCAAAATGATTAATAGATCTCTTAGCTACTGTATATCCTCCCTGTAGTTGTGCCATGCATGCGTTTTAGGCAGCATAGCCCTTCTTGAATTCCATCTCAGTCATAGTACCCCGCAGGAATTGCTAATCATGGTACAGTACATTGTTTTGATCCATGCACTCACCAAGCAGATCTCGCAGATCACAGGAAAGTCCTTATTTCTAGAGATGATTGTACCTTTTTTGGGGAAACCGTTAAAAAAAAACATCAACACTTCTAAGAAAATTGTATATCATTTTCGTAAGATTCCACAGATATTACTAAAAACCTTGCTCTGGCCCATTTGATAGACTCATCCTTGCTGAGGTAAGGGGTTATACTGAAAAGTAAAACAGCTTTTCCTAATATTGAAGAATATTTGGTGGTTAATTATTAGTGTGACTTTACTTACTGTATTCACATACTCTCCTATACTCACCAGTCATTAAATCGTTAATGTTTTACTTATACTGTATATACAAATACCCATTAGATATACTGAAACTAGTCTGCTAAAAAGGATCTTATTTAATGTCTCCATGAGCACCTTACATATTAAGTTCAGGTAATACACAGAAGAGCATAGAAGAGAAGTACAGTAGTTCAGGGATGCAAAAAATCCAGTATGACCCACTGTTCTTCTGATATCAGTGATATTCCTACAGTTATAATCTGGGTGCCAACTTTGCCATTACAGCAACTAATGAAAAACAACTTCAAGGTCTCCCCAAGCTAAAGACTTCTGTCAAAATCCTTCAGCAGGAGCATTTCCCAAAGCGGCATCTGGGATGCCCATATTTAACCTTAGGAAAGTACAAAGTAGGACATCTCAAGTAGAGGGAGCCAGCCCAAGATACAGAATGACTGTTTCTCCACCCCTGTGTAGCCTGTGCTACACAGTAATGTCCTTCATATGATATTAATAATATCAGGACTATAACAGCACAATCATATTAAATCTTGTTTAAGACAACATCACCTTTTCTGCACTTCTCAGTGTAAGGTCTTTAAAAAGTTCAACCACTGCAAATTTGTAATACACAGCACATGTCTTGATAAGTAATTGCTGTTGCTAAAAATAAAGTGTTGCCATGCAGCTTAAAAAAGCCTCCATTTAACACCAAAATGCCAACAATATAATGAACGGTACAATACTTTCAAATGTTCATGTGGAATTATCCCCTGACTATATATTTTGTAAGCAACTGCATCAGACTCACAGTGAAGGTGTTGGAAGATTTCTGAGCTAAGTGGCAATTTATGTTTGCCTCTAATGTTTTACTAGAACTGTTTCCTAGAGCAGGTCATGATTTCACCACAAAGGATTCTAATTTAACTGTAAACCTGAATACAATTTTAGTTAGAAAAAATTAGGTGATTAGATGAGAGTCATTTTTAATTGTTCAACTGGTTATGATGCTCATTCCACCTTTTATGTAAAAACCTAAATCTCATTTCTGTATATTTCCTCATCTCTACAGCTCTACAACAGGAAGCCAACTGTTTTTACATGATCTAACATGAATACTTATAGTACCTTTTTACATTAAGGGATAATACTAAAATTAATAATACTAAAACTGAAAAAAACAAAAGCATCTGAAAATGTATTAACTATATGTAATTGTTTTAGTTCATCATCATCCTAATACAGTCACCATGGTAACAGGCTAAGACTGGAAGCATGGGAACTGCTACAGACAGTGAAGAATTATAATCAAGTCACAGAAAAACACATGTTTTCTATATTTATTCATCCTTCTACCCCATTTTTTTAAGTTTACTATTCTAAGGGGTTGGATTAAAACCACTTAACCATGTGACACCTGACAATATACAAAAAACATGCTTTCTAGTTTTTAGGCTGTCTGTATTAGGGTATAACAAATTTAACATACAAATATATATGGGTGTTAGCTGAGCCCACATGTTTCTGAATTGACAGGCTTATGGACTTAACCACACCACATTCTCCTACTTATCACAGAACATATTTCTGTACAATATCACACTAGAAAATGGAAATAGCATAGTGTTCACCATTTTGGGTTCCGTGTTACATACGGTATCTTAAGTGAAGTAAAACAAATTAAAACTGTTTTTCTTTTACTTGTCTGGCTTGTAAAATTATCTGAATTATTATTATTTTTTAATTTAAAGCACCTTCCATTCAGCCTCCTGCCTGTGAACTTTATTTACATTGTAAGAATCACAACAGTGCACAGTGGTTACCTCAGGCCTAAAATCTGGGCTTCCAGTTCTAAAGAAATAGAAATTAGATTTAGCCCCATTATCTGCATCAGATCTCAGATCAGTTGTGCTCCATATGACGTGACCATACCTCTGCTGTGAAGTAAAATCATTTGGAGTGAAAATTTTACTTTTGTACAGCATTAAATGATGGTGAGCACTGCTGTGATAAATGAAAATGTCGAATATGGCCTAGTCATTTATATCTGTAAAAAGCACCTACATAAGGTGCCAGGACGGAATGGAATAAAAAAATTCAGCTCACAGTCGTTGGGCATCAGCTGCAATCTGACCAACAGGTCATGTTCTCTGCTAACACAATAATGTTATTATACGCACTCCTCTGCTCTATGGGCAGCTGCTTCACATATTAATTTTCACGGGCTGCTGGAGCTTGAGAGAAGCCCACACAGCATCAGGTAAATCTATTAGGAAATAGCATCCCGCATGTCCAAAAGGCAAAAAGAAAACATACAATCCACACTATGAAAATGAATGCAACTTTAAAAATATACACAGAAATACCACCTGCCATTTACAAGTACTGTAGAAGCAAATCAAAACAGGAATTGCTATTCAACTCATCTTTTCACTGTACTCTCCCACTGAATTTTCACACTACTACATACACATCCTCCAAGACACCTGTTGTCAGTCTGATCAATTTTTCCAGAGTTGTAGTCCTGTAATCAGCATTGTGAACAGACAGGATCTGTTTGAATAATTAGGGCTCACTGGCACCCCGTCATGATTCTTTTCTAAAAAAAAAATCTAGGTTCACCAGTTATTTTTACCACATCTTGCTCAATAATTTATAATAACTTAACCATCAAGGAGTCCATGAGAAAAAAGCAGGGCCTGTCTTTAAGATAATTTTAAACTGTATGTGCATGTTGTAGATATCTAGCTCTGGCTTGAGGTCATTCTCCTGGTTTCCTGATCTGGCTTGAGGGAATTTTAAACACACACCTGCTGTTGTACATGACACCACATAAATAGCTAAAAGGTGGGATATCATAATCAAGAATTGACACTACACCACAAGTACTGTAGAATGTGGAATACAGAAATACAACTTGTGTGTGTCTCTTCAGTGTTCTCCAGAAGTGACCATTTTCAGTACAATTACATTTATCTCAAACTTTCACTGGACTGTGCTGTGACTCCTTGCATCCCTACAATGTGCAACAGTACTCTTTGCAATGAGCAAGTTATACAAGTGACATCAACCTTTCTGAATCCTAGATGTAAAACTGCCATACTGGAAGACCTGGTCTGGAGTGTTGGAAATATCCCCTAGCAGCAGAGAAGTGCTGTGCACGTTCAGAGCCTGTGAGCAACCAGGATAGAATCTCAAAAGGGGCAGGGAGGTCCTGGAACAGAGCTCTGGCATAAACTAAGCACGGGTTAAGTGTCTATAATTATTCATTTTGTTCTTTGGTTTCCAAATTTCAATGAAATTATTATTTGAATAATGTTTTCTAGCAAAGGTACAGCAATCAGCTGTAGATATAATCTATCTCTTTTGAAGAAGTGTTAACTTTTTTAACATAAAAATGACAGCTTCCATAATTCATTTCAATTCTAAGGGATTATAAAGCAGAAAGGACATGGTAACATTTTTGCTAAGGTGAGTGAGTTGAAGATGATTTTCAGAGCCTGCTGGGAAAGAGGGTGTAAAAGACTATGGAAAGTCTGGAGCTATCATCCAGAGGAATGATGTGAGATTGATAAAAAATATTTCTTTTATTGTTAGCTTTGCTTTATGGCAAATATATTTGTGTTAACAAAGTCCACAAATAGTCTATCTGCCACACTGGAATTGATTGAGGGAACATAGAGGGTTTAATTTCAGCTTCCAGCTAAAGGTTAGGCTTTTGTTTCTGATACTGTGATTTGTGTTTATTTTAAAACTTTTCACAAATAAAGCACTTTATCCAGTAATACAATGAAAAAAACCACTCCTCCTGTGTTTAAAATGCCTTCATTTTCTCAGTATAGTTCTGTCTACTAGCTTTAAAGAGCCTGGATGTTGTGCACTGCACTTCGATCTGTCACTCTTGTCAATAATTGCTCCTTTCTTTTAATAATGTGTATAGGTGCCTGGTAATGGATTTTAAAAGTGAAACGTGGGAGAGACTGTTTCCCTAAAGGGATGCTTAATGAACATGTACTACAGAAGACAGTCCTCTGTGGATATGTGTGTGTGAAGAAACAAGACTAATAGCATGGATAATGGCTTTGTTCCACTGGCCTTAGTCGCTAAACACCTGTGCTCTTTTATTGCCTTATCTATCAACATGCCTCCTCCACATGGCATGAAAAAAGTCAGTCTTGAGCAGTTAATAGGTGTTGAAGCCATTGTTCCTCCGTAATCTTTTGGACACACTGTGACAATCAATGCCTGCTTTTACGTTTTAAGATTTGAATCTAGTTATCTAGAGAAACATGAAGAAAAATGGATAGAAAAAATCCTGAATTAAATTGAAGCTTTTGTAAAACAGGGTACTGTGAGTAAACTGAGAGCATGAGACTGTTAATGCTACCAGTATGCACGGAGATGATGACACTGAACTGATTTGGTCCCTTTCTGAAAACAACAATGTGTCTTTAGTCAATTTGGTCAACAATATCTATTTTTAGTAAACATCTGATCACATATAATTTGAGATTTTTGGGGAGTGTGGGGTATCTTGCAATGTCCATAGACAACCAGACAGTTGATTATATAGGAACAAGTAATAGGTTTATTCCACGCTGAAAAGAGAAGTAAGAAAACACAACGTTTCGGCCGTGGAGCCTTCTTCAGATGACTGTATACCTGTTTTGGTATGATTTGTGAATCTTATGTACTGGCTATATCAGAACCTATAGCATCTATTTAAATTATGAGGAACAGTGGTTCAAATACAGCTCCATTTGGTACTCCACTAATTACTGTACATCACACCAATTTAATATTTAACCCTCGCATATGCTGTTAAGTATGTTTAATATCCACTATCTACAGTAGATCTCACTCCAAATGCATGCATTAGCTTGGATGTCTTCCATCTTCTATTTCATAATGATTCTTTTATGTTATGGTCTTGTGGAAATTGTATCATGTTTATATCCATATTATCCATCTTTTTTTATACAGTATGTCTGTTCTAATAAGCAACACAAACTACCACTGTTCTGTAGAACCCTATTATAATAAAGATGTTCTTGATAAATTCTTATTATCTTGTCCATAACCTTCCATGTACAGTAGCAGAAGTCAAATTTATTGATCTATAATTAATGGCTCTATAACAAAATACTTTTGGATCCTCAGATTTATACAATTGTAACAAGCTTGTGTCTGGAATGTTTTACACTGATTACACTAAGAAGGGCAAATAATCTAAAATTTTGTGTGGTATGGTTGCACAAAATGCCAATTTGTACCATTAAAGAGAATGTAATGCAGCATGAAGTCATTGGTTAAATAGGAATTGGATTGTAAAGTGCTTTGGAGCTCTAGGATTTGATGCAAAGCACAAAACAGTTGTCACGATCCAAAGCCCAGGTGTATGAAGTTTGAATTTGGTTGCTGGATAAGATACAGTTGTAAATCCCAGTTGAAGTCCTGCATCAATACACAATCTGTTCACGACTGTGATTTTTTTTAAAAAGACAATTATTTGTGAACCAATCATGCAGCATTCTGTGGGAGTATTTCATACCTGTATTCTTTTGGATCTTTACAGCCAGAATAATTCACAGCTTATTTTGTTATAAAAAATCCCACCTAAATCTATATATATATATGGAGACATAATGTTCAAAGATACATGGCAACCACACAATTACAGTATGTGTCTGTTTGAAATGCTGAAGGATGGCTGAATCTTTAAAAAAAAATATGTCCTTTCAAAAATGTCATTTTATTAGCAATATTGTTTTCCAAGAAAAATGCTGTTATATCAATGGGTCTGTGCATCTCATTACAAAACTGCCCTTTTAATTTCACAGTTGATGAACAATATTAAGAATAGAACTCTATGGATACTTGTCTACTTGTTTCATTGTAACTATACCCTTATTTGCTTTGCTGCATGATTTATAACTTATATAACATATATAATACAAAATGGGTAAAACATATAACACTGCTTTGAAATGAATGAACCTCTCTATGATGCAAAAGTAAAACAATAGTCAAATGATAAGAAAAATTACACATTAGAATTTAATGGATGAATTTAAATAATGTCATAATTCAAAATTGTATCAATTGCAAAATCAATAATTCATTTTAAATCCCTAGCAATGGAACATTTGTTTAAATCCAGTGCACCAAGTAAACTTGGATTTAATTGGTCTAGATTTGCTTTTAAATCATCTGTAGTCAAAACAAAGGTGTATGCATCTGTATTAAGATCAATGTGCTGTAGGACAGTAAATAAGGACAAATAGCAAAAGCCACTGGGTCACAGTTCTGCTCAATTGTGCAGTTGTAGCATATGCGCTGATGTCAGCACCTTACAGTCCAATCTGAAAAGGATAGGTCTTTCCAAACAGGTCTGTCTGCGTTTCCTTAGTATTATATATCATTTTTAGCAGAAACACTGGACATATGTTGGCATCAGCATATGAGTCTATAGCCACTTCCTTCAGAGTCATAGTTTTGTTAAAAATATAGTCTTTTGTTTTTGTTTCCTGAAACAAACACAGACCTTAACACTATCTGTAAATTTGACAAAACAACTTCTCTGAATTCCTTCTGGAATCCAGTATCCTTCTTGGTATTGTCTCTGTCTCCCACCACTCAGCATTTACTCTTTAAACTGACATACAGTATGAGAAAGATTTCCCCAGCAACAACCGATAGTAATTAGTGAAATTAATGGACAAATAAACCAAACAAGGAAATTAATCACTGTATATGCACTGTAATATATATCTATGGAATTTTTTCTTCACTTTACTAAGTGTATCCAATACATATTGTCAATGACTATTTCATTACAGGAATGGTATCAAAAAGATTAGAGATACTGTATAAAAAATACCTCTCCTGGCATGATGATTGCGATTCTTAAGTATATCTATCTAATGAGAAGAAGGAAATTGCAAAATATACAGTAGTATAAACCTCAGATCAATAAGCAGAGTCCCTTGCTATAATCACCGTAGAACTGGAGTTCATCCAAATCAATGTAACAGGTGACCAAGGAAATAAGGATTAGGGTGGGTGCTGCATTTTTCAATTTCCTCAGATATAATAGCTTCTAAGCCAAAATAGGCAGATGAGAAGGAATGTTGCTGAAGGCAGTATGGCAAGTAATGGGAAAATGTCTTCATGACAATGAAGCATTTCCAAAAACGAAATTGTAGAGAATTAACTTTGATTTGACCCTGAACCTTAGATTTCATTTCTCTGTGGCATCATTACTGATGAGACAGCACCTTTTCTTCAAAAAAAAGATTTTCTTTTCTTACTAAGGACTTATATGTAGCTGATCCTTTTTTGTTGGTTTCTGAGACAGTCTCGAAATTGCCACAAGCACAATCTGATACTTGCAAAACAGACTTTTAATAGCTACATGAGACTGTAAATGAATTATAAATTGAACTGAAAGAGACCCTGTTATACATAAAGGCAAACTGACTATTTTGTTCAACTTAGGGAGGATATTAAGGCTTTTTGTGTGTGATAAGGATAGACTGTATATATAAAATAATGATTTATTGACGACGTCTATTTAAATCTCTATTTTAGCCAGTACATTCTACCCATATTATGATTTTTACTAAGTTATGTTTTACAGCTCTGCCGACCATATTCTTTTTAATCCATTAAAAAGCTTTTCATCAGAAACTAAGAAATTGAGTGTTGCTTTTTAGAAAAAAAAAAACAAATGTAAATGTTAGAAATAGGTTAAGCACATGAAATATAATCTTCATACACAATTGTAACTGTACTACTTTCTATACCTTACATTATGTCTTTCTAACGTCTTGCCAACAACTGTTTACTGATAGACACCTACCTTTTCTGCAGATTGAGCTGTGCCAAAAAATATGGGAATGAAGGCCAGCCACACTATACAGGTGGTGTACATTGTGAATCCAATGGGTTTGGCTTCGTTGAAGTTCTCAGGAACACCTCGTGTCTTGATAGCATAAACTGTACATGTTACCATAAGGAGGATGCTATATCCCAGTGAACAAATAATTTGTAGATCCGTAATGTCACATTTGAGAACTCCTCTGGCTTGGTCAGGGTTGATTGTCTTCTGCTCATCATAATCAATAATAGTGTTGGGCGGATCCACTCCAAACCAAATGAAGACTCCCAGGAGCTGGACTGAAATTAGGCTTGATGTGATCGCCAACTGTGAAGTAGGACTAATGAGACGTGGGGCAGTAACAGACTTTTTTCCCTGCTCGAAAATGCGGTAGATCCTGTTGGTTTTGGTCAGCAGAGCTGCATAACTGATGCACATCCCGAGTCCTAGGAAAATCCTCCTGAAGGAGCACACAGCCACATCAGGCTTGGCAATCATGAGAAAGGTGATGATATAGCAAAGGAAAATCCCAGTCAGGAGGACATAGCTGAGCTCCCTACCAGATGCACGTACAATTGGAGTGTCATTGTACCTAATGAATGTGGCCATCACAAAAATCGTGGCAATAATTCCAAGCATCGCCAGGAAGACAGGAATCACAGCCCAAGGGGAGTGCCACTCAAGTTTGACAATGGGAATGGGCTGACAGCCAGTGCGATTCTCATTGGGACGCATGTTGTAGGCACACAGCTTGCAGGTGGTTTCATCATATTGGTATTGGTATCCGTCACATGGCTCGCAATGCCAGCAGCATGGCATTCCTTTCACCATTTTCTTTCTATAGCCCATTTCACATGGTAGACTGCAGACAGAGCTGGGGATGTCTTGCTCTCCATTGGGCCACTGCATGTCATCTACCTAAAGAAGGAAAACAAGAGACATTCATTACTAGGAAGAGATCTCCGAAGAGAGAATCCGAACAATCTTACTACCATGTGGAATGGATTGCATTATGTACTGTATCTGGAGGGGAAAGATTGTTACATCTTTAAACTATAATACTACTTTAAAATAGTATTGTACAATTGCATGTAGCTGTTGTGTGTTACATTTAAACATTTCTGTCAAGAGATAATACAATGGTGACAAAATGCTAAGAACTAAATGGAACACTCAAAAAACAAATATACAGTACCATGTAGACTGCTCTCATTTATCCTGTATTGTAATGCAGATGATTATGGAAGGTTGATATTAGTATTACCAGTGTAAAAGAACAGTAAGAAAACTGGGCAATTTTATTCTGTATAAGACTTTGATGATTTGTAGTGCCAGTTTTAAGATGGTAAGACTCTGTCAATATCATATACTGTACAGTAGTAATGGGTATGTAAGGTTGTTCAAATGAGATACCTGAATGGAATTATGATGAACATGCCTTTTAAAGATAAAAACAAAATTCAGTTTTTTTTTTAAAGAGCACATTGTGTTATACTGTTCAACCGTAATACCATAATACAGTACCTCAAACACAAACACTGCAGCCATTTGTCCTTTAATATGCTATGATGCCTAAATCAATATTCAGGTTGAGTTAGTAGAATGTCAATTAAGAACTGACATAACTTAACAGATGTTTTCAGAACACTCTAACAAGGTCTTGTAAAAAGACTAACTTTTCAATGGCTTTATAATGAAATTATTTTAACTGCTTAAGTCATAGAGGAAAAGAGATAGAAATTTGAGCAGCAAATTGAGCAAAAGACCCAAAAGGTAAAAGATTAAACAGGTATTATTTTGACCTCCTCATCGATTTTCTGTATTAACTGTCATCACCATGGAAACCTCAAAAGCAGAGGTTGCAGAGGAGATCACTAATAAGCAACAAGCGGGTGATAACTAAGTAACCCTTCTTCGCTTTGCTGATTCTGTAGGCAACTGTTATTTGAATGTTAATTTTCAATTTCAAAAGGTGATTTGAATAAAATCAAGTCTAGGAAACTCTTCTTTGTGCCCAGAACATTTTTAAACCAATATTAACAGTTTCTTGGGGGAATGTTATTTAATGTGACAAATTTAATGTTGTCAAAGATCATGCTGCCAAAACCTGCTATGCTATAATTACTTAAAGGAACTCATAAAGGTGTGTTAAAATTAAGTGAATGAGCTAACCTGAAATTTTCCTCAAAGAAATGTTGAAAACGTACAGGCCGTTATATAACATTCCAGAAAGGAAAAATAATCTACAATCATACACATATTTTGAAGCAAAGTGGTTGTCAAAAATAAATGATGAAAAACATTATAATATAAAATTATTTTTGGAAAAAAAATCATGTAAAAGCTTACAAAATTACTTAACAATTGTAGGTGGCCACAGGCTACATACTGGCTTCTTCATGCATAACCGTGAAAGCAAGCCTGACACACAGGGAGGGAGGAAGAAAAGCGTATTTAAAGTTGATGACGCACTTGCAAACTGGCATATTAGACACACTGCAACATTACAGAAGTAGAACAATAGAAACACAGCCATCTTCCTGGGTTAAAATAGAACTAACCTGAAGCAGAAAGACAATCTGCTCTGCAACCCTCTCATCTTTTTTTTCCCCTCTGTTCCCTCCTCCTTTATTTTTCTTGACACCATACAAAGCTTGTTATATGCTAAGCGACATAATTTTCAACTTAAATTACATGTCTGACAAGCCGCAAATCTCTGCAGGTTCACCTTGTTAATCTCAAACACAGGTAACTGCAGGACACTGTTTTAAATAAGATACAGTTATAATAACATAAATCTGGATGCTGTTTTAATTTAGTTCCCTGTGTCATGGTTGGTACTGCCCCTACTTTTTTAAGCCCTATACTTATTAAACTGTAATCTTTTTGTGAACTGAATACCTCACATCCAATTGAGATGCACATACAATACAGAACAGCTTCCTGAGTTTTTAAGCAGGTGGGCAATGCGATTTAACTGCATTCTTGTCTCAAATCAACAAACTCTCTCGAGAGGGAAAAGTCTTTTTCTTATTTCTGTCAGGTTGACATGGCTGCAATGACCTTTCTCAGTCCTCAAGTCATATATTTTGTCAGTTTTGAATGCTGAGTGACACGGTGTCAGTTGCCTTCAGCACCAATTTTAGGTGTAAAAAAAATGTATCTATGAAATGAAATGAGAGAAATGAGAGAGAACAATATGCTTTGGGTGGAGATAAAATAAACTCGCCCCTCTCCATATCGCCAGTTTAAAATTCCATGGGAGTTTCAATGCATTTTCTGTTTTTCTGGTTTTATAATTTATAATTCATGTTTTACAACACCCACTTCTTCAGGCAAAGTGGGGTAAGTAGAAATAATAAACAACCATGAACCAATCAAGACCAACGTGAGGAGGATCTCTATCAACTTTTATTATACCTGTAGCTACTGAATGTTATCATTCAAGGCCAGTCCTTATTTCTAATGCTTCATAGAGGCCATGGTGCCGCTTGCCAGTAATTCTGTTTTGCTGTAAAACTAATACATCTAATGTCAGGCAACTTCTCTCACCACCCAAGCCATCGAAAGCAATGGCCTCCTTTTTCACCTCTAGTGAAATTGCAGCACTCATACTGGATGCTGCCATCAAATCACAAGTGACTCCAACAAACTGCTGCCTTATTACCAGCCCACACTTAATCCATGTGCCGAGGGTGACAACAGGATGAGGGGATGAAACTGAGGAAAGAAATCATGTAGGAATAAAAAATTGCAGCAATGAAGTCAGCCTACTACAATAAACACTTCATGTAGTGCCCTTGAGAAGATCTAAGTGCCTATTCATTCCAGGTTGTGCTGGTTGCATTTTATCATATTGTTGTTGTTTTTTTTGTGCTTAATTTACTAAAGTGATCATACCCGAGTCTGAAAGTTGGAAAGTGGGCCTACATTTGGGTCTTCCTGTTAATAAGACCTTTGTAAACCTTTATACATATGCAGCTCAGATACTGCTCTAGCTTAAAGCTCCCTAGAAAAAAAATATTTTGGAATTATTACAATTGACATTTGTTTACAAAGTAAGAATATGAAGTGGTTATCTTTGTCTTTCTAATTTCCTGAAATAAGTGAGGTATCTTAAAACCTAATTTGCTTAGATTTAAGGGATGTTTTTGTTCTATTTTCTGTGCTTCAAAATCTATACAGGTACCAATCTTTTCGTTACCATTCCATATACAGTACAGTAAACAATAGAAAGGCATTTCTTTTGTCATTGCAATCTGAGCTGTAGAGCGACAGGATCTAGTTTTAACTGTTTATACTGTTTTGTACACTTTCCAATAGGGCCTTACTTATGTTTCTCATACTCCCTTTTAACCTCTATTCTGGACTTCTTTTTCTGAGTCAATTTACTCACTGAAAGAAAATGCCTTAGATAAAGACCTTTCAGTCACACTTAACAGCAGTTAAGAGTGACTGCAACACTCAAGCTCTGGCAGGGATGTCTTTTTTGGGGAAGGGGGGTAGTGTTCTCCAGATACTCGTTAGCTTCATTTGTGGTTACTACCTGAAGCAATTTAGAGACAACCACTGGGGTTTAATTTATCATTTGGACTTTAGGGTTCTCGAGTCCCAGAGCTCATAATTAAGCATGGTGTGGAAATTGTAATGAGATTAACTGTTGCTATGGAAACAAAGCAAGATCCTTCTTCAAGGACTTATTTTTCATGAAAAAGGAAGCAATTTGATCTACTGTAAAAGTATGCAGGAAACTATTGATAGTGAAAAAATACAGATGTACTGTATCTGTCAACCTTCTTGATCTTCATCATGGTGGAGGTATTGCTTAATGATTATTTCAAATGTTTGTAAAATCAAGTTTTATGGGCTATGACGCCCGAAGAATGCTCCACAGCCAAAACGCTATGTTTCTTTTCTTCTCTTTTCATGGAATAAACCTTTAATTGTTCCTTTTTATGGATTAGACTTTTATTCCACAATTGTGCACTTTAATGAATACAAGAATACAATGAGAAACTCAATATTCTGTAATATGATATGAACACATTTTATTATATTTTTTAATATTAGTTTTTTCTTCCTTTTGTGTTTCTTTTTGCTTCTTCAGTTTAACCCTTTCTGTTAAGACAGATCACATTGAGCTGCAGCACACACATACAGTAATGCACAGTTTACACTTAGATTTGGAGAGGGCTTCCTTCCACTCTATCAGTAAGATGGAGGAAATTTAGGTAGTAACCAATACAACAACGTGAGGACTACTGTAAATTTCACAGGTTCACAATAATATTAAAATAAGACTCTTATGATGACATTGCCTCCTAGAACTCCCATTAAAATTGAATCCTACTGGAATTCTTGGATACTGCTGATGGAAGGTAATACAGTACAGTATGTGCCTTAAGGTTGAGAATATCCCTGTGAAACAGATCAAATCCTGTCTTTGCCTGAGCTACACAAGCTCCGGTAATGTCATGACTCAAATAATTCAGAAGGCAAGAGTGTAACAAAGCCCCTAATGAGACTGTTATGGTGTTGTAGTGCTTTAGACTTCCCACTTACAGTATGTTGAGTTCTGCTATGGCATGATTATTCAGTTTTTGGTTTGCTGTATGACTTGGGAGTAAGAGTATGCTTTAAAAACAGCGACAGAATTTTAGCCAGGTATTCCATGCTCACAATATTAATCCTATGGTAACACAACTATCTATTGTTCAGCACACAAAATCTACAGGTAGCCTTAGGACTGTCCCATTTTTAGAAATGTTATGACATTTTACAATCACCTATAATCACAGGTACAGGTAATATTTTCTTACTAAAGTGGTTTATTTCATATTCAAAAACAATGCAACTAATGTGCAGATAAATGTGTAAAAAGGAAGATAATTGACTGTATCCATAAAAATATTAACATAACCAACTAATATCAAGCTTTCAGTCCTCGCAGTGACAAGTAACTATTATACGGTGCACAGCTGTTATAGCAGTGCTGCCCATTTAAAAACAGAAAAGGAAGGAAATCACAAGTCTAATTGTTCAGTGTTAATAGGGGGAGTGTGACCTGGTGGGTAACTGCTGAGGGTGAAAGTGTAAGGACTAGACAACCTGTAGATCACTGTACCATATTTCCTTTTAGTTGAATATTCTGTTAAAAGTTATTTTTATTTACAGTATTATTTCCTTTATATCCATTACACCTCATTGCAATTAAGTGTACTGTACATAGAGTATCAACTAGTGACACAGAATAATAAAAAAACAAAATGTTCAAATATAAAAGTGAAGGGGAGAAAATACTTTAGAGTTACAGGTCTTGATTCCTTGCAATGTACTATTTAGCTTTGTGTGAAACTAATTAGCTTCCTCCGTACATTTCCTGGCAGTGAGTTTCATCTAAAGCAGTGTATACTGCAGCAGTAAGTTAACATGACAAATTGTTTTTAAAGTTCAAGAGACAGAGTTGTACTGAAGGCAATTTCAACAGGATATGAAACAAGTAAGGCGTTAAAGAACAGGGTAATAAAGAAATGCACGGAACACAAAGTCTGATCACTCTCACGCTTGCCTTTTTCATTTACTTTAACAAAGTCCTGACAAACCACTGGCATGCACTCCAATGATTTCACAAAGCAATGATAGTTGGTCTTTTGAAGTCCAGATCCATGCAGAGGATCAGAAGAAGTGAGTTCTATCATTTTCATAGCAGATACAAATTCATTAATTTAATCAGATTATGTAGATTTGCATCTTAATTGAGACTTGGTCCTTCAGAATTCAAACACAGGGTGTAACGACACCTCCTAGATGTTGTCCAGAATAACTCAATGATGGCCCTTTCAATCAAAGTCTGTAATTTAGCTACTGATTGTATATACAGTGTTACGTCCCAGTGTGTGTTCTGTGTGTGTTTTTTCTGTTATGTCCACACTGCTGACCCTTGATTGTTCTCCCTTCCCCATTGGCCCACCATTACACCACACTTTCAGTATGACGTCGTCATCAATTAGCTCTCAGCCAATCAGAACACATCTTATTCAACATATAACATGGAGGTTTTCAGCAAGGAGAGGCCTTTCGTTTGACTTTGGTCCCGTTTGGTTTTGGTTATCGCATTGCTTCGCTTCTGGTTATTGCTTCGGCTTCGTTTGTTGGTTTGTTTTGCTTTGTGTGTGTGTATTTTCGTATAGCTTCAGCTTTGTTGTTTTGTTGTTTTTTTGTTAGTTTCTTTGTACTTTCATTTGTTTGTGTGTTCATCCTTGTTTTGCCATTACCTTGCCCCAGTGTTACATGTTCAACTTTTGTGTTCTTTTGTACCCTGCTCCTGTTGATTACTCTTGTTTTCCCTTTTTTGTATTCCTGGTTCACTTGTGTTTTTGTGTGAACTTTTGTATATAAGGTTAGTTTAGGTTGTTGGGTACACTTTACACACTTTGTATTAGTAACACTAGTTTAGTACGGGTGAGTGCCATTTGTCTTGTATGGTTTTGGGTAGTCAGTGCAGGTTAGCTAGGGTGTTGAAGATGCCGAAGAACATGTGTTTCGGGTTTTCTTTTGTAGTCAGATTAGCTTCCCTCACTGTCCTAGCCAGCTCCATTTTTGTTTGATATTTTCTTTCCTTTGGCACCACTCTAGTTCCTTACCCTTATCACGCTTCCTAGTCCCTCTCCAAAACCCACCTGCTTCCAAAAGAATTATCCTAAATGTTACACCCCTTTACCCCTAGACTATGCTTTCCAAAGAAACTAAAATCTGTGTTTGCACATATCTTAGGCAAAGGACAAATACCAGTAACAACCTTTGATGATGTTAGAGATCGGTTTTGCTCATTGACATCTGCTTTGATAATATAGTATCTTATTAAATAATAATTTTTAAATTAGTTTGGTGGTCCTCTCTTACAGTGTTTAAATTTAGCTCAGAATTGAAAGCTGTGCAATACAGTACAATCCTTATAGTCACAATAAATTCTGGCACATTGTGTATTATAATATAAGCCTGCATATACTGTACATAATTCAATTTGTATTTTATATCACACATTGCAGTGCAGATGCATTTAAATCCAACTGAATGGTGTATTGATTTACGAGTCCATTACAAACTAGAATACAGTGACTTCAGATTTACCAGTGGAAGATGATAATTGAGAGACCACATTAGAGTATCGAAAAGGGCTGATAAACCATAAGAAAACATAAAAAACAAATGACAAGGCTGTTGTATCCTGGCTGTTCCTCATATTTCAACCTACTTAGCTGTGAGCATGTGAGTTTTACAATAAACTGTAGCAGCTTGAATGAAAGTTGACAGTATTGATGAATGTCATTACCTCCTTGAGTGAGAAGTCCCTTCCATCACTAAGATGGCATGCCATTGCTCTTGTCCTGACCACAACTCAGATCACATCAGAGATCCAGGCTTAGTTTGTGAAGTAGACTGCAGCCAGTCTTTCCTAGAGGTATCATTCAAGCCCTTGTGACCTCCTGTGAAACAAACTAAAACCAACAACACAGGCATCTACTGTAGTTTTATTTAGGATTTTGTGCTTCAGCCAAAGCTGTTAAACTACTCCTAAATTAGAACATATTCCATCCCTGCTTGAGGAAGTATTCCACTACTGATTGAGCCAAAGGGTGCCATTTAATTGTCTATTAATAATCCCATTCATTGAGCAGCCACACCACAGCTTGGCAAATTGTTCAATATACCTTCAATTAGTTCCCCTGACTTCGATTTTCTTCCCATTATGCCTGTGTAATTCAAGGTAGGTACAGTATTTGAAAAAAACAGGACATTTTAGCTTAAGAAGCGACAAGACCCACAATTAGTGGAAGAAGTCCACACAGTTACAAATCTATCAATAGCACGTGTCAGTTTGGGAAAGAATGCCTTTCAACAACTAATGTTGTTATAAAAATCAGGTCTTCAGATAGAAGTTATAGATAAACTTCACTGTTTTTTATTAAAGCACAAAACAAACTTCTAATTAATGGAAGATGTTCCATAAATATCTCATAATACAGCACATGTTTAATTGATTTGTTACATGTTTGATTTGTCTTCACCCAGGAAGATATCAGTGGTTTCTCAGGCTTCACCCAGCCAATAAAGCTACACTGCACACAGGCAAGTGAAAAAATCATATCCTGTCATCAAGCAGGCTTCCAATGCCTTTTCACGCACTAGAGAATTACATTACCCTAACAGGCTCACACTGAATATTAATAATAACACCTACAAAATAAATAATCTCTTAAGGATATGTTCACCAATTTTAAAATGTGTTATTTGTTGTAAATCTTAAGGACAATTGAGTGGTATTTTTTCCTAACTTTGTTTATTCTGAAAAAACACAACATACTGTAGATAAAAACGAGACTGTATAGAACTGATACTGTAACATTCTGCCCTGTTAGCGGTCTGTCAAGACCACTCTCTGCACTCTGACCCTTTTCTCTAATTTGAAGGCTCACTTCCTGTTCCCTCTATAAAAAGGATCCCTTCCCTTCTCTAGATCTGTTTCACGTCACCCCAATAGCTGTCTCTTCTCTCATGTGCACCTCTCCATGACTAGCACAGGAGTTGTAACTGAAAGCGTAATAAAAGCTGTGAGTTGCAATTATCGTCTCCTGCCTCTCTTTGTGCATAAGTGACTCTGTAAGGGAAAAACGGGGGAAACGGGGGTGGGAGTCACTGCAATACTGTAATGGTAGTTAAAACAAACTAATAGATATATAAAAAAGGAACAAAAGCATATATGTATTTAATTAAGGGAACAGAAAACTCTCTTCTGAATATATCGTTTCTTTGGGCTATTATACACTTTCTCAAATCTTGTAGCGTGATTGTAGTGGTGTGTTCCATTATGTTTCAACTGTTCTCATTTTGTTTTCTAAAGCAAGTTAAAAGCAACATCAGAATAGCCTAAAGTAACAGGCAGCGTCTTTTTATACCCTTTTAAATGTTTTTAAGGGGAAAAAAGGATTATGCAAAGCTTCTTCTGTACATTGGTGAAATATAAAGCCAGTAAAAAGAACTTAGTTAAATAGCTCATACAGAGTCACAGGATGTGCTGGAAATTAAGTACAAAAGAAAATAAAAAGAAGCCAGTAAATTAAATGAAATTCAACACTACCCCCAGAAGAAAAATAAATAATGTTAACATTTTAGCTAGGGTACCATATTGGGCATCATCTCTTGAGCTCTGATTGTATTATCTCATGTAATAAAGCAATTTCTTTTATATTAGGCTTTGGGAAATCAAAAGTGTCATTGATTTACTGTATCATGCAACAGCTTATTATTTTTTAAAAAGCAGGGAACTGGTTAAACTGAACCCAGGTTTATTATTCAAGAAATTAGGCTCAGACTATAGACTACACAACCATTACAGAAAGTGTCACTGTTTTGGTTCTGTATCTCACCATGTTATGTCAATACATTTTTCTTTTCAGCTGATTACTTTGTTCTGCAGCTTGCTTGTTTTTTTGTATGATCACTTTCAACCCACTCATTAGTTGATACCAAATCAATAAACTTTCTACTATATAAAAATTGCAGCTGCTGAGTTTTTGCATTGTTTGTTGATGACACTAATCTTCCTAATGAGTTTGTTATGAATATTCTTTTCTCATACTGAAATAAAACAACATAGATTTCGCAAGGCAACAATTTATATGTCTGTTACATAATGTAATAATATAATTCTGAAGCAACAATTTAGAACATTATGGAAAAATACTAATTTGATTTAGTTGTTTTTGTTATTCAAACTTCAGGTGAGTCTTGCAATCTTACAGTCTTTTTCCTCAAAGATCATATTGTAATTGATGGAACTTGCCAAGCTTTAGAGGCCTAATTCATTCTAGGAAAATCCATTAGGTTTTTAAAACTACATGCCTATTATTCAGTTAGTTTCTGTCAGCATATTCTGGTCATTTAGAAACTGATTTACGCTATTTGTGGCTTCTAGACTATATCAACAAACTTATATTCCAATCTCTGTGACCCTCTCTCTTCTATGATATATCAGTGAGCAGGTTTAGAATAATGTCAAAGGGTTTCGAGGAAGAGCAACTTAAACATGTATTTTATGTACTGTATTATTCTCAAATTCTCTGAAGCTTTTTCTGAACATTGAAACTAATCCAAATGCTATAGATTTTCTTGTGAAAAATGAAAGATAAAATATTCTACTGCTATTATCAATATCTGCAAATGGACAATCTTTCTTGATAAAAAAATGAATCACACAAATAAAACGTTAACTAAATATTTAGTTAAATATTTATATATGTATAACTATATACCCTTTTATTTTTATTTTTATGGAGTAAATCCAGTGTATACCAATTAAATTAAATCCCTGATATCAATTTAGTTTCTTTTGAATGTTTGAAGTGGATATTTAAAAATACAATATGCTTACGTATTACAGCTTATGATGATAAAAAGCAATGCAATATTATATCAGCTGTAAGCTGTATTACAACAACTCTAATTTGGTTTAAGGTGGACTTGGGTTTCTCTTAAACAGTATAGCACAGTATGTATTTACATAATTCAAGTGCAGTCTAGGATATAAGTGATACTGTAAGATATAACAAATAAGGGATCTCTTTTGGTGCATTTATCATACAGTAGCTCATTGCTGGAAAACTTTAATCCTCTATGAGAGACTCTAAATTGATCACTTTGCACATCATGGAAAGACATGGAAATCTATTCAGTGCTTTGAGCACAACTTGATAAAAAATAAAATCAATTATTTATTCTATTAGTTTCAATTTTACACCTCAGTCCCTGTATTCAACAATATTACGTGTGCTGACAGGCTGTATTGTTTAATTCAGTTTTAAGCAATCAGTCATCTGAACTGATTTATTAACCAAACTTTATGTTTGATATTTTTCCAGGGTCATTAAAAGTAATATAAACTATGAATTTAGCATAAATTTTATTTAGATGTATTTTTTTTCCTCAGATGGTGTCATTTTCTCAATAATTATTAGACTTAATTATAGTTGAGTAAGTAATGGTTTTGATCGGTTTTTTAAATGTTTTTTTGACACAAGACGGTCCAAAAGTTTACAGTTGTTTGAACCAGCAATTACTTCTATTTGTTCCACACAAATGACTCATATAGAGAATGAGTGGAGACAGAGTTATTTATCTAGCATAACCACACATCAAGCCATTCAATATTTAACATGCTGCAATGCGCTACATTGTCTGACTGTAGAGTGAGCCCTGTTTAAAAGAAAAGTGCACCTCTTCATGAAATCCAAAAAGGATTTTGCTTTGCAAATGAAGGATGGGAGATTAGGGGTGGGATTGGGATCATGAGTTACTTATACTCCTGTGTGCCTTCTCCACACTCCCAACACTTTTATTTTCAGTAAAAATGTATTATTGTATCTCTTATAATTGTCTATAAATCGTCTACATTATATGATACTAATGGCATTATAAACTGTTAGAAGTTTTAACAAACGTTTCACCTCGGATATGGCTCAGGCTATTTTCAGGATTAAGGTTTAGTTACCAACTTTCTTGTAATCTACTGTATGGTACAGCCAAGGCTGTTTATTATCACTGTTGTGTCAGTCTATAAATAATTTCTATTTTGTATTTATAAAAATAAATTCCATTTGCAATCCCTCTATATTTTCTAATTATCCATCATTGCACTTGCAGAGCAATAAAACAAAACACATGGCACAAGGCCTTAATTCTCATAAGGAAAATGAACAATTACTGTTCTATCTACAGTATAAAATACATAAAGTATTTTGTGTTTATAATAAACATTTAACATAGACATCTTACACTAGATACTGTATGGTTCAAGCTTTAAGACACTTTTACAAATTTGCGACTTTGAACTGCCTGAACTGCTTCAGAATGTGAATGAAGTACACAAGTAAAATGTACAGCGGAGTGTGTCAGTAAATGAGGACATTGAGAAGTAAATTAAACTATTAATACCATCATTGAAATCCAAAACTGGAAACTAAGTGCACCAGTCTTTTCTAAAGAGACTACAAATTAGGATATACATCATTCAAAATGCAATAAAATGTTACTTTATTTAATTATTTTTGCCTGCAATTTTTTAATATACAATGTGTTTATTTGTTTTCCTGGGGCATGGTAAATTCCGGTTTATAAAAAGTTTATATACTGTATGAGGGGCTGTTGCATTAGAAAAGAAAATGATTAGGAAACCGGTTCTTAATTTATAATAATAACATTGAATTCCATTTTTAAAATTGTATTATTGGATTCATTTGAAATCTGCAGTATGCTCTTGAATGCATCAATGGCTTAAAAGCTCCTTACAAAACACAGAGGTCGTTTAGTTTAAAACTGACTGGCTTTTCAGAGACTAAGGTCCATTGCATCATATTCAGTGAACTGCTTCTTTGAATTGTTTGTTGGTGCAATCTGGGAATTTACATTCCACTGTGGTGCTGTAAACAGAGAAGTAGGTCAGACCCCTTGTGTATGTGTGCGTTTATCCAGCTACATACCTTCTCAAACTACTATGTCACTATGAAATAATCTGAAGTATACTGAGAGCACACATTTATATACTGTATGACTTAATGTACAGCATTGAGTATATCCAGAGTGTTTAAAGAGAACGTGTACCAACTCACTTTTGGCTGTAGGTGTTGGTGAGTTATCTACTCTAGAGTGTGAAACCAGTTGTGAAGATTTTTCATAGTCTTAAACAAATTACAGTGTACTTATTATCCTTATTTTTACAGAAAGGCACAACAAAGAATTTGAGTACAGGTCCTAAGAAATGTAGATTGTGTAAGTGCATTCATTATTAAAGTCTAGGTGGGAAGCTGTATTAGCATGAAAAATACTCCACAGCATACAGTAAACAATGTGTTTCTTCATTGTAATTTTTAGCATGGAATTAACCTTTATTTTATAACCACATTATTAAAGTCTCTGTGTATACACAGGATGTATCTACGGTAATAGAAGTATTAAATTTTCTACAATGATTCTATGCCTCTGAAAACAATTCCATTCCATTCCAAAAATGCCAAAAAGCTCAGCAACATATCACTAAAAAAACCTCAAATATAGCTGTTTCAGGCAAACTGAAAAGAATACTCTATATCCCTGTTGCTGCTTTAAAGTTGATGTAATTAAATTTGTTTATACATTTCCTAAATCTATCAATAATTTTGGCTAAAAAGGAAGTGTGCTTCTAATAAATGTTAGAGGGAATAACTAACTTTCTGACAAGTATATAACTTAAAAATGGCAGTTTTATTACAATAAAGGCTGTAGACTTTAACTGTGCAAAAATAACAAGGGTATTTCAGTGTCTAACAAGCTCTATTTTAATTCACCTGAAATCTCAACCAGTATCCACTGTTTCAAAGTTTAAAAACATGACAATGTTTTTACTTTACTGCTATTGCATATTGTATGTCTAATCTGTAGAAAATGCAATAGATCCTATTATGCTACATAAGCATTAAACAGCACAATTGTTCACAAGGCTTTTATTTTCCAATTCATTAATAAAAAGATTTAAAAATAAATTTCTTAAATTATTTTCAACTATAAAAAAAGGAAACTTGGGCTCTACAGTTTTATTTTTTTCAACATGGCATCTTACAGTTACTAGTAAAGCAGTCCACATGAGGACTGTAATGCAACATTAATAAAACCTCAAGACTATGGAATCCTGAAGTTATAAGAGTGTAAAGATCAATGCACCCCTGATATTAATAATAATGTTTTGCTTTTTTCTGAGGTTATCAATTCCATTCTCTCAAAGCATTTGCAGTGGACCCTGCTCCAATGACTTATTTACTTTCAGGAGGAAAACAAACAAAATATTCTCAAGACTGTGCTTTCTTACTGCACCACAAAGATAAACGAGGTGAGACAAACTCCTCAAACCATGTAGAATCAATTAATAAACATGTAGTGATCTGCTTGTCCAAATATAATGTGAAACAGGATTTATGGATGCACAGAGCTTTGCTAATGTACGTGTTTGCAGAGGCACATTGATAATTATGAATGCAATTAATCTTACAAGCACTAGAAAATTGAAAAGGCCTCAATTTATCATGGAGTACCAGCAGATACTATGCATTAAAGATGGAAAATGAAAGAGAGAAAACAAACAAGTTATTGCTTTTTTATTCTTCCTGTACTGTGCATGTGATCCTAGAAACAGGCAAACAAGATTACAAAAGGCATCTCAAAATATAAAAATTAACAGAACAAGAATATTTATTTAAAAATGGCTTGAAACTTACTTGATGCCAGTAACATGAACACCAGTGTGTTCTTCATAGCCCTAAACATGTTTTCCTAATTCATTCCTTTGGATATGACTTGTTTTCCACTACATAAAAATCTATTCCTTACATAAGTCATGAATGAAAAACAAAGCTGCACCCCAGGAAAAAGGTCTTAAGACTTTTTTGTGTTTCACAACATCTCTGACAACCACTGGTTAGTCAAGAGAAGAAAAATATAAACCTCCTATTAAAACCACAGTGACAGGACGCACTTGAGTTCTGAAGTTTCTTCAATTCAGCTACACTCTGTAGCTATTGTTATACTGCTGTTTACTCTGTTGAACCAGCAACAAAGTGTGAATGTTAGTGTGCTAGCTGTAGATAACTTATACAAGTCTCATGAATTAGTTTCTAAAATAATGTGTTACCAAACTTTCTTGGAGTAAAATAAAATCAGAGAAATAAATAGATCAAAGTTTTAACAGTTAACACAAAACATAATGTTCTTAGTCTCTAAAGGGTGAAAAAAGCATGATGAAACTGCCCCAAGACTTTCTATAAATAAAGAAAACATCAGTCTAAGTGCAAATTTGTATTAAGAGAATAGCAAAACTTTAGCTTCTTAATTCTTTAAATATAAAACATAAGTTATGGATGTTAGAGCCTTAATGAAATGAATACATATATAATGAGATATTCTCCTGGGGCTTTAGAATCTTCATACAAATTACTTTTAGAAAACTGAGGAAAATGAAGACATGTCTCTGAAATGTCCCCATTAAATCTCTAGAGCGGTGTTTCTCAAACAGTGGGTGGCAACCCACTTGTGGATTGCTGGCTTCTCCTAAGTGGGTCACAAATGCCCATTTGAGCTCTTTTTCCTTCTTATTTGAAATAAATGGAGCACACATCTTGAAAATGAGTTAATTGCCAAAAAATGAGAACCAGTGAACTGAAGTATGGGTTTAATTCCCATGGAGGAAATTCAAAAACTGAGTTGAGTACATTTAACTTACTGTACTATAACAAAATTAAGATTTATTTTCGAGTTCTGCACAGATGCAGCAGATGGATCTAGTCTACAACAGAATGGCATTTGCTCAGTAGTGCAAAAGGAGAGGGAGGGACTGCAAGTTATACAACTGCAACTTGAGTTAGAACTTATTTACTTAGAGTAAATGAATGACTTCACAATAAATGAGCAACGGTTAATGTGTAAGTGTTATTGCATACTACAGTATATGTCTGACCTGGATTATGTGTAAAAGTGAACAGATAATGTGTAGTTAGATACCCTAATTGAAAATGTGTGGTGTGTAAATTTACACATGTACATCAACACAGTAATAAACTAATTACAGAAACAACTAAATAAAGCGTGAGTATTTGCATACATGTACAGTATGCATTTGGCCTCTGTGATATTTACAAAACCAAAATACAGTACATTTCACCCCAAAAAATAATAATACACTGCTGCAGTATGAATATACTGTGCAGGTAACAGTTGAATGCAGGAAAAGACATTCAATGAAAAGCAATGAAAAAAGATTTCAGGTAAGAACAACAATAGTAATTCAAATCATTTCCACAGAAATGTTCGATATCTTGACTGAACTACAAAATGTGATAGTAGAATGTCTACAGTACATGTTGCCAACTACAAAGCCTACAAAAAGGAAAAGTAAGTTCTAAAGATCTGTAAAAACAGACTATAATAAGAGGAGATAGATTACATAATCATTTACTAAAATCATCTTTAATATGTACATACAGTAAATAAAGATAAATAACAGCATGCTGCCACATCTTACTGATGTCCATGAAGTTACTGTTGACACAGGATTTACAACTGTATTCATATCAGGGCATCGTAGACTCTGGATAAGGTGTATATTGTAATGCATACAGCCGACATTACAGGTTCTATGAGCTGGCTTGCCAGCGCGGTGACATTACCACCCTTCCCTGTGAATAGCAGATCTCCCTTTAGCTCAACCGGCTGGTTCCATGTTGATTGACGCTAGAGACCCGGGTTCGAGCCTCAACAGTGGAGGGCCAACCTGAGTGGTGAGGGCGCATACTGTACCCACGTGAACCCAAAAGTGCTACAATATTAATTTCAGAGTTAAATGGTCTATTAACTGAATATTTTACCTTTTTTCTTTTTATTTTACTTTACATTCTCTTAACTGTGTTATTGGTGCCTTTTAAAAATTTAAAGGCTACAGTATTTGATGGCTAAACAGCTAATGCTAAACTCAAGGAATACAGAGTTCAGAAATATCTTCAGAAGTTATGTTTCTCTAAATTAGTTGTTTACCGCTAAAGTATTTCATTCTCCAGGCAAATTCCCTCATATACTGCCTTCAATCAGGTTAATAGCAATCAGGTGATCTTCATTATTCAAAACAAGACATACTCTAGTTGTTTGCTGGTTTTATTAAAATAATATATTCTGATCAGCTATTTACAGTATAAACAGTAGATTCTGATATTCACATCAACTTGTTTTGGCCATTCTAACTTAACTCAAATACTAAAACTAACAGCACCTGGAATGTTATGTACTATTCAAATAATTTAAAAAAATGTTTTAGCATTATTTACACAGTAAATTACCATATGTATGTACCTAATGAGCAGCTGACGTACTGTAAGACCTAGACTGATGTGTTTTGATTGTGTATTGTCATAAGTTAGATTATATAGTGAAATTCAGTACTAAAAAGCTATTTAAATGTTTTGATTAAAACACTTTTTTTAAAGATTAACAGAACTAGTCAGGCAATGCAGCACCAAATGACTCAACCACCATACTGTACTTGTGAATCTTGCAAAGGGTAATCAATAGCCTCTTATTTCAGTGCCTGCCTTCTCTGTTTGCATATTTCATTTGTCTTCCTTACCCAGCTTTGTGCTGCAGTTAATTGAGTGCTCAATTCTAACTGTTAAATTTGTACTCATCTAACAACAACCACTAAAAACTTTTCTGAAGTTAATTCTCAGTCACTTAAATGATATTTAAATTATTTTTAACCTATTAGAAAAATTGTATAGCACTTAAAATTTAGCTTTTCTATTTTGAAAATATCTACTGATACTTTTCCTTTTTAATTTCACATCTTGAAGTACAATTTAAAATTAAATAGATGCACTCTATCTCACAGTCTGTTTCATAGCACAGAATGATTGACTGTGATAGACTTTGATACATACTGTACATCCTGCAAGCCAATACAAATTCTCGCAACACTTTTAGGCATAGGTACTGTACAGTATGCATTTGTTCTGTATTAGTCCTATCTGACTAACATACTGTACTAGCGCTTACTACAGTACATCATGAATGGTAAATATAAAAACATACAAACAGCATAATTTAAAAGGCATATAGAAAGCAATTCTTACTAACAAACTAATTTTAATTAGCCTTTTCATAAACAACTACTATTGTTTTATAATATACTGTTTACCTAAAACTATGAACAATTACCTATATTCTCAAAAATGAAGTTGACAACTCTTTAGAGCAGAAAATGCCTGCAAGGCATGTGTTAGGTATCAATGATATACTGTACTAGCACTTAACATGATCGATAACCCCTTTTTTTGTAGCAATGAATGGAAGTCGTGTAGCACTTCCATAATTAAAGAGACAATCCCAACCTCAACAAATATGCAAAGCTCTAAAAACCAATCTTATGGTTTAATTATTAATGATAATGATGAAGATGGAGTGAAAAGGGGGTTTCCATCATACATAGTTACACATTAGTGCTGGTGTTCAGGATCCACAATGCCAGCACATCACTGTACCCTGCAGAACCTGCAGCACATTTGTCTTCTTATACAATGTTGACAACTGAAACCCAGAATGCAAAATTGGGCAGCAGCCCTGAAGAATATTAAAGAGGGTGCTGGTATGTAATAACATAAGCTCACGTTCAAGAATCTTGTGAAAGACATCAACAGAAATGTTACGTAATTATTCAATCTTTGTATTCTGCCTAATGTAAGCCCACTGATATGTTTATAAAATCTGTAATACATTTGTGACTAAAAACAATATTCCTGGTTGCTGCAGGATGACATTTGAAAAAGTAAGATAGTCTAGATTAAGACTCTGATCAGAAGGGACTTTACAAATTGCACGCATTTAAAAAACAAAAGAGAGTGCTGATTAAAACACGGCTTGGCTTGGTTTCAAGGCAAATGTGTTCTCAACATAGCAAAAAGAATTAACATTTTTTCAAACATGTTCTAGAGACTTTTTCTAAACGTTAGCTATAGGACGTTGCATCACAATCTGCGGTGCTCTGCCAAAATATATATCTAATTTTACTGCTTGTTACCATCAATACGAGCTATTTGAAGTTGAACATCAATGTTTAGTGAACATCAAGCTCTACTTTTGAAGTAAGGTATAAATTACACTCTTCAAAATGTAGTAAACATCCACCCAAGAAAGAGGAAATTAACACTGTTCCAAATGGATACATGAGATACTGAAAGACTCAGTTTGATACATTCAAGAACATTTATGACAAGACAGGTGCTTTAATGTTTTAATTGGAATAAACAAAGTAGAAAATAAGAACCACATTGCTAAATAAGAACAATAAAATCCAGTACATTTCAGCTTCACAACCTGGTACAAAGGAAAAGTTTTGAATTCCTTTGATCATTGTGATTTAATTTCACATAGTTATGTACCATGATAACTATAAACTTCCATACATCCATTTTCTAACTGCTTCATCCAGTTCAGGGTCACGAAAGGAGCAGAATCTACGGTAAGTAACAGGTGCAAGACGGGATACACCCTGGATGGGATGTCAGTCCATCAGAGGGCACACACAGACACAAACACAGAGACACGCACACTCACTCCAGGACAAATTTTCCTAGAAGCTAGTCAACCTTTCAGTGTGTTTTCAGCTAGTGGGAGGAAAGCAGAGCACCCAAAGAGAACTCATGTGACAATAGAGAGAACATGTAAAATCCACACAGATAGCACCCAAGGTTCCATATTGAACCCAGGGCCCAAGTGCTGCCATGCAGCAATGCTAACCACTGCAACACCATGCTGTCAACTGTATACTTCAAGTAATTGTATACTGTATAAAACTAAGGGATGCAGTTCTTAATGAACATGAAGGGATGTGGGTATATGGAATATTTAATCCTAGCTGTGATACTGACCCTGGCTGCTGAGAATGTCTCATGCTTTTATGCAATTATGTCAAAAAACACTGTCACATCATCTTTGTGACTCATCACCACCCACAACAAAACCACCTGTAGATAACTCACATTGAGCTGAAGGGAATCCATCCACTGGCCAATCACTTTGTATCCTGGAGCACTGTTATTTGTCATCTGGTACTGAAACAAATCATAGCGTCCAGGGGCATCCCCGTTTTTGTTGAACGTCACAGATGTGCCTGCACTGCCTAGGGAAGAGATGGAGGAGAGAAAACAATAAAGAAATCCAATATATGCTCAAACAGAAGAGTCAAAAGACTCACACCGAAGCATCCATCATTGTAGAGAGAGGAGAAAACAAAGAAAATGCCTTAAGTGACCATTTGGCAGAGAGGAATTTAAAATAAAATAAAAAAGGACAATTAGTTTTTACTTTTTCTGTTCTCTTCTGCCATTCGTTTGGTTGATGGGCATCGGGTCTCCTAAATGGTACCTGCAGGAAAGAATGCATCTTTGCCCTCTAATTTGTGAAACCTGTGCAGCATGAAGTATCACCCCCCCTTCCCCTCTCCAGCAGAACGCTTTCAGGGAAATGCAAATCAACAAATGAAGTCTGTAAAAGTCCGTTATTTTATTCTTCCAATATTCCTTTTTACCAGAATAAGCTCCATTTGTGTTTGTCAGATACTGCTGCAGGGCTGAAGCCCAGGCTAGCTGCCCTTAACCGCCATACAGAAGCTCCTCCCTACTTCACAATATGCTCTTTCAATCAGGCAGAACACAGTTGTGGCAGTTCTAATTGCCATGGCTATTCCAGTCAGTACATAACACTCAATGAATAGATCACTCCTGCCAGGGACGGGAAATTGACCTGTCTCTTAGGTTGGAGATGCAACGAAGGGCGGCTGGATATACCAAAGAGGCAATGCCATGGCTAAGTTCCCATTGACCTGATGCTCCTCCTAATGATGCAAAGCACAGAAAGTCTTCCTAGAAACTGAGTTACATAAGGATGGCAAGATGAAAAGAAGGACTGGTTTAGAAGATTTGGCTTTCTCGTGTATGCTTTTGTTCCCTGTTTACAGGGAGATTTAGAAGCACTGTATGATCCTGAGCTGAGTGAGAAACAAAATCTGAAATGACTAAACTTTTATGTACAAAGAATAGTTTATGAATTATACTGTATGAATTCTACAATGTAAGAAAATGACTATTGTTTTGCAATGCAATCTGATGTATTCTACTGAAAGACCATTTCAAAGCATTCCAGTCCAGTATCAGGAGGGGCTTTCAGAATTTGAGACATTTGCTATCTCCAAAATCTGTAGCTCTCTGTGAATGTGAGAGGAAAGCAAAAGCCCATTAAACTTTGAAGTGGGTCATTTTTAAAATACATTTTTTAAAATACATAGTCTAGCCCTTGAATATGAACCACCATCACATACAACTCTGATCATTTTACACAGCTCAGACTCTGCTTAGTTAGAACAGCAGACTTCTGGTGGGTGCAGCTTAATGAAAAAAAACTTGAGTGACCTTGTGGAGTAGGATTACTACAATCGTTTTTACATTATGAAACTTCATACCGATTCTCCCAGATTCAGACTACACACATCTGAGATCTCCATAGCCCAAAAGGAGATTGTAAGATCAATAATGGCAATAAGCATCATTAGAACAATAATAAGAAGAGGAACAATTTGTTGTTTCTAACCCTTGATAGCCTGCATAAATACTTAAGGTGGGTATATTAAAGTAGATATATCGAAGTGTTGTTTTTCCAGCAAACTAATCAGTAATAATATAAATACATTTTAACATTTTCATTAAAATGTTTCTACTAAAACGATCCATACAGTTAACCAAAGATCAATTACAGGGGTGAATGAACCCCATGAAATCAATGCTGATAGTCAGTGATCCAAACAGGTTGCATATTATTAAATTAAAAATTGTAGCCCTTGGTGTAGTAAATTAAACAGACGAGTGCATGGCTTTGACTGGAAGATCTCTCTCACATGTCAAGTTGCATCTTGTCTTCCTTTCCTGTAATAGAGAAGACAGCAAGGTGATCACAGTCTTCACCGGCTGTACCATATTGCTGTCTCTTCTTATCAATCAGCTTTTACCCTCTCCAAATCACGGTTTAAAACAAATGTTCAAGTTCACTTTTCTTCACTTTGTACATTCTTTTTGCATTTTAATTTGTTCAAGTACAGTATGCAAAGAACCACTACCTCAAGAACCAAAGGTAAGAAATGTAAAAAACAGCTCCTATTTCTATTTCTTTCTTTGCAGATAATCATACTTGGAGTGCATTCTTGGATTGATTTGCTGGAGTTGTGACATTTTGGTGTGGTGAAGGGTTCTAATGAAAACAACATCTTCAAATTCATTATTTTGATGATGCTCCTTTGTCCATAAGAATCAGAGCAGAATTGCAGGCTGCTGTTTTCTTCAGTTAGTCATCATCATGGATCTATCTATCTCACAATTATTTTTTACAAGATGATTTGTCTTTCTTTATTAATTTTCTTCTTTTCATGTTATATGTTTGGTGTTAACTGTATTTTATGTTAATTTCTTTCTCTCTCACTTGGTGATTGACATGTTTTGTGTTACAGTACATACTGTATAGTGTACAGATCTCCAAGGGAATGGGTTGTCCTTCACTTCTCTTTACAAATCTCTGTAAATGATAACTGACAATGTTACAGTATATCCAGGAATTCATGTAGTGCAAAAATACCCATCAAAAGAGGTATAATATCTATTTACACTTTACGTCATGAGATATCAACTCTGCTTATATTCGGGCTTCAAAATAAACACAAGAAAGTTATTGCTCATTGATGCATGATAAATAAGACTTGAAATGGTTGTAGGGAGTTCTTGTACTGATTCTAGGGAGATAAACATTACCATTAAAGTTTTAGCAATGAAACGGAAAGCTTTTTCTGTAAAGTGATGGCAATAAACAGTTTCTATTCTACAGAAGGAATAAATGAGAATTATAAAGTGAGAATTATAATGTGTTTCCCTTGTTATTATTTATTAATAACATGCTTTATATAAATTTAATTAGAAGAGGGAGACTTTGGTTGTTTAATCCACTGTTAGACATCTCCTTACTAAGCACATCTCTTCTCCTTATACAAATGTATGTGATGGTTAGTAATTGAAATATAATACATTTAGAGTTGTTTCTTTTATTTATTCATGAAGATATGTAATATACCCTTGTATATTTTTGTTTCTCTGATTTCAATTTTCTAGATTACATTACCACCACAAATACATTTCCAATCTTGTGAGCATGCCCCAGCTGTGTGTACATTTGATAACTTTACAGAAATCACTTACAATAACGACTGGAATTTTAAGAAAGAAAGGTTTAAAATTCCAGTCGTTATTGTAAGTGTTTTCTGTATTTCTGTATTGTGATTTCTGTTATTGTAAAAAGTTTCAAACCCTCAGGGAGATGCTTGAAGAATGCCCCATTCTGAAGTAAGAAAGACTTTTTCTCACTCAGAAACAACAATTGGGCAGCTGGAAATAGAAAAAAAATGTTACTATAGGGAACATAAGACTAGATATCTGTCCAATCTGAAAGGTCTGTTTAAAAACAGATACAGAAGAATCCCCAAACTACAAAACAGGGAAACTACTATGAACATGCTAAAACATTCTGTTACCTGACATCCAAAAGGCCTCCTAGAAGGTGAAATACTGAGGCTTCTTAACTAGAAGGAGATTTCTAATAAGACTGAAAGAAAAATAATAGTTAGGACGTTGTACTTTCTAACTGAGAGCAGGTTAATGGCATTTTCCAAGACTTGTTCCTTTTGCTTCTCTTCTCTAACAAATTAGATTTTTGATATTTTGACAAAAAATGTCATATGCAAAATAAGTCAACGGATTTGATTTTACAAAATGACTTTGGGTATTGTACTGTATATTAACTGATCATTTTCTAACCCCTTCTTTCAACTTTGGACTCGAGGGGGGGGGGGGATGGAATGCCAGCCCATTGCAGGGCAGACACACAGACACGTACATAGAAATGCTAAATTTTAAGGATAAAGATTTTCCAAAGCTTTTGCTGTTTTAGCTGCTGTACCTCACCAAAAATCTCCCATTGCCCCTCTATCTCTGTGCAACCTTGGCATCGCAGTGTATTCTTTTTAAAGTCTCCTTAAACATATTTGGTTAAAAAAATAGGAAAGTTTAGCACTCACAGATCTACATTATAAAAGCTTTTATCTTTTAGACTGGAGGCTAGTTTTCAAAAACTCTTTGAAACTGTGGCAGGAACATCAGCACCAAAACTTCAAGAGATTTTTTTTTTCACTGTCTTCTCTCTGCTTCTGCATGCATTGCCCTTTCATCATTAACACCTACAAATAACACTCTTATCAAAATACTATAATATTTAAAAATTATTTAACATACAAACCATTGCCTTATGACAGGTAATTTATTTTACCTACAGTAACATCCTTATTACAGCAACAGTAGTGAGACATGCTGATGTAACTTCTTATGCAGGATGTTATCTTACATGTTGAAACCTTAAGATTACGATATTCTCTATAATGCACATAGGCAATTTATGTGTAGATATGCCTGATGTTGAATGATTTTGGAGAGTGTTCATGACAGGGCCCATGACATACTGTAAAGGGAAAAGGGCCTGTCTTCTAAGAAGGTGAAACAAATAAAAGGTACACAAAAGGTATCTTGTAAACATACATATTTTACATTCACATCACCATACTTATATTATTTGGAGAATACATTTTCAGTATTTTTTATATGAAAAGCACTATTAGGCTAGGACAAACTGACACTTTACTGAAAGTAATGTATATACTGTATGATTAAATCATGCTGTACATGGGTATCGGGAAGAAAGAATAATGTATCACACAGAAAAAAATAGATATACTGTATATAGAAAGCAAAATACATTTTGAGTAGCTTCAGATCCTTTACTGAGTGTTATATAAGGATTAGAATAACGTTTTCTAAAACAAAATAAAATCCTACTCAGATGGGTTTCAAGCCAGGGTCCCAGATCACACTCTGGCATCCAGAAATGGCTTCTAGTATGGTGTCAAGAACTAATTACCAGAATGGAAGTTGCTGGATGGTTATAGTGTTTTCTCTTGCCAATATTGTACTTAATGTATTATAGTTCATGCATTCAATAGCATACTACATTAGAAGGAGTTACAGAATGTTCTCTGCTGTTTAAAAACAGACAGCCAAAACCATACATTGCATTTATTTAATAATTATGAATACATTATTGTCTTATTTTAGAATAGAAAACAGGTATTTAGACATACAGTACTGTATCCCAACAAAACACTGGGATACAGCGCGACAATCTAACTTATGGATGAATGTACATGTTTTAGATTCATAACTCCAAAGTGGAGTAGCTACTGTAAGAAAGATTTTACAAACTTCTGGAAGATGGGAGACCACCTTCATACATATATTATTTCTACAGCTTCTGTAGCTGACTTTAGTGCTCTCCACCCCACTTTTATACTGTATAGTGACTTCACCATTACTAGATTTAAAATATGTTTTTTGATGCAGGTGAATGTGGACATGCAGAAACACCACACTTTTTCACTAGTGAATCTTCAGAGTATCTTGATTTAATTTCTTATTTTCTTGATTAATATTCTAGATATCTACTCCTTTCCCAGAGGTTGCAGATTTTGGCAGGTTTAAAGAAATGCAGAAATCTGTTTCTCTGATACCCTGATCTTAAATACCCTCTGGCATTCCGTGTACTAACTCAGCATAAGTTCAAGTAATTTTCATGAAAGTGCAGAACCCTCAACTTTGAAGACTTGAGTTTTTAAGGTGATTGTGAATGAGTTACAGTAAATGCATACATACAGTAGAGTAATTGAACTAGTAATCATTTTGACATCTGTTGTCTTGTTTTGACACACTGTATGTAAAATATGTATACAGTATGTATTTTTGTGCTACTACTTCCTGTCTGTCAAACAGTTTTGAACCTTCTTCACACTGTGCAACATCCTACAGTGTATGTAGCACATACTGTACAGTAACTAACAATGTGCTTGCTTTCTGTGGTTTATCAGTGATTTTTGCTACAATTACATGCACATTTTGACTAAATACAGTATAATTGCAAGTTGCTTTGGAGAAAATCATCTATCAAATAAAAACATGTACTGTACAGTAAAAGTACAAAGTTATTAAGGCTGAACTCCTCCAAAGCCATAACTCTATAATCTAAGGCTGTTCAACTTGGATACCAGAAATTAAAATTAAACTGAATTTCATTTTATAAACTCAAGTTCACTGTAAGTCTATTACTGTTTTCATCACAATAATATGACTGGGTTATGAGGGCTATAAGGGAATTTAAACATTATTTCTTAGATATGGCTATGTTCACTATGCTACTGAAACTTATATTGCCCTTATTACATTAAAACTGTATGAAGAAAGATGATCAAATTGTTTGTCCAATAGTTTTGACTGTATAATAACACTTGAAAAATATAAGACTTTTCCCCCACTTACTGAGCGATTCAATATCAGAAATATTCTCTTTGATTCAGCATTCTATCACTGTAATAGTTTGCCTTATTTATTTTATTTAAATTTGTTTAAAATTAAGTACAGAACATCACTACTAATGAATCAAACTAAAAAAATTCTGGCCTGCAACGAATTACATCAATATAGTGAATACAGAGAAAATTACTTCTGCAGCTTAAATTCAGGGTAATAGCTGGTCTCCACAGTTTGTGTTTCATAATGTCGTTGAATCTTGTGACTGAGTATTACTTCCCACTTTCCATAGATGATGGCCCCTCCACTATTTTTTTAGAAGAGGATACAGTATGTTTTCCGCTATATTAATCACAAGAGAGGAAAAATCTTATTCAAATACCAGCTTGAATATTGTGCTGAAGTCTGAAGATCAAAACAGCCACATGGTATCTAGCACCACACATACCAGATTAATGACAAGTGAGTAGCAGGTGTTGGGTCTAAGCAGTTTTAGAATGGATTAAAACAACTGCTCAAGCAATCATAAATTACAAAGCATGATTTTGTCAGGCTTTCCTGAGTAGATTTACAATCTGTTGATAGCTGACAGGTCAAATTTTTCATTTAATCTGAGATATGTCCATTCACATCCTTAAATTAACAATAAAAAAAACCTTAAAACCTAAAACACAATTAGAATAATCTCAATCACTTGTAATTATCTAGATAACTTGTTAATATCCTAGCAACTGTGACCAACATACAAAATTCATAATAATTTAAAATTGTCTTGATACTTCCCATATCATCAATGATACAAAGTACAGACAGAAAGGATTTTGTGCATGCATAAAAAGGAGGCATTAAAGTAATTAAAATACTTTTCAGTAAGATGTTGTAAAATCAATTGTGCAAGATTTTAAACCCCTGTGTACTTTCTGCCAGAAAACCATGTATTGTACATCAGGTGCCAGTGGGTGACAGGTTTTCATAAATCTCTGTACTTCCTCCCAGTCGGACAATAATGTTTTTTGTTTGTCTTGGATTATTTCATGTTTTACTTAAAAATCAGTGTCCTTTTATTTAAATTAATATTTTAAATCTTGAATGACAAGCTATAGTACACCACGTCCTCCTTGTATAAGGTCAGTGTACATGTCATTTTTTAACAATAAATACAATACAGTAACTGATATTCTTGAATAATGATAACACAAAGGCTCCAGTTTCAATAGTCTTATTGTAAATGTATCTTTTTGTTGGGTTTCACTCATGCCAAGCCATTCACCAGGATACTTGATCAGACAAGGAAGATTCTATTCCAAGTAATTTACTGCATAAACCAAACAGTAAGCAAAGAAAGCCAAATCAAAGACCTAATGTTTTCTATTCCATCGCCCTTGCTATCTTCTGCTCTTGCTGTGGCTGCATCCTTAAATCTACTGCTGACAAACAATATGTCTACAATCCATGCTGAGCTGGGATGTAGAAAAAAGTGTTCCATCTTGAAGCACGTCTAATAGCACTATGAACACCCATCGCTTAAACAAATGCCACATAGTGGAAGAGTGAAGGTACAGAATTTGTGAAAAACTGCAAAGAATTTCTGCTCTAACAGTCTAAAAGTAGTTTTAATTTATACTTATTTGTTTAACTCAGGTTTCTATTGCATGTGTATGGGAACATTTTTTAAGACTTTCTTACAAATCATTTTAATTCGTCATAGTTTCCAGAATCAAGATTAAATCAGAATCACGTACTAAAGGAAAAAAGTGAAAAAAATACCCCATCAAGATTGCTAGACTCTTTTGAGTAAGGAGAAGTTTCAGACTGTAAATACAGTAGCTTGATAGTCACTTAACGAAATAGAAATATGTATCAGAGTGTATTAAACTAAATCATACATGTGGAAATTTAACAGAAATGTACTGAGAACAAGGGTCACCTTTTTACACACAGGATAGCTGGAATCTGGAACAAACCACGCTGTCAAAGCTACAGTAATAAATTGACTTCATTGAAGAAACATCTGGATTAGATCCTCAGATCAATTAGCTATTAGCAAGCAAGCTGTCTTACTGTATCTGCTTATGCTTCTAAAAAGCTGTATTAAAAGCTTTGTTTTCTCTTTTTTCATGCTTTCCTGTACACTGGTTTTATGGTGAAATTACAGATTTGTTTACATTCCACACTACATTTGTGAATGCATTTTGCACAGGATTGAGCTGAAGCTTTTAGTATTAATCAAAGTTCATAAGTGGGCACCTCAACATTGGGTATCTATTGTTGTCATGTTGTGGGATTTTCTCATATTTCTTTTAAAAATAATCAGCAAACACAATAGTGATGTGGCATTTGAAATTTAAATCCTTCAGGTGGGCAGGGTTCTTTCTCTTGCTGCATGCCAATCAATAATCAATTTTGTTTTACTTTTTTCATTTGTTCTTCCTCCATCTTGCTGATACAAACAGACATTTTATACATAATCGTCTATACTGTACGTGTTATTTCCATTTCTAACTTTCTAAAAAACTATTTAATTTCACAGCGGCTAGTCTCTTAGTTTTGAACCCTGCTGTATTCATCAGTTTTATGTGCTTACAGCTGTTCTGCTGAAATGATTATTCCAGAAAAAGCTTGCTTGAGATGTAACATTGTTCTTCAAGAGTGTCCTGGTGGATGAGAAAATCAGGCACTAGAGATATTACACATACTGTACGCACATTACTGTGTGCAAAATAACAGCAGTCAGCACACCACTTTCAAATATGATATTAAGAATTAGGAGGCCCCCTAGAATGATAATGATAAAACCTCTTTTCATGCAGATTCAGAGCGCACACAGTGAGTCAGACTTTTAGACATCTCCTCAGTACTAAGCTTGCAGAGGAGGTTGTTCTTGTGTGCCAGCTGATCAAACTGGTTGGCTCTGCAGGGCACAGACAGTTATGCTCATCACACTTGCCTGTTACACCAATAATCCCCATTGCCACAATTCTAGTACTTTAAAATATAGTCATTGAACATATTACGCATTGTTTCCTTTTCATGACAAAAAGTTCATGCAGCCCACTGTATGTTTCAAAGAATTCTGAGAATTCCCCAGGTGTACAGTATAAACACTGCAGCCCCCTCCGGACTTACCATTGAAGCTGACGTTGCGGATGTATTTAAGAAGCTTCTTCCCTCCGGCAAGCTCCATCTCCGGACACACTCCCGAGTAGTCTGGGCACAGGTCCTTCTGCATGTTGTGAAGGGCATGGGCCATGGCATAAACAGCATCAATCACAAACTGCACTTTCCCCTCTTGCTCGTATTTGGAGTCTTGCCCAATCCTCTCCTGACCTGGTGAAAACAAGACCAAAACCACTCATAAGTTATTGTAAGCCCAGTATTAGGCAACAGAGTTAGATCACCTTGTACATTGCAATGCACCTGGGGACCCTGGTAAACTGCAGTGAAACCTTTCACGAAGTTAAAATAAAAAATCCTTACTTTTGTAGCGCCTTTCTGGACACTCCAGAAGATAACGGGGACTTCCCTCCACCATCAACAATGTGAAGCACCCACCTGGATGATGCAGCAGGAGCCATCTATCAGCGAACAAAGTGATGAAGCCAATTCACAGATGGGTATTATTAGGAAGCCATGATAGGTAAAGGCCAGGTGGAGATTTGGCCAGGACACTGGAACAATACCTCTACTCTTTTTGGGAAATTCCCTGGGATTTTTAATGTTCAAAGAGACTCAGGATATTGGGTTTAACACCACGTACTAAGCATTCTCTACTGGTCCCACTAACACCTCTTCCAGCAGCAACCTTAGCTTTCTCATCCTGGTACTGGCCAGTCTCATTCTGTACCTGCTTTGCTTCAGTGGGTTGCCAGTTGTGAGTTGCAGGTTGATATAGCTAATTGTACAACTGCTGGTTACAGTAAAAGGTTTGTGAAAGGATATACTGTATTAAATTTTTTTAAAAGGGAATAACACTGCAAGAGAATGGCATAAAAAACACCTAAAACTATAAACTCTATGTCGCCGAAAATGAATAATTTTCAATGAGGAACTCCACAACATTGCCCTGTATCTTCTGCTTAAACATAATTTTGCTTGGTACAGTATTCATAATGATAGTAATGCGAACATTATTACTATTATTGAACAGAAAAATGTTAGGTTTCTGCACTAAATTGCACTTAATCCTGCAGTCCCATTTTAATCTGCTTGTGGTGGATTTATTTATGCATTCTGGCTACTTAGTAATTATAAAAGGTTTAGAGGAATCCAGATAGAGATTGAGAAGGGCTACCCTTTTCATTGCACTGGACTGGAGCCCAATAGCAGGGAATACCCTGAAGGGCTCAGGGGAAATGACAGTTTCATTACGGACTAATGTGTTGAGTCATGCAATGGAGACATAATCAAAACTGGCCCACTACATTTTCTACAATTCATATTAACTATCAAGAGTAACGGAGGTTGTTTCTTCATGCACTGAACACAAGTCTTTTTTCAATGGCACAAGTCTCATAACTAAAAGGGATGTACAGTAATCTGTCCCCTACCACCACGCCAGCCAAACAACAAAATACATACTGTAGCCAAACATTATTCTTAAATCGGTTGCATTGCCCGCAACGTTAAATTAATCTTCCACCAAATAATATCTTATGGATGGTTCATTAATTTTAGGACCAAATACCAATATCATCACGATCATTAAAATACACTGTAAACTAGCTGCTTGATAAAAGACTGTGTCCTTACATAACAGATATTTTTTAAACACCAGTGGTGGGTATGACTAGGATACATGGTAAATATCCAGCATTCAAAACACAATATACGGTACTGTTTACGATATACTGTATATATACAGTACAGTATTTTTTTGCAAGATTAAAAAAAGAAATGTGGCCATCACTATATTACTGCTTCCCTCAGCTTTATTCCTTCTTCTTTGAGCAATTATTTTACCATTAAGGAGATACAAAAACCCTGAAAGAAATGAATGGCATATGGCAAAAATTCTGAGTTGTGGGAAGACAAAGGGTATATTCCCAATTCACAATGAGAAGCTTGGATATTTTTATCTTATAATTTTGTAATTTACATGTTTTTTTAATTATAGAGTAAATATACTGTACACTACATCTGTCATCCATCCATTTTATAACCAGTTTATCCAGTACAGGGTTGCAGGAGATGGCAGAAACCAAGAAGGTAATAAATGAATGCAAGGCAGCATACTGTACGCCCTGTCCAGTCCAATAACACTGAAACTTAAATTATAAACACTTAGAGTTTCAGGAAGAAAACTGCCAAGGAACTATTAGAAAAAGTCAGGAATATGGGCCAATATGAAAAAAAAAACATCTGCAATGTTCAATAACATGAACAGTTATGAGAAGTTTAAGACAGCTCGACTTGAAATCCCTTGATAAGAATTAATCGTGTTGCTCCTTTCTGAACTCTTTCAAAAGTGTTGATTTGATGGCTGTTTAAAAAGTGCTGATTCCAATCTGTGCATGTCACTTGAGCTGAGATCTTGTCACAAGTTCTAATTTGTGACAGACAATGCACTTTCTCTTCTGCTCAAGGAAAATCTAATGTTTCTTTTTTACCCTCTCCTGATACATTGAAATGAAAAATGTTAAAATTCCTTGAAATATACATAGAAATTAATAAGAGGAGAGTTAAATGGCCCTATATTTCCAAATAAATCACTTTGTGAAAAGTGTCAATTCATCCAATGTTAATAGAAACACACTGAAAAAAAATGACGATTATACGAAAGGCTATTCCACTCATTATTTACCCAGGTGCATACTGTTTACTCTTTCGTGAGCCACATTCTATCTGCTAAAGAAACTGAATTTACATTTAAAAATATTGGAAATGTTACCTACAGTACAACAGAATTTTGAGGAAGAGTGGTCTTTGTTAGCTTATCTAACCATGAGACATACACTATAATGTTTCCTTAAGTGGTGCCATTTAATCTCAACATCTAAATTAGTGTTTTTTAAACACTTAAAGACCAGCAATGGAAAAGACACTGTTATGTAAGTGTTCTGTAAATTATTAACTTAATTAACTACAGAATATAACGTTTTGCAAAACACGTCTTCGATGAATCTAATTAAAAACTAACAACAGTTTGACATTTCTTGGATGTGTGTGTTTATGTAGCATAAGTAACCTTCTGTATGTTATTTTTAATTGATACCTTTGGAATAAGTGTTTTGGGAGTTTCCTGTGATTTTATATCTCTACTTATTGCAGGTCTTGATTGCAGTTTTTTTTTATATAATGAAGCACATGCAGAACCATAAAAAAACAATCCATACTAGAATTGGATCACTAAAACCAAGCAATAGTTGAAAGAGCTTAGTGTCCCAGTGACACTGCAGCCCCTGAAGTCTAGTTATTTACACATATGATTATAATGATGATAAGTGCATTAGGGTCTATTTGATTCTTAAGTTATTCATTGTGATATACTGGTGTACTGACAACTACTGTATTTCACAATACAAAGTTACACACTTAGCTGCTGGCTCCATGACTCTTACCAAGTGTTTCTTCTCCACCATGGAGGAATTGTTTTAATTTACACAGAACAACTACCCAAGAGAAGCCTTTTCCAGAAACTGTTGCACTGCAGGCAAAATAGCAAGCTGATACTGTAGGCTGAAACCCAAATGCAGAACACGTGCATCCCTGGAAAATCTGGGAGAGCTGATTAGGCAGCAAGACTGAGGTGCCTTAGTAGAAAGAGGTGAACAGGAAGACTGGATATGGGGGTTTGATACTTGATTGACAGAAATGTTGGTGTCAGGATTGAGGGCAGTAAGGATTTCCAAGCAAATAGGAGTGCTGGATGAAGACAGCAAAGTCAATAGTTCCTGCTGGAGGAGAACTGCCAGAGAAACATAAAAGTGGTGATTCTCTGCTGGACCAGTACTTTGGAAGCTAGTCAGGTAGTTGTGACTGGAGAGTGAATGCTGAGTTCCTGATGGCTCTAAGGAACTCAATGTCAGATCACCAATCTAGCAGAGACTAAAACCTTAAATAGGCAGATTAAGTGGCTGATTCATTGGATGATTGGCTGCCTGATTGAGAGGCATTCGATCGAAAGGACAAGTGGCCTGACCTCGTTTACACAGGGTTGGCCAGAGGCCGAATGCTCATGTGAATGTTAGTCTCTCTTTATACTACAGTAATTTATACTTACTTTATACAGTATTTACAGTATACTAATCTTCAACAACATTTTTACTAATCTTCATGGTTTCAGGTGTAGAAGAGATTTGCTTGTTATCTGAGCATTTGAAATTACTGAAAGAGATCCAGTGTCCAATAGACAGTACCTTATAAAATATTTTGATGTAAAAACTTGTAAAATGTAATGACATTCTCTTGCAATTCCTATAACTCCTTCATCTTAGTTTGGAATGTCACACAGAGACATCCACTTCCCAAAAGGTCATGATACAGCATTTTCATAAAAAGCTTGATCTATTTTCTAATGACAACTGAGTGGGTCAATATACATGCAGACGTATGGCAGGAAGGTATTAATGTTTCTTTTGCACACTGCACATGTAATTTCAATAGTGAGCTTGCTGGCTTGTGGTATTTCTGACACTGTGGGTAACTCCCATCCTTCAATGCGTTGATCACACTTGAATGCACATACTAATAGGGCAAATCACTTCTCTCATTTTTCCATCTACTACTATTTGTGAAAGGTTGTGACATTTACTGCACTTTAAACAGCTACTGTATGCAGTAAGTGTTTTTGTCAAAATAAAACAGCAGGCAACAAATTAGGACTTGGTATAATCAAAAAGATTATACAGTGAGTTACAGTGTTCGTGATTCAATCGACACCATTAGCCTAACAAAGCATGAACTCTGCATCTGCTGAAGAATGAAGAATATTGCACCAGAGTGTTAATCTGAAACTTCTAATAACAGTATGTAGTCTGATGAGGGAAAATTTGTATGGACTCCAAATACATGGGTTGCACTATTCACTGGAATGTCATCTCAAACAAAACAGTATACAGTACATTTGCAAAACATCACAACAGAAGCTCATTGTAAACTTTGTAATGTTAATGAATCAAGATTTCAAAGCAGGAACATATATTTAGGAAATAGTATTATTATTATTATTATTATTATTATTATTATTATTATTATTATTATTATTATTATTATTATATGGTATTGTTTTAAAACGTGTTTCAGCAATAAAGCACCCCTTAGCAGCGCAGGATGAGTCCTAATGTCCAATTCATTAGTTTGAATGTGGGCTACGTCATTATATACTGTGATAAACATCACGCTTAAACTGATGCTTAATTAGCCAAAGGTTCCTTTGTTGTTGTGATTGCTTTTTTGTCTTTTACATTTGAACAGCCATTTTCTTTTAAAATCTTTTTAAAGCATCCTATACCCTGGAATCTCCAACTATTAATCATCTTGCTTTAGAAGTTCCAAGAGGCATCATCACTATCATTACCATGTTAAGCCACAGTAGTTCAAAAGAGAATGGGAGCTTCACTGATAGCAGTGCAAATCCCAGCAACCTGTCAAGTTGAGCCACCTGGGATCCTAAGATTTTGCTGTGACAGTCCACTCTGCCACTCTCATTGGCATTTTTTGCCTGCAGAGAGAGAAACAGATGGCCAGATGTAGACATTTCTGAGAATGCATGCACATTGTTTTCAAAATTACCAGTCGGTCAGCTTTTTCAAATTTGGGGGTCCAAACAACAACACCAATACCACCACCACCTCAACCAGTAATAATATTGAAATAATAATAATAATAATAATAATAATAATAATAATAATAATAATAATAATAATAATTCAATATCTTGTTGTTATTGAATACTATTCTCATTTTAAAGATAAATGTAGACAACAGAGCCTGGCCAATCTGTGCACTCCTATAACAGCTCATATATTTGTCAAACAGTGAAAAAACAATAAAATATTGGTTTGACACACTTTGAGACCAATCCAGAAATAATTCATCAATCTCTGAGAGTTCTGTAGAGTCCAAAGTTCTCTCTGCTGACACACTACAACTTTTTTTGTTCTACTTTCCATAAAAAAGTTTGATTTGCCTATTAGAAAGCAGCAGGGGATATAAATAATTAAAATGGGCTTCATAAAGCTGCAGGCAAAACCTTCCCAATTCACTCAATGAAAAAACAAGCTGTGAGCCTTATTTGATACAAATAGAAAATAAGGGTTTCCATGAGTCAATGTCTTCTTTTTTAAGTCTCCCAAATACACAATAGATTTTTACAACTTGGTACAGCATTGATTTCTTTGTAAGTAAGTGAAAAACAAATTGTCAACTTCAGCCTTACAGGAAAAAAAATCCATAACTCCCCAAACAGTGCAGGTCCATAGCCATGACACACCATTGTTCAGTCTTAGCCATTTTAATTCTCTAGCTCTGCTAAACACTCTAGTGTTTCTTCTTCCAGTAACCTCTTTAGTATTTTCATGCCCCATCCTTTGCTACAAATCTGTAAGGACACATTAGCCATGTTGACAATATGACGGACAGTTACCCAGAAACCAGCTCTCATCTCATCGTTCCTGAAGGTGAACCGCAACTTATTTTCAGAGTAGTCACTCTAATTTCTAGATTTCGCACTAGAAGCACTCATAGTCATGATTATCTTCTTTGGAGACATTGCATTAGTAGATGAGTACCCTTTTTGGCGGCCATTTCTTCTCAGATGGTTCACACTTTTGTTTCTGTGTTGAGGGACAATTTCATTGAGTGATTCAAGGATATAAATTATTGTAGATGTCACAACTTTGAAACGAATAGGCCTTTGATTTCTAATAAGAATCATTAACTGGAAATGAGTGGTGTGACTTTCTTGGGTTTCGCTTATGTAAAGGAACAGCAAAATAAAGCTCTGACAGAAGGAGAGCTCTTTATCCAACTCTGTTTTGAAAAGTAAGGAACATACACAATACATGATTAGGCGAAGGAAGGAGGAATATTCTAGCAATCACAAAAAGAAATGTGACTGTTAATGCTCTGTGGTAAAATGGTGAAGCCTGTCAGTGGCATTATCTTCACTTGATTTTATTCCTTCACTTGTCAATGAAAATAGAACTGATCCACATGCCTGTGAAACAAAGATAAATATACCATGTAATTATGATGAAAAGATGAACGTGGGAAGATTGGCAGAGGCTGAATAAGGTCAAAAGCAGGAGATAGAGCTTTTCAAGAATAAATCTCAGCCCACACAATACCTATTTGTTTTATAGATTGCTGAGCAGTGCTGCTGAGTGCTCACAACACACTAAACCCTCAGTTTAACAGACTTTGCTTTAACGGATTTTGGATTTAATGGACAATTATGTCTGTAAAATCGGAATTATTAACTAGATTTTCCTTGCAATAGCATGGGAATACACAAATAATAAAACAAGGGCTAAATAAATATTGCTTTGGTTTAAAATTAAAAAATATCACTAGTGCCCTATAGAGGTATAGTAAATCAATTGCTTATGATTGGTGTTGTGTTCTGTATGGATTACCATATTTTATACAGTACACATTAAATGTGTTGTTTGAAATTGTTAAAAAATTAGTCTAAAGAACCAGAGAGCATATATCCAGTATATATTGTACATACTGTATAGATTTGAAATTTGTAATGTATTGTAACAGACATTTAACAGACACCCCTTCGCCCCAATTAGTCAGTCACTGAGAGTTTACTACACTGGACATACAAAATACAGTAGCTGACAAATGTACAGTAAATACTGTACTTTTATCACATTTGTATTTGATAATGAAGGAGTTATGATACAGAGTACCTATTTTCAAAGATTGTATGTTAAGTTTAATTTTGAGTCTAAATCAAACTCAGTCTTAGACAGGTGCTGCTCTGGTATTTAAATCCAGGCTACAGGATATTAGCAATTATTTTTAGATTAGTGGTGTCACTCATTAATGATTCTTATGTAGAAGGAGTAAATATTCCAAAGGTTTATTTACAGTAAATAACCATTTGAATTACAGTACATAATTTATTGATGCATAAATGACTCATCCTGTTCTGTAAACTTTTTAAACAGACTTTTTAAGTCTTTTAAGTCTTCTTTTTAAAAACTTTTTAAACTGGATTTGGAGCATTATAAATCTTGAGGAGTGGACTTTTCAAGACTAATTTGCTAGAAATAAATAATAATTATGATAAAATCATAAAAAACAGTACCAAATGTACCTCTTGTATGAATATTTTGTTCCACTGTTTTCACAAAAAAATAGTTTGATATTTTGGCCCCAAGCTACAACCTTCCTTTGTGATAGGCAAAAACATGTTTGTGCTACATTTCTTTGATAATCACTAGCAGAACTACACTCAATCACTTTTTTTCTTTTATCTAATAGATTAACCAGCAGGGTGAGCTTTCCTGATAGGTATTTCTTAAGATCTAAGACGATGTGCTGCATATAAAGTCTGCAGAGAGAAACCCTGACATTTAAATCTGAACTGAAAGTTGAGAAGCATGTGAAATGGGCCCTGACAAACAAACATTTCAGAGGATGCATCTACTGTATCCTGTAGCTAGAACAAGGATTGAAGCATGGAGCCCAGCTGAGTAAAACCTACTGATCCCAAATTGGTATTATGGGGGTATAATAAACATACATGAATTGCTCAAAAACAGATTATTCTTAACAGACTGTTATGGTTACCAAAGCAGGATTAAATTGATTTAAAAATGTACAGCCTCCAACCACTCAAAATAGTGCTCGTACACTGTTTTATTAAGATGTGAATGACAAGGTGGAGCAGAGGATTAATGAAGTGTTCAAGGCGGCACATTTCCTTTTCTATTTGCCACAGTCCCACTAAAAATCATCTGAGTGATAATATGAAACATAGTTCAGTTACTTTCCATTGAAACTGCTTTTTAGTGCCCCCACCGTGACTGATCACTTCTGTCACATTTGGCCTTTGTATGATTCTGACATTCCATTGGAAACCATGGAATTCCTCATCATGTTGACATCTGCTGCAGAACGGTCTTTCTATTAATTGATTGATTTGATATTCTTAAATTATGATGTGGTTATTTCTCTCGTTTTAGTATGTTTTGATGTGTACAGTAGATAACTTAAACAGATCACTATCACAGATGTCAGAAAGGACGAACTGTGGAATGGCAGGAGAGCGAAAAAGACCCTATGCGTAGCGACGAGACGGAGGTTAGCCTGGGCTCAGCTGTTCAGGAAATGCCGTATAGAAACCTATGCCCTCAGGCCATGGACAGGAGTGACCTGGTGCTAGTCAGGGCTCAGGAGATCTGAACCTCAATGCCGAGCGAGTAGCAGAGCAGAAGCAAGAAGTAAATAGGCTACACAACAAGACACACCAGAAAGACATGAATAATCACAGGGAACTACGAACAGGAGAAAAGCAGAGTGCCCTCTAGGTGTACTGGGCGTGACAATCACTTTATTTTTAACATACTATTAGTTAACTACAGCATGTTCCTGAAGAAGGTTCCACAGCCGAAATGTGTTTTCTTTCTTCACTTCTCAGCATGGAATAAACCTATTAGTTAACTATTATTAGTAACTATTGGATTGTGGTATTTTATTGGAAAAACTATTTTAGTCTCATATTAATTGTCATATTTTAATAAATGTAAATGTTTAAGCTAAATACAAACAGTAGTTAAATAATCAAGAACCATCACTATCTCATCATTGGAAAAATAAGATCATTGCTGCCCAAAGAGTTACAACTCTACAGTTCCTTGATCATGTCTTAAAATTGAGAAGAGAAGGCACGTTACACAAAGGTTCAGAGGAGTATGGAATAAGTTACCCAGCCAGTATTGGTTAAAGCTGATACACTTGTGTCTTTCAAAAAGATGGCTAGATGATATCCCTGTATCAATTAACTTCTAACAATCAAATGGACTAGATGGGCTGAATGGCTTCCTTGTGTTTGTTACCTTTTTTCTCCCATCAAGCAGAAGGGAAAGGAAACTGAAATCTACTAAAAAATAAATAAATCGAGAGAACATGAAAAAGAAAAGGCCAGCAATGGGGCCACTTCAACAAAGTAAATACAGCTGTCAGAACTAATAAATTGCCTGTATTAATGTGTTCTCAATCTGTGTAATCCTCCCTGATGTCCAGAAGTATGGAGACAAGAGCATATGCTCCACTTCATGTCATTCACTGTCCCCTGATGCATGTAAATTGGGCAACACACACATCACACCTGGAGGCACAGGAGTTTGCTGCACAAGGCCTTTTACATCCCCAGTACTGAAGCTCAGCTGTGAGAGCAATAATTATTTGTTCATTGTCTCCATAGACTGTTACTATCAACCCTTTTGGCATTTGCAAAGAGGCCTTTGTGGTTTTTTTAATCAGTGAATAGCAATAGCATTCAACTTGATCTTGTACAATGACTGATGCAGTGATATTTTCTGAATGAAGTACATTTGCCATGGCAAACTTTCCTATTGAATTCATTGCATAAATAGTGCAATTACCATGACAGTTAAAGACCTACAAAAGTGCTTCAAAGCTTCAGGGACTTCAGATAAGATCTTAGGGTTATATGTGTTAATACATATACTGTATAGTTGTTGATTTCAAGGGACAGTATTATATGAGGTGTCATTTAGGCCATTGTTCAAACTTTACCTCTCACACACACATAAATTGCTCTCATATACACACAAAAAGCTCTCACATTTTACCTAATTTCTACTAATTTTACCTCGCACATATACATAAAACACTGTATGTGAGAAGTAAAACTAGTGAATGTACAGTAAGAGCATTTTGTGTGTATGAGAGAGGTAAAACTAGTGAATGTGAGAGAGCTTTGTGTGTATGTGCTGATGTGTTTTTTTTTTTTTAATCTATGATCTTGTAAGAGAATAGTTTCAAGGTTTTAAATATTTTGGACTAGTGTACAGAAAACCAGTGAGGGAACTGAATGTTTAACTGAGTCCCATCAAATAATTCAATATACTGTATTATATCATGTACATTCAATATATTTCAATTTTAATTGGTTTCATCTTGTACTATGCATTGTATTTATAACCATTATACAGATGATCTGTTACTGTATTGTCAGTCCCCTTAATGCGAAACTACAGTAATTGCCTTCCCACCCTCATCTCATTCCTTAAAAGGTGTACTCAACAATTGGATAACAAAACATTTCTATTTCATTTTAGATTTCTCATAATCTTTCGGAGTAGTCTCCAGAAAGGCTACAAAGAATGACTGATAATCATGCATTAAAAATGAATTATTTTAAAAAGCTCCATTATGTATTTTACTGGTTTAAAAATCTCAAGATATGTACAGTATATCCTTAATATCCTGATCATTGTAAAGGATCTACAGTCCTAAATCCATTCTGTGGCATACTAATCTAGCTTTAAAATGAAAACCTATTCTTGATCTATGTAAACTAAATTCTAAAATAAACGATGATCAATACTAACTAAATTAAATGATGTAATGAGGACCAAAACATGACATTATTGCTTTATACAGGTAGCAGCCGTGCATTGATTTTTCTCAATTTTTCACATCACAAAAGGAATACTACAGACACAAGTTGCCTTGTCTCTCTTCAGCCTGAAAGACTCTAGTTGCTTGATGACAGCATCCAGGTGTGCATTATGTCAGCTTTTAAAAATCACCTGTCATCTTAGCTTACTCTGAAAATCAGCTTGACACTTGAATGTGCTTACTTTCTGACCATCCGTGATCAGGGTATGGGAAGCTTCAAATTTCCCCATGACAAAGAAGTTTTCTTTAATTAGCCACAGGAGACCCACATGAATGCTGCTGTACAGCAGGTACTTACTACTGCCAACTCCCATCGACCAAACCACTACCTTCCCAGTGCTTCAGTAACAGCCTGTGGCAACCTTGTCTCTGTAAACTAATGGAGTGAACTAATAGTATTTTTAGGAAAGCAGAAATGGCTTGTGTGAGATCAGAAAAAAGGTGAAAAAATTCAAGAATTCTGCAGGCTCTCACAGAAAAAGTAGTGTCTTTTGTTTGGCTTGCTGGTGCAGTAAAATTACTTTTACAGTAGGTCAAGACATCTTAGCAAAGGTGATTTTTTTCACTACAAGCAGTCTCACAAAAGGTCAAAATAGGAGACCTGGAATACTCTCATTTTAATTTCTTCTAACAGTCAGTCAATAAGCCTGCGATTAGGAAAAACTTTTTCCAAATTACCATTTAAAAATGACAGAAATGGAGTATTCAAAGAAATACCAAGCAAAACTCAATAAAAGACACACATGTTGGTCCCCAAAAAGAACTCTCAAGTGTACCACTTTCATTAAAATTTAACCACAGAACTATTTCAGAGCACTCATTAAAAATATTAAAGATACTAAAAGCCCTCCAATATTTATCTGAGCATAACTGGGTTACCATTGGATTTTTCTTTAGAGAAGGGCCTCAGCCTTTTCTATGATAACTAAGATAATCCAGGTTCTTTGGTTATTAATGTAACCATTGATCATCTGAGAATTTTCAGCTAAATTATCCTATTCCTTAGATCCATTAACCCTTGACACATATTCAGAAAAATACATTTTAGCAAAGTTAATATGATTATTCCACAATCACTACCACCCTTAGACTTCTTTTTGATTTTACTCATTCCATTTAATACATTTCACCATGTGAATCCGTGGTATTTTGGGTCAATACTGTATATAAATTTATTGCAGGGCGCTTGAGAAATAAGCTTTATAAAAACACTGAATTGTTTCAAGTAGTTCCAAGTCTGTTTTTAATATATCTTCTCTGGCTAAAACTAATGGCTAAACTTCTAGGTCATACAGTATGTTGTTGAATAAATATTTATTGGTGCTGTTGAGTAAAATAAACCAATATTTCAGTTTAGGACTGATTTACTCTACCTGATTGGCAGAAAGTCAAGATTGAGATGCAGGGGATATACTAAAGAGGTCAGTACAGACAGAAGTTGAAAGAGACCAAACAAACTCTGAATGCCTGACTATACTATTCCTTATTAAATCAATTGCCATTTTCCTTCCTTTGTCCATTGACATTAATTTGCTTTAATAAACAAAATTAAACTTCATCACCACAAAATCAGATGACAAAATAAATAAAAAAAGTATTTCATAGCTTATAACTGCTTAATTGTATGACTCACTGAGTCATTAAATTCAATAAAAACCTCCCCCATACCATATGTTAATTATTAAAATAATGAAAAGAGAAAACCTGAAGATTGAAATGTCTTTATTATTCTGAGTAAGAAATAAAGATTTAATTTTGAATTTTGAATTTAACTTTCAGCAGGAATGCAGAATACCCTGAATGGACTATCCATTAGGAAAGCATCACTGTAAGGCATCACAGTATTATTTCCCTGTACCTATTGAGATGTTTTGAAATTCCTCCTTTAAATTGACTTCATTTTCTCAGAAATGACTAAAGCAGGAGATGACTAAGAAGGAGTTTTATTTTGTAGATTTTCCAATTCATAGGTCTCACTGATGTCTTCAAAATAGATTAACTCAACTCCTGCTGCTACATCAACCTTAGTCCATCCAACAGAACAGGGAGATATGAAAACTTGATCAAAGAAGATTTAATACTGATTCTTGACATCATGGTTGTAGGTTTTTTGCAAAAAATAATTACTACTTTGAGCTCTGGTGGGATCTCTGAGGGCATTTTAAATCTCTAGCAAGGTTGCTTTTTCATACAGTATGTCCATATCAGTCATGTACTATACAGTACTGTATATACACTATAAGAATGGTCAGTGCTGAATTAGAAGTTGCATATTTTGATAGTCAGGTAAATGTCTTTTACTATATATTCAGTTAATATTTTACTGAGACAGAATACCTTATTGGTTGTTGCTCGTTAATTTCTAAATATTGTTTATTGTTTATTGCCCTTCACTCCTTTGAACATTATATTACTAGTCCACAGAGCAGATGTTCAAAGCGTCATAAAAAGTGTTGAAAATCCATTTCCTTCAATTAAAAATAAAGCTTGCACAAACAAATTATTCCATGATCACAGCCCAGACAGATATAGCATTATTGCTACAAGTCAAGATAATATAAATTGCAGGCTTTAAGTCATTTAAGTAAATGATAGGTAGTTTATGCAAATCAGAAAAATACTGTGAATTAAGCCGTAATTCAGCACACTTAAAAAAATGATTTTAGGAGATACAATTGCATATGTGTATGTGAAGAAAAAGATAAAAAACAAAGGGAGGCAACAAAAAGATGTAAAAAAGAAGTGTAACATCATAGCTATGAATGAGATTATTTAATACTAGATACATACAGTGTAATATACAGTACAGTACTAGAAAAAGTACTGTTTTAAAATATAAAATATATAATATACATAAAATATAATAAAGAAAGACAGCCAAACAGTAGTTATTAGAAGAAAAATTCTACGTACTATGTGAAAACAATCGGTTTACGACATGTTGAGCAATACAATGAAACATGCAAAAAATGTTTAAGATAAATAAATTGCATTTTGCTGCACTTCTTTTATACGTCAAAACTGACTTCTGTTATATGCCAGAAAAGTTGACTGCCAAAATAGAAAACCTTAAGAAAAAAACAAACACATTGGTCTCTAACGTGGTTTCTTGTTGTCTACATAATCTGATACAAACAATATTTATTTTAAATTCAGCTGCAAAAATGGATCATTGTCTTGCTTTTTTCAAGTGTCTTACCTGTGCATTTGCGACTGGTATCCTCTTTTTTTGAGGAGCTCATCAGCTTACAGTTGAAGTTCTCCTCCCAGTATTCAGCAAACCAAACATTTCTCCGGTTATTCTCCAGTGTTCGGGAAGTGAAGTAAGCATCAAATCCTGCAAGGGAAACTCTGTTAAAGCATATTCCCTGAATGTTACTTTGAAATGGTTATTCCTTTCTCCTGATTGCAGTTATAATAGTTACATTGTTGAGAAACATGTACTGTAGACTATATTAGGAAACAACAAGAACCTTAGCCATACCTTATTCTTATTCTTAATAGCACTCTATTTTTATATAACACCAAATCTCAAAGTGCATAAAAAACTGTTAAAGCAGCTAAAGCATATAAAATGACATCATAATGCAAAAGACATACAACAATAACAAGATCATACAGCAAAAGCTAAGGAAAACATACATTTTCAATTTATATTTAGAAATTCTAACAGAGTCACTGTTCTACAGTAGGAGCTTGAAAATAAAGATAAAACTAGGAAATGCTAGATAAAACTAGGAATGCTATCTAGTTTTTTTGCTAACCCATGCAGAGCCTTTAAAACCTAGAAGTAGGGATTTATATTTCACACTGAACTCCACTGGGAGCCAATGCAGAGAAGCTAGGTCTGAACTGATATAAACATAGGATTTATTTTGTGTTAGAATTCAGGCTGAGTTCTGAATACATCACACCTAAGAACACATTTTGAAACACCAGTGGGCAAACCATTAGTTTTGTCGATGTGTGCAAAAAACTAAAGAATATATAAGCCTCTATATCCAACTGGGTAAGAAAAAACTGAATTTGAGCAATAATATGCAGGTAGAAAACTCACACCTTTTTAGCAGCACTGTGAATATGTTCTTCAAAACTCTAGTGTGGGTCAGAAAACACAGATTTCTATACAGATAAAAATGGCTCTCAGATAATCTCTGGAATTACAATTTAGGACTTTCACATTTACAATCTGGTATGAAGAACCAACTATTATATCAATCTTATCAGGGTGAAGCTATAATAAATTGTTGCCTTTAATTCTGGACATGATTCACGCAGTGAAACTTCATACCATACCTGTGAAAAAACTTGACCCGGTGGAAGCACATGGTTGCAGAACTGACTCGAAAACTTACGGAACACCCGATATGACTATTTTTGTGATGAACATTGTCAATTAATTTCTAAATAGCCCATTAACATATACAAACTGAAACATATTGTTTACTCATCAGAACAGAATAAACGTGGACATTTTTAATATAATTGTTTAACCTTCTAAGCTCAAGAGCTCAGAACACAATTGGCAGTCACACAATATAACACAAAAGAGAAAAGTCTGGTAAAAGCTTGAAAAAATGAGAAGTTAATTTAAGATAGTATGACTTGTCTATAAATTGTTCAAATGCAGGTAGCCTTCTAACTTATCTTTTTATACAGTATGTGTCCCTGTTGCTGCAAAAAAGCAACTTTGCAAAGTGTAGATAAATTCAACAATATTTTTTGAATAAATTTTGGTGTGTAGTCTTGGAAACAGATTTAATTTTTGCAGTGTTTTCAGGAATACTATAGTACTGTAAGAAGGATAAGACACTACAAGTCCCAGTGATATGTATGCATTTAAATTACTAGTATTTTGATATTAGATCTGCTTCTTATTTCCTAAGGTTTGTTAACGGACTGTGAATGACAGCTTCATTCAAAACCATCTAATTAATTAATTAGAAATTAAAAGAAACACAGCTTTATTTACAGCTCTTATGAAGCTTCTCCATAAGATACAAAAATCTCAACACTTGCTACAGGATGCAAAATAAATCAGGTTAACAACAGGTTTCCAAGTAATATACTAATTAAGGCAAACTCACATTTAAAATTTTGCATGGCTGTGATCATTAGATTGAAGTGTTACATATTGTACCATATGTACAGTTTATAGTTAAGGATTTAGTCCTGCCTCCCACACCTGAAGGAGTCTGAAAAGGACATTTTACAGGTAAACAAAATTACAAGCAAATTACATACTTATTTTTACTTTTGTAAAACAAACACACAGTGAAACTTTATTAATCAGCAACACAAATGGAAGCAAAGCTGCCAATTGATAAAACAATGTGTGCTTCAAACTGCCTGATAAATCATTAATTTACTATACTTTTTTAACAATCACTCTAAAGTTTATAGGCAGAATCATTGTTAAAACATCCTTACATTAAGGCAGAGAAGTATTAAGAGCAGGAGAAGATACAGTATTTACAGTATACCTCTCCTCTATCATTACTTTAAGCAATGTGTTGACAGAGGAAGTCTGAAAGACAGAACAGAAAAGACTTAATTCTGAAAATTGCATAGGACCTGTACTGAAACAAATACAGACTGTGGCCTCCTTCACCTACTGTTCCATGTGAGTATCTTTTAAGGTATTGTGCATTTTGAAATTATAGTGCAGTGTTGCATATTTCAATATTTTTCCTCACGTCTTTGTTCTTTTCTATACTGTAACTCCTACTCTTTCAAACGGCTGGAATATCTTGATTATATTCTTTCTTTATTATTATGGATTGAAGACGGGATCGCTACATGACTTGAAACATCAGTGATTATTGAGTATGAAAGAAAGAAATTAACTACTTAAAGACTAAGCATTTTTGCAGAATTGTGTAAAGAAAATGATTTAATATAGAATATTACTAACTGAGCAAGGTCTCTGTGTACATTAAGGACACAACCATTTTTTTTGTCTTTTACCAGCTACAGTATATCATACCTGTACCATAACAGAAGAGAAGGTCTGTACAGTACATGCCGTGGCTGTCTGGAGCTACAGCTCCCATTGTCACCACTTTTCTATTATTTCTCATTTTTTGTAATACTCCTGTTTTCACGAGTACTTGCTTTGTACTTTGGATTATGCCTGGCTCATCACTGTAGAAAATAATAAAAATAGGTATTTTAGACTCAAGAATGATTGAGCGTGTTTGCCCATATCCTGCTCTCTAGGCACAATGAAAAAAAAAGCTTGTTAGGTTTTGAGTTATAATGATGTTATATACTGTAAAAAAGGCACCATCCATCGGATGAGAAGTAAAAACAAGGTCCTGACTCTCTGTGGTCATGTTTCTGGAAAAAAGTAATAATAATAATAATAATAATTGCTTACACTTATATAGCGCTTTTCTGGACACTCCACTCAAAGCGCTTTACAGGTAATGGGGACTCCCCTCCACCACCACCAATGTGCAGCATCCACCTGGATGATGCGATGGTAGCCATAGTGCGCCAAAACGCTCACCAGACATCAGCTATCAGTGGGGAGGAGAGCAGAGTAATGAAGCCAATTCATATCATTATCCATGATTGGCCTCCTAATAATCCCAGGTTACACCCCTACTCTTTTCGTGAAGCGCCCTGGGATTTTTAATGACCACAGAGAGTCATGACCTCGGTTTTACGTCTCATCCGAAGGACTGCGCCTGTTTATAGTATAGTGTCCCCGTCACTATACCGGGGCATTAGGACCCACATGGGCCACAGGGTGAGTGCCCCCTGCTGGCCCCACTAACACTTCTTCCAGCAGCAACCTTAGTTTTTCCCAGGAGGTCTCCCATCCAGGTACTGACCAGGCTCACACCTGCTTAGCTTCAGTAGGTTGCCAGTTGTGAGTTGCAGGGTGATATGGCTGCTGGTAGGGTGAGTAGGAATATTACCCCAGTGCCTGGCCCTTAGTATTCTCTCTACTAATACCTGATCTTTGATGTGCGCACTGGTGCATGTCTGTTGCCGTAGCATCATCAATGTGGGGGCTACACATTTGTAGTGGTGGAGGGGAGTCCCCACTTGTAAAGTGCTTTATTATTATTATTATTATTATTATTATTATTATTATTATTATTATTATTATTATTATTATTATTATAAACAGACAAAATGTCTGTTCAGGTTTAAAATTGAGCAATACAGATTACTTTTAAATAGAAAGAATGCTCCAGATCTGCTTTTGACATTTCACAATTAAAAACACATCTGAATTTATCCAATTTCCACGGCATTCCTACTACTTTACAACTTGATCTGCCTATAAATATTAAGTTTGCATCTAAAAAAGGTTCCACACCAACTTCTTCATTAGATAAAAGGCATCTGGGAGTTTAGTTAGACCAAGACCCTTGTTCAATAAAGCAAGAGATATGAAAAAGTGATGGGAATGCACCTTGAAAAGATCCATTACAGGGAAGTTTCCATGTATAATTTAAAGTCCTGGTGTATTTTAATAGGGATGCTTTTTATGCTCACAGCCACAGAGCAGGGAGAGGTCTTATAAAAGTGGGTGAATGCATCTGATTTTTGTGGACATAGGATTTAGAAACCAGATTTTTAAAGTCCTGCGACAGATATTGTGTCAAATTCAGCATTGCCAAATGGTAATTAATTAAGAGTTAAAACTGGTACAAACATACAGCACAAACATGTTGTATCTATGGAGTATAATTCTATGTATATAACCAAAGAAATACAGCATACAGCATAACTCTGAATTTTATGAAGTGGTACGAAAATGGATGGGTGGATGGGTCAAAAGGCAATAAAACTATGCTGCAACACTAGTGTGTCTAAGATCTAGAATGTGTACTTTCAGAAAACTTGTCAAATGTTTTTCTTCTAGAAGGGTTTATTAGCCTGGGCAATCAAAAGTCAAAAAGAATAACAGCAAAAGAAGACAGCACTGCATCAATCATCATCCAACAGATAGATTGTGGAATAACATGATAATGTAACTGGTCAAAAAACTGTTTAAGGATGGTAAATTATGTATGGTTTTATGGAGTGAAGTAATTGCTTCTGTGGCCTGGGCTGGGACTATCCACTTTATTCTTAGTCACCAAAGTGAATCGGCACTAATTTTCAATTCAAATTAATCCATCCCTTAACCTAATACTGCTTTTTTAATGATAAACACAACTGGTGGACAACCACTGTGATCTGACCAGGTAAACACAACTAGCATTTTATTGCTCTAAACACATTTCCCTGGCATCAGTAAACAGACCAAGTGTTAGAGAAACTCATGGAGCTCCTGTAAATATTTGTATTCCAAGTGTCAGATGCATTTCTCCGAAGATGCAGGTGACCTTGGCAAAAGACATTTTGACAATCCCTAACAGCCAACTTAATAAGTTTGTATAGGCAGCCACTAGGCATGCTGGTGCTTCACAGTGTTCTAAACAAGCATTTTTAACAATATGTTCTTATATAACAAAATGTAGCACATTTCACACAACTTACATATCATATACAGTATTTCAGACAATTGTTTACACTAGCCAATCTGCTTTGGTTCTTTTCTATTTCCAAAGATGGAAATCATAAAGTCATTGCTCACAGTATGTGTACAGTATAAGCAAACTGTTGCAAAGCAATGTTTGTTAACATTAAAAATTTGCATTAATAAATAGTTCTGTAGTACTATAGTACTCTTTATCAATATGATACAGTCTTGCAAACAACAGTGGTAAATTAGTACAGGAACTTAATAAAACACAACGAAATATTCAAGGCACTTGCAAATGAGTCTCGCATAGCTGAATTTTAAAGAGATAAAAACACAAAATACCATTAACCTTCAATGTTTTTTTCTCTGTAAATCTTTTGAAACCCCCCTGTGATTTTATTATTAATTCCAACATGAATGTTGGAAAATATCTGGTATTCTTCCTGCCAGAAAAAAAAAAATTCTGCTGGAAAAAAAAGGAATAGCATTTCTTTCATTTAATGTTGTTCTGACACACATTGTTTTAAATGAGTTACTTTTGAGACTTTTTACATTAAAAAAGTAATAATCATACTTTAAAGAAGCTTGTTCTTTCTGAACGACTGGGATCACTGTAAGGTACAATTACTCAAAACCAGACATAGAGTTCATATAATTATACTCCAAATATGTTTATAAAATATAAATGATCTAAATTTGGGAAACTGCAAGAAATGATTACCTGCACTGAAATATCTTGGCAGCCTTCTGCTGTGCTACTGTACCAACACATAATAGCACATCTTAAATACCTTTCTTCATGATCCCAGGGTAGTTTAATTATTTTCTAAGCAAAACAAAATTCTCCAAACTAATTTACATTATAATACTTTGTCACAGCAAATTTGCTTTTATCACACTTTAAAAGGAGCTTCAAACATTGAAGATTGGCAGGAAGTGTATTCAGCTCAAAAAGACATTGTTAGCAAGTTCAGATTAAAAACTGTAATGAAAAATGAGCACAGTAGGGTCCTGACATCTGTGAATTTAACATTCCAGTATTTGCTTATTCACGATTTCGTCTGGTCGATGAGGTCTTGTATGGAAGAAGAGCAGAACAAGATGAAACCAAGCTGAAGGTTGTTAAACACAACTTTCTAAGGGCTCCAAAGACTAAGAGCATGAGATGAATATAGTGAATGAGTGAGTGCTCTCCTGCCCTAGTACCAACTACCCAATATCCACATCTCAAAGTGGTCTTGTTTTTATTGTGAAACAGACACACCTGTGTCTGCAGCATGGGGAATGATAGCATCTAGATGAATTTATAGGTCCTCTGACAGAAAGGGCTAATATGATGCATAGGTGGGATTCATGTTATTTTTCTAACAGATTACTATGTTTGTGATGACTTTTTTTTTCTCTCAGTTGGTTATTAATGTTATTTAACTTTAAGCCTATGCATTAGTTCTTTAAGTATCATATCAGCCAGAGTTACTTATGTTTGTAGTGGCAAGCCATATTAGTACACATAATTACTCACATAGAATTACACTGTAGGTGTTTTTAAAGATTTGTAATACTCTTTGTGTTGCCTTGACAAGACAGCTTGAGAGTTTCTACAAATGCACAAATGCAGAGGAATATGACTAAGAGGCCCCTGTGATAAGAGATATTGTAAGGCTTTATGCCCTGGGCCAGCAGCAGCTTGCAATCCGTAGTTGCCACAAGAGACTAGGAATCACAGAATAATGGTAATTACAAGGATCAAAGGATGCAGTCGGTCCACCTTTCAGGTAGCACCTCCCTCTACCACTCGGGCACCCAATCAGTCGTTCATTCAGTGGTTATTAAATCCTGAAGCACCACAGACATTGGCAAAATCACCGCTGGATGTGGTGGAACTATCAGTGTATCTCAGAACAGGTCTATGCCTTGGACATTGAGCGTATTTCCAGTGTCATCACCCCTGGTCAGCAGCCAGCCATTGCTGCGACTGTGCTTTCTGCTAGACCAGTCAGCAACCAACCTCTGATATAACTGCCAGTGCTACTGATCTGCATCAAGCCAGCTGTCAATCTGCCTACCTGGCTTGCTGCAGTCACTAGGGTTTAATCAGTCTCCCTCAGTCTCCTTGACCATCCTGACTGCTATGAGCTGGCAGTAAACCCTTGCTGTGACGCCAATGATACTCCATTCTGCTACACTCCAACAGCCAGCCCCTGCACCAGCATGCTATGGTCTCCTGGGATCACAGTCTGCCAGTTTCAACAATGCTACCAGTCAGCTCCAAGCCAGCAGTTTGTCTCTGCAAAACTTGCGGCAACCTCTACAATTCAGTTGCTTCACAATACACCAGCAGCTAGTTTCCACACCAGTTAGTCCTTAATTAACATTAACAGTTGACAATTAACAGTCAGCAACCCATCTCTGCTACAACTGCATCAGCCTCTCTGGTTCATGGCAAGTCAGCAAACCCATCACTTCTGCAACTGCTTCAGCACTGCCCGATCAAGTAAGGTCGACGACTGACCATTGCACTGCCTATCAAGGTCACATCCAGTCCACTACTTTAGCGATCCCATTTATACTCACCAGGTCATCCCTTCAGGCCTTCAGGCTACTCCAGTGAGCTCAGACTCCCTCAGCCTTTGCACTTCTCCAGCAAGCTCTAACTCCTCAGCCTTCAGGCTTCTCCAACAAGCACAGTCCATAACATTTGGGTGTCTCCAGGGAGCCTCTGAAATTTCCAGAGCCAAAACTTGAGGAATCTGACCTGAAGCATCCACCTTACTTACAGCTACAGTACTTTTGTTGTTAAGCCATGGAATAACTAAAGCTGTATCCAATACTGTACAATCTAATGATATGTAGTACAGATGGGCTTCAGTAAGTCTGTAGTCTATTTCTCTGCTAAACCACGGGTTCAAGGCGAGGTTGATCACCAAAAGGAAGGTCTACCAATGAAGGATCTTTAGGGTGGGTACTGTACCTGATAACACCCTTAACCCATTACCAGCTAAGACGTACAGTAGCATCTAAAAAGTTAGCATCCAAGTCATTTTTCATTTTCAAACCTTTCACCAAGACACCAGGCTAAGAGAGTGAATCCTCTGATCAATAAAATAAGGTGGTTGGACTCTGAGCCTATTCAGTATCAAGATATAGCCAGGACAAATTGTGTTTTCCCACCTGTCTGCTTTGCGGCTGGACCTGAAAAAAGGAACTGTGTACAGACTGATTTAAACAACATTTTAAAGAATTAAATTACGCAATACTTCTAGGAGAGCTGTCCAGCAACACTAAACAAATCTCTCTCTCTTCTCTCTGCACCTGGACACAACCTATACAGAGCAAACAGTTTTCAAGTCTGACCACAGATGAACCTAGAAAGCTCAGTCTTCTCAGCAGGAAAGATAAACTCTTAGAGGGGATTTGTCAAACAGATCCTTGTGTATAAAACTTCTTTATTCACATTAGAATTCTCGAGAGTTGAATATTTGATATTTAGCTCGCAATAGTAAATACATATTTACTTGTATCTGAGAATATAAATGAGACATAATTATAATGTGATAAAAACTATGAGGTAAAATATAACATGTTATAGTTAATGTATTTTAACTCTGAAGTTTGTAATCCTTGAGTGAATGATCAGCTTTTCGTATTAGAGCAGATCATTTAATGAATATGTTGTATGTTTATTGGATGTTTTTTATCAATACATTATATATTGCATATTTAGTTATGCATTTGTGAGACTAAATTATAATGTTTGTATATTTCCTAAAAGTAAGTAATCAAGCCATCAAGTACTCTCGCAATTTACTGTTCAAACTTCTAATTGCCATAGTAAATCAAAACCCTGCATATTATTATATACTGTGGTACTTTATGCAACGGTATACAGTATGTACTGTATATAACGTTATATAACTTGGTTATATGTAAATATGGCTATTCATGACTTTTCTCTAAACCAAACCTGTGTGAATTGCAACACCATTATGTATAATAAAATGATAATTCTAGAATATAATTTCTGCTATAAACTTGTTTAAGACATTTCAAGAAAGGCAGAACAATATTTAAACTTCCAACAGCTCCACTAAATGCTATTTGTACACAAAAAAATATTGCTTGTTTAAAAAAAACACTTGAGCAAAATGAGCATCTCAGACCTGCCTGACATACAGTAACTATAATTCCATAAACTTAACCTTATATATTGGCACATCCACAGTAGATGCTGAATAGTGATCTTATCTATACAAATAACAACAACGTAAGGGCAACTTATTATCTTCAATCACCCGTTCAAACTCTGTTGTTGCCATTGGGACCATTCAGAGCTCCCGGATTATATTACTATACATGTGTATAAGCATTGAAAACTAAGGCTCATATGGAATATACTGTATTTTACTGCGTCATTTTTTTAATGTCAGGACAATATTTCCTTATTGTCAAATCATAACATTTTCATATTATACATGTGACACAATATATTATTGTAGGGCAATCCACCTTGTCATTATTTACTGAGCAGCCAATAACAGTGACACAGTGACTGTTATCAGGGAGCCATGGGAACAAAGATGTAAGCCATGATGTACAGTGTGGCAATAAAGACAGAATGGCAATGGGGTTCACAGGTCTGGACCGCTGGTTGGGAGGCAAGATATCGTTCTGACAGGTACTAATGGAACTACGGAGAGCATCAAAGAGCATATCACACTAACAGTAACTGCACTCCTGAAACAAGTCATGCATAAAAGGATTAGATACAGTAGCTCATACCAGGCTAAATGGTGCGTAGCACCAGAGGGTAAGAAGCATGCTGTCTTCAAACCCACAGAGCGTTGCCTCATTTCTCAGATTCACATGGCATCATGACTTACACAAATACAACCACTTTTACATGTTTCTTCAGTCCCACAGTTACTGTTGCTGTTAAATCACTATCTGTAGTTATCTACTAGGAATATGGTTCAGTAATCACCCAGAAGGATTTATACCTTAGCAGAGATAAGATACTAACAAGCTCCAACCAACTCAAAATTAGTTTAATTTTTGTTAAACTTCATTGTAACATCATCAGATAATTCCTACTAAATTCAGTATAATTGGCTGAAGATCAATGAGTGTGACTAGGAACTGTTCAGAAATTGATTCCAACTGTCAAAGGAGGAAACAAATGGAGCAGAACTCTCTGAGTCAGACTAACATGCATTTACTGTAAATCCTACTGAGGTCTACTGACAGAGAAGTCCTCAATGAATTGATAGCATTATCGCTGAAAATAGGATGTTTAGGAGCATCTGCAGTAATCATAAGATTTTGCTTTAATTTTTTTTCCAGAGAAAAATTGATTTGAAGTATAATCTTTTAACATTCTACAGAGACTATCATCATAGACCCTGTCATCACAGTGTTATGTCTGCCTGTGCTGCCGTGCAGTAGGGCGAGCTGCTTTAGCTTTGAGACACCAGCTTGTTTTCCTGCACCAGTTGCCACAGAAACCAATTAATTGGATACCTGGTTTACGATCATGCACATTCCAGGTGTTTCGCAGGATAAACACTCGGATCTGACAGAACTTGGGGTTGTCTGTATTAAATTTCCCTCCATCCCTGTTCCCAAGTCCTGTCTCTGAGCGCCTTGAGTCCTTGTACCTATGTGTCACTAGCTTTGTTTAGTAGGTGTGCTTTGTTTGGAATCCTGACCTCAGCTTACTTTGCAGCTCATCTTTTGGATCACCACTCGGCTTTGGTTTCTCTACAGTGTGTATCTTGGCTTGGACCCAGGCTTATTTTAACCTTGTCCCCCAAAACCCTTAAATCTCGGACTGTGACTCTGGTCCTGACACAACATGCTATCTGTCTTCACACATTGCAGTACTTCCATAGTCTTGAGTTGGGTATAGGACCACAAAGCCTGCGTGCTCAGCACAGCTCCCTGTGCTGTTCCTCTTTGTGAATGCTGCCCACACAGCCTGGTCTCTGCGTGCACACAGCTCCGTGCAGCTCCCTGCATGGTGCCTGTGGGTTTCCCTGATTCATCTTCTTCTCCACCAGCACTTGAGCTCAGTCTATGGCTCAAGATTGACTGCTAGTCCCAACTCAGTTGTGCAACATTACACACAGTCAGAGTAATTGTACTTCACGAGGAATGACAAGAGTCAAAGATTGAGAGAAAGTAGAATTGTTTATTGAGATGCGAAGACTTGGCTTAACCCGCTTGGCTGAGAGCCAACCTCCCGGCCATTGGACAGGGAGGATAGGGCCCCCATGCAACCAAATGGGTAGCTGCAAAGAAGTGGAGGGGTGGAAGAGGGATGCAAAAATTAGCGAGGAAGAAGATAAGGTGACTTTTGTTATATATGGAGACTGGGTGCTTACGTCAGAATTAGTGAGATTTTGCAGCAGCTGAGTTTATTGAGCTTAGCTGCCTTCATTACTCCCGAACTTTCAATAAAAACAAATATGCTTTTTTCCTTAGAAATCTGCCTGGTCATCTTTAAGTCTCCGTAGATTTTGTATATGCTTTCTTGACTATATTTCAACTAAAAGGGTGCATACAAAACGTATTAATCCATTTGGGGTAGATTCCTCTGTTCTGCTCTGCTGAAGGAAAAATGTGTACTTTCTTGCAAGTTTGTTTACTCTAGAAGGCAACAAGAAACATCCTAAGAAAAACATAAGCGCATTAAGAGAGGAATGGTTCTAGCTATACATACAGTTTTTCTTAATGCCACAGAATCAACACATGTTTTACCAAAACCTATGTCCACAGAACAATCATTTAATACATGTATATTACTCTAAATGTATATCCTACATGAAAATAGGATGAATACAGTTAGGATTCCCAATTATGTTTAGTGTTTAGCTCACTAGATCATACTGTATATACAGTAAATGGATCAAATAGGAAAGGACCATATCCAATTTATGTTTATGTAAACTGAAGTTGGGAATATCCACTAATTTAAAATAGTCACCAATTTGATGTACAGTATGCAGTAGATGATAATTCTTTGATTGCATTTTTTATTTGAGTTTATAACAATCATATGGAACTCCCTTTCCCACTAATCATGGGTATAAATCGAGGCCTCTTGCCCAATCTGTTCCAGTTTCCATTGTACTAACACTTCTCCATTCTATTTATCACCACTAATGCAGCAGCACTTTGGTAATAGAGAGGTTCGGACTGCCTTGTATTTCTGTACAGGCATGTTGGCCCTCTAACCAAGCTTTGCAGAGAAAGAACTGTTCTGTTCATGAATATATCTGAAATCATTCAGCCTCAACCACAGTCATCTTACCACTGTAATTAGCCATACAGTCAACTCTCAAATGTCACTGTCTTATTAATACTCTGCTACCTTCACTTTGAAATTGTAGTTTTCTACTACTGAAATGCAGTTTCAAATGGCATATCTTACAAATGTAAAAACAATAAAAAAATAAGAATGTATTTTAAGCTACTGTATATCCTGTACATTACTCATTTCCAATTGAATATAAAAATCATAAGAATTATTTAGGTTCTATACTATTTGGTTTATAAAGGAAATATATTATTCCAATAAATTCTCACCTAGCCTCTGTGGATTGGAGTGCCCTGTATAGGTCATTTGGTTGTTATTATTAGGCATGCTGCTGATTCCTCAGCTGGTTAACCATATACTGGCATTCGGATCTGCACCACAACTTCTGCATTATTTATCTCACCTCTTTTTTATTTGCACATGATAAGCCTTTAGAACATTCCAAAGGCTTTTTTCTCACAGTATATACAGTACCTTTCCCTGGTACAACAGTATGCTTCTGGGTAAAAATAAAGTGTTAAACGTATTTCATTCTTTCTTTTTTGCATTCAACTAAGATCAATACAATTAATCCATTAATCTAATATAATTAATAAAATTAATTAATAAAACTAATCTTCCTGACAATATTTATAAATGCTATTAAAGACAAAAGAAAAGGGGGTTAGTAACATCTTAAGACATCTACAGTTTTTTTTCCTCTAAGTACCAAATAATTGTGTTTGACATTTAATAGTACACTACGTTTAAAACACAAATAGTTTTTGTATGAGGCATGCTTCAGAAGCTTATTTTTAATTAATGCACTCCTCCAGTTACAGGAATTCCTTATGTGTGACTTGGGGGATCATTAAGAATGTAGAGCAATTATTTTAACATTACCAAGAAAAAAATGCTCACACAAACAGAAACTGTAGGATATCACTGTAAGATCTGTTTGTCTTATTTCCCCCAAAACCCTTTTTGTCTCAGTTCCTGCTACACTTTGAGTTCCTCTGAATTTGGAAGTTAATGCTAACCAAAACCATTCAGCTGATTTTCCATGTCAGGTAGATACTTTTTAACTGAAGTGTGTCTTACTAAGACTGTCATCAGATGCTCCTGTAGCATCCAAAAGAAATCTACAGTACAGTATGTCTCTGAATCGTAATCCTGAATCCTTAGTCTAAATCCTAAATCTAAAAAAGTTATTTTTTTACTTAGCTTTGAACTAACTTTGATTTTTTTTGTCAAACTTTCATTACCACTGCAACTCGGCACCAGTAGGGAAGAAACTAGGAGTCTTATTTGAAGACATGCATGTGTTTATTATGATTTAATAATTTTAGCACCAAAGCTTTGGTCTAAAGTAGAGGACAGTTGTATAGTTACCAATAAGGGTCAGCCCTGCTGGCTTCCAGCGAACAGCAGGGGTCACTGTGCAGGATGAGGCAAAGACGCTATTTTCCTCCCATTTCTGCTCAGTCTTGTATACAGTACTTAGTTTATAGAAAGCAAAAGCTAGATAGTTAAAATACAGTAGTAGGGTATACAGTAGGTTTACTTCTTTTATGAGTTAAATAAAAACAGGATTTTAATAACATTTAAAGTAGATATCGGTGTAAGATAAGTGATTCACATTTTTATAAAAGGTAATAAGAAAGAGGGCTTATCATAAGGTGCCCTAGAAACAAAAACTGCTTTAATGGTTTTGCATACAAAGTGGGCAACATGAATTCAAATTCCACAATGATTGAACAAAAGTCAAATTTTCTGTAAACACTTCCAAACCTCAGATTAATTGGAATTAATGTACTTTGCATATAGAATCTGATCTTCTGAAGATACATGTAATGCTTAAATTTTTTGCGGGCCTAGAAGCAATCCAGGAAATTACTATGTATTGTTTTTGAATGCCCTTTCTGTATACTTGCTATTAATATTTGTACTGCATATACTGTAGCTAAATAATCATGGGTAACAAGATTTAATTTTTTTAACATCTTTTTCAATCTTCATTTAAGCCTGGATGGTGATTTAACTATATTGTGTAATTCTCCTCTAACGTAAAATATATGGTTTGTGACATAACTTAATGAAAGACATTCATAATCTTTAGTTAATTCCAGAAAGTTTTGGATTTTGAAAGCAAATTTCAAAATTAGAGTCAATAACAGGGGAAGATACCATTAAATTAAGTATTATCACTTACAGAGTGATTGGGTGGCTTGAATGGATATGATAATTCCTCATATTTGTGTAGCAATTTTTTTATCCCTAAACGTTATTATAGGGAGACATGTGCATAAGCAGTCCCATTACACAGATAATCAATGTGTAGAAGTGAGAATTTACTTCACCAATTGAACTGCTGAGGTCTCAACCTGTAATAAAGTCTCCCATATCAGTACTGACCAGGCCCAGCACTTCTTTAGCTTCTGAGATACAGTATAATGCGATCAGGCTAAAAAGTGGTTACAAACCACTCATTGTAAAGCTCTAAAGTGTCAGATCTGTATTGCAAATTGTGATCAAAGTAAAACTGTACTGTACATTATGCTTTCTTTGCTTTATTTTACTTTTCATTTTTCAAAAGAATCTTCCCATACTGTACATCTCTTTGTAATAAGTACTTCAGCATATTTTCTCCCTGTTTTCACTATTCTATATACAGTGGTCTTACAATAATATTTTAATATTTTTACAGCACATAACACTGAATTGTTTTGTGAAGGACTTGCTGGGTAAAAAACTATAAACATTATCTTGCTCCCCTACCATGTTGCTTCAATTACAGTGCTGAAGATCATTTTTTTGTTTCTCATGGTGCTCTTACCCTATCTGTTAAAAGTGGTAAATATTTGAATGGTATAGTGAAGCAATGCAAATATAATAACTTTTTCTTAGACAAAAAATATGAAATAACATTGTATTTCAACCAGACTTCTATACAGTATGAGTTTCACTGCTACTGCAAGGTTTGAGTATGAACTGGGTCCCTTTGCTTCATCTTGTATGAGTCAACTCCTTAACTTGCCAAGTAGCTATAATGTTTCAAGGACCTGAATAAAAATCTAAGCTCTTGTTGGTGTAAAACAACCACTCGTGTTCAATTGCTGGGAATAGTCATTGTGAAATAAAGCCTTATTCAGAATACATTCACAAAGCATAACAAATCTTTATATAATAACATGTAGAGTAATCTGTCCCTGGGTCAACAACAACAATAAAAACATCTAGTACTACTACAGTAGCAATATTACTAACTTCAATGACAATAAATCTTGGTACACAATTACAGTACAACCACTAGATTTAGAAAGAAAAACAGTACAGTAAGTAGTGAACAACCTACAAGTGAGTAGGTATATTGATGCAGACAAAACAAAAAGACACACAGAAGTGTTAATAACCTGTTACGTACTCATTTCATTGGAATGCATTATCTTGAAGCTAATAAGTCATTAAAATGATAGAAGTGACAAAAAAATAAATGCAGTGCATTGTTTTTAGCTGCAGCACTTACAAAAATGTACAGTACATAGTTTTAGAGCATGAATTTTATCTTAGGGCACTCTTAATAATATTGTCTCTTAAAATACATAATGTACATAATATTAAACAAAAGAAACCATAAACATAACACTGATGCATTTTGATTTTTTTTAGTATTCCCGGTAGTGTGATTTTTTTCATTCACTTTTAATGCCAAATTAATCTTCCATGTTTGCGCCTGATGACCAGTGGTGACTCAGAGATGCTTTACTGGTTTCAATATTGAAGAATGCAATGCCAATCCATTGGTTAACCTATCAAAGTTGACCTTGGATGTGTCTGGAACAAGACATCATGTCAACAATTCAACAGGCATGGTTTCTCCTGTAATGGGAACATCTCAGAACAGTAATAGCACTAATATTAAAGTGTTCACAGAGTGTTTCTCATGTTTATTGATCACTTTGGAATCAATTGTGAACAAGAGCCATTTCATGAAACAGTCCAGTGCAGGTGCTATAAATCTAATATTGACTGTTTTTCATGGCAAGTCCCATGTGGCCCTGCTTGTGTGATTATTGTTGCTTCAGCATGCAGAAATGAATAGCACTTATAAAATAACAATTCTACAATTCTGGGATTTTATTGTACTCATCATACAGTTACTATGGCATTTAACTAATGCAGTTAGACATTAAATATAGACCGTTCAATGCCCTGTTTGTCTCTTATCAAAAAGCAAATCTCAATCTGATCTGCTCTCAAAGCTGAAGTATCCTCAGCTGAATGAACACTGAATAAGAATTAATGTTTTTATGTTCTAAAAGCATATGCTGTAATTTAAGCTTAATTGATTGAATTGTGCTCTGAATCTGTATAGTCTCATTTATTCATAAGGAACCTTCACATATTGTACAGTACATTGTGAATTTCAGAACAACTGTTAACAACATGTGTACAGTATGTCTACATGTAGGGTTTATTTGGTTGGGGAACATAACATATTCATTTCAATAGATGTGTTTTTAAGTGTGGAAATCCAGTACACAGTAGAACCGATTATAGGATCAATGAGATCAATTACTTTGCTTCCATAATATCTAGGACTTCATTTAAAGATAAGAGATTAAGATAAACTTGCATTTAAGCTGTTTAAAGTGCCTTCCAGACAAGGCTCTCTCTGAAATCATAGCAGTACCTCAGAGCAAGCCTGCATGCAAATTTTAGAGGTTAATTGAGATAAAATATAGGCCGCCAGAAGAAAAATGTAAAGTTTAGTGCCTTAATTAGCTCTAAAGATGGGATACTTAATCTTTAAGACAGGTTTCAATACAATGGGCTAACAACCCTGTAAATGTGCTGCCATATATAACCTAAGGAACGTGAAAGCATTTCAGTTGTATTTGACCTCTCTAATAAGTTAATGCTGCTAGCAAACTGCTGTCAATTAAGGAAGATTGACTAGAATTATTGGTATAGTACACTTTGGAATTGCCAAGAATACCTATTTATTATTTATTCATGTAGATTTCCCTCTTTGTGATTGCACTTCTCAAACACAATCAAAACAGCAACAGCTTCACTGACACTGTACAGTATGTATTATGACAACCACCTCTCTTATCTTTATTAGTAAAAAAAATATTCTGTTCTTGTATTAGGATCAATGACATACAGTACCTTCTCAAAAACTGGAACTTGAACACTATGCTAAGTAAGAATTTCAGGAAGCCTGAGGTGTGTCAGATATTTGTGTATATTCCATTTGTGTATGCAGGCACTGACATTTTGATTTTACTTAAATTCAATTAAAAAAATATCCCTTTAACTTGTCTTTTTGACAGGTGAGAATTTGAGCATGATAAATTAGTCATACAGTACACAGTATTATAGTTGTAGTTACTAAATATTGTATGGTGTTTATACAGTATGTTTAACTATTTCTACTCTATTTAAAATAGTCCGGTAGTAAGGTAAAAAATCTAAACCATAGGGCAGAGTATCACATAAACCAAATATATAATATAAAAATATGAAAAACAAAACATGCAATAATTTCTCAAGGGAGCTGGTGGCCAATGAGATTACTCCAAAGTTAGGTAGATGTAGGTAGATGTCAGTGAGCCAACTCTTTGTCTCTCTGAACCCTGCCTTCATCCTCCGTCATAAGTGTTACTGACAAGATATCAATGCCATCCCTAAACCTGGAAAAGGAAGTAATGCAACTCCCCAATTAGCTTGTGTGGATCAATATTTTATACCAGCAACATCTGCCTTTTTAATAAAAAATGTCCTTGAGGTTTCTCTGAGCAAATTAATGTTGCTTTTAATGTAGCCAACAATTGACACCAAGAGATCTGAAAGATTAATGCGTGTGAACACTAGAATATCTGTGGAGTTCGAGTCAACAGCTAATCCCTCTTAATGCTGTCACAGAGCTGCTCGCACGGCAGTCACATCCCAGTTCCACAGCTTGTTATTTTTGATTCATTAATTCCCACTTGGTTCGCAGGTCCTACGCCTCCAGCTACCCCTGCCTTGGAAGTGGATTACAAGTTCTTTTGTACAGCTCTCCACGCATACAGGCAGAAAGCCCTGCACATTATCACTCAGAAATCGTTTACTTTGTTCTCAGAATTAGCCAAGATTAGAAGTGAAAGTTGAAAGTGGATATCTTCTTTTTACTCTGCCTGGAGTTCTAGGAGAATATATCTTTTAACCATCATAGATCAAAGAGCCATTGCATTGACTACACTGCCTTTATTTGGAGTTGCAATAATTCCCAACTTCCCAAACACCTGCAGGTAGTTCCTCTATTAGCACAAAGGTAAAGGGGAATCAGTCCTGTTGTACCTTGTCCGAATTTAAATTCCCTGCAAACCTAGCTCTACAGCCACAAATATTACTACCTTTATTTTGTACATTTTTTACGGCTTTGACATCATATTTCATTCCTACTAGGTTTCTTGACCAAAGAGCTGAATCCTTACTGACTCCAAACCCAGATGTGTATAAGTTGCTGTGTTGAGATAACGGCATTAAGGCACCATTTTTTTTCTCTTTTCCAAGTGTAAGAGAGAGCATTCACCCCTTAGATTAGATTCATACTGTAAAATACAGGTGTCTTTGATACACAACTAATGATTTGCTTGTCCGACTTGTGGTTGTGACCTCCCAAGAGAACCTTGTGAAAAGGAAAGGGGAATATTAATAAAATACATTATATTGTGTGTATATATGTCAGAGTTAAATTTATACTATTGCATACCAATTTACAAGAGCAAATGTTGAAAACCTATTGTTTACTTGTACGAGGTTTTCAAAAAAGTTTTTAATTTATTCCAGATTTCTTATCAGATGGACCCCAAATGTCTTGAGATGTTCAGATACATGAATGAGTCTTCTGGAAGTGTATTACTGTATGTTTCAGAAAGCTCACTGTAGAAAATTAACCAAAACAACAAGAACCTATACAAACAAACACAGTCAGAGGTGACTGCCTAAGCAGTGACTCCTACTGAGCACTTCAGTAGCAAAATTAAAACAAACTGTTGCATGAAATGCCAAAGGATTTGGCTCACGGGGGGCTCAATTAATACAATAAATACTGTATGTACAGTAGCACTGATAAAAAGTCATGTTTTGGACCTAGAACTGTTCGACTTGAACCCATTGTTTAAGTCTATCACTTTTGTCCCTAAGCAAATTGCATTTCTTTTTTATTTTGCTTTTGTTAAACACAGAAATAAAAAATGATAACAACTGACAACGGCACAATTAAATGTTGAAGTAATACAGCTTCTATTTACAGTATTGCCACTCAATTATTCCAAAGTTCCTCTTTAGGATTTGCAATTTCAAGTGGAAGAACTTTAAATTTTAGTTTTTTCTATTTGGGATCACAAAGAAACTGAAAATTTTAAAAAATAATACTTCTTTAAGATATAAACTGCTGCATTTAAGTCCAACTGGAAGACAAAAAATGTGTATATACAGTATATATGAATGCATACAGTATTTGCATGTTTGCTTGCTTTTTCCTATAGGAGATGGGGACGGATGTACTATTGGATCACAGCATGCCCTTTAGATCTAACAAATTACTTAGTGTAAAGTACTTCAAATATGTCAGAAAAAAATAAGCACTGTCCAAAATAAATACAAAAGATAATAGCATACTTAATTCCAGAAGTTCTGATTATATTAAGATCAGCACTTTTCAAATACATGAGAATATCTGTTACACCATGGTACAGTAACTGCCACGGAAGCCAGGGGTTAGCTGTGGAGAGAGACTGGCAAGACGGTAGGACCCTATGCATAGCGGTAGGAATGGAGCGTACGAGAGGGTTAATCCAGGCTCAAGGTATTGGGTGGAGTCAGGGTGAGACATAAGCCCTAAGGTAGAAGACGTGGTGCGACCTGGTGAGGTGAGCCTCTCGACAACCGATCCCAATGCCAAGCGCGGCGGAAGGAGAGACCCAGAAATATAAAGCCCCAGACAAAAGACACATAAGGAAAGCCCAGGGAAACTAGAAACAGGACAGAGCAGGAGCGCCCTCCGGCTGTGGAGAGTGTGACAGTACCTCCCCCCACCCCTCAAGGGCGGCTCCTGATGCCCCCAAAATATATGCTGCACAGCACTGGGGGGAGGAAAAACTTAGCTGAAAGGAAACCTCTGGGAGTACACTGCTGAGAGCTACCCCCTCCTCCGGGGTACAAAAACCTTTATTGGTTGGAGGAAGGGGGGGGACTGGGTAAGGCTCTGTCGGAGTGAGACCACAAATAAACAGACAAAACATGTAACAAAGCACAATTAGCCTTGACAGAACAGGGGATCAAAAAACAGACAAAAAACATGGAGACGGCGGGCGTGGGAGCCCAGGTGAACAAAACACGAAAAAATAACCCCTGATGGAACAGAGACCTGGAAATATAAAGCCCCAGACACAAGACACACTGGAAGTACAAGGAAAGCACAGGGAAACAAGGAGCAGGAGCGCTCTCCGGCTGTGGACGGTGTGACAGTACCCCCCCCCAGTATTGTTGATTGGGGGGACAATCAACAATAACAACAATAATAACAAACCCAGGGAGACAAGAAACCAGAAGCCAGGTAGGCCAGGGAACCAGAAGCTAGAGTGGCCAGGAAACCAGAAGCCAGGGCGGCCAGAAAAACAAAAAGCAGGGAAAGAAGTAAAGGGAGACAAGGAACAGAAGCCAGGGTGGCCAGGAGACCACTCGCGGAGTCCAATGTAGGCTCTGTATTCTGGCACGGAAGCCGTGGGCTAGCTATGGAGAGAGACAGGCGAGACGGTAGGACCCTATGCGTAGCGGTAGGAATGGAGCGAACAAGAGGGTTTGTCCGTGCTCAAGGTATTGGGTGGAGTCAGGGTGAGACATAAGCCCACAGGTAGTGGACATGGGGCGACCTGGTGAGGCGAGCCTCTCGACAACCGATCCCAATGGCGAGCGAGGAGGAAGGAGAGACCCGGAAATATAAAGCCCCAGACACAAGAGACACCAGAAGTACAAGGAAAGCCCAGGGAAACTAGGAACAGGACAGAGCAGGAACGCCCTCTGGTTGTGGAGGGAGTGACAGTAACATGTTTGTGAATTTTTACAAGCTGAGGGATGTCTATTCAAAATTCAATTTTTGAAATAATGTGACATTCAGACAAGAATGAGTGGCAAGCCCCTTACAACATCTTTTGAAGGCTTGTGTTTGCTAAGACATTGGAAAAAAGTGTTAATACATGTTTTTGGAGTAGAAAGAATGTATTCCCTGTTCTATTCTACTGTGCATGCCTTGTGCATGTTCTGTAATCTTAAGGTGTGTGTTCTTTTTCTTTTGGAAACACTACACATAATAAGACTGGGATACAAGTTTTAGAAAATGTTTAGAAAATGTATATCTGTTCTTCAAAGAGAAATGCACTGTTTTGCCAGTGAATAATAAGATGTTCTATAGTCAAACAAAGTCAAAGACACTGCATTCATCACTGATAGCCACATACAGTATTCTATGAAATAACAACATCTCATACTGTATACGTAGTAAGTAAAAGAAATGAATGTATTAAAAATCTAAACATACAAAGAATCAATTTATTTCAACGACACTCCTATAGTCTATAAAGTAATCAGTTTATGATATATTGAAGCAGTGCACAAAAAGAATGGTTCCTATTCTTGTTAAAACTGCTGGACAAATGGAGTAAAGTTCTCCCACCACCCCTGGAGGGGAGCACTATATTACAGTATATTAAGTAAAATAAAATCCTTAATCTTCCTTAATCTAGTTTCCCAATGGGATGTGCAGCCCCAACCAGGAAAAAACTCCTGGTGTTTTAAAATAGTTACTCTTTTTAACTCTTTCCATATTGAAAATGTGGCTGAGCCTCAATGGTGAGGTGTTTTCTGAGTCTGAGGGTTAGGGATCAGACATTCTTCAAAGAGTTTCCACAATCTTCCACTCATTTGAGTGGAAAATATGCTTAACTGAATCACAATATTAGTCTTAAATGATTCAGCAACTTTACCAAATCAAAGAGAATGTACAGTATCAACAACGGTAAAATTTTCTTTTTTGACAAGTATTCTGTTATTAGTAATGTGTTGAATTGTGTTCTCAATGCGCATGGTTTTTGTGGCTTACAGGTTTGAAAACTTTTGCTTTTAAGGTAATTTAGACAACATTCCATTTTAGGGCAATGGAGTCTATATAGCCATATACAGTACTGTTGGATTTTCTGTTTACAGAGATCGTTTGTCTACAGTTACATTAGCCAGTAATTTCAGATCCATAAGAATATATCAACTAACCACCTTGTTCTACTTTAACAACCCTGTGGATTTTGGAAAACAAGCAGATTTAGGAGGATGGAAGGAAAAATAAATGTGAAAGAAGAGGTTTGAGCCTTCTCCTAAACCCCTTCGGTATCTCCCATATAGTAAAAAAAAATGTATATTCTGCAGTTGTGTTAATGGGGGAAGAAAAATCCTTCTATAAGCAGCTATACTTATACTCAGCAGGTCCTCGCCACAGGATGCCCCTACAATTATCACATGAAGTGGAATCAATCATCTTTTTCCTTTCCCTGCTGTGGTCAGTGGGTGGTTATCATGTTCCTTCACTCTACAGCTCCAGACGTTACATTCATTGCCAGAGCAGTCACGGCTGGGGATGAGCTGTAAGATGCCTTCCTCTCCCTGAACTATCTCTAGAAAGTCTTTTACAATAAGTCAACTTGAGCATGAAGAGTGAACTTCCCTAACATGGGCAAAATCAACAGTACATACTGTACGTCTGTTTAATCCAATGATTAACAGTGGGTTGACATTGTTTCTTACCAATTACACTGCAAAAAGAGTCAAATTGTTTAATCAAAGTTGTGTCTGGTACCGTGCAGTATCCTGTTACAACCACAGATAGATCACTACTTATTACAGTATAAGACAGCAATTGAAAGACATTTTTTTTTCTAGTATCTAATATGATTATTTTCTGTTATGACAAAAAGACTGCAATTAAAAGACAGGATGTTAGTACAAACAGTCCACATTCTTCTTTTGAAATTTAAATCATCTTGCTTTGTGATGGCACAATACATTATGTGAGCCTGCTATCTGTACAGTATATTTCTATATAATAGATTATTGACAGTCATTTTACTCCCTTAAAGACTGTCTACTGATAATTCAGTAACTGCTAGTACTGTATGTACATTTACCCAGCCTCAGGAAGAAAAAGAGAAAACTCAGGAAGAAAGGCCTGTCACTTCTATGTTTTTTCTAGCATTATGCTACATTGTAGTTCCAAAGAGCTCTAGGCAATGCAAGCTGCTGGCTAAACATTTCTGGTATTCGCTCCTTGGATAGGGTGGAAGGAGATGGTTGCTTGGAATTGCTTGAGAAAGACTAGTGAATACAAACCAGTCAATCCATCATCACGTCTCTGGGAAAAATGTACTGCAGAACTTTTAAAAAAATATTCATGTATGACAGAAAAACTAGCCAGCCAAGATATGATAAATTCCCCAGATACAAAAAACACCAAAAATGCAAGAAATTCACATATACACTTTGTGAAAATGCAAACCCTTTGCTGGGAAGTTGTAAAACTAATGCTTTGCTTCATTAAAGACTACAGTAAAATTCATACTGAAGCACAACTTGGCTCTGGAAAGGGTTCTAACACAAAAAGAGTGTAAACAAAATCAGAAAGGCAAAATCATTCCACTGTTTTACGGTTTCAGCCTCTCCCATGGTAGAGACATACTGTAACATTGGTTCTTTCAAAAAAATGCAGGACTTCAGATAATAAACCAACAACAACCTAAAAAGGGAAAACGTATGCATTTAGAACCTTACTTACTTTATATTCCTACTGTCACAGATGTTAATTTTTTGTACAAAAGCTGCAAAACTGAAACTTCTGCCAAAGCGCACTCATAGGATCCTTGCTCATAACTTTAATTTATACAACTGGAGCATATGAGCAGCTTCACATGGCAGCAGATTCAATGCATGACTTCTCACAGTAAGCAAGATAGGGAGGAGACTCAGCTCCACCTGTTTATCTTAGCACATGCCCCGTTGCACTCCAGGCAATGGCAATAAGTCCTGGAAGACTGCTGGCAGCTACCGCGCATGTGCAAGATTGAATGGGGTGCTCACCGCTTCAGTCCATTAAACAGACAGTACTGTTGAAGTGCCAGTATCACGTGAGGGGGAAGGAAATACAGGTCACCTGAAAGAAGAGAAGTACGCAGATCAATAAGAAAGACACTGGGGGTTCGACGAGCTAGCGAACATCTGTGATGAGCTGCCTCTGGCTTCGGGTCAGTTATTGAGGTAGCCCCTGAAAGGCATAAGGAAGAACATCGTCTCACTGATAGGCAGACACTGGAAACTTTCATTATCTTCCTTCATGAGCCACCTAGCTATATAATTTACCTGTTTATTTTCCCCTTAGAGCAGTGAAGAGGTCCTGCCATAGGTCTTCCGCCTGATTAATAATGTAGTCTGATTGAGACTAAACATTTATAAATACAAAAAATCCTTAATGCCTTTTTTAACACCAGAAGGGGCAAACTATGACTAATGACTAGATAACAGTGCCTCATACCTCCATTATTCCTGGAATCAAACACAAGCTACAGAAAAGAACGTTTATGTTATGTGCTTGGTCTAGTGTTAAAACTTATAGATAGGTGAGGCGCTGGAGTAGTTGTGGAATATTTTGCTACTTTTTTTTTTGCTTTTGCTTATATAGCATTAATCAGTTATGCAAATTTAATTATACTTTCAATCATCAAGGATTTAAAACATGAAAGCCCTATACAGAGGGTCTATCTACTGTAAATCACTGTTATATTAAAATCTTAGCTATATGATATCCAACTGTGTGTTATTTTACTATATCCTTTACTGCTTGTGACCTTTCTCTGGCAGAGAAAGATGATGTGCACAGATTTAACACGTTTGCATCTCACCCGGGGAAAAAAGGCTGCAGGTGTAGTAGAGTTGCCACCTTTTCCATAGGTAACTGTCAAACAAAAGTTGTATGTCCTCACTCACTGTCTGGTTGTTGGTGATGGTGTCCTTCTTAGATATGTCCTGTGCTGTAGGGTGGTCATTTCATGTCTCCTTTGGCGTTCAGCACATCATGACATATCAGCCTGGATAAGGGTCCAGCTATTCAACTTCTTAAAACTGATGAAATTTGACAACTGGATTGTCCAGGTGAAAACCAGAAAGGTGGCAACCCTAAACTGACCTGAGGAAATTATAACACAAACATTTTAAGAAGAAAATTGTCTCAAAGAAATATACTATATGTATGATTCTCCACATAAAATTCTCCACGTGAAATATGCATGTTAATTATTTATCGACGTATTAGAATAAAACATATTGTTCAACTTGGAAATATTTTGTAATGTTCATCTATCATGTCTTTGTTCACGTTTAATTACATGATCCAGCAGCAGCAATGGTTGTGCCCTGCTATCTAATTTTTAATTATTGTTTATATTAATAGTTATATTACAGTAGATATGTAAAACAAAACAATGTTTGCAAGGGAATGTCAATGAAGAAAATCTGATTCAGTCTGAAAAACCGCATTCAGCAGGAATGAGACATTTTTCTTCTTGAATATTGAGCACGACTAATATCTAGAATTTAAAAACAAGAGGAAAAAATGAAACATGAAAATATATTTACTCTCAATGTAAACATAATTGAATATGATCTACTGTACAGTGAGGAGCATGGTGGCGCAATGGTTAATATTGCTGCCTTGTGGTGCTGGGGCCCTGGGGTAAATTCTGGACCTCATGCTCCGGTTTGCTCCCACAGTTCAAAAACATACTGGTAGGTTAATTGTGTTTCTGTGTTTGTGTCTGTTCATCTGCTTTGCAATGGACTGGCATCCCATCCATGGTGTACCCTGCCTTGTGCATGTTACTTGCCAGGATACTGTAGGCTCCATCTTCCCAGAGACATTGAATTGGGTGAAGTGGTTAGAAAATGGCTGGATGATTTGCTGTTATTTTTGACCTGTCATCTCAAGTTATTATTCATGACGATTCTTTATTGACAAATAAAGAGGCCTTTTGATCTGACAATTCAATAATCCACTATTCTAAATGGAGTATTAATGATTGTTTTTGTATCTGCCTGCCCCACAGTACAAATTTGTAATATCGGGGAGGAAAAATAGACAAGAAGAAGGAGTTATTCTAAAAATGATGGATTCTCCCTCAACCCATATGCTGATGTGAGGTAAAAGGGATGAGCATTGGAGAATTCTACAGAACCACCAGATGGACAATGTATAGTCTGCTGCAGTAGGGACCTGACTGAATATCCCCAACTAAACCTAGGAACTATTGGGAAAGTGCCGTGTTCAGGCCATACAAGGCATTGGAAAATGTAGAAGCATTCAAAGTTTTCTCAGGAAAACTTGGAAAGAACCTTAGAAAGGAAGACAGGGAAAAAGCCAAGGCCTGGATATCTAAAGTATCTTGGATACAGCCGATACGGTAAAATACCCTTGTCCAAGGAAGCCATGACCTCAGTTTTAAACCACCACTGCTTAAGAGTGAAAGAAACGTTTCTTTTTTATATATTACACTAGGATTTATCAAATTATCCTTAATTTTAGGATTTTCATTTTAATTCTTTCATGATCATGTTTGCTAGAAATAGTATGGTAATAAAACATACAGAACTCTGTCTCTGTTTAATTCAGAATCTTTTCAGAATCCTTAAGAATCTGGGTGTAGTTAATTAATATTTAAATACATACAGTACACAAATAAATGGAGAGGTCTTAATTATTGTTAATTTAATAACCATATATTTTTATTCTGACCATATATTTTACCATGTTGCACAGAGCACTGTATCAGGAAAGAATTATATTCCTAATTTCTGTGTGTCCAGCATTGACATTGCCAGTCTGACATTGCCCTTAGAACATCTTTTTGAATGCTCAAATTGGCATAGTTGCAGAGAACTCAAGTTCATGCCCTGTCTGCTCTGCTGAAATGTAAACCAATATTGTTTTCATACACTGGCAGGCTTAGACTGACTATTTGATTATGCTGACAATAAATCACTAGGTCTTTAGGTTTAACAAAGTGAACAAAGTAGTGTTTAAAATCATTTTGATAGTCCCATTTTAAGAGAGTGATAGAGGAAGTGCTACTACTTGTCTTCAACCACTGTACCTGTTGACTCATGCAGGGGTTATACTGTAACTGCAAGAGTATAAGAGTTTCTCTGAAGTTAAATTAATTTAGTAAAATACTGCATACTGTACATAATGATTAAACAATCATTCACATGGGCTGTACCATTTTACAAAAAAGTTCATAATTAAACATTCATAATTATGATAATAAGAGGAGAAGAAGCTTGATAGAACAAACAGGATTTAAAGGATCACTGAAGAGCAAATGCTCAGTTTCTACAAAGCTTTTATCCAAGTGCTTCTCATTAACATCAAACAGGGTTAGATTGTCATCTTCTGTATTCATTCTGGCTGGTTTGAAAACAAACAACTCTGTTCTAGTACCCAAAACCTACAGCTGGATTCTATGTTTTCACTGAAGACATAGTATAAAAGGTTTCTCTGAAATGTTTGCAAAATATTCTTTTTTTTTAGCTGTACCGTTGCAAATGCAACATGCCAGGGAATACTATTTCAAAGAGGAGAGGGCATTGCCAAAATGTCAGAGGAATGTCAAGAAGGTAAAGTGAAAAACATCAGGGAAACACTTTCAACACAATATGACAATCGTTGGTATACAAATGCATTTGCACTCATAGACATTATTTGACAGTGAGTCAGCTTAATTACAGTGTGGAGAGCAGATTGATTCATACCATGAATTTTGCAGTCACAACCTTGGTTCTTTCAAAGACATCAAGTATCCAATATTGAAAAATCAATCAATACACTACTCAATATTAAAATTTATAGAAGAGTTATTTTTTCCTGTTGAGCTACTGTATCTGCAGAATTGGAGAATTAAAATAGATTTGATGGGATTAGTTTAATGTCCCTTGATCACAACTAAAAAGAAACAACTTGCCATAAAGGACCAAATGGATGTGCTGTTTTAATGTCAGCAGTGATATGGGCCTTCAGAGGTATAAAATATGCAGAGATTATGCCAGACTCCACTCAGCATCCTTGTCATACAGAATACACAACTGCAATGGTTCTCTATGTAACAATCTGAGTACCAAACACAGGGTACTTAGACTGGACAAGGTATTGTATTTTAAGATTTTATCAAATGAATAATGAGTTTTTATTATCAACCACGAGATAGATGAAGCTAGTAATGAGGGATTACATCCAGTTACAGTACATTGGTATTCAGACATATCACTTTAAAATGAATGAGCTTGATAGTCAAGTGTTTTGCTTCACTGTGCACCTCTGTGGTAGGGGTTACCTTTACAATTAAATGAATAAATCCTGGTAATATTGCCATTCTATACCACCTCAGTAATACTGTTACAAGCACAGCTAGTCCTAATTAACTCCAATTACCCAATTACAACACCACACCCCTTCCCTCACTACTTAAACCCTGTGCTCACCTTGTCCACTGCTCAGTTTTAGGCATCTTTCTGCCTCCTGAGCTCTTGTTACGTACAACCTTTGACATCTTGTGCTCTGGGACCTCACCTATTGGACCCCTTTCCAGCTTGTACCTTTTGACCATTCTTTCGTCTCGCCCTTCTCAGATTAAATGTGATATATACTGATAAAATACTGTATTACATAAGAAACAAGACACTGTGTTATACCAGTGTCTACCATGCATCTGTGCCATTATTTACATTTCACAGTACTAAATGCACAATAATATGGCCATGACTATTTAGTGAAGAAATCTTAGTTTATGCCCCAGTAGTCTATGTATACCTCTCAAATCTTAGACTGCTGAGATAACTGCTGGGTCATGGTGACATCAATGAGGGATTCACTTATGGTTCAGTCAGCGCTGAACTTCCTGCATATCACTGAAGAGCCTGTAGTGTGTCTAAAGATGAATGGCTTGATGAGTAGGGGGCATACGAGGAACCTATCTGCACTTCCTTTTTCTCCCTATGTGGGTACAGGGGTCATCACTGTGAACCAAGACAAAGACACAACTGGATATTCCAAATTGGGTAGTACAGTATATAATAAAAATAATTGTTAATTATAAATTTATAAAACAAAATCAAAAAGCAAAAGGGTATACATTTATCAGTGTGCAATCTCACCTTTTTAAAGTGCATCATTACAGAATAGGCACCACTGGCATAAAACGAAATGAAGATTTACTTTGATTAATGATGGACATTAACAAGAGAAGGCACATTCTTCTAGTACAGATAATTTATAAAGGTTGTAAAATGAACACTTAAATATAGTCCCACAGACAAAACCCAGGATTTCTTCTTATACAATAAGAATACTCTTCTGAAAATCTAATTTTCTTTGGATGCAGTTTCAACACAGCAGGGTGAATAGCAGGTATGCTCGTCATTAAAGGCTGTCCAGAGGCCACAGTCACCTCTCTGCACAGATCCAGACACCCTAATAATGCAATTTCTTAATATTCTGCACAATCCCCACAAACAGCAAATTCAAATTAATATGTAAATGATTAGTGATAAAAAAATAGCTTCCAAAAAGCAACATCAAACATCACAGGGAGTCCACTTAATCGCCTAGCCTTGAGAGTCACAGCCTGCCTAATTAATCCAACTCAAGGTTACTGACTATAAGAGTTCATTTACTATGCTGGAGGCCTACATTTCTGCATCTTTGCCATGCTACTGAAACCATTGAACACCCCCCACTGCACGTTGATATATAAACATTACTGCGTGACAGGTGACATGGTGTTTCATCATCAAAGCAAAAGTCTGATTCTGTTCCTGCGCTGCCCAGCACAATGCATGTACAGTACAGTATTGATCTTTGCATCATAATACCTACAAATATATTAAAATTGGATAGCACATCTTGTCAAGAAAAGCACATTTGCATGATCTGGGAGCATTTACTCTTGCCCTTTAAATTATCGGTGGCTGCCCATTATATAGTAGAAGAGTTCGAAATATCACTGCTTACTGTATGCCCCTTTTACCTCTCTCATTCTAGAGAAGCAAAGCTTACATTTCTAACACCAGCACCCCTCATGTCCCTGGGTCCCTATGAAGCGCACAGAAAAGCACTTTATCACACAGATCTCAAAAGCACAAAGGAAGTTTGGGGAAAAAAAGCAACATTTTCAAGGGTAGCGGGGTGCTGCTACAGAAATACAAGATAACAACGTTACCTTCAATTGTGGCTCTTTTTGGCAGGATTGTCACAGCCCCTACAGCGGCATCCTCAAGTTGATGAATGGGACTGTATTTGGCTCCCCAGCTGTCTGATCCAATCCACAGGAAATGACCCACTTGGTTTGCTCTTTTACTGGCATTGAGAATCCCCCTGCAGAGCAATCCCAAAATGCACTGAAGCACATAGTGACAGATTCCCCATCAACAATAGCTATTTCAATCATATTCAATGCTCTCAATGTTACGCAAATGTCTCATTCCTAGTAGTATTCCAAATACAGATGTTTCCTTCATGTGCATTCTTGACCAGCAAATCTCAGCTCAAAGAAACTTGAAACTGCACAAGTGCCTGTGCGTGTATTATCTCACAGACACCTTTTAATAAAACAAGGTTAAGTTGCAGAATAATTACCAGAGTGTGTTGCTTATTAATATATTATATATATATTGACACAGATTTGTCCAGAATTCAGTTATGCAGTTTTGTCATGTAACCTAATTATCACTCAGCAAATTAAACAAATTTCGTTTTTTGAATTGATGGTGATAGACACATGAGGGACTAATTATGCCATTTAAATGCATAGCCTTCTTTGAAGTGAAATACATCAGTCAAGAAAACGACTTAAGGGAAACTGTCCAGAAACCTCAATATTCAGCAAACACCTCATTCCCATAATCCCCTTTAACTCTGGGTAAACATCCCTAGAGACGCTTTCGATTGTCTACTTGGCTATGTCACATTTTCTCAAGACGTTGATTAGAACCAACAGTGGACCAGCCCTTAATACACTGAGGAAGCCAATAACAAGCTAGAATTAATAATAGGTGTTTCCCAATATAATGGATGTAGTATAAAGCAGAACCACAATCCATAAACATCCTGGAATGTAGCAAGCTTTTACTGGAATACTGTCAGAACACACAAAAGCTTGCTAGTGAATTGAACATCCTCTCATTAATGAATCCCTCAGTGTGATGTCTAGTTGACATCATTAAAGACCAAATGAGTGCCGTATTTATCATGCACTAATACATTTCTGAATTTCAGAACATGTACCATGTTGTTTTTGTCTCATTAATCCTTAGTAAGTTGGTTTTAATTAAGTCTCATTTATTAGGTTTGCAATTAAGCCACTATTTCTGTTAACACAGAAAATCCCATTTTGATTTGTTGAGTTGATTTGTCCTGAACATTATAGAAGAATGGTGAACATAACTTTTGGTAATTCAGAATCTCTTCTAATAATCTTATTTATTATGTTGTAATAGGGCAGCTGTCATTCTGGGGGGAGTTTGCATAGTTGTGATCTCTACATAAAATGGAATGCAAGACTCTTCGTGGATAGTTCTTTCTATTTAGTTAATTATTTCTGTGAGGATCTTGGGAAAAAATTGTTCATTTACCATCCCTTTTCCTCCACCGGATGTCCTGGTGTTTCAAACTATATACCGTACTGACAAGTGAAACAAATTCCTTAGTCTTAGCCTACTTTTAAAGAGCACCAACCACAAAGCTTACCATATTAATTTACCAAAACCAGAAAATACTGAGATCCAATTGAGGTGACAGCCAAAAAATGCAACTACAAAACTTTCTTTTTTCTACCTCTATGGTAAAACATGATTGAGACAAGATTGAGATTGGGATTTTTTTTTCTTTCTAGAGCCTATATTTTAAGAAACATCTCAAATCTAATGAAATCACAAATACACATAAGGTTTCTATCAATGAGGGTTTTTTTAAAAATTCTTTTTCAGGCATTTTTAAAACCTTTAAAACTACTGTCAATCTTTTTGTTTTCTAAAGAGTATTAAAAACGTGAATATTTGTACAGTATGTACCAATATCATTAGGTATATTTTAATCTCTCTCACTATGTTTTTTTCCATGTTAACAAAAAGATACAAATGACACTGTGAATATTACAACAGAGCCTCATCTGCATATCTCACAGTATATCTCTTTTATCTCAGTGGTAACATGGTGTTTACTGTACTTACCTTATATCTTCATCATTAGCAAAGATGACCACCGTCCTGGCATGGCGTGTTTCCAGAAGGTTCCTGATGATTTTATCGAAATCTGACTGCTTGTGTTCATGTGGGATTTTTAGAGACTGAGCAATACAAATGCCACCTGAAAAGGACACAAAAAGGTGTCAATTAAAAAATAAAATGAACAATGACCTAATAATAAGGCTCCTTTAGCAGTTTAAGAGTTCTAATATGATCTTAAAAGGGCATTCTTAAATCGAAATGTATGTGTTCATGTCAGTCTACGTTACATTATTCCAAGACAAAGAATCTCAAAAGCTTTTTAATAAACAAATAGATCTGTAATACAAATGAGAAGCAGAAAGACTAATTGTTTCCACAATGTCCTAAACAGATGCATAATAAACTCAACATTAGACACATTTAATGCTTGTAGACACCTGTGTTACAGCTAATTTGACCTTTCCACATCCATCTTACAGAGATTACAATAAAAAAACTAATAAAATAACCATAGGGCATTTATGAGCATAATTAATGCAATGTGAAAATGAATTCTGGCGTAAATCAGAATACCTAAACAAATGTCCAAATACAGTAAAATGAGCATCATAAAAAGCTTTTCACACTATTTACATACTGTATGCATTTTTTTAAACAACAACATGTACAGTGCATGTTTTGGATATTCAGGTGGGTAGCTGTGTCAGCATGGATAGGCTGCAAAGGAACAGGTAATAGGTTTATTCCATGCTGAAAAGAAAAGAAAGAAAACACAACGTTTCGGCCATGGACCCTTCTTCAGGTCTTCCTCACACCTGAAGAAGGCTCCACGGCCGAAACGTTGTGTTTTCCTTTTCCTTTCAGCATGGAATAAACCTATTACTTGTATATTTTGGACATTGCTTAAATGTTTGGTGCCATTTTGAATAATGGACGATACATGACTGAATGTGATATATTCAAACAGATTTGTTGCAAAGACACTAAATAACCTCATTAGAGAAAGAGAGAACCCTCATGTGAGAGGGTTGATTAAGCGTAGGTAATGAAGTGGTTTAATGTGTTGAATGTCAAGTCTGGTGAAAATGAAAAAATAAGAATACAGGAGCCAACATCTCACTTATCAAATGAGTAACACCTGTGCCATCGGTGTCTGTAGTGGAGGAAAATGTCCCCCATCCCTGGACAAAGGAATATGAAAAATTGTATTCACAGAAGGGGTTTGTAAAAGCAGCTGAACTGGCTTTCACCAGCTAAGCTTCATCTTAGCAAACCACCTCCAGACCTGAAAGTTTTACAACTCATTGGAGCTACCACAGCACGATAACTATAGAAAATAAATTCTCTACTGCTTACATACAGTACATTACTTGTTTATCTCATTTTGTGCTAAAGCTACTGTATACTTCTTAAGGTAGATAAGAGGATGAGGCCCATATCTGGTAATCTTACAGTTTCTATGAGCTCCTCTGGAGATTGTTTCTTCTGCTATCTGTCTGAGTCTTACAGTCCTCATTCCTTTTTTTCTGGCAAGTTGGAAATTTGTATCACATAGTTGAATTTAACCCTCACTTCAAGTGCCACCTCAATGTTGGAGGTGTGTCTACACAATGTCTCCCACTGTCTGGGGTGCACACAGACAGCATTTTTTAGCATGGCAAGACGTAAGCACATCATTGAAGTCCAAGAACAGTCCTTCAATGATAGCGCATGATCTAACATCTCATCAAGATCCATGGGAAGCTCCAAGTGTGATTGCTTGGGTACACATGCCACAAGACACCCTCTACAACCTAGTGCAAAGTAATTGTCACTTTATTGCTTCCAATTGTGGCTACATGCTACTAGCCTGTACTTTACACAGTTTTCTCCCTGCTGACCAGCTGATCCAGTTAAAGATGTTAATCAAAATTATTAATTTAATTTTGTATCCTGCCAAATAAAATGTAAAAAATAGCAGAACAGATTGTTTTTTATACCTGTATGAATCTGTTGCAATTATCAGTGATTTCTTTAGATGCTCAATTATCTGCCGAGAAATGTATGGCTAAATTCAAATGTATCAATGCTAAATCTCTCATGAAGGAATTTCTGTAAAAAAACACCATTTAAAAATATGGGAAGACCGTATTTCAGAGATAACTGTGTACAATATATTTGTTTATATATTTATATACAGTATATGTCAGTTTGGGTCTTCTTTAGGAAAAATACTGAGCTTTACAGCATTCAGTGTTATAGATGGATGGATTGATTGATACTGTACGTAAGTACACCTTACCTGCATTTTCAGTTTTTAAGCAACGGTTCATTTCAAGGACGGACTGACAAACAATCCCAAGTCATTTTATTCCAAACAGTGTGTGTAACAGCTACTGAGTCATGAGGGAAAACAATAATTACCATGAGTGACTAGAAACAGTAATCTGGAAAGCATAAAGTATGGGCTATGGGGTTTCTTCCCAAATAGCTGAATGCTGCCAAGAACAAAGTATCTTGTAGGTAGCTACTGGAGCTAGATATATTTGGGAAGGCTGCAGAAAACATGTGCAAGTGAAAGATTTAACTAAGAATGAAATTCAATTTACCAGGCAGAGACGAAAATCAAAGACAGGGAAAGCGTGTCTTTCAGTACTGCTACTTCAGTGTATAAAAAGGCATGGATCCAATCCAGAGACATTTGTTCTGGGTTAGAGATGAAGGTCAGAAGGTGAAGAACGTGATGAATAACCCTGGACAGCGAAGCATTAAAAAGTCAAATAACTAAGGCTGAGGCGTCTTCTCAAACCCTGTACCCCCCAGGAACATAAAATATTTTACATTTTCTTCAGGCTTGGAAAGGACAGAGAGAAATGTGGCCTAAAATGGGCCAGTAGCAGCTTGAAATCTTGCTCCAACCTACGGCATAAGTACTCAGGTACTGTACATATAAAAGACGTGTAATTAACATACAATTTGCCATAAAGTTTTAGAAGTAACACAACATATTGTAACACAAATCTCAAACACATTGTTATATTTTAACAAATTATTTTACCATCACTCTTTCTTAAATTTTATCTTTTCCCATTTGAATATACTGTCAAAGATGATGTTTTCTGTATTTGTAATGATGTATTTATAGCACATGGATAAAAAGAACTGGAAAAGTGGCTGTCAACAATCTTGCTAAAAGGGGTAAATACAAGTGCACAATATAATGAAACAGTGCCTAAATGAAAGAATGAGAAAATAATAGACCTGCTGATTCACTGGGATTCAGTAGACAACTGATTACAAACAACTACTGTGTATGAGAAGAGATAATTCCAATGCCAGTAGTTATATTATTCTATGTCTCCTTATGTACAAGAATTGTTGGTGGAATAAATACAGCAAATAACATTATATATTAAGCACCCTCCACCCTTCCCCTCACTGATCATCACACCCCAGGTGGCAATTGCATGACTCTGAGTAGTCAAATAGGTTCACTACGTTCACTGGATAAAGTTAAAGTGAATCAGCTCATGGTCAAGGATTTAAAGGCAATCCTGAAATTTTTTTAAGCAGTATCAGAAAAATGTCCTAAACTACCTGACGTATGCTCTTAGCCCAGATGCACTGATCACCAGTGGTATAAAAATGTAATATTTTGATATGAGGCGAGTGCATAATCAAGAGACCTGTCTTATTGTTCTGCTTATTACACACATTATTTAATGGAAGGTATTAATGGAATCTCTACGTCTCATGGAGAAAAAATAACTGAAAAAGATGGAGGGAAAATATCCAGTATATCCAAAAGATTATACTGTAGCATGCTTGCAGATTTAAAAAATATACAAAGACAATCTATCATACCACTTGCCAAGGTGTTTATTCCCAAATTTTCCAAAAAGAGAAGGGATGAACACCATGGAAGACAGCATTCAAATAAAAAGGTGAATGCAAAATCAGAAAAAAACCTCTCAACATAATCTGGCCCTGACTAGCAAAAGTCTAGCAATTTGACACCCTTGGGGAAGAACAATGAAGAATAATGTGCAAAGACCACTGAGTTGAAGATCATCCAGTTGTATCAACTGTTATTTCTTTGCACCCCATAAAATGTTTATTTAAAATCTGCATTGTTTATTCACTTTTACTTTAATAGAGAAGTTCTGTCTTATATAGAGGTGCTGTTGCAATGCACTGCCTCTATATTTGTACTTTCATGTGGCAAATACCATTGCTCCGACCAGCAGGTATTCATTCAATTATCAATATCCACTCTTCCTTTTAAGTCATTTGCCCAGACAGCTCCATCCAGTGTAGCCATCTTCCTATTTAATATATGACTAATGACTCTCATTTGCAATGTTACTGTGTGTTCTTATAAAAATACTTACAGTACAAATACACTAATACTAATACTGCACACAGTAGATGTGAATCCATAAGTTTACCTTTGATGTCAGATCAAAGTTGGAAATAATAAGTGCCTAACATATCAAACAATTAAATCAAATCATCCAATTAAACAAAATAGACCCAATCCACAACTCCCCCATTCTAACGAATTAACACGGGCATAGGGCCCCCATAAATAACTTGATTTGTACAGTTGAGTCACAGAAAGAAAGAAACAGAAAGATGAAGTGAATGAGCACTGTTGTTGAACATCATTTATGAACTAACTAAAATGGAAACTGCTCTGCAATGGAAAGGAACACTTACTGTGAATTCCTGAAGAAATTATTAAACAGAACCCCCTCAGGGATATTTTCAAACTCTGCAAATGCTGTTTGCCCCCAGCTAATGTGGAATAAATCATTACTTAACTTTCATGCTGATACAAAGTTGTAAAAGTAACATTTTCCCTAACACAACACTTACAGTATTTTACAATGTCAAAAGGAGACTGTGATTATGGGTCAATGTCAAAATATGGTAGCATGACACCAAACCAATTTTTTTCACAACAGGGAGCCAAATAGCAAGTTCAAGTAACATTTTAGTCCATTCTGTACCTGAATTCTATTTGTATTGAACCAATTTTTAAAGTTTAAAGTAATTGGTGGCCTAAATTTACATTACAATCCCAGGACACATCAAACTAAATATATTACCTTCACAAAATCAGGTCTGTTTCTGTAATTTCATAAGTTAGTAAAACAAGCAATATGCTTCATTGTTGCACATGGACCTTATAATATAAGAAAGGTTACAAATAAAGGAAGCCATCTGACCCAGGTAGGCCATTTAGTTGCAAGTGATTAATTGATCTGCAGATTAATTGAGACCAGCTATTTCATGAAGGACACTAGGGAATCACTTTCAACAGCATGGCTGGGTAGGTTGTTCTCCAGGACTCTAATAATCCCCTGTGCAAATACAGTATGTGTCTCCTGTTATATGTTTTAAATGCAGTTCCAGTGGTGCAATCCAGTTTTGTCATTGGTTTGTGTTTCACTGTTGATTTTGAGTGTGTCTATTGCTTTGATTTGTCAATGCCTTTGAGGAATTGGATTGACCCCTCATAGACTTGTTGAAGACTAGAAAATATCAGTTCTTGTAACCTGATTATCCTGTGAGGAATGACATTCTTTTAAACTGTGTATTTGTATCTGGACCTTTTCTCTCTACAATATAATTTAGAGTGTAGATTAAGCCGACTCAGGGACGCCAAATATGTAATCATAGTGGCTCTCTGAAGGCACCAGTTCTGTAGGGTTTGGGCATTTACTGAGACAATTATTAATTGTAGCAGTAAATCACAAAGTTGATTCTTTTGATGGCTTTAGAATCCAACCATGCGATATAACTCAAACAACGCGCACACACAGGTACTAATACACGAGGATACATTTATTAATACATAGAATATGCATGAAAAACTAACAGATCTTATCGAGAGGGTTATCAGAATACAAAAGATATATATTCAATCAGTTACAAAGTGTTACACATATCAAGAGGACATACGTTCAGTATATCATTCATTAAGACCGTTTCGTAAAGTGAACTTGGTTACAACTTCTACATTAGATACTCAAACAAGTACATAACTCTTAGGAATTAAATTGATATCAACTGGTTGGGATAACAATTGAATTCTCGAGCTGTAATGCATTGAAGTTGAATACTCATCCAATCTCTGGGGATTCAGATCTCCTGCGGGCACAAAGAAACAGTTGCAGGCTGTTGCTGTCCAATCCGCGCTCTCTGGCTCCGTGCCAGGCTGTGCTGTGCGGCTTGCGACGGTGCGCTGCAGATGCTCACTGACCGGCTAGTTAGTGTTGGCTTTAACTAGCAAAGTTTGTGCACAGGAGAAAAGATGACTGTGGGTCCCAGCAAGTCAGGAAGAGGACCGGTTCGTTCCTGATGAAGAGCTAGTTCTGAATAGTAATTCAGCTGTCCACAGTTCCGACCTGTTCACGAGGCCTGCTGCTGGTTACTCTCTGGCAACCTCAACTCTAGACTCTTAGAACAAAGGAAAGTTCTGGCACTCGGACACACTGGCCGTTCCGTGGTTGTCCGGGCTGAGTCTCAGGATGGTCAGGAGGCGCACTGCGAGAATGTCCTGCCCTTGGGAGCCTTCTGCTCCTGGGCCGTCCTGCCCTGGAATTCTCACAGAATCTTGTTGAATCTGAATCTGAATCTGAATCTGAATCTCCCAAGCTCTCTGTGTTGCCTGTTTTTACCTGGAGGAACTTCAGCTCATTGATTGGCTGAAAGTTCCATGGGCATCAGAGTCCCACGTGGGTTACTCGGCCCTACCAGTCCCTGATTGGTTGATCAAGGTGAGATATGAGTCACTTAGTCCTGACACTTAGTAATGCAGTCCAGATGTCCAACTCGCACTCCCTAGACAGATAGGCGCCAATGGATAACCATTGATCATGATAGCCAGGCTTAGCTAAGTGCATCCCCCTGTGGGAGCTGTCCTTATCAAAAGAAAACATCTTGCATGAATGGTTTCTCTGTGGCTGCACCACAGAGATGAACAGAGAAATGGGGCCTCATTTGGGAAGGCTCAGAAACACTTAATTCTGCATTATTATTAAGCCTCGCCTCTACAAGAGTAACTGTAACTTTTTGTAACATGGTTACAAAAACTACCTGTACACAATGATCTAAATGAGGACTAACCAGTTAATTTAATAATTTTGGCATAGCACTGATTTAAATTCTACACAGAATTCTTATATTCAACAAGAAATCTTAAATTATTTTAACTATTATTTCCTAACATTCTGTTTGCCTGTTTAATTATTTCCCCACATACAGATGCCGCCATTTAGAATGACAATCAACATTTGTGCCAGTGTAAAGTACACCGCAGTGTGCTACAATTCTGTCTGGCATGCTACTGTACTTTCATCCCTTTGCTGCTCAAAACAAAAGGATAAGTGGCACTTGTGTTGCAATCTTACTGAAACTGTATTAAACTCATTTAATCTGTCTTTTCCTAGTTTAATACTAAAAATACATTTATTTCAATATGTAACATATTTTATATGTTATATAAACATAAAATATATAGCCTACTGTAGCTACTGTTTGTCACATTGTGTAGTACTGGACCCTATGCAGACGGTATAATCCGAAAGTGAGTAGAGCAGGACAACGGGGAGGAGACGACGAGGATCAGGGCAGGTTGACAAACGTGGCTGTGATGACAGTGAGCTGGTGCACGGGGGGCGTGGCCATGGCAAACAAGTCCAAGGGAGTCCAGGGGGAAATCCGGGGCAGAGTCCAAGGTCCTAATCAGAGTGATCCATCCACGATGAAAACAAGACAAAGTTAAAAACCAGAACGGGATCCCGTACAGGGACAGGGAAATAAAAATAGGATGATGAGGCCAGGCGCTCTGAGCCCCGGACTCAGCAGGGTCAGGAAGCCAATAGGAGGCCTATGCCCTCAACGTAGCACGACTTGATGGTAGTGTAGCGGCGAGGCTTAATAATAAGGCAGAATTAAGTGTTTCTGAGCTTCCCAAATGAGGCCCCATTTCTCTGTTCATCTCTGTGGTGCAGCCACAGAGAAACTATTCATGCAAGATGTTTTCTTTTGATAAGGACAGCTCCCAAAGGGGGATGCACTTAGCTAAGCCTGGCTATCATGATCAATGGTCATGTATTGGCGCCTCTCTGTCTAGGGAGTGCCAGTTGGACATCTGGACTGCATTACTAAGTGTCAGGACTAAGTGACTCATATCTCACCTTGATCAACCAATCAGGGACTGGTAGGGCCGAGTAACCCACGTGGGACTCTGATGCCCATGGAACTTTCAGCCAATCAATGAGCTGAAGTTCCTCCAGGTAAAAACAGGCAACACAGAGAGCCTGGGAGATTCAGATTCAGATTCAGATTCAGATTCAACAATTCTAAAGGGAATTCAAAGGAGAATTCCAGGGCAGGACGGCCCAGGAGCAGAAGGCTCCCAAGGGCAGGACATTCTCGCAGCGCGCCTCCTGACCATCCTGAGACTCAGCCCGGACAACCACGGAACGGCCAGTGTGTCCGAGTGCCAGAACTTTCCTTTGTTCTAAGAGTCTAGAGTGGAGGTTGCCAGAGAGTAACCAGCAGCAGGCCTCGTGAACAGGTCGGAACTGTGGACAGCTGAATTACTATTCAGAACTAGCTCTTCATCAGGAACGAACCGGTCCTCTTCCTGACTTGCTGGGACCCACAGTCATCTTTTCTCCTGTGCACAAACTTTGCTAGTTAAAGCCAACAGTGAGCATCAGCAGCGCACCATCGCAAGCCGCACAGCACAGCCTGGCACGGAGCCAGAGAGCACGGATTGGACAGCAACAGCCTGCAACTGTTTCTTTGTGCCCGCAGGAGATCTGAATCCCCAAAGATTGGATGAGTATTCAACTTCAATGCATTACAGCTCGAGAATTCAATTGTTATCCCAACCAGTTGATATCAATTTAATTCCTAAGAGTTATGTACTTGTTTGAGTATCTAATGTAGAAGTTGTAACCAAGTTCACTTTACGAAACGGTCTTAATGAATGATATACTGAACGTATGTCCTCTTGATATGTGTAACACTTTGTAACTGATTGAATATATATCTTTTGTATTCTGATAACCCTCTCGATAAGATCTGTTAGGTTTACATGCATATTCTATGTATTAATAAATGTATCCTCGTGTGTTAGTACCTGTGTGTGTGCGTTGTTTGAGTTATGTCGCATGGTTGGATTCTAAAGCCATCAAAAGAATCAACTTTGTGATTTACTGCTACAATTAATAATTGTCTCAGTAAATGCCCAAACCCTACAGAACTGGTGCCTTCAGAGAGCCACTATGATTACATATTTGGCGTCCCTGAACCGGTTTTCCCTACATTATTTGGCGTCCCTGGGCCGGCTTAATCTACAGTAGGATTGAGGGCAGGTGCACAGAATCAGCAAAATGTGAAAGGGCCAGAGCGCCCTTAAGCGGAGGTATTACGATTGTGATACTGTTTTAAAATGTAATGGGGCTAGCAGGTATTTTTCGGCAATGAGTGGAGCTTGGATCCATTCGATTGAAAGACCTTGCATTTGACCATTATGTATGATTCTTTAAAGTACAGTACTGTAACATTCATGTACTAGAAGCCTATTTCCAATAGATGAACTTTTGGTAGCTGTAAATAAAAATAACAAAAATATTATAACATTTCCAAATGTTATATGAATAAAATATAATATATTTTTAAAGCTGATAGCAGTTGCTGAAAATAAAAAAATAAGGTTCAAAACAGCATTCCATATATCCTTCAAAGGTTATAGCATATATAGGTTACAGGATATATAATCCTTCAAAGGTTTTTTTAGAAAGTTTTGACATGCTCGTTTTTAACTACATTTCCCGTGAATATGTGCAAGGTTCACATTAAAAACTAAAAACAACTTGTGATTGAACAACCATAAGTACTTAGGTACAGGAAGCAGGACCGTGGATTTCCATGGGAAACTGAAAGATTGAGCCATCTAAATTTATGTTTTATGATTTAATTTTGGAAGCTGAAAAAGGAGAAATATTGTGGCAGGGTTTTCTTGACAAACTGATACAGTGGCACAGTACACAAGCACAGCCAGTATGGAACTTTGTCTATTATAAATCATGTAAGTAATTTTATTCAGCATACACTGCAATTAATGGAAATAGCAATACATATAGATAAATTAGTAAGGATAACTAATCCTACTTTTTCAGCCATTTCATGAATGTTATCTGGCTATTTTGAGTATTATGTGTTGATGAGAGCTGTAGATGCCTGGTTTGCTAATTATCCATTTTTATTTCATGTTTTATTACTCAGTCCCTAAACATAAAACAACTTGACAGCTTGACAGTTGGTGCTGTTTTACTCAATGCCCTGAACAAATGTGAAAATCTCTTGAACTTTTAGCCCAAACATTATGGATTTTTAGTTGTTTGAAATTGCAAAAAAATATTTTCTTGAAATTATTTAACACATCTTCTTACTTCACGTAGAAAAATTGTTCAAACAAAAACAAACACAAAACCCACTGCTGCAATTCACATTTTCAGGAGCATACAACTAACAAATTCAATTAAATTAACAAATAAAACCTGTACCCATCTATCTTAAGGTAACTTATTCACTTGACACACACACAGACCATGTAAGTAAAAAAGCACTTCTTCAGCAAGTCAGTTTTAAATTCCTATTTTATTGCTTCCTTAGAAAAAAATAAGAAGGCAATCACAATAAACATTTCTCCTCCAGCAATGGTGAAAGGAATTTTGCTCTTACAGCAAAATGTCAGCTAACAATGGATCATGGCTTAAGAATGAAAAAAGGAAAGAGTATGTTAAAAAAGCATTACAAATAATATATACAATAACCTTGAAACCTTGTTTTGGAGTCTGTCTCAGAGATTTATTGATAATTTTTTTTAAAATCTTTTAAGCTTTATTAACTGAAGATATGTGAATTATTAGAGGCTTTTGAAAATTATAACACAGACTAATCTTATTGATAGAGAATGATAGAGAATTTATGCCTCTTGCATTGAACAAGTCCATGTGTGAAATGTAAAAGATTGCTACAGTAGTTCGGCTTCCACATCATCTGAAAAACAATCAGCAAGTTTGATCATGTTTAATAATTTTTGGTTTAATATTTTGTTTTAATAAATTTAATAGGACTACTGGGTAACTGAAAAGGTAAAGTTTACACAAGATAAGTTCATTTGTGAAAACAAACCTCTCAAGTCTTATAAGTAAAATATAAGCATTTACTGTACTAATCATTGAACAAAGATGAAAGTCTAGTGAGAATTTAATTTGAAAATAACTAACACAGTATCTACAGAGAATTAATTATGTACATTTCATGTAAAGCGCCTCTCATTAACAAACTACTGTATGTAAAAGGTTTGGTTAAAACTGGGCAGATTACAGTACATCGACAGTAAATTCATAACACTAGAAGTATAAATAAGGTCATATTGTAAATGTAATTAAGTGTGGTGAGAGAAATTGTCATATGTCAGATCAGTAATTAGAACATATCACAATGTAATAAAGGTAACAGGTTAAGAAAGAGCCTGAGACAAGAAAGTGGTTTCAACTTAAGACAAAGAGGAGATATCATCCTGTACAATAAAGGGTAGGGAGCTCTGAAGGCGTGCCCCCCTTCCTCCAAATGCGGTTCATTCTGGGGCAAAAGCTTCAGACAGAAGAGAATCAGTGCATCACTGTTGTGTATTTGCACATTTTCATATGTATTTGAAATGTTATATCCTGATGATCTCACTGATCTCCAATCCAATGAAGCACAATAAAACACAATGGACCACAGATCAATGAGATAATCAGGACATATCTTAGACTTCACTGGAATTCATTCATTACACATTAATTATTTTATTGCGGAGTCAATAAAGGAGAAGCTCTGGCAGTTTCACTAATTCAAATTGTAATATATGTAGATGACCTGTTTGAAGAATTATACAGAACAATCAGGGACAGAGCACCTGAGACTACACTAGTTCCAGCTCTTCTCTCCAATTCTTTTGATAAACCAGTAAAAGAAGATGCAATTAGCAAACATGTCTCCAGATATGGTCCATAAACCAAGCAGATATGAACTGCTTAATCATTTTGGATATGTAACAAGATCACATTCAGTTTATTTTTGAGCTCTCCACAATCATTTTCATTGCATTGTCTAAATGCAGTACACTATGTAAATTAACTACCACTATTTTATGCACTGATCTTTTTATTTAATGGTTTTATATGGATCTGCATATGCATACACTACAAAGGTAAGGATATGTATTTTTAATCCAGAAAGTGGACACAAAATGTTAACCTGCAATAGACTACTTTGCCCTCATAGCTCTGTGCTGGTGTTTTTGCGTAGACTTTTTTGCAATTCCACAGATGCCACATTAACCAAGCATTTAAACACACCAGGGCCACGTCTTTCAGTACAAACTTTTCTATAGGAGGCTGTACTGGGATGACTGATTTTGATATTAGTAGTGTGGTATTGTGACATTTTGCAGTTGTTTTGGAGTAAACCATTATTATACAAAGACCTAATACCTTCTAAACAGTGGTTTGGGTTAGATTATGTTTAATTTTTGTTTGACTCTAATTATACCCTTTAAATATGTGATAAAGGACTCAATTTGTAGGCAGTAAAAATGAGCTAGAAGTAGCCTACTGCGTTTATGAGATTAGTGTCAATGAGAAGTCTTGGCAGTTCTGTTGAAGTGGGCGTCAATGTTCATCACATATAATCAAAGGAACATTCAGAGAACGAGAACAGAAACAAAGACAAGAAGTGAAAACTATTTGCATGAATGGTACCTACCACATCCATACCTTTTGGGGGAAAACAACAGGAAATATATATATATTTAAATGAGCACTTATTCATTCAGCAGCTTATCACAGTATGTTTCTTTGCACACATGCTGTGAAAATGGAAGTGGAAGAAAAAGAGTATAATTTTAAATATAAGGGCATTATTCTGTTTAGGCTTTGTATGCAGTATGCTAAATTGTATTGAATGTGACAGGGCCACAGTGGAAAAAAAAACATTTAGCTATTGAGAACTGAAGGTTCTGTTTAGTAATGGACATTTTTTCACTGGTTTTGATTTGAATCATGCTGTCATCCATTCAGTTTTATCATAAGAATAATGGACCCCCTAGCACCAGAATATGGGACTACTACCAAGGCATTCATTGGCTGTATTATTACAGGTACTGTACATGAGAGTAACCCTGGATGCAAACAACCTGTTCTAATCATCCCCTGTTCCATTTGAAAGGTCTTACAGATGTTTTCTTCTGTATAAGTCTTTGTTGCTCTAGTCGTTCATAATTAATTGAACACAGTTTAAACATATGGTATGATTTGGGCATGGTCCTTCACCCTAGACTTGTTTGGAATTCTGTAGCATTTGGAAGGGCCTGAAATACACCAAATACAATTCTGTGGAGTTATCATCCTTATGGTTAAAGTTAACTATGTTATTTAGTGATCTTAACACTTGGCTTTTGCAATAAAAGTAAGAGATGTCCTGTTTTCTTATCGTTCTGAACCCATGTAAGCACTTACTGGTACTATGATGTCAATACAACCTTAAAAGAAACAGCATGGCTGATTTGTCTGTTTCATATTTCAGCATGATCTACCAGGGTGAAATATGCCACAAAAGACCCTGTGAACTTATTTTATGGTGACTAAGAATTGTTTGTTTCCATAGAACTCTGCAGCATTTGTCACTTCAGGGTCAGTGTCTAGTGTCTAGTAAACAGCTTGAGTGTGCTATTCCTACACCAAATATTAAATGACACCTCAGAACACAAGGTCATTGTAGCTCACATAATGCCTGAGCTCCACAGAGCAGTCTGTACCCTTTAAAGCAGTGAAGTTCCCAATCTTCACAGTTTCACAGTTTCATTTTTAACACATCTTCCATTCCAATCCAATATTTAAAAAGTTTATTTTGCCAATAGTTATTTTTGTCTGAAAAAGTGTGACTTCAATGAAGATATTCATTACAGTGAGGACATTCTTGACTATATTCTAATTGAAATCTAAGGGATCTGTTCAAAGCAAGAACTATTTCTCCCCTTCTCTCTTTCAGCACCAGTCCTTTTACTGTATTAGGTACTGGGAAGTGCTGAAGACATTTGCAATCATGAAACACTTCAGTATAAAGTGAAGTTTGATAGAGAACCTGTATTAATTGCATCTCCAGAGGTTTCTGCATTACTTCAAGTGCTACCACACACAGTGAAATAAATGTTTGAAAGCTGAAGCACTTCCAGTCATTAGTGTACTGCTGCAATGGAAAACACACTGCTGTTTCAAAAAGCTTATTTCTACTGAAGAGATAACACTTTGAAAATAAACAAACTTTTAAATAAAACATGAACACAGATTACAGGTGCTCAATTTCTTTAGAAAAGAGGTCTGATTAAAGCGTAGGAATTACTATCTACCTTCCTCAGCTGTAGTCCCGATATGCCATTGAATGTCAGTTCATATCTGAACACCACTTTAGATGAAATCATTACCCATTGGGTTGGGAATTAAAAAGGTTAACTGGATGAAAAGGTTATGATTAGTAAAATGCTGACTCCAGAATTCAAGTCATCAACAATTTCAGTATCGTAAAAAAAATTCAACCAATTAAACAAGAATTTAAATCTTTGATTTATGATGTCTAAATCACATACAAAAAGGTTGATTTTAGTTATGAGGCGCTGAGGATTCCAGATTGAAAACTGTTAAAAAATAAAAACCAGCTTCAAATGCAGAATATGTAATAAGTATTTGGATGGGATTTAAGAAGAGGCAGAACTGCTGTGTACAAAAGAAAAGCTAAAAAGATTTTTTTTTCTGAAGTGCAACATTTTCAGATGATTTAAATCATTTATTGCACAACATTTTAGACAAAAATTCTGTTTTTAAAGACTTCAGAAAAACATTCTGTTCTAAAAACTATACAGAATACTTATTCAACAAAAAAAAACTCTAGTCATAACGATGTCATTAACAAAGTAAAGCTTTTGTTTGCTGAACTGGACTGAGGCAGAAACAGTGGGCTTGTGATGTGTGTAAGCATGTTCAATAAACAGTCACTGCAGAAACATGCAGAGTTAACCAAGACACATGGAATCGTTATTTTAAGACTGTGGTTTACATTATATTTGAAGACACCTGTTTGTAAGAAGGTGACAAGTAAAGAATTCCTGAATAATTGCAAAACTGACACAATAATTGGGTGGGGTGTAAAACCACATGTGGAATAGCCAACTTGTGGGATATTGATTGGCAGCTAATCTTTTCTTCTTCTAGGCATAAGATTGAATCAAAGGGAAAGGGTAATTGGAGACAGGTGAATTAATCAGACACCTGGCAGTTGCACTTTTTTTTTTCACAGGATTGATGGCTAGTTAAAGCATGATACAATTTAACTACTTACAGTAGATGGGCCAAATCCACTAATTTGTAACCCTTTCTCCTTTTATTATGTAGAAATCTAAACATTTTCGTATTCTACTTTCTTGAGCCTCATCACATCTTAACTTCCTAACATGCTTTGTATTCATCCAACAAACTCCAACTAATTGGGGCCAGTTAGAGATTTACTTTTTGCTCCATTATGTTTCAGATAAAGGCAGGTGAGGATACCACTTTTTTTTACACTTTTATGCAAATAAAAAGACAGACAGGGATTGGATTCATAAATGATCCATATGCTGTATACTGTAAGGCAGACATAAGATACGCTTTCCCAAGATAGAGTGAGAGACAGTTACCAGGTGAACAGGTCTTTTAGATGATGTTGTGAACATTGAGTTCAAGTGTTTTGCAAAACAAGCTGTAATGTGCAACTTCACCTTAATTTATTGCTTTGTTTAGTGCCTGTGCCTATGCATTATTTTAAGTCTCAGTATTTGTGTAATTACTGCATGAATGCACTCTGTGCTATTTCTTTCATAAGGTCAAATCTCTGTTAACATGTCATGGTGTTCAAGATATGAGAAGCTATGGAATAATTTTGGCACATTGCTTTGGTAACTGAATTGATTTTCACAGAAATGTTAAAGTGGATTTCAAGAGTTGCCAGAAAATCTCTGTTTTTTTCTGGCCATAGAAAACATAACATCAGGTTAAATAAATCCTTTGTAGGAAACAATCTCTTTAGGAAAGTCTTGGGTAAAAAATCCTTGATTCCTAACCATCTTGACGTACTACAGTATGCCAAGAACAATTCAAAATGCTTACTAAGGCAAGTAAATACTGTATTAGTGTATCCCAAGTTCTGAATTCAACCAATTTTCAACTAAACATTAATTTCTAAATTGCTGATTAGTATCAGTGACACCTATCCTTTTTCATTGGTTCTTCATCAATGCAATGCTGTGTTATCTTTCATTTTAACTTATGATGAAATCGTAGGAAATGTGAGTCATCAAGGATTGGAGCCAAACTCAAAGTGAAAGCTTAAAATAAACAATTCATTCCCTTTTTCTTTATAATCATTTTTTTCCCTCTGTCCATCAGTCTCTTTGCTTTTCAGAGAACTAAGCTTGCTGAATGGCTTTCAAAAAAATACAGTGAATTTGCTTTTTTTCATTTGTTTCAGACCTGGTCCTCAGAACTATGTTTGCCCCGGTTTAGAAGTGACAGCACTGGAGGACCTGTAATTCACATTTTTCGCTTTAAGGGCAACACCCTAGGGGCAGAAAAGACGAAGGGCACTGAATAGTGTTCATGTCTACCACTCCTCACATAAAGAGCTGGAATTATTAGCTGTCCAGCAGCTTGCATCTGACAGACACTCTTGGGAAAGAGGTGTAAAATTTATTTGTATTGTCCAGGAAAAAAATATTGACTTTGGTAATCATTTTTAGGTTAATCTGTGTCAATTTTCAAGGAAGTGAAATGTCTGAAAAATTACTTCATTTCAAAGGTTCTAAATCTAAAATTACATGGAACATCAAACTTACAAGGTCAGCTGGAGTAATTGTCAAAGCCTGTTAAGTTAGAAAATTCCAAATGGTGCTTGTGGTTAAGTTACAGCTTCAGGGTTGTATTTTAAAACTGCAAATGACACCTCTGCTGACCAGTCAGACTGAAATACTGCAAGCTTCATGATACATTTGGCAATGTTCAGATATATTTAAAGGTAAAGGGCACAATTTTGTTTTGGCAATTAAACATGCACTGTCATCATATACTGTAGTATGTCTAGCATATTGATTTTTTTGGCTAATCTTACAAACCTCAAAGGAAGGTATATTTGGTGTCTTAAGATGAAAGCTTTAGTGAACTGACAACATTTAAAAATATCTACATACAGTATTTGTTTTAAGCCTTGACTGATTTATTAGAATTAATGTTATACAATACTTAAATCAGTCAAGTATTTGATGTATATCTTAACTTTCTTTTTATTCTGACCTCTACAGAAATTAAAGAAAACTCTTTAATTTAAATTAAATTAAATATAATTTAAAGAATTATATCACACTGTATCAGACCTGAATAAAATACTTTTGACTATCAGGTTGACATTCTTTTTTCTCAAGAACAAGGCTATGAACAGATTTAAACTATTACATAGACAATTACATTTTCAATTTTCCTCATTACAAAGCATTTTATCCAAACGTTTGCTTTTCTTGTCCTGAGGCAGAGAAAGTAACTTTGTAGTCTTGATTTTTCAAAAAATGCAATCTGCAATACTCATTTGTATTTTGAAAGAAGACATGACAGGAAATCACTGTTAACTGAAACTCTAAGGGGATAGATACTATAACTCAAAAAATGAATGCAGAATGAAAATAAACAGTAAAATTGTCACCTCTCCTATCCTCAAATGTTGCTACATAAGGCAATCTGTCCAGACTGATATTCTTAATGTTCCCCAGTGCCACTACACTCCAGTGTATTACCTCTTGAACTTGTAGCTTCTTCATGCAGAAAACTACTCAGAATATGTACATAGCATTTACTAGAAATGCTGTACATGAAAGATCAAATTGATGACACTTATTATTACAGTATAATCTACGGTATGTATGAAAATGAAGGAGGGTGGCCAAGAGGTTGATATAGTGTAGGTACTGTAGGAGCAACAGCTCAAAAATAAAGTGTAAAAGAGCATATCATTTATTGGAGACCTCTGTTGAAACGATTTCAACTGAAATGAAAACATAATTAAGAAAATCAAAATAAATCAAAGATGTAAATTTAACACCAAGATTGTTTTAACATCTACTTAGGAGCAGGGTACACAGCTACTGTATCTCTTGTGTTATTGAATAAAAGAACAGTTGTTTACATAATACATTTTGCCTCTATCTCTCTCAATTGAATCTAGAGTAATGATAACATTTAATGATTCCCCTTACCTTCCACAGTATATATACAAATCTATACAGAGTACGTCAGAGTTTTTTATATTTCACTATTAGTCATGAGGCTACTGTTCATTTTTTAAGACATAGGTTAACTAAATAATTTGGTGGTTAGAAGATATTGACTTCCAAACAATACTTTGGAGAAAGTTAATTTATCTTACACCTCAAAGTGTGAAGAAATTACAGCTTTAAAAGTAGAAAATCAACCACTCCCAAAATCAGTCCTGGTTCACTATAGTTATACTTGACCCTATAATATTTCTCCCTTTCCATTACTTTATTTTTATTTATGATATTCCAATATCAAGATCTAACACAAAACGTCAGCTTGCACACTCCACAGCACTGAATTTCTGTCAGGTTTTCCATCAGAATACAGAAGTAAACACAGGCGTGGGCTGGTATGAGTAATCAGCAGTGTTAGTCAATCTGGGGAAGTCAGTTCTGCTGCCTGACAAGGCCTACGACAGCACTGCAGTTCTGCACCTGCTGTGTTTTCCCATCTGCCTCCCAGGATATACAGAAAATTATTAGCTCACATCTAACAAGGTATTTGCTTTCCAACCTAACAAACAGCACAATTCTTCTCAGTACCTGTCAATTTAAGTATTTTCCTCCATGTTTTCATTTGTCAAACTTGGTTTGCTCTTGGAAATCTAAAGACCACTGCCACTAACATCACTTCATCCCAGAAAGAGATGGCTAAGGTGGGCACTTATTCTTAAGCACAGTAGGTACTCCATAAATGTATTAGCCTACTTAAGGCAGAACATATTAAGTTGCCTTAAAAAACTAATTAGATTTTCCCTAAATGGTAAATTTGAATAAAATAAATTCAGTTTGTTTTCTATTAATTTTGTCTCAATTTTGTCTTAGATTGTTTCGAGATCATGTGCCATTTGTTTACCTTTCCAAATGTTGAACTTTAATCTTGAATGAATTACAAAAATGAAAATGATTCTGTCCCAAAATGTTCTTTAGTTATTGCACATCATTTCTGCTCTCTGAGCCTGCAACAACACTCTCAGTAATTCAATAATTCAAATCCGAGCTCAAATTCATTTAAAAGTTGGCAAATGACACTGTAGCTGAAAACAAAAAGGTGAGTGGGGGTAACCTAAAATAATTTAAGCCTTCTTGCAAGCATAATATATAACTAAAAAGAACAGCAATGTATTTAGGAGTACCATTCTAATATTACAGTTTAAGATTAAATACGTTTCTTTTCTTTCTTGTACTGTATATACTGTACCTGTGGTAAAGCAATATGTATGTTCTTAAAAAAACAAACATTACTAAAAGACTAAAAGCAAAGAGATGGACTAAGTTAAAAAAAATGTTGGATGGTTCAATATTCTTAATGATATTAAATCTAAAGAACCTAGCAGCAGTATCATGTTTCCTACTGATAATGTAGATGCTGTCTGCTGAGCTACCAGTCGGCATTCTGCCAATAGTAGGTATATTACTGATATAACTCTGCCAAAAGTAAATTTGAAGGAGCATCTCCAGCAAAGGGCATTAGACACCACTGGTAAATTCTTTTGTACATTTATGTGTCAAAAAAATAATGGTTCCTATAACTTTCAAATGTAGACAAGTATTGATCTTTTACTTTAGGAAAGGTAAATGACAATAATGATTGTCATAGTTTCCTAAGCTTTATGCCTATGTAGTGAAAGTAAGGATACTCTTTTGTCTGATTTTCTGACTACATGCACGTTACTAGAGTAACACCATGTACGGATGTTGAGTAGAATGCAGTGCAGAATCAATTAATAAGAATAAGAAAAAGAAAATGAACTTAAGTTGTATACAATATTTAAATGACTAATAAACAATTTGTTTCATAGCATGTGTATCTCTACACAATTTCACCAAATATATTTTCTGTAACACCAAAACTCAGGACCAGATATTCTTATACTGTATGTACAGATACTGTATACTGAAAAGAAACCAATCATTTAAATAGATTAAGCAAATAAATAAATGACTATGTGACTGTTTCACAAAACAGATATCAAACTAAGTATTGGACATGAATCCTTTAGTTTTGAAGTTGGCTGAAATTCTAAACATGTCCATCAAAAATAATAATACAACCATCAGCATCAATATAACACTAACAAGAGTTAAAAACTTTTTTTTTAAATAAGAAGGAACAGTTCAGAATGTATTAAATTTCAATACAGTTGTTTGTATGTGTGGTTTAATTAAGCATATCCTTAAATAATGCATTCAGATAACAGAAAAGACCTGTAATTGGTGTTATTTCTTATGGTTCTATACCTTGATACGAAGTAATGGTTGTTATTTGCAATAATGACTTTGATTCAATACAAATTACTTCCATCACCAATATCACACAATAGAAAATTAATCTCATAGAATATTTTTTTTTTATTTACTGTGTGTCTCTCAGTCAAGTGTTGATTTGCACTACCAAATTGGAAAATATAATCCACATTTATGTTCTTTTGTTTGCTGATGTGTGTGTTCTTGAAAGGAGTGAGTGAAAATGGCAAAAACTGGGATAGAGGCTATGAATATTGACATGAGCCTTGAAAAAATAGATAAATATTTAAGATATAAAATTGAATTGACATAGCCAGGGCTATGAAATAAAATACATCTGCTGCCAGTTGTTCAGGCACAGAACCCAATAAAATCAATAAAGACTTTCTTAAAGAAATATGCTACAAAACTTTTTCTATTTGATGTGCTTTAATTTTTCTTCTTGCTGTGAGTGCTCATTTTACTCAAATTCAGAACTACTTTTTCTTTCAGTAAATGGTAAAACCTCCCTGTAGAAAACAGGTCTGTAGGTCCACAACAGCGAAAAGTCATTACCTTTTCTCATTTTTCTCTAGGGGATCTGAGAAGATGTCACAAGTCACCACTGCAGGGTGAGTCACAGACAAACAAATGTCATTTCTGTTTGCTGGTAGGTGACATCAGAAAGAGTCAATAGGAGCACAGGGTTAATGAAATACAGAAAAAAGGGAACTGAGCCCAACAGAAAGTGGGCTTTGATGGAAGAAATCCCATTCTTCCTATCGCCAGGCAGCTTTAAACAAATAAAAAGTCTTAAACATTGGATTGTGGTGTTGAAGAACACTTTCAGATCTCAGTAGTTTGCTGTGCCAAATGGTGTCCTACAATTTTTTTTGTATTATATCGATTCATTAAAATGACAAAAGCCAGGAAAGATGCATAACCCATATTAGAAACACTGCTTGAATCAAATTCAACAATTTAGCCATGGGTAATGACTGTAATGCTTTGTTCCAGCCCCTAGGTGACTGGATTCACATCCTTAGTTCTTCACTGTTGTAATTTTTGGGCATTGTTGTATTGTAGCTAAGAGTCCTTGTGGGTTGAAAGCTTTATGAGCACAACTAACTACAGTAGCTTCCTCTGTACACATCCGGACTAGGATCTCAGAGAGCTTCTCTTACAGTAGATTCCATTTTAGTAGAGGCGTTAGTAGGCTTCACTAATGATATTGTGAACAGACAGAGGAGTAAAAACCATGCAAGTCTTAGAGGATGTGTACTTGGTAAGAACATGACTAAAAAGAGTAGATTCTTTATGCCTTTAATGGATACCATGTCTCTCTTCCTCCCATTGATTGTACCCTGTTAAGTGTTTATTCTTTGTTTGACCTGTAAGAAATTTCCCAGCAATCAATGTTATCTCCCTTTACTACATGCCAGTGTTCAAACTATTAAATCCCAAGAGTTCACAATCTACCTATCTTTAAAGTCCCATTGATACTCATAATGAAGCTTCATTAGTTAGCTTAAAGGTTTTTTAAAAGACTTTGATTTTTATGGAACTAGACTGTCTCATGATGAATTGTAAAAAACAGCTCTTGTAGAAACCAAGTTTTGCTATCCTTCCGGCAGCCTTTTTCGTTAAAATGTTTTTTTTTTTCCATTTTTTTCTTTCAATTTCAAGTCAGGATTGAACTGTGTATCTTGTATTTCAAACAGTAGAACATACTGTAAGTGCCTTTCCAGGACATAAACTGCAGGGATAAAACCTCTGATTTTGTGGTGGAAATGAGGGCTTCAAGAAATTTTAGATTTATATGTACAAATTGCTATTTTAACAAATCCTATGAAGCGAAAGGTTAAATCTCCTGCGTTCATAGTACGTGAACAAAACCCAATCCAGCAAAGCTGTCAAAGGAGATTTAGACACTTTTAAAACCAAGTACTAAAATACAGCTGATTCATACTGTAAGTAAAATGCCTGAAGCAACTCTTGGTAGTTCTGAGTAAATTACATTATTCAGTGTTTAGTACTTCCATAAAAATAATCACACAAGTTTAACCTGTGCTTCTATTATTCAGAAAGCCCTTAGAGTATGTTTTAAAACATCCTAAACCAAAGCTTTATACATGCAGTATAACATACTGTACACTACATCATATAGTGTATGAAAATGCATTTAATTCAGGAGTAGTGCACAAAACAGTTCTGAAGGCAGGAATCAAGTTTATAATGGATTCCTACAAATATCCAATTTTTTTAAAAAAAATCTAAAATTCCACATAGAAGAACCAGCAGGGCTCCACTAACTTTAATAAATCATTCTTTTTGGATCCTGGTGGATACCTGTCTTTAAAATGTTGTAAGATTTAATGTCATGAATTTTTTTCCACATTCAAACATAAAGGTTAAAAGTGACAGCAATAATGACTAATTGTTAATATTATGCTTGAAATGTCAAACTTTAAACCTCCTTAGTTAAATAAACCAGGATTTATTAAAACAGTTCAGTCTATGAGAGTGGAAATGGAATCTAGAATCTTCCGTTATCTATTGCCTTTTTCTCCTTTTACACAGCCTAGCAGAAAACAACAAGTCCTAGACACACCACATACAGTATGTGAAAGGAGACCTGTCACTCTGCTTCACCAAGCACAGAGAGAAGTTGAAGTCCCACAGGGATTTCCCAAGCACTTCTGCATGCAATTAAAACTTGTCAATACTGTCCCCTGCTAGCAGCTGAGACTGGAAAATAAAGCTGCATTCCTTTTTATAACCAACAACTGCACATATTATTCTGAAACATACAATAGAGCCAGGTGGTAGAAGTGCAGGATACTGTATTTTGGTCTTTGAGAAGAATAAATGTCAAGTTTCTGCTTGAGAGTTCAAAAGGATGGAAATATATTCCCAAAGATCAGTCAGAAGAGACAGAAGTAACTAAAAAATAAGCCTTTATGCAAAACCTTCAGTACCTGTAAACTAGAGTTCTTGAAATCTGTACAAAGGCGTGACATTTACTTTAATATGTTGAGTTGTTCCCTGCCAATGTCCACTCTTTTCTCTGCATCTTTGCTAAACAACAATATTGTCTATCAGTATTAGATTTACAGAAGGACTTTTTCCTACAAGCAATTTATTCACAACTGTGATGACACTTACAATTGAATTAGCATTCAACATGTGTGACTTCAGTTCCATGTTGAACTGAAGAACTGAAAAATACAAACCTCTCCCTGAACACCCTACGTACTGTATATACAGTAGTCTCAACACTGTACTCTAGATATTGAAGAATTACAGTAGATAATACTGTGTGTACTGTAATACTGCTGTATGCATTTTAAATTACCTAAACAGTACCTGTACAAGAAAATAGGGAGTTAGAGTACTTAACAGCTGTGATAAACAGAACTGTCAAGTCCTATTCTCTGTAAGTTTTGTTAAAAATAAATCGATTTTATAATTTGATTTTAGAATACTGACTGCAGCGTCTAGAAATGTCCATTATTGACTACTGCAACAATAATCAGGTCATAACTTTTCAGTTTCTGTGTATTTCTATTATGCTTGCTTTCTTAATTGATTAAATAAAAATAAAATTCCTAATACTTAACAGACACACTATTAGAGACACAGTGTGCTGTGACGGAAAACTGTATGAGTATCTGACTTGCAATTTAATATTATGACAAAATTAATTTCTTAGCAGTACTAAGACAGTTTTCTTACTGCTACACAATATTCAAAATTTATTTATCAAACGCACAACAATACAGCGTGCAGCAGTTGTTGCTTGCAATGAATGGTCTTTTTTATGAGTTCACCGGGGAGGGGTTTGGAGGCCTGTCACTCGGCAGACACCTAAAGGAGGCTCCACAGCCGAAACATTATGTTTTCTTACTTCTATTTTCAGCATGGAATAAACCTTTACTTGTTCCTTTGCGGCCTACACATGCTGACGCAGCTACACACCTGAAATATTATATACAATGTTGGCCATAATGTTATAACAATATTGCTCCTCTGGAATCAGTCCAGAGAGAAGCAACCAGTTGCACTCTGAAAGTTAAAGGAATGCCCTACACTGATATGCTAAAAGAATTTAACATTTGTAGTCATGAACAGATGAGGCTACAGTACATACTGTACAGTACAAGTAATCAAAACCCTCAAAGCTATTAATAAAACAACATATTGGGCTTCTTCACAATCAACAGTGACAGTGAGCCAGAGGAAACAAATGGAAACTACATGGAAGAGCATTTAAACTCACGTGGCACTTCTTCATGGAAATAGAGTAGTTGTGGAAGCATGGAACATGTTACACAGCCATGATGTTGAAACCAATACCCTGGCTTTCTTCAAACACTGCCTCAATGATGATATTGGATCAAGTGGGCTAAATGGGATGAATTACCTCTACTTCTCTGTAACTATGTTCTTATGACCTTAAAATTCATCTTCCAAACCAGAATCATACTTGTTCAAAAGAAATTAAAATGAAACGGTCTCTAGCAAATAAACATGGCAATAGACCAGGAAACAGAAAGCACACCCTACTTAATGTCAACTTTAAAATGTAAGAATATCTAGTTGAAATAAATCTATTCTTATATACTGTATATATTCTTACTACAGTATATTTCTTATATTCTCATATTGAATTTAGAATACAGTGAACCGCTCAGCTAGACTAAAACATTCCTTCATACATTCTATCACGATGCAGTCACTTCCTAATAATACTATCACTACATGAACTGTTAAATGATTTTTTTAGAGTTTTTTTTAAAACATTCTTATTGTACTTCTGCACTTACCAAAGTTTGAACAAATTGGCCTGCAATTCAGAGAAACAATAGCAGTGATAGGTAATTTAACATGCACAGGGGGAGAGAGATTGCTGTGACCAACAAAATAAAAAAAAAACATAATGGGATACAGTGTGAATGAAGATAGAAGAAGGTCTATTTTTTATTTAAAAAAAGAAAATATAAGGTCAGTAGATATGAGAACAGACCAAGAATTGGAAAGACCACTGTCACCCTGAAGCACAGGGATAACATTTAAGTGAAGTTTACATTACTAGCTGAATTGGTCACTTTGGGTGGAATAGAGCCAGTATGATAAATTGCTCATCACACTTAAAAGTAACAGAGCTTTTAGCACAAGAGACAAAAATACAACATCTAAGTTAATTACAGGGGGCCCTATGACATTGTAGGTGACCAAAGATATTGGAGACCAACAAGATAAAGGATATTTTGCATTAGAAGTATGTTTCCACTGAAAACCTTTCTACAATGTATACAATTTTGTTTCTTGGCATATCAAAAGTATGATGGTACTGTAGTTTAAGTTGTTTTTAAGAGTAACCATACTTATATCCCTATCAAAATTTTTAACATCAACATTGTTTTTAATATTAAAGTAAATCAACTTGCAAAGACAAGGTCCCAATACTGAACTGACCAATGATTGGTATTACAGACTCTCATATACTGTATATAACTCTAAACAAAAGACCATCTGGAGCTGGAGCCCTTCTTGCTCATGTTACAGTACATCACATCTAAACTCACTATCCATGCCTGAAAATAGCCAGATGAGTGTCTTCTTCCCTCATCTTTCACCAACAATAAATTCACAAGCATTCTGTATGGCTCAGTGCCAATATCAATCACAGAGCACACAAGCTCAGTATATACTCAGTGGTGTTCCATTTCATCTTTCTGTGAAACCCAAATTAATTTAAGTAGCATTAAGACAATCTTATTTTCTTTTGATTTGTATTATGGCATTAGCAAGCTCAACAGATCATATAGAGTTAAGGTTGAAATCCCTGCGTAATTCAGGGATACATTAGAAAAGTACAAGAAGCAAGAAACAACCTGTCAACTAAGACAATGGTTTCTGGCAGAATGAGTTTTTGTCTCACAAATCTTCTTAACACCTGCCTCGTTTACCTGTCATTTTTGTATTTTTATTTTTCTTCCTATACTCTATAATGAGCAAAAATCAGTATCTGACTGAGATCAGACTCAAAACTTGTAACTGCTTAGCAATGTTGTGTTTTAACTGTTAAGGAATATGTTCTGCTGGCATTAAAAACATCCAGCTATGAATCTTTAAAGGCGGTTTATTTTTTTATTTGTTTTTTAAGCATAGGAAGAGTTTCTCAAGGCAATTGAACTGAGGTTCAGAACAGCACTGCTTATATGACCCTCTCCTAAAACAACTAAAAACACAACCCTAACCAGCTTCTCATCCTCAAGCAATGTTTTTACATGGCCCATCCCGTCCTCAGATGCTTTAAAATTATTATTCAGCATTCCTTATTTGAGTCCACTGCAGTATAGCTGAAATATACTCCTACATAGCCCATGGGATTTAATGTGAACAATGAAAGGTCAGAATCTAATTTCTACAAGATGGGGCAGGAGGAATGAAATGCAAATCTCTAATAAATGTTTGCACATTTACCAGTGAAATCCAAGGCAATGGCAATCTGTAAAATCCAAATCACTTCTTAAAGAAAAAGCTGCACAATCTACCATGAAATAGATTAAGTAAATTCATTAATACACTATGAGAGGCTGGCTGTACCTTGGTGATTTCAGCACTAACATGTATTCCAGCCTCTTTGTGAAGAGAGAATGTGGTAAATGAGAATATCCACCAGTCATGACCAATAATGACAACACTAAGTAAGAGGACAGCATTACCATAGGCTCTTAGAGTACAGTATTTGCTTTTGTTTTTAGTTTTTAAAGGCTCTTCACACCTAATTCTGATAGGGGTAGAATGAGTGACTTCAGGCAAGTGTATCCTGTGAAAAGCCCTAAGCACAATATCTAGACAGTATATGAAGTGATAAATAAGCCACAGGCAATTCTATTTTATATGTACTATACATAATTATATACAGTATTCAGTATATAGAAACCTGACCTAGATTCATGTAATATGCAAGATCTTATATATAAAGCTGTGGGGGTTATTTCCTGAAACTGAGTGATAAATTCTTTGTACCACACATTCAATTTGTTGTGTTTGTGGTGCTGCTAAGTATGGATCGTTTTGTCCTATGATGTTTGGTCATGAAATTCAAAACAGGAATTCTTCTTGAAAATAAGAACATAATGAATATTTTAAACAATTTTCACTCAGAACTCTGGAGGAGCAGCTTTGAATAATTATGCAAATCCATCCCCACGCAGAAAAACCTATAAATCACAACATTGTAAACAATTTTTCTGCATGTGTTTAAGAATTACTTAAATCGTTTTAAAGCTCTGCCCAAATGGTTCCTAAAGTACAAATGCAAGAATCTGCTTTACTGCAACTTTTTTTATATCTGTAGCATAGACATGGAACAATAAACAGTATCTTCACCTCAGTATGCTAAAAAACATGTTTGCAGAACCAACGTGCGCAGGCAAACCAAATTGACTTTCTGGTGAATAGTGATCCAGGGTCTCTAAATACTGAACTAACTTTTTTCAGTATCTGAATTCCAAGACATGTTATATACAGTATACTGGTATACAGCACTACTACTTTGGCGAATGGCTGCCATGCCACCAGTTGCCGTGGTGACGAAGGTGGGAAGATTATCAAAACCACCAGACCACTATTTAGCTGTGAATTATCTCCTCCCAATGGTGATTTAAGCCCAGAATTAATTACATCACTTGTTCCGTCATTTCTCCAGTCTTTGTGTTTCTCGCTTGCTTGTTCTTACTTACCTTTCTGTCTTCGATTTCCACTGAACTTGACCATCTTGTGTGTGTTTCAACCACTGCTTCCCACAACCTCACTTGGCCTGACCTTCATGTTTAGACCCTTCCTGTTCACTAGACTTGCCTCTGGATTTTCCCTATATTTTCTGTTACCCAGATTAAAATCCTGCTTGTCTGACCAAGGCTTTGACACTATCTCAGATAGCCCTGAATGATTAAAAAAAAACTTGTTTTGTTTAATTAAGTTATAAAACAGCTTAACTTTTAATGAAGAAAGGTTTATTCAGATGTATTTCAATCTATTCACTTTGTAATTCACACAGTAGTAATTGATTTCTGCCAGCTAAGTTATATTTATATTGCTCAAATTTCCAATGTCTTCTCTAGTTTACATGCAAGAAGGGAACTGTTTTCTTTGATAGAGGAGAAAAGATTTAAGAGCTAGCAGTCAAAAAGGCCTTGTTCTGTAATTCTTTACAGCTGAAAGGAGAAATATTTGACAGGAAAGTGAAAAATAAAAGTTTTGTCTTGTAAACACAGTTCCCTGAAGAGGTTCATATCAATAGGAAATGATGCACATAAAACTGATGGTTGCATCATACCTGCTGACAATACATTACTTGTATGACAAATAACAAAATAACATTTTACATACAGCACACATTATGTGCCTGTATATCCACAATTACCTTTAAGACTAATCCTAAAGAAAACACTTCCTGAAGCATATTTAATGTTGCAAGGGTTAATTTTTAAGTTATTTTCTGATTGACAGAACTTCCTCGCTGCAGTTAGGATTACCATTTGACAGGGTTAATCTCTACAAAAAAGGAATTGAATCTACATTACAGATAAAGAATGAGAATAAAAACCACAAAATGATAAACACATTTGACAATGAAACATTTAATGAAACATTTAATAGTGAAATGAGCCATTTGCAGAAGTGCTACAATAATTTGCTTTTGACATTCAGTATGAAAGAAGAAAATGTATTTCTACATATTCTTACTTTCAAGTCGGAAAGGGTGTGTCTTTAAAAAGTACGCAAATGTACTGCATTACTTAAATTGTAAGAGCCTGCAAATTGGTTATGGCATATGTTTATGTAATTTGATTAATAAAATGATGTTTTGTAAATGAAAGATAGCAAACCCTGAGTAGCACTTGACAACTCACACTCCATCCCACTAAATCCGTTGACTATAAACTGTACCTGATACCATGTTTGCTTTCTGTCTCCGAACACAAAATTTAGCATTAGCGTCATTAAAGGTTCATAGATCTGTCCTTAAAAAAGGTGACAGGCTAATCAATTTCAGTGGCACACATTTTTATAGGGTTGTCTTGTGCAGTTAGAGTAATGAGGCACTATAAGTTGATGAAGTGAAAGTTTATAGACTAGTACATAGCAGGGGACACTTTAGAGTGATCCATTATCTCTTCACTGCATAAATGGGCTAGAAAAACCAGCAGGACTCAGGACAGTTCAGCCAGGATAAGGAGCAGAAAGGGTAGAAAATTGAGCTTTTTATGCACTTTCAGAAATCGTTCATTCAAGAGCCTGAAATGCTTTGAAGATCAACTTACAGTCAAAGATTTCACAGATGTTCCTTTAATATCTTCTACTGTACTTTTGCTTTTTTGTCATCCATGTTCTGTCATCTTCATACTTTTATTTCATATTTCACACACTTTTGTGCAAAATACATCAAAATCATGAAGGCAAAACCATCAAGACAAAAGTTGCATGGTTGTGTTTTGATAGTATTCAAAGACATTGATAAAAGGTGAAGCAATTCATTTCTGGCAGTTCCACATGACACTGCACCCAACTCTCTCTGTCACAGATAAATGTGATGCCTGCCCACAGATTTGGTGGGTGAATTTTAATAGAGAGCTTTTAGAAATGTGAGTAATGTGTTCTTGGGTGTGACTCTTGTGACTGTGCTGATGAGTTCTTCAACACTTCCATCTCAATAACAACTTCCATATTTTAATCAACTTCATGCACAATGACTTTTATGATCTATCTAACTGCAGTTAGATACAACATAAAAGTCAGGAAGATTAAAAATCTTTCAATGTTTTCTGGAAAGTTACAATCTCCAGAGTAAACCTTTCTTTAATCACTGAAATTAAGATCAAGCTTATGAAATAAAATATAGATAATCATATTTTACTCATGCAAGAACTGGTTTGATACTGTTTGTATGAACTGTATATTTTTCCAGCTTCCTGCATTTCATGTCATCTGGGAAAAAAATGATTTTTATTGCCTCACTTTAAAAGCATGTTATGACTTTCAGATTTTACATCAGTGCAAATTAGTCTTTAACTTTGCTAAGTTTCCTCCCAGACTTCGATAAGGTTTGTAAAAATGTTGACATTAGGATGTGGGTCTCATTTAAATAATTAACTTGTTTTTCTACCAGAACCTATACTATGACATTTTTATTCATCTTTCCTTTTTCTCTCAATTAGTTTGACCTGTACAGTTGCAAATCAGTCACTGATTAATAAAATTAATAAACATCACTAGCCAATAGCACAACCAACAAAACATCCAAATGTCAACTGCTATTAAGAATACTGCAATACATTTTCATTGTTATGATCACTACTACTAATACCCTTATTATTAACATTTTAATCACTATTGTCATTACTGCAAGCAATATTGTTTTTATCATCACAATATTTTATCATCACACATCACATTATTTTAAGCCTTTCACTCGTAAAAATAATTTTCAATAGTTCTCTATTGAACTCATACACCTACAGACAGAATAATAAATCTGTGCTGCATTCACTAATAAAATACATAAATAGTGTGAGGTTGTATAACATTAAGATGAACATACAGTAGTCAAAAACATTAAATATTACTGTACATGAAGGCCAGACTGAAAAAGGTTTAACATTTTGTTCAATTTGTGAACAGATCTTTTATCCAGCAGTACATGTTATTCTCATCCTGACTCCCTCATCATTAAAAACGTTGATATTGCCCAAGAATGTCTCTTAAATTTAAAGATAAACAAAAGCTTTCAATTCAACAATCTATTATACTGTACATATACAGTATTCAGATATACAGTACATACTCACCAATTATGCAATATATTTATCATATATACAGTATATTTTCACTAATTATGCAGGTTTTAAAATAAATACACTAATAAGCTTTTCTGGTTGATTTTATGTATTTATTTTATTCTAGTTGGACTTGCTACACTCAATTTATTTTACAAAATTTAAAGCAGGGTACATACCTGTATAAAAACAGTTTAGACATTTGTCTGCTCAAAGATTATTATTATTAAAGAATATTCTTTAGGTACTGGGTTTTATTTTTTAATTCTAAATGGGTACTTTAAAAACAAAGATTCAGATATTCAGGGATATGTGTTAAGTGCAATTTCCTGCTGCTAGGTTGTGGAGTATCTGTCACGACTATAGTCCCCCCTCCTTAAGGGTGCTCCAGCCCTTTCACTAAAGACTTCATTCTCTGCACCTGTTTCCCATTCCCAGCCCACCTTAAAAGCCAGGCGCTGACGCTCATCCGGGCTCTGCATCTGATTTCCGTATCGTGCGAGTCCGGGACCAGGAAGCGCCTGGTCCCGTTAAGGTTTTAATCTCGGTTCCCGTTCCTGTTCCCCGTCCGCCGGTTCCGACCCGGCCTTCGTGGTTTTTAATTCCTTCGTCGGATGGATCTCCTGGTTTTGGACTTACCCTTGCGTTTTGGATACTCTATGGATTACTCTTGGATCGTTCGCCTCGGCCACACCTCCCCCGTGCACCAGCGCACCTTGGACACGCCCCCTGTCTTCTGCCCCGTTTTCCTGCATGACATTTCCCCAATGTTTCCCCACTCCGTCGGACTGTGTCGTCCGCATAGGGTCCGGAAAGAACTGTTCGTTACAGTATCTGCATAGCCAGAGCATAGCTGAGCTCTGCAACAAATGTATGCAAGCAAAATAAATTATTAAAGACACTCCAGAGAAGACTGCAGGATTCTTCAGAGTGTTATTGTGAGCAACAATAAATTGAGAAGGCTGTCTGCAAAACAACTGGCCTTGTGCTTTTGTTCCTTGTTCTTGACTGTAGACATAAAGACCTGAGATTTGAAAACCTTCTAGGTGTTGGTCTGATAAAGCAATACATCCATTAATATTTATCTAGAGAAGGGGTGCTCTTCAAAAAACAGTACTGTGCATTTTTGACACCTTCCCCCCTCTTAAGTGTTCAGTGCAGGAATTTCAATTAAGAATCAAATAGCAAATATATGACCTTTAACCTGCATTATTGATTAGCCAGGCATATATAATGTAATTTTTCCGAACAAGAGCATCTTTATTACCAGTCTTGCTTGTTTTACCTATGTAAAACAAAGTAAAGATCAATATGTGACTCATGTTATCTGTATGTTTTAGCATGCCATCAATCTAGTAAAGTCTATTGGAAAATTTGCCACTCCTTTTTAGTTCTTTCCTTGGGTTGAATTATTCCTGAAAAGGGTCAGATGGGTCAGATTTCATGAAAGAGCTCCCTTGCCTTGTTCTGGGAAAATGTATTACCTCTTCAGAAAACCACATAAAAAGACACAGAAATCAAATTAGTGAAATATACTGTATATGGCCTTTTTTAGATGTATTTAGACAATAAATCATGGTTCTTAGAAAGAGATACATGGGTTCCATTTTATCAAAATGAATCAGTTAAGAGCTATTATGTTATCTTATTATTTTTTCCAATGGCAAGAAAATGTCTTGAAAAGAAATAAATTACTCTTGAGCTGTGTTTTGACAAAATGATAAAAATAAGGGTGGTGGCACTGATATTGGTCCAGAACTCATAAGAAAATAAAAATGGTTACAAAAAAGAGTAGACCATTTGGTCCTTCTAGATATCCAAATCTTAGGCTTAGAATAATAATAATTAGAAATAATTCCTTCATACTCCACTCAAAGTGCTTTACAGGTAGTTGGAACTCCCTCCACTGAATGTGCAGCCCCACCTGGATGATGGGTGTAACTTGATAGTTAGTAAACTTGATCTATCAGAGGCATCAAGATCATGTCAATTATATTATTTACAGTAGCTCTGGGTTGTATTCTGTTATGTCAAATATAAATTACTTCTATATGGAAGCATTTAAAACCTCCTGTTTTATATTTTGCTTTGTCTAGATGTGGTCCAAAACAACACCTGCAAAAACTGCTTAAGTTTAAAAACCCTAAAAAAGAAGTTGTTACTTGTATGCATCTTCATTGGGTATAGCTATGCATTATTAAGAAGCTACTGTACAGTATTTATTCTAGTGAGACAAAGTTTACTTTGGAAGCACATTGCAAAAGGCAAAAGTACAGAGACCAGTTGGTACTCAGTCTGAACCAATGCCAATCCATCACAGAACTATGGAAAAGGGAATTATTTACAAAAGCCAATCAAACCTAACTGTAATATCATTCATTGGGAGATGGAAAGAAATTTGAGCATCTGGAAAAAAAAAACAAATGCAGGATAAACATGAAAATTCCAGACAGACAGATTTCTGAGGCCAGTATGAAGCAGCAGCAATAACATGTCATCTGAGACATCAATTTCCTGTTTTCTATAACCGAAAACATTCAATAAACTTATTTATTATGTATGGTACTGTATAAGTTAACAAAACAGCCTGGGAAAAAATCTATTGGATTGGTTGTTATTAGATTTACTGTATTGTTATTGTGCTTTGACACCACTGCAAAGTTCTAATCTCATTCCACTTATAATACTAATTACTTTCTATACAATTTGGAAGGTATGGTCGAAATAGAGTTCGTAAGTTCTCCCTGTGTTCACATGGGTTTCAATAAACGTATTTATTATGTATGGTACTGTATAAGTTAACAAAACATGACGGTAGGTTAATTGGCTTCTTGAAAATTGGCCCTGATGTGAGTGTGTGCATGTTTGTATCTGTGTGTATCCTGCAATGTGACCATTATTTGGTGGGTGAGGCTCCATTTCCCCCTGCAGCCCTGTACTAGATAAAGCAGTTTAGAAAATGCGTGGATGTTAATATAATTGTATCCATCATCTTTCAATTGGGTTAAGGGAGGGCTTCCCAGTCCTGATCTTGGAAATCTCTTCATTACTTAATTAAACCCTTACCTGAACTCCACAATTCATTAATTATAATTTTTATCTTGTTTTCAGCTCTTAAATTGTTGGAGATTTTTAACTTTTCAATTTTACAGACAATTTTAAAGATGCAACTTGTTAGCCATTGGAAAAAGATTACAAGCATTAATTAAGCACATTATCAGATCAATTAGAGACTTAAATAACAGATAGCTCAGCTGGAATGAGCACCTCCCAGCAATGGGGTCAAGAGGAAGAGAGATTCCTGTTTTAAAGGCATGATAGCAATTAAAGCAAAGGAAATTAACAATGAGACCTTTAATCGTGCAGTATGTGATTTGATAAATGGGTTGAGCACTATACTGTACAGTACCTTCCATAGGTATAGACCCCATTCAAACATCTCTTCAGTATGATTCAATAAAATAAACAGTAGTCTAACTCTACACCAGCAGCTACTGTAATTCACAACTGACAACTTACTGAAGTTAAGCAGGTGTAAGCCTGGCCAGTACCTGAATGGGAAAATACTGCGGAAAGCTAAGGTTGCTACTGGAAGAGGTGTTAGTGGGGCCAGTAGGGCGTGCTCATCCTGTGGTATGTGTGAGTCAAAATGCCCTAGTATAGTGATGGGGACACTGCACTGTGAAAAAGGTTCCATATTTCGGATAAGATGTAAAACCAAGGCCCTGACACTCCCTGATTGTAGTGGTAGGGGTGTTAACCCCGGTGTCCTGGCCAAACTTCCCCCTGGCCTTTAACAATCGTGGTCTCCTTATACTCCCCATCTTTTAATTGGCTTTATTCATCTGTTCTCCTCCCCATTTGATATCTGGTGTGTAGTAAACATACTGGTGCACTTTGGCTGCCATCGCATTATCCAGGTGGATGCTGCACTTTGGTAGTGGTGGAAGGGTGTCCCCATTACCTGTAAAGTGCTTTGAGTGGAGTGTCCAGATATATAAGGGTAAGGAATTATTATTAATTATTATTACACTAACCAAGTGTGAGTTGTCTTGATGTGAAAAATCCATTAAATGCACTGCATTCTTAGTCAGTAATGTTAGCACAGTACAACCACTAATGCTGCATAAACTTTATTAAAGGTAATGAATAATGGATTAGAAGAGACGTCACCATACAGTATGTGAAAACCTATGCTGAGCTGGTGAGTGCGGTGCACTGTAAGAGAAGAACAATTGGACAATTTAATAACATCCTTCCAAATTTAACTAGATCTTTGAAAAAGACAGAGAGCTACCTCCACTACATTCTACACCGTGAAACACTTGTAATAAACGTCTACCCCATCAACATGTAAGGCAAACAACCATGAAACTTTCCAACTTCCACCTTCATTTTGCTAAAAGCTAATAAAGCTGTTATAGTCTCAGAATTAGTACTGTATATTCTGAAATACTGCGCAGTGACTGTTTATCAGTGCACTACATAGGCATCTTTCTTCCAGATTGGAAATGCGCATAACGTTTTCTACAAGGTATATTTGACCAGAGACAGATTTGATGAGGAGGAGCCAAAGATGAAGAAAGGAGAGAAAAAGATTAAACTGAACATTTACTAGGTTTGTTTTTTTTTGTTTGAGTGCAATCATTTGCTTAAAAAATGGAGATCAATATGAACAAAAAGAAAAATAGCCATTTTCGCACCTGTAAGTACTATGGAAAACAGAAATCTTTTTTAAAATTTACTGTATTTTGAAATTCAGACATAATAAATCATTTCCCCAGAGAAAAGAAGAACAATTGCTAGTTTGTTATCCCAGAATCCTCACTTATCCTATTTGCTCCAGTTTTGCTTTCATTTAAGGCAGTTTCCTTAACATTAATCCTTACAAAAATGTGAGTCTTAAGAACAAGAAGATTTACTGTAACTTTGTTGCAGGAATATGACACAAAGGGAAAAAAACACAAAACAAAAAAACTGAACCAAGAGGTTTTCTCCATCTAGTTTACAGCCATTAACAAAAAAGATATGATTTCACAGAAAGGACGCAGATTGTTTAAAGAACATTTAATGTGGTAAATAAGTTTCCAAATGTTGTTTTTTGTTTCAGCTCTTTAATATGGAATCATGCTCTCTTAATAAAGAATAATGTATATATTTTTATATAATGTAAATATATATAGTAATATGTATTGGATACTGTACAAAATAATAGATTTATAATATATTAATGGATAACAAATAGTTTTACATGTTCCCTGAAGCAGCTACCTAATTAGATTGTATGTTATATTTTGTGATTTATCAATCTACTTATTTAATAATTTCTATGCAGTTTAAAATGCAACAAGGAACTTAGGTAGGGAATTAATACTTGCTCAAACATGTTCAGAAACCCCCCAAAATGTAGCTCTATTATGACAGATTCCTTCTCAAGGGGACAGATAATGGGCTTGTAACGTTTATCACCTAGAGAGAAGGCAAGCCTAAAAGCTTGCATCTCCTGAGAGTTTTAATAAGCTTTATCTCCCAAATTGAGGCTCAGTGGATTTTGTACACAAGTCAGTTGCTAACAAGTGTGTCTTCATTTATTATACTGAACCTTAATGCTTATTTTTGCTGTGCTTCTTATTGGTTAGATTTGTTCCTGAGGATTCCTTTCTATGCATGTAGAGTAAAACCAGGACCACAATAGCAGTTACACTACCATATCTCAGCCCTAGTGACGTACATTTATTCTCTGAAGCTGTTACCATCTGTTACCATCTACAGTATGTACTGTGTTGTAAAACTTTTTACTATTATTCCCTTTTCACTTCTGTACAGTCTATCTTTCTTATCTATCATATACTGTATTTTTCTAAGACATTATTATTTTTCTATATCCTATTACATGGTGACATGTTTTTGACTCCTTATATTTTAATTGTATATCTTTTATATTTCATTATGATGCCAAATGTGATTCTTTTGTCTACAGTATTTTCCCATTAATTTGTTTCTTATGTGTTCCAATCCAGTGTGTGAGCTTTCAGGACCTAAAATGTGTACATGTCACCTAATACATCGTGGTACAGTGTCAAGATTTGATTGGTGGGCTTGGATCACATCAGCTGGGGTTAACAAACCCACCTGTGCCTCAGGCAAGACAGAGAAGACAAAGTTAACATAGGAAGACAAGACTATAGCCAGAGGGCATCAACTCTGGGCCTTGGGGGAGACTCTATGAACACTTTTTCTCCTTCATAAGCACAAAAGTTAATATTGCCTCCTGCTGACAACCAGGCACCAAATGTTAGCATTTTAACATTTTCTGTGTAGCATTAATTTTTCTATAGTGTATAGAATTTAAACGAAAGTTTTACTTATTCTGGCTTGGGCCTGCGTCCTCTTTCTGAAATGCAAACAAAATAAATTCATCTTAAAAGATTAAACTATCATAAACAATTAAATGTTAATTATCATTCTACAAATGTCTCTATCAATGTTAAAAATATGCTCTTCTGTCTCTTACTGATGTACTGTACAGCCAAATAATACACTTGTGATTCTACTTTTCTTTTAATAGCCTGTCAGATGCCATGGAATTCCTATCTCACTGTTATCATTCCCATATATTAAAAGCTTAAACATTAAAATAGTGAGAAAAGTTATAATTGCCCAAGTGAAAAAATGCTGATAGGCAAGTAGCATTTTTTTTTTCATTTTATCCTTCACTGCCATGGCTAATTAGAGCTTTTCATATACACAGATACAGGTACAGGCACTCCATTTACAAAGGCTGGACAGCCTTTACATTCAGTACCATGTGTTGATAATATTTCCAGGTCTTTCATTATTAAAATATGAGTTATATCAGTGATAAACATATTATTGTCAAAGTTCAAATTTCTGACACTGGAAGATGCAAGTTGGTCATTGGGGCTTAATTTCTTGCCATTTGTCATTTGTACAATATGTATTTTTACATACAGTAGAAGACTGTGAGGAATGTCCATCTAAAATAGACTTTCACATTGGCCTGTCATATAATATTTTTCAATCTGAAACCCACATCATCTAAGACAGAGTATCTACATCAAAAGCTTTAATGTCATGTTTATGTTAAGTACATAACAGCTGTTTGAAAATAAAATACACATCTTTTGATAGTTCTAGGGAATTTCAGGAGGTCTTAAATAGCAATACATTCTATTTTGGATAATTCTGCACTGTGAAAATGTCTTTCGGAATAAATGTAAAACAGTCTTCTTTGCTTCACTCTTTTAGGATTGCTGCTACTTTATTAAAAAGAGCAGTAAACTATTTTAGAAGAGGACTAAAAAAGACAAAATAGTTGTTTTCTGGTGAGATGAGACAATCCAAAGCAAGGATTGAAAAACAGTGTCTCCTATGATTGATGATGTAATCAAGGAGGGTATAAATGTGCAGTCAGCAAGATATCTTGATTGATTAATGATGTAATATAGAGAGAACAGATAGCTTTCATTCGGCCTAATGTTCTTTCGCACTTTAATTTGTGAAAACAGTTCTCTGACTCTCAGGTTGGACTGGATGGGTTGTGATTGTCGTACAGTTTAAAGTATTTTTTACATTTTTGCCTAGTTGCTTTTTAGCCTATTTCTACAGAAAAGTGATATTCTACCACAAACACCATATTAATCACCTAAAACATGTCAGGTTGCATCTTTAAATACTGTTTCTACACTGGGTGTCAAAAGAAAAAAAATATGAAATGCAATATGGAGGTTATGTACTGTACCTAATTTGGTTTAATGACAAATTACAGAAGGTTTCCAAAATCCCATCAACACCATTCTCACTGTGCTCACATAAAAGCCTAAATTCATATTTGCTTTTTACTTGACAATACAATTTTACTAATTTGAGTGCTTCATTCATTTTGCATGCATTAGACTACTTAGCAATATGAATACAATTAAAGAACTATGTTTCTGAGTTTGAATGCACTTCTGTAAAGATCCAATCCAATGAAAACAATCGTAAAATGTGGAATAATTAAAAAGTCATTAACAGTGCATTGAAATGAATCTGAAATAATAATGAGGGTTTGATTAATTTTTATTAAAACATGTATTTTTAAAATAAAAAATGGTTTCAACGTGCAACATGAAGCAATGTTTAAATACTTTAAAAGCAATGATTTTGTAATTAGGGCTGTAACTCCTGGTGATGAAACAAAACCATCTTAATTGCTATTTAGAGAAGCAAAATAAACTTTGAACTGCTTTGAATGCATAAGCTAAATTTTACTTTATATAAATAATTGCCACTTTAATACTTTATTGTGGATGTTACTTCTCTATCATGAAAGTTTATAATAAGACTGAATTGTGAATATTACTAGCAGTTTTGATCATCAGTTTCAAAAAAATATTGCTGCTCTGGAATCAGTCCAAAGATAAACAACCTACTGTACCTACACTGAAATGCTAAAATAATTGTAATGTTTACAGCCTTGAACAGAGAACACTACTATAGAATCAAGAGCAAAACACAAACTAGAGAAAAAGAAACTACATGGCAAACTATATTACTGTTTGACAAACATGGTCGTTGGAATCTGGAGAAAGCTAACCAACCATGTTATTTAAGCTAATACCTTGTTTTTAAAAACAAGTCTGGATGAACTCCTTTAAACAAACAGTTGCTAGCAGCCAAACAAGCTAAATAAGCCCTGCTCTCATTTGAAATCTTTATTATGTTCTTACAGTAATTTATCTTGAAGTTTCCAAATTATTTTATTAACAATAAAAAATATCTATAAACATGAGGCACACTTACAGTACATGTTGCATGACCTGCACATAATGTAATACAGGACAAAGGACAGAAAGAAAAACTTGATGTTGCATATACAGTATTCTTTGCTTTATGCATACAGTAGTAGCAAGGAAAGTGTAGTCATTTATTCAAGCTAGGCAATGGAAAAAAGTTGAACTAATCGCAGAGGTCAATCAAATAACAGTCAAATGATAGGACATTTCAAGGCATACAGGTATGTGATCTGCATATTAGGGCACATTACATAATTAATTTCTCACTGTAAAGATGTGCTGTAATAGAGTACAGTATATACTGTACAATAATTAAGGTACAGTATGTACTGTAGTGTGGCATATGTTGATCTAGAATAAAAATATATTTACTTGCATCACATGAATTAAAGATTTCTTAATTGGAGAATGGCCCTGACTTGCCATGCAGTTGGATATCACATACATTTGTAACTACAGTTGTAACTGTAACCAAGACAGATCTGCAGCTTGATCTGCTACTCACTTTGCCCTTGATCCTGTATCAGTATGCCCTTTAAACATTACTGGTGACTATCTTAAAAGCTGCTCTACTCCAAATGCTTCAATATGGACAATCCTTGTCCTTTAAGTTTTAATGAGTAATTAGAATACATATAAAGATGTGTTGATGAAATATTAATGAATATTGGACTTGAAATGGCTGCCCGTGGGATGTCATTAACTTTCTTTTTTTTTATTACTTGTTACTAAGGCTAGTTGAAGCCAACCCAGATACAAAGATGCTGCACATAAATTGGAAAAAGGAACATCTGCAATTTCTCAGTGAACGGCAGATGGTCTGTGGATGTCTCAGTGACTCTGATTTGAGGTTATCATTGACACAAAGTAACATATAGTAAATGGATTTGGAATGGGTGACAGGACCCACTGTCATAGGATACGCTATCATACCATACAAAATGCATAATTTTCATTTTCTTTGTGAGAGGCTTTGCCAGTGAAATAAGACCCCACTGTTTTAGAGCCAATTTGACAATGGTGTGGTGTGTATAGTGTGACAACAATTTAAAAGACAGTTGATATGCGACTTAAGACATGCTTCGACTTAAGACACTCAAAGACAATAAAAGTTTAATGGAAGATGATGACCAAAAAATGCTTTAATATAAAAAAAAATAATAATTTCACATTGTAATATTTGGCATCTAAAACACCTAATATGTTATGTGTTCAGTAGACCATGCTAGTTAAATGTTCATAAATACATAACATTTAACTAATAATAAAAATTCTGTATATAACCAGCAGTACAGTATACTGTGTATTTCTCTGTTTTTAACTTCCAACTTTATATTTAAATACACTAATCTCTAGCAGGTTGCTTATGATGCTGTGCCAGCAAAGATAGAGTCTTAGTGAGCCTTGTAAGCATCTGGGTGATAATCTGGGTGGCAATTGTGTTTTTTTCCTTACATTCTTTATCAACTTGTGACAGTTGTTTATTTTTCCAAAGATATCACAAAATGAACCCATCCTCATTTTCTAAGCACTTCATAAATATCCTGACAAAGAGTAGAAGTGCTCTGTAATCATACAGCTGTTAAAGGGTATTCTCATTATGTTTTTGCTTGTGGTTCAACAACAGCCCAAAGGAGCTTTTCCTGTGTCTCCATTATGGATTATAAAATCCAAGTATGTCTGTACTCAATAACAAATCTCACTCTGCTTATTGACTATCATACATAATATCTATAAATGCAAAGTTAATGTCTCATTCACCTTTATGCACTTTTAATGCAATTGTGGCAGTACAATGTTCAAGTTAAAGTAAAGTACACACAGCAATTTATTTTCTGTAAACTTCTCTCCAACTACAGTATTCCAGTAGGTAATGCAGGTTTTGTACATTAACATTTTGTATTTATTTTCCTAGACAAAAATATGAAGCATTTTATAATAAAAATAATATGTTCTCTTTTGGAAATCTCTATGCATCATAACAACAACATTCTATAATGACCATCCCTCCCACGTGTCTTAGAATGGTGCAGGAACCAAGTGTGATCAGGACAGAATAAGCAAAACTCCTCAGGCTTTAATTGCACTCATAATCCATAATTCATATCATCTTCATCATTACTTAATTCCATTCATAGGAGCACACTGCAAAATAGCACCACAAATCTCTTCATGCAAAATTAACTGAGAGACAATAAGAGAGAGAACTTCAATCACAAGGAGGGTAATCAAGTAGACAAATTATGGATTTAATCACTGACATGCCTGACAGCTTTATAAACAAATGCAATGGGAGGAAAGAATAGTGCCATGTAATATCCTGAGTAATATTAGTGAATATGACAAATCAGAAGATAGGGGGTGAGGGAGAGAAACAAGCTTCTGCTGAATTCTTAAAGCAAGGAGGAAAAACAAAAGTTTGAACCTATCCTGTATACTGCCTGGGTCTGGACATACAGTATTACCATAAGACTACAGAAACTAAAATTATCCTGCAGTTAGGATCACACCTTCCCCCTTCTCTTAATGACAGACTACTTTTCTTCTAAATACTCTCTATTCATTGTAGGTTTCATTTCACACCTCTCTTCACCTATCCTGACTTCACACCTCCTGATTGGCCTCTCTTTCTGTCCCCTGCTCCCACCCCTCACTCTTCCTCTCTCCCAGCTTTTGTTCTCCCACTACATTTGCTCACTGCCCTGTCTTTCTCAGATGTGATGAAGGCTCCAGAGCTGAAACGTTGTGTTTTCTTTCTTCTCTTTTCAGCATTGAATAATCATATTTCTTGTTCCTTTGCAGCCTACGCATGCTGACGCAGCTACACACTTGAAGAAGGCTCCATGGTCGAAACTTTGTTTTTCTTTCTTCTTCTTTTTTTTCAGCATGGAATAAACCTATTACTTGAACTACTACATTGCATCAACAGGGCTGAGAAAGAGAGTCAAACAGCGCCTTCAAAAGAGGATGGCTATGAACAGTAGACGTCCTTCTAGACATTGGTTACTTTTCATTTTTTTGGGCATTTTATGATTTTAGCTCAGGTAACACTACTACACTACCTACAACACTAAAACATCTGATTTCAGAAAACAAAACCTCAAAAGTTGAAACCATGCCTACTGTACCACTGTTTGATCACAAAAGGTCACAACAGAATAATTTTGATCTTGAAAAATACTAAGAGGTGCATGTCAAAGTCATACTTTGAACTGTGCTTAAAGGAGAATTTAGACTACTTATCAAGCTATTAGTACAATAATTTCTTTAGCACACAAAAATAGAATTCAGTACCCAGAATTAGCAATGGTTCAATTAGAGGAATTCAGAACCTACAGATGGATACATATTTTATATTAATTGTGAAAAAGTGCTCACACTCTGCAGTGTGACCTACAGATGATCTCTTGTGTTAGTGTGTGTTTGAAGGGGAGAAAGATTAAAAATATAAGATATACCTATTATGCTAGTTTAAACAGTCTGTGTTCTACTATATTAACATCAAGAACCATCTAGAAATAGTAAAACCTTTTGAACAATTATCAGTAAAACACCTCAATTTAGGATGAATTTTGATGTAAATGTAATGGTTTTTACTTACTGTAATTAATACCTTACCGCTGTTATTGTTTAATAATTTAATTGCCATAACATAACACAACAACAAAAGAAGAAGGCTCCACAGCTGAAACGTTGTGTTTCTTTTCTTCTCTTTTCAGTATGGAATAAGCTTTTACATGTATATTTCGTACAGGTCCATTTTTTAGTCAAACCAACAGTATAATGTTTCACTTCAGAATCCATTAACATTTTTCTTATTAAATTGTTAATTACAGCACTGTAATGAATTCACTTTAATACTGTCAAGCTGGATACCTTTAACTTCATTATTTAAAATGTTCTGCATTCATACGTTTTCTATTCTTCACAGTTTATAAAAAGACATACTTCATGAATTCTAATGCACTCCATTCTGAATACCTGTGGAAATGAGGTTCTGGACAATTTTGCTCATTTGCCATACTGTACAGTACCTGCTTCTCGAGAAATCTGGATGAATGCTTCTACTCCTTTTTCCCCATAGCTGCCTTCTGAAGCCACCGTGGAAACATAATTCCACCCCATGGCCTTCACAATATCCACCATTGCCTGGGCTTGGAAGGAATCCGGAGGGACAACACGGGAGAAAAAATCGTAACGACGATCATCACTCAGTTCTGGAGCTGTGGAAGCGTAACTGATCTGAGGGATCTGTAGAAGGATAAAAACAGAAAGATTGGGAATTAAGTGGCTTACCATTTAAAGCACATATTTATTCATTTATATGACTGTATTAGCTGGCACCTCAATAAATTATAATTTCAACTCAGCTACTGTATATCAGGACTATACTGCATGATGTAAAAAAAAAAGAAAGGAATGCAAAGTTACAGTATATTTTGCAATGTGAATGTTCTATTTAAATTAGAGCTCTTCATTCAATATCCAACCCTCAAATTTCTCTCAAAGCATTTTGAGATTTTTCTCCAAGAGTTTAGTTATCAGATCCTTGCAATGCTATGAGATTTTTACATTTCTCAGTGCTCCTTCTCCATCTCTCCCATCAACACTTAACAACCTAGATAATGGAACTACCATTCTCCCTGAAATAGACCGTACTGAGCCGCAGTATGATGAAATGAAGGATTTATGAAGAAGTAAAACAAAATACTGTAGACTAAATCAAGCGAACAAGGTGAAACTAAGTACTAAACCACAAGAACCAAGCAACTGTTTGCAATTTAAACTTTATAATATATTATTGTACCTTTTCACCCTCCTGAGGTTAATTTTACATGAAGTGGCTAAGTGCTCATATAAAAAAAACACACTGAAATGCACTGTACCAGAAAACATGATACAATCTGTTAGACTTGTTGAGAACAAGACAAAAATCTGAAGACAAAAATGTCTACTTAATATCTGGCTTTCCTGTTAGAATAAAACAACGATATATATGAAAACATATTTTATATTGTTTTCGTATTTTATCATGTTTATTTTTATTCAGATCATGTGCATGTAACATAACCATTTGTGCATTTTCCATCATATAGCCACAATAAGCAATTTGTAAAATTTTACTTCCCAAAAAACATATCGATCTGTAGGAGCCAAAGAATACTTGCATTTAAATATGCTTAGCTAATGCAGTCCTAGTGTCTTTCCTTTATTTTGCAGACAAAGAAAATAATCTCATAAAGCAATAGAAAGTTTTTTTTTTTCAGTGTAAAAGTAATAATCTGTGAAACAAACAAATCTTTTGATTGAGGAAACCCTCTCAGATTTGAAAAGAGAACTGCATTCTTTTTTGTTAGGAGGACTTTTGTGATGTTAAAAAAAATAAAACATATTCCTTCCCTAAATGAAAGTTGCTCCTAGGCATTTCATATTAGCAGTAATGAAGCCATAGGTGCAGCATGATGGATGACTAACACACTTTTAAATTAGTTTTGGCCCTTGACTTCACTTCTTGTAAATATTAATCATGTTTCTAATTAATCATCAATTAACCATCACACTTCTTAACGTCAAGTTTGCATTACATTCTAGACCAGCCTGAAATGTTAAGCACAAAAATGTTAGTTTGACATTTGTACTGTGCTGTACTGTAGGTATTAATGTCTTTTTAGACACATGTGAATTTAAATTTTTGGTCTGCTTCAACAATAATTTTAATGGGAATTATTTAACATGAGAATAGTAACTACATGCTGGATGTCAGATCATCACAATAGCTCCAGGTTCTCCAAGCTTTTCACTTATATAAATTTTATTTTCAAGAATTACTACCCTAGAGCAAGGATTGGAGAGAAAAAAACACATCTTGAATTATTTCATTGTGTTTACTTGATTAAAATAAAGACCTTCAATTGCCTTTTTTAAAAGTAACACTCAGACTCTTAGAAAATATTAAGGATTGTACCAATGTATATTGAGTGCAAAACTCAACCTCTGAAATCTAGATATTTAAATGGAAAAAATCAGATGAAATAAAATGCCCAAATACAAGAACTACAAATTCTATTTAGGGCACAGAACGAAGAAACTAAATCAAAACCACATTTTATAAGAAATTATAGACAACAGCACAAACAACTATGGCAGGATCATAAGTACTGTACATTTTGTTTCCACTTTGATGGCATCTGACAATTGTGTTTAATTTGCACATTACATTTTAAATACATTTTGTTATTAATTTATTATATTTCATAAAGTAATGTTGGTTGATCACGAACCATTCAAATATCACAATTTGGTCTCTGTTATCAATAAACGTCAATGTCACAGAGCAGAGTTTCTATCCTGAGGAGGAAGACAGATGTGAGAGACAACTTGATAATGCCCTTTTCACAGGGACTGGTATAGAGCAGTACAATTGAAAATATTATTTGTATACTGTCACCCACCCACCTTATAATCTGGATCTTTCACTTGTCCAATATACAGTATTTACTGAGTACATTTTCTGCTATTCAAATGAATTTTTACCTTTACAGTAAGTTTTAAAATACCTCTTCATTATCAACCCAGTTTTTAACGGAAATAATGCTTCTTACAAAATCAAATGTATATTCGAAACTTTCAAATATTTATCAAAATAAATGAAAGAATCAAGCCTTCATCTGGGGTAAAGAAAATGTGTTGTCCTTCATCATTACAGTACAGGGAAAAATTTGGCCCTATCAAAACTTAGAGATAGCAAACCCTATCAAAGACGATGAAGATTTATGAAAATTTAAACAGTACAACCTCAGTGGAGTTCCATATACCACAAACTCTTGCGCATGTGGAAGTTTCCTGATTTATTTTCGCAATGTGTTTTTCCCTTTATAGTTTTCCCAAAGCCTGGGGATATTTCTTTTGCCCACAAGCCTCGGGAGGTTTCTCAGCTTCAAAGAAAATGTCAGTGAGCACCACAACTGCAGCAGCTATGGCATTGCTTATCAAGACTTGCAAACCAAGCCAGACAATTCTAGGATGCAACAGGAACCCCACAAAGCTCACAAAGCTTGAGAGCTGAGGCCTTTTTATCTAATGCAGTACTTCCCTTAAAGTGAATTGTATAGCTCCATATGCTTTTTTCAGCTCTCCAAGATTGCTCCAAATGAAGCTCAGGAATCAATGAGCTGCTAGAAATCAGACAATCTATGCTTATTAGCATCTTTCCCTCTGTATGCCAGAGCTGTACAAGATGATTATTTGATTGCCTGAATTGGGTTTTCAAGGAGCATTTAAAATGATTGATTATAAGTAGTGAAAATTGCTACTTTCAACAGTTTTCTTTAAGTTTTCCCCAAACTCCAAAACACAACTATTTTGAAAAATCTCATTCTTCTACCACTAAAGGAATGGGTTTATTTAACTTTGGGGTTAGTAAGAAAAGGATCTATAAACGGGTCTATGCTACCAAATAATTAATTAATTAGAATTAATTAAAGTGGAGAAACAGCTGCTCCATAAATAATATAAAACACAATTGAGGAAAAAAGTTTAAAAGTCTTTATTATGGAGTCTAAGAAATTCCAGACAAATCTGAATAGCAATCTTTAGTCTTCCGGATTTGTTTTCTGCTGTACTGTAGTTCCAGCGCTTTCAGAAATAGTACACTCCTTAGGTTTCATAGACAGCTTACTGACTTTAGTCTTTATCTGCAAAAGAAGAGGGTAAAACCTTTACAGACTTGAAAATTAGTTTTCTTTCACATTCTCCCAAGGTTTGCTGTAAAAATGAATTTCAAAACACTGATTCTGATTTATTTGATCCCTGTCTGGGCATGTCAGCCTGCGTAGGTCCCAGAAGTTATTTCCTGTTTCCTTAAGAATTCAGTAATTCACTCATTTGAGCATTCTGATAAGGTTTTTTTTTCAGGGCCCATTTTTTAATTAGCCTTTTGAGTTCTCAGAATTAAATGTCATGACCAAGTCTCCTCCGTAAAACATTAAATGCATCAGGGAGCTTTATACCAATAAATATGTCAAAATATATACTTATTCTAGTAACATTATTAACCTGAAACTGATGGTTTTCCTACCTCCCTGTGTATAATAAATGTAGTGGTATTGAATTAGTACTTTAAAGATGTTTATATGAATAGATACTTTCCATTTTAGAATGACAGTTTTTAAATCGGATGTACAGTATACCTCCTGTGTGAAAATGTATCTTCTGCACAAGTCCAACCAGATTACCATATACTGTACTGTACTGCCATGTGTCTATGAGCATCAGAGCTTAATCTTTTGTTACCTGTATTTTAAGTATTTGTCAGAGCTGCCCTTTTAATATAAAGCAGGGCAGTTACAATTTTATTACTTAGTTTAACTTGAATCACATAAATTGAGAATATTTATTTTCAAGCTTCCACTGCATCCAATATATGGACCAAGAGGAAATACAGATGAACTACATTTCTTCATCCAGGCTATTTGCTGTACTTCTTCTTGCAACTGGATTCTCAATGGTTGACTGACATGTCTCCCATTTATAAACATCCAGTGTTAATAGCATCTGGCCACAGACTTAGACTTTTTCTGGGGGCTACTGTATATTTAATGAAAGATTAGGGTAAATGTATTTCAGATTAAATATATTAAATATGTGTAAGCTTAACTATCAATAAAATGAAATTAACCCTCAGGAGATGCAAATGGCTTTTGAATCACTGGCATACCTCTAGATAAAACCAATTTTATCAACTGATGTAAACAGCAGAACTGAAGTTTGGAATTAAAAAGATTGTTAACCTGTTTTAAAATGCCCACTGGCATTTTAGTCATCAACTGTACTGTACGGTGTTCCATTTTCCTCTGTTTTACAGTGATAACACATTACTTATCTAACAATACTACAGAATGTCACAAATGAATTCTGAAATTACTTCTGGAATCAGGCCAAATCTATTAATCAATTTGTTTCCTTTAATTTGTTGTGCAGTTTACCAAAAGATAATGTAAACACACAAAAAAACAGATTCTGAAAATGACATTCTATGTACTTCTACATACTTGCAGGATAAGGTTTGCATGAATACTGTATGAACAGTTATTTTAAGATCTAATAAATCTAATACGTACAATTGCAATGTCTTGGAAAGTCCAGTGTCTTACTGTAACTTTTTATGGCATCAGTAAATTAGTAAATGGAGTTTAATATTTTCTTAATTATTCTGGATTTTCCTCCTGCTCTTAAAAAACTCTTATTTCTGCAATAAGGTACTATAATTGAGATGAACATTTCCTTGGTTTTGCATCACTGAAAATCTATCTTGTTTTAGCATTGTGTCACACTGATGTTGGTCTTGTACAGTGAGCCACACTAGTTTTTATGTCTGATTGGATGACAGTCAATGGGCGATGGACATTTGCACTAGGCATTCTTGAAAAATCCCCATTATCAGATCCCATTGTCTGATGTTATCCCATATATCACAGTGATAAAGAACCTCAGGGCTTGGGTGGCTAATGCTGTCCATACATGTAACAGCAATACTGTACGAATGTGTGCAGGGAATTGCCAAGTGACACACTAGTTAAATCTGCCTTAAGACTGTTTTGTTCATTAATTCAGCAACCCCTGATACAAGGCTATTGTAATACTTTTATCACCCAGAAATTCATGTTAATTCATCTAATACAAATTATTAAATTAAACCATAGTATTCCCTGTTTACAGACAGCACAGGATATCTCTTGAACTCAAGAAGGAGTGAATTTAGTTTATTCATTATAAGGATTTAGTTTATTCTTATAAGGATTTATTGTTGATGAAAATACTGTAGTCCTTGATATAACATTCATCTTTAAGAGCTTTGATCAGAACATGTTATTCTAGTGATTTTTCTAAATTTAGTTTGGCTAATATAGACCAATTTACAAAAATTATTAACAACTTCTTGTTGCCTAGATCACATCCCTGCTGTACAGTACCTCTTTACTGAAAGCTTGCCTGCCAGACATCTGCCATGTAATTATCAATATCATCAACAGTACTTTTAATGGGTGTGGTCTCTACTGCTTTAAAGCCTACATCAAATACCCCAATACTAAAGAGACCTGGCTCGGGTTCTGATATATTGATGAACTACAGATCAATTTCTAATTTACCATTTTTATCTAAGGTTTTAGCACATGTGGTTGCACATCAATTACAGGCTCACATGATCGCTAATAATTCGTTTGAACCATTGCAGTCTGGTTTTCACCCTAATCATGGCACTTGTCAGGGTAGTAAATGATTTACTTATTTCATTTGACTCAAGAACTATTCATCTTCTTATGGGCCTTGATCTTTGTGCAACTTTTGATACAGTAAATAATTCAGTGTTGCTCGAACACTGGCAAACATTCTTATCTATCAGTGGTGCTTTTTTAACTGGTTTGACTCATATCTGACAGGCAAGCAGCATTTTGTTTAACTTAGTCCTCACAAATCCCCCATGGCTCCAGTCAATCACAGTGTGCTGCAGGGCTCAGTCTTGGGCCCATTGTTTTTTATTATTTATATGTTTGCTCTTGGTCAGATCTCCCCACGCCATCACTTATCTTTTGTTTATGTGACATCAAGCTCTGGTTGACATCAAATTCCCTGAAGCTAAATAGTGACATAATGGAAATTTAACTTGTGGGCAGCAAATGTCATTTGAAGAAAACTGGTGAGCTTCACGGTAACAGTAGATGGCTTCCCCATTCATACCAAACCCTGGCAGCATATCACTCCTACACTTAAATCTATACATTGGGTTCCTATAAGGTCACACATTCAATATAAGATCTTATTACTGACTTCTAAGGCTTTAAATAATTTAGCTGAATCATACAGTACATGTCTGATCTCATTCATGTTTACACTCCCTCCCATAGGCTCCATTGAATTAAGGCTGGTGCTTTGCTCATCGTACCAAGGACTAAATCTCTGACTTTTGGTGACAGTGGTTTTTTCTGCTCCAATGTTAGAAAATGCCCTTCCTCTGATGCTTGGAGAGACAAATTCTTTAACTGTCTTCAAATCTAAACTTAAAACCCACCATTCTACTGGGGCCTATCTCTGATTGTCCTATGATTTATCCTGTATGTCCTTGTTGATTTTCTTTTTCTTTTATTTTTTAGTGTATGTTTTGTATTTTATTACTACAGTATGTACAGTGTCCTTGGTTAGAAAGGTGCTTTATAAATAAGAGTTATTATTTTATTATTAGTGTAATAGAAAACATACAGGACTGTACATTCATTAAAGTTAAATAAATTGACATTGTCACCTTAGGAGAATCCCTGATCCAAATTGATATCCCCATATACAGATTTTATTTCTATAATTATCTATTACAGTGTGCAAAACTAATTATGAGTTTCCTAGGTACGTATCACAATAAAAATAAATTAGACTCTAATTAATCAAATATAATATCCACAATAGTCTTCCTCATCTTAAAAACCAAATTATGTAGTGACCTTCCCTAAAAGTGTCTAATCTCTAGTCTCTCTTCATGAACAGAAGGACGGCTTAATCTTTATGAATTAAAGATTAATGAATTGAAAACAAAACAGTACCGAGTGTGCTCCCAAATGCAAAATGCTAAACTAAGTTCTATGATACCAATTAGATTAAAACAATAACAATTTAAAAAATAATCTGCAAGCTCATCATACACTTAAGTGATTTATTGAGAGGTACAGCACTCTGGACTGAACTCATTTTCACCTAAGAGGGACAGGGATTGATAGTGGCTGCTGTTTAATACCCCACAGAGAGCCTTCCCTCTTTAAGAGAGGTCACATCCCTATAGTACCTGCTCTTTCACTGCATTTGAAACCCTTTTATAAGGTCAGGAAGTTTATTCAAAGGCAAGGGTTTATATAGCAATATTGTGGATATTTAAGATAAATAAAAATGCAGCATGAAGCCATACTTTGAATCAATAACTTACAAGAGACGTTTGTATAGGATCATAATGCGCTAAAATATTCTGGAAAAATAGATAAAGTATCAAAAATATGGAACTAGCTGTCTATCACAAATTATTTTTTTTCAATAAATGAACCATAAAAATTGGCCTGCAGAAAAAGGTTCCTTCAGGAGTCAAATAAATCTACAATAAAACACATTCCGAGACACTGATGATATCCAGCAGTTAAAAATTCAAGAAACACAGCATGTTGAAGATGTTTTACCATCTTTTTAAATTTGTTAAAAGTGATTACATCCTGATTTTACTTTTGTAAAGAGTTAAAATTCAAACAATAGCCCACCTGGAATTTCTGAAACTAAGCATACACAGTGTCGTGTTTGCACTTTATACTGTCCGTCATCTTTGATCACCTTGTGTTTCATGAAACAAATCTGCAGATCTTTCTCATCTACAGCTCGAAATGACTTGCAAAGCTACGTGCTACTGAAAACCAAATTGCACAACAGAAAGTCTAAAAATACACATTTTCTCCCAATAGGCTGCATTGCTAAATGACAAAAACCACTGGTCCAGAACAATAGATTCTTTTACCTTTTGCAGAACATAAGCATGATTAATTCTTCTGGTCTGCTCTGGAAACAAGTGTATTTGTAATAAAGAAATGAAAATAATCACATTAGCACAAGAAGAGAGAAAAAAAAAGCAGTGGCTCTAAAGACCTCCGCAGGAGCTGAGAATTTAAATAAATTAATCCATAATTTTGTGAAACAGAAAAAATATGGAAATGCTTAAATTCATGGGGTTCTGAAAGGCTCAAATGCTGATGCTGAATGAGACCAATGAATGTTTCTTACCTGATCATTTTGACGAACGCATTAATGGCACTTAGAAACAAAACGACCATCCGCAATAAATAACACTGACACTGATCATTAAGGGCAATTCTCAGAGAGAAAAGAAAATAATCAATTAATCTACAAGTCTCAACTCTGTGATAGAAACTTTAAAAAATGATCAATACATCAGCAAAATCAGTTCGATTTTTGTCTCAAACATGCAATCAATATGCATTTTAAAGGCTATATATTTTGTTGGGTTGCAATTGTTCAGGGTGGCATGGTGGAGCAGTGCTTAGAATTGCTGCCTTGCAAGTTTGTGTGTTGTCCCCATGTTTGATATGGTTTTTCTCCAGGTTTCACCCTGCCTGGGGCCTGGCTCCCCCGCAACCCTGAATTGGAAGAAGCATTTGGAAAATGGTTGGGTGGACTATTCACATTTGTACAACACTTTTCATCATGGCTAAATACTCCAAATTGTTACTATATACAGCAACCCTCCTAATGAACATACTGGTATTCTTATGCAAGCATACAGCTTTTCAACCATGTCATGGAATGAATCACCACACTGTGTGTCATTGACCATGGAAATAAAATAATGTGAAGGTGGTATATCTCCCCTCATTTCTAAATCCCCCCCTCCCATGCCTGTCAACCAGCTTTGTAGCATTATGAGTTTGGCTTTTTAGAGTATTTGGTTTCTCAGAAGCACACCTGTGAATGTGATTATAATGCATCATTTGATTACTACACACATGAAAAATCATTGTAACATTAGAATTTTTAAAGCATCCTGGTGAATTAGTCGTCTTTATATTCTTAGCTAGTTTTGCCCAAACACTTACAGTACAGCCACTTGCGTTTCATTCATTTTGTACCTCCTGTCTCTAGAAAAGTTCAGTATTAATTAGCCATGGGAATTGCATAGTCCCTTTTCAAAACCTTTACTCAAAATGGGAATGCTCTTCTGTTCATTGAGTGGTGTGGTATTGATAGAATAAGGCTCAAAATCTCCCCTTGAATGCAAAACTGGTCTGTCACAGAAACAATGAAAGATAAAGGTGTAAGAATAGTCAACAAGCATGTTTGTCCTACTATATTAAGTTCTGTACTTTAGAGCAAAACATTTAACTCATTCATGCTGCTGTATGCCTTTTCACATTTAGCAATTCCATTATCTTTGCGGAGGTAAAAGGATTCACATTTGAAGAGCCTGTATTGACGCATAGTTCAAGACAATGCTGGTAAACTTGCTGTATTGATCAGTTTTATTTTATGTAGCACCTTTCAAGGACAGCAACATTCACAAAGTGCTTTACATCACTGGTTCTTAATCCATGTCCTCAGGGAATCCTGTCTCTTCTGCATTTCATTCTAGCTGGACACTTAATCATCAGTTGTACATTTTACTGATGTGTTTGCTTCTTTAGACTTTCTTTGAACTCAACCTTAGTTTTAAAAATTACCCAAGCTAATGTATATTATTTTCAATAACTACAAGATAAATAAATATGTGCAGTATCTCCTCAACTTGCACCCTAAGAATCTCTTATTTTGGACTAAAAAAACAGTTGATCATCAATACTGTGGTAATATATACCATATAGCGTACTGAGATCTGAGGAAAAAAAAAAGTTTAAAAATGAAAACTGAAGTCAATCAGCCTGTGATTAAGAACTTTACTATAGTAAAAACCTCAGGTCTTGGTACCCCAGTGCAAGAATTTAGAACTAGGTCTAAAGAAAAAATTAAATACTGTATGATTAAGAACCTTAATAAAAGAAATGTATTAAGTTATACAAGTGTATTTTTTGTTTTTTGTTTTTTACTGTTCAAACTTCGGTCTGCTCAACTTGAAGGATTAAAGCCTCATTTGCTTCCGGACTTTGCTGCTTTGTTCTCTATTGCTGGCACAATGGTCCATGTAACACTGAAAAAGACAGATGTTGAAACATTTGCTACTAGTCTTTTTGCCATTATTGAAGCATCTAATTATAAATCAACACCAAACCCCAGGCAAGCCAATGATTTGTTTCTCATCTGACAACCATAGAATAGAACCAAACAAAAGAGAAACTGAAACAGCACTAAATGCCATTTCGTAAAACGAAAATGTAAAAAAAGTCCTAGTAATCCCAGTTACTTATACATTTTCTATAAGCATAAATACAAATTATTCCCAAAATGCACGTTTAAGAATTTCTATGAAAACACTTGGGAAAAGGCATGCTAAATGCAGAGGTCTAAATTCAAGCGATGGAGTCAACACCAATCAAGATAAATACTGTATTCCCATTTCAATTAGAGTAAAAAAGAAATAACTGGTTCAAAGTAGACTTTTTTGTTTTCTCACAGTCTTAATAAAAGAAGAAAATGACTGAAATGCAATGTACTGTAAGTAAATTTATGTTCAAGAGTAACCCTATTAAACTATTTTCCTGTCTTAAACACTGAAAAGAAGGAAACTTCAGTTCATATCTTCATTTCTAATTTTCTTAAGCTTCTTTTAGTGTCATATAAACACATGAATGGTACAGTACCTTTTTTTAGCTATCTTTTTTTTTCAAGGGTATCTTGAAAGGCTTCTTTGAAACGTTTTTCACAAAAATCAGCAAATCCTGTTAATTCACCTTAAAAGGCAGTTTGCATGGTATAATTCCCAAACTGAAAAAGTGGACATACTGTATATATTTGAACTGTTATTCAATTTATTAAAGACCATAGTCGGGACCCACTCTAAATGATATAGCAATCTATAGGCTAAGAACTACTGCTTTACTCCCTGGTACTCTTGGTAGATTAGGCATTGAGTGTGGGGTGTCAGATCACTGCACTGTTGGCATGTACAGTATAAAAAGGAAACTCAGAGGTCTCAAACCAGGGCTAATATTACAAAGCCAAAGATTTCCACTTTACCAAGAAAACAGTTGGTGCACAGAGAAATTGAAAGGATTTAAATTAAATCCTGTTTTATTACCATTTGATTGCATTAGCTTTTACCTGATTATTTTCGAATATAAATTTTAAAGTTAATATAATATATTTTATGCAATTTAAAGTAAGAGCAACAAATGTGTCTGATTTGTAAATACTGAAGTACAATATCTCTTTAACATAAAAGTCTTCATATCTGAAGCATGTGTCACTTCATACTGCCACAAACCTAGTTCTAGATTTGAAAAATAACAATTGTAATTTTATAGATTAAGACCTAGGCTCACTAATACAACTTCACTCTTAATCCTGGTTCCATTTTTGCAGCAATGCCAAAAGGCATAAGACCTTATTCTTATGCAGTAAAGGGAATTTGTATTTTTCTGTTTGTATTTTTGTTTAAATCTCTGTGTATCTTTTCTGCATCAGTAGATCAGTATGCCTCTAGTGGTTTCAGGATTAGTTACTTAATGCAGGAGATCCAGCTCCCCATTTTCTTGGAAGTACTGTGTGGTATTTCTTTTAATGTCTGCATGAAAATGCCTATCTATCTTACACATCTGAAGTGAAGGGGTGCTTCTCAGATGTGGTGTCTCTCACGGTGGGAAAGGGAATTCTTTGTGGCCTGACAGGTGGATTACTGTCAACTGATTTCAGGACTCAGTCTTAGTGACACCTCTCCCATGAGGGATTTTCAATAGGATTTGTGAAACCAAGACAAGCAGATCGTGATAATTAAACACATGTAACACAATGGATATTTACTGTAGCACTGGGATATTTGCAAACTTCAACCAACCAATATTACGTTAACTGTACTGTTGATTGTCCATGTGAGAGACATGCATACCCCTAATTAGCATGACTAAACTGCATATCTGACTGTTGGATTATCAAAACAAACTAGTTTGTCTGCCTTTCATTGCTAATATTTGCATTCTAGATGTTCATTGCTTAGCCTTCTGATCCTTAAAACAAATTAAGTTACACTACACACTGCAAGTATTATAAAACAGACAGCATTAATTAAGCAATTACATTAATTAACTTTTCTTGAGCTGTTCTTCTGAATTAAATATTATAGGTTTTCTCACTCTTAGCCCACCTCCTTTCTAAGTTTTGTTTTTTAGTGTGTGTGTGTGTGTGTCAATTCACATAACCCTCTGGCTTCATACCAAGTGAGGCTGCAGTATGCAATCATGTGGTTATGTGCTTCAAAGAACCCTAAGACACCAGTTTGCTTTGCCCTGTACAATTCTTTACAAAGATTACTGATCACTCCACAAAACTAAAACAAATAGTTTTGAAATTTCCAGAAGTAAGTGCCACTGTTCTGGAATTAGGAGTCAAGAATACTGGTCCAGGCCTGGAGTGCCGCAGAGGATAGCACTGAATTCACAGTTTGTAACTGTGTAACTGATCCCGTGACTGTTTTTGTGAAAGTTGTGAAATATGGTTCAGATTTGTTTGCTGCATTGGCATTGGAACTATGCTCATGAATCACTCTAGGGGGCATGTCAGAGGAGCATGTCTACATCTATTGGAAGTCTTTTCCAAGTTTATTCTGCACATGTTGCTAGAGAGACATGTTTTAAGACAACCAGTGAAACTTTGTAGTTGTATAATAAAATAGAATATGGAATGAAAATTGGAAATTGCATATACAGTACTGTATCATTCTGACTAGGCAGCCTATTAACCTTACATCAAATGATCATTTAAGAAATGTTTGGATACATGGAAAAACCAGATATCATTAGCTTTTAAATTATTTTCACCAGCTTAACATGCTAATATTGTGGCTGTGTCTAAAGGATAGAGAATAGTTGACCAGGAATGAAAAAAGACAATCAAATTTAAAAGTTTTGCAAAGTTACCAATTTGATTTGTTTTTGGTTTCATGTAACATACTGTATTACTGTAGACTGTATGTTCTTAGAGTGTTTTCATTGCTTTTATATTTGTTTTTATTATTATCATTGTATTTTTATTTTGTTTTTCTCAAGTAGAGCAAGAAATTAACGTTTAAAATGTCTTGCCAACCAATATTTCAAAGACAAATGTGAAAAATGCATTATTGCAAAGAACCCTATTTATTCCTTTTCTTAATTTGATTGCTAATAGCTCAAATATCAAAAGCAGATAAAGGGTAATTGAAGTTTAGAGCGAAATATCTAGCCATGTTGTTGAACCCAATACCATACCCAGGCTTCTTCCAGAAAAACTTAATCAACACCTCAGTGTCCAGAATTCATGGATAATATTAACTTTGGATACACCGTGTACATTTCTCTGGACAATTTGTACCTGGATAATTAAGATAAACTAAAACCATCTTATTTTTCTTTAAGACATACAGGTAGGTTACAACTTAGAAACATCAAGCTTTAACTTTATTACATAGTAGTTGGGGGAGTGAAATGTAATTAGATGTGTAGAACAAGCAATCCCCACAGTCAATATCAGGCTCATAAAGTTACTATGCAGAGAACAAGGTTGATTTGAACTTAATTTGTTAAAGCTCTCTGGTGCTGGATTTTATTATGATTAATTCAGTGGGCAGACACTCTCATCCAAAGTGACTTCTACTGTATTTGTAGCCATTTATACAACTGGGCATCACAGTATATTGAAGCACTTCACTCAAACAAACAACAGCAGTGTTCCAACCAGGATTTGAAATTATATTTCCCTAACCACTGCTCTGCACTACTGATTGTCATTACTATGATGTGCAGGCTGGAGGTGAGGTAGAAAACAGATTTCATTTTAAATCCTTATTTTCATTTTCAACTATTTCAGAGTGCCAAATAGGGCTCTTTATTATTCAGTATCATGACTTAAAGCAATATAAAAAAAAGATTAAAGTCTATCCAATAACATTCGAAGATCAAAGATCACAATGTCTTAGTCAAACCATTTCTCAATGTTGTAAAACATTGTAGATGTCACTCAGTTCTGAGAATTAATCTGATGAGTGTTGTCAGACCACATAATTTATTACCACCGTGAGTCCATTGTCATGGAGTCCATTAATCCCTCTTAACCTGATGCTTTCAGTTCATTTGTCCTATATTTTTTCAGCTTCATGAAACACAGAAGTAAACAAACAAATTGCAATTTGTTGACTGTGAGGTGATTGTAATGGGGTCAACATTCTTCAACAGCTCGCAGCTACAGCTACAGCAGTATTTCACCAGTGTTCATACAAACCCAAAGAACCTAGAGGATTACTTCACTCATATTATTGTCAACTGCGTACAGAACACAAATCTAACAGAGAGCAAGTCTTCTTTCAACAATGCTTGTATTTAGTTTTTACTAGTTTTAAGAGTTTTACAATTGTAAATCAAGATAGAAAACCATAAAAATTGGATATACTGTAATCGATATTGTACTGTATATTGTCCTCATATACAGTATATTTCGACAGCCATAATACACCACTTACTGTATAACAAACAACAAACTTTTCTAATACAATCAGTATCAAAATTATTGCTGGCATTGCATGTGCTAAAATGGATATCAATGGAGACATTGACACAAACCACACAATATCCCCTTTACGAATACAAAACGGTCCAACACAACACAACAGTTAGGCTTTTAAATGTCAATAAGTGAGCTCAGGATCTTTCATTTACACTAGTATAGCTGGAAAATTGTATTCTCTTTATCAATCTGATAATAAAATTCTTATTCTTTGTTGACTAAATATTTATTGATGCCAAAAAGAGTAAATTAAAATTTCTTTTAAATTGATAGTTTTCTTTTGGCAGGTATTCTTACTATATGTAATGAGTTTTATTATCGATTGAATCTGTCCTCAATTTTCTAGTACAGTGGAGAGTTACAAACAACAAAAACCTGTCAGGCTATCCAACATCAGGCTGCTGATTGAGACCTTGATACCACACTGTACAATGTTACTGAGACCCAGTTAAACTGCAAAGCAAACATGGCCCAGTGTCAAAATCATTTATAATTGCAAGCCTCCTTACCCTGTTACAGTCTAAAGTGTTTAAAGTGTTTGATGTAGCAAACAATAGCCCGGCTTTCAAATAGGAACTAAGTTTGCGCAGGTTTAACCATGCTGCCAATATAAGTTGTATCAAATAAACCAGCCTGGAATTACTACTTCCATAGAACTGCACAGAGAAGAAAAAAAATGGAATGAACAATTTACGTACATCAAAACCATGAGTAGCCCAACACTAGTGGTTAGTGTCTGTTTTAGTTTATGTAAAAATATTATTGAACCATTTTGAAATTGCGACATTCTATAGTATGTTTAATTACATTTTTGTATCTATCCAAATTTATTTTTGACACAATACACTCAAACTGAACAAAGCAAGAAGAAATGTTTTTAAGTCAGGTATGGAGTAATTGATAATTCATGATTGCCTGTGTTATTCTTAAGTAGCTTTGCCGTGTAGGCATTAAATCATCTCATTTAAGGGCTGATTGGGCACAGGTGATAAGATGATTTAACTTGTTGAATGTCAAGGCTGTTTAAAATCAGTAAATCTTGAAAAAGAAACCAATTAACATTGTTTATCAAAAGACCAATGCCTGTGTGCTATGAGTATGCTGAATACCTCGTGTGGAACTGGTAGCAGTGAACTCAAGTCCTCTTTAGTGATCAATCAGAGTGTTGTGTAGTCAACCCTGATAGATATAAGTGAACATGACACAGATATGCCAAATGATACTGTATTGTACGTTGATTGTGGTACAGCTGACTGTTTGATAGGAATGTCCAAGTATAATGGCCTGATTTAAAGTAGCTTATATCTAGGGAACTCTACAGTACATGTTGTGGCAACCTGACTACTTTGCACTTGAGAAGGAAATTAAACCCCATTAATTCGGAAATTAAACCCTATTAGTATAATATACTGTACAGAGGTACAGTATAAATGAGCCCCCGCATAAAATATGATATAGACCAATGATTACAGTATATCATTGTTCATTGTCTGAAGGAAATAAAAGGGCATCAGAAGCCTGAGGAACCCAGAACTCTGCAGATTGAGGGACAGATGGACAGATGGATCTCTGTGTCAGGTATTTCAGTAAGCTAACAATCAGCTCTTGTCTTCTGAATCACCAAAAATTAGCATTACATTGATTAAGCTTTTGGACCTTACTTCTCAAGGGCATATCACATGTCCTCCTCCTTCTTGTGTAATGGCAGCTTTTTCTCTGAGATAAACATGTGCCAATACTGCTGAAGATGCCCTTCTCCTTGGAGTTGAAATGACTGAACGTTTGTGTGATGTGCTAGGACAATGTGTATCATCTAAGACTCAGAACTGAAGCTGGTCCAAACTCTGTGAGACAGAGACAGAATACTGTGGGACAGAATGCCACAAGGCAGCATCAGCAATCTAGTGTAATGCACGAATCACAGTACATTTTATAGAAGTGTATGGCATTCACATTAGACCTAGTATTAATCATTCCGGTTCATGACAAAAGTTAATCAGAATAATGAATTTGCCTATATCATGTCTGTCAGTGCACCTGCTATGAAAATGATTCTTGTTTTTAATAACATTGTGAAATTCTCATGATTATAGGTGAAATATTTAGTTGAAGTTGTCACAGTGATAAGCAATATGTTTCATTTGGTGCTTAGTATACAGTATATCTGTAAATTACATCAGTATATTTCTTGAGTTGTTAAGAACAGGCTCTCCTTCTAGTGATGCCCCGAATGTATTTGTTTGTGGTTTGAGACTTTCCAGTTAATAGATGAAAGGAAGACAGCTCTAGGCTATTAGACCTTTAACCCTTCCTTCCCATAGGAAAACAGAAATGTGTGTATATTAAGCAACCAATAGCAAAATTAGCATTGCAAAAATAGCCTAATTTAGATAAGGATGTGAATTCACTTCATTTGTCGATGGCATCATTATACAGTCACAACTGAGCAACTCTTGTCAAAATTATTCAGATAACAGAAGACAAGGGAGCTTCTTTACAAAGTTATAACATAACACAAAATACCTTACATTGTCAAAAAGAAGTGACATCTCCTTGACAGACTAAAGTACTGCGCACATTATTATTAATTAGACATACTGTCAGGTGCTCAGCCCTCTACATTTCAAGAGTGCTCCTAGACCCTTAATTACAGGAGAAAAGAATACATTATAGAATATAGTATTACCATATACCTAAGTCTATCGTTTCTACAGTACTGTATGTGCAATACCAACATTCAGTGGCCTACTTATGGTGGATAGTAATCATTAGATTATATTTATGTCAATTAAATTTTAAATTAAAGAAAACAATATTCACAATCTCTTACATTTTCATTTGTTTTTCAGTTTTAGGCTTTTTCTGTATTGTATTCAGAGTAAAAAGGTGCCTGACCCAGTTAAATAATGTGATCAGTACCGATGGTGACAGTTTTTTCATTCTTACTACTGTATATATATATTACTTTCATGAAATAAAACAATATAAGCAAAAATGTTAAATAACAGTTTAGGAAAACTCACACAACATCTTATTATGCCAAGACTACTCAGGGGCATTTTCAAAACATTTGGAATTCTAACCCTCACTATAACAGCTTGCAGAGCCAAGTCACCATTTTAACAGCAATACACAGCAAGAGTATTTCCTTCAATACTTCCCATTCAATACTTTCCAATGAGAACAAGCAACAAAGAGATTCAGGGTCAAGTTTTCAACAGCATATGAATTGGTCAGAACAGAAAATTACTATGCAACATGCATTCTTCACCCACAGATGTGTGCCAGGTAGTCTTTCTTTCTGTGTAAGAGAGTTCCAGAGCTGGGAATAGTAACAGAGGCAGAAGAAAATCAGGACAACAGGACTGAATCAGTTAGTTCTTCAATATGTCGGTTCTCTTAAAAGCGATGCAGCTAAAGAAGGGCTTTCCTAATATAAGAAAGCAAAATAAGTGTTATATAACAATCCTGCAGAAGGCCAAAGAGAAACTAAGATACTGTATTTTATAATATGATATTAGCATATTAGTGAACAACTTAGTGTAATGTAATAGTCTGTGTGCATTAGTTAAGCTTAGCATTTACCATAACATACTTTATCAAACAGATCTGGGAATGTGCATGTGTTTAAAATCTCAAAAATAAAATTAAAATAAATATTGAAATGAGGTTATCCAATTCCCCTTTAATATCTGATTTATATCATTAAAAGAGCAAGAGCACTTCTGAAAAATGCCCTCATTCTTTTTAAAGCCAAAAACTTTCATTGCTCTCAGTCAGATGAGACAGACATCTATACACACATGACTTGCAGATCATTCCATGAAGGGCAGAACTGTCGTTAAGTCACCAACATCTCAAAGTCCCATTTGTGCTCTCCACAGAGTACTTTCTGATGGATGGCATCACCTTAATATTAGTTGACTCCATTGAAGTACAAGAATACATTATTTATATACTTGATATTCTATTTTCATATGGAGACCCCCTTTCACATTACATTCCAAACAACACATAAAACAAAACTCAATTGTTCGAAGCCAGACTGGAATTTACTTATGACAGGAAAGCAGAAAACTCCATTGTTATAAGCAGTGCTGTAGGATCTTTAAGGAGGTAGTAGTCAAGACCTTGGTTTACTTTCCATTCCAAGGATGGCACATCCTACAATACATCACAATAAAAAGAAATTGGAAAAATTCTGGTTCTGAGAGAGAATACCCCCTACTGGTTTAACAACACAACGCAGAACAGAAACTTCTTTGAAAGTCGTCCATCCAAGTACTTTGATTTAAAAGTTCTACGGTATATGTAAATTTTTTGTCATAAATAATTTAAGAATTAACTGAAGGAAATGTAAAATGTATGATGTGATTACTGATGGAGCTAGTCAGAATTATTTAAACTATACACATTTTATCATCATCATTTTTATTTAGCTTTTTTTAAATTACCAGATTTATCATTTGTGGAACCTTAAAGCAGTTCCATAATCCATCACAACCTTTCCTGATTATTCCTGTTTCTGCTCAAATTACCTTCCATTCGAACAGACCGCACACAGAACACAGAGAACAGGACAAGTGATTACCTCAGAGACAGAATTAGGTCTTCTGAAATCTCAAATACCACAAAAAACCTGTCAGGAAATAATTCCTGTGTTGCTGAGGATTCTGAACATATCTGTTTAATGATATCAATAAGTTGGACACACATCATATTCTGGGAAACCTGTTACTACTTGCCTAACAAAATGCATTATTTTTTTCTAAAGAACATATTAATACAGTATGTATCTTTAATTGTGTATTATCTATTATCTAATTAATTAACATTAGATTACACATAGTTTATACACATGCAGGCCCAAAAGATAAACCATACTAAAATAAAATGTTGAATGCCTTTCTATTATATGATTATAAATCCACTCATGCACATTCTGCTAATGAGTACTCAATCTGCAGTGCATATGATATAAAGTAAAAAAGCAGATCAATCCTAAGGAGGCACACTACGCTTTTACATTATTAATAATACAACAACAAAAATACAAAAAGAACACCCATCTTTTCCCTCCCCTTCTACAGGCTCTACAAATCAAAACGTTTAATTTCTATTCCACTAGGAATATTGAAACATGAGGTTCTCCCTTAAGAATAGTAACCCTGGCTGATCCAAAACACTATATTGTAAATTAAACAAATGTTTGACACTATTGTCTAGTATCTAGTACAGTATAGTTACAGTACAATAGTATATTTAAAAAAAAAACTGAAAGAAAGCCATTATTCAAAAATGCTGCACAGAAAATGACTTCCCACACCCCAAAGTACAGATAACATAAACGTATGAGGAACAGTCCTAACCATAAAAAGCTGTCAACTGCAGAGCGGAGTAGGGGTTAGAGCTCTCCACTCAAAAACTTGGGACAAAGGAATTTGATTGCACCAGTTAAAAAGCTGCTATACAAGTTGGTTCAAAGGTAGGTTTGAATGAAAGCATTAGCTTGGAAAAATCACTAATAATTAACTACTGTACCTTTCTTCATTTGTGAGCTTTTTCTTATTTTCATTACATAGCAACGACTGTAAATTAACTCAAAATCATACCTTTCGTACTTCAGAGCATGATGTGATCCAAGACTGTGTAAAAGACTGAGGCACATATTAAACCCTTAGTTTTGTTGTGACATACTGTACTTGTGTGCTCTATTTAGATGTACTGTACAATATGATGTTCTTTTGGTCAGAAGGCAAGAGCAGTATGAGCAAGTGCTGTCTTTCAAATGACAAAAAAAGGTTAACAAGACATAATTACATCCCACTATAATTATTTGTGCCTTGGAAAACATCCATCCATTTTCTAACCACTTCATCTAGCTAGCCAGAGTATCTCCTAGCAAGCAACAGTTGCAAGGCGGGTTACACCCTGGACAGGGCACCAGTCCATCACAGGACATACACAGACACAAACACTCATCAGGGCCAATTTTCCCAGAAGACAATTAACCTAAAAGTATGTCTTTGGACAGTGGGACTGGAAACTGGAGCCCCTGGCAAAAACCCATGTGAACCCAGGGAGAACGTACAAACACAATGCAATTAGCACCCCACGTTCAAAATTGAACCCAGGGCTCCAGTGCTACGAGGCAGCAATGCTAACCACTGTGCCAATCTGCCTTGAATAACAATTTCTTTTAATATTGGTACTTCATTAGGCAAATGTGGTGTTCACCCTAAACTTAAAATAGGCTTCTTTGTACATTCCAGATTCCTATGGATAAAATATGTTAGTGAGCTGTAGGAATGCATTTAAACACCTGGACTCTGTCTGGCCAAAGAGGAATTGTTAATAACAAACCTACATCCCAAAGGACATTATATAATTGGATTACAATGCAGTCTATGGCATTGTGTCAAAGTACAGCTCGTATAATTAATTTCTGCACTTCTCTGACATATGTTTCCGGTAAAATCCTGTAAAACACAATCCTACAGACAGCATACTTTGTGTGTAAAGGTTCAGAAATCAATTGTAAAAATTGTATAAATCAGCCATGCATAGTAAATTGTTTTATATGAAGTAGGCCATAAGAAGTTAAATTAAAAGCCATCCTATTAAAGGCAAAGAAGTCAGAAGCAGATGTAATTGCAGATTAATTTAATACATGTAAACAAAGAACATCCTCCAGCACAATTGTGTTCTTGCACACAATGAGCGATCCAAACTTTTAATAAATGCTACAACCAGGAACCATACTGTGTGTATTAAAATATGAAGGTATTTCAAAACAAATAAAAAATGTGCACGGCAAGAAAGTATAAAATACATACAGTACATACAAAAAAACAGAACTAAAATTATGAAGCCATTCAGGTCTGTATCAGAAAGAGTATGTGAAGTTGTAATGAGACTGTAAACATAGAATTGTTACACTTTATTTAATGGGTTATTACATATAAATGGATAGTAAGACAGCTATTAGTACAGTATATTTATTAAGTTTAATAGATGGAACAAGCTACCTTCTGCAAATACATATACGGTTAGGAGTGTTGCTCAAGATGTTTTTTTTAGAATTTATTTTTACTAACGTGCAATAAAATCACAGCAGATGTTAACTGTTATCACACATACAGTACTGTACTGTATGTCACTTTGTTAAGTGTTTACTACTATACTACTATAATATGCAATTATAACCCCTAATCTAAGGTAGTACTAAAAACCACAAATGACAATATAGAAAGCATAAGGACACCTCAGAAAATCTTAAGCAAGACCTTACTCCTAGGTTGAAAGGAGGAAGTTATGAAGATTGAATTAAAGAGCTTAATTTTTTTAGATGTTGAAGGGTAAGAGCAGAGTTAGCTTGACCGAAATTTTGATTGGCATAAACATTGTTAATGGCACATGTGACAAATTAAGCACAGCCAGCATAATGAGAACTAAATAGCACATCAGATTTTTTTTATTCAAAGATATTTAATGTTTAGAACATTTTCACAATCCATGATAATGAGACTACTACACTTAGATCCTTGAAGAATCATTTAAGCCTGTTAAAATCATGTCAATTATAATAGTGTGCTCTGTGGAGGGAAATATCTGTTCTTCTTAACCTCTTCTTTTTCTATGTTCTGTTTGACCAGCTTAGCACTACCTCAGCTTCAATGTGATCATTCCCTGTCCTGTAATATTAACTCTTGCTTTGTGACACAGTATGTACCAGACACATATTGTGATGGGTGGCTTTGTGCTGTCCATGTTTAAAATCCATGGCACAAGGAAAGATCAAAAGCAGCAAATAAGCAGTTTATTTCAAATGAAATACATTGGTTTTTCCTTCAACAAAAGAGCTTTTTATATGATAATTAAATCATGTTATGTTGTTAATGAATTAAAGGATGAATCATACTTTCTTTTTGTGGAAAATGGACTGGCTTCTTTTTATGCAGATTTAATCATTCCAGTAAGTATTCTACATAGAAACCAATGGTATAAAAATGCATCAATGTGTATTCTGGTAAAGGCTTGTAATTCTGGTGTTATACATTTTCCTTAAAAGTGATTTTATGTCACTCTCTATTTACCGAATGATTAGAAAACAGTAGCAATCCTTAAAAAATTCTTTAGGCACAACCACACAAACATTTTGTGCAATAATTTGTAAATGTAGCTGTAGAATCTATTCTCAACAGAGAACTGTAACCAATTACATGTGAATGTAAATATACAAGATAGCAACTCAGAACTTGAGTTAACAACAACAATTGCTTCAGTGAGGCCTTTTTCTCATGTGTAAATAGTATCACAGCTCCCATTATGGGTTAAGACACATGAAGATGAGGAGACAGAATGTAGGCAGCTGTATTTGTAATTTCATAGGAACTGCACCTGGGTCAATCTGAATTATCTGAATTGTCCTGACTAGGAATGGTAACCTCCTGAACTCTTTGAATTACACTCGCCTTCAGTAACAATCCATTTAAGTCAAAGCATGATGTATTTTCTGTGGAGCTGTGTAAAATCCAAGACTAAGATCCCCCAAATGTATTTAATTTGAGGGAAATTTAATTCTATGCCTCAAGAATAGAAGGAGCTGAACCAACTACAGTACACCACCCAAATTTTACAACTCAGATTGAATCACTAATCACAGTTGATTTTAACTAAGCAGTAAGAATCTTAATTTCAAGCTTCCACCTCAGTTTTAGCAAAGACTCATATTTAATAAATGGCTCCGGTGCCACAGAATGACTACAGGGCCTCTTTCACTTATTTTCATTTGTTACAGTAACTCTGTTTTTCCTTGTAAAACAAGTGACATTTTCACTTTTACCCTAAAAGTATTTGCTCTAAAAGGAATGTATTCATCTTTCACTATATTATAGTCCAAAAAATGGGTTCATTTCAATAAGCATAAGAGCAGAAACAGAGATGTTTTATACAATCTTTTCAGTAGAATGTCTCGAGCTTTCTATATAGTATATTCAAGTTTAAATTTCAATCAATTACAGTACAAACAATATTGTTAAAAGAAGTGAAATTGAACCAAAATTGACTTGAAATACATTGAACAAAGATCATCGTGTAAGAGGTAAGCAAAACAGTTAATTTGAAATAAAACTGTTTACTGTAGGAAAGTTTAAGAAAATGTAAAAAAGAAAAGAGACACATAAGTAAATGGATAGCCAGCATGCCACAATTTACATTTAACTTGTAAATGTGTGAAGAGTTTCACTAACTAGTGATACTGTATCAGTTTGAAGTGTTGTGATTGTTCTACGGAGAATTTTCTTTTAACATATTTAGGCATTAAGCTCAAAACTGGACATCTGTGAATCTGAATATTCTCATTAATTAAGGCTAATGAATGCACAAGGAGCAGTTTGCTGATGACCCTTTCCACTCTGGCTGCCACCTGTTTCATGAACTTCCCTCAGGATGACAGTACTGGTCTATTAAAACCAAAATCACCTGGTATTTGAACAGTTCTTTCCTAGGGCTGTTTTTTTTTTGCTTAACTAGAATTCCTAATTATATGTGCACTGTCACAATGTCTGTTGTCTTATTCTATGCGTACCATAAAAAATCATTTTTGCAGCATCAACACCAGAGTAAATTCCTGGTACTGTACATGAAATGTGCAGTACTTGGTGAATAAAGGCAATTCTGATTCTTATATTAGAAGCAGGATACTTTTGAACCTTCTAAAACTTTCCTTCTTTTTGCATAATAAAGCAAGAAGTTTTAAAAGGCCTGTTTAAACCTTTCAAAACTTAACTGTTTTTTTGCTTTTCATCCACCTTATTTAATCTTGTTTGCCCGACCACCTTTGGCAGTGATGCATTGATTTCTTCTGCCTTCAGTATCGCAGTGCACTTTGCCACATTACATCTTTTTCAAGCTTTGACATTTAACTTCACTTTTTTGAACTATAAATCAATGACAGAAACAAACTGATGCAGGTTACATAATAGTCCACAGCCCCATAGCCCCTAATAACCTCTACCACACAAAGTAGAGAATAATGTACTTCTCTTACTGTAAGTACACCCTTTATTCATATATATAGGGTGTATAACACATAAGTAAAAGACCTACAAGCATTACACAGAAGTATTAATTAGGAATTACATAAATTCACTCACACCTTTGTAATTTCTTGTCATATCCTGGTAAATGGAGAGCATTCAGTGACAGTTACTGTAAACTGCACCAATCTCATACTGGTTTCTTCTACTGCTTTGTTCTCATGAAACTATGACATCTTGTTTTGTGTGGAGTGTTACTGCTTATTAGGTGCCGAGTTGTAAGATTGTCAAAAACTTCAGTTGGATCACTCTTAGCCTGCCTTCTTTGTATGCTCGAGGAGTCCTGCCATGCATTCTAACAGCCCACACTTTTTTTATTTTTGACACTAACCAGCTTCTCTGAAACTATTATCATTTCTGGTAACAAAGAAACAGTCAAGGTATCACTACAACTCTTAGACTTTTTTTTGCATTTTGCAGAACTAAAACAATCCCAGTGCTTGTAATTCTTACTCACAGTATTATAATATCAAAGTGAACTGTTTGCTGTCCCATAATATCCATAGAAAACAAACCGCAATTACATTGATTTTAATTACAAAAGCATGTGTGAGGCTTAAATCAAAATTTCAATCTTAGAGGGCCTTCCAAATGGTTCAATATACAGTAAAACCCATTCATTGAGCCTCAGGTCTCAGGTACAACTACTGTATCTGGAGGTCTGCAACCAGGAGTCCCCAGTTTGCATCACACAACTGGCTTGGAATAACTAGTGTAGAGTGATGTTTTGGCTGCCAAGCCTCAAAAATTGCCAGGTGACTGCAAGCATGCAGGCATATTAGTGAGAGAAGCGTCACTCTGCCAGTTGGCACAAGTATGTCGACAAAAGATGAATTAGTCTGACAGGTGGGATTGTTGGAGGAGCTCTTGTATCAACCCTTCTATTTGATATTTGATGGTGGGAGACATTTGTGTTTGTCATGATACAAGGGAAACGTGCTATCTTTTCTTGGATTTGGAATTGGTGGCCAAAGGTCAAAGTTTTAAATTAATCAGGGTCATAGTCTCCAACAAAACCGTTTGTTAAAAATAAGCTACTGTACACTCCATCAAAGAGGAAATCAAAGAAAACCGTCAAGTAATATCAAAACTCATTGTCTAAAAGACCTGTCATTCTTACATAAATTTTTAGCACCTCAGGAATTAAACATGAATTTCATCCTCAATTGAAAAATATTGCTTAACCAAACAATTGTTGCAATTGTTGTCACTGTATTGCAATTCCCTACTGGTTTTTGTTACACTTCCTTGGGTTTAGCTTTTGAGCCTGAGATGATCTTAGTATTCATACACATTTACTGCATGTGAAATCTAATGATATACAATAGATGAAAATCTATATAATATATAAAAACAAGTAGACAGCCTCTTAAGGTTAGCTTGTACTGTGTTTCTAACAACTAAATATTTTCTGTATTGATTATCTATAAGATAGATACTGTACATACGATTTCAATGTACCAATGTGCCTTTTAATGTATGGTACAGTATGTTACAATTTGCTTTGCTTCTCCTGTCTTTTAACTACTATTTTGAAAAGCTAATTTTCTTTTTTACTAATTGTGGAAATCACAAGTGAATACAATATTCTAACAGCCTTGTAGCACACCTGCAATGTATATACATTTAATATTGAAATTGTGTTTGACAAAATTAATATCAATCTAAATATTTAGATAATATAAACTAATATTAATTGAAATAATATCAATTTTGCTAACCACAAGAATGTTGGCAAAATTGCGTAGCTGAGTGTGACAACCCAATCTGATGTTGAACAAACGTAAAATAATTAAATACTGTAAACCCCACCCCTTAAAAAATCAGCATTGTTTAAAGTAAATAAATGGCTTGTCAAATTTTGCTGTACAATCTAAAAATCTGAAAGTTCTTTGGCTTCCACTGCTAGATAATGACCACAGATGAGCATTTAGATGCAGATTGCGGTCATTAAAAATCCCAGGGCATTTCTCAAAATGAGTAGGGGTGTTACCCCAGCATCCTGGCCAAATTTCCAATTGGCCTTTTCCAGTCATGGCCTCCTAATAATCTATGAGTTGGCTTCATCACTCTGTTCTTCTCCTCACTGTCAGCTAATGTGTGGTGCACTATGGCTGCCATCACATCAGGCGGATGCTGCATATTGGTAGTGGTGGAGGGGAGTCTGCATTACCTGTAAACCACTTTGAGTGGAGTGTCGGGAAAGAGTAAGGAATTAATTACATGTAAATCATCTGATTAATAACTCCCATACAATAAATTTGGTTTAAATTAAATAATATTTCTACAAGTACAGGAAAGAATTATTTGAAAGTTACATTTAATTGGGTCTCATTATACATGACCTGAGATATTATAAATAGAACAAGGCACACTGTTATTTTATTTGTTTTAAGTGGTAGACATCTTTAGCATATTCAAAACTGCCAGCCCTCCGACTCCACTTTGATTGCTAAACAGATTTATATACAAAAGCGTAGCACACAATTTTCACTATATAACTGAAGAATAACACTATATAACTGAAGAATTACAGCAGCCTGTAAATTCTCACTTTTTGTTTGGAGGTTTGTGCTATTATATGCAGTAACTGTACTATCATAATAAACCTTCTGAAAAGCCTACCTCCAGCAAATGTACAAGGAAACAAAGAGATTCTAAGTCTTTCTATATTTTGGTAGGAGAGTACACCATTACTGTATCCCGTCCTACAACATTTCCTTCCTTTGAGCTTTGAAAATTATATTCTAGACATTGGGCTTATTTAGGCTTTCAAACATAACATAACTAAAAATAAAAAACAAAATACCCAGAACAGGTCTAAAAGGGCACACAGCAAACAAAAAAAATGAAGCAAAAGTAAAAGCACATTATTTATAAGCTACTCTTTGAAGACAGACTCAGAGAGCTAAGAGCACAAGCTCTTACAGGATCCACTCATAAATTGCCTACAGTATACTAGCCACTTTCCACTTCTGTTCCTCAGCCCTTAATCCAAAATTTGAAAAAAAAAAGAAGAAATACTTACAAATGAACTTGACATTGCATAAAAGTTATCAAGTTAAATACACAGGAATCGTTCTTTGACACTTCACTTATTTAAAAGGCAGAGTTTATTATGTTTTATTGCACCACTGATAAGACAAAGACATAGAAGGCTTCTGGAGTAAACAAAGTCCAGTAGAGAAGTTGGAAGTACTTAGCCTTTCTGTCTAAGGCATGGTCCCCATAGACAACATGCTAAACTCCTTAATCCTGAAGAGACTTTACATGGACAGTGTTATTGTATTTCCTTTGGAAAACACAACAGTTTAGATTATATAGTTGCATCGGGCACCTTCACCTTCTTCATTTCTGTTTATACCAAGCTATACCATTTGAAGCAGCAGCCGCTTTTGTACACTCAGAGACTTGTTCAGGTATGAAGCCAGTTCTTTCAATTGAGTTCAAAGACTTCCAGTTCCTGAAATGCCTATGCTCAGGAACAAGTATGGTGAGTTGATGAACAGTGTAGTTGAAGGATAAAATGGTGTTCTTTTCAACATAAATCAACACAACTGGGAAAAAAAGATGGAAGACCATGCAATTATAATGGCCCAAATGCCATTCATGTTAATAAAACCCTGTATTTCCATTTCTAAACTTCCTTAGCTTTGATTTATTCATAGCTCAAATTAAAGTAACCCACCCATGTTCAATTTCAGGTATTTCTTTCAACACAGGGAGACATTCAGACAAACCATATTGTGTTAATCTGAAATGAGATTTGTTATAACCCAAGGGAATATATTTTTGTGTTATCCTGTTCTTTGAAAATTGAGAGTCTAAATTATAAACTGATCTTTTGAGTCTACAGCCAGGATACTATTTTGAGTTTATATCTCTTGGTGAACAGGAGTCACACAGATATTTTTAAACATTAGATATGAGTAGCATTGTATAGATGTTACAGTAGCATTAATATTATTGATCTAGATAGCAGCAGTCCAAGCTCTTATTTAGAAGGGAATGGAAGTGGTCATTTGTGAAAATGAATAAGCCAAAAATGTTTAAATTCATTTTTTTTTTTTGAAAACTCAGATATACAGTACAACAATGCAGAAAACTATGGTTGTTTAATGGCAAGGAAGCTAGGAACAAAATGATGATTCACAATCCTACATGACTTCACTGGTATGAGCATATTCCAATCCAAATTTCCAAATCCTCGCTTTCTTAAAGAGTTTTGACGTGTGTGTCACTTTCCTATCTTAGTAAATTCATCCTTATCATAAAAGCACACAAAAGGTATTTTTCAGAATAAAACTAAAAATACAAAAGATAGTGCTTTTCGCTAAAGCATTTTGTAAAATGTTCTCCTGATTTCCCTCCTCATGGGATGTCTTTTTAATGAACAAATACTTTAAAATCCTTAAACCTAGGAAAATCACAACTTAAAACTTTTGATTGTTTTTTCAATTTACAGTCCTGCTCTTTTAACAGTGGTTGAAGTTTATTTAATTTGCACCTGATGTTTAGAAAGATTTTAAAATAATATGTTGAATTCCGTATGCTAATCCAGTTATTTTCATTTTGTTTTCTATCTGCAGCACTGACTGCCTGACTTTTCCAGCACTACTTAAAGGGGTTTCACTAGGATTTCTGGGAGGATGTGAGCAAGGAAGCAAATTAGCCTAACAGGCTACAGAAGCTCAATACATAAACAGCAAAATGCAGCTACCAGAGCAAACCCTGTGATCACATACATCCAGGTTTTACAAGATATATGGGTGAGAATGTGAACAGTGAACATCATAGATGTACAACTTTTATTGCTTCCAACAAGCAACACACAACATTAGCCTGTACCTTTCACAGTAGACCCCCTATTATTGGCTAATCAGGATAATGAACTGACCTCTGTCATACATGTTCAATTAAATCACACTCCACATGCTACTCAAAATGTTTCTCTTGATAGTAGCTACGTGAAATTGTTTCAATTACAATTGTTTTTCTGACTATGTTAAAAATATATGCTGAAAAGTGCAATATATTACATTATATTTAAATACCTATACAGTTTATACAGTATAATAGAATAGAATATACATTATACTGGTACTGTACAGAAATATCTATCCATCATCGCAAAGCAGCTTACTCCTGGTAACAATCACACCATCCCAGAGCACATTCCAGAAGAACAGGGCACAAGGCAACATTTTGCCTTGGTCAGGATTCCATTTGTCTATTGCAGGGACATACTGTACACATACTGTATAATAGAAGGTGCAGTATGTTATTATTTGCCTATCCCATCTGTATACTGCATGTATATATATATTAAAACATTGTTGAAGAACAAGAGTAAGGGCAAAAAATGAGATATGAAATAACTAACCTGCTATAGTGCACATTTATTCTGCCTTAGAACACGGTAAAAAATAGTTAAATGACCTTGACATCTGTTTCAGAAGTTCAGAGAGCATGTACAGTAGCATTTAGTTTGTTGAACAACTAAAACAATGCAGACAGTCTTGCTGAGTGAGTGATGCTTCGTAACTACTGGTGAAATTATTCCAGCACTGATTAGCAAATACTTCCCCACAAGGCTAAGAATCTGTTTAGATTTGGCATTTTATCAGATGATAAACCACTGGTCATAAAGCAGACCATTGTTCAGTAATAATAGTGTACATAACCTTGTTTCATGCTTATCTGGTACTGGGAATACAATGCCCTATGGAGTACTACTGTTTAAAATTGTTACATTAAATCAGAAGGTCAAGCAAAAAAGGCAAAGTGTCCTTTAAATTTACAACAGTTGGAAATGGGCCACACGGGTTCTTAAGAGAGTATATCATGGAATAATGGAATAGGATTATAGTAATCAACGGGAAAACTGGCTCTTAAAAACCTGTAAAAAAGTATTTGTCCAACTCTGTGCCTCTACTGCATCTTCTACGTAGTGTAAGTACTGTAAAATACTATATGTGTTCTCATATTTGCACATATTAGTTGCAAAAATGCTCTGTAGCATACAGTACAGTGCAGTTTATAGTAAATATGCAGATGCTGCAGAGGAACAAGTAACCTAGCAACGGATGTTGCACAGGTGAACTTGAGTTTTGTGTTTGGGAGATGGAAATACTTTATTTATTAAGATTCCTTAAGTGGCACAATACATAAACTGATTCAAAGCATTTTAAAATAGTACATTTCCTGAAACAATGTGATTGGGGACACATGTACAAGTACAGTGGGAGACATCTGTACATAAAAACCATTCAGCCATTTTCCTCAGACAACATGAGAAAATACTCTGAAAAGATGTGAACATTTTTAAGTTGCAGACCATCTAGATTCTTTACATTTGAATGTTTCTACTGTGTGGCTGATATTTTTGTCATTGAGTGATGTTTTTTTTTAATATTACTAATTTGTCAGATTTTTAAAAAAAGTTTCACAGTAAAAACAAAATTTTTTTTAGAACTGTCAAAATGATGGTTATAGGTTATACACAATGTACTGTATTTCTACACTTGCCATTATATTAATAGAAAACAGATGTTTTCAAAGCAGAGGCAATTATCTGCTACTAATTGATTTATAAAAGTTTTCTCGTATGTTCAGTTCCAACTGAAGTGTATTTATATGCAAACAGTGAGGTGTGAATGTACTTTGCAGTACCACTTGCCTTTTCAATCCAAAGAAGCACCTGTGATATTTTATTGAGTTGAAAATTGAAGTCCTGATGTGGCGAATCACTGTGAATCTAATCTGAATTTAAATGTATTTGCAATGATGCATTCATTGCACTGAAGTAGCAGGAAGACCTGCTTTGAATTAATGTGTTGGCGAACACCAAAGGCAGACAGCCAGGCTACGAAAGAACCTGCTGTAAAAACATTGCCACTCTTTGCCAAACATGTTCCCACAGGCTTGGTTCCCCACAGAAGGGGCACAGAGGAGACTAAACTTCCTTGGAACATGCTGTTTAGAATTCCACTGCTTCTGGCTGCTGCTGCATGGTCTAATCATACAGTACACCTGCCATGTGAGCACTGGAACTGCAGTGCGTATTAGTTCTGACTGTGGCTCAAGTGTTACCCAACACCAAAGCCTAAGTAGGTTATAAACAAGATCAAGGGTGATTCATGTGGGTAAAGGACTTAAGCTTGCTTAAAATGACATTTTGAGGTCTGAGTAGATAACCTGTGTCGAGCCAGACCTGCCTCTCTGTAACACGATCATAGATACAGACTCAGTGTTGCATGTTCTTGGGGATTGTAAATTTGGACTGGATTTTGTTTCAAACTGAAAAGATTATGCATCAATATTTATTGATATTGTATATTCAGTGTAGAAAGCTTAACAAAGAGATAATTATTCCTTTAAGCAAACAACAAAATATGATTAATATGTTTATACTGTACCTTTTACTCTATAGACCTTGAGATGTACAGCATTTCTTAATTACAATGTAAAGTACATTTAAAGGATGAGATCAAACCTACATTTGCAAGCTTCTTTAATATAGGTTGTCAACTTTATTTCTTATTATTGATGGTTTATAATATTCTTTCATATTTAGAAAAAATAATTCTGGCAAATGTTTTTACATTAGTAGAGGCATAACATTAGTAGCGCAAGGGTGGCATTGCCTCCCTTAAAAGACTTTGGACAAAGTACATCTTTGTACAGTATACAGTACAGTATATTGATACAGTATACAGAGAGTAAGAAAGGAAACCAGCTCTCAGCTGTAGAACATTGTATTTTGGGGGAATGATGACTTTTTGTTGGGCTCAGCTCCATCTTATTCTATCTTAGAATTCCACTCTTTACTCTGTGTCCCAGTCTCCAGCCCCTTGTATTTCTAATCTTGCCTCCTTCCATTGTTTTACATACAGTAATTACTTTGACAATGTGTAAAAATGTAAAATACTGTACAGTACTGTACATATAATGTTCAGTACATATAAAAAGTTCATTATTAACATTAAGGTAAACTAGCTTGTTGCTGGTGGAAATGAATCACAGGCAGAACACAGTACAGTAGCTTTCATTTATTTTATTCTTTTTAACATCTAACACAGTAACAATGCTTAAGTGACCTCTGTGTTTTGAAAGTATTTCATAAACAATCAAAACTAGTAGAAAGGGTGTATTGGTTTTGTTCCATATAACTACTGTAAAGTGGGAGCTCAGCTGGGCTTAATAAGCAAACCCATGATAAGGTCATTAAAGTTCCCTTAAATTGCATGGGGACAAGAATAAACAAGAATGGCAAGCATCAATCACATTACCCTCTGGTGTTGGTCTTTAAAACATGTTATTATTTTTAGGTAACATTTTTTTAAATCCATGTTTTGACTTTAAATCCAAAGTTTAAACTACGCTAATGTTTCTCTGTTATCAATCTGTTTGCCAGTGGGAGCAATACGTAGACATTAAGCCAATAAGCAGGGCATTAGTTTGCAACATTGATTTTAAAACCTATTTTCATTGACAGTGGGAAGAAAAAAAATTAGATGTTTTGAACATTTCTAATTATTCCACTAGAACATTATATTTATTTCAGGCTCATCAATACAAAAAATTAAAAAACTGACAGTGCAGAGACTCCAGGATGCCCTTACCAATGCTTCAGTTTGGCAGGTAGGTTAATTTTCTTATTATAGCCCATTGGCTACTATTATTTTGATCTTCAAAACTTCTAACTACAACTCTCTCACATGACTGTGAGGGCAAACTTGTAATTAAGACTGACTTTTCTGTCAGCGGGCTAGTGTTTCAAAGTTGAGAACAACTAAAACAAGCAACATGCTGTACACACTCAATAAACAATCCTTTAATACAAGCCAAATATGAGTGACTCTTGTACTCAATTACTATAGGTAAAACATGGGGGAGAAACATTACAAACATAGACATTTGGTATAGAATGTCCTATTAGAAATGCGATTTCTAGTTCTTCTAGTAATTAATGGAAATAAAATCTCTGTATTTGTTTACATAAATAGTTTTGCTGTTTATCTTTTATATTACATGTTTTCTCACTTGTACTGATATCCTGTCATAGAAATTTCCCCAGGCTGGTTCATGACTACCAAAGACAATTCCTTTTCTGTCATGCAAATTTCCAGGGAGAAAAATGAGATATTAAATGCTTTCTTCAAAGATTTACTAAGGTATCTAAAACTATATTATAAATACTCTTTATATGGTTATTCTTCAATACCAATTAGTTCTATTAATGTTGTATTTTCAATGGCAAATATGGCTCTTAATAATGATTAAAAACTAGTGTAATCACTTCATAAACAGTATAAATGAATCTTAAATTATGCTGGCATTTAGTTTTCAACTGCAAATGATACTGTAGTTTGTACTTAAAAATGGCTACTGTATGTTGTTACTGTTTTGTACTTTTTATTAAATACTTTTTGAAAATTGTTTTTAGAACAAATATGACAAGATTATTTTTCTTTATAGTTGTCATTGCTCTGCTGTTAAATATGAATGGATTTGTTCTGAGTCAGATTTTTATAAGTGACAACTGGAACAGCATTTGTCCTTTTCAACGACTTAAAAACCCAGATGTGCTTAGCACAAAAACAAATGTAACAAAGTTTTTTCGTCTTTGACCTAAAAAGGAACAGATACACAAGCCTTTCGTTTAAAGAAAAAATAAATATAAAAATAACCAATTTTAACCTGGAATCTTCCCTTCTTATTTGTTGTACAGTAACTTGCAGATTAACAATAAGGTACTGACCTTGAATAAGCTGTTTAAAAACTGCATATCTACCCCCATTCGTATTCAATATTGGCCACTAAGAGGTAGCCACACCAGTTCATTCTTAATAATGATAAAAACTAGTGTAATCACTTCACAAATAGCATAAATGAAGCTAAAATTATGCTGGCATTTAGTTTCAAACTGCAAGTGATACTAAAGTGTGTGGTACTTAGTACTGAGATGTGCTTAGCACAAAAAACAATGTAACAAAGTTTTTTTTTCTTCGTTTTTGACCTAAAAAGGAACGGATACACAAGCCTTTCTTCTAAAGAAATAGCAAATATAAAAATAACCAATTTTAACCTGGAATCTTCCCTTCTTATTTGTTGTAACTTTCAGATTAACGCTAAGGTACTGACCTTGAATAAACTGTATAAAAACTGCATATCTACCTCCATTCATATTCAATACTGGCCACTAACAGATAGCCACACCCGTTCCTCAAACAGTACACACTCCATGCAGGCAGTGCCCCACATCCAAAACTGAACCCAGTGCCCCAGTACTGCGAGGCAGCAATCCTAACTACTGCGCCACCATGCCACCCCCTTCAAAACCATGTTGGGTCCTCAACAAAACATGTTAAAATCTGCAGTTGTTTGCACATGTCCACTGAAAACATTTCAGTTCTTTTTTACTCTGGACCACACAGTTGTTTTTTTCCCCCCAAGAACAGCTTGGTTCCACTTTGTAAATCCGTGGTTAATGAACATTTAAATCTAACCAACACAATCTAGCAAATGATCTTAATTGGCTGAAACACACCTCATTTCATATGAAATTCATTACCCTGCATCCAGAATAACTTCAATTAGTTAAGTGAATTATAAAAAATGTGTACTCTTAGAAATGAGGCAAATAAAGGTTTAATTGAAATGTGCTATTGTGCATTTCAATGCTTTCTGGCATCTTAACTGCCCTTTAAATTGTTTCTTTGCGCAGTAACAGCAAACAAAACCATTTCAAATGGATAAAGAGTAAATCTTAATAATTCAGAAACAAAGAAGGAATTCCTAAAAGGTTCAGACATTCAGAAATAGTGAATTGTATACTAATGAAGTCAAATCTCTTTTGTGCTTGGACATTATGAATTGACGAACAGCTCATGTCAGGCATTGCAATAATCCATCCAAACATTTTTGTACCACATTTCCAATTCAGGGTTATGGGGGAGCTAGAACTCAGCAAGCAAAAGATGGAAGGAAGGTTACACCCTGAACAGGACGCCAGTCCATCGCAGGGCAGACCTACTCAAATACAGATAAACACACACAGGGACAACTTTCCCAAAAGCAAGTTAACCTACTAGCATTGTTTTGGACTATGGGAGGAAACCAGAGCACCCAGAGCAAACCCACACAAACCCAGGGAGAGTACAAACTCCACACAGACAGCGCCCAGGCTCTGGAACTGAATCCAGGGCCCGAGTGCAGTGGGGCAGCACTGCTAACCACTGCGCCACAGTCCTTCTCCATTGTAATAATGAGAACTGAAAATAAGAGAGATGTTATGCACAAGTCAAAGGAACTGTTTCATATCAAGAAGATGAGACTCAAATTTAAAACAAGAACTGAAAATTCAGAAAGGGCCCAATCGAACGCTGCAAGGAATTGTACTAATTTTCGATCCGAGAACATGAAGCGTTTTTTACACAAAAAGTGTTGGGTGTCTGGAAGACGTTCTCAGGCCATGCCGGTGCACCCAGCTCAATGAAAGCCTTCAAAAGGTTGGATAGATTCTCAGATCAATAAGCTACTTGCATAAAAGGTGGAATGGCCTCTTCCTGTATGTGATGAACCTTTAATACTAAAAATGTATAGTATTTATATTAAAAATAATGAATATGAAATCCATACTATCCACATAATGACATTTGATTTTTTTTAAATGATATCACACCTCAATAGGCTCTTTTCAGCAACCATTTTTGCACCACTTGGGACTTTTGCATCACTTGTCTTCACATCCTTACAGTGCTGTTTTCCCATCTGTAAGCAGAGAGGATGGCATATGGTTCTCCAAAGTCTGAAAATATTTTGCTCAAGGGGACAGAGATATAGGACATCTTGGATATCATAGGCTACCTTAAACAGAAAGCATGAAGTAATCTGCCTGCTTTGATATTGCAAAGAGGGGAAAAGGAAGAAAATCAAGCTCACACTTCTTTAATTCATGTACTGTAACCACCAGTGAATTCCCTGCTCCTCAATTAGATTTCAATCTGACAGGTAGAATAAAATTCTCAGAAACACTAACTCTTTCATGGCCACAAACGGTGGTTTCAGATTCCTGAAAATAGATTCCTGCTTTTAAATGCACAATACTTTTATTACACATGCATCTTGTACTTAATAGGCAAACACTGTATCTTCCCTTACTCCTTAAAAATAAGGTTATCTTTTCCAAAATAAAAAGAGTTAAGCAATTATTTTAGTTATGTAATTAAAATGATTTTTTTCTGCTTGGCCTGTTATATACTTTCTTTCATATACAAGACTTTTATCATATTGAAAACATGGAGAAACTATGTCTCATTGCCTACTGTATCATGTCTTAGTCCTTTGTCCTTTTCTTGTCCTCTTTTATTTATCCAGAATGAAGACCTGTTGTAGTGCAATTTAGAATGCTTGATTGAGGATCTGATTTTTTAAGTGCCCCAAATAATAAGGTTAGTTTTCCTCTTTCTCAATGCAGGAGGAAATTAAAAATAGAAAAACAGATGTGCCCATAAAGTGTTGCAATATTAGGCCATTTTTCATGTAATAGCAATATTGAATGTAGTGCAGTGATGAAGCTGCTCCAGATGTATAAATGGCCTAAGCAGAACCTTCAGTATGCAATTTCTGCACAATCAGAAAAGCTTTTCATACACGGCTTTGATTTAAAATATTTTTGCTCTGTGAAGAACAACAATTATGCCATCGAGGTGAATTCCAATCTGAAATGAAAAAGAAATATGCCATTTCGACTGCATGGCATTTTCGTTTCAACCTGAAATTAACCTCTACCTTTGCCAGGTTTTCCATTTCCTGCAAAGAGGGCTTAATGAACAGCAGGTTCACAAAACTACAGATAAGTTTAAAAAAGCGTAACTATATTCAAAACAGAGACAGATCTATCTTAATATACAGTACATAATCAACAAGAGAAAAAGAGTTAAAAAAGGATGTATAATATCTCACTTGCTGCAGTAAAAACCTTCTGCCATTCAGTATAAAGCAAAGAAGCTTCAAGGGCTTGGAATATTCTCATTCAGAATTCAGACTCTATAGTCAGAATTTGGTACACAGTCTGCTCGTTGCTGTTTATGCTCCTTTTTTATTTTTGAGAAAAGATTAACTTCAGATGATGCAAATCTACTTGAAATCTTCTTCCAGTTTAGACTTATTCAGTTTATAAAAGATTTCTCAAAGTACATATTACAGAAATGGTAGCATTCCAGTTGCAAAAAATCTATACAGTATACAGTATACAGTATATTTTCTTCACAAAGAGAAACAAACATTGTCAGCAGAGTGCAATCTGATTTACTTCCTAAGAGTACCAACCACACAAAAATAGATATTTTGAGTCATACTTTGACCGCTGGATGAAGCATTAATGCTAGGGCAAACATGTTACCACACATTACCACTTAGAACTGTGAGCAAAGCATTATTTCAGCTGTAATGTAATTCTTGGAACTGTGCTTTGTACAGGATCACCACTAACACCAACGTCAGAGATTGGCACAACTTTCAAGGCATGAGCTCATTAACATTTCCTTGTGAAGTGATTTTCATGCAGGATGCAAAACACGTTAGTGTTTCTTTTGCATTTTAAAAGCGAAATCCAAGGGAGACTTTTTTCTTAGCAATCCTTAGGGTGAACGATTCTTCAGACTATATACCGTATATAGGGCATCAAGCATGAGCTAAAACAAAATTAAGAAAAAATAAGAAGAACAAAGAAAAAAATATTGTGATGCACAACATTTTGTGTACCTGCTGTAAATGAGAAATTTCAAAGCTGGATTTCTCTGACACACTTTTTTAGATCAAGAGCAAAGTGGACTACAGTATATACTGTTGACAAAACCTTAAGTTCAGATAGTGAGATGTATTCTCAGCTTTTAGTGTGCTGTGAAAATAACAAAATGAAGTTCATTCTGCATCATTAAAAGAAATATTTAATCCAATTATATACACGCATAATGTCTGATCAGAAGCAGTTAAATGCAAAATTCACTTCTGAACAATATGTGCAGCCTACATATCTATAATTAGATAACACAATAAAGAAATGCAAGGTACAGTAATTATTTTCTAGATGATAAAACATGCAATTTCCTGTTGTGAATTCTGTCTTTCTTCAATTTTAGTTAATGTACCGTGCTTACTTCCAACTTAAAAAATAAAATGTGGACAATATCCACTGGTGCCATGCACAGACACTAAAAATGACACTGGACAAAAACATTGTATGCCGCTATAAATCATGAAAGCATGCATCTTTAGTAATCCTTAATAGTAGCATTAGCATCACATTAAATAAATAATATACTGTATATCTTTGTTCAGCATGAAAGATTTGCTTAAATATTGCAAGCAGGACCGATATAATTTACTAAGTCTGATGAATACTTTGCAATTATGTAAATTCCATCTAGTTTAGAATACTGAGAATAGTGGTGACACGTACAGTGCATGTATTATTAATTTGTACAAAAACACAAAGCAATCCTTTGTGGTAATTTCATAATACTGAATAACCGTTATTATTAGGCTACGTACAAATACAGAGTATGCTCATTACAAAATGAACAGACACAAATAACATTCATGTCAACTAAAGTCAATCAAAAATAATATGAATGTAGTGCAAATGAATATTATGGCAGAGATCAATAGGGTATTAGATATTAAATAAAGATTTTTATGACAATGATGCTTTAACTTTAGCTGCAGTGTTTGGGCAATACATTGCTTTAGCCATAGTTCAAGCCCAGGTGGGAAGAAAACATTTCTTCAGCCTTACTGAGAAAGAGGTGCCCTTAAATGGAAGTACTGTATACCGATTGCTTTTGTTCAAACCCATTTCACTAGGTCTTGCTTGTGCTGAGTGTCTGGCTATTGCAGCAGCAACTAAAATTTAAGTCACTTAAAACTATGTTCATGAAGTATGTTTTCATGATAAGTTTTGAAATGCATCTATGACTGTTTCCCATCAATTAAATGCAGATTTATAATGAAAGAAAGGTGACATTAATCGGAAGGAAAAGTGGTGGGGTTACCTCCACTAGGCTAACAGTAGCCAATGGTTCGAATTTTAATCAATCTGTCCTGATTCAAAAGTGACCTGTGTGCAGCACTTCATTTTATGAAACAAAAATCTAACAGAGTCTATTACAATTGGAACCATTTACAGGAAGTTTTTAAAAAAGCGAAAGACTTGTAGTCATGGAGTATTAACTACTCTTTGGCACCCCTTAGAGATCTCTCCACAGCACAGTGGTTGTCATAGACTAATGGCATACAAATGGAGACTTGCAAGCTCATAGTGAGGAATGAGGACAGGATATGACAATATTAACCATCTACTGTACAGTATACTGTATCTGTATTCAATTAAAAAACACATTCTGAATGAATTCAAAAACGTTAGAATTTGGAAGTCAGTAGTCAAAAGGAGGCAATGCCAACAAAGAGGGGACAGAAATGATATTGTTCAAACACTGAGTGTTTAATACTTAGAATTACCATATGACTCTTTGTTAATTGAGACTGAAAAGTATTTTAAAATCCCTTGCTAAATAGAGCGTTGTTGCTTAATAATCATGCTGAGTACTAAAATCAGTATTTATTATTAATACATTTTATGTTTATTCTTGTGTTGTTAGTAATTTTTTCATTACTAATATGACAAAGTGAATGTTTATCCCTTTTTAATAATTCATATACAGTATACTGTATAATCTAACATTGCTTAGCTGTTCTCTTGGTGTGATCAGCAGCAAGGGTAATGAACAGCTGATCAGTGTTATTCATCGAGCAAAATTACTCTAGGCAAAACTGCATTTTTTAAATTCAAATTCAACATTATTCCTTTTCATGGTATATTTAGAATTGTGTCCTGGCTGGTGAACACAGAGTCGTACGATCACCATATTCAAATAAAAAGATAGTTCCTTGAGCCAATCAAATTAAACATTTATTTTTTTTTTCAGCATATTGTATTTAATATGAAAAAATAAGACGGATTACTTGTTGTTCCAAAGGTGGCCTAAGGACAGCAAACTGGTGTGCAATTACATCCAATGGTATAAATAGAATATAACAAACATCATGGCAATATTAAAAGATAACTGTTATTACTTCTTCTTATGACACTTTTGAGTTTGATCATTCCTTAATGAGTTTTTGTAAGTGCAGAAAACAACTGGCTAATTGTTTTTTCTAAAGTTTACTTGTTCTTTCTAAAAGGGACCCTCAGGATTTTTTTTTAGGGAACTGAGAATTGCTCGTAAATGAAGCAAATATGCTAGCCTCTAAACCATTTTAATGTCAATCTTAAGGCGGAATAATCTAGCTAAGGATCAACCCAGATAAACTTGTATTCAACCAACACTTCAGTGTAGAGAGTGTTTCTGATTTGACAGAGATAGCGTTGGAAAAGGGAAGGTTCACAACAACTCGATAACACATTGTGCAAACAGGCTACTTGACCTTAGCAGCAGATCAGAATCAGCCACAACACCCTTGAGTTGTTTTTTAGTTGCTTAACAGTAGGTGTAATCTTTCTTAAAGGTTTCACTGGGAATACAGCAATAGAAGATAAAAAGGCTATCACAGATCTCAGTGAGTCTCAGCTTTGTGTTCCTCTATTCTTTATACCACTCCCCATCTCATAAGGCCTTGCCCCATGTTCGTTGTCATTGATATAATCACCATTCTAGGGAATGAATCTTACTCAGATCCCCATGTTTGTGACATTATGTCCCTCCATACCCACTTAGCGAAACTCAGAAAAGTCCCTGAACAGCAGGAATTATAAAGGTGGTTTCATGGTCACAGCAGACAAAAATATAAATGGTTAGCTGGTTTATGGTTTAAAGCTGTAAAAAAAAAAAATTCAAATTCAGGTCCTCACTGCTTGGACTTTTCCAGATCCCATGGCACTGTTTGATAAATTAGTGATTGTAACCCTGGAGTCCTGGCTATATCCCACTCTGAGTTTCCAGGATATGGCTCACTTAAAGTCCCTCCTTAATTAAAAATGAAGCAAATTCCCACACCTCCACTGACCTGCTGTGTAAAGGGTCTGGTGGCACATATTGGCTGTTACATGCCACTCAGGTGGGTGCTGCACTTCAGCAGAGGTTGAAGTGGGTCTCCTCCTATGTGCAAAGTGCTTTGAGATCCTTTGGGGTGAAAAGCACTACATGTACAGTACCTTAGTCATTATTATAACTCATGTTTTTAGTTTGATCTGAACAAGCATTAGCTGAAAAGATTGTGAGATTATTATTAGTTGGAAACCTTGCAGCTTAATTGCTACTGTATTTGAATTTGAATATCAATCAGGAAGCTAAGTTAACTTCTGCATTTTTGTCTCCATAGTTGTTTATTGCTATAAAGCTTTCAAATGAATGCAATTTAAAATGGATATATAACAACACTCAAGTGACTTTTGTGTTGAAAACAGTAAAAATGTTTTTTCTCCGGCTTAATCTAAAGGGTAGAAATAAGTTTATTGTGGAATACGAGTAAGACTCACACATCCTAATACATTTGCTAGGGAATTATATCTGGGGTTCCATTAATTATCTGAAGGCATAATTTATAATTTGTCTTACAAATATCTGCTTTACTAGGGTGTGAAACTTGCATGATTATTATAAATCCAAAAATAATTTGTTCATTTAACCTAAATATATTTCCACACATGAGGCTCAACATAAGTATTTCAGATATTTTTTCCAAAAATGTTCCTTACTTTTTGCTTTACATACAGTATGGCAGAATATTTAAGTTCAGTGAGTTCCCTGCTGTTTATTTTTTTTAAGTCCAACATTTCATCATTTCATTCAGTAATGTTAACAACTACTGTATATTTTGTATTATTGTCTTTCTACAGATAGTAAAGTATAGCTTTTTTTAGATCAATAGCCCATCCTGGAAACAATACTCACTCTGACAGTTTTTCTCTTACTTTGCTATACTAAATCATCAGCAAGAAGTGTTTTCACTTGTTCAAGATTCATTACTTGATAAAGAACTTGTCACTGTTCTGTCAGGGCATTTTGGGTAAAAGATGACTCATCAAAATATTCCTAAGAAAATAAATGTTAGATGCCTTTTGCAATTTTCTTTGAAATGCTGCCTTTAATGGTGACTCAGTGGATGACTTTCCTGTCTCACAGTGTTGGGGTCCTGGGATCAATTCTTGTATCTGTGTGGAGTTTGTGTGGGTTTCTTCCTGGTGCCCTGGTTTCTTCCAACAGTCCAATGACATTCTGGTAATTTAATTGGCTTCTGAGAAAATGTCCCTTTAACATAAGATAACATCACTTTATTAGCCTTATACAATTTCTTGCATTAGGAATTCATCTTTTCACATACCCCAGTTTGCACTCCATGAGACACAGACACAGACCGGGAGAGAAGCTTGGGGTCAGAGCGCAGGGTCAGCCATTGTATAGCACCCCTGGAGCAGTTGGGGTTAAGGGCCTTGCTCAAGGGCCCAACGGAGTAGGATTCCTCTGCAACCTTCCAGTCACAGGTGCTGATCCTTATCCACAGAGCCACCGCTCAGTGTGTCTGGGTTGGTATCTGTCCTGTGATGTACTAGCATCCTGTCTAAGGCATACATTACCTTGTGCTTGTTGCTTGTCAAGATAAACCCCGGCTCTCTCTCAAGCCAGTACTGGATAAACTGGTTAGAAAATGGATGGATGCTGCCTTCAAACTTTCCAAAGATTGAAAAGAAGAACTTGGCCTATATACCCTTTAAAAAACAACATTTGCCAAACAAGTTATTATTTTGTTTCAGAAATAGACAGATCAGTAATAGTCATCTAGGAGTTTAGGTAAATAAAATACAGGTACTGTATGTTGATTTACAGTATATCAACAAGCTGTAGAGAGGCATTAGAACATATTACTCATGCTCCTACACATACTGCAATGCTTAAGTTTGTAATGCTTAACCCTCCCTGCCACTGTACAGTATGTGCACATCAATGTCATGTGTAAACATTACAGCCTACATTATTTAACTATTGATGTAATACTGTAGGCCAAAATTATTTAACAAAGCCACACACAGTAAATACAGTATATATTTTACCACATGAATTATCAACTTCATTTTCAGTTAGATTTTCCCAAAAATAACACATTTCTTAAAAGATGCATATATTCATTAACAGTATTCTATCCAGGACTTCTATCTTGGGTGGTAGATTAATCTATAAAATTGATATAAAATCTCTAATTGTTCTATTCAATATGAAACAAATATCTTTTTTTTTACTTTTCCAAGCAGACTTAACCTCTAGTTGTTCCTATTTAATTCAAGGTAGAGGGATGACTAATTGGCCTTCTGTTCTCCATCAGAATATGCACATTTACTACTTGTAAACTATAATTGGGGTTGTCCTACAAAGGTACTTTATTCAATACGAGCTGTCGTAAAATCAACATATTACTGATCAATCACATATCCAGTTCATTCAGTTTTCAAAATCTCATCTATTCAAGATAAAGATATCATATTCAAGTCTGTGGATGAGTGCACTTAAAATTTACAGTTGGTGATCCAATAAGAGTGTTAAAGTAGAAGGCTGAAGTTTTTTTTTTCAAATACAAGTTTAGAAAGTTGAAAGGAGTCCAACTGTAAATTGATATTTTCATATGTATTCATGCACAGTGTTTCAAAAGGTAGAGACCTTGAAACTGAGCTCTGAATCTTTTTCAAAACCTTGCCCTGTGGCTTTCAAAGAAATGTGCTAGAAAATTTGCATTAAGAACCACAGCTGGAAGGTACTAATGTAAAGTTTCTGAAATGTAACACTAGTTATGCAATGGCAAAGTACCATCCTCGTCGCGGTTCTCTTATAACAAATTTTGCTTAGCTTTTCTTAATATTTTATAAACAACACATGCCCTGAATTCACACAAATCAGTTTAATTTATGCTACTAATCTCTTAAATTCATAATGACTTGCAAACATGGGTCTTTAACTGTGTTTCTCTGTGTGGAATGGAACCTTATTCATTTAAGGTTTATTTCTTAATTCCAAAGGTAGCAGATGCACAAAAGACATTTAATGCCTCAGTACATTTTCAGAACATTTAGCTAGCACCACAATTACATTAATTACTGTAAATACTTGAATTACTTAAGGGTTCATGTATTTTAAGTCCTATTTCATAATGAAGGACATGTTATGCGTTAACACAGAAGATGTGTGTTTCTTAACAAATAAAACAAATTATATAAAAAACGATGTTTTGCAAATATCAGAAACAGGCTGCATCAATTAACTAGTAAACAAATAATCACAACCTCCAATTTATACTGTAAGGGATTTTGCAAAGAACATTAACATACAACATACTGTACAAGTTACACTATTTACGAATTTACACACAAGGTGTCCAAGAGCCATACAGTCTGACCACCGGAAAAATAACAGACTGGTAACAAGCCTTCAAACTCTTATAAAACACTTATAAGGGCAAATTAACAGATAAAGCTGACTTCTAAAACAAACAGAATATGACATATGGTTAAATCTTTCTCTGTAAACCTGGATGCTACAGAACTAATGGGAACCCTTTTATGGGAATGGGAGTCCCCCTATTTAAAAAATACACACATAAATCAGGAGAGACCGTTTTTAACCAAGGGATTCTCTGTACAAGAAATCAAAGGAATCTGGAATCTGGTCTTTATGGATGATTCAGAACCAGGAGCCTTCTGCCTTTATGTTAATTGATGTGTCCTCATCTCTCTTTTGTTTTGCTCTCTATCTTAGCCTGTTTTATGCTGTGTTCCAGGACTGCTGGTTACCCAGAATATAGTTAACTAAGTCAAACCAAGGTAAATTTTACAATTGCTTTGTACATCTTAGCAAATATCCCTTTGCTAAGATCCCTAGAACTGACAATAGCCAGGAGTTATCCATTATATCCAGATTGTTGAAAACACTTCAATAGTCACCATAGTCGTAACAATATATACACTTCTTTTATGTTCTATTATATCTAAAATCTAGTATAACGTTTCCTAAAATAAGATAGATTATCTGTACACAAATGAATGCAGATTTTATTATAGGCTACAAATCAGTCCTTTTCAGAATAAAATTAGTCAGTTACCACATGAATATAAAACTTGACTATACAAACACCTTTGTCAATCTTGTGTTACTAATATAATATAGTTTGAGTTGACAGTGTAGGCACAAAAATAAAAAGATGTATAGTATTAATTGCTAAATGATAACCCTGTTATTTAATCTGTAATAATACACAGCTATTATGAGATCCAGTTTTTGAGGAAACTACGGTGGCGTCTGTTCAACAGACCTTTAAGAAAACATTCTCTCTAAAAAGATTAAGTAGACAGTTTTTATATAGGATTTCACACAATCTTATTGCATCATATACCTTTCATATAGAGCATTTTGTTTAATGTTTCCTGTATTATGTATCAGTTATCTTAGCAAAACTCAAGAGATGTGGGTGAAATGAGGCAAAAAGGCAATTTATAAATTGCGAGAAGAAAGAGACAGAATTGAGGAGAAAGGAAAATATGAGCATTTGTTTTTTAGGCCAAAAGAAAGGGTGTTTCTTAATACAAAAGAAGATATAACAAAGTTCTGTTTAAACTATGTTTGAACTTTGCTCATAACACCAAATGCTGCACAGTTTCGCAAAACATAGATACCTTTGTACTTACAAACAGAGCCATTACAAGACTAAATTTAACTCAAGTACTCAAAGTACTTAAAAGGTATTGACAAAGTCAAGCAGGGGCAGAAGAGAAAAGCAAATAAAAGTGCATTTAAGACAGAGAACCTTCCGCTACATTTTGGAAGCTGACATTCCTGACTTCCTTCAAAAAACGCTGGACAAAATCCTCAGCATGATCACTTACAGCTTACATTTATCACACATGCTGAGCAAAGTCTCTATCTTTACAGCACTTGAGAGATCCCTAACCATCTACATATTGTATAGAACAGCTTACAGGTTAGCCCCATCAGGGGGGAGACCAGGATATTTCTTCTAAGCCCAACTCTGACCAAGAGCATTAACGGTGATGGTACTGGAAGAAGTTATCATTATTACTGCTACTACTTTGGAAAAAGTATATTTGTCCTATTATTGCTATTGTCTTGTCAATATTTTCTTATTCTACAGTATGCCACTCTATGCCTATCCAATTCTATGCCACACATCTATGCTTTATTCTATTCTTATTCTATGCCACATTGTATCTAAGTAATACCTCAAACTTCACACTTTAGTAGTAAACCTACAACCATGCACTTATTGGATTGAGAGGGAGGGGAAGGGGAAGATTCTAGGTCCCATTATTTCTGATTGTAGTCCTGGATATGGGCTATTCACAGAACATGTATATCAGGAGTAATCCGGACTGTGCCTCTTCCAAAACAAAGGAACAGCAAAGACATTGATTAAAAGCATCTGCAAATGAATGGCAAAATTGAGCTATTTCCACTTTCTTTAAATATGGCAATGTATCTAAATTATTCTGTAAGAGCATTTTATTGACCCCTTGCAAAGGAGAATGGCAGCTTAAAATGCACCTGTAAATTAAGAGCAATTTTCTTTTTCAGTGCACCTGGAAACTCTGAATAAAAAAGTTGTCTTAGAAATAAGGTTGAACTTGTTCATCAAAGTCCCTAATAAAATGCAGACACTGAAATGTTTGAAAATAATTCAGTTCAACCACAGTGTCAAGAAAGAGAAAGCTTGGCTACAGTATGATATTTTTACCATCACTTTTTCTTTGGAGTTATGAACCCTCACAGCATGGCTACAAGGTTGTTTATATGGTTCTTTGGTTCTTTTTTAGTGATGTACAGTATAAACACATAAAACTGCTAGTAAACTGATAATTTGGCTAAGACACAAACCTTTTCTTCAGGGGGCCTTTCTGATGTTCCTCAGTTTGTATACAGAACTCATGAACACACACTTTTCCTGCATATGAAATGATTTATAAATGACTGGGCACAATATTAAATGCATATACACACTGAACACTCCAAGGTGTACTAGACAACATATGGCTTAATTTTACAATCTGGACACAGCAATGTACTTCCAGTCTGGAATCACCAGTTGTCAGGTCAGCAGGGATTACAGCTAAAGTATTCTTACTGAGAACACTTTCCTATTTCATGTCATTAATCAAGTCCAAACTCCAGAGTGACTCCATAGTGACTACCACAGAATTACAGAAATTGGAGAAATGAATGATGTACAATAGCTCTCACTGACAGCACTGCCAGTTCACAGGTAACTGGCAAGTCTTTGGAATCACATTCATGGTGTAAACTGAGAATACTACAGCCCATAAATCCATCATTTGCTAGCACGCAGTCCATTGTGTCTTTACACTTGTGGAATATCACTCCCAGTCAGTGGATTCACCCCAGCGAGCTAGCAATCTCTGTATTATTGAACTCAGTTAACTCTCCTTTTCCTAACTTTAACCAAGTTTTCTGAACTCATACATCAGAAAGAATACTGAAACCAAACTTATCCTGCAGCTAGGACCACACCTCCCCCCTTATCTTAACGACAGACTACTCTTCTTCTAAATTTTCCCCATTCATTGGAAGTTTCATTTCACACCTTTCTACATCTATTCTGACTTCACACCTCTTGATTGGCCTCTCTTTCTTCTGTCCCCTGCTCCTGCCTCTCGCTCCTCCTCTCTCCCAGCCTTTGTTCTCCCGCTACATTACCTTTGCCTACTGCCTTGCCTCTCTCACACCTGAAGAAGGCTCCATGGCCGAAACGTTGTGTTCTCTTTCTTCTTTTTTTTTCAGCATGGAATAAACCTTTTACTTGTAACTCTCCTAATATAACCTTTTGCTTACTGAGTCATTCAGGAACCTGAATAAAGGGCTCCTTTTTCCATTTAGACATCTTTGCTAAATCTACTGTAGCACTACCTAAAACTTGTGATTTTTTGCATAAACATTTAAACGTTCACATCTCTGTCCCAAAACGTCCAGCAGAATGCTCATGGGAATGGTACCATGCCACTGCTATCTGTTATATTTAACATGCAGAAAAAAAATCCTTGAATAAGAAATGAGTCAAATATGAGAGATCAGAGAAGGAAGTAGGTCAGATATTATACTCTAAAGCACTAGCTTCAAAAGTTGCCAAGTTTTAATGGCCTCTCTTCCTGCAGAAATGAAATGTTAAAATCTAGTGGTATCGCAAAAGTAATGATTAATTTCTATGCCTGGTGAACAATTACATAATCATCAGTGAAACAACATTGAATGCTTGCAAGCAAACAAGTAGTGCATTACTCTCCAGTAGTTCATCAATACAGTACATCTGACTATCACGGGAGCCGGTGCTGACTGCTGTGGAGTGCATACTTAAAGACCCTATAACGGTATAAGCCGGAAGGGTCTGGATAAGGACATCAGGGGAAGATACAGCAGGGTCGGGACTGGCTGACAGACAGCAGGAAGGAGACCAAGGCCAATAGGGTCCAAAAAGGGGTTATCAGGGCACAGTCCGTTATCCAAAGTCCAGGAGATCCATCCAGGACGAAGACAGTTAAAATCCTCGGGAAGGGGAACCGAGACCGGGAACACAGAACTAAAACCTTAACAGGACCAGGTGCTCCAAGCCCCAGACTCAGAAGGCCGGGGTGAAGCCTATGCTGTCGTGTCACTCCTGGACCCGCTGGTAGGCGGACTTCCGGGCTTCCGTCTTCCAATGGTGAGCCAGGAACTGCACAGATGCTAGGCTTTTAATCAAAATATAAATAAGACACACCAGGAAATAACAGGACCTAATCATGACAGAAAGGGGTAGGAACACCCTCTAGAGGAGGGATGTGGAACGTATCGATACCCACCCCCCCCCCCTTTTGGAGGGCAGCTCCTGAGGCTCTAAAATGAGGGAAAGAAAAAAAACACAAAAAACTGTCAAAGAAATAACGATGAACAGAAGGCTATCCACTACACAGGAGTCAGCACCGGCTCCCATGACACTGAACACCACTACTACAGTATATTAAATAAAATGTACTGTACTGTATATAAAGGTTTTGATTTCAACAAGGATGGACAGCAAGCATTCGTTTCAAGGATAATATTAATTTTCTTATTAACATACAGTAGCTCTGATTTCTGTGTCTTGTTTTGCTATGTATTTCAACATCTAGTCACTTTAATATAACATGGGTCTTGGAGCTGTTCTATAAAAATAGAAGCAATTTTCACTCCATTCCTCTACCATCTCATTATTTTCATTTACTGTATAAGTATGGTATTACAGTACTTTCAGGTTAGTGTTAGATGTGATAAATGAATATATATATATACTGGATGTTTTAAGCCAAACAAAGTAGATGTTCTTGGTACTGTTGACTTGTTGAATAAAAAGTTAATTTTTAGGGTAAAAAAAGGGAACAGATTAATAATCACTGCTTTTACTTCTTTGAAGGCAACAGGCAGAAACCATTATGAAAATGTATCTTTAGTAATTATATGTATAGGGTACATCTTTTGAATGAAAAATGTAATTGTTTGCCAAAAATGCATCAAACAAAAGTACGTATAACTGCTACAGTGGTGTGTAGTAGTAGTATTTACATATTTTTATATGTACTGCAGATGAAAAGGTATAGCCTCTGAGCAACTCTCACCAAGAGCGAATCTTGCACTTTCTATTCAGTATTCCCTATGCTAGATGTCTACTTGTTATTCATTCTAACTGCTCTGAAGACCACAATTTTCATACAACAAATTGATAGCTGGAGGTTTAAATCTTTTAAAACTTTCTCAGACTTTATTTTCTGTTTTTGAAACAACTCATGACATCAAGGGATTACACCCACAGACTGGACTCGTTGAGTCATCTGTTTCAGGCACCACTCGGAGAGAAATGCTGTTTAAATTGGCTTTGCAGTTTTTCTGGAACAGTTTCGGAGAGTTTCCCATTTTTTTGTGTTTGAAGATCACAAAGGAGAATAGGTTCAAAGTAGTCACTAATTTCTGTGCTAAAAAGGGGAAGGCAGCACTTCAAATGTTTAGGCAGAAAAATGTTGATTTGGCAATTGCGAACACAAACTGGACAGCACACAAAAGCAATATCATAAAGAATTTCAGGACATCCTGGCTGAAATGGTTTGAAAATTTCAGTAGGATAAAAAGAGAAAGCACTACACATTTCCCACATCAAGCAAGACTAAAACAGCTTCTAGAATGGTGGCATTCTTACACGTGTCAGGGTCTGAGCTAAGGCATTACACCGTAAATGTTAGTAAGTGCTGGCTTACTTTGACAATCATGGAATCTGAGCTAATTGACTAAAACTAGAAAACTGGAACTGCTTTTTAACATTGCCTCTAATTTCAGTCTCATTATGAACTTGAATACTTTCATATGCATTCATAATTCATAATGAATTTATATTTTTATATAAAAGATATTTTCCAGTGTGTTCATTCATTTCAAAACACATCATTAGGAGGTAGTGTATATTCCATTGCTGTTTTAGCACAAATAAATGTTTCGACTTTAATCTTAGTCAAGACAGTCGACATCAGAATGAGTTCATTTCAGTGAAATCTGAAAATGAAAACTTCACATAATTCCCAGAAATTACCTCTCTGTAAAAGCCAGGATCTTTAAGAGGGAAAAAATACAGTATATCACACCAAATGTTCAGATTCACCATTAGAGAGCCTTATCGCATGTGATCTACTTTGGAATGAAATTTTAATAACTACTGTATGTCTATATTGCCAGCTTTGAAAGACTACAGAAGACTGCAGACTTTAATCTGGTCACCTGGGAAATTTTAAAATCTTTTTTTGCATTTTTTCTTTACTCTATTCCAATCTGTCCGAGATGTTCCATACTCAATATGTGTATCTTCCAGTCTGTGAGTGCGTAGTTTGTTTGTACCACATGTTGTACCACTTCTCTTGCTGTAAAAAACTGAGTATACAGAATTGGTTGCAAACGTGAACAATGCAACTTGCAAATAAATGATATGCTAATCTACCATCAGGAGTAAGATGGCAAGATGACAAGACTGGGATGAGAACCCATTATGAACTGTTTAAAGTTTCCAATTAACATGGGATAATTCATTAGGGTGTATAGTTACAGTACATGTTCTCCTTGTATTTGCATGAGTTTTCTTTGGGTGCACCCATTTCCTCCCACCTCCAAAGAGATGTTGTGTAGCTCTGATTGGATATTTGTACTGTAACTATGATGGACACACACTCCATCAGAGCAGGAACAGCCAAGGCCTACCAGTGCTGACTTCTATCAGTTCTAAGCACCCTTTGATTCAGGGACTGTTCTGTTTTTTTGTGATGCTCCCCAGGAAAACTGGCTTTATGATAATGGATGGGTGGATAAAAATAGTATTTTAATTATATAGTGATATATCACACCTGAAGAGAACACATTCTATGAATCTCTGCTAACTAAACTGTGCTAATGACAAATTACTGTGAATCAAAGACTTGTGCCTATAGGGCAAATTGACTTCTACTTTGAATTTTTGTGATTTTCTTTTACCTTTCTTTTCTTTTCTGAAAAAGTCAGATTTCAATGAACCAATTACAATAAACATTACACTGTATATACTATAGTTTTAAATAAAAACAACAAGGGATCTACTTAAACTAAGAAAGTTTCCACACCTAAAATACTAACAGATAAGTTGATAGCACTCGTCCAGACAATTATGTACATGGAACCATAATTATTTGTTTTATCAATTGAATGTCCTAATGAGCAAGACACAAGGGTAATTGAGTAAAACAATTTTCTAAAGCATTTTAAGGAATAGGCATTTCAAAATAATGTTTTAAATAATATTTTAATAATAAACTGTTTAATGAACTTAGAAGTTATGGACTAGAAGGTTCATTTTCCACATTTCTTGCGGTGGGGTGAACTCCACTGCAAGACATGTGGCTGTGTGTTAGTTAACAGTATCTGAGTGGTCATTAATCAACATTACCCAAGCTTCTCAGCACGTGAAAAGACTTCCCACCCACAAGGAGGTCAATCATTTATTGAAGCACTCTAAGCAGTTCAAAAGAGTTAGGCTTTTAGGTTTTTATTCTTTGTTTTAATCCATATTGGATCCATTGGCTACTACCAAATGGCCTAGATTTGCAAAATGACCTCCTTTCATTTCTTAGTTCAGTAGCACTTTTAGCAACAGTCTGCTCCAGCTACGGTGTTCAAGGGAACGCTTCCGCAGGTCTTTCCTCCCGGCGGCTGTCAGGGTGTATAACGCTGCCCTAGGCTAGGACTGTTAGCCCTTCATTTGCTCATCTATGGACAGCATGTTGCTCTATTGTACTTTTTTTGGGACTCTCAATCTGTACAGTATATACCTATGCACATTTTGCACATATTCTACTGGTTTAACAGTGAATATTAGCATATTTTGCACACACCTATGTATTTATTTATTTTATCTTTATTTTGTATTGCTGTACGTATTTAAATTTTTCGCCTATTCTGATGTCTGTTCTTTTTTTGCTTGTCTTGGGCTAGACTGCCGTAACACATCAATTTCCCTTCGGGATCAATAAAGTCTTATCAATCCATCTCTTGTTTACATTCTTATATATACAGTATGATAATGTTAATGATGCATACTTTTGTTATTGCCCACTATTTGAATATACAGTACTCACCCATACAATTATGTTAATTGGTAAATTAACAATAAGTTGTTTTTTAGTTTTACCAGTTAAGTAATATGATACTATAGTTTACATAAATATATTTATGACAGAATTGCTGTTTACCATGAAATGGAAAGTGGGTATTATTAACACTAAAGTGAAAGATTTAACATCTTTTTCATTAAAGGCAATTTCTAATACCAAGGATTTTCCAGAAATATCCCACTTACTCCCAGAATATCAGTGGCTCACTCTACTGATATCAAATTCAATATTCCTTCAGAGCAATGTCTATAATTCTTGTGAACGTTCAGAAAATTAAGCACGCATGAAAATCTCCTTGTACTTGTATATAAGTAAACCCGGTGCATAAAAAAGCTTCACAGCTACACTCCCTCAGCACCAGGCCAGCAGTGACTGCTGTTTAATCTAGCTGTCACTTAATCTAATTTCCTAAAACCTCCTTCACAGAAACAAATGGACTGGAATGCCAGTGCTTCCCCTGCACAATCAGTGTTGATTGTCAAGGCTTAAGATGGACTATCAATAAAAAAGGTTGGCTTATTGATTGGTTTATTAATGTTTTTTTTATTTTACCCTCAGAAAAGCGCTGGCTTGAACAAGGCACAGTACGTCCTTTGGCTTCCTTCAACCCAAACCAGTCACTAACAATTATAGTGAGCTGTTGTGCTCACCCAGTAGAAAAGCTACAGTACTCCCTTTACAAAGCCTTTACTATCTGAGGTATACTGCAGAGAAAAGTGTGGAAAAGCACAGTAAAACAGCAGAAACATGACTGTAAACTGCAGAGCTCTAGTAAAAACCACTGAAGGAAGTCATGGCGAGTCAATGCAAAATTAGTGCATGGTATAAAAAATGATAGCTATGGGAAATAATAAAAACAACTTGTAAAATAACAATATTGAAGCATTTTTGCAACACAATGTCTAACAGTGGCTTGTGCAATTTTGCTCTAACGATGCATTATTGTAAATAGCTGTTCTCCGGCTAGTGTTTTGTTTTAGGATCTTTTAAAAATCTGACTTTTAATTTGAAATTTAACAATCCTGTCATTTCCTGCTTTATATTGTTATCTAGTTAGATTTCACACTTTACTTAATGTACAGTTGATGGCCATGTTGTTTCAGAGAATCTCAGTAGGATCTCAATGATATCCCATCAAACTGGACTTTTAGACTATCACATTTGAACCTTGTTATTAAAACACAGCTGGTCAAGTGTATAGTCAGTCTTAAAAGGGAGCAGTTAAAAAAATCATTTTAAACACAGGACGAATAAAATGGGATAGTACTGATTTTGTAGCTGACAGTGGTAAAGGAGTTGCTAGAATTCCATTCATGACGGTCCTGGGATTTTAGATGCTGGAATTTGCATATTGCAGCTAAAGGGCTTTTTTTAAAAACTGTAAAAAAAATGCATGGAGTATACAAATGTCATACAATTAAAAGCAAAAAAACAAAAAAGACCTGGCTCCTCTCCAAAAAAAAACATACTGTACATTGCTTCATTCACAGAAAATATTAAATATATACCTTTTAAGGAAAATATAAGAGATCGTGACCTTGCTCAGCACACACTTGCTAAGTGTGAGTCATATGCTGACGAGTGTATTCTGTCACATAATGTTTTTAGAGGCCTAGTGATCATCACACTGTTAAAACAGAGAAAGATACCCGCTAATGAAAACGTCCATCCCAATTAATTATAGTAGAAATGTAGAAAGAGCACATGTTGGAAATCTGGGTAAGTGAGATGCACAAAATCTGAAATACAGGATTTCATTCCTATACAGGATAAGGAGGCAAAGTCCAACACTAATGTGACCAGGCCTACCTCAGCATTTGCAGCACAAAGCAAACTGAGCTTACAGGTTTTCCCTGGATAGGACACTAGTTCATCAGTGGACAAATGAAAATGTGAATGATATTACCCATTTGTTTTTCGATGATTGGGTTGACTGGAGAAAAGTAAAGCACCTTGTTTGATGAAAATACTGCAATTTCTTCACATTCATCAGGAAAAGAGCTGCTCTATAACCAACAAGTATTTCTTTAGATAAATATTACTTTTGTTAAAATCCTCAAAGAATGTTAATAAATATTAAATAAAATATTGTTTGTGTGAAAATATTATATTACCAGAAACACTGTGTTTTTATGTATATATTTACATTATATTTGTACATGTATATATGCTGTAATTATTTTATAATGAACTATTGTTTATCTTTAACAAAGGTGCCAACAAATACCACAGACTCAATCTCTATACCGAAACAAAAGGCAGGAGACTGAACTCATTTTCATTTTATTACACACTGTTTATGCACTCTGGTAAAAATCAAGTTTTATTCTTATTATGTTTTGACAAGTTTGAGTTTGGCTACCTGCTTTTATTTCAATGCTTTTTTTTACCATTATACATACAGTATGTATGGCATTAGACAGACTCTTGCACTTAAAAAGTGTCTTAATGTACTTGGAAGAAATACTATACATGTATGTATTCTTAAGCATATTTACAGTACCTGGAACAGAGACTGAAGGTGAATGGCACTGATGCATCTACTCTTCACACCTTCAGTAATTTTAGCAGCGTGCACTGCGAAAATGTATAAAAGCCACATTTGCTAACACAAATATGGTGCACAAACATGCACATTATGATTACTCAAAAATTTCTAGGATTTAATCCATTATACATGCCACTCTTTATTTTTCAATGACTCACAATGTACTATAATTTAAAGCTGAAGGACTCTTAAGGGCTGTCAAAATAGCAATCATGTTTCTTTTCAGAAAATCTGGTTAAACGGTAGGCTTAATAACAGATAAAAATCAAAAGGTTTAAGAGCTTGTATAGCACTAAACCCACTATAAATGTTCTTTAAAATTCCTAGAAAGTATCATGGCATTGAAATGTAAAAAGATGTTGTTGCTACATTTTATTCTATAGTGCAGTACTTAGAGAAAAACAATGAAAATACACCGAAGAGAGAATGAATGCATTAAAACACAAATCAAAAAGTATAATACAGTTGAAGGTTATTTTTTACACAGCATGTGATACTAATTAAATCTGAAAGAGAATTAAAAAAGGTAAATACGTGTTGGGAAAAAAAGGAACCAAACATCTCGTTAACACTTATATTCCATTCAATTGCCAAACATTTCTTGAATGAAAATGACTTTAATTTCAAACAAGTTGCCATGGTAACTTCTATAAATGTATGTAAATATATCCACAAAAGCCAAGAAAATATAGAACTACAGTATACTGTATGCGATCATGGATTGGTGATGGTATCTTCACTTTGACAGCATGTCAGCACAGAAGGGCTTGCAACACAACAGTGTGGCCTTGGCAAACACCCCTTAAACATAGATGCAACCAAGTACTTTTTCACAGATGACAGCCTCTTCTAATCTGAAACCAACAGGAGGTGGCCACTACAGATATCAGAAGTGTAAAGAGACTAGATGTGATACAATGTGGCCCTGCTTAGTTTCAGGCCCTTATTAAGGTTTGACCATACAGTAGCTGGGGTTAACTTCGTCATGTTTTATCAATTTCTTGTTTGATTTAACAGCATCATTATATGTATCACCTGTCACTGAATATTTTCCATTGGCAAATACTGTAAGCCAGGAGTACTTAAAATGTGTTCTTTTTTAAATAAAAAGACAAATATAGATTTATTCTAGGATAAAGTTGATTTTTTTTCATTAATTAAAACTAATGGGCTGTCTCCTGTTACAATTTACAGTATCTGTATTGTACTCTGGAAAATGCTAAAATATGCCAAGAACAATCACTGTCATTCTAACTTAAGGCAATTGAAAAAATATACGGCTGTCGACAAATAAAAAGGGAGATATTAGTTAAGATATTAGCCAAAAGATAGAATTGAGAATTGTATCTTTCCTATTTTCTGAGTGATTATATAAATGGTAACCATATAACCTAGTATTTGACAAGTGTGAAAGATAATCAATGTGACCCCTTACTACACATACAAGAAACAATCCACATTTTTGTCAAGATCACCAGGCTGAGCTCAATGTTCATGCATATTATATTAAAGCCTATAAACTACTCAGTAATAGGGCTCTGAGTTTAAAGGCTAGAAATGATTTCTCCATCTAGACTACATTTTTAGATCAGGACATGTTTAGTTCTCTGCAGCTAGAATCTAACTCACTTTGTTTACAAAATACTTCTATATAGTGGTGCTCCCCCTTTGCTTTCTGTCATTCTGAGAAGGTCACAAAAGTTTCAAGCGGAACTGCAGTCCCTGTTTCTCAGACCAGTTATTTAATCTTGGTAACAAAATAAATTAATTGACATTATCTTAAAATTGTACAAATTCCAAATTAAGTACAGTCATAAACTTGATTGTACTGAAAGTACTGTATGGTCTCCATTTTGTCGCAAACCACTGGTGTGACCATGGGTGAGAGTGAGAGTTTGTGCAAATTGGAATGTGTAGTGGCCCTTCCTGCTCACTAGTCACTGTAATGACTAATGCAATATCAGATACTGAACGAGCAAATAGGAACAGGTTGTGCAGAAAGTGTTGCGTGGATGTACGGGTTAATTGCAGAAATGTTCCAGTGTGATCTGAATGCAGAGTTAACAAGTACTGCAAGTTGTACTTGTGTGCAAAACTGTTTTGAAGTTTGGTTGCCTTGTTCTGAATCGAAGAATATGGCACTGCACATACAGTAGCTGGAAATTTTGCCGGTTTTCTGATGTAAATTTGAGGTTTTGTGCTTGTGTAAAATTGTGTAAATTTTACTTTCATTGTGCTTTGAAATGCACTCATCAATACCGATTCTTTCTATTCCTGAAATATAAACATAGCATTGCAGTTCACCTTTAAGTCAATTTGCAAAAAAGCAAGAAAATGAGCATATGCATTGGAGATCAATTATTTTTGCTTTACATTATACTTTGTGGTCGATTCTCCATACTGCCAGAGTGAACAATTAACACCAACATACAGCTTTTCAGAGCCCTATGTTTTTTTTTTCCTTTATCCTCTCAAGACTCATACTGTACATAGAGAAATCCCTAATTTAAAGAAAACTAGAAAATGTCAAATCAGTTCAACATGAGCTTGAAAGGCCATATGCTTTCACAATGAGGTTCTGGCCAATACAGGCTTCATTGTTTGTGTGTGCCCACACTTGAAGGAGCTGCCAGAAAGAACTGCGGGGTATGCCCTGGGGGAGGTAGCCCTCTGATATTTTATCTGGTGAACTACTCATTAAGAGGGATGGATTCAAGGCCATTGCTGACTAGCATGATGTGTGAGGTTGGACAAGCACCATTTACGAGGCAAATATCACAACAGGGAGCCCACAGCAATGCTGTCCATGCATCACATCTAAAGAGAACAAGATATGAACACCAGTTTACAGCAGAAGCTCAGTGTATTTACAGTATGAAAGCATGTCCAATGTTTATAGGAAAACAGAATTGATAAAGACTGAGTGTGACAAAAACTTCGCTTGCCATGCATTAAACTCTGCAAAACTCTATGAATATTGATAGAAAATATTGTACATCAGTACCTTATTTCGGATGTAGCTTTGTTGACTAAGTGTATAATTGTTCTTTGTGATAAAATATTGAAATCAAGATAATTTCAATAATTTCATAATAATAATGGATGGTTAGTGCCTGGTATTGCGTAAAACTGGACCAAATTAGTTATGAGTCTGAATATTTTAGCAGAGTTTAAATTAACGTAAAGGAGAAAGATATGAACATGTTGTTTGACTAATGAAGATTTTATGGTTGCTATCGGCAGTGTTGAGGCAGCCTGTCTGTGAGAACTACTTCCCAAAGAATGAAATGTTGAGCTTTATCAATCAGCAGGCTACTCCAGAGAGACCAGGAAACCAACTCTTAGAGGGAAAGGCCACATTGGAATTGCCACAGAAGCCAAACGCCACATCTGTTTGATGTTTCTTCATAACTGTATTCAGATTGCAGTGACCAGAGCAACAGAAACTTACAGGCAGAAGATACCCACTCGTCAACAAAATAACTACAGTTTGCTGGCTGCATGAAAATGATCTACGTGGTTGTAGGTCGCTCAGGGATAACAGAATATTGACAGCTGAGAGACTAAATAGCCATAGAGACAGCAAGAATTACTGAAATAAATATTAATTAGCTTCTTCCACTTCACAGCACTGAAGAAGCAGAACCAACTAAAAGGGCTTTTGATGCCTCTTTGTGCATATATTTATAAAGTCAGCAGCCACAGCCAGCTGTTTTCACCCTTCTTAGGAGTCTTCATTATGAAACAGCTAATTCTGATCAGTGAAATGGAAATATGTGTATCTTACAAGGAACAGAATGTCATGAAATAGCAGGAGCTAATTATCCATTCCCACATATGGTATATAACAAAAGATTCAGCTCTGGAGTCTGTGTTATCTTGTACTCAGCACCAATGACTTGTTATACCTTGTCTATGTAATGAAATACTGTATGTGAGCTGTGGTTTGGTATACAGTTATATGCTAACTCTACATCTATGGCACAGATATTAGAATGGAAAGAAAATGTAATTAAGCATATGGTATTCACTGTGAGGTCTTATCAGAATTATTTTCTGATAAGAAAATATTTTCTGATAAGATAATTCTGATAATTATCAGAATTATTTTCTTTAAATCTAGCCTATCCAAAACCAACATTTTATTACATCCCAACAAGTCATAAAACCTTTGGAAGAAGATACACCTCTAAAATCATGAAATTGATGGAGCAAAATGTATTTTCAAGTATGTCTTGATCCCGAACAGGGTAAGTAAAATAATGCTTATGTTTTTGCGTTGCTTTTGCAAGAAGAAAATGATTACAGATTAAAAATATAAGAATCTGGTTACTTAAATATCTTGGCTGTTGATATGACACATTATGATTGCTAAACCAACCTGAAGGCATCATAAAGGTATCTAAAATGAAATAATTATTCTTGTGAAGGCTAACTAATACCCTAAACCACCCCCTCAAGCATGCAGCCCTCTATGCCTGTCAGCTGCATATATTCCACTTGGTTTGAGCTCCTTCAGATTGGAAGCCTGAAAGAGTGGGTGTGTGTTCATGTGTGACCTGATAAGCTTCTCTTAAGGCATTGTTTTCATATTCTAGCATCTTCCATGTATTTTGTAAAGGAATTATTTCTGACAAGGAGTTCCACCAGATTAGGCTCTTGGCTGCAGTTCCTTAAACTGATGAATTAAGACCCTACAGGGAGGAAGGGAAAATGGCAGAGAACCCACTTTGAAAATACTGTCACCATGACCATAAGGCCTCAAGTGCAATAACGGAAAAGGGACTAAATATAGTGTGAACCATCAAACAGGCTTACCATCCAGGTGTGATTCAACATTTATTGCCATTTCACCCTAACTTAGAAAGTCTATACCCAGAATGACCTCTCCTTGATCCTGTCCTTCAGAAGGTGCTTCAAACAAAAAAAAAGATAGAAAGCACAGGGGAAAAAGTTCTAGTTTGCAGTGCTCAGAACATCCCTTCCTCTGCATGGCTGTGAGTGGTTTGCAAACACCCTCTGGGCTAAAAACGAAACACTTGCAAAGGTGGTTCCTAGTTTTATCAAAAGGTCATCCAAAAGAGTAACACACAGCATTTCTTTGAAAGAAACACTAAATTATATTAATATCAGCCAAACAACTGTTTCCTTTGATCTCATGTGCTGCATTTGGAAGAGCAAGCCCATTGTTTAAAAATGCATTTTGGAAAATGGTCAAAATGTAATACAAGGCCATTTGACAAATGACCAAATCAATACCACTTGTAAACAGTTTATTATAGAATGGATGGATTATTGTACTGTATAATTTAGTAACTAATTTATTATAGATTAGATTAAAATTATATTACATCAAACTTTGTAGAAAGCTGAAGTCCAATATATTAGCTACTTCAGATTAGCTGCATTTTATATTATCCTATGAATATACTGTACAAGCATCCAACTTCTTTACAGAACTTTGTCAGGTTAATGCAGGGTTGAAGACCTGATTACCAAATGAACATTGTATACTTGGAGACATGAAGTATTATTTTACAGCCTTTGCCCACCATTCCAAAAAGTGATAGCAACCTTCCAAAGAACCAATTAAGTGAATTCTGAAGTATTTAATACAAAATCAGTTAAGCATTTAAAGAAAGACATAAACCTTTCCTAAAATCTTCAGATTTACATCGGATGTGTTATTTATGCTAAAGACCCCTCAAAGATAGACCACAGTTGTAATTTGCTTAGGACAACTGAAAATAGGGGTTGTATGTTCAATATATGTGACTGTGTTGCCATTTGAAAAATATTTCCCAGCTCTAATCTGGTGTTATACAAATATTACATAATCATATAAAAAATGGCTGACAGATTAAATGAATATGTCACACAGATGTTTACTAAAGAGGTACAGTAGTCATCAAGAAACCTCTAACTCAGGAAAGGTTATTTGATATTTGTAGGACTGAAGAGACAGAGGTTTTATACTGTTGGTATTAAAACCTCTTAAGATAAATCTTCATCGCCAAGAATTATACCAAGTGTACATGAAAAAACAACAGTTTCATAGCCCATTAGCAAACGTATTCTGTCAGTAACTCAGGCGTAATACTTACTGATAGGAAAATTGCTAACTTAGCTCCCATTCATAAAAAGGGAGACAAAACTGAAGCAAGTAATTATACACCAATACATTTTACAGCACTTCTATTACATGAACAGCAACTCTGTGGAGATAGTGATAAGAACTAGGGCAAAGTCTACATCTCCTTAGATAGGGTAGATCTTTCTTAATTATCTTGTTAGAGTTCTTGGAACAAGCAACAGCAGAACTAATGACAAATAGAACATATTGTATGATAATGTTGCATGCCTGGTCATAGGATAACATTTCCTTTTTGTTTTCTCTAATTCAAATGTTCTTTCCCTGTTTTAAGCTGGCAGAAGCCCATCATGTTCATTGGTATTTCATCGTCTATTTACTGTAGATAGCCTTTGCCATAGGAACTCTTCAAATGGCCAAGAAAACTTAAGCCTTCATCAGCACAGCTTGTCCTCACCCACGTGTTGTCTTTTTTATTGATCAACATTTGCCTTTGTTCACCTTTTCATACTGCAGGCAGGATCCTTGAAAACAAAAACAATGATTTAGTCCTACTTTTCAGCATTCTTTTTATACCAATGCCACTTTTTGCAGCATCAAGAATGATAGGCCCTTATCTTCCTCTACTTATCATTTTACTCTATAAATGAGTGGGGTTAGCCACCCAGGCTCTAGGGAGATATACTGTAGTTGACAACTCATGTTCATAATCAGGTTTCTCTCTTGGAGTGCCACTGAGTTTATAAACTCCTACAACCACCACTCCTCCTTTTCATATGAATTTGGTGTCAGCAAAACATAATTCTCACTGCTGTCTGAACTTTAGCATCATTTGAATAATACATTTAGTTTCAGGGAATACAATGAATGAATAGTAAAAATTAACTGGCTATCTTTTTTAGAAATTCATTGAATTTTTCATGTACAGTTGCTTTTTTGCTGCAGTGCATTCTGTATACAGTAGGCCTGGAATGCGGTAATGAAGGTCAGGTTATTATTGTTTCCCTCTGTAACCTGGAATCAAGAAGGGAGCTACAGGTAAGGGAAATGTATGGGAGTTTAATGGGGTAGAGGGAGCCTGTGGAAAATGGTTGTTTTTCAAAGATGTGAATGAGTTAATAACATCCTCTCAGCAAGAAGCACAGGTGATAAAGGTAGCAAGTCTGTCTATCCCTTTTCTAACCACTTTATGCAATTCAGGGTCAATTCGGGGGAAATGCAGGAAAGCAACAGTACAGTAGGCTACATCTTGGACACCACATCAGCCCATTGCAAGACACACATAGACATAAATACATACACTCTCACACCAGGACCAGTGTTCCCAGAAACCAACTAACCTATCAGTATGTCTTTGGGCTGTAGGGAAAAAATGTTATGTAAAAAGAAGCTTTACCTGCATGTCTGTGTATACTGTAAATAATTAAACTTCCACTAGGAATAAGTTACCTGTTGTTGAAGGGTTAATGTGGTTTATTGGGTGGGAATAAGGGACACCTACTAAAGTAAAAAAGCACTGCTCAATGTGTTTACCAAGTTTTCAGTAGACGATGCATATTGTACACTGTATGATCTATTTGAAAACTACGTTTTTTAACATTACAAAGCACATACTGTACCAAGAACTGTTGTACAAATACAGCATGGATATTTAGTGCTATATGTAGTTTTTTTTATTACATATACTGTATATGCTTTGTCTTGTCTCCTAGAAAAATAAACTTCAGAAAAAATTAACATTTTCAGTGCTTTGTAGATATTTACACAATGTACTTTCTATGGCTATACACTTTTCACACCTTTATTTTGTCTTTGCATGCAACAGTTCTTTTAAGAAGTGTAATCTTTAAATTAAATCCTTTTTATCATTTTTTTACCAGATAAAAGTTGTAAGTCATTTTCTGCAGCTAGGAATCTCAAAATATTTTTTTTTCACATAAATTCAGATATCAAATTGCTGCCATTGGATACAGACAGCAGTGTGTTTGTTTCTTTGTGAGGCACAGACTGTGGCAAAGGAAATCTAAAGGGTTTTAAAGCATTTTAATGCCACTCTCATTGAGTCCTGCTTGCATACTCCTAGGAGTAGCTCATACACTGAGTGTGAGAGTCACTGTAATGATTTTTGAAACATGAGAATGTAAAACACCACATAACATAATCCTTGACAATGGCAAAGTACATATTAGCTTACATTTAAAAATCCAATGGTAAAGTTCAACAACATGCACAGAATACTGATTGCCCCACACATCACAATTCACAAATGCAAGAAAGCAGAGTGCAAACATTTAGTTTTTTCCTTCTTTAAGAAATGTGAGAAAATTAAATATTTTTCTTGTTCCTCTGCAAATACAGCTTAATTATATTATCACATAGGAATATGGAACTCATTTGCATTTTTTTAACTTGTGACACTTGCTGTAAAATAAATAATTCAGTCCAACTGTAACAAGAAGCAGAGTTATCTCGTTAAATATAAAAACATGAAAATAAATCAAATTGATTTCCTTGATGCTACAGTACCACATTTTGCAATGCGTTGGTACAGAGCATTATCCTTTGACAATGACACACAGCTGAGGAATAGAGTTAATTACTGTCCAGTGATGTTCTCTACCACTATCTTTTACAAAATATTAAACAATACCAAATACTTTTTCATAACTCACCATTTAAGCAACTATGAAAGTACTAAATTGAATTGATAATTTGATCACTGAAATAGTTATACAATATTATAAATATAAGTATTACCATATGTAAAACTCTTGATCTATTTGAAATAAAAATATTTTAAGAATTCATGGCTACTGCTTCACAAGAGTTTTGTGCTCATGAGTGCCATCTTCCAACCTGCATTTGCATGTATTTTTAATATTTTATCTCAGCTCTTTTAAGGTGTCAACAGAAAATACACTTGTTCTGGGTTTATATTAGGAAATGTTTGAACTGCCCTTCCCGAAAACAGAAAGAAACAGAAAAACTTTCAGTTCTCATCAATGAGGCATGAGAATTTCCTTCTATTTTCAGACATTGCAAGAGAGCTGGCATTACAACATGTGGTTAACTGTATACAGGTTAATAAAAAAAGACTGTCCTGAGTCTTGAAGCTAAATTGAAATTATCATCTCAGCTTTCACAGATGTCTGAGAAAAGGCAGAGAGGTGCTTGGTGTTAAAACCAATTAGTGCTCGCATTTATTGAAAGAAAATATTAAGAGCTGAGCTTGAGAACCAGTCAAGTGGAAAATAGATATATGATATCTAAAATTAGGTTTTCCTATGTAAAACGAAAAGGTGCTCTCCTTCTTTATGCTGTGAAACTTGTCATGCACCAGAATTACCCGTTGTTGAAATCCAGATAACAGACTTGTGCTGCCTTTCCACTTTAAAGTGACAATTCTAAAAATAATACTTGCTTATTTGCTCACAAAACATACACTTGGTAGCATTTTTGAAGTTTCACCACCTGTGACTTATTATTTTTCCCATTATTCATTTCAATATTGTATTCATTTGCTTATTTTGTTTTTAGAAATCATACACAATAATGTATTGTGACATGCTCATACGCAATAAATGGGTACCTCCTTTTAAAAGGGAAATCCTTGGGAATTTTGTTGCAGTCTGTTTCAGATGACCAGTTAAGGGTTATTCTCCTTTAGGTTCTAAATGAATTGAACATTACATAAAGTGTTACAACATTTGTAATTTTCACCCCCTCCTCCATCCAAACAACTCTGTACTTTACTCACTGTAAAATACTGGTAAATTAGCCACTACTAAAGAACAATAGCAATACTTAGCATGCACAATGTTGTTGCCTTTATTTTCAATTAATTTTGTTTAATAAATTCAAAGCTTAACAGAGAAGTCCAGTTATTTGCTTGTAACTTGTATTTAATGTCTCTACAGGGACTTGTTAACCAGTGTTCACAGACATTAAACATGAATATCTGCATTATCTAACTAAAAACAATTACACTAAGTCTAGAGTGAAGAACCATTGCCTCTGCATGCACCCAAAAAGGAAACTGCTTCTACAATGTATACTATAACAAGTTGCATTGGGCATTAGCCAGCAATTAATAAGAAGCTTTCCTTTAAATGTTTGCACTGATCTTGAATAACCTTTACAAATACAGAAGCAGACATTGGCAGCAGTGACCAAAAGCAGCAAAGATTAACGAGACTGTCAGCCTTGCCTACCTTCTGTGAATGATTCAGAACTGTACTATACCTATGGGAACAGTGTTCATTTTGCCTTTTAAAGAACATAATTGTTCAGCACCGGCATTCCTTCTTTACTTTAAAGCACAGAGAGGTATTTACTTGAGTCATTAAGATGCTTCTGACTAGCAGTCCTCTTTCTGCCAAATTCCTATCTGCCTGGCATTATTCAGTCTTATAGATCCTTTCAGAAGAACCCAGGATGGGTTGATGAAAGGGTAGTTTTAAAGGTTAGTACTGCAGAGAAAAGGGTCATGTTTCTGCAACATTTGTCTCTTTGGCAGTTCACTTGTCCACCTGTGAGTAGTGCCCACACACATTGCTCTTTCATTATCTTCCAACTGTCCGATGCCAGTTCTTCTGATCACAGACTATGTTAGAACTGTTTATACCTTTGCAGTTGTGATATTTCAGACATTAGGTTAATTTGGATGTTTTATAAGACAGATGGGTAAAAGATAGCCAAGTTTGCAATGTAGAATATACAGTATATATATTCTCTGATTGTTACATTTTCAGTTTTTTTGTAAAATAGGGATTCTTGCACAGCTGGTTTAAGATACATTTTATGAACCAAGATCTGCATAAATACAGTATTCTTGAAGAAGTGTTTCAAATAGGACATTAGGCCCAGATTAATTTTTAGACAACAGCAGATATTAAGGTATCGCATGCATAATATTGTATACAACTACAATACATTATTTATCTTCTTCTTCTTCACATTTTCCCACATGTGGGGTCTGCTTATTTGCACTGATTTTTCCACTTCTCGTCTCGTCTCGACAGGTGACTTTTGCGAGGCGCATGTTGCCTTTCAGGCGATCCAGCCAGCACGTAAATGGTCGTCCACGAGGCCGGTGGCCTTCCACATTCAATTCGAGGGCGGTCTTTGCCATTGATGTGTCATTGCTGCGGTGCACGTGTCCATACCATCGCAATACATTATTTATCATTATCATCTAATGTTCCTCGAAATTTGTAGGTTTTCATAACAATTGTACGAAACAATTTGTAGGTTGTTTTCATGAAGTTGTTCAGTTCAATATTTCCATTCTTACAATATGTATTTAGAGAACATTTTATTATTTAGAAGGGCATTTTTAAGTTTCTCTGCTTGATTCAGTATTTACTTTGATAATTTACTAGTGTTCCATGTCTATTTCTCTCTGTCAGCCATTGAACTGCAAATTTGTGTTCTTCACTTTAAAAAGGCCTATATATCTGAACACAGAAAGAGTCAAATAAAAATAAGCATTTGTATATTGCACTTGTCTTTATTATTAATGGAGGTGCATACCCTTTGTTAAATAAAAATAAAAGTGTCAGGGCAACCATATTCTTAATCTAAGACCTTAAAGGTGCACCTGTTATCAAAGAGAGAATGAATGAATGAATGCTGAGAATATTTAACTGCTAATCTTGGCATTATTGATTTATTCTCCAGCAAAAAAAAAACTATACACATGGGTTATTTCTTTCTATAGCAACACAAACCAACTATAATACAAACACATGTAAGTAATTTGCAAGGAGTTACTGTATATTCATATTTCATGATATGTTAAACATCACACTTATAGTACAGTATGAATACTTAAATTTACATTTACAGTAGTGATTGTGTTAATGCTGAGGTTTCTGCTCCACATCTTGCTGGAATGAAAACCTATGACTGAGGCTTTGCTTAACAAATTAGTTTAAATTTGATGTTAGGGCATAACATTTTGTGCTCTGGTGAGTCTGGGCCTGTATTTAACAAAAATAAACCTGATGACTACAAAAGGGCTTGATGGAGTTTTAACCCTTTGACTCTTATCTGTTTGTCAACTCTCTGAAGTCAGGTTTTGATGTCTCTGGAAACAAGATGCGTATGTTTAAAAACATGGATTCCTTTATCTGAGGCACTCCAGAGCAACACAGCCGCTAACAGTGCTATGTGGAAGGAGTGTTTCAGAGGTTCATTAAACACTGCTAGAAACTGTGAAGATGTATCATTCTGATGAAAAGGTCCTAGGCAGTAAATCTTGGCTATCTATTTTCTGGCAAGTCACATATGGCTGCAGTTGTGTGCCAGCCTCTTCTGAGATAGTAAACAATTGCTTTATGCACATTGTGAAGCCTTGCAATTAAAGGACTCTACCTACTGCTGTCCAAGGATTTCATTCCTTTCAACTTCCATCAAATGGGAGACAGTACAATAAGACTACTCTGTATGAAACTTAAATTATTGTGTACTTGCATTCATTCAATTCAAATGTTTTGCTTTTAAATATATACTGTATCTCAACATTTCTCTTGCCTTTTAATTGCTTTCTCATATTGTGTACAAGATATGATATGTACTGTACATACAGTTATGCTTCATGGATAGCCTCTTCTATCTCAGTGTTTTCTAGTTTCATATTCATAGTTTACAGAATGTTGCTGTCTGTATGCAAAATGAAAATATTATTGAAGATACTGTATATCACTTAATGTATAATTTCATTGTCTCAGAAAACGTATATTTAAAATAGGACATCATAACATCTCAGTTATGTGCTAAGGCATTCAACATTTTAATCATACAGACATGTCCATTACAGTCAACATTACATTCAACTTTCAATGTCTAACTAGCTTTCACTGCAGTGTGTTAGCATATCAAATAATAAATCAAGGAAGTATCTGTAAATATGAAGAAATAATTAACCCATCATTAACAAGTAAAGTCCTGTTTACCCTTTTTATACAAATGGGAGAACAGGATTGATACTCTCATCATTCATTTTGACTCTCCTCATTTCAAAGAACATACAGTATGCAACATGATGATCAATACGAGATAAATCAGCTGCACAAATAAAAAGCAGCCATCGGGGGGGGGAATCCAATGCCCACCTGGATAGCTCCCATGGGCGAGATTAGGGAAAAGATAACAAGCAGCACACGCAAATAAATTCTTCTTATTTTGGCTCATGTTCATTTTTATCTATTAGTCGATCATATAGCATTTACCATCTGAAGGATAACTCTCTACACAATCTTTTTTATTAGAAGCTCACGAGTGCAATTACAAATCAATCTGCTGCTATGATGATGAGTGTCTCTGGAAAATATGCAGCTTACGAGGTGCTAGGTATCAATCGATTGGTGAAGGAAATATTTTATATTCCACATATCACCATTGCTTCCTTGGTAAAATTACTGAAGTGAGTCTGGGTGATTAATTCATCTATTTATTGGGAAGACATTTTTATTTTAAACAAGCGGAGAGCAGAGCAGCACTAGTTGAGGCACGTGCAACTGACTATTCTCTAGTTGGCAGGACTGCTTGTTGCTAACTGAGTTGTGCATGTTACACAAAATATTAAGAAATGTCTAAGTTGTACAGTGAGGTTGACTTCACAGATCTCTTACATAACATTTCAGACCTGAGACATCTAAAAAAATTGTAAGAAATGAGGATGCTGTTTTGTTAAGAATGCAAAAAAAATTAAAAGTACTCATCCCTCATTGGACTGAGGGAGGAAACCAGAGCACCCGACGAAATGCCTACTATACCTTTATTTAATAATAGAGTGTCACATTCTATGTTGTGTTGGAAGCTGACTTCAGCAATACTTTGGGAAAGATAATTAAAACGAGACATTCTTAAATTTGCTGCTGGCTTGGTACCCTTCAGTGAGACACCAGAGAGCCTGTAAATTCTGAAATAATCCTGATGGTAATTTTTTGGACACACTGTTATGAAGAGATACAACCATTTTTTTTCTGCATGTATTATTAATTTCACATTTTAAACCACACAGCTCCTCATTGAATATTTCATGTGTGAATTGCAGATTAAAAAAAATATTATGATTTGTAACATCTAATCCTTAACTGTGACTTTTTCACTTCATGTCAATGCATGGCGTGAGTTATTAATACTGTCATCCTCCTAAAGCCCTCCTGGCTTTTAGCATAGGGGAAGCATTAAGGGAAAGAGATTATACAAACAGGAGAATGTTCATTGTACACTAACTGATAACTTTTTTAAAGTTACTCTGTCACACTTATTGGTTACGCTAATAACAGACCAGCAAATATAAAGGACTGCTGTTTAAGCTTAAGCTACAAAATTCAAATTTAATGAGTAAGGCTTGTTTCAAAAAGATGTTCCACCAAGGAGGAACACAAGGGAGAACAAGAAAAAAAAGTGTGGTAAATCTTGCCTCATTACTAATATAAACCATGTCAATAAGAAAGTGGAGGAGAGGGAGGGGAGGAACAAGAACAAATTAATGTTTTATTTTTAATGATATCTTGCCAATTAAATTAACTAAGCTCTCCTCAAAGCATTTAACAGCAAACAAAACAACCATTTGAGTGTGTTTGGATTACAATCTCTTCAACGCTGAATACTAAAGCAGATGTAGAACACTGAAGCGTTTCACAGTAGATACAAGAAAGAAAAGCCAAGACCTCCATTGTACCTCCCTCCCCCTGTGCTGGTTAGAACTTTTTTTGTATTTCAAAATGAAAAGAAACTGACATATGTAGAAGCTCACTCACTTTTTACCAGATGTCTGTATCTTGAACAGTTAGCAGATAGTAAAAATGAATCATCAACGACAGTAATCACAGAAGGATTGATTAGCATCACAAGATATCTGCATGGGCTTTGAAGACATACAGTATGTTGAGTAATAAAATACAGGTACTGTACATGCTAGCCTTGATCTAAACAGGACAACTGCTGAAACACTTTAAGGATTAACATGTGACAGTTATTATGTTGTATGTGCATGAATCAAAACATTTAGGAAACAAAGCTTTTGCTCACACCATAATCTGTCCTGCTATCCCATATATTGATCCAATATATTTCATTCTCATGTTACTATTTTTAGCCAATATTATCACTGCTGAGGATACGCCTTGCACTGCCTATGACAAATGCCAAAGCAGAAGTAAAGGTATTTAATCAACTGGAGTTTTAGAAAAACATCAAAGATCAGGAATTTCTTACTCCCACCACAAAATGATTACAGTACAAACAGTAAAGCTTAACATTTGCTTTAATCGTGATCAAAACCCATATAACTTAAATATGAACAATGTCTCATGTGCCAGTAGAAATGATTAGTGTTATTCCTGTAACCAAATCTAGGAAGTGAGCAAAAGAAGAAAAGAATTGAGAACTTCATTTCGGAAAAGAAAATAAAGATATCTGTAGTACTCTAGAGATGACAGACTATGCAACATCTACCCACATTTATTTTGATGATGAGTAAAAGTAAATCTCTTAGCTACAAAAGCTTTGCTATTTCCCTCCCTTTTAAAAAAGGAGATAATTTAATTAACAAATTAGTGTTCTTGATTTGAGTGGGGGAAGTTAGACAGTTCCTCTCTTTTGGCATGATGGCTGGCTGTCCCATGTGTTTGTTTAGGGAGTTTCTTTTTGATAGCTGCTGTCATTTGTAATTCTAGTGCAGCCGTGTGATTCTTCATTCCTAATTAACAGGCAATCCCTGATCCAAGTGGAATGTATAAATTAACACCTCCTTCTTTGAAATAATTGTAGTGCTACGCATCAAACCTAAAAATATCACAGGACTGATTCTAGATTCATACTGCAGCATTTACTACAACACTATAATCGTGTAGGACTTTTGTACCATTAAATAAAATGCATTGAAAAAACAAAGCGCCAATATTCACACAACTTAACAAGGCTTCTTTAAAGGTTCAGGGATAGGGAAACTAATGGTAAGGATAGATTCAGAGATTTGTAAAACCTGGTAGAACAAGCCTTATGTGTTTGCAACTGAATGTCTGAATATCAGAAAACCATGTCTCTGCATCTACTTTAATTTGCTCTTCCCTGGTGGCATTAGATTTGTCACAATGCATGCAGTGACACACACATGCCATGAAGCTAGTTTAGAGTTTGCAGAGCTTTGCATGGCCAGAGTAATTAGAATGACTGTCAAGTGCAGAATTTTTGCTGAAATACGGTATATGGAATATATTTTGGAATTGGCTTTCACAAACCCAAAAAGGTAGATTTAATAGTAATTACAGCACCTTGTTGAAATCATTGAACACTTACTGTAACTTGAACTGACAATCTCTAGTTGTCACAGTCTTGGAGGCATTAAATCAATAAGGTTTACCGTGGCAAAATTGTAGGTTGTTATATGTTGTATAGAAAATCTTTAGACTCTATTAAACCAAATCATGCCCTTGTCTGACAAACAGCACCAGTTTACAAAGCAACTTACTTTAAACCTAGATGTAGTTACAAGCAATTTCTCCAAAAATACACCATAGCTGTATAAAACTATTTACTGTATACAATACTATTACAATATCGGGGTGGCAGAGTGGCACAGTAGTAACAATGCTGCCTCACAGGACTAGGGTCATGGGTTCAGTTCCTAGGGTGCTATCACTAAGGGGTTTCCCTGTATTCATGTGGGTTTCCCCTGGGTGCTCCAGTTTCCTTGCAGAGTGCAAAGACTTGCTGGTAGGTTTACTGAATTCAGTCAAATTGAACCTGCTGTGGGGAATTTAAAAAAAACACACTCTGTTTTTTTAAATTTCTTTCTATGTCACACGTGCAATGAATACGAAAGTTTTTGAACACCTGGACAATAGTCCAGACTTACAATTTCTTAGAATCCCATTGAGAACCTTCAAGCAGAATTGCTTTCTCAGACACAAAATCACCAGAGTCCTTCTGACCACACTCGCCTATTGGTTGTTTTTAAAACAAAAGTGGTTTTGAACTTAAAATGACTATGGATTCATTTTGTGTTTCATTTCATTTTATTTTTTCATGTTTGAGGGAGTAACGATGCCAGTATGGGTGGGTAAGAGGAAAGTACCAACTGCAGTAACACTGATGCATGTGTCTCTTCAGTCTGTTCAGAAGGAAAACATTCAAAACAATGTATTGGCATGTTTTCCTGACACATACAAAACAATGGGTTCTAATACATTTTGTAAAGGACAAGAAGGGGGACATGCCATATGTTTTTCTTTTATTTCAGATTAAATTTCATCTTCAAAATGCTGAGAAAATTAAACAGGGTTATAAATATACCGTAAGATTTAACTAATATTCTGCTGCCTTCTCAAAGTGCTACTACCAGTAAGCAATACTTTACAGCATTTCTTGCAATTGCATTTATAACCAACTTCTGAATGACAAATTGATTTACTTTGTAATTTCCTATTGTGGTAAAATTAGTAGAAGTAGCCACATCTCACAGAAACACGAATAGAACAATAGTATTTTGGGATATTTCTCTGAATGCATTTGAAAGAGCAAAAGTAACACCGGATACTGCCGACACAAGACTAGAAACCTTGCTTTTTATTAATGGTTTAACAACAACCTCAAGCTTTAAATTGTCACTGCAATCTAAGAACTAAAATTCCACAGCAGGATTTCTTAAATCTGTACAGGGGAGTTTTGCTAGAGAATCCTTTCCATGGGGAACTGATCCAGAGTAGTAGAGCATTCACTTTGGTGTAACACTGCTGTTTCATGCATTTGTTACAAGCGCCAAACTCTTCTGCACATTATACCCAAAAGAGACAGAGGGCGGGAAGAAGAATTGCTGTAGCTGAGAACAAAAAAAAAGAATGGAATACAGAAAACTGTATGCGTGTTAATTAGCATGCGCATTCCTATGGATTTGAAAACGGTATGACAATTTGTTTTCTACAATACTACCTGCCGCCGCATTTTGTATAACAGAGAAGCCGAGGTAGACTGAAATGCTACAGGAGAACACAAAGATCTTCACTCGGGAGACCATTTTATATCTAAAACACTTCGTGGTATTTTGCCTCACTGCCACGCTGAACTAAACAGCCGTAAGCAAAGCGACACTTCCATGACAATTGAATCAACTTGTCATACTGCTTAACTGTATTTGTATTGCCTGGTGTTGCAACTGATTTAACTCAAGCAGAAATATCAGAGTACCTGTCAATGTTTTTTTTTTGTTTTTTTTAGGATCAATGTGGCTGTAGGTGAAAACCTTTGAAAGCTACATGCCGTTTCATAATTCTCCTGGTCTGAATAGGAAGAAATCTAAAAAGAAATAGGAATCGATTTAAAATATCTAGCTCTTTGTATACCAACTTATTTATTGTTTATTTTCTTCATCTGTCTCCACAAATCAAGCAACGACTGATTGAACATCAATGTGCATCCTCTCCCAGCTGTTGGATCGAGCAGAGCACTTAAAACATGTTGCTTCCGTAGACAAGAAATGATTCCTATGGGATCAAAATATGAGACAAAGCTTCAGGCTCACGCTACGAGTTTTATCACATTAAGGCAAGATATCAACCCAACCCTTTTAATTGGCTTGAAAAATAATAAAGCACTACGGTATTCCTGTCATACATGTCACAACAAAGCTTCTTTGCCGTCATTGCGTTAATGTTACACATCTTCTAAGATTCCTGGCTTCCAATTGCTACAGTATACCAGAACGGTCTGGCAACGACGCCAGAGCCTATTTGAGTACATTTAGAAAAGAAGCATTCCATACTCTATAGTCTGCAAAAGCGGCGCATGTCTTCCATCAAACCACGTGCTCGTTTATTTTCGTGATGTCATTAAAACAGCAGTACATTAAAAATGTTTTATGACGACAAGGATAAAGTTTTTATATGAGGTTTAACGGAAATGATGCGGGAACAATCTGAAACGCGCAAGCAGGTACAGTATGCTTACTGCAAGGAGCTGTTCTTTCAGCACCACCAGTAGGTAAAGCGCGACTGAGAATTCACGTTTCTGTTAAATAGCGGGTGACAGTCGAATCAGTTTCTAGTTACGACCTTTATACAGTGTACAAGAACTAAGACATTTCAATATCCAGTAAACAGCACGGTAAGAAAGCAGTAAAACTCTCACTTATGTAGCAAGAACGCCGGTCTCCAAATTTCGTAAACGTCACACGATTTTCTATACACTTCGATAGGTTAAGGGATTAAAGCAGATACTTTAGTTGCTTAAGATCTTGTTTAAAACTGCACAAAGATTAATCTGTATTAAATGGTATAGCATTAAATAGAATACTCAATTTAATTAATGGTTACGTCACGTTTTAGTGTACACGAATCGCAGATAAGAGTGTATACTGTATAGAAGGTGACGGTTTCTTGTGAAAAACAAACTAAGAGACCTGCTCTGCAAGTTAAAGTGATTCCCACTAGTATCGGATTTCTTTTCTCAGTTTACAAGCTTGTTTATTGCTAAGATTCCACACTAATGTAAACCCATTTAAATCACCGCCTTGTTTTTCTCTGGTGATTCTTGTGAATGGTTCAATAAATTTAGTGCTTGTCAGAAAGAACCTCTACTGGGAAAAGGTAGAACAGAGCAATAACGGTTGAAAGAAAAATCAAATATGACTAAAGCCAATGGTTTAATGCGGTAATCATCTGGACTGCGGTGTATATCCTACTGACAAAAGGACAAAAAAGGAGGCAAATCAGATGAATAATACTAATATGCAACTTTCAAAAAGTCCAGTAGTCTACTATAACGTATTATAGGAAAAGCAAAGCTTATAATCAAGATGTTCGGTGGTCATTTATCACGGCATCAAGGAAGCAGTGATAATTCTTACCTGAAAAAGCCGCAAAATGTTCGCAACCATAATGGATACAGAACTTGCAGACGCTCCTATCACCCCTACCACCTTCTCAGGCTTGACGAACACGGGGGGTTCTCCGTTGGTACACCTCACATCCGAAGTGTCTTTTTGTATAAGAGCCTGCACAAAAGTAAGGGACTGCTCCAAAGCGTAAGTGTCTCTAGAACACGTATCTAATACCCGTGCTCCTAAAGTGATATTGGGCAAAAGCTCGTCGTCACTATTAATTTGGTCCAAAGCGTACATCATAGCTTCCAGCCTGTGGATCCCGTTTTCCTTTTTGATATCCCCGCAAGGCATTCCGGGGGTACCTCGAGCATGGACTGGGAACAGGCCACCCAAGGTCAGGTCCCCTTCAATTCTTATAGAATGGGGTGCGTAAATCTCCTGGGACAGTGTCAACTCTACCACAACCTTTGCCACCCAAAGCGCTCTCCATAGAAAGTAGGGCTTGAATGCTGTACCAAAACTGGCCATGGTTTCCCGTTATTGGCTCTAAACTGCTAAAGGCACCTATCTAAAACACAGTTATCAGAGGTGTCTGAAGTCATTTAAAAAATAAGCCATTTCGCAATTAAGAAAAAAAAAATTCCAACTGCTTCTGCAAGAAAATTGCGTTATTCACCAAAACTGTGTAAGCTCTGCCCAATACTAAAAATTTCGAAGATGGTTAAAGCGTTCGGCGTCGCTTGTTGCTCCGAAGACAATTCCAAGGAAAAATATTAACTCTAGGAAAAGAAAATTAATAAATGTAATTAAAGACGGCTAAAATTGAAGAAAGGAAAGACAGCTACACAGAAAGCAAGAAAAATGCAACAATATTCCAGAAGAAATGTGGATTAACAGTGGTCCTCACCGCACTGTTAAAATGGTACCACAATATATACTGTATAGAAAAAAACAAAACTAAATAGTAATAAAAAAACAAGTATGCAATCCTATGTGACAGAACTATTTTGAAAAGTTGCGTTTCAAACAAAAGCCACCCATGCCTATTTTTTTCTTCTCGGAAAAAACAAGCAAGAAATTGTTCATTTTTAGATCCGGCACAGCTGTATGAAATCCTCCCCGCTCAGATGAACTTCATCTCGGTTCAGTGTGTGATCAGGTGCAGCGTCCTTCAACAAATGTCCATTCCGCGTTAGTCGCCTCGCATCTGTGGCAAAAATACAAGAAAAAAACCCGAAAGGATGGAGAGAAGCGAAGAGAATACTTAGTGTCTTCCGCTCTGAGCTCTAATGGAAAGGAATGACGCCTCCTTTCACTCCACCCAGAATCAAATATGCATTTGTCAAATGAATGGCTCAGTGTTGAGAGCTTACAAGGCGCGATCAATTGCCAATTTTCTCTAGATCTCGGTATAGGAATGTGATTTTAGCAAAGTGTTATTAGTGCGCAAGGGGCTGGTTCACCTTACACCAGTGTACCATTATCGCACAAGTGTTCATCTCCTGAATATAGAACAGTGAAGCGTCAAGTTTACAACCCCCTTTATTTTCAGTTGCATCTACGGTATCGCTCCCTTCATTTCGCCTTGTCACAAAAAAGAGACGGTAATTTTCGCAGTATTTATTTGCAGTCTCGTTTCTGTTACTTACTCGAGGGACGACTGATTGAATGGAGGAGGTCGAATAACTGTCGATTTTTATTTATTCCCAGGAAAGCACAGAAGTACAGTAAAACGTTGCAGTATCACACAGAGCGAGAGAGAAAGGGCGCTTATGAATTCCTAATCGTCTAGATTACACTTTCGTATGCCCCCTCTCTCTCAGTACGTCTCTCCTAGAAGAACTCCGATTTCATGACCAAGAAGAAAATTAACCCTTAGTATAGTCCATTTCCATGCTACTAGTTCAAGTTACAAATAATAGTCCTTTACTGCACAGGCCAGGATGAAAGACTGCGTTCGCTATGGAATGTAAACTTTAAAGCAGTTTTTTTGCAGTCACATTGATCAGTGCATGTGTCATATCTTCCCTAAATTTGACAGGAGCTAAATGTTATGATGGATATGTTAATTTTTTATGGGTAAAAAGGTGGCTTTATGGGATATCTGACTGTACTTCAAAGATTTAGATTGTGATTATTATTATTATTATTATTATTATTATTATTATTATTAATAATATTATTAATAATATTATTATTCCTTTATAAGTAACTGTTAGATTTCAAATTAGAGGTCTAGATCTAGATCATTTGAAACACTGATAAATTGTGATGATGATTTACAAGTCAACATTATGCATTTAATTATTCTTTGTTAAAGGTGCAGAATGTTTATTAGCTGTAGCAGAGGTTGTATAAAACAACATCTGATCATATCTGAATACATGAGATGCAGTACAGAGACATGTATAAGATGCATATTATTTTCTCTGCATGTCCGTCTTTTTCTCTATTTATGAAAATAATCATGTAAGGTACAGTAGTCATGCTCCTCCATTACAGTATGTTCAGGGTTCAAGGTGTTGCTGCCTTACGGTTTCCAAGAGCCTGCACATCTAGTTTATAGACCTTAAAGCATCCTCAATTCTAGCAGTTGCATTGGTGCTATAACATTAACATAAATTTAATATCCAAATGCCTACAGCAAATGCAGCAAACGCATCCACCCCTTCCAATACAGGCTCATGGGGGAATCAGAGCCTCTCTCAGCACGTAAAGGGTGCAAGACATGACACACCCCAGATGGCATGCCAGTCCATCACAGGCTATGCAAAGACACTGTAAAAACATGCATGCACTCACATCAGGTCCACTTAATCTAATATATCTTTGGACAGTGGGAGAAAACTGGAGCACTCAGAAGAAACCCATACAAATACAGGGAGAACATAGACACACAATGCTGACAGCACCTCTGGAATTAAACCCAGGGCCCCAGTGCTGGAAGGCAGCAAAACTAACCACTTCACTGCCATCAAACGCATATGCAGTCATATTGTATAGTTTCAGATACTGTATACAAAGGTTTCCTTACAGTAGTGATTGTGCAACAGTTGACTACAACAGTTGTACACAAGACGTCCTTATGTACTGTACATAGTCACTTTCAGGATGCAACAGGAGTCTATTTTACGCTGAAACTCTCCTTAATATCCAAGCCCCTGAAATGCCCTGCAAATAGCTGGAGGGATTTTAGGTGCACAGTATTTTCACTTCTTGTAATTCCAAATTGATTATGTATATGAGGAGGTTGTGTCTCCCATTAGACTACAGGCATGACAAAATAAAACAATCTGTACACAAGTCTCTTATAGAACATATGTCCTGAAATGCCCTTAGCAACAGTATCATTGCAGTGTCTGTGGCTTCTCTTTAATATGCTTATGCTACTGTACATGCCCTTCCCATGCTTTACAATCATAAAACATTGCTTTTTTTATTTGCCTGTGCTAAACCAGTTTTATCAAGCACATACTGTAGCTTATGCACTGTATACAGTTCCCAGGGGGAACACTTAATATAATTAATATTAATACTTAAATAATTAATATTGCATTAATTCTTCTGATTATGATCTGTTTCTGTATTGCTTGTTGGAGACTTGGTATGAAGATTTTTGCTAAAGGTGTTTCATTGTTTAATACTGTATGTTATACAACATTTAAATTCTATGAATTATATACTGTAATCAAAGTACTGTTTGTGATTGATACCCAGTGGAAAATAAAGTCCAAAAAGTCATTTGTTAGTTTCAAGACAGATATAAATCCACTTGGAAATCTCTGTATAGTATTAATTGTAGGACATAACATTGATTGTTGCCATCAAGACTTAGAGAGTTGTTCAGTCAAATGTCATATGCATATTCTCAATTGTTGTCCAGCATACTTTATATACTGTAGTATGACAAATGGCAAAGAACACTACCTACTTTAGAATTCAATTTTATTCCTTAATGGAAAAATAACTATTTCCAACAGTAACTTCACACTGTGGGTTTTATGAAGATTTTTAATGTAAAATAGACTGAACATCTACCATATTCTCTGGGTCAAATTGTGAAAATGCTAGGCACGTTTTCATTATTAACCCCCCTCCCTCATTGTACATCAGCAACAAGAACTTGATCATGTTTTTGTTTTCCAATAAAGTTAATGTCCTACTGGGAACACTGACCTCAGATGTGGATATCTAGATCTACAATTAAAAATAAAGTACACTTCTTTTCAAGCCACATTAGAGAGGTTCATAAGCATTTTGTCTACCTTACTTGTTCTTCATTAACCTTGGGCTAATGTCAGCCATGGTCTTCAAAAGCAATCTGTCTTTTTGTAGAAAGGTTGTTTTTAAAGAAGAAATGCACAGAATATTAATCTGTCAACCCTCTTTAAAAGGACTCTGGCTTTGCCAAGTCTCAGATGGTTATCAGTTCACATCCTAGAGATACCAGTGAAACACAGCCTTTTTCCCCCCCAATGCTTGTGATGACTTTGAATTTTGACTGTTATTCTTAATTAAAAGGTACATTTTGCTACTCCTAAAAGGTAGTTCTCAAATTCTGGTCTGCATTATGACACTCATTTTCTCACCCCCCCCTTCTGCTAGCAAGCACTTTAAGTGTGCAACTGACTGTTATTCGTATTCCCTCTTTCCCTTTAACTGTAACTCACATTGATAAAGGAGTTTCATTAGTTTCTCAGAAAGCCTCATTGTAGGCAGCCGCAGGTCAATGTCAGCAATGCATTATTGGATTGACTGTTTTCTAGAAGGCTAATCTTTTGGATTACGAAGAATAGAGGTCTGGGAGCTTCCATTAACTTTAAGGGATTTCATTTTTTTATCAATAAAAGGTGCCGGCTTCTGTTTGTTTGCCAATTAATAACTGCATGTCACACTTACAATGGCAGTTACATTTTCCTAATTAAAATCAAAGCAGCAGCTTAAAAGGCAAGAAAAGAGACTTGATCATTGAGAACAACAGCTACCGTACATGGTAAATATTTACATCTTAAATCCAATGATCATTCCGTCTTTCTGCAGCTATTGTTGCTTATTGACTCTCCAGTGAAGACTGTAATCTACCACAACAAACAAAAAAGGGTTCTGGAAATATGGAACAAGCTACCTAACCATCTGGTTGAAGCCAACACCTTAGATTCCTTCAGGAAACTGCTGGATGAGATTCTTGGATCAATAAACTACTATGGAATAGGGCAGGTGGGCCAAATGCTCGCCTCCTAACCATTCTTAGATTCTCATGTTCTAAAAAAAAGTATTTTTTATTAAATAACTTTTGATAACTCTTAACTCTTGAAAAAACAAATGATTGCCCATACTTTTAAAGGTACGAGAAAACAATTTAATTTGGCATTTACCAATCTCATTTCATTCTCATCACACAAATCCCTAAAACAAAGCTGCAACTTCTTTCTTTATAAAAAAATGCACTTCCTTATTTTAAAAGAAATGTTATTCATCGTGGAAACCTACATTTGCATAGACGTGCTTTGACAGTACATTAATCGCTATTTCCCCAGCAGCATGATGCGTCTCCTGCCAGTTTCAAAGAAAAGTTTCTAAACTAAAAATTATGAAAACCTCTTTATCTGAAGCATGTTGTCAAAAAGCTTTCACCATCTTTGAAATTACACAGTGCATGGTACTGTACCTTCAAGAAAAGTTTTGGAAGGATCGTAAACTGCAACCCACCGCAAGTGTGAGATTAAATGACAAGAAACTGCAGTTTTGACAAACATTTGAAAGTATCAAATCATTTTTTCTCTTTTTGCTTAAGTTATAGGCAGTTAAGAAAGCCAGATTGAAAAGGAAGAAGATACATCTTTAAATTACTTTATCTTTTACACACTTAAAACATTAAAAATCCAAGGAATGCTGTGGTTCAGATTTCAAATTCTAGGGATTCAATATCCTTACTTTTTGGGTTATCTTGCATATGAAAATAATGCTTATAAAAAGAGAAGTTAGTTTATTTCTTGGGTACTATACATGGATTTTTAAGAGTTCAAACCAGTCCTCAAATGTTTACAGATTGTTTACTACTTATTTACTAAACATAGTTTCCTTATTGTGTCTTGCTGATAAATAAAGCTAGACATTAAACAGCTTTTATTGGATTGGAAAATGAAATGTTTCTGGTATATCTCATGAATTAAGCTTGTTCTTTACTTGTGCTTTGAAAAACCTGGTATCCAGGAACATAAACTGCAGATCAAGCTTGCAGATACTGAATCCAATTGCTTTCTGCGTTATTTGAATAGGTCTATGAAATCTTTTATCATCACCCAAACTTTTCAAAAATCAGATTATCCTCAATGTAATTCAGATTCTGCTTAGATAAGGACAAATTTAAATCTATGTATTAAAGAAGGAAAAATTAAGTTGAACTGGTCAATGATAAGCTGGTCAAAAACACAAAGCACCAAAATGTGTTAAAATGTCTTAAAAGGAAAAAAGTCTTAATTCCTGTTAAACACAGGAAATATTGTATACTCTACAGAAGTTCAGCATATTTAAAAAACTTAACAATGTAACAAAACTGCAACCAGAGCAAAAAAATCTCCAAAGGTACTGTATAAAGTGTCCTCACTTTGTATTTGAACGTACTGTATACAGTACAGTATTCTTCTACTGGTAATGTTCTGTTGCTTTCAAGCTTACCTGGGGTAAGAGTCAGGAAAACCCCCCAAAATATGGGCTTTCTTGGTTAATATGCATGTGCATTCAATGCATATGGTAAGATTTTGAAATATACAGTTCTCCAAACTTTTGCCTATAGGGAAATGTAGGCAAAATACTCTTTTTGAGCAATATTGTATAAGTTAGGTTTAGAGCTCAAAATTTCTTCAAAGAATTAATGCAACCTTCCACTGATTTGAGTGCAAAATATGGTTCACTGAAACAACATATCTGGCAGAAATGGTTAAGAAACCACACCAAACAAAAGAGAACGTACCAATAAGGGTAAAATTCTATTTTTGGACAACTATTCTCCTGTTGGTAATATTGTGTTGGATGGTGATCTCAATGAGTATGCTTTCAAGCTTAACTGAAGTAAGAGTCAGGACCCCCCCCCAAAAAAAAAAAATATGGGCTTTCTTGTTTAATATGCATGGGCATTCAATTGCAAAGGCAAGATTTTGAAATGTATTATATAGTTTTCCAAGCTATTACCTTTAGGGCAATTTAGGCAAAATACCCTTTTTGAGCAATACTCTGTTACTAAAAATGGAAGAAAAAAATTCTGAAGATATCATTGCAATAACACTTTTTCTAAATATCTTTTCTGCCCTAAAACACAGCCATATCATCAAAAAGTATCTACATTTTGCAGAAATCCTAACCCTAACCCTAGCTATGGGTTTGCACTAGGTTAGGGTTAGGGCTCAGAATTTCTTCAAAGAATTAATGCAACCTTCCACTGATTTGAGTGCAAAATATGGTTCACTGAAACAAAATATTTGCCAGAAATGGTTAAGAAAGCACACCCAAAAAAAAGAGAACATACCAATAAAGGTAAAATTCTATTTTTGGACAAGTATTCTACTATTGGAAATGATGTGTTAGATGGTGTTATCAATGAGCACACTTTCAAGCTTAAGTGGGGTAAGATCTTCAGTTGAGTGCAACATATTCTTCACTGAAGTAAAATATTTGTTAGAAATGGTTAAGTAAGTACACCGAACTAAATACCTAAATGAGTAAAATTTTAGATTTTGACACATAGTGTATATACATTATATATTGTGTACAGTACTTGTGTATACTGTATACAGTACTCTATGTGTACTGTATATGTACAGTATATACTGTATATATATACACACACATCATATACTGTATTGTACTATTTTAATTACAATACTGATTTACAATAAAATACATTCTTTAAAGGTTTTTGGAATTTATATCACCAGATGTCAACATGAAAATGCCATTTGTCAGTTCAAACATGAGTCAGAATGTTTTTTTCCAGCAAGAGTATAAGATAGACGTTTTAAAAAGCTACTGTACGTAATATCATAGTAGAGAAACTGTTGTTGATGCTTATTATCAAGTTGCCTTTCCAAGATTGAAAAAGAAAACTTTTTTCCACAATTGCTCCTCGCTGTTGTCCTCCATATTAAATCTTCCATATTAAAATATCCAAAATGCTGTGAACTATTCTTATTGATTAACTACAATAAGATACAAGATCTACTCACTGGCTGTTTCCACAGTGACCACTTCAATTGACTTTGGAAGACTGTTAAAATATTTCATAATCCTTCTGATCCACTCAACATCAACTATGATAAAAGACTGTTGCTAGTTCTCAAAGTCAAGCTAAATTAAATGGCACAAAGTAAGTCTTCTTTTCCCTCAGGGTTTTTTATTCAAGTGAGTTACAAAGGAATCCAAGAGCCTTTTGTTGGGATAGGAATCCATCTAGTAATCTCCAAGATTACGACTTCAAAAATCCATCTCTCCATCTTCGTCTGAGACCACGCTGAAACTGGCAGGTCAAGTTTAAGATCACTCTAGTAAGACTGACCTTCAAGATCCCTCTCTTTGGAACAACACTGTTACCATGGCTAGAAGAATCCCACTTTTTAGAACCAGATTCTTTTTTGAGAAGAAAAAAATAAAGGGTTTACCAGTTCAAAATGCTGTAAAACATGATCACAATCCAGTACTATAGGCTTACTTCACAAAGCTTCACCTTGCCTACTATCTTTAAAAAAGTGTTTGGTGGTCTTTATATTGATAAGCAAATTAATCTTTGTAAATGGACATGGACATGCTGCTGTCTGAAGAAATCTTTTTTAAATATATTTCAAAGTAGTTTCAATAGAAAAGTTGTAATGCTTCATTTATAATGTTGCATATGAATGTGAATTATGAAGTTTCTCACACTCACTCAGACAAGATCCATTCTGACTTGCAATTTGAAGGATTTATTTAGTTTGGTTCTGAATCATTTGAACTTTATAGAAAAAATAGTCTCAATGCTTAAAACAAAATCAAAAGCAACCATTTATGGCTGATGCAGCACACAGGAAATGCATAGGAAAGTCCAAAACCAACTGAAGTGAGAAAGAAAATCCTTAATTTCACATCCTAGATGCAGTATAAACTGCCTTGTTGAGACATTCACCATTGATTTCATAGGGAAGAAAGTATTTGTGTCTTGTGTTTTGAGAATTCATAGTGCAGTTGCTAACTATACTTTCCCCAACTGCCAATACTTCAAACCAGTAGCATCTTTACATTCAGATCAACATCTGCCTTTTTCAGTTAATTTAAATTATATCCAAATAAGAATAATCATGTTGTCATCCAGTGGATTTATACTGTACAGTATATGGAAAAAGGCTGCTCTGCTTCTTGGCTATAGTTCAAGTTCAAGCTCAAATTATTAAGATAACAGGGATTCCACATTCATTATCCACATTTTAAGTACCAGAGGTTACTACAAACATTAAAAAATAACAAAATCACACAGTTCTACTCTGCTGTAGAATTCTAAACAAATATTTTTTTAGCTCACAAAGACATTTCTTGCTTACAAAGCCTGCAGCAGAGCATATGCTTTTAATGGTGAACAGATCAGCCCACTGTTTCCAAAATCCATTGTACTTTGAAGCCTTTGTCAGTCATACTGAAGACTTGGTGATAGGCTGTGCACAGCGATATGTGGTTATACATTTTTGGGGACATTTCAAAACTAAAGGCCAAACTGTAGGGATGAAAATCAATTGCAGCAGTATACAAACATGGAGAAACCATACAGTATAGCACTAAGTAGGAGCTAAATTATTGACCGACATTCTATGCTCCTACTTTTATTCCAAAATAAGCTTCCCTTTCAAAATGCAAAAATGGATCTTTGTCCTTACAAAAGGCCAGTATCTTTTAGTTATAGTAAAACTTTAATTTTGAACTGTGCTACAGTCAATAAATACAGACATTTACATTTTCTAAGGAAATGATCTAAGAATTACAATGTTTTAGCTTTGGTTTAAGAATACAGCTTATATAATGAGTACCAGACCTTATACCTCTATGGTTGAATTAATGCTTTTAGAACTAACATTTCAGCTACACAACATGACCTCCTTACAAGAGATTCTATGAAGGAACCTGTCTGAATGTAATCCCTGGGTCCTATCTTCCAGGCATTGCTGATTCTAATCTGGGATTCAACAAATCAGCAAAGCAGCATCAGATCTGGACAGATTAAATTTGGCAGATTTGTGTATATATCTTCTCTTTTTTTAAGGAATACAGTGTGTTGATAGTTTTATAATTGAGGTTTCTATGATTACTGAGATTGGTAGAAAATAATAAATTTGAATCATTTTAAATTTGAAAAAACAGTTAACAGGTTGCAGCAACATGGACAAGTCTCACAGTAAATAGGGATAAAAGGCCTGATTAGCCCTAGATGGAAGTACATTTGATACATGTCTTTGGAGACTTAAATTGTACTTTCCTTTTTTCCACATTTTTGTAATGTAATTGTAAGGTAATTCCCCCTTGACTTAATTAAACTAGTATTGCATAGACATTGTCCAAGAAAAATATTAAAATGTACATCGTTCAATCGTTCAATGAACATTTGCACCATAATTTTTTTTACATTTGCACATTAATAATTCAAAAATGCTTGTTTTAAGAAAATAGTTTGATTAAATCAGTATGCCCTAAGAAAGACAAGGTGGAATATTTACTTTTTAGGGGCAAATGCAATGTTCATTATTGATGCAAGAACATACTAAAGTGAGGAATGCAAAAAGAAGGCTTTTGTATTTAGAAGGCTTGTGAATTTTGAATTACCACTCTTAGGTTTTAAGAAATACACCTTTACTAAAGGTGAAATGTCTAGAATCATTTTTGCTGAAGACCGAGACTGAAAGCTTCTTGGAACATGATTCAGTAATTGTCCTGTAAACTTACAGCACATGCTAATAACTCTTTAAGAGTGATTTAATTGCAGAATATTAAAGTATCTTCCAGTATTCCTGATAATACTGGCATTTCCCCTAAGTGCAACTAAAAATAATCAAAAGCTATTAGTCACATTTATGTTATCAAAATTTGCTGTTATAAACCAGCATAAAATTGTGCCAGTACAGACCTCCATCTGACATGGACCAAAAGAGGATGCCTAAAAAAACTTCTTCTTATTATAAAAGTAACAGCTTTATAGTAAAATGTCTTGAATTTACCCTAGTGTTTACAATTCTAGTTCAATACTCTATTTATGCATTATATTAAAGAGGTGTTAGATTCAGTAATACAAGAATTAACATTAAGTGGGTTAAGAACCTTCAAATGTCTTTATTCTGAAAACCATAAAGCAATGTTTAATTTTTCTAATTAAAAAAAGAAACTGGAGACACAAAAGACTAAAACACCTCTTCGGTCCTTGTCGTTTATCACACATACTTCACAAATGGTACAATTTTCATTTACAGTATCTGGCCTAGAATAAACCCTTCTCCAAATGTCATATCAGCATGATAATCATAAAAAAGGGAACAGTTTTTTTTTATTTATTTATTTATACAACAAAGGGCATAGTCTAACTCTGATAAAGTATATTGTCATAAACCAGCTTTTGCAATTTATGGATTGCTGATCATCTGAAAACACTGAAAATCAGCAATTGAGGAGGGGTGGGAAAAGTCTTTAGAACCACTACACTTGTTATTTGGTTCCTGTAAAAGACCACATCACACCATTTCTATGAATAACCAAGAAGGCAAGGGTTAATAGAATAATGTCGTTTATTCACTAGTGGGTTTGAGGAGAGGGCCACTGACCAAGTTACAGACTTTGGTGACCCTTTAAACTACATGATAAAGTAGTGGGCATCACTTAATGTACTGAAGTGCAGCTATCTCTTTGTCAATCATAATTACATAATGCAACTGGCAGAATGCATCTGTATACATCTGTTGAACAATACCCTGAGAATTCTGAATATCATCCCTTTGGATGTTAGTTCTCTTTGTACGAAAGGGTATTGGGAATCATTAACTAGAGCACTGCAGTGTCTTCCAGAACTAATCAATGCTGTCAGATTATATATTCCCTTTTAGTAGATGCAATCTCTGATGTCTTAATGCACATTCAGATCTTACCTGGTTTTTAGTGCAGTGCTTCTCAGACTGGGAACTGCACTAAAAGTGGCCTGAGGACAAACTGAAGACACAACACCTAATATACAGCATGCAGGTGAAATCTACTGAAATTGTATGTCAGGTCCCAAAGTATTAATTCAGAAATATGAAATATGTGTTCCTGTGAAGTGCTGTTTTTTTATTAGTGGTATTATATTTATTATGCATTGTGCTGCTTTATGTAATTTCCCACCAACATAAGAACTTGGAAAAGTTAGCAGAGTCAATTGATTTTATATAGAAAATAACATATTAATCAAAATGTGCATTTCTTTACTTTAACCTATATACATTAGCAGTCAAATCAATGTTGCAAGACAGCACTGGAATACATTAGGGTGCAAAAGCCTTTGGCCACCATCTTAGTACTGTACATAATTATACAATACACATTATCCAACTACAAAAAAAAAATAGTATAACTACAAAATCCTTTTAATCGTCATAAACTATCCCCAAAGGGGCAGAAAGGTTGTTTGTGTAGGTGGGTGTGGAGATAACGTTATTAATTTGATTAAATAAAAAACACCAATTTCACTTTTCCTGGAGGAGGCCACTAGAGAAAATACAAAAACTCCATTTGATGTCAGCCTGTAGCTGAATATGCTTTGAAGGAGTGACCACACTTATTAATTTATTCATATTCTGATATAACATATAATTTAACAGAAATAAAGAAGCTCAGTCAACAAACCTCATTTTATCTTACATGAATTAATTAAATATTTCAAGGCCCTGAAAATACAGGTGAATTGCTTACACTACATTAAATGAAAAACAGGCTACGATCTTGTAATCAAAACGTAATGTATTAGAAATGACATAGAATTGACAAGACAAAATCCTGTTATTTTTTTCAGGGTGACGTAAGAAAAAAGAAACATTAGGCAACTTCTTAGCAACAAAGCAGTTACAGTTCATATGGGCCAGCTGTTCAGCAATCTGTTCCCTTCCAACTCATACATTTTTTTAATTGAATTATTTGTTATATGCAATTTCAACAAATCACAATAAAAGCACACTTTTCATGTCCCATCTGAACAAATCAAATCAGCTTTTAAATACAGCTGATTTTAGTTACAGATAAATGTCCTATTTTTTTTTTTTACAAGTACAGTAACTACACTTTCCAACCCTCTGATAATAATGCGAGAGGTAGGGTCAATGAATGCCTGTTTCATTCTGATGGGGTATCAAGCAGATACACAAGCAAATAGGAAATCTTCATGTCAGCAAGTAGATTCAAATAATGGGTAAGTGCACATTTTTCAGCAACAGAATTGTCTTAAAAGAACAGTGTCAGCTTTTAAGCTTCCGTTAAGTAGTGCAGCAGAAGTACCACAAGTCACTTCAAAAGTTAAATCAATTAGGTTACTCAATCACTTATAAATACTTTAACACCACCTCCTGATATGTTAGTTTTCTTCTGAATAATTAAATATTGAAATGTCTTGAACTGTGTCATACAGTGAAACAGAGTAAAACATTGTACAGTATGTATAGATAAAAAAAAAATAGATTTTCACTGAAAGCCAGTCAATGGAAGGGATTATTAGATCTACATGAGTTGATTATTTCATCATGCAGGTCAAGATGAATTGAGGGGAAGAGAATGTTGCAGATCAGGGCAAAGCAGCACATGAAGCTAAAGACCACCAGCTCCTCTCTCTGCCCAGAACATCTCTTGAAAAGAAAAGCAGTTATTCTGTTCAGCAATACAGAGAGAAAATAATTCATTTGCACAAACAAATCTTATACCGGCTATTTTCAGTGAAAAAAAAATCAATTTCATGCAATAATGCAATGAAGGAAACCCGAGGACTAGTTTAGTATGCAATCAATACAAATGTATTAATCAGATCTTTAACTGAAGTAGTATACTATTCTTCAGTACGGGAATTACAGAATTTTGACAGGTGGGACTGCAAACCCTTTTATGCTCTAATATGTTAAATTTCAATATCTTTTAGTTAAATAACTTATAACACAAATCAAAAAGCAAGACAGGCTTTCAAATGTGCAGTACATTCAAATAATGAACAACAATCTAATAATTCCCCGTAATATTTACTTATGGCAGCTGTGTGCTGTCTGTCTCATCTCGTATGTCTCTAGATAAACTCTGGCATGCTGCTACCCTTGCCAAGATAACTGGCTTTCTGACAACAGATGGATGAATATTTACTTAGGAGTCAAAAGTCACAATGGCAATCCAACATACCGTTCAATTCATAACGTTTGTTTTTTTTAAAGCGCTACTTTCTGTTAGCATTTAGCGATCGCATTTCTTTCATGTCTCTCAAAGTAACAAAACCACAATTGAGAGGCAGGGCTGTCACACACTGAACGTGTGGATGAAAGCATTGAGCTTTGGGTAAAGAAAACACCTTACAGTGTTTTTAAAATGCAGACTTCATCCATAGCCATCACTGTAAGAAATATACGTTTAATAATTGTTTTCTTGTTGCTTTTGCATAAAATCTCATTTTGTTTGTCTATGCTGAAGCTGGAGCCCTGATAAAATCTTCCCCCTCGGCTAGTCTAAGTGCTGCTAAGGAAATGAAAGAGAAGGTCATCGCTCGTGATGGCTTAATGCCCCACTGGCTTTACTGCCTGAAGGAAGAACAAAAATCACTTTTTCATTAATTCTGTAATGAGGATATGAATCATTTATCATACAAATGTTCTTCACTAAACCGGAGAAAATAAAGTTGTGCATAAAGGAAAATAAACTTTATCCAGTGCCTTATATACTGTGTGGCACTTTAGTTTCCCTGTTGCTCTTGTCAAATACAGTTTCATTCAGTTTGCAGATCGGGTCATGACTTTTCACGGGTTCCATCTCATTCACATCAAACAATTACATTAAATTAGAACAAAAAACAAATGGTATGGCTCATAAAGATAGCATAAATGGAAATTAAGTGCAGCTAGTTTCATGACAGAACTGGAGAAACTTCTTTACATAATGTTGGGTCCATGGATCCAGTTGACAGGTCTTACTTTAAAATATAGGTCCCTTGAGGCATACTATATAAGAAGAGTTATTGGGAAGATCTGGGATTAAGTTTCACATTAACAATCATTTGAATATTAACATTCAGAGGAGTAGTCACCCCCTGTCTTTTTTATCGTTATGATCTTCTGAATTGGTACTTCATAGCTTAGAACTGGAAATTATTTTAAAGGAATTTGGTTTCTACGACTGTGATCTTCCAGTTTGGTGTTAGATGCACTCAGTATATACAGTAAGTGCAAGTTTGAACATTTCCCTCAATGTATTGCAAAAAAACAAAAGCATTTCTGTGAATGCAGGATAAAATAATCTAAGAAAAAAAAATGAAATCAGTAAAAAGGTAGTACTGCTGTCAGTTTGCCAAGCTAATCAAATGTCAGCAGACTCTTACAATAAGATGGGAAACTTAGGTGTCTAAAAAAAAAAGCCTGTAGGATGACATTGTTCTTTTTGGCCAGTGGTCCACACCACTGATAGCTTGCACTGACAGAGAAACACTGATGTGTGTAGTGGAGACATCACTGAATCAGTTTGGCCCCCTCAGGTTGTGCTGACAAGAGGATGACTACTTTATCTATTTTTGCCTTCTTCCAACCCTAGAGCACAACATCACTAGCCCTGCACTACAATGTATAACCTATTGATTTAATAGCCCAGGCTGGGTATTCCAACCAATATTTCAATCTGGATTATTCCTATGGGGGATCTCTTCAAGATATACAGTAGCAGGGGCGTTACGCTAATTATACAATTCATACATTAAAATATTTAATGTAAGCCTGCAGGAAAATCAGGACAGAATACTGTTTGTACAAGTCCTGAGCTTGATAATATCCTAGAATACTAATCTTCAACATGTTTACATTATATCATTACATATGATTGCATGCAATAGGTACAGTAGATGGACAGATAGACAGATGAATCTCACAGGATGATTGAAAGTTTTTTTCATAAATCGTACCATAGAATACAATATCTGAATAAACGAAACAGCTAGCTGGTGACAAAAATCCCATTCTCAATAATAACACAAGGCTGCCCCCTTCAGTATAAAAAGAACAGTAACACTGCAACAAACAGATTGTTTAGACTACAGGTGAGTCATTTTGTGACAAATATTACTATGCGTAATTAAAAGGGCAAAGGACAGATGCAGATTCCATTATCCATCTTCATATCTTGTAAAGGCAAGATATTCATGTTTATGTCAGTCTTTATTCATAACCATTTCAGCATGGAAAACCCATGTAAGGAACAATCCTACAGTACCGTATATTGCTACAGAGTAGTTAATAGCAAACATACAGTAATTAACATTTACACTGCAAATTACCAAAAAGCAGTGTGATTTTACCTCACACAGATCAAAAAAATCGGCATTTTGTTTCTGAGCTCAATAAAAGTGCCATTCAACAGTTTTTCATATCTGAGTCTAATGACTGTTAGGGAAGAGTATGGAGATTAAACTAATTCATTTTATTACAAGGGAATTCCTCAAGGGATATCAGCAAATGTATCAATGCAGGAACATAAGAAGATTCCCAGTGTGGCTGTCACTGCTTAACCTGAAGTGCAGATTAAAACAGCTTATACTTAAAAAACTGTCAGTCCAGATCCTCTCCCAGCTGCCCAGGCTACAGTACAAATCTGACTAGTAATTTCTTCCTTATACATATGGAGTATTGTTGTTTTAATTGTCACAATTGAGCATGCTTATGCTTTTACTTTGAAATTTAAGAGTGCTGGACATACAGAAAAAGTTTGTCTCCTAAAAAAGGACAGAAAACAATTATAGAGGTAGAACAAAGATAATTCAACTACAGAACTGTTTTTAAGTCATATTCAGGTTTTTAAAACTTTAAAATACCATAGTAGGTCTGGATACATTCCAGTCTGAACTCTTTGCAAAGAAAACACAGTACATCTTATATAATTTATAAAATATATTTTTTTCTACCTCAGCTATACTGTTGGCATACTGACTTAAATAATCAAGCCATTAGATAAGAAAATTATTATTGTTTTTAAAGCCACTAATACTGTAGCGAATTTGGGTCCTTGGGCTTGTGCCCTCGCCACTCCCGCCTCAATTCATCCCTCACCGCATGGGCTCGAACCCGGGTCTCCAGCGTCGCTTAACAGGAGACTTGCCAGCTGAGCTAAAGAAGACCTTTTTCAGCCCGGGAGGCCAACATCCCTGTGATGCGCAGGGGAGGGCAATGTCATCACCGTGCTGCAACCAGCTCATTACAATACCAAATTGTATTGATGTTTCTGAGACCAGCTTTCAGAACTGTGCTTAGTTAATTGCAGCTCCTTTACAGTGTAAATCATTGGATCAAATTAACAGTGTCGCAGTTACCATTGAAAAACAAATTACTTAAGGCTAAAGAAAAATGTGGAAAATGTCATCTGATGGCCAGGCAGTGAAGTGGATAACATTCTCTGTAAAATAACATTAAATTTGTCTGCAAATATCAGTCCTTTTTCATTCATATAAAATGCTGCTCTTGTTTAGGATGTGAATGTTCTTGAATTCTATAAGTAGCTAATGCCTCTCTCTGATCTTAAGGGGACATTCTATATAGTTGTGTAATAGTCTAATAAAGTAAAATAGAGGTAATCCTGGGAAAACTCAATTTAATTACACCCTTTAACATCCTCATTTTCTTCAGCTAATCAATGCTTTGTCTGAAAGATACTGTCTTTCTTGTGATTTTAATGGGTCCCCTTCACAAAGAACAGTAAATCCAGAAACAAAGTGGTAATGAGAAGTATCTGTGCAGAACAGACAAAAAATGAGGAAAATATTATTTATATTAAGAAAGGCCATTTTAGATGACTAAACTGCTTGAATATTTTGAAAACCATTAGTCAATTCCAGTACCAGCACCCTTAAACAAAGACACATACAGTACCTGTACCACACCAAAAATGAACAACATCTCCTCGATAAAAATAAAGAGTGTACTACTCCCTACACAAGAAGCTTGTGTGATCAAGTCAGCTAAGTTATACAATGTTGTATGATATTACATGACATTGGGGAGCTTTTGAAGACAAACTGATAGCAAATTTTAATCCCAATACATTTCTAGTAGCTTCCTGTCAGCAGAGGCACCTTATGCCAGCCAAGTGAAAACTCACCTTAAACTACAACATACAGCATGTGATTTGCAAATGGCAGGTGTATCAAAGTTCATTCCTCCAGACCTAGGCTGTGATCCTGGGAATGCTTAACACAAATCAAAGCTTTACCAAATTTGAATCAACACCATTTGTTTTATGACATCAACAAGGTCAACTGAGAGTGATTAACAAACCTAAAAATGCCTAACATTGTGTGGAACATAGCAGGATCTGAGGGCCCCTTCGGTGATGTGGTACCCCCTACGAAGCTTCCTACAGAATTGTATCAGACGCAACCCAAAATCAACTCTTTCTCACAATATACAATATATGTGATTTGAAGTCAAAAGTTGTAATGAATTTATAAGGATATAAAGAGATATTATATCAATACATAAAAGCTTCCTCTTCTTAAACGTGGAACATGGTAAAAGACAAAGCCTGTTTTACTTCCCATTTTCCATGCTTGAAGCAACCTACTGTACAGTCTAGAGATTATTAATTCTGTGCTTGACAGGTTTCCTGCTTAACTTTGTGTGCACATCAGTGCTATGCCTATAAACTGTACATCACTTTGCATGAAAGGTGAATAAGCTGGAACTCATTGAGAGATTGCTATATCTCTCAAGAAGATACTCAAACATTAGTTCCCAGTTACTTTATATTAGTCTTACACAGATTCATCTAAATGTTAATAATAACCATCTGAAATTATGGTTCTGTTAAAATTGTCCACTTTTCTTATAAAAAAATCAATTCTTACTCTCATTCCAGCCAGACCTATGAATTAATTTGTGTACACATCCCATCTTCTGAAGGTCATGTCTGGTGAGATAAATCTTACCATGACACACCTTTGTCTCCCACATCTGAGGATGATGAAAATCACATTCCAGTAATCATTCCTTATCCATCAGAAACTCTATCCATGAAAATGCATAAATGCATTAAAATCTACCAATGATCTAACATAGTAACTATAATAATATGACGTGATGCAATTCACTATAGCATGGTGATAATGGCAGCTGTACTTTGTATTCCAGAAATACCTATACCTGCAAGATACCTTGTCTGCAAGGAAATTGCTGTACTTACAGGTAATTATGAAAGATGTTATTTTAATGTAAGTCAAAGCTCTCATTTTAAAAGAATGGTCAAAAACACAATTAAAAGTTGCACATTTAAACCAGCTACTATTATTATTCATTGCAGTGTTTGTAAAGGCCTGAAAATTTAAAGCAGGGAGGTGTTTTAGTCAGTTGCAGAACGGAGCATTTTTATTTTAAGACTTAAAAGTTTAAGTGCTTAAGTTTGACCTTTAATGAAGGCAGTTGTAATTGTTGCTTGATTAGAACGAAAGATAATACTGTAGCAAAGACTGAAGACTGAAGTACCTCTCCCATGAAGAAAATGATACAGTGCAATAGATGCACAAAATTAATAAGAAAAGTTATGATAAAGAGTAAACAAAGAGATCAAAGTCAGTGATGCAATTAACTAATTTGCATCCGAGCATTAACAAAACATATCTTTTCATCTTTTGGTTAAGGTTTTCAGAAAAAACTATATGCACAGTTCTTATGGCATACATTTTTTATGAATTTCTGTTTGTCCAAAAAAGCTTTGCTTGTGTTATATTCTAAAAGATATATTTTATATAGATTGGAACTTTAAACGAATCACTAAGGAAGGGACACATATGCCTGACAAATGTTTCCTCCACAGATACCAGCTGGCTCAACTATTAAAAATATTCACACAAAGCACACAATGTACCCTCAAGCTTTGTGTACTGGCAAAAGGAAAAAAATGCCAACAAAACTTTGACACATTGTTTGTAATAGTTGATTTTGTTTTTATCTATTGCATTTATTTGTGTCAGGCAAATATTTTAATTATATTTATATATATATATGTGATATAGATTTATTTATTATATATCACAATGTATATTTTTATTACTGAATATATCTAAATACTATGAATTTCTACTTGAACTGGCAATCTGTTGTTATTAAGGGGATTTTAAAAATCTAGTTTATTCACATCCCTTCCATTGCATCCCTTACCACCTTGTAGCCAGATCTCATCAGATCTTACAAGTCAAGTAAGGCTGGGTCTGGTCATGTTCTGGGCTGGGAGACTACAAAATGAAATCAGGTTGTCTTTGTAAGTGATGTTTGTTGACCAGTAGGTGGCATTTTTCTTTCTGGAGCAGAATTTTCAGACCAGTGCCCTTGTATTGTGAAAGTTGACACTGTGATGTACAGTAGTAGGCGCCTAACTGCACATGTAATGTTAAACTGAGAACCTTGCTTCGTTACTGATACCAGAGTATGGTTTGAAACAGTAGGGATATTTAGCCCACTATCTTGGCTAAATACCACTCCTAACTTGTTAAGTGTGGTCTATCTAGATTTCTTACTTACAGTATTTCTTTTGATGAAGCAGTGTTTCACTTTTTTACCTTATCTGCTGTGAAGTTTGGCAAAGTGTGTGTTCAATTATGAGTTTTTTACTCGAAGTCTTGGAAAAAGGATTCATGCATGTTATTTAAGAACCTCAAGGCATTTGGTAGTCAAAAAAAAATAAGAAATATAACAGATCTTTCCTAATTACATCAGCTTAAACAGTATGAACCACCAACTGTACAGCACTTCAAAGATCATAAATTAAAAAGTAATTCGAATTTTCTATTTTGCTATGGCTATAGAGAAATAGTGAAAATGAGAAAAGCCCTCTATCTTAAACTATCCTTAAAAATATTTACTTAAAATACATGTTTTTCAGTGAAATGTACAGATGGGAAAGATATGGGAGAAGGTGATATTTATGTTTTTTTTTAAGACTGCATACAGAAATAAGGAAGGCACTATTTATTTCCCACTAATATAAAAGGAATAAAGGAATCAATTAGTTTTATCCAGTTCGCATTTTAAATGTCTTTAGCATTAACTGCACTTGTTTTGAATGCTTTCCTTATATAAGATTCATGTAAAAATATTTTTTCAACCTTTTCAAATATCAGGGTGGCCAAACCAATAGAGATTTGCTCAAATATAGGATAAGGTCTATGGCCCAGATGTTGCTGATTCAAACCTTGGTCATGCGTCACTAGATGACTGTGACCTGGATTTCCCATTTGCACATTAGGCCGAGTGCCACCAAGGTAGGGTGGTTGTTAGGCCTTCAGGGCCCCCTCAGTCCTCAGCAAAACAGAAATGCCTGCAGGTTTGCAGAGACGCAGTACTCCTCGAGCCGAAATCCTCTGCTTTCCCTGTAGTTGTCACAGCTTTTCAAATGATGAATTGCTCTGAGAGGTGGGCGTGTTGGAGAAGCAAGCCTAATGGTCTACATTCTCCCTGTGCAGACACAGGAGTCACTGTCAGAAAGCCCAGGATTATACAATTGTTTCCCCCTTTAATTGTTTATAGACAGTGCAACTACAAGTCTTTCCGTTATGACTCGTGACAGGAATCATCTTAAATACCCTTCTGGGGTGAGCTTTTAAAATTCCAACTGTCTAAGCAGTTCGGCCCCTAACTAAACATGTGAACATCTGATTAACAGGGGGATTAACAGTTTGCTGTTCAAATTAATTGCTAATTTTTTATGCTAAATAGTTTTATATTTTAGATCAGTAAACTACTAGAAACCCAAGCTAGGCTGACAAGCCTGCCATTATTAACTGTTATATTCTTACAATAAGACTACGCAAAATTATATACAGCCATTTTTAACCGCTTTAAACCAATACAGGGTCACAGGGGAGCTGGAGCCTGTCTTAGCAAGCACTAACCAAAATTTAAACTCAAAAGAGAGCAGAGCTTCTTAATACCTTTGATTTAATATTTGTTTATTGATTATTTATTGTATTTTACAAGATAAAGCAGATTTCTATAATGCAATCATTATTCTAATATACTTCTTTTTGGTGTCACTAACTCCTCCGTACTGGAAAGCATTAGTGCTTAACACATTTAAAATGTTGCCATAGACACCAACAGCATTCTCTTGATACAGACCCATTTTTCTCTACTCTCTATGAAAACCCAGCAATAGAGTATATTGTGAGGATCGGTAAAATCAAAAGACATAACTGCACGGTTTTTTTTTCATAATTTTAAATAGTAATATCAAGCAAGCCATATGCACACAACTACATGTTTGTGGTTTTTCTATTTGGTCTTATTTCTGGTGGCATAAATGAAATGCCTGGGTGTGAAGAGGGACAAAAATAATGGATTTACAGCACACTGTAAATTTGTATTTGTCTGGGGTGATTTCTTTTTTGAGTGTGAATAGAAGTCATGACAACTGCACTCTGGCTTCTACTGTATGCTGCATATGAAATTATTTTATGAAGCCCAGCCAAGAAAACACAGTTTTCACTGTGTCTTTAATGCACTTGATTCACTTAATGAAGGTAATTGCACAGCTACAAGTTGCATTGTCACAAAATCATACATACAGTATAATAGTACAAAGACACATACCTCACTCTTTTTAACAACTATCTCCAAGTTTCAGTCTTCAACAAAATGATAATTGCTCTGTTTAGAAAGAAGAATGCAACACCAATATCCTGTTTTTATTCCTGTGCTAATGAACAGACTTGTTCAATGGTCATCTCTAAGCAGAAGCTCTTTTACCTTAAATGCTAATAAACAGAAATCTAATCATGGGTTATTTTCTGTGATTGGAGTTAATGTACATTGACTACATACACATACATACACTACATATTTCTTCCAGCATTTTTGGCTAGAACTACAATCTTTCTAAGCCTTGCACATGTAACTGTTTCTTCAAATACCCAAGTCCACTGTGATTGAATACTGTTAAACCATGGCAACAAATTGGATTCTTTTTTTTCGGAACATAAAAGAAAACACTGAAAGTTTACAACATGTCTTTATAATGTACCACTGAATCACTCTATACATTTCTTTGGAAATTCTGCAGTTTAACAAAAGGACAAAGAACAAAAGTTAAGGTCAAATACTCAAGTGAGAGGATATATTGCATGACAATAGCACACATGAGTCTTTCCCCACCTCCTCTGAACAAGAAATGCACAATCCTAAGCCACATTATGTGGTGTCTCCTAGATGCAACATGTACTGTAGCATATAAAATTGTTATCAATTTCACAATAACAGCCACAGGGTCCACTAAGCATGAATACATTGTAAGGTATTACCGAGAACTTTATTTCCCATTTGAAATGTCCTGAAAACAACAAAAAGCAATTTTGTCAATTCTGTTATCCTTCTCCCATTTTCCTTTGGTCCTAAGTAGAAGACCACCTTTATTCATATTTCCTAACACATCACTGCTACTAAAGACTGTTTGTGAATATTAAAACTACAGACCCCAAAAGAGGCTGAAATTAACAAGATGATTGAGGGCTCTTTGAACAAGCTTTGAAGGTTTTTCTTTTGCCTGCATTATCTTTTTTTCTGTCTTCTCCAAAGGCCGCCCAGAAGAATAATCTCAGTTCCACAGCTACACGTTGACAGTACTTTTCTGAAAGCAGCCAAGGGGTAATTAACATGAGCTTTTTATTATGCAGAGCTTACTCTGTTAAAGATGAGAAACTTTCAAAGGGACAGAAGACAAACAAAAAAAGAAAAAAGTCAGAGCTGTGATAGTTTACCTCACTTCCTCAGCGATACTTGGTGAATAAGTACCTCACTTCCTTACAGATGCTTAGCAACACTGGACCATCTCTGTTCTCTGATCCAGAGTTCATTAAGATACTTCACAGAGAGAGTTCTTAATTAGCATTGCACAACTCAGATTCCAGTCATTTCTTCACCCCATTTGCTTGTTTTTATTGAAATATATATACTGTATCTCATAAGAAATTGCCTTATAAGAATCAGTTATCCAGCAACACTCCAGAAAAAAATGTGATCTAATCTCTCACTTCTTCACCTGATCAGCTCTGCTGTGGAGTGCCTGGTGCATAATTGTTGTCAGGCATTAAAGTGGTTTAGCATGTGGGGAGACTTTTTTTTTAGGTCTTTCAGATCATCAAATTTCACATTTTAGATGAAAATAGTAGAATTATGCCAAATATATCATCTTAAGCAATATTTCTTTGAGAAATAAAATGATGCAAATCCCAAACCTCAATTCACTTATAATATACTGCATTAAATATGCTAATAATGAGTGTGTGTGCAGCATGCAGGTACTAAGTATATATCTTTTTAATCTTCTTAGAATAACTAAAAATATCCCACCAGTGTGACAGATTTACTTATTCAAGAATCAACCTAAATCCCAATTTTAATTATATCCTGTGGAAAAATCAATTAAAATGTAAAAGGATTTCTAATGAAAAACCTCTCTTTGACTCTTTATCTCCAGCCTTTAAATATACAGCTCAGCTAAATCGAACACAGAATGCTTACTATGTGCAAATTAACGTTTTTAAAAGTCTGAGAGCCACAAGGTTTCAACCAGCTTTTGAAAGAGACAATTTTTACAATAAAAAATGTAACAAAACATAAAATATTTTATTACAGTTAAATTTATTTAACGTAAAGCAAACCTAAGGGATGGAAATTGAACTACAAATAAAAATGCATAGATGCACAAGCTGCAAGCTGATAGTAGCAGCACAAGCTCTGTCCCACAGGCAAAGTTCAGGTACAGCAAAGTGGTAATCGCAAGCATTAAAACTATTAATAGTACTCATAAATCATATTATGTTCAGTAAAAAGAACATTCATGTTAAATTTGAAACATGTTTTGCTCTGATTGCCAAATAACCATCAGATAGAAGCAAAATGATTTTTGCTTTAATTTTATTGTTTCCATGATCAAGCCAGCAATAGAAACCGAAAGTAAAATACTGGTAGTGTTCAACACATCATATATGAAATAAGTGATTTTTTTTTTCACTGTATAAGCTACAGTAAATGTTAGTTATACCAAGGAAATGCCAGTGAAATTTAAAAAAATGGTTTGAACTAAATTGTTCCAATTAATTTTGTACTGTACACTAAAACATCCAGAATATTTCAGCATAGGAAATCTGTGACTTAGATGTCAAACAACTTAAATTTTTCATTTCTTTTTAATTGTGGACTAATAACGCAAAAAAAAAATAATAATAATAATAAATAAGGATGAACCCCTTAAAATTTGAAATCACATATGCTACAGGTCATACGGTATGTTTGAAATGGCAGATTCCTAAATTCAACATTCTTGGCTCATGCTCATCTCTACAGCTCTCCTCACAGTGCTCTGGGAGAGACTGGACTGATAGTTTTCTAAAGTCTGAAATTCACAGTCAGTTAGTAGCATAACTCAAGACCGAACTCACGAGGTCTGGACCACAGAGGTCAATCTACACAATGAACAAGTGCTATTATTGCTTGAGCCACTCAGGAGCACTGGACACATACCGCTTGTTGATGAGAAAACCTGCCAAGTTAGCAAAAGCACCTGAATTCTCTTTGGCACTCCAATAGCTGCCATCTTTCCCTTCGTGTTGTGATAGCAATTGTATCCTCAAGTTAGATTTGAGTGGATGAAAAGGATCAAAGTCCATCATTAAATTAGAAGGAAGTCTTTGCTTTTACATGGGCGCAGAAGCAAAAAAAAATTCCTGACATTCAGGCTGACTGAATTGTCATATTGAATTAATGGGAGACTGTTTGGTGCATTAATAATGACAGGCTGGTGATACACATTGCAGAATTTTGGAATTTCCATATGACCTAGAGCTTTGTGCCTGCAAGGCAAGTGTGTAAGCTTGATGGACGCTCTTAAGTGTCTAATTAGCAGTTTTAAGACTGCTAGGAGGACAGTTAAAGGTGTGTCTTGCACAGCTAAGTGGGACTATCAAAGTGGTTTTCTGTGTTTTTAAGAAGCAGGAACTCCCCAAAGACATCCTCACAAAAGAGTGCAGACATCATTGCTTTATTACCTGGAAACAAGCCACCAGAGCACTTACTGAAGCTATAGAAGTTTATATGCAATTGAATCAATGATTATTGTGTGCAATGTATAGCACAATAATCCAGACCATACAAACTCAGATTTCTACAGTATATTAAAACCTACTGTAGGTGACTATTAAGGCCAATCACACCTTATTTAATAAGCAGAGAAAATATGGCATCCACTCATGTGATCTAAGCTACCTCTAGTTTATAGACTTTAAAACAGAGCCACTCTAATAACAGTAATCAGATTCCTCCAAAAACCTATGCATTAGATGAGATTAAGGAATTGTATTAGTGTAACCCGTCCTAACAGCAAAAGGGTGCCTGTATCTTTTAAATAATTAAAAATGCAAACCATAAATACAACACGTGCAAAAGATAATTGTCTCCGCTTAAAGAGGAGTGAAAAGATTTAGAATAAAATTAAAAACCCCTCTTAAATTTATTTTACTATTTGCTTTCTACTTTACTGTTTTTATTTCTATAATACCTATAGAATCATTATCATTATCTACCATTCTAAAATTACAATCCCAGAAGTCTATACTGTATATATCTAAAGTACAGTATTTGCCTTCACAAATGAAAGACATTACTTCATGTCAAAGTCATGACAGATTCGTAGTTTTTTTTTTATTTTCTCTACCGGGTCTCACACGTTTGTGCAAGTAAACACATGCTGTAAATTAGATTAATGTCTTGCCAAAAATCAATATCACTGAAAACAAACGTGCTCAATATTGCATAAACAATGCTTGATGAAATAAAGTATTCTTTTGAATGAAGTTATTTTTCTCCTGCCTTTTATACAGCAATTATGCTCTTTTAAATCAGAAATTTTAAAAAGAGTAGCTAAATCACACTATGGGCTTGTATAATCCATTCTTCCTAAAGTTCCCCCTTAATTCAACAGGTGAAGTAATTGTTCTCATTTCCTCTTCCCTACTGAGGCTGCTTGTGAATCATTATTCCCACCAATCCCCCAGGTAGTTGAGTCCCCTTCTGTGTAAAGTGTTATGGGATACTTCATGCAAATAGCCCTGTATATACAGTATATACTGTATAAGGACCTCAGACAGAATTCTATATCTAAAAGATTCACAAATTCACCTATCTGTTTCGATATCAGTCATTCATCAATTTTTTTTAATTTCCAGCTTATTCATCAGGACAAGCTCAGGACTAGTGGTAATGTCAGAGTATTCAAGGAATGATGATATTCTTCCAATTAGTGAGGACAAATCGTTAATTGCTTGTACTTTACTTCAAAAATCAATCACTTTTTAATTGGACAATATAGCATCTGAACAAAAATAAATTAAGTTAATATTATTAATAACTTAATACAGAAAACATGATTCAATTTTAATGCACATTATCCTCACTCATTAAGAACTTGAATTTCTCTCCAGTAGTAAAGACAAGTTCTGTACTGTATACTGTTTCTCATATAAGCAGATATTTAATTCACTGTGATTTAGATTACATTAAAACACATACGTGATATACAGCAGTACTATATGAAAGATTATGAGACTACAATTTCCTTGAAGAAATTAGAGTGATGGTGGATACTGTATGTACTGTATATAGTGTATGAGAACTTTGTGTGCATTTTTCAATTTGTACTTGCAAAACCTTGTTGAACCCTATATCACTTACAAAATCCTGTTGTAGGTTTCCTTTCCGTTATCCAGATAAGCCCAAAGCCCATTTAAGAATCCCTTGTCTTATTTTGCAAGTCCCAATAGTGAATGGGAGAAGCATTTAATTTAAGCATAAATTAGTTAACAAGTAATTAAGAATAAAGAGGCACAACTGTTGTGCCGATAAGAAATTACTTCATTCCACGATTTTCCTCAGTGTGCTTGATGATCTTGATGATCTTGAGTTGGTAAGGTCCTCTCTCCAGAGATTTCTTAAGGGCTAAACATTCTCACAGGGAATCCTCGCTCAATCCCCCTGTACTGTAACACCTGATTCCAGAATCAAAAAGCCAGAGGCATAAGGATATAGTGTCATGGCAGGATTCACTTTGAGCTGTCAGGTCTATCAGAGAATCAGTATATGAGATGAGAGACACCTTAGTGGGATTATGTAACTACTGTATAAAGCAGTTTCCCAAAGAAATCCAGTCTATAAGTGCTTTGAATTGAGAGACGTCTGAAGCTCATTTTAGTCTTGCATTTGCCTCTTTCTCTGTATTTGCAGAGTAAAAACATAATAAATGTACATTATAAGATGAAATCCATCCAACTGCGCGAAGTAACGTAAACAAGTCTGCCTCATCCAGGGCAAGCGGAAAAAGCAGATACTGTATCTGATAACATGGCCATTACTGTATGTCAGTTTGTAACAGCATGCTATAGAGAACTCCTAACACTCTATAGAACTAACCACATAACATCTTAAGCAGATCAGTTAACAGGATGTGATAGAACTAGTCTGACACTAGTGGAAATCAATTTAAAAAGAAATCCTTCTGTTGATGGACAGTTCATTAGCCAAGCATAGCTGATTTCTTCACACCATGAGTAAAGTACAGTAAGTATCCTTCTTACAGTAGCTAAAGTTAATATAGTACATTATGAGTACATTTGTATCTGAAGAAAGCAAAAATCTGTCAACTTGGTCCATACTGTATTCAACACTGCAAAAAGCAAAGTGCAAACTGGACCAAGATAAGCAAAACTAAAGAAACAAAAATGTGCTTTATTGTTCAACAAGGAAATTAAAAAAAAACCTGTAAGTCTGAAATACAAACGTAATGTCATAACTGATATCTGAATAGATGTCAAAAACTTTATCAAGACAATGGAGTTTTCACATTTGATCCCTTAGAAAACTACACACTGTAAACTACATATTAACTGCAGTTTGTTGTCTCTCTCAATGCTTAATGTTTTCATCCTTACAGCTTTTATCAAGGTACTGTGCGTTGAGATCTTTGTGCTGTAAAGTAAGATTGCATATGAATGTTATAATTGGTCTTCAAAACAAATACCTTAAGCTCGTTTGAAAATGTTCCTCATTATGTTACCTTCACACCTGACAATACAGCAGATGGCCTGAGTCTGGCAAGAGCACTATGGCATTTTGTGAATAATACCTTACAGTACAATGAAAAACTCAGTAATGGACGCTTCATTATCATCTAGAAATAAAAAAGGAATGCTTTAAAGCTTTATTAGTATTTCTGGTTTGTTGCACATGCAGTTTATTTGAAGACATGGGCTCAATGCATTTTGCATTATTGAAAGCTGGGTCTGTAGAAATCCATGTGGTCTGGGCAAATATCTATTCTGGAGAAAAGCCAGGTATTTACCATGGGATCATAAATCCTACACCTGCACACTCTTCACATCTGCAAAAGCTTCCTCTTCCATGTCAGCACTTGGTGCACATACAAAAATGTTAATGTTTGCAACACAGTGCACAGTACAATTAAAACTTGTGTAGCTGATACTATAAGGAACGCTTTGTTTTTTATGACTATCCTTCATGAAATGTCTTTATTTTTGATAAGGCTATGTGTACTTACTACACAAGATATTAAAAATACTGTACCAATTGATGCCCACTGTTCTTACTGATATATTTTAAAGATATGTATCAATAAAAATATGTAACTATACAAAAATGCTTACTGTATAGTTAGCAAACTAGATACGGTATGGTTGTAGATGACAAAAAATGCAGAGCTACTACACAACCACATAACCAATATGGATGAATTGACAGGCAGGTGTGTTGGAGGAGAATGACTATGTGTCTCAATTTCTCCTGAGTACAACAGGAATTGCAGCCATAAAGCTGAGTCATGTATGGTTTTATATTGCAAAGTGAGTAGGTATAAAAGTAAAAATATTTGATGATTCCAATTTTCCAAAAAATAACACAAATATAAAGGGTATATACAATATATAGTGTACATATTCTACAGTATGCAAGCAGGAATTTCAGACTAATTTTAAGATAAATTTAGGTACAGTACATAAATCTTAAATAAATTAATATACTCTAGGTTTATGTGATCATTAAGCTGACTATTGAAAACACTCCAGTGACACACAAATATGATTATAAATCTACTTACAAAATGTATTATTACAAATTTATTATTAAAATTATTACAAACGCCATGCAGCTTTTTTGATAATTAAACCTTACTGACGAAATCAAAACAAACCAAGATGTTTGGGATCTGGGACTCTAACAGCTGGTTTCTCTCTGCATGTGACATTCTGCTGAACAGCATTGTTTGGTATTGCTATAATATTATATTTACTTAAATTGTTTCTCGTAAGTGTAGGCTTACGAAAACTCTGATTGACAAATACTTATTAAAACACTCCACATAGGCAGAATGCCCATAAAAGATCCACATTTCTCACATACACTTTTTTTAAAGCATCATTGGAGATGTGATCTATTTTACATGATCAACATCAAGTGCAATCAATCAAAATATTGAGTGAATTTTCATAATTCAAATTATACATAATTTACAGTGGCACTTACATATACTGTACAACATATACTATATACATTATATTTGGATTTTGGGTGGAAATAGGTCACAGCATCTTGCAGGGGAGACTTTCCTAACAGTGTAAGTATAAACATCACTGTGATACATTAGAAGCAAAAGCAAAATGCTGACTTAATAGTTTTTTGTCACATTATTTAAAAAATGCCTTTAAGAAATTCAGGCTTAGACATCTTAAGCTGGCCTAGTCATTGCAGTTCTTTAAGTCCCAGCACAAAGAGAGAGGTGTTTTTGAAAATTCCACAAATAATGCCTTGGTTTGTATATGTTTTTTAGTGAATACACCATAGATTTTGATTTCTCATAATATCTGTACTTTCAAATAGCTGCCTTCAGATAAGAAAGCTGATTCTCATTATTTCATACAGTATCATGTTGTAATCAAAAAGAATACCAGAAAGAGAAGAGTATGTGCCATCTCTAAACAAGTATTAGAATGTAATTTTCATTCAATATCATGTTCCATTATATATTACCTGGGTGCACTGTGATCTCCACAAGATATTTGCTAACCAATTTTACAACATAATGCATTGAAAATGTTAACATGGTTTTACGACACACAGGGCATTTGTGATACCTGACAAATAAACTTTTAACCCAAAGCAAGTCATTTTTAACCAGTTACATTATGTGCACAGTGGTGAGGGCAATATCAAACAAATAACAAATGCTCTTCATATTACTAAATGAAAAAAAAATGTTAGATCCACCTGAAGATCATTTTTGAAGTGTCAGTCTCTTACTACTGTAGGTATCATATTGACCCATAAATTCTAATAGACTCATTCTTACTGTAGGTGTCCTGCAGCATTAATATGATGTGCTTCTCCATACCAGAGGACTCTGGTCCTTGTATGCCCCAATAGAACAACCTTCTAATAAACACTAAACTATAATCATCTTTTTTTAAAGGCTGAATTTATTGTTGATCAATTAAACAGGTGTTTTCTCAAATTTTATACAGTACGCTTGCTCTGAGCTTTAACACAACATCTACAGTACTAATGTCAAGCCAGTTGACACACACCAGACAGTTAACAGTTACAGGTCTCCTGGTACCTGTATATGAAAAATAATAATAATTGTGACTTCTGCTCTTCCTTTTATTACACGTTGCCAAACAATTATTGTTTCATCGTGTTTATGATGTTGGTTCAAATTTCAACAACTGTATTTGAATGGGAAATCCAAACTACTGGATAAGTACTACTGAAAACTAAACAGTTGCTGAGGCTATGATTATTTAAAAGGAAAAACACTGCCAGAACTCTCCAGTAACTACTGTAGCTTACCACAACCCATTGTTTTTTCTTTCTTTACCAAAAATCAATGAAGACATTATCTGAGGATATTTGGTATCCTCTGAAATTTAAATTGATTAATGAATTGCCTAGCGAGGTGTGCTGGATTCTCGAAAAGCAAGTTACTTAACAGTTCATTTCTTAATTCTAATCAATTCTAGATAAAGTAATAACTCCTACAATAGGAATGAAGCATTATGTGCTGCTTTGCTATTTTACTACTACAGTACTGTTCCCTGACTAACAAATAGCAATTCATGTTAGAAAGCTTGGAAGCATAGCCAGACCTTCACAACTCTGTTTTGATGTTTTATTAGTATTTATTTTCTTGCAGAATGCAATTGTGTTTGTAAAGGAAACAGCCTGTTCTGCCTCAAAAACATCCAAATGCAAACACCAGAACACCCAAACAACAGTCACTGTGTTTTCATTGAAGGCGATAGTGTCATTTTAGCATGCTTTCGAAAAATAAAGATGGATTTGACAGTATAAAGTGAAGCAGGTTTTAAAAAAAAAATAGCATTAATTAGTATCATTTAAAATCCATGCGACAAGTGTCGGAAAATATTCTGCACCCATGTGAGGAAAATATTTGGTTGTGGTTGCTATAACGACAAGACCTTATACAGTACTGGATACTTTCTGGTTACCTGCTACTACAGTAAATGTTTCAGAAATTAAGCATCAAAAGCTAACATGGAAAAGCTACAGTACTTCTCATTTCATCTGGATAGGCTTGATAGATGTCATCAACATTGCAGTGCTCATTGTATGTCTAGGCATCATGTCAAAGTGCACAGCATCTGTTATCTTTCTCAAGAGCAAGGCTGAAGTTGAGCTGTTCGTTTCTCCAGTTTAACCTGTCATCTTCATTAGTCACAAGACCATCTCCACAGAGGGTTTTAGTGTCAGCATCTATTCATAATTTATCATTTTCAAGGTGTCAGTAATTTTGCAGTGGTGAAAAATCCAGCTGTCTCAAAGCCAATATTGTGTTTCGAAGCCCGGATAAGAATATCATAATATTTTAATACTATGGTAGCATTAATAAAATGCATTCACAATAAATTTTAGGCCTAACATTAGATTTTCTGGTGGCTTATATTTTTCTGTTAAAAGCCTGTTTGCCAATGGCCAAGAGGTAAGTTGACTTTTATGATTATATAAAACATGGTAAGTGGTGTCATCAATAATGGTAGTAAAACGCAAAGCTTTTAACAGCAACATCCACTTAAAGTGACTTTGGATTTTATTTTGTAAGCCAATAAAAGGTAGCATCTACATTTCTGCTAAATTAAAGTTCAGGAACAAAAGAAATAGATGAAAGAATTCACTATATTTCAAAATAAGTAGCAAATTTGGTTCAGATTTTCTTTGTGTGCAGATAAAATATCCGTACTACTGTTAGAATAATAAGTGATACAAATGCTTAATTCAGTTCTTTGTGGTATACTGTATAGCAAAAGTCAACCATCACTCAGATAATTGTCTCTCTCATCATCTAGCAATTTTTAATGGCTCTGAAATGTAAATGGATTTTTCTGAAATGTACAGAAGAGTAAGTATGTCAAGAGAGTATGACTAGCGAAACAATAATGAAGTGCAGCTTCACTGGCAGTAATAGCAGCAAGAAATGAGAATCTTATACTTAACTGCTCACCAAAAATGTCATCATTAAACTCATCTGTAACTTACAGATCACAAGTCACCTTTTCTTTTTGATAGAGAGGTGCTGTCGTTAGTGACTGCCACCCTGGTCAGCCACTTCTGTGCTGAAATGGGCAATTTGTGCCACATAAATTAAAAGTGAATTTGAAAATTTTTAAAGTGAAATTTTGTATAAGGTTTTCTTTGTTTCATTTTGGATTACAGAGATTTAATTCACTAAGAAGGACCTTAGCCACCACATACAGTATAACAATTTACTTTCGAGCACATAGTGTGTTTTTTGCAAACACAAACCACTGCGGACAACAGAACAGGCAATTATAAAAGGATGCAATTACCTAGAGCAGCATGCTAAAGTGCACATGCATACTCAGAGGATGGATATTGTGTGAGGCATGAAATGCAAGCCTTTAATGTTACCCTTTGGGAATTTTAACACCCTTATGCTGCAATTACTTCCTTATTAAGCTATGGTATAGAAATGAACAGGTGACTTTGTAAGCGTCTCTATGAATAAGAATGAGATGGTCTAATGAGATGACGATGTCATGGATTCCACAGGTGGTGTCAAACTATTGGCTGAGCTCCACCAGAGTCACGTGGGCTTTACCTAGCTCATGTTCCCTCTGTTTAGTGTAACACAGGTTAGTCTTTAGTTGCAGTTTTCAGACTGCCATAGCAGTGACAAAACACACTACTCTTCCAATCAGTGCTGGCTCTCCTCTCAGATGCACATTCCTCTACATCAGAAAGATGACTGGCCCACTGTCGTGCAGCAATGTCCTCAAGTCTTTTTTCTCCAGATGCATTACAGGCAAATTGAAAAACAGTCAATACCGAATAGGGTGTCAATAAAAAAGAAAACTGGAAATAGACTCACTGTGGGTTTGACCTTTTCAATAGCACACAAAAAGCTGAAGAAAATGTACTAAACTGCAGGTGAATTGATATTTCCTTATACGACCTCCCAACATCCAGGAATTAGAAGAAAAGAGAGGAGGAGTAAATTTTACTTTGGCTGGTTGTTGTTACTTTATTCATTCAAAATTGTCTGTTTTTGAAAGATCTAAATGAAGCCACAACACAGATTATTCATCATGCTTATGTGGAAATACTAGTAACCTTACTGTAATAACTCAAAATCTGACTCTTGTCCAGTGGACTATCATCATCACTATTAAGTGATAAAAAAGGGGAAAAATGGTACTGGTATGCTCAACGAAATGCAATGCCCCCTGTGGAGACAGCACTTCCACCAACAAAGGTGAAAAGTTTCCTGTCAATATAGTTGCAGGGTAGCATTTATGTTTTACTCCTGCCAGTTACCTGTTGGTTTCTGTGAAAAATGCAGGATGCTACTGTATCATCAGTGACATATTACTGCTTCAAGTTTGACACCCAGCCTCCTGTCTAGCAAAGCAAAAAAGCAGATGGCTATCTGTTCTATAAGCACACCATGCCATAATAATAGCCTTGTGAAAAATGTCTTGACAGCTACTGCAAATTAAACCCTTTGAGAATTGTAAAGGAACGTACGGCATTAATTCCATTACAGAAGCTCTACTGTAGGAAGCTCCTCCAATCTCTTGTCATTTTAAAGGTTACTCATGACAAATTCTTTTTGCTCTTCAATTTAATTTACTTACTAACCTCGTAGAAGATGATCTTTTCTCCTGAGAACCGATTCTGAGTTGCGGACATGAAGAATACATATTATACCTATATTTTTTCTTTTTTTTATTACATTGTGTCCTTACAGGATAATTCACATACAGTATACAAGATATTGCTTCCCCACATTTTCCCCAAAGGAGCAAGCTCTCTCTTTATAAAAGAAAAAAATTAATACTGTATAAATGCCAGAATGACTTTGATCTAAAGTTTTCACCTTCTAATTGGTTAGCCAGCACTTTCACCCCAAGGTCCACTTGGAGTTTGTACTGTATGTTCTCCTAATGTTTAAGTTCCATTTTATCCTACCTTGCTATGACATACTGAGTAGGGTGAACCATAACTTAAGAATGCCCAACCCTTGGTTTACACTCATGAATAAATACAGTTGGGTTGGGTGTCTTTAGTGTCTCTCTCCTGTACCACTGGTTCTGACTAAACACATAATGTGACTATTCTCAGACTGCTTTAGAATCCTGAAACAATTATTTTGCAATAAAATGTATTTCCACAAGTAAGTCCCCATTAATATTGGGGATTTCTTTCATATTAAAGGGGAGGGGAAGGAGGGGAGGTTCGCATATGAAAAAATCATTACAAATGACATTCTGAATGTGTACAGTATCAGCCAATTCCTACAGAACATAGCAATAGTCTAGGGCTTGCTAGAAATATTCAGCTTTTAGCAAACGGATTTATGGATAAATGTCTCACAGTTAAACTGAAGGTATTTGTTAGGATTCAAGTACTATGTGCATTCATGTGATAAAGAGTAAATGGATTAATTAAGTGACTCTCCCTGTGGTGTTATTTTAAAGTAATAGAATTCCAAAATTTACATAAGAACCTCACCCTCTGGTTAATGTGTGTAAAATAGCTTTAGAGTTTTTCAGTGCCTGCAATTTGCTGTAAACAATGCATAATAGAAAAAACAATTATCTGAGAGGGAACAGCTTGATGTTTTACCTACAGGACAAAGGACATTGATAAAGTCTGAAAACAAATTAAGCAAACTTAAGGACTTTCTCAAACTAGTTTCTCAGAGAAAAACTCATACTTCCTTCTTATACTCATGCTTATACTGTAACTAATGCTTAAAAACAAAATGAAGTCACCATATAAACATACACATCACTCACAGCACAGTTTAACATCTTTTGCCCCACATGTGGCTCAAGCCTGGCATTTCATAGTGTACATTATGTAGTTCAGGTGGGTAGCTGCGACAGGATGCATAGGCTGCAAAGAAACGAGTAATAGGTTTATTCCATGCTGAAAAGAGAAGAAAGAAAACGTTTCAGCCATGGAGCCTTCTTCAGGTGTGAGAAAGAAAGGGCAGTAAGCAAAGGTAATGTAGGAGCAGGGTACAGACAGAGTGGCCAAGCAGACAGAGTGGTGGATCAGGTGGTGTAAAGTCAGGATAAGTGAAGAGAGGTGTGAAATGAAACCTACAATGAATAGAGAGAATTTAGAAGAAAATTAGGCTGTTGTTGAGAGAAGGGGAAAGGTGTGATCCTAGCTGCAGGATAATTTTAGTTTCTGTTGTCTCCCTGATATTGGAATGAGGAAAGCCAGCTTTGAGAACACAGACGGAGAGATAAGCAGTCTCTGAGTTTTCCATCCTACAGGATGATCCCCCCATTGGGGCCCTCTTTTCTGACCACCCCATCATCTCATCGCCGACCACCTAATCTGCATAACCTTCTTGTTCACAGCTCCCTTGACCGCCCTCAACAACCATACACACCAGGCATTTTCCCTTGCAACAGAGCTCGCTCTATCACCTGCAAGTACAGTACAAATCTAACATGTTACGACCCCAAATGTCTCGGGGTAAAGGGGTATAACATTTAGGATCATTCTTTTGGAAGCAGGTGGGTTTTGGTGAGGGACTAGTAAGTGTGATAACAAGGGTAAGGAACTAGAGTGGTGTCAAAGAAAAGAAAATAACAAACAAAATGGAGCTGGCTAGGAAAGTGAGGGAAGGCTAACCTAACTGCAAAAGAAAACCCGAAACACACGGTCTTCGGTGTCTTCAACACCCTAACTAACCTCCACTGACTACCCAAAACCATACAAGACAAATGGCACTCACCCAGACTAAACTAGTGTTTCTTATACAAAGTCAACTAAGTGTGTAAAGTGTACCCAACAACCTAAACTTACCTTATATACAAAAGTTCACACAAAAACACAAGTGAACCAGGAATACAAGAATAATCAATTGGAGCAGGGTACAAAAGAACACAAAAGTTTAACATGTAACACGTTAGGACAAGGTAATAACAAAACAAGGATAAACACACAAACAAACGAAAGTACAAAAAAACTAACAGAAAACCAACAAAACACCAAAGCCGAGGCAATAAACCAAAAGCGAAGCGAAGCGATAACCAAAACAAAGCAGGCCGAAGTCAAACAAAAGGCTCTTTCCTTCAGAAAACCTCCATGTTATATGCTGAATAAGATGAGTTCTGATTGGCTGAGAGCTAATTGATGATGACATCATACTGAAACAGTGGTGTGATGGTGGGCCAATGGGAGAGGGAGAACAATCAAGGGTCAGCAGTGTGGAATATAAAAAAAACACAGAGACCACACACTGGTACGTAACAAACACCACACTTATTCAAGGCCCTTCAGGACAATTCCGGATCACTCAGATGACATCTTGTACCTGTACCTCCAGCAACCTTATTTACTGTATCTCTTGCAGTAAATGCCCAGTAATTTACATTGGGGAAACAGGAAGGAGACTCGGAGACCGCTTCAGAACATCAGGGCTATGAAAATAAAAAATTTCTTCAAGCCTATTTTTTCTCATTTCACCTCTGACTGCCATGACTACACTAATCTCTCCATCTGTGTTCTCAAAGCAGGTTTTCCTAACGCCAACATTGTGTTTTTTTTCTTCTCTTTTCAGGATGGAATAAACCTATTACTATTCCTAAACCTACAGGTACTGTATGTACATTATGTAGACAAATAGAGCTTTGGTTGACCTTTTGTCAGCCAGGATTTTTACAACTTTTGATGAAATACAGTACAAACTACGACAACTTGCCAGGTTCTTAAAAGTAGTAGGTAGAAGTTAATTCACCACTCAGAAGTAGAAAGAAAGACGAAAACAACAAATGCAGCCTTCAAGTGTGTGAAAACACCTTGAACAAGCATCCAATCACTTAAACAGTATTATTCCAACTTTCAAAAGATACATTAATTGATCAAGAAAGCTCACGTCAATGTGGATTGGCTTCCAAAATATAGCTAAATGATTTATTATGTGAACCCATCACTGTAGGTAATCCCTGTAATTTGGTTTCTAAATTGTTAATATGATTTCTGGTGGCCCAATCTCCCAGGTTACTCCAGAAAAATATGGATATTAAAGAGCCTTGGGGCACAAGTGAAAGAAAAGTACAGAATATAGTTCTGTAGAACTGTAGAATGTTGAACTACTAATGTAGTTCTAGATTATGGAAAATGACCAAGAAAATGTAGGTTTTGGATATAAAACAATAACTGATTAAATTCGTTGTAAAAGTAATTGTATATAAATAAGCAAAAATGGTTAGGAAACAATTAAAATTTACACCAGGAGGTATGTGAGAATGTATACAGTAAATTACTTAATACAACTCCTAGAAATACTGTATTTAAAATAATATTGTGAAAACAGACTTAGTGTATCTGTGACTTTACCCTTTCTAGGCTCAAACTAACTCATGGCTGTCTGTCAGACACCAACAGAATTGACCATATTGTCGATCAAACTTGCCTTCAAGTGTGACAGGAATGAACGTAAGTACAAACAACTGAAAAGCACAACTGCAATCACAATTGAGCAGTAGTCATTGTGACAGGAAACAAATGTGCTACCATAACCAATAACCTTTAGACCTAAGACCCTGGAAAAGTGACACCTGCTATTCACTTCAATTCGGTAAACCACTCACTCACAAGCTCTCTCTCACCTATTAATACTACCAAAATGTTTGTCTGGTAACTGTAAGGGCAAACAATAATATTATACCAGGGGTCTTATGCAGTAGTAGCATAATATAAAACAGAAATTTCAAAATAGTAATTTAAGGGACTGAGAAACACAATGATACAGAATCTTTATAATCCTCAGTTGTTGTACTTGGGAGGTTTTTGGCATATTTTCAGTTTCCATAGTGACTCTGTACCCTAATTTGTTTCTCTGTATCAAACATTTGAATGATAGCACATTTAAATCTTTAAATAATCATGTATCTTCTACTCTAGGGATGTGTTTTAGAAGAATTCTTATGAACATTTTATGCAAGAAAATGGATTCTTCATTATAGAAATTGTCAAAAATCATGTTCAATAATCATAAACTTTATTTTATATAGTGTATGTGTAGCTAGTTTCCAGTGCACACATGCTGCATACAGATGTACTTGTATATACTTGTATATTCCACACAGAATGAACTCTCCTCATAGATCTAACCACTCTATGAGACAGTTCACCTCATGACACTTTGCAATACCAAAGTTATTTCCATGAAAAATACATCAAAAAGTAAATCAATAAGCAAGAAAAAGTACATCTATTAATTACCGGCTCAACATAACACATATAAATATGAAATGATAAATAAAAGATATATGATCTTGAACTGAACAAACCACGATTGGTTCTCATATTTGAAGAAATAAGTTGGTTACAGTATGTTATTGATTCACAAGAACACAAATTATGTATGTTTATAAAAACCACCTTTTTGCAAAGAAATGAAAATGTATCACTAGGAACATGCACCCATAAAAAATGTCTTTGTTTTCAGCTTAAACATCATGCATTTTTGTGCTTGTATAACAATGTGATTATGTGGGCACTTTTGGTATAAATATCTATAAATATTTACTTGTTACAAGCATTTATTATATTAATTATAACTATCTATAAACAGTTTAATGACATGTTACTTATGAGGATATAAACAGCTATATACTGTATAGTACCGTACCACTTCTATTGCTCGGGCACTTGATAAGAGTTTTGTTACTAATACAATGAATACATCCAGAAGTAGAAAAATTGACTGTTATCACTTTACATCACTCTACTAATAATTAATATAATCAATACTTGAATCAACTTATAACTGATATTTAGAAAGTAATGTGCTGCCAAGCTTTGACATTTAATAAATGGACCATGTGCTATCAATAAAGCCTAAAACAATTGATATTATTTATTTATAATTATAAAATTTAAAATATTCATGTACAATGTTTTACAAACAGAAAATGAAGAAAATTGATAGACGTCTACATTGACGCAATGCCAAGCATGTCAACAGAAAACAGCGACAGTGTTAATCTCAAAGACTTCATAACATAAAATATAAGCATTTTCATTCAGTCTCATTTCAGACATAATTGGATATTTTTAGTGTTCGTTTAGTAAATGGAGGGAGGAAAACATATATTTGCATATCAAAGGACAGTGGAAAAATCACAGTTCTTTTCTTCTGCACCCTTGCTTGATAGCAGGCACTGTATGTGGTTAAATCTTGTCATAGGTATGGGATAGCAAACCTTATGTGTATATGGTTTATGTTTTAGGCTTTGTTATCTTTTTTTGAATCTACATCAAAGAACAAGAGTAGCAACACAAGACCTGATGTTTTTTGCTGGAATTCTTTAGGTCAGCTGTCTCTGTTCCTCCATTTTCTAACTTCTTTCAATTCAAGGTTGTGGGTGAGAGCCAGAGCCTTACATTGTCCATTGCAGGACAGACACAGAGTCACAAACACAGACAAGCACACACTCACATCTAATGACAGTTTAACCAACCACTATATTTCTGGACTGTGGAAGGAAACTAGAACAGCTGGAGGAAACTCACACAAACATGGGAGAGCCTCCACACAGGTCAGGAATTAAACCCAGGTTCCCAGCTCTGCAAAGCAGTAATTTAAACCACTGCACCACAGTGCCACTCCATCAACTGCCCCTTACTCCCTTATTTGGTTACAGGAACTAGAAATTACAAAGTTAAGGTCTTGTATACATGAAAGAAAATGTTTGTCCTTGGACTGCTTAGTCATAGCAGTATTATTTGTTACATTGACGTTAGCAAACTTGATGAAGCAAAGCCCCTCAAACAAAAAATAAAACACGAACTTGATTATAATTAGGTTCAATAGTACATTTACATTTGTTTAAGTCCCCTTAGGAAGTAATTTTCAATACTGGGACCTGTGATTTTAAAATAATATGCAAATGTGCTCAACCAAAAGATTAACAGCAGAACTAATTTACTTACCTGCTAATGTAATCCACTGAAGTTCCACATCTTAGAGACATTCCTGAAAAAATAATAGGATGAGAAAGAAAATGATAATTATTTACAATATTTACACATTCTTGGCAATTTGTTTCCCATTTTATGCTCACAGTTTTGGAGTCATCAGTAACCATGAAATCTGACTAATCTCAGCTCAACTCAATTTAGCCTGAGGTGAGGAGTAAAGACAGCATACATCAGTCATTTGAGAATTTCTGACCATTTACTTTGTTTAATCTCCAAGAAACAAATTTTAAGTTATTGATTAACATCACATGCTGAAAGATGTTAGAGCAGTATCAGCTGGCACATGATGGGCTTTTTATTATTTAAACAGTCTAAAGAGATATTTTGAAGCCCTTGTTCAGCTGAATACATTTGAAATGTTTTGTCTTCTGCTTTGCCACACTCTATTATCCTGATCTTCAGTAATGTACAGTACAAAATAATACCTGAGGGGAAATACTCGCACATGTTCTGTACATAGAGCGAGTGTAAATAATGTTTTTGTGCACTGAATGATAGTAGCATCCTTACCCATCATGTTAAAACATTAATCACAATAAAACAACAACTTTCAAACTAACAAAAGTAACTTTGTGTACTTAACAGTGCTATACTGCATGTTTTTACAGAAGTTCCACATTATTTTCATACTGCTATAGGCTAATCATCTAATTATGTAATCCATTCTTCTTGAATCCTTAATTATTGACCTTGTGTGCTGCTCTATCTTTAAAGAATGTGTAACTGTTAATATCATTCAATTACTGCACCTACTATTAAAGATACTTCAGATATTGAACCTGCCCTCTCTATTTGGTCCCTTACAAACACTGCATTGCTAAGGTTGCACTTGCCTTGACAGTTTGGGGTAGTTTTAGCTGTTCTTTAGCCATTTGCTTCTTTATTTATTGCTCTTTATACCAGTGAAAAATACATCCCATATATTTTAGTGCTGCTGCATGTTTCCTTTAACCACCTTATAAAATGATTGCAGTGATCATTTTTTTTCCAGTAAGCTTAATATACTTTTATGTTTACTTGTACATGTTGGTTTTCTACTAACAGTATGTTAGGTTAATTATTTTAACTGTATACTGTATTTTATCATACATTAATGATTATTGTTTAGTCAATCTTTAGAATAAACAATGTATACCTTAATCAATTTTACCTGTGGTTGCTACGGTAACAATTCGTGGAGCAGACAATTTAATTTGATGTAATTGAGCTTCTGTGAAGAGAAACCAATGATTGCTCAGAAGAAGAAAAAATTGCACCCTTTTCAGAGAGAGGTCAGCTTGTCGGTACATTTTGAATACAAGGGTAGTTTTTGTTGGAGCTTATGCTTCTTATCCAGTTCCTGCTGGACTGGTTGATAGCTTTAGCACTAAAACCAATTCTTAAGTCTCTTCTTTGTGGTGTCTATTTTCAAATAACATACAGGTACTGTACCTCCTCTTTAAAGTCAATTATCAGTCACTGAATCGTCACCAGATACCAGTTTAAGGAAATTATCTATTGCTCTCTGGGTTTATTAATAATTTCATTTATATTAACCATTGAATGCATTACATATACTGTATATACATATCTATTCTGTTGAAAACAGAAATTTTGTGTTAAAAAGCATTACAAATTCAACTAAGGCAATACTGGGAAACCTCTGGAGTCAAAATGAGTTAAGTTAATTCAGAAGAGGATATTTATTTGCAAGAATAACATTTAAAATAATCTGAACCATTTGAACCCTGGTTACAACCCTGGTTTGAACCACTTGAATCCTGGTTACTGTTTAGTTTAGTTTTTTATCAGTGTAGTCATCAGTTCTTTACCACTTCCTTACCCTATAGGCTATTAGCTTTGTACTGTACATATTTTCAAAAGACCAAACATGGGTTAAAAAAAATATACTGTACAAATTGAAGATAAAAACAAAACAGTGGTTAAATTGGCTTTGATAGTGACATGGTGGTGGGTGTATAGAACAAATTAGCGAGCTAAGGCGTATCTGCTGAATCCTATGTATCTTTCTTGAATCAGCCTGATGAGATGTTTGGATCAATAAGCTGCAAGCAATTGGAAGAGCATACTGTACCAGTTGACTTCCTTTTGTGGGCAAGTTTTAATAGGATATTTTAAAGTCTTTTTTTAGTACAAAAGGTAACTGAAACAAATTGCTCTGAAAAGTGCTACACAGCTGCATAAGATTGAACTATTTTTGCTTTATTTCTATTCTGGTTGCCTGGAATTTTTTATTTAAGGTTAGGGCTCTAAAATAATAAGTCTGTTTTGTGTGGAATTAATCTTTGCACCTTATCTTCTCCTTTCAATATTACAAACAAATGTGTACAGAAATATAAAGATATAAAAAAATAAAGACAACCAAGCCTTTAGTCCTGGTGTATGATCAATCAAAACATTTTATTGAAGGATATTGTTAGAGATTTTATACTGTCTCTTTACAAAGTTGTCTAAACTATAATCCAGGTGCAAACTAGGTGTTGATTTTTGCTACGGTGGGTAGGTGTGTTATTTTTCTATGGAAAACAGTTACAAAAACTACTAAACACAGTGTTGGGGCAATCTTATCTAGAGCTGAACCCAAGTCTCCTTGCAAAACACGTCGGAGGCAAAGCACAGTATTCTGATTTCTAAAATGTTGATTAAATAAACTGTTTTATAAATGAATACATTTGAAAAAACTGAAATGAAAACAACATCTAGATTAAAGTAAACCTGCATTCCCATGAAAGGACTTGTAAATCTCAAGAATTTGTAACACTTAAATATGAACACTTTTTATGTTTTCACAAAGTGCTGTAGCTAAGCACTGGGGCATAAGATAACCACGATACAACCATATGTAATAATATGTAATATTTGTTTCTGCAGCCAATGTCTGTTAAAGAAATTAAAGTACTGTCTTAGCATACGTTGATAGAGTATAATTCTGGTCCCTCATACAGTATATATGCTTTATACTGTATATAGAATATGTGGGAGGAAAGGAAAGCAGCAACACCAGAAGTTGGAAAGGCCAGAGAACACACAGTATGGAATTTTAAAGATATCTCTAAACTTCCTGAGGAGTTGGTAAACTAATAACAATAGTGATGTTACAGTAACAATGAGCATATGTAAACTGTAGCTTCTGTGCAAGAAGACGAAGCCTGTTTAATTTCAAATGAGAAAGACCAGCCTTCCAGCTGCATGTAATAATCTACTTACAAGCGGATGAGTACGATTGACTGAATATTCTCCTATCATTCATAACCTTTCTTAATCTAAACTACCTTTGGCTGTATTCTCGAATACTTCAAAACCTGTCCTCCTTATATTTATATGCATTAACAGGCTGAAGCCTAATTAGTAGAAATGCCAATATTGCTCTGCCCTTTTTTTCTGCACAATGAGAAATGAAAGAGCAGTAAAAAGGTCACCTCGAGGACTTCAGCCAGTGAACAATGATTTGAGAAAGGCAGGGGAACAATAGCTTCAGTCTGTCAAATTAATTAACCTGGAAACATTTTTAATTCTAAAGCATGACAGAAAAGACAGGAATTCCATCACCAGTAATGAGCTAAAAGCTGGCAGTAATTGCTTGTCAGAGTAATTTGTATATAGAACCTCAGATTTTGTCAGTAAGAACACAAATATGTATACAGTCTTCAAATATGATATCCTCAAATAATGGTAATTAAACACTAATTTAGCAAAAGTATAAATCGAAATTGAACATTTATGAATTAAAATGTGATATATGAGCAACAGTATTGAGTATATCAATAGTTTAGGTATCCATTGTCTAACCTTTTAGAGCCGGAGCCTATTCTAGCAAGCAAGGAGCACAAGGTGGGATACAAGCTGAATGGGATGCCAATGCATCGGTGGGCACACACAGACATGCACACACTCACGACAGGGCCAATGTTGCCAGATTTATTAAAGAAAGCCTAACAGAGTAAAAACAAAACTCTGTACCATGTCATCACTGGTAAAATGTCCTTAAAGATGAGGAATAGATTTCTTCCGGGTTCCGTTTTTGGCTTGTGTCTCCTCTGTGATTGATAGGTCACCACTGTCCCTAGCAGAACATTTATGGTGTAAACTGAACAAAGCAGGTCACAAAAACAATGGCAACCAGAAGAATCCACCACCTTTTTATAGTATTACAATATGAAATCATTATAATATAAAGCAGATGACACCTAGATATGCTCTGGAAGACATAATTAGTTGAATGGACCACATGTGTGCACTTACTGTAAGGTGTTTCACATGAGTTCAGGTTAAATACACCTGTCTCTGGTTGATTAATACAGCACCCAACAGAAACTCCAGTATGTCGTGGATATATAGGAACTTTCAAAGCAAATCCTAGATAGTTAGAATTCAGGAATTGGCATAGGAAAATTTCCAAGGGGTTGAATATTGCCCAGATGGCATAATCGATCAAAGGCTTGTATTTCTGCCTGGCAGCACTGCAGCCCAGGGTTCAATTTCAGACCTGTGATTTTCTGTGTGGAGTTTCTGTGTTCCCCCTGTGTTCATGTGGGTCTCCTCCGGGTGTTCCACTTTCCTTGCCCAGTTCATAAACATACAGACAGGTGAATTGGCCTATGAAATAATTGGCCCTTGGTGTGAGTGTGCATGTATCTGTGGGCTGCCCTGTGGTGAAGTGGTGTAAGATCCAGGGTGTCCCTTGCACCTGTTGATTGTCAAGATGCTGTAGGCTCTGGCTCCCTCACATCCCTGAATTGGAAGGAACAGTTAGAAAATGAATTATAGCTGGATAAATGATGGATTGAGGTAAATCCGCCAAAGCACGATCGTGATTCTGTGCAGAACACGGCGTCCTCAAAAACTGAGTATCCAAGTGAGAAGGGCATTAATCAGGGAGGCCACCAAGAAACCTACAGTACGACATTTCTAAATTAATTACAGTCTTCCCCAGCTGAGATGGGAGCAACTGTGCTTACAATACAACAATTGCCTTGGTGATTCACAAATTTGGGTTTCATGGAAAAGTGGCAAAACAAAAGCAATTGTTGAAAAAAACTTACATCAGGTCTCGACTACAGTTTGCCAGAAGACACGTGGGAGGCTTTAAGACCAAATGGAAGAAGATCCTATGGTCTGATGAATCTAAAATGGACTTTTTTGGCTTCAATGCTAAGCTCTATGTTTGGCGTAAGTGTAACACTACACATGATACTGAGAACACCATAGTTACCAAACATGATGGTGGCTGAATCATGCTATGGGGATGCTTCACTGTGTCAGGACCTGGATAATTGACTTGTGAAAACAGAATGCAGCAAAGTACACAGAAATTCTGAAGGAAACCTGCAGCAGTCTTCCAGAGACCTGGGACTTGGAAAAAGATTCCCCTTCTGGCAGGACAATGACCCAAAACAATTGTGCAAAGAAGAATGGGCAAAAATTGCAGATCGAAATGTGCAAAGCTGGTACAGACTTATTCAAATAGACTCATGGCTGTAATGTCTGCCAGAGGTGCATCTACCAAAGACTGACAAAAGGAGGTGAATTCTTATGCAATGAGTTATTTTCTGTTTTATGATTAATTTAGGAGGCTTCGTAGAATTTTGCTTTCAGTACAATAGGTTCCTATAACCAACTTGTTATGTGGATGTTTTATTTGTGAGAGTTCCATATATATTTTCTAAACAACACATTAGGAAACAAATCCTATTTTCAATTACCTTTCATTTACTTTTTGTCCCCCATTAACCCCTGCTGTATGACCTGCATATAGTGTTCCACACAGAACAAGTAAAAGTAACAGTTAAATTTACTCTTTAAGATTCTTGTACACTGTAGAGAAACTTAGCAAGTTGGAGCTTTATTATAACAGTTAGCAGCAAAAAAACTTACAAAATGAATCTTTTCAAGCTGCACTCTCAAAATAATAAGGTACATAATTATCTCTAAGCATGCATTCAGCAGTGCATTAACTAGAGTTAGAGTTTTGGAAGCAGCGTTAACTTGTCTTGCTGAAGGAATTATAAGATGGTATTACAAGACCCAGTGAGCAACGATGTTCACCCTGTGCCTCTACAGTATAACATCATAATTTTTACAAAACCTTAGCTAATTTTGGATAAATATAATCCAAATGATTAATAAAACTGTAGCACTTGTTGTAAATGCAACCAATGCAGAACTAAGACTGCCAGGCTGTCTCCGTTACTCAATGTATACAATATTTTGTTTCAAATTATTTGATGTGTTGAGCTGAGTATATTAATTTGAAATGTGACTCATAGGCTTTAATACTCTTACTACTCAAATAAGATTCATTGAGTAACCAAGGTAGTAAAATGCCCGGAAAATAACACTCAGAAGTCAATAGCTTAAAACCCATTTTTATACAGTGATCCATTTTTTAGACAAAACAGACATCCGCCCATTTGTAAGTGCATTTGGTCTTATTTAAAAGAAGAGAATCACAGAAGATGCACTAAGATGCTAAAAAATGCTAAAAATATTTTTTTCTAAAATTTGGAATAAAATGAGAACACAAATGTGCAATGTACAGTATCATCATCCAAGCCTTTCTTGTTATTGGTGGTACCTCTTCCAGGTTTTGTGCACCCAAATGACACCTAAGCCCAAATTAGACAGCTATGATAGACGCATTGTTCAATAAGGATTTTATGTGCAGCATAGTTACCACTGTCCTCTCAGCTCCATCCCAGAGTCACACAGTAAAGCTACACATATATATCAAGATAGGATATGATTCAATGATTCCAAGAGGAGGCAATAAATAGGATTACAATACAGCCCCACCATCATCATTATTATTATTGTTATAATTATTATTATTCAATTCATTGATTAACATTAGACAAGCAAATCCATTTCTGCCACTGTGATATGCCAAGAGTTATCAAGTGGTACAAGCACTTGTCAGCTTAGTGGACAAACAGATGCACGTTTCCAAGTCTTAACACATACTTTACTTATGTGATCACACCCTGTGCATGTCTTCTAAATACAGAGGAGCAGCAGAAAAGTAGAACATTAAACATTTACTGTATGTGCAATAAAGACACCAATCCAATCCAAAAATACTATAATACTGTTTAAATACACTTAGATAAAATTACATTCTGTGTAACATTTCTTATATTTTTATTACATATTCTTTGACTCTACTGTAATTAGGAAGGAATGATGCTGTACTCTCATCCAGCATGATTACTTTCAACTTGAATTACTATACCCAGTATTTGAGGTACACAATTTTTTCAGTACAGAAAAGAACTTCCCAAACCTACAATGTTGAGTACTGCATTACGCATCACTTAAGCTCTGTCCTACCGAGAAACTGTCACCCTGGGAATCAGAATGTAATTCAGTTCTCCTGCTCAGCTAATTATCCATCTTAACCTTTAGGAAGCATCTGACAGGGAATCTGCAACATCCTTCTAAGAAAGATGATTGTTGATTACAGAATGTATGAGCTGCTCTACAGAAACTGAGGCTTGCTCAGCAAACCAATCAATATCTACTGCTGAAAATAGTTAAAATGCCTATGGACTTCATACTGTAGAACATGTAGTTTTGTCCTTCTCAAAGTCAAAAGAATTTAAAATGTCTAGGTTAATACTGTGTGTGAAGCATATGTGAAGAACATTTCAAATTAATTTTCATTTATCTTCTTTAGTACAGAATTTGGTTTATTTTCCCTAACAAAAGTATAGGAAATCATAACCTACCCTATCAAGACAGTGCACTGCCAGAAAAAGTAGTACTGTATCTTTTATATTCCGTTTGAAACCTTGCAGCTTTCAGGATTTCTCGGCACAAAAAAAAGATGAATCCATATACAGTAATATGTTGTCTGGGGAGCAGGAAAAATGTCATCATGTCACAAAATGTTTCAAAACTTGTTAGTTTGTTGTATTTCCAGGAGCGATAAATCCTTAATGCAGTGGATGCATTAAATATACACTTTATTTGAAAACAGAAGGTCAAGGTGTTCATGAAAGCATAGTGTAGTTTGCAACAATTTCATCATTGTTTTGGTGAAAAAAAATAGAAGAGCGAATTATTGTAACAGCCCAATGTTTTTTTTTCTATCATTTTATTGTTAACAGTAATTATCATACCTGTGATCTTCATTGTTTCAAGCAATCTCCAAACAATAAACAAATAAACTAATACTCTTCAACTTTACCCTTTAACTTTTACTTTAAAGTACTGTAGATCTATACCATTAAGGCAATTGGTTAGTACAAACCTCAGAATAAACATCCCCTGTCCTAATTTTATCATATACATTAACTTTTAATAAGTAGGAGAAAATGACTTTTATGTAAAAAAAAATAATTCTGCCAATAAGTCTATTTTGGATGTTTTCCTTTTTATTTTAAAAAGAATCAGTCATGAAATCTCTTAAAGAGAAATTGCTGCGTGTGGTACAGTATTTTTTTTTCTCAACACAGAAAGCAAATGATTAACAAGGGCTCCTCTGAGGCTTCCCACAAGCATCTCTTGTAAACACGTTTAATGAGAGAAGGAAATGAAATGAGCTACATCATTACATATAAATCTTCACAGGAGGCTAAGCTTTAATTCTGAATCTAATGAAACACGTGCTATTGAATTAACTCACTGAGCCATCTCAACCATCTTTGCAGATAGTCTATATAAATGGCCAAGTCAGTTCCTTTATTAAGTCAACTACTGTAGACACATAGATGGCTTTCCACTTCCAGTAGCAGTGTGATACAGCTAGAAAAAAAAAAAACTAGTTTATTTGCAGTCAGAACTGTTGTAGCCTAGGAAAATAGTACCTTTATGTAGTGGAACAGATGCTCCACCATAGCAGAGAGGAATGTGGAATGAACAGGATTCCCTGTGGGTAATTCTCCTTATCTGTACTCACTGAAGTGCAGAGGATACTCTAGCAGCCAGAGATAGAGACCAGACATGTATCCTGGCCAGGTTAAAGAGAGTAAGATAAGAGCTAAATGAGAAACTTGATCCACAATGACAGGGAAGGAAACAAGCCTTTACATAGTGCCATTTGACTCACTTTAACTAAAGAGATTTTGCCTCCAGACAGCAGTCTTCGAGGAGAAGATGTAAATTTTTTTTTCAAAAATGTAAGATGAGAAATACTTTTACTCTAAAATCAATGTTATCACCACCGAACAATCACTACCTTCAATAAGAGTCAGAATAAATCATTAAGAGACTGAAATGAATGCAGTTTGTTTTCTTACAGAACATGTAACTTAAGGAAATACAGCACTACTGACTGAAACTGTAGTATTTCAACTCTTGGTTACACAAATTATGGTGCTTCACCTTAATTGCTCCCATCACTGAGCTATACAGTATGTACACTCAGGCGTTTCTCTCAAACATGGTGAATTGTGTACTTCAATAATACTACAGAGTCAGGAACAGACAGGAGGAGTATGTATTTTTCCAAGCTTACTACTGTTACTACTTTATTTGGTACTGACCATACCAAATACAGTAGTAAGCTTAGAAAAATACATAGTGCTCCTGTCTGTTCCTAACTCTGCAGTATTATTGAAGTACACAATTCACCGTGTTTGAGAGAAACGCCTGAGTGTACATACTGTATAGCTCAGTGATGGGAGCAATTAAGGTGAAGCACCTTGATTTGTGTAACCAAGAGTTGAAGTATTTTGCGTCATCACGTGTCACGATGCGCGAGGCCGTAGCCAATTACCTCCAGTACGTGTCTGTGTCCCGCACTTTGAATGGCTGAATCTGTAAAATGGTTGAGATCTGACAGACCTCTGAACAGTGTGAGACATGTATAATATTTTCACTTGACTGAATTAAAAAAATCTCTGAATGGGAGATTCTCTCATTTTCTTAATTTTTTAGTGTCAAAACAAATATCAGCACAGCTCAAATAAAGTCAATATTAGCCTGAGCTGTTAGTGGCGCAAACAAAGTTTCATGACTGTCAGAATTAATAAGTTGTAATGAAACTAATATTTCTGTCTCAGATTTTTCCATAATGGATATTCAGGCAGTACTTGAACGGCAAAGTGTATTACTCAATGTTTTGAAAGGCGTGTTAAATGTCACTGTGATTTTATTTTATTTTAAGAAGTCTAGCATAAGGCTCACCACGCTAAGCTAAGGGCTAATATCTGAGAAACCTGCAGCAGATTGCAACAGGGCAGCAGTAAGTATGAGCATTGCAAAGGAGGAGGAGCTGAAACTGGTGAGTGTGGGAGGCAGACTTCTGTGTAGAATCTGAGGTAGCAGAGGTTCTGCCCATTTCTAGAATCCACAGGAGGCAACCAGCAATCCACAAAGCAGGGATACATGGGGGTAGGCTGGTTGTTTTGCAATGGTGTTTACAGGGGACAAGCTCAGATATAGAACGTGGGCAGCATTTGGGTGGGCGGATGTCTGGAACTGTAGCCTTGGGGGGGTGGGATTCACAGTAATCCATTAGGCCATTACTGCACATTCTATCTAGCAGTGTAGGTTGCAAGAACAGAACGTGTAGATTGAGCTGATCCGTGTGACCTGCAGAGGCAGCTCAAGCCTGCACAACCAGCAACACCCCAGCATCACCTCTACAAAAATGTAACCTTCAAGTGCAAACACAAGACAAGGATTCCTTCAGGATGAGATGGATTTATCTTTAGAAAAAGAAGTCATTGGGGTCTGTTTTATCAAGGTCCTCACTTCAAAGTAAACTGTACTTCTGGGTAAAAAAAAACAGTTGGAATTTTCAGAACCCAGGCAACCGCAATATATAACAACCATAAGCCATTTTGCTTTTAAACATCAAATAAAAAAAAAGACATACAGATGTCAAATCCATTAAAACTGCAGTTCCAGGCACTATTTTCAATATCTATGATGTAATGTTTTCAACAATATGTTTTTGTTATAGTACAGTATATAGAAAATTTAGGACTACAGATTACAAAAGCCAAGAAAAATATAATTTAGACTGAGGGCAACTGTTTATCAATAAACAGCACATATAGGATGCCACAACCTGTTCACTTTGTCCTAGCTATTCTGAGAACCCAAGAAAAAACAAAAACTTTTAAAAAGGTTACAGAATAGTGGCCATTTAGCCCACCTAAAGTATCTAATTTGGTTGCTACAGTGCTAGTTTATTGACCAGAGAATCTCATACAGCAGTTTCCTGAAAGGTCCCAGAGAGATCCTGTTTCAAAAACATGACTACAACATGGCAGCCCTTGCCACTACCCCTTGCAGAATAAGCGTCTGCTATTTAGAGTCTTAAAAATGCTTAACATTGGTTGCTTCCTTAAATTCAGACAAATTGATTACAGAAGACTACATTTTACTACCTGCATATACTGTATTCAGCGGCCAGAACTTCTACTGAAGAGTTACTGTATATACGTCTTCTATACTATTTTCACCCTTCCTATTTTGTGTCATCTACAAACTTACATATTTTTTAAGTATAGACCCAACAAGATAATCAATATACAGTAAATTAGGGAACAATGGACCTAACACAGATCCCTGTGGTATTCCACTGTTGTATCACAATCATTTTTCAGTCAAAATACATGCATTGCCTTAAGTACCAAAAGCCTTCAATTTAAGAATTAATATTTAAGAAGACATTTATCACAAACAAACTTTCTTCTGAAACTCTAACCATATCATTGGGCTTGGTTGTATCATTTACCACTGTTACTTGTGTAAAGAAGTCTAGCAAGTTATACATGTTGACTATACCCTGGAATTCTATTGACTTACAGATGAGTCTCTATTTTAGTGTGAGTTATTGACTCTTCTGTAATAGAAGCAAGACTTATTGGTCTATAATTACTTGAAATGGCTTTTTCACCCTCTTAGTGGATGGGTGCTACATTAGCAATTTTTCAGTCGATGGGTTTCTAGATTCTGTTGTTGAGTGACTGTTGGAAGAGATCCAGTCATGGTCTGTATCTGATATCTCCACATTTTGAATAGGTAGAATGTTATCAGGCCTTGCAGATTTATTCTAAATCTTCGTAGGACCCGTATCACATCTGCCCCCTCTATGTTAATACTATTTAATACAGAATTGTAATTTTCCTCAGGAACATCTCTGGTAAATGTACAATTCTTTTAAAATTAAGTTAATTCCATGCTGAAAAGTAAAAAAAAAAAAACAATTTTGGAGCTCTGGAGACTCCTTTAGGTGTGTCAAAATAAATCAAAACAAAATGATCAGAGTCTGAACATCGCAACCCAAAGCTTAGCATTTCTTTTGGCAGTAAATGATGCAAAGTAGAAACTAATCAAACATATTTATAACTTAAAACTAAAAATGGAATTAGAGTTCAATAATAAGACATGCTATTTCACTCAAAATGCAGCATGTGCTTAGGCACACTGTTGAGATTAATTAGTATATGCGTGTTCCTTTGTTACTACACAATACTTGCCAGTTCTGCCTGGCCAACAGCCCAGACACCACTAAAAGCATTTCTCAGAATGCTGATCATCAGTTTCAAAGACAACAGATGTTAAATCAAAAATATTTCACCATTTTTCCTTAGCACTAATTGATGCCAGGATTTTGAGCTTCACAATATGACCTTCCTCTGTATTTTATTTTTTTCTGGCTAATTCAAATGTAAAAGATAATACCAACACAATTACCTGTGGCCATTGTACAAAATGGATTTGAGAAGCTATGCCCAAAACATAAAAAGTGAATGGCTATTGTTCCACGTTCTTTGAGTCAAAAGTCTGTCAGCTGTAAATTACATACAAAAAGAAAGACTGAGGATTTTTCACCCTTCAGTTTAGACTGTTTAATCTAAACTGAATCTCATCTTGGATTAGTTTTTCAAACAGAAACCCCATCTACAAATATACTACAGAAATAGATGAGTAATCTGTCTTGAAAACACGAGTTCCTCAAAAAAAGACTTTGTCCAATTTAACATGGTGAGTTTTCATTTAATAAAAAGTGAATGGGACATAATGGTAGAATACTCTAATTGGGGGAAAAAACTTTGGAAAAGCTGCAAGGCAAATTCCAAAATATTTTAATTTAATTCAAGACATGACTAACAGCATATAGATGGCACTTGATGTCAACAAGTTCCACACAAGGAGCAAAAAAAAATGGGCTTCAATATAAAAATACAAACAATACAAAACCAAACAAAAAATGATTATACATAGTTAGAAGCACTGAATTGAAATCATGCTACTTTCAAATTGACCCATGCACTAGTAAGACTTGATTCAATTAGAATACTATGTACAATTTAAGTGACAAAATTTCTCCTCTGCGATCTACCCAGAGAATTTCATCCAGATACATGCGCGAGCTCAAGGGAATGTCCTACATTTACAGACTAAAAGAACTAGACCTACAGTATTTATCCTCAAACACAGATGACAAAGATCTGATATAAGTATTAAAAGTCTTTAAAGACAAAAGACAAACATAACTATACAAGCTTCGATTGAATCAACAAATGTTAAATGGAAACTAAAAGGAGGTGTATTTAAAATTTAAAACAGGCTAAAAAGACCAATAATGCACATGACATAAAAAGAGGAGGACATTTTGCACTATAGAAATAATCCATAATTCATATGAAATTCCACAGCTCTTCTCAGTACTAAAACCCAAACACATAGGGTTTTTGGTTTATCACTAAAGTGAAGGTGAGCTGCAATCTGAATCTCACATTTACTGGAATTATTTGGCTTACATCTTACTAACTAGAAGAAAAAAGTCATAAAGAAAGAAATGTCCTTTATACCTGCATATTAATAGATATTTTTTAAAGAATGGAAAAGGTTACAGTGATAAATATCACAATTTTCATGCTGAATGTTGCTCACAAATGGAACTCTATTGTAAGCCCACACAAGCTGTAAGTCAATTAACATTTCAAGCTGCCTGAAATGCCGTCTCAGTGATCACATGAAACTCCAGGAGGTGAACACTCATTGAAGCTTTCATGGTTGTGTCATTACTGTCATCCATTTGATGTCTCCATTGCAAAATATACCAAAGTATATTGTATTACATAATTATTATAATTACTTATTATATAAGTCAAAGACAATGTTCCTCAACATTGAAATACACAAGCTTAGTTTGTATCAAGAACTTATTTGTATGAAATTGTGTTGGCTTATCTTTCAGATCATTGTGTTGTTCGTTGTACACCTTTTAGCTTCTTTACTCATTATGTGGATTGAGATTTTACCTTTTCCCATTACTGCCTTCTATGTAGAAACACATGCAAGAAGGGGAGTCTTTATATCTGCTTTGTGTCACACTTTGTTTAACTGTGTCTTTGAACTATTACTAATGTAATCTGGAGTGCTGAGGTGAAGCTCAAAATGGATAATCTAAATAGCAGGCAAAATGCTAGAGTGTGTCTAAGAAAAAAAACATGTAACAATGATAAAACTCATTAAGGAAGGGAATGAATTACAGTTTAAATGGCATAACGGGATCAATAGTGTTTTGTGCTGCTGAGAGCAGAGAGTGAGCAAAAACACCTTGAAGCTGGTTTCAAACAGAGTGGAACAGGTCAGGTCACACATACTGTAATCCTTTTTTCAATGCATTGTGTATCAGTGCGAACCCATTGCTTCCTTATGCCCATTTTGTTAGTAAAAATGTTACTAATGCAGTCTTTTCTTGTAGAATCAACAGGGCCAACGTCACAGGGATTTCAGCCAGCTCCAACTTCTTATTTTAGGAATTAAGCAAATTATGTCTACATGTACGCCACCTGGTGGAAAACCTAATTTCCTTTTTCGGCTCATTACACAAACTGAAATGCAGTACACATTTTAATATCAAATGAGAATGTTTAATCTTACTTCTTACATCTGATTGTAATGCCGCTAGACAAAGTTTACTGCAAGGTCTATGTTTTTCAAATATACCATGTCATAGTGACTGTGCAAATATTCTTAATATGGATAAGACTAGCAGATTTAATGGGAGTAAGCCCATCTAATTTAATGCACTGATTTAAGAAATACTATATTCTGTATATTACATAAACAGTAGTAATGAAAACTGCAATGGCAGCCATAGCAAGCTTTCCTCTGATATTTTACTTTGGTGATTTGAAGAGCAGAATGATCTATTAAACCTGTGTATTTAACCTTCATGATTTTTTACAATGTTCACAATGAAAGACACTACAGTAAAATATGTTTTTTTTTTTCTCTGTAACAATGTGTCCTGCTCAGGCTCTTTTTGACATTAATGTGAAAAATAATTGAATATCCTGTTGAAAACCGTTGTCAGGAAGGCGTCTATTATAAATTTGGTGCCTGACTGAAACTGACAAACACAGGTGCACACAACACCTGTGTGTCGAGGGGGGTAATAGTGTAAAAAGCAGGAGGGTGGGTTTCTGGATACAGAACAATGCAAAATGCTGTACAGGTTTTCAGAATCACCACCCTACTTAGTAAAGTCTGGATTCTAAAGTCTTTTTTGCTCCATTTAATAATATACTGTATAGAAACACAAGACATTCTTCTCTGCTCTTCTAATGACACTCTCTCATGTGATGCCTGTTACGTGCTTTATTTCTGTATAACGATTACTTATCTGCAGTGTTCATCCATTCTTCCTTAATACTTATTTATCTTTCCTACATTTTCCTAATAAAAATGTCTCATTTTCAACCATTACATTTCTGAATGAGGAATAAATTAGACAATGTGTATTGGTCCTCTAGCGTCCTAACGTACTGTAAATGTCTTAAATGCTTAAACAGTACTTTGTCCCTTTGCTAGGTTGGCAGAATTTCTAGTATATACCCACAATCACACAGTAAAACCATATTTCCACACTGACAGAAGTCATATACAGTAAATACACAGCATATATGGAGGGTTCATAAACAGTCAAGTAGAACAGAGAAGAAAGAAGCCTTTCACATTATAGCATTATGAGAGGGATGTCAAACAATGAAATGGAGAAACCTGGAGTAGTCTAGTCTGAAGAAAAGGCATATTACATTATCTGTAACAGTACAGATTATTATAATGCAACATATACATATACTGTATGTGCAACTAAACCTATTTAGTTCATTGTCATTTTTATCCCAACCTTTTCCCATAGCAGGTACAGCATGTTTCAAATACTGCAGAAAATGTATACTGTAGATCATATGGCTTCAATACAGTCATCTTTGCCATATCTGAATAGACCACCTGAGACTTCGGCTCAGGTTCATTGGCCAGGTACCGCTGGGGCAGAGTGGGTATGAGATGTTCAGGGCATCCTCAGTTTGCCATGAAACATACAGTAGATCCCTAGGGCTTGCCAGGCTCCTGTCAGTGTCACTTCTGTAATTCAATGCAATGCAGTTTGGAATGCAAAACACAAAACATGGCAATGTACTATACATTAGAGAGCAACGCAAGCAGGGATATCAGCCTCCACCGTAACTCTCCCCTCACTGTCATGAGAGTTGGAACAAAAATCCAGAGCTGATTGAGAGCTCCTCATAAGTTTGCAGGAAGGAAGTGTAGCGGAGCTAGTTTGGATTCGTTGATGTCTTCGCCCTCACTGCGCGTAGCAGGGACCTCAGCTGCCTGGGCTGAGGGAGGTCTCCTTTAGGTCATGCGGCTAGTTTCCTGTTGCGTTACGCCAGAGACCTGGGTTCGCACCCCAGGTGTTGCGGGACAAAACGGGTGGCGGAGGGCACGAGCCCACACAGAACCGTGTAAGTCACATTGGTGCCGTGAGCCGGATGGGAGTGTCCTTTGGCGAGGCGAAGTCAGCAGGGGAGGGTGTAGCGGAGTTAGTTCGGATACAGTGACGTCTTTGCCCTCACTGCGCGTAGCAGGGACCTCAGCTGCCTGGGCTGAGGGAGGTCTCCTTTAGCTCATGCGGCTAGTTCCCTGTTGCGTTACACACCCCAGGTGTTGCTGGACAGAACGGGAGGTGGAGGGCACGAGCCCACGCAGAACCGCGACGGTCACAGAAGCATAAGTACAGTACATTTCAAATAAAAAAAAAATGTGTATATATTGTCTATTTCTATATTTAAGAAAAACATAGGCAAACACTAGAATCTGATACCATGCAGATTGTATTTAGTACTGCCAATGCATTCAAGCAAGTTCAAGTCACTGCTAACAGCTGGCATGGGCAAAAGAGTTGTGCCAAGGGGAACTATGACTGGTCAGGAGGAGTGGAGCAATCACAAGTAAATAAATAGAAGCATTTAATCTCATGATTTATTTATTCAAAAGGTAGGTGCTTCTTTTGAAATGGGCAACTCCTGGGGAGATGATCACATTTTGTCAACACAGATGAAATTATGTAGAATCTCTATTCATCCATCTTATTGTGCCCTTGTATTTCACATTTACAGAGATGCTTGCTAAAGGTCCTGCATTGTCTCTGCAATGAAAGTAAGGACTCAAACCTTGCCATTTTCGGCTTCCAAATGCAGACGTTTCCTGCCAAGGGAAAATGAGCCCTGACTCATTTCAAGTTTTTATAAGGAAGCTTAAAATTAAATTCAAATTTATTGCTGCTGTTTTAATGTTTTATCATGTGATTTGTGCTTAGCACTTGATATCTGGTTTGTAAATATTTTTTGTGCCCAACGGGAACCGTGTTGTTCCTCTGAGGATTACTCAAACAAAACCAAACAAAATGCAAAATAATACAATCTCAATATAATAAAACACGGCTACATTTTAAACGTACTGTAGTTGGTACTGCCATTCAAATTTGGTATCCATCAACAAAGCAATGAACAGGTGCTTTCATTGTTCTATACTGAGAGGCATTATAAATGCAACAAATGTCATTAGTTTTGATTTTCGTTTGTTGCATTTTTAATGCCTCTCAGCATATTTTAGCTCTTAAACAGGCAAACAATGCAGTGCAGTGACCACAAGACTTAGACTAACTCTCTGACTTTACCATTCCCCTTGTTTACTAAAACAAGAAAAACAGAACTGCTTTTGTATTTTGATTAAAAAAAAAAACAGAACCTGGTTACTTTAAGTTTTACCCTAATTTTGTTTCTGTTTAAAATAATAGTGGCTGTATTTTTTAATTGTCATATGCAGTAAGTTGGTGTTTGTCCAGTCAGGCAGCTCCTTGATAATAATAATAACAATGGAAATAAAGGTGTATAAATATAAAAAAATAACTTCTATATTCATGTTTACTTTTGGGCAAGAAGATATTCATCCATTTCAAAATAAAATTAATTTATGGAGGCTGAAACTTTCTCCTTATTTTATGTTGAATAGCTTTTTAATTTGTTTGCCAAAGGCTCCTTCTTCTTTTAATACTCAGGAAAATGACCCACTATTACACTCTCATTGTATGGAATTTATCAACATTTATCATAATGTCTTTCAAGATGGATTTTTCTTTTTTGCTGCCAGAATATACTAACAGAGATAATGAGTGATGTAACATAAAATATTATATAATATTACATATTATAATTATGTAATATTACATAAAAATGTAAACCCTTTTGACTGTTTTTTTCTAGGTTTGTGTTCAGAAGATGGATTTGCAGGTGGAAGATCTGAGGGGCTGGAGGAATATTCCCTTTGTCCTTTGTGTTCTGAGAGTGATTTGTACTGCTTGGACGATCTTGAACTATCACTTTTCTTAACACCCAGCATGGTGTTTTTAATTATTAAACATTCTGCTACAGAATGAAAACTTAACAAAATAATAGCACAGGATTGTAACACTAAAAAAAGAAACTGAATAGTATCAGTGGAGTCATATATGTTGCTCAATACACCTTTAGAAACTTTGTTCAAAAGTACAAAATTAACAGGATTTTAAATGGGAAAGAAAATATATATCCGACTACGTCAAGTCTACTCAAATTAAAAATGTAATAATGCACCTGTAGCGGCGAGGCTTATTAATAAGAAAGAATTAAGTGTTCTGAGCCTTCCCAAATGAGGCCCCATTTCTCTGTTCATCTCTGTGGTGCAGCCACAGAGAAACTATTCATGCAGGCTGATTTAAGGTTCCTTTGATAAGGACAGCTCCCAAAGGGGGATGCACATAGCTAAGCCTGGCTATCATGATCAATGGTCATCCATTGGCACCTATCTGTCCAGGGAGTGCCAGATGGACATCTGGACTGCATTCCTAAGTGTCAGGAGTAAGTGACTCATATCTCACCTTGATCAACCAATCAGGGACTGGTAGGGCCGAGTAACCCACGTGGGACTCTGATGCCCATGGAACTTTCAGCCAATCAACGAGCTGAAGTTCCTCCAAGTAAAAACAGGCAACACAGAGAGCCTGAGAGATTCAGTGAGATTCAGTGAGGATTCAGGAGAATTCTGTGGACTTTTCTAAAGGGAATTCAAAGGAGAATTCCAGGGCAGGACGGCCCAGGAGCAGAAGGCTCCCAAGGGTAGGACATTCTCGCAGCTCGCCTCCTGACCATCCTGAGACTCAGCCCGGACAACCACAGAACGGCCAGTGTGTCCGAGTGCCAGAACTTTCCTTTGTTCTAAGAGTCTAGAGCGGAGGTTGCCAGAGAGTAACCAGAGGATCCACCCGAGGTTAGCACCAGCAGCAGGCCTCGTGAACAGGTCGGAACTGTGGACAGCTGAATCACTATTCAGAACTAGCTCTTCATCAGGAACGAACCGGTCCTCTTCCTTACTTACTGGGACCCACAGTCATCTTTTCTCCTGTGCACAAACTTTGCTAGTTAAAGCCAACACCAACTAGCCGGTCAGTGAGCATCAGCAGCGCACCGTCGCAAGCTGCACAGCACAGCCTGGCACCGAGCCAGAGAGCACGGATTGGACAGCAACAGCCTGCAACTGTTTCTTTGAGTCCGCAGGAGATCTGAATCCCCAGAGATTGGATGAGTATTTAACTTCAATGCATTACAGCTAGAAAATTCAATTGTTATCCCAACCAGTTGATATCATTTAATTCCTAAGAGTTATGTACTTGTTTGAGTATCTAATGTAGAAGTTATAACCAAGTTCATTTACGAAACGGTCTTAATGAATGATATATTGAACGTATGTCCTCTTGATATATGTAACTCTTTGTAACTGACTGAATATATACCTTTTGTTTTCTGATAACCCTCTCGGTAAGATCTGTTAGGTTTACATGTATATTCTATGTATTAATAAATGTATCCTCGTGTATTAGTACCTGTGTGTGTGCGTTGTTTGAGTTATGTCGCATGGTTGGACTCTAAAGCCATCAAAAGAATCAACTTTGTGATTTACTGCTACATTTAATAATTGTCTCAGTAAATGCCCAAACCCTACAGAACTGGTGCCTTCAGAGAGCCACTACATTACATTTTGGCTATGGCAACGCTACACACCTGTGCATTAATCATTGTGGATAAAATATTTGATTCATTTTCTCTCAACATTTCAATATGTTTATTTAAGAGATGCAAGAAGTCAGAGAACAGTCCAGAGAAGATTTGAGATGAGTTTAAATTTGGGACGAAAAAGGCCATTTCTTGAAATCACTGAAGATGCACACAAGACGTACTGTATGCTCCACAGAGCCCTTTCCTCAAGCAGTGTCACAGAGAGTTTTATAGTCCAATTACAGTTACAGTATGGTCACCCTATGTCATTGTCATTAATTTGTGTTTATGAGGGACCATTGCCCACTATAGAAAAAAACTCCCACACAAGACATAGTGGGCATTTGTGATAACATTATATTTGCCTTTCAGTTAGTTTTGACATTATCGTGTCACCTTCAACAGGCTTCAGTACTCAACCCAGGTCAGAGGAATGACCCCAGACCAGGGTCAAATTACTATGTGATAATACTATAAGTTTCTGTCAGGAAATCTGGAGGTTTTTAACTTACAAATAAGTAGCACGCCAGTCTCAGGTATAATATTATTGATTTCCGACCAAAACTAAATTTTTGAGGTTAAGGTACAGTATATGGAGTGCTTCGCCATAGACATGCACACAATCCGATTCATACAAACTCAGAGGAGTGGGAAGTAATTTGGTAATTCCTGAAAAATTCCATCACATTTTTTTTATTTTCAATATGTTTAATTCTACTACGTTGTGGTAGCAACCAGTTTCTACCTTCTGTTAGTCCAGTTTCAGTTTTATTAGAACACCACAGGATATGACATTTTTCAGTGTTGAGCACTCATATCAAAATAAAAATATTAATCTAAACCCATTTCACTGCATTTTCTAATACAATTACTGCTAAGCTTTGTAAATATATTTGTTGAGGTAATACATTTTACAATTTAAGATGCGTACAGAATGTACTGTACTGTACTGTTATTACGTTAGATTTCCATGTATGCAATAACAATATTGAACACAACTAGCACACAACTGGTCCACAAAATGTTTGGATTGAAAAGGGGTCTGCAGTCAAAAATGTTGATAATTGCTGTAATGTGCTATAAAGTAAGCATAAATCTGATCATGCCATTATGTATTTCAAGTTTTCTGACCTTTTTATAAGATGAGAGTTGTGCTTTTTAACACAACAATAAACTACTAAAAATGGTGAATGATTTTTACAAAAAATATCACTTTTATTTGAACATCCATTCAAGCAGGTTTCTAGTTCTGGGAAACAAAAGGCAGGTTTATCTCTTCCATTGAAAATTGCCAAGCTCAGTGTACACTCTCAAAAGGGATCTGCTTTTGATGTTTACAATTGTGGAAAATGTCTTTTGGCTTCCTCATTTTCCTTGGCTGATGAAAGAGCTCTTTCCCATCGTGCTGCATGTTGTTTTCTCAGCACACTGCAAGCTGCCATAATATCATTCACTGTGGCGCATTTTAGCTTCCATTTCTTTCAAAAGAATCCTCTACTAGGCTTTTAATCTTCTCTTTGGCATTTCAATAACCTCCCTCACAGAAGCGAGACTTGGGCAGTCATATCCATCTCCAAAAGCATCTCAGGCTCTTCCGAATAAAACCTTGCTGACAGACACAAGGAGCGAGAGGAAAATAATTCCATTTCATTCAATCCCATTAATAAGGTTAGCCTAGATGCACATCTTCAAACTGGGGATTGGGAAAGTGGTGAAAGGCTGCATTATTTCTTAAATATACTCCTTTTTAATGCGTCCAAAGCTGATTTTTTTAAGAAATCCATTAGAAAGGTATGGGAGGAGAAATTTAAGTGCATTTAAAAGGTGGTGGGTGAAACTCAGAGCTCCTTTTCTTATTGAATTTGGAATCTTAGACTTTGATGGTTGTTAAAAAAAAGAAAAACCAAACGAATGGCTTAACAAATGCAAAAATACAAGAAAAATATTCATGAAGACCATACATCAAGATTCTTCTAAATGAGAATTGTAAATTCAAAGCAGGACTTTAAGCATGGTTAAATATTTCATGTCCTCTGGTACCATTTGGAACTTTTAATCTTTTAACTTTCACTGGGGGGAAATTGAGTTTTCATACAGAAAATCTTTCATATGATGTCAGCATTAAGTTTTAACATGGCGGAGAATACACTGGAAAGTAGAGTGACATTTTTAAATACAGTTTAGCTTCTGAAAGATAAATTTGGGTTTGCATATACAGTATATAATATACTGTGTCATGAGTGAACCAAATAGGGTCTGGTCTGTCCGGTTGTAGTGTCCCTGTCCCCTCAGTTTCATATTCATAACTGACAGAGCAAAACATGACCTAGAAGTACTGGAGGTGCTCACTCCTCCGCATACACACACAGAAACACTTTGACCCCTCAAAGAGCAATACCATATTACTCCCACCAAACCTGCAAAACCATTTTTAATCATTAATACCATAATTAGTGACCTCATTCCATCTTACCCCCAGAGGAAGCAAATAATGATTGAGTCCCACCCCTCCATGTAAAAACATACTCTTGTATTTTGTACTATAATCTCCAGTCTGTCAAAAAGAAAGTTAAAAAAAATCAACGTGTTTTTAAAATATTAAGAAAAATATTATTTCCTCTTCAAGTGTTCATACTGTACACGTCTTCCTGCTGGAAAGGAAAGAGATGATGAAACGAAGCATTTTAAAACTCCCAAGAGCTGAAACAGCTTTCTAAAAGTACAATGCATTAAACATGTTCTCATAAAATTTTAAACTAGCTTCATCAACTACTTCAAGGTTGCTACCCCGTAGCCTGATTAGTGTACAATATTTCAGTATGTCATGAAACGTGTGCAGTAGAGTGATTCTTACACTCACTCCAATGGGAGATTGTGACTCAACATGTATCTTCCCTGCAGAGGATGTCTAAGGTCATGGTCTCATTAACAATGAAAAAAACTTTGACCCAGTGGTAGCATCACCAGAAATCTCTGAACCTGGATAAATCCTGCTCTCCTAGGGTCTACAAACCCTTAATTGGTTTTCTACTTTTTTCAAGGCAGCTATAGAAAAAGAAAGAATTTATTAAGCCAGACAGTTTCACAGTCATCTTGACAGTGACCTGACTGCTAAACTTCTGTGTCTCCCAGTGCTCATTAAAATAGTTTTCCTATGCTAAAGTCAGATGCTACAGTCTATATCATAAGAGATAATTAATGTGGTTATTTACTGTACTTGTTTTTAAAAAAAGTGTATATGTTTTTTGTTTATCTGATGGAGTATGTAAAATAGAAAACAGCTGTATGAAAATGGATACAATTCAAGGAAAAGCAAAATGTGAATGTTTAGAGTTTTAGAATTCATAAGCTGTGTGTCATTCATGAATAGACTGCACAATTTCAAATGTACTTCACATCAGTAGGTATTTAAGTATGATTTTAGGTCAAGATAGTGCGATACTTATATGATTTGCTTAGCCCATACCATCATCCCAAAAGTCATACAATACAAGATTTTATTTAAAAATCCTTCATTCCTCAATGTCAACATTCAGTCCTGTACTGTATGTCTTTCTGATACACTACAGTCTTTCTACAACATGTAATTTTTATTTTTTAATCATATCAAATTAAAGTTGTAATAAATGAGTCCTCTTTTTACGGGGCCATTGTACTATCAAAATAACACATCTGTCCGTTTACATTTCTTTGTTCATATCCAAATGGAGTGCTTAAAGTTAATAAAAAATTAGAAAAGTCAATATGCTTCTAACATCAAAGAGTACGGTACAAAGAGTATGGTACGGAAATGCAAGAACCTAATCAGGGATTAGCTAACAACGTTGCTTACACAAATGCATTTTTATCAGTATATTTTTTGTGATAATAGTGACAGAATAAAGCACTTAAAGTATAGTAGGTGGCCTCAATACATCCACATTTCTGGTGAGTGATTAGTAATGTAATGTAGAGAATCATTGTTCAAACAAATTGATAATTCCTTACCTTGTCATTAAAACAAAAGCAATTCGTGATAAACATTAACACTTTCCATTAGAAATAGTAACCAAAGAGCCAAAGCACACATCAGCTGCTTCAGTGATTCAAACATTAACTGAAACCTTGGTATTATCCTTCACATTAAGAAAAATGAAATCCAAACTACAAAAGGAAGACATTATTTTTACTTAAACACTGCATTTGTGTAAAGACACATATTCATAATATTTAGATAATTAGAATTTGATGTGAAAAAAATGTTTTCTAATGTAAGACCAAAAAACACAAACGTCTACGCAGTGCTGTTATTTACTACTGTAAGTACAGATGCAGCCATTCAAAGTTAGCGATACAAACCGCACAGATTGAGACATTTAAACACTTACTATCATTCATTTGCTTTTTGGAGGATTTATACATCGCTTCTTGGGCAATGCAGTATATAGAGACATATATGCAAGAAAAAAAAAGTGCAGAGAACATTAAAATATCACTTTTCCTAAATTTCCCTTCTGTCCTAAAACACAGCCATGCCATCAAACATCCTCTATGTTTTCTAATAATACTAACCCTAACCCTAGCTAAGGCTTTGGGTAGTTAGGGTTAGGGTTCAGATTTTCTTCAATGTAACCTAACAGTCAATTAAGCAGAAAATATAATTCAGGTCATCGAAATATTAGTCGGAAAAGACTTAGCAGCCTTGCCACACCAAGCAAAATGTATCAACTGTGGCACAATTTCATTTTTTGACAAGAATTATGCTATTGGAAATTTTGTGTGGAATGGTACTCTCCATGAGCATGGGATCAGCGTTAAATAGGTTAAGAGTCAGAAAAAAAACAAAGTTTAGCTACAACTGTTAAAAAAGTCCAGTGCATTCAAAGCCAAATGCAACAGATTGAGACATTTAACCACTTACCTTCAATCTTTTTGTAGGATTTAGGCAATATTCCCATTTAGGGCAATGCAGTACTGTAACTACTGTATATACCATAAATAGATTTCACATGATCTGTCCTGAAATAGTTTCAATGGATCTGTGCCTGGATTTTCTCTGGAAAAAGAAGCAGCTAATCTATGGTACTTGATCTTCCATTCATAGCTCCATTCGTATGGTAATGAAACCAAAAACCTTTTAAAACAAAATTACTCAGTTTGAGATAAATAGACGGCTCTTCCTTTTATATGAAGCATGAAGAAAACCAAAATATGTATTTAATGATGCAAAATTTCCATTCAGGTTTATTATCACCCCATTAAGGGTAATTATACATTAATTCCACCCTATAGTTTGGAAACAAGAAAAAATCCTGCAGCACAGACACTGAGTCAGAACTCAAGAGAAGGGGCTTTTTTCAACAGAAAGCACTGAATGTCTCTGTAGTATTTCAGAATATTTCCAATAATACCATATTGGTCATTCAAAACTGCTTTTCTCAAGTTCATGAAAATAAACTTTAAATATTTTAATGGAATTATTTTGTAATGTTATATAAATAGGTGAAACACAAACCAGATGACCACAATTAGAAGTGATCATAAAAAGGGGGGTACTTCTTTTCCCCAAAGGGTTGTGGGAGTCTGGAAGAAGCCCAGACATACTGTTGAAGCTCATTAGAATAAAAAGGCAATCTACACCATCTAGTTTATTTAGTGGCCAAAGTAGATAATTGATCCAAGAGTCTCACGGTTCTTTAAAAGAAGACAGGGTAACAACATTTCTGGCAGGCCATTTTAAGATATACACAACCCTCTATGTAAAAAAACCTTCCTCACACTTTCGACGTGTGTTCTGTTTTGTTCCATTGGGTCAACTGTGTCAATGTCTTTGAGGGTTCTGAATATCTGAATGAGGTTCCTCTTTCAAAATTAGAAATTATTCTGTTCTGTTAATGTAGGGCATTTCTTGAAGCCCAGAATTGTACCTACTGTAGTTGCTCATCTCATCAATGGCTCCAGATGAGTCTGTAAAATGTTTTTATTAAGTTTTAATATGCAACTGTTTTAATAAAAGGGTGTTTTCAACTTGCTACAATTAATGAAAAAGTGTGCTATTTTTCATTGGACTGTACAGTATACACTGTTTTGTTTATCTATAAATGTTATGATGAGGCTAGTTCGAAGTAATAGCAACATAGCTAGTAATAGCTGGAAATCCACGTGCTAGAGCTTGGCAAAGTCCGGAGGCTGGCAGAGAGAGCCGAAATGGTGGAGCTCGGATGCCACCGGAGATGTCAGAGGCAGGATGGAGAATGATGGAGATGGATAAAAGGGACAAAACAGCGGTTGAAAACAGGACTAGTCTGTTCTCTGGGGCTGGTCAGGTGACTGATCTTATCAGACGGTTCAGGTTCAGGACTGAAAGCCTTCAGGCAGAGAAAAACATTGGAGATGCAGGTCACTACTGTTAAGTGAACTGCCATAATCCTTGAAGCAGCTCAGTGTCAGAGCACCATACCAGGGGCATAACAGGGTTTAAATAGTGTGGATAATTGGCCAAAGAGGTCAGGAAATTGGGGGAATGTGGCTTCTCGAGTGTATCCGCTTAATTTTTGAGGAAACCGTGGGCTGTGAGCTCCCTCTTGCCTGGGCGTGGCAATAACAGAACAGGACCTAAATCCGAAGGTAAAGGTTTCCCAAAGTTTCAGACGGAAGCATCCTTCACATTAAATCCTTTTCCTTGTTGTGTGATGTACACAAAGCTCCAAAGCTGACTCATTAAGGTGAAATTCAGCTTCTCTCAGCCCGTCCAAATTCTTAATCCTACAATATACGAAGGCCAGGCAGCCTTATGATAAATTGAAACAACAGAAACCCACAGAAAGTTTTCATCCCTCCCTCCATCTCTTGCCTTCGCTTGACTGCTATATTTTAGCTACATCATTAAAGACTGACAATAACAAGACCTGAGGGACCTGTCAAAACCTGAATGAGTGAGACGCCGAGCACGGCACAATATGTGAGAAGCATGATGACCCCTCACACCTCTAATTAACACATCAGATTTACTCCATGTCTCTGCTCTGACTCATAACAATTCCTGTCTGCATGTCAACATTTCTTAATCCTTAAATTGAGAATATATTGACCTCCAGAGTTTACAGTTATTTTTATTATACATGATAGTGTTCCAAAGGATATAAAACTGCACATGCACCTACTAGGGGCAAGGGCCAATTAGATGCAGCTGTCCTTCTAACCAGGCCTTTAAATCTTTGCAGAATTCTCCTATCCTACTCTCTTTACAACCAGCAGCGTTAGTCTGGACTGAACAATGAGTTCCACTAGTTTTTTTTCTGCGCTCGGTGCCACATTAAGTCAATTGTTTGTTTGCTTGAAGAATAATGTAAAGACAGGATCCTAGAGCGAGATGAAATATTTATTTTACTGCTTTAGATTTTTTACTTTTGCCTTAATGCATACATTCATTGGGACCCAGATTTGTTGGGTAATGGACTATGCATACTGAGCAAAGGCAAGACTTAACTGTGTGATCAAATCAGAAAAATGCCAACAAGCTGAGGTGGGGGTTGCAATTAAGAATTAGAAAGTGGTGCAAATGTCAGCTTTGAAAATGTAAAATAATTATCCTGTATTTAGTCCTTCTGCTACACTTTCAAAACTAATCTAATTTTTTAATTGTGAATGACAAATCCACCACAGGACAGTCAAAGTAAAATTAAAAAGCTACCTCTCAAAACCATTTGAGCCAGTGTAAAAGACAGACACACAGCAAGAAAATGGTTGTAGGACTAAAATTCATAGTACTGTACAAAACACTACTAAATTTTTACCCCATTCTTTACAATAACAAAATTAACAGAGATGTGGAAAAGAAAGGTAGATGGTAGCAACTTTCCCTGGTCTACTGGAAGAGCTGAAGATCATTTCTTTTGACACTTTTCTCAGCTATAAAACAGGTTTTACTATGAGTTTGAGTTGCCTGGAGGTTCCTGAGAAAATTATCTTTCCTGCACAATATTTTTAAAAGGTTTAATAACTACTTAGGGCTTTTCATGGGTACGAAACTAAATATGGATTCTATCATGAAATTAAGACAGAGAAACAAAATCACTATCAGTATTATCAATGACCTCTAGGTATTACAAACAAACCAAAACCATAACCATAAAATGTACAGGTGTGCAGCTTTTCATTCTTTTGTATCAACGTTTCAAATTCATTTTGTAATATATATCAAGTAATATAGGTGCTTTTGTTTAATGTTCTCCTTGGTTCAATTCAATAAATTTCCATTCTCAAAATAATTTCAGGCCTCAGAGAAACACAATGGATTTTCAGATCATCCTGCTTACAAGCCTTGTTTGAAATTTGTACAGCTTACATTTCACAAACATCTGGCATGCAATCCTCATTCCAAAATACCTTTATGTAATTAATATGTAAATTCAGGGAATGGATGAGCATTTCATCCAAGCCAACATCTGGTACACAGTACAACGTTCTTTGATAAACACATACTATACTGTACATGGTCACATATATCCCTATTTGTTAATGACACAATATGTCTTTGCTTGAAAAAACAGTGTGTCACATGATGCACAATTTACAATAGATTACTTTTCACTGGCAAGTGGTACTGTACATACCTCAAGCCAGAGTGCCTAAGGCTGTTTTCGACCTTCATATCCTCTGATCTTTTTTTAAACTAAAGCATCTTGTAATGTAAGTGCAAAGTAGCATGAGCTCCTGCAGTTTCAGAATAGATCATCTCTATTTGTGCAGTCCTTCCAGGTAGGTTGCTCATATGGCAAGGACAACTATTCATAGTTCATTTCTATAAAATTAATGTCTGTAGTACGTGTGGTTTGTATGCATTGTTGTAAATGCACATAAATACTAAGGTTATTTTGTCATGTACAGTACCATATTGTGCTAAATGCATTTTTCCAGGAATGCTAATTTTTTTCCTGACTTCTTAGATTAAAATTATACAGTACAGTATGCCTTTTATTTCAAATATCATTTTTTTCTATTTTACAGAAATTAATTATAAATCTGAATAAACAAATATCACTGGTAATCTTAAGATTTATGTTTTGTGTACCTTTGTGACATGGTATGTTTAGAGATCATCTGTTGGTCATCATCAGCATTTGAAGCTAGTTTCAAGCACCATCTACATTATCAAAGATGTCGTAAATACTGACATAGATACAGCGGTTATCAAAAGTATTCACCCCCTTGGAGTTTTTGATACTTTATTATTTCAATATGGAATCATAATATATTTAACTTTTTGTCATTGATTGACAGAAAACACTCTGTAAAGTGTTAAGGTGAAAACAAAATTCTACAGATCCTCCTAAGTTAATTATGAATATAAAACAGAAAATTACTAATTGCATAAGTATTCACCCCATTCAAGCCAATATTTGGTAGAGGCAGGTTTGGCAAAAATTACAGCCGTGAGTCTTCTTGGGTAATTTTTGTCCAGCTTTGCACATTTGGCCACTGCAATTTTTTACCAATCTTCTTTGCGAAATTGCTCAGGTGGGAGGGGAAAAGTTGGCGAACAGCAATTTTTATTTCCTGCAACATATTCTTGATTGGATTGAGGTCTGGGCTTTGACTGGGCCACTCTACAACATTGACTTTTATTTCTTTTTTACCACTCCAGCTTGGCTTTGGCTGTATATTTTTGGTCATTGCCTTACTGGAAGATGAATCTTCTCTCAAGTCCCATGTGTTCTGCAGTCTACAGCAGGTGCTCCTCTAGGATTTCTCTGTACTTTGCTGCATCCATTTTTCCTGCTATCTTCACAAGTCTTCCATTCCAAAATGTAGAGAACTATCCCCATGTCTTGATACTGCCACCATCATGCTTCATATTAGGGATGGTATTCTCAGAATTATATTCACAGTGACACATGCGCCAAACATAACATACCATTGAGGCGTAAAAGGTCAATCTTAGTCTCATCAGACCACAGTGTCTTCTTCAGCCTGGTCTCAGAGTCTCTTACATGCCTTCTGGCAAAGTATAGTCAAGATTTGATGCGAGTTTTTTGACACTCGCCCTTGGAGCCCAATTTTGTGATACACCCAGGCAATTGTCATTTACACAGTTTCAGCCATGGAACACTAATTCCTTTAAAGTTGTCACCCCGTTCTTCACAGTTTCACAGTTGTACTATATTTTCTAAATTTCTTGATAATGGGCTTAACTGTGTTTTGGAGGATATGTAATGCTTTATATGAACATGGGGAGAACATAGAAACTCCACACAGAAAATTACAGTTCTGGAACTGAACCCTAGGCCCCAGGGCTCCAAGGCAACAATGCTAACCATTGATCAACCATTTCATCTGGATGATATGATGTACCCTTCCCCTGATTGGTGCTTTTCAATAAACCCCAGTTCCTGTGTTTTCATGATCTAGTTTTTGTTGGGAGCTATACATCAGCTGTGGGATATAATATATAATATATATAATATATATAATATCTAAACTCACGTGAAACACCCTAATTGCATCTAAAGACACCAGAAGTTGCACCAGGGCCAATTTAGGTGTGTTAAACACATTAAAAGGGGGTGATCACTTATGCAATCACTTATTGACTGTTTTATATTTATTAATAATTTAGGGGGATCTGAAGAATTTTGTTTTCAATTTGATATTGTAGAGTGTTTTGTGTTGATCAATTCCCAAAAATTCCAAATAAATGCATTGTGATTCTATGTTGTAACAGTAAAAAATAAAAAGGTCCAAGGGGGTGAATATATTTGATAGCCACTGTACAGTAGGTTACTAGGATACTGGTAAAATATTCAACAGCAGGTAGCTGAAATAGCCATTGCTTGTTTTAGTGACATGAAACTAATGAACCTTCTTTGCTGGCTCAAAAATTTACAATTGCATTTATGGTTTGTTTTTAGGGCCACTATCACTGCAATAAGCATCAAATTCACACCAACACACCGAGCGGGATTAGTGAACCACATAGGTACTGTAGGTAATAATGACATCTGACAGACTCATGAATTACAAGCTTAAAGGGGAAAAATAATGTACCATTTTATTGCATCAGCAACGTGTCTTACTTCTCATTTGCATTCATCCCCCATTAAGAGGGGAGAAACACACGAGTTGTAGTCTAAAGCAGGAATAAACTGCATTTGTCAATGAGAAAATCAAAGCAAATAAAGTGTGTAGTTAAATAATGCAAAACCTTATGGCTTCTCTCATGCGCTTCACATTCAGTTTTTAGACATCCCTAATATGAGAAACCAGAGATTCCCTAATGAGAGCTTGTGTGTATATTTATATGGAAATTTATGGAAGCTGTTCAGGGATTGCTAATGAGGTATTTGCAATATTCCCAGGCATAGCAGCATTCAGCTTACTAATAGGAGATTTCCAGTGTGCTTAAGGGCAGCTTATGACTTGCTTAACAAAAGCTGGCTTCTTTGCCTTGGCTTACTGTATATTGCTTACAGCAAATACAAAAAATACCTTTCTACCTGTACGTTTCATATTGCATTTGTGGAATTGGGTATTTAAAATGACTGAAAGATGGAGACTTTGAAGGAGAATTTTAAGACTTGAGAGGAAATATGCTGAGAAGATATGAGACACACTACTCCTGTTTGCCATTACTCTAAGGATCAACAAAAATGGTTACCCTTTATTTGAATCTGGCAACATCTACAGTAGCTTACAAGACTTTAAACTGTTACAGATTCTCTTCAGTGTACATATAGGGCCAGCAGTTCAGTGAATCATGTCATTAACGTAGGACTTCACTAATTTTTACAACTTTTTACAATTTTTCTAGAATCCTCTGACGGATATTCAAGGATTCTTGTAGTGAATTTAAAGTTCTGCCTTGAATATTATCATTGTAAAACACCTTCACAATAAATGGTAACAGTTGCATGTTCCAAATGACACATTCTGTCTGCCAATGCATTATCAACTTTCTCACAGATAGAAGGCGACAGGTTCAATTAGTCCAGTCCTTCTTTACTGTATTAGACTGCCTGTTTGTGACTACTATTATAGTCAAGGATGTGTGCTTTTCCCTTTCTTGTATTCCCCGTACACCAACAACTGTATTTCCCGCAACTCTTCTAATTAAGTTTGCAGATGTAGGTCACGATACTAATTATGATGAGACCACGTACTGCACAGGAGGGAGGTGAGTCGGTTGGTGTCATGGTGTACTAATAACCATCTGGAGCTTAATACACTTGAAACCATGAAAATGATGGCTAATTTCTGGAACCAGTCTCCAAAATCCCTCTCCCTGATAACCAATGTGGCTGCGAGTGCGGTGCAGCCATTTATTTTGGGGAATTATGATCTCTAATACCCTTAAAGGGGACATGAATATCACCAGTCTCACAAAGAAAGCACAGCAGAGAATGTACATTTTTGCACCAGCTGAAAAACATTGGTGTCTCTCAACAAATTCTGATACAGTTTTACAGAGCCATTATTGAGACCATTCTGACTGCCTCTGTAACTGTTTGCTTTGTCAACATGCCTGCCCTCTCAAAAAGCAAACTGCAGTGTGTTGTTTGCTCTGTGGAGAGGGTCTTTTGCTGACATCTACCCTCCAAATGTACAATTCATGAGCAAATAAGTGGGCAGAAACAATTGCTGATGACCCCTCCCACCCAGGTTATCACCTGTTTCATAAACTTCTCTCAGGATGTTGCTACCAGTCTATTACAACTTGAACCAACTAGTAGTAAAACATCTTCTTCCCTAGGGCTGTTATTTTGTTTAACTAGAATTCCTACTTATACAGGATGTGTCTTCATGATGTCTATTGGTTTTGTTTGTGTATTGTACAGTATACTGTATGTACAATTTTGTTGCAGCACCAAGTAAAACTGAGTAAACGCCTTGTACAAGAAATGTACTTGGTGATTTATAGCGATCATGATTCTGATTCAGATTCTGAAATGGTCAATCAAAGGAACATGTAATAGGTTTATTCCATGCCGAAAAGAGAAGAGAGAAAACACAACGTTTATTCTCTTTTCAGCATGGAATAAACCTATTACTTGTTCCTTTACAGACTACACAGAATGACACAGCTACCCACCTGAAGTACTGGTATATCAAAGCCATATACAATAATTTAAGATGCCTATAGTTTTCAGGCCTAATTACATAATGTAAAATGTCTCTGAAAGTTTCAAAGGTGAAATTCTAGATATTTAGCACACCCTCCTTTTAACTTCTGTGAGGGTTATGCAGCTTTATTTAATACACAACTCTTCTCATCTGAGACAAATTAAGACAGTCCCATTATAGTCACATTATTGTTAATTATGTTTTGATTGTGCTGTAAAAATAAATCAATAAAACTTGAATAAATTAAACAGTTGTTGATAGACAAGTTTCATATTCTTTTCAGTTTTTGAAAGTGTTTTATGTTAATTTATATTTCGATATAAATGACAGATTTAGTAAAGAGTGAATATATACCCTTTGATTTTTTTTGAAGAAGTGCTTTATTAATTTATTACTTCTATACCAATAAGTAACATCATGAAAAAAAATACTTATGCGTAAAATACTGTAACTCCTGCCTGTTAAACTGTGAAGCCACAAAAGACAGAGCAACTTCCAAAAGTCTCTGAACTTCAAATTGCTCTCTGGCAATAACTGTACATTGCTCAAAACAGTCACACATATTTTCCGTCCCCATAGAAAGTGTTAATTTCTAAAACCTACAGTACTTGTATTGTGATTCTGTTGAGATTTTTTACACCCATGAATACTGCTTCTCTTCATCAAAGAGGACTATACAGATATACAGTACCAATCTAGTAACCCAAGCTGTTTTGTCAGAAAACAGTATTAATGATACTGTATACACCAGGGGTCCTACCAGACCACACACCTGCTGGTTTTTATTCCAACCCTGTTTAAATATCTAATCAAAGCCTTATTTGAACTAATGAGTTGACCTGAATATTTGCAATTGTGATTTAATTTTACTTATGAAATGCAATCATTGAAATGTAATGTCAAACACATTTAAGAGTTGAATACAATTCATATTAATTATATTATTAAGTCAGTTAATAATTCAGTTCTGTAACTGTGAGCTTGGCTGGAACAACAGGCAGGTCCGTGGATCTCCAGGATCAAGGTTACACCTGATACAGTATACTGATACACAGTCAAAACGCAACAGGTTTTGCAACACTAGCTTACTGGATAGCTCATTGGGAGCCGACTCTATGTAATGTTCAAGCCTGTGATTTCAAAATAAAAACAATTGCTTAAATTACCAGTTGCATCGAAAACAAGTTAACCAAGAGTGTCTATAAACAACCGTTCATGAAGAGATGATAACCAGAAGAACTACAATAAATAAACATATGACCATGACCCACTTAAGGAATTAACTAATTAATATCTTCCATATGATTGAAGGTGTGAGAAGGGTTACACAGAAAATGAGACTTCTGTTTCCACAATTATCAGAATTGTCAAGATAAACAAGGAAATCAATCCAGGGTCACCAATCCAGTCCAAAACTATTCTGACCCACAGGATCATTTTCAAACTTCTGCAGCTGCAATATGCAAAATTCCAAGAAAAAAGAATCAGCAGAATGACTATAGTTCACCATCTGTCCTGAAAATAGTTTATTTGTAGAGTAAAGGATGGTAGGGAGTTAGGGAAGCTGCACAAGGCTAACTGCTGACAACCAAGAGCTTTAACTGACTTCTTGTAGGGGCAAGGGAACATCCAGGCTAGCAGTAATGAGGACGGTGGAGTGCTTTAATCTACTTCTGAATGCCATTACACTCTTGGCAGATCTGATGAAAGACAAGATGCACCAAGATGTTATGGTGAGTGTTCTGCAACTGCTGTGTCATTCAAAGCAATTGGTGGGCTGATGGAAGTGTGATACGAGGAGGAATCCTTTTTTTTTAATAAGGGGTTATGTTTTATTTCTAAACCGTCAGGCTCTCAATTGTCCTTGATGGTGAGCTTGAATCTCTTTGATGGATTCCTTGAGATGTGGCTGATATGCTGGGACATCTCTCCAGCTCCCACAAGCTGGATCTTTGAGTTCTTTCCTCATATAACATCAGGCCTGAACAGAAGGCACTGTATTTAAAATTAATTGCATTCTCCCTGCACTGGGTCCTCTGTGATGCCATATTGTATAATGTTGTATAATGCGTTTTCATGTTTCTTGTTAAGTGCCTCAGTTGCAGAATTCTTAATTTTCACAACGGGACAAAATCAAAAGAATCACTTTTTTAAGTGCTCTTGTTTACAGAATATTAGTTCCAAAGTATTTCCTCACAGATACTACACACTAGAAGGAAGACTTGAATTTAAAAATGAACTGTTTTAATGTTTCTTCAAGACTGTTTTCAGTTAATCTAGTCATTTTTACATACAGTATACAGTAGGCCTATTTGAGAAATGTTATGAAATACTTTATGTTCAACAGAAGAAGGTTTTTGTACAAACAAAATTATTTTGCATTTAGTAATGCTTGAACCAGTTCATGTTCACGTGTGTTTTATACAGTAGTGTTCACGTGTGTTTTATACAGTAGTTTTATGCCATTTTTCTGTATTCTCAAATATATAAGTTACCTCTTGAAAAATGGTAAATACATTGTGTTTAGTTTAGAGTTTAAGTGAGGTCATATTCACTTTTTCCATGGGAGATTTATATTAACAACAATGGTAAAAATTATAATAGTCCAATCCAAAAATTATAGCATAATGACTTTTTGAAATCAAGAGCAAGGAACATAACAGAAGGACAAGCTTTAATCAGTGTACAATACATCTACTGTGTTACAATAGTAATTAATTGTCTGTGCTTATCATGGCCTTTTCTGTTAATCACATCCCAGGCAGACAGTTAATTGGAAAAGGCAATTAGGATTTGTATTCCTTAAATAATAGATTACGTTCTCTTCAAACAAATATCATTGTGTAGGCTGAAGTCTGTTCATTTTCACACTTAGTATGAAATACATTTAACATTTTTAAAATCTGCATATCTAAAAAAAAAATTTTTATGTTGTACATTTTCACTTTGTAAAAGTGAACTATATTTTTAAGAGCATGATGTTATCCCAATACAGAGGAGAATGCATTGACTTATTGAAAATTTACATAAAAAGCATTTCACTTGAAAGGATGCCAGGTGTAAATTGTTTTGTTCCACCCTAGCGATAGTAGCTTTTGCAATGCTTTTTCCTAGGCAACTACATATGTTGATTTTTTTAAGTTTAACTTAATGTTTTACAGTATGCTACAAAGCTATTACAGATCACTGTGGGTTAAAATTCTTTCTTGTGGGTGCTTCTTGTGCAATACTAGTCTTAAACTTTACAAAAGGATACAAACTTGAAAATGCCATTCTTTAGATATCCTAGTTTTAGAATGGTCTCCTGCCATTCAGTAAAAAGAGAGTTATATGGATTTTTTGGATTTTTTTTAAAGTGCAGGAGATATGGCAGAAGTCAAAGTCTCCCTCAGCCAAGTGTATTAATACAAATTCTGCCCAACCCTACAACGAACATTCCTAAGCACATTCTCTTACCAGGTGATGATATTCCTTGTGATCTGTAATTAATTCTATTTGAACCCTTTTGCACTGGACACATATCAATGCATTGTATTGAAATAGCTCTTAGGGTTACTAATTATTTACACCCTCATGTTTTTTTGTTGTTTGTGACTTCCTGGATCTCAGTGCTGTATTTGAATAATATTGATTATTTGCTAAAATAATCTATTGGCATTAAAGGAAACCGCATGATTATGATTTTATTCCTGTGTAAGAGACTGAGACAATTGAGAAAACAATTCACTCAAGACTGGACACCTTGTCCCCGGATCTGGACACATCTGGCCTCCCACAGGGCACTGTTCTTAGTCTGATTGATTTAGTATCTACTGTATACCATTTTCAATGATGGGTCAGATTCTTTGCAGATATGGTACCAGGTTTCATTTATAGGCTGATGGTGTTTTGTACACTGGAAAACTGTTAAAACTGTAGTTTGAAAACCTGTAAAATCTCTAGTTTGTCTATTGATGGCATTGCAATCAGGCCAAACACTCAGTTAAGGAATCTCTACTTTCTTTGTTTGTAATATTGTGAAAGTTTATTTTTCCACCCCTATAACAGTGCTTGCATCCACTCATGCCTTTCCAATATGATGCAGAGCAGCTAATGTATACATGTCTTTTATTGCATTTTTCAGGTTTAATTATTGTTATGCAGGCCCTTGCTGGTGTGTGTCACTGGTGTGTGGGTGTGTCACTCAGCTGTTCAGCTCTCCTATTTTAGCTTCTTTTAACTGGCTTCCTATTGGTTTCAGAATAAAATTAAAAATATCAAAGCCACACCTGAAGAAGGCTTCACAGCTGAAACGTTGCGTTTCCTCTCTCCTGTTTTCAGCATGGAACAAACCTATTACTTTTTCCTTGAAAAATATTAATGCTCACCTTTAAGGACTGTGTCCATCAGTGAACTAATGTGTCTATACTATACATCTGCTGTACATGTCATTTGCACTGTTTGAACACTGGCCTTCTTTCAGTTGCTAAACCTAGGTTACAAACCATGAAATACTATGATTTCTGTTCTCCTCCTCCAAGACCATGGAGTAATCTCCCAACCCACATAAAATCTTGGAAGCCAGTCTCAAAACGTAATCTAATACACTAGTGTTTAATTGTTTTATTGCATTAAATTGAGCATTTAATTGTTTCTGACATTTTTTTGCTTTTCCTTTGTTTTTGTAAAGCTCCTTGAGGTGTCATGAAAGATACAATGTAAAGATATTATCTTGCTTGTTTTCAATATTGAGACTCAAAAAATGTGTTGCTCATGGACAGTAAAATAGGCGTTTTAGTCTTAGATTAGATTTAGATTTTTTTCTTATCCCTCTTGATTGCACCTTAAAAGCTACTCTGATTACAAATAATTCTTTTTAAGTGTCCATTTAACAATAGTATGACAGTGTGTTAAATGGATTGTTTTAGTTAATTTCTGCCTCATTTTCAATGCTGTCACGCAGTTACTGTATATTACAACAGACAAACCAATCTCATTATAAAGGACACATCCTTTCTTTTTCCTTCAATAATGTAATTATTACACTAGAGATTTTTGTCACAAGAACTACTCAAAGGCTAATTTATATCTGAAGCTGATGCTACTAAATAACACTATTAAAAAAATAAATCTTATATATAAACAATACACAACCTGGTCATTAACATTTATCAGAAACAAAACAGAGAGCCAGGCAGTAGACAGTGATTACCATGCCATTGGCATCTTTCATCCCCAGGATATTTAAATGGACTTTGCAAGTGCTCAAATATAATCATACTCAATACATCGCAGCAGCCTGCCAACATTACTTTCCTTGCCACCTGCGGGATTCATACTCTGCACCATCTTAAATGAATTGTTTTACAAATCTAGATTATCTGTTTTCAGGATTGAGACAAACATTCTGTCCACACCACAGGGATGAACCAACAGATGGTAGCAATGGATCAAGGCTATTAACTCCCAAAAGTTTAGCACTTAAAGGACACTTTTATTGTTAAAATATAAAAATAGACCATGGTAAGTCCTTTATGAACATACTGTAGGATGATAGTCACTCAGGTAAGGTGGTCTCTGCCGTGCAGTGCCCATATACGTTCAAGGTTACTTATTCAAAGTGGAAATGAAGGTCACAAATGAAGGTCAATTTCAGCTGCATAATCCTAATAATAAAAAGCTTTCCTTCTTTGATGCTTTGGGTTGCTTCTAAAAAGGGAAGCATTAAATGAACATAGGATTCCTTATTTCATATCACATTTTAAAGAGGTAATCCTAGGTGATTTTAGACAGACAGACCATCTACAGTATGGTCTTTACCCGACACCTGAAGAAGGCTTCACCGCCGAAACTTGCATTTTCTTTCTTCTCTTTTCAGCATGGAATAAACCTATTACTTGTTCCATATTAAGATAAGATCACTTTACCGGCCATATACAATTTCTTGTATTAGGAATTTCTCTTTTTACATACCCCAACTTGCTCTACATGAGACACACAGACAAGGACACAGACATAGACTTGGGGTCACAGCGCAGGGTCAGTGGTGAAGGGCCTTGCTCAGGGGCCCAGTGGAATAGAATTCCTCTGCCGGCTGTGGGATCTGAACCAGCAACCTTCCAGCAACAGGCTCAGATCCTTAGCCATAGAGCCACCGCACTGCCCATATGGTAGTAAAGTCCTCTATTCCCTACTCTAAAAAAACAACAGTGATTGGTAGATGATACTGGCAGGTATTACATAATATTCAGGTCAAGTGCAATTGACCACAACCCAGCACAATTACCAACAAATTATTATAAATTTACTTGCCCAGTGCTTTCATCCAAAGCAAAATACAGAGGTTACCATTACCATAAAAATTTGCAGGAGCAAGCTCAGTAAACAGCAGCAGCAGAAGTACTGTAGTAGCAGTTTGTTTTTTTGGTTAAAGGTTTTAAACAGAACAGTTTTTACATTTGTCCTCATTTGTACAACTCTGCATTTTTACTGGAGCAATCCAACATATTTTAAGATTACAACAGCTGTGCCTTTCGACAGGATTTGAATTAATTGACCCTGGTCATAATTCACTACACACTGCTGCGTATCACAATAATAATGACACCACCGCCCAGAGATTAATCGATGTAAAGAAGTTAATTAGAATGAACTGATTACCCTTCATCTGCCATGGACTGGCACCCTGTCTAGGGTTTACCTTGCCTTGAGCCCATTGCTTGCCAGGATATGCTCTGGTTCCCCAGCAACCCTGAATTGGATGAAGCAGTTATAAAATGGATGAATGGATGGATAATTACCCTTCATTTCAGTTTAAACATCAGATGCTGATCAAGCCACTATTAAAATAAAGCAGGATTATGTAATCGACATTTCAACTATTCACAAAATAGTAACTATAAGAGATTGGGGACTCTACATAAATTAAAACAAATGTCTTTAAGCATTTACTGTATGAGTTTGACAAATACTAGCCTCAATATAACTAAAACTCAACATATTAGTATATATTACTAAAACAAAACATGAGGAAATAAGTTTTCCTCCTATCCATTTCTAAACTGAAGTTCATGGCAGTATATTAAGGAAAGAATAAAGTTACTTGTGAAACTTTGGAAGTCCTTTTTAATGGATTCTCACTATCATTACTAACACTGGCTTGCAATTCAATCCTTGCCGTCTTACAACAGCATTACAACCCAACTACAATGTCATTGTGAATCTACATTAATCAAATTAATTTAAAATACACAATGAAGTGAGCTTAGTTCCCTGTGTTTATTTTTTGTACTGCATTTCATTTACCTTTATCAGGGATAGCCACAATGAAAGGAGCTGGTACTGTACCTTCTACCTCATGGTCTTAAGGAGATATGAGGAGCTTTTTTCTCTACTTAAATAAGAAAAGTTTTTTTCTCATGTATTTTAAATAGTCTAAGAAACCATCCAAATGCACTTCACAGGTTTAATACACATCACACTCTCCCTTATTAAACAGTAATATAAATAGAGGTGACAAGTAGTCATTTACCTAAAATAAGTTACAATAAAAGAAAAGATAAATATAAAAATAATATTCAAATAGTGGAAGAACTGAAGATGAATGTGATGGTTCTGGAAGTCTGCAACTACAGGGCTTTACTGCAAACACTCAATAAGAAACCTTTTGTTGTAGATTTTATTAGTCTGGCTGTGTTGACAATAAGAGATTCCAAGGTGACAAGAGCAGCAATAGAATTCAGGGCGACAGAACAGGATTTATAGATGTTGAAACATATGAAAGCAGCTTCAGAAAAAAGACCATTCTTCACTTCATTCTGTGATTTTGTTTTCTGAAAGTTTCTTTCACCCAGCAGCTATTGTACTTGTAGGAAAAGCTGAAATCGAGTTTCTTTTTTTGTCACGAATAACTGCTGCCCCCAAAGAGAGGCTGAAAGACTAAGTGAAAGAAACAATCTATCCATCTGTGGGCTAGATGGAACCAACCTAAATACACCATCAATATGGCATAGCCTCCTGTGAAAAAGGTCATACATCAAAGAAGAATCAGACCGCATTTAAAGAGATTGCATTAAACGATAAGAAAGAGACATGAAAGGTCAACTGAACAAATAGTGGACTTATCCATTTCTGTCCGTCTCACACCTCCTTGCAATTAATGAAGTTACCAGCAGAAGAAATCCACTTTCATCAATGACAATAATAAAGCTCATGATGCACCATGAAATTATTTTCAGAGTGAATATAGAAGCATTGTAATACAGCAAAGCAAAATGATTTATATTTATATCCTATCTAATCATATCTGCATGCCCAATGACACTGACTGTATCAAACCAATGTTCTGTCACTTAAATTCGTTTTAATAAAAACGTTTTTATTTTTAACAAAGTCATTAATTGTTGTCAACACATTCAGGTACTTTTTTTAGATATGTCCTCTAAAAGTCCTCATAAGAGTGTTTTAAACAAAACTGTCTGTGATTGTTTTAATTTAAAATGCTTTAATTTATATTTAATCTAACAAGATGATTGGTCAAACTGGACAAAACTTCAGAGACATTGTAGTCATTAACTCAAGGCACATGAGAAGCCAAAAGACTGCAAAGTAAATTCAACATTTTGCTTTTATATATTCTTTTCACTAAATATTGGTGCTCCTTTTGATACAGGTGGATCTGCTGAACTTTTAGTTGTTTGGTTTTTGCATAACATTAAATCCTGACAGATCTGCATCTTGAGTTCAAATATAGCCTTCTAACTTCATGGATGTGCGAAGAGTAACAAATCATATCAATGATAAGAAACACCTAACAATGAGTCTAGATTTGACTGATAAATGTGCTTGATTAGTCATTTAAAGTAAATGGTTAATGTACAGTCATTGTAATTTTTTCCAAAGTAGTCTATGTTTTAAGCTTTTTATCAAAGCACGCCCCAGTCTTTGACACAGGCTTTTGGAAAAATAGAAAAGCAGCATGCATTTGACACAAGGCTAAAAACTTCACATTTTAGCTTTTACTTTGTGATTGATTAAAATCAACACAGAATGCACATCACATTCCCTCAACAAGGCATACTCTTATCAGACCCTTAATCAAAAATATACTAATATATAGGGCTTTTTTTACAGCTTCTAGATTGAATCCTACATATTGGCCAGTACTTTAATATGTCTTATAGTATTATCACTTAAGATTCTCTCGAAAGTAAAGGACGTTCACAAGACAGTACAGAATCCATACTTTTCCCAAAATTATAATTAAAGTCTAGTAATTAAAAAAATGTACAAGCATTATACCAATTATCTTCCATTCCCCTTAATTAAAACTGGATGTAGATTACCCTGTAGCTGTGCCTGTAACGTGAAATGGAACATTTCTCAAAAACCTCATGAACTTCAGTAGTCAATAATCCATTACACAACATGGCACATAACAGAGTATTTTTGTAAAACTGAATCATGTACTCCAACTACATGAGAAGTATCAAATGAATGTATCAAATGAATTTGATTTGCCATTAGTTATATGCATTTTATTTAAGTTATGTCCTGAAAAGTGGATGACTATATTCTCAGAGTCAAGGTACACATACTGTAAAAAACAATTGCTTAAAAATTGCCATTTTTATTGTAAAATTACATAAAAAACAATTGTACAAAAATATCTATGTGTTCTTTCTGAGAATACTTATGGCATTACTTTTTTAACTGATAATATTGAAGCTCAAATTATTCTGATGGCCCTGTATTTATAAGGTGTTCACAAAACATTTAACACCGTACAGCTGCCATTATGAAGTCTTGAATTGGCAGGTAGGTTTAACGTTTTCTATGGCATATACAAATGTGTGTTTTTACTAACCCTAAAAAGTAATGCTTAAATGTGGCTTTGACAACATTTTGAAATCAAAATAGAAGTAAAGCAAATTACTAACACAGCTCTTTTTTAGTTTTGAAATTTAAGACAGTTTATTCTTCCTTCCTTACAGCTAGAGAGGACACTTGACCTGTGATCGATTTCTGAACCAGGCTGTCACTTACTTTCTGCAAACCACTGGAGTAAGAACCGTTAAGTGCTGTTTACCTGCTATTGAGTGACACCAGCCAGCCTCCTTTCCCAGAATAACAAATGGCTCTCCCTCCAAGTGTCAAGCCAAAGGCATGCTGAAATGCAATGTTGAAAATTCATCACTCTGCCATACTGCAAACTGCAGATTACTGGAGTCAATTACTTTTGAGAGTACAGTCCTTGCTGATTAAGGAACAAAATGCGTTGGAAAAAATATATATACCCAAACATATATAAAGATGCAGTTTCACTAAAAGTGCCCATCCAGTGAGTTTTTTTCAGGCAATCAGCTGTTTTAAATAACTGTGGAAACCGATGAATTGATACCTACTGTAGTCTTTTACTAGAACCTCTGTGACTGATTATAAAAAAGCTCTAACTGAATGACGAGTCTCCATTAAAGCAGACTCTCATATACCTATGACTAAACTTTATATTGGAGATAAAATTACAAAGACACATTGAGTAAAGGCTGGTGGATTAAACTGAAACACCGAAGCATGACTGTGAAAAAGCAAATCAAAGCTCAACTTCTGGATAATGTGTTCTTGGTCATGTCAACATTCTGCACATACTGTATATCAATTTTAAAAAAATACTTCTCTTTGCTCCACATTACACAGTACTATGTAAAATACATGTCTGTTTTAATTGTAAAAAAAAAAAGAGAGATTTTCTAACTGGCATTCTCAGCCTTGGAAATGGAATAAACAGAATAATATGAAAATTAACTATGTTTAAATTAATTTGGAGAGTTTTCCAACAGAGGGCTGGCAGACAACTGTATAGGTTATGGTTGGAGGTGAAGAATTGACCCACATTTACATGGACCAATACTGTATGTGGCATTGCTCCAGACAATGTAAACTCCGTGTCCCAACTAGTTTGTAATTAAAGATCCCATGATATTGTTTGTAAGAGAAGTTGTCAGACCCTTTGTCCTGGACTAATTCCATTTTAAGGTTATTTCAACAGATCTACCAAAATCCATTATTTCTATCATTGAAATTATTTCTGAAAATAATTGAAATCTCCACCTGATCTGCTGAGCAGTGAGGATACTAGCATAGTACATTACCCAGTGTGGACCACACTTCAGTGATATTATTCTTCTCCTACTGGGAATAATACTTTCCCAATACTACTAATAAGCCACTATTGTTCACCACCCAGCAGCTGTACTAATTCCATACTTGTGAAAAAATATTAGCTGAAAATGAGAATAAAACTTAAGTTCATAATACAAATAATGATTCAACAGAGTAGACCGTGACACTACCAATTGTCACAGTGACAGTCAAGCACAGCCAACAGAGCTGGCTAATTCACACCAGTATCCCAATAGTTGAACAGGACCTCTATCATTTATTTGTGGTTTTCAACTTCTTTTTAAAAATAAAAAGTTTAGTAATTACCAAATACACTAGAAAGGGCCAAATGATGTCCTCTCATTGTTTTTAACAATTAAGGAGGGCAAATAAACTTAAAATTAATTCTTGCACTGTATACTATACAGTATAAGCATCAATGCCACTAATCTTTTGAAATAATAACAGATCTTATGGCATATATTCACTTAAAAACAAAATCCTTAAGGCAGGTTTAAGCCAGTTTGTATTTCAACAATGCAGTGATCAAAGGTCACAAATAGAGGTGTAATTGAGAAACATTGTGCTTTAAAGGTTATACCTACCTGAGAGGATGAATATTTTCCCCTAGTTCATTAGCTAAAGCTTTGTAAACCAAAAGAACAAAGGTCAGTCAATTCCAAAATGTTTAAAATGTTCAGGAAAAAGTAATGTTCCAAAGTTCAATAATAACACCTACAACAAATATCTGACACCATACAGTATCTCCAGTCTAGGATCATTTATAGCTATATTGAACTGATCAAGTCTGAGCAACTTATTTACATTAAGTAAACAGTAAGCATTATTATTGCAGTAGCTGAAAATGGAATACAAACTAATCAGTGAATCAAAGCAGGCCTATAGTCTGCTTAACCTATGGCATTTAAATTTTCTTTGAGTCTGGAGGCAACCAAAGACCTCTTGGTGATGTCAGACCACTTGCTACTGATGTTTGTTCTGTCCTTTTTCCTCCCTGACACAGTGTGGTTCTAATCAAGCTCAGGTGTAGTTTTACCTGACTTTTCCTTATGACTTCATATGCATTTCTTTTTTTTTTTCCCCAAGTCAATATTTTATTTTTATCTCATTCCCCAGCAAGTTGCAGACCTTTTGCATTGAGATGATGATATTATTTAATTGGAAAAGTGGAAAATAGGCTATTAAACTGTACATGTCAATAAACAACCTGGTAAACAGAATTGGGCACTGACTCCTGACTTGCCACCTTTACACAACTGAATTTATATGGGGCCCTGGGCAGAGTGACTTGAGTGTTTTTAATCTAATGACTTTGCAGGTTCATTAATAAGTGAAGGCAGTGATGCAGAGTGAGTCACTGATGTGAGGGAACATTGACTACAGATTCCACAGCAGTGGAAGCCCCGAGCTTGTTCAGTGTTAATTACCTGGCCTTTCAATAAACCCTTTTTCATGGTTTGGAATCAATAACCTGCATATGGTATGCACTGAATATACAAATCAAGCAGCCATTTTCTAATTTTACTTACTTTTATACCTCCAGATTTTATTTTAAGATTCCATATTTTGTTTATATACTGTACAGTCATACAGAAACAAGTTGACAAACATCACTTCAATAATTACTATAGTCAAAATCTGCTCACTCACCTCCTCTGTTTTTATGGTCATGAGATTTTATGATCAGTCCCCTGCACAAATATTAAACCTGCTTTCACAGTTTTTTAAAAATATTTTAAGAATATTTCAACACAAATTTTATTTAACCTATAAACAAAACTGTTCCTTTTGATAACAGTGATAAAATATATGATATGATAAAGTAAAAAAATCAGAATTACTTCCATTAAATAGTGAACAGAAGAAATGTCACATTTTTGTTTAGTGAGGGTATTGTATGTACTCTCAGCTCTTGCAAAGTTAACATAAGTCATCAACTGCAATGGACTGAACCATTATCACAGCAGATTCAAGGTGGTTAAATGAAGTGCAAGCAATGGTTGAAAAGTGTATTGGAAAGGCCAACAGAGAAATCAAAAAGAATATTGCAAAGTATTCTCCAAGCTGAGCAACTATTACATTTATGAAACAAACTTTGTTTATGGCTAGCTACACTAAGAAAAGCCCTCTTTCTAGGTTTCCAACCTCTGAATACCTTCTCATTCATTCTGTTCTGTTTTTGTTGATCTTTAACACCATGTTCATTAAATACAGTAGATGCTGAACCAAGGATTCACTTTTATGCCTTTAGTTGTTTGAAGAACATTTCTGTGGAGCAGTCTCAGTTCATAAAATACCAGATAGCTACAGAGTGATTGAACTAGAAAAAGAAAAGGTGCTTGTTTGGAGCACATGTTTAGTGCTGTAACCCTGGCATTGTGAGCTCAAGCCTGTGTCATATCACTAGCCTACTAAAGTTGGGATTCCCCAAAGAGCAGTGCACAACTGGAAAAGTGCTTCTAACAGGTTTGGAATTACTGTAGTTAAGGCTCTCTCAATGATGGTAACTTGCCTGGCATGAGTAACCTTAGTGAAAGACTGACATCTACTACAGTTGGGGCTAACTTCTTCTGTTGGGTGCTATGGATTGCTCAATATACCAAACAGCATGATTAATTGCTCTGGGCATGAGTGTTTGAGGAGCATGATGTCGTGGCCAAAGACCCAGTTCTTAATATTTAGTAATTTGCAGATGGATTGCTATGTAATGCAAAATATCTGGCAATTCCAAATCCATAAAAAAAAACAAGAAAGAAAGAATTTGTTGTGATTTACTAATGTAATGAATGTTCACTAAAAATAAATACAAAGTATATAAGGAAATAAAAGCTACAATGCTGCCTGAATAATTATTATGGATATACTGTATATGACAAACTGCAATGAAGATGCACATTGCATTATCCTGTATTTCTTAAACTACAAAAATCTTGCTTTCCTTGAGGATAATTATATTTAAATAAAGAGAGAAGTGTGCAAATGCAAGAAAATATAAAAGCCACCAATTTACCACCAAGACTTTTTAAAATTTCATCAGTTTTTTCTTCTATAAGCAGTCTTTGAGCTACAAGATGAATGGTAAATGGTGAGCAAGACTGATAGAATTTACACCAGCCTTCATAAGAGTGCTATGAAGCATCTTTAATATTTTAATAACCTTTTTCCAAGTTACACTTATATGGTACATTAGGGGGCAATGAATATTGCATCACCTTTCGTGTTCCAAAGCAGTATCATGTTTGTGTTTTAAGCATTCAATTTCTATGTATTAAAGTGTATGTGCGATGGGACTGTAACAAATGATGCTTCTTGTAAGACAATTGCACAATTACACTTTCTCGAACACTGGAAAATGAATCGAGTGCATTTATTTTTCTCCACCTATAATTTTCTGTAAATCTCCAAGCTGTACAGTTTAAATGAGAGTTCAAAGATTTAGGCAGTATTTTTTTTATGTACCGCTGTTCTATAGTATGTCATATGGGAATAAAGAAAGTATGAGATATTGCACAATCATAAGGGAAGTGTGGTAATAAGAAAAATTCAGGACTGTTATGAGCAAAACAATAATTTAAAAATGGTAATCATTTTTTAAAAAGTTTCATATGAAACGCACTTCAAGCCACTCTGTGATATCCACTGATATTGTGTATGGGCAAGATTTTTTATTTAAAGTCTCATTAATTCAGTAGTCTGCTACAGTAACAAAGCTTGTGGATACTATACTCTAAATTTTCAGTGGTTATTCAAACAACTTACTTTTTTTCAAAAACAGCAAGCATTTTTAACATGTATATATTATGTCCTTGAAAACCTATCGATATAGCTATTTGAAAGCCACAGAAAGTACAAAAGCAAAGTTTATACTGTACAATATGTAACCAACAATGTATTCTGCTCAGGCAAACCCTTTAAAGTTAAACAATCTTGTATTAAGTGTCTGCCATTGTTGAAAAATGCAAATGAAAAATATCGCTGCACATTGTTTTTATACATTTGATATAATGATTTAAAAAAAAAGATATATTTATAATGACGCTGCACTGGCTTACGAGTGCAGCAGACACAAACAGGAGATCGAATCCACTTGCTGGACTCTTGGAAGTCAGCAAGCAGACTGGTAAAAGCAAAGTACTGAACTGAGAGGAATCAATGGCATCAAGGATGTTCATCTGAAAGTATAATAAGGGGAAGTCAGTGCTTTAAATAAACAGTAGCAAGCCATCAAAAGACGGTGCTCCTATAGCTGTTTGTTTCCAAAGACCTTATTCACCAGCTGGTCCTCAATAAGCACGCTTAATTGTATAAACATCACTTAAGCAAGTAAATCAGCCATTTTAATGAAATTACACAGCATTTATGGACAAAACAGACTAGCATGCTATTTATTAAAGAGTAATTAAAACTTGCATATTTTCAATGTGATTTAAGAGGCTGTCATTTTTAGCATGTTTTAGATAATTCTTTTATCTCCACTCTTTGGTAAAAACATACAATATACATTTCTACCACCTCATGAAACCAAAGATTCCATTGGGATATCAGTCAATTTCTTTAAAGTAGTAACCGCAAAACTGTGATTGTTGAGATTTTTTAGGAGTTAGGGTAATATAATTTGCAGTCAACCTTCTCAGTTATTAAAAAAAAAACTTTTCAAAGTATTTTTTTTTTAGTAGATTTGTTCCCAGATCTGAGCCTGAAGGTCTTTTATAATTCTGGCTGTTAATCAATCATTTAAGCTAGTTGATCTGTAGATGATTGCTAAAGCTTTTTTCAGTGCTGAGCTATTTGGAAAGTATTAGTAATTAGTATAAACCCTTAACAAATTTCTGTATTTCACACCTACCCTCATTCAGCTGTGTGGAGTGTAAATACAGTAACTGTGCATCTATAAAACAGTTTTATTTTTTGTGAGTTTTTATCACAGTGTCATTCCCACCCTCAGTGATTGTACATCTACTGTAAGCAAAATTAAGGCTAGTTAATTTTTGCAAGTAGTGATTAATATCAATATTAAAACCAAAGATTGAGTAAACAAAAAAAAACTAATGCAGCCTAGACAAATTCAAATTGCAGAAAAATATTCTCAGTAATGAAATGAAAACTATAAAAGATCGAGATCTCAAAGCTAAAATATGAAGTCTACAGTATATTAAAAATATATATAACTTAGTTTCTGTTTGTTGCATGTACTGTACATTTGCCACACTTCATTCCTATCTTCAGTTTTATAATTTCAACATATTGGAAGGAAGTACAGGTACCTCCTTTTAAGAGCACTGTTGCACTAACAGCTCATAGGATCTAACAAAATCAGAACCAGCTCACTATAGTAGCCAGGTTATTCAAGTGTTATAATTTTAAATGTTTTTGTTTTCTCCATCATTTAACTGTAATCTATGAACATAAATCCAGGTTTCTCTGCTGTATCCCCAGATTCATTACATCTACGTCTGAAAGACATAACAGCCTAATCCTGAAAATACTCTTTCTGCACAGTTTTTTTTCTAACCTTATGCTTGTAATGCAAGCCATATATACCCCCTGCCTCTGACATGTCATCTTTCCTTAACCCTGTATTGTAATGATCTTTTCATCTTCCTGCTGGTACAGTGTAATCTTTCAGCTCTCCCATCTCATCCTTGGGCTATTTTCAAAGGCATTAGCAACGCCTGTCTGGCAAACAGGCACCATGAAAAGATTGTCATCTCTGGGTCCTAGAGCTTGTATGAACAGAGTTCTTGAGAGGCAGAATGAATTGATTTTTTCCTCCAAAAAGCAAACCAATTAACATAATATGATATTACTTTTTCAGCAGTTTTGAGCTTAGTCATAAAGTGTTTAGACTTCACATTTGAAATTGCCTTGATGAAGTATTACTGGTTTCTGAAAGTAAGTGGGGAGATTGCAATATCTAATGCTTACTGTTCCTAATGAACATTAAACCTCATTTCATCTCCCATAAATGCTGTTTTAATTTGTAAGTCCTAAAGCCATGCAAAATGCTCAATGTGTTCTAATTCTTGCTGCTTTGCCAAAAGCCTGTGTGCTATTAAACACTTATAAAGATTGAAAACCACACTAAAACTGACATAATTCATTACAGAGAGCCCCTAACTATTCTCCACTCACCTGCTTTTTTATCTCTTGAATATCCACATTGATTATGAGTATTCACAGAGGCAAACAATGAGCAATTACAGTACTCCAGGCACTGGCTTCTGATGAACATCCCCACCACATTACTACATTTTTCTAGGGACTGGACCACCACAGGTACTTTGTTTGTTTGTTTTCTGAAAAACAAAGAGCTAGAAAGGAAAAGTAGACATCTGATATAGAAAGAGTATGTAAAAATCCAAAGTCTAATCCCAACTGATAAAGATAGGAAAAAAAAACATTACTTTTCAGGTCCACTGATTTTGACAGGCAACACTGCAATGCTATACATTTTAAATGTTCAATTCAATCCATGGAAAATAACCTCTAACACAACAGTCATTAAGTTTCTGGTTAGCAAGAAGTAAAGAAGTAGTAAAGATTTGCAACGAATGTAGGAAAACATTGTATTGCCTACAACTTCATACAGCACTGATTTAAGATGTGGGTTTAGTGAGAGAAGCGGGCAAGTGGCCCAGGGAGGAAGAGAAGGTATGACGAATAGATCTAGAAAAAGATTTAGAGGAAGGCATAGTGGGTCGCAGCAGGTGTAGGCTGTAGTAGTTCAGGTGGGTAGCTGCGTCAGCAGCTGATTTAAGATTCTGTACCAGCACTACTTTTTATACTTTCAGCTTCTAAGGTGCATAGCAAAGTGGCTTACTCCAGAACAAAGGTCTCCAAATTCATGCAGGACCTAATGTCCATTGGTTTCTGTTACATCCATCCATTTTCTAACTGCTTCATTCAATTTCATGTCATGGGGGAGCTGGAGCCCAACCCAGCAAGCAACAGGTGCAAGGCAGGATACACCCTGGATGGGGTGCCAGTCCATCACCGGGCACACACAGACACACAAACGGACATGGACATACTCACCCAGAAGCCGATTAACTTATCAGTCTGTCTTTGGACTGGGAGGAAACTGGAGCACCTGGAGGAACCGTGCGAACAGAGGAAAAACATACAAACACCACAAAAATGTTAGCCCAGGGCCCCAAGGCTACGAGGCACCAATGCTAACCACTGTGCCACCATGCTGCCATTCTGTTTATGTTACATAGTTGGTCGACTTCTAAATCACTATGAAAATATGTTTTGTACATGACCTTTTGATAAGTGTATTCCATGTACAGTATCATTAACTAAGACCATGATTAGAATAATTGACTGTTAAGATTAGAACTAAAACTAGATGACACTGGGCCCTTGAGGAAGACGCCTGATGCAAAAGAAAAATGTGTCTTACATTTTATTTTGTTTACTCAAAGCACCAGTAATTTTTATAAGTATATTTCTTTTCTAATGTTGATGTGCTTTCGCCACTGAAGCACATTCCTTCCTGTATGTACAGTAAGGTAACAAATAAAAATTAACTGCCTTCCCAAAGTGTAAATCTAAAAAACAAAAGTTTCATCTGCAGATGAAATGAGATTCCTTTCCAAATGTAAAAAAAAAGTAATCTATATCTTCACTGTCATAATTATATCCTACACATAAAGAATTGTCATAATTAGAGTTGTTTGAAATGATAGGCCCCCATGCTGATTTTATTCTGATTCTTCCTCACAAGTGATGTAATTCTTTTTAATGGTCTCTAGGGCCATGGACTCAGATGATCAAGAAAATAACACACTTCTAGGTAATACTATTTAAATGTAAGGGGGAGTTCCGTAGGGTTAAGGATATACACTTCATGTATAAAAAAGCAGTCCATAGTCAAACAATGTTTCTTTTCTTATACCATCCATTAAAGATTCTTTCTTTTCAAATTTTGAGAAATCACTATTCATTTCAATAGTGAAGGTTCTGTTATTGACAAAGGGATGATGGTATATCACACACTAACTTGGATACCAAACCCATTCATTAACAACACTTCACGTAAGAGAATGTTGATACACTTTAGGCTGTTCTAGCTTGATTTGTATAAAAGAGGTTTTCCAAAGAATGATTTCTGTAGACAAGAGGTTTGACACATTCTACAGGTTACTCATGAACCTATATGGCATTATATGTGAAATAACACTCAGTGTTTAGTCTTTTTAACCTCATGTGCTTATGCCTATCAGAACATTTCTGCAGAAAGGGTGTTCAGAATTAGAATGTCTTGCCTTTTCTGATAGCAAGGTTTGCAGGGAAAGAGGTTTATCTTGTATGCAAACATAATTAAAAAAACACTTAAGGTCCTGGTGAGTAATTGTTATCTTATATGCATTTCCTTTTATTCTAGAATGTGCACTGTGCTCTGGATTGCTGCTTGTCACAATTTATTACACTCTGTGTTTGGATTGCAACTTGTCACATTTTCTAACAAAATTTAGATTCTAAAAAACAACATCTCTGATAAGGAGGTATTTAGAAAATTGAAATCACTGTTGAACACTGGTATACAGTATATCAGTGAAGCAAATCTTGTATATCTTTCTTTTCAACTGTGCCCTTTTCAAAACCTTTTTTTTGCATAAGAACTGTGAAAAAGGGTAAATAAAATCTACAACCCTAGATAATACACTCCATGTACAGCACATTCAAATAAGGTCTTGAGATGGTGAATGTGGGCAATACACACAAACCTAATGCTTGGGGCAAGAAGTGTTGGGATAAGATAAATAATCAGGCTTGATAGGAGTCTACAGTTAGTTAGGCATGCCAAATGATCTCCTTTCATTTGCTTTGTTTAAGTTTCTAACCCCTTTAATTGAGAGGTGCATGTAGAAATATGATCACCATGGAGAGCTCTACTGCATGTCAGTGCATATGACTTATTACTGCAATGTCATGCTGGGTGGAGTGATACCTCCAGAGAGGGCACTGCAGCAGCAACAGCTTCCATATCCTATTGAATTCATATTGCTTGTCCTTTCTGACTGCTAACAACCTCTGTATTACTCTTTAGCTCCCCAGGTAACCACATAGTACTCATATCCCACCCACACAGGAGTTGCCTCTATACACTGGCTTAATGAAACCCTGAAAAAAAGTCTACAAAAAGCCTAGGCAACCCCCTTTTGTCAATTATGATCACTGCAACATGCTTCACACATTCCCCAACCCTGGCATAGACATACTTTTGCGCATGTCAATGAAGAAGAGAAGATCAAACTCCATCGTTTTCCCACAGCTGAGCTGATGTTACATTACATTGCTTTTAACACTTTGCAATTAATCATTTAAATGATCAAATCTAAACAAAAAGTGTGATGAAAATCACAAACAGGAGAGGAGACACGATACATCCTTGATAGAGTTCAAGTCCTCACTGAACGGGCTAGACTTAATGCAAACATAACTGATCTGTGCCACTGTGCCACCATAATATACAGTAAACTACAGTATACAGTATATACAAAATATTCAGTAATTAATTAAAATGAACACCATGGTGTCATTTTGAAAGACGTTAAAAATATACACAGATATCTGATCCTTCTTTAGATTAAACAAATTATTCTTCCATTTCACCCCATAAAATATAACTTGGATAAACAGAGTCTTTGCAGAGACCAGATCACAGTTGATATACAATACCATTCCTTCCTCCAATACAGTATGTTGACGACAAGTATACAGCACATGGATTAAACAGATATAATCTGTACATTTATTAGAATTTATATAAATAAATTATTTTTTTCTTGCATTCAGGTCTCCGGCACATTTTAAGTAAAACATTTCAAATTCCCTCAGTTGTAATCAAATTTAGATTAGAATTAAATTGAATTAAAAACTATTCAGATTAGTGATGCAGTGACTGAACAGCAGTACTGCAACAGCACAGATTCCATGACATAAAATAATGAATATTCCAGCAATATGACAGCAGCTAGCAAGATGTACTTTATGAACTGGGGGTACATATTAAAAAAACAAAACAAAATGCAGACTACTGTATATGCAGTTCACACTCAGAATAAACAAACACTATTGCTATATTAAACCACTTCTTACCAATTCCAATACTTAGTTCCACTATTGCTTTGTTCATTCAGGTAAGCAAAATGTATAATCATGTTTCTTCTTACATTTTAGTAAATGGCTTAAAAATACCCTTAAGTAAATTACTTGCTTCATTTGTCTCTTGCTTTTTAGGTTGAACAATTTTGTGATTTTGATGACACGTTAATAAAGATGCACTTTATGTTACTACCCAGTAGGAGACAGTAGATGTTGTAAAAATAAGGAGAATGAAGCAATATGCATTATACACATGTCTGTGAGTGTGTAGCAGGATACAGTGAAAGGGGTTTTAGCAAGAAAATACCTTTTTATCAGCTGAGTCTCACCTTCATACCTAGGCCACTCATATGCATCAATGCTTATTTCCACTGTGAGGGCACAGCCAGTCCAGACAAAATGACTGCCTTGTTTCCAGAAGCCTTTGATGAGTGAGCTGCTGCTGCCCTGAACCATCTGACCAGTCCAAGGAAGGAAATTTGTCAGGTTAACATAGCAGAAAGCTGAAGCTTCCTGGGTTAGTCAATCAGTTCAGCCCACCAGTTGAGTGGAAGAACCTCTCTGTGAGAAGGCTGAAAACTTGCATGATACTTCAGGGTCCACAATTCTGCCTGAAATGGCTAAAGCTCTGTGGGAGATTTCAAGCAAGACAGACCAAGGTCCTGGAAATCAAGAACAAAGGAGAAACCCTAAGCTTTGTAAGGGACTCAAGAGGTTTTGCCATTTGTTAAGTTTATTATTTTGTTTTGATGGTGACTTCGCAAACGTACTTGTAAATAGTGCACAGTTGAACCTTGTGTATAGGGTGTGCCTGTTGGCCAGGGATCCATCTAAACATCGCCCTGTTGTAATCTACCAAGTTAATGTTAATTGCTTTTACAAAACAAGATGTTTTGAAATTTCTGTATAAAGACATACTGTGGGCAGCATTAAATAATTTTTGTACACATCTCTTTACATAATTTCAGAGCAACTGATAAGACCCAATGTTTCAAACCTTTGTTGGGAGTTTGTGAAATGTTTGACAATTTCTTACATTAGAGGAAAGACAAATATCCTGTTCTAAAAGCCTTGTATGCCAATATACAGGGAAGACGGTTCATCATATTGACCATGCCATTACATCCTTAACCCTTCTAAACCTTGAATTGCTCAGAAGACTATTTATTCTGTAACCAAAACCTTATTTTTTTCTGTATTTGTTGCTTACCGGCAAAGCACTAAAGCAAGTACAGAGACTAGATCTAGCCTCTGAGCAACCCTTGCAAAAATGCATTAGTTGAAAAATAACTCTTCTGACTATCAAATCTCATAGAAGCTCTAAACATTAATAACATGCATACTGCCTGAACTGACATGTCACAAAAAAATTATTTAGAACATAGAATACATCACTAATTAAGGGATCTGTCAACTCTGTTATCTATGAAGAAGCTGTGATAGTTATGCCATTTTTTCAATGTAAATTGTCTACCATATTGTGTTTTCTTCATCCCAAACTTGGCTGTCAGGGAGTTCATGGAAGCAAACTAAAAATACCCCACTCCCCCTTCAATATTAAATTGACCTACTGCAAAACCTGTGCATTTGCTCTCCAATGTGTGTGACATTGTGTTGTGTTCTGCCTCTACACTGTCTAAACTTTCATGCGCTATTTCCATAGATTTCAAGGCCTGGAAAATGTTCAATCTTCACAGTCATCTCTCTGCTTTCCAGCACAGCTGGGCAGATCTTGATTGATTAGACCTTTCTTTTGCTCAATCATTCTCAAGCCAAGCCAGGTGGCATTGAAGCATTTTACACACTTGTTGCATTTTCCTATCTGCCTGTGCCAATGAACACGACGCACCAAAACACTGGATTACAATTGTAGTCAGACAGGAAAAGTCTTTTTACAGTTTAGAGGTAGAAAATAGAAACAAATCTCATACACACCTAAGTGTCATAAGAGTTGAGATCAATGCGCATGTATTTCAGGTCCAAGCTTAATCAGGTAAATACAACGAATTAGCAAACTACCACTGTACCACTGCAATGCTTTCAGGACAAGCAGGTGAAAATGAGGACACAGATTATATGTTATAAAAGGCTTCTCTTTTGGCATTTTCAAATCTCTTTCAAAACAGACTCCTACGCAGTGTTAGAATGTTAAAATCATCACTCCAAGCAATTTCAATTATCTACATACAGATGGCGTAAATATCAATGATTTCCTTTTTTTTTTAGAAAAGCACAAAGAGCATTAAGGTAATCAGCAATACTGACTTATCTATACAAGAATATATTTGTATTTTTATTGAGTAATTTCATATTACTGAAATGTGTGTCCTGCAAGAAATGTTTCCTGTACTCTGAACTCTAAGAGTTCAGTAGATACTGGTGTTTAGAAAGATATTGAGACATCATGTTGATTTTAGAATATCTGAAGAATCTTTAAAAATGTTTTTATTCCATGCCATACACTCAATTTCTCTTTGGAAACTAAGGTTTTAAATAACTATTAATTGCAGATTACATTGGAAAGAGACAAATACTGTAGATTCCTGTTCACCAGGACCCTAAAGGACAGTTCAGATAGTGAACAGCCAGAGCATTGCTCTGCATCTGTGTCCCAATACATGTGGAGTTTTGAATCAACCATCCTACATGAAATCTGACAAGCTGGAAAAGAGCAACTCAAGGAACTAGGAGGTAGCTATATTTTTCAATCTTCTGAAATTCCTGGAGTTGCATTTGCCATCAAAAATGAATTTGGGCACCTTCTTAAATTCCAAAACTAGAATCAATGATTGTCATGACAACCCTTCATCTCCAGTTAGCAGCACACCAATAAGCCCACATGATTTCTGCAAATATGCCTATTGTAGATTCAAAGAACGTAACCAAGGAAGATTTTATGCCAAGCCTGACCAAACTCTTGGTGGCACCCTGTAGGAAGACTACCTTATTTCACCTGGAGTCTTCAAGAAGAGGTGCTCAGTCTCTGGCAAGGAAAAAGTTGGAAATGGTTCCATTAACAGCATGGATTCATCAACAAAGCCCAACTGAACCCAAAAGAACAGACAAAACATCTTGGCAATATCCAAACAAACAATGGCACAGGATTAACTATGTAATCACCTGTGCCCAGAATCGCTAAGACATTCACATTACCAAAACAATGTAGAAACCTACAATCCTGAACCAGTCTTATCTTTTTATGTCTAACATCACTTGCAGAAAAAAATAAAATAAAATCAATATCAAAGCACAGGAGGATCCAACCAAAGAAAAGAAAACATTTTTAAGAATGCTATAAATTAGAAAACATTTTATAATGAGGTGCAACTTCATACTATAGTTGGTACAGGAACTGAAAAGTTATTTAATTTGCAATAGGATTTTATAGTAAGTGTAAACAATGAATATTTTTTATTTTACCCTCTATAAGGTTTTCAATTGATCTGAGGTTAGAAATGTTGAATTCTTGACAAGAAAAACTGCCCTTTTATTTATGGACAATGGTTTTAAGACACCCAGGGGAATAAACCATGTTGTGCTCTAACAGAGTTGTAAATTACAGGAAGAGTAGGTTACAAATTTATTCGAAGACTGATGTGGAAATAAATCCTGCATCTAACTTGCATCTATTGGAATACTGTGCTGACATTGTGACAGGTTACATATTTATCCAGGAAACTGTCAGCCTAGATGGTAATTATAACAACCGGACTAACAATTCATGTTTCAAACATCTGCTGGGAGTCACCAACATGCTGAGAATCTGAGTCCCAAAGCATCACAAGAAAAATACTTTGAAGAGAAAAACAGCTCAAGATGTCCACATAACCTATTTAACCCTTTCCTATGACATTTGCAAAAATGCTGCAATCATTACACTTCCAAACCTGGTAACTTATGTTAATTGTAAGGATTTGTTTTTCAATTTTTGAAACTGGTCATGGGCCAAGTTCCAGGTAACTGAGCCTCTTTAAACCTGGAACACAAAATGGGACAACATTTGCATTAAAAGGGCAGTCAGATCAACATATTCAAAAATTATTTTGAACTCATCAAACCACTGGTTAGGATTCAGGCTTGCTCAGAGAGGTTTAGAGCTTGGCAAACTACAGTACATCCACACTCCAATTTCTTCACATTTTCATAATTTAACTACCATATTATGACCACATTGCAAATTGTTCCCATTTAAAATTTGTTTGGCTGTTTCAGACCATACTATATATATTAGAATTAATATGATTGATCAAATTTGGGTCTTTATATTTAGCAAAGATCTTAACATTAAAATTAAAAACCTTAACTGCCATATTCTTCCTTTCAAACTAAATTTGGCATCAATGGCAGCATTGGAAGTGATAAAATCGAGGCAGAATCCACAAACACCTACTTTTCAAAACCTGCTTAGCCAGTCAAGGCAATTACAATGTTACACAGCAGAACTCTTGTAAATCAACATGGAGACCTGACCTCCAATGGTAACTTGCAATATTGACAGTTTTTAGAACATCCAAACCCCCTGATGTTGAACATTGTGTAACTGAACAATTTCAAAACTGGCAGGTGCAATCCCAAGAACCTGGCAACTAAAGCTTAATATTTCTGTGACAGTACATCAACAAAAATTGCAGTCCTAGACGTGATTCTGAAAAATCTTTCAAATGCTTCTTTTTTTGGAGTGAGCACATCAATTGATTTGAAACTGACAAGCGTTCACAATATCTACACCTTTATCACCATCATTCAGAATAAGCCTTTTGCTAATTTTACGTCCCAGTGTGTGTTCTGTGTGTGTTTTTTCTGTTATGTCCACACTGCTGACCCTTGATTGTTCTCCCTTCCCCATTGGCCAACCATCACACCACCGTTTCAATATGATGTCATCATCAATCAGCCCTCAGCCAATCAGAACACATCTTATTCAGCATATAACATGGAGGTTTTCAGCAAGGAGAGGCCTTTCGTTTGACTAGGGTCCCGTTTGGTTCTGGTTATGGCTTCGCTTCTGGTTATTGCTTCGGCTTCGTTTGTTGGTTTGTTTTGCTTTGTGTGTGTGTATTTTCGTATAGCTTCGGCTTTGTTGTTTTGTTGGTTTTAGTTAGTTTCTTTGTACTTTCATTTGTTTGTGTGTTCATCCTTGTTTTGTCATTACCTCGCCCCAGTGTTACATGTTCAACTTTTGTGTTCTTTTGTACCCTGCTCCTGTTTATTACTCTTGTTTTCCCTTATTTGTCTTCCTGGTTCACTTGTGTTTTTGTGTGAACGTTTGTATATAAGGTTAGTTTAAGTTGTTGGGTACACTTTACACACTTAGTTGATTTTGTATTAGTACAGTAGTTGGTACGGGTGAGTGCCATTTGTCTTGTATGGTTTTGGGTAGTCAGTGCAGGTTAGCTAGGGTGTTGAAGACGCTGAAGACCGTGTGTTTCGGGTTTTCTTTTGTAGTCAAATTAGCTTTCCCTCACTGTCCTAGCCAGCTCCATTTTGTTTGTTATTTTCTTTTCTTTGGCACCACTCTAGTTCCTTACCCTTATCACGCTTCCTAGTCCCTCACCAAAACTGCCCTGCTTCTAAAAGAATTATCCTAAATGTTACACCCCTTTTCCCCTAGACACTTGGGGTCGTAACACTAAACTTATGCCAGCTCTTTAACCAGCTTTCAGACCCAAGAAATAAGCAAAATGTTCATAGCAATATTGTAAATGATTTTCAGCAAATGTTGATTTATACAACTGGGCATAGGACATATGCAGAAATGGCAGACAACTGATGTATTTCATGGCCATTGTTCCATATGTTGCTCTGTAATTGCCAAATTCCATTACATGACTGGAGGCATAATAGGCTGTTATTAAAAAGTGCGGTAGAACTAAGAGTTTCATAACGAGGGCAGACGGTGTAATTAAAGGTTATTGAGCTTTTCTATGCTTCACTGCCTCATGACATTTACTTCATTATTCCTTCACAGTGTTCCGCATCTAACATTGGTATAAAACAGGTTCAGAACAATGGCAAGGCCAAAGGCTATTAAGGCTGTCAGAGCAGGACAAACTCAAAACAATTAACTTGTGGGGATTCAAGAAATTTGAATACATATTTTCCGTCTTAGACAATTTAGCATACTGTAGCTACCCTATACTTGTTTGGACACAATGTCCATAATTCAAGGTAGTGTTTACCTGAAAATGCACATGCTGTAAATGATTTGTATCTTGTGTTCAATACTACAAAATTTCAAGCCATAGAAAATTATTTCTATTACTGAATATTTCCTAAAAATATGTAATCATGGCTTACATTCACTCTAAAGATGAGTCTTTATATTATCTGTTGCAATTTGTCTGTAACCAAATCGTGCTTCATATTTCCAAGAAAACAAAATCTTTGCAGTTTGCAGAAGACCATTACCTTTAAAGGATTTCTGAGATGTGTTACAGTATACAGTATGTAGTCCACTGAATCGTGTCTTCCTGAGCTTTTCTTTCCATTTTTAACCACTTTATGATTTTCAAACCATGAATGGCATATTGAGGACATGTCAAGGATGTAATTCAATTGTGTGAGTATTTATTACAAAAATAGCATTAATCTTGCAACAGAATGGAAAAGCACAGGCACAATCTAAAAGTAAAACCATGAATACAATATAAAATAAAAAGTAAAGTAAAGAACTAGTTATGAAAGTGTTCAAGCTAAGTGTATATCTGAAAATCTAATGTTTTTGGTTGCTAGCAGTGAATAACAGTGAATCAGTAAGCAAGAGTGTTACTTCTTGCATTGCATATTATAAACCCATGAAGTGCAGCCCTTACTTGTGTGACCTGTGGTACAAATTATAGGCTAGCAGCCCCACTTACATGGGAGATCAGATGGGGAAGTAAGAAATTGCTTCACTATTTCAATTAAGGGAAAAATTGAGGTAGGTCAGAATGTGAAAGCCCAGGGTAGAGTTTAGCCTTCAGATTTCCCAACAGTGATCTGGGATTTTTAAGAACCAAATATTCAAAACTTATTTTTAATGTCACATTCAAATTTTGGCTCTTTCTGCAGCACAGTGTCTCATCAGTATACTGCGGCATGAGTTTCTCCTGTAGCTTGAGAAAATGTGATGTTAGCCCTCTTAAGAAGAATCCAGAACACAGCAACAATTATATGAGAATGGCTGGACAATATATTTCAGTTTAGACTGAATTTAAAATGACGCTGAAATACAGGTCATCGAAGAATATTTAGACTAAATCAGGAAATTAGGTTTATAATCTTAGCTACAGTATATTTAGACCAGTGTTAGAGTGTTCATTAAGCTTACATTTTCAGTACAATAATAATGACAATAAGATAATAATACAATAATAATTCAACAAGATGGTTAATAGTACAGTAGCAGGACAGACTTGGAATTGTGACTTGTTTGTTTTTCTGCACCATCTCTGTCTTGCATATTGTGTCTGCATTTATGGATAAAGTTTTTAAGTAAGATTGGCAATCTTCATCCTTCTTGGATGTTCTGTTCATTTTGATTCATTTTTCCTTCTGGGAAGCTGACTGCATTATGAAGGGTAACTGCATAGTGTATAATTCCACAACTCATTTGCAGTCATTTAAAAACTCTATATTTTTCTACAATCAGGTGTGAAACCAAAACTCAAGAATTAAGTCACTCGAACATTACACTGTCAGAATCAAAATGGCACAGATGGGGGGGACAGAATGAAAACAGCCGCCTCTGCAATAACAAATTTTCCAATTAGTTAAGTAACATGATAATTTAATTACCTCGGTGAAATACAAGGTAAGGAGAAAACAAAATTAATTCTTATTATCTCTATTGTATAAATATAATTAATATACCAGCCTTCAACATCAAATCCATTACTTAATTTGAAGTACTGTTGAATTAAATTTTGCAACATGTAAAATATTTAATATGGTTAAATGTAATACAGTGCAGTCATAGGCAAGTAAAAATGGTCTCTGTGTTGACATTCTGAAGCAATTTGTGGCAACTTCCAAATGCCCACATTTAAATAAAGATAAAATGATTACTTTTGATTTAATCAAGCTGATGAAGATAAAGAGGAAATCCTGGATAGCTTCCACCTGCCTGTTAAACAAATAATTTCTGAATATACTGTATCTGAAATACAAGTAATCATCATTTTTATTTAGTAGAAAAATAATTAAAAACCAATGCATTTTGACTCCAGGAATCCTACTGTCAGGTATGGAAATAAGCATTGATAGCTTCCTGAATTGAAACTAAATTTATGGTTGTGAAGTATCTCTTAAAATGAAAAGCAGGAACTTCAGAAAGTTTTCCAATCCGGATTATAGGGTGGTATGACAGTGACCCATTTATGTCACTTCAGCACACACATTTGACATTGCTGCAGTCACCAGATTGATGCACACTATAAAGCTCCATATCCAAGGGGCAAAAACGTTCCTCTGAGGAAAGAAACTGGTATCTTCTTTAACTGGGTTGGAAAAAGAGCCACTTTACTATATTATTAACATTGCTCTGAAAAACTATAATGGCTGCTTGCTTTTTGATGACAAAACCTTTCAAAAACCATTCTCTTTTCATCAAATGCTATCAAAGTGGAATGATCTTAAAATAATACTGAACCGCAAATGTAGGTATTTGTGGTGTTTTGTCGTGAGTCTCTGATTTGTTTGAAATTAAAAGAATAACCTCACTGATCAGAATAACAGTTTCATTGGGCAGAGACCACATCATTGATCACTGGGATGTAATCTTTCATCTTTAGTAATGTAGAATATACACACAAAAAAGGAACAGTAGACCATAAAAGTACATCTGCCCTCCATTTCCTGACACTGGACTGTGAATTTCTACACAAGAACAGAGTCTAATCATTTCTATCAGGTATAAGATCATCGCATCGGAGCATCGGAACCTCAGCCTGAGATTAGAAAAGGTTTCGATGCTCTGGAAGATTTCTTGCCTGGTGCCAGTACCCAAAAAGGGGCACCCTAAAGTCTTGAATGACTACAGACCAGTGGCACTTACATCACACCTAATGAAAACTCTGGAAAGGCTTGTACTGGACCACCTCAGAACCCTGGTACAGCACTGGACCCCCTGCAGTTTGCCTACCGGTCACACCTGGGAGTGGAGAATGCAGTCATCTATCTGCTACACAGTGCTAACTCTCACCTGGAGAAGACGGGGAGCATTGTGAGAGTTATGTTCTTTGACTTCTCCAGTGCCTTTAACACCATCCATCCACCTTTACTGAGAGATAAGCTAAGGGCGGCGCAGGTGGACACTCCCCTGCTGTCCTGGATTATAGACTATCTGACCTGCAGGCCACAGTATGTATGGCTACAGAGCTGTGTGTCCAAACAGGTTGTTAGCAGTACTGGGGCTCCACAGGGGACTGTCCTTGCTCCATTCCTGTTCACCTTTTACACCTCTGACTTCAGGTACAACTCTGAGACATGTCATCTGCAGAAGTTTTCAGATGACTCTGCAATTGTGGGGTGTATTAGAGAGGGGAGGGAGGAGGAATATAGGAGCTTGATTACCAATTTTGTGGAGTGGTGTCATCTTAACCATCTCCAGCTTAACACCAGCAAGACCAAAGAAATGATCTTTGACTTCCGAAGGAATAAGTCTCCGCTGAACCCTGTTTCCATCCAGGGTGAGGACATAGAGGGCGTACATTCCTACAAGTACTTAGGGGTACACCTGGATGATAAGATGGAGTGGTCTGGTAACACTGATGCCCTGTACAAGAAAGGTCAGAGCCAACTCTATTTTCTTAGGAGACCCAGGTCCTTTGGTGTGTGTGGAACACTGCTACACATTTTTTATGAATCAGTGGTGGCGGCGGCCATCCTCTACGCTGTGGCGTGCTGGGGCAGCAGCATCATGACAAAAGATGCAAATAGGCTCAATGAACTCATCAAGAAGGCTGGCACTGTGCTGGGGATGAGCCTTGACCCCATGGAGGTGGTGGCTGAGAGGAGAATGCTGACCAAGCTCACAGCCATCATGAACAACACCTCTCATCCGCTTCATGGGACTGTTACTGGGCAGCGGAGCACATTTAGCAATAGACTGCTCCAGCTACGGTGTTCAAGGGAACGTTTCTGCAGGTCTTTCCTCCCGGCGGCTGTCAGGGTGTATAACGATGCCCTTGGCTAGGACTTTTAGCCCTTCATTTGCTCCTCTATGGACAGCATGTTTACTCCATTGTACTTTTTGGACAATCAGTCTGTATAAACCTATGCACATTTTGCACATATTTAATTGTTTTTACAGTGACTATGATCAGCACATTTTGCACACACCTATGTATTTATTTATTTTTATTTATCTTGTTTGTCTTTTGTTTTATAACTATTCTGACGTCTGTTTTGCATGTCTTGGGCTAGACTGCTGTAACAGATCAATTTCCCTACGGGATTAATAATAATAATAATAATAATAATAATAATAATAATAATAATAATAATTGCTTACACTTATATAGCGCTTTTCTGGACACTCCACTCAAAGCGCTTTACAGGTAATGGGGACTCCCCTCCAGCACCACCAATGTGCAGCATCCACCTAGATAATAATAAAGTATTATCTATCTATCTAAGATCCAGGAGGGCCACAGTCCACCAGATCTGGAAACACTGGTAAGATGGTAAGAGTAAGTCATTGGGTTGTATTCAGAGTGGAATGAAAATTAGAAGACACAGGACTGGACATCAGTGAGCTAGTAAAATCTCTAATTTCATAGGTCTATTTTAAGAAATAATAAGACGACAGTTTTTTTTTATTTTTCACCTAATGAAATAGCCATGAAAAGTCTATTGCAATGGTCTATACGCTCCATGGAGGGGACATTAAAACATATCACAAAGGTTTCCGTGCACAAAGTTGAAAATAACATATGCTGCCCCACACGTCTACAATGGCATTTTTCAATTAATAGAAAATTATTTTAAATCATTACTTCAGCTTCTATCAGAATCCAAAGCAATCAGAACTACTGTATAAATAAAGAGAATTAAACAGGTTTATTTTAGTTCGGGTGTAGTTCATTATAAAACATGGCCCACTTAAGGATTTTGCAAAGGTGTTCAAGTATTTTTCTACTTGCTACTGTATATCAGGAAAATATTCATTATGGCTTGATATTGTTTTAATATTCAAGATGATGTGTGAGGGACCTATGATACTCATTTACGAACTGTAAATGGTACACAATTCTGTAATACACCTGCACCTTGTGCAAAACTGAGGTGCAATTTATCAGTGACCGGTGTACCCTACTATAAATATTAAAACCGTAACTTTAAATTACATCTGAACTCTGAGGCAAATTATTCTACTGGCCCAAAATACTAATAAGTGAACTCCTGTAACTTAAGCAAGATGTATCTTCACCATGATGAATTCTAAGCTTTAAAAATAAGAATTTTTATTAATTATTTTTATGAACTATACGTTGTTGAAATAAAAACTTTTACATGTTCACAAAAAGAAAAATATAGCAACATTTGGAAGAGTCATGACTATCATCTTCTAGATACAGACCATTGCAAAGGGTATTTGTTTTGTATAATAATAAAAGGTCAGCAAAATAACCACTTCAAACCTGGAAAATGAAAAGGATTTATTTTCATTTTGTATGCATTGTTTTTATAAGGTCCTTGAATAAGGAACAATTTAATGTGAAAAATTACATTTTATTGTATAGGTTTCTTAAAATTACAAAAGTGTAGGGAGAAGATCTAATTTCTATAGTTAATTGTACTCTAGGTTAATATTTCAATACAGACACTTTCGTGTTTCATGCTTAGAATTATTTATGTCTATTTAATTATTGAGGATAGATTTGCTTTCTATACATTTAAGAATAGAAAACTGCAGTCCACTGTGTCCTTCTTACTGGATACTGGTGGTTTTACAGCACATTCTCATTACATATTAATGTTCACATTTAATGGCAACAATTTCCATCAGTGTTGTTCATCAGAAAGTCTTTTAGATTTTTTTTTTAACCACACAAGTGCTCCAGCCTGTTCTAAAATTGTTCTTGTAAAAAATTAAGCAATACAATTTCTTTCTTCTCTCACACACTCTTCTGATTAGAGTAAGTCCATTCACATTGAGTTATGGCTGCAGCTATCATTTCACACTCATGGGATAATTTCCTAGAATATCCCCACTGGCTAAGAACATCCTTGGCATGCATCTCAATATTTTTTCATTATACTGTAACAGCTACTGTACCTACTCTTCCTATCACTCCAAAAGTTGGCTGCACAGTTTTATTTTGTAAACTTTTTACCTGGAGGAAAGACCTGCTGACATGAATACCATTCAGTATACCATCTGTGAAGAACCTCAGTTACCATTATTATTCCTAATTTAAAACACAACAGAAAACTGCACCTTTAAAGATTAATAAACTTTTTTGTAGTCTGTTCCATTTCTGAATACATTTCTTAAATATAGGAGACATTTCTTAAATGTAACAAGTATTTTAGTTACATAAATTTGATTTAAAACTATTATTTAAGGTGTTCAGAAAAGTCACGAGAGAAGAAAAAATTCCAGAGTTATATTAAAAACATTTCCTCTCTGTTTTATGCCTGGCAATATTTAACAGAGTTAAGAAGCATTTTGGACAAGGAGTACAATTTAGCCTCCACTGTCACATCTCCTGTATGTCTTCTGTTCTGCTTTCGTCTTGTCTTCTCCTCAGCCCTTGTAGTTCTGCCTATGCAATAACTTCCCAAGTGACATGAGCATTCAAAACAGAAATTACATTTATGCTCTTTGCACAGTAAATGTAAAAGGAGGCAGCTTAAAATTAGACCAGTGGTTTTCATTTAATCATTCCAAAAGATGTTGAGTGAAGGACAAACAAACAGTTCCCAGTTTGAATTATACAGATAATAACAAACTAAAATAGTAATGTGGGAAGGGGGAGACCCCATTATTTTCTGAAATCAAGCCTTTCTGAAGAGAGGGTGTGGAAGTCTGAGAATGCCGGACATACAGCCAAACTCAAACTCATCCGTCTATACATACTGAATATAAGATAGCTTTATAGTCAGTCCGCTACTGAGAGTGATTTTTCCATTCCTGCCTTGTCTTGCTTATCAAATTCATAAAATGTTAATATGATGTAATTCCATCTCTCTGGCTACTTATATTGCTTTGCTTTCTTGATATGCTGACCATACAGTGTGTTCCAAAATCCTATCCTGAGCAGTTGCTTCAGCTCCAGAAATAGTTAAAGCTTGTTAGCATAGGTTCCAATTGGATTTGGCGTCATGAAGGCTGTATTGATGTCAATATCTCTCTGTTGCCTCAGAAAGGGTTGATTTGGGGGTTTCTTTATCAGAGTACTCTACAACACTTTCCAGTGCAGTGTGTTACATGAAGGTAAACCCATGTTCTACAGTAAAATACGGAGTCAAACAAGGTTGTCTACCTTCTCCTCTACTATTCCTTATTGCCCTGGACTAGGCCATGTAATAGACTTGACCAAATACCTAAAATCAGATGGACATTCATAACCCAACTATAACACCATGCATATTCTAAAGACCTTTCTTTATCATCAAGCGATTTCAAACAAATTAAACTCAAGATTAACCATTTCAGAGAAAATGAGACTCTGGATCAACACAAAGACGACAAAGTGGATGGGCATCAGACACATCAGAATCACTACGGCATCACTAAAATATCAAGATACCTACTGTAGGTAGTATTGTATATGACATGGGAGACATCGACACAGAGGTGAACTGATGTACAAACAAGAGCAGAGCCATGTTTGCATCCCTAAAACCAATTTGGAGATCCAACAACCTCAAGACCATTCTTTTGCTCACAATGATGGAAAACTACAAAAGAAAACATGGATAAACTTTGGCCTTTCATTTGCTAATTCCTTAGAATTGTTCTAAAGGTCAGATAACTCATGCAAGTCAAATAAAAAGAATTAAAGAGAAAAATGCAATCAGGAAGACACTATGGTGGACCTCATCAAGAAAATTTGGAATAGGGTGGGACAGTGACTGACATCACCACAGTCTATCCCAGAAGAGGTCGTGTACTGGTGCTCAGCTGGACGGAAACATCCAAAGTAGCCCTGGACAAGTGAGATAATGTGAGATAATGTGACTCATTAGCAGAAAGCAAAATGGAGTTTGTCATCTTCAACACACCTTTGGCATTCTATAGTCCATATTGTATTCTAAAGCCTTGAAAGGTGGTTATTACTTTTTACAGAAAATGTGTCGTGCAGTGAGAACCCACTGCAACCAGTCCTTAATTCTCCCACATACACAGAAATCTAGTCTTAACAGCCTTGTAATTTAAGTGTTTTATTTTTACTGTAGCAAAAGTGATAAAGAAATTATTAACAGAGAATAGATCCTTGCATGAAGCATGAGGCAAAAAGTAATATTTTAAAACTTAATCTCAATCTAATTAGTGACTCATCAATAAAGCAATTTATTTCTCCCTAAACATGTGGGAGTTGAGTACAAAGAGAAGGATAGAGTTTTATAAAAGATTTTACCTGAATCTCTTCTGGATCACATTGCCATGAAAGAATTTAAGAATTAAGAGAATAATTCCTCTGACCACAGCAAAATAACACTGCTCTGTATTTTCTGAAAGTTTGTTTTGCAGATCTGTTATTAGATAAAAATCCATTTAATTCATTTGCGAGAAAAAGCTCTTTTTCATTAGACTGCAGGAAAGAACATAAATTTCATAAGTTTTCTGCCACCAAAAAAACAAATGAGCAAATCATCATTTCAAATGCTGATAAAGAGAGCAGTCAAGACATTGAGCTAAACTAAAAGGAAAATTCTATTACATTTGAAACGCATGATTTATTAGACAATTTTAAATCGCCCTAAATTTAGTAACATATTTAACAAGATGTGGCTATTCATGTATCATTCATTGGGATCACTATTTTAACTTTTCATAGTCTCAAGTGTTAATGTACTGTATATAAACCTACACTCCAGTATGTCGAGGTCAGTGTTTGTTTATCATAATTTTATGATGTCCTTAATTTACAGGTTTCAGTGCTATTTTACTGCTTGAATTGGCGTTTTCCCAAAATAATTAGTACAGTAAAAAAGCAAGCAGTCTTGGTGAGGAGCATTAGCAGTGACTTTAAATTATTATCAAAAAATGCACCTTTTAAGACATAATAATTCCTGAAACATTTTGGGATAGTGGGAAAGTCGGGAAAAGTTCAATGCTGCAAATATGGACTCTACTTGACAACTCTCAAGTTAAATGAATACACTGGCACCTCAAAGAAGTCAAAGTCACCAAAGTTAAAGCTCTGTTTAAAGTTTAAAGTTCAAAGTAAGGTGATTTGATTATATTCCTCAGTGTGTATAAACAAACAACCCACAAAAAAATGTACAGTTTTTTTAATCAATTCAGGATGTAATACAATATATACTGTATATGATCATGTCCCTTAAAATCACACATATGACAAAGAATGTCACCAAAGAAAACTGCACTGAACTACTTGTAAAATTGATATGTAATGCAGCAGTGACAGAGCTTTAAAAAAATCACTTTCTTCACTTTTTCATTATCACATGCACAACACTATCTATACTGGGTCACATTAACACATCTGGTCCATTTGTGCTGAGAATACTAGTAACATTGATTTGCACCACAAAGCCTTAGTCCTAAGGGAGCAATATGTGTGAACACTGCAAAAATGAATCTCAGGGAAAAAACAGCTGTTGTAACCAGGTGGAATAAGTTTAAGTAAAATATTTTAAAAACATGTTCATATTCATAGTACCTAAAGTATCTGGCTTAGCTTATGATTTACTGAATGCACTACTCCAAACATTAGAAGCAGTGTGTGTTGCTTAACATAAAAAATTGAAACTTCAGAAAACCAGAAAGAAATATAGATTCTCTGAATAATGGGGAGAGACAGGAAAAATCCCAAACTTAGGCTAGAGCACAAGTAAAAGTTGTGAAGTCATTTTGATTTTGATTTGATAAAGTCATTATTAGAGATTAGAACTCAAAAGGGCTAAAGATCAGATCATTATTAAAACAAAATAAATACAGGTATGTTGAGATACTGTATACTTTATGGCAATCTGTAAGAGCACTACACACTGGAACTGCAAATCAACAAAAGCTTGTGTTAATACTTTTTTGGCACACCTCATATGCCAAACACCACAGCTTACAGTAGATTTGCAACTTAATAGTATCATGGTAGATATCTCACATTTCATTTTTAAAGCCACAGTGGCATTTCATTTTATCAGCAAAGTTAATGGTGAAAACCCCAGACAATTTATTTTGATCTACTGTAAGCCAAAACATTGTCCTCTATATTACAGCACCATGCACTTAAGTACAAATGTCTTTCGTTTTTAAGGGAATTGCACCAAGAGCTCATTTTAACTTATTGAGTGCTGAGCATTTAATCAAAAACTTTATGATAAGTGAAAAGGAAAACTCTTCTTTTTTGATCTGGCAGGTGTATTGGTGACAAAGAAGTTTAACATTCCACTTAAATGATCAATAGGAGCAAAAGACATGAGAAACTAACATTATGATTGAGTCTCTCATTTGCTCATGTACACCATGTATCAGTCAATAATGTCCTCCATCAGGCCATTCAGCAGAATTCAATGCATTACAGAATCACAGTACATCTCATTTTTAATGGCAAAATCAATGTTCCTCTCACATATTGTAGTTAGCAATATGAGAATAAAGCATAGCTATTTAAAGCAGTCTTGAGCAGCTCTGAAAAACCCAATGTATTTATCTCAAAGGTGGTCTATCATCCTATTTAGAATTTGATCAAAGAGAGCAGTAACAACCTTTAACAGAATAACAAGATAGAACCTAAAATGGTATCAAAATATATTGATAAAACATAAGAAATGATTTTTCTTTCATAAACCTTAAACCTTTTTCGACGCATCAATATATGGGAACAAAATATAGTATTGAATATTTCTATTAATATGAATGCAAATGCAAAATGACTGTCACAAAGCAACAAAAAACAATGCATTCTATTGTGTACTATTCAAGAACAAAAGTAATTTATATCTGAATATTCTCAAACATAATTCAAAACATGTTTTAAATACCCATTTGCTAATGGAAATCAACCTGCCGTCTGTATGAAGAGAACTAGAGCCTTACAAGATTGTACCTTTTTGACGTCTACAAAATACTAATTACTGTATATTGTACTGAATAGTATACTGTATAATCTATGAAGAATAGAACATGTCAGACTAAAATGCATTCCAATAACTTATTCATAAATATTCTCCAGAAACTTTAAAACTCATCAGATCTGAGAGATTAAAAGGATACCAGCTGAAAAAACAGTGTTTCAACAGGTATCTTCTGTATTCTCTGTTGCGTTCATACCAGCTGCTGGGCAGTCTCAAGAAACCAAAGACAAACAAAAAGGCTCAAGCATGGATAGTCTAATTCAGGCTCAATACCCCCCTGCATGCAGCAAGTATCAGATTACTGTCATTGGTATGATTTCTATTCCAATTTTATTTCAATCAGTGTTCCAATCTGTGTGTCATATTGACTGTGCCTGTACTAAGTCTATAATGCAAGGAGGTCTTTACTTGATGTATCTTAATGAATTTAAATTCCTCATTTGCTGTGCTGAAATTGCTTTTCATACTTGCATGCACTGTGTACTTACTTTGCAATTAATGAACACTTTGCAATGAATGAAATGCATTTAACTTTATAAATACAGCTTTCTACAGGCCGTCTTGCACATTTCTAGACTTTACCATGCTTGCATTACCTCAGCCAATTCAGAAAATTCACAAAATACAATAGCTGTCTTCATGTGTTGAGGTTGCTTGATACAGGAGAAATGAATCACCAGAATTTACAATGAGCCTGTACACTTTCATTACACCAAGTACAATGAGGGATGACTGTTTAAATGTGTATGTGTGCCACAGAGAAAAAGTAACATAAAACCTAAAAATAATACTGTATTCCCTCCCCAGTTTTCCAGTACTACTAAACTGAGTTGATTAGAGGCCAGCTCCTGTTTTCAGCACCACATACAAGAGTGGAATACTGAACAGTTCCCTCCAGTTCTTATTTGAACTTTTTCATGCAGCTCCTTCAATGTTACAGTACATAGTCCATGCTCACACTCCTCTACTTTGTTATACTACTGAATCTTTAACATTTCATACTGTAACTTGAATGAAATGCAGGACACTCTGTAGTACAGTTACTTTGTTTTACCAGTCACTGTGCTACTAAGGATTTTTACTGTATTTCTCAACAAGTGAAGAGGTAATTTTGGTCCTATGATCAATCAGTTGTCCCCTTCTCTGTTTGAAGTCCAATTCCATAAAGCGTTACATACAGTAGTCTTTTTAAACTTAACATGAATTTACCGGTCTTGGGATCAGAACCTGTTATCTAGCACCCTGCAGTCAGTTAAATCGAATCAACTTTAATCAACTGTACCTCTGCATTCAACAAATTATAAAAACAAACTCTTGACCAGAGATTCTCTCCTTAGATTTAGAAAAACTGTTCCAAGACAGATGGCTGGGCTTTCAACTCCAGTGTATGTGTTTTGTGTTTATCAACCATGACAGAAGGAAATCTTTTCATGGATATTACAAAGACATTACATTGTTAACTACCTCAGCCACTTTAATCTGAATTACTGGTGTTAAATTTAAATTAACTGTAACAGGGGAAACAACAACATTTAAGATTGTACATGAAGATGCTGTTATTAGTGCAATCAAGTTAGATTGCCAAATGTTTTGCATTAAAAAGTTAAGTTGTATACATGACACATAAAAGACACAGGTATACCAAAACACAAGATAAAATGTGTTATAATATTTTTAAGACGAGCAAGCATTTAAATTGTATGAAAGTTGTTTTTCAATAGCATATTATACTGTATATGCTTATATTTACCTAAGGTAATCAGTAAGCCCAAAGAGAATGTTAAAAAAGAAAAGGAAGAAATATGTGAATCTAATGCATCACTAGGATGTCCTTTATTCACATGTGGTTCAAATTAGGCAGCAATTAATCACCTCATCTAGTTGACAAATACAAGATTTGCATATTATAATAGCAAGTCATTGTTTTTAGACTCTTTAGAAGGGATTTTCAAATCCCCAGGGCTCTTACTGGGGTAACAAGTCTTACTTTCTGCAGTAATACAATCTTCAAGGGGCTACTGTATTGATTCTAGCCACCAGTTGTTACTATAGCAACATACCTTAAGTCTATCAACCCTGACTACCCTACCCACATGTTATGAAGCATGTACTCTATCATTATGAACAGAACAACTTGGTTTATAATATTTAAACATCTGTTTGTTTTTTAATTATGTTGTTCTAGCCTTTTGGATTCATTATGTTCTGGGAATTCTGAAAGGACTACAAATGTCAGCCACAAACCTCATCTCAAAATATGTTAGAAAAGGCCATCTGAGTTATTTCATTAAATAAGGCAAAATGAACACAGACATTTTGTATATTTTCTCTCCTTCAGATAAGATTCTAGTAAATTAATTCTGCTAATAATGCTTTTTCAATCTAGGACTATTACATCCCATTATTATGTTGTTTATACTTTTAGACCTTTAGAGATGCATTGATAATGGGTTCTTATTGATATACAGTTCTGACATTTAACTGTTTTTGTCCTTTAAAATTATTTTTAAGTCGTTTGGTAATAGAAATGTTATTGAAATCAGTCCTATCAAAAGATGGTTTGCATAAAATCTATAATTATACAGGTTGAAAACACAATAATCTTAGGTAATTAAGGGCATCAATGGTGTTTGGACTTACACTAGGTACTGTTGTTTAAATGGGCATTGTTAAGTGAACAACAAGAAAGTAAAAGACTTGAAGTGCCTTATGTTAATGGACAGCACCATTCACATTTTTTAAAGACAAGAGTCTGGCATTTTAAAATGTTCAATATGGGAAGGGTATTGTAACATATCTATTTTTGTGATTCCCAAGAGGAGCTTAAGTACATTGCATGGCATTATGGAATGTCATACTACAATTTCCATTCTCTGGCCAGAGTTTAACATTAACAGAGCTTGACTTGAATTTTTTCCAGTCTGTGTTTTGAAGCTGTAACTGTAGAAACTGAGACAAAGTTTTAGGAGAACACATTCTCAAGCTTAATGCAGTTGCTTTTGTGAGTCTTTGGAGATAAAAAGTAAAAAAATGTGCCATAAATAAAATACCATATATACAACCTTATTGGCACTGATGAAAAAGCCTTCAAAGCACCCCGTAACACATTTTTTTGGTTAAATGAGGGCTGAGTTAATTATACTGTACCACTCACTGGTTTCCGCTGTATTGAATAGATACAGTATCTCTCTGACATCATGTAGCTAACTCCTTAGAGACTGAGCTTGCCAGGATAGTTACAGCAAACCTCTTGTTAAATACCTAATGGCATAACAGGTCTTACTAACCCTGAATTGACAGATGAGAACTTTTTCAGATACCTTCCTTGACACGGTCTCTTAAACTTGCCTAACCAAAAGACAGGTCTCAACCAAAAATTACTGCCAGACCAGACTAGTCTGATCTTACCACAAGACGCAACACCTACTTTTCTGTGCTTTACCCATTTGTAAAGAAACCTAATGAAAAGTATTTTACATTGCTCTCTTGCACACTCATGCATATGCCTGCACTTACTTCCTGGCTAGAGTGTCCTTATGTTGCTCCATTACACACTGCTCACACTGTGAAGTATGTTGCAAAAAGATAGTATGAAAGAAATTTGGAAATGGTCATGATTGCATGATTAAAGGTATGTCATCGGGTAGTTCTGGTGCCACCATGAGGCCAATGGCAACTTTGTAAGAGCTACAGAGTTCAGCGACTGAGATAGGAAAAAATGTCCATAGGTCCACGATATCCTGGTCACTCCATAAAGGGAGCTTCTATGGAACTGAACATAAGCAATTCAAATAACCACAGAGTTAGCAACAAAGCACCTACTGTAAATGATACTGCAAACATGGAACAAAACTGAAACTCTTTGGTCTAAATGTCAAGTGTTACACCTGGCAGTATAATGGAGTTCTACTCATCAGCAAGGACTGCAAAGCTTGTCAGACTGTTGAAAACATACAGAATGGAGCAAAGTACTGGCAAATCTTAGAGGAACATTTGATTTAGACCTTAAACTGGGACAAAAATTCACTTTTCTTCAAGGCAGTGATCCAAACACAAAGCCAAAGCTACAGTGGAGTGGCTTAAGCCTAAGTGAACATCCTTTAGCCCACACAAAGTCCTAACTTGACTCATATCAAGATCTGTGGAAAGACTTGAAAACTGCTGTCCATAAAAAAACAGAGAACCTGGAGTATTCAGGTTTTGAATAAAATGTTTAAAATAATTTCACAGAACAGGACACCACAGGAAGTGTAATTGGATAATTGCATTACCCTTCCTACGGTGTCCTGTTGCAACACTGTAATTACTGTAAACCATATTCAAATAAACGAATGTCAGAAACGTTTATCCACTGCATCCCTTAAACCCACACTTAAAGCCTGCCAGTTACAGCAATGCAAATAACACCATAAAGAGGAAATGCTTTTTTACAGACATCACGAGTATCTGCTTGATCTCTCTTGAATAGTTTAGCAGATCTTAAAAGTTTTCATATTCGTCTAAATTAACAAAATATGCTGGAACCTGTCTGCAAATAAATTAAATCATCTACAGCAAGATATCATATTCAGATCAACCACAGCAGTATGACTCACAACAACAGCCACAGACCTAAATTGGTTGCTTGTGTGGGCTGAGGAAGGAGACGTTGGAGAGAAGCTGGCTTCATAAGTTGCTTACAAACCTGCTGCTCCACACCAAACTAATCAATTATTGAGGGCTAAGCACGTCTCAGTAAACAGTATCAGAAATGCCATAATGATGCCCCAAGGCATCTTCCCCATCACGACAACTTTTTTCCCATTTCATGGTGTGAGTTTTCAGAATAGGTCGCTAAGAATATTAAATCCATAAATTTACTTAATCCATAAGACGGAAAAGGCACGCTTCACAACATTCTTAAATCAAATCTGCAAAACATTTTTCTTCAAAGCTTATTATATAAGTTTTAACAATGTTTTCTTCACTCTTTTTTGCTCTGAAACACAATGAGACAGATGAGCTGCTGTGGTCCCTAGTTGTTTAACAACTAAAGGCATTCTCTCACGTAGCTCAAACTGAACTGTATGATCCAGACGTCAAAAGCTTGAACCAAACTCATGTCACATGCAAGCTGTGGCCTGGATTCCCCAAGTGGAAGCACAATTGGCTGAAAATTGTGCAATGATTTTTATGATTTGAATTTACTGAAACAATTAGAAGTTGGTGCAATAAACTAAAGGAGTACCCTACAGTATGCCTTCTAGGAATCAATCTCTACAAATGTTGGCATGCACTCCAGTATGCCAATAGGTCAGTATTTCAAGAATACAGAATACAAATGTATTATACCTTAATAAAATGTGCAAAATAAACCAATAACGAATAACATATATGCAGTATATAAATCAATATGCTGTGATACAAATGGATGATCAATCATGTACAGTAAATACACAAGGAAGACAAATAAATTACAAAGATACTAATATTAGGTTAAAATACATTGACGGTAAAACTCAAATAAGTATAGTTAGTATCCTATTGCAGATGAAAGCACCTGCGAAGCAACTTATTTCAGGATGGTGATTGCATCAGGTTTGATACAACCTGAGCTCTTGGTCTGATATTCCCTATAGTTCAGTGGTTATTTAGAGTAGGTCCTGTTATATTACAAATGCTACCAGTTAAGGGAGACCTGCCACACAATGTATTTAACAAGGATTTAGTGCTTTTATTAATTGTAGGTTTTTTATATTCTATTTACTGTATATACTATAGACAGAATAGAGAGAAAAATGATTGTAGCCAAGTTCTTTCATGTTACTTTGCACAAATTCCTAAAAATCTGAATAAGAAATACAGTAATTGGAATGCAATGTGGAATGGTACGGTATCGCCCTTTTTATTCCAGGAACTCTTGGTGGAAGAATGTCAAGGTCTGGTGTTGAATGACCTTCACCAGCCTTCTAGAAATAAATCCATTTTGAGTGGAGCTATACCGAAGCACATATAATTATTGTAAAAGTGTAAAGAAAGGATTTTCTTTAAACTGCACATTCTTCAGCAAGCTTTAAGAACGTCAAGTTCACCTTACCATTTCCAAGAGTCATAGGAAATGAAATGAAAACAGGAAAGTAAGTGGTATTTTAGATCCTCGATGGGATATAGATTATTTCACTATGCGTCAGCCTCAAATAATTCCACTCTAGAGAGATACAGTACCAAGAGGAGATTTCTTTACTGACCTCTGTCTGGGTTATGTTACTTAGTGAAAAGGATCTGGTTTTGGAAGTAAATCTTAGAGAAACAAAAACCTTTTTACTTCTGCTCCCACCATTGTAGTAGAGATTTGATTCAATTGATAAAGATAGTTCATAAGCACTGTTTTATTCTTTCATCAAGACAGAAATTTGTACATGGTATTACTGCATCCTTATATTTTTTTATTGGAGACAGGATCTCTTTTTGTGACAAGTTCAAACTGAAGTATTCTCATTTCAGTCAAGTCCTATTCTTGAAATTCATGCAGGTACCTGTGGAGTCAGTTATTCCAGGATTGAAAAGCAGCATGCCACCCGCTTTTTAGGATTGAAGAGGCCCTTTTACACTAAAGGCAGAATATGTTTTTTAATAATGGATATGCTACTGAAGTACCTATTGTTTGAATTTTAGAAATCTTCTTTGCCAATTTAATGAGTCATAATGTCACCTAATCCCTTATTTAACCGACTCCCTGTGGTTGTTAGAGGGATAGGAAATTTGCTATCCAATGGTCATATCATAGTTTTCATGTAGTTTTGAATTTTGCCATTTGTGTATTACTTTGTTTTTGTCCCTTTTGGTTGTTTACTTTTTTAAGCATTGTGCCAAATGTTGATTTGTTATATGAAAACTGAAGTACCAATTTAACAAAGTACTAAATTAGAAATGATGCCATTTTAGTAAGGGATGAAAATGCCAAACCAGTGAGGATGTACTCAAGAAAGTAGATACTGATTGCTACCATCTATAATATTTCTATAGTAAAAGGGCTTCTGTATTCAACAGCTCAGTGTATGAATTGTATGATCTGGCCAGATGTTACTATCTGTAAGAGAACAGGTGATTAATTTTAATTTTTCTTGTAGTTATAATGTACTTTTCTTTACTCTTTTAAATACATATGATAGTTTGTTTGTCCATTGTTGTTAATCCTGAATGAAATGATTTAATTTTAAACACCCAAAATAATAAAGAACTCAAAGTGGCAACAGCAAAACATTTCCACATCCAACATGATCATATAAAGAGTTTGCAAAGGAACAAGTAATAGGTTTATTCCATGCTGAAAAAAAGAAGAAAGAGAACACAACGTTTCGGCCGTGGAGCCTTCTTCAGGTGTGAGAGAGACAGGGCAGTAGGCAAAGGTAAAGTAGCTGGAGAACAAAGGTTGGGAGGGAGGAGGAGTGAGAGGCGGGAGCAGGGGACAGAAAGAGAGGCCAATCAAGAGGTGTGAAGTCAGAATGGGTGCAGAGAGGTGTGAAATGAAACTTCCAATGAATGGAGAAAATTTAAAAGAACAGTAATCTGTCGTTAAGGGAAGGGAGAATGTGTGATCCTAACTGCAGAATAATTTTAGTTTCGGTGGTCTTTCTGATGTATGAGTTCGGAAAACCGTCTTTGAGAACGCAGACGGAGAGATTAGAGTGGTCGTGGCCGTCAGAGGTGAAATGAGAAACAATGGGCTTGGAGAGATCTTTAATCTTCACAGCCCTGACGTGTTCTCTGAAGCGGTCTCCGAGTCTCCTTCCTGTTTCACCAATGTAGATGGCTGATTAGCCATGGAATAAACCTATTACTTGTTCCTTTGCAGCCTACGCATGCTGACGCAGCTACCCACCTGAACATATAAAGAGTTTGGTGACCTCAATGGTTTTGAATCTTTAGTCTCATACTGTATGTAATAATATAAACCTAAATAATCTAAAAAAAGACATCAACATTCCCAAACAAATCAAAAGACGAGTACTTAAATTTTGTTCCTGAACTAGTCTTTATCAAGCATAATGTATAGTCCTTTAGAATAAGATTAATTATAAGTAACTTTATAATGGAATGTTTACTCATCGAAATTAGATGCTTGACAAGGAAGAGTCCTGATTAAATTTTTAAAATTCCCATGGGGAGAGAGCTGGCTGAATCCAGTTGCAGACAATCCTTGTCTCCTGCTTCTGTCAAGGTATGCCCAGGTGGTAGAGTAATAAAAAGAGACAAAGGTTCTGCTTAGCCTCAAGCTGAAGACTGCTTTTCCAATGGAGCCTTCACAGGGTCTCAAGGCTAGGGAACACACTCATTTACTGATATGGAAAGAATGTTATTATTTATTTTGTAGCTGCCTAGACAGGAAGTATACTTGTAGCTGCTATACTGAATATATGTACACATGCAGTAATGTTGAAAAAAGTCCAACTGTATTATTTTCTTAACCAGACAAAAGAATAATTGGGAGCTGGTTAAAATAATCTCTTGTTGTAAAGGAAGTCCTGGGCAGAATTGTGTTTATATTCATTATTCTCAGCCTGGAAGTTTGTTTGTTCCTGCTATGATTCAGATAGCAGTGTTTATAATCTAATGATTAGTTAGCTGTCAGGTATCACCTCAAGCTGCTATGTGAGGATTTTTAAGTTGTGTCATCATGGTTGGTGTTTGGTTGTGATGACATTAGATGTAGTTGCCTCCCCACATGACATGTTCCTCATTGGTGGATGCTTCTGGCCCTGTCAGTGAATTTATGACAAGTTATCTCCAGCTGGGGTTTGAGTGTAGATGTGTCTCCCTCTTGGAATTGCACAGTTGAAAGGCGTTGATGTGGGCAATTCATCACTGAAGTGTTATATAGAACCACAATGTTATGATGTCATAGTTTGTGTCAAAAGCCAGCACATCCTACTTATCGGAGTCCCACCTCCACAGCAGTCCTACGAAGCTGACTCAAATCAGCAGTGTCAGGGATATTTTCCTTTCAAGGCAAGAGAAAAATAATCATGCTCCTTCTGAACACCTAATTCTAAACATAATATTGGCCTAGTATACTAGTTGCCTAGGTACCGATGGGATTACATGGCCACAGTCTTCCAGCTTTCCAGCAAACAGTAGTTCCTGAGGTCTGCTGGAAGCATGAAAGCTTACAATGATTTCAGTGAGAGACATGTTTCTCACCCAGTTGGCGCTAAGTCTCCTGTGAGATGCTGTGGATCTTTCAACTTGTTAAATCACAAATGACTCTACATGTGGGCGTTTTGGTGAAGCATGTCCACATGTCTCTTTCTCTCCCAAGTGGGTGTGAAAGTTGCTGCCAGAGAAACAAGTCTTAAACAAATGGGAATTTCAATTTGTGGGTATAAAAGAAGTGTTTATATTACTAAATGTACCAGAGTGACAGCAAGATAGACATTTCAGAGATCAATTTGAATATGTAGAAAACTATACTGTAACAACTTGTTTTGCATTCTTGTGTAAAATGGGCCAAATGCCATCCTCTCCTTTGTAAGTGTTTATATATTCTTACACAGATAAGAGCTTTTAACAAAAACAAATTAATAGAAAGTTTCTACGTCTACTAGGAGTTAATTTAAAAAAAAACATATTCCAGAGGAAAACATGCTCTCCATTTTCAAAGGGATGTGTAAAACTTTAAAATGGTAGATCTGCCAAAAAAGTCAGCAGATATGAAACAGAAGAATCAGCAGAAATATTGTAAATTTAAGAAGAATTTGAAAACTTTGCTGTCGTTTATTCAGGCATTCAAAATTAGAGCTTATTTTGCAATACTGTTTAAAAGTTATCTTATACATTTTCCAAAAAGAAGACTTTCATGGTATTTACGTGACAGCCAAACAAAAAACAGAAATCTCATTAGGTTATATCTACCCTTAAATTATACTGCTTATAATATAGCCTTTTGGGATGGTTGGGATATAGGGTGGGGAGTAATTTTTATTGATTACTGGTGCATGCCTTCAATATACATGTATTGGTACTGCTGTACTACACCAGAAGTTTCACAAAGTGTTCCAACAGCAACATTCCTAAGATCGGTGAGTGTGTATTACTGTTTCTGGCATGGAGGTAGGTTATTTTACAAGGACATTCTTTACTTCATTGGGGAATGTTGTAATGGCCTTCCCTGCAGGTGAGTGTTATATTGATGTGTCTGGTTGAAAAGTATTTTGTTTATTTTTAATCAATGCTAGTAATAGGTCTATTTTGGAAATGGATAATCCCTTTCCTAACTCTTCTTCACATCCTTGAAAACACAGTTAAGGCTGTTGATGTATATTTTTTTCTTCTAACAAGATGGTATCCAATATAGCCTCACAAAAAATGAATAAAATCAAATATTAATTTACTCTCTGATATCATGGATAGATGCAAGATTTTTAAACAAGCTAGGCAGATAAAGGAGTCATTTTTGCCACCAGATCACAAAGAATAATTGCTATGTAATTACTCCAGTAAAGGGAGACTAGATACCTTTCCTTAAACTGATAGGATAAAAAAAATCTCTTAAATAGTGAAGACTACTGGAGGACAAAATTCAAGAATTCAAAATCCTGAAAAAGCTTTGACAAAGTCAAACCCGCTGAACATCTTAAGAACCAACATTGAAATATGAACCACAGGACACTACAAGAGTGCTACAGGGAAGTGCATTTAAAACTAAGAGCAGAAGCCAGTGAGTTTTATCCTCTTACAGAAAGGGTTGTGAAAGTCAAAAGCAGAAACCTTCTCTCTGGCTTCTTACACCAGAAAAAAAGACTGGATGAGATCCTCAGATCAGTTTTCTATTATCAAATAACTTACATGTTCTCCTTTACTTTGTAAACTTTTATATGTTTGGGAGCTAAAGAGCAAAGTGACCCTTGATTTGTGGTGGGATTAACAAGTTTAAAGTGAGTATGGTAATACTGTACTGTATGTTCATGGTCTCCAGACACAAAGTTCTCTGTGGTGACTGATTAGAAGTTGGAGGGGAATTGAATTGGAGGCAGTGAGAGGAGAGAAAGACGTGTCTTAAGTCAATAGAAAAGAACAGAATTTGAGGATTAGTTTTTGTTTACTTGTGTCAAATCTCTGCACTGTAATGGTATGAAACATTTAAGTTCATAACATGGAGTCTTCTTTGCATTTCAAAGGAGGAAGATAAGCCTTAAGGCTTCAGAATGTTTTAAGTAAGCATTAAAATTATTATGAGCGAAATGCAGAAGCATCACAGTGAATGCAAAAACAGCAGCCTTCAATTACTTTTTGCTGAGATAAATCCATAAGATGATGTTAGCACACATTGCAGTTATTTAACAAGATTTTAAACTATTCTTTTCACATGCTTCTGAAAACATCCTGCCAAGAAAAAGCTGTGGATTCAGACACAGTGTCCATGACAGTGCTAAGTCTGTGAATAGTGTCTATGGCAATGTTCTAGGTTGCAAGATTGTCAATGGAAATGCCTTGTCTGTAAAATAGTGTCTGTAACCATATTGTAGCTGTGAAATAACGTCCATGGAAATTCTATGGCATTCTTTTGGGGCTATTAATTTAGTTTAGCACCATTCACTATAACAAGCCCTTCAGATAACCACATTACCTACATTATCAACTCACATTAGTAAGAAATATGATTCCCTACTGATAAAAATATATTTAAAAGTTATACAGTTATTTCCCTGATTCATGATTTTACCACCCAAATGTATCCATAACAGGATATAAAACCTCCTCATTCCTCCAGCCTGTGGTATCCAAGCACTGGCATGACTGTACCAGTGTGTACCAGAAGTGGGCATCATGTGTATGACATGAGTCACACAAGAGAAAAGTGTTGAGTGTAGGCATAATGATCTCCGATTGCTGAGTAGAATTCTAACTGTCCTTCTGCCTCTATAAATGGTTCTATAAAACTGAAAAAGCTAAATTAAATTACACACTGAAAGGTTTCAAATAATACTCGCAATATAGACCAGCTGACCATTTGTTTGGTAAAATCATCATTTTAGACATTGTCGAAGTTCAAAACTCATCAGTTCATTTTTTAGTTAACACCTACTTGTTACGTCTGTGTGGAAGGAGAAATGTTTCCATTTTTGTATGAGAATTTGTATTATCCTAAAAAAAAAAAATACCATTAAAGCACACGGCTTGGGCGCTAGACAAGACAACATTTCTACACAAGCCATGAGTTAATGTTTTTCAAGTTTCCCGTTTCCTTACAGCACAGCATTCATATGACATATGAGTGGTATGGATTCCACAGATGCTTGATTTTTGATCCCATGACCAGTTTTGTCTATTAAAAATTATTTTCACAAAAGAGATAAAAAGAATTAAACTTGCAATGTTTCCCATTACATGATCTATTGTTGAAAATTACTTACAGTATCTAAAGATAAAGTAGACTTGTTTATTTTGTTTTTCTGCATTTTTGCTCTAAAATGGGCAGCAGGTACAGGAAGAAATGAATTAAAATTAAGCAAATGCAGCACCTTAATTAAACTCTTAGCCATGCCCTCTTCTTACTGCGATCTTGCTTATTTAAATATATATATTTGAGGGTGTTGGTGCATAACAGCAAGAGGAAAAGGGAAACTGTACAGCATATCTGCAGATCTTTTCATTTTTACGTTTCTTTTGCAAGTACAGTAAGTACAGTATACTCTGCAGCACACATGACCTCTGGCAGTAATGTTTTGCATTTGCATCAGAGGTAAATTAAATTGTTTCCCACATTTTAATAAACAAGTTCAAAACCAAAGCCAAATAAACAACAGTGCTACACGTAATGTACAATAATCCCATCTGGTACAGGAGTCTCCAGAATCCCAAACTGTCCCTCCTTTCATACTGTACACTCAAACTTCCACCTCAAACATAGCAAAGAGCTGTCACCATTCTAACCCAGCTGAGCCAATCTTCATTTGGTCATCATCCTAGCATTCAAGCATTCAATAGCACCCCAGATATTGTGTTTCTCCTAGTGCAGTAAATAACATCAACCACAACAACAGTTGCCATCTTCTCTTCATCCCACAACAGACTAAAAATCTGGTATGTTGTATTATTCTATTTTAGTGTTAATATACAGAATTATAGCACTTTATTTTTCACTTCAACCCACGTATCAATAAGTCCCTCTTCAGTTCTTATCTTGTGCAACATTGATTCTCTTTTACTTATTAAAGAAAACATTGGCCACGTCATTTCTTCCAACTTCTCAGATATGGTGTGAATTCACATACACTAAGCTTTGCAAATATCTAATACACTTTGTTAAGACGTACTGTGTATTGAAGAAGAAAATGGGTTTCTGTGCAAGTCAGTATCCAACAGTTAGATAATCCTTCACTAAACATTTAAAGATACAGAACTCGGAGCATAAAAAAATCCCTTGAATATTCAAACAGTCGTAGCAGTACAGAGACAAACAAACCACAAATATAAAAAGGAAATTAAAATGGTATTCACTATTCATACTTAATGCATAAATTAGTTCCCCTTTTATTAACAAAAGCAGGCCTTATCATATTCCTCTTATTTCACTCCACATTCATTTAATTCCACTCTGTCTATTTGAAATAAAATTCAATTAAAAAGTCATAAGTGCTTTCTAATTAGTATGACAGAAGCCCCATTCATTACAGAACTGGTGTCTCAGAGAATCACCCGACATTTAAGCACGTTGTGGGCATACATCAATTGGGCCATTATTCAACATTCAAGGCCAATCAGAAACTAGAACTGTGAACATCTCAGGCTCTACTATGCATAAAATCTATTTGTTTCTTTTAACATTGAGTAACAGATCACTTTAGGAGTGCCTTACACAGAAGACAGAATAGAAACAGCTGCAATGTCTTGTCAGCCAGCTATACCATAGCGTATTTACCTGTGTGTACCAGCAGAAATATCCCCCAGCTCAGATACAGTTGCCAGAATAGAAGCATATATACACTGCTTTCATTTGAACTAGAGCTGGGAATTGCCAGATGTGCACTTTGAAATAAAACACACAACAGAGTAAACACAAAAAGAATTTGCATGCATTCATCCAGACATGAAACAAAGAACTGTGCACAAGACTTCAAACCTATTCAGTTTTTTTTTATTATTGAAAGGTAAAGGCATCCTTCCCGTTAAATTTGATTTAGATCTGTGAATAACTTTGCATTTAAAATCATTACGCAGAGGGTTTTAAAGCAATGAAATTCCAAAATGCATGCAGGAGGCCAAGGGTTTGATGCTGAATGTTCCTTCTCTCTAAATTATGCTACACATAAATACCACAACTTCCAAAATAAGTATTTAAATAAAACATAAAAAGGACTGAATTTTTCATGTTTTTCATTGCACAATGAAATAGCTCAAAGGGCATTTTCTTTCATGGTAATTCAAATGCCTTTGCAAGTTTACATAGCCACAAAAAAGTAATTGCAGCCACATTTTATCAGACAAATTGCTGACCACATGATGGGACTACTCAAGCTCTTTTCCAAATCATAATTCTGTAATTGGGTTTTAATTAAGAATTGTAATTATTTTAAAGCTAGTCAATTTGAAATAGAAAATGCAGAATTTATTTAACCATGTACAGTTTTTTACTAGGTGTTTGTCATTGATTTTTTAACTATTTAAAAGGATAAATATGCAAGGTGTGATTATATTTTGAAGGTTTTCATTCAACCAGTAAATTCGCCTCTCCCAGAATTACATTTCTTAATGAAAAGCGAATTAAGGAAATAAAACTTCAACCAGATGGAAGAAAAACACTGAAAATAGTAACTATGTAAATGTACTGTATTCTGCAGTACCTTTTTGTCAATTAAAACACCCTATCAATTTAATGTTTTGCTTTAACAAAAACATCATGTTAAAAAAGCTGGCTTTTGACAAGAGATTATGAGATCATCATTGCTTTGACTTGTGAAGGCTAACCTTTAAGTGGTGACAGGTAATCATTCCTGTGGAATTCGAGGGCTGCTTTGCAAGCAACATTAGCTGTGCATTTTGGGTATAGCCATAAAAATTCCCCAGTTGTTTAAAAAATCAGTGTGAATATAAATCCTTTAGCATGCTTTATTTGGACACACCTTTTAGCTCTCCTACAAGAGATTTAAGATTTTTCATGGATCTTTCAATAATGATAAGTTTTCCATGTCTTTAAGTTACTAGGAGTGTGGCAGATTTTTTAATCAAGCCAAACATATTTAGTTCACAGCCACACTGCTGACAGTTTTTTTCCATGAGTTTTGAGACATTTACAATTGGGAACTTTACAAAAATATTAAAAAGGAGATATGAGAAAGAGGTTATTCTGATAAAGTAGTGAAGATGGAGAAGTTTACTTGAATTTATCATGAATGACAGATATCATGCCTGTATTGCCAAGAATCTAGGTGGTGTCCCATACCGGACAATTGTTCTACTTGATAGATGGAACTTCTCATTCCCAATCTCTAACTGAAAAACACACCTGTTTGTTGTTAAGGTGACAAAGCTTCAAAGTCATGCACTATATGTTAAGAACTACATCAGGAACAAAACAGGTGACAAATTACATGCTACTGTACCAGTTAAAAGATCGATCAAACAAATCAGGAAAAAACGTACTGCAAAAGAAATTGATTACTGGAGGATAACATGTGTCCATAGAAGAACTGACTGACCTTGAAAAGAGAGCACTGTTGCTAATAGTTAAAACTGGAATTGAGGGTGTTGGTGTTCATGATTTTGGCCTTGACCAAACAGACAGACAATAAGAACCGCAGGATAAAATCAATATAATTTAAGACCTATGATGCATTTATTAGTAAACATTAGTAAAAGTGTTTGAATTGGCCTTTGGACTATATAGTTTATAGGGCTCTTTATAGTGATTAAGAAATCATGTTTTTCTTTCTAACTCTTTTGAACTCCAGGGGAATGATTGAGGAACTAGATGGACCAGAAAGAGCAGATGTGTTAACCCCTGTAATTACAATGACATCATTGCTTCTGGTCAAATTTATATTTTGTTTTCAAGAAATGTCATTAAAGGGGGACTGCAATGGTATTTTTATATTTTGGGGTTAGAAAGAATTGGCATTAATGAGCACATTTTAAACCACAATGAAAGTAAAATGTACACAGTAATGTGCAAAACGTCTAACTTACATTACAAAATAGACAATTTCCGGGTACAGTGCCAAATTCTAAGATTCAGAACAAGGCATCAAAACTTGTGGTGATGTGAATCGGCCTTTTTACAGTGCAAATAAGCAGGCTTGTGAATACATCTCTTTTAATCCAATAGATTAAAAGTGCTTGTTAACTACTTTAAAAGTACTTGTTAACTTTGCAAGCAGATCACATTGGAACAATTCTGTGGTGAAATGTCTGCAGCACAACATGTACTTATTCACTCATGCATCACATTAAATTAGTCATTACAGTGACTAGTGAGCACGAAGGGCAGGTTAAAGTCAAACAGTAATTCTCGCTTTTGATCATGATGAGACTAGTGCTTTGCAACAACATGGCACCCATACAGTAAAAATGTAAAAAGTTCATGATTTTTGTGCTTAATTCAGAATTTGAAAAAATTTGCAATGCATACTAAAAAATTGTGATGATGGCACATAGCATGTCTCTGCTCAATTCACCACCCACATCTGGAATATCTGTATAATCAGTACTATCAACATTTATATTATTTTCAGCTATCTTAGTAGCCATCCAGTGAAATTGCCCTGATGTGTAACCTGGCACACACACCATTGATATTATTGATGATCTAGTCAGTTTACTTTAGAAATCTTTTGTCAAAAGTGAGGCATTTAAAACAAGCTTTCAACATTCCAAAAGTCCTTCCATTAAGTTTCTGGTGGTACAGTGCACTTTGCTTCAGCTAGGAGTTGGGGACTCAGAATAAGCTTATGTTTCATGAGGCGAACATTAAGACCTATAGAAAAAATATATAACATTAATATATTTTGTTAAAGTCAATATAATAAATGCTTTGCCTACCACTACCTAACGTATATAAAAGTGATCCAACCATTATTTCACCTCTCCCAAATGTTCTGAAGAATGCATTCCATGACAAGTTGCATCATGGGATGATCTGAGATTATTTAGAAGACGTTTTATAATTCTGCATAAATCTTCATCTGAATATTTAGTTGTTCGTGTTACCTATTTCATAATAGTGTTACCTATTTCAGACACTGGTTTAATGAGTAGATACTGTACATGCAGACTGAATATAATTTGTAAAAAGGTTTCCTTTAAAGTACCGTGACGAACTCAGAAAGCTGCTTAATAAGACAATCTGTACTCTCGGTGATGCATTTTGAAAATTAAAATTGTGAATTGTGATCGTCTCTATTTGATATTTGTGAAAGATTCCATTCATTAAACTGAAAGGCAGCTGTGACTTTTGAGAGCATAGAAATTGCAATGCATCTCCGTGTTGGTGAGCGCAGATATTAAAGCAGCACAACAAACAGTTACGCAATTCACTCCTTATTAAATTTGTATTTTTGAATAATTTGCTGCTGCATGCATTTCAGAAAAGAAAAACGAGGTGTATGCATTCAATTTGATGCAGAGGGACTTCTTCTGTTTTGTCTTCATAGAAATCAATAACAATAAGCCATGGCTGCTATCTCCAAGACTAAGTGCTTGACAAGGACGTGCATAGCTTAGCTCCATGTGTGAGCTTGGAGTAGAGCTGCGCATACATTGGGGAGTTCAGGTGAGGTACATTAAACAAAATTGAGACAAGTGTTTACATCAACACTACATTAACACGCACAGAGTGCAACCAACAAATACATCGACACAGTGTCAAGGTGAAAGATGAGTAAGGAGCATTAAAAAGCAACAATTGTAACATCATCTAGCTGACCTTATCAGATCTCAGAAACTAAACAAGACTGGGCCTGATCAGTACTGGGATGTTAGACCTCATGAAAAATTAGGTTTCTGCAGTAAGTGGTGTGGCAGACCAGTAGGCATTACTCTTCTCTGTTGACCAGAATTCCCAAATTAATGCTACAGTACAATATGCTGGTCTTGGACTGTAGGTGATTCACTTCACTTTCACTTAGAATAATGATGATGTGTGAAGCAGAGCATTAATGAGTATAAAGTCTCATGTAAAGAGGATGATAAAATTTTTAATAATATAAACACAAGAACGATGTATAAAAATACAATGTAGTCTCAACACAGTATATTTTTTAAATCAAGCTTTCTATTAGAAAGTATGGACTGCAGTATTCAATGACACATGATATTAGAGGTAACAAAAGTAAAATTGTGAACAAAAAAAAAAAAATGTAGCCTGGATAACATCTATAATTCAGAACCAAGCAAGAGTTCACAAGTACAGATTTTTATTTTTTTTTGTTTTGCCTACATTTTCTTGAGTTTTTTTATATAAACTCAAAACGTTTAAGTACAACATTTCCACCCATGACTGAGTGAAGAATGGACAGTCCTTCATTATTTTATTCTCAGTGTTCCTCACTCTCAGGATGGTCTGTACATACAGTACCAAGTGGCTGGAGTGTTGTTTTTTTCCAGAACAGAAATATTTATGTAAACCGACCACTCTGTAGTGACTCATTTCAGCAATGTCCTGTAGGATATGATAAAAAGGAATTTAGAAAGGCACAAAAAGCTTTACACTTCAAAATAGAAAACATTTATTTTAAAAGCTGAGCAGTAGAAAAAGCCAATGCAAATTACATTTAATAGTTCAGTACGTTTTTGAGATTGTGAATGAACAATATTATGGATTAGCAATAAATGCTGCTCCATTTGTCAGATTTGGCTCATTAGATTGGTAAACAAGAATCAATGCATTGATTGGGTGCTTTATTACTGTTGTGCAGCTGATACAGCTATTTTTTTTCTTATTGAGGCATTTAGTTGGTGATGGTGTTTAATGTTTTCTGTGTTGTATAAATAAAATGATTAATAACTTCCAAGGATGCTAAAATTTTCTACAATCTTCTACAGGTAGATTTACAATGTCAGACTGGTCTCTAAAGCAGTGATGCTGCTTTATGAAAAGAGGCCACTAAACAAAAACTTCCTCCACTAATGTTACTGTAATCCCATGTGTACACAGTATGTTTGCATGGTGGTGGTGTAACTATTGGTCTTCTTGCAGTCAGTTGTAATTATTGGTATAACTATTCATTTTACTAAAGTTAATTAAAATCCTGAAAATATAGAGTCAGTGTTCTTTAAGGAATGGGCTCAATACAACATGATTTTTCCTTCACATTTTAAGGTAACATTCATGTTTGCTTTAAAAAACTGTTTCACATCACAGGTCCATTTCCAATATACTAAATTCTGTGTGCATTAACGTATCTGACAAAATAAAGCAATTTACACACAAAAATGATAATGGAAAAAAACAGCATGAAAGAATATTTGGCATCACAGATTGAAAGAATTAACACATTTTCCACACATCTACTGAAACTCCTGGCTTTCTAAAAGTTAGGCTTTTAGTCACAAAGAGTACATGTTAAAAAAGAACTGCAGTATATTTTTCAAAGACCTTGCCTTTAGTTTCAAGAAGCCCAATACCTCCTCTGAATCCTTTTTTCCTTTCCCGTATAACACAGACTGGATCCTTACCATATGATGTGACAGCAGTGCCCTCTATGGCATCATGCAATACTGCCACCTGTGCAACTTCCAAAACCCTTCTCCAGAAAATGTACTTGCATTAAACCGATTCCTACTGATTTCTATTCAATAAATAAATTGCAGAAAAATTATTGACAGCAATTTGATTAAAATGTGCCAATTGCAATCATAGCTATGCTTTCATATGAGCTTAGTGTTCATTTTCCTATGTTACTTACTTATTTTAGCAAGTTACAGAACAGAAGCCTTACACTGACACCTTCCAACTCAAACCAAGAATCCTCTTTCTGAAGGTCAGTTACACTGCACGTCCCCACACTTTTATGTCTTACAAAACCGATTTGACTAAATTGTCAACATCTTTATTTACTGTAACTGTTTATAGCGTGCAGAAACAAGCAAAGGTTAATTCCATGCTGAAAAGAGAAGAGAAGAACAATGTTTCGGCTGTGGAGCCTATTGAAGTGGTGATGCGTTTGTATTCTTCTGTTTTCAGCATGGAATAAACATTTACTTGTTTCTTTGCAGCCTATGATAGCTGCTACTGTACCTACTTGAACTGTTTATAGTGTGGCCAGTTTATGTCAAGTAAACATGCATGTAATTTGACAATAAAATCCTGATTTTTGTATCTGACAACGGATAGTATAAAGTTGCCTCTCTTTTACTTGCTGTTGAACTTTTATTCATTTTGTGAGTCATTCTAAAACAGTGGCTCTGCAGATGAGTTACAAAGTAATCTTCAAATATGGACAGAATGGCATTAATTTCATTGCTATTATGCTTCTAATTACTACAGTCCAACTGCAACAAAATATTCCCCATATGTTTTCAGTATTAATTGTCTTCACAAAGGACAATACTGCAAAGTACTACAAATAAAGTATGTCATTATAGCCTTGGTACATTTGGACAGGAGAGATTTCAAATGATGTCTATACTGTATATTGTCAGGAAACTCTGAATGAATAAAAAATGAAATAGCCATTATGTACAGATGTTCTTTTCATTAATGCTCAGATCAGAAGACGCACACTGTGAAACTTACACTTTTTGTGCTTCAGTCTGGAAATAATGTGATGCATCTGTGGGCACAACTGCTCATCCCAGATGTTTCTTTCTTTTGGTGGCATCATTGTAAAATTGCTCAATTAATTTTGCAATGCTTTTTGTTATTCACTTCATCCTCATGAAGATATTGTCATTTGAACAAACAGGATTATGCATGTCTTACATTATCATGCGGAAAAGAATTTACAACTGCCACCTGTCTTTCGGGGAACAGACTTATACAATTAATTTAGCTTAGTTATAATCCAATAAATTCCAGTGAGATGTATAAATTAAGCAGTTTTTAAACTTCACAACCAGCAATTTTTTTAAAACTATACACCGAAAACAACTATAAGAAGTTCTGAAACGGTTCTTAAACCCTTGTACTTGAAGTAATATTACCAATTTCAAAACCAATGCCACAATATCGAGGCAGAGCACATTGCACACCAGGAGAGGCTGATTTTGGATAATGCATTACATCAAGGTTCTCTGCATACACTGAAATGTTTGATGGGAGATGAAGATTTTTGATGGGAATTAAATGTTCTCTCAAAAACCACCTCATTGGTTCCCCCGTTATCTTGAGATGCATTTGAACATCCTGCCAACCCAGTATAATGTCTAAATAAAAAAATAAAAGTAAAAAAGAATGAAGCTCAATGGGGCATGATGATTAAATAAACTACTGTATGACCTTCTCAGAACGGGGAGACCACTCTCAGAGGATGAGAAGGTAATTCAGTCTCCGAGCCTAGACATTCTTAAATTAAGCAATTTTTAAGCTCTGCTTTCAAACATGACAACCTGGGTTCATCTGTATAGGAGCGCAAAGAAAACAAACCAGGTTCAGAAATGGAAAGCTACTAAAGATGACATGTTAAGGAAAAATATGAGGGAGACATAAATCTATAGTATCAGGAAAACAATGGCCTTGTTAAATGAATGTCTTGATTCCAGTTACCGTAAAGTGATTTCAGAACTCATGCTGAGAAAACAAATGATTCAATACAAATCTTTATGGGGGAAAGAAAATTGTTTTACAGACAACTAACCAAAGAAATGGCCACCTCACATAAAAGTAAATTGCAAAAGGCTTGACTAACATTGACACTACAGATACACAAAGTCATAATCTTATCAAGGTCATAGGAGAAATTACAAGCAGTTAACCTGTTGTCTGCTCAATGGGGTGGTTGAGACATTCACCATACGATTTTGTATTTTGTACAGGAAAATGTGAATTACTGGGGGGGTTTGCCAGGCAGTTGGTAGCTGAGTCATGGTAACTCAGACGGCAAGGGCATCTAGCTCCTAACCGGAAGGTCCCAGGTTCAATCCCAGGTAGGGGCAAGCAATATACAGTAGCTTGTTCTAATTCCTTCCAGACGGCTCCCAGGTCCACTCAGCCTGCTTTCTAAATGAGTACCTGGGGTTAATACTTCCTGGGGTAATGGGCCGGCTGGAGTATGATGCTGACCACATCACCCCCGCTTCCAGTGTTGGATGGTAAAGAAAAATGGTGGCCCCTCATAGCCTGAAAAGGGACCTGCAGTATCTGTACCTACCAATTGGTAGCTGAAGGAGAATATACTGTAGGATATTTTTTCCCCGATTTTGTATTTCTATGTACTGTATGACATCTAAGAGGGAAAGAGATCTATAAAAGAAACCAGGTGCACAGTATAATGAAAATAATGAAAGACTGATTTTTTTAAATTAAAATTCAAAATCAGCAGAATTAAAGTTAAAATTAGCAGAATGCCGTTGCTTAATATCTTCAAGAGAGTACATTACAATATTTACCGTGTCAGTGAGGTCACTTCACAATCATTTATCTTTGTCACGGTTCTACATTTTCTGTACCACATAAGATCCTGTTAATTGCATTAATGAATACCTAATCACGGACACAAAGTAAAATAATTTTAAATGTACATGAAGGGTAATATACCTTAAAAACACATACTACTACTGTATATACAGTAAGTTACATCAGAGCCACAGAATACAAATTAATTTAAATGCACCGTTTGCAGTATAAACACATTTATCATGTTTTTACAATACATAATTTTAATGCTTGGTGATTCATTAGGTACATTTATAGACATGCTATGAGCACCTTATAAACACAATTTTTAATTTAACAGGAGGGGCAATTAAAGACTTTGAAAAGCAAAAAAAAGAAACACAAGTCTACATTCTTATTTCAAAATCACACCAAGCACATATCATTTGTAGAAAACTAAAGTCAGCAAATCCTTTTCAGAAGTGAAGTCATCATGTCATTAATACTCTATTACAAACAGTTTACAGTGCTGCTGGTGGTGAAGGAAATGGAAGGCTAATAAAGAAAAGTATACAACAGAAATTATTATGGAGGAAATTTTACGGTATAATTTAGACTGCAGTATATTATGGATACGAAGCTTAGGGTTTCTTTGGAAGTGGAGTGAAACCATGAAAATCAGTAGTGAAGTGTTTAGTAAATGCATAACACAAACACTGAGAACAGCGTGAAAAAAAATCATAACATTAACCCGCAAAATTTAATCCTGTTTAGTTCCCCTGGTACTTTATAATGGAGGCAAAGATAAAATTGCAAACTTATACAGTTTCAAAGGAGGGGTACAGGACAGAAAATGATGTACGCTCACCAACATTTAAGACTTTCAAACCCTGGAGAGCAGAAAGTAAAATTACCATAGGTCGGAACTGGCATTAACTTGGGTTAATCTCCCACTGGGTGCAAGTTCTCTACGAGATGGAAGCTGACCTTACACCTTTTCTTTGAAATGAGAAGGCAAGAGAAATCACAGCTCTTTCCTTTTACCACTCTCTGACTCAGAGGCTCAGAAAGAGCAGGGGACATGATGAAATGACAGTGTTCTTACTGAAACTGAGGAAAACACTTTCACTAAGACCACAGTGCCAGCTGCCTGTACTGAATGAACAGGTACCGCAACTCCACATTTCACTTTGCTGCAGAGAAATAAAGAAAAGTTATCTTGTGTCAAGTTGCGATTATTTAGGGAAAAAAGGATGAGGTTTCATTTATCAGTCTCCTTTTCCAATGTAATGCTTTATAACACAGTGGGATTCAAAGGTACAGTATATAAAGCATCTGCTTTCATGAGCAAAAAAATCCTCTCGAGTTGAAAAATCATCATCTGAAACCATAATTAACACAGGAAGTGAATATGGCATGGGAAGTTTTTTTTCCCCAATAATAAGTATGTACAGTATCACATTTTAAGGAAATGTACCCATCAAAAATAAACAAATCCAAAATACATCACGATTCTGCTCTGACTCATTATTGTAACAAAACCAGTGCAAATATATCATGTAATTTCTTGTACTGTGTCCTTTGTATTACTATTCATGGGAAAAATTTGCATAAGCAGATACCATTGCAGGGAATTCAAAAAGTCTTTTATTCTACAATGACATAAGTAGCAATTGTTTAAGATGATAATAAGTGTCGAATTGAAGTAAACAGCTAAAAAATGCATCAGCCCTTGGCTTAAATTCAGCATAACTGCCTATGCTTTGCATCCCTGCTTCATATCCTTAAAAACTGAGCAAATAAATTCATTTAAGCACATTTTTTTTGTCTTTCTTGCATTGTGGAATGGAAAAGGCGGGGAGGTCTGAGCCCTTAGACTTTAAATCTGTTTGCCTTTACTTTTGCCTCATTATATTGAAATATTTTAGGATTTCAATACAATGAGGCTAAGTTATATCTGAAGTTGAAGGCTGGTCACTCTACTTTCTATTTTAAGATAAAATTTCACTCGGAAAATGGAGGGACACCACACCAAAAAAAAATCATTCTGAGAAGTGAAGCAACGAAATGCCCAAACTGTTATTACACGCTCCAAAGATTTAGTGCAAACCCCTGGCTCCTTTAACATAAACCCTTCAAAACGAGGCAATCAATTCGCACTAGGCCTACAGAAAGACAGCATTGTGAATATGAGGTTGGTAACAGAGCCTCTTTGCAGACAGGGCTTTCACTATCAAGTTAAAGCCGCAGACTGGCACTCTCAACAGATTTATTTAACCTACTGAGGAAGATGAAAATACTTCTGTCTTTGGGAGTTTTCTATCGCAAAAATGAAACCGAAAATGTTTTTGAAGCAGGAGCTAAGACATACTAGATATAAAGAGCTGTAGTGTTGAGACAGGAAATAATAGATTGTTTGCTTTCAACATATAGAGCATGAATCATATACCATTCGATTTCCTGAAGGTTTTACTTGTCCACTCCTATGTTTTGTCTGTGTTTTCCCAGAGAGAACACTTTAAAATTGCTTTCGCTCTTATAAGACTACTTTCCAGGATTTCAGCCAGCTGAGGTGTGATAATGGGATTCAGCCCCCAATAAAGATCTGTAAATGTCACACTTCTTTCCATTCAGCCTTTTGACAGACATCTTCCACTTTGACACAACACTTGAATACACAGGACATTCAAATGCTAGATATTAAAACACTACATAACATTCACCTTCTTAACGCCTTATAAGAGTAGAAGAATGAGTAGTGCTTAATTAATGTAATAACATCAGTATTGAATGGTTATTATTTATATTATTTACTGTAGATATCCATTACTACAGACCATGCTAGTCTACACAATAATCTGACATATTTTCTCTTTGTTTAAGAAAAGAAAAATAAAGCAGGAGGAGACATTTCAGTCAAACCTGTCAAGTACACTTAAGCATCCTAAAGTTTAAAAGGCTGAGTCACTCTTGAATCTTTTGTCCTTTTCATTCCTTGTAAACCATTGTATTAGAGTGAAATAATGAACTGGGCTCTATAAACTGTGTGGCAAAATCAAAACTTGATCTGCTAAACTGAATCTTTTCAACCTAAGATTTTTCTTCTTGGTTTTATATTTGAAAAATAAGTGAAGAGAAATCGAAGGAATCAGTTCCAAGCCTGTCTTTGAGTGATCTCTGCTTAAGTTACTGAATTCGAAATTACAGAAAGATGAACACAAAACAATTGATTCCTTGGAGCCATTTGACATTAAGGCAATCAAATGCAATTCTGCCTTGGTGATGACTTGCAAACAGATCGGTAGTATTGAACACAGTGCTGGAATTTAAATCTATTTCTCTGTAGGCTAGAACATGGCTGGTGTCTAAGCACATTCACAGGTCTTGCCCACAGACATGAAAAGAGGTGGCTGTTCAGATAAATTAGGCTTTATTGTGCAATTAGCCCTTTCTGTTGGATATGTTAATTAAATCCTCAGCAAGCTCCAAAATAATTAATTACATCTGAAGCTGTCACATGCCAAACTGTATTTTCATATCTAATGATTAAAAGCACCAGCAGAACTCCTAGTGAATCACTTTTAACATTTTAGTCTTTTTGTGAACATGCAGTGGTGCCTTGGAATTAATTGAAGGCCCTTGGTAGTTTAACATCTCATGTGCAAAATGTAAGGTTTCTAAACTACCACATCTAGTCCATCTGGTAACCTCCCAGCCCAATAATTACAAGGGCAGTGCAGAAAACCTTTGCAGTCCTAAAGTAATAAAGAGTAATACCCACAGTCAAGATCCTATTTAAAAAACAAGTCTTTAAGAATAGAATTATTACTTCAGGTGTATTGTCAGTTATATGAATTCTAGATTAGATACATTTGTTTTCATTGTATTTATTAATATGTATATGCAGTATAGTGTATAATGTTTCTTTTGTGTAGGTGTTGTTGCTAAAGAGATAAAAGTCCAAAAGGTGACAGGCTCTCGGGCAGGATTCTAAGAGAAAACATGGCAGAAAACCCAAGGACAAAGATGGTCAAAGTTAGACTAGATGTTTCTCAATCAAGCAAACTCAATTGGTGGGTGTTCTTTTGTTTTTTAACACACATATATACTGTATATGCCCTCTGACCAAGTGAGCAAAAACATTTGTTTCTCATTTTGCACATTAAATCAACTTCAGTCCTTATTATCCTGAAGAAAATACCCAATGGTATTGATTTCTGTCTTGTACCGTATGTGTTAGAGAAATGTTGAGGTATGGAGACTCCTTGTGGAATTCAAGGATTTCTCAAATAAAATCCTGTAAAACGCTATCTTGTTCAAGTTCAATAACAACATTTTAACACTGAGAAGTGGAACATCAGATTCTCCGATTTGAAACTTGCAGATTTAATTCACTGTAGCCCCAAGCATAGGATATCTTATCCTCTTTTGTACAAAACTGCTTCCAGCAGTGAATCAAAGCAATCCAGAAAAAGGTTTTATTGGCAAATACGATCCCCTGCAATACCTTGTCCCCCTAATTGTTTGTGTTTGGACTTTTCCCTTGGTAGACCCTTATGAATTTTAATTGCAAATAAGATACTGGACTAAAGAGGCAGCCTGGTATATTATTATTAATACCTGTTTCTAGATCACAGTTCCCATGCCTGAGTTGAGTCTACAGTATATTCAACAGAAAGGTCATCTGTATTCAACCAACATTATGGATAGCCAAACAAATCTATAAAAATCCTTACATCTCAGTGCACTATAAAGCTAAACTAATCCCTACACCATATCCATGATTTTCATTACAGGTTTTGTCAAAAGGTTAAACAACTATGTCTGAAGAATTCTTATTCTTTAAAGTACAAAGAGAGTTACACAATAAATACAGCTCAGCTGACACATTAATTTTTATCCCTAACAAGACATTTCCCCTTTACTGCACTGTTGTAATCAAGCAGACCTTATATGGTCTTTGTCAGAGGGGCATATGAATATTGAACTGCAAAAGGTGCATGTTAAAAATGGCACAGAAAGCTTAATAAAAATAAGAGTTAAATACGGCTAAGCCTCATTCCCATGGGTGAGCATCCTTTCATGCTGGGTTGAATGCTAAATCTTACAGTAAAGTAAGGGTAAGCTTCCTATTAACACAGTAAAAATCATTACAAGCAGAAAGGACGTTCTATATTAACCCATGTGCTGGTAAGTGGGCTGAGGGAGGGAGAACTCCAAAGGAAAAGTGCTGATAGTCTCAATTTCAGCTGCTAAGAAATAAAGGGGTATGGAAGACTGCATTGTTCCTGATTACTTTTGTCACTGCAGGGATCCCCGGCTCGCTAACAATCACATCAAATGTCTATTGACAAGCACACTGCTCCACTAAGATTGAACTAGGTATTATTTCACACAAACAAGTATCTGATGCCTATACTATGAGACAACAGAGCTTGGAGAAAGGCTTTCTTTCCTTGTTTTTTTTTTGTGGTGAAGAAAGTTCTTCTTGCTTTCAGTGTTACATTGTGGTCCCACACTAAAAGCTTTCTCTTGCTTATTCATCCATACTTTCAGAGGTTCTCATAAAGTGTGCAGGTAATTTCAAAGAATGCCAAAGCACTGCAATCTTGTTATCTACCTTTTGACCTAATATGCCACAAATTCAAACATTAAAGTAACTTAAAACATTAAGTAAATTATTTGAAGAATTTTGAAATTCTTGGAAATCCTCACGATTCTTGTAAACGCATTAAAGAATAACTACTAAAGCAAAAATTGATTCTCTCTTGCTGAATGCATACACAGATGGGTATATACTGTATACATATTCTGCATATGCATGTGTGTGTATCTGTCTGTATTTCATAAAAGGCAGAGATTTGCAAAATACATTAGCTAGATTCCAGTTAAATTGATTTAAAGCACTTCAATATTATCCTAACAGTTAACAAAGCTAACTTTCTAATTATCCAGAAATAAATTACAGGCTTTCAATAAAGACAGGCCTTTTCAGGAATTTGTCTGTTTAAAGAAGTGGGGAATCTAATAATTAACATAAACATGACATTTAAACAATTCTATTAATACATTATGTTTGTAAAAGTAATTAGCAAAATAATAAAAAAAAGAAATATAACTTACAGTGAAGCACAAGCATCTAGAATGTAATGTACAGTAATTATAAAGATTGACTACCACTATCAAGAAAATTGTCCAGAAGGCTACGTGTTAAAAGCCTGACTTTGTGTTGTTCTTAAGTTATACTACTCCAATCGAAAATGAATTAGATTGCTGAAGCATACTGAAAGAAAATGGATAGGGAAAACAGCAATTGTAGTCTAATAGGTCAAAGAAAGGAAAACGCAAGCTGTAATTTTTGAATTTCATCCTTAAAAGTTTTCACTTAAGCACATATTCTTCTGCTGGCACGGAACACTAGGGCTCCATTAAAAAATATGGCCAATCTCTGCATTTGCAGGAGCTGCCAGGAGCAGCGGGGATTCTTTGTGGAACCTTTCCATTTGTATTTGATTGCAGCTTTAGCATTGAAGTATATAAATTGACCAATCAATTATTAATCAGAAACCCATTCTGAGATGAGCAGAAATCCTTGGAGGCCAATGCAACAGGCAGGAAATGTAGGGCTCATGAAATAGGCCGTGCATTTGTGCTGGAAATGAGACGGAGATATGGATCTCAGGTTGGAATTAACGCTGGCCCTCTTTGCGTGTCTACGTGCCTGGCACACAAGCTCAGCCATCTCCTCCTTGTACTTTCCATCTTCGGCTACAGTTATGATCTGCTAAATGGTCTGTCATTAAATTTACAACAGAATGGGGAGTACGGCACCAGTAATGTTCTGTAGTGTGGGTGTGATAAATGGTAGCTCTGGTACCGTATACTGTATGGTAATGTTCCAAAAGTTTGAGGTCACCACGCCAAACAGCACAAATTAATTACTATAATTAATATAGTCCTCACTTTGTAACAGGCAGCCATTCATAAAGAAATAAAATTGAATGTGTTGATGGGTAAGACCTGAAGATTTTTGCATGATTTCATGTTTATACTGCAACTGCCCCGTGTGCAATTATCCACTCCAGTGAATCTTGATACTCAGCACAATGTTGTTCCACTAACACAGGCGTTTAATACTAAGTGTATTAAGTGCACCTGTCTTTGCATATCCTCTGCAGTAATCTATAACTGATACCAATATTGTGCTTAAGTAGGAAATATACTTAATTGTGTAGAAAATACAGGCAATTAACATGCCTAACGAAAAAGAACATTGAGGGGTGAAATGCATGCCTAGGTTTCAATTCAAAACAAAATCAAATAATTCACACACTTGCTTCAGCGTTTTTCAAGAGATGCTTTATAAACAAAGCTATTAAGCGCTCTTAAAATAAAATGTGGGTTGAAAATCCATGAATATGGCTAGTTAGCTGATTGCTTGCAATATTTATGTGAAAGTGGTTGGAAACCCAGTGAAGTGGAACCTGAGTAATATACAGCCCTCCAAACCACTTACAGCAGTTCAGTATAACCACAGGATCCTTTCCCGGCAGTTAGCTTATAACAACACTGATTATTCACCTGTTCTGAATAATGGTGCCTTTTCCCGCTATGCAACAACTTACAGTGAGTTCAAAAAACAGACTACTACACCCTAATTTGTTACAGATTCATGCAGTTTACTGATCTCATGCAGGGCTGATTTTTTATGCATGGCCATGTGCTCTATCAGTTCTTACATTTCTTATTCAAAGGGTACAGACTTAAGGCGGGTCTTCTGTTACACATTAAGTGTTTTGGTAAGGAGCATCCTTCGATTTTCTACCTCAGTAGTGACACAGATAAGATTTTAGTAGTGTTTATCGCAAGATAAATTTCTCTTCGATTACATCTAAAGGATTATTTATTTTTCAAAGGAACAAATAAATGTACCCATTATACTAAAAAAAGGTCAGTTCACTATATCATTCAATTAATTAAGCATACGTCCTAGAATTTCATTATGCCTTCCTGAACCATTTTTTTCTAAGTGAAGTCTCACTAGAGGCAGCAAGACATCTGCACCAAATACATTGTAACGATGACCTCTACAATATTCCGTTTTGACTGGATGCCAGCAGTTCTTGTCACACCGTAATTATATCTGCATTTTATATTATCTTTCGGGATTTTTTGCATACAGGCTGTAACATTGGGAAAAGGTTATCTAAAGCTCTACTTAATTGACAGTCAGATATCTTGTGATATTGAAAATACACAGATTCTCTTGATCAACTTTCTCACAATTGATTTTGAATACGCAATTGAATTTAGTTTTTTTTTTTAAATCAGATCCTTTAGGAGTTTTAGGCATATTCTATTCATTCAATGCCACACAACAATAAACCAATTCTTGCTAATAACCCACTTATTTTGATAGCATGGATCACTTATTATTAAAATCACACCAGTGGCATGGAAACAAACCTTCAAGAATAATAGAAAGGGTACTTAATAGCAAAAATATTTTAATGCTTTTATTTTTAACACTAATTATGTAACCAGGACGTTAATATCAGAAATAACATGTAACAGTGGAGCAAACCAGTCAGGTGGAGAAAACAGTAAAGTATGAGATAAAATCATCTTTTATCTTTGCTAATTAAACTTAAGTGAAGTCCGTGTTAAACCACAGACAACCTGTGATGCATGACATGCATATTTTCAGAGCTATACATGATTTAATTTAACTTAATTAATTGATGGACTATGATTAACAGTTTAACTTTCATGAGAAAAACAAGAAAAAAATATTTTCAACTGAGTACTTGTATCTCAGTGAGATCATGGTAAAACCTTGTGCCAGGAACCAAGTAAATAACAATATTCAAACTAAACGTTATGAAAACATTCAAACCAATCATTCATTCACCAACTGTAAAAATGCAAAAATTATAAGTTGGGCGTTATGTTAAAATGGATAACACAGAAGAAGGCATTCATTAAAAAACCCTTGAGGAGCAAAACACTGACATCAGAATTTCCTTTTTAAAACCACAATTAATGTATTATTTAAACCCCAAGAATGAAGATATTTCAATGTTAAGCAAGAAACCATAACTAGGACTAATATCAGATGACTTCATCTACAATTATTTGCAGTATATGTGCAAATTTGTGCAAAATGCTTTACAGGGAATGGAACCCAAGCATCTTTAAAAGCAGAGACATCAGTATATTTGTTGACAAATTAGTCAACAAATATGTATTCTTCCATTCAAAAATGTATTTAAGCTTTTGGAACATTTTTTTTCTTTACATAATCTAAAGCATAAAAGGAAATATACAGTAGATGCAGCAATATAAACAATTTAAGACAGACAAATACTGTACAACATACTATGGTTCTGTAACTTACAGCACAAACAACCAAAAAATAAATTTAATTGTAATGGGTAATTCCCATTACAACAACATTAGGGTTCACATGGGGAGGGTGTGAGTCTTTCTTGCATCAAAATTTGATCCAGAGAAAAGCAGCTTTTGGATCTCTTCTGTCATTCAAGGCAAGTCATGAACTTTCTTCACCACAAAAATAAAAAAAATGGAAAGAAAGCCTTTCTTCAAGCTCTGTTGTCTCAGAGTATAGGCATCAGATACTTGTTTGTCTGAAATAACACCTAGTTCAATCTTAGTGGAGCAGTGCACTTGTCAATAGGCATTGTGGACATTAATCTGTAATTTTAAACACCACCGAGAACCCTTGAGGGTAAGCAAACGCACAATAGTACAACCAATTGTTCTTGTTGCTGTCCTTCAATAAAAAAAATCTGCATTGCTAAACTTTTGTGAGTGGGAATAATACCTTAATGCCCCTAGTGGGAATCCAACCATGACAGAGAAGACAGTGACCACTGACTTAGTACATTCTATTTATCAATAGAGTGCTAAGATATTGGTTACTGTGATGCATCAGGTTGGTTTCTAGGGAGGTACAGCTGTTTTCATGAAAACACTGACACTGAACAAAACTGTTGCTCCACATACAGTATAACTCACAACGTGTTCACAAAATATCACATTATTTCATGGCAGTTGGAGTCAATAATGAATCCCTGTGGCTAAAGAGGAAAAAAGATATCAAAGCAATAAAAATGAACTGATATCTCAGAAGAAACTGTCAAAAATAAACAGTTATAATGAGTTCTTTCCTATTACTTCTTTTAAGTTCATCTTCAGCACACTGTGGCGCACATCATTGTCCTTAGATACCCATGTGTCAAAAACCCTGTGCTTATCATCACAGCTTATGATGGCATGTACTTCTAAATTTCATAATGGTGGCAAGGATCAAGTTACAGCAGAAGGAAACCCCTACACTAGGGAGATAATTGACTGCTGCAGGTAATTAAGCAGTTTTAGGAAGTAGAACAGACTTATAATGGCCAACTCGGGGTCAATTATCTTCTTGTGAAGCTTCAAAGCATGTTATGGACTGCTTTTTTAATTACATGTGATTTACAGTACATTTCATAATCAGTTATTTTTAACATTCAACAATTATTTTTTTCTTTAAACAAATCTGAAAAAGATACCCAAGGCAATATGTTGTATTGAATTAAGATATCTATTGGCATGTTGTTTATCTAGTTATAAATAAGTGGAAATCAAAGAGCCCTTTGAGTACATTTTTCTGAAGAGCCATGACTGATACAAACATTCACAGTAAGAGAATATAATGTACCGTAAAAAATGTTGCAAACAAGTAGTATTCAAAACACATTGTGTTTCTTCAAAATTCACAAAATATCTCAGCATTTCAACAAGAAAGAATTGATCAAATCAGAGCAAATCCCCCCCAAAAATATATTTTTTAATCAAAACAAGTACTTTGTAATACCACTTTTCCTAATGATCTTTTCTGCCCTAAAACACAGCCATGACATCAAACAGTATCTATGTTTTGCAGCAATCCTTACCCTAACCCTAGCAATGGGTTTAGTTAGTTAGGGCTAAGTTAGGGCTCAAAATTTCTTCAAAGAATTAATGCATCCTTCCACTGACTTTAGTGCAAAATCTACTACATTCAAACAAAATATTTGGCAGAATTGGTTAAGAAAGCACACGAAACTAATACTGTGAGCTAAAAATGGAAGAAAAAAATTCTGAAGATATCATTGCAATTACACTTTTCCTAAATATAATTTCTTCCCTAAAACACAGCCATGCCTTTAATAAGTATCTATGTTTTGCAAGCCTCCTAATCTTAGCTATGGGTTTGCACTAGGGCTCAGAATTTCTTCTGAATTAATGCAACCTTCCACTCATTTGAGTGCAAAATATACTTCACTGAACAAATTATTTGACAGAAATGGTTAAGCAAGCACACCAACTGCAGTAATATTCTGTAAGAAGATAGCAGTGAAAGGATAAATACTAAAGAGGAAAAATACTGTACAAGCTCTAATCACATGCTTTCTGATAAGGTCTCTCATCTCACATAGTCATTATTTTCTTACAGTTCATCTTTGTTTCATATTTGTTATTCCAGTAAATTGTTATTATAAACATGTACTGCATTTATGTACAAGTTGTTATTTCTATTTGTTTTACCGGTTGTGGAGCCACAGAGTTGTCTCGGTCTCCTGTCACCCCTTAGCTGGTTTCCTTCAGTGTAGTTGAGTTTCCTTCAGGACAGTTGACGGTCATGAGTCTTGTAATCCATGGAAGTTTAGTAACATCTGGAATCAAGAAAAATTAACTGACTTGCATTCAAGTCATTTTTAAAGTTTTTTAGCAATGAGTTTGCAAAAAGGAACAGTGAATGGGTAAGAATTATCGCATTTAACATAAAATGTAAAAATGGCAAAAAGTAAGCACAGGTATTTCCGTTTGTCATTAACCACATAATGAATACTTTAAGTTAAAGAAAATACGAAAGGTAAATCAAAAAGATTTAAAAATTAAACTGTTAATTAGATTGCAACTGTTCATACTGTCCAGTGAATATTGCAATGGATTATTTCTACTCTAGTTTGATCACTTGTAAATAACCAATTTACAGCAAATATTCAAGTTCAAGTTTATTGTCATTATACTCATACACAGGTACTGTATAAGGATGCTATAAAGAAATGCTATTTAGCTAGCTCTCAGATGGTAAGTAGTACAAAAAAATATGAAAGACCATGCGAGGTCCTCGGTTATATGGACGCCAAGTAATTTGAAGTTACTGACCCTTTCCACTTCAGTCCCATTGATGTGGAAAGGGGCATGACTGATATGCAATCAGTGGAAGGGTTTTCTGGCCAAATCTTTCCATAAAGTCAAAGCAATAATGATTTTTTTAAGAAAGAGTTTTAGTCTTTAATAATCCTTACATTTTGTTTATACATGTGAAAACTAATTGCAAAAAATGCAAATGGCACTTTTAATTACACATTAGGTGCAATTTCCAATTAGATTTAAATATTCCATATTTTTAATTTTGTGAATGTTTGCAGCCTATTTTTTGCAAGTATCCAGTCATCATGTTTTGTTTACATCAGTGCCTGATGTAGGACCTACGGTAAATATTTGTGTTCTTTATGCTCACAACAATGACTTGAAGTTCTCATCACAAGCTCCATCAAATAAAAAACCAGATGTTCAATTCAATTTATTTTTATATAGCGCCTTTCACAACAAAGTTGCCCCAAGGCACTTAATAATACAATTGACGATACATTTTGTCAATACAGGACAGAAGACCAGGAGACAATGGAGGAAATGGAGAAAATAATCTTCCAATGCGTTTAATTCAGGTTTTTTATTTAATGAATCACTAGATTTACAGAATGAATGTGATGATGTGAGGTGGTACAGCATACAGTCAGTTTGGCTCTGCAACCCAATTGCAATTACAATTATAAAACAGGGCCTCAGAAAGGATCTGTAAGGTATAAGAACAGATGGCCAATATACAGATCAAATTCAGCAAGAGGAAAGAAAAACATTCTGGAACCCTCCTGAAAGCCAGTCAGAGTGAAGCAGCAAAGTTAAATCACTCACCAAAAGTGATAGCTGTCTCTAAGTTGTCAATGCAAAAGCAGTAATATAGGATTCCCTACAATAGCAGACAATGTGCTTAACAATGACCTCCCCATGACATGCTAAGACTATGATAAAATATATTGTGACCCATTGCTGAATTGGGTACTATTCCCTTTTTAAGCTTGACCAATTGCTATGGTACCAGTTTACCATAGGCTGATAGGTTACAAAATAGTGCTGCTTCAAGTTGATGGATGTACTTCAAAACCCTATTCTGGAAACACATCAGCAGCAGATCAACTCGGTAATATCCATAGATTATGTCATGTAAACTGAGTATCAATTTCCAAGATTCCTGCAGATTTATATCCTGAAAGGAGTTTCTGTAATTACAATACATTCCCTGAGATTTATAGGGAGATTTACATTTAGAGTAGGCTTTTTCATAGCTCGATCTATGATCGTTTTTAGAAGAATTACAATTTGATACATTTAGCCTTTTTTTATGGAGAAAGATTTCATCTCCGGTATTCATTTTCCTTTTTATAGATTCTGAACAGGCACTTTAATTTAGAGCTGCCTTGCATACCAATGAGAGAGGCACAGGGCTGAGGGTTTTAATTTCTGTAGTGCAGGAACACATCAATCCCGAGGAGATAATTGGCTTATGACAACGCTTCCAGAATGTAAACAAGAGTTTGCATGATTCATGATTGGCATTTGCATTAACCTGTTGTTAAGGCAGTGTGCACATCTCAGCTGTGGTAATGCTAAGCTGGAGTATTTCTATGTACTTAATAATTCAGAAATGTTGGGAAAATGTTTGAGACAAAAAAGCAATATCTTATCTTCATCTCATCTGCGGGAGTATGAGCAGGGGACCTAATATTACATTGATCAGGTGGAAAATGCATTATATAATTCAAGAACAGAGTTGCTGATTTAGTTTATTTTAAAAGCTTTCTATAACATCTTCAACCTGTAGCAAAAATTATATGCTTCAATATTTATATTGGAGATATTAATAAGTCAGTGAAATAAAAGTGAAAATAGCTGATAATTAAATATACAGTTTTTAGAATAGGTATTTAGTATAGAACCTTTAAGTGATTAAACTTTCCAGGAAATGTCATGTCATGGGGCTTAGAAATAAGTAGAATCACAGTGCAATAAACATGCTGTTCAAAATGTCTGTGACACTGCGATAATGTGGTTAGAAAGAATAAGTTTTAAAAAGAGCATTCTAAAACCTGATGGATCCTCACATGGCCTTATGCAAAACATAGAAACTCACAGCCTAACTAAACATGACAATGCCAGGGGGTATGAGAAACCAATCATTCAAGGTGGGGTTCTCTGAGCAATGGTAGGACAAACATTCCCCAAGACATAGACTTGACTAGAGGGCCATAAATAATAATGTCAGTAAGAGTACTTTGCAAAGAAAAAGCCATTAGGTAAAACCCATGCTTGACTAGATTTTCATCTACAATGACTTCACTCTGCGAGATCTAAAGATCTCTGTGCTCCTGATGTTGAGTGATGCTTGTGCACTTTGTTTTTGTAGTTCATTTGACATATTATGTTTTCCAATAACTTATTTTTCCTCTAAACGTATAAACCACTGAATGAATACCATTTTCCTTTGTGTATTTCTCTGCACAGCTTTGTAAAAAGTCGTGCATAATTAAATGCCAAATTCTATATTTCAGAGCTGAAACAACTGGCAATGGTGTAAAGACAGACTTATCTGTGCAGTCGTCAGATAATGAGGTTTCACTTCTGTTTAGCTTAACATGCAAGTACAGTACTTTTCTGCATTTGAACACTGTTGTGAACTTACAATTTAACATTGTGGCCTTAATTCATTTGTTTACATCAAACTGAAATAATGTAGTATCCAAAGCTATTTACATATAAATGTTAGTTCAGTTATTACTTCTGTTTTTACTTACCATTAGAGTATGGATAACTGTTTTAAAATGAACCTCTTACATAGGCGCTCTGCCTATGAACTATTAGGACTATGTACAGACAGTCTAAGCAGTTTTTTTATAGTCTCCTTTGACTATGTTTGGACTCTTATTTTACCAGACAGTTTCTACAGGGATTACACCAGAGTCTGCGACATTAAAAATGACCTTTCTTTTTTATTAATATTCACGTCAGTTATTTTACTCCTTCAGATCATCCAAATTATTAAAATTAATGGGAAAGTGTATTCCCAGCTCTCACTCCATGGTTGAGAGGTGGAATAAAATTAAGGGTTTATATATAAAATCTGATTTTAAAGCTGAATTTCTTTTGACAGACTTTCTTGTGATTTCTTGGGGGAAATTCTATTTGGCTCATTCAGTAGTTTTCATGTTAAAGCAAATCAAGATGGAAGGTACGAGATGAACTGTGAAAGCTTTCACATTAGTATTTAACCTTGTTATCGCAGACTTTATATCAAAATAATAAAATGCTCATTCAGCCAAAACGAAATCTGCTTGACAGTTATGCTCATCTTCCAGATATTGATTGTTTACTGAAGTTAAGTAGACAAAGTATTTGGAAATAATAGTGCTCTTCTCATATTATGGGTTTTAAGAAGCCTTAAATCAGTGAACATGTCTCCAGTAAATGCTGTGTTTCATTAACATTTCAGTGAAATTAAAGACTATATTAAATTTTTATTTTCTGTCATGTCTACTTTCCACCCTTTAGACATATGTCTGCATGGATTACTTGTTCTGATACATTGCCTTTATTTTTCAGTCAAATGGTACAGCACAGTACCCTGGAATTGGTTTTCAGAGGCCCAGGAAATATTTTCTCTCAATAACTCCACAGCAATCACTTACTTGAATTCTTACTTTTTCATTGGTGAATCAATGTTACTTTCAATTAATTTAAATACTGTATATATTTTTTTACATCTGTAAAATTAGCTGCATTGCACAGAATTTTCATAAAATAAATTAAAGTAGGTGCATTAATAATATTTAATCGACTGGATTATTTTATGGAACAAGACTTAACTCTTGCCATGTTTAGCCAGGTTTGTGTCAAGGAAGCCCATTTAAAGGCTGGAATTCCCATCATGTTCAATAAATTAAATGTACTATAAGGCATATTTGGAGAAAGAAACAAAAAGAGGTTTCCATTACTTCTTTCCCATAGGGGGTGTGGATCAGTATCACCTGTCAATATTGTCAGGATATGGTGGAGCTATGTTAAAACCTACTTTTTTAATGGACATACTGAAAAGCTATGCAAGACAGACAGGTGTCACTAAAGTAACCATGCAGAACAGTCTCTGTATCTCTAGCTGAATTGAGCTACAGCAATTGAACATGTTTAAACAAATCCATAATTTAACTAGTACTGAACACTAAATATAAAAAGTATAAAAAGTGCAATGTTCTATTTGATTCTGCCTAAATGTTTTTCAGAGTTCTAAAATGTGTATGTATTGATGCAATTTTTATGGTAATTGATGTCTGAACAAAAGTATGCAAGCCTTGCATGAACTGAACTCATAAATAAACATGTAATGTTAACTACGATAAAGATTATCTAATGCCACTGCAGTGTTTTGTGTACCCAGTACTTAAGCTTTGCACAGCCGCCAGCTATAATGGGTTTTGAGTTAATCCAAATTTCTAAATGACATATTCACAGCATCCTAGTTCTGTATTTCACAGCAATTTCATTCTGTAGATTACAGTGCTTTTTCTTTGTGAACCATAAGCAGCACAAACAGAAAAATCCATTATAGGAAGTCTTCCAAAATAGTCTCTCTAGGCCTTTCAAGAGATGCAAAGTATGACATGTCATCTTTCCAGCATTGTCTCTTAAAAAAATAGCACTATCATTTTCATACATAACAGTTTCCCCAAAAATGGGGACAAGCCTTCCACCCAAATCTGAAGCAGTTTTTTATATCAATATTTTCCCAGTGGCCTTACACAATTTGCAAAGTCACCAAATCTGTTGTTTGAATGTGGTTTGGACTGTGCTATACTGTTTGTTACTTAGACGAATGCCTTAGAAATGATTCTCTGAGGTTAAAATACTTTTGTATGCCTTGTCGTGTGTGCATAGCTTTGCAGAGTAGCCCAAGACAAATCAAACACAGTAAATTCTACCTTTGCATTATGCGAGGAATCTTACGGTATGTCAGTGATGTACTGTAGTTCACATGATCCCACTCCAAGACAAGGTGTAAATTATTCTCTATCCATTTCTTTCCTCAGGAAATGAAACCAGCTCGCTGATCACAACAAATCTTACAAAACCAAGTGAAGCAAATACCTTTCTAACAGGACAGGTACAGTATATACCCTTAACATCTGACACTACTGAAAGAAAAACCCGGCAGTGTCTTTTTTTGTGCCTGACGAAATGTAAGAGTAAATTAGTTACCATGAGTGGCACTTCTTTCAGCTATTTGTTTATTTGATTTTTGTTGGGTTTTTCCCCCATCACTCACCAGGACTCCTGAGTCTTAACATTGTTTTATTGAGCACTCGATGGTTGCTAAGCGACTGGTTGAGCAATGAACTATTTTCCACATAGACAGTGGTTTCTGTGGCTGAATAAATTAATCCCATTAGGTGCAGCGGATAACACAATGATCTTGCGCACAGTGTAATGCAGCTCCTGTCACCTACATGTCAGCCACATTAGCAGTCTAAGGCATGACACATCTGACTTACAATTAGTGCTCTGACAGACCAGTTAACAAAGAAATGTCTGTTCGAATTCAGGATAGTGTCCAGTCCTCTCTTTACCCACAGGTGGTACAATATTCTGGTTTGCAGTGCTGTAGCTAGAACACAAAGCTTTTATTAAATTTTATATTAAAAACTGAATATTTAAAACATAATATTAAATGATGCAACATTTATGGATACATTACAGATTAATTGCTACCATCCCAGTATGAGACATTTGGAAAGCTTATAAAATCTGTTACAAGTGAGAGGAGGCCACTTGGCCCATCTGCAGTAGTTACTCTGGTAGTTAGCTACAGTAATTAAATAGCTTACTGATCTAAGGATTCCCATCCAACCATTTCTTGAAAAAGCCACACATGAGAGAGTTTCATACTCACTAACCTTTTATTTAAGGGATATGTAGTGTCATGTTAACAATGCAAAGAGTATCAGCTACAGTGGTGATATTACATCCAAAAATATTATTATATACTTCACAACAGGTGTGAAACTTCCAGTAAGTGCATCCTCAAAAGGCTTTGTGTTTTGCACAGCCTATGACTGGCTGATTTTATCAAATATACATGTAAACCTGAAATGAAAGAATGCAATAAAGTAAAAACAAAAGATCCATATAGAGCTCTGTGACTTCTCTTAGAAATGTTTTGCAAACCATATGTACTGCTTGACAAAGCAATAAGTCCTAAACCGAAATGTTTCTAACCTCAGAGGCCTTAGACATCGATATCTACATGTACTGTCTTGCAAATCACAGCCAATGTTTTTAAAACACTGACGACCTGCAATGCATCTTAGCACACATCAATAAGGACCTTCAGATTCTACTATAGATAGTATATGCTGCATTATGAAAGTCCCAGCTGAATGAAATATTAAAATCAGCCTTGTATGCAACAGTTTGAACCTGACCTGAAATCACCTGCAAACACTCAATGTAGTCTGTATTGGACTGTATGAACATACAGTACATGAATATCCAATTTCTTAGGAAGTCCTGAAGTTAAGTTAAAGATAAAATCAAACTTTTGTCAACAGTTGATCAAAAATAACAACTTTTTATTAATTTAGATTTTTGATTTTGATCACACATTTTTTACAGTTCAAATAACAAGAGAATTAGAGACATGGTTATCTTTACAAAACATAAGTCACTGATCACTGTGTATAACTGTGTTCCATTCCATCATGTTATTAATTCTGGGAGAAAACTGATTTAACAGAGATCTTCTATGTGCTTCAAAGAAATATGAAAGCATGCCTTTAGTTGGCTAGTTTTAGTAAATGTGTAAAAAAGGAGAGAAGATGATTCTTCAGAAATAAATTATGCAAAAGAAAGCAACTGGAGAAAGCTAATTGCAGATTTTACATAAAGTAAATGAAAAGTGTTGAAAATTCTCAAACTTGGGCATCACCATCTTGAAATCACTGTACATATGTGCAATGCCTTAAAATCCAAAATGAAGTGGACTCAAATGTCACATCCATTAAGTTTAACCAAGGTAAACAGTTGCTCTGTCTTTTGTAGTCAATTGCCTTTCAATATAGATTCAAGTTTCTCTGGTGATTTTTGCGTTTCCAGCAATAAATATGATTATCAAAACACATATAGCCTACCAGTTTTTAGACATGCTGTAAGGTGACATCCTGTGACAAATTGCGAATTAATATTTATGGGAAGTATAATTTCCACCTCCAGCTTCTATGTTGCTGTGCATTCCAAACTTGGAAACAACTGAAATTATGTCAGAGTTATGTTAGTATGGCTTCTTCCACATTACTTTGTTTATGTTATTTGTGTTTCCATTCAATTATTTACTTAAACAGACTCAAGTTAATGGGAAAATGTTTGAGATATATCAAGTATTCTATAAGCATAATTTCACCTCTTAATAGAAGTAAAATGACCATGAAGAAAATGTATTTTTCAAAACTGTAGAAATAGCAAATCTTGCAATCCAATAAACCTGCTTACTATTGTATGTAAATTTCTTCATGTTAATCACCTTTTACACAATGTGATGTTGGTCATAGTCTTTTCATTAAGTTAATATATATCCATGTGGTGGACCTTTATATTACATTGACCATAATATCCTGATGAACTATCAACATCTATTAACATCCCTTCAAGACAAGGTTGTGGTGAAAAAAAGCCCAAAAATCTCTGAAACATTTAGTAGTCAAATGTCATTTAATTGCAGTTTTTACATTCTAGCACTCAAGTTTTAATTCTGTCAATTTAGATAATTCCTGTGATTGAAGTGTTAGAAATGATTGCTGAAGCACAGTCACACAGACAATGTATTGGAAGAGTTTAATTTACTACTGCTAAAATCACACTCAGCTCTTACAATGTGATGTTGCTATAATAAAGTTGGTGGCAAATTTATTAAACTGTAATTACTTTTGTACTGATGATTTGCAGGTATACAAATCATAAGCATTGCTGACTGTCATTTGTGAAAGATAATGAAGAATGACTAATGATAAATGACTTAATATACTTATAATATACGCTCAGTTTTATGAGGCAGCAAAGCAAAACAGAGATATGGTACATAACTCTGACATAGAAATGATTTCATTCACACCTAAATCTTTTACATTTTATTTGAACAGGAGACGTCTACCACAATATACTCCGTACTCTAGAGCTGTGAATAAGCAAATAACTAATCACATTTTTTTATGGGTTTCACATCTGCCAATGGTGCTACAACCAGAAAGTTAAGTTACAGATGACACCTGACTGACATGAAAAATACAACCCACAGTAAAGCCTTAATAGAAAGTAAAAAACAATTAATTGCAATACCAATTGCAAATGGATAGGCAAATAAAGTAACTCATCAATAGTCATAACTGTGGTCCTGCAGGATGGAACACACTCATCAAGGCTGCTAAAATAATTTAGATGACTGAACAGAAAGAAATAATAATAATGTTTTATAGTTGGCAGGTTGTTGTGTGCAATGTCAATCAATATCTGCTTTCCTTTTCCTTGAACTTTTCATGTCTCAGTAAACCGATGTACCATCCTATTGTAGTTACTATATATATAACATTACTTTATTAACCCTTTACAATTTCTTGCATTAGGAATTATCTTTTCACATACCCCAGCTTGCTCTCCATGAGACACACAGATAGGGAGAGAGCCTGGGGTCAGAGCGCAGGGTCTGCCATTGTACAGAGCCCCTGGAGCAGTTGGGGTTAAGGGCCTTGCTCAGGGGCCCAACGGAGTAGGATTCCTCTGCCGGCTGTGGGATTTGAACTGGCAACCTTTCAGCCACTGGCGCGGATCCTTGGCCACAGAGCCACCGCTCTGCCCCAAATATATCTTTAACTATTAAATATTATACATGTAGATCTATGTACACGTGCATTAATCTTTAAAATATAACTGGCTTCACTGTATTTACACTGGAATTATACAGTACTGTAGTAAAAGTAAAGCTGAAACATTTTGTTGTGCCTATTTTTCCCCAAGTTGGATTTAACCTTAACTTGATACTTTCCAGCTAACACGCACTGACAGCTCCACACTCGAACATCTTGTACCATAATGTGCCAAATGTGTACAAAGACATCCTAAAAGGATTTACCACTATCTACTTTTATCCTTAAGCTGAAAAATACTGATGGATGGAATTTAGACAGAAGGCTGTATTAATGATATTTGCCTTTGTCCTGCCGCTCTTGCAAGAGCGTGGAGCTAACAATGGACTAATCGAGCACTTCACAACATACAGAAAGCAACAATGGGTCCATGCTAAGTGGAACCCATGAGTGAAAAAAGAACATACAGAGCAGAAGAGCATTCTACCCCTCAGGCTTGTCAGTTGGTTAATTCACCATTTTATTAATTCAAGTTAATGATGAAGTGCTTGTATGGTGTTTTGTGGCCAACTGCATTCTCAAATCTCTTGCAGGGAAAAAAGGCTCACCAATTAAAAATCAGTAACAAAATCAGGATATGTACTGTAAAACTAAACTTGAACTTTATTGCCATATGTAACCGGTACTGGTACAATGGAATTCTTACTTACAGAAAGTCTCTTGATTGTAAAACAAGTGTAAAAAACAAAACAAAGTGCAAACAGTGCATCAAGACAATAAACAAACAAACAGTAGACAATGTGCAAGTAAACATGTAGACAGTTTGAATGTAAACAATGACTGGAGATGTGCAATAGATAAGAAATTATAAAGAGGTAGATGGTAATGGTGTAGGTGTGGTCCGAGGGGGATGGCTAAATGTGTTTGCCAATCTCACTGCTTGTGGATAGAAGCTATTGAAGAATCTAGTGGTAAGTGTCCGTATGCTCTTATATCTCTTGCCTGAGGGCAGTGGGGTGAAGAGCTCATGCCCGGGGTGGTGACTGTCCTCTGTGATGGCCAGAATTCTACCATGGCAGCAGTCCTCATAGAGCTGTTTAATCTCTGTGAAACCACAACCGATGATCTTCTGGGCCATATTGATCATTCTCTGCAGTGCCTTTCTTTCTCGCGAAGAGGTGTTGCCATACCACACGGTGATCCCGTTGGTGAGGATGCTCTCAATGGTGCAGCGGTAGAAGTTCACCAACACATGTATTGGCATCTCCCATCGCTTGAGGCACCTCAAGAAATATAGGCTCTGCTGAGCCTTCTTCATGATAAAGTCACTGTTCACAGTCCAGGTTAGATCTTTAGAGATGTGAATTCCCAAAAACCTAAAGCTGGTGACTGTTTCCACTTCTGTTCCATCAATACTGAGTGGGCTATGAGTGTGTGGCCTGCGTCTCCGAAAGTCCACTATTATCTCTTTCGTTTTCTTTACGTTCGAGTCCAGGTTATTGCTACTGTATGACACCACCTAAGCAGCATTACAACTTCATCCCTGTAAGTGGACTCGTCATCATCACTGATCAGTCCTGTTATAGTGGTGTCATCTGCAAACTTAATGATGCGGTTGTTGCTGTGTCTTGCTGTGCAGTCGTGAGTAAGTCGGGAGTACAACTTGGACTCAGACAGCAGCCTTGTGGGGTTCCAGTGCTCAGGGTGAGTGGTGTTGATGGTTTTATTGCCTATCCGCACCACCTGTGGTCTCTCGATAAGAAGGTCCAGCAGCTAGTTGCGGACAGAGTTGCACAGACCTAATCCCCTGAGTTTTGTCACCAGTTGACTGGGTATGATGGAATTGAATACTGAACTGTAGTCCACAAACAGCATTCTCACATACGAGTTCTTAGTGTCCAGGTGTTCCAAGGCTGTATGCAGAGCCAGGGAGACAGCATCATCCACTGATCTGTTGTTCTGGTAGGCAAACTGCAAGGGGTTCAGGGACTCATTGATGGAGGAGTTGATGTGTGACAACACCAGCTTCTCCAGGCATTTCATCACCACAGATTTCCGGAGTATATGATCTGGCTCTCCTGGGGCCAGATTTCTGGGTTGGACATCTGCTTTCCCAGTGTCTCTTCACTGGTTCTGGATGGGATTCTGCCTGGGTTACATATGTCTATTTGCATTTTCACAATACACTACAATTTAAGATCATGCGAGTAAGTCCATACCAAATAAAGTCAGGAATCAGAAAGTGCTGTTTAGCCAATGTACTCATTTTTGATTGAGTACATTAAAAACTACAACACTACAGCCATTCTCGGGGTGATGAGCTGGGAGAATATTTTGTTTTCTTATTTGCGTTTTCACGATACACTACAATTTAAGATCATGAGAGTAAGTCCATACCAAGTAAACAAAGTCAAGAATCAAGTGCTGTTTGGCCAATGTACTCAATTTTGATTTTATGGAGCTAGAGGCACCCAGAAGGATAAACCTCAAGGATTTCATGGGGAAAAAAAGCATAACTGTTCCTCTTGACACACTAGCTACAATCACATAACACCGTTTTTCTAAAAATACTATTTACTGATGATAAAGACATTCAAAATATGGCTAGGTCTAAAGACATTTCCAGCACAAAATACAAATATTTGTAGACATCAGTGATGCATCTGAAATGACAGTGGCACCCAGTTCAAGTTGTCAGAAACCCAGAGTGACAAAAGAGAAAGAGAAACATGGCTGGCTACAAAAGAAAATTCCCTTCAATTAGATGCTAAGTAATTCATGACTTATGGAATGTTTAAATTGAAAAAGAAATGTCTGTTTACCTTCAAATAAAGTAATCAGCTAACTGAATGAAAAGAATACAACAGTTATATACACTTCTGCATTTTCTATTTGCATGTGTTTAATAAAACAAAATGTATGAGAGCTCTTCAAACAAAAGCCTGAAAAATAAAATGCCTCTTTAGTTCACTCTGAGTGTGAATACAATATTGATACTATGATCTGAAGAATCTAGGGTCAAGCGACAACATGATTCGAAACCAAATCCATCAAACTGGAAGTGCTTCCTACCAAATCATCACCCATCATATCTCACTGAGTGTTAAACTGTCAAGCAGATTGGTAACTTATATTAAAAGCTTCACCAAGCTCTGGATATTTTAAAGCCAATTGTAGTTTACAATTCAAATAATGTGGCATTTCGATACTCACTTTATCCAGTACATTGATGAAAAAGATTGGAAGTTGGAAGTGATAAATTCTAAGAAAATATTATCATCATCATCAAGTACAATTTAAACCACACCTATTGGATTTTAAATGGTGAAAACTGGATACAGCATCCTCGATAAGCCTGCAAATAACATATTAACATACAAATGCAGTACGCACATGTAGAAATGGAAAAAAAATACAGAATTCAATTACCGAAAGAAGAACCTTTTAAGATAATGAATAAACAAGCTTGCAAATATGATTTTTCTTTCTAATGTGTCCTGAAACTTGGAACTTGTATGGGAGAAAACAGGCTCCATGTTTGACATCTGAAATCTTGAAACTTTTTAAAACCTACACCTGGATGGGCTTTGCTGGCAAGGGTTAACACTCGAACATCTCCCCAGACTCCAGGTCCTCCGCAGAAAGAGCGGGGTTCCCCACAGAAAGAACAGGCACGGCCCCCAATCCAGACAGCCCTGCAGAGGGACTTACTACCTCCCATCTTTGGTGGCTGCCCATCATAGAACTCCCATGGCTTGAGTCTTCCTATCAGCCTGCGTGGAACTTCTCCACTATGTCTCCTCTCTATCCTCCAGTAAGGCTGCATTCAATACCCCTCTTTCAGGGGATTCTGTTCTCTCCTTGTTGGAGGCCTAATGGGTGCCCTAATCTGCACAAGGATAAAGCCTTCCAGAGGGCAGTCAAGCTCTTGCCACTGGTGCCACAGTAACTGATCTTGTTTGCAGGACCTTAGTAGGGAACACACCTCTGAACTGACCATGCAATGGTTTCCCAGGCTGTAATTGAAAAACTGTTTTAACTTAACATCCCTTGATTCAGTTTCTGTGTTTTTAAGTGTAAATCAGTCTGTGCTGATAATATATGGCTTAATAGATACTTCAGATATCATACCATTATTACTTTCTTTACCGTAGCAGTGAGAAAGCGGCTGCAACTGTTTAAGTATCTCAAAAGCTGTGAAAACCAAGCCTCCATTCAATACCAACTACAAATATGTCAAGAAAAGCAAGACCTATTACTCACAGCATAAACAAATTTACAATAAAGCACAGCTTTTAAAACACAAAGGAATTTCAAGATGAACTTATATCATGCAACCACAGTTAAGGTCACTCAGCCTGATATATACCTCTAGCAAGCTCTGGAGTGGATATACTTCCAGCACAGTATGTATCTGCATTAAATAACAATATAAATGCTGAAAAAAGCAATGTGATGCAAGAAAAGATTACCAGTATATCACACTCTTCCAGATGACCTGTACCACATTGCCTCCCTGTCTAAAGCAAAGATAAATAACACAGTCAATGTTTTTCTAAAGCATCATGTATTATTCAAGTTGTATAGAAAAAGACTTAATGTGAGCCTGGATACAGTCATATAAGTGTTTTTGAGCCCACACTGACCTTATGCTACATGAGATATCAACAGTAGAACATTAGATCAATCAAAGTAAACATACAGATAAGCTGTGGTACAAATATAAATGAGATTTCTTTTAAATATAAATATACTGTAGTTGCTTTACCATAAAACTTTGTTAATATAACCATTAACATTCTGTTCTTTATGTATAAGGTATTATATTATAGAAGTGTTTTTTCAAATATTTTACTGAGAGACCTTTTAATAAAAGAGATGAACAGGTCTAGAGATAATGACCATTTTTAAGTCCTCAGATTGAGAAGCAAAACATTTTGCTGTGCTGGCCATAAAGCGTGATCCACTTAGCAGCAAAATCTGTATTAAGATAGTTTCTAAGAGCAGTGTGCTTCCATGAGACTCACAGTAATACAGGATCTTATCCATTTCATTTTTAAGGATATTTTCATGATTTCTAGGCTTCACTGAACCTTTACTTCATAGGAAAACACATTGAAACCTCCAAAAGATGTCCACAATGCAAAAACAAAACACCAGCAATTGAGATTTTCAAGCCATTTGAATGTTATGTGCCAACAGTTAAAATAAGCTGATTATGTCACGCTTCAGAAAAAAAGAATAAAAAAATTAGTTTAGTTTAAAGGCATGAGATTGCCTTTAATAATGTTAAGAGCTTGTGCTTCAAGCTATATTTTATTAGGTAGTGACCATAAACTAAAACTAATCACATTTTCAGAGATCCATACGGTACCCTTAGAGAAACCCTATTATCAAATAATGTGAAACCGAAACAGATTATTATAATGATGACAATGAATTTAAAACTCATAACATTGGGGGTCATTTCCAAATTCCTTCAACATGACTAAACTATTTAAGATTCCTGTGTGGTGATCCATTTTTATACTAAAGTAAAGGTCACCCATACCCTTGTCTGTATGTCTTTAGTGAGTGTCATTCTAGAAGATCTTCAATAGCACTTGCTGACAATGAAGACCATAGCAAAAGTAATGCAAACAGTTCTACCAACATCTCAGATTACTAATGAGCTTGATTGTAGTTCTCAGGTAAGATGCATTTGAACAGTTTTGACAGGGTGCATTTATTAATTTATAGGCTTGTCAGAATCTAGCTGGTCAGTTTAGTTTATCGTATTTAAAGATAAAATTTGTGCATCATTTGTGCTAGTATAGCTGTTGCTGTATTTATCTTACATAAGTTGCCTACTTGGAATGCATTGTAGTCATCTCCAATGAAGTACGAATGCACCTAAGGTACAGAAATACATAAACATGAATGCAAGTTGACACTAATAAGAACATTGTAGCACAAGAGAAGTGACAAAGGTGAGAAAACCAACCTGTACAAATTGCTCTCTGGGTCGATTGTAGCTTATGAACTGAATAAGAGTTTGATGTCGCAGAGCTGATACTGCTTGACATGACACGTACAGTATGTCATGAGACCTTGTTAAAATGTATGTAGATGAAAGAAAACTGATTAATCTTAAGTATACCTTGTTCCTTACAAAATCTAGTGTACAATAAGCTTATTAATCATTATTGAATATTAAAATATTGCACTGTGAGAAAAAAGGAAATATTATTTCAGGAGGAGGCTATGAAAGATTAATTGTATTTGGCAATTGGAACCTGTGCATTTGAAAGGAAATAGTTTATTTTTGTGTGAACAATTGGATTGAAAGGGGACAAATAGCTCTATGAAACTAAGACAACTCCAGACTAAGACACTGCTGCTATACCTTGCCCAGCAAATGTCTCCCAAATTTATTCTGAATGTAATCTGGATAAATATAAAGGATTCAATTCAAAATGCTTAGTATATAGACAGAAGTACAGCTAATACAGCACAGTATTACTTTCCATTCTTCAACTGAAACTTATATCAAATTCCTGCCTTTTCTTTAATTTTGACCATCTTAAACACTACAGGAGAACAGGTTTTGAAACCTATCCAAGATATTTGTAATGAAAACAATAGTAATTAAATCTGAAATGTGAAAAAAGTACTCATGAAACACTAGCTCATCAAATGATACGAAGCGGTCTTCAATGTTTTTTTTTGTTTGTTTTGTTTTCCTTGCATGTAACACCATTAAACATCTAACATTTAAGGGCTTGTCTTGCAGAGAACGTGGGAATAAATGGTTAGCCTATAGAAAGAATATCAGCGAAAGTCAGTAGTCCAAAAAGGGAGATTGTTAAAGATGCAAGATACACAGGGTGATGTAATAGAAAGTCTATTATCATTATGCTTAGAATTAAGTTTTTAAAGAGTAAAAATGTCTCTTGCCTTGAACCGAAAATCACCCTTGCGTGGCACATTGGGATGCTTTCACTCTGTACAGCTTTACAGCAAAAACATGGAGACCACCACTCCACTGTTATTCCTGCAACTGACTAACAAGAAAAGGTTTATTCCATGCTGAAAAGAGAAGAAAAGAAACACAATGATTCGGCTGTGGAGCCTTCTTCAGGTGTGACACCTGAACCTACTTGAACTATGCACACCTACAGTAGTTGAACAATCTAAAAGTAACTGCCAGGCTGATAGACCTCCCTAAAACAGCATTCTTCCCAAGACTATCTGCAGCTAGCTCCAATTGTACAGCAGTTAGCCTCATCAATAAAACACAATGGGACTTTTTTGACAGCATTAAATATCAACAAATATTCAGTGTAACAGTTACAAATTACAGACAATGCACTTCCTATGTTTCTCCTCATTTAAATGTCAATGTCCCAAGATTCCCAAGCTTTGAAATTTCATGCATAGTTCCTAAAAGAAATGCCAAGGCTAAGTGGAACCCTTGATTTTATCTCCACCCACCAAAAATCTGTTTCCTGTACAATATATCGAGTCTCCAAGGATCCCTGACAATAAAAAAATAAAAACAGTGCATAGTTAACAAAACACAATACATACAGTAGCTCCAGGGTAGCTCATCAAGGTAAAAACTTCTAGATAGAGTGTAAGATGTTTCCCCAGAGATTTCTGGCTTGCTATCCGGTTGTGGATTGGCGTTTCCAGGAGGCAGCATACAATTTGAAAATTGCTGCCAGGGATAGGCTAGTTGAAGCTGGCTAGAAAATTCTGTTTTCTTTGCGCCACTGAGACCTGCAGCTTGTGAGGCATGGCAGTGAGAGCTGTGTTAGTACCAGTCTGTCATGAAAATTCTGTACTTTTGCACTCCTGGTACACAACATAAACAAGTGAAAGACAGTGCAGTGCATATTCAAAGAGATGTGTGTTTTATTCTTCCCATGTAGATTACCCTGGGAATTGGACAGCTGGAATTGTGTATTTCAAACTGTTGAGGATTAAAAAATCATGTTATTCAGACTTACATCAATTAGCGACAGGCACATGGCACAACAGCAAGCTTGCAGATGCCCTGCAGGTCTTAGGTAGCATTTTTGCTTTCAGACCTCTAAAACCCCTGGACAAATAAAGACTTTGCAACCTCTGTAAATCCTGAACCACTTTTTTCCCCCACTGCTTGAAAAAAACTAGACACAGCTCACTAATGGCAGACTTTTTATGAATTAAATTAAATCAATATTCTTCCATATAAATAGAACAGAACCTAGTCCCCTAGGTAAACAAAAAACTACAGCCATGCTTAATTCTTATTTTTTTTATCAATATTGCCCTAGGAAATACATGCAATAGTCATTTATTACAGTACAATGCTGCTTCAAACCAGCTTGAAGCTCAAAAGCAATCCAGTAATGTTTAGAAACTTGACATTTAGTTGCTATTTTCATGGCCTCTCTTAAGTATTATAAAGCTTTTAACAAGGCACTTGGGTCAGTCAAAGCTTTTATTTTTTGTTCATGGCTTTGAATAAATAAATTAAAGGTGCACGTTTATATTTTCTGCTACAGGACCTCAGGCAGTAACACCAGAGAAGCATGACAACATACAGTACTGTAGATAGGCTATGAACGAGAGGCCACTACAGCCACTTTCCAGAAGTTCAAAACATCTTGAAGCAAGTGTTGAAAAACAGAAAAGCAAATAAGGTTTTCAGTCTTGTACTGCCTGAAGTAACTTTTTATTTGAAAGGATGGTGCAGGATTCACTGCTCAAATTCGGATTATGCTGCCAAATGTAACTGGGAGATTCCCAGGAGCATGATCAGCTGAGCAACAAGAGAGGTTCAGTAGGGTGGGCAAAGTCAGGTGGGGAATATCTGCTTTGTCAATGGTTGATCACCTGAGAATTTGTCAAGTTATCAGTGGGAGCTGTGTCCACCCTGTGCCTCACAAGACAATTCCGATGTCTGTACATTATGAGATATGAGAAGTATACAGTGTGTATGGCTCTCATTGACATGGAGGAGCAGGGTTTAAGAGAAAATCCCAATTCCAAAATTGTGAGTATAAAAGGGACGATGCCACTGCAGTTCTATGCATAATAAGAAGGAAAACTATACATTTCTGATCAAGATATCCCATGTACACTATATTTTACATCCACCGAAATTTTCTGAAGGCCAAAAGCCTTTTTCTTAGGGATTTCATTAAAACTGAATTGTCAGTTGCCTGGTGTATGGTTCAAATGTTATAAAAGGAAGAAGACAGTACAATAAACTGCTCTCTCAAACTGATGAGCTTTGTAAGCTCCAATGATCACATTTCAGTTAATTGCCAACTGGTAGCATGGGGTGCATATGAACAAAGGAGACATACTGTAGAGCTATTTGTTCTGTTTAAATCTAAGTTCAGTAAATGTCACTGGCAAAACAGTTAACCATTTCCTTTCAGAGTTTTACAGCTTCAAATTCACAAACTTCATATGATGTGTACTTGCCCCCATCCACAATCACTTCTATTTTTTTTATATTTCTCACATTACATTGTTTCAATGCTCCATAAGGGTGGCAGACAGGCTAGATTCTGTAAGGAACAAGGTACATGTAAGATTAATCAGATTGTTTTTGTTCGTCTACATACACTTTATCAGGCTCTGATGACAGTTTACAAGGCCTCATGATATACTTGTCGATTCAAACTGTATCTCTTCTGTGACATCAAACTCTAATTCAGTTCATAAACTGAAGCAACCCAGCAAGCAGTCTCTACTGAATGACTTCCTCACCTTTGTCACCTTTCTTGTGCTACAATGTTCCTATTAATGTCAACTCACATTCATGTTTATGTATTTCTGTACCATAGGTGCATTCATACGTCTTTGGAGATGACTACAATGCATTCCAAGTAGGCAAATGATGTAAGAGAAATACATCAACAGCAATGCTGGCACAGAATTGTTTAACTTGAACTCTGAGTCATCATTATTGAATGGTTTCTTATGAGCTGAATGACATTTAATCTATGTCTCTGTGTACAAAATTTGACTTTCCAAACTTGCATTTGAGAGGTTTTTTATCCAGTGTAAAATTCTGATACAAACATAACATATTCTTTAAAAACATTAGTTTTTACATATACATGTTAAGCTATTTTAACTACATACTGTATAACATACGTTAATAATCAGATGTTGGATGGCATCTTTTCTGCTATGGCCTGTGCTGTCAGCAAGTGTTATTGCAGATCTTTTTAAAAGACACTCACAGAAGAAAAACAAACAACATCTTTAACATATCGAAGTACAGCAGTATAGATACTGGATATCAATGAATCACCACATGAGATTAAAAAAAAATCATACTAAAAGAATTTCAATATGAAATTCATTATTTTCATAATGTTTGTTTCAGAATATTTACTGTGAAGGTGTTTTGCAGTATTCAAAGGTAGGCAATGAAAGGTACAGTAGTTTAGGTTTATCTTTTAAAATAACTTTTAAATGGATTTAGCTACAGTAAGTCCTCCTCCTCCTCTCTGTTTGCAAGCATTTCTTAAAACATTTCTTTTTTTTACTTCTGCACATTGGCTCACTAAGTTAAAAGAAACAGGTCAACTCCCTGTTTGCATTTTCCAACATCACCAAAAAGTGTCAGCTATCCCAGTCCAATTGTGAGGGTCTAGGTCATTTTGGAAGATGGAGTCCATCGCTACCGCAAAGGATAAGTAATGGGAAAACAAGGTTCAATTTAAAAGAAGGCTTGGTAGAACAAAGCGTAAATAGCCAATGCAATCCTTCAGGTACTCTGTTTGCACTTAAAAAAAAAAGATTAACTATAAAAAGAAACCAACATCTATTAAAGATTTAATCAATATCCCTTTAGCATAACATTTCAACCATTTACATACCAGAAAACTTAGTTTAGTTCTGGAGCAAGAATCTCTTAAGAGATTTTTCTCCTTGTTTTATGCCTTGAAAGTACAATGTTTCCATTCAGCTTCTCCTCTTCCAGATTTTAATATTTCCATACAAGTTCTACAGTTTGTAAGCAGAGGTGAACACAAACCAAATTTAGCAGCACAAATGTCTGTCTGAATTGTCTTGTGTGGCATAATCACATGCAGGGTGGCTTAAGAATTAGTTTATCACATGTGCTTTCACTTCTGTGAGTTTCAGATTCACGTACTGTAAAAGCAGCACCAGGACCAACGCATTAGAATTTCCAGGATAACACAAATTTAGTCTTCCACATATGCAGACAGGAATTGCATTAGAAAGATAGCAAATTAAATTTGGCTGTATAAGAGTTTCCCCATGGCAACTAAAAAGATTTCCTGTGAAAACAATTGATAACCATAATATACATCATATTTCACTGGTTTTAACACAAAAAATAATGTACAGTTAATGCAAAATTGGAGAAACATTTTTTGACAATGAGAATATATCCTTTTGCACATTACATATATATCTCTCAATCCTTGTCATTTTGAAAGATTTTCTGGTTTATCTACCAGTGCCTGGTGTATTGAAGTTTTGTAAAAAAAAAAACAGAATACTTTTTTGCATTGTCCTTTGTGGCTTTATTTTACTCGGATGACAACCTACTGTGATTCAGAGACTCTCCAGCTCACAGGGTTATTAAAGATTGCTGACTGATGAATTGTCAGTGCAATCACACTTGTAACTCTTAGGTATGTTCAATAAATTATCGAAGCCTCAAGGAAGTAATGAACAATTAACTGTAAATCCCGGTCTCACTCTTACATATTAAGAAAACTCAAAAATAATTGGTATGATGTGTATAACCCACAGAAGCCTATTTTATATTGGTTCCCATGCCATGCTTGTATACTTTACCTGATTATTTTAGTGATGATAAACTCAGAATGAGTGATGATAAACTCAGAATGAGCAGAATTACAATGCCATTTATATCCACCGAGACCACAAATGATTGGACTTTAATTCACAGAGAGCATCCCTACCTTAGATTAAGAACACAATTAAATGACAGGGATTGATTAGCAATGGTTCCTTTCTTCCTCCAGAATAAATCGATTTACTCTGAACACAAACCACACGGGAGTTGAAATATACTGTAGCCACCGTTATTATGAGTCCTGGTTGTATATCTGGAAATGTTGTCATTCAATATTTTTGTATCAATCTACACCCCTGTGTTCCAGCCCCTGCACTTTTTTTCTTCCAACCACATGAAAAGGCCTTTGTAGATTAGTTTTACAAGCTATGAAAACGTTTTCCCCACTCATTAACAAATTGTCTGTTTCACTAGCCATTGTGAACAAAATCCCAAACAAAAGCCTATTACCTGCCTGAAGGAAAAGCTGAACAGTCACCAGGTATCAGGATAGGGGAAAAAGTGCTTCTGAATCTTTTGTAGGGTTAAAGTGGTTCGGTGATTGGCATCGCCATCTTGCAGTGCTGGGGCTCTGGGTTCAATTTCATACCTGGGGTGTTAACTGCTTGGAATTGATATGTTCTCCTTGTGTTCACGAGGGTTAATTCAAAGACGTACTGGTATGTTAATATGGTATGATCATAGGCTTCTGGAGAAATTGGCCCCGGTGTGAGTGTTTTTGTGTCTGTCTGTCAGGTTATACTCTGCCTTGCACCATTGCTTTCTGGGATAGCCTCTGGCCCCCTTTTAACTCTTTGAAAGTATGCAAGCTATGAAACACCTACAGTATCTATGGAGGGCAAGTTGACAACTGGAATTAAAGTGGCACTATTACAGTAGCTCAAGTCAATATACTGTATACAAAAACTAATTATGCAATATAATTGCAGTGATTTGTCATTAATCATAATTATAAACTATAATGGAAATCAAATATTAAAGGTTAAAAAGACTGCTGCACACATTGCCAGTTCTTGGTGTTTGTACCATTTTAAAATCTCAGTTTATCTTACTGTACGTACACCTTTACGATACTGCCAATTACCGGTCAGCGTAATATTTACTTGGGCAGCACACTCACCCTTTTTATACAGATCTAAGTTTCGCTGGGGTACAGAAGTAAGCTTTAGATTTTTCCTTGGTCTTGCTGGGCTGTAATGTCAAACACAAAAATAAGGTTACAAAAGACAGGAGGCCATGTGGTCCATCTAATTTGTTTAGTTGCTAAAGGCTGGCTAATTGATCTGAATAATTAATACAGTATGTAGCTTTTTCTTGAATGAAGCCAGGGCATTGACTTTAACAGCTGGGCAGCGTGATTCAATCTCTTTGGAATATTTTCTGTTATAAAGACTCTAATAAGGAATTTGGAGAAAAGTAAAACAGCAAATATTTGATTTATTTGAAGCTACTGAAGTAATAAGAGGGCAACTATTGATGAATCCAGCTTCTCCAATTACCACAAATAACGATGCATTTACTGTAGAATATCTCCAACACTGGAATCCACCCTGCTATTTAGGACTAACACTGTCTAAAGATGAAAAGCAGAGCAATGGGTGAGTGAACAGTTGTAATAACAAATGACAGTTTAAATAAAATATATTTATTTTTATTGTTGTACTAGCTTATCCTGTCCAAAGAATGATTCTAATTAACTCATCCTGATCATGAACAGGAGATGCAGTTACACAATCAATTATACCGCTAACAATGTGTCTGTGCCAGCATCTGCTTCACAGTGACTCTGTCTCACTGAAACTTCAGAAAACATGACTCAGTACATTCTAATTGGGTTGGAAGCAAACTTTTCATTAAAAGCTAAGTATTACTGATCTTAATAGGTTTCTAGTTGAGTGGCAAATATTTACGACTATAGAGTTGCAAACTGACTTAAACCCCATACCACATACTGTATGTGAATCAAAGGGAGTGAGGTTTTTGCAGAACTTGAAAATATGCTCTAACATCAGGGACTTCAAAAGGATTGATTTCTCTTTTGAAAGCATACAAATCTTTGCTACAGAGATTCAGTTTTCATTTTTCTTATCTACCAAGGCTTAATAAAAATAAATTAAATAAGGAAGTAAGACTTTGCTCTGTTAGTTTCATTCCAAGACCACTGCATTTCATTATGCATTTCCTCTGGAGAACTCAGAGTTCTTGGCTTTCTTTACATGATTTCTAGATCAGTCAGGCCTAATTTTAGGTAATTTGCACTTCTGGAACACATAATGAACAGATTTCAAGGAAATTAATATGCATGCATGTTTTCTTTTTCTTCCATAATATTTTAAATGAACTCGGTGACAGGATATTTAAAATTGGGTGCTAGCCTTTGTTGGTTTAAGTTAGATGTTTTGAATTACATTAATCTTAACTAACCCTTTAAACTAAAAAAACATCTCCAGCCTTTTTCTGGGGTTTTTAAGCAAAGCTCCTGTTGTAAAAAAAAAATCATTTTTCAAAACAGTTATTGGTTAATGCCAATTATTAAAAAATATTGTATTTTTATTTCCAGATGTATTTTTTTTTGCTGCTTCTTAATGTGTAATCAACATGCATACAGTGGTATATTGAGTATTTGAGCATTCTACAAGCACTATATATTGTACACTACATAGTTGTTAAACATCTATCAAGATGTATATAGCAAAGTTTAAAAAGACTATTTTACCTTTTCAACAACTTTTAAAAAGCAAAACAAATTTATACTGTGTCTGTGAATACACGGATGAAGACTATGGACAAAGCCCTGTGGAATGCCTTCATTGCAGAAAAATGTAACAGTATTAGACACATGTACATCATCTTGATTGATGGGAATATTGCTGTCCACCTTGTATATCCAGACCTACAAGGCAGCAATCCTTGTTTAGTGAAATGTAAAAGAAGCCTTGAACAATGAATGTAACTGAAGTGTGGTCATTGGAAAGGTGTTTTCTCTTGGCACAAAGGAAATAAACGGAACAGCACTGGCAATCAAGCCAAGGAGGATAGGTATGTACAGTGTTACCAACTGTTGCAAAAAGAAAGAATAAGACGGACTAACCGAACAAGTGCTGAGAGAGAATCGATCTGATACAGAATGTAGAAAGACGACACTGTAGAGTTTATCATATTTTGGCTAGTTTTACTGTACACATCATATAAACCTGAAACTGCATTTACCTTTAAGGTAGTACAGATATTTTTACAACAGATTTTCATAATCATAATTTGCTATTGTATTACATGTGTTAAGTACTGTACGTATATGTGATCCGAAAGTGGTTGACAGAAGCCATAGGCTTTCAGCAGTCATATCTGATTCTGTAATGATTGTGCGCACAAGATCTGTGAATGCAATTATTTCCACACATTCTCATATCGTTTCTGAACATTATCTTGTTATAGAAAAGTTTATCGTCAGATTTTTAAAAATAAATTGAACAGCCTGCCTCTGTTGAGCATTAGTCTAAGCTGCATTAGAAAACCAAAAAGAACATATTAAATATGATAGGTGAAAGGTAAGTGATGAAATAAGTAGAAAGGATTAGTTTTAAAACTTTGGAACCTAAAATCTCAATACTGTTGCTGAGTCTATCACACTACTATTTGCAATTTTGTTCAAATATTCTGAGTGATTATTGCTTTAAAATAAAAGTTCTAGGGAGATATTGTACATATCCAATGTCAGCCATTATGCTGTCAAAAAGTATTTTATGAAACATGCTTCATTTCCTCTGATGGAAGACATACAATCGCGGCCCAGCGGGTTGAACCAAGCAGACTCGGCTGACCTCAGGAATGTTTGGCAACATCAAAGTGAGCTCTTGAGAGACAGGCCAAGCTACAATCCTTCAGGTCTCCATTATTCACTCAAAGACTGAAGGAAGAAAAAGCAATAATTGAAGGGAATGGAAAACAAGACCCCTCTCGATTAGATGGAGTACACTTCTAAAGAAAAATATCTGCCTCTGCCCTTGTCCCCTAGCCCTCAAGTCATTTTTCAAGGTTCCATTATTTGATTGATCTACAGCTGTCTAACAGTTGGCTTTGAATTTTATTATGCTATATTATTTTTCCACTCATGTGCTTAGCTTGGAAATGGTTATTGATGGTTAGTATATTCAGTCATCTCTGATGTTTTATAACATATCAGGTACTGTATCTGCGAAATCCAAAACAAACACATGATGCACATGTCTCTCTGAAACAGCCAGTACTTATGTTTCTGATGCTTGCATTTTAAACTTCAGTAATAAATAACAGAGGAAAATGGTAACAATCAAATAACAGCTCATTTTTTATATGATTAATCTAAACCGGTTTAAAGAGTAGTTGTATTTGGCATTCACTATTGCTGAAAAATTATCATTTCAGAATATAAAGGAATGCATTTGGAAGTCATGTAAAAGAAGATATATTAAAAGAGAACATTTTATTTTTTACCAATCAGGCTCCTCAATAAACAGTGGAAAAAGTATCAATCTAAAATAAAGAACAGTAGATGGGATCTCCAGGGATTTGAGTTAGAGGTCTTCTCACATACAGTAGTTAAGCTTTTGTTTGCACAGGAAGAAATATTACCACCTTTTTGCCCAGTCATAAAATAGGGAGTTTATGTTCCTAATCTATTGACTATTGCCAGTATTGCTTTTATCTGGTCTTTAACACAAAATAAAAACACATTCTACATTATTATCAAACTCTACCATCAATATTGTAATTCGTATAAAGAGACTTGTCTCTTTACATGACTATGTAAGTGACCTTATCTAAGTTTTATGGATTTGGATTCAATTCACAGATTCTTGGACACTTCTGAGACCTAAACTTACACAGTTTACACAAGCAACAGACAAGCTCACCGCACTAAAAGGCCAGCTGTCTGGCTGGGTGTAGTTTAGTTTAGTGCTCTTAGGAGTTATGAAATATAAAATGTAAAGTAAGAGTTTTTTCCATTAGAACAATCTTTTTTTTTGTTAGGTTTGTTTCTGGCATTTAGTTATAGTCTCGGACATGCTCACTATAATACATCTCATCCTGATGACATGTCTGGAGATATCTTGAAGAATTTTTAAGTCTAGTTTTCTATTTGTGTTATTTTTTTTCCATTTAATAAAGACCAGTGTCCCATCCAGTATACCCTGCCCTGGGTCCATTGCTTGCTGGCACGGGCTCCAACTCCTCCACAACCATGTATTAGATAAAGTGGTTAGAAAATGAATTCATGGATGGATGAAATGATCTAAAACCAATATTAAAATACTATACAAACTCAGCCTTTGAAGTTATGAAAGGTACAATCAGAAAAATACATGTGACAAGACTATCCTTCTGGCTGTTTAATGGTTAGCCTGTCTGACACAAATGGTTGCACAAAGCAGCTCTAAAGAAGTAACCTAAAGACTGATAAGTGATAGGAAACCAGAGGATGTCTGATGGGTAAGTGTGTTTAATTTGACTCACATTACAATGTAGGAGCAACAAGGTTGCGATGGAAAGACAGATATTAAATATGAAATTTCTGCAGTCTTTTATATTTATATAACTGCTGGTGAGCATTCCCTTCTAATGAGGTCTACTGCCTATGACCAAAATTTGTATTTTTAAGACTGTAATCGGTCTTCTACACTGGAAAACCCTGGATATTTATTATCTAAAGACTAAAAGCATCTTCCTACGAGGTTCAATGTTTGAGAAAACAAACTAAATTAGATTTTGGCAGGTATTATCTGTTAGAGAGATGTATGTAAGTGCTCGGAAATTGCCAAGAGGGTAAACAACAACAACAAAAAAATAATCTTCTTAGGTCACACTTGACAAATGACCTCTGAGCTCTAATTTTGGGGACTTCTGTTTTCAACATCCAGAAGATAAAATATTTTGGTTCTCTAAAATATTTCTGAAGACTCTATTTCATCTTGGCATCATAGTAAGGGGATATGAATGAAAAACAAGAAATAAAACAGAATTAAGCTCCAATGGATCATATTAATCTTTCTTGTGATAATGGAATGTCCTCCAAAAAAATGTATTCATAGAGTTTGTGACATAGATCTTTTTTCTTTTTAAAAGAAGGGTGTTGGTTTAATAACTTAGTTATTTAGTTTAATAACTTACTGAATAGAACACAAAAGTAATTAAGGAGTGGTAAGTCTTAGGCTTATATCAAGCAGAAATAGAGCAGCGAAGAGGTCTTTGGACTCGTAACTTGAAGATTGTTGATTAATGCACCACTGCAGACAGTGCTGTACCATCAAGCAGGAAGCTCTACTACAATCTCCCAAGTTTACCCAGATATTACCAGTATTACCATTGCCAATACACTGGTGACTTATCAGGGAAGAGCTACATACTTTTAGTCTCTTAACACTAGTGCTCTTGTTAAAATCTGCTTGGGCTTGCACAGTCTGGCATACTCTAATACTAAAAGGCTGCCATACAGAGACAGGAATTCAGCTGGAGTGGTATTTAAAGTAAAGCTGTAGTACATGAACTGCACCTACAAAGTGGAAATAGAAATGTAACAGCAGATAATTCATTCATATATGAAACAAAGAACAATGTGCATTTTCACTTAATGTTTATCTTCATAAGAGAGGCTGGGAGTGATCAACACAGAATTCAGGGAAATTGTGAAGTGGCATTTTGAGAAAAGAACCCTGTTTAGCTACACTTCCATTAACTGTTTTAAATGTTACCATAAACCCACATTTCTTAACATGGATAAATGATAGGTCCAATGATTTAACACAACATACAGTACTGTAGCCTTTCAGGCAGGGAGTGGGAACAGCATGGTATTCGTTCTGAGATACAGTAAGAATAAGGAAAAAATAGTCAATAATTGTATTGCCTCTCAAATCCAAAAAAATAGCTTGTACAATATTGTTCTCTCAAAAAATTCTATGAGTCTAATTTACATTTAGATTCTACATTGATTCACCAGGTCAATGTCTGGCAACTGATGCTAAGAACATCCGTTTCACTTACAAAAGAAAAATCATGTTGTCACTATAGTTACAGAAATTAGTCAATTCTCCAATGAAAAAGCGTAATTCTTTTAAACTTGACTTTAAAACTATAATGAACCAAATTACAGTGCTTCTTAGTTTACATTTTGTAATATACTGCATTTATACACATCCATAATAATAATAATAATAATAATAATAATATGGCAGATTAAGGGGGGAAAAGCATAATAACCGCTTTCTGCAAGCTCTTCACACAAAATCTTTTTCCACCACAAAATTCATAATTTGCAGTGTGCTGCAATCTTTAGGCACAGTTAATGCTGTTCTGAAGCTTAAGGCAATATGGGTTTATGTTAATAATCAAACTGATAAAAGAGAAAATATGTTTGATAGGCTTTTACAAACCAGCAGATGGTAATATCCATTTTTGTAAAAGCTTTTTAAAATTCCTTTTCTCTCCCATTTTTGGGGTGTTTATTTTTCTCCTCTAGGTTTATCAACACCATCTGTGCTCATTTATTATGATGCTTCCTCAGAGAACTTGATCTAATCGCTGGAATACCTACTGGTTTGACGTTCCAAAATGTGGAACAAAGACATCAATAAAAATGAAACCAATTATGGCTGGAAGAAAAAAAAAAACTCTGAAAGGCAGCTGAATACTAGGCCTTCACCTATCATCCTTCTCCATCAACATACTTGTGGATTTTGCCCCTATCTCCCACCACCCTGCGTAGTGCCCTGTGTGTAGATCTATGAGTATCAGATAATTCCATCCATGTAAGACTGTGTATCATTTCCATCCATTTAATGGACTGCATTTCAATGTGGATGGACTGAGGCCAGCAGGGTCAGCCCTTTGCAGATTACACATCTGGAGAGGTTTGCTTTAACTGATGGGCATGGCTCATAGGCAGCAGTTTTATTTTTTTTACAAGAGCCTGGCATGTTACGACAAGTGGCAGCAGGAGGAGGGGTGAGTCTGATGGTGTTTGCTGTGTAACAGGCTCTTGACTTTAAGAATGCAAAAATAAAAACTCCAGTGGTTAGGATTCTACATTATCTTTTATCTTTATGTAACCGCAGTGTGCAGTCAGTGTTCAGAGATGAATCCGGTCTCGCTCAAAGTTTAAACTCATGCCGAATATCAGAATCCCCTCTCCCTACAACCCCTCCATACTGTAGGTCATTTCCTGCACCAGTCTTTCATGATCTTTCCCAAACCAAAGCTGAAAGCAACAGGCAGATTAGAGAAAGTCTATAAATGTACCAATGAAAATGTGGGGTGGAACAAAATTGGAATAAGAGACTTTTCTAGTTTACAGTGAAGGACCAAAATAAAATTGTAAGTTCCGAGCACAAATATACAGTAGTACACAGTATGTGTATATTTGATTAAGGTAATGTAGTCAAAGAGACAAAGTGGCATTGTGATCAAGGTGTGTGTGTTTTTGGATAGAACCTAACGAAATAAGCAAATTTAACTTCTAAATGTAACCATATGGATAGGGTACAGGACAGCAGGGGACAGATTGGTACACATCACAGGCATTTATTTTCTTTGTATATACAGTCTGAAGCATGGGGTTGTACCCACATGGGCCAGGAGGCCGGAATTGGGAATGCAGCCTAAGCTCCTAAGGACTAATTACAATATGGGCATGATGAGAGCCCAGGCTGTTTATAATGAGTTCTAAAGCTCCCTGTTCATGGTTAATTACTTGTTCCTGCTGTTATGTTCAGTTTTGAAAGCTACTGTTTGGCACGTCTGTAACCTGTTTAGAGACTCTGGTAGAGACATTTTAGAGTAGTGAAGGACCTGCAACATGCTGTCATGGATGGATCATTTTGGTCTGTTTGCACTGCTGCAAAAGGTAAAATGGCTTTTGTTAACAGAAGACTGAAGTCATGCTCACCAGACTGCCTCCTGATGGCCACACACCCAATTCCTGAGGTTAGATACACTGTATGTGAAATTCAACACGTCTGGGGAGAAATTTACTAATTTATCTGTGTTTGAACAGAATTTAAAGATTTGGCAACTTTTCACTCAAGGCTGTGTTACAGAAGACAACTAAAACATACAGGTTTGTACCATTGTTTTTGACGGGGAGATTCCGTCGGATGTTAAGCAAGTCAGTACTCATTAAATCGAGGCTACAGATATTGAAATGATGAGCATTCATTGATGGATGTCCTGGGAATACCTTCGCCATAATTTAATCTTGCATAATACCAGACCAATTTATGCCCTCCCCCCCTAGATAAGTGCATAAGAAAGGTTATTCAGAGGACTAAGAAGTCATTTGTGACATTCTAGCTCATTTGGTTGTCATCCTCTAATTGTTGAGGATATGTATTATGTTGAGGCCAGACATGTATTCCTTAAAAGAAGCCTACAGAAATACCCAATTCTGAAAAAAATCTGCTTACTTTAGCTGTTCTGGTACAATATCACCTTGAGTAATTCATGTTGTAAATAAGCTGCCTTTTTTTTCTTTCTGCTAGTAATAATAATGGAGAAAAATGTATACATGTTAAAATAATAATATAGAAAATACACAGAAATTTCCACAGTCCTTAGCTTATGGCTCCTGGGAAAGGTTGAGAAACCTCAGCCTTCAGCTATTTGTCATTCATCCATCCGTTTTCTATCTACTTTTTCCAACTCTGGGTCACAAGGGGAGCCAGGGCCTATCCCAGCAAGCCAGGGACACAAGGCAGGATGCAACCTGGATAGGGTGCAAGGCAGGTACACAGACACACACACTCACAACTACAGCCAATTTTCTCAGATGCTTATGAACCAAAGGAATCTAATGATTCAGTGTCACTGTACCACTGCACACAGACAACCAGTGGAATTTTAGGACAGTGGCAAGCTTTAATGTTTCGCTATTAATGACTGAAAGCTACAGGAGAACAGAGGTAGGGAAGATATCTAGGGTTTAAAAAACAAAAACAATCAAGTGCCTAATAAAACCTAAAAGAGCTGGAGAAATCTTGATTGAACTATCACTAACCACGGGAAAGTTTTGATTCGCGCAAGATGTGCAATCACAGCTAATCCTAGCAAACTTGAAATAAGCATGCTGTAGCCTTCAATGGAGCTCACAACAAACGTTCAGGAAGAATGACGACAAAGGTAACAGCGGTTCATTTTCTCAGCCAAGTTAAGCTTCCCTCACTAATGTCATTTTCTAAATTAACTATAAGTAGTACTGTATATAAAGTACTATACTATTTTAGTATATAAATAGCACCTGTATATGTAAGCCTTTTTTCCCATTAGCATTCACATTCTGCATCCCTCCTCCATCTCATAACCACATTTGCAATGACCCTTTCAGGGGGTCCCAGCCTCATCGTCCTATGGCAAGGGGGTGGACCCTCAGCCAAACAGATTGAGCGAAATATCTCACTATGACTGAGCTCTCAAATACTGTACTTTAATACATTTTACTCTTGTGTTTTATTAGTTCTCATTATATAGAATTATAGATATAGAATTTCATTAATCTATATCATGCAATTGTACCTTAATAACTACAAGGTTTTCTTCCATAGTCCCATACTGCTTCATTTCCTTCTCCTAAAAATATTGTGTCCCTGTACGTTTGTTGCTGTCAGACAGAACAAAAGCAGTATCAATAATAAATGAACCAAGACAGTTTAAAGGCTGGGCTCTTGCATGTGTCTGAGCATTGTAAAATTCTGTGATGTGAAGGAATTGCAATATCCTGTTTGTTGAGATAAAGGAAAGCTGGCTTCCTATGTAGTACCTTGTAGTGTACTACATACGTATGTAGTGGCTGTGAATTGGTTAACTTCCCCTATTGAGCTAATAATTGTTCAAGCTTCACAATTTCTAGTGAATGGATTCTGAGCTGTGCCTGCCACTCTCTGAGCTGAGCTGCAGTCCCCCTTCAGGTCCTACTGGGAATTTGTGCTCAGCAGAAGCTTCCCTGGGTCAGGAGCTCATGTTGATGGGTGAGGAACTCTTCTCAAGAGCTCCCCAGTGGGTTTTATTGCATTGTCACTGTAGGTCTGTAGTGGAGACATTTCACGGTATACCATGATACACAGTATAACATGATATTTCACAGTATACCATGTCATAGATTAACATAGTTTGGAATTTTTCTATTTTTCTACATCATGGTCATCAAGTTCAGGGTTTACTATGGTGTTCAACAATACGTCACCTGTAACTCATTCTACTAAACCCCACAAAGTGTTTTGTGACAGAAATACAGTATATAGCTTGCCAACCTTAAAATACTGTGCTTATTTCTTGTACTCTCCCTCCACCATACCCTAATACAGTAACTATTCCCTGGCTTATTCCTCATGACGAGATGGGGGGTCTGTCAGCCTCATGTTCAGGGGAGTTAAACCAAATATATTTTAAATGCATTCATGGATGATGTGGAGAATAAATCTCTTAGGATTTGGATGAACTACTAAAATAACACTTGTTGCCTCTGAATGGTTGTTTAAAACAAACTCAAGCAAAATATTCTGATTTTCAGATTACCTTTTTCTGGAAACAGAAACAGCAGTCACATTGGTTTGTTTCTTTTAAGCTGTGTGAGGTAAAAAGTATTGTAAGTACTGTGTAAAAGGTCAAGAAGGAGAATGATTCCAATATCAGGTAACAGAAAGGTGGAGCAACTTCAGTCACTATAGACATTGGTTACATTTCAAATTTGGTGATCTGTGCGGCAGCTAAAGACATCACTTAATCACAAGTTTAAATTAGTTTAAAAATACAGTTCCAAATCCATCTGTTCATTAGCAATAAGCCACTCATTCCTAAATAATGGAGAGAATGTCATTCTAACACAGGTCACACACACACAGGGATAATTCAGCAACAGTTTAGCTATCGTGTATTTGGGAGTTTGAGGGAACCTGGACCACAGTCAAGAATCAAACCCAGCACAAAGAGCTGTGAGGCTTGCCATTGTGTCCTACAGTTCCAGACATTGTTAGATCAAACTGCAGATTTGTTTCCTGTACAAACAATATGTGACCAAAGTGAAAATCGTATACTGCTTTCTACTGTACTGTATATTCGTCTCCTCCTTCTATTAAGATGCGTCACTTTTGAAAGATCTGTCAAGCAGGATATAAAAAAATTAGAATGTCGTGTTTGACAAATATATAATGCCTCTGTTATTTTAATGGAGACATTAAAATAAACATGTTGCTTGTATTAAATTATTTGTTTTAAAATATTTTCTTGTTGGACTTTTGGTATAATAAGGTATTCCTTATTATCTTTCCTATGCAGCCTTTTTTGAAGGAATGCTTCCTCCAGTCATTACTTTCAACAGGTATGCAAATGACAATTAACCAGAAATTTGTATTCCATTGTTCATGCATGGTTGTATTTCACTGATTTTCTGTTAAAGGAGAACTCTCTAACTGCTGTGATATCTGCCAATGGTCAACAAATGTTATTTCCACAACTGCCTCACTTAGAATGTGAGCAACCATGAACAGAAACTCAGGAGCTTATGCTTGAAGCGGAAAAAAATGTATCTCAAACAATTACACGAAATGAGTGTGAAACAAATCTCAAATTAAACACAAATGGTAAAGAATTTATTTCAGCTGAAAGGAAAAATCTCAGATAGCCAGTGTGTAGTGGTTAGCCTTGTAACTATACACAGTCTTAAATGTGAAAGAGTTCAGCAGTCATCTTCTGGGGCTGCTATGTTTTTTTTTGTTACCTGATTAACTTTTTGATCTTGTTTAGACCATTAGATGTAGTAATGTGTAGTCATAGCTCTAAAAACATAACTTAAACACATTAAATCTTCTACAGCTAATAAACGATTCGACTGAAAAAGAGCCTAGATTGAGGAAGTGAGTTTCCAACCCCTAATCTATGAAATTGCTTAAGCAGTAAAAAGGGAGAAGAGAGGCACCATTTTAGGGAAGGACCAAGGATTTAAACTAGAAGATAGCCACACCATACTGAAATTAGAAGAAAATGCTCATTTGCCTCTGCACTATGTACAACTGTCTCTTAACGTTCCTGCAATATAGGGTTATCTTAATCTTAACCTTTGTCATTTTTTGAAGTTATCAATCAAGACATAAAACATTTAAACACTTCTTTCAAGCCTAGTTAGATTTACATTACTTTAAAAAAAAGCATTCAATTTAAATTCCTCACTGCCGCAAGAGAAGGCATATGTTCAATTCTTAAGTCTAAGCGCATTAAATCAATTAATAAGTCAGGATGCATTTCAAAGCAGTCGGGGCACCAGTGTGTGTGTAATCAATTATGATGTTTTGGTTTCACATACAGATTGCAACCCTGAATAATTTAACACACATCTTGATTACACCCCTGCTCACTGGCATTTTGATTGTTTTACTGTAATTATTGAAAATGCCGGAAGCCTTTGATCTTCATTACAGGGGTCACATTTATCAGAAGACTTGATTGAGGAATCCACATTCATGCGTATCTCTCACACATTCTTGTAATTAGGGAGTAATGTGCCCCTGATTGGTTTTAAGGAAGAATCAAATGTAATGCCTTTAGTATCAGGGCCTACAGATTATAAACTTACTGGGCTATGAAGCACGTTATTTAGTAAATGAGGATAGTTCTGCAATAATGAAAATGGGGGCAGCTCTCTTTAAATTCAGAATGATGGCTTTATACCAGACATGGCAGGGAAATGTCCTCCAATATTATGCCTTTCTTGACAAGAAGAGATTAGTCTTTGCTGTTCAAGTTCATTTGTTCGTCATGCAACATAAATATATTTCTGCTCCTTGTTGTGCAGCGTAGGTACAGCTCTTAAGTCTCGACTTGAAAGACTCCGCAACCTTTGAGCTTTGGAGTTTTTTAAATTCAGAGCATCATTTATGTGATATTACGATCGTACCCTTTCTCATTATTGTGTCTTTTCCACAACCACAATGTCAGCTATAGGCCATTTCATTAAACTTCATAGTCATTTGACCCTACAGATGCTTATGCTTCTGGAAGCAGACACAATGAAAATCATCTCTGTATTTTTATGGTTTCATTTTCAGACAGTACTGTGCGGTGCATGCAAATATACAACAGCTGACTTAGAGGCATCATATCATGTGAAATGCACTCAACATGCAGTGAATGTTCAATAGTTAAAAATAATAAGTTTGTCACCCCAGTGGAATAAATTTCCATTTGGGAAGAGGGCGCAAAATTGTCTTTTCCTAATATAAGATAGTTTGTGCATGTTAGAGGTGAATTGAGATAAATTGTAATGATTGTTGCCATGACCTCTTTGTCTGCTAACTCTCTTTCCAAAAGACTTTCAGTTGCCTAATTGAATTCTTCATTGGACTATGGATCTGATTAATGAGACCATTTAAATGAGTTTTGACTCCTAAAAAGTTTTAATAAACAAACAATTAGCTCATTCATTTTGACAGGCAAATTATAATCTCTAGTACTTCAAAATGGAAAAAAAATATATTGAGAAAGTAAGATCAATTAGTAAATTCTAAATTAAATTGGGGCTTAATTAAAACAAGATCAGCTGGAAAAAAAACATGGATTTAAGTTAAATGTATTTTCACCTACTTAAGCTTTCGTTTGCACCGGAAGAAAAATGACCACTTTTTTACCCAACAAAAAGGTGTTCATTTTTCTAATTTATTTACTATTGCCAGTATTTCTTTTTTTATTGAACACAAGATACAAATACATACTACATTATAATGGAACTGTATAAGGAAAACTGTAATTCCTATACTGTACAGAGACCCATCTCTTTACATGACCATATAAGTAACCTTATCTAGGTTTTATGGTTTTGGATTCAATTCACAGTTCCTTAGGCACCTCTGAGCACCAAAATTAAAATTTTTACACAGGCAACAGACAAGTTCACTGCAGTAAAAGGCCAGCTACCTGGCCAGGTGGAGTTCAAAGCTCCTAGGGGTTCTGAGGAAAAATGCTCTCAGTGTACATTAGAACAGGCTTTTTAGTTTCTTTTGGCATTTAGTTACAGGAATGCTCAGTATAAAATCTCATCCTGATGACATGACTGAAGATACCTTGGAGAATTTGTAAAACTAGTTTTCTATTTGTGCTTCCCTCCTCCCCCCACTTACTAAAAAACACATCTAGATTGTTGTCCTGCCCATGGTGTACCCTGCTTTGCACCCATTGCTTCCCAGAAAATGTTCCAGCTCCCCATCAACCCTGAATCGGGAGAAGGAGTTAGAAAATGGATGGATTGATGGATGTTTGCCCATTATGCATGCAGGGGCAGCAACATCCTGTTGTAGTTTCCATAGCATTCGTTTTTTTATGGGACAGGATTGTTCGCTTTGTGCCCAACCTCAAACAGGGAGGACCTGGCGCCCAATGTGGGACACAAACCCACAACTCTGAGATCATGAGTCTTATGCTCTACCAACAGAGCACATCCAGTGTCTTGACAGAAAGAAACATGGTGCGATTTTCAAATTTACAAGGTGTGATTTCTTTCCCTGGGTGGCACAGTGGAACAGTGGTTATCATTGCAGCCTGGCAGTGCTGAGAACCTGGGTTCATTTCTGGACCTGGGGTACTATCTGCATGGAGTCTGGAGGTTCTCCTCATTGTAACAGATATACCCCTGTGTATAACGGGGAGCATAGCTGCCCGGCCTGAGGGAGTTCTCCTTTAGCTAAGCCGGCAGGATCCCTGTTCCGTGACGCCGCAGACCCGGGTTTGCGCCTAGGCAGTGAGGGACAAACTGGCAGGGAAGGAGCGGTAACCCCAAAACCAATTCCATTATGTTCACATGGATTTTCCCCCAGTGTTCTGGTTTCTTCCCACGTCCCGAAGACATACGGTGTGGGTAGGTTCATTGGATTCTGGGGAAAAAAATGGGCCTTGGTGCGAGTGTACGTGTTTGTGTTTGCCCACTAATGGACTGACATCAGATCCAAGGTGTTGCCTGCCTTGTATCCTTTGCTTGGAGAGATAGGCCCCAAATCCCCTCCCCCCAATCCTGAATTGGATGTAGCAGTTAGAAAATGGGTCTGTTCCCATGGGTGTTTTATATGATTTGTCTGAGGTTTTCCTTACAGCCAAGCAGTTAGCATTTTTGTTACCTTGGCATCAAAGGCTTTCCACAAAAGCATAATTTAATCCACTTTACACATTTCCAGTCAGAAGAACAAACTCTTACCATTGTTTCATCAGAATACTGTTCACTAGGAAAACATAATATGAGAAGTTGCGATTATCTGCAAATTTGGGGGTTTTAATTTGTCCAAACCTCTAGTTACTGAACAACACTTGTTTTACATCTGGAACAAAAAGGCTTAGCTTCTGATTTGATATTCTCTTTGTAATCAGTGTCAGAAGCTTTTCGAAAAGGCTCAAGTAATGATTTCATGACATCTGTGTGTACAGCTGCTGTCCCGCAGGTGTTTGAAAATGCGTGTTCCATTTACATGCTGTTTCAGAACTTAATTAGAAGAGACGACGAGTCACTCAGCTTGGAAAGAAAGCTCTATTCTTGGCTCCCAGCATAAGGGTTCTGAAATATAATATCACCTTTTGTACCGTAATTGGCAACAGCTGATTCCAGAAAATGGCAATAACAGCTGGGGGATTATACTAGAAAACAGTCATTATCAATACAAATCCAAGTTCAGAGGTCAAATTCTCCAGGAGTCATTACAAATGGTTCCAGATTTACAAATAAAATCACTTTGGCAGAAATGAAAAGGAATATTCTGACAAAAATAAAATAAAAGCTTCCACCTACTGTACATAAAAATAAAAGTATGAAATCAAGGAAAAGAATATGTACAGGGTTTCTTTATACTATAAAAATGAGTATAAAGAAAGTATAAAAGTGATTACAAAAAAAACAAGACAGAAATTGAAAGGTTTGTTTGTATTCTAGTCCTTTAGACCATGAAGTTCTGCCCTATTGTAACTCAGGCTTTACCTGTCAATTTAATCACCGAAACAAAAGATATACCACGCAGAACTATAAAACTGATGAATGAAATTCAATTTTACCTTCTACACCCTTTTCATCAGAGTGGCATGTGCTTTGTGTCTCACATGCTCATAACCAACAAATACCTAAGCTCTTTCAGTATTCTTACAGCTACTGTAGACCAGCACTCCATATTGCAGCCATCACTGACTGCTGACCTCAGAGCAGAGAGAAGGGGAAATGGACCATTCCCAGTGCAGGAATTAAATCATGTGGAATTGAGGCACAGTTTTATTGAAGGTGTTGCAGTGCTTGGCCAGACACAGTGATTCCATTTCAGAGTTAACTCTTTATTGGATACGATACAACACTCACATCCACTGTGCCTCTAACTTTGACAATGGCCAGTGGTCTCTGGCTTGTTGTGAGGTAAGATTTGCAAACCTCATACCAAGCCACAAGACAATTTCACACACGCATTGTTACAAAATGTAACAAATAGTTGAAGCAACAAGTTCAATGAGATCCTTTTTAGATAATCAGCTGGCTACAGTGAATGTTGAGAACAGGTGATCTTTTAAATCAGGGAGATACTGGGCACTTGAATCTCAGAATGAAAGTAATAAATAACGCATAGAAAGAAAAGTTAAAAAAACACCTTAAAACAAGCAACCCAAAAGTGTCTTAACGTCTCCAAACAAATGTTCAGCAATAATTAGACATTTTAGTCAATGAATGTGGTCTCCAGAGAACAAAGCCAGTGAAAAAAGTTCAGCATCATCTGCTTTGTTCATTAGTTACAATGACAACAATGTGCAGTGATAATTACAATAGCACAAGAGCAATAGTCCAAAATAAAAGGCTTATTGTTATATAACATTTCAAAAGTGTTGTGCAATTTAGGAATAATGACAGACAGGCATTCACAAATTCAACGGAATTAAAAGCTCAAGTAGAACAGTTTTGAAATAAGATAAGCAAGTGCTGTCTAACATGGGCTGTGAAATCATTATATACTCTTGGAGCAACTGAAGAGAAAGCTCAGTCTCTGTGTTTGGAGCCTCATACACTGCATTTCTATAGTGTTTCATTATAAAGCCCCTTTAATTAAAATAACCTCAGCAGACTGTGAACCCTTATATTTAATGTGCATCTTCTAAACTTTCTCATCATATTGACATAAAACCAAATAATTGCCTATAATCAGCCTGGATGCTTGATGTTCACCTGTGATTTAAAGATTGTGTATGTGCATTTTTTACCATGCAGATAATATTGAACACTGATAGACACAATGTTTATCATTCCAGTACATGAAAAACATGGGTTTTAAAATACATACATATATTTAAACAAATTCATAGCTGAGTTTTTCTGACTCTGCAAGGTGCTTTGATATGCAAAAGACTTCTGCATCCAAAATAAACAATTTATCATTTGCAAGATAGTAAATGGTTTAAACGCTTCATATTTCAAAAGGTAGTTGAAATCACTTGTTGCCAGCCCATGCTGACCTACTTTCCACTAAGTCATTTTAACCTCTTTTTAAGTGAGAGAGATAGCGATTTGCTTTTTTCCTGTTTGAATACACATCCATCTAATGCAGAGTGACAGAAGATAAAGCTGTTAGGCCAAGTCTAAGGGAGCAGCTTCCAACTTTTCAGAAAACTTCAGATTTCTTCTTCTTTAAAGTTTACTGATCAATTTTTCAGTGTCCAGAATTTTATTATATCCTATAAAACCTTGTGAGGGAGAGTCTCTCATTACATTTGCCAGCCTATTGACTTTTCAGTATGAAATATGCTGACGAAGGTTTGGAGAATAATTCCATGTTTATTAATAGGGTGTCCCCAAGGAATATTGTGGTCATTTGTAATAAATTAAATTTTACTTTTAATTTAATGAGGGCTGCATTTCCATGCATGGATTTATGTTTTGGCGATAATTTATTACATCTTTCAGTGCAAGTGGCAAAAGGTTACATTCTCTCATGTACTGTAATTCTCACATTTTATTAAATCAGGTGAGGTCTTTGAGATAGGAGCTCTACCTGTTGAGATTGCGATTTCTTGTTCAAAAGTTTGTGCACCTCTGGAGAAAAAAAAATATATATACAGCTTTTATTCCCATTTTGGAGATGATTTTTACTTTAGTTAAATTGAGCAAGTCTAGTTAACCCTTCAGTTTCATTAATATGCACCAGGAAGCTTGGCACAGATGAATCCAATGTGGAACCACTTCAGAACATTTAATTATTTTCTTGTATTGCACTGAATGCTGCAGTGCTTATTGTGAACCACACAGTAACTACATAATGAATTGGTACTGTATGCCTGGTGCTTGGCACACACAGAGTCTGAACTGGATAACGTACACCGATAATGTGCTAATCTTGGGACCAGTCAATCCCCTGTTTAAACACCATTTACTGCCTACAATACAAACCTAAGCTGTATTAGCTGGCTTGTAGTAAGCATAGCTCTCTCTGTATTTGTTTCACAACTGGGTGAGTGAGTGAGCCATTAAGATTAAATCCCAATTTACAAATCTTATGAAAAGGCTGGTCCCAGTATGGGAGAAGATTGTTTGCACAAGTGCTAAAAAAGGTTAAACATACAAAAAATTTTCTTGTTGGGACAAATACACAGACTTGGCTGCATGTAGAGTATGCACACATTTGTAAGTTTATTTCAACAAAATATTAAAAAAGCATTTTCAATGAAGGGAACGCACCAATACAATTGTTATAAAAGTCTTATCTCAACTTATTTCTATATTTCCTTTATGTAACCTCATTTTATTTGGATGTTTTATATTGAGAAAAGCATGCAGGGGTCTCAGGTTTTATTCATTCAGAGCAATCCTTTATTTACGAGGTTTGATTTTAAGTGCAGTTCAAGCAATCACAGAATTGTGACGGGACGGGAGGTCAAAACCGGCATAAACGTGTCTCCTTTTCAAAGCTTAACTTCCTAAAGACACTATTAGTGGACCGTTAATGCCTGTAATGAACAATGGTGTACCCCTAATTGCAAAGCAACACATGCGCAGCCTCATAATCGTTAGATAATATTTCAAACAAGAGAGCAGATTCATATTAAATCAGTCGACCCTTTCACCCACTCAGCAGGCAACCCATCTTCTTGAAATTGGTTGTATTCAGCTTATGATTTGTTTTGGGATTTGAACAATAATGGAAATGCCTCTGCTTTGTTAGGGAGCAAATTGCAGCAGCAGGTTGCACCTGGCTCCGAGGAGCCTCATTCTGCCGCACAAATTGATGGCCACAGTCTCATTGAAAAACTGATAATACAATGTTCTTATGTGGCTGGCTTAATAGTACTGTGCTATGTACTGCAATCAGTCTCGCAGCCTTCTGGACTGGAATGAAATAGAGTGACATGACATCCCTAAGCACCTGGGACCCACTATGATCCTCCTGACTTTTTACACACTACACCAAAGGGAAAAGAAAACATAAAAAGGCTTTCAGGCTGTGCAAAAGGGACACAGTAGGTTTCTCAACTAGTCTGACGTAGTGTGTGATACAGTAACTGCCTCAGAGTTGTAGAAGAAAATTTTAGTTGAGCACCTTAAGCGATCTACAGATTGTGTAAAGCAAATTGGTTAGGAAACCAAGCTGTAAAATGTATATGACTCCGTTATACTTCCACACGATACAATCGCCAAGAGCTTTTCTGCTCTATAAATCACAACAGCCGGCAGCAGGTTTGTACTGTACTTTAACATTAGTAAATCAAGATGTTAACTCCTGAAATGTGATGCTTGTTTGTTAAAACATGCTATAGTGAGGTGTGAATTAAAAAAAAAAAGGTTGAAAACCTCATTTGGTGGCAATGGAAGGTACTGTAAACAGATTTGTTTTCTGTTTGAATTGTTGGGACTTGATAAAACAGTTAATAATTTTACATAAATAACAACCATCACAATAGTAACAAGTTGATACATCCGTTCTATGATAGATTAACAGTTCTACCCTGCGGCTAGCAGCAAAAAGACAGAAGTGTCAATTAATGACATACTGGAAATTGTACCAAACTGACAGCCTCATTTGAACTATATAACTGTGCTCTTAAGAGAGTTGCAGGGCGACGCTTTATCAGGAAATGAATTCCATTATAGCTTAATTCTACATTCCCTTGTGCTGGTTCTGGCGAATGCTGCCACAAGGCTTTGATTTCTCAATGTTGTTTTCATGAAATGCTCATTCCAACTATTAAGTAGGACCAGGAAAGGTCACAGTTAATTAGATTTTTCCGAGTTTATCTTGTCTTGCCATGGAACGTTTAGAAAATAATAAGCAGCTGGAGCTATACCTGCTTCGTACGCACAATGCAACAGTCTTATGCTTAAGAGAATGAAAGAAATAACTAAGCTTGTTTTTGAACCTTCTTGGGTAGCATCACCAGAGGTCCCCAGTCAAAGCTAACGCAGCCCCATTAGGATAATCCATTTTAATTAACTGTTTAAATAAAGATTTGTTTCAGACATTTGGCAAAGTGGTGTTAACAGCTTGATTAAAGAAAGATCAGCTTTTCACTTAACATAGATTAAGATCACAGGTTGTCACTTTATGATGCTTAAATAGGTTTTGAAAGTTCTATCTTATCTCGAACGGCATTTGCAACCATTTTAATATACATTGAATTCCAGTGCATTTGGATGTACCTTATAGGCCTATCTGTCTACAGTAGATCTTATCCCAGTGTCTAAAAAAACAAAAGGAAGCCATTGTATAACCCCAGACGTTAATCAACATTATAACCCATAAAGCAAGAAACATACCTTATTGTCCTGATGGGAATAAATCATAAGTACAGAATATCCATTTCCTGTGTGTATCATTGTAGAATATTATTAGACATTTGGCACCTATTTGAAAATGTTTTACTTTAACTTTACTTCCTCTCAGTATGACTGTCAGTCACCTGGGCAAACGCCCTGGAAAGAGCAGGAATAAATTGACAGATCTCATCGGATTTTAAAGAATTTATTCTGTTCAATGAGACTAAACACACCCACACACTGTGGTATCACCCTGGAATACTATACATGTTCTCTTTTCCATTGCCTAATTAATCTGTGACATGAATGACTAAGACACTAAACTCTATTTACTAATTAATATCAATCATGTTGTGTACCTAGAATGTGCATTATTCCAAGTTGTTTTCAGTGGTAACAAAACTTTTTTAAAATTGTAATAACCGCTTTTCTATTGCAAACAGTTTCAGTAAGATATTGTAAGGCTGTAGAGCTCTTATTCAACTTTGCACATAGCAGTTCTCATCCCAACACAAAAGACCTCTGTATTTTAGAAATCAATTTCCTAGAAGAAGACTCTGACCTATAAATCTAAACTAATTACCCAAATACGCCTTTGGCAATGTTTGCTCATTTCAACGACAGGAGTTTATTTTCTTGCCTTCGCTGTACCCTTTGGTAACATGGGGAATCTTTCGTCAACTACTGAACACAAACAGAGCAGGAGAAGCAGTCTGCCAGTCAGCCCTTCTCCCTTCCAGCGCTTTCTGCTCTGCACCTGTTTCCCCACAAGGAGCTCACCAAGGAATAGCCATCCATTAATGTTTGTGAAAACTGTGGCACTGATAGATTCATCCCCAGATCATTAAAACCCGTTACATCCATCATTAGGCAGTCTTACAAGAAACATCTTTCAGGTTTAAGGTGTCTTAAGAGCAAACAAGTCTATGAATTATGGAAATATGAAATGCCCATAGCTAATTAATATTCATAACACTATAAAAGCAGTTATAACATTAGCTTAGTCTGAACAGACTTCTTATTCTTTTTCAAGTATATAAAGAGAATGTTAGCCGTCACGGACAACTGTTTTATCCTTCTTAGGGCTCATCAGCATGACACAGTTTAGACAGACTATTGGTTAAATCATAAGCGGAGGCACAGGTGACCCAAAAGAAATTTACAATTTTTCACCCATTGAAGATCTTAATTAAAATGGACCCTGGTGCATGTCAAGGTACCTGCCATTACATTACTTGGCAACCATATTTTTTTTTTTTAGTCGCGGTTAAAAATGAGAAAAAAAAACTGCCTTCTGACAGACGGGAACATAACAGTTTCTTTTAAAGGTAAATGAGAACTTCTCCAATTTCTCTTATGAAAACAACCTAAAGATGACCCCATTGAGATGTTTCTATAGAAATAGAAGGCGCACATTCTATAACTTCAAAAGTGGAATATCCATTTAGAACGAGACCATAAATTGTTTATGCCACTGTAGCATACAGTATGTAGAAAGAAAAAAGGCCTCACAAACAAATGAATCCACTTACAGTATAAACTTTTCTTTGCCCTATGCAATAGTTAGATTCAAGGGAAAAGGCTGGCAATAAGTGCTTTCTTTTAAGATTTAAATCTTTCCTTGCTGTTTCCTTGCACTTTTTACCTCCCATGTGTTTCAAGGGAAGAGCTGTCAGCAATTTCCTTCATTTCCTTACAATTTGCCCCAAATCCCTGGTGTAACGCAGTAGCCCTGGTGATTTTCAGTATGGGTTAAAATAAGGGTATGGGTACAGTCAGTGAAGCCAACAAAATATCTTTGCTCCTTGTTTACCTACTGTATATAATAAACACTATTATCCTCTCAATACCAATAACAGTATTTGTTATCAGCAACAGGCTGCCCTGAAACAAACGGTTTCAGTGCTTCTTGACTTTCTGAAAAGTTTGACTTCTGATCCCAGCTACTTGAATAATTAATAGCTAAGCAAAAGGAAATTCTGCTTTTAGAATTTTTCATTCTAATGCCAGCTTGACTACCATGCATTGCAGTAAAGGGAAAAATGTTTTTGGTATGGTCTTTTTTGTTATTGAAATACAGGGTCAATGTTGGCTGGGGTTCATTGAAATATGTTACTTAATTCTGGGTGAAAGGAAAAATATGGAACAATATTAAACTTTCTCACTGTAGCATTTTTAGCATTGAATGCAATGAAATATGCTATTGAGTCTTGTGTGATTAGTCCTGCCTGATCTGTATTTTTACCTGCTTAATTTAAACGGCAATGGCTTTTGTGGCCAAAAAACTATGAAGACACCTGAAACATTAGCAACAGATTCCATTTATATCTGTTTTATCCATCTATCACTTATACATGTTGTGTCCAGGGATATATTGTGCACTTTTAAGGCTGCAGTTTCCAGTAAAAATAAAGTATGTAATTATTCTATTTCAAAGGACCAGGAATTTTACCAGTTTAGAATTAAAAATGATTGCTACAGTATGTGCAGATTAAAATCTGTGATTAATTCTTATAAATGTACCTTTTAGAAACTATGCAATGACAGTTTTTACAAATGTCTAACATTGACTATAATACAGCTGTGCTTATACTTACCTTTGACTCCATCTGTTTTTTGGACATGAACAGCAGTACGCTTGAAGAAGGTCCTTTGAACTTCACTGCTTGTGGCTGCATGGTCCTTCTCGGTTACCATTTTAAAATCAACTGCTTGTGTGGCGCATTAATCTTGCAAGTAAAACTCATGATATTATTTGCCCGTTTTGCTCATTTTCATAGATTTGCAACTACAGTGTTTTGATTTCATATGCCCAGCAAATCAAAACTGCAGAAGCAGTACTGGTCTCCTCATAAATTAACACACTACTGTAATTAGGACTGCTGCTTCTCTCTGCAGATTTGTTTTAACACTCACCCCCAGAATATGAAGAATAATTCCCCTTCCCACACCTTGCTCTAATGCAAATGTCACCATCTGGAATCAGAAAGAGCTAGCAAATGCATATACTGTATTTCACTGTATTCCCTAAACAAAAGAAACCTGTAAAACATGCATTTAGATATTAATATTATTAAGGATTTGTAGAAAACAACTATTTGCATGACAATTTTCAATGCAGTTTAAGCAGGAGCAAAAGTTGCTATCTTTTGCTGAAAGCAGTAATAAATTGTTCAAGAAACAAGAAAAGGTTTATTCCATACTGAAAAGAGAAGAAAAAAAAACATTTCAGCTGTAGAGCCTTCTTCTGGTGTTTCACAAATAAAATAAATACAAATAAAAGTATTAAGTTCGTTTTCTGATGACTTAACCTACAGAAATACCAACCTATGGAGCTGACCTGCAGAATTTGAGTCAGTAACTAAAAAGACAAAACACTGCTCAAATTAAACAAATAAAGTTGCAGCTCAGTTTCCTGTATGTACTAGTTGATCACCTTTCAGAATTTGGTATCACCAGTTACATCTTTTGCAGCTATTGGAACTGGCACCAGTAGAGAAAAATTATAGTTAGTTCATGTCTGTTTGTGCCCCTGGCAAAGTTCAGCTAAGAAAGCATTTCCCAGCAGTATTCTTAGAATCTAACATGTCTGGGCAAAACTATTATCTTTACAACATCCTGTTTAAAATTAGCTATGCTATAGTAAAGTACACAATATTAGTGCAGTGCAGAATAAACAGTATATGCACATTTTTCTGAAGTGCTGAAAAATAATAGACAAGGCCTGGTGAGGTTTCTCACCCCAGAAACATTTCGCCTTCAGATTCAATGTTTTTTGAGCTTTGCAAATCAAGACAAGAGAAAAAAAAAATCTCAACTTTCTATGATATTATCACCTTTAAATTGCTACCTTTACACAATGAAATTTAACCTGTCAACATTTTAAACTATTAAGCCATTAAAATTTACATTAATGAAGAAGTTCAAGTAGGTAGCTGCTGTCAGTATGAGTAGGCTGCAAAGGAACAGGTAAAAGTTTATTCCATGCTAAAAAGACAATAAGAGACATTTTGGCCATGGAGCCTTCTTCAGGTGCTGCGAGTGTAATGGATGCACCATACAGTATGTACACTTTTTACTAGTAAAGCAACACAGCTGGGGAAGATTAATGTGCCGCACAAAATGCCCTCTATCCAATGTTTATTAATAATGGTCCCAATTAAATAATACTAACCAGACAACCACAAATTTAAACTTAAAATTTGGGTATTTCCTTTGGGTTGTTGCAAGACAACAGAAGCCTGACTTCAAAAGACGTCTTGAACACGTGCCAAGAAATACTAGGGTTTTGATACGTAGTAAGTGGTCCCCTAGTCTGACCCAGCCTCATTCGCAAGTGTAAGCATGGTTTTTGTTAGATAACAGTGGAGGACTAATGTGTGTATCACTAGGTGGCGCTGTGTGCTTGCCACTCACTTCACAAGACAAAATGGTCTGACCACATTGTGACAGAACCACTAGTCGTGAAGGCATGTCATTATCATTTAATAACATATCGCCATCTAGTGGTACACAAGTTACTCCTCCACAATACATTTGCTCCAATAGGGGCAAAACACCCTAACTTGAGAAACCCTAAGAAATCTTTAGATGTACTAAACATGTATATTTTTAGAACGGACAATGGAAGTGAACCAGTAGTAATCAAATAGTGTTTTTTTTCCCTATTGAAAGTGCTGCAGATGCTGGGACTAAATGAATATCTGTTCCTTATTCACCAGTCTTAGTCATTTTTTTCCCAATCTGAGGTATAAGAGCATTTTGTCAAAGATGACAGCAAAAGGTTGCTTTAAAAAGAAAGATAAGCCTCTCCTAAATGCCCGTTTAAAAACCCTTAGGCTACTGTATCAATCACGAGAAAAGAAGGAAGTTATTTCCTTGGATAGATAAAAAGTATATATACACTGTAGGCTCAGATTTCAAATCATCTAAAACTGTCAAGAAGTGTTTAAGAGCAGTCCTTTCATCATCTCTCCTGATTATGGTGTCACCATGTCATTTTGTTTTATTCTTTTTCTTTATAGTTATTTTTCTGAGATTTAGGAAAGTAATGTTCTTTGATATAAAGCATCATCCCAGCTTTAGGTAAACAGATGGCCACAGCATAACTTTTCTGGAAACAAACCGTGCTGTACTTTAATTTATCGTGTTTGAAACAAGTCTTTCAATGGGCTTAAAAAGGGCATTCATAGAAAAAATAATGGTGCAACTTGCCAAGAATTTTTTTAAAAAAAACATTTGTATCAATAGTATAATGTAAGGTTTGTGTACAACTATTTTTGTGAATTGTTTCAATACCAGGGAAATTTGCTATTGCAGTCTCTGCCACTTGGCAAATGTGTTATTTTTTGGCTTATTGATTTCTTGTAAGTCCATTTTCAAACTATAGTTGTCAAAGCTTGATTTCACCAACTGGCATTTGCCAACTAAAACCCTGCACTGACCTACAGTATAACAATGGCACATATACCACCTTCGAGATGTACAGTATTTCTAAAGCATTTCTACCGAGTTACCTGTAGGTATACAGCACTTTTGTGAAAATGAAAAAGAACACTTACAATATTAGGAAATATAAAAATGAAGGTTTAAAACCCTAATGTTAGCTTTTGTTATTTATAATTGTATAACTTATGAATCACACACTGTTGCCATTATTGAAGTTGTCCATCTTTACATTTCCCTCAGAGAATAAAGATAATAAATGCTGTAAAGCAACATAATGTAAATTGTTTATCATGCTAAATCCACTTTAAGAAAATATTTTATAAAGAAATATTGTACTTGCATACTTTATCTCTGGATGACTTTTCTAGTAGGTTTTCTTAATCTAATTTAAAAAGGAAACTATTTTCTTTAAGGTTCTTTGAATGAATGTAAATGCAATCAGTTAAAACTGAGAAATTACATATACACTACTGACTGCGTCTTCAGCAAAACATGGCCACTGAGAAATCGGTGTCATTTTGGTCAGAAAAGTAATTGAAGTCATATTACAGTTACCATTCTAACAGCAAGAGAGTCAATTTCTGTGACTGATAGGCAATTGAACCAGTCCCTTTCACACACTGATCTTATCATGTCCCTTTATAATCAAAAACCTTCACTTCTTTGCAGTTAAGAAATGAAACTGGATTTTACTCTGTATGACCATGCAAGACCGATAAAATGCAGACATAATAAACATTTGAATTAGGATTCGTCTTTAGGAATGTTGCTAAAGAGAATGAGTATGCTTGTCTGAAATATACAAGATTTGTAAAATTGACGCACTCTCAGCATGTCTCCAACACAGAACGCTGCAACACCAAAGAATTAACATTTTACTGCACACATAGCAACAATGATTCAGCACCACTCTGCACTATCAAAGAACTGTGTGAAGAGATCACAGGGGCATTCTCAGACAGCTATATAATATGATGACCAAAACAATTACTCCTATGAGATGAGTCATTGACCATGGATCACATCATAAGCAAATACCTAGGGTACTTTCATTTATAGCTGGGATTCAGGAGAATTCGAATCTGCCATGTGAATGTCTTATTTACGTTTATTACAAACACATTGATATTTAATTCAATGACAAGTACAAATGGGTCCTCATCATGCTAAAATGAACCGAGGGACCATTTTAAATCATAATGAAAATGTCAAGTAAATACAGGCATCTGTTATGTTAGCATCTGCTACATTTCATTCCCAGAAGAGGTTACAGTACTCGCACTTTAGTGGTACAAAGTTACCACAGAGGCAGCTTGGGAATTTAAAGTTAACTATTTTAAGATGGACATGGTGGAGTACATTTTGTGCTGGAACAACAGCTTCAGAATTCACCTTGAATGGATTTAATTCAAGAGATGAGCAAGCCTGAAAACAAGTTAGAAGATTAGAGATGGGGATTTGTCAACACCCTGGATCTCATGTTTTCTTATACAGTTTAAACATGTTCCGACGTCCCCTCTTTACACATCTAGGTGGGTTTGAGGTGTTGACACTCCAGAATCTCCCTTAGGCGTTTAATCGGGACGAGATGGGGTGAATGGGACGGCCATGACATATGGTTTGCATCATTTTCATGCTTATCAAACTCTTCAAGGACTATTTATGCCCTGTGGATGGGGGCACTGTCATCCTGCAAGATCCCATCAGGATAGAAATGCTTCATCATAGGATGAAAACAATCACTCATAATGGCTTTCTATTTATTGGCATTTACCTTTCACCTCTAAGGGGTTATGTAGATCTAAACCATGCCAGGAAAGTGCACCCCACACCATAGCAGAACCACCAGAACCCTTCACCATGAGAAACAAGCACTTGAGCCCATAAGCTTCTTTTGGCATGCACCACACATGTACTGTACTTATCCTCTTGTTGAGAGGACATGGTAAAAGATTATCTTTTTTCCCCCGCTGCTCAGTAGACCACTGCCTGTGTTTTTTGCACCACCTAACTCACAAAAGTGCATTTTTAGGTCTAACAAGGTGTTGATGCACTGGAAGGTTGCCAGTTCATATCCAGCGGCCTGGCAGAGGAATCCTCTCTGCTGGCCCCCTTAGAAAGGCCCTTAACCCCAACTGCTCCAGGGGGGCCCTATAAATGGCTGACCCTGCTCATGGAGAGCAAGCTGGGGTATGCAAAAAAGAAACTCCTAATGCAAGAAATTGTATATGGCTAATAAAGTGATCATATCTTATAATATCCCTCTATGTGAAGTTTAACAGATTGTACTTGATGAAATTATTTGCTCACACCTTCGATTGACATTTGCAATCAACAGATTGACTTGCTCGACTGTTTTGCTTTGTTTCTCAAATCAATGTACAAGCAGTATGCACTTTCTTCCACAGCTGCTTCTAGTTGATGAGGTCTGTTCCCAAAACGTCCATGCCAACACTCCTTAGCCACTGTTCCCCATGAATAAAAAATGAGCAAGTTCAGAAGCTTTCATCACTGAAACTCCTGCCACACTTACCCCAACAATCATCCTTTCTTCTAGCCAGAGTAGCCAAAATAGAAGTGAACTGGGCCTGCCTAGTATTTTTAATACATGGCCCTAAGCATCATGGGATGTTAATTGCTTAATTAACTCAAGAATCATATCTGTGTGGAAGCATCTGCTTTCAATATATTTTGAATCCATCATTTACTCAACTGTTTGCTTTAATTTTAGTAGTTACCTGTATATATACAGTATCTACACACTGTAAAATCCTTCATTGATTGAGGTTTAAATCTACAAACATTTTAATTAAAAAGGAAAGTATTAGTAAAAGACTCAGTATATTAGCCCAATACCATGACCTTGAAATAAGTTGTGGCTTTTTTGTTCTTTGACAGGGGCAGGTTCATTCAATTACTTTAAAGCTGCAGGTATCATGTAGAGTCTCTGTGAAATCTGGGCTAAACTACAGTCATCATGCACTCCAGTGTCACTCCAGTATGAGAGTTAATGGACAAGTTATTAACAGCATGTTTCAGTGCAGCTGAAATAACCTGCCAATGACACATGATGACTTACTGTGGTTGTATGAAGTTGTAAAAAAGTATTAAAAAAATATGTGCAATCTCAATACAACAGGACTCATGTTATGCTACTAGTAGTATCTTGCCAAATGTTGTGTTTTTAGATTCCAGCAGTCTGTGCTACTGCCTGATTTTAAATAATTTATTTAATGATGGTTTGTTCAACCTATGTGTAATGGAAGAGTCACATTTCTTATTGTGGGGCTTTGGAGCCCTTTACACATACAGCATTTAATCCAGATGGTGAGACAAAGATTCAGGCATTGTTTGTGCCTTTATTGAAGTGGGCTTCTTCACCATCTAACAAAAGAGAGCTTATGAGAGCTAAATTGTGTCTTTGGTTGCTTTGGAAACTGACAGTGCCCTTCATTTCCACTGATGTGTGTGATCTGCTTCTACCAGTGTAAAAATGCCAATGTTTTTTAAAAGGCACTAGCAGAATGTGATCATTAGCAAAGACGGAAAACACCTAATTTAGTAAGAGCTGGTCTAATATGGTTGACTACCAGGGTTCTGAGATGTTGTTAACTTAAGAATATCTACAACATTCTGCTGTTCTACACTGTCCAAAGCAAGGTGACCAAAGACTTTACCCGAGAATGATTGAGTATAAAACCTCAGCAGCAATAAGGTATCATCTAATTTGTGTGCTGCACAGATTAGCTTCACCAACAAGCCTGCATTGATTGCAAAGTCAGCAAAACGAGGGAACAAGGAATCCTGATTGACTTAATCAAGTCCAATATTCTTTCCAGAGATAGGGATATCTGATGAGCTCTGCTTTTTCCAGATAAGTTTTTATCTCCATTTTTGTAACTCAGTGTTCCTGGTTATTCATCTCCTAATAGCATCACACTATCCCTCCTTGAGATAAAGGTTTATAGATTAAATGCCATTTCAAATCATTTCCTTCTCAGTCATACCCCAAATAATTAGGGAAGCTTAACTTTTTGTAATGTTTGCCTTTTAAGTAAAGAAGAGAAAATAGGGTTACAACTTTTCAATATTTGTACTTCATTTTCTAAACTATAAAGTAAAATTTTACCCAAACATGATCCAGATTTCACTTAATGCATATAGAGAAACCACACTTTATAGCAGACCTGTCTAATATCACTCCACAACAATTAGTTTAATAAGCTTACCTGTTTTCTATTTCTCTATCCTCTGACATACTAAATCTCCATTACAGAAAAGCTTCTGAAGATTATGTATTTGTTGTGACTGAAGGTCATGGCTTATTATGCAGTCCCCATGGAGGTTCAAAATCTCAATATAATGATAACACGAAGAAAATGGCTCCTAATTATGGCTTTCCTGAGGCAAACAACTAGCCATCCCCCAACAATGCTTTTCAGTGTGGTAAAAGCCTACATGTGTTCTAAATCTCTCTAAAATATCAACAGCTTAAGGCTATGAAACTGGGATAGATTGGATGGGTTAAGCCTTAATTATATCAAATTAACCCTTCTTCCAGGTGTAGAGATGTTTCTAACTTAAAGAGAAATACAATCATCTGATTCATCCTGGACCTTGAGGGCCAGAAATGGAAATCCCTGGATACAGTTCTTTAAATCATCACTGAGAATAAAAAAACTGGGAAAAAATACCCCAGAGCCTTCTGTTCTTATACAGTATCTAATCTGTAATTGGCATTACATCTATTTTTTCTCCCATACGTTCCCTCTTACAACATTTATCTTTGTATTTGCTCAAGTGTTGAGAACAATAAATCAGGGAAGGTCAAATCTGACCTCAAACAGATGCTGTCCAGCTGATTTTATAGGTCTCTTTGAATCTCCAGCTTTTTAAGAACAAAGGCTTCAGCTTGTTTAATTAAACAGACAATGAGTTAAATTAGTGGATTACCCCTTGCAGTGGTTTGTGCAATAATTGTGGTTTCTCTATTGTTTGTATGTTTTGCTAAAGGTTTCACACAGTCTTATGTGAGCATTGCTGCCACGCTGTACTGGTATCTTGGGTTCAATTCTGGACCTCAGGTGCTATTTGTATGGAGTTTGTGTGTTCACTCCGTGTTCATGTGCACCAGTCCATCACAGGGCACACGCAGACACAAACAGTCTTTGGACTGTGGGAGGAAATCAGTGCACCTGGAGCAAACCCTCCATGAACATAAAAACTCCACACAGATAGCCACAGTGCACCAGGGTTAACCACTGTGCCAACATGCTGGCCATAGGTAAACCCATACTGGATAATTTACAAGGTGAATAAAATCACCTACTGAAAAATAAAATGATACATTCAATAAAAATGGGGAAAAAAGTATTTTCCTTAATTGTTAATTGTTGTGACTCAAAAGTGTTATTTGAAACACATTACCTTTCAGTGTGAAAAGGTTTAAGAATTGAGTCATTAGACATACAGTACTGTATACAGAGGAGTTTAGAATGAATTTAGAAGTAAATTTAAATGGTTTCTTTACCCAGAAGGAAACAAAAACATTTATGTGTGGTAGACAAGAATTTAGTCCTTAAAAAATTATTTTTCATTATGTGTGAAGCAAAGCCTTTTCTTTTTCATTCCAGATACAGTAGATGTGAAACTGTGTTTGTATACAGCCGTGTATGACTTAAGTGCTAAAGAAACGTTGTAGACAATTTTGATTTCTGGCTGCTCATTCTTGTGATATATTTTAAAGCAGCTTTAGGTCACTTCTTGCAATTCATTTCCACAATAAACTTCACACTTCTAACAAGTACAAGGTAAATAAACTTAAATTTATCCACCTTAAACACTAACATTTAACACTACAACTTGTTTTTAAAAAGGAAAAAGCAATGGAGAAGACCCACAGGTACATTGTATTTTTATCAACAAAAACAATTTCAACAACATTGCAAGTCATAAATGGTTATTATGACTAAAAAAATATTGAGATAAAATAATAATAATTTAAGTCCATATCTAACAAACAAAATTGATTACATTTATAATACACGCATTAAGCTTCTCAGTATTTCCTGCATGTCCTAATTGTTGAATTCAGTTTTTTCTTTCAGGAATTTGCAATCATTTGCGAGGAAGTGGTTAAAAGAAAAAGTCCACTTAAAAGCAAAAAATACAGCCTTAGCCCCTGAGACAATAATTATATTTTTCTCACTGTAAATACCCAGGTACATAAAATCAATACAGGAGTACCAATAACAATCAATCTCTGGCTTTCTGCCTTTATATTAGCACTTGAGCCCCTTAGGCACTTATTATTGTGGAGCGCTGTTGAAATCTACACAACAGGGCCGCAGCTGAAATCAATAAAGCATTTATTTGTTGTATTAAAGTTATCCTAGTCTGAAAACACTGCCGCTCACAGAAAATGCAGAGTTCTGTATTTGAATTCAATTCCAATCAATGAGTTAGGCGGACTGTACTGTATATTCCCTAGTTTTGCCTAAAGCAGAAGTCAAACCTTGTGGGCAATTGCAAGGTACCGTTTCGTTTTTTTTCAAAAGCCATGACCTTTACACAAACTAAAATCATTTAGTCTATTTCTCTCCACTGGGGCTTCATTTGTGTGTATGTCCTTAATAGAACCGAGAAAACATTGTGACTAAAAAAATAAATTTGGAAACTGTTACATTCAAATTAACAGCATGGCCAGGCCACATTTTGCATAATTATTTCTGATAAGGATATTATCATTACAAACAGCAAGGGTAAGAAAATTCCCACAGTCAAAACATCACACATGTTCATCTACAACTTTTAAATTCAACCAGCTTTAGCACTAAATCACAAATGACACTAGTTGACAGGGAGGTTGCCAAGAATGTATCTTAGAAGAGAAACAAGCTGCCCTGTTTCTGTAAAGGCCAGCTTCAGAATTAATGGTGGCTTTTATTTAGAGCACAAAGATTAAAGATGTCTGCCTCGTGCTCTGTTGTAATATACTGAACTCTTTGCATTTGGAATCAATATTGATTGCTTTACTCTATGTTAAAATATTACAAGTTCTTGTCCTTTGAGACAACTTCAGTAACAAAGGTCAGCAACCTTTTCCATTAAGAAGAACTTTTCAGGTGAATATGAAAACAGAAAAGGTGCTTTCTGTCTGAGCAGAGTCTAGAAAGGAGACAATACTATCAGCTGGGAAGATTGTCTCATTTAGGGAATCTATAGGCAATGTACAGTATTTGTGGCAATATAAGTATTTATAGATACTGTAGATACTTTATTGTCCACTGCTGCGGAAATTTGTCTTTGGCTTCTCCCACAGAAGTACAAAACACACAAGCAAAAACTAAGTGTCACAAAAAATCACATTAAATCACAACAACAGTATGTGATACATAAATAAATGGATAAATAAATAGGTAATGGGGGGACTACAGTACATTTACATACCTTCATTGAGTAGTTGTATCTGCATTAGTTTAGCTCTCACACAATAGATAATCCCCTGAGAAAAAGTAAATTGAAACATGACAGCACTATTTATTTTAAGCGTAACTTACAAGGCTATGCATTAGTCACTTATTCATAACACAATTTTGAAAACAAAGAGATTGCCCTGATTTGCTCATGCTGATTAATCTTAATAAATGACTAATAGGGTGATAATTAAAATAAATTTGTCAATTGGCAGGAAACAGGCTATGAAAGAGAAGAAAGTCTAGAGTTTGTATTTTTGTTCCATCAGCTGGATATTTGAAATTGAATCTTTACTTCTTGTGATTTGTCTGATTCTGTTCCACCCTGTTGCTCTCAGGACAGTTCTGGATTTTCAATACACCTATGCTGGTTATGTCCTATAAGAAATTAGAATCATGATAAACATTACATTTACTAAACTGCGTGAAAATAATTCATTTCCACATGCAAGACCTTAGCTGTTAGCAATAAAGTAGCTCCTGTGTTTTGTTTTCAGCCACCTTTTTTAAAACAAAGCCACCTGCATATCCTTTCTGGATATATGATTGTGGAACACTTTGCTCCCTTGTAGCCTGATCTCATTAGATCTCTGAAACTCAGCAAGGCTGTTGTATGTGGTGTTGGTGGACCAGTCGGTGGTATAACTGGAAAATGACTAGATAATTATCCAGTTGTTCAGGGAAATACATTTCTTCTTCTATTTCCCAACTACCTTGTTCCTTTGCGGTTTAATTAAGAATTGATGTTCCCTAACAAGTAATCAATTACAGTTTAAAGGACCAGCGATAATCTGGATCTTTCTTCCGTGTGTGTTCACTTCAGAATATTGAGCAGTTTGAAGCAAACAAGTGCCTTGCCACTTCAATATCTGTAACCTTGCTGGCACTTTTGAGAAAATTCCTGTGCTCCGGACATCATGGTGTGCTGATGAAAACAAACATGAAATGGAACTAGAACTTCTGATCTTAATTCTTTCTATAAATTATGTTAAAAATTTAGATTTATAAAATAAATGTATTAGATGAATGAGAGTTTGTACAGTAAATATATATGTGTAATACAGTGAATGTATGATATAAATACCTCAAATACAGAACATACTGTATATACCCCAAATTTACATTTTTTCTGTTTATAATTTTGCGTGATATGAAGATATTCTAATGAATCTTCCTGTCTTCCTGTCTTCCTGTCTTCATCTTAATTCATTTACATATTATAGCATCACAGAGAACTAAAGAAAATTAAATATATACTCTTTTATATTTTCATAATTATTCATAATTATATTTCTGTAGTGATGTAATGTAGTGTTGAAAATATTAGATATACTAATGGATAACACTGTGTAATGAGTAAGTATCCTTATTCTTAAAGTAATACATAATTTCTAATACATAATCTGTATTGATACATAATTTCTTGTGGAATAAATATGAAACGCAGGTTAAGTGGCAGAATAATTCATATTCTGCATTGTTCATACTGCATGCTTTATTCATCATGAATTAAAAATGAACAGACACTTACAGTACTGTAAAGTGTTACCAAAGAAAGCATCTGGAACTAAAAATATAAAAGGCTTTGTCCACAAATGGTGACAAATGAATAATACTAACACATTTTCAGAGCTCATCAAAAGAACATTAACACAATGTGTATAAAACATGAAAGATATGTTCTGAATATAATGGCAAAAGGGATTATTGCTAATTGTAATTATGTGGAGTAATTGTTCATGTAAATGAAAGTCATTAAAATGGGTTTATATTCTTTTGCTGAGGTGGGTATGCCACTTGTATGAATACTAATGGAGCAAAATGATCTTGTATTTGTTAGTGTGCTTTTGGCTTCTGTAGGCTGAATGTACATTGTAATATGGTTTCCTTAGTAAAGGGAAAAAACAGAACCCCAAATGAATAATCTGAGGAAAGGCCAGTGAGTTGGACAGCTATTAATTTAGTGCTTGCCAACCCCTGAGACTAGCTATTTTTTCTATAATGTCTTTTTCTGCCACTGGTAATATTACATTCTGCATAGCACGTAGGATACAGTTATTCACTTGTTTTTCAAGTGGACAGGTCCTTGTCAGTAAAGGTGTCTAAAAAGATTACCTTGTTATGTGGAATCTGAATCCTTTTTTTAACAGGCTTCCAGTTGCTGTGCAATGGTAACATGTTCCCCTACAACATCTCATCCCCTGGCCACCTCTGAGCAGAATTTCAGTTGCTCTTGTTAATTCCAATCTGAGCCGAAATGTACACCTGTGTGGAAAATAACTTGTTCCCCTGCACAACATACCATATGATAAATTTGCCTAATTATAAAAACACATTTGTGAGAGTGAGAGTCTACCGAGAGTCACTAATCTGGCTCCCAATGTCAGCTGTGCTGCTGCACTGACACATAGACACTAGAGCAGAAGTGAAGTTTGGAGACAGACCGGTGTTTATTCATAGAAATGCTGCTCAAATATAACAGTCTTGTCACATTTCTATGGACAGTGTATTCCCCAAGCCATGTGTGTACATTGCAGTGCCAAACAGAAAGATCTATCCATCCACCCTACTCTAAGAGCTGCTAAAATACAGATTGAAATTTAGCACAGTACTCAATTAATTAAAATGCTTGGAGCAAATTCTATTTATTTTTCAATGTGTAACTCATGTCATATTACTGAGCTCTTTCCAAATTCTGCTCTTTGTGCCACTATATCTGTTTTCATAAACAGTTTAATATCTCAAATGTTCTGAAGACATAAAATTCACCCCTGATCGAATGCACTTACTGTAATGGCCGTGATAGACGCAACAAAGCAAAAAAACACAAAGAGTAAATTGAAGCCCCAGGTGACCCCTCTGTGACAGTGCAACAAACTATGTAAATTTCAAGGAAGAACCAACAGGAGGGTATGCAGGTTGTACAAAATGCATTTCATAATACACTAGTATTAATAACACACTTGTATAAATGCAATTTCATAAATACTGAAAATAATGGGTTGAAATGTGGCCGTTACCTTTAAGGTAACCAGGGGTGCATTACCAGACTAATAGTTATCCAAGCTAGGAAATAACAAGGATAGCTAAAGAATGACTTATATAGCAGTAACATCTTACCTTGTTATCCTCTGCTATAATAAACTGTTTTTCTGTGCAGTGACAGAAAATACACTGCACTGTGCTCTAATTGATAATAGCATGCAATGCAGCACAATTCAACTTGCCTGGGCATACAGTAGATTTAAAATATTAGTTGAGGTTTCTTTACTAGATAAATACTGTACCCCTAACATAAAATAAACAGTATGGTCTTTACATATTCAGTATTTGGAAAACACCGTGTCAGTTGGTAATGGTGATTCAGGACAATGAAAAAGGAGTTGGACAGCAGGGTGTATGTGAATAGCTTTGTGGCAGTGCAGGGGAAATGCCCGCCGCCACAGGGTGGAAATCTGATGTTTCCTCATCCTTTAGCAGAAGAAGAAAGACAGCATGAATCTTGGCAGTGGACAGTCCCTCTCTTTGGAGACACCTTCCGCTAACTGCCTTTTAAGTGACCGTAAGCATCTGCCACATTGGGAAGATGTCACAAGCAGAGATCAAGCCCATCAATCAAACTTCATAAACCGACTGACCGCACCATTATCTCTCCTTTCATGAGGCAACAAGAGCACAAATAATCAATGTCAAAGAGCAGGAGGATGTAATTTCTTTTCCCAAATAAAGTAGCTGAAGTTTAAATCACAGACAGCTCTTGGATCTAGCCCCATGTCAGCGTGACATTTACTGTTGTCCTTGAGCCCCCTGGCCTGCTGCTTAAGCCATGAATTAATGAGTGACATGACCTTGGCAGACCAAACAACATTTCGTTGATACTTAATGAGCTGCAGCAGTCTCCTTGGGAATCAGCAAATCATTTAGCTGTCCCATTACTGTAAGTGGACTTAAAAAGAATGGATGATGCCCAGAGCTTATCCCTCACACTCTCACTCTCCTCCTCAATGTGACATCGGCCTTGTAGGCTACTATAGCAAGAATCTTTCCTTCTGCATGGAAAAACAAACCACAAACTGGTTCCGCTGCAGAAATCAGAGATTCAAAAACATGTAGTTTACAAGCTTTGCATGTCATGATGCATAACCATGTGTATCACATTATATCATGTAGAATAAGTTTACCTATTTAAGGTCTTATTGAAGCTTTTGCTATAGGAGTCGTAATATAAGGGTAACACAGCCATTTTATCTCACAGATCATGAACTTTAACAATAATAATGTGTATGCTGTAGGCAGCATTATTGGATCATTTTCTCCAAAGCTCACCACACTCTTCAACTGAGTATGAAGCTACTGACAAAAAGGTTAGATATAATAATACAAAGAAAAAGACCTCAAACAGAAAGTTATACATTAAACTATAAGATTATACACTGATTAGATAACATCAGTCTTTGATTGCTACCAATAATAATAATAATAATAATAATAATAATAATAATAATAATAATATAGGCATGGAAATTTGTTTTTAAGTTTGACAGATAAATGTGATTTACCCCCAAAATTAAAAGGTTAATATTTCCATTTTTTATGAGAATCAACACTAGGATGGGAATTTAGCGCAAAGAATGAAAGACAATAAGTTGCGTTTTTTGTCATAAGTAGGCCAGTGACAGTAAAAGCCCAGAGGTAATAACAGACCTTTTGTTTTGCTGTTACTTCGAGTCTGAAGGTTGCGTGACTGAAGTTGCTCCTGGTAAGACTACATCTGCAAAGACAAATAAAGTATTGTCTCAGCTTGCTGAATGTGATCTCTGGTGATCCAGGATTCCTTTGATATTAAGGATGTAATGGCCTGATAAGAGCACAATGGAAATCCCTTAAGTTTTTCAATTTTTCTGCTAATTATTTGTGGGCCATTTAAGCTGCTCCCCTTACCGATTTTTGTTCAAAAGCATTTCTTCTGAGAAATGTCTTCTGAGATGTGCTGCAGAATATCCAATACAATTATACTATTTCCGTTATAACTAAAAATGCTGCTTTTGCAACTAATACCAAGAGGAATAAGTAAAGAATAATGAGATTTCCTCATATAATTATTTCCATATAATTTTTAGAAAATATGGGAATTACAAACCAAATATGTATACCGGGTGATGCATCAGCTGATAGAACCAAAAACAGAGAAGTAGCAACCTGTCAATATGTAAGCACTATGCTACACAATATGTACATTTTCTTAACACTGCACCTACTGTAAGTCAGAATCATAGTGGAGCCAGAGTCTATCTCAGCAAGCAAGGGGCACAAGGCAGGGAACACCTTGCCAGTGGGGTGAATGAGATGCCAGTCCGCAGTAGGGCACTTACAGATACAGACATTCACCAGGGCCAATTTTCCCAGAGGCCAAGTAACCTGCTAATAAGTCTTTAAACTGTGAGAAGAAACCGGAACAGCCAGAGGAAACCTAGTGTATGTGAACACAGGGACAACATGCAGTACTGTACCTACAGTACTCCTTGCAGATAGCACTGGAATTAAATCCAGGGCCCCAGCACTATAAGGCAGCAATGCTAACCACTATGTCATAGTTTTGGCTTTACAAAGACTTTAAGCAGAAAAATAATAGACGAACACTTCAGTTTTTACTTCACTGAGCAAGATTTAAAAAACAATAAGCAACATTTTCCCTGGACAGATGTCCAATCCAGAGTGTAGTCCCACTTGACATTCTAAAACAGGGTCTCTGAGTTGCAATAACCCTTACTAGGGATAAGCAGCATTCTGATAATGGGTGGGTGGATATTTTCCCATTCAGGATAATGGACCCCGACGTTCGGCATGTCTCAGTCACCCAGTTGAGGAGGCAAAGTACTGTAAATTATTGCTGAAGACAGATTTATGTAAGACTGGTTCCAAATGCAAGGAAGTAATTTAGCCCATTTAACTTTGTTTGCAAGTAAATAGTACCCAAACGATTTGAGAACCTTGATAAACGCCAGGGTATCAGTTTCAACAAGATGGCTAAATAGCTTGACCAGACACCCACAGGTATTTATGTAACAAAATGCCTCCTGTTCTTAATTTAATAGCACTTCACCACAGTATATCCAGTTTTGTTCAAAGTCACCTTTAAAAGGTTATCTTATATAGGTACGTTTTACTTGCATAAGGGATTATTTTAAAATTGAATAAAGTACAATGCAAATTTAGCATGTCACCTCTAAATGTAAAATAAACTTTCACTTTTAACGGTATATAGTTATTTTGCTGTTCTGTGTAGAACAAGCCACTATTTGTTCCAATATGTTCTGTGATTGTATTGGTTTCATGACAACCATAGTGCTCACATATTATTTAATTATTTCAGAGTTCAGAAGAAAGGGTATAAAGATTAATTAAGGGTTACAGATCATTAAGCACCAAAGAAAATATGAAATAATATCGATAGGAAATAGTTTATTAATTTTTAAAACATATGAAGAATTTTTGAAGAAACCATTGCATATCATTAATAATAATGTATTAATAAAAGACCATTTAGCGTTTTTATTAATGAAGAAATACAAAAGTACAGTTCATGAAAATCATCATACAATGATTTTTCAAGTCTGTTCTGTTAGCTTTTGTCAGCACTTTTGCTTTTTTGCAAACTTTAATCTAGATACCATTTGTTTTTTTATTGCTTCTCCGAATGTGTTTTTATAGATTGCTTCCTTAAGATCAGCCTTTCCCACTTTATTTATGCAGTTATGATTTGATTACTTTCATGTAACATCTTGTACTTGTCTACATTAAGAATCATCTTCCCAATGATTGCCCTGACAAACACCTAATTTGAGGCATTTACTACTACATAATACTACAGAATCAATATCATCTACTGTATGTACTGTAAATAAAGATCCCTGTAGTACACCACTAATTACAGTACACCAACCCATATTCAGTATTTGGCCTTTATCTTTATTATTTGTTTTTATTATTCTTTAACCTGTTCAATCGTTGGATTGACATAAGCCTGATAGTGTCACTATTTTCATTTTATTTCTGTAGTTTGAGTTTGGTTGGTGTAATAATACGCAACACCAGTCTGTATTGTAAGTCTAAGGTACAGTAGCATGAGAAAACTTCAAAAGATCCTTCCTTCCTTTTATTAAGTTCAAGCAGTATGCAGCATTATTAATTTTAGTGTCAGCCAAAAGCTTTCTGAATGAATTCCCAGTCTATTTCTTCCCATTTCCCAAACACTACAGCATCAGTTTAATGACTGGATATGATCCAGATCAGAGCTAGGTTCCCATATTCTGAAAGCAATTGTGAAACATCTAAAGTGCGATTTAAGATTCCAAACAATAAGAGAAAGAGAAATCTCGATTGTTGATTTTTTTACAAGTAGTTTTGCAACTGCAGTAGCAGCAAAATGCTCAGTGTTTTAAACCTTTCTATCAGCATTCATAGTATCTATCAGCAAAAGCAGCAAGAAATAATATAATCTATTATTTTGACTTGGCTGAATTTATTCCACACTGAAATTCTCACAGGAGCTGTGGTCTGCGGTGACTCCTGTCACATTAGTCTCCATCAGACCTGGTATATGCAACAAGAATAAGGCATAAAATAACAGAACAATGTACGTTCAGTAATACAAAATGCTCTTTATATGGTCAGTAGTTACCCATGATTTGAAGATGCCAAGAATAAGAAAAGTAGGAAGAAATAACTGGATATCCTGTAGGCAGGAAACTTGTTCTGTTACTGCCAAAATTATGTTGAATTTAAATGACTTCAATGCACTAATCTCATTCTTTCAATTACTTTAATGTTTTTCCATCTACTACTCAATAAAAAGTCATATTGAATAGGTAATGTTTAAATTATGGTTTTATGACCTATGTGAATACAATTTCCATACATGAGAAACTGTGTGTGTTTGGAACAAATTATATAACCACATTGAGACAGCTGGTTTGCTATGGAGGCTCAGTGAGATCTTTGGATCAAAAAGCCACAAGCAGCAATGTAGACAGAAAGGCCTGAATACAGTTCCCCTTGTCTCCCTCGTTTGTGCAAATGCTAGTAAAAGAAATGAAAACAAAGGGCAAACTTTGACATGAATGCTGTCAGGCCTTGTTATGATCTTGTGATCATGCTATTCTTCAATTAGGTCACATAATATAATTATGGTAATGTTCTTACGACTCAAGCACAAGAGGTAGAGTGTATAAGCAGATGTCGGCTGTCAGATAATGCTATAAACAAGTTTTCTGCACCAGTGAAGATGTTGCTATTAAAACAGCACAGTGACTGAATAGAAAAAGTCGCCTTTTGTCACTTCTCTCATCTTCTGTATTTGGAAATTGAATTAGGTTGTGCTCTTGTGTAGCTGTACTAGGTGGAAAGTGCTATTTACCAAGCAACAGAGCATGCATAGCTTTGCAGATCATTAACTTCAACAATACCAAGGGAGTCTAGACCCTGATTTATGTGGAACAAGAGAGTGAGTGAACTTTCTCTTGCAAATGTTTTGCCTTGCTTTTTATGTGTAGAAGACATGCAATTACCAAAGGGCTGACGACCGACATCTTTGCTTTATTCTGACACTGAAATTTCACTGCTTTGGGGATAAGTTAGAGAAACAATTTTCAGTAGGTTAAAACTGTAAATGTACATGAGATCCTGCTGAAGTCATCTTTGTTTTCTCTTACAACCTGCTGTAACAGGTAACAGTGCTGTAACCTCTTTAACAGGACAAGGAATAAGCAATATTATAAAGGCTTAAATCAAAGTCTAGGTCTATATAAGTTTTTTATCTGTTCTGTATAGACAATAGCTCATTGAAATTATGAACTAATTTGTTAATTACAAAGTAATGGAGGCAGCCATTACGTACCAGTAGCTATCTCTATACAGAATGTCAAGTAGAGAGTTGAGCAATTGAATTTCACCCATTGAATTAAGGGTTCAGATTGCTGAGGCCCAAAGTGGAATTCTGTCAGGACACCAGCCTGGTTGACATTTGTAAACACCCCTACTCTTTCAAAATATGTTTGTGATCTTTAATCATCATGCAATCTATACCTCAGCTTAACGTCTCATCCAAAGGGCTGCCTGCTCTGCAGCAGTGTCCACAGTCATCGTGCTAAGGAAATGGCTTAGACAAGTCTGGTCTAGAAAAAAGAGTGCCATCTTCTTGTCTTCTGACACCACTTAGAGCAGTAAGCTGGCTTTCCCTGGAGAGCTACTCTTCCAGAACTAACCAGGCCCATCCTAGTTTAGCTGCGTTCCGATACAGCCAGCCTAGAATTCAGTGAGGCTGCTTCCTTTGGATTGCTTATTGATCAGAAAATACTTTTATCAATGCTTTTTTCAATAAAAATAGTATATGTCAAACAGCCTACACCCTCACAAAAATGCACATATTACAAAATGAATGGTCAAAAATTAATCAAATTAAACATGAATACCAATAGTTTTTCTCCACTCCCAGCGTAAAGAATGCACGACAGGAACAAAAATAAATAACGGACTACAGTACAGTCGTCTATTAATTCATTGTGAAGTACAAACTGCTTTTCTCTACCAGGCTACAGGAAGTGAAAATTAAAGGTTTCACCCCTCACTGCAGCTGCGAAAAAGATAGATGTTCTTGTCTTTCTAGGCAATTAAAGGCAAGTGTCACATCAGGCTATGGAATTTGACTGGGCTTGTCAATAATATGTTTTATCTTTTGCTTTGTTTAAAATTATGACAAAGAGCTTTAATGCTGTGCTGTGCTAGGCTGAACAATGTTCAATTGGCACTGACTGTGCCTTTATGCACAGGCTTCACCAGCAAAGCACAACGCTGCCCCCTGCTGTTTGGTTCAGGACCTGCTGTTTGAATGTCAGAACATTATGCAGTAATTTATTTTGATATGGTTTTGTTTTCAATTTTTCTGCTACACGTTATGAAACTGATAGGCAAATAAACATCCGTTGTGAGATTAGTACTACTGATATTTTTTGCATCCTAAAAAAATATCACTGTGAAGGTGACATAGCCAGCAACTATATCACCCTGCAACTCACAATTGGCAATCCACTGAAGCTAAGCAGGTGTGAGTCTGGCTAGTACCTGGGTGGGAGATGTAATATAACCAGTGTTTAATCTTAGCAAGCAGTGGTCCACTCTTTATTTAACCAGGAAATATTACACCCAATTGTCTGAAAATGTCGGGTATACTGTACAGTATGTGTTTGAGCAACCACTGAGCTGCAGTTTGTGAAAGAGCTGTATACATTTTTGTAACTTAGGTCCAGCATTGGGAAGTGGGGAATAACAACCCACAATATCCTATGAGATACATCTGTGGCATTTGAGAGCTTTTCAAAATGTCAAGTCAGTAGTTTGACACTGTAAGGGATTAGGTTGGGATTATTAGCTGCCCTACAGCTCTTGACCATTATATTATTTTTGCTGGGAGGTCAGCCAAAATGGAGTCCGTAGCTATTAAAAAAATGGCCATGCTTGAACTGCTCTCATAAGGTCAATCATCATAGTCTGCCATTTCGTTTGTTTGTTTTTAAAGCAAGGTTGGAAGCAAAACCCGGACTCTGTGCTTCACAAGTCCATAGAATTCCTTCTCTTTTTCCCTGAAATGTCTCTTAGGCATTTAGACATTTAGTCTGCCTGTGACCTTTTTTATTGAATTTTCTTTATTTGACTAATTTTAAGCTTTAAAATTTGACAAAATTTGAACTCTTATTGAGCCTACCATCTAACTCCCATTTTGCTGTGTGAAAAACAATTAGGAAGGTAGCTTGTCAATAACCGATTAAAGTCTCTTGCCTTAATTCATATAGTACCTAGAGCTGCACCACAACTTCCAGTTACTGTACTTTTAGCTAGTTTAATTATAAAGAATGATAATTAACTCAGTCCTAAATGTCCAACTATGTTGGTTTTATTCCACCTTTCACTTACTTAACCTACAACTATCTTGACCTCTTGCCTTGATCACTTACTCACATTAAATACAGTAGAGGTATAAAAACCTAATGTCAGTCATTTCTAATAGATCTAGTCTTAGCCCTTCCAAAATCAAACTAAAGCTTTCACACAATCTCTCCTTTAATGTTTTTAACAGAGCATAAGCAATCAACAGCTATCTTTGCAGCATTTTTGAAGTATTAGTGTCACTCATTTTTTTTCTCCTACTCCGGAACTGAATTAAAACAAACATAGAAAAATTAAATGATCTGGACTCAGACTTTCAGTCAGACTATAAAAATCATCTTGAACATTAAGCAGAAACCTCTTTTAGCATGACACAAGTAATTCTGTTCAAACCACATGATGAACTGGGTGTCTTTATTTGTGCATGTTTGGTAAAAGGGAAACTAATGGAAAACAAATGTTTTCACTTCTGTTCTCTGAAGAGCTGGCATTGAATATGAACAAAAAAATGCACCCAGTGCTTTAATGCTGCTTGGATTTTGTGATTAACAGCTTGAAGTTACGGATCATGGAATTTTCAGTTATAACAAAGGCCAAGCAATTTAAGGCATGTTCATATTGGAGAGAAACTCAAGTATGACACAAATATTATTGAGTAATGACCAATTCATTTGTTCTCAGAATGTGTTCTGTCCCAGAGCCTGAGCTACTTGCACAAAGTGCTCATGGATTAGTTATTTTTCCTCTTTCTTTGACACACCCACATGCTTAAATGTGTGCTACCATTACTCATATTTCTTTCTCAGAGTAAGCTACAGTTTCTCTGTTTAACTGTTTTAACAATTTAGTTTCCATTGTGGCGATAGAAAATAGAGCACATAAACAGAATTTTGCTCTGCTGAGGGATTTGAAAGAGGATTGGGTTAATGTATGTAGACCCAGGGCTTAGGGTGTGCCTTGAAATATGTTTTAGTGTCTTATATAGACTCAAACCACTTGTAAAAATATGCCTCAGATATCTTTAGCACATCAATTAAACAATGACGTCATATTTATCCAAATTAGCAAAAAAGGTTATCAATGAGTGAATTAATTCTACTCCCATTCCTTCTTTAAAACCTCCTGACATTTCCGTAATAAGTTAGAGATACTGTGTGTACAGAATATAACCTAAGTAATAATAATACAGAGTACTGTTTCATGGGTTTGAAAATGACTCATTCTCTGCATATACAACAGCAGTGACAAAACTTGGTGACTCAGTATTTTGGTGTTGCAGAGCTAGAGCACAACAATGACAGCACAGACATCAGTATCAGTAAGTGCATATTTACAGTATGACAATGAAGAAACCTTTAAAGGTAACCATAGAAACAGAAGTCACAGATACTGTATGTGTCATGTGAGAAACCTGGTATGTGTATTAACTACGAAATGTCTCTTGGCACTACAGGAATACCACTACTGAATACAATCTGGCACTTTTAATATGAACATGTATATGGATTTGAGGAAGAGTTCAAAATCTCAAGACACAGAGAAATATTCAAGAGCATACAATATAAAAAGCTAAAATGGAGAAGCAATTCCATTTTTTTATTACAGCAATGCTCCGAATGAATGACATTTTGACAGTTGTTTTGACCAAAATTTGAAAACGAAAGACTCATCTCTATGAAGGCCAACACACTGGTTCAAGTGGCAGAAATGATGTTTCTTTACTGGGCTGTTCGACCTGTCCCACCTATGAAGGTGCAAAGGGATAAAACATAAACATACGTCTTGTGCCCATTTTAATCACCACCGCTGGTCAGAACCAGTGGGTATTCCTATCACTCCACTGTACAAGAGGATCTCTTTGACTTGTGCTTTAAAAGACCTGTAGCAAAAACCTGCAACATACAGTACATGCACAATGGCTAAGGTACCAAAACAGGGGTAAAAAAAAGTTATTTTCTGGGGGAAATGGTGCAGAAAGGCTTCTCCCGGTCAGCTCACTGATTACAGATTTAAATCCATTTTGAACACCTCTCTTTTAAAACAGCAAACACTTCTGCAGCACTGTGATACTGTGAAAGGGGAGAGCTTACCATGGCAGCAGCTGCTTATACAGGCAGACAGCTCTTAAGACAACATTGCATGATTTACAATCGCAATACCACTAATCATCTCTCCTACTCTCTCTGTGTCTGTAATGCAAGAGGCAATAAAAGCTGTTATAATCTGACTAGCTATAATGCTCTCCCATAACAGCCACCAGAAAAAATCACTTAAGCTGGCTGTAGTTCAGACTCATACATCTTCTTCCTCTCCTTGCAGCTGCTTATGTACAGTACAGAGTGAATTTCAGAATTAAATGAAGGAAAGCAACCTGTTATATTTCCCAATAGAAAAAAGTGCAGTTTCTGTCTTTGGGTGTTCCGTGAAATTCATCAGTAAATCTTTAACATCTTCTGTTACAAGATTCTTGGCCAGCTACGGAAATTTATAGCAATATCTATGTCCTGTGCTTTAATGCAAGGTAATCATGAATGATTAGTCTGCCGGAATTGGTCAGAGCTCATGGCTGGGTGTGGTTCACTGTCAGTGTGGCCTAGCAGATTCACAGCTGGCATCTAGTTTTTCCACAGCATTTGTAAAGGTGAAACGGATTTTCATCATTAGTTACCTACCTGTTTTAGAAAAACAGACTTCTGTCGTTTTAATTGCTAAATTGTAATGTAGTTGTAAAATGTCATATGTCATTAAGCCACTGCAGCATGACAGTGACAAAATGTTGCAGTCCTGTAGGTGTTGATACTGAGAAAATGAATCAGTGTAACATTAACAATAAAACAATGTGCTCAGTTCTCTCATAACCTACATTTGTTCAGGCTTAATATTAATTTGTGAAAGTACATTCTGATAATTCACTGATTTTGTATGTTTTGTTTTGTTGTTTTCATTACTCAAATGAAGGTAATGTGATTGATTCCTTTTTTTCAGCTGAAACTTCCTACGGAAATCATCATTTTTTGTGGTGTTAAAATTAAATATCTGACTGGAGTTAGAAGACTTTGTTATTTTTTTGACCTTATGATGCTACTTTGTGCTTGTATTACAACCTTTACAGGGGGATCCATTTTTTTCTTCCTAACATTGCCAGATTGAGATCCTTGCTCTGTTTATCTTATTCTGAAAAATGTATTAGATATTTTTCATCAATGCCTTACTGAGATATCTGCTTAAGTACTCAATAAACAGTAATTTCAGAAAACTACAGTTCAGTATTAACTACAACTACCCTGCCTCAGCATGTACAGTACAGTAACTAATTTTCTGTGTAAAGTTCCATTGATTTCATGTGCCATTAAGAGTAAAAAAATCAGTTTTTCTGCTTGCAAATAATGCAGAAAACAGTCTAGCTCCACATACCCCGAAGGACTTTTGCATGGACACCATATCACAGTAGAGAATAAAAAGCTTACTTCATAGGTCTTAATTAATGTTGAAAATAAAAGTGGTTTATACACACTAAACTCTTTATTTCAGATATCACCCCTCAACTGTATTTTAGTTTGTGCATTCACCAGCTAAAACATTAGGAAACATAAATAATTTTTTGGTTTACAATTAAAAATACATGTTCATATTGGACATTTTATAACTGATCAGAATGCATTACACATAAAGGCAAATATCGGAGGTCTAACTCCATATTCATCATTTGTATTCTACCTCAGGTGTGCTGGGGTTCTTGTATTACTAGAGCAGCTTCATGATCTCCATTTGTTACCTTGACAATATGCATCCTATACTGCAAACAATTGTTCTCCTAAACTATTTGGTGAATTAACTCAAAATTTGGTAGGGATTGCTGTAGTGGCAATACTAATAACATATGCCAATTGATGTTTCTGCATAAAGAAAGAAAGCTGCCAGACCGACAGTAATGAGAGCAATGGTGTGGGATTTAATTGCACATTCCACTTTTCTTGCAGTGTGAGATCTGTGCCAGGGAAGATGGAAGATTCAACATATCTCGTGCTCATGCAGTGCCAGCCACTGTGACGATCAGTTAAATTGACCATTCTCAATATTTTGTCCAGTTATTAGAAGAAGAAAAGTTGTTGTTTTTTTAGTTTTATGTTATTAGCTGTAACAACACCTTTAACATCATACATGGGGCATGGGCTACCATCTCAAAAAATTTAAAGGTATAAAAAGGCATAAAACTGTGGCTCCCTTTGCTAATTACTGCTTTCTTATTACTTCAGCAAAGCCTTCAGTCATTCTAGCACCTTATGTCTCCCCAGAGCCATATTTGCCTACTGGAAGCTCAAACATTCCCAAAACCCATTCACAACCTTTTAGTTTACAGCCCCGGAGGGATTCATTTCAATTCCAGAACAGTAAAAGGCTGCAGAATACAATGAACCGATGGAAAAAATTACCACCAATTTTCTTCCATTAAAGATACCCAAATGACTGGTTTGCAGTCTGCTAGCCAAGATTTGTTTTTTGCCTTTTTTTTTAACTCTTTGAGCTGCACTGTCAATCCCTGAATGTACCTGAAACACAGTCTACAAAAGGAAGAATATGGCTTTCAGTCATTTTGGATTACTCTCTTAATTAACATCTTATTTTTTGACAGCACTTTCCAAATATCACCAATCATATTCGGGTTTCTGATACATTTGCTTATATTATTTGTCATTCCAACACATGTAATCATCCTTCCAAATTTGATCTTTGAAAATTCTGTAACACACTGAAATTGCCGCAAGCAGAGTGTAATTCAAAAGGTTGAATTGGGTTAATTTCTGTTTTTGCTGTTATTGATTTCTTGTTAATCTCATCAATATTGTGAGCAAGGATTACCTACAAAACAGGCATTGAATCACTTAATTTGGTAAACAGCTCAAATTCTCAGATGAATCCACTTTCCTTCAAGAATGTACTGTATCTAGTCTACAACACTTCATTACCAAAAATACCAGGCAAATGTTAAGTCTTTGTCACTTTTGTTGATGCATGATGCAGTACTTAAACGTGTCCTTTATATCCAGTTCTGAATTATATAGTTAAATACAGTATAGATACTTCCATAGCTGTATTATGAGCTACAGGTATCTGTCTGTGTTTCATAATACCAGATATGAACTTATAGGAAATGATCTCGCAGTACGTTTGTGTCTTTGTACAGTGTTCTACTTTCATTTATTTTTCCTACAGCTAAGATCTGGGTAACACTACCCACTCACACAAAAAACTGACCTAGAATCATATGTGGTTCACAGGAAAACTACCACACACAGTGTACATCTCCCATCAAAACAGCAATTTTCCATTCCAACATTCAATTTTCTAATTGCTTCATCCAATTTAAGGGCACAGGAGTCCAAGAGCCTATCCTGGCAAGCAATGGGAGCAAGGCAGGATATACCCTGGAAGGGAGATCATCTGATTAGATGAATCATGATTGTTTTAGTAATATTCATTACTCTACTTTCAAAGTATATTTAGAATCTAAAGTCCTTTCAAAGCACATTTAATGATCAAATATACTATTGCTTCTGCAAGTATGTCTGTACATCTGTGGAATTGTTTAAACAATGTACAGTATTAACGTGTTGGTACTGTATATTGGTAGATAAGATTCTAGTAATTTGTCAGACATCAACACCAGTTTATCCATGCAGATGCTTATTCCTCTCTCTCTAGAAACCTGGGGTCACAAGTATAGTTCTGTAGATCTTGTAAACAAATGTGCATTATTTAATTAGGAGGAAATGTATACTATTTTGTCTTTAGCATTCCTGTAACCCCTTCTTTCAGTGGAGACGTTAAACCGAGGTCCTGACTCTCAGTGGTCATTAAAGATCCCCGGGCATTTCACGACGAGTAGGGAGTTATCCCAGTGTCCGGGCCAAATTTCCCCCCTCGGCCATTACCGCGGCTCCAAATTGTCCCCAAGTATGATTGGCTTGCACCTGCCCTGCGATGGACTGTCGCACCGTCCAGGGTGTACCCTGCCTTGCGCTCGTTGCTTGCAGGGTAGGCTCCGACTTCCCGGGACACCATATGGTATGAAGCGGTTTGGTAAATGACATGACATGACATTCCTGTAACCATGCTTTTAAATTAATATTTTGAAAACCACTAGATGGTGCCGTTTTCTTGATTGTGAATTTCTCCATGAACTGAAAGGGCTACATGTTCATTCACTTAGAGTTAATTGAATTGTTAAAAAAAAGTGTTCAGTATTTGTGTTCTGACAATGAACGTTGCCAAGCATTGTTTGGACCTATGGATATTTCTGGTAATTAAGAAACACTGTCCCGTAATCTCTACGAGGTTTAAAAACAATATGACTTGACAGCACAAGAATAAAGACTTATTTTTCTTCAGAGGTACAAAGTTTAATGAAAGGCTTTTTCTCTTCTCACTTCATGTTTGCAGCATTTTAGAATGAATGTGGTGGGGAGTAGCTTTGGTTAGTACTCACTTAAGTAGAAAGGCTGAATTTTATTTGAAGTGCCTTCAGTACACTGACCAAAATCCGAACAGTTGGTGTAAACAATGAAAATGTTCGAGTGTAAATTTCCAAAGGAAGAAGTACAGTAGATCTTAATTCAATGAAGGAAAATAAGAAAGATACTCCAAAAGTGTGTTTTAGTGTGAAATGTACCTGTATTTGCTCTTGCAAATTAGTAAACAGTGAGTAAACTCACGATATGCATGACTGCACTAACATGAATCAGAAGTGATTTCAGGGGTGTCATTATTATCTATCGTGCCCTTGTCTAGACAAAAACAGCTGCATTTAAAACTTTTCAGATGTTTAAAGGCATAAAGCAAGAAAGTGGAGGTCAAGATACAGTACACGCACACAAACACAGATTATGTGAGTAATGTCTCAGACGAAATCATACTAAATCATCCAAAAGGCACGTCTTGCCAGATACCGTATCTGGTAAACTGCTGTTTGCAGTGCGGTTTATTATCTAGTTTAAGTGTACGATGTCTAACCACATTACACAGAGTTACAGTATTGTTTGATATCCTCGAATACTACGTGGGAACATAATTAAATAGTTCTTACAACAGTTAGGTATGGCATTTCTGTATTTCTTCTATGGACCTGTATTGACAGCAGTTTGTCTATGGGAGGATGCTGGTGAGTTTCAAACTGTCCCAATTCCATTTTGGGGAATCAAATGAGAACAAGGGCTGGTAAAAACCTTGTTTCGTTTTTATTAAGAATTGTTACTAATAATCAGAATGAGTCACAAACCATCTGATTCACAAAAAGAACAAAATCAGACCTAAACCTGGAGGCGATTTTTTTTAAACCCGATTTGGGTCACAACACTATTTGTGCTCAAAGACTACCACATATAAAATATTTAAATAAATTGAGGTCGTTTATTTACAAAAACACAGCGCTCGTTTATCATTCTGTTGCTTTTGAAAGCTTGCATAACCTGGCGCCGCTGAATGGGGGTATTTAGCCCTTTTAGGAATTATTTTTTTCATTCAGAGGCAAGAGCAGTAGAGGAACACAATGTGAAGCAGGTCTATCCTACCCTAACGTTGTTGAAGCTGATGATGAGCCTACTAGATAACCTCCTGATCATCCTTGAAACTGCATCCCAAAGTACTGTACTGTAGTATGTTCTACTGTTTATTTCCCAACTGAACTGTTACTTCTGATGCTCGCGTCTTTACTTTTAGTTAAATATGAATATGTCCGACATATTGTAGTATACCTTCCGTTTGGTATACACATGCTGTGTGTTTAATGTATATGATAAAAAGAAAATATGGAATACATTTTCCCATTTACAAAGTTACGTTTTTGTAACTTATCACATATTTTTATGTGTGCTTCTACATATTGTGCAACCTAATAAATATGGAGGTACACAGAGGTGTTAGGAATTGACTGAAAACAACTGATAACACCTGAGCTTCGATTTCCATTATTAAACCATGATCAAATATTGTAATTACTTGTAAACGCCGAATTTGGTCACGTACAGTAACATTTATCAGGCTCCGTATTTGGTTAAATCCGCATCTGCACCTTTAGTCAGGGTAGGTTTATTTATCCTCACTGGTTTAGTTGCATTGTGCGTCGCTTTTCCTTTCAAGGGAAAAAAAGAGAAGAAATTAATATACAGAAAAGCCTGAATACTCAGTCGCTATCTAATGTAGTAGGACAAAAATGTGAATCGAGCATTCTTTCACACTCTATCACATAATCCCTCACCGGTGATGTCATGTCTTTTAAGGAGGCTGGGTGTTCCCGAATAGTACAACAAAAAAAGAGCGAAAGAAGGAAAAGAGCAAAAAATATGAAGCGTTTCTATTGGGTAAAATAATGTCAGTTTATCGTAATTGGCTGGCAAAGTTATGTCGGGATTCCCACCCTCGTATTAAAACAACCTAAGAACGGGCAGGCAACAGACTACAACTGCAAGCAAGGTGGTAATAGCTGAGCACTGAAGAGGGAGATACGACAAATACTCTTTAACTGCAAATAAAAAGTGCTTCTAATGGATCTCAGCACTGGAATGCAAAAGGTAAAACGTATGGTTACGTTTTAATGGATGGGTAAGACGGTGGTGTGGTGATTTGCTGAATGTGTAGCTATTGCTTTCCAATGATTTTACGCCTTTCGCTTTCTTTGAACATCTGTGCAAGACAAATCCAGGTGAAGGGTAGTTTTCACGGGCAAAAGCTAAGCACTGTTTCGATGCTGTTATTGTACAAAGGCGATTTTGACTAAGCAAATTACTGTGTAAATACATTCATTAGTATTACAATTATTGAAGTTTATTAAATGCTATCAATACAAGGCGAGACACCTGCACCTTGTATTGATACGATGAAGTACTTGCATTTACGGTACATATTAAGGGTAGTGTACATTTGACGATGTGTACTTTCTCTTGATTTTTTTGGTGTTGGCCCTTTTCCATTCTAACTTGCTCGGTATGTTCACATTCTTCCAACTAATGCGCGCTGGCTGCCTGCCATAAATGCTTAAACTAAATTACGAAGGTTTATTTCTATGTTTATTCATTCCTAGACCTTTAAAAACCGTTTTTCAGAAATGTGTGAAACGTTGCAAGTTTTGTTTGAATCAACTCTAAAAGTATGCTTGAATTTTCGGGTCACTCTGCACCTTACAGAAACGCAACAGTTTCTTGGTTTTTGTATTTTATTTAGAATTCACTTAGGCATTTGTATAAGCATCCAGATCACACTCTTAGTTTACTGTGACATACTTTACCATTTGCAGATGAGTAATCACTTCTCCGTTTCTGTTCAGGAAAGCAAACTTCACCCTCATGTTAAGATCCAGCTACAGTACATACTGTACACCACTCAAATTGTTAAAACACCTGAAGAAGGCTCCATGACCGAAACGTGGAATAGATCTCTTACGTCATCCTTGTTGTTAAAATGAGTCATTTAAAAGGGTTAAAGCCAACAGGTGTGCTTGCTCTTCTCAAAAAGTTAAGAGACTTCTTTTTTTAAACAAATTATGTTGGATTTTAAACTTTGGCCTAAGTTGACACACTGATCACTTTTATGCTAATATTTGCATTATTGCATTGGCAGGAGTCACCAGTTTGTTTTTCTCAAAGTCATGCCAATGAGCTCTGAGTTTGACATTTCTGGGTGATGTTATTGTTACTCTTCACACAGTTCTTGACTGTTCAAGGCTCTTGCCTTTTTTTTATTACCATTTCTCATGTTAAATTACCAGTGTGACATTTCTGAATCGCTGCAAGAATTGTTTATTCTTCTATTCGGCCTTTGCAGAACTCATTAAAGAGCATCACGGATGGTTTCAGATAATTATCTTCCCCAATCTTACCATTTTCTATTTCTTTAGTCTTTCATCTACTTTTTCCCAGTGTTTTAACTGCTCACTATTCTATTCTGTTGTTCCCACATTGCTTGCAACCTTGAATGAAGGATGAAGAAAGAAGATCAGCAACTGCTCGCTCTGATCATTGTCTGCTGAGACCTTTCATTTCGATGGACTTTTCAGTATTTAAATAGATCTATTGCTTGTCCTTTGCCAGCTGGCTAAGCTTGGTCTCAGGGATCCTAATCATTCCAGGGTTTCCTAGTTGTCTTCCATTGGGTTCCTTAACATGGCTCTTGACATGACGCTTTAAAGCCACCTGTACTGCAATGTCAACTTCAAAGACAATAGACGGGGATACTCGGTTCATCGGTTTAAAATTGTCATACAGTCCTGTCACTTATACCCAGGTATTATTAGGTACCTGTACTTAAATATTTCTGCAGAAGAAACCAGATCTTCTATAGCCACTTTGGGGTCATGGCAGTGTCGTGGACAAATTGGGTTTCCCTGGTCAAATAGACACATACAGTACAAGTCCAAGATAGCAAGGACTATGAACTGTGGACGTGCTTCAGTGTGGCTACTCTGTTTTTTGACACTATTAGAATGTGACTGTAGCATGAAGCAGAGACATTGCAGAAAGTAAGGATTTACAAATGGAACAACGCTGCTGAAGTTTATTGTTCACCATTGATGAAGTGTTTTTCATAAAATTTGCCAGGCATTTCATGTTTTAATCATTGTGTGTGTGATTTGTATGTTTGCCCTAGTTGACATCTCTTGCTGTTGTGTAACAGGACATTGTCAGAGGCAGTGGAAAACTCAGATCACCTTATCTAAAATAGCCAGGCCATCTCTCAAGCTTTATCATGAATTCACACATTGTTGCTCTGCAAGGGGATCTCAGCCAAGAATGTGCTCCCAGCGTGGCCAGTTCTTTGCTGTGGCTCCAGTTCAATTATTCTTCCTGCCACACTGCAGGCTCAGAACTTGGCAGGCCTATTAAAATAGTTTCCTACGTTTCCCCCCTCACTCTGCAATACTCAAAAGAAAAGTAGCCTTTATAAAGACTTTACTGTAGGCAGTGTTTTTTTCTTTTGCTTTTATTTTCTAGTAGTAGAAGAATGCCCCGTTTACTGAAACATAGCCACTACTTGCATGTAGGAGCTTTTATTAAATGAGCTGCCAGACTTGCTCAATAGGAACATTGTGTGATTAGAGTTTGTCTTCTCTGGTGTTGATTGTGGTTTTCATGGTGGGCTAAATAGCATCTCTTTAAAACAAATGATGGAGTGTGGGCCTTTTGCAAATGACATCCAAGTTGTTATGCCAAATTAGCGCACAGACATAGCTTATAAAACAGATAGGGTTTTGTAAAAATGTCTTAGTATGAACTAACTTCAGTTCTCATTGCAAGTGCAAATCTATTGACACTTGACTTTGCTCATCTTTGAAAGTTCCTGTTGGTCATTATAATAATACAACGAGCTGTTCTGTTTAAATGAAAGTGACTTATGAGGTTTTCAGCCACTACCCATAAGGGCTCTGCAGTTCACTGGTTGTCCCTTTGGACCTCAATTAAATCATTAATTTAATTGCTTGCTCAGCTAGACCAATTTAATGGTCCTTTCCAGGTCTAAAGCTCCATTATGCACCTGTAAAACTTGTGTCTCTCAAGAACTGCTCATGTAGAACCATTCATTAATACAAGTGCCTGGAAAATAAATAAAGTAGTTTAAGTCAGTTGATTTCTTCATCATCACGAAATACAGTCTGCCTTATCATGGTGAGGGATTCTGCTGCACTTAGTGCAGCTGAACGTAGTGGTTAGCTTTTATGTTCTGAGGTTCAGATTAGTCTGTCCATCCATTTTCAAGAACCACTTAGTCCAATGCAGGGTTGTGGTGAACCAGAGCCTAACCCATCAAATAACATGCACAAGGCAGGATACAGGCTTAGTCCATATTTAAAACAAAAGCAAAGAAACAATACAATTGTTTCAAGACATTAGTTGCCTAAAGTAAAGGAAAAGGGATTTTAGCCTGGCCTAAATAGATATGGTTAAATGTGTAGTTGTACCAATACTCTAATAAACTGAGAATACTGTATGTGTGAGAGCAATATTGGGTTCTTTGTTCAATGGCCCTGAGTTAATCCAGCAGAGGGAAATTAATCTTATTCTCAGTCTAAACCTTCCATACTTTGGCATTATTTCAAATTGAGCTTTACAGTATTGGGTTTCTTTTCCCGTTTCTACACGTGATTTGTGCCCAGTAGACAGATTTGTTGATCTTCCATTTGTAATGCATATTCTGACATTCTGCTTTTCCAATACGGCTTGTTGATGTTTCCTGCATGTCGTACAACTATAGGCGTGCCCACTTGCGAGAAAACAGATTGTTTTGCATCATTTTGCACACAGAACTTTCTTTTTCTGGTGCAGAAATGAAGCACTGTTGATAGTCCCCTAGATGCAGGCATAGCATAAGAAACAAGTCTTGTTTCAGAAGTAACAACTGGATTTTGTAGGTCTGTCAGTTCAGAACACAATTTGCTTCTTGCTCTTATAAGGTACAGTATCTCTCATCCTTGCATTAATCCCGCATCAGCAGGGTCTGCTTGTTGGCACGCCCGTCTCCATTTAGTGGTTTGAACCAAATCTTTGAGCTGACATTGCCACTAAATGTGACCAAGAATACTCCAACCACAGAGAGTCAGGACCTTGGTTTTACATCTCATCCGAAGGATGGCACCTGTTTACAGTATAGTGTCACCGTCACTATACTGGGGCATTAGGACCCACATGGACCACAGGGTGAGTGCCCCCTGCTGGTCTCACTCACACCTCTTCCAGCAGCAACCTTAGTTTTTCCCAGGAGGTCTCCCATCCAGGTACTGGCCAGGCTCACACCTACTTAGCTTCAGTGGGCTGCCAATTGTAAGTTGCAGGGTGACATGGCTGCTGGCCTTTAAGGTACAGTATATATTGTGAAAATGTAATAGTAAGTATTTTATTTTGCCCACGTAAATATACAGTACTTTTTGGAAAATCCTCTGGGAAGCACTGTATTTCCAGTTAGACCAATTGTAGAAAATTTTCCTACTGGAGCATAAAGTATTTAGTTTGTCCTGTTTGTTTCTCACAATTAAGTTTGCCTGTTGAAGAATATGAAAATAATATCTAGTTTCTCTAACTGATGTGGTTTTCATTTGTTTTCTGCCTTTTTGTGTGCTGTCCTCAGTTTGAAGTTTTTGCATTAGGTTTTGCATTCAGCCTGTAGGTCCAGTTAACTACAGTTGATGACTTCACTCAACTCTTGTAACAAGGAGCGACACTTGAGTTGGTAGCATTCAATCATAAAATACTTTTGCAGTAGCAGGGGAACTGTAAGCACAGGATAGGTAATGGTTTCTGATGGATCTGCTCTCTGTTTCACATACACTTTCTTGTAGTTTCCACTTATGCCTGCTCTATGGTTTCAGAATGCACTGCCATATTCAACCTCTGAAACCCTAGAGCATAGTTAAGATCATTTGTGGTCAATTTGTATACTGTACCTTTTCACTCTCACAGGTGCACAATATCAGACCATAAACCCTTCCCTTCCAGTATATTTCCTCTTCCTTTTCAAGCTTTTCTTATGACAGTTTCTACTTGAGAGTATTTTCCATATAGAATGCCATTTTGATAGGAAACTCAAAATCCCCTGCTAAGAGAGACAGCAATTACATTCCCTGATGATATCTAGCCTGTTAGGTATTAGAAATTCATTTGGCAAATAATTCTCTAAGCTGTGAAAACGTTACATGAAAATATTGTCTTATGTTATTGGTAAGACATTACTTTTTATTGATATACAGTATAGTGAACCTGATCATTTATTGGTATTCATTTTTTATTGCCCTAATGTATTATTCATTATCAATATATTGTCACCACAGCCATTTTTCCTAGGTGAACTGCCTCATTATAGAAGTAAGAAGATGACAGATAGCCTAGCGCAGCACACAGTTTGGAAACGGACATCAGATTAAAGAGGAACAAATAGGGAGTCCTTAAAGCTGTTTACTACAAACTTTCACTTGCCAGGAAAAGGCTCATCTTTGCATTGTCATGATAAAGGCTTTGGCAAAGTGCCCAAGTGAAAATCGAGAATAAAAATAGTTGTGCTCCTCAGTCAAATCATGTTTTTTGTTTACAATCTAGGAAAATGCAGTAGGTATTTATATCTTGACTTGGAGCTTTCAGCAATCAAAACACAGAAGACTGAGGATTAAATTGTCAATAAATTTAAATCCAACTAATAGGTATCCAAATCATTGTACGTGACTTTTCAAAATCTTTTTTACTGTAAGTTAACAAATATAGTGGAATATATCATTTTTCAGATGTGCTTTTGGTTGTATCCTTCTTTAGTTTTAAGAATAATTACATATATCTTGGCATAATAGGGTAACATGTTTCAATTTTCATTTCCACTTACCTCTTCAGAACAATTGTAGACACAGCTTTTTTTACCTGCACTATACTCTGCAATATAGTGATATCCTCCAAGCCCATGTCGTGTGACAACAAAAAAGACAAAGATCCTACATCATTCTAGCTGAAATGGGAATCTGTCACTTGACTAAGGGTGAACAATTTACTGACATATTGATTGTTTTTGCATGTTACTGACTGGTAACATCTGTTATTTTGTATTGTTCTGGCTCACAGCCTTGTTAAGTGTAGCTTGCAGGCTACCCTTAGTCTGGAACCAAGAATGAAATGGCTAATGTAATGCCAACACTCTGAACACAAGGACCTTCAGACACTGTTTCCTTAGACAAGCTAAACTGCAAGGTGTAGGGAGGAAAGACAGGGCACCAAACACAAAGAAATGTGGACTGAAGAGTGTTATGTATACAAATCTGATGAATATGTGTTTGATTAGTGGGTGTGTTCTGCTTTCAAAAGTACAGCAGACGTTTCCAAGTCCAAGTAATAAACTGCTGGACCACAAAATCTTTCAGAACAACTTCCAAAGCTTGGTGCTGCAGTGTAATTTTCCCAGCTTTTCTAACTCGAAATAAACTGCAGTTTGTTTTCTAAAAATATATTTAAGTGAAAATAATATATATCGTATATAAGCTTTCTCTGTACCTGGATTGTGTCTTGCCCCTTTTAAAGATTCACACCATTTTTCGGAGGAAAAAAACCTGGTAGCTACTGTACATTTTCCTCTGGAGTTGGGAAATTGGCAAATCATTACACAGCAAGGAAAATGTATTAAGTTACTGTGCAAATAAACTCCATTCTCTCTCATTAGATTACACTGTGTTGAGTAAGGCTGATTGCAGGTTTAAAAGTGAGGAGACTGGCAATAGATGCAGAAGGAAAGGTACAGTAAGCCAGGAATGGCTGTCGGGAGAAGGCATCTGTGCAGTGCCAGCAGGGCTTGTTGGAGGACCACACAGGGCTTCCCTGCAGACCCGGCTATCCTCTTGCAGACCGTGAACACCAGACAGTGGCTCCCCTCTCAAAGCTGTCCTTTCTGTGTTGCGTTTTTTTCCAGATGTCCATGGGGCAGCAGCCAGCAGGAAGGGGTGCGCCTTGTTTGAGATGTAAAGGGATCTGCTCTGGATTCCAGCCACATTCCTGGAGGTAATTTATTCTCCGCCGAAAAAGGAGCCTCCTTCTTCTCCAGTGCGTTTGCAGAGCGCTCCTATGATTTATCACAACACCGTGGCAGCTCTCAGTGTGACTTCCCCTTTTCCTCAGCCTTACTATTTTGAAAGTAGATCTTGGATGATTTTAAGACGAGCCACTTTTTTAAAAGCATCTCATCCGCATTTGATGTTTCCGTTTGCGGATTGCAATTGATCAGTTGTCCACCCACTTGGTTCTCCCCTTCCCAATTTCTTCCGATGTCCTGGGCAGCTCTTTCTGAACCTCCTAAAAACGTAGCAGGTACAGTATTTCATGAAAACGTGTCACACCACCAACATGCGTAGTCCATTAACAAAAGATGCAGTTACTTGCTGTATGTGTAGTGAGCCATTCTATGACAGCTCAACCGCAATTTCACCACATCATTATTGTTGTCTTAGCATCTATCCATCTTCTACGTGCTTCATCCAATTCATGGGTCATGGGGGATCTAGAGCTTATTCAGCAAGCAACATGCGCAAGGCAAGACCAGTCCATCGCAGGGCACACGGACACAGACATGTACACACTCTCACCAGGGCCAGGTGTCCCTGAAGCCAGTTTACCTACTAGAATGTCTTTGGAGACTGGGAGAGAACCAGAGCACCCAGTGGAAACCCAGTCAAAGAAGGGAAGAACATAAAAAAAGCCATGCAAACTGCACCCCCGGTCCAGAATTGAACCTAGGGCCCCAGAGCTGCAAGACAACAGTGCTAGCCATTTCACCACCATCCCACCCATATTTTTGCCTTATGCTTGCACTTGGTAATTATTAAGCTATAAATAATCCTTTAGTTCTCAATTCAAAGATGTTTACAAGATGTAGAACATGCCAATACTTCAGTATAAAAAAAGTATTGCAACACATTAATGCATGTACTTTGTATTTGTAAAAAAAAAAATGGCTCAGAAATGTGGCAATTTGTTTGAACGTTTTTTTCAGTGGAGATCTAAAATTAATTTTGCAGTCTGTCGTTACATATAAGGCTTTTTATTAAGTTACTGGACTTTGTGGTTCCTTTTTTAGGATTTGACTCAAAATAACCCAAGCAAAGCTTGCACTTTAACAACACAGTATAGCTCCAACTGTATTTTTCTTTGATAGAAAATGTACCAAGGAAGGAATTGTAAAAGTCTAAGTGAAATATGTCTAGCATTTTCTCTCATTATAGAAGAGGGGACAAAACATGTTCAATGGAATCATTATTTGGCTTTTTTTCTTTAAAAATTTGCCAAAATATATAACTTTGTGTAATAAAACACATTTTTACTTGATTTCAGTACAAAAAGATACATCACCATAATTGCGTACATTTTGCAGTTACGCATTACCAAAAAATATATTCATTTTTGAGTTCCAAACTCACGTTAGTTACATTTACTACTGAGTCTTCAAACTTTGGCAAAAAGCTCACAGTCATTCTGTCAACAATTGTCTGATTCCTGGCAAAAACAGCTTAAGAATCCAAACAAGCCTTCATGTGTCAAATCCACCCTATCAAGAGTAAGTAAGACTATCTCACTCAGAGCTTGATGTTGAGACTGTGCAGAGCCAAGATTCTCTGTACCCTGAGATGTTTAGGGGGTGCAAGCAAACAACGATATTTGAAGTTTCCCTATTAGGGAGTGGGAAACATTCTTGATAGGGCAAGGCGTCGGAGAAAACAAACACTGAATATGACCATTAAACCTACAGAAACAGTGAGAATAATCCATGAATAGAATCCATGAATACATCTGTCCTCTGTCTGGTGCTTTAACTCTGGATGTTGGTGAGAAAAGCACAGTTTGTAGGATGCAAGCAGGCTGTGTTTCTCTATTGTGCAGATACAGTGCACGGTTGCAAAACTGAACTAAGTGGATCAACATTTGTTGGTTCTATGTTTATTTTAAAATGGTATCATTGACCACCTCTGATCACTGATCTGACATGTGGTCGCCTCTTTGCCTGACCTCATGGAAGAGAGATTGGCTAGTGAAGTTATTTAGTTCTGGTTTTACAAATCCTCCACATGAAAAGGCATTTGAGTGATTCACTCTTCCACCATTGGTGGTAGCAGGGCTCGATATTCAGAGTACAATGTTTTAAGAATGAACTCCATTGATCATCTCAGTTCTCAGATCATGCTGAATATCCTGGCGAGCCAAATAGCAGTGGTTTTACAAAGGCTGCTGAGAGTGCCAGCTTCTCCTTGAGATGACCTTTGGCATTTGCTAAGATGGAACTCTGATTTCTCAGGAGACGCCTCTTTTCTACAATGTCATTATACTCGGTCTACTCTTCTTCAACTCACCAGGAAAGCATGTAAGCAGTGCCACTGTATCCAGGAGGATCACAGCCTGAGCTCAGATCTAGAAGATGACCGGAAGATTGGCCAACTGCTGGCTGATTCCAAGTACGTCCACCTGACTGCTCGGGTGAAAGGAAGTGATGGTCTGAGGGTGTACAAGAGGAACCGGATGATCATCACCAATCCCATTGTGTCAAGGAAAGACCCCACATTTGACACTATCACCTATGAGTGGGCTCCTCCAGGGTTGACACAGAAGCTGGTAAGTTTGCTCTCATTCCGTGGGATGATGCCCAAATCGATCGGGTCTAGATGTGCATTCATGTAGATGTTGTAGTCTTCAATATGACGAAACCATCACCTGAGCTGGGTAACCAAATATGCATATTGTGCTTTCGCTGGGATGAGTTTGTCAAGTCTGTTTTTTATTGTGCTTATTGCAATAGATTGATATTTTGGGGAAAAAACTGCAAATTATACTGGACTGTTACTTTATCCTTTTATGTTTTCGATTTTTTTTACTTCTTCCTAGAAACCATATGTTGAGAGGATATACTTGCCAATTTATTTTTGTCTTCGGGGGCCACACAAACCGATTCAATCCCAAAGCTTTATATGAACCGCAGTATTATCTATGGAATGCACTTCACTCAAATAATAATGTTTGCAAACAAGGAGGGTATTTGGCTCATCTAGCTCATTTGGTTTTTAGTCACTAATTGAAACGAGAATCTCCTGCAGCAATTTCTTGAGAGAGGTAATGATATTGACTTCAATAACAGGGCTGGCTAGCGTTTACCGGATTCCCACAATCCTTTATGTAAAGTAGTGTCAGTTGTAAAGCCTTCTCCATTTTCAATGTTTCATTGTGGCAACAGAGAAGCAGAGAGGACCTTTGGCATTATGATATTGGCAAGACTGCTCTATCAGAAACTGCAAGGCAAGAGAGCTGTGTGCCGTTTGTGAGCAAGGAATAATGTTGACCTTTGTTGTAGTACAAGGCTGACTTTTCCTGTTCCTATTCTTACACAAACAGCTAAGCCAGCTGGAACAGTCCTTTAGTGAGTGTTTCTGTTACTGGTCCCAATGGGGCTGTCAGCAGTGTGCTGCAGGACGATCTGTAAATAAACCTTCTGTCCAAAGGGTTGCGATTTATAGACCTAGAGAGCCAGCCTGGATTCGTGGCAACCGCTGTATGCCCTCTGTTGCTGTAAAAGTCTGCTTTTGAAAGAGCACTGGCACTTGAAATAAGAAATTGTAATTGTATGTTCTTGATTTTTAACTTACTGGTCTTTTTTGCATGTGTATTTGTCCTTGTTTGTTAACAAGGCGTTTTCATTGTTTCATAAGGGAATTGTGAAAAACATATTATGGTAATTAGCATTGTAATAATGATTACATGAGTAATTGGTGAACTTTATTTTATGTTTGTAGTCAATTAAATGAAGTGTTTTGTCTAGCTGAGTGCATATTGTTTTCAGTAAAGAAGGCTTTAATGTTTTTTGTTCACTATCTATTTGTCTTCCTTCAAGCGTTCTTGTATAGTTTACAATACAGGCACAACCCGCATGGGTCATGGTATCATGTGATGGACTATAGGAGTTTTATTAGGATTTTTACCATTACATCCACGATGGGCAGATATCTCCTACGTATTGTGGAAGGCCTGAGCAAAATTGCATGAAAAATAATAGATGTAAGTAGAATTTTCAGGCTATTTAGGCTGAATTTTGACTGTTCAAGAAGAATTCTGTGTGTAATTAGATTCTGAGTTATCCGCAAATAACAGAAACAACTGCAATGTCAGGTCCATCAATTGCCTTTGAGTAGCTGAAGTTAGAAAGCTACTCTGAATGTTGGCAACCCTGAATTTAAATTCAGTCAAGCAGGCAATCCCATTTCATTATGAGAAAATGGTCACATCTGGGGAAACCCATTCACTGTAGCTACATGAGCCATTCTTTATAAACAAGACCCCTTTTGATGGAAACAAGAAGCATCATGATTATTTATTTTGATTAAGCACGTTTCGAGCACAAAGACTAATTATATAGAAAAAGCAATGTTAAGAAACTTATAATTACAGTCTATTTGGACAGCCTTAAATATGGTCTATAAGCGATTGCCTTTTCTCACCTTGGGTTTTCAATGCAGTTATTTTTCCCCTTAAACAAGGTCTCTTTTAATTCATTTCCACACAGTCTTCACTGAGCCTGCTTACCATTATGTTTAAATGGTGCAATGCAGATTTTATAAGTCTATAAATAATTGTGGTTTTAACATTAGAATGCCTCAGCTTTTATGATGCCATGGAGAACATTATATAGTAAATATCTGTGGTACAAGTTACCATAGTTCCCTAGTCAGTGTGAACAAAAAGTCTGAATAGGCTTGTGGGTTTTAGTTCTAAGCCAGATGCATAAAATATTAAGCTGAGAATACTAAGGATACAGTGGGTTTAATGGTCATGGGTTGACCACCCTCACATTTGTCCTGGTTTTTGTTTAAATTAAGAGAAATGTTAAGTAGCATTCTGTAACGTAGCTGGGTATTTCTCGAACTTCTGTGTATGAGATTGTGCCAGACTGACTCTCTTAATTTGTTTTTGCCAACATGAATCTCATTTGGATACCTTTTTTTATTTTCATTTGTTAAACTATCTGTAAAACTTCAAACACCCTTCTATCTTCAAGGCAAAGTCTCATTTTCATTATTGTCCCAGCAGGTATCACAGATGCAAAGTGATTCACAGAGCTTGGTCATATTAAATTAAGTAAATAGGTCTTTGATCTAATATATCTGAGACAAAACCCCTACAAAAACCGGCAAGACTGATAATGTAAAAGGTGTTAAGATTCAAGTTAATTGTATTCTGAAGTGTCAAAATAATTAAGGCCAGTGTGTTCTGATGGAACAAGCAGGGCTCAATTCCATGTAGAAAAATAAAAAGAAGAAAAGATTTTGGCTTATAACCTTCTTCAGGTCTGTCACTAACATCTGTAGAAGGCTCCATTGCTAAAAATTTACATTTCTCTTCATTTTACTTTTCAACATGAAATTGACCTTTGCTTTCTATTTTGCAGGTCATATACTGATGCAGCTCTCCGCTCTAAACTCAAATGTGATTTCATGTCATGTTATGAGTGTAGGAAAATAAGAGATTCAAGATTGCAGGCACTGTGTTTCATGCTTGCATGCATTGCTACTGCATTAATATCTGATCTGAATTGTGGTATTAGCCTGAAGTGTGTGTGGTCCTTTTCAGATTGAGTCAATAGGATTAAGAATACCCGAATTGTTGTGATAGAGAGGGAGCAATTTAACTCAGATTATTCATACACTTGTTTAGAGCTTTTTTCATATTAGAGCCTCTTCAAGCTATACCTCATAGCTATTCCCAGTCAGTCTACAGTATATGCTGGATAGCAATATATAGCTTTGTTCTATAAAAACTCTTTGTATAAAAAAATTAACTTTTTTTTCAAGGGGAAAAGAAGAAACGCATGTCTCCTCTGGGCCTTTGCTAGTGCCTGCCTTTTGTCCTGAAGGGATGTCTCAGACCATTTACTGTATGCTCCACTTAGTTCACTGCTGGATACTTTAATCATCATGGACTCTTGTGATGTTCAGCTGTATAGACACAAATCTGAAGGAGAGTGTAATTACCTTCAACTTATCCAGCACTTATTTAGAGAGAATTTTGGAACAGGCTCTGGAACTGCTACCAGCCAAAAAGTTTTTTATTTGTCATATAATGGCTGTTAAATGGCTCTTAAAAGTTTATATTAAGCCAGTCCTGTTGAACACAATAATATAGACAGTTTAACAATGAGGTAGTGTTGCAGCCTAGCAGTGAGGGAACTGGCACACTGAGAAAGAGGCCTTACGTTTGACAGGGTTTTAAGCCTGAATGGATTTCTTGTGTTTTTTTTTAATTGCATACATTTTGTGGTCCTTTAGTTGCTTTTGAAAAAGTCAGGTAAACTTCATGTTTAGCAGTAGTATTGCCTTCGATCCTAGTTACCAGCCAGACTTTCTCTTAAGTTCTTTTGTGTCTTTAAGTTACTGGTACTGTATATGAGTCTTATTTCCCTCATTAAAAAATATCTTCTGTAACTCTTAACTCTCTTAAATTTTAAGAGTTCTTACACCAAGCTTCCTTAGATTTGGGTGATTGGGTAAAAGTTAGCCATTCACTCGGGTTGAGATTTTGAAACTGCTGAAATGAAAAGGAAAGTTTGTTTTGCAAAGATTTGTGAAGTGCACTTCTGCCTGATGGACCTTCATGTTATTAACATCTGAACATCACCAGTACACAACATTTATAGGTTAATACCTTCAGGATACTGCAAAGTACATTCTGTAAAATCATCATCAACATTATTTCATGTTTACATATTTGCATTGTGGAATCTTGTATAGCAGCCGTGGAAATCCTTCAGTATAATGGTTAAAGCCATTTTTATTGATATCTTTCTCTCAGGCAATTCTTTACATGGAACTGATTCCACAAGAGAAACGTCCTGTGGCAGGCACAGAGGGGGCCTTCTACCGGCGCAGGCAGTTGATGAGGCAGCTCCCTCTGTACGATCAGGACCCTGCTCAGTGTCAGGGGCTGTCTGCAGGAGAGGAAAAGGCCATGGCAGAGTTTGTCAAGGCCTACAAAGATGGGGCACTTGGTGTGGGGGAAGTTGCGCTTCCAAGAGAAGCAGGCCACGCAAAGGAAGATGGGAAACAGGTGCAGAAAAATGGGAAGACCCCTCGGGACCCCAGCTCTGCATCAAATGGTACTGTTGCAGATGGCCTCAAGAAAACAGATTACGTAAGTAACTAGTGACTCTATTGGGCTAGAAGACACAATTCGCAGATTATATTTATGTCTGAGTTTCACATTATAAAGAGTCCTGCTATACTGAAATTCTTGGGGTCTGATGAAGACGACCATAATGAATATTAGAAATGATGCACCAAGTATAGAGGTCATTTGGAAGTATTTGAGATTTTCACTTTCATTTTTTCAATAGTTTCCACATTGTAGGACACTGTATGTGATTTAATTGCCACACTTGTTAGATACAAAGATGTTGCATAATGCTCACTATAAAATGTCAAGGTTTTACTGCATTTTAGGAACCCACAATTGATAAATTCGAGACTTCATTTTTTTGTATTACCAACATTAAACCAAGTCAATTTGAAACCTGTCAGCAGCAATGCATGTGAAGAAATTTTCTCTACCAAAGAATACATATACAAAATTGATGAGAATGTGACTAGGGTAATGGATGACAGTCATTCTGAGCTGTAGCTGTGTCCCTGCAGTACAGTAAGCAAGTTAAAGTACTATTTTTTCTTTACCATGCTAATACATTTCCAGTGAAGCCAATTAAACTAGACTGCCTACACCAACAATGCAATTATGCAGTGCAATGTATTATAGTTCTATAATTGCTGTACCTATTCATGCTAGAGACAGAACAAAGTGTTTTCAGTTAATAAAATGGGTTATAGGTAACAAATATTTTACCTGTTTTAAATGGGTCAAATTTAACTTTCACAGGGAGAGACATTGTGTATATTCCTATTAGAAAGCATTGTTTGTGCCATGTAAGCATTCTAAACAGTTAATTAGAACAGCATTCTAAATAGTTATGTTGTGATGTATTTACAAAGTCCTTATATTATATTCAATGCAATGATGATGACTTTGTCTTAAGAGTCACATTACTCTACAATAATATTTTAGAATTCTGTAGCCATTTTTCAGAAGAAACAAAATTATTAGAAGAAAACAAATCATAGTTTATGGTAAAATAATGTGGAGTTGATTCAATGCCTGAAGCAGATACACAAAACTCCCTTGATGTTTAAGAAAATCAAACAATTTTAATTTGTTTACTACAGTATATCTCTTATTTTCGGCTATGACATTTGCTGATTTTCGTAAACTTAGCAACTAATTACAGTGAGTTATGCACAAAAATAGATTTTGCCAATTTTTTGCTTTAATGTGAATTAATCTTTGTAATGGATTTGAAATATAAAAATAAAAAAATAAGTTCCACAGTGTGGTATTATACTTAATTTGAAATAAATCTGTAAGGAAACCATCCAAATGAAGACATAAAATGATACAAAGTAATTCTTCATTACCATAAAACTACCTGACCAAGTTTCTCATTTTATTAAGTGGAAGTTTCTGAAAGATTTAGGCCTAATGCACAAAACAGTACCCAAGTATGAAAACAATAAAATTCCTGGTTAATTTTGCAAGTAACATGCTAAAAATCATTAGGCAATGCATAAACAATTGGTAGGAAAACAATAACACTCATTTTTTATACAGTATTACATTGTTATAGTTGTTAGCAAATACACAAAAAATAGATACTATCCTGTACTTTATGCACTTAATGCACATAAGTCTTTATTATAGAATCTCATACAAGAGGAGATACAAGAAGAAATAGAATCTCAACAGGGGTTTACAAAAGCCCAGCTCATAAGAGTGAAATTCTCCTCATTAAATTAAAACAACAGGAAGGAATTACTACATCTCATATGAACAAAAAACTCATGTAGCGTTTGCTCATACAGTATAGTGAGGTATAACAATATTAGGAAATGCAAAAAATATCAAGAGTCTATTGTATCAAAATCTGACCACCAGAAAATTGACAGGTAGAGGGGAAAAAGACATACTGTATTTGACATTTAATTCTTAAAAGAAAACCTAAACCACTAAATATGTATACAAGTCGACCATGCCTCAGGGTTCAGACCTAAAAGTTAACACTCCACTTTTTAAAAATACCTTTGTTCTATCAATAGTTGCTCATCATGTTTTTTTTATTAATTGCCAAGTTATCTTGAGGGGGCATTTAATTAAAACACGACAACAGAGACATTTCAAACTGCCTGTTAGACTAGGACCAGCACAGTAGAATACAGACCCCTTGGTTTTAGTAATATAAAAGTTGATTCTCTTTCAGACAGAGAAAAAAAACATGACAGTTGTTTAGCATCCAACATGTTGTACTGATTTAGGACTGAAAAAAGAGTATTGTTTTATTTTTTGTTAAAGATCATGGAAGTGATTTACAGGCAAATATGTTTTTTTTCCAGATTCCAAAAATAATAAATACTTAAAATGTCAAAGACCCATCAAAATTGATTATGGAAATTCTGACAGTCATTTTCCTGGTCTGTTTGTCTCTTACATTTTTCCACTTATATTTTTAATAACTTGTATATATTTGGCTTCTCGGTACAGAAACCTGAAGAACATCTGTGTTTCATTTTCAAGTGTCTGCATGAAGGCAAACAACATGAAAGGGCATCACAACAGGAATGTGCTTTTGTTTTATTTTAATTATGTGTGCTTTTTTCTTCCAAAGGATGGGGAAAAAAAGTAGTACAAGGTGCCATCAGATCTCAAGCCATTCCATGTTGGTCAGTGTACTTCTGTCTGTAGTATACTACCTGGTGATTATTCCCTGTATTGCAGTGAGCAAGACTGCGTACAAGACAAGGCTATAAAAAGAGATTAACTGTGAAGCTTCTCTGTCACTAGCTAGTGGTTCACAATTGGTAAAGTAGAGCTGAGTGAGTATTAGCTGGCAAGGTTGTACAGTATTTGTTTTTGGAGACATAGTTCTGTGTTACAACTTGATATGTGCCTGCACACTGTTTTTCCAATCGGTACTGATGCTCCTGCAAGGCATAGTGGAGGTTCTAATGTGTCACAAAATGGACTTTGACATAAAGGCGTAATGGAAGAGTGTGGCTCTTGTGCGCCCAACAGGGAGAAAATTGGAAATTTCCCATTTTAAGTTTTTCTGAAAGGTTTTTCTACTTATCAATATCTACTGTTGATATTACAAAGACGGTTTCAATAAAACTGATTAGGTTTCCAATTGTTTTTCAGTACCATAAGTGCAGTATTTTAAGTTTACTCTGTCTTAAAATCATTTTAACAAATGCTAAAAACTTCCTAAGAAGTGAATAATTAGAATTTTTAGGGATATAAATCTGAAGAACTTGTGATGTGAAAGGCTCAATGCTTTAGGTTTTAAAAGGCCTATTCAATTAAAGGAGAACTGCAGCACTGTTTTTATATTTTCGAGTTAGACAGAATCAGCATTGATGAAAGCATTTCAAACCACAAGTAAAATGTACATACAGCAGTAACTTGTAAAGCCTCCAATTTACATTACAAAATAGACAAATATTCTGATAAATGGAACCTATTTGTTAACTCTGCATGCAAACATTCTGCTGTGAAATATCCACTGCACAACCTGTACTTACCTCGCTCGTAAATTGCATTACTTCAGTTATTACAGGGCTGTACCATGTCACAGTTTGTAGGAACTATGGCTCTTGCCTGCAGCAAGACCAGGGGTTTGCAACAACATGGCAACTTACAGTACTTTCACAACATTTACAATTTTGCGGTTAATTGGAAATTTGTACATTTTGTTACACTGAATTTATTTTGTTACTGAGATTTAACCGATGTGAGAAACTGAGACTCCTGTTCCCCTTTAACAAGAGGTTCCTGTGCAGAATGGATAATAGCTACAGAACAGTAACACCAACCAACTGAGACTCTGAATCTAAATCGCCTTGCACCCTGCATGTCTCTCTGCAGCATTGTGATCACTGCAAGAAGGCTGCCCCCAGTGACCACCCTGTGGTGTATGCAGACCGAGCAGGCTATGAGCGGGTCTGGCACCCATCCTGCTTCATGTGCTACCAGTGTGGGGAAGCCCTGGTGGATCTCATCTATTTCTGGAAGAACGGCTCCCTGCTATGTGGCCGCCATTACTGCCAGACTGTCAGACCACGCTGTGCTGGCTGTGACGAGGTGAGTTCACGTCTTCTTGAAACCCGTGACCATTACACTGTACATGACAATGGCAACATAGGCTGACTAAATAGGGCCTGCGTATGTTTTGATCCTCCTTCATTGGGTAGGATTGTCTGGTGATCTTTTGTGCGGTGCAAGTTTTTGAGGTTTTGTACTTTTGCAACAAAATCTGGCAGTACTGTAAACCTTTCCTACCGGTCTCATGATTTGGTTATCAAATTAAAAATTTGCTTTTTTTTTTTTTTTTTTTTGCCATCTCTTTCAAGCTAATCTTCTCAGAGGACTACCTGCAAAGAGAGGGCAACGCATGGCACAGGAACCACTTCTGCTGCTCGGAGTGCGATCAGCCCCTGACAGGCTTGACCATCAACCTGTGCCAGGGGCGCTCATTGTGCCCTGCGTGTGCCCAGCGGGCCAAATCAGTGTAGAGCCTAAGAAGTCTCCAAAGCATCCGTCTCCCCACGTGTCCGTTTCCACTGGAGCACTTAGACCAGACACAGGCTCCCTGCAGAAGGATGGGGGTCATTTTGGGCCTAACAGGCATCCAAACCATTTGGCTTTCTGGTTTATTTAGTGGCGACAGAGGCACGCAAAAGTTAAATCGCTTTTAACCTCAAAAGTTTCCTTTTATTTTCTCATTTTCTTAAACTGCACAATTTGCGCGCTTGAAGTTTCGGAGGAGTACAGAAAATCTTTTTCTTTTTCCCAGGGTGCTATTAGATGTACATTTTGTTCTTACTTGCAAAAAAGTAGAAAAGGTATAGCTTCTATTCTGACCGAGAGTTGCTTTCAGTTGTTTATGTTGGTGAAATTGAATTTTGCAGTCTGTTTTAATGCATTTGTTTAATTGTGCAATGGAATTTGACAGTATTTGTTTGATCTGACAGGAGAAGAAAAAAAATGTACTTACATGCAATGTTTCGGGAAATGATTTACCTAGATTTATGACTAAGCTATGACGCAATCTTGGACAATACCATAAAGTCACAATATAAAACTATCTCTCAATATAATAATAATGGTATCATACAGTTGTTATTATGGTACAATAATACATAGTCATTGTTTTTCTGGATCAAAATCTAAGAAGCTCTTATCAATAAACAAGATAAACTTAAAAAATGCTGAACAATTTAGCTTGCTGTAAATATTTTTTTTTCTCATTTGTGGACCACAGTATGTTGTCTCAGCATTTGAGAAACTATATTCCGAGTTGTTTAAATTGTAACTTGAACTTTAACAGAAACAGACAATTGTACTTGATCCAAACCTAAAATGTGCAGCACAGAGACGTTATGGTGTGTGAGAAGTCCAGAAAAACATAAACACAGATGTCCAGTTGTTAAAGGCAGATGTTTCAACCTTGAAGAGTTGAAAATGATATGGAAAATCTTCTCAGCCTTCCTGTCAAATAGGGAATTGGCTTTGTTATTTTGTTGAAAGTGTTACAGTGCTTATTTATTTTCTAATATTAAATTAAAACTGGTTAATTTATGATTGTAATGAGAAGCGTTTGGGTAAGATTTAAGATTATTCTCTCCCCTACATAACTTTTCTCTCATAAAACCTTACTTTTATATAGTAACTTTCATAGTACATCATCTCAAGCTAACAGTACAATCCTATGCTATGGGGGCATGTTGTACATTGCCTAGGTTTCTAAATACCATTATTGGGTGTCCAAATTGAAAAATATTTGTTCAAAAATGCCTTTTTGTAATATTGCATTCACAGTTAAAAAGTCAGAAAAGGCTTTCTTTCTAAGGCAATGGACTTTCACTTCCTACACTCATAAAATCCTTAACTTTTTAGAAGACCTTTTATCCTTAAGGTAGTAGTGTTCATGATGTACAGTACAATGTCCTATTAAGTAGTTTCTACTAGTTGCATTGCATAGAATGTTTTCAATAACCTTCTATTGTTACTTTTTGTACACTTATTTTAATCCAGTAGCATAAAGAAAAGTTATTGTGTGAAGCTATCAATGAGGAAGTGTACAAGTGAAGAAAGCTATTGTCAGACCATGCCGAAAACCCAAGGGAAAAAGACAATCCAAAAGTAGTATAATGCCCACCTATGATCGTATACATGGGGCATCATGTGATTCCAAATAATTCATTGTTAGGATCTGGGAAAGTGAAATAAAGGTGTGCTAAAGAAGTAACTCTGTAAGATTTCTGTTAAAGGTTCCATTTTTGCCATATCATTCTGCAACACAACTGGCAGCCCACTGAAGCTAAGCTGGTGTGAGCCTGGTCAGTACCTGGATGGGAAACCTCCTTGGAAAAACTAAGGTTGCTACTGGAAGAGGTGTTAGTGGGGCCAGCAGGGGGCGCTCACCCTGCGGTCCGTGTGGGTCCTAATGCCCCAGTATGGTGATGGGGACACTATAGTGTAAACAGGCGCCGTCCTTCGGATGAGACGAAAACTGAGGTCCTGACTCTCTGTGGTCATTAAAAATCCCAGGGCGTTTCTTGAAAAGAGTAGGGGTGTAACCCCAGCGTCCTGGCCAAATTTCCCGTTGGCCCTGACCAATCATGGCCTCCTAATAATCCCTGTCTATGAATTGGCTTCATTACTCTGCTCTCCTCCCCACTGATAGCTGATGTGTGGTGAGCGTTCTGGCTTACTATGGCTGCCGTCGCATCATCCAGGTGGATGCTTCACATTGGTGGTGGTAGAGGGGAGTCCCCATTACCTGTAAAGCGCTTTGAGTGGAGTGGAGTGTCCAGAAAAGCTCTATATAAGTGTAAGCAATTATTATTATTATTATTATTATTCCAACAGAAGCCTTGTGTGTGCCTCAGTACTTACATTGTGAAACGTTCCCAGCTCAGATTCAGCTTTTAGGAACCTTTTTAAGGTTCTAAATGCTAGAACTGTGATTTAACATAGCAGATATTATACAAGATGGAGTAAAAATGGAGATAAATTATGTAGGTTACTGCATATACTAAGTGACAAATTATCCTACAGGAAGAAAGTAGATGATATGAACTAGCTCTTTGAATAATACTAAACCTTTTCATACCTTGTTGTGGGATTCTCCCAATTGCAATTAAGGTATTCCAACAGACTCCAATAGACTATCAATAATCTTTGATATATTTTTGTTGGGAGGTTAAAGTGAACAGAAAGCCAAATCTTGTTGAAAGGGTTTTGGAATTAAAAAAGGTAAAATAGAGTTACTTAGAAACTGAAGCTTTTGTAAATGAATTTAAGACCAGGTCAGGTGGTAAGTAGTGACTTTCACTGTCACTGATTTTCCTCACCGAGAGAATCAACAAAACTCGCACCCTTTTCCTGTGATCCAACTGAGGCTGAAAAGTCTTTGATTAAACTTCTATCTAAAATGTGTAAAAACAAGCAATTTTGTACACATCTTATATAGAATGCATAATTATTTCTTGCTATTTGTTGGATGGAAATTGTAACATTTGGTTTAATATGTGTATTGTTAAATGATGCTCCTGATTAATTCAAAAAGAGGATTGTTTGATTCCAAAGTTTGCAAGAAGGGAAACGGCAAACTTTAAAATGAATTCAACTGAACTTAAAGCACAAAAGTGAAGTTACACAAAAGTGATTTTGAGGAGATGTTGGCAATATGCATCATAAAAAGACATATTAAGAAAAATGTGTTGGTTAAGGTCAATAAACTGGAATCAGTCTTCTTATGTGTAGCACACTTTTAATTAAATGATTGTATTTAACTATTTTAGATTTTGACTTTTTTAAAAATAAAGGTTCCAAACCTATATTTTGATAGTAAATAAACAAGCATGCACCTTTTGCATTCATGTTTGAATTAAACAAGTGCATTCATAAAGCAAAACTTGTTTTTAGATTATTAATTGTACTTATTAAGGATTTCTTTGGTGAAGAAAATAACCATATTATTATGTTTTTACTTTTCAAACCTTTATTTTTATGTGGTTCTCTAATGATGTCGGTAGATACGGATGTCCATAAACAAAAGCAGATTAAATTATTGTATTGTTTGTTTTAAAACAGTGTTTTATTGTATATTCCTGCCATTTGTTTAGACTGAGAATTCTGACAACTTCTGCCATGTTAATGTAGGAGGATATCATACATCATAGTATAGAAGTAGGTGGTTTTGGATTCAGTATTAAGGATCTAATGAGATGACAGTTTATTCATTTTGAATGATTAGCATACTTTTTTTTCTTGAGTTTATAATTAAAGTAGACTTGTGGCTTTATTTACAGAAATATCTATTTTGTTCTTCTTTTCGGGGAAGTCGCTGCTTCAACACTAATAAATTTAACCTTTTAAAATGATGTGTTTCCTCTTTGTTAATTAAGTACAATTGAATAATCGGAAAGCTCAAGAATGTGCAGATATGTTTTATTTTATTCTGTCTTTTTGTATTGACATACAGTAACACTTGCATGTTTTAAATCTTCTTTCATTCTCAAGTTTACTAAGAGCTGTCCTTCAGATGAGGCATTAAAACCCAGGGGGTTCTACACTGCAGTGGTGGATGAAGTGTTTCATCCTACAATATATGGAAAACTCTTTGGGGTGAAAAGCACTACATAAATGCATAGAATTTATTAGTAGCAGTAACTAGTAGAATTAGTTATCCTTAGCAATTCAATACAATAAACTGTAAAAGTCTGAAAATATAACATAGATGAACAAAACATTACAAAAAGTATTAATGTTAAGAATTTTAAGATTAATCCATGCTTTGTTTGAATGTTTCTGATGAGCGCCTGTTCCCATAGTACAGTACATGGGTAAAAAGGCTGTATGTGAGCAAAAGTGGAATTCTTGGAGAAATTCCACTGAAATATAGGGACTGCTTAAGTAATGTACTGTATGAAGCTCATGCTCCAGTCAAGGTGGTACCTGTAATGAAAATACTGTATATAGCATAATATAAGAAACCAGCCATAAAGATCACAATGTATCATTGCTGTATATTACAGTCACACTTTTTTTTAAGGTTAGTTAATTAATAAATTCCTTATACCCTCAAACCCCATCAAACACGGTTCTCCTTAAATATTCAGGTTATAATGTCACTTCACTATTAAGGCACGCTGGTTTAATTAAAATAAGTATAGCAACTGAAATAAATATCTAATGTTATTCACAAATGGACACTTAAATCCACACATAGTAGTCATGCATTCTTCTGAGCCCACAGCTTTGACACATTTTAAAAATAAACACAAACAATTATTTCTGCAGCTGTGATTTTCTTAACAGACTGAAAGAGTAAGGCACAAGGAGAACACACTGCTGTTCATTTAATGGGGTGTTAATGATTGACGTGTACATATTTGGTATTATGGTTGTCATTAAACCACATTGTTAGTATGAGACACACCAAAAATCGATGAGCTCATCTGAGATTCAGAGCAGATTCTCCTCCTTAATGACATCAGCCAGCCTCCTGTTGTCAGATGCAGAATGCCCAAGGCTCCAGTGGCCGATGAATCACTTCCTGAACCCAAAAGTCTTTAATAAGATAAACAGAAAAGTGTGTGGTGAATCTGTCCATTTTTACTCATGCCAGCCAGCCCAAGCATGTTTGCAATTACTCACTCTTGATTTCACATACTGTACTGTATCTAATGGCCTACCAACTTGACTTTGATCCCATGAGGACATTCGTGTCCCTCACCCAAGAATTTGGCTCCTGTGCTAAAGCTTTCCAGTAACAATGAAGCTTCAAAGGGCCTGATACCTGACATCATTGTTGGCTTCTCTCAAAAGTCAAATGCTGCATTCACTACGTTCTTGAGAGGTGTTTGTTGAGATATGTAGGCCAAGATTCAGGAGGCATTTTGTTTCACTAAAAGATTTGTGAAAAATGAAAGAAACAAATCACAGAACTGAATTATAGAATTCCTCACAGATTGAATAGACATTACTCTGTGTAAAGGTGAATAAAATTTTGCCATCATTACCGATAGTAGTTGGTCAGTTTCCTCACAGATATTGGAACCTCCTGCAGTGTAAAGTCTCTTTAGCTTAGGATGATCTTGTGACACCTCAGGAAATACAAACGCACGATACAAAATGACTATGGCATGGTCTGCAGTTTTTTCTAGTATTGTTTGTACTTCTTGTGGCTCTGCACTGCATAGGAGCCAGTTTCTTGTGACCACACCCATTTGCTAACTCTCTTTCATTGCCCTGAATTCAAAATTACCAAGTGTTACTCTCTTTTAACAGTTAAGCACTTTGGATGTGACAAAACTAGATGTGGCGTTATACATTTGGGGAATTTGATTAAGGTGTTGAAAAGCTGAAATAGCACCTTTCCATTCAAAATACAAACCAATCATTAAAGAATCCAGATGGAAATTGTGTGCACAGGCATTCAAGACTGAAAACAGAAAGCCACTCCTTAGAGTGGCTTGCAGATACTGTATATGGTGCAAGCTGTCCAGGCTTATTCTGGAACTGGTCAGCAACAGTCATCTGCCAACTGGTTATTTTCAAGCAATCAGACATCCAAAAGTGAATGAATGGTCTCCTTTTATTAGTTTCCTCATTGATGCTCTTTAAATATTCTGTTTAGTTGGGGTTCATGCCATTTAAACATAATCCATTATGATGAATTTTTATTACAATGCTACTCTAGGAGTGAAAAGGTTCCACAAACTTACAGTAAATACTTTTATTTTTGTATATGATTGCCTGTTCCAAATTTGTTGAGACCTTCGCAGGATGGGGAGTGATATTTCTTAATGAACTCATCATTTTTAGTTCCTGTGTCACCCTTGAACTTCCAGCTTCTGACTTTTCTTTTTTTTAAGTCTTTACGGTTTTTGTTTTTTTATTATTTGTTTGTTTCCTCTTGTGAATTCATGAACTGCAACAAAAGACTAGGGCAAAATCCCAAATGTTAAAGAAAGACATGTTTTGTTGCAACTGCAACTGGGTACAAGGTAGGAGGTTGGAGAATGTAGGGCTGATCATTAGCAATGGAAAGTTTAATGGTTTCCAGAGAGGAAAAGAAAAACACCAGCTGCGCATCTTTTGCTCCTCTTGAAATTACCAACAGCAAATGGTAAGTTCCACAACATCTGCAAAGTCTTTGCTCAGGGCTGTATTACATTACAATACAGCTTGCTGGGCAAGGACTAAAATGAGGGTGCATATGTTTATTGGTTTGCTCTCATTAAGAGGTCTGTGGCCGACTTGATTAGAAGATGGCAAGCCCAAACCAACTTTATTCTCAAATACTGGATTTATGATTCTATTTTTGTTTCTATTGATTCTTAGTTGTGGGGAAAAAGTACCTCCTTGTCCTTTCCCTAAAAAACACAATTTTAGAATTTTGTTACTATCCAGTCATAGTATTTTTAAACATAATTTTGATATACTCTTAATTACAAGGTTTGTGGGCAAAAGCAACAGCTCTTTTTTTCCCAAAAAAAGAGCCTAGATGTCTGTTTCAAGAACAGGAGTGAACCCAGACAATTTCAGTTCATAAAGTTATTTAAACACAGAAAAATATCAGCAAGAAGATATTTCAAGAAAAAGGTTAATAGTATAGCATCGGTGAGAATCAAATTTTAAAAGTTGCGTCTTTGCTTTTGAGGCCACAGAAAGCAGTGGCCAAGTGAAGGGGGAAGGAAAACAAAAATGTTTTCAGAGTCCTGGAGAACAAATATTCATCAGGTCCATCATTTCCTCTGGTAAAAGTTTAACCTTGTGATTTCTAAACTTCATTCACATTTTCAACAGTCAGAAATTAACCTAAAATACTTTACTATACTGTTTATTTTGAACTGGCCTTCTTCTTTATTGGTTCATTAAACTCCGATAGGAATTGGCCTCCCACTAAAGCAACACTGATTTTAGCAACATGAACCTTGTACGTCTGCCTTGTAATGTACTGTAAGTAGCCCAGCTGGGGAGATACCTGAACAGACTCGATTACACCCTGCTTGAGTAATAGGTTCTTTTACAAACATCTGGTTTGTAAACAAAAATCTTCCAATAGAAGAAGTGACAGAAGAAGCTTGATCTCTCTGAGTGAAGAAAACGAAATGCCAGTGGGAAGGCTACCTGGTTACAATAGTACCCACACTGTCCAGAATTTGGGTATGTGCAAGGAGCGATGCCTATTTGACTGCTATGTTAAAATTGCTTGCAGAATGAAAACCTAATCCTTGCCATGATCAGTGTTCAATAGAAATGTATCTAACTTTGAGGAATTTTGGAAGACGATTTTGGAAAATTTTCCTTGAGAAACTCAATGTTATATTTGCCGCATACGTATAAGGCAATTTGGGCAGTTCTCTTTGTAGACTTGGTTTTCAACAGATGTTTTTTTCAAATCATCGTTTTTTTCTCAAGTAAATATTTACAGAAAAATAATCATGTGCAATGGAAAACATTTGTTTGTTCTGATTGATTGATTTGTTTGTTTGGTCAGTTTAATGGAAAAGCTTTTTCAGTTACAGTCCAACCACTTCATTTACAAACAAAACAACTGAAGGCATTATTTTTTATTTCTGTTGAACTTTCCCATGATTTCTCTGTAAATTTCGCCATTTTGTTTTTTTCTTAATGTAAGTGTTGTTTCAGTGCAAGTTACCATTAACATAATCTTTTTATTCTTTTTATCTATTTCAGTTTCAATTTTTGCATTCATGATTATGACACTGAGTGCAAGAGGCCACTTGTGGTTTTTCTGCCTATGAATGCTGTGAGTGAAGAAACAGTGAATGCCAAACACAATATCTCTTACCTCAAAATGGGCCTCACTCTTACCTCACAGTACGGCCCCTGTAGGTAAACACTGAAAATAGAGCCATCTGTTTTTTTCCGGCTTGTTTTGGGTACTTTCACACAGGTACAAGTATTACGTTGCATAGGCAATCCTTCAGGCGTTGTCATGCTAGAGCTTGCCTGGCTGCTCTCAAACAAAAAGTTAGGTTTGCAATCTCATCTGACAAATTCAATTTTGAATAAAAAAGATTCAGTCATTGAATCAAAGATTTGTTCCAAATCTGTTTCTAAGTACAGTAGATACAGGACCTCTGTCAGTACATTCAGTTCTAGTGCAAAATTAAATCCATTATTTTTTCTCTCTCTTCACATAAAACCCTGGTTCCAAATCCATGTTCAATTACCAAAATTCAACTTATACATCTCTATTTCCTGCCTATGTAGTGTTTGACTAGATTTGCCTATTTAAATATTTGGGGACATTTTGTGGGCAAGTGAACCCTAGACCCAAGAGAGATGAGGAAGCAGTTTGAGTTTCACACCATAATGCCACCTTTGGCGATTCCACTTTTCCAGATAAGAAAAAAGAAGGAACTTTAAAAAAGTGTTTGCTTTTGAATCTTACAGTAAAGGTTCTCTCAGAGGTGACTCATTGTGGTGCCCAATGACAGCTACAGACTCAAAGGTGTTCATTTTGAACACTAGACCTGTAGTTTAAAGTCACATAACAATAATATTTGTCTTCCTGGATTTTTTCACAAGAACCTGACACAATTTTCTGTGAAATGTCATCAAGGTTCTTTTGGGAGCACTGCATCTAAGTGGAAGATGATACAAGGATAAAGTTAGAAACCTTTTGAACAAGATTTTTGATTTGGGGAGGTATAAAGTTAAATCTGTTATTGTCTCCAGCTGTTCAGTTGAATGATAACTGGAATAGGTGCAATGTCATCACAGGACATAGTGAAGAGTGTGAGAGTCGCTGCTTGGAAGTAGTTGTTATTCAGATTCTATTTGAATCTGAAAGAAGCTCATTCAACGTCTTGTTCTACTTACTAAAAGATCTCTAATGGTTGTCATTTAAAATGTTCTGGACCCTGAGACATTGTATTTATGTATTGTAACACCTACAATTTGTTTTTTGTTCTGGAAAAAAAATGAGCTGCTATCTTTTTTACCCTTCCCTGACTTCCTCTGTAATAGAAAATAGGAGGACAGGAGAAGAAAACTCGAATTCAACTTTATGTCACTAGAAGCAGACCAATAGATGATGCCAATAGATGTCTCATGTTTTTACAAATAATTCAATTTGCAGTTTCAGAACTCCTGCATGAGGCATAGTTTTTTATCCATTCATAATGATAAAAATAATGCTGTTCATTCCACCCCCTTAATGTCATAACTATCTAGATTATTGCCTTTAGCTAAAGAGCCTTCCGGAAAAAAGAGTTCTTCAATGAAAAAACTGGAGCCTGATGTCAGGTTTTATAATTTGATTAGTTCCTGTGAGGGGTACAGAGTCACAGGGAGGAAGATGTTGGCTGGCTCAACTCTATTTGTATTGCCCAGGTTTCCAGCAAACACATAAAAATGAAGAAACTGTAGCTGATTTCACAGAGTTTGGAAGTAGGCCATTGGCAGACGATGAGATACTTCAGCTCCCAAACTTGCACTGGTTAATGTTCTTCTATTTGAGGTAAGAAAAGCAGCTAAGAATAACTGTGGCATGTTTACATAGCCCCTGCAAATATTTAAGCTATTCCACATACTACATTTTAAGTTGATTACAGCACATAATATTACTAGAACAAAAATGTGAAGTATTATTTTTGGATAGTCGATCCAATGCAAAAACAATTTTATTAATTTATTTGTTTTTTACCACAGCAGAGAACTGACTCTGAATCTTCTTTACTTTCCTGTCTATTATGAAAAGATAGATGTTTGATAAGGTTGGGGTTTTTTTGTGTCAACTGCTGTAATCAGATGGAGATACTGTATAAATCAACTTTCCCATGGGATGGAAAGGAAAATAATCATCTGATGTCACCCAGGCCTCTGCTTCTCTTCCTTAGATCTTCAGTCAGACGATGGAGAGATAGGCCTAGTCCAATGTCAGCTCATTTGATCATAGCCACTCATAGACATCTCAGCTTCAGAGCCACACAGTTCTATTACCCAGATAGTGATGAATTCCCCTGTGCCAAAAGGGCAGGCCTCCCTCTTACATTGGGAACAGTTTGGAGAGCCTTGACTGAAGTAAACAAACTCTGAATAAGACACTTGTATATCCCAAAGCTAGGCACAGCACAAACAAAATATGAGAATGGCTAATGATTTGTGGTACCACCTCCTTATGCAAAGTGTTGACATACTTCAACAGAGTTTGGATGAAATCAATAGTGCTGTTTTTGCAGCCCAGTTCTGAAAAATCTTCCTGATTTGATTTTGTTTGGGGGTTTTAACTGAACCTCATCACAGAGACCTTTTCATTCTCAGCTTTATCAGTATGCTGAAAGCATGATGTGGTTTCAATTGATATCTTGATCTGAAATTCTGTTTTTATTATAGTATAACAGTAAACATCAGTTTGGTGTTTTGTTTGATATACAGTAGGTTGATTTCTTGCAAAATATATAGCAAGATATGTTGAAAATATCTGATTTAGTTCACTTCTTCAGAGTGTCAGAGTGGTGGAGTCATGTCCAGTGAGTTTTCAAATAATCTACTGTAATATGATATCTTGGCTATCTTTAGAATGTGGTATTGTTTCCTAGTACCTACTGTAGTGTAAAACCATTGACGAATTTCCAGAAAATAAGAATAAGAAGAATCATTTTTCAGGACATAGTTCAGTTTACCAACTAAAGTCCATGTTGACAGACCTGCAAAACGATTTCCGGGATGTACTGTACAGGGCTAGAATGCCAGCAGATGCCAGCAGCCATGTCACCCTGCAACACACAATTGACAACTCATCGAAGCTCAGCAGGTGTGAGCCTGGCCACTACCTGGATGGAAGACCTCCTGGGAAAACTAAGGTTGCTGCTGGAAGTAGCAATTAGTGAGGCCCGTAGAGGACGCACACCCTGTGGTCTTGCCAATCATGACCTTCCATTAATCCCTTCTATATAAGTGTAAGCAATTATTATTATCATCATCATAGCTTGGCTTTCCTTTAAAATATGCACCATTTAAGTCCACAAAAAGACTGAAGGTTTTTGGTTTGATTTTCTTATATAAAAACCTGAAAAAGAGCACAGTACCTAAGATCTCCAAATAAATACTGCCACTTCACTGTTCAGTGAAATCATAAGCCTAAAACATCGTGTTTTGATCTGTATGGCCATTCTATGTCTGTAACACATTAGGTCTAGGTAAAGCGGCAACTACTGTATAGGATTGTTAATTAAGATACACCAAGTTACAGGCACAAAAGAGCATGATTCCTGGTTACAGTAAGTTACCGTTTGCAGTTGTTATTCCATCCAGTGACAAAGGTACTGTAACTGCAGCTTACTGACAAGTGTGCTTTTGGAGCAGGCGAAGTGAAAACTTTTAAGAATCTAGGAAAGGTACAGTAAATTGTTTTTTTTTTTCATTGGTTCACCGCGTCTTCGTGATATCTTTCCATCGGACTTTGCAATACTGTATATTGACTTGCGTTTTTTTTTTTGCTTTGCTGAATTAGTTGGAGAATTTCTTCCCCGTCTCAGGCCGCAGATAAAGACAACGTTTTCTGTAAATAAGTAGTACATAATGAATGCGTGTCCCCTGAAAGCTGGGATTCTGTACCTGCAGTTTTAATGAGAACTGCACATTTTGTAAATTCGCTATTTCATCAATTTTAGTTAAACTCCCAATTATATAGATGAAAGACAATATTTAACTAAGGGTGTTAAGTTACGTCTAGCATCAATTACTATTATTTAGCATTTAACTATGTATTAACGTCATTATTATGAATAGTTGTATTTTAAGCAGTATACTACCCATTTTAACTAAAATGTTATGTTCTCCTAGAGCTCAGTAATTTCATTTTGTGTGTATGTGCCTTATTTCATTAGGTCTCAAGCCAGAATTGTTTCAACGTTTTTGGTTCCTCTATTCCTACCTCATTGACATTACTGCTATCGTACAGTTGTCGATAATCTTTTCAGCATGTTTTTCATTTTTCATCATAAACCCATAATTTCATTGTTAATCACGTACAGTACCTTCTGAATACTCACTGAAGGTGCAGGAAGATGCAGACTGCACGTTCAAACACGTTAGCTTGTATAGTAACGCTGTTAGTATTATTTTTCCTTCTCAAGACGTCGCATTCGTTCCTCGAATACGCAGGATCGTTTTCATGTTTCAACTACACACCGAGGAGGCCTGTTTTAACAATGCAGTAAGAAATAATTTTATTTTCTGTGATGCACCCATGTCATCTTTAGATTAATTCACTTGATTCTTCAATTCAATTCTTATATTCCGACGTTTATGTCGCATAGTGTGATATGCTTCAATCTCCATTATTTATTCGGTGTTAAGTAGCACACAGAGATCCTATCCAGACTGTAGACTTGGCACAATTGCTACGAATTGTATCAATTTGTATAAACAGTCTGTATTTATATTGCGCACCGATTAAGTTGTTGCACCAGTTAAAATAAAATAGCAACAATTGGCCGGATTCTCAATGGAGGGAAAGGCACGCATTAAGTAAATAGTTACAGCAATGTTTTATTTTTGAAAGCCCCCTCTGTACTTTATAAATCTGGTTTAAAGGGGGCAACATGAATGGGTGGAATGCTTCAGACACTCCGGAGAACCGTTTTGAGCTGTTTGGTTACTTTCTCTCATGGCAACCAGCACGCATCTCGGTCATTTCGCATGACAGTGATTAACAGTCGAAAGCTTCGAAGCCAGGGGAATTTGTGAAGCATCAAGTCCTTTGATTTACGATATGCCAAAATGAACACCGCGAGACGCACTGCCTTTCCAAAAAGTTTATAACACTGTTAAACTTGGTCAAAACGTGTATTAAAAAAAACTAAATACATCGATATAAACTATTTTATTCATATACTGTACTTCAGATCTGTCCGTGGGGTTCTGGACTAATGAAAACATCGAAAGGTTGTGGGCTCACATTTCGGCCAAACGAATTTCACACACTGGCTTTACGTACAACTTCAGGCGCAAATGCAAATCGCTTTGGATAAAGGGATCAGATTTATTATATTAACAAATAATTTTAATCCAATGCGTCCAGTGAATATACTAGTGAAAGTGGTGATTACTGACAACTCATGAATGTACAGTAAACATGTAGAATTGCCTAACAAGCTGTGAAAACATTTTGACCTTGCTGTATCCGAGAGAAATAAACATTGGCCAGAGCTGCAGACACTAACAAAGCGTGTCAGAATGTTTCCTAATCCAAGATTAACTTTAGGTTTAGTCACCTGTGTTCAACAACACAGCTTTGTCAGGCATGTAGCCTGTGGAAATATTCAACCATTCCTTCCATTCGCCCTTAAGCTTACGAAACTTGACAGCAATTTATAAAATTACCTGAAGAAGGCTCCACAGTCAAAACGTTGTGTTCTTTTCTTCTCTTTTCAGCGTGGAATAAACCCTTACTTGTTCCTTTGCAGCCTACACATGCCGACGCAGCTACCTACGGTACTTTAACTCAATTATAAAAAAAATATCAACTCCCGTCCACCTTTTGTCAATTAGCTTTTCTTTCCAAAAAACAAAGTTGCATGTTCAGTAATTTGAAACCTTACCACGCATTTTTCCAATGGCCATGGCCCATTATAACGAGTGTGTATTGTTTCTGAATTGATCGAAGCAGCTCTCTGGAAATTAAAAAAAGAAATTAACCCTCCTTCGATAAAACACATTGAAATACATCGTGCAGGTGCTTTGGCGTTACATAGGTCAGGTTATAATTTATGGTGTATGTGTGCAAACCTTTCCGACAAGATCAGTTGAAATATTCAGACCTGGCATTCGAGATATAAGTTTAATATAAAGTAAAAAAATGTAAATTTAGTATCCCATCACTTTTTTGCATTTCAGCATTTCATTACTTCATTTGAATTCTACAGTACGTTTCCAAACAACTGAGAATTCTTTACTTTTTACAGCACTAACAACAGCTGTATTTTTTAAACAGTAAAAAACAAAAATTGCTTTACAAATGCATGAGAAGGTTGCTCATGAGCAATGTCAACAGTAAATTGGGCTAGCCATTGAACTAACAGAGGTAAACTCCAAGCAGAAAAGTAAAAAGGAAAAACCACAACCTTCAGCAGTAGTGCATACACCTCAAAAAACTTCCACATCTAACGTATTTTTATTGATCGGTAAGTTCAGTTTGAAATTCACTTCTACTTGTTTCTTGGTACAGCTCATACAACGAAACAGCTCTCCACCCTAACCTGTAGTGTGTATTAATATGCAAAAATTGCAGGACATATGAGTTAATCAAGTCTGGTAGGAGAATGCATGTATGCATCTATTGTCTACCACTGCTACAGATGTGCCAGATCCAGGCAGAGATCTACAATAATGACAGTTCTGTAGCAACTTCAGACTTGGTGCCATCAGTTGGTTTGGTATTTTGGAAGTGGGAAAGGTTTGTATTAGTGTGTACTCAGATCTTGAAACTGGGCTGCCAAGCTGTAACTTCTCTATCAGCCTGTGGTAATGAAGAATATTAGAATTGAAGACCAGTCCTGATAGAGGAAGGAGGAGAAGAAAACGCAAAAATAAGCAAATCCAAATTGAACTCTTTGCTTTTAATTTTGCTTGAAATTAAAACCACTGATTGATTAAAACCAGAAGAGTTTGAGTTGGATGTGCCTCAATACTTTTACAAATAAATCACGGATTATTTATTTCCAAATAAATATGGAAAAGCAGGCTCCCAGGACTTGTGTTTGAAAGGAAACAGGGTTTGTTCTTTGTCCAGTAGTGTAGCAGTGAAGAATATTTACACACTAAATTCTGCATGATGGCTTCCTTTGAATCGCTGGTTTTGTTAACCTTAAACTGCTTAATTCTTTGTCTGACATTGCATCTTGAAAGCACCAAAGTTTTTGCTACTTTATTTAAACAAATGTTGCTGTTTGTTCTATTGTGATTACTGTTGAAAAGAAACATAGTGAAGAAGATGGAAATCACAGTGCCTGTTGCACAACAATTGCTTTAATGTAAAGGTGCACTACTGTAAGAATGTAAGAAAGTTAAAAAGCGAGAGGAAGCTGGTCAGCACATGTTGCTTGCTTTCTCACTAACACCCAGCCATTTCTTGAAAGATCTGTTGAAATCAGTTTTTTTAATTTGGATACTGTCTAATTCCCCCTCCGTGCACTTTCTGTTCTACATAGGAGAGTAATTAATTAGTGCATTGATCAGTTAGTGACACTGGTCTTCTAGGGCATTCATTTACTTTGTAAACCTAGATAAGAAATGTGCAGCTGTTACTGTATTATTACTATTCCTGTATTTTGAAATACATCTGAAAACATCCGTGCAGCTTTTATTCAATGTGTTGAATACATTTCAAGTTAAGCGGCTGGGGACAGTATTCATCTGGATTACAATGTGAGTGGTTGTCATCCAAAAATAGGTACCAGTCTCATACCTCTATCTGTCAGAAGAGAAAGAGGATTTAGACTAGTGTGTATAAGGCAAGAAGCCAAGTCAGCAATAGCTGATACTACCCTTTAGCATTTCTGAGGTATGTTGATTGGGATCCATTTTGTTTAACGGACGTTTTAACTGATTTAATAGATTGTTGATAACTTCTTTCTGTTATCTATGATCTTGCCATTTCTGTCATTAGGTCTCTGTGAAGCACCTCAGGAAAATTCCACAAATTCTCAGAGACTACAGTTTGCTCTTGACACACGCATTTTATATTTGCCTTTCGTCAATCTGACCAAACAGCAGGAAAATGCAAGGGGAGCTGCAAGTGTAATAGAAGATTCAGTCCAGTTATGCAGAATTCAAGTTTGATGTTATTAAAGTTGTGCAGTGGCCATAAATGCTGCTTGGAAGGCCTAGAGTGTTCTTCTACTGATCCTAACACTCCTCCTAGTGGACATATCTGGAATTACCCTATGCCCTTGGGACAATTAATCTAAATTAATTTCTATTAAAACTGCAGTGTTGCTGTATGGAAAATGTTGTTAAACGTTTGCTGCTCATCTTCTGACCTGTTATGTACCTGCAACAGTCCAATTACAATCCTGATTGCTTTACGGACAATTGGAGATACCATGGTCTGCATGTATGAAGAATCACAAAAACAGACATGATTCAAAAATAACCATGTCTACTGGAACCCTCTTCCCTCACTACCCCATCATATAATATTACCAACCACCTAATCTGTGCAATCTTCTTGTTCACAGCTTCCTTAACCACCCACAGCAACTATCCACACCAGGCACTTTCCCCTGCAACAGAATCCACAGCATCACCTGCAAATATATATCTGATGCAACACACATTCAAGGCCCCTCTGGACAGTTCTGTGTTACCCAGATGACATTATTTATTTTTCAGAAAGCTCATTTCAGGGAACATGTCTGCGAGGATCGCAGAGAGCTGTGAGGATCAAAGATCTCTCCAAATGGATAGTCCCCCATTTCACCTCTAATGGCCAGTCTTTCTGATCTCTCCATGTGTGCCCCTACACCAGGGTTTTGGAACTCCTATTACAGAAAGACATCCAAAACCAAAATTATTCTCAGACTTCGGACCACACCTTCCTCATTTTCTCAGCGACAGACTCATCTCCTTCTAAATCCACTCAGTTGCAGATTTTAGTATTGCACATTTCTCCTCTCATTCCCTCTTTATGTGGAAACTCATTCTCACTTCCTATATGCCCCTTTCACCACTGGTCCCTGCCCCTTCTTACTAACTCTGTCTTTTGTTCTCCTATGCCTTATTTCTTGGCTACTTTCTCTCGCTCACACCTGAAGAAGGCTCCACAACCAAAACATAGTGTTTTTTTCTTTAACTTTCAGCATGGAACGAACCAGTACCTGTTCCTCTACATGATAAAAATGAGTCTAGTAATAATAATAACTACTTACATTAACATAGTGCTTTTCTGGACACTCCACTCAAAGTGCTTGGTAATGGGCACTCCCCTCCACCACCAATATGCAGCACCTACCTGGATGATGTGACAGCAGCCAGAGTGCGCCAGTATGCTCACATCAGCTATCAGTGTGTAGGAGAGCAGAGTGATGAAATCAGATGATAGATTATTAGGAGGGATTGGGGATTATTAGGAGGCCAATGGGAAATTTGGCCAGGACATAGGGGGTAACACCCCCACTCTTTTTGAGAAATGCCCTGGGATTTTTAATTATCATGGAAAGTCAGGACCTTGGTTTTATATCTCATGCGAAGGATGGCACTTTTTTACAACATAGTGTTCTTGTCACTATACTGGGGCATTAGGACCCACCAGACCACACGGTGAGCACCCCCTGCTGCTGGCCTCACTAACACCTCTTCCAACAACAACCTTAGCTTTCCCAGGAGGTCTCCCATTCAGGTACTGACCAGGCTCACACCTGTGTAGCTTCAAAGGGCTGTCAGTTGTGAGTTGCAGGGTGACATGGCTGCTGGCATGGTGGTACTAGTAGGTGTGAGGGTGATGCTTCTTGGTTGATTCGAGCAAAAGTGCCATATTTACTTCAAGTGTATAGCTTGAAAACAAGCAACAATGTTCTATATTTTCACATCCGTTTATATTCACACAAAGGAATGCAAGAGTCTAGATCAATCTACTGAGCTATGTTATTGCAGCACTGGGGTCTTTTAAGAAACAGCTGGGCACTAGAAACCAAATGAGCTAGATTAGCTGAAAATCCTCCTCTGTTTTGGAAACTTTTTCAAGGTCTACTTAGGTATTATTAAACCTTACAAGGAAATAAATCTTTAATTAGCTAAACAAAAAATAGATCATTTTAGCTTGCATAATTATTTAAAAGGCGATGACTACATCAATGTGGTTTCAAATAAGACATGTTTAAAATTAACCAAGAAGCCACTTAATAATAGTTAGAGCACTTTTAAGTATCTCCAGTACCGCTTTGGACTGGAGTCCAGAGAGGTGTAAATATTTGCTTTTGCGTGAGACATTGAAGAATAGAACTATTTCGGCAGATGACTGCTACAGTTCACAGATGTGTAAAATACCTCTTATTCCCAACAACACCTGCGCTGTAAAAAAATCCTTAAAAGGGAAGGATTCTGGTGTGTCTCATGCCAGGATTACTCTTAGGCAGGCATATCCTGTCTGGCTACAATTTCATATCAGCAGGGATCCCTGGGAATGAAACAGCATTAATGCCCCAGGCTCTCAGGCTTGAGTCTCATGCCTGCAAAAGACCCAACACCTCTGCTCCACACTGTGTCCACCTGGCTTGTGGTGTTTCACTTTTCTTGCCTTAAATCCTGCTGATCTCCTGTACCACAAAGATTGTCCCTGTTTTTTTTTCTTCTTTGACAATAAAAGCTTACAAACGGGCATTTTTTTGTAACAGAAGAATCACGAGAAGAACAGAAGAATGGTTATGCTAAAAAAGACCATTTAAGCATGTATGTGCTAAACAACACTGTATTGTAAGACTTAAACAACCTAATCATTCCATGGTACTAAACTTTCTCCTTATTTTAATTTGAGCCTTGAAATTACTCGCTATGCATTCAGAAACGACAAGATGCTCCCAAGCACAAATAGAGCATGCATTTTTCTTTCAGTATAGTAGAGTAGAAGTGTCTTTTTTTGTTGCTCAACTTTCTCCAGCAACTGTGCATTTGTTCTAATAGAAGCTGAGCAATAGAGACTTCGACAGGTAGTCACTGAGGCACACTTGATAACTAAGGAGGTTGTCCTCAGATTGTCTGGGCTTTTATTTCCGCTAGCAGAATTGAATGACACCTCATCACAAATCTCAGTCTTAGGCCAAACTAAAAGACATATTTAATATACATGGACATCTGCTGCTCAGGCTTGAATAAAACTCAAACACGGTTCTTGAATGAACTTACACCTTTCATGACCGCTGTTTCAGCTCCACAATGTCGTCGCGCGCCAACACACGCACCGGATGTGAAAGTGCTCTATTCGTTCTCTTGAAAAGAAGAGAACACGTGCTCCTAAAACCGGATGTTGACATTTTACTGTAGCACAGCACAGTGAAGTACCTCATCGCCGTTTGCAGATAGAAACTTTATTCTTTTTTTCCATGCTCCCTTCTTGCAGCTAAAGAAAAACAGCTATAAGTGAGTTATTTTCTTCATTTTAAAGAACATTGACATAAAATGTGCGAAGCCACGTTAACACGTTTTAAACACGAAATGGTAATAAATAAAAAGTTTAATCAGTGGCTTTAGCCAAGCTAACACTTTTCCAAGCCAGTCGATTTATATATGTTTTGTATTTTAATGTTATATTTTAGATCTAAAATATACAATAATTCAATATATTGATTTATTTGCTACCATACGGGTTCCAAATATATAATTAGTGGTTAGAGTAGAGAGGAATACGTTTTCTATTCTGTTTGAACAGAAACGACGTTAACGTGTGTTTGTGTGGAAAAAGTATACGAAAACTAGTATCAAAATACAAATGATTCTTGTATTCGGTGGTGATGCAAGCTTACGCATTTTTATCCGCAAATATTACTTTTTTTGGTCTTGAAATTGTCTGCAGTTTTTAAAGCCATATGTATTTGAGATGTAGAAGCACGACCCGGATTTCAAGTCGTGAAATCAAGTTGGACAGGCTCATTTGGCAGACCGCGTCGTTTTATATTTTAATATGATAACAAAAACAGATGCATTCCATTTTCTAAGAGGGAACGTTTGTCTTCGTTCCTAGTGGAGTCCACGATGACATCGGCTGAGGCCGGAGATCCGACCTTGAAAAAGCCCGATCCCCTTCCTCGGTCAGTGACCCTTTTTGTGAACGATGTGGGCTCCCCCATGCGCTTCTACCTGCGCCCCGGCCCGGCTAAGAGCCGCTTCGCCGCACTGATCGAGGCCGGAGGCGGGATGATGTGCGGGGTCCAGGAGCCGGGCGCCATTCTGCTTGCTGATCCGAAGGAGTTGAATGGGAAGGCTGCTGCGGGCTACGTTTCTACCCATTACATACTGGACTGCGTGGGGAAAAATGAGCAGCTGGAAATGCACGACTACAAGCTGGGCCAAGACCAAGCTGCTAGCGCGCCCTCTGTCAGTAAGAAGAAGAGGAGCACCTCTGGGCGAATGGGGTACACCAACAGCGAGGACGCTGCCATTCTGCAGTACCTGAGCAGGCACAAGGGTGAAGTCAAAGGGAACCGTATCTGGCAGGCCATGGCGAGAGAGGGCATCACCAGTCACAGCTGGCAGTCCATGAAAGACCGCTACCGCAAGCACTTGCAGGGCCGGCCGGTGCCGCAGCCAGATGACCGCGAGGAGAAGGGGGAAGACTCTGACGATCAGGACAGGACAGAGAAGGAGTCCTCCGGAAGACCCATTCAGCCACCCCTGGTGGAGGAGAATGGCCCCGAGTCTCCAGGATCCTCGGACAAGCCCCCTGGTAAACACACGTCTCGGATAAGCTTAGTAGAAAGGAGGTTTTAGCTGCAGATCTGTTCACATTAAAGTTCTCTTTTTCCCCTTTTTTTGCTCCTGTTGATCCACATAGATTCTTTGTTTCCTAGCTCTAGTTAACCCCCATGCACCAGACTTTGACTGACCTGGGCCAAAGGGTTCTTCATTGTGTCACCAAGGGGTTCTAAAAATACACTCTCAACAGGCTTTATTGGCATAATGTATTACAAGGTGTTGCCTTCATGCATGCCTTCAACTAGACTAGGGAAAGTCCTTCTTTTTCAAGTACTGGTATTGCAGTACTCTTGTCTGTTGAGATCTCTAAAGGCTGTGGTTTGAGATGAATTAGAGAAACCTATTCAGAATGCAGGATCCTGCTCTGCGGTCCTGATCTTTGACCACCTGTGCCCTCATTTAGACATTCTTCAAAGCCTGCATTCTTTAGATTTAATAAACCTGTTCTTTTAGAACTTCAAGTAACCTCACCCGAAAGTGACAAAAACGTGGGTTTTTTTTTTTCTCCTGCTGCAGCTGGGAACGATGTGGCGCCGGAGATGGGGAATGAGAAGGAGGAGCAGTGCCAGGTGACGAGCGCAGAGGAAGAGGAAACCAGTGAGGAGGAGTCAGTGCAGAGGCTTAAGCAGGTGAATAGACAGGAACTGAAGAGGAAACGAGGGAGTAGGGAAACGGCGCAGGCTGTAAAGACATCCACACCCAAGCAGACAAAAACAAACATTTTGAAGCAAGCAATCCGTGAATTTGAGGTAAGTGATGCACTGTGGGGTTGGAAATTCCCCCACTTGCTCTCTCGCTTAGTCCATGTGATCAGGTGGATTCTGCCTTAGTTGTTTAGAATTCCCACTTACCTTTTCTAATTTACATTACCTTTCCCTTACTGCACTCTGTAACCCTTGATGACACTGTTTTGATAGAGAATGAGTGTATAAAGTGATTCCAAATTGTGAAAGCCAAAGCTGCAGCAAGTGATTCTTAAATCTGAAGGAAGATTTATTTCTTACTGGGAATCTAGCCACGTGGATCAGAGTTTGCATTGTTTCATATAATTTAATTTGTTGACACTTTTCATTTATGTTTTCTTGTGGTGCAGATGGCATTTGCTAAAGTGGAGGTGGATCCTGTTAGCATGTATAAATATAATTGTGTAGGTTTGTGTTATAAATGATGACATTTGTTGAAAGTTGCCTGGTGAAACCTCACGGCTGGTGGCTTCTTTGAGATAATTTAGCATTACTCCTTAATCTACTGAGGAATTGCAATTGTTTTGGACACTTCTGTCTTAGAACCAAAGGTACATACATGCATGCTTTCTCCGTTACTTTATAATAATAATTAATAATTGCTTACACTTATATAGTGCTTCTATAGACACTCCACTCAAAGCGCTTTATAGGTAATGGGGACTCCCCTCCACCACCACCAATGTGCAGCATCCACCTGGATGATGCAACAGCAGCCATATTGCGCCAGAACACTCATCACACATCAGCTATCAGTGGGGAGGAGAACAGTGATGAAGCCAATTCATAGATGGGGATTATTAGGAGGCCATGATTGGAAAGGACCAATGGGAAATTTGGCCAGGACGCCGGTGTTACACCCACACTCTTTTCGAGAAACGCCCAGGGATTTTTAATGACCACAGAGAGTCAGGACCTCAGTTTTACATCTCATCCAAAGGACGGCGCCTATTTACAGTATAGTGTCCCCATCACTATTAGGTATTAGGTATTAGGCTGATATTGAAGAGCAAATAAGAAAGAAGCAAAGAAAGAGTGTTATCAGACAAAAAGCATACAGTTCCACAGCCAGCTTCTATCGTCATCAATGAACTTTCCCCCATGCTGATTCCACCATGACAGGAGGTCTGACAGTTACAGTTGATAATGAGCACAAGCTGGTTTCATACCTGCAGTTTCCAGCCTTGCTGAATCTCAAAAGGAGGTGGATTTATTTCATTCATGCAGCTGAAGTAATTAAGTGAGGTGTGTGTACTGACACATCTTTCTGGTGTTACGCCTTTTGGTGTTAAGATATGAATGATGGAGAAAAAAAAGGTGTTTTTTCTTCTCAGTGTCAGGGTGTCTTTGAGTAAAGATTAGTGTGGAGATGTTGGTGTGCATCAAAGATGTGGAAACATACATCCAGTTGAAGTAAAAAATATCTCGATTGAATCTAGTGACCTGGCGATGTATATTTAATAAAATGATCTTTACGGTGTTAGTATTTCATGAAGTACTTCTTACATAAAATGGTAACCTTTCAGTTAAAAAAATCAAATAAGAAGTAAAATTTAAGTGTGGGTAGCTTTTATTTCAGCTACGTTTTTAGTACTTGTAGTGCTTTAACAGAGGCTTTTCTTATTGCAGTCTGATGATGAGACTCCAGAGTTAATGATTACCAACGTGCCTCAAAATGAGCCCCGTTCTCCAGAAAGTGGACCTCCTCTCCAGAACCAAGAACAAGATATTCAGACCAGAGAGGTGGAGGGCGGGCACCAGACTCCGCCTGAAGGCATGGAGGAAGCCCAGTGTAGTTCTCCTGCCAAAGTCCAGGAGACAAGGGCTTTGGCACAGGAGGACGGCATCACTGAAAAGATCAGCGTGAAAGGGTTTGTCATGAATAAGGACTCACAGATCCAGGTCGAGGAGATGCTGGCCTCCCACGCCAATGAGACGCCTCCTCAAGAAGCAGTGCAGGAAGCCATCAAGGCTGTCCATTTCCTTATGGAAGAATGTAACCTGAGCTTTGTCAAGGCGATGCAGATCCTCCTGAAAAACAGTGGCGACTTCCAGGCCTCCCTTCACTACCTGCGCACGGGTCACCGGCCAGACCAGCTGCCCCTCTGGACTCACGAGGATGACTGCGTTTTGTTGTCAGGCGAGTCCAGCAGCCAGGATGCCCTTATTGAAAAATACGGGGAGGATGGCTTGGCAAAGAGAATTGCTTTCCTTCTTGGCACAGATTGAGCCGATCAAGGACAGAGGATCTTCTCTGGGACCGCTCTTTTAGAACGTTTTGCTGACTGTTGCAGCTTACTTTTGTAAACCCAGTGCAAAGTGTTGTTTATTAATGAGCGTTTTTTCATCTTGTGTTCCAATCTATGTCCTGGGTTTATGGAAGGGTTCTGGCTTTGAAAACTGTATTTCAAAGTGTTTGATACTCTTGGGTATCTTAGGTAGTGTTCAGCACCATTCTTGACTTCCAGGTGTCATGGTGAGTAACTCTTCTTCAGGACTAATCCAATGCAGTGTATTCAGATTCACTATTCAACTATTGATCATTTTTCTTCATGCTTTTATAAATCATTTTAATGCATTTATTCCTAGTCCTAGTTCCTCTTGCACTTATGGTAACAGTGTTGCAGCTCCAACTCTCCTTTATCTCCCAGTGTACCCAGGTTTTTGATTCATCCGGCCCATAATTGCATATTTGAACATCTGCACTGATTAATATAGCATGTAAAGCACACCTGTACTGGATTTTGAAACATGTCTAGGTACAATGAGTGCATCATCCATTTGAAAGCATTGTTGATTTTCCAGTAAAATATCATGTGGAGATTGGATTATAACCCTTGGAAGAGTATGGGGACCCAGAACTGGTACTGGTATTGGCTAAAAACGCTGAATTACAGATTATAAATACCCTCCCCTAGGGCTATGCACATAAGTCTCTTTCTTTGTACATATTTTTAGACTTTGAAATATTTGTAAATGTATGTGGTTCTATGGAAAAATGTAGTTATACAGTGAATCAAATAAATTGCCATGTACCTATATAAAATATTCCACATTTGACAAAATTGTAAATGACCTAAAGTATGAAATGACAGTCATGAATGTGATTGTCTTGTTCTAGTGATAGATATGCCTTTAATGTATATGTAAGTGGATATTGTTAGTTTTTTTTCACATGGCACTCTACTGCTAATAAATGTGAGCAGTGCTTTCTGCATATTCATAATTAGTGTTACTGTGTCTATTGTAATGTTTCTGTTGTTCATATGCATTTGACTTCATTTTCATTTAAGCTGCACCAGAGATGATCTAGTCATTTGTATGACTGGATGTCGGAGTTTGACTTATGGGTTCTGTTTTGTGTATAGACATTGTTTTCACAGATTTTGTCACAGTCTCTTTTTGTCCAAGTAAACTGAATCTGAACCCCAAAATGTTTTTGACATGTGAAATTTCCAATTATAGCAAGTCAGAATACTTTGTAATACAGCATTGTTTTCTGTGCATTAAGTGAATTTTGTATATTCAACATTTCTAAAAAATATATTTTTTAATATGTGGTTAATTGGGGGGGGGGTCATAAGGCATTTATAATGATTTAATCTGTATAATCTGTGAAGTTTATTATTTTGTTACATACCACTGTATTTAATTTTAAAAAACTGATGAAAGTGAGCAAAACTAGGTGTACCTTTGAGTCTGGAATTGGTCATCTCTACATTAATACTGTTAGTTTTTTATTTACTGAAAACAAAACGTTTTTCTTTCCATGAATGTATCTGATGTTTGGCAGGATGAATATGAATTTCGTAATATACTTTGCAAAGATAAAGATGAAAAAATCCCACATATTTAAGATTTAACCATTGAATCTGAAAAGTTGGGAATGTCTTATACCTGCACTGTTTTCCTGATCTTTATGACTTTAAAGTGATTGCAATTTCTCGTGGTAGTTTTATATGATTTTGTTACTTTTGAAATGGTTAAAACTGAAACACTAGTGAATGTTCCTATAATCAGTATTTCACAATGCTTCGCACAACATCTGGTCTAGAGATAAAGGAATAAAGAAAGAATGAATCTGAATGATCACTGGACATACCGAATCAATCAATGGCAAGAAATGCCTGACCTTTCAGAACTGGGTTGAGTAGCGAATAAAAATTAAATTAAAATTGTTCACATCCCAGTTACACATTTAGACTTTTTTGTGATCCCTACTCTCTCTGTTCGCCAGAGATGGAGCACTTTCAATATCATGTCTGCTTATATCACAAATTGTGAAAAAGTTTTGTAAGACAACACAAATTATCTTATAATTGTTAATTTTTATATTGGTATGTTAATGTACAGTATTTACCCAAACCTGATGGCTTTACTAAACTTATAGGCAAAGTACAATATTCAATTAGCCTATTTAACCTAAGTTTTCCAAAACTAATTTCTGGTCAGAACCGCACCAGTTATTTGGCATTAAACGTTTTGGGAGAATTAAAAGCACCACAGCTTTGCTTGTTATTGAGCTGATGACATGTACTGTTGTAGCAGAAGGCATTACTTGTTAAAAAATCATGTTATAAATTGTCCTCGGAAAGTAAAACCAAAGATACGCGACTACCACCTATCGTCATCATTTCGAAATTTGCGTTCCACCACATTCTGGAGCCGGATATATTGGTCCTCTCGCTGCTCCGTAGATACAAATTGCTTACCGAGAGAGATTGTTGTTGTCAAAATTTGAAGAGGGAGATAGGATTGTTAGCCGTTTCTTCCTCCTTTTTCGCTCTGATCACTGACTGGACTAACACCGAATTAGGAAGAGACGCGACACAGTCATACACAAGACGGAGAGTGAAACCAGCCAGGGCACCGTGTATGTAATTTTAATTATCTAAAATAAGCTTCAATGGCTGTCTGCGAGTGAGTGTGCATACAGAATATGCGAATGGACATTCAGTGTTTGTTTATAATATCTGTTTTTAACAATCTATAGGTGTTGTATAATGTTTCTAAATATTATTTTTTCAAACCGCCTCCTGTACATAACAAATCCCCATCTGTTTGCTTTCACTTGATCAAACTGGCTAATATGTATCTGTGCATGTTACAGTATGAAGCACATAGCTACAGTATGTGCACTTATCGTCAGTTTATTAAGATTCCCAGTTCCGATTATTACTGTATTTCCTGGGAGTTTTTTAATATTTTTTGTACGAGCTGCGTTGGATCGGATAGTCTGTATCCTCGAGAATGAAGGACAGTGCTTACAAAAGAAGTATTTAAAAATAATAATAAGAACGATTAAAAGTATAGGTTATGATATTAAGATAATTTTTACGTGCGACTGTTTGCGCAAAACTATAACCTTTATCTTTAATAAAGGTAAAAAAACTTTACATTTATAGGGATGTAAAAGGATGTTATGGAAAAAACGCCTCTTCTCCTGGTCCTTATGAAGGCAGTGGATGTACACTAATCAAACTCGCTATACATTAATGAAACCAGAACAAACGCACAACCAAGAGGAAAATTCAGGGCAGTAATACTTTAAAATTGAACTTAACTGAAATTGAATAACTTATTGTTGCGATGTGATAGTCAGGAATGTTGAATTGTGGACTGTAAAATTATTTCCGCCATGGTCAGTACTGACACCTTTGGGGAGGGAGAAACCTTGAAGAATACAGTATATAGTCATGTCCAATTTTCCCCACTCCCGTTTCTGTTTTTATCATGAAGAAAAATCTGGCTCACTCACTCTTCCTATCCAAATCCCAAACTGTTTTTTTTTAGAAGAACAGCATCAATCCCAGTTAAAAATGGCACTTAGAAGTCCTGAATGAAGAAGCAATGACGCCGTGTCCAGGCTAAGGCTAAGTCCTTATTCTTAAAAATATTATCACGCTAATACTGTACATGTTTTTCTTTTCTTAGTTAGAACAAAATGAAATTGGGAAGTGTTTTTTTCTCATTTTTAAAAAAGAGAGGCAAGCTCATCTTGATTGAAAACACTTAATAAATGCATCCCATAACGTTTTATAGGCCTAGATGAGACCGCGTCATGAATTAGGTTAATGGAGCCCTTTGGCCTTTTTGTTTTAAAATCTTGCGACACGCCCTGTGGCAATGGTTAATGGGCTTTCAATTAAAATGTATGTGTAGTCCCAAGTGTGATATGTCATTTCAATGAAGGCATTATAATATTCAGCATCTTGACAGCTTCTCCAAAATAATGGTAACAGCACAGAACAGGCATGTGCAGAGATATTTACAGAGTCCATGCAGAAGCTTTCAGCAATGAGGTCAGCTTTATGGTTGGGTGTTTGAGTGTGAGGTGTAAGGAGGCCTCTGGTGTGTTTGTTTCAGAGCTGTCCCCTGGAGCGTGCCCACCGGCAGGGAGAATGAGCTCAAAGGGGGGTGGCACTGCACTGTCCCGCCGTACCTACAGGCTGGCCTCCGACAGTGACAAGCCAAAGGTGGCAGGTGAGTTCAGCAGTTGGGAGGGAGGGGGGTTCTCAAATCATAAGTTCATGGCTTCCACCAGGCAGTGTTGTGGAGGGGGCAGTGTGGTTGAGGTGTCACTTTTTCTTTTTTGCAACTAGGAGAACCAATGTAAATCACACCTTAAAGACTAAGTGTATTTTATCCTGCCAATCCACAGAAAACTAGACGGATCTCACAGGTACAGTTGAAACACAACTAGCTGCATACATTAGACATGGTTTAGCATTCTGAGTTTACATCTATTCCTCATTAGGAATTCAGCCTATGAAGTTTAATGGGAATGGTGAAATCCTTGTAAAATAAATTATTGCTCTGCAGCTATTGGCAGTAGATTCATTGTCTTTTACTGCTTCTGGCATTGAAGGTGTAGAATGCAAAAGCATTTTCCCCTGATTTTGTGTGTTTTCTGTATTGCTTTTGGATCACGTAATATGAAACAATTGCTATAAAGCAGGAACTAAATCTTCTATAATCCCTCAATTTTCTTGATTTTACATTTAAAAACAGATGGTATTGTACAGACTTGAAGCTTTAAATTTACATTACTGTTCCTTGATTTGATTTATGTTTTTTCAGAGAGGTTTAACCTCAGTTAAAAACTATTCTCCACAGAGAACAATTTTAACCATGACTTTGAGTTCAGAATAATTGCTGTTCTTGTGTCTTATTGGGGTGGATTTAAGTCTTTATATTTAATGTTAATGTTTTATAAACACCAGTTACAGTTTCTCACTTCAGCAATCTAAGGGTTTTTTTTTATTGTGGATTGGGTTGTTTGAAGAGCTAAAATCTTTATTAGAAATGTGATCCACAAAATCTCTCAATAACCTTGTCATTGGATTGGCTGATTTTTTTATTTGCATGATGCCAGGATACTGTTAGTGTTACTGTCTGCTTGATTTAACAATGAGGGCTTCGGTTGTGCCATGTAACGTACTGATGCACTACTCTGCCATTTGTTATCCATGAATTCTCAGTACGTTTTGAGTCATTTCCACCAGAAATGCTGATAATGCTGAATTAAATTTTCTTGATGGAGGTGAATGAAAATAAGCAAGTCAGCCTAGGCAACTAAAACTAGCACAGCTGTCATTCCATAGCTGGGTAAGATGTTTAGATACTGTGGCAAAATAATTAGGTTTTGCTGAAAGGTGAATCTCCGTGAAGATTTGAAGATTGTGTTAACTGTTTCAGTGGGAAAGACAGGCAGTTTATAATGTGGAAAAAGTTTACTGCTGTTCTGACAGCTCTGTGTGCTGTAACATCTTGGCTATTTAATACGTCAGCTGTGGAAGCCGTGCTCTTTAAGCAAGACCAGCTTGATTTTGCTCTTAGTGAAGAGAGGCTACAGCATTTGGGGATAGTTATGTGGTTGGAAGTGAGGAAGGAGTGTGTGGAGTGAGCCGTTCATCTCTGGGTAGTACACTTGAAGGGCACAAGAGATAAGATCACTTTACTGACCATATACAATGTCCTGCATTAGGAATTCGTCTTTTCGCATACCCCAACTTGCTCTCTGTGAGATACACAGACAGGGAGAGAGCCTGGGGTCAGAGCACAGGGTCAGCCATTGTACAGTGCCCCTGGAGCAGCAGGGGCCCAAGTAGGATTCCTCTGCTGGCCGCAGGATTTGAACCGGTAACCTTCCAGCCACAAGCGCAGATCCTTAGCCACAGAGCCACCGCCCCACCCCAATAAGGCAGTCCCCATTATACTAGCACCCTTATAAAAGATGCCTTCACCCCACCTCAGTGGATGAGAGGGTTCTGAATACATTTACTGAGATGTCAGTCTTCCCGAACACATGTTGTCTTTGTTCCCCCTCTCCAGGCATCGTGAGTGAGAAGCTTCTGAGTGACTACCTACACCATGTCTTCCCCTCCTCCGACAAGCAGAGTCAGCCAGCCGCAGCCTTCAGGTAGGCTACTGCCTCACTGTGGGCAAAGGCTTCTGTTGTGTCAACAGTGCTGAAAGGGGGGAAAGAAACGCTCTTCGGCAATGCAAAATGAAGTAGAGGTTGAAGAATAATCTAAAACGAGAGCGTTTTTTTTATCATTGTAATATCAGTTATTACAACTATCATTCTCACGCACCACTTAAAATCCAACCCCTTGTCCTAGCTGTGGGAGGCGGAAACAGGCAACAGTACCAGATTGCCAGACATCCCTTCTAACATCAAAGCACAATACAACAGGTGGACACCTGGAACATCTGCACTACGTCTCTCCAGAGTACAGACCAAGAACAAATTGAAGTACAGATTAAATGGAGAAAATGGGGCTGGATTGGGCAAACAATGAGGAAAGCAATAACTAACACCATCAGGCAAGCCCTTGCTTGGACCCCGTAGGGGAAGAGGAAACATGGAAGACCATGGAACAGCTGGAGAAAAACAGTGGAGGCTGCGGAAGAAACATGATCATCATGGAGGGTGATGGAGACAACTGTGCACTATCAAGCCCACTGGAAAACATTTGCGGATAGCAAATGTTCCCCAAAGATCAAAAGGGTTTAAGGAGAAGAAAATCTGCATCTACGCTCTGTTGAAAAGAATATTGTTGGGCCATCTCAGTTGACAATTGGCGAAAAATAAATGCTCATCAGCATACATACAGCAATTGCTAAACTGTAAGACCAAACACTAATTAATCAGGCTCTTGGAATTGTGATCATTGTCATGTGTGAACTCTGCTTGAGGGTTTTATTATTAATTAAAGCAGCATAATTAGCAAGAGATATACAATAGTGTTTTTAACTTGGAAGTAGAATCAGCCAAGTATAAGCCTAATGGCATGTTATGTGCCAAAACGTGGAACAATACAGAAAGATGCATCATTTTAGGAGAGAAAACTAAACTTTTTTACTTTTCTTTTAAATATTGATGATATTTAACAGTTTTTATATTTAAACCTGCAAGTAAGCTCTTGCAGCAATATAAAGCAAAAATCTTAAAATTGTTAAATTGATGGAAATTAATTATGTAATCTGATTCATAATATTTCATTATGAGATAAGTACACTACAGTTCTCAATATATAAGCTTCAGATATCACATGTACGTGTTGAAGGTACAGTATAGGCAGAAGCAGAAAGACTGGGAACATGTTTACTTATTAATTTAATTGACAGATTTTTTTTTTATCCTAAGGGGCGTAACAATTGACATTTATATCGGTGGGTATTTTACTGGAACAATTCAAGTGAAGTACCCTGATGAAGAGTACAAAAACAGTGTCTCATCTTGAATTTAAACTCTCAACCTTCCAGTTATGAGTCTTGAACCCGAAGCACTACTCCACGCTGCTGCTTGCTAGCAGGTAGCCACATATTGAGTTGAAACGGAGTTTGCTAGAATGTTTTTCAATTTCTTTGAAAAAAATGTCTTTCCATAGATGGAAATTCCTACTTCAAAAATACAAATGAACTTCATCACCTTGTAATAAATGTAGTAAAAGTATGACTTAAAGACAGTATCAAAAATAAAAATCTGTGGCCTACACAGAAAACGGTTGAAGTCAAATCGGAAGCTTTTTTATAAAATGCCATCCAGTCATCCAGGACCCAGCATTTCTCTTAACCTTTAGTGTTGCGCAGTCTTTCCACCAGCCCCCAAACCCCTGTTGCTGGGTCAGGTTTCCCTAAGAGCTCTATAGATAGAATATGAGCAAAGATGAGATGATTTGCAAAAATAGAGCAGGAAAGCAGTATGTGAGACTGACCATGTGAGCTCAGAGTTCTTCATGTGTAAGACGCCAGGGATTTGATCTCATTCCAGTGCACAGGGAATCATTCGGCCATAAAGAACCGGCCTCGGGACCTGCTCCAGTGCTTTTAGATGGGACACGGGGGACACTGGCTTAGCTTTTAAACACTGTCTCAGTGATTAGATGCTCAGGGATGTCACGTTTAGTCAACCGTACACACACTGTGGTTCTGATTTTTTATTCTGTTTTGGGGAGTTTTGTATCTCAAGAGGGATGGGTTTTGTTAGAATTTTGCCAAATCAGTTCGTTTCGGCTTGAGGAACCCCTTTCCTGTAAGCAATGTGGATGATTTAACGGCACTCTTTTTTTTGTAGCGATAATAAAAAACACAGGCTTTTAAACACCTGAATCATATTCTCAGTGATAGTTGTTCTTGATGTGTTTATGTTCTTGATGTAAATCTGAAGTGGTACTGAGTGATCAGTTTATTCTAGGGTACATATGTATTGCAGACCTCATCCACTAACAGCACCACTTGTTTTAGCCAGTCACTGTTCTCACCAGAGCTCAGTGAGAACAGCCACATAGCCACATAGCCAGCAGCCATATCACCCTGCAGCTCACAACTGGTAGCCCACTGAAGCTAAGCAGGTGTAAATCTGGTCAGTACCTGAATGGGAGACCTCCTGGGAAAAAAACTAATCTCCATCTATGAAATGGCTTCATCACTCTGTTCTCCTCCCACACTGATAGCTGGTGTGTGGTGAGAGTACTGGTGCACTATGGCTGCCGTCACATTATCCAGGTGGGGGCTGTACATTGCTGGTGGTGGAGGGGAGTCCCTGTATCATTACCTGTAGTCATTACCTGTAAAGCGCTTTGAGTGGAGTGTCCAGAAAATATCGCTATATAAGGAATAAAGTAAGTAAGGAATTATTATTATTGGAGTTTCTTGGGGCTTTTTTGATTGGCGTTGAACTTAAAAGGACGCATTAAAAGGTGAACATAACTTGTCTTGCCTGTTAATATTATGGCCTTAGAGACATATCACCAAAGTATTGTTTTCTGTTGGTGGGTTTGGTTGTACAACTGACTGAGCTGATTCTGTTCTGTAGGAAGCCACTGACATTTCAGGATTTGGGCGCTCACCTGGAGAGGCTGCTGTCTGATGGAGAGCCCACAGATGACAACAGAGGTCAGCATAGGATGCCAATTGCTAGGACAGTGCCATTCATGCCTGTTTGTTATTCTTTACAATTTAACTTGCCTCAATTCTCACTCACCTCCCCTTGTAAAAAAAAAAAACTCACTTGCACAACGGGATATCTAATTAGATAAGTGCCCACTCTGATTTCAGAGTGAAGCAAAGCTATGTTAAAGGCTTTATGGCAGCAAAACATACTGTATATGTTGGTTATGTTGGGTGCCTATTAAGTATGTATTACTGTGATAGATACAATATGAATTTACCATATACGACTGCCCTTGTGCCTGAATGTGTGGTTTTGTACTTTCTGGGGTTACCCAGCCAAGATTAGTGCACATGACAATCTGACATACTTGTGACCTAGACAGGGCACTTTTGATGATAAACTGAGAGCAGTATTAACAAGAAGACTTTCCGCTGCTCTTAATGTGTACTCGTTGTTTTTTTTACTAAATTGGGGAAATAAGCTCTTGTGCTTCACCCCGACCCTCTAAGGGTAAATCAGTCACTGGAAGTAGAGGGATGGATGTGACTGTTCACTTTATTCCATTGCTCTATTGTCAAGGAAAGTGTAAATGCATTTCAGTGGTAAATGTTTCATGAAAATTAGCCCTTCATGTATAATTCTGTTGTTGTACAAGCTGGTGTAGGTTTCCGATCTCTGCTAATTATTGCTCTTTTCTTTAATTGGCGACTGGAGAAGAAATGTTAATGTTGCTAATATCCCCGAGCTGTCTTATGACTTTAGGTCTGCAATCTGCAGTCTGCTCTAGGGCTGCAATTTACTACAGTACCTGTGGATTTACATTCAATTAACTCCTTTTAAACTGATTCTCTTATTTGAGCAGTTGTTTACCAACGTCCTTATGGCTGCTAATGGCAATTGTGAGGTACAGTAATACTTCCCAAAAGCAATTGCAGTAACATAGAGCCATGGTCATTATATATGATAGGATGTTTCATGCCCTTCTGTGATTTATTATACACGTGCACCCTAGATCAAGCTGTGGATGGTCGCCTTGGCCCCTCGACTGTTGTCCTGGACCATACCAGCGGCTTTGAGGGGTTGTTGCTGGTAGACGATGATCTCCTCGGGGTAAGACCTCTCTGTATTTTCCTGCAGCGACTCATCAAAGACATGTCAGCAGTCACTAGGCACCATGTAACCATGGTACCATGGTTTACATGTCCTGGCGGTGTGCTGGAAGAGTGATCTGGGATCTACGCTTTTAAAAATGTACAGGGTATTGCTGATAAATATGACCAGCTGTAAAAACAAGACTGCATTTTTTTTCTTCTCTTTAATCAGGTAATTGGCCACAGCAATTTCAGCTCCATCAGAGCCACAACCTGTGTTTTTAAAGGTACAATAATTTAAATTAAAAGTATTATTTTATGTTAATCACTGTTCCTAGGAGTACTGGAGTACTGTTTATATTGAGCCCTAGACTCTTTCATTAGGGAATCTGAAATTTAAACTGAACAACCTTTTCAGGCTTTTATTAGTAAATCACTATCTTGTAAAATGCCATGCTATTAACGTAAAGGATAAAGATCTAATATTGTTTTATAGAAATTATTGTAGAAAACATCATAATACTGCAAAGTAAAAATCTGTGGGCAGTTAGCATGCCTATTACAGAAGACTTTCCTCTGCTATCATAAAGGTATTTTGTGTAGACATTAATGGAACAAGATGCCGGAAAAAAAATCGTTTTGTACTCTTGTATAGGGAGTTTCTTCTTCTCCGTACGGCCGTATCTCTAAGTACTTTAAAATAATGCCATCTGTTCTTTCACATAGCTGCTGTTTTAATCGCAGGCTATGAAATCAGAACCATCAAGAGTGTGCTCAGGGTGTCCTGGTTGGAGTAACTGTACGTGTTCTTCTGGTTAGGAAAGTGGACCTACGAGGTGCTCATTTCCTCTCAGGGGTTGATGCAGATCGGCTGGTGCACGCTGAACTGCAGGTTTAACCAGGAGGTAAGCAGGCCAAGAATACTTGCAGGCATTACGGTGCCAGTCGATGGGGCGTTTCTTATTTCCACTGACCTCCCGCTGGGTCCGCCTTCCTGATGGATCGCCTTTGAACATTCAACTGCCCCGAATGCAGGACCCCACGAAGCAAGAGGGCCGATGTGCTCCTCGAGTCTGCAGTAGCTTTTTAATCCTTCTGTGTGCTGTTTTTAGGAGGGAGTGGGCGACACACCCGACTCATATGCTTATGATGGAAACAGGGTACGCAAGTGGAATGTCACCACCACCAACTATGGCAAGGTGAGAGGACTCACTCTGTTCCCCCTGCTGCAGTGTAAGAGCTTGTTGAGTGGTACTGAATGTGGTATTTTTTTGTTAGTATAACTGTAACAGGGAAGGGACTGGTTTTCTGTGCCAAAGGGAGCTCCATATTACTTATCTGAGGCTAAACTCTTTAAAAAAACCTCTTTCAGCACAACAAAGGGAATTATTAAGAGGGTATTGAAGAAGAGGGCCTTTTCTCTTGTGCTCTAACTATAATAAAGAGGTGATTATACTATAGTTTTGAAAAAGCGTTGCTTAAGAAAGGAATGGTTTTCATATAAATGCTGATGTCTTGTGCCTCACTATTACTACATTAGAGGAATTCCTCCTGTGCTCAGTGTGTCTTGTTTTTTCTGTCCTAGTCTTGGGCTGCTGGGGACATTGTAAGCTGTTTGATAGACCTGGATGAGGGGACAATATCATTTTGCCTGTGAGTCACTTGTGATTTATCTCTAGAGTCTTGAGTGCACTCCTAGGACATCATACAGTTTTTCTACCGCAAAAAAAGCAACAGTCCCTCCTGAGCTACGTTATAATATAGTACCTACAGTACTGTATAAATGTGTACAAAATTAAAATAATTAAAAAATAAGAAAACTAAGAATGAGGGGTAATAAAATATCATGTACCAAAGCTACAAGAGAAGCTCAAATGCATCTCATCCTTAACATACTCACCTTGTGTTCATAATAAAGCTGCATGAACATAAAAAGCATATTAAGTGCTTAACCTTACACAGAGATTAATAATGCATAACTTCAAATATTGAAATGCAAACTTTATACAGTGCTTACATTTTAGTAGCCCCATTTACAGGTAAATATACACTGGCTGAATAGATTTAATATCCAGCTCACTTTTTTACTATCCATATTTAACTGAACATATAATTCTTAACCACAGAAGTAAGTTCTACCATTTCCTGACCTTTATGTTTGGGTAGCACAAAATCATTTGAGACTGCTGCACATGTCAGATTATATTATTTATTAGTCACTGCTGTCATGTATGTATGATAATGCTATATGAGAAGGGCTGGTATGCCAAGAAAAATATCTGACACTTAAATGATGCCTGCAGGGAGTTGCCAATCCTTGGTATAAATGATCAGTCCACTTCTTGTTTTGGAAGTTATCCTGTACTTTGATAGAGGATGCAGCCCCCTGTCTCAGGGGAACTGATTATAACCAAGTGCGAGCCAGGGTCAATCAAGGAGTTTGTATGGGTTACCTATAATATGAAATAGTCTAACACTATGACTAGTTCAGGTGGGTAACTGCGTCAGCATGCGTAGGCTGCAAAGGAACAAGTAATAGGTTTATTCCATGCTGAAAAAAAGAATAAAGAGAACTCAACGTTTCTTTCTTCTTTTTTTCAGCATGGAATAAACCTATTACTTGTTCCTTAACACTATGACTGTCACAAATGGGCCTCAGCCTTCTGCGGAGGGCTGCTGATTAGACCCTATGCAGTGCGGTGTAACCTGGGACAAACAGGAGGGGGACATCAGGGAAAACACACAAGGGTTTATTCGCGAGGGTTGTGCTCAGTGACAACAGGTGCTCCGGTGAAAAGGGGAAATCGAGGCATCCAGGTACAAGCGAATCCATGGGGCTAAGTCAGGGTGCAGTCCAATAATCCTAAACCGGGTGATCCATCCAACCAGACAGACACAGGGAAATCAGGAACAGTCCAAGAACATACATGGCCAGGTCCTCCAGACCCCGGCCGCAGGGGGCGTGATGCCTCTGGCAAGGCCTGTGCCCTCCGACGACTCTGCGGTCTGGTTCTAGGCGGGCCCCTGGACATCTGTGTCCTAGCTCTGAGCCCTGAGTATGGGAAGCTCTAGGCTTATATATCAACACTGATTCTTAACACCTGGAATTAATACAGCCATCAAACTAGGACTCAGGAATTTGGAGCGCCCCCTAGGGGAAAGGATGCTAAACAATGACAGTACACTGATAAAATTAACCTTTTAGTTTCTTTTTTGTCTCCTTATTTAAACATACCGTACTTAGCCCTTTTCTTTCATTTTATATATTACTTCGCTTCCCACTGTCTTTCTGCTACCTTGTCTCTTCTTCCTCTGTCATTCATCATCTCTCTCTCCCTCAGTAATGGGCAGTCCCTGGGCGCAGCCTTCAGTAACATCAAGATGGGCCCAGGCATGGCCTACTTCCCAGCAATCAGCCTGTCCTTCAAAGAATCAGTGGCGTTCAACTTTGGCAGCCGCCCTCTCCGATATCCTTTCACTAACAGATAGTCTGGAGCTTGGCAATAGAGTTAGGATTTTTTTGTAAGGTATATCACAGTAGGTAGAATTTCCTAAATATTTTTCCTCAGCCACAGAAGTTTTGACTACAACAAGGAGTAAACTATTGAAATGTATGTCAAACAACCAGTTGAAATCCATAGTAAGGAGAACCTTCATTAAGATTGTAAGGCTGTGCTGAAAACTGTTAACATTCGTACTGTAAAGCATTGAGAAATGAGCACATCTACATTGGGCCTTTGGGCTTATAGAATGAATAAATGCAGACTACTGAATTAAATAGTTTTAAGTCCTGGTCTAACTAGACATTTTCAAGATTTGTTATGTATTGGTCCAAACTATAAGATTTACAGGAGTGGTTCCCAAGGTGAAGTTTCTTTTATCCCTCCAGAGGGAAATAAAAAACAAAACAAAAAACTAAATTTAGTTTTTATCAGCATTCTCCAGCATCATTATGTTTGGACAAACAGGACTCCAATAAGAAAATGGAAGTGGCTGTCTGAAAAGTTAATAATTAATATCTATGCTGATGGTATTCTTGCTGTTAAACAAAACTCAATAAAAAAAGCTTCATTTTAATTTTGGTTTTGGGGATGCATTAAAATTAAAAATAAATTATTTGTAGTAATGTTGATCTAAGTAAGGGTATAATGACCACCATGCATATTTTGAGCAGTGAATTATTTTTAGTCTGGCTCCTTTTAATCATTTACAGTTTTGCTGAGCACAAAATGTTACAGTGCTCTAATAAAAGTTGATGAATTTGTAAGCAACAAATTGACAGTTATCACTATTTACATAGAACTAGACCATTTCTAGTCAGACGGAGAAAACCATTGGTGTCAAATTTGTTTTAAGTAAGTTGATTTACAAGGTGAATGTTTTGTTACGTTTTTTGTGTGCTTTGTCAAAAAGAGGAAAGCTTAGTTATTTATAATACTTTTCTTATTTTCACAAACCATGTTAAGTCATATTTGTATAATAATTTGACAAAGTTAGGACAAAACACACAATGAGGGAAATTATTTTTATGATTGAGTGCTCTGGGATGTGACACGAAAGGTGCTGTGTAAATAAAATGTCCAATTTCTACTACTGTATTCTGAATTTGGGAAATTATCCTTTCACAAACTTGTCATCCTGACCCTTGAATTCATGGTGATCATTTGAAGTAGCCACTTCAAAACTGAGAAATTGGTGACCACTGGTTTGGCATATTTTATTTAAATGTAGCAGTCCTCTGTTGGGGTTAGATTGCACTTCCATTTGATAGCTCAAGAACCTAAGGACCAAACAAAGTCTATTCTTTGTGATTCCCAACACCTCCAGCTTTTTGTCTAAATACTGTAACTGTCTATGCTTTCTGTGTGTACGCCCTGTGGGTTTACCCTCTGTGCAGAATCCAAAAAGGCTTTTTGAAGACTCAGAGAAGTCTATTATTTTGTTGCCAACTGCGGAGATTAATTTCTGTCCATCTGCCCTTTGTATGCCTTAATTGTCTGTTATAGTATCATCCTAGGGCCTTTATATGAACACGTCTTTGTGTAATTCCTTAGCCCCCTGTGTACATATCCTGTAGAGGGGTACATGCCCTTGCAGAACCCACCCACCGCTGACCTCCTCAAAGCACAAAAGCTTCTGGGATACATCAAGAATGTGCTGTCCACCAGAATAGACGTGCAGGTATGCTCTCCCTGAATGAAGACGGGACGGTCTGTTGCCATATCCTCATCGTCACAGCCTTCATGTCCTGCCCTGTCTTCAGCCTTGTTAATGTGTTTGGCAGGAGGGGAAGCTGGTGGAGAAGGATAGCTCAGCCTGGCAGCTGCAGGGGGAGCCCACAGTGTTGGTGACACTGGCACATGTCTTCAACTACTTCGCCCCTCTCATGGTCAGTATAGCTGCTCAGTTCCCTAGATAAACACGTTTGTTCCGAAGCATGTTTTACTGATGTACAGTTCACTCAATCTGGATCTTCGAAGACTTACACTCATCTCCTTGTCTGCTGTTGCCACTGGATTTATGTTCCGTCTGGGGGCAGAATACTGTTAGAATTATCATGTTACCCCTTGGTAACTGGTTGTACCTTTGGTAACACCCAGCCATTAAAGTTAATTACATTAACAGCTGCATTAGTTAAGAACCAATCCCTGACATCCAGTTTTCTTATGCATGTATTACAGATACACGAGAGCCAAAAAAAAAGACTTGGAATGAAATACACTGCAATTACAGAGATCTTGAAGTGCAGATACTGTATATGTTGTTTTTCTTCATTAAAAAAAATATATTTTTTGCCACGATGAGTCACATTACATTGGAATATTATTTGGTATAACATATATATCTTGTCTGTCAAAATATCCTATGTATAAAATATGAAAGGTTTAACATTTTTTCATTCTGTTGATTTTATACCACACAATGTCATTAACACAATCTCATAACTCATAATTGCTTACTTACATAATTAAAATTCAGTATTACTGGCTAAAGGTTTGTCACTGTTGATAATAACAATCTTAAATGAGAGTCCTTGTCTAGACCATGCTAATAATATGTTCTGTGGCTGTGGGGCAACTTGGTACTCAGTGTCATGGTGTCTCTGTGTGTCCACAGTGTAAGGTCTACATAGTGGAAGATGTCCTTATGAATTTTCTGCTGAGTATTTTAGAGGGGGGTGGCTCAGTGGATGAACACCCCCTCATTCAGCAGCTCCTGGATCTCTTTTGGCTGCTGATGGAAGTAAGTGTTGTAGAAATGAATCTTTTTTCTTTTGTTGTCAGCTCATGACTCACAGTTCACTTAATAAGGCTTGGAGCCTGTCTTTGCATATTAGAGTTATTTCTCATTACTCATCTTCTCTTAAGCTTAATGGGGTTTCTTAATTAAACTGAAGAACAAGTCATGAACTGCTGGGTAGCTTCTTGTAGCTCATATGACCAAATCATCGACTTTCCTTTGCTGAGGAGAGCTCATAAAGGTCTTGTTAACATGTATTCTTTTCATTCCTTTGTAGTTCTAAAACCGATATTTCATTTTAACTTTATTCTTATTTTATGGTTCAGTGCCAAACAGTTACTCATTTCGTCAACTTTACCCCTTTTTATTTATTTTTTTATAACGAGAGCCGTGTCTAGAAAGTACTCTTCATTATTTTATGTTCACACCTCTATTTTTGCTTTCTTTGTGTTGAATTTTATGTAGAATTTCTCCCTTTGCACTAGGGTTGATCAGAATCACTGTGCTGAGCACTGGAGTGGGCTGAGTGCGCCTCTTGTTTTGCTTTCCAGGATTATGAGGTGAACGAATGCCTGAAGCAGCTGATGATGTCCCTCCTCAGGGCCTACAGATTCTCTCCCATCATCCCTGACTTGGGCTTCCAGGTAGTCTGGACTGTCAGTCCTTATCTCAATGCTGCACCAAAAGACTGAGATCTGAGAAACCTCATGATGTACAGGAATCTAAGCAATCGCTTTTTACTGCTCTGCCAAGACAGCCTGGTTCCCATAGTGTACCGCAGAGCGAAGTGCAATGGCCCATTCTCAGTCATTGCTCTCTGTGTGGGACATAGAACGGATTCAGTAATTGTGTTTTGTAAAGGCTGCTGTCTTTATTTTATCAAAGTGCTCTGTGGAACCTGGATGAATATAAGGCAGGGCTGAGTGACAAAGTCTTCGGTGTCTTAAGTGTTCTCTCTGACATGACTACAGAAGCGAAATGACCTTGTACTAAACTCTCCGGAAGCAGAGTGAGATTCGTAATCAACCTTAAAAAAGTATGTCTTTTTGTGGGGTTAGAAAATCATAGGTAAAGTGTGATCAATTTTTTTGAGCCTTTAAAATGGGGGGCATCCCACAATGAGACTCTGTTAAGGGAAAATTAGATAATGGAAAAAATTGATTACTTATCATTTAAATGCAGGTATTGTGAAATACAGCTTTTAAAAATTTAAGCTCAACTTAAGCACATTAGATCACTCTGGATCTTGGGCTTTGACAGTAAGTGAAACAGTGTTATCAGATAGTAGCTGAACAACTTACTCCTACCTGGACGTCCTTGTAAAATCAAACGTTTTGTGTCTTTCAGATCCATTATCTGCGCCTAACGACTGCTATCCTTCGACATGAGAAATCTAGGAAGTACCTTCTAAGCAATGTGTTATATCCTTTCACCTCCAAAACAGGAAGAAAGCTTCTCATTATTAAACCCCTAAACAGCAAACGCACACCTCTGTTCTATGCTGCTGAGTGAAAATCTTTATTATGATTTATTAGCTCTTAAAGTTAATGTATTGTGCAGTGTATTACTTAAAGTTATTTGGATTGAACTGATAGGTTCTGATTGAACTTATCTGTCACTATAATTAGGCTTTAATGTAGTGAGTCCCTCTACAAGGATATCTTCAGCTTATTTCTGCATGTGCGTGTGTTAGGATTAATGGGACATACAGTATGTTGTAATCAACATGGAGTTAAACCTTTGGGGGAAGGCTTGCGTGGCTGGTGAAAGTATTAAAGCGTTTGTACCCTTGACAGAGCCACGTTCGACGTTCTGCGCTCTGTGGTATTCTTCTTCATCAAGACCCCCTTGCGGGTCAAGGAGGCCGGCCTGGAGGAGCTCATTCCTACCACCTGGTGGCCAAGTCGCTTTGACAAGGAGGTGAGGGTTCTGTTTAACAGGGCTCGTGCGCTGAACCAGTTACTGAAGTGATGTCTCCCCCCTCGGAAAATCTAGACCGTGGTAGAAGATCCGTCCATGTGGCGGTGGCACTGACAACTAGGGAGTGGTGCTGTGCAAGTTCAAAGCCCACGACCACCCAGGATCATATCCCAGCCACAGGCAGTTAGAGCTGCACTTATCACACCTGGTTTAGTCTGAACCTTTCGCCTACCACAAAGACCTCCTGGCTTTGTAAGGACTTTATGAGGACGTTTCTGTCCAAATCACTTATGAATGAGAACGAACCAAAAGCCAAGTCACTCTCCTTTCTGAGAACTAAAATATGGTGTGAATTATCCTTAAAACCTCAAAATGCTTAGTATTTTTTTCCATTTTTCTTTTTTGATCTTTTGCAAATGGGGTTTGCCTTAGTAGTTCTGTGCATTTCTTTTAAGAAGAAGTGTGCATCGATTGTGAAGTGTCCCATAATTATCGTTAGAGGTTTACCTTTGAGACATTAGAATGTAAACAATTATTACAAATGAGCAGAGGCCTCAACAACATAGCTACAGTAGGTAGATTGTCCCATATTCCTAAAGAAGTTACTTCTAATCTCATTTTTAAATTCTCTTTAATCAAGTTTCCATTTGTGTCCTCTGTTCCACTTTTATTTTTTACTCTGAAGACGCCCACAGGGTTGACTTAGTCAAAGACCTTGAGGGTTTTTAGCAATGGTAGTCAGCCTGTCAAAATTCTTTAAGAATCAAGCAAGTTTTTATTTATAGTGTCTTAAAGGAGTGAGCCTGTACTGGGCTGTATAACAATACATATAGATGCTTCAGAGTTGTAGATAGTTATGTGTGTTTATGCTTCCTACTGGTCTGAGCTGTGTGGGTCTGCCATTGTTGATTCACGCACAGCTTTAGTGGGCAGTGGGTTAAGTATTGCTGTTGTGTTTCAAGGGGAAGGATGAGAGGGAGTCAAGAGAAGAGAGTGCTGAGGAAAGACTGAGGCGCAGGGCCTATGAGAGGGGCTGCCAGCGCCTGAGGAAGAGGATTGAAGGTGAGGACAGTTTTAAGTTCAAGTTCAAGTTCAAGTTCAAGTTTCAAGTTTATTGTCATTACCCTCATATACATGGTATATGGTATAACGAAATGCTATTTAGCTAGCTCTCGGACATAAGTAGTACAAAGAGAAAAAAAACAACAACAACAACAACAACAACAACAATACAATTGTGTAGCAAAAGAAAGACAGAGACAACAGGCAGTGTGCAAAAAACAATAACAGACGATGTGCAAAAAAAACAACAACAGGCAATGTGCAAAACAACAAAAAGGTAACAGGTTATGTGCAAAAATATGCATCAACAGAATAAAATAAAGGGATAGAAAGTATGGGGAGTGAGCTTTTGCCATGTATGGTAGAGGTAGATTTTCAATGTGTGTTTGGGTTTTTGGTAAGAAAGAAAGGAAGAAGGCACTGTGAGGTTCTTTTACTGAGTTGGTTGGCTACACTGAGGCACTGTTAAGCTCACTGGCAAAGTTTCGCAAGTACAAGATGCTAAACATTCCTTAAATTATCTTAATTCGCAGTACTAAAATATAGCGACACTGTTATTTAATTTAAAAGAGAATACTTTAACCCTCAACCCTAGCTCCACCCTCACACATGCACTAGGTGAAAAACAATGTTAAAGCCAAACTTCATTAAAATCCAAAACCGACCTCTGCGACTCATTTTTAAGTATTGCAGTCACAATTTAAACTGTAAATTAAAAAGTGTAGGCCACTTGCAACAATTGTTTCAATTGAATTGAAGGCTTTTCTGTTTTGGAGCTGGCTGACGGAGCTCAGATGTGGGATTAAGACTAACTGAAAGAAAAACAAAAGTTCTCAAATAGAGGGATGCACAGCTGGAGCAAAAGACAGTGATTATGATTCCAAAACCCATTTACAGTTGTGCCTCAAGAGAAGAGATGGCACGGGTCGTCCTGTTGCTAGAAACTTTACCTTTAAAAAAGTATAGACTTTTTCAAATGTCTTCGCCTCAGTGAGAGTTTTACAGGCTGGGACACTGTAGTTAATATGAATAGTGATACTGAATTTTGTTTTCCAGTGGTGGAGGAGCTGCAAGTGAAGATTCTCCAGCTAATGCTGAATAACAAGGACAAAGGGACGGTATGTTTTTCCGTGCTGAGCCATACGCGTCACACCATATTCGCATTTCTGTGCTGTGTTATCATCGGTGTCCTTGAGGTTTTTGGATGGTCCTTTCGGTTCCAGGCAGGAGAAATCAATGTTAATACAAATTTATCAAGTAGGTATTTTTTCAGATGCATTAATGTATCATACAAGGTTTGAAAAGCTTGCAATTGGAATTATCGCAATCATCTTTTATGAAAATGTTTTTACAGATACTTAACTGGTGGATTTGATTTTGCAGTAAGAAAAATATGTACCTTAGCAGAGCAAAACCAGCAAAATAGGTTGGAGGGGTAAGGAGGCAGCAGGTTTTTTTGTATTATTCACTTTTGCCTCATATTTTTGGATTATTGTTCTTAAAAGACTGCAATTCCAATGCTAACACACAGCATGGATTTTCAAAATGTGTGTTTTGCTTAATTGCAGAATTCACAAAATGCCCAGGTTAAACTTTTCTGTGACAGTGGTCACAGCCATGATATAACCTCAAGCTATAAGTCTTATAAGTATGTTTTAATGCACTGAGTATCAAAACAATATGAAAGCAGGTGGTAGACACTAATATATGTTCATTTTCTGTGGAGTATTCTTTAAAAGTCCATGTCATGATGTATATCAGTTAGTTTAGGAGCAGAAAAAAGTATGGCTCACAAAATCCATACTAATTAACATTTGAATTATAAAATACATTTATGATTTATTGGAGTATCTGTTTATAAAGAGCAGAAGCGTGAATGTTGATCAATAGTTATTGTATATTCTAATCTCAAGGATTTGATTTTTATATAATTTGCCCCTTTTAGGGTGAAGCCTCCCGGTATATCTTCCTTAATAAATTCCGCAAGTTCTTACAAGAGAACGCCAGCAACAGAGGGGTAAGACAAGCCAGCAGAATAGGAAAAGACACGTTTTTTCATATACGTTATTTTTTTAACACATTTATTGCAAAGTAAGATGTGCTCAAAAGCATAATGGTTGGAAATTAATATGTACTTTTTTTGTCAGGTATCATGCCAGATTGAAGGGAAATGGGAAAACCACTATTTTGATAAAGCATTGGACTATTTTGAAAAATAATTTCTTAAAACTGAATGGGGCTATAGATGTAACCTGATCTTGTGTGTAGCCTTTAAAGACATGAAGCACAGGATGACTGATGTCTATTTAGGCTGATTGATCGTCAAGCACTAATGAATGAGTGAGTGAGAAAGGGAGAGTGACCCCTTTATAAAAAGGGATCAGGAAATACTGGGCATTGTTTCAGGGCTTTAGGATGTTGGTTTTGAAGAAATCAAAAATATATTTAAAGTGTAGTGAACAAAACATAAGGACATTACTGCATACCTCTTAAAAGACAGTTTTGCTCTATTAAAAATATTTTTACACTGAGAGCTTTTAAGGTCATGCAACGACTTACAGGATGATCCTGTAAACCTTCGCTAATGGTTTGAATGGGCTGTTACAAACCTTCCTCGTGTTTTTCTGAGCATTTCAGAGGAAAGATCCAGCTGCGGTTTTGCGAAAGTGCTCTGCCTTCACACATTTAAACTGTGACTTGTATTACCCTGCCATAACTCCTCATTGTCCTTCCAGAATCCTACAGTGCTGTGCCCTCCTGAGTACATGGTGTGTTTCTTGCACCGCCTCATTACTGCTGTCAGGAGCCTCTGGGATGAGGGCAAAAGGAAGATCCCAGGGTGTGTGAGCAGCGAAGGTACAGTACCTTCTGGGCAGGTCTTAGGTCTTAGGTCACCTTATGGGCTGGAGGTCTCCTCGGAAAAGCTCTCATGCAGCTCAGATAAATCACTGGGGTTTGACCTCGGTCTTTGGTATACAGCTTGTTTGATAGAGGGTGTAAAGAGATGTCACACAAAAAGTAGCCCTCCTATGTTCATAGGAGTGTACACCCACGAGAGTTTTCTTTCCGTAAAATGGGTGTTCTTAACTTCTATCCAGACTGAAACCTGCATATCCACCTTCCTTACTGAATCTATTTGGAGGTATTTTAATTTTATGTGTAACACACCACTATAGCACACAGGTACTGTAGTTAGAGACCAGGAGTACAATCTGTGAAGCCTTTTAATTTTGGTGGTCTTGTCACTTGCCCTGAGGCTCACATCCTGAGTACCCTTACACTGAACTGAGAACCTCTCTACACTATGATCCTATCATCAGTCTTCATAATAAATTTATTAGGTGCACTGACAGAGTTTTTTATCACTGATTCTTCACTGTACTTTAGGCTTTCAATTCTAATAATTAATCTGGCATAATGATGTTCTTAATAGATTTGTTAGATTATACTCAGGATGGAAGAAAGCATTGCACCAGACTACATAATCATTGTGTGTGATGTGGATGTGTGTCTTTAGATTAGTTCCTGTCATACAGTTTTGAGAAACCTTTTTTTAGATTTTTGAATGAAATCTTTTACAGTGATTTTCCTGTCTGATTTGAATCATTATTCAGAGCATGTATATTAGGACACCGGATCATCAGGAAAGAAATTGCTTTTCGACTGAGATGTTGTAAAATTCTGCATTGAAGTTACTGTTCCTTACTTTCTGAAAACTGGTGGGGCACTCTGTTTCCTGTCTAGATGAACAGTATGTAGATGCAGCGTTTTTTTTTTTGCTTGGTATGCATCACTGCTGCAGTGCACAGAACAGATGTGTCATATGTCAAGGGGTGTTAGGGACTTGCAACTGTGATGACGGTTTCAGAATAGATCTAATATTCCTGCCCTATGTTTTTCTTTCTCTCCTCTCTCTGTCATTCTCAGAGGCCTACGTTCCTCCTCAGCTGTTTTACAATGGCAAGGTGGATTACTATGACCTGCAGAGATTGGGCGGCCTTCTCTCCCACCTTAAGAAAACCCTCAAAGGTCTGTGTTTTTTTGTGTGTAGAAATGCAGAGCCTGCTCTGGTAGAATCTTGTAGAACCCAAACTGAATCCCAAGCCATGTACTGTAACTCAAAAGGGCTTTTCTGCACTGTTTCTGAACTGAATATAGACATCTCTATAGAGGTGTCTCCTCTATTTCTTCTGTTGCCCCAAAACAGAAAGTTTGAATTTCAGTTTGTTGATGTCTGCATTTTGAACATCATGACCTGTTGTTGCCTTTTTGCTCTTCTCTGTTATTCACTTTAATAGCTCTATTTTCATTATTACAGTTAAAAAAATGAATTTGGATTCATAAATAGGGGGCAAATTAAAATAAAAAAAGCTTTATCCTTTATTTAAAAATAAAGCTTTATCCTCATAAACAGGAATATAGGATTATAGTAAGATTTAAAAGGAAACGTGAGTCCACAGTCCAATTCTGTAAACTCCAGAGGAGGGCGCTGTTGCCCTGGTTTTCACTCTGTTAATGTCACTGATCAAAAAGGATACCGGGGTAGGGCTTTGTCAACACTGAGAAGCTTAAACAATCGATAATTTGTATCTATAGTATTTATTAAATTAGTTTTATGTATTGGTCATGTGCCCGGTCTTATTTTTTAGCTATTTTCCTGGTGGCAGCATGAAGATTGTGGGTGTAGCCTTTGAAGGCTGCGTTTTATGTTATGAACCTCCAGTCTAATTCACATTGTCTCCTCTTAAAATCCTACCTGTTATAGGAATCATAGTCTTTTAAAATTATTGGCAGGTCTGTTTGTGAAGTTTGTATATCTATACTGATTAGATTTGTCATGACACTTTAAGATTAACGAAGATGTAGTCGGTCTAAATTATTTTTTGTTCAAATGATAAATGCAGAAAATATAGATTATATTTTTAATTTATGAAATTCATTACATATCATAGTCCACTGATACAGTTATCGTAGCTCTTTCTTGAAGCTGTTGGGTAGAATTTAAGATTGTTGCTAGATTGTCATGTTTTTTACATGACAGTAGTTTTAGCCTATTATTATCTTATCAGTTCTGTAAAATAATAAGCATTGGTAAAGGGTTTTTCTATGTTTCGGTTTCTACGACTGTTATCCGGCAAGATCTTAAATCTGAAAAAACGATTACGGTGTGTGATGTTCCTTGTGCTCGCATGGACACTCCAGAAATGTAGACAGTGGTTACTGGCTGGTGGAAACTATGGCTTAAATAAATAAATGTCAGATTTATAGCAGGTGGATGGAACCCTAATAATGGTTATTCATTCAGTCATATTTGTATTTTTATTTTCAGGATCTATGCCAGGGATCTGCCTGGCCCAAGATTCTGGGGTTCAAACCGCATGATTAAAGTGAAGGGAGCTTTCATCTTTGCATGTTTACACTGTGGCTGTTTATACAAGGCCGTAACTCAGTCCATGTCACCAGCTTTATGTGAAAAGCAGCTCCTTGCCATTTACCACTGGCTGCTTAATTAGACACAGTTCCTCTAGGATCTCATTAGCATTTTACATACCACACTGCAGACCTCGTTATTCATTTCTAGAGTGGTATAACAAGAAATAAATCTTCCGGGCATTTTAAAAAAAAACATTTTCACTTTAATTATTATTGATTTTAGGGGGAGTTGTTTGTTGGTTTTCACACTAATTCAGTTACAAAAGTTACATAGTTTGTGATTTTTTTCAGAAACGCTTAAAAGGCATCTTGAATTTATTTTCACAAGTTTCAGTGCCCCATAAACCCAGTTCAACACCAAAGCAATTTTCATCAGCCTTTTGCACAACATATTGTAAACTAGCAGAAGTAGTACAGCACAGTTCATTCACACTGCTAGATTCTTTCACTGAAGAATGAACTATATTCATTTTAAAATATTCTGCATTTTATACCATAATATATTGCATGCTGATGTTAAATAACTTAGTAGAGGTGGAATGTTCGTTCTTCATCAAGACTCTATACCAGATCTGATTGCATGACAAAGCCAGCATCCAGTCAGTTCTACAACCATTGGATTGGACCATCAGTGTTGTTGTTCTGATAAGTTCTCAGCAAGTTACAAAAAGTGTGAAAATAGTACTTAGGAAATCAATAAAGATACAGAGACAAAATATGACCTTTGCTAAGATACTGAATGATTTGAATATTTTATTTCCTTCACAATAAGAATTGTCCTTATAGAAAACACACTCTTAACACACAGTAGAATTGTCTGGTTTTCTTGCAGCACTTCTGTGCCTGTGTCGTAAATTGCCACCCTCTGCACTTGGGCTGAAACGATTATTCAGTGTCGACAATGAAAATTTGTCGACAAATATTTCTGTTGTCGATTTTTCGTTTTCGTTTTCAAACGGGCCTCCAACCTACAGCGCGTTAATGACTTAACCTGAAGAGCAATGCTGCCATAGCGTCGGAACTATAAAACAGGTTGAACAAGAATAATGGCGGAAAGTTCAGAAAGAAGCAACGTGTGGGAACATTTTCTTAAAACAAAAGAACAAACCATAACGTGCAGAATATGCAGGGTTGATTTAGCATTCCATGGCAGTACAACGTGCATGCTGGAGCAAATGCATGACGTTCGGTGGCGTGGGCGGCGTTCTGACAAATGGAGCTACCCGTAGTTCGAACGGTCAGAGTAGTTTGTCAGAATGAGCTACCCGTACCAAAATCACTGAAGCTCACCATATCCTATCCAATTATACAAGTCATTAGAATAGGTTTCGGAATAATTAGAAGTATTTAGCAATTGCGAAATACCACAAGCTCCCACTCATTTGTCTATTAGCCTAAAGTCAGGAGAGTTAAAGATGTTATTGCAGCATATTTTCGGTTGATTAACCCTCAGAAGAACTGTACGAGAAAACAGATAAAGCTTGTCATCCTATCAGAAAGAAATATGGGCTAGGTCAAAAAAATGTTTATTTAAAAATGTATTTAAAAATCAGCAGCTCACCCAGTCATAGCGTTACATAGATTGGGTTACGTAAAATTGTTTAACCTAAAAACAAATAGCTCGTCCTGTGAACTACCATCATTTATACAACATGAAATAAAAATACGATCACAATAGACTACAGTGCTAACCCGGTTAAATGATACTGCAGCCGATAGAGATAAAATCTACGTTTATTATTTATCAGTGTTCATCACCGCAGCTCATATTAGCAAATCCTACAGTCAATCGTAACATTTGCCTGCTGATGTTCTGAGTTCACAGTTGGATTTCAAGTGACTTAGTTGTTTATTTTAAAGTTTATTTTGAACTTTGAACTTATTTCAATCCTGTTTTATTCATTTTACTTTTTGTATTTAACTCTGTATGTTATTTGGAATTTTATGTTTGTACAAAAGAAGAAAAGTTTTTTTCCCCGGAAATTTAAGATTGAAAGACAATGCTGTCTTATTCTTACTGGTACTTACTGGTAAGAAGTAAGAAGATGTTAATGAAGTTAGGTTGAAAGTTTTGTGTTTCTCATTGTTTTGTTGAATAAAGGTACTGTGTATGGCTACCAAACAATGCCAAACATTAGTCACAGCCTTCTCATTTAGAAGCCATGATTTTCATTGTTGTCATATTTCCCTGAATAATCGATTATCAAAATATTCGTTTGTTGCAACCCTGCTCTGCTCATGCATTTTTGTCAGGCTCTGCATGATGCAAAGCCCTGCCACAGGCTGTTGTATTTTGTTTTTACTCCATATTGTGCTTGGTGCAGTGTCCTACACTTATTATAACCATGTCACGCTTACTTATTTCAGTAGGATCAGACTTTGTTGATTACCAGAAATCAGAACAGAATCAATCTCCTCCAGACCACAAATGAAAGATGATTTAGTGCAATAAACAATGTGATAAATGGACTATTGGATCCTGATGTACTGTACTTAAAATCTGCTGGGCACCAAACTGATTGTGTTATATACTGGTGCCTCATTACATAAATGGTACAGGATGTTCTGTCTCATACAGATATACTGTTTGCTGCTTTGCACTTTCAGCTGTTAAGTACTAAATCAAGGCTCCGGGGAAATCTAAACATATATTGAATATATATGAATATGCTTTTTTGTTTTACTGACTTTCCAATCGCTTTCTTTCTATCTTTGGTGTATTTCTTACCATGTTTCAGTTTCCTTTTCGTTCCTTTTAATTGTTTACATTCTTGCTTTCATTCTGCCTTGTATTAATGGGTGATCCTAACTCAAAGCCTGCCAAATGTTCAGTCAGTCAGTAATCTGTAAAATAAACCTCTAACAGAGTTTGAATTGTATAGAGTCAAATACTTCCACATCTTGAAAGCAAGTGCCTCCAGTAGAGCCCGTTGATAAGTGTTGTACAAAATCAATATGTAGTTTTTAAAAAACCTTAAACTTAACCTGTAATTTCTTTTTCATTTTTGAAAAGTCTGCTGTTGATGTCAATGAGGATACATGTTAGGAAGGGAATGCCATTTGTGACCCTTTAAGTTCATTAGTAAAAAATAGACAATTTGCCAATGTTGCCAGTTCTCTAGGATTTTTTGTCACGGCAGCTTGGTTTCATTTCCATTTCAACATTTCAGAACTACTGAAGTAATGAGGTGCTACTGTAGACGCAGGCTCTGAAAGTGTCCACTAATGAGAAGAAATCAAAAGCTTTCTCCAGTTGTGAGTGCGTTTATAAGCAGCAGTTTGTGAATGACAAGCACCCCTTTTTTCTTTAGTGGCTTAAACATTGCAAGTGTTAAGTTTTTGCAGATTTATGTATTGGACCTTTGATGTTTCTAGAGTTGGGGGATTTATGGCCATGGGGATCGCTTGAGTAAACACAATTTATAGCCACTTAGAGGTCACTTCTGCAGGTGTAATGAAGCCTCTATATCACCAGGCATCAAAATAATGAAACAATATTTCTCTGTCTGATTTTTCAATGGGATTTCCAAACCCTGGTTAGGCTTTATTCTCCCCTGAGCTGAACACAGGCCTCCAGCTTATACCCACGTCAATCAAAACTGAAACCTTTCCATGAGGATCAGCTTATTTTCCAATCTGCTATTTTAAGAAAGAAATGAATCAGAATGAATTAATTTTGCCACCGATATCCCCTATTATGTCCAGAATATGCAATCCACTCTCCTCTAGTTGCTTCAATTCCACGAAAACGTATGAAAATACTTAGTCAATAATGTTTTGGCATTTCTCATTTTAAAGTGTGACACAAAGTTATGACATGACATTCCCTCTTCTAGTAAATCATCTCGGTTGGGGGTGGAAACTCGTACGGTATGTAAGTTCTTAAAGCATTTGAAAATGCTTTGAGAAGCAAATAAAAATATGTTAGTCATAAATGATTGAAAAATGTTTGCTGCTATTGACTGGATTTGCCTAAAGAACATTAGCCTGATAGCCAGTGGTTTAATGAATATTGCATGCGAGGGAAGTTAGTGCTCTTACATTGTTTCAGTTTAAGGTTTTTTTTTTAAGATACATATTGATTTTGTGCCATTTGACAGTATTGTGAATTTTTTAGTTTTAAAAGAGTTTTCCTATCAGATGAGACTGTTTGGCCCCGTGCTTCTCAGTTGGTAGTGTGATGTTTGCCATGACTGATGGCAAAATCTCATGAAGACATTTTGTGCAAGATGTTATTGAATTGGTTGTCTCTGATTAGCTGGGTAATTACAGCGCCTCGCTCATCATCATCGTTATAAATTCCTTTGCCTTTCTGTTCATGCTGCAAATTGAGCTGGTATTATGGTTGAGTGAATGTAAAATGCTAAGCCTTGCAATTTCTCACAATGTGCCTGATACTTTCAGATGACCTGGCCACCAAAGCCAATATCATAATTGACCCATCGGAGATCCAATCCACGTCAATGGATGACCTGGATGAGGATGAAGACAGTGGTGCAGCACAGGTAACTCAGACTGGCACAGAAAGCCCTACTTTCACCAACAACAGGGCCATACCATGCCCATTTACCACCTGTCTTCTGAGCTTCTTGATCTGTTTAAATAACATTTAAAGGGGACGTGTTTCCCCTTTCATTTTATTTGTTAAACGTATGCTTTTCTTTTGTTTCTTAATTCTTATACCTAATCATTTTGTTGTCATATTCCAGTTTGACACCAACTGGAACATACGTTGTTGTCATTTTCCAGAAAAGTAGCTTTTAAAACCTTAAAAAATTAAGTAGTGGAGATACATTAGTCTTTCCTAACATTTAGCAAGTTCAGTGAACTTGAAGCTTGATTTTCAGTTTTGACCACTAAGGTAATTTATTGAGAGCCTCCAAAAGTTTCTGCAATTTTATTCCTATTGAGCTTACACATTACTAAAGGTATTGTGGAAACGTCTATCAAGTATTGATGTCCTTTGCTGGCAGTGCACTGTATTTCTGGGATATTGTAATATCAATAAAAGATTATAGCTCAGGGCTGCAAGTATGAGCAGATTTTGTTTGTAGTTCATACTACTTTATCTTAGACCCTGGGCTATATAAATATGGAAAACATCAAGACAGAAAACCACAGTGCACTCTGCTTTAAGTCAATGTTAGAAAAGTTTTAAATCATTATTTATAAAAAAAAGTGATGTAATGTCTGAGTTAACGATTCTGTCACCTTTTTCTGTGACTGAACTCTCTGTGGGTGTTGCTGACAGAGGCCATTCGGGGCAGCTGCAATGGGGGCAGCCTTGGCGCGGCCCAGCTGGCTGAGCTCCCCCACTCTGGGCAGAGCTAACCGCTTCCTCAGCACTGCTGCAGTCAGCCTCATGACCCCACGGCGACCCCTTGCCCCACCAGAGAAGGTCAAAGTGCGCACCTTGGCAGTAGAGCAGAGGACTGAGGAGGACAGTGAGTACTGTGGCCCCAGAAACATGTATCCCTGTGTCTTTGCTTCATCTGAGACCTAGAGACTGAAGTGCTGATATGAAGCAGTGCTTAAACCAACGAAAGCGACTTCTAGCTATTTTCTTTCACTTGGTACTTCCCATTATATATGACTGCCCCCAACAAGAGACCATAAAAAACACCATGTTTACAGGAATGTTTCAGTTCACAGATTGAACTATCTGATGAATGTAGTCACTAACATATGAATTCATTTTTTAAAGGGGAACTGCAGTCCCAAATTCTCAGACCGGTTATTAAATCTCAGTAATAAATTAATAAAATCTCAGTCATAACTGATATCACAAAGTTTTACAAATTTCAAATTAAATGTAAAATCGTAAACTTTGAAAGTACTGTGTATTCACGCAAATTGTGACGTGAAAGTGGCCCTTCCTGCTCATTAGTACCTGTAAGCGAAAGGGAAACGTGGTCTCCTTATATCCTGTTTTGACTTTTTGAACTTGCTTGTATATTTTAAATGATGCCTCACTGTTGAGCATTTGGCTATGCAGAACATAGTTGTCACATACAAAACAGAGGATCGGATTCGCAGAAAGTCAAACTATTTCTTTTTCCGAGGCATATTCAACTACCCAAGAGATGGGTAATAAACATGGGCACTGATTTTGGTCCCATTGACAAGTTTCTCGGCAAGATTCAGCGTGATGTATGATTGAATAAGTTCAAACAGCAGACGTTCCAACCCAGAAATGGTCGAACATGATCTGCAGGCTAGTTAAAATGTAAATGGTATTTGTTGGCAAAACCGTCTTGAAGTCAATATGCTGAATTAAATTCAGTTACTCTCATTCAAATCAGCTGTTCAGGCGGTGGCACAGGTAATGGTGCAGCAAGTCCTCCAAAAGTCCTACTTGAATTTTTCTTTTAGGTGTGTTTAACCCTAAAATAACCACCAATGTAAATGATAATGTAATTTTGCAAAACTTGAAAATGAATATGAGTGTATTTTAGTTGGTTGACAGGTTGCTCTGTTTTTACAATACTTACAGTACATAAAGTATCAGAAAATGTCTCCTTGTGCATGTCGATTTCATTGAAATATTTACTATTATAGTAGCAAAATTCACTTGGTTTAAAGCATGTTTACAGCGTAATAAGTCTGCTTTCGCATTACCAGAGGTTTTGTTGCGTTGTTCTAAATTGCAGACAATGACAGAAATATGGCTCTATGCATACATTGAAATTTCACCTCTTTTGTGATGTAATTTGGAATACCGTATATACCGTATACTGTATACTTAGTAATTTCATTGTGATTCATTATAATCCCAAAATGTAAAAATAGGGTTGCAGTTCCCTTTTAAAAAACTTCCTCTTGTTGGATGTGATTTTTTTTTCATCTGTGTTGTGTTCCTGAAGCAATTTGCTTGAAGTTTGCTCAGTTTGCTTGAAGTGTAATCACAAATAGATTACTTGGTAATTTGGACAACACAATTAGAGTGCTGCTACTATTGCTATTTTTCTCTACTAATTAGCATGTGCTGTGGAAATGTTGTGGAAATGTTGTTAAGAAGAAGGACAAGCCATAGGCTGCTCTGGTAGCAAAAGGGAAACGTGGTCTCCTAATATCCTTTTTTGACTTTTTGAACTTGCTTATATATTTTAAATGGTGCCTCACTGTTGAGCAATTGGTAGAGGCCCCCATAGTTAACAATGTTAGTTAAAGGTTTTGATTTCTGTTTTTGCCTCCAGTTGAGGGCAGTCATGGTAATGATGGACTATTGCTTGGGCGACCACCAGAAGAGCCGGAGCAACCAATAGCTGAGAAGTCCCTCCTGGAGATCTTGGATGGTATCATCATGATGTACAACTTGAGTGTGCACCAACAACTGGGCAAGGTGAGAGACGGGAGTCACAGAGCAGTCTGGGGTCAAGGCAAGTCGATGGAAGAGGTTTCTCATGCGAGTTGACTCGCCTTTGAAATGACAAATGTGCATAATTAACAACAGTAACAAGATGCAGTTGTGCATGTTGGTTTTTGAGACTTGGGAGTCAGACTCTTCCTTTTGTGTCAGTGAAACTAAAAGCATGTGTTCCTTTTAAGAAACCACATTGAAGACCAACTGCTAAAGCAGGCAGGTCCATTAAATCATTGGCTTGTATCGTTTCAGTATGAGACCTGTTTAGTGTTCCTTTAGAAAATATCTTCTCTTAAGCAGGTCTTATAATGCTGCTAGGGCACTCTTTGGAAAGAATCTGCCACTGCTTTGTGTAGATAAATCAAAGTACTTGTGTAAAGTTGAAGTACTGGGGACTGGTGCTTACGAAATTAAGCCAGAGGTAAATGTAGATTGTGCAGATAACCATACATCAGGTTGAGCCTAATGGCCTGTCGCGACAAATGAATGTCGAAATGCTTCCTGAGCTTCACTTTGTTAAAGTCTTATGAGAGTTGGAGAGCGCAAGGAACGTAATCCATTGGCACATTATTCTCATACTTAATCTAAAACCAGCTACAGACTGCAAGTTTTTAAATGGGGATATTTATTTCCATTTCCTCTTCAGTTAATCTCTTTTAGCCATGGGAATTTTGTTTTAAATGTACTGTAAATGTTAGGATCAGAGCAAGGTGTTCTTTTTTATTTCCTCATTAATTTTTATTCAAAGAATGCAACATTTAGCTAGATGGCTTCTGCTGCATTGTAGACTGAACTCTTAAAGGCGACTGTATCCATTAATGAATTATGGTTCTTCTCCAGCTCTGTAGTAATGTATCTAGAGTGTATTGTATTACAACTCAATTATCAATTTTATCAATTAAAGAACTGCAGTTTGTTCTCTCTAGCCATCTTAATTCCTAATGTATATCTTTTGATGATGAAGCTGGAGATAAAATACACGCAAATAACTGGCTTCTTTATTTTCTACTGAATTGTACACATAAAACTATGTGTGATCTTTGCTCTTTCTGATACATAGCAAGTGACATCTGTCTGCTTCTGAAAAACTTACAATATGAGAGTTGCAGTGTCTCCTTTTGTACTTATATGATGTCATTGTGAGCAAATCTGTTTTATTTGACAGAGTAATCAGAGTAATATGTAAATATTAAACTCAAGGCAGCTTCTTGTTTGTCCTTATTCACTTTGAAGTATTAAAGGCTTGTTACTCACAGTTTGGCTTGATACACACAAATGGCCAATCAATCTCTTACAAGAGGTTCTCATAATACAGAGTTAAGTGTGTTGACTATAATACTTGTGTAAGAGTAGTCAACCTCATACTAATCAATCACGCAATGAACATCGACATTCATGAACACTTAGAATGCAAATAAATATTCACTTACTTTCGTGATCTGATCTGATCACGAACTTTTGATTTATCAGACATACATGCTTGGGACCAATAGGTTAATTCTTAAGTCTTAAAATGTTTTTCATGGTGGTTTTCAAAAATACACTGTATGACTTATTTGGGTCAAAGGTAGTATGATGTTTAAATGGTTTATATTTACTTCGCAATTCTCAGATGGTGGTGGTGTCAGATGATGTCCATGAATATGCGGTGGCCCTGAAGGACACTGAGGAGAAGATTGCTCGCTGCCCAAGTAGAGTAAGTGCTGTCTCGTGTGACAATGGTGGACCTGTGCAGTAAAGAAGAGATGAGAGAAAAAACTGGTTACAGCACGGTGTTTATAGGTGCTTCCCTTTCACCTGTGTTCATGTAAATTTTGTGAAACTTTATATTAGACTTGAAAATTAGTTTTCTAATTAGAACTTAATGACAGTTGTTATGTACTTCTTTTGTGAGATAGTGGGGTCAATGCTGTGACAATGAATCTAAAATGTTTTCTTTAAAGTGGTTAGGAGTGTCTGACAACAAATGTGTGTACACCGTATATATATATATTTGTGTGTGGATTTTGGCAGGGATCCTGTATATATTTGTATTGCCCTGGTATTGTGCCCAGCACAGACCAACCTGCTAACCATTCCCCCTCTCTGTCTCCAGAGACATGACATTCTGGAGGAGCTTCAGAAGAGCCAGAAGGTTTTTGCTGAGAAGTTGAACCACTTGAGCCGCAGACTAGCCTGGATTAATGCTACCATTTACTCCAAAGTAATATGTGTCTCCAACCAATCTCTATACAACATGTTGTGGCTGATTACATGAAAGCCTGAACTCCAACTAAGTTCTTAATAGCTCTCAAGAAGTTAACTTGAAAGGGAGAAAATGCCAATCATGCCAACAATTGCACAAGTGTTCTGCTAATTACAAATGTACTCCCTTCAGTTTAATCCTTTCCCTTTTACAATTTCTACTTTTTGTATAAGCAGAACTATCTTCTTAATTTCTTGCAAAGAGAACTTCCTCTAATTGCACTTACCACTGCCAAATCAAAGCTCTTATTCCCTAGTCTCACATCTGATCATAGACCAGGTGGGAGAGTAATCTGTTCAATACCTAATTGGATTATACAGAGAAACAAATAATGCAGCAATGTGATCAATTTTGAGTCTGTACAAATTGAAATGACGATGGAAACAACAGATATTTCTTATAATTGTAACTTGACCCGTCTGCCTGAGGAAATTTACAAAACGTAAGGGTACAGGCTTGAACTGAACGGCTGTTGAACTGTGGAAAAATGTGCACCCTTTCGAACTAGAATGTTGCGATTGTGCTGTATATACGGTGTGTATGAGAATGAGCTCTGTGATCACACATGTGCTGTTTGTACACTGTGGTTTTGTCCAGGAGAAGATGCTGGATGTGTACTGGCTGCTCCAAGTCTGTATCCGCACCATAGAGCACGCCGACAACACCGGCTCCCTGTTTGCATTCACCCCGGAGTTCTATCTTAATGTGGCCATGAACAGCTACAGCGCACTCAAGAACTACTTCAGCCCTTCCAACAGCATGGAGGAGCTGCCAGGTAATATAACTCCACAGCCCCTCCACACCCCCACATCTAGTGAAATCGTTCGGTTTTCCTGTGTTTCAGGCCCTGTGCATTTAAATGGTTGCCGCCATTGTGTGCTTTATGTGATGTAAAAGTGGGATATCATTATTATTAATATAACTAATTCAATTCCAAGGTGATTTACAGGGTCATAACCTTTAAAAATATTGAGTAGCATTAATAATGTCACAAATGCTTTTCATTGCAATACTCATTTTATGCTTTTTTTAATCCATGATTACAGTGCATATACTGTATACTGTATTAGGATACATTGTTTAGACATGTGGTTCAATATAAGCAGTAGTCCGGTTTGCATTGTACGAGTTTTAATATAACACAATAAAACCAATAGCACAAACCCAGTGCTATATTCAGAAAATATAAGAGTATTGGGGGGTGGAAGGCAGTGTTATTGTTTCTTTCTGAGTAAAAATGTTGTAAAGTGTTACCACGAAGATGCCTGCAACGATCGATGTTGAAGTTTCAGTGCACAACACTTTCCATGCGGGTTTGGCGGAGGTTACTGTAGTAAGTGATGTCTGAAGTAAAAAACAAAGCATGCTCAACAAATGCATTAGGGGATTTATTGTGTTGTTTAAATTTTGCCAATAACAATGACCTAGCAAAGTTTGAAGAATTATGTATTCAGTTACAGTTTTTTTAGAAATTCATTTGGATTGTTTGCAAAGGGTATATGCAAAACATGAAAGGGTATCCTGATTTGTGATCTTTTGTCCACCTGCAGGTTATGAGGACACACTTACCCAGCTTGCTGCTATCTTAGCCAAACATTTTGCAGACCCCCGCATTGTAGGAACAGGTAAGGGAGCCGGTTACAGATCATTTGAGATACAACTGTCTATATAGGGTGTATTAATTTTTATAGTGTTTGCTACTAGTACATGTGGAGAGTGTGTGGGTTTTTAGTTTATCGTATTTTTTAAAGAAATCACTAGAAGTATTTTTGCCAGTGCCAACTCCCAGACTCACCTGCATATATTCCATGTAGACAGTAAATGGAACAGGGAAGTTGTTCGAATTTTACTTATTCATTTTAGAAGGGAGAAAATCTTTTCTGAGCTTGTATTCTTTTCGGTACGACTGCTTGCTCTCTGTGCATTGGAGCCAGATTGCTCCGAGGAGTCAGTATCTGATTCTTGATGCCTACACAGCTTGAAGAATTGAGACAGTGCTATATTCATTCTTCAAATCAAACCTGGAATTTTCCAACACCACAGAGTGTTTTTTTTTATTTATGTTATGGGAAGAAAGGGGAGAAGCCTGTTACTGAAGCTTCATGCTGCCTTTGAGGTTTTGTTTTCATTACAATCTAGTTTCTCTCATTATTACACCTGGCTTTTCATTTTTACAACTGGGTTTTTGTTGTTATATCATTTAGCAGGATTTTTTTCTTCCTTATATGCTTGACTTTTGTTTTGTCTTTCACTGCTATCGGATTTCTCCTCTGGAGACTGATTTCTCAGTTCTGTACCCTGCTGTGTTGACCATATACAGCTCCTGTTCCTTGTGTAGCAATTTTTCTATGTTTGGATAAAAACCTTTAGCTCACAGTGCTGTCTGTGTAGCATCTTTCACAAGCAAAAAAAAGTATGCATGACCTTGTCAGAAACACGCTTATTAAAAATGACCCCTGCACTATGTAAACTATTTTCTCCTTGCAATCACCCAGGCCTTTTACATTTCTTGAATGGCACTGCTTAATCACAAAAAAGACAGTGTATAATCTTGGGTTCCAATTTAAAAAGGTTCTTCTGGCAGCTCAAAGCCGTGTGATGTTTGTAAGCTTGCCTCCATGTGGGCTAAGTGCCATTAATTCAAACATTTCGTCAATAATTACTGCCAGTGCGGAACAGCATTAGCTTAACAGATGCTAGCTATCCTCAAGGTGTATGGGATGGCAGTTCAAAAGCTACAGGAACATCAGCCAGATCTGCAGCTATGCTGGGTTATATGTTGCATTTTTATTCTCTGACCTGAAATGCAATTGAATTGAGGGATCAAATGAAATAAAGGAAATGGTTTAGTAACTCAAGAAATCATTTTGGAATGTTTTTGGTATTATTACTCGAATTATGCAAGTTTTCTATACCTCAGAAATGTCTTCCTCCCTGTTTTTGTTTTCATGTTTGAGGTTTACAATTTATTGTTATAAACAATAATGAAGGGGCTAACTGACAAATTTAAAATGTAGGTTTGGGTGGGTAGTGTAATTACATTTTTTTAATGCTTTTTGTCCCAGATATAAAGGACTCTTTGATGCAGGCACTGGCCAGCTATGTGTGCTATCCCCAGTCCCTAAAAGCAGTGGAGAGAATCTCAGAGGAACAGTGAGTACATCTAGAACTCAGATACAGTCTTTAAAAGTCCCAATTTCACAGACTTGTTATTTAATAACGGTAAGAAAATACATTTATTGAAGTCATAGAAACATTTGACAAATTTTGAATAAAGCATTAAATCGTGAACTTTGTGAAAGTACTGTAAGTTGCAAGGTTGTCACAAACCTGTGGTTTTGCCGTGGGCGAGAGCAAGAGTTTGCGCAAATTGTGACGTGAAATGTTCCTTCCTGCTCACTAGTCACTGTAATGACTACTGTAATGTGATGTATGAGCGAATAAGTACTATCTGTGCAGCAGACATTTCACCTCAAAAGGTTTCCAAAAGTTCAATTCATTGGCAAACCCATCTTGAAATCAAGACCAATATTTTTAGTAGATTAAAATCCTACTTCTTTACAATGTAATAGGACCACTTTAAGAGTGTTTTCTTCTTTACAGTTTATTTAAATATTTGCCTGTTAAGTCGTACTTTCAGGCACAGTTGAGATTTTTCAGTAAGTCTGAAGGAAAGCATTGATTATATTATTTAAGCTAACCTTGCCTGATAAGTGGCAATGTCATTCATTTTTGAAAATGCATTCAAGATTTCTTACATCTGTGCAATATGTGCAGTATGTGAGGTTGTTTAGGAGGTAGAGGGTTAAATTAATCTATGTGGTACACATTTATGATTGGGCAGAGAGAGAACTGGGGCTCTGAGACCCAAACAGATAGCAGAAAGTAGTGTTCCTTGGTGTCAAATCATTGGTCAGACAAGGTCAGAGGACAGGTCAGAGAAGTGGGAAGATCATAATATACTGTAGGTGGCTCTTCCCTTTACCCAACTTTTTAAATGCAGCTTTTAGGCATTTTAGGCATTTTTAGGCAGAGAAGAAATTTAGATAAGATGCAGAACAGCTGCAGTAAATGAAGTTTAAACATTTCTCAGTTCCCATCTCCTGAGAGTTATGTTCCCATTTACAGTGTACACCTTAAAAACAAATACTGCCAGAATGTCAGATTTGTAGTTAAAATGACAAAAAATGCTTAAAACAAACTTTCATCATTGTTCTTTTTAGTGAAACTAAAATCCTGTTAGTTTTGGGCACTGTGGTTGTTCAACTGAACAATTGAATCATATACACTTCACTTGGAAAGGCTCTTCAAATTTATCCTAATCAGTTGGCTGTGCTTTCCAGCATCTCGGCTGATGATTTTAATGGGATGCAGCAGGTTGGGCCTGTGGACGCCACGGTGTGTCATTTATAGAGTGTCTCACTCCACAGGCGAGTGGCCATGATGAAGAACCTGCTGGCCCCCTATGAACAGAGACCCTGGGCACAGACCAACTGGATCCTGGTGCGACTTTGGAGGGTCAGTAGCTTCTGAGCAACTCGCTGCTTTTCTGTATAATGCCTCACTGCTGATCCTTCGGGCTACACTTGATTGTCTCTCACTTTGTCACATTGTACATCTCCCACTGCCTGTATGTTCTAACACATTCAGCCCATCTCCCACCCTCTCCCCTGAGCCTGCCAAATCCCCTGAAGATTAAAAGTTGATGAACTCTGATTTCTCGTGCTCCCAGCATGTTTTTATAGCTCTGATAGATGACGGATTATTTCCAGGGACAGTGAAATAGTGTGAATTCATTCTGAAGGCCAGATTAAAGATTGATTGGCTGCTTCTTGTTCTCAGGGCTGTGGATTTGGCTACAGGTACACACGATTGCCTCACCTGTTGAAAACCAAACCTGAGGATGCAAACCTACCCAGCCTGCAGAGTAAGTGTCATTCTCAATCGCTCTACTTTGTTCTTCCATTAATTACTGTTGCTTTTACTTTTGAGGCTTGGAAATGCATCAATTTGCTTCTTAGTCGTAGCCTGTCAATCTGTCTCTTTCAGGCTGCCAATATATCTGTCTGTCTGATAGTCTCTTCATTTGAATTTGAACGTCTCACATTGTTTCCTAAAATAAGAATCAGCTTGATAAAGTACATTCAATTATTTTTATATCAACACTTTTTAAAAATCTGTAATTTCATGATGTCAATTATTTTGAGCACTCATTATACAGCATTAGGTAAGAAGTTTTATTGTGAAAGCAAACTGTCATTTGTGTATTGCTAAAAATAAAACACAGCCACTGCTAAAGACACTTCTTGCCGTAAAGCATCGTAAATGGCACTTGTGCTCAACAGTTATGAATCATTTGAGGAGTACCATCATGTTTAATAGCTTAATCACAGTTCTAAAAATAGTAGTAGCAGTAAAAAAAGTTAAATCCTGTGTGATTTTGGACAAATTACAGCGCATGGAATAATTGGGTCAGGAAGACGGAAATGATTAATTTTCATCACATTATAGTGCATAACTATACCGACAGGCAATTTTTAAAGAATCCAGTTCTTTTTTTATTCCAGGATACTTCGATGTCCTTTTGCAAAGGCTTGAAGAAAAAAGCTCTATGCAAAGGTGTTTATACAGTTGTACACTGAGATACTTTCCAGAGTCAAACAGTGGCATAGACAAGATGTCACACTGCAGCCTATATGCCGCCAGGAAGAGGCTGTTACCACTTGTGATCTTATAAGAAATAGAAATCATAACATGTTTTATTTTCTTCTACTCCACTTCTGAAACACGGCAGCAATGTGTCTCTTTTTATTTCAGTGGAGTCAAACTTACTTGTGAATGTGAAACAGTGCTTGTGTCTTCTTCTGCCTGCGTTATAATATACAGTACGTATTAATAAAATAAAATTAAAGAATGTTTAGCAGGGTGAAAGCTGAATTGTAAGTACCTGCTGTACGTCTTAAAAGCTTTTTGCCAATACGATCTGTGCACAGAAGGAGGGTGGCTACTCGCTTCCCTAAAAATGTCCATGACTCAGTGCCTCTATCACATTAATTTTACTGCCAGTTAAAATTAATTATTGCACTTTCTGATTCATGTATACTCAGCAGTTTTATGTTTCTGTTTTGCATGAGAATTCATCACATTGTCATTATTATAGATGCAAAAGAGTCTGAAATTTCTTGAAGCCATGAATCAAAACTTCTTAAAACTCTTTTGTATCCTTTATGGATATCTCAAGTTGAATTAGGGGTTTACTTGGAAAACAATGGATTAAGGAAGTCAATATAGGTGGAGTTGTGGAAAAACAAAAAATGAAAAAGAGGATCAATACAGAAAAATGGCCTTAGGTGTGTTTTTTCATTTAATTCAAGTAATAATTTACTTTGTTTGAGATTTCCATTTCTTTGAGCCATTAACGAGGCTCAAGTGTCTGTTTGTCACATTCCTTAAATAGAACTGATTGGACTTTCATGTTCCCTTTCAAACAGTAAAGATTTTTGCTGCATATAGTGTCATTACATTTTTGAGACAGCTCCTTATTAAACTGATCAAACAAAATCCAATGCTAAACAAATGAATGAAGAAATAATTAAGGAGAACTAATTGGACATTTGTGCAAAAACACCCTGTTTAGAAAGTATAATGAACCATACATAGTAATGAACGTACAGTAAGGATGTAAGAATATTCACGATTGAGAGGGGACCAGCTAATTTGTTTTTTTTTTAATAACAAATTGATATGAGTATCTGAACCACCCATTACTTGAAGGAAGCCAGGGTATCAGCATGTTGTTCCAGGATCCCAACGCTGTATAAAAAACGTTTTTCTGTCCTCCTGTTTTCAATTAACTTCCCTTGTGTAGGTTTCTGCTTGTATTGTCCGTTTCTTTTTATTTTGGATTTTGAAGAAATATACTGAAATGACCCAATAACTTTGAAGACTTTGAACGTTTGAATTCGGTCCCCTTGTAGTCTAATCTGTTCAGGGTTACAGATATATTTACTTGTTTTAGTTCTTTTACTGTTACAGCTCTAGTGCATTCTGCCATTTGTGGGGGTCATTTGCCACACATAGCAAAGGCTTGTTGAAAGCTGGGAGAATACAGAATAATTTAATATTGTCTCACAGTTACTCCTTTTAAGTCCAAGATGGCTGGATTAATTAGAAAAAACAGCATAAAATGGGAAAACTCTTGAGAATCAAGGAACTTAATCTGATAAAGGAAGATATTCCATGATGTTGTTTAGAATCCCATAAACGTTACAAAAGTTATTAAGTTGTACAATCCTCTAACCTCAGTAGATCTGATGCCCTATTCATACATGTCTGAGTCTGGCATATCATGATATCAAAGGTTTCTGTCTTCCTTGGCACATGGTGTATATGTGCTACCAAAATGAGGTACTGACTTGCTACAATGTCATAGACACCTTAGTCCATCTACTGCTGTCCATTAGCTTGGTTAGCTGCCATCGTAGTGATTAAAAATGTCCCCGTTAAGATCAACAGTTGAAGATCCATCATCTTTAAGAGACATGCAGTACTTTTGATCAGTGTTAAAAGAAACTGCTGTTGGCTTACAAACACAATGATAAATCTTGTGGCATACTGTTTTGAGGTAATGTCCATTAATAAAGTGCTCCAGCGGTGACAAAGTGGAAGGAACTTAATTTGCATTATTATGCCACTGACTCTCAGTTCTTACTGGATGTATACTTTTGCGCATTGATTTAACACTTTAATCCATAATTATTTCATTCTTTAGAAATATTAGTTGTTAGTCACAGAATTTTAGGTTACAATCTCCCTTTAAAAGTACATTCTGATTTACCTTCTACTGAAAACATGAAAGTAGCATATAATATTAGTTAAATCTGTGTTTTAAATAGTGATTTTCCTTAATAAATTCCTCTGACACAAAATTAATTTTGTTATTGTTCAGTATAGTACTTTAGTTACTGAAAAAGTCTAATATTAATACATCTCAATTGAAAGGCTCATACCACACAAGGTATATCAAGTTGTTTAGTTTTATTCTTCTGTTGTAAATATATTTTAGGAATTAATGGGAATTTTGAAATACTGTATAAAACCACCTACAGCAGATGTGGAAAAGTTTGGTTATTCCCACTATTTGTGTTCTACAGATGAATGGAAGCACAAACTTTGTAAGAGATGCTCTTCTGTATCTTTGTTCACATTCTAGATTGATGAGAACACATCCTTAATAAGTAAAAAGGGACAGAAGGTTCTAAATCACAGAAAATCTCTCAGTGCTTCAAACACTTTGATACACAAACACTCCTAGATGTCTTCCTCTTGCCAAGTGACTTCTGGCATGTCTGGGCTCTCTCAGAGCCTTAAAACTGTTAAGATCTGTTTATTTCCGTGCGTCACAAGCTTTTTTCTCCCTGTTTTGTCCATCTTAACAAGATTGCTCATTCAGTAACCAACAGATGCGACTTCCAGAAATGAATCTAATCATAGAGAATGTTTTATCACCATTCCTTATTGTAATGCTTTATAAATTTACCTTGTTTACTATACTGGTCACTATAGTATCAGATAATATTTTATTTAGACAAGTGTGGCTTATGTTCTAATAAGTAAATATTTGAAAGAACTGTGTATTTGTATATGATTCGTACTGTACTAGTGCTGTACTATATATGGTGTGCTGCCACTATAATACAAACATTGTCAGAAACAGACTGGATAATTTTACTCTCGGTTGACCTTGATATCTATAGTTAAAATATATTAGAAAATAAAAAATCCTGTTTTTTTAGGATGACTGTTTTTAACATATGATATGTATCCAAAACAGGCTTTCTGAGATTACAGCTGTTATATTTATTAAACCAAAAGTCTAAAACTTAACTCCTAAAGGGCTGCTGTCTCTCCAAAATTTTCTCTACAGTTCTGCATTGGTCTAATTATTAACTGGTCATGTTTAAAATCATATCCGGGTTTTCAGAGTTTTAAGGTTTAGAGCGGTCCAGATACCTTTTATTTTTAGCTGGAATCATGTACGCAAAATAAAATGCTAAATAGTGTAAATTTAGCAAATGATTAGCCCAATCTCATGACTGATTTTAAATTGTGTTGAAAACCTGAAGACCTGTGGCCTTTGATTGGTGTTTGAGGCCCCCTAGATTAAACTGAATTACGGAATATTAGTTTATTCTGACATGATTGCCAGTGCTTTTCTCTAAAGAGAAGGTGGGGTGCATTAGCACACCCCTTTTCCAGAACTGCCCAATCCTGAATCATTGGATTCCAGTTCATTCTGGGTTTTTCATTTCACATTAATTCAAGAATACTTGGTTGGATTAACTTTCAGATGGACCCTTTTTGCCGCTCTAAAATAGTTTGCAGCATAATTTACTGCTGTAAATTAGCCGCAAAAAGGCCGCAAATTAGCTGAACTAAAGGTTTAAGTAACTGACGGTGGAATAAGAACCTGGCTATGCTGGGGTCATGACGACCAGGATTGGAAAGCCTTCTTCTGGACTGTATGAAATATACTGTAGATAGTAAGTAAGTTGCTCAGATAGGTGTCCCCGATTTCCTAATAGGCAAATACAGGGAATCCTGTTCTTGCTGTTTTCACCATGATGTTTAATGTTGTTTTTTCTTAATTTTGTGTTCCATTTTTTGGTGCATGTTTTCCAGGAGATTTGTCAATTGCTAGTTTCCAGAGTAAGTGTTTTCCTCTTTTAGTTCTCACCCTTTTCCACCCTCTGTCCCTCCTCCCATCCTACCGCTCTTGAGTGGTACTGTGGCCCCACCTTCGAAACCGTCACCTGGGATCTCTTTAATTCAGTTACTCTGGTGTCTTCCAAGTATGCGATTACAGGAGAGCAGGCGAAACGAACTTTTGTTTGTTCCTCCTTGGTTGAGAGAGAACTTTGAAATGGCCTTTTCATGTCATACTGATTTAATGACTGAGTTCGGAAGGAGGAGAAGCTCTGCAGTGCACCTCACACTTCATCAGATTCAGTTCACTGAAAGATGCGGCTCCTGGCATTTAATTCATTAGCATTTTCAGGTGAATGAAGTACTAGAAGCCAACTGGAATAAACTGATCAGCTATTCAACCATTATAGGAAAATATTCACAGTCTTACATGTAGAGCCCAAAACCTCTGCATCAGCGCTATTCCTTTCTGCTCCTTATTTTTAATCACCAGCATGCAGTTCGCATCCTCAAGCTAATTATTCAGTAGTCGTGCAGCGTGAAAATTAATGCTAACACAATCTATAATGGGACGTTTCTTTCTTCTCAAAGACCTCCACGTATTTATTCCTCCATTTTACTTACCGTGTCAGAAATTCTGAAATAGGTGCCCTGTCTTTGCATTTTTTTATGATGTTTTCTTTAATTATTTTATTGTTCTGGGTTTTACTGAAACAAACGTTTGTACAATTAGTGTTGATTTTCTATCAGTACCCTTTAGGAAACACATTGCAGGAATAAAAACAGACATTAACTGCACATGGGGTTTGACCAGGGAGGTTTCATAGGGGATGGGCACAGTGACTCTCTGAAATGACTCTCTATTCCATGGGTGTCCTTAAGAGTGAAAAGCAGCCCATTTCTCTCTGTGAGCTTCAAGAGTATCAGCTTGTACTGATAACAACAGAGCATAGCACGTTATTGACGGCCTAAGGATAATTCACCTTGTTCAATTGTGAGTGCTTAATATTGCACTGTTGAATTATTACCACTTAATTTATTTTAGATCATTTTAACATTTAATCCAGAATGTAATAATAGATTTTCCTCATGTCTTCTGAAGTAAATCATTACCTGTAGCCATTCCCTATATTTGCACATCACCAATGCTGTACAGTGCCTTCCCCACTGTCTTATTCCTCCGCACATTTAAAGGAACTGTTTTTGCAATGAGCTCTCTTTAATTCAAATTCATGCCTTATTTCCTATCCTCCTGGATTGATCATATAATTGCCTGTTTTTGCTATTATTCAGTATTGGTCAGTAAAACAATGCGTTTGCTCCTGTAACTGTTTGTGCCTTGTTTTCCAAATGTTTAATAGTCTGTAGTTTATAATTCTAAATAGATATGACAACAAAGGTAATTATTTTATTTTAATGTATTTGCTTCTCCTTTGTTTTGTTAAATATTGTATACAGTGGGGTACAATAAGCAGTACAGCATCCATATTTTTTATTAATTCGGCAGGTACATTTATTCAAGGTGACTAACAATTTGTTTTCTTAAAAGGTCAGTTAAATGACCCTTTTGGTAAGGAAGGTGATCTAACAGTGCTGTACAGTGCTCTTGGCCCAAACCAGCAATGTCTTGTTCCCTGAAGATTGTGCAAGAATTAAATTCTGCACCTAATTTTATCCCCTTTAGCATTGCAGCTTTTTTTCCCCCCCAAGTCTTCCCTGCTTGTGAACAATCACATAAATAAAAGCTTAGTCATGAGTTTCAAACACTAGGAACACAGAAAGTAAGCAGTCTTTTATAAACTTCTGTGACCTTTGTTAGTTTCCTGATAACCTAGTCATAAGAAATTACTCCCTCCTTATTTATAGCCTGATTGCAGTTGCCAATTTATGGTATCCCAGGAGGTGTAGCAGAGAACATCATCAGCACATAATTAAACTAAAGGTTATTCTTCTTTAAGTGAACAAATTGTTCTGCTAGCTAATTGTTTTTATATGGAGGCTTGAGAGCTTCTCCTCCCTGCGGTATGCAGTCAAAGACTCTTATAATGCAGTGGGGAGTTTCTGTACACTTCCTGAACCCTGATAAGGTATAAACTCTTTCAAGCTCAATTGCAGAGGAGAAAAAGCCTGAGCAGTGGCTGGAGGTTGCAGCGATAATAGGAGTTAAGAGATGCCTCAGCCTTGCAATTAGGCTTGTGCGGGGAAGATTGATTGTGCAAGCTTCGTGCTCAGGCGAATAGCGTGATCAATGTTAGGGTGTCATCCTGTGAGCACACATACAGTACGATCACACAAAAATCCTGCAAACTGGGAAAGAGATCACCAGCCTTGGCTTTTCATTCTATTGCAATTCTTTGTTCAACCCAATGATTGTTTTAAGTCACATTCGTAATCAAAGCTCTGTAGGAAATTAAGGGCTAGTCTCTTGATGGCACAAACTGGGTAAAATTTGGGTTGCTCTTCACGCAGACTGATACAGTAGTTTTGTTCCTGATCCCTTGTTCACCCGTTTCCAACTTTTAGTTAGATTAATAGATGTTTTGTTACAATCTATTTTGTGATGTATGCATACTTGTGTAATTAAATTGGCGATCATTAAAATGATGATTAATATATAAAGTATATTGATCTTGATGACCTCTTGCTAGCAAAAGAACTGATTTAGCAGAGGGAATACAGGTGCATATCTGAATGTTTTGACATTAATGAAATAAAATGTGACAAAGATATATGAAAAGGAGTACCAAGCAGGAGAGCGTAACCAGAAAAATATACATGTTCAATTTTATTCATACCCTGCAACTATGCTTAAAATAAGTATTGTACATTTATTTCTTTATTCATCCATTCACCTTCTAACCGCTTTTTCAAATTCAGGGGCTCTCAACAAGCACTGGGCACAAGGCAGGGTCTACAGACACTTACATACTCATACCTAGTGCCAATTTTCCCTGACGCCAGTTAGCCTAGTACAAACTCGCAAGTACAAATGGACAACCTGGGCAAAGTGGAGAGGTTCTGCCCAGAGGAGTGGTCAAGAGAAGTTGGGCACCCTATTAAATGGCTACAGGAAGCAGCTCATCAAAGTTATCAAAGCCAGAGCAAGGTCCACATATTACTAATTGCTGGGATATGGGTAAATTTGACAACTCAACAAAAAACATTGATATTTCTCTCTGCTTTTCAGCATGAAATTAAATGGTACTTGTTGCAGTGTTGACAGTCGTCCTAATTTCTTAGTTTTGGATTAATGTGTTCTTAAATTTAGTGAATGTGCACCTGTATTTTAACATTAAATCTTGTGTTAGTTACAATTGAAGTGTATGAATATGTATACAGTATGTACATACTGTGTAAATCAAAAACTTGTCCAAGGTTTATCGTCCACTGCTAGACAATACCTTTCCATGTGTAATCCAGTACACTTTTTTTGTCTATTTTCCCTATATACTCCTACAAACTTAGTTTTCATATGCATCTTTAACCAAGTGACCTTCATAGAACTCCTTGTACTGAAATGTTTAATCTTGAGTTACAGTACTTAGCAAAACAGTACACTATCTTATTTCAATCTTTTTTTTTTCCTTACCTCACTTCTAAATTCCTAACAACTGGGTGTTAAGAACCACATTTGGTAGTGGAAGGGATTTATGATTTCTGTCTTCCACAAATGTATTTGAGCATTTAAACCGGGATCAGGTCAAAAGTGAAATATTTGGCAATATAGCCATGATTATGAAGACAAAGAGGATAATTAATAGTCAATTCAGAATGAACACCAGGAACTTAAAGGGCAGTTTGGGGCTTTTTATATGATTTTGTTTCACTTTGGCCTGAGCTGTGCCAGTTAAAGAGCAGTGGCAGAATGTCATCCACCATTTAAAAATTGTGCTGCCATTTTATTCCAATTATTAATCTCAAAAGTACATCTTTGTGTGGCTGTTTGGTTGTGTACACTAAATACAGTTATATTTAAGAATATATGCAGTCTTATGTAGACATGAGTTTTATACAAGTGCCCTTACAACTGGTTATCCCACGGATGTGTCTTCCAATTCCTTCCAGAGCCCTGTCCCTCCCTTCTGCTCCAGAGACACATGGCAGAGCTGTTGAGCCAAGACAAGGAGATGGCTGCCAGTTTCCTCAACAGCGTCCTCAACCAGCTCAACTGGGCCTTCTCCGAGTTCATAGGCATGATCCAGGAGGTGGTATCGTGTGTGTGTGGTTATTAGTGTCACAGTTACACTTGACCCCAAAATATTTACTTCATACACTTTGGCATCCCATTCAGAGAAACATGCTCGCTTGTCTGTCTTGTTAACACTGCTGAAAAGATGATAAGCTCTGGCCTGATAAGATTATGTTGCTCAGATATGGAAATTACCTGTCTGCTTAATATCACTTAAAAGAATGCCACCGAGACATATATGGTGATGCATCATTAAGACACGTTCAAGAATAATTTGCAATCAAATTTGTGATGATTATGAAATCAAGCCCTACTGCGCCTGCTTGGAAACTTTAGAGCCTGATGAGAGAGTTCCTCTCTTAAGTGTTATCAAGTGATAAAATAAATAATTCATGATAGATAAGATTCTGGTCTGGACCATATACTGTATGTTTTAGTCTTTCATTGTTGAACAGTCAAGATTCTTGTAGCTACTACAGAGGCAAGTAAGGATCATTAGATATTGTAGAAACCTTACAGTACTTCACGGATTCTTTAAAATAATTAAATAGATTTTTATTAAAGTAGCAACTCACCACATTACTAGATTATTGATCCTGACAGTTTTTTTAAAGAACTTGATGAGCATCTCTAATCAATTAACTGTCAAAATCCTGGCAGGTCTAGCAGGCTGAATAGCCTTTTCTCATTTGTAACCTTTTTAAAGATCTTCTGTTCCCAACTCTCTGGTACATTTTGATCTTGCAATAAAAAAGTTGGGAATAAAAATGACCTCAACAGGTTTATGTTTTTCTTCATTACTGGTCATGCTGTGATCAGACTTTATGGGCAGCTCGGAGTGCCTCACACAGTAACGGGAAGGAATTATAAGCCAGCAGGATCTCAGATGGGCAGTTTGTCAGACCACCAACCACAGCCCCATAAAGCCTTTATGCACTGCTGCCATCTGCATTATATGTTAATAATATGAAATTCTTCAATTTGGCATGCATCCTTACTCATTGTTTTCCACAGGGAAGGACAAAGAGAAGATCTGAGAGTTGATTTTATTAACGCATATTTGTTTACGCCAGAAAATGCCACTGGCATGCAATTTGCATAATTTTATTCTACAAACATTCAGCACTGACTTAATGAAAATTCTTTTGTTCGTCTCAAATTTTAAAATAACCTGTTTGTGTTGAGCCAGATTGTCTGCGAAGTGCACCTAAAATGAAGCAGACATGCCTCTGTCCAAATCTTTTTGTCTCAATTTTTGTGTTGGAGCGAAGAACGCATATAAATGGCTTTGCTAAAAATACAGTGCAATCGCTAATGGGGTGTATGTAGACAAACTGTATTCAAACAACTACACATACATATCTAATAGATCCACAGAAATGTGTTTCCTTAGAATGCATTGTATTTTGCTTTATTATAACTGGTACTGTATGTCCTCATGAGTTAAGATAAATTTATTCCAATTGCAATCAGACTTTTACCCTCCTGTGGCCCTGCATTCAACTTGATGAAGAGCAAGCATGTCCAGCAGCACTCTGAATAAATCTCTCCTTTCAGATCCAGCAGGCTGCGGAACGCCCTGAGCGCAACTTTGTGGACACGCGCCAGCTAAAAGTGTGTGCCACCTGCTTCGACCTGTCCGTCAGCCTGCTGCGTGTGCTGGAGATGACCGTAACTCTGGTGCCAGAAATCTTCCTGGATTGGACCCGTCCTTCTGCAGAACTGCTGCTGCGGCGACTAGCACAGGTAGGAGGTGGCGCTATGAAACCAGGGACCAATTTGTGACCTGGGAGGAACAAGGGAGTAGAATAAGACTGAAACAGCATGAATTGCAAGGACAGACTAGCCTACCAGCACAGGGATTGCTCTGAATAAGGCCCATAAGATCACATGCAGATTTGCACTTACAGCTGGCGATTTTATACTGTACATAATTATCCTAAAACACAAAAAATCCCTTTGAGGAAACTGCATGGTGGGCGAGTATGTTAATGTTGCTAAGGCTTTGACACTGGACTTTAGAGCATTGTGTGTCATGTCTTCTTTTGCACTACAGGCAACCTGGTTTCAAAAACAGGTTCAGAAGGCCTTTTTGTTATATAATAGATGGTTAAACCTGCAAGTGGAAATCTGAACAGATTTTAAATTAACAGAAATTAAAGGTTATGTGTCAAGTAAGAAGTGAGAACATAGTAGATGTGATTCAATTTCCACTCTAAGCAACTCCACTTAAAAACTTTCTCCGAAGGGTCCCCAGAACTTTTTAAATCTCACCTGACCCTGAGTCTTTTACACACTGCTGCTAAAAGTGTGTGGAGTTACTGTAGCAATGTGACTTCAGTCAGTACTAAATTGGATCCCCAAATTCATTAATCAGATGGCCACAGCATATGTGTGCCTTACATACTGTTCTGTCCTGTGACTCAATACAAAATTGATTTTATTTAATTTTTTTAGATCAAGTGTAATGAAAATATTGAAACCTGACCACAGCTGCACCTGGTCAGCAGTTTTCCATCAAAACAGGAAAATCAAATTCAGCACATCTGTTAAATGTAACAATCCCTAATTAGATGCTAACTTAGATCCTTATTGTGTAATGAAAGAATGCTATAGTGACCCAAACCTTTCACTTATCACCTGTTCAGGCCTTGGTCACCAATTGGATTTGTTTCGAAAGGGCTTAGTATTTTTAAATTTGCATTATTTTTGTGCAGAACTGATACACAAATCACAACCTATAGAAAGTCTACACACTCTTTCCAAAGTAATACATTTTGTGCCCCAACAGCCTAAAATTATTAAACACATTAGACACATCAAAGGTAAATCCATTCCAATTGATTTTATTTAAATTGCTTAAAACATTCTGAAAAGTAATTAAAAATCCAAACCTAGAAAAAATGGGGTGAGTAAGTATATACACCTTTTGTGATAGCACTGTAAATTAGCTCTGGTGTAACCAATTGCCTTCCGAAACTCACAACAAGCTAATTAGCATCCACCTGTGTTCAGCTGTAGTGATTCTGATGTTTTCAGAATAAAATCATCAGTCCTGTTGAGTTCTGGCAGTGTAGATATTCTGTAGGCACTTTACATCTTGGGCGTCTCCATTACATCATCTGAAGTCGTGCAGAGCTGGCTAGGTGGGGAATATGAACTCCAGCTGCATTTCCTCAGCAGCTGATTCCAGCAATTGTTTGCATTGCATAGAGCCAGGGATGGGGTGCTAAAGACTATATTAACCCTGTGGCACTAGTGAAATAAAAGCAAGGTGTTCTGTTTTTTTTTCTCCTGATCCACTTTTTTTAAGGTTTTAAAAGTTTGTGGTTTTCATCCAGCTCAATTAATGGAAAATCATTGACATCAGAGTGCAGTGATGTCAAAGCACTATTTAAAATGATTATGGTTTTTGCCTGACCATGTCAGAAAGCCCAAATTCTAAACTGTAACTTTAGCTGTAGGCTTAAAAAGCATTCAGTCAGATTACCTAAAGATCAACATCACCGAGATCCGTTGTCTTAAAACGTGGAAACTGAGATAAGTATAGAATCTGCTTAGTTTAGTTTAGCAAATTCCTCATCTCCTGGAGCTTTGGGAGAGTTCGGATTTGAATGAAGAGTTGCCTACCTGTGTTGTGGTATTATTGTACTATTTTAGATTTTAGCTTTTTAGATTTTAGATGACTCAGATTTTACTCAGATTTTAAATACTGTTCCATTCCTTAATGGAAAAGTAGACATTTATTTTAGACTAGTAATAGATGATCAGATGTAACTTTGATATTCCCAGAATGTATTATTCACTGTGTTCTACAATGGAAAAAGGTTTTCATCTTTGTAGAAAAAAGTCAGAAAGGCACCATTGAAATGCTCTGAGTTAATATTTTAAGTGCTAAATGTAAATATATCACAATGTGTAGGGAGAGGAAATTGGAGGCTTTTCTTAAGGCAGCCAATTAAGGTTTAAAGTTTAATGCTGGAACTCAACAGGATACCTAATGGGAAAGCTTGCAAATAGCACATAGCACTAGATTGATTTTTTTTTTAAATGTCCTTGTAAATGAGCAAACCCGAATAAAAACATTACAATTCCTTCCTTTTAAGCCACTATTTAGAGCGCTTCTGATTATTAAGTACATTAGATTATACCCAAGAGACAATTCCTGCCAGTACTCTCTGGTTTAGTAAAGAGTATGATGATGTGATGAGAAGATGACTTGTGGACACGCTGAATCAGATCCAACAGCTTAAGTTGGACCTGGTCAGTACTGTGATTGGAAACCTATAAGGAAGACCAGGTTGCTACTGTGGGGCTAATCACTCTGGACCAAAATTTCCCATGTAATACCCCAGTATGGTGAGAAGGACAATATGTTGTAGGAGATTATGCTTCAAATGATGCGTCAAACCAAAGACATACCTGCTTAGTCATTAATGATCCCGTGATCCTCATCATTAGATCAGGGCTGTTACTCAGAGTGTCATAGTTAAATTTCTTTTTTTCTGTTCTATGTGCACCATATTTTGAAATGAAAGTTGCTGTACAGATGCAAGGAATTATCATTTTCTGCTGTGTAATGTTTTGTCCACTGTGGTTTTGATCTGCAAGGTGTCCTCTATTTTGAATTATTTGGCATCTGCAGGTAACTCTAACCTAAGCTAAGCAGTGGAATGAGGCTTCGATTAAAGTCTAGCTCCTCTGAGTGACAGTCATTAGCCTGTTAAAATCTGAGTGTGTGACAAGATTCCTGGACAACCAACACTCCTAATTTCCTTGTGATTGACTGCTTTCCTAAAAGAGCCTCTTTATTCCACTTCCCTGAGCAGGGAACGTGGTGTTCTGTATTAATAAAGAGCTGATTCAGATCCTACTGTACCTATCCCCTTGGCCATTTTTCAATTACTGGCCCTTGGAACATCTATCACATCAGTTTTCTACCTTTATTTTAAAGCCTCCATGTCACAACTTTGAAGGTGGTTTGCAAGCCAGGTCAGCATTTTTAGAGTCTTTCTCTGAGTCCTTCGCAACAGTGCTGATATTTGTATACCACTGGGCCTCACTAGAAAATCGTAGAAATTTTATAGACGAAGAACAAAAACCTGGTGGTTCTCTCAGCTTTGTCATCCGGAGCGAAACTTGTTTACATCTTACTGAATAACAAAAGGAAATCTGTTTCAGCTGTGAAACCTACTTTATGTGTAGGGGGAATGGGGGAGACATCAGCAATTAGAGGTACAGAGAGCCATAAAAAGGCATTGAGGAAGGGCAGGCAAAATAAAAATAGGGGCCGAAAACAGATGATTGGAAGATATGACATTGCTCCCCACTCTAACATTTTTCTGTTATGTTTTTTAATAGAACAGTGTTATGTTATTATATTTTGTTAATGTGTTATTATATTTTGATGCCTTGTATTGGACCATTTAAAATATTAAATTAGTACATTAGTGACACTGCCTCTTCTAAATTCCAGAGAACATCTCTTGAAAAACACAAGAGTGCACAGAATGTGCTAAGGTCTTTCTTTCTTTTTCCACAGTTGTTAAACCAAGTGCTGAACCGCGTGACCGCAGAGAGGAATCTCTTTGACAGGGTTGTCAACCTGCGGCTGCCAGGTACTTCTCCCCTACAGATCCCTCCCATTTCCAATAGAGCAATTTGTGTGTACTGTATATGGGACACAACACCAATCTGAAAAAGGAGACAGCATACAACACTACACAATTATCTTGCTCTGTCTGTAAAAGGAGTCCTTTGAGTATTTTGAGTCTTAGTCTTCAACCAGGTAAAAATGGAGGAACTGTTCAAAACAGGACTGTGATTTAACCACTTATTGGAAGGATATACAGTAGCTTTATCATCATCTGTCTTTGCCAGTTACATTTCACAAAAATGTAACATAACCCTTATAGAAATGTGTCTGTGCAGAATAAAAACTGAAAGAACAACCCTTGAAAGAACAGAAATTCAGTTTCTTCAGGGACTGCCTGCAGTTGAAACTTCTCTGCTGCCTGAAAATGAATTGGAATGTCTGTGGGTTATTAAAAAAAATCCAGTGATGGGCATTTCAGAAACTCATTTTGTGTGACTTTGAGACTTCTTTGAACCTAAAGGATGCATTTATCATACTTGTCAATATAATGCTCAGTTTTATGATTCATACCGTATGTAAGGGTGTCACCCTATTAAACTGTCACACTCTCAGAGTAGGGCTAGTGTTTCTATAGTTTTGAAATAGTGCCACAGGCAAACTGTGTTTGAACAGAGAACGTACAGGGCACGTCATTCAGTTGTCTTTTCCAAATATACATTTATAAAGAACTACTGCTAATCACTATATAAATAAACATCCCATCTTAAAATTAACCATTCAAAAACCAGTACAATACAAACATGTTGTGGAGGGATAATCTTACTCCCAGAATTCTATACATTGCCTTTTATTTCTCTCTTCCCACCACCAGCTACCGGAGAATTAAGAAAGAGAACTATTCTTTCTTTCCTAATGCTGTGTGTGCCCTTCATACTAGCTCTGTGATCTGCTTCTTGAGTCGCAGAAAATGGCTTATGACACCATAGGGACATTGAATGCAGCTCTCCTGTCATTCCTCACTCATTTTTATATTATCTAATAATTAAAAAATTCAGTTTCAGAGCACAATAAAACAAGTGTTGCAGGATATTAATTCTAGTAAAGAAGTAGACGAACTAGCGCTTGAAAAGTAACCCTTCAAAGGCTTACTGTTATTCCAGTGGAAAAAAGTCAGACAAAAGCATTGCTTAGAACCATTTTCCTCCTTTATTTTTGGGCCATTTGTCACTTTTGGAAATTATATTAAATTGTCTAGGACTATAGAAACACGTCTCATTTTAAGAGCTAAGTATTGAAAAGCATCACTGCAGAGAGGCTGCTGTAGTAATCATCGCTCAAGAAATGATGATAATGGTCTTCCGAATATGTCTTGGTAGTGCTGCTCAATGTGTAGATCTTAAAACTGTCACATTTCCATCCACCCATCCATTCGATTCAGGGTCTCCAGGGAGCCAAAGCCTATTCTGGCAAGCAACGGGCACAGGCAGGATACCAGTTCATCAAAGAGCACACACAGACACAGACCAGGGCCAATTTTCCCAGAAGCCAATTAACCTACCAGTATGTCTCTGGACTGTGAGAGGAAACCAACAAGAACACAGCAAGAACATACAAATGTATGCAGATAGAACCCAAGGCCCTTAATTGGACCTATGAGGCAGCAGGCTAACAACCTATTGTGCCACCTAACTGTCACAATTACCTGTACAAGTCAATAAATTATTGTTGTGCACTACAACACATTTTGCCAAAGCTGCACTGGGTATAGTAACAGGCAAGGAAAATGGAAGAGGATAGGGACCTTTTTTCTGTTTCAATCTAGCACTTTTTAGCTGCCATTAATACAGTATGTGTTGTTACTGTAGTGCTGTGTTTCTTGGTTATAAAGTTACCCAAAACCCCTTTTATGGCAAATGTTAGCCCCCCTTAAAACAGTTTGTCTGTTAACTTGTCATCCTTAAGAAAGGCATATAAAAGGCTCAATGGTTCAACTCAGAAAGCAGGGTTTTGTAGCTAGGCTGCTGAGGATACCATAATGAAAGGTTTAAATCCTCTCTCTCTCTTTTCAGGGCTGGAGAGTGTAGATCACTACCCTATCCTGGTGGCTGTGACTGGGATTCTGGTGCGCCTTCTTGTGGATGGTGATAGTCAGTGGTAGGTCCTCTGCACATGAACACTTTGTGCTGCTTGTGATGTACAGTTGTGTACATTAGCACCTTTTGTGAAGGTCATTAAAAGCTGTTAAATTCCATACTGTCTGATTATGAGCATTGTGAAACACCACTGTTTATGGCTGGCAGTGTGGATTGTGTAAAATGACACACCCTTAAGATTTTGACCTGTGGGACGCTTTTAAGAGAAAATGCCTTTTAACTTTAAACGTTCAACTGAGAGAATGTTTTTGTCTTGCTTTTACAAGATCTAGTAATAAGATGTCACTGTTTTTGTCACAACTTCAGTTCTTGAAAGCAGCGCTTTTCTGAGTAGCAGTCATTAGCCTGTTAGGTGTCCTGACTTTCCTTCAGGCTCAGAAATTAGTGCAAGGTCAAGCTTGTGCCTAATGATCAGTTCGGTGCTTTAGGGGGCTGCGGCAGTGTATGCATGGGGAAATAGCCAGTTTTATTGAGTTTGCCGGTGGAAGGGCATGCTAATTGTCTTCATCCGTAGAGGAGAATTAATTGTACGAAAGATTGCCTGGAAGGGAGTTCACAATCCTTTATCTCTTGAGTGCATTCCGCCTGATCCCCCATGGCGCTTGTAGGAAGAATGAGAAAGGAGGGCCTGGAGTGAGATTCATTACTCTTATCAGTGGAATGAAATTAAAGTCTATGGTGTGTTTAGTTCAAGAATAGACTTGATAATGGCCATAGCTTAAAGGAGTTATGTGCAGCATATCTGTTTTCCTAGTAATTCAGTACTGGTTTGCTGCATATTCAGTTACACTTACTGTGCATATAGTAACTTTCTGCTTTGTTTTTATTGGTGCCACAAGCTACAGTAACTGTTCCAGCAAGGTCTGTTGTAGACGTTGTTGACATGTACTCTGAAGTGGATAGTCGTAGAGGAACCTTACTTTATATGGTGTGTGTAAGTAAGGCCTGTCTGTAGAGGGTGTCACCTTTAAAATGTTCTAAAATGTTTAATATAGATGAAACATCCTGTTTTAACAATTTACATTTTTTCTTTTTTTTATTAAACTGATGAATGGATTACCGCAATCAAGGGATTGCTCTTTACTTTTAAGGGGACTGTATGTAAGACGTTGCTGATGGTTTACCTGAATGGTAATTATGCTAAAAACAGTAGTCCTGAGGTGTGTGAATTGGATCAGGGAAAAATAAAAGTCACTGTGCTCATTTTTCAGCATTTAATATGTGCCCTTAGAAAACTATAACTCACAAATAATTTGACAATTTGAAAATTAAAGAACCTTAGTTTATCTTTTGAGAGTCTCTCTCATGTTCCAAAAGTTTATATACAAATATATATTTTCTTCTCTTTTCTTATTTGGTGTGTTGGCCGTTATCATTCAACCATATGCAAGAAATAGAAAACCGACAGTCATGGCCTCAGTTAAAAAGATTCCACTAAATACCTCCATGTGAACAGGCTCCACAAAAAGTTCCTGCTCTGCTCTGCTCGGCTTGGCTCAGGCTCACCATTGTAAAAAGGCTGTGAGGTGCTCAGAACCCTCGAAGTGGCCTAAAACTCATGGTTTGATATCAGCAGTCCCTGTGTATAAAAATTAGACTTCATGGGTTTTGAGCTGGCAGTGCTAAGTACTTTACAGTTGCTATTCCACTCTTCAACTGAGTTTTTATATGTGAAACATTAATGAGAAGCTGCAGATTTATTTCTCTGCTGTACTACATTGGCACAGCCACGTCGCTTAATAGTCTACCGTAATCGCCATGTGGCCCTTTCTAGAATAAAGCATTTTTTGGCATCGTACAGACCTAGAATGTCATTCCATGCCTGTGTTTATTGGCCTGATTTTCCTGTATTTTGAACTGAAACTGAAATGGCACTTGGTAAAGCTGCATGAAATGGTGATTTATTTGTTTGGCTTGTATTTTCCAGCATAGGGATAGAATGATACTCCTAGCTTGTAATGGAAATCACACCATACCCCGGCACAGCCATTGACCATGGAAAATAATCCAAAAATTGATAAACTGTGGTGACTGGTGAGAGCCTGCAGCTGATCCTGAGGTTAGACCTGGATGAGCCTGCCACCCCTGCTGTGTCTTCAGACCTGCATCTGAGAAGGCAGGCATGGGGTTAACGTTGAAGCACAGGGCTGAGAGGCATTAACAACAGGATCTGCCGAGCCTGCGCATGACAATGGAAACTGATGGGGAGACTGATAAGCTGAAAAAAGAAGTTTCCCCAAGGAGAGAAGGTGACAGGACAGATTTAAATCAAGGGAAATGCAAGGAAATATAATGATCAAGGAGAAATTTGCCAGCTATTCGGCATTTGTTTTTGATCAAAAAGCTGTCCACCTTGACCAGTAAGTCTCAAGTTGCTGGACTGGGCTGCCTATGCCAACAAAGAATTGATTAAAAAAAAACCTGACAAGTAGTCCTTGTAAAATATGGGTCTTCCTAGCTGATTGGTCGTCTGTCATAATAGTTCCATAAAAATATTTTTCTAAATATTTGTTTTTCTAAAAAGTATGCTTGTCCCTAGCATCAAACTGAAGATTAAAGGTCAGGATTTCAGTTTTGACTTTTTTTTTTTAAAGAGGCTGATGATGCCTTTGCAGGCTGGACCCTAAGCTAGCATGTTGAACTTAAATACAATATTGGAACAAGATGTTAAAATTCCAACATTAATAATAATAATAATAATAATAATAATAATAATAATAATTGTTTACAATTATAATAAATGCTCACCACAAATCAGGTATCAGTGGGGAGGAGAGCAAAGTAATGAAGCCAATTCATAGATGGAAAATTTTAAAATTTCTAAAATTAGAAATATTAAATCCGTAAAAAACTGAGGTCCTACCACCAGTTTGATATGTAAGCAAATAACAAAAGTAATAATAATTACACAACCTACAGCCATGGAATACTGAGTGTAACATGTTTCCTTGCTTTTTCCTGCACAGATTGGTAACAAAGTAATAGCCAGGCAGCAAATTAATGGTATTAAGCATTTGTCCATAAAAAATAACGAAGTAATGGCTAAATACCATTAATTACACTAATACAAACATGCAACATTTCACAGCTGTATCCAGATATTTACAGATCTGCAAGTACAAGAGCTCTGCCTTCTATAGATGCAACAAAGCACAGAACTCTTGTAGTAATTGAAACACAAAGCCTGTGTCATCTGTGTCTTTTCCTGTGTTGCTATTCTTCTTTCCCTCTTTGTGTGCTTTCTTATTTTCTGTTTTTTTGTCTATATGTCTTCTAAGAGGGCTGGTTTTATCATTTAACCAAGAATTGTTGTAGACCAAGTTAAAGATTTGTAGCACATTTTTACCACAGTGTGGTTACCTTGGCCTTTGGCTATTGTGACTGTGTCAAGTGAGATGATTGGGTAAAAGACGTTTAATTTAAAAATGATAGTAATCATAGGGTCCTTTTATGTGAAATTTAAACATTTAGCTACCACGGACATGCAACTGTATGATATCCATTGTAGCTACATTTCGACACACTCCCTTTGTATGAGCCACCTTAATTCAAGCACTGCAGTGTAAAAAAACCTATTGCTGGTTTCAAAAGATTAAGCATTTACATTTCATATGTTACAAAGTAGCCCATAAAAAGAATTAGCATAATTGATCCTGTAGACCTGCGGCTTATGAGTCACTGGACACAGCAGAGAGCAGGACTCATGATCTCAAGAGATGCTGTACAATAGGTAGTGCTTTGCAGGAGACAGAGCCTTAATTTGGAATACATTTAGCATATCTAAGTAACTGTTATCTGTTGAGTAATGTTTTAATATACATCTTATTCTGATTGAATACTGACATGTTAGATTTTCAAATAATTTTACAGACATCAATTTAGTTAGTCAGAGGTGTTTTCTTTTACTTTTCAATTTTGCCATGTTGAAAATACTACTGCATATACCATACTACTATATAGGGTGTGTTAATTAAACCGGCTGTGTTTACTACATGCAGGTTTCTAGGTCGTTTTAGGCTTGACTTTCCTGTTTCAATTTGAGTGGGTCTGGAATTGGGATATTGTTCCATTCCCATTGAATAATTGGCTGTCTTGTCAGAAAGTGGTAAAGGACTCATTTGTATGGATCATTTCTTCCTATGATAGTGGGATTTTGTCTGTCTTGGTAGAACTTTCTCTTACTATATTTGATGGAGATGCTAATCCATTAATATGGAAGACAAATGTAGTGTCAGGAAAAACCATAATATCTTTTGCATTTTTTTTATTTTACTGTAACTGTTTCTTCAAATCCTTCACGTTTTTCTTAATCTTATGCACAAGTGAATTAAGTGTACTAAAAAGTGATTAAACACAGTTTGAAACTCCACAAACAAAAATTGCCAGCAGCTATATCACCCTGCTAGTCACAACTGGCAGCCCACTGAAGCTAAGCAGGTGTGAGTCTGGTCAGTACCTGCATGAGAGACCTGGGAAAAATTGCGGCCAGTAGGAGGTGCTCACCCTGCGGTCTGTGTGGGTCTTAATGCCCCAGTGTAGTGATGTGTACTGTAAAAAGACACAGCCCTTCAGATAAGACGTAAAACAGTGGTCCTAACTCTCCATGGTCATTAAAAATCCCAGGGTGCTTCGCGAAAACAGTAGAGGTGTTTCCCCAGCGTCCTGGCCAAATTCCCCATTTTCCCTATCATGGTTTCCTAATAATCCTCATCTATGAATTGGCTTCATCACTCTGTTCTCCTCCCCACTGATAGCTGATGTGTGGTGAGCGAAATGGCGCACTCTGGTCTGCTGTCGTGTGGATGCTGCACATTGGTGGTGGTGGAGGAGAGTCCCCATTACCTGTAAAGTGTTTTGAGTGGAGTGTCCAGAAAGGAATTATTATTATTATTATTATTATTATTATTATTATTATTATTTAAAAGCTCATAGGAGACTCATGGCCCAGACCGGTGCTGTAAACAGCTTATACAGATTTTGTAAAGGGATTTCCCCAAATGAATTGATTCATCTGAAGGAAGAAAATGTGAATGCTAAATTTTAGAAAATTTATATATTTTTGCCATATGCGTTTAAGAGCAACAAGCAGAGATTAATGCGTAAAAAAAAACATATTTTCAGCAGCAGAACCTCGGTCAGTTGTGTGTTGTAGTCCTTTCTCATCCTGTAGAATAACATATTGTGGTGTGTGGTGCTTTGAAAGCACTAAATTGTAACTGATAATGGATTTTTGCAGTGGTTTCATGAGTCATACACAACGTGAAATCACTAATTAAGTATGCATGTTGTGGCATACATTACATATCTTGTAGACGTGCCTGTGTGTTGTAGTTTACCTAGTAAAGGCTGTGCTTTTCCATTTGTTGTTTGATAATGTGTTAATTGTTCTGGGATCTTTAGAGGAATGACGTATTGAATTTCTTGGGTCTTTTAATGGCTTCCTTATAATGGCTTTTATATTCAGCAAAGAAACTGAAAGTTGTGAACTTGACCAATATTTTAATAATTGTATATTTCTACAGTTAATACACAATAAACTCCTTGGTCCTTGTTTGAATACTTTCTGAGAAATCCGTTGCATTTCAGCCCATGAAAAGCTTGGAAATTTCATCTGAATTTCGTCTTGTTTTTAGTCGGAATATAAATGATTAACATTAAAAGTGTGCAGTTCTTTGAACAGGCAAGTCCGTGAGTGGAGGGGGGAGGTATTTGAAAGGGAATGATAAATTGTTTTTATTTTGTGTTTATTTAATTTGGAGAAATCATCTCTTGTAAAGAAAAACTGCCCCTTTCCTGCGGGCTATAATCAGTAAAACCAAACTGATTTAAAGAGTAATTCAGTGGAGTCCAGTTTTAAAAACACTTATGTTAAACCTAATGCACAGTTAATGCGTTTTTGCATTGTGAATAAGAAGCATGAAAAGCTTAATAAGAATCAATTTTATAAAAAAACAGAGTATAGGAAGGCAAGAGAAAAGTCTGTTCAACAGAAGCCTAATACAGTTCCTCTACGAATAAAAAGCAGTGACCTCCTTTCTCATTTTACAAGTACTCTATGCCCTGTTATGTTTCACCTCTGAACCCTATATTATTGTTCTAGTGCCCAATTAGTTTCTGTCTTTCCAGAACAATAATTGCGTTTTTATAAAACCTTTTGCCCGTAAGAGTCAATTATCTTTATTTTCTGATCCTCAGTCAGCTGCTTAGAGGAGCCTGTGGTTGTTGAGTGCAAGCACAACACCCTGAGAGGTTCTCTGAAGCTGTCATCACCTGAATTAGTTTGAGGTCTAACGAGTCAATTAAATTCTGAGACCTTACAAAAAAATAACACTAGTGGATCACTGGAAGGGTACCCAAACTTTTGCACATACCACATTTACTATTTTATTTTTTTCAATCTGTTAAATTCAGCATAAAGTGTGACTATGCATTCAAATCTGTAGAAATATGTCAGGTTTAGGTTTGTTCACTGCAGAGGTTGTGTTAACTTCTTTTCACTTAGAAAATCAACAAAACATGTAATTTGGCCGGTGGTGCCCAGACTTTTGCATACAACTGTATCTTCGAATCAACTAAAAAAGGACTTCATGATTAAGTATTGAATTTTGCGGCATTGCTTCTGTCTCATTATCTTACTCTGTTTCCCTCAATAATTTATTAGTGCTCCACACAGATAACGTTGGCCTTTTATTGAAATGTGATGAGGCCAATACAACTGGCTATTCTTTCAGAATCTGCAGATATGAGACTAAAATAACTATTTATGCAGGCTATTGCATTCAATTAATTTGAAGCTGTAATCTGTGAGGAATTGGATTCAGGGGTATCTGTTACACAGCTATTCCATCTTTTGTGTCTGATAACATGACCTTTTTTCCTAATTGTTGGTATTGGTGGTAGGGGTGAATCATTCCTGCTTTTGTACAAACGTTTGCACTGTGCAGTCATTATTAAGTAGTGGGGTGTATTATCTGCTATTTCTCATTATGAAAGGGAATTATTGGATTTTAATTTTATGTTGATTGATTGGTTTTAGCCACTTCTTGGCCTTCTCTGTAATTTATTCCAGGAGAAATAGCTTCTGAGAAAGAGATTAGGACTACAGACTTTTGTAAACCGTAATTGACGTTTGACCAACATCAATAGCATCAATCAAAAGAACTGCTACAGAATGATTGTAAGATGAATGTTCCTCATGGGTTTTCACTATTGTTAAGTTCATTTAAAATAAATGTGTGAAATGGACTTGGTGATTGATTTGCAGTGCATCATTTTTAGAGATGGATCTTCTGTGAGACATTGTAATTGGAGCAGCCAATTAGCAGAAGAATGTCACACTCCTAATACACAGAGCTTGCCTCCAAGGAGAATGGTGACATCACAACACTAATGATACAGTGCAGAAGAGCATAGCACACCTGCAGCTTTTGCTGAGCTGTAGGAGCCGTGTTTGGAACACATGCTCGTGTGTTGTAGAGAAGGATATGGCGGGGAGCACTGTGAGAGGCGAAGGTGCCACATTAGCAGTGACAAGCAGGTTGGTGAGCAACTCCAGGGGATTCCAAAATCCAATTAAGCCTGCACACTGAATGCCTCACTACATATCTCACAAATGTCTAGAAATTCAAGTAGCAATGAGAGTCTTTTATAATCACATCTTCAAATCCCGTTTTTTGTTTTGTACTAATAGTATTTTAGAAGGTCAACAGGGTATTGGATTTCTCTCAGATCACTTTTTTCCAGACCCTTCCTATACACACTTTAGAACAGGTACCATTTGAAAAAGTTATTTTTAACGCCTCACTCTGACACTGTTGTCACAATTGAGATCATAGGAAATATTGTATATTTTTTATACAAATAGTCATTTATTGTCCTGCCGAAAATTGCAGTCATTATGTCTTCATTATATAGAAGACATTTTCAGATAAAAAGACAAAAAGAAACGACAGGGGGGTTCTGAAGTGTTGATTGCTTCTTCATAGTTTTGTTTTGTTTGTTAGCTATAAATGCTCCGTGTTTGCTATAAATGGCCATCTGTATCTGGGGTGGGACTTGGATCATCTGACAGAAGAATGTGAATGTGAGACAAGAGGGGTTGTCACAGTCACAGTGACTGAAGGGGACCTGTCTCAGCATTAACCCCACAGGACCTGGATCCCTCATCTGGGCTTTATAATATAGAGAGTTTTTCCACAAGAGTTTGTATAAGATTTATTGAAATGGACTTCCTGTGCCCACCAGTGGTAGTGTTTCAAGAGGCAATACCAAATGTCATAGTGTGAAGTTTATACTAACTTTAACTACGTGACTTAAGCAGTGAAACATCACTATAAACTCATTTAAAGCTCAACCAAAAAAGATCTGTTGTAGTTAAAATGATACAGAATCGAGAAGTCATTGTGTACTTACTTGAGTGTATGGTGTCTAATAATTTCAATTAAATTCAATTTCATGTAGTTTTGTTGTTGGAAGGAGAGGGAGGTACTGTGTAATGTTCTGCTCTTGGATTAAATGTTTCCAGTATTTACGGTAATATTGTATTTCCGCTCTCCAAGGGAGTTGGGAACATATGAGGGTGATAGAAGCAGCAACACATTTTAATACAGTCCTTTAGCAGGGAAGACGTTCACGTCTGCGTAAAGAAATTGCCATATTAAAAGAAAAGAACAGTTACGATTTTTCTGCCACCAATTCCTTGACACCCTCATCTACCACAAAGACATTTTTTTTCTGTGCCTAAATTAGCTTTTCGGCATTATACATCACTGTCACTGAGCTGTAAAATCAGGGTTTGCTGGAATGCATGCAGCACCATCTGACTGGCAAAGAGGAAAGAGGAATGGAAGTATTCATCAAAAGCCAAGGATTTAATTATGCTGAGAAAATCATTCAAAAATGTCTGAAAAATATGTAAACTGTACCAAAAGGGCTAAGTGAAATAATATTATTCATTCTTCATTCCTCTTTATTGTAATCCCTAGATCCACTAATTTATTTGCATTCCTGAAAACATTAATGCCTTTTGTAAAATTCTTTGGGCATTTCTCTTCACAGACGTGATAGTGAACATTAGCTTTGATGTCTCAACATGGCTAAGAGCAATATTATAATAATAATAATTATTGCTTACATTTATATAACGCTTTTCTGGACACTCCACTCAAAGTGCTTTACAGGTAAGGGGGACTCCCCTCCACCACCACCAATATTACATATTCTTTGTAAGAAATGCATAGGCACTGCATTCAGTCCTATTCAGGAAGTTCCCTAATGTTTATGAAAGCCATTTGACAGGTAGCAAATGTAAGGTTAAATGCACTGTTGATCAACAGAAAAGTACAACTACAATGTGAATTTTCACTATCGAGACCAACCATATGGGGTATGAAAGGAAAGCTGGCCTCTGTGCCAAAATTTAAGTCTTCAGGTTGTGTTCCAGTCCATCCAACAGCATCTAAAGAATCTCTGTTGTCCTAAACGACGGCTCATGTGCAGACTCAGCTTTGGGTTTCAGAACTACGTATCCTGAACTGATTGGTTGCATCTTTGTTGATCTGAGATAAAATAAAATGTTTTTTCTATATATGTTCTTTTTTTGTCGAAGCTGAAAAAAGGTTTCTATGCCTAGTGATTCCTTACCCTCTGGTCGCTGTTTTTAAACGATTGCCCTTCCGAAGAATCTAATGGCATAAAATTAGCATCCCTTACAAACGCTGCACGGTGCAGACGATACATGATGTAGATCTATTGTTTTATTTTAAGTAACAGTGATTGTTTTCAGCCCTTGCTGCTGCTTGCCCTTCAGTATTTGGAAAGTGTTGCTATGGGTCTCATTGATGGACTTCTCTACAAGAGACAGAAGAGCCCCCCTTTGATCCATATGCAAGTGTCCTGTTGTTTCCTATTCACCCTAAGGTACTCTTCATAGGAGCCCTAACTGGGCTGATAACATCTTAAAAATACATTCCTACAGGAGGTAAAATATTGACTTTCTTCTTATCCAGTGTTCTTTTATTTAAACATTTGCTTTCAGCCAGTGTCCTGTCATGAAGGACCAGTATATGCCCTGCAGATTAACTGATAATAGAATGATGTTATTGATCTGATGCAAAGGAATAATTTTAACATTTGAAGTTCATTTCAAAGGGAGAGCTTCTGGGACTAGGGAAAGGAATACTGAACAGGGTACAAATTCCAAGACAACCTGTCTTAAGAACTACTCGGGTATTCCTGGCCCTCATACTCTTGCCTTTCAATTTAAAGTTCTCATTGTTTTGCAGAGGGTTATCAGAATTCCCATTGGTGAATTGCTCGTAATTTACTTTTTTTTGTAGGACACCATTGTACTCCAATGCGGAGCATATAATGAGAATCACTGTCTGATATGCCCCTGGAGGGTTTTATGGAGTAAAGCAGACCATCAGTACCAAAAAAGCAGCCTCTCTGATTGTGGTCAGTTGAGTTTCCAGCATGATGGAGTTTGAGCGTGATAATAGTATGTTTTGACCTCAGCCACTAAAAGCTGAGCTCTTCTCAGTCCTCTGGGTATTACGCAGTTTGACCTGCATCACAGCAAGACAGATGAATTCTAAATGAAGGCCTCATTTGATGTATCAATGCAAACTACAGTGTGATCTCAGCTGGCCTCCTTTCTGTCTGATGCTGTCAGTTGCCAGGGCAGGTTGCCATTGCATATGTCTGAAAAGCAACATACAGTATGCCTCCATGTCCACATGGCCTCCAACCCACACCATGTTATTCATCTTGTTTTGACTTGGGCCTCACTGTTTTCCCTGCGTCCTTTAACTGTTTCCTCTTGAATCCAGCTGTTACAGCATTTCTAAGCTTGTTTCTCTGAATCCAGGTTCAAATCCAGCCAAATGCTGGGTCATGGTCTCAACGTAGCACCTCACAGTCTCTTATCACTATGTAAACTCACGTTTATTTACAGATATCTGACTATCCAAGTATTCTATTGCAGAAGAGAAAGGGTGATAGGAGTAGTGAGTCACCATTCTTTACCCTTATTTGAATATTGTAGTGGCAGTTTGGGTGAATCAGTGTGGGCAAGTTCACTTTGTCCCTGCACTGTGGATTACTATATCCAGCGACATCTGTTTTATATCTTTTCACAAACCTTCAAAAAGTACAAATAAAGATTTGTGTTGCCAAAAGTGGTGCACCTTCTTTAATTAGCATTTAAAAGGAATCGTGATTTCCCAGTATGGTGAGAAGTAAAGACGAGATCAGCTGTAATTTTCCAAATCAGCAAAAGTGCCTTTTAGGAATTCTGCCAGGTTCTGAGCAGTCTCTGCTGGCCTTACTCTGATCTGGTCCACACTGCAGGGGATCAGTTTTGAAAGGGCTACACCACAGTTGAGTTCCCTTGAGTGAGAGCACTCACACTCCTGCAGAAAGTTTTACATGCCTTGATATTGAATACCAGGTTCATGACTAAGCTTTTTTTTAATTAATAGTGCTTCATTTCCATACTCACTGTCGGCTCAGTTTTTTCCCATCCATAAAATTGAGCTTTAATTTGCAGACCTTTGCCAAACAACAAAATGCAAATATCTGTGTTTATTCAGATGTGCTTTAGGGAGGGTCTCATTTGATTTAACATGATCACTAATGACTTTTGAAGTTGAGTGGCACAGGTTGCTTGAGAATGCTAAAAGAAGACACAGCAGTACAACTACAAAAGTGTTTTGATTCTGTTTTTTTTTATGATGAGTCATCTGTGCTTCTTGTTAATTTCACAGACCAGATATTCCAAGATTTTCCAAGGATTTTCAATTCTTCTATGCCAGGGAAGGAATAAGACACTTTCTATCAGCTGTGTTGTGTAGATTTAGTTTAGTCCACTAAAATGGCTCTTGGTACCCATCAGAGTGTTAGAGCTGTTGTGTCCCCTATTTGTTCAGAATTTAAGACAATTATGGTTTCAGAGGTGGTTCTCAAGATCTCCAAGTGTCCCACATTAGATTTGTGTAATCAGCTCTGCACTGACACCAGCACACCCTGTCATTCATAAATGAGGCACCTCCACAGATCTGTATCTCCAAAATTGTGTCACTTGTACCTGTAGGTCTGTCTGTTTTCTACTTTCTGGTCTTTTTAAGTGTTGGCCTTGAGGGGACAGGCTGGAGACTTGCCTTATTTTGCAAAATAAAATTCAGGCAGTTTGTCAGTACCATAAGCTTGTTTCATTTGTTTTGTTTTGCTTTATTTTAAATGTAAATGTCTTTTCTGTGAGGCACACAGGGGCCAAGGAAAGAAGAATATTCTGTAATTGAGTGAACATCTTGCCCTGTGAACCTAAATTGGACGTTTCAATGCAGAAAGCTCATATAGCTTTTGGAGATAAAGGACAGTTGTCTGAAAAAGTGGGTGTGGAAATCTTCCATGTTTCCTTAGGTTTTCTGCATTTTGCAACACATACAGTAAGGCATTCAGAATGTTACACAAGCACACCACAAAATACATTTCTAATTATACTACTGAGAGATTTTCTAATTGTATCTTCCCATTTTCAGTCCACTTGCTTGAAGCAGCCCTTCCTATTTCTTAATTAAAATTTGTTTAAAGCTGAGATGCATTGAATTATTTCCTGAATGTGCTTTTCATTTTTTAGTGCTAATGACAATACATAAAAAAGTAGATACTTAATATGCAGGTTAATTAACAGGTTTATTGCTCAAATCCATTACAGTTTAAAGAATGTATGTCTTGCATTTGCCAGATTTTGCTTCACATGTTTTTTTTATTATTGATATTAAGCTGTGTCTTCATCCCTGAGATCTCTTTAGAACATTTATCAAAGACATGGACCTTGGTCTGTTCTCCAAATTCAAAGCAGTAATGCATCTTCAGATTAAATATTCTTTTGGCTTTGATGAAAAAATACTTTAAACTCCTTTCAATTAACCAATATCAAGGATTTAATCAAGCAGGCTTGATTACAGCTTTGAAGGCCAACAAGTGGCATGGGAATAAGGAAAAGACAGCTGAATTTTCATAGGCGCTGTTGAACCCTTTTTGCGGATAATTGGCCAAATAGTCTGAATGCTTTTATTCAGATTTCAAACTTTGGTGAGGTAGAAACAGAAATGAGAAATGCCTCCCCCCCCCCACATTCCCTTCTGCAGCATAGAAAATCAATTTAGATAATTTGCTTCCATTACTCTTGGCTAAAAGGCATCAGATGTAGCTTGCAGTGCTAGGCTAACTAGATTGTGACATGGTATAATTTGCTTAGTGGGCTTTGTGGGAAGAGACTCCCCCCTTCCCCTATCACTCTATCAGAGGACACCCCCTCCACCCTTTGACCTTTCTCACAGCTCCTGGGTCACTATTTCCTTCACATGCATTGTATCTAACCTCCCCCACTCCTGTATAAAGCTTTCCTAAGCCCCTATTTTAAAGATATTAATAATGATATATTATTATTATTATTTATATGTATGAATCATTATTAATTGTTCATTTCAATAAAAATAATCTTACACTTATATAGCACTTTTCTGGACACTCCCCTCAAAGCGCTTTACAGTTAATGGGGACTCCTCTCCACCACCAATGAGTAGCCCCCACTTCGATGATGCAACGGCAGCCAAAGTGTGCCAGTACACTAACCACACACCAGCGGTCAGTGGGAAAACGGTGATAAAGCAAATTCAAATATGGGAATTAGAATTTGGCCAGGACACTGGACTAACACCCCTGCTCTTTTCCAGAAATACCTAGAGTTAATTCCAGTATTAATTCTGCCTAGCAGAATGCTTTTTCAAGTGACTATGGTGAAATGTAACCTGATCTAGATATACACAGGTCCTTATTTGTCTTTTGATGCCAGGAAGTAAAAACTCTGGTTGGGGGAGTTTTTCAGAATTAATCAAAAATGACAACCAGCCAAAAAAGTCTGAAAAAGATGAAAAAACACCTTTGCCAACTGAATATGTCATGTATTGTAAATCCCAACTAAGACTTAATCTTAATAAGCTTGCACACTTCATACAGTAGCACACGATGCACTGCACTGCAGAGGATCAGTGCAGCTGTAAGGAATGTAAGAGTACGGAAATTGAACAGTGTTTGAAATGTTTTTAACAGAGCAGCCTCAGCAGATACTGAATGCTGTTATCATAGTATTGTTTCTGCGCCATTTACATTTCTGTACATTGCAGCTGCAGGACCCTGGGTGTGTTCAAATCCCAGTTGTACTGGGAACACTGCTTTTGTACCTTTGAGCAAGGTACTGTACTTGCCCTGATGTATACAGTAAATGGGTCTCCACATTACCATTTTAAATAAGAATTTGATTTAATTTTACTTACCTGAGAAAACAAAGGATTAAGGTTTCAGAGACTATTTGTTATGATCCAGATGATGAAGAATGACTTGCTCGTAAAACCCATATAAAGTGTGTAAAACAAGTAAGCAGTAATTGATAGGAACAAATAGGTAACATTTACCTGAAATGGCCAAATGGGTCTTGACTGTGCTTTTGTTATTAACCTCACTTTGTACAATGTTTGTCACAGTTTCTCATAATGTTTTTCTGGTTCAGCATATTAGCTGTATAATCACTTTGCTGACTATGTATCATACTATCAGAATGGTAGAGGGGATAGCTAATTGCAGCAGCATGTGTGTTACTGCTTGTTCTGCTCATTTCTGTTCTGACCTTTACCATTTTTGATGCAGTCTCTGCATATTTAGTGTTGCCTTTTAAGTCTGTACTGAAAGCACCCATCGTTTTATTAGGTGCTTCCAGTAAATGTTATCTGTAAAAGACAAAGACTGTATGGAAAAAACACATCCGTCTCTTTCCTGATGTACAGTAGGCTCTGTCAGTACTGTATGAAAATAAGGTACATGCTGTTCATTGCCTTCCAGATTCATAAAAGCATATTTTGTTATGGCATTTTCCTCTGTAAATATAATTTTAAAAATCTGTCACTGCAGAGCCCCTAAGTGGCTTAATAAGTAAAGCTGCTCATTCTGGTTGGATGCCATATTCAATATGTCATGATTTGTCGTGATTTCATGCCTGGATCGTCTTATAAGCTGACTATCAACACCAGTTATCAAGTGGTGGAGCTTGAATGGCAGAGCATCGTTAGACATAGGGTTAGGGTCAGCCAGCAACTCTTTTGGCTACAACTCCAGTGACTTCCCAAGTGTCTGCAGGCTTGCAGTGACATCAGTGATGGACATTTCACTTGTCCAATCAGCACTTACTCTCCTGTTAGTTGCTTCTGAGCTTGGACTATGCAGAACATGACGGCTCAATAGATGGGCTCAAGATTGAGGAACTGCCCTTACTCGTTTTTCCCTTGTGGGTGCAGGAATCATTATTTTGTGAGCTCCGACACACAGAAACAATTTGTATTTACAAATTAGATGGGTATATAATCCAAAATAATATGCACTTCTAAAGAAAAAAAATTATGCCTCAAATGTCGGTCCCAACTGGTTTGACAGTGGGTTTATGGCTGGTGTAGTCAATTAATTAACCCTTCAGTCCTTCTACTTCTGAATGTTAGCACAGTAAACTGGATGTTAGTAAAGTAAAAGAGCAACTATGCTGTTATAGCACAATAGCATCTATGGTCAAAGACCACAGCTGAAAGAAAGTTATTCTTCTTTGTTTCCTTACAAAATGAAACCAGGTATTGTGCAGAGAAAACAATAATCTCTCCAATACCCAATTCTCCGATGTACTTATTTTCTGGTTTGTTTTTTATGTCGATAAGACACAATGAAATTTTACGTGTTTGTGTTTTTTATTTCTTTTTAAGATGGCACGGAAATACTTCTGAAGCTTAACAATGCCAGCTCATCCAAACAAAAGCACAAGCTGTCTGTTTTGTGCGGTGTCTTTCCATGAACATGTATTTATATTCCTAGGGGCAAAGCTAAGGAACCAGCAGGAGTGTTCTCCCCAGTTACACTTATAACCATTATGCCCAAAGCGCTTTTCATATGGAAATACATTTACGTCTCCATGGTCAGTGTCTTAGTGGACAATGTGTTTGTGTGTGGCTGTAAAAATAATTTGATATACTTTGCTAGTAGATTGATCTAACTAGAGCTTTGCATTGGCTGTGCAGGTTCTTTGTTGACAGGCTTATGTAGAATACTGTATAATAAATAATGTCTGTACACATGAGCCTAAGACCTGTCAGATCTATCCCCCTCCCTGCCTTATCTCCCTCTAATGTAATGATTAGATTACAGGGTCAGCTGTAAAATAATGCAGTAAAACAGGACTTCCCTTTTTCTGTCAGACAGTAATTGCTGCTGATTATTTCAAATTATTCCCTTAAGAGGTGTGCATTATAGACATTTGGATTTCCCTTACTACTCAGACTGCACTTGAAGCATTAGTGCATCTTTGGCTTTTGCCAGATTTTTATCGAAGCTGTTCACCATTACCTTTGTTGAACGGAAAAGGAATCTCATCAGATGAGCCCTTCTTGCGAGTTATAAACTATGTGATGAAATTAGATCTGCATGATCAGATCTGGGGGCAAACAAAAGACAAGGAATATGTAACAGTTAAGATGCAAGGTATAGACTTGTGAGCGAAGCATGTATGTCTGGGCTATCCCTTCTCTACAGGAGCTTTCCGATGGATTTTCTTGTTTTTCTGTCCTCTGACGTCATCTCTTTGGTGAAAGAACGACAGCCTTATGGCAGTAATAAGGATATGAGCTGGTCTGATTGCTGAGAATGCCCTAGATAAGACTAACAGATGTGCACATCTGGAGAGGCTAAGATTGCCCTGCCAGCTCTTTACAGGGACAGTTCCTGAGCTGTCAGGAGCTCTGTATTCCTCATTGGCATTAATTTAGAAAGGAGCCTAGCATGAGAGTATACGATTCGGGCATCTGTCTTCATTTGGGCCAAAACTCAGATGCTTAAATCCACTTTCAAGATTCATTTCTGGATCCCTTCTGTCTTACTCTTTCTTCAAATGGGCTGTACCACCCACATAGATCTGGTGCACTGTAAAGAGTAGTTTGATTACAGGGGAATGAGGCCACACGTTGTGCATTTTGTGAGCAGTGAAGCATTGCCATATTAGGAGCCTCATATATACTACCGTCATATAGCATGTCTCATATACAATGGCTCCAGGCAGAGTTTGCCTGGGCCTAGTTGCAAAAGGTAGCTTCATTATAATATGAGAAACATAAAAAAGATTACAAATGAGAATAGGCTATTCAGTCCATTTAGCTAGTTTAGTTGGACCTAGGACTATGGTCCCCAATTTTGGATTTCATTATCAAGTGACATGTTAAGATTAAACTACAGATAATGCGAATGCCCCCTGTTAAAGTACAATGTCGTAACTTTCTGTGTGCCTTTTTTAATAGTTTATTACCTAGAAGACGTTGACACAAACACCTGCTTTTTCACAAACATCTTCAAGCTGTAGCTCTCGAAGTTTCACATTAAGTGTAATGTGGTAGATGTTTGCCCAGTCTTCATTTTGAATTTCCTTAGTCAATTCTGTTGTGTCTATTAATCCTCCTGTTCGAATACCATCTGCAGACTTGACTAGTTTCATAACTATACCAGAATCTAGATATTAATAAAAATAATAGTGCTCCTAATACAGTTCCCTGTAGTACCTCACTAATTGCATGCCACCAGTGTGAACATATACTGTGCCTATTATCTGTTCTCTGGGATTTATATTAATCAGAGATACAGTTCCCCTAGCTAGAATATGCACTTAAAGGGTTAAAATACTTTTTTTATGCGTATTCAGTCTTACACAGCTGGAAATGTGTAGTCTGAAAATTTATTTTTTTAGTCTATTTCTGTTATGTTACCATTTTCGTTTCAGATATTTAAGATTGTTTAGTTTTCCCAGTACATGTGTGTAAGCCTCATGTATATAGTATATCTCATTGGAATATCTGTGTTTTCTGACCTATCAAATCCAACTGAACAACTGACACAGGCACCCTGGGGTTTTCAAAAGCTCTATGACAGAAATCATAGTGGCATGGTGGTGCCTTCTGCTTGCAAACCTAGAGAATCTTTGCAATTTTCATGCAAGCATTCTTTACTGTTGTGAATTGTGAGCTTACAGTATTTTTTCTGTTTAGATTGTTTTTTTTCCCTATATTTCTCCGGCAATAAAACCAGGGAGAGTCCCTCTGCGCAAATGTACACAGACAGCATAACAGCCTGTGACCACAATAAAAGTCACTTAAAAATTCACTGCCATTCTGCATTTGCCCCATGTGTTTTGTAAAAGGGAAAAATCGGCCTCTGATTGTAACAAGTTCAAAAATAAATGATGAATTGCTTACAGAGGCTCCTAGATTTCCACCTTGAAAGATGATTGTGGCAGTTTGAAACTTCATTTGTTTTCTTACTGGGAAAAAAAAACTCATTATTGTGGTTAATGCTTTCCAAATGTTTCCAAATTTGTACAGTAACTACGATTTGCAATGAAGACAAGAGTGTAGGGACTCTTCCAGGCACACCTCCCAGTCTTAAGGTATTTAATCTCATTAAGCCAAACGGAGCTACAGCCCACTGGCAGATAAAATACAATATATAACTGAGTTAAATCAAACGAACACTTAATGTATCAGGTCCTCATTATGCACTGACTGAATGCTGTAGTAAAAAGAGAACAGGCCCTTCTCTGATGATACAGTACCTGCACACAATTAGATTATAAGCACATAGTATAAAACAGAATACCGAATGAGCCATTCTTTAGTGAAAATGAGATAAAGAGCAGTCTGGATGTGTAGGTACTGTATGTGATGCTTGCACAATCTTGAGACCAGAGTACAACAGCAGGGTAAGTGTGTGAACTGTGTTTCTGAGATCCATGTGTGAGAACTGTCTGAGACAATTCCGACTGTATATTACAAATGGCCAAAATGGGGCTACATTTTTTATTTTTTTTAACCTGGAAGGAAAGCGTTTTGTAGTGCTGGATCAATATAGTGTAAAAATATTAATAACTGTTATTTACATTTTAAGCTGCTTGCCTCTCCTCCTACAAAATCACCTGGTACTGAATCCCTTTACAAGCCAGAAACGTGGCTGTGCAGATTTCTTCCTTGTATAACAGAAGATTTGTAAATCCAGCCCAGTAGCTGTAAAGATTGACTTCCTTTGTGAGGAAACTTGACATGCAAAGTGTTGCGTTGGTTGGGACTCGCAGAGAGTGAGAGAGCTGGTGATGTTGATCGGGATTACAGAGAAACTTAGTTCTCTCGGCTTTTAATAAGATTTGAGGACGAGCTGAATGCTCACCTTGTAAAAAATAAATTGGCTTGTGTGAGCCTTTTTTTCCCCATCTCATTGAAAATGAGGGAGACTCAGCAAACATCACCACAGGTAAAAATGCATACCATCTCTTCTTATTTCTCTCTTTATCCCCTACTCATCCCTGCCTCTTCCTTTCTTCTCATCTCCTTGCTTCTCTTCACTCGACTCCCCCATTTTTCATACTCCTCTCTCCTCTCAATTTCCTCAGTCGCCCCCCCACCCTTCTTTTCCTCTCTTGTCTTCCTTTCCCCCCTTGTCTCCCTCCTCTCCCTCCCACTCCCACGACTCTCCTCTTCCCCTCTCTCTTCATGCTCAATTCTGATGCTTTTCTTAGCCACGCCAAGCTGCAGGAGCCTTGCCTACTGCCTCCTCTCCCTGGCAGTGTCAGAGCACAGATAAGGCTGACAATGGGGATGCTGCAGTCTCTCTCTGAGCTCGGAGGTGCTGCTGTGCATTACTAAAGTGGTGACAGGAGGCAAAAAAAAAGAAACCCTCTGCATTCAATTCAAATTCACATCAGCACAAAATAGTCTTTATTGGCATGACAAGCCCTACAAGCTTCCTTCTCTTGCACAGATCTCTAAACCCACTCAACTTATTTGTTATTTTGCTGATTTTTGACAGTCAGAAAAGAGAAGCCTAGAATCACAACACTTACCCAGAACATGTAGAGAGGAAGAGGCTGAGACACGTAAAAATAAGTGTGAAGGTTCGTAGCAGGCAAAAATATTTTATTTGCTGTGTACTAGGCATACAATGTGAAGCTATATTTTTAATTTACTCATAATGGTAGCACACAGTCACAGATAACTACACAAGAAATTATGCTGTCCTTAGCGCTTAGTGAAAAGCTAAGGAAGTGAGCTCAGGAGTGTAATTGTGCATTAGGCACTCTAATACTTTTTTATACTTTTTATGCACCTTTTATGTTGAGGCTGGCAATGCAACTGCATTCATGGAAAGAGACATAAGCTTAACCAGCCTCAACATAAAAGGAGCACAAATAATATAAAAATATGATCCTTTTTTATTTTTGCAGTCCCCTCATAGACATTTTGTATCATATTGAATTCTTTTCTGCCATTCTTTGGAGCTGGAAGTTTCCTATAACGTGGTAAGATTTTCACAACACCTTTAGGCAATACAGAAAGAAAAACACACATTTCTACTTAATCTGTTTGTCATATCCATGAAATCTTTGTGAGAGCCTGTACTGTACATTGTGCGGCACTTATATAATTTTGACAGAATGAAATTTCCTCACCAGAGAGCATAACCGGGAACTGAATGGGGTCAATTCTTTAGAGCAAGACTGATAGGTATACAGAAAAAAGTCACATTCCGTAGATTCTAATGCAGGAGTTGTTGTGGGATCCATAGGCTCTTGGCAGTGCATTTTTATGGTTATATGCTGTAAATATTAGCAAGGTTTCTTGTTTTGTACTTCTTTGATTTAATCTAAGATCAGTAATATTCCCAAATGGGACAGGGATGAGGGTTGAAATCTGTCTGCTCTCCCTGTTAATTATTGGTGTGGTGTTACATAAAGGTGGATTGATTGTATCATGTATGCATATTGAAATTCTCAGAAACTATTTTTGACCTGGGCACTGAAGGAAGTTTACACCCCATATTCACAGGTAGCATTAGAGAATCCAATCACTCTTGTGAATGGTGTGTGAGGGCACCCAGCGATTTTTTGTACCTAGCTACTTTTATTTATTCTGCAAGATTCGTAATCTTTTATAGGAAGAATTTTAGACTCACAAGCCAGCAAAGAGAACATCTCCTCTGTGGGAGACCCTGCTGGTATGTGGTTGAAAAATGTATTCCTGAGCTACAGGATTGCAAACAGCAGTCTGGTTTTATCGTCAAATACTGTATGCACCTATAATGACTGCTAGGATTATGTTTTATCTCTTCCTACATAAGGAAAAAGCTCCTACAACATTCCTATTATCATAACTATTCCAGCAAAAAATACTGTAAATGGGTTTGTTCATGCTGAATAGGTACCATGTGTCTATGTGAGCAGTGCTTTAATTAAGGCAATCTTTGTGACTTAAGACATCACCTGAATGTTTTTTTGAGATAACCACAAATGACAGTCACATAGACAGGAACAGTCACATGCTGTTCCTTGCAATTTTTTCCATTACTGACCTTTTGGACAACCAGCTTCTAATCTGCAGAGTTTATTACAAATCAAACAGTGGAAGTTAGTGTTCTGATGAAAGCATAAATATGGAATGGACTCAAATATCTTGTAGTCAATTCCTTCCTGATCAACAGAGATATAGAAACAGAAGATGATGATAATAATGATGATAGTTTCATTTTTACTGATACTTACCTTTCACTAACTACCAGTGTTCTGCAACTCTGCGGTTTTCCAAGACCACTGCAGTTAGAACAAGCTCATGTCCTTGTTCATGGGTTCTCTTTCTTTCATTTTCCTACTAGAACTTGGGGCCACTGTCATTTTCTGTTTATCAGTCACACAAAAATCTTTCTGCCAACAGTTGGCCAGTGGTAAGGTTATCTAGTAGATAACTCTACTATGGTAGAATTATTGGAGAATTACTCTTAACCTTGTAAGTATTCTAAGCCTGGCTTCTCCAGATGCAGTGTCGGACAGCTGCAGTCCAGTGACCCTTTAATCATAGATTTCCAGAGTTGTGGCGCAATCTAATTTTGATTGTTTTGTACAGACTTCTTTTTGGAATTAAAACCTGAAGGGGAAAGGCTGAAGTTGGTAGCTCCTTATCTAATTGAACAAATTCTACAAGCTGCTGTAGATTGGTCAGAAAAGTTCTGTTCATGTTACAGCTTTATAAATCCACGAGGGTAACCTATAGAACCTGTAGGGCTGTGACTTTTTCTGCTCCTAGGCTGGCTGCTCCTGATCGAAGGAGAATCAGTTGAGAGATTTGCCTAAGACAAAGTGTCAATTAACAGTCACACTTAACAGTTAAATAACTGAAAAAATAAAACAGAGTCAGGCTCTACCTTGCAGTGTAATCTTGATTGTGTTTAATTTAGTCATTCAGACACGTCCAAGAAAATTTTCTGAATGATTTTCTTTCACCATTTTAAATTAATCTTTTCTTACATGATCCCTTTCTCTTTTGTCCTCAGCTGTTTACAGGGCCATTGTAATCTGATTTAAACAACACAAGTCCGTTTTAGATAAGAAATGAGATTCATTTTTTTCTCACTGAAGAAAATTAAAGTAATCCCCTGTACAGTATATGCACTCTGAATCTGTATATTTGCATTAATATCTCTGCAAGTGCCTTTTATTATCTGCTTAGCCTCTCTTCTTTATTTTATCTTATGTGTTTTGTTAGATGCAACTTATTTCCAGGTTTTGTTACCACAGAGAATTTTAGTTGCATTATAAATATTATCCCACAATTTAAGTGGAAAATTGATGGGTAATGAAATTGCCACACAATGCTCTGAAGCCAGTTGGTGAAGGCTTATTCAGCCTTCAGGTATCGTTCCAGAACACATTGTCTGTGGTCTGGCCTTTTCAGAACATCCAATAACAGTCTAAGGAGGAGAGATTTATCAAAAGCAAACACAACCACAAAAAAATTCAATAAAACCAAAAAGCAGTTAGTATGCACTACTTTTTTGACTTTAGTAACTGTGTACTGTATGCCTCTCTATTATAATATTTTCTGGAACTGACTTAATATAACATTACGTTTTTTTTTAAGTGCCTTTGAAAGGTTTAATAGCAGCGTACCATATTCTAGGGCAATCTATTCAATATAATTTCAATAATATATTAGGGTTTAGGCTCATGAGTTATGCTTGCTATTCATAGGGGTTTTTATATCCATGCATTTATACACTCTGTATGGCTGCAACTGAAAGAGCGAAATTGCTGTATGTCCAGATTTCAGGATAAGAAATAGATTGGATGTGCTGCTGATGGGGTTTTGAAAAAATCACTGCACTTGCTGCAGGGAATGTCCGTAGGAAGATTGTCTTACATACATTACAGTAATGTTACAGCTGAGACTGTTTCTTAATGAGTCTAGTGTCATGTATATATTAACATGTACAGTTAAGTCTGGCCCTTATGGGATTTGAGTGGCTTTGTTAAGATAATGGGTAGACTGAGTTGTGTATTAAGGGATTAGATTGACTTTAATGAGTTAATGTACATGGCTATTCTACCTTCTGTGGGAGGACAGCATCCTTCTTTTGGGAAGTGGGCAACAAGTTCACATTTATGGGGTGAGAACCAAGTTAATTTTATATATGTTGTGTTATGGCAGTGTCTTCTTTCTGTCTGCCTGGGATTCAAATACCTATTGTAAGGTAATGCTGAAAATCTATTGCATCAGGGAAAAAATATACTATATGTTGTTATATTCATTATTTTTAGGAGTCCACTTGTGATCGTACAAAGCAAGCATTATTCATTTTATGTTGTTCATTATTTCGTTTCAACACCTTCACATGAACCCCTTTAAGAGCTGCAAGTTTCCACTTTGTACTACAATAGTAATATCCCGGAAAACTAACATAAAACACAATGCGGAACTGAAAAAAAGTAATAGATTAGGAGATAGCGGCACAGTCCCATGTGCCAACATTAGTAAAACTACAGTATTTCCAACACTTTTGAGCAATATGATTCGTAAAACACTCAAGAGGAATGAGAAGGACTTGCCCAGGCATGAGATCATACTGATTTTGAACACTTTGTTCCATATTGATAAATACTCTTGCCATCTTATCAATTTGCACATGAGGCCTTCAGCTGACAGATTGGATCGTGAGCTGGAGCGACTGGCAGTCTCGTAATGTCGAGATGGTATTGAATCTGTCACAGCAGGCTCTTGGCTCTATTGAGTGATACTGTTTCCAGATCCCTTTAATTTGTTTATTGACGCATGTGGTGCCCCTGGCCCCTCTCATTCTATCCAAAGGCTCCACTTTTCCTTGGACCTCTATCAGTCTAGCTGGGGTTCAGTAGGCCTGTGACGTGCACAGGGGCTGCCAGAGGAAAGCCTTCTCGTTTTGTCCTTCTTTGATGCGTGAGACGGTATATACAGTAACATCCCATTTTCCTGTGTTTTTTTGGGGGGGGTTCTCCCAGCACCATACTCTACAGGTGTCCCCAGTTTCTGTTCTTCCATTCCTCGCTAATTTTGCTTAAATTCAAAAGTTTAATAAGGTCTTTTACATTGTTGCCATCGTATTTAGGTTTTTAGCAAATCTATAAAAACAAGAATACAAAACACAGAGCTCACATGATGAAAAAAGTGGGATAAACAGGTTCTTGGGAAAAGGCCCCTGACCAGACTGTCACAGTTGTGCACTAGCAGAATGTAGTTAGACACATTCCATAAGGGCAACTTCTGTAAAAGAATGTAACCAAGTGTGATCTGAGGTTATCTCAGTCTCCACCCAACCTTCCAATACAGTGTTTCTAGCTCCAGGTAGGCCCACAAGCAAACGTTGTCAAAACTAAAGACTTGAAAGTAATTTGGGAGTCATAACTGTGAAGGTTGCACTGGTGACTCAAGCTGGCCATTCATTTAGTAACACATACTGTATGCAAGCACATTTCTAAAAATGCTCTTTTATGGCACACTTTCAATGGTGTATACCAGAAGGTACCTTCTGGAATGGGAGCCTGATAATCCATGAAAAATTGATAAATCTCATTTCTAATTTCAGCTAGCAGATTAGATGGTATGCAAAAATAAGCTTTCAAGGTGGTCAGGCAAACAGAATGACACATTTTGGCTTTGGACATAATAGCTGCAGTCTTTTGCTGGCCATGTGCTTCTCGGTTCAATGCATTCCAAAAGCAAAAATTATTAGAAAAATGAGAAATAACACAAAACACTGGGGTGACACAGAGATTCATAGCTTTACAGTAGACCTCTGTGAAGCAGCCTCTTCTGAATTGGTGATTATAAAAGGCAGCACATCTATTATTGGTGGTCAATGAGCCTAGAAGAGAATGCATTGTTGGCTAGCTTTCATTAAGACAGTGCATGTGGCTGTTAGGGATTGGGTGACTTGTTGAGGTGCTACACAGTAAGAGAGGACATGTTCCCTCTCCTCCAGTCCTATTGTACATTTGAGTGTCTTTTTCCGAGCTCCAGTGAGGCAGCCCGTAGTTTGCAGCTGTGATTCATGATTGTTTTATTGCGAGTTTACTGATGTTGGAGCAGATTTGGCTGATCCAGATGGAGAGGTGGATGGTTTTTCTATGTAATTTATATGCAAGTCCTTGGTTTGTAACAATGGGTTGCACCAGTGAAGATTGGTAGTGAAAGGAATTGTGTGCATTCAGCAGTTCTGTCAGAAATGCTATGTACCTGATAAATTCTAGGAAGATGGGAGAGCAGCAGAGCAGTGAAAAACGGAAAGGACATTATTTTGCCTGTCATTAGGTCTCTGATATAAATTAGCTATTTTTTAACAGGAGCGTACAAAATCATGGCTTTGTACTAAACTGTGTTTCATGTTTTGTTTAGCTTTGACTATTCAGGAGCTGTGTTTCAGTATGCTGAAGAAGCAGTTTTTTTCATCTCAAAAGCCAATGGGTACACAGTTGGACGCTGATATTTGTAATTGGTGACTCAGTACATTTTAAATTTTGGTAACATACTGTAATTTTATGTTTTATTGCCTAGGCATCTGCTTATACAACATTAATTTATTCTACTTCCTAATTTGCAATATTGAAGTATTTTCAAAGGTACTTACAGACAACATAAAAAGAAAAGGCAGATCAAGTGCTTTAATCTATACAAGACTGAAACAAATGCTACTTTCATTTGAAAGTTTGTCATATTGTACAGTAAATGGTCACCCACACCGTATTTAACCATTTCTTGTCTTCATTGTCAAGGCTTTCTCCTGTTAGATACAGTGTCCAAACCCCTGAGAGACCTGCCTATCAACTATTAACTATTTATTGTCTTAATTCATCCTGGCAATGTTTTTCTTTCTGTCTTTAAACCTCAGCAGTAGAGATTAGCTACCCTCCTATTGAGTTACATGCATCCAGAGCTCCCACAATCACTGTGGCTATGGCTACAGATTCTCATAAAGATAATACAGTGTTGGATTAAGAGCCTTTTAATGTTTGTATATGGGAGTCTATAAAGATATCAAACAAAATTGAGCTTTTTTTTTTCTCTTGAGTCTTTTCTGTATTAAACAAGATAAGGAATAGAAGAAATGTACTTCACAAGGAGGCTGTGAATGGCTAAGGGAAATAAGTCATAAAGGCGAAACTGGCTCAGAGCTCTATGTCTTGAGTGAGATGGGTGGCTTCATTCTTGTTATAGATGAGCTTATAATGGCCACAAAAATGTCTTTCCACTGCCAGATTAATTAGACAATTAAGACTGCTCAACCCTAACTGTGCACCAGGCAGTGTGTGTTCTCCACTGTACCCTGAGAGGCGCCCCCTCTCCTCCCCTCTCCACAGGCTGCTCTTCATGCCTGTGTGAGAGTGTGTGTGGGTTGTGCCTGAGACATCCGCCAGCCTGCTGGCTCTGCGCCTTCTTCGGCTGGAGCGCACTTCCTGACGCAACACAGACCTGCCACATCGACTCCCAAACACTATGCTCTTTCATTTCAAGTGATGCTTCACTGGAATCCTCCTTTTCTTCACCATTAAAAACAGTAGCAAGGTCCGACACCTTCAGCACAACAAGGATAAAGACCAAAACAGGGCTTTTGACAGGTACCACAAAACATGACTGTAATAAGTTTAGTATAACCAGCACAGCAAAAGGGGAAAATTGAATTAACCCAGATCAAAATAAAATGGTCACTGGTGAGGTCATTGTCACCTCTAAGAAATTGTTGCCACTGTTCATGAGTGGTACTGTATACACATCCTGCTCTCTGCCTTCAGACTCCAAGCAGGACATTTCCCAACTGCTAGGAAAACCAATGTACAGAGTAAATGTTTTGTCTTACATTTGGTATATTTATACAAGAAATTGTGAGTACTGGGTCATGAGAAATTCTAAGCCAGAATTTTGGACAGTATATTGTTGTATTATTAATTATTGTGTGAATTAATTAATTCAAATATCGTACACATTTATAGAGCTTTTGTCCTATCCCCCCCTCCCTCCCACTCCCAGTCTCAATGAGTGTTTTAATTCATGCATGTGTTTTTAGGAAAAAGGATAAAGGATAATACTTTGCTTTAGTAAATGTGCATTGCACTTCATACTGTAAGTGTATAACAAACAAGTTGTTAACATTAAATAAAGTATTTATAAATGCTAAATATCTTCACTTAGAACTGTACAATTAATCATTAGTAAGTGTATCTTTCTACCAGGTTAACTGTTTTCTGTATTACTGGTGATTAGTTTATGTACAGAGATACTTCACCTACACGTAAGTGTGGCAATAATCACAAATTTAAAATTAAATTTTCAGTCACAGATGCATAATACAACAGAACATATTTAAAAGACATGGGGCTGGATATAAAGACAGAAGATGCTAAAGTTAGTTTGTAGCAATAGATTTTCAACCAGTGTATACAATTGCTAGACTCTATTGCCAGAACTGAGAAGCTTTAAAATGAAAATTTGTTTGAAAAAAACACACTCTCCTGTAATATCTCCACTCTAGGTTAGTAACAAGAGTTACTTGTGTAGCTCTTTACAGACTAAAATTAAAGCACTAGAAAAAATCCTCATCCAGATTAATGAGTAGTTTGCCATTGCACTGTTGTTCAAGCCTCAATGACAGATGTCACCCTTAATCCCACAGGAGATTCTGACAGTGTTAACATTTACTTCCCAGACAGTTTCTGCATGCTTTCACTGACACAGACACATGCAGTTGTTTCTGAGCAATAACAAGACAACATTTACCTTAAGGGTCAAAGCAGAATGATTTATTAAGTGATTAAGAAGGGGGAAGATTAGGAAAATAGTATTCCAACAAGGAAAGCTTTCTTCTGTATTTCCTCTTCTTCTTGCTTTTCTGTGTTTTCTGCAGTTGAATTTTCCTTAGCTCACAGAATCTTTAAGTCAAGTGATGCAGAGTTTACTGAAATGTAATTTTCCGTATTGGCCAAGAGATCAAGTTAATAATCAGGCCTTTCCGTCAATGTTGTTGTAGTCCCAGCTGCATACAGATGAAGTCTTCTGTAGTCCCATGGTAGATTGCAGATCTTAACTTTGTTTTTTTGTCTTCAGTTCATGATATTGGGACTCAAACTACAGTATAAGTATTTTATTTTTGTCTGTTGTTTTCAAAGGTAGTCTACATGGTGACCTAATCAAGGATTCAGATGGAGATACTTTATAGTAGTTGTCTGCTTATAAACACCTGAGATGTTACTGGCTCAATCGGACATCAGGTTTGCATTAGGTAGTCCTTAATTGTTTATCATTTAAGGGTTAATTGTTATAACAAGGCATCAGTAGTTATTGTTCACTACAGCCCTAAGCAGTGCTAAAGAAGGTCAGCTCTACCATTTCTTATAAGCACATCTCCTCTAGATCTCCAGTTCTAGTTTCATGCAGTTTAGAAGTCCACAGCCCTGGTTAATAGCCAGCTGAGCTGTTGGTGAAACATTCTTCCTCAGTGAACAAGGTGTCCCAGAGAGGATCCGGTTCCTTCCAGGGCAGGACACAGTGATTTCTGCTCTGAAGCAGATCTGACAGGAAGGAGATGACTGGCTTTTAGGATAGGGGTGCTCACCCCTTAAGCCAAGGGGGATAGTCCCAGGTTTGCTAGGGCACAATGGGGGTGTCGGAGAATACAGAGGTTATAGAGTCAGTATCCCCTCGCAGGTGTTGTATCTTGGGATGCTCCGGCCCCAGCGCCACCCTCAGCCGCCCATTCTGTGCCTCCTTGATGGGCTCCAGGAAGACCACATGTTTGTGCCCACTGGCTTTTCGCCCTGGCCCCTCAGTAGTTGCAGGTGGGGTAGCAGTGAGGATAGAGGACTGGGCACTGCACTCATTGGCAGGACTGGGGGCTGCAGGCAGGTGCTTACGACAGGGGCATCGGCAGGGGGTCAGGTAGAGGTACATGAGCACCAGCACCAGGCTGACCACGCATCCCAGCAGGGTGGTAAGTCCCGTGTTGAAGGACTCGGCATCGTAACGCCTTAGGGCCACAGTCACATTCACTTCCCATGTCTCATTGCGCAGCAACTGGCTGTCTAGAGCCATGCAGACATACACTCCTGAGTCCTCAGCCTGTGCCTCACGGATCTCCAAGCTTCCATTGACAAACATGCGCAGTGTGTTATTATTGCCGGGAGGAGCAATATACTCCTTGTGGGGGGAGACCCACAAATAGGAGAGGTGCTGCCCTTGCAGGGATGTCTGGCAATTCAGCAGCACGTGTTCCCCAACAAAAGCTTTCGTGCTGGCCTCTGGCTCCCCCAGCAGCCCCTGTGCTTTCAGAGTGCAGTTCTCAAAGAAGCGTGTGTGGCGGAAAAAGCGGACTGATGCCCGCCGCTCACCATACACCAGGCAGGTGTGCTCCTCCTGAAAGTCCTTGACTGAGATAAACCCTTTCTGCTCCCAGTGGCGAAACATCCCATACATGCCGCACTCACAGATGAGAGTGTTATTGTGCAGGAAGAGGCCTTTCTGGACCGAGGCCGGGAGGGCCGAAATTTCCTCCAGGGGCAGCTTTGACATGCGGTTGGAGGATAGGTCCAGGGTCGTGAGGAAGGGGTGGCTGTGTTTCTGGATGGAGAAGAAGGGAAAGTCAGTGAGGCGGTTCAGGCTCAGGTAGGCCTTGTGCATGTTGGGGAGGCTGGTCAGCGCCTTGCTCTCCACACGGGTGATGCGGTTGTTGAAAAGGAGGAGCTCTTCCAGGCCCCACAACTCCTGGAAGTAGTACTGCTCCACCACTTGCAGCTCGTTAGATGAGAGATCCAGGTGTCGAAGCCCGCTGGCATTGCGAAAGGCCCCCGGGGCGATCTGTGTCAAGCGGTTGTGGGCCAGCCTCAGGGTGTGCAAGCGTGGCAGTCCCAGGAATCCCCCATCTTCTAGGTGGACCATCCGGTTGTGACTGAGATCCAGGGTGGCAGTTGACACGGGCAAGCTGGAGGGCATCCGATCCATGTTTTGGGACACACAGCTCAGGATGTCCGAGGCGCAGAGGCAGGAAAGAGGACAGCTGCTGGCGGAGGCACCCTCCCCAGCCAGATGCAGCAGGAGTAAGCTCAGCAGAAGAGAGCTGGGCAGACCCTGGGAACAAATCATTGCTCCTTCAGGATGCTCCCGGACATGGAGAGAGCAGGCTCAGTCCTGTGCTCTTGGAATATTCTACCACATGAGCGTGATACTGGCGTTCAGTAGTGTTTCAGATGTGGTTGTCTCCTAAAAGTCAAAACAGCAGTCCTCAAAATGTTTTGCTTAGGGTGCCGTAATGGGTTTTTTTTCAGCTGAATTAGACAGTAAGTGTAAATTTACTAATTGATGTTAACTAAGATGTTGAAATTAGAGAAGTAGAGCAGGGCTTCAGGATTACAGAAAGTTGCCCCACCACAAAAATATTATAGTTGGATTTCCTTTGCACCACCAACACTCTAACTGCGATGTACCACTGACTGTGTTGTTGACCATGCTTAAAATTACTTCGTGCTAGAGCCCCATGGTTCTATTGCTTCTTTTAGGAGCTCACTTTGTATACTCTATGTCCCCTACCTCAAAAAACTATGGCAGTCTTTTCCTCAGACCGCAGCCCAGTTCAGTGTCTTTTTTGTTGCTTTTCAATCATTCCCTAGAATAATAGATTTCAAATATTAAGAACCAGACAGCACTTGCAGGAATTAGGAATCAAGCCACCTGAAACAACTGCCTTAGCCCCATGACCGCAGGTGAAGCCACCTTCACAGTTTATGTGTCCCCCCTGCAGTGACTTACAGTTCTGACGTCCTGTTCAGGGCAGGTTGGCGTTTTAAATCAAAGCAGAGCCAGCTGCCGCAGACTCTGCAAGAAGCACAAGTTGGAGCAAAAAGTCAGCATCCTGTCATTTTGGTTAACACGCACAAATGCACGCGCGTGCATGCAGTCCGAAGAACAACAGTAAGGAGATCCAGTTTTCGGCTGCAGAGCAAGAACAAGAGCTTAATAAAGTGCAGTTTGATCTGGAGTAGGCTGTTTCAGAGAGGGTGCAAGCACAGGCAGTCTTCAATCAGCAAGTCCCCCGCACATCTCGCCATTACGCACCAACACACCCCCTCATTCCAGTTCCAGACATCGAATTCTTAGATTATTAGCTGACTCCAGACAAAAGTCCCTCATATAACTCCGCTAATCACATTCTTCACGCAGTGACTAAAATCGCTCTGCTTCCAAGTACGGGGACTGTATGACTTCTCTTACAGCTCCTGCTGATGTTTTCCCAACTCCGAAGTGCTTACTCGATCTCATCTCTTGTTGAGTCTCTCTGCCTTCCCTTCCCTCTCTCTCTTTCTCTGTCGTTGGCTGTATTGGTCCTCTCTCCCTCTCTCTCACTCTCCTTGTGTTTTGCTCTCTCTCTCACACTCAGCTCTTATTTACAGGCAGGCTCAGAGTTTGAGAGGAGGAGCCTTGTGGTGCATTTGGAATGCAGCGATTGGCCAAAATGGGATAACGAAAGGGAGGACTTTAGCGGTGCCTTTTGGGTGCTTCTTTTTTTCTGTCATTCTTTTATTTATTTATTATTCCAGTTGTTTGTTTCTTCTCAGCGGTGTTCTGTGAATGAGCTGCGGTGACCTGCTAGCTCCACTAGTGGGTGGAATGAACCATAATTATCAGCAAGATCTCCCGGGGAAACAGCTCTGGTGATTTTCCTTTCCTCTCTCTAGACTGTGCTTCCCCCCTGCTCTTTTGTCAAATGTTAATAGAGATGCGTTTCTCATCCACCTCCCTTCTAGTCGGTGCTGCTGACAGAAAATCTGTTTTTGAGGGAGGAAATAAGGTATGAATAGAGAAAATGACATCATACAGTTGTTGTTATTTTAGTGAATTTTCACTCTGTGAAATCAGAAGAGCTTTCCATTTTATTGAGGTGTTTTCACTCTGTCCCTCTCGGGTTAGTTTTAGAGAAGCTCACAATGCTTGGTCTCTAATAACAAACAAAATCAAATAACACTTGAGTTTTGGGGATCAGTCTGGAGGAACAGCCATAAGTAAAACAAATGAAGATTTTTGGGGGGTTTTAGTTGGCCTAAATTGTAAATACTCTATAGAAAGCAATTTAATACATATGGTGTCAAAAAGCTGTCAACAATTTTCTTTTTCACTTCTAATAATTGGGTACTTCGACTTTTTCCTGTAAGGACTGTGCTCATAAAACATTTATTATAGTGTGTAACCCAGACTGTCATATTTGCTAAACCTGACCATCTGTCTGAAAACAGACAATTTTTCTAGTCAATTAGCACACCAGCCGTTTTAACTATCCATGTCATTCGTCGATTGTAGTCTTGTGTAATATAATAAAAAGATTGGGGATACGGTGTAGTAGTGGTACATTCTTAAGAAGATGAAAATAAAATTGCTCTTAGAGTTATGTATAACTTAAAATAACAGGCTTTGTGGTTTATCTTACGATTACAAAGTTATCACCGTGTTTCTTCTTGAATGACAGTGCTTCATGTTATAGATCATAACATTTTTTTTAAAAAACGGGAAAGCAGGGTGTGGGATGTTGTATGCTTGCTAGGAGCTGTTGGAGCCTGTCAGTTACAGTAGCTGTGACAACACCTAGTGCTGTCAGAGTGGATCAGACAGCCTGTTCTCTGCAGCAGACACCACTGCATCTGAGCACAGCCAGGAGCCAGAGCCTAGGCCGTCGGCAACCCCATAGATGTGATAGGGATGGACGGCAACTGTCACCTTAAAGAGCTTTGAAAACTATTTCCTTGGAAGGTAGCTGTGTAGGAGCAGCTGTGTGATGCATCCGCAAAATGTCGTCCGATGGGCTATCTGCTGGGGCCAGGAGCCAAAGCTGACAGAGTGAGGAAGACAGAGAAATTGTTGGGAGACAGAGAATTGACCTCTGAGTTCCGTCTCTGGCAGAAGCATTTCTGTTCTTGTAAGGAGATGCTTGGAGGTCGCTTCATAAGTTTGGAAAGAAGAGCTATTTTTGTCGCAGTATTTGTGCCATTGGCAGGTTTATTTTCAAAGATGAATGTACTGTGTAAGGAACTCCACTCCACCGGTTAGCTGTGGCGATCAAGCTCTACATTGTCTTTTGTGTTTCTGAGTGGTAGAAGCTTCCTTGTGCATCCATCAATAATAAACGCATATATAGAACAGTGTGGTGTGAAAACTTGTAAACTTCTGTAAAGTGCAGCACTGTGAAATGTCTTTTGTTTAATTTAATGCATGTATTCATCATGGTTATGTTGTTTACGTGTACAGTATGGCTGCATTTACATTTCTTCATTTTTAATTGTTTTTCACAAAATATAAACACTATTTACTGTTATTTCCTGTAATTTTAAAAAATATTATCAGGGTCCATGTTTCTCAAAACAATGTTCACACCCTTCCAGTGCTGTATTTGTATTACAAGAAGACCTTAGAGCAGTCTCCCTGTTGTTCATCTTCCAGCTGTTCTTTTAGCAATAGTCAATGCAGCCTGAAAGCAGGTATAGTGTATCTCTTGAAGAGACGTAGCATGCTCTTTGCTGCTGTGTATGAATGCTGACATCAGACGTATATATGCTTGCTATATTGATTTTTTTAGTTGTAGTACTTGACCATCAATGTGGCTTCAGTTCAGGACAAATCTGGCATATTGTTGAGGTCAGAATTTCCCAGCTGTAGTCCTGAGCTTATTTATTCTTATTAAATCAAACCAACTTCTTAAGGGTACATCCGTAGAATCCTGCACCCAGGATTTGAGCTATCATCAATCCAGTTGCAATACATGTATTAGGCCCCACCTGTTAAAAAAAATTAAGGACCCAAAATCTTGGGATTCTTGCCTTTCTGTAGGATTTGGTTTGGAAAGCAGTAATATTCATCATGCACACTGCTTGTAGGAAACACTGTACTGTTTCACATTAATAACTCTCTTGTGTCACTATTCTGTTGGAAATCAGTGTGAACTGAACACAAGTATCCTTTCAGATTGTGCACTATACAGAATATTACAGTGCAATTTAAGGGAAACATTTGGTGATTTTTGTCTTCCCTCAGTGATGGTTATCTCCTGTTCATTTCCTCAGTGCTGACTTTCAACAGGCAGCCCTTACACAGGGGATCCATTGTAATTCTGCCATTGGTGTCTCATTTGTTTTCTCCCCAGATAACTTATTCATCGAGCCTATTGGAAAATAATGTGGCTCCAGTATATGCTTCACTTTCAAAACATAATTTAAATAGTTGCTGGCAACTCCATCAATTTGGTGTTTGTAAAGAGGAGATACAGTATGCTTGTGCATTTTGAATTCCTCGTTGAACGAATTATGTCCAGGTAACTAGACGGCTATTTACAGATGGCAGGTCTGAGAATAAAATACTGTAAACCGTACCAATAATATCTCATTTTTTGCATAAAATATAGAAATAAATTTAACATCACTGGTACAGTGTTCTTGGTACAATGGGTGCTTTCTTCACCAGATTACCCACCAAGATCTGACACCAGGTTAATCTGGTTCATATAGTTAGAGGACTGTCATTCTCAAACCAGCCTGTTTAAACAACCCACTGAAATCTGCCATTAGCTATTCTAAAATGCTAAGAATTTAAAAGCAAGCATATGGAAATAGCTGTCATTCACGTCTCTGCTGAGAGCAAAACATATTATTGATTAAAACTGCTGATATGTTACTACACTTTTCTGGGACCCCAAACAGTTCCTCTGGGGAGTTCACAGAGGACATGGACCCCAGGTTGATATCCATTGGTCTGGATCACTGTGTTATTCGAGATTTTATTACGGCTTTGTCTTGGCTAGAATGAGAAACTGCAATCGAGTACTGAGGCAAATATTTAACACAGGCCTCCAGAGGTGACATTATAAAAGGAGGAAAGCAACCTCTATTACACTCATCCTCTTGCGGTTTATGTTTCATTAATATCAAGCACTCATATGTCTCTGTACTGGACTGGAGGAAACCTTTTGACCTTGATTGGCCTAGATTTGAAGTCTTAGCGGATCTGTCTGTGGTGCATGTGAATTCTTTTTAAATACGTTGTCAGGAGTCATCACTGTCTGGTGCTTCAAAGCATTGTAAGACGTCCTTTGTAAGATACGAGGAAAAGGTAAGGGTGTCAATACCAAGACCCCTGTGCTACTGTGCCAGTGCAACACTCCTGGGCACACTCAGATTTCACTTTATGGGTTTTGCTCTTATAGTTTCCTTTCTGTGTTCAATGTTTAGGCAAACCCTTTAAGCCTGGGACATTTGAAATAGGTTCATGCTCAAGTGTCAGAGTACATGTACCGAAATTCAACAGTAAAAAAATACCTCTTTCTCAACCTCCTTTCTTTTAGAGCCCATTTTTAAGAGTACTCTCTTATCTAGCTAGACGAGATAGAGCTGAGGTTCTCATACACTGGTTACTCCCAGTAAGTCTTTCACTGTCAGCTGGGGAAAAAAAACAGCAGCCTCTCCCTTTTAGATGAGCCACAATCGTTAGCCTTCATCCCCTGAAAAAGGTCGATATTGGGCGGGTGAAGGGCTGTATGTGGCTGTATGTGGTTCCCATTAGCAACTAGCCTCTGTGTTTTGGTCACTTCTGGATTTGAAATTAGAGAGTGGGGTTTTACTTTCCATATAACTGGATCATAAATGCTCACTGCATCAAGAACCTACAATTGTCACTTCAGCCCAGCTTCCATACAATGGAAGCTTGAGGTCAAGTAATGGAAAGAAATATGCTCATTTATTGTTGTAAATATATTTTTTGCTTTATATTAGACCATTGTTTTTAGTCATCCTTTTTCCTTTTAGATACGTTCTTTAACGTAGCTGCATAACCACTAACCACTCTCTTATCTCCCTTCTGGAATGACAGATATACTTGTTACAGAACATTCGAGCGTTTGAGAGAGACAAAGCATTTTGACAATTTACACATGCATCATACGACTCTTGAGAAGCCACAAAGCAATTCCTTCAGTGATTCACATAGCTGATTGTTATGTAAGTGAGTCAGTGGGTTCATGATGGTGAGGAGGCCTGATTCTTGTAGCATTTGTCACTTTTGAAATTTCATGCTCCTTTATGATTGTTTTATGCTATTTGAGTTTCGACATAGATTCCGTTCCAGATGTGCTAGCAAAAGCTTTTGAACATATACTGTAAGGATGTTGTTTTGTTTGCCCTTGGTGGTTGTTTCAGAAGATCTGCTCTTTTCCTTAAACACTAGCTTGACATCTCAGTGGTTCAAGATGGGTTTGTGAGAAATTAGAAAGTAGAATAGATCAGCATTCATGCACTGGATTATCACTCATTTTGTATGAAGACGTTCTCCCTACAGTGTGGTTAAAAAAATACGAAAACAGAACTTACAGTGTAATTTAAATTCAGTCTCCATTGCGACTTTTGCAAAGTCCTCCCAGAAACTAATGAAACGTTGTTCCTGCTGACCACACAATTGTCACAGCAGAGTATGAGGACAAAGAAACGCATTTTCTCTCTGTATTCTATCCTCTCTGTAGTTGGCCTATAAAATTGAAGAAAATTGCCATGTGCTTCCAACAAGCAGGTTTGAGGGACTGCTATTTTGCAGTTGTTTACACTGTAGGGGTGCACAGTTATTTTTACTTGATTTTGCATGCTGTTTCTGCTATGCTTCAGCATATGTAGTTCTTTTGCTACTTAATTGTACACCCCAAAGATACTTTCTGTGTCCTCGGACAATTCACTCCCTCCAGAGTGCGACTGTTTTAGATTTCTTTTCCTGAAGTACTGGAAAAAAGAAATGCATTCACTGTCATACAATCAAACTACCAGATTTTAAAGTCATACTCTATCCATTCATCCATTTTCTAACTGCTTTATGCAATACAAGGTTGAAAGGGAGCCAGAGCCTGTCCTGTCAGACAGTAGACGTAAGGCAGGATACACCCTGGATGGGACGCCAGTCCATCACAGGTTACACACAGACAAAAACACGCAAAATGTGAAAGTCTCTTACACAGGAAGATCAATTTTCAGTGCACAGTAAGCACTTTGATTAGATAAGTATGCCTATATGCTAGTTATTCTTAAATCTAATTGGATGTCCCTCTGGGGGACGAAACTTAATCAAGGAATAAAGACACAAATTGTTGAGTATTGTTACACAGAATCAGATAGGGGCAGGAGCTGCAGTTGTGACTTGTTCACTTCTCAGTACAGATAAGCAAGGGGATTGCTGTCTCTAAAAGCAGTTGCCGAGCTGGAAAAAATCATCATCAAAATGCCAGGATATGACATGCAAGAACAAGAAAATGAATTCCCAGTGAGCAGAAATCTATGCCACAATGACGTAACACTACTTATGAGAAGTACATGTAACAGTCTTCTGCATCAAATAGATATTGACATCTTCTGTTTAAGGGCAGTGTCACATCATCAGACTAGACAGGTGATCCACCGTAACAGTTAAGTGGACTAATTTTAATGTAAAGGATGGACTTAACCAGAGCAATAGAACACATTTCTCTCTGAAACTCACATTTCCCAAACTCAGATACTGTATGCCAATCCATACCTGGTCTCCTTCAACACCAAAGATCCTTATCCAATTGATCCATTGCTGCCTGCAAGGGGCCTATCTTTCACACACTTACAGTACTTAAAGGATACTGATTGCCTGAGGGGAAGAAGAGAGTGAAAGCACTACTGTTCTACCGTAGCCTTTTCTTGAACCTGAACATAAGGAAAGTATGACAAAGCGAAAGTACTTTTAAGCAGGTAAATTGCGTTTTCACTGATGACTCACCCCACTATTGCATCCCTGCTCTAGATGTCCGCGAAGGTATAATGGCCGATGAGCTCATCCTCTTTACTGAGGGATCACTGCATCATAAATGGTCCCACAGTCCCTGTTTATAATGGCAATTTACAGCAAAGGAGAAGGGTTTGTAATGTTATGGTCTAGACACCCATATGGGACCACAGTCATTTACAGTTCTTTATACCCAGTTCCAAAGCAGTAAATGGTGATCTTAAACCTGGCAATGACCCTACAACCAAACTGAAATGAAGTAACTCAACTTTTCTTTTACATCTGAAGCAAGGTACAAATTGTTTTTTTTTTCCTCTCCTCAAATGAAAAGCTCCCTCTCTCGGCTCCTAGATCAGTCTGAATCTCCTCTAACCTTTGTGCAATTCAGACCTTATGTTGCGCTTAAATGTGCACCAAATTTGTCGGAAACCTGTGACACCAGGGTTGAAGAGAGACTTGATGTTTGAGCTGCGTGGGGGTGAACAGACGCTGAAGAACGGCCCTCCGTTCTTTGGTCCCACAGTTTCCTGTCGCTGGTGTTAAAGAGGCTTGTCAGGCTCTCCCACACTCAGCTGTTCGAGGCCGTTCTCAGACAACACAAGCTGTTATTCTCGATTCTGATTTAGTCTCATCCAAACATGGTACTTTTGATTCATCTGGACTAAGCCATTGCTCTTTATTTCTTTGCGCTTTCGCAGGGAGTGCATTTGATTCTGATCCTCTTATGATTTGATGCTTCTTGTATCAAACAGCCTGACCATCTCTCTCATTTTGAAACATCTTTTCTCCTTGGCAAGTTTCTTTTGCCACGGGATTGTTTTCTAGGTGCCAAGTATGCATCTGGAGTGTGTTTAATTTTTGCTAATTTTATTAGGGGATCATGCTTTCTCTGGGTTACCTCAGACACTTTATAATGTGGTATTGTGGCAATATTTTTTTTTTTGCTTCTGTAGTGTTCTCAGAGCTAAATGGATTAAGTTGCTACTTTAAGCACAAAAGTGTGCCCCATCTGACCCCATGCTTTAATTGAATGGATTTATCTATAAAGCTTTAATTCTCATACTTACATCTAAGAAGAAAGAGGGAGCCACTTGAATTGTAGCTTGCAGAGGTTTAAAACCTGCAATCTCATTATTCCTAGGAGATTAGATACCCAAATACAAGTACTTTATTTGAAGATAAAAATGTTACGTATGGTGCACATATTGAGAAAAATGTAATAACAGAATGCTATTTAAGCGACTGAAAGAACTAGTTTATAGTTAAATAACTTTAAAGTTATTTTTAAAGTCTAACAGGTATAGTATAGTTAATTTTTCCTCATTGGCTTGCAAGATGCATCCTACCTCTAGAGAAAATGCAAAGGAGAGCAACCAGACAAAGTGTGAAGAGAATGTCACAGACACATTAAGGGAGCTCAGTCTTTTGAGTTTGGAACAGAAGGTAGTGTGTTTGGTGGGGGAATTATATGACCTCCAGCTGAATTGTTGAAGTTGAAGAGTGGGTCAGTTGAGTTTAAGATATATGCTCATAGTGGTTCAACCAGCAAAGGAGCTCTGTGACCGAGGTGTTGCAGGTTCAAACCTTGTCTTGTCACAGTTGGAGCAGAGTGACTAGCATTCTGGGAGGTAAATCAGAGGAGGCTGCCTACAGTTGCTCATTCTCTCCTGTGTGAGGCTGTAGGATTCCTAGTTGTGACCCAAGACATGAAAAAGACAGCTCTGGCAATTCCAAAATTGGATGGATTGACAAAAATTTACAAAAAGGCTTTACAGTATTCATCATTACTCTACCTGTAACCAAACAAGCCAGATAGGCTAAATAGCCTCTTTGTTTGTAAGCTTTGTTATGTTATTGCCATGAGACCTGAAAGTAACATTTTATGGGAAATAGACATTTACTAGCACTGAAGCACGCTTCCACAAGTATATATGAAAGCAATCTGCCATTTAATCATCAATAGATCATTGGTTCATACCAATGAGTAGCACTCATAGCAATGAGTCTCAGTTCTGACATTATATATTTCAGGTTATAAAGGCTTTCTGTATGTTGCAAGCCAAATATAAAGTGTAAAATACCTCTCCTCTTTTCTACTATAAAATTGGATCCCACAGAGCTGCTGAATTTTAAAAGCAGTTTTCAAGGTAAAATAAATCATTCCAAATGATCTGGTGCATCAGGCCTTACCAATCCTCTTCCTCTGAGGGAGTGTCGAGACAGGCTGTGATTGCAACCCCAGTCCTCATCCCCGGCTTCCCCCTCGCTGAATGTGTCAGTGCATCTCCCCCCACTCTGATAAATGTGCCTTTTTCTTTCCTTTTTTTACAAACAGAGTGGCTGACCGTTTCGGGTGAGTGCCCAAGTCTGAGAACAGACTTGTCACAGAGGCACCTTTTAATAAATGGGAGTCGGTGGTGCTCGTGACAACTTGTTAATTTTCCACTGCCATACAGCCATACTTGTCAGTCTCCTCTCTCTCTTCTTGAGTCATAGTGACACCCCCTGACTCCTATAGGAGGGCCTAACTCCCAGCCTTCCCCACTGACTTCTTTGTCCAGGTGAGAGCTTGGGCTTTTTTTTCTCGCTCACTTTTAAGTCCCTGCTCTCAAGAGTGTGCTCGCTCGCTTTGCTGCCGATGTATTTCTTTTTTTTTTTTACCTTTTTTATCTCGTTAGGATAACACAACAATTTGTTTTTCACAAGCATCCAAGGTGAGCACAAGCTCCCCTCACAGCTAATCTCAGTTGTCATGAGGTTGTTTGATGCAGAAGAGGAGAAGGCTTCAAAAAAGCTCCAAGCCTGAAGATAGGAGGGAATTCAAAAGCCACAGCTGCTGCAGCACCTTTATAGATAAAGTATACTCTTCAAACAAGTTGTAACATTCTAGATTGCATTGTTACTTAATAGGAGAATAAATGATCCCGGTTGTCAATTTTGTTTCTTTTACTTGTTTTATATGATTTGGTACCCGTGCAGTTTGGAGATGGTCGATGGTTTCTGTGTGTCATGGCTCCCTCGTGACATACAGTAAGACAACAAGGGGGAGCAGATAAAAACAATTGGCGATTTCTAAATAGGTGGGCATAAAATGAAAAGACAAACAATATTGCGTAATCTATCAGTCTCATCTGCAGCTGGAACGGTTTAGGTTGTTGTATTCTCCTTGGGATGCACAGAAATTGTGGAATGAAATGAAGATATTGCTGTAATAGTCTGGCAAGGGCCTGTTATCAGTGCATCACTCTTTACTTTATTTTGCTTTACTCTACATCAGTGCCAATGCTGATGTTGCATACATTGCCATTCCTCATTTTAAAGTGGAAACAGCCAGTTGCACTTCAGAGGCTGTGATAATACTTTTCCCCCAGGATTGATCCTAGGTGCCAGGAGCATTTATTAAACAACCCTTGCACACAGTTTAACTCCTTCCATCCATTTACAAAGACATCAGTCAGGCATGACTAACCCCAGCAGTGAAGTGATGACAGGCTCCTTTATTTTCACTGCCTGGGCTCAGCTATCAGTTTCCTCGGTGAGGGGAATTGCTGAGACTGGTGCTTAACAATGAAATGTCTTAATACATCATAATTATCATCGCTTAAATGTTTATAGTGCTCTTCATCCCAAAGGATCCCGGAAAAAGTGAATATGCTTTGTGAGTGTCTTTGGTGAGACCATTGTTGCTGTCCAATGCATATAAAATTCAACCACATTACAGTGAACATCCAAGTAGTTCAGAACGCAGACTATCACTATAGTATTAGGTAGGATTTCCTTGTGCACTATGTGGGACGTGATGATGATATTCCTGCAAGATCTGCTGATTATATCAAATAGTAAGTGTTCCAATAACACAAAATGTATGTGTGTTGGGAAGTGGACATGAAAGGGATTTGCATTGGGTTTTGTGCTGTTCTATAGTTTTTCGTAGTATATCCTAGGAAATGAGTAAAATGGCATGGACTTTAGGTGACAATGCCTTTTCTGTCGCTGCTCCAGTGTTATGGAATGACCTTCCTCAGACTCTACATGAAATCCAAACTTAAAACTTTCCTTTTTACCAAGGTCTACATCTGATTGTCCTACATCTGTAAAAACCTGTATGCACTTTATAAATAAAAGTTATTATTATTAAAGGGTGCAGTGACTGAAGTGGGAAGAGCTGTTAATACCTACACTCTCAGCCTGGATGTTAATAAGGCTGTGTTTTTGTTTTACGGGAGAAACTGCTCTCGGATTGACAATTTGTGGACATGTGTGTTTCAGGGTGTCCAGAGCTGGAGCGGTGCTGCTGTCTGACCCGTGTTTCCAGCTGCACTCCATTCAGCACCTCCTGGGAGACAAAGAGCCACCCTGTGCTGGGGCACCCCTCCCTCCTGGTGACCGCAAGCACTTCTCCCTGCACACCTGTGGGTACCCTGGTCACCTCGCTCTCAGAACCCCACTCTGTCCTCTCCTCCTTTCTAGAATATTCTCTCTATAACTCACCACTGTCTAGCCTATATTCTCACTCCAGTCCTCTCTCTGTCCCTTTTCTCTTCCTCTCTTCTTTCTCACCCTATACTGAAGTATTCATTTGATAAACACACAGTTGCTCACATTCATAGAAATGTTTTGTACAGCATCTGATACTTGACCACAGTTGGTATGTTTCTTAGTGAGTAAATACAACAAACACACTGTGGTTACAGAGATTACTGCATCCTACTTTATTAGTCATTTACTATATCTCTCCTATTTAGACTTAATCTTTAAGTGATATATTCTAGATTGACTATAACTGTCCATAACAACAAACAGCTATTATATGATGTGTTAATTATGAAATAGCCCTTCAGGTCATTTACTTTCACTTGTTGTGTACCTTCATGGGTGATAGATTGGTTTGTTTTTCTTTCCCTTTTCAATAGTGCAGTCATTGTGTGCGTTTCTCCTGCACCTAGCAACAGGTGACTCTTTGTTGTGATTGCACTGTAAAATTGTCTAGGACTGACGAGCGTATCCCCTCAGTGAAATGCAAAGTATTAGACCTTCATGAGTGAAAGAGGCAGCACAGTTTAGTCCCACACTGAAAGGCTGCGTAACAGTCCTTTTGAAACTGCAGCCTTGTCTGGAGTGTGAAGAAAATGACATGTGAAGGAATGAGGATGAGAAACAAAACAAAAGTAGGAGCCGATTCACATCCTAGCCTTATTTTGCCAACTCTGATTTTGGATAAGGGAAAACCAATCCTGTGACGACTGCTGGAGCTCACTCTGAACCTATTTCTCCATCCCTGCTCTTGCTGGCCTCCATAGGGGGATTGGGTGTTTAACAGTGTGTCCTGAATTAGACTCTGCTCCCCTGCTGTTTAAAAATATGTAAGTTCCTTTTAAACTTTCAGTAGGTGAACTGGCAGATCATCTTCCTAAAAAGTGGCTTTGTTGCCTTTTTATAATTCTCAAACTCGTTAACTTGATTTATTGTCATTGAAGCACCATTCAGAAATCAAAGTATGTGACCAGACGTCGTTTCTGATCATTTAGAATGCAGTTACAATGCTCAAATGTGAATCCACTTTAGGCACAAGTTTTTGCAATTGACATTTTAATATGATATTATAAAGCTAACAGTTGTGCACTTAATTGCATCATTGAAAGTCACCTTTTCTTTATCGGGGATTACTGAAACTTTACAAACAGAGCTCATTTTCCAGAGCAACATTCAGTCCTGGTCATGGCTGACAGGTGTGTCTGCAGATTTCAGTCCTCATCAGCTCTTAGGAAGCTAAATCAAGTAATTGCTTGTTTAAATTGATAGATTTAACAGCTCCTTCCTGCACTTCAGGTGCTGCTACTTTTAGGAGACCTAGAAACCCAGCAGACACATACTGTACACATACAATACAGACTCATTGAATTATAGAGTTCCATCCATTTCCAGGTTGAGGACAAGGAGAGCATCTTGTCCTAACTAATAAATCCTGCCTCAGATGCAATCTTAGACATCTCTAGGCATGGACCTGTTTTTGCAACAGGTGAAAGCTGTTTGAAACAAGAACACATGTTGATTGATTATATAAAATTCAAATATTGATTGATATAAAAAGATTTAGGAGTGTTCTCTGAAGTTAGTTGTGAAAATGTGTTTAGAAATCCAGTTTTTGGCAAGGTACCGTATGATTATATTTTTCAATTTGAGTTTTAATTTATGCTTAAGAAAAATGCAGCTAAATCAAGGCTCTTACTTGTTAGGAATGTCTCACTTTATAACAAATATACAGGCCGTGCTTAGCTGAAAATCTTGCACAGTAGATTTTCAATTTTTATGTATTTTTTACTTAGTTTTTATATATATTTAAAAAAAATACACAAAACATGTTCTGTGTAGAAATACTTTGACTTTTTTAAAAATGAGTTCATTCCACTCCTCCAGAGTCTGATCAAAAATCAATGAGTTTGTACCAAAGTCTCATATTTTTTGCAAAGGTATTTCTCTGATGCTCTTGCATCAGTTACACAACATGGGCACAGAGAGCCCAACATGCAGTAACTGAACAGAAAATGCTTCACACCAGTAATCCTGAGCAATCACACCACTTGTCAGCATTTCACTTGCCCAACTGCTACTGAATAATTCACACAGCAGGAATGGCATTGAATCCCAGCGACTCATGGCTTGTTTGTGTGTTTGGATTAAAAACTCATTAAGCACCAGTGAAAATGCCCTGCCATCATCATCATCTTAGATTACTCTGATCCAGTCTTTTTGGACATGGCCTCTTCCTACTTATTGTTATTCCTACTCATTTCTTCTCTCCCGGTTCCTGGTGCTGGTTCAACGGAGGCAGGAATAATTCAACAGATGTTCCCACAATTCGGTAGCATATTTGTGCCTCATTCTGACCTGTGCTTCAGAGACGGGTGCATATAGAAGAGATACAGTTTAATATCAAACAGGGTAGGGATGAGCAATCCATCTATACTCCAAAGATGAACTTGCTGTTAGGAGATACCAGGTCTCCAAGGTGGGGGATATTCATGAGAAAGTGAAATGAGTGTCTCAGCTGGCAGCTGCTGGTGAGATCAATAATTAAAGAAACCAAGTTTTCTTTCTGTTTGCTCCCCACACTTCCACCACTGCCAGAAAAAAAGAAGTTCAAAGGGTGTTCCTCAGCTGCCTCCCAGGAAAGTGAAGACGTTCTGTGGGAGATGCTTTGTCCCCAGGCAAAAACTGATATTTTTTAAGGTGGAACCATTTTATAGCTTGGAATCTTATAGCTGGGAATGGGGCCAACCCATGAAAACGTACATTCCACAAAACCTCAAAATTCACCCCTGAAAGTGGCATACTATAGTGGCAAATTTTATGGAATCTTGTGCTTGGCCTGATGATAACTCACCCCTGATTGTCTCATAACCTATCCAGAGACATACTGTTTGCATTTTTGTCCTTGAAGAATTAAAAAAGAAGCTGCCTTGATATAGACTGGAGGCCTTGGTCAACTCTGCCAATTTCTTTAGGTCTACCCAGAATGGGCTCACAGTCATGCTCGTGATGCCATTTAGTTCCTACTGTTCAACTCAAGCTGTCGAGTCAGTGGTGAATCACCATTCCAGATCTTGTTTATAGACACCTACCTATGCATGTGAAGCCCGAGGTTACACTTGGAAGTTAGCAAGCAGCTTAATTAGGATAGTGTATAGTAACAAAGCAGATTCCCTTGTCTCCTTTGCTGGCAATTTGTCAATAAACCTGCCATTTGATGTAATTAAATTGCTAGATTGTATGTTCTTTTATGCTGTTTAAAGAAAACTTTGAAAATGACATTGAATTATAGAGTTCCATCCATTTTCAAGTTGAGGCACTGAGTCATTGTGTTTATGTCTTCAGTTTATCTCTCCTGCTGAGCGTTCTCATCAAGGCTGTGTGAATGCGGGGCAGGTGCTGTCTTGACAACATTAATCAAAGGGTGCAAATTTGTTTCAAGCAGTCTATTAAATCTACATTCCAATGCCAATTTGTGTATTTGGAATGGGAACCAAGGTTAGGGATCTCTATGCATTTTATCTAAACAATAACCTTGGCAGGAATAGTGGCATTTTGGGATGCACTTTGAAAAAGACAAATCAGATTGTTTACATCTTTATTTTTTCATTTCTTATTTTTTCAAATACATCACCTGACAGGAGGTAGAGGCTGGGACGCTAAAGAGGGATTTGTGTGACACTCCCTTCTCCAGTCATCTTTTTTGTTGAGGACCACTTATTTAATATGATAGTTGTCTGCCATGGAACATTTTTGTCACTTTTTTGTACTGTAAGTCTTTGTTCAAGACATATAATAGCTGCTTGGATGCAAAATGATTTTCTGAAAAATCGGCGAATAAAGTATTATGATATCGTAACTAGAGTTGTATCCTGTAACTAGCTATGTATGAAGATACAGGAAGTTGCTAACACGAATCATTGCTCAGTCTAGATCGCTGGAAATAAGAGAGAAATAAGCTTCAATGTCTCCAGTTACCTCCATCAACCTGAAATATAGAATCTGGTGTTTCCAGTTACTCATTATATGGTTATGAAGGACTTAAGCCCTGGGAAATCAACATGTATTCACAAACAATAACTAACAAGTTCTCGTCTACCAAATAACATTTTCTCCACTTACCTGTATGTTAATTACAAATACATTCCACCAGTTTGCCAAAGTTTTGTTTAAGTGGAGAAAAATTGTTTTTAGTCTTTTCCAATATGTTTAGAATGATTCAAGTCAGTGAGATGTTCTTTCCCTGAATCTGTCACACAGGCAGAGAAGGAGAGTCCAGCACTGGCAGTAAACAGGATAGTACAGCCCAACGTTTTGGGCTGAGCGAGTAGCACGCAGCACAGCCAGGGTAGCGATACATTATGAAAGAATAGCTGCACTAGTGAGATTCTTCGATGGAAAGAAAGGACTTTTACACACAAAAGACAGGGTATAGTCTCTCTGGTGTTACCCTGTTATTGTCTTAAAAGTCCTCCTTGAAATTTTTAGGGGTTAATGTCCTTCGCATCGAGGCACATTCTGTCAGTTTTCAGGAAGCTCTGAATTTATAGAACCTAATCCGTGTTTAACGTTGACAGGTTTTTTCATTGTTATTTTGTTGACTTGGGAGTAAATGTGGAAAGGGTATATAGATATTAAATGGGGTTTGAGAAGTGAAAAATCATCATTTCTTTGGATATAAGGACAATGATGATACACATTGTTTTTACTTAGCTATTCCTGTACAGCAGCATTTCTTATATCTTGAGAATATTCTCAGCCCCCTCTGAGCTTTATTGGGGGTGCAACACCCCAATATCCCCGTAGTGCCGAAACCATTTATGCTGCCTTCAGCCCTTGACCTACAGAGTGTTGTAACACTGGTAGGACCTTGCACTCCAGGTGGCACAAGAGAGTACATCTTCAGGACATCAAAGACTGCACACTGACTCAAGAATGATATCAGAACTGAAAGGGCAAGACGGGGGGTTTTTACGGAACAGAGATGTTTTAGAAGATCTAAGTGAGGTTTCTGAGACTCAGAAAGGGATTAACATGCACAAATTGAAAATGAAGTGCAGTTGCTTGCAGGAATGAAGGCAGGAGGCTCTTCTATACACAAAAGTGTTACGGATTGCCAGATTCCATCATGAGTCCTGTCGCTGGTGGCTTTCAGGATGGCTCTTAATAGGGTTAGATGAACAGATTGAGTTAAATAGCATCTTCTCATCTCTGAGCTTACAGTACACTCTTTTGGTTGATCTTTTTTGTGAAGTTCTTAGCTTTCTTCAAAGCAGCACGGAACTTGGTATATATGAAGGTGGTTTTCAAACATCTCTAGATTTTAAATGACAGCCTAAAAATGTGATTGTGCTTTTTTTATTTCAGTTCATATTTTGAGGTGGGAGAATCTTCCCTTTTGAACAGAGCCTCTGTGAACACTCTGTGGCACGGAATAGTAGCGCAAATGTTATCACCTCAGAAATCACACTGTTTAAGTTTAACTGTTCTGACTCTTTGAGAAGAGTCCTATTCCAAATGGCAACTTTATAGCCCAAGGGTTTGAATTTTAATGAGTTTTCTATAGTTTTAACTTTTTTTGTTTTAGTTTACTTACAGTCCACTAGAATGTAGTCAATTGTACTATTAATCAACATGAACAGCTGATGCAACAGGTCTTTATATACAGTACAGTATTAAGGCCACAATAACAGAGCCACTACAAAAATAGCTTTTAAGGCCAGCAGAACAGGAGAATTGACATCAGAGTGTGTCTAATCACAGTTTTTTGGATCTTCCAAGGACGTTCTCAGACAGAGATTCTTCACAGCACAATAAGACACTAATCTGGGGGAAGTATGCAAATAAGGATGTTGAAGACAACATACTGTACAGTAGGTGTCCTAGCATTTTCTAAAGCCTCTCAAAAAAGGGCTTGCAACTTGTCATATCAGTAATATTTCAGTACAAAGCTATAGTAATGTACTAGCCAGTTATAACCAGGTTAGCCATCTTACTCTTTATGGAGCTACAACACATCTATAAAATGTGTATTATTCTTATTATTATTATGATTACCATTATTATTATTATTATTATTATTATGAGCATGAACATCATTGTCCTCCAATTCTGGGAGAGCTGAAACCTACCCTATCCTGGCAAGCAACGGGCACGAGGAAAAGTATACACTCTGGATAGGATGCCAGTCTATAATAATAATTATAATTGCTTACACTTATATAGCGCTTTTCAGGACACTCCACTCAAAGCGCTTTACAGGTAATGGGGACTCCCCTCCACCACCACCAAAGTGCAGCATCCACCTGGATGATGCGACGGCAGCCATAGTGCACCAGAACGCTCCCCACACACCAGCTATCAGTGGGGAGGAGAGCAGAGTAATGTAGCCAATTCATAGATGGGGATTATTAGGAGATCATGATTGATAAGGGCCAATGGGAAATTTGGCCAGGACGCCGGGGTTACACCCCTACACTTTTTGAGAAACGCCCTGGGTTTTTTAATGACCACAGAGAGTCAGGACCTCGGTTTTACGTCTCATCCGAAGGACGGAAAACATATACATAGCAGAGGATGGTATGTACATACACCCAAACCAGGACCAATTCTCCACCAGTCTTCAATGATGAGCTCATTGCTTTCTACATCCTGTCTTTTATTGGGCTTGTTCTCATATTCCAGCTTCCCCTGCCACTCCTAAGCAAGGCTCCGCAGTCTAATAAATTGTTTTTCTTTTTTCTTTACAGCATGGAACTTTACAGATTATCCATAATCTTCTCTTTTGTTCATTGCAGACACAATCTGACGTATTCTAAATGAGTAGTACATAATTATAATGATTTATACTCTAGCATATACAAACTGGTAATAAAGAAGTTGAGGACACTGGTCTTGAGTATGTTCTTAGGGTTGTTTATTATTTTGACTGTAGCACTCCCAAATATTGAATATGAACATTTCATAATCACAGCTCTGGGCACTTTTTCTCCGATGCATGGGGATTGTGGCCTCTTAATGAAGACAGGCAGTTCAATATTGATTTTAATTAAGTAATTATGAAGCCATTAGGTTTTGGTTTTCTATGCCTTGTGATTTGGATTTTATGTAAAATAGGTATATTTATATGAATTATGCATTATATTACTTCAACGTCAAAGTCTGTATCTTTGCCTACACATTCAGATAGTGTGCACTGTCCAGTCTGATTGAAATCTCTCACTAGCTTTGTCTTCCACACTGAACGTTATGAGGTGTTTCCTTTCTCTCTCACTCTTAGAGCTGAGCATACAGGCAAATTGCTTTTTCTTTTGTCTCTCTGCAGCATGAAATAGAATGTATATTGAATAACTTCCTTCTCTCTCAAGCCCCTTGCTCTCTGTCGATATATAATTGCCAAAGTTATTAGTATGTTGTGACTTATTCTTGTCTTATGCATTATGGATTTTACTGCATGCAATGTTACAGCACAGAGCAATTATAACTAACTGGAGTATTTTATATGTGTTTTATGGTTCACTCAATTTGGAGCCACCCTCTATCACTAAGATCTGATGCTGTAAATACAAATGATAACTTTGATTAATGACTGTGTTGTTGTTATTTCATATTTTTCATGGTTTGTTACCAATAGTTATCGTTTTCTGTGATTTTTCTGTCCATTGCAGAAAACCTGTATTACTATGTAATGAACGACCATATGTGCAGCATTACAGTATATTTCACTTATCAGGGGCTTGGTCTCTCTGTGCTGTGTATTATAATGTATTAAGGGGCATTGCTGTACAGTGACTGTCTCTTTGTGGTGGTTGGTTACAGACACAGACTATATCAGCGTGGAGGAACAGCAGAAGGTGGAGCAGATGCTGGCCTTTCTGACAGAAGAGTCCAAGCAGGCAGCAGCCAGCGCAGCAGTGAGTGGGGACCGGTGTCAGGGGGGAGTCAAAGCCATTGCAACCAGTAGAGAAGGCTCAGAGGAAGGTTCAGACCAGCAGTGACCAAAAGAGACACACCCATTGAGGCTAAGAGGCTGTGGAACATTCTAAAGACACAATGACCATTGTCGTGAGGAGAGGGCTGATAAACAGACACTATTATTGAAACCAGTGAAATTCACAGTTGAAGTACAAAAATGACCTCACTTACATGCATTTCCATACGATACCTCAGGCTGTCTTGGTAGACCCTCTAATGAAACTTATCTAAAAAATAGGAGATCAGTACAAGAGTGCTAGTTAGGGCTTTTAAGAGTATGTTCATTATCTTCTGCAGATGCCTTCTTTTGCCATATAACATCACTCAAAGAGAACCATTTGTGCTTAATTTAGGTTCACACATGGCAGTATATTGAGTGTGTATTATTTTCTGTTTTTCAAAGAATATATCCAAAAACACAGCTGCAGGAGCACCTTTTTACATGAAAAAATTGTAAATACTTTAATATTGTACGGTAATATCAGACTCCTTTTGAATGTGAGGCACAAAATATTTAAGAATAATGGCAGTATAATTTGGTTAAATATCACTGGAATATTTCAGGATGCAGGTGAAAGAACTCTAATACACCAGAGTTGAGAATGTGGGTTTGGGGAACTGAGAATATGCCTTTGATTACAATGCTTAAGTCAGTATAGATTGTTACATGTTTTAATTGCAACTAGAGTAATGACTAATAATCCTAAATTTAATAACATCTAGTGAAAAAGGGATTACAGATTGCATTTCCTGCAATGTTCTGGTGGCATTAATGGTGTTCTTGAGACATTCACTCAGAAAGATAGATAGAATGTAGAGTCAGGGACTTTTAATGGTTTCTTGTTTGAATTTCTTATATATGGATCTGTTTCTGAAAAGAGAAAAATATGCTGTTTTATCAACAAATAGCTAAAAAGAATTTTTGAATGTAGCAGTGGTGTAGTTAGATGTCCAGTACTTTATTGTCATGCATTTTAAAATGTTTGGTTCATGACAAGGATATACCTTGTCAACAAGGTATGTTATCTCCAGCGTGCTGGTTAAATACAGTATCATACGCTTATACAATAAGCTTCCCTTTTAATTCAGGTGGTAAAGTCGCTTCTCAGTTCTTGACCTGCTCTTAGTATGTGCAGTAGGGCTGATGGAGCAGAAGGGTTGTTGTGCGTCACACGGGTGGGGGCTGCACTTCAGTGATGGTTAAAATGGGTCCCCTCATTTCTGTAAAGCAGATAAGGATCCTTTATGATGAAAAGTGCTGTATAAATCCAAGGAGTCATTATGATTAGGTGGCATGGTGGTACAATGGTTACCATTGCTGTCTCACAGTGCTGGGGCCCTGGTTCAATCACAGACCTGGTATCTATCTTGCTATCTGGTAGTTTGAAGTTTGTATGTTCTCCTCCAGTCCCAAAACATACTGGAAGGTCACTTGGCTTCTGGGAAAACTGGCCTTGGCCTGAGTGTGTGCGTGTTTGTGTGCACCTTGTGATGGACTGATATCCAGTCCAGGGTGTTCCAACCTTGCTCCTGTTGCTTGCCAGGATAGACTCCAGCTCCCCTGTGACCCAGAATTGGAAGAATTGATTAGAAAATGGATGGATAGATGGATAGGTAGTTGAAATTGTAATATGAATAGCAACAATAGCAGTTAATGTACTGTAGCAGCAGTACCATCAACATTAATGTTATATTAACATTTGGACTATAGATTATTTTCGAAGGTTTCTATTTTTCAAATAGATTTTGAAAATGTGTCTTATTGGGGGATTTTTTCTTTGTCCTGGAGAACCTCACAGCAATATTATACTCTTATTGGATTTCCAGTGGGAATTAGCAAGTTAATACAGCAAGACGCAGAGTCGGTAAACTCCCCAAACATATGGGTTACCATACAGATCAGGCTGCGCGCCGATTTAATAAGATGGGTCACGCCGAGACCTTTTTCAAGTCCTCTTTATTAAATCATAATAGTGTTCGTAAACCTGTCTGGCTGCCCAGTAGCAGAGAATCTAGTTAGATCATTTTTTGCCCTGTATCAGTTTGAACAAGTTGCCAACAGCAACCACTTTGAACAGCTTTGACAACTACCCAGGCAACCTGAGCCTTGCCAAACCATTCAGACCATTCACAGGCAGTAGGAAGGGAGAGCTGAGCTGTCTGGCCCAGGTAATGTGCTGTTTAAACTGCAGTGAAGTGGCGGATGATGACTGGTAATTGCTCTGCCCAGGACTGACCTTTACTATCCTCGTGTGAAGTACAAAGCTTTCATCAGCGCTTATTGTATTTCCATTAGCGAACCTTTTCCCATTTGTCAAGCTTGCACTGTAAACTCTCTTGGAAAAAACCTCCTAGACAAGGCCTTTGCCTTTTCACCTGTCACTTGTGAATCCTGAGTTGATGCTAAAGCTCTTGACATATAGGTTGTAATTAATGGCTGTGATCACAGATGTATAATGATAAAATGTATACTGCAAAAAATAATTATTTTTTTTTGTTGCTAAAATAATTCAAAAGAATCTCGGTCTCCTCAAGGGCAGAGCTCTTTTTGAGCTCTTTGAACTCACTAAGCACCATGCTAAGCCCTCCACAATTACCTGTATCTTTTCTTAAAAACCATTGCCTTTGGAGAGCAAAAATTACACCTATCTTACGCAACTCTAAATTCCCTATAACTGTCAGGATTTAAAGGGATTAGATATGAGCTTCATTCATTTTCACAGGGATTTTGAGTGTTGTCAGAGTACAGTTAAGAAATTCCCTCAGATAGAGATTCTTGAAAGTGAGATACATCTCATGTTCAGTAAAAAGATACATGTCATTGAAGTATCTTTTTGTTCAGGTAGAATATATGAAATCATTTTGAAAAAAACAGATGTGGCATTAAAATATCCATAAAATAGTTTGCGATATATTCAAAGGCTATGGCAATGGGAGTCTTCTCCACTTGTACTGCTCACATTATAGCCAGAGAAGTTAATACATTGTCACATTGACCTCATTATTAACTAACAGTTTCCTGTTCTGGACTGGAGGATCTGCACAGTGGACTATTCGATGGTGAGGGTGGCTGGCCTGTGCAGTGGAATTAAGATTCGGCAGAGATAAACAAGGGAAAGTGAAACCAGGCCAGGTAAATTTACTACTCCAATGTAAGGAAGATTAGGAATACCCGGTCCCTGCTAATGTAAGCATCATTCAATTTCTTACTGACTGCTTTTCCCAAGGAGTTCAGGAGCATCGTTAACACACGGCTGAGCATTTAAGTACAGATGTCTTCTCAGGTCTTGATCCAGCATCAATCTGTACCACTGTCTCACAGAAATGCAAACAGCAGAGAAAAGAAAGAATAGATTGTAAAAAGAGAAATGAGGGAACGAGTGTTTGGGGAGACTGGGAGGATGAGCACTTATATTAATCTTTTCAGGGTGTATTATAATAAACCTGTGCCATAAGACAGGGAACACAGAGACTCTGTTTAAAAAAGACAAAGAAAAGCACAACCTTCTTTGAACCTTCTGTACAACATCTAATTGACTGTTTTATGAGCCAGAGAAAAGTATTTTTCTTCCAAGCCTTACAACGTTTTTAAGTCGTTTGTCTCGCTTGAAAATATTATTTTAGCCCTTTTGGTTACCTTTGCTGTTGGACTTTTTATACAAGAGTACAGCATGGGTTGTTTGGTATTGTGGGATAAGAAAAGACCAGACAAAGAAGATGAAAGCTTTGAAAATAAATAAATGAAAGACTGATATAGAAGTGCCAAGAGCAACACACAAAAGCTGCAAAGCAGGGAGCAGCAAATTTTCTTCAGGATGGTTGCAATAGATTTTCCATTGACATGTCACTCAATCACAAAAGTCTTTGTAGAATATCAAAAAAGAGAAATGAAATTGACGAGATGTAAATTGTGGTATTTGATTTAAGCACCTGGAGGACCGTGATAATTTCACCTTCTAGCTCTGTGTGTGTTCAAAGCATGTTGTGCCCAGATTAGGCAGGAAAAAGTAATCGTCAATTCTCACAGCAATAGCGATGAGAGGAGTGTTGACAAAAATAATAATAATCACCTAATTTTTTCTTTACGAAATGGAATAGCAATTTACAGGATTGGAAGCTTTGATGGAGATTTGCAGCCAGCGCCTCTGTATGCCGTCTGGCATGGTTCCAAATAGTTCACTCGCTCATTTGCACAACAGTAAAGCTGAATTTCCCCCAGCTGAAACCTCACCGCCACCACCTTCACCATGCCAACACAAATAAAGGGCAAAAAACTGCCAAATTTACTGTAGTAAACACTCTGCAAAGGGAATGACAGTAAAACCCATGCTTCCTGATGACAGCTGTTCTGAAAGGTCAGCACTGCAGTGCTGAGCCACTGGACTGCTGTCTCCAGCTGGCACCACTGTCTGTGGAGGGACAGAGCGCAGGAGAGGCCTTCCGAAGTTGCAGGCCCGTGGGGAGGCAGGGGCTCGTGTCTCCCACAGTGCGAGGCTCATAAATACCACGCTATCCCTGATAAGCCTGCGTCTCGAAAAGGTCACACATCACCTTCTGCCCTGTCCTTGCACCAGCGTCTGATACATTCGTTTAAGAGAAGGTTGGTCTGACATAAAAGAATCATCATGAGACAATTTTGTCAAAGTTTGTCTATGAAGAAATATTTGTTTTCAAAGCTCTACTGTGACAAGTGTCCACCACCGTGTACTATACTAAACCCAGCTGTCTAAATTTTCCAGTTTTCCCACTAAACTTCCTTGCACTTTATGTGTAGATACCAGCATTGATCATGAGCATCTGTATCAGATGGTTCTGTGATAGTGCCTGCTGTTTTGTGCTTGGTCATTTCTAACGAGCGTATTATTTCCATGACAAAGACTCCTCATTCTCTGGTATGGCATATCCCACTGAGCAAAACATACTAACACCACAGCCACTGCAGCTGAAGGGTAGAAAGGTCAGACTGGATTTCTTTTGCTGCTACAGTAGCCGACATGGAAGTGGAACGTCTTTGATGGACTGGGGCATTTAGAAGCATTTTATGCCTGGGGTTGCTTTCAAATACGGTCAAAGCAAGAGAGAAAGTAGATGGAGAGAAAGAAGGAACAGAGAGAGGAGACCATTTGCTTACATCCCTAAGGGTTTAGAGCCTAATCATGAAACTGTCTGTTTGTTTGTTTGCCCTAGACCCTTCTTCTCACTCCTCTCACAAATTTTCACTGCCACTGAAGCAGTAAATACCCTTAGAAATCCTTCAACAGATTTAAACTCCTGCATACATTTAGGCATCCCGAATTCAGTGTTCCTTTATGGATAAAGTGTTCTCAGATGCATATAGAATAGAATGAAAGCCATGCGCACACAGGACTGTTTTTCTGTTTCTGGAAAAGCACGGTTATTATGTTGCAATGAGAGCATTCCCTTTCTACTTAAAGGGGAATTGCAATGCTATTTTTATGTTCGGGGGTTAGAAAGAATCAAAGCACAGTGAAAACAAAATGTGCACAGTAACTTTTAAAAACCTCCAATTTTCTGAGATTCAGAACAACGCATTGTCATCACAAGGTATGGTGACATAATTCAGCCCTGTGGCATTGTAAATAAACAGGCTTGTGAATACATTTCTTTTGTTAACTCTGCATGCAGATCACGCAGGAACATTTCTGTGGTGAAATGTCTGCTGCACAACCTGTACTTATTTGATCATACATCACATTACATTAGTCATTACGGAGACTAGTGAGCAGGAAGGGCCACTTCACGTCGCAATTCGTGCAAATCTTGCTCTCTCCCATGGTGAGACCAGGGGTTTGCAACAACATGGAGACTTACAATACTTTCACAAAGTTCACGATTTTGTGCTTAATGTGAAATTTGTCGATTTTTTTCTATAACATCGATGAATTTAATTTGTTACCGATCCAATAACCGTTCTGAGAAATTGGGACTGCAGTTCCCCTTGAATGTGTTTCGGGGGACTTCAATGTCAGTGCATATTCTGCATGTTTACGCTATAAATAATAACCCATATTTCTTGTCCATTATTTTGCTTGAACAGAAATAAACATGATTGCATTTTACCATACTTTCAGAAGATTAAGATTAAGATTATCTTCTTTGCATATACCCCATAAAAGAGGTATACAGGCCAACAGTCTTCAATTTATCAAATGAAAGAGCCAGAAAGGTGCCAAGTCTTGCACAATCAAATGTGTTTCTTTCAATTCAGCATCTCTTGTTATTCTTATATCTACCTTTGCATGTCAGATTGCCAAAGCTTTGACTCCCACTGACTCTATGAGATCAGTCTAGCGAATATTATAATTCTTAAATGATTCAAATTACAAACAATGACATAAACAAAGACCGAAGTATACAGTATCTCATCCCACAGGTTGTTAAGGTACCATATGCTATACAAGGAGAATATGAATATACCAAAATAGTCTTACATTTGAATTCTTTTTTTTGCAATGAGGTGTGTTTTTTTAATATCCAGTGTTTGGTGGGGGGAGTAACTTTTTTCTGTCAAGAAATCATACCTATGAATGGCTTATTCCTTTTAAGAAGCACTTGCCTCATGAGCAAACTGTCCCTGCCAAATAGCATGCAGTACAGAATGTGATGAGATCTGCAATCTAACCTCTGTTAGAAGCCGGTGGGGAGGGGTGGGGCAGGACGAGTGGGGGGGTGTCTTCTGTGAAGGCTGCTATCAGTCACTGCCAAATCTGCTGACACATCACTTGCTTCTCCTGTAACTAATGCATTTATTAATTGAATTGGGAGGTTAGGGGATGGGCCCGTAATCTGAAATGGACTTCTTTCATCGCGCAGAGTCTCTTAATGCTCTGTGCTGGCGCTGAAAGTCTGAAAGCAGTGTTTCACTGCAGTACAATTGTAAAGACACTGCCAGATTGAAGTGTACAAATCCATAAACCAATTATACGGAGCTCCACAGTGAGTTTAAGTGGAGGGTTTAATAGAGGAGAGTCCATACTGAAAGACTTGGTTGACTTTAAATCAGTTGGATTATTGTAAAGCACAAAAGTGCAAACCCATCTAAGCCAATGCATATGGATAGGATTTCCTTTACCAATTAAAGGCCGTATTGGTACATCCTCCTTAATGTTGTTTGATTGTGATTTTCTCACTTCTCTCTGTATAAAAATTATCATAGCCTCTTGAGATCTACAGTAATTTACCATATAATCACATAGTGGATTTGTGGAACTGCCTCAGCATTCATTACAATTCCTCATGATCCAAAACACATGAATCTCATACCTATTTTATGCAGCAGTGATTTCATCCCTGCTTTTTGCTAGTAGTAGTAAATTAATATTGTTTTGGAACACTGGTTGTATTACTTTGTTAAATCTGCAATAATGAAAAGTAGGCTTTTCAGCTTACAATTGTTTTAAAGCTTTTTTGCATCTATTGCACTTAACACAAGACAAGACCGGTCTTTATTGCAGTTACAAGTATGTGACTTACGGTCAGCATTTCCTTGCACACACAGAAAACTTAGAAAGTATAGTAAAACTCACTTTCTTGTCTCAATGTAAATGTATTAGATGACAAATTGTTACATGGCACTGTAGAAATGTTTTGCATATCTGCCACAAGAAGAAGTGTAAAATGTTACATAACCAACTGTTTTCATTGTTTTCTTGTTCAAATTATGTTTTTAAAAATGTAACATTGCTTTCTGGGAAACCTTCATCATACGTTTCAGTGAAACCTCCTCTGCAAACAATACCTCCACCTTGCCATAATAAATGAATGAGAAACATAATCAAAATTCAAACTTATCTCCCATAGTACAGCTGTGGCATATTTTAGTTCCTGATTATTAGTGTGAAGCCAGTATCCATCTTCACTGCTGCCACTGTACAAGCATCACTCTCATTCTTCCTAACAGCACATCAGCTAAGGAGCCAGAACCCATCTCTTTTTGTAGGTTGTAAAAAAAGAGCTGCTTTTCAGAAAAAAAAACAGGTAAAACACAAGATTAGACTGTGGTTTTCCTCTTAGTTTTCCAAGAATATTTCGGTTTTGGAGGTTTTTTATATGTTAGATTTGTATCTAAAGTCCTGCCCCCCTTCTGGTGTGTTGCATATACTGTATGGGCAGAGTCGAGCCCAGGGCAGTCAGGCTGAGTCAGGGGAGAATGAAGCAGCCTGCAGCCTGCTGACGATGGTGGTGAAGGTGGCCTTGCTGGAACAGAGAGAGGGAGGAATTGTAGACTCCCTCTGTAGATACGCCAGGGCTTTTAATGGCTCAAACTCTAACACAGCGTGGGCATTGAGGTTGACCTTCCTCCCCAGAAATGTCCTTGATAACAAATCCCAGTTCCTCTGCAAAGGAAACCTGATCAAAAGAAATGGGGTCCTTGGTAAATTATTCACACTCTCCTCGGCTGCTCTTTCCCCTCTCCTTCAGATTCTGCTCGCTTTTATTTTTGGAAAGAGCAGACACCCAAGGAAAAGATTCTAGGATTATAACAAGCACTGTTCCCATACGTCTCACGCAGAAATAATTAGGGCTTGCCTCACTTCTTCCACACAATCAAGCTTTGTTTATAAGGCTTCCTTTATCATAAAGGTGTAGCTCATTACATCTACATCTACATTCTGTACTTCATTTATTAGGAAGAAAATCATTAATTATTACTGTAACACCACTGCAAAGTGAAGGCTGTCTCAAAGCACTACTGTAACAGAGGGAAATAAATTCAAGTTACAGATGAAAAAATACAACATAGAGCAAATACTGTTTGCACTAAGGTTAATATATTATGGTGTGCACTGAATATGAATTCCAATATCAGTTATATTCAAATGCACTGTTTCTCCATGTTTTTTGATGAAGCTGTCGAACTGGTTAAAAATTCTTTTTACCGAAAGGAAGTGTGCAGGGTGAATAATTTGCATTGCGAGAGTAGTGAATAATCATAGAGCTCCTCAGCCACACTGGCGATAGTCAGCTTCCTTAGCATTGCCTACGATTCTGGTCTAGTCTAGCGTCTAGTACCTTGGCAATCAAAACACAGGGGAAAAATATCACACGATTGAGGACCTGAAATCACAGGCGGATGCAAACAGATACACCTCTTTGAACTGTCTTTCTGTTGTCAGCATCTTGTGGCTTTTCAGTTTTGAATTGGCAGAACTAACCACTGGCCCACCCTTTAAAGAGAACTTTAAATTAGAGTTGTTGTTTTTTTCCGTTTTATGCAGACCATTTCAGTTGGAATATTGACTTTTCTAGAGCTGTCTTTCGGTCCTACGGGTCGTCTAGGATGTCTTTTGCCTACTGTCTTGAATACACTGGTCAAGAGACAGCTGGTAATTTCAGGGCAGGGTAGTTTCTAGCCTCTCTCTCTTTCAGGGATCACCATGTCCCATGTGCACAGGCTGTGAATAATTATAGTGGAACTCTTCCACAGCACGAACAGCAGCTGGTGAGCATTCTGTTTAACACCATCACAGGTTGACTGTATTCACGCTAAGTTCATCCCATTTGCACAGAAAGAACTAAGATGTACCACATCAGACTCAGTCCAGTCACCAGAATCAAAATCACCTTTTACATTTTTAAATCCAGCCTTTTCCCTTACAATAAAAAATACTACATTGTAAAGTATTAAAATATTCAAATTCTTATCAGTAATACGTCACAAAGAAACAAGTTTCTTCTTAAACAAAAATGGCTGGTGTAGGATGCAAATAATTTGATTTGATTTCTTCTCTCCATGTGCTAGAAGTCCATCTATTTTCTTTGATTTATGAGTTGTGTTGCTTTTTCCGTTACCAGCTGGAAGGGTACTAACCTTAAGGCCAGGTTGTGTCATGTGCTTCTAATAAATGCAATACACTTTTCTACAAACTGACCTAAATCCAGTTTATATTCGTGTCACATCCCCAGACTCATTCCCCACAATCCTGCTGTTTTTTTTTCCATTTCAACATACTGTCATATGAAGACTTCTGTGTTGTGCTACATCTCAATGCATAATAATTTGTTCATCTGAAAGCACTATAGCGTCCATAGGTGTCATATAGACGCGATTTTTATGCCATGTGTTCTCATTCGATTTAAAAAGGTCGTTTGATATGAGCGATCTGATACACAGTTGCTCAATGTAGGAGACATGCTACTGAATGCTCTTTGATATTGAAAGCAGGATTACAGAACTTGACAGTCGGGTTTCTGATATTCAGCCTTGCTGTTCTGCGTGAATCGTGTCATGCTCTTTACTCCAGAGGGGCAGACAGCATTGTGGTGTGGTTTTACCCTGTGCTCAACGCCGGAGCTGGATTTTTTCATGACTGTATCTGGTTCAGTTACAGCTCAGGCTGCAGCCATTTTTGCTATTAGCTGGCTAATTTGAAAAATCATCAAACAGTTTTTAAGAGATTGTTATATGCAAGTTAAGTTTTGCATTATCATATGCAATGTACTGTAGATGATTCATTCTTCTTGGACCAACTACAGCATCTCACCTATTGACAGTATTGGGAGCAACACATAACCAAACTGTACTTCCATTATTGGTACATAGATTTTATGGGATGGGAAGGGAATGGGTATTATGGGGATGGGATGGGAATTATGCCCTGTTCATAATGTTTGACCTCGATACCTCTGTGGTGTTGCAGTGTTTTTTACAGACAGAGGCTGTTCTGGATTAACCTTGGTGTAGTGTTTGGAACATCTGTGTTCTGTGTCTGCTACTAGCTCTATACAGTAAATACGTAGACAAGTGCACTTCAGAGAACCATCTGTGCATCCTTGACTGCAGATCCTAAAGAGTCATTTATACATTTATAATACATTTGAAATACTGTTTTTCTGTATTTTAATATATTCTAAAAACTTTAATAGCATATTATTAACCCTAAAAGAAGCACATACAAAAAAGAACTATGGACTTTTTGTCTCTTTTTTTTTTGCTGCAAGTCTGAGTTGATTACAAGCATAGACATTTCCCAATCCTGTTCTGGAGATAGGAATAGACAGGCTGGCCTCCCATACCTGTGTGCTTCACATTGCCGGGATGGATGGATGAATGAATGGATGGAAGGATGAATGGGTGATGGATGGATGGATGCATAAGTACTGCAGTACCATTGTTGCTGCTCATTCGCATGGTACCTGCATCCTTCATCCACACTTGAAACCCAGCTCTGTCTGATAGGAAGGAAAGTGTTTAGATGGCAGTAGGTGTTTTGTTCCCAGAGTCAGAGGATAAAGAGATTCCAGACGCCAGCCTGATATTGAATCTCACTGTCAGGGGACGGACTGACTTTCAGCACAGGAAGGGCAGACAAGCACAGCCACCTAATATAGAGCTACATGAAACTGTAGTGTACTAGCCTTCCAAGACGGGAAAGGCATCCAGCAAAGCACGCCCTATTTTTATTAAGTGACTTACTAGCTAAAGTCACCTACGCTGTTAGAAACTCTGTGCTGTTAATTTTTTTTCACTGTGTTTGCACAGTTGTGATAAACCATTCTGTTCACTAGATCCAGATTCACCTTGGTTAGAATTCAGGCAGAAAGACAGCATGTTAAACCACCATATCCAAACGTTCAAGTCTTTCCTCACTATCTTCCTCTCTCTCTGGAGACTTCTCCCCAGGTGATGTCATGCTCTTACCAGCCACTGGAGATGTCTGGCTTCATGATGACGAAAGAGATAAAAGTTAACTCTATCTCTATCCCAGTCTACATTCAGTGCAGTGGAAGTTCAAAACTTTTATTAATTTTTAATTCTGGTTCATTTCTTTACCAGCAATACTTTGAATAATTTTACTCCCTATTATTCTCATTGCTACATTGCTAAGGCTGAGAAACCTTTCCTGAAAGAAACTAACAAAGCTAGACCTTTGTGTTGGGCATGAAGACACGAAGCAAAACCACTCTGTAATTGCCTGCTTTATAGAGGCAGATTTAGACATTTAGGATAAAATGTAGAGATGCAATATAAGTCTTTTTCAATAAGTAAACTAGGTTAAAAAATCCCAGCTTTCCATCATAATGTACTGTACATACATAATCTTTCCTTCCCAATTCCTACAAAATTAGCAGAGGCTATGCAATTAAAGCAGGCTTTCGCAATTTCTTGGGAATCATTGCCATGTGGGATTTGGGGATTTTCTTACAATATTGCTAGATTTAATCAAAAGAAGGATATTGAGGGATTTGCTGGACAGTGGTTACTGATTACTGTATTATTCTTGTTCTATTTTATTTTTGGCCTTTCTCCATCCTGGCTGTGAAAAACTAAGAAGTAATGCACTAATCTTAAAGGAACCAGTACCTGAAAGCTATTGCTCGGACAAAAACCTAGCAAAATATAACGTGCATGTTTAAGAGCAGTAAGAAGAGAGATTTTAAGACAAGGCTGGTAACAGACAACTACAATTACAGATTCGTCAGTAGCAGGCAACACACTAAGTCACCAAATCCTGCTCGCCAAAGTCTTTGAAATAGTGCACAGCTGCCACCTAGTGCAACTTATCTGATGTCTTGTAGAGATGTTTTTATGTACAGATGTGGGAGACACAGGACCAATGGAAAAGACAAAAAAGTAGAATCAGACAACACAGCATTCTAGCGCCAGTTCTCCAGGACGTTTCCATCAGATCGCAGGAGAAAATCTTTGCATTGGTCGAGAAGAGACTGATGTGTACCATGCTGCATCTCAGCTGATTACAGTAACAACCTGCATCGCCTCGACCTGAGGGAGACACAGGCATTGGCCTTTCACCCATGCTGTTGAGTAGCCATTCGGAAATCAAACAATCCGAATCCCCACGGATAATCTCTAAAAACATTGTCGGTTTGGAAGTAACATTGGACCAAACACTTTCTTTAAAGCACATGTAGTGAAGATGGAAGAGTAAGTCAGTGCAGCCACCAAGATCCTCTGAAAAGTGGACACTTCAAAGTGGGGACCCAACCAATTCAACTTTGTGAATCGTTGCTGTTCTATTGTGCTACTCTGCTGTTGCAATGTACTGTATATACAGTTCACTCCCATTCAGACCTGCCCTGCATGAGAGCTTTTGCAGAATAACAGAATGTCTAAAATCAAGATCAATGCATGGTCTTTACATACTGGCTGGGGCAGTGCATCAGCCGCTGTCGGGAATAAGATATGATAGACGAAACAGCCAAGGCAACCGTTTTATGACCAGCTGGAAATAACAAACTGAGAAAGAGTTTCTAACCTGTTAGGCATAACTGTGCTTATGGAATCCCTGCAGGCATACAGACTGATATATCAGTTTATCACATACAGTATTATCCTGAGAAATCATGGGAATCCCAAAAGGTGTGTTCCACAGGGGCAGGATGCAAACTGGTCAAACACGGTGATGCCTGAACTGTCTGCACACACTCTGAGACAGATCAAAGACTAGCGTGATGGAATAGGTGGCTCTAATGACACATAAAGAGAGGATTGCAGGCCATAAAGCTCCAGCTCATTTGCTGAGTCCTTGGGGAAACCTCTGAGAATGTTCACTGCAGTGAGGGAGAAAGCCTTCAATTGTGCGTGGTTATGGAAAAACATCCAGCCTGTGAAAGGGACACAAGTTGAGGAAAAGGATTGGTGGTACTGGTCTGTCTCTCAGAGAAAGAAAGGTGTGACATTACGAATAAGCAGAGTGCCTTCTACAGGCCAGTTTGTACCTTACCCGAGGCCATACATGGTCCGTGTATTGTGAGGGAACTGAAGCATGCTTTACATTGCTGTAATTGTTGGGATAGATGTAGCTTTAATGGCTGCTGGATATCTGGAGTTTTCTAAGGAACAATGCTGGGGAATACCTGGTTTGAGCAAACATATTATAAAAAACTTTTTCCAGTCCAATAGTTGCTGTAATTTCCCTGAACTGGTATTTATAGTACATTAGCTACTATTCCATTAAACATGAGATAATAGAAAACCAAACAAAGGGTTTGATTGAAGCATAAAGTAGAAACAGTGTGGTCACTGATCCAGCAGTCAGATTATTCTTCAGAGAGCAACCTTTAGCTGTCTGAATTATTACAGATCTTGGGCATATTGTTCAGCTCTGAAAATGTCATGCGGATAAATTATAATTGCTGTAGATATTGGAGGGGTAGTGACATGTTCTGATGTAAAGATCACTTCGGTAATTGCAGAAAATAATTTCAGTCAACTTCAGTCCCTTAAGTATCCAAAAATGGATACTTCTTAAGAATTGGTTTGCATCTGCAACCAAAAGGAGCTGAAAGTGATTAAAAAAACACATTTTTTGGCGAATACCTGATCTGCATGATAACACTTTTTCACTGGGGCCATACTGTGTTATCTGAGGAATTCTCACTAGCTTCTTACTTTGAACAGCTCTCACAGAGAATGTAAGATTATGCATATGTTCATCTAATAAATTCACCAATTGCATGTCATGTGAAGTTTTTTACTTACGAATAAAACATATAAATAGAATATAAGTGAGGATTTGGAAGAACATTATTATGTCTTTTCATAACTTTGCTTTTTGTATTAGTGTTTCTCCATAACTCTCTTGTAGAATATTGAACGTATGAGGCCAATAGGAAGAAAGATTTATGTCTGATTGCATGACACATTTTAACTAAAAATAAGACAATTTCTTTACATTTGAATTTCCCTAATGTTGTTGTTGTTGACTCAGGAATATAGTGCTAAATTTTAGTGATTTCAGATCGTACTCCTAAGGCAATTTCATTGTTTACATCTCCTTTTTTCCATTACAAAAGCTTCAAAGTGTCACATAATTCTTTTCGGATGTTAATTTAAGAGTCTCTTTGGTGGTTTAAGTGTTTCATTCTGATTTAGCAAATGTACGAGTGAGTGAGACTGAAAAATCTTTTATGATTATGGCCCTTTACCTACAGAGCTTTGCTTCATAAGGTATAGACTATAAGACAAAAAAGTATTGTCTTAGAAGTTTTCTGAATGATGCATTTATTGATCTCGATGGCCACAAGTGTAACCAGAATCAGATAGCAAAAGATTCCTGTTTTGACCTGGCTGCACTGCACTGTTCTCCGTGTTGAATCAGCAGATTCTAGGAAAAGAGTCCAAAATGATCAATTTGAATTCTGTATTTGAGAAGTATTTCCCATTAGCATGAAAACAGCTGTTTGTGGATTCATAAAGCCATGGTGTTCAGTTAGGGACACCTGTCACATCTCTCCCTGAGTGCCTTTTTTATTCTGGTGCAGTGTATGTACTGATTTGTTTGAAACAGTAGAAATAATACCCAGCAAAGTTGGTCATACCCAGTGGGGATGATGATCATTGTATACAAGTTTAAAGTTTCTCATTGTCTTTCGGAAGTGACATCTTTGTTCTTCAGCTAGAATCTTCGGCTGGTACCATTTTCTCACATAACATGACCTGAGTTATCAGTAAGGTAAAGCTATTTTACAGAACTGTCAATGTTTCTCCATCCACAGAGAAAAAAAAAACACCTTATCTCCATGTCTTTGAGTGTCACCCAGCATGTGAGTCTCATAAGGCATGCAGACTGTAGCTTGTAGTATTTGCTTGAATTTCAGTTTGTGATTATTGGACTATTCTACAGCAGACATAATGTAACAATAAATAGGTAAATTATTATACATTATTATACCTAGCATAATTCATTGTCATTAATTCACATATTGCACTGAACAGCTTGTATAAAATGGCTGTGGCTCAAGATGTCTCTGGTATAGGGTGCATAATAAACCTCTTTACAGGAAACTGTTACTGTTTATAGTTTTTTTCACCTGGCTTGCTGGTACAGTTTAAGAAGCACTGGTTGTCCTGGGGATAGTGCTCCCAGAACCATTAGCAGGCAAATCACTGGAGAGCTAATTAAGATGTGCCTGTGCATTAAACAAGATTAACACGGTCTACTCCATGCTGATCCTTATCCCTGATTAAGCTAGTGCACTAGGAGAAGCACAAGGGAAAGTGAAGATCCAGGCTAGATTGATCACAGAGAGCTTTATGTTTATGTTTGCATACATATGAATTTACATTTAGGTTTCATTTCCCCCCCCATGATGATTTGTCTTGGGTTGTGATGTCAGTTGTGCAGAGAATCTTTTCTAGGTATGCTGTTAGGGTGTCTTTCATGGGTACAAGAGGGAGGATGTTTATTAGATGATTGATGGAAATCACCTAATAAAAAACGTGCAAAAGGAAATTCACTACACTGAACTTTTTACAGGGCAAGACTAAAGTTAAACAAGAAAAAATGGAGGATAAAAGTGGTATTTGAAGTATATATAAGCATCATATAAAGCATATAAAAAATTGTAACAGCTATTGTAAAAGCCACCTTTTGTACACCAGTATTATATATAGTAAACAAACTAGGTAATACTCGATACAAATTCAGACATTTTCTGATGAGTGCCACTCTGACCACTGTCTGTGTGTACTCTCCTCAGCCCACCAGCGAAGAGGACCTGTGTCCTATCTGCTACGCCCATCCCATCTCTGCTGTCTTCAAGCCCTGCTCCCACAAGTCATGCAAGTGAGTACCAGCACAAGGGTCCAGGGTTCTTTTCTGGAAGAGTCATTGTAAAAGCACCATTTTTTAATTCTACTTTTCTACAAGCAAACGTGTCTAAGGTTGACATCATAAGCTCTAAGTGGTACGTGGTAGAAATACATTACTTGAAATGTGTCCTGCAAGACTGGGAGAGCTTCTAAAACAACGAGATAATGAGCCATGTTGTTGTCATCAGAGCTTCTACGGTTAATTATTCATATATTGTTTTTCATCTAGACAGCTTCATAGCAGAATGTCTGCACACTTGTACAGTGTGAGTCATTATATTGTTCTCTGTTGGTCTCTCAGAGCCTGCATCAACCAGCACTTGATGAACAATAAGGACTGCTTTTTCTGCAAGGCCACAATCACTGGAGTGGAGGACTACAACAAGCCAGCATCCTCTTAGCACTGCGGCCCCTCTCCCTCAGCACCTGCCCAGGACAAGGGGCAATGAACACACACACATCAAGACTTGAGGAAACTGAACACCTGCTCATATTGACCGCTAACTTTGGGTACCATTTTACGCTTCTCCTTGGGTCCCGTTTTAGTCACAAATTCTGAATCCTCTCCAAGGAAAAGTAAGAGTTGTTTTATGGTCAAAACTCATAATTAAATTACAGCCATCTAATTTTTTCTGGGAGCTGCTTTTCTAAGCATTTGTCCCCACGCTCACAGCAGTTCCTGACAACAGCCAGCCCCTCAACCACAGACTAGTCCCCCTCACTGCCCCCGAACCCCCAACATTTTCAAAGTAATGTTAGTTATCCCAGAAATCACACCTCCTCCGGGAGTGCCACAAGGAAGCCTGATATATAAAAATAAATGCACACAAGGGCACACAGATACACGCAATATTTCCGTCTCCTGCATAAGCCATACATGCCAAACCTGACTGAATGTCTAATGCTAGTATTAGGAGCAGGACTGAATCACTTCAGCAGAGACCCTGAGGGAGAGCTCTTGATGCAGAAGTTGAGTGAGAGAGTAGCGAGGTGATTCATGTTCTCCTGTCAAGTCTCGAAGCCTTGATCTTTATACTTCAACATCAGAAGAGCAAGGGACACAGAGGCCGTGGCAGGACAGTTTTTTCACATCACAGTGGTGTGGATACTTGCCTCTACAGTAGACTGAGATTTCAACAACCAGATCGAAGTGCTTTTCCTGGCAGGGGAGAATTGCTGTGCCCGTGTTGTCTGAGATAAAAAAGAAGATGAATGGAGTTGATTCCGCTCAACCCACCAGTGTGAGACCCTCAGAGAATTGACTCAGCAAGGCTCGGGCACAGATCCGGTTTCCACTGCCCCTGTATTTCCATAGCAGAACTATCAGCTCTATTTCAAAAGTGAACAACCCAAGACTCTTTACGTGAAATTTGTGAAAAGCAGGACGTATAGAGATCCACTGCTGCAGACCTGGAAACAATTCTAAGGTCGCCCAATTAGTCAAGCCCACTAAGTAATTTACTGTAGCATAAAGGATGGATGGAAATCCCATAAGTGTGCACCCTGATTCTAGTCTGGCACTGAGATGAGTGGACAACCACCTGTTTTCTGTCACTCTCCCTGATGTGTGGTTTAGTTCTACAGTCATTCTTATTACCTTACCATAATTCTATCATTAGACAATAATGAAATGCATCTTTATTCTATTAGAGGGTAAATTTGATGTACTTCCCAGGAATTCTAACAGATGTATTGGAGACTACTAAAGCTGACGGGATTTTGGTGCATGTGAAAATCTACACCTTTCCTGCCTCTGTTGCCATCTGACAGAAAAAAAAAGAATCTTTGCTGGTGTGGACCATGAAGTCAATCTGGCCAAGATGATTTAAAAGCAGTCTGTAATACAAATACGGTAAGGCCTAATTACACAGCTGGTGTAATCCGCGTAAGCAGAGTGTTCATCTGGTGTATCAAATCTATTCTAGTACTCCAGAAGACCTATTAAGTCTCATATACAAGCCTGGGAATATATCAGTGTAGCCCTCTGGCAGGGCCATGACTCACTTCCTGAGGTATTTTTGCCACCCGGTCCAGAGGCAGAACATTTCAATTATCTTTCTTTTATCATTAATCTTCTCCCATTATCTACAAACTATATTAAACCTCTGATGTTAAGATCCTTCAACCTGCCGCTTATTACATCCCAGTCTCTTTAATTACATCCCAGTCTTCCACTGCAATCTGTGAACAGTATGTACACGGAAGTCTAATAAGTGTTCTTTGTTCATAGCAATCTGATTTTTGATATTTGAATTTAATTGGTAGCTGTGTTACAGCTGATAGGGAGGAGCTCAGGCTCATGGGCTAGCAGGGTACATGGCGTACACAAAGAAAGCCCTGAAGTTAATTGAGCTCCTTTAGGTCCTACAACCCAGTATCCTAACAGCAAATCTACTTCAGCCCACTGCAGTACATTACAACCCTGTCTTCCTCATTTCCTTCCTTGTGCAATAAGTTCAGTCAAGTAGATTTCAATTAGCCTTTATTATCTGCTTCTTCTCCTGTATCCCATCCATGGTGTTCTCTCTGGACTTATTTTTGCTTTTTCACAGAAAAACTCGCCAACAATGTCCTAAGCAACATGTTTTTTTTTCTTAGAATGAGAGCGAGTGTTGTGTTTTTTGCCATGTGGATACCTTGTTATTATCAATTGATCCTGTGTGCTAACAACATTAAATTCCCCCTCCCTCTCTCCATCTTTATTCCCCTGAGTGCCATTAGCAGTGTTGGTCTGGTTGTTGCAAATACTGTGTGGTTGCAAAACATTGCAGAACAAACAGGCTAGCAGAGGCCCACAAAGCAAGTGGTCAACATGTGGTCTCAGGCAGGGTTGGTAGAGTCCATTTTCACCCACCCCAACCCTCTCCACCCACCTCAAGAGGGAAGCTAGAACGTCCCCTCTGAGATAGAGCCTGTACATGCTTAAAAACCAGCAAGTGCACCTCTACACCACAGCTGATCAGGATAGCACGGATGCAAGCGTTTGTACTGCTGTGTTGTTCAACTGCTTTATTTAGTGACAAAACAGATATGAGTAGTTTCTTAGGCTGGGTGATGGGGGAAATCTCAGGGTGTGGAGATTTGGAGGGGCCATTTATGCAGCCCTCCAGTCAATGTCAGTCTTAGAAATGCTGCCCAGACTCTTGTGTGTGTGTGTGAGAGAATGTGCTGGGGAGAGTGGGATGCTGCTCTTTCAGGCACTGGGTCCACATTGCTGGCAGGGAGCTGTAGCTGTATATGCAATGTTAAGACGGACTGTTGTTTATTTCTTCTGGTTTTATCTTTTTTTTTTCCTTTTGTGAGTGAGAGTGCAAATATATCTACAGTGTAACAGCATTAAATTATTTATCCTAACCATTGACTTGGTGTCATTTGTCTTGTGAGGCAATGATCATTTACAGTCCATAAAGAGTAGGTAGGCAGAAACAGAAATAGTTGTGTACAGGCTGATGGACTAAAAATCCCATTCATTCTTTCCTTTTTATCCAATTTTTCCTCTTTTCTTTAATCCAGTGAGAGATCAGCATCTCTCTAATAAAGGCAAAACTGCAAACAAGCCATTTTAGAGATGCAGGTCCAGACTCTAGCCCTCCAAGGGCTGGTTTGTAGTTCTACTATGTCTTCTTATGTCAGTGGGTTGGTTATCCATTCCACCTGTATTTCTGGTATTATTTAGTGTTTGTACAGCAACAGCCCTTTCCACTTGCGTTCACTGTTCACCTTTTTTCTCCTATACAAAAAGAAACCTTTTTTTTAGGAAAACGTAGGAACTGAGCTCCATGCCTTTGCTGTTGTCTTCCTTTTTTATGACAGGTCCCATTGCTTTGGTGCAATTTACACCTTCTTCAAAAAAAAAGGCTTGTTTTCCTTTATATTCTCCTACATCTAAGCTGACCCCTCTTTATTTTCTTATTCTCTTTGCATTTTTCCTTTAGGTTTTAAGAACAAAAAATAAGAAAGCGGACAGATAGGGAAATACAGACTTTTGAGAGTTCGGCAGTTCTCGGATTCCCACCTAACCTTTCTACTTGCTTTTCTATCTCTCCACTATATAGCCTGATATATCATGTGCCTCATGTGTGATACTACATAGCATGGTGTATTGAGTGTTTCAATGTACAGCCACGCTCCTTACTGACATACTAATGAGAGCCTAGTTTTGGCTGATGATCAGCCTGAAGCTTGCAGTATGATTATCATTCCCTGTCTTTACAGTTATAGTACCTGTGAGAAGAAACATTCCCCGGTGAATGGCTATAAGTCTTGCAACACTACTAATTTGCTAGATAACACTCTGTGCTACCATTTAGCAGAGGGGCAGTGTACTGGACTCATTACTGTGTCTGAGACATTGTTTAAAACCTCCATGACAATTTATGTGCCTCTCTGGTCCTTCCAATCTGCTTGCAGCGGTCTCAGAGCCCAAGACTTGGTCTTACACAACCTCTAGTTATAGTTTCGTTCCACTCTTTTAACTTCGTTTTAATGCGGTACCAATTTCAAGGCTAATCACATGCTTTGCTGGAATTTAAACTTGTTAGAAATATGGATTAATCAAATACTATAAAAAAGTGCATATATAAAAAGTTAAATATTCTTAAAACAGCAGAATTTTACTCAGTGTTAAAGCCTTCACCAGTCTCCCATAACGCAGCTTTCTGAAGGAGATGGCTCTGTGTAGACATTTTGCAGCTATATTCTGTGATCTCCTAAATGAAAATGGACATATATCCAGTAGGGTGCAAGAAGCTAGGCTGGCTTTTTTCTTTATATCTATACCCTGCAGAGCATTGTTTAAAGACTGAACTTTTATCTGGCACAGACCTTCATCATGGTTCTTCCAAGTAGTACCTATCAATTAGTTCACAATGCATCGTTTCTAAAAAAACAACATTTTAATTTGAAAAAATTGTCACGCATAGCAGTTAAAAAGACAGGAGCTCTACCTAGTCTATGCTCATCAAACCATGCATTTTTACCTGTTCATCTTGCTAGAATTTGTTATTGAATCTAACAGAGCAAAATAACCCATTCTGTGTTTTTAATATATTAATAATTATATTAATAATACTTTAATTCTACAGATAGTTAAATTATCTACTTCATATCATTTTACAATTCCACTATAACTCAGAAGTTTAATGTTGATATAGCCCTCGCTTGTTTCTGTAGCCTGGTGGAACTCCTAAAAAACGAGATGAGAAAGTCTAGTTCACCACATGATATCTGTAAGTAAATGACATTTGTTACTGTGGCGCTTTATGGGGAACTATATCCTGTATACTGACACTAAATGAGTAATTATATATATATTATATAATTATATAATAAAATTCCAAGTCTGAATAGAAGCTTTGTTGCAATACAGTACAATATAAATATATTTATACATATGCCTCTTTGCACCAAGGTGGTCCATAATGCATTTACAAAATAAATACAAAAATAAAGACATACACAAAAACAAACCCACTTCCAAAAACCGTTTACAAAGAGATTTTCAATTATTGAAAAAGATTGGCCTTTAAAAATATCAAGTGTCTCAAGACTTTCTGATGTTAACTGGGAGAAACTTCCAAAATGAGGGAGCATATCAGCCAAAAGCCCCCCGCCCAGCGGACTTTAAAAGGTGCTATCGGTAAGCCTGCACTCTCACATCTCAATAAACGGTTACGCAGGCATAAAGTTGTTGCTAGAACTTCAACCCATTTCTAAATGTAAACTGTTTTTTGAAAATACTTTCTGCTCATTAACCTGAGCTCAGCACTCCCTGTGCTGTAAACCTGGAGGTAAACAGAAGGACAAAATAGTGCAGTTCTATGAAATGAAAACTTGAAATGAAGCATTGAAATGAGCTAAGGCTCTTTTCTATTGATTCACAATGTGGATAAACCAGGCTGTGTTTTAGGCCCTGTGTTAAGCCATTCAACAAACGCTGAACAGGTACCAACAGGGGCCAGGGTAGTCCTGCTTCACGAGTTGTCCTATTTGTAGTGTAGCAAAGTCAGCAGCAGTCTCAAAGAGCAGAGCCCCTGCTGCAATCAATAGGAGCCGGGAAACGAGATGCCCAGGCAGTGGTTCAGGATTTTATAGATCATCTACAGAAATAGCCTCTCGGAAAACAAGAGGAAGGATAACAGAAATTCTCCCTTGCCTTTCTATGCAGCCAAAACCAATGATAATACAGTGCATTTATTTATAGAGATACACGAACGGTCATTTGCCCTGATCAATAACTCGGGAAAGACAAATAACACTCACACCATGCCGCACAGGTAACATAAACCTGGCAAAGGACACAGGAAACAAGACTGCAAATGACATAGTGCTCTTATTTTAGATTTCGAGATGTTTTCGCATTTAGAACATTTGGTGTATTTGGTTATTAAAAAAACGTCTCCCTTTTAATATTTGCTCTACTTTTGATCTGTCTTCAGGAAACCACTGGTTACTTTGACTCTGCCTTGATTGGGATGGCAGTCTATCACAGAGACAGTTTAGAGAGACAAATTAACCACAAATGGGCAAAACGGCATCTCCCAGCAGAGACTCAGGGAGAATGTTCAACTCCACACAGAGAGCCCCAAATCCAGAGAGAACCCAAGAGCTGTTAGCAGCAGTGCAACCATCCCTCATCCTGCCACCCAGCTTAAGAGGCTTTTACAAGAATATGTAAAAAGGTGTCCAGTTTTAAATTGTAAAAATCCTGCATTCTTTAAAAGTAAATTAACAATACCTAGATCAGTACAGAAATGCCACAGTCCTTAACTACCTTGATCAGGTCAACATGCAGCCCCATGTCTTTAACTATGACCTGCCTGACAAATTGTTCCAAACGTATAGGCACTGGCGAGATTGTAGAATTTAAAACTTGTCATGAAAATGATTATACCCAAGAAGCAAATCACGTCATATACTAAGCATATGTAATCTTTTTCGGCCTAGGAGACTATTGCTTTGAGCAGAGTGAAAGCCAACTTCATGGTTTACATATTACCAAAACCCTGAAGGGTCTGTAAAACTGTGGCTTGTCTACAGTACTATCTACAAGTGATATAAAACTACTCTGAGTAAAGTCTCTGTGTGGTAAATAAATTCTGTAGAGATCTTGAGAATGACCTTCCTCAAAGAGATATTGGAACATGGAAAAAAAGCGCTCAACTGATGAGTCCTTGTTTGTGCTGTTTGGTTCTAATCAAAAGCAGCTTTTCAAAGGAGGACTTGAGAGTGATACTACAGTCAGTGTAAAACAGCTTAAGTAAAGCATGGGAGTAGACAAATACAAGAACAGAATATTGAAGATGTCAGAGACATACATAAAATCATTCTATTCCCTCATTTATGAGCTATTCCCACAGTAACATGTTAAACTGGACAGAGATGAGTATTTAAGCATGATAAGCACATGGAGTAAAAATCATATTTGGAACATAATTTTTTTTAGAATGTTGGAACCTGTTAGGAGTTTCACAAAATCCTGATACCAAAATCATCAAGACCACGCAGGATTACATGGATGCCAAGATAGTTAAGCAGCAACCAAACCACAGGGATAAATTGTGGAAAGTGTTATAGGATATTTGGAACAATATTTTACAATTCTTCATTGATCACGTATGTGGAAGTATGAAAACAAGGTGCAAAGCTAAATATTTTGAACAGCTCACATGCCAAATATTAATACACTCAACAATGGATTAATTTGGCTTTGGATATGTTCTGTAAACTGTGTGTGAAGAATTTGCTTAATATAGGCTGCATTACATGCCCATTTTGTTTTGTTTCTATATGTCCAATACTGTCCATTATATAGGTGTTTGTCTTTCCACAATTACATTTCCAGCATTCATCCATTCATTCCAACATTTCACCCATTTGCTGACATTAAACAAGATTAATCGCACCTATGCTATTGTAAACTGTGCCAGTCCCACAATAACCCGATTACCCCCTATATTTCTTCGAACAAACCACAGGTGGCATTTCTGTGTTGTATGTCACAAGTGTTACTCACATCTTGAGCGAGGGTCACGTAAAGTGTGAAGCCAGTCTTAAGGGCAAAAACATTTCAGCTCTTTTCGCCGATAACACAATGTGTATGTGCACCGTAATAAAGCAAAGAAGAGGGTGAGCCAGCTGTCAGGTAGAGCTGTAAAGGCAGATAAACAGTAATATACACTGGATAATATAAAGATACCTTGAAGGGCTCACCTTCTTTTTCTCCCATCAAAAATCAACTAACTTTGAACATCACAGTCGACAGATATCTGGCTAATCGGGAAAAAAAAGTGACTGTAAGCTGTGACTCAGACACAAAGGTCCGTGGGGAATCAGTTACATTAAAGTGATGTTGAGGACAACAGTCTTAATCCGCGTCCCCTCTAGAGAAAGAAAGAGAAGCAGATGCAGGAGAGGAACAGAATTAGTCCACTACAACCTCCCCCGGAGCTGAAGATCCAGTTAAAAACCCTTCTTGGGGAAAAAAGCACCACATTAAACTTCAAGAATAAGACGAGCGCTTTAGAATGGGTCAATAATCTATATTTTAAAAAAATGCTTCCATAAAATATTTGCATTACAGATTCACTTCTGTCCATTGTTCTCTGGGGGCAGCTTTCGTGGCTGACGCTGGCTTTCGGAAGCTGGTTTCCCAGGTCTTAGGCGCTGCTGGTGCAGGAGTGCCACAGTGTGGAGGTCCCGGTGCAGTGTGTGCTGAGAGACACAGGGAGAAGAGGGGTGGCGTTCCCTCCCGGCTTTCTATAAATCGTACAAGGCTGCCTCTGTCCAAACTCCTTCATTCTTCTGCTTCATGGTATTTTACACATCACCCCGCCACTGTTTAACACTTTTATTCATCTTGATTCCTAAACCACACATGCCTATCTCCTTCACTCACACACAGACACACTTGCAGTCGCCTAGCGCTGGCCTTCCTCATGAAGAATTGAGCAAGGACATCCCATTTACAGCAGTCACTGTGCATGCACGTCAATACAATACCACCAATCCCTGTTTTAGCGTTTAGAGATTGTGAACTAAACATTCATTGACTAATTTGCTTAAGGTCAAACGTGTTAGATCTTCATCATACTTGACTCCCTTTCCGGAATTATTCATAACATGAAGAAACTTTATAATATATAACTTAATATAATATAACTTTATATGTAAGAGACTTTAGAAACAAGAGGAAAGCACTTCCACTTTACCAGAACTAACATGTCCCCAAATTCCAGTTGTAAACTACCTGCTTATATAATACAATACTAAATCTGTTAACTTCTTAAGGCCATGTGATATTAAGCCTCTTCCACCCCATCATTCCCAGAGTCTGTTACAACAACAACAAAAAAACATTTAAAGGAAACTGTTGAAAATTGTCCCTGGCAGCAACCTCAGCAGCAGTCTTGAAATGTGCAAATCACCAGAGATGAACAGTTTTGAATCTAAATGCACAAACTTTGCTCTTCTCCTTTCTTTCATTAGTGTGCACGTTCCCAAAAAAAACCTCAACCATGCTCTCATGCCCATCTGTACAGCAACCAGCACACACACCTTTAACCAAATCCCTCGGCCCCACAGCAGCTACACGTGAATTTGAACACTGGCAGCCTCTCTCCTCGGCTCCTTGTCAGTCTGTGGCTTGGTCTCTCTTTGACACACTGCCACCTGTGTCCAGTGAGCTCCTGTCCTACATGATGATACGCGGCTCAGGTACGGATTCTGCAATGGACTTGTGGGGCAGCACATTGGCCCCATTCAGGTAGAGCTCATCATTCACGATGACATCCTCCCCCAGGACAGTCACATTCTCCATCCGCACCTGGAGACACAAGGCACTGTCACTGATAGCGCTGCACTGTGCCAGTGCATAAGAACGTATGTAGAGAGATGAGGATACAGTGCAGAGAAGGAAGGGAAAATATCAAGTGTATAGAGCAGGGGTGTCAAGCATTCAATCTGCAGGTTGGGTCTGGCCCACTTCGCTTTGATCTGGACCGTCAGCAAGGATTCAATCTGTGTTTTGTCTTAAAAAGAGGTATGAAAATACTTGTGGTGTAGAAAAAAGTGAGGGTGGGTGTATATACTGTAATTGCTCATTTATACTCTCCAAATATTGAATGAGTTAACGCAACAATCATTATTTAACAGAAAGGAGATTTCCTTAATATACCGTAATTATAATAGATAGTTCTGCTTTTAAAGGTTCACAGCTAAGTATTCTATTAAATATCCCATACTAAATTGGGTAATGACTAAATCGCCATCTCATGACTATGCATTGACTGCTACTTGCATTTCAAAGTATTTCCTTAAGCAATAAATACCAAAAGCATAAAGTACTACAAATGCGTGGTATCAATGGCCTGCTTGAATTAACTTCATAATTAAATGTGACCTACCATAGCAAATGAATTATAGATTTGATTAATTGAATTTAACACCCTTGCTCTAGAGAAACAGACAAGGACAGTGAGGGAGTCCTCAGAAAGAAATTAGGAGGACACAACTTGTATGTGAGATGACTCTATGATAGGCAGGAGCCAAGAAAGCTAAATGAGCTAAACACCTGTTTAAAAGTTTTCACACTTCCATCAGCACAGGTTCACCTCCAGCTTTCAAAACTAACTCTGTAGTACAGCAGAGAAGACCTGTGCGACTACGTTTGACACAAAACTGGTTAAAAGGTGACTGCTTTCTGCTCTTTGTATCTATACTAAATCTTATAAATACGACAGTATTCAAATAAGAAGTTCTCTGTGGAACAAGATGTAGAATATGGATTTGTGATTATTCAGGGTGAGCAGAACAATGTGAAGGACTGAACCAAACGTTTTCAGTGATGATTAAGATAAAGAGATTGTTCTGGCCATAGATCAGGGGAACTGTCCCTCATGTTTCTCAAGCCAAACCCACACTCCTGTTGACTAGTTGAGTTTTAACAAGCGAGTGCACAGTAGAGCCAATATATGTACACAGCAATCTGCGTCTGTCATAAGCATGTGCAGTCTGTAAGTGAAAAAGTGTATTCTGTGGCGTCACTGCAGGAGCTAATTTCGGAAATGCAAACTGTCAGCAGTGGGTCTGTCGACTGGGAAGGATGGGAAACTTACCCACTGGCCCACAGAAGAGCTCCAGCCTATGATGCAGGATTCCAGCCAGGAGTGGGAGTGCACCCGGGCCCCTTTCAGCACTGTACAGCGCTTAATCCTCACCCCATCCTCCAGCACCACGCCTGCCCCCAATGTCACATTAGGCCCGATGGTACAGTTCTCCCCGATCTGAGCAGTGGGGTCCTTAGAGAGAGGAAGAGGGGGGCATCAATAATTGCTCATCCTGCATTGACAGGTCAGGACAACACCAATATACCAGCATTAATGATCATTATCACTGGATTTAGAAACTAATCCATGAGCAAAGGAAATAAAAACCATATTCTATAATCACAAAACACAAGTAATTATTCTGGTTTATATTCAAGCAAGAATACTCAAACATACTTACAAAACACTCACAGAGAAAGCTAATTCTATTTCCTCCACATGTATATATTCTTTTAATTATTCTACTAGTAGTAGATCCAGACTGTATCTAAAATTACACTACAGTACCAAAGTCAAAGCAAACAACTTCCTTGGCAATCATTTAAATGAAAAGGTAGTGCTTGTTGCCCTCTTGTGGGAGAAATATGAAATTACAGGGAAACTGCAGAGCAAAAACAGGCTTCTATGACAGCCAATCGTGGTCCTGGAGGGCAGGTGTTTTCTGCTAATTATTATAACTCAGCTGGCATAATTGGACAAATTTTACATTTTCTTCCAGTTCTTTGGGTACAGCTGCAAGAGACCCAGAAAACCTGCAAACACATAGTACCTCCAGGACCAGGATTAAACAGCCCCTAATTTGTGAAGGGTTATAATCTACTAAAAATATGAAATAAGCATTCAAGAACAAACATATGCCACCACTTCATTCTCAACATGAACACTACTAAGACAATAGGTAACAAACTTCATTTAAGTGCATGTAGATTGATATCTGGGACTATGAAGCAATTTCTCTGGTACAAACTGCTAAGGTGACACATAAGAGTTCTTACACTGTGTTTATACAACCTGGATGCATAAGATGGGTCAAATGATGTCCTCTTTGTGTCTGATACTTCTCATTTCATATAAAGTACTATTGTCTGCAAGACATTTTTATCGCAAGAATGCCAAACACAAGCATTAACAAGGACAGAATGAAAAACTAATAAGAAGACGTATTTTCCGACTTTGTAGAATTTAAAATGTGACAAAAAGGAACTATTTAGTTCTTCATTTTCAAGAGCTTGTTTAAAGAAGGGTCCCATTAATGTGCTTTTTGAATCAACTCCAATGGGAAGAGGTTCCAAACATCTACCACTCTATCTAAGAGCAACACATTATTCTTTGTTCTAATTACATTTGCATCTAACCTCTATTTACACTCTCCTGTATTACTTTGTTGTCCTCATTTTACAAATTTATTTTTTATTTGCAAATGCCTCAATCAAATCCTGAGTTTCTAGATGTATTCCAGCTCTGGAGTGTGACCCTTGAACAGTGTCTGGGTGTGGATCTAACTCACCACCAGTACATTTCCCACGAAGCCAGATCCAGTGCGCAGTTTCTCAGGGCTGTGCTGCCTCACGGACTGCAGGTACATGCACATACCTGTCAGGAAGTCCTTGGGCTGACCGATGTCCATCCAGAAACCTGCAGGTGACATTGTGACATTCAGAACAGATCTACGTTTGTTCTCCTAGCCATTGATTTGTACTACTTGCTTTAATCGACAAAGGAACAAATAAATATTTGTATCTTATTGATGAACATTTGGGAACCCTAAAACTTGATATTTAGAATGAAGAATAAGGAAGAATATTCCTGCCTTTCAAATCACGGATTGTTCAAAGATGACCGACATAAAGGAATGCTACTTCACTCCCATAAGGTTCACTGCTGTGTGGACAAAACAAGTGATTTGTAAACTTAATTGGACCGACAAATTATCGAACCAAACCACCATATCTAATATTGCTCTCAATTACAGCATGGTAAGAGAGGAGCATTATTTCCTGTCCAACTCCAAATAGTCTTAACCTTCATAAAATACACAAACGCTGCTCTACTCTGGAGCAAACACTCTCAACCTGAGTAGTGCAGCTCAGGTTCCTTCCCATGTATATTCCTAAAATATGTATGTAAAACTAAACTGTATATTATATTGGTTCTGTGTTGTATACTGAACAAGCCAGGGCTCTCATCCCAAGGATCATGATGGGCTTCAAAACTCCAAAATATGGTTCAGTAAAATGAATCCCTCCGACACCTACACCGTCTCACTCACACAATGACAAGAAGGAAGTATGGTGGCTCACCTTGGAGCTCCATGGCATACAGATGTCCCTCCAGAGCCATCACTGGAAAAATCTCCTTCTCAATGGACGTCGGCCTGAGCTGAGACCACACAGAGAAGAAGCGTCATTTAGCGTCAGCCTGCCCGCAGGTAGAGCTCAAAAACGCGGCATCATTCAATTGTCAGCTGGCACACCTGAGCTGTTCCAATGGTGTCCAACAGCTGCAGGTTTGTCATATTGCAACAGCGTCAAGCCATTCCGCATCTCCACATCTGATCCCATAAGGCCTCTGCAGGCTGCTTAGGTAAAGAAAAGGATGAAAGGCCTTACCTGGATCCTGTCCAGCATGGTAGGGCTGAAGATGTACATTCCTGCATTGATCTTGTTGGATACAAAAACCTGGGGCTTCTCCACAAAGCGATGAATGCGTCCATTTTCCCCCTCGTACACCACTACTCCATATTTGGAGGGCTCCTCCACCTTGGTCACCTGCAAATGACAGAACAGTCAAGTACTGCCACAGCACTGACAATGCATATTCTGCCTTTTAGTTTCAATCTTTTTATTGAGGTTTTACCAGGGGAACAGTCCATCAAGATAAACAAACGCAGTTTCCAAATTATAAATCCCAGTAAATTCCCGACCCCGGATCCCTCTCCCCACCACACCTCAAACCAAAGAGTCTACGGAATACGGCAAAAGGTAAAAACAAGTAAACAACTTGTTAACAAAAGAATAAAACTAAAAACAAACACGGAGCAGTACCGGGATTAAAAATCAAAGAAAAGACACAAACTAAAATCAAATAAGGATAAGAAATTATGGGACAGAGAAACAACAACAAAATGCTCTACTTAGGGTACATCCTCAGAGTCTGAAAGCATTTGCTTCTCATTATGGGTAAGAAAACGTTCGCAATGAAACCATTTTGTGTATGCATATTTTTCTGCCTTTTAATTCACAAAATATACATACCAGGACAACACAACTTCCTCAAGGCCTGGCTGATGACCAGATGCAAGACCTATCATACTGTATCTCGGGTTACCCTTGACCAATCATTATTTGCAAAGGCATTCTATGACATCCACTCTCAGACCCTTCCTGCTAGAGAGGTTTAGCCAGGAACGGCTCTATATGAATTGGAATATGATCCCTGTACACAATACAGTACTACTGACTCTCAGCCCTCACAATGTGGAAGTACTGTATATAGCCTCACAATGTGGAAGTACTGAAAGTCAAGACTGGCTAGAATAAAACAAACAATTAAAAAAAAGTTTGGGTAATAGAAACAGCAGTTCCAGGTATGTAAGATGTTACTCAACTGAGTGTAAAAGCTGGTTGCTGAAAACATTCAACATTCAAACATCAGTTTCGCCCATTCTCTTGGGCATTGATACAGTATGTTTCCCTCTCTTGAATGTACGGCCAGGATTTATCACCGTCATCTCTACACAAGCTAGTGTGGAGTGTGGGGGACAGAGTACAAGTGGGTATTCCCTAATTTCACAGTCTAAACACCTTCACCTCCATGCTGATCCCAATCGTGGAACACTGAAAAGATTCCTGACCCGCTGTTCCCTCACCAAAACGCGGGTGATACGCAGTTAAGGGGAGAGTGATGTGGACGTAGAGGTCACTCACCACTATGGTGCCCTCCTTGCCATGGTGCTTGTGGAACTTGAGCATGTCCTCGAAGGGGAAGTCACAGATGACATCGCTGTTAAGCACAAAGAAGGGCTCTGTGTTGTCAGTCAGAAGCTCCCTGGCCAGAGCTAAGGGCCCCGCTAAAACACAGATGAACACAGTCATCACTAAACCCACCAAGAAATACATCAAAATATCAGCCACTGAACAGTGAGCCTGCAGTAATCATTCGCACATAAAACAGGACGTCCCCTTTAACGGCCCAAGTTCACCCATTGTTTTTAACAAAGGGGGTTCTCTGTCCTGAAACGATGCTCTCTTGTTATTCACATTCAACAATTGCAAACTACTTTATATGCAACTACTTTTATAGATCAGATTATATATTCAATATTTCTCATTATTCAATATTTTTATTTAATTTTATGTAATACTTTAGCATGGGTGTTGGGGTCATGTAATACTTTAGCATGAGTTCATCTGACTAACGAAAACACCAGACGAAAAGAGTCTTCACCTCTTTTATTAGTGTTGGGTACATTTAATTGTGCCAGTCTTGACAGAAAGTAGTTGGAAAGGCAATGGCTTGCTATCTGACGACACCATTGCAAACCACATGTGAACAGGAATGAGTAAAAACTTGATTTGATCCTCTGGTAAACTGATAATCAGATTCAGAAAAATTATCCAAGTTATTAGACCAAGGGGAAAGTGGATCACTGAGCAAGTCAGTTATTCACCAGCAGTGAGGGAATTCATCCTTAATTAATTAATTCATCCTGAGCTAAATATATGACTATATCAATAACACTGAAGTGCTTCTCAGGCACAGCTCACCACATCTTACTTCTTAATCTCACAATATTGTTTTTTAAAAAGCGAGAATTTCCCTTTTCATATGTTTTTATGCCTTTCAGTCTTCAAAGTCTGTACTTATTAAGGTGCTCAAGAGCAATTATTGTTGTTGCTGGTTTTAGTATTTTTCCAGTCCTTCCTGATTCACTTACCTGTTCCCAATGGCTCCTTTTCATGAGAGAGGGATATTCGAATCCCAAGCTGTGAGAGAGCAAGATAAGAAATGGCATGAAACACAGAAGCTCGGCGAAAATGTCCCGCTTTAAAGCGATTCAAACACTAAATACGGGTATTCAGCACCCACAAGTAGTGGGTAGTCTAACATCAGACATAAACATGCAGGAACTAGATGCTCCTCTGGTAAGGCAGCAAAGCTGTCTATGTTACTGTAATCCTTTAAGGTTATGTCTAATATATCCACATGTATTGACTGTACATGTTCAAATGTGAAAATTATAGCCCTTCAAATGTAACCATTTATATATATGCCTCTGACTAGTTGTACTAGTTGTAAAAGTCATAATATGAACAAAGTGCCGATACAGTATGTGACAGTGAATATCAAAGTCACCCTGAATCCCCATGTCCCTTATAAACTAAGCATTCCCAGAAATAAGCTCCTTCTCTTTCACATCTTCCAAGCCACCTACCCTCTGCTCCTGGGCCTTCATTTCCTTCTCCAGCAGCTCAGACATGTAGCTGACAGCCAGGATGACATGGTTCACACCAGCCTAAGCAATGCAAAAAAAACTCCACTTAGCACACAGACCATTTCCCTTGGACTTAAGACCATCACATACCACAAGGAACTACTCTGAATGGAACCTGAACTACTCTGGTTACAGACAAAAATACATAAGAACAAGACTGATTTTTCTTTTTGACTGGCAGCTTTTTGTAAGAAAAACAGCTCAGGAATGAAGATTCACAGAAGAACAAGTTTCAAAACATAATGGTTATTTCTATTAGTAAAACACCCTACCATGGTTGAAGACTTACCTTGAATATTAGCAGAGTCCTTGATAATTTTACTTCCACTGTTTTTAAAGGTGGGACACCATAGATGATCGGCAGGACTCAGTCAATTTCCTGAAGGAATAATTACTTTCAATCACACAAAATCTGTACTGACCTTCACCAGGGCTTCCACCTGGTGCAGAAGAATGGGCTTGTTGCAGAACTCCACCAATGGCTTTGGCACGCTCAGCGTCAGGGGTCGAAGTCTTGTCCCATAGCCACCAACCAAGATCAGCGCTTTCATGTTGACCTGAAAGATGGTGTAGAGACAGGTGGCTCAGTCTGAGGCAGGCATCTCCTCTAAGCACTGAACATTCAGCTCTTTCAATTTTCCCTCTACACACCCCTATGTAACTTCATCTTTGCATAATGCCAGCTGTAACTGTTGGACCGTTATCACTTCACATGACTCCCTCTATAATCCTGTCACCACGGCCTCAGCAGTTCAAGTGCCTTTCCAAGTCTTGATCAGTGTATGGAAGGACTAAATAAGGACATAGGATCAGTTTACCACCTTCTCTTTGTCTAATTTTCTTCACAATACAAAGAACTTCTGTTGCCCTTGAACCACTACAGCTTTGATTTTTCAACCAGAGCTCTTTAATATTATCCTTCGGATGAGACGTAAAACTCAGGTCCTGACTCTCTGTGGTCATTAAAAATCCCAGGGCGTTTCTAGAAAAGAGTAAGGTTGTAACTCCTGCGTCCTGGCCAAATTTCCCATTGGCCTTTATCAATCATGGCCTCCTAATAATCCCCATCTATAAGTTGGCTACATCACTCTGTTCTCCTCCCCACTGATAGCTGATGTGTGGGGAGCGTTCTGGCGCACTATGGCTGCCGTCGCATCATCCAGGTGGATGCTGCACATTGGTGGTGGTGTAGGAGAGTCCCCATTACCAATAAAGCGCTTTGAGTGAAGCGTCCAATAATATAATATAATACATTACTATTATTATCCTTCTGTGGTGGCAAAAACTTACGGTAGAAGACCATATTCAGAGTAAAGCCAAGCTAACATATACTTTGGATTTTTTTTATTTCAGAGTGGAAAATAAAAAAAAATCACAATGTATTTAGCATGACATGCATCTCATGATAGGCAAAACAGATTGCACAGTTCAGCTTCAAATTTGTGTGACTTTTCTATGGTTACAATGGAGGCTGGGTTATGGACGAGCTGAAGACTGTCAACACAATTACTGAATGGTGGACACTGTATTTATTCTTCTGTTTATGGGAGATGAAATAACACTACAGAAACTGACAGTAATGCAGAAATTACATCTATTATGAACTGACATTGACCTCACCTTTAATGGATCATACCACAGAACAAGAGACAGAAATAAAAATATTTTGAAACAGAAGGTCAATAAGACCCTCGTGGCAAACACAGAAGTCACTTAACAGACACAAAAACCCATAAAAACACACTGAAGTAAAAAAAAAGGCGTTTTTTTTGCAAGTTCAGAAGAATGTAATATAATGTATTTGAACATTGCTACTTTCACTGCCTGAAATGTCCAGGAAGACGAAGACTCAGAGATCGTGATTCACACTGCATCTACAATCTACTGTGTCTGTTCAACAAGTTAGTCCAGTTATTCGAGGTAGTTAGCGAATTGAAAACATGACGTCACGGCTGGTTACGTGTAAAAAAACATTTCATTCATAAAAAACACGAATAACAATTATCGGCAGGATTACATTTGACGCACTTCACGGTTTAATTAAAAACTATGTGCACTGTAATAACTGAAAAGTATTAGTCCCGAAACATAATCATTTTTTTCGTGGCATATGAAGTGAACGAAAACACCTGTACCATCACAGGTTGTGATGAGTAATTGAACGAACTGGTATGCAGCACTGTACAGTATTGTTGCACACATTAACAAGCGTCCTGCGAGCTATGATGAAAAATACATTCAGCAGTTACTTTTTCTTCGAATGCACACATCAAAGTCTAAAATGGAAAAACATTAAGATGAGTTAATACTGAAAACAACACTAAAAATAAAGGCAGAACCCGAATGAAAAAAGCAAACTTCATACAGCAGCACATTTGCCGTTGAGAATCAAAACCTTCTCACTTCGTCACTTACCTGCTGTATCAAACTTTAGGATATTTCACTGTTCGGCCTGGAATGTGTACTCAAAACAGCGATCTCGATACGGCAGGGCTGTTAAATAATTTGCACAATATATAAACTACAATATTACTGTTTTCTCTTTCGTGAATGACTGACAGCACAGTAACTCTATCAAAGGGGCGGGACAAGACCACAATGCATTTGAACAACAACTACTACGAAATCTGGGGTTAGGGGTCATTGGGAAATACCACTTTGCAGGAAGGTGACTTTAACAAAATTATGAATAAACTCGGTGAAGGCAGCAAGATGCCCCTATACTAATATCTAGCGACTAATATAAACATGGCATTTATATTTGGGATTTTTCTTAATTCGAAACAAATAAAACGTCCTCTTCTTTTTATCAGCACGTTGGTTCTTCCATTCGGTCACCTAGCAACCAATGGACGCCAAGTTGTGAGGAAATAGGGAAGTTGCGAAGGGGGAGGATGAGTAAACCACATTACTGCAGAGTCTCCTTACTCATCATTCAGATTATAACACTACTGCTCCTTTGCATTGTGTTTTGGCTGCACAATTACCTCAGCGAGTGTTTTATTTTGTACATCCTGGTTTGACCGCGCCCCTTCCACGGTGCTTGCCGGCCTATCACAAGGAACTAACGTGGCAAGGAGGAAGTAGTGCGAATTGTCCAATAGCAATCGCACACAACACTAAGGTCTTTTTTTTTTTGCTGACGTACATACGAGTTACCCATGACGTATTAGTCCATTTGTCCAATTAGAAAGAAGCAAGTTGAGCAAGTGCATAGTTAAAAAAACGATCTCAAATAAAGGTACGTGACTAGAATTCTGGTGATTTAGTCTTCCTTGCATTAGGCGGGTGAAGACAATGAAGATAATGGTAAGGGGTTCCATAGTTAGATGGTTAGATTTAGAGCTTTTAATACAGTGATTACCGTTGTAACTACACCTATATTATTGTTAGTACCAGAAAGACGTGTATTTTAGAGTACCGTGAAATGAACTACATGTTAAGAACTGAAACAGTCTCTGAACGCCGAGGTGAATCCAAGAAAATCTTATTTTAGTCCAGTTAGCTTGCAAAATATAGCGTGACCTCGTATTGGCGACGTTTAATGCGAAAATACAGTGGATGGGTTGATTTTCCATATGCATACGGTCCAGAGACGTCCTTCTGACAGCCCCTGGGTTTATAATGTAAAGCATATCCATACTACTCCCGGTTTTATAGGTAACAAATCAATCTTTATGACTCTGGAGAACTTGTGATAAATTGTAGGAAATCTGGTGAATAGAGTAATTTACACATGATTTGGAACATAAATTGAGCCCTTAAGACCCAAAGTTCCCTGAATTAAAAGCAACTTGCTTAATTGATCACTAACTTACAATGGCTCCCTGATCTTCAGAAATGAGTGATTTTGGATGAAGACCATTGTGGGTTTTGAGAACCAGTGCTGGTGACCCCTTTATTATAGGCTGGTGGTTCTCACCCCTGGTCCCGAAGGACAACAGTGCCAGTTTTAAGTCCAACTGGGAATCCACCGATAACCAGTGCGAAAGGATGCTTGATCTATTTGCTGGTTCATTCTTTTTTCTGCATTAAGTCCTTGGTTTCAGAAATACCCTAAAGAATGTTATATGCACCTTCCACAAATATACATTTATAAGTCTCTCCTCAACTTCCTAATTATTCCCATTATTTCTGTCTTAAAAGCTTTTAATTATGAGCACAGATAGGCACGACATTGCATCAGGCACACCTAAAGTTTTTTTTTTCTTCGGTTACTCTGGTCACATTTTTAGTTAACATACCTGGATAACTCTGAAACCGAGGAATTGGCACAAAATTGATAGTTAGAAACTCCATTCACTTCTTATGAGATGAAAGAAAACCTAATAACATACCTATATTAGAAAATCTCAATAAATTCACATACAATTTGAACTTGGCTAGAGCACAAAATAAATGAAAATCCAACAGTGCCCCAGGACCATTCTTGAGAACCACTGTTACAAGGAACTCAAACCCTTCTATGATTAGAAACAGCTGCAATTAAGACCAATTCCATCATCAATAATTAATTCAATTAAGACATTGAGAGGATGGATGAAATGAAAACCCGATGGACCCATAGTTCTTCAAGACCAGGAGCACAGCTTTAGAGAATGGCCACAGATTTACACTGGTAAAAATGTGTTTCTTCAGGGTAAAGCTTACCAAGATCTTAGTCTCACTAGAAAAAGAAAGCCTTAAAACCTAATCTTTGTAACCACTGGTGCAATATCGAACAAGTTGTATGATGCATTGCTGTAATCCATTTCTAATTATATTAGTCTGTGAAATGGGAAAAAATTGCATCACCATTTCTGAGAAAAATGTTTTACTGTGAAATTTTAATACTGCAACTTCTAGCGACTATATACCTGGTGAAATCAATCTGGTTTTGTTTTGACATCAATAAAATGTTAGTTTTTATTTATCCCACCTCAAGGCACCAGTGTACTGTCAATAAAGAGACAAAGAGTTAACTGAGAAGATATTACTTAATCAAATATACAGTATATAATGTTTACATGATACACTTCTGAATTTGAGTCTGTATTTTCAAGTTTAATTATGGAATAAAAAGCTGCATCATGTTTGAATGTTTGTACTTATCATGTACAGTAAATATTCAAATTGATTTCAATTAATATGAAAATCAAAATTGAAAAATCTTTTTGATTAGATGTCTTGTTTAAGGGATAAATGATGTGACTACTGTTTGTGTTGCTGCTCTACAGGTCATTTGGTTACACAGATGTTTTATTATTAATGAGTATTATAATGTTATAATATTCTAACATTAGTTCCTCTCAGCGATACTTGATGAATAGATTCTGAAAAACACTTCCACAATACTGTATTTTCTCCTTTACTTCATAGCTTTTTCTGTGCTTACCTCAAAAAACTGCATGTTCCAGGCGATGCTTGGAAAGATTCCTGGCAAGTCTACAAGTTTAATTTGCTATGGGTATTCTTATGCTTTAAGTGACACAACATGCATAGAATTCAGCAAAAGTTACTATCTGCCTGCACACAGTTTTAAAAACGTTCAGAAGTTTGTCTAGTATATTTGTGTGCACTTAGTTGGATGGAATATTAACTAATTGTACTGACCTGTTTTGCAGCACTGATATTATTTGAATGTTTATATGTACTATTTCTAGTTTCAATTGCAAGTTAATATGTTATTAAACCCAATAATAATTGGTTACACTTATATAGCGCTTTTCTGGATACTCCACTCAAAGTGCTTTACAGGTAATGGGGACTCCCCTCCACCACCACCAATGTGCAGCCCCACCTGGATGATGCGATGGCAGGCATAGCGCGCCAGAACGCTCACCACACATCAGCTATCAGTGGGAGGAGAGCAGAGTAATTAAGCCAATTCAGAGTGGGGATTATTAGGAAGCCATGATTGGTATGGGCCAATGGGAAATTTGGCCAGGACACCGGGGTTACACCCCTACTCTTTTCGAGAAACACCCTGGGATTTTTAATGACCACAGAGAGTCAGGACCTCGGTTTTACGTCTCATCTGAAGGACGGCACCTATTTACAGTATAGTGTCTCAGTCACTATACTGGGGCATTAGGACCCACCTGGACCGCAGGGTGAGTGCCCCCTGCTGGCCCCACTAACACCTCTTCGGTAAGCAGCCTTAGTTTTTCCCAGGAGGTCTCCATCCAGGTACTGACCAGGCTCACACCTGCTTAGCTTCATTGGGCTGCCAGTTGTGAGTTGCAGAGTGACATGGCTGCTGACGTCATATAGTCTTACTTCCCAAGTCTTCTTTCCGGCAGCAGCATAGTGAAAAAAATACAAATATTTTGTAGCTTGTGGTATAGGGAAGAGTTCAAATGCACCAGTTTTAATATAGGTTTGAGGCGATTGATCCAGTTTCTTATTCTTAAGCAATTATATGTACAGTAAGTTCCAGAAGTACAAATTCCATGCTGCAGCTGAATGCTTCATGGGATCTCAATTTTCACCTCAAGTGAAAAGATGTTCAAAACAGATCAACATGGAAGATTGTGGCGATACCCACAGAATACTCTGATCCCTTGACCCATTTTATCAGCAAAATCTGCACATATTCCATGTGAATCACTACCCAAAACAGGACATTCTCTGATGCTTCCTATAATCTTAATTTCTATGACATGGAGGGAAATTAAGATTATAGAAAGATTCTATAGGAATCTAAGAATTTTCAGCCATGAGCAATTACAAATAAAATCCAGTTTCTGTCACTTGCCAGTGCTGTTATGCTGCAAAACATTGGTAGGATTTTTATTAACCATTTATTGGCTTAATCCTAGGGAGTACATTGCTCTAACATTGTTACATGAACATTCTAATACAATGAATTTATGCCACTGGGCTTGGCAACTGCTTTCTTTGCACTGCTATACATTCGGAAAATAAACTACTATAAAGCTGCCCAGACATGACAAGACACAAGCATTTGATGTCTGGTGTGAAAATGTAATGTAGCCAGGATTCCCTATTAAAGGACTGATTTATAACTGGTACATCCAAATTTCAAATTGCAAGATTGTTTTCCTATCAAAATTAACAACATGGATTCATATACCTGTAGCACCCTTTATTAATCCAAAGACTCCCTAAGGTGCTCTAGAAAAATGGACCCAGATGAAAAACATATAAAAATATATTCAGGCCCTTTTAAATAAAATGTATGCTCCCTGTACACCAGATATTATAAAAGATTAAATGAGATTAAAATACAGTTCAGTTCTGCTGATGTGCAGCACAGTAGTAGAATCTTTCAGTGTTTTTCTTAAGTGTACTGTTCCAGATGTGTTGCATGTCAATCACTAAAACTAATATATACACATAAATAACAAAAGAGATGAGACACATTTTTTTAAATAATTGTTTTAGTTCACATTCAAAGTTGTCATAAAGATGTCATTTTATATTTCTTCTTAAAAAAATATCCATCCATGCAACAAAAAAAAGATACTTTGAATTTTTGGGGCAATATATTTCTCTACTAATCATCTGACTCATTTCTATGGAAAGACTGGCAATAAACATCCAACAAAGAGGAGGGTTTTATGACTTTAAACCGATCCCCTTTAAAGAGTGCAGACTTTTTTATTTCTTTTAATTTGGCCCAATCTTACCTTCTCTGGCATATAGCAGAAGTTCAATTTTACTAGAGACTGAACTCCACAATAGAAAGAAACAGCACAAACTAGGCTATTTTTGAAATGCTAAAATATTTTAAATAAAGAATAAAATATATATTTCACATTACTAGTATGTGTTTCTATATGACTAATCTGTCTACTAGGATGCAACTTTCAATCCAAAGAGTTTTGACTGCAAATATACATCAAAAGCATGACAGTCTTAATTGGAAAAGACTAGTACCCAGAAGATTTGTAGCAGATTGCACTACGTAAAGGAATTCCTATGAATCAAATTCAAAGGAAATGTAGTCCAAGCCATGCAATATTATTTAGGCAATTAAAAATTCACTAAATTTTGAGACCAGTTGCCCCAGAATGACAGAAGAAAAAATTGTTAAAACGTTATTAAAAATTAGAATTTTCAGCAACAATCATTAGTTTCTGAAGCAGTGGGCACTGAAGAAAAGTAGTCAGTTCTGCTGGTCTCAGAAAAATCACCAAAATGGAAGACCGTAAGTTAGCTTTGGCACTGAAAGATAGGCAATCAGGAATGCTAGCACAGGAATGGTAGACATCAATATCAACACCCATATCACTATGCTAAGAGATGTCAGAAACAGTACATTACTTAAGGAATGACTTTCCCTTTGGGGAATCCTTTCCTAACTACAATCTGTATGCTATCTCTACAGTTCTGTTATACACTTAAAACGGCATTTTAAAATTAAAATTAAGAAAAGTGTTTATTTGCAGTTATTGAAATAAAAATTCTGGTTTCACACCAGTAACTTTAATGTTACCACTGGTGCCCACCCTGGTAATAAAAATAAAGAATTTCTGAAGTTAAAAATTAGTACAAAAAACAACAGTCACAACTTGGGCGGCCTGTATTTCAACACGTACCATATAAGATTTGCTTCACATGAAGGACATCTGTCGATCATTAATACTCCTCTGTAATTGGAAATCTAGATCTAAAACATTTATGCTAACAGAGCACAGGAGTAAAACTGTGCATGCACATGACTGCAACAAAGATTGTGGTTTCTCAATGACACACCTCCTTAATAATCCTATTATCCACACACCTAAACTTCACAGTATGCCAGAGAAGGACATGACAGTGCAAAATTAAAAAAGAAAAACTACAATCTAAAAGAGGTTCTGTCTACAGTGCAAACTTGTTTCATTTTGACAAAGAACAATCTACCCTTGCAACACTATGAATGAAGGACCTTCCTTAGTCATGGTAGAGACAACAGACAGAACAGCAGAACAGAACAATCAGTTTTGTCTCGTTTTTGCTACATGTGCTGATGGAGTTTAAAAGGTTTGACTCGCGGTTTTTTTCAACCCCTTGACCAAAAACACCAAAAGAAAAAACATCGTAACTGTAGTTTGTCTGATTCACTTCTACATGCGATTACAAGACACGGTTTCTTCCAAGATCACCAACCACTCTGCACAGAGGAGTGGCTGAATAATCCCAGAATAATGGATGACCAGTCTAAACTGCTCTCCTAAAACCCTTAAAGGGAGAGTCTGAACAAAAACAAAACATGGGGCAGCTTGCAAGATACAGACTAGAAAAGCCAGAGAGGCTAATCAGATTAAATGATGAACTACATTACCTTTTTATACATGACTGTATATATATATATGTGTCTATATATATAAAGTAAATTAAATGATCCAACAGATCTGAAAGGAAAGCTGGAAAAAAAAACTTGCAAAAAATAAAAACTGTGATCTGTATTATATTGTTTTCTTCTAAAAAAGCTGTGGCGTGATGTTGAGTTGGGTTTAACTTGGATAACTTTTCTGCTAGGAAAGCTTTTGAAACTATTCCTACCATGTAAGTTCCCCCTTTCAGACTCTAATGGGAATACCTTAAACCTGTTGAGACAAATGTTTTAAAGGGATGTCACCCTTATATCCCCCCGCCCCCCAACCCCAACACCATCCCTATGGTGAAGAAAGAGCTTGACCCCTGACTTGCCCTGAGCTGTGACTAGTTATTCGTGGCCTGTGATATACTGAAATACATGTGTTGGCCACATGGTGGCTATGTGCCCACTTGAGGGGTATGTCTCTGTATTTTCCTAGGGGCTGAAGCCACATCCAATCAGGCAAAGGATCCAGCTGGAGGTTGTTACTGTTTTCTAGGCCGCTGATCCATGACAAGAGTGAATGTTATCAGGGCCCTTAACATCTTCATTTCCAGACTGTTTATTGCCAAGGAAGACAACATTCCCTAGCCTCCTCAGACATAAATGTGCTTCTGTCTGGGAAAAGGCCTCCTTGCGTTTCCATGAGAGTGGAGGCGCTGCGGGCTCCGGGGAAGGTGGAGAGCAGGGGGCGGGGCATCTGTTCCAGCTACTGGCTCTCGTCTCGGATACCTTCCAGAATTCTGATCAGGCTCTCCAGTCCGAACACGTAGCCCCTGTCGGGCCCATCATGCACCGTTTGGTCGTCGCGGAAACCTTTGAAGGTGCTGTGGGCAAAGTCTATCATGCGCACATCCACTTTGGGGGGTGGGCGCTTGGGCTCTGAGGGGGGAGGGGGCTCCTGGCGTGGGTGGGCACAGTCAGCGGGCAGCTGGGTTGTCTCTGGAGAGCCGTGTGCCACGGGGTTGGGGCCGAGGCTGGTGTCCCTCTCAGGCGATGCCTCGGCTGGCTTCTGCCAGGGCTCGGGCCCCAGTTCCTTGCCATCGTAGATGATCAGCAGGGAGCTGGAGTAGAAGCGGTAGGAGGCCTGGCGCTCCAGCACGGCCTTCAGATTGCGCAGTTTGCCCAGGACGGGCTCAAAGAGGTCCTTCCGCAACTGGCTGCCATTGTGCATAAACTGGTAGAGTGCATGGCGGAAGCCCTCGATGGACAAGCCCCGGCCATAATACTTGTTCCTGCACAGATAGTGGCCAGTGTTCATTTGGTATACCTGGGGGACATTTAAAAAATGAAGAAATCAGTGTGTTATTCTAAGCATACTGACTTGTCATTTTACACATCTCTGAGATACGCAGAAGTGCAGTTTTATCGTCGTGCTTATCTCTGTTTGAGACAGATTCTAAAGGAATGGTACTTCAGCAAGGTTCGACGGTCAAAAAAATTAAGGGTCCCCACAGGTAGAGAAACTCAGCGTAACAGGTGTAGAGGTTGAAAAAATAATAATTTTATTTTTCTGCATCAGTGGACTCTGCTTTTCATGCACACAGTCCAATTAAAAGCCATTACATTACAGTACCATCGTACATTGCAATAAGCATCTCGATTCTACCTATAACAGCTACTACTCAATCTGATAACATCTATTAATGTCTTGTCTTAGTATTTTTCACTTTGGGTGGAGCACCAGACTTTTCTTAATACACAGAAAACACTGGCAATGGAAAAATCCAAGTCATATCTGAGCACAAAAGGGAAAGTGCCTGCGTGCTTCCTCAGAGCTCATCCTAATTTGAGTTGCGTCAAAGGGATCGATGCAGTTCATCACTCATGTCTGTGCCTGTCTAGCATTCCCTCTGTGCAACCTGGCAGGAGGGAGACATCAGAAAGCAGGAAAGTCATTTCCAAATACCACTGTCTTTACAAAATGTGTGAGTTCAGCACTGGCTGCTCTGTCATGGTTATACAGATACTGGCTGGAAAGTGTGTATATGAAGGCACAAAGCAAGCATGCTGGGACCAGGGAAAAGATTTTCATAATAAATCCAATTAAAAACCAATAAAGCTGGTTCAATTTTCTTTCCTTGTGGGTGCGTAAAACAACAGCAACATATTCTACAATCCTGAATATGTAATATGTGGTGCCCCATTTGCTGAATCAGAAACCAACTAGACTGCAGATTGCTACCAGACAAAATTATTTTTAAATCATTTTAAATAAATGTATCTTTAAAATGTGTCAAGCTTTAATATTTAATGTGCAATTTCTGATATCATTTATTATTACTCTTCATTTCATACCAACAATTAAATTTTGATAGGAAAAATCAAGTTACTTGTATTAAAAATAGTATTTATTGCACTTAAAAAATCCAATATAATCAAAACAAGGATATTATCATGAAAAGAGAAGCTAAAACATTATTACACATTAAATCTACCCAATCATATGCCAATCGCGCTGACTGTTGAATGTGTTGAAAGGGCAGACTTCAAAATTATTTCACTTATAAGGCTCTCAGAGGCCAGGCTCCTGTCTATTTAATGGAGCTGGTTAATTTATACAATCCAAGTCGCTCACTTTGATCACAGAACGCAGGTCTTCTTCTTATTCCACATATTAATAAAAAACAGCTGGCAATAAAGCCTTTAGCTACAGGGCCCCTAGTTTATGGAATAGTCTGCTGGCCTACGTAGGGGATGCCTAGTCAATCTCTTAAATCCAGACTGAAAACCTATTACTTCAGCCTAGCCTACTCACACCTTACATCATAGCTCGTTGCAACTATGGCTAGTGGTGGTGCTGTACATGCCACTGTGTGTTCTGACCAAACTATCCTATTCTGCTCCCCACATGTAAGTTGGATGCTGCACCACTGCCATGGATCAAAGAGGGACATCGCGAATAACAGCTATCACTTAGGAGGATTTGCTGGTCAACAGAGATCTGCATGGAGTACTGGAACACAGAAGGACATGGTGGAAGACTTAATACTCCACATGAAGTACTTTTTTTAGAATTGTATAATGTTAGCATGCCCAGAGGTGTTGGGAAGCAAGATAACCTTGGAACCTTGGAACTTGGAAGTTTTTGGTTCCTCTCCTCCGTTGTCTTCTGGCTGTTTCTCTTTCTGTATTGTAATGTCATGAATTGTCACACAGCTTTGTTAAGTGCTTTGGGGCAACCTTGTTGTGAAAGGCGCAATATGAAAATAAATTGCACTGAATTGATCTCTGTAACTTACAGTGGAGCTCTAACTCCTCAGGGGAAAGGTGTAGTCGAGAGTTTTCTCACCTGCATGCCACACACACGCACCCCCAGAGTGGCAGAGGTGCTCTGCTCACACTTCTTCATCTGCCTGGCAGCCTTCTCCTCAGAGGCGTCATCGCCGTGCTGCCGGGTGCCCATCTTCAGGTCCAGAATGCAAGGATAGCTAAAGTGGTGCACGACGTTCTCTAGCAGCAGGAATTCTGGGAAGGCAGTCAAGGAGCAGTAAATACGCCTAATGCTAGAGCTCCCCTTACCTTTCTAAGCCACAGAAACAACCCAAGATTAAGTCATCAGACCACAGCTCAAGTAAAGAGAAATTAATTTGCCTCCAAGCACCTGAATGTCCAGTGGATTTAATTATTAAACCTAGAGATTAAATCTAGTCATTAAATCTGTGGCTTCTCTAGAACTGACAGGTTACTGACAGAGTTGTAGGGTTGACAGGGCTGATGGGTGACTGACAGGGCTATAGGGTCTAATTCACTTTCAAGGTAACAGTGGTGCAGGGATACACAGGTACATTAAAAGAAGTTCATGAATACTCTGTAAAATGATTTCAAGATGTATGTTTGAGAATTTTGCCCACTCACAAAAATAGTATTTGGTTTGAACATTTTGAAATAAGAAGTCAAAGTTTGAGAAAAATCTTATCTTACTTGTTCTTGGGACTGTCCTGCTTAATGACATAATCCTGAAAGATACCTATCTTCTTGTACTCTAGCAGTATAGCCTTTAAAACTGAGAGCACTGCTCATGTTAAAAGCTGGAGCCATGTTTGAACTCTACAGTAGCTGCAGTACCATTCAAAGAAGTGTAGATGGCTCTCTCTGATCTGGGTGTTCTCCGACCTGCTGTACAGTGAGCACGCCATCACCACAGCCTCTATTTTTAATAAGGGCCTTTACAAACAGCTGTTGTCAAATAAGAAATGTTACTTAGATTTTAATGGTTTGTCTGTTTGCTTTTTAACATAACATTTGTCAAACAAGGGGGGCACAGTCCTAGACCATCAACAAACAGGAATGAATGTGTACATGCGCAACTGGGGTTAGTTTAGCCAAGTCCTGGTTTCTACAACATGTAGAAAGGTGGGGAACACAGTTAGGAAGTGAGCTTGGCATGCTGGACATTTTGCGAGGTAGCCGGTCTAGCGATGAAAAGAAAGAGACTGGGAAAGGATACTGTAGAGCTTCCTGTCCTTGGATTCGGAGCGCATGCGGCTAAGCTGCTGTTTGTGACAGCGCAGGCTCCAGGGGTTGTAGCTGATCTTCTCCGAGGTCAGCCCACTGTTGCCGTCCAGCATTTGGAAGGGCACGTCTGAGTGGATCTGCAGCTCCACGCGAGGGCTCTTCAGCTCCTGTAAGCTGTGGGGTGCAAGGCATACGATATGGGCTCCCCAGGATCAGCAGTAACAAATCAGCAATCAATCCCCAGCACACACATTCACATAATGTTCTACATTCTCATTTCAAAACTGATCCTTGCCCTTCTATTTCACTTATTTCCTTCAGCTTCCACACATCGCCTGGAAAATCAGCGGCTCAGTGTGAACACGTATTTTCCTTAGTCGAGGTAGAGACAACAGGCAGAACGGCCAAAGACCAGAACAAACAAGCAGTTTTGTCTTGTCTTGCTTTTGCTTCATATGCTGTCATAAGGCAACAGAATGTGAGAATCTCATACTGCCTCTCTGCGCACCTCAGCAGAACTATTAAACAGACTTGGCTTGTCATTTTTCCCAGCTCTTGCAACAGATCCTTTGCCCGCCTCGATAAAGGCACGCACAGTCGGGCTCTGGGGGGGGGCTGGTCCTCACCTCTCAGTGCTGTCGCTCTCTTGCGCCGCCCGCTCCTCCTTGTGGTCACTACTGGAGCGGTGCAGGCTTCGCCGGGAGTGCTTCCTGCGCGGTTGGTCCCGTTCTGGAAGGTCTTCGTGGTCCAGGCCCTCCGTCTCCACGTAGGGGTACGCCACCAGGTTAATGTAGCCGTCGCTGTCGCCCTCAAAGCACACCAGCACCATGCCTGCAGGCGGGAACCGAGCCAAGCATAGTCACAGGGAGCACCTCTATCTGCCGAGAACCTGAGTTACCGCACCAGGCTGGTCAGTCTGCCACAGAATCATGAAAATCTTACCTTTACATTACATTCTCATACTGCTTGTTCTTCAGTGTTTGGATTAAACAATAAAAACATCTGATCGCCAAAAACAACTCTAGCTTCAATTTCTGGTTTTTGTCTTGACGATAACGATTCCTTTTAGCGCAAACAACACTATGTAATTCACTTCTAAAGTATATGGTAAGACAAGAAAAGACAGCCAGCACTTTTTTTCTTTAGAAAACATTGTCCAAAGCCCAGTTTTCCTTCCTCTGGGACCTTTATAGTAGATGAATGTAGCTCTTTAGTTAATTCAATAAATTCAGGCCCATTTCTAGGGATGATCTTCATTAACATCTCCTTTTGACTCCAAGTATCTCTCATGTATAATACATCGTGTTGAGCCTTTTGTCAAAATTGGAGACAGGGATTAAGAATTAAGAATTTGACCTAATACAGGGATGGGTTGATTTAATTCCATTAAGTCACAAATGGGTGAATATTATCATTTAGAGATACAGGATAGCTCAATTTTAATTTTCAGGTATTTTCATTGAAAATAATGTTAAAACTATTTAAATGTGCCAAGTGTTTAGAAGCTGATGATACGAGGGTGACCCATAAAGCCTGCTGGGATGTGAATTCAGAGCTGACCACTCCTGAAGGAGCTCAGACTGATCAACAACAGAATGGGAGGACCCGAAGGAAAATGAGGTTGCTCTTTTGATGTTGGTGGATCAGTAGGTAGCACTCTTCCCTCTGGATCAGTATTTCCAAATCAATGTCCCTAGTATGATGATAGGAGACAGTCTTCTGTACAAGATGCGATCTTTTGATAAGATGCTAAACTGAGGTTCCGACTAACTAGTCTTTAAAGATGCCATTACACTGTAAGAGTAAGCGTGTTAACCCCAGTGCCCTTGGTAAATGCCACTTCGGACTACAACCTTGACTCCCTAAAATTTCCCTTTAATTTAATTGATAAAGCAGTCATCTAATCTGGTATACAGCCAACTATATTCACAAGTGCAATTGAACAGAATCAATCACTAACACAAAAAGCTATTAACAGTCTGCAACGGTAAAGTTAAATAACTCTCAATGTCTGGTTGGGCGTTGTACTTTACCACTTTCCTAAAATTGATCAAGTTGATTTAACTTGTTAAGGGACAAATTTATGTAATGTGACCTCAGCCATAAAATGGCTGGAAAACAATATTGTGGTTTAAAATACCAAGAATGTAATATTCCGAAAAGCAATGTATAAGAATAATAGTTCACTGTTAAATGTCTTTTAAATGTCTTTTTTTTGCATGTGCAGGTTTGTAATATATAAATGTGTATACAGTAGCAACCAATATAGCTTCCCTAGCAAAAAAAAAAACCTGTACATCTGTGGTATATCGTAACAATAAATGTGGAAAAAATTCAACCAATGAGAAATATTACCTTTTCATTCAGAGGCAGCTACGTTTTCAGGAAGCTTAAACACTAACGTAACAGGAAAACCTCAAAAAGGTTAAAAATACAGGCTAGATACAAGATCGCATGACTTGAAATAATGAAAAACTGCTGAGCAGCAAGGTCACTTCACTGTGCTTTCCATTATCCCAAGCAGTAGCACTGCATCCTTTCATTAGAAAAGGGCAGGAGAGGGGAGAGTTAATAAACCAGTGTCTTTCTGCTGACTGGCAAAGTGCTGCCTTTTTGTTCTCTGATCCCTCCTTGATGATGTCACAGCCAGCATGGGGAAGTAATGAATGGAGACAAGGCTGATGTCAGAGTGCAGTTTAAATGCAGCCAGGATCAGGGGGGTGTGGACCACAACACGAACACAGTGGCTAATTCGGGAAAGGCTAAAGGCTCAGTTTAATGAGCCTAAGGATTTGGCGTCTTAGCTTGTTTTGCAGTGGTTTTAAAGAGATGGAGCCCAGATCTGAGGTGAACACGTACTTGCCCTTTCTTCCTGCAATGACAGATCTCCCCCCAGCAGCTGATCGCAGGGTAGGGCATCTCTCGATGCCAGATTTTGTGCAACACGGGCGCTCAGGGAAGCGCGGAAAGGTTAAATCGTAGAAGGGCAAACTCCTTTTGAGTGCACTTTCACACAGTCAGTCAGGCTGCTCTCAAAGTACAAATGACAAACATGACAAATAAAACCCTGCCTATCCATGACCAGGCAAAGTGCGCAGTTAGTGGAGCTTTTAAAATGTGTTTCCAGTGAAATCTGTCATGGGATTTTGACTGTTGAGCTATTTTTGTAGATGAATTAGGCTTTCTCCTCCCCTAATATTCAAACAACAAGCCCACTCACTGGATTCTTCCCCTCTGGTCTGACACAGTTATTAAAGCCTGTAGTGACCATTTTCTTTACCATTAAAGCATTTTTCTACTGGAATGCCCTCCACACCCTTTTGAAGCTAGATCAGCAGTATCATGAAAAAATCCAAGTAGTAGTCGGAGTAAATGGAATTTTTCCCTGGATTATTCGGTCAAGCCACAAAAACATACTTCAATATGATTACATATTCCCAATCAAGAGCCTTGCAGTGTTAGAAATGCAAGAATTATTGACCCGATAAAGACAAATCCAGCAGTATCCAAAAGTACTCACCCCACTAATTAAAATGATTATTAAACTGCTTTACTTCATATGGCATTAATGGATGAAAACATCTCTTTTCAGGCCAATGATAGTACTATTCCAAATGTAAAACCCTGCTGCCTTTGTAGAGTACTGCAATACATGATACTACAATCAAAGCACGCAAGACCCTTAGCAAGACTTTACCGTCCTGAAGACCAAGCACATGAGATGACTTTCCTCAACAAGAAGTGTGAATTATGCCATTCTATTCCCATTGCTTCTCTTCTGATTCAATCAAGTAGCAGTGAAATCTTTTAAAGCCATCTTTTTAAGACCGACAGTAACTGGGCTATGATTTTCCAAGGTTAAACACTTAGTGGGAAACACAGTAAAGACTGCAAACGTCAATGATCATTACAGTGTTGGATCTGCAAAAGAGGAAAGTCAAAAGGAGGTTGACTGATTGCTGTAGGTTAAAATGTACTCTGAGCATCAATGCTAACTCAACAGGTCACAGAAAACAGAAGCACTCAGGCTGACCAAGCAAGGTTAGTCTATGTTCTCCATAGGGCACCTGTCCAGGAAAGACAATAAAACCTAAAGGAACAAATGAGTGTTTGCCTAAACAAAATTCAAAATATTTCTAACTCATAACTGTATATCAGCTCCAAAACAAAAAAATATCATGTGTGATGCTACATGATTTGTGTTTTCAGTTGCCCTGCCTTTTTTAAGCAAATCTACTTTTCTAACCACAATTGTGAAAACTGTGTGAATAAGGAAGCTCAGAATTGTGTTGCAATGCCAACACAACACACACAGACTGGCCACTCCCCTGCTGTCCTATTTTTAATCCATTCTCCATTTCAGTCATACCTTTGTTGTATGAGGATAATTCACCAGCCTTATTGTCATGTGTTAACAATGCCAAACTTGTGGGTATGGGCTATTTTTATCAGCGACAGATAGGCTACATGGGAGCAGAAGAGTCAATGAATGGAAAATTGGGAGAGTAAATTTGTTTGCCCCACTCTGGAAATAGTACAGGAGTGACACTTTTATTTAATTACTCATTTCAGCACAACATAGACACTACGTTTATGGCTAATGCGACTGAGTGAGTGTAGAATTACTTTGACCACTCTATTTCCTTGAATGTTATACAATCCCATGTAAGGAAATATTTTTGTTTAAAACATTTCTGACGGAAACTTTGAAATAGCACTCGCTTGGAATTAAGAGAGTGGGGTGCATTAAAATGATTTGCTATACCGCTATAAAGCTGATCTACATTCTCGGCAAGGAAGTATTAGTGTGCATTAAAATGATAAAACGTTTTACGAAGCTGCTGATGACCTGTTCAAAGGTATTTGCTCAGCAGACCTCCTACAGCTAATATTAGCCTCTTCTTCTCTATTAAAAAGAATATGCATCTCATAAATTCAGCCAGTCTGATCTCTGGCTCGATTAATACAGAACAAAGACCTGAACCTGCAAGGGCACTGACAGCACTGACCAGAAAAAAAAGGTCTGTTTTCTTGTTATAATTTAACATTGGGGAATTTGCAAATAATAATCTCTAATGGTATAAAGTTCCACCTGGCCTACAAGTCTGCTTTTGCTCAGCATTGATTACCTCAACAATACTGCCAGATAATGGGATGTTCACAGCCAGTAAGAGAATAAGTGAAAAAGCACTGTGCCAGCTCCAGCCCTTAATTAAAAGCTGGGAGATGTTGCAGGCTAAATGCACCAGCTGGTGCCAGAGCCTTTGTTGGAGGTCAACTTTACTTGATGTACTCCTACCAATATAACGACCAAGGATGCATGCAGTAAAGCACCAAATCCAAAAATGAAGCTGAAAGGAATTATTCAAATCCATCAGACTCACTCAAGAGGCAGTATTTGCAGACCTATTTGAAGCAGACAATGTTTGCAAAAAATGAACAATTAATTTGCTTATGCAATCAAAAGCTGAAATAATCTGAGCACAATTAGTTAACATTTCATGGTTGCTATGGCCAAATAAATGTATAACTGAACTGAGTACAGGGTGAAGCTTATTTTTCCATAAGGGGAGGCAAACTAAAAGAAAACCCTTTCAAGTGACTATTCATTAAAAATACCAAGATATTTATCCCAAATACTATTTATTGCATCAAAATCAAAGTATGTTTATTCTGAGCATATTGGTTGTCTTAGATCGAGTTATGCCTTTAACCAATTATTAGCTTCTCCTTACAGGACAAGGTGTTCCGTCTCGATGATTTGACTCACAAAATCAAAACCGCACATAAACCTATACTCAAAATTATTATCAGACCACAGAACCACCAAACAGCAATACATAGTTCTCTGAGCTTTGTTTTAACTCATCTGGCAAAAAACACAGGCTCTAACAATGAGGAGGGGATCATAATTACCCTGCCATCAGTTAAGCTCTGAACATTAGAAGTAGAGCAGGAAATTAGTTAGATTTGTTAAGGCTGATCTGGTATTATGCTGCAGAATGAAGCTCACCAGCACTATGCCAAACTACTTATGAGTATGCAAAGAAACAAGTAAAGGTTTATTCCATGCTGAAAGGAGAAGAGAAGAAACAACGTTTCAGCTGTGGAGCCTTCTTCGGTGTTTTCCAAACATTGTGTTTCTCTTCTTCTCTTTTCAGCATGGAATAAACCTTTTCTTGTTCCTTTACAGCCTACGCATGCTGACGCAGCTCCCTACTTGAGCTACTCATGAGTATTTTTTTTTTAAACGGAACTAAAGATTGTGCAAGAACAAAAAGATTAATTTCTTTCGTCTCTTCAAATTATTTACGTAAAAGAGTGTTACACTGGCGTATTAGATTACCGTGCGATTCAGGTACAGCTGAATCGAGTTGAGCGAGCTAAGGTACAGGCAGCCTATTGGGAAAGAGGAGTGTTGCTTTACGAAGTGACCTGCGTGTCCTGGTAGTGCCAGGAGTGCAGAACGAAGCCCAGGGCTTACCTTTATACTCAGGGGTGAATTCCTTCATCTCAGGTGGCAAAGACTCGTAGAATCTCTGCTCCCGGGCAATCAGAGGCTTGCAGACAGTGTGGTCATCGTAGCGCATCATGCTGGTGTGCCCGCCCACTTGGTGCACGAAAGGCTCCAGCAGCACTCCGCCACGCCTGCCTGGCCCCTGGCTCGCGCCGTGCTTGCCCACTTCCATGGTGTGCGAAAGGCACATGGCGTTGGCGGGCCGCGAGGCACTCTGGGCATGGGCTCGGGCGTGCAGACCGGGCGAGCGGGGGGCGCAGGGGGTCGGCGGAGATCGCACGCTGCCACCGGGTGGGGGAGGAGCCAGCCCGCTGGCCACGCCCGCCAGCCAGCCAATCCCGACTCGCGGAGCTCTGGAAGATGCCTCCTGCAAGACAGCGGACCAATAAGAGAAGAGTGGTGAGAACACTTATGGAACAAACATCACATGGCATTGAATGTCCGCAGAACGTATCATTAATAACAAGGGGACTAATTTTTCCATCCTTAACACACTCAAGCCGGGATGTATTTTCTGATCCAGCACAATCCATTAGCAATGCCTCAGGAAGAAATATGCCACTTTTCATGTTTTGATACTTGGGAACTCTCAAGTAACTTAAGCACTAAAGGCCTTATGGTCCAGACATTGCTAGTAAGAAACTGGTCTTTCTTTAGCTTGCCGTGATAAACAAACGCACACAGTTGACCTTGACCTGTCAGGGAAAGGTGGAATGAAGCCAGCCAAATCATTCTAGTCTGGCGATGCAACAACAACCCTGTGGTTTGCGTACTGTGAGCCTACAACCCTGCCTACTGTACGTACCTACAAGCTAACTGCATTACCGGTCAGAGCCAGAGCTATCCTTCATCAGATGCGTAAGACATCTCACTGGTTACTATGGGATAGCAATGTGAAGTAGCCAAGTAGATGCCCTGACAAGTGTTTTACAACCGTATTACATAGTACACAGTGCTCTGGCAAGGAGGTTGTGGGTTCATGTGGAGACACCTTGCTGTTCCTTTGAGAAATGTAATTTACCCAAATCTCTTCAGCAAAGCAAGGTATATAAACTGGTATCTGTTTCTGCATATAATCAAAAGTAATTGCAAACTGTAAATGTATTAAAGTGTCAAATTAATTGTACATTACACTATACATACAGCATGTACACTGTATATTATAATACCGTATATTAATACCAATACTGTGTATTAATAGTGTATTATTACACAACCTCATCTTACAGGGAGAAGTGATCTAAGAAGAAAAAAGAACTGACCATTGCATTCAATTTCCAAAAGTCTGATTATCTAAGCCCTGCCCTTGCCTTGAGCAATATCAGATCACTCTCCACAGCCCTTCACTTCCCAGGCACATATTCTCAACCCATTTCTTCTCAAACTAGCACCAGAAAGGTAAATCTGTAATGCATGACTTTCTTCTGCTTGTCCAAACAGTCTAACTTAAGGATGCCAAATCTCCTACAGAAGCACCCAATTCCTAAACTAACATACTAAACTAATAACTAAAAATTAACATACCAAAAATATGCCAAAATGACAAAAAACTCAATGTAATTATATTGGAATACAATCCATAACATTTTATTTTACCTAATTAGGACACGTACATGATGGCATGCAGACTCAGCACATGGCTGGGATTCATGATGACCTACAAGTCTGAAAAAAAATCCCTTTCCTGTCGTGAAACATTTCCACAAGGTACTTATCAAATTGATTGGTTCACCCCTCAGGAATTGCACTCCAAGCACTTCCATGATGCTCGGTCAATTAAAACCTTTTGCACAAAATTCCTGCTGCACAAGAGGCAGTATCAAAGACTAGACAGGCGTCGCTCAGTCTCCCTCAGCAGCATATCTGAGGTAACTGCTGGACAGAGACAGCTCTCTTATGAGCTGGACTGGGTATGACTGGGTCTTTCACCCCTGACACCAAGTGTCTGCAACCACTGATCAATGTTCCTAAATATTGCAAAAGTTCGAGCACAGTTTGGAATGCGGGCAGGGCTAAAGTGACTTTGGAAGCCAAAATCTTATCTTGACAAGGCATTCGGTACTGCAGTGCATCAGGAACCTGATCACATTGGCTGCTGCAGAGAAACAATCGGGCGACAGAAATCTGACCAATTGCGCTCCTGCCTAATCTGATAATAACCGATCAGACATCTTATTAAGAGTAACCCTAATGCTACTGAACATCACCTGAGAGCCTGTGAACCTATAACTGACCAATCGTGCTGTGGAAACGAATGTACCAATCAGGTTCAGAGGAGGGTCAGGCGGGGTCTGCATGATAATCCGGTCACCTAATCTGGTCACCATCACCATCATTCTGGTCATGGGAGAATGATGGGGGTATCCTGTTGCAACAGGCGAACCCAGGCCACTGTCTCTGGACTAAAGCCACACAGAAGAAAAAGGGGTCCAGATTTCTCTCTGCCAGGAGTGCATAACTGGTAACTTGAGGGTTGCTGAGGCCTTTTGGCTTGTACTCCAGGTAATCTCTTAATCTCAAAATTAAACCAACTGATTTAACCTTTTTCTAGGTCTGGACTGGAAGCCCTCAAAGATCATAGTCAGCACATGTTTTAGAGCTTTAATCCAAAATCTTTGGAAGAGGAAAAACAGGCGTAGCATGCTTCAGATCTACAGCATATCTCTCATTTTTACAGTTAATAAAAAGTAGGAATAAATATTAATATAGTAACTAAAAATTTCCTGGAGAAAAACTAGTTCAGCATTCATCTAACATTTATCATGTTATTTTCTCATTGTTGCTTTCTTATGATTAAAGAAAAAAGGGCAATTTCCTTCTCCATTAAATCCATTAGTTAAATCCCTCCTTTAAAAGGCAATGATCCAGTGTCTACGCAATACTGGGAGACCAGCCCAAGCAAAATCTCACATCACTGACCATATACAGTAATTAAATGGATTGAAATAAATGAACACAAATTAGGCCTAATTAAGAGTCATACATACTGTACATCCCACCAATATTAGTGAAGTTCTGGAGCTATTTATTTTGTTAATCTAGACTTTACTGGTTTATTTTCCTACCAGAAATAAAAGCAATAACATTTTAATTAAATATGTATAATTAAAATGTTAGTTAAATTATTTATCAGAAAGTTTTAAAACATTTACAAAAATTAAACAGTCATGGTTAAATGCAATGTCCCAAAAAGCTACTTGCAGCATTACTTTTTCAGAGAAAGATGCAATGCAAATTAACCTCCATGGATGCATTTAACAACAGCAAAAATAAAGAAAAAACAAACGATACCCAGTCACTCCCTTCCCCCTCGCAAAGTCATTAAGATGATAAGTTCAGAACCTGGCAGCAATGAGGAATGTAACTGACATCATTCTTGTATTCTGGTAGCTTGCAAATGATTCCTTGATCAGCTCTTTTGTTTAGTTTTGGTAGGGCTCTCCAAATTCAGCCACACTATAACTGAATTAAATATTTTCTTCTTTAACAAAGACAGAAGGGAATTAAATGCTGAAAAATTAACAAAACCCACAGTCTGACAAATGCCCAAGACAAAAACCTGGAGAGCCAACACCACCAATAAAATGTAACTGCTCACGTTAGTCCCGATACCAGAATCTGTCAACTAGTGCATTTAATATAAAGATAAAGGCTAGATTTTTTTTGTGGGCTGGAATTATCTACAATAAATCTTTAATGCGAACAGGCACCAGAAAGTATGGGAAAGAACAAAATATGGCATGACAGTCCAAAGCTAATGTTACATATTTCACGGCTGATACTGCACGTGACAGGTGACAATGCACCAGAGGCCACAGGTATTGTAGATAGTGTCTTCCATAACACTACAATACACATCAGCACACATCAGTCTCAACAGACGTTAAGCTGCTAGAAAAACCTTGGTTTAATTAATTCTTCTATGGTTTCTCTGCTCCAAACAGCTTCCAGAGTGTTCAAGTTTTTTTCCTCTACCTCCTCTACTGTTACAAGCCCACCAACACCTATGGGCTACAATGTGTCCACAGGAGTAGCCTTCAGTAGTAGTTCATCTCTGTGAGGCCAAATCATTCATTTTCAACTCATTTCTAATTTTTAATGAACTTTTAACGATGGTTTCATTGCCTACAAATTGGAACAATATGCTGATATACACTACAAATGCAATCAAATAATTACTAACATACAGACACAGAGTTTTATGGCAGTTTGTTTTTGTAATTATTTCTAAACTATACTCTTTGACTTGTTGTTAATGAATGCAATATGGTTTTCAATTTTTCAATTAGTTGCAATTTCATTTCCACAATGAAAGGTGTGTTACACTTAAGAGGTGGTTCTACAATATGTTACATGAACCAAATAGCACAGTCTAGTCCAAATCAATAAATGAATCGTTGTCAGTCCTGTATGACTACCTCATATTTTCTATTAATAATAGCTGGTGGATTCAGTTACATTAGGTACGGGCATCCAACAGGGGGTTAGGTTAGGTTAAACTTCTTCGAACAGGGCCAAGCTTTAAATCTTGTGATGCAAGACTGATCTTCACTTGCAGCAATATAATAATAGCTGAAAAGAATGAATCATCACTACCCCATCACAAAAGAGTTTCCAAGCAGTTTAGTGTTTGTAGGAGGTCCAACTACTGCTTTATATTGAGTTTGCATGTTTGCTGTTATGACAGGATTTATATATCCTTGTAAGAGGAGGTGCTATCATTTTTTTTTAAATCTTACTGACAGCTTTGTCAACATCGGTGAGAATTGAGTGCAGGAATGATTCATCACAAACCACTCGTCAGAAACATGCAAACCGAACCCACACCTGTCCTGCACACCCTTCAGCACTTTATTAGGCAAACAAACATGCACTCGGGGTTACAAACACCTACCTTTCCTGGTGGAAACAATACCCTGTTCAATAACACTAGATCCACTTCATCAAAAAAATATCTTGGCGTTCATGCTTTTTACAATCTAAATCTCGTGCACATTGAAAAGCAAAATTGTCAAATGAATCTAATTTAATATTAATCTAAAAAGTCAAAACTGATGAGCAATGCAAAATAATACACTCCGTATAATTTACATCCTAAAGAAATATGAGATTCTAGTATTTTTCTAAAGTTAAATTAGGCTGGTTTTGGTTTGCTTTTAAACAAAACACACTGGTGCTCGCAGGAGATTCAAAATGGAAAACATCATGGGAATTAAATAGGCGTTAACACGCCTAAGAATGAGCGTCATGCACACACCTCTGTTCGGAACACTATGTTTCGTTGCTCTTGGCAGAAAATGGCAAGAGTGGACCAGGTCTGGGAGAAGACACACCAGCAGGGAGAAACGCTCGTGTAATGATAGGACGTCATACAGTCAGCTCTATTCCCACCTGCATGCATTTCTTTCAGAAACTGTGTAGCCACGGGGAATTGGAAAGTCACAAATGTAGACAAAACCCCAGCAGCTGGTTAAAGATTAATTCAGTAGAGGTAAAGCATTTTTTTCATTTCTTTAAATCCCTGATGATGGCACAGTGAACATTTTCACATTCACCTTGATGCTGAAATCCACGAATGACAGAAGGAATCTGAGATGGAAGGCATGCGAGTGTCCGGTGATCTCCTTGCCAAGCTATATTCCCTTTACACCTGACAAACTGCATCAGCAGATGTTGCCACGTTACTGCATATTTAAGGAGTGAGTTCAACCTGTGCAGCTCGAAAGCAAGACGACCCCAACTGGAAGCCTCCTTGGACAAGATCTTGCCATGTTCACTAAAATCCCAGTTTTTATTTTTCCAGAATGTAGCTGTTGATACCTTGTACAACACTGTGGCATTCCGATTTGGGGGGGGGGGGTTACCATTTTGAGCTCAGTCGCTAGGGGACAGTTTTCTCCAGTCATGCGATGGAGTGTTAGAAGCTATGGCTGAATTCTGCTCTGCTTTTTCTACACAATTTCCTATGGTATCATTACAGCCTCATCAACACCCCTCACAACCAACTAATCATCACGCCCACATCTTCCTTTAATTCACTACAAGCTTTAAAAAGGTTTGCTGCACACTACTCAGCTCTTTTCGTAGTAGTAGTTTTTACCCATCAATACTTTCAATACTCTATATATTTACGTTTTCTGAACACTCAATAGTTTTTTACATTTTTCCATGACATTTTGTTCCCAGGCTTAGAAATTATGTTTACAGTTTTCTGGTACTGGATCCCTGCTTTTTATAGAAATGAGCAGGCTTTAAGGGTATCCAGAGAATGTAGTCAGGAGCTCCAATGACAAATTGAGCCAGAATTCAGTAGCCCAAGCCATCTCTCAAAGGAAGAAAAAAAAAAACACTCTTGGACATGCATTATGCCCGGTGCGTAACTAGAGATGCTGGTGATGTCTTCTGCGTGCCTTCAAAGCCCTGGCTCTGGTCCACCAAGACCTGCGTATTGATTTCAGTTTCTAGAAAGAGAAACGGGGTAAAGTCTGTGACGTAGACGTGAAAGGAAAAAACCCAGCCTTGTGCCACAGTTCACACAGAGGAATCAGCAGTTTCTGTCCTTCAATGACACCGGCTACTCAGTCAGAAAATCTGCAGGGCAGCCTGGTCACTCAGGAGGAAACTGGAAAAAAACCATTGAGTCTCCGTCGTCTAAGTGAGGTCCAGTGAAAACTGAAAAACCTCCCCGAAGGTGTACATGGCACAGCTAAAGCTGAATATTGTATGGAAATGAAGATAGCATTTCCCTCAACAAGTCAAGGCTTTGCTTTCCGGTCTTTGAATAAAATGTTGTATAGTACACTGCTTGAATGGCTGAACTAGTCTGAACAAGACAAAGAAAGTCTTACAAAATTGTAAAAAAATCCATTGGGACTGGCCAAATTCCACTGTGCAGTTTATTGCTTGCACATAATCCATTGCAGTCTATTCAATCTAACGGATAACAAAAGATTTAACTACTCATACAGTGGCTGTACAATTCTGATAATGTATAAGTCATTAGCTTTCCTTAGTGAGTAAATGACTGAAAAAAACAGTAGTAGTTGTCTATAAACCTTTACCACCTAAGACCATAAACCTCATCATAGACGCGTGGAAGTCATGTGCTTGCACATACATGGTGCCAGTTCTTAAGCCCCACCCCCCATGAACTTTCAGCCCTTCAGACAGGTAGATAAGTGCATTACACTGTCAAGGAGACCAGACAGGTAAGAGCTGTTGAGTTTTAATAATAATAATAATAATAATAATTCCTTATACTTATATAGAGCATTTCTGGACACTCCACTCAAAGCGCTTTACAGGTATTGGGTACTCCCCTCCACAATGTGTAGTCCCTCACCTGGATGATGCCATAGTGCATCAGTACGCTCACCACACATCAGCTCTCAGTGGGGAGGAGAACAGAGTAATGAAGCCAATTCAGAGATGGGAATTATTAGGAGGCCGTGATTGGTAAAGGCCAATGGGAAATTTGGCCAGGATGCCGGGGTAATTGCCTTAGAGCTGTAAAGGAGTCCTGTGTTCTCCAATAAGAGATACGGATTCAATCGCTCACAGTAAGAAGAGGGATTGGTCAGTTGTGGCCAGGAGCTTTGTTTTGCAAAACCCTTTGCATTTGACTAAAATGGCCTTGCAGATTTGGTTAACAGATTACCTAAAGCCTTGCAGTAGGAAAAGTTTAAACTACTTCCTGATCACTCTGATCTTTCAGTCCTAGAGAGGTGGGCAAACGCAACTAGACTCCAAATCTGCTGAGCTCAGAGTCCACCTCTCTCCCATTGCCCTTTCCTACAGCAAATTAAAAGACTTTTAAAGGACCTGTTGCTCTTCCACTATTCAAACAAACACAAAATTACTAAATATCTGAAAAAACAATTGCCTGTTGCCCCACTAACTTCATGCTATTTGTCAAAGCAGTGTCACCCAATCTCAGCAACCACTGCTGACAACACACAAACGACTCAAAGTGTTCAGTGAAGACACACTCGTGCATCCTAGAGTTTAAAAGCAAAATAACAAACAGGACATAAAAATGCTGCATTGTTTCCTGTTTATTGAAAGTGACCAGTTTAACCACCTTATTTGGACAGCACGTGTGTGCCCTTCTGAGACTACGTGCAGGGTTATGGTTTACAACTGGACCGGGGATGAAAATTCCTGTCATATCAATGGGCACCCATATTCCTGACGAATGTCCCAGGGCCCAGAGCCAGAGCTAATAAAGCAAAATTGGCTGCTCGCCATTCTCCCTAGATTGCCACAGCTCACAGGCCTGATCCATCAGTGCACAGTTACTGGAATTCACTTTGTCCTTCTCGGTGCATTTTAACATAATTACACAGCAATCTGTTCAGCTTTTCTCTTTGATGCCTTTAAACTTACAAAAGCACTACTAATGGTATCAGTCTATCCTTTTGAAACATGCACAAGGGAAGATCTGGCAAATCAACAGTCCACACTTACAAATGTCATTTCTGCAAGTTTTTTATTTTTAAATCCTGCCCTACAAATTCAGACAGACGTTCAGATTTCCTCTTTCTCCGATTAATACTTGGTTAAAAGTATGCTCTCTGTAGAAAAGAAAATCCAACACTTTTTCTTATTAGCGTCTTAGTTGACAATGAACGACGGAAAAGAATTGTCAGCTCTTTTTGTCCTTTTCCACTTTGCAAATCTAGGGTACGGTAATACAGTTCTCCAGGCTGCTGTGCAATCAGGTGGCAGACATTAGAGTACAAGGTCTGCTGTTCTGGAGTTATCTGATAAGTGCTGCAGACCTGCAGAGACTTTCTAGTCAAGTACGAACATCATTTAAAGAAATTAAGACATCCTGGTCAACACACTTCTATTCTAGATTTTGAATGTTATGTTTGATCTGCTGAGACTTCAATACAGTCCGACACATGAGTGATTAGCGCTTTAGAAAAGAAAGGGATTGTTTTCAACTTACTCTAGAAGCCATCGGATAATCGCACGTCTGCAGTGACATAAATGGTGGGTCTGAGGCTTCAGAAGTGATATAAAGCAAAGTTTTCCTTTCTCTTCTTTTGCAGTGATTCCACTCTACATGGACCGGATACTTTCCCTTACAAGCTCGTCAGAGGCAGGGGTACTGGTGTCCATACTAGAAGACGTACAATTGCCAGCTTTTTTTACCAGCAATTTTTTTGTGCAATTGCCAGCTATCAGCAGGAAAAAAAAACCCAGCTGAAGGATGATTTTCCTTCATGTGCCGTGTTTATCACTTGAAAGAAGGCAAAAATGCATGAAGTTCCCTACCCCTTCCCAGAAACTGAATACGTTACGGATGTGTGGTTTTAATTTGAATCAAAACTTGCAGAATTATTAGGCCAGCACAGTGTATTTCTCTGAAATGGATGAGAAGGGCCATAACTAAATTTGAACACTGCAAGGGTCTGACTCAGTTTGCTTCGACAAAAGCATTGCTGGTCAACAGTCCTGTACATATGAATACTCCATTTGCAACTTGAGCATACTAAAGTCCCCTGCTGATTTTGCACAAAAAAAGCAGGCTATTGCTTTGAAAGCAACAGGGTATTTATATTGCAGGGGATTGTGATTGGTTATCAGGTCCTGCTGACATGATAACCTATTAAAAAAAGAGATGGGGGGGGTCTGGTCAGTCAGAACATGTTCTGTTTCAATCTATGGAGGACAATTCAATCTGAACTACCAAAGCACAGCTAAAGTTAGCTTTGAAAAAATAGTGTATAATCAATGGCTGAGAACGATTAACCAGCTTTGTCCTGGGAGAGATTTTGAGCGTCACATTCTACGGAGCTGACCTTCTGGGATGGTGATCCTGATGGATTAGTGCAGGGTTTCCCCCTCTCATTTCCAGAGCTGCATAACCTCATTCCTGGCATCTGTTAACACATTGGGGATGTCTTCATTACAGTGTACAGGGCACGCATGTCACAGCCTCTTGGCTGCTCTGTGCATGGCATATGGATGGAGACTCCACAACCACAGTGTGTTCATTATGAGACTCAAGGGGAACGGAGGGCTGGTTAAGCTTACATCTCCAAAAACAAAATCCTTCCTCCTGCTATTCATCCACACACTCTCCAAGCTGACAGTGAGTCATTAGATCTGTATCTATGTATAACTAGCTAAATTAGTAGGAGAGCAATGGGTGGGAAAAAGAGAGTTAACTAGAGGTAATCACAGCAATCGGATTCTAAAATTGACTTCAGTTATCACTGCAAACTGCTACACAAACATTTCCACTACCCATTAACTGCACCACATCTCAAGCAGCAGTAGTGGTACAATGGCTTTGTCTGGATTGCTACTGAAGTCATGCATGGCTGCTTTAGTGAGTGAAAACCCCAAGCACATACACAATTACAGAGATTGCAGATAAACTACCACACTAATTGTGTTTGTGGTGCACTGATTAGCATACATTTGTTAACTTACAAAAAAAAAGTCATATGTTTAAGGCCACATACCCATATGCATGCAATGCAATACCTTACTGGGAGAGCTAGATCGACTTCTCCATTACACCGTGCCTATTCCAGCCCATTACCGTAGAGTATAAAATGGACGCATCAGACATTCATTTGATATCTCTAAGTCTGCAGCCTGCGATTATTAAATGACAAGTCAGGAAAGATTTCATTGGATTTTTCTGTAGTCACTGAAAGTACTAAAACAATCACCATGCCCAAGGGCTCTCCATGCAGCAACCACCACATTGATCTCACACACACCATAACAATCTAGCATGTCCACATATCTATACTTACAGGACTCTGTGCTTATGCAACAGATGTCTGGCAAAGATGCTGCATCTCATTCGAAAAATGTATGCATCTGGATTGAAGCAAGCACCCTTCCTCCACCTCGATACTGTATCCAATATTCAAACAGGCACAGTGACAATTTGACCATATGTTTTTTCAAATGCAGGCAAAATGTAAGCAAAGGAGCATGTTAATCGAAAGTGTTTTCCAATAAAAAAACATTTACATTAGTGGAAAAGACTTCAGAAATACACAATTGAGATATTTCTGATATAAGACGTGGGTTTAAAAGGGTGATCAGTCCCCGCAATTGGTGGTTCTTAATATTCAGTGTTTCCATGCACACAGACATCCTGAATAACACACTATTTGAACACATGCATTTGCACAGCTGACAACTCAGGAATTTTAACAAGGTGAGGCTTTATTAACGGGAGCAGTTGGAACTCAATCAGTGTAAAATGTACTGTACTCTTCAAGGGTACACAGCGCCTCGCTGATTGCAAAGCACACGGAATTCATCAAAAGGCCACAGATGTATTCACACCGTGAGTAAACAGGAGTGTCTAGCTGTGAAAGGAAAAATTAGGCAGGTCTGAGAGGGTTTGCAACCACAGACCTCAAGATCTTTCCAGCCAGCTTTGAAAATATGACATTTAACAAAAGGCACAGCACAACCTGAACTAACTGTAAGTGTAGAAATCTTTTTAACAAACACCAAAATAGCAAGAAAACTACCAGGTTTAATTTTTGGTCATGGAAATGCCCATACCAGTCACCTGTCTGGCAGCCAGTTAGCAGCTAGCTTATTCTTTTTCAGTTTTAGTTATAAGAATTTTGTTCACTGTTACAGCTACAGTAATACATGTGTACAACACCAAAAGCCTAGGGGGGTTATTTTGCATGTTTTTGTACTGTTTTTGGATTTAAAACTGTGCGGCAGAAAAGTATATCAAATAGGTGGGCTGCTTTCGTTTTTTCATTTACTGCTTTACAGGAGAGCCAGGATCTATTACTCTGTTGCTTTAAAAAAAACACAAAGATGAGGGGGCGGTATTTTCAGCAGAGTACACATCCCACAGTTTCGCACAGGCGAATAGATTTGAAGTCACTAAGAGTTTGTGTAGCTGCAGTGCAAAGAAAGCCCTTATTATAAATCTTACAGCAATATTCCCAAAGTTTCCTGGAAGGACTCATTTGAACTCAAGACCATCTCCTCTTTCTCTGTCAGGTGAAACCGAGACCTCTTCTTACAGATTTGAGCAGAAAATGATATCCAGGAACAGCAAAGACCACAGCAATGTCACACAGTATTGTGCTTTGCTCAACACACTAATTGTAACATTCAACTCATATTACATTAGTGTATAGGGACCTTCATTGTAAAGGGAGTAGTATGCAAACATAAAGTATAAAGAGGCAGCCATCTTCCTAATGGTGAAAGAGATTAAAGAGCAGATCATTCCACATTACAGTATATTAAAAATGGAAAAGGTCCTACTGTTGTATCTCATCGGATGCTCTGAAATGTATCAATTGTCTTCGTAATCATGGTCTTTTAAACAACCAAGGACATACCTTCAGTCCTGAAACACAAAGAATCTTTCAGAAGGTGAGTTCTACGCTCTGAAAACTAGGCAATAAAACAAGCTCAAGATCACCACACCGTCCTGTATTTGCAAGATATGATTTATCACATGAAACAAAGGGTTTCATAACAATGGGGTACAGTATGATAAGGAATAATGGCACAGTTATCTTACATTATTCATCTTTAAGCGACTAAGGAGATCTACCTAGGAACATATTAAGACACGCAAGACCCAGATTTAGTGCAGGTGTGACAGGAACCTCACTGTTAAGTTTCGGTCTGTCCAGGAACAAGCCCTAGGCCCTGCACTTGGTTTTTGTTTTTCAAGGCAGACTGGTACTGTACACTGTGACTTTTTAATGAAAACACCAGGGGCTGAGGCTCCTCTGCAACACCTGGTACACAGAATACAGATTTAAGTCCAAACCTAGATCTTTCGCTTATCACCAAAGTACTCTCCACAGAGGCAAGAGCCCTTACTGCTCTAGCAAGGACTAGTTTTGGAGGGAGCCAAAGACACTGTACTAACCTTATTTTATTATGGAAGAAGGTGGAAGCATGATCAAAGCACAAAACATGACAGAGATGCATTAGAAGACAATAAAAGATTAAGGGATTCCATGCGCTTAACTGACGAGGTTTCTCTTTAGAGAAAGACAAATGGCACTACTAGTCTCTGGTCTTTGTTACAATGACAACATCTGCCTCATACTCACAGCAAGCACTGTGGTTGCCTGCTGCCTAATGATAAACACAGACAGTAAGCGTAAGCAATGTTACACATACCGGACGAAAATGACAAATGGCAAACTCACCAAGATCTGCAATCTTCAGGTGCATCCAGAGTATTGAGCAATTCATTTACAAGTACTGCAAGTTTCACTTAAATGTAATCTCCTATCAAGACACCAGCATAGCACAAAATGTCTCTCATTAGCTCATAACAGTGGAGTTATACGCAAACATTACAAAATGTTCTTATCGTCATCAATAAACCATGAACAGCACCACAGCCAGAGAAGATCAGAAGGGAAAAAAACAGAGGCACTGTATTCGCAGACAGAGAAGGGAGACACTGTTAAAAGATGAATAAGGAATACTCCTTCACACGTAGGATTTTATGGAATTACAATCATACCAGTTCTATTTTTATCTACAATGTCTGTATAGCTTTTCCAGAAACCCTGTCCAATGTGGTATCAAGAATTTTGGAATCCTCAGCTCCACATCTCAAACACAGTCTTTATCACACCTGGAAGCATAGGTTTCCAAAAAAAATGCAAAAATGCAAAGTCAGAGACTGAACTCAGAGAAACTTATCCTATGGCCTAATGAGTAAACTAGTTTTAAAAGCTTTTGTTTTCTTGAGAATTGTAAAAATAAAATGAGTGTGGTAAATGTTACAATCCCTTACAGGATCTTCTCAGTCAGCAGGGTACATTTCACTTAACCAGTCTTTTCAAACCCTCACCTTTTAATAAACTTCTATGCCTTTTTGTTCATCAGAAATAAGCACATCTGTATTTTCTGCATCAGAAGCTGGTGCTTGAAGCTATATAAAAGCTCTCCTCTCTCTGCAGGTCTGCAGACTGTAAAGCACAGCACTGAATTGGGTTTATTTTTAAATCAAGTGGTTGAGAGCACAGGAAGCGAGGTTCCTGTCAGGTAAGATTAAGCCTAAAAAACAAAGCAAAACAATCAGCAGACAGCCCCTGGAAGCAACAGCTACTCATACCTTCTTAATCATACAATAAGCACACATCTTCTTTCCTAAACTACAGGAATTGACATACTATGCATACTATGCATATCATCACAAACCCAACACCTGTACAAAACTTTTAAAACCCACAAATCAGACCCAGTAGTCTGTGCCTTTATCTCTCCGTGCATACTACTACTCAGTGCCTGAAATGACAACAAATGTTCAGATTTGCTAAATCAAATATATTTGTGCCTTGCTATCCTTTCCAAACCAAATTTCAATGCCTTCAGAGTTTAAGGGTGAACCCTAATGAGAACTACTGAAGTTCACATTAATGTGTAGTGCACAGTAATCCATTAGAATGCATACCTAAAGAGCAGCTGCTACTGGTTATTATGGCACTGAAGAAAACCTAAATTGCTTGCATATTTTCTCATGTTATTTTATTGTAATCTGCTCTACCTGAAGAGACTGAAAGGTTCTCTACTGGAAAATCATTTATGAGGAGCGGTAGCAATTACATCATTGCACTTCACACAATTAGTAGTCCTGTCTAGATGAGGTCAAGTTTTTATCAGACAAGGTAACGGCTTGGATTCTTTCCACAGGTTGCCAGTGCAGAGTTCAGAGGGCTGGACAGAAATAGAGCACCAGTGGACTTCTTTAACCAGCACTCGCTGCTGACTCAGAAAAAAACTATCACAAAACAAAAAATTGATCTTTCTTTTTAAACTTTCAGCCTCCTGTCAATACCATGAACATTTGTGGGGAAAAATATATTTTTCACCACTAAAAAATGTATCCAAAAAATATTCGCTCCCAACTAAAATATTTGTTCAGTTTCTGTAGAACTGAACAGTGAGAGAATTGTGTATTACTTTATCACAGGATGTTTTTTGCCAACGATCAGGCGAGAAAGCAGCCTACGACCATACATTCTATTTATTCTATTACAAATAAGATTAATAGAGCTAATAATTAAAATGGAACCCCCGGTCTCTGTAAATGAACTTGTGATACAGTGCGGCTCTTCTGGAATAACACCGGTAAATGCTAATTCAACGCAGAGGTACTGAGAGCAAAATTCAGTGGTTTGAAGTGAAACGCGTTTAGAATGAACAACCAGTGCCATCTCGTACAGCTGTGCGTCAGTAAGCAGAAAGCCGTGCTTGAGTTTTGACCAATTGGCCTATGTAGAAGGTCAAAGAAAGCCATTCAAATTCAAAAAAAATATTTTTTATTTAAAAATGCTAGGCTTGTTGAAAATACAATGAATCAATCCAACTAAAATTGGCTTAATTATAACGTGGAAGATTGTCACATTATCGTGAAAATATCATTAGACATTAGAATTTCTCCCCCCGCCTAGCATCTACAACGTAAAAGAAATAAGCAAACTGTTAGGGTATTTGCTGAAATAAAGATATAAGCCTATTTTTCTGCAACTCTGCCAGTGTAAAACAAAAGCTGTAGCCTTAAAAACACGCCATAACACTAAAGACCTTATTTTGAAAATAAGAAATTAAACCTAATGTCGCAAAAATGTTTAACCATCTCTTCTAAAATGAACATTGTGAAACATTACACCACAACATTTCTGATTGTGTTGTTCTTTCATTAGTTAAGTAGCAGGTGTAACCTCGGTGTGTGGAATAAAAGTTTTATGAATACGGCTCCCAGCTGCTCCTTGAGATAACCATCCTCACTCGGCAGCTTACTGTGTAATAGCCTCTCCTGGATCGCACCGCACAAAGGAGCCACAACAACCAAGCCGATCAACCAGAAAACATGCCCAAAAAACTTGAGACCAATGTAACTATGCAGGGGGTTTTCATAAAATGAAAAAAACAAAATTACGGGTCTAAAACTGCCCTTACCATTACAGCATGGACAGGTCTGTGTTGTGAGGACCTGCAGAGTAAAGGTGATTTAAATCTTCGAGTAATTGTGTATTAAGTCATTTAAGATTTCCGCCCAATAGCAACAAAAAGAAAATCAGCATTTACAATGAGTGAAAACAGTCAATTTAATGAGCAAGCCTCCACTCACAAAGAATTACAAGAAAATCCATTATTTCTCATAAGCCTGCATTTAACAATGATGACAGCTTGAACTAAAGACAGATGAATCATCACATACAATAAAATAAACCTGGAGTGATCATCACCCGGTGGCAAGAAGATTCAGAACACAATTTACAACGGAAAGAAGTCGCGCTTAAAGGATGCAGAACATATATCATTCCAGCACTTTTAAAAGCAATGTGAGGGAAATGTCTGCATGACAGGGGGCAGTTACTAAACCCTTGCAAACACATAAGGTTGTACAAACATCATCACCACCTGCCCTGTGCATTATCTATACTAAAAGCCTCTACTCAGTTGACAGACACAGACAGCAGGAGATAGTACCTTATTGCGCTGTTCAAAAATGCACTGTAGGTCCATCAGGACCCAGAGAGAGAGAAGAAAAGTAAGGGTGAAGGTGGCTGTCCACTCTCAAAGAGATCACTGGTGTACCCCTCGAAGGTCAAGTCACTTACTGAAAAGACACACACGGGGTCCTGATCGCCGTCGTTTTTGCTGGAAAAATATGAACTCCCCAGATGTTATCTATACCTTGACTCCTCCCACCCCCGCCTCACATAGAAAACAGGATTCCCAGAAGTGTTGAGGTGGGGTATTGGGGGATTATTCCAGTCTAATCACCCAAGGCCAAAAAGCCTCCCCTGTGTCAGCTGCCAAACAGATCCGCACGGACCCCCGAGTGTGGCCAAACCGCAAGAGACATAGAGACAACTGAGATAAGGAAAACTGGCCCGCAGGCATGGGAGGCTTAGTTTTGACACAACATTTAAGAGGCAGTGGAAAGAGTGAGAGGGAGACAGGGAGAGAGAGAGGTGACCCCTTTAAGCTGCTTTTCTATGATGACAGTCCATCTTACAAGTAAGCATTGCGGGGAGGGGGGAGATTAGGCTGCGCATCTATTCCAGATACGTTCTCTGATTGCTGGCCTCCAAGCATTATCAAGCTAATTTTAGCTGATGTCTGTCAAGGATTTAGGGGATGGTGGGTGAATTAAGGGTGGTGTCAAAGTGAGCAAGGATGAACAGGCCCTATCACCGCTTGTGGACAACTTAAAAGAAGCTTAATGACCAGGACTTCTGTTGTCATTCACCAAAAAACCTGTTTATAGGCCAATGTCCCTCACAGCAGTCCCCACGAATCCACCTTAAGCAAAGTTGATTTTTTCAAAATCATTTGTTGCCGGTATTTACATACACCACTCTTTGCGATTAAGGAATGCAACCATCACTGTCCTCCGTTTGTATAAACAAGAAAGATAATAAGAGTAATGAGAGATGTATAAACTGGTAGGAGTCCTGCTGCTGATTCATATGCTTCTGTGTAATAAGAGAAAATAATGGTCTTAATTCATTGGGGGGTATTTCTGTATTCCCAACTCATGGCCCAGAGCTCCTGCAGTGATAAATACCACGTGCACTGAACACGCATGGACAGAGCTGAGACCAGGTCACAGTGCACAGCCAAGTCTGTCACATAAACCAGGGCTGGTCGGAAAGCACATCATATTCACTACCACTATATTCCACCCATTATGCAATTCACTTTCCAGATATTGTTGCAACTAAGTATTTTAATCTTGTGTTGTTTATTCTTCAAATGCAGAAGGGAGAGTGCAGTTATCAATGCCCTAAATGGCTGTCGCCCCCGTCTCTTGATTTGTACAGTAAGCACTCTGCAAAGGGACATGAGATAACGAGAGCCTGTGACTAAAAAGGAAAAATATACTACCCGGGTCTGACCACATTTTTTGCAAGAAAACCCATGAGAAGAGATAGCACATCCAGCACTGATGAGACAGGTGGCGATGTTCTCTGGATGAAGATAAAAGATACAATTAAAAAACATGGACAAGAGATGATCCGATAAGACTGTGGATGCAAACGTGCACTCTTAATTCAGCTGAATTACAGCTTCACTATAAAAGATTAATATTAAAGAGCACGTCAAGCAGATGATCGGAGGACTCCTACTATTCACACAGCATCTTGAACCTTTCTCTACCCACAGCCCTCATAGGAGAGTCAGTGTCAGCATTGCCAGGGAGACTCTACTCAAACCCACAGATAAGTGCAGCCTGGCAAGCAGCAAAGCCAGAGACACTGAGGCGAAAGGAGCTCATTGTCAGACAAGCACAGCAATGTGAAAAATGAAAATTGAGATGAATGTAAGAAACAGGCGTGACAGAGATGATACTTGTCCATTCTGAGACACCAAAAAAATGGAGAACCATGTACATCCAAAACTTTAACGTGGAAACATATCCGGCGAAAAAGGGTTCCAATAGACCTCACTGCTGAAACTTTTAGGCTTATTTTAAAATGAAGTATAATCTGGGTTTCCTGTGACAAAACACACATGTGCCAATGCTATAAAATACAGTACACTGTTTTAACTTCACCTGCACAGATGTATATGTACACAACACAATAAATACACACTGCGTCTAGGGGCATATCCAGAGGGGTGGTACAGGGTGCTACCACCCCTAAATATGGCTTTTCTGCCCCAGATGTCACCCCATTTTAGGTGCTACCTAAATCCCACATCGTCTTAAATTTACCAAAAAAGAAAACGTAAATGTAGGAAACATTTGCAGCGCATCTTAATTGGTTTTTAAGAGTGTAAAAGTAGCCTTAACAGTCAATGGTCGGTGTCGGCAAAGATGCATGAGATTATTGTAGATCACTCCAATGCAACTAACAAAGCCGCATGAGATCTGGGTTTTGTTGGAGCACAGTTCCGCCTTGCTGACAGGGTATAAGAAGGGTTACCAGAGTAACTGGGAATAGTGCTTCACCTATAGTACATCTTATTTTAGAATGCAAATAATATCATTTAAAAATGCCTACCCTCTTCCACCTCAAATATAAAATATAAAATCTTACACCACTGACCAAGATCTGCCTGAAGGTCAAAATGGCAACAACAGCTTCTGAAAGACATTTATGTCTAGTTGTTGTTTATAGTTATTAGTGGCACCACATTTACTCGCCTCTTTTAATTTTTTTTCAGGAATATTTTTTTTTAAAGTGGTGCATACGGCTCTTTACCATTTTCAACCATTTACTGATTTTCTCGTTAGTACTGAATTGCTTCTGCTCTTAATTTCGTTTTTCATTGAGACACATCTTTATGAGGTGGTGATGAAGTACAATAAACGCTTGCCAATTTCTGTATCCAAAGCCCTTATTTCGCATTTTGGAGCTCTGCTCGTGACACACAACAAAATGCAATTCTGAGTCTTACAGGAATGGCAGTCACTGTGTCCCACATTGAGCTATGCTCACTTTGTCAGTATTAACTGTTTTCTACATCGTTAGTAAATTTCTGCTACACATCCACAATGAGGGAAGAATTTCCAATATTTCTGTCTGGGTGCCTTTGAAATTATTAGAGACTATGAAATACGACTCACTCTGAAACACTAATTCTAACACTTCAATGTGATGGCAGATATTGAGACAGAAACTGCAGGACATGCAGGTAAACAGACATTCCTCATGTTTCCCCTCTTCTGCCACCTCCCTCAGAAAGCAGCCTCACACTGTATGCTACAGCATTGTGTCAGAATGAGTCTTCTGAAAAAACAACATGTTTTGGTAAAGGAAAAAGGAAAAGCTTTAAAAAGGCCTGTGCGCCTGAACTGGCAAAGTATTCCTGCATCTCCTTGAGAATGCCTGTCAATGAGAGAAAGCACAGCCCCGGAAATCTGGCGAGTAACTCATGCTAAAAATCACACTGGGCTCAGACAAGAAGAGAAGAAACTTCTAGTACATCTCCTCTGGCCGGTTTCCAATACAGGAAGGCCACAACAGGCATTTAAAGATTTAGGTTTAAAACGCAAATAATAAGCCTTGTTATTGATTTAAGACACCACCCATTAAGAACTAATGTTTTTAGCACAGTGAAGTTTACCTGTGATGACAGACAAAATTAAATGATTTATTTTTGGACTTTTAACAAAAGACGTCATTGTACAACCGCCCACAACTAAACCAGAGTAAGCAAATATCATGCTTGACTAAATCCCACGCATATAATATACGTAGTGATGTAAATAAGCATTAAGAGGATCCTTCTGTTATCTCCATTCCATTCAAGGAGTGCAGCTGGCTCACAACGCTAGCTATCCTGCACCGAACATCATCATTTCAAGTCCTAGCAATGACTGGTTTGCAGTTTTGGCAATATAACTGTGAGAAATGTAAAACTGGGGAAACAGTTTTCATACAGCTCCTCCCACTGCAGTATTCCAGTGAGGCCTGGAGATCATTCAGGAGATCAGCTTGGGATTGGTTAAGGGAATACTGTAAAACTGTATATAATCCTCACTCAGCGAAGCCAGGATAAACTTAAGGACCACCCTAAAAATTATACTGGAAGCTAAATGAATATAGTGCAACAGCAAAAAAAAAAATCTCTTTATCCATATATCAATTCTTGCTTTTCTTGATGCATTTTATTTTAGTAGAAAAAAACCTGTTAAGCAAAGAATGAACCACAAATCACAGGTGGCAGGTCCAGATAGATAGTTTAGTACCAAGTTAAACATATCCAAAACACTGCCAACAAACCACTTTATAAAGACATACCACTATTATTAATGTGGTACTTGAGTTCATCCACTCTTTTCTCACTTACTGGTTTGTTCAAAATCTTTTGTACAGTACATTCTGTTAATTCTCCAGCATTGTTTCGGTTCAGAGCCCCACTTGTCAAGAAATACAATTGGTCAAACAAACATTACTTCTGTTAATGTGCCTTCAAGGCAGAAATAAAGGAAATTAGAAAAAACCCTGTTAAATGTCTTGCACTGTTTCTTGCCTATTTTGGTACATAAAAATGCGATCTACCAAAAACAGAGAAAAAGAAAGACCCGCCTGACAAAAAAGCAACTTGTGCACAAAGAAGGAAGAAATCGTCACAAACAAAGGCACAAAATAACAGCGAAGAAGACAACCTGTACAGATAAGGTAGTGTTTGTAGCACGGCTCAATAACTGCTTGTATTTCAGTGCCCCTGTACCTGCAATGTCCAGTATCAAGTTTGCACCCAAGGTGATGAAGTACTGATGTTAGCTTGCCATTTTTGGTCTTCCTACTGCAATAAAAAACCCAAAATATTTTTTCAAAGTGACAGTATAACAAAGCAATGTGCAAGTCCACTGTGCATGCAGTAGCAGGACAACACAGCAAAATGAGCTTTCAGGGCTAAATTTAAAACACTTGGGTGGGTGGTGGTCAAGCCAGTGTTGAATCCTGTCAGAGGAATGAGAGCACCACCTCTTGTGGCACGCTCCTACAAAACACTGAGGTCTCATACCGTGTGCCTGGCTGCATTCTGACTCTGGATACCAGAGCCCAAAGGCGCTGGCACACATTGGGTGGAGCCGGAGGCAGAGAGAGAGCTGCTCCTGGGAAGGAGCCATGCTCAACAGGTGACAGGTGATAACTGATGAACAGAGAGGCCGAGCCAATCTGCGGGGACAAGAGGGCGAGGCGCCGACACAAGCAAAGGAGAGACATGAATTCTTTGGAAATTAGTCAGGTCGGCAGGGAGACATGACCTCACAGCACAGGCAGGCAGCTAATAGGCTGGTCTCTCTAGCATACACTACTGCCCTTCCTTATATTTCAATGTCTTTGTCTATACCATATGTGGGGTCCTAGCACACCTCGGCAACTGAAAGGAAGGCAATACTCATATGCACCTCAATTGTGCCCCATAATGGACTATTAAAGCACTATTAAAGCATTTCGCCAAACCAAATCTATCAGGGTGTCACCTCAGTGGTGCAAAACTGAAACAGGAGTGTGGAACCTATGCAATTTTATTTTTAAAGAAAGTCACATTCCAGCTCAACAACAAATTTGTTATGTATAGAAGCTGACCATTTCAGCTGAAAAATGGCTCGGTAAAACTTTAAAGTGAGAGGGTGGAGGTTAAGAAATCCACACTTACTTCTTTAACATAAAAACCTAATATCACTGTATCACTGGCTTCTGAGAGGCCCTTACTGTATTTGTGCCTGTAATTCATCATATTTAGGAATCTTCAGAGCAGCACAATGGAACAGGGGTCAGTGCTACTACCTCTGTGATCCACACCCTGAGGGGCGATTCTGGACTGAGGCACATGTCCATCTGGAGTGTGCACATTGCCGCAAACCCAACTAGAACCCTACACTCCCAGGATGAATCCCAGCTGTCCAGGAAAGGCATCTTTGTTTTGTTTTTGTTTTTAATAAAAAGTCCCTTGACAAACAATATAACTAAGTTGTAAGGGATTACATTTTTCTCCCATGATCTCCTCCTTCCTTGCAGATGACAACAGTCTTCCACCCTGGACCCATAAAGAACACACACCTCTCTGTGGCTATATGGCTATCTTCTCCAGAAGCCAATTAACCTATCAGTATGATTTTGAACTGTGGGAGGACACCAGAGCACCCAGAGGAAACCCCCAAGAACACATGTTGGAGATACAAACTCCACGTCGTTCACATCCCAGGACTGGTATTGAACCCAGGACGCCAGCGCTGTGAGGTGGCAATGCCAACTGTGCACCAGTGCCATCCAGAACATAGCATTAAAAAATGGTAAGAATACTGAAAGCAACAATCTAAGCCAACTACCTCTGTCCCCCTACCCACAGAGGAATGTTTCAGTTTAGGCCCAGCATGCACTTTCATTTCTCATCATTCTTGAAGTACCTCCAGATGAAGACTATCTTCACTTCCAAGAAATCCAAAGGACTTCCTGGTACCAAGGAGTTAACTAGGCCAGAACGACTTCCCTTCTTAGCAGTAATGCCAGCCAATCAAATCCACTTCTACAGCATTGGCAAATCCAGTGACGAAGGAAAGATATTTTTCTCCAGAACAGTAAAGTTGAGGAGACTCGTCTCTAGGGCACAGCCTCACCTGAAAACACGCTGCTCCCCGAGAACACTGAGCCAGCTTCAGAGTGTCAGAGAGTCCCAGTAGGAACCGTCTCTGAGGAGTCAAGTAAGATCTAGGAATAAAACTAAAATGGATGATCTGATATTCAGGGCTTTGGGAACAACTGCGAAAGATTTAAAACAGGATATGCTGCGTTCTAAAAATGGACGGGTAAAAAAAAAAAACCTAAACTCTTAAAATTAAAGACTGAAAGCTCTGAGGAAAAAAACTGCAAGCCTGCAACATTTAGTTAGAAAACAACATGTGTTTTCAATAATAATATCACCTTAAAAATAAACAAAATTCTTCACATGTTTTGCTGGGAAACAGCTGTATAACCAATAACAACTGCAAATACATATCTGGAACTAGTAAGTTTGGAACCAGGAACAAAGCTTGCTCCCCAATGGCAATCTTAACAGGTTTTAAATTTTACAGGGATTAAACAAGGGCCTAGATAGAATCCTAATGCCATTTGACCCATAAAATGCAAATTGTAAACCCTGTACTTGATAGGGGTGTTTTGGTTTTCACAGGGCAGATGGAGGTACCTGGCTTCCAACAAAATGAAACCCACCAAGTATTGAGTGCACAACTTGTGCGGAGGGGGTTGCCTTAATTTTAAAGTCGGTTGACTTAAATGGCAAAAAATTGCTAGTTAAAGTAGCATCAGCTCAAGATCACCATCAGATCTATGGGATGGAATGGGATGGAATGAAAACCAGCAGGGGTGTGGGTCTCTGGGACCAGGATTGGAAACCACTGCGCTAAACGTATGACAGGACGAGAGTCAGCCCACATCAGTGTGCATCTGTACTTTCTGAGTCAACCTAGAGCCATGTCTGATGGCTGCACCTTTATAAAGGTCAGTTAGTACACAATAAACAGACAGTGTAAACAGGAGGCAGGATACTGTGTGTATTCCCTCGGTGGCCTTTTACAGTTTAATTGAATTAGAGAAAGGTTTACGGAGATTACCTATACATGTTTCATCATCAAGGAGAACCGCGTGTGTGGTAAGGACATCATCGCATGCCTATGGAAGCTTAAATTTTTAACAGCTGGTATTAAGACAGCCTCTGATATTACACCTGTTCATGGATCAACAATAAAGCTCTGTGCACAAGACTAATTCATCCTCTAAAACTCCAGTAGGCCACAGCTCAGGGTACAGTTGTTGGCTTAGTCAGGGTGCTGCTGTTGTTCCCACATCTAGTCTTACTGACTCCCTGCAAACTAGTCACCCATCTTTGAAAATATTACTTCTCCTACCATGACCGAAACAAATTACTTATCATGGTTCTAACCACAGTGAATTTGCATCTGTTTAAATATGCTCAAATTCACATGTTCAGAAAGAATGGGGATATGCACCAACTGAAAAACAGGAGCAGACCTATATGAGAGTCTTCCTTCTTCTCAAGACAAAAACTCCTGCTGTATTGCACTCATGAAGCATTATATGTTGTAAGAACCCCCAAAAATACACCACTGAGAATTGGCCTTCTTAAGGTTCAGAGAATTCAGCTGAAAACTGGGTCAAAGCTACTTTCAGTTTTATTCTTTTAAGAAGCACAAGATGTTAAACATGCCATGTTGCGGGGGATGGACACCCAGGCTCTGTTAATCTGTTAAGGCAAAATAAAGATTAAAAAAAGCAACCAGGCATAGGCTAAATCTTAAAGGGGTACAGTACAACAATGATGGGAAAATGTTCCAAAGACAAAACCACAGGCGTATTTATGGCACATGGCAGCCGACATTCAAAAATTACTTTCTGCACAAACTAATCAGACTGCAAATGTGACCGATGAAAAAGTGCACAATGTAAATCCCCTGGAAAGTGTATGCACGTAGGATACGATAAGTTTAAATCACTTTATTGGCCAGATACAATTTCTTGTACGAGGAATTTGTCTTTTTGCATACCCCAACTTGCTCTCTGTGAGACACACAGACAGCGAGAGAGGCTTGGGGTCAGAGTGCAGGGTCAGCCATTTATATGATGCATCCTATAGCAGTTTGGGTTAAGGGCCTTGCTCAGGGGCCCAACGGAGTAGGATTCCTCTGCAGGCCGCAGGACACGAACCGGCAACCTTCCAGCCACAGGCGCAGATCTTTAGCCACAGGCTGGTTTGTAAATTCACATCCTATAAAACCGACACTTTTTAGAGTAAAAAAAACACACAGAGGGAGTGTACTGGGGGATATAATCTCGTATATCTATTATAAATAATAAGAATGGGACAACTTGACTTTCATGAGTTCATGAGCATGCAATTTGTTATGGCACCTACTTTCTTACAGGTAATTGTCTTTTTTTTTGGTTGAAAATCTTGAACTGTATTTCTCATTCAGTTTCAAATTTGGACTAAGCAAAGCCCCAAACAACAGTCTGAACTGAAAACAAATAACAGCTGTCAATGTAGCGTGGCAGCAAGCGTTTTATGAATAAGTCCCAGGGTGAGGACAGCCCTCTTCCATCAGTATGCACAAGATCAGAGACGGGCCGACAGACAGCTCCTCACACATCCTCCTCACCAGCACATGTGCAAGACGATCAGGCATCCTCTGGCTCTGTGGAGATACAGGCCTGGGTGCCGGGCCATCAGCCTCTTTGCTCCACCTGGATCACACTTTAGGAACTACTGTAACATGATCTGTTTACTCTTGCTGAAAATAAAGCATATGTTCCACAAACAAAAAATGATAAAAGGATGAACACAGGACCGCGAGCGAGGACTCTGTGGAGAATGAAGAAAATCCTGCCATGCTAGCTAACTGCAATTATTTTTTCTGGGACTTTGCTGAATGGGAGCCTGGCAGTCTGCTTTATGTATCCTGCATGCCTGGTTGAAGTCTCAATCTAGAATTGAAAAGGGCTTTTTCTTTGCTTTATTTATATAACTTTTTATTTGCTTTAAAATGATACTTAGTGTATTTCATATTAAGGGACAAGAGACATGAAAGTCGAAAGAATTTTTGCAGTTGGTAGAGTCCATGAAAATAAGACCTATTTGTTTTCACCAGCTGCTAGTAACAGTTGCATTCGTCAAGAACTCGCACCTACCCAGTAACACAGTGGAAGCCATAACAATTACAGCTGCCCTGCTAAATTTCAAAGGGTCTACACAGAAAATGAGTATTCTCAGTGTAGAACCGATCTGCTGCTTGGTTTGTTGTGTGTGTGTGTGTGGGGGGGGTAAAATTAGATGATCAGTCTTCATAAAGTCAAATGTCTGCGCTACCCAGAATAAGGGATGAAAAAAGTATGGAGGTTCATTTAACACATAGTGCTGCTGTTATCGCACAACCTAGCCTTATTTAACGCTTTGTTTCCTTTATTTAACACTGTCACTGAGCTGCTGGGTTGTCACCTGTGCAGCCACCTCCCTCAGGCTTTGTCAGGGGTCTGATCAAAGGACAGAGGTGTGATCTGACAAGCCTGATCCCCCAGAAAAAGACAGTGCTCCCAAAAGCACAGTTCTACTAAAGTCTACACAGTTACTAAATAGCTCACACGAACCATCTGAACAAAGTTCATCTGCACTGAAGATGGCCATAAAGGATCACACCAGGGATGAAGAACAGCCACCCGCTAACCACTTGCTTTAAAATGATGAATGGGAGAGGGAGCGATCAAGCCCGTCTCTAAAGCCTCAGAGAACATGTGCTTCCTGCATACAATACATGCAGAATTGTTTCAGGTTAAACACCTTTTCATTTACTTTGGGAAAACAAAAATGGGCTGCAGTTTTAGAGTATTTCTATGGATTAGAGAAACTGAAAGCAAACAAGCCCCAGCTTTTGCTGCTGCTAAACCTGATTTGCATTGTCAGGTTTGATACCTTCATCACTTGTACTCCAGCACTGAACATACCAGCGTGAAGAAAAGATGCTGTTTTAATTCCACGCCCTCACATGAGGAGAGATCCTGAAAAAAACAACCAGAGATGCAGGACAGCACCTGGGGTAGAAATATACCACCAAGCATCTTTTTATTTGGAAAAGACCAACTACAAACCGTACCACTCAGAAGACAGTACACAGTGGTTATAAGGCTAAAAAAGATTCAATATCATCAGTTTATAGTGCAGCTTTTAACTCTGAGTCAGGGATTTTCTTTTACAGCAAGGTTAGTGTGACTATAGCTTTGTGGTAAGCTTCTCTACCTGTCTGTGTGTCTCAGAGCAAGTTAGGGTATGTGAAAAGACAGATTCCTAATACATGAAATTGTATATGGCAAAATAAAGTGATCTTATCTTATCAATTTTCTGCTGGATTTGCACAGAATCTATGACTAGGGATTCCAGTGGGTGAAAGCAACCCCCCTTAACTGTTTTATTACATACCTTTCCAAAAAAGCAGAGAGTTACAAGAATAAACCCAAAAACAGAAGAAATTTACCTAGAAGGCAGAGCAGTCCAAAGGTCTCTTTAAGTTATTTCTCAAACATCAGCTTACCAGAATCAATAAGACTTTCAAATCACATATATTTCACAACAGTCCACAAATGCATCTATCAAAAATTTATTAATGACCAGAAGTCACATTTGGCGTGAAATGTGAGGCTTACATAAAACATAGATGTACAGTCCACCCTTGAGCGCTGACAATAAAATGAATTGATCATAGTAAGTAATGGAGTTTAAAATTGTACACTCCATAAGCTGTCTGAAATGTTTTTTGCCCCATCTAATTGTCAGAATATTTTTTGAGTTCTAAACGTGATTCTCATTTTTCTAAATCTAAATATATCCATTGCTGAAGGATGAGTGCATATTGCACGTTTTAGTCCACTACTCACTCATAAATAGACACCTTGGAGTTTAGTGATTACAACAGTAGCAGTACAAGTTGCCACCAGGGAAAGCCAATTTTGCAATGACAGGTTAGTGAAGACAATAGCCCAAACGTACTGTAGTAAAATCTACTAAAGTGCTATTGGATAAGTTATACCTTTGTGACCTATCTGGATTATTTTTAATTAGGAAAGAGCAATAATGCAGCATGTATCTAAACGGACATGTTCATATTAACAATAATCTACAACGAAGCATCAACAGCAAGATGAAAAATCTTTAGCCACTTTTATAAATGTATTCAATTAGCGTTATGACTGATGCTGTGTGGAGAACACTGTGCTACGGTTTAGGTGTAAACCTTTCGCGTTAACTGCTCCTCGGACAATTCATTTACTGACTAGTGTAATACGTACTGCAACTGCAACAAGACAGAAACTGCAATCACAGGATCAAAAAGGGGATTTTCCCCCTTGTGATTCGGTGACACGCACCACCATCACGAAAATGATGGTCGGTCAGTTACGTTCTTGTGGATCATGCTGCTTATGAAACCCCTCATGCAAATGCACCGATTTTCAGAGCAAAACAGAAAAGCACACTCCAAAATGCACCAGTGAATGAACCGAATTGCTCCATTTTACGTCATGTTCATGTCTTATAGTTACATGTGTACAGCTACTACACAAACAAAAAAATATATATTTCCTTACCGGCGATATCAGCCCTCTGCTCTGACAGCTCGCAGGTATAGGGTCCACAGCGGGTCAGGGTAGCCCAGACTCTGCCGTACCAAAACAGGCATGCACCAGCAAGAGAGTCAGTATGATATTGTGGCTTCTTCCTCTCGGATGACCTTCTGCAAAACTGACCCTCTGGGTGCTCGGAGCAACCTTTATCGAAACCCAAGATGGATTACAATGTAGTACAATGTAGGATTTATGCATCGGAACATTAAAAAAAAACGGCTTCTTACCTTTACAGCTGAAATGCGTACGTCCAGCGAAGCTAGGAAAAATAAAAAAAATGTAGAAAAAAATAATGTACACGAATTTAAAAGCAACCTTTCCAGGGTTAAAAATGGGCCATGCGATGGATAAAAAAAATAGTTCCCCCAAGAACTACACCAATAATATATACCGGTGTGATTTACATGCTCCAAACATTTTGCAGCGAGGATACCCTTACCCCGACCTAGAGGGTCTGAGGGGTGACGGATGCCACTGTCAGCCCCGTTTTTTATCAGTCCAACTTTAATAAAACGTCACCCTTTTGACACCCATCGCCCTTCAAAATCCTTCCCGTGGAAGAAACCCGGTTGCGATTGTGACACGGGTGGAGTGGGGAGGGGGGGCTATTTCTTGTTTTCGCTTTCTCTCTCTCTTTCTACTCTCTCAATAATTCAGCTTTCCCATCCCTGCCCCTGCCCAGGGTCCTCGCTTCCACCAGGTTTTTTTTTTTGGTCTATGACTGTTATTAATAATTTAACTTTTTTTTTTCTCCCGTTATTTGAATGCACTCAAAACAAAAACCGCTGCTGTTTCTGGGTTTATGCGATAGAGAGAGGGAGAAAGGATGATCGGTGTCTTCCCCACCAGGGTCTAAGTGCTTCCTTTCTGGCCAGGGAAAAAAAATAATCAAAGCTATTTTCCTTTTCTGCAACAACAATGGCGGCGCGCAGCCGGGAGAACGGGGTTCCGACGTCAAACGGACGCAGACAGAAGGCGTTGCTCAGGCCCAGTGTCAGCGCCCTCCAATCGGAGAGAGAAAAACACAGCGCTGGCGACACCTCTCTCGCCCCAATTGGATACCCAGCTTGGTTGTTATCTCCCTATCGGACACGCCTGATTTCGGATGTGGAAACAACTGTCGAAACGGGGATGTTATGTCAGTCACAGCGAGAAAAAAAAATGAGACAAATGCCTTATGCCGCACCATTCCTGTATGACAGCTTGGGCTGGTTAGATAGCAAAATTTAAACGGGGCTGGGCCCGGTCATTACTGGTATGGGAGACTCGGAAAACAAAGGTTTCTGCTATGGGACACTGTAGTAACTGGATGAGAAAAAAAACCGAGCTTCCTGACTACATTTACCTTACCTACGAAAAGAAATTCCTAATGCAAGAAATTGTATATGGCTAATAAAGTGATCTTATCTATCTTATCTTTACTCTGAGAGCAGGGATGCTAACCCACTTAACCGGGTATATTCCACTCTGGACATACACTGTCCTGTGGAAATTTACCCTTTAATTCAGTTGATGAAGCAATTTCTCACTTCTCCACATAATCCGCTATGTAGCAGCACTACTGGTGCATAATGGCTGCTGCACATCCACCTGGTTAAAGAAGAGGCGTCATATACTGTAACTTCCTTCAGTTATTAATTCTGTTTGTGTTGGCAGCAAGTGGTAGCACTTACAAATATCTTAAATGCCAACGATTCCAGTACTATAGGCATAACATTCCTGTAGATTTCGTATACGGAACCCTTTTAATTACCAAGAGATTAATACCTATGATGCAAAGTACTTTTAGTAAGGATCTCCTTCCCACTCCTCACCTGTCCCATATCTCAAGCATCGTCTTTAACGCCTTTAAGATGAGGGGCCCAGTCGCCTAGTAGAATAATAAATATTCTGTCGCCACCTGCTGGAGAATATTCCCACATTCATAATCCATGCTACTCAGTAAGGAAATAATTCATGATCTTAATACAAGACTCCCACACACACAAACGTTTGTTATTACTAATCTGTGATTGGGATACCAACTTCATCAAAACGTGGATATGTTTGCGTCGTGATTTGGCCAAATACTAGGCAAACTACATGTCGTCTAATGAAATAAAAATGCACTACCAGTCTCTCTTGACATCTTAACACTTGTTAGTCGTTACATTATAAAGATATGGCAAAAGTGAGCGTTTGACATTCACGATATTTGATCAGCTTCATTTTGACCTTTGTTTATTCTAATAACCTGCTAACTTTAACGCAGTTACGGTGTTTGATTCAAAGATTCAGTGAAGCAGCAGAGAGCGCACATGGACATAAAGCAGGGAAATCTGAAATATGACACCAGGCCGCTTATTAAATACATCCTTACACTGTAGTCTTAAAAACGCAGTTGTGGTAATTCCGGGTTTTCGGCTTTAACGGCTGACGTCCAATGCTCGGGATATATTTAACGTTACGAATCACACTGCATTTTTAACATTTTTTAAAAAAATAAGGCAAATACAGATGGTTGGAATGGTAAATATGCTCGGATCTGCATACAGCAAATGTGTTTCAAAATAAAAAAAAATGACTGCTGGATAGCAGCCCGGTCATAGTAAGACTGAACCACCCACGTAACGTGCGGTTCTTTCAGTCTCCACAAAATTGAACTACAGTATGAAAAGAAGGAGCTTTCTGATTCGCTGTTCGCCCTCAGCTGGTCGGAGCGGCGCGCTTATAGGCAGACAGTTTATTACCGGTGGCCAGCAACCGACGTACACAAGAAAACTCCAGGAAGTGATGTCGTGCGAACGCGAGGTCTTTTGTGTTGTTTGATTAAAGCATGAAAAATCATTTCACGGCACTCCCTCCTCTTTCAGTTTTTCATGCACGCAGATGAAAGACATGAATCTTGGGTGAGTGTTTTGGTCGCTGCCGTTTCGTGACACGCTGTCTTTCTTTGCACCCTCGGTGTTTTCAGCAGGTGAAAGCAGATTAGCAGCGCAGGATGTGGGGCAGATTTCCCCTATGCAGAAGGAGATTTAACCATAGTCATGGCCGTTGTCCGGGTGACCAAAGAACAGATGATGAGTTAAATTCGTTCTCATTTTTAGATTGGAAATTCCTGTTCTGGCACGGTATTGGGGTCCTGACGTAGGAATTTGTATTAACATCGATTTAGCCTCATTTTATAATCATTTGCATTCGTTTGCTTATTCTGATTTGTAAATAAAATGAAATTTGATTACATTATAGCTGTATGAATGTGTACGGGCTCCACACCTAATTAAAGGGAGGAACCTGTACGCGTCAAGAACAATTCACCCTTTAAAACATTGACTACAATTCTTATTTATGATTAAGGTATCTGTACAAACATTCAAACGTGACGCATTGGGGAAAAATGGAATATTTCGGTGTTACACGCTCAGTAATTGTGTATAGGACCAGTAATTCTCGAAGAACAAATACGATGTATGGTAATGACTGATTTATTCTGGTATACTATTATAATATAAGCCCTTTAACTGTCCATTCCGAACTGAGCCCTAGTAACAGTCTGCCATCATGAGAGCAATTATTTTAACTGAGAATCAAAGCGATGTCATGCTCTGCGTTTTAATTACGGGTAGCTGTCGTTCACCATTATTGTATTTGCATTCGGTTGAAAGCGTTGCACAAGCAAGTTATCTTATAACTCACCGCTGTGAGTACAGCGATACAAAAGAGTGCAACTTCGATTCAATCCAATCGGATTCAGCGATAGGTCTTCTAGTAATGATAATTGGGAAGGTCGCAAATTGAGGAACACCACGCATTTTCAAGCAATTAATTCCCACAGGAAAGTGATTCAATATTTGGTTCTGGGAGATTTGACTCCAGTTCTGTTGCAGAATTGTACAAATATTGTACTGCCAGTCGAAGTTTTAGTAACATTTTGACCCAGACCAATAAATGGATCGTTTTGAATTGGAAGATTCTTGCAATTTTGAAACTTTTCCACATTCTTAATATATCTAATAGCTGGTGTGCAATATTACCTTTATAACTGTTGATATTAAGATATTTAATATTGAAAACACACTCTGGGGGTATATTAATCAGCTAATTCATATACAAAGAATGCTGTTTGCCCATCATGAAAAGAAGGAACCTGAGTTTGTCTTCTGCATTAAAAGAAAACCTTTTCAAATCTTTTGCTGACTGTGTAAAACAAAATGACCAGAGCACATTTAAAAGGATGCACTGTATGTAGAAGGCACAATACCAAAAACCAGTCACTCGCAGTATTGCTAGACATATTTACACAATGTGAAAGAACTGAGTAACTGTTTCTTTCCCAGGGATGGTCTGAAGTTTGAAATTCAGGATGGGAAACCCAAGCTCATTTTGTCAAATTATGGTAAGTGTGCATGAGTAAAACCAAGCATCCTATTCTCAATTATTACTGAGTATTTATTCAGGATTGTGACCTCATCAGCTTCTGGAAAGTGAAAGGTTTCTCGGCTTCAACTCGCATGTATTCTTTTAAACTGAAGTGTGGCCTTTTGATATCGCGTCTTTGGAACAATGATTTCAGTTGTTCTTTTTTAAAGGCACTGATTGTTGAACAGCATTTTTAACACTCTTAATCATCCCAAAGTATTTACATCATTGCTGTGACACTGTTAAACAGCAATGTATTATGTGTAGTTTGTTTTTGTATGGGGAAAAATAAGGAAATGGTTAACAATCCTGTTAAATTCTGTGAAATTTGAGCTGAAGACAAATCCATAAGTATAGCGATGCATGAGCATTTTCTGTACTGCAATAAAACGTCATCTCTTTTCGGCCTGGTCTGTTGTGCCAGCGTTTGAGAACTTGTATTTTATATTCATATTATCAAGTGGTTTCAAAATCCAGATATAAAATGCTAATTTTGTATTGTAGTCTGAGCATACAGTTGGACTACATTCACTTTGTATGTATTTTTTTAGCTGCTTGAGTCTTTTATATATTAATGCCAGTTTGTCTGCAAATCAATGAGGAGAAGGGTAGACATGGCCTGTCACATAGAAAGGCCATTTAAAAGTCAAACATTTAAATGTATTTGTGTTTGTTTCATGTACTGTTTTACTACCACATTTTTATGACTGGATTCTCCTTGTTGCAGGGTTAGAACATAAAAATTCAAAGAAGGTAAGTGTGCTTCTTTGATTTTGACCCTTAACTGAAATTTGATCTTAAGATTTTAAAAGATTACACCTTCAGTAACATTTTTAATGTTACCCCAATAGAAGATAATGTTAGAAACTACAAATAGGACTGTGCTCTCTAACGTATTCCCCCCAAAAATAATTTCTCCTTTTTGGGGGGGAGGAAGATTAATTACCGGGCGAGGACACAAAAAGTCCCATTGAAGTCAAAGCAGGTGGCCGAGGAGCTGGGAACCGAGAAGGCCCAGAGAGCCCCAGTGAAACGCACGGGGCCGAAGACGACAGCTTCTGAAGCAGAGGTCGTCGAGCTTGAAAGCCGGGAAGGCTTAAAGGTGCCCGGGAAAGCAGGGGTGGGCACGGTGAAAGAGAACCCCAAAACAGGGTGCATTCATACCACAGCCGCAGTCAAGACACAGACAAACAAGAGGACCGAGGGGCCCAGGCAGCCCATCTCGGGACCCCGGAAGGTGTCGGCGGAGACTCTGAGAGAAAGTCTAGTCTGCCTGACCCAGGAGCAGCTCCAGCAGATCCTCAGCACCATCAGCCAGGCATCACGGAGCGTCCCCCGAGACCTGAGTGCACATAGCCAACTTCCACCAGGTGAGCATTCCCCTCGGAGCACCCGTTGGGCCAGTTGTACAGTTTATACCACTTTTTAGCTGTCAGTCATTCTGCATCCATTTTCAACATGGATTTGAAAGCTGTTTTGCAAAATGGCTTGTCTCAAAAATCAATGGGCAATCGCAAAAAAATTACCAGCTGCCATTGCGGAGCCAGTAGCATGAGGAACTGGTTCCTGCTCCGTCTAGCTGTTCCCTGGCAGAATGGCTGAATGTGAGGCATCTGGGGACTTTTGCTGGCTAAAAAATAGCTGCAATCATAGTTTCTCTTTCTGCTTACAGGATCTGGAGGAGAAACAAAAGAAGTCACGGCCAACAGTGGGGACTCTAAAGATGAGACTGCTGGAGGTCTCCCACAGGACAGCCCACGCCCCAGTTCTCACTCCACAAAAAGCGCTGGTGAAGAAAATGTACCTGACCCTGGCAAAGACGACCGGTAGGTTTGGACCAACTGGATTGGAAAACCATTTGGCTTTTTTGTTCAATTGCACTGCCATTGAAAGTTATTGTAGATCTAGGGGAAGGTGTTTTAAAGAGGAAAAACGTTGAGGTTATTTGGTCCTAAATTACAACCTTGAGATGGGTTTGGAAAGGGTAGCAAGAACATCTACAGTATGAAGAAACCATCTGAATTTCACTCAGGTGTCCTAAAGAACTTGAGATTTCACTTTTGGCTAATGCTGGTACCTTGCCTTGTGTGTCTTGTGCCCAGGGTAATTCTGCACACCTCTGGTCTCTTCAGCACCCTGGGGGAAAGAGAGAGGGGGAGAGATGCCCTGGAGGCAAAAAGAGCCCACTGGAAGAAGGAGCTAGGTGACTATGGAGAGGTTTCTGTGCAGTATTGCACCTCACACCCTTCATTAACCGTAATCAGCTCTTTAATTCTGGGATGATTAGTTTTTCCAACTGGAGCGAGCGAGAGGGGAAGGTGGAGTATCTGGGATCTGTGACCAGATGGTAGAGGTCTTTGTGCATGAGCTGCTTCCCGGTTATTACTGACTTGGATCTCTGCTTGTGTTCTCTAGATGAACAGATGGCCCTCAAGAAGCAACAGAAAGACCCCTCGGATCCACTCACAGAATATAACCCTTGGGGCAAACTTGGGGCTGGGGCTCCTGCCAAACCCAATGCTGGGAGTGCACAAACTAGGGTACGTTGAATTTCTCTCCTTCTGACATTTGCAGTCTTCCCACTATGACAATATCAAAACAAATCCTTGAAGTGCTTTCCCATGCCATCTCCTACAGTCCCAGTTGCCGTGAACTGCGAGTTGCATATTACCAGGAGATGACCCTGTGGTTAATGTACTTGTAGATCATTTGCATGATAAACTTGTTCCCGATTGCAATGAACCTTTTATTAAAGGATTTACACCCCGTAGAGATAGCTATGTAATGTAGTCCAGCAGCCTCCTGAGATTAAAGACAGTATTAACTCAGGCAGAAATGAAGAGCTTTCAGGCTTATTGCTAAGTATTCAATGACTATTTGATTGAGCCAGATATTTAAACTGCTTTATAATGGTGACTGGAATTGTGGTAAACTAAATCATAATGTGAATGGATTTTGGAATGTCACGGCTATTGTGAAATATGTGGCAAGTTATATTAACATAATTGCTGAACCACCTATCTTAAAAGACATTCCTTTATCAAACAAGACTGCCCACAGATGTACTGTATTTTTTTTTAGCTGGCTTCTGTTCTCAGCTGCCTGTCAAGGAAAGCAGATTTGACCGTGCCCGCTAGCATGGCCCGTGCCTAAATCCACTGCAGAGTTGTCATTTGAACTCTTTGGGCCATCCCCCAGAGACTGAATATGGTTATTAAGGAAAAAAGAGCTGTTGTGCATAATTTGGGTCGCCGTTACTGTTTATGGTTGCCTTGGTACCGACAACATGAACATTTTTTTTCTGATAAATTGTATTTGTTGGTATGTTTTCTCAGTGAACGCCTGGATTGTTAGAATTGAATAATCGGCAGTAAAACTTCCCAGATTACATGGCTTTTTATTGTATGTTTCCAGATATATTTGTCTATCGGCATATCTGAAAAATGCCCAAATATTTAGTCTACTTTGCTCGTCTTGCTAATTTAGCTCACAAAATTATTTGCATAGCTCTGTCTTGCCTAATGCAAGAAAGAGCTCTCCAACGGTGCCTGTGAAGTCCTTTCTACAGGAAAGATATGTGTCTGATGCAGAGTGAAGAGGAGAGGACAGTGAAGACTGGCACAGGCCTGGAGAGCACACACACGGAGCCCACAGCCCAGAGCTACAGTTTCAGCCACCCGGACCTGCCAGCAGCTATCCGATCCGCCTTCGTCCTGGGGGTACTGCCTTTCCCATGCCGCTATATTTCACACGCATTCTAAAAGCATACCCACAACAGGAGTGCAGTGGAAAGGATACAGTGTATATTATACAATCCCTAATACGATTTGACTAGAAGAAACGTCATCTTTGTCATTTTCTGACTGCATAGTCCTGGTGTGTCTTGCAGTGGTAACAGGCTGAGCAGAGCAGAGCAGACTTGACTTTCTCCCGATCCTCTTCCTGAGGTACTCCCAGGGGTGTTCTTAGGGCAGCTGAGAAACATAATCCCTCCAGCGTGTCCTGGGCTCTCTTCCCAATGGATTGTGCCAGATACACCTCCAGCAAGAGGCACCTGGGTGGCATCCTCACCAGATGCCTGAGCCACCTCAACTGGCTTACTCAATCCAGAGGAGCAACAGCTCGACTCAAGGGTCCTTCTGGCCCACACAGCTCCTCACCCTGTTTACTTACCTGTGTAATTTTAAGTGTCGCACAGGAGACCAGGGTTCCATCCTTGGATCGCCACCTTGTCCTGGTGAAGTAGCCTTGGCGCTGTGTTGTCGGGATTTTTGTGCTCCTGTTAGGATTACCCTTGGCACAACGGTTTGAGGTGAGGGGGCAAACAAATCCAAACTAACCCTGCCCTGATTAAGGACACCCTGACCCACCCCTGGTGTCAGGACTGGGGGTGGTGGCCCGGCTCAGCCTGAAATGGTGATGTGAAGCTGTCATGTGGGCTCATCACCCATAAGGCAAAGGATGCCGGGCAAGTGACATAAGCATGACCAATCTAGACGGACATATTAAACCAGGATAGTGTATTTTTAACTGTCCCTTACAAGCATGAAAAACGCATACATTTGCGTGTCCACTGTTGGAACTGACTCCCTCACCGTACATTTGATGTGACTCATGCTGGCAGCAGCACAATGAATTCTAAAAAGTTTAAAGAATTGTTTTGGCTCCTTATGTTGAAGAAAATGCTCTCTTACATACTGGGTGGCTCTTTGCCATCCATGCATGACCATGAGCCACAAGTCAATTTCTACATTTAAATTAAATGGAGCATCCATTTTACATGTTTAAGAAAAACACCGAAGTGGAACACCTCAAGAAAAGGCAAGAAACTAGTGACTGAAGCAAAGCTTCCCAGTATTATTCACTGGCATTCAGTGGCTTGAACACAACATTCATATTCTAATATGATTAAATATGTGCATGCAATTACCTAAAAAGTAAATGTATATTACACTGAATCTTTCAGTCCTATTAATCATGTGATCAAGAATACAAATGAAGTAAATACAGCACCCTCCAGTACAGTATTGGGGTTGCAATCCTGAAACACCTTTGTGCACTACAGTCTAGCAGCTTGTCCTGATTTGCCATCCGTCTCTATGCTTTATCACTGTTTGATTTGCAGATGTTCTGCGATGTTTTGTGGTGTGCCAATGTATGTATTTTAAATGACACCCAGTTCACTTAAAGATCTAGCTTCATGCATGCTTCGCACCTTTGAAAACTTGTGTTTTCGCCAAAAGCTTTGACAGAGGGCAGTACTTAATGCCCTTGGTGGTCGGCAAAAGCATCTATATTGCACTGCAGGAGGCTGCCCCCCTGGAGCACGCCTTCAGCGCCAAGAAGAGGGAGCAGCAGAGACAGTGGCTGCAGGAGCTGGACAAACAGAGGGAGGAGGCGAAACTGCGCAAGATCCAGGAGAAGAGCGACAAAAGCCAGGTAACTCCGAGCTTCTTGCTGCCCCCTAGCTGAAACACAGCTAAGTGCAGCTCACCTTGTTTCCAAGATCTACACTCTAGCACAAAACCATATTGATAGTTTCCCTAACATGTACTTACAGTATGTTTGTGTGTCTATAAACTACAAGATAATGGAGGTGCAAGCTAGACCCAGCTATTGCAGTAGCTCTGTTCTGCCCCTTCTGATTTCACACAGAATATGCAAGATGATGTTTGTTTGTTTTTTTAATGTGGAGGATTTAATCTTTGCAAAAATCTTACTATTGCTAATTGCGCTCCTGGTTACATTTACGTTTCATAATAAGAGTACCATATTGTGGCCTTCTTTTTTTTTTATGTCTTCATGGATGCATTAAAAACGGAATTGGCCCACAACTTCTTCGATTAATGGTGTGGCTCCCTCCTCCTATCTCCAGGCTGAAGACCATGACCGCTGGGCCATGCACTTCGATTCTCTTCAGAAAAGGATCCCTCTCCAGCTTCCCCTGGCCTGTGAGACTGTGAACCCTGAGCAGCTGAGCCCCCGCTCCAGCACCCACCCCTTGTCACCTTTGGGTGCCCCATCTGTGGCCTGTGACAGCGCCATCCACTTGGGGGAAGACAGTATGGGCAGGGCGAGTGTGGACACTACAGTGGGGACCACACAAAAGAACAGGTCAGCACACCACCTAATAACCCTGGTCCTGCCGGTACTGGTCTGATTTGACAGTGACATACGTGGAGCTTTAAGAAAGAGGGAAATATTCCACTTTCTCCAAGAGTGCCCATTCTAAACATCACTGGCTTTTGTGAGAAATGGAGTCGCCCTATTCAGCAGCTAATTTTTTTACTCTGTTTCGCAGTATAAATGTCTACTAATGACCCTCATCATGGAGTCTTTTTCATCCTAAGCCGTCACTTTAAACGACTATACTTGTTTGCCTATGAACTGTATTTGAGAAAAAGTGGAGAAGACCATGAAACTCCAAACTATTCATAAATAATAGAATAGAGAACATAGAAAAGAGCTTATGATTTGCAAATGAAGCATTTCTATACATTCTAGATTTTAACTTAGAAGCAAAATGACTTGATTTTTCCAAATGAATTATTTCCATGTTAAATGCAACGACTTTCAAGGCAGAAGAGCTGTTACTGGAGTTTAAATCTGCTCAGTACTTAATTAAAAAAAAGATGCTGAGGAATTGGAAGTCCTGGAGATGTCAGAAGTTTTGCACATGTAGATCTAATCATGGTTTTTAAAGGGGAGTCCTGACTTTAGCACTTTGCTGTGTAATGGAGAGGTCTGTCTGTACAGCTACCTGCGCACAATGACTGCACTGCTGGATCCCGCCCAGATCGACGAGCGAGAGAGGAAGAAGCTGAAGCAGCTGGAGCATCAGGTAGCCCCGAAAACAACCCCGAAATTACTGCGCACTTTCCCCGACGCTCTTGCCTTTCTCGTGTAACGAATGCGCCCTTGCGTATAATGGGGATCTCACCCGCCTGGGGTGAGGGAGAACTCCTTTAGCTCAGCCGGCAAGTTCCAGTGAGGGACGAACTGGTGGGGCAGGAGCGACAAGGGCGGAAACCCAAAGAACCATTACAATGGTGGCCCGTACGCGCGCGGATGGCTCTTCGCCGAGGATGGTGAATTAAGCAGGGGGAGAATGTAACGAATAAGCCCCTGCGTATAACGGGGATCTCAGCCGCCCGGGCTGAGGGAGAACTCCTTTAGCTCAACCCGGGTCTCCGGCGTCACGCCCAGGCAGTGAGGGACAAACTATTGCACTCGCCGCACGCTTGGTAACGCCGCTCTCGCCTTCCCATTCCCCCCCTCTCCCGGCGGGCGGGCCTGTCTTCTCGGGGGCAGCGCGCTATCGAGGCCCAGGTGGCCGAGCGGCGCCAGCAGCGGGAGCTGGAGGAGCAGGCGCGCAGGGCGGAGGAGCAGGCGGAGGAGCTGCGGCTGGCCCGCGAGAGAGAGCGGCTGCACCAGCAGTACGAGAACGACGAGCTGCAGCAGAGACGGAAGGAGGTGAGAGAGCCACAGAGGTAGCCCGTTCACACCCGCGTCATGTGGCACAGGGCAAATAATCGCTTTTAGGTACCACATATTTTACTATGCTGAGGGGTTCAGTCCAAGTGTTTTTTTGCTTATGTATCCTTATATAGAAATTAATAGAAAAATGGTGGCAAAAACTTTGGTGGTTTTCTGGCCTTGAAATTTGGTTAACCAGAAAATGGGATCTTTACCACCTGAGCTGCTTGCATATTCTAAGGTCCAACAAGGCTGAGAGATCAGAGCAACCTTGATTTGTTTTAGTTCAGCTATTATCCACAGCATAGCAGTAGCAACGAATATGATATTGGAATGGGGGAAACCAGAGATCATTATGAACCAACTTTTGGGAGAAATGTTACCATTTCCTGCCCAACGCTAGCTCTCAAACACAGCAGGGTAGAAACGATTATTTCTCAGCACTTGTCATACTAAAACAGCACTGCAATGCCCACTTCCTCGACCGACGCAGCCGTCGTCCCTCGACCATTCGATCTCACGGTTGTCTTCGAAGCCAAGCCCAGACGGGTCAATAAATGTCCCTTCTTAATTGCGATCTTTATCTTGAGAACTCCGAGTTGTAGCCCTCCCCTAAGGCGTATCAGTTTGACCTGCCTGCAGGAGTTGCAGACGCGGAAGACGGAGGAGCTGTACATGAGTGTGCAGCGGGCCCAGGAGCAGGCCCTCAAGGACAAGCAGCAGCAGCGCATCAGGGACCTGGCCAGGAAAGGACACGATGTCACCAACCTGCAGAGGGGGCTGGAGGGTACGTATGCGCTGCACTGCCATCTCTTTCTCTTGTATGTTGCCGGTCATGCGAATTCAGTAGGGGGGATTCGGGGGGTCTTGACCAAGACTTTCCTGTGACCATCTCTTCTTATTCTGAACCTTGTCCAGCTTTTATTTTTCAAGATCTGTGGAATTTTCCACTGGGGTTTTGCTCCCTGTCCTCCCTGGTATAATGAAATAATGAAATTATTTGTTAGCACTGGTAGGTGCTGTTTATTCCTCAAGGGGGTAAAGTTCTTTTCCCCAGTTCTCTTTAGAATAGTTCAGTCAAGCCCTTCTTCATGCAGGAAAGGGGTGTGAATTGTATCTTGAGCTTAATTGTTGATGAATGCAGTGCCGCAAGGGAGAAGATGCAGTGGAGGGATGGCTTATATTATATACAGGTAGGCAGAAATAGGTAACATTTCGTTTTGATTTTTTTTAAACAGCCATTTAAACACTCTTAGTGGTAGCAGTGATGCTTACCCAAAAATATATACTATTCACTATTTTGCATGAAGAAAGGTTCTTAAAATGGAACAGGGTTTTTGTGAGAGATGTAAAATATCTTTGTCTGAGTAAAGGGCTGGAATTGAAACTGGCCTTAAAATGCGCTGCTGTAACAGAACTGAAGGCAAGCTTGTGACCTTTTTGTTTTAGGCTCTACAAGCAGGGAAATCATCCCAGGCAGTTGCTGTACCCGAGAGGAAGCAGAAGCCCCTGAAGATATAAACCAAGAGAATCCCACTGCCGAGTCTCCTAGGAAAGACACAGCAGTGCAAACAGGTATGCCAATGTACACTGTCGACATGACCACACAGCGCTCTGGCATTTACTTTGCTTAAAAAGGACTCCCCCATTTAAACTGGACAGCCTCGATAAAGCAATACAAGTGACCACCATGTAATGCTGGTTAACGTAGAGCCAAGAGCAGAGAAAAGAGAAGAGGAAAGTTCTACTACTTTATTCTTAAGACTAGTATATTCTGCTGTATCGGATGTTTGTTTTTGTTTAGTAAAACATGCTTAAAATAGTTTTGGACACATCTCATTTCCCCCAAGCTGAATGGAACACTAAGACATTGAGGACTGAAGCCTGATTTCACACTTAAACCAAATCAGAAAGGCCCTAAACTGCCATTTAAAACTGCATTTTAATTGTAAATGGAGGGGGGGGGGTAAGTACAAAAAATATTTTACTGAAGATGCAAACATTTCTAGTCAAGAGGGAGCAACAAGGAGTTCATTGAATAGAACAACGTCACTATGCAGCGGTGCAGGAATGAGAGAGTCTGACAGTGAATGTCTCTGTGTGCTCAGACCTAGAAATGCTGAACATGGGTTTAGAAGCCGCCCCTGCAGCAGATGGAGGACTACTGCCTCAGACACCAGAGATCCCCACAGAGTACAGGCACCTGCACAGCGCCAAGAAGGCCAAGAGGGAGCCCAGGGTGATGGGGAAGGAGAACGTGTACCGGGAGCAGGGAGACCTGTATGAGGCCTTTGCTCGGACGGGCAGGAGGCAGGGCCAGAGTGGCCCAAGAGAAGAGAGGAAGCCCGGGTGGAACAGCCAGAAGCCCAGCAGACCCTTTGTCCCAGCCTCCGAGCGCTACCCGCACGGGCTGCAGCAGGAGAGGCAGGAGAGCCGGCTGCGCAGACAGCTGGAGCTGCTCACGCTGGCGGAGAGGAACGCCCCCTCCAGGCCAGCTGCCGGCCTGCCGTCTCCTCCCCCTTCCCAGCAGCCCCCACAGCCTGCACCCAGGCTCCGCCCCCCCACCCACAGGAAGGTACAGCTCCCAGACTCCCGCCGTCCTTTCCATCTGCTTGCCTTTCACAAATTCTTCTACACCTGTCTGATTTTGTGTATTTTGGTTTCTTATGTTATGTTTTGTTTTTCCAAAGGAAGAACATTTGCAAAGAAACCTACTGAAGCACACAAATCCATATGCAGACAACAGGTACAGTTAAATTAGCCAGTTCAAGATGGAGCCTTTGAAAACTTCCACCTCCCCCAAAAGTGAACTTTACTCCTGAGAATTCAGGCTGAACCTAAAGAAATCAGCACCGTTTTAGAGCTAGCAAGGATCTCTTCATGCAAGTGATCGTTTATGTTCCTATATATATCAAGTTTTGTTTGAAAACTTCCAAACTGTACTCCTTTAGAAACCGATTTATGCAGGCAGCAAAGAGCATCCCTCTGTGTGCAGTAAATTTAATGTCCCTTCTCTCCGTGCTGTGTGCAGGGCCTCCTCTCCCCCAGTTCCTGCAGTGAAGCACCGACTCCAGCAGATGCACTACAGACCAGTGAACCCCTCTCAACCCGTTGCCCAGGCTTCGCCGGCCTCCACCGCAGCGCTACAGGACCGCCGCTGTACCCCAGCGCCACCAGTGCCCATTGAGCGGCCTCCTTCATCCCACTTTGTCCCCTACGTCCGCACAGATGAGGTGTACCAGCTCGATCCCCATGCCCCCCTCTCCAGACCCCCCACAAGGGGACTGCACCATGGTGAGAGGGAAGAACACATCAATACACAAGCTTGCTCGTGCCCTCGTTAAGAGATTGGATTGAATGTAGCTCTGGGGAAAACACCGAGTGTACTGGAAAGGATATCATTGTTCATAATGAAATGTAGGGTCTCGTATTCTTGAAGAGTTCTACTTTTCACATGCACAAAAAATATAATCTTGAAACTCAAAGTACAAGGCCATCTGAGTCATATTCTTTAAAAAAACATGTCTTATCCTTTTAAATATAAGCTTAACTATTTGTTCAGTGGTTAATAAAGGATGAATCCAAATATATGGAGAAAATGCCCTTTAATCTGTTAGAGGGCTTTGACTTAAGCTGTACTGTGTCCAGCTGTACTTGACTAGAATATTCCTAGAGTTTAGAGTGCACAGTCAATGAGCAAGCTTCCTTTCGTGTACACTAATACCTCCTGTTACCTGTGTGCATTATATTAAGGTGAACACCCCCAGCCTACTGCTCCCAGTCATGACAGAGACCCTCTGCTGCACCCAGAGCTACTGAAGAACCGAGATAGACAGCAGGCCATTCTCAAAGGGCTGTCGGAGCTGCGCCAGGTAATATCGGGGTCCAATCTCCAGGGGAACCTAATTAGAAACAAGTGATGGCTCATCCCTAGTCATGTCACCGCTGTATTCTCTAGCAGTTGTGGAAGACTCTAGCAGAGCACTTGAGAGCCGATGATGAAAGGTCAGTATGGTGAGAAAATCTGTTTGATTTTCAGGGACTGCTGCAGAAGCAGAGAGAACTGGAGTCAGGATTCAGCCCTCTGCTGCTTCACCAAGAGGAAAACCCACCTCTTTCCTTCCAGTAACTGGAGTGCTGCTGCTGGAGATGAGCACTACCTTCCTGTGATGAAGAACCAGCAGCACTTTAGCACAGAACTGAAACAAGAGGATTCATAGGGAAACAGGACAGAACTGCTTATTATAGCAGCAAAGAAGCAAGACCAGTATTTGTAGTATTGCAGTGAGTGCGGTGAATGTAGAGGGAATTAAATTGTCATTTTAAAAAAATCAAAGATGCTGTGAAGATCATTGTACTGTAAATTGGTTATTCTAGAAATTTATTATTTATTAAAAACAAAAGTTTGCTAACCATAAAAGGGTTTAAGTGTTTAACACTACTGAATTATAGCTGAATTTTATATGTAGAAACCCTAAAATCCATCCTCTGTTGATTTTTTTTAATAAATAAAATTGTCAGAAATGTCATTTCACAGCCAGTGTGGTAAACTTCCCTGGAGGTAGGAGATAAAGAATCTCTTCAGATTATCTGTCTTTCTAAAGTACAGCCACTGCATTTTAGGGTAAGGGTTCAAATTATTCACCAGTCAAAAAAAAAGATCAGGAAATAAACTCCATCAGCTCCCACACATTCAGTGTAGTACACTAAGCTTTATAGATTTCCACAGCTAGCTTGGGCTGGTAATGTGGAAAAAGGAATTGGAGCAACTTTGATAACAGATCCAGACTTGCTTGGAGGCAGGTCTTAATCACAACACTAAGGCCCTGCTCTAGTAATGTGAGGACAACTGCTCACCACCTCATGAACCATTCTTGCCATTCTTATGAAAGGTGGGCTTTGCACCCTGTGCTTCATTGCTCTCATTTCCACTAATTGCAGACAGTCATGACCAGAGACCTCAACAATAGTCCCGTTCAGCAGCCACCGCTGTAGCAAGGGATGCAGGTTTTTGACAGTTTCTTAGTAATACTTTCTAAAACACAAAAAAACATCAGCTTGTACAGGTTAGATCTAGTGCTTCACTGCTCCTGCAAGATGCAGTCATGTAGCCCTCCCAGCTTATAAACCTATAAGTAATGAAATGGAAAGGATTATACTAACCTCCTAAGAAATTGGAGATAAACAAGGAGTTTGGATTATCTATGTGGTCAAAGCGGAAAATGTTCACAAAGAACGGTGCCTTTTAAAACAGGACTGAGTAGAACAATTGGAAGTAAAAACCTTCACTTTTCAAGTGAAAATTACATGTATATCCCTGTTAACCTTGATTATAGAGATCCTTGCTTCCTTTTGGTAGATGTTACAAATGAAGAGGACTTCCACCACCTTCCACCAAGAGTCTTTCTAGGGTTTCTAGAAATTATGCCCCATCTGTGCTTTCTGGGAGGCTAGCATTGTATTAGATTTGGTATACAAACTGTTCCCAAAATCCCTGAGAAAGCATCTTAAAAACAGAAGGAAGGAAGGGAATAGATTTGCAAATACCAGACCTTCCACTGCAAAGTTTGTATACAACCAGCTCTTTTTGATTAACAATTCATTTGCAATTGAAGAGCTGTAACCAAGACTCATGCTGGAACGGGTAGGAGGAACTAGTCTTTGGCTAATTCTGAAATAAGGGAGCTGACTAGGAAGTATCACAGACTAATTTTTGTGCCCCAAAGTCATACATCTTTTTCAAGAACGTAGATGACAGGACTTTCATGCATACCTACAGCTCAGAAACCCATCTTTTCAGAGAATGTCCTTTCTCTCACTGTCCAATGCATTGATCATACAGTTAGCATCAGAAGTCACAGAAGCTTTAAACTCAAAAATTGTCTCCCTGTTATTTTAACACCCACAGCCTAGGATATTCCAGCTAAAGCAGCACGTTCAGAACCTTAACATCATGTTGAAGAACAGCATAGGGAAGTCCTTCTGGAAGCATTAACACGTGCCATCCATGGGACTCCTGCCCGTGTCAAAACCAGGAGGTCACAGGTATTCAGATCCTCAAACTGTATCTTTTGCTTCAGCAGTGTACAGGTAGCTCATGGGTCCATGTTCAGTCATTGACATTTTAATTGAAATTTATACATGGGAAGAACAATTCGTGTTGCATTCTACTCCTTTAAGCTCTTTTGGCTTAAAAATTGAAGTTAAAATAATTCAGTTTACCTCTGTTAATGTTTCACAGCACTATTAGCAGACATGGGGGTTTTGAACAGAAAGCCTCTATATTAACTGGAATATATGAACATTACAACCCAAACCCAATGTTAATTGTAACTGAGGTTATGGCAATAACACCCTGAGCGTCCTGCTGACCTTTAGGCATGTCCCCAATTCCTTCACCTGTGTTACGTACTCCATTTCTACAGGTTTTGCTCACAAAGATGATTCGCAGAATCACCCCTAATTATCACTGTAATTAAGTCATCAGAGTCAGAACTCTCCGTTTTCATACAAGCGGGTTTAATAGAAACATCCACAAGTTTTGACCAACCTAAATATAAAAAAAACAGATCTTTTGAACATTAAAACCAGTGGCTGTCATCGCCCTTTGAATACAGGATTTTAGGAAGGGGGAGGCCTAAGGGGTCTTGGGGAGGAGAGGGGGAACTTGCAAGTTTAACTCCGATATCCCGTTTGTTTGGGAACCATTCAAAAAGTCTGAACAAATACAACAAACGATAACAAATTAAAAAAAAAAACGCTGGACGTCAAGGCAGCAAAATCATCTTGGCAAATACAAAATATAGTGGTTTGAATTTGAAGGGGATTTTGCCTTGGCAAGCCTAGCATCCAGCTACACCACATGGACTGTTGATGTCCGCATCTGTAGAAAAAAATGGGTTCCGTTAAAGCGCTCTGACAATCTATTTACATTCTGCTCACCAGTTGTTTGACCGGTGCGAGCTGTAACTGTCTCTTGGAGGGTAATACCTGTCCCCTTGGTGGTTCCGATTGCCCACCCAGGGGCAGAAGTCCTCCGTGAAGTGCGAGTAGTGTCCTCCTCTCTTTTGATAGCCCCAGCCGTAAGGGGTGCCCTGCTGCCATTTGGGGGCGCCCCTGCCTCTGTGACCTTTGCTAGGGTTCCCTCTCCCACGGAACCCCCCCCGGCTTCCCCTCTTTTGGCTGTCCGACATCCCAGAAGTGGGACTGCTGGATCTTGCTTGGTCCCTGGAATCTGCGCCCCCCTGTGGTGGAACAGGGCCACTACCCTTACTACTGCCCGCCCTGCTAGGTACGGTCCCACTGGGGATTGTAGCCTTTCCTTTCAGCTGATCCCCAGCAGGTCCCGGAGTGAGGCTGCCCTGGCTGTTTGGGGTCTCACTGCCAGGAGTGGACGTCTTCCCATCTCCCTTATTACTGAAGCTAGCAGAACTGGGAGTACCCCCTCCCTGACTGTTTGGCGTCCCGGATGCACTGGTTCCACTGACGGGGCTGACTGCATGTCCTTGATCGCTTGCTGTAGTTGTGCACCCTCCATCATTCTGACTGTTTGGAGTCCCAGAGGCACTGTTTGCACTGCTTGAATGGGCCTGACTGCAGGTATCTAAGGTCTGTGAAGCATCTCCCATGCTGTTCACAGTCTGGGAGGCAGAATAAGCAGCCCAGGGGGAGAAAGCATGAACACTTCCCTTATGTTCAGAGGTCTCACCAGCAGGATTACCGAGGGGCACTAAATTGGAATGAATGCTACCCCTGTCCGGGGTTCCACATGGTGACTTGCTGTCTCTGTGTGCTGCAGGGGGTTGACTGGCCTGAGTTACAGGAGCACCAAGGGTGGGTGTTTGCACAAGCCACACAGCCTGGCTGATGGCACTTCTTGGGGGAGCACCGGGAGGGCTCACAGGAAGAGCGGAGGAGGTGGTCTTGTTCTCCAGCTCCCGAGTGGTTGGGGACTCCGGGAACGCGGGGGAAGTCGAGAACCCGGACTGCATGGCCGCGCTGAGAAAGCTCTGATGGGTGTTCACGCTGAAGCTGCCGCACCCGCCTGACGCCGACGAGTCCCCATCCAGTTCAACGTCCGCCGCCGGCTTCTGCTCCGGCCACCGGTTCTTCTGGCCCGAGCTCCTGAAGAGCGAGATGGCCGACTTCAAGACCTCGAAGTCCAGCTGTTGCGGAGTCTTGGGCGGGAAGGGGGACTCCCGCAGGGCGGGCGGCTCCGGAAGGGGAGGCCGGAACACCTCGCTCTTGGGGAGGGGCGGGAGGTCCACCTCACTGAGCCGCTTATCCAGGCCATCTTTCGGGCGGGGCTGCAGGGGCTCTTCGATGACGGGAGAGTTGTCGCCCGAGTCCAGGGACATGTCGTCCTCCTGCACACACGTGTCCTTCAACGGTGCCGCCACTGGAGAGACAACAGCACTCGGTCACACAGGAACAGTCAGTGGCCCTGAGCCAGCACACTACTTCAGTACACATCCAGAAGCTTACACAGTACATTATAAACTCTTCACCATCAGTGTTATGTTCTTACTATTCCATTAATTGAAACTATACTAAGTACTAGTTTCTATGCCAAGTACTTTGGATGTCATATGGAAAAAGCTGCATGGGCAGGATGGCAGTGCTGTGTTCATGCAAGGACACCAATGGATCACAGACTTTTGGCATATTTCGGACTCTTCTCTTACTGCTTTTCAAAACAGAAATCATTGGCATTGCTCTTAATTACACAAAATTGGGCAAATAAAAGCAGTTCCAGAAAGGCAAAAACCTACACTTAGTAGTTAGGATAGTCAAGAGGTTAACCTCCGAGAACCTGATTACTTAAATCACAGTTCTAGATTCAAACTCGAGGGCCCGGTGTTTGGTCCAGGGTTTCACACATGGTGCTGGGGCAGACAGGCTGTGCTCCTGATGTGGGCAGGACCCTCACTGACCTTTGCCGGGTGCCTGAGAACTGCCTTCTGGGGCCAGCTGCTTCTCCTCGCTGCAGCTGAACCCGATGAGGCTGTGGAAACTGGTCATGAAGTCGTCGATGCTGGCGATCATTATGCCGTTGCTGGAGTAATGGGGAAACATCTCAAACCTCCTCTCTAAAAAATAAACCCACAGCGCAGGGGGCGTATGAAACCACCACAATTTCAGATCGGGAGTGATTTGGTTACAAACATGAGGAGTTTTGATTGAAGAGAACTACTGCAGTTAACTTAAATACTTGAATATCTGAACATGTAAAAATTAATTTTCTGAAAACTATTGTGTTAATGCCAGGAGAATCAGACATTTGGACCCTTCTAGTTGTGCTATAATACATTTCAATGTTTCTGTGACACTCAAGTAGGTACTGTTTAATCTTAATTGAAAACAAGCCTAAGGGGGTGAGATTCAGGGAGCAATGAACAAGATAGGGAAGAGGCACACAAAAGCCAGCAACGTGACAAAAGATGAGCGGAGAGGACAAGATGCAAGCAAGATGAGTTAATCAACTGGGAGACAGGAAGGGACAGTAACGGAGAGAGAGGTAGACATGGATGTGTGTGCAGCAGAGGCTTTGCGTGAGAAACAAGATGGCACGTGTGAGTTCAGATTCAGAAAATTGGGGTGGCACACCTGTCAGGAAGATGATGTGCCGATGCTGCGTGTTGTGGGCCTGCAGTTTGATCAGGCAGTCCAAGTCGGGGGCGTGGCGGGATGGGGAGTCACATTCATGATAAGGCAAGAACTCCACAAGGTGCTTCTTCTGATATGCTGTTAGAAGGTTGAGCAGGCTCAGGGCATCAGGCTTCAATCTATGTGGAGAGAGACAGCGCCATTATCTGACCACCCCTCATCACCCAAGACCTAAGGCTTGCCTTTCAACTTTCACTATTCAGACAAAGTACAGATCAAGAATGAAGATGTTGATGTTAAGCTCTTAAGAGAAACTCACCTAAGTCATCTGCTTAGGTGATCTGCATGCTAATGAAACATTTATAGTTTGTCGATCAATCAAGCAAGTGACTTGTCCAATTAATGAAACTTTTTTTTTTGAGGGCTGAAAGGTATTCACCTTCTTAATGGTTCTCTACACATTCCGCTGGACTTGGGAGCTTCGGGACCACAGATGGAGACACCAAAAGCATCACCAATATCCAGCCCTTACTAATGTGTAGCTCATGGTAGCAACATGCCAATACCACACCTTCACAATAACGGACAGGTTGGTTGGGAACGCCAGGGTTTCAGTCCATTGTAGCTGCAAATGCCGGGTAGAAAGACCAGTACTGACCTGCCCAGCTCCTTCAGTTTCTTCTGCGTTTTGCAGTGAACCTTCCATTGCCAGCTGCTTTCAGAAGTGCTCTGCTCTTCCAGGAATTTGAGGAAACACTCCAGCCTCTCTGGAGAGAAAATATTGCTTATGCATAGTTCTTGCAGAGCATGCGGCACAAACACAATCTCGGCAATTCTGTTAAGGATAGTTTCAATGAGGTTTGTAACCCAGATTCTCAACTAGTTACTAGGAATTATCCTACAGTAACACACTGAGCTAGTGAACCTCGCACGAGAAGTTTAAATTGGTCTTTCGGTTATTTTTTTAACTTTGTATAACATTACTTTGTCTGACACAATGTGGTTCCCTTGTATTCTTCCTGGCCATCAAATCATGTCCTTAAAGAGGTTTTTCCACATTAACTCAAAAACAGGTAATCACAAAAAACAGAATAGTCCACAATTATTAAAATGTCTGTCCCCACTTGAATTCTTCCATGTTCCCCCTCCCCCATGTCAAAAACTCACTTTAAACCCATTTAAAAAAATCCTTAGTACAGAAAAAATTCACGCTTTTGAAACACTATATACATTCTTGCAGTGCGAACAGTGTTCTGTACTTGGCTGCACACTTCAAAAGTCTCATTCCAAGAGGTCAGGCTAGATCAGTAGCGTAACCTAACAGAACAGTAAATCCCTTGAAAGCGAGACCCTTGCTAAAACGCCTCACCGTAAGTGATGAAGTCCGGGTTCAGAACGAACTCGTCCGACACGACGAAGCCCCCCGACACAAACAGCTCATTGTACGTGTGGTTCTTCACATCGTCCAGGCTGTCCACCCCTGCAAAACTCACGGACTGCAGCTTCTTCAAAGACACCAGGGCAGGAATCTGTTACAACAGAAAAAACAACAGACAATCCAGTTGGTGTGGAAAGCACTTCAGAATGAAAGAAGCTGAATTCTGCACAGGATGCTTTGGCGTGGTACACACACCACCCGAGCCCTTCTATTAAGGACAATTCCAATAAGGTTTGTGATCCAGAACTAGTTACCAGAATTTGTAAAACAGCTCAGAAAACCGCTCATTGTCCGGCAGTAACACATTCAGTATGTAAACATTGAACACGTAAGAAAGGAGCAGGCAAAGGCTGTGTAATTCTCAAAAAGAAACAAGCTCTTTAATTGGTTCAACCAGTAAAGGCACTTGCTTGAAGCCCAGGTCAAGCTGTGAGGCCCAGGTATGGTGCGTCTGAACCTGGACCATGTCACTAGCTAATAGTGACTGGGACTCCCCAAGTGTCAGGGCACAATCAGTTGAATGCCATTGGGGTAGAGCTCGGTTTAGCCAACTGGAGCTCTCTCAGCTTTCTGGTAAAACCTTAAGTGCGGTAAGGAACGGGATACTTCAAAACATCAGAAATGCTTCCTGTGGTCAAGCATTTTTTTTACAACATAACACCATTGATGATCATAAATGTCCGGTTTTGAAAATGGAAAAGCCTTAGCTATGTGGTGATTATTTTCAGAAACTTCTTCAAAAAGAAACATTCTGGATTTGAACTGTATACGACTATATATGCTCCTTAGAATCCTGATGGCAGCAACTTTTTCCTCTACTTTGAATCTCTTTTTGGATTAGGATGGATAATTCACAGCACTCAAACTTTTAACTTACTGCTGCTCAACCACATTACATAGAAATTAAGGGAGGAAGGTGCTCAATGACTTTCTTTTTGTGTTTGATTTGTTCTACAACTTAGTTTCAGATGCAGTACACAGTTTAGTGCAAGTGTGGCCTGACACGAATGTCAATGCTAGCTGCATGAGTTGTAGCTTTAAGTGGAACTGCAACTCTAGTTTTATATTTCAGGGTTAGAAAGAATCATTAATGGATTCATTTCAAGCCACAATAAAAGTAAAATGTACCCAGGAACTTGTAAAACCTCCAATTCACATCACGAAATAAACTACATTTCCAGGTATAAGCAGTGCCACGTTCTGCGATTCAGAACGAGTACGGTGCGATTTGGTGACATGTTGCAGCCCTATAACATTGTAAACAAAGCAGGCTTGTGAATATATCGCTTTTAATCCAACAGAAATATCGTGTTCAATTTCAAGACTGTGTTGCTGACAAATACTACTTACTTGTTAACTCCGCAATCAGATCACGTTGGAACATTTCTGCTGTGAAATGTTTTCTGCACAACCTGTACTTATTTGCTTGTGCATCACAGTACATTAGTCATCACATACACCAGTGACTAGTGAGCAGGAAGGGCTGCATCACATCACAACTCATGGGAACTCAGAGTACTTTTACAAAGTTCAGGATTTCACACTTAATTCGGAATTTGTAGTTTTCTTCCTATGACGTCAATGAACTTTTACCGATATTTAATAACCGGTCTAAAAACTTGGGACAGCAGTTCCCCTTTAAACCTCCAAGAAAACCGTACCTTGTGCACATGAGTAGCAATGTCCTCGTTCTGAATGATGATCAAGAGCTTGTCTAAATTGTTCTGGCTCTCCAGGAATTTCTGCGGCTCACACTCCGAGTTCCCTAATCTCATCAAGTACTCCTGAAACGTCAAGAAGGAAGAGATTTTGGTATTTTAAATACATTCCAATTTATGTGGTTTCCGGGCTGACTGGTGACACAAAAAAAAAACCACTACAGCACACAAAGGCACATTTCCTCCATTAGACCCAGAAGTCTTAAGTATTAGAAAAGCAAACGCATGCCCAGTATATGGGGTATACTGCTAGTTTTCCCCAAAGTTAAACAATTTATATTGATCGTTTTCTAAGGTTGGCTTATTTTACGAGGTGATCTAACCATTCCTGCATCTACCCTCTTTTCCCTTCTGAATCATGAGCCCTTGCTCTAAACAGTCTATTACTCGACGGAGGTGTGGAATACCTTGACACCCATGGAATCATACCTTTATTTCAGTGCAGATCTCGCTTTCTCCCTCCGAGTGGATATAGAACTTCACAGTATTCTTTTGCACGTCCTTGATGATTTTGACCAAGCTGCTGAACACTTCCGGTTTCAGCTGGCTTATCAGGTTGTTAATGGACGACGGTGCTGGACCCAGAACTGCACTTTCAGCGGGGTCTTCAGTGGAGGAAGCATCGCCCAGCAGCGGCACCTGGTCTTTACTGTCCACCGTCAGTGTCTCTCGCTCCTCAGTTGCAGTTCCAGAGGAAGGGTCTCCGTGCATGGCTGCTATATCCAGATCAGTCCTCCGGAAACGTTCTTGTGCATCCAGAGGCGATAATTGCCTCTCCTTTACTGCACCGGGTCGAGGTAGACTTTCAGGAGGATGGTGCTGAGGTGACAACTTCAACGGTCTTGTAGGAGATGCAGGAGGAAGACCAACATGATCTGTTTTAGAGTCGATCAAGTTGCTCATCTTCTCACGCAATGTGCTCACGTAGCTTTGGACGGGAACCGGTGACGTGTAGGAAGAGATATAGTTTGAAAACCCCAACAGCTGGTCTGGGATCGAAACAGCCGGCCGGGAGCTGTAATAGATATTCTCCCGCCTCAGAAGATCCTGTACTTCCGTGGAGAACCCAGTGAGCTCTTCACTGAGAATGCTATCCACATCCCTGGGCGGAGAGTGCTGCTTGGACAAACCGGGTGAACCTGATTCCCAGTTTTTCTCTTCCTCAAACTCAACATGGCTTTCTTCCAAAGGAGGTGCAGGGGGGGTGGCGTGGGCCATTTTTGGGGGTGAACCGTGGTCCTCCCTTGGCCTGTGCAGGAATCTGGGGTCATGGGGATTGTCATCTTGACTGAAGCGGTATGACAGGCTCTCCGTGTGAGACTTAATTCCTGCGAGAGAATGAAAAGGCTATATAAATCAGATGGACTTCAGTTACAACAGTCTACTGGCAATGTTTTCTCAACTTTTTGCTTTTGAGGACTGGGAAAAAGCACACGCAATCATACTGTGGTGCTGCCTGGATCCATGATGGAGAAAAACACAATGAAACTGGGAGTAACCGAATGTGTTTTTATGAAACACATCAGCGCAAAAAGAAAAACAGAATAGTGAAGATCCTCACATTGACCTCACATATTGCCCCTGCCCCTCACCTGTGATGGGAATGAGTTTCCATGTCATCTGGCCCTCAGAAGCCGGCTCCGTTTCCCAGTGTTGTGTCTGCTCCAGCTGGGTGCTGGAACATGGGCTGAACTCCTCCAGACTGCTCATGCTACCCCCCATCTGCTCTCGCAAACACACAGAAGACACTTCACATTTTCACCTCCAAATTAACGTTTCAAGACAAACATCAAAAAAAGACGCAAAACGGGACACTGTATTTTTTGTGTACTTTGTTTTAAAAAAAATGCTTTTTAAATTCACCCTTCAGCATGATTCTAATAGTTCTTACATGATTTCTACATTAGCATAATACCCGATTTTTGTGACATGTGACAAAGGAGAGAAAAGTAGCTAAGGACAACATCCGTGACGGCTCAGGCGAGCACAAGCAGTGACCGGCAGGGGTCAAAAGTCAAGAAAGGGAGCTGTACCTCAGCGAAGTTGTTCTGGACGTCTTCGCCGGGACTCTCACCCCCAGGCTGCAGGCGCAGGTTGACATCGCACTGCCCGGACAGGCTGTGTCTGCTCAGGTTGTCGTAGGGAGGCACCTCGTGTGGCTCCAGCCCCGTGATCCCAGCAAGTTCCTCGGGTGGCTGGTCTGGGCCTCCGGGGGCAATCGAGCCCGGGTTCACTGCACCAGTCAGGGAGTCCAGCAGTAGCTTGAGCAGCGTCTGGGTGTCCGACATGGGCAGACTGGGGTTCTCCTGCGTCCGCACGTCCATATCACGCCCCGCTCTGCCGTCAACGACGGACGACAGGAAACCAGGAGACCGCTCCCCCTCGCCTGAGAACACAGCAACAGCATTACAATCAGGCATATCCTGCATCAGGGGAAAAAAAAAAAAACTAACACCGACCAGAGTTTTGCTATGACTGTCATTACAATACCAACAACTATCAGGTGGTTGCTGTTATTTGAGCTTTCTGAACAGAGAGGAGTTAAAAAGCAGCACATGCTCAACCTGATGCACATATGCATGGCATTAAACCTGCTCTGCCTTTATCATGAACAGCGTGGGGACTTGATTCAAGGCCTCACCTTTGCGATCCACTCCATTGTTGCTGTAGTTGGTCCTCAGATACTTGCAGGCTGTTTCCACATCCTCCTCCGTTTTCCTCTTGAGCCCTCGGGCCTCGTGCCAGCTCCCATCCTCGTGCTCCTGCTCCTCCCCCTCGAGCTTCCCTCCCTCGCCCAGGTGCTTTTTGCGCATCTGGATGAGGTGGAGGAGCTCTTCCAGCTTCCCCTGGTCATAGTCAGCCGTGACCTGGGGGCCGTTGGCCTGGGAGCCCGAGTGGGCGACCTCGTTCTGGCTGTCCGAGCCCTCCCAGTCCGACACGGGGCTGTACTCCTGCGGCCGGCGGTAGGCCTCCACCATTTCCTGCACCCGGGCCACGGCCAGCTGGTAGGCGCCGGGGCTGTAGAGGTAGTTGCGGAGGAAGCTCTCGATGTTGTTCTTCTTCTTGGGCGCTGAGAAGAGGAAGCGGCGGTCGTCCAGCTTCTGCTCGTACTCGAACATGACGAAGGTGCGGATCTTGCTCTGGCCCTCGGCCTGGCCGCGCAGGTAGTCCCGGGCGTGGCGCTCCACCCCGGGGCTCAGCGCGGCGGTGGGGTTGGCTCGCATCTTCATCAGGCCGAAGTGGAGTGCCGGGATGAAGGTGTCCAAGTGTGGCACGACCGGCTTTTGCATATCCATCGCGAGAGGGTCCAGATAAGAAGGTTGTTTTTTGGGGGCTGCTGACCAAAGAAAGCCATTTTGCTTACTGCGGTTTCAAGGCTTTCAGTGAGAAAACACATGTAATTCCAAACCGGCACCTAATTAATTAGCATCACAACCATTTTTAAAACACTCATGTTTAGAAGCCTTTAGAACCACACATCAAAAACGTTTTATAGGATTCGTGAACCAAGGGCAAGAAAATCACAACACAGCCACTATGATGTTCTACATTATTTTAATTTCAGCTTTTTTCAGTATGTTTTTTTCTCCTTTGTGGTTGTTTCTTTAACACAGACAGCTAAGACTTAAAACATCTAAACATATATTACAGTATCCACCCACATACACATACAGCACATACACAATCGTTTAAATCATAGTCATCGTAATTTACTGAACAGGTCACAATTACACTATCGTTTTCATACCACTCTGCAAATTGAGGTGACTTGTTTTATCCTGGAATTGACAAAGTTCTGTCACGTCCTGTAGAGCCTGCCCAGACCTGCTACATGTTATATCGCCTGACCTCTGCAAGCGTAAACAGCCAAAGATTCTCATACTCACCGCAGTTTAGTACACTACGAGACTCCTGAAACAGAAAGAGTGCCTGGAGGCACTTCACTCGCCATCCTTTCGTTTCTGGAACAAATAGTTAAAAACGTAAATTGGGTGTTGCGCTTCAGGGTAAGATGTCAAACTGTTTGAACATCATTACACCTAGGAAAGACGGACTTGACTTACCATTGGGAACGGTCATCTGAGAGGAGGACAACAAGAATAAAAAGCCTTTGTCACACAAGGGATTCACTAGCACCTGCCCAGAAATACAAAAGGCTCATTAATTTCATCAGCAGTAATTCTGTATTACTCTTAGCCAAGAGAATAGCTAAGCGAGACTCTTCGTTCCTACTGCGCATCTAGCAACTCTGAAGTCCAATGCCATGAGCGGAGCTTCTTGGTCATGGAGACTAGGAGTCATATGTGGATTTCAATGTCAAGTTTTGAGAACCATGGACCCAAATCAAATACGACAGATTTTGCAGTTGCTGAATTTACTAGGTCTGCTTTCACCCCCCACTTGCTTGAATTTTGGAAAGACCTGATCTCCTCTCTAGCACCACAGTGGAATGTAGGTGCCTTCTCATTTCAGAAGCCACTTGCTTCCTCAATGTGACCCGGTGAACACCACCACTACCCTTTGTATTACATTTGTGAAACAGAATAACCAAAATATGAGCTGAAGCTAAATGAAAAAGGTGGGTAGACTAGGTTAGCAACATTTTAAACACAACAGAATAAACCTCACTGTTTTATTGCACATTTCCAGTTTATTAACATACTTTTGTAAAGTAATCCATGCTTATATGTGAAATGTGTAAATATGGTTTAATCAAAGCAATGCACACAAAAATACTTAAGCACTCTTATACTATAGCCTGCACACGGGACGGTGAAAGAACAGCCACTTGACAGTCAGGATACCACCTACAACCTACAAAAGCCAGTAAATGCTTACCATTTTCTCCTTCTCGAGCTTGTGAAGCAGGCTTGCTAAGCTGTTCCCAGTCTTATTTTTCTCTACCATGTCAAACAGACTACAGTACATGCCATTCTTCTGCACTGGAAGACAAAAATATAGAGCTGTGCTGAAACAGGTTGCAGTATATTTGTTTTCACATAACTTCAGGGGCATCCAAGGCATAAATTACCTTTAATACCAACTGCAAAATAGTGAGATGAACTGAGGTGTAACTATGGCTCCTAAGGCTCATGGCGTGAAGGTTGTGGCAGCCATTTCACAGATGGTAGACAATGAGTCTGTGACTAAAGTACAAGTCCTCTGTACGTGGAATTGGCACAAACCAAGCAAAGATCTTGAGTGTTCGTGTCTTGGTAACTTCAGCTCCTGATTAAGGGGTGAACTGGGCAACACCAAGAGTACAGAGATCCACTTACCTTCCCGGACTCCAGTATACGTGTCCCTGTAGAGAAGAGCAGCTGGGACTTTTCGTTTCATCTGATCCAGGCTCATCACTGTACCAATGTCAAGTTTTTCTGGTCTAGAACAAATAAAGAGGATTTCAGACCAACATGTGCTGAGGAAAAAACAAAAAAGTAGCAGATGCAACCAGCAAAGAACTTTCTTTTTTTGGTTTGCTTCACCGAGTTGAAAACACCACAGTGCATCTTGACACCATCCTTCAAACCTGTTAGTCTGAAGTCTTCCTGAGCTCCGCTTGTTTAGAAGTAAATCTCTTTAGCAAGTTGTTGACTCCTCGATCCAGAGGATTTTTAGGAACCTCTGGGAGTTCTATTGTTTGGAGTCGCAGATCTTCATTTTACACCAGATTCCGAAGCTTTCCCATCCCCACACAACAAACAGAACAAAACACCGCCCTTCCCCACCTCAACACGTTCCAGGCCCAAGCGCATTATCAATAAGTTTTGTTGATAGCTGAACTCGCCCTCAAAGTGCACAGTCGCCTTATCCTGGCAGGAACAAACGACCATGAAACAAAGCTCTTCCTTGGACCTTCTTGTCCATCAGGCTTGAATAACTTAACTCGAAATGCAACTCCCACCTGTTCTTTATTAGAGCATGATCTCTGTTATTTGTATATACTGAACATTCAACACCACAAGCTGTTTTTTTGACCTACCTAAATATTTAAACTGATTTATTTCTTATATGAAACTCTTCCCAAAATTCCATGGCACACCAATTAACCCCACTGACTTCTGAAGACGAACCACTGTTTCGCAGCACACAGATTGAGAGATTCTAGTTTTAAACTGCTAGAACTGGATTTACAGTATTAAGTTGATGTGTGCCAGGGTGCTCCATTAAAGAATGCTGTGGTTTGAGTAGGACGTGCACCTTAAAGCACACTTTTAGCTCAGTAAAACAGACTGACTGATCATGCATTGCACCCCCTTCAAAGACTAACCCCTTTGGAAGTGTGGTCTCGATAAAGGGGAAACTCACAGTTTGAAGGGAAGGAAAGGCCGGGTTGCAGACTTCAGGCAGACATGACACAGCAGTCTTCCGCGGTTTAGCAGTTGCCCATTCCACACCGTGTAGGCCATTTTGTCTGAGACAAAAACAGTTAAAAGGGGAGAAAGCAGAAAGTTGTCACATTTAAAACCACAAAGGCTATATAAGTTATACAACTAGCAAAATAAGCTACACTTTATGGACAAAGATCTGGTTTCGAAATGATGCAAAATATAGCAAGTGAAACTTGGCGACAAAAATCTCTTTAGGATTTACCCATTTAATCTCAATGTTCAGGTTGAAATACACGGAAACAGTGTCAGAGCTCATCAATCAGAATTTCAAGCCTCCCTTCAAACAGTTCCCATTTTTCCCTAATATCTTTAGCTCTTAAAAAAAATATAGGTCTTCAAACCCGTCTCTTTCTTCCAACTTCCTGTTCTAACAGGAAATGCCGTGAGAAATCTTGCGGGGAAAAAATCTTAATATAATCAAAGATCTCGGCAGGCAGGTATTTTAGACCATTTTCACAAAAATCCTTAAAATTGATTTAAGATTTTACAGAAGCCAGGGGCGCTCTACAAGTGTTAAACTAAATGGCAGTTGTGGGGAGAAAAAAAACAGACCGCCAGGAATGTCAATTCGATACCAAAATATTACCTCTGCCTCCATCGGAGCTGTTGCTGTTTGATCTGAAAGAACAACCAAAAGAGTTTGTTTTGAGACAAAAACGGAAAAACGCAAATGGAAATTAATCATGAACTGTGAATTAGTCATTAGACATTAGTCAAGACATTACCCACCATGCGCAACATACAGAAGGAAGGAAAACGGACAATCTCAATTATTCTGCGTTCAAATCTTAAGAGAGCCGTCTGGTTAAGAACCACATAAGTCAAAGAGCGACCCAGCACCCCGAGTTAGAAGATGGTTTGTGCTTTTCAACTTTATGCTTCAATGCCGACTGTGGGAAGAAAGTACCTGAGAGGAGCCATAGGTTTTGGGTTAGGTGCTGCCTCCTTATCTTTGTAGACAAAAGACACGACAGCATAGGGACAGACATGCCTGGGCCGCTTGCGGATTTCATCAAAGCTGTACTCGTAGAAGTATTGCTGCAAATGCAATAAACACACAGCGCCACTCTTACTTTAAAGCACATACAGTTGGCGGACAGAACATACTAAAATAATCACTTGATAACCTTTGCCGAGATCAGATCTATGCGAATGGATACTCGTCAGACACTCGTATGTCATCTAACTAGTGTGAGCCTGACTCAAAAATAAAACTGTGCAATAAAACGGACGTCTCCGAAAAATAATAATAAAATGTAAAAGCTGGAAATTGTTAGTTCTCTTCGGGTAAGCAACAAAATCTCTGCCCTGTCAAATTCCTCTAGTTTAAACATCTATTAATCCAGTCATCATGACAGCTGTGTGCAACTGTATCGATGCTTCTTTGCTGGATTCTGGATCATAGGAATTTTGGGAAATCTAACATTAATAACAGTTATATCACACCTCATCATGCATCCTTCTTTATCCATTGTTATGCAATAAATTAAGTTACAAATTATACTCGCCACCCAGAGTATTGTTTTAAATATATTATTAATTATAAAACATGGTTTCATAAGCTTTCTGATTTTTCCATGATAGGCTGTGAAGCAGTCTCCGGAAGTACGATTAAAGGCTCTGCCCGACAATGGGGCGAGCACTCATCGAGAGCGCTGGCGTGTACCTGTGTCAGCTCAAACGCTCTGTAAGAGAACAGGGAGGTCACGCGTGAGGCGTTCTTGGACACATGGCAGTCAAACTTGGGCGTGGGGTCCAGCACGTTCTTAGACATGTTTTCATATATGCTCTTGACCCTCCCCTGTCAAAAACAAAGAAAACGAAGGTTTGGCCACAGCTTCAGGTCTCCTGCATCTCTGTGTCCTCAAGTCTTACAAGATGAAATGTCTCCCCCCCCCTGTACTGTACTGTTAAACAGCCAGAACTACTTCACACTAACAGGCTTCCCCTACAACCTTCAAGTCGAAAATTCAGAAAGCAAGCAAACGGATTAAAGAAAAATTCTTCCATGTTCAAAAAATTTTACCTTCATAACCTTAAATATAATGAGATCACCAGTGGCCCCAACATCAAAGGGATTTATCTGCAGTAAATCAGAGTGCTTGGACAGGTAGATGCCTGAAAGAGATCAAAATAATTAATATTGTCTATGTTACTGATGGTGATATGGCTTGTATCATCTTTATATGCATCTTTTAATTCTCTCATCCTTAAAAAAATAAATAAAATTAATACATAATTCTTTCCTGAATTAAATTTATATTTTAAAATTCTTACATTGATTAAACCTTTAAATTCCCAATTTAAAATTAAATTCTGGGCCAGAATGTTGTTATCCTTGACTCTCTGAGGAGCCCTTCTAACAAAACTGCCACAAGTACTACAGTAAACATGCGGTACCAATCCCAGTTGCTTTATGTCTGTTTAAATTTAAATGGGGAACTGCAATTTTATTTTTATATTTCAGAGTTAGAAAGAATCGTTAATGGGTTTATTTCAAACCACAATAAAAGTAATATGTACACCGTAATGTGTAAAACCTTCAATTTACGTCACAAAATAAGACTACATTTCCACGTATGTGCAGTCACATTTTCTGCGATTCAGAACAAGGCAACAAAATGTCTGGTGAGGTGAAGTGGCCCTATTACATTGTAAACAAGCAGGCTTGTGAATAAATCTCTTGTAATCCATTATAAATATTGCTCTCAACTTCGAGAAGGTTTTTTCCAGTAAATGGAACTTGATAACTCTGCATGCTCATCATGTTGGAGATTACAAACATCAATCAATGCGTTAGGAAAATTAACTTTACTACAAAAACACACCCCTTTGGACATTGACTGCTAAATGTGCTGCTTCACAACTGAACATACCCATCGAAGGCTTCGCAAGCGTCGTTATCCTGGAGTGCCCAACTGACAGCCCCTTTTCACAGATCAAGTTGAGCTAAAACATACAAATTACAACACAGCTTAGAAAAAACCTACTTCCATTGGTCCACGGTTTGTTAGTGACAAAAACTAACAAGAAGTGAGACATCTTATTTTTATCATATTTTTGAAACCACCATTCCATCAACTTACCAGAATTCAAAATGATGTGAATCGGCCATCTTGTCTTCTCTCATTCATATCATTTATGTTCTTATGCACGCCCTGTTGTAAATTAAGTCTTTTTCGGCATATGCCTTTTTTTCCTTTTTGAACCTGACAAGTACCCCAACAACATTAAAAATCTTGGTCCCATTAACCTCACATTTTTTATTGAGGAACATCTAAAGACCAGGATTGATGTGTAGCATTCTACAGCTAGACAAGCAAAGCCATGTCATATCCAAAAATCTAATACAGACAAAACAAGGTCAACAGGCATACAAAGATACAAATCTGAGGCCAAAACTATCCAGGTGCTACAGCACCCATTATCTGAGAGGGTCCGGGATCAAAGAGTGGAGTATGTGTGCTCCAACACAGAGAAACATGGAAACACAGAGGTGGCAGGACATCACTCAGACAAGGTTCCCGGTGCTAGGGACAGGCTGAAGGGGGAAGGCCCAGCTTTGGAGCACAAGGCAGAGGAAGCGGGCCTGCGGCTCATATTTTAATCGAGTAAATATCCATCGTTAAGGTCTGGAGTAGGAGGTGTGCGTCTCCATTGTCTCCTGTCTCCTCCTGCCACACACACTTGGTCTTCGGCCACAAGTGGAGCGGGTGTCCACCGCACAGTAGGTATGCCCACAGCCCAGGCACCTGAGGTGGGGGCTAAGAGGATCCTGTCCTGCTGTCTTATAACCACGCTTCTGGAAGCTCAAAGCAGTAGGCAGGGGAGAATGCTGGGAAGGAGAACGCAACCTATCGTGTGTGGAGGGAGGGAGAATTCACAAGGGGCGCTTGAGCGGAGAGCAGGGCCACAGTTCCTTGTTTGATTGTTTTGATTAATAAAATCTCTAGGCTTTGAAGGAGGAGAGGGGGTGTTTCCGAGGACAGGGTCTCTGAGATCATGGAGTACTCCAACATGATTCTCCATTCCAAATCCTCAGAGATCCCAGAATTTTCCAGGGTCTGGGCTCTTCATGTCCCAGAAGTCGAGGAAGACGGGGGGGGGGAGGGGGAGAGTTCTGTGGATCCACAAACCTGATGAGGGGAGCGCTAGCTCTCAATGAACAAGTTGCTAGGGGCCTTTAAGATCCAAAAAAGGCAAAAAAAAAAACACCTGTAAAATCTCAGAGATTCCATCTAATGCAGGCAGATGTCAGAAGAAAATAGCATTGTTCTATCCACACCGCCCAGCATTGGAAGCAAGAAGGAAGGGGGTGTTGGACTTTGGTATACTACCTAGCAAGGGGTGTGACAAGGCACTTGACTGTATTCAGGATGACTGTATTCTGCCTGATAGGAAAACGCTTCACATGTCAAAATAGCATAAACCACAAGAATAACACTCAACTGAACATGTTTGCCTAAAAGCATAATTTTTATATTCCAACTATAAACCTCTGTTATAAAGTGTATCCTGGAGGATTTACAGGCTAGCACACTCTAGTCTAGTGCACTGCATTAGTTTAAAAATTGTACAGCGACACCTGTAACTTACTTGTATTTTCCTTTCGATGGGTTTTTGTCCGCGCTCCATTAGGGGAGGGTTCAAGTTCATTATCAAAAAGGCATTTAACATACAGTTAGGCAAACATTTCCAAAGGAAGCTTGTATACATTTATCAGTAAAGCACTTAAGAGTTAATAACTATGCTGAAGTTTCCCAGCCAACACCTTTAACACACTTCTCTCTTGATGAGCTGAGCTACACAGCCTAAAACAGTGGTGCTACAGCCGGGACAAAACTCTTCCAAGTGCTAGGACAGCAGGAAAGAGATGCAGACTGAGGCAGGAGGACCTCTCTCACGAGGCAGCTCTGAATATTTGTGCAGAGTGAAGATCTGCCAGAGATCCACAGGAAAAATGGTGCTGAAACAAAGTGCTGCTTGACTCTTCTCCATTAATAATTAACGTTTATTACCACAAGGGCATGCCATGCCCTGTACTACTCTCTGTTAGTTCAAAAAATGGACTCCTGCTGCAGTACTCCAATGATTATCAAGAGGTCCTCAGTGGTGGACATACTCAGGAAAAACTGTCAAAGCCAATGGTAATATCGAGAGATCACTGAGCTGATATCCTATTGCTGAGGACAGTATTTGGGTCAGCAGGAGAATTGTGCTGAAATTTCTTGAGAAGAAAGTGAAAAGCAGCTGTATTGAATAGGTGTGATGGTGGCCAACGTCAGCTTCTTTAAACCTCTTTATCACCACGTGAACCAAGTCGATCGGTTCAGATGTGCCGTTTCACACTACGGTTTAAACACGCACGTGTCGACCTGGGACCAGAGAGAGAAAAATGCAGTACCAAGAAAGATTCCTGCAGGTCCTGCTGCAGCCATCTTCTCTAAAGTGTTTCAAATGATGTGATTCCTTAACTTCCCTGCACTGAAGCATCTGTCCCCAGTCCATCATTTCAGCATGGCTCCATGCCATTCCTGCAGCAGTTTGCACACTGAATCTCCAAATGACACTTTAAAACAGAATTGGCTTATGGGCTCTTAAGCAAGGCACTTGTGGTGTCCTGGGCCATGCATCCTGTGGTACATATTGTGTGTCTCACTTTGCTGCCCTTAGGTCAATCTTCTTCAAGCGGATCACCGCCAACTGGTGTTGGCCCACTTATGATTAGGTTGTACGTCTTCATACCAAGCAAGACTTTAGACACTGGCCTCCAGCAAGCAGGTTAAAGTGACGAGTGTGGAACCTCAAACTCCTGGATTCAACAGTGCATCAAAACTTTTGATAACGCCAGTGGCAGAAATCTGAAAAAAACATCTAGATGGAATTAAAAGACTCTGGGTCCTCTGTGTGGCTTGTTTTTTTTCCCCCAATTCTGTCAAGTAAGAGAATACATTGGGGGAATAGGCATTTTGTCAAGGAGACAGCAAATCCATCCAAGGCTTTCAATAACGATAAACTTCCACAATGCTCCACATATCATTTTTAGCTAGCTGCTCGTTTCACAGTGGTTCAGAAGCCACTCGGCCAAAACCCACCTTTGAGCGGTCTGCCAGCAGAAAACCATAGGATTCCACCAGCTCCTTGTCTGTCCTGCCTTCCTGTTTCATTTCCCTTCTCTTCTCAACAAACTAGACGGAAACAAAAATAGATGAAAACGGCAACCACGCAGACCGCAAAAACCCAGAATTAGCACCACTCCGTCATACTAAACAAAAAGAGAAAACAATCTTGCCTCCTTTTCCAGCAGCTCGCTGTGCACCAGGCTGGCCTTGGTGTATGAAAAGGCGCCTGCCGAAGAGGATTCCAGATAGCAAGAGGTGATGATCTTCAGGATATCTTCAAACTCCCGAGACTCCAAAGGCACAGACTGAAACAGAGCTGGAAGACGGAAGGACAGTTCATGACATAATCCCATACTAAAACTAGAATTCCTAAAACTAGGAATTTTAAGAATTCACCAAAGACAACAAAAACTTCAACCTTTTATCAATAACGCCATACAAAAAAAAAATATTTTCAACTTAAGAGTACAAAAACAGAAATCAACACCATAATTGAATTCAAAACACAATGGCTTCTGCAGGATCAACAAACTTTCTTTGGCCCCTCAGAAACCCTTCTTGGCAGGAGACAATGTGAGTGACACGGAAATGCAGTTTTCCTTCTGATCAGCCACGCTGCAGGGGTGTGCCTAAAACATCCCACACTCCATCACTACTAAGATCAGCTGCACAAAGTGCAACAACATCTTGCAGGGAACTTTAAAACACACAGCCCAAGTGCTGCCTCCAAACTTGAGGGCAACTAGCAATTGTTTAAATTAACTCTGCATCCCCAATATAATATATTAAATGTGGGGAAACAGAGAAACTCTCAATTCTGCTGTAAAAAGGCAAAAGGCAAATTAAAAGCAAGACAAACAGCTGTGAAGCTTTATTGTTATTTTAAAGTAGTGTGCTGTAATGTCTGAAATGCTCCTCAGACACTTCCCCTTTAACTCCACATTTTTTTAAAAAAAGCATAAATGAATGCAAGGTCTTTTTTTTAAACGGTTACCGTTTTTCACGCCACCACGTTTTTAAAACCACCAAGCAATTTATGAAATTCAAAGTTATTTTCTGAAATCGCAATACCTTCATGGACGACACTGCAGAACTTAACACGTGCACAGGGACAGTGAGGACAGGGTGTTTGTGTTCAGTTGGTGGTCTGAGAAGGAGGGCAAAGGTGTAGGGCACAGAGGAAATACTTCATTGCTTGCACACAAAGTTTAGTAACCCAAAACAGCAAAAATCAATTCATACAAGGAGATCAGATGGGAATCTTTGGTGCTGATTGATGCAATTTTCTGCAACTAGATCACAGTCCTACACTGCAAGTGTGGAAGAGGCATGCTGGTATTTGTACCGATTGCTGCACTCCAGGTGCTAAAACACCACGTTGCATTCAATGTCCTGCTGTCCCCGTCTGTAAGGAACCAGTGGTTTCACTTCTGTCTTAGTGAAAACAATCTCAAATGCAGTCAAGAAAAAATAAATCAGTCATTAGCTTGGCATACGTGCAATGATTCTACCCATGTAAAAATAATACACACTTTAATAAACTTCCAATTAAAACAAATGTTTTGCTGCATTACTTGGCAAGGACCACCTGATACAATTTGCTACATGCCTGACCCTTCGGGTAAAAGAAATGCGTTTATGAGGAGATCCTGACACTATCATCGCTCCTACCCTTCATTTCTTTTTAGAAACTTGCAGGTATCGTGACAGTTAAGAAACAAAATACAATTAGAAATAAAGTTTATTAAGCTTTCACAGCTATCATCTTCTAAAATAGCACTTTTTCCCCTAAAAATGCTTTAGACTCAGCGGTAGCGTCACTGAACATAGTAAATTGGGAAAAGAAAATGGAAAAAACTGACAAGTCATAGAATTTCATGACAGCTCTTGAATCTCTACATGACAAAACTCCAGAAATTAATTCTGGGGCACCCTGCATTCTTTCATCCACAGCCTTTGAGACATAACTCCTTTTATAAGCTATAAACAACATTAAAGATAAACCTATTGGGCCCTTTTGCACCATAAATGACTAAAAAATCATTATTTTAACCAGTGCCCCACTTTGAAGTTGCCCGTCCATGCCTTAAACTGTAGGAGGCACTACCAAAAACAGGGCAAAAAAAGTCAGAAAAAAAAGGATGAGGCCATTTCAGGATTATAGTATTTGTCTATACTCAGTCTATGCCACAATGAAACGAGGATGGTGGAAGTTTTAAATCTTGACAAAACATACAAGTGTTAACATCCACCCTACACTTTGCTTTGGAGAAAAATTTAATGCCAGGTCATGTACTTGTCCACATTTTTTTTTTTATCTCAAGAGAGACTCAAGGCACAAAGAGGAAGTCGAATTTAACACAAACCTACAAAGCGAGCTGCGTTTGTCGTTGAAAAGTCGATTTCCGGGATGTGTCTCTTCCTGAACATGTCAACGCAACTTTGATGCATGCTGACTGCTGCCACCTTTACTGCACTCCACACAATTCTGGTGGCAAACATTCACCAAAAGCACTGTTCTGAGCCATCTGCTTACACGTTAAAAATTGATCTTTATACATTAAAACGGAATCAGGACGGTTCCTTCAGCCTGGTCCATGGCCACAACACTACCTCTTACCACGCTTGAGATCATGGCTTTGTAAAGCTGATATTTTAAATCAAGGCAGCCTTCAAGAAAAATTGCTAAAAGACTCCATTTTCTCAAAAATCCATAATGATTTTACAAACGTTAAGTGGCGAAAAACTGCTCCAGGAGGGAAGATTCTGTACATCACTTCACTCCCAACTCAACACCATCATAAATGGCAGAGCGCCATTACCGCAGATGGAAATAAAGGGCCACCACACACAACGTGATGCCATAGGCAATAACATTTCTTTAAATCATCCCCCATGTTGTTAAAAAAAAGTCTTACCGACAAAAAGGTCAAAGGCAATTTTAAACCCCCTTTTGACCGAACAGAGCGAAACGCATAAAAATTCACAGGGCGACAAAATTCCCATTCAGAGTTCTGACGCTTCACAGCCGGCACTTGTGATGGGGGGCCCTTACGATCCTCCCCAAAGATGGACGCGTTCCTCCAGCAGTCCAACATGTTTGTCACAGACACTTTGTGGAAGGTCCTCTGGATCTGCGTGATTGTTGGCATGGCATGCCCAAAAAAAGTGGGCAAGAAAAGATGCACACCGAAATGCAAACGTAAGATTATCTTGGTGCAGAAAAAAAAGGGTCTGAATATCTAACCCCCGAGAAGCTGGCACCATTTATTTTGTGGTGAAAGAGGAAGAGTCTGGTTTGCATCCATGGGAGAAATAAATAAACAGAGGTGAGGAAGAGGTGAAGACATCCAAGTGTTGCATCGGATCTATACGAAAAACTGAACTAATGGCATAAAAATATTCCAGCTCGCAGCTCCATGAGAAATTACTGACCTACCAAAGCTTATTTAGAAAAGGCATAAAGTGAGGATAGCAACATGGTTGCTCTAATTAAACTACAATCAACTGATTCATGTGTCACGGGTTACAGGAGGATATCAAACATGTGTTCTATGGAGTGCAGAGAAGGGAAACTAATTAAAATCATTATCCAAGACTCATGTGTATTCCCAAAGTCTAAACAGACGAGGGACAGAGCAATTGTTAAATATGCGAGAGACTCAGGGTCACATCTAGGGTACTTTCACATGTCCAAATGAAACAAATCAAAAGCGCACAAGTGCATTCAGCCACTGCTTTTTCCACTGGTGGGCACACTCCTCAATCTAGTCGCTGACAAAACTACACATTTCATTCACTGCAATGCACAATCCACACAACTCATGAGTTTGTTTTCTCTTTTGGTGGTTTCCATGAGCTCTTCTGTGTTACTCCAGGTTCCGTGGCTAAACACAGCTTCCTCAAAAAAAAAAAACAACTTTTGGATTGATTACAGACGACTTAAGGCTTGATCCAAGACGGTTTCAATGAGGAGCTCATCCTCCGCCAAGCAGAAATTAGAATTCTTAGAAAGATTTTAGTCAAATCCACCGTCATTAAACATAAGCCATGTTTGGCTGTGGCCTTCAGCTTCTTTTTTAACAAATCGCACAAAGGTTCGGGTACTGACGCAAGATTTTCCCCCCCATTAGATAATGACCTTCTTTGTCTCCTCCAGCTTTCTTATTCAAAAGTGAGCAGATTTTCAACAGTACTAAAAATTGGTAGTTATATATTGGCTCAAGGATAACTCAACTGTGAATATAATCACTGAAAAGGAAGCTCAATATTGTATTAAAAAAACCTGAAGAAATATGGGGCTTTGCTTTCCAAAACCAAGTTTTAATTAGCACCTGAAATCTAGTGATTTCTCATTGATGATACAACACCATTTCTTTTTTGTGCTGTCTTGCAGGAGTACCGCCATTTTGGCAATGTCAAAGTGTAAGCAACACCGATCTGTTTACATCAGATAATGTAACTATGTATTGTCTAAACATGGCAGCCTCACGCTGTGTTTTCATAGGAAGCCTTTCCCCCGCCTCCGGCCATCCTGATGCACCTCGCGTTTGAAACAAACGTCGCCATTCATAAACGTCAAACAGCCTTGGGCTCAATATCATGTTGCAACCAAAGCCACGGTGTGCTGCGAGACTCCGGGGAACCGCCCCATTCATTGGTAATGAGCACCCCTGGCAAAGACCTCATGAGTGGACTGAAGAACCTAGACACTGTTGGAGCCCCTTGAGGTTTACTGGAGCCAAAATATGACCGTAAGGCAGGTGGCAAAAACACTTCTTCAATCTGTATGGCACTTGAGCTCAAGATTGGAAAGGGAGTGGATTATCACGGTAAGCCACTGTCTGGAAGATGATTCATAAAGGTCTCTCTATAGCAATGCAATATTGAGAAGACTTTGTACTAGTTGATGTATCGCTAATCATAGCCTTAAATATTGGACTCAAGACCTGACCTGGTAAAAGACAAAGGACATTGTCATTTACTGTATTTTTGGAACCCTGTCATTAACATTGTTTATTACTATTCTTGTACAGTGTTCACTGTATTGAAGTAATAAAGCTACTCATCCCGTCACCGTATGATTTAATTACATGTACTTCGCCAGTTTCCAGTGGGGTGGCCGACCGCTGCTGCGTTTGCATATTAAGGACTCCGTGAAAGATCCAATGACGATGATGGGCGTGGTCAATAAGCCACCCAAAGCATGAGACCAGAACGCAAATGTGGAAATATACTTTATATTTCTACTACACCGTTGCCAATAAAAGTGGCGTGGTCTCCAGTTGGGGGACTAAATTTTTTTTAAAAAGAAAAAAAGTAATTCCAATGACGACTGTGGGGAGGAGGGGAGGGGGGGCTTCTTTCGAGGCAGAATAAACTCAACAGGGAAAAGTACCATCTTCACGTGGTTATCCGCTGTGTGGTGGCTGCCTCCAGCATTTTAACTTACCTGCGCTGTTGTGCATTGTCAAGTGCTGACTTTCATTCAGACCTCACGATTCCCGTTTAATTAACTAACCTCCGCAGATGGACCAATCCCAAAAAACATTCTCTACCCTCAGCCGAGTTAACTTAGCGTTCTCGCATAGACATGCATCGGATGAATTAGGACTCGGAATACAGCGTTTGTTTTTTTTTTAGGAATAGTGAGAATGAACAACCTTTCCTCTCTTTGTTCTTCCTGGGAATCTGAAAGTTTCGCCGTGGCTGCTCTTCTGAAGCTCTCTGACACGCCGAAGGGGAACTAGTGTGCTTCAGCTCCGACATCCCGCTCCTGCGCCGCTCGGCAGTCTCTTGCTCCCCCAATAGTTTCTGTCCTTCACATCCAGCTTGTTCGCCATCTTGGCTGGATGTGACTGTAGCCGAGACTGGCAACAAATGCCTCAGAACATCATAACTCTCCACAGATGCATCCCCGTCACGGATCCCACTGCCTCCTCTAGAGTCCTGTGCTTCATTCGAGCTGTTGGTGGCCATTTCTTTTCAGATTACAAATGTAGCGTTCGCTGATCCGTAGTTCAGGAGACTGTTTATTTTTTGCTCTCCCAACTCTCAGCCTTCCTCCGCCATTCTGCCTCTCTGACGTACTCCTTCCTCTCTTCTGCTGTACTCCGCTCTCTAACGCTGCTTTTATAATCTCACGGCGAATTGTGCGCCCCCTGCAGTCTCTGTAGGCAAACAACCACCTACTGTTTTTTTTACTGGGTAGTCGCTCATAACCATTCACAATATTCAGAGATTTTTAAGGACGTTCCTGTCTTATAATTATACTAAGTGTTAATAATATAATTATACGTATATTATATGTGTTATCAATAATAACATACGTATATAATTAATCTGATATTATAATTATTAATTTTTAATTATTATTATTATTTGTAGTGGTAGCAGTAGTAGTAGTGTTGTTGATGTTGTTCCTTACACTTATATAGCGCTTTACAGGTAATGGGGACTCCCCTCCACCACCTCCAATGTGTAGCCCCCACCTGGATGATACGCCTGCAGCCAAAATGCACCAGTACGCTCTCACCACACACCAGCTATCAGTGGGGAGGAGAAGAGAGTAATGAAACCAGTTCATACTGTAGATGGGGGTTATTAGGAGGCCATGATTGGTAAAGTCCGGGGAAAAATGTGGACAGGACACCGGCGTTTGCGATTTGCACCTCGGCTTTACGTCTCATCCGAAGGACAGAGTGAATATCCAGAACCATTTCTTAGTTGGAATCAGTGCCGGACCCATACATGTTACCCCGAATAACACAGACGGCTTTTATTTACAAATGAAAAAAAAAATGTATTTTTTTGCCGTGCATACACTCACCCATAATTCAAAACATCATATTTTGGTGTTATGGATCATTTCGGTCCGCTCTTAATACATAATAAAAGCTTTTAAGTTTGTTTAACTAATCTAAATAATATAAAAAAGCGCTTCGGTATCACGTATGCTTCAATCACACTCTAAACCCTCAAACCTTTCATAAGAGCCACACAAGAATCAATCACACATGCTTTCAGACCGCTCAAACTCCAGCGGGGCAGGAGACGTGGTATCGTTTTTTCCAGTCTACACAGAATATAAACATGATAGAAATCAAACTACACCAATGTGAAACGGATATAGTTTTATCTGAATGTGATTTACGAATAAAAGGGAAGGTATATTCATTCACATGTATCCCAGGCCTGTCATTAAAATTAAGAAAACGGAGGGAAATTGCGTTTTGAAGAAAAAAAACTGTGCTTCTTGATTCTTGATGCTGTCGGATTAAAACAGCACTGTGACTTAACAAATCCTGTCCTCATTTCGCAGAACACGTTTATCTCTTCTCACAGGTTTGCGAGTTGAATCCGTTCTCTAAAGAAAAATATGAATGAACTTCCATGAGTCATTCCACCCCCTACTTGAAAGCTTGAAAAACTGAATTACAGTTGTGAGCGGTTCAGAATCAAAGTCACCAGAAGCTTGAAAGAAATTTATAATCTTAATTATCTGAGTAGTGTAGCAGTTATTTTAGACATACCCTCACTGTTTTATTTTAGAATAACGTAAGAGTGCGTCAAACGTTAGGGTGCGGGGTTGGGATAATCGACACATGCCTCCAAAGTACTTTTTCTAATAAAAAAATAAATTAAAACTCTCTAGTTTTTATTAAACTTCTTAGTAAACTTTTGAACAGTTGCAGGGTTGCGATTTCTCTTCCATACTGGTAAACAAGGCAACAAATATAGCCCTAAGTTTTTTTTCATCTTAACACAACAAAAGTCTTAACATCTGAGGAAAAAAATGAAGACATCATATTTTAGGAGAAGTCCTCATTGGTTTAAAAAATGATCAATTTTAACGAAACATTGTTATTTCTCATAGTTAAAAAAACACACTATGTACGCTGCGTGTAAATTCAATACATCTACCGGTAATGTATGGAACGAACAAAAATATCTAGTCCTATGTTTGTTTACACAGTCTGAATAACGAGCAAAACAAAATCTCTGACAATTTCTGGAATTTTATCAAACCCATTCGGACCGATATTTTAGGTCTTAAAAAGCGGATATGTCCGGGAAAAAGAGGATGTCTGGTCACCCTATCAACGTCATAGCCAGAAATCTTGTTATGTCAAGCTCAAGGATCAGTGTCTCACACTAAATGCTTGGCCACCTGATTGCAGCTGTTTACACAGACCTTACTTTAGACTCAGCCAAAATAAGGACAAAATATCTGATACGTTCCAGTATCTCAAGGATATCTTCATTTGAAAAGCCTAATTTTTTGGAAGGAAGTTGCTCCAGATGTGTGCTTTAAAAGCCCCCTGGTACATTCAACCAAGCGTTCAGCAAAAAATGTGCACTGTGAAACAAGCTAGCACTTCTGCATATGGACTATGACAACGCACACTGGAGGACTATATTGACTCACTGATAGCCTGGACGTGTTTTTATGTCCTCATTTACATCAATAACTTTTCCGTAATCCATGAGAAATTGTTTTCCATGGTTGCCTTTCTACTGCTATAAAACTGCTTTAAACTCCTTTTCTGTACACACCGTGTGCACGCTCTGGGGAGCTGCTGGGAGGGAGCAGCAGAGTCTCTGTGCAGAAAGCACGACAGCAATGCGCAAACATGGCGATAATGTGTCATCTGCTTTGCAGAAAAAAAATCACCCACATACCTCACTGGATAGTAACATTTGCTGACTATAAGGAGCTCTCTGCCTCCAGAGTTCCGGGAGTGAGGCAGTGGAGATGTGAAGATGTGCAGGCCTACTCAGATGCTGTCAGGTCTTCATCTCTGTGGGTACTGCCCCCACTTCCTGTACAACTTCTGAGGTCCTTTGAAGGGGCACCGCCAACGGGTGGGGAGATTTTTGTGTGGTGAGGAGAAGGGTTTTGTTTTGTAGGTTTATGTTTTGAAAAAAGGAAGTTGGTCACCCCCCCAAAAAAAGGATTAGAGAAGTGCAAACAGCTCCTAATTCCAAATCTTAACTCTTAACTCCGACCTGTCTAAAGGGAGTGAACAAACACTCCTCTTTGGGTCTAATCACTTCTTAACCTCTCACTCTCTGCTTTGTTCACTCCCTCACCACAATAAGTAAAAAACCAAGGGCCAGTTGTCCTCTAGAACAGTTGGCATAGCCAAACCAAAATTTTCGCTTGCGGGTCAAGTAGATTTTACACAGCGTTGCATTGTTTATGGCAGTGCTGAAATGTACAGGTCTGAAAAGTTTGTAGTCTTGAAGTGCTGGATGTGTGTAAACAGATAGGCTGTTGGTGGAAGACTGGGCTTCAAGTGCAGCAGCTGCCATAAGTGAATGAGCACCCCGTTTTTCTGTGGTGGTTAACAGGTTTATGGTTTAGAGTCGATACAGACAAATTACTTTGTCTAGATCTATGAATCCACCCAATGAGCTTTGGCCTTCCTCACTGGTAGACATAGCAGCAATGGGCCTGATTGAAGCATTTGTGGGAACAAAATTTGCAGCCGTTCTCAGAGAACAGGCTCTCCGAACGGCCTCTTTGAAAATGAAGGTCAGTTGTCTTCCAGTCCATTTTCCAAGCTTCCGAATACGACACAGAATTTCCTCTTCGCAAACACGGACAGGCAAGAGGAAAGCTCAGTTTTGATTTTGCAACCCACCTACAGTATGTGCAATTGCAACACATAAGTCATCAAACAGACTGACGTAGCTGCTGTTTTTTTTTGTTTAGGCTCCCATTTGAGAGCCCTGCTGCCAACGTTTGGAGACGAAAAGGAGGGAGACGACGAGACATGCTCCATTGGGATCACTGTCAACGTGATCTGATCCTCTCCCCCAGGTGACGTGCGCAACCTGAGATGGCAGTGCGGGCAGCTGAGTCAGGAAACATAGTGTTGCACACTGTTGCATCATCAGGCTGGAGCTCTGAAGCACTGGGATGTTTTTGACAATGTCCTCCCTCCCTGTACACTTGCTAGGGCTCTCCCAGGTGTTGCGTGTGTGTAAGCATGTTGTGGGCTCAGCTGGCTTCGCGATCCATTTCCATTCCACATTGTTAAATGAAAAAAAAAAACAGAGGCAGTACCAGCTGATTAAGTATTTTACTGCCATGGCCTTATTTCTGTGAAGCATCTGTTTTTGACCACATTGCGCATTACATGGCCAAACGAATCAGAAGAAACGGCCTCAATAACCATCGACCGAATAATGTGACAACATTCTTCTCTAAATTAATCCATTTTACCCTGAATTACTACTCCTGGCAGGTCAGTACATGATCTTCTGTAAAGGCCTGATGATCAGAGAGTAAGCCTTTTACATAATCTTTTATGTTGTTCAAGGGACTAAAGGGACTGAACAATTTTAATCATTTATACTGAAATCACCATTCGTGATTACTGTTATTGGTTTAACTTTTGATTTTTAGATGATCAATATCGATTACTTTATTATTACTAATATATATATAACTATACTTAAGTATTAGAATAATTTTTGAATCACCCCAGCTTGTGCCTCTGGTTAAAGCTCTATGAAATGCTATATATATTAATGTATACTGACACTGCTGAACCAGCTGTCTACTATCCCACAGAATATTTTGAGAATATGTTACTATGACTGTCAAGGGAGACATAACACAGCCTTGATGGAGAGGACTAGTGGATGGTGGTACTACAACATTTTGATAAGAGCCAGTACAAACAGGTTTTCGGAAAAAATGAAGGGAGAGAAGGCACTGCCCCTGCAGGTCACTAAGTTCGACATCACCATGTCCAGGGGTTTCTATGGAGACCTTCCTTATTTGTCTCTACATTCCAGTGATGAAGGTAAAGAAGACTACGGAGGAGTATTATAGGATGTAAGCTGGGAGGGTACATGGGATTATCAAATGGGGATCATTTACTGCATTGTGCAACTTATTAAGATAGAAACTAATAGTGGAGGTGGGGAAATAGTCTGTCGCCCCCCGACCTGACTTCTGATATTTGCTTGCATCTTTGAATTCTGCATGTATTGTGGAACTCCCATTGTGGGCACATCGTCAATAAAGGAAGGAAATTCATCTCTCTGCTGTGTCTGGTCTGGTTCTCTTTGGGCTGTCCTGACAACCTGCCTCTTTCATTGTCATCGTGCAACAAGTTTTTATTTTAAATGTCTGTCATTGTTCTGTTTATTAATACTGTTTCAACAGCACTGTAATGCACTGGCCATGCCAAGTAAAGCTCTTTGAAAATAGAGCTCATTTGTCAATTGATTATAATTAGTAGCAATGTAATGAAGCCACTCCACTCTGGATTTTTTTTGTCTTGTTTGTTTTCTACGGCAGGTGATACTGGCATGCCAACAGGAGAAAATCATGCACAACATGATTGCTGGGTTGCAATGTAAAACTGACGATTATTTCTCACAAAATGTACAATGTAAGTCTTATGGGAATCGATGATACAGTGCCAGCCAATATATCAAATTATATGAGTGCCTTCATGTAGCAAATCACTGAGTAGAAATAACTGAATTATACTTTTGAAGGTGTGCCTTATTTCAGGCTAAAGTTTGTCACAGTTTCCGAGATAGAAAAAAAAATGCCTGCGATGTTCTTCAGCAAAAGACTAATTGATGGCATTCCCCATGGCCTTCATTACTGCTTTACAGCTTACTCACAGGGTACTCCTGCAAGCTGATGCAACCTATGACTAACATTTTCTGCCAGGTTACAGCGGAGAGATTACACAAACAAGGCATCTTCTGCCAAGGCAAGAACAGAAATCTGAAAAGGAATAAAGCTCTGCACAAATACTGAAGGTCAAGGTCATGGTACAACAACCGTGACTGAGAGCCCAATTTAGATGAGCGGCCACCGACAGGACCCAGCAAGAATTTTGCCTTTCTGATCTCAAACACTGATAGAGTACTTTTAGTCAGCACAAGAAACACAGAATTCTGGATGTGCTGAAGCCTATCTGGTACCATAGGAGATAGTACCCAATAAGTAGTTTAATTTTGATGAGACAAAAGCATCATAGATATTTCCAGAGCAAGGGTCTTAGAAGACAGAAGAAACATACACTTGAGACATTCCTTGCATTATCTTGAAATTTAAAACACAAAGTGAAAAATAACACCAAGTTTTTTAACTTACATCAAGGTTTGATTTCAACACCACAAACAAAAGCTGAAGTCACCAACTTTCCAGAGCTAGGAGTTTTCCAGCCTTAGGAGTTTATAAGCATAGTCTCAGTCTTGTCACAGTTCAGTTTAAGAAAGTTCTTTAATAGATCTCTGACTTCCTTTGTTTTTAATTAACTTAACTTCATATCTCCATATGCTTAACAAAAACAATTGTTATATTTCATCTCTTTGAGATCCATTGACAAAATTTAATTTAGGTTGGGGGCTCTCATTGTGGGGATTTTATGACATTTATGTATACTGTGAGAACTGGTCATGTAGTAGAGTATCATATATTAGAAATTATGATTAACCATTAATACAATTAAAAGGAGCATAATATAGTCAAACTGCAGATTGAGAGCACTTACAGTTAATTCTGTTATATTAAGGCATGTAATTAAAATGTTCTGAATTTAGAACTGGAGTTATAAATCTGAAGAATATTAACTCATCAAGATTAGTAATCATTTCATTTTTACACCATTCACATATTTAAAACCCGCACAGGGGTTTGGATACACACAACATTGTAATACCATTGCCTGCTTAGTTACAACAAACTCATACCAGCATGCCATCAGAATGTCAGGTATTTGTTTAAAGGTGACTGGCGTTGTGCAAGTGTGGGCAAATCCTGACATGCAGTGTGATTCACATTCTGCTTGAACAGGGCACAGCACTGGCTGAAATTCATCACCACATCATGGCATTGAATGGACGCCTTGGATACTTGCTTTGGTTCTTTGAGTTTTACATGTTTTGTGGAATTCCCATTGTGCGCACATCGTGAATAAAGGAAGAAAAATCATCTTGCTGCTGTGTCCGGTCTGGTTTGCTTTGGGCTGTCCTAACACCCTGCCTTTTACAACAGTTTTTGGTGATCCTCCAACTTTTGGCATCATCTTCAAACTGTGCTAGTTTTCAAATGTACCAGTAACTACAGTAATATAAGTTAAGAAGGCCAGTGGTCCTAATACAGATCCTTGTGGTACACCAGTCTGAGAATTCACCCCATATCTGCACTCGAGTTTCTTTCCATTAATTCGCTTTCAATCCAAATAGATGTTTTACTTTGATCACATACCACAAGCAAATAAAGGATTAATATTTTATGAATAACTTCATCAAAAGCCTTCTGAATTTTTTTAAAGTATGTCATAATTGCAGCTGCTTGTTTAAAGAATTCTAACAAGTTAGTTAAGCAAGAATGACCTTTTTCTAACCCATGATGATTTGTCACCTACAATCATATTGTTCTATTTTAATTGTTCTAGTTTAATTCTTAACTATGGAAAGCACTATTTTCATAACCTTACATGTATTATAATAAAAACATAATTACATCATTTTGTTTAGGTTTATTGCCCTTTTTATGGGTGAGTGCTACATTAAAATGTTTTCACTCAATAGGTGTCCAGAGTGATGGTTCTATATGGTCTATAAATAACTTTGTTTCCTTAAATACAAACTGAACTGGATACCACCAAGCCCTGGCTTTCAATACCTGTAACATATCAGTTTCTTCTGTGCTAATATGGACAATATAACATTGACCTTGGAAAACACCTGACCAAATCATTCATTTATTTATTGTTCTGTGATGTTTACGTATTAAAAATTATTTTAGCCACAAAAATAGTTTTCTCGAACTTTCAAGTACCATATTTATTAGTTAATGATATACTCCAATGCACATCATAACTGACTCATGGCTTTTTTTTACCATGCAGGGGCTCTCTCTTTAGGTATAAACTAAGCACTCATTAGCCATGTTTGCAGCTTCAGCTTTAGTGTTTAACAGTCCTAATAGTATGTTCCAGTTTGTGTGAGAAAAGTTAAACTTTCCCATGATAACCACCTTTTCCTTTCTTCATACGTGTACAATTTCAAAACCAGAATTCATATTTGAATTTGGTCTGATACTGATATAAAGTAAATGACATTTTGGTAGTCTGTAACATAGTGTCCTCCTAAAACAATGCCCACAATGTTTTTTGCGAGTCTGACTCATAGTTTAGATACTCTTTTGGACATAGAATGCTTCATTACCCCCTTCCATCTTTCCTTTCTTTGGAATGCTGCAAATCCAGTAAAGTTGTATTCTACACCAACACTCTGTTAGCTTCAAAGCTCTTCATGTTTCCCTAATGCTTTTCTCACTATTAGGGTGTATTTCATTGTCATCAACACTAATGCAGTAGCTTCTATTTCTTGCATTTTATCCATAATATGCTTGACATTAAGGTTTAATCACTTAATTACCTTTTCTATAATACATTTTATTTGCCTTTTAGGTTCTCTTTGACTCTATACCTGGCCTTTTTCCCATCCAAATTTTCTTTGAATTCTTCCCCTTTCCAGACATTTTGCAACCAAGAGAGGAGTGCAGCAGAGAGATGCTGTAAGTGTGTACTCCAAAAAAATATATTTTTGTCAAGAGAGGATACATGCTTCAACTGGTTTGGAGCCTGTGGAAAGTGATGTGTACCATGTGCTTAGTATTGGTAATACCTGCAATCATACGTGAAGAAAAGCATTTCCGTGTGAACTGGTTACCTTGCTTATTGAATTGCAGCCTTCGCCAGAGCACCTTTGTTGGCACTGCTCTATGGGAAAAAGCAAAAGCCATGAGCCCAAAAGCAAAGCCATGAACTGTACAAAAAGATAAAATAAATACATTTAGAATACCTTTTCTTATTTTTTCTAATAATACTGTGGAAAAGTAACATTTAGTAATTCCTAAACTTCACTTGCTTGCTGTTAAAATAATACTGAGTCTGTGAAAGTCTTTAATACTGACAGAAATTTTGTTTTGGGGGCATGCTTCTCCTCCTATGGCATTGGAAAACAATTTAAGCAAAATCACTCAACAACCCCAAACAAGCAGCTGTGATAATGACATGAGCGACTGATGTAAATGCTTGAGGTCTTGCACTAGTTACTTAGAAATCTAGTGTCCCTCATAAAAATTAAATGAGGTTCAACTTGTCTTTGGCTTTAAGATGATTTTAAGATGATTTTTATCATGAGGTTAATGATCGATTGCTTGATTTAAGAAGTGCAGAGAAGGTGTAAAATGGAAAGAAATGGTTTAATAAAATTTGAATTAACTGAAAAACTAAATTGCTTGCCCATTATTTACATAGTCTTGAGACTATATGCCGGAAATTCAGCACACCTAATGTAGAATGGCAAGTTGTTAATAATATACAAGAGTTAAAGTGGTAAAGATTTTATATTTTGATATATCTTCACTCCCATCGATGGTTAAAGGCTTTCCAAAACCAAGAAAAAATAAATCCACAAGAGGGCAGTATTTACTTATATGCGTTGAATAATTCCTTTTCAGAAGTACGGGCTTTAACAAATTGCCTAATCTGTGGATTTATACATTTGTTGCAAGGAAACAAATAATTTGAACTGGATTGGAAAGTATTCTGGAAACCGAAAATAACGCCTATAGAAAGTAATCACTCTCAAACCTTTCACCTAGAAACCTTACAGAAAGCTTAGGGCGAGGTCTCACGATTATGGGCGACAGGTTTATTTTTCCCGTTTATGGTCGCTGCTTGCTCTTTTACCATTTGCTAGTTCAGCTTTTAAAACTTTTAAAATTTTGCCACAGAAAAGGTACGGATCTTAAGCTGAAAGGAAAGCAGGAAACCAAAAATAAATTATGAAAAATTCAAGCTCCTATTATAAAATGTGTTTATTTGACTCGAAGCTCATGCCTCATGTAAATACTGCGAAATCACGAAAGTGATTCCTTTTATTTTTCCGTGTCTGTGCTAGGTTTGATGCTATGATTATACTGGACGTATAGCTTCTGTACTTTGCTATTTTTTTTCCTAATAAGACAACACGTATTACTTTTTACTGCCCTGTCTTGAAATTAAACGTGTCAATGGTCATCTTCAGCTGACTTTCCCGAATTCCCTTTCCATTGCACTGATAAAACTGCAGACGACGAGTTGCATCATAGTGACTTGCAGCGTTGTAAAAGGAGTTTTTATTTTAATCATTTTTTACCTGACGAATTCAGTGGGGAACCGTGAAGAGGAGGAATGGGTTCCTTCCTAAAGCCTGCAGTAAAGTGTTACAGGTCAAGACTGAATGACAAGGATGACACAAAATGTTTGCATTCATGTAATTTATTTGGTAATACTTCAACCCACCTTACATTTAATCTTTTTCCTCTTAGCAACTCGTACCCCAGACCATCTTTCACTTTTTTTTTCTTTCTCAGTGACACTTGCCAAAACATGCACAAATGTCCTTACCCTCACGAAAAACTGTCAAATTTTCCCATCATCTTTCTCTTTCTTTTGATCAGTTCCTCCAGTTACTCAATAGTGACACTTGCAAACCCTCCACTTGCTTCCCTAACATTTACCCAACAATCAAGAGAAAACAAGACATTGTGTAAAAACTATAAATAAACTTACTAAAAGGATAAAGTTAAACAATGCTTTAAAAATGAATAAAGGCATATATTTTGGATCATTTATTGTGATTACCACACCAAATTGATTCCTGTAACGCTTGTGACCTTTATACAAAAAAGACAAACATTGGGTCAAAAAAAGTAAACTCACACTTGAGGTTACAAGTAACAGAACACAAATTTTTGGCAATAACTTAGCAGTCATATTTTGTGCTGTCATGGGACAGTCCAGTGACTAAGGCTGCACTGCAGAATACACGGATGGCACAAACAGCTACAGTATTTAATTACATTGTAATAATCTCTGCTCGCCTTTCAATACGAAAAGTTAGATGTGGGAACTATGACATTATTACAAACTAAGCTACAACATACTGCCCTCTCACGGGCTTTTATGACTCATTGTTTAGTCTAACATACAGAGTTTTCACTTCAGGACACAGCTCATTCCATGGCTTTTCGTGTCCTTTTCTGTTGTAACTTTATTATAAAGCACTTCCACACACTGAGACATTCTTGGGGCCCGTGGAAATGGAGAAACGTACGTGACACATTTATTTTGGTTTCTGTCTTCAGCAGGTCTGATGAGGCAGTCGGGTTTTGTCAAAAGAGTTGAACATTCTATGAAAATGCATCAGTGAATGAGGTCGAATCATTTGGAAGATATCTCCACAGTGTTTTACTCTGATGCAGCTTTGGATTTACGATACTGGCTCCTTTGGGAATATTAAACAGCTTTTGTTCAAATACCTCCTCCCCGTTATTTCCATTGGCACAAGCTGCAGTGCAGCGCACAGCCCTGAGTTGCCTCAGCTATGTCCATGCACACCACTGAGGACAGAACAGACTGAGAACAGTGTTACCTGGTTAAACCTCCAAAGGGCAGCCCAATAATTATATTCGAAGAAAAAACACCAAATTCTTTCTTAAAAAATATTTGTGCACCACAGTACTGAGACATAATAATATATCTGTCAAGCTTAAAAGTTTTCAGTAATTTTCTTAAGTCCATCCACTTGTTGGCTTTAAGGACTAGCTTGAAGAGTCAGTTTCTTTCCTCCTGCCCTCATCCTGAGTTCCATCAAAACTTCTTGTTCTGTCATATCCATCTTGCTTCCATTCTACGCACATACACGCCTCTCTGCAACCTGAGCACCTTGCAGTAGGGGACATCAAACATGTTTGACATGGGGCTGACTGGGCCAGATCTTTCGACCCCTCACTAGTCAGGTCCCAAATCCCGACTTGCAATCGGAGCTGAAAAACAGAGCGAGTTTCATGGGCTGAACCGAGACCACAACTCGAAAACTACACTGATGCAGTGCTACAAGTGTCAAGTGTCTGGACCCCTCGCTCTCTCATCCCCCTCACCTCGAGCAACAACATCGCCAGCATGATTTTAAACTGACACCCCTTCACAAGAATCACACTGCTTGGCTCTTTCCACATCACTTTGGTCACCCCCTCTTACTTGCCGAACTCCCTACTCTGCCAGCTACAGCGAACGATACAGCACTGTCCTTCACAAACATGTCCCCTGAACATCTCGGCCTCATCTGCTACTGGTTATGTCAATATTCCCACAAATCCTCTCCCGATTGTCAGAAAACATTCTCCTGTACATTCTCTAGACATTATGTAGAGATGCTACAGGTTCACGCATATCCATGTGTTTTCCCACAGTGAGTGAGCAGTAGTACTGTCAGGCAGCTGTACCCTCAGAGCCTGCCAGGACCCTGTGGCTTCCTTGAGAGTGAGGGGTCCTAGTGTTGAACTGAGCTCTTCCTTCCAAGAATGCAGTGGCCAGAGGTGGGGAGTCCCACCCAGAGAGAGAGAACGACAAGAGAGAAAGGCAAATAAAAACAAATTCTGGAGAGCCAGGGGTCACCATCGCCTGCTCCTCCTCTGGACAGGGGTAGGTCCCAACACAGACAACACCACAGTCTTATTTTTCGAAAAACACAGGAGAGGTGAGAGAAACGGCACGGATGCCAGCAAAAAAAAAACAAAAAAAGAAAACGGGAACAAAAAAAGAAAAAGAAGTGCTTTTCATAAACTGCAGCGAGGTTCCAATACTGTACAGGTAAGACGCAGGGCGGCGTCCTTGGCTCACACTTCCAGGGCTCTACTGCAGTCCGTGTGCTCCATCTGCGGGCAGTCAGCGCTGACCTCGCTGGTGTCCATGCTACAGTCCGAGGACTCGCTATCGCTCTGGTCCATGCGCTCCAGCCGGGGGGTGTCCCGCGTGGGGGACGGCGGCGCCTGGGGGTCCGGGTCACCCCCAACCCCGCACGACGCTCCCTTGGCCTGTCGGAGGCAGTTGAGCCACTGCTGCTTGTTGAAAGTGTCGCTGGCCTGGAAGGAGTAGGACAGGACCTGGGACCCACCGCGACACGTCACGCGGAAGAAGTTCTTGGCTGCAAGGGAAAAGGGCAGGGGGTTAAAATTGTCAGGATGTGTCCATGAGGGACAAGAGACTCGAGCATCTCCAAACTCCCACCTTTGGACAGCAGGGATCAAAAGCAGGTGCGTTTGGTGTCCCAATCGATGACGTGAAAAAAATAGGTCTAGTTCAAGGCTCTAAGCCTCAATTACCACAACACAATACGTACGTGTATGGTTGGAATACTTCAAACTCAAAACATATGTTTAGGGCTGCCTATATGTAATAATTCTTGACATAGAACAAATATAACATTCTAAGTAGATTGCAGGTTCATGTGCTTTTTAAATGTGGTGAAAGGGTTACTAGCATTTTAGGATTAGGCAAGTCAACTACCATACTGAGATCTTACTGATTAAATGCTCAAATTACAAAATGCAAAAACCTAAAGTGATGGATGGACCTGCGGCAATCTCTGACCCCAACCAACACCTCTGTCAGCAGGAAGACTTTCAGAGGCGCTTTCTGGGGAATACTTGTTTGTTTTGTAACTAGCGTCCCGAAAGAGGAGAAGAGTTTTGTCTCTTTTCTCCTTTTAGGAGAGAACAGGATTGAGCGTTTTAGCTCTGGAGCTTCGGCAAAGTTCTGAGAAATGCTTGATCAGCCACGTGAGTATCCTATATAGGGGTCTCTCTTAAGGAGAGCAACGGTAGCTAATGATTTTCTCCCTATATTTCCACGCCTCTGTCAGATACCTGAGGATTGAGCAAGGTTTCATGGCCTGTGGACGCCCTCATGTGGTGGTCAGTGGAAATTGCGTATGAGAGACAGTCGGCTGTACCACACCTATAATAACGTTACTCTAGTGTGCTCACTACTACCTACAAGCCTCTCCTATTCAATACTATGCGAGCCATCCAGCCAATCCCAGATGGGAATACTCACTCCTCTCATTGTTACTGAAGGCGCCACGGATGGATCCACCCAATCGAACTTCGCCGTCTTGAAGGTCCTCCCACTGCAGGTCCTTGACAGGGATGGGCTGGCGGTAGAGCTGGTAGCACAGTTGTTCGTTGTGCGTGACGGCCCGCGTGATGACCAGCACGTCTTGGAACAGGAACACGTGCAGTTTCTGCGGGGGAAGCACAGCGGGGTCTCTTACTGACCACAAACACTGACAAATCTGAACACATTAAAGGCGATTTTCGACAGGACAAAGTATGCAGATTTATCTACATGGCAAAAAGAAAACAACAAGCAATGACTATTTCTATTTTAGGATCGAGTAAAGGTTTATTCCACACTGAAAAGAGAAAAAACAACGCTTCGAAATGTTGTATTTCTTTTTTTGCTTTTCAGCATGGAATAAGCTTTTACTTGTTCCTTTGCAGCCTACGCCTGCTTGACGCAGCTACCTACTTGAGATATTTCTATTTTACTTGACCAATGCAAGTAACTGTTACATACAACTCTACAGCAAATTGACACAGTGTGGTAATTCATAAGTGTTACTTTTATGGTGTTATCGTCAATTAAATCTGGTATACATGACTGAATAGTTTCTGTTTGTTTGGAGGTAAAAGCCTAGTAACAAAATAAACTTGTCCTGAATTTCATTGCTCAAGTTGTTTACTATCACTTGACTACATGGGCATAATATTTACTCAATCTTCTGATTACAAGGCTGGTGTTGGAGTGAGAGGTAACATGCAGTAATCTGGCAGTATAACGTTACATTTACAAGATTTAACACTGGTTAACATGGTCACGGATGAGAGGGAGAGGAGTGAGGAAAATGCCAAGATCTTTTGTAATGGAAATGTTCCACACTGGTGAGATGCTCACAGACTCCCAGACTCAAGGATAAACACGCACCCTTAAGATCTGACTGGGAACATGTAACTACTGATCCTCCCTTTCTCACATTAACCAAACAAGCACTGAGGTCTTCTTATCATGTCATGTATGTCCTACAGCAAAGTAAAACGAATATAACCCATCTGCTAAGCAAACGGCCCATTTCAGCACAGACGTTTCAAACTGTAAACCAAGCTTCATGAAATCAAAGCAATTTCAAAAAGAAAAAAAATTACATTACTACTGTGCACTTTATGGTGAGCGGTGATGGAGATCACACAGAACAATGGTGCTGTCTAATGATTTTAGAGAAACCAGCAAGGCAGCGTTGGAGTGAAGACCCAACAGAGCAGCACAAATAGGAATGGTCATCCACCCTGGAGGAAAGGGAGCTACAAAGAGAGGATCAAAGTGATCCTTCCTGCCTCGCTCCTCACTGACCTCAATTCCCCAAAGGTCAGTCCCGACTGGGCTTGGAGCTGTCTGATGTGGGAGAGGTACCAGCATCAAACACAGGACAGGCCCACAGAACGCCAACACTGACTGACAGCCACAGAGATTGAAAAGGACAGAGCTGCTTTGACACAGCCAAGTTAAGCCTTTGCCACTTGCTTCTCCCTCAAAGCCACCTCTGCTGTTCTGAGCAACTCTGCAAGGTCACTGGACAAGAACAGAGGCTCTTCACAGTGAAAAATGAGAATGAAACACAGAAACACCGGTAATCAGTTCGCATTTTGGTGCATTCCAGAGAATTTGTAGCTGATAATTGCACATTACAGATGCCATCATTTTGCTTCTTAAAGAATTACTCATTTTCTAGCCCGAAAGCTTTCTGTGCTCATTTCCCACCAGTCCTGCTATTTTAAAGTTCTAGGATTAACAGTCTTGCAAAAGGAATTTCCTGAAATGTCCTCAAAGATAATTAATTGGCTTGTACTGCAAGGATGGGATGAATATGATAGATAAAAATCTATACAACTATAACACTAATGAACACTTGAATACTGAACACTGACAAAAAGTTAAAATGTGTGTCACATAGCGCAAGCATAAAATGCACAGGCACCACTTACTGAAAATGTGTACACCACTCAGTGCTAAAAATGGACGTTTACCACATTATGTTGTATTAATACCTCTTAGAACACACATATACTGACACTTCTTAAACTCCAACTGCAAGACCGGAATTAGGTTTAACCTATGTTAATGTTATACAGAATAAAAAGGTATACAAATTCCTATGTTAAACATTTCGAACATATAGTCCATCTATTTTCTAACCGCTTTATCAAATACAAGTTCAAGGAAAAACCAGAGCCTATCCTGGCAGGCAAGGGGTGCAGGGCAGGATACACCATGGACAGGATGCCAGTCCATCAGACTCAAAACACTCACACCAGGCCCACTTTTTTCAGAAGCCAATGAGTCTACCAGTTTGTTTTTGGACTGTGAGAGGAAACCCGTGTGACACCCTGACTTTACATGACTTTTATTCAACCTTCCCAGTCAAGGTAACAGCACCCAATTACACTCCCCTCACACAAGGACTCTTTTCCATTTCAACCACAGAAGTCCTTCAATGTTAACCATCTTGTTTGAGCACATGGTTTCTGGCATTTATTTGGGGCTGGAAGCTCATACCATGTTAGAAAGCTCGTAAAAAAGCTACATGAAACAGACATGTTTCTGCTTAAATCTGGACCTGGCTGCCAGGAGAATTTTTCCCCAGGGAACTGAACCTTCCCACCGCTGTCAGCATTCCTCGCTCCTCTGGCCTGTCACTTTAAGCAAAATCTTGGCTGGCGGCAACCGCGTGCAGTTTGGTGCCAGATCTCACACGTTGGAATATTACATAACCCCAGCGTGCTGACACGTTACTCCCATAAGTCTACCTCTGGGGCACAACCACAGGGAGTTCGTGCAAAACAGGAAGAAGTGTGCAAGCACAGGTATTTCTAAGTGTTGAATAACTTTAATGGCAAGAAAGCCACTGCCTCGTCTGCAGAGTACATTTTAATTCCTTTTCCCTTCACCAAGAGGTCACAAACAACACCGCAGTTATCCCAACAGCAAGTTTCATGTGACCCATTGGAGACCTGTGAAGTTTTGTTTTCTTGCTTTCAAAAACGGAACTGTCTGCTGAATGCCCTCCGTATGGAACTGCAGATTTAAGCCATCTTAATTTACCACTGCGAAAGCTCAAAACAGTATTGGGAGGATCCATACTGGTTTAACTGATCAGGGTTCCTGACTTGGGAAGTTTTAAAAACAGCTTACAGAGGGCAATTTAACACAATGCTTGTTTCGCTGCTAGTAGCTTACAGATCTAAGAATTCTCTCTATCCCTTTCTTAAATGATCCTACTTAGGTTGCCCCAACTAAATGGTCAACCAGGTCAAGCCAGCAGCCATATCACCCTGCAACTCACAACTGGCAACCCACTGAAGCTTAGCAGGTGTGAGCCTGGTCAGGTTGCTGCTGGAAGAGGTGTTAGTGGGGCCAGCAGGGGGCGCTCACCCTGTGACTCATGTGGGTCCTAATGCCCCAGTGTAGTGACGGGGACACTATACTGTAAACAGGCGCCGTCCTTCGGATGAGACGTAAAACCGTAGTTAAAAATCCCAGGGCGTTTCTCGAAAAGAGTAGGGATGTAACCCCGGCGTCCTGGCCAAATTTCCCATCGGCCTTTATCAATCATGGCCGCCTAACAATCCTCTCTGTGAATTGGCTTCATTACTCTGCTCTCCTCCCCACTGATAGCTGATGTGTGGTGAGCGTTCTGGCGCACTATGGCTGCCGTCGCATCATCCAGGTGGATGCTGCACATTGGTGGTAGTGGAGGGGAGTCCCCATTACCTGTAAAGCTGTTTGAGTGGAGTGTCCAGAAAAAGCACTATATAAGTATAAGCAATAATTATTATTAATTATTACATGACTTCCAGCTCTTAAACCCCCATTCATGGTAATAACAGGGCTACTCTGGCCTATACACCTTGTGTGTATGAGTTAGCAGTGCTGGTGGAAGACAGCCCGGCGCAGGAAATGGCTCTGGAAAGCTCAGCACAGCCGTGGCGAGCTGGAGTCAGCTCCTGGCAGGGGATACAGATCCGTGCAGGTGTGAGGGCGTGGCAGGGTGGGGGAGACACTCACAGCGCCCCTGTTGTTCTTGAGCTCGCCGTGGCAGCTGAGCACGCGGGAGCTGTCGATCAGCAGGTCGCGCTGGCTCTCCTCCAGGTACAGCAGCCGCTCTTTGTAATACTGGCACTCCGACTCGCCCGTCTTCGTGTTGATCTCCGCTACGATGCCCTGGATCATGTTGATCTGGGGGGGGGACAGACGGACACACAGTAAGGCCTACCCGCTGCACACCTCGTGCTTGTTGTTTGCCGACAGATTAGCAGCCACATGGGAAGCGTGCCTCCCTGTTTATTGAACAGTTGATATTACAGGTTCCTGAACTGTTGCCGATGACAGCAGGGTGACGCATGCTTTACCGGAACAGTTTTCCCAATTCAGTCAATATATCACATGCCACTTCTTTGATGATGCATTCAAAGCTAGCACTCCAGGACCACAGTGCCTTCTACATGTCTCCGTGTAATCCTGTTATCATGTTATTGACGTAATTGCGGAATTGAATTTTCTAGCCAGTTTTTCAAGAACATTTAAAGGAACCCATAACCTATTCAGTACTGAAGTCATCCAGGATAGGAATACTCCTACTGTCCTAGACATCCCTCACTAAGGTAGTGACTTAGCATGGGCAGATCTAAAGAATAAAGCTGAGTACAGGTGTATGCTTGTTTTACAGGTGAATAAAATGGGGACTAGCTTCACAAAACCACTAAGTGAAACACAGAAAGGCGAGCCAGTCAACAAGTGTAGATTTGCTAAGTTTAACATTTTACTACACTGCCTAGCTAAGTTGGTGACAAATGGTACATGGGTGCTTGTACGTGACATCACATTCCCATTGCTGTACGGGTTTTTAAAGCTTAACGAACAAGATCCAGACCAACTGCAAGCTGCCACAGGGAAGCAACAGCAGCTGCTGAGCACAGCCCGGAGACAGGCAGGCTGACGAAAGACCCTGTGCATTTCTCTGGCCGCTGTTGACAGCAGGCTTTCAGCAAGCTTTCAGGGCGTCAGGGCCACAGTAGCAGGCTCAGCCTGGCCCGCTGGGACTCTTGACTGAAAAGTGAGCTGCCGCCTAAGGAAGCCAGGGGGATCTTTCGCTTTCTGAACTTGTCATCCAAGTGGGATAGAGAAGGGCTTTAAAGACCACCTAGATAGGACTTCAGTCTTATTCCCACAATCGTGAAGTAGAAATAAAAGGAATGGCCAGCAATCAGCCTTGTTTTGCATGTTTTAACATGGAGGGCTATTTTACATGCTTTTGTTGGCATCACTTTGTCTCATTTTTAACATCAGTCCATAAAAATATACTAAATATACGGTCGCAGCCCCCTTGCCATAGTTTACCCAGCACATAAAATGAAATGAAACCCCTCGTCCAGTGCTCACCGCCTCATCCAGGTGCTGCCGGTCAGGGTGGTCATTGGCCGTATGCTTGAGGATTTCGCGCAGGAGCAGGGGGTACTTCACCAGCCGGCTGCGAGGGATGTCTAGGAAATTCCAGAGGTCCAGCTTGCGGCTGAAGGGGGACTCCAGGCAGCGCTGCAGGAAGTCCTGGACACGGTGATCCTGCTTCTTGTGGTCCAGCAGAGCCTTGGCTGCCACCTGGTTGCTGCAGTAGCTGTTGTAGGAGTTGAGACAGGGCAGCTAGAGGGGTAGAGAGAGAGGAGACGTCAATGGGGGGGGATTCCTAAAATCAGTGTGGCGGGTTTTCCCGTGTGCCAAGTTAGGGTTTAAAGTTCTACACACATTGTGTGTCCTCCAGCATCCCACCTAACCCCTCAGCATACAGAAAATCAATCCCAGAAAAAGTCCATCGGTCACTTGTTTCTTTCCACTGAAATGGCACTAAGGACAAATATCCATTTAAATGTCAGGCAAATGGATTAAAATTACTCTTTCAGCTAATTCACTGAAAACAATGAGGTGTTTTCCTTCAAACATGATCCTATAGGCCAGTTTAAAGAGTGATGAGTCTTCTTTAAGGATGAGCAGTCCATCATGTGCTCATCATGTTCTGCCAGAAAAACCCTTTAGTGCAGCTTCATTCTAAGGACATACTGTAATGCACTTTTTAAATGTGAAATCACATTTCTACCCAACCTATAGATTTGCCTTAAGTTATTTTTGCAACTCCAGTAAAGAGGGAGTTGATTCTCATAGCTTTCTGACTCATACATTAGGAATGTCAAACTAAGTTACCAGCAGACATTTAGTTATCTATCTCTGAAGAACCCTAAATGCTGAATTCTGGAAAATGTACTGGTGGGTGGATAGCCTTTCCTCTCTTACAGAGAAATGTGAATTATCTGCTATCTCTTATCCTGGATTTATTCAAATTAGACATCAGCGTTTGCAACTACGATAAAAACTCGGTTTTAGAAGCCCTAGTCTGTACATGAGAAAAGTCCCACCCGCTCCAGGAATCCACCATAAAAGATCTTTCCTCAAGAAAATAATTTAACTAAAATAATTTCCCTTCACACTTTAGCATGTCAAGAATTCAGCCAAGAAACCAGTTAAAACTGGAGTTTTCAAATGCATGATGAGGTTGTGTTCTCCAGAATTCACAACAGATCTGAAACTTACAATGCATGCAGAATCACATCAAGCACATCAAAAAAACATCATGCAGCATTTGACCATTACAGTACTAGTAACAGCAAACTTCAGATAACAGTACATAAAGAAATTATCATGAATATCGATCTATTTCACAGACTTCTACCACAGCCACATTTTTCAGTTAACTCATGACCAGTTAACAAGTCATCAGCATTTACGCATTTTAACAGTGACTAGCTGGCTGCACTTTTGATGGCACTCTGAAGGATAATGTTTATTCCACAATGCTGCAATCTTGTAAAAATGTTTTAGATAGCTTCCATTTCAAGTTTACTTAAAGTGCTGTGATTCAGTCTGCAATAGTAAACAGTTGCATACAGGGGCTTGATTTAGCTCCTGCTTTCCCACTCAGACATGAATTGGTCAGCTTGCTGTAAATGATCTAAGATCAAGCCTTCGATGAGACAAAGTTGAATGCGAAACCATAAACAGGGGAACAGAACATTCTTCCCTTTGAAAATGTCAAGCCTTGTGGATAAACAGTAGGGCCACATGGACTGTCATGGTGAACTAACGTGTTGGAAAAAACGGGTTTCCGGTGTTTAAATAAGCCTGCCTACTCAATTCTCCTACCATCTTAATACTTCATATGTACAAAAGTTCAATGATGCATCCATGGCATCTGCCTAAGTCTTCTATTTTATCAGATAAAGCCAGATATGGAGTTGTACTGAAAGTAAGGTGGGAGCCCAACTAAAGTGGACTCTTCACCACTGACCAGCAGTTTCATGGTCTGACATCAGGCACACCAATGTCAGACCATTCCCCCCCCATCCCCAATTTAAAGGACCAGTTAAAGGCAGTTAGACCAACCATGTGTTTTCTAATACCGACTTTAGCGTTATGACCATTATCATTACTTCAGACATCCTTATCCAGTAGACTTTAGGTATAGAAAATTTACATTAAAAGCAAGTATATGGAACAACTGTGCAGCTACAAGAAGATACAATCACACAAAAATGAGGCTACCACAAAAAGAAACGGTAAGAATTAATACAGCACACAGACTGAACACATTTTAAGTAAACTGGCTCATTCCTCCATTCATGATTTAAATCCTCCTAGCAAAATGCTTACACTATTTCACTAGCATTGGCAATGCTCATCAGCTATGGCAAAAAAACGCCAACCCTTCAATGTCACAAAAGTGTAATGAGGCTGGTGTTCATGTTAACGCCTTTAGAAAAACAGGGTAGCTGTTTAGTTGGTTACAGCCTGTAATCTGGGCCCAAATGGATTGTATTTCACAGTATTTAAGGCTTCTTGGTTTTGTTTTTTACCTTGCAAATTGCTCAGTCGCTGTAAAAGCCCTTGCTTAGTTTTTGACCACCAAACAAATTGGCCATTTCTAAAGTACTGCTAAACCCCAGACCTTCCCCCTGTATACCTTTAATCTGCTCTTATCAGTTTGTAGAGATGCACCATGGCAACCAGTTAGCCCATAATCCTTGCTTTTCTCCCCCGTACCACACAGCCTGGTGTTCTTATTCACCCTCTTTGCGGCGTGCATAGTATTTTCCACAGTTTAGTGTCCTTACTGACGTTTTAGTTATATTGGGCGAATTACTGTATATTCAGTCACCATGGTTACTACATTACAACACCACGGGGACCTTGGGCCGATAACTTGTTTATGAAGAATGCTCTTTGCAGCTATTAATCTTCGTTGCAAATTATTGTGGGATGTTTAAAAATACACAAAAACAATAAAAAAAATTACACAATTCAAAAAGAAAAGCCTGCATCAGGCTCCCTGGCTTTCAACCAAGTTTATATATTCATGTATTGCTAGATCCACTGACAGCCAAACCGCTCTCCACATATAAAACAACTGGAAAACCTCTGCTCCAGTGATTCCATGACACAATAAAGAATGGAGTTTATTGAGTAATCTCCCTGAACAATCCATATTAGCCCTGACAAAAGTTCAGAGATTTGGGACACCCTGTTCGATTCAGTTAAGATACACAGTTCAAACAGTCAATTCATGTGGCCTCCAGCACACAACGCTTCACTCGAATTTACAAAGTTAAAATAAGGACATTCAACAAGACTGTCAAGAGTGATAAATGGGCCAGCTCTCAACACACATTTTTTTAGTACAGCAGATATGTACAGCAGTTTGTGCTTGCTGCGTTTTCAAACCTGCTATTGAAACACGGTGAAAAACACTTCTGGTGCTTTGTTTTGGGGGCATGGCAGACAGAAATGCTAAGTGTAATCAATCTGCTTACAGAACTGAACTGCACTACAGTGCTCTCTGCAGGTGGGATGGTTGCTCATCCATACAGGACTATGCTAGTTCAGCCTCAATTTGTCTCAATGAGTCTTGCAATCTTTTCCAGAAGAGGTTTATTTCAACACTATCAAGCTACGCAGACCGTAAAACAACCTTTGGCTGTACTTTTGTGGGGGGAGGGGAGGAAGTGGCACTTTGCAGTCTCTGCAGACTCACATTCACCAGCATGACTGGGAGAAGGGCAGGAATAGAATGGGCTGGAAGTGTCTGTGCATTGGGGAGGGGTGGTTTTGGGCTGATTGGTTGTGATGCCCCACTGCGTCTTACCCAGCCCACGAGGATGTGGCCAACATGCTCTGTCGAACCGTCTGGCTTCCTGGCTTCTCGGAGACGGCTCAGGAGATCTAAACCATTGAAAAGAAGCAGTTTTAAAAAGCTCCGTACCTTGGCAGGGAAAAGAAATCTCAAAAAAGATAAATTTCCACAGAGCTCACAGCTGAAACGTTGTGTTTTCTTTCTTCTCTTTTCAGCATGGAATAAACCTTTACTTGTTCCTTTGTAGCCTACGCATGCTGACGCAGCTACCCACCTGAACTATCTCATACATTTTGCCTGGTTACAAGCTTCTAGCTGTAAACATGCCAGACAGTAAGTTACAGTACAAGCATCAGGGTAGTCTTCACAAAACCTGGAATCATTGCTAAAGAGGACTTGGCTTCACTGCTAGCACGCCCACCTGGAGCAATTTAGTCGTGTGTTAAGTTTGCGTGCATCATGGTAAGTGTTCAGTGTTCACTTAGACACTCAAATACCCAAAATCCATTTACCAGATTTAAAAAAAACGTATGAGTTGTGAGTTTCTTTTGATACTCAGTACAGAAACACCACAACATAAAACAGTCTTTACATGTCTACCCTGCCTCTGGGGACTTAAGTAAGGTTAAACTGCACAGAAATGACTTGCTATAAATTAAAATAAACTGAGAACAGAAAGAAATTCCTGAACCTCTTTTTAACTATTTTCAGAAACGCAAGTCTGAACACAACCTGATTGGAAACCATCCCTCATCAGCATGCACTCGTAAGTAACTATAAAGGGATAGGGGGGCCGTACCTTCATGTAAGGGGATAAGGGAGTCCAGGGTACCAAAGATCTGGTTCAGCTCCTGTTCTGTCATGATGGAAAGCTTGAGCATGGGGTCGTGATAGGCCTGAGAACGGACAGACAGAGTCACTTCAACAGGCTACCGCCAACAAAACCTGTGCCTTCTGACCTGGACAAAGCATGACCCACAACGGCATCATAAAAAAAATAACTGGACAATCCATCAAAAAAGTACCGGGACAAATTTAATTAAGACAAATACATAAGAGGGTAAGAGTCTGATAAAACACAGACAATTACCAATATGTAAATTACCAATAGGTAAAAATTAAAATGTTATGCCCTACATACTATGGGTTTGTAATAATTAATTACATGTTTTTCAGAACACTGCTACACCCCTCTTTTCCATCTCCAAACTGTTAATGGTCTGAGAACAAGTTAAAAAGGGTAACTCCAGCTAAGGTAGCTCAAAGAGTTACAATAGTCATTTCAGCTCATACCCTATAAATGCCAGTTGAAAAGGTTATACATGCTTATTAAAAGAAATGTACTTCAGCTTTTAAAGCACATCAGTCAAAATGCATTTTTTTTAAAAAAGCACCAGAGAAGGAACCTCTAATTGGATACAAAGTTGACAAAAAGTGATGAGAACATGGGAAGTATACTGATGCCCAGGCTTGATGAATGGTGAAGGCATTTTAATCATGGATAAAGCCACACTCAGTGCTATTATGGGCCAGTAATGAGAGTCTTCCATCTTCCCTGTGAAATGAGTATGCAGTTGTCACCATCTGTATTACGAAAAAGTAGGCGCACTGAAAGAGACTCAGTGCTTCGGTGTTTTGTACTTGAGGTCAGCCTAATCCGTCAGCTAGAGAGCTCCCATAAATCTGATTCATTACAATGGAGATGCTTGGATATTTCACATTTTCTCCTACACCTGCCCAGCACAGATACTCTGCCATCTGAAACAGGGGAGATCTGGAGCAGAAGCCCTTGATAGGAGCACATCCATCTGACTTAAACACTGTTAAACACATAACTTTGGCACATGCTGTGAACCACAGGCAGGATTCCTGCTTTCAGCCCTGGCTAGGTCAAGTCACAGCACCCACGTGTGAACCTACAGGGCTGTGTCTTCCAGGACATGGGGAAGGGCAAAGCAGCTGGCTTTGAAATCACCTCGGTCTCTTTACTGCACTGTTTTACTGCAATTTAAGAGGCCTCACATATAACCAGGCTGCTTTCTGAGGTAATGCATCGATTGGGTCGTGCTCAAGACGAAAGCAGGACCAGATGCTGCTGGATTTCAAACAATCCCCTGCCCTGCTTGGGTGTGCAAAGGGCGAAGTGAAACGTGAACTGTGCTTCCCACATGGGTAACAATTTTATATGTTAGATGAAAGCAAACTATGCCAATGTGAAAAACAGATCTCACCTTCTTTGCCAATTTCAGATCTTCTATTAAGTCCTGCTCTCCCTGGGACAGCTCAAAGATTGCCTGTTAGGACAAAGCAAGCCTCTTCAGAAAACTGCGGCACACTGAAATCACTCACACCAAAATTATTCCTTATAATTATTTGAGACTCAAGCCTATTTTTTTTTAAGTGACAGCTAACAACATTAGAATATCTTGATCTCAATATGATATAACCTTACTTTAGACATTGAAACAGGAATGGAAACTTTTGTCCTATACTCAAGAGAAAAGTGTCTGAAGCTTCCTGACCACATTTTCTGAAACTATTACATTCATCAAATCTGACTTGGAACTGTGCTGTGGGGCTTTGTCTCATCAAGCTTAATTTCATTCAAAAATAGTCCCCCAGAAAACTTAATTTTTTGAAAATGCTTTGCAGCAGAGGTCAGGAAGATTAACCATAATTAACTCCTAATTAACCAAAATCAGAGGTCTCAGACCCCAAAAAAGCTGTCCCCAGCAGTTTCTGTTTGAACTCTACGCAGATTTTAAAGGCAGCTCAATTGCACATGTGTTCAATTTGTCACGCTACTGCTCCTGAACTTAGAAGAGACTACCACTTCTGTAGCCTGTGTTGGTGAGGTAACTTAAGTAAGGAGTTGGGGGGCATGCGTGAGAGGTTTTCGAACAGACCAGTGAGTGAATTTAAACCCCCACACCAGAAGCGGTTTGTATTTCATGGCTTAGGGAAACCTCCCACCTTCTTGTCCCTCTTAAATCAACAACCACTTTACAGCTTCTCTACACTTGAATGACAAGGGCAGCGGGCTCTCAGTGCTGGCCTCTCTTTTATTGAACATATGCAATGTTTAATTTCACAGGGCTTTTTATGTTTTTAGTAGACAGCTTTCATGCCTGAAATGTAATTTGGTTATGCTGTCTCAACACTGGATCTTTTAACATGCAGTTGACTATATTCCCTTCTACCAATCACAGGTTACCGGGCCTTCAGAATGTAAGGAGGTGCTTACACTGAGCCTGTCCTTGCAGACTCAGGACTAGTGCAGGCTGGTATTGAGGTGCAGCAAGACAGTCTTATAAGGTAACATACTGTTCCAAGCTGTGGTTTTAACTTTGTGTTCCAAGAGAACTACTTTGTAAATCAAGTTGATGCAACACTATCGCTCACTTTAACCAGTAAATTACTTGCAAGACCTAAGAACATCCTTGCTGAACATATTCAGGAACCAAATGCTTAAAGGGCTATGACACCCTCCATGAAAAGCAGCTGAAGTAACAACTCACCTGTGGTTTCTGACTCTTATTTCTATATTATTTTTGTGCCGTTTTCTGATCTCTCATTTTGAAGTTTCAAGTGGGAGGAATTTTAAGATACTTGTACTGGAATTCCTTAGTGATGGAGAAATAAATGACAGACCTGCAGGGCTTTGAGACTCTGTAGCAGCAACTGATTAAAAAAAAAAGGCAACACCAACACTGTATTGCAAACGTCCTGCTGGTGTTTGAAATGTGAGGCTAGGCAACATTGTTAGAAGCATGATTTCACCTGCAATATCTACTTTTATTACCCAGAAACCAGTAACAGATCATCGGGATAATGGAACCTATAGATCACTATTCTTCACCAGTAAAGCTTTAGCATTAAGATGCTACAGAACAAGAGTCCAACAAACGCTACAGGGGACAGAGCTTCTGTGTCTGCAAAGCAGCCCTGTGGCCTGGAGCAAACCCTCACCTCCTGGCGCTTGATCTCCTTGGAGGTGAGCATCTGGTTGAGACGGACGTCGAAAGTCTCGCTCCAGAGCTTGCTGTCCCTGCGCTTGGTGATGGCCGGGGGGGCGTTCCTGCTCCATTGCCGCTGGCTGAAGATCTCCTGGCGGCTTTCGCTGCGGAAACTGATGGAGCGCTGGGGGGCGGAAGGCAGGGGACAAAGTGAGGCTCACAAACACTGGTCCATCTCTGCAAACCCGTCTGCTGCTAAACAAGCTGATGCTGGCAATGAAGAGCGGTCTCGAATGACAGCGCTGGGAAACCCATCGTCTTGAACGCTGTCTTGTCTGAGCACTGGCATCCACAACATTAAAAAGCAGGGGAAAACGAAGTGGGATGGAAAAGTGGTCTTGATTCCAAAGGTGGTAGACATGCCAAGGTTGTAACAGGTTGGACAGGCACCAGAGAAACTGACCTGATGGGCACAAGGTAGGAAGCAACACCTATAGCTGGCAAGTACTCAGAGTCTTTGAATGTGGGCATCAGATAGGTATTGATTTCAGCCGTACAATTAAACTGCAATTTGAATTTCCACAAGCCCAAGTCCACTTCTCAATGTGTTGCCCGTGTCTAATTCAGTCATAATATATCCCTATATACATAATAAGAAGCATTACATCTCTCTCACAATCTGTAACATAAGACTTTCAGTACTTGAAGTCTTAAACAGACAGATAAAGGTTCATTAAAAATTTGACAAACTCCTTGTCTTCACAGAGGACCGAAAGGGCTAATATTAAGTTGCACTCTACAAACACTATGTTGTCAAAATGAAGCCTCTGCCATTCTTTAACAGATAACCTGTGAAACAATTGAAAGTCATCCACTGGAAAAATAAAATTATTTTCTTGGCATACCCAGCATTTACTCTGATGCATATTTTCACTGCCTACACTCAAGATTGCAGATTGAGGAATGGCCTCCAAAAAGAACATTTTGTCTTCTCATCCTTGAAGCAATATCAGCAGAGGGTGTGAAAAACACCTGCGGGACCTTTCACCCTCTCCCCCTTTCTTATTTACCCACTGATAAAGAGAATTTATTACACTTCTCCCCATTCTTCAGTTTCCCACAGTGCAGGCCACAGATGGCAGACGTGAAAGCTGAAATGACCCTAATGTGTCAGAGTGCTGTGATTTAGGACAGATAGGGATTAATTGAGAGTACCGTACACCTTGTCTGACTCCACTTAAGCCGTGTGTGAAGACGCAGAAAGGGAAAGATCAGGTTGTGTGATAATGGGCAGGCAGCGACAAAGAACTGGCTACCTGTTCTCAATACCAAAACAGCAGTGTTTCAGACACTCGCTCTCTCTGGGACATGCCGAGCCATGCAAAGACACTTATTTACTTACTCCAACATGACCACTCTTTGGTAGAAAACGAAACAAAAAGGTTGAATCTGCTAAACAGGTGGGAATGTCCCAAATGTCAACAAGGCCGCCCTCACCCACTGATACCAGTTTATCTGCACAGGCATGGGCATGCAAGTGTGCGTTGGCACATTTGCGAATGCCAAGAACAAGTTTGTTGCTTATTCACTGGCTTGTCACTGGAGTTCTACTGAATGCTGCAGTGCATCCCAAACAAGATGGAAACAAATAAAGCAGACTTGTGAAGACTTCTGTTTGTTATCCTTAAAGACCAGAACAGCCAAACAAAAATCGGGCGCAGCATCTCTTGAAATATACAAAATCACAAATGATGACTCTTAAACAGGTTTGCAAAAGACTCCCACAGCTTTTGGATTCTCATTTTTTGTAATGTATGGAAAATAATAGAAGGAAATTGTTTATAGATATTTTCTAGCTCAGTGCTTTTTCAAACTTTTCTATCCCACACTGCACATAAATAAATATACACATGCTTCTGCATCATATCACTGGTGCAAAACAGTGTTATTAAGATCATGAACAAAATTTATGTTTTAGTTTATGTCCTTTAAAATTAATCTGTGCCATATGCGATTCCCATATATAAAGCCCTGGAGTGTGGTCTCTGACTCGTGTTTGTACCAAATGACACTTTGGGTATACCAACAAAATAATTGTATTTTTTCAGTGGATGACTTTTCCATGATTCTGCAGCTCATTCGTCAATGTCCGAGGGCACACCAGTACAGAAACGCTAATCTTGCTACTGAACACCTTATTCGCTGTTGTAGACACCGTAGTGTTGCTTTACTGATACTGTGACTCAAACTGCTATCTGTTACATGACTGAAACATTCTAGGAAAAATGTCTCTTCAAGCTGTCCGGAAGAATGCTGAATTAAAAAAAGCTAGCACTGCCCACTGCCGTGACCACCACTCCTGACAATATAACAAATATTTTCCCCTTGTACTCTTAGCCTGGAGAAATTTGTAATCCACATGCTGTTTTTAGTTTCTCATGAAACATACTGATCATTCACAAGATGCAACAAAGACAAATGAAAAGAATGTGTTCAAATATGGGAATTATTTCTATGAAAGGGTGTAATTTTACAAGAACTGGTGTAGATCTCACCATAAGATCTTAGTAAGGGGCATGGACATTCATGAGGATAACTGTCCTGTACTGTGATGGATATCCCTGCCTGGACCATACCTGGAGGGTCTGCCCAATCCGCTTCAGGGGCGTGGCCTTCACTGGGGGGATGAGGTTGGCCAGGGACGTCACCCGGGACAGGGGCTTAACCCGCTTGTTGCTGGGCTCCTGTCAAAGACAGAGGACACACACGACATTGTGAGAAGCCTTTCAAACCTCAATAGTCAGAAGGCACAGAAGAGAGCCCTCACCAACTGAATGCAATGCCTAACTCAGTAGGGAAAGCTGAGAAATCAAAGAATTAGAGTAAAAGCAATGCATTTTACAAAAGTTATCAATATCTTTAAAGGTTATCGATTAGGATAATGTGCTTACTGGTTAGATATTAGCAATCAACGAAGTTAATTTCTAACGTGCGTCATTCGTAGATATTGTATAGCTTACTTAAGCAAAATTAAAAAACTCTACCACCTTCCAGGAGAGGAGACACAGACCTCTATCCTCTATCTATTGAAATTCAGAAGAATGGAGGTAAATACTAACATACCACTACTCTAGTCACTACCTCAGCTAAGCATTTTTAAATGCTTGTGGAACATGTCACAGTACATTTCTTACAGATGTATTTCAAAATTCAGCTAAAACAATCAGGTGGCTCTTCAAATGCACTTTAACATGTATTCAGGTTACTACTAAGTTTTGTGACAACACCCATACTAACTAGAGGTCTAGAGGACCGAGGAGAAGTGATTATGCACTGATTTAGGTCTTTCCTGACCTAGACCTTTTCTTTTTCTGCTAATCTGAGGAAATGTCAGTACAGCAGCATGCTTAACCAGCATCTACCTAGCATTCCAGGGAACACTCTAATCTTAATCCACAGCCAACAGCTCCCTATGTCTGCTTCCTGCCTTATCTTTTAGGGGAGCTAAAATGACCTTTGTCTTCCCTCTATATAAGCAGGAAAAAACGTTCATACTGCAACCAAAGCCCCCTGAGCAATGGAAAAGCACAGGTACCTTACGTCTCACGATCTCCATCCAAGTCCAACATTGGGCACGGAGTGCTGAAAGCCGCACTGAACCACAAGGATGAGCGACACTGCTAGTTTCCTTCCCCGAGACCAAAACACAGCGCTCTGTCTGTCATCTCTCCTTCTAGGCCATGCCTGGACATCTTCCACAGCCATTTGCAGCTACTGCTCTGAAGGAATCCCTGCTGCCCTAGCTCAGCGCTCACCCACGCGGCTGTGGCGTCCCCCCAGAGGTTACGAGCACCTGCAGTACAGCCCTAAACCTGGCACGGAGAAAGCCAGAAGCAGCAGCCGCTCGCAGACTCTGCAGATCAAGAGAGAGCAGCTCTGGCTCCTGTGACTGAATGTGAGGACCTACATTTCTGCAGTACCTGCGAGACACAGGGTACATGTTGGGTCTGCCCTTCAGTCTGCACGCAGAACGCAGGGGTGGGGGGGAGCTCAAGGATTGCAAAATTTCAAACGTAAAAAAAAAGAAATAGAGGGCACTGGAGGGAGACTATGACAGATCTCCCAGTTGCAGCGTCAGTTCTCTCAACAGCAGGTCTCTCTCTCTCTCTCTCCCTCCCCTCTCTCCTTCACAACAGCGATATCCTTGTGATGAGACCAGTCTGACGTCAGTGCAGAGCTGGATCTGAGCACGGCCCCCTTTCACAGAGTCCACAGCCCCCTCCACACACTGTCTATGTCAAACACATCCTTATCTGACCAACTCCCATCCTGAACATGACCAGACTGGAGAATCTGCCTTGTACAGCACAGTCCTATTAGTGCTGAAAAGGATTAGTCACATTTGCTTGAAATTTGCTACATACAGCCTGAAAATGATTCCCCCCTCCCTTCACACACACACACACACACACTTCTGCTTTAAATTGCGTGCAAGTTCATTTGTCTGACCAGCGCAGAAATTCAGAATTCAAATATAGGACCACTGCTGGAATCTGCACGTCTCTTAAAAGGTTTATATGATCAGGACCTTATTTTTACCAACCTTTTTCCTGAGCCTCATCCTTTTTAAACATGAATAATTAAAGAATTCACTTAAGTCACAAGATTTTCTATTTCCCCTGTAACGACAAATGCAAAAAGAGTTTGAAAATGGCAAAATCCAAAAAACGAGACCTTATAACCTTCTCATATATAACCCATCTAAAGATCAAGCAATAAAATGTACCATGGCCTATTTTTTTTTGATGACTGTCTCCAGGCCTGTGCATTAGGGTGTCTTACGATACCTACTACCATCAGCTATGCCTAATACAATAGGTATTGTGTGCTCTGTAATGCATTATAATAAAGTAACATGATCGTTGCAAGTGAGCTGAGTTTAAAAGAAAAATACCTTTGAGACAGGAAAAAACATGCATTCGGGCAACAAAATCAAATACCTTTTCACATTATTTTCAGGTATGGACTATGAATACTCGCCATTAATTCCAATTATTCAGTAAGATCTTTTGGCCAAGCATTATAATATGACATTATGTAACACCCATATTATATGCCACAGACACCACATACAGGATTCAGATTTCCCCCCTCAGCAGACAACAGAAGGTCCTCCAGCTAACTCTTTGCTCAGCTTTTATCTTGCTGTATTCACAAGGGAAGAGTGGCTACTCAGTTCGCTGCTGTCCAGATCAGAGAGACTGCCTGAGGTCTCTAGCCACCCATTCGGCCTCTTATCTCTGTCTTGTAAAAAGGCTCTTTGGAATCCGATCACACCTGGCTGCTCAGCTAGTTAGAGCAATAAAAACAGCCCACACAGTGCAGGTACTCCAGGACAGGGATGTGTGTTTCTTATCCAGATTATCCTCCCCAGTCAACCCCATTATTTGAGAACACTTGTCTGAGATAAGCAGGTCGACCAACCAATTGAAGAATGCCAAATAGATTGGAGCTCTGCCAAGGTGGGCACTGACTGCCATTTGATTTTCTGCATTTGCTGTAGTCAATGGTGATTAGTTACAAGGGACTTCCATTTCATTATCTATAGGAGGGATTCATCCAAATAGGAGATAAATACATGGCTTGACTGGGAATAGAAATGACAAGATCCAGGATTTGTGGCTCACACATTCCAGACTTCAAGTGTTAACTTCCATTAGTTTTCATGCTTGACCACTGTTTATGGGAATATACAGTAACAGAGGTTATAACTAAGGTGTTTTCTCTAGATGGAGGTAATGGTTGCATGAAAATGGACTTACTAAAAAAAAATCTCCCCTCTGACAGTACTATTGTATGCAATAAGAAAATTGAATTTCTTCCATGGGCAACTCACATCAGCTAACAATTAGATTAATATTTTCATTTAAAAATATCAATAGAGGATCAGAAGCCAGGAATTCCGTTAGACCAAGCCTATAAACATTTATAGGCTAAGGAACATTGACGCAGGCAATTTTAAAAGTGGAAAACAGCTTGCCTGACCCTTGAAGCTCAGTAAACTTTCCGTTTTTGTGACGTTAAGGAGGCTTGACTACATTTTCTCTCTCCCTCTTGATAAGAGCTGGACAGCAATCAGCCCGTTCCACCTTTGCAACTGAATTGATCTGAAACACACACTGCAAACTCCCACACAGCAAAACTCACTGTAGCTCAATACACCCCTACTGCTGGGCTAAATGGCAAAGATACCTTCTGGCAGGCTGTGCTCAGCTGGATAGCATAAGATCAATGGCAGTCTGTGATGACATTCAATCTGAAAATTAATATGCTGCTATCACAATTGCTGACACCGGTGCAATGTTCCCCTTACAAAAAACATCCTCCCCCTTGATGACTTTTTCTTTGTAGTTGCAGCTCAGGGTGAAGTGAACAGAGCTCGCTCATTAGAGGCAAAGTCTATAATTGGCAATAAAATGCACCTTCAGTTAACCAAATAAGTCTGACCAGTATCTCCACAGAGAATAGAAACACACACACTTCCAGACACAGCAGGCTAACCAGACACACATTCATTTAGAGAATGAACTTCAATTACTACCATTAGCCATGTCTGGTCAAGGAGATGAGCAAATATACAGAGATCTGCATTTCTCCAATCACAAGCTAAAGAGAATACAAGATAAAATATGAGGAAACAGGTGACCATGCTTTTTACACAATGAGGGAAACAGCTGGAAAAAAAAGACCAGTCTATCTAGGATGATGATTAAAAGAGGAAAGACCACAGCTTCCATAATAAGTATTGGAGATTTTACAAAGTTGTAACAGTCACAGAGCGGTTTATGAATTCATAATGGTAAAAAATGTGCAGCATCTTCTATAACACTTTACTTTCTCTTTAAGAGAGGCAAATGTTAGCACTTGCAGAAAATTGGGGGAACGAACCTTGATTTTTTCATACTGGGGAAAGCAGAGCTGTCAGTGTGTTCTTCTGCAAACAAAACCTCGTTTAGGCAACTCAGTGAATGAATAGAGATGTTCTATAAACTTTTACTTTCAAGATAATTCCTCACTTGAGCTCCTTTTCCACAAATGGCAGACTGGATAATGCCCAGAGGAGTGTGGAGACTCCTTGACAATACTGAAGATCTCCCACCATGAAAGCATGAGAATGAAGAACTAGGACAAACCGCCCTGCATTGTCTCTGTACTCACTGACCTGGATATGTTAGTGCATTAAGAGCTGTGACCCATCAACCCCCCTTTTCTCTCTTCCCCCAGTGTGTTTCATTGTCATAGAGCAGAACACACACAGAGTGTCAAGCTGACTTGGCAACATGCCTGAATCTCATTGTTGCTTTGCATCTGTAAATCCTTCCAGCCCTCCAAATGATTACAGCAATGCACACGACAGAACTGAAATTCATACACCTGCCTTAGTCAATGACATTTTAAAAATGTACAAAACTCCCAACCTATTACTTTTAAACTGGAGCTTTTTAACTAATATGCTCTACATTAAAAGGATTACCTCTTTCAATTTAAAAGTTAAAAACTGCCATTAACTTGCCTTGCTGGAGATATGGTACGGTAGGTACAGTACTTTTTGACAATTGGTGCTCAAAAAGTGAGCTACAAAGACTCTAGTGCAAAATGTTTCCCCATTGGGAACTGCATAGGACCTTGGACAATACTTTTTTTGTGTTTCATTACATACCATTGCGAACTTGGCCTATAGAGCCCTAGGTAACACAGAAAGAGACAAACATCGAAGAATCACATAGGATTCACCAAGCAGCTTTCTGGATTGAAAGAGTGAAACCTCTTCAATGACAAGCCAGAACTCCTGGGAAGATTTCTGTATCACTTTTTGAAGCTGCCCTCTGCCATTCCTGGTTCACTAAACTGTGAAACCAGCTTGACTCTGTTCTCCTGGGAGTTACAGCAGTGTCAGCTCTCGGCACAATGGCACAGCAAATACATGTGATCCAGTCTTGCGGGACTTTCCTGAAACAGGCCTTACATAACACCCTGCAGGGAAGGGAACTGATTGTTTTGAGCGTTATTAACCTGACAAAGCTATATCGCACAGGGTGACTCAATGCCAAATTCCCTCGATGAATTGTTTAAAACACACAAAAAAAACAACTGCCAGTTATTTCATATTGTAAATAACGCAACATCTTTACCTACAGAAATAGTGTCATAAAAAGATTTTAATGACAAGCACAGCTTTCTGGTCAGCACTAACAGATCAACATTTGACTTTCCCTGGATGAGTCTGCACAAGTTCCCTGTGCAATCCCACACACGCTGTACTATAAAGTTCTTCCACTGAAGCCAAGCCTGCAGTTTCTATTCCAGACTAGTGCCCACCCACATCAATGTGCTCCTTGGGTCACCGAGGACTGACTGACCTCTGGCTGACTAGAGCATACCTCTTCCACACCAGCATATTATCCAGCGCAGATAAGATTGCACTGTGTTCACTCAGCACTGTCAAGGTTTATTACTAAAACGTTAAGAGCCTGTTATAAACCTAAAGAAAGTACAGAGAAAGACACAGCTCTGTGCCTGTGCAGTTCAGTGATAAAGCAAGCCCTTCCTCACCGAGTGAAGAGTAAAGCAAGGACTTCACCCCCTACTCCCACAGCTACCTTATGATACCAGCTAACACCCCATGGAGTTTATCTCCAGGCCACCATGGAGTGTATGCAACAGGCTGTATAACTAGCAGAGGAAAAAGCTACTTTGTAAACTTGCAGAATGTCTGAACTTATTCAAGCTACAAATTAGAACTGTAATTTACCAATGTAGTTCATTCACCATTCTGAAAAGGGATTTAAAGCACTGAGTAGTGCCATCACGCAAAAGGCTCTTCTACTTACTGTAGGTACAAAGATCTCCCCTACTAATCCACTGTGTTGGAAGTCATTATATCCTTGCCATTCTCACTGAGGAAAGGTTTTATTTAAACAGATCATGAAGGCCCAAAATGGAAGCCAAGTGCCCATTTCCCTCTGTGGCGGTACATGTAAACTGATCAGCTGATCCAGACTTTCATACTGCAAAAGTGGCACTGGTGTCTACCTCTGCTTTTCTCTCTTATCCAAGTTACACTTCCAAAATGCATGCAGTTAGGATTCAGCAGCCTACCACTCGACCAGAAACGCTTTTTTTTTTCCAGAAAGACCCATTGGGAAAACAGTTATACCCACTTTAGCAAAGAATGAAGCCCACAAACGAGGCAACTTGGGCATGACACCGATGATGTCATGCTTGAGAAATTACCACAGACTTACGAGTCAGCCCGTGATAAAATCTGGTCATTGTGATTCAGGACCAAAAGCATATTGTATGTCTCTTAGTAGCTGTTTAAGGAATACATGCAGCTATAATAAACACCTTCATTTACAAAGAATTTTAAAGCAATGAGTCTTCAAAGCTGCTTTTCCCTTGTGTCTGAAATAAAAAACCTTCAGAGTCTCTAAGGCACCATTACACAACTGAACTCATGTTCACTTTCAGGTAGAACACTGAAATGTATACAATTTCTTCTCAGTAATATAAAATCAATGCTTTTTTTTGAAAATGTCAGACTATCAGTCTGTGCACGTTTCTACAGCTGACAGCTCTAAAAGACAGCTGACTACACATATATGGCTCTGTCCTGTACCTTTAAAAATGAATGTTTTTTGACATTTTCTATACATCTCTTGCCAATTCTGAGAGCGTGCCTCTCGGGAATCTAAATACCTTTGGATCATCCTGCAAGTACCTCCTCTACACATCTACAGGAAAAGCAGGAACCACAGGTCAGATAAAAACATTTTCATAGCCAGATCATCAAAAGTAGCACGACCCTTGTGAATATCTTGGGTAGATTGTTCTTTGTGATCAAAGTCAAAACAACTTTGAGGAAATAAAAGAATGTCCTATACTCTTTGGACTGCTACTTTTCGCCACTTTTGGTTTTGAAAGTCACAAAAGTTCCATACATAAGCACTCGTCTGGTAAACCCAAGGTTAAAAAAAATTCTTCAGAAAAAAAAAAGAGCATCTTATATGAAGAAACTGGTCCATCTGAGATTTGGCCACTGGAAAAGACTTCATGTATTTCTATGAACACAGGTGATTGGCGGCAGAAAAGTTTCAACTGCACTCAGCCATGAGGTAAATCCGCAAACACCAAAGGAATAAAAAAAAACACTACTGTGATTATTTTGTGCCGATAAAGGTCTGTTGATTCATTCCTTTATTGTAACTCGTGCAAACTTTAGAGTGGAACACTGTGCTCAATGTCACACACAGCTGCAACTTACAAAGCACTCCACAGCGCTCCTTTTCGATTCCGAAAAATGGCAGCTCTCAGCAAAAATGAAAAACTTTTAAAAACACCCTCAGGAAATCTCGATTATTACCGCCTATGCAGCAAGACTGTCAATTTATCATCTTGAAAATCTTCCATTAACTGTTTACAGCCATTATATTCAAAAGTATAACATAAATTAAGAACAAATAAAAATGATTTTTTTGATCATTTATGGTAAACTAATTGAGGCTATGATTATTGGATGGTTAAGAATGGGTACTTGAAAATGGCTGTCAGGCTTCTAAAACGCAAGTGTTCAGTCTTCCACCTTGTAAAGGATAGCACAGCTGGAGACTGCTAAATAAAACTGGGCTATCTGGTACAGTTTATTGAATGGCTCGATAGGTGTTTGCTCATCATTTTAGTGTACTTCACTTGTTCCTGTCTTCGGAAGGTGGTGTCAGATGTAGTGTCGTCAAAGTATGATTGTTGCAACGGCAATGTGTCTGAAGCTCCAGTACTGTGCATGACAATGTGTATTTCGCACAACGCCAGGCAGTTATGGATGTTTGAAAGGATGTTTTTCCCCTACACTGCTACAGTATGTGAACAAAACACAGTCTAAGAAGAGGGAGGTCAGTGCATTGTGTGTTAATTGCATGGCTTTCCATTCATTCTGCCTCTACAATTCCTTATTAAACATGTTATTACAAGTATTAACCTCCTCCATAAACACCTTTATCAGACCCAGCAGGATGCACAAAGAGTGAATATGAGATACTGCTGTGCTTTCCATGCTCTGCTTTGTGCCTAATACTGTGCTGCCCACATACTATTCAATCTTAACCACTCTAGATTTTGTGTCCTTTTCACTTACAAAGAGTCCCAAATTTGAAAAGGTTGCTGAAAGAGATCCTCTTCAGAAAAGTGTTGTTCCTTTCCCTCTCTGTTTGGACTGAATGCTCAGAACTGAATGGCAGACCTAGACTTATTTAAAAAAAATAATCAAGATGACCTTATTTTAGTATGAAGAGGTTAAAGGAAGGGAACTGTGCCTAATGCAAATTAAGAGATAAAATTAGGGTAATCTTCTTACCCTAAAAAATTAATTTTCAGCTGTGCAGTCTTCACACACACACACAGAAGGCTTCACACCTGTTAAGTTTTGTTTTCTCATTAAGCAAACAATTAACCTCAACTCGTTCCTTATTTTATATTTTTTCAATAAAGTAATTGTTCCGATGCTGTACACCCCCCAAATAGTCCTTCATGATTGCCCTGAAACAAGCAGCTCTCTCCAGGGGTAGCGATTCCCTAATCAGCTGGACTGAATGCTAAGAGTTCTTCACTGGCTGAAGAGACGGCATGACTGGAGAGCAGCCAGCTCTATGATTTCAGGCAAAACGGCACTTTGCAGTCTTCATACGCAAACAATGACTGAGTCAGAATTATAATGTTAACAAGAACGGCATCGCAAAGAAATGCGAGCTTCAACCTTTTAGCACGTTTGACTTTTTCCACAAAGCCACAGAGGCTAATATTGGAGAATTGAAGATTTTTTTTTGCATCCCTACAGTATACTTTACAGTCATTGGGGCAATTGCACAGGAGCAAACCCTTTTTTCTTCCGATATTTTTAAACTAAGTAACACCCATTGTTTGAAATGTTTATCGGAAAGTGTATGTTTTATCTGGCACTTATGCTGAATGGGCCGCCACTAAAAAGGTACTAATACTCAATCGTTCTAAGTAAACATTAATCGCCCAAAAATGTTAGTATCGGTTATGCATGCGAATAAAACCCATTATCTATACACATCCTGATTCGGATGTAGACTGACAATCGTGAACAAACCACCGAGTACATTGGCAGCCACTATTAAAACATAAGAAAGCGGTCTATAAATCCCTCTTGTGAAAATCTTTATCTTAAACAGTTAGGTATAGTAAAGCGTTTGCGTGTTGACCATAATATTTAGGTTTCACCGTTTTAAAATTAATATTTAATCTAATAGTAGCAAACGTTTGAAGCGTCTGTTATTGAGGCATATTTATTGTTTCTCTACTAATTAATGTAATGTAGCGTCGAATTTTAAAACAAGACATGAAAGGTTACTTATAAGCATTACATTGATACATTGCTAATGTGGAGCACAGCAAATCCCACAGGTGGTAATAAACTCGCAAAAACAAACCTTAGTGCACCGATACAAACAAAACTAATAAAAGTTAATTCTTTTACATAACAATGCAATTAATTTGGTGAATAGGCTTTTACTGACCACGTTTTAATCAGCCCATTTTCGAAGCCAACATCTTTATAAAGAATGGTGCTTTGTCGTACATAGCATCAATGTTTAGGTAATTACACGTTATAAGCAACAATAAATACAGTAGTATGCTTCCATTCAATGCCTTAAGAGGGTAAAGTGGATGGCTGCTAAAAACGTTACTTTTTTACGTTTCAATATAGAAAAGCACAAACCCACAATCGAAACACTGGGGGATTTAATGTAGCTTTACCTAACCAAAGCGAGTTGCGTTTTAAACTAAAGCTTCACAACAAGACGCTTTTAGCACACGCACGGAGGTTATTTTAGAAAAGTAACCTTGTTCGATAAATAAAATATAAACTAAAAAACATGAGTTCACCCTTGCAGTAGAAAATTCCATTTAAATCACACATGCCTAAAAACCGTCACATTACTCATTCAAACAAAAGATGTAACCTAAAGCACCGTTCAAGTAACCCATTACTTCCTGCGCTGATCACGGATTAAAACATCAAACAAATTGATCCAACAAAAAAAAAACTAACCCTCAGTGCACAGGAAACGGGTAATTTAAATACAAACAGAAAAAAAAACACAAATACAAACAGCTCTCTCTTCTTTTTACCAGTACACCTACATTTAAAAAAAAAGCTTCACAAAAGGATTTTAGTTTCAATAAGCTAAAATAGCTAGGCTTTTCGTTTTTAAAAACATACAACTTTGCTAGTATGATATCTAAAAGAGAGTGCGAGACACCGACTATAAAGGAAAAGGGAACAAAACTACAGTAGGTTTTCTTCGAAACGCTACCTCAGCTTCTTTGACAGAGCTGCTGCTGACCGTCTGCACTTCCAGCGCACAATTTGCCCTCTTGGCGACAAGGTAAAACGGGTAATCCTTTGCCACCATGCTGGCAGATGCAGAGGTCACAGCAGAAGGGATGGCAGCAGGGTAGTCAAAGGCAAAGCTGTGTCTCCCAGCCACGGTGCCCGCCAGCTCTCCCAGGTTCCAATCCTCGCTTAAACCTCTGCCAGCATTGCCCGGACCTCTTCGTACACACGCGAGAATGAATCTCCAGCGAAGAGCAGCAGCAGCCGCCGCCGCCGCTGTGTAGAACTGCATAAAACCGCCTCCTGTGATGCGTTCAGCACGCCTACTCTTGGGAAGTATTACTGAAGAGCGGGGGGGAGGGATGGTGGTTACTCTTCCCTATACTAAAGCAAATCACTCTTTTCAGGCGCACGAAGAAGCAGACAGCGAGATCTGTCTCCCATCGAGTTACTGCAGAGACGAAAAAGATATTTGCGCAAAAGATATTGTAACGCATTCGGCATACTCCATTGAGGCGGCTCTCACAACCAATGGAGGCCGTATGCGTTACAATATCTATCGGTAGACCCAGAACCAAAATGTAAACACAGCTATTCATCTCTTAACTCACGCCTTTATTGGTATAGTAAGTTGTTTCATTTATTACAAATACAATTTCTACTTCTTTAAAAAGATATACGAAGTAGTATGAGTTTACGGTCTTTAAGGGTGGCTCGAACTGCGTGAAAATATAGGCACACAGGTTTTAATAGACTGTTAATGTCGTCCGTTAATCTATCCTGCACGTAAAGATGCCCGTACATACAGTATATGCAAAAAAGAGCAAATAACCTCCTTTTAAAAAGTAAAATATTGTGTACGTCTGTGTCGTATCTACATGATTTAACGTCAAACAGCAGATAAAGCGTATAACGAAGAAGGTACCAACATGCATTATATATGATGATAATCCGACTTGATGATAAACTATTAATCATTAGCAGGGGTCAGGTGATACCAGATCGGTGACACTTTTTAGTGCTGTATACTGCTCGGAAATGTATGCTGATATACTGCAGTGTATGAATTTGTAGGTGGAATTTACCATCCCCAAAAGTTAGTTACTATAAACGATAGATTGTATCGTTCACAATATAAACAAGCTTCGAAACAAACACAAGACTGCCATTGTGCTGCTTTCAGCAATTTCTTAACTGTTCTGTCAAAATGATTGCAGTCTTCACACCTCATCATAATTAAGATAATCTACCATTGTGATTCTAATCTTTTTTTATTGTGAATGAAAGACTTCTGGTCATAATGAAATAAGGATAAAATGAATTATAGCAAATCATTCATGGGGCTAATCTTTGAAATAACGCTAATTCTAGCTGGAAATACACTTTCATACTCTATTATTGCACTGTTCCATAAGCCATAAGCAAGTTGTACTGACACAGGCAAAAGCCTGTCAGAGGAGGAAGGAGAAAATCACACCAAAATGTTCCAACAGTCTTGGTATACAGACACACAACCCAGCAGCCAGCAAAACAGCGCTGCTCAGATTGAAGAGAAAAAAAATGATTCACTTGTCAACCTGCAATATCAAACCCCAAAAACCAAGTGCTATTCCTTGCATCACAGTTGTCTGTGCTGAGAAAAGCTATTGCACAGATTTTTTTTTTGCCTTGTAGCAAATTTCAGTGCTGTGTCTGGTTTGTAACCTGAGCCCCCTACTCTTTCATTTGCACAACAGCAGCTCCAGCAAACAAAGCCCTCCAGCCGTTCCAACAAGCGAGCAGTTTGCAGGTTTTTTTTTTTTCTATGCAATAACTTTAGCATGCTTTTCCAAAAGTGTTCGTTAGATGATAGGGGTGGGGGCGGCGGTGGGGGGCTGGCTTTGAGACCTGTGAAAATCTTTCATTCTATCAAACAGACAGCCTCTAACAGTCTCGTGAGGGCAGTATTTTGTGGTGTGGCGAGTGTGTAGGGTTTGTAGGGCACATGGGCTAAGAGTTAGTCATTTTCAAGGGACTCTTTGAGAGCTGCTCCTGTTTCAGACAGCAGGAAATTGGGCCCAGTTTAAGAGGCTTTGTTTAAAGAGGCTGAGCAGTTCCTGCTATTGTGTTCCTATCTGGCCCTGGGAAATGGGCCATAGCACAGGCCTCTAATCCTAGCCAGACTTACACTGTAAACAAACAGCGCCTTTACATTCAGAGAGACATCACTGAAGCAGGGCACAGCCTACTGAAAACACTGGCGACTGAGGATGTGGTTGCCCCCTACAAACAGCAACTAAGGACAGCCATAGTTTTACAGCCCTCGAACCTCTACTTTTAACAATACTGCTCAGAGAGTTTAAAAAAAAATTAACCCAACTGAAAAGAAAGAAAAAAAGACTGCGTAGCAACTATTTAGGGATAACTGTTTGTAATTTAAAACAAGATCTGCAAATACCGTGTCTCACTCATAAGAAATGCACTCAATTTATTAACTTTATTAACTATTAATAAATGAACTCAATGTTACTCCTTGAAAGTAATGTATTAAGTCAAAATGGCTTTATAAAGATGTTAATACAATATGTAGAAAAAGAAGTTTCAAGTGCAGTTTGACATTTGCTGCACTGTATTTTACATTTATGGACACGTAGCTACCAGTTTGAGATACCCACATTACTGATTACACAGAAAGCAAGCAATTTCCTTGTGAACTTCTAAGTAATGACAGACAAGCAGTCGTCTTTCCATTAACAGCCTGCATTCTCATGAAAAACACAGAGTACCCTTCTTGACAGTAACAATTATTTTGGAAATTTTCCTTGGTCAGAGCTCTTGATTTAAACTGCAGCAGAACTGTTTATCTGCCCTGCTTCTGCGATGCTGCGACAGGAAATTCGATGTAAACACCTAAAAATACCTTCAGAGAGTTGCAGTCTTTGCATCCTGTTCCTGTCAGATCACAACCTTACAGACCCAACACAGGACCGATGACAGGAACCCCAAGCACGCTCGTCACTGCTGATCACCGATGGGACAGTCCAGGGCAGTGAACAACAGGACAGCATTCTCAGTACTGCGCCCCTGTTAACCTTGCACACCACTTACTTCTGAAACCACGCAGAAAAGAGGGCATCAGTGAAGCTGGAAAGCAGAGGGACAGTCACGCCACAGGTAGAATACAGCAGCAAAAAGGCATTAAAGTCAGGGGCATACCAACAACATGCCAACAATAGCAAGTCATCTATCTATCCATCCATCCATTTTCTAACTGCTTCATCAAATACAAGGTCACAGGGGAGCTAGAAACCATCCCAGCAAGCAACAGGTGGAAGACAAGATAGACCCTGGACGGGACACCAGTCCATCCAAAAGTACACACACTCACACCAGGGCCAATTTTCCCAAAGGCCAGTTTAACATATCAGCATGTCATTAGAGGGTGTCATTGGAAAATACAAACTCCATGCAGATAGCACTCCAGGTGCCTCCATCCTGCCCCCAAGTAATTTACTTCTATTTTTTTTCTCACCTTCTGATCAAAATAAAATGATTCAGCTATTATTAAGGCAACTGGGGTATTAACAGTGATCTCTAACCTTACTGCACTGAACAGGGGAAAGCAAGGACCATAATTATAGGCCAGAAACGCATAGAGATCCCTTTATAAAAAGATTGAAATGTTAACATTAACACTCATATGAACTGAAGAAGTTTCTGACACCAAGGTTTAATTAATTAGCATCCAAAAGCAATTACTGTGATCCTGGTCTTCCACATAATGTAGTCATCCTAATTAATGCAAAAAAGGTCATTGCAAGTCATGCAAAAAGAACTGAGATGCACGGGAGTCAGAGCTTAGGAGTCAGAGTTTAGGAGCACTGCGACAGTTTTTGGACAGCTAGCATTTAAAGACTTCCACCTTCTACCGGTCTGTCTGCTGGCAGGCCAGAAAAATATCAACATCTCTTTGTCAGGCCTATTTAATCCTCACCACTTGAGGATGACATTTATTTCAATGGCTTTGCTTTGGTATTAATACAGCATGTTAAAAGTTGTTTAAGTTCAGCTTATTAAGCTGCTTAATGACCGCATTGATGATGCAGCCTGTTTTTCTAGATCAGGCAGGTATGGCAAAGAGACAAGAATTTACCTCCTACACCTCCCTGCCACTACAGGGTTCTCAAAGTTCCTGAATCTTGACAGAGTCTGATATACAGCAGGTGACTGGCTCACTCACTTATTCAGCCCTGATCAAATTAGAAACACTGTGCAGGATCCAAAATCAATGAGGCCTGCTTGCAATTGCTGGAAATTTATTTTAATAAGGTTGTTAATAATTTGGACTTTTTGTCAAGTTAGAACAGATCAACTGTCTGCCTTTGAAAGAATATGTCATGATTTTTACGGGCAACACCTGAAAAGAATGTCAATTATCTTCCTGATCACTTCATTAACTGGCACCCTCTATGTGATTAATACACTACGCATAGTGAACCATCAGACACCAGCTAATGTACAACTCTGAATAAACCTAAGTAGGAATCGGACTTAGAAATTACAGACGGAATTGAAAGTTCTGCTCTCCTCAGGTTTGCAGCTCTTACGTGACATACTGACTGGCCGGCAGACCGTAGTTTACATTGAAATATCTTAAACTGAACAGGCTTTTCATCTTACCTTTTGTGTATAGTGATTAAAAACACATACAGATCTAACCCCAAACTTTGAACCGAGAGAATAAGACAGTGTCATTCTGTGGTCAACGGTTTGTGGTAGACACATGAGGCAGAGTGGAGAAGTCTCTTCCTACTGTACCTCACCAATTCTACAGCATACATGAGGAAAATACAAGCACAATTGTGCATCTGGGGGCACAACAGTCAGCCACACTTTTTCACTTTATTGCACTGACCAGGAGAAAGGTAGGGACCACAGAGCTTGCTAAGGGGCAGAGGGTTTAGGTGCTTGATGCCGTTTGTCTCCAGGGGACAGGAAACTCACCCCCTTTGCATGACAGCTAAGAAACCCCCCCAGGGTGCAAATTATTTATTTGCCAAGTGATAAAGGAACTTTGCATTCTATTGCAAATCAAACAAAGAACTGTTAGATAGAACAGGAAAAGACATTAACGTGAACCCGATAAAAATAAATACAGAAAGCAGGAGAAGTTTTCCTTTATCGTTTCTGTATTTAAAATTGAAGTAAATCAGAGTTCCAGCCAAGTTCTCATTCTGAGTAGCACTGAAAAAAGGTGTACTTTTCAGACTAAAGAAATCCACACAAAGGACATGGCGTTTGTAGCAAATGAATAAGAAAGACACCCCTTATGGCCTGGCATCTACTTATCAGAGATAAGCTGAGGAAACACTTGAGTGTATGGATAACACTTGGAAAGTTCATTTAAACAGCTAACAAGTTCAACAGAAATCAATGCGTATAAAAAAAAATGTTAATTTAATGCATGCAATACTTTCACAACAAGAGATCTCTTGAAGGAACAGGATCCTCCAAACTGCTGGGAAAGGCACTGACCTGTCTGCACAACTGTCAATCATACAGGCTGAATTTGAGCCTCAAGTCACAGATGCACCTTTTTTTGTACTTATGTGTCACCTCGGTTAACTTAGCACATTGAACAGCGACCCATCCGCCCTGGCAGCTGAGCCACTGCAGACTGATTTATGTAACAAAGCAAGCTAAAACAGTGCGTGTGTGTGTGTATGTGAAAGTGATTCTTCTATTCCTCGGCAGCACACCCAATGCATATCTTACATTTTTATACTCATACTTTATCACTTCTAAACTTTTGGATTATATAATAAAATAACATATCATTTCAGAACTATGAACAGAAAGATAGTGTAAGTCAAGCATAAAAGCCATTCAGACCAGCTGGGAGTGAAAGGTATTAAAGATCTTATTCAGCCAAAGGTTGCTGTGAATTCTAATAGACTTGTAAATTAGGGAATTCACTTCCTGGTCCACAGGGTGCTGAATTTAGCCAATTGTCTGGATATCTTTAAATCACTGAACTCTTAAGGCATATGAAGTACAGTTTAAATAGGTGCAATTAAGTCAATATTGAACTAACTACAACTTTCCTGGGTATTAAAGCTGATGGTCATTGAAAAATGCAGAAATAGCAAATAAAAGTTAGTCTTCGGGAACTGCAGTTATGGACCCCTTCTGCAGGCTTGAATGGGGTTAGAATGGATATCCAGATTTTGCATTTTAGATTCATTCTAATGAACATTTGTCTGCATCCTCTTGTTCCAATCATGTTTGTTTCTAAATAAGAACTAAACACATCCCAAGTCCATTTTACAAGAAATAGTGATTGTTGTGCTGAAATGCCGATTCAAAAGTTGTATGTAAAAAACATTTTTGTTCTAAGTGAACTGTACTAAATTACGAATCTTTCACACTCCTTCAGTACCTCCTCAGATCTCAGCTGTTCAGGCTGCATTTGCAGACTCCATGATGCACTCTTGCCTTACACCTGCTTTATCTCATATTACTGTCGGTATTCCCTTTCACTGCACATATTGTATCTGCATTACACACCAATTGTTGAAATTTCAGTTTCCTGCACTATGTAAACTCCTGCACAGCCTTACATAAACTACTGAACTCAGTCCAGTTGCCTAGTGTAGTTCCAGATAAAAGAGACTATTTACAACTATAACTTCATATTGTTACCTTTGGGTAAACACATCAGACGGCATAGTAAATACTAACCCCTGGAAATTTAATCGACACACATGTAAAACGAAGCCTTTGAAAGTAAGTTTAAATCCCCAATGCCCATACTGGATCACAGCTACTGTAAATGCTACTACTTAGCATTTTACTGTGGAAATATAAATGAAAATACAGTCCTGTGTATTTGGTAAGCATGATATGAAATAGGAATGGCTGGATACAGCAGGGGGCTCATTTTCCCCCTGTTTACATGAGCTGTTTACCCAGGTGAAGGGTCCCATTGAGATGACTAATCTCTGGCTCTAAACAAGTGCAAATGAATGCACTATGAATCAGGCTGGGACGTATGTGTGAGGCTGGGGCAAGGCAAGTGAATAGCAGGGGGGTGCATCTTTAAGGATTATTCACTATTTCAGCAAACACCTAAATTATTGAATCCTCCGCATCTGAATCAGTTCCATTTCAGATCCATGAGTGCAATGTGGGATTGCCAAAATTCACAAATAAACCCCACAGATGCCACAGGAATTCTGAAGAGCCCGTAAAACCCAACAGTTTAGTGGCAATCATGGAAATTCCATCTCTAACCATCACTTACATTTGGTATATGCCCCCCAAAAAGTAAGAACAATCTACAGTACAAGACGAAGGAGAACCAACAGAAAAGGAAATATTTTATTTTAGAAATATTAAAAAACAATTAGAAATGCAAAGCATAAAAGCAAGATTTATGCACATAAAGACCCAAGCTCTACAAGGCATAAGACTGTGGTTAAAAAAGCAAAACCAACAAGGCTGCATTTTTCTATGTGTTGAATGGCGCTCTTATCTGCGGTTTTGTGTGTCAGAGTTGGCATTTACACTGGACTTGCTTCTCAGACAGAGTCCTCTGGCTGACTGTGTGCAACAGTCCCTGATGATGTAATCAGATAATGAATGTGCTGGATCACCAGAAACACATGATAAACCAGTTTAGCTATAATATCGTGGAGCCCCCTGTCCTGGAACTACAGTAGGTTTTCCTTGTTAGTAGGGTGAGGAGTATCCCCACCTGTCGCATGGGAGTCCACGGTCTGATTCCTTGACAGGGACGCTGGTGACGTCACTGGGCTACATGGGCAGAATGGCCTCTCATCTTTACCCTTTCTTAGATTCTAGGTCTTTTATTTGGGGTGCTATGTCATCCATGTCATGATGAATCAAATAATCTCAGATACATTTTGTCCTCACGTTAGGCAGAGACTTTCTATTATCACTACACGTTTTGTTCCTTTGCGGTGCAGATGCTGTACCTGTTTTATGGCACGATCAGCCGAAATTATTTCTCATTCTGCGACAATGGGGAGAAAGATCCCGACAAACTGGGCAGCCTCACGTTGAAGGGGGGAGGAACGAAGAGTGTGATGTAAGGTTTCCAGTCACAGTGATCACAGTGTGATAATGCCAAGGCCAGACAGGGTAGCCTTTTGAATGGAAGGCATTTAAAGTTGAGCAGATTTAATAAAACACCCAGGTGCCTGCCAACTGAGAGGGCTCCTGAGAGCTCTGCTTTCAAATCTCTTTTTTGGCACTGACTGAACCGTGTGTCCTACTTTCTCAAGATCTGACAGCTTACCTCCACTGGCCCATTTCCTTTGTTTTTCTCTTATTAATTAATGCCTTTTTACCTATAAACCTCTAGCAGAGTTCTATTTTTGGCTATACTTACACCTGCAAAATTTCCACGATCTATCCCTAAAGCTGCAAACTCTTATTAATCTAATTTATAATGGAGCATGCTTCTACATACTATATAATCTTACACATAGTTGTGCAGAACATATAGCATCTGTTTTTAGGAGGATCTGTGTCCCGAAGAGGACACTCAGTTTGTGGTCAGTGTAGTGTTCTTCCACATGGTCTTGGGAGCCAAAGGGGGTCAAAGTTCCAAAATGTGATGCATATCATTCCACTGGCCATTTCTCTGGTTAAGTGCTTCATTTTCTGTTGTGATGTTTCTGGAACCTCTATTAGAACTGAGATGTGTCTTTTTCATATTGAAACTTAATTTGTGACAACATTTAACCTTAAACTTGTGTGAACTCAGTAATGCACCTGGGTATCAATATTTTCGAATGCAGTTGCAAGTGGGCTGTGACACAATGGCCCTTCTAATTGTGATAGGACCCACAGCAGCATTTAGCACAAGAGCATCATGTAGTGCAGTTGCCTCATGTGATACATGAATCCCAGTGCGTGTTCGTGGACAGAATCCCCATTGTTTGAGCTCACTTTAAATGTCTAGCGGCGCGTTATATAATAAAGCCTCCTTCACATGTCTGAGACTGAACACATGTCGGTGTCCCGGCATGGGTTCAGACAGCTGAATTGAGTCTGAAAATTGTGGTGTACAAACCCCTGATGTAAAGCACTTTATGGTACAGTTTGTATTCTGTGAGCTCAAGGATGAAGCTGGTAGCGTAAAGAATGCAAAGTTGCTGTAGCAGCTCCCAAACAAGGAAAGAATTGGATCACATCCTGCTTTCAGTTAGATAAGTCTTAGTGCCTGTGTTGTGTAGGCTGTGCAGCTCAAAGAGTCGTCTCTCTATCTGCACTGTGGTTTCTAGAACTCCCTCTGTTGTCGTCTGTCCAGTTTGTGTTTTAGTGAAGTTCTATTGCTTGTGCTGTACCTGCTCTTTGTTGGAACAAATCTCTCTTTGGACACTCCGTGTTTCCTGTAGGGATGGATACTTCCTGCTCTGTGCCTGCTCTTCTGACAGATGAACAGAGACCCTTGCCAGTAGCATTCCCGACAGGCTTCAACCCCCATTCTCTCCACTACACCGTCTCTTTGATAAGACTTCAGTCATCGGTCTCCAAAAAGGGCAAATTGCTTTCGGTTGCACCTCCCCTACTCTCCGAAAACAAAAACAAAAGAAAACGTTGCTGTTGAGCAACATACCTGAAAATGTGTCAAAAGCTTAGCAGGTTACACAGTTGCTACTGCTGGCAAATTTAAAAAAAAAAACAAGAAAGAAAAAACAATCTACCTATAGACCCAAATCTGCAACCACATCAGACAGTCATCAAAGGGGCAGAAACAAAAACTGTCAAAGAAAGGAAGTCTGGTATGACAGCTTAGACACGGCTCGGCGCTTCGAGAAGCTGAACCAAGGATCTTCTCTGTACTGGCGCCACGGCCTGGGTCTGCCCTGTACATTCTGCATACCTACTCTCTCTCTCTCCTTGCTCATCCTGCTTTTAAGTGTTGCATAACCGAAATGTGTGGTGCTACTAAAGGTAACAAACCCTTCTCTGAGCTGTAAAGTTGGATTTTCACTGAAGGTCAATACGGCTTTTTAAAGAATGCTGTAAATGTTCTTGCTGTGAGTCTGTACCCCAGGCCCAGTTTAACAGGCAACAACCTACAAAAAGAAGAAGTGAATGGGAAATGACCATGTTAATCACAATTAACTACAATGAAGCTCTTTAAGCAAGTAAAAAGGCAAAAAACATTTTTCATTTAATCAAATTCTGTCATAGTTCAAAATTAAATCATGTACTCCAGTTACATACTGTAGGCTGTCGTGTCTTCTCCGTTGTATATTACAACCGGTTTATGATGAAGAATCTCCACATATAAGTCCTGTTTTCAAACTGCTTTGCCTAGATTTACACCAGGTCATTTAAATTCCTTGCATATTTTTAACCTACTAATCTCAAAATAAATTACTGATTTTGAAAAAAAAAAAGGAATGCTTAGATTTGATATTGCCTGGTTTTGGTCCACAGTCATCGCAGTCATCAGTGTCAAATCTTTGTCTCCGGATTGGGCTTACAGACAGTTTCTAGGCAATTTTACTAACATCTTGTGTCTAGGGAGGATGTGTTACAAATATTTAATTTTAAATGTTCAGAAAAAGATGGGAAAGTATAAAATTACAACAATATATATTGTATTATAATTAAGTTTTATGTGTATATGTTGCAGTATTTGAAATCCAGTGACTTCAGTTATTTTGGCATAACTCTTTGGCCTCAATAATTATTTTCACCTGTTAAGAAGAAAAGGAGTAAAAAACAGTAAAAGTATTATGGTAAGTCTTTGTGCCACTTGACTGTTCTTGCCCCAGTCTAACAAAAGCGAGATCTCAGTAGCACAGTATACCTGCTGTATCAATCGGACAACAGCTGAAAGATCACCCCTTCCCCAAAAAATGAATAGAGAGTGGCAAAGGCCTTCACCTACAGGGCCTTTTAATTCCTCTGAGGACACAGCACTCCAGATGACGAAAGTATTGCGTTACTTTAAAAGGTGAAAGAGACGGGAGAGGTAAAACAGCGCTTTGATCTTGGAAATGAAACAGCAAAGGCTTTATGTGATTCAAAGCTCAGATGTACACACCACGAACCAAAAGAGGCCCTTTCCATTTCCCCAACTGGAAATCAATTAACAAAGCTTTATTGCAGGACTCCATGTGTGTACATTATGTAAGCTTTCAACGTCTCGTGGACTATGATTTTCTAAAAGCTGCAAATAAATTATAAGCCTGTTGCCAAGAAGCTCCTGAAAGCTAGTTACCATCCACTATACTGCAGCACTAAAGAACAAAACGAGCAAATAATGATACTTCAGATTTCTATTTCAAGAAACTATAAATATATAACTAATGGGAATCTAGGACATTTTGATTAAAACCCTTTAAGTGTTTTTGTGACATTTAGCTCCAAGATGAAAAACATGAACAGCGTTTATTAAGGTGGAATGTACAATCTGGCCAAAAGAATAAAAAAATAACAAAAGAAATGAGATTTTTGTTATTGCTCTCACATTTCAGCTGCACTCTCACATACTCCAGGTTCCTATAGAGATTTTCAAAGCTCAGAAGACATACTGTACTAGAATGAATAATTTGAGCGAAAATGGAAGCACTTAAAATAAACAGTAAACACACAGTGCAATGTAACAGCAATACAATAAAATAACTGTTCACTGGGCCAGACTACATAGAGGTCACACCGGTACAAGTCGGGCATACAATCACTTTAGTAATGTATGACAGGACTGAAGTAGAATTCATAGACATGAGGGCTGAATTTCAAAGGTAAAATACTGTGCAGTATATAACAGTAAGTAATGGCGAACACTCCTACAATCCTCCGTGATTCTTCCTGGACATTTCTGACAGTCTCCCTTGAGACTAAGTTGTTATTCTTCCTCACAACCTCCTGAAAAAAAAAGAATCTTTTTTCCCCAAGTTCTTGAGATTGCCGCCTTTTAAATCCTAGAGATTTGTTTGGTAAATGTTAACAGTCAGAATAGACTGGATAAGTAGTATTTCAAGCAGAGCTTTGCTTTTATCCTCTGGATAAAAAAGCAAAACATGTAAGGTTTTCTCATCAGGAGGAGAGGGCTAGTAAGTGATTCGGGGTACTGAAACACTCGGCTGTCAGTCTATTCCAGACCCCGAGAGAGGGAGAGGCGTGGGGGGAGTGGGGGCTGTTTGTTGACAGTGCTCACCCTTTGAAATGACCCATCAAACACCAGCAGTGACTTCACTGTGGCGCGGGATCAAACGGCCGCCCTTCTTAAACCCTTGGTGGGGAGGGGAGAAAAGGTAAGCCAGGAAAGGTTCTTTGAAAGTGGAGCTGGCCTTGTTTATTCCAGCCTACCTTTCATCTCCTTTTAATAAAAGCTCTTTCGATTACCGGTTCTCAAACCTCCCTTTTATCCGTTTGGAACAGGTAAGATGGAGCTTTCAGAGCACAAAATGGAGCACTACCTGAGCAGTTCGTTTACATAAAAGCTGTACTCCATTTTAAGGAGCAAACTGTATAGGCGTTTAGCCTGCAGACTGTGTGCGTTCATCCGCAATGCAAGATAAGACACCCACTCCCCTGAGGCCTCTGTACACACCAGACTTCTGTCTGCCTGGTCTGGGAGTAAAACACAGTAATGGAAGTTGTCTGTATGTCCCTATCATCGGATTTCTTGCTTGTGTATCATGTCCTGTGGTGTGCTCTAAGTAATCCCCCTGCAGAAAGTTCTGCTTAGGCTTTAGGTTGCCATGGCAAACAGCTACTCCAAAACCAGAACCGCCCATGAAAAGATTCCTGAATTCTGAAGAATGTGAAGACTGCAAACAGAGAATGATCAGTCCTGCACACTAGCGTCAGAACCTGGCTGGGCTTATAATCTCAGCCAGGTTGTAGTCAGTCAGCAAGGCAATATTTCTGATGACTGAGTGTAGACAACGGACCACAGACACTCCTCCCACGGCAGGCTGGAGCGCTCAGAGTGATGAGAGCTGTCTGATCCCTCAGGGCAAGATGAGCAAGGCTGCCGAGAAACACTCTCCCTCGCACGCCAGGGCCCAGGAATGTTCTACCGACAAAACTTTTATAACCTGCAATTTCCCCCTCCTTCAGGCTCTTTGAAAACGCAGCTCCTGACCTATGGTTCACAGAGACACCTGTCAGCCAGATCACAAATTCTAATGCCCCAGCAACCACCCCAGCCCGGTGTGTTCCACTGGCACGCAGGGCTGACATGCTGAATCACGCCTTGTGCACAGCTGCTTGAGGTTTATCAAGCTCTGGGAAGGATGGCCACGCTGCCACGCTCAGCTGGATTTTCCTTTGCTCTAAACATGCCGCAGAACACAGCGGAAAAGAAGACTGTCCACCTTTGTGAGGTAGTGAATGAAGCCACATGATAAATCCCTCTCACCACTTATGAAGCCAACCATGGGTCAACATTCGCTCTTTTCCTTACAGCACCCACTATGCTTACCATTTCGGCATGCTCTGCTCCAGACAGACAAAGCTTGTGTATTAAATGTCGATTTGTAGTATTAAAATTGCCAACCGGCTCCGTTTGTTTTATTTTATTTTATGTTTGTCTTGCTCTGCAGGACCATCCTACTGATTTCTCTCTTCTGGTCGCACTCAGCCACTCGGATGCATAGCTAAGTACACCTTCTCAAGTGCAGTATTCTCTCCATCCCAGATAAACCAAACAAAACACAAACTTGTCTCAGTTTGGAAGTGCACAAAGTGGGACACCATAAATCTGAAGTAGTCTTCTGCTCCTCATCCACTCTTTCTGTCCTGACACAACTCCAGAGTAGGGTACAGTTAAAATAAAAGATGATACACAGATAGCAATAGGAACCCTAAGATAATGGTGTTTTGCAACACGGGGAAAAAACCTTTGACATCACCTATTCACACGTCTGCAGACAACTCGACCAGAACACACACAGATACAGTGAAGCCCAAGTGCTTCTTTGACAGTTAAATCTATCTGTAGCAATCAGTCAAAAGCATAATAGTTTTAGAAATAGCAGTCCAGTTCACCCTTTTTGTAAAAAAAATGGTGTTGCAATTTGATCTTGCGTTGCACAAAAGAAGCACAAGCAAATCATTCTGTGCCTCACCCAGGAGGAAAATCTGGATTTAACAATCTCATATTTCAAGTATAGTAGGCGGCGCTGTAATTCATCTCCTTGGTAATTGTATAGAACCATCCATTTATAGGCCAAGCTCAAGTGGCTGAAGTGTGTAGCTTTGTACTGACAGTACAGAAAACGGTTATTAAATAAACAAAGTGCAGCAGTATAATTGTGCTTGGGGACTGCTGCATTAGAGTTTGCACATTTCATTGCCAAAGAGCAAGAGGATGATTAACATAAAAAAATACGTACAAAAACGGTTTTACGGTATTAAATCCCACAGCTCAAAATCCAAGGCCTCAATGAGATGAGAAAGTCACATCTGAGAGATGAACACAAACCTCTGTGTCATTAAAGCAAGGTGACACAGATGAATAGTATTGTATATCCTGTTACCTCTGTGAGGTCTGAGTGGAGAGCTGCGTCAGTATGCGAGCTGCAAAGGCACAAGGAGAAGTTAATTCCATTCTGAAAAGCAGAAAGAAAGAAAAAACACAATGTTTCTGCTGTCGAGCCTTCTTGAGGTGTGAAGGAGATGGGGGAAAAGGTGCAGGGATATAAAGAACAGGAGAACAAAATGGAGAGGATGTGAGAATGGGCACAGCAGGTGAGAAAGAGTCCAAATGAATGGAGATCCAGGAGGATGTGTGAAAAGCTGAAATCTGTAAATGAAGAGAGATCTCCAATCCTCCAAGATAATAGTTCACCTTTCAGTTTAAGAGGCAAAATATTTTTTTCGACCTTTCACCATGGTTTTAAGCTTTGCTTATCCCTATTGTCTATTTCAGTAACTTGCCAAGAAAATTATGGCTGCTTCTTAAAGCACTAAGAAAAAACGAACTTGTGGCAGGCAAGCAAATGGACATCAAGTATCCTGAGTAGATGTTGTACCCTGAAGCCTGAGAAACGCCTGCAGACTTCCTCTCTCATGTTTCCTTCCATATTGATGCACAAAGGTATAAGAAAAAATAAACATTCCATAACAGCAAACTCACAAGAACTTTAAGAGACATAGACATGTTCTTACACGGTCAACAATTCCTTTCAGAGTTGTCTTTAACCATAGCCCTGGTTCGTACAAAGTTGTTGAACTGACTTGTACTTGGAACATCTAAGCAAAGCAAAAAAAGACATTAACTGTACACATTTTTACAATAAAACCAAACTGGTCAACGTCAAGACTACGTAAGGGTTTTATTTACGCAGAAAAACTTTAATATGTCCTCCATGTCCATATCCAAAACAACTGTTGCTAGAGACACATTGGGGAAACAAAAGCACAATTTTCAGATGAAACCACCACAGGCCATGTAAATATTACTTCACTGATATAAATGGATTCAAGCAAAAGTAACTGTGCTAAAAAAGAAATAACACATCAGTGGGGTTTATTTTTCATTAACTGTGTTACAAATATACTAAACAACTAGATAAGTAATGAGTCACTCCATTTTATAATCCATGAAGTATTTCTGGAAAAAGAAACATGGCCTTGAAATAGTTTTCTTGTGGCTCGTCTAGATATAGGACCTTTTTGTTCTAGTTTGGTTAGTGCACATGCTAATTTGGTTTTTTAACATGCATGAAAAACAAGAAAACAAAGACAAGATAAAGGATCTTACTCGTTTTTGTGGTATATGGGTGAAGTGGTTTCTGTACTAGTGGTTTTGTATTTAACACTCTAACTCTCTGAAGAAGTGTATCTCTTTAAGAAGATGCCAAAGTGCTATCTGAATGGACAGGATTAATCAACAAACCTTTGAGGCCAACTTACTTGGTGTCTGTACAATTATGTATATATACTGTAGGTATTTAATACATTTCCTTAGATTCCCGCTATATATCTTTAGTAACTGCATCAAATTCACCAAATCATTATCAGGAAAATGACCATTTCTATGACAAATGCACTGATATTCTATTGAACATATATGACACAGGTATGACGATTAATATTTGTCATCAATAGGGCTGATAAACAAGAGGTCTACTCTGTTACTGTACATGGCCACCACTGAAAGCAATGTAATGCATTATTTGGATCATTTTGAAGAGGCAGTCTTGTGGGATTCTGTCCTATTGCTTTCATGCAGTGTGGACTGGTGTAGGTGACTACTTCACTGGTGTAGGTGCCACTTATCACCCCATCCCATCCCACAGATGTTCAAGAATCAGTTTGGGAATTCATGGCATAACTAGCATATTTTCTTGTTGTGAGAAGACTACTGTTATACAAGCAACAAGAGGGCAGGCATTGCTCTGCTGGAATGTTGCCACATTGGAATGAGCAGCAAGTGAACTGCCAGGACTTGATCAATTGTGATGCCGCTATGGAATCACGTCACCTTCAATCATTATAAGTCGATTGGAGTGACTTGATACTCCTGCCCAGACCATCACACTTGGACCTTCCCATTGACTGCTCTGTCATTCTGCACTTGTGCTCCACCCTGACTTACACCTATCAGCGTCTTCTAATCAAAACCTTGACTCATCATTAAAGAAGACTTGGATCCACTGCTGGCAGGTTCACCTCGAGTTTTACATACCAATTGCACAAATTATTCTCTTGTTAAGCAGGGCATACTGGCTCTTTTCTGTGTTTTGCTTTCTTGATATTCACCCAGCTTGACATTTACAATCCAACATGTTAAATCATAACCTGTGCCCAATCCACTCTCTCACTAACATGGTGATTCAGTGCCTAGGGAACAGTCAAGGTCATTCAAGTATGTCACAATCAGAAATGAGCAATTGATCAAAATGATACCAAAAACATTGCAGCGATATCCAAAATCCAATCTCTAAAACCATGCATGCGCAGAAAGAGTGATCCACTTCTTCTGATGCTCAGTATATATACATAAAAATTAAATGAATAACCTCTCCTTTTCTGTGTAATGAGCAGTCGTTAACAATAATCCCCAAAAAGACGACCAGCGTGAGAGATGGGTGAGAAACGCGGAGAACTGCGCCCCCACCTCCTCGTGCCGTCCCAGGTCTCTTTCCGGGCAGCTGTACCCATCACAGCCAAACTCCCTCACTGGTTCTGACAGCGCGGCCATGGCAAACACAACAACAGCTGCACGGGGCACAAGTCACCCGTCCGCCTCAGCCCCGGGTCTCCGCCAGGGACAACAGCCAGCCAGACCGCACCCGTCACAGCGCATCAGTCAAGAAGGCGATGAGCGATGGGAGTCAGACTGTTCTCTCCCACTTGAAAGCTGGCAAAAACGCCAAATCTAAGACCAAGAACAACGACAGTGTCGGGGTGTTTCAGGTATGGCTGGCATGACAGCGCAGGTGGAGTGGGCGCGGTGTGTGAAGAGCATTAGGTACACATTTCATTAACAATCGCTCGTATTGTGATGGGAAATGGATCACAGATTCCTGTGTGAATGCTCACACTGGGTCTATTTTATTTAAAGTGATCGTCACGGACAGGAATTTAGCTAAAAAAAAACTTTTCAAGAGACAAAGAATATTTTCACTCTATATGTGCAAATGACTTACCTGATAAGGCCTACATAAAACGAGGACGAAGTGAGTCTTGCGTCAATGTGGAAAAACACTTTTGGCAGTCATTTTAGCAACTCCAAATATTTAGACTGTAGATTTTTCCAAAACCAAAGCTCGGTTAAGGGTTTAGGTTAATGTGTAAAACAAGTTTTGAATAGCTGAATTTTTTGCAGTTTTCAAGCTATTCTGTTTTCAAGCATTCCATGACATGATATCTTCCATTGAAGATAATGACAATTTTAACGTCTGTAAGTCCTATTTCATGTATTATAAATATTAACCTTATTTTTGTTTTATCTTGATGTTAAGTTACCCTTTTTAGGGCATCACTTTTAGGGCATTCACTTTTAGAGTGAATGGAGCTTTTTTTGTCAGTACAGAGCCTCCACTATACTGTACTACAGGACAAAAGGATTTTCAACATGAACACTTCAAAAAGTTCTCTGTTCTTTAGAGTGGGAAAAGATGTTTTTAAAATTCTTTCAAAATGAGGACAACTACTCATGTTCTTCAACACTGCTTTACTTCTAGAGTCAAAGCATGGCAATATTAACTATAGAGAAGTATTTTTGTCCATGTATCAGCTGAGCTTCTGGTTAGCCAAAGCACTCAGCTGAACAGCAGGAACCAAAGGCAGGGTGCTGCTGTTTCTTGTGTCTAACTCACAGAGCAAGGTGAGTGTTCTGCTCTCTCTTTGACGAGGAGAATTCACTGGAACATCTTATTTTCAGGAAGGATAGTGATGTTTATGAAATTCTATGAGGTAGAATGCCATTCCAATGCAGTGAAGTAGTCAGCAAATGAATTTTTTTAAATGCAAAGAAATCAGAGACGTGAAGTGTGAAACACGCCCAACACTGCACTGTAACTGTGCACGCACGAGCCTTCAGCTTCTGCCAGTTTCTATATGAAATTAAAAACTGTACACACATTTTCAAAGATTAGAAAGAATTATTCACATTTTTCATTAAATGGCAAGCTAATTCTGCCATATCTCTGAAATGCTCATAGAAATGCGGACAGATTTTCTAAGGCCATATAGAGCCTACCTAGGTCATAGGTAGTTGGTTGCATATTCCTTAGTTAAGTAGAAGGCAGATTAATTATTGCTTCAATTAAGTAATTGTTGGAATCCAACGATAAATCAGATCAGCATAAGGCTCAAAAAATGTAAATCTGAAAGGGCTTATTTTAGCCAAAAAAAGAAAATGTTTTATAAATGACACATACAGTACTTTTTCTTTAAAACCTTTTTTTCTCCCACAAGTTGCATGAGTCCTGCTTATTTCAGTCAAGGTCTAGTTTATTTTGACTAGGCCTGATGGTCTCAACACGACCTCTGATGTGTTGACCACATCACTAATATAGACACAAACAGCATGGCTAAATTTAGCCAACAGAGGACTCTTAATAATATAGCTGTCTGCTGTGGGAAGCAGCAGAACTGTGGCTTTGCAGAGATGCACCAAAATGTGTAGAACAAAACAAAAACAGCACTCAATTGCATGCTTTGGAATGCATCTGAAAAGGACTTCAATTAAAAAAAAACAAAACTTGCCTGACAGATCTTGCAGAAACTAGTCCCATGTAAAGTTTTAATCAATTTGTTGTCTACAGAGTACAAGATTAGGACTACTTATTACAAGACAACTGTCATACTTCACATCTTAATGTAATTGTTCATGAAAGCAAAGAGACCTACTGTAGGAGCAGGTATTGTCAAAACCAACCAAGTAGTTCAGGTTCATATTCATAAACAGTATGGTCTACGGTAAATTATAGAATATATTTTTTAAACCAATAATAGTAAACATATTGCCACTTCATGGACAGATTTGCTTGCACCACTAAGACAAAGATTTCAAAATAATTCTTACGATTTTTTTCTCGCAATATTGTTATTTAAAGCTCTCTCCTTGAAAATGTTTGGTATGTATAACCAGTTACTTGGGACTCCAAAGGAACACAGAGCATGGAAAACTAGTCTTATCCCCAAAAGATATTATAAACAGGGCCACATTTTGGTTATAGGACATGTCAAGCCGAGAATAAAGGGAAAAAAAACATTGTACTAAAAGGTAACATAGAGATTGCATTTGTTTACTGAGCCTGTGCTGTTTTACAGGTTTCCTTCACATGGGCTTAGCAGTTAGGAAAGAAAAGCAAGAAAACACTTCAGTCCTCACATGAAAATGAGCAGATGACAGTTGTCCGTCAAGTTTCAGTTCTCATTTATCTATGCACCTTTTCCAGCTAGTTTCTGAACACTGTAAAGAAACTACAATTGTAGTCTTTCATTTACCCAGTGCAACCTAAACATGTGACACATCTTAGGCCTGCTGCTTTTAAGTTTCCACATATGGTCCTTTGTTTCTGATCTGTGTTGAGGTCAGAAAAGTGTTTGTGTCTGCCTTTGCGAGTCCCCTTTAGGATAGCTTGTTTCATGATTCTGAAATAGCCTGGGCTGGTCTGAATCACAATGGGATAGATTCGAAAGTTCTAAGTCTGTCACTTTTTTCAAATAGAATTTTCAGAAAGCAGGACAATGTAAGATAAAACAACAATAGACTCAGTCTTTTCAGATATTTAAATTCTTTCAGGCATGCCTCTCGACATCAGATGACGTAAAAACCATCTTGAAAATGTATTTTATTTAAGATCTAAACCCAGATTTACTGGATGCCAGCAGTGTTCTCCACTCAGTCATACAAACCCCTGACACCGACCACTGAAAGTCGTACAACTAGAGAAAACACTTTCCTTTCTGCTGCTAGACTGCAGAAAGTGATCTGTTCTCATTTCCCTATTCTCTTAGATACTTCTCAATTATGAGAACCAAAGGAAATCACATAGAAATAAAACTGGATACTGAAAAGCTTCACCCTTTGTGCAAAACAACTAAAGCATTAGCAGCCTGTAATACAGCTACTTTCAGCTGTCTAATGGCTTTACAGCCTGCTCAACCATTTTTCAATTTCTGAGGTTTACTGAAGCAGTTCTGTCACTGTACAGTATGAGCGATGGTTTATATTAAGACAGCAGCCAACATTAGTATGACATTCATGAGTTATCATTACAGGAGGCCATTTTTTACGAATCCTGCCCCCACGAAGAAGTGGCAGACCCAGAACTTCAAATTTGTTAAGAGTTATGAATAAACTTAACTATAACCCAGACTGACTATTTATACTAAACTAAAAGTTCCTGGTCATATTACAAATCACATAGCGTGGAAATTACGCTCATTATTGAATTTTGCACACTAAATGTACTGAGAGGTATCAAATACCCCTATGCTTCTCGCTAGATTATAACATTATGGGATCGCTGCTTTTTAAACTTGACTCAAATGTAATTTAACAATAAAGAGAATCTGTGCGGCTTTTTCTCAGTCTTCCGGCAGTACAGAAACCAGAAACCTGAACAGCTGTGGACAGTCTGTATGAACCTCAGCCAGCCCATCTGCTCTCCAGCACAGCTCTCTCAGCTTTCCTCACTTCAGCTCTATGGGCCACTCTGCTCTCCCTCCTCAGGGGCTGTTGTCTTTACAACTTTAACCAACTAGCTGGTAATTAACGATTTCTTCAGGTCTCATGAAAGGTGTTTCAGAACACAGAGGATCACGTTCACCTAACCACACCCGACGTTTAAAAACAGCAACACTCAGAAATCCAAAGATCAAATAAAAAAAGAACAAGACATTATCGAATGTAAAAAAAAAATCTCCAAGCGTTGCCTTACACCCTTTAAATGGGATTTACAGTAGTACAGGACAATGTGCAAAATTTTAAGATATATAAAATCAACACACCTTATTATCTATCACAATGATACCTTAGCAACCGAAGTCGACTTCTCTTATGGCAGGTTTTGTGGATAATTTGCTTCATCGCTTGGCCAGGCCACACTACTACCAAAACAGTCTGGACGAAGGATATTTACTAATCAAATCAAATATGTGCGGAGCTGCTTTCAGATGGCACAAAACTGGCTAGAGCTACAGACTCACACTTTTTAATCAGCTCACGTCTGTGTAAACCGATAGCTGTTAGGAGAAGTTAAATGTTTCTATTGCTGAAAATCCACTGGAGTGAAAACACCCAATGGGATTGTTTAGACTGCCCTTCATTAACGGTGCAGATACAGACTCAGTGCAGGTTTTCTTATTACCAGATGCCGAACTGAGAGGTCAGAAGGCGTCACAGCTGTTGACCTGTGAGTTGATCTAACATTTGGAGCTAGCCACCGCTGAGTCACAGACTATTCCAACACAAGCTAAGGAACTTTCAGAATTGTTTTTTTTCCCCCCAACATTTTCTAAACCTGATTAATTTAGCGTCCTCTTTATTTTTTTTCTCTCTCTGGTTTGACAATCATAATTCAAATTTTGTTTCAATAATAGTAACCTCAGAGTTGGCCAAAAAATCTTAAAAAGTCAAAAGATGATGTGTCACCATCTGCCCAGGTGATCTTTGGAATCAATGCTACTCAAAACTACTTGGGTCTCACTAGGTCTCAGCACTGTGGCTCTAAACTTATTTTTTTTCTTGTGGGCCTCACAGTGAAGCTGCAAATACAACTGATGCACTGCTATTCTTCCACACAAAAATGGAATGTTGAATGTTAAATGAGACCGGACAGGGAGAACAGCAGAATCCTTAAGACTTTATTATGCATTTCTCTTAATGCCAATTTGAAGGGCTTTAATTCGTTCAAGTCTGGCTTAACTTTACTCCATTTCTGGCAGAGATGATCTGTCAATGAATAAAAACCCCCACCAACCTAAAACTCCTAATTTTCACTTCATTGTGAAATATTAAGCATAATATCTTCTGCCCTGGAGATGCACTGCAGCAACTTGGGTAGGTGAGTAGGTGGGTGGGTGTCTCTTCCACAAATGAAATAACAAATGTCATACACACCAACACACAGTACTGGCCTACGGCAAGATTGAGGAGCTATGTCAGACACCTCTTAAACATACAAAGAAGTGACAAGTAATTCTGAAGTGGAAAAAAAATTAGATAAAAAGACTCCCTAATGCAGATAATAAGAGCAAACTCCCACAGACAGAAAATTATTCAATTTAGAGAAAAGTGAGAAAATGAATGGAATCACAATGGGTTCTAAATTATGAGTGCTCAAAATGAATTTCTTTTCTTTTTAACAAAAAAAATATATACAGCTAGACTGACCTTACAAGAATAATACAAAAATATAAAGCAGGAAATAGAAATTGTTCTATTAAGACCACACACTGGATGAGAGGGAAGATTGTGGTGCCCTGAAGTGTGTATTTCAATCAAAGGTGCCTTCAGAGCATGTGGAAGGGGACAGACACCTTTGTAAAGATCAAGTGGATCTAACACAGAATGAAGGCCACCTTTCTAACCACGTGAAAAAAGTTTACCATTAAGTCAAAACAAGCCAATGGTTTCAAACAAATGTTCCAGTGCAAAGCACAAAAGTAAAATAACTACACCAGTAGGTGGCTGTATACAAAGAACAGTTCTTTCACAGCCTCAGTTGAACACAGTGAAAAATTAAAGAAAGGAAACAACGTTTCGGCTGTGGAGCCCTCTTTAGCTGCTGCAGTTACCTTCTTGAACTATAAGACAAAAATACAACAGCAATACAATACCATAATACAAAACAACATTCGGAACTCTTCCAGTACCATACAAAATAAACAAGCAGACAATTAGCTTGTGAAGAGTCTAAAAACAACAACAACAACAACAACAATTATAATATTCCTACCTGCAAAGTTTTTCATTGTTCAACAATGAATGCTTTCAGCTATAAAGAGAGCAAATGCTCTTAATAGAGAGGACTCTGATACCTCCTCCCAGAGGGTGAGAGAGTATATTCTAAAAAGATGAGAGGATGAGAGGGGTCATCTAAGATTTTATATGCAAGATTAATAATATGTCCATGGAAAGACTCCACAGATGCGCCATTCTTGCCACTAGCCCCGATCACTTTGTTCAACTTATTTTTGTTCTGCAAGGATATGGCAGCTCCCCAGCTCTGATTACAAAAGGTTAGAATGTATTGAATAAAACTCTTCTAAGAAGTGCCAACATTGTGATTTCTACTCCTTAAACATCCTTAAAAAATACAAGCTTTTGTTGTGCTTTCAAATACCTTGCCTCTGTGTTGGCAGTCCAAGTCCATTTACAATCAATAATAGTGCCAAGGAATTTATATTCATTTATTGTTTCAATATCAGTTCCATAATCAGTTAGAGGGATCACAGGAATAGAACATTTCATTTTAAAATCAATGATCATTTCCTTTGTTTTGTTTATGTACAAAAACAGTGAATTATCCCGATGCCAATTAAAAAAAAAAAAGATTTATCTCCTGACTGTAAAAGTTTTCAGCCTTTTTTTAAAAGTCCAGTCAAGGCAACATCATCCAACAAGAGTTGATGATGCAATTTAGCTAAACAAGAAAGCTTTTAGCAAATCTTGAGATTGTTAAGGAATGCTTTTTAGGCTCTTTGGAAATAATGTATGCCAACTTCAGCAACAATGTTACAATCATAAAGCAAATAAAAGGACTACAAACAGAACTGTAATAAGAAGGGTGGAAACAATCATGACAATCACCAACAATTAGTGATAATATCTTGGCTGTGTTGTCATTTGAAAGCACGAACGTGTGCATTTGTTGCACTGTTACACATTTGGATTTAAGATCCCAAGGGAGGAATTGTTTTGAGAGCAATTGTCCTGCTTGACACCGTGGAAGGCCAGGGCAGATGAGTACGGTATATATTATTAATGGCTTGCTAGAATTTATTTCCAAGAATGACTCATTCGTTGTGATGCGATTCCGATTTTGATATCTTGATGTAGTCCTGATGGTGCTCTGAACATTCAAGAAAAGAACTGTCTCATCAGTCCGATGAGAAAAAGACATCCAGAAACACATGCAGTAGCTAAACAAGGTGTTCAGTTTCATTACGCCAAGAGCACCCATTCACCTAGTCACTCACTCTTCTCCTGGACAAATTTCCCCCTGGCCTTTATCAGTCATGGCTTCCAAACAATCCCCATCTCTGAACTGGGTTCATTACCCTGTTCTCCTCCCCTCTGATAGCTGATGCGTGGTGTGTGGTGAGTGTACCGGTGCACTAGCTACGTCCATCCATCAACCAAGTGGATACCTGAGTGTTCACAAAAACTCCATGTAAGTGCCCTTTGCATTCTTATTCTTAATCTTGGTCTTATGCCGGCGTCACACGACATGACTTTTCCTAGGATTTTCAGTCTTAGCCTTCATTTACATTATTGTAAGAAAATCACAGCGAGTTGCAGAGAGTCACAGCGCGTGCCTGGTACCGTCAGTTGTGTAGTATGACATCCCCAGCAACTCAGTCATAGCACTCTTAATAGCCCCTATGACTCTCTGAGACTCGCTATGATAAAACCAAACTGGTTTGATTTTCGCGTAGCGGGTCGCAAGTCATAGGGGTGGGCAGTGAGCCAGATGTGTACTTGAGAGATAACGTGCCCATTATATTCCACATTATAGCGCAATACTAATTTGTTTACAATATTTGTTTTAAAGGTGTTTTGTATTTTTAACTGTTTTATTTTTGAAAAAAGTGTTCTATATTTATAAAGAATTCTATTTTTGAAGGTGTTTATTTGTGGAAAACAATGTCTGTGTTACATTTTCTAAGACGTTTATGTGCTTGTTCTCCATGTTGTTTGTTCACGTGCGGTGCTCCTCTAGTGGTCAATGTTGATTGAATGCCAAAATAAGCTGAAATCGCGGTAGCTACAGTATGTGGCACAATATGAGATTTGGAACCGTGATGAAAAATCATGAGGGAACCATGTAATTAGTCACCCCCTGCGATTCCTAGATGTATAATGCGACACCCTCCAGGTGTCAGTTCAGCAACTGCAGTCGTTAAATTTGACATGCTCTCCGAGTAGAAGTCCTGTCGATTCATGTAGCGTGTCACTGGCTTTAGTCTTATTCTAGTTTTGGGCATTGCTTGAGGAAAACAAGACAGAATATGGCGACCTGATGGCACACAGAGAGCTTTTTGAATCTGAGGAAGGAGACATCTGGTTGACATCTGGCACCATGGTCGGTTGACAAAGTACTGGAGCGATTTTTAAATCTCCTTCCTCAGAATCAAGAATTTGCTGAAAACAAAGGGAGAATGGAGGCAGAGTTGGAGAAACCAGAATGGATACTTACGCACTGAATCTTCAACTGTAAGAGAAACAAAATTCCTAGTAACATGCTGTTGGCTATAACAATATTTCAAAACAAGATCACAACTCTATGCCTGAGAGTACTGCCACTGCTTTGAGTTTGTATGCTCAAAACAAGCCCAACAGAAGATCCCGATCTGTTAAAACAGTTCAACAGTGATTCATTTATGCAGATACTAAAGGAAATGAGGGAAGAATTTGAATCTAGATCCAAAGATGTGATGGAGTTCAAGGATTTTAGTTTCAATGAGAACCCTTTATCATGCCAGTGTCATCTTTGTCACCTATCATCGCAGACTTCTATTCTGACTACATGCAAAGTGAATGTCAGTCAGGTGTTCATCATTCCTGGGAAGTCGGTCTGCCACACAATACCCATACATTCTGTATATTATTACATTACATTTCATTAAGATATATAATATGTTAGTACTAAGCTATGGTCACTTTAGGACACTAGGTTGCATGATCAGACCTGTCATTATTTTCCTCTTATTGCTAACCTGGGTTATATTGCAAGCCTGCAGAAGTTAAAAGCTGAAGAAGTGTACATGATTCTCCCTCTGTAGGAGGGAGCAGTCCCCCAAGACCACTAATAAAAACAGATGAGTTATTAAAATCCTAATATAAAATGGAGACAGAAACAATCTTCTTGGAACACTCCCAGAAGTACATTCTCCTTACTTACTGATTTATATAGGGAATTTTCTTGGCAGCAGAAAGCTACAAAACAGTATTGTGATCCATTTTTATAATGAAGGTGCTTTGTCAAAGCCAATATACACTGCCCCTGGGTTTGGCAGCACATTTGAAAACAAAAACATCTCATCTCGTGCTTTAATGTTAGAGATCATATCAGCAGGTTGTTGAGCTGCTGGCCCAAATCGTAAGCCCCACCTGACAATCAATAGCTCATTTTCTGTCTCCTTGCTCTCAGTTCAAACAGCAAACAGTACTTCTTCCCTGTTACTGCCCTACCTTAGCTGGCCTGCTCCATCTGATACTTGCCTGGCCTTTTGTGTCAGATGAGCCTCAACAGCAGAGCATGTGGCTGCTCTTGCCTGCACTAGTGTTTTGTTTCTAGAGCTCAAGTACTTGTTTCTGTGGGTCTTCGTCCTCAATATGGGAAGCAACTTCTATAACCACCTGAGAGAAGGTAAAAACTGCATCTTAATATAGTGGACACTGCAATTGTAGATAGCTTTCCTTGGGGTATCTGTGTGAGATGAAGGGATGGTGTTCCAAATCTACAGATATTTTTCATTCTAGTCTGAACAACAACAAGGTCCACTACTCTGACAATACACTGAAGGGAAGGAACAGAACTGGAGCAGATTGATTACCCTTTAATCAAGCACGGACACTCTGAAACGCAACCTTGCGTCCACAATTCTGCAGTCTCTCTAAAAAGGACGTGCCAGTTTACGGCGCGTCAGAGTAGGTGTTCCCAATCCTAATCCTAGAGAACCCACACAACCTGGATTGTGATGCAGCTGAGCTTTTTACCTAAATGAAGCATTAACTGAACTAACCAGTTAATATATTTGAAGGTTTACCTTTCGAAGGCTTGAAAGCAGCCTCCAAAATGTTTAAGAGCTATTTAGTACCATTGAAGAATTCCCGTTAATCTGATTGTGGGGCTACTTGAAAGTTTTACAAATGTGCAACTGAGTTCTCAAATAGAACAAAAACTAAGAAGCACTTGGATTGGGATTGGGTAGGCCCAGGATTGGGAATGTCTATCACTCTTCAAAAGAACTCTCTTCTTCGGGGAGAAAGTGGAACTACTCTTCCCAATTTGTAAAGATAACAGCGAACCTAAAGAAAAGACTTGCTTATATCTTAGCTCATCACCCAACAGAACAATAGAGCATAAGAACAATTACAAATGAGCAGAGGCCATTAGGCCCATCTATTCCATTTGGTGAACAGCTACAAACTGAAGTAATCAAAGATTACAGCCAATCTTGAGCATCAGCACACCACCTGTTTGGGTACTTCTTTAAAGAATATCGGCAAATAAGCCCTTGTTAAATGGACTTTTAAGCTGGAAAAATATTTGTCCTTATGTTTCATATATATACTGTTATTAAAAACACAGCTACAAATGAAAAATGCACACATTGACAAGAGTGGAAATATGGTACTTTTATAAATTAATTGTCCCTAAAGCTGCATGTCAACAGGGAAACTATACCGTCCAGTCATGTTATTTTTGGTTCAGACATGAAGCAAAAATTCACACTACATATCAAACAATGCTGTAGGTTGTACCAAGTTTAGAAATGAGTCCAAATACAAAATTAGCTTTAAATTCACCAAGGTCAAAGGATGTTAAGTAACTGGAACATCGAAAATAGTGTATTTTTTCATACCAAAACTCAAGTCAATTATCGTGGCAGGGGTAGCGTCAGTGAGAACAATGGTCAGCTGTCAGCCATGACATCACTACGTCCTATTGTGAGTGCAATACCCACATTTTGGCTCCCCTAGGGGTTAAGCTTCACTGCACTGACCAAGCCACACAGCTCACGAAAAAAGTCTAGTACTCTCCAATTATGAATGTAGACAAGTGAAGGAAATCCCTCGCTATTTTTGACTCAGGCATTGTTATGCTGGCAAAGGCACAAATCCAGTAGATAAAAGAGTATGCCTGGAAGCAGATTCCAGTGCATTTCTGTAAGGACATGCAGTGTTGTCATCCAACAGAAACAAAAGTATAGGTAAACAAAGGTAATTATATAACAAGCATAATTCATCACCTAATATGGGTTTTAACCCCCTGTTCTTTGTTAATATGACTGGAGAAGGGTTTCTGTTGGAGTATTTGCTTAATGTGACGCCACCATACACTCAATCTGCACAATGTGTGTTATGTTGATAAAAACTACTATCTTAATGTTTTGTGTAGTTTCCAGTGTATCTTCATAGCAACTTTGTTAAATCTAATTTCTAACAGACAAAGAATAAACCTGTATATTAGATTAATGAGTGGCATGATAGTTTTGCTTAGGATTCATGTGCAAGACCTGAAGTATAATTTTAAGTCATTTAATACCAAATTATATGACTTACAAAAAACATTCCAGGTAGACCATAAAATGGAGCGAAACCCAGGTGAGAGATATTTCTTCATAAAGCGCAAAAAAAAACAGTAAAAAAAGTAATTTTCAAAGTCATTTTTAGACAGTAACAATCCAACCAAAACATGATGTTAAATGAACTAGCACACAATCTTATCTTTAAACATTCACAACGGAGTTACTGGTGATTCCAAACTCCTTTCTTTGTTTCAGTAATAGATAGCAAAAGGAATAATTAATTCCTTTTGCTATAAAAAATTAATTCCGTCTGAGAAAGAGGGAGGCAAGATGAGTGGACGGACACAGGGAATCACTGACATTTAACCACACTAAAAATATTAGATAAATACTGAGTATTTCTTTACATTTAGAACAGGAAAGACTCTTGGGCTCTTTTTGCATTTGCTGTTGCTCAAATGGAATTAAAAATGTAGCAAAATCTAAAACTCACTAACAGCTAGTGTTCTGCAGAAACTCATGGCTTATCAGAATTATATACATCTTAGATGCCCATGAAAGCTCTCTACATGTATTCTACCATAGCAGAGGCGCAAGGATCTGAGGACATTTGGAAAGAGTCAGTTCATGTTCTATAGCCCGAGAAGGGGCTGACTTGATTTCTACATACCACAGACCTAGGTAAGGTGATTGACTGACAGGATGTGGCTCCTCTCACCCACCCTGCACACAGTATATGGAGTAGTTGAAGAGGAGGTGGAAATGCTTTTATTACTAAATATTCCCCTGTGACACTTCACTGAAAACGGGACAATTTCATGGTGACACACTAGCTACAATGTGCTTAGCTGACAGAATTAACCAGTTGTGTCCTGGGCAGGTTTCAAATTTAAAAGAGAGAAAGACAACTTTTTTTTCCATTCTAGCCAGCTGATATGTATAAACTTCTTGATACAAGAAGATTCATTCAGTCAGAGCCACATATTGTTTTTATTCTCTTTCCTAGGGAAGGCCTTGTTTAGAACATTGACTATCATTGCTCAGTGTGGGGGGGGGCATGTACAGAAGCCTAAAGGCTAGCAAGTGGTACAGTTAGAGGAACTGCAAATAAAGCAACAAAGCAAACTGATACCACCACCAAAAGGCACTATAAAGATGAATGAGTTAATCAAAGGTATGAACTGGATATGTCCACATTCCAACTTTGATTAAAGGAAAAGCATTCCATTAACGTTACAAAGTTTGTTTTATTCCTGTCCTTGAAGAAACTTTATAGCTCTTTGAAACTGTAAAATCTGAAACTAAAAGCCCAGACGTAGGCCTTCACGACCTGACATTGTCATTGTCAAGAGGGCTGCGTACACTCTCCAGACCAGATACTGACTGCCTGCAGCACAACAATCCAGAAATAGACCTGTATGAACCACAGAAGGCAAAAGAAGAAAATTAGTGCTCCACTAATACCTTGCAATTACTTTTGCCATTTAACAAACTGCCTTGGCAGCTCTGAGCAAAAACATTTCATTAAAATTGCCTGACCTTTAGTGAAATTATAGATCGGGCTCTCTTGCCAACTGTCTGCATAGGCACTGCCCTTTGGAGTGAAACCTGGTACAATGGTTCATCGTGAAGGATCATTTCTGTACTGGCCTTGCTAGGTTTGATCTCACTATCACTGGAGCACAGTTCAGGTATGAGGAGCTCAACAGAAATAGGGGAGTGCTTGCTGAAGCATTTTTTAGCCTTAAGCAAAATAAGAGAACAAGGCTGAGTCACTGAGCCATGAAGAACTTAAGCTCCGGAATTCCATCATTCTGACAATACGGCAAGCCCATCTCACAGATACTTACTGACTTGATTGTCCCCAATGGGAGATTTGCTTTGCAGGCATATAAAATTCATCCCACATCCCACAATACATTTAACACAACATGAATCTGTTAACAAATAAGAGACCTACATGTATGATGAGAAAGGAAATAAATACATATAGTAAGAGTCAAAAACACAATTGTCCAGACTGAGCAGGTTAATAGCCATATCACTCTGCAACTCACAACTGGCAGCCCACTGAAGCTAAGCAGATGTGAGCCTGGTCAGTACCTGGATGGGAGACCTCCTTGGAAAAACTAACGTTGCTGCTGGAAGAGGTGTTAGTGGGGCGCTCACCCTGCAGTCCATGTGGGTCCTAATGCCCCAGTATAGTGACGGGGACACTACACTGTAAACAGGCGCCGTCCTTCGGATGAGACGTAAAACCGAGGTCCTGACTCTCATTAAAAATCCCAGGGCATTTCTCGAAAAGAGTAGGGGTGTAACCCCGACGTCCTGGCCAAATTTTCCATTGGCACTTACCAATCATGGCTTCCTAATAATCCACATCTATGACTTGGCTTCATTACTCTGCTCTCCCCCCCACTGATAGCCGATGTATGGTGAGCGTTCTGGTGCATTATGGCTGCCATCACATCAGGTGGATGCTGCACATTGGTGGTGGTGGTGGTGGAGGGGAGTCCCCATTACCTGTAAAGCGCTTTGAGTGGAGTGTTCAGAAAAGCGCTATATAAGTGTAAGCAATTATAATTATCATTATAATAGCTGTGGGAATAAAAAATGACTTAGTTCTATTGCATTCGAGTCTGGGTAGTCTAAATCAACACCCAGATTGAAGGAGCTCAAATGCTATGTGCATGGGGTGGTCATGACAGTAAATGATTACTTTGGCCTTCTACACAGATCACTCTAAGAATAATTTTGCACATCTATATTCATAACAGAGCAACGCTCAGCCTTAACCTGCTAATGTCCTTCACACCAGACGCACAAAGTCCACAAAAACACAATGTGTGGCCCTGCTCACCCATTGAACGTCATCCTGTTGCTGTTGACAAATTGTTTGCATCTAATTGTTTTTTAATCCTTGCATGGTTTTGCCTGGGATTTTTCTGCTCATCTGTTTTGGTTTGGCTCAGTGCACACTGATCTCACCGTCATTAGGTGTGTCCAGCAATGCAGAGAGAGGAAGGAGTACAGAAAGAGTACAACACAGCCTACGTGTTGGTTTTGAGAACAAAATAAGGCAATGAGCCAGACTGGTGGAGATTGCTCTCAGAGGACTGTCAGCTTAGAAAGCACTCAAGAAGCTAATTAACAGCTTTTTTAAAAATCAACAGTGTTTCTGCATTGTAAAAGTCTACTGGGTTCTGTGCACCGATCTGAAGCACAGAGAACAATGTTTACATCTACTGCTGTGTAAGAGAGGCTAACACCCCATTTTTTCCAACACTGTATTAATTAAGCTAACCTTGTTGCCCATCTCTCATCTCTACCAATTTCTAAATCCTCAGCAGATGTGCTCTTCCCCATATATACCCTAATCGGCTATCTCCAGGCAATGTCATGTCCTCAACATCTGCACATATGATGATAGTAATAGTGTTTACTTCAGATATTATGCTTAAGATTGTATTACTTTATTATAGAAGATGCTCATTTTAGTAACACTTGCCAAGAAATGGCACTCAAGAAATGGAAAAGTAGTAACGATGACTTAACACTATTATGTCTACAATTTGTACAGTAGATTAATGGAATGTTTATAACAAAAATATTTTTCCTGACCATAACCTGTGCACTTGTAACCTATTTGCAGAAGGCATCTTGTTCCATGTAGAGTATTTTATAAATGAACAGCTGGGTTATTAGCCATTTATACAGTATAAGTCTGTAACTCCTAAGAAAAAGTGTGACCCACATTTCTGCCTTTCACAATAAGCTTCTGTAGATATCAGATCATTCATTACATACATCACATAATCCTTCAAAGATGAAAAAAAATCCTCACAGATATATCACCTAAACTGCTTGGCTTCTAACTTCACAATCTCTCTCGTAAGAGGTGCAGGCTGTTTAATTGCTTTGAAAACAAACATGTGATTTGTGAATCAGTGTGGTTGCAAACAGTAGGCTGGGTGCACACTCTTGTAAAAGGCGGAGCAAGCAGCCCTGTGCTGAGATATGGAGTGCTGTGGTGATGGGCACAGCTCTACTCACTTTGATGTCCAGGCTGCAGAGGCTGAGGGAGTCCTCATCTCTTTTCCTCTGCTTGCGCTTCTTCTGCAAGGATAGGAAAACACAGATGAAAATCAAGAAGGCAGAAACCAGAAAGAGAGAGACAACGCATTCAGTATAGGACAACTGATGTGTGGCAAATCAACATAAAGCAAAGCCAATTTAATTTAATTTTAATTTAAACAACACTTAGAAATGAAATGTGAAAATGAGCACAGAAAAATCTAAGGTATGTATGTTTATGCACAGCACTGAAGACAGAGATGTAGGACAATAGAATAAAAAGATTAAAAAGGTGGATCTGGCTATAAAGAGCAACATGTGGAAATAAAAATTAAAAAGAAACTGGAAACAACATGCGTTCATTACTTAAGTGCAATATGTACAAATGAAAGTTCATGCTTATACCTCCAGTACCACACCAGAGAGTATTCAAAAATTGGCAAGAGGACAACATTTAAAATAATTACTTAAATGTTCTAATACTTTCAAGGGGCTTTGTTTGCATGATTGATGAATTACAGTGTTGTAGTTAACACAGCATTTTCAGACATTTACAGTAAAAACACACTATAGAACATTTACAGGAGATCACAAACTGAGCTGCCAGCTCTATTGAGTTTCATCCTGCTCCCCCAGTAGGACAGAGGCTGTTTTGATTCTGGCAGGTATGAGAATTCTTGGATTAGATAGGGATTTGTAGGGAAGAATGTCTAATCCCAGACATTTTCTTGCAGTGCAGCAGATAGCACATCTCTATCCTTGCTTCTCCCTGCTGGCAGTGGGAGCACAGCCTGTCCTCTCTGGACACCCAGGTCAGCCTGTGTCACCCAGTTTCTGTGGCCAGCCTCTGGTCACTGAACTCAGAACTTTCTTGCCACAGTCATATACTCAGCTAGTGTGTATTTTCTCTGTGTGCCCAAGTGTTAGGTAAGGTAGTGTTGTTTGGCTTGTGCTGTGATTTGGCTGACTTTGCTTTGTGCCGTTTTAGTTCTGCTGTCCTGAAGTCAGTTAATGTCAGTGAACTCCAGAACAAACTGGCTAAGAGGGCTCGTCCCTGGCATTGTTCTTGGCTCAGCAGGGTCTTTTGGTGGTAGGAGTTCTGGTCACTGCTTTTTAGGTATAACCAATATTTTATTGCTCTCTTCTGTGTATTTATGAGCAGCGGGTATTGGCCCTGCACACATTGCGTGGTGTGTCTCTTGGCACATGGATAATGTTTTTACAGAGCTCTTTGTACACAGCTTCCATGGGGTGTATTATTAGAGCTTCCATTATAGTGTAACTCTGGTTTATGATAGGACTCCACATTTCTCTGCCATATAGGGCAATAGGTTAGATTACACTTTCAAATATCCACAGCTGGATCTTTATGGAGGGGTTGATATTGTACAGCCTCCTTCTTCTCCCTGCATGCCTTCTCCTTCAGTGCCCTCACTGCCAGGTCAAACGTCCCCAATGAACGGATTATCTGACCAAGGTACATGTAGTGGGTTGCATTCCAATGTGTTGTTGTTCAGTGCGATGTGAAGCCTGTTTCCCTTGCTTTCTTCTGGAAACCATGACTCTGGTCTTTGCCAGATCGACTGTCAGAGCCCATGTCTGACAGTATAGTTCCAGCAAAGCCAGGCTCTGTTGCAGCCCGTTCAGTGGGTGACAGCAGGACTTGGCCATCAGTGTAGAAGAGAAAGGTGAGCTCTGTGTTATAAAGTGCGAGTCTAGGGGCTCCAGACTGTTTCAACACCTCTGCTAGCTCATTGATAAAGATATTGCACAGTGTTGGGCTTAGGCTGCAACCCAGTCTAACCTTATGACCCTTAGTGAAACAATCTGTTCTTTTTTGCCAATTTTCACTTCACAGTGTGCACTTGTTCTCCCAGTTTATTGATTTAATTATGTCAGAGACTTGACCTACACAACTTTGCAGAAAATTTGTAAAAAGCTTTTCTAACCACTTCATCCACTACAGGGTTATGGGAGAGCCAGAGACTATCCTGGTAAGCAACAAACGCAAGACAGTTACACCTTGCACGGTACAGCAGTCCATCGCAGGTCACACACAGACGCAGACATGCAAACACTCACACCAGGAGCAACATTCACAGAAGAGCTTTTCCATTAATGGCCCAGTCTTTGAGCAGCAAGAGGAAACTCACGTGAACTTGAGGAGAACATGCAAACTCCACACATAGTATCCAGGAACCCAGGACCCCAGCACTGAAAGGCAGCAATGCTAACCATTGGACCGCCATTTTGTACTGCAAAACAGTCTGTCATGAAGTCAGTGCAGTAGGCAGATATAATTCCTTTATTTTTTTGGTGGACACCTGCATTTGGTGGTAAGGAAGGCCAGTATTTGGGCATTCATTATACTGCAGAATACCTTCCCCAGGTTACTGTTCACAAAGTGATTGGGGTCTAGTCTGTTGGTATAGTGGGGATTGTCAGTCCTTTATTCTATGACACAATTACTCATAATGCCATTGAAACACTTACTTTCCACCAGCTAGTATGCAATATTAAGATGCAATATTTTTCCCTTTGCTGTATGAACTTGACTCAAGACTTCATGTATCTATCTTTTCACACTATGCAGATTCTTCAGAACTATTGATCTGTTTTTTAAAGAAAGAAGGGAAAGATGTGAATTGTGCTAAGAAGCCTAACAGAAGTTAGCCAATAACATTATTTTCTTTTTTCTCTGGCAAAAAATATCACGTTAAAAACACACAAGTTCATTTTATTTTTACTTTTACTATACAATTAGGCTATATATAGCGTACCAAATCCTTTCAAATTGCTCTCTGCTCTTTGTGGTCATCTATTTCCTCTTATCAGAAGCTAAACATAGATCAGGGACTGGAATCTGGGTAATCAATGGAATACTTCCTAACTGCAGGGCTTATCAAAGTCTTAACGTTCACTAAAGTGACTTTGAGTGTTTGTCTGCACTTAATGGCTCTATTATTGGGGTTTCAAAAGCCATATAGCAGTTGCATTCTCAAACTTCTTTCACTTAAATGATCACAGCACTGAGCTTCCTGACATTCAAATGAAAAATGTCAACATAAAAGTAAGCTTTATCTCTGACTTTGTACTTCTCTACAACCAACGCTTCTCTAGAGTGGGTTGTGTTACAAACACTAACTTTTTTCATGCTGATCAAAAATAAATGGTGTTGTGATGCTTATCAGCATTGTACTGCAGTGCCTCAGGTGCAACATTAACTACATTCCTTTGTATAGCTCCTAGCATATATTTTGTGAAGTCTTTCCATCACTTAGCCCAAAATAAAAAGAGTATGAATTAGAAAGCTAAATGATTAAGAATACCCTGGGTTACTGTACAAACCCACACTGGTCATAAAATACATACGCTGGCCCATGTTGTGGAAATACCGGTTTAATAAATTTAATAAAGTGTTCTGTAGGCGTTTAATGATGTACTTAATGGACACATACTGTGAAAACACAACTGAATGAAATGGGCAATTTCTGTAATTCTGCACCTTTGCATCCCACATGTCTGTCAATGCACTGCCACAAGGCCCTCAGAATGTTTGTGTTCATGTAACGTTATTATTCAAAGTGAAAGTCGATAATTTGACTTGCTCCTTGCACATTGTGACCTTTTCCGTTATCTTGCAGTATTTAAACCTATTTCCAAAACAGGGGTTTTGTTTCCAGACAGGCTAATTTTTGGTGGCTGCTGGCTGGTGTGAGTATGGAACAATGCATGAACAGTGCATTTGTGTTTGGAGAAGGAATGTATTACTTTTCAAGTCATAGTCTGGGACTGTGGACAAATGCTGGCTTGGTAATGCTAAAAGGCCAACAAGTACCTTCCAGTTAGGTTAATAAAGAAGCACTTTATTTGCATATTCTTTTGTGACCAGGAAAACATCAAACAATGCAAATTTGAAGCCCAGAAACATTGAAAGTACACAGAACACACACCCTGCCTTCTGACTCTCAGACAAATGCCTTACAAAAGTGGAGTCTGCCACACACTTCATCTGATCTTGAGCTTTTTAGTTTCTACTAAAAATATATATTTTTATACCACTTTATTTACACAATCCTATGTGATTAATGGTACCTCCTGCTACTCCAGGAAATCTTATCCTGGAGGATCCAAGGAGCTCTCCAATATGAGCTAATGAATCTTTTTTAGTAAGATACTGCTCTTGGGCAAAACTTAAATGAAGCTCGAGGAGTCTTGTTTCAGAAAGGGCTCGAGCCATCACAAGCATTTTATCACTTCAGCACATACCAAAAAACACACTCATACCCTGATAAGCTGGTTTAATAGGACCTGTACCAATTATCACATTGGCATTGGCTGAGATCCTTTGCTTATACAAGAGGAGTTGTTTTCTATGTTTCCCTACAGCAGAGGTTCTCAGTCCTAGTCCTGGGAACTCACACGACTGCTGGTTTTCATTCCTCTTGAACCCTCAATTAAATAAACCTTTAACAGACCCAATAAAAGATTTGATTTGAACGCTTTAATTGTTTTCAGTTGTTAAACAACCTAAAATCATCAACCATTGAGTAGAAAGAAAATGGCTAATGGTTTCACCAAGCAACTTGCTAATTATTCATTGAAGTAAAGAGCTCAGCTGCATGAAAATCAGCAGGTGTGGGGTTCCCTAGGAGCGGAATTGGGAACCCCTGCCCTACAGGCCCGTCACTTTGCTACAAGTTCCTGTTTAAGCAGAATGACTTGCATCTTCCTCTTTTCCCTTGGCCCATCAGCACCCTGGCAGCCTGAACCTGTGCTAGTTGGCAGAGAGACAGAAGTGTTCATCCTGTCATCCCACCTGACCAACCACCAAATGCAAGAGCATTAGAAAGTACGACTGTGACAGCACCATTTAAAGAAGTGGTAAATTTACCTTCTAGTGACCTGGAAAATAAACTTTCATTTTTTTACCTTCAGTGGTTTTTGTTTCTGAAATGGCAAAGATTAGAAACCATCTGTTTTTATCAACATCATGTTGGATATTGGAGTCTTTCAGTCTCTTTTCACATTATATACAGAACGTTCTTTTTTTTTTGCAATGTGGTTGCGCTGAAAAATTTCAAAAGGACAGTTACGGAATCAATATAGGGCTTGAAAAATGATTGCAGATTAAAATTTAAAAAAATTGAAAAAATAAAAGCAGATTGAGATCTACTTGGTTAGATCTGCTGCCCTTTGAAGACACTCTGGGGATTTTTTTTTTCTGATTGCCTTTGATCAGCGCAGCAGTTGAATGGTTAAACCTCAACAGGTGTAACCACTTGCAGATGTACCAGTTCCTGTTTTGAGTGATAAATTGCTGAGCTTTTAGCCGGCTTCAGCAAGATTCCTATGGGGCCTCTAATGTACTGTATGAAGCAGATGGCTCCTTAAACATCACAGCGATTAATACCAGACCTTTTAAATACCTCGTGAAAGGGCCATGTGAAATACTGTATGCTCTTTTGGTATGGTAAACTGAACCTGTAGCTGAAATGTGAAAGATAACCAGTATAGTGTCCTTAAAGTGGATTTCTATAGCATCTGTCCAAAATGAACAAAACAGAAGAAACAAAAAACAGGGAAGAGTAAATATTTTATACAGTATACTGTTAGTGGCACCATTGCCTCTCCATGCACCTGTTACAGGTGGCATACAGTTGCCCAGTTTCGATCACACTGGACTGGGCAGAGCCAGTGATAAACACATTCATGTGATAGGAATCCATTGAAGCATTGGTAGTGTTGGGCTAGTCGTGGCAAGCAGAAAGATCTGCGTGCCAAAGCAACAGCACTGCCACAGACAGTAATATATTTTGGCAAGAGAAATCATACAGGGACATACTAAATTGTGTAGATAATGGATAGACACACTCAATTTGATGCTTTGAAGGAGGAGGGGTATGACTGAATAAGGTACTAATGAACACCAGACAGATGCACTGTAACTCATTTTTAAAAAAAAATAACAAAGAGAATCATACAACATGACTACAGAACATTGACAAGTCGTGGGAAATACTATGCACAGTTTTTTATTATTCACAAAATATAAACACGTAATACCCTTTTGCCAAAATGCACTTTTTGGAAACTGCATTTTTTTAAAAAATGGCACAGCTCACAAGAAAACACTACATGTTTTCTTCGTGCTACTACTGATAATGCCTCTACTATCATCAGTGACTAAAAAAGAGAAACAGAAATTGGTAACTTGATTAGATATTCATGTACAGATCTGAGGGTACTCACCCTTATGGAAGACAAGGATATAACAAAAATCTAGCTTTAAGTACTTCTCTAAAAATAGAGGTAAAAAACTTTTTGGTCTACTGAAATACAATAACAGCTTTATGAATAGGCCGGCTTCACATGAAAGGCAAAAAATAGCTAACAGGGATCTTAGGTGCTTTAACCCATTAACATCTGAGCATTACAAAATACTCAAACAGCAGACAGACAACCTTGCCCAATGGATCAATCCAGCAATACTAGCACACTGGTCCTGAGGAGCTTTCAAATAAAATAGAGGCAGAAATGAAATTCACATGACATTTGGTTACAGCAGCTTATTTGAAACCTCCATTTCTAATATATCATGAGCACCGAGAAACAAATTCTACTTCACACAGCTTAGCCTTTTACCTCTTTGAAAATTTCAGCTACACTTTGAAGTGAAAAAGATCCACGAGAGAAGTACATCTGACCTAGGCTATCGGCGACAGATTCCACCACTGGGGTGTTAAGGCAACACAAAGCCTGCATTCTGACTCACTCTGAAAGCAGCACACTGAGCAATCAGACAGACTAGAAACAAGTAACTCACCCTGTGTTGCACGAAGAGACAGCACCACACCATGAGGGATATCTGAGATATACACCCCCTGACAAGAAGTCAGTTTTTGGCCCAAAAATAAATGCTCATGAAGCGTTAAAGTAATAATCCAGACTTCACTCCTTACACACAGCCCTGCAGGCCTGAGAGAACAGAGCTGATTGCTGTGTGCTGCAGCCCTGCTGAACAACAGGATATGAAAGGGGGAAACAGAGGTGTAGCTATATTGGGGTTGAGGGGCCACAATGACAAGAAGCAAACTTGCATTGTTTAGTTTTTTTTAGCGTTTCACCCATCCCAAATTAAGGCGTGCTCCACTCGAGCAGCGAGAGCAGCAAATCTTTTGCTTTCGTTAGCTCAACCCTTTCATGCAAAGAGATAAGAGATTACTCAGAAACACGAAGAGGAAGTTTTTTGGTTGTCGCTGAATTTTTTAACAAACTAATTCTGCAACTTTCTTTGATCTTCACCAAGGACGTTTTGTAATCTCAATCAGTTTTTTTTTCTTGTTCCAAGGACTTTGGGGATGAGTAAAACATACTTTTTAAGTAAACCAGAAAATGATCCATTGATAGCCCCTTCCTAAATAACTGGAGTCTGTTTTTGTTTTTCTCATTATTTAAAAAAGCCCATAGTTTTTGTGTGTCGCATCTGCTTCTAATATACTAATTTGTTCATGAGTTTGGTTATGAATGAACTAACACATGCAAAGATAGGTAACAACCATGATTTCATGACTGCAGTTTACACGTGACAGTGTAACCCAGAGGCAATGCAGACTAAAGTATGATCCTGGTGTCTGTTACCACTATAACAGGACCCTTGACATAGAACAAGTCTCTCCAAGAAAACACACATGGTAAACCACTCCAATCTTGTGATGTGATGAGATCTGAGGGAGATACACAGGCAAACCATGCCTCAGAAAGGTGGCTTAAAATAAAAATCTGCACATTACAGTTAGCCTTCTGCCCCAGGCCATCTGTCAGTTGTACCTAATGCGTACTTACAGTATATGCCTGTGATTACCGATCAGCAACTTAAAGCGCTTTGGATAATTCACTGAATGAGTTTGTACTGATTTATCAAAAGAAATCCTCAGAAGATGAATTTCAGTCCCTGTTTCTTGTCATGAGATATTAAAGACTTATCATTAAAGAAGCAGGAAACCTAAACCAATTTCATTAAACACAACATAGATAGACCTGCCAACGTTTGAACACATGGTTCACATTAACTGTCCACTGGAATTTGTCATTGTCCTGCAGTTATTTCTGAAACATCATGAAGTTGCTTTTTATTAATAGTATTACAAAGATGAATATTCAGCCTAGGTGCATTAGTTTTCCATTACAAAGGGAGTATAATCATGATTTTCAAGTCAATCTATTTTCATTTTTTTTCTTTTTGAGGTTCATTTGAATAGCAACTGCTTATTACAGAAAAATATAATTAATGTATTGTTAAATAATAATACCTATGACCTCACCACACTGCCTCATTTTTCCCCGTAAAAACAGTAAAAACAGATGTTTTAAAAGTTAAGCAAACAGGCCATACTTATATAATTACAAGGTGTGTTTTGAGACTTTTAAAAATACACACAACCCTTTTGTTAAAAGATATACCAAATTAAGCTTTTATATCACAATAAACTCTTATCAGTGTGATATAAAATTTACATTGCTTTTTGTACAGTCATTTTCATCAACGGTCATTATCAGAAAGTAATTGATTGCTGCTTAACTGGAGTGAGTTTGAGAGAACAGGAAACTAAGAAGCTCCTGTGAGTCACACTTCCTGGAAACCGGGAGTCTTCCACAAGGCACTTCCTGGAAACAAATTTGAGCTTCACAACTCCTTAACACAGAGAGGAAGACATGATTTTCTACCCATGGTTTCAAATCAGCTCCTTCTAGAGAGGTTCAAGAACGAAGAGAAGTAGCTTTTGTAAAGACACCCTTATAGAGATGGAACTTTTTTTTACGTTATACTATTCACTGTCATCGCTTAATTTTACAACCCTTTCCACTACATCATCACCACACACCATACAACATACATAAAATTGAACTGTTTGAGAATTTTACTTGGAGATTAAGTGCAGTTGGGCAGAAATAACCATAAACATTTATGTGTGTGTCTGCCCAGGAGTGTTTGGCTTGCAGCCAAAGCATTACATCCTACAAGGCCAGAGATCAAAGAGTTTGGATTAAAAGAAGGATCTCTTTCTGCATCCAGCCAGGCATAAGGAAGATAACCATGAGGGAAAAAGCACTTTATAGAATTAGACTGATATCACATAAAGAGACGGGCAAAGAGTCCTTTTTTCTATCGTTAACTGCACAACACACAAAAAATTACAAGCCTTCTTTATTTCTTATTTGCTTAGCAGACACCCTTATCATAGATGAAATGACCTTTAAAGGTAACTCCCATTATTCTTCTTCTTCTTTGATTTGGCTGATATTTGTATTAAAGCCATTTGTACAGCTGGGCATTTTACTGGAGCAATCTGAGTACCTGGCATATGGATACAGCCGCAGTGTCCTTCTTTGGATTTGAACCCACAGCCTTCCACTTATATGTCTAGGGTTCACACCAGCAGTTCACTATGCCTTTTTAAACAGTATGCAAAGTCCCACCCCAATGAAAGGTGCACCTAAATGGGTCACTTACTCCAAAAAATAAAGGTTTTTCTTTTTTCTGAGTGTTTTTGTTTTGTATCTGCTTCTGGAATTTGTAACGTAGCAGCAAAACATTGTCTGCTTTCAGCACAGAGAGATCACCTGATTGACAGCAACACCTGGTTTGAAGAAATGTTTTCATCCAACATATGGACTGAAATTACATCGCCAGGAGCAGTAATGAGCCATGAGGCTTATGTGTCACTGCGTTTAAAGGCCAATTTCTCCTTTCTCTCTGCACCTCTTTCTCTCTCATCCCTCAGGGTGAGTTAAACCATCAGAATGTCGTGCCCTTTTGGCAAAAAACACAAAGGGGAAAGCAATGTGTTTGACGTTACTTTACTGTCTATTGGGAGCACAAACGTCTCTAGCCTCTAATAGGGACATTAGAATAACTTCTGGAACTTTTTTCAACGAAAAACCAAGGTGAGATTTTAATTTCAGAAGCCTTTTCCAATGTAAAGCAAAGATGCTCACAGGTAGTTTGGAAAGCAAAAGGCTCACAACATAAATACCGCGGACTCATTTTTAGGGACTATGCATACAGATGATATTCCACAAAAACAATAAATTAATTCCTTCTTTCTTTTAGAATACTCATCCTAAACGCAGAACACTTATCCCAAACAAAATCCATAAATCCTCAGTCCTCAATCTCACTTACTTAGTTATTATTCAATACTACATTAAAATAGGGCCCACCCTCATGTTGAACACTGAAAGGAAAATTACTAAATATACCTATATTCTGATAATTTCCAATTCCAATTAAATCTTTTATCAAAGCTGAGCATCATGTGCATTGCTGTGTATATGGTTACAACATACATCTTCGATAAACTCAATTATCATCTAACAAGATTGTTTCTGCAAGTGAAACTTTAATGCAAAAGGTATGGGTATGCTTCACTGCTACAGATGTTAAATTTAACTAAGTAATATTTTACTCATGACACTTAAAGAACTGCTGTTGTTTTGTAACATGTAGGGTCTCGTGGTTAGGCATGAGAGAAGCACCTTTTGGATTTTTGCCAAAGGGCTCAGCAGAAAAGTTAAGTACAGCACATGTTACATAAGGCTCTGTGCGTGAAGAGCTGACATCAAGGCATCGCAACTTAAAATCCTGGCCTAATCAGTGTACACAAACAAACACCTTCTGGATCAGTGGAGTGTGTGAAACAAATAAGTACAAACTGTGCTACCACAAAAAACTAATTGTATGTCTCACTGATCAGGGGCAGCAGCAGAGTGAACAGACTCCAGTGTCCCCAGGGAACACACACTAATCTCAGACTCCTAAATCACTCAGATCCTTCTTGAAACTATACCTCACACCCAGGAGCTCACAAGCAGGAGATCCGATTTAAATGATCTAAGTCCCATTGAACATATCCAGTCTTTATTCATCTGGGTGCTTTGTAAAGTGTGTGTGTTCTATTGAAGTGGATGGAAGAGAATTGACAAAGTTAGTCTTTGAGTGGCATTAGCAAAGTTAGTGCTAATGAGTGGCATGCATGCTTGTAATATTCAGACATCAACACTCAATATTGTACTCACTGGTGATCGCATGCAGACCTTTGTGAGATTACCCAACAGTCTACACCAAATGATTCTTATATCTCAAAGAAATAAGCATGAATCTCTACCTACAGTATAATCTACCCTTCATAAGCAGAAAACATGTCTTCCTGACAGCACCCTTAGAGAGATTTTTTCAATTCTTCTGTGTCTTTTTCTATGTGAACATGTGATGACCCTGAATTAATCCACAGACGAAGGCAGTGCAGTTCGCAGTGTTGCTCCTTAAACAGGTACTACAAGTTTATTCCACTACTAACTCACCAACCTTTAAAACCACGGGAAAGAAAAAAATTGGTGACGCATTTCAAATGAAAAGAAAAGGGTAGTTTGGTTAATTAGCACAGAGCTCTTAAGTTGTATTTCTAGAGATTCTTGCACTTGAAAAAAATGAAACCTTGCGCCTGATGTCATCAGGAGAGCACACTTGACTAGGATCATGCATATTAACCATTCAGCTCAAGGACGTCAGCGAGGTTGATAAATTCTCCACCACTACATGTGAAAAACAATGCTGGGGCAGGAGAGATACGCCCTCTGAATAAGTCAGGAAGTATGCCGTTATATAACTCTGGGAGGATCAGACACACAATATGCAGGACAGACCCTAGGGAGGTAACACATTTATTTACTCACTTATTCATTTTGAAGCCCTTGTACAAGGCAATTACAGTACAAAGCAGGACTTAAAAGCTGCATGACGACTTGTTGAATTTGGTTAATTTTTCCAGCAATGGGGTCAGCAATGCTCATTTCTAAAACCCAAAATGAAGAAGAGGGACAGTAATAGGAAGTATTATTATATATATATTATTTTATGTATATTATATGTATTGCTATATTGAACTTGGTAACCTGAAACAAAAATGCTCTACTTTGGAAGAGTTCACCATGTCAAGTTGAACTCTGTCACAACTCTTGACAACAGAGCTAGACGTTAAAGGAGCAGACAGAGTTTGTCAAGTTCACAAATGAGTCCAGTCCATGTTTATTTTCATATTTATTTATCTTGTTTGGTTCATAGCATCTAGCAGAAGGTGTCTTGTGGCTCTTAAATATCCTGGTGAATTCTCAGTTTAATGTCATACCTGTTATTTTCTGTTCCAAATTCTCCTACACTTTATCACTTTATTGGCCATATACAATTTCTTGCATTAGGAATTTGTCTTTTCCACATACCCCAGCTTGCTCTTCATGTGACACACAGACAGAGAGAAGCTTGGGGTTAGAGTGCAGGGTCAGCCATTGTACAGCCCCTGGAGCAGTTGAGGTTAAGGGCCTTGCTCAGGAGCCCAACGGAGTAGGATTCCTTTGTCGGCCATGGGATTTGAACCGGCAACCTTCCAGCCACAACCTCAGATCCTTAGCTTACTTGGGTCCTATTAATGTCCTTGCTTAATGAATGGCTGTAAATAACAATTGCTTGTTTACCAAAGTAATTATTCTAACGAATTATGAAATTGACATTTAAAAATTTGAAACACCTACATATAAGGGTGTTGGTCCTTTTTGGCATTTTGTGAAGAATAATGGTGGAGCCCTAACTTGCATTATGGAATGATTATGGAATACAGATGTCAAGACAGTCTACAATTAACAACAAAATGAGAAGAATGTAAAAAAGGTATCTGCAGTAGTGGTTGATTTAAGGCAGCTGAATGGAGCAAGATGCCTATTTGTTCATTACCCAGGACTGCTTTAAGGTTAAGGCTAGGATTAGGGTTAGATTTGCAGACAGATTTTAAATGGGGATAAACTAAGAGCATGCACAATAGGAGGTACTTCATTTCCAAAGCAGTGATTATCTGAATCAAACTGCCATGCTGTGGATGGTGATTGAGATTTTCCCAGAGTCCTCTTAATTTAAACCACTAAGCGGTTATCAATTTCTTCACAGTATTTGATTTGACCTACAAAGCCAGTCATCTCCCTGCTGAGCATACTTTCCGCCCACTTGCCTAAGAGTTATACAACGAGTCACAGATTAAATCAAGGGTCTCGTGCCAACAAAACCAGTCTTTAGTACAATTAGCATTCTAATAATTAAATCAGACAAAAGAAACAAAATGCAGCTGGAAAAGTTAAAAAGCTTCCTCCGTGTGCCTGGAGACAATCTGCCAGTCGGCAAGGGCTGAACAAAGTGATTGGAGCAGCCAATTCTGTTTCACGAACTTTTTTCATCAGTTGACGGAAATGTTTTCAGCTGCTCTAGCCAAGGCAGGTCAGAGAAGGTGAATTCTCAGAATTCAATGAGTCACTGAACAGAGCTTTGTGGAAGGTTAAAAAGGGTAGCGCTTCACAAACCAATGCTGCTGAGCACAGGCTGCTGACAGGAGCACACAACCTGCAAACCAAAAATACACTTGTAGGGTTCTTTGTAAATTTCTTTGTGAAGGAGTAAGATGTGATTGGCTGTAATGCATTTCTTATCCCACCTGGAGATTAACTACTTCAAAGCATCTCTTTCAGAACCTCCAGATCACCTTTATGTTAAAAACACAGAACACGCAAAAAGTTCTGAAGAGGTAAAGCATTTTCACCCTTTGATGTAATTCAGCTTCTCAGGGAACTTTCCAGATAATTTTGGCATTTGTTACTGGAAATTTCTCACTTCACCTGCTTGGCTGTGCAGTTGAACATCACCGAGATGGGGGCTGCACTTGAGTGGTGAATAAAGTGGTTTCCCTCCTATTTCTAAACTACGTTTGGTTACTTTGGGATGTAAAGTCCTGTATAAAATACAATAAATTATTTTAATGCTGTTTATTTTATATGAAGCATAATGGCAAAAGAACTGTCGAGACTGGTCACAGATCAGCACATTTTTACACAGTACGACAATAAAGAAATGTTGAATATGATTTGACACTTCCTTAAAGAAAGTGACTGCTAATTTATCATGGCATTTGTGTTATGGTTTGTATACAAATGTATATGCATGTATGCTGCTGTAAGGAAAAGTAAAATTGCTCTTGTGATCATGATGGCCTGTAATTACCAATGCAATTCGAAGGTTTTGTTTGAAGAAAAGTTTGCTAAAGGATACCAACATTTCAGAGATCTAATAAAATACTTTGATATCTCTTCAAAGGCAAAGCATTGAAGACCGTGTCTGCAGTCTACATTTCTTAGATGTTTCACATCGTCAGGAATTGCAGACAAGCAGGGCCAAAACATGACAGATATGGTCATTAAAAACCTGCCTTGAAGGGTGAGGTAGTGTGCCAGCCTTGCATTTTTCCCCCCACTGTTTTTAACAAATGAGTTTCCAGCACTGCGTCTGTGTGCATGCCCTACTGAAATGTTTTATCAGCTAGGACAAACAGTACAAAGACCTACAAAATGATGCCCTGCTTGGTATTCACTTCACAACAGATTCTTCAAAGCTACATACTGTAGCAGCAGTTTATCTAAAGTTTTTGGAGCACAGAGCCACAAAGAGAATAAAGCATGCCACAAATGCACAGTCTTTTTCATACTGAAACGTGTAAAACTTGGTGATCTTCCAGCATTTTTAAAATGGAAGGTGCAGTAACATTACATTCTGGCAAATGAAACATGAATGCATTGGAGAACATCACTCATTTTTTTTTTTGTAAAGTGTACATTAAGGATCCACACAGAGGCTCCATTTAATGTTATTGCTTTCCAGCAGCCTCATCTAAGAAATGTTTTTTTCAGCCCTGAACTTGACTGCAACGTGGTGGCCCAAGACTTTTTTTTTCTTGTTATGAATTCTGCTGTTATTTAGGGGGCTCCGAGACAGTCAGGATAGTTATGTTCTCGAATGTTTGCTTTGGCTGTTCCTGAGACCAGACTGAGTGTCTGCTTTCATGATGGCAGATACTAGCGACTGTCCATGCAATGTGCACGAGTGCAAGGAGAAGGAGCATGGGGGAGAGGGGAAACCCTTCAAGAATTTAGAGCCTTGCCTTTGATGTTGCCCTTAGCAAGGCTAACAAGTGGGCTGGGATCACCCCTGAAGCAAACTGCACTTCAGTGCTTAACTACACACTGTTAGCTTTCCTTGGAAGTGAAGGAAAGTGCCATAGGAACATGTGCCCACATTGTACTGTATTTTGCCAGTAATTTACTGCTACTGAAAGGGAGACACTTAATCTTGCTTATCTGTGTTTTACGATTATGGGACCACTGTGAATAGGACGTGCCAGAGAATGAGCAGATAGCTTGGAAACCGTTCTTGTGAACAGGAATTATGACCCAGATCTTCTACCTAAAAAGTTTTAGCTTGCCCAGTTTCTCTGGAGATAGCAGCACACACATTATACCAGGGAGCAGGCCTGGTACTCACAAGTCAGTGACTTTCAAATCCTGCCCCCAAAAACTCACTTTTAGTGTCTAGCTTTTAATTCTGTTTTACTCGTTTCTATCTGTCAATCATCATCATTATTATTAAACCGAGTATGCAGATTGCACTGCACTGCAGTCTGTTTTCAGAGAGCCGAGCATATATTGAAGGCAACACGATCGACAGGGAGCTCCGATAGCAGATGCATCGCCGAGCTAATTGCGAGGTTTAAAAAATATTGAAAAATATTGAAGACTCAAGAATTCAGAATTGTGGTTAACATTCAAAATCTGGCAGAACCAGATCAGATGCTGTAAGACATAAAATGAGGGGGAAAAATAAGATTAGCATTAAAATAATGAGAATTACAGGTCCAAAGCCACAACAACACACTTGGTGTTTACAGTAAACACAGTACTCCCTCTGTCCTGTTTATGTTAATAACTCCTGCGCAAACAGTAGCTGTTGGCATGGCAACCTTTGCCGTTCCTAATTTACGTGACCATAATTATAGCGGTAAGAGCTGCGGTGACTAAAAATGTAAATAACCCAGAGGTGAGTCCACACGTTGATGGCCACCCACAGATTTAATGGAGAAAAAGACTTCTGAAAAAATGTACTGTACAACAAGGATCTTCTCAGTTTGCCTGAGATGTACGTAGGTGGTTTTGAAGCACTGAGACCTTACAGCTGAGACTTGTTAAAACAACCGAGTTTTATTAAAAATGTACTATAGACCAAAATTATAGTTCAGGTCACCATGTTCCAAAAAACAACAAGGCCAACCTGGCATCAGTGCAAAGAAGAACAACCAAATATATTCCTTGTCCGTCTCTGAGCGGTTAACAAATTTAATCATCCTTGTCTTGAAAAGAGAAGACTACGAGGAGAGACTTGCTTGAAATATTCAAAATTTTCAACAGGCAGTGTCAAGTCAATGGACTTCAAGATGAAAAAAGAAATACAAAATAAAGACACAGCAGGGATCAATTGGAAATGGAATTGGAGAAATCTAGATCCCCCGATCACTAACGTCCTACCAAGCAAACACCCAAGATAGGCCACAAACAACAGAGGGCCATTTAGTCTATCTTAAGATCCTTTATATGTTTCTATCCACAATTATTTTTTTCTAGTTGACTGCTGAATTAGGATATTCGTAGAACCACTCACTTCCATAGATTAGCATTAATACTAGGTGGCCCCCAAGTTTTGCACAACCTGATTTTATAATCTCGAGATTGGTTCTCCAGACCCAGGATTCCAGTATTGCCTCTTCATTAAACTACCAATTCCTAAATGAGCAATCATTAAGAGTTTGTATTCATCATTATGAGTTAGTATTAATCCAACCATCCATTTTCTTACCACTTCATCCAAGTCAGGGTTGCATGGGGAGCTGGGGCCTACCTTGGCAAGCAACAGGCATACCAGTCCATCACAGGGAATATACAGTAACTGGAGCACCTGGAGGAAACCCACAAGAACACACAACCCCCATAGAGAACATAAAAACCTGACGCAGACAGTGTCGAGCCCTTAATCATAAAACTGCAGGTGAGTGAGCAGCCAAAACACCTCCATCTCCAGGTAACTACCAACTCAGCTTGTTAATCTCCCAGTAACCATAGGAATGAGATCAGTACAGAGGTGTATAGCACCAGAATTTAATTAACTCAATTAATTACCTTGTCTGCCAGTGGGTTTCTGAGTCTTGTGAGGACAATATAGTTCCACCACTGCCTTTGTATTCCCTGGTGTACCTGTCTGAGTTTTGTATTTCCTTGCTTTGGCCTTTTAACTTCATTTTTCAGATCACATTCTCAGATGTTCCCTGGCATTCTGCATTGCTTCTCTGTGTTCGTCCCAGCATGCCTGACTCCATTCTACGGACTGCTTTTGTGTGATGAACTAGAGTTGTTTCTCGGGCAACTCTTCTGGATCCCCTCTATAGAGATGCCTTGTGATTCCATGGCTTCTGTTTTTTCTAAGAATGAGATCTTCACTAGCCCTTAATTTAAAAGTGTTTGATTTTAACCTAAGACGTCTTAGACTCAGAAGCAATCTTTATGTGTAATAATTCCCAGAAATTCGTCAAACAGATATCGGTTTCACCTTTATTTAAAATTGTTACTTTCCATTAGATTCCTATACAGCCTCTGAGTGTCTATCATTCATCAGACAATTTAGTAATGAAGTACAAGAAGTGGTGGGGATGACGATGTATAGAACACTCCTATTTCAAGTTTTCTTTGTGATGCACAGACTCATTGAGTAAAGTCCACTTCGTCATTTAAACACTCATCCTTAATGGGATGAGTTCTGAGTAAGGCATAAAAATGTCCCAGAAACTGTGCGGATCAATAAAACAAGTGAACATGTATGTTAACATCCATACCAAAAGCAAGAAGTTGGAGACAGGCTCTTAAGCAGAGCCACAACACTACACCTACAAAGGGATTTTAATTTTAGAGCAAGAGGTTTAAAACATTAACTACCTCTATGAGCTGTTTTAAGAATTTTTAGGGGGTATGCATGACGTGATGCCACTCAATCTATCAGGTCAAGCAAGAAGGAGCACAGAGGTGCATCCTGCAAAGTTTCTAGGCCAGTCTCAGAGGGGATATATAATATAACAGATTTCATACCCTATTTGCAATGCATGTGTGCCAATCTCAGTGGCTGGTTTTGTTTAGCTTGTTGGCAGCTATTCTGAAAAGGTCTCTCCAAGCGGAATAGGCAGAAATGGGGCGAGGAACGATATCAGCTTCTTGTATGATTTCAGGAAACTCCACCACCCTCTCTCTGAGGAGGAACTGTTACTGCAACGCCATTTGTGCGCTGTCAGAAAGCAACACCACAGTTTGTGCACGGAGCCCCTAAAATACACAACAAGCAAAGAAACGAGAAACGAAGAAGAATGCCGGCCTGAAATAAACCGAAAAACTGGTATTTACTGCTCCTGAGTCTCTGACAGGTCCCTGGCTGGGAAAGCACCACACACTCCCTCATTCAGGCAGAACGAGCTGGGTCTCTGACTGCTCCACGATCTGATTTGATGGACTGCTGAAGCGAGATAGCCTCAGACAATACCCCACAGACTCTGAGCTGGAGAGTTTACTCACACTGCGGCCAAAATGAACCTCTGTCAGAAATCAGCCTTACTTTCCAAGACTGACCGTAAGCACTTTAACAAGGGTGTACTCACCCTGCTAGACAGCATCCTGTACCTGAGTGCGTTGTTTGTTTTTAGGTGGAACTAACCAGGGCTCCAGCCAGGACTTTCCTCATCTATTAGAATGAATAGGTTTAATGCCAAATCCCTCAATGCTGCATGCCAAATCCAGAGGTGTTTTTTGCAGGTAGCCATTTTCTCATAACTTTATGTATGTTCTCTCTGCTTTACTACTGAAGGGGTTGCCAAGGAAACTGGTTAAGAGCACACTGTTCTCAGGGCAGCCTGTCGGGTTCAAGGGGGTTATGGTGTCCACTCTACTTACTGCTGTGAGTGGATTCAGATACAGAGTGAGACTACACCTTCAGGCTCCTTCGGCAAGAAAAGAAGATCAACAGAGCAGCTGCTTTTGTCTTCTTTATAAAGATGTGACAACCGGTCAAGGGCACAGAATTTGTTTGAAGAGAGCAACAGGTGAATGGAACTAGATAAAATTTATGTTTGGCTCCAAACATCCTTTGCAGTTCAGTTCAATGCTACCAAAACACAGACTTCCAAACCATTCAGGGCAACTCAGGTGTCCATCAGTGCGATGGTGATGGAATTCAGTCAGGGCCATTGCTTATTTTGTTTGTTCAGTCCTTTAGTTATTTTGGACTACTTTATTCCATTTAGCGTGCACCATTCTTCTTGCAAAATGGTTGGAAATGCTCAATAGAAAATGGCAAAAATGAATTTGCAATGTTAACATCACAAAGTTCAACATTCCGTTTTTTATAATCAACCACCGCTACAGGAACACACTCTCTTTGACTTTCTTTTTCAAATAGTTACAATTTAGCATAATAAATCATGGGCAATCAAAATGATATTTCTTGAAATAAAACTACCTACAACTTTGAAACAATTAAAAGAACTACATACTGACATTATATTCATTGTTAAGATGGTACACTAGCACTAAAGGATTTTCGCTAACCCCAGCTCATTAATCTGCAGTTGCACATGTGTTTTGTTTGAGCCCCAAATGCATTCAACCAGGGAGAAAAGTGGTTGCAACTTCCTCCCTAAAATCATATCTTCTTCAGAACCGAAACCCACGGCTCACCTGAAAACAACGCCACCAGTGAAACTCAGACACTGGAGAGGAAAAGCCTGTGACCCTACCGTGTGAGTATGTAGGTCTGTGGTTTGTGCTGTAGTCGATCATTTGCACTTTTCAGTGCGATTGTGTGTTAGATGTCCATGTTGCATTCTGTGTTTCTAACCGGAATGTCTTGACACTGACACAGTGTTTCAAACCGTCACCAATAGTCATTAATCCAGTCATATTGTTGTTCTATGATAGTTATATTTATTAATATTTAAAGGAGAGCTGTTTTCTGCATTCTGTTCTCTTTGTCTAACGGCTGGGGTTTGAGATACTTGGACTTAGGTCTTTGTTTAAAATTTCACTCTGTCAGACCAATGGCATCTAAACCATATGCTGTGTTATTTAGTGCATCATCATCATACCAAAACTAATTGTGTGTATTTAATAGCTTTGTTCTTAACAATTAATTAAGCCACCACAAGAAAGAAAAGCTTCAAATAGCAAGGGTTTCATATGTTTGCAATTCAGAGGGATAATCCAAGTTTCAGCTTTGAAATGTTCATTGAGGGCTTCAGTATAGTCAACTTACCCCTCTGAATGCCCAGTCATTTGCAGAAGGGAAGAGAGAGAAGGGGCTCTTTTTCTGCAGCATGGACCTGGAAGGACACAGAAAACAGAGCTCAGAGTCTAATTTGGCAAAAGCTGATCCTGCAGGACACTACTATCCATTTTATCAAACAGCCACTCCTCCCCCCAAATCTAGGAAAAGCAAACAGAGCACTACTTTCACCCTGTCATGCTAAACAGTGGGACAAACTCACACTGTAAGAAGCACTTAAGACGCTTGGGAAGTCCCACATGCCAATACTGATAATCTTTGCATCAAAACAAAAGACAGAGATACGCTGGCCATCAAGTCTGCACTACACAAACATAGATGGGGTAGTAACATTAGCCAGTGTACCATAAGTGTGAGGAGAGCTATCCAGACCACACCAAAGATGAAACATGGACGGTGGTTCTGATCTCATTTTCATTAGCACAGCTAAAGTCACAGGCCATAAGACATTGAGTTAAAGACGGTGTAGTAACAAAGGTTTCTGGTGTGTCCTCACCAGGGGAATTCCTGTCACAGTCAGCCTGGGACAAGAACCTGGTTTGCTGTCTTAATGCCTGGATCACAGATCTCAGTCACGCTTCAAGGAAGAACCTTTAGGTTAAGGTACTCAAACGGGTTTACTAAGGGGAGGTTGGCACTCTAATGCTGAATTTGACACATTTTGCAATTGAAGTACCTCTAAAGATTTTCACTTCAGTTTAAAGACAGACATGTCTTGTCATAAGGACAGTGTGACAAGCTTGTACAAGGGACTGTACCTTCAGCACTTCACTCCCAGAATCCTCCAGCTCTGACTGTAGTTTTCACTTTTAATAACTTCTACTCAAGTGGAAATCTTTCTAATGTTAGGCAAAGGTGATACAAATGTCTAAATCTGTTGCCACATTGCTATAAATAGAGTCTTAAACATTTCTGAGCCATTAATGGAGTAAGCGTTCTTCCAAGAATTCTTGGAATACTTGTCTGGGTTATCGACGTAACAACATTCCTGCTGATTTCTGCTGGTAATAAATTTCTGTGTCCACAGAACCACCAGAGCAAAATCACCCGTGATCAACATTTCTTTAAATGCCTCATCAAAAAAGAAAAGTATTCATTTTGGGTACGCATTCCTTTATGCTTCTGTAACCTGTTCTTTACATGATGGGCTTTGTTTTACCTCTTTTCTATTTATAATTGTAGTGAACCATCTAACCCAAACAGAAAGCCGAACAAAAAGGCAAGCAACAAGAAATATACCAACTCTTTTATTATATTTGAAATGTTCTGGCTTAGACTGTACAACAAAGACATGCTTTGGAGTTATAAACTTTATTAACTTGGAACTAGTGGAAGCCAGAAAGTACGGATTTGCTTATAATACTTCTATCCCTGTGATAAAAATATCTGCCTACAGCAAGACTGGTTATATTAGGTCATCTATGATGCACAAAACCAGATTAAACAGATACAAATCTGTGCTTCTACTTGATGTTTGGCTGTTTCTGCAGCAGTTACACTATCTTTGTCATATTTGTTTTTTGAATATGTCAGGGTTATACAGTGCCTTGCGAAAGTATTCGGCCCCCTTGAACTTTTCAACCTTTTGCCACATTTCAGGCTTCAAACATAAAGATATAAATTTTTTATTTTATGTGAAGAATCACCAACAAGTGGGACACAATTGTGAAGTGGAACGAAATCTATTGGATTTTTGAAACTTTTTTAACTAATAAAAAAATGAAAAGTGGGGCGTGCAAAATTATTCGGCCCCCTTGCGTTAATACTTTGTAGAGCCACCTTTTGCTGCGATTACAGCTGCAAGTCGCTTGGGGTATGTCTCTATCAGTTTTGCACATCGAGAGACTGAAATTCTTGCCCATTCTTCCTTGCAAAACAGCTCGAGCTCAGTGAGGTTGGATGGAGAGCGTTTGTGAACAGCAGTTTTCAGCTCTTTCCACAGATTCTCGATTGGATTCAGGTCTGGACTTTGACTTGGCCATTCAAACACCTGGATACGTTTATTTGTGAACCATTCCTTTGTAGATTTTGCTGTATGTTTGGGATCATTGTCTTGTTGGAAGATAAATCTCCGTCCCAGTTTCAGGTCTTTTGCAGACTCCAACAGGTTTTCATCCAGAATGGTCCTGTATTTGGCTGCATCCATCTTCCCCTCAATTTTAACCATCTTCCCTGTCCCTGCTGAAGAAAAGCAGGCCCAAACCATGATGCTGCCACCACCATGTTTGACAGTGGGGATGGTGTGTTGAGGGTGATGAGCTGTGTTGCTTTTACGCCAAACATATCGTTTTGCATTGTGGCCAAAAAGTTCGATTTTGGTTTCATCTGACCAGAGCACCTTCTTCCACATGTTTGGGGTGTCTCCCAGGTGGCTTGTGGCAAACTTTAGACGAGACTTTTTATGGATATCTTTGAGAAATGGCTTTCTTCTTGCCACTCTTCCATAAAGGCCAGATTTGTGCAGTGTAAGACTGATTGTTGTCCTATGGACAGACTCTCCCACCTCAGCTGTAGTTCTCTGCAGTTCATCCAGAGTGATCATGGGCCTCTTGGCTGCATCTCTGATCAGTCTTCTCCTTGTCTGAGCTGAAAGTTTAGAGGGACGGCCAGGTCTTGGTAGATTTGCAGTGGTCTGATACTCCTTCCATTTCAAGATGATAGCTTGCACAGTGCTCCTTGGGATGTTTGAAGCTTGGGAAATCTTTTTGTATCCAAATCCGGCTTTAAACTTCTCCACAACAGTATTACGGACCTGCCTGGTGTGTTCCTTGGTCTTCATGATGCTCTCTGCGCTTTCAACAGAACCTTGAGACTATCACAGAGCAGGTGCATTTATACAGAGACTTGATTACACACAGGTGGATTCTATTTATCACCATCAGTCATTTAGGACAACATTGGATCATTCAGAGATCCTCGCTGAACTTCTGGAGTGAGTTTGCTGCACTGAAAGTAAAGGGGCCGAATAATTTTGCACGCCCCACTTTTCATTTTTTTATTAGTTAAAAAAGTTTCAAAAATCCAATAGATTTCGTTCCACTTCACAATTGTGTCCCACTTGTTGGTGATTCTTCACATAAAATAAAAAATGTATATCTTTATGTTTGAAGCCTGAAATGTGGCAAAAGGTTGAAAAGTTCAAGGGGGCCGAATACGTTCGCAAGGCACTGTATATACTGTATTAGAAATGCATTTTTACAAAAAAAACATTAAAATAAAACTTCAAGGCTCAACAGCTATTTTAGACTCTTATTATCACAGTACTAAAATATTCCCATAGAGGTCAGGGTTAGTCTGTGCTTAATTCTGCTTATTTATTTAAATTTAGGCCTATAAGCTGTGATAAACATTGATCGCTGTACACCTCCCCAAGGACTCGGAGCTTGAAAATTTCTCATTTAATTACCCACTACTGTCTCTCATCTCTGATGTCAGTCGAAACAGTTTGAGTAGTGACAAAGTGGCATGCAATCAGGGTCCATTAACACTGAAAAACAGCAGGCTCTTTGCTAAAAATACATTACTGTACACATTATCCCATTGCTGAGTAATGTAGCTGTTAAGTGCTCTGGGCAGGAGGGCAATGGAACACTGCTGCTTAACTCAGGAGAAGGTAAAAACTTCCTTTCAACTCTGTAATCTTTAAATCTGCTGAACCTCAAATTAGGTATGCAGGCTGCTGACAAAGCTACTCTATTGAAAATGTTCCATAGGAAATATCACATGGAAGTTTAAATCTTTAAGACTTACAAAAAACAAGAGATGTTTGATTCCCACAGCCATCTTTCCTCCTGTCCTGGATATATAACCCGCCCTTTGCCTCTCTGTAGCAGATAAAGGTGAAAATCTCCAAGTTAAGCCTCATCAGGCAAGAAAATTTAATAACATCTCTCTAGTCTGGGGGTGCTCATATCCTAGGTAAACTCATTCTGACACAACAGCTCCCCTTTGACAGAAGTATTTGAATAGATACATTTACCTTTTAACAGATATAAGTTACAGTAGGTAGTCCGTATTCAAGCCTGGAGGTTCATCCCATCAGAGCCTGTTTTAGTTTTGTAGTGTAAGAGCACTGAGACAACTGAATGAGATACAGTACAGAAGCAGTGTCCATACTGGGAACCCGCAATATACCAGTTAAGAATCCAGGGCTTTAACCAAAGCTCTTTACTGTCCCCCCATTAAGAAAACTAAATATGTAGAGTGTAATAACCAATGAATTCATTCCATTTATCATTAGAATTATTCACAAAAAAGTAATTGCACTTTCACAGCACGTCATCTCAAAGAACTGATGAAGAAGTGCTTCACATAAGATATCCTGGCTGTTATCGAGAGAGGAAGATCAGCTTCAGACATCTCAGTGAGCCGTCATCTTTCCTTGGCACAGCAGCTCCCTCCAGCAAGTGAGGAGATCAATGGAAAAACTAATTAGAACTCTTTATTGTTCTTGTTTCTTTCAGAGTCAACGGGCCTTTTAACGCCTTGCAAGCTGACTGCATTGTGTTAAGAGCTCAATGGGGAGACGCGCGTTGGTAGGAGTCTAAGAGGAAGGCAGAGGCTCTGAGACACCCACTGCTCACCCTGGTCATCTTGAACAGACAACATTGACCATGGAGTTGTGAAAGTTGGAGAGATCTCAATTTTGTTGAACATGTCATCACTTTATTTCCGATTTGGCCCTTTTGCAATTCATTAATTTCACAAGTCAATTGCCACATCTCAGTGGAGCCTTCTTGGGGTGTAAAACTAAATCCTTTTAAAACCCTTACAAAAGTAAATACACACACGTTCGAGAGATATTTCAGCTTTAACCAGGAAATGAGGGCTTCTGAATGAGCAGAGATTGTGGTTATAAAAGCAGGTGAACTGATCAGAAAGAAAAACCACAAACAAAATAACCCAACTCATTATCAGCATTAGGTTCCACAGAAGCTGTTTTGCAGGAAATCCTATTCCCATATATGGAGTAACCAATCTGAATTGTTATTGAAAAGCCCAGAGATCTTGGTGAGTCACACTCTCTGGAGAATGTTCCAGTGTTTTTCCGTGGTAGCCGTTTCTTTTCTTGCTCACATATTAGCACAGAACCCCTTTATCACAGGGAAAATACATTAATCTCGCTTCAAAAGGACCAATTCAACATTTGCAGAAGGAAAGAATAAGGTTGTGTATCAAACACTCAACTGTATCAGGCTCAGCTGATACCCAGAAACATTCAAAAGCTGTGTTAGATAACTAAAAAAAATTGTCTGATATCATTTTTAAAAGAATAACAACAACAGGTCATTGACAGAAAATGCTTCACAGCTATGGAGTACACATACACCCACTGCTGCCCTGATACTATTTTACTATAGTTAAAGAAATGGGAAACATTTTTTTAAAATTAATATAGACCTCCACAAACCACCTGCCACTGCTTCATTTTCAGAGGATACATTTGAGGACACAACTTTGCTCAAACTGCTTATTAAAATCAGTTCTATGGCTCATGGTTGCAGGTCAGTGCAATTGCAGTTTACAACAACGGAGTGACAGTTCAGTCAGCCACAGCTAAAGAGTTATTTTTAATTCGGTTTAAAACTAAACAAGGTTTCTCAGAGTGTTCTGACAGCGGGCCTTCTTCTCAGAGGACCCTGACAGAGACAGAAACCTCTTTTGAGTGTTTGTAACAGTCTAGGGTTTGACAACAGCAACAACAAAAGTAGGAAAGGACACCAGTACCTATGGCACACCACTTGCACATAAGGATTACACATATTATATGTAAACCTTTTGATAGAGTTTTATGGTTTGCTTGGTTTTAACAGTTGCTTTATCACCCAGAAGCCTGATCTTTTCATCTGAAGTGAAGCAAGGCAGGATCTAACCAGTACTGAGAAGTCTGACCTCCAAAGAAAACCAGACTGCCTGTGGTAAGTGGTGTTAGTGGACCAGTAAGCATCTTCTCCCTGATTCATAATTTCCAGACCAGTGCCCCACTATATCGACAGCTGGGAACACTGCATTTGGATGGGAGAGATCCTGTCTAAATTGTGCAATGCAATAAATGTAAAGCACCTTGGGATCTTTTGAGCTGAAAGTGCTTTACATTTATGGTAAAGTGCTATAGAAATGCAATAGTGATAATTGTCATTATTAGTTATTCTTTATCATTAAAAATGTGAAAGATAGAGATGTGAAAAGTTTTTTTCCCCACTTTTCTACTTGATTTGCTGTGTTGTGTAATTTTTCCCTTATAAATACTCAAGGACTGACAATCGCACACTATTTCAAATATTAAAACCCCATTATTTTATATGAATTCTTCAGATGATCCACTTGATTATTTTTATATAACATTTCACAGACATTACAAATCGTACTAATCTTCTGGTTATCATTTTTAAATAAGTCACACCAAATTGAAAAACATTGCTAGAATGATTTATCCCATTTTGTTCGGGGTTGTGTGGTTATGTCAGAAATTAAGAAATTAAAATATTTGCCCTTATCTCATAGCTGACTTCACTCTAACACCACACAAAATCAAAATTATTTTCAAAAACTACAGCACAACACAGCACTGAATGGCAATGAACAGCGAATCAGCACAGAAAAAAAATTAGAGAAATGAGAGAAAATCCAAGTCATAGATATGCATCAAGCAAATAATTAGATATTAGCAGAAGATAAATTACATCAGCTGCACTACTCATGGCCTGAGAACACGTTGTAGGACATGAGGTCTTTCTCAAGACGTACTTTGGGTTTTTTTTTGTACTCAACATAGAAGAAGGGTATGCTCATATTTTACAGGAAATGTATAAAAAGGAGAAAAAAAACTGTCTTGTGAATTTGGAAAAGGAGCTCTCAAACCACAGCACTGCCTCAGCTCTCACTTGAATCCAGATGCCACCCACAGGCTGCAATGTGTAACAGCAGCACATAGATTCAGAAACATAAATTAATACAACCATAGCACCAATAATAAATCCTAGCCTGCAGCATTATTTACGCTGAAGCCCACAAGAAATGAGAACATGGTACTTGCATAACAAAATGCATTTATGTGTGCATGTGGTGCAAGGCTAGTCTATTTGGAACGGGTAATCAATCACCTTCCTTCCATTTTCTAAATGCGTCATCCAATACGTACACCCTCGATAGGGCACCAGTCCACTGTACTGCAAACACAGATGCTCTTCAACTGTATTTTACATTCAAAGCCTTGTTATTATCATTGCACACACTGTGCCACAACCTAGTGCATCCATGACATCTGGATTAGCCCCCATGACCCTGTGCCTTTAGCATTGTGGTGGGTTTCAGAGTGACCTCGTATTTCCACTAAACAAAGGAGGAGAAACCTCAGCTTGTTATTTATTGCTGGAAGTCAGTGGGGTTGTGTAACTCCATCCCATGCCTGCTGGCCTAGCTAGGCTCTGTGCGGCTGCAGATCAGAACCAGCTGGTCACAGTGTTCTCTTGTTTTCCAGAAGAGAGACTGGGAGCAAGCCAGAGCCTTCTTAAGAACTTAAGAAAGGACAGGACTCTAAAAATACCGGCACAACAAACAGTTCACCGCACTGCGCCACTCTTCTTCAAACTTTTCCCTCATATCAAAAACACATTTTTTCAGACTGTAGCTGGTTCCCAGATTTAGCATCGTTTTAGAGAGACGATCCCACCCACAAAACTGTCCGAAGTCGATCTTCCACCCGTTATCCACCTATAATACGCAAGTCAGCTACAGAACTAATTTGTTTTGTGCTCAGGTGAGAAGGGTGAATCGAAACAAGCTCCAGACGGGGTTCTTTAACTAGAGTAGGTTGGGAAAGAAAAGGCAGGGCTTGGAAGGTAACAGATTGGTATGATTGTGGTGTGGTGTATGAAAGGATTCACTGTGCTACTGATGCCAGCAGTAGGGCTATCAGATATTGTGATCCTTAGAGAACCCAGTTGCTCTAGGTTTCTCTCTCTGCCCTAAAACTTTGCTGGAGCATGTTTCCTTTCTCTGTCTTTACACTGTTTTCATTTCTGAACTCTCAAAATGCCGCCAAACAGACTTAACAGTACCTTGCTTGTTTTAATTAATGTTTTAATGATTTAACATTTATAGCACTCATTTTACTAAAGAGATGCTTCTTCTGTCACGCACGCAGAACAAACTTAAACAAAATTCAGATTGACACTACCCACACACCTGGCAGATGACCACGATTAATCTAGGTTTCACCTTGAAGATTATAAGACCTTTGGAGGTTTAAAGGAGAAAAAAGCTGGCAACACAACAATTGATTAGAAAGAATGTAAAGAAGGCAAAATATAATTTTTTCTAAGAATTAATTTCTTCAAATTGGGATGTATAATTTTAAACATACAGCGGATATCATTAAAGAGGTTTCATAATAGTCCATGCCTAGTAAGTTATAATAGAATATAGGTACAGTATGCTGGACAATATGCAGACTGTAGAAGGTACCTTTGTACTCTTATCAGATAATCCAACATGCTAGATTTTGTATGCTAGCTGAGTAACTTGATTTATTTAAAAGTCTTTAATGTGGTTTTGGAATTTTCAAAGTACAGAAGTAAAAAGCAGTTCCTTTCATAAGGAAACATAGCTGGGGGCAAGGTTAATCTACAAAGAGCTTTAAAAAAAAGTAAGCAGAGTTTTTCTTGTCCTGAATAAAGTGTCAACAAAGCAGAAATGAGACGGTGATCTACAATTTCATCAATAAAGGCTGTGGGCTCATTTCTGATTGACTGTTTGAGTAACTAGTCTGCTTGATGAGTACATTTCCTGCTTATTATTAATCACAAGACCAAATTTATACGGTTGTTGAAATGATCATAAGTCCCTTTTCTGCAAACAAGACGTATAGTCATGGAACTTCAAAAGGTCAAGGGGCAATTTAACACCAGAGGCAAACCATTAGACGACATCTACTGATGTAAAACCTCAAAAAGTCAGCAAGTCAGAAATGAAACACAAACCGGAAGAGCACAATGAAGAAACCTCACTATTATGAACTCAACCTATTTTCCACAGGCACAGTCATACTCAGCTGGGAAACAGTGGGTGGGGCTGCGCTCTCACAGGGGAATGGCGAGAAACACAGAGAGCTTGCGGGCCTGGCCTCACATCCGGACTTTATATAACATCACTTACGGCAGGAAGCTCTGGCCACCCTCCCCTCCTCACCTGTTTCCTCCATTGCTGTTTGGTTGCCATTTAAATCAAACACACGTCGCCATGGATACCGCAGCTCCTGACTCTGCCCCAGAGCAGACCGATCGAACAGCTCTGCTGCTACAGGGACGAGTTCATGACAACAGACGGTGAGGTAATGGTGTATGAGTGTGTGAGAATGAATACCAGCTTTAGAGCTGGCAAAGGACAACTTGGACATCATTTTCATTGGGAAATCCCAACATTATACTAGGTCCATTACTGGTGTGGTTTATCCAAGTTCCCTCAGTGATTAAAGAGAAACATGAGGTTAAATTATTAAAAGAGAAACATTATCATCATCTCTTAGCAAAGAAAATCACAAGACTGTTATTATGACTGACTTTTCTCTGGGTTAGGTAATTACTGACAAGCTCTGCCACTTCAAAAAGTCTGCAGCTGATTATGACCACTTTGTTTTATGAGAGTGTTATTTCTTTTCTGTATAGAAGCAGGATTTTACCAGGCAAACACTGATACTTACTGAGATTATGCCACACTTATGCCAAATCAGGCAAAGTTGACAAATTGACCATAGTTAATACACAGAAATGTGTCATTTATCACACATATCTGTGGTGGAACTGCCGTTCTTATCAGTTTTTATCAATGATCTAGATTCTGCAGAACACGTGTCAGATTTGCAGATGACTAGACAAGAAGCAAACACAGTAGCAGCAGAAAAAATAATTTAAAAAATCTTAAAGCTACATTAGGTCTCTGCACATGCCCAGCAGATTATATAGGCAGGCGCAGAGAATTACACACAGACAGTAATCCTTGTATATATTGAAAAATAATGGATGACATTTTGTTTACTTGTTTTTTATTGTGCAAATGTCCTGTTGGATAAGGACACCTGCACAAAAAATAAAATGTGAGCTATAAATATAAGACAGGAGACAATAGGATTAAAATCTTAAAATAGGTAAAGTACAGACTTCAAATGAAGATAAGTTAAATATTGTATTGATATGATATAATTTTTAAAATTGTGCAAAATTTTGGTTGCAAACTTAAGATGATATTGCTACTCAAGAACTGGTCCTAAGAAAAGTAACCAGGTATACCCATTTATATTTTATTATTTAAATAATTGCTTTAGTCATGAACACATACGACTTCGAGAAGACATGAAGAACTGACAAAGAGTCAGTTGTCAGAGTAAACAGAGAAACAAGAAACCAGAGTTTATGAGTGGAAACTAAGAAATGAATTTAAAACTTACCCTTGAAGGCATCTCTTTACACAGAGGGTTGTGGGAGTGTGGAACAAGCTATACAGACATGATTCTGAAGCCAAAACCCTGGCTTCCTTTAAGAAAGGTCTGGATAAGAACTTTGGCTCAATTCACGACTAAACGGTGAACATACTGTGCAGGATAGGGTACAGCGAACATGAAGTAACAGGAAAACACTGGCAGTCTCCTACCACAAAGACTGCTGCACTTTAAATACAACACATACAAAAAAATATAACCCTAGTGCCTAGGAACTGTAGCAGTTACATGTCCAAGCCAGGACATTGGGCACAATGAAATTGCCAGGGCTTGCTGAGCTGTATGAGTGCTGATATGTATGGGATGATGCAGAGAGCATGGACTTTGATGGAGGAAGTCCTGGGTCCCAGATTCTGTTGAAGTGTACCCCCTCCTTCATGGGTGTCCCTGCACAGGCTCATGGGAGGGGATGTGGAGTCCTGTTGGCGTGACCGTTGTCACTGTCTGTTTGAGCACCTGTTGCGCATCAGATTTCCCTATTTCCCTCTTCTGTCAGGGCTTAAGGGGGCAACTCCATTCCTAGTGGCCTTTAAACTTCCTGACAATGTACTTTAATTACAGAACATACGGTCCAGATTATTCAACAAGTTGGAACGAAAACAAAAAATACTGTCTTAAAAGCAGATGTCTTAGTGCTTAGTGTCTTAGTTAAGTGCTTAACTCTTTTTTCCTAAAGACGCGCATTCTGTACAGTTTGCAGGTCTCTAATAGCCTCGCTCTAATCTTCTCTGTCCACACTTCACTGTTCTCTCTCTCTTAAAACTCCAGCTAAATCCCTGCTTCACTAACACCAGGCTTATGGTGTTACAGAGTATCAGATTCAGTCCAAACTCTAAAAGTAGTTAATACAGAAAACAAAACTGAAAGAGTGCAGAACTCTAAAAAATTATACAAATTTCTTTGACTACTATTACTCACGACAATTATGTTTCATGCAAAATAGCCTCCAACTCGTGGCAAAGAGTTGGTAAAGAGCGCCCCCTGGCAGTAGCTGCTGAAGCTGCCGTCTTTCTTATTTTCAAACCCACCAAATTAATTTTGCATTCAATTCAAGCTTTATTACGTAAATTTATTTTACACTGCAGTGCAACGATATAACAAAGACAAACATTTCCAACAAAGAAGCCAGTTTTTTAACCTTAATTAAAAGTTTGATCTTCAAATACACTTTCCACACTGTGAGGAGTGAAGGCATTATAAATTGACCCTGAACGATATTCTAAATTAAATCAGATTAAAAACAGGGCTTGTTTTTTGTCTCTTATCTGTTCACCCTGTGATGCATGTTGCTGTTCCTGTTTGCACTGTCTAGACCGCTGTTTGCCATACTTACAAAACATTCCAGAATCAAACACAAGTATGGAGGAACAGCAAGAACCACAGCCCCTGAAATGTGTCACTGTGTAGTCAAGCCTGTGCAAAAATGAAGTATATCCAACTGAATCGGGATAATAAGTGTCAACAAAGCCATTCTGAAATGTGAGCTACACGGATCCCCACTAACGCCCTTTGTCATCAGCAGCCCACGTCCACTTCAGCATCAGCAAAGAGTCCATTTCAAAGAATCCAGTCTCATGTTTCAGGCAGAAAAAGCCACAGAAAGTCCTGGATTACGGTAAAAGCCTATACAGTTCGATGTCTGTGACCTCTTTTGCATTGGCTCCAGGGGTTAATGTACATTGATATAACAAAGAGCACTGATCGCTGATGCTGGTCATGGCTGGTTGTGTTATTTCCACTGTGCAGTTAATTCACACCACCCATATACTATACAGTTGCAAGAGTCTGTGAACCCTTTGGAATTACCTGGATTTCTGCATTAATTACTCATAAACATGTGGTCGGATCTTCAACTAAGTCACAATAATAGACAAACACAATCTGCTTAAACTTATAACACACAAACAATTGTACGTCTTCTTGTCAGTACTGAACACATTGTTTAAACAAAGGGTTCACAGCCTTTTTCTTGCAACTGTATACAGTGTTTGTGAACAACTATTCTTTGATGCACTAGTCCCATCATCTTCAAACATTGTCATTACTGTGTCACATCCAGAAGAAAACTACATATTCCCCGCAGGCCTTGAAACTGGATTACATCTGTAATGTACGATGGAAGATGAAGAACAGTTAGAGTGTTAGTTTAGCCTCACAGAGTGTCCTGTGTGTCTATTCTATTTATCAGGTATTTACTCTGTATTTTTCATTTTGCAATAAAATATATGGCAGGTATAAAAATTCTTCTTCGATCTGACAGTTCTTTAACTTTTTTTTGAGCTGCACATCTATGGGTTTGTTTTTCGAACAAGTTTGTTTTCAAGCTTCAATAACAGCTATATACTTGAATTGGGAAGAGGCAGGAGTAGTACAAGATTAAGAAAGGGGCAGTGGGGGGGAAGGGGGGGAGATGTCACAGGCCTGTCGGTTTTTAGACAGCAGGGTTCTTTCCTGTCTTTTCATCCCCAGCACCTGCTCCTCTCACCAGCTGCAGCACAGCCCACAGTGTGGAGCAGTGAGGCCAGAGTCTGGGCAGCGCTTTCTGAGCAAGCAAAACTTTCAGCCACAATATAGTGTATCAGTCAGACGTCGCACAACCTACACCAATTGTGACAAAATAGCAAAAAAGTATCTTAGTTTTTCCACGAAGGGGGTCTGGAATTCTGGTCTTGGAAAACAGCGCAACCAATTCAACGTTCGTGGCTGGTCAACAGGCTACTTCACTATCCTTGATGGCTACATTTTCATCATGACTAAATCAGGTCACAACTGTGGAGTGACACAGACTGCTGCAGTGCGATGATTCACAGTGAGAACTCAGCTGTGCACTGAGCAGACCTTCAGAGATCATTAATGAGGGAAACATAAATACGGCACAGGAAGGAGGAGTTAAAGTTTGAGACAAAGAACCAGAAAACCAGAAAACCAAGCTACTGTAAATGTGACTGCTATGGACAATTTAAATTAAAATTCATATCTCCATAGTTTGTACTTACGTCCTCTTGTAGTCTTCTCTACTTAAGACTAAAGAGATTCAGTTCTTTTAACCTGTCAAAGTGTGAAAATTCCTTTAGTGCTGCTGTTGTATTTACACTGCCCCCCTATCAGAGCTATAATGGGCTTGTGAGGCACTGCCTAACTGTGAGTCAGCCAAGACCCTAGGGACCCACTCACACTTTCCAATAACACAAAGGTTTAGAGGGAAAAAAGCCATAAAAATGAAAATTCAAAACAGACTAGGGCTGACGGAAATCATTTCTGACATTTTGTCAAAGCAGCTAGCAAAGAGGAAGGAAAAAACTTCTGGAGAAGAAACCAGTCTCATCTTATTCAAGATGTTTCTTCAAAAACCTCAGTACCTCCCAGTCCACATGGAACAACCTGCTAACTAATTTGTCCTGTGCATCCAGCATGATGTCTGGACTCACTCCTGCAATCAGTGGATGATTGATGGGCAGGAAGCATGCAGAATAGCTCCCTTTAGCCACCCAGCCATCCCAGCTATAAAATAGGACAAATTTCCATTGCTAGATCATCATTCCAATGTAGATTTTTTAAACAGTCAGGTTTTAAACAGATCTCTATCACTAAGTTACACTAACAATAACCGATCCCACTGGCTACATTACATTACAGATTGACAGAGTGAACTTTAATACTGTCAGAGTGTGTTGGCATTACTAATTACATAGAAGCAGATTTGTTTCCATGGACTATAAATACTACATTTAATGAAGTAATGTAATAAAATGTTAATTTTATTTCACATTTCTTGCTGTTAGCAAGACTGGGTGACAATTTAGCAAAATAAAACTAACACTGATGGCCATTCAACAGAGTTAACAAATGCAAATAGCTAGCAACATTGATTAAGTAACAAGTGCACCTTATACATTATTCTGTAGGTCCTGGCTTGTTCCAGAGTACATTCTTAAGTATTGGTGAAACAGTTATGCGCAGCGCGATTCAGAATGAGGCAACTAATCTTCCGGTAATGTGATGTGGCCTTATCATATTGTAAAGAAGCAGGCTTGAGAATACACCTCTATTAATCCAATTAAGTCTGCTGCACAACCTGTGCTTATTCGCTAGTCCATCACATTACATTAGTCACTACAGTGACTACTGAGCAGGAAGGGCCCGCATCACGTCGCAATTCATAGGAACTTGAATGCAACGCTTACCACAACACAGTGATTAACAGTACTATTACAAAGTTAAAGATTTTTTTACTTAATTTAAAATGTGTCATTTTTTTCTATAATGTCAATTAATTTATTTTGTTACTGAGATTTAATAACAGGGACTGCAGTTCCCCTTTAAGCAGAGAGGATGCTTCACATAATTCAAGGGGGATGCATATACTGAATATAAAAGATTCTAATGGAATTTCACTTAAAATTCTGGAAGCCCTTAAAAGCATTTAGGCATAGAAAACAAATGGGAAAATGGGAGAACCAAAAATTTAATAGTGTTCTTAGTTTGCAGCTCAATATAATATGTAAACTCCAAAGCAGCAGGAACAAGAATAATGGCAGAAGTCTGCACTAGCAATTCCTGGATAAATTTCAGTACTGTTCTGTTCACCAGTCATCCTCTCTACACCATGTAAAAGAACTAGTGCACAAAAGGATTCAACCTCCTTAAGATACTCTTCATGACCTACAGTATGCAAGCACACACATATGTCCCTAAAATAATTCACAATGCGTGTGTTTTTCACAAAATACCATGGGACAATCCAGTGGATTCCTGTTCATGGGTTCATATGAGTCTGAAGCAGTGTCAGGGGCCTGTGGGATCCCCCTGTCTTTCTGTTCCTCAAACTTCTCTAGCTTGTGACCTTCTGAGGGCTCACAAACTCCCATCGCCACACCAGGGAGAACAGAAGTGCCCGTGCAGGTCTAGCCGCTGAGGAGAAATCTCAATCCCGCAGTGCTGAGAGGGTGTGTGACAGCAGAAGAATATTCTTTACTGTATTCAGTGGATTTCAGACTTCCACTTGACCTGGTCAATGTGAACACTACGGCAGCCAGCTGACCGCCACCAATACTTCCTGCCTCCTACACACACCCTGTGTACATTACCGTAGCATCTCAGCTCACAGTGGTGCAGAATACAGGTGACTAAAAAACTTCACGCTGTGACAAAATGAACCAAAAGGAAAGACAGGACCTGGAGAGACATGATGATGCACATGACCCAAGGGAGTTAATCTACCAAAGCAGGAAACAGAGCATCCAGCTGGGTGCTTAAAACTGCCTTAAAGAGTTTCTAAAGAAAACATGAAGTGCCCGTCTCTTTTAAAAATTATCCGCACTGGAAGTGGGGGGACGGTCTTCCTGATATGTTGCCGAGGTATTTCCCTCAGCTGTGGGAGATGAGATTTCCACAAATTACTAGGAATTAAAGATGACCTTTTACCTAACCCGCTCACCAGTATCCAGGCTTTTGACAAATGGCAGGTAGTATATCCTGTTAAACAACAGGCTCTGGTTACACGTTAACTGCATGGCGGCATTAAAAAAGGGGGCCAGGCAGTTTTTCCTTTGCTTTGGTGTCCCAAAGGGTCAACATTGCTTCACAAACCACATGTTCAACTGTTTAAGTCCCCGTCTCTTCGAGCTTTAAGACACTGAGGCGTCTTACAGAAAAAGATCACATGCTTCCTTTGTTTTCCTAGAATACAACTGTACAATGCCTTCAGCCCCTTGAAGGTACAAGCAAAGAAAAACAATTGCCAGTACTTTAACTAGGGAGGTATTAGGAGATAAGTGGAAAACAGGTTCCGAAAGACATCAGAAGCTCTTCATATTTATACATTTTAAAAATTGAAGAGTGGTGGTTGGGTTACAGGAAAACTATACATTTCAGTAAATTTCAAAACAAGCTCTTGCCATACCACCCACTTTATAGTCCTATTAGCCATGACAGGTCAAAGACCAGCATGTAATGAAGAACAGTGAGCTCTTAACTGTGTTGCTGTCCAGCCTCTTTGTTTCTACTGTTTGTCCAGGCACCAGTGGAATGAGTCACTGGATCTCTGTAGCTGTACAACTCCCTCGAAGGAGAAAGCTGTTTACCTGTCCAAATCCTTTCCAGGCAAAGTCACCAGTTCTAAAGTCAGGGAAACAATGCATGCAAACCTGACACAGGACAACCTGATCACAGACAACTATTAAATATTTTAAAAATCACCATTTGCCCAGCTTAAAAACCTGCATAAATAAATTAAACCAAATTATGATTCACAACACCTCTATTTTTATTGTAAGTTGGCTCAATTTTCATGAAGGTCTAGTTGACATATTTTTCGTTTTTGCTATGACCATACATTTTGAAGAGTTTGTGTCACTACGATTGTGTTGTAACCTAGCTTTTTCATTGTTCACACAAAAAAAGTCAGCAGACAAACAATGACTTTCTTATTCATCACAGTGGAGGCTGCCTCACACTGCATAGGTACATCAATCATGTCTTTTGACTGATCTTGATCTAATCTCTCCGTCTGTGTTCTCAAAGACGGTTTTCCGACTACTTTTCTTCTACATTTTCTTTATTCATTGGAGGTTTCATTTCACACCTCTCTACACCTATCCTGACTACACACCTCTTGATTGGCCTCTCTTTCTTCTGTCCCCTGCTCCCACCTCTCGCTCCTCCTCTCTCCCAGCCTTTTTTCTCTCGCTACATTACCTTTGCTTACTGCCTTTTCTTTCTCACACACTGAAGAAGGCTCCACAGCCGAAACATTGTGTTTTCTTTCTTCTTTTTTTCAGCATGGAATAAACCTATTACTTGTTCCTTTGCAGCCTATGCATGCTGACGCAGCTACCCACCTGAACTACACGTCTCTTGATGTCCAATATATTGTTGCTGTTATGAAGCAAAATGAAAGCTACTTTTTTTCACAGCAAATCATTGTGGAAAAGGGGACCTTCCAGGTTTCAGTGCTGACCAAGAACTGTTTCACTTCTCATGACTGAGGGGTGAAACAATAAAACTCAGCCATCACGTCACATGGGTTTACTTATTCTATGGCTTGATTTAGTAGTTGTAGGTCATTGCTTCTGTCAGTGACAGGAACAAATCAGTTTTGCCTTTATTAAGGACAAAAATGCTTCTCAATAACACATTTTCTGAACAGTGCCAAAGCCATGCCAAAGCACAGCTGCGGTTGGATTGATAAGATTAGCTTGTGAACACATCAGTCAGGTACTAAAGAAGCTGTGGTAGAACATTTTCTCCTCAGGCCTCTGGAAAAAATGCTTCAGTACGTCATTAGGATAGATGTTCAATGTTTGGGCAGGCTAAAACCTACAGTATGCTGCAGGGTTCTGTTTGTTTCAGCTGGTGTGTTAATTTGCTTTTGTGTCAGAGTGGGATGAAGGGATGTGAAATAAGCAAAATGTGTATTGGTGCCCTGGCAGTAGCCTACCCATATATAGTTGAGCTGTTCTGTCACCCTGTAAAACTTCTGTCCACCTAGTATAAATATCAGCCTTCAGCAGTAGCACGAGCAACAGGCCCTGCAAGGCAAAACTATCAGCAGTTTGTCCCCACTTCAAATTGTGTTCCACATACAGCATTTCATTATGTAATCCTTCATTCTGCTTTCAAATTTAAGTTCAGCATATTTTTTAAGCGAGACAGACCACAATGGGAGGGACATCCCACAGGTACCCAATGTGACATGCAACACACAGTAAAAAATGAAATGGCTTGCCAGTGCTTAAATATAGATTTAGTTGTTAGTTTAAAAATCAGTAAATGAACTGCCTTGGGAAGACAACTGCTTTTATTGGCGACATTGTCAACTTTACCTATGTATTGTGATCCTTAAAATGCCTTTTAACTGGAGTTTCAGTCTGTAACACTGCTTTTTATGAGGCCCATGAATCAGGTTTGGTATTAAGGTGTGTCTACCAGCAACATACCATAACATTTCAAAGTGCAGCAAGATCAAATAACTACAACCACATCAGTTTTCCAACTAAGCGAAGAGATCAATATGATGTTTATCTTTATTTGGATGCATGTAGGCCTTTAATTACACATTAAACCCAATAGCTCATCCAGAACTCAAATAATGTTTCGTTCCTCCTAGAAAATTAAAATAATTCTGAAAGAAAGAGGGCTTAGAGGGGAACGCCAGTTCCAATTTCTCAGACCAGTTATTAGATCTTGGTAACAAAATAAATTACTGTACTTGATGTTATGGAATTTTTTTACAAATTTTGAATTTAGCACAAAATTGTGAACTTTGTGAAAGCACTGTAAGTCACCATGTTGGCGCAAACTCTCATTTGAGTTCCCATGAATTGAGACATGATGCAGCCCTTCCTGCTCACTAGTCACTGTAATGACTAATACAATGTGATGGACAAGTGAATAAGTACAGGTTGTGCAGTAGACATTTCACCACAGAAATGTTCCAACATCATTAACATGCAGAGTTAACAACTAAGTAGTGCTATTTGTTGGCAAAACCGTCTTGAAATCAAGATCGACATTTCTATCGGATTAAAAGAGATGTATTCACAAGCCCGCTTCTTCACAATGTAATAGGGCTGCATCATGTCACTGGACGTTTTGTTGCCTCGTTCTTAACCACAGAACATGGCGCTGCGCATACCTGGAATTTTAATCTATTTTGTGATATAAATTGGAGGTTGTATACGTTACTGGGTACATTTTACTTTTATTGTGGTTTGAAAAGCACTCATTGCTGCCGATTCTGTCTAATCCTGAAATATAAAAATAGCATTGCAGTTCCCCTTCAACACTGTCATTTCTACAGTACATTGGAAACCTCACAAGTCTCAATCTACTGAGCATAGCGGTTGGGAGTTGAGTAGGTTGGGTGTGAGCAATGTGCATAAAAAGCAATGTAAGCTGGAATCAATGACAGCAGGGGATCAGCACAATCAGCAAGTCCAAGAGCAAAGTTCAGTGACTGTTCAAATGGAAAAAAAAATATTCCTGTTAAATAGTGATGTTTCACACTTCGGCGAGAGGCGTAATGGTGCAAATTATACACACTCATAAAAAGTCTAAGTGAAGTATTTCCAACAATCTTTAAAATGGCCCCCTCTCTCCACCACATTATCAGGTGGTCTTCCTGCCTCCACGTCTAAACCAAGCCAGGTTGACCATATATCCAAGCACTGCTAGGAGATCACAGCAACCAAGCGTGGATCACACTACGGCAGAACAAATTTAGCACGTGCCCCTGAAAGACTTCGTCCTTCATAAGAAAGAACTTTGTCGGCAATAAGCTTTTCAAAATAAGCAGAAAAGACGTTTACATACACTGGACATTAGAACAACGTATTTCTGACAAAGAGGAAAGGAATTAGCTCCACCAAGTACGAGAATACCTCTCTGGTCTTTGTTATACATTAGAAATGTCTTCCCAGTGATCAATGTCAAATAGAAACGACCTGAAACAGTACAGAAAAGTGTTCCAGATATTGTGTATTTGTCTGGGGTACCTGTCAACTGTTGTACCCCTAAACCCAACAGCTTGGCTACACTTGGCACTGATGAAAGCACGTAGAAGAGGATCTAGCCAGTACTAGAGGGAGCACCTGTTCACCTGTTCACATCAGACTTGTGTACACCAGAGCTACATTTGGGTTAAGGTGAGCTATAAAAAGGGGATTCCAGATCAAACACAAATTAAAAGACAACTCCCGCACAGGATTTAAAGAACAAATAGATAAGAATCCCACAGCAACATTTCTAAAAAAGAATTGGTAGGCAGTGACTATTTTGGACTCTCTCTCCTCTAGTCATATGATCCACCTTAAATGTTAGAGGAAAGACTTGACATGCATTTTTCTTTCAAGGAGATTTCAACAGCCACTGTTGCACACACAGCACTCCCCTGCCTATTGCCAGCTTGCCAAACACTCCCTATACCAGCAGCTGCTTGCTCACTCAGCTTCCTGAGCTTTTGATTCGACAAGGCCAGCTCGGTTCGTACCCTGGAAATAATACAGCTCGCCACAAAATAAAAAAACAAACAAACAATCCTTTGCAGAATGAGAAACGTGTCCCGTCCAGAGCCTAAATTCCACGCACACCCATGTGAAGTTTGTTCATCTGCTGATGTGAGGCAACAGTATAAACAGAGGAGAGACACATACAGCGAAATATCAGCCAATGCGTCCTCCTGTCTGCAGAATTCCATGCAGGCACAATGGTGTCAGCAGTAGGCTGAGAGGAGAAGAATCAAACCAAGTATTTCTGCATGCTCTCTAGGCAATGCAGTAACTGTAGCTGCTACAAATTGTACTTTGTTTAAAACTTTACCTTTAGGGGGAAAAGGATATAAGTGACAGACAAGGATTTTAGTAAGTCATAACATACAAATGCAGTGCCCATCAGGCAGTGCCTTAGCTATCATTCAGGTTTGTGTTAAAAACAAAATCTGTTCCACATTTGACGTGTACAAAGAATCTGCTTCCTGACATGCGGTAAGGAGTCAGATTTGAGCTTTCTACTGTTGCAGGAACAGAGAACATACTGCCATGCGCACAATACTTTGCAACGACAAAAAGAGAAGCCAGGAGAAGATTAAGAATGGGGATTTTTCTCTCCTCGCACAGCTAGTTCTTTTCAATTACTTTTACAATGTTTGGAAATGTAATACAAATGGGCTTCCCCTCAGAAAAACCCAGCTGAATTCCCATAGGCTTCTCACAGTACCCAATGCAACTCTAGAAACGTTCTCAAACAGCAAAACACCGAACTCGGAAACAAATGTCATTCGAGATGATGGAGTTACGAATTCCTGTATACCATGTCATATGATCGTTCCACAGATCTTGGTTTGTCTCGGACAGCAGGCTCGTAATTGCACACTTTATAAGGTTGTGTGTAACAAATACTACAGTATTAAATACATTTAACACCATTATTTTTTTTACTATTCTATATCATTAAGTATTTCATAAAACAGTCACGCGAGTCTTAAGTTACTTACTGTTTACTATTTACTTTATGAAGATAACTCTGTATCTTTTAAACCAGTTTTAAAAGACTGCAACCTTCCTTCCTTACACCGAGGGAATAGACCCCTATAATTAACCTTTTGCTTTACATAGTTTTGCTTTAAAAAAAAATAAGAAAAAAGGAAAATGAACGTACCTTGTAGTTTCATCGTTTTCATTCCCTGCCTGCATGTGACTGGACCTCTTCTTGTATATATCACCAGGCAAAGAATGGAACAAGCTCAGTCTCAGGGCTCACCAAATGAGCTAAGGCATCCAGTGTTTAAATCCTGTTTTTTCTGTATGGTAACGACAGTTGTAAAAGACTCTGAAATGCTTCCCTGCTTAACGTCGCCAATTTTAAGAGTTCTTGTTCCTTAGCATGAAATAAGAAAACCTACTACCGAATCAGACATCGTTCTTTTGCATTTTAATAAGGAGAGCTTTTGTTTCACGCTTAGCTTCATTTCAATCTGAGACCCGTGTCGGCTCGGGAAAGCGCCGCCCATATACAGTGATTCTTGCTAGGAAAGGATCAATGTGATATCTGGCATATCATGTTACTCTTCAGCGCTGAGGAAGCGACGCAAACATTTCTCTGGTTAATTTCTATCGAATGGGACAGAGAGAGAGAGAGGGCAGCAGAAATCCAAGAACGTCACGTCATCTTTGCAAAAACGAATGACATGTTTTATTTCAAAATATATTCATTCAGTGCAACTTCTTAAAACTTTTCAACTTTTTGACTTGTGTAATAAAAACCCGTGCAATAACGAGATGGATATGGGTAAACATTCAAATCGTAGTAATAAACCAGCGTTAAGTGGTTACTAACCCGACAGCCTACTTGTAGTATTAACAAATCTGCCCGAGAGCTCAAACACGTCCCCACCCAGATTTATCCTGTTATTGAAGACTTACTGAAGATTTTAGACCGCGGGACCCACGAACTTGACGTAATTTGCCAGCTTAAAAATGCTTTAATGTCCAAAAATTAAAATGAATGAAATGAATGCCATATGACGGATTTAATTGGAGCTTGGCCATTCATTTTATATTTACCCACATTGTACTGCCAAAGTAGTTTGGACAAACCTAACCTGCAGTATCGTTCTACAAGCCATGATGTCTACTCATTGTAGTGCAGGTGTATTTCATTCTGTATATTGCCTTTCAAAACCGAAGACAGTGCTTTAAACATCCGTACCCTCACTGCCATCCACTGGACGCAAAAGGTAATACATCTGCTACCTACGAACCACAGAAACACGTTATTACCTGCGGCTCATATTTTTTCGAAGCGTTATTGATGGTACTGTCGAGTATTACGCGGTCGTGCGTAATTTTCTTATTATTCTGAATCGCGCAATTTGTGGGTTTCCCAAACAACCAAGAAACCACGATCAACATATTAGATTCAGTTTTTTGTAGATTTAAAGACATAAGTTCAAAGTGTTTCTTACCTTTCCATCTGAGGCTTTTTTTGTGTAAAAACGCCTTTTGCAGGATAGATTTAATTTAGGCCTCATTATTCCATGAACAAATGCTCATACTTTTATAAAAGCTCATATCTGGATGTTAAAACAAACAGAACTCACATACTGGGCCTTGCATTCAAAGCACTTAGTTTTGAATACAAGCCCCAATGATTTCTAGAAACACTCATTTAAAAATAAATGCAACACTCCACAACAAAAGTAAATCGGCTCCCATCAATGACACCATAAGACACTTCAGCAGCAGAGCAGAGTAATTCAAAGAGGAAACCCCTTAGGACTCATTTTGTGACATCCAAATTTTATTTGATGTTTTCTTCCTACATTAGGGTACTATAAAACAGTACAAAGTTTGTGTATAATGTAGAAATACCTCCTCTATTTTCTAAACTATTAAAAACCACAAGAATAGAACAAAGTTTTCAAAATACAAAAAATATACAGATGTGGACCATTTTAAACATACAAACAAGTGGCTCTTATTTTCTTCCCTTTTTCCTTTCTCATGGTCTAATGACAGCAGCCATCTGATCTAATATTTAGGTCTATGGATTTGGTTCAGACTAAGGCATTTAAGTGAAGATGTTTTTTTTTGTTCATTCAAAACCATAAAATTATAAAAAAAACAGCTTTCTGTTTTTTTTTACTTCACAATACAATTTTTCAAAACATATTTGAAAGCACAGACATGTTTGTTTGTGATTCGTTTCAGAGTAGTTTCACGTTACAACACTCAAGTGCATTTATCAAGTGTACTAAATCAGAGATATCCTGAGAATAATTCACCACGAGCTATGAGCAAACCTCAATGAGGGGAGCTGTTCAAAATCGAATTCACTTCCCTTTAACAGAATAATACAGAAGTGAGGAAACAGATTTCACTTTTCAAAGTTTGACCAATATAAACTAATATAATTTTAAAAAACAGGATCAAAATATCAAATACAACGTTGACAAACATACAAACCAGCTTGTGATTTCTGAAATAGCTCAAACTATGTGATGGACATTTTATATAACTATTAGAAATAGAAACAAGCATTTCCAGAAGTAGGCATTACAGTTGGAAACAGTTTTAAAGCCAATGACAAAATGATACCAGACTTCATCATCTTTACAGTCTTACCATTTTGCGCAACTACAGATATTCATATTAAAAGGGCTCTACTCACAATATCTGTTTTAGTGTACTTAATAAATGCAAAGATATAAATGTGGAGTACCAGCATTTCTGATGCCCTATCTCTGTAATCAAATAGACGTACAACTTGCTGTGCTTCATTAAGTCTCTTTTTAAAGCAATGCCTTAAAACTAAATTAAATGGTAACATTGCTCCTACAATACGTATGTGCATTTTTTTAGAGGATTGATTTAAAAACACAATAAATAAGAATTAAACATTCACATACACAAACTCAAAAAAGGTAAGGACTTTAATAACTACCACTAGCTCATGGTATTGTCTTGCAGTATTCAAATTCAGCACTTCTGAAAGTGAAGAGAAACATGGAAGCACATTTAAAAATGGAAGATATGGTTTTCAGTGGCAACCAACCAACAATCTGAAACTGTCTGCAAGTGATTTATGCTACTCCTACAAAACACGTATTTGACCTCTAACACTTAAAAAGACTGAGCTGCACAAATGTGCAACAACTTTGGTCACTTAGCACTCAGCTATTCACCTTCCAGCAGATCGTAGAGGCTACTTGTGAAAGATCCTCCTGAGTTTCTAGGATTCGAGCCAAGTCTTCAGGAACAGTAAAAGGCAGAGCCACATTGGATAGATGTGGATAAGGCCAAAATTCCGCCATTTCCGCCAGTTAGTTAATTGAAGGGACAGATTCCTGTGACACGTATTGCTCAAGACAAGACCGCCCTTTCCAGGATGCATCTGCGTGCGAAACAAATGGCAAAACTGGAACAGAAACAGTCAGAATGGAGCTTGAAGCACAATAGCAACCACAAAAATGGCACGGATGAGGACTTGATCCCCGGCTGCGGGGTGTCTGAAGGCTTCCATTAGGACAGAAAGTTCCAAGGGAGTAGAATTTCAACGTTCAAATCGGGAGGCGTCATGAAACTCTCGCTGCTTGGGAAGAACAATTTTAAATGGCCCACTGGAATGGGCAATCTTCCGAACCGTGGAAGTCTGCCTTTGAATATGCTTCTGTTTACCACAGCAGAGCACGATGGTGTTTTATCAGGAGACCAAGACAAGTGGGGTATCCAATGACAACTCAGAGCTGGGGATACGGCACACAGAACTGTGCAATGCAGGGACCTCTGGGTTCCCTATGAGAAATGAACTGTATTAATCTGCAGGAAGGCAAGGCAGTAAAGTGGCAATGCAAGTCCAGACAGTAGACCCTATAATGACTCCACAGGCATCAGTCCATCACTCTGTAGGTGGCTGTGGTGGAGCTCTGCTTTACAGATGGTGGGCACAGAACTGAGGAAGGAGGTCATGGTTGGGGGCTCCTCATCTCCTACAAGCACAGAAAGGAGTGTCTGTTATTGTTGTGCTCACAGGGCAGGAATACACAGCCTTTCACGTCATGAAACTCTAAATTAAGCTTCAGCAAACAGTTTCTCAATGCCATTCAGTAAGGAACACCTTAAGCATTTTAAAAATTCCAAGTCTAATCTTGGTTTCTCAATGTTTGTTTGTTCTTACTGGCAAAAATACCAAGGCCTTCTGTGACAAATTAAGCAGTCTTGACATAGAAACAATGTGCATGCCACACAACACTAAACACACAAAGCATCATGCACAACCCAACACAAATGCTCATACTGACTCCCAATTAACATATTAAGTTCCTTAAAAAGCTGTGAGAAACTGAAAAATCCTGCTTGTTTGGTGGGAACGAGCTAAACATGAATATTAGGAAGTTTGCAATGAAATGTATCAATGTAAAAAAGAAAATTAAAACTTAAGAAAGTTTTTTTTTTCACATGATTAAGATGCTGTCAGTGTTTCAGAGACATTTACACTAGGTGAGGGAAATTCTCACTTCTTCTCTATTTACAGTTTCTAAATCCCACCCCTGGAGGCTAATAATCCTTGATTTTTCCAAGGTCTGAAAAATATTTGCAAAACAAAGTTTTTTTATCTCTGCACTGGGAGCTCTAAGACGGTAGCTCTCGGTGTTGATTTTGTTCCCAGAAAACATTTTTTAATACAAAGTTGATTTTGTAAAGATTGACAAAGGTTTAGGTGATAGTTGTTTCTCAAAATATAGAAGACAAAGGGTCACAGTGTGCCCCTAGAACTGGATAAGGGGACAGAGTACCAGCCATGTCACCCTGCAACTCACAACTGGCAGCCCACTGAAGCTCAGCAGGTGTGAGCCTGGTCAGTACCTGGATGGGAGACCTCCAGGGTAAAACTAAGGTTGCTGCTAGAAGAGGTGTTAGTGGGGCCAGCAGGGGGTGCTCACACCCACATCTACGTGGGTCCTTATGCCCCAGTACAGTGATGGGGATGCTATACTGTAAAAAAAAAAGGTGCTGCCCTTTGGATGAGGTCCTGACTCTCTGTGGTCATTAAAAATCCCAGGGTGTTTCTTGAAAAGAGTAGGGGTGTAACCCCGGCGTCCTGGCCAAATTTCCCATTGGCCTTTAGCAATCATGGCCTCCTAATAATCCCCATCTGTGAATTGGCTTCATTACTCTGTTCTCCTCCCCCAAAGAGGCTGAAATTGTCAACAACAGGCTATGGCTGCTGTTGGATCACCCAGGTGGGGCTACACACTGGTGGTGGTGGAGGGGAGTCCCCATTACCTGTAAAGAGCTATATAAGTGTAAGCAATTATTATTACTGTATTACATTATTACTGTACACAATGAGGAGGCTCACCGAGGCCAGACGAGGAGGACACACTCTCTGCCAGGGAGGAGGTGTCGGCCTGGTCAGGGGAGAGCCCATCCATCAGGGGGATGGACAGCTCTGAGGAGGGCACAGAGGAGTCATAGATGCCAGAGTCTCTGGGCATTTCAGGGGGGCTAGCCGAGCCGTCTGTGTGGAGCAGCGGCTGTAAAGAAGCACTGCTCTCCTGGGTCGCCGCCCCGTCCGTCTCTCCCCGTGCGGCGCTGGGCTGAGCAGAGGGAGGAGGTCCAGAGTTCAGGGCGGGGGGCAGAAACCCAGGGCTTCTCAGGGGGCAGTCGCTGTCCGAGGGCTGCTTGAGGACCACCTCGTTGAGCACCAGCCCCGAGTCGAATTTCTCCATGGCGGGGGGACACTGGAAGGGGGCCGGGGCCGGGGGAGGGGCCGGCCGGAGTGTCTTCTCGAACCAGTCGGGCTCCTGGGCCACGTACTGGTGCATGTTGCAGATGGCCACGTACAGCGAGCGGCCCGACTTGCTGCGGAAGTAGTTGCGCTTGCTGACGTTGAGGGGCTGGGGCTCGCGCTCCGGCAGGCTGAGGTGGCGGGAGTGCAGCCGCGCGTACAGCTGGGGCAGCTGGTCCATCAGTTTGAACTTGGGGGCCAGGTCCAGCACCCCCGGCACGTCGCTCTCGCGGGAGTAGTCGAAGTACACGGCCACGAAGCGGGAGAGGTCGCGGGAGCTCTGCCAGGCCTGGCGTAACCTCTCCGCGATCATGGCCACAGCCACCACGAACAGCTCCCCCGCGCCGCCCGCGCCGCTGGCCCTGCCCTTCCCCTTCCGGTTCTTCTTCTCCACGAAGTACTTCATCCCCTTGGAGCAGACGGCCACGATGAGGTGCGCCTCGTCGATCTGCCGGCTCAGCCAGGCCATCTGGCCTTCCTTACAGATCTCCAAGTGCTCCCACAGGTCCAGAGCCACCTGCAACACACACAGCCGAAACTGCAGGGTGGTAAGGGCTCTCAGCGGGGTGGATTTTCGTTAGTATTAGACTGGCTCGACACGGGAGAATGTCTCCCTTTGTTTTAAAAGAAAAGAAAGAAAAATGTTGACAATTTCAGCTCGGTAACGGCGCTCCAAATCCCTGTAACTCAAAGTCAATGTCATTTAAGAGGATACTGTTGTCTAATCTTTTAATGATACATTATTTATTTTAAGAAAACGTGTTATCTTTGTGTAGGTCTTAACCGTTAGGTGATCACTGGCGACGGTAATAACTTGCAATTCATGATTCTACCAGCAGATGTCGGCATAAGCATTAATTTTAAACTGTTGCCGATACCGCAGTACTGCTAGCGCAGAACCAACGTTTTTGTCCAACTTATCCCACCGTTACCTCACAGCCACAGAAGTCCTGCAGGAAGTAGGCAAAACTCTGGATGACGGTGAGGTGTTTGGGGCAGTCCTTGCTGGAGTAGCAGAGGAAGACTTTGGGTCGCGGCCAGGGCTTCTCAGCATGTAAGGCTGTAGTGTTGGCTGACGTTTCTGAGCTTTCTTCATCAAGGTGGGAATATATATTCTCTGGAAAGTAAAAATATTATTTTGTGCTTCAAGTAAAAATAGACACTTTTCCCCCTAAGTTCTCACCTCAGGTCTCACCACTGTGCCTTGTAATCTTTGAATTCTGAAGACCTGCTGAAACCTGGGAAAAGGTTTAGCAAGCAGAATTAAAAAAAACAAAATGGGAAGTCTCCCATTTTCAAACTTATCTGTATACGTTACTTAGGAATCCAACAAACCCAAAAGATAATTTTTCTTCAAAATAGGACGATTTCAAGAACAGCAGCAGTTTTAATATTCCCAAACCTAATGAGCAGCCATGATAAAGACGCGTAAATAATAAACCATGATTAGCGATCTAGAAAAGATAAGAAGCCATGACCTGGTGTATATCAGCATCTGATCAGTGAAGATTTAATTAGGGGAGCCAGCTAGTCAACACGCTGACACAGACACTCAGGACTGAGGCAGAGGTCAGACAAGTGAAAGGCAGCCTCTGAAACTTCGGTTACTCTTTGAAGGACGTGCTTCATTAGAGACCCATCCAGACAGAGGGAAGAAATAACAAACTGCTGTGTCTCACCCTGTTGTTTCTTGCGACACATGACCGTGAAGAGTGTGGCGAAGGCTGACATGATGACCAGTGGCACTGTGATGGCCACAGCTCTGATTGGCCCAGCCCAGGGTGAGTGCACTAAGAAAGCAGACAGAAAAACAACTCAGGCGCCAGTTCTTTGTTTGTTGGGCCACCTAACTCACACCATGGTAGCACCTTTTGTTAAAGTTCTGATTCAAAAGCTCCAAACAATGAAGTTCCAAATGTTCCAGCAGTCCCACCCTGAAATGCAACAGTATCCGCTAGAGCTCAAGAATTCCCTGTCCTGAAGTAACATGGCTTTTATGAAATGTCGCTGTATTTTGCTAGAGTAAAAAGAACAGCACTCCAGCTGTGACAAGTGTGGTAGCGTCGTGGGAAATCCTTCATCAGAGGAAGAGGAAACAGTCTTGTACAGATTCAGTTTTATTGAGCTCAATAAGAACAGCCCTGTAAGGTGTATATACAACCCTTATATACAGTATGGCCTGTGAAAGAGGTTTTGTTTCACAGTTTTATGGTTTGTCATGGATATTTGTCCTTTCCTTTAATATGTAGCGTAAATGTATTTTGTTTTGTCCTGTTCTAAGTCCTGCCCTTTGACATTGACCTGCTTTATCCTGTTTATGGTATTTTTTTGGGTGTGGGTCCTGTCTTTTGTTATGTAGCATAAGTTGCTGGAGGTGCTAAAGCAAGTCATATTTGTTTTATCTTTATCTGAAGGCTAAATTAGTGCTAAATTAAGAGATACCAGCAATACAGTATTACTGCTGAAACGCACTGTGGAAGGTATGCTGGATATGTGCAATATTTACATGTCCCACTTCAGTACGATGTTTAATATTGACATTGTGGAATGGACTTTCAGCCATTACACAGGCAGACAACAGTTAAGGGTTGATTTGTCAGACATCCACAAGTCCAAGTTAAGGGTTTTCATCAACATTCGTGTAAAGGGCATTTCCAGCAGGTCCTTACCTTGATTTACATGATATTGTGTTGCTCTTCTGGTGCTGTTGTTGTTATCTGCAAGCTTGGAGACAAAAAAAAAATGATCAATGAGTCTGCAGTGCTCTGTTTAAATTTCTCCAGCCCCATCTGAAATGCTCACATCTATCTTTGCAGAACTGTGCCTCTTGCACGTGAAGGGAGTTCAGTGATGTCAAATCCTATTCCAAAACCTTTTACACCCAGCACAGGTGAGCCATATCTCAGATCACACTCACCCACATTCACACTAAACAGCACACTCGAATACTGCACCCATGAAATGCCGCTTTCACAAAGAAGTGAATTTTGTCAACAAAGAAACACACACACCCCTAATTCAGATCTGGAATGTGTAGCGGTATTAGAAATTAGAAAAAAAATATTTAAAGATAGGAATACTGCATAACCCACCAAAGTATGACGCTTGAAGGGTGACAATATCTAGAAATGTTGCTAACAACTTTCTGTACCATCTCAGTCTAACAATCGCTGCCCTGTCACAAGATCCAAGATGTTTTCTCCACCTTAATCCAGGCAGCAGAAATGACCGTATCAGAACAAAAAACACAAAATGTCTAACTCAGAATGTAGTAACTCGCCTATTCTTATTCATGTTCACAGAGAATACGTTCAAAACCCGGTAAGAGACCTTTTTGGGATACGTTTACATCTTTTAAAATTGAGAAGCTAAATATCTACTCTGCTATCCTGACACTACAAGATATACAGCAATGATTATATATTTTGCGTATCTTACATAAATAACTCTTTATAGTTTTCAAACACAGTAACCAAGCTTTTAAACATGGCTCAGAAGGATTAATGCCTGTCAATCACTGAAAATGAGCATAGCAGCTTTAAAATCTTGAGCAATTGTGAATTAGCTATGCGGTATTATGACTGAAGAACTACAAGGCAGATTTGAGTTTGAACATGAGAAACACATTTTTAATAAGATTAGAAACTGATGGATAGATTGAAATTTGGCATCAACATCAATCTTAATTCACATTTTGCATTTCCAGTGCAGTAAATGTAAGGACTGTGCAACACTCTGCCGTCCTTACCTCGATGGTGTAAGTGCCAGGTGTCATGTCTTGGAGAACACATGTTGTTTTGTCAGAGCTGGAATCCTGCAGGATAAAGAGGATTTAACACATTTGCCAGGATATAAAAGCCTTTTTATGGCCTCCTGTTTTTAGATACATGAAACCGGTTTTTAGGCGCCTGCATGTTCATTTTACATTTGAGATTTCAATGTTCTCATTTCTCTCAAAATGGTTTCCGAACTGTTCGGAATAAAAAAAAACAGTGTTTCTCAAGTTACAATATATTCAGAATTTAACAACTAGAATCATAACTAGGTCTCACAAAAGTGACCACATCACTCCTGTCTTTGGATCCTTGCACTGGCTTCCCGTCAGGTTTTGGGTTGATTCTAACATCCATCTGCTTACATATGTGACATGGCTCCTCAGCCAATACAGACTCCGAGTACCAGACCTTTGCTCTGCTGATTCTGGATTAATGTGCGTTTCCACTGTTCACCTACACTCTGACAGGGTGACAGGGCCTGATTCTCAGACAGACTGGGTACTCGTAAGTTAAGGCTAAAAAAACATGTCTCTGCATCTAGTTTTCTGGGCATGGTTATTTTATTGAATTTGACTTGTGCAATGTGCTATATACTGTAAAACACTTTGAGATGGCTTTTTAAATGGATATACAGTATATATAATAAAAGTGTTTTATTAATAAATGCGAGGTTTTTCCCATTGTTTTCATTGGGAATGACAATTACAATGTCCATTATTGTAGTGCACACTCTGTGAAATAGCAAACGCTACTTTAATATTCATTCCCATAATTCACAGGGACTGCATTTTCTGAATGCACACTATATACCCGATTGGTATTCTTTCTAATATTTATATGAATATTTAAATTACATAATGTCTTATTTTATACGAATAAAAAATATCGAAAGATCACTTCACTTCATCTCCACAGTCTAGAATACCATTCATACCTGAGCATTAATCCGCATATATTGTAAGAGTCTGAAACCCACGTTTAAATTTCTACAAGTATACCTCCCATCACTCAAATGACACCAACGAACATGCCTGTGCCCTTACCGGTCTGCAGCGCTTCTGTCTGAAGGTGCCCTCCTGTTTCAGCTTGTAGTAGATGTAGTAGAAACTGAAGCCAAATGTTGAGGGAGCATGATCAAACACCACATTGAGACTGGAGCCTTGCTGGGATATATTGAGGCTCTTCGGCTTCCAGACTGTCCACAAGGCACAGAGAGCACAAGAATTACTTGCCAGTAAGGCTCACAAAAGAAAAAAAACTCATATAATGTCTTGGGTCAATAACAGGATGCTTATCTGCTGCTTTCTTCTCGTTGCAGATGGTACAGTGTTTTCTCCTTCATACACTAGCAAGATTCTGTTACTGTCCGTAATCTCAGTGAAGCCACACTTCTGTGATAAGATAAGGCTGATCTGACACTCATTCAATACAAGTTTCTGCCCCTTTCTACAGCTCTTCAAAATCAAATGGCAACGATCACCTGAGTTATTAATTATAACTGGGTTTCGGACAGGAATTGCCAGTGTAATTCTTTAGGTAAGGTAGTCTTTCTTCCTGTCTCTTAGAAAGAAAAAATACATTAACAATCTCTAGGTAATCATAATACTGCATTTCACCACCCACCACACATTAGTACATGTTAGTACAATAGTAAAGGAGACAGGTTTGCTGGTATGAAGCCTGGAATTAATGGTGAACTGCTCTATCTAATGGTGTTTAACAGTAATGACAGCACAACACACACGGTCCATTTAAAGCTACAGTGAAGGATGTATATAAGGAACGGCGTACATATTTGTGGAACCTGTAATATTGACTCACATGGTTTGCAGATAAGATTGTCTGAGCCAAGAAGAGCTTCACAAGCTGTTAAAACACAACAGGGGACACAATTGAAGGACAACTGCAAAACATCTAAAAAGGTGCATCTCCAACATTCCCTAGAACTGCTGTTTAAGTTACAGAAAAGACTCATTTGAAGCTTTGTAGCTTTAAAATTCACTGATCTAAGAGTAGAATGCACTGCTCAACAACACTCTCTGAGAGACACGTCCACAGCAGATCAGCAATGCTCGGTACACTGTTATTCTCCCCAGTGTCTGTTCATCACAAATGAATCAGCTATTGACAGCTGGTTAGTCAGATACAAGGGTAAGTAACGTGAGGACAGGCTGCTTGTGGCTCTGTTCAGCAGCTGAATTTGTGGGAAACAGCAGTCCTACCCTTCGGTGACATTTCTGAAACTCAGGACTGAGTGCAAAAGCACGTCAACCAAAATAAGCCAAGCAAACCAAATAAAAGGCATCAATTAGCGCTGGGGACATGGAGTGGAACTGGCACACCTGTATCCCAGCAGAGACAGCAAGCCTGCAGGAATAGGGTCCAGAACCACTACTCTAGAGTGTACATGGGCTAAAATAATTGTCAGTTCTATAAGAATAAGACTGGAATTGGTTTTACGTCTCATCTAAAGGACGGCACCTTTATTACAGTGTACTCTATACTGGGGCATTAGGACCCACGCAGAGCATAGGTTGTGCGCTCTGTACTGATCCACTAACACCTTTTCTAGCAGCAACCCTATTTTTTCCCCAAGAATCTCCCATCCAGGTACCGACCAGGCTCACACCTGATTAGCTTCAGTGGGTTGCCAGTTGTGGGCCGCAGGGTGATACAGCTGTGCGTAAAAAACAAAAACTACGCCTTGACTGAGTAAAAGCCAGACGCAGGGATCACTTACTGTTTGTTCGCAAGAAGGATGGGGAGAAGCTGCTTTCGTTCACGAAAGACGGGAACGGCACAATCCTTATCATGTAGTCCGTTTCAAAGCTCAAGCCAGGAAAGGGCTGGGAACTCATTTTCTACGAGGAAACAATTGTAATTACAGAGTGCGGCGTGATACAGCACAAGGATCTCTTTTTTTTTCTCTGAAGAGATGAGAAGCAATGCCCAGGAAAAAAAAGTGATCATTCACACATTAATTTATATAACAGGGAAAATAAAATAAGAGCAAAGCATTTAATGATGAAGTGAAAAACTCAGATAACACAATACTGTTAATGTTCATTTGTATTCTTCAGCTGTATAAAGAGATTAAAAAGAGACCTGGAGCCGGGAAGCCAGCCACGCAAAACGATTTCTAATCATTCAGGAAAGACACTTCAGCTTCTCCTCGTGCCTAGATTTCAGATCAATATTAGTCTGTAAAATCCTTGAGGTTAAGTTGGAAAACTCTCTTTTAAAAGCAAATATAGCGTGAAACCCACACTGATATCATTACCCTTCAGGCCACATGAATATGTGTACACACAAAAATGGGTGAATATTCTACTCAACGACCAAAGTTAAAGTTATAATAAAACAAATTGTCCCATTGAGGATATTGAGACAACAGCTTTGTTATATTTCAGCCTATATGAGATTCAAATTTTGTTTTCCAGGTTTTTATTTTAGACATTTCACATGGAGTCCTCAGAAGAAATAAAACTAAAATTGAAAGGTGTTGAGAAAAACTGGTCTTGATACAGTTTAATATACTAACTTGGGCAGGTGGCTTTGAAACGACTTACCACATTCCTGAATGAAAAATTGAGCTGTCGGGGATCCTTTAAAATCATGTGCTGACATTGCTTCCCTTCCGGGTTTTTGTCTTCCAGATATACTCTAAATCCCTTCACATGTTCAATCCCTGAAGAGAAAAAAACAAAACATAAGCAGTTGAGATCATTTCTGATCAGTGACATCAGAACAAAAGGTAAGAGCAGTTTGGGGGGGGTTGAAGGCTGTCTGTCTTTCTTTCTCTAACATTCACTTTCGAGAATAACAATTCTGGCTGCTTTCCACACATCATTTCTGTTATTCTGTGTAGGATTTCTGCTTTTAAAGTGTATTAGGCATCTAGCAGAAATTCTGCCATAGCAACAACCAGGCCCTTTCCAGACTTTCCAGAATGGTCCCCGGCATTGAGACTAAAATCCTATTTGCCAAGCCACTGTAGAATTTCTGATAATCCTTAATATGCTAAAGGGGTTAACAATGCTTCTGGGTGTGGGTAAAATCAGAAAAAAATATCTCTGTTCTCGTCCCTTTTCATATTGATTTTATTATTCTATTATTAGGAACAAATCTTTGAGCACTGCAAGAATGCATTATTTAAGATAGACAGATATGACATTAAAGCCTGCTTGAGACTGTGTGAACGAGCATCACATTCTGTTGAAACTTAGGCAAATCAGAACTGAACTGGTTGTTCAGTTTGCTTGGCACTGAATGGCAGGTTTAGTATTCTGAAGCTTTATAAAAGAATTTGCCCAACTACCAGTAATTATGTACCTCATATATGCTGCAAATGTCGACATTAAGAAGAACGTTCATTGTATTAAAATACATGTTGAAATTGAAATGGAAAAGAAAGGTCATTTAAAAACAAGGTAGTTTGAACTTTTTCAAAGTTTCAAATGCATTTACCACGTCACACCCATTTCCCCCTTTATAATTCCAACACTGTATTTGCCTCATCTCTTTATACCCCTGATGCTTTCATGTAGAGCTAAAGCTTTCCTATTTCATTGCAAACACGGTGCCTTGGCCAGAGAGATGGTTTGTTTCATACAGAGGGATCACACATACACGTGTGCGTGCAAAGGTGCTGAAACAGGCTGTCATCATCCACCCTCAGTACCCCTGCAGAAGGCCTGCAATCGGACCTGCGTGCCAAGAGCATACTAGCTTGCCCTTTAGAATGCTCCAGCACCACCCTTTTAATTACATTTCTCTCTTATCGGTAGCAGGGAAGACATTCCAGCTGGTTCCTGTTACAGGAGGAGAGCCAGGAGCAGAAGAGCCTCTTCTTTGTGGCAGGTGGAAGGGGCACACCTCACCCCTAACCCCCCTCCTCCTCCCTCTGCAGCAGATCCTATCCACCTACCCCATGAGGGACTCCAAAGGCAGAAGCCGCCAGACTGGTTCTCAGTGTTGGCGTGACCCCAGTTCTCCACTGGCACTCGTGTGGAAACAGCCCGGGCCTGCCTCTCACCTGAGCTCTGTTCAGTCCTGTCCTAATCAAAAGGATTAACCCTCTTGCGGAAAACAACAGGGCGCTTTGTCCCCAGACTCACACAAGGCCTCAGATTACCAAGTTCAATAGTAGCTTCCACGATACAGAAGCCAGGGATATCTCTTTTTCACATTCCTTCAGTAACATAACAGAACGGGATATTTGGGAGCTTTGTCTATGCCGGATCAGCACGGCTGTCAGGCAGAAGGATTTCCACAACAAGGGGGCAGGAGGCAGCTCGAGGCTTTGATCAGGTCGGGCCAAGTAAAGTCTTTGAAGATTTGTGGGGCTCTTTTTTCTTCCTCTCGTTCTCCCACTTCTCTTTTCAACAATCTCACGTAAATGTCTGTGAGATGCAACACAACATACATGCGCAGTTCAGGATCAAAATGAAGGCATGCTTTTGAGGACTATTTCATTGCAAAATAGCCCAGAGTGTTTTGCATATACACTCAAAAGGGATTTACTTTGTCCACCACTTGAGCGTGTAGATCACACTTCAGTTCCGTGCCTCATCTGAGGGACGTGACCCTCTAGTGCAGAATGTCTTCGCATTGGGGCATCGGTTTGAAAATTCTGGTCAAGAAAGACTAGCGCCACCTACTGGCCCACCAACTCCATTTGCATAAGAAGCCTGGTGATCCTTCCCAGTCTCCCATCCCAGTACTGACCAAGCTTGGCCATGCTTAGCTTCCGTGATTCTTAAGCAATCAGAAAACGGGGTGGTGATGCTCCAAGCATGTGAGAAGCCCCATATTTCTTCCTCAAAACGGTTAACATAACTAAACATTTGGGAAGAAAGTCACGGTGTTAATTTTGGGATGGAGAGTAGGTGCTAATATTCATCCAATGCGGGTTTCAGTTCACACTTTGGCAGCTCTCTATACCTGGCTAGTTAAGTCCTGGCCTACAGTGAAGACTTACCGAGAGGACTGGGATACCAGTTCACCACCACAGCAGCCTGGTTGTCACAGGGAAGCTGTGTGAATGTCACATTGCTTACAGGATGGATGGCATGTTTCCCTATCGGGTTCCAGTTCAACGTGCAGTCTGGAATGGCAGAAGAAGAAAGGAGTTAATTAGTGTACACAATGATCCCATATAGGCCCCGATACTGATCTTTTTTCCCCAAGGGGTGTTAAAAAATTCCTATGCTTCCATGCTCCCTGAGTCTTTTCAAAGCTATGGGGCATCAATGGATGATCACTCATAGCTGTGAAAGGTAGGTATAGGTTTAAATGCCAAAGGGAAAGCCTAAAAGGTAATATATGAATTACTACACTGCATCACAGGTAGTTCAGGCTGTATGTCAGAAAAGTGGCATTCCCTTCAGAAATCTGACACAGGAACTCCAAAAATACAACTTGTCGACCAAATCCCACTGCGTTTTCAAACTTTTTTTTTTTCAAAAGTTTTGCTTTAGCATCCTATTTGGTGTAACGCAAATTTACATTCAGATAATGCTGAATGAAGGGATACATTCATTCAGAAGGCAAAAATAATAATCTGCCTAGGACACTAATGACCATGAATATTCACTTGCAAAGCTCTTTTTCCATCCGTCACCTTAATGAAGATCCACACAATCGAATCCAAATGTAATTGGATTTTTTTTCCAGACTATCTTGACCAGAATATTTATCAGATTTCAGTTAGTCCAGTGGAGACTCTTACTGAAAGTTTCAAATTTAGCACGTTTCTCAGGCTAAGCCTGGCTGATTCATCTGCAATCCATTTGTTAAGGTAATATGAGTAGTAGTAAAAAAAAAAACAGAAGAATCCCTCTGCTTCATTCTAAATAAAAGCATTTGTTTTACTGAACACAGACTTACTGTCATTCCGGAACGTGACACCAGCTGTGCGACTATTGTCCTCCGAATTTGACAGCAGCCCCTAGAAATGAAGGAGATCCTCAATTTCCAGAAGCTAAACAGGAGCATAGAATTGCAGTGTAATAATGTAGCTCAGAATATACACATGAGAATAAAAGATGAACAAACCAGCATGATGTTTCTTGCAGGCGAAATGTAACCACTGAAGAACAATTGCAAAGTACATTACATTAGATGCATTTCAAAATAACCTTTCTAGTTACTTTAATGCTAATTCTTTCATCTTAGAGTGATGAAAGTCCTCAGTAGAAACCCTAAATGAGAGGTGGTGGGGTCAGGGAGAAAAACATCAACGTAGGGCTTATTCAATAGATCTTTCAACACAGTACAACTGTAATGTGCTTCCTGCTGAGGCAAAAACATAACACCTCCAATTACTACAGGAACTACTGATCATGGCAAAGAGATGTATACACAAAACAGAGCACAGAAAGGACAGCAATGTCATAGCATATACAACAAAAATAAAAATCAGAGATCAAGTCAATGCTAAAAGGGGAGGTATGAGTTGTAGGGGTGTGGAACAATCTACCCAGCCATGTTGTTGAAGCCAATATCCAGGCTTCCTTCAAGAACTAGCTGAATGAGATTCTCAGCTCATTTAATTACTGACCACCAAACAGGCTAATGGCCTTTTCTTGTTTGTAACCCTTGTTATGTCAAGCATCTTTGGAAGCACTGATAATGAGGCCCTTCTCACAGAGAGGTAGGGGTGCCAAGCAAGACCTGCATAACATACAAGTATTAGAAGAGTCTGTGGAAGGGGGACAAAATCACTGTGGGAAACATTATGAAACCATCCAGCTCTTGCATAAGCTGACAAATTAGACACGGTACAAATTCCATGAAACTACGAGGACTGCCAAGCTTGGTGTAATAGCTAAGGTGACCTCTGGCAAAGACAGCTGCTGGGAGGAATTTTTTTCTCGGTTGGGTGGTGTGTGGGGGGACGAGTTAAACAACATATGTTTTATGGCGTCCGTCTGGTTTTGGGAGGTACCGAGATGGTACTGCTTTGTTTATTTCCTGCATCCGGTATCTAGTCTCAGAATTTTCGCTTAGAATGGGATATAATTGCTAATTTGTTATAGATACAAAAAAAACATTCAAAACATGCGTCACAAGATGAACAGAATGCTGTTCAAGCCTCTTTTTTCCCATATCAAAATTCCCTTCCCATTTTTCTAATTCCAGAGAAACTCTCTATGGAACGTTTTCCATATTTGCTACGAAAAATATATACAACAAACCCATAATCTCTACACAACAAATCTATTCCTTTTTGCTTTAACAATGTCTTTTAGCCAGTGAGGAGCAATATTAAACTCTACAGCAAATGATGTATTTTAAAATTACCACCGAAGTTTCTCATAGTTTCCAGATATCACCAAAAGCCCCATTTTAAAAAAAAATAGGGCTTCAAACAGGGCATGTATCTTTTTTATTTTTACCTTAGTACATGTTGCCTTACAAACACATTGAAATCTAGCTGTGGAAGTTCACCTCTACATCCCCTCGAGACTATCATTGACTAATGCCCCCCCCCCCAAACACCCCCCAACCCCCCAAAAGCCTGCCAGATGTGTGCATCTGCAATGAAGCAAAGAGAGCTAGACCACCATGCAGGAACAGAAAGACATTTTCCGTCTATGCAAACACAGACATGCTCATCATAAGCATTACACCGACTCCCTGAAGTAAACTTAATTTCCTCTTAGCTTTTCCGAAACTGAATTTCTGATACTTGTTCCTTCGGCAAAGAAAAACAAACAGAATGGTTTCCCAGTACTCCCCCTCTGAAAGTTTGTTTTGCAGAAGCATGGAAAAATACCCAAATGACCATTATAACATAGGGAGCACACCAAAATCACAACAAATTTATGGCATTTGTTGAAGTGATTTGAAAGTGGCTTTCAGGATTTTTTAACTCATAGGAAGAAATGTTTACTACCAGGCCGGGGGGGTGATTCCTAATTTAACCACAGAATGAAGTGTTACTTGAATGCCTGAGGTCTTTAATGGCCCTGCTCACAGTCTCTGGGCCTAAACTTTGTATTTACACAGCATGTCTCCTTTAGCCAGACCTGCTGGTAGCTGCAACAACCACCTCACAGCACCTGAGACCCATAACCAGGCCATAGACACGCCTCAGCCTCGTCTCTACATGGGCACACTGAGAGCTGGACTCAGTACCCGTTTATCAACCTGTCATGGAGCACAGCGATGCTTCAACATAAGCTTTCTAACACCACAACACCAATGCTGTTTGTTGAGTGTTTCTGTCCTACTGCATCTATTTTTATGAGCGTCTTGCTGCAGAAAAGACATTCTTAATTCGAACAAGACGATTCCCACTTAAACATAAACAAATGAGCCTATTAGAAGGTGAAAAGATATCACCTCAGGTGCATGTATCCAGATGGTGGTATTCTCTAGTGTTTGCGCTGGAGTAGGCTGAGAGCACAGGGAGAACGAGCCCACCAGCTGCTGCATATGGTCTTAAAAAATGAGTCGTGAAAGGGAATGGCGAGGTGAAATATGGCCAGAAAGCATGATTAAGTGAACGACCAACCTTAGAATATGCATGACTGCTAAGACAGTGAAGCTATTGTTAAAGACATCTAATTCAATCAACCCGCAGACGATAGAGCAAACAAAGCTGTTTCCACACAGTGCATCGGAGCACATTCAGACTGGCCTTAATTCCAAGTTTCTGATAATCAGTAACTGTCACAGTCCTGCTCAAGCCGAGATTTCCTGCTAGAACCATTTCTCTACCTTGGAAAAAACAGCTGCACAATGCAGTCCGCCTGAATTTTTATTACTGGGCACGGAAGCCAGGAAAGCTGCTGCCAGGCTGCGACTTCTGAACACATCTATAAAACTTCAAGCGGTAGGCTTATTTGCGCTTTGATTTTGACATTATGCTTCAGGGGAAAAAAACAATACAAAATGAGAGCAAATTAGGAAGTAGCCAATATCAGTGTTGCATAGGTGTCCCGATTAGGTTCAAAATTAGTCGCACCTTAGGATCAAACATCCAGTGAAGTTGGTTTTCGACACTCCTAAGTAAAGTCCTAAGTTCACAGCTGGTCTTTTTTGTGCCTGGGAGACAGACATTAGTATTTAGGTGGAATCTTGTGCAGCAAAGTAAAAACAGCAGCATGTCTCAACAGAGAACTGCAGCAGGTGGAGAGTTCTGATATTTAATAGGCACAGAGTAGAGACCAAGGCAGATCCCTCCTGACCAGGTGTTCCACCTATTTGCAGAATAATAATAATTAAATCCTCTCAAAGACATTCCGCAGTTTCTCAGAAGGCAGAAGATAGGGTGCTTGTGGCTCAGTCTGACTTGTGTTCAAAAGGCCTAAAATCCATAACAGTTCCAAACAAGTAATGAAAACAGTGAGTTTCAACTGATTGGAACTCTGCTTTTTCGCTCACATAATGCTAAAAGAAGGCCAGAAAGTACAGCAACCCAGAGGAAAACAAACTACGGCATGGCGGCGATCCCAGGTAGACACAGATGGGAAGAAATACTTCAGCGCCAAGCCGAGCCAGTTGCTCCTGAATCCAGAACATTGGAAACATATCAAAAAATGGAAAAAAGTGGAACAGGATGCAAGATGGAATTGCCAGGCCTTAGTGTGAGGTGTTGAAAGCATTTTTTCTTTGGTGTCGATGAAGGTATATTAGAAAGGTACCTGCTAATCATGTCCCTACCTGAACGAATGAAACCAGGGAGAAAATGTTTAAAACGCTCAGAGGGAAGGATATCTAACAGACACATAATGGATGTCTGAGAATCTGGACTGCAGCAAGGCTGCTGTACTTTGTGCATTTTAAGCATCATTAAGTATCCAATTGATGTTGCGTGCAAAGGAAATGTTTCATTTCCCAAGACAACAGGGCTCATGCTATTTGACATATTCTTTTAGTTATCTGGAATGCACTTCGTAGAATTGATCCAAATTTAAATGTGAAAAAGATAACTCACAATACAACTTTCTCATCAATCAAATGTTCCTTGTTGGGCATACTTCCTAAGTCACCACGGTTTCTCGACCAGGTGCCGTCGCAAAAGAAAGCGAGGGGCAAGCTATGTATGTTCAACACTACAAATCTCAGGCTTGCTTCATAAAATGTAACACGAGGCCCCAGATTATGTTATTAAAAAAACAGGCATTGCCCCATGTGATAAGAATTCTTCCCCCTTCAGGATAGGTTACCTAGTATATTGCATCCATAAATGTTTACCTAGTTCAAAAGAAAGAAGAAGTCTAGAACACTCTTCAAATCATATCTACAGTGTGTGGTCATAAGAGCTTGTATAAATACTAATGAATTACATTGGCAAAAGAATTGTGTTTATTACACTGAAATAACAGGTGAGATCCACAGTTGCTCAAACAGCAAAGGTGTTTGCTTGGATCTCGGGTCGGACTTGTAATCCAGGTATTACTAGCTTGTAACTGGATCGTGCCAACAGCCAACACGGGATTCCCCAAGCAGGTGGAGCACAGCTTGCTGCGTGCCACCGGGACGGAGATGGAATTGCTTCACCAGGGATATATTTTGGGTTTTGAGCAAACACTCACACCTTCTTGGACACCTGGAAGCTGGCGGTGACATCAGTGACAGATGTGCTACGCTACGCCTTGAAGTGATGACACATCTCCTTTCCGGAGCTGGCGGAGTCTGAAGTGGGTCAAAAAGATAAACGCATTGATAAGACAGGTGGGTCCTGCCCATCGCCATTTACCGATCACTAATTGATTTCACGGGCATGCTCATCCAAAGCGACATACGTATGCACCCAGTTCCGCAGCTGGGTGTTTTACTGGAACAAGGTGACGTGCATTGCTCAAGGGTATGACAGCGGTGTCTCACCAAGGATCTGAACCTGCAGCCCCGCAGTTGCAACGACCCTCACTTCTGCTGAAAAAGAGCGGATGTTAAGCTTACCACTCGACAAGGATGAGATTTAAATGTACGCGCGCAGATCACAATGGATTAGCAGCTCATCGCTTCATCTCAACTCAGCCACTTCATCTGGGACATGTGTACATTTCATCAAAGTCACCGCTGTGAGCCGAGGCATAAAGACACAGCTGGCAGTTACTAATGGGGTTGATATATAAGGAAAACCATGTTTACAATTGCATAAATAAGTACAACAGTAATTCTTCGGTCCTGTCCTTCAGCATATTACTGTGTCGTAATTCACTAGGTATCTAAATAGCTGTGAATTTTCCAGTGACGGGAGGCCAGCCTTTTAGCATAGCTGAGCACACTGCTGTCTGTCGGAGAAATAGTGATGAAACTCAACAAAAGGATATTCTGTACCGGTCACACAAACGTAACAATACCTGAGGAACCCAAAAGGTAAAGGGACTCGCTGGTAGCAGTGACAAGTCACAAGATGAGTCTGCCTACACCTCCTTTTTTCCACTTTGTGAGGTTACAGGGATTAAGTATTACCGCTAAAAATACTTCAGGAAAAACACACAACACGCTGTTCCAAACTGGGTGGGTATAGAAACAAAAATAACGCATGATCTAAAATTTACATCTTACATTATATATAGGGAGTTTTACTGTAAAAAAGGTATTTCAAAATAAAGTCTCTCTCAGCAGTAGCACAAGTGAATCTACAATGTATAAGTGTACAACAGATTATAGCCCTTCCTTCAAGTGTGCAAAAGACCAGACCGTTTCAGCAATAAGTCCATCCGTTATCAAACTGCTTTACCTATAGACACAAGGCGGGGTACACTCTGGATGGAACACCAGTCCCTCACAGGGCACACACAGACACAAACACGCTTACATGCACACCTGGGCCAATTCTCCCAGAAGCCAATTAACCTACCAGTTTGTCTTTGGACTGTGGGAGGAAACAAGAGCACCTGGAGGAAACCCATACACAGAAGGGGAGAAAATGTCAACTCCACGCAGATAGCACCCCAGGAATTGAGGCCTGGCTCAAAGCGCTACACAGCTTACCACCGAGCCACTGTGCTGCCCAGCAATAAATCTTCTTTTATCATCACAAAGGGGTGATTCTAGAAAAGTCTTGTTTATTGGTGTATCACGTTTTCATCAAGCCAAGACAGGATTACGCAATATTCTGGCATCCAACCTCACACATGAAATTCATTTAATGAGAAGGCTGCCAGCAACATTAGAAGTGGAGATGTTTCTCTTTAAATACCCCATTAGCTGAAACCCATATGGAGACGACTCGAAAGAAAAAAAACAGCATAGAATGTTTAAAAAACATGTTTGATCCCTCCCCCCTTCCAAATCCCCCACTCCATCGTAGACTTAACCCTACCAAAAAAAGGATATTTTTCTTGGTAAAAAAAAAAACAAACAACTATGCCCCATCCCTATGTGCTGCTCTGAAATCAGCTCTCACTGGGCTATTTTGCACTGATTAATTAGGGGTGAGGGAAGAAAGCAGAGAGAGACAGGGGGGAGAGTGGGGGCTGAATACTAATCTGAAAACCCGGGGGGGAAAAGAAACATTCTAGGTTAATTAACAAGCAACATTTGTTGGGCTTATGTGCAACTTTTAATTTGATCCAATAGCTGCAGAGCAGGGAACCTCCTTTCCAGCCCTGTTGCCTGGGGTTGTCCATAAAACTCCCTTGTTCTCCCCCCACTCCTGTCTCTTGTGGGAAGTTTTGTTTGGCCCAACTTAATTGGCAAGACATGTTTGTAGGGGTTTGCAAAATAAACTGGGGGGCTGCACAAAAGAAGGAGTCGCTCTCACAACAGAGACGGGGTTTAAAAGGGCACCAACAGGCAGCCATTAGTTCTGGGGGTTAAACACTGAGTTTCCTCAGTTCCAAAATTTACTATGTAACATGCCGGACTTTTATGAGCTTTATTTTCTCCCTGCTTGCTCTGGTTAGTTGAGCTTGTTCCCAGAGCACGGTTGACCGACAATAAAAAAAAAAACAAATAGCACCGGACTGTTCTGAAGCATTTGTGGAAGGAATTGCATTTCAAAACAAAACAAGCGTGCAAGAAAAGTATGTATTCGGTTTTAATGTTATGGTTGATTTAACATAAGAGCTCAAATTAATTTTGGCCAACAAAATGGATAATCAGAACACATCAGATACCCCCAGTATTTTAACACAAGAACCATAGAGCCTGCTTTGATTTAATGTTTGACAGTGTCCTTAAAGGCCTTAATGGCAAAATGTACTGAATTAGATAAGGGTACTTATTATTCTGATGTGTCAACCTCTTTCAGTACTGTAAAAACCAAGTTACACATCTTCTACCTGTTTCCATTCACCTCCGACTAATTATTTTATTGAACAGCCTGTTCTTCAGGATTCTCTTTCTAGTACCTCCAAAAGCTACATTTGCACTTTGTACACAAGTAACGACTGGAGTCAACATGTTACTAGTAGTATTTAAGCAATTGTGAGTTTAAAACGTCAACATTATTTCATTTGATGTATTTGGACAACACTAACCATACACAGCAAGAGCTGAATTGCTTTTATTCACCTCTGTGAAAGCTGACTGATGCAGAAAAGTCAACTTTCAAAAACAGCCTTCCCAAGACTTGGACTATAATACCATTAGCCTGTAACCATTGTTCTGTTTAGAGTCTTCTATTCCAAATCTCCTTTGCAGGAAATTCTTGAGTATTTCAAGGTCAAAAATACACCTGGTATCTAAGTATGTGGGTGCTGGTTGTTAGCTTTGGCCAGAGAAGACTGTGTTTGGAGGCACACGGTGCCAGGTCTTAACAGGGGAATTGACTTAGGAAAGATATTTTTGGTCATTAGCGGAACTCTTTGTTGGGATCATTTTCAATTGAAACCTGAAAATCTTTTACATTGTTGGTAATTACATTAGCAGACTCTGTCCCCTTATAATACTCATTGGATTTTTTCCCTCCAGTGGACATTAAAGAGATTCAATATTCTACACTTTGTATTTGCCTTTACAAATTTGGATCTTCGTTTCATATTTTTCTTCTTTGTCTTGGCTCCGACCTCAAACAGAGCTGGAAAAGCCCTCTTACCAGCTAATTCAAACGATGACATTGAGGAATGTGACTCATCCACAGACACTTTCAATCCTAACATCTGCAGTTCCTAAAGAAATTTAATCTGGTGTCCGGAATTTCAGCATCTTATTTAGTCAGAGTCAGAGCAGTACTCAATACTCCACCATTCAACTCTGTTTCAGCCGCACACTGCTAATAACACTGATTCTGAACCACCTAATGTTAGTTCAGGAATGCAAGTCTAAGACTACTGCTAATCAAGGGCTGTGAAATTACCCCTAAGAGCCTCATAAAACCTGCATAGAAGTATAAGACAATTTTATGGAAAAAAAATCAGCAGAATGCTAAAGACCACTCACACTGAAACCTGAGATTGCAATTGCAATCAATGTGTAGTGCTCACATTAGACGAAAACCAGTTTTGTTTGTAGTTTTTCATGTTTTAAAATGAGCGTCTTTAGCTTGTTAGACCATTATACAACCCAGATTCTATTTTAATCCAGTAAAGTAGTACCATATGCATAGAAGGCACTGTAAAATGTCAAACTGGATCACCAAGTTTGCTGAATACCTATGGCAGATTCAAATATAATCTTCAATATTCACTTTAGGTTGCCTATGGGCTAGAGATGTTGGACATTGGCTTTGACATCCAGTGCTGGAAATAATTAGGTGAAGGTTTATTGACTTGCATGCTCTCCTTCTGAGGGACTGAAGTCTCCAGCAGTGAGACTGATCAGGATCATTAACTCCACTGTGATCTAAAAGATGAAAGCCTGGAAACAAAACATGTCCCTGTGTCATTAAAAGTCATATGACCTGGCTGTCACCTAACAAGCACACCCGCTGGCCAAAATATTAGGAAAATCTGGACCAATGGATACTCTCAGTACCAAGAAATCTGGGGTATGTGTGAGGTGCAGGAGACAAGAACTGCAATGCTTACCCTAGCCAGAGCATTCCCCAGAGTTCAATCCTATGGAAAAGGTGAAGGTGATCTTGCTCCAAAAGTAGGCTGGATTAAATTGCAAATATTTCCAAATCTGGCAGAATACACAGGAAGTTGTTCTTCCTGTCTGTAAGAGGCCTAATGCATTATTCAAAGAGAGTTCCAAATATTTTTAAACAAATAAACTAAAATGTTATTATGGATCCATTACCTAAATTAACGTGTATGTGCACAACTGCAGAATATAGCACGTTACTTTTACGTGGAATTAAATCTTCTACCATGGTTTGCTTTGCCTCATAACGTGGCATACTGCAAGAAATCACCTTATCAGTCTGAACAGGGATTGTCAGGAAAAGATGAGAAGCACACAGAAAAGGATGAAGCACACAGATTTCCTAAGTGCACAGGAACAAGAGCTAGATGCCCAAGTTAATAGGCTCAGTCTGGCACTGGAAGTAGGAAATGACTACCCTTCTAAACACAGCCCCTCACACTGGACCTAAACACTAATAATGATTCATCCCACATGCGGTTTCCATTACCTAACATATGTCTCTAATTTTACATTCCCACAAGGAGTATTTCTGGGACAATTGCCTTCGTGTCCTTTATCAGGCACTATTAGCACTAATTAATCACAGTTTTTCCCAAAAAAGAATTCATGAACTCGGGAACATCACTGGAGGCGTAAGACTGAGTTGACTACAAAATGCAACTAACCATTTTACTCAGTGCCCTGAACAGCACAAGGTATATCTATAAGTCTTACTTCTGATCTCATTTGAACACAACTTTAAATCTTTCCTTTTGAAACAACAGTTTGGTTCTTATAATCCAAAAATGAGTGGAAGACAAGCTGTTTTAGTTTTTTGTGGTTTAATTCCACAATGCCCGGTGTTTACATATGGCATCAATGACGAAGGTATCCGTTTTTCGAATCGAAGCAATTAAACTCGACTGGTCTAAGCCTTTAATGTGATGGCAATTACAGAAATCATGACATTTACCCTTAATTTCAAACATGCTGTCACAAGGTCTTCATCAATATAAAAACAGACTGTAAAGATTCCATTCAGACAGCTGTAAGAATAGTTTCAATTTAAAGTTCGCTGTTCTCAGGAAATACACATTTTTATTGAATATTTTAAGAGCCTGTCATTTAAAAAGATCCATCATGAAAGTGGTATAAAAGTAACTAATAAAAACTTCCCTAAACAAAAATTATACCATAAAATCTTCACAACAGACTACAACAGTAAGCCAGTAAAAGCTTGTTTCTGATACAAAACAAGCTGTGGGATGAATAGACATCTGTTTTCCGGCACCAAATCCAGAACAGGGAATAAAAACATGCTTCATTCCTGTTAAAGATGGATCTAAAAGTCTATTCAGTCTTGCACAAAGGACAATTACAGTTGTTACATAAAAGCACCTGTGGATATTTAGTTCTGCCCTGATACAGCAGTAATCAATGATTCCATAACATAATGCTCATATTCTATCACAGGCAAAGAGCATTTTCTATGTGCCTATATACCTTAAGCTCCTATTTCTACTTTTCTCCTTAGCAAACAGCCACATGGAAGAAGGTGGGTGTTGTATATATACCAAAAATGCATTTTTATTTTTATACATTCTTTTTTTGCACTTGGTCGTCACCCAGCATTGAATTGTCAATTGTTCATTTTTGTGTCTTGTCTCACAGGAGCTCCTGTACTGCACAGGAGGAATGATGACGGAACCAACAAGCTCCACACACCCACATGCCCATCACTCCACTTATCCTATGACAAGCTCCCCAAGCTGCCCAATGCCTGAAAAGAGAGCTGGTGTGGTCTGGAGCCTGGGGAGAAGGTCATCCCTCGCTGACAGCACCGCAAAGCATGCAGGAGCTCAGGAAGTCACAGAAAATGTTGTTTCAACTAATCCTGTCTAATTCCAGCCCTGCTGTCAGCGGTGCCCTTCTAATTGTGCGCCACCACTTGGGGATTCCCAGTCACTGTCCATTGCTGATAAGGGGCGATATGACCCAGAGGACATAGGACACAAGTGGAAACTACATGGAAGTACATTTAATAATGACTTTTACACAAAGAATTGTGGGGAAAAAGGAAGACGCTTCCCAGTTATTTTGTGGAAACTGGAAACTGATACCATAGTTTCTTTCAAGATATGGCTGGATGAGACCTTAATCTACTAGCTATTAAGATAACAGGCTCTTATGGCCTCTTCTCGTTTGTAATTGTTCTTATTACCCATGTTCAAACTCACAAACTCACAGGCCAGAGAGCTCAATATCTACTCTCACAAGAAGTGCCTTTCCTGGATGAGCCACACTGGAACCAATCCATTCCTTTTTTCAAAAACAAAAAGACCTCTATGTTATTCTCCTCGGTACTGTATTTCATTATAATTCATGAATGATTAAAGAGGTCATAAAGTCCCCTGAAGGTGACAGAATTCTCGACTTTCTTTTAACAAATTTTATTGGTAACCTGTTGGAAATAAACAAGAAACACATCCTCCTTCCCCATTCCTGCTTCAACAGAAAGCTAGTGACCTCAGCAAGAGAGCACAAGGGAACCAAATACTATGTCTATAAGGGTGAAGGGTCATGCCTTCGATGACATGATTGAGTACCCTTTTTCACCAGAACAGTTGCTCATATTTGTGCTAGAATCTTAAGTTGTTGCAATTTGTACCAAAGGTAGCACATCATAGAAACAGACAATCGATGCACAAAGGTCCTTTGCTGTGTGTTCCACCAGCTTCAGTGCTGCACTGCATTCAGCTGGAAATCCGTTCTAGAAACTTGGAAGAATTATTTACGGCGCTCAGAGAAGTACAATGTGTGTGCACTGCTGGCTTGGGAATATGACAGGCAGAGAGCTCTACCTCGAAGCAAGCTGGCTTTCTCTGTCGATTTCGCCTGGACTAGATGAGTTTTCCAGTTGATCTCCCCCAACACCCTTGAAACTCTTCACCGTCCTAAATGGATTTTTAACTCTGTGTGTGTGTGTTTGACCCCTTGCTCCTACGAGACACGGGGTTTCTGGAATGTTTCTCCGAAGCATACCGTGGAAAAAAAAAAAAAACATTCCAATCTGAATATTCATAGACTGTTTGAATAGAAAACAGATTTATTAACTTTAAAAACTACATTGTTTACTTCATAACTACTGTAAATACCTGAATCAGATAGCTATATCATGTTCTGTTAAGTTTTCGCTTCTGTTAATGCATTCAGATCTTTCTAATGTTTGGGCAGCTACAAATAATTATTAAATCGAGTGTGCCTAAAAATGTCATAACACTGTTTGACCACTCTGCATTGTAGCCACTATTCAGCAGCAAGACCGCTTAAAGTATAAAAAATATTTTTTTCTTGGAGCGCTTGCATGTACAGTAGCGATAGCTCAATGGGCTGAACTATTTGCCATAATGTAAGGTTTCGTCGCTGAGGTATTATAGAGAACACCTAAAATATAAAGAGAAGTGCTGAAAAGCTTAGCAATAAAACGAAGTTGTGTCAACTGATACATTGTATAAATGGGACTAAAATGCATGTTAGTGACCTTCACTCCTTTCACTGCTTGAATACAGGATCTTTCAGCAGCTCCTGACACTGCCAGTGCTTCTATGGCAACTTTAATGTGTTATCTGATACTTTTTGAATACACACTTGTATCTTTGCTTTTGTAAATGTGCGTTTCAGTACACTTATCTGAAAAGTTTATCAGTTCTTGACGATCAGAACGTAACTAGATGAATAACAGGAAGCATGGTAACGCGTCTGGACATGTTCTCAATGGGCATGCCTTTTTAAAATTACCGCTAAACAGGCCAGAGGTGCTCCAGCTTTATTTCATGGCAGAGCTGAGCAATAAAAAAATGCAATGTTAAGTAGACTAGTTTGATATTTTAGCAAAGGTTCGACTTTGCCATCTTCCCAGAAAATGTTCCCTTTTCATGCAAATTGTCATTAATTACATTAAAGGAGCAATGTACTGATGTGTACTGTGGAAGCTAAGAATACACATTTGTTTTGAAAAAACGTGTGCGATGACATGACACAGTTTGTAAGAGTAGGAGTGTTATCCCCTGTGTCCTGGCTAAATTCCAATTTGGACTTGAACAATCTAGCTAAGGTTTACCCCTTAATTCAACTAGCAAGCTTTCACGTCTCCTGATCTGCTGTGTAGTGGGGCCGCTGGTGCAGCATGACTGCTGCATATCATTCAGGTGGACGCTACCCTCTTCTTACCGTAAGACTTTTCCATCTCAGATGGAGTGAAAGTAGGTGTGGACTGTCCAGGGTGGACAGAATGACCCACAGGGTACCACAATTCCCCTGCCCAACCAGGGAGGGGTGTCCTTCTGCCCCCGTCCCACATACCCAGAGGCCTTTGGGGATGGCCAGACATCCTGTCTGTTTGTTGCCAGATTTATGCTACAGGAGTGATCCTCCAGATGACATGGAACAATAAATTCCTTCATAAAGGAAAAGGGGGCTTCTGGGAGCTGGAGTGTAGCATTTCATGCTGTAAGAATGCGCTGCCTGCCCAGAGGGACTCCAGCAGCGTATTAAAGCAGCCTGCAAGCATGGGACCTTTAATGGAAATCCCAACAGCACCTCTGGCCAGCGGCAACGGTCTCCGCAGCAGCGCAGGCAAGGAGAGGAAAGTAGAAACATTAGCTCACTCTTCCTGGCCCTCTCCTTGAACGCGGGCCAGGCTAATTATCGCCAAGTTTTTCTACACCGGCCACAGAAACACAAAGTCCTCAATACTAACGTCCTCCCCTGCACAACAAACGATCCTGAAGCTCCGCGCAGGAACACCCCAGATGAACCAACAGCTGCAGACAGGCGTGCAGCCTTTCTGTGCCACACAAAAACTAGACCAGAGGCACAGACCGGAAGTGAAGACGACGCTTATTAAGATGCAGGTTACCTGTAAACAGTGCAAAAAACAGTGCCAAGATTAAAAGGACAGACCGAGGGGGGGCCACAGGGTAACAGGTACAAAAAACCAGCCAAGAAAACCATCCAATTCAAACCACCTCTCTGTCTTGCCCCTCAGAGCCTGGCTTTCCCTCTAACATTATCTTCTGAGAAGCGAGCAAGACAGGCAGTACATTTCAGGGCGCTCAGCACTGCAACACACACTTTAATTGTTTCTGGAAAGGCTGAAAAGATCCTCCAAGGAGCTGACAAATGTCATTAGGGCTCCAATCAAAGAGGCATTCGGCACAAACTGAAGGTAATTGTTTTTAGATACACAACAAATTTATGCCTAATCCCACACTTTTATATATTGTGTAAAATACAAGCTGTGAGCAGTGGAAGAAATCTTAACGGGTAACACTTCAGGAGAAAGCAGTGTGCACTCAAGCCTTCATGTGCCCAGCATATATACTGGTCATTAGGAATTACTTTATTACCACCAATAATTTCAGTGACAATGAAAATTTGCCAATTTGCCATCAAATACATATGGCAGCAAAACTCTCTGTGGTCTCCTATTAAAAATAAAACAAATTCTTCACACACTTATAGTACAAGGAAAAACTGCAGGGAAGAAACTCGGCAGTGGGTAAATTCTAAGAACAGCTCCAAGGAGCTCTGGAAAATACCTCCCTGTGCTCCCAGCCTTTTGAAGGGTTAAATGGATCCTGTTCTTGACATGAAACATTTTGATGGGGGGGGGGGGGGTCTGTAATCTTGCTCCTTGTATAAAACCTTTTGGCAGGGGTGGCTTTAGTGCCAGATCCTTAATTAAACGAGAGGAAAGAGGGCCTAATTGATTGTAATGACTGCAATCTGTCACACTGGGCAGATTTTCATCAAGGGGCTGAGGCTCAGAGAGGCTCAGCAGTCCTTTCTCCATGCCCAATTAAAATACCAGGTTTGTATAAATAGGAAATGGTCTGCTTTGAGGGGAGAGGGATTCTAGGATTCGTGAATGTCTGAGAGGAGCATTTACCAGTCATTCCATCAAAGACAGGACAGGAAACCGCTGTTTCCTGGCCTGCCGCTAGCATATATAAAAATGGATTTCTATTCAAGGCTCAAGTGTTACCATTAATACCATTAATATTAATCTTATTTACTTATTATATTGCCAGTAAGATTAATGGCACTTCAATGTGACAATATCCTTGTGTTTTGAAAGCTAAAGGCCGCTGATTTAAAATCCTTTTTTGAAACAAAAATCAGAACTAATCCACATCACTGAGGACATGTGAATGGTATATAAAGAAAGCTTGACTTTTTCCATAGTATTTTTTCACCTTAAAAATAGATATTATTTTAAAAGCAGGGGACCTCTTTTAATATAATATACTCATGTGGCATCCACAAGTACTTTACAGAAGAGTTAAAATATAAAGTCTAAACACGGGCTAAAGAAACGGACATCATTTTTTTCAAAAGCAAACATGTGCAACGTACAGTATTTCAGTGCATTAGGTGTACTGGCAGCAGTTTAATATGTACAGTCCTCTTGTTTATTTTCGTTTTATATCTCTGTTTCAGAGTCTATGTTTGAATCAGATTATTTTCCAGAGCTAGGTTTAACATCATCACCATAACAACTGATACACGCTTTTTTCCTTTTAAATCGACACCTTGGCCTACTGTGCAAATTGAAAGATTATTTAAACAAGTTTATTACATTCTCCCGACCTTTGGAAAGGTCATACATTACACACTTGCCTGCCGCTGTCTGAATCCATATTTTAAAGGGAGTGGGAGGAACTCAATAGACAATCACGTGCTGATCAGTGCTCCCACTGAGGTGAACAGACAGGCTACACTTTTAATTCACTTTTAACATACCTCCGTTTACCACGGACATATAACCATTCTTTCCAAACAGCAGGGACCCTGCCATTGAAAAGGAGCAGTGCATCTTAAAAGCTGTAGGCTCCGCTTTCAATAAAGGCAGTCCAGTGATTTCCAGTGATTCAGAGCCAGCCAACCAGGGATTTTCCCACAGCCCCACACAAAAAAGCCTCAGAGGTTAGGAGCTGGTTGGGTGGTTCTGAATGCTCCCTTAAGATGCTCCAGAAATACCTTGGCCCTTTTTTCATAGCATGAACGCTGCGAACTGCACCTCCCAAATATCATTCATCCGCAGCCAGATGTTACAAAAACGAAAGGGTCTTTGGGAATTCAAAAAAAAAAGTGTCTCACATTTGAGCGCACACCGGGGTCTGTTTAAGATCCTGGGACCGATACAATAAAAGCCCTGGACAAATGTGAGGCGGAACTCACTAAAAATGTATTTTTTTTTTACTAAACTCCACAAATCAAAAAAAGCGACAGGTGATCATTAGACATGGGGCTTCCTGAAAAATGAATTTGTGTAACAAGGACTGTGGATACGAGTTACAAAATGAGTGACTGGGAAATGCAGAGGGGGAAACTGAGAGAATGCTATTGCTGAAATCTGCATCGTCCCATCACATTTCCAGAGATCCTCACGACTTTCAGGAATGCAGGTAGATAAAATCTCAAAACCAGCAGGACTAAAGGATGTATTGTGCGTCAGAAATCATCTAGAGTCAGGACACAGTGATTAGCCGTTTATACCACTAAATTTGCTTCTTTTGTATTTGTACTATTTTATAATTTCAGTAACTCTGTGACATATATATATACACAAGTGACTCTGTGAAGTATAAGGCAGTATTTATATTTTTTTGTTTCAATTAACTGAGAAATCCAACACAAAGCTGTTCAATAAAGCTGTGGCTTTCACGTTGGCTGCCCGTCTTGCATATTGAAGATCAAAGGAAACTAGAGCAGAAAATTCAAACAGCGCCTTCAGAATTCAACATTCCCAAACTTGACTTCTTTTTTGCAGTATTCGTTCTGGCTCTTTATTTTCTGTCTAGTCACCAGGAATTGCATGTTCACAGGCTATGAAAGCACTTTCACGTGCTCCATTAATGTAGACCTTGATGAAGTTCCATTGGTTCAACTGTATGTGAACACAGACCTCAGCGAGGTCTGAGAGGGTGGGGAGCTGGGAGCTCAGTGGAAGTGCCACTGGACTGGCCAGCACAAACATCTTTAATAATGTCAGAAGGGATGGCTTCCCCATTTTTATTCAGCCAATATACATTGGGGACATCTGCATTCACTGTAGGTCATCAATGTGAACACTACATTCAACCTTATTGAAGTCCACTTGGTCAAAAAGCCTACAGCACCAACACCTGCTCTATTAGGCAAGCCTTTCTGAAACCCAAGGACTAAACATGCACTGCTTGACTACTGTCCCTCTGCAGAGTTTTTATTGAAAAAGACGACCAGAAGTAATTACTAACAAATAACCACAATATTTTTCCTGTGTATTGAAACAAAAAATGCATACTGGATCAGGAAATGTGGAAGTGCTTTTCTATAAGCTAATAAGACATAATTCCTTACATTTATATAGCCTATCGCTTTTCATGCAAAAGTGCTTTACACATAGAAGAGCCACTTCCCCTGCAGTGTAGCTCCACCTGGGTAAGCCAGCAGCCCAGCAACACAGCAGATCACGAGGACAGGAAGAATCTGCTTTATCAATCAGATTGGAAGTAAATTTAGGAAGGCCAGACTGTACAAGCCCAGTGCAGAATTCAACCAGGTCACCAGGATTAACGCATACACTTTTGAAAAGGGCAACGAGATTTTTAATGCCCAAAAAAGGCTGGACCTTACCCTATCATCTCAGCTCCTACAGGACAGAGTACCCACCACTATGTTAGTATAACAGTATGGAAACTGTGGTCCAAGGGAAGAGTGTGACCTACTGATCCAGCAACACTTTGTGCAGCAGTAACTTGGATTGACTTAGAGGTTTTCCATCTTAATACTGACCAGGCCCAGCCTTACTGAGCTTCTGAGATCTGCATACAAGATAACAGTGTTGCTTCCTTTTAGGTAAGGAAGATCTGTATTAGACATAGCACATAGCTTTCAAGATGAACTTTGTTAGACAAAAACCTCATTCATGTGCATGGTTAAATAGTAACTTATGTTTAAATACTTCTTATGCTCTTTTAAGACTTTAAAGAATATCAATAAAGACATGTTTCCCACCTCAATCAATTTTCCTTCATAAATGTGCTGTTTTCAGTCAAGTTGATTTCCTTTTATTACTATTTATGATAAACCAATTGTAGGACATCTGCAGTTGGTTTATGCCTTGAAACAAAATTCAGCATAACATCGCTCACTGGGATCAGCAGTCTGGGTTATTTACAAAGATTCTTAAACACAGTTAAAAATAGACCAGCACTGTCAAATAAAGCTAATTCAGGAGACAAGAAGGAAAAGAAATGTCTTTCATTGCTGGAAAGACACGGACTGACTAAAGTCCTTTCCATTTTAGGTGTCTCTAATGAGATCCATAGAAAATAAACCCAAACCTGAAATATCTAAAATGACAAAATCATTACTAACATTGCATCTTAATGACTATCAGGGAAGAAACAGGACTGAAGCATATAAGAGAAGAAGAGTTTTTAGATTGCGTGTCTCTCCGATCTAAAAGATATAGAGTACACCTAAGTAACAAACTTGGCTCCAGAAAGCAAAAAAGGCTTCAATTACAGCTTTCAGCTTTCAAACAGAGCATTCCGTGTGAGCTCCAAAGTCTTTTAACCTTAAACATAACATGTTAGTACAGCAAACAAAAGTGCACCATCCCAATTGTTCATGGGTTGAAAGCATTTTAAATGTAATTCCTGATCAAGCTGTATACAAATAATAATGGCTAATAATATGGCTAATAATAAGAGCTAATCTTAAGGAACAATGACATTCAGCACTCTCCTTCAACTCTCCTTTTGGCTGCAGTGGCCATACTGTCATCTCAACCCACAAACTGAGTCACGCAAGTAACAAATGCCCTACAGTTGAAAAACCTCACATTGAACTTGATGCCTGATCAATCGAAACGGGGTATCTGTGCTCAAGAGTTCTGACATCTGCAGTTCACTTTACATTCACACATAGACACTGGGGAAAGGCAAAAGAAAGGCAAGATGAATTCATACAGTGGGAAATAAGTTTCAGTCTTATTACAGCCACAATTCATCTTTCTAAATTATCAACACTGAAAGCAACAGTACCCAGCCATGTTGGGTACGTGTTAAACCAAGCCGACACCCTGGTTTCTCTCAAGAAACAGCTGGTTGAGATCAATTAACTACAACACAAATTACCTAAGTGGCTAGACAAGCCAAGTGGCCTCCTCTCATTAGTTACCTTTCTTACACTATTTTGTTTGTGATCACCTTTTTAGTATTGTAACAATGAACATCCAAAGACAACAACAAAAAGAAAAAGAGGACCCCTTTAACCCCCACCCCAGCTCAAACAAACCCCTTTCCAGTCGCCCCCTAAAACCCAGTCTACCCCAGACGACAACTTTCTTATGCTCTTAACAAACAGTACCCTTCTGGAGAGACAGAAATGTGCCCCAAGTGTCAAAATGTTATTCAAAGCAACGGAGCGTTTTTAAACGGTTTCCACCAAAGAAACCAAGCTGCGATATCCTGGGTTGTCAGTCCATCTGCGAAAGGTAACAGCATTGTAGTGGACTTGAAACTAACCGAGACGTAGGAAGCCCTGGGACCTTGGAGAAGACAATCCCGAAACACTGGAGGGACCTCGAGGCTCCAATGGGAAGCAGGCCTGGTCCACCCTGATCACCCATGTAATGGACGGAGGTATACCTTAATTTAACATTTGCAGCACGAGCCAAATCAGAGCTGACTTGATTTTACATTTCCCTTGTATTCAATCACTTCACAGGCTTTTCGGTTTCCTCCAGACCTACTAATCACAGAGGATCCTCCTGAGCTAGCAGACAGGGCCTAAAAATTGATAGCTCCTCGAATAAGCCCCAGGCCTACATCTTTCTCTTTTTTGCCTTGCTTGCTTTGTTCTGTGTTTTTTTTTACTTCAAGCATGTCTAGTTAAAACACGTAAAACACATGGAAAGAGTGGACACAAGTAACTTTTCAAGCAACCAGAAGGCATGCTATGCGGGTAAAAAGTGAACGATGTCCTGAGTCCTTCACAACGAGAACAACAAGTGGTAGCAGGCATCCGGTTTTGATGTTAAATTAGAAAGCAAAAGTATTTGGAAATACTGCAAACAAAAAAAAAAACAACCACCAACAGCTGGCAAAAGACAAAATGTTAGGGTGTTTGTCTTCCTCGGGGGTAATACTGACAGAAAGTAACGTACTATTAATGTTCTTCAAAACACCTTATGATTAGGTGTTTTAAGTTATACATCGTAAAGAAAGATCTTTACACAGAAAAGATCTTTCCTTTCAGATAAAGTTTCTGGCTGGCTGAGCCACTGACCAGTTGCTTTCTTTTCCTTCTGAACTAAATTCCATCTTTGTGTAGGTGCAAAGCTAACAGTGTAGATGGCATGTAATTAATTATATTTCTATAGTGCGAATAATCCCAAAGCACTTTACATGCAGAATGGCACCCACTTAATCCACACGTGTAGTACAGCCCCCACCTGGAAGATGCAGACCAGTTGAAGGGTCAAAAGTCCATAAAAAAAATCTCTTAAGTCTTTGGTGACACAGTCCTGGGTTTATTTCTTGTTACCTTTCTATGCTCTACAAATCTTTTTTTTTAATCGATAGTCGCACAACTGACTTTATCACTCCTACACTAAAATACAAATCTGTCCTTTTTGTGTTGTAGGACTCGTTTTTAAAAAAAAAAACTTGAACTCCTTACATTGAATGTTTTTTCACTGAAATAAAATAATTGTGATAAATTATGGATTGTGTGTAAAGAGGTTTGCTTTCTGTATTTCGACTGAATGCATTCGTGTTAGTGTTGGATGCTCAGGGGCTACACATCTTAAAATGTGTTCGAAAGAGCTGAACGATTCAACAACAAAAAGTTTTGTTCGGGAAAATACATGTTTATTCTAAAATCTAAGCTTATGTTAAAGGTTACCTGTTGCTGATATTTGAATAAACGGAAAGTGAAGGTGTTATTTTTATTCTGATAGGGATGCGTTAACAGCGCACGATCGGGGACTTTGTATCTTACATCTTGCATTGTTGAAAAACAAAATAATCAACAGAAGGGATGCATAAATAGAATAATGTTTCCGAAAACTTAAATCGCTTCGCTGAGGTGGGTGGATACTGGCATTTCTCTATCGGATGCAGCAAACACACGCGAGCCAGTTCTCAATTCAGTGACTTGTGCCCTCTGCTCCCACCGACACTACCTGACACCTGCAAAGTCAACAGGGTCGGAGTGCTTCATTCAACGGCTCTTCCGAGTCAAGCAGCCAGCGTCCCCGCGGCGTTTGAACTAGCACACAGCTGGGGGGGGTGGAGGGGGTTTTGGCCTGCGGGTCTGAGAGAGGAAATGCCAAGGAATTTTAATAGCGCAAACAGTCCCCTCGCTTCCTATGGAAGATCACTTCAAAGGCGGCCCTGCCCCTGAGCAGACAATACATTATGGGGGCAATCAGTCACTCAATAGCTCGTCAGATCCATTCACAACTTGCGGTCAGGCCAGGAAAAGAAAAGAAAACAAATACAAAAAGGAATTTAGAGCTCGTCTCACACCGCTGGCGCTGTGGCACTCATGCACAAAACATAAAAAACACCACCACCACACACATAACTGCAATTACAAACAGTACTAAAATCAGAAGTAAAAATATATATATATATTCAACGCCCAGAAATGACCACTTCTAGCGAAGTGTCAGCAAACCCCCTACATCAAGTGCTACGCGGTCGTTAAATATTTGGAGCTACCGCAAATGTGCCGAGGCGGTCATGAACAATTCCAGCATTTATGAAGGCACGCCGAAAACAAAGCACCCCGGACAAAACCTCATATGAGATAAAACACGATTAAAAGGCTGCGCGATCTCGGCTTTCAAAGCCTGCCGCTGCATCTATTCAGCCCTTTACCCCCAGTTGCCTGCCTAACCGATCCAGAGTTGGAAGTCGTTCAATTAAAATGACAAAAGACGAACCGATTCACCGCGGAATCCAACAAGACGGGTCAGGTCAAGCAAATCCTTCGCGACAATAGAACCCGCCGACTGACTTCTTCACACTTGAATTGGACTATTTAGCTCCCAGAGCCACACTCCGCTAACTCGCCCCTTCCTGGGCTCTGCATTACCATAGTACACATTTTATTGTTCCTTTAACGCGTACCCCTCCGCTTTTAGACTGATTTTGCCAAACACAGCACCCAAACAGATGTGCAACACATCTGTAGGGTAACCTGACTATGGGGGCTGATGTAGCCGTATCAAGAATAGACCAATCAAAAAGTTAGCCAATATAAAAATATAGTAAAAACTGGGATTTTTTTTTATTTTTATTTGAGAAGAATACCCTTTTTACCAGGGAGTCACCTATGCAGTGATCCAAACAAACCAACACACATTCCATTCCAAAACGTCTCGGAATATTATTTATATATGCAAGTTCCTAAAAACACATTTTTAAAAGAGATGGCAAAGAGACATCCATATCTCTTCTCCTTACGCTTACCGAAGGACGCAACTCAGTTAAAGCAACCCGTAACCCCAGACGGTTCATAGGCTACTCTCCATCAGAACCGCCACACCTTCCAAGTGTTTTTCAAGTATGAAATAAGCATTTTTTTTTACCTTAACGTTGCACTTTTCCACATTCCCCTTCTTCGAGCTGGCTGCTGGGGACAATTCGTAAAAGGTAAAGAACAGGTAAAAAGCAAAAAATAACGAGAAGAGTTTCGCCCTCGCTGCCATCCTCCAACTTAGCCCATGAAGACAGACTGGCGGTGTGTGCGCTCGGCCGCTTTGACAAACACTGTTATCTTGTGAGTCTCCGGAACTCCGCCAGGTGGGGCTGTGGGCGTCATCAAAACACTATAACCCCCCTCCTCCAAAACCTGAAAAGGGGTCACATGGATAGCCATTGATTTTTAGCGACGCAGAGATTTTTTTTTCTTTTTTCACCGATCAACTTTAACTAACAGAGTGCCTTTTATCAAGAGAATCGCACATAAAAAAAGATGATCGCAGCCTTTCATGAAGTTCAACTCTCTATGTAGACCGGCTGTAAATTATTCTCTCACCTGTCTCTCCGGTTTCTTTTGGAAACGCCCACTCCACCTTGTACCCCCGGGCAAACGGGAATTTCACCAGTTGAAAGTATTGATTCGGAAGTACCGTGCGGGGCTTCAAATATGCATTGCACGCACGGAGTATTGTGAACGGTGTCGGTGGCCGGTGACAACCAGTTTTCCAACTATCTTTGTCTCATTCTGACCATATGGTGTTCATTGACAATCTAAAACGTTATTTAATGTGTAAATTGTTACAGGTATGTTTTTAAGATTTAAGACGTCCTTAATTCATTTTGTCGTCAAGAGGCTTTTTAACAATTGATGCACGCCACAAGGACAGGCTAAAACAACAAAATATCTGGGTGCTCTACTGATATTTAGTATTGTAGCTGGAATATAATACTGATGGCAAATCCACGCAATAGCTCAAGATTTTGAATACACAACGAATAAAGCCAAGCTGGTGATCCGAAAAGCCATACTTACGACTAAATAGCATTAGATAAAAATAAATTAGAAGCTATGAAAAAGAGGCTTGGCGTGTCTTACACAATATCCATTTTAAATGCTCAGACTGATACAGACTATACAGTGCATTAATTTAAGAACATAACTATAGAGCTATCAAAAAAGATTTAGGAGAATGGAGGCATGTGTAACAACAGTGACATGTGAAATCACAACAAAAGTCAGTGTCAGTAGGAGGCACAGTGGTAATACTATAAAAATAATTGCTTACACATATATAGCGCTTTTCTGGACACTCCACTCAAAGCGCTTTACACCACCACCAATGTGCAGCATCCACCTGGATGATGCGAAGGCAGCCATAGTGCGCCAGAACACTCACCACACATCAGCTATCAGTGGGGAGGAGAGCAGAGAGTAATGAAGCCAATTCATAGATGGGGATTATTAGGAGGCCATGATTAGTAAGGGCCAATGGGAAATTTGGCCAGGACACCGGGGTTACACCCCTAGTCTTTTCAAAACACACCCTGGGATTTTTAATGACCACAGAGAGTCAGGACCTCAGTTTTACGTCTCATCCGAAGGACGGGGCCTGTTTACAGTATAGTGTCCCCGTCACTATACTGGGGCATTAGGACCCACAAGGACCGCAGGGTGAGCGCCCCCTGCTGGCCCCACTAACACCTCTTCCAGCAACAACCTTAGTTTTTCCCAGGAGGTCTCCCATCCAGGTACTGACCAGACTCAAACCTGTTTAGCTTCAGTGGTTTGCCAGTTGTGAGTTACAGGGTGACATAGTACTGTAAATGTAGCATTGCCTCGCAGTGCTGAAGCTATACGGTCTATTCCAGATCTGGGGTGCTATCTGCAGGAACTCTGTATGTTCTCTGTGTTCATGCAAGTTTCCTCTGGGTGCTCTGGTTTCCTCCCCTAATCCAGAGGAAGGTTCTAGAAAACTTGGTCCTGGTGTGGGTGGGTGTCCCATCCAGTGTGTATCCTCGCTTGCACCTGGGATAGGATCTGGCTCCTCTGTGACTCTGAATTTGAAAAAGTGGTGGATGGATGCACAGACCCACTGATCTGGCTATGCTACTTCATATCAGCAGCGATGGTAAAATATGTTTTATCAATCCCTGCAAGTTTCGATTAGAATCCAAAAGAGAGAGGCGTTTCTCTTTGTTTGTACACAGTGGCATTCAACTGATGAGAATCTTGATCGTTTCCAGACCTTAAAATATAGCAGGAGTGGAAGGAGGTCTGACATGAGCTTAGATGGGGTGGAGAGTGCCCATGCTGATGTTCCAGCAAGTTCTGGAGGGATATGGGAAAACCTCTGAGATGAAAAGTCCCCTTGAAGTGTCGCTCCTACTTCAGAAATTGTATACACAAGCCTTTGGCCTTGACTGTCAAGTATGGCACCTCTCAATCAGTATTAAAAACACATCAAAGTGGGAACAGCCCCAGAGCCTTATGAGAAGGGGCTGGGACTTAGACTGGGGACTGTGTTTCACAGCAACACTGAACTGCACAGCTCGCCTTTCAGGAGTTATTAAATTACCATTGAAGTCAGTCTTAAAAAGGATCTTCCTTTGTTGATGTTTGAAAGCCAGCCAGGACACCCTAAAATATATGACAGCTTAAGAGTCTGGCCCACATCGGAAGAAACCACATCAAGTCAGTGTTTGTGTAGTCAGTTAGTAAAAAGCAGCGGCTCACAAAACACTGCGATCAGTGCTTAACTCTCCCAAAGTCGATAATTAGGACTGAGCTGTTGTGTCACCTTTGAAAGTCTTGGCACATAAAAGAGGATTTGATGGTCTCTATAAGCAAAGGTCTCTTGTCTAGGTGGAAGTTGCACCGAAGTAGCACTGAAGTCAAATAAAACCTACAAGGAGAGGCTAAAATACGTTAATCCACAATATGAAACAAAGACCAGTCAAAATGTCCCAACCACCTGACTCCTCCTCCTTCTTTTCTTAATGTTATTGGAATGGAAGGATTTCTGGAAGAAGAAGTTGAATAAGTCATTGGGCGTGGAGCTCACATCTTTAGGATCAAGTGTGTGTATTAATTGTTCGTCTTCACCATTGGTCACCAGTTTAACACTTTGAGTGCAGCCTCTTTGGGTGACCTGTGGGTTGCTCACTATGGGTGGGATTAGTTAGCTGGGGCACCATCAAAGTGAAAGAGAGACCCTGGAATGAGAAAAGCAGACAACAGCTTTCCAAACGCTTCATAGACACAAGCACAAGTGTTTATGGTTTCCTGAGGTCAGTGCTGAGCTGTGAACTGGAGTCAGATGAACAGGTTATCACTGATTTCAGACTGAAGCAAGTGGTCAGTCGCCAAAGAGTTGATCCTATCCACTGCTGCTGGTTTTTAACCTCCAGAAATGAATATTTGCTAAGTATTGGCAAGGTAGTAAACTAAACCTTTTCATTGCTGCTCCATTGCTGATCTTTAGTTTATAGTAGAAAATTCAAGTGGACCTTCTGGTGTATAAAATTGAGATTAAAATAATAACTGCAGCTTGGCACCATGAGAATGCTTTTAACAGAACTGTTCTTTATTTTTTGTATTTAAGCATCGAATAGGTATATTTTCTCATGTTTTCATAAATTTAACTGTTTTAGTAACCAAAGAGAAAGTAGTCGACCTGAAGTCAAGAATGAGATTTAATTGTATCTGTTTAAAATATATATTTTTTATTATTGAGTGTTTAAAAATGCGCAAATCCATTTAGGTTGAAATGTCACTCCTAAGACTGTTCGGTTTGCTAAGGCAGGCATCTGGTTTCAAGTGTTTTGCATTTCACAGGCGTAATCTCATCCATATGGAAGGAAAACAGTGAATACTATTTATACGTAGTTTTGTTCTGCAATTGTATCTAATTTGCTCTTTCACCAATCGTGCTGAGTAGCAAAGGTCTGTGCATTCCTTCATACACTAAATTCATATTTCATCAGTGACGGTACCATGACATTGGTATGGAAGGCAAGAACATTTCAAAACCTACACATATAGTCTGCGTCTGACTTTAGAAACCACTGCAGAGTGCTTTATTGACATCCCTTTTCCGCTTATTTGATCTTATAATACCCTTTTAAGAAGGATGTATAAGAACGGAACTTTTTTGAGCTGATACCTCCTGCTGCGTGTGGCTTCGCAGACAAGCCTGTGCAAGCAACGATGAAACAAGGTCTGTGTTTCAGCCACAAACCAAATACAGAAGCCGCAGCCTGCATTTCTCTGTGTTACATATATACGGAAGAATAGGGTGAGATTTTCCTTTTCTATGCCATGATCATCCACTCATTTACGGAGCAGGGAAATTAACCCTAGGCTCCATAAAAGAGCTGATCGTGAGGGTGCCAAGATGATCTTGGTGTTCCTGAATCCCTGCTACACTGTCTCATATTTCCTCCTCTGGCTTATGTGACTTTTCTGGAAGCCCTGTGACTAACAATCACGAACACCCTGTCCGTGCTTCGGCACACCCCCACCAAGCCCCAGAAAGGAGTGTTAGCAGATGCACAGACCGGAACAATTTAATAACACCTTTGTGCCAGTAGCTCTCGGGTTTGTTTACTGCAGCTCGTAAAGTCCCTTGTTATCTCTCACATTCTTTCTCCTGTTAACTCTTCCAGTTTTGATGGAGCTGTTGCCCTCTTGATCGCAGGCAAGTCATATTTGTAGAGAAAGAAAAGTGTGCTCGAATGACCGTCTTTTGGAGTCTTTTGCTCTACAGCCTGTGTTGTGTTTCATTGCGAGGTTTTCTTTCATTTCCCTTACAATTTAACACGAAATAGACCTTACGTGATTGAACGGGTATTTTTACGTTATGCGGTTTGCAATATCTCTCTCCATTCGTCCGTGTATTACAAATAATTTGCAATGACTGTGATTTGTGGAAATAAATATTAATGAGCTCCAGTTGTTTGACAAAACGTAGGGTGGGACAATCCTCAGTGATGTAAAACAGCAAGAACGTATTAATATTCATTACCTTAATTACCATCGCTACCTATTTTGAGTAATATGTAAATTATATTGCTATGACCTTTTTCATAATGTTACACAGAGAAAAAGTTAAAAAGCTTTTCCAAGATGTTCTCGAAGTTTTCAGATGTGAGATGAAAGCTGGCAATAGTTGTGCACAGGTTCGAGGTATCAGCATGGGAAGTACTATGAAACCATATATACCTGCCTTTTTGTAAGATCTGCTGGAAAAGGGCACCACAATGAACATATACATAAGCTATACATTAGGCAATAGTAACATATTTAATATCACTACCTGTATGTACATGCAAATGAGTTTCTGACTTGGCTAACTTCCAACGCTTTGCGCTCACGTCCCAGCCAATTTCTATAGCCCTGGAGTGCCCTCTGGCGAGCAGCAATTGAATTACAACTCCCGTTGCCAAAAGCCGAAGATCATGTTGAGCGACTTCAAATCGGATACAGTATATGGGATGACGCTCTGCATCTTTACTGATGCAATGTGAAATGCTCAGCTCGAACAACAAAAAAAAAAAGATTTGCGTCCTAAATAAAAACTGACATTATCGGGTCTAGGGTGGAACGCTGAGTAGATGAGGGACCATGAAGTCCCTCCAAGGTATGTGGTGGTGACTGTCTTAATTTAGTGAAGGAAGGGGTAGTATTGGACTGAATTATGTATAAATTATGTAGAATGTGTAAGTGTATACTACTCCTGTAGGATTCAGAAAAGGTCCACTAAACATTATGGACAGAATCCCTGTTTACTTTAGACATTGCTCTAGTTTGCACTGACGATATCATTGCCCATGTAACGGCAGTAAGCACGTAATACACACAACGATTTCTCTAGCATCTGGAGATGTCAATTACCCAGAGAGCTGCTGTGTAAAATACTGACAATACCGCTCTGGATAATTAGGGGTTATTTCAATGTTCGGACGGATTAAGCTGTTTGTGGCTACAACTGGTCTACAGCAACTAATCCTACCCTGGAGCTCTGACTCCTGGGGGGTCTACAGCTACTGGCACCCCACCCAGTTTTCCTGTAACAGCTCTCTACCCTTCCCTGTTCTTCCCAGCGCTCCAGACTGAACTACTCCGTCGGTGCGCCGTTAGAGGAGACAAATTGCGCCTGCAGGAGGTATTCGTCGTGTCCCAGGGGGGCTGAGAAGAGCTTAACCGAAGAAGGCTCTGTTTTGTTGGAGGCTTTACACAAGGGACTAACGGGCATTCGGGAGTCCACAGCAGTCAGGAAGTGGGCTGCAATAGATGTACCTGTCTGGGAGGTGATGTTTATCCTCATCAGCCACCCTCCACATCTCTCCCACCCTTCGCACCCTGATCATACCCACCTCCTTTGTCCCTCTTTATTAGGTAAAGCTGGTGTTTGGTTTCGAATGAAGCCCCAGCAGTGGGAGTGCTGGGAGGGGCTGTGGATTCACCCTGGGAAGCCGGTGGGCACTGTTGTTGTATCGCTGAGAGAGATACTTCGCTCAGATCACTCCCGTCAAAAGGCCAGCTGCTTTTGGATAAAAAGTATCAGCCAAATAAATGAGTAATAATCCAGCCACCCATTTTTTAACCACTTCTTCCAATTCAATATCGCAGGGGAGCCAGAGCCTATCCCAGTAAGTGACAGGCATAAGGCAGGGTACACCCTGGACAGGACTCCCGTCCACTGCAGGGCAGAGAGACAGATACAGTCTCATCAGGGCCAGTTTTACCAGAAGCCAATTATCCTACCAGTATGTTTTTGAACTGGAGGTAACCAGTGCGCCCCTACACAAACACAGGCACAACAGAGCTCCAGGCAGATCGCACCACAGATATGGAATTGAACCCAGGATCCCACTGCATCACCATCTTACCACACGAGTATTAATAAATGAAGAAATTGAGCCAGTGTCATATATATTACAAGATTTACTGATCTGTTTGCTGCAGGACACATTTTAATTAAGAAATTAATCCAGTGGAAAGACAAGAAAACAGAATTTGTAAACTAGGTTTATCTGCTCTTAAATGGTTAATTCCTGATGTACATTAGGAGAAGATAATATTTCCCTCTGTCTCAAAAAAATTGGACATAAGTTTTTGGATCACTATATCTACAGTAATCAAACTTAATACCACATCTGTGACCAGAAAACTGAATTAATTTGCTGATCACTGCAAAAGCTTGTCAGTGTATTTTAAAAGAAAACCATTCTGGGTATTCATAAACTTTACATAACATCACTTTTAAGATATTCACCTTTAAATGTTCTACAGATATTATTCAACTTTACTTTCCATGAGAGTCATCAGCTAAAATTAAGCAAATTACTAAAAATTTACTTGGTTTTTAAAGAGATCATAAATCTTTATGGATTTAGCCACCCTGCAATCTTGTGTCATACATAGACATTTCATTTTACTCGCAAGGCTCAAATATCCTACTTACTGCCTTCAGTTATTTAGCAGAGAACAGCAAGAAGTATCCGTGAATGATAGGGCATACATCACTTTATTTTAACAACAGTAACTTATTTACAAGAGCACTGAAATATACACAATAAAATATTTTACAGGACTTATTCCAGAATGTACTGTCCACAGATTAGCAGTACAAGTTGTAGGTACCACACAGAATACGTAGATGACTCACGTTTAGTGTAATAACATGCTATTTATTCAGCCTCATATTAAGCCAGCTATTCCTGAGAAGGGACTGATACTCAGTGCTCTGCTTGCTTCTGTAGATCAGTGAAGACTTTCTTCACCACTATTAACTGTGATTCCCTGTGTGATCGTTTCAGTTTGGCACGGCGATTCTGAAACCAGATCTGTAAAGAAAAGAAAGATCCCATTGAAGTCACAACACTGGGATGGAACTGTAATAGCAACTCAGCATCCTAATACATTTTGCACTCTTTTCCATTATACAAAAGTAAAAGATGGCTTATTCCTTGCTTTGGTTGTGTGCTTAGAAAGTATTGATGATTATTTCATTTTAGACTTATCTGTTCCTCTACACTGTACAAAGGAACATTTCAAGTGCATTACTACTCATGAATGAATTTTTCTTCAAAGATGACTGCAAGAAACAAAAAAATATGTCCGGAGGATGCAAATGCATGTAGCACAAGGCTCTGAAGCCCACAGGCAAAGTTCTGGCGCAGAAGACAATGAAACGCTGAAGTGATTTCCGATCCCGCTTCAGCAACCTTTCCAGAATTTGTGTGTGCCTGCTTATAAAGCAACGCTAGGAAGAAATCAGATGTGCTCTTAATAAAGGCAACACAGAAAGGAATGGGCAAAGCAGAGGATGAAATAAAAAAAGCACACTTTGGGGGTCATGTCTGTAGTTCAGCTACCTTTGTTAAGATAAGGGAATTATGAGCTTTGTTCACTAAAGAACAGACAAAGTGCATGAGACGTGATGTGTCCCTCCCTTCCTTGAAAGATATTTTTTTTTTATTTTCGGCGCTAAAAACAATTCAGCAGGGACGGTGAGGACGAACATGGTCGCACACAGGAGAACTTGCCTGTATTCTGTCCTCGTCCAGGTCCAGTTTCTGAGCCAGCTCTTCCCGCATGTCTATGCCTGGATAGGAGTTGACCTGGAACACACTCTCCAGTACTTCGATCTGGAACCAAACAGAACCGGGATTTTATTTCCTAGACCTGTCAATTAGAGCTGTAGTGCTGTAGTGTAGTCCCGAAACGTAAGAACTACGTAAGCTTTACTTACAGATATTATTTTATGCTTATACATAGATTTTACACATTTATGAACTGTAAAATAAATTTAGGAAAATCTCTAATCAGGTGGGGATGAGGACCTCAGCATACAGTGAAATAGATTTGCAAAACCCTGATTAACAGTAGTTTTCAGTTGCTTACCTAAATTAACATCAGATAGTGCAGGATTAGTGGTAATTAGGGTCTATGAAACCAGTGATGCGTGACACAAAACAGGTTTAAGCAACTGCATTGTACAGTAATTGCAGAACTCCCGAATAATTATTTGAAAAACGTAAGGGGGTTTCTTGAGAATTCCTCAAAATAAAAGTCAACATACTGTCATTTAAAACAAAAGGCTAGACTTCTTAAATCTTAAGGTATTAAAAGCTCAGAAACAAACTGAATAAACCCAGCTTAATTTTGAAACACATCTACAGTTCAATATGTACATAGGCGAAACTAGATAATTCATGACAAAATATATAACTATAGCTTTTATAGTTAGTAACTTATTTTTTATATTTAAATATAGATTTTTTTCCTATAAAACATACATTTTATTGTGTTTTATCTTCAGGTTAATTGTGTGTTTAGTATGGGTCGATACTCCTTGCCACTCAAATTATGAAGACCAATATAATATTAAATCTCAGGAGGTAAATAAACAAACAGACACACAGGTAGAACTCCAGAGCCTGGAATCAAACCCAGAAGCCAAGTCACCCCTTAATATCACAATCACATTATTCTCAATCTAGCAAAAAATAAAAGCGTTGACTTCACAAAACCCTGGCAGCCTTTGGATTTACGGAGAACAACAAGAAAGAGTAGCATTATTAAGACATCTGCTGTACTTAAATTGTGTTAAAGTTATCCAGTATCGGCTTCAGGATTCCTCAGTGTGCAATAGGCTCACTGCAAACATTTCAGACTGTGAATATTCAGAGCTGTGTGCTCCTACCTGTCTGCCACTGAACGCAGTCCTGGGTCTGCGGCCAATATACCAGTTCAAGGTTCTCCTGTATGAGTCTTTGCAGTTCTGCTTGCTGGTGCTCCTCTCTTCTTTCGTTTGGACCTCTGGCATCACCCAGAGGCCAGGGGCAATGGAGAGAGCATCTTGTTGCTGTATTCTCTCTCCATCTGAAATTCAGTTATGGAGCAGTCATTTATCCACTGTTAACTTGTAGTTGATAGGGGACTGTCTACCTCAATGTTCAGTATATGTACTTGTTAAAACCCAAAAGGTTTAAATTAATGTAACCTCGAAATAAACTACTTTGAAGTTATTTTACTGCGGTCCCATTGATATATTATTTATATTTTTACCATTGGTGGGTAGATAGTGAAGCACAAATATAACATGCATCACAATAGCCAGTCTCCATCAAAACCACCAATGTCATTTGGTTCATTTAAAAGGTTTTCAGTAAGAGCAGCAGCAGAAATAATACAACAATAATAATGATAATAAATCATTACCTGTCCATGGTCTGTACGGTTTAGTAGGAGAACTTTCCTCTTTTCTGTCCAGTCCGAGGATGCTGTCAATGGTGAATAGTGTCTTTCTGTCGGGCGGACGGAGCACTTTGTGAAAACTTACAGCAGAAGAAGGCATACTTCAAAACCTGCTGCAACTCCGGCAGGTACCGCAGCCAAAGACGAGGCAAGCAGTGAAGGAGTACTTCGCGAAACAGACCCTTTAACCACCGACGCTCTTTTAGAAAGAAGGGAGGATTTTCCACGTCAGTAATTAAATTCTTGTCGTTGGAAAGCTTAGCATATCAATGGAGACCCCCCAACAGGGGGCACGATGAGTAATTGTTTGCTGGCAGGTAATTTATGGGGACAAACTAGGAGCGACGACCAGGGATACAAAGGTGTTATCTCTACAGCCCAGAAAAAAAAAATTAATAACAACGCATCTGGACCCCACAAACTGCGAGGATGCTCCTTTCTTTCGAAGCATTAAGGTAGAAAATTGGCGCGTTTAAAATTTACTACAGAAGGGAGATCTGTTTTCTATGGCGTTGGCGTGAAAGTAATGGGAAACCAGTCAAGTATTGAGTAATCCCATTTAGGTGAATTTTCTGTACCATGGAAATTTAAAATAATAATAATAAGCTCTTAATGCTATTAGGGTAATCCTGCTGAATATTCCCTCCTCCCTTTTATCATGCATATAAGATTGTGAATGTGGTCAACGATAAACAAAACGTTGTGGCAGAAGGCGAGATATAGTGGGCGGCACACTTGTTCAAATCCAGTGTAAGTGTCGCCCCCCGTCCTCTCGGATTAGTTCACAGCTGCTATTCAAGAGGGCTCTTTAAATAAATATTCTACCTGTTTATTTACTTCCCTGAATATGAAGAGGATTCGGGCACACTTAAACCCATCTCTAGTGTATGAGCTCAAGCTCCGTGCCATTGTTTCTTTTTATTCCGAAAACAAACAAAAGTTGAAGGTTTGGATACAATAAAAGTTTAATTTCATATCATGCTTATAAAATTAGGTTTGGGAAAAAGGATTGCCGAAACCTCGGCGACTCTAAATAGAAATATACTGGCATTTAATACAATATTAATGTAGTGTAAAGAAGCTTTGTTTCCAACATTGCGTTCTTAACAATTACTATTTAACGAGTTTTGTTTTTCTCTGCACACAATGGTCTCAACCCACTGAGAATTTCTTACTTTTTTCTCTTGTATTATACAATCTAAATGAGGTTTCATGAGAACATTCTTGTAGAGGGTATCATATATTGATAGATTATTAATCGGATTACGTGCTTGAATTATTCAAAACGCATCAAAGTGCAAAAAGTGAAGCTAAAATGTGCATCTATTTTCCCCTTCTTTTTTTTACTGAAAAAAAGATGCATATTGGAGAATCACTGGCGCATTTTTTTATACCTGTATCATTTTGTTTTAATCTAATAAAGTATACTTGAAACACTATACTGCCCGCGAAACAATGCTAATTCTACAATGAGAATTAAAAAAACAAAAAACAATGTTCTTTACACCCAGAAGAAGGTTCCACAGCTGAAATGAAATTTCCTTTATATTACGATTTGTGACATATTTGAAGCGAACCCAACAAAAGCTATTCTTAACAGGAATGGACAAAAAAAATACTTCCCTTTTCCCGTCATCTTTCAAAGTGTCATGCGAGGGGGTACAACTATATGTAGGGAGAATATTCCAGAGACAAACTGTAACAGAGGTAGACCTCCCCTCTGTTAAAATTAATAAATTTTTAATTAAAATTAATTTAATGTTAATTAAATTAACATTTAATTAAGAAATAAAAAGGAATAATTACACTTTTCACAAGAAAAAAAAAGAACCTTTAAAATAAAACTTAATTTGAGGCATTAGGTCCAGGCTATCAATGTGGTTTTACATACAGTATGAGCCAGCATGCAGGTGAACTAGAATGAATGAATAATAAATTAATGCAGCTCTCCAATAGACTGGCCTCCCATTCAGTGGGAGAAAACACTAGTGTGCTCTCAGTCCTGTGGTGCTCCTGTAGCATGGGCTCAACCTGCTGTTTACTGATTATTGATGGAGGTACTATCTTGAGCCTTGGGAAACAGACACTAAGCAACTGATTTCCTAGCAATTGCAATATATATATATATTATGACCACTTTCAACAATACACTTACATTTTTGTTTCTTCCAGAAACTCTACACCTTTTAATGCCAATTAGTAGCTGGTGTCTGACCTATTTTAGAAAATCAAACTGATTTAATTTCAAGGTAGAATCACAGTGATAGCAGGACGTAGAAAACTGGATAGCTGACATATCGCAATCTACAACCAAATCAAGTAGAACAGTAAATTAAATTTAGCGCTGTATCAAAATAGATGCAGGTAACTATAGATTGGGTATAGAAAGTGCCAAAACCACAAATGTCTGTTAGATATGGACTGCTATGCCTTATTAAAATAAGTAGCTTTAACATAGAGATTACACAGCCTCAGAAACACTCCAAATGCATCAATATATGTTCCTTTGTTATATGCATCTTACAATGATAAATGTCTTCTATACCACAGATGCACAGAGCAAGAATCTGAACAGTTCAGCTGAGTTTTAAAATTTGTTTTACACAGGATAGGGGTTCTTTAATGATAATGGGTTCCCCTGTAAAAGCTGTGTCAGAATAAACAAGTAAAGTGAGTATTGCTCATTCACCTGCTGGCCTGATGAACAGCAATGCTACACAAGGTGTGATAAAAGCTTTTTCACTGTACTCTCCACAGGTTCTTTTGTCTCTGCGCATGTATTTAGATGCACATTTTCAAGTTCTTATGGAGTTTCTTTCTTTATAACACATTTACAGTAAATAGCAGACAAAATGTAGTACACATTAGTACACAAATTGCAGCTGCCCCAAATTTACAAGTACAACCGTTTATTACAATACCCCACTGTTCCATTACCACAGTATACACCAACCCATTGGGAGCACAACAGGAATGAAACAACCAATAACCACTGATTTGAACACTTCCCCTAAAAGTCTCTTCTTTTTAATAATGTTTAAGACAAAAAATCCCATTACATGATTAGAATTACCCAGGCTGGCGGAACATTAAAATAAAACTTTTATACACTTGATTTAATGAAGGAGTTATGAACAACATTCTCCTTTGTTTAAAATATTTCGATATTTCTGTTCACAGGTGCAGGAAGAAACACTATGCCAGATTATGAAGGACGTCTTTTGCCTTTAGAAACTCACAACAAAAAAGGGCTCCCATGACATTTGACGTCCAGTTCATTAACCATTTGTACAATTCACCATTCTTTTTTGAAGACTAAAATGCACCTGTACATACAAATCTACACACACAGGCAATAAAACTTAATTTGTCTCCCAAACTTTATTTTATCTTCTTCAAAAACTAGTCCGTAAAATTGAACCTCACACCTCTAAAAAGAAAGGTCATGGTCTAAATCAATGTCGAGAAATGCTGCAAAAGAGGAACCTTGGTTCATTGCTCCTGTGTTAAAAGAACACAAAACACATTTGCCAGCTGAGAAATACATTATTATTTTGTGACTCATACACATGGAGGAAAACAGAAAACACCACAACACTAATCCTTCCCTTAAGCTTCGGTTTTTACTGCCTTTTTGGATGAAGTGACCCCAAACTGCTGATGTTGCCCAGACATTCAGGAGTGCCAAGCTGGACACATCTGGTTTCAGCCTGATTTCTTCCATCTAAGCATCTCAGCAGAGTTTTTTCCCTGACAGTATCAACTGGTTAAATCAAACCCAATTGACGTCCTGATTAAAAAAACCCCACCGGAACAAGTCTCAAGATTATCCTAGTTTTCATTTGCTCTTGTATAAATGAAAACCAAAAACCAAACACTAAAAAAAGCATTGAAAAATCAAACAGATTTTCAGAACCCAACCACAGGTCATCCTTATTATCGTTTCTCTACCTAGTACACATTCTTGATCTGCCGCTCTCCGAGTCTTCCTGCAAGCGTTCTCTGTGAAAACTTGCATCTGCTGCTAAAAAGCGGCAACATGTAGTGACTTCAGGTGCCTCCATTGCATTATGATCCAGTTTGGCATGGAATCTGCACGGAGCAGAAAGTCACTAGGATCAGACAATTCCAACCGCTATCTAAAGGAAAAGGAATCACCTCCAGACTTAACTTAGCAAATGTCCTGAACTCAGGTTGTCACACCAATGGAAGAGGCAGCAAAAAACAGCCAGTCAAAAAAGTCAGTCACTCTTCAACCTGTTTTAGCATTTTCATGGTAAACAACGTCACAGCTGTTAAGTGTTTGATTAGCTAAATAACAAAGATAATGATCAGTACTTCCAGGCAATTCTAATCAGCAGCACATGCAGTTGTATAAAATTGCATTCGCTTATGTTTAAATGGAACAGACATACAGAAGACATATTAGTTAATTCTACAGTATTTCATACATTAGAGTACTTTATAATTGTCATTGTTTCAACACGTGCAATTACAAAAAATGATTTGTTTTCCTTAGTATGATGAGGTTTCAGCACTGCATTATTTTATACAGAGTAAAAATGCTTACACTAAAAGTTTACAATTATATATCTTCTCTGTAAAGAAGCTGATATAAAACATTGGATTTATATAAAGAAAAACATCACACGGAGAGCTCCCAAATTGAGCTCACCATTCATTGGGATACTTCTGTTAGTTTCTTTTTTTTTTACAGCATAGAAAATGTCACACTCACTCTCCGAAAGTTAACAGGAATATGATAAAAAGCGTTCAACGCAGTCAAGCTGGAACACTGCAGTCTGTCTGCGTGCTCAGGCCTGGTTCTGTCTACAGACACTCCTAGGCAGTCTCTTTGCATTATTACAGAAGACGTCAGGCCTCTGATTCGCCCTTCTTTCGCCCGTCCTCTCCTGCATCACTGTCTTCTGATTGGCTGTTGCTAAGCACTACAAACTGTCCATCACCACTGGCTGGGTTGGGCCGACTGGAAGCAGCTATCAAGCGACTTTGCTCCTCCAAGTCCTGGGGATCACAGAACAGCACTGTAGGTGTCAGATACTTAGAGCCAGATTCACTTTAGCATTTACCACCATTCTGCACTAGAAAAAGGACAATGGCATTTTAAAATGCTGGTCAAGTCACAATTTACAGAAGATTATTGGATTAGCGATTACTGATGAATAAGCCAATAGGAGAGTGTGTGGTGCTGTGGCTGCAGCCTTTTACCTTCTCAATCTGTTTCTGTTTGCTCAGCTCCTCTTGCTGCTTCTCCTTGGCCTTTTCCAGCTCCTTCTGTTTCTGAGATGCCCTCTGTTCCTTTGAGTGAAGAACAGACCTCTTTCAGTGACACATACTGTATCTGCAGCTACACCACCTTAAGCCTGACCTCTGCAGATAACAATGCAAGATCGCCAGTGCGCTTACGTGACCATATACCTGAAGAATTTTTCAAAAAGCAGATTCTACCACGGTTCGGCAGCATATTGTGAAAACACACCAACTCTGCCAGAAATACATTTTTCCCCGTTTTCCTTCTTAAATATACTGCTTTTTAAAAAAACACATTTTGGAAATTAAAAAACATATTGCAAAGAGCACAATTTAACACTAAAAAATTCCACTGGTAAAAAAAGCTGGTGCACATGACTAATACTATTTATTATCAAAGCCGATTTCTTACCAGCATGCAGTACGTCTCTGATCCAGCCAGTCTGAACTGTATGTTAAGAGCACATCTCAAGCTAATGACATTATTTATTTTGCGTTTTCTCCTCAGTTCGGTGTAAAGTGCATTATTTAGGAATGTAACTTGGACTTCTAATGGGACTTTCTGTACTGTACTGTAAGTCAAAAACACACTTCATCTAACGTATAATCCCAAACCCAACTCTGTTCCATTAATTCTTATGGGAAAAGCCTTCCTCTTTAAGTCATTAGGAAAGTCTACACTCATACAGTCATGTACCTCAATATATATATTTTTATGGGGAGACTTTCCTCTATATACATTGTTTCATGATGCATCACGATTTATGGTCACTAACCCTGATATATATCGGTTTCCACCTACAACACAGTATGACACCAAGTAGGGGGACAATGTGTGGCAGCAGGGGTTATTTTCATGGCCTGACAGTTTTAAAATCGAGGCTGCTCGGGCCTGGGACTTTAGGGGTGAACAAACGAGACCCAGCATCGGTAAAAAACACTTTGAGATCCTCAAGAACGAAAGATCTTGTAAAAGAAATAATACTGTTTCTATTTTATGAGCTGGACCAGCACAGCCCAAGTTTTACAAGTATAACTGTTCTAGAGGTGCACTCCAATCATGTCTTCTTATACACAAAGCCAAGCACCTTCAGTCAGTCTGAATATGTGTCTTCTTACCATCTCTGAATGGAAGGCAATCTGTTTGGCCAGCCCCACACTGTCACAGATCTGTAAATAACAAAACAAAGGGTTTAATATCTGTTCCATCCCCCATGTCTAGACTAAAAGCTGTTTTTTTAAAAAAAACAACACAGGCTGGATAAATATACAGTACGAGCCCCTTGATCAAGTGGTTGTCAATGGCAGTAGTAAGACAGTGATGGACCGACTTTCAAAACACAGGACTTAAGAGTCTCTTTTTGATACTTAGAAAGAGAAACTAAATTTGACCTTCATTTTTTAACGAGACAAATGAGGGGTTGAACAAGTAAGAGCGCAGCAGTTGTGGGATCAAGCTTTGGTCATGCCGTTTGTCCAGCAGGCGATGGCATGCAAACGGAAGAGCACCGCTCAGGGTAGGGTGGGGCTGGTTGGGCCAGGGCAACACAGCGCCCCCCCGGAGGCCTTTCAGGCAGTTGCAGGCTCGCACTGTTGTCAGTGAGGGAAGTGCCTCTCCTCCAATCGATAAGGCGCTACCTTACTGTAAAGTGCGAAAAGGTTAGAGGAGAGAGTCCGTCTGCACTTCCTCAGTCACCTCACCCTCGTGTGTGGTTGTAAATTGTTTGTAATTGTGAGTCAAGATAAGAGAAACCATTGCTGCTTCCAAATTAGGTGGGTTTATAACAAAAGAACCAGAATTAAATGCATTGAATTAGAAAAAAAACAAAATCGAGAACTTATGCTTCCTTTAGTTCAATATTAAGATTTGAAACAGTTTTCTTAAGGAGAAGAGTAATAAGTGGCTCTTTTTTAAACCATTTCAACACCTGAAATCTTATTTATCTTATATAGGCTGTGAGAAAATGAACATGGACAAAGAGCGTGCTCTGAGGTTGTGATAATATGTATTTGTAGCGTACGTGTAGCTCCGGAGAGGTGGCTGAAAAAGCAACACAGCAAGAATTAGAATTCTGTCATGATGAAAAGAGCAATGACTCAGACAGGTCCTTGTCTCTGGACCTCAGAACCCTGTCTGCACACACTGTGGGTTAAGCACCCACTCGATACTGCAAACAAATGAATTCAGGACGCCGCCCACAGTGGGATACGTCTCCTTCTCTGCGTTTAGGTCTTTAAGGGATGCAGGGCGAGTTAACTTTTTCATTCCGTTCCTAGCAGGACTCTAGGGACGTCACAAAAGAGCTGCAAAGCAGGGCAAGCACCTTCTCTCCCTCGTTGTTGGACTCGAAGACGTAGCAGACGGAGACTGGCCGCCCGTCTCGCTGCCCCCCTGCTGTCTGCAACATGAAGCCGAACAGGCGCTTGTTCTCCTGATGGGTGGCGCACAGCACCACGCTGGGCAGAGGGAACTGGGCACAGACAGAGCAGCTCAGTTAATGGCAGTTCATGTCACAGTGGCTCTCTGAGTGTCAATGATGGTACAAAGCCTTTACTACACAGAAGACAGACTCAGTGCTATAACAGTTCCCTAACATCAATCGGACAAATACACAAGGTACCAGACAATGTGATTTTACTTCTTTCTTGACTGGAGTCCAACAGTCAAATGTCAATTTACTATGAAAACCTCATTCAAAATCACGCACAAAAAAGGCATTTCTTTAAGACCACTTGATTTCAGTATGAGAAACAACTTTCACATTAGTGGTTTGAACAGAAAGAGAGACTGTTGAATCCTATTATGCATCGATGCCGAATACATTGTTATTTAAAAGGTCTGACATTTCAATAAAACATCTACACGAGTGATGTCAAAACTTACCCGCAGACGTGTCACTTGAGTCTGAGGATCAATAAGCCTGCAGATAAAAAACACAGAATAACGTGAGACATGATCTGAACAAGATGAAGGGAGAGTCACTGGAATTTCCATATGGACCAATGGCAAAAAAAAGTGGTATTTCTTGCAAATCTTTCTAACAAATAAACCCAGAGATTTGTAGTGTGATCTTGCAATCAGATAGTACACACAGGATTCACCTGTGCTAGATTCTGCACTGAAGCAAACCGCTTGGACATAAGTGAAGAAAACACATTGTCATTGAATGATAGCATGAAGCCCTCGGGTGCTGCATTAAGCACCAGTATGTGTCATTCATTTTTAGCCCATTCTCTTACATGTAGTCAGTGCAGAAAATGTCAAACCGTTCGGTTAGCAAGGCAGAATAAAAGGACAACACAATTATTTAGATGACACAATAACACAGCTAACAAGAATAAAGGGATATTACAAATAATGACTGAAATCAAATGCATAACAAGTCATGTAGTGAAGTTATTTAAGTGCAGTTGCCTGATGAATGAACTCAATTGAAATATAATTTGAAGAAAAGGGCAGATCATTTTCAACCAAAATTGTGGCTCTCCCACATGGTTTGAATGATGACTTCTTCACTGAAAACATTAACAGCAAGACGTGTGTGGAAAGATGTCTTTTCTTCATGAAAAAACAAAACCCCTGGAGCTGTCTGTAGGAAGACCTAGCTAAACTTTTCACCAATTCAACAGAGCACCAGAGAGGGCACTCACTTCAGGCAGTCACAGGTGACCAGCAGGTGGGACTCCGTCATGCGGAAGATGTTGTGAATGGCGCGGGAGGCCAGGATCTGCCGCATGGTCTCATAAATCACGTCGGGACTCTCTGTGGACTTCACTTCCATGGAGCCCAGGAAGCGCACAATGTAGAGCTGGTGGAGGATTGAGTCTGAAACCGGCAAAGACAAGCCCGGTCACACTCACAGAGTCAAAGATAGAAGAGAAAAAATACCAGGAAATGCACGCATCTCAGCCTGCTCTGTGCCTTTATGTTTCTCTTCATGTCATCTGCCATGACAAGCCAAGCATTCGCTGAGCACGCCTCTCTTAGATCTAGCTACACTCCCAGCAGTCAACACTTACTGGATGGGTAGAGTCTCACCTTCACTTTCCCCTTTCGGGGTGTCTCCTGACTCCCCAAATGGGTTCGTCCTTCTTGCAGGAAAGGGTACAAAAAATAAAATATGCAAAATATTATTCAAAAACACATTGCATTAGAGAATTCATCCATCTACATATATGTCCCTGTGTGTAATCTTAAAACAGGACAACAGGAGCAATATTATGGGACACCATGTACAAGGTAAGACTTTCTATTTTTGCATTAGATTTACTGGTAAATATACTGGTGTGATATTTAACGTTACTGAGTGCTGAATTATGCTGACTGCACTCAAATAGGGAAAAATACAGAAGTTAGCATTGTAGTTATTCTTCTCTGCTATGTATATGCAGTCTTACATCCATCAAAAGTCACCGAAGGCTGGTAATATAAATTACCAGTACAAGGAGTGAATGAATTGACCCAACACCCTGCATTTTGGAGTTGGGAGCCCCGACCTGCCAGCCTGTCCCGAGCTCTTGGCCTGCCCAGCGTACTCCTCGCTGACGGGGGAAATGATGTCAAACTGGATGGGCGTGTCCGGGGCCACCAGCGAATCCAGGGACAGCGCTGACACAGCGGGAGACTCTGAGCCCACGGAGCTGGCGCTGCTTGTCCGAGAGGCCTTGTGACGACCGTGCCTGCTTGAAAACCGAGGGGTGAGGTCCTGCAATCCACACATCGCTCAGTCCTCAACCCCCGCCCCCTTTCCTTAACCTTTAGGAAACCCTGACTGAGGCTGAATCCCAAGTTCAAAGTATCTGTCAGTTGGGGGACACCGTTACATTAGGCGTCCCACTCTGAAAATTCAACAGTACGTTACTCATGTGTATTTACATAAAAAATAATCTGTGCTCAGGGATATTTTGTTTAACACAAAATACATCATACATACTGCATACGGGGTGGTATAAGTCACAGAAATGCGTCAGGCCTCAAGCTAGAAATGTGTCGAGTCAGTGCTAGCCTGCTGTGTTTTGGCCACAGTGTGAAAGGCGTTGTCTATCAAGTCAGAGGGCGAGGACTCACGAGGCAGGCCTCAGGCTCTCATGTCTCTGCTGGAAGGAGGGCGAGGGCGTCACAGCGTCCAGCGCTGATTGGTTCACTCGGGCAGCGGTCTCCTGTCAGAGCAGAGAAAACCTCACAACACAGACCGGCGCAGTCGTCCCTGTACTGAGCCCCAATAACTCACATACTTCATGCTAGAACTAAGACACATGTGACGGAGCTTTGGAGGAGACTTCACTGTGAAATATGTGCAGTACACCAGCATGGACATCAGAAAAAAATGTGTTTATGGATTATATGAAACACTGCATTTACAAGGTCCAAAAATATTTAAATGTTTTGTGTCTGTGTTGGGAAAACACGCAGGATGAAGTGTCCAGTTCCTGAATTAAAGCAGCAAAATGGAGGCTTCGTGAAAAGTCTAAAGCAAAATTACAAAACAAGCTTAAAAAAAACACACTAAAACCATAGCCCTGCAAACTTGCCTCTGGGTTTTCGCTGAGGTAAATCCGTTTTGAGACGTTGTTAATCGTCGCTATCCACTGTGGGACAAGAGTGGAATGAAAACAGCCATTAGTAGTTGGTAGTAAAGCTTTTAATGAAACTTAATTAAATAAGGCAGATGGAAGCCTTGCTTTCAAAGCCAGTTTAAGAAGGCACTTTTCATACACCTGTAACTTATAACTAAGTTTAACTTTATTTAAAATTAAGCAATCAAATACAGAATGTGATGGTTAATGTAGAAAAAAAATATCCCTGGAGTACTTTGCATATTTATGTAGGCTAATCCATGTGTATGTTATATAATGTAAAAGAACACTAAAAATTAAACCATTTTCCTCTTATTTCCATATCAATGTATCTATATTCAAAAGAGACTCGTTTGGTTGCTGTGCAACCAAAGACACAGCAAGACATTTTTTATATCATCAACTGCTGCTTTTCTATACTGTATGTCTTTACATGCTTGTCCTTGGCTTCTTCAGCTTAGTCATTTGTCCTTATTTTTCACATCAAACAAAAACATTCACTCCAGAAAAACAGAACTTAACATATGCTGTGGGCATATTACTTTTTGAAAAACTAAATGTACATTAATAAATTGAATTAAACTACTGACAGTTTTGTGTTACGTATTGAGCCACTACTAAACTGTCGTAGGTCTAGTACAGTCATCAGGCAGTACTGTAGTTCTACAAAAGTGTTTAGGTCAGTTTACAGATCTGCTACCAAAAAAACAGAGTCTGTTCAATATGTATTTGTTTCACAAAACCAAAACGGACCTAGATGTGTTGCACAGGATACTTTAACCACCTGAGCCATCTATTCACAAAAAAAGGGTAAGCATTTGCTTATAAAATTTTTTTAATTAAACATTGCTTAATGTTTTTTTTAATCAGCAAAAGAATTCAGGAAAGTCATCTGGCTGAGACAGAAGTACAAACAAATTCAAAGTGCATTGATCCACTGAGAATATTAAACTTTATTTTGGTGTACATAACTCAAACTAAAACATCGCTTGAGTTCTTTCATATGAATCACATGAGAGACAGTAGAAAACTGGAAATAACCAGTCTCTATTTCCAGATAACTGGAAAGTTAAAGAGACTGGCTCTGCAAGAGAGCTGTGCACTGGTCTCTGAATTCATGACAAACACTCATCACTAGGCCTTTATCATTCCTGCCATAAGAACATTAAACACAACATTATCTGGTTGTGTGCTCGTTTGACTCGTGTCAATACGAGTCAAACACGCATCATAAAAGAGTCACTGAATTAAAACTGGAGGGAGGTGGCACCCTCTTCATGTTCCCATAGCAACGGCTCCTGCCCCCTTATCCTAGCGCATGGAAAGACACGTCGGAGACTCCCTCTACGTGGAGGACAAGAGTGGAAAACTCTCCTCTCCCTTACCTCTTCGCAGTCCTTCCTGCTTTCTGCCTGCAAAATCACCACTCTGCAACACACAGAAAGAAGGGTCAGCACCTCCCCCCTCTTCAGTTAAAACAAGGAATCTTACAGAATGTCTCGCCTCAGCAAGTCTCCAGTGCAGCACGGCAGCAGTCACAGCACACTTATTACTAGGGCAGCACATAACGACAAAGTGCCTGTGAAACAAGGAATTACACACAGGGCACATAAAGTCTGGTGAGTGGGAATGACTTCAAATCAATGTAACTTTTATAGACCCTAAAACTGTTTGCAAGTCATAAAATATGATCTCATCTATCATGATCTCTGATTCAATCCATCCCATACCCACCTCCAGATTAGCTACTTACAGCTCGATTGCGAATAATGACAGTTAATTGTCCTTTAATTGAGTTTCAGAGACAGACAAAAAGGGAACGGCTATTATGATGCGTCAACGCTAAATGTTATCCTCTGTTACTACGTAGACTTTTTGTTTCCCTCAAAATTAACAGGGGGAGTTACAAACCATTCACTTGAATCACACAACCAGAAAGTCAGAAAAAAACGGAGAACAGGACACAGACCTTATGTCTACTGCCTGAAGTCCTTCAAAGTTATTTTCTATGGAGGTTACTCTGTCCTTTCCACACAAATAACACTAGCAGCACCCAAAAGGGAAAACTGGCCCTGTTGTGGCTGTTTCAGACCGACATGTTTCCCACGGCCCCGCTGGCCCAGGGCCAGGCTGCCGAGCAGGCCGAGGGCCGCGCTCCTCACTTCTTCCCGTCGAAGGCCGTGATCTGAAAGCAGTAGCGGCGGTCCTCGCAGTCCACCGCCATGACGGAGCAGTTGTCGATGTCCATCACCAGGCCCCCCGCCACGTCCCCCCGCGCCTGGCTCATCAGGTTCCCTCCCTGCGTGAAGAAGTACAGCCGGTCCCAGGAGGACGACACCAGGCTCGTCTTGCTGACGCACACGGAGAGACGCACAGGGGAGCCAGGTAAGCCGACGGGCAGAGCTGTACACCCCCTGCAAACACCTTTAACTTCTACAGACGTGAAGCTACAAAAAGTGCGACCGAGCGGACCTCAGTGATGCCGAGAAATGAAAAGCACACGTATCTTCCTCTTTGAAAAGGGAAGAAAAGAAACACAACGTTTTGGCTGTGGAGCCTTCTTCAGGTGAGATCTGAAGAAGGCTCCACACCTGAAACTTTGTGCTTTTCTTCTCTTTTCAACATGGAATAAACCTTTACTTGTTCCTTTGCAGTCTACTCATGCCGATGCAGCTACCTACTTGAACTATGTTCCTCTTTGGTTTCTTCAGCCTCAGGTTAAGCCTCAGCTTATTTATTATATTAATTACACAGCAGCCAAACATCCCAAAATAAGTATGAGCCCAGTGAAGTGGAAACCCATTGGGCTGTAGTTCATCTAAACAGCTGTAAAACAAGAAGGTATTTGATTTTCTATGGGGACTGGGGAACAGAGATCAGGTCCTGTCTGGGTCTCTGAAGCCTGGAAGGGCTGAAGATCCACTTATTGTTGTCACTTCATCCTGTGTCAGAAAGCGAGCTGGGAGCCAGCTCTTACTTGCGCATGTTGAGGTACCCAGCCTTGCGGGTAAGGTTCCTGTTGATGGGGATCTTGGCGGGGTCAGGATCGGGCATGTACAGCAAGTCACTGGCCTCCTCCAGGTCCTGGATGGTCTGCTGCATCACATCCACCTCTGTGTCCATTTCCCTGCGCACACTGAACCCCCCCCACACAGGCAAGACATCACTTTCATCTTACAAGGCCTCAGTCTGGCTGCAACTCTGGTTTCTAATGGCCACAATCTGGCAGGTTTTGAAGGACACTTAAAATTCCACACTTATGATCTGTGTGGAATGATTAACTTAGACCAACTAAACCTCTGCTGCAAATATTAAAGCCTCTTATCAAACGTCTGGTGAGTTAGAGACCTAGCAAGCCTACCAGACTGCAGCTCTGCAGTAATGACAGGATCACCTGCCTAAAACCACCCAGGCCTTCTAAAGGTAGATGGACCTGAACCTCTAGACTTGTGTTCAAAGGAGGAGGGGTCATTCCATGTTATCTGACTTAGACTGCTCTTGAAGGATACACATGAGGCTGTTGTTGTGACACCACCCACTCAACCTCTGCTCCTGTCATTCTTGAAAAGGAACAGCAGACTGATTACCTTACAAGGAAGCAGAAGAACTTCAAGAAGAGAATCACTGTGTGACCCTCAAAGCTTGCACTATTTTCTCATTCCGTTCTTGAGATTTTCCACCAGGAGTTTCAATCTTTGAACTTCATTATTGCACTGGTTATTCTCTTAGGCAATTAACCTGTCATGATAGGGGCTGTATAAAATGACGGTGCAATAATTTTATGTTAAACCTGAGTGAATGTTATTTTCAACTTGTAAACTCCTGTTACAGTCACAACATGTTTGTGACCAGGGTTGGAAACTCTTGTTCTAGTCAGAATGAGAAGATGCTCCTGTTGCCACAGCCCAGAGAGAGGGGATGCTTACTTCTGCACACTGGTTCCAATGTTCGACAAGAACTCTTCCCACTGCTGTGAGAGGTTTTCAGAGCCCAACTTGAAGAAACTAATCTGGAGGAAGAGAGACACGGGATAAGAAACTCTTCACAATATCTGGTCAGACAGGCTGACACCGTCTGGGAAGAACAGCAACACACATTGTGTCAAACAGAAAGGGCAGTCCTTTCTGGGCTTGTCTGGGTAGCCCATGGTGATTAGGACTCTGCAGAATTACAAACCAACACCTCCACTATGAAAGACAAATGTGTGCCTAGATTTAAAACAGGAACTGGCAAATCATAAAAGAAAAATGAGTAGTGTTCCTGAGATACAATGATGTATGGCAATAGACTGCCACTTCTGTAAGAGTTTAAATATAAATGTTCCTTCAAAATCTATTGTCAGCAGAACACCAGCATGGTGTTCTCTTTTGATTGCCATGTGACACTGTGAACTACACCTTTTTGTTCAATTTGTTATTTGACGTCTGTCAAAACACTGCTGTTGACTTGAAGGAGTTTTCGCTAAAGAGCAGCATCATAGCATAACCATCTCCAATTGATTTCTAAACACGTCCTTCTGCAAATCCTTCAATATGTTGAAAACAGGGGAGGGGAGCTGCAGGTCCATATCTGCAGGATTCGCTACCATCTCCTACATTCAAAAATGAATTCAGTCCTCTTGGAATGGTTCACATCTGGCTCTATGTTGTGCGCTCACTTGACATGGTTTCCATGAAAGACATTTCTGAATATAGGTTATTAAACAGCAGTGTGTCATAATTAAATAAAGCACCCCCAGATACAAGTATAATATAGTATTTCTGTTTTTCCACAATGTTTCTGTACTTGTGGTATTAATATCTGCCTTCTGGATTAGCATTATGATCATCTGTGATATACACCAAGGCATAAGATACTGCTGAGGTTGGGTCTGCTTTTTTTGTACTTGGAGCTACTTCTAACTCAGGCTCTGCTTAAGTAAGGCCATACACACTCTTGTGGGTATAGGGGTTATACCCCAGTATGATCCAAAGATTTCTCGGAAGGAATAGCAAACCTGTGCCTGCATGTATCCCAACAGAGGCTCCAGGAGAGCGATTTTCTTCTTGTACTGCAGAGTGTTGATGGTGCCGAAATAGTGCATCATGGTCTGGTGCTGCTTCTTCCTGGACGTGTACACATCCTCCATTACCTCATTCTTTACCTGAGCCACAGGAGCGAGGATACTGGTTACAGTAGGCACATGATGTCTGATATATCCAATGTCTATGTCTAGTGGTGACAGCACAATAGTCCCCACATATAACACACCTCTGCAGTATGACAGATATTTCCCATTGAGAGAGCTCTGATAGACGGTCATTGCTAGTCACTCTATAGACATTTATTTCTTTCGTGATGTGAAAATTTCATCATCACAGATTTAAAGTTACAGTGATTTATTCACTCAAGGTTGAAACTCTCAAAGAGTATACCGAGGTGAGTTTTTTCAAGTCACCATAAAAAAATCACATTTGTTCAGACACTCAGCTGCTCATTCCGAACCAGGGCAAATATTTTATCAAACAACTAACACACTACCTACGCCTAAACTCAGAAATGAAATGGAGTGAATGGTTCAGTATGCCTAACTTCTGCAAGGACGATGAAAGTCATGCTGCCTGTAATCTCTGTTTGCTTTAGCCAGCCTGAAGTAAAAAGAGTGAAACAGCAAGATGTGTGACTTATACACACAATCTTTAGATGACAATTTCACACATTTACATTGAAGGACACAGAAAACACGAGTTGTTCTGAAGATCAGTGCAAAACGACATTAGTTCTCTCTAAGAAGGTCCTGCAAACCTTTTCGTTGTCCCTCCTCTTGGAGAGGCGGCTGTATCTGTTGATGGCCACATCGTGGTCTGAAAGTAAAAAAACAGCAACAGGTTTTGCCTGAAGCGCCTGAATTATTCGGAACAAACTCTTCACACTTTGCGTGTTGCTCATCAATGTTACTTGACCAGAGCCGAGAAACTGTAGTTATAGTAACAGTATGGGGTTCAAAAGTGAACTGAAGTCGACATAAAGGCCTACATTTCTAAAAAGGTCACAAATGCACAAGGCAGCTTTGAATCTAAGCACAATTTCCTCTACTTTGTACTGCCAAGGAACAGAATTTATAGCTTTGATTTAATCGATACTTCTAACTGAATGAGTGCTCAGTTATTTGGGCTTATTTGCCCTTATAGTGAGGCCCAAGCAGCTGGGATAAAGACACAAACACAACACAAAACAAAATGAACAGGACCCTAACAAGAAGAGCCAGTCATTAGCACTTACCAGTGCTGGCAATCTGGAACACTTCTTTAAGAGTGAGGATTTCTGCAGAGGCAACATAAGTGAATTAGCAACTGGAAAGATGGTCTTAGGGTTAATTGGCTGATCAGGGTTATTGATCACTGAAGCAATTAAATAACCACACATTGACTTTTACCCATTTTCTGCTTTTTAAAAAATCACTCTGCTCCTTTCATCGCTTTCACCAGCACTATCATTCCCCGGCACCGAAACCAGCATTTTTCCTAGCAGGTGTTTATTTTTGATAGCAAGACTCAGCTGGAGAACAAAAGCCATTTACTGTTCTTCTTCAGTTCATATACTGTAATAGCATGCCATTTTCAACACAGCCCGAGTGAAACTACTACACAAGACTGCAATCATGACATAATAAGGAATGTGTACTAACCACCGAAGAGAATGTGTTTCATAATTGGTATAGCAGAGCTAAAGGTAGCTTTGCATTGATTATCTCATCTTTTGTTCATAGTGCTAAGCAAGCTTTACTTTAAAGAAAGACAAAAGCAACAGTATGTACTGTATGTTCTTCATGACACAGGTTTTCCTTATGACAGCCACAGTAGATATATAGTTTCACCATGTTGTAGCATGTTTATACCATGTTATTTTTCTCTACTATAATTTGTTCACCACATTCTCACCATGTTGCTCTTTACCGTGATGTTCACAGTAAATTCCAAAAAGGAGACTGACACACTGAGTCAACTTACCCTTTAAATCCCTCTCTTTGAACTGTGTGATGGGAAACATCATGGCGTCTGCGAGCTGTGTGGAGAGGACTGCATGACAGGAGCTGAGCTGTAGTTAAAGAGGGGCGAACTCCATGAGTGCGAGACATCATAATCACATGCAGGCCAACAAACTGGTATGGATATGTTGTAGAAAAAGTTCCAAGTTAAGGGAAGTTAAACTAAAATTATACAATGAGGTAAGACCTCAGACAGATTACAGCGTACAATTGTGTCAGCATGCTACAAAAGCACATTTCTGCCCAGGCAAGATGCCCAGGACTTGAAGATTGTCCTGAACTGAGTAACTGAATATAGTAGCACATTTTATATACTGCAAATAAAAGGCAGGTTTTTACAGAACGAATGTGATGAAAATCATCAAGTTGTTGAAGTGGACTGACTGGGATCCGTCAAGAATATATCAGGATGGGATAAATGAAGTCGAGGGAAAGATTTATCACCTATGTAACCCTCACCATTCAGACCTTAATTCTTTTACACTGCGTATGTGTACTGTGTGTGTCAGTAAATGCTGTATCCACTGATTAGACAAAACACTAGTTCTGACATGATTAGTCAAGCCAATAAAGCCCCTTTGAATTAAGGTCAGATACTCAATCAAGGCCACTTGTAAGGATCAATGCTCTCAGCCTCAAGGTCACTTCAATCTTACTGACGTTAATGAACTTTCGTCTAATGCAACACATATTTCATTCTAAATATTGTGCTGCTATAATTACTCAACGTGCTTCTACTGCAGTAAGGCCTTGTCAACTATTTACTGGCTGCAAACCTTCATACAGCCTGCAGTATGACGTAATTTACACCACCTACACAAAGTATTTTTGTCTATGCTTGGAGTACGGAAACTTCACAAAAACAATTTCCTAATGTTACAAAAACTAAGATGCTTAAGACAGATCCATTTGAATGGCCTTTGCAAACTCTTCCATTAGGATAGGCTTATTTGATACTTTATGGCTTGGTGTTGTCGTTTCCTTACCAAAATAAAAGATCTATTGTTTACCACAGTGGTAATCGTTCAAAAAAATCTGGCTCCCTGCCTCTTCCGTAAAGTCTTGGCACAAATAAACCAGCCCTCTGGAGGAACGACGCAGGACAAGACTCACTTCATCAATGACTTTGGCAAACTGCTGCAGAGTGGAGCTCATCACCTCGTCATCGCCACCCAGGGGAAACCGCTGCCGGAACGCAGTGAGACCATTAGTACATGAGACACAGTCCTGTCCACTGGTGTCCCAGTAGGCAGAGCTCCCTTCCACCTGGGCCAGAGTCTCCTAACCAGTGCTCCAGTACCGAGACCAGGAACCCTGGTTTGCAGAAGGTGCAGACCTTCGGATGAGACGTTAAGACATCCCACTGTTTGAAAGGTGTCTAAAATTCACTTTGGGCTGCACAATCTGGCCTCCCGAAACCCCACCACCTTAAATCACTCAGCAAAGCAATTTCTCATTAGTCCACTGTTTCACACAGGTGGGGGGCTGCAGTTCCAGCAGTGCAGGAGGTGGATATAGATAAAGCACTTAAAAATCGTATGTGATGAAAACTGCCATAAAAATGCAAACACTATTATTATACCAGATATTATGCATGATCACAAACAGGAGAGAGCTCCGTATGTGTGTATTATTTGTCTATATTTACTATAATGCACATACAGTACTTTAAATGCATGTGTGGCTCAAAACGAACAAGCTGTGTGTGTGTAATAATACACACAGTGACATTTTCATTGACCGCACCATTATTCATAAGCAGCTATTCGAACCCGAACAGTTGAAAAAGGCCTTACATCTGCCATGACGTTTAATATGTATGCTGTAAATCTGAATTTTTGCATATTTTTTATTTAGGTTTAGTTGGCCTCTTCATAATACTATATGATATTATAATAATACCATAAACATGTTTTGACTAGGGAGCTGCGTCAGCATGTGTAGGCTGCAAAGGAACAGGTAAAGGTTTATTCCATGAATGAAAAGAGCCATTTTGGGTGTGGAGCCTTTTTCAGGCGTGTCAAGACGTCTCTTTTCTCTTTTTTAGCAGGAATAAACCTTTACCTATTCCTATAAACACTGTTCTTTGCAAGTAAGTTATTCTCTCAGATGGAAAGACAAAGTTACAGGTATGAATAATTTTGCATACAATTTAACTGTAAAAGAAGGATTTCAAAAAGATATGGACGCTCCAGATCCTGAGAACTGGCCGTACCTGTTTCTCATATTCCTTCAGGAGCTTGGAAGTGAGGTGAGTGGCAGCGCTCAGCTCATTCTGCAAGACAGAAAATGTAAATTAGACTGTTGGGTACTATGTGCCATTGCTGCAGTAGTCTGAGTACACTAGATTCTAAGAAGCTAAGTAACTGGGCCTGGTCAGTACTTGAGTATAGAGACATCTAAGGAAAATTACATATCTCGAAGCACTGGTCTTACTGGATTTGGAGGGGACACAATCGCTCCTGGGCCTGAAACAGCACAGTAGTACCCAAGGCGCCGAAGGTGCCTTTTATGAGTTTTAGGTGGAGAGCATTAGGCTTTCCACTGCATGTCTTTCACAAGCAGGGGTGGTAACCCTATCATTTTACCTTAATTAGTGCTAAAGTCTGGTTCTTGCCCCACCTATAACCTCTGGGTCTCTCTACGAAAAGAGATTCAACAGACACTGAATACAATGATAAATTAAAAGGGGATTATCATATCACGTATCTGCTGTGTAGGTCAGCACAGCAATAATGTCCTTTTAAGAACTGAGCCAGCACTCATTACTAATGATGAGGCAACAGGTGATGGGAGCTGTCTAGTAGTCACTCACAGCACAGGTACAAACAGACAAGGAAGCAGTACCAACAAACAGATGTTGATTACACCACATGTACTTTGTACTGTCATGTGGTATTTGTTATGCAAATCTTAGAAGAGAAGACTGCGTTGTGTGACTTTGTGTTGATCTCATTTCTACCTAACTGAACTGAATATTTCTGGCACTGCTGCAATGATCTGCTCCAAAAAAAAGGATGCTGTTCACACCAGATGGCTGTAGAATCACTGCAGGAATCCTAGTTATAAATACACTGTATGGAAGTTAGCTGCAACAGTGGACTCACTCATTGTAGGGACTGATCAGAGTGCCTTCTCAGCTGACACATAGTCACCACCTGCTGTTTCGTGCCAAAGAATCAGAGTTCATTCAAAACAAACATACTTTCACAGGCTCTCTAACAATGCAGCTATTCCTGTTGGAGTAGGCGATGCCCCACCTGCACGACAGCAGCATTGGTGTCTGGTGTGGCTGGGAAGCAACATCAAAAGTGCTTGACTAAGGAATTAAACACCTTTGCTAATAACAGCAATTTGCAGCGAGTGAGGAAGTGGGTTTACTAAAATACTGTTTCCGATATCTGTAAGGTTATTGTTATCCAACTACTAAAAATTCAGGAATTCACTGTACATATTTGGGGCTCTGCGTCAACAGAACAGTTTTCATCAGAAAGTCAGTAGCAGCAGTGAGAACTGGGTAATTTCTCAGAGTCCTGAAATGAACTCCACAGCAAAAACCTTCAGTAACAGCAGGTTACAGCAAAAATAATAATGATGTTGCAGAGGCTGCAGTCAAATCCACTGCAGCCCATCATTTTAGAAAGTGAGAGTTGGCGCTCTGTGTGCTGTCGAGGTGGTTTCCCTGTGTTTGTGTCTGCCTGCTCAGCGGCAGAACTCTAAACTGTGGACTAAATGCCCAACGCTTTGAACCGTTGTGGGTAATGTGGCATTGAAGCCTTAAAATGAGATAACGAGGGATATAATTCACCCTGTTATCCTCACACTGTTTATAACACACATGAAACAGCCAAAAACACTCATATGGTATCACACACTGTTCCAGCACTACAGCCATAAACTCACTTGCCTGCCAAAACTATGTTTTTGCAAGCTGACCTGAGCTGGAAGTAACGTGCTTCTATTCAACTGTAGATGTGCATTTGCAACTGTTACTATTGCCACTCGTGTTCCAAGCGCTCATGGCTGGCATTTCAACCAATATTGTAGTTGCGGTACAACTGCTACCCAGCTTCTGGCTGAACTCAGCTGTGTGGCTGGTTTGTCTCACCTGGGCATCATAGATCCTCTGCATGGCTTGGAACAGCTGGTGGGAGTAGCTGGAGATGGCTTCTACATCCTCCTCAAACACCCCCAGCAAGGAGCGGGTCTGTGTCGGGGAAAAACAAGAGCAGTAAGCAGCAGGGAATGGGCACAGCTCCTGGACGGAAGCTTCTGGACTACAGTTGCCTGCAAGATGCCTACTGCCCCTCTATCCAAACAACTCTCTCACACTCTCTCTCACACTCACACTCACACTCTCTCTCACACTCTCTCTCACACTCTCTCTCACACTCTCTCTCACACTCTCTCTCACACTCACACCAGGGCCAATATTCCCAGAGCCAACTAATTCTTTTTCTGGACTGTGGTTGAAAACCAGAGCACCCAGAGAAACCCACATGCACATGGGGAAAACACAGAATAAACAGATAGCACCCCAGGAATGGAACCCAAGACCCCGGCCATTTTAATGCATTTGTTCTGTGCATCAGGTGCTCTTGGGCGTTCTGACTCCCTATCCCATTTAAATATTTCCTGGCAGACTGGGAGACACCACTGCAGGTAGGATCCCTTTGGTACAATGCTCTGAAGGGAACTGATTGAACAAAGCACAACCAGATTCTGTGCAACACTAATACCCCTCCCCAGTTCAAGAAATGCACTAGTTAAATGCACTAAGAATCCAAGACGAACATTGTTATCCCTACTGCTTAAGCAATAGATGGAAACACAGCAATGGTGTAATTCAGGTACGCATTTGCAAGCTGGGGCAAAGTGCTTACACTCACAGAGTTGAGACTGCTTTCTGTTTTCCTTCCTGTGCTAGGTGGTCTTAATATTCTGTGAAACATTTCCAGGTTTTCAATACAGTAAAAGAGGACATCAAATAAGAAAATAAGCAACAGAAAAAAGGACATGTTCTTCCCATTACTACTAATACCAGGGCAAAGTTCCTGTGGAATGGGGAAGGATTTTAAAAAGGAACCACCATTAGTGTGCAAAAGGCTAAATTTAACGTATCATCTCAGTGCTGGTGAACTGAGAAAAAACAACTTCTCAGTGTGATACTAAATACATTTACTTGCTTGTTAGAAATGATCCCATATGTTCTCAGCAGTTCCCATACTTCAGATCACAAATGGCAGTTTTAAATGATTAATAAATGTTTCACCTTCATTAGGCATTACATTTATGTGCATTTCAAAGGCTAAAGGCACTTGCTGTTTCTGAAACGACCAGATACACACTCCGACATGACCTGGACATGACTGTCCCTTCAGCAGCCAAACACTGAAGAAAGTACAAATCTCGTTGTTGCAATACTGCAAGGAGGAAGGGGAAGATCTGCAGGGAGCAATGACTTCAGACTGCAAAATCAAAGCGGACATTGCCCAGAGTTCATCTCCCAAAGAGCCTGACGTGAACAGTGTGCCACTAAAAAAAAACTGAATCTCAGCCACATGCAATCTGTATGCTCAGAGAAGTCTTCTTTTGTGTGAATTAAAATAAAAATGGGTGGAGAGGGATTTACAACACATTTTTTTTACTGAACTTTCAGAGTCAATGTAGCCGACTCATTAGGCTGTGAATGTGTGTCACTCATCATCCTTGAATAAGGCATAGAACTAAAAATTGTATGCATCTAGTATAAATAAAATAAATACAATTTGGATCTATAAATTTAGATATAAATATAAATAGTGTTTGCAAGATGTTTGCCCACTTTGTATAAAAATAAAAAAAATCAACGGATGACCTATTAACATAGGTGCAGCGAGAGTTGTTGGAACTTTTACATCCTACTGTCTGTAAATCTTGGACAACATGAAAATTATCCATCTATCCATCTTCTAACCGCCTTGTCCAATACAGGGTCATGAGGGAGCTAGACCCTATCCCAGCGTGCATGATGACAACTGAGTTATTTTTCTATCAGAGGGAGCATTCCCACTTTATGTGAACGCTCCTTACTTTTAAACAAAAACCGAAATTCAGGCCAGAAAGGGTTAAAGGAAACACTAGGAAGAGATAACTGGTGTCACTCAGGAGAGAAACTGGTGATATGCAAGGAAGGGAGAATTGCGCCAAGAGGGCATAAAAAAATAGGAAAACGCAAATGAAGGGATATTATTGATTTACGTGATTTTCTCGACGAGTTAGATAATTAATAGGTAGCGGCTGTTACCCAGACCGAAAGAGCATGGAAGAGACAAAAGGCCTTTGCAGTAGTTGAGGAGCTTGGCTGCCGAGGTTGAGGCCTGTGGCCCAGAGCCCCTGGCAACGCAGGACAAACAGCAACAGGGGCGCTTGCCACCGAGCCGAGACCTACTGTAAAACTGCTGACCGCTCGAGACGTCTGCATGAAGTATGCGGCAAAAAAAAAAGGGTGCCAGTGGGTAAGAGCAGGTCTCCGTAGGAAATAATAAAATTTAAAGTTTTAAGTGAATCCGAGGAGGCTGTGTTGGACCTACTGTACAAAACGTCCTGCAGAGTGAGCTCATTACAGACCATAGTAAACTGCTTTAGCCACAAAGGAAGAGGTGAGCCCACCAACTGAGGTCACACTGATATGGCCTTGGAAAGCTGCAGGAATCCAAAACAGAAGACTTGTCTCTAGATACACCACACTAATTGTATTCATTTTATGTTTAATATTTCAGCTATACGTCCGACGGTTATGACTACCGTGATAATCTGTGTACTGTAATAGAAAATAGAGCATCCCCAGTGACCCCAAAGTTCAATCATGAACCAAGAGTTACAGTATTTTAACTGAGGCCCACAAAAGTAAATAAATAACACCTTAACCTGTTGTGGTATATTTAAGGCTTTATGGGCAGCTGAAGGAGACGACTAAAAATTAAACACAGATTCCAGGCTAGATATTCTCTGTGGCATGCTAAAATATCGTTGAATTTGGAAATGACCTTGAAGTTGTGCTTGTACAGTATTTTGCAGCAAAACGTAATTATTCACACACAACGCCTGACATTGAAAAGGATAAGTGAAGGCCTGTGTCAAGAAAAAAGCAGAAGCTTCACAACTATTCAGAGAAACACAAAAATAAACTAGAATTCCTGAACATCTTCCAAGTGTTCCACTGAATCAATATTATTAATATACAGTATGTATATAGCAGAGAGGCAAAAGGCAACACAAGGAAAGGGGTTATGTTATCCGAGTGTGAATTCAGATGAAAATCACGGTAAAATTCTTAAATCTTCGTCTCATCTCTTTCGTGAGCTCGTCGTAGCTGCTTCTGAAACCCGCGTGTAGAGATTTTGCGCAGCTGCGGCTGCGTCACGTCACGCAGCGCGTGGCCGTGGACTTGTACAGACGGAACTGTGCGGAATCTGTCCTACAAGAGCGTGACGTCACTTTCAAAAACTGTCACCCTGACACCTTGATATGGTCAGACAATAAACTCTCTTAATTCTGCCTTTTCGTGTTAAATACTAAAATAGTGCGGTACTGAACTCACTGAAGCAGAATAAAAAAAAATCAAACAGCGTTACAAAATTAAAATGAAAAAGCAAGCTAATTGGTTATTTCGAATACTCCGTTTTATTAGATAATGCTCTATATTTTTTAAAAAGTTTAAACTTTAAGGATTACACTTTCACTTAAGATCCTTTTTTCCCTAAAGACACTTCAATGTTGGGTTTTTTTTTCAGGGATTTTCATTGTCCCTGGCCTATAAAACAGCATACAACAGGTTGGACTGGATCTGTCAGTACACAGTAACCTGCTATACAACTCTATAGCTGTATACAATGTTACAGTACAAATGTTTACAATAGCTTTCAATGGTTTTTTACAGGACATTTAATTTTTTTCTATGACCTTTTCAGGCCTGCAAACAGAACCAGCAATATTCCAGCTTGCCAGAGCACTCATGAAACCAGCAGAGGGGAAAAGCGATAGCTCATGATTCATGCCATGCAAGCAAATAAGACTGGCACTGTAGAGCAGTTTGGCTCGTCCTCAGTTTTACAGACTCCTGCAGAAACTGTAACGAAACACCTGCCTCAGAGTTTGGCTTATATAAGAGACTGCAGGTTATGAAATTCCGTATGGGTTTAACTGCTGTGAAATGGTAGTTCGTGGAACAAGAAGAAAGATATCTTGCTTAGGAAAAGGAACATACAGTATACTTCAGTAAATTTGTGGTGTTCCGTGAGCTGCTTTGAGGCTCCAGTTTTGATTGTGACAAAGGCCACACTCTTCCTCAGGGACAGGTGAATAATATCCAGTCAGCTTCAACCAACCACTAGTAACAGCTAGATGGGAAATAAAGTACAGCCATTTCTTAAGAGTAAGACTGCTGCTTCATGCTCATCTCCTGTATTAGACTGAATGTGGCGAATTCACACAGAGCTTTAAAACCGTCATAACAATATTATTTAAGGTGTGGCAGTTGAGGAAGAACCTTTGGTTGCAAACCTAATACACTCAAGCCAACCAAGTCTGTACTTAACTGTATAAAATGCATGATCAATAACTGCTTTCATATTATATTTGCTGTTTTAAAAGAAAAAAGGGTGGTTGTAGAGCTCTGGCAGTATAAACAGCCGGGGATATAGGTCTCTCAAGAGGACTAAGGTTCAAAGAATGATTTAATCGAGGAGGCTATATCGCTTCCTGTCATTCAAAGTCGCACGGTTTTCCAAATGAAGTCGCTTCAGTTCTTGACACGTTGCTGTGGCACGATAGTTGGGGGGTAAATCTGTGATTTAAAGCTCCGGTTTGTGAAGAACACGCCCCACAAATACCAGCCACCGGAGTGGAACGAAAATAACGCTTCAGGAAACGAACACGATACAATTGTCTTTCACTGTCACCAGTTTTTTTTTTAAAGAAAGATAACATAATATTTTCAACGTCACATCATAACTTGGAAACAACTTATCCCCATGACATCTGGCATTCTGCTAGAATACTACCTCAATAGGCTGATTTAAAAAAAAATCCTGTCAGTTAACACGTATTATTCTGGATTGTTGCATTTCTGTTCTGTCAGGGAATCTTGAAATAAGGATGGATGACTCACTCAATGACTCAATGAAGCTTTTTCGTCCCTTCGTGTTTATGCACATACTTTTAAATCACAAACCATTACCTTTTAATGGCTAATCAAACGTTATCTAGTAAGAGAAAGAACACAGTCGAGAAATGACGCTTTTCACTCTTCATAAAAAAAGTGATTTAGTAGGGTAAACGAGCCAAGAGAATAATTTGCGATCACATTCTTGTCATTAGCAGTAAACGGCGCTGCAAGAGACCATTTCTGAAAATCCGAATTTTAATACGTATTTATACAAAGAGGCAGCTGTGTCAAACGTACACATACTGTATACATGCGCATATAAACACAAATAGCTAGCGTGCTATTATTGTATTATTTCTACAGTATATAAAAATGCGGTGCTAATCTCAATTATGGTGCTTGTCAAACTCTAGTTTGACTGTACTGGAAAAGCAATTTTGTAGTAACAGCTGTAGCAAGCCAAGATTCTTAATATATGTGATCAGATTTTTTCAGATATTGGAAGGTAAAACTGTATTTTGCAATCTTTTACCGTACTAACAGTCTTTCTTTGTATACATATAAAATAACTTGAATTCCCATTACCTGCGGACTATCTTCCAATGTCTCCTCTATCGGTAGTTTATCAATCCCAGGCATATTTCTAATTTATATTAAACTGAATGCAAAAAACGAAAAAAAAGTGACAATAAACAATCACTCCCACAGAATACCAGAGACCAACAATATCCACAACACCCAACCCAGCTTTCTCCCGAAGCGGAAATTCCGCCTTCGTTTTTTTCTGATTGGGGAACATACTCTCCCGGAGATTTATATCATTTCCTTGTTCAGTTTCACTTTACGTCACAGTGTAATGACAGTGGACAGTGGTGGCGAAATTGAAGCCATTTTGGCTCTAAGAAATAGTTAGTATACCTTTCTATACGTTTTATATGGAGCCAAGATGGCGATCACCTACGTTCAGTGACTTCACTATTCCCGATTTAGCGCTTTACCTCAATGATTTTGCCTCCGTGGAAGTAAAAAGGAAAACGACGATAATTGTATTGACCGCATACACCTAATGAGACTTGCAACTGTCCACTGTGAATAACACGCCAATAACGAGAAATGATCCATCCTTTTCACGGGGGCTGTTGTACAGCAAAAAAGGCTCAAAGGAAGCTTAATGATAATATAAGCAATCTAAATAATCCACCAACACAGATAGTCTTTATTACCATTCCTTTCAGGCATTGAAATTCTCAGTGCCCACTGTATAAAATTCAGTGTTCAGTCACTATCAGTCTGGAAATACTATCACACAAGATATAAAATCACCCAATTATTATCATCTTGGCATGGTGTAAAAAGTCAAGAAGACTCAGGATTTATGTATTTTATTTCTGAAAGGCATTAGCTAAAATACAGGGAATACAGAGTAAAGTAATAGGTATTAGAGTAACAGTGCATCTGAGATGGTTCTCAGATCTTGGTCTGTGCTGCAGAACAGCTGAAGTATTTCCATTGCCTTTAGCACAATATGAAACTGGTAGATTGTGAAAATCTTTAGACCCGTCAGAAATCTTAAAGTAAAATCTGGCTAAACAGTGTCTGCATTGAAGAACATGATCTTTTAAATTTAAAGAGTGCACTCTACCTGAGATTGTGTTAGTAGATACATGCCCTGATGTTTTAACAAAAATGTAAGATCATCGACAGAAGGTTCTACTACTGTATTCAGACTTGATACTAGTCACCTGATTGTAGTGGAGTGTGACTCTACTTTCCAGTGTTTTTCAAATTGAACACCATCATTCATGAGTCTTATTCTCTACAAATACACCAAGCCGTATCAACTGCCAGACTCTTAATAGTTTTCCTTAACCAATATTTTGTTACCCATGTTAATTTTAAAAAAGAACACAGCGATGCAATAAATGTGTGAATTTGATATAACCTCCTATATATAATTATGCAGCTCATTTAGTACATAAGCATACCATGAAGCCAACATGGGGAAACAAAATAAGAAACAAAAAGAAACGACAATAATAGAGGCATAAAGAATAACGCTTACAAGGTATCTGATTACAAAAGAGTTCTGCTCCTTTCAACCAGACTTTCCCCTTGGGCAAGAATGTTTCCAAGCTTTTCCAACCACCAGATATTCGAGAAATGCGATACGCTGACTTGCAGGCTAAAGGCGGGGCAAGATCCCCTTTTCAAACTGTGTCTAGCGAAATGATGACATTTGCCAGCACAAATCTAGTTTCTTTGGGCTGATGTGATGTGACCGTGCCTAAGGGGAATCAGTCATATGTCATTATTCCACCCTCCTGTGCCCCTTGCTCTGAAATGATGACCCCCTTCCATTTCTCCGGGAAGCTCATCGTGTGGCTTGGGGTGACCGTCCCTCAGGAGGCCTGGCGCAGGACAGCAACGGGAATCCGCTGCTCCCTGGACTGAGGAGAACCGAGGCCCGGAGGTGCGTGTGGTCGCTGGGGTGTCACCGCGAGCCCAGGAGGGTGCCCTGGCCGTAGAGGTCGTACTCTCGGTAGAGGACGTAGTCCTTGAGGCGGCTGGGCAGGGGCAGGAAGCTCATGAAGACGGGAGCTCGGAGCCGCAGGCGACCCAGGCATTGGCGGATCTGCAGGCGGCACAGGTGCTTCAGGCAGCGGGGGTTTTCTGTGGGCGGCGGGACCCTCGTCAGAGCCACTCCCTCCTCCGTGGTCAGCAAGAACCCCCCCCATCCGCACACTCGTAGTAGAGCCTCACTCCCTTGCGTCACGAAGCCAAGCAAACAAAAGCAGGCAGCAGACCTGGTGTGTGACTCTGGCTCCGACTAGATTACCTGACAAGATGGATCTGTGATTTCCCATGACAGCTGGACAGTAGAATATGCCTTCTGGGATTGGTTCCTAGAATATTCCTATACCATGTGTGCTCAGTTACAGGGGTTAAATTAATTTTCTCTTTGTCTTGACATTTATGGTGACTCAGGAGGAAGGCCCTCAAGAATCACTGAATTCAGAGCATGGTTTTTCGCAGTACTCTCCAGACCATTTGTCGAAATAAACTGATTTAGATGTCAAACAATGGGTCGAATTTCAAAATACCGCATCATTCATCTTGAATGGCGAAGCTTCTATATGCTTTGGTGTATTAACTGACAACTTGCTCCTTTTAGTAAGCTACACAGCCCTTTCTATATTAGAGAAGTGTGGCCAGTGAATTTTGAGCACTTTTCAACACAGAAGACCGAAATCGGAAAAATCCTGCTTCGTTATGACAACAAAATTCGACGTCCGCATTTAGAGGCTGGAGATAACAAAATCTATCGTATTTATTAGCAAAAACAAAAACAATACAAGCAGCAACCCATCCCATCCCTAAGTCACTAGAAGATACATTCCAGTGTTACCTTATATGTTTTTCCTCACAGGAGGAAAATACAGTCAGAGTGAAATATTTGGTTCATTATATCTGTAGCATTGGTGCATGATTGCTCATGTCTGGTACATTCTGCGGTCAAATCATATCTGCACTTTGTACACTACTGAGTGGACGTTCTGAGTAATCTGTAGGTTTTGGGTACTTACTGGTGGAGGATACCCATCTCATCTAGTAGAAGTGTTTCACCTACAAGGTCATAATACCTCAAGAGCTTGACATCTAAATTGGTCTGAAAGGGAGAGCAGTGCTGATTAGTGCATTATTAACAACCTGTACCTTTCAGCTTGCTGCTAAGCATAAGAGCACACTTAACAGCCATACGCTAGAACAGTCACATGCAAGACTTCCAGGCCTCTCACTTACCTTGAATCTGACATATCTCTTGCCACTGTTTCTGTTCCATGAGAGCAGATTTAAGCTTGGAACAAAATTTCACATGATCAACATAATCTAGCATGATCCTCACCACTTGTCCAGAGATATACCTCAGCCAGTACACTGTGATCACCTCACAGAACTGCAGGAGAGAGAGAGAGAGAGAGAGAGAGAGAGAGAGAGAGAGAGAGAGAACAGCCAGAGAGCCTTGTAGTGTTCATCTATCAGATCTCATGCCTCATGTGCCAAAAACAAAGGGTAAGGGATCATGGATTCATTCTGATTATCAAGTCTAAAGCTTGAAGAAAGCTTCAACACAAAGGTTTCCATACAGCAAGCTGTGCCAACAATTTTTTATCCCTCTACTCTCTATCATCATTTGAGTATTCATCTCCACATTCTGTCTCTGAATTCCAAGCCAGGTTAAATGTATGTTTTGCACATGTATGGCTGCACATGTGTGTGAATTTGACTGTGTAAATGAGACTGTGGTTTTTTGCTGTGTAGGCTGAAGACGCAAGCTCAATCAGGATGTAAATCTTCAGATGAGAGACGTACAATTCTATAAATGTTCATCAGTTCTTAATGATATTCAGCCATTAAGTTCCCCTGTAAAGTGATATAATAGGATATTTAACTCACATTATTGTTATGAATTGTTATAAATCCCTCCCCATACTGACCATCACACCTCAGTCTGAGTACGGAAGATGCTTAATCAAGCGATACATGTTTTTAGACACTCACATAGGTAACGAATAAGAAAATTACTCATCACAAGAATAGTGAGAACAGGTTACAACTAATAAAATAAGAACTCAAAAGTAGATCTCAAGAAGTTTTACCTCATGTCATTATCTGACCGTGATCAAGGGTAGGGTGGAATAAGTCTATCGATGGCCTTTTTAAAATGTACTCATATCTAAACCCACATCTGGATTTGCTAATGTTTAAGATGCAGAAAACAAGCCAAAAAAGGCAATGTTCGTTATAAGCCTACTTTAAACATTATATTCTCTTTGCAGGAAATGGCCTTAAAAATTAACAGAAGTTAGAAGAAATCAATTTAAAACATCTCAAAGACAGGAGAAAACTTAAAGAACAGTCAAATACAAAGTAAAACATCCTTTTTTTCTGCAATGGGATTCTGTCCATTCCATAAAATTAGATGAGAAGCATTGATTATCCACAACAGAAAATTAACACTAATAAAAATAGTTCATTTACAAATTCCTCACTGTTGCTATCCACATGAAACTGATTAGGCAAAAAAAAAACTCATTGTGATGTCATAATCCAACTGAGTGATGTCATAAAGAGATACAGGCTATAAAAACCATTACATACTGTCCATCTTGACAAATTTCTTTGAATATAGATAAAAACAACACTACAGCTTTTAAAAGAAATAAAATGCTATTGTTGTTTTTGATAAATATTCTTTAAATCTGAATGGCCACAAATAGCTTATATTAAATCAATTTTTTGTTTGGCAGCCGCAGTAAAAATAACTTATAAACCTCTAGCAGCAAAGCTGTAGAAGAAAGTCAGGAAAGCAGGAAGGTGAGTGTGAATTTATGAATTGTCAACCTGGTAAGAGCTGAAGATTTTTAAGATTTACCTGTGAAACACAGTCATTCCCCATTTTTTCTAAAACTCACACTGTAACAACTCTTTTTTTCCTTTTAAACAATGACCAGTTGAGTTAATTACAACTTAAAATTTGATAACCAAATCATGTGAAACCTGTTGCAAGGGATCTGTGTCAAATGAACGCATCGGCTCCCTGCGTATGTAAATGTGAAATGAAGGCTACATTAGTGTTACCATACATCTGGATTTTCCTGGATATGTCCTCTTTTTGCCCCTTTAAATCTCTTTAAATCTCTTTGCCCCTTTAAATCTGTATGGACCGAATTTTCAAATATCTTTAAATATACAGGTTTTCCATTATTCTTTTTCCCCTACAGGTTTTCGATTCAAAATGGTACAAACATCAACTGGTACGGATATCACCAGCGACCCCCGAGACAGGAGTGTCCTCTTGAGCGCATTTTGAAATACGGTAACCTGGATTTAATTGATACACAAGCAAACCCTTCTGCCCCCTCAACTGAATGTTCTCTTTTTTGAATTTTTTGAATTGACGGTAATCCTAGGAGAGTGTGCATGTTCTCCCCATGTTCGAGTGGGTCTCCTCTGCGTGCTCCAGTTTCCTTCCACAGTCCAAAGACAAACAGGTGGGTTAACTAGCTTCTGGGAAAATTACCCCTGGAGCAATTGTGTACATGATAGTGTCTGTGCGTGCCCTGCCAGGGACTGGCACCCCATCCAGGGTGTACCCCACCTTGCACCCATTGCCTTCTGGGATAGGCTCCTACTCCCCCGCGCCCCTGAATTGGATGAAGCAGTAAGAAAATGGATGGATGGTAGCCCAGGGTACCTAGACCATGCAGCCCTCTTGCTTACCATGTTGTCCTTGATGACAGAAGGGGACCAGCCCTCGTAGTCGAGAGGCATGTGGGAGCCCTCACCGTACGGGCAGTCGAAGCAGCGGTGCACGTCGTAGCCGTAATTGAGCAGCATCCTCAGAATGACCTCGTCCTTGAGGGCGTACTGCAGGGAGGAGGGGAAGTGGGTGGTGTTGACCCGGCAGTAGTAGTTGACGTTGGAGCCGTAGCGCAGCAGCGTGTTGATAAGCTCGTAGTTGCCGAGCCGCAGCGCCACCTGCAGGCACTTGACGGGGTCCTGGTTGGGCAGGGCCCCGGCCTCCAGGAGCAGGCGGGCCGACCGCACGTCGTTGTTGGAGACGGCGAAGTACAGGGCGGACTTGCGCTGGTCGTCGTAGCCCCGGCGCACCCGGGGGTGCAGCATGAAGTTGACGTCGTAGCCGGCGTTCAGCAGCAGCTCCAGGCACTGCAGGTGTCCCCCGGCCGCGGCCGAGTGCAGGGGGCTCATGCCACTGTCCCACACGGCCTCCTGGTCCGTCACGGGGATCAGCTGCTCCAGAGCCCTGGGAGAGGAAGCCGCTCGTGAAGGACCCCAGACTGAGTCCGTGAGTCCACCAAGTGATTCGCATTTCTTATTTATCATTATGATAGTTTTGTGACTAACAGTAAATATTTGTAACAGCAAAATTAGAACTTCCAAAAGCGTTTTACTGCTGCTTTCAAACACTGATGTAGCCAGTGAAGAGTGGAATCAGTAAAAGAATGCTACCAAAGTTTATGTTTAGCATAAAACTCAAAGTAAACACAATTGTCGATAAACAGTTGTGTGGAAGTTAATAAATTACAACTGGAAATAGAAACACTTTGTCTTTGTTTTACAAGATGTGATGCCCTGATGAGCTCCGGGGCTCCTGCATCAGCACCCTCAATCACCACGGCGCGTTCCACATGTGGAAGGAGCTCATCAGGGCCATCGCTAAAGATAGCAGGCCGGGCTAACTATCCATCATCCCCTCCTGTCTCCAGCCCAGATCTGACTGTTTCCCCTGCGCATCTCAGCTGCCTGCTGTTCTCCTTTCTTCTTCCCATCACTGCATTGTTATCACCCAATCACATAAAAAACTCTGTAATCTTCACCACTAATCGGACTCTGAGGACAGTTACTTCGTCAATCCCTTTTTCTTTCCACCTACGGGCCCGGCGTAACAGAACCCTTCTCCCCTCCCCAGTGTGAAAGACATGCTGACAGAATTGTGTTGCCTGAACAGTCAGAGCAGCATCGCACGGCACATGACTGTGTAAATACACAGCTGGAGCTCACAGTAGGTGCCCGCGATGCGCAACTCGGTGGATGGGCAGGTGCCCCGTATGTTTGGGCACGTTGGCATCGGCTCCATACTCCAGCAGCAGGGAAATGGTGTCAGGGTTTCCTGATGCTGCTGCCTCAAAGAGGATAGAAGCAGAGTCCATGGCCTGGGACTTCACATTGGCACCTGAGGGATACAGGAACATTAACTCCTAACAGTTGAATACCTGCAATGTGTTATTATATGATGTCCTGGTAAAACAATTACACACATGCATTTTTGCATAAAAATATTTACACACCATAAGGAAATTTAATTTGAAAACTTTAAATATTGGCTGACTGATAGTCTTTTGGCTTCAGTAAAGCATGGAAAATAAACATACAAGATGAGTCCCAGACAGCGCCACAGCTACGAGGTCTAAGCGATGGAGTGATCGAGTAAGAAGCTTTGTCTTTCAGAAGCACACAGTACCTTTCTGCAGCAGGACCTGAACAATGTCTGTGTGCCCAAACTGGGCCGCCAGCGCCAGCGGGGTGAGCCTGTAGGCACTGCAAGGGTCGGGATCTGCCCCTGAGTTCAGGAGGAGCTGCACGAAGTTCCCCTTGCCCAGACGGGCTGCCTCGTGCAGGGCCGTTCGCTGGTTTGCCCCCTGTTGGTTGACACTGGCATTGAAGTGGATCAGCAACGTTGCCATGTCGTACTGGTCATTCTTGATAGCTATAAGCAAAACAGTAGTTTAGAAGGCTTTAATTAAGCGGGTGAACATTATTATTCAGACAGATGTTCTTTCATCGTATACCTAATTCACGCTGTTTCTGTCTTTTATTGACAGGATTTCAGCTGCCGTAATCTTAACACAACGTATCTTTCTACCTGGTACATGTCGGCATTCTGCCATGATTGATAGCATTCATTGATTAGATGCTAAAATAATGCAGTAACATTTGAGGTAATGGTTTTGCCGATGAAAGACCACACAGTGCTTTCTTTAAAAGACTTCCAAAGAATCAATGAGTGGAGGGTGAGAAGCTCACCGGCTACTAAAGGAGAATCCTCTTCTTCGTTTTTGCAATCCGGGTTGGAGCCGTTGAGCAGCAGGAAGGTGGCATTGTCCCTTAGGCCTTGCACTACAGCCAGTAACAGTGGGGTCTCTCCACGTAGGGTCCGGCAATCCACAGCGCATGAGCCAGAGGCTAGGGCACAGACACACACAAGCCAAAAGCTCAACCATTAAATCATGACAGAAATCTGTGTTATGGCTGAAAATGTCGCAAAATATTTGCCTTGGTAAAAGCTGGAAAAAACTGAAGTAAAGCACAGTGTAATGAAAGTCATGGTTTATCACGGAGAGGTATGGTTTAGTATGAGTATGGGAACCATGGCAAAGATAAGTAAACGTACAACATAAGCAAGGCAAGAGTGAATGAAATCGCAAACTTTCATTAGGGAATTTACAAAAAATCAGAAGTGTAATCCTTCATAAATGGGATTACAACACTGCCTTCCTTTACAAAATTTGCTTATTTCTTTACAAAAAACAGCACAATGAACTGCAAGTTCTCTCCTTGCGTACCTGTGGACGAAATGCGTACCTGCAAAAGTGATCTCTAGAATTGTTTTATTGTTCTGGACAGCAGCCTCGTGCAGAGGGATCCAGCCTCTGTTGTCAACCTCTTTGAAAGCTTGCTGGTGAGTGGACAGCTGGCGCAGGGCTTTCTCATTGCCTAAGCGTGGAGAGACAGGAGAGTGAGAGAGGCTGAGGCATAGTGCTGAAGTGATACATGGCACCAGTGACTGGCATTAAGAACACTGCCCTGAACACAGCAGGTGTCCACCTGCAAACACATTGCGATTTGTAATTGTCACGGATGTAGGAAGGGACGAGCCATGGAATGGCAGGAGAGCGAAAAGACCCTATGCGCAGTGGCGAGACGGGGATTAGCCCGGGCTCAGCTGTTCAGGGAATGCCGTATAGAAACCTATGCCTTCAGGTAGCGGACGTGGGGCAACCTGGTGCTAGGTGGGTTTCAGGACATCCGAACGTCAATGCTGAGCGAAGGCAGAATGAAAGACCGGGAAATGTATAGCCCCAGAGAGAGAGAAACACCGGAAGGACAGCAAAGAAACAGAAATGAGAGACAGGACAGAGAAGGAGCGCCCTCTGGCTGCAGAGGGCGTGACAGTAATTTTGCATTGTTGCAAACGACTGATGGTCACCCTCCTTTCCTGATCACACAATGAGCGTGACATCTAGATGTCTGGTGAACTGGAGAAGGGTGATCACTGCAAATTCCAGCAGTTGTAGGTTCCGCATCAAAGTACACGCCAGTGTGAAGCACTACACGGGAGTCAGGACCGGCTCTCGTTACATTCACATTGTCCGTTCTTACTCACCTGCCTTTATAGCTTCAAAAATCTTTTCACTTTCTGTACTGTTAGCAGGGTACCTGAGGAATAAAAGAAATTGACAGTGTTATTCTCAATGGAAGCCTCACCAGAGACTAGTCTGGTTGCGGTGAAGTTTCCATTTAAACTTTCTTTATACTGCGAAATACAAAAATACCACAAAGAGGTAATAAAGTGATGGTTTTATACCACTCCTTACTGTTGACCCTCTTCTTGAATGCTGCACCTCTTTCACATTTCCTGATGTATTAATGCAGTAAAATGGCTCCACTATCATTAAGAAAACATTGTTTCACTGTCCTAAAGAGCAGAATAAACAACAAGGGAAGAAAGCAGGTTAGAGCTGCAAGCTTCAGAGATGGAATCACAGTAATTAGAGATTAACTCTGGACTGAAAAGTAGAAAGGTAAAATACACTCTTCAGTGGTGGAGCCAGGACACGGACAGACAGGGAAAAGAGGGAGATAGGTAGGTTAGGTCTCCTTTTCAGTCCATAAACACCCATGGGGAATGGGGGGCAAGGGCCACCATTTTTCTTAACCATCCGACACTGGAAGTGGAGGTGATGTGGTCAGCATCATGCTCCAGCCAGCCTATTACCCCCAGAAGGATTAACTCACAGTACTCGTTTGGAAAACAGGCTGAGTGGACCTGGGAGCCATCTGGAAGGATTTAGAGCAAGCTACATTGCTAGGCCCCTACCTGGGATTGAACCCAGGACTTTCCTGTCAGGAGCTAGGTGCCCTTGCCATCTGAGCTACCACGGCTCTGAGGTGGAACGGGACAAGATAAAAAATAGATATTATAAGATAAGATCACTTTACTGGCCATTTACAATTTCTCATATATGTATTTCTTCATTAGGAATTTGTCTTTTTTCACATACCCCCACTTGCTCTCCATGAGACACACAGAGAGAAGCTTGGGGTCAGAGCACAGGGTCAGCCATTGTACAGCGGCCCTGGAGCAGTTGGGGTGAAGGGTCTTGCTTAGAGGCCCATCAAAGAAGGATTCCTCTGCCAGCCCCAGAACTTGAACTGGCAACCTTCCAGCCACAGGCACAGATCCTTAGCCACAGAGCCACCACACCTCTTCTGATCCATAGAGAACATGCTTACACCCTCTCACAGGCGTATTAAACTTCAGTGACCCATAGTAAAAGAGCTGCATCATTCCCTATAGGTTTGGTAATGGATGCAGATGCCATAGGATTGGATTACCTGTAGCTGTCCTCTGTGATGGAGCCGACACAGCCTCCTGCCTTTGGGAAGTCCTGCAGGCTCTGTTCAATCATGTACTGGGTGGCCACTTCCTCATCAAAGTCATTTTGTGCCGGACTGACATCCATATCAATCCCACATTCTTCAGCTCCCGCTCAGCTCACTTTCTGGCAGGAGCAACACAACACATTCACCACAAAGAGGACCTTCTCAATTCTGGATACTGCTGCTGTATTCGTGGATGTATCCCACTAGAGCAGTGCATGAGCTGGAGGTAAGAACGATGTCCGGATTAAATGAATGGGAGCAGCCCTGCCCTGCTGGAGAACACTGCTGCCATTTTTTTTTGATTTGACATGTGATGTGTTCATTTTTTAATGACATATGTAAATATGTAATGTGTCATTTCTAAACAATCAGAGCAGATCGTTGGAAAAAATACAGGATGCTCTCTCCCTGTTTGTAAGTCTTTTTAGGGACTTTGACACAGTTACAATATGCTTACCTGTGTCCATTGATAGTAAATGGAATTTCTTTATAAAACATAAACAAGAAACAAAGACTACACAAACAACTGGTGTCCTGATGTTGTCACTTTTCTTATCAATTAGAAATTTAGTATGCTTTATACCCACAGAACACCATTTCGGCACACTCTTCTCACAATAGCTGTTTCTAGAGCCGCTGAAAAATACACTGGTGCCAGTTTTTAGATCACACTCCTAGAAAAAAACAAAAGTAGAACTAGGTTCTGTGCTTCAGATCTTTCTCTGAAGGAAGTGTAGCATTCAGCTATACTCCCGTGACTACTATACTAGACACCTGCTACTACACATAGCCTGAACTAATTTTTATGCAGAACTAAGAAAGAAAATTCCATTTCTTTCTTTCAGCTGAAAAACGTCTTAGACTTCAAAAACATTTCACGCCTGAACCAGATTCTTCAAAACTGGTATTAAAACTGTTTTCAAATGACAATTTACGAAATATCCTTTTCTTTAAAGAAGTCAAGGTATTCTCCAGAAAATCTTGTCACTGGAACCAAACATGCTACATGCTGTCGATGGAAGAAGAAAGCTAGAAATTAGAAACAGACATAGGCCAACAGGTACAGTATATATATATATCTGTTTCACAGCAGCAAGCAATTCACACGGGTACCTCTCCAGCCCCTAACCAAAGGCTTGATGTTAAAAAAAACTCATTGTCCCACTTAATGTGGCGTTATTAAAATTCTTTTACCTTTCCTCAACGGACTGTTTTGGTGTTGTCTTCTGCAGATGCAGGGTGGTCTCAGTTTCTCTTTGCTGAGCTATTATTACCATATGCCTGCTATAAATACCTGATCATGGGACAGTCCCAGGCTACCTCTCCAGTACCACTCCATGACCCTGCTTGTGACTGCATGATCGTCAGCGACACAGGGCTTCTGCTCTGTATGTAACTCAGACAGATGTGAGACTAGTAGGCTGCCTCAAGTACATGTTGAAAATTTTCTGTAGAATGTTCTAAGCCGTTTGTTTAGAATACTCTAAGACATTTGAAGACTCTCTATCTTATGCAGTGTCCTCTTGTGTAAAAGTAAAGGAGGGAGTTCAAGACAATATTATCAGAAATTAAATGTTTAAATTTAAGAGAAAAAAACTCTTCTGGAAATTAATTTCTTTCTGTGTCAACACATAATCACAACCTATTGTGCAGGGGAATGGACTGACAGGCTGCTGAAGAAACAAAGCTTTCTACAAAGAGTCCTCTTTGATCCTCATAGTTAAACGAGAGGGTTTTAATTAACAGTAATGTGTATGCAGGCAATTGTTTAAAGCCCAATTAAATATATTGGGCTGTATTTATATATATTCGTATATTTATCGCTGCTATTGGTTTAGTAAAAAAAAACTGAGACAATTGTTATACTAATGTACTGAAGTTTTGTAAAATTAATGCAAGACAGTTCCAACACTTACTATAATTATATTATCTATAGCAAAAAATAAATGTTAACAGTCCATTTAAAGGTACTGTATTCTGTAGTACGGCACGTGTTTCTCTGTATTAGTAGTGCAATGCAGGACCTGTCACTGTGCGCTTGATAAGATGAAAGGGTTATTTCATGATTTGGCTTTCTGTCCACACTGCCTGTGCAGATTGCTGATAACTTATTTTGAAAGGAAATGGAAACCCAAGGCTGCTTACACAGACAAAAATACAAAGGAGTGATATTAAAGGCACAGAAAATAATTTATTGACTGAATTAGCAAATGTTTACATTGCGCAAGGACTTATACGTTGGTAGGTACATTCAAAAGCGTGCATTGAGTAAGATCAAGATTAAAATAAGCAAATTAAAAGCTCTTTAGATATTGAACATTCGTGAGATGTTTGCCATTTTATGAATCCCAAGGTACTCGCAGCACAAAAGATTAGTTCGAAAATAAATAACATATACTACAAATTTTATATTAAATGATTTATTACATCCAAAGAAAGAAATGTTGCCTTGCTTCATGTACGGACTTGCAAATGTAAAAAGAACAGTTAAGAGTTCTGTGACTGTGCTCTGCTGGAGAAGAAGAGCTGTGCCCCGATCAGTCATCCAGCTGGCACAGCAGCGCCACCCCTCGTTTCACCCAGTGTTGGACCCGCCTGTCGCTGGGCAGCAGCATGGCGATCACAAAGTTGGTAGAGTGCCCTGTGGTGGAAAGGGTGCCCTTCCTCTCGCTGGTCTTGTACAAGGGACACACATACAGATTGGAAGCCTTTTCTGAAGCCTTCTTCTTTGCTGAGGAGGAAGCAGACACAGATTGTTTTTACAATCTCACAATCATTGTCCCCTTTTTATTTTGAGAAACAAAGCATCTTGGGATTGCCAAGTCAGTCCGTCTGAGTTGTGCCGTATACACAAGAGCTGCAGGATACATAAGAGGGTATAAGAATATAGGTATAAGAATATACACTTGCCCAAAACTTGTATTCGCTTCTGAATAAAGACAGACAACATTTCTACTTTTGCTGATGCAGTGAAAGTGGGAATCGAGGTACTTACTGGGCTTTATCCAGACAATGGGGACTGCATCGAAGAGGACTTTAGGGAACTGCTCTGCCAGAACCCCACTGTAAAGAATCAAGCAACAAGCACAACACTGAATATTTATTGACCGAGTTAATGTCAAATCAGTGCTGATCTGCCATATTATAAGAAGCACGAGATCAAACGCATATACATACGGTTTTAGGTATGAAAAAAAGCAAATGTCGGATAAGGAACAAGTAAAGGTTTAATCCATGCTGAAAAGAGAATAAGCCTTTCCTTGTTCCATTGCAGCCTACGCATGCTGATGCAGCTGCCTCCTCGAACTACAAATGTCTGATAAGCAGTTTTAAGAAACCTACAGTACCTTTTAGTTTACAATCGCCTCATATTAGCTTATTATTCCTTCTGTTTTAAAAGTAAATATGGTTTGCCAATTTCTCGTACTGACCTTTTCCTGTCCCAGCGGGCGCCGTCTAAGAAGAGGCCGTGGATATAGACTCCATCTTCCGGGGAGGAATCAGAGGTGTCATTGGGAAGAACCTGGCATGCGGATGAAGAGCAGTGAGATTACTGCCTTATCAATGTCTAAATAAGCGTTAGTGTGTGATATTCATTAGATGCTTTTCTTACATGCAGGTTGCCCTGGTAAAGCACATAAATAAGAGAAGAACAACAACAAAGCTGTAGATCAAAAACAAGGCAGTGAAATTAATCTTAATTATAATTTTGCTAAGGAGTTGAAGTCTTGTATTTACACCTAAATGTAATGTAATGTATAAATGTAATTTATAGCCTAAATGTGACTGCAGGTTGACTTTTTGGTCTTCATATGGTTTACATATACACATATTTTTATATTTTAATCACGGTAGTTAAACCTGCCTGGAACAGGTAATAAGTGAGGTCATTTTCTTGGGTTTGTTAATGAGAAGTAATAACTGTACTGTATGTCTATATTACAACTGCACAGTAATTGCTCAATGGATTGCTGCACAAGTAATCATGTCATTGTTTAACACTGACTTTCATCCTGAAAAATTCATCCCGAATTATCTGAATAACAGTCATGCAGTTCCTAGCTTGGACAAGAAGCTTATCCAAGTATTTAACCCTATTTTACTGGAGATCATCACCAGTGCATGTAGCAATGCAGTGTGTTAAATTACAGAGCTGTGCCTGAGGAGCTCCAGATAAGTGTACTGGTACCCAATGTGCTCTGTTCTTCAAAAAGTAAAAAACCTTCACCATATTGTGGTGTCCACCATGTTTGCTGTTCGTTTAAACGTGGAGTGCAAACACTTCAGTAATAAAACTGAACAAATGCAATTCATAATTAAGGTTGTTTATTTTATTGTTTTTACAGTGACTATGAGCATATTTTGCACACACCTACGTATTTATTTTATATTTATTTTGCATTACTGTACGTATTTTAATTTTTAGTCTATTCGGATGTCTGTTTTTGCTTGTCTTGGGCTGGGCTGCTGTAACACATCAATTTCCCTTCGTGATCAATAAAGTCTTATCTATCTGTTGTTGAGCTTACTAGCGAAGTGTGAATGTAACCTAAGACTCCCCCAAACTGTCCAATTCATAACAGTGCCAGAAAAGGGAACAAAAGGAAATTCCTGATAACCTTCACTAAGGATCTTTCAAAAGACTAAAAATGAAACAACTCAACCAAAGAGCTATTGAGAGTGTGCCTCACGTGTGGCATTACAGTGTGGCTTGGCAGCAATTCGTTGTCTGACCGGAAGGCGTTACAGGGGCTGACCAGGCCAGTCCAGTCCATCACTGGAGTACAGCTCCCTGCTATTTCGGACATCTTTAAAACTCGCTGTCTCAGGAAGGCTGGAAGTATCGCTAAGGATACCAATCGTCCTGGTTTCTCATTTTTCTCGCCCCTTCTCTCTGGTAGGCATTATAGGAGCATAAAGGCACGATCTTCCAGTTTCTGAGACAGTTTCTTCCCACAAACTGGTAGATTACTGATCCTTACCCCTACCACTGGCTTGGACTGATATTTTTTAAGTTGTATGTTATTTAACTTGTTGTTGCTGCTGCTGTTCTGTGTACATGTTTTTGGCGATTCCTTTAATGTCTTTGTATTTTAGCATACATGCAAATAAGCATTTCATTGCACTTCTGCATATGACAATAAACTTTAAGGCGAACTGGAACTGAAGTACCTGGAAATCAAATCCTAGCAGGTCAATGGGGATGGAATATTTCCTAGCATAATTCTGCATGGCCCCAGTCAGGAAGGCCTGGGTGAAGAAGAACCCGGACAGCCAGAACACATGAGGCTTGTCATTCTCATACCAGTCCTGGACAGAAGCACACAAAAGCACAACGTTACAGAAGGTTACACAAGGCTACAAAGAACTATTACACTTGGGCACTGTTCTACGGAATGAGCCCTGCAAGACTAAAGTTATCGTAAATTACACAATTCAACACAGTATTCAAACTTTGCAATGTGTGCGCCATTCAATATCGAGATATTTTGCAAATCGCATTTTGTATTTATGCAAATTTGAGACTCATGCAAATGGCTCCTCTATAGAATAGACGTACTCATCACATACATTTTACTCAAAAATGAGTCATCTTATTTAATTTAGCAGTGAGAAGCACATTCCATTCAATAAACCGTTTTGCATCTTCAAATGCCTAGCAATACATTTCTTTGTTTAAAGAAAAAAGGTTATTTTCTGACAGCAGCTACAGTACAATATGTTATACATACGTACAGGGACACATTAATGTTTACAGCAGTACCTGTAAGAACTTAAGTCTGGCCAGGAAGTCAGTGACATAGCTGCCAAGGGGTTTGAGGCTGGGATAGGAGCGCTTGGCCCATTTCTCTGGGACCTTGCCCACCAGTAGGCTGCTGGAGATCGCCTCTAGCTCTGCATCCATTACCACCAGCCCCCTGATGGCCTTCTGGAGGTTCTGAAGGCTTGTGCGGATTGTTCGACTCAGCCTGCAATGGGACAGATGCGATTCGTACATTTAAAAATAACCATCTTTTGATCCGAATAATAAACGTCTCTTCTGACCTCATAAAAAAAAAGGCAAAGACTTTTTACATTATTTATGGCTTCTGTTTAAAACACAAGTTTCAAATCCTTCTGATTATCAGTGGTTATCGTTACATTTGATAATGTCAAATAATCTCATTGACGTTATTTTCCCCCAACAAGAGTAACATCTTTTTCTAACTCTATGCTAAAACAAGTGGATTGACTATAATCACATAAGATAAGATAACATTAAACAGAGTGCAGTTAAGATTAGATAACCTTGCCGATAATGTGGATTTAAATCTGGAATTTGTAGCTTGGTAATCAGGACTCCCACTGTTTCGAATTGCCCTAATTTACAGCGTTCACTGATTGGACATTGGGACGTGGATTGGAAACTGCGCAGCACTAGCTCTTACGTGTTGAACCTCTCCATTTCCTGCACCAGCACAGTGTTCATGCTCTCCTCATATCTCACAGGGAACTTTGCCAAGGAAGCCTCGATGTCAAAGTCCTTTGGCAGCTGCAAAAGAAGAGAGGAACAAATTATTATTAAGCAACATCTGCAGCCAAGTAGATTACAGAGAGACAATATCAATTGCTTGGGTTTTTTCCCAAAGCAGTGCCCAGCCAGCTGGACAAGCCTGTCGCATGGACAGACCAACAGGCTCTGCTTGGGGAGCTGTGCACTGCTCGTTCGCAGTCCCCCACCTTGCTGAGGATGTCGTTGGCAATGTCGTAGAGGGTGCTGTCAGCCCCCGCACTAGCGCCCCCCTGTCGCGCGCCCCCCTGGGTCAGCAGCAGCGAGTCGAAGAGCAGCTTGGTCTGCTGCAGGTCTTTGGAGATGTCCACGTTCTCGTGCATACCGAACACCTCCGGGTGCTGGCTGAACGGAAGGGCCTACGGTGTAGAGAACGGCACGTTTAACCTTCGCAGGAGATTCCCAAGATCCATAGCTCCACCGCCATGTGTGATTTCTAACAGTGAACCACAATCTTGGATCCATATTGGATAATAGGGAATTGTTCATTTTATTAATAAGGCAGGCTCAGACAGGTGATAAGCATTTTGTTGCGAGATGACAAAGAATGGAGGGAGTGTGTAGCCAGTAGCAATTTAACTGTGATCTGATAAAACAAGAGCTTAATGAGGTCCTCATATAAATGAATCAGATACAGCCTTATCATCATAATAGACCAAATGGAACATTTGCAAAGACATCCATCCTATCAAATTATTTTCGAATGGGCAGCAAAATCCCTAATTCACTACCACATTTTTTCTGCAATATAGATTACTACAAATAGCCTTCCTTGTCAGGAAATCTGGAGTGGAAACATAATTTCACTCTTACTGCGGTCACCTTAATAAATTCAATATAGTCTTCGTAAATGGACTTCGGAGGAGCATAGTATTTCCCGCTGGGTGAGAAGGTATAACGAGGGTTTTCGATGATTTCGGGGTTGTAGAAATCTGCCAGAATGGTCATGAGGAGGCGTCTGTCCCAGTCATCTGTCACGCGGCCCCCATAGTTACACTCCCCTGTCAGGTAGGTGATAGCTTCAAAGGGCACCTGTTCATACTCATTTATAAAGAGCTGAAAAACAGCACACAGAGAGAATGCACACAGGGCATTGGAATACAACCTGAATTTAAACCCTGATATAATTTATTTTTAATGACGTCAATCAATGATCACTTTGTGGGTTTTAACTTTGTTGATCACACTGTTAAACCTGTTGTCTTGTGATCTTCCCAAGTTGCTGTACCTCAACATTAACGAATGTCACTGCTAAATGACCAGTCAGAGTATTCCTTTATTCTTGAGACAGTTTATAAGGTTTTAGTATTTCCTTTATAAACCTTTATCAACTTTTCAAGCAGGAGAAAATATTGACCTTTTTTTCGGCTGGAAATGTTATTACAGACATGTATATTTCGTATGAGAAGATCACAGTGCATTAGGGGGCTGTCATCCTTCAGATTAATCCAGCACTATACCTGTAGCTGTCTGATGCTGATACGCAGGTCTGACTCATTAAACCCATAGGGAATATTCCAGCCAAGGGGCCCAAACTTCTTTCTCTCCTGGACCAGAGCATGAAAGAAGCAAACCCCATACAAGAGCTTCTCCCATATCTGTAAGAAGAAAAAAGTACAAAACTAATGCCTTTCAATCACGATCCTGGGGTGTACATAAAAAGGTGCTTAAAAGAATATCATGACTAGCAGCTGTGCAATGAGTTGTTTTAAAAGTCCAAACATACTTTTTATAATCCTTCGTGCTTGACAAAATAAGATTAATTAATTTCAAGTGCTATCAATTAGTTGATCATATAGATCCACTAATTTATAGAAATATCAAAAATTCTCCAAAATCTCCTTTTGTTACCAACACAATTTTATTTTGCCTTCAAAACATGATTTAAAGAAAATGGGTTGGGATTAAGATATTTTTTTTAGGATTAACACTGAATTTGACAAATGATACTGATTTCAATCATCACAACTAGTTTTCTAAAGAAAAAAATATATTTAACTTGAAATGTGCAGAAAGTGGAGAACAGGTCTGCACAAATTCTGATAGTATTAAGCATGAAATAAAAATAAAGACAGTAATTAAGAAAAGACAAAGAAAAACATTTTAAAAACGGTAGAAATGCTAATAAGACATAAGAAATATGGTGCGTTGTCGCTGACCAGCTCTTTGTTGGGGCAAGCACTGAAGAAATCAGGGTCTGAGACAGGGTCGGTGAGGTAGGATTGGAGCAAGTTCAGTCTCAGGCCTGTGGGCGGCTCATTGGTCATCTTCACTCCATTTTGCAGAATGGTCACTGGGAACTGAACACAACAACAAAACACATCTGTCGCAACGTCTATACCACCATTTGTCTGGTGCTCCCCACATCTGCATGAGGCAGTATCAGATCTGCACTTGAATTCATCATTTGACTTTCCTTGGCAGTCCCTACGGTGTGTGCTAACTCTTGGATTTTAATGTAATTTGGGAAATGGGCCATTTTAGTAACAATACCGCAATACCAGAATCCGCGAAGATCACCAATATAAAGAAAAGAGGTGCAGACATAGATCATCGTAATCCACATAATATATCACCTTCATCTCATCTCAGCATTCACCCTGCCTAGTAAATTATTAGCAGTAAAAGAAAGAAAAATAATTCATTTGCAGGCACATGTTAGTCTAAAGGTTCTAGGTTCTCGAAAGCTAATTATCTGCATGAATTGTATGTATCTCTAAAACAACAATAGCTTAAGACAACACCCAAAGGTCATTTTGTCACATTAGACACAATATAAGATTGTGTTACAACTATAGTAATATATTCACAGAGGTAGTAGAATAAGAAGGCTCTGTATTTTCTAGGCCTGCTTTCAGGCAATTGGTGCTCTAATGCAGCAGTGCATGAATTTATTTATATGATGCCCTTAATATTGTGGGCATGAAATTTGTTATTCCCCCACACAGCAGCCACCTAATTTAAAACCTAATCAGCTCTTAGCACAATACGAAATTTTAGTTTGATCAATGCGACAGATGGGCTTGAGTTACACTCAACTGATATGTCAATAAACCTCTTCTCCAGTCCGTAACAAACACACCAAGACGGAAGAGTAAGCGTTGGATGATAAATTACGTAAATGGGGGAGAATAAGAATGATGTTTTGTACATGTAACAGACCACATTAACAGTAAGTATTGGAATTATTGGAGGCATTGGTGAAATTCAGTTGCCTGCAAATTCTTCATTTCTTTACTTGTTTTATAAAACAAGGAGACACCCCATGATGAAATTTCAAAATCTTCTTTTTAATCTTGTTTAAGTCCACGTTTCTCTGGATTTTGTGATAAATATAAGTTGTGACTATGCCCCCCAGTTTTCAGTCTACTGCTCTCTACCTTGGGAGATGGGTAGCTGGTGAGCCAGAGCCGAAAGTCAGGGTGACAGGTGTCAACACTGAACTCCTCACAGATCTTCTCCAGGGTGGGCATCCAGGACACGGCAAGGTGGCAGTTCTGCAGACACACCCAGGTGCCCTCCTTTATGGCGGCGCTGATCATCTTGGCAGCGATAGGACCCTGCCCCTGTCCCAGGGAGATGGACTGGAACTTGGAACCTCCCATGTTTTTGTCATTGGCAAACTTCAGTAGGCCTGGGAGCAAAGGTGGAGAGACAACGGAATGAGTGACAGGTGGAGTTGACAGCCCATAATGCCAGAACCTCACTTCTGCTTTTGCACACACTGCCTCATCTTTTTGTAACTCCTGCACAGCTAAATACAAAGATTATGATGACATGCTGTGAACCGGAATGATGTTAAAAGATCCCTGCAATTAAGCACAAAGGTCTCTGCCTTACAAGGATTATGCAAAAGAATCATGAATCATGCCTACTTGAAATTCAATGGCACTTGTTTAGCATTGAAATAACAATGCTTTAAGATATGTTTTAGTATAAATCAATACACGAAAATGCTGCTTATAAAAATGCAATTCATAAACGTTGCAAGCCACCCAATTTCAGAAAGAAAAATATCTCTGATTATTTTTTCAAGGCCTATCTCACAAAACAGTATTAATAAAGCAACCATGGACTAAGAAGTCTTGCCAGGTCTTCGTACTCACTGGCCATGGGGTCAGCTCCTGGCGACAGGATGAAGACAAGAGGGATGGTGGAGTTAGAGTCTAAGTAGCTCTTAGTCAAGTCGAAAGGTGGAGGCTCTACAAACTTCTTCCCCAGTTTATCAGTCACATAGTTTGTAATAGCTGGTGTGATCTTAAAAAAAAACAGGTATAGTGGTTAAAGTATTAATTCATGATGTACTCGGCATCAGACTATCAATCAAACTAAAATGGAAATATGATATATATTATATTACAAATGATGCCATTCATTCTCAGTTATGTTGATTGGAAAGTGATGTTTGTTAAATTCTCAAAATTGTATCAGATTCGTTGTTCATCAGTCTTTTGCCTGGAAAGTGTCCACATAAGGGACATCTCATTGTTTTCCAGTTTTACATACCTTGTCAGGCCTGAGGCATCGAAAAATGATAATCTTTTGAAAGTCATTGAGCTTCTCGTTCCAAGGTTTGGGTAAGGGGGTATTGTATGGCTCTTTGCTGTCATAAATTTCTAGAAAATTCTCTGGATACTTGCTGAAATCCTCCCTATTAAAGGAATACACAAAAAGAAACCACTAATGCCCACAAACACATTTTTCAGGTTTATAAATTTAAGACTGTAGCATCACCTATTGACATATAGCAATACATATGGTATGTTTCTATAAAAAATAACATATGAGCCAACACTGTACTTACTGCATGATGCATTCAACTATGCCAGAAAATAGACTAAAGTTAATACCATATTCACACATATAAAATGTGTAATATTTCAATACTAACAACGACAAGGACAGGACTGTAGTGATATGTGCCTGACAACAAGACTTAGCTGTGTACAGGAACTTTCCTAGAAACTGGATGGCTCCAACGTCAGTGCCTGTCACCAATACAGGATGAGTAAAAGAAAGTGAAAGATATATCTGTGTGCAGTGAGTCTCCTAAATTCAGGTTTGTACTAGGGTGGACAGGGAAGCTCTTAGTTGATATTTTCCAGTTATCATGAACTGTTTTTAAAGAGAAATGACTGTTTATAACAATAAATTGCACAGCAGAACAAAGCACATTCCTGACATTTAATGCAGACAAAGAGAAGGGTGACCCTCTCTTTATGTAGCTTACCGGAGCCCCTTGAGAGCAGGCAAGTCACTGGCTCTGCAGATCTCATCCCAGCTCCTGTCCAGCAACCAGGACGGATCTGGATTGGGCAACTTGTTCTGCAGGCCCACTCCTCCCGTCAACAGGAACATGAAGTCCGAATAATCTATCTCCTTTTTAGCCCTACAAAAAACAGGCATGAATGGTGGCATAATCATATCATAAATGGCCTACACTGTCTGCTGAAAAAAGGATCTAATGTTCCTACCACCCTTGGCAGATTTATATTAAAACCACATCAAGCACTTGACACAATATCATCCCATGCCTCTAGTAGTAATGCTACCATCTCACCATAAGCAGTTAGCAGTTAATAATAATTAAAGCTATTAATTAATTTAAATAAGCTTTTAATTAATTTAAAACTCGACCATGTGAAATAAACAAACCTATACATACAGAAAGCACAGCCAACATCTATAAAATACTGCTGGTCTTGCATTACACGTATTTTGATTTTCAGGAAGACAGGAACAATGCAGATATACTGAACCCCTGTTCAACTGCAACAGATATCTTTGCTGAAATTATTTAAAGATTTAACATTTTCCACGTGCTTCTTTTTTATATAGCAACCGGATTTATACCTCATATAGAGTATTTCACTGATTGGTTATTAATACTCCACAGAGCAGGAGCTTCTTTCTTCTAAATTGCTATATTGGTAACAAGCTTAAAACAAAAGAGAGTGACTCACAATAAGAGGTTGCAGCACAGCAGGAAAGAGAAGAGGAGCTTGTCTTTTTCAAACAGTGATCGGCATACATTGCAGTACAGGTTGTATGTGAAGTGATCATTCAGGTATCTGAGCCTTTTCTCCAAGATCTTGGACTTGTTACTGAAAAGAAATGGATGCAGTTTCTTTAGAGATACACAAGAGGGAGCAAGAGGTCTAAACTGTGTGTGTTGTTGTTTCTGTTTTATTGTTAATGTCATGAGTGATCTGTGCATTAAATAATAGAAGTATCACCAAAGTCCACAGGACACTAGTTTAAGCCACTAGTATATGCTGAAAAACGCATAACCTTACAGTCAAGACTACATGCAAAATAGGTGGGTACAGTACTGAAAAGAAGACATTTTAACCCCTATTAATCTGTAATGTTATGCTTACTGATGTTAAGATGAAGACATTTTCCGTGATTCCATATGGCAAGACTAGGTTAAAAATTTAATTTCGAGATTACTATATGCAAGTTGAGAAGACAGCCACTACAGAAAAAAAAACCTTGACTGCACCAAACATTCAAACTTTAATTCCTTTTTATTCATACTTTTAGACTTCCTTTTTCCCCGTCCCTCAATGTGACCTCATTGTGCGTTTGACTGGTTATACATTTAGAGGCTGGAATCGCAAAATAGTAGTCGAAAAAATCAGAGCTCTTTTATATGCTGTCACAGATGCTCCTTGCTGCTGGTTTATCGTGGTCTACGCAATACTGCTAAATTCTTCACATCCTACTTCACACAACAGGTAAGACATTCGAGTGAGTAGCTGCGTCAGCATGCGTAGGCTGCAAAGGAATATTGAAAGGTTCATTCCATGCTGAAAAATATAGAAAAAAAAAAGAAACATGACGTTTCGGCTGTGGATCCTTCTTCGGGTGTGAGGAAGAACGGGAAAGTAGCAGATAAATAAAGCGTAGGAGAACAAAAGACAGAAAGCAGAGGTGAGAAGGGGTGGGGAGCAGTGAGGAAAAGGGCAAAAAGCAGGAGAATGAGTGTCCAAACTCAGAGAGAACAGGAGCAAAGGTGGAAAACTGAAATCTGCAAATGAATGGAATTCATTGTCTTGTGTTTGTTTTCTACCGTTTACCTTTCAGCATGGAATTGAACTCTACCTGTTCCTTTATAGCACTTAAGATGCAATGCCACTGAAAAAAATAATTGTGTAAACAATACAAGAGTTTGGGTTTAGTGAAATTTACCTGGCTGGAATTCAAGTTGGGAAAGGCTAAATGTGCTTGTTCTTTCCACACTAAAGGAGTTCCAACATACAATTAAATGCTCCCTCCTGACCCAGTGAATTTGCAAATGTAAATTAAATTTAACAGCAATGAAGTGTCTTAGCTTGCTGTAACGCTGTAACTCTCACCTTTCCTGGATGGAATTGATGTAGAGGTTGACAAACCAGTTGAGTGAGTACTGGTACATGGGGTCAATGTTGGCCAAGTCAGCAATGCTGAAAAACAGAATCGAAGAGTGTCTGGCTATAGACCTGTAGCCCTCGCGTGACTCTGCAATCTTCTGCTCAGTCTTCTCAGCAATCTGTAGAAAGACAGAATAAAACATAAATAAAAGACTGGTCAAATGCGTCATGTGGTTCTAATTTGTTCTTCTGCTTCAGTCTATGCTAATGACTCACACAATAAATTACATTGATTAACCAGAGGCAATGTGAAATGTGAAAACTAAGGATCAGGACTTGGAATATTCATTCTACAGGGCTCACCTGTAAAAACAGTCTCCACCCTCACATTATCCCTGCAGCCCTACCTGCTGCTTCTTATTGATCTCATTGGACATGATCTTGGCTGAGTCAAGGATCTGGATGGCACTCTCGTCCTCCAGGATGTTGCCTTCGGATGACTGCAGCGTCTCCAGGATTTTATCCTCGGTCTCTTTCAGCTGCCTCTTGTTGGTGGCCGACTGCAGGATCAAGGCATTTCTTTCTTCCTCCAGCTCGGGCCTGCACACCACCCACAAGGTCATTAATATACCCAGTGCAGCTCTCCCCTATCTCAACTCTCCATCATATATTTGTACATTTGGAAGTTCTTCTTTTCATATATTAAAGTACAATTTCTTTTGTTATTCAGTGAAGTTAAGGTTAAGTAAAGCAGCTATTTGCTTTTTCTGAAGTCTTTCCTGTAATACAAGTTAAAACATGTGACAAGTGACAAGCTCAACAACAAAAACATTAAAACAATCTTCAAAGGCAACTCACGACCTGAACAGTTCTGTAACTCAATTAAGGAGAAAAGAATAGCATTCACTCTACATTTTCCTTTTCACATTCTCTTTGAAGTTGACAAGTGGTAATGAAATAGGGAAACATTATATTCTGCACACTGTAAAAGTCATGAATTCAACACAGCTGTTTTTTCTCCTCATTTTAAGCAGTGTCTCTTGTGTGCTTAACACACCCTAAGATTTCCATTTGACAGTTTCTGCAATTCCTACTGAAAAATAAAATAACATTGCTGCTAATGCTTAGTAAGAGATGGACAGATAGCGAGAACTGGACAGCCAAGGATGATGGTTTTCATTACTGCAATGCCACCCACCTTTCTTTAGCAACTACTATGCCAAGCAACTGGTCTTCTAGGCCCTCGGGTGTGATCATGAAGTTCAGCAGGGACACCTTGGTGGCCAGCTCAGGCAGGTAATGAGGGTTTCTCAGCTTGGTGGTGATGTAGAACCGGAAATCTCTGGAGTACTCAATAATGCTTTCCCCCAGTCTAATGCAATCCACGCCACCTAGTGAGCCAATAACATTTAATCATTTAAGATTTCCCCTTTTCCAGTTTTCCTTGAAGCATGTGTTAAGTGAACATTTCACTCTCAATATGGTAGTTATGTGAACAGTGGTTCTTATTATAACAGGTAAGAGCTGCATCATCTAATGCTCCAGATCTGAGGTGTCCTACCTATTGAGAGAAGAAGGGAAACTAGATATTAAGTAAGTAATTTCTGTGGTTTTGACATAGTTTTCAAGTGTCCCATAAGCACCTTGTTTGAAGATCTGCTTGAGCAGCAGAGGTTCCAGAGAAGGGTCCAGTTCTTCGCCAACATTCTCCAGCAGCAGAGGAGTACCAAACTGGATACAGTTCTCTAGGGTTCTCATGTAGTCCTGGTCAGTCAGCTTGATCACATTCAAGTTGTTCTCTTTCTCCGAATTCTTCACCCACTTGTTGGCCTGGCCCTGAGGGTCAATCATTAAAGGCCTAAAAGAAAGATAATGAAAGTCTTAAAACAACCACCCATCTCCGTTCTTCTCTCCTGCTTTCAGAATACCTACAGTATGTTTCCCCATCCATGTAGGTGAGCAGTAGAAGGTGAATCATGTAACCGGATCTTCTGTAAATGGATTTAGTCCATTAGCCCAGTAGAACATAATTTCATGACAGCAAATGCAAAGAAACCTCTTCCCTCTTCTTGCATAAACATAAACTCAAACATAAAATGTGGTTTTCTCTCCTGTCCCATACTGGTTACTGTTGTAACACTGTTTTCGTAGTAGTGAATCTGTGATCTCTCGCTTCTCTCTTTGTAACCCAACTTCACTGTTATATTTACTGTGAATTTGCTTAGAGAACTTTAGCTACTTGTAAAAATGCTATTCCTTTAAAATAAATTCAGTTGACTCCTATGATTTCTTAGCCTCAATTGTAATTCGAATATCTTAAAATTGTGACTGTTTTGCATCTGAATTTGGCTTACACTTCAAAGTTTCCACAATACAAAAAGCTATGGCATATTATGACGTATAGAACTCAGTAAGGGTGATAGCAAAGAAAATGTAACTATTAATGTTGTTTTACAGATAAAATCATATAACATACTCTTAGAAGTCCCTATTTTATAGGTAAAGGTGGTGCCCATTCTTACACACCATCGCCTGGAGTTGCTCACAATCACCCCGTTGTCAATAGAGAAGCTGTCAGTGGGCAGCCCAGCAATGTTCCAGGCTCTGATCTTAATGGGATCGCCCAAGGTTTTACTGAGAGAGAAGTCATCAGAGGATGGGATATTTTTGGTCTGGATAAGAAACAAAAAAATATATTAACACTATAGCACAATTTCTGCATATTGCATATAACATTGTACCATCACCACCATAGATGTCGTTATCATAATAAAGATGATACATTTCTTATAAATACATTTAATGTGCAGATAGATATGCAACGTAACTAAGCACTAATTTACATTGAAACAAAAACGTCCAACTGCTTTTGGTAATGACGATTGCAAATAATTTAACTTGTCAGATTCCGATGCTCTAACTTAATTGTCATCCCACAAAGTTGCATAAAATCAAATTCAACAAACCCAAATTAAAGTCTTGGTTTTTTAAAGTTTTGTTTTTAATGTTAAATCTTGGTTTTGTAAAGGTTTCCATTATCAAACCTTGAAAACCGTGGCCAGGTTATTTCCACTGAGATGTTGGAATTTGTCATTTGGTTAGCAGTCAGTAAAACTTTTAAGAAACTGGGGTGATACAATGGGGTAAGATGCAAAGACCTTGCAGACTTTGGTCCAGTTCTTAGTGCACTCAAGACGGAAGGCCGCAGTAAAGGCACCAAGGTAGGCGATGACCCCAGCAGAGATCAGCACGTCCCCTGTCAGGTTGTCATAGGTATTCTGAAGGTCTTCAGCAGCTTTAGACCACCTGTGGATTTAAAATATGAACAGCATTAGGCTTATACTGAAGTAAACTGTTGTGCCAAACAAAGGGTATCAGCCGAGAGTTTGTGTGTTGAAAGTCATTTTTATTTCATATGCATATGGGAGTCTTGCTCTTGTATGCAAGACTCAAAAGACAATGCTTACAGTGCTCCTTTATACTGTGAAACAAACGATACAAAATACACTACCACATGACTCTCTGCTTGCATTGTGGCTATATATGGTCATTCTAGAAAGCTGACCAGTACATATATTTTCTTTACTGCTGGCTTGCGTGACAAGCAGCCCCTTCTGCTGAACAGACCGTTTGTTCTAGGAGAAGTCACTTGGTCATTTCCCTGAGAACTATGCCAGCTATGCGTAAATATACAATGTGGCTATATTATCTTTTGAGACCAGACATCCTGAGATGGAGTTAGTAAAATATAAGTACAGAAATACATAGTCAACAAGATGTAATACAAACGATGAGTATAAACTTTTAGTTAATTCCCTTAAACCTATTTGCGTGTTATTTTCCACCTCCAGCAAAATTAATAATAATATTCACACTTTTAATGACACACATTACTTCTTTCTATTCTTGGAGGTGGTACCCACCATAGGCACCACAAAGCAAAAACTGATTAGTTGGTAGCTGATAGATTACTACAGACTAGTTGGGTACAAAACTTCTCTTTCAAATGAGAACTTGATCCTGACCTGGTCTTTTCCCCACCCAGTCCTCCAATCAGTTTCTCGGCTCTCTCCAGCTTCTTGGCACATAGATCCACCTGGAACTCCAGCTGGGCTTTCTCCTGGGTCTTCTCTGCAAAGGTCTGCTGCAGGGCAGCCAGCCGGTCCTCCACCTCCTTCAGCTCTGCCCTCTTCTGGTTCAGAAGGGTCATGGTCTCCGCCAGAGACCTCTGGGCCTCCATCAGGTTTGCCTTCTTTGGGGCTACCACCTTCATGCCACAAGCAACAAAGGCACAATAACTTACCTATTAACACTGAAACACTGGTAATGGCAGTAACAGGTCCTGTTGTGCACTTGTAAAGCCAGATCAGAAACAAATGATGCAAAAGCTCTACCTTCACAATGCTTATTTTCATTCTCTCTGATTTTACTGAGGAGTTAGAGCCTTTTTTCCCTTAAACACCCTGCATTATATTCTGTTTTTTTGGGTGAGGTGAGCCATTCAAAGGGACAGAGCGAGGTTCAACCAACATTTGCAAGGTTATTGTGGTCATCAAATGAGAAGAAAATTCCCCTTCTAATTTCATAAAGATCTCAGAAAATACAGGAGTTGTAAACTACCTTTTATCCTATATTGTGCTTTTCCATGAACACCACGACAGGAATTTCAAGAAAGTTCAATGCAATCATAAAAGAACTTGTGACTCAAGTTGAAGAAAATAACAATCATGGGTCATATTATTTACTCTTTAACCACTCCTGGTAGTGCCACCATACTTTCAGGAAGAGCTCACCTTGGCAACACGGTCATAGACCTCCATGGCCAGGATCCACTTGCACAGGCCCTCGGCTGCAGATGAGGCTTTGGCCACTTTGCTGGGGTCAAAATCAGGGTTGGTGATGTATTCACTGCGAATCTTCTGCATCACGGGCACCTAGCACACAAAAGCAAAACCGTTTTACATGCAAGAGAGAGGAACCTCACAAGGGTCAAGTCTGAGGTAAAAATCAGATTAATGACTTTGAGGAAGAGACTAAAGAGGCATAAATTCCACACCTTTCTGTTATGTATGAAATAAAAAAAACGTACTTACTGGAATATTGTCTTTGTCATACACTTTTAAGTCTCGCAGGAAATTCATGTCTCCCAAAAGCTTCTTACTTGGACCCCAATAGTCCAAAATCTAATAAAAATTAAAGAGGAACAATAAATTTGTTATTGTCTGACCTTGTGCGGGCCTCAGTAGTGTATAAAAAACACCTTACTTTTTTATCCTAAAAAGATTGTTTTCCAGGATTGCTCCCCGTTCTCGTATTTTAAGCACCTTTTATTGTTAACTCACTTTTATGAAAAAATGAGAACCTATTTCAAATCCCCCCCCTTTCATATTTACTCACACTCCATTTGCAAAATTCTCAAACAATCCAAAGTCATTCCTGTTTGTTTTTTACCTTGCAAACTATCTTTTCAAACCTAAAGCTTCAATTTATTGTATGACCACAATAGTCTTCAGACATCTACTGTAGAATGGAGAAAAAAAGACAACTACAAGACTGTGACTAAAAAGTCTGTACAATCCATCACAGGAGACCCACTGAATAAAAAAAAAAATTAAAGCAGAGATACAATAACGAATCAGAAGCCCCAATGAGATGTGACACAGTTTGTAGGCACACAATTATTTTCCCTAAAGTAACAAATATTTCTAAAATAATACTTTATGTACACTATTAAAACATTAGTATTATTACATTAGGTGACTGCATTTTGTATTACTTAAGTTTAGGAATTCACAAGTCATTTAAAGCAACAGCTTAGTGGATCCCTGAATAAAATATTTATCTGAGGATGGACAAAAAGACCCAGTAGATACTAAAGGACTCAGTGAACGGAACCGGGCGTCCCCAGCAATACAGCCAGACTCACCTTCTGCCCCGTTCCATCAGGGTCATTGATCTTCTCTGGCTTGATCTCCTTCATCACACAGACAGCGGACATCACCAGCTTAACTCCAGATGGGGGATTCTTCATGGATTTAACAATGGTAATGTCAGAAGGCTGGAAAGGATACACATGACGTATTGGGAAACCAACCTTTACAAATGTTACAGTTTGTTGTTTACACAGAGACTGTGTAGAATAATGAAAACTCCAAAAATACAACATACAGTAAAGTACAAATTTGTACAAATGCATATATATATACTGTAGCATTTGCATTATGTACAAAGAGGAACATATATAGATGTCTAAGGCAATCCTTGTCAGTACTGTAAATACTGTGTACTGCAATATTAAGTATTGGCAGTTTCTACAGTAGATACTACAAATTTGAGCTGGATTATACAGTACTGGATATTCTGAGACCATGGAAAGTAAAGTGCAATGAAAATACAGTGTACTGCAGTGTCACTCAGAAAAGTACAAAAGCCTATTAGCAAAAAATAATTTATTGTGTTTGAACAAGATAATATTGCATGGTGCTAATAGATTTCAGTAGAAAAGCGGTAATCAGAAAAGATATGTGCAGGCTGCAGTGATCAGTACATTTGCAGAGCCCTGGTAAACTGTTGTAGTTCAGGTGGGTAGCTGCGTCAGCATGCGTAGGCTGCAAAGGAACAAGTAATAGGTTTATTCCATGCTGAAAAAAAGAAGAAAGAGAACACAACGTTTCGGCCGTGGAGCCTTCTTCAGGTGTGAGAGAGACAGGGCAGTAGGCAAAGGTAAAGTAGCGGGAGAACAAAGGTTGGGAGGGAGGAGGAGTGAGAGGCGGGAGCAGGGGACAGAAAGAGAGGCCAATCAAGAGGTGTGAAGTCAGAATGGGTGCAGAGAGGTGTGAAATGAAACTTCCAATGAATGGAGAAAATTTAAAAGAACAGTAATCTGTCGTTAAGGGAAGGGAGAATGTGTGATCCTAACTGCAGAACAATTTTAGTTTCGGTGGTCTTTCTGATGTATGAGTTCGGAAAACCGTCTTTGAGAACACACTGTTCTCAACAGTGTAAACTGTTACCTTGAGAGTGTCCAGTGCAGACAGAGCTGCTTCCAGTGCAGGGATGGCCTCTGCCAGGTCACTTTCACACTCGTCCTTCAGAGCCTGGGCCTCATTGGCCTTTAAAGTAGCAGCTTCCTCGTCCACACGCACCACTTTGCTCTTGGCCTGTACCTCTGCAGACTCCTTTTCTATGATCTACAAAAGCGCCACAGAGGTTCAAATGCTATCCAAAAGGGCCGGTGGTTTAATGATCCCATTTCTGCAACAGAGTGCCGGAATTTTTGCTTTACCTACCTTCATCATGTTTGTGTTCTCAATCTTAGCCAGCTCCAGTTTAGGCTGCAGGTCTACAAGCTCTTTTTTCATCTCTCCCACCTTAAGGAAGAAGATCAGCGCAGTCAGTAAAGTACTTTGTGTAGCAAAATAGCTGAGGCTCTGTAGGGCTACATGAGGAGTATAGACTTCAAATAAGAATCTGCATTGCAATCTGCGTTGTCTTATTCATTTGTTGTACCACTACATCTCTTGACAATGGATTGTACATGGCCTAATGTACTGCACAATGTACCTTTTCATTCTTTAAGAAGTTAAGATAGCAGTTTAGAAAGTTTATGTAATTAGAAAGGCCTATTCGGTCAAAAGCTTGATTTGTTATGAATGAATTCTTAGTTCAATGTGTTCATGAAATAAAAATGAAATACAGAGGAACGTCCTCAAAGTGCACTTGTCATTTTTTACATGGCTTGTACCTGAGACTCTGCGAAAGCCAGTTTATCAAGACCGTTGGTGTATCTCTTCTTGGCTTTCATCACCGTGTCTCGTTTCTGTGTGAGGAGCTGGCGGAATGCAGCAATGAGCTCAAGGTAGGAGGTGGGCGTCACATAGTTGTGGCGGCCCAGGTTGTGCAGGAACCTGGGGAAACACAAAACGTGCACCGAGACTCTCAGGAATTAGCTGAAATGAATTAATACTTACTCTTACAATACTGTCTTCTGTTTGTTCTGATTGTTACTGAATGGGCCAGGACAGGCACATTACAAAATCAGTGAAGACTGATGATGGTCATTTTGAGAGTATGGGGCAGGTAGCCATCCTGGGTGGGGGTGGGTGGGCTGGAGACTGTGATTTGGCAAGTTCCCATTGGAATATTATGGTTAGATGTTCTTACTGCACTCTCTGGTACGTTATACAAAAAATAAAAATCAGTGCACAGATGATTAACAAAACGTGATTGTTGAATAAAAACACAGATTTGGTAAAGATAACCCTGGTAACCTGGTATTTAATTTCAGGCATAAAGTATCTCAGGCCATTGTTCATGTTGCGTTATCTAAACGTTGATTTTAATGCAAGCATAGAAGGTCGCATACCATGTACGCTTTGACCTACTAAATAATTTGATGATTTCAGATAAGCATCTTTTTTCTATTTTCCTTTTTTTTATATTAGAGAGCAATTCAGGACAAGACCTGAATATTGATACAGCAGCCAGTCAGCTTAACTACTTTGCGTTGTCCAGATTAAAAGCTATGTTTCCTGGGATACATCCAAAAACAGCAGGTAAGGAAATCTGTGTAGAGTTTATTGTAAGCAGATTTTCCTTATATAACATGGCATAATTAAAGGTGGAATGGTAGCCTACTGATTCTGAGTCTGAGGCTGAGACATTTTAAGACTTTTGAAAAAAGGTGCTTTTTGAAAAAGGTCCTTCAGATGAGACGTAAAACTAAAGTCCCGACTCTCTGAGGTCATTAAAAATCCCAGGATGTTTCTCAAAAAGATTATGGGCGTTACCTCAGAATCCTGGCCAAATTTCACATTGGCCTTTACCAAGCATGGCCTCCTAATAATCCTCTTCTATGAACTGGCTTTATCAATCTGTTCTCCTCCACCTAGTAAATGCTGGTGTGTGGTGAGTGTATTGGCGCAATATGGCTGCCGTTGCATCATCCAGATGGATGCTGAATATTGGTGGTGGAGGGGAGTCCCCATTACCTGTAAAGTGCTTTAAGTGAAGTATCCAGAAAGTGGTTGTAGTTGTGGTTGTTGTTGTTGTTGTGGTTCTTGTAGTTGTGGCTGTTGTTGTTGCTGTGTTTGGTATGGCTGTGGTTGTTGTGGCTGTTGTTGTGGTTGTTGTTGTTGTTGTTGTTGTTAAAGCAAGAGTGGCTTGTTGGCACAGTGGTTAGTGTTGCTGCCTCAGGCGCTGGGGGCCCCAGGTTTAGTTACAGACCTGGGATGCTATCTGTGTGGAGTTTGTCTGACCTCCCTTTGTTCGCATAGGCTTCCTACAGGATCTTCAGTTTTTTTCCACAGTCCAAAAACATACTGGTAGGTCAAGTGGCCCGGGAAACAGATCTGGGAAACTTGGCCCTAAGTCTGGGTGTCTGCCCTGCAATGGACTGGTGTCCAATTCAGGGTGTACCCTGTCTTGCACCTGTTGCTTGCGTGTATAGGCTGTAACCCCCAGTTGGAAGAAGCAGTTAGAAAATGGATGGATGTTGGAAGAGCTACACTACACTGTCTGGTGACTGAGAATGACAATGTATGAATGACTTGGAGAAAAACAGTCCAGTCATTTGTAAAACAGTAATGGTTGTAGAGGCTCTGTTGTTAGCAACTTAACCCGGGCATGAAGGCTCTATAAAAGATAACCCTAAATATGCAAAAGCCCTAACCTCAGCAAATGCTTGACATCTGGGAATGAAAATACATAAATAAGGAATGACAGGTGCTCATTGCTTCCAAGCAATCGACAGTACTGATGCATTTTTGTCTGATGGTAAATTCTGCTGTATTATAACAGCTTTTAACTTGTAAAACAGAGTTTCAAAGAAACACTCGCATCAATTAAACGATAACATGTACATATGCAGTGCCTACTTCTCAGACAAGTGGATGGCGGAGGTGTGGAAGCTCTTGCAGATCGGCATGACCTCCATGCGCTCATGGTCACTCAGCTCCAGTGTCTCTAGGAACTTGTTGGCCACCCGCTCCAGGGCTTCCTCAGGCCAGGGCTGGCACAGAAACACAGAGCACAGAGTTGTATAGGGGCACTGCTACATACAGCCAGACAGCCAGGCATGCAGAACTAAAAAGCTTTGGAACATTTGGGCTGAAATTAAATGTATTGCCTGGTTCAGTCTTGTATCCTTTTCATGACCCCATTTTCAACAAAAAGTTGCAAAGAAAGAAGAGAGGAAGAAGAAGAAGTTCCCACTTTTAATTTCAGGCATTTATGTTGTATGCTACAATGCTGCAATATCTGGTAGACTGTTGACTGATTGGTTGATTTTACTTTAAAAACAGGGAACCATATACAAACATTGAGATGCTTTCACAAGTGAAACGTTAGTCAGGTTGGTGCTACAGAAAGGTGAAAAGTATGATATTCCTTTATGGAGTTGCTCGTTTGTTTCTCACCTGGAACCAGTCGATAGTGCAGCAGTTGATGAGAGAGGGGAACTGCCGCAGTCTGTTTCTAAAGGCTTCCCCGATGGGGCTGAATGCCACTACAACGTGCAAGTTCTCCTTGCAACGGTTCACAAAAAAAGCAAACAGGGACAGCGGGCTAAACTCCACAGACTTGTTTCGAGCCTGAGCCAGGGGACGCACTGCCTGCAAGAGAGTGGGGTAGCCTCAGTACTGCATTGTGACAGTAAACTCTGGTTTTTATGAAACTGCAGAATAAATCAGAATGCAATAAAATAATACTGTTGTTCATATGAGATACAAATAGAAAGTACCAGTAGGTATTTATGACTTGGAAAACCCTACCATCAGTCAAACAGCGGGACTGGAAAAATCTGAATAAATTACATTGATTGCAATCTGGTAATGTTTCGACAGTTTCATCTTACTCTGTGTGTTTAAGCATTCAAGGTTTTGGGGCGAGAGGGTTGATGGAACAAGAACTATGAAATAGAGATCCTCCATTCAGAGAAACTGGTTGCCACCACATCAGACAGACCTTACCAAATGTAAGGTTAATATGAAAAAAGATTAGGTACTTAATATACAGTACTAGAAAGTTTTTAGTTTTTAAAGATACACAGAATAAGTGTCTTCAAAACCAAGGTGAAACCTGCAACCTGATAGGAGCTCAAAGTATTTTTCAAGTGTTTGTTTTCTTGGTAAAGTCTGCCTGGGGAGTAGCCCATCTAGAGAAGTTAACTACAGTTGTTTGCAGATACTGTATCATTGGATTGCCCTTACCTCCATGATCTCCTGCTTCTCATCCACTGCGAAGAGGTTGGGCACTTCGCCGGTGTTCAGCACACTGTCAACATCCTCTAAGAAGGCCTCCTGTTTGATCTGGGCATCTGTCAGCAGGAACACCATCTTTTGGCCTTTCACCCCAGTGTTCTTCAACAGACGCTGCCCACATATAAGACAAAACAGTAAGCCAAGCCTTAGTGCTGCAGAATTACAACACAGACCCATAGCATATTCAATGGTTTTCTTCAACAGTTCTACACAATTCACCCAAATCGAATCTCCGGTGCTTCACATCAGGTGGAATGCCTTTAGAAGCCATGCACTTTATCAGTACTCTTTTCAGCTGATTGTGAAGTCAACCCAGGTGACCAGTGCCTAGATTCATGGCTGTTTTCTTGGGTGACATGAAGTGTGTATCATAGTGTCAAGGCAACATTAGCAGCAATCAGATCAGATTTTCATAGTGCAAAATGATGCTTTCTTTCTAGACTAATTCTGCATTTCTTAGCACACCAACAAACACCAAATTAAATGTCTAAATGTTTTATAGAGATTACATGAAAATAGTAAAGGAACTGGAAAAAAAACTCTAAAGCAGTAAATACACCCTATATAAAAATACTTCCTTGATATCTCTGACTCTACCTTGAGGTCCTCTCTCCACTCGTTCATGCCATAACTCTTGGAGATCTCCGGCTGGAAGATGGTCATCTTGGCCATCGCAGTGGCCAGGCGTGTAAGAGACTGGCGCCCACTGCCACCCACCCCAACTAACAGTGCGTTCCCACCCGGCTGCTTCAGGACACGGCTGATCCTGGACAGATGCTCCAGCACGTAGCTGGAGGGAACAAATATATCATGACACATCGGAAACAGTTTCCTATACATGTTACATTACAGGCACGTGTTAAGAAGTGTCTTAATGTTTCTTTTTCATCCAAATTTTGAAAAACACACTGAAAAAGGAGCTGGCAGGTAGCTAATGTTCTTATTTTACCAGGTATAAATAACAATGAAGAGTAATACTACAGAGGACAGAGACAACTTTTTCTTGAAGAAAGCTATTGATGAAATGCTTTTCATTATGATTTGTTAGGCTGAAGTTACATTTAGGACAACTTCTCCTTTCATTACAATGTTGAAATTTACTTCAGTTAATAGCCTGATCTGTTATTAATAGTACCTTCCAGGCGAAACAATTTGACTGAATAGTGTATGTATTTTTTTTCCATGGCTATGTGCACATTGATTGCACATCAACAGTAGATCTTTCCTGGGGTAGAAGCCAAGCACAACAATGTGACTGGGTATTAAAGGGAAAACTTAAATAAGCACTATTTTCTAGAAATGGAAATGTACTTAAACTTTATCAGCCACTGCTTCTCATTCTTGTGTCCTTACCGGAATATAACTAAGTTCATGCGTGTTTTGTGAGTCTGGTTGTACTCTTCCAGACACTGCTCAACCACATGGTTGAAGTTCTCGATGGAGGGCACCTCCGCATACAGTCTCTCATTATCTTCCAAGTCAGGGTTCATATAGTCTCCAAATAGAAGGCTTCTCATATCTTCCTCACATAACTGCAGAAAGATCACATTGGTCAATCGCGAACAGTGCAAAATGGTCAGGCATGACCAGACATAAATTGAAGGGTAAATCTGACTTATAGTTTTGACAATAAATGGAATCATCCTTCATTAAATATTTAATTTTGCCAACTGTGCATTTGTTAGGCTGGAATGGCTGAGTTAATTTTCTGTGTAGGACTGAGATGTTGCACCAACAAGTCTACAGCTATGGTAGAGTGTATGTTTTTTGCCTGTGATGAAACATTCTGCATCAGTACTTACAGCGGACTTTCCTTGCTTCAGGTGCTCAAAAACAGAGTCAAAATTGTCCTTAAAGTGGTCTTTGATGATGTTCTTCATGAGCTGGTAGAGCCAGGCTCTATCCTTGTCATCCACCAGGCGGTCATAGAAGACTCTGAAGACCTCATGCACAAAAAGGCGGATCATGGTGCGTTTGTTCTCCAAGGACTCCTTCCTCAGTAACAAGCACCCTTGGATCACACGAGAGAAGTCCCGCAGGTTGAAGGTATAATGGGACTTGGCCGGAGTGGGCAGGAGGTTCTCCATTGCTTTCTTATAAACCTGAAAAAATAAGACACAGCGTAATGCCACACTTTACTTTCTGAAATCCAAATACTCAAATATCTCAGAAACATTATTTTACTTTTCCGTTCCTTTCTCGGATTGTGTCTGCATTATGTTCTTTAGTTAGGTGAAGTCATCTTTGACAACATTTTGTCTCATTTGACCCATCAAATTCTATAAATGCATCCTTGCATTTTTGAGATGAAGAGTAGAAAATCAAATTAGAAGATCTAAAGAAAAGGCTTGTGAACTGTGATCAAGTGTTGCACTGACCTCCATGGTTGCACTGACAATCTGGCTCCCCACAGTGAAATAATCTGGGGGGAACTCTTGGTTCCTGAGGTAGAAGGCCACGATGTTAGAGAAGATACGGACCATGGTGTCATCGCTGAAGGAGTTGATACTGCAGATGATGAAATGACGCAGAAAGCGGGGTGTCACTGCATTCCTGCCTCCCCCTGGCGGACCCATTGCAGAGATGAGCTGCAAGTCCACCAGTGTGATCTTGGATGTGTCTTTTAGGTCATACCTTTAGAAGCATTAAACACGGCGAGTTAAAAGAACATTACAAAGCAGAATCCTAAAATTTCTTGAAGAATTGTAGTAATAACTATAATATTTCACAATTAGTATATCTTATTAATTCTACCCTGAAATCTATAGTACCTAACTCTTGATCTCAAAATCACAGCTTTTAATTACATTCAACATTAAGTGCTATTTTAAGGAAAGATCAAAACACTGAAAATGTGTTCAAAGTAGTTAAAAGAGCTGTGTAGCATGATAATTGGTCTTATGAAAAGAAATAGCCCAGCTGCACTGAGAGAGAAATTAATTTACACTTGTTTTATGCACTTTCACATGTCACACAAATAACAGCCTGACAGGCTAAAAGAGCTTAAATTATTTAGTCTTGAACAGAGAACATTACAAAGAAACCTGATTGAAGTGCCTCAAAGGCACTGACAAAGTCAGGGATTTTTTAGAAACAACCGTGAAACAAAAATTAGAGGACAGAAGTTGACACTAGCTGCAAACTGTTTCAAACCTAGAACAGGAGGAACTTCTTTATGCAAAGAGTCATCCATCAAACAGGCTAAATGGGCTGAACGAGTTTGTTCTATTTGTAAACGTTCTTACCAGTTCCCATGGTCAAACAACTGCCTGAGAAGTTCAATGGGCGGCTGAGCGCCATACTGCTCCAGGGCGGGCATGTTCATATCGTCCACAAAGATTACACACTTCTTCCCCATGGGCGGGCCAAATACCCCCTTCCGCCTTTTGTCCAGCCTGGACATAACGATGTTCTGCAAAGAATCAAGCGTGATCATCACGAGCAAGAGCTCAGACCCCAACAGAAATACTGTAGCTCTCTTATTTTGTCACTTTCAGCAGCGTATCCTTGGGACCTTAGAAACTAGACACTAATAGCAACATACTATTATAACGTGTTATTTTAAGAATAAAAGTGTATAAGCAGAAATTACTTTTTTAATATATGTCTCATAGCCTTTTAACTTTAGATATCGGTATCTTTTATTTAAGGATTTTAATGTCACATTCTTTTCTCCTGTTACTTCTCCTAAAGCTACAATAACCATGACAATGACTATAACTAACATTATTCAGTTCATTAGAGAACCAGCTGACCTGCAGATATCAAAGCCTTGTAATGGCACATACTTGGCTCTGGTTGGCACTGGTGCGGGCTGAGAAGTTGATGAAGAAAGGAAGGTAGCGGTTTTTGTCCAGGTTGTTCATGAGTTTGTCTTTCACGTACACAGATTTGCCAGTGCCAGTGGGGCCGACAAACAGCAGCGGCCTTTTAAAGATCAAAGGAATATGGACATGACAGTCAGAAGGGTTAAAAAAATGATAATATTTACAAGTCCAAATGGCTAAAATCAGTTGTAAATCTATGTGTCTCACACCACTGACTTCATAACCATTTATGAGAAACTGGAGTACTGGAGCCAAGCAAAAATGTGTTAACCATTATTCCATTTTCTTACTGATTTATCCAGTTCAGGGTCACAGGGAAGCTGGAACCTATCCCAGCAAGCAACAGGCACAAGGCAGGGTACACCCTGGACAGGCCGCTAGTCCATCAAAGGGCAAACACAGACACAAACATGCACACACACCAGGACCAATTTTGGAGGTAAATATAACAGAAACATTTTGTCAATTCTCAGTTGTCAAGGGTTCTGTGCTACAAATTAATGCTACACATAAATTAGATATGACAGAGATTATATGGGGGACATTTTCATTTGAGTTTAAACCTTACAAACAGGTAAAATGTATAATAAATAAAACTACTATAACTGCATTCTTTAGGTTTTATGACATCATATTATACTTCTTTATTATCACAACCTAGTAGTGTGCAGCATAATCAATTCTATAGAACAAAAGAAATTTAACTTACTTTTCATATTGCACACAAAGGTCCATTAAGTAGGTGTACCGCACGGTGTCCATTGTCGGGACAATGATATCCTGCACGTTAGTGTTCTTATCCCCAAGGGAGATGTTCTTAATGGCCTCATTCCAATGAACCCAGCGACCCCTACCTTTAAACTAATGGGAAAATCACATTTCAGATTAAAACACAAAAAGTACTGACCCACAAAAATAAAATGTGCAGTTTGCACGCAAGAAAAGATTTTGCTGTTTACAGTTAGTGCAGATATAAAGTCACAGTGTGGTTGATATAATGCGCTTTCCAACACCTAGTAAGTTTGCTAATGCTGTGCTACTTGCTTTCCAGTGCCATACCTCGTATGAGTAATCATAGACCAGTCCCTTTTCTTCCAAGGGGCATTCCCACTTGCCCACAGAGCTTGGGATCGGGTGGTCTTCCGATTTCCCTGCGATGATTTCCCGCAGAAAGTTATCAAACGTGACACGACTCTCTGTGTCACAACTGCCCCCCACAGACCACACTAAGGAGAAGGCAAAGGCTGCCTGGAGCAACAAAAGGGGCAAGAATCAATCAAACTTCTAGTTTATAAAGCCTTACATTACAGCTGCAGGGTAAAAAAAGTTAGCACTTTGATTATAACTTATAATATAATATGTCATTTTTTGTTATTTTTCCAATAGTCAAAAAGCAGAGCAATTCTATGTACATATGCAAGAAAAACTGCTTTTCAGTATTGAGCTGATGTACTGTACCATGATCCAGGAGCGCATGTTCTTGTTTCCTGGCTCCTCTTTTACAGGTTCAGCCAGCAGCATCTCAAACAGGCGTGTGAGAGATACAACTGTATTACTGTTGCTTGTGGGCACAACCTCCTGCGACATCAAACAGAATCAGCTTTAGAGAAACAATACAGTACATTAAAAGTACACTATTGTTTGATACCTGATGATCATAATAATAATTCCTTACACTTGTATAGTGGTTTTCTGGAGACCGCACTCAAACTGCTTTAAAGATAATGGGGACTCCCCTCCACCACCACCAATGGGCAGAATACACCTGGAATATGTGCTGGCAACCAGGATGCGCCAGTACACTAACCACACATCAGCTATCAGTGGGGAGGAGAAGAGAGAGATGAAGCCAATTTAATGATCACATGATCATTTTCCAGAGCTCATTGATTCTCCTCCCTTTCACCTTAACGGTGGAGGGCACTACCAGCAGATTTCAAGACAATCCCAAACCACATTCCAGTGCCCATTCAAGACTCAGCTGTTGAGACAGTACTGTGATCTTCTCAGTTCTAGTGGACTCGCATCTTCTTCCATAACATAAGTTTTCTCATTATTTCACCCAGCCACACTGATACTTCTCGTTACTTTAAGTACAGTCATTTAATGACACTTTTTCTATTTATTGAACTTAATGTGTATTAAATTGTACCTCTTACCTGCATTATTTTGTACAATTATTTGGCTTGTACTACTGCAATATATTTTTGAATATAAAACATATTAGTATAAAATTGCAATATCATGTTAATATGATATTGCACCTATCTGGATTGTTTCTAAATTGTGCTATTTTTGCACACTGGTCTGTATTGCATTTTTTTCTACTGGAGTACATTGGCCTAAACAAAGACACTAGCAAAGAGAAAGAAAGGAAAATAAAGTGGTTAGGTGAAACCCGAGAAGAGATATTGCAATATCCAGAGCTTTCATTCACATTTGACAGATTCAGATGAACTGCAGTCGCAGTAAATGCACGTTTACCGCATTGGACTAACTTGGTCTTTCAGCACTACAATGTGCACAATACAGATCCTACCTTGCAGTGTTTGCGCAGCAGCCTGAGGGAGGGGGGTAGCAGCCACTGGAAGAGCTCAGAGAGGAGTGCAGTGTTGTCCTTGAGCTGCAATGGTTCAGGCAGTGTTGTCAGCCAGGACAGCACAATGGGCATCCAGCCTAGCTGAGAGGGCTCCATGTAGATCATCCCACAGCGACTCACAGTAGCAGGCTGCGAAGCAAACACCAGGGACAAATGGAAGCAGCAGATAAACCCAATAAAGACAGCTCTACTTCAGACACCACAATTTCCTACAGTTGGTATTTTAAATAGAGAGTTTCACTATTATCTGGGAAAAGACATACAACTGCTCATTAATTCAATTAAAATTGAAAAAATAAATAGAAATTTAGATTAGATTGGTTTGACTTTTCTGGCAAACCTTGCTTTGGTGTTTTGCCGGGATTTTGGAGCACTGCAGGAAAGGGGATGACAAATACTGTCCATGAATCTTGTTTTGTTCTTATTAAAAGTCAACAATCAAGTAAGAGATGTACTTACAGAAGCCTGAGAGAGATCCATAGCTTCAAAGATGAGGCTCATCTGACTGGACATCTGAATAATTTCTCCGCTCATCAAACATAACTATAGAGAAAAGGCCAGGTAATCGGATTCAGAGGTACTGTAGGCTTGTATTCTCTAGCATTGGTAAATATGAGCACAGGGACACTAAACATAACACACAAAAGCAATAAAAACCTCGAATACTTGCCTTCTTGTTGTCATCCAGCACTGTGTTCATGCTCTCAATCCACAGGGTGTCAATGGGTCCATCAAACACAACCCACTTCCGATCAGGAGTGTCCGTGGAAGCAAACTCCCGAAACGTGTTGGCAACGATCCCATCAGCCCACTGAAACGAACACACACCCTTTGCTCTTAATTGGCGGTATAAGTGAGTCATGAAAGGGGGTAAACCACAATAGGAGTACAAATTCAGGACCGGGGTGTACAAATCTGTCCTGTTCTATAGAAAACAGAAGTGTTTCTAACATAAATGAAGAATCTGTGTATTTTTTTAAATCACTTAACAGGATGCTCTGTTTTCTACCCTTCTTTGTAATTACGAAAGCTCAAAAACCAAGCTTCTGCTTACTCTACTCTGATTGCGGAAATTTCCCCGAAAATGTGTGTCCACGCTGTATTTATACAGTAATATACACATCTAAGAATACCATTTAGACTTAAGAATATAACACTCTCTCTTTTAATACTTAAAATATTTAACAATAGTGAGTCTGAGGTTAATATTGACAACTGCAAAGTAAATTCAACTGCTGATGCAGAAAGAAATGGGAACATTTGTGTGTGATAGAAATATGGACTTGACAGTGCATCTTAGGCAGGCCAGAAACACAACATTCCACTTCTAATAAGCCCTTGTATTTTTAGACTTGAACCCCCAAAAAGGCCTGTAGAATTTCTTAACTTGTGAGAGAATTTTATTGGACAGAAACTGCCAAACAAGTGTCACTCAAATGCATGCTGTTTCAATGAAGGCTCTGTGTGCAGAGAGGAATTAGGTAAATTATAGATTTTAGTGATAAAACCAGCCTACTATGAGAAACTGCAGAAAAAAGTAATATTGAGATCACCCACCTCATGGGAGACAGGGTCAAACTGCCCAAAAAGCTGTCCCATTGTGATGGATTTAGGGTTCACTGTTCGGTATATCACTTTTTCTTCCTCATTATACCCCTTCTCATTCATTAGAGTCAGAGTATCTGCCAGCACTTGCAATACCTTGGTTTTACCAGCAAAAGGTTCTCCTACAAGCATGAACCTGCAAAACATCGAAACTTCAAAATCAAAACACGTTTGTGCACTCTTTCATTCCAGTTGTGGATTCTAAACATCTGTGTCTATAGAATTTATTTATTTTTTTACATTTATAGAGTATGCAAAACCTGTGAGAAAAGTCCATCAAGAAAAAATAATGGAAATACATCATGTTTGAACTAGAAATACTGGAAGAGCATTGCTCTGTTTCAATTGATTTAGATTGTTTCGAATTTAAAACTCACCCATGTCGAACAATCATCATTTCATAAGTCTGGATCATCTTTTCAAGAAAAACCTGCACTGGCTGTACATTATGTACTTTGCAACATTCATGAGCACATTCAAGAAAAAGCTGAAATTTGGGGGAAAAAAACAGAATAAAAAAATGAGCAAAATAGTTAATTAAGAAACAACAGAATCAATTTTGCATCAACTATATATTTTGAAAATGTCTGTGAAAACAGTTAAAACTCCTATAGTGCAATGATACTAATGAGATGAATACTGTATGTGGCACACTTACAGTTAAAAATAATCTTGAGCCCAGAAAACAAGTTTGTCATGTTTTTGTCACACTTAGATAACATTCATTAATGTTAGAAGAATCCTTAACAATTAACATTTGTTTGGCTTGAGACACATCACATTAAGAAAGCAATATGTAAAACAAAATTAGATTTCCTTTTTTGGATCCTGACCTGATAATCAGCCACTGGCAGAGAGATGCCTGGGAACAAGTCACTTGTGATCCCGTTAAACAGAGGAATGTCATGAGACAGGAATTTTGGCTCATTCACGTCTTTGATGGAACGAAGAAGCTGAGAATGGAAATTTTAGAGATTCTCAACACTGCATTTTTTGGTGTGCTATTACCTGTGCACTTTGGTTCTAATTGTGTATTCAAAACCCGTGTGCCAATAGATCTGTAGTTGCCTCCAGTTACAGTTTATGCAAAACTAAGCTTTTAATAATAACAAACAGTAAGAAATACAGCTGACTGAAACAAATACAGCTATTTTGTTCATTCTTTAGTACACTCATTTTCAAATGACATCAGCATCAAATACTAAATAAATGACATTTTCAAAGTGATATAAAAATCATTTACATGTTTCATGGAATGTAGAAGCTGGAAATTAAAATTAAATTCCTTTCGATTCACTTAGTCTCTACACTTCACAAAATGTGTTATTTAACACTGAGACATTAAGCAAGCATTCTACCCTGGAGCTTTGGGCTTCTTATCTACAACCAAGATTTAAAAAAGCCCTATATAAAAACCTTAAAGCCATGTTTATGTAAAACATCCTTACTTTCTGATCTCCTGTTAAAATAACTATTACTGCATCTCAGAAATGTTATCATATTTTGGTACTCACAAGAATATCTTCATTTTCTTCCGGGAACTTAAGTTTGAGATTTCCAGCTGCCACCAAAACAGCTTTGACTGCACGCATGCCATAGTCATAGTGGAACTGCGATGAGAGCTGCTCTGAGCACAGCCTGTAAGTCATCACAATCTTGACCGACAGAGGCTTGGCATGAAGGAAGCCATAAGAATAGAGGGAGATTTCAGCTATCAGTGCATAATTAGGAACCATCATTGCAACTGTCCTGAACAGGACCTGCAAGAAGGAAGACAACGGAAAAGGTCACATGTTTGAACACAAGCCCACAGCCAATCAAGTGCTAAAATGCACACAAGTGAATACAGCATCATGTTTATAAATTAAGAGTTTGTTTCTTTGATTGCTGTGAAACAGTATTTTTAACGCTACTACTGATGTAACCCTTGAGAGATGGACAATACATTTAAACCTCTGCATTGCATTAAATGGCACAGAAAGTTTACTGTGCTTGCTTTCTATAACACTCTTATTGTCAGGGTGCCTGGTTTAATCTGCAAACAGCGATTCATTTTCAATGGTTTAGAACAGCTGTCAAAGACCCCATAATCTGCTGGTATATTCAGAGACAACAAACAGATCCAATGATGCAATGATGAAGAAGTTTACAGCATCCTCGGTAGACCACATCAAACTTTTACTGTATTTTAGAACAACAGAAAACCCAGGTACTGATGATCTTATTCTCAAAATCTCGCAAATTTCTACAAGCGGGGTTCTGAAAAGAAAGCATAACCATTTACACATAGTCCACAAAAATCAGCTCCTACTCCACATCTATATCATTGCTTCTATTCTGTTAAAAGAAAAGTTTGTGCTTAAACACATACTCTTTTGAAAATCACAGTTGAACATTCTGAGATTCCTGCCTTCATTCAGTGCATGTGTAATATGTTAAATGAAGGCTATGGAGATGTAGGAACACTCACCATATTACAGTATATTTATTTATGAGGTTGTCATGTTAAAAAGCATATTATTATATTGATGTCTTATCATTTGATTGCAGCACTAGAAATAAGCATGGTGCAGGATTTTCTAGCTATTATTTTGAGCTAGTACTTAGTAACCCAACACAAAAGCCCATTGTAATGCTAGCCAGATTGCATTCCCCATGAGAAAGGCACCTTCAGGTTGTCAGGCAGTTCAGAGCGTCCAGCATAGCCAGGGTTCATGGTGATGGCAACAAAGCAGTTGGGGTTAAGTCGCAGCTCAGTGCCCTCAAAATCAAAGTATTCAAGCTTCATCTGGATGGCTCTCTGGATACACAGGATCTGCTGGGCCACCACCGACAGCACTTCCAGCTCAATGCGGTTGAATTCATCAAAGCACGCCCAAGCCCCCGATGACGCCAGCCCTTTGAAAAACTGAAAGATGCACAACACAAAGATGACACGAAGACTGGAGGACAAGGTTTCCTTAATATTTGCAATCTGATCATTTTTAAAGGATATTTCTTTGGCAAATGCTTTTTATTTTCCTTTACTGTATGAAATTCCTTACTAGCTGCATATCCATTTGTATTATTAGACAGTGCATGCATTATGCATTGTTCTCTGTTATTTCTAAATATATATATTTATATTAGCCATATACAATTTCTTGCATTAGGAATTTGTCTTTTTCACATACCCCAGCTTGCTCTCCATGAGACACACAGACAGAGAGAGAAGCTTGGGGTCAGAGCGCAGGGTCAGCCATTGTACAGCGCCCCTGCAGCAGTGGGGGTTAAGGGCCTTGCTCAGGGGCCCAACAGAGTAGGATTTCTCTGCCAGCTGCGGGATTTGAATCAGCAGCCTTCTAGCCACAGGCGCAGATCCTTAGCCACAGAGCCACCGGTCCGCCCTCAATGCATGTTATTTCACATACGAGTAACATATCCTGCGAAAAATAACTTTTCCCAAGACTTCTCCAAACTGTTTGTGGGAAACAGTGATGTACAGTATGTAAAGAAGTATAAGGTACAGTTTGATTTAATGTCACTGTGTATAATTCTAAATCACTGTTACCAGTGTGCAGTGAATTAGTTACCTTCCCCATAGCCAGGTAATCCAGCCCATCGGAGCAGTTGAACACCACACACTGCACTGCCAGTGCCTTGGCCAAATCCTTGGTGGTCTCTGTCTTTCCTGTCCCTGCTGGACCCTCAGGAGCCCCCCCCAAATTAAGATAAAAGGCTCCAATCTGCAAAAGAGAAACATAAAGGGTGAGAAAGAGAGCATTAACATTGCCAGAAATACAGAACGTCCAAGAGATCCACAGTTGTAGACAAATAGAAATTGATATCTGATTCTTACACTTTGATAGATGTGTCTAACAACAGGAGATTTTTGAACACATTTGATCAAACAACATGGAACGCTATCATAATGATCAGGAGGTCTGTAGAAAAAAAACATTTTTAAATGTGTTCTAATAGACATATGTGTTTCTTAATACAAAGATAGTACACCATATACTGTAGGTAGTATACAGCATATGGATGTTTGCCTGTTATGCCTTCCAGCACATAGGGGCAGCAACATCCTGTTGCTGTTACCGTAACACTTGGTTTTTACAGGACAGGGTTGTTAGCCTTGTGCCCAACCTCCAACATGGAGGACCTGGCACCCGAGATGAGACACAAACCCACTACCCTGATATTATGAGTCTCATGCTCTACTAACAGAGCTAGCCGGGGCGCATACAGTATACGTAGTGAACTATATCATGAAGTGTTGGCGTGTACACACATTACACAATTTGGGTTACCATTCTAAACTTTGCATTATCATGTAATTGTACATTTTAGTGTAAATATAATTTATCTTGACAAGTTGGAACATCACGTCATCTCTCTGAAACGCACAGATCTCATGCACTTTAGTTATGGATATTTCAGATGCTTTTTGTTGCAGGTCTATGCTTTGTTCTGTTAAAATCTTCACTCCCTTTACCAGAGTGCGGTAGCATCTGTCGGTCAGGGGGGTGATGACCAGCCTGGGGGAGTTTCCCAGATACTCGTAGGCATACTTGACGTCACAGTTGATTATGCGGACACGTGCGTTTTCATTTTCCCAGTAGTACCGCAACTGCGCAAGCCACTGGAAGTCTGTTTCATGTGAAACACCTAGAAAATTCAAGAGCTGTTGTTACATAAGGAGGAACGTGTCACTTCCTTTCAGAACATTACCAAAAATGACTACTAAAGCCTTTCAATCTCTACCACAAAGGACAGAGTTCTGTAAATTTGTGCTCTAAGGAAAACGATGAGGTTTTAATATATACTGTATAGAGAACACTAAGAAAACAACATGAATTATTGTCTGCCACAATTAGATCAACAAATCAAAGCAAAAGGTTATGCTTTCTCTGTATTGACCTCAAAGAATTCAGAACTATATATTTATAAGTCTAGCCTTACATGCAAAGATATGGAGATAATGTGATTAAAATTAAAAGTTTTATATATGGTTAAAAGATTTCAGAGGAGAGCCAGTATGAATATAGAAAATAGAGATCTTCACTAACTTATTTCTTTGAGTAAGCAACAATTAAGGATAAATGGAGAGCTTCTGATTTGTTATATGCGGATTTTCCAGACGCTCCTGCATGAATTAGTCTTTTTAACCACAGAAAAGGTTAATTCACGAGTCTTGGTAATGGAAGAAACGTCTAATTGGGGTGAAGTGGTTGAAGTGGTTAAACATAAGAATGGTTACAAATGTGAGTAGGCCATAAAGTTATACAGTTATAACGGTACAGCTATGAGGTTAAAGGTCCAAAAGGGACCCATCTGAGGTTCACTGCTCCAAATTTATATCAGTGATCTTAATACTCATGGTTTTCAAAAACTTGCCAAGCTTGCAGATGCAATAAAAATGTAGATGCTAAACCCTTTAGAAGCAGCAAAATTAAATTTTAAAAGATGTAGGCATTACGACTAGACTCCTGGCCACTACAGTTTAATAAGGTCAAGTTTCTACGCTTAATATACAGGGCCGGATTTTGGTGTTCATAGGCCCTAGGCACTTTCACTCCGAAATGTGCAAAAATAGGGGTAAACGCCAACTGAATTACGTCAATTGACACGATGCACTTTGAACTATTGGAATACTAAACCACGTGATTGACAGAGCGAGTCGAGCGACCATCACTTCTAAACTTCTAGTTTCTAGAACAGCCGCTAGAGAGCGTATGATTATTGATTTGGTGCACCTAGAGTCGATCGCAAGCATGTTTTTTCAGCTTTTCGTTAGTCACTAGTGTTTCCCTCCTTCATAGGCCCTAAAAATTTCGTAGGGAAATGGGAATTTATCATTCCTAACTCTGCAGTCAATCACAAGACTTAGTACCTTTCTCAATCATCTCCATCACTACATCCCTGGCATGTACATCAATGGTGACCAAAGCCCCCAGTGTAGTTCGAGTCTGTTTGGGCAGCTTTCCTCTCACCAACTCCACAATGTCATTCAGCTGGTTCTGTAATTGCTGGTAATAGTTCTTCAAACCCTGCAAAACACCACGTGTTTCAAGACCTGGATCTATTACACAAGGGGGGTAAAACACACATCCTGGTAGTCCAGGGTATGTGTTCCACATCAGATTAAAGGAAACTTGCTTTGAGGAATAAGGTAACATTTATCAAATTCTTCTTCATAGAGTGTAGCTTCTTTTAAGATTAAATATATTTTTTAAAGAGTCATCTAACCAGGTTTCATTTAACAGATACAATTATATGCATGCAATTTATTTTTTTTAATTGCTGTGTAAAAATGATAAAAACAATTTGGCTTGTAAAACATAGCGGAATGTAATGAGGCATGACAATCAGTTGATTGTACAGTAAATGTGCAATCATGTGCAACCCATTAGATAAAATGTAAGCAATTAAAAGTTGATTTTGATCAATGTACTCCTGAATGCAGGGATGCAGTCTTTACCTCTGGTCCACTGCCAATGGCCTCATGGACCTCGATAGTCCAGAACATCTGAGAAACACATAGCACCACCTGGCCCGGCCACTCTCTCACCCAGTCTTTCCTTGCCCTCTCAGGGTAGGCCTGTAGCAATGGAGTACATCCATATCAGAACAGATCGCACTGATCCAAATAAGACAAGTATCATAATGAAAGTGTATGACACATCAAGGGCTGAATCTGCATCTTCATGGTCAAAAAGCGACAGAGTTGAACAAAACAGATGACTTTACCAAACTCACATAAGTACAGTTATCATTCTACTGGGAATATTACATATTTATGACTCGCTAAATAAATAATCATTAAGCATCCTGAAAACAAAATAAAAGCAGAAGCTTTCTGGGGCCAATTTTAATTCAATTCAATTCAAAATATTTTATTGATCTCCATGGGGGCAATTTAATCCAGTTTAAGCTGAAATCTACAAATATCCTGCAAAGATTATTTTGTAAAATGAATGGGTTCTGATTTGCCTGATGCTAATTGTCCTGGATTCTGGTTTCCAGCTAAAGTTAAAGCATAAAAGCATGGTGGTGACTGCGTGTCTCAAACATGGAATCCCCGCTTTCCAGGTGCAGCTATTGATTAAGAGGCGCAAGAAACCTGCAGAAGTTTTGTCCTTTAAAGACCCGATCCATGCACCTCTGACCTTTGACCTCTAAAACAGCGTACCAGTCTGGAGCGAGCCACCACATCCCGGATACTGCGTAGCATGACGTCCTCCACCTGCACCAGCCACTTCTCCACGGCCCCCCGCGCCTCCGAGGTGGAGATGAGCTCAATGAGCTGAACCCGCTCGCCCTCGCTGCTGTACATGGCCTGGATGTCGAGGTTGGGCAGGAAGTCCAGCTTCGCGATGCCCTCGAAGCACTTCTTCAGGTGAGGCTGGACACGCAAGGGGTCCTTGGTCTCGGACAGGATCTCCAGCATCTCGTCGTTGGACAAGAAGAAAAACCTGTAAGAATCAAAGCCGTTCAATTTAACATGCTGCTAGCCCTTCATCTGCTCATCTGTGGACAGCATGTTGCACTAATGTACTTTTTTGGACACTGCATTAATATACTGTTTTATACTGTGGTACTTTCAATCTGTATATACCTATGCGCATTTTGCACATAGTTGATTGTTTAACAGTGACTCTTAGCATATTTTGCACACACCTAACTCTATTTATTTTACTTTATATCGCTGTACTTACTTAATTTTTAGTCTATTCTGATGTCGAAGTTTTTGCTTGTCTTGGGCTGGGCTGCTGTAACACCTCAATTTCCCTTCAGGATCAATAAAGTCTTATCTATCTCTCTAACATGTCCAGATGATTATTTTCCCTCCCTTTAGACTTCCAATAGCTAATTTCACATGATGGACTGTACTTCCCATTTTCTCAACCAATTTCTTAAAGCCAACTTATATTAAAGAATAGGTAGATGCAACAAGCTATTTCAAAGTGCATTTTCATTTTATTATGGTTTCACATTAAAGAAATACATTATTTTTCAAAATAGAAGATCACAATTTATCAAACTATTCATTTTTAGATAAATGTTATTGATAAAATCCTTTAATTGCTGAGTCTTAACGACATTACAACTAAAACATCAGAAGGCAGGACAGCTTGAGTACAGTACCGAGGAAAGAAGAGCCTCTTCTTCTCCAGATAGGCATTCAGTCCCTTCATAATCTTATCCAGAAGACCATTAGAGTCCTGTAGCTTCTCCAGTAAACCAGGCAAAGATGTAGCAGGCAAGACCTGGGGTTGCAGTTTAAATATGTACAACTCAAAATTAAGAAAGAAAAACTTTACCGAAAGGATGGTATCTTGTTTGGTCTTGTGTGGATTTTGCATGTTTGTATGTTATGCTCACATAGATTTTCCCCAACATCTCCCAAAGACTAGATTTAACTAGACCTAAAGTGATGAATTGGTGTCCTATCCAAGGGGTGAGCATTCCATCAATGCTTATTTAGATTCTAGGACTAAGCTATGACTTGCCACTACCTTCACTAGGATAAGGGCTTTCTTATAATGGGTGAATTAACTACCTGATTTAAAGCTTTGGTCTTCTTCATTTTATAAGACTGAGGAAGAAACATAAAAACGTATTTATGTGTTAGCAGTGCAAGTAGAGTACCTTGGGGTCCTTCACACAGTGCCTCATGACGTCCTTCCAGTGCCTGTCCACAGTCTGGAAGAGACGGCCCTCCTCTGGCATCTGCTGCATGATGTCCTCTGAAGAGAAGATAGGCTCCAGATAGAGCCACTGAGCCTGCACCTTGAGCCACTCGTCAATGGTCTCCTGGATATGGATCAGCCTCACTTCCCACTCCTAAAACACACCCACGCTCTTCACATCTCGCAACACAAAAGGCCAGCACCTTACCTCTTAATCCAGGAATCAATGTTCTGCAACCCATGCTCTCCTCAGTATAGAAGACCACCATTTCCTTTCTCATTAAACACATTTTGCTCCTCTTCTTTTTGAAAAGACTTCTATAGCATTACCAGACTATGGAATTCCCATTTCACAAACATTTTTCTATCATGGGTTTTGTTTTCTACATTTTTTAATACATTATTTAGATTTCTCAGTTTATGCTAATCAGTCCTCAAACTTAGAGTCACCAATTCTTAATAAATTCACTGCCACCTCTCTTGAACCAGGACAGGACAGCTGAAGGCAACATGTTCTCTAAAATGTTCAGTCAGTCTGGTCATCCACTACTTCATGACACCATCAGCCCAGAATGACAATAGAAGTGCTAGGACATCAACTGTAATATTTACTGATAGCACTGCAAACTCACAGCTGGCCGGAAGCTGTATCCACACAACTGCAGCCCACTGTATCTGTTCCACTCGCACTTTGTCCAGGTCACAGTCGGATAAACCAGACAGACCAGTTCTGTATTGATTTTAGAGACCAACGTATAATCTTAATAGGTGCTTTTAATGGTGGAGTCATTCAGGAAACAAATTTTAGATTCTTTTATTGCTTTCTTGGTGCCATAGAAGGGTACTGAGAATTTCTGATAATTTCTCAGAAACTTACTTTGCATTAAATTAAATAACTAGGTTTTTGCTTAGGGCAAGATGACTTAATAACAAATAAAACAATAAAAAAACAAGTTTCACCATGGAGCAAGTTGGAAGCAGTAATTAAAAACTGTATTAGTAGAGTGCACCCCGGGAGATTAATTAATGCCATTCATTGTGAAGGCTGAAGCCCCTGATCCTAATATTGCAGGTTCAAGTCTATATTACTGTATGACTATGGCTGTTTCCCAAGTGGCAGTGCAGAACTGACTCAGCAACACAGTGGTAGGGTTAGCAGTACAGAAAATGCAACCATATGATGGAGCCATATAAACCTGGCAATTCCAGGTTTGGTGGGCAAATGTAAGCAAACTTTAAAAAAGCATCATGCTCAAACCAAACCATTTTTATATGTGAAAAAAGTGAACATTAAACCTTAGATGTTATTGCTTTTTCATCAATGAAATTTCAGTGCGCATGAAATCTGGACTTGCCTTGATTTCAGTTTCAAAGGGCTTGATGAATGGTGAGCCTCTCATGGTCTGTGTCTTCACTATCTGGTCATCCAGTGTGGTCTGGATCTCATCCACCGCGGTCAGGATGGACACACCCGACTCTCGATAAGGGTTGTAGTGGAAGGAGATACTGTCCCAGGTCTCCACCATGGTGTGCATTGCCTTTTCCAGGGAAAACTCCTGCAGAGGAAGAACAGAGTCCCACCAGGTGCCATTGAGACAGAATCATTCCTTGTGCAAGTTAGACAGGTTTTGTATGGGAGATAAACCAGTGTTTGCTGAGCTTGATTCTATCAGTTCTAAAAACAAAATAAATATAAGACTGTCTATTTCAGTAAGCACATTCTGAACACAAGATTCATTGTGCTACCGTTTTTTTTAATTTGATGTTTTACATCCACTTTATTGGAACTTCTTAATAAGCTGTTGGAGAAACAAATAGAGAACAGTAAGAATAACATTTTTAAAAGGACTTTAAATCTTAAAGTAAATAGCTGATTTCTTAAAACACATGTAAACCACATTCCTGAAAAGTAATAATTTTACTCTAGCAAATTTTCATCATCCATCATTCCTCATTCAGATACTTCCACCTTCATTTGCAGTTAATAACCTCTGTGAGCTTCAGGTCCTCCACAATGGTGCCAGAATGTGTAGGTTTTGCAAGCTGACAGGGTGAAGTTGCAGCTTGAAGAAGCCTTAAGAACACTGGTCTTTGTGATCTTTACCTGAGGTAAATTTCTTCACACCTCTGCTTCCTGCCTAACTTCAAAAAGGCTCCTAGAAAGGTCAAACTCAGGCAATCATTGGCTGTATTTGTAAGTAGAGTGAGACCTCTCCCCTCCAATTCATTCTAATCACAAAAGGATGGTGAGATTTGTTTTTGTGTAGTACTTATTTCTGCCAGTGATACCACATTGTCTTGAAAGGCTTTATTGTATGGAACCCATATGGTACCCACCTTACTGGCAGCAGCACTGATCTGCTCAAATTTATCCAGGTATGGAGCAAGATTCTGCTTCAGGACCTTCCTGAGGGTTGTGCCCGAGTTGGGTGTTAGGTCATAGCCCACAGTCTCCGACATCTGGGCCCAGTGCCGTCCTCTGATCCCCGGGTTAAACAGAATAGAGACCAGGGGAAGATGTTCCTGCAGATTAACACAAAGGCATAAGGGTAAGGCAAATGGCTAACACAACAATATCTACCTTCTTCTTTTGTATTTCTATCTTATTGGCAATATGTGGCTAAAATAGCATATTTGCCTTCTCCACCTCCCCCGCCTTAACACAGATAAGTTTGCAGTCTGGTCACAGTCCTCTCACCTATATAAGAATATCGAAAAGGTCTATGCTAGCCTGAAGTGAGTCTAGAACAACTGATCATCCCATAGATTGAACTTGAACTTGAACTTGATTTAATCTCCAGAAAAAAATTGTAGAAGAATTGTAGCCATCATGTAACCAGATTTAAATACAAAAGTTAGTTGAAAGTTGAAAAGGAAGAAGTATAAGTTAGTTCTACACAGAAAAGTATGCACCCAAAGACATTCTGCATAGCAGAAAGATTGTGCATTTTATTTTTATTTACTTTTCAGCATGGATATTCTTATCGTTTTGCTATAGCTTGCAAGTCCTCTTTGGGAGGTGTGTAGCAGCACCTTGAACTCTTTGACTTGCTCCATGACATGGGCGCAGATCTGGGCTGTGGGGCTCTCCTGTCTGCCCTCCTCCTCCTCCCCTCCTCGCTCTTCTCCAGCACGCCTGCGCCCCGAGACTTTCATTCGCTCCTGCTCAGCCTTCTTCTGTTTCTGCTGGAAGAACTTTAGCATCTTGTAGACCTCCCTGAAGAACTCGTCCACCTCCGCCTCCGTTGTCTCCGCGTTCAGGTCTAGGAAGGAGCCATCCATCCACCTGGGCAGGAAGGTGAGGGTGAAGAGAGCAAAAGGAAAGACAGAGGGAAGGAAAACCAGGTGGAAAAATGTGGGAAAACGTTAGTCAAGGAAACTCCAGTACAAAGCAATGATAATCTGTAAAATTACTGACAGTACAGATTTTGATAGGCATTAGCTCACTTGGGTTATAATTTTAGTGTCTCAGGTGCAAGTGGTTAATCTGAACAACAATGAAGTGTTCTAATGGAAAATGATTCTAGAAAATCAATTTTCTGCAAGAGTAGTCTTGATTTCTAACTGTAGAAGAAATTGCGCCAATATGTATACGGCAATCTATAATAAAATATTCCAAATCATTTAGTAAAAATAACTTATATGGAGTTGTTATTAATCTGCGTTAAATATCTCCTCCTTCCTCCAAGCTACCTCTTCTCAGTCCGCTGCCACTTCAGCACCAGCCCAAAGAGCTTCTGGTAGGGCTCAATGTTTGCTTTGATGGTCTCCAGCTCTGGGTAAATGGTCTGTTCCCATTTATAGAGATCTTCCTCTTTATTAATAAAGGCAATGGTATCTTCTGCATCCTGCAAGCGCTTCTGCACAGTTCTTACATCGGCCACATACTGTAAGAACAAAACACGCTTTTAAATAAGTATCAATGTTAGTTATTAACTCTGGTGATCAGGAAAAAAAGCTAATTTAAACCTGACGCAATATAAAAACAACTACTTAAATGTTCGAAGAACTTACAGTATATACAGTAGTCTCTTCTTGGGCTTATATGTTATGCCTATGTTCTTGAACAGTGTATTCCTTTCAGAGAACTCAGTGATTCATTTTACAAGATTTAACTTTCGTGTTTCATTTAACAAGATTTGACTTTTTTTTTCACATCAGATGTTTTCAGAAAGTCCATCCATTGTCCTTACTGACTGTTTAGCCCCTTGCCAGTTTTGAAAAATCAAGTCCTTGTCTTGTCTAAAGGCTGAAAGGGACATTGACAGCTACCTGTTGCATCATGTCCAGTTCAGAGCACTCAGCAAACTCCTCCATCCTCTGGCTCAGCTTCTCCAGTTCCAGCATCACCTTCTCCCTGCGGGCCAGTAGCTCGCTCTTCCCTTTCTCCCTGGCTTTCTCCATCACCTGCACATGAGGTCACAGCTCACTGCAGCCTTACAGCTCATATCCTCACTACCACATACTATGCTTAACGTGGCAGGTGATCACATTGTTAAGACTGGTGTTTACCTCATCATTTAGATCAAAGACTGGATTGATGTTCTTTGGCCAGAGAAGCACTGTTGAATTTAAGGCCAGGTCTTCAGGAGTGAACATGTAAACATCCAGCAGGTAGTTCAATCGGCGCTGGACTTCCTGTGGGAGTATGCTGTTATTCTGAGACTGGCAGGACAATGACACTTTCAAAAGTTTGTATGTACTATTACAATTTTAGTGTTTAAAGCTATTTGTTTGAATTAAGACTAATGAGAATTCCTGGCATTTGTGCGCTACTTGTAACCCTGAAAGATCACAAATGATGCTTTACACTTAGGAGTGGACCCACTTCAAAGTGCAACATCCTACTCAGAGACACATAGCAGGAATTTTGAGACATCATTACAAAAAAGACCAGGTGCAGAACTGAGAAATTTCGTCACCAATGGAATTAAGTGGGACCTTTAAGCAGGCCAGTATGTATCAACACAGAATAGAATTTAGTCAGCAGGGTTAACATCTATATTCCTATAGACAGTGCTATAATTAATATAATTAATTATCCCATAGCATAATTAGTTAGGAACCTTAGTCAGAAGAGGAAAAGCACAACCTAAAGTACAGTGTCCCTGGTTACAATAGCAAGGCACTATTTAGGAAGTTCTGGTCTTGAGTCCCACATACTGTTCTGGTCCACCAACACCACTAACAGAACCAACCTGGTTTTCCAAGGATGTCTCCCATCCTAGTACTGACTGTACATCTTTGTTTAGTTTATAATATCTGATATAATTAATAAGAAGGGGGCAACACTACAATTGAAAAGGCTCTAATAACATCTACTTGTTGCATGTCTATGCTGAAAGCAGAAAATGTAGCATTGAATCCAATTTTTGCTTTGTCATTTCATCTAAAAATTAACAAATGTAAATCATAATGATGTCAACATAATTTTATGGTTATGGAACTGTGTCGGTATTTAAAGATAGTACAAGAAACAGCACTCACAAGGATCCTGCTGCTCAGTTCCTGAATTCCCTTTGTTTTGGTGTGTTCCACATAAGCAATCATCTCTATCATTTCTTCCGTCGTCTCAGGAATCCTCAGTGCTGTCTCTTTGATAGTTTCAAACTCTCTACAAATCCTGTGAAAAAAAAACAGGAAGGGTTTACAGATCAAATTCAAAGAAATTGTGCAAAATATTATGTCCCTGCGATAACCTGCAATTTCAGATTATGTTGCTACATTTCTGTGCTGACACAATGTCTTTTCCTCATTCCCTTTTTGATTCAAATCACTTCTATATGACCATAATTTACTTTTCAAGACTATCATCTACTTCTAAACTGACTACTTTATAGAAAGAGAATGCTGCTTCCAAAAAGACATCTGTTAACCATCTCTTGTATGATGCATTTCTGAAAAGAGAACTTGTGGAAAAGAGCAATGTTACCGATAACAATTGTTTCAATAAGTGCTAAAAATGAACTTTTTTGGCTGGTGAAAATAAATATATTACATAATCACACATGCCCTCCTGCTTTTGTTATGTCCAGTAGAGTTTGAAAATATTACGACATATAGAACTTGCCCCAGTGATCTCAAAAGCTCAAGTAGGAAACACTACTTTATCAGAAATACTCACATCTGGTTGTCCTCGCTATGTTTGGTGACCAGGCGCTCCAGAAGAGTTTGGGCGAAGGCTTTGGCTTTGTTTGCCAGCCCCTGCTTCAGGTCCTCGCAGTCCAGCTGCACCATGTCGAAGTGTGCTACTGAAGGCAGGCTCATGATGTCCCTGGACAGGGCCCGGAACTCATCCACCATCTGATATCCACACACACACACAGCATGCTATAGGAGTGCAGTTTTCCCACACACTTTTATGGAGACACACTGGGGGATATGCCATTTATATACTCCATACTACCAGTTGCAAAGTCAGGTTAATGTTGAAACCATGATTACTTAGCAAACTTCAAATTGTTTTAAAAACATATTACACTTCAATGCAATAGCCCCTCTAAATCCAGCTGTGTAGATACAAGAATGAATTTAGAACTGCATATGATTTTTGAGTGCTATATTTATCTATAATAGCTGCACAGTAAATGGGTACATGGACGTTTTCTTTTAGAGGAAGCTACATACTCCCAGGAAGTGCTTAGAAAATGAGATGTCCTATCTCAATATTCAACAGAGTAGTCCTGGGAAACCATCTTTGTGAACAACACACTTATTTTTGAGCCTTAGATTATAAAAAAGAAATTCAGGTGGACAGTGTCATATCTTCCTTCCATACTCACTTCAGTGTACTCATCAAATGTGTGCTCTTCGTCCATAAAACTCTGTACACGGGTCTCAGCTGTCCCATTGACAAGCCAGTCATAACTCTCAACTAAGAGGCAACACAAAGTTAGTGGTTTCTCTCTGGATTGCTGAGATGTATGCAATACCGATACAGTCCGAGAATAACAGACCAAAAACTGCATGTCTCTGGTTGAAAATTATGGACTAAGATAAAATTATCAACGTAACTAACCTATGACTCAAATCCCAAAACAAAAAGGCACCATAATATAAGAAGGGTTCCCTAGTTTTTTTGTCATAAATTTGTCATAAGTCTGTAAAAATATACATCACATATCATTGACTGAGAGTAGCAGAGCAGTGAGTACTATACATGGAACAGAATCCCAACTGTAAGACACCCTCAGGATTTACAATTGCAATTAGTTAGTCACTACATATAATTGATACTGACTCATTAACCATAAATCATACAAATAATTGAAAGCACAATCTATTCATCTATTCAAGCACAAGCTATTCATACGAGGGTTAGAGACCCCTAATCTACAGAACTAAAAACATATATACACATTAAAGAAAATGTTATATTTTACAGGATATTTTCTCGTTTTACAATAGATCTTCAAAGCATTTATAACTACATTCACTGGACACTGATTCAGAAGAATTAGTTTGTTCCATCTGTTTCTGGAGGAAACATAAATGCCTGGGAGATACGTGCAAGAATACTTTACTTAGTATTTTAATTTTTGTATTCAGTTCTAAATAAATAACTGTAGTAACAGGTTTTTACTTTATAAGAAAAACATAAATGCTCCTGTTGTTGTACGTTTTATTAAATTAGTTACAGTAACTTTACCATAGCTGAGAAAGTGCTGTTTGGGGCCCTCCAGGTTCTTTTGAACTGCGTTTCTTAGTGTTGCTCTGGCCCATGTCATAACATGATCAGTAAGCTTGGCGTCAATAACTGCACTGTGGGTCTCTGCCAGCCAAGACTGCACTGTCTGAACTTTCTAATGAAACAGAAAAAAGAAACGAATGAGCTGTAGAAAGCCACAGTTTACTCAGGAGTTTATTTGAAAGGCACATACTAAATTATTTATATTAGCTTTGCACACTACACATTAACATACATGAAGTACTAAATAAATAATATATACATCTAGCCATCACACAAGGAATTAGTTTTAGGTATACCATTATTGGAGATAGGAAGCTTTCTGTAGTGCAACGTAGTTTTCCCCAGTATAGCCAAAAGTAAATTTCAACACTAAAATCCTAACACAGCTGATAGATAGATACTTTATTGATCCCGTGAGGGAAATTGCAGATACTGTACATTAACCAGTCTAACATACTGTTTATTATATAGTATTATATTTTATCACTTTTCTTTCCCTTCTGTTGCATACTAGATCATAAGCACTTAAGGTGCCAACCATTTCAAACTGTAGCTCTAAACCAGCTTCTATGTCTATGTGGGAACTCAGTCCTTTCCCATCAGAGCACTGAGAACCTCACCTGCATGGTGTTTGTGATCTGGGTCAGTATAGACAGGACGGCCTCTTCCAGATCCTGAAAACTAGGATAGAATTCCATCTTCTCGTCATCGAAGGTGAGGTCCATTTTGAAGAGTGGCATGCGGTGGACACTGTCTGCTTCGAAGAGCTTCACGTACTCCTCCACACTCCTCTCCACCAGTGCCTTCAGCTGAAACACAGACCGCACTTTCATAGGCTCAGCAGTCAGAACTGAGAAGATGGATCAACAGTGCTGTTAGTTGCTTCATGCTATTAAAAAAAAATCAGGGAGCTTTAATATGACAAAATCATTAGACCAAACTGATTTGCCACTTTATAGACCAATTATCAAGTATTTAAGTATTAGTAATCAATAACCAATGCAGGATACTTTCATCATAGTATAGTGACATCCAGAATGTCTCAAGGTTTATGTCATACTGTAAACTGCCATACTTCCAATACTCACAGTATTTTACACTGTTTGCTTCGTTACACATTCAGCAAGTACAAGAGCCATTAATCCCAAAACGCCTGAATTATTGCCAAGCAGAAACGTAACAGTTTATTTTTAAAACCCATTAGCCGATTTATCCTTTGCCTTTCGGATACGTATATTTTTAATATACGTGGATTGAAAGCCTCTGCTTCCATTTTGCATTTGATTGTTTTATCTTTTGAAAATCTCCTAATACTGGAGATTCAGCTTGAAGCTTGTAATTCACTGGAATGACTCGTTTATATAAAATAAAACATCTCTATCTATCATCCAACATGTCGCCAAATGCCCAAATGTTCTCAATCAATACCCATTTCATGTCATTTTCGGATCAGACTGCATACATTTACATTTGATTTTTTATTGTCAGAACCACTGTTGCTGTAAAATGACTGACCACCAAAAAAAAAACAAAGCTGGTCACGAAGAGGTGTGATGCAAAAATTCATTACGGTTTCCTGGCGTAGGCGTGTATTATGGGACACCGACCTGATTGGAGACGAGAGTGGAGACACAATTGTAGAACGAGTCCAGCTTGTCAGGTCTGAGGCCGTGCAGCGTATCTTTATTGGTCAGGAGATGGATGACCTTGGGGTACCAGGTGTTCATGAGTTTCTCCTCCATTCGCTCACACTCCAGCACCACTTTGTTATTCAGTGACTCACAGTCCACTGGGCCTTTAGATCTGCACACAACACAGCGCATGTGTCCACAAAGCACACTGTAAGACCTGTATAAATTTTCGGGCAAATTATTTTCTTTTCCGTTGACAACAAAGACTTCTGGGAGCCCTTGCAATCCATCATTTCAAGACTTAAGCTAGATTTGACAGTAAGGTTAAATGAATTAAACTATCTTGCCAAAACTATTATTCTTTTATTCTTTACAGTAAAGAGGACAAGGGTAGTGTCGTGAAATAAATTATTTTAACCTGTTATCGTATTCTACAGCCAAAGAAGCTTTAATATTAATATTAGCAAATATTAAAATAGCAACTTTTTACACATGACATCGGCTGTACAATAGAGTTGCAAAATGACGAACTATTTAACAAAATGAACAAGTAATAGGTTTATTCCATGCTGAAAAAAAGAAGAAAGAGAACACAACGTTTCGGCCGTGGCGCCTTCTTCAGGTGTGAGAGAGACAGGGCAGTAGGCAAAGGTAAAGTAGCGGGAGAACAAAGGTTGGGAGGGAGGAGTGAGAGGCGGGAGCAGGGGACAGAAAGAGAGGCCAATCAAGAGGTGTGCAGTCAGAATGGGTGCAGAGAGGTGTGAAATGAAACTTCCAATGAATGGAGAAAATTTAAAAGAACAGTAGTCTGTCGTTTAGAGAAGGAACAATATTTAACAAAATGTCCTTCCAATAAAGCAATTTATCTGTCTTCAAATATATATACAATAAAAGCAGTGTGCTTCACTTATAAACACTTTAATACAAGTCTTTTAGTTACTAAATTCACTGAAATTTAAGGTACTTTCAAACTTTCATAATGACAATTAGTTTTTCTGTATCTTTTGTCATGTCTATAACTTCTCTATGACAAGAATCAAATGGGCAGGGCTATCAAACTTGGTCCCACACAAGCCATGTTACCTGTAATCTGAAAGATCAGCCAAAAGCAGGTCTGAAAAGGTAGTATAGCCAATATTCAAAATCATCCTCATTGCTGGGTGAAGAATGTGCAGATTCTCTTTGATCTCGTTTCGGCTTTTTTGAACACTTTTGTGCCAGGGTCTCGAGAAATTGAGACCTCTGTGAAAAAAAAACAATCGTACACACGTGATTATGAATTCATCACAACAGATACAATCAAATTAATTGTTCATAACTTACTGTATATCATTAATAATAGTTTGTATTATTCATGGTTTGTATTGCATTTTATTGCTTCCTGCATGTGCTGCTTTGAATGCTCTTTGTGAATTTTACCATCTCATGAAATCTTATGCACCATATATACTAAATGCAACCTGTGCTACACTGATATATGTCCCACATTCAAGCACAGTTAAGTGAAAAAAAATATATCTAAACAGAAACATCACTTAATAATCAACAAATACTTTAGAGTAAAAGCATGATCCAGAGTAAACAGACATAGTAAGGAGAAAGTATTTTGCCACAGTAAGGTTTTTTGCCTAAGTGAGATTGAAATTACAAACTTATTCTTAAACATTACTCCGTGTTTAGTTTAGTGAACTCACCTTGGCAACCGCATCCTCAGATCAGAAGCGTCAGTTGTATGTCCAGTACCATCAGGCTTCACAAGGACACTGTTCACTAAATGACACAAAAATACAACTAAGTAGGGCTCACAGTGCAAAACGTACAAGCAAACCGAAAGCTTACGCAGGGCAGATTTTACTCAGAAGGGGAAATCTCTGATTTTTGTAACTGTTATCCAATGGTTTTGTTTAAAGAAGAAGAAAGCAATGTTTTTGCTGAACGGGTTAAATGACACATCACATCAGGTGTGGCGATCGTGCTTACCCGTGTGTTTCACCATGCCAGACTGGAAGTTGGCACTGACCTCCTGGCACAGCTCGTCCAGCAGCTCCTGCCTGCCAGGGCCCTGGCGCAGCTGGGCAGGCACCCTGGTCAGCATGGCATCCAGCCACCGCTGCTGGATTGGAACAATGGGGCTGCTCTCCACACACTGCTTCAGGAACATGTAGTTCATCTGGCCCAGAAACACACAGCACCAACACACTCGTGACACCTTTCTGATTGATTATGACACGACAACACACTCCTTCACATGAGAAGCCAGGCTGGGGTCATCCTTTTAGCACAGCTGCTCCTCAGAGGCTGCAGTAATGTGGAAAGTACCAAACCCCGACTCCTGATGAAACGGGAAGTTTAGCATAGCCAATCAACCTACTGTATCACCATGTCTCTAGGAGGGAGGAGGAAGTTAGAGTACCTGCAATAAACCCACATGAACACAGAGAATACACACCAACCCCCCCAACAGCCCAGAATTAGATATCAGGCACTAGAGAACTCACCACCTCATGACCCATGTCAATTTAACACTAACATAAGATACGACAATCCATTTTAGGGAGGTGAGAGTTCAATATTGGAATTGTATGCATTTATTCTCATTTCTGCACCACCACACGAACAAAATAAAAATGAAAGAAAAGTCGTGGAGAAAAATGTCACAACTATATGCTGTAAACCGGCACATTCCCAAAGAATAAATGAACAATACACTTACTCTTCGTTTTCTCTGCTCACTGTTCATCTGTAAAAAATAAATAATGTGTTTTATTCTGACAAAAGAAGCTTCTCAAAAAACAAGTGAAAAGAAAAACCTTAAGAAGGAAATATGTGAATGTTGGGATTAATTAACCTTATAAAATGATATTTTTGCCTCTCAGAAAAACAGACAACACCCTACTGCACATAACAGCTTTGTCGTCTATTCATGATGTGAAAAAGGCAAGTGAAATGGGCATTACTATTAAGGCTCTATAATGATCCTTGTTTACTGTTAGAACAAACACAAAATTACAGCTACTGTAGTAGTTTCAACAGTGCAGGCAGATTGACACTACTGCCTCCAATCATGATGATGTAACTACAATACCAGAACGCATTATTTCAAAACTGGAAAAGATCACTAGAACACAATAATAACCTTTATTTCCACAGTAAAAGGGTGGTTTTATGAATAACCCCTTCCATAATTTATTTTGTACAGAAAAAGTTGTAATTAAGTATTAGTGTAGTGTCCAGAAACAGTGCTACAGTATATAAGGAATTATTTTTATTATTAATAGTAATAGTAAGTTAGAAAGTAATGCTTATACCATTGATTGATTATATCAATGATTATTTAATCTGTAACCTTAAAGTATAAAGAGACCATGAATTTATGTTAACTGATATTCAGCTTTCTCTTAGAGAGCTTTGTGCTTATTTATACCGTAGATGGAAGTTCAGGCTCTGGAGGAGTTGGAGTCCTTTTTTTCTGTGTTTCCACTGCTTCCTCGTATGCCTTCATAGCACTGTCCATCCTGAGGGTAAAATGATTTTTGCCATATTTAATATGCATGATAAATTCTGTCTGATAAACTGCTTCACATGATACAAAATCTCCTTATGAAAAGGCCATTGATTTTATTATTGTCAGTCTTGTCAGGAACGACTCCTTCCAGGAGAAACACTTTCACAGCGCAATTCAAACAGAATGGGTTAAAGGTTTATGAAAGAGTCTTGTCCGTAGCAATGAATACTGGTCTATACTAGAAATATTTCCTACAATGGAAATAACTGACTACCCACCACAGTTCTTTACTGACACTCACCAGAAAATGGCAAAAACCCATCCATTAACAGAAAATAATACTTGCTTATGCTTGATAAGTGTTGCAGCAACTAGGCAACATTAAGTGCAAGGAAGGACTAGACCTTAGATTGTACACCATTCTGATGCAGGGCAAAACTATTTTTTAGTATGTATTACCATTTCCGGTGGAATCTAGCAGAAAGCAACTGTTCTGTAGAGCTGATCTGAGAAACCCTTATCAGAAAGCAACGGATGAGAATAAAGGTTCCTGAAGCTGAATAGTATAGGCGCAAAGTAGAGACACGTCCAGGACAGGATGCCAGTAAGGCATCCACATAAGCACGCTGGGACAATTTAAAGACATCTGAATTTGTACACGACATTTAAAGATGCTGGGGTGGCTGGTGGCGCAGTGGTTAGCGATGCTGGGGCCCTGTGTTCACACACAGGATTCCCGTGTCTGTGCTGTTTCTTCTCACAGTCCAATGACATGCTGGTAGGTTCATTGGCTTCTGGGAAAACTGGCATGAATGTGTGTGCCTGTGTGTGCGCCCTGCGATGGACTGGTGTCCCATCCAGGGTGGGTCAGGCTTGGCACCCGTTGCTGGCCAGGATAGGCTCTGGCTCCACCCTTGACTGGATTAAGCAGTTAGAAAATGGATGGATGGATGGATGGATGGATTTAAAGACATCTTGAGAGGCCGGAGAAAACCGGAGCACAGGTAGAACTCCCAGCTTTCAATGAAACCCAGAATCCCAAGGTTGTGAGCAAGCAGTTTTAACTTCCACACCACCATGTCTCCCACATGTGAGCGGAGTCCCACTTCAATACACTTTCCTCTACATCAGTACGGACGTTCTGTGATGGTGACGCACTGAAACCTACACTATGTGGTTCAGCATTTGGCGCTGGTGCTTGCTTCGGTGGTACTTCATCAGCTTGATCTGCACGGCCATTCTGCTGTCCTCCCCTCCACTGCTCTCGTCCTGGACCTCCCTCTCAGCCGCAGCGCTGGGAGATGGGATGGGCGGCAGTACACTGTAATTCTTCAGTCTCTCTCCCACAGGGGGCTTTGGTAACCCCTGTGGAGTAGGCATCTGAGATCCAGAGAAAGGAAGAAACAGCCTATTTCATTTCACATATCTGAGTTTAAGAGATATGCACAGGGCAGAAAACATTAAGATACAAGAACAGACCTAAAAACACAGGACGCCATAAAAACATGCCTGTTTCTTGACAGGATATTTTTTGGTCAAGGTTGTAGCAGCTACGTAGTGTACGCTATACTGTATGATTCCATAACAGTTATCCATCTTTTTTTAACGTTTCATCCTGATTTACGACTAGAACACAAAGGGTTACGTGATCGTATGAAGATGCAAAATACTAATCAACTTTTATTTTACACTATGAATCCACATTTTCCTCTCGGCTGTCCTTTTCTTTTGAAAACTGAAAATATATATATATATTTTTAAGGTACTTTTTCCCTATTTCCAATAAATCACAAACCCTTAAGCGAAATCTAAAAAAATCATTAAACGGAAGTTAGGGTTTAAGATAATCGCACGTACAATTTTTAGCATTGGGTCTAAAAACTTTTTGCGCCCGTTCATTTAACGCCTTACTTCAAAGTATTCGGTGTTGTGCAGCGATTTCTTGACTTCTCCAGTCCGCTCTCCTGGCACTGATAGTAAACATCTGCGTTACCATGGGAACGGCGGAGCTGCCGTGGGTGCGCTTCCGCAGCAGAAAAGGAAGCGGAGTTCCTCCATTACTAATGGTGTTTAATGTGGGTCTGTTTTAAACAACTGCATATTCTACGATGCATAAACGACCGTTTTGATTTACTTTCCTTCACGGCTTATTCTGAATGAAAAGGACCTCACCAAGCTTTAAACATTTCCAACTTAACTTTTACTTTTAACATTCGTGCGCACGTACACCGTGAATATAGCCCGTTGGAACTATTTTAATAAAGCATCCTCATAGAATCATGCAGAAGCTAACGATCGATTGAGCTCTGCAGAATCGATCCGTGTCTTACATCTAAAAATGTCGTTTTGGAATGACGTTCAATGTAACAAGACAGAAGGCCATATCGGACTTTTTTGTAGAAGGCAACCCCGCAGGGCCCACAGATGACTACATGACTACAGATGGTTACCATTTGAAAAACAGTAAGATCACCGGCATGCGAAATAGGGACCAGGACTAAGACCGGAAGGAAATTCTACTTTCACTTAAGATGTTTTTTTTCTATATTCCATCTTGCTTAATTTTGGCTGCAGGAACAAAGTGAAATCTTTTAATCATTGACCCAATGCAAAATAAGAAAAAATGAATCCCAGATGCACATCATCTTATTAGCCCCGTCTTCATTACCTTTCTCATTCCTCTGCTTCAGCCCTGGTGCTTTGGTGAAAAGAGCAGCTACTGAACACATTTAGGTAGCTTGCAATTCTTCTAGAAGTGTCATTTGACACTCGCATGACTTAAATCATGGAGATAAAAGTTCCAGCAGGCAGGAGCTAAACAAAGAGGGACCGCTGAAACCTTCAGCTAGATTAGGGCCGAGTCATGTTGGTGGAACTCTTTCTAGACAAGAATGACCAACTTCTGCGACTCGGCTCACTGGTTTAAGTGGTTCTGGCCTTCGAATGAGATGTTAAGCGGGAGACCTGAATGATTACCAATGACTCCCTGGTTCCTTATAACCACCCATCAGAAGTTACCATTGTGTTAACCCAGGTGTCCGAATTGCACTCCGGGCTTGCAAAATCTCATCCACCTAGTTATTCCTAAATCCAATTAGTGAAACGGTTTCTCAGTTCCTGACCCGACATGCGGTATAGCGAGGCTGCTAACAAATAACAGCTGCCACGTCTTATCCAAGTGTGTGCAATGCCCAGGGATGCAGTGAGCCCCCTCCTAAATTTAAGGTGCTTTGGGATGAAGTACTACATAAATACAAGGAATTTAGAACTATCTAACCCGGGAAAATATGATAGTAAAAAATAAAGATAATCCAATTTGAACACGACTGACCTAAATGGTTTTTTTTTTTAAGTCTACAACAAAAAATCCCCCCCCCCCCACACAAATTAGAAATGAACAAAACAAAGAAAGCCACACATTTGCCCCATGAGCTGTAAAAGTTTTATTGACATCCAGGTCCAGACAGTTTATGATCTGGGTCTCTCCTTCTTGCCTTTGTAGAGGGCCAGGAGGGAGACATTGGCGACTTTGACAACCTTGAAACGCACACCGGGGATATCACCGACGGCATGGCCCTTACGACCGAACCCTGCCACCAGAACTTCATCGTTTTCCTGGGAGGAAAAAATGGACAGATATCAGAAAAGCAGAAGAAGGGGAATAGGGATGAGGTTGGACTATGTCACAGATGAAGTGAAATACACTTTGAGCTTAAAGTGCTGTACTTCATTTTCTTTTATAGTGTGGAATTACCTCTGCACATTTTCACTAACTTATGGGACAAATGTTTAATATACCAAAGAATTACAAACTAGAACTACATAGCGCCCAGGAACTAGTGTCTAAGATACTATTTTTGTTTCCATCAGGCAGAATCGATTTATACTGCTTAGAACTAATTAGTTTTAGTGATTTCACTCCTTTGAACTTAAGATATTAAAGGGGCTTTTAAGGTTTTTTTTTAATGTAGACTTAAAACAAGTCATCTGTAATTTTCTGGATCAATTTCCAGGTATACGTCTACAGACGTTGCTGAAAATCTGTGTATTACCCATTTTCAAGGTAAAGAAAAAATAACCAATTGGAAGTGAAATCAGACAACACAGATTTATGAAATATGCATAACTTTGTAACACATTTAGCATTATCAAAAAATATGATCTTTCCAGTAATCCTAAAATAATTGGTATCATGAGAATATCCTTAGTATTATGCAATAGCCAATTTAGATACTTGATACTAAAATCCAGGCTCTGAACAATTAGATTGCCATCTGACTAAAACATTTCAAGAAATGAAACATTAGGTAAAAATTAATTCTAGCCTATTACGCAAAGTTCTGTACAGTTCCAGAAAGGCTGCAGCCCAGCCAGCCCTGGGACTAACCTCAATGAAGTTAAGACAGCCGTCATTGGGCACGAAGGCAGTGATCTTCTTGCCGTTCTTGATCAGCTGGACTCTGACACACTTCCTGATGGCCGAGTTGGGCTGCTTAGCCTCAACACCCCTGTGGGAGAAAAAACTCATTCATTCACTACGAAAGAAGAGCTGGGGGTCCAGGATATCAGGATACCAAACATCCAGGATATCTACTCAGCTAGATGTCTGAAGAAGGCCAGGTCCATTCTCAAGGACCCCAGTCATCTCGGTCACAAACTGTTTTCCCTCCTACCATCCGGTAAACAGTACCGAAGCATTCAGTCCAAGTCAAACAGACTACGGAACAGCTTCTACTTCCAGGCAATAAGACTGCTAAATAGCCAACCTGCAGCTCCTTTAGCAAATCACCTGTAATGGCTACATGGACAGTTTTCACTGTATTCAGCATAACTGCACTAGTTGTATATACTGCATACACCATGGACACATAGCAGCTCTACCCATATTGAGTTTAATTCAATTTCAAAAAACATAACCTCAATTTAGTGATTTTTGATTTTGTGATTCTTGTGAGCTCGAAAGAAAGACATTTCATTGCCAGCAACTACTGCTGCACGTCGTATTGTTGTGCATTTGATAAATAAACTTTGATTTGATTTGGGTTGCAGGATGTGCAGATCTTTAAATGTAGCATCACATGAATGTGCAGAGCACACTCTTTTAAATTTGAAAATATCCTTTTCTTTTAATCAACGGGACACTCAAAACGCTCACTTAATCTGGAACCCCTTAGCTGTTCACAAGGCATCACCGACAACATTCGCCCATTTCAACATTATTTCAAGAACATTCCCTCAGAGGTTCAGAATCCAAACAGAATCCGCATGACAACACCGTCTCAGTGAATGTTTTAATACAGCAAGCTAGAAAGATTTACTTTATACAGAACGCAAAGGAAATCTTACACTTTCTCCAGGACGATGCCTTTAGCGTGGGAAGCCCCACCAAAGGGGTTGGCCTTCAGGGCAGTGCCCAGGTGAGCCTTTTTGTACTGCTTATCGTGCCATTTCTGCTCACGGCGGTGATTGCGCAGCTTTCTGGCTGTACGAAGACCACGACACTTGCCTGAGGAAAGGAAAGGCAAAGATTAAGTGGGCAGAATCTGATTCCAGGAGATCTAAGATTATTAATAAGAAGAGCAAATGGTACTGCAAGATGATGTAGGCCTGTATAGTCCTCTTGTGTACCTATAATCTACAACAAGAAAGCAGTCAAAATATGATAAGTATTTAATCTTCCACAATTCTTTCAAAGCACTTCATGGTGTACACATCTGACAGGAGTTATATTGCCAGGCCTCAATATTTGTCACCTTTTACTTCCTGTCTACAACTGTCAAGTTATCAAAATTCACATAACATTTATTGAGAATCTTGCTTAAAATGCTTTTACAGTGCCTCAAGTTACTTAAACAAAAGTGATTTAAGTGTTTAGTACACACCTGTAGCTTTTCATTGCAGTCCATTATCAACATCATTTCTCCATTAAAAGGTGAAACAATTCATCGCACAATACATATAAATATTTACCAGCTTTTTATAATGTTCTTCTAAGGCAACTTATGTGTTTTCCACATAAAGTGTTTTAGTGTTATGCCCAGTCCACTCCCTAGTACTTGACAACAGAGATAGACAACTTACTTCAAGTAAACCACTTCACTTGTGAATAGTCTAGAATCCAAATTACGACTGCACACCGATGTCTTAATGGATTTAAAGAACCATGAATAAAACAAATCGTACCTAAAAAGGAGTTTTATCTATTATAAATTTACTCAACACCTCTAAATTTTTGGAAATCACGTCCGCATAAGCCTTTACATCGCATGACATCAGGATATACATAAACATTCACTTTACACCAGCCCTTTTTTATAAATGCTTTTCTACAAAAAAAACACACAAGAATACAGGATTCAAATCAAACGCTCAGCTAAGCCTTTTCCTCTTACCTTGTTAACGATGCGGTTAAACGGTATAACAAGTAACAAGGAACTATTATTTTATAATAGTTAAGAAAACGCTATACTGTTAACATTTTTTTTAAATCCTTATTTCATATTCTAATTGATAAACAACTCCGAATCACGGACCGGAGTGCTAATACCTCGGCCAAATTGTGGCGCACAGGCGAATGCAGCATGGCCGCTCTCCACGTTACCCAACAAGTATGCAAGTATGCATTTAAAAAATCGTCTCAATCACAGTAAAATACCACAAATACAATTAATATACTCTTATAAACCACTTACACGCCTTTTTATTGCCTCGGAGAGACTGAAATGCAGATAAAATGTATTTTTTCCAGCAAAATACAATACCTACCCATGTTTCTCGTCTCAGCGCCCTAGCAGGAAAGAGCGATCCCAGCAATCACCGCGACAATGGCTTTTCGGAAGACCCAATAAGGAACTTAGAAAGCGCCTATTTTTTATGTATTGTAATGATCGTACTTTTAAAATGTACCAATCTATAAAACCTTGTCCAAAATATTTACTTATTTCAATATGAATATTCAGGGAATATTTCAGACACTTTTATTAGTGCCTTTCCTGGAAATAATAGGTGTCTTCTGCACGCCTGATTGAAAAGTAATTGCTCTATGCGCATGTCTTACCGTACACTTCTGGTCATTTTGATTTGTTTCGGTGTTCTTTTTAATTTAATTATAACGGACATTTAATTATTTTTAAATGTAATAAAATAATATTATCAGATATAACTGATAATGGCAGAATATATACCCTCGAGATTGCTTTAGTAAATTACCCAACTGTATAGATGGGTAAAAAGTTAGTCTTATTCGATATCGTCGTCATCCAAATAATAATTAGCTAATAATAGTATTTTTCCATGACTGATATATCCTTTCCCATGAAATGTTATAAACTCAGTAAAATAAAGTGAAAATACTGTTGTTTTGTCTATGTAGTTTGCAGGTAAAACGAAAAACGTTAACATGTTACATAAAAATAAAACTTTTATTGAACAGTTGTAAATCTATTCTGTTTTTGACTGGCAAGGCAAGAAAATATTTACATGTAAAATGCCAAAATCTTTCGTTGATTAAATTATGAAAAAAGGTACTCCATATAGAGCTCCATGCACAGCAAGACACAGCAACAACCGCATCATTAAGTTTGCCGATGACACCACTATAATAGGACTGATCAGTGATGATGACGAGTCCACTTACAGGGATGAAGTTGTACAGCTGCTTAGGTGGTGTCATAGCAATAACCTGGACTTGAACATAAAGAAAACGAAAGAGCTAATAGTGGACTTTCGGAGACACAGGCCACACACTCACAGCCCACTCAGTATTGATGGAACGGAAGTGGAAACAGTCACCAGCTTTAGGTTTTTGGGAATTCACATCTCTAAAGATCTAACCTGGACTGTGAACACTGACTCTATCATGAAGAAGGCTCAGCGCCTTAATTTCTTGAGGTGCCTCAAGCGATGGGGGATGCCAATACATGTGTTGGTGAACTTCTACCGCTGCACTATCGAGAGCGTCCTCACCAACGGGATCACCGTGTGGTATGGCAACACCTCTTCGCGAGAAAGAAAGGCACTGCAGAGAATGGTCAATATGGCCCAGAAGATCATCGGCTGCGGTCTCACCGAGATTAAACAGCTCTATGAGGACCGCTGCCGTGGTAGAATTCTGGCCATCATAGAGGACATTTACCACCCCGGGCATGAGCTCTTCACCCCACTGCCCTCAGGCAAGAGATATAAGAGCATACGGACACTTACCACTAGATTCTTCAATAGCTTCTATCCACAAGCAGTGAGACTGGCGAACACATTTAGCCATCCCCCTCGGACCACACCTACACCATCACCATCTACCTCATTGTAATTTATTTATTGTACGTCTCCAGTCATTGTTTACACGTCTGTATTGTTTACATTCAAACTGTCTGCATGTTTACTTGCACATTGTCTATTGTTTGTTTGTACATTGTCTTGATGCACTGTTTGCACTTTGTTTTGTTTTTTTTACACTTGTTTTACAATCGAGAGACTTTCTGTCAGTAAGAATTCCATTGTACCAGCACCGGTTACATATGGCAATAAAGTTCAAGTCAAGTCAAGTCATTTGTCATAACAAGGGCAATGATGTGATTCCTATTAGAATATTATGACATATTTTAATACTAGAGCCCCAAAGGCACTACTGTACATCAAGAGAACGCAGAATTGCAGCATCTTTACTTTTCAGTACATGTAGCACATAGAAAAGGTTCAATATGTCACAACATAGTGTTCCAAAACAAATGGAAAAAGTGGAAAACCAGTTGTGGCATTTTTAAAATTAAATTTACTAATATTAAAAGACACCATCATTTACCTTTGAACAATTAGAGTTTTAAAAATCATTTATTACTCAGGGGGCACTTCTGTACATTCCTGAGGTACCATCTAAAAAAAGCAGAACATGGATGATGAAACAGGTTGAAAGTAAAGTGGCAGAGGAAATCTATTTTTACAGTATATGCTTGCCTCCAGTTTATGGGGTAATCCTAGTGCTTTTTTTTAGTGTAATTGAAGTGTCTGTAGAAAGAATGAAGAGGATCATAATGCGTGGGTAACAGGTTTCTGCTTATGCTGTTGATCTTTTTTTTTTTCAGATTTGCTGCAGTGATGCGTGTTAACGGCCTCCAACACATCTGCTAATGAACTGCCCTGAAGTGTTTCCATTTCGGTGACACCCCCATTACTGACACCACTCATCCCACAGAGATTATTCTGATCTCGCTTAATACCACTATGGACCAAGGCTACAAACCCCAAATATCACAATTTAAAACGAATGAGCATTTTAAGATTTTAATGATTTTTGTTGCTTTTATTATAAATATCAGTATTCATGCGAGCATATGCTGACTACCACTATGAATAATCTCAAATTATATGAACACTGTACTTACAGCACCTACAGAATGACTGTAGAATGGCATTCATCCTTCTGACTCACACATGGTTTCTGGAACATTAAGCAGACTGAGACACAGCTCCGTATATGGGACACTAATCACACGAAGAGCTGCCCCCAACAATGTTGCTACCCTGTTCTACAGCTAAGTGGTATAGAGCAATCACTGTTAAACAAAAGATGGGCATTCTTATGTTCTTGCGGTTGGGTGCAACAAAAATGTACACAGTGGAGATCAGCACCCATAACCCTTAAATGTAGAGCTTTAACCCCTAATATCATCCATCTATGTAAGCCTCTGACAGCCTTAAAAGTGATCAGCACTACATTCTGCAGTGATGAATAAAGATAATAAAGGCAGGTTTAGAATTCCGATTTTCTTTCTGAAAAATGGAAAATGACTTCTATACTTCTATATAGACTTCTATAATGACTTCTATAATCTTTAATCAAGGTTTACAATGTAAATTAATTATAGTTCAAAAGGGAATTGTTTTCAGGAGAAAGATTGTGGTTGTGTATGTGAGAGGAGTTCAAAGGTGCTGTAGAATACTTTGGTATGATTTGGTATGTCTCACATTTGTGGTATTGAGACACACATTTTGCAGTGCTTTGAAATGTGCAATGCTGTTGTGCATTTAAAGGCGTGGAAAAGCAGTGTTTGGAGAATGTAATTCCCTCAGTCTTGTTTTGCAACATTTTCATTCCACTTCATTAGACAATCTTGTTCCACTTATAGCTTTTCCGTGGGTAACACACATATCTCTAGTGAATTAATTTCAATTATTGAGCCAGTGTAGTGAGAATGTAGGTCACATTACCATATTTTTATTTCTCTCTCTGAAAATGTCAAATGCCTGCTTCAGCCTAGCTGAAGAATTCAATTGGTTACTGTGCCATTATAGGTGCTCTTCATTTAAAAAGAGGGTTGTGTGAGGAAGGTGAAACGGAGCGAAGCAGTATTTTCAGGGTTGGCCAAAAGCCATGTTCGTGTGTGTGTGTGGGTGAGTGTGACTGTGATACATGATTATCCTGTCTCTCCTGTTTCTATTGGCTGCTGGCTGTGTCAGTCGGCGAGCTCAGGTTTAGGCTATATTATCAGAGCAGATTATGAAGCAGCCTTCATCTGTGGCAGTTTCATCTGGTCGTCTCCATGGAAAAACACCAGACACTTATGATATTTCTTTTAATATTATTTGTTTTTCTACAGCTATCACAGTCATATGATCAGGTGCCTGCTTTGGTGGAAGAGAGGTAAGTGAATCCATTTGTATGCTAACTGCAGGAAACAGTAGGGGATTTTACATCATTCAAATTACAATGTCTTTTGCATTCTCTTGCACATTTTAATGCTTTAAACCATATTTGCAAAGTGGAAAGCCAAAGCCTAGTTATTGCACTGAGTTTTCTTCACTTATGCAATTTCGGAGATTGTTCTTTTTTTAGTTTAAACTTTTAAACTAATTTGAATGAAAAACTGAAAAGTGAAACCTTCTTCTTTACATTGGCTTTTATTTGTCCGGTTCTGTGTCTCCCCCTTAGCTTTCCTACAGAATTCCAAACCCTTATTGTCATTGTGTAATTCTTCTGTCTTCTCTCATTGTGTGCCTTTTGTCTCTCACCATATAGTGCTTTGAGAGGCCACTTTTAAAGGCGTGATATAAAATAAAAGTTTTATATAATTGTTAAATAGATGAGAGAAATACAATGTTTGTGGGAATCAGTTCGCAAGATAAATCCTTGTCCACTACATCATAATTGAAAGTGACACAAGCCAGAATAGTACTGAGTTGTTATCTAATGATCTTCAGGTCATTCCTATAGGTATTTAGAGACAACAAATGTGAAAACCTGTCACTATCAATGATGTCTTAGCAAGAGATCATTTCTTAATTCTTTGAGACACAATGACCCATTCCTCTGTCCTATCATGATCGACAGAAAAAAATGATGAAACGTATCATAAAAGAAACAGATGTTGTTAATCTGAATATACAATTATGATGAAATGTACGGTTAAAATGGTAGCTCTGTTACTTATGGCACACAATAGGAGGCTTAATAATAGTTAATTCTCCTTTAATTGCTATATTAGAAGATTTTTTCATGTAAAATTTAAAATCCCCTTACTGTGTAATGAATTATAGATAAAACCTTCTTATGAACTTGATGAAATTTACAAAAGAATGCAGGAACATGGCCTTTGGGAATTTTGTTATTTTTTGGTTTGTTTTGATTATTGTGGAGTTTATAAGACCTGATCCTTTAGGAATAATTTCTTCCTGTGAGATAAATTGGATGATATGATTAATTACATTTGAAAATGTTAAGAGAACATTGATGTTTTTTCTGTTTTGGGTGGCCCATGATCTTCGACTATGGGCATCAAGACTGTTGGACATAATTTGATTTTTGATATGGCTGTGAAAGTTACCACTGCAGTTTGAGACAACATCCTATTAATGTACCCAATCACAACATCCATGAATGAATGGACCACCTGGTCTGCTTAGTCACCTCCACCGACAATAATATTTTCCATACCTATAGAAAATAGCTATTCTATAAACTTGTATGAACATACAGTATAGTCGACTGTCAATATAATGAAGCTTCCAAATGCCACTATGCAGGCTAATGGTCTGCAATTCTTCAACAACAAGCTTGACAACATGCATGAAGATGTTATTTCATATCAAACAGACAAATAAGTCAGGTTATTACTTTCCCTATGGTCTTAGGTCTTAGTTCATACATGCACTTTTTAGTAATTAAAAAATCATTGGTTCTGGACATGTTTGTTTAAACAGAGGATGGTTACACTTAACAGCAGTGAAGAAACAAAGGTTCTAGCAAATTTGATTTCTCTTATGTACCGTTGAAAAACCTACACTGGACTACTGGACGTAAACTGGACGTAAATTACAAATTTCCAACAGAAAGAGAAAAGCAGAGAAAGATAAGTGAGGCTTCCCTTTATAAATCAGAGGGCTGCCAATAGCTTTTCAAGGTGCTGTTAAAACAGCACAAAATAGAAACGCCATCTTTCACCTAAAAAAGGCAAGTGGTATTGTAAAAAGAGTGAAAACTTCCCAAACCTTTTTCCAAACTTCCCAACCTTTTTTAAATCAAATATACATCTGTGTCTACCATTCTTTACCAAAAACTTTTTTTCAAAAGTTGGATGTTTAAATATCCACAGCATTACAGAGTCTTGCAAGCAAGAGACTTCCATTTTATCAGCTCTGAATTCAGGTTGTGTCATCCCCACCAAAAGCAATATTTTCCAGCTTCAGACTGTTCAGACAGATAAATCTGTATTGTAATTAGTGACATACTGCCCAGAAGGTATTGTGGCTATTTAGCCTATCTGCATTAGCCCAGCACAGATGTGGCAACATGCAGGGCAGTGTGGGCTTGTCATGGTTTTAATCTTGCATTATCGGATTTGGTGCAGCACCACAGCGCTAAGCAGTGGAGCAGAAGACTATGAAGACACATTTAATTCTACAGTAGCTCCATATCAGAGCATGCATGATGGATAATGAGAGGTGGGTGACTCACTCTCTTTGGGTCGTTTGATTATATAAATGCACTGTCCCTCTCTGCAGCCCGAGAGAAGGAGAGTTGCCCAGGTACTACAACAGATTCAAGCGATGCACTGAAGTGACTTCCAAGTTTTGGCATGATAACAAAAGGGAGGGATTTACCCAGAAAACAAGGATTGATTCCGAGTGTCACACACCATCGCCTCCACAGGATAGGGCTGTCTTTTCTGCAGTCTAGGTCATGCAACAATTTATGAATGGTACATACCTACAAAAAAATGCACTGGGTTTTTCCTCATTCAGTTATAAGAAAGCATCTGTAAAAGTAAAAGCAGATGCCAGGTGCATTTGTAATTATTATTACATACAATAATAATTATTTTTATGAATGAATTTATCTCCACCATTTGGTTTCAGCCACAACCCTCAGGAAAGGTGTTTAAGTAGCATTTTTTTTACTATTAGAAATGTCAGAATCCATATAGTACTTATTAGACCGAGGTAGTATCAGATTCAAAAATCGCTTTTTTTTCATCTCATTTCCTGTTCAATGTGGAGCTGCTATAAGGAAACTGAGCAACCAGGCTAATATTCCTATTAAAATTCATGCAGTGCTAAATGCTTTTATTTCAGCCTAAATGCAGAGTTCAGATTCCAGACATGATCTTTAAAACCAGTACCCACTAACAGAGTAACTACAGGGCACTACAAAACACACCAAAGGAGACATCTGTATGAATAAATAAACAGTATGAATCCTGTTTATTCTCTGCATTGCCAGAGTGTTCAGCTCCATCACGTTCCACACTGACCCAGCTAGAGCCTCCTGCTCCCCAGCCACTCGGCCCCATGCACCGCAGACAGTTGGGCTGCCTGCAGACTGCTCTGGGCTCCTAAGTCAAGGAATGAGATACCAGATACTCCAGACTAATACTAATAATCAGGTCTTAGTGTCTCCTTCGCTAAGCTCATTTTATCTGGCATTATGGTGGCGATTAGATGTTTTAACGGTACGTCTTAGGATAATCCGCCACTGTTGAGGAAATCACCATGAGGTCAGGTTGGAAAACAATGTATTTTTATCATCTTTCTGTGAAGCTGCTTAATGGTGCTATAGGAATAACTTTGTGTTATTGATGCACCCAACACTAGGCAAAAGATTATTTTTTTTACCCAAATCCGTATCTTCTTAACCAGCACCGGCAATGATTATATTACTGACGTGTTATCAAAATTCAGCTAGATGGATCACATGGATAAAATTGATAACTAGGAATCTACAATGTACTTATTAGATCATGTAGCATAAATCTCAGATAAAGCATCCTGATGTCTGTGGACCACCAAGAATCACTGAATTTTCCTTTTATTTTCTTCATCTTTTAGCATCGTATGAACGGGTTTTTGCACAGCTTTATTCAGTAAACAGGTGGCTTAAATATAAACCAGCAGTTGTCAGTATCGCACCTTTTCAGGTCTATTTCTCTTCCCCATGTGCTTAGTCTTTCACTTTGAAACCTCCATGTCTGTGTTGAAACATCATGACAAGAAAACAGAAGTGGACATAAAGTCAGCAGTGTGCACTCTGAAAAAGCCCTTGTGATCTGGATTCGTGCAGATCCAGTTGCACTGTCACAGTTGTCAAAATTGTGCACTTTGGACACAAGACTATAATGAAAGTAACAAATGGAGGAGAGACATTTCAGCTCTTATTACTCAATTGCTTGTTGTCATCTCTATTGAAAGACTCTATGAAAAATCGTGTAGTTTGGTTCTGCATATTCACAAACGTTTGATTCTCCATTTTTCTATTCTGAATGATCTTTCTCTTGTTCTGGCCCGGGCACTGATCTTGAAGCAGGCACTGGTAGTTGACATGGTGTCTTAAACAAAACAATCACGAAAGTTTCTAAAGTATTGAAGTGTAGTGGAATCTATCCTGAAACATTTAGTAGAAATGTAATGTTTCCATTTCTTGTTCACAGCTCACAGGCTCCCTCATTCCACGCCATCAGTCTTAGAAATGGTGAGTTATTTCTGCTGGAACAACTTTGCAATTATTCTCTGTATAGCATAGATGCTGGAAAAGCAAAAATGCAAAGCACAAAAAAAATCACAAGTATATCCATCCATTTTCACATCCAGGTGCTTTATCCAGTACAGGGTTGCAGGGGAGTAAGAATTTACCAGGTGCAAGGCAAGGCAGGGTACACCATAGATACTGTAACGCAACTGGGGCTCAGGCGGGCACCCTTGCCGCATCTGGTCGGCCCAAAGTATAGGTGGCTCGAACCCGGGACTTCCGCATCTCTCTGCAGCGACCTAGCCCCGTGAGCTAAAGAGAGATCTCTCCACAGCCCAGTAGCTGTGGTCCTGCTATCACAGGGAAGGGCGGTGACGTCACCCGCTCTGGTACGCCGGCTCTTACACACACTGCTTGTCGGCCGTAAGCGTTACAATACGATGCCAATCCATTGCAGAGCACACATAGACACAAACACAAAAAGTTACACCAGGGCCAATTTCCCCAGAAGCCAATTAACCTACCAGTATGGTTTTGGACTATAAAAGGAAAACAGAGCACCTGGAGGAAACCCACCTGGAGCACAGGGATAATTCTAAAGTATTTATTATATAAAAATCTAAGCAAAGATATATATTTGCACATCAGTAAATGCATAAAATAAAGTAGTATATGGATGGGATCCTCTAGCAAACTGAATACAGCCAGTGTATGATTTCATGTGTTGAAATTGATAAATAAATAGCACATTAGGGCTTTTGGATTTAATTATTTTTTCAATACTTAGCTGAATTCAGAGCTGGAGAATAACTTAACTATATTTTATGGGATGGAATCAATTGCATGCAGGCAGAGTTCATTGTCCGATCATAAAAAATAAAAAGAAATAAAAGAAACTTTCTTTTTGCACTTTCAGAAGCAGTGGAAATACAGCTCAACAGTGCCTCTGCAAGTGAGAGTTACTTGCCTACAGCAGAAATCCCACCACGAAAAACCCTGCAGGTAAGACTGCTTTATTGAGCCAGTGTGACCATCTACAGAGATTCTTGTTTATTCCTGACTGGATGCAATTCATTTCACACCGTACTTTGCATCAGATAATTATAATAATACTGAACGTGAATACGATCAGAATAGTTTGTCCATTAATCACTATTTCAATGCTTGTCCATCTTATTTTATGAACCTGCAGGACTGAAACATAAACCCTGAGCTGATCCTAGATGGATCCAGTGAGCTAAACTAATTCCTTTCTCTCTCAATCCCTTTTCCCCTTTACCTACCCCCTTCCCCCCCCCTTCTCCACTCAGCCTTCAGGTTGGCAAACTCTTGCCCCTCCCAGCACAAGAAGGAAGCTTCTGCAGTCCTCAAGTTCAACCCCCTATTCCCCACTGAGTGTGGCCTTCAGTGGGAAAATCTGCATTCTCTTCAGGGCTAAGAAGCTGGTGATTAAGTACAAAAACCACACATTTGTGGATCTGACAGAGAAGACGTTTGGTCCTGATGCTACAGTGGACACCAAAGACTCCACCTGTAGCAAAGATAAAGCCATGTAAGTTAATGGCAGGATCACTTAAAGCATCTGAGGACAACCTATTTCTGTGCATGTGCTGGGTAGAGGGTGGGTGAGTTTGGGGGAGTCTGGGTCTTATGCAGGACTGTATTCTTCTTCATCCATTCACAGAGAAGGTGCTGTACACCACAGACAGCATAATGTGAACACAATCCCAGTTGTCCCCTGGCACTTAGGCTTCAGCCATGCCCTGGGCTATGCCCAGCCATGCCCAGCACCCCTGTTTACAGGAAGGGTGCAGGAGCAGTTCAGCCTCCTCCAGGTTCTCCCTTCCCAGCTCCTTCAAGGACTCCAAGAGCTTTATGCCAATCGGTTGACCAACAAACACACCTGTTGTGAAACAAAACAACAGTAAAACCTCAGTTTAATAAATCACAAATTACATTTTTTTCAGCCCCAAAACACACTATTTTAAGAGAAACAATATGTAAACAGTATATATATATAGTATATGCTTTCTGGATCTGTTGACTTGTTTTTTAACAACTGCAATCAACACAGTCAGTGAAAATTATTTCTGTGCTCTTCACTTCATTTGTCATAAATACACTGTTTAAAATTCATTGAAATATATGAAACACAAAAAACACTCATTGAAAGCAATTGACCTACCCCTGTAGGACACTATTAACATTCCTGAAATTTATACCTCTGTAGTATTTAGTTTTACCTTGTTTTTTGTATTTTACTTGTACCTTGTACTTTCACCATTATTGTGTTTCTGATTTAACAGATAAAATCCCACTTTGGTAGATTTTGTCCCTTAAATACGAAGCCTGTCAAAGTGAAGTCTGTTAAAGTGAGGGTTTACTGTATGGAAAGGTTTTTCTTCTCTAGTACCAGCAGGGTTTACACTTCACGTGCAAACGTAGGACCACTTTATACATATCCTATCACAGGAACCAAAGAATGCACATCACAGTATACCAGAAATGAAAACAAAATTAAGTCTGGGACAAAAATTCACAAACTACCGTTTCTTATGTCAATTGATTGAAAAATTAAATCTGAAAAATGTCTATAGGTTGTTTTTTTAAAGCATACAGACTTTTCTATTAATTGGAATGTGTTCTGAACACATCTCTGTTCTTTACACATGAATTGAGAGAAAATCTACGTTCTAATAAATCCTGTACAAATGCATAACAAACACTTTTTTATGTCGAAACAGACCAACAAGCATGTAAAATGTGAGAATGTTGCCGTCTAAAACCCTTAGTAACAGCAACAGTCATGTCAACATTTGGCACAATTACAATAGTGAAAGACAAGATAAGTAATTAAACTATCAATTGCTCTCAGACAAACACAACTACTGTAAACTACAATATATAGCATCCTATGTAACTACAATATATGCTCTCTCGCTGTGTATTAGATGTTAATATTTGTAAGTAGTTAAATATAATGTCTATATGTTTTATATTATATTCACTCTGTTAACATTCATTGTACTTTAATAATCACAATCTGAATTTTGGCTACAGACTCTCTCTGAGGTATGGTGATGTGGAAGATCTCAAAGGCCTTGTCATAAGGTATGTTTGTTGCTCTTCAATAACACACATGGTTGAATGTACTGACAGTAATGATCATTTGTGGAAGGCTTGAGTCTACAGTATGTAAAAAAAGAGACCACCTGGGATTACATATTCCATATATGAGAAAGAAACAGCATCACTGCTCAGATTAAGACATGACTTGTTTTCAAAGATTACTTTTGGATCAACACCTCGTTCTTGTCTCAATCCCAAGAAAAGCGACGTTTACTTTTCTTCCAAAAAATTTAACTGATCTTGTGTGTTGTGGAAAATAATGAACAGAGTCATTTTATTGCCCATAATGAACTCTACTGCTCTACTGCCCATGCTGGAATGGGCTTCCTTTTGACCCCCTGTCTCAAATATCCTCCCATACAGACTACAGATGTCCAACACACTCTACGAGTCAGCTGGACAGAACTGGTTCTCGCTGGACACAGTACACCTTCATTATAACTGGACACTGGATGCCACCTTCAATGCCACTGAGGTGTATGCCCCAGCCACCTATTCATACCACTGCCAGCACGTCAGCAGCCTACAGAAATACGACACCCTGCTGGTTCCCATCTCTAACAGCGACACTTCAGTACACTGGCACATCACCTTCACCGACTTCCAGGTACGCCGACAAGTTTTACCTTGACAGAGAATTGGCTTGCTCTTTATTGAAGACATGAGAGAGGATTTCAATTGAGGAATCTGTGGGAATTGTGCAGTCATGTGCTCATGTGGGTCTCCTATGGGTGCTTCAGTGTCCTCGCTCAGCCCAAAACATGCTGGAAGATTAATTAACTTCTGGGAGACATGGTGTGAGTGTGTGCATGTTTGTGTCTGCCTTGCACCTATTGCTTGCCAGAATAGGCTTGTTACCCTGTATTGGGTGAAGTGGTTAGAAAACAGATGGATGGGTTAGTTGTAGCTGTTTTTGACCTGTTTGAAGACACTGTGCGGTATATCAAAAGGTTTCCCTCTGCTGACTTGCTTGCAAACATTTTCTTCCTAAAAGGCATTCTCTTGCTCTAAATGAATCCCTCCTTGGTGACCCAGGACAAACTTATTGCTAATATAACAGCACCTATGCAGCAACACACATGAGGCAAAGCACTGGATTGATTGAGTCACAGTTTTGAAAGATTTAGGGGCACAAATGTTTTCTTCCTTTTTTTTCTTGCGCAACATTTGTGAGGGGTGGGAGGCCAGAGGGCAACTTCTGGCATCATCTGGCTGTGGTTTGTTGAACTTGTTCATCTCAAACATAAGTCTTCAGTGCTAATGGACCAGAGTTTCCCAAAATAAACAAATCACCTGTTTCGTTGACCTGTAACTTAAAAGTATCCCCAGTCTTCAGAAAGAGCAAGTGGTGATTTAGGGTTATCTATAAAACCTCTCCAGGGCCAGGGCGAGAGACCTTAAAAGAGGACATACTGTATGACCGGGCAGATGTTTTGTAACTTATTTTTCTCTTTTCTCAACACAGATCCAAGCCTTCAACGTGCAGTCTGGTGAGTTTGCGTCTGCCAGTGACTGTACCACCTTCTTCACCCCCGCCATCCTCATGGGCCTCATCACATCTCTCATCCTGCTCTTAGTGCTGGCTTACGCCCTGCACATGGTGGTGCACCTCAAGTCCATCGACCGATACGAAGAGCACAAGACTGTCTATTTCCCCCGCAGCCCCGAAACAGCCCGCACAGACAAGGACAGCTTATAGGAGGCAATACGTCTCAGTGAAGTCGCCACCGTGGCAGGCAGACCCACAGGCAAGCATGTAGCAATTGGCTACAGAGCTCCCATAGTGTTACAAAGGAAAAAGCCGAGCTGATTCGCCTGGCTGTACTTCACACAGGTATGGGTCCACAAGTTAGCATGCCCCGGAGAGCTTAGGCCAAAGTCTCCCCAGACACCATCCTCCTGGGTGCGCTAACTCAGAAATATCTACTGGCGTGGTGCATGGAGCACAAACAGGATACGGAGACGGCCGCATGGGAGCACGCCGATCTGCAGTCGCCCTTAAGCGTGTTCCGATTGAAGAAGAGAGGTGAATAAAGCACTGCAAAGAGGTGGCTAGCACTAGGACACCGGGGGAAATTACACCAAACTCACGACAGTTGCCTAGCAACCACAGGGACGGCAGAATCTGTGCCGTCCAGTGAAGAGTGCTATCAAAGGAGCATCAAGAGGAACCATTCGAAGGCATCTTCATGCAATTCTTTCAATGTCTGTAAACTTACAAGAAACACTGAAGTATCTGTCTTTGATTAGTCCCGGGTATCATTGCTGATGTTCATCATCTTTATCGTTGTAAAACTACAGAAGAGACTTCCTGTCAGGATTATATTACCTTACTGTTACAGAAGGTGTTAAAATAATATATTTTTTCATCTTCTAGCACTTTATTGTCTTATACAGATGACCACTGAACCTGATGTAGTGAAAGTAATTCACGGAAGGCTGCCTGTTAATCAGCTATTTAACACACATGTCTGACACAATTAGTGTTCAAACAAGAACATCCTTTTGCTGTTTAACCTTAATGTTTTTAGCATGCCAGTGACTCATATCAATTTAACCATCAAAAGCATTAGCACTGTGTAATTTATAGACTGGCTGACAGAGATGGAAGATTTTATGAGTTCCAAGTGCTGTATCTGAAAACTCGTTGTCAGTACATATTAACATTAGCTGTTTAATAAAACATTTAAAAATGCAAATGTCTGGGAAACTTATTATATTATATTGCCAATATGGTATATAGCCATGTTAATACTACCTTAACAACACATAGGTATTTGGTTTTGACTAATAAAGTAACTTGAAAATGCCAAAATGTCTTCTTAGAAATTATTTTTGTACTGAAGTATTCTGTGGTAGCAATGTATTTTAGATTACACCGTATATTGTAGATATAATAAACCTATACAGTGACACTGTGGCGCAGTAGTTAGCATCGCTGCCTCTCAGCACAGAGTACCCAGGTTTAATGCCTGGGCTGCTATCTGCATGGAGTTTGTATGTTCCCCCTGTGTTTGCATAGGCTTCCTCTCACAGACATATTTGTAGGTTAACAGGCTTCTTCAGAAATGGTCCTGGTGTGAGTGTGTGTGTGCTTGAGGCTGTGGGTGCCCTGCAATGGACTGGCATCCTTTAACCCCCCTTGCACCCGTTGCATGCTGGACTGTGCTCCAGCTTTCCCAATGACCTGTACTGTACCTGTCTAATATGGGTAAGAGTGTTAGAAATGGCTGGATGTATTAAACCTAAAGAATGTGCAGCAGACAACATCTTTTTTTCGCTTTCTTTTGGCTCTGAAGCGTGGAATTAACATCTACTCATCCCTATTCTAAATAAGGCCAATCGCTCACTGCAGGTCACTTGCCGTGAGTAACGTTGTGACATTACTGTAGCAGGACAATGGCATCCTCATGCTGCTCATCGGACAACAGCTATCTTGCGAGGTGAGAATGTGACACTTGTGCTGTGGTGACACTTGTCAACCGTTCAGCCTCTTTTAACAGTTTTGGAATGAGCTGGGATGACTTGGGCACCCAGGTGTGGTACAGAATCTCACAAGACAGCATCTGCAGACCAGTGAATCACAGGTGGATAGCTTGTATCAGAGATCACTTTACTGGCCATATACAATTTCTTGCATTAGGAATTTGTCTTTTCGCATACCCCAGCTTGCTCTCCATGAGACACACAGGCACACAGACGGGGAGAGAGAAACTTGGAGGCAGAGCGCAGGGTCAGCCGTCTATATAACGCCCCTGGAGCAGTTGGGGTTAAGGGCCTTGCTCAGGGGCCCAACAGAGTAGGATTCCTCTGCCATCCATGGGATTTGAACCAGCAACCTTCCAGCTTCTGTCATCTCTGTACAATAATGTCTGTACAACTGCTACTAAAAAGATAGTCATTTTCCAGATAACATTCAATAATGTGAATGTATTGCACTTATATTCTATTTCACCAAACGAGATGTTGGATTTAACTGGAACATTTAAAAGCTAAATATTTATTTGTAAAAGTCCAGATTGAGGGTTTAATTTAGTTATTTGGAAGTTAAATTTTATTCATACATTTCAAATTTCTATGCATTTATTAAAGTGTTTTTCAAAAGATTCATAATGACATACACAATGAAAGGCTTGCCTGAATGGTCTAATATTTAGAACTAACAGCAGATCCTATGCCTATCCACATACAGAACTATGTGAAGATCCTAATGTTTTACTAGAACACTTGAAAACATTTTTTTTTCCCTCACTACAGTGGTATGGTTTAGGTGTGGCTTGGAATCCAGTGTCACAAAGGCATTTGCTTTCTTTCCAGCAACTGGTGATTTTTCCATCATACCTTTGAAACCAATTCAGTCATTAATTACCAGGTCATCTTTATACGCCTCTTAACATGTGACTGCAACGCTGAGAAAGATTCCAGACCCTTCTTCCAGTTCTGTGAGGCAAAGAAAAATGAAGTTGCTTTTTTAGAAAAAAATGTAGCTCTTCTTATTCATTATTTCTGGGACTCCAATACTTTTGTTGCTCTTTTAAAGTTTAGTTTCCATTTTATTTTACTTCATGTGTTTGCCTCATCTAGTCCATTCTCCACTCCTATCCTGATTCAGTGTGATATTCGCAATACAGTTTTTTGCAGTACTAAATATGAAGAAATTAATGTTAATATATTTATGGCGATGCTTATTTACAGTACAGAAAAAAACTTCACAAATATATCTGAGCATATTTATTTAAAATAATTTGAGGATTTTCACTAATTTGTATTCTTGTCACTCCAATGAACGGAATCCTTTCTGTATACTACGGGAACGACTCCAGAAATTCCCCAGGAAAGGAGACCATGGACTTACTTATTCAAAGCTGTACAATGCTGCGTATTTTGGAAACCCTGAAACCTAGTAGGAAAGCTGATATTTATATGTTTTAATATTTTGGATTGTTATTAAATTATTTACTTAATAAGGGAATATAAATAAATGATAATATGTTTCTCAATTAAAAATACTAAAATGTAAAGTAGCGATAATACAGACGGGCTTCTTCACTGGAAAGATATGAATAAAGTATAACAGGAGCATCATAACTAGGAAATAAACCCACAACCCTCCAGGATGAATTTAAAGAGCCATCGCCACTAATCCTGCTAGGTACTGCGACAAAATGTAGTACTGTCACATCACATCTTTGAAAAAAAGGCGTTTTGAAGGTTATCAAAAAGAAACAGAATAATTAACACTTTGGTACACGCGACGAGAAACAAAACAAAAAATATCCTGTTTGAAAAAACCTTGCGTAACTTCTACATTACATATTTTCTTACACCCCTATCCGGAAAGCGTACAAAAAATAAACCTAGCCTCTTCCTCGTTGGACGTTTCATCGCGAAATCAATACTCGCATTTTCGATGCACGTACAATATGCCAATTTTAAAATAAAGAAAATTAAATTAAAACGAAACTATAACTCAAGTGGATCTGCTCTTTATTAGCTGCACCAATGAACGGACGGGCCTGATTCAAGCTATGCTTTTTCTGGTGCGATCTTTTGTATCGAAACTGCTACTTTTGAAACGGTGGTAGTTTTACTGTGTTGCAGTTGTCCATGTTTCAAGTTTGATTGAGAGAGAATCCGGCGCTGATGTATAGGTGTCTAGCTTGTATTAGTCACCGTTTTTCTAAAACCTTGTCTCCTTACTGGTTTGGAACTGGGGAATCAGTCTGGGGGCCTGGAAATAGATTTGGCCGGCGGTTCTTCGGAAGGATGGAAAGAGCCGTAGTACGATGCGTACCGTGGGAGACCAAGATAACCATTTCTTTCACTCTGGACGGCAGTCAGAAGCACATGCTGAGGGATCAGACGGAAGAGCTCGGCAAAGCGCTGTCGAGAATAGCTAACAGCGTAATCAAGGGCCAAGCTAAAGAAAAAAGGTCCAAAAAGAAAAAATCGGAGCTGACAGAAGTCCAGGAACCCGTCGTAAAACTTTACTACATGGATGACTTTGTAGCAGAGGACGCGCTCAATGCAGATGCCTGGCAGGATGGAGCCGTTCTGCATGTAGGAGACAGCAGGTACAAAGTGGAAAGAAACCCTCCTGCGTTCATCACCGCAGAGCTCCCCAAATCACTCTTAGCCGGCTTCCCCGTCTGCACGAAGTTGGTGATTGAGTTTGGAGAGCTGAAGCACTGTCAGTTTACGTGGTACAAGGAGAAAGCTCCAAACGCCGAGAAAGACGGTGTGGAAAACTGCTGGATAGAGGCAGGCAATGAACGAGTATTCACGCCGTCCAATGCGGATATTGGATTAAAGCTCAAGTTGAAATGCAGCCCTGGGAACGGCGAAAGGTTTGGGGTTTCAAAAGAGGTAGTAACGCCGGGGCCCGTGGAAGCGGGTCCGGGTAGTTGCACTTTCGACAACAGACATCTGTACACCAACAAGGTCACGGACGAGTCAACGATCAGAGCGGTTTCCTACAATATTTTGGCGGACATATATGCGCAAACGGAACTTTCCAAAACCGTGCTGTACCCCTACTGCGCTCCATACGCCTTGGAGATCGATTACAGACAGAGTTTGATCAAGAAAGAGCTGGCCGGCTACAACGCGGACATCGTTTGCCTCCAGGAGGTTGATAAGTGCGTCTTCGCGGACAGTCTGTCACCTGCCCTCGACGCCTTCGACATGGACGGGGTGTTCAGGCTAAAGGAGAAGCAACACGAGGGTTTAGCCACGTACTTCAGGAGGTCCAAGTTTGAGCTACTGAGTCAGCACGATATAACGCTGAGCGAAGCTTTGCTATCCGATCCGCTGCACCGGGAGCTGTTGGAGAGGGTATCCACCAATCCAGTCCTAAAGGAAAATGTCATACAGAGATCAACGACTCTCCAGGTAAGCGAGAGCAGCGTGACGTGCTGTAATTTGTGTTTGGGCTCGGTAATGTCATCTCGGGAGAATCCCAACCATCAAATTATGATTGCACATCATCGTCTTGAACGATAGTATTTTTTGAATTGTGAACAAAAGTAGGTTTCTTGGCTATTTTGCACTAAACTGTCCTGCTTCACAGTGTGAGCTCAGTAGAGTTCGCGAGAACATCAGCTTGTACGGTAATGCAGATTCAGAAAAAGGTTTTTTTTATCTTAAGGAGTCAAATGAAATAATAGCCCTTTTAACTGAAACTGCCTGTGTTTCTATTTTGCATCACTGGGATGAGACCTGCCCATTCTGAGTACAGTCCATGTTTAAAGACGTCCTAACATGTTACAAATGTTAGAGTTTTGACCTTGTTAATACCTGTTGGCTTGATCTGCGTTTTTGTGTTTTTATCAGCCTTGCTGGTAAATAAAAGTAGTACTTCATTAATACAGTGTTAGCAGGTGATGATAAAGTGGCTGCATGTGGCGTTTTAACCAAAGCTCGTCTCTTCTCCTTAGGTTACTGTGCTGCAGTCAGTGAAAGATGTCTCCAGAAAGCTGTGTGTTGCCAACACCCATTTGTACTGGCACCCCAAAGGTAACGTGAGTTTGAAAGATGTGCCTTTCCGTCCACCATGAGTTTCAGAGACCTTCAATTTAAGAGTGGCTCTTTACCTGCATTACAGTTAAACTCCGACAAACACCTTTTTCATTCATTTTCCAAATGTCGCACAACTGGCATGCTTGAGTAATGTCTACAGCAGCCGCAGCCCCTGGATACTTTTCACTAGAGGCAACACCATCCAAAGATTGAACGGTTTGTGAATGCCTGGAATACCTGGTGAGAAATGCCAGCAGCCATGTCACCCTGCAACTCACAACTGGCAGCCCACTGAAGTTCTGCAGGTGTGAGTCTGAGAAAAACTAAGGTTGCTGCTGCTGAAAAACTAAGGCAGCTGCTCTCCCACTGAGAGCTGGAAGAGGTATTAGTGGGGTCAGCAGGGGGCGCTCACCCTGCGGTCTATATGGGTCCTAATGCCCCAGTATAGTGACAGGGACAGTATACTGTAAAAAGGCGCTGTCTTTCAGATGAGACTTGAAACCGTGGTCCTGACTCTCTGTGGTCATTAAAAATCCCAGGGCATTTCTCAATAAGAGTAGGGGTGTAACCCCTAAATTTCCCATTGGCCTTTACCAATCATGGTATCCTAATAATCCTCATCTATGAATTGGCTTAGTTCCTCTGTTCTCCTCCCCACTGATAGCTGGTGTGTGGTGAGCGTTCTGGCGCACTATGGCTGCTGTTGTATCATCCAGGTGGGGCTGCACATTGGTGGTGGTGGAGGGGAGTCCCCATTACCTGTAAAGCACTTTGAGTGGAGTGTCCAGAACAGCGCTATATAAGTGGAAGGAATTATTATTATTATTATTATTATTATTATTAAAAGTTTGGCTTTGCTCTCCTGGGCACGGCAGGAGGATCAAACCCCTAGTCAGACTGAGTGGGAGTGCTTGAGATGAGTGTGAAGGGAGGCGTTTTGAGTTCGGTTTCGTAGCTAGTTGGGTGATCAGCTATCCGAGATTGACTGTCATTGTTATCCCTCCCGAACGTCAGTTAATAACTTCCATTTCAACACGTCCGCGCATTGACTGCCTGTTCCACAGCCACCCCCACCCCGTTTGTGTGAGCCGAACCAGACAGAGACGCTTTGATCCCATCGTTCGGTTTTTCAGGCGGGCACATCCGGCTGATCCAGATGGCCATCGCCCTGCGACACCTGAGCTGGGTGACGTCGGGACCCCACCCCGGCATCCCTCTGCTCTTCTCCGGGGACTTCAACAGCACGCCCTCCACGGGGATGTACCAGCTGGTGACTCAGGGCGCGGTGCCCGAGAGCCACGAGGACTGGGCGTCCAATGGAGAAGAGGAGCTCTGCCCGCTGGCCGTGAGCAACCCCTTCCAGCTGCAGAGCGCCTGTGGGGAGCCAGCCTACACCAACTACGTGGGCGGCTTCCACGGGTGCCTGGACTACATCTTCATTGAGCCTCGGGCCCTCCAGGTGGAGCAGGTCATCCCCATGCCCAGCCACCAGGAGGTCACCACACACCAGGCCCTGCCCAGCGTCCTGCACCCCTCCGACCACATCGCGCTCGTCTGTGACATCAAGTGGAAGTGATCTCCTCTCCTACCTCCGTCTTGGGAGAGGCAGCCCCACCACCAGACGTGGTTTCAGCACTGTAGCGTTAGGAAACCGACTTGTAATAATCGACGTTTGGAAGGCTGTCGATTTCGGACTTTTCCCACACATTTCTGATCTTCATTGAAAGTTAACTTTTTCCCCAGCACTAAATTGCGCTAAAATGTCAACTTTGTGAGTTGCATCAGAACCGTGTCAGATTCTCTCCTGAAACCACAGTAAGATCACAGTCCCCACTGTAGATTTAATGAACAGAAAAAGTTCACAGGTGGTGTCAGAAATGAATCGTTGGAGTATGAACTTGGCCTGCTCCCAGCGTTCGAGTAGAGAGCAACGTCAGCATGTGTAGGCTGTAAAGGAACAGGTAAAGGTTTATTCCATGCAGAAAGGAAATGAAAGAGACGCAGCCTTTTGGCTTTATCTGCTTTGCCTGTTCCTTTGCACAGTATTACTGTGTTCGTAGACACACACGTTACCTGATTTCTAAAGCTTTTTTGCAAGAGCAAAAACTAAAATTGACACTAGTGACACAGTGAGAAGAACTTCTCGGACTACATGCAGATGTTCCTTTTTCAGTAATGTGTTAAGAATCCTTTAATGTTTATGAATGTCCAATCATTTTGTACAACCACCTTTTTTCCCCACAGCTTGTCATGACATTTCACTTTGTGAAATGTTTATGCCAAACAACATGTAAAAATGTTCTAAGGATTTCAAACTGACAGTAATGAATAACAATTTGACTTACTAGCTAATCAAGAATACCAGTATGCTGTATCACAGAACAATTAGAGCTGGTAAATTACCATTTAATAATGAATAGACATATCACTACCCCTTTAAAGCAACTTGCTCAAAGGTTTTTGTATTTTTGGTGTTTGGCCGCCTCCAAAAACCTGTGTGGCATGATATTTTAATTCCTAATGTAATTAGTGCTCATTTAGGGGATGTGTTTGATGAGTTAGAAAGCTGAGCAGTACCAGTAATATTACCTTCAGGGTGTATTGGGATATGTTCATAAAGCTAAAATGTGTCTCATAGTTTTAGCCCTTTCCACTTAGCGATCATGATGCTTTTGCAAAACCGAAATATTCTTACATGGTCAAATCATGCTCCTCGTGCGGTTCATGCATCAGCAAGCCTTGTTTAAAATGTCAATGCTGGGCTCAATGTTTGAAAAGAAGTCTTCATGTGTGTTTGAAATGAGGAATCAGACATACAAGGAGTCTCGGAGCTTGTAAAACGATGGAAATTACAGAATAAATGGTGATGCTATTTCATTTTTTATGGGGCTTTCTACAGATTTGAAATACTAAAATCTGTTCATGGAGACAGCACATGCAACAGTAGGAATAACTTAAATATTTTCTTGAAGTTAAAATGACATTTGGAACCTGCTTCTATACAGAAATTTGGCGTGAATGGAAGGAATACCTACTGTAGTGTATGCTTTCACATCCTTTTAGAGGCCTGTTTCAATTGTTAAAGATAATATAAAGTATAGAAGTTTAATTTATTGTAATATTTTCACATTGTAGTGCAACTTTAAATTTTCAAGAACTCTAAAAACGTCAACAGTATTGTTTTTCTATTCTACTGGGGACTGTGCAAGCCTTTTCCGTTATTCAGGGCAGGACATGCAGCATTACATGGGAGTTATAGTTCCAATAAAATATAATCTTTCTTGCCATTTAAAATATTCAATATCCAAAATATGGTTAACCTTTATTTAATACAGGGAATTCCATGTAAAACTGAGAGGTACGAGATACTGCACAATTATACAAATCTAGTTTAAAAAGATGGTTATTATTTTTGTATTTTAAATTTTCCTAGGTAAAAAGTAAGACTTGCAACATCAACAGCTGCTTTTATGGTTAGGGTATTTAAAACTTGAAAATAACTGCTGAAACTTAATTCTAGGAGTATACCTAGAAAGCTCATCTCTATTTCATTACCTGGACAGACAACCCAGTAAAATATTGCACGACTTGCAAAGACATTTAACTAAGGAAGGTAACGGGCACCCCAGCAGTCCACAGTAGACCCACTACTGTCTTTGTTATAAGCCCACTGAGGGATGCCACCTACGGTCACATCCTGTATCTCATTAAAAGTGATTATTAAACACCTGGACTTGAACAGCCTAAACCTGAGCATTAATGTGCTGGACCAGTAGTAGTAAGCTATTATTTGAAAATGGCTTCTGTTGCTATTTCTTTGGAGAATCACAGCAGGTAACACTATTTACAGCACTACTGGTAAGGGTGCTTGGTCACTCATCTCACAGCCTTGGTCAGACACCAAGTGATTTCCATTTCTTCACTCTTTGAGAGAATTGCCTGTACAGCAGAGACTTTCCAGCGGTGAGCTACAGTTTAACTCCAGTAGCTCCCCATGGATTACTACTCCACCAGATCTGATGAGCTCCTGCCAGTTTCCACAAAGTGGAAAAGTACAGTAACAAACTGAATCCCGGCCTTATTGCATCAACATGCCTTAAAGGCACCCAGGGCTTACAAAACATTCTAGCAGTATCAGCAAGTTCCTCAAAGATTTCATTGGTTAATACAGACGAGTTTGGGTGAGAAGAAATCACGTTTGTCACTTGGCAATCTCCAAATTGATCAGAATCTTAAAAGGCTTAGAACTATGTGGGCATCAACTAAAGTGTATTATCTAAACCATTTACCAATCAAATTTAATTGACTCGGTGTCACGTGTTGCTCATCATTAGGATTGTTTCTCTCTGTGTATATATCAAAGCTGACAGGCTGATTTTGCACCATAAAAAACAGTTCTGTCAGAATTAGCATTTAACTTCATTTAAAACGGATAAAATTATAACAGAATTAGAGAATTTCGGCATAAAGAAGAAAAAATTGGTGGGAAAACAGCATATGAATATGCATTACCATAGGAGCTCATAACCTTATTTATTGAAACATTTGTGTACATTTAAAAAAATCCAATAAACGCTTGTTTATTGAAACTGGTAGCTGGATGTTTTCTACTAGGTGTCCATATGGGATGCCTTTTCAAACAGCACAATCCTTCATTCAACTCTCCACTCTGAACTGCTGTTTGTATGCAAATCTAATAACTTTTTTTTTTACAGGAGATTGGGCAGGGGCGAATGTCTTGGGTGCTCATGCAAGACTTTCAGGAAAATCTAAAAATGGAATTTTAAGATTTTATTAGGAATTATACTTGTTAATGGGATATGACATTGCTCAAATTGGAAATCGTTACTTGATCCATAAACAAAAAAGGTCCAAATGAGTGAAGCATCCAATTTCAATGGCAGACATGAAACATTTGTGAGAATGCAAAAAAAATCGAAACGATCCAATGCAAAAAAGCAACATGCAAAAAATACATTAGAAAGTCAGCTAATCCACAGAAACTAATTTTGTACATTAAAATATTTCTGCATCAAGGAAAAAAAAAAAAGCCTCTTGGGTATAAATGGCGTCCTGTTCATCAGTTGAAAAAGAAGAGATCTCAACAGCACGATCGCTGCAGTAGGGTTAGGTATAGTGTTTGAAGTTTGAAAGCAGCTACACACTAAACAGACAAGGCCCTTTGCATTTATACAGAAAGCACAAACGGGTTTGCCAATACACTGTCCATTAGGAATGCCTGAAGTCAGCTAAAGGAATGGGGCTGAATGCATTTAAAACACATTTGAAAGATCTCAATTATCAGTTAACAAAAAACAAATGGTTTGAAAGTCCTATAACTGTCCACAGATCTGTCCTTTAAACTGTTAAAATGTATTTCATACTCCCTCCCACCCCCACCCCCGTAATTTTTTTTTTACTTTTCTCTTCACCAATGGCTTATTACTATATATGCATCACAAAATGTTTGTCAATGTTGGCAGCAAAGATGTTCAGAAAAAAAAAGGGAAATCAAGATGTGCTGCCAAGCCATCTCTGTTCTGAATGCCGTTAACGATCGAATGCAAAACTAGTTTTCGCTTCTCCCAAGCCTAGACCAGCTCTGTTAAACATGTCCTTGATTAAATAACACGTCCGTCTCCGGCGGATGGCCTTTAGCGTTTGGAGAGCTGGTCGGAAAGCCAGTCCAGTCCCTCGTAAAGACCCGTCCCCTGTGTGGCGCAGGTAGCTTGGACGTACCACTAGAGAAAGAAAAATCAACATATTACGCAAGATGATTGGCAAGTGTGTTGTGTTCAAATGGATTCTTTAGCTCTGACTCTCTCCCATATGTTATATGCCTATATGTTAGTCCCTGTTACAGTCTGCTTTAAGTCTGATTAAGTACCAAAGCCAATTAAAATGAGATCAAATTTACATTTAATCAAAAAAACACTGGTTCCTACCAAACTGGTTTAACAAAACATGAGAATGTTGCAAATCCATCATCACAGAAGAAAACTGTGTAGAGGAGGAGACTGTGCTCATTTGCAAAGGAATACTGGACTGGAGTTAAGAAACCATATGAACATACAAAGTATTGACAACAAGATTAAAAGACTCTATGCAAATTTGTGATTTTACAGGATCGTGCACAAAAGGTAGTATCATTAGAAGGTGACGATGCATGCAATTAACAGTAATATAATAAAAGAATACATTTTAAAAAGCTGCATATTTTCATTAATACAGTCCTAAGAAACACTTACACTGCAATATTATTCACAGTTCAAATTGGTATATAAGCCAATTAATTTACATTGGATCATTTGCGGTACATTCTGGCCCTAGAAATGATTTTACACGCCACCTCTGTGAGGATATCAGAGCTGGCACAGGCAGCTATCTGCAGAAGTGAAATTTAAGATTTTTTCAGAGGGCTATTAATGGATATCAAGATAGGAAACGAAACACTTGAACGGGGTGCTTTTTGGCCTATTCTGCAGTGCTGTGACTGGCCTGACAGGAATACTCACAGTTCTGTTGCGCAACGCCTGGAGACCCAGTTTATCTGTCATTTCGCTAATGGCCATAGCATTTGGCAGGTCCTGTTTGTTAGCAAACACCAGCAGCACCGCATCTCTCAGCTCGTCCTCTTGAAGCTAGGGAAGAAGACATGATTAAAGAGCACTGCAGAGCCCTGGCTAAGAGACCTCATGTCTAGTACCATTTCTGTCCTACAATCTCCATTTACAAAAAGCTGACCAGCATCTCACAGTGAGACGGGTGTATAGAGCCCCTTTAGAAAACTGAAAAATAACTCTTCCTATTCCTATTTTCCCTGTTTTAAGACCCTATTCCTAGTACAAAGGTACCACTGACAGCTCAAACTACCTTTGCTTAAGTTACTTGTCATTTTGGTTTCACTTCATTTCACTCAGAATGCAACAGAGGAAAAACGCAGTCAAGCTAAAACATTTCTTGCTTTGTCAATTCAATTAATTCAAAGGGTATATTCTCAGCACCTAATGATCGGAAGTTTATTTCTTGTTTTTCATTACATATACAGAAAGACCTGGAGTGAATGTTAGCTACCCTAACCCTGAGAGCAGGCACCCAATCGCTCTTGGGCTCTCTGCTGTTCTGAACTCCAAACCAAGTTGAAATAAGCAGCCGCCCGAGCACGGGTTCGAGCTTGGGTCTTGTTACTAGCTGACCATGGCTGGAGTAGCCCAAGGAGCAGCCTGCATTGTGAGAGTGCCACTGAGTGTAGCTTGGGACTAGTAGGCTGAGCTCTCATCTGAGCCCGGCAGCTTCCTGTGAGCTTACAGGCTCAGAGATGCACCTCTCCATCAACTGGCACCGAGCTGCTGACAAGGGCTTGTGTTGCCTGAAACATGTTAGAGGATGGATGGGTCAGGGAAGTGTCTCACCATCTCCTATACAAGGACACCGGGTTAGACAGAGACAAAATAGCCAATTCCAATAGTGAGTGGGTATAACAAATTCATTTTTTTAAATGTATAAGGAAAAAATTGTAGCCAGGAAGGCTGAGGAAACCCTAGCCAGAAAATGTCCATCCAAAGTCTTTCGGAGACTCCTGGTTACTGCCAGCTCAGAACAGGCCAAGAAATCAAGGAAGCCCGACCCTGCTGGAGTCTGGAGTACTCACCATTTTCTGCAGCTCCTCTGCTGCTTCCTGTGTTCGCTCCCGGTCATTGCTGTCCACCACAAAGATAAGACCCTGCAGTATAAATGAATGAAGCTTTAATATGAACACCCCCCCCAAAAAAATGCTATGTGCTATTTTGAAGAAAGTAAATGTGCATCTTTGGGTTAAACAAGCCAAAATAACAGAAAGTAAGACAAGGTTTTCCCCTTTTGAGCTTCCTGTTTAAGTTTTCCTACTAAATAAAAAAAAATCGGTGACATTTATCCCCTTCAAAGCAGCATAGAATGAAAATAAATTCAGAATTCCATGATAGAAAATGATCTGGGACATGGTGATTGTATCCCATTGTTCTTAATGCATTACCTATCATATCTTTTTAAATTTGGCTTCATCAGATGGCAGAGATAAGTAAAACCAAATTTTACACAGAAAGTGCCGTGTGCTGGTCTGTGCTGTATTGTATTAACTAGTGTAACATCCTGTCACACAGGTAATACCAGAGTAATGGCTGTCCAATAGTTGATTGTGGTCCATTGAAGTTTGCAATGGGACACGAAAATTGATGTAATCACCCATGTTGAGAAAGGAAGAAATATCAACGTATCCATGGTAATTTCAAAACGGCAACGTTGTCCAATTTTCCTATGAAATGCCAAAGAGCTTAAAATATAAGTGTCGATCAAATCAAACATAATTGCAGGCCTACTTCCATTTTTATAAATAATTCTGGGCACGGCGATAAGCGCGTCTGCGCTCTCTCCGAGACAGCGCGGGCCTGTGAGTCTGTGTGACGTTTTCTATTTCTGACTTGCTGGCTGCCCCCGGCCTAAATTCCAGTGTCCTTGAAGAACGACGAAAAGAAAGCAGATTGTGCATAGGAGCAAACCAGAGAGCTACATGTACAAACGTGGTGAATTACAACTGGGAAGATTAAACTACAAGTTTTGTACAAGAATGTTTCATCACAGCCACTATTTGAGGAAATCCGTATTTCATTACCCTGTTGAATCCTCTGGGATATAGAGCAGTGGAGTGTTTAGGACTGTAAGTAGGAAAACAGTCCATGTTTGAGGGGTTTTATTATATGCAAATTTAATTCTGGCACCAGAAAAATCAAAAAGCATAATCTAAGTACTGTTTGATTTCAGTGGGGCTTCATGAATCTCTCTTTTGCTGATGGGTAAGCAAATGTAGTTATCGTTTTGCAAGTAATCTGCATATTAACTTCAAAGTTCCACTTAATCCACCACATACAAAGATAACTGAAGCAAGCCTTAAGGGAAAGATTCTCAAATATGGGACAACAGGACCCATTTTTGCAATTTTGAATTGACAAATGAGAAAAATAGCTTAAGACTAAGGTCAAGGTCTTACACAACGTTGACAATTCACTGTGTATGAACACATTTCAAATGGGAGATTAATGACACACTTTCTGAAGCACATAAAATAATATCTGCTACGTAATGTTCAGATGTTGGCTCCGAGATCTAGATAAAGAAATCCATTCTCCATAAACTGCCCATTTAACAGACAAAAGTGAAAGTTACTCTGCATGTGATACAAAATAAACCCTAATCATAACCACAGAGGACATAAAAGCATACAGTAGTCATGTGTCTTGTTAAAACACCAAACTAGTTTGATCTTCAGGTCAGCCTCATTAACATTCTAAAAAAAGGACAGTCTCTCTATCTCCACCTCGTCTTCAGTGGCTGTATGCGGATGACCTTTACTACAAAGAGCAAAGAGCTTTGATGTAAAAATGAACGGTCTATAGGTGGCTCACCCTTAAAAAGCTGGGGAAAATGTCCCAAAATAGAGAAGTCTAGACTGCAGAGTTCAAAGCTGCAGTCACCCGTTAAGTGTTCAGAGGAATATCGAGCAGAAAGGACACTCTCTTGGCCACAGATGAAACGTTTACCTCACCAGAGGAGAGTTCACACCCTCTTTGCACTGACAAACCCAAGCTGGTGACATACCGATGCCTACTTCAGGCTGTCTGGCACTGCTGGGTGAGGGATTGATCCACCACATGACTGGAACTGCGGTGGACTATACAACTTCTGAGAGAGCAACCCTTTACACCTCAATGGCAGGAAATGTAATCTTCACTTACTGTATTACTTTGCTTGTCTATTGATTAGAATTTTTTGACAGCATCTCTTCAGGTTCTGGATCACGCCCATTATCATTACTTCCCAGTTAATCTGAGGATACGCCATTCCATTGCACCTCATCTTCTACCCAGATGAAGTGTTATCAAGAACCTGCATTTCTGCAGCAGAGCAGGGCGAGCTTCTCTCCTACAAATGGGCCCCTGCCACCTTCCTTCTCTCTTAGGACTGGGCTGTAGCAATGCAATGACGAAACTCATTAAGCCTGCCCCCCTGTCTGCTAACTACTGAGCCGGTGCCATAGACTGCTGAGAACCAGCATCTGGCTGGCAGAAAAGCCACCAGGGAAAGTACCATAGGGAGCCCTTGTGTTGGTTGCACATTTGAAAAGGAGAATAAAAGACCAGGTTTGACTCTGAGGACACTCGATCCTTCAAAGCTCTTCTGAACAGGACAACACTGCATAATATTCTCTTAGGTCCTGATGTACCTTTTTTGCAAACTTCATTTAAAAATCAGCACCCCACTCACTAGAGAAATGTTGTGAAAGGGCACTAGTCATTGTGAGGTTATGTCCCATTTAGATCACTGTGTCCAAATGGGTGGGTGTCCTCTATGTATCGCCAGCCCATTTCCAACAATTATGCAAACCAACAGAAGAAATGTGCAATGGGCAATTGGTCCATAAGTGAACTTCTCATTCTCCTGATTTCAGGTTTGTTTTCCGATGAGAAAAATCTGTCCGGTGTCAAACCGCAGAAAGCATCAAAAACACGAATAAAAGAGCATGTCCCGTCATTACACCAACAGGACAGCATGTACAGTATCACAGGATTCGCAGCTCATGAAAATAAGTCATCACAGCAAGTAAGTGTTTTCTTAGCAGGTTATAAGGTTGGATGGTCAAACTTAATAGGGACATTCCACACAATGTCTCTCTGCTGACTAGACAGACCTATATAGGCTTTTCTCTTAGAACACTCCATCTAGAATCTAGGACTGCATGGTGAAATAATGGGGCTTTCAGTGGATAAGTGGCAAGCCAAATACTTGACCCTTTGAAAGATAAATCAAATAACACTCAATGCAGACTGAGAAAAAGTCTTCATGTAAATAACTCCAAAGTTATAATCAATGCTATTTCCACACAGACTTCTCAACTCCAGTTTTTTTTTTACCAACCCAAATTATTCTGTTAAATGTCCAAAAGGGACACTGTTTAATGAAAACACTTTCTGCGAATTCCCAGATTCCCTTCAAAGAGCTCCTGTACTTACTATGAGCCACTGTTAAGTTCTTAAAACAGGAGGATAGAAAACAGGAAAAAAAACACATATTGCTACTTGACAAGAAGGGGGATCAATACATTGATGGCCATCAATCAAGACAGACGGGATGAAGAGTCTCCCTCACATTTGCATCCCTATGTTCTAAACATATCAAAATTGAGAAGGACAACAATGTGGTTCACTCTGACTAACAAAATTCTGAATCACATTTAAAATTGCATGCATGACTTTACCTGTGTGTTCTGAAAGTAGTGTCTCCAGAGGGGTCTGATCTTGTCCTGGCCACCCACATCCCACACCGTGAAGCAGATGTTCTTGTACTCCACTGTTTCCACATTGAACCCTATGCAGGGAGAGAGACAGGTCAACTGTGCCCTTCAGGACATGGTCTTCACATTCCTCCTCAACAAGAGAAAGCCTTGGCACACTGGTGCCGTCTTAATGCAACTGTCTTGTTAACGTCAAAGCCCGAGCGTCCTTTAACAATATCAGTGAGTCAAAAGCAAAACTCAACTAGTTCCTTAAGCCTCCAGGATCACGTTAATCCTATCTTCAGTTTCTTTTCTTGCATGAATTGACAAAGATGAGTCCGTAGTCCCTGGACACCACTTTCAAAGCCACAAATTTACTTCAATATTATAGAAAAGGGCAACAGATCAATCATATCGATGCTGTACAAACCAGTGGTTTATTACCATAATTCTAAACCAGTTAGGAAAACGTACTCATGTCTTCTTAAAGGTAAAGCCAATTGCTTGGTTTCAAATTTAAAATATTCACGATTTCTGAGATCTTAAAGAAAACTGCAATTGAGAGTCCCCTTCAAACAGAATGAGCGCTGGGAAGTCTAAACATTTAACACTTACAATTAAAATGAATAGCACTAATGCTCAAGTAGGCATTCTGGTTAGCATTATCTATTGTGGTCGGATTATTATTAGTATACATTTTTTGTAGGACTATAAAATCTTGGGTTGATTATCCAGCCATCTTTATTAGTAAGAAACACCTCCTAAAGGACATTAAGCTAGATTTTGTATATGGGTGTCAAATGGTCTCATTACTGTACCAGACGGTTAACAAAAACATGACAATTCCCTTTGGAAGGACCCATAGCTTGAAAATTAAAGTCAGGAAACCAGAAAGTCTTCCAAGTCCTCATTATGCATGAGTGTGCAGCTTTTCCGTCTTCAGCTAACACAACCACCTACTTTCACTATCCTCTAACCTCTAGGGCTTTCCTGCATAAAGTGTGCTGATAAAGAACCAGACTCATGTCTGCAAATTAAACCTGCAACTTCTGAGTGTCTTGAATTGACTTCTGTGCTGCTTATCATTTTGTCCCCTAAGCTTTTCCACTCCTAAAGAGTGTGACTGCTTACCAATGGTGGGGATAGTTGTGACGATTTCTCCCAGCTTCAGTTTGTAGAGGATCGTGGTCTTACCCGCAGCATCCAGGCCAACTGGAAGAAAAATCACATAAGAAACAGGTTTAATAAACATTGCAGAATTTCACACTCAAAAGTGGATATATATTAATCACCAAAATAAAGGATAAGGCATCACCTATTCTTTTCTCATCGTATAGCTTCAAGTATAACACCTGAAATAGGAAGTTTCATATGGAACATAAACCTAATAGTGAAATTTGAGTTTTAACAAAATTTAACAAAACTACTGCTCGTAACTACTCCTAAATCCCATAAGATTGTAGTACTTGAATTATTGAAATGAGTCACAGACCAAAGCTACATTCTGTTTGGTATTGATCTACACTGCGAAGTCAGACAAGCACTTTTCCCTGGTTCTTATGGACTGGTCTACATTTACAACTTCAGCAGCGTAACAGTACCGGAGAGCTCACTCTGCACGTAATTCTCCACAAAGACAAATAAAGCAAAACAATCAAAATCAGTGGAACAATAGCGGACTTCACGCATGTGTGATTACTCTATAAGCAAAAAAAAATAGCGCTTGTCACTGTTGATCTCGCCAAAGTGCAGAACTGCCAGACCTCTGGACTTGTGCCTCCAATTGTACTCAGTACTGACATTAGGATTCTTCAAATATACTGTACCTTGAGTTTCAGAACTGTTAAACAGACTGCAATCGGTTGAATTTAAGGAGGCACCAGCAGGTTTCATTTTGCAAGCCAATGAGTGTGACATCCAAGACAATCACATTCTAATTCTGGAGGGATGACTCATCTGGAGGGCTCTTAAAATTACTTTCATCTTTTATCTCATATTAGGGAATCTACTTTACTAAGTACGGAACATTTTCCATGGCACAGAAATCAGAAACGAATATAGAACTTTACGATGGACAAACTAATAAGCTTGAACTATTAGAGAAGAACAAAAGCACTATTTTGAGACGTAGTTCAGACCAGGTTTTCCATTAATTTCAATGCTTATTTTTCCCCCCACACTACACTTCAAGTGTGGGTGTGGTTTCCTGTGCCAATCAGTTGGCTGATGTCAAACTGTAACCCAGGGAGTAAAGGCAGAGGAGAATAACTTTAGTTGCAGTGGGAGCAACACAATAAAAGGAACCCATTAGGGCCCCTCCTTAAGAGACGTTATTCAAGAGCTGTAGCGATGTGCTCAAGAAGGCAGAATACAAAAACCTTTTGCACACAATTGTGCACCCAAGTCCCCTGATGAGGCCCTCCCTCTGCTCTCTCCTCTTTGCACTGTCATCCAGGTTACTGCAGTGGGTGCCCTGCTTTCATCTTCACTAACCTCCCCAAGTCCTCTCGTTTCCTGCTGTGGCTTCTCGTTCCAATTGTCTTACCCCCAGCACTCCTGCCTCCTTCTCCCCTCTCTGCTGCCTGACGGCCATCGTCTCCTGGTGGCGATCCCATCGCCCTCTCGCCTGTCCTCCCTCATCCCTCCCCTGCACTTCTGAGGACTTCCCAACTCCACCTTCACCCTCTCCCCCCCCGCTCCTCCGCCAGGAACTCCAGTATCCCCCCTCGGCGCCGCCCCTCCCCTACTCCCGCCATGTTTCTGCTCCGCGGGACCCGCCACTTCGAGAAACATTCAAAGAAACCGTCCATCCCTTCCCAACTTCCCTACATAACCCATGGCACTCTCCCACCCGGACTATTATAACTCCCACTCAGCCAGCCAGCCACGCCAGCTTATTAAGAGTGAGGCAGCCTGCCTTTTATCCTCTCTCTTCCTACTCAATGGCTCCAGTCCCTCCCCTCTCCCCTCTACTGATATATGTATGTGATCTAAAGCCTATTCCTTGCCTTCCGTTTGCTCAGCCACTCTGCTCGTGCCCCTCTCTTTTCTCCTATGTCCTTACACCCCCCTCTTCTACCTTTAATAATAATAATAATTGCTTACACTTATATAGCGCTTTTCTGGACACTCCACTCAAAGCGCTTTACAGGTAATGGGGACTCCCCTCCACCACCAATGTGCAGCATCCACCTGGATGATGCGACGGCAGCCATAGTGCGCCAGAACGCTTACCACACATCAGCTATTAGTGGGGAGGAGAGCAGAGAGTAATGAAGCCAATTCATAGATGGGGATTATTAGGAGGCCATGATTGGTAAAGGCCAATGGGATTTTTAATGACCACAGAGAGTCAGGACCCCGGTTTTACGTCTCATCCGAAGGACGGCGCCTGTTTACAGTAGAGTGTCCCCGTCACTATACTGGGGCATTAGGACCCACACCGACCACAGGGTGAGCGCCCCCTGCTGGCCCCACTAACACCTCTTCCAGCAGCAACCTTAGTTTTTCCCAGGTGGTCTCCCATCCAGGTACTGACCAGGCTCACACCTGCTGAGCTTCAGCGGGTTGCCAGTTGTGAATTGCGGAGAGACCTTCTGCTGTCCACCCCCCCATCTTCCAGTGCGCACCCCATCTTGCCCCTCAGGGGTGCACTGAACTGCCCACAGCAGTGAGAACTGCTCAGTGCAGGAGAGCTTATACATCACCTGCACCAGCTCACAGCTCGACCCTTCAATATCTGTGACATGCTACTGGACTGATGGTTTTAATATGCTGATAACTTGCTAACTGAACTCACCTGCAGACACCGACAGGATGTTTTCTCGTTTCTGCTCAGCCTCCTTGCTACCTCAGTTCTCAGTATTTCATCCCAAGTGCATAATCCCTTGCTCTGCTCTTTGAGTTTCTGCAATGTGGTGTTATTCTTACCTTATTCTACCTGAATGACTCTTGCTTATAGTAAATGTAAAGTTTCTGTATTGCAAATGTCCCAGATAGGAGCAGACACAAACAAGACCATCAGTTTAGGGCCCTAATACTACTGTTTTATGCCACTGGGCCTGTTTCACACCTGACAAGGAGCTAATAAGACTCTGCAGAGCTTATCAGAAGTTTTGGCACTTCAAACCTTTTAGCTTACGTAAAAGAACACTCTCTTGCATTACACTGATGACCACCTTCATGGCCAGGTAGAGAGACATGATTCCCTTATTACGCCACGGCTGATATAAATCAATCAGCAGTTTTTCCATTGCTTAATTCGGTGGTGGGGGAGTCTCCATTACCTGTAAAGCGCTTTGAGTGGAGTGTCCAGAAAAGCACTATATAAGTGTAAAAGTGGAAGCTATTATTATTATCCATTGTGACCATTCATTTAACACTTCTGGCCTGAAGCTAGATCCCCTTGAATACCCACTTCTATAAGCTCTATAATCTCTAGAGTCTAGCTAATATTACTTTTAGAAGACCTCACTTCTTTTACCACTTTGCCGAAAAAGCCGGAGTACTGAAGGGGTACAGTACTTGATATGTTTAAGTCATATGACCGTACAGTTACGTCAGCAGTGCATTAAACGGAAACGGGGGAAAAAGAAATATGGAAGGTAGTAAAAAAAATTCCTTCTTTTCCCCATTTAAAGAGAACATTCCTCGCATTCCAGAGATCTGCGGGCAGCAGTGCCAAATTTCATATTACACGACAGGAGCAAAGACAGGATATTATACTCCCTCGTTCTTTTCTGGCCGACAAAAAAAAATACGTTTAACTTTCCTGAATACCCCCGTCTGCTAAAACCTTGTAGCTTGCTTTTAACTACAGATGAGTGAACTTTCTGTCTTGGAAGTTGTTGTTGGAGATAAAAAAAAGACTCAACTTGCTTCTATTGGCAGCCGTTACTATACGAAAAAGCCGTCGGTTTCACAAATTACGAACACATTCCAATTTAGAAATATAAATACATCCGAAAAACCAGGCATATGCGTTGCTGTGCTGCTCTCTCTCTCTATATATATATATCTTACACTCCGTCATGGAAAGTAATTTTGCGGTTCTTTTCAGATTCCAGATGCGAGTTCACGGCCTCGCCAACAAGTCAGTATAAGAAAAGTAACTAGAGGAGATGTGCTCAAGTCCCTTACGCGAAAACAGCGTGAATTTCACTGCAACCCGGCCGGGCGCGCTTATCCGGCGGCTCCAGCCTCAGAGAGGCGAGGGCGATGCTGTGTTACACACCGCCACGGTCCCTCTCCTCCGAGTCCGAGGTGCCACCCTACCGGCTAGCAGGCTCTCCTAACTCTGCGGCAAACTTCTGCCCTGTTGTCGAAGTTGAAGCGCCGCGAAGGCCGTGCGGCATAAAAAAAAGACTCCAGCCTCCCTCCTCCCTGGAAACTACGGCAGTCAAACGGACCGGCGCAGGGCTGCCTCCCGAGCCCAGACTCACCCATCAGTATCCTCATCTGCTTCTTCCCGAAGAGACGCGAGAAGAGACTCGAAATGGTGAGGCCCATGTTTACCGCTCCCTGAATTCACTTCTCAACTCCGGTTTTAGTGTCAGCGATCGCGCTGGCTCTTCTGGTTTTCTCCCCCCTCCCCGATCGTCTTCTTCTTCTTCTTCTTCAGGCGGCGAAGCTGAGGCAGTGCCGGTAACCGGTCCGTTTCAAACACAAGACGGCCTTTTTTTTTTGTGCTCACAGACGATGGGCGCAGGTTCACTTCACCGATTGACTGGGGGGGCCTGAACAGGATCTCCGGATCTCGGTGTCTCGCTCTCTCTGCCACGTCACGTTCCTCTCCCCTCCACAGCTCCAACGCGGTCGAAATGACGTCACAGGCGCCACATCCCAACATGCACCAGAACAAAAAAAAAAAAAGAGGAGCAGCACGCCGACAGAGAATCGTAAACGTCAGCATAGCATAAGATAGCAAGGGAGGGACCAGAAAAAAAGGCACAAAACGTGTTTTTTTTTAATTATTTTTTTCCCTTCGGTTTTTGGCAGCTGTGAAAATGCCATGCGTTTTTCTGGAAAAGTTAGAGGCGTGGGTTTGAACATTCTGGAATTCCAGGGTTCCAGATCACAGGAAATAGTGATATGATCTTCAAATGGTCAAAACTAATTCGTTGTATTTATGTTTTCCTTTTCATTAACTGATCAGGAAAGGACTACAACTGTTAGGCCCCGAGACCATGACAAAATGCTTGTATTTTTTTAAAACAAATGAAGACTCGTTTTTCTAACAGTGAATTAACAGTGTCCATAACGTCCAGATCTTGAAATGGGAGCCTAAAGATTTGGGGAAATGAGTGGAAGCAGTTTTTGAAAATCTGTCTCTTACTTGTTTAACCAGATTCTCTGTGGTTAATCACTGATAAATAAATAAATGAGATGCACAGGAGGAAAATGACAGAAAAGGGTTATGGGAGTCAATTAGATACCCTGGCATTTTTCAGGAAGCAGCTTGAGATTCTGAAGTTAGTTCCTAGTAAATCAATGAGCTAGATGAGCCAAAGTCCTTCCTCTCCTTTATGTTCTTTAAACAAAACTCCTAATGGCATACAGTATATCTGCAGTTCTGCATAGACTCTTCACTATACCTTAGTAGAATTCAGTTTCACTCAGGATAAGGAGATATTTTACTCATACATCTTCCTGTCCTATGGTGTAAAGTGTCGGGTAATGTTTTTACCTAAAACTTCATGAGAATAAAATCATGAGATAATAAGGAATCAGTTGCTCCTACAAAGGTAACATTGGCCCTGAAACTATCCAAAACGCTTAGTACGGTGTCCCCCACAATAACTCATGACGCAAAACCGGAGACTGTCGTCTCTAAACACAGTTTGACTCCACTCCTGATATCCAGCTGTTGTTAATTGTCCGGTATGGACCCATACATTGCTAACTTACAAAGTAATAATGTTTGACTGAAAATGGGGAATGATAACCCTAGTCCTGGAGAGCCATAATCTAACCGTTCTTCCTGGTCACCTTAAAATCAGCAATTTGTCAAGACTATGCATGCAAGTCTGATTGTGCCTGTTGCTCGGTTCTGTTAAATCAGGAATGGCCTGCTGTGGTCTCAAGAGAGGTACAGGAAGGCATGGTGGCCTTGCAGTTTGGCATGACTGCCTCACAGGATCAAAAGAAAAGAAACAATATTTCGACTGTGGAGCCCTTTTCAGGAGTGAAGAAGCCTCCACAGCTGAAACTTTGTGTTTCTTTTCTTCTCTTTTCAGCATGGAAAAAACCTTTATTTGTTCCTCTTTATCAACGCCTGACGTGGCTGACATCTAATGGTAGTATTGGAGTATTGCAGTTTAGTAGAGCAGACTCTTGAGACTGTTGTGCATTACAGTAGTCAAGGCCATTAAGCCAGTTTCATCTTAACAGGCAAATCTTAACCACATCTATGTTTTGTATGGGTTTTTTTTGAGTATTTTGTACTTTGTGGCATAATCTCTCTCTTTGGTCTCGGTGACAAAAATAAAATGGATTTAGTGGATTGCAGAGATTTAAGAAGCCAATACATTTATTTATTTTCTTTTAGATAAGTTAGGTACATCTCCTTCATTAAAGCAAGGCAGTAAGGTCCTGGACCTATTCCTTTATCTACCCAAGTTTCTTCTAGAATATGAGAAGGTTAAAATAGACTTTGCAGGGCTAAATTAAAGAATCCACACAGGTCTGGTAAATCTCTCTTCTACCATTTGTGTATTAGCAAAAAACATTGTTATATTGTTCCATCCTCTGGTGTGCTGCTTTCAAAATGTATAGACAAACAAGCACTGAAGAGTTCACGGGCTCACAAACAAAATGACACACGCAGGTCAGCAAAACTTCTGAAGTCACTTTATTGATCCGTAACAAAAATACTCATTTCGAATGGATGTGACAACAGAATGTTCTGGGTACATCAAAGAAACACTCAGTGTGGGACAGATGTTAAAAAACTGGTAAAGACGGTATCAGAGGTTATGGCTCCAATGCAAAAGACAAGCACGACAAAAGTCTAGATACCATCAGAGTCCCTCAGTCCAATGTGATGTGCCTGGGTGCTTCTCGATATTAGTTTTATTAAAATCGGTGAGTGTTAATGCCCTCTTTTGGTATTATTTTAAATAATAAAATATATATTTTTGTAGTATACCGGCAGATCAGTTAAAGAAAAGCATAGTATGAGAATAGATCTGTATATAAAATTTAAGCATGTTAAAATAGGTTATTTCTGCTTTTCCAAAAATATAAGCGGTCATGGTTGGCGAACAACCCAAACAGTTTCTGCAGTAACACTGACTTACAATGAGGTTTGCTTTGTGAAGACTCTGGCAGGGAAAATTCCACACATGAAAAGTTAAAGAGCAAATAGTGGTGTTCTGTAAAACAGTGCAAAGCATCCCCATGTTTTGCTACAGTATTTAAAATATGGTACCTTGCCATTCCTCTTTGATTCGCATCATTTTGACATGATTAATGACATTTAATTGTGAAGACCAACACATTCCGTCAAGATTCCAGTGTGCCTGGATTGGTGGCTTGGTATAAAGCCCACTCTTTCTGCAGTTGGACACAATTTGATTTTACCCCAGCATGGAACAGAGACACACTTGGTGTTTGAAGTCACCATCAATCCAGTAATAACGAGCAAGGCCAATATCTTGGCTTAAGTGCCACCACTTACAAAACAAGTACTGTTTCTCTAAAACACCATAGCCTAGATGGTCATGCTTGTTGAACCCCTGTGACTAAATGATTTTGAACAGTTTATTTTCACTGTGCCTCTTAATTAAGCAGAGCCCCAATAATGCAAATAAGTAGGTAGGCCTGAGCAATCTGTGTGCATGTTACTTGGTACCAAGATAATTTTGCTCAAAAGAAATAATGAAAGTGCCTGTTTTTACCAAAAGGCAGATTTTTAATGTTCTTTTCGTTGCTTAGTTATAAGCTGTGTCAATTAAAAAAAAAATGAAATGTGGTTTATCTTTGCCCGAGATGATCAACTCTAAATCCTTCTTTAGGGACAAAGTCAAATAAAAAAAATCTTTTTTAGGATGTTGCCAGGTTGGAAATAGCTCACAGACCTGTGTCAGGAGTCACGGGCTTCTCCTTAAAGTTGCTGTCTGTCTGATGTCGTGATTCAGTTACTTCCAGAAACAATCCTAGCTAGGAAGGTACCTAGTCCTAGCAAAATCAGCCTCTGCCACTACTCAAAAAAGTAAAAGAGATTTCCTCATCAGTTTTGAGTCACGAATACCCTTAGACACTAGGTTGTAGCTGTGGAAGTTGGAGTAGACTTTAAACTTACAAGTTTGAAAAACCTTTCAGTACTTCAACACTGAAATTAAAAACTACAAGCTTGTGACAGAAACAGTTCCAGCAAGATCACTGGAATGTATAATAATACATTTTTCAAAACTCTGCTAGTTAAAAATATCTCCTGCAAAAATATTTGTCTGACGACACACATGTACTGTGGATTTACTGGACAGCTCTTACTCGCAGATGCTGTTTAATGCACGTCATGGCAACTAGAATGCAGCTGTTTCCAGTGTTTCTTGCCAAATGGAATTTGCATAGTCCAGCGCGGACTGAAATGTTTAAACGAGCATGTAACCTTTATCTTAAACCTCGATGAAAAAAAAGATTATCCTCACTGTCAGAATTCTTTTCATTCTCACCACAAATATTTTCTCTCAAACTAAGCAGCACAGTGTGAACTCTGCTCAGAGCTGAAGACTTAATAACTGAGAAGGCTGGTTGTAACACAACAATAAGCTTCTAATAAGTTGCTTCAGCAATTGTGTTATCTGAAGAGATTAGGGTCTGGAAGGCACAACTCAGTTATATATAATGCCAACAGGTCTGATTATAAAATTAGGCCTACAGTGCAAGCAAAATGAGGCTGGTCAATCAGTCTAACAGACATATTTCTCTAAAAAAAAAGACCAAGTCTGTAAATTAAGAGATGGCTTTCAAACTGCCCCGTCAACTGCTGTAATCACAGTACAGAAACGATAATACTTAAAAACAATTTCTGTGACGAGTCATAGAGACCAAAATGAGAATACCACTTTTCAAAGGGCTACTTTCTGGTTGAACTAGCACCTCCTTCAAAAGCAACATTTGCCTTTCATCAAAACAAGCAGTGTCACATGCAGATTAAGTAAAAAAAATGGAGGTATAGTCATGTTCAGTCAGTTAAAAGAGTACAAACTATAAAATAAGGCAATCTTCTTCTTTCTGTAAAAACTGGCCCAAAATGTCCAGGACCCGAAGGTGGACACCGTACCACAGTGGACTTCAAGCACTGATAAGCACAGGAAAGCGACAATGCAGCGTGACTACAGCTTCGAAGTCCTGCGGTTTTGACAAGTCCAAAATTAAACTCCATTTAAGGTTTACTGGAGACAAAAAATTGCCAATTGCCAAAAATCACTCCACTCAGAGCACTTTACAGGTAATGGGGACTCCCCTCCACCACCACCAATGTGCAGCACCCACCTGGATGATATATATATCTACAGTGCAATGTAAAAACAAATAACTGAACATTAATACTTTATAATATTTAATGTGTTTTCTGGCTGTTTCAGTTACCCAATTAAATGGATCTTGAGAGTTTCGGTGTGGGTGTGAGGCACGATGTGCTACATTTGGGGACTGGATCCTGGTCATTTATAGCCTCCAGATTGCTTCTACTCAGAAACAGGGGACTCTGCTGAAGTGGCAGGACTGGTTATCAATGATCCTGAGAAAGAGAAAGCTAGATTAGTGTTCCTTCATAAGAAGTGTGAGACAACCATGGATTTGGGCTGTCTCTTAACTTAACATGAACAGTGCTGGATCACTGTCAGTGCGAGAACAGGAAGGTCTTTTTCACAGACCTTAGCGGCTTTCAAACAATCTATCAAGAATAAAACATTTCTAAAACAATTTTTTGCACTTCCCCACGACGACCTGCAGCCTTTTCATAAATGTTTCAAGAAACTTTTTTGACATGGCCACAGAGCTAAAAAACGAACTTAGCTGCTCCACGTAAATACGAACTGCCTCCTTGTAACCTGCCAGTACACATACCTTACCCCCATAACGTCCACGTCTTCTAGGAAGCATGGCAAACTCCGGAAACGCAAACTGAAGAGACTTAATTCCTCAGGTGACTTGCACAAGAAAGGCGGAGAAAGGCTGGTGAAATGCGAGAGGAAATGACGAGAGCACAGACAGCCTGGTTGCTAGCCAGGGGGTATCCTGATCTGGGTTGTGGTACACAGACTCCCACTGCAGGACAAAACAGGTAGTGCAGTGTAATACAGCTTCCTCTCTTGTTGATTGGTTTTCTGTTTTTGCAATGCCAGCACTGCACGTGTGGAACTTCTCCTGTGGGCACATGGCTCTTAGGTTCATAAATACAAGTGCACTTAATATAAAAGCCACATTTCACGAGAAATGTGAACCCGTCCCGTTTAGATTTGGGCACCACTCATCTGCATGTTCTTTGTCTGCAACTACCCAGTTCCCCAGCTCCTTGATGCGCTGCCTTGCTGCTGGACGTCCAGCTAAGCCGACCCTGGTATCAGGATGTGCCTGACTTCTGCAGGATGGCCTGTAAGTCCTCTGGCAGCGTCAGAATGATGGCCTCAATGTGTGTCCGAAGTCTGGCCAGCGTCCCCACCTTGACTGGCAACTGCTCCTGTTCGGCCTGCAACTGAAAGACGAGACTTTCTGACCAGCCTCCTCATACCTCATACTACCAACAGCTAGTTTTTTTTCCAGCTGTACATGATCATTCATGCAGTACCTATATTTTTAGATGTTCTGTCCTACCTGTGATTTAGCTTCTCACGTAACATAAGGATCTTGGTCCAGACAGCCTTAGCAATACACATAAAGTCATAAAAGCTTTGCAGTTTTTGAAGTACGAACACATGGATCACGACCAGGCTGGTATTTATGAAAACCTGTAGAATACGTCAAGGAAGGAACCGACAGTCTTAGGAGCAACAACTTTCTGAAGACAGTTCTCACCAGCTTGTCTTTTAACTTCAGCACAAGATCCACAGTTTCCACCTCGGTGTGTTTTTGAATTCGGAGCAGCAAGTCCTGCAAGAGAAAGAAACGGTTCTGCAATCTTCCTTCATTCATGAACTCAGTTGCATCCGTGCTGTAATCATTTGTATGGAATAGCAGATAGTGCCCTTCTCTTTCTATTTAACAACAACCTCTCCCCCAGCCTGATTGATAAAGACTCACTGTAAATTGGAGGAGGCACTGAACTGTGTTCTGCCTACGCTGTACTTAAGGTTATTATTGTGCTTTTTTGTGTCATTTCCAGTCTATATCAGCTTAATGGAACTGGACCCACTAAGGGCTGCAGTGTTCCGTTCCGTTTTTCCAACCATAGCGTTGCTGTGGTTTACATGCACTGGCTCTTAAGCTCTGCTCTAACCGTAGTCTATGTGCTCCTAGCAGAGGAACTGCCTAAGTGTACACTGCTGCTGTTGTGAGGGTGGGGTCTCGCACCTCATCACACAAGGCCTCTAGGTGAAGAGCTTCCAGCTTCTGGGTCATCTCTTTCCTGCGGGTCCTGAACCAGCCATCAAAGTTGGGAGACCTCAGGAACTGCCTGAAGGAGAGACACACACAATAAGCAGACTAATTTCCCAGCGCAGGGCTCCGGCCTTCTACATTCCCCCAACCTGAACACTCCCAGTGGTCCGGTCTGACCTCCCCAGGCACCAGACAAGCCTCTGCCAACTCCCTTCAAGGCATTCCACCCCCCTCCATCCACAAACATAGGCTAACATCCAAACTGCAGAAAGGAGAAACTCAACAGGAAGAGCACTTCAATTAAAAAATATATTTAGGTGGCACAGTGGTTAGCTTTGCTGATTCACAGTGCTGGGGCCCTGGGTTCAATTCTTGGGGTGCTACCTGGGGTCATTTCGCATACTGTCCCTGTGTTTATGTGGGTTTCCTCCTGCTGCTCCGGTTTCTTCCCCAGTACAAAGATGTGCTGATAAGCTTTTGTTCAATTTGGCCCTGGTGTGTGTGTGTTTGTGCGTCTGTTCTGTGATGGACTGGCATCCCATCCAAGGTGTATTCTGCCTCGCACCCAATGCTTTCCTGAATAGGCTCTGGGCAATGACCTATATTTGAATAAGCGGTAATTAAAAAAAATGGTGTTGTGAATTCAATATTCAAATCATCCCAATTTTGAGCTCTTCTGTTGGAGATTATAAGTGTTCTATATTTCCATGCGCACGATATTCAAGAGGAGTCAGTTTCAGTCAGCCTGAACTGGTTAGCTGTTAAAACCTAGAAGTTAAAATAGAAAACGCTTCTACTTTTAACGTTTGAAGTCCTAACGGACATGCAATGAACAAATAAAAAAAAAATGGATCCTGTTGCGTCAGGAAACACACGCCTTTAACCACGTGGATGACAGGTGGGGTGTGCACGATACATAATGTCTCATCGTTTCCATAGTTGGCAGTCCCTGGCTACCAAGACCACATTTGTTTATTTTCATAATCCTGCCGATGGACTGGATTGTAGAATCTCCACAACTTTCTCATGGAAAAGAATTCCTCCCTGGCTCTAGGGCAAATAACTGTCCTGTGACACAGCATGTATTTGTGTGCTCCTGCCTCATCATGGTAAAACACTCACACACACTGGGTCTCTTAACGAAGAAGAGGAGGGTAATACAGTTTGGGCACCCCTGGTCAAACTGCACGTTTCACTGAATCTCTAAGTGAAAAGACGTGGACACATCCTCTGCAGGATACAACCTTAAACATGACATGGTTCTGCACACTTCAATAGACAATTACTATAATTTGCTGAATTTAACAGATTGAAAAAAATAAAATGGTCAACGTGGCATGTGCAAAAGTTTGGGTACCCTTCGATTTAATTCACTGATACACCTTTGCAGGCAACTGCTCATTTCCAGTGGCTCTGCCTCAATGACGCAAATGGGGTCTAACTGCTCTGGACTCTTCAGCAATGGAAACAATTTGGGAAACTGGTATGGATCCTCTCTAAAACCCGCACATGTCAAAACAGAAGCAGATCAAAAGGAGCCAGAGAGAAGACATGGAGCTGCGAGTGAACCCAGCCTCTTGCCACACCGTCTCTCGGGTCCAGAGCCATACCTGTACAGCCCAATCCAGTCCCCCTTGAGGCGAGAGGTGAGCTGAGGGCCGGCCTTCTCCAGAGTCTTCATGAACTCCTCTTGGTTGAAGGGCCGCAGCTGGGGAGGGCTCTAGGAGAGACAGACCCCACTCACTGACGCAACAGCCTCACTAAATCCCGCGAAATGAAATACAGCCTGGCCTGGGGGTCAGGTAACCCAGCGTGAGTCTGCAGAGAAGTTCCTGCATCCAAACAACATGTCTGCAAAAGTACAATTTTCTACTCTAACTGTACTTTACCCCCAACAGATCAAAATAAAAAAAGAGATCTTGTGTGCAATTCATTAAATGCCCACAAAAAAAGTATGACTGAAAAATGGTAGATCCATCTCGGAGAGTCGCAGTCTTCAAGGGTTTGGAGTCACCGTCAGTATTAATCCTTTCAACAAACCTAGAATGATGGCTGTTGTGACCTATTTTTAAAAAGCAAGATCTACTGTTTATATTATTTCATAATACATAATTAAATTATTCTAACTTCCATCTCAGCATCTGTCTTCTGTCCTCTCATTGTGACATGTCAATACTAAAGATATCAAGATTTTACAGAAGCTTCAGGGTCAGTTTATGGAGACCAGTTTATGTCCAGTACTAATACCATAGTCATTTACATATAGGTTGGAACATTCCCTTCTTGCTGATGTTTTTTGCTGGAGGTGTTTTTAACAGTGAGGTCTAAGTAGAACATAACCACATAGATAATGAGCGGAAGTATAACATAATGCCACAAGGTTTTCCGTGCCTTGATATGTGACTGCGACAACAGCAACTCACTGACAGATCACTGTCACTGGAATAAAGACTTTTTTTTTTACATAAACACTATATGCCTTAAGCTCCCCCAGAACACCATCTCTTTTAAAAAACATCTCCCATTTCGCCCACTGCCACTGGGAGGTTGTTGCCAGAAAGCAGAAAACCAGCAAGGCAGCTACAGGGAGTAATCCTCAAGATCCTTGCCCTACTGTATCAGAACCTCAGGAATCCACCTGCAATCTGCACAAAGGAACAGTTATTTAACCAGACTGTAGCCTTCACTCAATTCAGAACAGCATCCGCCTGAAAGTACACTGCCTTGCAAGGTGTGAAGGTCCACTTTCATTCTATCTGGCTTCACTGAGTACGCACCCACACAGAAGTGTCTGGAACGGGGATGTGTGCTTACCTTCCAAGGAGAGATACTTTTCTGAAGCGGCATTAAACTAGCCACGTAGCGCTCCTGAAAGAGAAACAATAGAAATGAATAAGGAAACTGAAAAGAGGAGCCCACACACAGCTCTCTTCTCAGACATAACAAATAACAAATTGAGGCCCCAATGTTACCATCACTACAGTAAGCGATGGGGTGTACAGGAAGACGTTCCATACATGACCATGAGCTGCTAGGCTCACACAGACTTCCCTCAATTGTTCTACATGTAGGGATGCAAGGAGTCACCCCGCAGTCCAGTGAAGGTTTGAGATGAGTTTAATTGTAACGAAAATGGCCACTTCCGGAGAACGCTGAAGGAGACACACACAAGGTATATTTCCCACAGTGGCCCAGAGTGCAACAGTTTGACAGAGGTTTTTATAATTCGAGTCCAGCCATTTTATTGCCACGAACGGGGGTTTTAGAGTCTGCATTCTACTTGTGGTCCAGTGGCTGTTCTTGAAGATGTTATCCCGCCTTTCAGCTATTTCTAAAGTGTCATGTACAACAAGCAGGTGTTTGTTTAAAATTCCTTCAGGCCCAGATCAGGAGATATGACCCCAGGCCAGAGTCAGATTTCTACATACACAAGCAAGCGTTTTTCAAAAAGCAGATAAGGAGACAGACTCTTTACAAATGGGGGAAAAAAGTAATAAGGATTTTTATTCAGAGGATTATGGATTTCATTTAGTTCCATTAAAACTGGCTTAATCATTACAGGAACTCAAGCATGGTTTTAGTTTTTTTTTCTTGAGAACACCCATCCTATCAAATAAAAAGGGACAGAAGACCTGCACACAGGTGTAATCTCCCACAGTGATCGAAACAGAAGGATTAGTGGTATTAAGAGGGAGAACTTGGCAAATTATTCGCTGACAAGGTGAAAAAACTTGCAGCAAGTGAAAATGTGAATGTCATCGTTTCATATTGCCATATGTGAAGAGATAAGATACTCCATAGGGGCAATAAATGTGAAACACAGAGATAGAGATGTTAGCCTTGTAAGACTGATTTTCAAGATATCCTTTCTTTGTTCAATTGAGTTCACAAAGCTTTCCCAACGTGGTGAAGAGTGGAAACACTGGTCTGCTTCTTTGTCCAAAGAGGAGACTGATGACAGCAGTGAAAGACTTTTAGACATTAGAGGTTCACGGACTTACCAGAGGAATGATGAAGCTCTGGGTTAGCTCCAGGAAGTAGCGCCGCAGAATAGCATTCTGGGCTGCGGACGGGCGTTTCTGCTGGATTCCCTTTAAACAGAGAAAAGCTAATATCGAACGATATCCAAAGAACAAGGGAGACATGACAAGAGAATTCTTTGGTTGCTGAATGTGAGTGTCATGTACCGCTAAAATGGTGCTGCAACGAAAAAATAATTACAACTTTTTAAAACACACAATACAAATTATGGATCTGCTTTTCCAGTACAGCTCCTGAGCCATGATTTTAAAATGAAGTCCAGATGAACTCCAGTACCTTCTGCAACTGCCTGATAATCTCCTCATCTTTGTTGAGGAATGGCTTGTAGGCACTGTAAACACCTGAAACACAAAAGTGAAAAACTGATGCGGTGATGGTTCTTAATAATTTTCGTCTTCCTAGTGCAGTCTCAGCAGAGAACACGCAGCTTTTCTGTTCTGTGCTGTACAGCAGTATGCTTGGCAAAATCAGTAGCCCAGGTTGTGGTACTGACCTGGTTTGGAATCTAATGTCTTCAGATTCTTCAGTTTCTTCACCTTAACTGGCTTGGCAATATCCCCTATGGAAAGCACACCGAGACACAGGTACTCAGATACAGAAAACAAGACAGAGTGGCGTGAAGCACTATTTAAGTATCAGGTGCAGAACTTCCCCCTGTGATTCAGCTCTTGTCTTTGTCGATCAGAGACCACGTTACCTGCTTGTTTCATGTCCCCGATGCGGATGATGTGTGGCCAGTGCTGGAGCGTTTTTGCAAAGAAGGGATTGGTCACTCCCAGAATCACAGAAGGCCTACAGAGAAACACGGAGCCATTACATCCAATACCAGCTCAATAACACTCCCAATAACGAGTTTGCTGACGTGACCTCTTCCTTGCAGAGCTCTTTAAGAAATTTGTATCTTCCAACAGTCGACTGTACCTTTTCCTGATATCCCCAGTCAAGTATGTGTCAGGGTATCTTTCATACAGTTCAGAGGACATCCTGTACTTTGTAAAGCCAAAGAGGCCTGGCTTTACAAAGCACAGGAGTGGAAATTCACAGGATACTGGAATCAGGCACTGCAGAAGTACAAATCTAATACAAATGACCATCTAAGTAAAACGGCAAATTCCACAAGGTAATAAATCATGTCTGAGTAAATCAAATATCTGAGTGTTAATGCATGTCACAGCAAAAGATGTGATCGCATAATATGAAATTATTAATAACTGCTTGTTATTCTGGATTTAGTGTCTAAATGACGAATGAACGTTATTCATGGTGCTTTGAAGACGAAATCTCTTCTCATGTCACTTAAGTTCTGAAACGACTTCAGCGCAAATTCCTTGTCATTGCAGCATTTACAAATATACATGTTATTTTTCTATGGATAGCATGTAACTATTACTAAGAGCTGCAGGCAGTGATAAGAGGAGCCAAATTCCCATCTTTCTGCCTCAAAGCTATTTTGCATCAGTAAAACTCTAAAACTGCAGTCTGAATATCACCGCTAGCAAATTACAGCCTGCGACAGTCAATGCAGCTGCATGAACCGCTTTTGTTTTTATCCGGCTTCCGTCATTCAGTCGCTTTTAAAAGCCCTCTCTGTGTGGCACAGCTCCTCCATTGTTCTTTAAAAGTCTCTTTGTAAGGAGAGCTGTGCAGTAATTGCAGGCTTGACTGTTCAGTGCGGGATTTAACTGAGCGTTCCCAAATAAGACCCCAGGAGTTTCCGAATTACATTCCATTGGGGGCGAAGATACAGGCAGATTTGTCCTGTTAACTGCTGCTGTGTACAGTTTCGTCACATATTCCAGTTGTATTAGAATTTCCCCTTTAAAACACTGTCTAAATGCATGGGGTTTTGAAAAAAAAAAGACAAAGAATGGTCGCTAACACATCATCTAGCTTCTTTCCAAGAGACCTTGAACAAATCAGTCGTACTTGGTTTTAAAATATAGGATCTGAGCTGTGTTCAGTGCTGCTTTTGTATACAGATACACACACTCAGTGAGGAACCCCAGTCACATGAACAGACATGTACTGTATGCACATTCTGTATGCAGTACAATCCCAATTACAACTTGAACTAAAGCTGATCCCTCTGGAGGAATAAGAGGGGATTGGGGTTCCTAACACTTCAGCCAATGAGAGAATAAAAATGTTGAGCACATAAATAATGTCAAAAAAGGGGAAGGCATTTGCTAGCAACCACCTTATTTTATTGCTAGTAATAAATCAATTTCAGGATCTCATGTCCCCTTTTCTTGAAGGTTATATATATACACACAAATAGGTAACACTTTAAAATAAGCATTTATCCATCCATCATCAAACTATATTATTTCCAATTCAGGGTCACAGGGCAGCAAACAACGGTCACAAGGCAGGACACACCCTGGGTGAAACACCACACAGACCAACGCTCATACTCGCACCAGGGCCACATTTTCCCAGAAGCCCATTCACCTACTGTCTTTGGACTTTGGGAGGAAACCAGAGCACTCCATGCAGACTCCACCCCAGGCAACCAGTGCTGCGAGGCCGCAATGCACCGCCACAACACCACTGCGCTGCCAATAATATTAATGTAGTACACCACTTCCCAGAGAGTTAATTCATGTTTTCATGGGCTATTCATACCACTTCCCCATTGCTCAAGGACTAACAAGAACAGTCACTTACTGTAAAGCGTTACCCACAGTGTGTAAACAAAACTTCAGTCAAATCCGCATAAAATACAGACATGCTCCCCCAAATCCTTGTTTGTGCGACAATGATTTGCCCGCTAATTCATCAGACAAAGCTTTAGAAATTCTAGAACGTTTTCATAGACTGTGACAGGCAGGTCTAAATAAGGAGCTAAATAAAATCTCTCACGATACGGCACAGTTGATCCCTCTGGGGGAATAAGAGGGGACTGGGGTTCCTAACACTTCGGCCAATGAGTGAATAAAAATGCTAGCAAATGCCCTCGCCTTTTTTGACATTCTTTATGTGCTCAACATTTTTATTCACTCATTGGCCGAAGTGTTAGGAGAGGGTCACGGGCATCCTGTCCTTTCCTGTATACTTACGGAGCCTGCGTGCGAGTGGTGTACTCCTTGAATTCACTGTCGTGGATAGTGAAATAGGGCCTGAAGTCACTACAGTACCGCAGGGGTGAGATGCAGCTGTGAATAAAACAGTAGATGAGGCCTTGAACCAGATGTGACCTGTCCTTCCCGCAGAGCAAAGGGGCGCATTCATACCAGTGTAAAACAGTGTCATGTTAACTTCGGAGGTTAATGAGCAGAAGAAAACGTACACTTTTAGCCACTGCACATGACTCTGCTTTCCAGAACCTCACAAGTTACTCTTTAACAAAGCCAACGGACACAGCAGGGAGGGAGAGAAATCAGTTCACCGTGAAAAGAAGAGGAAGACAGATAAGAGACACCCGAGGCCCACACAGTTTTCCGAAAATAAACCCAGACCATTAACGCGACAATTTTCATCTGTGCCCCCTGATTGCACTCGTTAATGCCAGCCCTGACAGCCTAGAGGAGTAATCGAGAGTCTGCGGTGAAACGCTGTACGTGTGCGATCTGTTGGACAGCCTCTCATTAGCCGCTCCTAGAGCACGGCTGAGAGACGGAACCGCCAGAGAAGACGCACACAACAACAGGGGAAATTGATTCCACCTCTCAAAGGCCAATTCTGTAATGGGGTCGCTGCTGTGTGCTGAATTACAAACATAGGCGCGGCAGTGGTAAGCTGGTCTAGGAGACTCCGAACACTGCAGGACAGACAGGAGTAAGGGGAGTGGAAACACTCCCAGCAGGCATCCCAGAATGACCACAACAAACTGCTTAGCTCTTTTACCATAACGGCTAATTTTCTGTCTCTTTTCAATTTCCTCTTTCACTCCTCCACAAGTTTCGATACACCTGTTCCAATCAGAAAGTGGCCTTTGGCAGGATTTGTCCAGCTAGTTTTTAGGCCTTTCTACAGCTTATTTTTGAACCGGCTTTGCCAGTGACAGCACATGGCTGAGAACACCCGCAGCCACAGACAATGAATGCTGAAAGATGATAAAGCCGGCTACTGTAATCCACAAAAACAGTATCGAGGAACAGATTTGACCATACCTGATCCCTGACTCTCTCACAGGGTCTGTCTAGCGGTGACTGCAGGAAAGTGCCCTACTGTATTCTCATACTGAGAATGCACCAGGCACATCCACTGGTACACAAACCAGTTACATTTACTTAACATAAGTACCATGTCTATGTGCATTGCTTTGCAAAAGTACTCCCACCCACCCTGCAGTGTCACATTTTCTGGAATTACAGAAGGATGCATACGCATTCTGTAAAAATTTCATTTTATTCAAAACCTGAATACTCAAACTGAAGACTGCGAGGAATAAGATAAAAATAAAAGCTAGCAGATTCTTAAGAGAAAAAAATGCACATGAGGTTAGATTTATCTACTCTTAGGAGTTGGTGAGGACTAGGTGAAGGTAGGAGGACATATGTCAGATATGTCTTAATATAACCACAGGATGCTATGAGAGTTACTTTCTTTTTCACATCATTGTACATTAGTTGCTACCACAAAATGTCTAGACTGCAAGCTTTAAAACAACAAAATGTGGAACACTTGGACCCCGTACCAATACAAAGATACTATGAAGTCTTTTCTGTTTATTTTCAGATAACACAAAATAATGGAAAATGCCGTAACTAAATCCCAAAATGTTCTTGGTGCTGTGATATTGTCTCACATAAAGCAGACATTTCTCTTTTCCAGGAATGAATATTATGAAATAAATTGCTTACATTTCAGCCAATATCGACCTTTTAATTTTAAGACTAAGACTGCAGATAACAGTCAATTTAAGAATGGAAAAACTGATAAATGTCAGTTTTAGAAAAACCTTCAACAAGTGAATGATGCCTTTCACTCAGCCTACCCCTTACCTGACCAATGCCAGAACAGTCTCCGAGGATTCAGCGGGTGAAGGCGCCATGACAACCAGGGCTTCCCCTAGCAACACCAGCTCCCACAGCATCTGAATGTGAAAGAACACTGGGCTGAAGCACCTGGAGAGAGAGACAGGATGAGAGCCAGACAATCAGAATCAGACGGCCAAGCAGAGAAGGAGACGCACATAGAGGTGAAGAGAGGGGCAGACGGAGAGAAAGAAAGAGACAAAACACTAGATCATGCTGCACAAACAGAGGAAAAGCGCCAAAATGTATTTCTTGTGTTAGCTCAACAGTTTAAAAGAGACATCCCAGCCGCCCACAATCTTGACTGGCCCGGCAATCTTTTTTTCTCATCACGTTATCTATAAACTGCTCATGAAGTCAGTCTTCTGAGCAGAATTTGAATGTTTGTTTTGAAAGTGTTGCCCTGGAAGATAAAAAGTCAGGCCAAACCCAGCGTATGGAAGAGCTGGAGGCTGGTACAGTGGGAACGTTAATAACCATCTGCCGCAGCCAAGGGACCTGACCTGCTGTGAAACTCTACGCTTTAACATGCAAATGCAGGCCGGCTTCTATAGCTCTGTGCCATTCAACACTGACACTCAAGCAGACTCCCATCAGGTGCAGGGCAGTGAAATAAAATGAGACACCAGGATTTTAATACATTTTCCCTAGGGTAACAATACTGGCAAAACAGATGCATAAACAAAGCCTAGAAGATGAGTCACAGGTCTGTCTGCTCACTTCCCGTTCATTCAAACATGCACCTTTGCACAGCCAGCAGCTAGCACTCAAGGCTTTGCCCAGCCTGTCTCTTTCTTTAGGAAGCATGTTGCCAAGGAAACCAGCAGTGGTGACCAGTCTGTAGATGGGCACGCCATGAGGAGAGGGAGGCCGGGTAGCAACTGAAAATGTGGATGCAGTTCTTTACGCGGCCACAGGTTGGCATCTCTGGGCCTCAACTGACAGCCGACGCGTTGCCGAGGAGGCAATGCAGAACTGCTACAAACCCCAGCTACTGCAAAAGCCGTTATTCATATCCTTCCTTGCTTGCTTTAACCCGAGGTTATAGGAAACAACTGCCAAGCACCTCCCTTCTGTCTATAGCAGAACTAGCATTAGTCCGTATGTTCCCAAAATGACCTCTTTTTACCCCTCTGCTTAGAATTAAATTAAACTTATCAGGCTAAATCATTACAGAACAGGGACACGGGCCAACTTTGATGTTGAGCATGGCACCAGCGCCGTTCAGAGTCAAAGGCTTCCATGACGTGACTGCTTGCACACGGGGGCGTCCTGCATTGTATCCCACCAAATGTGAACCTCCTGCCTCTCTCCTCTCTGGGGTACGTGCCTTGTATCTACGTTGTTCTCCATTCCTCACAGGCCTAGGGCTGGCATCTTTTTTTCATGCTGTGAAATGAATGATAATTCCCACTTCACCTTTTGATTTTAACTAGCTCCAGAGAGAGATCTTTGTGATGGGGCAGGAAAGGAATCTGACAGTCACCCATCCAAAGCAGGGAGAGGTTAGGCAGGCCAGGCTTCATGACCTCTTTCGAGATCAGACCAGAACACCAGGGATGTGTCTAAAGAGTCTTGCACAGTGAAATGTGTGATCTCCAATAGCCAGAGTACGGACAGGACAAAAAACTCAAGACAATTGAGAGCAAGCCATTCGTCCCGTTTATTTGCAGGAATCGAATGGATCTAAGGATTTCCTCCAGCCGTTTCTTCAAGAAATAGGAAAGCCAGGGTACTGGCTTCAACATTATGGCTGGGTAAGAGCTGAGCTTTACTATTAATTCAAAAGACAGTAAATTAGTATATTATAAAACACAGGGGGTTGAAATATCTTCCTCCAGTGGAAAAATGGGCCAATGGGTCTCAATTCATAGCAGCCTTGTGTCACAGGACAGAGGTTTAGAATAAGATATATAACATCACTTTATTGGCCATATACAATTTCTTGTATGAGGAATTTGTCTTTTCGCATACACCAACTTGCTCTCCGTGAGACACACAGACAGGGAGAGAGGCTTGGGGTCAGAGCGCAGGGTCAGCCATTTATACGGTGCCCCTGGAGCAGCTGGGGTTAAGGGCCTTGCTCAGGGGCACCGTAGGATTAGGATAGAGTAGGATTCCTCTGCCGGCTGCGGGATACGAACCGGCAAAGTTGGAGTCAAGATTCCCACGTTGGGGGAATTCGCAGGGGTCAGCACAGCCGGAGTGCAGTGGCTGAGCCTCGCCCCGGGCAAACCACCTGCATGATCATAGTATCGCCCCTGACAGGCAAGTGATTCACTATGTTTGCAAATTAGTATGGATGTGTGGAGCAGTTCACAGTGAAAGGAGGAGTCTGCAGTATTTTGCAAGACAAGGTTAGAAACGTTAGTACAGCCCACACCCTGCATTACCTGAAAAGCTCCACTTCATAAATAGATGGAAGGACAACAGAGACCTGGGTGTCACTCTGAAAGAAGAAAGGGAGGATAATATAAGAAAAAAAACCCAGCACAAATACATCAAACACAACTGCTTAAACTCTTACTCCAACACAATGTGTTGCACCAGTCCGTTCCCATTTTGTCTCAGCATCAATGCATTTTTTCAAACTCTCAAACACATCTGGGATTCTTGTATGTCACCCCTGACGTCAAGCACGAGAAGATGTGTTAGCATACTCAGTATTTTGGCCTTCAGAGTAAATAGAGCAAACTTTGGCAGTTCCAAACATTAAAATTTATTTAAACGCATCTAGAATTCTTGAAGTCATCCTTCAGCAGCAAGGACAGGTAATTAAGTCAAGCTCTTGAGTGTTTTGAAGTCCTCAGACCTCAGAAAAAAAATGGCTGCCTACCCCTTCATCACAGAAACTAGCCTCAGTTAAGTATGCTTTCTGATTGATGCACCTGCCTGATAACTGGCACTCAAGCATGTCTTGTTCAGAACACATACGAAGCTTTTCTTGCGTTCTCACCTGTGCTGCCTGCGCCAGTTGCGTGGTGCCAGGCTTATCAGAACAGGTGGGAATCCGAACCTGTCGGAGGAGAGGAGACCTCAGACACTCGCCACACAGACGCACAAAACACACTCATTCTGTCATCTTCAGGGTCATTTTTACTCACTCTAAATCGGTTTTCACAGAGAAACAGATGGACGGACATCTCAAAGACAAATTTACTTCTTGCTTTTCCATTATGTCTTTGACATCCTTCAATGGTCACCACAGACGCACAGGCTCGGAATTACCTTTAGGACCACTCCCATTATCGGCAAGATTAAGGTTTTCCCAGGAGACGGGACAGGCCAGCGGTCTATGTCATTGCAAGCTGTTGGCGGGGGAAAAAAACAAAACAAAACGCACGCCAGTGAAAGATCAATTGACAGCACTTTTAAAGTGCTTTCGCGAAGAAGAACTGATTCTGCATGTGTCTGGAAACTCACCAGCCTCCAGGCAAGGCTCCTGTTTCTCAAAGTACTCGGGGGCGATGAGTTGCAGCAGCGAGTGGAAAAAAGTCACATAGGGCAGCTTGCTGATCAGCACCAGGGACTGTGGGAGAAAACACATATAGTCACACAGAACCCAGTGCTCACAGATGCTCAGCCCTCAGACAGAACAGGACGGGATTTCCATACTCCCTGTGAAAGAAACTGACATGATCTAAAACCGAACCTAAGTATATCTCCTGTTCCTCAGCAGGCTGAATGGAACATGGATTGACTGTTACCCAAGGATTTCAAAGAAGCTCAAAGGTTAAGAGGCGGGGGGAGTTCTCTGCAGTTAAGGCAAGCTGCATTTGTTTGTTGTAAATGCCAATATGATTCAGGTCTGAAATACACAAGACACTGTCTTCAAAACAGATCAAACCCACTCACTCTTCATTTTTTTTCCACGGCAAGTAACATTTTAACTAGGAAAACATACCAGGATGAAAGATTATCACGGCTATAATATGAAAATCATTAGCTGCGCAGAAAATAGCTCCCTGTTTTGCAACATGCTTATTAAATGCATGTGTTAACACACAGTTAATGTGGCCCACTATCTGCAATGCCATTTCAGAAGTAACTGAACTACAGAAGTCCTACAAAAATAGCCATTGATATAGAACAAAGACACAACTCCCATATTTTAGCTTCTTATCTGTAATGTAAATTACTCTCTAATTCAGATACACAAACCATATGGTAGAAAAACATGATGATGAAGATTTTAGCTATTAGCTATGATGATAAATGGCATATCCCTACCCAGCCACATATTCAGAATGAAATGCTTCACCCTTTCTCATTTGCAGCTTCCATCTGCTCTATATAAAGAAAAGTCAGCAGGTGGAAAGGTCAGAGTGGAAAGTACACCAGAAGCTGACAAACAGATGAATCAGCAATTCTGTGCGATGAACTGGGATGACGTGTGGCGTCTAGAGCTCAGAGATCAGTGAACAGCCACATGTCCGTCCAGACTGAGGAACAGGGCAGACTCCTACACAGCATCTGTATTCTGCTGCAAAGCATGTGTCACAGATGTACAGCCTGCAGTGCTTCTAACTGTGACTTTCACAGTACGAGTTCCTGCAGATCATCCTAGCAAGATGACAAATGCTAATGAGCATAATGAATATACTTCTGTCATAAATACGAACAGATATTTCCTTTAATACTGAGTATATACAAAGACTGGGCTCCTGTGGGGTCTCCCAGTCTTCATAATCACGATGCAACTGGAATCACATAAACATGGGCAGAGTGTTGATGGCGATGAATACAGCAGCCTTTTGCTTCCAGAAAGATGGAGTAGCTGGAGGTGTAACTTTGTACTGTACAATGAAAAGGGCATTCGGGCAGTTCTCATCTCATCCAGCTGTTTCTTGAAAGACGCCAATGCGTACAACAGCTGGGAAGCTTGTTCCACACTCACCCCATCATTTAGGTAAAAAATTCTTCCTGTTCTCAGTTTTAAGAGCAGTTCCAATGTGTTGACTTTTATCAGTGCCTTTGAGGGTTGTGAATACTTGAATCTCGCCCTCTTATAGTCTTCTCTGTTCGTCTTCTTTCGCTTAAACCTTCAGAATGAGTGTACCTGGTTGCTCTTTTCTGGACCATTTTCAAACCAGCAAAATTGTTTTGGTACAGCAGTGAAAATCCACACACAATATTCTAAATGTTTCTTACTAATGCACGGCACAATCTTAACATAACATCTCCCGATTAAAGTTTTACACTTTTAACTACATATCCTAACTTTTTGATTCCGTTTATTCTTTTTTTCTCTGTTTTAGTTCCAGAATGAGAACACATTCAGTTACAAAACACTGGTCTGGCAGTTTCTAAGAAGGTACAGAAAACACAGGAAGAAATGACCTTGATCTACTTAAAGTAAGCCCATTTTCCTACACCAAGTTCAATGCCCATGTAATCAGTTCATGGGGTCAGGTCAAGTTTCACTTGAGCTAATAAGCTTGTAGTTAATAACGCATTCTCTTTGTGCCCAGTTTTAAGAGCTGGTTCAATAATGATCTCCTCATGTACAGTGGAGAAAACTCTTTTCTATAGGACAAGCACTCTGATACGATGCCATGTCTGGATCTCGTCCTTCTAAACAGCTTCTAAACGGACTGAGCTTTGTAACTGTTTTAACAAATCCATTCATTTTTGATGAAGTTTGACTATTTTTATCTCAACAAGAAAACTGTAAAAAGGCAAGTTTTTGTTCAATGGCTTAATTAATTAATGTATTGGTTTTTATGTTTCTTAGTTTTTGTCCTGTTAAAATGGTCAAAACCTTTTCAATAAAAAGTTGAAAAAAAAACGGACTCACCTTCTGAAAGTAACCCCTCTTGAGCGACTTATCTCGAACCTGCCGGAAATAAACGTAGCCATAGTAGTGGCCAGGATCTCTCTGGAAAGGAAGCAAAGGAAGCTCCTTCACCCCTGTCCTGCTACATGATGCTGAAAGGTTGAAGTATTCAAAACCACACTTTGGTGCAAGGAAGCAAAACTCCCGTTAGAATCCCACTTATTATTAAATCTCTCATTTTTTAACAGGAAATGAATATGACCCCCCCCCAGAAACTCATTGTGGATATTTTTGGAAAATTAGAAACATGACAGTGCAACAGCAAAATCGAATTAGCGCCATTTAAACAGCGACTTTCCTCAGCGGACACAAACATTAGCCAGACATCTTCTGCCTAAGCCTGCTTCTAAAAAGGGCTTAACCTCTGCAAGTGACCTCTAACATGGAGATACGCTTAAATTTGCGTTTCAAACAGTAGTGCAACACATTTCATCTTGCTTACACTCTCAAACTAAAACATTTCTGTTTTCCCAGGTACATGTAGCAATCTTTTGTTTCTTAGGGAAATTCCCACACAGAATTAATGGAAAACGGGAGGTGAGAGCAGCCTAATCGGGTTAGCCTGTATCTCCAGGAATCGTCCCCTAATTTGTAACGTTACATGAGGTGCAAGGTAAAACGAAAAAAATGGCCCGTGAACAGGACCAACAGGGAGAGAGCCAGACTATTTGCAACAAAGAGAAAATGGCGAGAAAAAGCATCACAAAACCCGCTGGACTTGGCCTTCTTGGCTGTGTCAGTTCCCTACTGGCGAGCGATTCCTGGGATCCTGACCTTCAGGTAGACCGGAGCGTCTCTGTCGAACTGGTCCAGAAAGCAGCGGAGCGACGTCCTCCTGCCCAGAGCCTGGCGGAACCGGAAACAGAACTGCGTGTCCCCAAGGCAGCCTGGTGAGAGAGGGAGGGGGGCACCTGAACATTATGAACACACACCAGGCCCCAGGTACATATGGGGACACCTTTCAGCTTGGCCCAATTACAGAGAGACCCCCAGTCACAGAGTTTGCTGGTAGCTCAGGCTGTCTATGTTCGTACAAGAAGTGGACATTTTTTGTTTTACACACACACACACACACAAAATCAATAGCATTCCTGGAGAAAAGCCAGTAAGGCACCTGACTTTACCACTAGTGCAACTACTGTAGACAAGGTTCGCATGGCTAAGCTTATGTCAAGTTAAGAAAGTATGGAAGCTACAGCTCCTCTTTCTAGTCTTGCCCTCAAAAAGAGAGTTAAAAAATGATCTGCGTGAACAGGAAATATAACCTATTCCCTGGCATGCACAACAGCAGAATAAGAATGACCCACCAGTCTGCCTACATTTTATAAAGACCTGAGGGTACTTGTAGTATTACAGGGAGTAGAGAAAGACAAAGAATCAAGACAGTCGGTACCACAGAGAAACAGGTCTATACCGTAGCACAAGAACAGAGAATATGCTACTTGCAGACAGGCTGCGCTTAGTTAAGTGCTCCAACAGGGAAACAGGGATAAATTACAGCATCCCTGATCTCCAATGCTCCCTGAGAGAGAAGGAATCTGGGCTCTATAAAAAGCAACACTTACTCAACAAAGAAGATCTTTAATCCTGTTCATCCACATTTATTTAGCTGTGCCTCCTGAGTAGCCCACTAACCTCTCAACACTACCAGAAAAACAAATATAATCCTCTTTTGGTGTACATCAGTTCTGTCTGCCGGCACACAAATACAAGGCGATTATCATCAATTCATCTCTTTGATGGTACAATACATCATTTCAGATCAATTCAGAAAAAAACTGGACCTTTGTTTATCTGAACCATTGCATAAACCCACATACAGTAAGAACATCGTCAAGAAAAAAAAAACATCAATCAGAATTAGGCAATCACTAACAAGTGATGGAATTAATTTAGAAACAAATCCATCTTTCTGTAATTGAGGGTAATTTACAGCTAATGTTACTTTGTCAGCTCTCATGTTTCAAAGTAGCTTTGCTGCTCATAACTTTTGCCCTGCTTTCTGTTCAAGCAAACATTACTAACTTGAGCCGACATGCCCCATAGACAGACATGGAAAGAAAGCAGAGCAAATAAATACTCCACAAAGCCAATTCTGGCAAATCAGGCTACATTTGGTATGAGAACAGGTGTGGTTTTGAAAGTGCACTACACACTGCCTTGAGGACACAAAGCAACCTTGCTGTGGCCTATCTGACAAACTCTTCATGTGCTAGCAGGAACAAGCATGTAGATCTCTAATAATAAACATTCAGAAAATACTACCTGTTAGAGTAACATTACCACAGATAAAACTGTACAGGATAACATTTATAAAACTGTTTCTTAGCATACTGCCACCCTTGGAGCATCAAAAATGATTCTGCTCATCAATGCTGTATTCTTATAAAAAAAACGGTCACCTGAAAAATAACTCACAGAGTGTTAAAAGGTTTAGATGCTACAAACAATTTGAAAAAAGGACACAAGTGTCCGATGGTGAAATAGATGGTAAAAAAAAAGAGATTGAAAGTGCCAGAAGTGTCAGTTGGTCCTTTACTTTTTAAATATTTCACAAAACATTAATCAAACCTATTGTACTTGGGATTAAAAAACAACAACAAAGGCTTGGCTCTGAAGCATAGGAGAGCCTCAGGCCTGTGCCAAGGACTATGTTTCTATGGAAACCAGCACACCTCTTTAGCATACAGCAAAACAGTTCCGACCAGAGTATTTCCAAGGCCATGTTAAAATTATCTGCTAAGTAACCTTTCAGGTTTCTTAAGGCTGCCTGGCTGACTAATTGTAAGCTACAGTGCCAAGAAAACGTTGGTGAACCTTCAATATAACTATGGGAATTTCATGATTCTTATCATCTTATCTGATCATGATACCCTTGTTTAATCGAAATCTGTCCTTTGCTAAATAACCAAAATGGTTTATAGTCAACGATTTAATGTTTTTCTTTGATGCAAGGGTGAACGAATTAGAAAAAAATAAGAAACAGTGAATGTGAAATAATAAGTGAATTTCTAGTTTACCAAGCACAGTTAAGGAGGTAATGAGAATCAGGTGGTTAAACAGCTGAGTAACAGGTAAACGAGGACTAATCTTGGGCAGCCCTGTCCTATATAATGACCAGAATCTTCAAGAGTTTAGGCTTCACCATAAAGGTTAGTTTAAACGCATTGATTTGCCACAATCAATCGAGATTTCAGTGGAGTTCTGAAAAATGGTTGATGCTCATCGGTCTGGAGAGGGTAACAAAATAAGTTCTAAACTTCCAGGGCTCCATCCACACCCTGGAAGAATGATTGTTGTCAATGTTCAGGCCACAACCTTCAGGAGCAGCCAGAATGAAACCACTACTCTCTACGAGAACACTGCTACCCATCTCAAGATCACCACAGAACATCCAGATGATCCACAAGACCAGACCGGATCTACACTTTTTCACCTGGGACAAAACTTTGGTCAAGTTTTGGACTATCTGCATTGAAATGCTAGGCCAGTACCTGAAGCGAGCTGTTCTTCCAAGGAAACCCTCAATTGTCACAAACGTGAAGAACGTCTATAAGGAAGATTGGACCAAAATTCCTAAAAGCCAATGAGAGAGACTGATAAACAGTTCCAGAAAACATTCAGCTTGAAGCTGTTGCTGCTTGAGTTACTGAATCTAAGGGATCACATATTCATTCACATGAGGATATTTACTGCTGAATCATTGTTAAATAAATAATCCAAATATCTTGTGTCTTTGTGTTACACATTTAAATGAAATCTTCTTCATCTTTTATTAACACTTTCATGAAAACTTAATTACATTTTACATCTCAAATATATGAGAATACAAAGCAATCTGAGGAATTCACCATTTTTTTCCTCAGGACTTGCTGTCTTTAGAAATATCATAGGGAACAAAAAACAGCTGTTAGCAGATCTGACAAATCCTACTCTAGCAGAACAGTCACAGTACAGTGTTGCATTACAAGCTGTCTATTGGAAAGACCTCCCTGCAGTGCCAGGGGGGGTTATCACACTTTTCCAACTCACTATGAAGTCCAGCAAAATAAAACAAGGAATGCTCCTTTCGCAAAGCATTTAAAATCTTGGCCCTTTTAACATCGAACAATTACTGCTTTCAAAAGTAAAGTCATAACTATGCGGTAGGAATTTCGGTTACAATCCAGTTCTTAAGGAGTGGCTCATTACATTTGCAGGCAAATCTAATTTCGTCCTAGTTTCATATCCAAGCGTGTGTGCTCTTGTATATCCCCTCCTCTCTTAGAGATCTTCTCTAAAACCGCATTCCAGAAAAAAAAAGCTTGGCTGTGCAGGCAGAAAAGTCTTGCACTTGCATTTGGATCATTAGTGCAGCGCGCAGCACAAATTAGTTTCCCCACTGCACTACTTGCCAAAAAGAAATCACCAGGACAGATTCACAGCACATTATACCCCACTCTCATTTCATTCAAAAAAAAAAGTTTTCTCTTCTGTTAAAATGAGTCAAATCTGATCAATATTCATTTGGCACAATCTGAAGTGCATAAAGATATTTCAGGTCTGAGGCAATTACTGAAGGAAGTTCCAGAATAATCTAGCAGTGCATTCAACAACACACTGTACCACTTGACTTATAAGGCTTGGTCTTTTGCTGGTAGATAATTTGTGATAAACTGGAGCATTGTAACTGTACTGAAGTTTTCACAGAACACCAAACCAAATTAAAACCCACAAATACAAGTTTAAGTAAGTGTCCTCCAGCATCAGAAAGGAAGACTGTAAAACAAGCATGTTTAGTGCAGGGTGAGGACATGGAAAAGGTATAAAAGGAGAATACTGGTTCTTCACCAGGCAGTCAGCTTTACTGTTCAAACCTATCTACCCAGACAAACGACCCCAGTAGGTTAATTATGGGGAAGTTTGGCTTCTGGCTATTTCCTATCATCAACGGGACTGAAGGTGACAGGACAACATGGATGCAAATACAGATTTCTTTCCTCGGGTAATTATCCTTACCGAAACACTAGCCCAGTTGCTGATTTTAATTGAATGAGCCATTTATCCCAGAGGACACCACTTGCAAGTAACAAGCTCCTTTGCGTTTTCAGGGTTTAGGATCAAAACAATACTTCACAAGACACAGGTCTCCTTCTGTTCCTAACCAACTATAGGCAGGCTTTTCAGGTGAAGCTGCAAGCACTTCATTAACATTCTGGAACAGAGCCTCTACAGCTGTGCCATCTGTTCAGAGCACACTCCTCACCTCAGCAAACCACAACTTTTGTTCAGCTTTCCCCATTTATCTGGAGCATAATGAAAGCACACTTTTGTTTTAAACATTTGATTTTAGGGCCCTGTGCAAGGGGCGTCTTACAGTGTGAAAACACCGGTGGTGTGAGTCTTCAAGGGCAAACGTGCCCCTAATGCAGTAAAAAAGCCTCACGTTGATGGTATAATGTCAAACTGAATAAACATTAAAATGTCCCCTAGAGAATTTAAAGACAGATTAAGTATTTCCTGAAGAAAAGTAACTGCAGATTTTAATAATTGAAAGCAAAAGTTAACATAGCACCAAAAAAACCATTTAGTTTCAGCTCACCAGCCAAAAAATTTCATATTTTTAACTCTGTTGCTCCACTAATGAAAGGAGGGTGAAAATAATTAATTCTTCTGATGGAAAGTCAGAATTCTGCTTTTTATACTCACATTTACTGGCCACTCTGTTGTTTATCTGAAACAGCTGATATTAAAAAATAGATATTTAAAAGTCTTAAATACCCTACGCCCGTATTAAAATAATTACCTCAAGTCTCAGTTTCCTGATAATATTGGTTATCCTTATTGTCCTGTACTATGCATTTTAAAGATCAGTCTGTGTTTGTTTTTTTTGCATTTTACATTTTAGATCCATTCAGTTTGAAATTGTTTCTTTACATCACACCAAAGAGCAACGACTGCTCTCCCTACACAGGAACAGAATGAGGAAATGCATTAAGAATCCTCATTACTGACTTTTTTATTGAGACACTTAAAAGCCCCCTTGAAGAGCAGTTTGGAATAACTGACAGATACACAGGTGACTGTCACTCCAAACGTCCCTTGGAAGAGGTCTTAAAGTTTAGTTTCAACATATCTACCTTCCCTCTGCACCTACTCAGTGTGCCATCAGATGAAAAAAAATGCAATACGCCACAACCTTCAAAAGACCTGTTTCAAAGGACATTGCAGAGACTTCTCTGTCTGAGAGATGAAAGAGTGCAACTCAACTCCAAAGCACTGATTCTTTGCATCACAGAGCAACAACTACCTATGCGGAGTGGAAACCTGATAACACCTTCAGTACGTTACTATGACAACCGTAATGTGTTTTAGTCAAGTGTCAAAGTAAGAGCCTTTTGCATATTTATTAGGAACTCTCTGTGGCACACAGCCATGAATAAAATTAAGAGGCAAGAACACAAGAAGGGTTACAGACAAAAGGAGGCCATTTGACCCATCTTGCTCATTTGGTTGCTAGTAGCTTTGGTGAATTAAGAATCTTGATGTGGCCCTTTCTTAAAACGTCCCACACTCAGAATCAGTCACATGATATGGGATCTGTTTCCAGACCTACACAATCCTCTATGTCTCTGTTTTCTTCCTTGAATGCTCCTTAAATCCGTTTCCACTGGTGTCCCCAGGTGCGTGTGTTTCTGTTGATCTTGAAAAAGTCCCCTGCACTGACTTGGCCAATGTCTTTCAGGATTTTGGACAGCTGCTTCAAGTCGCCAAAGATTCAGAAGACTAATTTTCTTTGGCAGTCTGAGCATGATGTTCTGTTCAGACCAGGAATTGCTCTGGTTATTTTTCCTTGTGCTGCCTCTAAAGAAACAAAACCTTTTTTTGGTGTGTAGCGACTAAAATTGAACACAATATTCTAAGTGCGCTCTAACTAAAACATTGTAGAATTTTAAAAAGCACTCGAAAAAGAGCACTGAAAATGTCTGCCTTTATAATAAAGCAGTGGTATTTTCAGACACATGACCTCTTCCCTTACTGATCCTTTGCGACAGTAATTGTGAAAGAAGCCCTTAGCATTAGTGTTGGCATCCATGGATATATTTATTCTGAAATGTCTCATAACCGCTGCTGGATTTTTCTTGACTTGTGTCTGCAGATCAGTGTATTTCCCACACTTGGCACCTGAAGAAGGCTCCACAGCCAAAACTTTGTGTCTCTTTTTCTTTTTGGGTAAATAAACCTTTACCTGTTCCTTATTTCATATACCATTTGGTTCTTTGTGTATTTTCTTTTTGTTTGCTTCTTGACCATCTCGCTTGTATAGGTCCGATTTATGACATCTTGTCATTTCTGTCTGCAGAAATGTCCTGCACCAACACAAGCTACTGGTAACATTTCAAAATAAACTATCACAGAGTCACCGAGTTTCTAATAATACTAATCTTTGAAACCTAAGTCTTCATGTTTATATTCAAACACAACACGCACCTCTGCCTATACCATCTGTCGCAAGATGGACCATGATAATAAGATCCCCTTAGCTCCGACCAGGAGACCAGCAGGAACCTGTCTATCAGACCAGAATACCAGGCCGGCCAGAGTCTTTGCTGCATTGTCTATGTGATGTCCTTATCACCATAAACCAGAAAAACGAAAATATAAAGGCTTTCAATGTACAGACTAAATGCTCTTAACTGCCTGGGACATGTTTCCAAGGACACTGCAGAGACTTATCTGTCTGACAGATGAACGAGTGAAACTCAGCTCCAAAGCTCTGACTCTTTGCCTCACAGAGCAACAGTTACCCAATCGGAGTGGAAACCTGACAACTCCTTCAGGAAGTTACTATGACAACTGTAATTTGTCATAGTAACTTAATATTAGTAACATAATGTTTTTCTTATGTGGCATCACAAGTCTTTATAATGCACTAGTAATGGATTGGCAGAAAAGGTCTGGGTAAATAACTGAGCAGACTTATAAGCCCCTAAAGGTATTAATTGTTTTAGGGAATCTGGAACACCTGTGCTTGGATGCCAAAATCTCAAAGTCCTTGTTGACAGCTTTGGGAAGGACTGGTCAGGCATCCTATGCATTTGGTAATTCATTTTGTTGCAGACATCATTTTCCCCACAGCACCGTGATTCTAATATAGGTCTGTCAAGGGTAAAACAAGATATATTTTTATCCAATATACATGAAGTCACAAACGCTGAAGTGTATGTCATCACAGGCTTGCCAGCTGACACAACCAGTGCTGGCTCAAGCCTGATGACCCAAACATTTACGGCCCCTATGCTGAAAGACGTTTATCGCCAAGCAAGGAGACGAAGTGTCGCTGTTGAAAACGAAATGGTATGAGTCATTCCTGCGTCTGAACTTCAAATAGATCTCCAAGTGCCTATCAGCATCCCTCTCGGTCTTTTCAACACAATGCCACACTGTCCCTTCCCTCGAAGAACACATTCCATCTGCTGCATTATTTCCGTCTCATTGCAGCTCTTCCTACAATCTGCGTTTCAGGAATTAACGGCGTTTAAGTGGTTGTTTTCCGCACCTTTGAAGATGGAAATGCAGGTGAAAGCAAACACTGCGGGTTTTTCCAAAAACATTTTCTGAACTGCTCCGATTGCAAATAGTTGTTTTCTTTCTTACAATTTCTAATACAACATCCGTGAATACACTGCTGATACAAAAAGTGGTCCAATATAAAAAACCTTGCTATTGTTAATCCAGAATGAAATGTTTTTTTATGACTTTTGCAAAGAAAGTATAATTAAGATTAACAGTATTTTTAGTCACTGTAATTTAATCTCATATTAATTAGATGAATTGAGTACACATTATTATTACAATGTTACCACAGCATGGAGAACACCTATTTAAGCAGAAGAGTGAGGTATAGATTCTTCCTTAAAGATACAATGTATTATCAAGGATTTGAACCCATGACCGCGTGGTCCAGAGTCCTAACCACTGACTCTAGGGGGAGCTAGGCTATGAGGTGAAGATGCAGAGACGTTAGCAGCTCTCCTTCCATTTTCTGATTTTAAATCATCACCTGACCAATCGCCTTCTAGCATCTGGTCAGCTGACCAAGGGCGGCGGAACATTCCCCCATAGCTTTCTGGGAAATGTAGTTGAGGCCAGAAACTCATGCTGTATTCACTTGTCCCACTCACTTCCTGAAAGTGCAAGTCCAACTAATACACATAAAAGAGACAGTGCAGGTGCTCTACATCATTCTGGTGCACCTGTTACTTCAGTTAGCTCTGGGACAGCCTTGACAAACCACCTGCGTGTGACTTTGCTAACCACAAAGAACAACATCTCCCTGTCAGAACATTTATTGAAAGCTCCAGTAAACACACAGAATGTTCGTACTTTACAAAACACAGTCCTTACTCCAGGTAACTTTCTCAAATAAACAGCGTTTCAATTTTTAAATGTAGGGCAGGCTGGGCCCGTCCGTGGATTAATCCTCTTTAGTCATTACTGGTGGAGACCGTCTTTACCAGCACGGTAACACAGCAATCCCTGTGACGTAGAGGTTAGTTAAAGTGCTTGGCAAACTCTAGTGTCAGTGTGTGCTCTGGTTTCTTGGACCTTGAATGAGCTGTGAGTGCAAGCATCTCTCTGAATGGGGTACTAATCCATTGCAAGCTTCTCTCCCATGTTTTTTTTTTTGCACAGTTGCACAGCTGGAATAACTACGGCAATCAAATTTAAGCTCCCAGCCTGAAGGCTAAAGCGATAGTGTCTAAACTGGAAATGGGACTCCACCTCCCTTCATTTATATGCTCAGGGCCTGAATCTCTACAACACACTCTAACTGTTAAAAACACATTATCCATTTCCTAACCATTTCCTAAACAATTAACCCAATACAGGATCACAGGGGAGCCAGAGCCTACCTCGGCAAGCAACGCCAATGTCAACCAAACACCCACCCTGGACGGGACACCAGTCCGCCTCAAAGCACACACTCACACCAGGACCAGTTTTCCCAGTAGCCAAAAAATCAACCAATATGTCTCTGGGCTGTGGGAAGATGCAGAGAACCCAGAGGAAATTCATGTAAACAAGGGAAGAACATACAAACTCCACACAGATAGCTCCCCCAGGTCCAGAATTGAACCCAGGGCCCTAGTGCTGCAAGGCAGCAATGCTAACCTCTGTGCTAACCAAAACAGATTATATCACCAGCCGTGATGTTTTTTTTTCTTATTTTGCATCACAAGTCTATATAACACACTAGTTAAGGACTGGCAGAAGAGGTCTGGGTGCGGACTGAGGTCACTCTATTGGCAATTGCAGACCACACTCTCGGGCACATTACGTGTGCCATGCAGTGATGTCATTACATCACAAGCTTTGTCACACTTCTCTCCATCAACCAGCTTTTCACAAGTGAGTAGCAGAGCAGAGGACATTGGGAACAGATAGCTGATTGAGGAAAAACAGAGCAGGATTGGCTGAGTCTGATACCATGATTCATTCAAATAAGAGCCTCCTTCTGATAACTAACCTTAGCTGTATTGTACTAGAATATCCACTGTCTTCTAATATTTCTGATTTACAACTGACTTAACTATAATGATTAAAGTGGTTTTCAGATTTGTACGATGTTTTCAAATATTTTGTATGCATGGAGGCATAATGTATTGATTAATAACAGAAGTATAGCTTGTTTCAAGCACAGCAAAGCAACCAATAATGAGACTTAGTGAAATGAAGGGGTAAATACTGCATATGGTGGTTTACAAAAAAAAACAAAGCTTTTTATAATACCGAGACAGATTTACTATAGAATAAACCACAAAAAAAGTATAGGATTTACCTGAGTTGGAGTCAGGGAAAGACAAGTAACAAATACTGGTTTTCTGTGAAGAAAACAAAAACACCTGTGTAACTCCACAATGTCAACCAAAACACAGATATAAACCAAACATAACCAACATGGTCCAAAGACTGACCTCTTTGTCCGTCAGGTTGGAATGGTGAGGGTAAATAACCTACAGGAGAGAAATTAAAAGAGAATCTTACATTTTCATAAACCACCCTGGGGTATTTACCACAGTATCTATAGTAGATGCCCAACAGTCAGGATTGAATTACAAAGTCAAATTAAACACCAAACGTTATGTGGGATATCTAAAAACGAGCACTGGGCGCTATTATATCATTTTCGTAGTGAGCCAATTCTTTGCATCACTTATTGTTTTAAAAATTATGACGTTTTACAAATGTTTATGGTCTGAAACTCTTGCACACTGATACAAAACGTTCAGAAGTCATCACAGAAATCGCAGCAACTGAATGCCTGCGGCCTACAACAGTGTCTGTACCACAGACATTCAAAAGTCAATTTCATAGAGGCAGTCATATAACCCTGCAAAACAGTCTTCTTAAAAAAGTTCGCATTTATAAAGAGAAAGCAGAGGACGAGTCACCTGACATTTATTCAGGCTATCATGAGTTAAAAATGCATGTCAAATTTGCAAAACAAAAAAGTAATCGAACGTAAAGGAAAGCATTTGGTTGCAGTTCACACCAAAGAAGCAATTTAAGGTTATCTCTAACACTTGGAAAGCCGTCAAACTAGGATGTTTGCTTCAGATGTATGCATACACTACATATCATTATAAAACCGGTCAGAAATGGCACACGGTGCCCCCGTTTAAATAACTACAACTAATTTCCGAAAGGTGAAACTTTATTCATAAATGTTCTGCATATCCTCAAACGTCTCTTCGAGGAAAACTGTTCCCATACTGGCTCTATGAAAACAGCTGTTCTTGGCCACTTGGAACCAAGTTAAACAAAGGGTTATGGCCTTGTTCATAGCTCACTAAGATACAGTAGCATTATAAAAATAACTCTGGTCTTTGTTCTGACAGTTTCGCTGTCACGAATCGAAATTTACACTTCCCTCTAAATCCAGCAGGTTTAATTCACGAATCAAAAGAGACCGGGACAATTTAGCGGTTGCGTCAACACTGTTCTGCTGAAAAAGCCACGGTTGAAAAGTAAATATGGTGCACCCTCAGCCTGCTATCCAATGGGCTACTAAGCGGATCTAAGTCTTTCGGACGGTTTCGCGTTTAAAATTGTCGTTTTGGTGTTACAGCCCCAAACTTTTCGAGGAGTTCTGCCTGTTTCGTTTTATGGAGGCAATGCTCACTCAATTAAAAAAAATCCCCCATCTAATGTGGATGCAGTCGAGAGAACCAGGCGCAAAACATAGCGAGGGGAACTGACAGAGAAGGGACGCCGGTGACCAGTCTTACTTCTACCGCCTGCCCGAGCTCCAGATCGAAGCCCACCACACAGATGCAGTGCAGCCAAGCCGAGAAGTGATCCCAGGGCAGGAGCAGCTGGTCTCCGACCTCCACTTCGGGCCCTTCGGGCTGCTGCTCCACTGGGGAGATGCTGACATCTTGCTGAGGGTCTCCAGCTTCCTCGATCTGCTCTCCGATCTCTTCCTGACCCTGCAAGGCCATATCACTTTCACTTTAGCAACTGCTTGATGGGGGTTCCCCTCGCTCCGGATCAATAGTTCCACCCAATTCCCCGGTGAACCCAACACAAATCCTGTAATTCAAGCTACAAAGCCCCAGACTCCAGAAAGCGACGTAAGATGCGCCGCATCAGCAGTTTGCGATGCGTAACGTGGGAAGGTTACCGAACGCTGGAACGCCCTCTGAGTTAAAGAGACACGAACCTGTGTTACAACTGCAAAGTATTGACTCCACGAATTATTCAACATAGTAATCGAACGTGCTTTTTGTGCGGTAGTGAAGGAGAAGAAAAAATAACTCCTTCTAGGCACGAATGGGAGTCAGGATTCACCTCAGCCTTCCAAAAAATTCAAAAGAAATGCACATCTTGGCAGCGAAAAAACAAACAGTAACCAGAAGTATCTGAGGTTAGCAGAAAAAAAAATTGACAACAAAAGTGTTTTCTGTTGTATCAATTTTGTTTGTTTTATTTTTTTTGGTCATTTCTATTTTTATTTTCTTCAGGTATTTAGATGGCTTTGTATTTCTGTATTACTATCTAATTTTTAAGTCTCCCTCTATATGCTATGTGAAACAATAATAATATTCAACTACTCCCATTCTTGGCTTTGCTATAACTACAATTTATATACTCCTAGTCCACAGAATGCATGACTGTATTGAAGACAGGACTACACAATATTCAGATACAGACAGACATATAACCATAAAGTATTGGCATAATCATGCATATGGAAAGCTCACAGTAGATTATGGTTGAAATTGTCTTGGAATTGGGACATTTTAGCCAGCTGTGTGATGCAGAGCATTACATTATTTTACTTGAACTGATGATAGAGGTTGAGCCTTTTCTGTGGCTGCCTGTCATCTAAATTTTTGAAACGGTAAATATGGTGATACCTACTGGTATATCATATCTTTTGAACCTTCATTGGTGACTTTGGTTCACAGTGAAGGTATTCTTAAAAAAACAAGAGGTACAAAGTACAATATAACCCATTTTATTGATTATGAAAAGAAAAATGAATATTAATCTGAAACATAAGACAATGCAACAAACACTAAAGAGCACAGCTACTGCAGTGTATTCTGACAGTTTCCTACAATTACTATGCCTTTAAAGGCTGGAGGCCTGTTTCATCCAGAGGTCAGCTCTTAAATTACATCTGCCTTGAAATAGGCATGATTCTGGACCATAAATGGCATTTTTTCTGATCAACGTCCCAGCACAGCCTCCTCTTCAGTTTTTCTATAAGCAGAATCATTTGATCTCTGCAACCTCTGACGTTTGTGCTCTCTGTTGCACGTTCAGCCCCTTAATCTCTAAAACATCATAAAATTGGTAGGTTTGACAGTTGTATTTTAAAGCTGCCCAACATAAACAGAAATCAGATTCTTCATATGTTTCCCACTGAAAAGAAGTGCTTTATTTTTGCAAATTCTCTGCAGACTGTTCTACTGTCAATGTCAGTGTAAGAATTTACTCGTTATCTATTACTAAGCTTTCAACATAAACATAGACCTAGATAGTCAGGTATAAAATGTGTATATCAGGTGCCTTTTGTAGCCTTATGTTTTGTAAAGGTCTGAAACTCATATTGCAGTAATCTGCTTATGAACGAAAGGACTTAAAATACCGCTAATTTGGAGACTGGTTTCATTGTTTTAGATTCCAGGTAGTTCCTCAACAGGGCCCCAGCTGAAACATCACTGGAATGCAGCCCTGCTATGATGAAATTGTTCAGACAGACTTGGTTTCAGTAGATAAAGAATCAGGGCAGCAATTAATGGCTCCTTAATGGCTTTAGCACAAAGCTTGGCAATAGTGCCACTCTTCTGTTCTGCACAATAACAGGCAGCCACAGTAACTCAAGGCTCTCAAAAAGCAGACAACAGGCAATGCTTCAAAATGCAAAAAGTCTCTTTGTCATCCGAACGACAGAATGTTCCCTCAAGTGGTATGAGATTCAATTTCTCCCGTAAACTCTAATCATGCCTCAGCTAACTTATTAAAACTGATTTTATTCGGTGACTTCATTCATGCTTGATCTTTGACTTTACAACATCAAATTATTACAAAAATGTGAATTTCTCATTAAAAACCGACAAAGAATTAATCTGCAAATATGCCAGTTAGTCACTACAATGTAAACAGACACTATATAACAAAACTGATGGAATACCCATAATCAAATCGTTTTTAAATTGCTTTTTAAAAAACATATTTTTTTATCTTTTTCTGGGATCCTCCCAATTTCCTTTCTCTCATAGCCTTCACCCTCCATGTGTAAATCCTTTCTGTTCAATATTCCAGTTCAGCATGGCCAAATGATCACAATATTTTTCAGATCTTAATGCAATTAGGTCAAGCCTTCTGTAAAAGCGACAATACTTTCATTCTTTTAGTCCGTCTGAGCAACTGCAGGAGTTCATTATCCAATTAAATACCCGCTGTACAATGCTTATGAGTGCTGTTTTGTTTTTAAGTTCCTGCATTTTCCACAATTTTCACAATGATAACAGAGCATCACTCAAAATAAACATAACTGGACTTATTACCTCTCCTTTAAAGTTTGTCCAGTTTTTATGGGAGGGTTCTGGATTGTAAGAAGTCAGTTTTGCCTGAAAAAAAAAATAATTGCAGTGTTATGAAATCCTTAAAAATGTTTAAAGATTTCATATTTTACTAAAAGATAACAAGAGGACCAGCCAGTAAAATTAATCTTCCTAAGATTCTCAGCATTGCACCATAGTATAGTGATATGTGCAAGTTAGATTTAATTTTGGAGTTGAATATAAGTCCCTAGTCATTCATCAACTCCCTAAAACTCTAAGCCAAAATGTGCCTCGGTCACCTGCTCACCTTACTCTTCCACCAGCACACTAGTTAAATCAACGTCTTTCCACTGCTCAGACATGATCAAACATCAGAATTTGGAGTTGGGTAATAAATTGATTAATTTAGACTGAATACTCCCATTAAAAGATATATTAAATATGCTATCCTGTACATAGTTTTATCAAACCTTGATTGGGGCGTAGAGATGCTCATCTCATGTTTGAGACAGAGATCACAAAAAGTTTAACAAGGGCATACTGTGTTGTAAATGCTTTTCAATGGATTTTAACAAATCATTCCTGCTTTAAAATTGCCTGGCTCCATATTAGAGTCTGTAATGCTTATTTTGAGGAAAAAAGGGCTACCTTGGCTTAAGTAGATAAATACATTTTTATGATTCCTATCTCTTCTTGCTCCACCTTTATTCCTTTGAGCAACAAAATGTTTGCAAGATCTTCCCATATTAAGCCTGACATAACAATTTACCATGACCCATAATGCTCTCTGCCTTTTTAATGCTCCCAGCTGACAAACAGTTGTTTTCATTACCCAAAAAAGTAAGCTGAACCTATTTTTCTTCTGTCGTACCTTATTACACATGACAAGGTTAGTGAACCATATTTACATGATCACAGAGAGCCCACATTTGATCGTTAAACAACAGACTGCTAGATGATTTGTAGTCATTCAGTGCAGTTTCTCTTCTTATAAGCTTGTGGGAATATGTGTTAAGATTAAATCTCATGCTTCTATGTTTGTATCAGAACTCTGCTTTTTGCAGCTTTGGCAAAGACAGAGTGACATCAGTGCATAGTTCTATCCAATAATTACAAGTTGTGCCTGCTCAATTAGAGGTCTCACTGCTCTCTTTTCCATCTGAGATGGCTTTTAAAGGGAACAGCCCAAAGATTCATCGTCTCGGCCTTGGAATCATTACAGATCACGTTCCCAAATAATTTAACTATGAAGGGCCTATGTTGGACCAATGCTATCAACTATAATGAGGGGCTATACATCATTTTTACAAACAAAGATGTAAAGTTCATTTTTGATAACCACTTACAATTGAGCACCAAACAAACCTGCTTAATACCAGTGCTGGTCCAACCGTTGCTCCTTGACCAGTCATCCTTGTAAGCAGTGGAAGGGATCTTGGTTACAAATATCCTTCTCCTGATATGATCGCTAAGAAACAAATAAATGTGCATACACAACACCCTTCTTCACGTCCTCTGTTACTGTGAATTGCTCTTGCAAAAATTGATTTTGCAAAGAATGAGATGACAGCAGTGGAACACATGCCTTTCTCCTGAGACAGCTCTGAAGTGCACAGTTGTTCTGAAAAGGCATTAAGATGGCCATAGATGGAACGATTTCCTTTTTGTTGACACGCACAAAGTCCACTCACGCCAGGGCCAATGTTCCCAGAAGCCAATTAACCACTGGGTCAGAAACTGTTGAACCACTAGGGCACCGTGCTGCCGTGAAAACAGAACTTGTTTCAGAAATTGCAGCTCGTCAATTGTCAGTCGTCAATCAGCTTGGCCTAGGTGCGGATGCCTTTGTTTCAGCATAGGAGACTGTGCTTCGTGACTCCAAATGGCAGGGTCTGGATTACAGAGCTCAGACTGTGCGTGATGTATTTCGACAGAGAATGAAAAGAATGGAAATGGAATTCCTATTACAGAGAGATTTCAGCCATTACAGATTTTAAGAGCTACAGGGACTACTGATAATTGTGTGTGGGGGGGGAGGGAGAATGAAATAGGCTTTTTTTTTTACCTTGACCTCTACTTCCCTGAAAAGCGTAAATCCAAAAGAAATGATTGTATTTGACTGCTTGCGGGTCAAATTAATTACATTTAGAAAGGAATAAATCCCTTAATTCTCTTTAGAGACACAGCATAAAGCAATAGGCTTAGCCTGTCCAGGGTGATATTAGACCCTAACTGGGCAACCCCGTTTGGTGTGACAGCTGTTTCTATCAACACACTAGTCCATACCCCTTTACTTCGAGCTATATGAAAGCAGACTCCTGGAGAGGTTAGCGCTCACTGAATTCATTCAGTTAGTAGTTCCTGGCTATTTTATATTCGGAAACCTATTGGGTTTGTTTCCAACATATATACTTAGAGATTCGTTTTTAAACTTATATTTATTTTAATTTCAATCTACTCTGAACTATAAAAATAGCACACTTTTATATGGAGCCAAGTCCCCTTGTGAAAGAAAGGGTTCATCCATTGTTATTAAGCATTTTTTTAATTATGTGAGCAGTCTTATCCGGTATGCCTATGAACATTTTCTTCAATGACTTGAGCTTTCATGAACTCGAAATATCTCAATTGTAAACCTGTTGTCTGTTTTGAAACTATTAATTTCAACTCGATTCATTTTAATGTGCAAATAGCAGACTGCCACAACTACTTTTCCCACACCGACGTAGATCCGATAGCATGACGTTGCAACAGAGCTGCTACATATTAAAAAAACGCTCCGCATTTTCCTCAGCACATAACCCTGGGCGTTTATGGGGCGTACCAAGCATTCATATCCGGAATTCTTATTGGCTCGTGTCCACTCCAACCACCTCGTTACAACAGCTAGAAGGAACCTCCGTCTCCTGCTTTGCTGTCATTGGTTTACTGCTTTCGAAGCTTCGCGCTTCATTGGAGGAGGACCTGTCCGTCTCAGCCCTCGGTTAACGCCCCCTTCTTTACGACGTTGAGCCAGTCGCGTGCTTGAGTGCGACGCAGCCCGGTCTGAGTGTGTCTCTCATATCCAGTATGGCGGCTGTTACTAGAGGAGGAGGGCAAGTCGTCCGGGTCTGTCCTCAGTTTAACCGGGGTGGGCAGTAATACTGCTGCCGGCAGAGTGTTTTGCAATTTCCACGGGACCTTCCTGAACGCCAAGGTAACTTTATGGCTTAACGCGAAATTTGTTCCAGATCCCACGGAAGAAGACAACAGCGGCAGCGAAAGCTTTTTTCGTGTTAAAATTTCCGCGTCTGCTTATAAAAAAAAGGAGGGGATTTGTTTTGATTTTCGGGTCAGGAAAGTTCACTGCGCTGCAGCCCCGCTTACAGCTCCCGGGAGTGAAAAGGATTTTTTTTGTTTTTAAAGCTCACTTCACGAGTAAGGCCCATCGGGGCAGCTGGGGGATTTATAAACTCAGGCATGCAGTAGAAACTGTCAAAGAGACGGAATTGTTTCTCTCGTCGGTATCTGGTCGTAAAAGGAGGAAGAAATGCGCATTTTTTTGCCACAGACGAATGTGCTGAAGCTGACTTAACACTCGGGCTGTTCTGAAACGGGGAGTGGTAAATGAGCCTCACAGCTAATGTGGTATTTCAGAAGAGGGGAAATACCTTTTTTTTTTCCTGGATTTGTGCGATAACTTGTGTGTGTGTGTTTATTTTTGGCCTAACGCCTGTGTTGAAACAACGAGAAACTAACACTCAGGGGGTGACGGGGGTTTTAGCCGGTGGAGATCGGGGAGGGTGATGAGGTGGTCGAGCTAAGTCTCCCTCAATGAGGAGTCTTAATCACCGGGCGCGTAGGTGAAATGATCATCTTTGATCCTGTAATGTGTAAAAATCTTCACGCGTGACACTCGACACTGCGAGTCAGCGATCTTGTTTTTTTTTTTATCGGTACCTTTGGGGAATCGGGTACATTTGTCTTAAGATCAAGTCCCTCAATGTTGACTGATGAGCAAGGCTTTGGCGGTGCCTGCAAGTGGGATAACACTTTTATGGAAGAGAAGGTATTCCTGAGCGCAGCGGATTTTGTATGACACAATGGGTCTCTTGCTGACGGATGAAAGGATGGCCTGCACTTAGATCTTTTTAAAGACGTTATGTAGTATAGCACCCCCTTTTTTTTGTTTTGTTTGTTTTCCCCCCCCCCGCAATCGCCTCTTTCTGGGGGGGTTTTTTCCTTGGAAACCGAAATTGGGGGGAGAATCGAAAGTTTTTGCCAGTCTGGATCAAGCAGCCTCGCCTTTCGTGTCTGGTTGGAGCGACGCCCCCAAGTCATCATCAATGCCTTCAGCGCTGGCTGTCTTTACCTGCCGCCCGAATTCACACCCCTTTCAGGAACGCCATGTGTACCTGGACGAGCCAGTCAAGATCGGGCGCTCCGTGGCTCGCTGCCGCCCGGCCCAGAACAACGCGACGTTCGACTGCAAGGTGTTGTCGAGGAACCACGCTCTGGTGTGGTTCGACCACAAGACGGGCAAGGTGAGGCGTCGCTTTTCAGGCGGGCGGGACGGGTCGAGCGAGCGGGCTGTCGCCCTGGGCAACGAGCGCGGGTTGCGGGCTTGCACCGGGGTGGGGGGGGACGGGACGTGTGTAGCGAGTTACCTGGCTGCTGTTTTTCCTCTCCTCCTCCTCCTCCTCCTCCTGATGGCGTTCTTCATTAAAGCATGCCGAGCGTCACTCCCCCCCCCTCAAGCGCCAGGCTACCTCTGTCCTCGCCTGGAAACCATGTTGGGGGAATATAGCCGATGCAACAGCCTGTGGAAAACCAGCATTGGGAATAGGGCCCTGGATAGGGAGTTGTTGGCTTGTGAAGGGGTTGTTAGTAATTGCACGGCGCGGGAGGAGGGCGGTTAGCACACCTAAGACGTGTGTTGAGAAAACCAGAAGGGTAACAGAGCAGGTTCAGTGCCGGAGAATCAAAGCGGACGATCTTTGGTGGAGCAGGTGAGGAATCGGCTTGCTGGTTTTGTTTTTTTTTTTTTTGTTACCGGTTGAAGACTTTAAAGCTGGGTTTCCGTGTAGGTTGGCACTACAGGGTGGTCTGCGGTCGCTGCCTGGCTTCTCTCGTTGTATGGTAGCGGACACAACCTGCAAGGCAAATGGAAAGACCCGCAGATTCGGGGGGTGGAGGGGGACGATTCCGGTTTGATTTGAGCACAGCTGGCTGCAGATCTGGAGCTACTCTCGCTGCAAGGGGCAGCTGGCTATCGCACTCCACCCACATAGCGCCGTGTCATTTGCATGTGCCCTCATTAAGCATTCGCAATCCCGAGATCGCCGTTAAGACGGACGACGCTTGGTCCTTATCCATGTGAGCAACATGGATGGCAGTGTGGAAGGACACGATGTGAGACGCAGGAGGGAATGTGCTGCTGCACCGTTTACATGTGAAATCCCGTCTGATGACTATGACTAGGTCCAGTCTCTACAGATTACAGATCAACCTGGTGTAAATTTAATATTTAAAATGTCATCCCCCCCCCTCATTCACGTCTATTGATTCTTCTCTTGGCTTTAATATTGCCCGCAGCATGCCTGGGAGACGTGACTGTTGACAGGCATTTATATTCTCAGTCCCCTTCAAATCACAGTGTTGTGCCGTTGCAGCTGAGGCATGAATAGGTTTTTTTTTTGACTGAGCTGCATTTGGCCGGGTTCCTTTTAATTTAGGACAGAAAATGTCACTTCCTAACGAGATAATGTGTAGGTAGGTATGTGCTGGTTTGGGTTTACAGAAATGGCTGCTTGTGAAAAAAAAATAAATCAAATGGCTCTTGAAAATAAGTTATTTGTAATAAGCAGGGCTAACAACTAATATAGATTCCTAGATATTGACTGAAGACAACCAGTGCCAACTGCCATTTTGTGCTGAGATATTGTTTAAAAATACTTTATCCCGTTCTGTATCCCCAATTACATTTGAGATTTAAATGTGTAATTGAGCAGGGCTCTGATCAGGGGTTCTACATTTTTTTTCAAGTGCAAATAGTTATTCAGGTGAGATTTTAAAACCTTAAGCATGACATCATTTGATTTAAGTAGTATTCTTTGTACTTGTTTCTTGTATTCCACATTTCACATTCTCCTGTTTTGTATGCATCCTGACTTCTCCCTGGGCGTCAAGATTTCTAGATAGGAGAAGCTTTCAAACTACAAGGAGACAAGACTCTTACTGCCTTTTTCACAGCACACCTTTGAAATCAACCCCCCCCCCCAAACAGCAGCCTGAAAGGCTTTCTCTCCATCCATCCATTTTCCATAGGCACTTGCCCCTCGAGTGTGGTGGGCTGGGCAGGGTGTTCCTGGTGGGACACAAGACACATTGCAGGATATTGCAGTGCCAACACTAACCACTGGGCCACCCTGTTGGCCTTAGTCTGTTGGGTAGTTAATTGATCCAGAGACCCCATCCAGCCCACTCTTGAAAGAAAGCAGGGTATCTCGGCTTCAGTGACGTGCTCTCGCCACCCTTTGGGTACAGAAGTGCCTCCTGTTCCTGGTTTTAAATACACTTCCATGTACTTTCCACTTGTACCCTCCAATCCATTCTTCACTGTTCATCCTGGAGAAATCCACTTCACTAACAGATTTCTTGTCTTTACCTGGCTTTTAAAAAGAGTCATGAGGAGTTCTGTCAGCATTCGTTGATATTTTCTACTAGCAGACTTTTGCAAATCAGGATCCTAAGACAGTCACAGAAAATAGTTTTTTCTCTCTGCATTTCTTTGGTAATAGAAATCAAGACGATTTCAAATGAAAACAAGTCTGGACTGTGAATCAAACGGTGTAGAGCAGCCTTCTGTTACGTAATATTTGTTCAGCTTCTGACGTTAGGCAATTTCTTCTTTGTGGATCATCTTTTTTGCAAAGTGGGGGAAGAGACGACCGGTCTTCCGAAATCATTTCACGGCAGATCAGCCAGAGATTTCCAGTGAAGTGATTTACGTCGGACAGCCATATCTCCACTGAGTATCGCATGCGTTCCCTCCTTCACCCTGTCAGATCAACATGTGGAGGAATGTGGCTGGACTGGGTTGGCAAGTACTGGCAGCATTTGTAGAAAGTCAAGCTTGTAGATATTTGGGGTTGGAGCCTGTTTCATTGTCGGTCTCGTTAGGTAAAATGCTCAAGCCTAGAGGCTCGCCGAGCTGGACCTCCCCCTGTTTGTGTAACATGTAGTGGCTTGATGGTCAGAAGGGAAGAGACGTTGGTCCAGCAACTGGCTGAACTGGGAGTAAAATACTTCGCTCAAAGACGTGCCAGCAGGGACCGGTCTGTAGCGGGACCCTCATCCATAACGCTAGCCACCCAAGCTGCTAGCCTGCAACTGTTTTGTGTCATAACCTTTTCTTGTAAAGACCCCAGGCTTTGTTTACTGTACAGTATTCACTGTCGTGTAGTTCTGCCTGCTGCTATTTACGCGCTGATCGTTTTTCAGATTCCAAAGTGGCCTCGGCCTGGCCTTGTCAGCATTGACCTGTCTTTGAAAATGAACCTTTAATATTAAACTTCACTGTAGCCGGAAAGGAAGTGCATTTAGTGATAGTTTGACAAACCTGCAGTAAACGAAGGTATTTAGCATGATGAGAGAATTTTAATGTAGCCCTGCACGTATATGTTTTGTAATGATTGCAGGGTGTTCTGGGAACTCCTGTCCTCCTTTTAAGGAGTCCCAGAGCCCAGTTTTCCACACCCCATAACCAGGGAGTAGAAGGTGTTTGTGGGGGATCTCTGCTGCCTTTTAAACTGCTGAAGGAAAATACTTAACCTTTTTCCTCTTTGAGATAAGGGCATGGGCAAACATTACTGTACATCTGTGGAATTTGTTTACCCTTTTAAAGTTCCGTAATTGAAAAATTGAAATTGTCCAGTTTATTTGAGTCTCTCAAGATCTGACCTTTCAGTAGTAGGTTTGTTTTTTCTGCTTCAAGTGATTTGTAATTGTAAGAAAAATGGCTTTAATCGCATATATGTGTTAATTCTCATTGTAGAGTGTTAAATTTTGCTTGAACATTTTTGGTTTCTGGTATATAGCTGAGCGGATGGAAATGTAGTGGTGTCCTGAATCTTGTAACATGAAAAGTCAGTACAGTTCTGTAAGGGTCTGATCAGTTTTTAAATAAGTGCCGTAACGGTAGTACAATTGGAGTGGATCAGTTGAAAGGTGTATTAAATTCTTTGAAGTCAAAATATCAATGTTGGGAACCTTTTCTGGAGGTATTTAAGGTCTTTCTTCCATGTTTTCATCATGTTTTATTAGTTTGTAAGGTAATAGGCATATGATATGCGATTAGAAAATTGTTTTAAAGCTGGGTATCAGTTGGTTTTTGTCATGTACCCATGTGATTCAGGATAATGAACAGTGAAAAACAACTTGTTAGATCACTTTATTGGCCATATACCGTTTCTTGTATTAGGAATTTATTTTCGCATACCCCAGCTTGCTCTCCATGAGAGAGACAGACAGCGAGAGAGGCTTGGGGTCAGAGTGCAGAGTCAGCCATTTATACAACACATCCTGGAGCAGTTGGGGTTAAGGGCCTTGCTCAGGGGCCCAACAGAGTAGGATTCCTCTGCTCTGCATGTGCTTGGGAGAGACCTATACAAGTTAATTGTCGTGCTGGAAGCTCTACAGCACCTGGCCGAAGAGGCGTATCTCAGATCAATGTTTGCTGCATAGCCCCCGCAAGTTAATGAAGTGCTGTTTTTCCTGCAAGCTAACTGGTCCCAACTCTTCTCTGGCATTGTGCAGTTTGTTGCGTATTATCACTTAGGATATCGTGAGAATTTGTTCTAGATTAAACTGTTCTCATGATTTCTGTACTCAACTCCCCAAACTCCTATATCACTGTATAGGTGGTAGCAATATTTTCTGTAGGGCTTTTTAAGAGGTCACTTTTAGTGACTGTGCAGTGGGTAAGGGAGGGGGTTACCTCACCCAGTGCTTTGAAGGCTATGTGGAGCCTTATGTAACATCTGCTATCTTATCTGGTGTTTGCTGGAATAGTTGGGGTAATATTAATATGAGCAAGAAAAGATTACTGTAAAAGTGCATAATGTAAAGAAATGAACAAAGTAAATATTTAATGTAGAGGTCTTAAAAGTATGTAATGATGTCTGGGAAATAATTTCTGTTCTGTGAGAAACATGTGCTAACTGTCCTCAACACATTTTCCTTATTAAAAACTACAGGTCTGTCATTAGCTAATCTTGGGTGTTGTCTGTTTCCTTTTAATTCCAAGTAAAACCTGCTATGTATTTGAGGTACTAACACATTATCTGATTTTTTTTCTTTCTATTTCATAGGAGGTTTTCCCATTCTAGATAAGCCAGTTTATTTTTTCGAGTTCTTGGGTTATTCCTGTAACCTGAGGGGGGAAAAAAATCCTCATGTTGGACTTGTGAATTTAAGATTTCATTTGGATTCTTTTGGGGTTTCGGCCTTTTCTTTTTCTTGGAGGTTTAGGTTCCTGACTGTTGCTCGAGTTGAAGGTCTGATGGTTTGTGCCAGAGCCAAGCAGGTCTCTAATTCCAAGTGCTTGGGGATCTGCAGGGCAGTTTCTGACTGCTCCCAGCTTGTTGAAACACCACATCCTATATGGGGGATTCCTACACTTTAAAACGTCCCTGCTAGCAATTATGACAAATAAATTCATGCAATGGTAGGGCAAAAAAAGACTTGGAGTTGGATTAGCATACTTCACAATGCAAAAGAGTGGCTTGTGGAGGTGATGTAGTGTTTTGTTACGTAGTGCAATACTATAAAAGAAAATTAAGCTTTTTTTGTACTGTTAAGCATAATAGAGAATTTGTTCTGGTCACGTTTTCCTGACTATTGTTATTCACTGTTATGATTTAAAGAAAGTTTTTGAGAAAAAAGTACCCGCAAACTACTTGTTTGTTCACTAAAATGAAAATGTATTATTGGTATATTAAAAGGAAAACTGATTCATAAATTAGTAATAAAGCACTTAACTTGGCCTGAGTCTTAACACTTTGTATGCATTTCAAGTCACACCCAACCCAAATGTTACACCCTTTTAGCTTGGTCTGGACAGTAAAGCTCTGTTATAAAGCACTGTTATGACTGACTTCTCAAGACACTGGACAGACATGTATAACCAGAAGGTTTCAACATTAACAAGACCGTTGTGCTACTTGTAATAACAACACAACGGCACAAGATGTATTGATTGGAATTCAAGTACATACATTTAAATTCTTCATCCAAATCTTTACCATAATCATCGACCTAGTTGTAGGCACCATCTGAGTAGGTATTCCATAGCCTTTGTCCATAGGTTTAAATAGCTGTCTCCTTGGACATGCAGCCTTGTTCTAAGAATGGATAGCTGACTGGCATCTGGATGCTGAATGCACAGATATCAAGTCAGAGTAGGTGATGACTCTTAAATGGTGCTGCCAGACTATGTAAAAGTGAGTAAGCAATTAGTAAAATATTACAATCTGGTAGCTGGTTCATTTTATCTGTGAGTGGGATCATGTGACTTTTTCAATTTTGTGGTGACAGGGCTGAGTAGCTCTTCTTGCACCAGCTGAAGTTTATCTAAATATCATTGGGAACAGGGCAGGTCCTATGAACCCACAAACATACACTGCTCAGCAGAAACCGAGGACTGTCCTTTTCTGCTGCTCGGTCTTTGGGTACCTTCTTGGTGACGGACAACGTCACTCTCGCCTCCTTGAAGCGAGGAAGTTTCAAGCGCCTGTGGCGTGTCGGTCTGATTATTTTCAAATTTGTTGTAGTCAGTTCACATTAATCAGTTGATTTAAATGTTCACTTCTTTTCCCTTCCTTCTCTCAAGGCAGGTTTTTCCTCAGGCTTCAAAACTGTTTTTTAAACAGGAAAAAAACATTCAATTGAGCAACAAAGAAATTCACACAACCTTGCAACGTGCAATATAATAACTTGAAAGGCGAAGAACCTATATTTTTTAGATTAATCTTTCCCAGTATACATCATAACTAATGTCTCACTGCAGACTCTCGCATAGGTCAGTTAATACCTTACATCCTAACAGTTGTAAACAGCTGCCCAGCAGAAGATACATTTTACAAACAAATGAATTCATTTAGCCTGCCTAGCTCTTTTGGTTGATAGGTTGAGTGACCTAATGATTTCCTCCAGCTGCGTCTTGAACAAACCGTGCTCCTGAAGATGTTTCTCATTAAGATGGTTTGTCAGCGTGCAACGTTAGGATGTCGGTCCTGTTGTAAACAATTGGGTTTCCTACGAAATTGTTTTGATTTAATTCAAATATTTTGCTTAGGTCACTGTATTGCATTTTGTCCGTGTTTTAGTATTGAATTAAAATATGGAATCGAGATCAGCTTTGTGGAACTATTTGCCCTGTTTTTAAGTACTTTCCCTTTATGGAGGGAATTGATGATTCACCATCGCACAGATGGTACCGATGGTCCTTGGATACAGTTTTGTTATTTAACAAATGCTTAAGATTTTCTTTATGTAGATAATTTCATTTCTTAGTGCTTCAATAGTTTTATTTTAACTTCTGTGGAGTATGACATTTCAATCCCACCTCCATTTTAGAATTAATGGGACACTTAAGCTGAAGACGCGCTGTCTTTATAAACAGGTTGAGTATGGAAAAGAGGCATTTCAGTTTTCAAAGTGAATGTGGGCAGAAGGTACTGCACTGATTAGTACAGGGAGTTTAAGAACAGGCAGTCTGTGGCTTCAGGTTGTATTCTATTGCAACACCACAGGCTCTTCATGTTACACAAATTTCTCAGCCCGAGTAAACTTTGTGAAGGAGATATCAGGAAGTGGCTGTTAAACTGAAACATACCCAGTGTGATTTGCAGCCTTTAGGTCTCTACCTGGGTGGCACCTTGAGATTTGTTGAGACCACTGTTTCTATTAACAGTTACATTTTTGCCACTCCACTCGCCATTTGCCAACATCAGTCCAGTGCTGATTTGCTACATTTGTTGTCTTGACATTTTAAAGGCTTGAGGTCACTGTTTAACTGTCCTTTAAGTCCATAATACATTTTTAAGGTGCAAAGGTACATGTCATTTGTAGCAATTCTATTTTATTATTTTATCTTTTCTAATGTTTTGTACGTGCTACAGCAGCTGTTTTCTTTGGACATGCAAACGTATCTGTTAAAGTGTTCTAGATCTCGAATGATTGAAGTCCAAGAATACAGTAGGCCGTGGGATACCCATCTGTTTCATTGCTGAAACTTCATCCCTTCTTTTTCCGAAGTGATTTGTTTATCTGGCAATTCCCAACATGGGACATAATTCTCCTGGCCATAAACATGCCAAGATTCGCACATGCCCTTTCTTGGGAATAATGATGAAAGATAATGGTGTTTCAGTACGTTGTGAGATTTTGAAAGTGTCATGCCAAGATCTTTTTGTTGACAGGGGCATTCTTTGTTCTAGTTAGCTTTTCCATTGTCAGTTCAAATGCCCCCAGAATGGAACTAAAAATTCTAAATGTTGTCAGCACAAATACACATTAGGCTTTGTGCATAGCGAACATGATCTGCATGGGCTTTGTATTAAAATGGTAAAATTAGAGGCACAATTTTAAAAAATATCTTTAAGAAAATAGACCAGTAAGCAATCAGACTTTTCTTTTTCTGTGTAGATATGATTCACATATACTTAGGGTCTACACTAAAACAATGGAGACAAAATGCAATAACATAGTGAAGTTGTGTACTAGAGACAATCTAATAGCTGTGAAGTGTAGTCTACATTTCCACTGACATGGATAATACCATTTGCAATTCTCAGTAACCTGTAAATGGAAACCATTTTTATTCACAGCTTGTATGTGGGGAGGCATGCTTGGCTGTTTCCAGAATTGCCCTGATGGCAGTCCGTCTACAGATTGAGCTGATTACTTTAGGAGAGCGGGGGGAAAAAAAAGGTTCCCTTTTCCGAGAAGCACAAGGTCACAGTTGAGGTGGCAGCGACCTGCCTGAGATTAACTACTGGGCCCATGCTGCCACACTAGTGACTCAACAGTCTGTGCCAAATTCCCTGTCACACAAGCTTGGTCAGCGATACAGTGTTTTAGTGCATTGATAAAAACTGTGAGAACTACTTAAATTGTTTGGCTATCTTAACCGTAATATGCAAGTACGTACCAGTGGTCCTCTGTTTTGTCTTGAAAAGCATTTTCTCTTTCTCCCAGTGGTGAGAATAATAACTGGTGTTAAGCAAATAACTGGCTTTTGCCATATAAACGGCCCACATTTTGTGCTCAGTACAGCTGCAGCACAGTCTGTTTTTGCAGTCTAGATTCACGTGTACTGAGTGCTCCCACAGCTCCAACACAGCCGTACAGGGAAGAGGGAATTAATGTCATGCGTGGATGGCAGACTGTTAAATATTTACAGTTCGTTTTCCATTTCGCTTCAGCAACACATCCTGTATACTTGCTGATGTAGAAAAGGGGATAAGGAGGTGGGAACCTTATTTTAACATGCAGCAAGATTTGGCTGCTTTATGTAGCATTTCTGTGTTGTCCAATTTCAATTAAATTGATCATAAAAAGGCTGTTTCAGTTCCGTGCACTGGTTCAATTGTCGTGTGCTTTAAGGCAGCAGTCCAAACAGCACTTGTTTATACATCATTTTGTACATGCTTTATGGGTGCTGTTCAGTCAGCATGTTAAGTTCTTCCAGTCTAAACAATCCTTTAGTGTACGTTGATTTAGAATTTCAATTTAAAGGATTAGAGATGAAGTCATTGTTGATCAATAAGGACTAAGAACAAAAAATCTGTTTGTTGACTCTTCCTGGCCAAATGAATTATGGGATGTAATGATTTTTTCGGAGTATTTATAAATGTAAACTCCTACTTCCTACTGAGGAGGGCTATGCTATTAAATGGATAAGGTAAGCTTGTCAAGTCGTTGACAGCAGACGAGTAAATTAAGACACTCTGCACACCCACCATCTCTGCGATCTATGGACTGGCAAGCCTTTGACCCAGATGGGCTACTGCCTTATGTGAAGCACAGGAATGAATCATTAATTACTGTTGCCCAGTGCCACTATATTATGCAGGATGACTCCCAAACTTGGAAGCTGATAATTTACATTGCAGCTGGGATCACTGCAGCTATTTATCAGTCTTAAGTGAATTTTATCAGTGTAACTTTCTTTCCAGCAAAGCTCTCTCCATATGGGTTCAACATACATGTCTAAACCAATAGATCTCAAATTAAACCTCCAAAGATAAAAAACGAAATGTTGTTTTTCAGCAATGTAGAGAGTGCAAACCCACAGTGCCTCTGCAGATTAGTTGTCTAAATAATTTCGCACTCTGTAGAAAGATTGGGTTTAAAGAGTGATGTGTAATTCACAGCTGGATCATTGAAATGTATGTTGGAAAAGGATATTGAATTACTCACCTGAGTCAGTATCATTTCTTTCGTCATTTTAAAAACTGTCAACTTTGTATCTCTGTTGCCATTTCTGTTTGTATCAATTTTCTAGAGAGGTTAGAGTACAGTAGAAAAAAAAAACAAATGATTACCATACTTGGAAATGTAAGTACGTAGGGGAACTGAAGAAAGATTTGTGTAAGACCTTCGTTCTGAAAATCTATACCCTGTGCTTTTAAAGCATAGCCCTGTAAATATTTTATCTCTTATGCTGAAAACATTCGCAGGCTGTCATAATGTTTTCAGTTAGGTTTTTCATGGAAAAGGGACAAGCCAAGCAAATAAAACCAGCACATGATCCTGTTTGCAAGAGGCGGAGAGTATGTCCGATTGATTGCCCCTGCAGCACCCAGATGTATTTCCAGACCAGGTCTGTATTTAAAAAGGCTCAAAGGAGCATCTTTTGAACGGACATTTTCCCTTCTCCACTGCTGCCTCTCTTATGGATGACCAGCTCGGAGACAACTGCCTGCTGCTCTAAATTTCCAGCGAACCGAGTTCTGATGTCAAGTCTGAAAATAGTTGGTCTGTCAATTGGAATGCACCCCCATATTGAACACTAGCAGCACTGGCCTTCAGTTGAATGCGGCAGTACCGAATGATGTCTGCTCTCTTTTGTGCCCATATTTATCCCCATGAGACAGCTATTTCATATTGGGGGTTGAATCTTTGCCGAAGAGTCAGCGGTAGGCAACGTGTGACTTCAAGTTCAATTTCATTTTGGCTTTAAACTGCACAAAATGTTGTAGTTCAATTTGAGGTGATGAAGCCCAGCATTTTAAGTTAACCGGGCATCTTCCTGGAGGAAAAGGTGTGATTGAGCCTGGGTCAGTTGCTTGTAAATCCAGCTGGCGTCTTCAGCAGCCCTTCATCTTGAGTATGTCTTGAGCCGTCTTCCTTTTGAATGCGTGCCTCTGAGGGTGATGCTCTCAGTAATGGGACTCTCCTTTGCTTCAGATTGCCTGACAGTGAAACAAGCTGTAGGGACAGTAGATGAGTGACAGGGTGCCTTGTACTGTAAAACATTTTGGAAGAACTGTTACACAGTCTAAATATAGTCTGAGGGTTGCAGTGTCTAAAGTTCAGTGTTCATTTTAAAGGAAATCTGGTCTGCATTTTTCAAACTTATCCCTTTCTTGAAGGTTAAGTTTGAGTTAATCTTTGGTTAAACAGGTGATAATCCCTTATGGGTGCAGTACCTTTCACCAAACATAAGAAGCATTACCCACTGCTCTACATAGACCTGATAGTGTGTTGCTACCTTCACAGATCCAAAATTATCCAGATTTCTAGCACAAAGCCATATCTTTAATTTCTTTTCTCTTCTTCTGAAGGCTGTAACTGTACCTGCGTCTCTCTCGAATATGTAAAAAAAGCTCTGGACTTGGCTGCAGTCTTGTGCGTGCTTGTTGTTGTTCGCTGCACTTGGGAGTCGTGGTTTTGTTTCGTCTTGCAGGTCATGTCTCGTTCTGCGCGTTGCAGGGTGGCGGTAATCCCAACTCGGGGCAGGGCAGGACAGGAGTCTGGGTTTGGCCTTGGCTTCATCGCTCTTGGTTTGCAGTTGCCGTAGTGACCGTTTGTTTTTGAAAGCTTCCTCCCAGCGTGTCGACTGGAGCTGCGAGGAAGTGGTGTTGGTTTAGCTGGACTTTTTGTGTGCGTCTCTAGAGTGATTTGTTCACCTCAGTCACAATATATCGGAAAGATTTCTTAATAAAGGGGGTTGTAGAGGGCATCATTATAAGTCGGAAATTGTTTTTCTGTAATTAAGCACTTGGCTGGTGACATTTCAGTTTGTTTTCAAGGCCGCAAAGGCTGCAGTCTTGTATCGGGTTTCTTGAAGTACTGCACCTACAAAATTATAGCGTTTAGTGCATAATGGAGAAAAAGCAAAGTTAGTTATCATGAAAGGTAAAGTGCATAGAGCAGTATGAATTTCAGAATCGTCAGGGACTATAATTTAATTCTTGTGCCTTCTGTGTGTGGTGTGGTTTATTATATGGGGAGGAAAGAAAATAAATTGTATGGTATTACCAGTGAGAATCTATTACCTCCTATTGATCCTTAATCTAGAATTCACACAATTCTTTTTCCCACCATTGTGCTGATTTTATCAGTTCTTTGAAGTTTTATGGTTTTCCCTCAAGTCAACTTTTTGGTGGTTCTGGTATATATTCCTCTTGGGGACCAGATCATCTTCACTGTGTGATTAAGATGCGAAGAGGGCGAAACGGACAGGGTGTCCACTCGGAGCTCCGTTTGAGTGCTGTTGTGCAGGCTTTCCGGGCCCGAGCTTTGGTCACATCCCCGCCCGGCCGTGAATGGGGTTTTCCAGGCAGCCGCTCACAGCTGGCGCAGTGGGGCGGAGGTTGCCCTGTCCAGCATGTCAAGCCATGCCTGCTTCCTCTTGCTCATCCTCCCCACGAGAGGGACGGGGCTCATCACTCTTGGCCGAGAGAAGACATTATAAGATAAGATCACTTTATTACCCATATACAATTTCTTGTATTAGGAGTTTGTCTTTTCACATACCCCAACTTGCTCTCTATGAGACACACAGACAGGGAGAAAAGCTTGGGGTCAGAGTGCAGGGTCAGCCATTTATACGATGCATCCTGGAGCAGCTGGGGTTAAGTTCCTTGGTCAGGGGCCCAAGTAGGATTCCTCTGCTGGCCACAGGATTTGAACCGGTAACCTTCCAGCCAAAGGCGCAGTTCCTTAGCCACAGAGCCACCACACCACCCCAATAGAAGAAACAATTAGAGCATACTGAAAAGTACAGTGTTTAGCCATTGTTGCCTCACAGCTCTTGGGCCCCGAGTTGAATTCCAGACATGGGGTACTTGTCTGTGCAGAGTTTGCATGTTCTCCCTATGTTCATGGGCTTTACCTTTCCATACTCCCCCTATGGTTTTCCCCCATAGTGGCAATGACGTCTGGTAGGTTCATTGGCCTCTGGGAAAAACTGGCCCTGGTGTGAGTGTGTGTCAGTGTCTGTATGCCCCATGATGGACTGATGTACCCTGCTGTGTTTTTTGCTAGCTGGGATAAGCACCCACTCAATCCCCTGTGACCCTGTACTGGGTAAAGCAGTTAGAGAAAGGATAGATAAAACAAACTGTAAAGGTGTATTCAGTGAAAAGGCTGCTGGCACAGAATTTAGGAAGAGTGGAGCAGAATATAAGAGGCTCAAAGAAAGGGCATCCATTTAGTGTTGTGTTTTTGCTGAACTGTACAGTTTGTGTTCTTATACCCCCCCTGTTCTCTTTTTAATAGCTAACTCATAACTAAGCTTTTATCTTTTTTGGTTTTAGTTCCAGTGGTTTGTTAATGGCTGAAGGTTTTTTTAATCACGTTTCATTCCAAACTGAGCAGTAATGACAGACTGTGAAAGGCAGGTCTGTTGAGTTCTGCAGCTTACAAGGGTGAACGATTGTGGAAATAGACTTGAAATAAAAATAATCACTGTGGAGATGTTGCACAGGGCTGGATTTGAGACTTCCAAAAAACATTGGATTTATGCCTTCAAGTGTTTGTGCTGTGCTGTAAGTCCTGTCAGACATTGAAGTATATCTTAGAATGTGAAGTTAAGTTAGCTGGCTATTTCTTTGTTGTGCCTACATAATCAGAGCTACACAGAACATGGCTGTATATGTGTTCTGGATATTCTGCTTCCTAGAAACCTGTGTTTAATCCTAACCCTAACCCTAACCTTAATGGCCACATTTGTTTACAATTTTTAATCTAAGCTCAGTGGGATATTTTAAACAGTGGGTGATGTTGTCCTAATGTTTTTATTTGGCAGTCATAAAGACAGATTCACACCAGTCTGTGGCAGGGTTGACTTGCATGTGTAAGGTTTAATTACAGCTGTTTAAACAATTAATGTTGAGCTTCCTGTATAGTGATATTGGGAGTCAAGTCATAGTAGAGTAGAGTTAATAGTAAAAAATACAATTTTAACTCCTGAAAGTATTGATGTTAGAAGTAGTTTGGATGATCTACGGTGAAATGTAAGATTCATTATTGGTTTTTGTGAGTGCACTGTGCTAAGTAGAATTTTCCTGGTGTGTGACCAGGTGTGGTGTGGTGTTATGAAGTAAGAACAATTTGGATGATGAATCTAAGCTGGTCAGCTACATGTTTACCTTGATCACAAGCCTAAACTTGATGAATGATTCAGATTGTTTCACAGCAGATCTGGACATAAGAGTTCTTTTGTTTTTCAGTACTTTTTCATAATTATCCTTTGTGTGGGATTGAAACATCACTCATTAAAATGTATTGGGAATGGTGTAGTACACGAGGTTTGGCACAGCCAAAACTGCAACTTTGGATAGTTGTGGAATAATACGTAAAATGCACCTATGAGTAGATCATTGTTACAAAGCTGATACTAATTTAAATGAAGGATCTAAGGAACTATGGAGTTTTAACCCCTGGTTCAGGCAAGCTTATTTCCTTTCTTAAACCTCCATCACCAAGTAAACAGTTTGCCTACAGTGGCAGTGGGAAACACATTGTCTTGCTCAGACCTGGTGTGAAGGCTGGAACAGCCTTAAGAATAAACACAGAATAAAATTGCTAAACACAATTTTTTACCTTTACAATCCATTTGTGTGCAATATGCTTTTTCTTAAATTTAGGAAAACATCATACATTAGCATATGGGTGTCAGTATATTTTTATTAGGATTTTCACCTTGGTCTTGCGTCAAATATGGTAGAGAAAACCTTGGTTTTAACATGTAAAATACTTTCCAGATGTACAATATTGATGTCTCCCTGGCCTTGGTTGGACACAGTCCAAAGGCTGAGTCACTGTGTAATACCCTTTGTCACCTGTTGTCTAATATTAAAAAGTAAAACACCAATCCTGTATGTTTTCAATTTCATAGCAAGATCTCAACAGTGCAGGTGTGCTCCTGGTCTATCTGGCACATCTGATTGCTGTTCTCCTTAAGTTTCTCCCAGTTTTCTTAATGCAATAGTCTGAAATGTAAGATTTTTTCCGACTTCTGCTATGCAGAAGGGGTAAATTCAGTTGTTTGTCCTGTAAAGCCCATGTGAAGTATGATGTTTGAGTGGGGAGTCGTGTCAGTGTGCGAGATGTGACAGGACATTGGTTCCACAACCCAAACACTTTCTGCTAAACACGCTAATTGTTAAGTCTGCTACTATGTCTGCAGTTGCCTGGATTCTGGGAGCATACAAGATTAGACACCATTGTACCCAAAATATTCTTTTATTGGCCATGGGTATTATAAAGCATTTAGCCAAATGAAAAGCTCTTGTTTGTGTGCAGTATATTTAAATGACACGGCTTGCAATTTAATCAGCTGCATGTTAACAGCGTGCATCACCTGTGCTCGGAATAAATTCAGTGGTTCAGTTTCAAGGAGATGTCAAGTGCCCTGTGAAGGATAAGCAATTACAGAAACAATTTTGGGGTCCCTCCGATACCACTTCAGATGTGTGAATTTTGCAGGCAAAGCTGGATATAACCGTCAGGATTGTCGAGATTGCTTTGGGCATCTCATTAAGCCTTTGTTGGTTAGCAATTTGTTCATATGCTTAATGTAATGTAGAGGATGGACTCGTGGGTAACATGGAGTTTAAAATCAGGAAGTGAGCACTTTCTATTTCCCGTAAGCTGTTCAAATGCTGTTGGTAAGCGACCACTTGGATTCTCGGTGATTGAGCTCATTTTGGAGTTTAGGTCTTTCCGAACGCAGATCCAGCTGTAATAAAACACCTTTGTTTTAAAGGAGCTAAGTTAACATCTTTTCAAGTCCGTTGACGTTCTGAAACGAAGCACTGCACTGGCCTTATTGGTTTGGTGCACTGCTTTTCGCACTTTCTTTCTAACACACCTGTGTTTGTAGTCATTAGTCCTGCAGGGCACTGTCAGATTGCAATCCTGTGACCTGATGATTAACTGGCTTCTCATCAGGTGGTTTTATTTACTGCTCCTGGCTTTCAGCAGAAAAGCATTTGCCATCTATAGGCATTTGCCATCATTTAGCTATTTAGAAAAGCCTATAAGTGAAAGCATAGCGCTGATGCGGGTGGCCTGAAACAGTTCTGTGGACGCAATGTAGGAAATTAATAGCATTACTACTGATCAATAATCGTAAACCCATTGTAACTAGAGGAAGTTTGTAATTTGCAGTTTAAGATTAAATTCTCACTTCTAAAATAGATCCTGTAGTTAATGTTTGAAGAAGACATTTGTGACTTTTGAAACATGAGTTTCCTAACTGATGTGTGAACCATTTCTGGCAGTGTTTTCTATTAAATTATTGTAATTCTTAATGGAGTATCACAGTTATCATATGAAAGTGACAGTGCAACAAGCAGAGCGATATAGTCAGCTCTTCTTCCAACACTATATCAAAAAAAGAGATTCAGAAAAAATAGTTACAGAGTGAGTAATAGACAAGGTGAGCAAAAATTAAAACCATAAATATGCCTGCTCAAGAATTGGCATTAGAATATGAAAGATGCCCATGCAGTGTTATTCACTGGGATAATGCATTTATCCAAAATGACTTACCCTGCTGTATAAATAGATACCAATGTGTTTTAATGAAGCACTGTGAATGGAGGTGTCTTGCTCAATGGCAAAACAGGCAGGTCCCACAGCTCCAGCCTTGGCTCTGCACTACAGGTCAAGCAGTGCAGTGCTGAATATAGGCTGTGTGTGCTGGGGAAGAAGGGTTTGAGCTTTGCTGTGTGGATTAGACCGCGTTCTGACAAGGTGTTGAAAGGTGATCAGGGATGGAGAAGTCTGTATTACAGCATAACTAAAAGACACCAACAGGAATAAAAAATATTATGTACAAGTCCCAAGGCAAGGAGCAGAAGACATGAGCAAATGAAGAAAACTGTTGTATTCCCTTTTAATTTTCTACAAAGCACAGGATCTCTCCACTGTCTGACTAGATCATTGACTTTTACACCTCAAAAGAAGGTTAGATTATCTTAAAGAGGTTTTGTAAACTTTTCTTTTTCAGAAGCATGAACATTGAGTGAAGAAATCTGTGTAGGAGATTTCATTCCACATTACCATGATTTGTATTTGCAAGGGTCAGAAAACAGCCGACTTTTCAGATGGCTGGAGGAGACTTTTTTTCAAATCAGAAGGTAATCTTGGAGTCTCTCCCAATAGACTATAGCCAGTGTTAAAAATGAGTACCAGACTTGGTACAAAAGACCTTCACAAATATTGATGGAAAATGAATCCTGGATTCTGATGGGGACTGAATGTGAATTCTAGCATGCTGCACAGTGATCATGTTTCCTCTGCCAGTGCTCTGTTAGTGTCAGTGACGAGTGTCAGTTTTTTGTTTTGTTAAGGTGAGAACCGCCTAAATGGAGCAGAAAGACTTAAACGTCAGATTAGATTTGAACAGACACTTCAGTATGATGTGGCAGAAGGTTTTGATAAGCCCTTGGGCAAGCCTGCTTTGTTTTTGCGCACTTGGAGTACTGTGAGTCAGGTATACTGGATGGGTGGAGCCGATCATATGTGCAATGTTAGTTGAATTCTTTGTGTGCCTAAAAGGCTGGAATACATGATGCAGAATTGACTGACAGAATAACGATAAAATCATAATACCTGGTGTGTTACACTGGAAATTACATGCTTCTGAAGTTTAATGAAGCAGCGATTTTGTTAAATGCCCCATGTGCTGCCTGTGCACACCTTGTATGTTGCCATTGTCTCTTAAATATTTAAATTGGTTGTGGGAGCGTGGAACAAGTTATGTTGAAGCCTATACCGTGGCTTCTTCCAAAATACAGCTGGCTGAGCTCCTTGGATCAGTTGGCTGAAAACTACCACTTGCACTAGATGAGCCAAATGACCTCCTGTAGCTTCCTCTTGTCTGTAACCTTTGTGTCTTATGTCGACACGCTGTCTTTTTTAACAGCTTGCGAAGAGCTTTCCTTTACATCCGCAAGCATTTGCATGAATTCTCTCAAACGCAAGTCGGAAGTTTATGATGCGACAAAAGCCGACATTCCAAAAAAAGTTTCATGGTGTGTGAATTGTAAATACAGTAATTTACAACTCAAGTTTGTTTCCACACAAATGCATGCAAGTGAAAACCGAACTCAAGAACTGCTACAATCCAGTGTCACCCAGGGGGGCTCCCATCTGAGTTAAACTCTGCTTCATAGGCTCAAAGTTGGTAAGAAGAATTGCTGTGTGTGGCGTTTGGAATGGGAAGCACTTCAGTTATTTATTGTTGCTAACAGACTGGCAGTTAGGCCCAGTGCCCAGAGCCCCTGCTGCCCTTTGGCTGGACCGGTGCGTGTGTCATAGTTCACTGCCCACCTTCAGTCCAGCTCATGGCTTGAGCTTGTGTCACAGTACAATACACAAAGAGTTCTCCCAGTGTTTGGCTTGCATTTCAAGGACTTTGATATTTATCCACACAGTGATTACACGAGATCCGTGTGTTTGAAAAGCTAATGGAGAGATCTTAATTATAGTGTAAGGGTGGAAGTGCGAGATCAACTTCAAGGTGTGTGACTGGTTATTAGGACATTTGATCAGTGTTTTCAGTTGGTTGCTGTTTTTGCGGGATCTTGAAGCACAGTGTGTTAGTGAATAATATTGTTTGTGTTGCCTACTTCCAGCAGCAGGGGAATTCAGCTTTTTTTCTTTGGAATTCAATTAAGTATTGTAAACCCTCAGTTTAAGTCTGATAGGGGGGAAAGAGGTGTTTATGATTTCCAAATGTCCCTTAAATAATTTTTTTTGTCCAAATACATCATCATGAGAAAACAATATATACAATGAATGCTTTCTGGACTGTTTGACTTTTTTTTCCCCACACTCAACACAATGAAAATGCCTTTATTAGCAATGTACGAACTCTATTTCACATCGAAATATACTGAATAAAACTTGTTAAAGCATATGAAACACAAACTACTACCATTATAAGCAATTAATCTACCTGTATAGGATACGTATGTTTTTACGTATACAGGTAGGTTACCTATTGTTATTCCTTGAATTTTAAGCCTATGCATGTTTGTTTAATGTTGTTACAAAAAGTAGGTTTTATCCGTTACACGTCCATTTCACTGAGGCTTTCCTGTATAGCACACATTTGGACATTAATTCAGAATTTGTTAGTAGTGACAAAACCCTGAGCACATGCAAATTAAGACTCAAAACCTTCTTTAGAATGGGTTTTAGTTAACTGGAGTTGTCTGCTCCTTTCCTTACTGTATGCAAACCGTTATTGTCTTTTGTAATTCTGCTGTCCTTTCTTACTGTAAAGTGCTCTGAAAAGCCACTTTTAAAGGTACTATGTATTAAAAAATGATTAGAAATGAGCATTAGAGATTTTTTCATGCTGAGAACTGCCTTCGTTTTGTACACCACACAAGAAGCTGCCTGTACCGATTATCTGGTTAATTATCAGGGAGATAGGGGTCTAATGCAGCAGAACATTGACTGTTCCTGTGATGCAATATGTACTCATGTACGTGTTAAGTTTATTATTCATCGCCTGATCCTCCATTACTAGGATTTGTGAGGTTAAATCCAAAGATTACGTTACTCTTTCTAGCAGATGTGTACTCGCAAGTAGTCTGCTTTCTCAAGCTGCATGCAGAGTAAATAAAGGTAACTGGTTATGAATAGATGAGTCAGTGAAATAACTTGAATTAACCTACACGAGCCTGGTTTTGGAAAGGCAGGTGAGCCGTTAAGTTTGAGAAGAAAAAAGCGAAGCTGGAAAGCAAAAGCTAGAATAGAGACAATACAACCACACATGAAATTCACAATCTTGTTCCTTAGCCATTTTTTAATTATCTTCAAAAACATTGATAGCTCGAGCTGTCTTGTTCAATTTTACTACCTTCAGTGACTTACTGCAGCAGAATTTTCCCCCTGAAAGATGCAGTCGGGGGGCCTGTATGTATGATGTCACATTCAATTTGTCTTCAGCACAGCTCACTTGCCTTAAGAGGCGTTCGTGTGCTGTTACAATACTTCCCAGCTTAGTCTAAAAGTGGAGCCTGAAAAAATAATACCACATGAGAAAGAAATTTATAAAATGCTACTGGGTTTTCATAAATGGGATTTTCCCCCCTTTTCATTTGAATTTGGCAGTACTGATGAGGTCTCTACGAATCTGTTATTTTAATCAGTTCTGATTTAATGCAGGTATTATTAGAGCTGACTTTGGAACTCCTTAGGTGAGAAAGAGAGCAGCCAGGCTTTGTGTCTGTTTGATTTAGACTATCCGTTTTAACTTACTTTATACCGTTTGGCCCCCTGAGAAGAGGAGATAGCAAACTTTGTGTATACGAGCAAGTTGTGTTGAATGATGGCGAATGTACCTCAAGTAGGTGGGATTCCTGTTGTAAAGAAGAGTTGGAATTCTCCTGAGGATTTTGTCTGTTCTGTGTCACTAAACACATGAGATTTAGATCACATAAACTGTGAATGACTAATATTTATATTCCTTTCTTAGATTATAAACCTCTTTTCTGAACTGTGTTCTTAATCTAAAATTTATATGCAAAGTCTTCCACTCTTAGGTTCCTAGTTTATCTAAAGTGTGTAATTCTTGCGTGAAGTGGTATTGTCTCCTTTTTTGACGTCACTTGGAATTGCTATGTACCTTTCCTTAAAATGCAGTTACTTTAAAGCTAGTTTGGTCAACAATGTTTTTGTTGACTTCAGTTTTGTACTTCGAATACAATTATCCAATGAAGTGAAATTTTAACTGGATTTGTTATATGAATTAATATTAATTCCTTTGCTTGTAATAAATACAAATATCAGGTAACAAGAGTCCCTAGTTTTTCCTATGTTCGTGTCAATTGGATATCAAGGGGAAAGCTAGGCTTAACCTTTCAGACACTGAGAGACAAAAAGACAGTGACCGTTCACAGCAACTTGTCAAAGTGTCAAGGTTAAAAGGGAGGGTGTGTATGAATTGGGTTTGGATAGGCCACACATCGCTTCGATCAGGTCAGGATGCGTTCTGCGAGCTTAGGAAAGTGACCCTGTGCTGTTCCTTTCAGTTCTATCTCCAGGACACGAAGAGCAGCAATGGCACCTTCATCAACAGCCAGCGCTTAAGTAGGGGTTCAGAGGAGAGCCCACCTTGTGAAGTCTTGTCGGGGGACATCATCCAGTTTGGGGTTGATGTGACGGAGAACACTCGCAAAGGTAAGTGGACTTGACCGTCATTATTATTGGTCCGCCAGCTTTGACTTTCACCGGGGCTGGTAAAAGAATCTCTTTTCGCTCATAGTGTCCAGTTGGTTCTCCAGGTTTGGTTATAATAGGTCACCCTTGCAGCGAGACATTCATTTGAGTTTATTTCCATTTTGTTTCTCCGTTTTTACATTAACTGCTTATTAGCAAAAAGCATTCCATTCCTTTTGAATTTAGAAGAGATGGAGAATTGTTAAACCATTGGAATTGCTAAGGCAATTAGCAAATTACAGATTCAACTTGCTTTGCTTACAGAAAACTTATCTGTAATGTGATTGAGTCGTCTTAGAAAGCTTCATATTTGTCATTTTGTGAACCATGCCAAGTGAATAGCTCCCCTTAGTGGTGATGCCCTAATTCTGTTTGATCACAGCCTACAGACTGATTGGGAGTTGTCAGTGTTTTCTGAGTGTATCATTGCCTTTTGAAGAAATCCGCCTCAATGAGACCCCCAAATATCCTCAATCTACTAATTAAAGCATTTCAACTGAATTTCAAGTCAAAAGATCCACCTTCTGCATGGTCAAAACAGATGCACTAGAAGTGGGGGTGAAAGATGTTTTTGGGGACCATCTGGGCAGAGTCTGATGGCCCACAGGGATCCCTGGACTCCTGGTTGAAAAACACTCTAGAGCAAACTGTTTGAAATATCAAATCTTTATCATGTATTTGTTAAATTGCCATAAAATAGCCTCATAATTGTTTAAACAGTATGAAGAAAAGGCTTAGATGCAGTAATGTCTGAGTGTTACAGAATTTACTGTTCTGTGTATTAAGACAAAACAGGCTTTGAACTAGGAAAGAAGGCAGGGCTGTAACAAATATGCTGCATTTGCTTTCTAAAATGCTGTGGGTGGTTTATGATGTCAGTTCCTTGGCAGAAAAGCACAGAATGGCTTTGAAACTTAGTGGATAGCTGTTTGCTGGCCTAAAAAGTTTGTAATATGTGGAGATGAAATGGCTGTTTTCACGATCAAAAAGAGCAGCTTAATTCCAGTGTAACTTATCAGGTGGGAACTTCCAGAGGGCAGAGGGCAAGGGGCACAATACGTGCCAGAGAGCGCAAATGCTATCTGCGCCCTCTGATACCTAGTTTCCACTGGAGTTCGGAATTGCTGAGATTGTGATTCTCTGCTGAACTCCTGATGCCAGTTTGCCTTTCAATTAATCAGATTTAGAGAGCTAAGAGATTGGCTCCATTGCATCCCAGGCTCTCTTTAATTTCAATTATCTGCTTTGAATAAAAATACCATATGGCTTATCCTTTTTTGGGGTTTTCTTCTTGATCCACCAGTATTAGATGTAAGAAAAACATGTTCTCTATATAAAAGAAAAATCACCCTAAATGTTCCAGTTCAGTTTGCAGATTTTTTAAATATATAGAACACTGCATCATCCATACAAGTCTCGCTGCATGACAGTAGCAGTTTCGCTGAAAATATCACTCTTGTGTAGCTATTCAAGAGGAAGTTGTCTTGAGTGTGTAACAACAAGAGGTGAAGAAATGCATATTGGCCAATATAAACACTGCAAAACTGTGCTGTGCATCTCACATGCAGACAAGATGATATGGGTTCATGTAGATAGTGCTGGTAACCTTATTTTCTTTACCATTTTAAAATCCAAAGTTACAAGATTTTAAACTATTTTCCTCAAGAATGTACCACATATGCTTAGGTTACACCTGTGCTTGTATACCTATAATTTTGTCTTTGTTTTTCCTTTGTAGTTACCCATGGGTGCATAGTGTCTACAATCAAGCTCTTTCTACCAGATGGCATGGAAGCCCGGAGGAGATCGGAGTGAGTTTATTTTTTCTCCCTTTGCTCTGTCTGTTTTGAATATTTTGTTTCAATTTACATATACAACGTTTAGATCAAAACTGAATTCCAAGACAATGACTCAAGTTTAGTAACAAAACGTAGCATTTGTTTTGTGCTCAAAACAAAAGTTTTTTAAGATTGAGTTGGTCTAGCAGCTCCTGATGTTTAGCACTTTTTTAATAAACTTCTGAGACTAAGTTAAAAGGGTTTACTTTAGCTTAAGGTTGTTAGATTTGCTCTTGTGTGTTGGGGAAAAAAACTGCCACCTCATGTTCTCAGGCGTTGAGCTACAAGCACACAGAATAAAGGATGAATTCACAGAAATGTAGAGAGAATGAAGTTTGGCAGCATTAAAATGAAGACTTAGTTCTGTCCTTGAGTATTGCTGGAATGCTGTTACTTGAAACTTGTTGGTCAACTGTCCCATTAATTATAATGCATCATATTCAGAAGCTTGACATCTACTGAGTGAGAATAAAGACCAAATCTGAGTGCGTTTGTGCTATATTAAAAACAAGTAGAATTAAACCTAGTTATATTCACTTTGACATGGTCACTGTATTTTAGCCTTTTTATTTATACTGAAAATCTAAGAATATAAAGGATGCTTCTGTAGTGGCCTAAATGTTAACATCCCTGACAGTTTGTGATGTGTGGCCTGATGGGATGTCTCATTTGCTGGTTTTTTTCACCCATTTTGCCTTATTGTTTTCTAATAACGGTCTTGTTTGGTGGAGTTAAAGGTCATAGTTGGATTTTTGTAGGACATGACGCAGGAATGTGATTATTAAGTTGAGCAAGAGTATTTTGTCATTTATTAGAAGGGCGATCAGGAATGCAGACACCATTTGACGTATTTTGTGTAAGCAAACAGATTGTTTTAAATTTAATTCATGTAATGCATAAAGCAGTAACGTTGTCTAATAATAGAACCAAATATATACATTTGGCTTTTAGTAGGAAATACTGGAGTGCTTTTGGAGGTATTTTGACTTTGTTGATGCTAGGATACAGTGTGGAGCTTCGAAAGCAGCAGTGATTTAGGGGTCATCTTCCATTGACAGATGGTTTTTCCACAAGCGGCTCTTTTTGGCTGCAGATCTATTAGAGCTGCCAAATATGTGGAAACTAGGTGTGTGCAGAGTATCCAGTTTTCCCACTGTAATGCCAGAGGGGCTTCTTCAGAATTGGCAGATTATGTGTGGGGACATCCTACTTACTGAGATTAAGATTGTCTACTTGTAATTTAAAATGATCCCATTTTAAGTTTCTCAACTTGGGCTTCATACAGTCATACTCCTTTCTTAATAGTACAGCCATTTGATCTCATAATTAACTCATTCTCACACTTGTGCAAGGCATTTTATATTCAGAACAGTTCTTGAGTTGAGTATTTACATAGGTCACTCACAGACCAAGCACTCTTAGATCTGTGGTTTACTGTATACATTTTTCAGTGCTTTATATATTTTAAAGCACATGAATATCACTCAAATTTATATACAATATGTTTGGGTAGTAGCTGTGCAGAATACAACAAAATACTTTTCATATTTCCAGCGTCCTGTAAACACGGCCTGAATATGTGAATTTCTTGAATACGGTTTGCGTTTTTGTTATCACTTTAGGTATCTTGTGATCAGGCTGCATGAAAGACACCTTCTTTTAATCTTGCCTCTTCTTAGCATGCTTGAGAATGGCTCAGGTGTAGCTAAAATACTCTTGGGATGATGTTCCTGAGGTATTCTCATCAAATAAAATTGAACTATAAATTGTAATCCATAATATTGAGTTAGGTAGCATGTCAAAGTAATAAATTAAAAGAGGCAAAATGCTCCTCAGAGGAGATCTTAACAGTAACAGATAGCAGAAAGAGGAAGCAGCTTTTTATGTTATTTATATTGTGTGTGCTGCAAATGTTTCCTCTAACTGTTCACAGTCTAGGCCTTTATGCCTCTTGAAAGAAAATCTTGATTCGTCTTCCACTGCTGTTAAGGAGCCCACAGCACTATGGGAATTTCAAGTACAACAACTAGAGATTTTACAAAAGGAAATGGTAAACATTTTTAGAAGCACGCTGCTCGTCGTTCAACAGCATTAGTCTTTGGAATGTGGCCAGAGCTATGGGCTGCAACCACAAGTGATGCTAAGAACTCTGTGGCAACGTCTGCTACTGCTTGTTGTCTTGTGGGAGGAGAGGACTAATTTATAGTCGTAATATTGCATCTAAGGAAAGGCTCTGAAATGTAACCAAGAAGGATATTGCATCTTTATCCAGACAGGGACTCTGCCCAGAATCCACAGAGATTAATTTCGGAGAGAAAAAACATCACCATCTGCAGAAGATAATTCAACACGCTAAGCTCCTTTGATGCATTTTGTAATCTTCTCATACCATAAAAATTCTTACTTCTGACCTTGTTATTCAAATATAATTTCTTGTAAAATTATACTATTCAAGGCAGTTTAGAAGCATATGCTTATTTCTTATATATCCAGAAATATATTCTGGTCAAAAGATTTGATTTGTGCTGGTTCTATGTTGTATTAGGTTTTACAAAAATGCCAGAATGAGAGGCTGTTTCCTCTTTGCCTAAATGCCTTTTCTGCTTGCTTTCTGGCAGTGCACAGTTCTGTCATAATTGCGTGCAGTGTTTGTATACAAGCTGCTGAATGGTGGGACAAATGTAAAATCCTGATAGTTATCCCTAAGAACGTCCTCATTAAAATTCACTTTTTTTCTGATTTATTTTAAGCTAGCGCTATAGAAATAGACTTTTATTCAGTATTTCAGGAAGCAGTCGGAATTGCCACCGCAATTTCTTGTTTAAACCCCAGGATCTCTGCAAAGATTCCAGTACTTCACACTTCACTGTTCTTGGGTCTTAAGTTGCCGAGATCCACAGAAGGACTTGCACATAAATTATTCGATGCTATGCTTTCCATTTTGGAGCTGTAATTGCACTTTTCTTTTACTTGTAGATGTTGTCATTTGCTTTAAGTCATGTTAAGAACCATATTTAATAGGGAAGGGAATCATATACTCTTAATGTGCATCTGTTTTGGGTCCAGAAGGGGCCATACATGTCATTCCAATGACGCAGTCTTTTATAAAATTAAAGTCTCAAAGCCATAAATGGGATTCTTGAGATTCTCCTTCCATGGAAAGGTTGTCATTTATAGCTAATTTGAACTGGAAGCTTGTACCTATAGCTCTAATAACATTTAATGGATCTGTGCATGTATATTTTTAATACTTTTGGTTAACTGTTAATGGGTTTATGCAATAAGAGATAGTCTGGGTTAGACTAACAATCATATTAAGTGAGATTTGTATAAATGAAAAGGTTAATTGTGACCTTTTTTTATCTAACCCTCCCAGCTGGTTTGTAGTAGGGTGTTGTAGAAAGATACAACTTTTCAGTACCATATCAGGAAATGTTTATTAGAACTCAAATCAATAGTCTTAATCCAACATTGCCCAGTAATACTAAACCCTTGATCTTCACTAGACATTCGAATTGTATCTTCACAGCCCTTGGAAATGCCAGTATCTGTACATTGCTGCATCTGAGCAGTTTGAGCATTATACATTATAGCCAGTCTTGTCACATCTTGATGTTTCTAATGGAATGTTCCAAAAATAGTTTATTTTATTGTCGTCCATGTGCTGGGAGATATCTCTGGAATGTAGTACACCAGGCATTTCATGCTTCATTTTGCTAAATGTTAACTTGGGTCTAAATCTTATGCTAACATATTCCATTCCCTTATATCTCTTTATTTGATTCAAACTTTTGAGCAAGATAGACTAAGGATAAACTGATGCCCTGAATTTGACATTGTGACACACATTTGTTATAGAGCTGTGAAAAGTGTGTGGTCTTTTGTAAAATGTATAAAAATACCTTTCAGCAATTGGAGCTGTCCCTTCCTGCTTTTTAGGAAAATTATTTTTTTTCTAAAAACAATTCTCTAAAACAAATCGGTAGAGAAGAAAATCTCACAGGGAGGGTACATCCCCCAGGTTACTACCAGATTATTTAAGACAAAACAGGCATACTTGGAACATTTTCTGTATTAAACACCATTTTTGCTAATTATCCCTAAATCTCTGCAAATGCAGCACTCAAGCTGATCTTTACAAATGTCTCCGATCAAGTTTTTAAAAGCAGTCAAGTTCCAAAACAAATCAGTAGGAAAAAGAAGTCAAATAAGATTAACTGGTAAATCCTTGGACTGCAAAAAGAATTAGTACCACAGACCTTAATCATACAGGAGATTCAGCTGAAGGGGAAAATGAAGGGCAGCTCAGAGATCAGCATCTGCAACCATCAGTCACATGAAAGGGATGTTTACTCATTATAGCTAGTATGCTGTTTGCTGGCAGATTTTTTTTATTCCATTCTCATTGTGCAAATGCAAAATTGAAACTTACTGAAGTAGAAGGGAAGAAATATTAGAGTTTGGACCTGTGAATAGAGCTGAATCCATGTCTGAAATTCGAGGAATTTAATGCTGGACCTGCTTTATTAAAAGACTATCCAGATGAGATGGATGGAACTCCATCATTAGGGGCTTTTCTGTGCAAAACCTGTTCTTTTCACCTAGTGGAGCTCTGATCTTTGCTGCTTTAAATTAAAACCGACATTAAGCAATGTTTGTCTGATAATACTGTGCTTAAGTCTGCCAAAGTATATTTAGAATGTCTCTTGAGGGGGAAAAAAATTTGAAATCATTTTCAAAACCAATGATAAGAACCACTTTTTGGCTGTTTTGACCCTGGTCATGTTATGCAGCTTAACATGAGTAATAGTGTCTGTGAACTAAGAATTAGGAGCCACTGTAATGGTCCTGTGGTTGAATTTTATTTTGGTATTTTCAGAACTTGGTATGTTCAGCAAGTTTTCCGGGCTGACCCAGTAAACCAGAACAGAATGTTTTTTCACTTCTCTGGGAAATAAAAACCATTTAAAGTTAATACTTCTTTACCTCACAGTATGACTTTACATTTGCTTGGCAATTTATTTAAGCTGTTCTGTGCCGGTAAATTATTTTTTCAGATTTGTATTAAAAGCTATCTAGGGAACAGCTGAGAGACTGCTAATACACTGCTTTTAAAATTTGTTTGACGGAGTGTTTCCATATTGCCAAAAAAGACATTGTACAGGAGCACATTTTGAAAGCTTATAAGTACATTATAATAAGCCTGCTAGGTTTACCTTTGGAAATTTAAATCTGTGGAAAATTTAACAACTTTGACACTTTTTATCAATTTTAATTTAATGTTTAGAACTCTGACATTTTGTTTGCTGTTGATTTTATGTGAAGGTCTGTAGAGTTGGAGCTGGTCAACAGAATTTCCTGTGTCTTTACCGTTTTCAAAGTGACTTGGAGGGAAAAACAAAGCTATTTATCATTTCAAACTGATCAGTTTGAGTTCTATAATTTCAATCTCTTCCTCAAAGCCAGGTTGCTTGCCCATTGTTATGTAACTGTTGAATACCACACCTATTCGCAACATACCCTTTTAGAGTCAAACTCAGTACTGTGCAACTATCAAAGTTAAATATTTACTGAGGTTACGCAACTGAATGTAAAGCTGCCATTTCACTTTTATTTTTCATGTTGCCCTTGTAAACCATAGAAGCTTAGTTTTTTTGTTTGGTACACGTTAAGATTGGACTAAAATTCCCTTTGCTTTTCTGTGTTTTCCAGTGTTATCCAAGCGCCATTACCACTTCCTGTTGATAAGGTAAGTCAGTCTCTGCAAGGTTGCCCTGTTTCAGGGTTTAACAATGTTTGGAGCTTGGAACCATTTTTTTTTTGTTTCTTTTAGGAAGTTTAAAGAGTCTTGCTCTTTGTATTTTCCTTGTATTTCCCTTCCTTTTTGTATTTTCCCATTTCATTGGACCATGTGAACCCATTTTCTCTGAAACTATTATTTGTCTTTTTAAACTGTGTACTTAAGCATGAATGAGCTTTATAATCTTCTTTTCTTTATATAACTTCCAGTTTTAGTACAGTTATGCACTTATTTTTGCACTAATTATGATTGGACTTAAAGAAGACTTTACATATAACCTTAGTTTTCAATAAATTGTGAATCAGGTACAATACAGTCAAACTGAAAAACTGGGTAGGGTAACAACGGAGCAGTGTACTTTACTGTGTGTCATACTGAATAACAATGAGCTGCTCTGATGTTGACTGGGCTTGTTGATTTTATTCTCAGCAGTGGCTCCAATGTGCCACCTAATGGCAGCTTCGCAAAAAATTCAACAGATCTGCCAGGCCATGGAACTTAACCAGCCCCGTTAGAGCCACTTCTGTTCCAGAAGTCACCAATGAGTTCTCATATTAAATGCAATGCAGACTTCAACTGCTCATTGAATAAAAAGAAAAACTTGTCAAAGTATGTAAAAACAACAGGGCACACTGTTTCTGCGCTTCTGTACTGTAACTACTGTGACGTTGTTTTACACTGGTTAAACGAGGAAGTTAATGCCCAGTTCTTTCCTTTAATTTATGCCATTCTCTTCCTGCTTTGATCTTGCTATACAAAAAAAGCATTTGGTATTTGATGTATTGGACACAGGCAAATGTGCAGACGTAGTCTTAATTAATCTTTATGTGGAAGTGGAGGAATTCATAATAGAACAGTAGATAAGATTAAAGTCTACATCGAAGGAGACCACCTGAGCTCCAGTACCTGGATCAAATCATGATTTTAAAGGTAATTATTGTTATGGTCTACTTATATATAGATCCCAGAGTCTCCCTATATTTGAGATGAGTTATGTTCTACAGTACTTCTTTATCTTCACCGGTATCATTGCTCTTGTCCTGCATTCCCACCAGATGGTGATGGAAGCCCATTCTCAAACTGAGAATTAAAAAGTACAGAGCACAGTCGAATCAGATCAAAGGCAAACTAAATATGTCTGGTATCGGTTGCCGTTCGGCTTTGTTTTTAAAGATTGGTCCCAGTACGTGTTTGAACATTAAGTGTAAAAAGTTTCAGCAGCTGTAAGCAGAAAGAGAAACATTTTTTCCATACTTTATACAAGTAGCCATAGCTGTCTGTCCAGTGCATCCAATGAATATTCATATATGTGGCATAATTGTACATGGAAGCCAATGCAGCAATTGTGACTCTGGATTTGATGGTGTCTGCAAGGGTTTCACAATGCATGTAGCTCAATCCTTTAGGCTTGACGCTGCCAGTGGCTTAGTAGTTAAGAGCTTTATGTCCTATAAAAAACATTTTTATAATCATTTGATTCATATTCAGTAACATTCCTGGACAGCTACTGTAGTGGAATACATCTGCTTCGGTTTATCGTAGCTCTATATTGCTTGTATTTCTGACCTTTCCTTAAAAGCTGTTTCATTTTCCCTTTGTGCTCCATCTTATTAAACTCCTGTTCAGATTAGCTACTGTGGCTAGTTTTACATTTCTAGTATAATCATATCTAAGGAGGTATTACCTCTGTACTTTTAACATCTGTTAGAAGCTGGTTTAAAAACTTATCTTGAATTGAGTTTGAATTTTACAGTGCTTGACACTTATTTCCTTTGACCCTGCAGGTTGCTGCTAATACTCCCAGTATGTATTCTCAGGAACTGTTTCAGCTCTCTCAGTATCTACAGGTATGGTGCAGTGTTGACCTCTGCTGTTTTTCTGTTGTAACAGCACTTTTTTTTCCTTGGGTTTCTAGTTTTTAACTGACTTACAAGCTTCGCTTTAACCGGCTTATAAAAAGACTTATCGCAATGTTTATTAATTCCCCCCTTTTATTTTTAGTGCTGCACAGTTCTTGAGCCTTTTCAGTTTTTTATTAACTTTTAGACGTTTTGAGCACAGATCGACAGTCTGCATTTCTGTTTTGCACAGTGTGCCTTGGACACCACTTGTGTCTCTTAACATCTGCACAGCTTATTGTAATGAGATACCTTACTGACACCATGCATAAGGTGTGCTATGTTACCACTGAGTGTGGTCCTCAACATGGAAATGGTTCAATAGGAAAACTGTGGGTTCTTTTTTTCAAACTGGAATGTTGTGTCCATGTACAGCACCTCAAGAACATGGTACCTCTGGGTTCATTTATAATTTGGTTCGTTTTGTGCGATTAAGGAGCCTCCTTTAATTCCTCATCGGAGGGAAAATGCACATAAAAAAAACAACGAACTTAATAAAAAACAATACATAAACTGTATGCAATCGGTTAAATGGCAAGGTTTATTGTTGCCCCTGGGTATTGCATTGCAGCTAATGTTTTATGTGACCCTTTGACTTTGATTAGGAGGCCTTACACCGGGAACAGATGCTGGAGCAGAAGCTGGCCACCCTGCAGCGATTGCTGGCAAGCACACAGGAGGCCTCCGAGAGCAGCTGGCAGGTAACCACTGATACTGGGGGCTGTTTCACTGGTTTACACTGTCTGCACAGGCTGCTGTCGGGCCATTTTCATACTGGGCTGAAGTAGCGTTTATGGGTTGCGATTCTGCTAAGTTCATGAACTACACAGGGTCCCAGCTGCTAAGAGGGAACTAAAATAATTTGGTGTTTTGAGTCTTGAAAATGTTCTTTTACAAGTGCACGGACATGCCACAATATTAGCAACCCCACGTCAAATTAAGTCTGTCTGAGGAGCAGGGGGTATACTTACTGTGTATTGCTTTTGCTTGCATTTCCTATTGATGAACTATTGCCAGACTTTTGAAATGTGCCTTTCAGCCCCCAACAGAGTGAGCCTCAATCCATTCCTCAAATAAAGATAATCCTTCTACAGCACATGATGTGACCAGAATGCAAGTGTTTCAGACCAAAACAGAATACATATAACACCCTGCTCATCTTATTCTTACTGCTTTCAAGGGCCAGCATATCATATTTTCAAATATTTTTGCCTGTTAGTGTGCTTTTTTTCTGTAATAGATTTACACAGAAATCTCAAATCTACCATCTTATTTCAGGCCCATAGAAAAATTATAAACATTGTCCAATGTGTGAGTATATACGGATTTCCATATAAATCGAAAATACTGTGCTTTTCACAAAAAACGGCTTGAGGTCAGAAAAGATTGTTGTGAAAATGGTATTAGATTGCTGATATGACTTTGTTTCCAACAGGCTTTAATAGATGAAGACAGATTGCTTTCAAGGTTAGAAGTCATGGGTAACCAGTTGCAAGCATATTCAAAAGTAAGTTTTATTTTTCTAAATTATTAAAATAATGTGGGTATCTTGTATTTGAAATCTGCCATTTAGAGTTATTTAGTATCCAGATGAATAATGCTTAACATGTAAAATGGTAAGATTGATCTGAATGTGCTTTAACACTGATGTTTTTTTAATCTTTTTTTCTTTATTGTGGTACATAGTATATGCGATAAACAAGACAATGACAGATGTTTTCACAGTATTTTATCTTTATTCAGTACAAACATGAGGTGACAATTGCTAGGTATGGGGGATTTGATTTTAGAACATCTGTTCAGATAGCTCAGTATTTAGAAAAAAAACATCCTGAAACTATTGATTTCCCATATTTACAGTTTGAAAATATTTGATTTGTTCTTTGGTTAGTCTTTCATCCAAGCACACTCAGTCTTGGTTTGCTGAAAATTAGAAGATAGCATAGCTATCACGTATGTTTGAATTATTATTTAGCATTATCAGATTCCCAGAGTTTCCATTAGAAACGAGTTACTGAGATTCAGGCCTCTACTGCTCTTTGTATGAAGTGTCGTTAGCCATGTCGAAGTAAGATTGTTTAAAAGCCAGTGTTGCCAGCAGATATATCACCCTGCAACGCACAACTGGCAACCTACTGAAGCTAAGCAGGTGTGAGCCTGGTCAGTACCTGGATGGGAGACCTCCTAGGAAAAACTAAGGTTGCTGCTGGAAGAGCTGTTAGTGGGGCCAGCAGGGGGCGCTCACCCTGCGGTCCATGTGGGTCCTAATGCCCCAGTATAGTGACTATACTCTAAACAGGCGCCGTCCTTCGGATGAGACGTAAAACTGAGGTCCTGACTCTCTGTGGTCATTTCTCGAAAAGAGTAGGGGTGTAACCCCGGTGTTCTGGCCAAATTTCCCATTGGCCCTTACCAATCATGGCCTCCTAATAATCCCCATCTATGAATTGGCTTCATTACTCTGCTCTCCTCCCCACTGAGAGCTGATGTGGTGAGCGTTCTGGCGCACTATGGGTGCCGTTGCATCATTCAGGTGGATGCTGCACATTGGTGGCGGTGGAGGGGAATCCCCATTACCTGTAAAGCGCTTTGAGTGGAAAAGCGCTATATAAGTGTAAGCAATTAATTAATTAAAGCCGGTCCTGAGACACCTTTGCTGAGTTTCCACTTGAAAGTGGTTTCACTTTGTGCTCCCAGAACCAAACAGAAGATGGCATCCGGAAGGAGCTGGTAGCCTTACAGGAGGACAAACACAACTATGAGACAACAGCCAAAGAGTCCCTGAGGCGGGTTCTTCAGGAGAAAATCGAGGTGGTCAGGAAGCTGTCTGAAGTGGAGGTTAGTATGACCTGTACCAGCTATCACTGCTTACTTTCGCACTGCAGAACATGAAACCTGTTACTACATTTTTTTCTTGGTATCTAAAGAACGACACCTCTTGTGGTAAAGTCCATTTTATGGTTGAAAATTGTTTTTTTTTTTTTAATGCATCAATGGCACAGAATAAAGAAGTGAGTTTCAGGTATAAGACCTCTTAGCAAATGTAGGCAAAATTACTCTCAAACTTTGACAAAATGTGTTCCTGGATTTCCTTATCTGTGTATTTCGCTTTTTGAGAGGGATTTGTAAAATGTGATGAATTAGTTTAGAGTGATGCATTCCCCACCTACCAGTTATAGTAAGGATTTTTATTTTGTACTGTGCATATGAAAGCAGTTTTTTTATTAGCTTTCCATATATGACCTGCTCGATCCAAATTTAATCCAAGTGAAGGGTTTTCTGTCACAGCAATTGGAAAAGTATTGTAGACGGTCATAATGAGTCATTCTTTTAACAGTAAATATTGAAGATCAGATTTCAATGGTGCGTGATTTATAGTGCTGTTCTATTAAATATTCATAGTAAAGTATAAGTACTACTAAATCAAGTATGCAGTAAAGTAAAAGGAGAGTTGTAATTTGCCACTTTGTGTTTCAGCGGAGTCTCAGTAACACTGAAGATGAGTGTACACACCTGAAGGAGATGAATGAACGCACACAGGAAGAGTTAAGGGAGCTGGCTAACAAATACAACGGCGCTGTTAATGAAATCAAAGACCTTACTGACAAGTTAAAGGTACGTGCACATGTGGAGGACATCCGATTAATCACAGACAGTTAGGCAAGTTAGGTGTGAGAAATTGAAAATGGATGCAGGCAAGTAGGTTTGTGAGACAGATAAGATGAAGTATTTGCAATATGATGAACATGAACAGCAAGGTCTGCTTCGAAGACCTGGGGACCAGATCTCGGCTGGGACCCGAGCTGGGGACCGAATCTCGGCTAGGATTATCAACAAACTCTTTCAGAAATTCTATTGGAAGAGTGACGAAGGGGATGTGCCCTTGCAGCCCTTGATTACACAGGAGTTGTGGGATTAGGAAGTCAGTGTTAGCCTTCATGTGCTGATGTGGTGTAGCGGGAGCGCGTCTGACCCTGGCTGTGTCCGAGCAGCTGGCCGAGGGGCGGCAGGAGGAGATCCAGCAGAAGGGGCTGAGCGAGAAGAAAGAGCTGCAGCACAGGATCGACGAGATGGAGGAGAAGGAGCAGGCTCTGCAGGCCAGGATCGAGGCCTTGCAGGCAGACAACGACTTCACCAACGAGCGGCTCACTGCTCTGCAAGGTAACTTGGGCACAAACCTTGAGGCAAACGGAGCAGCTGGGTAGCATGTGCGCGTTTTAGAATTAGGGAGAGGAGAAACTTGCTGGAAACGGGTGGTTTTAAAGTTTTTTTTTCCTGGTAGTTAATATATAACTCAGTATTTATCTTTATCTTTCGCAATCTACTATTCCCGTTTTCTAAATTGACCCAGCTCTAATCTGAATGTGGCCCTGCAATCTTGAAAAGTAATTAAAGCATCAATATATGCACTGGAGTCCAAAGATAAAAAATATAAGAAAGGGTACAAACAAGAGGAGGCCATTTCAGTAGTTAATTGATTATCACGCAGTTTTTTTAAATAAACCAGGGTGTTGACTGGGTAGCTTGTACGGTATTCCCACAACCCAGATGACAACTCGTAAGCCTTCACAGATCTCGGGCTTGTTCTTTGCAGAGTGACGTATGTCCAAAAAAAATAACTTCAGAAAATGTCATTTACGCCTAAGCATTTGTCATGGTTTTCAAGCTTTAAATACATTGCAGCTGAGTCAAACTGTTTTTTGTTGTTTACAGTACGATTAGAGCAACTTCAAGAGAAAAGCATAAAGGAAAACAACAGTTTAGGTGAGTCTGGGTACTATGAAAACGCCACTTAGAATTTGTTTTCTTACCACATCACCTTCCAAATACTAATTTTGCATGGCAACTTAATTTATGCGCTTTTCTGCATTGTCTTTGTTCACAGTCTTGCTTCATTGCTAAATTTTATTCTGTTTTCCTGAGATAGTTAGATGTTTGTCATTGTGTGTAAACTTTAACAGGTAATAAAGCCAAGTGGTTAAGGCAGTATATACAGTGCCTTGCGAAAGTATTCGGCCCCCTTGAACTTTTCAACCTTTTGCCACATTTCAGGCTTCAAACATAAAGATATAAATTTTTTATTTTATGTGAAGAATCACCAACAAGTGGGACACAATTGTGAAGTGGAACGAAATCTATTGGATTTTTGAAACTTTTTTAACTAATAAAAAAATGAAAAGTGGGGCGTGCAAAATTATTCGGCCCCCTTGCGTTAATACTTTGTAGAGCCACCTTTTGCTGTGATTACAGCTGCAAGTCGCTTGGGGTATGTCTCTATCAGTTTTGCACATCGAGAGACTGAAATTCTTGCCCATTCTTCCTTGCAAAACAGCTCGAGCTCAGTGAGGTTGGTTGGAGAGCGTTTGTGAACAGCAGTTTTCAGCTCTTTCCACAGATTCTCGATTGGATTCAGGTCTGGACTTTGACTTGGCCATTCAAACACCTGGATACGTTTATTTGTGAACCATTCCTTTGTAGATTTTGCTGTATGTTTGGGATCATTGTCTTGTTGGAAGATAAATCTCCGTCCCAGTTTCAGGTCTTTTGCAGACTCCAACAGGTTTTCATCCAGAATGGTCCTGTATTTGGCTGCATCCATCTTCCCCTCAATTTTAACCATCTTCCCTGTCCCTGCTGAAGAAAAGCAGGCCCAAACCATGATGCTGCCACCACCATGTTTGACAGTGGGGATGGTGTGTTGAGGGTGATGAGCTGTGTTGCTTTTACGCCAAACATATCGTTTTGCATTGTGGCCAAAAAGTTCGATTTTGGTTTCATCTGACCAGAGCACCTTCTTCCACATGTTTGGGGTGTCTCCCAGGTGGCTTGTGGCAAACTTTAGACGAGACTTTTTATGGATATCTTTGAGAAATGGCTTTCTTCTTGCCACTCTTCCATAAAGGCCAGATTTGTGCAGTGTAAGACTGATTGTTGTCCTATGGACAGACTCTCCCACCTCAGCTGTAGTTCTCTGCAGTTCACCCAGAGTGATCATGGGCCTCTTGGCTGCATCTCTGATCAGTCTTCTCCTTGTCTGAGCTGAAAGTTTAGAGGGGACGGCCAGGTCTTGGTAGATTTGCAGTGGTCTGATACTCCTTCCATTTCAAGATGATCGCTTGCACAGTGCTCCTTGGGATGTTTGAAGCTTGGGAAATCTTTTTGTATCCAAATCCGGCTTTAAACTTCTCCACAACAGTATTACGGACCTGCCTGGTGTGTTCCTTGGTCTTCATGATGCTCGCTGCGCTTTCAACAGAACCTTGAGACTATCACAGAGCAGGTGCATTTATACAGAGACTTGATTACACACAGGTGGATTCTATTTATCACCATCAGTCATTTAGGACAACATTGGATCATTCAGAGATCCTCGCTGAACTTCTGGAGTGAGTTTGCTGCACTGAAAGTAAAGGGGCCGAATAATTTTGCACGCCCCACTTTTCATTTTTTTATTAGTTAAAAAAGTTTCAAAAATCCAATAGATTTCTTTCCACTTCACAATTGTGTCCCACTTGTTGGTGATTCTTCACATAAAATAAAAAATTTATATCTTTATGTTTGAAGCCTGAAATGTGGCAAAAGGTTGAAAAGTTCAAGGGGGCCGAATACTTTCGCAAGGCACTGTAGGTATTCTATAGGTTTGTAAGTTGGATTCTTTTTTTCTGGATGGTGATTCTTAGAGGTGGATTCTAATCGATGTTTTCGGCCATAGGTACTGGGCTTAAGAAAGTACACAGTCATTTCAAGGGAGCCCTAGTTCTACATAGAAGTAAAGCAACATTCTGATTCATTTTTGCTACTGTTAAGAAAAATCTTTTTTTTGTTCAGGAAAGCTTGAGGCTGCATTCATAAAGAGTTCCAAACATCCTTTTTTTTACTTAAAAGGAAATATTAACTGAATACCAAGGTTTGAATACAGACCCTTAAGGCATTTGTCAGATTTTTGGTTTAGTAAGTAGCAGAATTAGTTGAAATGTACAGATTTAGTGTTTTATCATTGTGGCATTCTATACATTTTGAGTTCTAAAACCTGCTTGTATCACATTTTTCTACTAGTATTTAAACAGGAAGTAGTTTTTACAATTGAAACAAATAACATTGGTACAGTAAGATTTTATTTGAAGTTCAGGATAAATTGTTAAATGCTCAAAGAGTAACTTGAAAGATTTATGGAATAGCTTTGTGTGCCTAATTCACTGGTTATAAATTAGCTCCAAGGACAGCTGTGGAAATACTGACTCTTGGTTTAATAATATTAAAACATATTGTGAGATCAGCAGTTTAGCCCAGCAATTGCTCTAACCAGTAATGATTAAGTACTGAAAGTCCAACAGTTCAATTATATTGCATTTGTGATATGAAGCATTGTAAATCTTTTTTTGTACATTTTAACACACTGTTCCCAAACCTATATTAGTGCCTTATGCAAATTTGATTTATTGTATACAGACACAAACATCCCATTACTTTGTCTGACTTTATATTATTATAGATTCTTGTGATCTCTTTGATTATATCAAGGGATGTTGGTAATAGGTTGTAGGCTTTATTTCTATGTTCTGTCTACTTGTTTGCATGCTTCCTGAACATGTAAACATCACCACATACAGACACACATGCTCAAGAATTTGAAGTGCAAAGATCCCCTTGTGAATGAGCCTGAAGATTTTTGTCAGATCTATCAATTTAGTTGTTCATGACGATTGAAGTCTGAGGTTGTCTAATGCACTAACTTTAAAGTTTATCAACTCTGATGAATCGGTTAGAAACTTTGAGAATGGGATATAAATACATTTAATCTTGTTACTTTTGCAAATAGATAAGTAGATACCATTATTCTGTAGGAATTCCTTCAACTCATCTGTTAGAGACAGGATTTTTTGGGGGGAACTTGCTCAGGTGTGCATCATCTTGCTTCCCCTAAATGCAGAGGTGCTGAGAATTTCATGTTTTATGTGTCTCATGGCTAGAAGACATGCAGTGCAGTGCACTCACGAAAAATGGGCAGCATAAAATACAAATGAAAATGTTGAGCTAAAAATGTAAAAACCCTAATACTTCATATTATCCATGGGTTACCAAAACACTGAAATGTAGTTAGTATACATGATATGTGCTTTATGAGAGTGTGTTAAGATGATTGAGATGTAAGAGCATTTTACTGGCACTAATGCTTTGCATTGTGTAAACTGCTTAACTGTCATCTGCTAAAAGTCCTGGCCTTGTATAGTAGCCCTTCAGACCAGTTTTAAAGATCTTGGAATTACTGGAGAATTCCTCACACTGGAGTTTGATTTAATGTGACAAATAGGCAGGTAATATGTAATTTAGGATGGTGCTACATTTAGATTGTCCTCTTTTACATGAACATAAATATGCATAGTAATATGTTATTTCAATACCATATTTTATATTTACTGTACATTTTTAAATATTAGATAACCATCGATAAAGCCTGTTATTTACAATACATTAGGATCAATGGAAGCTTTTTTTAGCAGAGTTATGTTATTGTGCCTTTGAGTCAAATAGTTGCATTTTACATCTATTACTATGTATTGTCTCAGATTACGCCCACACAGTCTTACCTGCTTAAAGACCTATGGCTATAAGTGAGAGCCAAGCTGGCGGAAGCAGATCTAACAGATATTCCTCAGCCTGTGTCTTCCGTTTTATGCACAGCTGTACCCTTGAAGGCACAAGCAATTTCCTGTAGAACAAAAACATTTGTTTCACTTAATCAGAGAAATAGCATAGTTACGGCAACATCTGTGTCAGTGACCTAGATAATGGATCACCTGGCATCTCTCCCCTTTTGTTGCCTTTTCACATCTGTTAAATGAGTCACCTGATTACTTGCAAGACTGTAGTGTCAAAAGCCTGTACAGCGCCCAGTGAATACAGACTACTTTTATTCCAGTAGCATTTATCAGCAAATCATTGTTCAGGTACATTGCCTTCACCACTGCCTTTCAGCACATTAATTCTTTAATTAAAGTCATTGCAACTATGTGTCCCCAAGTGTCTCAGGCCAGAATCACAGAATTGCAGACACTCTAAAGCCATGCAACCAAGGTTATAGGAGAGAAAAGTACAGATCATTCTGTAGTTAACTAAGCAATGATGATAATTTTGTATAATAATATTATGTTGTATAAAAATAAGGTGTGAGTTAAAAGCCAGAAGGATATTTTCTTCAGAACTCTATTTTACAATGTTTTCTTTAAAAATACTTGTAAGAAAATGATAGCACTTTTTTTGTAGGTACATAAGTGCATGATATGTTAGTATTTGTTATAGTTATAACAACCTAAGTTATATTGCGGGCAGTGAGTTATAGAGCATTAATTAATTGGAGACAAGAATATTCGAGCAATCAGAATATATTTTAATAATTCAGTTTTGAATTTTCTATACTAATAAGCAGTGTAGAAATATTCCAAAAGAGCCTTTTTAATGGACATTTTTAAATGCCAGGCAACAGGTTGTCATGTCTATTTCTCAGTCTAGCCTGTACATCTTTGTCTGGTTGCATTAAATGTTTGCTGTAGGTTTGGCTTCTTCATTTTTACAGTACATTTTGAACTTCGATTTTGTGAGAGATTAATGTTAATGTTAATATATAATGGAAGGTTTTTCTTTCTTTATTAGACCACTTTCTTATAAAGAGTGGAGGGGACTGCACTTTTATCCAACAGTTCATTGAGTGCCAGCGTGAGTACACAGTATTCTTTACACTGCCTTTTCTAGTTGCTCTGATTCAACTGTAATTAATGAGGAGAGGATTGTAAAGGGGCAATTGTTAATATACTTCCTGCCTAAATATAAATGCCTTGCATCTGTAAGGCTATATGCAGCTGGGACTCCAAATGAAGGCTCATGCTTTTATGCAAGTATAATTTTTATCCCTTTATTGGCCAGTGCTGTAATTTGCAAACTGGAAAGATTAGGCTTATAAATGCTGTCTAGTTTTGTTTAAAAATGTGAAAATCCTTTTTACTCAAGGCATATATAAGAACTCACTGTTGGTCAGGTCTTTTTCCATTTAACTCTCCTCCTTAACAGTAGTTATTGCTATCTATGATGGGTAAGACTCATTATAACAGTTTTTGTCTGTAGTATTGGTGAGCAATAAGTAGGTAACATGTAAGAAACTCCTATTTGTTTTGCACTTTTAAAGAGTTGAGAATTTGAGGTCATTATATGGAATAAGGATGAAACTATGCTTTGTCAGCTACACCTTGAAAGGGATGTACAGAAGTCTGAAATTTTAAAGCCCACAGTCCTACCCATCATTGAAGCTGAACTTAAATTTAATGTAAGAGCAGACATTTTGCAGTGGTAGTTGATCTGTTTGTTGGCTGTGATAGCCAAGAAGTATGAAGAAGAAATCAAAGTACTCTTCACAATACTGAAAAATACACTGGAATGTTCTTGTTAGTGCTGTAAAATCTAATATTTACTCTTGAGTCAACTATCAGAAGCAATTATTAATCACATGTATTCTTAAAATGGCAAATTCAAGCAGAAACTGATATACAGCAGTAAAAACCCCAACATAATGGAAGATGCATATGCAAACTATTCTTTTTATGTTGTACTATTTTAGAGTGGAATTTACAAAAAGGGAACAAAGTGGAAAACAAATTTGACTAAGCTGAGGATAGGGGCTGCCATTTTTCCTTACAGCAGGTGGCGATAATAAAAGTGACAAGTAAAACTGCTTTCTCACAACTGATACAAGGGTAATTAGATGACAACATGACAACACCTCTTTGTCTTTTTTATCTATTCAAACTCCATACTTTTTACCCTGGTACCTTTTTTCTCCTAAACCTTTCACACTTTGAGTTTTGACCTTGCATGTACTGTACCTTGCGTTACTACCTCAAAATCCCCTACAGAAAGATCAGGATCCATTTCAAAATAAACAGGGATCCGGCCAGCATTTTGTACTGACTGCATCTTTGGGATTAATTGGCTTTCAGAGGCCAGTGCCACCTAAAGCACAAATGAGTGAACTAACATTTGTTTCCATTCACTATGGAAAAATACACTTAATTCTTTGAAGCATTTGGAGCCCTTTGAGTAGAAAAGGATTATAAAATGGCACAGGAATGAATTTTTTGCATGACATGACATCACATTACAGGGCAGCTGAATGTCAAGTAAAAGCCTAAACATAGATTACTTTAGAGAGATTATAGAGATGATAAATATAACTAAATAAGGAACATATTCGTAATATTAACAGTCTGTATGCCTCGTTCAAGGTTCAGAAGGTTGGCACATATATTTTTGATCTGCCACTGTAGAAAAAAGAGAACTACTCCTTAAATGGCAAATTGTATTTAAAACTGTTAAGACTCATCTAGTGGAAGTGTCTTAGCCAATTCTGTAAGGCACAGAGTTAGTGATCAAACTCCACAGAGCTGTCAGCCCCAATGTACATTTGGTGGAAATTAGTCTGTCTACTGTGATTTAATTCTGTATTTAAACACAAAGGTCATGCCTAAGTATTTGCCCTGTTAAAAAGCCTGAAATGACTAGGAAGGTTAAAGACTTTTACTGCAAAGAATTTAGATGCACGTAATTTACCCCCCAAAAAACAAGGGTAGTTTGCTTTGTCTTCACTGTACAGCATAAAATGTCCATTGCTTCCCTTAAATTGGAGTGAACAGTAATGTAATTGTATGTTTGAAAAATTGGACAAGATGTGTAAGAGCTACACTTCCATCCATTAGTCTGGGGTAAGAGGTTGGCAACCTTTCAGAAGGGACATGCCGTGAGTTAGCTTGTCTTACAGATTTGCGTGCCTGGGTACTTTTTTAATGTCAATAGTAGCACCGCTTACAATTTGATTTATACATGAATATTAAAATATAATAAAACAAAAATGAGTAAATGAATAGTTTGGTTTGATCCTTGCCCTTGCTGTCCCTTGCTGAGTTCTCATAGCAGAGTTTGAAACTGCCTGTGTGTCAAGGCAAATTGAGCAACAAAAAAAATCCACTTTGTTCACCACTGCAGTCATCACATTATTAACTTGTATTTTAAAATCTTGGCTCAAAGATTTTCCTGTTAAATAATAGTTAAAATGTACTGTGGGGTGACCAATGTGATTGGCAGTGATCTTTACGAAGCCCCTCTGTATTCTGATGAAGGCAGGGGCCCCATCTGTCGTGACAGAAAATATTTTCTTGATGTCAGTTCCTCTTTCCTCAAAGATTAACAAATGTCTTAGCTATATTTTCCCCTTCAGATGTGCCATGCATGAGTTTTAGGCAGCGCAGGTCCTCTCGAATTCTATCTGAATCTCAGTATCTTGCAAGAATTGCTAGTCACAGTATGTCATTAATATCTACGCACAGAGAGCAAAAACAGCATGGTCTTTATATTGAACAAATCTATATTCAAATCTCCAAAATGGTTGAAATGAGCGAACATCTAACTTTTTTTTTGCAACTACCATTTTGTCCAATATGTTTGACTTTACACTGAAGTGTGAAAAATGTTACTGCATGGATCGTGAGCTTGACGGTGAAAATAATACTCTTGATACTGCTAAAAAGTAATGTAGTAAATAAGCCAAGTTGTATTTTTCTTAGCCAAAGCGCTTTCGCTCAGTAACACGTTGTAAAGAATTATAGTCAAGCATAGTTTGTTTTATTTTTTAGCTTAATTTCTTGTGGAATATGAGACTTTTCTTGCACATGCTGTTAAGATTTCAATGATGGCATGTGTGCCATTTGTTGCCTAAACTCACCATTTGGTTTGTTCTCACCGCTTTTGCTCCTGAAATCATCTTTTTAGTAGTACACAGTGAAGGTATCTTAAGTTGGTAGGATTGGTAATGGGTTAATCATAAAGGACTTGTAATTTAAACCACAATTGCCACGTAATCGAAGAACAAATGGGTGCCAGCATCCCATCACATCAGCTTTTTTGGACCACTAGAAGTCATACAGATGTGTCCTGGGTGTGGAACTGGATTTGGCTAAGACCATTAATAAATAAAGGACAGAGAAAACGGTTGTCCCACGTGCAGTAAGAGCTTTGTGTGCGCTTTGTAGACAATATTTGGTTGTATCTGTGGTGTTAAGGTATACACCTTGTCAAAGCAGTTTCAGGCAACACTGAAGTCAATTGTTTTTTTGGGGGGGTTGTTAGGGATAGAGAATATAGGTTTACCTGTAGATTTAGTTTCATCTTCCATACTGTTCTTTATCCATGTCCTTTTCACAATCAAATCAAATCTTTGTGCTATTTCTATTCTGGGAAGGTGGCAAATATTCAGGGAGCTTGGTATCATTCACAGCCTTTCCAGTTTCCAGGGAAATAACATGCTACACATTGTTTTAAGGACCACAATAGTGGTCTACAAGAATGCAGCCTTTTCCTGCTGTAGAATCTGTTCATTTATTTGACCGGCATACCAATGAGCACATATAGACTATCTTCAATAATAGAAAGCATCAGTAACCGTGCCTTTGCATGGCCAGTCATGAAACTGGATTTTTTTTAAGCATGATGTGGTTTAAAATTAATGTTCGAATATATATCTTTTATTTGTGAACAGAATATTTTCCAGAATCTCCACAGGTCTTCCAATCCTGTGGTAGAGACAACACCACCAATTAATGGTTCTTCTTTTGTGATTATTGTGACAATTGCTCTTCTGTGTTATTGCCCTTTTATTGTGTTTAGATAAACAGCATACTTGCTTTCTGTAGATCACTATGCAAACCACCTTTCTTTATCTGCTGATTCAAAAATGATATGCTCATGGGATGCTGACTCCTCTTTGTATCCTTTTCTTTGTCTTGACAATGAGGATTACTTGTAAGAAAGGTGTAATGTGCAAGACATAGCTAGTACCACCAGAAAAACTGGTGATCAAAAGTAACATATAAAAGAAAGATTAGAGAACAAGGAATATAGATTTTACAACAACTTCACATTAAAAGTTGCTTATTGAACTGAATACATTCCACATAGACCCTGATATTGTGATATTTAAAAAAGTAAATATAAACCTCTGCCTTCGAGTAGATTTGTGCCAGTATGTCATTAGAAATGCAGTGTGAATTTAGAAAACATTTCACTTAAAGTAATCAAATTTCTATTTTTGAGCTGTTTTTCAGTTTCCTTTCTTATGTTTGGAGGCAGGGGAGCAAACATTGCAAATAAATTAGAGAAAATATAAAGGAGTATTGACCTTAGATAGTTGTCCAATTGCATTCTTTATTTCCCACAGCTGTAAAGCAGTTGAAAGGCCCAGTTGATTCTTCACATAACAAGATAGCCAACTTTGAAGGTAAGTTGATCTCCTTGGATCCCTTTCTTAACATCAATTTGGCTAAGACAGCATTCTAGATATGCTATACAGCAATGTCAGAGAAACAGGGGGGTACTCTTTCTATAATTGGATTTTGAATTCTGTCTTCTTCTACAGCTGCTATTTATGACTCCTTTTAGTTAAGGAATCTATTAAATATGACTGGGTCCCAGTTCAAATAATGTGACATGTTGCAATGTGTATGGAGCAGCACACTTGCTTTTTTATGTACAAAACCTTATTTGATTTGAAAAACCCTTACACTAATTTGTCTAGAATACCTTAAGTTTAAGATTAGCCTTCAGTGCGGTAAATTACTGTCTTTGATTGAAACATCAGATTCAGATCCATTCTTTACCATGATTGTTAAGAAAGCAATGTTAAAGCAACTTCAGTGAAATGTATCTTGATTACGTTAAACAAATTTCCTGAACTCTGGAATTTTTGTTTTAGTTGTCCACTGCTTAAATGTGCTACTGTTTACAGATATCTAGTTATTGTCTGGATGGGTTTTAATATTAAACCTTTTTCTGCTTGCATATAGAAGTCATTGATGCTCATCTACAAAATAACCAGACTACAGAAGAAAATAATTTAAGCAGCCCAGAAAGAATCAAAGGTACGATAAGATTAGTTTAAAAGTGAGGACCATGAATGGTAAGAACTCTGCAAGCATTCCATTAGTGGAAACTTGGAAATGTGTTTTTTAGATGACTTAGTAAGCATTTTAGGTCCTGTGTTATTTTTAGCCAGAATTCTTCTTTTGGTTCAGCCTTATTATAAATGTTCTGCTCAAAGTAATAAGTCTCCCTGTTGGTTTTACAGGAAATTAGTTAATTGCGTTGACCTCGTTCATGCCTTTTGGGCCAAATATATTTATAACCCACTCTCTTCCTGCCTTTCTCTCTGACAGTATTCCATTCAAGGCCTGCATATTAGCATTTAGAAAATAAAAGCAACAGTATGTTTAAGTAGGTTTTCCATCAGCACAGCAGAAAAACTGTCCAAGAAAATGTGAGAACGAATGCATTTTGTGTGTGTTGGTTGGCTTGAATGAAGAATCTCCTTTTCAGTTAAAGTATAATTAACTTGTTTCTTTCAACAGCCAAACTTATAGATGATGGGCATCTACTGAAAGTTATGGAAGAAAATAAGCTTTTAAAAGGTTTGTTTTCATGTTCACTACACTGCTTGCTCACTGCATGTTTTATATTTTACTGAAAAACAATATTGTTGATGTGGGAGGTTTGGAGTGGAATATTAAGTTTACCAACATGAGATGGGCCCATCTTGTTTGCTTAATTGGTTAGTCTAGCTAATTGTTCTAAGGATCTTTCTGATATTAGATAAATATTTCAGAAAGGAATCCAGGGTGTCCTCAACAACATGGCTGGGGTATCTCATTCCAGGCGCCTGCAGCAGTTCCTGCAAAAATGTTGCCAGTGACCATAGAGGTTTTTCAATTGAGTCAGCATTGTGACTTAGATCTAATTACTTAATAAAAACAGTAGTATATTCATATTTATGAATTAAGTTCTAATGTTCAATTGCATCTTTAAAGCAGAACACATTAATGAGATGGAGGATCAGACATTTTTAGTTATTCTAAATAACTGGATTGGCAGGTTGATGCATAGACCCTATGATAAGTGTTACTGTTGATCTAGGAGGGCTGAGAGGGATAGCTAATCTATAACTTTTACCATAGAAAATATGCTTTAGAGTAGGGGATATAATGAAAAGCCGGAAGGTCAATTTAAGCAATTTTTGCAAAAATGTAAGGTGTTGGCAACTTCAATCTCAAAGTTTTCTTATGGTGGAAAAGTTTAGTCCCCCATGAAAATAACATATACAGTTGTATTGTGGCACATTTTAGTCCCAAGAAGAAAAGCCCAAAAGTGAAACTAGGCTTAACCCTTTTCCATTACCTTGGTCTCAAGCAGTGTCATTCTGGCCATGGTAGTATAGGGGAAGAGGGCATTATGGGAAGTTCTGCTTGGGTCCTTCTGAATGGTTTTGTCTTGCATGATGTAGAAGCACTCATTTCTAGGCCAAGAGGTTTTACCCTTTTCTATACAATATATAGCACTGCTAAATATTTAAAGTAGTACTGTTAGAGAAGATTAACTTTGTAATAGTATTTTACACTGTTAGAACTTAGGTTAAAAAAATCTTTGGTTCTGGGCACCACTGGGTTCTTCACAGTAGTGGCTGAAAACTGCAGTATAAGTCTTAGACCGCTGTTAAACAAGTTCATCTAAACTAGATATGTTACCTATGTTACACAGCAGACATCGCATTTTCATATACCTTTGCCCCCAGTCTGTGTAAAGCATATTTTTAGACATATGCTATTGTTCTTGTTTGTGTGAACACTACTTTAATAATGGCTTTTTGAATCAAGTGTGTTGCGGTGTCCTAGTATTTTGAACCATGGCGTTAGTGTTTTAAAAAATGTATTAAGATCTTATTTTTGTACTTAAAAAATAGGACCTTCTAAATTTTTTTCAATGGAATATATAACTAATGAATATGATATCCTCAGAGACTGCAGTTATTACTTGTGTGTACTTTAGTTAGGGGTCATCTTCAGATGTATAGTATAGGATGGCCTGGTTTCACAGAGCAGAAGGCAGTTGTTGCTGCTGCTGAGGCATCTGCTCCCGTTTTGCTAATCCATCTGGGATTAAAGGAGCAGATCAATGGAGATGGGATTAATGGAATTTTGCAGGAGTTTGTCAACGGTCATTCACCAGTGACGTTATGTGACAGTTGTTCGAAATCCCAAGGTGCTCGGGTGGTTTTTTCCGTTGCAGAAAAAGAGAACATGGCGACCAGTAAAATTATGCGATATAAGTTTGACACGATCCTTGTCAGTGCAGCACATGATAGGACCTTAAAGAGTTGCGTAAACATTAATTGATTTAATCTATTTACAAGGTGCCCTGTTTCTTGAAGTCTGCGATAGATCGTATTGTAGGTTTGCGGGGAGATAAAATTGGCCTGGCAATCTTCAAAGTGTTTTTTATATCTGTAATGGCATTTTATATTCTTCAGTTTCACACATGGTGTGAAAGCTTTTTTCCTGCTGTATTGTACAATTTTCTTCTCTTAAATAGTATTTTCTTAAAACTGGGAATTGGAAAAGTGCAGATGCATGGGGAAACAAAAATCTTATCACTGCGGTTAGGATCAGAACAGGTGCTTCCCTGTGAAGTCATTTCAGTTTGGCCGAGTGGTTGGATATTCAGTCTGGTTACAGCAGAGTCCTGTGTAGTGTTCGACAGTGACTGCAGTCTTTCTTGAAGCGTAGCTCTTTTTATGTTCTGGTATTGTTAGCTTTATGAACAAGTCGTTTTTACATCAGTTTCCAACTGGCAGCGAAACCGCTGAGCGCCCTGAACAAAAGCCTGGACTATTTTAGCATGCAGCTGTATTCCCATTTGGAAGTTCAAATCGGATATGTGACCATGTGTGGTGAATAGGAGTGCTGGACCTGGAACAAGTAGGGAGAAACCATTTGTTACAGTACTACAAAACAATAAATGAATCCCAGTCTACTGAGCAGCATTTTAAAATAGGCATTCCTAAACCTCCAGTTTGCCTTGCAGAGTAATTCATAGCCAGTGCAGTAATTCTGAGCCAAATAGCTTGACAAATGTTATCAGGTTTCACTTTCAGCTACCCCTTGAAAATGGTGTCTTCTGTCTCCCCCCAGAAAATCAAATAGATGCAAAAGAATCGGACATGTCAGACACACTCAGTCCCAGCAAGGATAAAAGCAGTGACGACACTACAGGTAAAGCTTTTGATCTGACTTCTTATAGACAATTTTGAATATTTGATGCTATCACATTATAATTCCAGCCAATATACATAATTGCTTTTGGTTGCAGCAACATATTACTGTGTGTGATGACCACACAATTAACCTGAAAATGCGTCTTTACAAGAGTAAAATCAGCATACACTAGTTTCACTTTTGTTATGATCAAAGTGGATGTTTCTAAATAGAAATTTTTATTTGTTTTTATTTTTTGAGTGGTTTAAGGTATAGAAAAGGCTGATGTATATAGGGTTTGTCGTATGAAAACTGACTTTTCATCCTTGCTAAATCTGATTTTTTTGCCTTCCGAAACCAGTTCTTTTGAACCTTCTTTTTTCTTTTGCAGACGGGCAAATGGATGAGCAAGACCTAAACGAGCCTGTGCCTAAGGTTACTTTATTAAAAGGTAATGTGAACATTTTGACATTCAGAATGACAAAAATCCTGTTAAGCACCTGTTAATTCTTCTTATGACTTAATGAATGTTATGTAGAATAAGTAAATAACTAAATAATCTGAAATCCTAATGTATTTTTACAGTGTAAAATGTAATCTAGTAAAAAGGGAAGCAGGGTTTCAGGGAATGCTGAGGTGGGGTGTGGACATGAGCTGCGAGTTCTGTCATGACTATATATGGTATTGTGTTAGAGAAGAGTTCTCTGGGATGTACTTGAATTTACACAGGAATCAGAAGGAATTTATAGTTACTGTGACTATCGGATTTTCACTTGCCAGTTCAGCTGATCTATTGGTGCAAACTGTGTGCGTTTGTATTACATTACAGTGGTGGTTGCTTGTGTTAGTGATGTAGAAAGTAGGACAGAGCTGATGTTCATATCTTGTTTGTTATTTTGGGTTCACTGAGCATATTTGTTGAATTTGAAGCAATTAAGGAGCAATTAGTGAGGGAAATTGATTGAAGCACTCAACAGGAAAGCTATGTATCCTGGACACTAAGTCGTCGGAAACTATGGCAAAGTGTTTTTTCTCTTTAAATAATTCATTTCTCTTTTCAGGTACATTTTTTAACATAAATTACACCTCTATAATACATTTTGCAGCCTATACCCCATGCAAATATTTCACAAGCACAACACCAGTAACTCAATGTTAAAAAATAAAATAGTAAGCCTTAACTACTTCAATTGACAGATAGATGTGAAGCTGTTTTAATGTTCATGGGAATACTTTTTCAAACAGACTGACATTTGTTCTCTTGGTGAGCCCCGTTTTAAACTGCATTACTGACTCTAGCCTTTGCGTCCATCAGTAAAAGCCATTCTGTAGACATCAATGAGAGTAGAAAGCTATTTTAGTTGTAACATCTTAACTTTAAGCTGCTGATTAGTCTTCGTCTGGAAAAACATTTCAACCAAATTATCCAAAATTACCCGTCTTTTCTTGTAATTTACATAATTGTATCTACTATATGTAAAACTAAAAGTTTAGCTGTTCATCTTTTGAATTGCCTATGGACTAATTTATTTTGTTGAATAAGTCATTTTAGCTTTGTATATAATTCTATAATAGTATAGAATTTGTATATAATCAAATTTCATGATTTGTCTTTTACCTGCATTCTCATGGACAACTGATAGATAATCTTGGCATCTTTGTCATTCTGACGGGCAGAACTTATCGGATCAAGTACCAGTGTTTCATGTTACAGGAAGCTGCCAATGCAGCTTTCATAATGTCACACACTTGTCTCCTGCCATGGTGCAGATTTTGTTACAGGCTATAAAAGATGAGGAAGACCGGCTTATCGTTTCAAAAAGTGCTGTGGCGGTACCTTCCTACACGAAGAGACATAGTCATCTGTAGTGACATGTATACTGATTGATGTGGTATACAGACGTGATGAAATGTTTTTTACAATCTCAAGTAATTACTAATTATATTGGCAAGACATGAGATAATGTTTCGGGGGGAGAGATCAAGGCAGAGGGTATACACTGTCAGTCCCAAGGTTTAATTTCTGCAATGCAGACACCAAAAATTATAGTTTTACATTTGAGACATACGTTTCTCATCAAACTGAATTTCTCTGGATCCTGCCGGTCAGAAAGACTAGGCAGATCTTTTCGTTCCTAATGAAGAAGTGTAGGGCAATGATTTCACAATACCATGGCTCTGATTTGCAGTTAATTTAAGTACCACAAATACTTGTTAGTTTATCCAAGTCTAATCTGCCCTTGAATCACTCATTCCTTAGACTGGTTTCCGGTTCTGTTTGCATTGCAATGAAGTCATACCTTATTATCCACTGGTGTGGAAATTGCATGGTGAACATTCTCTTATTGTTCCTGCGGTCTTCCTGCTGCCAATGCCCTGATTTTTTAGTGATGAGGTAATGTCTTTCCTAGCAGCTGATAAGGGCAACTGGGAGCTGCAGTGATTTTTTCCCTGCCTGATTGCCACTGTTATTTGCAAGTAGTCGGGTCTCTCGGCTCATTTTCACCCCTTGCCACAGCCTAGAAAATGTTTTCTGGTCTTTCTTTAGTAGGCCATTCTTGTGCTTAGCCAGATCTTATTTATACATAAATGAACTGATTGGATTCCTGTATATTTTGCCATGGAAGAGTATCCTGACTGTCATTTCGCCACAGTGATGATTATAGCCTGACACTTATCGTAGAAAGGAGCATTTCAATTCTACAGTTTTTCTAGGGTAATTCTGATATTTATAGTCACTTGCCAAAATATTAGTATCTTACTGATTTATGTCCTGGACCTCTAGGAACAGTTGGATGTGCTCTGTTCTTCATTGTTTAAATATTTGCAGTTAAGTATTCTATTGTTTGGTCAGGAGGAGCTTTAATCCAGGTTGTGATGAGGGGGCAATTGCATGTGAAAATGAATTTCATACCAGTTGTTTTCAGTGTGATGGAGCTATAGGGATTGGCCTGCAAAGATAAAGTGATGGGAGTCTTGTCTCATGTTCCTCAATTAGACCTCACATTTTGTGCCATGGAGTGAATATTTGACTCGTGGTTCCTACAAGCTTAGCTATTGAGTTCACGCATCCTGCAAAGGAGTTTCATGCTAGAGCATTCCCTTCCTTTTTATTTTACTTCTACCAGTGATAAATAATGTAGAGTACCCAAGGTTACCTTTAGCAGAGTGAAATTCCCTCTGGACTCTGGAGAAGGTGTCCTAGTGCCACAGGGCAACAGACTGTCAGATCTGTTCATTGGTGTGGTAGCCGCAAACCCTGCGAATAAATATTGACATTGTCATTTGTTTTGAATGTCAATATTTAGTCTTTTACACACAAACTGAATGTGTATTAGATGCCCTACATTTATTAAAACGGACATCTTTAACTTCCATCTCTCTGAATTAGAAAGTACGTTATAAAATTACAAAAAGTAATTGTGAATTCTGGCATACAGGATTCAATGATTGAAGTAGATGAGGAGGATTTTTGCTGTCTGCGTCTTTAAAATCATTTTCAGTATTAACAAGCTTTTTTCCTGACTAAGATGCTGTTTTATGCATCTTACGCTCTATTTCTTTCTGTTGAAAGGCTTTCAGATTTAAAATACTTTAAATATTCTTCTCCGAATTACAAATTTGCATTTGTAAAGAAACCTCTCTTATAAATGGCACTGAATTGTCACAAGGGGGCGAGGTTGATCTAATTTTTGGTTTTGCTTATCCCAATCTTATCATGCTTTTGTATCACTTGTTTTAACACTGTACTTTATAAAATACTTTTTGAAACCTGTCTTTTATAACTGTGATGTTCTGTCCCGAGTGTTTCATTAGATACTGTGCTATGTAGTATATACTAATACAGCACAGTAGAAATAATACCAGCCACGTCACTAGCTTCAACGCAAAACCCGTCTTTCAAACGTGTATTGTATAACTGAAGCTGCAGTATCCAAAAAAAAAACACAAACCCAAAGATCACACTAAATATTTTTTTAATGAAATGCTAGCATTTTCTTAAATTGAAATTAAATTGCATACAATTATATTTGGCAAAATGTACCTTGTACATGTACACAGTAATATTAAGTATGTTGTACAGTCCAAAATATGATTTAAGTATGGTCACAGTACATTTTTTGAGAACAGGTTATACCACTTTTAAATTGAAGGCATTTTCATACTTCCTGATTTGAAAGCCTTATTGCACCTAGATGACTTTGGGTAACCTGTAAGCCTTCAAGTAATGCTAAAAGTCAACTTAACTAAATGCATTTGGTGAAAAAAATTGGAAGTGGTTAAAGCCTAAAGCCTTCTTGAGCAGTGTCATTTCCTCTTTCACAGCTGAAAGTGCAAGTTCTGGAAATCAAAGTATTTTTTTCACAGAATTGTGGTCTGTAATTAATCTCCATTTTATTTATAGGCTCTTGTACTTTTATCATTGAAACCATTTTGATGCTCTAAAATCTTAATAGACTCACCTCATAAATTGGGGAATTAAGCTTGAATCCCTAATTAATTTCATCTGTTAATTTGAAAAAAAGTAGGTCAAGAGGAAAGCAGGGACAAATCTTGCCGTGCTCTTTGTAGTTACATATGCCATTAAAGGGTTTCTCAAGGGAAAATCTGTCAAATGGATTTAAAATGTAGAGTACATAAGAGTTTCAAAGTTTTCAATATTCCTCTTGAATTACTTATCAGAATATTTTAGATTTCCCAACTCCGAGATTTCTTTTCAGTATCCCATTATTTCTGAAACCATTCACTTGCACGCAAGATAACAATCTCCACTGAAACAACATTGCATACAATAAAATAACGAGCATGAAATGAAATAACAGCACGAGCACTGTGGAAATGACTGTACCCGGTTCAGTATAATGTGTCTTTTGGAGAATGTAATTGAAGCCATGCCTGGTTGAACAGTCTTTAGTTTATTCATCCTTCTGTAAAAAAAGGTTTTCATTATTAAACCAAAATGTGCACATAATGTTTATTAAGACCATAACATGTTGAAACTGAACACTTTATTCTGTTTCATATCTTCTGTTTAGATAGTAGCATGTTTAACAGGCGTATCAATAACTTGTTTGAACATTATCATGCAAAAATGAATTTGGAAGCTTTCTGAAAATAATAAAATCCAGATTTCTGAACATTTTAGTTTTTAAATCTGGCAGACTTTTTTAAAACAAAGTATTTTTGAATAGTCTTTTAAAATTGTGATGTCAGACTCTTGGACGTTTTAAATGCTGAGATTTATAGCCTGTAGCACAGACCAAGATGCACAAAGGCTGTTTTTCTTTAAGTTGACTTTACTCCTCATTAACTACTGATATAGTGATTGACGTTTGGTTTAATAGATTAGTTGAAAACTAGTTTTACTTTATAATAGGCATGATCTCAAATAATGAAGAATATTTATGGAAATATTCTTTGCCATTTGGATATGAAATGTGTTGACAAGTGTTTTTAGAATGGAAGTGCTGATGTCTACAGTCCCATTATATTAAAGGGCCTAGGTAAATCTTAATTACCAGTGTTTGGGGGAAAAAATGTAATACTTTTAAAATTTGTGCCACGTCTTAAGAACTGTAGCTATCTGATGCAGCCTGGTTCCAGAAGTTTTTTTTTTCCTCTTCTGTATGGAATCCCAAAAATATCTGTCTTGAATCTCTGAATATAAGGTCTGTTCTGGGTGGTTTAAAGATGAGAAAAGACCATTCAGCACTGCAGGGCTCATTAAAGTGCTTTGACAAGAGTTGGAAGGGAAAATTGCTTTTGGTTTTGAAATACTCTAGATGGTTAAGAAGCTAATGTTCTTTTCCTTGTTTTTTTTGAACGCATGTTATGTATGTAGAATATACATGAGGTTCTGATTGGATTGAATCCGAAATTGGTGAGAGGATGATGCTGGACAAAAGTAACATAATTTTAACTCACAAACTGTACAAGATTTCCCTTAACTGTTTTCTGATTCCAGGTAGCCTTACATAGGCATGGCCTGATTCATATCATGACTTTGTGGTGGTGGTTCTACAATACCAGCTCCCACCCGCACTGTCCCGGAGTTAAATCTGAAGTTAAAATGAGAAATATTTTTTTGCCAGTACTGTAGGTGGCAGATTGAGTATAAGAAGGTTTTTATGGCATGAAATGTCACTGACAGTATGAACACTGTTCTTTTAAGCTCAATGGGACTATATTGGTTAATATCATAAGCATTAACATCTGTTCTGTAAACAGTGAGGGGCATTTTTTAGTGTTTGGTAAGAGCTGAGATTTCCCAAAAGGCCTAAAGTCTCCAAACCACATCAGAATGCACTCTGATGCCCTTATAGTTAGGAAAAATGAAAAGGACCTTTATTTGGTGTCAGGAGATGTTTGAGAAGCTAAATTTAAGGGTCTAGCTTGAACGTTGTAACTGATTACTGAGCATTTGTGAGGCTACCACTGCTTTTTATACTCAAGCTGTCATTTTTATTAATGGTTGGTTTTAGGAGCTATGGTCTGATGTTGATTTTAAACCACTATTTCTTTTCACTTAAAAACTGTTGTCCTGCTTTAATTGTAAGCAGTTTCTCATGTCACTAAAAAGTTTCCTAAAGCCAGTGTATTGCTATTTTGTTTTTATACATTGCAGATTAGTTTTTTTAACAAGGGTATTTGACCAAGCCAAAATTTACATAATTTTTTACCTGTAACTGAGTACCTGGAATCAAACTTTAGACTGTTTTGAGGCATTAAGGTTCTCTTCCGTGCACGTTTGTGAAAACAGAAGAATATAAGTAGAGCTGATTATTCTGTCTTATTTGATAGAAGCTGATCCAAGGGTCATATCCAGACATTTTTCTTTAAAAAGTCACAGTATGGAGTTCAACAACAAAGCTTGTTAGATACTCCCCCAAGTCTTCGTGTTAAGTACTTCATGTTTTCAGTTTTAAATGCACTTCCACATAGTTTTCGCTTCTGTCTGGGTTTTGGGGGGTATAATTTGACCTAATTATGAGTTGCTGTGTAAAGGAGCCTTCTCCTTACTGGCTGTCTTGCATAGATTATGGGAAAATGTTAACAGGCATACAGTATGTGAAGTAAATGTTACAAACAAGACACCCAATTTTGCCATTCTTGGGCATTTGATGGATAGTATTGTAATGATTCAATAATTACATTAAACTATATATATATAGTGCAGTGAAAAAGTATTTCCCAATTTCCTCTATTATTGCATATTTGTCACACTGTTTTCAGAACTTTATTAGATAAAGGGAACCTGGGTGAACAAATAACACTTATTAAATGTATTTATTAAACAAAGTTATCCAATACCCATATCCCAGTGTGACAAAGTAATTGCCCCCCTTACACTAAATAATTGGTTGCGCCACCTTTAGCTGCAATGACTGCAAACAAATGCTTCTTATAATTCTTTCACGTTGCTGTGGAGGAATTGTAGCCCACTCTTCCTCTCAGAACTGCTCTCCTTCAGAAACATTGGTAGGTTTTTGAGAACGAGCTGCTCGTTTCAGGTCCTGCCACAGCATCTCTGTTGGGTTGTGGTCTGGACTTTGACTTGGCCACTCCAAAACTTTAATTTTGCTTCTTTTCAGCCATTCTGAGGTGGACTTGCTTTTGTGTTTTGGATCATTGTCTTGCTGCATGACCCAACTACACTTCGGCTCGCGGACGGATGACTGGACATTCTCCTTAAGAATTTTCTGATACAGAGCAGAGTTCCTTTAGTTATGGCAAGTCGTCCAGGTCCTGAAGCAGCAAAGCATCCTCACACCATCACACTACCACCACTATGTTTGACTGTTGGTATGATGTTCATACTGTGGAATGCTGTTTGCTTTATGCCAGATATAATGGGACCCATGTCATCCAAAAACTTCCACTTGTGACTCATCTGTCCATAGAACATTCTCCCACAAGGCTTGGGGATCATCCAGGTGCTACTTGGCAAATGAGAGATGCTACTTTCCCATGAAGCCCATTTTTGCCCAGTTTCTTTCCATTTGTGGAGTCATGAACACTGACCTTAGCTGAGGCAAGAGAAGCCTGCAGCTTTTTGGATGTTTTTTTAGGATCCTTTGTGGCTTCCTGGATGATTTTACGCTGCTCCCTTTTTTGGCAAATTTTGGCAGGCTGACCCCTCCTGGGAAGATTCACTACTGCTCCAAATGTTCTCCATTTGGAGATTCTCTTCACTGTGGTTCAGTGGAGTCCCAGAGCCTTAGAAATTGCTTTGTAACCCTTTGTAGACTGATAGATATCAACAACTTCTTTTCTGATCACTTCAGGAACGTCCTTTCATTGTGGCATAATGTACTTGTTGAATCTTTGTGCTGGCAACTTGACTCTGATGGTAAGGGTCAAAATAGGTGCAGTTTATATTGAGCAGGGTTGGCTGTAATCAAGCCTGGCTGTGTTCAATCAGCTGACTCTAAATTATCCCTTTTATTGGGTTGATTTAACTCTTTCACACAGTGCCAGTTGGTGTTGGATAACTTTGTTCATTAAATAAATGAAATAAGCAAAAAATTAGTTATTTGTTCACTCAGGTTCTCTTTATCCAATATTAGATATAGGTTGAAGAACTGAAAACATTCAGTGTCAACGATTTGCAAAAATAGAGGAAATCAGTAAGGGGGCAAATACTTTTTCACGGCACTGTACATATTCCTGCAGGTTTTTACTGGGCTGTTCAAAGCTGCACATCACAATTTTTCTGTTCCTTTCTTACGGTAGTATTAGAAATCCTGTGAAGAAGCACCTTTTGTCTGATGGGCCTTGGAGGTCCAGTGTGTTCTTCTTCTCTCATAGGCCCCTGTCCCAGAAACATGACGGCATTCGTACACAACTGTTTAGAAACCAAGATAAATAGTTTACAGCTTTCAGCGCTCTAAAAGTGTTTAGTTGTTCTGTAGGCATGTGGTGAGTATTTGCCAAAGTTTGGATGGCTTCATTCTAAGGCTATGTATTGGGTAAAAGAAATTAGGATGACATGAACATAAAAGGACATTGTTTTTAATCTGATGATCATGTCCAGATTTCATTAAGAAAAAGCTTAATTTACTTACAGGGCTATGAATCACGATGTGGGTTGGTGTGATCATATGAAACCTGTGCACATTCTGTTCTCTTTTTTTCTACTGGTGATGACCACAAAAAATAGATGCGCTAGAACATTAGAATATAGTTGTTTATTTTTTTTTTGTTCAGGTCTAGAAGATACAAGGAAACTAATAAGACTTGTTTGCGTTACTGTGATGTGGACCCACATGCACATCCAAAATTAAAAAATAATTCAGAAAATAGTTGCTCTTGCACTTTTCATCTACAGTATGTGGGAATATATGCTATTATATGCACAAGCTTAGGTGACGTCTCTGAAAAAATTGTGACCGTTATGCTTTGATCCATATTGGGTTACACAGGCTACAATCTCCTATGTAAGCCACCAGCCCAGTGAGTCACACATGGCTGGTTTGAGGTTGGGTCATATTATTAGCTAGTTGTAACCAGGGTTTTCTAAAAGGAAGTATGCAACTGGCAGAGTGCCACTGAACTAGAATGATCATTGGTCGAACAAGGTCTCAACTTTCTAGGGTTTTCTGACACCAATCTTTCAGTCAGCTCTGTTTCCCCTTTAGAGCGCTGTGCTGCTTGCACTGTGTCAATAGATGAATGACTGTGACAGAAGGGTGTCAGAGGAGTATTTCTGTACGTTTTCATTCTCCCCGAGCCATACATGTGTATCATCAGTCTTCATTCCAAATGGGGTGGGTTTAAATCATTGGCAATCTGATAGAAATTAACTTCAAAATGATTATTTCTACTATTGCATTTCTGCACAGGTATGGTTGCTGAAGATCTGCAGTTTTCAGTGGGAGACTGTACTGGTTTGCCTGCAGAATTCAACATGAAAGAGTACTTTGTTTATTTGTATCTGTGTCTAATAGCTTGTGTTCTTTGTTGTTTTGCAGAGGAGCTGCAGCGAGCAAACCTGGAGGCCGGAGACACTGAGCAAGTGATCCAGCACTTGCACAAGGAGCTGGTGGAAGCACAGGAGCTGGCCAAGACCGGAAAGCAGAAATGTTTAGAGCTGCAAAGTAAGAGGGATGACGTTTCAGAACAGACTGCTTGTCCCGTCTTTGAGGTGAAGGACTTTGGGAGCCAGTGGGAATCCTGAAGTGTCTCGATCTTTCAGAAACACTTCGGCTGTATTGCTTTCCAGATTATTGTTATTTTTTTATTTTAAAATGGTCTATTGAATTATGTAGGAATTATGCATTGCATGAAAATGCTAATGATAATAAGAGGATGCTGTAATGCTTGAACATTACATGAAGAGAAAGAAATTTGTTTTATTTTGTGTCCTTTGGTACAGCTCTGCTGGAGGAAGAGAGAAAAGCTAACAAGCAGCAGACTGAGGATTCTTCAAAGCAGATCCAGTTTCTGCAAGGTGTGATTTAGTTTCATTTTTAAATCCTTAAAACTGTACATGGGTGAAATTGGTTTGTACTGTGATGGTGTAAAATTTACAGCTAATAGGCAATCTGCCATTTTTTTCATTTCTTGGTAAGCAGTTTTCTTAACTCTTAAGATATTCTCTTTACCAATTTCCTGTAGTCTTTTTAACATTTTTCAGAGTTAATTTCTGCAGCCGAAATTGAGACTGTGAGCAGAAGAGAACACAATCAGTGATGTTAGTATTACAGTAGTACATGGAAAATTTGGTCATCTGGCCATTTTGGGGAAAAGGGGAAAACACAATCTAATTATGCCCCCCTTTCCTCAACAAAAATCCCTTGGAGTGCTAAGACCTGCTGCAAACAAGTCCTGTCAGAACACCACAGAAGCTGATGATCATGCAGAGCTTGAAATAACTGGCAGCATTATGTCCATTGCTCTTATGCCTCCTTAAATTATAAAAACAGAGACTGAGGCAAAAGTTAACTGTAAACCTGCAATTATACCTACCCATCCATACAGGTCATTGTCGCAGACTCACATCTGGTCTGCATCCCATACATACGCTCACTTATTATGTCAGTACAACTACAACCGAAAATAAAAAAATCTGACTGGAACAGCAAACAAATGTTCCCTTGGGTGACTGATGTTCAGAAAAGGGTGCACCCAACCAAACGTTGACAGTAGGAATGGAGTATAGTTAAATAGTTTGTAAACTTGTCCATTACGTGAACATCTCCAGCACTGCAGGATATCTTTTTTGAAATGCAGATAAGACCCTTTTTAATGTTTAATGCTACCATTTCATTTTTAGCGTCCAAGAGTTCCAGATGAGGTCTGAGTTCTGTTCAGCGATGATGCAACTCGTTGCCAAATAGACATATTAGAACATTTACAGTGAACGAAAGAAAACTGTGGTTGCAATAGTTCGTGGTCTTTGTGCAATGCATGGACTTCATGCTGTACAGTTCTTCACTTCACTTTCTGTACATTTTGACAACTTGTCAGCTTATGTGAAATAAGAGACCAGAATATTTTTTTTTAATTGGATATTTACCCATATCAGATCATGGATTAAAGATAGGTTAGCAGATAAAAGTTCAAATTCTTTGCTTGTTGTCTTTTAAGATTTCATCATTCTGAATACAGTGTCACTTATATGAAAATCAGACCTCCAAAATGAAGAAGGCACTGCCTTTCCTATATCTTATTTCTGCCTCTGTTAACATGCAGTTCATTCCCAAGTGTCTTTTCCACCACAGCCCAGCTGCACAAGCTGCAGGGAGATATCGAGCTGCTGAGGGAGCAGAAAGAGAGCGACATCTCCAACACCCGGGATGAGCTGACCAGCGCCCAGGAGGAGATCCTGATGCTGCGCCGTGCGACGGAGGCGGCCACCAGGGAGCGGGAGAGGGAGATCGCGGCGTTGCAGGGGGACCTGAGCACGGTCAAGGGGGAGCTGGAGAAATGGCGCAAGACGGCCTCCAAGTACGAGGACGAGATCAGCACCCTGCAGGCCAGCTTCCAGCAGCAAAGCCAGCAGAAAGTCAGGACGGCTGAGCTTCAAGGTGAAAGACCATCCCAACCACTGCTTTTACAGCTAGAAGACCTGATCACCGCTAGAGCAGTCAGACTTGTTTATCAAGAAATGTGTTAATAGTGGTTTAAGATCCACCATACCTCATATTTTTCCTGGAGTGTGAAAAAAATAATGGTACATAGCTCGGTGGAACTGAGAACATTAAACTCCTGCCACACAGTCACAGGCTGAAAACCTATTTCGTAAGAGGCCAAGCTGCATCCTCTTGCACAACACAGATTTACTCAAGTACAAACATCACAGATGATAAGCCAAAACGCTTTCAGTTATTTCTCTTTGATTTCCCTCTGCTTGTCTCAGTTTTAAGTTTGTAAGAAATTGATTAAGGAACGCTTCATTGAAAGACATTTTGGGGTTTTTAAGCTAGTGTATAGTTTGTCTCATTGGTAAGGAATTTCCCCAATAAAGGCCGTGCTAGTCTGTGAAACTTAAATTCCAATTAATCTGACTAATGGGTCTTGCTGTGGAAGATTGTGCTGGAAGTTAGTTTAAAATGAGCTGTTTGGAGACTAACGGGAATGTACGTTTATTAAACTTGTTTCATTGGATTCTTTCAGGCGAGCTTGAGAAACTGCAGGAGGAGTGCGAGAGCCTGCAGAGTGAGTGCGCTTCTTTGCGCAAAGAGAAGGCGGTTCTCATTGAGAAACTGCAGCAGCTGGAGAAGGAGCTTGACAGGCAAGTTTATCAAGTCCTCGCTTGGACTGTCCTGGTTTGTCTTTCAGCCTTTGGTTCTGATCTTATGATGCTTCACAAAGACCAGGAAAAGGGAGTTCACCCTTGAAGGTTTTTGTCTGATTCCAGGTGTGAGTGATAAGAAACGGCCACATTTCTCAGTCAGACCCATACAGTGTCTTACAGGCCTAGGGCTGCATGTTGAATGTAAGGCTATCAGATTGTATTCTATTGCTATCCCAAATAAGAATGGTAACTATGTACTGCCTGTGCCCAAGTCTTGGCTATCAGTAGCACCCTGGAGTGTATTAGCATTTCCTTTCAGAATGGCCTGCTATGTGTGCTCCCTTTGAAAATAGAAATGATTGTTCAATAACTGTCTAACTGAAGCTGTAGTGTATCCTCTTCAGTAAGGACAAGATACCTATTATGCGATCTGTGTATCAAAGTGATGCCCTCCCATCCTGCTTTGAGTGAGGTTTACCTAGATAACAGCACAATGCCAGAATCTGTTTTTCCAGGCAAATACTCATTAGGAAAAGTAGTAATGTGCTGTCTCTCTCTGTAATTGTGGCATCCTTGTGATTTATATTTTCTAATTTCACAGGGTAAGTATTTAAACAGAAACCAGCTTTGTACCTCTTTAAGACTATAAAATACTGTTGTTGGGTGTGGTCCAGTTGATTTTTCCTGACTTCACTCCTTTTGGATAATTCCTGCTAATTTCTGAAAATAGAATCATTTTGTAGGTTCTCGGAATACAACAACAGGTTATTTGTGCAACAAAGCAGCTTCATTAATAATTGATAAAATTCCACTGCTGATACACTCAATTGAAGCATGTCTTTTTGGGCTTGCTCTTAATGTTCTGTATATCAAGACTTCTAAACAAAACAACTGGTCTGGAGGGCATTTACCACTTAGCTCCACTGTAATCTCATGCTGTAAACACTATATATAGGAATACTTCATACATTTTTTATTCTAGTTTTGATCCTTTACTTTAAACAAGTTTTAAATGAAAGGTTTCCATTAACATGGGCCTGAGGGTACTTGATGTGTACCACGCGAATTGGACAATTTGATCAGCTGTCCAAAAGAAAACATGAATGTCATTGTCCATTCCTTATGCCTGATGGAGTAGTTACGATAGGTTCACGCTGACTCCCTTTATACATGTTTGCAGACCCCCTGGGGGAGGACAAAGAAATGAATGAGCTTTAAAGTAACAGTTGATTATTAAATACAATGATGTATCATTATTGCCCATCGTCCTTTGATTCTAGTTCTCGGGCGCACAGTGCTGCCCTGAGCAGTAATCTGAGTGCCCTGGAGAAGACTCAGGAGGATCTCCAGTGCAAGATAGGGGCCATGAAAGAGCAGCACCAGCAGGATGCTAGCAGCCTGAAAACGCAGCTGGCAGAAGCTGACAGCCACACACAGAGCCTGCAGAGAGAGGTATGGTAGTTTGCAACAGGTTTATTATTCCAGGTGACCCTTAGGTATTTGAAACTTGGTTTATATGCATGATCCTGTTAGTTTCTTTATAGATGTTGAATATATTACACAGACTCTTTTTTGCATTTTTTGGGGGGTTTATATATTATTTAGAAAACTTTTTTTTTAGATTTTGTTGGCCTTCGAAAGTTTGAATTCAGTTATTACATGTAACAGTTTTTTTCTAATGTGATCAAATAAAACGAAGAACGAATCATATTGCTTTGGATTTATCAGTGTGGTATTTAAAATGTTTGAAGGAAAACGAGTTGTCTGCATTCTTCCTTGTTTCTGCTGTCCTCTCGAGAAGCTCCAGTCCATGTGTTCCAAGTTTTTTTTTCTCAACAGTTTGAGGAAACACAGACTCAGCTTTCTGATCTGAAAGAACGTTATGAGAGGACGGAGCAGGAGAAACAGTCTATCAGTGATGAGCTTCAGCAATGCAAAGTCAACCTGAAGCTACTGCAGGAGAAAGGAAGCAGTGTAAGTGAGGCCATCCTTCTGCGTAGTCAATACAGCTTCCCTTCAGTCTCTCTACTGAGGAGCTCAGACTGAGCAACTGTGTGTTGAGTGCCACTGACCTATTCGGAAAAATTGAGGGTTAAGTGTAACAGGCTTGACTTGATGTAAATGTCTGAAGTCATTGGATTGCAACATAAACAACACATTTCTCTTTAAATTCTGTTTTTTTACATAATCCAGCAAGTAATTCCATGTAATGTTCTAGCATGTGGTTGATCTCAGTCCAGTGCAGAAAATGACCAATTGTTGACATACCGTACAGATCTGTGAAGAAGAATGGGGATGAGCTGTAAAGAACATATAAATTAGTGTTACTGTGATATAGAACATCAAAGCTGTAGAAAGTTTATGTATTTTTACAAGTAACAAATTTAGCTATAAATGAGAAGCAGAATGTATTTAGATGAAGAATGGGGTGATGTAACAGACTGGTGTCGAAAATAATGCTTACATTAAGAATGCATGGCTTTCAGTCAAAACTGGCAATGATAAACTGAACAGTTGTGAAAATTTCTGATGTATTGTGGATAAAAAGAACACAATTTTGTGACCGTGGGTAGAGGTCTGTTTCCATCATAAACATAGCTGAAAAACAAGCTGTGATGTGGTTAGATATGATAAACACATGCACACAAATGCATACAGATCACCATACTGAGAGAATTCCATTAGCTCTGCCTGGGAAAACTGATCTGGTGAAGGCTTTTATCTCTTGCGCTGTAATCCAGACACTGCAAGATGAAGCCAGCAAAGCACTGAAGTAACCTCACATGCAGAATGGACAGTGCTGATTATTTAGATTTATGAAATGGTGCTGTAAACTCAGAAGAACTGATGCAAATTGGGATTGTAGGGTTTGCAACACACGCGAGGCTCCATCAAGACCGGCTTTCCTCATTGTCCCAACAAACATGAACAGAATCGGGTTTTTGGTTTAGATTTTGATTCTTGCAGGGTCCCCACTGAAGTAAACTGCTCTTTGTGTCCATGCTGTCTGCAGTGTGTAGTTCCCTGTCAATCTTCAGAAAAAAACACTGCCTAGAGTAAACCATTTTATGTGTAACAAGTGTTTTATAGTGTGACATTCAGCAAAATGCTGGATTTTATTTGTTTGTCACTGTATATACATTGGAGGTATGGGATATGTTTAGGTATTGTTCATGTAATGGCTTAATTCAGCATTAATAGTGGTGAAAAGTATAGTGTTGGTCTGGCGATGGCCTTACTAATTATGAAGTCCATAGCTCATGAAGAGAAAATTGCATTATGAAATCTTAATTTTTGAATATCTGTACCATTGTATTCAGGTCCATAAGGGTTTTGCCCCCGATTTAATGCTTTCTGTACTGTTGAATGATTACTATTTACTGTTAAATATATTGTCTTTTTTATGTAGTTGTGTCTCTGTATGATGACAGGAGTCTGTACTCCGCATTCTTTCATAGGAGAGTTTTTGAATGTTCCAAATACAGAAGTTGTCTTTTTTCCCCCCCACTCTGTGAAGGCTCCCACTGTTTCATAGATGCACAGCACACAGTGCGCTGCAATGCACATACATGCCTTGGCTTTGAATTCTCACACTGCCTGTTCTTCTCTTCACTGCTAAGGAAAGACTTTACTGCCTCCTGCATGGGAACAGCACAGCCAGTGTGTGAGAGGAGGGCGAAATTAAGCACTGATATCAAGTTCAAAGTTGCCAACAATGAACTAAAGTCCTCTGGATAAATGAGTCTTTACATTTTACGGGAAAAGAATACCATTTGAATTATTGATCCATTGTTCTTTTTCTTCTGGTGTCTGTTCTGATTCACAGCTTCAAAGTGTAAAATGTTTTTTTTTTTTTTGTTGCCTTTGTCCAACTGAAATCTGTGTTGTATCTGTTGATGGCTCCCCAACCTTTTGGTCCCATAGGCTGGTGCCCTACAGCTAGTTTCTGTTAACTAGCATAAATTGATTATTTTAATATCCCTTCCCTCCTTTAGCCATCCATATTGCAACAACCTGTCCAAGCCATTTTCATCGGCCTTATCCTGGCTTTCCTGTATTGGTGCTTCGGCCCATTGTGGTAGAAAGGTACACAGAGCTCCTGTTGAGTCAATGTCTGTGTGTCTGTCACCTCTGTGTGTCATCCTTGTGTAAGAAAAATGCATGGCAAAAGTGTTGCACATCTGCCTGGATCAAAATCCTTTTTGGAGCTTTAGAAACGCCCAGGGGGAAAAAAAAATCTTTCCTTGAAGCACACTTCTATTAATCATCTAACATTTGTCTGTCTTGCTTGGGATCACTAATGTGAAATTAATCCTTGCTTCAGGTTTTTTTTTTTCTTTTTTGGTTTCTGTACCAGGGATTGAATTAGTAATTCTCAAACTTTTCCACCTTCGATAAATTAATTTCTGTATCTGGCTTTTACTGTCGGGATGCAGACAGAACTTAAGATGAGGGTTTTTTGTTTCCCAATTTGGTAAGGAACTCTCCCTGTGTCGGGATGTCACACCCCTTCGCTCATTATAGGATGGGGGAGGGGGTCTTGGCATCATGTTGGGAGAGAGCTGACGCCTGTGTCCGTGCTTCTTGTTTTTCAGAGTCGCTGGCTGCCCTGGATGCCTGTAGTGGCCGTGCTGGTTGCCGTGACAGTGGTAGTGCTTTACCCAGGGTTGTCCAAGGCCTCTCCCTGAGCAAACTCCCATCACTCCCACAGTGCACCATCCTCTCCATAGCCTTGGCTTCTTCAACACCAGGACACCTGGGCCTGCACTCCACCTCCTTACCTCTTAATGAAAACACAGCTGTTTGAGAGTATACCAGTAGGGTCTCTGCTTTAACTGTATAAAATGTAACTATATATATATAGAGGGAATAAAAATTGTGACTTCTACTCTAGATAATACTTTATCTGCAGTTTTCCTTGTTATTTTTTTTTCAGTTTGTTGGGAATCTTAATATGGTGGCCTAAACTAGGCTTTTTTTGGTACCAAACTATTTTTGTGAGTCTTAGACGGATTTCTAATTTTTGGAATGTGGTTCGCCACATCAGGCAAGAATGTGGTGTTCCAGATATTGGTTTCAAAGCCAATGTCTGCTTATATACACAGGGCACAAGGGGTTAAGTGCCTATCTTAGCTACTAGGTGCATAATTACACAATCCATTCATCGTTGATGTGCCATTCATGTCCTTACCATGGCAGGTCAGAGGAACAAATTATAAGAAGTAGCCTAGGGGAGGAAAAGATGACAGCACTGAATAGGTGGAAAGAAAACTCTCCTCTTAGTGAAAATATATGCTTTAACCAGTGTGTTTGGAACAAAGTATCTGTACATTTGTGTATAGTACCTTTAGAACTAACAATCATACATTTTAAGAACACTACATAGTCACTTTGCTAGGAAAACAAAAGTTTATTTTTGCATTTAATATGTAGTATTGAGGCACTTATATAAAGTTCTAAGATGTTGGCTTCAGTATATTCTTTGTTTTGTGATATCTTGAACCTGAGCTGAGACAGGGACAAAACCCTCTGGGCACCAAACAGTGTAGTTTCAAGTGCAATCTTACCACATGTAATTCACACACCTGCTCCACATGTCAGGGCTGCATGGCTCTGTTCTACAGAACCGCGAGTATCAAGCTCTTCTTTTGCATATAATTGATCAGCCAACCTTCTCCAAAAGCTGAAAATTGTTAAACCATCTGTTGTGATGCAGTTTCACTTAAATCATTTTGGGTGGTAGTATAAGCAAATACTTTTAGACTGTTTTGTCATTATGCTCTCATCTTAAAAGCGATGAAGAGCCCGTATAAGGTTTATCAGGTTTTTACTCTACAGCCCATATTTAAACCAACAAGCAATTATTTTAGTCAAGGGGTGGTAGGGTTGTGCTAAATTAAGTGTCAGTGATTAAATTCGGGTGGTGGATCAACAGTAAATATTCAGTGTTTGGCTTTACCTTGTGTCTGTGCATTGTTGTAAGTGAACAGCTCTTTTGGGTTATGGAGCCAAAACAATTAAACTTGTTCCACAGTTGATAGCTTTCTCATTATTTTAATAACACTGCCCCTGCTTAAAGTTCCAAATGAAAAGTAGACAGGTGAAAGAGGAAATGACAGAAAGCAGGAACACTACATCTGGATTGCTTAGTTATATTGTTCAGAAAAGCACTATAACATCCAACCTCTCAACCGGCCTTTTCCAACTCTGAATATTCACCAATTTTATGCAAGACACGTGCAATGTATTAGCTTTCATTTAGGAGCTGGTGTTTTTCTTATGAGCATGACAACCTTTCAAATGTAGTTAAGAAACTGCAACTAATGTGCACCCTTTAGTCTGCTCACTCCTTTGTCACTAGACTAAAGAGATTTTAGTCAGCCTTAGTGTGTGTGTACGTGTGTGTGTGTAAATTTACACGATATATATCTATTAAAAGAGATGGAGATACTCACACATTCAGTGTGCTGCTGCTGAGGAACCTGTATGGAACAGTCTGGACATACTTTCAGTACTACATTAATCCTCCTTCCCCTTTCATTTGTTCTGAAATTTGTTTAATGTTTTCAAATTAAAGCTTTTACCATATAAAGTTCATTTATCTTTTTTACAACTTTAATTTTTTTATACTGAGGATAACAATGGTGCATGCACTTTTAACTACCTGTATCTTAAAGGATTTATGGAATGTATTGCATTTGACTAATTTTATCAGTCTGGAACTGTTAAAAAATCTAACAATTGTTAAACCCACTTCTCTGTAGATAAAGGTTATTTAGTAGTAGCGATAAAGCACTTTGCAGAAATAAGGATTTCTTGAAGCCATTTCCATTACAGCACAGTCTTTCATCTGCAGACGAAAAGTAAAATTTTAAAGTAAATTGCATGCACAATATATTTGCAGTGAAACTGATGCTAAAAGGTTAGAAAAAAATGCTCAATAAAATCTGATACAACTTAATTAAAAAATGTAAACTTTTCCTTATTCAATACCCAACATCTTAACATTATGAACTTAACAAGGCAAAACATCTTTAAAGGGGATTAGGTTTAGAGTGTCTAAAAAGTTTGAGTAAATAGGATTGTCGTGTATAAATTACAAACTTTTTGGAGGGTTGGTGTATCTAATGCTTTCTTTTAAGAATTGTCAGGTGTGTTCTGATAAGTCATTCATTTGTATAAGAATATCTACACAAACTGTAAAAATAATTACATGGTAGTTTGCTTTGACAATATCAAGTACAAAAAGCCGCCCAGCCACACACAACTCATGCCAATGGTACAAAGAGTACCGTCTGTACATAGTTTGTTTGCAAATATTGTTCTGAGATGCTGAACTTCCGAATTACATTTTTTAAGTAAATAATTGTTTAAAATCTATTTTGTAAAGATATGGAAAGTACAATAGAATTTCTGGAGTACAGATTAAACTATTTGCACTAACACTTGTGATGTGCATGATTTTAATAAAACATCTTTACTCTCCCTCCATGCGTTTTGATTCATTATGCATATTGCAGGGAAGACCACAGACTACAGGGCTGGATTTGCTTTTAGTTAAGAGTACAATAAGATCTCCTTTGGGATCTAGTGCCGCTGAAGCAATAAGTTCGCCAAGTAACGTCTTTTACACATTTTAGTGATGTAACATTAAGTTTCGTCTAGATTATAGTGTTTAGAACAGCCTCTGGCCCTTTTCTCAATTTGTCTAGTGTATAGTTTTCCCCTTATTTAGTAAACACTGTGTTGTTGGATCATAGTGCAAAAGTTCAGATTGTGCAAATGAATTGACATGTGTTGAGTAAATCCTGGGCCTGTTGTAAAATACTGCCAAATCTACTGGAGAAAATGTTGGTATCGATTCCATATTTTGTAACTGTGATGAAATATTGGAATTCAGATGACTATCACTAATAACTGCAACTATTCTCATGTTAAGTACTTTTTGGTGTGACTCATTAAGCTTTTAGGAGGTTTGATGTTTGCTGAACAGTATCTCACTGTTAATATTTGGCAAAAGGAGCTATTTAGCATTTTGGCAAAAGGATGTTTGTGACTTTAAGAACTTGATTACTAATAATTGGATCATTTTAACTCACCTTTGATTACTAAGCTCACTAAAAACTATTGAAAACAGAAGTTGAATTCCCCATCCTAAGTGAGACAGAAAGAAAAAAAACAAAGGAAATGTAACCGTTTAATTATCATAGCAGTAATTGCTAGGAAATTTTGGCGCCTGAAAACTGCTGGCGGTATGATTATAAAACCAACAAATCTGTAAATAACACATTTACAGCAGAGGGCTTGGGTATCATTTAAAGATGGTGGCTGTGCGTTGTGTGCGAATGTGGGAAGAGTACAGACTATGAACTAGAATCAGAACTCCCAGCGTACACAGGGTAAAGAAAAAGGAGAGCTATGGGCATTGGAAGACCAACCCTTCCACATATAGAACTCCTCTGCGCAGTACATTACAGGTGAAAGAGCCTTCTATCTGCATGACATCTGCACTGCTAATGGCCTGCATCAACATTCAGATGGTGGTCTCTTTATACCACCCTTATTAATGAGCTTTATTACTTAACCTGGACTCTTTCGTTGTTTTAGTTTGCACATGAAAACCACATGCCTTGAAAACTCTCCTTTTCTATATTTTTATTGGAACTGAAAACCTTTGGGAGTGTGGAAAATGTGGAATCGTAGCGCAGCTTACAACACCAGGTGGCAGCACTTCACACTATGGGAAAAGGCTTTATAAAGTTGTTTCCACATATTTGCATACTAATACTAATAATGTGGTTCAGTGTTGGTGGTGAATGTATCTTTATCATTTAATGTGATTTTCATTTTAATTCTTGATCCAGTAAATAATTGGACAAACAAGTGCATTAACCTACAGACATTAACTTGAATATGAAATGCTTTTATGAAGGCTGTCTTATACACCTGTGATTCATGCATGTAGATCTTTATTGCTGATTGTGTGGTTACTTTATTTCTTAAGATTTGTACGCCAAAATACTACTGAGGTCTGTGGAAGCCTTGTCTTTAACTTTGCAAAATATTGGTCTACGAGAAGTGAGGATGACATAAAGAATGTTTTAAAACCAACAGAGTATTGTGAAATAGTTCTTATTGGAGGTCTAATTTAAGACTAACAAGTTCAAGTTGATGGAATTTAAGAAGCTGTTAAATTCATTTAGCTTCAGCTATAACTTTGTATGGTGGTATTTCTGGAAGGTCAGAAATGTCCTCCCTCTCAGTTCTTATAAATGAGCGATTAAGTGTGTAATCATTTCCCTTGTAGAAAGAGATCGTCTTGGATTATTCTGTGAGGAAACAGCATGGTACAGTGATAAGTTTCAACCATGAAAAGCGAGGAGCAAAAACAGGAATTAATGGGAAAAGAGCTGATTAGCCAAAGCCTTTCAAACAGCATCCTGCTGAAGTTAAGAGGCTGCTTCTTGCCTGAAACATTTTTTAATCTCTTATTCGTTGTGAACTCAAGTGCATGTTCACGTTGCATTTTGGTGGAGAAACCAGCGTATAACCACTGTAACAGCAGGGTTACCTTTGAAACTGCTAATCTGGGTACTCCTGATTGGCAATGTTCACCATTCAGGCACTCATGTCTCCCTGTTCTGTTTGGTGAGGCACCAAAAATGATGCCATTTGCCTTTGACCAGTATGTGCTGAGGGACATGATTCACACAGCACCAGAGACATCAAGAATGGGACCAGAATATGATGAGGAAACAAAGTGGTGGGCATTTAGAGTGGAATTCACTCCATTTAACAGGGGGGGGGAACCCCAAACCAGTTGCAAAGTTAATTATGTTCCTCCTATAAAATTCCCACCAAGACATTGCTGGTGTGTGTATGACCGAGGTCACTGCCATCATGTTGCCAGGCTTGCCCTTTCTGTGACCTGTCTACATCTCTGAGCAGGCTTTCCACAGCAACCACAGAGCACGAGCACATTTCCAGGAAGTGCTCATGGCAGGGTAAGCAGCATGATTAGACAGAAAGTGCACAGAAGCCTGAGCTAATTCTGGCTCTCCCTTTTAAAGTAACAAGCAGGGATAACTGGGTGGTGTACAGAATCGGGGACTGTCATCAGGAGGCTCCATGTTGTGTAGATTTGCACCTAGGGCAGCCACACACCTTCCCCCATATTCCTCTAATGCCTTTTCTGCTCATCTAAGCAGTGGGCCTGCCCATTGTCAGACTGTCGCCCTCATGGAGAAAAACATTCATGTGCAAGACACCCACAAAGGCAGTACACACAGGAGCAGGTACCACAGCAGACCAAGAGATCTGGTGGTTAGGCGTTTCAACTTTTATTTTTCTATTTTGACACAAGCCTACTGGTCATCTGCTGTGAACACTGCAGCTCACTCAGCTACACCAAGGCGTGTTGTGTTGATTCGAACATACTTGCACTGGGCGCAGTACTGGAGATTAGATAAGGTCGAATGATGGAATGACTGGTGTGAGGAGACTGGGAATGCAGGGAATCGAGGTGAAATAGACAGAACAGCTGCAGAAGCGAAGACTTTGTCCGAGTGCTGCAGGTTGAGAGTTCTTTAGCCAAAAGATTGAAAAGAGGCATCTACCTTCAGGACCACAACTTTAGTGCCAATTCAGCAAAAGACAACTTGCACCTCTTGCACCACAGAACATAGGGAATAATTTGAGTGAATGGGAATATCATATAATGTAATTATTGCACTGTCTGAACTTCTGGGTTATACAACAGTGTATAGTTTGCCGAATTATGTATAATGTCTTTATTAGTTATGTATAACTATAAACAACTCTTATGCCCAGGTGTGACTCAGTTAACAGATAAAATCCATTACAGAGGTGCTGGGCAACTACAATGCATTGTACTGAGAGGCTCATTGTTCTAAGAGTCATTTTGACTATGTACAGTACATTTACATCCACAGCTTTATAATTTAAAAATAGTCTTTACTTGATGAGCATGTACCATAAAATTAGGAACTAGGACTGTCCCTTTATCAAAATTCTATTTAAGGCTTGTAGATCCCCTGGAAACACATCCTCATCCAGCGGTTCTCCGGCTACGCAGAAGAATAAGAAAAGGTTAGGAAACACCTGCCACATCCCCTACAAGCTGCTTTTGATGTCCACAAAGAAAGGCTGTGCACGTTATTCAGTGGAAGTTCAGTTTTGTATACAGAATGGCTTGTTTACAAGGAGAGAGTGTAATTTAATTGCGCATGCCTGTTCACCTACACCTATACATAGAACTTGGTCCTGGTTAAGAAGAGGCTGTGAGGCTTCATTGATGATAACCACATTTTCTTTATGTCCAATGGCTTCTCTTTAGTCTACTCAGCTGTGTAAGTGGGAGGCAGAAATTGCTGGTTTGTGAGATCATTAAGCTGCAGTGGAGATCCATTCCCATCTAAAAGAACATACAGCATATGGCTGTTTTTATTTTCACCCATTTATATAGCTAGATACACAGAGAGACTTTTAATGTAATAATGTAATGATAATGTTTCTTTATTAGCCCTATACAATTTCTTGCATTAGGAATTCGTCTTTTCGCATACCACACCTTTTCTCCATGGACAGGGAGAGAAGCTTGGGGTCAGAGCGCAGGGTCTGCCATTGTACGGCGCCCCTGGAGCAGTTAGGGTTAAGGGCCTTGCTCAGGGGCCCAACGGAGTAGGATTCCTCTGCCGGCTGTGGGATTTGAACCGGCAACCTTCCAGTCACAGGCGCAGATCCTTATCCACAGAGCCACCGCTCCAGTGTGTGTATAAGGTACAACAGCAGTGTCTCTCCTGGAATTTTAACACATTACTTTCCAAGTCCCCAACCTTAAAATGGACTATACTCTGCCTCAATCAGCTGCATGGGCTTGAACTTTAACCTGACTTTTACTGGATTTGGTTTTGCCATGAACTACGAGTGCAATATATTGTTCCAGGGAAGCTAATCTTAGGTTTTTGCCCATCAATGGCCAAGTGAAGAGACACCTAGTGTTGGGTTACCTCGCAGTCAGGAATCTGGGTTAATTACAATGATTGGTCAGCAAAGCAATTCACATGAGCAAAAACGTCCCCAGAAGAAAAAAGTCAGTCAAGAAGGTATCCAGCAAACTAATGCTGAAGCAACAGGAAACCGAGATGATGTAAGTCATGCTTTTAAATACCACACAGTGTGCCAGACTGTTGTTACAGGAATGTTACAGTAGGTAGCAAAACAACAGAAAATGCTCGAAACTTGTGGCACTAAACGGTTATCATTTCAGGATCTGTCAAGAGATCAGAGTGAGTTCAGAGTCCCTTCAACTGTGGCCTGATTGTTCTGCTATCTCCTACCTCGCTAGAACAGTTTTAAATGTGATCACTAGCTGAGCATTAAGGCTCACTTTCAATTGTACAGCACATGTAACTACTGTTCCACAAACAAGAAACTCTGTTAGGACTGTATTTACCACCTTGCTAGTGAATCATAAAACAGCCAAAGGAGATGTGAGGAACCATATTTTTCAAAATGCAGTTTTAGTTGGTAAAAAGCCACCTAAATGATTTTGGACGTTTTTAGATTTTAGAAAACAAATTCTGTTTTTAATAAGTGATTATAGACTTAGTTTTGCAAAAAGTACTTTATGAGCAGAGCACTATAAAGTTTAATCTTATTTTTATTCATAAATAATTGGAAAAAATGGGTTAGTGGACAGAAAAATAGGATTGGTTTTCCAGGAACATTAATTCATCCAATCATGTCATGTCAATTCTTTGGCTATTGCTTATTATGTGAATCATTCATTGAATTTAACAGCACAACTTACCTGTCTTCATCTGTAACTGCATTTTGGAAAGCACCCATTTTAATATGTGAATGAGATTAGCCTTTACTTGTTTTGCCTGAATAATGAGAAATGAAGTAGACGACAAAATTAAACAGCTTTGGACACATCTGAAAGGATTTTATAGAGTGACGCCTGTCTCTGCTTGTGGAAATTCTTTGTAAATATGGCTGTTCTATTTTTAAACAACTGCTGAGCTAAAACAAAGATTTATGCTAGAAGGTTGTGCTCACTTGAGTAAAAACATATAGCGTTCAGCTTGAGAACACATGGTCTGTCAACAATACTTGACAAAAAAAATTATGTTCTAATACCATTGGAAGTGGAATTGTATGCGTCTCTGGACCATATTCTGTGAGAGAGGTAGGCAGAACTGGAGATCCACAGCCCAGTTGGTTTAACAAGTTAAGCTTAGACAATAAAGGTTCATTTCTGAAGACATACAGTAATTTAGTGCTCAGGCAGGTCATTTGTGTGATGAATTTAGAGATTCTTTGAAATGAACCACTGAGCTTGCTGCAGAATTCATAGTTCATGGCAAAACCAAATCCAGTAAAGGTTTATGACCTTTGGAGTCACTTCAGTACTGCACATTTATTTCAGTAGAAAATAACCCGAAAGTTGGTGATTTTGGTAGATGACTCAGGTGAAACCGTGGAGCCAAATGTTATTTTTAGGAATGCCCTCATATAATGAAAGCTTTGGGAAATATAAATTCAACGGAATGTACATTTCTTCTTCTTAACAAGACATAGGATAATGAATTTGTTTCATTTGCAGGCCTTCCGACAATAGAATGACACATTCCACTGGAAAAAATGATTCAATCACTTGGTAAATTCCTAAAAACCCGAGCTTTTAAGAGCCCTTTATCTAAATGGTGATTAAGAGCACATCGTGCCACTGGCTGGACTGTTCTTCTCCGAGACAGCCCAGCCCTTCTCGGTCTTACTGTTTGGACACTGTTTGAGCCAATAACTCCAGTATAGGTTTGGCAGTATTGATCACACCCAGTGAGCTATCGGCACTGCTTGAATGTGACACAAAAGCCTTTCAAATTGCAAAATCTGTTTCTCGTCTGACATGAAGATAAGGATTAATGTCAACAAAGGTGGGGGTGAAAGAAGGTGGTGTCTTGCCTCTTCTGGGAGGGTCTGCAGGATATCTATCATTGTGTACAAGGTGTGGCTCCTGCGTGCCCCCACCTACACAGCTACTACCTCATTGCACCACTGTAATTATCTACTTCGCTGAAACAAATTATCATTATTTAATTATTTCTTCTGAGATTTAGGGTCGTTTTACTGACTTGTGGTCTGTTTGAGACTATGGGGACTGTAATCCTGGATTTGATCTGCTCCTGGTGCCCATATTGTATCGAATAGGCTGTTAGATGATTCACTGTAATTGTTAAGTTTAACCAGAGAGTTTTTTCCAGGGGTGCACAACTCTAGTGCTGGAGGGACAGAAGGATCTGGTTATCTTTCTCCCTGAGCCCCTAATTACGTAATTGACCTCATTATTTGTGGAAAAGGCCAAGTAGAAGCCTTCTCTTGTTCTTGAGAAGCTGGAGATTACAGAGCCCTATAAAAACTGCCAGTGACGTCTGGACCTGGGCTCTCCTTTATTGTCTTGCATTAGACAGCGAGAGGCATTAAAACGCAGAAAATGAGTCTTGGAAATTGCAATCAGCAGCATTTTGTTGCGTTTTTAAATTCTCTCGATACGTAATTGCAGTTGTATCATACGTTTAAAAGTTAAATGTTTGAAATATGGAGATGTAGAGCTCCTTTGTGTCTCTTCAATTGTGTACATTTATTTCAGAAGAAAATAAACCGAAGGCTGGTGTTCTTGGTTCACAACTCTGGCGAGATTGTGGAGTTTTTTCCACAATGAATGCACCCATACAATGAAAGCTTTCAGAAATGTAAATTCAGCGGATAACCGTTATTTTTTTTTTTCACAATTGGACAGGTAATGAATTAGTTACAGAAATTGTAACAAATGTATCGCAAGTGTAGCAAGAAAGGCAATGATTGAAGGTTGTATGGAATGTGAACGCTTATGCTTATGCTGACCGCTTTCATATGTTTTTTATGTACTGTGCATCTGACAACAGCAATAAGAGCGATATAAGTGACAATTACAGCTGTCAGATACAGTATGTTGCGACAGTATGTCCAATATTTTTTACTGGATTATAAACACGTTTCTTTCTCTGCACCCCTTGAAACTCCTGCTTTGATCATGTTTGTGATTATTAATTGCGTCTTTAGAAAATAACCCTATTTTTTTTCCTACTGAATTTGTCACATTCACTTTTCGCCACTGACACTGAAACTGAATTTGACTTTCACTGCGGGAGGGGGGGAGAGGCGGCGTCACCGTAACTCAGGTCCAGAGTTGCGCAGGCGCGACTCACATTGTGCAAGGAAAGACTCCGAGTTGCAAAAGGCACAGCGGTTCAAACGCTCGACGGAGAAGCCAGCCGAAACAAGTGTCCTCAGTGGCAAGAAAGGAACCCGAAATGCCGGTGACAGAGAAAGACCTGGCTGACGATGCGCCATGGAAGAAAATACAACAGAACACCTTTACCCGCTGGTGCAACGAGCACCTGAAGTGCGTGAACAAGCGGATAGCTAACCTCCAGCTAGACCTGAGCGATGGCTTGAGGTTAATCGCTTTGCTGGAGGTTTTGAGCCAGAAGAAGATGTATAGAAAGTACCACCAGAGACCAACCTTTAGGCAGATGAAGCTGGAGAACGTCTCGGTGGCTCTTGAGTTTTTGGACCGAGAAAATATCCGCCTGGTGTCCATAGGTAAGTCACATGCAGACGACGTGCGAGGGGGGGAGAAAAATAGAAAACGGATCCGTGTGATCAGTTTCACCTGACACCAAATAAAACCGGGCGGATGCAAGCGAATCGGAAGTTTCTAAAATCGATGACACAGGTGCTCTGTACCTTTAAAAGCGGGTGTCTTTAAGTTTAAGGATCACCATTTCTTTAAGGTTAAACTGCACTTAGTTGCTGTCTGTGTAACTTTGTGCCTTGTGCAAACATTATTCCGACAGTCCGAAGTAAAAGCGCATCACCTGTACAAATTAAATGGATATTTATAGGGTGAATAAAGTGCTGCTACTTTACAGTTTATTACTTAATATTGGGTATTAATGTTAGTTATTGCATTGTCCTTGAATGGTGTGGTTAGCTATGATGCTGCTATTGATTGCACTATACAACTAGTTTCAATGTTAAGGTACAACCTGAGTTCTAAAGTTGAATTAAACATATTGGAATATCCTAATCTTATGTTTAGCATGCTCAAATTGCTGGTTGGTTGGAAACAGAATGGGTGTCCGTGCACTGGGGTTTAGATTAAGGATCTGAAATCAGGTTGTGCCGCATTCTTATGCGGTTGTGGCGTTTTTGTTAATAAAGTACTGCAGAATGTGGGAAAGTGGGTCTCAGGGCGCTCTGTACCTTTCACTGGCTTCGCTCTAGAAGCTGCGCAATTCACCTTCGACCCTGGGAACCTCTGATCTCGGTATTTGCCGGAGGCGTCATCAAGAACCGACCTCGTTTGCTTTCCGTTGACTGCAATTTAGACTTGGGAACCTTTATTGTAGTATATATATATACTCCTTGCAGTAAAAAGCCATTTTAATGTAGATTATAGACCGTCCAAGCTAGCAAATTAGTAGCCTTTTACAGAAAAAAAAGTTTAGGATTATCACAGTTTTACGCATTGTGGTGCAGCGCAAAAATGTAACATTCTCTTATCTACTTAAACCACAGGTGATCGTGTGAGATTTACTTCCTTCGGAAACAGTTTGGATTTACAGGATTCCTATAAAAACGTTTCATGTTTTTATAGGAATACAAGGAGGTGTTTCACTTTAACACCTGTTGAGTTTTTTCCTATGATAAACTCTATCTCCCAGTGAGGTTGCGCTAAGAATACAGTTACTGCAGTATTCGCTACCGACTGGACTGGAAGCGCGCTATTAAATAGGGAATTTCACATAACTTGTGCCATGTATTTTACTTAGAATACACGTTTGTAAATTCGTGCGCTAGATATAATCATGGCTGCGCATGAAGTTATCTTTTTTTTCTAAATCACGTTTTTACGTATTCAAACATTCCCGATTTCAATTTTCCTTGTTTTCGGATAGGGATAACTTAAATTTATCAGAGAAAACAAAGCTGCACAGGAATTAACGGAAGAAGGCATGCTGTTAATTTACAGACGCGGTTATGGGCTCATCACAGTGGTCAGGATGACGCACCTGTTGTTTAAGATGGGGGGGCGGTATTCTTTTATCAGCACAGATACTAATCAAAGTAAGCATGACACTGTCTTAAGTCTAGCCCTCAATTAATCATCCGTCATCCAGGATGGTAAATTTGGGGGAAACCAAAACACAGGAAAACATAACCATGGAAACGCACCTATAGTGCGTGAGTGAAGGTCAGTTCGGAAGCCAGGTTCCTGCTGTCTCCATGTGTTGCTTGGAATGAGTAACTCGGAAACCCAGGAAGACAGGAAGCAGAGCTCACACGTGTTAAACAAGGGAAGGCCAGAAATCGGAGATATGCTCTCTGGCTTTTCAAATCTAAGGCAGTGGGTGGAACAGATCTTTATTACGGAGAAGAGTACAGTAGCCATTAAACACGCCTTGTACATAATGCTCTCCAACGGGCTGAAGAGTTTAAAGGTCGACAGTTTAATCGATCTCGCACTCTTATATTTTCTGATAGTGAAATAAGTTCTGCAATGTTTATTTTCTTCTCATCAAATAGAGAAAATTAGCAAGCTGTGTAGGTCTGATTGATGAGAGGGCTTACTCTCGTACTGAGGGCTTTATAAGGACACAGTGTGCTATTCAAAGAACTCATAAAACTGAACAATACTGCTCAGTGAGACTTTTTTGTTGTTGTTGTGAAGCTTCTGTTTGTCCTGTGAGTCTATTTATTCACACTGTTTATCTAAAAGCATTTTGATGGCAAAGGAGCAGACACCAGTTAGAACTTGTAGCCCTGAGTTTCATAAACTCATTTTGTGTATTACTTTTATTATTTTTACAGATTGTGCTTTGTAAAGTACAGTACGTGAATAGTAGGATGTGTGTCCTTTTTTGTGGAGAAATGACTGGCTGTTTACCTTTGCAGAGAGAAAACCACCATTATTTGTTCTGTAGAGTTGCTGTCAAAAATATTCCATGGCAACACTCAACATCAGGCAGGTGTATGCAAAAAGCATATTTTCAAGTAATCTCTACAATGGTGCCAAATCCTATAATGAAACCTTTAAACAACAGCTTTAATTCCAGAGTAAAGAGCACCTAGGACAGAGCTCTGAGATTGAATACCAAGTTCCTGTGCTTTTTAAATGACTGGAGTTAGCTTTGATCAAGACCTAAAGGATAAGAACTGGTCTCTTCCTGACCAAAGTGAATTGACACTTCCTGCCCTGTGGAAAATAAGCCTTTTTTCGTCTCCTTCTTGATTTGTGGCATTAGTGTCTGGTGTTAGACATTAATGCCACAACCAAGAAGAGATCAGGCTGGGGCTCATGGACTGGAGAGGCTGAGCAAATAAGAGATAAGTTGAGAAAACTGGGGTGTTTTGAGACAGTCTGTGTTTAAGGAGAAACATTGCCAGGTCTACAGTACAGTTTGTGTTCCTAAAACAGCTGATGTTGGTTCTGTTTCTAACTTTCATTTTTGTCTTAATACACTCTGTTAAATCTGAATAAACCTGTGGAGATGGCGTTTGTGCCAGAGGCTGCCACATGTTCAAATCAAGAAGACAATAAAGACCCGCCAAAATGTGGGGCATCTACTTGACCAGTTTTGTTGGTTAATAAACTGATTTGTTTTTATTAACAAGAGGTTCTTCTGACATCTAATATGTAGGACTGTACAAACTGCAATGCCTGTGTTATTTAAATCCCCTTTATTTAAATAGTCTAGAGACGCATCATTGCTTTTTATTGAACAGAACAACTTTTCATTAAAAGTCCCCGGAGACCCAAATTGGTCTGAAAGTGATTTTAGATTGGAAAACTGGAAGGATCAAGCAGTTGGACTTGAACAATATTAGCCCAATAAATTAATGTGATTTTCACATTCTTCATAACCATCTGTCTACCATCTCTTTTGACCAGCTAACATATGAAGGTGGATGCTCTGTCCCATTCGTGTAATATAACAGAGCTGTAATCCCCAGACCAGATGTTTTTGACATTGTCTGTAGCACAGCTGCTTGGAAATAATGCTGCTAAAATAAAATATCTGGTTGTGATGAACGTGATCATGTAATTTAATTGCTACAGTTTTTTTAAAAATGCATTGAGTTCACTGGATGCATGAATACCAGGGTCAATTTTGACACTTTTGGTGTTGAAACTTCTTAATGCCAAAGCATTGCTTACCTTTTCTGCAGAGTTCTGATACTGCTATTGCTCGAGTTGAATTTGATCCATGTCTGCATTTCAAAGCCCCTCTGTATTCTTTATAAGGGATGGAAACTACTAGTGAAAATGAGTATATCAGTATTGTGTTACTGTTAAAACCACATATGCCCTCCATAAAAGAAAATTTCAATACCAGAAGCTTTTGTCAGAGGATTTAGCACGTTATATAAGTGCATTACATTTTTTTTTTCAGAAATAGCAATGAATGTTTAGGGTGTGAGACTTCCTGAAATTGCCACAGTGGCTTCTGGCTTGCTTTCGCTTGAGCGCCTTAGTTGTTAAAAACGAACCTTGGCGTAAAAAAAAAAGAAAGATCTTTTAACAAAACGGTCTGCGGAAGAGTAAATTGGATCAAGGGTGATTAGACAGCTCCCCAGAAATATCCACCTTGACCTCAGCCGAATCGGCTTCTGCTGGGAGCAGTTTGAGAGTTATGCATTACTGCTGCAGAGGCTTGGTGAAGGGATAGTCACATTATAACAATTTTGTGAGCCATAGTACTACTGTAGGCGAACGGATAATTCACTTCACCAGCTTCACCAGCCTGCATGATAAACCATTCCAAACTGTTTGTCTTTCTTTAGATTTGCTTTTGTTTTTCATTTTGTTGCTGCATCAGTGCTCTTTGTCAGGCCTCTTCATTTTTATTTTGCTATGGCTATATTACTTAATGCCCAGTTCTTCTGCTGCTGGAACTGCAGGTGTGGATTCTAGTTACTGCTGCAGTGCAAGGTTAAGTGAAATATTATTAAATGCCTATTGACTGTTGGCTATTTATAAAGGTATTACAGATCAGTCGGGATGGGACTGAGCTCTGGTTTCATTCTTGTCAGTGAAGCGCATTGCTTCACCTGACTTGCTACGCTAGTTTCAAACCAGAGTGCCCTCTAGAGATACTGCCCTTCCCGAACCAGTTACAGTAAAGAAAACCGGCTGTTTCAGGTACCGTGAGAAAACAAACCGCCCTGACTCGGAGCTCGGCACAGACTTGTTCAGGGAAACCTGCTGTTGGAAGGTTTTGAAAGGGTTTAATTGAGGTATCTCGCAAACGGAATGGTAACATCCGGAATGGCGGAGGAATTTGGTTACATTTTGCTCTGATTTCTTTCCAAAACGTACCCAAGCTCTGCTTCTTTCCTTATTTCAGATGGCTAGCCTTTTGCGAACTCCTTTATTGGGGTTTGCATTAAAAGCTCACACATGTAAAGTATGCTGTATTATGTTGGAATGTTCATTTTTCACTACTTTTTGGAATTGTACTGTAGCGCCCACGTGAGGGGCTTAACAGCTGCTCCGTCGCCTTTAGCCATGCGGACACAGGGCAGGCTGGGAGCAGCGCCTGAGGGGCGGGACTTGGGGGGAACGGGACTGTATATAAGGGGGCAGGGGCTGTGAGGCAGCCTCCTCCATCCCATGTCTGTGTTGGTGTAGGTGCATTGCTGTAACCCCTGTCCCTGTGTGTGTACCATTCCCCGGTTCTGGTTAATAAATGTGTTGTCCAACCCCTTTTCCTGAGTCCTACGCCTGCTCCATTCCATACCAATCCCCGCGGTCATTACAGTACATTTTTAAGCATGGTTTATTGTTTGAGACGTGAGATGTTGCAGTATTTTCAACTGATGTACATTGCCCCTCCTTTGGGATCCTTTTCATTGCCTAATCATGTGCAGAGATACACTGCTGGTCCTGCAAATGTGGAAGCTGAGGGAATTGACAGAAGGAATTGGGTTCCTTTCTATTGACTGGTAATTAATAGTATACAGGGCCAACACGCATTTCAAGATAATTTCTTTGGCCCATTAAGAATTTCAGCTAATTTGTAAAAGTTAAAATATTTGCTCTGTTTTTTAACAATGGAACAAAGAAACGTGAATCGTTCAAAGTTGTATTGCCTGCTTGTACTGACAAACACACGCTGTGGTATTTCTGTGTAATGGTGTGAGCTGTTGCTGGCGAGGCAACATGGCAACTAGAGCTTCTGCCTCACCTCTCCAGGGAGCTAGGCTGAGCTCCGGCCTGCCCTCTGTGGAGTTTGCCTGTTCTCAAAGTGTAGTTCTGGGTTTTTGCTGGGTATTCCAGTTCCCTCTCCCTTTTCAAAGACATGCTACCTAATTGGCTAATTGGTGCCTCAGAATTGTTCCCTTGTGCTTTTGGATGAGCCCTGCAATGGCCTTGCATCCTGTCCAGGGTGTGGTGCCACGTTGTACCCTACACGTCTTGACTGGGAATCATCCCCCTTTTCTGATAATTTGTTCCCCCAGCTACTCTAGAGCTAAAGTAACTTATAATCCCTCCCTGAATGAAAGACAAGACTTAAAATATTTGAACATTTCCTGTGATGGACAAGTCTCTGCCATTATGGTGGATGCTAGCACCCTGCAACTCACATCTGGCAACCCATTGAAGCCCAGCAGGTATGAGCCTGGCCAGTACCTGGATGGGAGACCTCCTGGGAAAGCTAAGCTTGCTGCTGGAAGAGGTGTTAGTGGGGCCAGCAGGGGGCACTCACCATGCGGTCCATGTGGGTCCTAATGCCCTAGTATACTGATGGGGACACTATGCTGTAAAATGGGGCCGTCCTTCAGATGAGACGTGAAACCGAGGTCCTGACTCTCTGTGGTCATTAAAAATCCCAGGGTGTTTCTTGAAAAGAGTGGGGTGTACCCCTGGTGTCCTGGCCAAATTTCCCATTGGCCTTTACCAATCACGGCAGTTACATCTTCAAACTAATGATTTTCCACGGGGGTGCTGGACAAAGCACGATTAAAACTGCTGTTGGATTATCCATAACAGTGGCAGGTTCAAGGCAGCAGTGACTGACTGTCTCCTCTACCTTTGCAGTTAAATTGCATGTTTGAGTCTTTCGTGGTTAAGCGCTTTACACTGTCCTAGCTGTGGGAGGAGAATGGTGTGAAATTGGGATAAATTCACTTCCTTCTTTTAAAAAAGCTGTGTGTTGCATAGCTATGACCGAGAATCTTTATGCACAGAGATCAGATGGCCTCATCAAGTCTGTAACTCTTGCTTTTTTTATCAATGCTCTTAAGTTAATATGCAACCGTTAATTAATATTGAGTTTCGACCCTAAGTGTTATATTGCGATTAAGGAGTAGTAATAAATATCGAGCCGATCATCAAATATGACATAGCTAACTGCGAGCTGGGTTTCTTTCAGTCTCCTAAATGGTCTCTGGCTTGAATCATGGCAGTCTTGTTCAATACAAGTCTCTTTGTATTTCTGTATCGCTTTCACCAATGTTTTGGCAGACCGGAGTAGAGCTAGATCATATCTGGCTGCAAGGGAAATTGTAGCATTTAGAAATTGTTCACAGACCCACAAAGGTGACACTAACACATTGGCCTCCCTCCAAGCATGTCCCACAGGTGTTTATTCACTTTGATAGGATTTGCAAACAGCCCACGCCAGTCTTGTTAGATTGTTGTTGTTGTTGTTGTTGTTGTTGTTATGTGAAGAACAACAACCTGCATTTGAGGTCCAGCTGTGGGGAGGAGCTGGTGAAATTTAAATCCCCAGATTGTAGCAAAAGACAAGTCTTGAGGGGAGCTGTTTCAGGGATACTCAGGAGCCAGGAGAATCGGTTTGGCATGACCTCTGTAGAGCTCAGTGGTTTAAGGAGCTGATACAGTATATGGGGGTCATAGCCTTGCTTATAGCCATTGTTGATTCAGAACAGATTTGCTCTTTTTAGCAAGAGAATACTTACCTTGATACCATCCGTCTTCCCCATTTTTTTTCCTGTGCGTCTACCTTGTTCAGACGAAGACTTCAGCCCTGATCATCACCATGAAGTAGCTATGTAGATGCATTCCAGTTGCTTTACTTTACAGCTGTTCTGACAGCCCCGACCTAGGTTTTGCAAAGTTATTTGCTGTTCTGTAGAAAATCGATTCGGTGCGGGGGGAGGAGCACCACCACCCGTTTTGCTGATTGTGGCAAGAACACAACGTTTCCACAGTGGTCTTCTGCATTCCCCAGACCTCAGTGAGGGCACGAGCTCTTTGCTGCCTCAGCAAAGGAGCTGTTCAGCTCCCATTGGTTTGAACAGTGCGGGATTGTGTCCTGTGTGTGTCGGCATGGGGCTGCTAGATGCCATACCTCAGTGAAAAGTAAACAGCAGTGGAGGTGATGTGCTGGGCTGTGTGGCCAGTTTATGAATGATCTCATATGTGTGGATTTCCCACAAAGCAAAGGGCAGTTCAGGTGCCTTGACATCACTCCCTCCCCCTCCCTGTTTCAGATGTTTTCTGGATAACCGCCAGTACAAGGGTCATTTGTCGGCTGCTGCTTTATAAATCACCACATTTCAGTCTCTGTTAGCAGTCCGAGCGCTCTTTCTCTGTTAAGCACATCTACATCCAGCTTGTATGCGTTCTTCACTGTTGCATTAATGTTTAACCTGTTGTTCTTCAGCTCTACGAGTTGCTGAACCTTAGGTTGTTCTCACTGGTTGACCTGGATTGTAATGGAGCAAGGGAACTGCCTGGGGGGTACCTTTTAACAGGGCTCTGAGCATTGTGTTCACACATTGTCATTTTTTAGGGAAACAAATCCAGTGGAGGTGGTTTTGACATCTGTCTCGCCTTCTTATTTTCTTGAAAGTGACCTGAGCTCCCAACTTGTAAAAGTCAGTGTGCCACATACACCTTGTAGCCTGCCGCCTTCTAATGGACTTCATTTTGATCAGCTTGGTAAAGTAGTGTGTTCCAAACTCTCTAACCATGAATGACACTAGATATAGGGTTGTCGGGTTACTCCAATCTGAAAAGAACAGGTCTGTTTTCTTATTAGAATTTAGTTATAATACACAATATATACCCTACTGAGTAAATAAACATTTTATTTGGAAATGGCAATCCAGCATGTGTTGCTGTCTTGTTTCTTGTTTGCCTTGTACAGTAGTTACTTGTATCTTTGTCATCCCTGTTTATTTACAGGTATTTTGTAACAGAACATAACATTAAGGACCAAAACATATTTCAGTCCGGTTTCACATAAACTCAGTTAAGGCTATACAACCTGATTCAAGTATGTTAAAGAAATCAAAGGGCTTTCAGATCAGATTCATTACTTTGCAGTGAATTCCCCTTACTGGGGGGAACAAGGAATAGAATCATGTGGTCAGGTGGGCTGTCCCTGCTTCTGCTTCTACAGAAACAACTAAACACATCTGAAAATGCTACCCAGCAGTTGAAGAGCTCTTTGCACTTTGGGAGCATTATTTAGCAGTAATTGCCCCACACCATTTTTTAATTAATGCAACGAGAGGTGTCCTCATTTCTGAATGTAGAGATGAATCGTCCAGTCAATGCTAGGTTTTGGTTCACCCGGGTCTTGATTAGGTCATTTCGAATATGTTTAATTGCTTGGGTTGTATAAAATGGAGAAAGGATTTTTCTTGTGTTTTTATTTTAGGGGGTTATGGTCTTGGTTTTTTGTCATGAAGTCAGCTTCTGAACTTGTATACATCTCCTATATGAAGTTTGAGTACAGGGTACTGTATGTAGCTGCTCTCTCTAAGGTATTTTCATTTTGAGTACAATAAAGCTCTGTATTGTTAGAAAAGTAATCTCTAAGTACACAACTGACCTAAGGAATCTGAGCATGTATCACAGATCTCATTAACTTGCAAGGTCATGTAGGAGCTGAAAGTGAAGAATAAGTAGGGATATTTTCTGGCCTGCAGATTATCAGTCCAGTCTTTTGCAGCAAGAGTATTTTGGAGTACTGAGGTGTGAATGGCCTTGCTTGGTAACAGATTGTCAAGAAAATGATTGTGTTAGAATGCTGCTTGCTGCAGAGAAGCAAGTCATGAAGTTAAGTTCTGGTTAAGTTACACAATAATTAATTTCAGCAGAAAATAACAATTCACTGAAAACAGTAAAAGTGTAAGACACAGTAAAACTTTACTTTTGTGTGTTTAAGGAATGTCTTTCAAAATGGCTGGTTTGAATGAAATGTATAAAGAACTCAAATATTCCATTATGTTTGCTGTTGTTATACCAGTAATTATTTTGGTTTTGTTACAGGGAAAGATTCGGTACTGAAAAAAACTATTGGCTGTAACAATATGTAGCTCCTCTTTTTCAAATAACACCAAAAATAAAGCTGTTGTGCAGAGTTTCAGAGGGTAAAGGCATTGACTTCTCCAAACATTTCCTCCAATGGACAGGTTTTCTGAATTTGGGGATAAGGGGAGAAGGGTTTTTAAGTGCAGAATGGCCCCAAACTTAATTTACCTGAAGGTGGTGTGCAATACCTTGAGGACAGGTTTGTGTTAACCGATTTGTCACTGTAGTCTCAAAGACAGAATCATTTTCGGGGAATCCAATCCAAGGTTTGGATGAATACCCAAGCCCCTGCCCCCAACAGACACGCACGTCTCTGCTGAGCACAAGGTTCCTCTTTCAGGAAGGCTACATCTCTTCCCTGGCCATTTCCAGCCGTCGCAAGCTGATCTGTCTCTTGGGGACGGCACTCTGAAAGGGAAAAGGTACATCAATCACAGGGAATCAAAAGCTCTGGCATTCTCATTAGAAGATCCCAGGAAGAAAGCGCTGCAACATCAGATTGCACATCCCCAGCTTCATTCATTCATGTGCCCGAGCTCATCGTTACTGCTGGGAGCGGATCTAAATTCAGCCACGTGCTAAAATGAAGCTCTTTTATCTCCATCGACTCGTGGCTCCTCCAGTTACCCCTACGCTCAGTTTCCTCTGCGTGGGGTAGGTCATTTTGTTTTTCAAATAATCTTAGCTGGATGGATGGATAATACTCTGGGTGGACCTATCTCTTTTGGTGGCTTTCTAACGGCCTTGCAAGGGAACTCGACTGAGTTCATCGTGTAATTACTACTAAAAAAGGTGTTTGCCGCTGAAAAGTGTTAAAAAAATAAGATTCATCTTTTTTCAGTTAAAAATCTAAACCCATCAATAAATGTGTTAACATTTCTGAAATGGTGCTAGACTGCTTTGATATAAAGAAAGTTTGGTTCTTTCTACAGAAAAGGTGAGATATGCAGTATAAGTCCATGAGTAAAGAGAGAATCGACAATGAAGAAGATAAAAATGATGTTTGCCATCTATTGACTTTTTTGTATTGGCTTGTCTGGAGAATTGAAAGCACCTGGTGCTGTGACACACGTAACCAAATTTGATTTTCCCATTTTTAGTACTTGATCAAAAACAGGGTACTGTTTTTCTCCTACACCAGAAGGTGGCGAATGTCTGAAACCAGATTTGCCAGATGCATTAACTGGCATTATCCCAAATCTATTTCTTTCTAGGCAACCGTCAGTAGTCAGCTTCTTCTAGGCGTATGGGTCAATGATTAACTCATCCGTGGTTTCAGCATTCCGTCACATATACTGTAGGCCATGTGTCAGTGGATATGAGTGTGAATCCCCCATGTTCACCTGGTCTTGCAGCTACTGTGGTTTCCATGACAATGGTAGCCTGTGCCTCCCTCACCTGTTGCTGGTTTTCCCCCCTTTCATGGTATAAGAAAGACTTCATTTTGTAAGTCTGAGCAGCCATGTGTCTTTCTTCGCTGAGAAAGAACACGTTTAAAAAAAAAAGTTAAAATATAGTTTTGAGGGTCTCTCTTATGGCACGGGCGTCTCTTGAAAGCTAACGCTGGGGACAGAACCTTTGAACGTCTTCCATAACATGATAAATCTGCTTCTGACTTGCTTGGCCGGCGGTCAGGGGATCTTTCCTCCCAGGCGGCGACGCCGTTGTGCCCACCTGTGTGCAGCTTGGAAAGAGAGGGTGTTTTCTTTCTAAGAAAAAGGGAGCCATTATGCGCAGTGGAGCTTTCCAGTAATGAAAACACTGGCAGTTGCTATAGTGCTGCCCCTTCAATAATACTACCACTACTAATAATAATATTCACGGTCATGCTGACTTTTTCAAGTGCGTGTACAGGCAGCAAGTGGGAGTAGCTTGCCTAAGAAAATGATTTTCTTTGTCCACGCTGGTTAATCCCCAGAGCGTTCCCACCACATGTAGCTGTTGTTGGGCTTCACTCACAGGCTGAAGAACCTTCACATCCCATTCCCCCCCGCCTTGCGATGGGCTGCAACTTATCAATTTCCATTAACATGCTCTGTCACCTTCTAATTGTTAGTTTTAAGTGATTACAAATGCCTGTTTACCCAAAGCCATTGACGTGCTTCACCTACAATGGGTCCCGTGATTTATGTGAAACGTTGTGTTTTCTCTGTGTCTGGCCGCGGATGGATTTACAAAAAGCCAGTCTTAAATCTCTTAATCTGTGAGTGGGGAGCTGCGTCAGCGTGCGTTGGCTGCAAAGGAAGAAAGCTTATGCCACCCTGAAAAGCAGAAAGGAGGAAAGCACAGTTTTAGCTGTTGAGCCTTCTTCAGGTGTGAAGCTATCTTCAGGTCTGAAAAAGGCTCAACAGCTGAAAGGTTATGTTTCTCCTTCCTGTGTTTCAGCATGGAATTAACCTTTACTTTTTGCTTCAGTCTCTTTGCTCCTTTGGTTAATATGCTTCTAAGAAAAGTCAGGCAAGGAGGCCTTGGCCATTCACTGAAAATCTACTGTACATAGATTTCAATTACTATAGATTCAATTACAATTAAGATATTAACATATAAACCTAGAATTTGCGTGCTGTTTTTGTATGTTTTCTTTTGTTGATTTCCTAGCTTACGGGATCTTCCTCCTTTATCGGGGAGGGTGAGGTGAACCTGGTTTGGGATCTCGCCTCATGACCAAACTGTGTTCCTAACTAAAAGTGTTTTAGAGTTAAATGCAGTGGATTAGTTGCAGCTGTATACAGAATTAGGAATAAGGATTACGTTACAAGTGTATGAGAATTATCAACTGATAACAGCAGTCGGTGCTGATGAACATCAACACCTCAGCAATTTTTAGACTGAGTAAGCATAGATACACCATAAGCTTTCTGTGTGGATCTTTGTATCTTATTGAACAAAAAATAAGCGAGCCTTATACTTAGAAAAAATTAACTTGTTCCAAGGTCAGCACAGGAAACATTCTCCCTGTTGCCATGGCAATCTTGGTAAATAAAATCTCAGTGGTTTGAGCACTGCAAGGCCTTAAAAAGACTCTGGCCTTCTGCCGGTGGCCAAATTCAGAGGCATCCTTCCAGCAAGCTTATGAACAATTGGCGTCTCTGCTATAATGAACATACCAGGACACTGGTCTGTTCTGTAAGCTTTTCCCTAATGTCTTTCATTCACAAAGTGTTCCGGTGAACATCTTGGGTTATTCCTGGACTCCATTTGGCTTGAATCGGTCGATTTCTTGCGTGTGCTTTAAAAGGACAGCTGGTTTGTATTCATGTTAAAGCCATCTCCCGCAACGTTTACTTTGCAAGTCTCCTCTTTGATTTATAATTTCCCCGATTTGCAGAAAGCCACAAGAAAGTAGTAAGTGACTACGAAAGTGTTTTGAATTCTAAAAATGTGGTGGATTACAGGCAGATGTTTCGTGGTTTTTGGTAGTCGGTCTAGATGATTCACACTTTTTAGGTTTCCTAAGATGACCTGACTTGTGTGGTTCCTATTGCTGACATTAAGTGGAATTGATCAGAAAACCATAGATCCGTTAACAGCATTCTTTTTCCGCTTGATCTGTACTTGACTGCCGTAAAGTACTGTATCATGAGAGTGTTTTTTATTAAGCAGTTTAAAATGATTCAGTTTTCCCTCTGATAGCACTGTCACGCTCCAGATGTCTCTGTGCTAGCCTGATGTCTTCCCACAGTTTAATATGAAAGTTTGGGTGACTTATACATGAGCAAAATATGAATTTTGATGTAAACTTGTTGGATCACAACACATGTCACTATACGGTAACAACCTACTCCCCCCAAAAAAAACAGTATCAAAAAAGGAAAAGCTTCCATGTAGTCTCTGCCCTTTCTGTGGAATCTGTGCAATTAGTTTCTATTATTGGTTTCCTGATGAAAGAATCAGTGTTTTTCTTAAACTTTTTTTTAAGCACGTTCATTGCTCCTCTACCATAACTGCCGGGAGCCAAAATATTTACTTTGAATTAGATTATCAACTATTTCAATTGGTTCCTGACTCTGGATAATCCTGTTAGGTCTATACTCAGTCCTGTATGAGCTATATGTAGTAATGTGATAGGATCATAATTCCTTTTATAAAAAAAATAGCTAAAACTCTCCTTCACAATAGAGAGGTCAAGAATAGAAAGAATGAAGCTGACTGTAAGGACGGAAGCATTAATACAATTAAGCAGTGTTACAAGGGTCTTATAAAAGAACATTTGAAAGTATAGATTTGAATCAAAAAGATTGTAAAGAAATGTTTTAAAATAGTTTTCTCTCCTTCCCAAGAGTTACTATATGGATTCCAGAAATATCTGTATGTTACTTGGAAAGCGCTAGTTGGTATTAAAAATATGGTTTTTGAACAAGCTCATTAGGTTAAGAGTACAAAGAACTTTACAACTGAAAATATATCTACTGAAACGTGATTTAACTCATGCTTGTTTTCACAATGCTGCAATGTTGGAGAGTGGCAAGAGTTTTGGCATTGTTTTTTTTGCCTGTTGCGTTTTGTTTTGGCTTCAGTCTGTAATATATGACTAAAGACATTGAAATAAAAAAAATAAACTCGAGGCCTTTTGCATTCATTAGAAAGAGGCAAGTTTAGACACCGTGTTTCAGCTTTCTTTCGGCTTTAAAGATTTGAAGCAGTTGGCAAGTTCCAGTGAATCCATTAAGGTTTCTTTATGCAAATACACATGCCTGTTTCAGACCTGCCGTCCCGAGATTTAAGGGACACTGCCGTCACCAGAGGACCGAGCTTGACTGGGAGGGAGAATGAGTTCCCTGCCACAAAACATCAGCAGCTGTGGAAAACCATTTCGGCTTGCTGTATGTTTTGAGTGTCCATGTCGAACAGCAGTTTGTCACCCTGCTCCTTGACGGATACAGTTTTGTTTCAGCAGTCTTCTGGATTACCGAACAGAGCCAGTTATTTCCCTGAACTCAACCGATATGGCTTTGTTTATAGCACGCAAGGGTTTAAGAGCATTTTCAAAACCTGCGTGACTGCCTCAATTGGAGACTTTGCAGAACAAGAGAACGTTCTTCCACTTAATGTCTCAACATGGGTTCCCACATCGGCAAATGGCAACTTCCTGAAGTGTTCACGGATATCTGCAGCACATTGATTTACAACTTTTACAAGATCTGATGGCCTTTAAACTGTCTCATGTTTGATTCATTCTAAATCAATATCTATTTGTTGTATATTTAAACTGCTGTATGCTTTTGTTTACTATTGCAAAACGTCAAGGGACTGTAGGTGCACTTTGGTTGCAGTGTAATATTCACAATACATCTCTGCCTAGCTATGAAATGCCACATTTTTCTTCTGAGAGAAAGCATTTTTTATTTGCACTCAAAAAAGCTGCTGTGCATAAACCCCTTCTTAGAAAAAAAACTAAGTATTAGAGCACACGGACTCTCAAGGCTGAGTAGCAGGAATTGTATGATTTTCTGATTGCGTCAGATGTTCAACCTTGAGTAAGATGGATGTGGAATTTAATTTGGAATTGCTGGAGTAGCAGGCTGTACTAAGATTTGTTTGCAGTAGAATAGGTGTTAATTGCAACAAAATTTTGGAAGGCCAGGGTAACTGCTTGCTTTAGAATAATTAATAAAGAGTGTCAACATAACCACAGGTCAGGGTTTCACCTTACAGGACCACTAGAATTCTGGGATGCCCATCCAAGCTGGATGTATCAAATCAGCACTCTTCTAGAATAAAGAGCTTTACTCTCACTAATAGATGCACTCAAATTCTTAGGGTAGTGTTACTAATTTTCTGCTATGCTATGTGAGTTCTTGCCATATTGTATCATATTTATGATTTTCTAATGTATTAGTATTAAGTTATTAGTTTTTATCTGTTTGTTTTTGTATTTCGATACACACGATTGGGAAGTCTTGTTACGGATGGTGTCTAAAATGGGCTCTCAAGCCAGAAAAGCATGTGGTTTGGTTTTGGAGATCTCGACAGGGCTTCGGTAGCCAGTTCTGAATGTTTTCTTATACACATCCAACAATCATAAAGGCCCTTTCCCTCTTCCCAAAATGTGTGCCATTCTCTTCCAGTCAGCCACACCTCTTCTTCCATCCACCATTCCTCTCCAGCAAATTCTGCACAGGGGGAAAACAGCAATTACCTCGGTCTGGGAAGCGAAGCTGATGAGCCTGAATCCTGCGCCTTAAAACATGTTTATACAGGCACTGCTGTGTCATCTTGGTGAAGGCAGGTACTTGGATGGGTACTTCTAGGAAGCTGAATGGGCTTGTGTTTCCCTTTCCCTGGGCTTTTGTCTCTTCGACCTGGTCATACAAAAGAGGGTCTTCTGAGATTACAAGTGTGCAGTCCGTTGCACAACAGCCTTCTGTCTGATATTGTGTAACCCAATATGCCGGGTGGAACACAGTAGGTAGAAGCCAGCAATTAAGACCCCTGTAACTGGTAACGTGTTGAGGAGTGAACAGCATGTTTAGGAAGAACACAGCAAAAGGTATTTCAGCCATCAAAAAGTCTATTGGTGGACCCTATTGGTGAAATCAGGATGAGCACTGTAAAACTGCCGCTGCAGTGTGATTCTCAGGGACATACTGATGAAGTCTATTTTAGGTTTTCCAAGTACTTTTTAATACTATTGCCACATCTACATGGATAGATATTCAAATAACTTTAAATCTTTTACAACCTTTGGACATTTCCTCCATGAAGTGGGTATTGGAGACGGTTATATATACATTAAAACTTATTTATAGGCTTCAGGGTTTACAAGGCAAAGTCTCTAATTGAAAGCTCTTTGAAAGAGAGAAGATACTCCTGTCCTGAACAGTTATCTGTTTGGTTTGGTAAGCAAAGTAGTGGACCGTCCCGTCTGGTGTGACAGGGAAGCCCCTTTCTGACCAGGCTGGTGGGAAGGCTAAATGTGACCAATGCAGGCATAGTTCAGTAAAACCAGTGTAGGGAAGCAAGTCAAGCCCTCAATTTCTAATGTTGTTCGAATGTTAATGAAAAATAATTATTTTGCATCTGAGGCCCCAAGCTGTTCTCCACCTGAATCACAGTGACACTTGGGTGACATCTTTCTGATGTCTTTTTCCTAGAAAATCCCATCCTTGTGTAGATAAGCTTTTTCTGGTTTACTCCAGCATTTGTACAAGCAAGGGCCCAGCCCACTGAAAGGCATAAGACTTGGCTTTTGCTGCTGGCGACAATGTACAGTGTCCTTTGATGCTGCCTGGCCCAGCTACTTCTGTCAAGTGAGAACATACAGTGTTTTGTGCCGATTGACAGGATTGAACATGACTTGACTGCAATGAATATCACATTTTGGCAAGAGCTGGAGCATAACGCAATGAGGGAAGAACGCATTCCTGTTTTGTGTGGAGGTTTGATTAGAGATTAAAGTCTTTGCTGACTCTATTGCACCTTGTGGTACTAATTATGCATTTACCCCATGCATAGCTCCCACCTCAAATTATACACTTTCTCACCAGTTACCTCTGGAGCTTGCATGAGTCAAAACCAGCTGGGTTGGGATCATTTTCAGATACCCATGGAAATAAATGTTAGACTTGCAGTGTACGTGCACAAAACTGGAACAAAACAGAAGACTCTAATCATGTCTTCATGCGATACATTCAAGGCCTCAGAGCAGACTATAGTAATCTCTCGTAAGAAAACTGGTGGCAAACCTTTTTATGTACTGTAAGTGGAGGTGTTTGGGAATATTTTCATTACTGCTATTTAAGATTACTTCATAGGCCGTGATGTAGATTTATTACCCATTTAGTGTAGTTTGAGGGGGTTTCCTTTGTGTTATTGTAAAAGCACAAGCAGCTGTCAAGTCTAAGAGTTCTTGATTTCAGAGAAGAAAAGTTGTCTGATAAAAAGTCCCAGTTATCTTAAAATATAGGTGTTTCCTTTTATTCTGCCACTCTTAACTGGTTGTTTGTGCTAACTACCTCCAATAGGAATAAATAAAGCACAGCGCAAACTAGAGAAAAGAAAAGATGCAGAGAAGTGCCTCAAGTATACTGATAATTTTGTAGAAATGAAAGTATTCATTAGAGACAAAACAACAAGGAGGTGAAAGACCATTGTACAGATTGTCCCCTTCAGTTTTCACTGTCTCTCCCTCAAACTGGTATATTTGTGTGGTCATCTCGACTTGATAGACAGTATGAATGAGCACTCATTTCTGCCAAGTGTGCACACTGAAGCCACACATCTCCTCTGTCCCTGCATGGAAAAAGTGACTCGCACACATCATCACTGCCAAGGGTTTCCCCCAAAAAGCTAATCACTCCTGATTGTTCCAGTGTGTTGATACTGGAGCCAAAACCAACCCCATTTGGTGTCTCTAATCCTCGCCTTCTGCCATATGGGGGACAGGGCTCTGAGGTCATTTTCATGCAATTTGGGCAGGCAGAATTAGAAGCAGGGTGGAATACTCCCACCACCGTGGTCCAGTTCACCTACCCTGTGTGTCTAATCTGGCTAATTAAAGATCTCCTCCAAAATTCCCAAGCTTGGTCTTGCAAGCAACATATACTGTAGTTCCCACAAGAGAGTGCAACAGCATGCTTTCTAAGGCCTCGGCACCCTATTTTCTTTATTAAAGATCCAGTGCGCAAGACTTCATACATCTGTGAGCAGCAGTTGTAATTGAGCTTTATGTCGTAAAACCACACAAAACTGTGACCTCCCACTGGGCAAAAGGGAACATTTATACTTAGACCAGGGTGAAGTCATAGTCTTGGAATAATGCGCTTTCTAAACAGCAATCAAGATCAAACCCAGAAATGAAAAAGTGCCTGGTTTACTCCAGTCAAGAACAGCGGATGGGGTGCTTGTTTGAATTAGCGTGCAGAAGCATGTTTATTGCGAAAAATCTGCCAAATGTTTTCATATTCAAAAGGATGTGATAACCAGCAACCATGCGTGGCTGAGATGGCTTTTCTACATTTCACAGAAGCTTAAGGGCCCTCTGGAAGAATTAGAAGCTGGATGCAGCATTTCCTACACAGTGATAGCATACTACATTGTAAATATTAGTTAACTGCAAGGCTAAAGTGGTCACATTAATATTGAATGGATGAGAACATTTCGATGCAGCTTTCTTAATCATCTGGATAACGCTAATGACCCTCTGCCCAATGCTATAGATCTCACTTCACTGTACTTTATTGTTGTGGTGCATGAGAAAAAAATCTCTGAATCCTATTGTATATTGTTAATCTTGTACTGTAGTTGTCAACATGGGTACCGTCTAGCCATTTAAGTCATGTAGAGGTTAAAACTATAAAAACGTGTTGAGTTTTGTGGAAGTTTACGACATACTGTATAGCCAACACCTTAGCTTTTCTGTACTTAGTCAATAGATGCCAAGCAAGTTAAAGAAAATTGTTATTTGACAATTTGGGCCAGTGAAACAAATCAAAGGGTTGCAGTATTTGTGTCATATGCCAGTTTTGAGAAATTAAAATTTTGAGCTGCCTCAGATGTTAAATGATATGTGCATGATCCGGTTCCACTTATTTGTTCTGTCTAAATTTTTTGCGGGAACATTTATCTTAAGAACATTTAATACCATGAGTTTTGCAAAGGCTTCACGGAGTGTACTGTGAAGTATGCACATAAAACGGGCTCCAAATTCTACCCCTCTCCAATACAGTACATTCACACAAACATCTTGTATAGAGCCTGCTCTGGGGACGCTTCGTATGCTAAACTCATCCACCCATGTAACCCATTTTGTGCTTAACTCTGTGAATCAGCAGACATTTGGAAGAACATATTAGAGTAATTGTTTTTAATCAGGGCAATTACCACTTTGACACACAGTTCTTTGTAAGCTGGCCTCTATGCTGGCCTAACATGTTTCCTCTCCTGTCCACGATTCAGAACTACGCAAAACAGACTTCATTAATTACGTATAATCTGCTGGAGTGATGCGGGAATCCATTACTGCCTAGCAGGAGGGCAGGAAAAAAGCCTTTGGGGAAACTGTTTTTTTGCCAAACGTTTAAGTCTGGTGGTTTGAAACCAGTGAAGAGCCCCCTGCTGGAGTTGGCCCTGCCGTCTGTAAGTGATGGGCCCCTACCAAGTCCTCGTTTTCGTGGTGTTAAACAAGTTGTTTGTGGTAACTACCTCCAATAGGGATAAAGAACAGAGCGAACTAGAGAAAAGAAAAGACACAGAGAAGTGCCTCAAAGCCATTTGGTTTAAACATACTGATAAGTTGCATGTGCGGCTCTTAGCTCCCCTTCGCTTTTGGATTTAAAATTAAACGGATACGGAATGATAGATCCTTCTGCTAGTCTGTTCAACCTGCATTCCCGCTCACAGCGTAGATTCCACTGCAAGACGTTGCAATGGCCTTGCCCTCATCTCTTCTTCTTCATCCCCCACTGCGTTCATCAAGACTGCAGAACCAGATTCTACAGGTTACTGCTGGTGCGGAGTTAAAATTGTTCATCTTGCGGGGGGGGGGAAGGTTTTTTTCTTGCCACATATGTCCAAAGTTTTGTAGAAGTTTCTTTTTTTTTTTTTTTAGTGTTCCCAAGTGTTTTTGGTTTGCTTTGGTTTCGCAGGCCACCTTCAGTCCTTGGTTGTCAGTGGGTTGTGTTCCTAGTGAGGTGGAGAGGTGGATAGGTGGAGACATTGTGTCAGTAAATACCGAATAGAATGGCAAATGTGAGAGTCTGGTATTTGAAAACGGTATGATGAAGCCGTGGTTTGGGAGAGCTCTCCAGGCCATAAGGTGCAGGGAACGGGCTTCTGTCCATGCCTGGCTACTTACGATACATGGGTGCTGAATGTCCTTGTTTGCAGAAGGAATGATGATCTCATTGAGGAGGAATTCATTCAGCTAGGTACAGAGTGCTCTGCCCCAGGGACTCATTGTTCGAGACAAAAGGCGGTCAATGGTGATTTCATGTGCATAGTGAGCTTGTTTAAGGGTCGAGGATACTCGGGCAGATGTAGCTGTGCTGGTGGCTTTTGCTTACCAAATGACACTTGAGAGAGAGGCTTTTTACTGCTGCGACACTAACGCATTGCTCTTTTTTCTAAATTTCTTTTAATGTTTTTGGCCCCTGTACCTTATAAGACTGCAGTCTTCTAGTGTCCTTTGTGCTGTTTGTGAATATTAGGAACTGGAAATATTATTGTAGCAGAATTCTGGTTTTCTTTGGCATGTAGTTTTAAAGCAAGTGAGTTTTCTATTTTGTTGCACATAAAAGCGTGGGTCTGTTTGTTTCATACGTTATTTCATTCCATTAAGAACCTAGGAAAATAAAAATGTTTGAATGAATTTAATGAGCCTATCCTGTTGTCCTTTTGTAAGGTCAATTAGATTATTCTTGTTTGTCTTCCATGAAGTGCCGCAGAGATTAAAAGAGAACTTCTAAGTGATGGAAGACTTGTTCGGGAATTAAAACTCTTTAGCCAAAAATCTGGAAAAGGAAAAAAAAGGCTTATTTAGGTAAATAAGTGCTTCAGTGAAGTAACTCAGAAAGAGAATTAGAACATTGAGTTTTGCAGTGGTTTTAGGTGGTTGCCACAGGACTGCACTGTGAGTTTATTGTTTGTAAAGGTGGCAGTTGTGCTTTTAATTCTAATAATAGATATAAATAGCCTGATGACGTGGGATATTGCTGTTGGAATTGTGTCCGCCAGCTGTGTACATGATGAAAGTAATCAGTAAGCAATGCATGGAAACCGCTGCAGAACTGAAGCAGGTCAGAAAAGTGCCTGAGTAGAATTAATACAGCACTGAAGTCCTCTTCTGGTCAGCAGGTGTGCTGATGGTGTGTTTGAACCAGTCGGAGAGCTGAGCCACTGGCTTGTAGCGACATCTTCGCTTGATCTGATTTTGCTCCGGTCCCTCGTCAGCGGCCTGAACGAACCTGCGCCGGTCCTGAGCAGGCTTGTGCTTGGTCAGGCTCTCTGAATGCGTGGAAAGAGCCAAGCAGCAGTGGCAGACACAGTGGGTTATTGAAGAGCTACCAGTGCTCTTGTCTTAAACAATAGTCATTGTTTGTTTGGGCATTGTTTGGCTTGAATGCCCTTTTTTTTAGAAGGTCCTTTTATTTCTCATCTTCAGACAGGGACTCTAGTGTTCTCTTCTGTGGTACAAATGCAATTTGCAGAAACGGGGGTTGGGGGGGTGGAATATACTGTAAATGTCCAGTCTTTTCTGTTCCTTCATAGTGACCCCCTGCTTTTTCTTCTAGTAAGAATGGACCACAATGCTCATTGAACTGCACAATCATGCACGTTTCAGTATAAATGCAGCTTTGACTCTTGCAGTGATCATAATTTACCTGCATTGATGATATGAAGCAATACCATGCTGTTTGTGGTGGCTGCAGAGCTCCTCAAGGTTGCAAACTCCCCCCTGGGAGTGGATGTCTGCAGAGATTATGAGAACCATGTTAGCCCCATGTTAACCACCGTGCCAGTGATCCGAACTGCTTGTACTGCCAACAATGACGACAGCCCACGTCATGTCTCTTTTCCACAGAGCCTTAAACAGCTTCAGTTGCTCCATTGTGCAGCCCATACACAGACGTTTAAAAAAATGCTGTGATGGCAGAGAAAGCTGATGTTCCAAAACATGCATGAGAGAAATGGAAAAAATATTGGCCGACAAGCACAAATATGTCATTTTTTTAAAACAGGGTCTATGCTGTTGTGGTTTCTTTTGTGATTTGAGTTGGATTAAATAAATTAAAGCGCGAATCTATCCGTGTGATAATAAGTGAAGAGCTAACTGAAGTCATTGATCTTCTTGAGTTATCCGTGAGATGACAACATTGTCATCGAAGCCGTTTGGCACCGCCTTTGTCAAGTATAAGTGTGACTTATCGTGTCAGAGGGGATATGTGAGGCAAGAAATGAGAAGGCTGGAGAACGTTTATTAAAAAAGCTTAGTATTAAAAAAAGAAGTCCATTACCAGCAATGACTTGATTGTGTTGCACCCAGTCCCAAAACTACAGAAAACATGAGTGCCTCAGTAAATTACCTGCATTTTCATAGGCAATAAATGTGTTAATTTTGACTACTGCATGGTAATATTTAGTAATTGCTACCAAAATATTAGTTCACTCCTCAGCACTATGTATAATAATATAGTTCATTCATTTCAGGATGCCTCATGTACTGTAATATAGAAAGAAACAAAGTAGTGCGTGCGGTTTGTTTAGCTACTTTTTTGTGTCCATGAGAAGCAGACTAGCACTCCAATTTTTATTGGAAGTGTTGGTTTTTAACAACAATGAAACATGCAGAAGAGCCATAATACTTTACTTACCCTTTTCCTTTTGTTTGCCGCTGAAGTGAGACGAAATGAATGGCGGTCTGTTGCAAATGACTGTATTAGACAATAAAGTTCAACAGAATATTGACTAAAAAGTTCACCAGAGGAAATACACGTTAATACTTCTCTTCCCAATCTTTTCACAAAGAGCCCTTCCCTGTTAAAACAATCAGACTGACTTCTGCTGCAAATGTTATTTTAAATAAACCATGCAAATTGTGGAAACTAGTGGAATTTCAGTGATTTGTGCTCTGTAACACCATTACCATACTGCGAAAAAAGCTTGCCTGAAGAAAAGTCAGTTTTCTGACCTCTTTTTGTTTCACATTTGGCACGCTTGCTCTTTTCTGTAGCATCCTGTTTACAGACAAGGATGGCAGGTGTATCCACCAGTACCTTTTACATGATGAAATTTTAAAATCGCAGCCTGGCCCAAAGGGAAATTAGACAAGCGTGTCTATGGAGGTTTTTGAAATTGTAGGGGGGTCTAGTGTGGTTAGTTTGCTCTTATTGAAATGTAGGTTGAGGATTATGTTAGGGGAACATCTGGACAGGCCAGTTTGCAGATGGTTCCTAGTTTGAACATCCTAAAGTGTTCAAGTGCAGGCTGAAGAAGAGACATATTAATACGTTTATTTTCAAGGTTTTATAGCAACCTAGTAACAATATAGTCAACGTCTTAAGCCCCTCTTTCCCTGTTTGTAATCTCATCACTTGTAATTTAGTATCTGCAACACAATAGAAGAATACTTCTTATAAACCTATACCTTATGTACATAAAAACATTATGTGTTCACATATAAAATAATAGGTTCACTAGTTCAAGTTTGGCGGGTTCGAGACAGAGTACGTCTTGCTTGCATGTTATTCTGTTGAAACCAACCTGCTAAAATCAGATTTTTAGTGACTTGTGATGGCTGCTAGAGAGATATGTGCCTTTTCCCTGGCTTTACTTGTCCTTATATTTGTTCAGTGCAGCTTCTGGTGAAAATTATCATTGAAAAGCTTTGAGCAGGACAAATATGTGCTGTTTAATTATATATGCATTATCAAGTTAGTAGGGAGGTGTTTTGCTGCCACCCAGAAAAAGTATTTATTGCATATTTTCATGATAGCTGTCATATACCTACATGGTGGTAAATTATTAAGTAATTTAATGAATTTGATCACATGATAGTAAATTATAGCACAATTCACGTTTACTTATTTTAAAGCCTGGAACTCAGTAACGAGAACAAATGGACGTGATGCTTGACTGCATTGGAACTTTTGTTGGAGAAACACAAATCAAAAAGAGTCCTTACTTCCTTTAGAAACCCCTTTCCCAGCTATGCTGCATTGTTATTTAAGTTCCCATGCCATGTGATATTACACAGCAAGGAAGTGAGCTGTTTTCAACATGGTTTAATTATTTTCCAATATATTAAAACTTAATACTCTTCTTGTATGTGTGGTGGCTGACATACAGATCCATGATAATCACATTGCAGTTATGTTCTCACTATTCACAATGTGAGCTTCTGAACAGCACACATCGTCCCTTATCCTGTTTGGATTTTTGTACAAACTAAATAGATTACTAATTAGAAACTGAAGAGCGCGTGCATAAACCTTCCTTTCTGGTGTGGCTCATTCAAAAAAACCTGAGATCGCAAAGTGTTCACACCGAGAGAAGTAAAATGATCTGAACTCAAGCGAAGCGCGGCCTTCTTTGGCTGTAACGAAAACAAACTCTAAAGGGGATGGGGTATTTTCGGAACATTTGCATTGTGGTTCCAAGCTTAACCTGCACTCATTTCGGGGGTTAAAAAATTAAACAAGTGTGAATAATAAAGTCAAAGTCTGTTCTGGCATGCGTTGTCCATCTCTGACTTCAGGATGGAAGTCATAACTAGACTTTACGGTTATGAGCAGCAGTGTTCAACCTCTTGTTTGTAGTACTATAGCCTCCTGGGGAAAGCTCTTAATTCCCAGTGCTTATAAATATAATGCTCACTATTGGGGGCTGTCAGTCACCCTGACAAGCTGCAGTCTCCCGATTGCTCACTGAGGTACAAAACAGACGTATAACATTAAAAAAAAAACTTTCCTTTTTCCTTTCTGTTTGTTTATTTAAGTGCTGCCATAAAGACAGATCCAGAGAAATCTAACACAAATGATATTTCCTGCAAAACGACCACAAAGATGTTTTGTCTGCTATTTGATTATAATTGCTGTATCAGATTGCAGTTTCTAACTTGGGGCCCCTTTTGTTTATTAAACTTGTACTTGTATTTGTTTACTTTATGGGAGAGAACTGTAATTAGCAGATACGAGTATTGCCAATCTTTTCTTGCTCAGTACGTGCCGTCTTCTGCATTCCCATGTCAGGCTGAGCCTTCTGACATCATGCCTGTGGGCTATGCTGTGAGTGCAGACACCTGGGAGTTTCTGTAGTGGTTTAAGCACTGTTGGTGTCCCCTGTTCAGGATGATTAAATGGTTCTTCTCTGGAAAGTAATTTGAGTGCAGAGTGTATTATAAGAAGCCGCATCCTGTCCATTGATCCTCGCATTTGATGTGTGAATTCTGCTCCTGATTTCCAATTTGAAAGAACTCACAATCTTCATCCCTACCTTGTCAAGAAAATAACATGCTTTCCTCCATGTAGACTTCCATTTGGACATCACGGCATAGGATGATAGCTCTGGGATCATGGAAAGATCAGGAAATGTTTTTGCCAGTCCCTTCTGGCTTCACGGCATATACACATTCAGACAAAAATGACGAGCCTGATAATGCTGGACTGGATAGCTGCACATTTCGAAGACTGAAAACAAAACTGGGTAGAGGAGGTTGCAAGATTCTGGTTCAGGCTTGTTTTAGGATTCAGTTAAAACAGCAGGGAGCTTATTTTTCAGAAATCAGAACCATGTATGGTAACTGAAGCCTAACGATGCTGCCTTATTGATTGGACGAGTGTCTGATTGAATATCTGGGGTATCCTATTCCATCCACTCCTGAGAATGAAGAGCCTCTGCTTGCCAAAGCCTGTAATGATGGATCAGTTCAGAGTCCTGGGAATGAGAGTTGGAAACTTTTTTTGATGTAGGTTTTTTTCAGGACAACACAGCCAGGTAATTACACGTAGGTACAACTGTTAGAAATGCAGAACCGTAGACAGCCAGTGTGTTTGTTGTAATCCTGGCTCTTGAAGACGTATGACACAAGCTATGCAGCCCCTGTTATTGCAGCTGATAACCTGGTATCATTCAAGAAAGAGCTTGATGAAATCCAAATGGGTGAGATGGGTTGAATGACCTTTTCTTGTTATCTTCCCATGACTCACTTTAGTATCCATCTGAATGAAGGCAGTGCAGCTCATCATCCATTCTCGTGTTCTAGCAGTCCTTCGCTCATCATTCCTATAACCCTTATCCTTTGTATCATCCTAGAAATCCTGTGACTTTCCACTTCTTTATCAGACCTGCAGCAAGATGGATTCTTATTTCAGGACTGCCATCCTTCCAGTCCGATCTTCTTACTGCAGTCTAAACATTGAGTGCAGTATTCATCTTGCTAATTATCAATTAGAAACAATGGGCTGGTGCAACATTCTCTTGGAAAGCAAACATAGGAGTGGACCATAAGGGCTGTAGCTTATAGAAAATGTGAGTTAAACGTTTTTCAGTGAAGTGACCATACTCCTTGACGAGTGTACCATGTATGGTCCGTCTCCTCTTTGCTGAGCAATAACATGGCACAGACTTTTCTACACTGAAACAACATTGTGAGGCATAGGATTTCTCAAGAGAACCATTTCATAACGGCCGTGGGAAAAAAAAGGCGGGGTGTTATTTTTGTAATTGTGCGGGTGCTGTGCTTTGTGGAAAGCGTATGAGGGCATTTTGTTTGAATTTCTGGAAACTTTTAGGCTACTTAGTTAGTAGCCAAATGTTGCGTACAGTGGAATGGCAGTGTGTTATGAAACACTCTGTTGTCCATCACCCAGACGTGATATCCTTCTCTGCTTGTGGTCCTGTCAGCACAGCACTCCTTCAGTTCTCTAAAAAGTGACAGGGAGTTGCTGCCAGAGGCTGAGAGGATAATAGCCCCAGTGTTCAGAAAACGTGCTGACACACTCATTGGTTGAGGCATACGAGGTGCTAGTGTAACAAGCTTTAATCAGTTGGGCGACCCTAAACTAGAATGTTTAGCTTCCCAACAGAATTGGACTGATGGTTAGATGAGAGGGATTTTAAATAAACATCTTTAAGATCAAAGTTTCTTGCACTTTGACAACTTCACAGTAGAATCAGGGGAATTTAGAGAAACAGTGGAGCCATTCAATAGATTCTAGATGCCATGTTTGGCCCCACTGAAGCAGGGTAGAGTTAGAAAAAAAAGCTGAAGGTAGTCCTAAATTCTTCTCTTCATGTTCAACAGGCAGTGTGGGAGAGAGCAGGGGCCGAAATTCCTCAAATGCACAAATTAGAAGCTGGCGAATTTTGTGGATAAGAGGTTTAAGTTATTGCATTTCATAGCCACGGTAATATTTGTCTCTCTCCTTTTTAAAAATTTAGTGATGGGATACATCTTTGGGTTTTTTTATTAAGTAATATTTGAGGTCTGGGCAGGACTGCGCACTGACAAAAAAAGACAACATTTTTTTCCAGTGTAGAACTTGCAGTCCTAGTTGTATAGAAAGGTCCAGTTTATGTGCTGAAGTTGTTATTTCTTGATTTTATGTGATTCTTTTATACCAGAAATGTTATACCCTTGTATGGAAGTACAGAAGAAATGTGTGGATGTGGCCTGTTTCTGGATAAGCAGCAGATCATCTGCATGTGTCATCACTGGTCAGGGGATATTCAGAAGGAGGACATTTTGTGGATCCACAAAACGGGTTTTTCCAATGGGTTTATCTTCCAGAGGCAATTCTTTAGTGCATACTGTACCTCGTTATTTGAGAATATGGCTGCAAATAGGTTTGTTATAAGTGATGTTCATCTCGATTCATTCTGAGAAAAGGAATGCTAAGGAACTTGCTCTGTGAAGCTGTTGGAAGGTACTCAATGTTCATTTTGAGAAATTGGACATATCCTCTCAGACAGCTAGTGAAATAAAGAAAAATAAAGGTGAACTATTTTCGCTAGCTTTCTTTTCAATGAGACTTAATGTTCTGACATCATGGCCAATGGAGTTTAGGTATAACTTAGGTATAATTTTCACTTTTACTTTCATATCAGAGTAGTCTGGACAGAGCATAGTTTACTCATAACCTTGAAATACCATAGTTTTTTTTTATTATCATCTCGGGTCTGATAAGCAAATGATCCAATCATTTCTTCGATCTTATCCGTGTGGATGTCTCCTTCAGGTTTTGCAGTATCGGTGTAACGTTGTTTGTTGTGCTGCTATGGCAACGTAAATATACCAACACTAAAACAGTTTCCCAAATTCCCCATTGTTGAACTTTAGGGTTTCGACGGAAGTGAAAATACAATGTAGCACATTGTATGAATTACAGGACACGCTCATTCTGTAAGTTTTTGTTTTAGTCCACTTTTTAAATAGTTAATCGCAAATATGGGACAGTATTGGCGATACGCAGGTGTGTTTCCTGCAGGCACTTGGAGAGTTCAAAGTTTCTTCAGGGTCGCCTTAATATGAATGAAAGTGTGACAGTTAAAAACAGCTCCACCATTGACACTGGAACAAAGTGTTCCTATCTCCAGCATAAAACGTATTCAAATTTACACCTATTACTGATAAGCTAGCATTTGAAATACCAGTGTTTGGGCATTTCTTCATGGCAGCCATTAAGTAAACTATGTGTGTCTGTTGATCCACTGCTTGATCATCTAACCGATTTGTACAAAGATGAAAGATTCTCTAAACTGCCTTTATATTTTTGGAAGAAGTGATTTGTTTGCCAGCATTGTTTGATTTGAACTATGAAACGATGCAGGTTTAAAGATAAGAAACCACCCATTTGGTCAGCATGGGCATCAGCTCTCCTCATGCCTTAATCTTCTGATCATTTCCAGAATTAAACTCTCATCCTGCACCTGCAGTAATCTAGATGAGCTTGATGCAGTCCCATTCTGGATTTTCCAACTCCCAGTTATATGTACCTAAAGCGTTATATATTTGTTCTTAAGTTAAAGAAGTTTCGTTCCCCTTGACTGTCCATTTAAATCATTCCTTTCATTCCTTGGATTACTGTTTGCTTATTCTCTGGAAATTTTCCTTTCCTGTGGTGTCGATGATAAAAAGATCGAAACCATGTTCTAGGTGGGGTGGGGCCGAAACCTTGTACTTTGTGCAGGAGACCTGTGCAGATTTCTGTGCTTTCTGCTATCAAACCCAAGGTTTCTTTTGGCATCTTAAGAAAGTGTCTCTGTGACCTGGTTTAAAGAAGTAGCTTGTACTGTTGGCATGTCTTCCTTTTATTGTTACTTTATTGTTTACTGTCTCACGCTATGTGTGCTTTTATTATAGATTATAGTATTATTGCACTCTTATACCTTATTCAGGCCTGGCATGAAGCTTTTACACTTGAAAGAGATCTGAGTTGCTCCGTTCCTTTTTCACTAATAATAATAATGCATCGTGATACCGAACTTTGTCCAGTTAAAATGAGAAGAGTTACCGTGAGTCCGTCAAGACAATGGAAGCAAAAGACATGGTCAAGAATGATCAGCTTTCGGTCCCTGCAGGGTCTGATGCAGACGCTCATACTGTTGCCTGATGTTTATAACACGAGTGCAGAAGAGCTGGGTCAAAGCTGGAATTTTCCCACTATATTTAAGGTGCTTGTTTGCTCCATGTTAGCCAGGTCTGTGGAAATGTCTTGTGAAAAACTGCTGGCTGGACCATAATAACCATCAGAGCTCTAGAGTACAGTGACAGCAAATTTTAGGGTGTGGAAGAACTGAAGAGTGATGCAATGGGGAGATAAAACTATTTCACATAAACTGTATATATTTTATTATATATGTGCTTTTATTATATATTATAGTATTATAAACTGTATAAGATCACAACAAGTCTTTAGCTTTTTTTTTGCTTGTTCACTCGTCCCCTCTTTTGTGTGCATTGACTGTAATTTATAATGTTTATTTCATGTTTTTATGACATGTCCCTCTGAAGGGCTGTTGTTTCTTGTCATATTAAATCTGGGAATTTCCTAAAAGTTTGTACCGTGAAGTGTTTGGTTTTTCGTTCAAGCGGTCAGGAGGCTGAAACTGAATTGTCTGGTTAAGACTACTTCAGCTGGTTGAGTCAGGCTTATCGTCTATCTCCAATGTTGTCTGTTTTGTAAGGCCTGAAGAGAGAAAAAGTGGTTCTTCAAGATAGCTCAAGATTAGCAACCGAAACAGTTCTGCTAAAAAAAAACGCTATTCAAATGCAAGGAATTGCTAGCAGTAATTTGCTTCTTGTGTTTCGGTCCTGTGAAGAGTTTGTCAGTCTTTTCAAAAGCAACTGTTATTAGTATCGCTGCTTATCATGGAAGTAGTCTTACCAGAAGAAGCAGAACAAGAAATTGAACAATTAATCAAAAATGATGAATACCTGTACATTCACTGAAAAAACCGACCTTTTAATCATTCCTGTTTAGCAATTTAGTCCAATTAAATAGTGTACCCTCGAATGAAAGATGGAAGAGGCCAGGGGCTGTCATGGAAAGAGGTTGAGTAATGTGATTTAAAAAAGCTGGTAAATGCTGAGGAAGATTTTGAGCAGTTTGGTGGGTGCAGGCTAGGCAACGTTCTTCAAGCATCAAGTGACTGATATTCCTCAGCCGAGAAAGGGATTTTGCATCTGAATGCGTTATTAATTGCTTTTCTTGGTGGCGTTTTGACTCGTCCGCCTGGCCAAACTCCCGTGCCAGGGCGAAACCTTCAGACTTTTGTTTTTTTGCTAATCACGTTAGGAAGGAGGCGGGGAAAATAAAGAAGAGTGAAACAATGGAGCAGTAATTTATCAGAACTATTAAATGTTCCATAAATCTGAATGGGCTCCTTTGTTTTGTAATGCAAGTCTTTAATCCCAGCTCCAAGCCTTCAATTCATCACTTTTATTCCCACTTTGGTATGATTTCCATTGTTCTCCATGAGTAAGGCGCTGTCTTTTTAAATTATTGGTCCTGCGAAAGGTTTATCGGGGTCGGTTTGGAGACAATTTTTCCAACTTTGCAGCCTGTGACGATGTAGTTTTGGCTCTTTCCTCTCTCTTTTTCTTTCCCTTGCACTCAAGTGTCACTTTAATTCCCACGTTTTCCCACAGCTCCGTGGAGCATAAAAAAGCCTTCTTTGAGTTTTTTTTAAACTTTTTATTTAACTGTGAAAGCACTTACAGATAGAACAAAAATAATGTTATATTCTGTTTTATATAATTGACCTTATTTACATTATGCCAGCATTTGGAAATATAATTAGTAAAAACCCAACAAATGGCTAATAGCCTGCACAAAAAGATTGCTTCATCTTCTATCGCAGAATAAAATCAGAAGTTAGTGGGGTCATAATTTTAATCCAGGCTTGCGAGTATTTGCTAAACCTCTCCACTTGTAACCCAAGAGAAAATGTTTTCTTTTTCATTATATAAGTCTCCTTCACAACATTGATCTGTTTGTTCAAATCTTGAGGGGTCTTCATCATGTTTTGACCCTAAAACACATTATTGTCAACACTTTATCTCTCCTATGTCATCTTTATAAAACAAGTATTTTGTGAAGGAATACTTAATAAACAATAGTGTGTATATTACCAGTTGAGAAATGCACACTGAATGTCAAAAACATCAAGCTAACATGATATGTTGCAACCTGGGCCTGTGAGGTTTTTACTCAATGTTGTAATGTTCCTCACCCATACCCTGAGGCTGGACTAGATAGCCATCTCTTCTTTGCTTTTAAGGTATAGACAAAGATAGGGAAACAATCTGAAAAGTATGATAGCAGTTCGCAGTTGTCCCTTCATTTTATGTGAAATTTATACACTAAGGGTGTGTGCAAGTCCATAGAACAATGACTTTTTTTGTGGAAAACTCAGCATGCTCATAATTAGTCCTAGTCCTTCAGTAGATTACTGAACATTTTGACCACATTAACGCCCTTTTAGTGGTGTGGTTTTCATTCATACTTTATAAAACTGGTATTTGACCAATCTCCTGCTCATCTGTTTAAAAAAAATGCAATGTGGAGATCTTTTGCTAAACTGTTTTTGAATGCGTGGGCCTTTCTGTGTGGCTTGTTGTTGTAGTTTGTGTATGTGTTTGCTAGACTAATAATATTGTATATAAAAACTGAACACAATTTGAACACAGGCCTAAAGATAAAAAAATGGAATGTCTGTGGTAAGGGATAAAATGAATGAATACTGTCTTACGTAATAGTGTTAAGATAGTTAAGTGCATGTCTACCACAGGAAAAACAGCCCTCCAAAATACAAGTTTGTTACTCCTGGGGATACTTCTGTTGGACATTTACAAAAGGGTAAAGGATTAACTTGGTTTTTAGAGGCCCTGGAAATGCACTTCTGTGTGGAAACAGTATGGAACATAAAAATTGAAATTGTAAATAAGCAGAAAACGTGCTAGACATAAACTGTAGATATTATCAGAGTTCTTTGTCTATTATCCCCTATGTATTATGCTGGTATGGTACTATGTATTCGAGAGTGTGGGGGAGAACTGCTTCCAATTATGCCCAGAATTCCATTTTAATTTGGCATTTTATATAAGCCAAATCACTTTAGACGCCAGTGTGTGTTGTGCCCAATACATAATGCCCTTTTTGTGTATATTGTGTTTTTTTCATGACAAATTTTTAAAAACTCATTGCAGCTGTAAATGTTACTATGAAAGTAAATATTTAGTCCGAAGAATGAACTCAGTGGCTGTTAGAACTGCCACTGAATGAAATTTTATCAGATTTATAACTAGAGGTAGCAAGGCCAAATGGATTTAATAGTACATATTTTATATAAGTTTAATTATTTTTGTTACAAAACGCAATTGATATTTCTTGCCACTTTTACATACTGTAACTGTCCCATGTCTGTTTTTTATTGAGACTTAAACTTATCTCAGTTTTTTTAAACCTTCTTGATTTTAATATTTTGGAAGGTTTTCCAAAATGTTGGAAGCCTAAGAGACCCTAATGGTTTTTAGTTTGTCACACATCATGGAACTGTTGGATTGACTAGATTTTAGTGCCTCATCTAGGTAACTGAGTTAAATCCTGTGGAGAGAAATCTGCACACATTTATCAACCAGGCTGTTAAATGATAATGTAAACATTCATTTTCCCCTATGCCTGATATCAACTTTAAAGCTTCTTTGAATGAACACTGCATATTACACATATGATGTCAAATCATTTGACTATATAAAAACTGTAGGAATTCATAACACTAAAACTATTTTCTCTCTTAATTCAACCAGGAAATTCACCTTACTTCTGAAAATAGTTGTCCAAACTGAACAATTTGTAAGACAAAAAAACAAATCAACTTAAAGCACCAAAAGAGAGATGTCTGTTGACGAGTTAATACAGATTGTTGCTGAATTGAGACTGTAATTTCATAATTTCAGGTTGCAGTGAATTTTTTATTTTGCCAAAGGGAGCATCACTTTAGCTATCCCAAAAAGATGAAAAGAACCAGGACACTTAGTTTAGTGGTTCTTAAAGAAGCTTTCAAGAAATGTTAGTGATTGCACTTTTTCCATTTTTTTTTAACTTGGCAGTATTATTGCTGTTTTTAGTTAGCTATTCCTAAAAATAATGAGAAATGTGGAAAAGTAACGGCTGTTAATGAAATAAAAAAAGTATGGCTGTGGCTTGGAGTTAATTAATGTGTGCATCTGTACTATATAAGAGGTTCACATTGGATTAGAAAGGACATTCCATAGAGTTTAGAATCCAAATAGTAAGAAATTTGTCAAGTGGTAATCCTTTCCTGGGACAAGTTTCTAAATTTTTGCCAACCAACCAAATTAAAACATCAGTGGTTGGTAGGCCTCAGTGGTAACCCAATCCCTTGTGTAGTTTTGACAGTATCTCTGCAGCAGGCTGGGGTAGATTTCTTCATCTGGTGGACTAACCTGTTGGGATAAATTCCTTCCTTAGCGATGTATACAGTAGGTGCTGGGAGCAGTCTTGCTGGCAGCTCAGGTGATCAGCTGTCAGTGGGTTTTCTGTGGGACTAACCAGACAGCATGTTGTGACGTCTTGGCTGAAGAGCTTTCCTATGGTCTCAGCCTTCTTTCATTTTAGTGCCATATGTACGGGACCTGTTCATTATATTAAAAAAACTATTTCTAACTCAACATTACAGACGAAACGGACTGCAGCATCATTCATTATATTTCTTATATACATAGTAAGATAAGCTCTGGGCCATTGTGAGTAAAACAGGCATAAACGGTCATTCCCACTCATTCATTAGCCATGATAATTCAATTCAACCATCCATTCATCCACTGTCTAATCTGCTTATCCAGTACAGGGTGCAGGGGAGCCCGGAGCCTCTCCTGGCAAGCTATGCGCACGCTGCAGGATACATACTGGATGGGATGCGAGTCCATCGCAGAACACACACTGATATCAGGGCCAGTTTCCCTAACCTACCAGTATGTCTTTGGATTGTGGGAAGAAACCCATGTGAACACGGGGAGAAAATACAGACTCCATACAGATACAGTAGTACCTCAAGAACTGAACGCAGGGCCACAGTGCTGATAGGCAGCAGTGCTTACCACTGCACCATCCTCAGATGTGAACTTATCCAATTTTCGTGTTTTACCTTTCCTGCTGTTATTTAATGTCTATTTTTCTACATATAAAACCTTTGCCACTCAGCTTAAATGGAGCCATCTTCAGTAACTGGTTTATTTGTTTTCCATGGTGAGCACTATCTCAGCTTTTTAATGAAAGAGTACATGTTTTAAGTTATTGAAAAATATGCTAAATAAGATTTTGTTTTTTACTAGTTTAAATGAATTTGTGAAATTGCATAGTTTGGGTGTGAGGTAGAGCCTGTAACGTGACATTACCGTCATTCCGAACACTCGGAGGCCCGGTGAATAAAGAACGACGGCAGTGGAATTTTCTGCTTGGTATTTTTGTCAGGCTGAGTGGACTAGCAGTTTAGCGGATTAGCAACACTTGGGAAAAGGGGACTCTCTCTTTCCTGAGTTGACCCTAAACTTCAGGATAATGGGCTGCCATGGTGATAACCTCATTACCGAGACGACTTCACGGTGGGTCGGCAGAGACTGCGCCAAGTTTGGTAATGGCATCACCAACCCCCTCCCCTCCTCCCCACATGCAAAAGAAACAGCTTCCTTTGCGTTTTCAGCTTGACGCGTCTCAAAGCCACCTCAAAACGACAACCGCTCCCACGTTTTCCAGAATTACTTTTGTTAGAGGTTCTGCTCCAAAAAGTTTGAATTCTGCTGCGCTTTATTTCAAGTCAGATGTTTCACTTCAGGCGTATTATTCATGTTATGATTATCAAAAGGTCTGCCCAGCCAAAGGCTTGCATTCCAGAAGCTCTTTACAGTAAGGAGAATGCGTTCCAAACTTTCATTAAGCTGTGCAACGCTGCAGGAACATAAAACATTCATTGAACCCTGCAGAATGACCCTTTAGAAATGAAGAATTTGAGGAATATGATTTTAGTAACATCAGTGTTCAGTTTTTGTAATTGTAAATTAATGAGAGCATGAAAGTAACAAAGATTCATCCCATGTGTTAATGAATATACATTGTGGCTTCTCACAGCTGTAATAGTCACTCCTCAAGAATGCCGTTCACTGATTTGTTAAGTGCAATAAGTACTATTTGTTAAACTGTATTTGACAACTATATCTCTTCTACTGTATGTTTACTGAACACTTCACATCACTTTCGATAACTGCTTATCCAATTCAGAGTCCCGGACCCTATGCCAGGAAGAAGTGGGCATTCACTCTGGACAGGGTGCCTGTACTTCACAGGGCAGACACAAATATACACCCACTCACACCAGGGCCAGTTTTCTCAGAAGCCAATTAACCAATTAACCTAAAAGTATGTCTTTGGATTGTGGCAGGACACCTGAGCACCCAGCAGAAACCCAGGCAAACAAGGGAAGAACATAAAACCCACACAGATAACCCTCCAGGATCTGAATCCGGAGCCTTAGCGCCGCGAGACAGCAATGCTAACCCCAGTGCCACCGGGGCCGCCTCCTTTTGACCACGTTCATCCAAACGTATGTGTAACAGAGCTCAGGGCAGCGAGCATGTTACAGAAGTGACATCAGCACTTCAAAAAATATATAGTGTTGGATCAGAGGAGCTGGTCCTGTGGAACGTCACTGCTGTCTAGGGAAGGTGTCGTGTCCGTTTGAATCCCGACAGGGCTAGAGAAGAGCTTCACGTGTTGCACTGGAGCCCCGACTCTGATTTTTCAGGCTGACCGTTTGTGTATCCAGGAAGAATCTAGGAAGAAGTCTTTGGTGCAGCTGAGTTTGCTACATTCTAGGGAGTGTGGATCCGCACTTCACCAGCGACTATGAATTAATCCTGGCAGGGCTAGAACAGCTTTCACATTGTATTACTTGGGAAAGTATCCTCGTGTAGGTTAGGACTCCAAGATTGACAATATAATTTGGCAGCTTTATAGAAATCTTTGGAGCTGTGTAAAAAGGTATTACCACTTTGGGACATACACATCTCTTCCTCGTAATGTCCTCCTTTCACCCAAGGTGTCTTATAGACCCATGTCTACTTGGCATTGGACCAACATGCAATGTGGGTTCCAGTGTGTGGCCTTAGTTAATTTTAATTGGAAAAAAAGGCTAAGAAAAATAGAGACACGCTGAAACGAAATGCACATCTTCTTCCAGGGGTGCTGGATTAGACTTACAGCAGCAGCTGATCTGGTAGCATGGTGTTCTCACAGCAGGGATATTCTCCCCCCAAAGCTGTGTGCTGATTGAGATAACATTGAGCAACCCTTTGGGGATCCCCATGTGAAGCCCAGCACTAATGAATTAGGCTGTGCACTGGCTGCAGATCTATTGAACAGAGGGATAGGTTTACCACTGTCTGACAGTGGGAGCTCAGTGCACAAGCTTAGCAAGGCTTTGCCAAAGGAATGTCTGGACGGGTCCTGCTCGTTTGTGAAAGCGCTTGTCTTTGCTGTTAGTACGCCAGTATGGGAGAGCCCCTCGTCCATCACATGCAAGTGCTGCACACTGTTTGGACTGGAGTCATCAAGATGTTTTTCCAGTTGCTGTGTTCCTAGTCCATACTCCTCCTTAAGATAAGCCATGTAATGTGGGATTTGCACCATTCAGAGGTACCAGTTGTTCTTCATTTGCAGTATTTTACTCATTTGGCTGTTTTAAATTGATGGGAATAAGTGTTTTATTGTATTGCGCAGGTTATGTCTCTTTTTCTCAGTATTTGAAAACTCATATGACATAAAATTCCAAATAAATCCTGGGTATACAAATGTGGAAGAGTGAAAGTAAAATTTAATTGAATAGGCAAACTAGAATTCTCTCATACCCAAAACAGGGGCCAATTGAAAATGGCTCGTTTGCACGCTACGTTAGTGGTTCCTGGAGTGCCTCTGTCTCTTCGGCTTTATATTCAGCTGGATTCTGAATTACCACAGGAAACTGGCCACTTGAATTGAACTTTTCTTAATATGACCCTTTTGACCTGTTTCTTCACTCTGTAGTCAGTCTCAGAAGTGCACTGCTACAGGTGGATTTCTGCCTGGAATGATTTAATGCTACACATTCATGCCTGGAAATTTAGAAAGTGTTTTGTCGCACCTCAGTTTCCATAAGAGGTTGAGCTGTTGTTCAAATAAGAAAGAGCTCTTTTCTGGTGAGGAACTAATCAGACACAATTTGCACTAACTCTGAATCTAGCACTTTCACAACAAAGCAATCTTTGCTCTGCAGAGGTCCAGTACTTGCAGACCACACCTGAATGAAGATAATTTGTATGGGGTAGGACATGATTGCTTATGCATATGCATAGATTCTCTGTTGTCCCTGGTTTCTCTATCCTTTTCTAAATGCATTTTCAAGAACAGTATGCAATTTTCTGTAAGAAAAGCCGTTTTAGAACTCCATTTAAAAAAAAATAGAATATTTGAGGGTTCATGTCACTGGTTATAGGAACACGGGTCGAGTTCATATCTACTTTTAGATCTAATTTGAAGTCATATCTGTTTTGTTACAGATTAAACCAGCAGAAACAAGAGCTCTATTGTTGTCAAGTGTACATTGATATAGACTATGGAGGGTGTGGTATTCGTAAATATATTTTATGCAGATGTCAAATGAAAGTAAAAAGGACCTTTGGAAGTTTTATTCTAAACCTTATGTTTATCTAAATTATGGTCTTATTTAAGGTACCTGTATTTCGTGAAGATATTCAGAAAGGTCAATAACTTACACAAATATAGTACAGTACTATGCCAGGTCTTTAACTGCAGGAATATGAAATGCGTGAAGAGACTGTCAGCTTTGTTCTGTAGACTTTCCCTAAACCTGAAGTGCAGCATTCAATAGGTCTTCTGTGATTTCCTCGTTTTCAGTATCCCAGAACATAATGAAAATGCACTGTATGTACAGTATATACATACATATATATATATTTATTTCTGCCTGCTTTGGCATGAGACCCAAAGCCTGCAGATGATTCTGTGCTGTCTTAATTTATTTTGACTTGTGGTTTTTCTTCATCAAATGAAAAATGATGAAAATCCCCTGCACCTAGAGTGAGAATATTGGCAATGTTCATTATGTTACATAAGCACAGTAGATTCCAGCCCTAAAGCTTTGAATGGTGCTGCCTCAAAACAAAGTTACCATGCTCATTAGTAATTTGATGTGGAACACCGCCTATCCATTTTCTGGATGGGATTCCAGTCCACTGCAGTGTGCAAACACACACTCAGTGCAGGAATTTGCCCAGAAGCCACTTCACCTACCACCTGTCCTTGGACTGTGGGAGGAAACCAGAGCATCTGGAGGAAGCCCACGCAAACATGGGGAGAACATACAAACTCCATGCAGATACCGTAACACTCCAGGTCCATAATTCAACCCAGGTCCCCAGGGCTTAAGTAGAAGAAACTGTAAACACATTTTGGCATAAGTGTGAACAAATCTCATATGTTGTACACTTGGGAATAAGGTGGGATAGTTCAGATCATCTGTCTTTTTAATGAAGTAAATGAAGTGAAAAAAATGAAGTGTTTTGTCACATTTCTTTAAAAAAATAATTGTGCCTTGTCAGGGTTCCTGGAGAACATCCTCTTGGTGCGTCATTAATGATCGTCCCCACTGCTTCTTGTCTTTAGCAGTCTCCTCAGAATCTGTTTGTAAGGATGTTTTCCAGAGCTGGTTTAGAATTCAGTAGTGAACTGTGCAACAGAGTACAATGGGATGTGTAAGGAAATTTGGGAACAAACGCTGATGATAGCTAACCTGCCCTTCTGACAGTCCAACTCCGAGTCCTGTTTTTTCCTCTTCTCATTTCTCTTACACACTTCCTCTTTTTATCCTCTATTTACTGGGCTTTTGCTGGTACAGCTCAGCCACATGGATCTGGGTGTATCTGGCGGCATGTTGGGCCAAGGTTCAGCTATGTGGCTCATTGTTTTCCGCAGGGTGACAGGATGTTTGTAGGAGATGGCTGATAGGCTGCACAAAGAAGGAGGGCCCAAGCAGCGAGCCCTGCTCCCTGCAGCGAATGTGTAGGCCAGCGGCAGGGCTGTCCCCGGCTCTAGGTGGGGCCGACGCTGACTGGAATTTCCTGGATTAGGAGAAGGGATTTACTGCAGCTCTGTGCGCTTTCAAATATTCTCTCTGGCTTTTGGCACACTGAAAATGTTAAGAAGCACAGGCATGTGGATAATAAGAACCTCTTGACATTGTTGGTTTCACAATTTCTTACATTTTTGGAGTTTTATTGATTTTTGTAAATGCACAGGAGGGTGAAGTTACCCCAGTATCAGTCTAGCCAGTAAATGCCATGCATGCTTGTCGAATTGAGTCTCCTCATCGTCTACCTAATCCCCCTGTTTTCTCAGCCTTGTGTTTCAGCTAAGCGCGTCTGCAAAAAAATAATGTTCTCATTTGTGCCTTGGATAAAAGAATCAGCAGTCTGTGAATCAATAATAAGATAAGATACAGTCCATTTTCTAGACTGAGAACATTTGTTGTTCCCATCTAAACCCCTTTCTCATTTAACATCACGTTCTCATATCAAAACCCGTTTTCTCTAAAACGTATTACAGAAAAGGTCTGAATTTTGACACTGTGCCCTGTGCAATATTTTATTCTTCTGTGATATGGAGGAAAGGTGCTTTGAAGCAGTAGGTTATCAGACTGGAATCTCTATAAGCCACTGCTCTATATTGAAATGCCTAGCATGTTTGGAGCTGCAGGAGTTTGAGATAACCCTTTATTTAACATAGCTGAGAGACCAAAAAGCTAAGTTAGCAGCTTCTTGCAGACTTGTATTTAGATGGAGTTGAGGCTACACCTCAGCTGTATCAGCTCTTGGATGTTTGTAACTTGTCTGTCTGCTCTGGTTCTACATACTATGTATGCTTTTATACTAGCTGAAATGGGATCCTGGCCTAAGAGTCAATAGAAGGCTATAGAGTTTTGGGATTTTTGCTTAGGGATCTTACTTAAGAGATTCACTACTTCGATACCCTGGAGTTATAAATCAAGTTTACTGTTAAGAGTATGTTTGAAAATACATTTCCAGAGTGTAGTATTTTATTTTACAGCTGTGAGAGATTCTGGCATAATATAACTGTATAGTTGCAATCTTTAATCTAGAGAGACATTTTATGTTAGAGTGCCTCAGTTTCTCATAGTTCTAGTAATGAATTGTATAGATCTGATTGGATAACGTCATCTCTTTCCTTGTGCAGGCATGTTGTGAAACAAATTCAGTTCAATGCATCTATGAGAAACTAGCTTTGCCATCTTGAATTACTGTGACCGTTGTGTCTGCCCTGCTTGCAGACAGCAAGGCCATCGTGGACGGGAACCTAAAGCTGATCCTGGGCATGGTGTGGACCCTCATCCTGCACTACTCCATCTCCATGCCCGTGTGGGAGGATGAGGGCGATGAAGATGCCAAGAAGCAGACACCCAAGCAGAAGCTGCTGGGATGGATCCAGAACAAGATTCCTGACCTGCCTATCACCAACTTCAGCAACAACTGGCAGGATGGGCGGGCACTGGGGGCGCTGGTTGACAGTTGTGCCCCAGGTAGGTCTTCTCCCACCATCACTAGGCATCTTGCCAAGCCCAGAAGTCATAAGACCCCTGTAGGGACGTGCTGTGGAGCAGAGACCCCACCACCTCAGAGTCTAACCATGATGCTAGCTGACTGACTAGCAGTAGAGAGACACGTGACACAAAAACACGTGACTGATTTCCAACACAGACACACAGTATGAACTATGTGCTCCTCTTTTTCTGTTGGCCTTTTGTGTTGTCTGTCTAGCCTTTGTTCTTTATATTTGCTTGAGTGTTTCTTAATGCATTATGTGTAGGACTGTTCAGAAATTTCTGCCTTTCTTCTGGCCTGAGCTCATGCACTGGTGTTTAATGAGGCAGAGAGCCGATCAGTAGCTGTTTGGTCTTGGCATTGCAGGCCTGTGCCCAGACTGGGAGACCTGGGACACAGTGAAGCCGGTGGAAAATGCTCGAGAAGCCATGCAGCAGGCAGATGACTGGCTGGGAATCCCTCAGGTGAGGATGACACAGCACCAGTGCTGTTTCAGCTGATTTCAGTTGAGCTTTTTTCATGCTTTATCTTTTTTTTTTCTCAGTTTAGGATTTGCTGGTTAGTTCTGTTTCTTTATCAAGAAACATTTTTAGTTTAGAATTGCCAGCAGTTAATCCACTTGGGTCAGGCATACCCTGCTGTCAGACTTGTACAGAGAGTTAGCACAGATGAAAGCACGTCTCTCACTGACACAAGTACAAGCTCCGTGTGCCTAGTTCCTAGGAGCCACTCTTCTGTGGCAAATGGGGAACATTTGGCTGAGTCAAACTCCTCCAACCCCATGTCACTTGGTCTGATGTACAGTGCAACTTGGGGAATAAAAGTCATAGCTGCATGTAACAACTCGACTTTTATGTTACAAAGATGATGATTAATAGTAGCTTTACTTCTGTGTTATAAACATCGCTACTTAAAAGCAAATGGTTATACATTTTGAATAGTGCACCCTGCAGGTGATACAGTATGCATTTGTATGTTGGGGTCAGGTTGATTTGGGAATGGAGGTGTGTTGAAGTCAAATTTACTGATCTCTCTGAAAGGTTAAACTGTTCTGCGAAAAGTGGGAAATTCAGAATTGACCACATTCAACTACAGAATGTCTTATGATCTTGGATTTAAGAGGATGTTGTTGGTATACATCTTTCCTTTTACAGATTACATTTACAGACTATTTTACATTTAATTTCCAGTTCTTAGTAAATCAACCCTTACCTGCTTGTTGCAAGTCACTTACATGTTCTAGAAAACATTGTCGTTCCAAAACAGCTCTGCCCCATGGAGATTCTGAACTTACCTGGCAATATTAAGGAAACAGCTGTTGTATTCTGCGTCATGTGTGGGACGTGACACAGTGAATGTCTTTCTGATACAGCAGAACAGAAAGCACTCCCCTGAACCACACCTGTGTTTGCAAGGTGTGGTGGCCAAATCCAGGCCTTATCAGGATCCCTGTGAAACTTCCCATTTGGCAAAGGTGTTCCTGACTGCTGTTAAAAGTGTTAAATGCTGACTGATTATCTGAGATCCTGGTTTTCCAGGAGGAAAAAAAATGAAATTCTGTTTGTCTAAATTTCAAATACATTTTTTAAAATTGTTTCCTCTGCCATCATTTGAGACCGATATGTACAATTTAAGCCAGCCCCTCTTTTGACAAAATTAGAAATAAACACATCCCTTTAATACTGTAAATGCGTTAAAAGGGAACTACAACTCTATTTTTATATTTGGGGGGTTAGAAAGAATCAGCATTGATGAGTGCATTTCAAACCACAATAAAAATAAAATGTACCCAGTAACTTGTAAAACCTCCATTTTACATCACAAAATAGGCTAAATTTCCAGGTATTTGCAGCGCCATTTTCCGCAATTCAGATTGAGGCAACAAAACTTCTGGTAACGTGTTGCGGCCTCTATGACATTGTAAAGAAGCAGGCCTGTGAATACATCTCTTTTTGCTTTTTAGCAATTTAGATCTTTTATTTAGATTTAAAAAACCATAGTACAATTTTTCACCTTCTCCTTTGTAGTCGTAGCTCTTCAGAGCTGGAAGTCTGTTCTATGAATTTGCCTGCTTGTCAGCAGCAGACTTGCAATCTAACCTGATAAGGCTTAAAATTGCACATGCCTGGGGAGGGCTAGAGTTTTGATCTTGAAAATGACAGAAACACAGTGTAAAAGTGACAGTGGTTCTCACAAAAAATAAAGCTAATTAAATCCGATATTCAGCAAATAGAGCTAAACTTTTTTTCCTCTCTTATGAAATACTCAAATTTCCCTGTGAGTTTTTGGAAAACCTTGTCTTTCCCAAGGTGAATGGAAATACAGTGTTTTTCCAGAGTTTTTTTTAGGATCTGTGCTCATTGTTCTTTGGGTGTATGTCTGAGTGCCAGGCTCCTCTGTGTGTGCCAGGCAGATCTCAGTTTTAATCCTGGTCGCTTGTAAGGTTCAAGCATGCAAAGCACCACTCCCAAGACAGTGGATAACTGTCCCACCAGGTCCTCTACTGTGACTGAGTTCTACACTCTCTAGTGGATGAAATAGGGTGTTACTTCTGTAACTTGCTCAGCACTCTGAGCCCTTTTTTACAGTATATGTGTACTCTGGTATCTTATGATTAGATTTTGTTAAAGGTATTTTGATGAGCCATCAAGTTGGTGGTCTCCTAACCTCTTTTATTAAAGGGGAAAGCTGCATTGCCTCTCCTGATGATTGTCCTTTCCGCCCTGTGTCTAGGTCATCACTCCAGAAGAGATCATCGATCCCAATGTGGATGAGCACTCAGTAATGACCTACCTGTCACAGTTCCCCAAAGCTAAGCTGAAGCCCGGGGCTCCCCTCAAACCCAAGCTCAATCCGAAGAAAGCTCGGGCCTATGGACCAGGTAGGCAGCCTCTACTTCTCTCCTCACACTGCAAGGACCCTTTGCACAAGTTAAAGAGTTAATAAAAATGAGGGTTGGCTATCATGTGACGCTGTAAGAAACAATTTTAACAGTGTTTTTTTGAGTAGTACAAGAGTTATACAGTACTGCGGCACATATTGTCTTGGAATCAATTAATAGCAAATGCAGAAAACGTAAATTTTCCCTTTTTTCTCTCTTTTTTTGGGATCATTATTTAATTGAGTTGGTGGTTTTCAGAAATTTAGTTTGAAAAAGTAACTCCCCCCTCACCATTGCCCAACAGCTTCTTATGATAGGAGTGCACAAGCTTTCCTTAAGGAGTATCGTAGGTGTCTGATATGTGTAGTAGTGGTCATTGACTTGTGGCAGAGCAAACTAGACCAGCTAGAAAACAAGGCATTTCCTCCTACATTTCATTAGCAGTTTAAACTAATTTTCCATCCAAACTGAGAGTCTGAAATCCCCAATAGTTAAATAATAAATGAGGACATTTTTTGTTCTTTCTCAGACCGCACTCGTTGGTTTTGTCATCAGTGGGGCATTTGCAAGCACAGTAGCCTTATTCTCAAGGTTTTGCACACTCCTAAATATTTAAACTTGTGAAAGAAATAGTAAGCGACCTAGAGGGACTGCATCAAAAAGGAATAAAACCGTGGGTGTTCATATACAGTATGTGAATGAGATGGTGGAAGCAAAGTCAGTAAAAAAAAAAATGTGATATTTTTTTAACCTTGTAACTGTGGAATCATGGGTGCTGGAATCATGTCATGTAAGTTTGTCTTCAGTCCCATTAATTTTCCTGGCTTATTGTAAATCAGTTTCATTTAACTTCCCAATTTGGAAAATGTCTTCGTGGCCCTGATTTAGATGTATTTTTGTTTCTTTCCGTGTCCGTGTTTGAATATTTATCCTTCAATAAAATATATAGGGAAAACGCTGATGACATAACATCATCACCTAGGGTTTCAGTCTCCTGTTAAAGATGTGTTTGGGTTTTCTGAGTGCTTCACACTTCTCTTAACGGGTCTGAGGCATTCATCACAGTTCCAGCCACTGAATGGGAGCACTGTGTGTGCGCTCATCGACTGACCCTCTGGGAAAAGGCTCCGAGAAACAACACTGCAAAAACATTCATTCATTCTCAGGGCTGTGTAAATAGAGGATTTTTTGTTATTCTTATAAACGCTTTACTGAAGGAATTAGTCAAGATGACTGCCTCGAAGTCCTGATGCTGGTCTAGTTTGCTCTGACATGAGAAATTATTGGCTTGATAAATAATTTTCTAGACACTGGAGAGTATGGGAAAATCAATTAACTAAAGCCTGTTCTTGCCAAGATAAACTTATCGCCCTATTGAAATCTTTCTCTGTTTGATTAATACAAATTTGAGCAATATAAAGAGAAGTCTTGTATTGTTCTTGCTTCAACAGTATAACTCTTAAACGGTTAAGAATTACTTCATGTTCATAGGAAAACTGGAAAACTATAAGACTATTTAGCTGAAAATATATAATTGGGTGTTTGTGGTGGTATTCACTGTGGTAAGATTGGGCTCAAACTGTTTGTTCTCTTAATTTCAGGAAAAAAATCATAATTTATTCCTTTGGTAAAAAAAATGAAAGGGAGTATCATTTGAGAAGAGAGGGTGGCTTGTAGTGGGAACAGTTATTTCTGTTTTTGTTTTGGGGAAACAGTTTTTTTTTTCTTTTCAATGTTCGCATTTAGTGGCTGGCATTGAAAAGCGGTTTTGAAAAGACAGTCAAGGGTGAGCAATCTGTGGGACCCCCTGAAACGACTTAGAACAATTGGTGGAAATACCTGTTCGTTAGTTTCAACAATAGATCGTAACCGACAAGTCCGATAAGCAATCTTTAATTATGGCCTGACCTGGACTTGGCAAATACAAAGCATTCAATGCATTTTTCCAACGGTTCTTTGACAACATTGCATCATGAAACAGGATTGATCCTGTAAGCCATCCTTATTTAATATTGTCAAACTTTAGGGTAGCTGCAGTAGACTGGTAGGTATAATGACTTTCTGTGTACATCCAACTTGCACATGTGTTTTTGTGCTTGTTCTTTCTATTGTGTTTGCTCCAGCTGTTTGGGACATGTTCCGTAAATATAATTTCACTGTCTCATTAAACAGAATCAAGGCTTTCTTTTTAGAAGACTTTAATGCAGGTTTGGCAGGTTGTTGGTATCAAAAAAGGTTGGATTTATCCGCCTTGTGGATATTTTGGATTTAAACTGTTACATGATTTTCATCAGTTTAGTCTGCTGGCCAGGGGGTAGGGATGGTGATTCCAGTTTCTCATGGCAGAAATGTTGCCCATTAGGGAAAGGTGTAAATGAACAAGGTAACCAATCCAATAGGAGATATGCTCCAAGGATTTGTAAAAAAGACATACTTTAAAGAGGACTGAGCTTTATTTCCACAGTGGAGTCACTGAAACTCGTGTAATTAAGGGAGTCTGCATCTCCGAATGTTTCTTTTGTCACTGGCCTCGTAAGCGTCTTCTGAACGACTCATTAGTGTTGGAGACGGGAACTCTACGGCCCGTGCGCTTTGATACGGATTGGGTTGCAGCTCTGTGATGCGGGTGGCGTTTGTGTTCGTCTGCTGTTCAGGGATCGAGCCTGTTGGGAACAGAGCCATGCGGCCAGCAGTGTTCACAGTGGACACCTTCAGTGCGGGTCAGGGTCAGGTGACCATCTATATTGAGGACCCCGCTGGAACCAGAGAGGAGGTGAGTTCGTCACACCCGGAACGCCCCCGGCAAAAGACAGCCCAACACAACCCTGAGTTCTAGAAAACACGGCTGATAAAGGGAGTCTGCGACATCAGCCCCCCCTTTACTTTTGGTAAAAAAAATTAATGTGCAGATACTTGCATCTTCTTCAGTGCTGTCTTATCTGAAAAATGTGCCTGGATATTTCAGCAGCTCTCAGTGAGTCAAAAAAAATCAAATGATTTGTAATCTGCACGCTTTCAATGTTGGCTAATTTTCTTTCTCAAAGAACAGCTGACATGTATTTATGAGCTGCGAGGTGTCTTTTCAGACATTTCTTGTGGGATGGGGAAAAGGGCAAACTAAGCTGAACAAAGTCAACAGTGAAACATGCAGCATGGGCAGAATAAAATATGCTGAAATGCAAGGAAAAATCCTGTGACATAATCTCTCTTGAGCTGCTTGTGTTCAGTGCATGTAAGTTGAAGCAAGCAGGAGGCCATCTGCAGATGGCTTTTTCTTTTGTGTTGCCGTATCTTTTGTAAACATCTGCTCAGATTTCCAGATGGATTTCTCACTTCTGCTTGACTTAAAAGAAAGGTGTTACAGTTTAGCAGTATAGAGGAAACGTGCTCTAGAATTGTCTAGGTCCCAGGGCTATATGCCATAGGTATTTTCTGTTTATCTTTATTAATGGGGCGGAGTGGTGGCTCTGTGGCTAAGGATCTGTGCCTGTGACTGGAAGGTTGCTGGTTCAAATCCTGCAGCTGGCAGAGGAATCCTACTCCGTTGGGCCCCTGAGCAAGGCCCTTAACCCTAACTGATGTTCCAGGGGCTCTGTACAATGGCTGACCCTGCGCTCTGACCCCAGGCTCTCTCCCTATCTGTGTGTCTCATGGAGAGCAAGCTGGGGTATGCGAAAAGATGAATTCCTAATGCAAGAAATTGTATAGGGCTAATAAAGTGATGTTATGTTATGTTAATGATGTGAACAGAATCTTCAACAGAGTCTGTTGCACTGATAGACTGTGAATGAACACTTACGATATTTATTGTTTAGATAATGTCTAACATGAATCTGATGCTAAGTGACTACAGAATAGTTACTCTTCAGTCCCAAAAAGACATATTTTATATATTTTTTTAGAAGCATAACTTTATTTAGCATTTTATTACACGTAATCTGTAAATTGTCCGTTTTGCATATCGTCTTTTTAACTATACTGAGTTGTGTATGTATGGTGGTAGTGTGGATGAAATTTGCTGTCTTCTCCTTACCAGGTAAAAGCTGTCCCTAACGAAGACAAGAGCAAAACCTACAGTGTGACCTATGTGCCGAAGGTGGTGGGGCCTCACAAGGTACACTTCTCCATCCACTGCCACCCCACAGACTAGATCAGTGCTCTGCTCTATACTACGTCATTGAGAGGGAAAGTTCGGGGTGGATAACAACAACCAAGTTCAACCAGCCTCAGCTGTCAGTAATTTGTAATCATCTTGAATGATTACAGAGGCTTCTCACCTTAGCCATTATAAAAATTGTATGTAATCCCATTGTGTCCCTTGCATACATCTTTAGCATTCTACTTCCAGCCCATCTCCACCTCTGCAGCTGCCCCTTGGTCACTCCTCACTCTGCATGAGGCTTAAGGCCAGGAGGACTGGCCTTCAGCCATGAGGGTTAAGCTAAATTTGCTGTGACTAAAACACTCCATCAACCTTTCAATATGCTTAATTCTTGGGTGTTGTTATTCCTAGTGAACAGTTAATTGGTTAATAAGGGCAGTACTTTAAGAACAGATGTTTGGTGTTGGTGCTTAATAACTAAATTAATGACTTACTGTACAGTACTGTTGACTTTTGTCATTTGGTTTTGGAGAATCTTTTAGAAAATAGCCCCAAATAATCAAACTACTGCAGGTTTAGTAACGTCTGTTTCTTTGAAGAAGTTTGGTTTGATCATTTTACAAAGATTCCTTTGATCCAGATTAATGTAAAATCCTGTCATCTATGTAAGAGTCCTTTGTAAACCTTGTACCATTGTAGACCGTGGTATGCAAAGGTCTCTGTAGGGCAGTGACATCCTGTTAAAAACATTAGTGGTAAAGTGGTGAGAAGCATTATTAAAGCATGTGTTAGGTGTATAATTTATACTATTTGTGCTTTCAAAAAAAGATGAACAAGCAATGTTGTGTGAATCCAAAACTTCCATGTGGAAATCAATCAGTCAGTCATAGATATTATCTCTTCTTTGATTTTATTCACCTCCTTTATCAAAACGTGCTGCGCAAGCTGTTTGATAAACTCAGTTATAGTTAGCATGTTTGCGAGCAGGTTGGTCCAGAAGTATGCTCTGGCACCTTGCTTCAGGTCCAGTGCACTGTGATTGAACCGACCTGCCTTTTGTTCTTCTCCTGCCCAGGTTACTGTGCTGTTTGCTGGGCAGCACATTTCCAAGAGCCCCTTCGAAGTGAATGTTGAAAAAGCCCAGGGAGATCCCAGCAAAGTCACAGCCAAAGGGCCGGGCCTAGAGCCTTTAGGGAACATCGCCAACAAACCCACATACTTTGACATCTACACTGCAGGTGGGTGCACTGAGCTTCATTTTTAGACTTCATGTCCTCCTCTGCTTTTCTCTGGAGTCATCCCTTTGCATCTGAAGAAGGTTCTGATTGTCTGGATTTCATGTTAGTGGGGTGTTGAACATTTTCAACTCTCTGTGTCCCCCTGAGTACATGCAGACATACCATGCTGTTAGTAAGCGACTCGATCTCTCCTCCAGTCTGTTCTGAAGCTTGGGTACAGGACTTTGTTGTCTGTGATGTGTGAAAAGAGGAGGGATTCAAAGGTGGGCAGGTTGGAGGAGTCTACGAACTTCTTCGTTCTCCAACGTGGGTTCACAACCTCAAGCCTAGGCATGTGAAAGGCCCAGTTGCGTATTACACATCGATTCGGTACTGTGAAAACAAAATGCCCTGTTCTAAATATGAGAAAAAATAAGTAAATAAATAAAACAGTGGTAACAACAAAATCACAAAATCAAGAAGCTGTCAGTTTTGCAGTTGAAGAAATTCAGCTTTATTCATATTGGTTTGCTTTCCCGTCTTTCTGTTTTGCTCATGTTGGGGGATGTTTGAGTTGCAGGAGACAGAGTAGGTTTGGGAGTGAAAATGGTAGTTTCTGATCCAGTGCCATGAGATTGAGAGTCCTGAGCAATGCCACACATGCCCCCTCCCATGGGCTCAATGTGCTTTCTCTAGGTGTCCAATATTACTTTTAAATCAATTAAAAGAGCATTCCAAAACTAGCAGAAGCAATTACCTTTTATAAAAGCGATAGAGGGAATTGTTTTTATTTTAACATTTTACAATACATTAGCCATTAGCCTTTTAGAAGAGTAGTTGATCATTGTATTTTTACTAGTTTCTCTTTTGTCTGTTATTAATAGTTATAGGTTCTGATTATGTTTCTGCAGTGCTAAGCAACTGTTTCAGGCCGTTTTGACTGTGGCAGGTATGAGTGAGGGAGTGAATTACATTACCCTGCGCTTTTGTCAAATACTGAAGGCTATCTAACATTAAAGGAGTTCCTCACCTTGTGTTTTTGCACTCAGCATTAAATCTTTCCTATTGACATTTTTGATGCAGCAGTTAATTAGGTTGTCAGATGAAAAGCAAGTTGGAAGCTACTCAGGTTTCCTTGTGGTACATTCGCAGAGTAGTGTTTCGATTTTGCCTCGCTGATGTAGAGTATTAACTCTTAATTGTGCTTAGAGGATGCCTCCTTGTTTGCTTTACCTGTGATATCCAATTCTTCAATGCTTTTGCTATAGTATGATGTTGATATTCGTCATTGTTTTAACCAGTGAGGCCCTAAATAACAAACAGAGAACTGGGCAGAAAGCTAAGGGTAGGAACAAACAAGGAATTGATACATGGGAAAACATGATGGAGTAAAGTAGAAAGAATTTGTACAGCAGTACATTAATTCCCGGAGAGCTTAAAGTATATACAGAAACAGGGCGTCCCAAGCACAGCGGCCTTGCTCAGCCTTTCTGGTCGTTTCCTGCACAGGGGCTGGCGTGGGGGACGTCTCGGCAGCAATCCGGGACCCCCAGGGCAACAGGGACTCGGTGGAGGTGATGATGGAGGACAAGGGGGACAGCGTGTACCGCTGCACATACAAGCCGGTCCAGGCCGGCCTGCACAGCATCGACGTCAGCTTTGCCGGGATGTCCATTCCCAAGAGCCCCTTCACTGTGGACGTTGGACAAGGTACCGCAGGGAGAGTGTTCCTTGGGCAAGTCTGGGAGGGGGGGGGGGGGGGCGCTTCTGCCTGTTTTTTCCCCAATATCGGACTAGGTGTCTGGATCATATGGTCGCTCATAAAAAAGCATTTATTGAAAACCCCAGACGGAGGTCACTAGGGTTCTGCAGCATTTGTTCTCATTACCGATATGACAAGGGGGAAGGGAAAGTTTTGCAGACAAGTTGACCTGAGCAGACCTTTCGTACTGTTACCCAAGCTTTGATCTGTTTTTTTTCCCCCAGGTGCCATGCTTGCTGTATGCTTGCTCTAGGGATAAGTCAGGCTGATTGTAAAGGTTAGACCTTGCATGTTGGCTGCCTTCACTTCTTTGGGTCAAAAGCCTTCGGTTTTTTCTGGGGGTACTAGTTAGATAAGGAGGGAAAGCATCAATTCTGTCTGCCAATGCCCCCCCCTTCCCCGTCCCCTACACACACTCAACCAATTTATTTGCTGTTTGTGTGCGTCCAGTCCAAACCCGAATGAGATTTTATTTTTCTTCTCTCCTTGTGCTGTGCTCTTGCACTCCTCTCATAATCCCTGCTTCCTTCCTTGGTAGACCTGTCCTCCCTCTGCCCCCATGCGCCTGTCAGCTGCGCCCTTGCCTGTAAGCAGAGGCTGGGGTAGTAGATTGGCTGTGTCTGTATTAATAACAGGAAATCCTTATATAGTACTTTTTCATCATAAAAGATCTCAGAAGTGCTTTACACATAGGAAGGGACACACCTCATTCCAGCACTGGGTGAAGTGTGTCAGACATTATTCTCCAGGGACCCCACTGTTAGTTCCCTCGCTCTGACAAACAGTGCTTTGGACCTAAGGCCTTGGTTAAATGGTATCTCCTACAGCACAGTGTTCCTTGTCTTGTGGCATTGATTGTCCTCTAAAATTCTGATCTAGAGAATAAAGTGCCACCTACAGGTCCACTAAGGCCACTTGCAGCAGCAACCTGGATTTCCTTAGAGATATTTCATCCCCCGTGACTGACCAGGCCCAACCTTTCTTGACTTCTGAGATCTAACGAGATCAGGCGATAATAACGTTGAAGCTAAGTACTGTGGCATACATTGTGCATGTGTGCGTGATCTTCTTTACGTTTCTTAGAGGTGGTTCGATTTGAGGTCCCTAACCCTAACCACAATAATATTTAGGGTCAAAATCCTAACACAGCCCCACAGGAGGAAACCGGTACAGAATCATGGTCTGTGAAAAAAAGGTACAAGAAGCTTTGAGTAATTGGCAGATTTTGTAGAAAGCAATCTGTTTTGTTCCTAGTGAGAGAAACTGGTAATTAAACAGTGGATGTCAGGAACTCGGGAGCCCTTTACAAACACTATAAAGTTTTTATAAAATGAGTGTGTTTAAGCCAGCACACAACTTAACTGTGTGTGGCTTTGTGTTTCACAGTGCCGGTTGGCTGAAGTTACTGCTAGTAGTTTTTTACATTTTGAAAACCTTGGCTACAATTCTTCTGCTCAAGGGGTGGCTAGAGGTAAAAATAGCTCGTTTAACATAGTTTTCACAGAACAAAAGCAGTGCATACCTGTAAAGCAGGGGAGTTAAGATGGTCAGACTGGACTGTTGCAGAAAACGGAGCCCTCAAATTCAAGGTGAAGAAAACGGTTATCTGGGTTGGAACGGAAATTCTTTCCATAAGATTGAAGACCTGAACAGGAAAATCACCTGTTTCAGAGCCACACTGCTTTGTACCTCATATCTCTGCAAGCATTCCTCCAGAAATATTGCTTATGAATGCAGCATGATCCTCATCAATTGTATCATATTAAACCTAACCTATCATCTGCTTAAGGTGTTCTTATTGATTACTACCCTCATATTGATATTAAATGTAGTGTGCTTCTATTACTTAAAATTTATTTTAAAATTCTCAAGAATTGAGCTTACAGGGTAATTAAATGACAAGCAAAGTCCCTGTCGTTGGAAGTGTTTTTATGGAAATCATAATTTTGATTGACACTAATTTGACTAATTGATTTACAAGAGGGATACTTTATGTTTGGATACAAATAAACAATTGGTGGCAGAAGCATTTAAAATTGTCCCTCAGTGTGAACACGTACTGTTAAAGCATTCACTGGCCAGACTTGTATTAGTGAAATGAGAGCAGGTGACCTGACCTTTACAGTAGGTTACACATATTGATTTTTCAAAAACATGATTTGCAAATGTACTTTTGTTTAAAAGATAAAGTTCTTAGTTACACAGTACCCGCTGTACTCGATAATACTTCTCACAGCCAGAAAGGATTTTGCATCAGCCCTGTGTTTCCTCCGAAAGCTTAGCGTTTTGTGTGGAGGCACTACTGTGCGCGGAGTCTGGCTTCCATCGACAATGAATGTGGAAGCCAGTGAAACGATTGGAGACTCATAAAAACCCAAATTCCTTCTCCGTGAGGCAGGTTTTTCCCCCACTTAGCGCTGCAGAAGCCAGCAGTGTTTATGACACGAGCTGTTTTCTTTTAATTATTTTCATTTTGAAAGAAAAGCGCTTATTATTACTGTTTTCCCTCTGTTTGCGTGCAGAACCAAACAAGCAGCTCTTGCCTAATTGGAGACAAATTGACGCGGCCTTTGGTATGAAGCTGATGTCATCCGCTCGTCCGTTTTTATAGATGTAACAAAAGTCTCTTCGAGAAGCTTTGTCGTCTTTTGCCCGGGTTGATGAGGAAAGCAGACATTCGTGAGCAGAAGTGTTTTATAATAATTTCCAAAATGTCACACAACATGTCTTAATATCCTTACAGTGATGACAACAGTGTTTACCTTGGTCTTTTACATAAGAATCTGAATATCTGGAAAAATTGAAAGTACAGAGTACTGAGGCACAGGTCTCAGTGTAATTTAACGGCGTAGATTAGTAGTAGTTCCACACACACAGGAAGGCTGAGCCTCTGCTCAGTACTAACCAGTGAACAAATCAGTGATGTTTAATTGTGCATATCTTGCTTAATTGTGAACGGTGTGTGTCTCTATTGTTAATGAATCTATTTACTCTTCTGCATTGCAGACTCTATAGTCCCATATGTATTCTCATAGTGCAAAGGCATTGGTTCATCATATATGAGTATATGGTGAACCAATGCCTTTATATGGTAATGTTTGGATTTCTGTGGTAAGCAAAAATAGTAACCTGTGCTAAGTGGTTAGCCACTGGAGATGCTAAAGTTCCACAAAAATAAATGAAAGATTAATAGGTGCTGTGCTTCCTCCTGCACTCTCTGCATAGCGGCCTGCTGGGGCGTGATGGCTTAAATAAACAGGAAGGCTTTCGGTAGCCTTCTTTCCTCCTTCTTCATTCACAATCTAGGTGTGAGGGAGGGCGGGGTTCTTTATCGCTGAGGCTTGAGAGTGAAAGACTGATAAGAAGGCTCAATGTGAACACACTGACTCTGAAACCAAGAACAAATGTCTGCAAGTACGTCATGGAATTGGAGACCATTGTGAACGCTTGTTTAGAAAACAAGATCTAAAAGCACAGGTCACCCCTAGCTGTGATGCAGACTGTTTTATTTTTAAATCTGAAAGGAATAGGGTTTCATCGTCATCATTATTTTGGGCCTTCTGCATGGAAGATAGACCTGTATTCTAATGTGCTAACTAATTGCCAGAATGTTCAGTAAAAAACCAATGGCATTCCTGGGTTTCTTTTATAGACGTACTCTTGACAGAACACTTGGTCTTCTTTTCAGAAGCGTTTCTGTCTTCATGACTTCAAACATGGGTTTGCCTTCTAGCTTTAGGCCACAAGCTAACCGGGCTCATTGGTGTCTCTAAACCTTGCTTGTGGGTGTGCCCTACGATGGACTTCTGTTCCATCCAGGCTATAATCTCACCTTGCTTCTTGTGCTTGCGGGATAGGCTTCAGGTTCGTAGCGTGGAATGTTACTTCAGGGTTTAAATAGTGTGTGTGACTTTCCAGCCTGCTGAGTACAACGGTGCAGTGCTTTGTGTCTCCCTTTGTCTAAGGAATGAGAACTTGTTCAGTTTAGAAGCCTCCACTTTTGCCCGTGGTGCCTGCGGAAATGACTAATTAGGCTTATGTATACAATAAAGAAAATTCAAGAATTGGTGTGGGAGGTTCTTTCACCTCCAAGGAGCTCTTTGGCGTGTCTAACAGGATTGACAGGTTTCACACATCTGCGTGAAAGACAGACCTTTCAGTAACCCCAAAGGAAGAGTATCGTACAAAACAAAATTCTGTGCTGCCTTACAGTCCTCGGTACTTGTTTTGTATTTCTGCTTCATTTTTCTGTCTTTCTTTTTCCATTTTTCAATCCATACTTTTCAAGTCCTAGTCTTTCGCCAGGTGAAGTCCTCTGTGTGAGGCAGGTGGGGAAATAAAATAAAATAAACATTCCCAGATAACTGCTAACTTCTCCCAATGGGCGAGACCAGATTTGTGATTTCAGTTGGTTTTTGCTGGGAAAAAAACAGACAAAAGAAATCTATGGAAACTTTGGAACATTTACATTCTAACAGTAACTTTGGAAGTTACTGTTAGAATGTAGATGCTGATTAGGGCTTTCAAGTGTATTTGAAAAATTTAATTTGTAAGTTTATGTACAGTGGTTCTGGTTTACTACTTATTGTTTTGTGGTGGTATTTCTTAGCAACAATTACAACAGTGTGGTAAAGCTTCCACCAGAAACATCAATACAGTACATTGTTGTCAGTGTTTTGCTGGTAACTCAGCATTCATCAGCAGTAGGAAAAAGATTTCCAAACTCCATCTTATGACGGATGACACTAGAGATTTTCTTTTCTTTTTTCTGCGAGTTAAATTTCCAGCCTTGAAAGCTGTAATGTGCTGCTTCAGATAGATCATTGGGGTATAATCTTAAAATAAAGGAGGAATATTCAGGTAAAAAATGAGACCAAAGGTATTTGCCAGGAGTTCCTGGCCTTTCCTGTAAATGACAGTGAATAAACATGAGACTGAGCTGAGAGAAGGCATCAGACTCAAGGAAAGGAAAGAATTTGTTCATTCCTATATATTTGAAGGGTTTTCGGTGAGAGCTCAGACAGCAGGGGAGCAGAAGGAGGACTATGTTTTCAGTTCAAAAAAATGATGTGTGTGGGTTTCGTTTCTGACAAAGCACAGTTGTTCTTGATTTCAGAGTCGGTGTCCCAGTCTGTCTCTCTGCTAGAACAAAGTAACAGTTTCCCATGTAAGCTATAGTAGGTGTGAGTATTTCATTTGCTTCATTTGTACAGCTCTTTCTGTAGCCCAGACCTCTCTTTTCTCAGCTTCTTCGCTTTAATGGTGACAAATTAGAATTAGGTATCGCTTTTCGGCAAAAGAATCTCAAAGACGCTTATAAAAGTGGTAAAAATCCAAACTCTAATGGACTTTTGGAAATCAAAATAAATGGAACTCTGATAATAATGGTGATGAAAATGGCCTCTTGGAGTGTATGAACCAATCCAACAAGTCCCTTTACCCCACTGCATCAGGAACCTGGCTCAACAGTTAGCAGGTGTTATAATGCCTTTTACATCATCACATACTAATGCAAGAACTCAGGAAAGGCTGCAAATGAGACCACTTACTCAGTTTGCTTGTTGGTTTCATAACGTCTGTTGGGCTAAGAATCCTATTCAGCCTTTCTTGCATTATCCTGGTAAGACAGGTGTCTAATTTGGGTCAGTTAAGAGCTTGGGTAGAATGACCACAGGAGACATCATTTCCCCATTCTTTAGATTCAACAGATTGCTTTAATGTGCCCCAAACCTCGGTTTCTTCCTCATTAAATCTCGCTAGATAAGAAAGGATGCTTTCTGGAGGCACTAGCAATGTGTTGTTCATTGTAGTGTGTCTTATGTATTCATGAAGATGTCTTCTTATGAAGAACATTTTCTGTAAACCCATTGTTATGACACTCCTGGTTCCATAGGGATGAAAGAAGTCAGCACAGGTCTGAGATTTATTTCCAAAGGCTCCTGGAGGGAAAGTCTGTCCTCTCAGAACTTTAACTCTGAAGCCATGTCAATAACTTATCTTTTATACATCACTGCAAGCAGCCAATGACCCCCCGTGTTACCTTATAAACAGGAAAATGCTGTGCTCGGAAAATGGACTTTGGAATGGATGTTTGAGATCGACACCAGAACATAAACTTTGTACACCAGAACACAAACTCCGCAGATTGGCCAACTGCTCAGAAACGTCACCTATTTTTCAAGGGCCTCAAAAAGGAAGTTAGCCTTTAAAATTTGAAAAAATGAATTCTATCTGGACTTCATTGTATACAGTTAGAACTTAAGAAGGAAGCTAAATAAGCCAGGATCTTGGTAGTGAAAATGTAGTCTTTGGCAAATCCGTTTCCATCTCATTATTAAGAGATTTGCTTTAACCGGAGTAGGTAAATATTTGAGGGAAATGAGATGAAACGGCAAAACGAGGCTCATGGAGTAATAGTTTTGTTTTGAGCACCATCACAAGCAAAATGAGACCTCAGGGTTACTTGAGCCGACTGCCTTCACCAGGGCACGGGAGAGCTCTTCCGAGTGACCCTGTGAGACCGACAGGACCTCAGGCCGCCCCTACTCTGACCGGGCCTACGCCTCTTTTCCAGCCTCCAATCCCAACGCCTGCCGAGCCAGCGGGCGCGGCCTTCAGCCCCGGGGAGTCAGGGTGAGAGATGTGGCGGACTTCAGAGTGGACACCAGGAATGCAGGAAGCGGGGACTTGAAGGTCACAATCAAGGGGCCAAGTGAGTAACGGGGCCTTTTTGATTCCCGCCAGTTTTCTAGCCTGGGCGGCCGGAACAATCATTAAACACTGACTGACGCTATAATTTCCACAGAGGTTTAATGCAGCAGCTCACCGCATTGTAGCCGTAAATCTCTTGCTCCGTACTAGACCTCAACATTAAAAAGAGACCCTGCGGTCTCTTGGAGTCGTGGATGTCCACTGGTGCCCATGCCATATCAAAAGAAGATTGGCTCACGACTCCTGTGAACCCCTTCCCCTTACATCTAGCTGGTGATGTAATTGTTATTAAGGCCCACTCCTTCAGAGCAGTATGTCATGGCAACATACAGTATTTGCAATCTGAAGCACAACTCTAAAAACCCATTGAGTGATCCATAACCGATTTATTAACACGATGTACTTAACCCCCATATAAGAGTGGCCTGCAGGCTTGCTTTTTGGAGAAGTCTGTATTTCCTCATTCTCCCCTGCGTGCCGTCGTGAGGTTCTGAGCTGTGAGATGTGAGTACCCTGAGTCCGCACACACAGAACATGAGTAAGAAAACACACAGTTGGCCATGCCAGAGTCAGTGGGTCTATCAAAACCAACAGGCAATTCTAATGTCCAATAGGCAATTCTCCACTGTTCCTATACAGAAGAAGCACTTGCTTTTGCAGATGAAGAAAAGTCAACTGCTGATCAGTTTTAATAATGGTGCTGCCTTGATTGTAACAAGATGCTTGTGAATGGGGAGAACTGGATGAACTGCATTCTGCTGTCTAAAGATAGAGTAGACCATGCCACTCTACAGAGAAAAGTGCCTGAAGGGATGGTTTAACAATCATCATTGGAAATGAGAAGATAATTGCTTAATTTTTACATTATTTTGTGTATCTAATACGAGTTTAAATTTTGAAAAGAAATGTAATAAGTAAGAGCACCTCAGTTTTCCTCTGGCGAAATACAACTACAGTACAAGCTAGACTGGAGACAATTTTATTTTTTACACTGGACTGATATAGGCGTAGCTCTTCCTTTAACAGCCACAAACTTTAGATAAATGCTGCACGCACATTAAGCAACACAAGTTGCATTTGTTTCCACCTTTGAAAAATACCAGAGACCGATGGTGTTAAAAGTAATTAGCTTTAATACAACAGAGGATATGAAACAAATATTAACTCCGGGTTCTGTCAAATTGCCCTAAGGATCTGTCCTGTGTGGGAGTTAATCAAAATGTACTGTATATGGAAAGCCTAACGCAGTTTCTTATTAGGATCTGCTCTCCTTAATGGTGTATTTCATTTAATTTAATTTGGGTTTTCTAAAAAGGGTAATTCTCTTCGAGTGAGATCTAGAGCATGCTAGCACCATTTCCTCTGCATAATATTTGTCTGGAAAGTAATTATCTCCTACATTATTCTGCAGGCCTCCAGGCTTGCTTTGTGCATGCAGCCAGCTATACTGTCTGTACCACTGATTAGTAATACTAGAGGTTTCTGGACTGGCTGGGGTGCTAGTCAAGGCTGTAAGGTTGGCACAGTCTGGATTCTTTTGCCCCAGATGGAGCAGGCAGGACCCAGAGTCAGCACGGTGTCTGTCAGGGTGATTAATGTGGCTGTCAGAGCTGTTGGCAGGAGATGTTTTGACAGGCTTGGTGTTACAATGACGTTCCCCTCCCCCCCGCATAGAAGGCCTAGAGGAGCCTGTGAAGAAGAAGGACATTCAGGATGGAAATCACTTCTTTGAGTACTACCCCCACTCCCCGGGCAAGTACTCCGTGACCATCACATGGGGTGGCCAGCACATTCCGAAGAGGTGAGAGACTCGACAGGTTTCCTTTAGATGCGCAAGGCTGTTGATCGTCCTTGACTTTTTTTTTCCCCTCTGAGAGTTAAATACGTTTAGAAGCCAGAAGAGGCATTTGGGTCCAAGCATGACAAAATAAACAGCAATGTGGTGCTTGTTGTTTATTTTCTGTGGTAACATATCGTAATGACACCCCATAACTTCAGACACCCGGCTATAAATTGTTTGATTTGGAAAGTGAGAGTGTATCACGTTCTGTCATCTTCCCAGTCCTTGGAAGTTCTGTTTATATGACATTATTAAAAATTTCCTTCAGCTGTAGCTACAAGGCACGGCTCTCAGGGCCATCATTCACTTGATGGCATGACAAGCAAAAGGGCCTAGTCGTGTTTTTGTTGCCTTACGTAGGATCTTAAAATTGTGTACGTAAAAGTGTGTTTTGAAAGCAGAGATGTAACAATTAGTTTTAGGTTCTCATTTCTGCTTTATTAATAAGCTTTAACTGTACCACTTGCTGAGCAGAAAAAAATGAAATTTCAGTTTTGATGGTCTAAGTAGCACCTCTTAAGACAACAAGGATTCTTAAAAATAAGACCCATTTGGTCTTATATCAAAAATCACCAATTCTAATATAATTTTTTACTTTTTTCCCCCCCAGTAGTATTTTGGAATTGGAGGGCTATACAATGCTGTCCCTATATGCCATATTACATTATTTTGTAATCTGTCATTTCTTTGTATCACTGGACATGACGCTGTCTTATTGGCTACCTGATTGTTGAAGATGGGTATGCTGTAAACCGAATTGCTGTTATCGATATTGTTTAAAAAAAAAATAGAAAAAAAAGTTATGTTACTGTATGTTAGGCCTGCTCTAAAAGGCCAGAATTGTCCAGAATGCATTGTTAAGGACTATACAGGCTGCCGTGAAAGAAACGTTTTCAAGCATGCTAAAACCTGGAAAGTGCCTGTAGGTGTGCAGACTGACGACCGAAAAGAGCAGTGAATGACCTCATCCAGGTGGGGCTCTGGGGTTTTCCCAGCTGTGCCACAGGGGACTTCAGCAGACAGCCATTTAAGTGTGAGCACCGCATGAAACTTATTTAGGTCTCGTTACATTACCCAGAACAGCCATCTACTGGGAGGCTGGTAGATGTGGACTGGTCATTTCAGAAGGATTAATTTAATGAACAAAAGGGTTAGAAATAGTGGACTTTTCCCCCCCGCCTTGTTAAGCATGAGGAAATTAAGACTTTTTTTTACGACTGGCAGATTTGATTTTTTTATAGACCAACAGGAGAGAAACGTTTTTTAAATTGCTACTGTTATAAAATTAACCTTTTTAGACATTTATGGGGCATTGAGGCATTTTTCCACGTTTTCATTAGAAAACCTTTCAGGCGTCTGTTACAAGAGCTGTGAAGTTGACCTTGTCTGGCTAAAGCAGAACTGGGTTATTTAGGGCATAACTGAGCCTGGCTCTGGTGTTGCACAGATATCTCCTGTGTGCTATCTGTAACTGGAGGCCACTCACAGTCTTTGAGGAAAGTAGTTAGCATCAATGTTTCATCAGTAATTTAAAATTGCATTTCATTATATATATAGTACTATCTACCATGCTAACATCAGTAATATTCTTAATGAGTTAAAAACGTTCTTTCCTAGGACTCTTTGAAAGGAAGATGGAGACATTTTTTTATACTTGTTTCAGACTAAGTTCATTAACTATATTTTGTTTCTTTGATACCTGCAGACTGATAAGTCAGTTTGTTTTGCCGGAAATGTTGAGAATGTGAGAGCTTCTGCCATTAGTGTCATCCACATACTGAGCACTTATTCCTGTTTTTCTGTTTCTGTGCCGTAGTGAACAGGACTGCACACCTGTGTCGAATGCATTTGGTTTAGCAGATGTAGGCAGAAAATTTCAGAGCATATTCAGATTCTACCCATCACACATCACACCCAACTCTCTCAGTACTGAATGTCCGCCAACAGACCTAGTGAATCCATTCAGCAGCCTGTCAGGATGCCTAAGAAATAGCATGGGTTTTCTGTAGATGCTAAAACACACCTTTAATCCTCTTTTTTTTGTTCAGGTGAATTTGTGTGTATGCTGTCCAGCTCACTCTGAACCCCTTCTTTGTGCAACTCTTAAAAGGCATCACAATGAGAGGTGGTGTCTTTTTTTTTTCCTTGAGTCTGGCTGTGACTCCTCTGTATTCGAAGAAGAAAGGCTTGTGTGCTTTTCAAGAGCGGCATTCGAAATTCGAGACCGTGATGCCTGAATGTGGGGTCTCCTCTCCCTGACAGCCCGTTCGAGGTCCAGGTTGGCCCAGAAGCTGGTCCACAGAAAATCCGAGCGTGGGGTCCAGGCCTGCATGGAGGTGTCATCGGCAAGTCTGCTGATTTTGTGGTGGAATCTGTGGGAACCGAGGTTGGAACTTTAGGTGAGTGCGTAACTGCCTCTTCATTTCGATCGGGAAAGATCTTTAAAGCAGTTCAAAGGTTTAAGGCATTTTAGGTGTGGACCTAATCAAACTCTGTGCTGTTTTCGTCCAGTTTGCAGCCTGCAACAGGCCTCGTAAATCAGTACTAAATTGATCAATAATAGACGACTAGCAAACCATTTCTTCATTGACACACCCTATGGCTTAACAACTACAAAAATACATGAAATATTTTTTTAAACCATGACTCTTCCGTGATCCGTGAGTGATATAGTCTTGTCACCAAGTACTGTAACATACCTGGAATGAGCAAAGAAATAACTGAGAGACCTAATTGCGTGATTGCAAATAGGTGCTGTTCAGGAATAACCGAGCACAGAATTATTCCTAGTTCTGTTTCATGTGAAATTGTTTGCCTCTGAACTGCTGTGTAAATGTGAAAAAAGCAGAACAAGAAGTATGTGATAAAAGATTAATTGACAACGGATGACACTGCAAACTTCTGGATCGCTTGATTTTCATTTCTATTATGTATACTAATGAAGGCTGAAGGAGTTGAAGTAGGTAGCTGCATCAGCATGCCTAGGGTGCAAGAGAACAAGTAAAGGTTTATTCCATGCTGAATAGAGAAGAAAAGAAACATAACATTTCGGCCTGTTGGGCCTTCTTTGGGTGTCATCAAGGCTATGTTTTTATCCTGCCGTCAGGGGGACAGTGTGGCTGCAGAAATATTGGGCTCTGGTTTTGGAGCAGGCTGCTGACGGTGGTGAACACTTCTGTCCTGCCCCGGGCGTGCCTCTGTGTGTGAGCTCGTGGAGAGACAGGTAGAGGCCACACCTCTGAGCTGCGTCTGTCTCTCCTGCAGGGTTTGCCATCGAGGGGCCCTCGCAGGCCAAAATCGAGTGCGACGACCAGAACGACGGTTCCTGCAACGTCAGGTACTGGCCCACCGAGCCCGGGGAGTACGCCGTCCACGTCATGTGCGACGACGAAGATATTGAAGACAGTCCCTTCATGGCCCAGATCGTACCAGACACTGGCCTCTCAAGCCCAGAGAAGGCAAGTGCTTTTCCCTCCCTAGACTGTAGTGACGTGGATAGATCTATTCGTTATTCTCAACCCTAAATGGATCCATTTGTGAAAAAAATTGAACTTTTGGCAGATTGTATCTTTGGAAAGTTTTCTAACAAAGTTTCGTCTGGAATGTAGCATGGTTTATTCTACTTACAAAGTCACAGTCTATGGACCCTGCTTGTGGTCCACAATTTCTTACTTCTGTGCCTTGGTGCTGCAGTTCTGTCACAAGGTGAAGGGAGCACATCGTTGTCATGTTTTGAAAGCAAAAAAGTTTCTCATTGTAACGTCTTGAAATTCTGTCACCTTTGTTAAATATGACGAGATGAGAAACTTTATCAGGAATTGGTATCTTAAATCCTTGTAGTAGCACAATTAACCTTTTGTCATGCAAGCTTGCCCTGATAAGGAGTCACTGGTGGAGGTCTAAGTAAGTCTACTGGTTTGTGTTTCAGGTGAAAGCATATGGTCCTGGCTTGGAAAAGACCGGCTGCATCATCAACAAACCAACTGAGTTTACTGTAGATGCTAAAGATGCTGGGAAAGCTCCCATGAACATCTATGCACAGGTATAACTCCTATTGAAATAGTAGGAAAAGTACCGACAATAGAATTGTTTCATGTTCATGCTTTAATGAAAATAATCAATGAGACATTTTCCCACAATGCAGAGGTTTTAGAGTAATCCTTCATAAAAATAATTGGTTTAGTTACACCCTCACTGGCCAACGATATTATGGACCTCCAACGAATACCTTGAGCATCAGGAATAGCTGGAACATAATTTATTTCCTCCTGTCTTCTAGTAGGATTGTTGTCATTTGAGGATGTGTTGAGGACTGATCTTTTAGCTGGGTCCACTAGTGCTCAGTGTTATTGAGAGGTGGGGATTGGCCCATCTCATTCTTCTCAAGCCAGACATGTACTGTATCTCCTGCCACTGAGAAAGTTTGATTTGACTGGTGGGGCTATTTGCTGGGGAGGACTGTGTGTGTTTATCTAGCAGAAGTAGTAATGTTCTAGTGCTGTGTCCTCACGCCCAGTGTCGACTTCTTTGTCCTACAGAATGCTGAAGGAACTCCCATCAATGTCAAGATGAAGGACAAAGGAGACGGCACCTACAACTGCTCATACACACCCACCTCGCCTATTAAGCACACCATAGCTGTGGCTTGGGGAGGGGTCAATGTGCCCAACAGTCCCTTTAGGGTAAGGCCACACCAGGAAATGCCACAAGGGGGCGCTCTGCCAAGGCTGTATCCTCTCATTCTCGTTAAGACGTTTACAGAAGAGCGTCGAATTCTTACAGCTTAGGGCATTATCCCAGGGTATCACAATCCATAGGTTGATGGAGTTTTTTTTTATTATATATTATCTGCAATTGGATGTTATCCTCAATTGGAAATGTTTACTTTTCTGTTAAATTAAAAATACCACTGTTGCAATTGATTGTAAGTGTAAAAAGATAACTCATTGGTTTGACTTTTGAATGTGTTTTTGATACACAAACAGTTGACATTTCAATTTATGAGCTGGGTAAGATTGCCCTGTAGCAGGCGTATTCATTCTGTACTGTGATCTGGGTATGATATCTAATTATTTACAGCTATTTAGAATTACTTTAATTAATCTGTATGGGGTTTCTGAGACTGTGATCAAGTATTTTAGCCATTGACAGGCAGGCAAACTCTGCTGATTGAAACTAGGGTTTTAAGCAGTTGCCTGTAGGTGCTTTGAGAAGCTTGTAGATGTTTTATGTTGAAATTTAAAAAGAAAATATTTGTAACCATGCCTTTGAAGTGATATGTTGCCTAAAAGATTTGAGGAGATGCCGAGGTCATTGTGTTACAGATAATGTAAGACTATGAGAAAGTAATTATTAATCTCAAACAAGCACCTGTGTAACTAATGATGAAGCGAATTGGTATGTGTTTTTTGTCAGTAAAGCGAGTGTTCTTTCCATATTTATCTTGTGAGAGATTAAAAACAGGCAACTTGTTGATCGGGAAAGGTTTACAAGGTCCACATGTCTTCAAAGAAGCTGATTTTCTTCACTTCCCTGAAGAGAACACTAACCTCCTAACTAGTGGACTGTGTCTTTGTCAAGACCCAGTTGGAAACACCAGAGACAGACCACTAGAGTATGTGTCCCACTTGAAGGATGGAGCACTGGAAAGGCAGTTTGTTAATGGCAGCCTGCTTTCAGAGTTGTTCAGCAGAGGGTAGCCTGATCTCCTACTCTCTAAGAGTAAGGTTGCCTCTTTGTGCGGATTTGGAACATGAACTTTGGTTTTCCCAGCAACAACGAAAGTCAAAGACTCTACCTCATGAATGTTTTCTCCTTGCGAATCGGTCTACTGCCTCAGAGCAGCACGGCACATCGACAAATGATTGTTGTTTTATTTTTCATTTGATGACTGAAGAAAAATACATTTCACTAAAAAATAAATTTTATGAATAGATTTCTGATGCAACTTGTTGTTGGTGTCGTAATTGGTGTTTGCATAGACAGTGTATTTATGAGGTAACGATCAACCATTTAATTCCAATTCTCATTTACAGAAGTAGGGGTTTGCCTTTGTGCCTTTAGACTTCATACCTTGAAGGCAGATGACTATTCTATGTACATATTGAATATATAATAGTATCCAGTCTTATCTGTTAATTCTGTTTTTCAGAATATTTTTAGTTTGACTGTGGATTAATGAACTAATTTGTGATTTAAATTTCTTGTGCGTTTTTTTTCTGTTTGAAGTTTCTGGAATGCCTCTGACTGGCTGTGGGTCAGAAGAGTTTGCATTCCCACTCCTTATTAATTCAAATTCTGCACTTTCCAGGAATAATAGATGTGTTTCACGTTTATTATTGTCCATTTGAAAATTGTTGCCTTTATTTTCCGGAACAGTTTGCAGAAGCTCTGAGGTAGATCTAAATTGGGTTTTATCCTTTTTTAATGCTGACATTTTTCTACTGTTTTGTGTTAAATCTCTTTTTGTCTCTCAGTAGCTACATTTTAGTGGAGATCCTTTGTTCCCTTCTTTCTTTGGTTGATCTGCAATTCTGTGATTAACTCCATCAACCTAATTAAAACCTGAAATTCCAGCAAAACGCGATAATGAGTCAAGTGAAAGTTGTCTTTAAAAGCTGAAATTTTTTTTTCCTGTGAGGTAAATGTCAGGTAAAATGTGAAAACTGGGGGCGATGGAAAGATGTTGTGGATGCAGGTCTGAGTGGCTCAGCTGTCCAATGGTGTTGTGTTGTTGCAGGTGAATGTGGGGAAGGGCAGTCACCCACACAAGGTGAAGGTGTTTGGGCCCGGAGTGGAGAGGACAGGACTGAAGGCCAATGAGCCCACCCACTTCACTGTGGACTGCACTGAGGCTGGAGAAGGTAAACAGGATCACAGGGCTGCTGCAATTATTCAACGTACAGTTAACGAAATACAAAGTTTTTCCCCAAACTAGTAATGCCGTAGAGTGGGTACATTTTAATCCAAGGCTGTCTCTTTATGGTGTAATTCAATCATAAACCTTGATCAGTCCTTGAAAATGATTATATATACACCTTTCTGGGTTTTTTTGTTACAGCTCCTTATAGTTACAGTACATTTCATCATCATAACCTCATATTCTGTGTTTAATTTGAACAGTTAAGAATGGGCTACTCTATTAGATTAATAAGTGGTACATCATGGTTTTGCATAGCACTCTCTATTTCTGCTCTTTGCTACTCTGAGAATCTCTGTACATTGTCATGTTTGTGTTGAGGGCTGGAAGTAACATTTTCTTAATTGCATACCAAATATACATTACATATTCCCCAAGGCTGTTAGGTTTCTTTGACTTATTTTCTCAATCCAATTTATATATTCTAATTCTAATACTGGGACTTTGTCAGTCAAGCACTTGTGGAAAACCAGCTTCCAGTTTCTTTTCCAAATACCTTTCTGCTATCTGGAATTGTGGGCTTAAGAGATATATAAGATGGAAAAATAGCACAGACTGTGGCACAGTTTACGTTGTTTCTTCCCATCATCCTTGAGTCAGAAGACAGCCAGTCATCACAGTTGCATGTCTGTTTGTAGGTGATGTCAGTGTCGGTATCAAGTGTGACGCCAATGTTATCAGCGATAAGGAGGAAGACATTGACTTTGACATCATCCCCAATGCGAATGACACCATCACGGTCAAGTACACTCCCCCTGGGGCAGGACGCTTCACCATTAAAGTGCTTTTTGCAGGGCAGGTGGGTGTTATCAGGGAACCCTGGGTATACTAGCATGGAGCAAAAAAACATTTATTACTGGACACTGAACATTATACGCTATATGTATGAAACTCTTACCAAACGGAGATTTGCAATGAAAAATGATGCTCATTCACACACTCACAGATTCTTCCATCCACACTATCAATTGTAAATCAGTTCAAAGTCAGTGCTGAAGTAGTTTCTGATCAGTTGAAGAGTTTCTCTTCAGGGGTGTTAGCAGGAGAGGAGAGGTCAGCAAGGCATCATACAGGGCCTCAAGCTGAGCCAATCCAATCATGTGCAACAAAGAAATTCAATCAGATCAAATGCAGATGCTCATTTTCCCTTTCATAAAAGTGTGCTCTAACAGACCTGATTGCAGTTGAACATGCGTTTCTGCTCCAGCAACTAGGATTTGACATATTCAGTCTCTCTTATGGCTAGTTTACCATCCTCTTTATTGTCTATCTCACAGGAAATTCCAGCCAGTCCCTTCAGAGTCAAAGTGGAGCCCTCGCATGATGCCTCCAAAGTAAAGGCAGAAGGTCCTGGACTGGGAAGATCGGGTGAGATCTTTTTGCTGAGTTGGATGCAAGGAGAATTTTTCTAGGGACCTCCTATGGGAAGCCTCCCCTGATCCATTCGGAGTGAATGAAAATGCAATGGCAGAATAAACCCCCCCGATTTAGAAATCCTGACGTTTTTTTTTAAAACTGCCAACATAATTCTGCTTTCAACTTGGCAAGACGAGCAAGATCTGCGTCTCCCTCAGACAGCTCTTGCAGAATGAGAAGGGTCTTTTCCTGTGCCCCCGCAGGAATGGAGAGTGGGAAGCCCACCCATTTCACCGTGTTCACCAAGGGGGCGGGAAAGGCACCACTGGACGTGCACTTCACCGGGCCCGAGAGAGGGGAGCCGGTCTGCGACTTCGAAATCATCGACAATTACGACTACTCCCACACCGTCCGATACACCCCTGTCCAGCAGGTGGGAGCCCAGGTTGCTGATCTTGTCGGCTAGGGTCCTTTAGTGTGTGTGAGAGAAGAAAGAAGCAATATCCTCTTGTCGTGTCTCACAGAAACAAAGTTCGTGTGCTGTCTTTTGTCCTCAGGGAGATCTGGGCGTTGCGGTAACCTATGGGGGTGATCCCATCCCAAATAGCCCCTTCAGTGTGGGAGTGGCAGCTCCTCTGGACCTTAACAAGATTAAAGTTGATGGCCTTGACAGCAGTGAGTGTCATTTTGTCCACATCCTCACCTTTCCTGTGTTTAAAGTAGGTATTGGCGACCACTTCTGCCTTCTCATTTTACTCCCCGATCTAATTTTTCTGCAATTAATCCACTGCTTTCTCCCTTCCACACTCTGCTCTCCCCTTGCCTCGCCATTCAGTGATCGACTGCTACAACTGTCCATTTTTTTAAATAGTTTGGTCTGCTAGCCAGCTTGGAAGATGACAGCTGCTTCTTTTACATAATTGGCATGTCAGATAATTTGTTGTGCCCACTACACTGCTACCTGGGGACTGTTGCACAGAGATCTTAAGTTGGTTTTGTACTGTTTCACTGTGAATTACTGATATGACTAAGTTTAAACAATGTAAAAGTAAATGTTTGCAGTATTTATACTTTATATATATTATATATACGTTTTTCCCCTCATTTCTCCTGAAACATATTGTCTAACTATTTGCAGGACACAATGTACAATTAACACTTCCTAATTGGATGACAGTTCTATTTTATAGGTATTTTAAGGTTAGCAGAACTTTTGTTTTATGATACAGTGCTCAGTAGCCCTCTAAGAGTGCCAGCTCCCTGTCAGGGTTCTGTACACTGGTAAAACTAGTTAACCTTTCACTGTTAAACTAAGGCATTCTGGATAGATTTGGCCATAACCTTAAAATCGCAACAGGCTTGTATAGATGGCATTTTTTCCCTATAAATTTCGCGAAATCTGCATAGCAAGGCATTTCTTGTGGTCTGTAGAAGAGAAGCAGACTCCTCAATTATAACGATCCTGTTATCCTGTGGTTGCGCCATGCTGAGCGAGCCCATGTAATTAAAGACGTGGTTATTTCCTTCTCAGCACCAGAGCTGTTCTCTTATCATTCAGGAGGTTTTCAAGCAAGACTGTAAAAACACACATGGTGTTCCTTTTCAGGGAACCACGGTTCCCCTGTGCTGTAGGGCCACGTGACCACGGTGCCCCTGTGCTGTAGGGCCACGTGACCACGGTGCCCCTGTGCTGTAGAGCAACACAACAACCCAAATGTGCTTGTGCTGTAGGGGTTGAAGTGGGCCAGGACCAGGCGTTCATGGTGAACACGAAGGGGGCCGGAGGGCAGGGCAAGCTGGACGTGAGTATCGCCAGCCCAGCCAACAAAGCAGTGCCCTGCACTGTGGAGGCCTTGCCAGGGAAGGACAGCAGTGTGGTCAGATACATCCCCAAGGAAGAAGGCTTCTACTCGGTGGATGTCAGCTATGATGGAAACCCAGTGCCAGGAAGCCCCTTCCCCGTGGAGGCCTTACTTCCTCCCGACCCCACCAAGGTACCTCTGTCAGACAGCTGTCTGGAATACCAAAATGCTTGAAAAGTTACACAATGTCAGTTTTACTGTGCAAATGGGAAAGACAAGTGTTTTTTTTTTAAACATAAATACGGTAGATTGAGTTAGAAAACCGTAACTGTAAACACAGTGACTAGATAGAAAAAAAATGCATCTTTTCTTTCTAAATAAAGGAAACAATGTGTTGCCCAAAATCTACTTCACTTTAAAGAATGCCAATTTTAGCTTTTAGTGTATATTTAATACTTTATACTATACATATTGTAGTTTCCCTCATCTCTGTCTTCTCAGACTTGAGGACGACCATATGGATCTGCGTTCAGTGGACAATTAGAAACAGGACTGGAAATTAGACACTTGAAGGATGCTGATCTTTCTGTTCATTGGCTTTAACACTCTCACTAAGTCTCCCTTAGTCTGAGAAAGTATAGTAGATACTTTCAGCATTGTGTGAAGCAACATATTCAGGATTTTATTTTGGAGAACAAATGAAGTATATTTAAAAATCGTGTGCACTAGGTGTTAAGCAGCTGTTAAGCTGCTTACATATTCTTTTGATCCATCCAGTTGTATCTATGGCAGAACAGCTGGTTCTTTCACAGTTAACTGACAGTGCTGGCTATGTTAATGCTGTTCCCCAGGTGAAGGCCTATGGCCCAGGTCTAGAAGGAGGGCTGGTGGGGAACCCTGCGGAGTTCACTATTGACACTAAGGGGGCCGGAACGGGGGGCCTGGGCCTGACAGTGGAGGGGCCTTGCGAAGCCAAGATCGAGTGTTCGGATAACGGGGACGGCACCTGCTCTGTGTCCTACCTTCCCACGGAGCCAGGGGAGTACCTGGTCAACATTCTGTTTGAAGAAGTCCACATCCCCGGCTCCCCCTTCAAAGCGGACATCCAGCTGCCCTTTGACCCCTCTAAGGTGGTGGCGTCTGGCCCGGGGCTCCAGCGGGGCAAGGTGGGCGAGCCGGGCCTCGTCACCGTGGACTGCGCCAGGGCCGGGCCTGGCAAGCTCTCCATGGAGGCCGTCTCCGACACTGGCGCCAAGGTGGAAACCAAGCTCCACGACAACGCCGACGGCACTTACAACGTCACCTATGTCCCTCTCTCTGCTGGCATGTACACCCTGCTGCTCAAGTATGGTGACAAAACTGTGCCAAACTTCCCTGCCAAGGTACGAGTGGACCCAGCTGTGGATACAAGCAAAGTCAAGGTGTATGGACCTGGAGTTGAGGGCAAAGGTAAGAACCGTTATGAGAGTACATTGGTATTATTTAGAACACAAGAATTGTTACAAACGAAAGGAGGCCATTCAGCCTTTCTAACCTGTTTGATAGTCGCGTATTGATCCAAGGATCTCAACATGGCCAGGGTAGCATGTTTCAGACTCCCACAAACCTGAAGTGCCTCCTGTTCTAAGTTTCAAATTGCAAGTCCAAGTAGTTTCCGCTGGTGTCCCCTAGTTTGTGTTGTTTCACTGTTTATTTAAAAGAAATCTGCTGGGATGCCTTTGAAGATTTAGAAGACTTGTATCAGGGAACCTTGCTGTCTTCTCTGTTCAGAAATCCTTCCGCCTCTTAGCGCTCCTTTGAGGCTGGAATGTATCTTGCTGCTCTTCTCTGGACATCAGTAACTTCTTTATAACATGGTCACCTGAATTTCCACAGTATCCTGAATGAGCTGTAACTAGTTCATTATACAGTTTTAATAGAACATCCCTTAAATAACGTTCTACGATTTTAACTATACAGTATATCCTAATATTATTTGCCTTTTTATGTGTGCACATATGGCAACACAAACACATAAGTCTTTTTCATAAGTGGCATCTTCTGTCTCAGTTTCCCATTTTGTATATAAAGTTTTATATAGTTTATAGCTTTAGCTTTATAGTTTATAGAGTATTTGTTTGTTTTTCTGTGAGTAAAAAATAGCAACAATCACATATCCCAATAAATGCTAAATGTCTGATTGAACTGTATAGCCACATTGATTTTGCAATTAACAACAATTTTCAATCATCCTAGTCCTAGCAGGTACTAGCAGAGGTAAATGCACTTATTAATTGGAAAATAAAGTGCTTTTCTGCTCGCTTTTCACTGTCACTGTAGTGACTGAGTATGTCTATATGATTTGTTAAATATTGTGGTTTCAGTCTGTGCTAACAGACTTTGTTGTTAATGATGTTTCTCTAATATCAGTGGAAATGAAAAATAATTGGGTGTCTTTCTCAGAGACATATTCCGTTCTAAAAACGTCAGACGATCCAGAGAAAGGTCTTAAAATTCCAGAGATGTTAAAATCAGCTTCCTTAAGAAATCTCCCTTTTCTGCTCTCACTTAAAAGCAGTGACCTCAGAAATACTTACTGGCAATTAATAGCACATTTGAAATGGCTTACTGATATAAATACTGTGCTCAGCACTGTAGGAAAGGGAGTGTGCCTTGGGTGGTAGCATTTACAAAGGGTGGGTGCAGAATGGGAAGTGTTTGAGGTGGAACTGTTAATTGTTAACCTTTAAAGCACTTATTATATTCAATATCATCTATTACCAATATTGTGGCAACTCTCTATGAATGATTGCAGAAGGTGTGTATGGTTTGTATGCTAAATTCTTCCATGTGTAGGATGTTTAACTCCCAATGGCTCATCTCTAGTATTTTAGTATTTATCAAAAAATGCTGAGAGGCCACTATCCAAAACAGAGGTGGTTTATGATGGAGCTTGAATTCATGATCTGAATTATAATTCATGATTTCAGATCTGGGAATAGCCCAGCCAGCAGCCATGAATAGCCCCATAAGTCTTTTGTCTTCTCACTCTTTGCTCTTTTCATCTAGGAGTTTTCCGGGAAGCTACTACTGAATTCACAGTGGACGCTCGCTCTCTGACCAAGATTGGAGGGAATCATATCAAGACGATCGTTAAGAACCCCTCGGGTGCCTGCACCGACTGCATGGTGAAGGATGAGGCTGATGGGACCTACTCTGTGGAATACACACCCTTTGAGAACGGTACGGTACAATACGTTTTGGTAACAGAGGTTAAAAAAAATCAACCTTAATCTTATCTTTTGAGAGGGGAAAAAGCTCCAAAGTTTTGCAAGATTTAAAAAAAAATGTTTTAAAAAAAGATCTGGGGAATTCCTGAAAGGAAAAAATAAATAAGAATTAAGAAGAAACACTGCAGTGGATGATGGCAACACAAAATATTTTTTGGCGTTCTGTTTTGCACTACAGCCAGTACTGTCAACTGAATCAATCTAGATTCATAATGCTAGCAAACCTAAATCCAGTCTGACAGTAACCATTGACTCCAGACCCAAATGAAAAGCAGATTCAGAATCTTTGCAATATACTATGCAGTACAGAATGGGTTTGACTTTTCAGTTTCACCACGTAATAATCTCTCCAGGTATGCCAGTGCCTCTGGGAGTGATTCAGATTTTCTTTTTCAACACCAATCCAACCCTAACATTATCTGTAATCCTCTGCTCTTAACCCTAGCTAGATTTTAACCCCTGCTGCATACAGATCTGCATGTATTTTTATGCTTATAGGGTGTTCAGAATTGGATGGTTTGGTAGCCTTTTCTGTGGTCATGTAAAATGTTGACAGTAGCTCCTGTTTTTTGACATGTGTGTGATTACATAAATGTCCAGCATACTGCATAAGGAATGAAAACTGGTCATGACCATTAAATAAAATAATAAACTGGGTATTTCACCACTTTCCAAGGCTCTAGCCATTTCATGTATATAACAGTGAGGATCAGTGCTAGCGTGGTTTCCCAGTTTGATGTTCAGTGGCTGTGGTTTGCTGTGTCCTCAGGTGTGCACAGTGTGGAGGTGCTGTATGATGACGTCCCTGTACCCAACAGCCCCTTCCAGGTGGGAGTGTCAGAGGGCTGTGATCCCTCTAGGGTGGTAGCTAAGGGACCTGGGCTCCAGGAGGCCCTAACAGAGCAGCCCAACACTTTCTCCATTATCACCAGGTGAGTCCTTGTGGAACTAACCTTTCTGTTCTGTTTGATGCTCAGCAGGTACGGCTTCTCAAATCTGCTTGGGTTCTACAGTATTAAAAATACCCCCAACAGTGCGATTATGCAATCATGGTATATACCTAATAATAATGTAATAATAATAATGTTTCTTTATTAGCCCTATACAATTTCTTGCATTAGGAATTCGTCTTTTCGCATACCCCAGCTTTTCTCCAAGGAAACACAGACACACAGACAGGGAGAGAAGTTTGGGGTCAGAGCGCAGGGTCTGCCATTGTATGGCGCCCCTGGAGCAGTTGGGGTTAAGGGCCTTGCTCAGGGGCCCAACGGAGTAGGATTCCTCTGCCGGCCGCGGGATTTGAACCGGCAACCTTCCAGTCACAGGCGCAGATCCTTAGCCACAGAGCCACCGCTCCGCCCAAAAAAAGAAGTCTGTTTCCGCCCGGTTACGAACCGGGGACTTTTCGCGTGTGAGGCGAACGTGATAACCACTACACTACGGAAACGGTGGTGTCACTACACTACGGTGGCACCACTACACTACGGTACCTGTAGGTGTCAACTCAGTGAATGGGCTCCACAAAGGGCAGCTGGTTACTCTTTTCCGAATATTATTAATGTGTAATTTTAGCCAGCTGTACACTCATTCCCCCGGTGGGAGGGTTACAAAATAATGGGAGGGTGCTGATGGTTACACTTGTGAGACCGCCATTATTTATTTTACAGTTTCTAGATGCATCTTTTTCAGTTTCTGGGTTAAAGTCATCCATAGTCCATTGTTTGGATCACCTCACACCTGCTTCCATTCAGTCTTGACTTTTCATATTTTCATAGGATCGATGTTTTACAGTGCATTGAACACACTCTTCGTTTCCTGAAACGTGAACTGATTTGAGAAATTGTTCATCCTGACCACTAGCTTGGAAAAACAAAACATTCTGAGAGCTTTAAAAGAGCAGAGGCTCTAGTCGACGTCGGATCAGCAGGAATAGGATCGTGAAACCCTGATTTAGAAAACATCTGCTCGAGTTTAAACAGTTTTAAACAACGTTATGTGGTAACAACCATCTTTGTGTAAAAAAAAAGCTGAGTTCAGCTGATTAAAATCAAATACTTAATATGCCACATTCCTAAGAAATCATTATAGGTTTTTGTTAAATAGGTCAAATAAGTAACACTCACTACTGCATTTATACTTAAATTCCTCCCCGGAATATGTTGATTATATGTTGATTCAGAAAGAGATAAAAGCCTCAGTGTGACAAAAAAAATCGCTTGTGGCATAGTTGCATTTTCTCTAAAATGAGAGAAAAGGATTGTAAGCATTCAGAAAAATCTTGTGTTTAAAACATTCGCAGTAGAGAAAGAGAGGAATGTTGAAGCTTGGAAGACACATCACTTAAAAGTACATCTCCAATTACAAGATGGTACAGAATTTCATAAGGCAGTATAATTGTCTGTTGCACCCTTTGTAATTTACATGAAAAGCTCTATATGATTTGTGGGGCCTTTTTTTAAAAAAATAGACCAGTTTGAAGCCCTTCCGTTGTTTCTGAAGCTTAAAAACTGGTTTGGGTTTTGTGACAGAGGAGCAGGCATTGGTGGTCTTGGAATCACAGTGGAGGGACCTTCAGAATCCAAGATGTCCTGCAAAGACAACAAAGATGGCAGCTGCAATGTGGAGTATATCCCCTATGTCCCAGGGATATATGATGTTAACATCACTTACGAGGGACAGCACATACCAGGTACATTTCAGCCAGAGAGGCGGAACACCGGGGTGGAAGCACACATGGAATAATGCTCTAGGAGCTTTCATTTGGCAACAGTGGTCACCTGCTGAAAGACCTGCATTTACTGTGATTGCTGCTGAACAAACGCTTGCATTGTAACCTGCCTGAGTTGGGATTTTTGGCTAATCTTGAGGAGTGGCCAACTGTGGAATTTGCTTAAATCCCACTAAATCACAAAAATGCAGTTATGGAAAAAGCCAACATAAATGGAGAAGTCCATTTGATATGGTTAGCTCTCATGGAAATGCATTCTCCCCTTCACAGACATTTTTTGGTATGCTTTAGTTATGTTTAAAGTGAACCAATTCGATTTTAGTTTGTATGGTTTATATTTGCTGTTGTTCATTTTATTTTTCAGCAGTGACTTTCTTCTGATTTTAGATTAAATTGTAATCAAGAAAGCAACAGTCATATAATTTTAATCTTAAACCTACTAGAATGCTCATATCTCCTTTATATACATTATCTGTATATTATTTGTGATATCAGTTGTCCAGTGAAAGCTGATGATTCTACAGGAGATTTGGGGTGATTAATTATGTCTTGGGTCTTATTGCTGTATGTAGATTTTCTGGGTTGTGATTTATTCTTTTTTAGAACTCATAACTGAATGACAACACAAATAGTGATGTAGGTTTCTGTTGTAAAAAAATAATGAATTAAAAATTTGGGGAAAATGATCAGCTTTTGTACATTTAAAGAAATCCCTTCATTTTGACACACTTTGCTTGTAAATGCATGAGTTCACCTTAAATGTGAATTCAGATGATCTTTCAAGAAACAACAAAAATTGATCATAATGGGGCTCCTGAATGGGTCAATCAGGAGAGCTACTCACTCTTCTGATTGAAGCTCAGCAGGGAGATGTATCATTGACGCTACAGTATGTACATCAACATGCCTCATTCTGTCCTGAGCTGATCATCAGTTACCCTGAATCAATTGTGTGTCTGTGTAATAGTGACACCAATTGCTGGTCCCATAATATTTGCTTCAGAAAAAAAAAACATGCATGAGTGTGGGAGCATTAATTGTAGTATCATCAGTATTTCAGAAAATACTGATATCAAGAGGCCTTGTGAAACTTTTCTACAGTAAATTTGTCAGAGTATTTTTGTTCTTTTACTTTTTTTTCCAATAATCAGGCATGGTTTCCCATTTCTCGTAGTATGCTTTTCACTGTGCTTTGCTAATGTTTACTCTCTAACATGGTTTTGGCTAACCCCAGTAGATTCTAATAAGAGACCCTGCATTATATTGTTTTAATTATTGTGTGGTGAGGGTAAATTATTGGAAGTACAATTAATCTGTTAATTTTACATTAAATTTACATTCCAGTGGAAACAGGGGCTTGAGGTTGTTTAGTTTGAATGCCAGTGGAGATTAGATGACACAGGAGAATGACTATTAAAAGGGCACGGTTAAGGGAAATGTGATTGGTGCTTCATGTATTAATAAACCACATATAAGAGAGGAAATTTGTCATTCTTGGTTGTGATAAAAGACACTAACTGCCCCAACTTGTGTGTGTGCCACAGGAAGTCCCTTCAAGGTGCCGGTAAAAGACGTTGTGGATCCCAGCAAGGTGAAGATCGCCGGACCAGGCCTGGGCACGGGGGTCCGAGCTAAAATCCCTCAGCAGTTCACTGTGGACTGCAGCAAGGCTGGACAAGCACCGCTGTCTGTCTCTGTATTGGCACCCAAAGGTGTGTACCCCGCCATCTGTTCCTTATGGCACAAGCCATCGCTTTGGGTTCAAAAATAAATAAATCAGTGGCATTTGAAAGGAAGAATAAAAAATGTGACTGTTCACAACGGGCTGAGATTTGAAGACCTTTGACTAACAGCATATATGGCATTGCTGTGTTGCAAACCGACTTGTTGGACACCGACCTTGTGAACAGTTGTCAGTTTTCTGAAGCAGCTGTTTCCCGTGAAAGGCTTTTCAGAAATCCACTAGGAAGAACTTTACTTTCCCCTTATGTTACAGCTCCGGCAGCAACATCATGGCTGTAAAACTGTGATCGTTGAGAGCTGGCAGTCATAGGTCAGCTGGATTTAGTGAAAGTTGACGTATGGGTGTGAGTTGTGGCGAGTTGTGTTCCTGAACAGACTGGAAGGATGTGGGGGAAAGAGGACTGGTGGGGACCCAGGTGCGGTGAAGGGGGAAGGGCTAGACACTCTTCTCTGCCTCTATCTGTCCTGTAACGGCAACAGTTTTCTGTTCTAGCTGATGAGATGGACTCCCAGCCCTGGCGCAGTCACCTGAAAGCTTTTACGGATCTCTTTAAGCTCGAGCCAAAGGGCGATGACAAAGGGACAGGTTGGAAGCTACATATTCAGCTCTCCTGCTTGCCTGCAAATGACAGGACTCGAACAAAATACAGATAAATGAAGCTGCAGGTGGAGGGATCTCTAGAGGCCTAAATGTTGAATAGCTGAAAGTTTCCCTTATGAAAATATGCAGTGGCCAGGTGAAAAGGGGTTTTTGAAAGCAGTTACCTTTCATGGTGCTACATCATTGGTCATGCTGATGATCGTTGTGAGATCAAAAACACACTAGCTGCCCTAGAATGTCCTGTATTTTCATAAGGTTAAAACTGCATCAGTTGGTATGTGTAAGGCAGCTCTCTGATTCCCATGCTTTGGTCTCTGTCGCGAAACTCCAACTGAGTTGTGGTTCTCTCTGTTGTCAGCTGTTACGACTGCTAGAGCTCTCTCCTTCAGCTTTGTGGTACTCAGTGGTGACAATCACTTGGCCTTTGTCTACCTTTCCAAAGACTGGAGACGTCTGTACAATAAAATGTCACACAAAAAAAGTGGAGTCACCTAGTGTCATAGAGGAGCATTGACTCTGGATAACTCTGTCCCACCTCCTGACAGAAAAATTATCTGTAACCTGAAAGCATTATTGATAAATATATTCTCACTTAATGCAGTATGATCGCAAACTGTTGCAGAATATGTATCTTTCTATAGTTTATTTTATCTCTGCTAATATTGTGCCATTAAAGAGCTTCTTCTTCAAAAAAGCTGTCTAGTTATACACTACTGTCTCACTCAGACTGGCTTTAAATCCTGAGAACGGTGTGTTGCAGAAAAAATAAAAGGGTATTCAATGAAAAAGCTAGACAACAGCTGCTTTAACAAAGAAAATGTGTACAATTTTGCACCCTGGTAGTAAAACAGTAAATAACAGCAGCATTTAGAAATGACTTAATTGTATACCCATACATTATTTTCCATTTCATTGGAATTGTTAAAAAAAATATAGAGAATGTTACAAACTTTTTTCCCCTCGAGAGAGGTTCTGAGTTTTGCCTCATTTACAGCACATTCAGTACTGTCTGTAAGTCAGTCTAGCCTCATGTAGAATTTGTGTTCTTAATTAAAAACATTTAGGAAATAAGATATATGGTTAAATACTCCATAACAAAACTTGGGCTCGACTTGCAGATTTCTGTTAAACTGTATTTGATTGTAATTTTCAAATCAAAATCTGAATCAAGAGTTTTAATCGCACATAATTGCAGATTTAAAAATATTTACGGTAATAATGCATGCCTGTACCTGGTTGTTGATTTCTTTGTGATTTGTGATTCTTCTAGCCTTCAGGTTATGTGCTTTATTTAATAAGTGGGAGATTGTTTTTGAAAGCCACCATCTTTGATGAATTCTTCCAATTGATCAAATGATCAGGTTTCAGATTTTTTAAATATTTGTTAAAGATAAGAATGCAAATTTTGAAAATGGTTTGATTATAGTCAGAGAGTCAGATATATGTTTGCGTGGGTGATTAAGACAAAAGTCAACTATTTGTATTCTGGTGTGATGGCGAATTAAGAAAATGATGGCACACGCTACTGAAATCTCCTTTGTTTTGCAAATGTAATGTCTTTATCTTTTGGAAATAGGAGCCATGTTCTCAAGGACTATGGCCTTGTTTTTATTATATGCAGAAAAACAAAAAAGATTGTGTTACCTCAGTTTGTGTGACCTGTGTCTGTTTCAACATCGGGGCTTTATGTGGGTGGCCCTTCTTCAGAAACCTAACCAGCCACTTTTCCTCTCTGCACCAGTTAACGGCCTGCTCTTTGTGTTGGTGTCTAGGTGTGGCTGAGCCAGTGGACGTGACTGACAATGGAGATGGAACCCACACAGTTGCTTACACCCCCTCGGTGGAGGGTCCTTACTCAGTTTCTGTCAAATACGCGGATGTGGATGTCCCTCGCAGGTAAGAACAGAAACATTGGAGGACAGGTGAGATTATGGCAGCACATGAATTAACTAAGTAGCTCGTTAACATCCTAGCAAACCAAGAACCTCCAAGACTCACAAGATTCACAGTCTGCAGCAAGATTGAGCTATTTGCTCTAGTTGCACCCCTTTGTAGAGTGGTCTTCCTTTTTCCAGTTGTGAAAGAATTTTGTTTTTTACCCGCTCATTAAGATTGGAGTTGTGCTATAAACAGCACAGTGGTGTGGTCTCTGGTTATTGCGCAACGTGACTTTTCATTGTACCTGAACTGGCAATTCTCTGTCCAAATCCTTGGATCCCACACACTGGGGTTCTGGATTTTTCCAGGTCTCTTCAAAAATGTTTGGGGAGGAAGGAAAAGTCAGTTGCTATTCGATGAATAACTCTTCAAAGTCGATTTAGGTCTCCAATGTTTTGAAGTTAGTGACCGTGTGGTGATTGAATCAAAACACTGGTCTTTTGTTTTATATAATGTAATCAGACAGTAATGTAATCAGACTGATTGCGTGGTAAAAAAATCACGTTTTACTCCATTGGGTCCTCAAAATCATCGTTGGTTTCTGTTGCTTGTTTACAGTCCGTTTAAATTCCGAGTGTTGCCCACTTACGATGCCAGTAAAGTTCGAGCCAGTGGCCCAGGCTTGACCAGTGGACTGCCAGCCAGCCTGCCTGTGGAATTCACCATTGATGCCAAGGATGCTGGGGAGGGTCAGCTGTCGGTGCAGATCACAGTGAGTGGACACAAGAGTTGACGCGGGCATGAGTTTAAAATATCATGGCTCAGAGGCTCAGCAAAGTGGGCAGCAGCTTTGCTCTCCGTACAGATTTCTATTGATTATTTTTGCACATTATTTTTTGGGGGAAAGAAGTTACCTCAGTAAATTGGTCTTAGGATTGTGAGCAATAAAAATGTTTTCAGCACACAGACATTTCATAGAACCTATTATTCAGTTTGTAGTGACGTGGAGTTGTGATGTTTCGTGGTGTTAGGATACTTATTCTATCAAGGATCAGGCTCATCAGGTTTTACTCAGCCCTGTTAAGTCATCTGTACTGAAGCCAAGAAAACGTCCACATACATTTAATTAGCATGACAAGTGAGGAATCTGGCTTAAATAAAACTCCAGTGGTAATTCCAGTTACGTGATAAATGGGCATTTGACTAGAGGCCAATAAACAATACTTAAAAAGGCAAATTTGTGATGTTGCCTTGCTGGGAAAAACTAGTGCTTTGTAAATTTATTACCAGAGTTGGATAATTGATGATAATTCAAGATTTGCAAAAGCTATTCTAAATCACCCAGATCAGCTCCACTCTAATTTCTTCCCGAAAGGCTGTTAAAATCTGACTTCAGCCGCTCTCCTGGCACCCTGGCTGTCTGTAATACTTGCCCTGTTCGCAGTCATCCCATCACTCTCTCTGATCTTACCCTTGGAAAGAAGGAGCGCCAGCCTGACGTTGTTCTGTTTTTCCATCAGGATCAGGAAGGGAAGCCAAAGAAAGCCCAGATCCACGACAACAGGGACGGCACCTACAGCGTTTCTTACGTCCCCGACAAGGCTGGGCGCTACACCATCGTCATCAAATACGGGGGAGACGAAATCCCCACTTCACCCTACCGAGTTCGCGCCACCACCTCCGGAGATGCCAGCAAGTGCACGTTGGAGGGTGAGTGTGAAGTGTTCGGAATGGGCGAATAATTTGCCAGGGCTCGACTGAACTCCCGCTCATTCTCTGTACGGCCCAAGCCAAGAAGAGCAGTTTGCTCTTTTGCCAGTCTTTATACAGTATGTGGATCGGGAGCTGTAAGAGAACAATGGAGGTTTATGTCCGTTAATTGTATTATTTAAGGCCATGTGTACGAAAGAACAGTTGTCATTTAAAAAAATCCAACTGTAACACATTTTGAAAAAGACTGCTGTTTGAGAGAAATCTGCCTGTGTTGGATATCAGTGGTGAGTTTGCAAGTATGTGTTGCAAATGCCTGTAAATCTGCATTCTTGCAGTAATTATTTCCCCGGTCAGTCTGACCTGATGTCTTGGAATGCTTGGATGCTGTTGATATTGCAGGCAAACTCATACATTTATGCCTTAGTCACAAGCACAGCAGCTTGAATTGAATAGAGAAAAGCATTTTGAATCTCTGTGGCACATTGCTACAGGACTGGTTAACATCACCTTGCTCTCCAGGTCCTGGACTGGGCCCAGTCATTGCCATCGGACAGGAAGTGGGCTTCGTGGTGAACGCAAAGCGTGCTGGGAGAGGGAAAGTGTCCTGTGTTGTGGTCACCCCAGATGGGACGGAGGTGGAAGCAGATGTCAACGAGAATGAAGATGGGACCTTTGACATCTTTTATACCGCCCCCAAATCAGGCACTTACATTATTTATGTCCGCTTTGGTGGTGAGAACGTTCCCAGGAGCCCCTTTAAAGTCACGGTAAGAGCCCTGTCTTGACTGTTTTTTTCTTCAGCTTTATATAACATGCTGTGTCATTTGATCTTTTATATCAAGCATTTGAAAGTAAACTCTCTGTGAATTTAATTTCAAGCTGAGCTGCCAGTGGTTTCATACCAGTGTTAAACAAATGAGGACATATTTTTCTTCATTTTCTCCAGGTAGCACAAGGAAACAGCACATGAAATTCTGCCACTTTTTTTTTTATCATATGACATGGCATTGCATTTAACTACATAACTCTATTAATGTTACCATGACACTATTAATGGTCTGGCACCATTCAGGATCCAGGCAATTCATTTTTTAAATTTAATTGATGTCTGCATGAATATACAGTAGCATTTTCCTTTCAGATATACAACCTAATGCTCACCTCATGGGTAACCCATCAATTAATTGACTTAGCCCTGAGGGCTTTGACACCACAGTCTCCCTAAAGTCTCCAGCATGACCCTCAACAGGTAATGTGTAAGGTGGGAATTCATAGAGCAAACCCCATCATTTTAACCCGGTTGCGCCAGGAGGACAGTGGATATGCATTCTTATGTCTGCCTGTTTTTGTATTGTGTACATCTCCAAGCAGCAGCACCTGTATTTAAACTGGTGGATGTTTTCTATCCCTTTCTGGGATTCTGACTCAACAATTGTCTTATCTTCTCTTCTAGCGTTGAGCTCCGTAGTAATATTTGTTAAATTCTGTTCTTAGAATGAGTAAATACTTTTAGAGCTCTGCGTTGTCCTGATTATGTTCTTCTCCCATGCGTTAACTAGCCCTTTTGTTGGGTTTTTTTCATTGTTTTGAACAACCCAGAGATGTTTTGTGCAACATTGATGGCTTTTGTTTACATAGTGAAAAGAAGTGTGGTTGGTTCCATCGCACGGCAAATTTGAACCTAATCCCAGAGGGGTTTGTGTGTCTGTGGGTGCATCCGTGGTTGGGGCCTGTGTTAGAGTAACCTGCCTTATCATCCTCCAGGCCACAGATGAGGCCCCTCTGGTGCAAGAGCAGAGTGTCCAGCAGCAGCAGGCAGCCCCTGGTCTCCCCGGTTTCCAGCCCTGGGTACTGACAACTTGCCCTCTCCCTCCTTTCCTTTTCACACAGACTGCGAAGCTGAGAGGCCTCCTGAAACCTCCACAGGCCCCTGCCGTTCATTTTTTCAAATCACTCTGAATGATTCCTGTGGCTGCCCCACTGATTACCAGCTGACCCCAACTACCTTTCTTCCTCAGTGTTTTGTCTCTTTTGTTCTACTCCTTTCTACCTTTTTTTTCTTACCAACTAAACATCATAGTTTTTTTTTCTTTTTCCAATAACTGTTTTATAAATTCTTCCCACACCACTTTTCTCTCTGCACAGAGATGGGACTGAGGCCTTTCCTATCTGGTCTTTGCACTGATCTGAGCTGCTGTCATCATTTTAACCCATCGCATTGGTTTTAAATCTAAACCACTCCCCTTCTGTTCAGTTCGCAGTAGTTTTTCATTTGGAAACAACTATAACGGCTATAAAAAGGCTCAAACAGATTTATTTGCATTAAAATTCCTTGAAAGATATGTCATAAGGAGCAATGTGAAGTAACGGTAGACACCTAATATGTAAATATGGATTTAAAAAAAGCTGTATAAGGTATATTTTGATTAACTTTTTTCTGGCTTTCTTTCTAAAATTGAATCCTTCTTGTATAACCAAATGGGGTCATACAAGATGACTTCCACATCCACAGCTAGTGAGAATGTCTATACCTACTTTGTCAGTTTGTGTACCTTTGTGGTGATATTGAAGGAGAGCTGAAGCCAATGTCAGGCTTCGGGCCTGTTCACCTGAATGACTTCATATATTCCAACTTTCTTCCCCCCTGGCTGTCCTTTCTAAGGATATTCACTACATGGGAGAGCAAAGATGATGCATCTGAATGGTTAGCTGTCTGACCTCACCACAGTGATCATTCAACTCTTTGTGTTTCCAGCTGGCTTGGTTGGTTGCGGGTATCTTGTTTTCCTCTTCCAGGACTCTGAGACACTTGCCTTTCCAGGTGGAGACAGTCTGAGAACTCATGTACTCCATGCCTGCTCTGTGGGTGGTTCACTTCATCCCATTTTGCTGTCTTTGTTTCTTTTCCATCGGTATCTTTACAATGAATCATTCTGATCAGATGATCCGGTTTAGCTTTATTGTGCTATGTTCACTTTTGCTTATCCAGATTCTGTCAGAGAAACTATTGGTAGTTTAGCCTAGAGCTATTGTGAGAAACATTGACCATCAAGGATTGTTGATCATGTAACGTTGGTTCGTAGTTGTGATCCTTCTCTATGGTTTTTGTCTGGTATTAGGTGACAGATGGAGCTTACATTCCGGTCAACAGCATGAACGGGACAGGATTCCGGCCTTTTGACATGGTCATCCCTTTTGCCTTCAGTAAGGGAGAGATCACAGGTGAGACTGACCACTGAACTGTGCCTAAAACAGGCAGCTGACATTCGGGACCAACAGTGGGACTAGCATGAGACCTCTTTTCTGAGGCGGCTCAATCTACTTTCTTTTCATCAGGGGGAAAGACAGTTCCGAATCAAACACAATGGTGAAGCAGTTTCCTTTGCTTTTAAAAAAAAAATGGTTAGCTTTCAAAACTAAAGCTGAAAATTTCATGGCCATGAGAGCCTCATGATGAAAATCTGATATCCATAATTTCCTTAAAACATGAGACTCCTAAAGGTCCTATAGGTTATTGAGGATTGAGGAATACTCTCCTTTGACTGTACAGCTATCCCTGGAGTTTTAGGTATCTCAGTCAAGAAAAGAGCCACTTCTTGGGCTCTGAGGTGGATCAGTCCCTGAAGGCATTTGGCTAAACCGGCGGTGAGCTGCCAAGGGGATACAGTCGACAGATCAGTGCTGGGTAACTGGGACCTCGCTGCACAACAGGCAGCTCTTGTAACTCACTATATGCATAGGGGCTTACAGTGTTGTCAGATACAAAAGCCTCTTGTGAGGAGCTGGCCGAATGCTGATCATCATTGTGAGAGGTGCCCCATTTAAAAGAAAGCATCCTCCATTCTCTCTCGTTTCGCTTCTCTCAGAACGAGGGCTCTAGCAGGAACTGTTTCAGTGGCCACCCTTTCCAAATTGTGAGGTTATTAAAAGGGTTATATATGAAAAATGGAGGGAAGCATGTCTTGTAAGTCCCGTTAGGTTCATTGTTTTCAGTAGAGGTGCTCTTAACTTTTTCTCTCCCCAGGTGAGGTCCACATGCCATCAGGGAAGACTGCCCAGCCAGACATCATTGACAACAAAGATGGCACTGTCACTGTGAAGTATGCCCCTACAGAGGCCGGCCTGCATGAGATGCACATTAAGTACAATGGCACTCATATTCCTGGTATGGCTTGGTTTGACTTGATGGTTTTTGAAAGTGACTTTGTCCTATTTTATGTGAAAATAGTTCATCTGTTTTAAAAATAGGCTTAATGTAGCGGAGCTAGTTCGGATACGGTGACGTCATCGCCCTCACTGCACATAGCAGGGACCTCAGCTGCCTGGGCTGAGGGAGGTCTCCTTTAGGTCATGCGGCTAGTTTCCTGTTGCGTTACGCCGGAGACCCGGGTTCGCACCCCAGGTGCTGCGGGACGGAACGGGTGGCGGAGGGCACGAGACCGTGTGGAATCGCAACGGTCACATATAGTCGATTTGTAGTTCCTTGAAACCAAAACCCTCTTCTGAAACTCTAGATTTCAAAATGCCTATGGCGATGAATGGTTAACATTCTTCAGTTCTGTCCCATCGGTACCAGGTTATTTTTGTGCAGACGTTTTGTCTGAGAATCTTTTTTCTTTACTACAAAGGATAAATGGGCTCCCTTTTCTCTTTCCTTAGTCTTAGTTAAGCAATGGCATGTTTAGTGGTCTCTGAAAAGTGTTGAAAGCAAAAAAAGACGATGAAATCCATTCTTGGACCCCAACATTTGTGTTTAGAATATGGTGATGTGTTGGAAACTCTTATGGTTATCAGGGCTGTGTACACACTTTAATCAGCATTTCAAATATCGACCTCCAGACGTGAGACTTTCAGTATTTCTCACAGAGATTAAAAAACATTCACTCATGACTTGAGCTCCAGGCCTCTTTATAATGAAGCATCACTACGGCCACTCTATAGGGAAGGAAACCAGGCAGATGTAGGAGCGTTAGTCTTTAATCTGGCTTTAAACAGCTTTAATCTAAAGAATTTTTGTGGTGAAAGGAAATTCTTAAATGCCATAAGGTTAGGGGAATACAGACTGTGATGGTTTTGAATGGAGTGTTGGGGTGTTTGTGATCTTTACAGTACTTGTCGGTGCTAAGGTTTCTCTCTCACGTTATCATAGCCCAGACATGACTGGACCTTTGTAACACAGATCCAAGTTCCATTGAGTGTTTTTTGTCCTTCCTTCCACCTCTCAGATCAGAAGGGTGTAATAATACGTTACCTTCCTCATAGATAAGGGAGTCTTTGTTAAGGGAACAGACAGAGGACTGTGACTCAAAGTCTAGAAAAACCTAATCACCAGGATTCTTCTTATGTGGTTGGAAAGGTTGGACAAGATCTAGGCTGACGAAATGACTGAGAATTTTATTGTGAGTTTTGGAACTACAGAGTATCAAACAATTTTTTGTGGAAGAGGTAAGCGTTATGATCAGATTCTGATCAACAGTGATCACGCTGGGAACCATATTGATAACATCTATGGCTTTTAGTGGAGTTATAAAGATTTTATAAATGTTTCATTTGCCACCTATATTGTTACTACATCACTGTATAAAATACAGTGTACAGTGTTGTCCTGATACTTAAGTTAAGTGTGTATTTGCATTAAAATGATACCCTGTGACAGCCAAAGTAAAGTTAAGAGTGAATGTGGATTAAGAAGTGAGAACTGATTAAAGCATTTTTTCTACTTCTATTTGCATGCTTGCCTATTCCTTAGTACTTGCATAGACTTTGATTAGATATATGAGCAAAATATACCAAGTGTACTCACAAAGAAAATTAATTCATAGAGAAAATATGACAAATTCAGCATGGTCATTAAAAATCCAAGGGTGCTTCTTGAAAAGAGTAGGGAAGTTACCCAGGTGTCCTGGCCATATTTCCCCCTGGCCTTTACTAATCATGGCATCCTAATAAACCGCGTCTACGTATTTGCTTCATAACTCCTCCACATTGATAATTGGTGTGTGGTGAGCATTGTGGTGCACTTTAGCTGCCGTCACATCATCTAGGTGGGGTCTACACATTGGTGGTGGTGGGGGGAGTCCCCATTACCCGTAAAGCGCTTTAAGTGGTGAAGTGGTGTTTCCAGACAAGCACTATATTAGTGCAGTATATTACCTATATTAATAGATAAGTATAAGGAACTACTATGTATAAAAACATGGCATTATAAGTAAAATTACCAACTGTTTTTTAGTCTAATTTAATTGCATTTTCATCATTTTTTGTTCTGAACGTGTCCCTACCAGTGATATGGGGTGTTTTTCATCATGCCCTTTTTTATACATGGTAAATTGTAAGTGCTGTTGTGAATGGTCAAAATTCTTGGCCAATCTGTTTGTTTCTGAAGGCATGTGTTTATTGCTCCTGTGCTTTCAGAGAGTCCGCTGCAGTTCTATGTGAACAATGCTAACAGCCCCAATGTCACTGCCTATGGGCCGGGCCTGGTGTATGGTATTGCCAACAAGACGGCCACCTTTACCATCTGCACTGAGGACGCCGCAGAAGGTGGGCGGCCATGATGACACAGACAATGGAAAGAGAAACTTTAAAGACCACACACTCACATGAATCACAGACTACCAGAAGTGCTGCTTTTATAGTATCTGGGTATAATAATAATGTGGTACTCTTTTCCAAGGCACAATAAAAAAGGGAAAGCTAGCTTTTATATTATAGTAACTACAGTGCAGTTCATCACCATTTCTATGTGCACTTGACTGAAATACAAAAAACATGCATTAGTTTATTTATTCCATTAGTAATATTGCCAGGGACTTAGTATTGTCACTCAGTATCATCCTACTAGCAAATGTAATACAGCATACATATTATCCTTGCACTACCTACAGAATGCTTTGTTGCCCTTCTTGCATAATGATCTTGTGCCCTGCAGCGATTTACCGAAGCTGTCTTAAGCACTTTTAAAGGAAAAGCTATTTTTTTTTAAATATGATTATTACCAGTCTTTATGCTCCCCAAATGTTTTTTTTTTTTCTGGAGTTTGCAGATGTGCTGCATTCAGCTGTTTGAGTTTTTGAAGATGAAAATGTCCATAACCCTGTGCTTTTTGTGTTTGGGGACGCACTGGACTGAGTGATGTGTTGTTGTAACAGGTGGTCTGGACCTGGCCATTGAAGGCCCATCCAAAGCAGAGATCAGCTGTACTGACAATAAAGACGGCACATGCTCTGTTGCCTACTTGCCTACCCTGCCAGGAGATTACAATATCCTGGTTCGCTACAATGACAAGCATATCGCTGGGAGCCCGTTCACTGCCAAAATTACTGGTAAGCACTCTGAGATCAGGCGACAGCGTCCTTTGTAAATAGCTGTCCTATCTCATCTCTGTCCCTTCATGCATTTAGAGCCTTGAGAATTAAACAGCTCAGGGCTAAGTGGGGACATGTTATGGATGTCTGTGAGGATTAAGTTGGGAAGAAAGCGTTGCTGATTAGTAAGTGTAATTTGTTTAATTTGAATTGAAAAGTTAGGGGTACAAGTGGTGGAAATCAGGTCTCTCTATAAAGCTGCTGAGCTTGCTCTCCATGATGGGGTGAGGAGCTCAGCGATCAGGGGGAACCTTGGATTAGAGTCACTGCTCCTCCGGATTGAGAGACATCAGCTGAGGTGGCTCATGCAACTGCTGAGGATGATCTTGCTTCGGCAGTACGTACACTAAAATTGGAAGACATCTGGTGAGGATTCCTCCAGAGTGCCTTCCACTGGAGTTGTACTGGGAAGGGATCCCGGGACACGCTAGAGGGGTTATGTCTCTCAGTGGGAACACCTGGGAGTCCCCCAGGTGAAACCGAAGAAAGTGAAGTTTGGTCCGCTCGGCTCAGACTGTTACCACCGCAACACTCATCACGAGTAAGCGGTTACAAAATGAGATGAGAGGTGTGAATCAGTCCCCCTTCTTAGTCACAAAAGAAGTACTGCCTTTCAGAGGACACAGAGTTTTTCCTTAGATTCTATCTGTGGAAATTAACACTTACCCTGCAAAACCTAATATACGGGTGAAATACTGCCTCAAAGTTGTTGGTTTGTTTCCACTCAAGAATAGGTTGCACTTCCATTTTAGGGCTTAAAGAATGGATCAAAGAAATGTGCTTCTGAGAGATCCTTCTCTGTGAGCACCTCCTCTAGATCAATGGAAGTTATTGTTGGGATGGAAGGCTCTTTAAGCCAGCCCTTTGTTTTTTCTTCTTCTTAGAGGACAACAGGAGAAGGTCACAGGTCAAGCTGGGCTCGGCCGCTGACTTCTCCCTGGACATCAATGAGACCGACCTCAGCCTGCTCACAGCTAGCATCAAGGCGCCATCTGGACGAGATGAGCCCTGCCTGCTCAAGAGACAGCCCAACAACCACATTGGTGAGATAGCGGGGGCACCATCAGTTAGCCAGCGCTGGCTGGGAATTCAGTGTGCAGAACAAGAAACAATGCTGTTGACTGTGGCTTACAAATGTTCTTTTGTTAGACCTGCAAAGGGGTATCAATATAGAAGTATTGTACAAGGTGTATAAAATCTTGATAGGGTTGTTGCCCTTTTTAAAGTATATTTAAATGTATAAAACCATCTCAAGGCTACACAGATGTAAAGAAAATCAAACAGTTAAAGTTAAATCTGTTCTTAGCTAGATTTATTTCAGAGCATAAAAATGATTTTCTGCTAGAGTAAAAAGCGTTTATTGTCCTGGCAGTACTTAACACTGAGGTCTCTTAGTTTTATACACATTCCTTGAAAGGGAAAAATGGTAGAACCATGAAGAAAACATTTTTCCTGGTATGGTTTGATTTTTCCCTGCAGGTATTTCCTTCATCCCAAGAGAGGTCGGGGAACATCTTGTGAGCATTAAAAAGAATGGCCGGCATGTTGCCAATAGCCCCATCACGATCATGGTGGTGCAGTCGGAGATCGGAGATGCCAGCAAGGTCAAGGCCTATGGTCAAGGGCTGGTGGAAGGACATACCTTTGAGATGTCTGACTTCATCGTAGACACCAGGGATGCAGGTCAGCTTTGCTGTTCCATGATGCTGTAATAGCTTGTCAAATATCAGAACTAATTATTATAGTGGCTTCTTCCTCCAGGATGGCCTAATAAATGCCTTTATCATGTGACACAAAATAACAAAGTTTCCTACATATCCCTGTGATTGAAATGACTTTTACTTTACCGCAAGTGAACGGTGTCAAACGATCACATCACAAATACCACAAGCGGTACCTTTAAGCACACATTTAAATTGGTTTTGATTTGAATAATTTTAATTTTGTGAAACGAGTGTTATCAGATTTTAAAACTGATATATTCTCTTGCACAGGTAGATTAAGAGCTTTTCTCCTGGTAGTGTTCAGGGTGTTTCATTGCTGCTGTTCATAAAGGTGTGTGTTAGTGCCAGCATGTCTTAGTTTTGACATGCTGGCACTAACCAGCTAATTATGGCTAATTGAAGCTGCAATAATTTTCAGCCTTAAGTATTAACTATGTCTCTGCATACTGCTCCAAAGACAATATGAAAAGCCTAAAGGCCATCTACTGTATGAATAGGTGACTTGTTTTAACATTGATTGTTAATTTTTAATGATATTACCCATCTGTGCAAAATCATACATGCAGTGACTTTGCTTGGATTCCAAGAATTTATTCATGCAAATTACAACTCAGTGAACAGTCATTCTAATATAAAGTCCATGTTCAGTTATAACCTCACAAAACCACTTTTCACAAAACAGGGCCTCCAGTCAAAAACATTTAAACAAAATAATCTAAACCCAGAAGAATAAGGTTTAGTGTTTAAGTTAGTTTCAATCAGTAAGGGTTATGGCTGGAGGTCACATCAATTACTATGGATTAGCTACTGCCAACCCCTGGCCTATGTGAGCTGTTCATTTCACCTGTTGGATCTCCCCAAAAGCCCGTTAGAATTTGTTACTGAACTTTTTTCTGTCTTTGGTCATTTTTTCCTGTCTACAGGTTATGGGGGACTGGCTTTGTCCATTGAAGGTCCCAGCAAGGTGGATATTCAGACTGAAGACTTAGAAGATGGAACATGTGGTGTGGCCTACTGTCCCACAGAGCCTGGAATCTACATAGTATCCATTAAATTTGCAGATGAGCATGTCCCAGGTACGATACAGAGACGTGACTAAATTGTCTTCTTTAAAGATAAAACTACATGGTAGACTTTCCATTTTGACAACAAATATACCTTCTTACATTTTTATTTTCCATTATTACCATTTTAATCCCAGCAAATACAAACTAAATCATTATGAGAGGCCAAAGGTTCAGCCTAGGGCCATATAGTATTCTGAAGCTTTGAGAGTTTAGGCTCTGTCTATTACTATTGGACAATCATGGCAAGTTAACTTGACATTTAGAGAAAACTCTAATGTTGTTTTGGTGGTTTCCTCAAATTTATATGGGTTTTCACCCCTTTGAAGCAGTTTCTTCTTACAGGCAGGTTCTTGTCTCTCTTTGTAGATCAGGATATAGACCATCCTAGTCTACAGAAAATGTTTTTGTACTCTTTGTGACCTCTTTGAAGTTGACAACCTGTGAATGCTTCAGGATCTGTCCTCTGTCACCTAAAATCAGTCCCCACCATGTTACTGTTGTATGTTAGTTACATAAAATGGATGATATTCCTGAATGAGATGCCGTCTGAGACTGTGCTTTTCATCCCTCTAAAATCCTACTACACCTGACAATCCACTTTAAAGTTGTACATAGAACAGATTGTGCAATTCCACATATGCTATGCTAGAGATAAAGATTGCTTCCAGGACTCACAGACATACTAATGCTGTATCTACTTATCCAGTATCTACCTACACATTTTGAGAATGAGTAATGTTAAATTGTTCTTAGGTCCTAATCAGATCCTAATACCCACTATAGTGATGGGGTACTATATTGTAAAAAAAAGCGCCGTCCTTCGGATGAGATGTAAAACCTATGTCTTGACTCGTTTTCTCCCTGGGCTTTACCAATCATGGTCTCCTAATAATCCCCATCTATGAATTGGCTTCATCACTCTGTTCTCCTCCTCACTGGTATCTGATATGTGGTGAGCGTACCGGCACACTATGGCTGCTGTTGCATCATCCAGGTGGGGGCTACACATTGGTGGTGCAGGAGAGTCCCCATTACCCATAAAGCCGTTTTAGTTGAGTGTCCAGAAAAACACTAAGTGTAGAGATATTATTGGTAATATTAAGTTGCCTTTTAACATTCTCGCTTGGATTTCAGAATGATATGGATGCGTTGTCATGGATAACACAAAGTCAGTGTGAAACCGTGTCCCAGCATGTTAGTAGTAGGACGCGATGGTATGGAGGCTGTGGTTGCCCTTGTCTACACGTGGAGGTGTGACATGGCCAGTCTTGTCTCACCAGGGAGCCCGTTCACTGTGAAGGTGGCTGGAGAGGGCCGTGTTCGAGAGAGCATCACACGCAGGCAACGGGCAGCTTCCGTCGCCACGGTGGGAAGCGTCTGCGACCTCAACCTGAAGATCCCAGGTACTGTAGGTTGACGTGCCCTTTGCTCTCAGGAATGTTTTACAGTTGTGCTTGTGAATTATTTGTCCTGAAAATCCATCTGGGTTGTCAAAGCAGTACTTCAGACTTGTGCCTCATAAGATGACCACAGTAGTAGATTCCAGTTCTTGTTTCATGTCGAATACGGTCCTGTCCCAGGTAACATTTCTGTACTGTGCTGAGCTAAGAACAGAAGTGTTGGTATCCAAAATCGAACCACGCCAATACCCTCAGCTCTACAGCTTCTGCACGGCTTTGGTAGATTATGGTGCAGCATTTAACAGATCTCCTTGGTTTGCTACATTACCACGAAGGCAATACAAGTACCGAATGTAAGAAAGGTTGCACACAAAAGAAGCAGCAATTCAGTAGTTAGTAGCTAATTGTCATCTGGTTGTTTCTCGAAGGAAACTGGGGCACTGACTTTGACGCCATGTCTAGGAATCTCGTTCTGGACTCTAGACCCACACCTCTTCTAAGGAACTGTCTCCTTTTCTCGGTTTTAGATGCCCTTTCATATAGTTTCTACCCGTGGTTGTCTCTGGTACTGTATGTGTTTTGCTATTTATAGCTTTTGTTTTACTACTCCAACATCTCTTATTGTAATCGTATTGTAAGGCTTCCCATGTTAAATTGTTCTGTTGCTTGTGATATGACTGACAGTCCCCAACTCACTTCTTGTGTGGCTGTCAGACAAATCTGTCCAACAAATGCCCTTTCAAGATCCAACAGGGGGCAAGTAGTTTCACCATTTTCTCTTTCACCACCATTCTGAACATTCTGTGCTTCTCCGATCCTCTTATTTGTAACCTTTCTTAACCTTTCAGTGAGACACACTGTAAGCTACTTGTGGTTAACTTTCTTAAAATTGAGTCACACTGGCAACAAAAAAGTATACTGTACATCTTTAATCTAAGAGGGTTCCTAGATGTAATTTGAGGTGAACACGATTCATAACTTTGTGTGTGATTTATTTAATTCCATAAGTCTCTTAATTTTTTCCCCAAATGCTAAATTTAAATTTAAAATGCTAGCTACGCACCATCCTCCAATATTGAATAATTAAAATGAATACATCTGAGAAAGCAATTTGAGATTTGTAGTGAACAGTTTATCCAGCTAAGTATATACCCTTTGCTGCTCAGGTCTTTAAGGGAGCTTGCCAAGGTGTGACTTTGAGAACAGTTTTTGCCTCATTGATAAGTAGAACCAGATGGGCCAGAAAGCAAATGTAAACGGTACGAAATCCATCAAAAATTTTGAGGGGGCAGAAAGATTTAACCTTGTCCGTGCTGTAATTTCCCTGATGACTACCGCAGTATTGCACAGCTGTTTCTTTGCCATCCTGTCAGTGCTTTGTCAATGTCTGTGGTGTGTTCAGCACAGTCTGGACACGCCCTAGGGGTCCCCAGACCCCAGATCCTCCCCCCCTCCATTCCCCCACCAAAAGTTCTCATCCTGAGGGGTCTGACAAAGAGGGTTTGAATTAAAAACTTGCTGCTAAGGAATTTTACATCATGGGTGATTTCCCGAAATGATTTTCTCTCTGTTTTCAATGCTGTATATTCTAAATGTATTACCTCTTTCAACTCATTGGAATGTATTTAAATTCATGTTGTTCAGGCACCACAAAAGACACCTACGTGGTTGTTAAAACATGTAGGCTGGACACTAATGCCTAGGCACAGCCATGGCCACCTAAATGGTAAGCCCCCTGTCATATCACAAGCTTTATGCCTAAATTTTGGTAGCAGCCCATCACTCCATCATTCCAGCAGCAATTTTGTATCAGACAATATAAGTAAATAGATAAGAAAACCAGGTTTCCAGCTGTATTTTGTATTTTCATTAGTTCAATGAAAGCACTACCTTCTCTTAAATTCAAGAGGTTAGTTCTTTAAGATGCAGCAAGTAGGTTGGTAACTCCCAGTATTTCTTGCATGTGAATATATGACAATAGTTAAAAACAGGCTGAAACAGTGCTGAGTTAAGAAGAATACCAATGGATCTTGCATGTAGGACAGATTTACTGGCCTGATGAAAGCTCAGCTTATGTTTGTAATCTAGGTTACAAAGAGAGAGAGGCTCATATTAACTTAGTCAACCCCCTTGATTTTCAAGGTTTTGAAAAGCTCCGTCAAACCATTTTTATTATCTGCTAGCAATTCAATGCGTTTACAGTAGGATGTTTTGGGAAATTTCTCAAGTCTTTGACGTGGCCTCTGAAGAAGTGAGGAATGGTTTCTTCGGTAACCCCTTGTACCAGTTCCTTAATGAAAAATAAAGTGTGGTAAAGGATGATGTACTGAGTCTCTGACTTCTCTCCTTTCCTTCTTACAGTACGTCCTTGCTTTTCTCTGTCCCTGTGTCTGTCTTTTCCTGTTCCCTCTCTCCTTAGTGACCTGGTTCCTCCTGGCCTTGTCTCGGGAGGGCCTGTCTGGGGGCCTCTATCAAGCCAGGTGCTCTCTGTGGTGTGGTGGGCGCGTGGGGCCTACAAGGGGGGGCTCTGTCTGGTTTACGGGAGGAATAGTCAGCACGCGGATTGGCGCTGCCCCCCTGGCAAGGCCCTCGGGGCCGGAGGGTGCGTTTTAAGCGCTGGGCATGTGGACAATGAGGTTGGCAGAATGCGCTCCTTTTCAAATAATTCCAGCATGCTGTGTTTGTGTGCGAACTGCAGTGCTGTACCCTTTCTGTTTCCTGCCTCTCCTGGTGTTACCCAAGAGTTTGCGTTGCTTTAGCCTGTTCACTGGAATGGCAGTTCCAGAACTGGCATTTAAGGCCGTCATTCCCTATCGGTTATGCATCACTGGGGTCTATTTACATGTCTGCTTCTTCTTTGATTTATTTTACCGGCTTTGCTTATCTTTATCCACAAAATATACAATAACACCTAAAGTTAATAGTCTTGTATTGCAGTTTTCCTTAAGATAGCAAAAGTTTGTTTGTACTCAGTCAAAACATCCTAACTGAAACAATTCCCTGCAAAATGCTGAAAGGAATGTGATAACATACTGTAGTGTATTCATGAATATCAACCTCGGTAGAAAATCTACTTTTTAAGATGTCCTCTTTCCTCATATTTCTTAGGAACCAGGAACAATAATCTTCATTGTGTCTGATTTCTTTGTACTTACCTGCTGTTGTGACTCATCAGTCTCGCTCTGACATGCTACATGCATCTGTACATTAATGGAAAGTAGCCAACTGGAACTACTTCCATTAAATGAAGTGGATATTTTGGCAGATGCATTTTAAAGTTAGGGGTGATGTGAACTTCAAAAAGAGATATCTAAACTCTTGGCCTACCACCAAATAAGACATTTAACCATATGGTAGAAGCTATTTACAGCAACTGATTAAAAACTGTAAAATGATATTATTACTTACAGGCTTGAGCTATATTTTCATATCTAAAGAAATATACGTCTCATCTAGCATATTTATTTGGGATATAGATAAGTAAAAGACTGAACTAATTTTAGGATAACACTTCCTTAAAAATGTCCAGTTAGAAGTTAAATTCTGTTTTGTGCTGGACTGGATGAGTACTCTTGTGGAGTTTCCCCACCCTGTATTTATGGTCTAAAGTTTTGCCAGTAGCCATTTTGAGACCATAAAGTAACCTGGATAACAGGTCAAGGCCACACCCAAACTGGAAACTAAAGTCCACACTGCCTAATCCACTATCCTAGTGTAGCTCATTAAAATGTAGCCATAACCCTATAACCATAAGTGAAGGTTAACAGTAATTCTAACACTAATCCTTACATGGCCATTATACAAACTCTAGTTGCACGGTATGGTCCAAATGTGCTCTGAAAATAATCATAATACAGTTAAAACCTTTGTATTTGTGTCTCCATGAATTACAATTTCTCAAATGTAGATCTTAATACCTTCTGGGGAAAACAGGGTATGGTTCCGTGGCTCATGAAGTGAGCATTTCCACAGTAATATTTTTTGCGTAACTTTTAGCTATTTTAGAAGCAGTGATAATTATTATTGGTAGTAAGTATTTTAGTGAGATAATACAAGTTATTACACTTGCAAATAAATTGGATCACTGTTATGATAAATGCAGCTTACCCTGTATTAGAGTTCACGTTCTTCATTCTTGGTACAGCTAATTTTCTTTACTCTTTATGACATTTTATTACTGTTACAAATGCAGCACTTTATTACAGCACAGTAATAACAGACTGGTAAGTAAATTAAGTATACTCACTCCCTTCCCACTTAACCAGCTTACTCTTCAACTACTGCCATTTGTGTAATTCTGTTTCTTATTTCTTTTTTATCCTTTTCTGTGAGACATATGAGAACTGAGCCTGCGATAACTTAGGGGAACACAAAGGTGTTTTTATTTAACATTTATTTTGCGTAACAGGTCTGCACTCAATGTACATCTAGCGCTTTCCTGAGGGAAACTAACTAAAGCATAACCCACAATGCACTTCTGTAATAAACATGCTAACTCTGTTAATCAAGCTGTGTAGCCAAGTAGTTCCAGGAGGTGATTATGTATGCATATGAATAAGTGGGAGCTCTTATTTTCACTCCTACTGTGTAGCTCGCGAACAGGCGTAAATGCAGATAAAGTGGTCACTAATGGTTTCACGCAAATAAGCAAAATCAAGAATGCAGAACTTGTGAAAATTGAGATTTTACTGTTTTCTTCTGCGACACTCCTGATGTAGCCAGAATACGAGTACAAAATGAATTTGTACTAACATAACTGACATCAATGTTTCTACTGTACAGTACATAGTCTTATTCCCTTTATACACATCCAGATCTGCCAGACAGCAAATACTGGAGATAAAGGTTATAGTTCCCATAACCTTTTCCTTGGGGACTCCTGTATTGACAAGTGTTCTTTCCACTTGTTCATCACCATTATGAATTTATTTGATTTGCTTGCTTTTCGTACTCGTGTCTGCACTCAAGTCCTTATGAAATGTATCAGAAAAATATGTAAAAGATTAATATACATTTTCAGTTTATACAGCTTTTGCAGTCTAGCATCATCTTTTTATTAAACCATTTCATAGGACTTTGCTCCCTGCAGGGGAGCAATAGGAGAGCCCTCCTTTGGTGAGCAGACCGAGTGGTTTATTGTTGAGTAAAGTCTGGAAACTCAGAAACTGATACGACACAGGGTTGATACCAATTGGCAAATTCCCAAATGTAAAATTGAAATGAATAAGATCTTCATCAAATAATAAAACCTGTTCTTACAACACCTCGCCTGAAAGAAAACCAGAAGGGCACAGAGATTCCCTAAGGACTAGGCAGAGACCCAGTGGAGTCAGGAAATGGATTGGGCTGAGCTGAGGTGAAGGTTAGGCGTTCTTTACAATGTAAACTTAGTAAGTAAGGGTGACAGTTTCACTTTAAATAGATTGTTAAAACAAGACAAAGATTAAGACAAGTGTTTGCCGCTGCCACCTGTGCATGTTAGCAAATTCGAATAATAATTTCATGATATAAGTTATATATTTAGCTATTGACCATTAGATATTCTCAAATTATGTTATTGGGTGGTTATGAAAGCACAGCAAACATGCTTTTTCATTAAAGCTGTTCCTGGATCTTGTTATTCACTGATTTTTGCAGAGCTGGTTTTGGGAGATCTCAAGTCAGCCAGTACCCTCGTACGATTCAGCATCCCTCAAGTCCCAGACTCATGCCAGTCTGGCTTTCTTGCTGTACTAAGAGAGGCTGCCCTGCTTGGTCTGTGGACAGCAGCTCTGCAAGCTCCACTTCCCTGTGGTCCCGGCTTTTATACCTCGTCGCCTCTTTCTTCCCTGCCAGAGATTGACATCCACGACGTATCGGCCGAGGTCACCAGCCCCTCGGGGACGACGGAAGACGCAGAGATCGTGGCCGTGGGCAACAACACCTACTGTGTGCGGTTCGTGCCCCACGAGATGGGCGTGCACACCGTCAGCGTGAAGTACCGTGGGCAGCACGTGCCAGGCAGCCCCTTCCAGTTTACTGTGGGGCCACTGGGAGAAGGGGGGGCTCACAAGGTGCGAGCAGGAGGCCCGGGCCTGGAGAAGGCAGAGGCTGGCACCCCAGGTAAGGTTCCGGTAACCCAGCCAGCACATTTCATTGCCATGGTGACCTTTAAAAGTGAAATCCATGCTCACTTTTCCCACAAGTAAATTTCTGCTTTTGTCAAAGAACTGTCTTGAAGTGAAACTTTTTGATCTCTAGTATCCCTTTTTCCTCCATTTCTGCAGGGTATCATCCTTAGTTTGCATATGTATTTGTTTGGTTTCTTTGAGGAAATGGAGGGCTGTAGTGCGGAAGCGTTTTGAAAATGACTGCTTTCCATTTTTATGATTAATTTCTGGCACAATAACATAATAACAGAAAGTTGTTTAAAAATGCAAATTCTCCTCAAACATTTTTGTAAACAAAGTACGCCAGAGTCTAAAACTGACATGCCTTTGGTCTAATATTTCAGAAAGTTTGGAAGCCTTACCCCTTTTCTATTACCGCTTTCAAACGAATTGGCACAGAGCTTTTAAGCTCATTTCAGGCAACTCGGAGAAAGCTATTTTGTCCTCAACACAACACCATGTTTCTTCTTCAAATTATAACCTTTATATTCACCTTCTATATAAAAGCACAGTCACTGTAAATTGATTTAGGCCTTATCTTACAGCGGTGTTTTCCAAAACCAATTGTAAAGAAGCTTCTTCCTTCAATGGTTCAGTCTTTCATTTGCCTTTGTAATAACGTGCTACAGAGCATTTTACAGGAACGGACGTCTTATGTACAGGAGTAGTAGACCACTAGTAGTAGAGAGGAGGAAGTCCCAAAGGGAGAAAATAAATCTCTAGCAGTCTGAAGCCCAGTTGCACCCTTCTCTCCAGGCAGTACTGTGAATTTTGTGCCACTAATTAAAAAGTATTAAAAGACACAAAGTCACTGCTGAGCTAATACGGGTGTGGTGCTTCTGTCATGTTAAAGAGTACAGTATTTAATACACTTGTGATGAGACACCAAGCAGAAGATGCACAATTCCAAGCGGTTAGGCATGTGTACGACGTGCAGGGATGGCTATATAAAATGCTGGTATCAATACAAGAAACAATATGGGGATGCATGTGCGGGAGTGATCTGCGTGTGTGTTCCAGCGGAGTTCAACATCTGGACGCGGGAGGCGGGGGCAGGGGGTCTGTCCATCGCCGTGGAAGGGCCGAGCCGTGCTGAGATCGCCTTTGAGGACAGGAAGGATGGCTCCTGCGGAGTGTCCTACATCGCTCAGGAGCCTGGTAGGCTTGGGTCGTGCCATGGACGAGGGTGGACTACGTCCCTGCTGTTTATTTCCTCAGATGTCTTATTGATAACGGTCTTTTTCACAGACTTCTCCTCTGCCACATTTAATCACAGAAAACTGCATGTTCAGAACCGTAGTGCAGGTGGTTTTATTTTCATTTAAAGTACAAATTTGCACTTTGAAAGTACAAGGCCATTCGATTCATTCGGCTGTATTAAATGAAAAATTGTGTCTTGCTGGGTGGCACAGTGTTTAGCATTGCTGTCCCGCAGCATCACGGGCTGCAGACACACAGAATGCCCCGATGTCAAACAGCCTCTCACATCCTCCAGAGGGCCACAAGTAAACCAAGTGACTTTACCCTGTGTGGGTTTTCCTGCAATGGCCCAAATACAACACAACCCCCCCCCCACACACTCATTAAAATTTAAACTTCTTTTTATACATAAAGATTTATATATTCAATATTCTTATTTAATTTTATGTAATACTTTAGCATGGGCTCAGTTCCTGGGGTGTTGTCTACTTGGAGTTTGTATGTTCTCCCAGCATTCATGTGGGTTTTTGCTGGGTGAACCAGTTTCCTCCCATAGTCCAAAGACACTGGTAGCTTAATAGGCTTCTACAAGACTTGGCCCTGGTGTGAGTGTGTGTGCATTTGTGACTTTATGTGCCCTGTGATGGACTGGCATCCTGTCCAGGGTGTATCCTGCCTTATGCCCATTGTTTGCCATGGATAGGCTGCGGCTGTCCTGCGACCCCAACTTAGATGAACAGGTTAAAAAACAGATGGATGGATGGTATCTTCCTCTGAGTTATGACACTTATTTTTAGCAGCCCATTACCTTTGGGGGGTTTTTAACAACTTTCTGATGGAGTTAATTTTCCTCCCAGGTGACTATGAGGTCTCTGTGAAGTTCAACGATGAGCACATCCCAGACAGCCCCTTCCTGGTGCCAGTGACAGCGCCCACCGATGACGCCCGCAGACTCACTGTTGCCAGCCTTCAGGTGAGGCATAAAGAAACATCTCTGCACTCGGTGTGTCCTCAGCTACCCAAAACGGAGGGACTCCTGGCTGGGAGAAGCTTGACCCTGGGTTAGGAAAGCTCAGGGCTCACTAATATGGCAGTAACACTCAGCCTTTTCTCAAGGATTTAAGTTTAAAAAAAACTGTCTCTCAGGAAAACAGAAAGTAGATGGTTAGGCTTTCATTTCAGGTCATTAAGATTCATAAGCAGGAATAATTCCATTCTTAATGTTCCTGCATAGCCTGCTATTTAATTGGCTTGAGTTTCAGCTGGTTGCTCTTGAAATGTATAATGGTTTTAAGGCCTTTATTTGTTCCACCTCGATTGTAATGCTACAAGAAGGTGTTTATTACTTTTCACTTCTGGTTTTCATTACATCTTCGATGTAAATGACTTAGCTGAACTAATGGGGTGGAAAAGAATCAGGTTATCAGGTGCTAATTGAAACGTGCTTCCAAAACATACAGGAACACTGCACTTAGGGACTGGATTTGCCAACCCCAGCCACACATACAGAAGTCTCTTGGGGTCCACTGGTGTTGCTGGCAAGAGTAATAAAACTGCCCATTGTGCATCAGCACACTTTGCACTTTTTAAGTGGACATGATAAATCAAACCAGATAAGGATGTTATTGTAATAAGGCAAACTGATTTTATATACTAAATAATTTTGCAACATTAACACCTGTCAGACATTTGCATGGGTCTGACTATTTCAAATTAAAAGACAAAGAAATAACAGATCAAGCTCACTCAAGAGTGTGTTCTCAGTCCAAGCTGTCGCAAGTAAAGGAGTGGACCTGACTTTTGGATAGCTGAGGGGCATTCAGCTGCTCGTGTGGGACTAAAGATGTTTCTCTTATGTTTCATTTAAAGGCTTTTAACAGGAACGACGATCTTTCCTGACCATTAGCTGGTTAAAGCAGAAAGAGGGAGACTGCACACTCACCAATTCCCACCCCGATTTCCTTCCTCTTTCCTGTTCCAAGCAGAACCCCTGTCATCTGGTTTACTCTCTTTGTTCCTAGACAGCTGTCCCATAGACTAGTGTGAAGTGAGGCAGCTCTCCCTCTTTAGGTTTTAGCTGGTGGAAGGTGAGCTTTGGTAGCATGAGATATGCATGGCTCTCTGTTTTGGCAATTTGTTTCACAAATGTATAAGATGTCCTTAGTCTTTGAGATTTTGATATTGTATTCATAAATACCTGGCATTACCTTGCAGGCCTTCCTAACGGAAATGGAAATAGAAAAGGCTTATTAGCCACCGGGTCCAACCTGTTGCCTTTAGATTTAGGGAAAAGGCGTTCTGAAAGAGGAATGAATCGTGTTCACATGTCAATGATGTGAAGTTGACTGACCACGGTCCAGTTTGGGTCCTTGTTCAGAAAGCAAAAGGAGGGGTGGGACACACTTGACAAGCATTGCTGTTCACTGTCTTCAGGAGTCAGGCCTCAAAGTTAATCAACCAGCCTCCTTCGCCGTCAGGCTGAACGGGGCCCAGGGCAACATTGACGCCAAAGTTCACAGCCCCTCGGGAGCCCTGGAGGAGTGTGTGGTGTCCGAGCTGGAACCAGGTGAGCCCTCCCCGCTGAGCAGGAGCCGGCCGCGGATCCCATTAGCAACTTCTTTGCAATAATTCGCGCCTTGCTCCATTTCCAAAACGTTTTGACAGCAAACATTTTTTTTTTCATACTGCAACCTGGTTGGCGATTGTGTATTACTTGTATATTATTTTGTATATTACTATATTACATCAGTTTCATTTTTATTTAATTAAACATTGATCAAGTCTTGGAGGCTGGTGAACCAGACCATCAACACCATATACGTAATCATTTATACCATTTTTGCTCTTTATACCATTCTCATAAAAAAAATTGAAATTGCTCAATACCTTTGTTATTTCTTTAGACCATTGAGCTACTGTACTTGTCTGAAGTCTGCAGATGTATTATATTACATCCACAGCCTAAAGAACTTTGCTTGCTTTACTCTTTAGTAACCTTTGCATTATGCTTCAAGAAAGCGTTCTTGTACTGCAGGTCAAAAGAAAATGTCAAAATGTATTAACTGCCCAGTAGCAATAATACATTTATAATTTGTCAGTGCTCCTTGGGTAGAGTGGAGAGGTGAGAAACTATTTGAATTGGAATTTCTCATATTAAAAAGAAAAACAAAATGAAGAAAAGTAGGAATTTGGTCCCAAAACTAAATATGGCATGTAAAATATTTGCAAACAAACTCAAGGGATATGTTGTGTGACCAGGATTCCTCAAGTGCTGCCAGGGATGGAGAGTGTAGTCAGCCAGGGTACTCAGCCAAACATTGACTCCTGCAACCACCCAGGTGCTTCTGTGACAGTGACATTCCTCCTGCTGGGGATAAAGCTCCTGCAGAGTGTTGTGCAGCTTGCATTTAGTCACAAGTTGATTGGCTGTCATGGATCGGTGGCTCTGAGGCACTTGTCTGCCATCCTTGCTGTCCCTGTGCAGAACGAGACTCGCTGCCATGAGCCGAGAGGTACAAACAAACAATTGGCAAGTCAAAATTGGGTAATATGTGCGACAACAAAAGCAAAATGATAAAAAAAAGGAATATGTTCAAGGGAATGATCTCTTGCTTGTCTTTGGAGGGTGTTGCTCTTGAGAGATGCTCTTTTTTTGTTGCTTTCCTGACGCTCCAAATGTCCCAAACATTGACCCTGAGTAGTTACCTTGACCCCTTCAGTCATGCGGCCTGTAGTGAGAACAGGCCTGTGCTCTTCAGTGAGAGTTCCCTGACCTGAAGCATGCTCCTTCTCCTCTTCTCCTCAGACAAATATGCCATTCGGTTCATCCCTCGGGAGAACGGAATCCATTCCATTGATGTGAAGTTCAACGGGAGCCACATTCCTGGCAGCCCCTTCCAGGTCCGGGTCGGGGAGCCAGGGCAGACAGGAGATGCGGGGCTCATCACTGCATATGGGGCTGGACTGGAGAGGGGAACCACAGGTATGGCCCCACGGAACCCCAGTGTCTAACCCCAGTTCCTCAGGCTCCTGCTCACCATTCCAAATAGCACCATGTCCAGATCACTGGGCCCCAATCCAGCCGGTTCCAAAGTGGTGGTGAATTGACCAAGTCCTTGAGTCAGTTAGGTGAAACATGATCCTTAAAGGCTGAGGAGCACTAAGACTTTGATCCTAAAGGATCTCCAAATGACTTAATTTAACAATCACCTGTGCAATTGATCACAATGAAAAGGTTCCAGGCCTTTAGAAACTGCTGAGCTCATGGGCAGGTAGGCAGGAGGACATCCATTCTCTCATGAGCGATACAGTAGCTCTTGCTGGAGGAATGGGTCTTAAAAACGCTGGTGCAATTCTGGAATCAATAAGAATATAATAAACAAAACTGTTGTACTTAAGCTTTGGTTTCCTCCCACAGTCCAAACACATTCTGGTAGGTTAATTGCCTTCTGGGCAAATTGGCCCTGGTGTGAGTGTGTGCTTTTCTGTGCGTGCCCTTTTGTGGACTGGTGTCCCATCCAGAGTGTTTCCTGCCTTAACACTCATTGCTTGCCAGGACAGGCTCCAGCTCCCTTGCAACCCTGGATGAAGTGGTTAGAAAATGGATGGATGGTTGTTACACTTAATGCCTATAAATTGTAATCGAAAATGCGCTCTGCTTCAGGTTTTTAAAAACCATTTGTGGCGTCATACTTGAATGCTATCAGACTGCATTCTAAGCTTTTTTTGTAGCTCTTGAGTTACTGAAAAACGATATAGAGCAGAACGGGAATGTTTGTAATCAATCTTTCATCTGTCACAGTTGAAGCCTGGGGCACATCATTATAGCGCGGTTCCACACGCAACCTGTTGTGCACTGTTCCTTACTCGGGCAAATATTCAGAGACAGTTCTGCCAAGAACTTGTGTTCTTTGAGAGAATTCCCATTTCGTATTCGGTAGATGGAGGAGGTGTTTTTGTTGGCGTCAGGCCTCTTTCAGAGCAATGTCAGGTTCCCATTTTCTCTCCTTTTGGAAGCTCACTTTGAACCAAGCCCACAATTATAGTATATAACGAGGGAATAGTCGATATAACCTTACAGTATGTTCATGTTCGAAGGCAGCAGCTGTGGGTGAACTTGACTTAGAAGAACTGCCACTGTGAGTCGAGACCTTGAAAGAAGGGGAAGGAGAGAGCTTCATGTCAACCAGAGCACAAAAAACATAAGTGGTGGATTTGTTGAAATGCAAAAGCAGAATGTCAGAAGATAAAGCAACATGACTAATGTCGTATGGGAGCGTAAATCAGTGGGGTGTTTTTTAGGCCAGACTCAGAAATGGAATACAATGACCAAGCACAGCTTGTAGAACTGATTACATGATTGCCACTCTGGGGGTTCCATTTGTTTTGTCAAGAAGGCTTTCTCCTGTTTATCTTGAAGAGAACAGGCAGTAGCCGAGTTGCAGATTCAAAAGAAAGATGAGTGTGACTCGCCCTCCTGCTTCAACGGGAACAGAGGCCCTCATAAAAATAATCACACTGCAGCAGTGTGTCCACAATCTGAGGCCTACTTGGCACCCATTGTGGACACAAATAACTGATGAATATCTCTGTTTAAGGATACTGGAACTCGACACACACAAATCTGAAAGGAATAGTTCTCTCAGTGCTGTATGTGTGCATATGTATGATGTGACTCTATCTTTTACTTTTGATTTTCACAAATTAACCTCTCTAAGTGTTCTGTATTAGTAGAATTGTTTCTTCATCTTATTCAAGCATGTTGGTGCCATTCCTACTTAAAACAGTGGAGGGAAGATAAATTCTTTGCAATATAATGGCTTGCCAAGAATAATTGTACGTTATGACATGGAGGCCCCAAAGTTAATTCGTCCTTCCTAGCAGCTGCACGCTTGCAGTGATCATTGATGGAGCTCCTGTGACGGAAGAACCTAAGAATGGTTACGAACAAGAGGGAACCAATGGGCCCATCTAGCTTATTTGACTGCTCAGGAGCTGATCAATTAAAAAATCTCACAAGAGTTACTTGAAGGGCACCAGGGCGCATGGGCTTTGACATCATGTTGAGCAGCTGAGTAGTTTGGGCTAGACTCCCACATTCTCAACCCCTGTAAACCCCTGTGGCTCTTTATTCTCAATCGTCAGTGCACTTTGTTAGTTTCCACTTTTGTCTTCTGGAACCCAAGAGCACATACAGTATATTTAAGACTGAGTAGAATTGGAAGACCCAGTGCCGTGCTGTTGGTAACCTTCATTTATTCTGGATGGGGTTGCAGGTACACAGGCGGAGTTCACCATCAACACCACCAAAGCTTTGCCTGGATCCCTTTCTGCCACCATAGAGGGCCCTTCCAAGGTGAAGATGGAGTGCCAGGAGTGTCCTGAAGGCTACAAAGTCCAGTACACGCCCATGGCTCCAGGCAATTACCTGATTGGCATCAAGTATGGTGGACCCAATCACATAGTGGGAAGCCCCTTTAAGGCAAAAGTAACCGGTGAGCTCTGAGGCTACTTCTGACATGCATTGTCTATGGAACTTTATTATACCACTAGGGCAGCAAAGGATTAAAAAAACAAAAATTGTCAGCGTAAAATTAGAGGATATGTCTGAACCACTTAGATGCATTAATTTGTAAAATGCCAAGGGATTGTCATGAAACTGCCAATACGTGGTGTGTGAGAGTGAGATTAGAAACACGATGAAAGTAGAGGCGACTTCAAGGCTTCTCAAGGTGAGCTTTTTTGCACACGTGTGAAATGCTCTGTGTTCTGCCTCAGGGCCTCGACTGGTGACGGCGAGCAATGCCTGTGAGACTTCCACATTGATGGTGGAGCCAGTGACGAAGACGGCCTCCACCAACGCCTACAGTGCAATCCCCAAGTTCTCCTCTGATGCCGCCAAAGTGGTCAGCAAAGGTGCAGGCCTGAACAGAGCTTACGTGGGCCAGAAAAGCAGCTTCTCTGTGGACTGCAGTAAGGCTGGTAAGGACATCTCACGGCCAGACAGCCAGGAGTAATACCCGTCAATGTACAGTATCTTACCTCTGCTATGAGGTCTGCTGCTCCTACCTAGCTTTTCAATCACAGATTTGTGGGAATCAGACATATGTGTTCTATGATAACATTCTGGAAAAAAAACATCTCAGATTATATTCCTCCAGTGTTTCGTGATTTCAGCACTTCAGCTGCTAATACAGCTTTCAGTATTTTTTTCTTCCAAGGAAGAAATAATAGGAGTTCAAACATACACAGCTCATAATGCCAAATGTTGACCATTAGAAGGAGTTTATCCAGCACAGAATGGCTGAGGTGTGTTCATAATGCCATAATGCCAGTCTGAGAATGCCTTCTCCAGCTCTGGGGGTAGAAAAATATTTTTTTGCTGCTTACTCGCCTGTACTCATTTAAATGCCCTTAAGTTCTGCAGAGGGTCATGAAGACTACTGTTTTTCAGGTAAAAACATGCTTCTGGTTGGGGTGCACGGGCCCACCACACCGTGTGAGGAGGTGTCGATCAAGCACCTGGGAAACCAGCACTACACTGTCAACTACATCGTCAAGGAGAGGGGCGACTACATCCTGGCTGTCAAATGGGGTGACGAGCACATTCCAGGGTCTCCCTTTCACATCACTGTCCCATAATTGCCGCAGACACCCTTTTTACAGAAAAGACTGGGAGTGGGGCTGTGATACATGAATAGAAAACCCATCTGAGCTCCATGAGGCCCAAATCAAACAGCTGGAAACTTTGCGTTTGATGAAATCGGTCTGAACAAAAATAAATCGGCTTAAATTGTAGACCCCTTTCTCCTGCTTTGGCAAGTGAAAATGTTCATTTTCCAAAAACAGATTATTTTGTCTAGGTCACAACCCTCTTCTGAAAAGAAATGCCACTTAAAAACACAATAGTTATTTTTTTAGAAATAACACTCTATTAATCACTACTAACATCAATGTAACTGGAAAGTTTGCTTTTTAAAATTCTGTTACTACTGATGAATATCCCCTTGCCTTTTATTGTTTGTAGGTTTACAGATCAGTCGTCCATGCATGAGTCTTAACAGAATTGTGATACGATTTGTATAACCTCCTGCTGTCTGATATTTTAATCAATATAAGAACTGGACTGTAAAGTTTACATGTTTTAATTGTGATAAAGTATTTAAGAATGCCTGCTTTGTGCTCTAGTAAAAGCACAAAAAATAGATCTTAGCTCTAATTCTTCATGTTAATTGATTCTGTGTTAGATGAAGCTTACATTCCTAAGTTTCAAGATTGAGAATGCACACAGACACATCATCAGAAAAAGCCAGAGATGAGTCTGTATCTGCACCGAAGTGTATGGTAGATACATGATTAAAGATTAAGCAGCACGTCTTCATAAAATAAAGTGTTTTTCTCTACCATAAGCATGTTTCTAGTGCAGACAAAACACAGGAGCTGGAAGGTGACACTGACTCTGAAGGTCTACTCTATTTTTCTATTTTCCTCTTTGCAAAGTCTAATTTTAATGTGGTTTGGTTACTCCTCATGGGATTTGCCTCAGGTTTGTACTACAGAAAAAAATGTCAGCTTTTGTCAGCTAGGCTTACAATGATACATTTTCCAAATGCCAATAAGATGACTTGAACTCTGTCCCCTTTGGTTTGTGTGTTGTGTGAAATTCTGCAATCACTTTGCTCTGATCTTGGTAGCACTGTAGAGACATGTACAAGTACATCTCATGTCATACACTACTCCATATTCTTCTCAGCCTTTATCTTTGTCGCTTTGAGTGGTGGTGCTGTAAGTCTGATTGTCTGATCTTTTGAGATGTGTCCCTCTGTACATTATCGGTATTTTGATCACTTTTGAAAATGGGTTTTAAAAATCGAGGGAGCTGGAAAGTACACCACTGGTAGAGATAGGTGGCTGTAAAATTGTGGCATTTTTTGTTTTCTGATATTTGAACGTGCTGTAAAAAGGTTCCTTTTGGCTGTTTTATTTCATTGCAGCACATAAATGCATAAAGACCTTTGAAACCTTCAAGAAAAGTAAGGATAAAGATTGAGTTTTTGTCAGTCACCACAAAGAATTTTGACCAATTTTTATCATCTTCTGTACGTCTTGTTATTAAGAATATCTGAACACTCAGCTTTACACTACATTTTCCCAAAGCACGCCACATTCCTTACAGATTCATATCTTGTGGGTATGGGGACAATTCTCATCCAAATCATTTAGAAAAATAAAGGTTTAACCAAAAGCCTTGGACGTATATATGTATAACTTCTACTGGTATGTTAAGACACTCAAATGATGTTATTGCTGAATGAGGCTAGTTTTGATACAGATTTGTTGTCTTATAAAATTATTTTGTAAACGGTGAATGTTTGAACTAAATAAAACAGAAAGAGCTGTTTTTTGCATTTTGTATTAGCCTGTGTGCCTTAATGTTAAAAGAAAGAAAATGCTTAGAATTGATGTACATTTGGTAATTGAAACAATAAACAAAAAAAAAAAGAAATTGCTACTGATGATTTTGTGTTATGGCTGTCTGACAGGCAGGCTGGCTTTGATCTTTATATCTTTCTGAACTTTCACATTGTCTGATTCTTCACTAGTGATACTGGTTTGTCTTTCCCTATTTGACACTTAACTCAGGAGATTTGGTATCTGTTTCCTTTTTTCTGCATCTCTTTTAGACTTTATTAAAAATAGTTTGCATGTCAATCAGTTCATAACATTTCTCATTAAAAAAACTTCATATCTCCATACAATCTTGAAAGGAAAAAAGTTAAAGGTTTCAGTTTTTGTTTACCTGTGATACTATAATATATGGTCTTAATATACACTAAAGTGATAAAAAATTAAAAGAACAAATAGAAAGAGTGACATCTTCTGGTTGGACTGAATATATAACTAGTTCAGAAAAATACAAAATAAGTCATTGAAGTGACGTGGAAAGAAAATAACTATTACATTAAAATAACCCCTTGATTTTACACTCAATTATAAAGCTATTGTTGTGAACATTTGAAATATTTTTCATAATTTGCATGTTGTGTGCTTTGTCTATTTTATCTCTACTGTAACCACCTCACTCTTAGTTTTTCTGGTCTTATCCCAAGCTGCTGAAATGTTACTAGAAGATTCATGGAGGGTCAAGGTCCTTTTGAAAGACGTAAAGGCATTTAATTGTACTCCAAGCCAGGTTCTTGGGAAGTGCAGTTACTCTAAAGGCCTTTTGTTTTTCTTCTGCCTATCAGGGCCGTGTGACTTTGTAAAGCTTCTCTGACTTGGAGAGAGGCATGCTCAGGCCTTTGGGTAACCATGGAGAAAGCACAAACAGGAACTGTTCTTGGGTTTCTGTTGCTGCGCTGTCTCTATGGCAGTAGCCTCCTGATGAAGATAGGCTTTCCTCTCTCGGCTCATACACCAGCACTCTGAAACACCGCCTGCTGGAGAACAAGGCCTGCAGAATGAGGGACTTGCTGACAACTCAAAATCAAAACTGTTACAGGGAACTGATTGAGAAGGAAGCGTACACCCGGCTGGCATGGAAGATCAAATACGGGAAAGACTATCCAAGCAAATTTGCCTCTACAAAGAGGAAAGACGCCGAGACTTCAAAACTTTCCATCAACAAAACTATCTTGCCTCCTCTCGTCCAGGATCAGAAGACTCCAGAAGAGAAGAAGAAGAAGTCAACAGAGCTGAAAGTGGGGCCTACTAGTGAAGCTCCTCCAGTAATGAGGTCAGTGACCCCCCAAACCAGAGGGGTCCTGTACCAAGGATTCTCCAAAGAAGGTAAAGGCAGGTCCCTCTACTTACGGAACAGAACAATGAAAAGCCCAGAGAAGAAGTTTGAGCACCCCATCATATCATCCTGGGAGTATGGCTGGAGACTAGGTGAGTGAGAGACACCAGCATCAAGAAAAAGGCATCTTGCTCTGTGCAAAACGAAACCACTTTTAATCTGTTACTGAAAACGATGCACTTTTTCTGTTGTTGTTGACAAAAACACTGAAGAAAAGGGCAATAAAGTGAAAGTCAACAGAATATGTTACACAGCTGTTCATGAAAACATTTTTTTCTGTAAAGACTTCTCCTGAAAAAGTACTTTTTGGAGGGTTTGGAAGACCAGAACCTTGTTTCTGGTCTGGGAATGCCAAAGAATTTTGTTAAGCTACATTTTATATTCAGGGACAACTGGCTATATTAAGCTAGAATTTGTCATTGTAAGTTCCCTATGTTAACTATGCTTTGCATTTTAATATAATATTGGTACTCTTTAGAGGTGGATCCATTTCTTTTTAATCAGCTCCTTAATAAGTTCCTTGTAAAAAATTGTGAACTTGTAAAGTGTACAGGCCTTGCTCTCTGATTTATATCTGTAGGTTTTTCAAGTACACTAGAATGATTTGTCTTTCTACAGATTTCTGTTCACTAGGCATATATGTACAATGTCTTGCTCATCATTCAGTTTCACAATCTAGACCTGTGTTTTACCCTATTAGGACATGGTATTAGTTTGATGTCCAAGTAATACTGTTGACAATATTTCATTGACTAGCTATAAAACAAATATTTATAAAATCAGGCTGTTTTTTTCAGTATACAGTAACTACATGGTATAAGGTGGTATTCTTTTGGTAAGTACTCCTTCAAACTCCATTTCAGTTTTTAAGGTAAGAAGACCATATAATACCTAGAACTTAAAAACATAACAAAATAACACAGCACAACATGTCCGTTTTTTGGCAATCTCCATTTTTATTAAGAAATAATGTGTGTCAATTCTGTTGCAAGAGCAAATTGCAAAACAAAGCTAATTTTACACATTTTTTTGTCTTGCATAAAATTCCAAGTAAAATCTGGTAGAACCCAAAATCAATAAAATAGGAAGGAGTAATGGTCCATGAATAAAGAACACTGAATTTATTTTTAACTTACTTTATTTCTAGGAGATTATGCCAAAGAAGACAAATCTCCAATCAAGGGAAGATCTAGAATCGTAAAGGACACATTTTATGCCAGAAATGGAATTTTCAACTTCCCTTCTCCAACAGATCAACTGGGATAATGAGGAAAAAACATCCACTGTTTCTTTGCTTTAAATATATTATTTTTTGTCAGCCAATATTATGCTGTTCCTATTGAGGATACTGTGAACATATTAGTCTTTAATACAGAAGCAGAGGAATAAACCTCAGGCATGCTAAGATTAATGGAAAGACTTATAATTCCTCAACTCTGTTCACAGGATAAAACTACCTTAGAAAAGCCATCAATGATCCATTTCATAAAAAGTGAAAAGCTCTTTTTGACCTACTGTACATTAATGCTGGTTGGTATTCTCTGTTGGTATTGTTTGATGTTCTTCTGTGTGTGTGTGTGTGTGTGTTTATAGCAACACACCTCCCTTTAAATTGCAATTAGCTGCCACAGGATGTTCACAAAAACACTTTGGCAAAACATATTCGTTACCCTATGAGTATCGGTCTTTTTATCATTCTTAAGAAGTGGCAAAAATAAGTGCATAACCATATACAAAATAAACAGCAGGAGTGAAATATGAGTTCAAGGAGTTCTGGTGATCAGCAATACCTGTGGTTGAATTTGTACTGAAAAAACACATTGGATGAAATGTTCCCCTTGTTTCTTATTTATCAGACTCTTTTTAACTTCGAAACGGAATCAGCCAAAAGCCAGCTTAAATGACATAGAAAATCCACATGAAAATGTGAAATTCTATGTATTGGTGAGTGCAAAAGCTAGCTTATTGCTAGTTCTACAGACTCCTGGAAATGTGTGTGAACAATAGCCTTACCTGTTACCTAGCAACTGTGAAATCCAAATACCCTCGAGCCAGCAGTACATATTTTATGGTTCCTAAATAAACTGCCACACTTTGGTCAGAGTTTCTTTAAAGAATGAATCCCGTTCCTCTGACTCATCTTCAACAGATGCCCTCAGCAAGTTCAGTCATGTTTCAGATACTTAGTAGAAGCTGTTTTGTAATAAGTGGAATTATTTTAATTTTCCATCTATTAATAGTTGTTTCAAAGGACAGAGGTTAGGTTGGCTTCTGTGGTTGTTGTGTTTGCCTTGCCTACAAGGCAAAGATTTTTTTCCTTCAAAACGTTTGCATTATTCAGACTCCTTCCAGAAAAATGGTATATTCTGTGAGGAAATATTTGATTATTAGTTATAGCACTAAATCGATAATGAGTTTCAAGCGTTTCTCCATTATTATCATCTTCTATCATTTACAATCAGGGTGCTTCTGAGTGGCCAACCATTGGAGATAGGCAAGAGCCCTTTAATTATGGAGAATGTCATTAGCCATCTGAAATCCCCCCCAGCCTTGGCCCAGTACTGATCAACTGATGATCAATATAGTTTTGTCAGCATTGTCACCCCTAAGGTAATCTCACTTCCCCCAGCTGGCACAAAGCTTCCTGCAGGAACTATGGAACAGGACAAGAAGCAGCTGATGGGCTTGACTTCAGAGGAAGGTGCCCTTGTCTCTCCTGTGCTGGTGTCACACCCTCGTCACAACAGTGAGGCAGCTCCATGAGGTTGGGGTGATCAAGGTCTAGGATATGGAACTGAAAAGGCAGAAAGCTGCAGTTTTAAATGCCTACTTTGCTTGTTTTGATAAAGTGGATCACCTTTATTTATAAAGGTTTGTTTTTCAGAAAAACAATAAACAAGGAAAGGGCACACCAAATTCTGGAGCTATGTGCTTCTGAAAACGTATGAGCTTTCCAGTAATGTGTTGGAGTGCAAGAATCTCATAAGTCTAATTTAGAGAACAATAAGAGGAAATTGAATGTATTTCTATATTATCTATTTATTTCACATCTAGCATTCTGACTTTTGAAGCCTCCTTATAATAATAAAACTCACAGGGTGCGAACATGGTGAATCAGAGTAGAGGCAGCTCTGTGTTATACAGTTTCAGGCCAGTAGCTGCAGACAGATTTTGTTTATGGTTTGTTAGTGGGGAAACTCTGCAGGAAGTGCTCCAGTAGAGTAAGAGGCAGAGCTCGTTTTCTTCCGTGCTCGTTTCTTTGGACTCTTGCTCAGGGGAGACGGTTCTCGGCCTGAGATGACGCTGAAGGCCACTGGGAAGTGATCGCTGACTGCTAGAGCCTGTGGGAGACAGGCGATGCAACATGGAGCCACAGGGCATGACAAGATCATAATGCAGACTGGTCCTCGAAATCTTGGGATGGAAAAGGAGACAATCTAACATTGCTGTTCTTTAACACAGTTGCAGCTATGTAGTGCAGTTTAACTTTGAAACTGTGAAAGACTTAAACATTAATAATAATAATAATAATAATAATTCCTTACACTTATATAGCACTTTTCTGGACACTCCTCTCAAAGCGCTTTACAGGTAATGGGGACTCCCCTCCACCACCACCCACCTGGACAATGCGACAGCAGCCATAGTGCACCAGTACGCTCCCACCACACATCAGCTATCAGTGGGGAGGAGAACAGAGTGATGAAGCCAATTCATAGATGGGGATTATTAGGAGGCCATAATTGGTAAATTTGATTAGGATGCCATTTTTAATGACCACGGAGAGTCAGGTCCTCAGTTTTATGTCTCATCTGAACGACGGCGCCTTTTTTATAGTATTGTGCCCTCATCATAATACTGGGGCATAAGGACCCACACAGACTGCATGGTGAGCGACCCCTACTGGTCCCACTAGCACCTCTTCTGACAGCAACCTTAGCTTTCCCAGGAGATCTGCCATCCAGGTACTGGCCAGGCTCATACCTGCTGAGCTTCAGTGGGTTGCCAGTTGTGAGTTGTAGGTTGATATAGCTGCTGGTTAAGAACATTAAAAATATTAAACTATGATCAGCAGTTTATTTTTCAAAACGGCTAAATTCCCAACTAAAATATTTCCATTTATTCACAACCCTTTAATTATACAACAGAGATTAAATGTAAACTATGTAATACCTTGGATACTAATCATGGAATACCGTAAATCACATTTTCTAAAAAACAGATAACTGTGTTCTGTCTGAGGTGAAGCAATCTGAGGTAACATGTTTTCATCCATCCTTCTTCTAACCCTTTCTTCCAGTTCAGGGTCACCAGAAGGGAGCCAGAATCTACAGTATTCTGGCAAACAAGGGTGTAAGACAGGATGTTTATTTAATGATTTAATTAAGTTCAGTTGGGAAAAAGAAGTCAAAACAGGCGTGAAGGGGAACTGCTATCCCAATTTCTCAGACCCATTATTAAATCTCGGGCACAAAATAAATTCATTGGCAGTACAGAAAAATTTGACATGTTGAATTAAGCACAAAATCGTGAACTTTGTGAAAGTACTGTAAGTTGCCATGTTGTTGCGAACCACTGGTCTCGCTACGGGCGAGAGGGAGAGTCCCCATGAATTGAGACGTGATGCAGCCCTTCGTGCTCACTAGTCACTAATGTAGTGACTAATGTTAATGAGATGTACGAGTGAATAGATACAGGTTGTGCAGCAGACATTTCACCACATAACTGCTCCAATGTGATCTGCATCCAGATTTAACAAGTATATGTGTATTTGTTGGCAAAACTGTTTCAAAGTTGAGAGCAACATTTCTATTGCATTAAAAGATATTTTCACATGCCTGCTTACTTACAATACAATAGGGCTGCATCATGTCACTGGACGTTTTGTTGCCTTGTTCTGAATCGCAGAATATGGAACTGTGCACACCTGGAAATGTAATCTATTTTGTGATGTAAATTGGACGTTTTACACGTGACTGTGTACATTTTACTGTCATTGTGGTTTGAAATGCACTCATCAGTGTTGAGTCTTTCTATCTCTGAAATATAAAAATAGTGTTGCAGTTACCCTTTAAAGCTCTTCACTGAATAGACAAATATTTTTTAAAATACTCTTTGTCTAGTATTTTTATAAGAAACATCAACATACGACATACTGTTAGCAAACAAATGTAACAAAGTCCTTACCAAGTTTAAAAAATAAGTAAGAAAAAGTGTTTGGTGTACATATGCTCTAGCACAAAATTGAAAATACAATACCTCTTTCTCTGTTAGTCCATAGGCAGTTTTAAAGTCGTATATTTTCACTGATTTTGGATCCACAGCTTGGACGAGGTTTTGCCCATGAAGAACAATTCTGCAGGAAGACGGATGGGATTGGACCAACACGTTCCAAAAGCAATTCATTGAGCAACCTTATGGCACGGGCTTTACAAATTGGTTAAAAACTAACAATGCCCTGCCAAAATAAAATGAAGACCTGTGTCATGTGTGAGTTTAAAGTGTGGCACCTTCCTGGACGACTGAGGCAAGTGTAACATGGCTTACACGTTAATTTCGCTTGTGTAACGAACAGTACTTTCCGGACCCTATGCGGACGACACAATCCGAAGAAGTGGGGAAACACTAGGGAAACGTCATGCAGGAATATGGGGCTGAAAACAGGGGGGCGTGTCCAAACATTCATTTGGAGCGATTATAAGCACAGCAGTGTAGATATGGGCCTCCGGCAAGTATTCTTAATTTGAATGAATAGAAATACAGATGAATGTATGTACAGCTGAATAGTTTAAGACCTGAGGAATGATTTTGATAAATTGACTAATTTTAGTGATCAGCTCCAAGTTCTCAGCTGTCTGACGTTGTTTCACCTCGATCTCCTTACAGTAGCTCAATGAGGCTGTGGCTGAATAAAGCTACAGAGCTCTGCCTACCTATCGTAAGCACAGTGAGTGGATTCCTTTACAGTTGTATCACTTTCATCGTTGATGAGCCAAACAAAGCTGCTGTTAGACTTCAGCCGGATGTTCCTCCATTTCTTCTTGGGTACATAGCCACAATCTGCATTGAAGTCGCCCATGATAATAATATTCTATAAGAACAAATATAAAATGGTTGCTCAGAGCCCATCCTTGAAAATCAACCACTAATTATCACCTCCCATACATTAATGCATACTAGTGCAAGGGCTATGTGTTTTCTTTGAAGGCTTTTAGGAGCATGGATCTTTCTTTTATGGTCCATAAATGGTCTATATGGTCCTTGATTTTTTTCTGGACGTTTTGTTGATCCACCGTCCTTCAGATGATCTCAGAAAGTTTAAACGGGTCACCGAGTACATGAGTTCAACAGAGGATGAAGTCTGACCTCAATTTTCCAGCGCTGTGTTGTGTTCATGTAAACATCATAAAGAGCGTCTATTTCTCGGACTGCAGCCTCCGGTGCAGTGTGGATCGGGATTATTACAAAATTCTTTATTGCTACAAAACATTGAGAATCAAGAGCAGAAAAAAGCTGAATCCTGTCACGTTTACATAAATTGGAACTTCCAAAGAGACAAAATGATCCCTGATGCTTGCTACTCCGTTAATTTGGCAATTGTTATCTTCAAACGTACAGTATAAGGAAGGCAATTTTGCGGCCTTTTTAAACAGGAGCAGGGGCATGGCTGCCCTGTCACCTTCATTTTTAAAAAGAAGTAAACAGCAACAAGGTGGAAGACACCTGAGAGTGGCTTTCAAGGTAACTCATAGAAACAAACATGGTGAAACACAGTGGCAGCAGAAATTGTTTTAGACATTTACGGGTAAGTGGCAAACATGTCTGCAGTGTGTCAGTGACACAGCTGTCTAAACATGCTAAACAATACCATATGTAAGAGGCAGAACCTTGCACCTCCAATTGGAAATTTACCTTTCCGTTCAGTAAGGTTATAGTAGGAGAGAATTTACAGTAAGTGCTGTACCTGTTCTGGAGGATGTAAACCAGGAGATAAAAGGCTCTCGTGCAAACGAATCTTCAACTTCACCTTCTTCCTGCTGGTCAGGGTACTGATACACAGCCTGCAGCGACACTAGCTTTTCTCTGTGAAAGGGACAGCAATAAAATTACCACACATTTTCAAATATTCTGCATCATTTTCTCAGCTGTACAAGGAAATGTAGACATTGCAGAAATGCTGTTAATTGCTAAGGAGTTGCGAGTACTTGTGTTTGCTGAAATGTTGTTTACTATTCACTGAAATAGTGAACTCATTCTTTTGTAATTAAAAAGGCAAATATTCATACAAATACTGAAGAAGTGCATGAAGAAGGTTTACCTAAGTCATCTGGTCTTATCATCGGCAGTTGTTTATAAGATTCTCAAACATATTTGTAGTTCAGTAAAATCTGTTTTTTTTACATGCATCTTGAGTTTACTAAATTGTATACATTTTTCAAAATATTTGGTATCATTTTTTGCTATTCTAACTTGTGATTTGTATAAATATTTTGGATTCTAAATCAAATAATGTCTTTAACTTACTAACTTTAAAACTTTAAACTGTCCTTCCTTTTCCTATTTTTGACTTGCTTATAGAACACCGCGTAGTGAGTCCTTAGATTGAGAATTTCTGTCTGTTTTTAACAGTTTAACAAGTTAACTCTGGGTTAAAGCAAGTATGTGTTGATAATGTTCATTATTGTTTTCTAGTGGATAAATATTGTTACATTTATACTATATTACCATGTTATTGGCACAGTTACCATGATAAATTGTATATAATGTGGTAATAAAATGCAGTCTTTTTGTTTGTACAAAAGGTTCATATTCCTAAGAGTATATTAACAACTGCAGGTACCTTCTGGTTATATACCACGTCAAAATGCTTGGGATTAAAAGGTCAACAGTACCTGAAAATAAAGGCATATTGCTCTTTGTATGATTTCCTTCCCAGTCTCTCACTGATGACATATTTATACTGATCCTTCTTCCGGTTAAGTTGGCTGTGAAAAAAAAAGCATCACCTTCAAACAGTATGAACTGCTGTTCAGTGCGATGTGAGAAAGAAATGTGCATTAAGTTGTTTGATTTTACATTTCTCAACCATGTCTTTAGCACTCATTTACCTGGCCGGATTAGGGTCTATCAGCCGCCTGTTAAATAACGGAATGGTGCACAAAATAATGACAACCTGGCAAACTAACAAAGTCAACAAAGCTTTACCAAGTCCAAGGTATGTGTGTAGCTGTTATATTAAAAAAAAACACTTGGATCACTGAACTCAGATTCATCAGTCTATGATGAGAATGTCACTTTGTCCCGGAGAGGCTAGATGAAACCCTCATAGAACACAAGGCAGAATTACACTCTATGTAGGATCCCAGTCCGATGCGGGACACAGACCAAAGCTGTCTTTACTGATCCACCCTACAATTTCCATCTGTTTCTGATATAGTATCATGGCCCTTTGTGCATGCTTCACTTGATCTCTTTATTACCTCTGTCGATAGAGATAATGAATCAGCATTAGAGATTCAAACTAGTATTTATTTCTTCGTTTCCGGCATGATATGGTCGCCGTACAAAAACCGCCCTTGCTGAGTTAACTTCATTGTGCATAAAAATATGTAATAGTGTACCTGTTCAGGTGGGTCATGAGCTGTGGAAAAACCTTCCCACTGGCATCTTTGATTTCCATCACCAGTGCGATGTCACAGCGGGAAATGCACTACAAGGGAAGACGTGACCTTTCAAACAGTGGACATGAAGACAAGACAGAATTCCCAGGTCTCTGAGTCAGCAAAAAAAATAAATAAATAATGTCAGCTGGATAAGGAAGAGCTTCTTCTTGAGAGTCACTGAATCAGCCTAATTGCGATTTGGAATGTGCTGATTACCGAAAGGTGAATACAGATTTTTTTCATAGTACTGTAAATTGAGTTCAGCATGATGTTTACAGCATTGCATTTAGGAAATGAAACAAACCTCGGAAGCAGGAGCATTGACCTTAAATATCTGTTTCAGCTGTTCTCTGTGAAAACTCACTAGCAATTAGGGGAATCTCACAATCTTGGACAGTCTTTTTTAATGTGAAAAGTCTTCAATTCACATTATGGATTTAGATCAATGTCTTGATCTAAAATTGTTAACGGGAGCACTGATTTGGAAACTGTACATGTGACGTTTGGAGTGAATGCCAATATCAGTGTACAGGGGTTTCTGTCACTTGAGACAAACTGAATCAACTTACATGGAAGAAACTCTGGCTTGAAGAAAAGACAATTATACACTTTTAAAAAAATCAATTCAACAGTTGATGCCTGATGTTTAAATGGGAAAAGATCATATGAATACAGTCTTAAATTAAAATAAGACAGGCTTGATCAGGGATTTGAGATGAAGATTTGACAGAATAAGTAGCACATACTACAAGTAGTATGGAACCATGATTATAAATTTGACATAAAAATTGAATCAAATGTTTCAAGCAATATGGGCTTTGGGGATCAATGTTTCCTAAATAGGTTAGCTTTGTTCTCCATCTCAAACTGTTGCAGTTCTGTCCTTGACCACAAGATGATGCCAAAGCCCTGTGTACGGTATTTGGTGCGGCATATAGACTGAGATGGTTCTGGAAATTGTTGCGGGTTGTAACGCAGACAGTGTGTCTGCCGCACAGGGTTTTAATGCCCGGCTCCAGGCAGAAGATATCCCTCATGTTATATTTGCCACTGCTGCTAAGTTTTTTTTGTGAATAAGGGGCACCCCTATATGTTGGATGTTGCCTGGACAGTGTACCCTGGTTACCCTTGCACATGTGTTACTGCCCAGGTTTCTCTCTTAACAACACAGTGGTAACTAATTAATAGACTAGTGGGTCTCAAACCTGCTCCTGGGGGAATAGAACGTCTTCATGTTTTAGCTCCTGCCAAGCTGTTAATTGCAAAGTAATGTATGTTGATTTTCTGTTAAAAAAGATATTCCATCTTTTACAAAGTTCTACAGGGCTTGTTGTTGGTAACAAACCTGTACAGTAATTTCCTATGTTTCAGAACTACCTTTCTTCAGGTGTGAAAAAGAACCATTCATTGAATCACCTCATTTTTGGTCAATTTTGATTTGAGCGCTTTGGTCAGAAAGCAGCAAATTTGTAATTAGCAAATTCAGGTCAGACTGCAGTAAGTTCTATGTGCTGAAGTGTTTAGAAATAACTTACTTCAGGGTGTTTTTAAAAAAGGTTTGCTTAATGCAAAAAAATTGATGAATAAGCAAGCAGATCAAGCACCGGTTGTCCTGAGCACCCACTGAAACAGCACAATATGAATCATTTCAGCAGTTCAAGTAGAATTCATCTGTAGTTTAGCATTAATATCATTATCATTTAAAAAAAAAGTTCAAATAGCCTTAAAAAGCCAACTGAAATCAGTAAGCCTGTTATTAAGCACAAAACCCATAAAGGACACAGGACCAGAAAAGGTCTTCTTTATTCAGAAAGTGGAAAGAACCTCAACCACAGCAATTCATAACAGGTAAAGTGTTCAGAATCAGATTGTATCATACTCACAACACACTTCTGGGCAAGGTTCAGAATGGGAGAACATCAACCCACAGGGAACTACTTAAATCAGATGTAATTTTAACTTGACAAGTTATGACATATTCAAAGTGAACAAAGTAACTAATTGCATTTGTGATCAAATAACATAATAAACATAATAAAATAAAAAGGGTTTGTAGAGGCTGTATCTGCAAAAGTTCGATATCAAAAGCAAAATAAATAATACATATTTAATAATAAACAAAAGATGTCTAAAATTAAATTACTGCAATTGATATCATGTACTTTGTTAGACACAAAATAATATTTTGTTAAAGATGTCTGGGATGGGACACCCATTGAAAATTAATCTTTCTCATATGCATGAAGGTTTTCCCTTACCTTTCCTATTACATCCAAGATTTCTGGCTTAGCTACTTTGCTTTCTCCAAATGATTGTATGTTGAATGAGCATATCTTTAAGGTCAATGCCCCTGTCCAGATGAAAAACAGCAAGGATACCTGTAAATACATCGCTAAGAGCATCTGAACCAGGCAATAATTAGCTTAGTTCTGTCCCGTTTACTGTCACCGTCAGCTCTATAAAGACAGTGACAGTACGCTAGGAGATAAGAGTTATTTCCTGTAATTGTCACAACTGCTACACAATCTCCTTCCCCTAGTGTCTTATTTTAGGCAGCCTGTCAGCTGTGCAAGCAAAAAAAACCCATCATAAGTTCAACTCTCACACAAGTATTCATTTTGAAGAACTAATTACCAAACGGACCTCACTAACGAATTTGGGCTTCACTTTGCATGGGCAGAATACCACCCCCTTTGACTTTTAAATATGTTAAATCCACAGAGAGTGAACAAATGCTCTCATCCATTTGGGCACTGAAATTATTTTCTAACTAAATTATGTAGGTTGTCTGTATTCTGCTTAAGATCATTATACATGCTGTTATTTTTGGTACGTTTGTGTATGAAAACCATTTTGCTTACTGCATATGGAACACCATTCCACACTACATCAGCGATGTTGAAAAAGCTCAGTATTTTGGAAATAAGTTGGACACCTTTGAATGGAGCTGGCATGTCATAGAGTGAAAGGAGTGTGTTTTTCGGTCACCAGGAGTCAGGGGCTGTATTGATGTTAACTTGCAAAGATGAGCCAAAGGAGCCCTAGTGTTGATGTAGTTTTGTGCCTTATCCTCAGTGTTTCCTGCCCTGATCTGAAGCCCTCTTAACATAATAATAATAAAAATTGCTTACACTTATATAGCTCTTTTCTAGACACTCCACTCAAAGCGCTTTACAGGTAATGGGGACTCCCCTCCACCACCACCAGTGTGCAGCCCCACCTGGATGATGCAACGGCAGCCATAGTGCGCCAGAACGCTCACCAGCTCTCAGTGGAGAGGAGAACAGAGTAATGAAGCCAATTCATAGATGGGGATTATTAGGATGCCATGATTGGTAAGGGCCAATGGGAAATTTGGCCAGGACGCCAATACAAAATAAATACCAGCACAGCAAGGCAGCAATGCTAACTACTGCACCTCAGTGCCGCCCACTTTTCTGAATACTGAACCTATCACATCAGCCTTGGTCAACATAAACTTTCCAGAGGCCTGGAAGAGGTTGACTCCTCAGGCTGTACCTGATATCAGTCTATTCAGCCCAGCTGTTGTGTTCTGCCCTGTCCTTGACATTTCTGGACCTCTTTTACTGCTGCTGGGGGCACTGAAGAATCTGGGTTACACACGAGATTATTAAGGTTTTGAGACTCTCAAAACCACTTTGTTTTCAAACAGGTAATATCGTGAATCTGTGACTTTATGTGTAAAATATATGGGCTGGGGCTGTTTACCATAGGTTCCAGGTGGTTTTGAAGAGAACTGCAAGAACCAAATAGCAATACAGCAATAATGTTTTTTTGTTCACTCTGCACATTATCTTGTCTGTCTTTCATTTTTTATTCTTGTCTTTGATTTGAAAACTTTTTGTTTGGCTTTATGAGTTTAATTTAAATGTGAAATGAACTACGACAAGAGATAATAATTTAGTAATGGGATATAATACAGTAAGTAGTGTTTGGAATTTTACAATATCTCATTAATAATAAAGCTGTTAATTTCGTGAATCTCTAAAAACTTCAGATACGAAATTTATTTTTCAATGTAATTTTGCCCTGTAACTTAAAAGAAAAAAGAAACAGTAACAGTAAACTGTGGTCGTTATAATAGACTACCGTTGAAAAATCATGATTAAGATGAGTAATTTGCCATAATCTCTGGTATGCGGAGATGTAATATTACTATTCAGTTTGTTCAGTTTACAAGAAAATAAAATACTGTATACTTCTGTGCTTATGCGTGCAACTCATTAGATAGGTTTTTTGTCGGCAAAAGCCGACAGGTCTTAACTTCCCTTTAAAAGCGTCGCAACAAAGTGATAGCACTGCTGCAGAATGGGGTTTGAATCAGCACAATAGATAAAAGATGTGTTGGGAAATATTCGTGTGTTTTGAAGTCCGCTCATATTTTTTCTTTTTTCTTTCTTTTTAGTGTGAAGGTGATTCATTGCACGAAATTGAAGAGGATAAAAAAAGGTAAAGGGACTCTTCTAAAACCAGGTGCAAGTATTGTATTAATTACAAAACGACCGGTGTTGTAATTGTGTAGATTTAGCAAGGTAAATGAAGGCATTTGTGCAGCCCTTTGCTCTATTTTCGTATAGAATATTTTCGTTTCGATTGACTAACGATGTTATTTTACATAATAAGCGAATTTAAGTCGGAGCAGGTGCTGGTGTATAACGATGTTTGTTTTTGTTGATACTGTTTGTATTAGTATCTATTTCATATGTGAAAATCGGACTCGCGTTGTCTTAACTTTCCCTGAATGATTTTTAACCTGTACTGTAAACAAAAATCGTACTAGCGGAACTTCTGTAGTTTTAAACAGACTCCGTATGTATTTAAGGATAAAATGTTGTGTTTATAGTTAAGAGCGAACTAGAATTGGTTGATGCCTTTAAATTCGTTTGTTATTTCAGTTAATACAGCGCTTGCCAAGGGGACCGGTTTAACTTGAATAGATTTTTATTACTAATAAAACTGAGTGGTAAGAATGACTGTGCATGTTTTAGGGTAATATTGAACTGTTGTAGCCTTCGTGTTCTGTAAGTTGTCAGCAGCGTATCGAAGCACCTTTAAGCTTTATGACATTAACATTGAACTTTGACGTGAAATCGTCACAGGAATGGCTGGAGTTATGCAATACGATTCCGATGAACGAGGTCATCTGGTGGAACCGAACTGTATCCCAATAAAGCTAGCATTAAGATCACAAGTTGGAAGTTACTATCTACCGAGAAATACTAGCGGTTTCATTAAGCGCTACTGCCGTAACAGTGAGACATACGTTGTCAGCAGTTTCCGTATTGTAATGCATTCTTGTGAGAGGCAACGTTGCACATCTTTTCTGCTGATATTTGCAACCATGGTCTTTTTGCTGATGATATCTGAGCATACTGGGCTATTTCTAATAGTATCCCGAGTATGAAAAAATTGTTTAAAAAGTTATACGTATTTTGGATCTTGATTTAACGTTTTCTGGCGTCATTGTCCTCGTCTGATCGAGAGAACATGACACTGGAGTACCTTTCTCAATTGTGTAATCACTAAATCAAAGCATAAGAAATGGCCGATTGGTGATAAGACGGTTTAGCCTGTGGCATGTTAACCATGGAGAAAATCAAGAAAGGACATCGGAAAAGCGCCAGTGTACCCGATTTAGGAAGAGAACAATATCTTCATGTCTTCGGTATGTCGGGGGCTGGACTAAGTCACCTTGGGTGGATCCACAAGCAGGAGAGGGAGATAAGTCTCCTTTATAAAAGGTTCTGTATCCAGGGGGCAGACAAATTGCTCAGTGATGGGGACAGCAGATCCCAATGTGTGGCTGTGGAGGTCCAAGTGGGCTCTCTGGACTGAGGTGTCTGGTCCGTTCAGAACTCTGCTTGTAGTGATTGATGGGAACCTGACTGCACGGCGCTACGTTGATCAAGCCCTGGGATTTCATGTGTGACCTTTCCTGTGGACAGACCATGACATGCAGATGGACAGTGCATGTGGATTCCTTGCCAGATGAGGGTCAGTTACTCGCCAGATTTGAGCCCCATTGAGCATTTGTGGAAAACACTGGAACGTCTTGTGGTATCTAGGGTACTGAGACAAGTGAACAAGCACATGCTCATCCAACCTCTTTCTGGGACAGAATTCCACTAGATAACATCTACAGCCTAGTGCAGAGCAGCTTGTATTATTTCTACAGTGGTCACATGCTACTAGCCTGTGACTTTTACAGGAGACCAACGTTGATGACGAATGTAAATTCATTACTCCGATTAAGCTTCGTCTTATCTGTTTAAGAAAAGTTGGTGCTTCTCATGCACATTAATCATTCCAGATCTCCCTTTTTATTCTTCAGTATACAGTACTGCTCCTGTACATTATGCTGTACGGCTGTAAATGAGGCCTTAGGCAGATCAATATTTCATGTGTTTATAAAGGACAGCCATTGTAACTTGAGGATGTACATAAAGTGAACCTATACTCATAGTACCATGTTCAGCACAGCAATTAGACATGTATTAGAAACTGCAGTGTTTCAAACATGCTGGCGAATTTTGAAGAATTCATTTTGTCTGCTGGTTCCTTTGGGCCATTTCTCAAATAGGAGGGTGCTTGCTGTGCTCCAGAAAGCTAGTTCCACAGTACTCATTGAACAGGAGAAAGGTTACAAACAAATGGAGGCCATGTGACCCAGCTAGTCCATAGGCAGTTAGTTGTTAATCGATCCAAGGATCTCATTCATCTGTTTCCTGAAAGAAGAAGTGATTCTACTTCAACTTGTGTAGGCTTTATTTCACAAAGGTGGAAATATACTCAATGAGTTACATAACGTTCATTTCCAGCAGTCATACCTGCAGACACTGTAGTTCTTTCATTCTTCCTCAACAAAGAGTTTGTTTCTGTCCCTTGAGCCTTCACAGCCTCCTTTGCCTTGGACATAAATCCATCACTAATATACCTCATGCATAAAAACAAAATAACACTGTAATATTACATTAATTTCACAGTAAAACAATTAAAAACTGCTAATTTGTTTTTCAAATGATATATACTGATTATATAATAAACTAAGGTGGATTGTCTGTTTAATAAGAAGAAGCTAGCCCTTCTGAATGAGTTTGTAAGATTTATTTAAAGCTGTGTCTGCAGTACCCTCCTTTGACTTGAATAAACTTATTATTCCTCAGATCTTTAGCATTAATTACCATATTTGTGGAGATAAATTTGGTCTTGCTTTTTGTTATGTTATGGTGAAAGGCATTGGTTAGGGTGTACTGGGGACTATGAGTTTGACTATCCTGGCACAGTAAAGAGTGTGATGTGAAATTCAAACTTTCAAGAGTGTATTCGTGATACATTTGTGTTCTGTTTTCTATGACATGCTTGCTTCAGTCTGCTCATTTTTGCCTATGGGCATTTTTTAAGTATGTATTATAATACTCATGGGTGTACTTAGGATAGTCTGATGTCCATGTTATCCTCTGCATTATATGTCTTTTTCTGTCATCATTTGCAATAGTTTTCCTGGGTTGTGTTTCTGCATGACCAACCGTGCTTGTCACTGTGCTGTTTGGATGTAGGAAAGACATTGTCAGAAAGCTTTTGCCTTAAAGGGCATCATGCTCCATTGCATTTGCAAGACCTCTGCTTTACTGTGATTCTCCGTTGGAGGACCACAATTATTCAAGAACCTGGGACACTTCATTAAAATGTACACAACATGCTTTATTGTAGGTAAGCGTTCTTTGTAAATTTAAATCCTGTTCCCGGGTTAACCTTCAGGTTATACCTCCAGGATTCTTCTCAAACAAAGACACTATGATTAATCGTTGAAAACATAAACCACAGCTGACTTCTCTTACAGGAGACAATGTCTAAATTTGGAACTGATTGATTTGTGGAGATGAATCATTGAGGACGGTTAACTTCATCTAGCCTCATCTCAACCCAACAGCTCAATAACTTTTGGATGAATACAGGATGTGTTTGATAAAAAGTAAATTAAATCTCCATTTCCAAAAGCTTTTCATTGCTATTCGTACCTATTATTTTTTTAGTCGGGCCCTGTCTCACTCAGTTAACCTTATTCATATTCATGGATGTTTCACAGGGGAAAAAGCTCACAACAACTTTCGCATTTGTCTTTCATTACATTTTCTCACTGCTAGGGGACATCACAGAGTAGTGGATTATTGTGTAAAGCTTTGGATTTAAGACTGAAAGATTGGGCAGATGCTGCTGTTGTACCTTTGAGTGAGGTACTTTACCCCAGTTGCTTTAGTCCACCCAGCTGTAAAAGTGTGTGTATGTGGGGGGAGGAGTCATTTGCTCTCTGTAACGTGCTGGTTATAGACACAGTTCTGACTTGACGAGCCACTCTGCTCTGGTATGAGCTTTTGAATTTTTTAAATAGTCTTAATTTCATTCATAATAGGATGTAGAACCCCATTTTCTCACCTGTCAGCTGTACCCCAGCTAGCAAGAGGCACATGCTGGATGGAAACTATGGTTCTTTAGTTTTTATAGATGAAATAACCTCGGACATCCAGCTCAAGTGGTGAGGACTTCTTGAGATGGGTAACATCTTGGCTGATAATGCCGTGTCATACAGTAGCTCCTTTAAGGCCAAGTTAATGTTCCAATAATGTGTTGTTTTAACAGCAATTAGCAATTTTAATCTGAAGGAAATTTGAATAAGGTGTATAATAAGGTCAACAGGGAGAAATAAGAAATCCCACATGCCAAATTAACTCAAGGCGTTTTCTTTGAAATATGCTTTTTTTTAAAAAAAAAATGATTAAAAGAGATGGAGAAATGGAGGTAACGTCTTGCCTGAAATGTTTTTTTCTTGTTTCTGCAGGCCGCGCTCTTTGTGGAGATGGATTTGGATGTTGTGAACATGTTCGTCATCGCTGGGGGGACGCTGGCTATTCCAATCCTGGCTTTCGTTGCCTCTTTCCTCTTGTGGCCCTCTGCGCTCATCAAAGTCTATTACTGGTAGAGTCAGTTGTGCCGCTAATTACCGCTTCTTGTTAATCTGAAAGTCACTGAGAGGACAGCTCGGTTATATTACCTGCATTCATTTACCAGATCCAGTTTAAAGACGAAAGGAAATTGAATGTAGGCAAAATGGAACACAATGCAGGGCACAGGGCTCAAGCAGTGATTCATTTTCCTTAAAGCATTTCACAGTTTGCTGTTCACATGGCCCACTGAAATCTCCATGTGATACCGCTAAAGTTGTTTATTCTAAACTGTTTTCTGTATGGCACTTTTTTCCGTTTTACATAGAAGGCTTTATTTCATCTGTGAGAGGCATTCCCTTAAGCTTTGCTCTTTTTCACAACCGGTGCAGCTTTATCGTATAAATTTAACACAGCCTAGTCTATGGACTATCGAAAAAATCACAGAAAGGCAGACAGTGCATTTGTATGACCTTGTCCAGTGTCAGAGACAGCTACTCATAACTGCGTCATGTTATGGATCTGGAAAAATAGCCGATGCTGTGTTTTAAGGTTTGTATTTTGTGGGTGGTGACGGCTTTATAGTGTCCTTGCAATACTGCCTCTCTAACATAAGGAATTTGTGAATTGTCTTTTATATCCTAAGAGGTGCTACTGGCGTATTATTATAATTTCAAGCAGAGGGACTGATTCCAATCTGCTAGACACGGGCCACTTGAGGCTTTTTCGTTCAGGCATCTCGTTATTGGCATAAATGTCAATGTGGATTAATATCACATTTAGAAAAGGCTTTATGGCTGCTTTTAAAGATTCTCATTTAAGATGCAAACCAACATGTTTTTTAAATAAACTTTGCAAGAAGTTACAGGGTTTTTTTTGCATTCCTGTGTTACAGCAAGCAAGAAAGTACGAGTAGTCATGCTTTTGATTGGTACAGTACCTATGTATTAGATGTATGGATCTTTCAGTTGTAGGCTGTCGTAAGCCCCTGCAGATGACGTAGTATAAGTTAAAGGGTGCTCATATCGGTGTCATATTAAAATGAGCATGCCTACAATGGAAATCTACAGTTTCTTCACAACCATTAAGAGGCTAAGAATGAATCTTGGCATGGGATAGCCTCTTTGTCAGCTTGTACATGGTACTTAAGGCCAAGCTGCCAGATTGTGCTGTGCTTGTGTCTTGTCTGTCTTGGTGAAGCATGGACGGCCTCACTGTATCCAATGATGACATGACAGGGCTCTATGTGTTCTAAGGAGTCCGTGCTCTGATCCCCCAGGTACTGGAGAAGAACACTGGGCCTTCAGGTGAGGTATGCTGACAGTGGGACATACCGCTTCTGTTACTCCTACAGAGGAAAGCCTGGAACCCGGCCTTCCATTCTCATGCTGCACGGCTTCTCCGCACACAAGGACATGTGGCTCTCTGTGGTTAAGGTGCAGCTGGACCCTATCAGGGTGTTCTAGCTAAATAAGATGGCATATACAAATTCTTCACTTATAGCAAATAAGACCACTATGAAGAAGAAAAAAAAGTTATAATTTACCATATGCTATTTTGTAGAGCTAAGAGATATTCAAATTGAGTTGCTTCTTTTTATTTGCAGATGTACTTCAATGAGGCGCCTTGTCAAAAACTGTTCACTGTTATTGTATTTTTGAGCAGGACGTTTTACTTTGACAGTAGGGGTTTCTCAGTTAACATCTCTATAAGAATGGAAGTGTACTCTGCTTTCTCTCAAACATGGTCATTGAATTGGACATGTCACCACCCATGTGTCTTAAAAGGGTGACTGCTTTTTCAAGAGCAGGGAAGTACTGCTTTTAACATGAGTAAATGGGCTGATATTATAACGTGAAATTATAAAAATATTGCTATACGCAACTCAAAGCTAACAAATATCTCTATTTGGAGTGCAGTGTTTATTAGCCAGCTTTTTCCTGTCTTAACACTACTGTTATGGTCCGTGCAGTTTCTACCGAAGCATCTTCACCTGCTGTGTGTAGATATGCCAGGGCATGAAGGCACCTCACGCACTGGTGCTGAGGACTACTCCATTGAGGGCCAGGTCAGGAGAATACACCAGGTACGTACATCCTCTCTCCTCCCCTTTTAGAGGTCTGCTGTCTGAGAGTCAGTCCATCTGTAGTTCTGGGGCATTTATTCTATGGTCTATGCCATTCCCTATTGATTTACATAGTCTAGGTAATGCAGGACAGTGCAGAACTGCAACAGAGCACTATAGACAGGATGAAAGGCACATAAGAGAGGTTCTTGTATAGTGCATATGGGATGTTAGGAGGAGGGCTTTATATGTTTGGATAAAACCTCCTCTCAAAATCCTTTGTTAAGGGAAATTGATCTCCCTTAACATGTTCCTATATGACAATATCCTGAGGCCAGACTTTCCTCTTCTTTGAACTTCAAGGGTATAATATCCTTTCTGTGTTATGGTGACCAAGCCTACTGAAATTCAGAATGAATGCATCTTAGGGTTGTGTCAAGGCACGATTCCTAAAAAGGAATGATTAAAGGTTAATTCCATGCTGAAAAGTAGATACAACTGATAGGCCTCCCCCAGTTGTGATTATGTGTCCCAAGAGTGACAACAGCCTTCTTCATACCTGAATATTTTTTTCTTTGTTTTTTTCAGCATGAAATTAACCTTTACTTGTTTCTCCACCAGAAACATAATAATTTGTATGAATTGGGAAAAGCAATGATCCCAATATAGATCTCTGTGGTGCTCCACTAAATACCTAATACAATCCAACTAATCCCCTAATACAGTCCCACTAAATACCTAATATTAAATACAATCACCCCTGTTGTATTGATTTGACTTGGGTCTTACTTAGTACATAGATAGAGCACATATCTTCTCCTAAACAAAACATGGAGGATGTCCATCTTTACCTTGTACCTTTGCAGCCATGGCCCCCTCTCCCCCCTCCCCCAGATAATTCTCAAACCCTGCTTCTGTGTGTTTTAGGTTTTTGTTTTAGGGTCATTACTTTGTGACAGTTAGGGTTGGCTGTTCTTGTTGGTACAATATGGCACTTGTTGCCAGAGCAAGTAACCTGTTTTCCTTTGGTTGCTAGTTCATAGAAAGCATCCATCTGAATAAGAAGCCCTTCCACCTGGTGGGCACGTCCATGGGTGGCAATGTGGCTGGAGTGTATGCTGCCCGCTACCCTTCAGACATCTGCGGCCTCACTCTCATCTGTCCAGCTGGTGAGTCTGGGGAAAGTGCTGGTTGAGGCTTCGGTTGGTTGCTACTGTCACAGCTTTTCGAATGTGGTGATGCAGTGAGAGGCCTAAACTCATTCTAGCATGCACATGATCTAATATGTATAGTTGGTAATGCAATAGGAGGCCTGAACTCAGCGTTGGTTCTTAAAATAAACGTGTTGCTTTTTGTTTTCAAATTTCTTATACAGCCTATTTATTATTAAGGCACTAATACCATAAAGGGAAAGGGGGAAACCTGCTTCTTCTGAATATTCTCTGAATGACTCCCTAAACAGATTAAAAAACACATGTGAACCTGTTTTCCCTGTTCCATGTAACACATCACTAAACCAGCCAGAGTTTTCTCTAGCCTTGTGGAAACCACATAAAAGAAATAAATATTTCTAAACCTTAAGTTCTACTCTCCCTTACCTAAATCCTAAAGTTACTTTCTTTTTTGCTCAAGTTATCTAGACAAATTCTGTTGTATGGTTGGGAAAAGGAGGAGCTCTCTCACAGTACTGTCTGTTGTCCTTCTCCTGCTTTTAATTCTGTGTTCTCCTTACTCTGTTTACTATTGTCTACTATATCATGTTGGGACCTACATTATCTCTGTACCATCCCAAAAAGGTTGTTCTAATAATCTGCCAGAAGACTGCTGGATTCTGGTCATTGTGATTGATTGCCTCAATTGATCAGATAAAGAACAGCTGTGGAGGTACAATCTGGTCCTGATCAAATGCCCTCATGTTGAAGCTGGAAATATATTACGCAGAACCACCAACTAAATCTGCTCTAATACAACAGGAATGCTGTTAGTCAGCAAAGTGTTGAAGAAACTCAAAAGCATAAACATTTTGAAACATGACTTTTCCTAGATTGCTAAATGTGCAGCCCATGCACCTCGTCTTCCTCATCATTCACTCATTCACTACCCTCCTGTCCTGTCTTCTTGCTCAGGTCTGAAGTATCCTAATCCAAGCAAATTTGTGAGACAGCTGCAGGATCTGGAGAAGACACAGAATGTGCATGCCATTCCCCTCATCCCATCCACGCCCGAGGAGATGGAGGAGATGCTGAAACTGTGCTCTTATGTTCGGTTCAAAGTCCCTCAGCAGGTGTTGTATCTTCTGCTGCAAAGCTCTTGGAGCACATTTATAAGAACTTCTTGTATTCCCATGTTACAAACCTGATGCCCCACATTACTGGAAGAGCACTTTGTTTGAATTTGAGTTTCCATGGTTATTGATCGTATTAAACCCTAAGTCGTACAAGACGATGACAATCCTGTTGGTAACAAAAAATTTTCATCCTTCACCCTTATAACTTAAGGCTAAATTTGACAAAAATATACAAACAGTACATATTAGCATTACATTAAACAGTACAAGCATGAACCCTTTTTAAGAAACTGGTCATAATAATATGGTTTGATTTGAAAGTGCATTTCAGAAACTCAATAACTAAGGGAAATCAAGAGTAAAAGCTATGTTTCAAAAAAGTGTTCCAACCAACAATATTCACTGTATTCTCAAAACCATTAATTATGTGTTCCTTTCCTGTACATATAGACTTGAGGTGAAATATTTTCCATCATCATCCTATTATGTAACTGTTTTCATCTGTAACAGTAATTCATATTATAGATGATTTTATCTTTGTTTGGAATCTGAAAAAACATTTGCAGGATGGCAGTAACACTTCTGGGCAGCTGTGTGCAATAAAATCTTCTCCCTCTGTCTTCTAAGTTGAAGTCTAGTTCCCCTTAAATTCTGAGCACTGAGAAATGTGATGTGATGTGAGGTGAGAGATTTGAATATCTTGGAAGGCAGAGGATTTGAATTGTTACAGTATATTGTGGTTTTTAAACTTTTTTTTTTACCACTCAAGATTCTCCAGGGCCTGGTTGATGTTCGAATTCCACACAATGATTTCTATCGAGAAGGTCAGTGAAACCATTAATGTCACTGGGTTTGTTAATTCATTAAAAGTGTGCTCACAGACAGTCTCCTTTGAATTATTAATTCCACTTTAAATGGTGGGATAATGGCATAGACCTTGTTATAAATCATGTATTCATAATGTTCAGTGTACTTATGAGTCTGTTTAAAAATAATTCCAAGTTAGTCTTCCTCAAAATTATTCACCTTTTCCATCATAAAACAGCTTATTAAGTGTTTAAAATCTTGAAACGAGTCATTTTTATACTATTTAGTCTAGCGACTGAAACTAATGATATGTAATGACCTTTGATTTTGCTTTTCTAGTAATGGCAAGATATTGCAGTGTTTTATTTTTTTTTACTTTTTTTATAACTTGCAAGAGACGCTCCCTCCTCTTCCCTTGCTCTTGTCTGAGCTCAGTGTTTCAAACATTGTTTCACATTTCTTGCAGTGTTCATGGAGATCGTTGGGGAGAAGTCCAGACACTCCTTACAGGAAAAAATGCACCTGATCACGGCTCCTGTGCAGGTCATTTGGGGAAAACAGGATCAGGTAATAAATTCATTTTTTTTTAAATCCTAAAATTCTGCTCTTGGAAGAAGTCCTTTGAAGCCACTGATACACCTCTCTCTCTTGCAGGTCGTGGATGTCTCTGGAGCTGCGGTCTTGGCTGATGCTATCCCAGGGTGCCGTGTGGACCTGCTGGAGAACTGTGGCCATTCAGTGGTGATGGAGCGGCCCAGGAAGACTGCCAAATTACTCTTGGACTTTATAATATCCCAGCAGAACACAGGGACAGGGAGCGACAAAAAAGTCTCCTGAAAGAATGCAGAGAGTTTTTTTTTTTCAAAAAACCCAACATAATTCTGTAAATAATTAGTATAATTTCTGACCCAATCATCTGTCTCTCAGGGAGCCCCTTTTAGTGACAACACGCCCATGGATCGAAGTCCCTGAGAATGGTGGGATATCTCCTGAGTGGTAGAAGCTGTGACCTACTGTAAGTTTGCTGTGTAGTGGAACAGCTCTTCAGGGCTTGTGCTGTCTAATGGACGCCCTCAGGTGCAGGCCTCTGTTAACATCCACCAAAAACAACTACGTTTCCTGCCCTGGCTTCTTCTGCACTTAGGCGCTGTTAGGGTACAGGGGTAGAAATTCCTTTTTCCTAGTTTTTATCTGACTTCATGTTTTTTATATGTTGTTATCTTTTCAATGTAAAACTATCAATTTGGTTTCATATAAGATTAGAACAGACTGGATCCTAGTGGATATTCATTCATCCATGTTTAATAGCATCCAATTAAGGTTTTGGATCACTGTGCCATAAAACCATTTAATCTAGTGGGTATAATTTTTATGGTTTCAGATCTAACTAGTGCGTTCTGTCCTGGATCACTTAAGACAATATGCAGTAATTTTATGTCGGAATGATAAATTCTGAGATACCTATTTTGAACTTCTAGCAGATAAGTAAAAAATGCCCTTCTAGACTTAAGAGATTAGGATTTGTAATGACTGCGTACTAAATGCATTTAATCCTTTGTGTTAACCTGGAATGAATCTGATAAACTGCTTTGTAGCTTAGTTGCATGTATGCATATTTCTGCCACTTACCTTCAAGTCTTGGATATCTTAGACAGATAGCATGCCCACTTTGGGAATGGTTAAACAGAATTCAGCTCCACTCTTACTGTACTAAAGTCAAGTTAGTTTCATTTCTACAATAATTACAGAGTGTGCCTAATTTTACTCTTACATGTGTTACTTTAGATGTTTGCTTTCACAGTTATATTTTCAAGCACTTTTTGTAGGCTCATCTACAAAAACAAGATCCTACAAAGAGGCGGTGTGAACTTCTTAAAACTTTTATTTTTCTCATTAAGAGAATCGAATTCTCATTTTCGGTCATTCAGCAGTTCAGGTTTACTGCAAAGTAAGTAGATCCTGAGAGTCTGAGTGAACATAAGCTACACTGTTATGCAGTACATAGTCCACAAAGCTTGAGCTTAAAGCTATTTAAGCAATAACCATAGAATGATGAGAATATGCAATATGCATATGTGAAAAGATAATTATGATACCATGGTGCTATTAACAGGATGAAACCACTTTGGATATGAATCTTTGATTGTTGATGTGTAGTGTTTAATAATGACGTAAGTAAATGGATTCTATGAATTCTGTGCCTGCGGAAAATGAGAAAGGTTTGTATTTTAGTACCGCCATTGAACATATGCAAAATACTGTATGTTTGCTGACTAAAATATTAGGAACCCCCCCATGATACAAATAAATTGTTTCAGTGGCAGTAAATGCATGGTTGGGCTGAGTCTACCATCTGGCCTCCAGCACATCCCCTTGTAAGAAACAGTTCAGTTCCAAGAGCTGATGCCATCAACTCAGCTTTATTTATAGTGGGTACTCCCACTTGGACAATGGGATGGGACTGGACTATTGACATTTCAGGAACTTGTGGAATGCATGCCACCGTAAGCCCACTGGTGCCCAGAAATTTGTTTAAGGATGTTCCTAATATTTTAATCTTTAACCTTTGTATATGGCTGTAATTTTAGAAAAACTAGGCATCATAAGAATTGTTGCTTGCCTCGTCCTCTTGAAAGATATAGCTTCTGGTGTCCCAACCTAAGAATTGGGTTGATTCTTGCCTCAATCTCGTTCATTCCTTTCCAACAGAAAAATAAATTAATCTGACGCAATTTCGTTATCGCTTTCGAAAAAAATGGAGTCTGCATTTTTTGTCATATAGCTACCCGGGTACAGTCTCCTGCACTGCACAGAGAGAAGGAGGACCTGCAGGTATGTTCTTCTCACACCTGATAAGTAACAGGCACCTGCAAGCTTGTTTCCCTAAAGGCTAAGAAAACCTCGGCAGACTGATGCCCAAACTACCCCAGCAATGCGGTGCCAATTGTGCACTTGGGGGATCCCACTCATAACTTATATTAAAATGCATGGAACATGTGACATGTCATATTACATACTGTATTATACTGTATGTAATGATGAAATAATGAAGAAGCACACTCGCTATGAGATAAAACATACAGAGGTGAAGTAATTGTAGGCAGTGCTTTATTCAGAGCAGTTTTTGAATAAAAGGGTGAGGAGGTGTGGTGATCTACATTTGGTCTTGGTCGTTCTCGGAGAATGGTTATTTTGTGGAATCGAAAGGCACTTTCATATAGTGTGCAATAGTATGTTATGATGTTTGTGTGTGATCTAGAAGGTGCCCTAATAAAATCATAGACTGCAGTTTGCAGTTTTAAGGAAATAATCTGTAAGTATCATATGGTTGACAGTTCCATAGAAAAGTCCCCGGGTCCATGTAACACACATGTTCAGTAAAAGGTTTTTCCCCTTTCTGACGTTTGTGTCAATCAAGCAGCTTTTTTTGTAGACATACAATGGAAAATCAGAAACAGTTCACTATGATAAGACATTCTGGCTGTTGGCTGAAGCATGCTGATGTACATGCCACTATACAGTAGGTGTATCTCTAATCCCAAAAGGAGGTTGTCAATAAGTTTCCTTCAGTCTGTTGTTCAGTTTTTTTTTTACCCTGCTCAGAATGGGTTGTGCATCTTCTGTACAATATGGAATGGGAGTCAACCATATTGTAGTCAAAATCGCTTGTTTTCGGACAAGTGCTTGGAGCACAGAGTGAAGCTCGCACACCCCTGATGCGCGGGAACAACACGTTTATTTACTTCCGTCTGTCGGACCTTGACAGACAGAGACAGCCGCTAAAGCGACCGGTGCGGGCGCTACAGTATTCTAATGCTAAACCACGTGATTGATGGAGCGAGTCGAGCGACCATCACTTCTATACTTCTAGTTTCTAGAACAGCCGCTAGATAGCGTATGATTATTGATTTGGAGGACCTAGAGTCCATCGCAAGCATGTTGTTTCAGCTTGCTTTTCATTAGTCACTAGTGTTTCCCTCCTTTGTTGGCCCTAAGAATTTCGTAGGCCCTGGGCACTGTGCCTACAGTGCCTCATGGGAAATCCGGCACTGTACACCAGGCACTTTCCCCTGCAACAGAACTCGCTGCACCACCTACAAATATGTATCCAATACCACCCTCATTCAAGGCCCCTCTGGATAATTCCGGATCACTCAGATGACATATTGTATCTCCAGCAACCTTATTTACTGCACCTCTTGCAGAAAATGTCCAACTATCTACATTGGGGAAACGGGAAGGAGACTGGGAGACCTCTTCAGAGAACATGTCAGGGCTGGAGAATCAAAGATCTCTCCAAGCCCATAGTTTCTCATTTCACCTCCAGTGGTCATGATCACACTGATCTCTCTGTCTGCGTTCTCAAAGAAGGGTTTCTCAACTATTGCAGAAAGACATCCGAAACCAAAATTATCCTGAAACTATCACACCTTCCCCCTTCTCTCAACAACTGACTCGTTTCCTTCAAATCCTCTCTGTTCATTTGAGGGTTTTGACTTCACACCTCTTCACCTCTCTCGACTTCGCACCACCTGAGTGCCCACTCTGCTGCTCTCCTCCCTCCTCCTCTCCATTCCCGGCTTTTGTTCTCCCATGCTTTATTACCTGCTGACTTTCCTGCCTTTCTCACACCCGAAGGCTCCACAGTTGAAGCATTGTGTTTCTTTTCTTCTGTTTTCAGCATGGAATAAACCTTTACTTGTTCCTTTGCAATCTGCGCATGCTGACGCAGCTACCTACTTGAACTATTTTAAAGTCTTTGTTTCTTGTAATAGTTGATAGCATTAACAGCTTGTTTATTAGCCTGGTATGAACTAACAACTACTAATGTTTAGTTGGTAACAAATGTCTGACCGTTCTCATATATAAATTATTTATTACTGCATACTAGAGTTTTAATAGATTGTTATGCATTTATAAAGTGTTGTTTGTAGCCCTTGAGCTGAAGTGTTGAATCTCTGTGTTTTCTTTCATTTAAGATAAGGCAGCAAACTGGGGGAAACTATTTAATGATGTACATTTTTAAATGTATTCAGTACTATAGTGTAACAGAAGTGTTCTTGATTTAAGGACAGTGGAGGTCTGGGAGGTGGTTGACATACTGTAACTGCAAGAAAATTGCTTTAGCGTAATTAAGTGAATTTGTCTCTTCCACTGCTAAAAATCCAAAATTTGCAACATATTTCTCAGCGTGTACTAACAGAAAATGCATGCCTGCTCATTTCCTGTGAAACGTCTATGTCTCTGCTCATCTCAGGCCAGGTACAGAGGTCATACCTAACAGTTGGAGAGTCTCAGTCTGACAGACTGCCTAACCAGGTCTGGCTTTAATTTCAGAGCACAGACAGATATCCATGTTAATTTTCATGTGTTAAATAAAAATACATTCAAAAGAACTACAGATTTAGGAGTTCAAATATGAATACTATGAAATGAAGATGGTTAAGTGTAATACATATTTTACCCATGTGTATAAGCTTAACTATACTGTATATAGCTAAACTTTTAGAGCATTCTATTTTACCTCTGTTTAAATAATGCTGCATCCAGGACCACAGGTAAATGAAATCACTATTCCTCTGAATGCAATACAGACTGTGAAGCACAATTAAGCAAAAACCTGACCCTCAACATTCAAATACAGAATATATTTTTAATTAGTTCACTCAGTATATTCTCTAAGCAGGGACTAACAGTATCGTTTTTTGTAGTCCAGAGCACTGCTTTTAATCCTCCTGCAGCCATGACATAAAACCCTATATGAGCTACAAAGTGTTTTATTGTGCTCTGAATTCTCTGCACAAAGCTGTATGGTTGTGAAAAAATGCACAATTGGTAGGACCAAGTCAAAACCAAGTAAGGATATCATAATGCAAATCAAACAGTTTTGCACCTTCATCTGTTTCTTTTGTTTACTGTACCACTGTCTATTCTGTCATCTTTTCTAAAACACCAGTCACTGGAGCCCAGAAAAGCTTAATAAGCCTTCCTGTCTGAAAAGGATGTATTGCATTTGTTCAGTGCATCTGGGCTCTTCCTGCAGAGAACATCTTGGCAGAACAGTGTTTTCCCCCAGCCCTCTGCCCCCTTTCTGAGATCTTTGACATTTGTCTGTACCAAGGGATGGCCAACCCGGGTCCTTGAGAATCACAGTCCAGCAGGTCTGATGGGTCACTCATTGCCCCCCCAATTCCTAAACACCTGGAGTATCTCAAACACTGGAGAGGGTGAGCTATTCAATTCGGTTTTTGAGCGGTCATTTGGACCACAGCTTTCTTATCCTGATTTCACTGAACCAGTTAACCCCCTAAATAGATCAGAATGCACGTGTTCAGTCTTCAGAAATGTGAGGGTGACCCAAAAGACCTGCTAGATTCCAGCTCTCCATTAACCAGGGTTGGTTTACAACTATTGGCCTACACTCTGTGCTGCACTGAAGCAAACTGGAACAATCCTGCAGATACCTGCTGATGTTCGGATTGTTGACTTGATGTTTTGGACAGGATGTCTTTTGGTTTTTGTTCCAACCTGAGTAGTCAGCCAATTCCCCTAAGTCTTTTCTTAATTAGATAATTAACAAATATTGGGTTAAGAAAATAGAGAATAACAAACAATACTGGGTGGGATAATCAAGAATAATAGACTAATTGTAAAGATTATACCAAGAATATACACAACAGGTTGGTATAGTAAGAGGCATTTGAGATCTTTGTTCTCTGACACAGCTCAGTCAACTCAGGCACAAATTGGAATAAACTAATATTTATTAAAAAATAACAACATAAACTAAATGCACAACATAAAACATTCAAATTACTCTATTTATAAACAAGACATTTCATGTCTTGGAAAAAAAAACCCAGATTACTTTCACAAAGTATGCACCAATCCTAAATAATGCCCTCACAGGTCAACTGTGAAGAACTAAGCCTGCCTTCTTAATTAAAGATTTAAAGACCTACAGTTAAATCTCTCCCTCTATAAATCCAGATGCTACAAAGTGAATGGGATGCATCTCCCTAAATGCATCCTTTGACCAGGTGAGATTGTTTTTAATCTAGGGATTTTATATACAAGAAATAAAAGTTCCCTGAGAATAACAGAATGGCAAACTCTCTTAACAAGGTTCAAATATTTATCTAGAATCTTGTCTTCATTGGTTGATCCAAACCAGAACCTGTAGCCTGGCACTCCTTTTTCTCTCTCCTTGTGTTTTGCAGTCTGCCTCATCTCCTCCCTGTTCTCTTTTTACCCTCTCTCTGTCTTTGTTCCCAGACTGTTGATGACTCTTAATTATTTGCCAAGAATTTAATGAACCAAGGTAAACCAGACCCATTACAAGTCAGAGAACACCTCAGGTGTCGATCCTTGTCTTTAATTCTTATGACTCCTCAATAGCCACTTCCTATAGCTTTGACAATATATAGGATTTTTCAAAAGGTCTTTTAGTTGACTAGGCAAGAGCCAGACGTTCACTTCATTAAAGGTTCTGTTGCGTAGAAATCACCTAGAAACATGTTAGAAATGTTACATTGAATAATTAATTAAATAAATAAATGTAACAGAGAACATGATCAGAACAAAAATCAGAAGGCACTGGGCCTTGCAGGAATGGAGTTTGAGATACTATATAGTGTACCTTGAAAATTAACTTAGTCCTCAAGATTTTTTTTCTTTAGGTATTATAATTGTATATAAGTCTCAAGCAAGTATTGAAAATTATCCATAGTAGGTATTTATTGTACTGCACACAATTACCATATTGTGTTTATTGGTATATTTTATGGAGTTTTCATTGTGCTAAAATATAGAAACAATTCTCATTTTTAATATTTTATTGTAATTACTGTAGAAATGTGTATGTAAATAGTATTATGATTAGTAATAAGCTCCTCATGACGAGAATAGAAACTGTTGTTCAAGATGTGACATGCTTAATTTCGTTGTGCATCCATTTTCTAACCACTTCTTCCAATTTAGGGTCAATGGGCACAAGGCAGGGATGAGACACCAGTCCATCACAAGGCAGTACAAATGCAGACACACCAGGGCTAATTATCCCAGAAGCCAATTCACCTACCACCAGTATGTCTGTAGACTGGGGGAAGAAACTGGAGAACTTAGATGAAACCCACATGGGAAATCACACAAACTCCACATAGATACAGTAGCTCCCCAGGAATTGAACCCAGGGCCAGAGCACTGCAAGACAGTTAAGCTAACCACTGCGCCACCCACTTTCATTTTAATATCAGTTAACTGGTGGATACAATGAATTGCCTCCACTTTTAGTAGTGTAACTAAAATGTTTTCTGAAAGACAGTATTTTTGTATGTTGTAGAAACTTTAGTTTAAATATTAAGAATAAATATTAAGGTGGAGTAAAGCCGTGTACGAAATTTGGGAGCAGAATTATTATGTTATTATGTAGGTGGATGCTGCACATTGGTGGTGGTGGAGGGGAGTTCCCATTACCTGTAAAGCGCTTTGAGTGGAGTGTCCAGAAAAGCGCTATATAAGTGTAAGCAATTATTATTATTATTATTATTATTATTATTATTATTATTATTATTATTATTATTATTATGATGATGTCTAAATGACCAATCCTTCACAAGTGACCAAACAATTTAGCCGAAATAACGAATCGTAATGCTTTTCCGTGTATTAAATTCCGTGATGTAGAAAGTAAAGATAATTTTATTTATTTACTACTGGAGACGTGGACTGAGATTTGATTTATATTAGGACGTCATATGGACCTTTTGAGGACATTAGGTACAGAACTGTATACGAGCACAGAGCTAGGTCGGACTGCAAAGGCTGTAGAACAGGAAGTACGACTTGAAACGTGGTTACAGTGCGGAGTTTAATCTGAGTTAAGGTGTCAGGTAATGTGAAGAATTTTTAATCAAACCAACACCAGTCTCTGACATGTTGAGTACTACAAATCTGTTTACTTTGCTCTGTATCATTAGGAGCCTTTTTCTTAGCTTCTGCCTTGCAACACTGAATCAAAAGCAAATGCTGTCTTAAGTAATAATGTCTTCTCACAGAAAATCTCGCAGATATTATTATTATTATTATTAATAGAATGATATATTTGCGAAATACTGACAGCATTTCTTTTAGTCTTTTTTCCTATAACATTCGCGAAATCGTGAATTAAGGGTGCAAAAATAAAGCAGCTTTTAGAAACTACTTTCTCGCTACAGAATATAACGGGGTTGACTAAATTAACATTGTTAGGAAACAACTGTGTGAGTTGATCATACCACACATTGTTGCTGTATTGTAATTTTATTTTTTGTTATTGCATGGTTACAAAGTTTCTCACTTAAACCCAAAGCAATACGTTATGTTGCTCCTCTAAAGTTAACAAACACAGTGGAATTGCAGGGCCGTGCAATCTGTGCAGAACATTATTTTCTGCTGTGTGATTACGGGATTTTTCTCTTTGTTAAGGAAATAGCATGAGACGCTCTGGGAAACAGGAGGAGGAACCTGCAAGTTATGAAAGGCTTGTTTTGAAGAATGCATCAGTGTACCATTATCTGAGGATCTCCCTGTGAGTGTGCCGGCATGTTTTGTTTTCACGAGCATTTCTTGGTGTCTCCTACAAATTGTTTGATCACGCATGAACGCTCACCTGGCACCTCATTAAATGTACTGCAGTTAATCTGATAATAGCAACGAGTGTTGTTTCCAGGCTGTTTCAATGTCTTTAATATATTTTTTTAATTGTATCGTAATTTACACCATAGCTAGGTTTTACACTAAAATGTTCACAGACGTGTTCTGGAAATCATTGTTCAACTCTGACCAGTATTGCTCAACTGATGTACGGTGTTGTTGTTTGATTTTAAAACTGAAGATTATTTTTCTAACATCCTACACATCAATATGAATGTGTTCAAATTTATTATAAAGATGTATAGAAATATCTAGGGAGATTTGGTGGATCAGTGATTAGTATTGGTGTCTTGCATCACTGGGGCCATGAGTTTAATTCCAGACCTGGGGTGCTATCTGCATAGAGTTTGTATGTCCTCCCTGAGTTTGTGTGGGTTTTGGCTGGGTGCTTTGGTTTCTTCCCAAAGTCCATAGGAGGATTAATGGGTAGGTTATTTGACTTCTAGGAATGTTGGCCTTGGTCTGAGTGTAGGCGTTTGTCTCTGCCTTGCAATGGACTGGCGTCTGGCCCAGGCTGTATCCTGCCTCACTTTCGTTGCTTGCTGGGATAGGCTCCAGCTGCCCCATGACCCTGAATTGGATCAAGTGGTTAGAAAACAAATTGCTATAAATACATTTTTTTTAAATCATCCCTCTTTTTTTTAAATCAAGCTCTCATGAGAATTCGGCTGTGATTTTGCAGGTGTGAGAAATGCATTGCCAAATATCTAAGCGACTTTTCTCTAGATGCAGACAGGGCAGAATTTTGTTTCCTTCTCTGTTGGTGGAAAACTCTGGCCTTGTTTTTACAGAGTATTCCAAGACAGTGACAAAAGACTCAGTGAGGCCCAGTTCAAGCAGCTGATCATTTCAGCCCTCAGAGACCTGTATGGAGAGGTATGTAAATGCAAATATAAGTTTGATGTACCAGATATACAGAGCTAGACTCCATCTTGATATACAGACCCAGTTTGGAAATATTTAAATGGACTTTTACCCAAATTGACAAATTTATTTTGTTAATAATTTGTTAACTCTGTTGACAAATGGATCTACAGAATAATACAGTACAGTTCATACAGCTTTTAGGCCATATTTTAGAAGAAACGCGTATCCTCTGTTCTATAAGAAATAATAGATGAATATAGTGTCTTTGCTACTATCAATCCTTGTGTGTTTTGTATTTGATTTTCAAGCAGCATTTTGCATGGGAACATGACCATAAATACCAGAAAGTAGGTGCTTCAGAAAGGAAAGGGGAGTGCAAATATCTGTTGCACAGTTATGTTTATCAGCGTTTCATTAAGGGAAGTGTATTGTGAAATAAAGAGAAAGGTGTTAGCTTTGCTTGATATGTTTAACGTGTGTTGCAGTTTTGTTTTAATGGGCAACTCCAGAAATAGACACAAATAACACAGATGTTTTGTAGATTGGAGCCGCCTTTCCTTTCGATGTTCTAAAATTTGAGGAGAACACGCTGAAAGCGATAATACGAGTGTTGAGCAGGTAAAGTAATATTGCTTGTCTGTAAAAATGAAAAATGTGGAAGCAAGCATAGTAAAAATAGTCAACGAGTCAAATGTCCTATAGTTCAAAACAATTAGAAGTGTATTCAAGATTTTTATATTATTGTTTGGTTATACAATTTATTTATATGTATGATTTATGATTTATTTTTTTTAAATGTATTTTAAAATGTACAGGATCGACAATGGTGTTTGTCCACAGCCCTTCCTCTGAGTCACTATGCAAATATTTTTCTTCCAGTGGCCTTGTGAAACTGTGGAGTGCTCTGACATTACTAGGATCCTATCAAAATGAACCATGTGCCTTTAGGATTATTCAGGTGAGTTAATTAGTTGAAATAGCCAATTTGTTTTTGAATGTACAATATTCCCCATCTTTTAAAGTTACACCATGTAAATGCTCAGTGTTTTGCAAAGTTCTTTATATTTTGTGGACTATTTTATATTTTGTGGGAAAAAAACAAAGGGAATGAGTATTTTGTCTGCTTTCCAGTAATCATATTTGAATTATTTTAACTTTATTTTCTTACAAAGTGTGAGCACACTCTATTGACAGATTTATCTACATAATAATAGCCTCAGTTCATACAGCTTATTTGCCTTTTGTGTGTCTTACAGTCTGATTGTACATTAAATACATACTACATTACATACATTAAATACAGCACACTAATGTCAGCACACATGGGAATTATAAACATTAAAAACATATTTCACTTAGGCCTAATTTACACCACCGAAATTTTGCCTTGTTCTTCATAGACTGCAGAGCAAAAAATGAACAACAGATGGCAGCAATAGGTTTGTAGTATTGCCTTGTGATGAATGACTCAACAGAAAAATACACAAAGGGCTGTGTATGTAATAAGATATACATATGTGAGAAAAGGTTTGTGAACCTTTTGGAATTAACTGGATTTCTGCATGAAGGGCTCCTAAAATGTGATCTGATCTTCATCTAAGTCATAGTAATAAATAAAGACAGCCTTGTTTAACAAACAACCAGCCCTGCCATATAAAAAAATCACACAATTTTGGTTAACTGCTCTTCCCAGTAGAATTCTGTTGAAGTGCAAAATTGCCCGATCAAAAGAGATTTCAGAGGACCTCTGAAGAAGAGCTGCTGAAGCTCATAAGACTGGAAAGGGTTACAAAAGGATTTCTAAAGACTCGGGCCTCCATCAGTCCACAGTCAGGCAGATATCTTACAAATGGAAGAAATTCAGTACAGTTGCTACTCTCCCTAGGAGTGGGCGTCCTACAAAGATCAGTGCAAGGGCATGCCGTACAATCCCCTGACAGATGACAAATTAGGGTGACAGCTAAGGATCTGCAGGCATCTCTTGCACTTGTTAACGTCCGTGTTCATGAGTCTACCATAAGAAAAACACTGAACAAGAGTGGTGTTCATTGGAGGGTACCACGGAGGAAACTGCTCTCCAAAAAATATTTTGCTGCCCTTCTCAGTTTGCTAAAGACCACCTGTATGTTACACAGCACTACTGGAACAGTGTTCTGTGGACAGATGAGACAAAAGTTGAACGTTTTGGTAAATATACACAGCGTTATGTATGGAGAAAACAAAACATTGTGAAGCGCGGAGGAGGGAGAATTATGGTGTGGGGCTGCTTTGCTGCCTCAGGGCCTGGACGGCTTGCAATCATTGAGGGACCAATGAATTTCAAGTTGTTTAAGGAAATTCTATAGCAGAATGTCAGGGGTTCTCTGATCTAAAAACATGCAACATGACAATGACCCAAAATACAGGAGTAAATCAATAACAGAGTGGCTCAAACAAAAGTAATTCCATATTTTAGAATGGCCAAGTCAGAGTCCTGACCTCAATCCCATTGAAATGCTGTGGCATGATCTGAAGCAGGCCATTCAATCAAGACATCCCAAAAATATACATGAACTGAAACAGTTTTGTATAGAGGAATGGGCCAAATACCTCCTAACCGCTGTGCAGGTCTGATCAGCAGCTACAGAAAGGGTTTGGTTGAGGTTATTGCCAATAAAGAAGGTTTCACTAGTTACTAAATATGAGGGTTCACATACTTTTTGCATCAATGACCTTGATTGTTTAAAGCATTTATTCAATAAAGATATAGCAATGTTATAATGCGTGTGTTGTTTGATAAATAAGACTGTCTTTATTTATAATTATGACATGGATCAAGATCACATCACATTTTAGGAGCCATTCATGCAGAAATCCATATAATTCATATAACCATATAACCACAAACTTTTTCTCACAACTGAACACTTGAATATTTTACTTTAGAGTTGCTTTTGTCACAGACAAAATCAAATCAGCACATGCTACTTATTTCATCCTCTTAAAGTTAGCTACCAGTTATTGTGCGTATTCATATCTCTGTACAGACAAAATATTTGCAAGAAATTTGAATGTTATGAATCCATTTCTGGATTCTCTAGAAAAAGCGTTAACCTTGAATCTCAATTTTGCAGGTGTCGCCACTCCTGTTAGCTTTGTCTGGAAACAGCAGAGATTTCGAACTGGACTGAAGTGCTCTTGCCGCTTGAGATAAACGGGAATACATCAAAATGACCTTTGTTTGGAGGGGAAGCATCTTGTCCAGACACTTTAAGCATGTCGCCCTTGCTGTTGGCCCCACTGTGACCATGGGAACGAAGGATCCTCTGCAGACTTCTGTCCATCCCAGATTGATCCATGTTGGATCACAAGCCACACTTACAAAGGCATTCACTACTAGGGATGTGGCTCTGTTTGCCGAGTTAACAGGAGACATCAACCCCCTCCACCTGGATGTTGACTTCGCTAAAAACACTCCTTTTCAAAGGCCGGTTGTCCATGGAGTTCTGATTAATGGGCTTATATCAGCAGTTTTGGGGACTAAGATGCCTGGCAGCGGGTGTATATTCCTTTCTCAGGAAATTCGCTTTCCCGCGCCTTTGTACGTCGGAGAAGAGGTTTTAGCAGAGGCCGAGGTGAAAAGGCTCAAGAAGTCCTTTGCCTGGATTTCCGTTTCCTGCTCGGTAAAAGGCAAAGTGGTCATGGAAGGGGAAGTCCTGGTCAGGGTGCCAGAGGTCGCATTTCAGAGCCCACAGTCGGATAATAAGTAACTGAGGACAGAATGTTTTATTGTTCTGTGCTGAAAGAAAGGTTAGCTGTCTGCATGAACATGTATAGTCCATAAGCTGGCAGTGCTTACATAAAAGAAAAACATGTTTTGGGAGGCTTTGGTTGAGTCACTGACTTTTTTGAGTTCTGCCATTGCTGGAAGCTAAATATGGAATCAGTTTTTAAAAATAAGTAGTTATGATGATAAGGTTGTTTTACTTATTAGAAAGAGGAAAATACAGTTCCTTAAAAATGACTAGCTCAGAGTGCCCTTTAATTGGTGGATATAAATAACACTTCCCTGAAAATTTTGTAATTTATATTTTTTTGGTGGTTTCTCTCAACATTAACTGTTACTGGAGGTTTCTGGTCTCACAAAGAATAAACTGGCAAACAGGATTTCTTGGGTTTGTGGGACTGGAGAATAAGAGGATTGATCTCCATGACTGCAGTTAGGCAGGTTAGCTACCTTGCTCAAATGTTACATACCTTGTGGTTTCCACCTGCTGCATTGCTGAAACACCTTCATTGACACAATCCTGACAGAAGCTCTTGGCTTTTCCCCTCTCCCTCTTAATGCTAGGAATCTTGTATAATAAGACAAGGACATGAGTAAATGTCCTGCCAGCACCTGAATAAAAAGCATCTCTGTCCCAAAATGTCCTAGGAAGTACAGTACTTCAGGCACGTATTCCTCAGCTGACCGCATTTTTAAAAAAGACAAAAAGCCATAAAAAATGTTTGCTCATTTCTATCCAATGTACATGAAAATAAACTCTTTAACATGGCTTTGTGGATGTGAGTTATTCTGAAGTGTGTATAAGTAAGAAATACCACAGGGAAGCAGATAATTCCTTGTATTTGTATAGAGCTTTTCATCCTAAAGCGTTTACGACGAAGGCGGGGACCCAGTTTATCCTGGGTCATGTGCAGCACCCCCACTGCAGAGAAGATCAGGACTAGAAGTGAGAAATTGCATCCCTTATCTCTTGAATTGTATTGGAGGGGAACCTGGGGGGAGACAGATCTACTGGTAGCTGAACACCGTGGTTCTGTCTGTTTTGACCCAAGGTAAACTTATTTTTGGCCTTATAGATGTATGAAAAAAAGCTGTTTCAGTACAGTTAGGAAGCATAGTGTTATTTTCCCCAGTTCTGTGATCACTAGTGACTGCTGTCTTGTTTTGATGGCTCTGTACTTGAGCTCCAATCAAAATTGAAAAACCTTGGGGTTATATTCGATTCTGGCTTAACATTCGACCCACATGTACAGCATACTGTCAAAACATCTTTTTTTCACCTTAGAAATATCGCAAGACTACGCCCTATGCTATCATTAACTGTGGCTGAAAAGCTGATCAACATATTTGTATTCTCTCGAATTGACTACTGCAATGCTCTGCTCCCTGGGGTATCTAAATCTACTCTGAACAAGCTGCAGTATGTCCAAAATTCAGCAGCCAGAATCCTGACCAGATCTAGTGCAAGTGTTCACATTACTCCTATCCTGGAGTCCTTGCACTGGCTTCCGGTCAAATTCCGCGTAGACTTTAAAATCCTCATGCTCACCTACAAGGCTTTACATGGCTTGGCACCTCAATACCTGTCTGAACTTTTATCGCCCTACTCCCCACCTCGCAACCTCCGCTCTTCAAATTCTGCCCTCCTTACTGTCCCCCAAGCCCGTCTACATTGTATGGGCGACAGGGCCTTCTCCTGCTATGCCCCCAAGCTCTGGAACTCCTTGCCCAAGGATATTAGAGAGTCACCTTCTCTAAACTCCTTCAAATCCAGACTCAAAACCCTCCTTTTCAGAAAAGCCTTTACTTAACTGCTTCCATTCTTCACCCCTCTGCTCTTCTTAATACCATCTTCCACGGTCTCCTCTATTGTTATTGTTGTATTGTTGTAATTATAATTGTGTCCTGTCTTGTGAAATTTTCTTATTTATTGTTGTAGTCTTCTTATTTATTGTTATTGTCATCCTGTAAAGCGCTTTGAGAAGCCACCTTTAAAGGCGCTATATAAAATAAAGTTTATTATTATTATTATTATTATTATTATTATCTGTGAAGTGATAAACCTGACTGGTGTAAACCACATACTGACTTGGCTTAGTTCTTATTTAGTAATGTCCACCCAGTTGTTGAAACCATGACGTGATTTTCTAGAATTAGGAAATAGCTGAATCCATGACGAAAGCGTAGAACATCTATAAATGAATAATTGTAGCGGTACATTTTTATCTTATACATTTGTATAAATTACATTCCACTGTTAAATGATATTTAATTGCTTTTGCAATTACTACTACATCATTAAGTCACGAAAGCAAAGCCGCAGGCCAGGGCGCAAAAAAAAGTGTATTCCCGTCGTGTTCAGTGATTTTCATGTAATTGCTTCTTTCGAAACCCACGGAAAGATTTTTTTGCTACCGGCTAGTTACAGGAACCCATGATTGACGGGCACTAGGACAGCAGCAGAGAAGCCCACCTCTCTCACAGTGACAAGCAGTTGAACTGTCTAGAGCCGAGCAGAGCCCTACTCCTGACAGTCAGCAGGCAGCTCTTCCTGTAATAATATCCTCGCTTGTACACTTCTGACCGGCTGCTGGAGTTCCCTTCTTGCTCCCTGGACGCTGGGAATGGCGTTCATGGAGAAACCGTCCGCGGGTAAGATCCTGCTGGACGACACCGTGCCGCTGACAGCCGTGATCGAGGCGAGTCAGAGCTTGCAGTCCCACACGGTAAGCGAGCGAAGCGGCGGAAACGGAGAGCGGAGTTCGGGGATACGGAGCCCAGGCCGCCGAGAGCTGGGGCGGTTCTTTAAATTGTTTAACGTACCACCCTCGGTGTCGCGTTTTGTATATGCTGTTAATGAACTTGACAGCACGACTGGCAGAAAACCAACAGTTCAGACAATTACACTTTTAACCATTCAACAGTGCAGAGTTTCATAATCTGGATTTAGCGGTGAAAGAAGTACAGTAACGTGATGCGCATTTCGAAGTATCAGTCATTTCTTAACTCCAGCAAGTCATTCAAACGAATTCTGGTTATATTATCAGAGGATTTATTTGCTTCAGTCATCACTTACTATTCTAGATTATGTACCTTCACTGGAAACCATTTTTAAATTTATTTTGCCAGATTTATTTGCTGTATCTTTTCATTTTAGGTGTAGTATTCGTACCTAGCTTCGACGTAACATTAGTGTAAACCACGCATACTGGAACGATTCCAGTTCCCTACTGGGAATCGCTAGTCATCACTTTTTGGTTAATTATTTATCATCTTACGATGTAGAAACGATATTATACTGATTCAGAATTAAACTGCTAAGAGGAACTGCGGGCTCATTCTGGTGTCTGCCTGGCCGTTGACTGTTTTTCTTGCTTTCTTGGAGTTTTTACATCTGTGCTGTTCTTTCCGGTAAAATTCTCAAAAGCAAAGTGAAATCCTTTGCAGTCTAGAAAGAGTTTTATTATGCTATTCTTTCAACGCTGATTTGGAAAAACAGGGAAATCGGAAAATGGGCCTCTTACTACTCTGCTAACCTGAACAGTCAAACCTGTTTCCGATGTCAACTGCAAACACCAGTTCTGTACAGAGAAGGAATTTCTCTTGTTATAAAGACTTGAATCGGCATTTACTGGATCTGTTAGGTTTGCACTTGTCAGTAAAGCTTCTTCCTCCTTAAAAATTATTGTAGTTTCATAAATGTTGAGTGATTCAAATCTAGGTCTTGTAGGGTTTTTTTTTGTGTCAGTTTTGTCCAGATAGGAAATGAGACTGATTTTCCTGAAATGCATGTTAACATTCATCCCCATACTCTCCTGGAAAGGCAGGGTTGTTGTTAAGTTGTGAGACAAGGAGATCAGAATACTCATTTACAGTTAATGGTGTGAAACATTAACATCTAGTGCTACAGTAATAAGTCTGCTTCACGCTGATTAAATGATCAGTGCTTTGGGTCGCTGAAACCACGTTTGATTTGCATTAACTCTGATGCATACAGTGATGAATATTAACCTGGGCTACCATTTGTCAGAAAAATATATTCTGGTTAGAAAAACTGTGTTTTTTCTAATTTATTTTGCATTTTAGTCCATTTAGTACATTTAAGTTGTTTTATATGAATGCACATCTCTTTCAAACAACACAGGTGCACAGATGCACAACAGTAAAATTATGGTGCACTCAGTGTTGATTAAACTTTTACGAGCGAGACTAGGAAGACTGGGTTTTGAGTTTGACAACAGATGAAATGTGTTCGAATCAACGTTACAGTGAGGTCCCAGATGTGTTAGACATGGAAAAAACAGAAGTGTTGTGTGTAAAATGTCTTTATCATTGCACGTGTTTTGTAACATCTTAAATATTTGTAAAGCACTCGAAAAGCAAGAACAGTGTAAGATTATTTTCGGAAATGACATGCAATAAAACATCAAGCTATGAATCCTCTTAAAGTTTGGAAAATGTGCTTTTAAGTTGTGTGAGCCTGTACAGTGTTACAGAAGGTTAACAGATCATAGAACTAAATGATCTCAGGACAATTTTCCTGCCGTGTTGGAAACTTCCTTTGACACAAGCTGTGTGGCATATGGAGTTCCCAAGACCTCAGCAGAACCTAATCACATGTCAAATGCTTTTTGTAATGTTTGTTTGAAGGCAACATTGTAAAATGTATTGTATAAGGCAGAAGCAAGATGATAACAAATGTGAAGGCCACTACTTCCTGTAGTTTTGTGACTGAAGAGAAGCAGACATCAGCATGATTCTTGTCACCACATTTTTTATGATCCGAGGTTACGGAGTGCTGGGGTAGCATTTGTAGATACACTGCATTTCACTAAATGAAACAGTCTAAAGAAGCTTATTTCCACAAATTCGCCTCTTCCCCTTCTAATACCCTCTTCCTAAAAGCATCACAAAAATTAAGATGTCAGACAGTTGTAGGTCTGATGCTGAGCTTCACCTTTCTTTTTCTTTTCAAGGAGTATATTATTCGTGTACAGAGAGGTGTGTCCACAGAAAACAGCTGGCAGGTAAGCAGAAATGGACTTGGTTAGCATAAGGTGCAGGGAGTAAAGGAGCAGATCCAGCCACCTTCTTGAAGGCCGAGGGATTTGTTTGTTGAATCTTCCAATACTGTGCAGCCAGCAACAAGTAAAAACCTCCAAAACAAAGATCTTGTACTATTATTTTTATTTGATCCTGGAATACAGTTGCCATAGGTAGATTTGTTTTTTAATAACAATGTAAAGATATCCTTACTCTTTTATAGTGCTTTTCTGGACAGTGAGGTTATATTTCCTCTTAAACACCCAACAGTATGACCTTAACTCAATTACAAAAGAGACCTCTGATTTTTAGCATATCTTGACCCTCTGAAGTTCCAACAATGAACACATATCAAAATTCAGTCAGACATAAAAAGACTTTAGTATGCCCTCCTGAGTCTACTAGATTTAGAATCCCTAAGATTTTGCTTTTCGAAATTCCTTTTAATGGTCATAGCCATGATACACTGTCATCCTGTTTATTTCTTTCCATTAGGTCAGCTTACAGATAGTAAATTGCTTTTCTGTAAAAGGCTGTCTGGCTTTGTTTACTGCAAACCCATGGTAGCGCCTTGTGCAATTTTACCATAATTGGATTTCAAAGGATTACCTTTGTTAAGGGAAAGAATGTCCTTTTTCTATTATTGACAAAGAATAATGCAAAAAGAAATGTTCTCTTTTTGTAACAGGCTTTTTTTGTCCACAGTACTAAAATGTTTGTGTACTTTCTTAGGTCATAAGAAGATACAGTGATTTTGACATGCTGAACAATAGCTTATTGGTGAGAACTTTTTCAGTTTTATTGTTTTTCACAGTAATTGCTTGGGTTGAATTGTAAATCATATAATGTACTGTAGGTGCTATATAATGCTGCTAGAGCAGAATAATACAGGATTGTTTTGTGTTCTTCAAAACCGGAAAGAGATTTTAGATTTATTTTTAGAAAATCTGTTTTATTTCTTCTTAATGTTCTTAATTGTTCTGACAAGTGGATTACTCTTGCGGGGATCAGTGAGTGGTTGTATTATTTTGGATAGGTAATGTGCCCTAAAGCTTTGGCAAACACATTGCCGCTGTGAGACCTACTGTATGTGAGGTGTCTGCCCCAGCTCTTTCTGAATTTTCTCTCACCCTGTTCCCTTTTTCTATACAGATCTCTGGCCTCAGTCTGCCCCTTCCTCCCAAAAAGCTGATCGGGAACATGGACCGAGAGTTCATCGCAGAGAGACAAAAGGGTCTCCAAACCTACTTGAACTTTATAACAACACATCACATCCTGTCCAGCTGCGAGCTGGTCAAGAAGTTTCTGGACACCAGCAATTACTCAGCAAACTACACAGGTGGGCAGAAATATACATTGCTGGAGGATGAGTGGATGAGTCAATCGCCTGCTTATTTTGGCTCAGGAGTGTATTGGTATGCCATGTGTACAGATGCATGTTGGAGTTGATGTAAAGAGAAGGTGGAGAAACCAGCAATTCCCAAATCATGTTAATGAGGTACAATCCAAACCTTTTTATTTTAGTACAGTTTGCAGTACAGTAAATGCGTGGGCTCCACATGTATTTGTATATTGTATATAACTGTATACATGTGCTATCAGTTTTTTTGCCATTTTATTTACTCTCCCTTTTATTTAACCATTACTTTCAGGCTGTTCTACTTATAATGGAAGGAAAATTTAATTTGAAGCCTCTTTCTAATCATTCTGTTGACCACATCTGTCCTATTGAAAAGTTCCGAGTGTTTTTGGTTTGGTGTTCTATAAACGCTTGTCAGTTTCCGCTGTGCATTATACCAGAGATACTAATCCTTATTTTTCCCCTGTCTACAGAAATTGCCCTACAGCAGGTTTCCATGTTCTTCAGATCTGATCCGAAGTGGGAGGTGGTAGAACCATTAAAAGACATAGGTGAGATAGTTTGCAATACTCCTAGATTCCCCCTTTAGTGTTTTATTGTTAATTGTGCTCTTCACTTAAATTATGTTTTGCATAATGCATGCGTGTCTATTTTGGAGGCATATAAAATCTGCTGGGTTTTTTTTTACCGTCTGTTAGAGAGACCAGATTATTATTATCGGCTATCGAGTACGACATTAGCTTCCTTATCTCTGTGCTGTTGAATTTTAAGTGGGTTGTTTTGCCATTGTAACACAACCGTTTTCTTGCCTCATTAAGGTATTTTAAAACACTCTTTTTATGCCCAGACCTCTTCTTTAAGAAAACACGATGAACAACCTTAAAGCAGGATTCGGTGAAGGGAGGCAAATTGTGAAGGAATGAGTGTGGCACCCCATCTAGTTTGGCAAAGGAGAAGCAGTTCTTTAGTAAATATTGAGTCTGGAGAGACGAATCATAAGGCTGTTATAGTGTTGTAACAGGAATGCCATTGACAAGTGCACAGAACTATATTATATTCGCCATAATTATCAGTCTTATTGCGTTTCAGTTTGGCATGTAGGAAGACATCTTCCCATTCTTATTCTGCTTTCGTTACTCAAAAAGGCTTTTATACTTTTAATTACTGTGTGATTGCATTGTTGTGGGTTGTTAACTCTTGTTCTATGTTATGAAGGATGGAGGATACGGAAGAGGTTTTTCCTAATTAAAAACAAAGATCAGCCCAAGGAACGTCAAGTCCTTAATTGGGTGAGTGACGTGTTTCATACTATATATTCTCTGCAGCTCGCTCTACATTTACAGTGTACATAAGAGAGCTCAGTCACCAGATGTATAGAGACTGTGTAGTACAAGATTGCCTAGAATTCCTGATTTCAGCTATTGATCTTAGATGAAAGACAGAATTTTAAATAAACAAAATACAAGGTCTTTTTCTTGGGAAGGGGGCCAGTTTTGCTTTTTTCAGTGTTGTATATACTTGACTGGAGATTATATGAAACCTTCAGGTAACAGCACATAACATTCGATAGTCGTTAATTATGGCCTTTCATCTCAAGTGAGGATTAGGAGTTTAAGATAACAGGTTTTGCTGGTCCTTTTCTTGCAGGCTGACCTGGGTCCTGACAAATTTCTGTCTGACAAAGACCTTCAGTCCACAATGAAGCTTCTGCCCACTGTGTCAGTAAGTACAGTACCCCGCATTTGTTAACTATTAAGAAAACGAATACATCTTTACATTCTTGACTCTTTTATTAAACAATTTGCAATGCAGTGATAATGCTATTCTCTCTTAGTAGTTTACGAGTGAGTAGGTTAATAAGACCTGAACAGAATCACAATTCACTGTCACAAATTGCAAATAACCCCGTTTTGTTAGGTGCTCTGTCTTAAAAAAAGTTGCTCTATAGTTTATATTCATTGGCTTCACAGACCAAATAAAGTCTTTCAAGACTTGTCATGAGACATCGTATTAACTGGGATCATTAAGATTGATTTTAAACTACATGTGAAAGATGACTTTGAAACAGGGAATAATAATAATATCAACAATAATAATAATTCCTTATAATTGTATTCAGTAGAGCTTTTCTGGACACTCCACTCAAAGTACTTTACAGTTAACAGGGACTCTCCTCTACCACCAGCAATGTGCAGCCCCCACCTGGATGATGCACTAGTATGCTGAAAGCACATCAGCTGTCAGTCGAGAGGAGAACAGAGTGATGAAGCCAATTAATAGATGGTTATCATTAGGAGGCCACGATAGGTAAAGGCCAGAGGGAAGTTTAGCCAGGGCATCGGTTACTCTTTTCAAGAAACGCCTTGCGATTTTTAATGACCAAGGAGAGTCAGGTCCTCGTGTTTGAGGTACGAAAGATGGCACCTTTTTTACATAAAAGTGTCCCCATCACTTTACTGAGGCATGAGGACCCACACAGACTGCAGGGTGAGCACTCCCTACTGGTCTTACCGACACATGTTCCAGCTGCAGCCTTAGCTTTCCTAAGAGATCTGCCATCGTGGTACTGGCCTGCTGAGCTCCAGTGGGCTCCTAGTTGTGAGTTGTATGGGGATGTAGCTGCTGGCTCCGGAAGTATCCTGTGCCTGTGAAGCAGCATAAAGTTTTGTTTTGCCAGATGGACTTAGTTTTAGGCAGCGGTCTTAACTGGAAACAGTCGGAAGCTTAATGTGCTGTGGATTCAAAAGAAAACACTCTGGGCAGCTGAGAAAAGAGACAGTCCTGAAACACAACATTCTGGGGAGAAGCACAAGGGAGAAAACTCATTGAATTGATTCTGACATAACTTTGAAACCCTTTCTCTCTGCTATCAGAATAACCTGATAAATATCAAGCTTTAGGTTCCTGCAGGGATATAATCCATTGCTAAGGCCTATCTCATGTTCTGCAAATCCCTCAGAAAAGAAGTGCATTACAGTGTTAACCTTGTGCTAATGAGGCTTTTGTGTGCTATCCCTCCGGGTTATTGATGGCTTATCATTTAGATTCACATTTGATGCTGACCTTGAAACAGAACTTTGAAGCAGACAACACTTAAAAAAATCTGTCGCAAATTCATTATAGATGTTTACTGCATTAGTCTGAAAACTGGCGTGTTTTCCTGGTCTCTGATTCACAAAGTGCTGCATTTTTTCAATTTCTCATCTTCTCCTTAGAAAAACTGCTTTAGGGTTAAAAAAACCAGGAGTGTCTCGGCTGTAGTCCTGTGAATGTCCCATGACTTCACTTGATTATGTTTGTGATTTAGCTTGTGGATGACATAAACACATGCTACAGTATGAAGAAAGATTGTATTTTCAGTTGCTGTCCCAGAGAATATGTGATCGAGTAGACTTTTATCTTGCAGAAATAGACTCATTTTAATATATAGATGCTTTGAAATTACCACCAAAATATTACAAGCACACTAATACCTTTGATTCAGTACAATAAATGAAAACTTACCTTGGTGTATGAAAGTAAGTTTAAGAGTGGAAATAAAAGTGCTGACTGTCCTGCAAGACATAATATAGACTGGAAGCAAAATAACAGAAAGTACAGTCTACTGAGGTTTGGAGCTTCGTTCTGGGACCTGGAAGATGGCCAGAGTCCAAATGGCTTAAACTTGTCGGCTTTCAAAGTTAAGGTTCACTAGGTCTGGGTAAAAGGTGAAGCCAGGGTTCCTAGCCTGAGAACCTGGACTGATGCCAACATCATCAGCACTCAAACTGATATTGACGCTGTTGTAGAGTTGATAATTAGAAGGTAATGATTAGTATCACTTCAGTCTTGTCAGAATACATCTATAAAAATATGAGGGTGCATCCTTTAACAAAACCTAAGCCGTGTTACAAGCCAGATAGTGCTAGATTAACATTGTGATTTCTGCAGATATTCGTTTCTATTTGTATGCTGATTACACACAACTTTTTGTCATACCTACGAAGAATCTGACCCCATGGTTACCAACAAACCAAAGTGAATGGTATCAAGAACAAAGCTCTGCAAGATGTCAGATGTGACACTTTTTTGCAAAGAGGAGCACGTTGTTTTCCTTTATGTAGGTGAGGTTTATTGAAACATATTAGTAGGTTAAACACCACTGAAGAAATCCTTGAACTTAAAATTCCTTCTTTGTTGAAATGTTCTGTGTGCTGTAATGTGAAGTGCCTAAGATTCCCTGTCATACAATAATGTGGTTGGAACTCATACTGCAGAGCCCGCTTGCTTCCTGCAAAGATGGGACAGAAGGATGTCTCAAAATTGGATCTCTTGATTTCCGCAGCGCCAGTGGCAGGGTGTGGCTTTGACGACAGTTGGGATACAAGCTAGCACCTAGCAAAATGTTTTATTGCTTTTTCTTTTCCAGCATCCCTTCATTTGCCCTGTTACCTTTGCTACAGCGAGCGAGTCCTCGGCGCTGGTGATCAGGATGTTCGGCGAGAAAGGCACGCTGAGAGATCACATATGTAAGGTAAGCTGCTTCATGCCTCTCTCAGCAGGCCTCAGAACTTCACGCCAGCTTGCCCTGCTTTTCACTAATGCATTTTCTCATCTTGCCTTTGTCGTTTGTCAGTGGCACCTCGTATTCTTGCTACGAAATCGCGTCGCACAACTTTCTTTTGTCAAGATGATGATTATTTTTTTATTATTTTCATTCCATTCCCTGGTATGTAAAGGAGCTTGATGACATTTTTGGAATTACATTGATTCCGGTGTAGGTACCAGAACCTGGGATTCATTTAATTCTTTGAAATATCAGCTCTATGAAATGTTTCCCCTTGTTAGCCTCAAACACTTTTTTTTATTAAGAGTTTTTGACTGAGTTCCATGAGAGTTTACATTTCTTATATTATTGCAGAGCCAATGCTATATAATAATATATGTAACATATCATACTATGTACGCGTCATTTCATAAAAAAGCAGTTATGATTTGAGAGAAACAAAAACACTAATTTTCGGTGCACCTCTAATTCACTAGTGCTTTGAGTGTTGAAATCCCAAAATGTGGCTCATAACAGAGAATCTAAGAAGAACTGATTTTATATGACAAGGTATGAGAATAGAAGAGTTCATTCCATGAACAAAATGCATACATTTTATTTGTGTTTATTTGTGAATTTACATTATGGTCAACCTGCTTCCTTCATGCTTATTTCTTGCTTCTTTTTTATTTTCATGACTTCCCCCACCCTTCCTGTTGTTTCAAAATGCACCCTGATGTGATTTGGCTGAGCATGATCACACTTGTTTACAGCAGTGCCAGAAGCAGCCAGTGCTGAGATAAATTGCTATCTAATCCAATCCTTGTCTGTTATTAAATGTAGAAGAATATCCAGAATGCTTAGTAAATTCTTGCAGCTGATACACTGAAATCATAAAATGTAAGATTATGTTTTAGATTGGTTAGTGTTTAGTATGCAATTTTAAAGCAAGTCTTCAGTGATTCTGTCTGTTGTCTTTCTTTAAAGGCAAAACCAAAAGAGCCTTTCTTGAAGAAGTACTGTAATCCCAAGAAAATCCAGGGCCTGGAACTCCAGCAAATTAGGACATTTGGAAGACAGATATTAGAGGTACGGTATAAATACATTCTCTTGCATTTTTTTATTGTCCTTCGGTTTATTGCACGGTTTTGCCCTTGAGAAAAATACTTTCTGATGTTCTGACTTAAGGCATAATTTTCGACGCAACCAAAACAAAGTTTATTTTCAAAACAAGTTTGTAATTGTATATACGTCTGTTATCATGCAGTATATCAGTCAAGCTTAATACTGAAAAAATGGGTACATAGAATTCTTCTGGTTAAACCCATGATCTGTGCTGTTCTAAGATTGGCTTATGGTTTTGATGTGTCAATTAGATCTGGATTTCAAGAGCATAGGAAGATCTTGTGAGTTATGGGGGAGTAGTTTATTAGTGTGACTGATCACATCTGAAAGAATTACACATCAGCATTGAGTTATTTAAGGATGAACTATTAAATCTCTATAGCCTGGTAGTATTTTCCCAGTTATACTTAAGATAATCAATGTTATTCTTAGGCCCCAGGATACCACATTTCACCTTTCACTTATGATGGGATTTACTGTGTAGTCACAGCTTGGAGAATTACGAATGTAAGATCAATTCATTAAAAAAAACAGACACAAGATTGAACCAAGAAACTTCTGTATAGTCCAGACCATCGAGTCTTATTTCGTTACCGGGAAAGTTCAGAAACAATACGGCAAAATAAGAATACAGTACTTATAAAACAGAGGCATGCAGGGGAAAGCCAAAATGGCTTTGGAAAAGGAAGTTAAGTTTAAAAAATAGCTAACTAGCTTTTGATTACCGTCTATTAAAGGTTAATTCTCAAAATGAAAAGCCATAAGAGTGTCATCATGAAGCATCATCTTAAGGGTCCTAACCTGTATGGAGGTACTGTAAGCTGTGGTTTACATTCTGACCTAGTTTGCCAACTAGTTAAATCTACAGGTGATAAACAATAGGGAAAACTGAAATATCAGAATTAATTTTGAATTCACTGAATTTGTGTTACTGAGATTTATTAACCAGTCTGAGAAATTGGAACTGCACTTCCCCTTTAATTAAGGGACATTATGCTTAAATTTGCCCTGTCTAGCATTACAGAAATTGTGAGGCAGTTCCAGGTATGTAAGTGCCTGAGTATATAATATCTTAAGGGGTCTAAACAGGGCCAACCAAGGTGAGTATTTCCAGATCTGCAGCAAAATGAGGACTCCGGGTCACAAAAATCTAAAAGATCTCATTTACTAGGGAAATCGGAGACAGTTCTTTACATAAAAAGTTGTAGATATCTGGAATACGCTTTCCACCTAGGTGATTAATGCCCAAGCTCTAGGCTCCTTCAGGAAATGACTAGACAACATTTTAGATTCACTTAGCTACTAAACTGCCAAAATAAACAAAAAGACCTCCTCTTGTTGGCAGCCTTTCTTCGTATGTTCTTGTTTTTTTTTAATAACAGCCTCCAGCCTGTCTTTTAGAGTCATTAAGAACATGGCCTGAGCAAACTGTCTTTATGTTGTAGGCAGAGAGGGAATGCCTTTTTCACAGTTCCGATGGCGACTGACTTGCACACATGCACGTGACCTCTGTGCTCATTACAGCTCATTACAGCGTTCCTAAAGGCCTCTGGCGTTCGTGTGTGGTGGTGTGTGCTTGTCAGAGGTGCTTTTCATCGTTGCCCATTATCTTCAGTGCTCTCAAAGTAGAAGTACAGTGAATATAAAGTGTGCCTCACAACCCTGTCTCCTGTTTTCTAACTAAAAAAATGTAACTGTTTTATGTTGTTCCTTACATTCCTCTCTTTTATTTTTTTTTCTGCTTGTAGGTCCTTAAATTTCTTCATGACAAGGGATTTCCATATGGCCACCTCCACGCATCTAATATCTTGTTAGATGGAGACACCTGCAAGTTGCTAGACATAGAAAATACTTTGCTTGGACTTCCTTCTTACTACAGACCTCATGCAACGCAGTTCAGGAAAATCAATGTAAGTAAGGATGGAAAAGTACTTTTTGTGCTCTTGCTCTATTGCTCTGTGCTCCATTTTTCGTGTAACTTATTAGAATCCTATCCTGTGCCCTTTTGTTATAGGAGACTTTTTTTTCCTACATGAAGATGTGAAGTTTTATCTCCACATTATTGTGGAGGTGTAGCGACTTATACACATTATCTTGCAAAGTCTTCTCCAAACAAGCTGAATGGATGTGTGGAGATGAAAACGACGTGTGTTGAAAGCAAAGTTTTTTTTTATTTAAAGTTTTTTTTTATTGAACAGTTCTCGGTCTAGCTGCAGAATTTGTAATAAGAAAATAACAGGGGCGGATGCTTTTCTATATTGCATTATTACACATATTGGCTAAACTGTGCCTTGCTGAAGAAGATTTAAATCAAAGAGGAGTGTAGGAGGTGCAAGGTCTGAGTCAATGCAGAGTTTCGTCATAGCTATAACAGTTGAAAATGGAGACTAAAGAAATTTTAGTAACGACAATACTGCACCTCTTACAAGGTCTTCATTGCTGTTCGTTGCTGCCCTTTGAATGAGAAGTTAATTTGTGGTTCTGACTGCTTGGTCATTAAAAAATCAGTAGTTTGAAAGAGGTAGGGGTATGATCCCCAATGTCTTGGCTAAATTCCACACAATCTGGCCTTGCTTAAATCTCCTGTTTATTTCAATTGCTGTATTCTCCCTATTCACTGACCCATCTGATCTGCTGTGCAGTGGGGCCGCAGGTGCAGAGCAGTTGTTTGTCATTTATACAGGTGGTTGCTGCACTGCGATGGTAAATAAAACGAGCCTCTTCCTATGTCTACATAGGAATTTTCAGATGTTTTGGGATGAAAATTGCTACACACATGCAAAAAAATTGTTATATTAGACATTTTTATTGAGTTTGTTCCTTGAATGTTAATTGTTTGAATGTGCCGTTTGGAATATTTTTTAGACAACAGAAGACATTGACGTTTACTCTTTTGGGCACTTGCTGTATGAAATGACGTATGGGAGACCTCCAGATGCGGTTCCAGTTGACTGTTTTCCACCTGCTCCCTCCACGTCCATAGGTCAGTCCAGAAAAGGCCTTACTGTTATATAGCCTGCTTTGCCAACACGCAATTCACAGGTATTTCCTTTCCAGCAGTTAGGAAACCTGAACTGGATTAATCAATTCACTTCTGCGGTCATGTTTGCTTTGTATATTCTTCTATATCTTTGGTAAAGGAATCAGTTGTGTGGAAATATAATGGAAGTAGGGAAATTTAAACAGGTTAGTAAAGCATCATTGAAAACTTATGGTTTCTCTGTGTATTAGTGTCCCTCCAGTGAGTGGATAAGTACGTCTAAACAAGGAGCTTTACTGTGTGAGTCCTGTTTATCTTCAAGCTGTCAAAAACAGCAAAAAAATGGCACGGAAGTTCTTCTTCCCCAAACTCTTATGTAGCGTAGCATAATAAACAAAACACAATTTGCAAAGGCAGTATATGGAAATTTCGGTAGTACAGCCGTGTCTCGGATGTATTCATTACTCTGCTGCCCCTTTGGGTGATGTTAATGTCTGTAACTCCCATCTGTGAAATTGAATTTCTGGTTGTCTTACAGTGTCTGTGTTGCAATCCATCCTCTCCACCGAAGCCTGCAAAGCTGGAATGCCAGCTGTTTCCCAGCTCTTGCAAAATCCGTAAGTTAGCCTGAGGTATTTCTTAGAAATTAGGATGTGACTGTAAGGTCACTAGTTCTATTTAAGTCCTTGCTTGTTCCATGGACCATCTACAACAGTGGTTCCCAGTTCTTTTCCTAGAGCACTGCAATCTTGTAGGTTTTCAGTCCAGCGCGACTCTTAACCTGCTTGAATTATTGGCGTAATTGGAGAAGTTGATCAGATTTTCCCAGGTCTTCAGTTGTTACTTATTCATAGAGAGCTAGAAAACGTGCAGAAATGTGTTCCTCCGAGACGGGAGAGGGAAGCCCTGATCTCCAGGCTTGAGTACTCACAGCCTCACTTTGTTCTAGAGGTGAATTTGTATGTGCAGTGGCTAGGGAGCTGCATAAATTACTTATTCTATATATCAAAAGACTAAGTGACTAATGACTAGGGGAAAGTATCAAATAGAATTTTACTGTTCGATCTATAGTGTAGAAAATCTTTTTCTAATTAAATCTAGAAACAAATTGCAACATGTATGCTGCTTAAATATTTATGGCAGGTAAATCTATAAAGTTCCAAGGAAAAAGGGTTATATACAGTACTGTTATACATTTAAGCTGCAAACATGGGTGTGACAGTGTTACAGGTATTTCCTCAATAAAAAGCCTAAGGAATTGTTATCATGTGCATTATATAAATTGACCCTTTTTTATCCTTGTTTTTGGATATACTGTATATACATTCTGTAATACCACAGAACATTTTTTTTTCTTTTTCTAGGCTTTTTAGTGATATTCTGTTATTCAACTCGGAGAGACCCCAATTCAAGGTGAGAAGGAATAGCTTTTATCTGAATGAGCCGCATAGTATCAAAAACAATATTCACATAATGTGCAGGACATTTACTCCTGCTTCTTTAATACCTACAGTATGTATACAGTATATGGGTGGAGCGGTGGCTCTGTGGCTAAGGATCTGCGCCTGTGACTGGAAGGTTGCGGGTTCAAATGCCGTACAATGGCAGATCCTGCGCTCTGACCCCAAGCTTCTCTCCTTGTCTGTGTGTCTGTGTCTCCATGGAGAAAAGCTGGGGTATGCGAAAAGAGGAATTCCTAATGCAAGAAATTGTATAGGGCTAATAAAGAAACATTATTATTATTACATTATTACTATTATTATTATTATCATTATATAACCTGTTATAGAATGTGCAATGCCTTTTTCTTACAAACAGTCCACAGGATCTTATAATGACCAACTAGTATTGAAACTGGGTTAACATCCCACTGTATTCAACTGCATCATATAATTATTTTGTCAATGAAATTGCAGATTTCAACTAAATTAAAGGATGCCTTGAAGAGTGCTAAAGAAAACCTGGAAAGAAGACTGCAGGAAGAACAAAAAATGGTGAGCTCAGTTTTCCTCCCCCAGCCTGTTAGCTGTGGGGGAATTGAAACCAGAGCCTCAGGACTATGTTTTTGTAATATTAAATATGTCCGAGGCTCATGTCAGCATGAGCGTTTGTTTTTGCAAGAAAGTTGTGGCAGAGCATATTCAGCAATCACATTTGCATGTTTCATTTTCTCTCTCAGATTCACCAGCACAGGAGACTAACCAGGGCGCAGTCTCATCATGGCTCAGAAGAGGAGAAGAAGAAAAGAAAGATTTTGGCAAGAAAGGCAAGAAAGTTTTAGTTAATTGAAAAACATAGTAGTAATGATACAATGGCAAAATCATCTTTTTTTTTTATAAAGCTGTCCTTTTTTGGATCCGAGCTGTCAACCTTTAGAAGTTTAGCTGCTTGTGCCTTTAAACAGGTCCAGGGTTTGAAAAAGCAAGCCTGGAACTGGTTTCATTTTTGTTTTGTTAGTGATTGGCACAAGATCTTTTGACATGCTTGTACATCTAATCCTTCCGTTTCTGACTGTTTTGAAAGAATTTATTAGAGGTCAAAGAAAAGAACAGCATGTCCTGTTTCTTCTTTAACAGAAATCCCGACAGTCGGCATACGAAAATGAGGAAGATCTCTCTATGAAATGTAACAACTCAAACAATTCTGGTACGTAATGATCGATTCTTTAAAGTTGCAAAGTTTGAAACCATTGTTATAATGAGTATTTTTTATAAATGAACATGATTATTAAAGGTGAATGTTAATATATCAGACAGCTTTGTTGTTAATTTTAATGTCTGTGTATGATGAAAACTGTGGAGCACAGTTGTCCCATTGTGTATACACACCTACGCGACACCCTTCAAAGTTATGTGCATCAGTTAAAAACTTGTTCTTTGTTCACGTGGATAATATAAGCAAGTTTCTAAACAAGAAAAGGCCATTCAGTTTATATTTTAAATTTGATAATAGCTTATACTATAGCTTGATACCTGGCTCTCAAACTGTACAACCATTTCTTGAAACAAATGATGGTGTCAGTTTTGCTGTAGATTCTTAAGCAATGGAGTGAATTTATTCTTAAAGAATTTGAATGCTGTAATCGGGTCCCCAGTACAGTTCTCTTGCTGTTCAAGACTACAATGATGCAGTTATTTTGGCCTGCCTTTTAGCCTGGAGATGTATCCGATTGCTGGACTGAGCAATCAGACTGAAACATCAGTTGCTTTTCTGCAGCATGATAATCAAACTTGTACATTGTATTCAGTTTGGGGTCTTACTTGTGCATGGTACATTTTTAATATAGCATTCTCCCATTTAAATTTTTAATACACTTTTTCATTCTATATCCTTACTATTTTATTACTACACCATATTATCTAGAAGGCATAAATGATCTGTCAGCTTTGCCACCTAAGTGCCTCTCGCTCTGTATCTTATATGTGTTCTGCATTATTTATTGTTACATGTGATGTTTTTTCTAACTGTACTGTATGCAAAACCATGTACTTGGCATTTAATGTAGAAATCTGCTCAGGGTTGAATACTATTTAAATATTTTGGAATTTCCTTAAAATGTTAAACAGACTAAAGCCTATTCAAAATCTGAATATGTATTTTTGTTTTGCCTGTATTGGTTGTAGCATATTATAATTTAAGTAAATTCGGATTAGGGCCACATTCAACTAAGGAGGAAAAGGCTCCCCCTGATGGTGTTATGCCACAGTGGAGATCTCTATATACTTACTGTAATTAAATATAAGCAACTTACCATAAAGAAAATACTTTCACCACAGTTGAAAAAAATCCAAGCTTAAGTTGAATTTTGTTAACACCAAATATGTGTTCTACATTTTGGAACAAAGGACAAAATTTCATCCATTCTCTCATAATCATCATCATAGCCATCCTCATTCTTACAGCATGTTGACAAGTATAAACCTGTCAAGTGTTATTTAATTTAGGTTTATTCTTAAAACCTGTGCTGTGCTTGATATATTTTTTCAAAATATTTTTTCCACATTTTAGTTTAATTTTTAATTAAACTGACAGGCATGTTTCGTTACAGTTTAAACTTCTGGCAGCAATTGCAATTGGATACAGATTACTAAAGTGGTATATATGCAATACAGTATATCCAAAATATACAATAAATAAATCAAGGGTGTCCTGTTGTGATCACGACAGGTTTACAGATCTCTTATGAGTTTTAACCTTGTGATAAGATGTGTGTTTGGGGTTTTTTTCCAGCCGAGCCCTCAGTAGCACCTTTTAACCCTTAACTTAATAATAAGAAGAATTTGAACTGTCTGTTCCTGGCTCTTATTCATGTTTTTGGGCATTAAATTAAATGCTTGAAAGAAAATGCAGATGTTCCAGTGAAGACACTTCTTAGATAAAGGCTCCGGTGTTCTAATGAGGGCGGGATGGAATGAAAACCCGGGACCAGGATTGGGAACCGCTGGTTTAAGCAAAGATGCCATTCAGTGATGAAATGCGAAGTTTACATGAAAGAAATGAAACAACAAAATCTTAGAAGAACTAAGGCCCAGCAGCTGTGTGAACTTTGATGTGTCTCATCCCTCTGTGCAGGCTCAGGAGCCAGCTCTCCCCTGACATCTCCCTCCTCTCCAACTCCACCACCCACAGCAGGTAATACCCAGGCTGTCCTGCTTCAAACACTTGGGCTCACACTCTCAGTTAATCTGTTAGATTAGCACTACCAGGTAACTGTGCGTAACTCGAGGCTTAATTCAGGAAGTGCATTGTACAATATGTGTTTTCCTTTTTTAATTCCAGTGTTTTTGACCATCTGTTGCTTGTGTGATGTTAACAATGACCTTAATATGCCGATTCATAACAGAACAAAGTTTCTTTTAATAGCCACAGTTAGATTATAGTATAAAAGTAATTTTACTTATATAGTATGTCTTTAGTAACATCAGGACTAATTGTTAAATTCTGAACTAGTCAGGACATGTGTAAGTAGTATTGAGTTGTTGGTTAAACAAAGTTTGATAGAATAAAGGGATCATTTGTTTAGATATTATTTTACATGCAGGGGCTACAAAATCTGCAGAACAGTTTCTAATTAATGTTTTCACAGGATGTACATTGCGACACTGCTGCTGTTAGGTGCAATAAAACAGCTATCAATTACAGTGTGTGAAAATCAAACCACAAAACAAAGCCTAAGTTCCTCTTTGAGCTCCTAACCAACTTCTTCTGTTCCTTCACCATACACACCGGGCAGCTAAGTCTCTATCGGAGACGTCTACCAGAACTCATGGTTCCACCTAGGATCCATCCATCAATTTTCGGCCAGTAGCTTCTTAGTCGCTTCTTCCCCTGCTTCCTGGTTTTTAAATCACCTGACCAATTATCTTCTCCCCAGTGGTCAGGTGTGTCGTTGTTAGCAGCTCATTCTTTGCAGCATACTGGGGAATGTGCTTTAGACAAAGATCTCTGTCTTGTCTGAACCTACCAAACCCTTACAATGTGGACAACTACTGTAATATGAAGTGCTGTATGCAGTATATATGTCTTTGCATGAAGGGCATCAAACTTTTGAGCTAACTGAAAGGCTTATCTAAACTCAAACCATATCATACAGAATACAGATACAGCTCTAAAGATTTAGTCCAGGTTTCCATCCATTTAGAGCTTTTCATAATATTTTGTATATAAAATAAACCATTTTTAGTTTAACAACTCAGAATTACACCACAGCAGGTCCTAATACCTTGTAAATCTGTAGGTTCCTACACTAAGCAAAACGTCCGCCTGTGTGAAATTCTTTTCATTGCGGGCATTCTTTTTTAAAATCCCTCAAATATGTATTTTGCTAACATGTATATACAGTATACTAACAATTATTTAAAAAATAAAGGCCCCCTGATTCCTGAAATACCCATTGAATTCCCTTGATAATGGGCAACCATAACTATAAAACCATAAAATGTGCATCTTTTCCCTTTGACACCTCTATCAAACTTTGATTTCACCACAGAACTAATCTAATAGTCAACTTTGTTGTGCGTTCTGATTCTGTTCAAGCTGTAATGAACAATAACGTTTTCTTGCCTCTCTTTTCCTCCTGTGCTGTCTTCAAAGTAGAGCATGCTCCATTTTGAACATGTGTGGGGTAAAGTAATTTCATACTGATTTCTTTGCATTTTAAAGCTGCAATATCTCTGACTCAGTTACCTGTATAATGGATTGGCCCAATTTTCTTGCCTCAATCTGTTTTGAGCTCCTGTCTTTAAAAAGAGAAATGAAAACATAAAACCATGTAAATAGTGATCTATTTGCAAGTTAGAATTCTTGTTTCTAGATATTCATTACACTTCACTTCCTTTACTAATTGCTGTTCTTGACAGAGATTAGGAGATTTATGTTCTTAAAAGGAAGCATAGGGAAGTAACTGTGCATAGAATTTTTTAAAGCTTTACAAAATAATTTAAGTTAGAATATCTTTTTTAGCAGGTAAAACCATGGTAAAATATATGTACATGTAAGAGTTTAAGCAGTCCATTAATCGCTACTTTATTTGGAGTCCTGGGACATTTGGATGTGTAGCAGCAGATTGTAGAGACGGGCACATTTCAGTCAATAATTCGCAACTTTATTTGGAGTAATGGGACATTTGGATGTGTAGCAGCAGATTGTAGAGACAGGCACATTTCCATTGGAAGTATTACAATATACTGTATGCAGGTGTCTCAATTCAGTAGGTCTTATAGCTCACCCTAATTCTCCTGTTTCTAAAGATCAGGAAAATTAGGAAATTATTGATCAATTAAGAGAATAATGTGCTCAATTAAGGAACTCTGGTTCTTGGGAACTGTTCATTTATTTTCTAAATTGTTTTAAATGACTTGACAAATCACCCCTTTAGGTGATCACAGTTAAATTGTTCCAAGACTTTATAAATTGATGATTTCATGGTGGCCTGTAAAAGCTACTGGAGTGTAACTCTCCAGGAGCATGGTTAGGAAATCCGGTTGTGATGGAAGGAAACACTTGTTCATTCTGATATTTCAGAGCCTGGGTCAATATCCCCTTTCATCCCATTGACGGATTATTTTAAATGAGGAATTTATGAATTAATCAAAAAGCTGTAATGTTATAAACATGATCCTCTTGTACATTTCCCTTTCTCCATTTAAAAAGCAGGAGCCAGTTACAGTCGTACCTTCAGAAGAAACTCCAGTATTTGGCCTTAAGATATGACATGTAAACAGAATATAATACTTGTGGTCAGAAGGGATTATGCACCTTTAAAACGTGTCGCAATCAGCAAGGTGATCAACTTAAGACACACATTTGTTATGCTGGAAAGCATTATAAATCCAGTTTTAATCATTTCTGCAATATTTTGAAATACCCAATTGAAGACATACACGAGAAGGATATAACATCTCACAAGTGCCTTAATGGTGTGTTCTCAGGTTTGTGATCACATTGTGTTGTCTGTGACACCTGAATGGTTTTTGTTCAGGGGGGTTTGCAAAAAGGAAAGATTTTCCCTTTACCATATTATTAGCTTTTAGCTTTATTTAAATTTGGTACTATTGTCTTATGTACTAGGATTTAGAAACCAAGGTTTGTTTGCCATTTATCCTTGTTGATTTGTCCAGGAAAAGGCAGTAACAGCAGATAAAGGTCCTAATAGTATATTAAGAATTTACTATAAGTTCCCAGGCTTTTGATTTTAGAAATACGTGAAACAGCTTGGTGTAGGTGTGCGATTTTATACAGTCTAATCTTTCCTGTTTAATTTCTCTGTAATAGTTGGCTGCTGGATTGCAATCTACAGCTGTTTCTTCTGAAATTTCTGTTTCGGTGAAACCCCTGTTAGGCATATTTCAGTGTACAGTCGTTCACCCAGGCACTGCCCGCTTTCAAGCAACAGTTAACAGTAGTTTTACATTAAAGTATGTTAATATATATATGAGTATTATTCACTAATAAGTAAGAAATAAGGTCTGGGAATATGAAACAGGATAAAGGGAAGTGACTTGGATTTAGCACTTCCATCCATGAGATTCTACAAGAAGAAAGAAACAAGGATAAATGGCTCTATCATTCCTCAATATTCACTCATTCCCATTTTGATTTGTAAAAGCATGAAAAAGCACACCTGTTTTTGCTAACCCCCTACAATGATATTATACTGTGTTTCTTATTCAATGCTCATTGATTGATTTGCATTTTTTTATTTCATCACTATTAATAAAAACTATTCATAAAAAATGAATCAAAACTCATGTCGAGATCAGGTTGATTAAAAAAGGTACCTCATCTTTATTTTTCAATGACCCTGACACAGTCTCCGCCTTTGAGTGACAGTGCCCTTTTTAGACCTGAACGAAAAGTAAATCATTCCGTAACACGGGTTTTTCATTCAAGCCTCTCTTCCGTATGTTCCGCATTGTAATGCTTGCTTCTCCGATTTAAACAGGAGTGCCGCCAGCACCCCCTCCCCCTCCTCCTCCTCCTCCTCCTCCACTGAATGAGCCAGGCCTGTGCCAGTCACCCCTCTTGCCTGTGAGTGACCCAGGCCGGGGGGCCCTGCTGGGCTCCATTCAGAACTTCGCCAAAGGAAGACTGAGGAAAGCCGAAATCAAAGACCGCAGTAACCCCCTCATCTGACAGGCTTACACACTGCCCATGTGGTTCTCACTCTGCTGTCTTGCGTTTCTCTCTTCTGGTAACTGTTGTTCTGTTGACCACTTTTTCCTAGTTTTTTTTTTTGTAAAGAGTGTAATTACAAAACGTTACTTTTGATCAACTTGAATACACTTGTGCCACCGGGGGAAGTTAGGTTACACTTGGGGAGACGTTAAGGAACACTAGCCCGTCGACTGTACTTTACTGTGTGGTTCAGCTGGAGCGCTTTGTGTATGTGCAGCTTCCAGCGAGAGTGCTTGAGAATGTGGCTGTTTGGGAGTACTTGAAGCAGTGGATGTCTATACAAGCGCTCAGCCAAGGTATAGCTGCAAATTAAAAAGGGTGAAACTGAAGTCTCTGTGCTCAGTCACATTGAATTTTATTAACCCCTGTTCCGTTTTTTCCTCATCATTGAATTTCTAAGAAAGCCGATGTCCTAAGTACACGTATGTTTTATATCAGACATCCCGTATCACCTCTGAAGGCACTGAGCCCCTTTTCTTTGCCCTGACAGTGATTTATGCTAAAGGAGAATGGCTTGTTTTTCACTGTTACATTTCATTCTTCTCACAAAGGAAAGAAGGCTGCATATGTAAAGGGTTCCTGGGTTCTGCCAGAGCCGTGTCAGGCTGAGTGCCAGTTTGTATTGCCACCATGAGAAAAATTAGTGTACCTATTTCTGGATTTAATTCTGGCTTCTCTTGGTGAAGTGTGATAAATGCATCTTTAAAGATCTCAGCTCAAAGGATAGGTCAGAAAAAGAAAGGCCCATTGGGATGATCCGGCACATATATGTGTAATTGGAGTCATTTTCAGCACTTCTGTGTTTTATTGATGTACCCTGGTCACTTCTATGTATACACATTCAGATAAGCAAAACCCTATGTTGTACTAAAATAATTTTAAATACATGAACACAGCATGTCCTCTTTAAAATGTAAATTAATTAAAAAAAACAACACAAACAGGCCTTGTCAACACCTTAGTGAAAAATGAATTTAAACTGCTGTTGTTCATCCCTTATTTTCACTGCTGTACCAAGGGGCTTTTAAAACCAACACTTTAAAATATAGGAAATGAAGGGTCCCAGAGGAGTAGAGTTTGAACTGAACTAGCACAATCCCATACTCTTCTGTTGTCTCCTTACAGACAATTGAGTACCAGTAGAATCCAATCTTTCACACCACCTTTTCAAATATATTATACACTGCTGACAGACACTCACATGTCAAAAGCAGTCTGCTGCTTTTTAGATCAAGATTGTTTTTTTTTTATTTATTGCAACCTGGTTTTGTTAAATTATTGAATGCTTGCATATACATGTTGCATATTCCGTGTTTTAATTCATATGATACAAGGCAAAGATGCTTTGTTTACCAATTAAAAATGTTTGGTTTTTCCCATGGGAAGTTCATTTTTTAGAAAATTGGAAGGTGTCTTAATATCTGCCTCGTTGTGATTATAGTAATCATATTGAAAAACTGTGCAACAAGAACATCATTCATTTTAGATTCAGTTATAGCATGTTTCACAAAATGTATGTCCAATACAAAAATGGAAAAGCTTAATACTTTTTCACCAACTTAGCTGTTCTTGATTTTAATTTCAGCATGTTGTTTAGCTACTTCCACCATTATTGCTTTTCCTGGCTCTTTTACTCGAATAAATAGAAAGCATCTGTGATTGGTTTTGACAGATTAACAGGTGTTATTTTCTGGTTTGATTGATGATCCGTGTGTTCAAAGAAAATAAATGAACAAATTCAAAATCTCATTAAGAGTCTTGCCATGTAGAGGCAATTAGGGGCAGGTAAGCAAACTCCAAATGACCTGTCTAATCTACGTCTGACAATTTGGCATTGTGCATCATGCAAGCAGGCATGAATGATCATGCAGGAGACTGACATTTATATCACCAATAGACGTACTTTGCTAAAAATGGACATTTACAGTTTTGAAGTTGGTCTATTCAGTGACTGTACTCTACAATTCATGAATCTAGCCATTTGGTCCATGCATTTTAAGACAGATTATATTGTACTTTATGTCCGAAAAGCAGAGATCATCATTGCTTCAAGTACATGTACTGTGTGAGTGCAGAGCTACAGTATCTAGTTGCAGGCCAGTATACACATGCTCTGTTTTGGTGTAATGAGGTAGTAAAATTTAGAGCTCTGTTGTAATATGTTAATGATTTAATTTGCGGACTACTTTCATGCTTGTGTTGTGCATCTGAAAGCATAACTCCCTAGTGTTTTGTACTTGCAAGAGAGCAAGTGAATGATTCAATTTTGACACAAAAAGTAAAGCCTTAGACTTATAAAGAGATGCCCGCAAATGTTAGTTCTGGGATTTCCATTCATTGGCATCATTGGGAAGCCTTAAAAAATGCATGTTAGTCTTGATATTTTTCTGACCTACTGTATAAGCAACTTATTCTTTTTTAATTGATTTTTTTATATTTTGCTTTGGAGTTGGGCACCTGGCAAAACAAGCCATTCTCTTACAGCATACATTTGGACTGTGGTTCAGTTTAGAGTTCACCTTCTAACTTTTCTTGGGGAAATGTAACAAAGTGCATAAAAATGCCATTTTTGCAAACCTTTTTGTGATGTATTTTTTGTCACAAGTGCTTAAGATATTTTTCTTCCTTAGAATTAAACATTTTATCTATAATTATATAGAGATTATCATTGTGATGTATATATGTACAAATCTTTCATGTACCTGTGGAAAAAAATCTGTCAGACTATTTTATTAAAATAATGGATGAACCTTCTTTGCCTTGTTTTTTGTATAAGCCTCATAACACACACTAGAGAAAAAAAAGAAACTGGAAACGAGAATTAATCAAGAAGAGGTACATGAATGCCAAATTTCTTCACTGTCACAGTAATTATATGAAACATCTTAAGTATAATTAGTGTAAATACAGTATATCGCATGATTTGGACTTATGAACTACTCTTAATATGAAATGAAGTTGAACTCTACTTCATTTTGGAAAACAGATGTTTTCCAAAGTAAAATTCTGTTAACAATTATATTAATTTATAGCAAAAGATACACTAATAATAATTCCTTACACTTATATAGCACTTTTCTGGACACTCCACTCAAAGCGCATTACAGGTAATGGGGACTCCCCTCCACCACCACCCACCTGGATGATGCGACAGCAGTCATAGTGTGCCAGAACGCTCACCACACACCAGCTCTCAGTGGGGAGGAGAACAGAGTGATGAAGCCAATTCATAGATGGGGATTATTAGGAGGCCGTGATTGGTAAAGGCCAATGGCCAATTAGCTTTCCCAGGAGGTGTCCCATCCAGATACTTCAGTGGGTTGCCAGTTGTGCGTTGTAGGGTGATATAGCTGCTCGCCAAATGTGGTGCAATGTTTGTTTGTTGTTTCAGGATTAAGACAAGTTCACCCATTATTCAATACTATACCTATCTACTTTCAGTTCTGACAGTTCTGTCACCCACTTCCCACAAGGCAATCTATATATGCAGTAACCTGTGTTACTACATTAGGAGCATCACAGAGGCTGGCCTTGGAACTATTGTGTCTTGAAATTTAAGTGCTGTTGGTTACATGCAGTGTCATATACTTCACTGCAAAATAACAGCTGAAACCAAATACTGCATAAATTCTGTGGCCAATGAAACTGCAAGCAGGTGGATGAGTTAGGCAATCATTAATACAACTAAGCTGATTAAAGTCTGGGTTAATTAAGAGATAAGGTAAGATAAGACAAGACTTTATTGATCCCGTAGGGAAATTGATGATTACCTTTAAAATAAAAAAGACTGTACTATTTTTCAAACATTTGTGCAACATTTTATGGACACCTGTTTGGTAGCCTATTTGTATCATGCCACAAAATGTAATTGCACACTGTGCAAATACTTTGTATTTTAAACATAGATATAGAGTATTATTACAGATTAGAGTAATATTATGCATAGATCAATTGTTGTCTCAAGCAACGCAGGGAGAAGAAATGTATTGCTCCCGAAACCGAACCAGCCAGCCTTAATTAAAACAGTGGCTCACATTGTCCTTGGAATGAATTCAATCTTTTGCTGTCACAAATTGAGACTTCCGCTTCCTTTACCGAAAGAAGGGCAGTGATTGGTTCTCTGATTTTCCTCTCTTCCAATTGACGCCAGTATCGCGCTCTGTTATTGGTTTAAAAGAGGGATCCAGGGGGCGGTGTTGAAGTTAGAGGACAGGTTCAAGATGGCGTTGTTTAGGAGCTTGGTTCAGTCTGGCAGGGTAAGGGCTTCTCTAAGGTTTTGTTATGGCTATTTGGTTATTTGAGTCGTTGCTTCAACTTGCGGTGTGTTTTTGTTTTCTCTGCCCTCAATAGAGCGTAGTCTCTGTGACACTGAGGAGGGAGTTTCACAGGACATCGCCGGCTTCTTTGCAGGTACTTTTCTACTTTATCCAAAGCCGCAGGAATGACGGGAGAAGGTTAATTCACCCAGTATATTCTATGCTTCCCCACTTCTGGTTGAAGCTAAGCTAACCTACATTTTGTAATGCAGGTTTACGCCTTTTGACAGGTTTTCTTGTGCGCTGTCACGGATAACTTTGACATTGTGAGGGACCTCTGAATTTGTGGGTGGTACCTTTCCGTTTTGTCTTGTGAGTAGGCGATAGGCTGCTTCAGTACGAGGAATCTAGAAACGCTTAATGTAGTAGTACGTAAGCCGGTAATTGAGGAATTCGAATGCCAGACGAGTACCAACTATGTATTGTACCATAAATAGCGTCTTCAATATGCAGTGTTAGTTGTGTTTAACATGCTTAATTCAAGCCTTCTGATGCCACTCGCTGTTTTGAGCAGATGAGTGCTAGCTTAGTTGCTTGTAATTTTTTTTGGGGGGGTTCATTTGATTTTCCTAAAGCATTAAGTAGGGTAAGAGGCTCAACTCTTTTTGTTGGCCTAAGGTTTTGTGATTTCCCCAGTTAAGCAATGTCCAATTATAGAACTAGTTGACCTGGTTTTCATTTTACATCTGAGCTTTGCCTTTTCTAGATGTCAATCTTGAGGCAGCTAATATTGGCTTTACAAATCAATATCCCCCTTGGTTCTGGTGTCTTTTGCATTATCCACTGTGTGCAGTGCTAAACATCTAGCAAATGCCTAATGCTGTTAAACGAAACCAGAGGCTGCTCTGGGTACACATTTCAGTATAAAATCCCAATGTTCCAAAAGTTTTGGTATGGTGGCTATCTTGTGTGCATGTACTTTGAATGCACCTTCCCTGCAAGGCAGGATTGAGGTCCCTTCAAGAGGATACAGATGTGTGTATGAAGATCTGCCACCAACTGGGCCAAATGGTCTCCTTGTTTGTAGGCAGAAATACTTTGCTTACTTTCTGACAAGTGACTATCTTAATTTGGCAAACTTCTTTGCTTTTTAACTTGTAAGTAGAACCTTAACTTGGGTTTGAGGTCTTTTAAGTTAAATTGGTATCTGGGACTTTCCTGTTGCATCATCTCAACCTAAGTAACCCTTTACCTTCAAGGTGACTGTTCGTGATGCTTTGAACCAAGCAATGGATGAAGAGCTGGAGAGGGATGAACGTGTGTTTCTGCTTGGTGAGGAAGTAGCACAGTATGATGGCGCTTATAAGGTAGGCTAACATCCAGAACCAGTTTGTGGAAATACATTTTGTAAAGGACTTGTGCCACATGGGTGTTGGACTTAATTGCCATTGTTACTGATTTTTTTTTTTATAGGTTAGCAGAGGACTGTGGAAGAAATATGGGGACAAACGTATAATTGACACTCCCATTACTGAGGTGAGCATTCTCTTCTTAAATGCTGATGGGGATTTTCTTAACCAGTTGCTGTTCATTATGATAATGTGGCATGTTACTGTCTTCTAGATGGGTTTTGCTGGCATTGCAGTTGGTGCTGCTATGGTGAGTTGACTTCTTTTCGTTAGAAGTCCATATGACTTAAGTATTGCTGTCATGTCTCTCTCCAACCTCCCTCATGCCTTGCTAGCCATGAACCCCTTGTCAACTTCAATTTTCTAAATGAAGAACAAATGGTATCCTTAATGTTGCATTCTGTAAAACATTTGCATCCATCTGTACCTCTACAATCTGAATGTTGGCCAATGACCTGTGTCTGATTTACTATCACTAGCCACATGTCTGTGAACAGCTTTGGCTGTCTGACCTTGGTGTTGAGGAAATGTGACAACTGGTATAAAACTGTCAAATGTTGACATGATGCCAATTTATTGATTTCTTTCCAGGCTGGCTTGAGGCCTATTTGTGAGTTCATGACCTTCAACTTCTCAATGCAAGCCATTGATCAAGTTATAAACTCGGCTGCCAAAACCTACTACATGTCTTCTGGTATACAGCCTGTCTCCATTGTGTTCCGTGGACCTAATGGAGCTGCTGCTGGGGTGGCAGCCCAGCATTCCCAGTGTTTTGCAGCTTGGTATGGGCACTGCCCTGGTCTGAAGGTGCTCAGCCCTTGGAATGCTGAGGATGCCAAGGGTCTGCTGAAATCGGCTATTCGAGATGATAATCCAGGTACTGTAGCTCTAGGGCATTAATGTTTTGTCCTCTTTACTCCCTCATTGGGCAGACTTTTTTTTTTAGGACTTTAATACTATGTTAACATGCTGTAAAAAAGCAGTTTGGTTTATACTCTTCAGCATTTGATATTAAGGTGATTTTTTTTTAGACTTATTTCAAAATGAAACTGTTAAAGTTGGCTAAGGAAATCTAAATCTCATTATGATAATCGGGATTGGTGGTTTATAGACCCCACCCTGAACTACATACAATGAGGGAAGGAATAGTCAATTTTAAGTGGCCTACAGAAAAATCAAAGTACTGATCTTTACAACTCCCAAAGGTCTGCCTGCCTCAAGCGCATAGATGTGGAATTTAAAATTGTGCCTTTCCTCTCCGTCAGTGGTGTTCTTGGAAAATGAGATGATGTATAGTGTACCGTTTGAGATGTCTGAAGAAGCCCAGTCCAAGGACTTCCTCATACCCATTGGAAAGGCTAAAATAGAAAGACAAGGTGGGTGCAAATGAAAACCCTAATTCTTGCTCTATAGGGGGATTTTAAAATCCATCTCCAGGTGGAGGGATAGTCTTGTAGTTGGAGAACATTCAACTTTAATACAAATTGAACTGTAATATGGGTTAAAATGTATGGAGCAACCTGGTTAGCAGAAGCTCCAGGGTTTGAGTTGGAGGTTCTCAATCCTGGTCTTGGAGAACTATGGTCCCAAGACTCTTCAGTAAAATCTAAAACTGGTCTAATTGCATGTTCTAAAGTTTAATAGAATTGGCAGTCCTGTATTCCTTACCCAGGGTTTGAAGATTTTGGTAGACTGAATTAATCTAGTTTTTTTTCCCCCTCAGGATCTAACGTTACACTAGTTTCACACTCTCGGTATGTGGGTCATTGTTTGGAAGCTGCAGCCGTTTTGGCAAAAGAAGGTATTGAGTGTGAGGTAAGCCATCCATGCTTTGACTACATGAAAGCCAGTAAGGTCTTAACTGCATACACTCTAGACTTGGTGTTCTACAAACATCTCCTGCCATTTCAAGGTCTCCTCTGTGAAATGTGGAACTCAAGTTAGTGGTGGATTTAAAGATCTACTTAATTCCAAATTTCATGTTGCCCTCTTAAGCCTAGGGAAGATGTGGCCATTGCTGAACCCTAGTCCTCAGCTGTGATATGCTCACGGAGTTAAAGATGGTCTTGGTGTCTGCCTCTTGTAAGGCATGGTGGTGCTTTGACCAGTGGGTATGAAAATAGCAGATGTACAGGTGTTGTAGCAAAGTGTCTCCAGCCCCCTCCCTGCCCCAAAAAGGGATCTTGGTGGGGAGCAATTACTGAAGCTACATGTTAAGAGAACAGTAAGTGATCTACTGTAATGGTCTCTCCAGGTCATTAACCTTCGCAGCATTAGACCTCTGGATATGGAGACTGTTGAAAACAGTGTGAAGAAGACCAGCCATCTAGTGACTGTAGAGGGGGGATGGCCACAGTTTGGAGTGGGAGCTGAAGTTTGTGCCAGGATCATGGAAGGTAACTTGCTCATGCATTCCTACAATGCAAAACATGGTGTGGATGTTTCATTTCTCTATAGGGATCTTAAAAGTAGCATGTGTTTTTTTTTTTTTGACCACTCTAAATGTGGGGCTACATGTCCTGAGTAAACCCAGAACTGCAGTTTGTGTATTTCTGTGAGGAAATTGAGCCACCCTTTATCCTAGAAGGGAGTCACTTGGCAAGAATTAGCATGTTGTAGCTTTTTAGTTGCAAACAAAATAATTGGGTATGGCCATTGTGCCAGATGTACACTCCAGATGAAGGCAAGTTTAGACTCTCTCCCCTGGCTAATGTCTGAAACAAGTTGCCAAATTTCTTTTTGGAAGCATGAATGAATCTTTTGCCATTTCGCCATCCTAAAGATGTTTCCACCTTGGATCCAATGTGATCAAACTTAATTCCAAAGTGTCAATGCTGCTTTTAGTGGTAACTGCAGCCACCTGGGTCTTGCATAGAAGCATATGGGTGGCTTGGTGAGGGGAACGGCCCTCAATTTAGGGGTTTGAAGTTGGCGAGTTGGTACCATGGAATTTTTTTTTTCAAGCAGAGTTGCAGTTTTACTTGGGCTTTGAAGATGTGTCCAGCATTGTGCAGCCATGTTAGCTCCAACTTAATCAAAGCTGCCAACTGTACAGTTCTGTATAATTGAATGTGCTCAACTTTTTTTTTTCCCTTCAGGTCCGGCCTTCAACTACTTGGATGCTCCTGCCAGCCGAGTAACGGGGGTAGACATCCCCATGCCCTATGCCAAGATCTTGGAGGACCACAGTGTACCTCAGATAAAAGACATAATATTTGCAGTGAAAAAGACCCTGAATGTCTAAGTACAGTGACAGACTTCATCTTTGCATTGTTTTGGTGACACTAGCACTTAGTACATCTTGTTCTTCTGTTCTTTCAAAAAGAACATCTTGTAATATGCAGAAAGGACAGTTTTAAACAGTCCTGGTATGTCCTTTTGTATGGATTCAATCTGTACTCTTGCTTCTGTGCCATTTTGGGTTCAAAACCTGGAGTCTTCAGTGTTTTCTTGCACCATATCTATCTTTTTCTCCTTAAACTATTTAAGCGCACAGGTTAAAGGTGTGGTGCTGGCAAACTAAAATCTTGAACAATATGGGGAAAAATCAAATTAAAAGATGTTAATGCTCCACATGGCTTCCTTTTGTTTTATTAAGTGGGTCCAGTGATACTAGAGAACAAGGTCTAGAGTATGTTTGTTCTGAAAATGCTTCAAGGTGTGCCTTGGGGTGGGGGGTACTTTCAACAAGTTATTTCACCACTATTGTGAAGCTTTAATTACAAAGGCAAATGTCACAATTTACAGCTAGAACTTGACAAAGCATAATGTTAAAATGTGGCCATGTGCAATAGAAACTGTCCTTTTGTTGGGGGGGCAATTTTCATTTTGGGTCCAAGTTCCTGGAAGGTATTGGCTCTGCACAAATGAGGTGATAAAGGTGTTTTAGCCTGCAGCATGTGTACATGTTCAAGCAGGCACCAGTGCATGTTGCTTAACTTGGATTTTAAAAGTAATCCAAGTTCTACAGACTTCTTGTAATTGGTGAAATACTAGGAGATGAAGTACTTGTTAAGGTTATGTTGGCTGGTTTAACCTCCGTACTTGTGGCTCTGAAAGCCGTGTGAATGGGTACTTCATTCTCATACCAGAGTGGTGCAAGATTTAACAATATACAGGTATGCCCCTGAACAAGCAACACTTCACTAATTATCTTCTTGGCAGGTGTAATAGTAATCCTTCTGCCATGGTTTGAGAGACCTCTAAAGGTTTAAATGAACTGTATTCACAGGTGGCTGTCAATTCTATTTAGCTTAATATACTTACATGTTCAAGTATGAAAGAGCTGTTACTTTCACTTTAAAGCCTTATATTGTGTCCAAACTACAAGTGATCTTTCCATTGGAGTCCTTTTTTAATAAAGCACCCAACTACTCTATTTGTTGTACAAAGGTGCAGTGAGACCAACTATATGCTATTATATTGCCTTTTCAGAAAAAGGCAGCATTGGGGAAAACGTCATGAAATGCCCAATGAGTGTTATAAAGTTGCATGTATATTTTAAGCTGATCTTGGAAAATGTGGCAGGAAGACAAGTAGACTGAAATGACACCTGAGAAATAGTCCCACCTTGGCTGTCATTAAAAGTGGATCTTTGGGCCCCAAGAGAGAAAGGATTGAATGAAGGTTGTTGTGAACCATTTCAGTTTTTAATAAGATGGCAAGTGGAAACTTCCACCACGACCAGTAGCTTAAATCATAATGGGGAGATACATCCTACCTCCCCCCTATCAATCCCAAAGTAAATTCCTCTGACGTTTTCCCGGTAATGTTAACGGTTGCTTAGCTGCTGTGCTGATGAGCTCATTCTGCCTCCTACACAATTTCAGATGAAAGCAGGAATAGACTAAAGGGTATGGAGACAAGCTACATTACGAATTCAACGCTTTTTTTTTCCACAAATCATGCTAATGAAAAATAGTACTTTTGTTAATGCATAGGAAATAAAAAGCGAAATTTGTTTACTGCTTTTTTTTTGTTAAACACGTTTAGCCTCCAACGCTCCTACTTAAATGTGCATTTTCATCGGAACTTCTCCGTAGCCTATCAAGTGGAAGAATATTAGTGGTGACGTGCTGCACAATAACAGACACCACGTTTCCGGTTCCTTCCGTACCTTAGATGTTACTTGGCGAAATAGAGAACGCTAAACGCATTCCTCCGAAAGCGCTTCGAATGTGCTTGGATTTTCTCTTTTTTATGAGCAACACTTCCTGAGCTCCCTCTGGAAGCAGAAGAATACCCGATAAAAGACGTAGAGAAAGTAATTGCTCGTCCCTCTTCTGTTGCTGCAGTGGAACAGGCGGAGTAACACTGCTTCATTCAGGCTTCCAAGTCCAACTTCGCGGAAATCGGTGCAAAGTGTCGTTTCCCTTATTTTGGGAGGACAAATATCACGGGTCAACAAACGGGTAAGGATGGAAACGCGGCTCTGCGTGAACGTTTCGCCTGTTTAATTGACACAGCGTGAGATAAAAAGATCCCCTTGCTTAATGACTTAATGATTTGCTTTGCAGCTGTCCCTGCGGAGGTTACGTTGCATCGGCATCTTTACAGTTTTCAAAAGTGGTCTGCAGAGCAAAACCAAACCAATACAGTATCCACTATTACATTGCATTATGCGATTAATCGATCATTTTTATATGTCCAGATCCGTGGATCATTTATTATCCATGTCGTGTCACATCCAGTATAGCGAATACCCTTAGCTTGAATGTGCAGTCAAACCTTCAGACAACTTTCACCATGTCCGCGCTTAATAATTATTCATGCAATATTCCAGTTTCACTTTTGCATGGCAGGGCGACATGGCGATAGATTCCAAACCCATTCTCCTATTTTAATGTCCTATAATATTTGCGCGTTTGCCTACACGTTGCAGGTAATGTCTGTTAACGGGATAACAAAACAGACGATCGTCTGTATGTGAATCATCCATTCCATTTAACCTATGCATGAATACTCGAGAGGGATAAAAAAATCCGTTAAGAATCAACTTTAGTCGAATAATTACGTTTTTCGCTGGTGCAGGCGAACAGCACAAAGACGGAGGCATTACACGGGGGAAACCAAAAATATTCAGCCCGACATCTCCGTCCCTGGGGAAGGAGCCAAGCGTTGGAGCAGATGGATAATGGAGACTGGGGGTACATGGTGAGTGAGTGATTAATTCTGAATGTTCCCCTTATGGTTAAGTGTGAAAATTATATTAAAGTCCACCATGACTAGAACTGGAGTCAATCCTGATTTCTAGTGTAAACAGAGGGCACGTTCACTGGATGGATACAGGTTAGCTTCCCAGAAGAGTATGTTGTGCAAGGGTGCAAGTACCTGCAACGGGACTTTGAATGCAAGCTCCATGTTGGCTGCCCTTAAGGATAAAGGAGAATTTATACCACAGAGTATGGCTCCATTGGAGGCTCACTAGCATTCAGTTTGCCATTTCTGGTGTCCTCTGTGTTACTTTTTCAGAAAATAAATCTTTTTAAAACAGAGGAAACCAAGTCCAACACAGCTATATTTCTTAAAAAAGAAGGCTGCAATTGCAGAGTGACATGATGGAGATATTATAAAGCTTTCATTTTTTTGCACAGCAACAGACTGGTCTGATGGTGCTTGGATTGATTTCTGACTTTGCCCTTTAAGCACCGATTTTTTTAAAACGTATTTTGAGCACTGACCAGGCTGAACTGTGTGGACTTTGGTGCTGCTCTTTCTTCTCCGTTCTGCTTTGACTTTTCAGGGCCGGTGAACGGCTTTTAAAACCGCAGATCAGAGAGTCTAGTCAGTGCCTTTGATGTATGCAAATCTGTTACTTATCAGACCTTAAAGCTAATAAAGCTCTTCATTACAGTATGCCTCAGGGCTTACCTGTAGCTTCATGGCCAGAAAGGCTAAAACAATCTTTGTAGACTATTGACCTGTAACGCAACAAAGCGAAAGAAAGCAGTGTTGTGAAAGTAAATGATCCAGTGTTTTGTAGCACAAACGCCTACTTTGGGAACTTAAGTCCTATTGTATTGAATTTCACCTTGATTATTAATGTCAATCCTTCTGTTAAACAATTGTATTTGGATTCATGACTATTCCGTATGGTGAAGTCCTTGCTTTGCCATCTTAGTGTCTGGATATTCAAGTACTCATGCTTGAGTTACATTTTTAGCAAAGGAATCATTCACACTTTTTATTGTGACAGTTTATATGGCAATTCGCCCTTTTGGTCAGTTGGTAATACTGATTATATTTCTAAGAGACATTTTAGACTGATTATTAATTATTATTTATGGGCGTGATAGATCACCCAGACTGCTTCAACAAACTCACCTGCATAATTGTAAGGGTATCCAATGTTCATATGCAGCAATGCTAGATAATTGATTGTTAAAAACGTATGCCATGTAAATTAATACAATTAATTTCTCATTTTCTCCACCTGGCTTCTAAAACATAATTGCCTCTATGGGTCATCTGGGTGAGTGTTACACTGAAGAGATGGATGGAGATATAATATACTATACATGTTTTTCATTAGTATTATATATAGATGTAGCGAAATGGTAGAAACATATTATACCTGAGAAGTTTTGGTTTAGAGCCTATGCAATAAATCGACGATCCTTCCTTGCGTCTGTGAGAGGGTTTGAATTGTTGTGCAGTCATCCCTGGTGAACAACTGGATGTGAGGACGATCTAAAGACGCTGTTTTGTTAACCGGGAAAAATATTGGTAGCAAACGCATATTGCCAATTTGAAAAAGGTACTTCCAAGGCTTCTCACAGTCTATGCTTAAATTTGTGTTTTTAAAAGGAATTATTTTATTTTTTTGTGTGCGCTCCAGGACAAAAAGTCCTGGTCTTCCCCTGGTGTTTTCGCTGATCTTAGTGGTGCTGGTGTTGTGGGTTATCGCTGGGTTCTTTTCTTGTAGTCATCACAGCTGACTAACCCAAACCTTATAAAACAGTCTCGCTGAAGGCACGGCAGGGCTTTGGTCCAGAATCATGCTGCCATAGCATGTCCATTCCTTTGAGAAATCGTTCAATGTAAACTCGCATGTGGACAAATAAATAGAGTGAATTCTGGCTCACAAACAGTTTTGTACTTGAACATCTCTGCTGGCGTGTGCTGGAATTTTTTGTTATGAACAAATTAACCGTGTTTCAGTGTTAATTATTCCATGTGGGCGTTCTAATCTTTCTACTCATTTACAGTGTGTTAAATCATAATATATTGCTTTGCAATTGTAGAGATTTTTTTTTTAGTAGACATTAAAAAATAGCAATTCCTGATGGTTCAAATACTTCTAAAATTAATAGTGTCTCTGATGTCTAGTTAATCTACAGTGTAGTCCAGATTGATTGAAGGAAACATAATTCTTCTGCACAGCAATGTTTTCTGCTCTGAGTAATTTCCAGAGTTGTGTGAGGGAATAAAATAGACTTCTGCTGTACTCATTTAGTTTGGATGTTCAGCCCTCTGGTGTTTTGGCACTTGTGCAAACAACAGTGCTCATTCTCCAGATGTAGCTGTAGGGTCTGAGCATGATTGCAGCTGTGTAACTTGAGTGGCTGCCTTGTTCTGATGTGGCTTTAACAAAAAAAATGGCTTTCCCAAAAAACATTGCTGTTTATATTTAGAAACCCAGATTAAGAGCAGTAAATTGCTACTTTATAATATGTAACACTGTATGTCAATGATGCGCCGTGGAGTATATTTGAAAAGCTAAATACAGGGCTCGGCTGAAAATATGCAAGTCGTGGGAGAGCCAGACAGTCTGTGGGCCAGTTGGTCCAGGTGGGTGTGAAGATACAGAGCTCTCTTTTGTAGAAAATTAGACACTACTTGGGCAAGACAGCCTCAGATCAGAACCATAAATAGCTGACACCTATGACCTTTCTTACACTGAAATCAGCATGAGGAGGTAACCATGGCTGCTGTATCACAGCGCTGGGGTCCTGCGTTCAATTCCTGGGGTGCTATCTGCGTGAAGTTTGTGGGTTTTTCCCATGTTCTTGTGGTTTTTCCACCCTCAATCCATAAACCCAACCTGGTAGGTCGATTCTGGCAGAACTGGCCCTGGTGCGAGTTTGTCTGTGCCCTGCGATGCACTTGTACCCCGTCCAGGGTGTGCCCTGCCCTGCGCCCACTGCTTGCTGGGATAGGCTCTGGCTTCCCCGCCACCTTGTGTTGGGGGAAAAAGGGCTCAGAAAGTGGAAGGATGGAGGTAATGTAAGTTGCAGACTGCTCAACAGAAGTATGGAGACACTCTGTGTCTGGAATACTGCCTGTGGCCGCTTTGAAGGGAAGGGCAAGACTGACAGCAACAGACTTAGCGACGGGGACAATCTGAAGGGTCAAATGTAAGGGGACACCCGGGAGGGAGGAGCCAGAATGACAGCACATAAAACGGCTTTAGGACCGCTTTTTCAAATGGGCCGAGGTCTGACAGTGCTGTAGGCTGTGCTCAGCTCAGTCTGGGAGGTCATTATTGGCCATTATAACCAAATGCGGACCAACACCTGAAGAAAAGGGTAAAAATCTTAGCAGCAGTGTTCTAACAGTTTTTACGCACTGGAGTGTCCCGTGAGCTCAAATGTCAATGTATTTGGGGGTAAATGTGTTATGTGAATGTCTGTCTTGCAGCTTGTTATTATTTCATTTACAGTGGCATAACAGCATTTCCACTTTCTCATCACAATGTAGACAGGAGCTAGCTATTCGAATTCAGTAATTGATTCCAGTAAATGATTCAGTAATTAAATGCAGTAGTTTTTGCCCAGATCCTACATTTGTTTTGTATTCTGCTTGTAGAAGGTCATATTTTATACAATGCCACAGAATACCATATTTAGAGAATAATTACTGAAACAAGGGTTAATCATTGGCAAAACTAAATAGGAAATAAGATGTTATGTAAGATTGGTAGTCTGTAATTGGTAGTTTTCCTTCTACCAAGTGGATATTGCATGTAGTTTGAGAGACAAGATTATATTTTTATGAACATCCTAGAGGATATATGGACCATGTAAGTGTTTAACCTGTTTGTTACTGTCATTTGCGGGGTTAACATACAATGTTTATTTATAAAACACTCTGAAGTTGAGGCAAAAATAAATTATTGATAAATAATTAATAGTAAATGATAATGGTAAGATGACAAGTCTCATTTCTGAACACACCAGTTCAAATCTGTTATCCATTAATTCTTTAAAGTGGAATGATAGAAGAAAATGAATTAAATAGCAACAAGATATCACATTTTGTTATTTACCTACTCTAGGGCATATTTTGTTCACAGCTGGGGATGTGATAATGTATACATTACAGAGACTTTAAAACAGGCAAAGCATGCATTTGTCATGTATCCAGAGTTTATTATTGTTGTTGTCTGATATAATTTAGGAATTTTTGGAAAGTTAAATCAATAAAGCCTTCTTTATTCAGAAAAATATGTTCTTGATACACAGCCCTGAAATCCTCCTACTTCATTAATACAAGGGCCAAGTGTGTTTTAGTGAGTTTGACAGTTTATAAATGCTTAAAATGTACTGTATTTAATTCAGCTCAAGTCTCCAAGTTCCTCCTTCTGTTCTCTGGACACTGAATCATTTTCTGTGTTGACTGGCATTGCTCAATGATTCGTCTCACTGAGCCGAAGGACTTGGAGAATCAAATAAATGATTCATCCAGGGACTTGTTGTTAGTGGGATTCACTGAAACGATTCGTTCAAAAAGAAGGAATCGATCACAAACTGCCATGCTGGTTTTCCAGCATGATCCATGGATAATTGAAGCTGTTACTTAATTCACACAAATATTCCTGTTTGCATCCTCTAAAATTTACACTATATTTAAAGGGTTCTTTGGCTTCTGTTTGACTTGCAGTTCTCAATGAAAGTCTCTCCGTCATGATCGATTTCCTCACCTTACTGGGCAGTTGTTATACAGGTTTTAGGCATTGTCTTTTCATTGCATTCTTTAGTCTTGATAATGGCTTGCTCACACATCAGGATTGCTGTAAGCTCTTAACGTTTTAGCCTCTTCAGTAGGCCACAGGTTTGAATCGGAGTCCTGGCAATCTCCAAAGTATGTGTATATTTCCTGACTGCTAGAAAAGGTTTTGTTTTCCTTTGGTTAATACTGTGCTAATGATAGCAATCAAAACATTTTCATATAAACATCCCATTATTAAAAAACTGTATTTGCTGATTATGTAAGATTGATTTTTTTTGCAATATTTTGCCTTTTCGTTTCAGATGTTTGATTTAGTTTAATGGTATTTTATAAATTAGCAAAAATCTCAGGGCTCTGCGTAAAGGCAGTGATCTGATTTGATTCATGTGGCTGTCTCACCAGGTAAATGATAATAGATGTTCAGAATGATAATGGTATCTTCACCACAGGCTGTTTGGGTTCACAAATGGTGTCGTGGAATACATTTCATGGAATGTAAAATATGTATCGGGCTGAAAACCTTCCTATAGAGAAAATTCCTGATCGTTTTGAATATTTGTGCGAGGAAAGGAAAGGCTTGCACAAGTTCTATGAATAAGTGACAGAACTTCTAAGTGTTTTTCTGGATTTGGGCACCCCAGTTGAATGAGTTTGTAGTGATGGGGGAATAAACATGACCACATTGAGCATGTTTAAGTAACAGAGCACTTTCAGCACTTTTCTTACAAGTACAAATATGTCTTTGGTTGTATAGACACTGGCTTAAGCACTTAACCAGTGTACTGAAAGTTATATAACTGAAGACAATTTGCTTTAAATGTGTGTTTACACTGTATTATTTATTTTACTTTGTTTCATCACAAACAAAAGCCCTGTTCCTTTGTTAATGGCAACTCAGGATGTGAATCCCAGAATATGACACTGGTTTTGCCCATGTAGACACAGAACAAAGGTTACTCTTAACACCGTGTACTTAACGCCTTATGACCTCTTTGTTGAGCTCTTGCTGGTTTCCCCTGATGGCCCTTTCATGACTATATTTTTGTTTTCTGTTCAGACACTTGTCATTCCCTTGCAATGGCAGACCATGAAGAGTTCTACCTTGGGAAGCCCCTGACAGGTGTAAGGTGTATTGTATTGTAAACAGGGCCAGTATTTTAGCCTGCTGCAGCTCACTGCCATACCTCTTTCTGCAGATGACCGATCCAGTCACTCTGAATGTGGGTGGCCACCTCTACACCACCTCCCTCTCCACCCTCAGCCGCTACCCTGACTCCATGCTGGGGGCCATGTTCAGTGGTGACTTCCCCTCCACCCGGGATTCGCAGGGAAACTACTTCATCGACAGGGACGGGCCCCTCTTCAGGTACGTGCTTAACTTCCTGCGCACGTCGGAGCTGACGCTGCCCGTGGACTTCAAGGAGATTGATCTGCTGCGCAAGGAGGCCGACTTCTATCAGATCGAGCCCTTGATCCAGTGCCTGAATGACCCCAAGCCCCTTTACCCCCTGGACACGTTTGAGCAGGTGGTGGAGCTGTCCAGCACGCGCAAGCTCTCCAAATATTCCAACCCTGTGGCCGTCATCATCACTCAGCTCACCATCACCACTAAGGTGCACTCCTTGCTGGAGGGCATCTCCAATAACTTCACCAAGTGGAACAAACACATGATGGACACCCGGGACTGCCAGGTGTCCTTCACCTTTGGACCATGCGACTACCATCAGGAGGTCTCCCTGAGGGTGCACCTGATGGAGTACATCACAAAGCAGGGCTTCACAATCAGGAACACAAGAGTGCACCACATGAGTGAGCGTGCCAATGAAAACACTGTGGAGCATCACTGGACTTTTTGCAGACTGGCACGAAAGATTGAAGACTGATGTGCTGTTATTGCTACCATTGTGTTATTGTCATTATGAACTTGCAACACTAAGCATATCTTTGGCCTATAAAAGCCTGGGATTCATTAAGATCTTAAAAGAACCTTTGAGTCTTGTTTAAAAAAAACACAAGTGTAACTCTTAGATTTACTTAAAGCATGTTTTAAAAAGTGTTTTATAATAAACAATAATGGAACACAGTAATGAAATGGCTTTTTTTTTTAAACCGTAATGTTTTGTATTTAATTGAGAGCGCTGGCTGATTAAATATTGCTAATCGGTCCATTCTCAACATGTTATTGGATTTATCTGCTTAGCAAACGCCCCCTCTGTTGCTAGTGTTACTCTGCGTTGGTTGACAGCAAGAAGTGCTGAAACCCTTTCTGCTTTGTGTGATAGAAGGCTGTTGTGCACCTCTGGGAGTTCCAGTGTCCGCCAGGACTAGGTGCCCATTTAGTTCCTCTGCTGTGTATAGTCTTCTAGTGTGGCATGGCTGTTGATCATCCCCCAGGAATGTGCTGCACTCCAGCAGTGGAAGCTCTTCACTGCACAAAGCATTGTGGAGTTCTGGAACAAACTACCAAACCATGTTCTCCAAGCTGATACCATGGCTTTTGTCATGAAATCTCTGTATGAGATCCATGGATCAACTAGCCTCCAAGTGACCAAATGAGCTAGATCACCTGAATGGCCTGACACTTGGTTCCAAATTTTCTTAAGTGACATTCCTTAAACCCTTAGGCACTTGGGATTCATTCATTCATTAATTCTATACAAATGCAAGGAACCAATGACAGTGATGAGTGTGGTACAGATTGTATTGTATTCTTTGTATTTGATAAGACTGCTGTTGTGCAAATTGTAGACATGCTTTCTCAAGCTAGATTCATATACACACCTTAATCCGAGCAATAAATATCAGTGCTGCTGTCGCTATTTTAATATTATTCCTCCACATGTACATGTACACATTCCTGTAGCCAATGAATACAGTGGATAGATTGCTTTTGTGTGTTTTTTTTTCCTTGACAGCTATAGCTTTTATCTCAGGAGCGTGTTTCTACATCTTCGTTTTACAGCTTTGTTAATTTTGTGGGGGAATCAAAATGCTTAACCTTTAAGATGTTCATGTGACTAGAAAACAGTAGTGTTATGATTTTAAAAGGGTCTTAAAAACCCACCACAGTATAGAGACTTGAATGTATTAATCATGCAAGTCAGGGAAATCAAAAAATGTTCTGCCATCTTCAAAGCTGCTTAAACTTTCAGGATCTCTCCAAAAAGCGAAACATGAATAAGAACAATGTTTTTTTGGTGTTTTTCTGCCAAGAATCCCAGTAGCCAATGGCGTGTTGCTTTAGCCAACCACTTTCTATGCTTGTTTTGACATTGATTGATTAATTAATTACACTAAATTTCTGTATAATGTGGTATATGTGTCTAACTTTTATTGCATACCTTAAATACCTGGTAGTTATGATGATAGTGTTAGTGATTGTAATATTGACAATAATAAAGTATACTATGGAAAGATGGAGTGTGTGCTTCCTGCTGGTTTAAATATCTCTTTCTGGGAGTATAATACTAATGTAATAATTAAAGTGTTTTATATGATTATCCATCTATTCATGTTGTAACTGATTTATCCATACAGGGTCATGGGAGAGCAGGACCTCATGCTGGTAAATGACTGGAAGGCATGATAGACCCTGGATGGGATATGCAGGGCATAAACGATTATCTAGAATAACTCAATTCTTTTTTCTATTATTTATTTTGTTCAGTAGTGCTGATGTGTAGTATTCTAATATGACATATTCCTGTGAATCGAGGACACTTGAGACAGTGATGGCAGCTGCAGAAATGAACAGAGCTGTATAGGGGCAGCTACGACCTTGAAGAAAAGCTTTTATCATGGAGTGATGACTTCATGAATGTCTTGGAGTTCACCAGGTCTGATGTATCGCCAGGAATAAGAGGCACCCTACGGAGGTCTTGGATATTGATGAAATGTAATCCAGACCCGTAGGTCACAAATCCAAAATCTTCAAGTGAAAACCACACAGTTGGCTACCCTAGGTGTGGAGGACACTTGCATTTGCTTTGTAGCTTCTGTTACAGAAATGTACAATCTGGAGCATACTTTTGCGTTTGCGCTTAAGTTTTCAACCTGGGTTGAACACTGCCTCCCAGGTCAAGATCTTAGAGCCCTGCAAGCTTTCAGGGTTGTGTTCAGCTCGGGGTGAAAATGACAATGTAGGTTAATCAAAAAGCATCATTGACATTTATCATGAAACACTGGCTAAATGACGTATTTCTCTTATTAAGGGACACTGTACTTTTTTTCTGACCCAGAAAATCAAGGGTAGGTAGCAGCAGCCAGACATACAATTGTTAGGTGCAATAATGATGCCTGACTCTGCTGACTCTTGTAGGAGTAAATTTCCCCTCCCCCACCCCACAGATTGCAAAACAGAATTTGCTTACTATCAGAAGGGGTTTGAAACATAGGGGAGCGCTGTTAGCCTATTTTCTTGTTTTGATATGCAATACTGTAATTAGTCAATTAATCTATTTATTGAATGATACCGGATAAAAATAAAAAAAACACCTGTTTTGCTGGGCATGGATTGTTTTTTTTTTCCAGAGCTCAGCATTACTTTTTTAATAAGAAATCTCTCTGATTTCCTGTCCAGAAGCAATATTTTGAATGCAGTTTTGAAAACACTGTATATGTGGTGCCAAGATATGACAACATGCACCGTGTTGCTGACGTGATTCACAGTGAAAGACTATTATTAGCTAGAAACACTGGAAAATCAGCTAAGCCTCGACAATCAAGAATAACAGAAAATATATTAAATTGCATCAATTTTCTGAAAATTCCGGATACTGCACCCGCTTCACTAACAGTAATTAATATGCCCCTCCTCGTTCTATTGTGACGTAAAACCCCACCCTGTCAGGCTCCTCCCCCATCCCCATCCCCCCCTCCGTCAATCAGCGTTTATCCCCGCCCAGGTATTCATCTGTACCCTCCCTTCTTGTGTTTTACATCCAATAAGAAGCTTTAACCACGCCCACCTCGCAGACCCCCTCCCACGTTCAACCCACTTATAGTGTGACCACGCCCACGCCCCGCCCCTTCGTGATGCCTAAAATGTAGCTAAGCCAGCACTCCCCGTCCCTTCCACATGCGAAGCCACCTCCCATGGGACGGCTCTTGCTTCCTTTTTTAGACACTGAGCCCGTTTCCTGGGTGGTCGTACTGTTTGTACCCACCTACTTCGAATTATTCCCGCCCCTCTTTTCTGCCTGTTATCTTTATCTGCAACTCCCCCTACTGTGAGGTGGCAGCCATCTTAACTCGGTCTGGCTCTCTTCAGGGAGATACGAGCTAGCACTTGAGACGCCGATAGGTGCTAATAAAAAGTGAGACCGAGAGAGGTGCCGAGTCGCATTCTCCTGTTTCTTTGTTTTGTGAGACGCAGACAGTTTCCCAACAAGGAAGAACTTGACTTCGCTTCTGCGTTTCAACAGTAGTTCTGTACTACGGAGCTTGAGGACCTATCCCTCCACCATTGAAGGTAATACCCGGGTGAGAAGGAAATATATATTTTTTAATAATGATTTTCTTTGCAGCGGGACTATGCGTAACGTATTGTGGCTTGTGATGTATGCGTTTCCTTTTTTCCGGATCTTTGTTGGTATTTTTATTTCATCACGAAGAAATCCGGGCCATCTGGTCAGTGCAACAATAACTGAGAGTAGACGGGAGAATTGGTTTTGTCAGAGAATTTAAAGAGGTATTCCTAGCCGTGACGAATGACATCTCTTGAACAAAGGGTGTAAAAATGAAGTTTTCCCCTTTTTTTTATGATGAGGATGCATTCCTAGGAGTTGCTGCCTGGCTGGTAGTGCATATTGGCTAATGACGTGAAGTTCAATGCATGCTGAGCTTGTGCCTGTCTTCTAGTTTCATTTGAGCTGAAGGTAACTTTTGGAGATGTCCGTGCTGAGCTACGAAAGTGCCCCACGAAATGCATCTGGACCAGCGAAACAATATAACTTTACTGCTGAAGTCTCTCATGTCGCCGTGATTCGTGTGGCTCGCCATGTAGGCATTTATAGAAAGTCACGGGGTGTTTTGTCCAAAAAAAAAAAACAGAAGTTGAGCACGGTGTTTTTGAGTTCTTTGCATGGTGTTTTTTAAATAAAGTAGCGCCTTTCTCTCACGAGTACTGCAACTGAGGATAAGCGTCGTGAACGCAAAATACGAAGTTGGTCATGTGTGTTTGAGAGGTCTGTGCAGTGCACCTTTTTTAATTTGGAGGTGAAAACTCCCCGATAAGCCTGTGTGAAGTGCCTGCTTTTTTTTACGATTTACATGAATCGTGGCAGTTGGGTTCGTGAAAAACAGGTTTTGACAAGTAGTATCCGGTTCGAAGTGGCTGGTCCACATTTTAAAAAAAAGAACATGTAAATGTGGCTTCTAATGGCTTTGTGCTCGGCTTTTTTTACATCAAAGAGTAACGGCGGTTCTTATGTGTTTTCTAATTGTGAGGAATGACTATTGCTTGTTTGAATACCATATCTTGAAAGTCGTGGCTATGATGAATTCGACTTGAAAGGGTTCCCAAATTGTGTAGATGTTACTGGCGTTCAAGGTGTGCGTCCTGGATTAGCTTGGTAACGTTCGCCGTTTTATTTTATGACGGCGTGTCCGATTGGCGATCTACGTTCATTCAGTTCTAGCTCGAGTTCTACCTGTGAGAGAAGACGCCAAGGATACTGAGGACTACCACGCCGTGACGCTTGCGAGAGAGCGCAGATAGTATCGTGCTTAAATAAGGAGACATGAGCGACCTCTACTGGTGTGAAGTGGCGGCGCATTGGTTTTGCACCAATCTGCGCTGCTGCTTCCTCTACGTGCCTGTTCTGCTCGCCCCGCCCCTTTACGCGTCTAAGTAATCTGCACATCCCCGGTCTCCTGCTCCGCCGCATTTTGAACCATATTTCGATTTTGCTAGTACCTGAGATTGGCGAGCCTACAGCAGCAAATTAAGTGAGAAGTCCAGAATTTCAGGTAGCCAGGAAAAACCTAGGGCCCCACTCATAGTGATGTATTCCTTAACACTAATGAAATGAAGTCCAGCACCGTAAAACAAAAGGATGCTTGTTTTGTAAATGACCCACATCTGTGTTTTCAGAAGAAGCTAGTTCTTCCAGTCTCTCTACATCCCTATCCTCAACTATGGCCAGCAGCTTTGGGTAGAGACTGGAAGAAGGAGACTGTGGGTAAACGTGTCAGGAAAGAGGTATTTCTCCGTAGGGCTGCTGGGATTACTCTCCGTGACAGGGTTAGGAGATCGGCAGTCTGGGAGGATTTTGGAGTCAAGCTGCTCCTCCGTAGCTCGGGCATCTGATAAGCATGCCCCCACACTCCTCTGGGAAGAGATCCTGGGACACGCTGGGGGGGTTAAATCAGCTGGCCTGGGAACACCTGGCAATCCCTCGGGAGTTGCTGGAGACTGTTGCTGGGGAAAGGGAAGTCTGATCTGCTCTGCTCTGCTCAGCCTGTTGCCGGTGTAACCCTCACCAGGAAACGGATGGACTGACTTACATAGGAGTTTAGAAAATAGCCTCGAAGCTTGAAAATGTAACAAGAAGCAGCAATCCACTGCTCTGCACAAGCTTCTGGTGTGGATAGCACCACTGACCACAAGACACATGTATCCGAAAAGGCAGGCAGATGGTAGATGCTTGTAAAAAAAAAAAACGATTCTAGTGTAGATCATAGTCTTATGAGCTTCAAAGCTAGCACTAGAGTGAAACAATGAATGGGGAGCAAAATGTGACTTTAACAACAGAGCCTTATACAGTTTTAAAGATGTAGGATATTCCTTCTTAAAGTATACATTTTAAGTCGGTTAAAATAGTTTAAATTTCGTTTAATGGAGCTCAGTGATTTATTCACTTGAGATCACTTTTACACAGATGTGATACTGCAGTTCTCACATTTTCATCTGAGACCACATTGAATCTTTAATGAGTGAGGTGGTTATGGTATTGATAAGCTCCCACAAGTTGCTGGGGAGAAGAAAACCCTTGTCCCACAGAACGTAGTCTGGTGTCAGCTGTTGTCCTGCGTCTTGCTGTGACAGGTGGGCCCTTGGCTGAAAGCAATGGGCTACCACATTTAGTGCAAGAGCACAGCACATTTGTGACTGACATTAAAAGCTCTGGCTTAGTGATGGTGACCCAAATATACAAATGGGCATTAAAAATGCAACATGCATGCAATTATGTGTTGCGTTCTACACTCCTTGCCACTGATCCTTGAGAACACCAGTGGCCTTGGAATCTTGTGCAACTTTCAGACATCATTTCATATTCCAAAACCTCTGATCATCAAGAAAGTGGCGTGAGGTGGACATGCTTTTGAGGATGATATAATGTCATAAGTCCCTTTTCCCCGACATCAGCGAGTTGACTGATTCTAGAATTCTGACAAAGAGGGGATGTGGCCTCTGGTAAGAGGTAGTAGTGTGCCTTTGTTCCATACTTTTATTATGGGTGGGGTTCTAGAAGGTTCTTGACTTAAATTGCTTTAAATGCATACAAAACAAATCCCTGTTAGAATTGTCAGCTGTGCGTTTTGGCTAGAAACCCTGCTTGGGCAGTCAGCTAGTATTGAAACCCGACCTCAAAGCTTCACTGTTAAGTTCAGTTTTATCATAACGCAGACCTTGTAGAAAGTTGGTTGTAGGGAACTGTGGTTTTAGCTTCCATTTAAAGAGGTATTGTGACTAGAGAATTTTCTAAGACACTGAAAAAAGTGCATAAAATGCCTTGATACAGAACAACTGAATAAAAGAGTGATGAAGCCAGTTTAAACAGTATACAGATGAAGCCATTCAAAATGCGCGGGCGATACCGCCTTATTTTCCGGTACACTGTACGCAGTCTACCGTGAGTTACCGGTCAATACCGCTAGCAAAATAATAGTATCCGGAATTTTCCGCAAGGTGGCGCTAATAAAGCTCAACCTCTCATGTTTGAGCTGTCGCCATCAAAGTCTTTAACGAAGATATAACTAATAGTATTAATAATGAATGACCTTGGACAAGCTGTAAGTGTAAACTCAAAGTATTGCCCTGGTCCACATTCTTTTTTTCATTGACTGTCTTTGTAAAAGTAACACCACAGCATTTTGCAATCACACATTTGTTTCCAATCATGCAAAGTACAGTAATTTTTGAGAATCGATTCACCATGCCTTTCACATGCTCATAAAAGAGATTGATTTAGGAACATAAACATATTACCGTATGCAAACTGTACTGTATACAGTATGTATATGTATATTTAATGTCTTAACTGTGCCCGTTTAAGTATTGAATATTTATATTAAATTTTACCACTGAAGGGAAATCTTAGTGCCTGAGCATAAAAAGAATAGGAGCACACTGCAACGCGTGTGAAGGCCATAAACGATATTCATTTTGGAACATAAACATACAGTATATGGCTGGTCTCGGTACTTTAAAGAAAACATACACGAAACATGGTTTCATTATGACCAGAATCGGTCTTGAGATATTTTTAACTTGATTTACAGTATTTGAGAGGTATGTCTTGACACCGATACTACGTAAATACTGCTCATGTATATGTTTCTAGGTTTATATTATGCATTTCATACGGTCATATTACTTTTGAGCAACTGATAAGAAGCGCAAAACGGTATACCCAGGGCATTTTAGTTTTCGTTTTGTTTTAATGCAGTGCGGGGACTCTGCTTTAACTATATCGCCGTGGATTGATTAGAGATATCAAGTACATACAAGTCATTTTTTAAATGTTGTAGTTTGTCTTGTAAAAATGTTATGAGAACATCATCTGTCAACAATTACACAGGTTCTGTTTCCATATTGCGGATTTTGGTTACGTAATATTATTTTCTAATTTCACGTTGTGAATATATGATTTGGGCAAACAGAGCCGCAAAGAAGTACGTTATGGGTTGTTGTTTTTTTTTGCAGTTTTATCTAGAACAAGCGATGCTTAAACCTTTGTCTGATTCTTGTGAAACTATCCACACGACAGTTACCTAGGAGTTGACTTCAGTGATGTCACTGATGGGATGTTTCTAAAAATCCATCCACTGTAAAATGTCTTCTCCAGTTGTCCTGCATATGTATTCGCTAATGAAGCTGTGTGTTCTGAGCCTGGTTCTCTACATTTCTGTATGAACCAGCTTAGAGGGCTCAAGACAGCTTGTGTTTAAATTGAGTGTAAGGTAATTTATGCTTCTAAAGTCATGGTCAGCATTTATTATTGTACTGTGCTGTAAACTTGTTCTGTGCCTAATTACATTATTTTATAGCTTTATCAAATCTGTACATTGTCTGTCGATAATGTTTCTGTAGTGCTTTTTCAGCACTCAGCATGTGACAGTGCTGGTGGCGCTGTGGGTTAGGTTCCTGACTCCCATGTCACACGGTCTGTGATCGAATCCTATGGAACTATGACTGACTTTATTTTTTTAACAAACATTTCTTTGAAAAAATGAAACGTTTCCCTTGGTCAGAGATTAAATAAAACCTCACTCGCACCAAACAAATTTATATTTCTAAATATCACAACATGATCGAATTTAAGTCTTTTTAATAACAATGAATAGTCACCTATGCGTTACAAAATAAACATTTATATTGATTTAAATCGCGTTTAAATATGTGTTTAAAGGCGATATACTGTATAAAAGCGTTGATTCTTATGGAATGTGTTCTGCCGGGGATTCAAAAAAAATTTTTTTTTAATCGCGTATCTAAGGAAAATTGCAGTATAACTTTGTTCATGCACAAACAGTGGCATGTTACATTATTAATTTGGGTGTCTCCTCTTGCCAGAAAGCTTTAAATTGCATTTTGAGTGCGGTTTTTGACTTTTTCTAAATTGCAACCCATAAATAAAGCTGATACAGTTTAGACTTACTGTATTTCAAACTGTATTACAGCAGCACATTGGACAATGCAACATAAATTGCAAAAATGCACTTGGAATCTGTCCAAGCCCTACTACGAAAATTATTTAAACTGCGACACTTATCATTCATCTTTAAATAAACTTTATTTTATATAGCGTTTTAAGCGAATAGGTAATTAGATTGCTCATAAACCTAATCGCTTTTTCTACATAAACACAGCGTGATTGCTCTCTGAAAATGCTTTTTCTTTATATTTAGGCTCAGATTTCAACTATAGATCGTATTATTATAAACTTTCTTGGAAAAATGTCTTTTATGTAAACCATGTTTGCTATTAATTCATTTAGGGCTAGAATACGTTCATTGTCTTCCAATCGAGTCGAGTTGACATTGGAAGCTTGTCACGCCCGGATTGTTACACCAACGCATTAGCATGTTAAAGCGATTTCATTGTGGAGCCTAGCTTTCTTAACTAGTAAGTACTGTACTTCCTACTTTGAAAATACCTGTGAAACCGGTTTAATTCGTCACAGCCAGCACTCCCGCAGAGAGGGGGGTTGTACTCGTTAATGTCTTAGCACAAAGCAGAAACTGACTGTATTTTCCGATGACATACAAGTGGAAAGATTACAGATTTTAATCGTCTTTTTTCTGAACCAGGGAAAATCTGATCATGTTTCTCTATAACAATAATAAAAAAACTTTATTTTACATATCCCGCTTACACATCGCACGACTTTAATAAATCTATTCTTTATTAATACTAAATAAATAATACTAAAAATACTACAGCAAAGAGGTCACTTGATTTTTGGAATAATTCCAAATAGCACAATGATCCACTGGCATCCCTGAAGTCTGTTTGGTCCATAATCTTCCAAATACAATCACTAAGCAATTATAAGAATTATACCATCCTATTTCTTTGTGATGTCCTGTAAAAACTAAACCTATTTTTATAAGGGTTTTACTCAAAAGATTTCCAAACACACAAAGCATTTGTGAAGTACTATAGTATTTCTAAAGGTTACTGGTACAACATCAATCATTAAAGCTTAACAATAAAGTTTAGATTGCTGACTATGGACTAACTACATTAACTAACTGCAATGCAACAGTATACATTTTATAAGTAAGAATATCTGGTTGAATTCTTGCATTTGTAGCCAATTTAATGCGAGAGATTTTAAGTTTTAACAGAAGAAAACTACGAATATGAAAACAGCCATAACAACAAAAAGTACTGTGCAAATATCAAAAGGCTACTTCAGTAATGAAATAATAATCACAGTAGAAACCAGACACTGTTTACACCATATTGTTAAGACAGAAATGTTCATGTACAGCTGGAAAAAACAACTTCTAAAACAACAGTGAAGGCTGCAACATGCTTTTCCACACTTGTAAGGATAACCTTAAAACTTAGGCTGTTGAGTCCAATCAATTAAAGCTGGAGTTCTGCAGGTTGTACGGGCTTAAAAGGTAGATCGGTAGTTTATCTGCAATATAGTCCAGTACTTTAGGTGTTTCTTGGTTTAATTTTCCTGCTTATTAATGCTTACTTTCCTACATTTCCAATGCAGTTCACTATCATTATACACAAAAGCCAAACCATAACCTTTGAAGCTAGCAGACTTCAAGAAAACACCTGTTGGTGTTAAATGGTGAGGTTTTATTATAATCTAAGGTATGAAAACAAACTAGCTACATTTTTAACACACTTTATAATACACCACTTTTTTGTTGTATCCCAAGTGATTTGAACATTTCTGTTTTAATTGAACTTCTAGAGCTATTTCTCCAATGTTTAGGAGGATATCGCCATAGTAAGGGCATGCTTGTCATATGCTAAAAGAATAGCTTAAAACAGGAAATGCAAAGTCTGTTTTTTTTAAAAAAAGCTCCTTTAAAGCCTGTGCCCCAGAAGGTCCATTTATGTTGAGCTGTGAAAGTGCTTTACAGTAAAAACCTTGTGTAAGTGGTTAAAAGCAATGATCCAGGGACCAAAGGTGATTCAGGAGCCTAGAACCAATATTTGTGTGCTTGGTGCAGTCAGATGTTGAAATTTGTTCCCCGTTTTTGAAAAAGTCCCACTGTATGCTGTTCCTTTTATTTACAATAAGAATCTAGGAACCTCTAGGAGACATCAACTGCAAAGTGACATGACTGAGAGCCTCTTGAGTCCTGCAGATACAGGGTACCTCATAATTTTAATGAAATCAAATGTGTACTGTACGTGTAAAACTGAAGCTGACCTACCAACCATCCCCTTTTCTGCAGAGCGTGTTTAATTGTACTCTTTCAGCACATCGGTTTTTTTTTCCACCCAACAACTTTCCAGAGGAGCTTTAAATATTTTAAATAAATACACACAGTATTGCTCATAAGGTCTGCTATTTGAGGTCCAGTTATTTAGATGCATACATCTTATTTTATCTCAGCTTTTCAGCTGAGATACACAGATCATACATAAACAATGCAGTAAAAAAGTCCCATCAAGTATTTAATAATTAGGTATAACAGTTTCCCTTTAGGCCTCTGAAAATACCACCTTCTACCTTGTGAATACCAGTACCTCCTAATTGTCTAAAGGCTTTATTTCTTAAAAGCATGACATTAAAAACTGCTCAACTTTACAGCTGCATGTTTGCTTGCAGCATTCCAATACCTCTCAAGCAGTGAAAACAAATAACCTGCTGCCTATTATGGAGAAAAAAAAATCTGTTACATTCCCAGATCATAGTCGTTAACTTTCCCAGCTGCAAATAAATACAGCAAAGAGACAATGTTAAGACACTCAAAACAACCTTTTCATCGTTTATACGTCAACGTATAAACGTCAAAATGCGCGACGTCGTAGCCAATTACCTCCGGTACGTGTCTGTACCGCGCACTTCGAATGGCTGCATCTGTATATGTCAGTCATTCAAGTCTTTCTCAAGGGTGTGTGTTTTGTAAATGGAAGTAACAGGCCCATAGCTAGCATTGACTGCGAAGTCTGTCAAAAATCCCCCTGTTCCACTTGTTGGATTGGAAACAAATCGGGCTGATGAGCTGGCCATAGAAGGAGTGAAATTCTGTTGCCGATGCAGAACTTGTTAGACAAAGTGTGCAGTGTGGAGGTGGACGTTATTTTGTACTGGAGCATGACCCAAGCCATGAAGTTGAACGAACTATGACTGGGTTATGAGCATTGGCCCCTGGGTTTTGTTCCTGCCATACTTCCCTTGTTCTTTGAATGCATATTACTGTATGCTGTCCAAGAGCATTCCGGAATTGCCTCCAAAATGCATCCTTCTCCAATTGTTACTGTTTTTTCCCATCGCAGCACTGTTACGTTTAAACTGGATCCATCCGAATTTGTAGATGAGACTGTAAATGCTGTCTGCACCACTGGAGTTGTCACCCTGATGCTGAAGAATTGTATGTATTGATGGTCTGTGGGGACAAATGCAGTGTTCTGTAACTTTCTGGTGGCTATTTGTGGAGAGATTCTTTGGTTTTCAGTCAACAAGTTTTAATTTACTTGACTGATCGGGGAATTTAGAGCAAAAGAGCATATGTGCAAAGACTGATAAATGAAAGATGACGTTAGTCATGGATATACAGTTTTATTTTAGCCTCATTTTAAGAAATTGGAAGTTGTGGTTGGCTGTCTCCCAGTGCTGCAGAAAATCCTGGATGGATGTGGTGCAAAGTTGATACACATTTGATTTCAAGCACTCAGAATTTTCACCTGCCATCCAGATGGGCTTTGTGTAAAAGATTGGAGCCATCATGGACTTATAACTGCCAGTACTAGCTAGCTTTCTTTTCTGGTTTGCTTTAGGTTTTTAGGCAATTTGTGAATAAGCACATTCTTTGCAGCTAGGCTGATTGGTGATTTTAAAATGAAACCTGCAAAATACATCCGCACCATATCCCCTTATGTTTCATCTTAATTTTTTTAAATTTAGTTAGTTCAATTAAACAATTTATTTGATAATGTTTTGTACTGGACTTGCTTTTTAGTGACTATCATTTTATTTGTGGTTCTTGATCTTTGTCTGGCTTTAGTGTTCCATATGCTTTAACACAGAACAAGGTTGGTTTGAAACTTAAACATTCATTAATGCATCATTAAACCTTTTATGGTGTTGCAAACAAGAAGCAGTTATTTGCCCTGTTCTGCTTGTCAGCAGCTCACTAGTTCAATAATCTGAACTTTTTTTGTTTGCCACAAGCCTACTATGCACTGTCAACAGATTAAAGAATCTTTTTTTTTTTATCTAAAATGTCAAAGAACTGGATCTTGAGGGATTTAAGGAATTAAAATTTGTGATGTTTATTCCTGATTTATAGGGAAATTCAAAACCTGAATCTGATTTAAAAAAAAACTGATAACAGAAGTCTGGCAAGTGTATGTTGTCTAACAGCCCATGTTAAACCTAAACTTAAAACCAGTTTCCGGTATACAAATATCAATCTTTAAGGTTTCTATTGGTAGAAAAGCTTCCATCAAGCATTGTTAAAGATCAGAAAAAGAGACTGGGAGCCTTGTATAGATCCCTGTGGTACTCCTGTTTTTCTGTTCACTAGTTTTCTCTTCCTAATCCACTGTTATTTATGGATTCTTAAAGCTTTTAATTCATGAGTCAATGTACATGGTTCTTCATCTGTCATTTTGAGTTTTTGCTTGACTTCTGTGATGTCTTTACCCATTGGTTAGGACATCCCACTTTGAAATTCTGGAACCAACAAAATTTGATACTCCGAAACGTCCTTGAAATAATAAAACCATCATGTAAGTGAGTCTTAATATTTTTTATCTTTTTTTTTTCAGGGCTGATCTCAACAATTGACTTTTGAGGATTTTATGTAGCTCGGCCATTGGCTTATGCCATGAATAGTAAAGACGATATTGTGGAGAAGAAGGCGGTTCATTCTTGGTCCAGAATTACATCAGCTGGACAGACAGCTCTCTTGGAAGCCTTAAGAGTATTCAGTCCTATGTCCAAGGACCTTCTGGATACTGAGACGCAGCTTGTATCTTTCCTTCAGGGACTCAAAGACGAGGGTCATAAGGCCACTGTTCTGAAGAGCAAAGACGTTTATGGTTACGAGTCGTGCACAGCAGAAACTCCTTCAGTGGAAAAGATGTCAAAGCCTTTAGATACTACTGGTAAGGTTACAAAAGTATTAAAACCTGTAAAGAAAAGAGCCAGAAAAACTGTTGCCAAGAAAAAAGAAATCAATTATGCTTTGTTGAGTGCTGCAGCTAAGTTAGTATTGAAGAATCAACCCAAGATCCTGTTGACTAACCTTTCACAAGAGTCTCTGAAGCGAACAGTTGCAGTGCTTTCCAAACCATCGGCTTCCACTGTTCATGTGGTTAATTCTACAAAAATGCAGCCGTGCCTGAAATTGACAAAACTAACGGCACCCTCAGGGAGCCCTACAGCAAGGCTACAAATCCATTCGGAATTAGGGTCGCTGGGGATTTCTGTGCCCAATTCTAACTGGGCGCCAAAGCCAACAGGGACATCGGCGCAACCTTTGGAAAACTCTGGTAAAACATCAAAGGGACCACAGGCTGACAAAATGCGTGTAAGTTCCTGCCCAGTGAAAATGGCGGTGGCCCTAGTGGGTGATTCTACAACAGTCACATGTCAAAATGACAGGGTGTTGAAAGAAAGTAATAGCTACAAAATGGTTCCCGTCAGGATTGGCAAAACAAACGCACCAGGTGACAAACTAGGATGGAGCGATAAAGATTCTGTCAGGGTGCTGAACTGTCAACCGGATGTGGAGGTGAGGAAAAGGAAAAGACTAGAGGAACCAGAAGAGCCGACTGCGAAGACGAGACCTAGGAATGGTTCGTGGGTGGGGAATGGTCAGGATGAGTCTGGGCTAAACGAGAACAATCTCAGGTTCAAGGTAATCAAAGTTGATGACTCGATTACAGACGAAGAAGTGAGACGAAAAGCCCAAAAGATCTTACAAGTAAATCTTTCTCCTGTGATCGAAATACGACCGCTTATAGCTCAACCTTTTTAAACCACAGTGGCGTTTTCATAGAACCTCTCTGCATGATACCTAGAACTGCTTTGTTTTTCTTAAGGTATCAGTGAGCCCTTGTTTTATGGATCTGTGTGGCATTTGTTTTTTTTATTTCCTGGAAGATTAAAGCTCTTTATCCTTTAGTGTCAGCAATTGAAATGTCAAAACAAATTGGTGAATTTCCTGGGCATATGCATCTTGTCCAAAAAAAAAAAGCAAGTAGTTTTGTTACTCCTCCTGTAAAACTTGAACATGAAAGTTGTGTATTTCTTGAGCTTGTCTTTGTATAATTAATTGGTCATGAACAGTCTACCATTCTATGGTGAGGTAGATCACCCAGCAAGGAAAGGGGAAAACAAACCTCAATTAAAAGGGCAGGATATGTGCTGCTTGCAGCTGGTGATCTCTTGGAGTGCCAGTAAAAAGCCTATGGTGAAGGATGATGTTGATGATGCTGGCTGGAAGTTCAGTTGGTATTTGCCATTGTAAAATAGTGTGAATGTAGAGCATCAATCATGAAGTATGTAAGCCACCATTTCTGTACGTCTTTCACTTTTTTTCTGAATTGTGAAAATGACGATTTGGGACCATTTACACCTTTGGCACCTCTTGAGTGGTGTGCACAATCTAAAGATTCAGTAACTGGGGCAGGCCCTGGTCTCGGAGGGCCGAGTTTGTCTGGATTTCATTCCATCTCGGACCTTGGTGACTTAATTGAACCAGTGAAGTGAATGAGTTAGGTGTGTTTTGGGGGTCTTGATCAAAATGGTGCCTTTTAAAACCTGCTGGAACCTGGTTTCTGAGAGCCAGGGTTGCTAAACCCTGTTGAATTATATTCCACATGCCCGATAATATCAATGATTGAGGGAACTCGATGGCGGAGTGGGCAGCCAGCTAATGAGTGAATAGATGTAATATTTTAGTAACACTAGCGGGTTCTTCCACTTCTTTCTGGGTGAGCTCCCACACCATACGATGGTATGTCTTTGAGGAGGGCTTTATGTGAGAGGGGTCGCACACTCCACTGAGCTCAGTTGCTTACTGTGGAGCTTGCATCCCCAAATGTGAAATTTCATGATTAGCGATGGCTACAGTATCCCATTGAGCCTAACCTTTTTGCCTATGGGCAACGGGAGGAAATTGGAGTGTCCCATAAAAACCCACGAACCCAGGAACATGCAAACTCCAAAAACATGAAATTGAGATGTTTAAACCAAAGACTTTTTTTTTGTCGACACAAAAATGAAAGAAGCTTTCACTTGATTTCCAGTGTTACTATTTTTGAAATGGGAACAAAAAAACAAATTGAAAGGGATACTGTAATTATAATTTTCCATTTTAATGTATGGATCATTGATGCTTTTTGAACGGATTGTTTTGGGGGCAGAACACCTCTTCTGGATAGGCTACAATGTGGATCTCATTCCTAAAGATGCATCCTCCCATTCGATGGCACACAATCATCTAATAAACAATGAAAGCTCTGTTTGACAAATGCCCAGTGCTTTTGGACCATGGATGTTCTAGGGATCAGCAAAGGGATGAATAAACTTGGATGCAGTGAGGTCCTCTATAAAAACCCACATGGTTTTTCACAACCCTTCAATATGGTGCAATTTTAAACTGAAATGTATTTTGTTTTTTGTAAAATATTGCACTGTGATATTTTGGTATACATTTTTTTTATTTGATTATTTTTTAACTTCCATTGTAAAGGAACAAAAAATGCTTAATAGATAAGCCATGCCATCTTTTTACTATGCAGTATCCATAGGAAATGTTTTTTTTTTCTATTACTAGGAGGCATAAAATCTGGTATTTTTTTAATGGGGTGAACTTTCTAACTTTATTATTTTGATTTTTAACGTACCTTTTAAGGTGCCATATTTCAAGTACCATATTTGGTAGAGATGTATGGCAATATGTTTAGCTGTATTCACATTTCAAAGTTGTTTTTTTCTTTGACAATATAAGGAGTATTATAAGGATCACTTGATTTTGAAAGTTATGGCTTATTCTGGAGTTTTTTTTCTTCCTATTTTAAGTGATCCCTTCTTCAAAGTCTAAAGTTAAGTGTCTTTATTTCAAACTTTTCCCAGTTTTCTTAGTCTGCTGAATGTAAGCGCCTTTTGATACAGAACACAAAGATTGCCCTTCTGTTTGTTTAAGGCAAAGTGGAATTGCTCTGCTTCTCGTCTAGAATGACAAATTGTCTGACGTTATCGTGCACCAGAAATGGATGCTTGCCTTTTATTGCCAAAGTGAAACAAGTGAGTTGTGTCTTCTTGCTGAAGGGACCTTTTGCCCCGATAGAAGAGGTTACATTTATTTGGCTTTCCACAAATGGATATTGCAGCAATTAGCCTTTTGTGGAAAAGCTTTGAGAGAGACGTGCTGTAAAATATAACCAGAGTGTCCAAAGTAGCTTAGAAACCGCTGCAAAACTTTTCTTCCCTCTACTTTCCAAATAACCTTCAGCAAAGCCACAGTTAATTTCTTCAAGTAGTAGAAACAGAACTGCAGTTGAAATCTGCATTGCGTTTTAAAGATGGTTTTATGGTCTTTTCATTTCTGGTACACTACCTATGGTTTTGTTTATAAAGGATGAACTGTTTTTGTGAACACATTCTGTTTCTCCTCTTTAACATGTATATACAACTGATATTCAACAAAGCTGAACCTGTACCAAGACTGTAGGCACAAAAACATCCTCCGAGTTGCCCCAGTGTTTCTCGCAGTCTTAATTTCGAGGCTGTACAACACCGTTTCGTGTCCAGTTCAGGCCTGACCACAGTGGTTTCCCAATAAGTCAGAGGATTCGGTGGCAACAGGGATATCTTTCATTGGTCAGATTGGTGATGCATATCTGAGTTGTGCTGCAATCAGTCTCATCTCTGCTTTCCAAGGCTGCACGAGCATGCTCTTAAGTTTAAGGATAAATCCAGCTGCCTGTGGTTAGTTTTACAGGAGCAGTTCTGTTGGAGTGTCCATTCCTTTTTATTTTTGCTCACCTGGAAGTATACAGGTGATTTTGCCATGATGCATTGTCATTGTTAATGTAGTACAGTCCAAATAGAACGTCTGCTTTTTTTTCCCCAGCATACATTGCTTGACATAATTTTGGGCTTTAAAATCCACACAGGGTTGCCAAGCTGTTCCGATTTTGTAACGGCTTTAATCAGATGAAAACTGCAAACCTGTGTTGGGGGGGAATGTCAGTTGATTAAATGGAATTTGTCACTTCCACAGCACTTGATGCAAAGTAATCTTTAACGCTCTTCTAATGTTCCTGCATTAAATTATTGAACTGCGTGCAATATCGGCAATGTCTTTTAGTTTGTATTTATTCATCTAAAGCTAAATTTTGCAAGAACCTTGGGGCAGGGGGACATTCATTGTTGCACGGCCACGATTAGATCTTTCAAAAGAAACTCTGCTGTTTTGCACCTTTTTTTTTTAGGTTCTGCATTTTATTGGAACACATTTTTCCTTGGTTCAAACGGATTATTTTTTTAAATAAAACTAACAGTTAGTGGTTAAGAAGACTAATTTCATATAAAATATAATCTCTCACGATTGAAAGGATGGCTTTGCTATATAGGAAAATTCCTCTTAATCGTTTGACGAAGACTATTTTTCTTGTTCTTAACTCCAGTGATTCTCTGTGAATAATGTTAGATTTTGTTGAAAGGATGTACTGTCAGTGTTGAATATTTGGTATTACTGTTCAGAAATTGTGAAAATAAAAATTTGTTTAAAAAACTCTCCATTTTGTTTTGAATGGTTGCTGCTTAACATGTTTTGTCACTTCCTTGATGTACCAAGGTATTGAGTATGTGATGTAAGCTTAAGGGAATTTGGGGGAATTTCCTTGTCGATTTCCGAGAACAAGCATACGCTGAAACAGGAATGGAGGCTTCTGAGGAAATAAAGCAGCAGTCCAAGGTTTAAAAGGTGAACCAGGTGCAAGCAGCGAGGTGTATGCAGCCGGCAAGGTAAACAGGCAGCCAAATGCTCAAATGGAAGGACATGGTAAAGAAAGGTGAAGTAAAAAACCCCAGACCATTACAGTGCAAAGGCACACAAAAAGGGAACATCAATGATGGGGTCGAGGTAAACGAGTAAAGTTCGTTATTGACTAGACCGCAAGTGGAGAGCATCCGGGAGACGTGGTCAGGGCGAAGCAAGAGCCAGGAATCGGGATTAGCTGCTGTAACTGGCTACAGGTGGAACAGGCTTCCTGTCTGTGTATCCTTGGCAACTGGTACTGACTGACAGGTGAGTGGAGGCATGGCCGGCTGCCACGGTAACACTAGCTTAATCCACAGCACTCTAGCTGGGGTGAGTGATAGAAATAAGTTGGCTGTTAAATAGCAGGTTGCGTGGATAATGTTAAAGGGGAACTGCAGTCCCAATCACTCAGACCGGCTGTTGAACATCAGTCACAAAATTAACGTTCTAGAAAAAGTCATGTAAGAATATGGTGTTCCTAAAGGTTTCTGTAGCTCTGGTTTTACGATTTATCCTGGGGAAAAATAGAAACACAGCAGGCCACGTTTGTTAGTAGCATTCCCCATCAGTGGACTGCTCCTATGATGCCGTGGTACTAATGATATGGTTTTCAATCTTCCCCCTGGACACATAAAGGCACAATCGCCAGTACACTTTAATGGAGGCTGGGGAGGGGGGGTTGATTGCAATATGACACAAGTCTCTGCACTTGTCACATTTCAGAGCTACAGTGTACCCTATTCAGAATGCATAGATGCTGCTGTGGAACAAAACCATTGTTGTGTGGGTATCCTGGCTTTCCAGAATCTGTAATTGAGACCCATCTTTGTTTTCGATTTGTCATCCTATATCAATGTTGGGCCCTTCTTGAGTGGTGCCTGTGCTAGAGAGTGTTGTTGAGTCCAGGTTCAATAATACTGCGGTCTTGAGGACCAGTGGAGGAGTGTGTCAATCTTTGGCTCAAGAATAATTGCTTGCACGGGGCGCAAGAACAAAAGGAGGCGTGTGGGGCAGTGAGCCATTGTTCTGCCATTTGCCTTTTTCCTGACAAATGCTGAAACAGATTAAACAAAACATGGACTTTTCAGATGTTTTATCAACCTGAGGTCAAGTTTACAGCAATTCATGTCTTCATTAATTTCTTTATCTTGTGTCTTATGTCTGGGGATGGGCATTTCCTAGTGGGACCTTGTTCAGTAAAGGCATGACCCGATGCAAGGAATTCATTAACGCCTTGCTTTAATTGACTAATGGCAGTGGGTGGAGGAGGTACTCTGTTCCTTTAAAGGGCTTCTGTAAAGTATGAGCAATAGATGAGATATTTGTCCAGATTTTCAGATTGCACAAGTGCATTTTTCAAATAGCTGTTTTTTTTTTATTCAACTCCTCTTGAAATTAGGAGATTACTGCCTTAAACAAACCCAGGTTTAAAAAAAAAAGCTATGGGATTGGAGCAGTTGTGAGAAGTCACAGAGCATGCTTCTTTTTTTTGCCAAATACTCATATTCTGCCATCATAGCAACAAGTAGCAGCAAGCAGGTAAGCAGCCTACGCATGATGATGCAGCTACCCACCTGAACTACCTCTGGCATCATAGCGTTGTCAGTTCAAAGTCCTTGTTCTTGAATTAGTTTTAAGAAATCTCCAATGGTTATTTCTTCAAGGTCAATAGCGTAAGAAGCTCGCAGGTGTAAATAATTAAAGTTTACAATTAGAATCTCAGACCCTGACACCTGCTCGCCTTGCAAGCAAATAATGAAGGTTAATCATACAACCCCTGTTGTAAGTGAAAACCAGGTGATGACTTTTTCCACACCTCTAAGACGAAAGTCCTATAACCTAGAGTTGGTCTCTTTAGTGCTCAAATTACCTCGTCATGTGCTGTTCTCTGGTCTGTCAATGAAGGAGCCACAGTGCTGTTTCTAATCTATTTTTGTCTTTTACACTGACTTGTGATCTACCTTTTCCATGGTTAAATGATTAATGACTTAAAGATTTATCAGAAATCGGTTTTGTCCAAGCTACAAATTAGCTTAGACGATTGCTGAGCCATCCTGACTGCATCAAAGGTAAGATAAAAATAGGGACACCTGAACAAATGCTTCATTGTCTTAGGTTAAAGAATGTGGTACTGTGAGCTGAAGTTCAGTATTCAGAAGTGTTCCAAAAAAATGTTAAATCCTTCTATAGTTCTTAATCATCTTTAAGTGTCGATTTAGGAGAAATGTTGAATTCTGAATGATGAATTTGAAGATTCTTGGAGTCCCAGAGTTGTATTATGATTGTTGGTTGTATTTTCACTTTTTTTTAGATCATATTTCTTTCTAAAGCAACTTACATTTTGTACGGCAAGCCATTTATTTGAGCAACCTCTGTGAAGCACCTTGCTCAAGGACACAACTGCAGCACTCACCTGGGATTTCAACTCCCAATTTTCCAGTTCAGTCCAGAGCACTAACCGCTATTCCCCAATGTACTTTGCTCATTAAAGCAAATATGCCAAAAGCAAGGTAATAATTCTGAGGGAAAAATGTTTATCTGGCTTCTCACCTCTCAATGGGTTTCCCGGAACATAGAGATGCAAAGACGCTGGTATACTCTCGATGGGGAGGTCAGAATGTCCTCCAACAGTCATAGGAAAAAAGAAACATCTCAAAGGTCATGAAAGGATCTGGGCAATCTTTGAAGACTGACAAACTGCAAAAACAAGAAGATAAACATCTTCAAAACCTGTCAGTGAAATATAGGTAGCAACTCAAACCCTCTTGACAGATCAAACAGTGAGAAGATGATTAAATGGTGTGAAACAAGAAGAAAGACTTGGTTGCCTGGAGACTAACCGCAAAGAGAGGTCAAAAGAGCATAAAGTGAAGTGTTGGGCAAAGCTACTTTAGTGAAACGGTACTTTGATAAAAACAGTAATTGGTTTAGTAAATCCCGTGTATGGGAAATACTGGTATATAATCACCCACTCGTGATTTATAAGGCAGTTATATCACTGTCTTTTATACTGCTCAGTCTTGACTTTGTTCAGAGGACCTGAGAGACATTTCTAATGCATTCTCCAGCTGTCAGTTTTCAGAGAGTGGTATGACACCATTTTGTGTTAGAATGGACTGGATCATAATGCTTACACAAGCCTGGATGAAATTTTCTGCCTTTCTACAGATGAAGTCTGTAGTCCCTGTGGAGTTCGGTTCCACAAACAGGGCTAGTAATGAATGACTGGGCCAGGAACCCCATTACAGTAAATCTTACTGGATGTTTAGAAACAAAAATGTGACCTCAAAGATCCTACAGGCCTCCAAAACTGACTGAAAAAATAAAAAAAGATTAAAAAATGAAAGCATTTTTCAACTCATTGTGTTTGTTTTGTTCCTTGTAGCTTATTTATCTGAGAAAGACTTTTAGCTATTATTTTAAGGATCCCAGGGAACTGGCTTTAACAACATGGCTTGGCAGTTTCCAAGACAAGATTGGACACTTCACCTTCAGGCAGATTATGGACTTTGTTCCATAAGGAGTTATAGCACTTATTCAAGCTGACAGATGTTCTAGAAAAGCATGTAGTCAGTCTTATTTTTTTACTAAACACTCTTCTTTAGTTTTTATCCCAGAATGTTACCTAGCATTGACATTCATACTTTACAAATAAAGATGGTCACTGCCAGACCAAAACTATTGTATTGAAACATGCACCAGAGGTCACAAATTTGAACTGAGGAAGTGCATGTTAAATCTCTGAACAAAAGGTACTTTCTTTACACTAGGTCTGGTGCAAAGGCAGAATTAGCTATGCATCCATGCTGTTGAAGGCAAAGCCTAACCTTGCTTTCTTTAAAGTAATGGAGGTCAAGATCCTCAGATGAATCGGCTTCTTACTATCCAAGAGCTAGAGTGACAGAATGGCATCCTGTCTGTTTTAAGCCATTCTGGTGTTTATTTCGGTGTTTGTTGCGTTTGAAATATGGTGGTGGCCAGATACTTGATTAGAGGTAACATATCTATTACTGAGAAGGACGGATTAAGGAATGTATACATAAGAACAATTGCAAATCCGATTAACCCATCTCACCTGTTTGGTAACCTGTTGATAATTGATCCAATGATTTCCTACAGACATTCCTTGAAAGAATCCACAGTATTAGCTTCAACAACATGGCTGGGTAGCTCGTTCCTTTGGTAAAAAAGTGCCTCCCTTTTTTTCGTTTTAAATTCACATTTTCCGCATTGTCAATGCACTAATTCCACTTTGTTGATCTTTGTAACTCTGGTTGCATGTATGTTTGTAATACACCTGGTGATTGCAATACTGTTCTAGGACTACCTAGGACTGTTTCATACTTAGAATGCAATACAGCATGCCACAAGATGCTAGATTGCATTGCATGTATTAAGTATGGGGAAACTCCCATACATTGCAAGTTAGAATCATGTGAAATTGAATGGTTTAATGCTTGTGGATGAAATACAATTCTTTCGTTTTATCCTGATTGTACATTGAAATGGCATAAGTTTTTAAAAATTCTAATTACTGTAGTAATGCCAAGGCAGTTACAGACTTGGATTGTCAAGTGAGCTCAGAAATTTCCTTACAGTTTCCAGAAATTCCAGTCACTGGGCCTATGGTCATATTTGTTTGTAGCATTTTTTCCTTCTTAGAAACCTGTCACTGGAAAGTAGGTGATTTAGTAAAATTTCAGGCAGACCCATAATTAATTATGTTTAATCTCATTAGAATTTTGTTTTTTCTTTCACATTTGGCTTCTTTTACATGACTTTGATGCCATTGGTTTAGAACAGGTTAAGGTATTTTGTACTATAATTCTTATAATTGTATTGTGCACGCCAAAGACAGCACATGTATAGTTTCATTTGAGTGCATTACATTAATATTCTGGTGGTGTTTCCATCCTAAAAATATAATTTCTGGGCATAGATATTATTGGTGTTGGCACAGCAAATGAGGTTTGAAAGCCCATGAAAAGAAAGGGACACTTTGTGCAATCTGTTTTTACAAGCCATAATTACGTCCTGATGAATGTGGATCATTTGCATAGATTTAGCCAGTTTTAAAAACTGTAACATTTTATTCCTAAGCACTAAAAACTAACTAGAGTACAGTAGTGCTGTACTCTACTGTACATGTAATACACAAAGACAAAAAATGCATTAGACCTACTCTAGACCATCGAGTACTTTCTAAGTGAGCAGCAAATTCCTGACACACTCTTAGCTTCACAATATCCCAGTGCAACTTTACAGATGACAGGAGTTAAGTGCAGAAGTACCATAGAGTAGTTTTAGTTAGCACAAAAGCTGCAAACATTTGGATATACTGAAGCCTATTTAGTACCTTAGTAGATATCCCTGTAAGTTAGGCATTACGATAATCTAATATTGATGATGTGAAAACACGTATTAATATTCCAGCATCAGACACAGATCAAGCATCTTAACTGAGCAATGTTATACAGATACCCTCGTAACATTGTCAAAAATCACCTTCACTGTGTCACAGTTAACTCCACAGTTATAGCCAGCAGTCACATCACTCTGCAACTCACAACTGGCAACCCACTGAAGCACTAAGCAGGTGTGAGCCTGGTCTGTACCTACATGGGAGACCTCCTGGGAAAAACTAAGATTGCTGCTGGAAGAGGTGTTAGTGGGGCCAGCAGGGGGCGCTCACCCTGCGGTCCATGTGGGTCCTAATGCCCCAGTATAGTGACGGGGACACTGTACTGTAAACAGGCGCAGTTCTTCGGATGAGACGTAAAACCGAGGTCCTGACTCTCTGTGGTCATTAAAAATCTCAGGGCGTTTCTCGAAAAGAGTAGGGGTGTAACCCCGGCGTCCTGGCCAAATTTCCCATTAGCCTTAACCAATCATGGCCTCCTAATAATCCCCATCTATGAATTGGCTTCATTACTCTGCTCTCCTCCCCACTGATAGCTGATGTGTGGTGAGCGTTCTGGCGCACTATGGCTGCCGTTGCATCATCCAGGTGGATGCTGCACACTGGTGGTGGTGGAGGGGAGTCCCCATTACCTGTAAAGTGCTTTGAGTGGAGTGTCCAGAAAGCGCTATATAAGTGTAAGCAATTATTATTATTATTATTATTATTATTATTATTATTATTGTTATTGTTATTGTTATTATTATTATTACCTCCAAGGTTTCTAGCTTCCATCCCCAATTTTAGCACCTTCAACAAACACAACTTACCAGTTCTGCAAAAGACATGTTGGGCGTCTATGAGCATAACTAGAGTCATATCGCAGTTAAAATAAAGAAGTTGTTGTTTCTATATCTAATTATTAAACACCTGTAAAGTGCATAAATTGCAATTATATTATTTGAACGGTCTACAAGTCAGTGTCATTAGCACAGCTGATAGACCTAAATCCATGATGTTAAATAATTTGCAGTGGACCTCTTTGTCAAATTATTTGACTAAAGGTGAAGATCCTAACCCTGACCCTTGTGGAACACCATAAATAGAACAACATCAGTTTTAAAACCCCTAAGATTTATGAATTAGCTCTTATCTGTTGAACAGGAGCCAAACCAACAAAGGCCAATACAACGTATCTCTAGATAATTCTTGATTTGGTCCAGTATGCTGCCGTGATTGACATTATGAAAAGTTGCATTTTAGGCAGGAAGGAGGAGAATATTGAGTGTGCCAGGGTCAGAGGCCATCAGCAATTCATTAACCACCTTAACAAGGCCTGTTTCAGTACTGTGTCTAAAACCTGATTAAAAATGTGGAAGGAAGTCATTAGATGCAGGATGAGATTGTAATTGAGCTGCCACTGCCTCTTCCAGATTTCTTACATCCAATGTCAAACTGGAAATAAGATGGTAGCTGTGTTTTTTTTTAGCGCAGGTGTGAGAGCAGCAGCCTTTAAGCTATACCTTAAGTACGAGCATTCTTGGACACGTTGATGAGGTTGGTAACAAGTGAGCGCTATCTGGCAGGTGTGTCTGATGAAGTGATATGTAGCTGATTTACCATCATCGTAGTACACTTTATGCTCTTTGCCTATTGGAAACACAGCCAGAACCTCAACCAAGGTGTCTTTGACCATATTCAATTACTTCCGTGCATTTCAAATCCATGAATCCAGAATGCCTTTGTGCCATTTTCTGGGGTTATTTTGTAAAACATATGAGGTAAAAAAGCAATGGATGACATGACAATAACACTGTGATTCCTTCAGTGGTCCAACTAACTTCTTGAGCAATTTGTGGTCGTTTAACCGAGTGGCAGTCAACTGATTTCGGACTGCTTCTAGCTGCAAACAATTCACTTCCTGCCCACTGGACATGCAAGATAGCCAGTAAGGCCTGCTGAGTCTTATTAGATTCTTTCTGTGCAGCAACTGTCTGCACTAGTGGCTTCGAAATGTCTTTCTTGGCTCATTATCAACAATCTTAGAGCAGCGGGATGCTTTCCGAGACAGCAGGAGTTGCTGTCTCCCTCAACCACCACATGGGTAAGCATTTCTCTACGGATAGGGAGTGAAGCCACTTTTTCTTCGCTCGTGGGCTATCAGCCCTAAACATCATACCGAGGTAACCACCAATGAAATAGTACATCTCTGGAGTACAAGCTCTCTTAAAATTCTCAAACCAGGGAGATCCCTATTCGGTTCTTCCTCCAACTGTTGAACAATGTATCTCATAGATAAATCTCCAAATGTTACTGGTTTTCTGACAGTGTTTTTAAGGCTTGGCATTTTCACGTTAGAGGCACTCACAACCACGCTACCAAGCCCTAGTAGTCTGCAGTATGTGATCATACTACTCTCTCGTTGGAACTGTAACGACGTGGCCCTGAGCTGGAAACTGACGCATCTTTATGGCAGGCTGACGAATCCACTTGCTTGGTCCCAGTGAAGGCAAGAGGAGAGGTGAGAGCTGGGGACGCGTTGGAAAACAGACGAAGCAGGGGAAGGTCTGTGCAGCTGGGCTGAATGAGAGGGGGGAGGCACGTTTCAGCAGGGCTGGGAAGCTGTGCTGTCGAGCAGAGCTGCAGCACAGAGATGCTGCACAGTCCCACAGGTCTGACTGGCTGTTAAGCAGTCATGGTAAAAAACGGGGCAAACGGGGATCTGGCTGCCTGCGCGATTCTGTCTTTAAACTGCGATCATGCAGTCAAACCGTATCGGGCAGATTTCAACTCGTTCTGATATGCTGGTTAATGCAAACAACGCTTTCTTATATAGGAAGGAAGCTCAAAGACAGAGCACCTGACCAATGGCAAAGCAGGGTTTAAGTAACCTGAAGCTGACGTGACAATTGCCGGTTAAAGTGGGAGCAGGTAGCAAGGATAGCCGACCCGATTGAGTTCTCATGGCACCAGGAGGTGTTTGACTCTGCTTGTGAATGTGGCTGGTTGCTGTGGAGACTGGAGGGCTGCAAGCTCTGGCTCGCTCAGGCATAAGAGAGACTATTCTTAGTCTGTCTTTCTTCCATTTTGGGAAGAACACACATGTGCATCCCTTCTACACATTATTAAAATGGAAAAAAAAACACTAACCCACTTTCAACAAACACAACTCCTATGGTTTAACTGCCACCTACAAATATATTTTTATTCCGTACCTGCTGAGCTGCTCTGCATGTGCCAAAAAGCAAATGTTGTTTTAAACTAATGATTCAAATATATAGTTTAAAAAATGATTTGCTGTCTTATAGCTGGCTCATAACAGTATCGACAATGGAGGAAATTACTCTGGGGAAAAAATTACCTTCAGACAAAATAATAAAGACAACTGTAATTTTTCTAACAATTGGCTTGAGTGATGTTTGTTTTTGGACAAAACAGTGAAGCAAAGGACATGAATAATTAAAATGAATGGTCTGCCCAGAATACTGTATGTCCTTCAATTGATATTGGGATCTTTGAGCAGATCTCAAAAATGTTCATGAGGCAGTAAGAAATGTGGGTTACAGCTACCAATACAAATGAGTGGATAGGCAATTTTTAATTTTATATTTTTTTGTGCTATGCATTCAACATTTATTAGAGAATGTTTTGCACATGGTATTGATTGTATCTACGTAGACATAGAATCCTTTTGCAGTTCACAACAAGGAAAGATCAATGAAAAGTTACACTAAGAGAAAGGAAATGATTTACAGAGAATACAAAAGGGACCAAGATGATGTAAAATGGAGAGAAGACAGCTTTAAACACAGGTTAAGAAATGTATGAGATGAGCCATAAGAGAGAAAGAAGTATATTGTTGTTGTGGGATTTAAAAACTAAATCCAAGGACTTTTTCAGTATTTCACAAGCAAAGGATTAAGAAGGGAAGATGTAAAAACTTAGGGATACAAATGGTCTGACAGGGAGATGCAAATATTTTAAATTAGATGTTTACCTTTTAGATAACTTTACACATGTGTTTACAAAGGAAGAAATGAATAGTTTGTAAAAAGACAAAAGCATTTGTTTCTATCACTTTCCAGGATATCAGAAAATTAATGTGCTCAATTCAGATAAACAAATTTCCAAACATATATTATTATTATATTTATATTATTATTATTATTATTATTATTATTATTATTATTATTGTTGTTGTTGTTGTTGTTGTTGTTAAAGCAAAGGGGAACACATTGCATCTCCTGTTTTTGGAAGATTAATTTAGGAATACACATACGTGATGTCAAATAATTCATTATTGTAATTATTAACTATTTAGCTTTTGACAAAAATACAAATTATGATACACCCATAGAAAGAACCATCAATTTTTACTTTTTGTATTAATTTGCATATGAGCAACAATAATTTAAGTCCAGTATTAATATCATTGTGTTTTGGGTGATACATTTCTTATAGGCTTTAATTCCACACACTGTAGCTGTCCCCATAGGCAGTAAAGTGTTTCTCTTATGTGGCAGCCTGTTGACAGAAGAGGTTTCAAAGTTTCAGAATTTTCAAATTCTGAGTTTGTTTCTTGGTGGTGTTTTAAGCCTCAACAACAACAGCACCTTGCAGCTTTTGGCAAAAGAGCAAATTTGATATAAGCATCCTTATACAGTCCTTATGCATACAGTGCATTTACTGTACTTCATTGTTGTGATGTCACATATCACAGATAAGTAATGGGAGGTTGGAGTGTGTTGTAGCAGTATTAATTTCAAGGTTAACACGGTCGATTCACTGCATTAGAAGTAGTTTAAAGCTCATACAACTTCATCAAAGCCCAACCCATCAAATTACAAAGATTGTTTTGTTGACATTCCAACAGTACAGTACAATTTTGAGAAATGCTTTTTTCATTGCACATTACATTTATCTGCAATAAAGGGGGAATTTTGGGTAGGTCTGACAGGTGCCAGCTACAAGCTTTGGGATAAGAGTGCTCCAAAGTCAGTGCAATACTAACTATACTAACTGATGTCAGTGCATTCCCATGATTCAACGTGGTAAAATGTGGTAAACCAATTAAATCATAGGAAAATCCATGGTCAGACCATACTAAAACCATGGAAATAGCATGAAAATTCTATGGGAAATTTACCTTGGTAGATTGTCATAAACAGTTACCAATTGAATATACAATTTGTTTCTGACATTAAGAAATGCTGCAAACTACTATAAGAAAGCAGACACCATGGTACAAACAGTTTTAATTACAGTATTGTCTGATCTTAACCCCTGGAGTTGAGCTCTGAGTGAGGCTGGCTGTGACTAATTATCAGCACTGATTGTTGGGAACGTCCCTCTGAGAAAACCCCAGTACAAAGGATTACGGTAGGTTGTATCCTACAGGAACCATGCATTTAAAAACAAATGTTTTAAATTTCTCAAAAACATAACCAAACAAAATAGCACCTTTGCAGTCTGTTAGGTGAAGACAGGGCAGTAGCTTTCACAGAGTGTGTGATCTTTGTGTCTTTTTTCAGTATAATAAAATATTATAGGTACACAACAGCAATATGACCATCCCTCTAAAATGAATTTTTCGGAATGGCAGCATGTATCATTTCAAATAAAAGGGAACATAATTTAGACAAGAAAGTCTAATAAAATTCAGTAAGACTTCCATCAATTGACCCTGCTTTAACTCAGGTGAGGATATACAGTAGGCATCTCCACTACTTCTGCATCTGCAGGAGAAAGACAAGGTTAATGAAGAGACTGGAGAAGACTCTCCACTTTCCCTGATCATAATGAATGTCTAAACTACATAATTAAGACTAGAAGAAGCAAAATGTGGAGTTTATCGGTATGGGATCTGAGAGCAGTATCTCACTTGCTGATCTAAATAGAGTATCTGGAAAGTGCTGATTGCAGTGGAGTCTCAGGACTGAAAGGCTTTGTCAGTTACCATGTGAATTATAATTCTATCTAGATCTACTTGAGAAAATCACTATGATGTCTAAACACCAAATGGAATTCTTTTCCTTTTAGGTTAACTTCCTATGTAGTAATATTATAACGATTGAGTTGTTGTGCATGTTCTGAAAATGATAACTTGGTGGTCAGTAATTTTGCTAAGACAAGATTTACAGTATGCAGGCCAGGGGCCAATGCAGGAATTATCTTTAATAAAGCCTGGAATTGCATCCAATATAATGCTAGGCTCATTGACCAAACCATGGTTGAAAAAAAAAAAATCCTCTTGAACCAAACTTCTGTCCTTTTGTAGTAGCAGAGTGTTCAGAACCAGTGGGGAACCCTTGAAAGGTATTAGTACGAATCTACAGAAATTGGCAAGGAGTTCAGATGGTGATATGGATTGTTATCATGCTCCAAGTTGGTAAGTTAAGTTCTGTTATTGTCAACATGTTCAAACACCATTGTACCATTTGTAAGTCCTGTCTGAGATATATTGGACTCTCTCAGGCTTAAAACTGAAGGGATGCATACTACAATTGACTTAACCCTTTTCTTTATATTGTTCTCCTCTTCCTCTTTACAAGTCAGTATGAGAATAGGAATGAGAAAACAAAGAGAATAAATAATTAAAACAATTAAGTAAAGCATTGCTTTAAACAAAACAGGTGGTTGACATCTAGGATTATTTCAGTCCAGACAGATTTCTAATATTTCAGGTGAACGTTATGCCTAAACAAATATAGTAGTTGTTATGATAAAAATTGGTAACAGGTCTTAATATCTAACAATAGAAAGAGACCGAATTCCCGCCTGAAAAAGTCCTGAAACTCCTATGAAGGTTCATGTTTGCCAGAGGGTAGTTGTTTGCCTGTTTTTTTCAACAGGTTTCTTCTTCAGCCTCTTGGGTGTTTGCTGCCAGTCATTCAACCATGTTTTTGTGAGATAATTCTTCTCTATTCTTTTGCAGACGAGGAATGTCACTTTTAACACTTTGCTTGCATGTTGTGTTTTATGCCATAAATAAAAGGTTGCAATTACAATCTGTGATAATTTACCAATGATTCAATCAGTTAATCTAATCAACCAATTTTGATTTTCTTTTTATTCCTAGCACCACACCATTTAATAAAGTTTTATGATTGGTGTTGTGAGAGGGATTCATTGCTATTGTATTAACAATATTTATTACATTTAAGATTTCTAATCTCAGTTCCGTATATATATATGATAGAAAATGCTTTTATAATATTTCTCCTTATGTCATGAGTCCACGTGCCTCCACATTGATTTCTCCATCTATTTGAACCTCATAGCCTTGGATAATGAATATGAATGTGTGTATTAAAATTTTCAGTTTAAGAGATACCTGAAAATCCAGTTTGAAACAAGCTGTTACGCATGTTTTTCCCAGCAGCAAATGTTTTTATTCAGCATTTTTCATGTCTCCTGGCCTGTGGAAGCCATTGTAAACATGTGTTGTCATTATGCAACCTGAAAAGTTTCCCGAAAAGCAGGCATTTCTCTAGAAATGAAAAAAAAATACATTTGCTTTTTCGTGCTTTATTTACACTCGTTTTGGTCAAATAAAGAGCAAAGTATAGCGCAAAATTCTATAGTTGTATAAAATCTTTATTTTGTGAATGGGAGGCAACAATAGTCAATAATACTGCCTCCATACTCCTTGGTAGAAGAAAGAAACATCTTCCTCTCTGTTTCCACATCTGCCTTTGCGCAGAGAAAAGTGCCCAAAGAGTGTACAGTACGTAAAGCAATTGAGCGTCTCTGGCAGAAGAGCAGATGTCGCCCACTGTTTATGTGTTCTGTGAGAGCTTAGTCAATGTTTCTGTCGATCCGTGGCTCCTCCCTCCAGAGAACAGCTGCACAAGCGATGCAGTCGGCCAGCAGCTTTGACAGCACCTGCCGTGCAAGCTGTCCCTATTGTGTGCCCCTGAGGAACCCGGCAAAGGCTTTATCGTGGTCTTCTACACAGTCATTGTGAACACATTTTGAAGTGACGTGGCCTGAGTAACACCCCTACTCTCTTTGTTAAGGTCCAAGGGATTTATAATGACAATGGAGAGTCAGGACCTTGGCTTTACGAAGGGCAGTGCCTTTTTTTGCAGTATAGTGTTGCCATTGATATACTGGGGCATTATGACCCACTCAGACTGCAGGGTGAGCACCCCCTACTGGTCCCACTAACACCTCTTCCAGCAGCAGCCTTAGCTTTCTCAGATACTGACCAGGCTCACACCTGCTGAACTGCAGTGGTTTGCCAGTTGCAGGGTGATATACTGTGGCTGCTGGTTGCTCTTTCACGGTTCTTAAATACAGCATGTTGATATGACTTGACATTTGGAAGACTGAGTGAACAGTAGATTCAACCCCAAGAGCCATTGTGTATTATTTTGAGATCTGACTTTACAGAACTGCATAGTCATTTTTCAGTCAGATTAACATTTTTATTAATTCATTATCCCCTTGGTCATCTAGTCGATAGATTATTCAACAGAGACTGGGCATAACTAGCTTTCCAGAACTTCTCTATTGCTAATTATATTTATACAATAAAATAACAAGAAATCAAATTAAGAGTCTTTTAGAACTTGTTTTTTAGGCCAAAAGGGAGGATGTTTTGTAGCACTTCGTGTTCGTACTTCATAATTCGAGTGCTGATTCACCACTTGCAAGCTCGGAAATGCATAATGTATGGGCAGGAAAAGGAGTGGTAGTAAGGCACTGTTTACGTAATGCTTTGATGAATAATTTGTACTTCAGACATCCAGGTATGGGCAATGTTTTCCTATTTTTCGTCATGTAAGTGTGCTTAATATTTCCCAACACATTTAAGAAAAAGAGGTATATACAGGCAGCAAAACAAAATTAAGGCAGTGATTTAAAGAAAAATTGTGGTGTGCAATATTAGTATGCAAACTATTTACCCTGTCTTCTCCAAGAAGGGACTAGATGGGATACTCAGATCAATTAGCTCCTAAAACCCAATTGGACTAGATGGGCCTAATAATCTCTTATGTGGATACATTCTTCTGTTCATATGGTCTGCCAGTTATCATATGGTATAAATCAAGACCATTTACAGTAAATATACAGTAAGTGATGTACTGCCGACCATGTAAAACAAACCCCCCATAAGTCATTTTAATGAGTTATTTAGGTTTAGCATTAAATGCAACTCTAATACACAATGTCATTTTCCTTCTCTCTCTGGTGAAATTGTTATATTCTCATTTCACCCCATGTGAGAGATGAGAATTATTTAGCCTACTGCCTGAAGCATTATACTACCCTAGATACACTTCAGACCTCCATGCTTTGGAATCTTTACCTTTCTGGTTGTGAGCTAAAAACAGAAAATAAAGCCAACTGTCTTTTCAATGTGATCAGTGATCGCTCAGGTTTGGCTTTTCTCCTGCTTTCCTCTTATTGTTGGCTACTAAGCTGGTCTAAGCTCCTCTATTATTTTTCTGGTTACAAAAGGAGTCACCTGTTATTTTTTGAAAAAAGGATAGCATTGGATAACACGCCCATGGGCTGCTCTGCTGGTTGTACCAGTACTGAGCTACCAACACACAACGACACAAAAGCTTTTCTTTTGCAGAACAGAATCTGGACTTCAATCGCTTTCAAACGCTTGGGTCATCATCGCTTTTCATAATCACCAAAAATCCAAGTGCTCATTACTGTGTTGATGAGCACTACACTAGATGTGGGTGGTGTTCAGAGCTGTATTATAATCATCCTTCTTTTGGAAAATTCTAACATCATTTCTAACACAACAATAACGTGATGGTTGGCAGAAAAAATGTTCACATGACATGGTGCAGGGTATTTTTTGTGCTTAGATTTTTGGCCTGTTATCTATGCTTGCCTTATCTTCTTTGGTCTTCTGACACTTGATCTCTGGCTTATTCTGTCTACCAAATTACTAGGTATGGGTGAAAGGGTCTTATCCTATTATGCTCCTAATTATGGAATACCCTATTGAATTCATGATGGCTGAGTCCTTGTCTGTTTTTAAATCGGACCTTAAGACCTATTTGTCTGTGCTTACATTGATTTCAATTGTATTTTATGTTATGATTTTACCAGTGCTACATTCCCTCATATCTTATGCTTCCTGCACATCGCTTTAAGATATTTTGAAGATAAAAGTTGATTTACAAAATAAAGCGTATGATTATTAAAGAACAGAAAGTGAAAGAAAGAATAAAAGAGGGATTCCTGGGACACCGCAAAATTCACGGAAAAGGCTCAGCCAAAAATGGAAAAAAAAGGTATTAGGAAAGGGCTGGATTCATCTGGCTGTCAAGATAAGAAGGGAAGGCATGCGTAGCAATATTAAATTTATCATTGGAGACTAAGGGTATCTAATGGTCTTCAGTTTGAAATAGTGCAGTATATCTCTGACACAGGGTGGGACAGCCTATCTCCACTTTAACAAGAAGAGACGGTTGGATCATTAATCATGCAAGTCTAGTCAAACGCATCTCCCCAGGTACAGTACACTCTAAAAGACTGCAACAAGGGTGTGAGATCTGTGGCACAGAGGCATTGTTTTTTAAAGACATGAGGCACTTTGTTTCCCTCCTGAGTTTTAATTTCTTTTCACCAAGCTTAACGTCCAACAGGTTGAATCACCTCATCACCTACGCCCAATAAACTCTTAACTAGAGAATTCATTTAGTGTCTTTTAAAGCCGTTTGAGTGTGTCACTGTCAGCCTGAGTGATCAATTAATCAAAAAGAGACCAAAAACATGTAATCAATAAATATAAATTCCATACACTTATTTAACAAACACATACTTGGAAGAGTGATAAGTTTCTTTTGAGGTTCAGTACAGGACATAGTTTATGATTAACTGCAGTATTTTGAATAACTTCCCACATCTCCATTACTGCTGCCTCTTTAATATCTGTTTGCTTCCCTACATCAGACCAATAAGTTTTAATTTTTTATGTGACAGAGACTGAATTCACAGTTTTAATTAAAATATAATTTCTATAAAAGGAGGATCAATCTACTGGAGTTGGAGTTGGCTCTTCTAAATAGACTTGATTTTAAAGGGTGCCGTAAAACAGTATGTTTTTATTGAAGGCAGTTTTGATTTTGTTTTAATCCCAAAACATGTATCTTGTTTTTCAAGACTTACCAAGACACATCAGTGGGGGAAGCCTTAAAGAGAATATGCAATTAAAATTTAATGAGGGAAATGTATGAAGACCTGTTGAATAAAACAAGCAAAGCACTCCCACTGGAGTTCTGAATCTCAATAGGCTTAATCCAGCACAGACCTGTGTCTGGAGCAGCTCTTCCTCAAACAGCAAATATGTTATATTGAATTTACAAAGAATAGTGAATAACTGTTTTTTTATTTGTTTGGTGAGTGGACACAATAGGATATCAGAAAACAATTATTCCATTGAACATTTTTTTGTGTGCAAAAAGCATTATTTTTTGGGTAGCTTCTTAATTAAACTACAATGCCAGGAGATCTTTCTCCCACATGTATTCTTTTCTTGGGCATACTTCCTCTGGGATTGTGCAGAAGTAGGTTAGACTCCCAGGTTGGCAGTATTTATAGTTTTCTTCACCTCTTGAGAAAACTGCTGGAAAGGTCAGCCCTCATCCTCGAACACTAACTTGGATTTGTCATTAAAATATTTTTCATTAAAACAAATGATTTCTCTATAACAAGTAAAGGGAAGACAATTTGGAAAAACATGTAGAATAAGCAGTCTGGGAAATGGCATAGACTGAAACTACTCTTGTACTGTAACTCTTGAAAGTGTTGCAAATTTACATCTTTTCTGAAGAAATAATGACAATTAAGATATGCTGAGGTATAGGGATGTTTCCCAAGGAAGAATTTAGTTATGTTAATGTGAGGCCAGTGAACCAACCCAATATCTAAAAGGAATACTATTGTTGAACCTTTGCATTTATATTGTGTTTTCTCCTTAGAAATTCAGAAGTTGATCATGAATAATAATGACAGGCCTAGAAATGGTAATAATGTATCCATTTCATGTATTTAAGAATAGATCTACCATGTTTCAGTTTGTGTGGCAATCAATGTTTATAACACACTGAATAAATAAGGAGCAAGCCGGTTTACAAATGTATTATAATCATTAGAATGCTAACTAAATTGTGATTGATTTGTGTGCTTTAGAGATAATTGATTTGGTTGTGTAAATACTTTTTCTCTCAAAGTCATACAAATACCTTTAGCTATTATCTCTGCAATTGATTGACTCATTCTATAATCTAATTTTTTGAACAACACAGTTCAGACGATACAATCTATATAGTTTCTGCTGGGTTATGTTCTAAGTGTCATTGTGAAAATGCATTTCATTTCAGCTGTAAGAGCCTCTGAAATTAATATTGCACACATTAGACCCCTGCATGTATCCTTCCCACACGCCACAAAGAACATGGAATAATGAGTGGAGACTGCACCAATGAAGTGTATACACAATCAACAGTAAGACATGGCACTGGATTTAAGCCTGCCTTATTTGTGGGATTGCCCCTAGAAAATGAGTTACAATGTCAGACAATGTATAATTCAAACCATTAGATTAACTATCCCATGAAGAGATCTTTGTAGTCACTAGAAAGAAAAATACCTTTCTCTTCTCGCCAAAAGGAGACTTTTGCAACTCAGAAAAAAAGCCAGAGGTCCAAAGCTGTCTTTTCAAAATAGGGAGTTGAACCATCAGTACCAGTGAAAGGGTGGTGGATGTCAGCTGTTTAGGTTGGCAGGCAGTGTGGCCTACCTGGGATTGCCAAAAGAGACACACGAAATATGGCCATAAGGTAAAATAGTGTATATAACTTTGAAAGACCAACATGTTTTGGAGTTCTACCTACAGATGCAGCCATTCAAAATGCGCGGGCGATACCGCATTATTTTCCGGTACGCTGTACGCAGTCTACCGCGAGTTACCGGTAAATACCGCGAGTTACCGGTAAATACCGCTAGCAAAATAATAGTATCCGGAATTTCCGCAAGGTGGAGCTAATAAAGCTCAACCTCTCATGTTTGAGCTGTCGCCATCAAAGTCTTTAACGAAGATATTACTAATAGTATTAATAATGAATGACCTTGGACAAGCTGTAAGTGTAAACTCAAAGTATTGCCCTGGTCCACATTCTTTTTTTCATTGACCGTCTTTGTAAAAGTAACACCACAGCATTTCGCAATCACGCATTTGTTTCCAATCATGCAAAGTACATGAGTGCAGTTTTTGACTTTTTCTAAATTGCAACCCATAAATAAAGCTGATACAGTTTAGACTTACTGTATTTCAAACTGTATTACAGCAGCACATTGGACAATGCAACGTAAATTGCAAAAATGCACTTGGAATCTGTCCAAGCCCTACTACGAAAATTATTTAAACTGTGACACTTATCATTCATCTTTAAATAAACTTTATTTTATATAGCGTTTTAAGCGAATAGGTAATTAGATTGCTCATAAACCTAATCGCTTTTTCTACATAAACACAGCGTGATTGCTCTCTGAAAATGCTTTTTCTTTATATTTAGGCTCAGATTTCAACTATAGATCGTATTATTATAAACTTTCTTGGAAAAATGTCTTTTATGTAAACCATGTTTGCTATTAATTCATTTAGGGCTAGAATACGTTCATTGTCTTCCAATCGAGTCGAGTTGACATTGGAAGCTTGCCACGCCCGGATTGTTACACCAACGCATTAGCATGTTAAAGCGATTTCATTGAGGAGTCTAGCTTTCTTAACTAGTAAGTACTGTGCTTCCTACTTTGAAAATACCTGTGAAACCGGTTTAATTCGTCACAGCCAGCACTCCCGCAGAGAGGGGGGTTGTACTCGTTAATGTCTTAGCACAAAGCAGAAACTGATTGTATTTTCCGAAGACATACAAGTGGAAAGATTACAGATTTTAATCGTCTTTTTTCTGAACCAGGGAAAATCTGATCATGTTTCTCTATAACAATAATAAAAAACTTTTATACTAAAGAATATTACTTAGTAATATTAATCATCACATTACTACCAAAAAAGTCGCCCCAACAACAAAGACATGATTTCATCATAACACCCTGCCAAGTGGCGAGATATGATTCCTTTGTTGTTTTTGCATAAAGGTTTAAACGATTTTTATGGTTTGGTTAATAATGCAGTTTGTAAATCCATATTTACCAAACAAATGATAGCTGGAAAGCCTGCTTTTAGCAAGGGCAAACCTGATGTTGAAAGAAGTTGTTACTCTACAAAACCTTTTTCGTTTAAAGCAACAGGTGGGGTCATCTGCCTTTGGGAAATATCATCCCGCGAAGGATATTTTATTCTTAAATTCAGGTTTGGGGCCTTGTTAGGACAAATAGGGACTTTGTTAATTTGTTTGTCACACGAATCATTATCTTCAAGTATGAAGTGCACAGTACAGGGTTCATGTTCTGCTGTCATGGTGGTCTGAAAATGATTTCTTTTTGTATATTAGCTCTCTTCTCAGTACACCGTATAGCTCTGGCTGTATGGAAGGTTTTGTGTTATCCTGAGGTATTCCAGACAAGAAACATCTCTGAAGACAATTCCTTGGTTTCATGTTTCAGCAGGTTGTTTTGAGTGTCTGAACATTGTCTCTTTGCACCTGTAGTTATTTGCAGCTGGGAAAGCTAATGATTATGATCTGGGAATGTAACTGAGATTTTTTTTCCATAATAAGCAGCTTTGCAGCAGGTTATTTGTTTTCACTGCTTGAGAGGTATTGGAATGCTGCAAGCAAACATGCAGCTGTACAGTGGAGCAGTTTTTAATGTCATGCTCTTAAGAAATAAAACCTTTAGACAATTAGGAGGTACTGGTATTCACAAGGTAGAAGGTGGTGTTTTCAGAGGCCTAAAGGAAAACTGTTATACAGATGCAGCCATTCAAAATGCGCAGGCGATACCGCATTATTTTGCGGTACGCTGTACGCAGTCTGCCGCAAGCTACTGGTAAATACCGCGAGTTACCATAAATTCTTCTATAATACGACAAGCAAAATAATAGTATCCGGAATTTTCGCAAGGTGGAGCTAATAAAGCTCAACCTCTCATGTTTGAGCTGTGGCCATCAAAGTCTTTAACGAAGATATTACTAATAGTATTAATAATGAATGACCTTGGACAAGCTGTACTGTAAGTGTAAACTCAAAGTATTGCCCTGGTCAACATTCTTTTTTTCATTGACCGTCTTTGTAAAAGTAACACCACAGCATTTCTCAATCACGCATTTGTTTCCAATCATGCAAAGTACAGTGATTCACCATGCCTTTCACATGCTCATAAAAGAGATTGATTTAGGAACATAAACATATTACCGTATGCAAACTGTACTGTATACAGTATGTATATGTATATTTAATGTCTTAACTGTGCCCGTTTAAGTATTGAATATTCATATCTAATTTTACCACTGAAGGGAAATCATAGTAGCTGAACATAAAAAGAATAGGAGCATACTGCAACGCGTGTGAAGGCCATAAACAATATTAATTTTGGAACATAAACATACAGTATATGGCTGGTCTCTGTACTTTAAAGAAAACATACACTAAACATGGTTTCATTATGACCAGAATCGGTCTTGAGATATTTTTAACTTGATTTACAGTATTTGAGAGGTATGTCTTAACACCGATACTACAGTGCTTAAGTACTGCTCACGTATATGTTTCTAGGTTTATATTATGCATTTCATACGGTCAAATTACTTTTGAGCAACTAATAAGAAGCGCAAAACGGTATGCGTTTTAGTTTCGTTTTGTGCTGGGACCCGTGGATTGATTAGAGATTTGAAGTACATACAAGTCATTTTTTAAATGTTGTAGTTCGTCTTGAAAAAAAGTTACGAGTACATCATCTATCAACAATTACACAGGTTCTGTTTCCATATTGCGGATTTTGGTTACGTAATATTATTTTCTAGATTTCACGTTGTGAATATATGATGTGGGCAAACAGAGCCGCAAAGAAGTACATTATTGGTTGTTGTTGTTTTTTTTTGCAGTTTTATCTAGAACAAGCGATGCTTAAACCTTTGTCTGATTCTTGTGAAACTATCCACACGACAGTTACAGTACCTAGGAGTTGACTTCAGTGATGTCACTGATGGGATGTTTCTAAAAATCCATCCTCTGTAAAACATCTTCTCTAGTTGTCCTGCATATGTATTCGCTAATGAAGTTGTGTGTTCTGAGCCTGGATCTCTACATTTCTGTATGAACCAGCTAAGAGGGCTAAAGACAGTTTGTGTTTAAATTGAGTGTAAGGCAATTTATGCTTCTAAAGTCATGGTCAGCATTTATTTTTGTACTGTGCTGTAAACTTGTTCTGTGCCAAGTCACATTATTTTATAGCGTTTTTATAGCGTTATCAAATCCGGTGGCACTGTGTGTTAGTTTCCTGACTCCCATGTCACATGGTCTGTGATTGAAACCTGTAAAACCGGTTTAATTCGTCACAGCCAGCACTCTTCAGGTGTGAGGGTCTTCTGCTCAGAATGAAACGCTAAAATGTTTGTGTATATTCTAATGGTAGTGGGGGCAGGGTGTGTGGGAACAGGTTTGGTTGAAATTGCATTGGAGATCTATGTTCTTCACACCTGAAACATTTTCTCTGAAAGCATTTTCTTCGCAGTTTAACCGATCTTGTTACAGCATGTTACAGTTTACTATTTTTAACCATATTAATTTTAAGTGCTTAATGTAAAATCTTGTAAAAATATATTTTCATTGTTCAAATATACATTAAGTCTGACTATCATATAATAAGTTAAATACAAAACTAAAGAAAAAATAGGGTTAAATATAATTCAAAATATTTTGCTAACAATGTTAACTGTTTATGAATAATAAAATGTATTAACTAAGGAGTAGGATGGCACAGTTGTTAGTATGTTTTTTGTTTTGTTTCTTTTTCATAAATACAACAGTAGTACCTGATGTCTCAGTGGCTTTCAAAATTAAATTATGCATGCAAACCTGTGAACTAGAAAGATAACTAAGATATCCATCCATTTATAATGGTGGCAAAGTGGTTAGCATTGCTATCTTGCAGCACTGGGGTCCTAGGTTCAATTCCTGCCATCCTGTGTGTGTGGGGTTTATATGGTTTATGGGAAAACTGGCCCTGGTGTGTGTGTGTTTGTGTCTGTCTGTCCTGTGATGGACTGGCGCTATGTCCAGGGTGTATTCTGCCTTGTGTCCGTCGCTTACTGGGATAGGCTCCAAATCCTCTGTACTGGATAAAGAGATTAGAAATGGAAGTAAAGGCACTGTGCGGATGGAACTATACACGGTGTTAGAAACCCACTATGAAATGGCAGCATCTCACTGAGAATAAAATATTTTATAGTGCTGGCTTAAGGAAACAGCCTTTCCACCTCTCTTGCACATCAGTATCCATACCTAGTTATTTAAACAAATATCGTGTAAATTTCGCTTTGTTACTGATAGGTTAAGCTTTCGAAACTCTGCCCCAAAGTCATGTGACTGATTTTTCACCCTGTTTCGTTGGTTAAATGCAATGATCACAAGCACCACCATAGTAACTGGGATGTGTAGTTTTTAATTCCGTTTGAATTATAACTGTACGTACTGTCTTCATATTTGGCCAGGGCTTTAAAGAGAAGGCGCGCCAAAAAATGTCGGTGCCGTCGTCTCCGCTTTAAAGGTACCCCCGTGCTGGAAGAATTTGACCTCAGAACGTTTGCCCAGCGTAGTTATAGTGGACATAAAAACAAGAGTTCACTGGCATTATATCCTAGAAGACACAGACCGGCGCCAGACCGGTAAATGCTTGATGAACTAGGGATTGGACAGTTTCCAAGTGCTTGTACAATCGATGGAAATGTTCAAATAAATGTGCAAAAGAAATAAACAAAATAATCATTTATTTCTTTATCATAGTGGCTTGGTAATGTCCTCTCTTTGCTAGTTAGTGGCTGTGTTTCTGTGTTGGGCGGCAACGGGTGACTGTTCTCAGGCGGAAGATGTAAACAATAATTAAATGTGATAAAGTATAGTTTGGATGTTTATACATTCATGTTAATCGTATTCTTGATTTATTTCAATAAGTGTTCATGTTTCATTTGCTAACTTAGAGCATATTGTGCAATGAAGAATAAAATAGCTGCATGACAAGTGACTTCCTACTCTCAGTGGAAATTAAAAGGTAGCCTGATAAATTATAAGACAGTAAGAAAGGTTCCAATCAGGAGGAGACAATTCTTTCCATTTTTTTTGTTTGATTGCTGGTAGCAAACTGATCTGAGGATCTACTCCAGCTCTTTCTCTTTTTATCATACAGTACATTTTATTTTCTTGCTTTCTGAAACACAATATAACAAAAAATAACCTCACAAACTCAAAGAAAAAATCCTTGCTCCCCCCCTCCCCTTGGCAGTACTTCCTCCCATGCTTTTAACTAAGGGCATCTAAAATACTGTCAAACAGCTACAATGGTATCTCTGTACAAGGCTTTGACTGTGTCAATCACAGCACCTACCGTTCCCTTACCAGCAACAACATGGATTCTAACACTCAGACATTAAAAAAAGTCAGGCCAAGAGAGAAAATACCGAGCTTTACAACATGCGGTACCAGTAACATTTTACCCACAGTAGACTCACCAACCAGATGTGTTTCAGTTTCTGTGATAAGCTTAGATTAATCATATCCTCTCCTCTAGTAGGAGCACCAAGTGTAAACATGTAACGTCCCTATTAAAAATAATGGCAAAACAGAAGTTCACTCTTTCTAGAACATACCTTCCTATGGACACTCCTAAAATGTATAAAATAGTGTCCACAGCATCTCATAATAGAGGCAAATGGGGAACTACAAACTCATTTCATACAATGCCATCCATGAGGGGTTAAATACACCCTGAGAGAAATTAATTTCTGGATAATTCAACGGCTGTGATTTCTGGAATATGTATTATCCCAAATATTTTCAAAAGAAATTGAATCATTTCAATGAATCTGTGCCATTCAAGTACCTGCTCCAGACAGTAACCACTGCTAAGGGTTTATATGAAGCTTGCATTAAAAAATGTCATGTTCCCATAAAAAAGTCATGCCTTGGAGTATAGACCCCCAAAGGAATGCCATAGACTCAAACTGCAAAATAAACACATACAGAAAGAAAGTATTTGTATTGTAATTGCAAATCCTGGTATGAGTGATTGGTATGACTTTCCTCATTACAAATCTCTTATTAGAATTTAAATTTCTCTGTAACTCCAGGTCAGAACAGAGAAAATGTAACTGCCTTAAGGAGTTTACGATTATGAAAAATAGAAGGATAAGCATGATACGTATGTCTTCTGTCATTTTCTAAGTCATGTTACTGAGCACCAAATCTTATTGAGAATATGAATCCATTTAAGGTTTATACCATTAAAGTAAAGGTTTATTCCATGCTGAAAATGTTTGTACCAGACTTTTTTGAGGCCTGTTTAATTGTGTCTGAAGTAAATAAATTTTATTGTTAAAAAGATCCTTGAAAATGTCACTACTAAAGTTAGCTGGTACTGTTGGTATTGTAAGTGGCAAGTAGAGCTCATATTTTAGATTTTGTGTAGTTGCTAGCGTTGAACTGTGTGTTGGATGCACATGAATTGAAGGAATGGGCAAACATAGCTGATGCGGATCCACAGAGCCAGCATATTAAGATGTTTATAATTAGAGGCAATTTGTTTAAATAACTAGGTATGGATACTGATGTGCAAGAGAGGTGGAAAGGCTGTTTCCTTAAGCCAGCACTACAAAATGTTTTATTCTCAGTGAGATGATGCCATTTCATAGTGGGTTTCTAACACTGTGTATAGTTCCATCCACACAGTGCCTTTACTTCCATCCATTTCTAATCTCTTTATCCAGTACAGAGGATTTGGAGCCTATCCCAGTAAGCGACGGACACAAGGCAGAATACACCCTGGACATAGCGCCAGTCCATCACAGGACAGATAGACACAAACACACACACACCAGGGCCAGTTTAAATCTAACCTCAGAACCTTTCTTTTCAGAAGACTTAGTGTCTGTATCTGCTTCATTTTCTAATTTTGGTAGCACCTCTAACTGCTTGTCTTTCTTATATGCATTTACTTTGTAATCTGTGGTCCTTTTATCTGTTTTTACATCTACTGTATTGCTTTGAGATGCCACCTTTAATGGTGATATATCAAATAAAGTTTTTTATTATTGTTATAGGGAAACATGATCAGATTTTCCCTGGTTCAGAAAAAAAGATCTAAAGTATACTAGTTTGTCACTCTTCTCATTCCCTTTGCTAAATGACTTTTCATACTAATCTGATCAATCTAACTGCCAGTTTTCTGTGCTTTCTCTATCCTGCTAGATTTGCAATTATTCTGAAAATTTTCATCTTGAAATAACTCATTTCTAAATACCCTTTTCACTGTTAACATCTTGCAGCAACTCTGCGACAAAATATAAACTCTGACAGTTCATCCTGCTACCAACATTAAATAAAACAAATCTTAAGATTTCTATATTTATGTCTTTATTTAGTGGTTTCATTAGTGACAAAGGCTAAACTTTCTTGGGAAAATGTCTTTTATGTGTTGCGGAAAAAACTGACTTGCTTTAACAAAATATGTGTACAAATCCTTTCACCTGGCGTAGTTAGAAATTATGGAACGCTCTGTTAAAAGCAAGGGAGTTTTTATGTCCGTTGCAGTTCTTTTGCAACATGAATATAATTATATCGTTATTAATTTCTTGAGATACGCGATTCCATATTATATTCCCTTTTAATCAAATTCTAAAAGTATGCTTGTTGACTCCGGCATCGCGTTAGTTAAAGACTTCGATGCTTAAAATGTTTAGGGAGAAATGGAATACTGGTGTGTATGTTTTCTTTAAAGTACCGAGACCAGCCATATACTGTATGTTTAAGTTCCAAAATTAATATCGTTTATGGACTTCACACGCGTTGCAGTATGCTCCTATTCTTTTTATGCTCAGACACTAAGATCTCCCTTCTGCTTTGTGTAAGGATGGTATCAAAAGCAATCTTAAGTGGTGAGAAAGCTGTGCTCAATGTATTTAAGGGACTTAAAAGTAAAAGGAGATGTTTCATATTGCTTGACTAATTTTAAAAACTAAGTTATAAATGCAGACGCTCCCTCGGTGCGCTGCTCTGGTGCGCCAGCTCTTACACAGTGCCTGTCTGCCGTAAGCGTTACAATATACATACCCAACACTGCTTGTACCCATCTGTCATGCAAATAAAACACCTTGAATTGAATTGAATTGAGGGGAGAGGGGGGGAATACTAAAGCCAATACTGGCTCAATACCCTCAATGGGCTTTGACGTGCTAATGCGTTGGTTTAACAGTCCGAGTGTGGCAGGCTTCCAATGTCAACTCGACTCGATTGGAAGACAATGAACGTATTTTGTGATATTTAGAAATATAAATTTGTTTGGTGCGAGTGAGGTTTTATTTAATCTCTGACCAAGGGAAACGTTTCATTTTTTCAAAGAAATGTTTGTTAAAAAATAAAGTCATAGTACCATGGGATTCAATCACAGACCATGTGACATGAGAGTCAGGAAACTAACACACAGCGCCACCGGATTTAATAACGCAATAAAAACGCTATAAAATAATGTGACTAGGCACAGAAAAAGTTTACAGCACAGTACAATAATAAATGCTGACCATGACTTTAGAAGCATAAATTACCTTACACTCAATTTAAACACAAGCTGTCTTTCTGTATGAACCTCTAAGCTGGTTCATACAGAAAATGTAGAAATGCATTAGCCTGATTTTGATTAAAAAACATATAATTAAACACGCATTTGCGATTTAAATCAGAACACAATTTAAATCAATATAAATGTTTATATTGTAATGCATACTGTCCAGCCTCCATTTCTCTATAAAAATGTACTCTGTTGCACACACACACACAATAGAAGCAGGAACCGCTGTCAGAAGGGAAGATATGTTCAAAATATCGCAAATATCGATCATGTTGCGATATTTTGAAATATAAAAGTCAATTGATTGTCCATAATATTGCTATTCTATTTTTTCGAAGAAATGTTTGTTAAAAGAAAAGTCCAGCACCAGCTGGATTCAAACACACAACCTGCCAGTTGGTAGTCACACACCTAGACCAGTAGGCTACAAGACAGCTCGCATGAACAGGCAGGCGAAACAGCTCTACACAGTCCTGTCGCAGTACACGGATATAATCATACCGTTATTAAATTCTTTAGATACGCGATTCCATATTATATTCCCTTTTAATCAAATTCTAAAAGTATGCTTGTTGACTCCGGTATCACGTTAGTTAAAGACTTCAAAGCTTAAAATGTTTAGGGAGAAATGGAATACTGGTGTGTATTTTTTTCTTTAAAGTACCAAGACCAGCTATATACTGTATGTTTATGTTCCAAAATTAATATCGTTTATGACCTTCAGATGCGTTATGCTCCTCTTCTTTTTATGCTCAGCTACTAAAATTTCCCTTTAGTGGTAAAATTTCATATAAATATTCAAAACTAAGCGGATTGAAATGTGCACAGTAAAGACATTAAATGATTAAATCTTTTCACTACCAACCAATGCACCACGAGTGCCCCTGTCGGTCATTTTGGCCAGCCAATCAATTGCCCTGCGGTGCCCTGCGGGTTGGTTACTGTACTGCAGGTTTTTACCGCTCATTTTGAATGGCTGCATCTGTACCTAATGATTAAATACTTGATGAGACATTTTTTTACTGCATTGTTTATGTATGATCTGTGTATCTCAGCTGAAAAGCTGAGATAAAATAAGATGTATGCATCTAAATAACTGGACCTCAAATAGCAGACCTTATGAACAATACTGTGTGTATTTATTTAAAATATTTATAGCTCCTCTGGAAAGTTGTTGGGGGAAAAAAAACTGATGTGCTGAAAGAGTACAATTAAACACGCTCTGCAGAAAAGGGGATGGTTGTTAGGTCAGCTTCAGTTTTACACGTACAGTACACATTTGATTTTATTAAAATTATGAGGTACCCTGTATCTGCAGGACTCAAGAGGCTCTCAGTCATGTCACTTTGCAGTTGATGTCTCCTAGAGGTTCCTAGATTCTTATTGTAAATAAAAGGAATAGCATACAGTGGGACTTTTTCAAAAACGGGGAACAAATTTCAACATCTGACTGCACCGATCACACAAATATTGGTTCTAGGCTCCTGAATCACCTTTGGTCCCTGGATCATTGCTTTTAACCATTTACACAAGGTTTTAACTGTAAAGCACTTTCACAGCTCAACATAAATGGACCTTCTGGGGCACAGGCTTTAAAGGAGCTTTTTTAAAAAGACAGACTTTGCATTTCCTGTTATAAGCTATTCTTTTAGCATATGACAAGCATGCCCTTATTATGGCGATATCCTCCTAAACATTGGAGAAATAACTCTAGAAGTTCAATTAAAACAGAAATGCTTCAAATCACTTGGGATACAACAAAAAAGTGGTGTATTATAAAGTGTGTTAAAAATGTAGCTAGTTTGTTTTCAAAGGAACAAGTAATAGGTTTATTCCATGCTGAAAAAAAGAAGAAAGAGAACACAACGTTTCGGCCGTGGAGCCTTCTTCAGGTGTGTGAGAGACAGGGCAGTAGGCAAAGGTAAAGTAGCGGGAGAACAAAGGTTGGGAGGAAGGAGGAGTGAGAGGCAGGAGCAGGGGACAGAAAGAGAGGCCAAGAGGTGTGAAGTCAGAATGGGTGCAGAGAGGTGTGAAATGAATCTTCCAATGAATGGAGAAAATTTAAAAGAACAGTAATCTGTCGTTAAGGGAAGGGAGAATGTGTGATCCTAGCTGCAGAATAATTTTAGTTTCGGTGGTCTTTCTGATGTATGAGTTCGGAAAACCGTCTTTGAGAACACAGACAGAGAGATTAGAGTGGTTGTGGCCGTCAGAGGTGAATTGAGAAACAATGGGTATAAATTTTTTTATTATTGTTATAGAGAAACATGATTAGATTTTCCCTGGTTCAGAAAAAAGAGGATTAAAATCTGTAATCTTTCCACTTGTATGTCATCGGACATTAACGAGTACAACCCCCTTCTCTGCGGGAGTGCTGGCTGTGACGAATTAAACCGGTTTCACAGGTATTTTCAAAGTAGGAAGTACAGTACTTACTAGTTAAGAAAGCTAGGCTCCTCAATGAAATCGCTTTAACATGCTAATGCGTTGGTGTAACAGTCCGGGCGTGGCAAGCTTCCAATGTCAACTCGACTCGATTGGAAGACAATGAACGTATTCTAGCCCTAAATGAATTAATAGCAAACATGGTTTACATAAAATACATTTTTCCAAGAAAGTTTATAATAATATGATCTATAGTTGAAATCTGAGCCTAAATATAAAGAAAAAGCATTTTCAGAGAGCAATCACGCTGTGTTTATGTAGAAAAAGCGATTAGGTTTATGAGCAATCTAATTACCTATTCGCTTAAAACACTATATAAAATAAAGTTTATTTAAAGATGAATGATAAGTGTCGCAGTTTAAATAATTTTCGTAGTAGGGCTTGGACAGATTCCAAGTGCATTTTTGCAATTTACGTTGCATTGTCCAATGTGATGCTGTAATACAGTTTGAAATACAGTAAGTCTAAACTGTATCAGCTTTATTTATGGGTTGCAATTTAGTAAAAGTCAAAAACCGCACTCAAAATGCAATTTAGAGCTTTCTGGCAAGAGGAGACCCAAATTAATAATTGTAACATGCCACTGTTTGTGCATGAACAAAGTTATACTGCAATTTTCCTTAGATACGCGATTAAAAAAAAAAATTTTTTTGAATCCCCGGCGGAACACATTCCATAAGAATCAGCGCTTTTATACAGTATATCGCCTTTAAACACATATATTTAAGCACGCGTTTACGATTTAAATTAAAACGCGATTCAAATCAATATAAATGTTTATTTTGTAACGCATAGGTGACTATTCATTGTTATTAAAAAGACTTAAATTCGATCATGTTGTGATATTTAGAAATTTAAATTTGTTTGGTGCGAGTGAGGTTTTATTTAATCTCTGACCAAGGGAAACGTTTCATTTTTTCAAAGAAATGTTTGTCAAAAAATAAAGTCATAGTTCCATGGGATTCAATCACAGACCGTGTGACATGGGAGTCAGGAACCTAACCCACAGCACCACCGGCACGGTCACATGCTGAGTGCTGAAAAAGCACTACAGAAACATTATCGACAGACAATGTACAGATTTGATAAAGCTATAAAATAATGTAATTAGGCACAGAACAAGTTTACAGCACAGTACAATAATAAATGCTGACCATGACTTTAGAAGCATAAATTACCTTACACTCAATTTAAACACAAGCTGTCTTTAGCCCTCTAAGCTGGTTCATACAGAAATGTAGAGAACCAGGCTCAGAACACACAGCTTCATTAGCGAATACATATGCAGGACAACTGGAGAAGACGTTTTACAGTGGATGGATTTTTAGAAACATCCCATCAGTGACATCACTGAAGTCAACTGTCGTGTGGATAGTTTCACAAGTATCAGACAAAGGTTTAAGCATCGCTTGTTCTAGATAAAACTGCAAAAAAAAACATAATGTACTTCTTTGCGGCTCTGTTTGCCCAAATCATATATTCACAACGTGAAATTAGAAAATAATATTATGTAACCAAAATCCGCAATATGGAAACAGAACCTGTGTAATTGTTGACAGATGATGTACTCGTAAAATTTTCACAAGATGAACTACAACATTTAAAAAATGACTTGTATGTACTTGATATCTCTAATCAACCCACGGCGATATAGTTAAAGCAGAGTCCCCGCACTGCATTAAAACAAAACGAAAACTAAAACGCCCTGGGCATACCGTTTCGCGCTTCTTATCAGTTGCTCAAAAGTAATTTGACCGTATGAAATGCATAATATAAACCTAGAAACATATACGTGAGCAGTATTTACGTAGTATTGGTGTCAAGACATACCTCTCAAATACTGTAAATCAAGTTAAAAATATCTCAGGACCGATTCTGGTCATAATGAAACCATGTTCCGTGTATGTTTTCTTTAAAGTACCGAGACCAGCCATATACTGTATGTTTATGTTCCAAAATTAATATCGTTTATGGCCTTCACACGCGTTACAGTATGCTCCTATTCTTTTTATGTTCAGCTACTAAGATTTCCCTTCAGTGGTAAAATTCCATATGAATATTCAATACTACAACGGGCACAGTAAAGACGTTTACTGTAAATCTTTCTACGACAGACCAACGGACCACGAGTGCCCCTGTCGGTCAACCAATCACGTACCGCGGTACCCCGCGTCATCTTGTGTCAAAATGCGCGACTCCCTAGCCAATTACCTCCGGTACGTGTCTGTACCGCGCACTTTGAATGGCTGCATCTGTACATCTGTCACGATTATAGTCCCTCTTTCTTAAGGATGCTCTGGCTCTTCCTTGTTTGCCTCATTCCCCGCACCTGTCCCCTGATCCCAGTCCACCTTAAAAGCAAGGTGCTGACGCTAATCCGGGCTCTGCATCTGATCTCCGTATTGTGCGAGTCCGGGACCTGGAAGTGCCTGGTCCTGTTAAGGTTTTATTCTCTGCTCCCGTTCCCGTTCCCGTTCCGCCGGTTCTGACCCGGTTCTAGTTTTTATCTTGTCTGTTTTTGGATGGACCCCCCGGCTTTGGACTTTGCTCGTGTTTGCACTCTCCCTTTGGATTTCTACTGGATTGTTTGCCCAGGACTCACTCCCCTGAACACCAGCGCACCTAGGACATGTCCCCCCTGTTTTGATCCCCGTTTCCTGCATAGCTTTTTCCCCAGTGTTTCCTCACTATTCCGGATTGTGTTGTCCGCATAGGGTCTGGAAACTTGAACTGTTCGTTACAACATCCTTCTGATACATTGCAATACAGAGGCTCTGCTCTCTTCCTATAAAGCAGAGGTTGACAGTTAACTGCAAGCTTTCCCTTATCTTTGATTAATTGGTGAGGTGAGTTCAGACAAGAACTGCAGCCTTGCACCTACAGCCCTCTTACAGCTGTTTAAACAGTGATAAGATTTTATAGAAGTCTACCCTAGTTCTGCATGATATGAAAATCATGGTCATGTTTCTTTACATGGATGTCTCTTGCAGGTTAGTGTTGCAAATATCTGTTCTCAGTTGCTCAAAATATTCACGGAACACCACATAAAGTAAAAAGTACTGAGAATATTTTGATCTACTGTGGTGTAATATTTTCTATGTTAGTAGGATTTTCTGTCTGTGTAAGGTTTGCACTGTATGAAGGGTGTTCCTGTGTGAAGGACATGCTGTATAGTCACAAAACAATCTGACAGACCGAACAAGCATACTGTTGTTTCACATATATGGTCCGTAGGGAGCAGCAAGAGGTTAACTCTAAATATATTGATCCTAGGATACCCCAACACCTTTGGGGCCCTTGGAGGATATGTATGAAAGGTGCATGTGAACAACAGGAAGTAGATGAGATAGGGAGAGAATCACTCTGTCAGTCTGATCTCCAGGAGGTCTCTTTGTGACGAAATAGAACTCTTTTTAAATCTTCACTGAACTGCACTGTGACTTGTTGTACTGTGGAACCCATTTATTGACATGAACAAATCAGGCAGACCGTCAGGCAATCAGGCATGTCTGAAAGAAATTACAAGTATGGTCCTAAACTTGACGGAAGCCATAACGCATACGCAGCAGGCAATGTTAAAACTCCATGTAGCTTCTCCTGTTCGTGCTCCCATGATAGCTCCTCCACAGTTTTGTCTGATATGCCCTATATCATCACCTTTAAGAGTGGTACCTTACACTCCTTCTCTAACACAATTCGGGCCACCATCAATTAAAGCAATCCCAAAACCTCCAGCAATGGAGTGCCCATATCAACACCTCTTGGTCTGTTCCAAAGGCAGAGAAATCTGGACTCAGATCTTTAGCTGGTGGTTACCTGTCATAAGTCCATTGTCAGAGATGGAGTGATCTATTCATGAGAAAAATGCCATAAAGGGAATGCCTGATATACTAGATGACTTCATGACCAATTACCACCTATGATGATTAGAAGATTCTGAGTCTCTGCACAGCTGTTTTTGCAATGCTATTCAAAACCTGCAATTGTGTCTGTGAACTATTGACGTCACTGTGACCTCTGCTGACTGAACTGCAACGTTAACTTTTTTAACTGAAGGAACAAGTAATAGGTGTATTCCATGCTGAAAGGAGAAGAAAGAAAACAAAACGTTTCGGCTGTGGAGCCTTCTTCGGGTGTTACCTGTTCCTTTGTAGCCTACGCGTGCTGCATCCCACCTGAACTATTTCATTCTTAACTGAAATGATCTTCTGCACTCAGAGACGGCACCTAAAACAAAATTCTGTCCACGACTTCCTCTGCGTCAGGTGAAGTTTTGGGACAAGCCCCAACTGTAATTTTGTCTGATCACCAAAATTTGTTGACACTAATCAATGAATGAATACCCACTGTGGCAGCTTCAAAATATAAGAGAGTGGATTTACAGGAGCCAGTGGACAAGTGTCACTTGTGACTGGCTCCTGATTCTGTGTGTACACTCCGGTGGAAGCCAAATTCAGCGCACTAGTGAGCACAAAGCCTGTCCCTCTTCCTGTGCCAAAAGAACACCCTCTGGCATTGAGCCAATGGATGAAGATTGGACAAGCTCCAGCACAGATCCAGCTGTTTTACAAACCTTGTCAGGACTGCATCTGGCCCAGTGTTCTCAATTCTGATAAGTATACATTCAATGCTCATATTTTAATTCTTGAGAATTATACTACTGTTCCAAACAAGTATATGTCTTATAAGGATTGATGCAGGAAAATAACTAATTATTTATCTGTCTTTCAATCTTTTATGAATTGCTGTTTTTTTGTGAGACTAATCATTATGAGGTTGACTACACTAAGCCTTACATATTTTAACCTTGTGCTATTACTCTCATATAATCCTTGAGTGATTGATCGTCCATTTTATGTATTATGACAGATTTATTCATATAAATATACTCTTGCATTTGTTTATTTGAGACATTTTCTTACTATATAAATAAAATTGTTATGTTTTATTGTTGGAAAGTTCCTATTTGTTTCCGATTTCTGGTAGTCATAAGGTACTCTCTGTATTTACTATCCTATCTGCTAGCTCTTTGGAGTAAATTAGATACCACACAACTGGTGTATCTGCCATGTTTGAACATAATTCAGTGGCTTCTTTCCTGACTAGTGGTTTATTGTTCATGAATGGCTCTAGGTCATGGGGAATGGTCTGTTTACATAAGAGCTGCCTCATGTGAATAAACTAAAGCAGTTACTGTACAGTTTGTGGTGTTCAGATGAGGGAAGTTTGTGATGAAAGAGCAGTTTGTCTTTTTGCCCTGTACAGGTGGGGTACAATTAAAGTGTTCCTTGAACATCACAAAGCTTGGCAGTGCTGTAGAGCTTTCTTGATTTTTTTTCACATTACTGGATTAATTTTATTCAAATCTTGCTGCAATGCATGTGTTGCTAGGGAAACTGATCAAGGCTGCAGCAGCTGGATAAACAAAAACAAATGCAAAATTAAGAAAACCTTATGAAGTAATGCTGCAGTAAGGCAGATGTTTACAGCAACTGAAGTTTCGTTTTGGAGAAAAACTGAGATTCAGGGAAACATTGAAATTTTCCCAAGGTTTAGAAAAAAAATATTTCGATGTTTTTGTGACCCAATATCATTGATGGAGTCAGTTCTTCAGATGCGTGTTAATTTTTTTTTTAGCTCTTTTTTGAACTACTGCTTAATTTGGTTTAGATGGTTTCAGAAAGCTTTCATTTTCTGCTGTACCAATGAATCATTAAGAAATTCCCTGCAGAATTGTGGCACATATGCCACATATAGAAATGGCTATGAATGCTTATATCAATAATTATAAAATTAGAAAGTATTTGAATGACCTATAGTGTAAAAAGAAGTCTGGTGTTAAGCCACTATGACCTTTTCACTTTCAGCTAAGCATTGCAGATAATTCAGTTGGTTTAACAAGATGAGATAAATCTAACATTTGTGATTTTCAGTTTGAGCTTACCAGATTTTACACCTCATTTAAGTATGCATGTTATTTGTACTGCTGTCAAAGTCCTTTCATAAACCAAAGGCTTGTCTTCATCAGTCCTACAAGACTGTTATTTTACAGAAAACCAGTGCGCAGTGATGTTAAGTACAAATTAATACTTCAAGAAATTCTAAGCTTGTTAGATGTTTTTATTATTTATTGCAGTTTCTTTTCAATCCCTTCATTTGAAAAAAAAAACAGGCGTTAATGAACCTTTCAAAATAAAAGGCTGTTTGAATTATCTCCATTTTCATTAGAAAACCAAAAGTGATTCGACTGTGAAGCAGTTGAATAGATTTCGTGTTCACAGCTAGTCTGAAACAGTGGTGAATGGGTCAATGTATTTGCAGTTCCCATGGAGACCCTGAAAGCTGAAGAAAATGAATTCGATACCTACTCATACTGCAGTGCTTGGGTACAATAAGTGTAACCAAGTGTAATAATAAGGGTTGTGACCTCAAGATTGAAAAAATTAGGGTTCGAAAAATTAAATTGTCTGCTTTACATTTTTGATCCGCATTATTTCAATCATTTTAATGAAATTGATTTTAGGCAACCAAGATCTTTAGGCTTCACCTACAAAGCAAACAATAGAAACATTACATTTGCTTAGGGTGTATGTTGTTAATGACAGCCATGTAACACAATTCAGCTATGACATCCAATTGGAATAATTGGGGTTTTTAAAGCCTTCTTATTGAAATGGATTGGTATAAATATATAGGATCTCTCCTTAGTCATTGAGATGAACAATTATGTACAAAAGACACTAGGGTGCTGTGGTTGTTAGCACAGCTGCTGCACAGCTCCAATAGCCAGACAATCTTCCAGTTTCCCCAGTTTTCTTCACTTCTGGGTGCTTCATAATCATCACATTCATATTTATAAGCATTATTCCAAAAGACATGACAGGTACATGTGGCTGGTCATAATAACACAGTAATAACACGTCAAATGAGAGGTCATAGCAAGTGTAAAATCCTAAGTAATAGCGGTTAGGTTAGGGTAATTACAATAATAACTATATTAATATAACAAAGGTTTTATGCCAGCTACAGTACACAAAACCATATTCAAATAATGTGTTATTTGGCAAAAGAAGGCTTTAAGAATTGTAATCAGAAATATTTAAATAAGCACATCTTTGGGTCCCTACTGACAAGGAATATCCATGGGCCTGATGCATAAATAATCCCACAGATATATATATATACAGTATAAATATATCAAATATACAGAACATCATTTTCTAAGCACTTTATGCTGATCAAAATTGTGGGGGAGCTGGAGCACATGGCAGTTAACCTAGCAGTGTGTCTGTGGACTGGGAATTAACCAAAGAATATGGAAGAAACCCACATAAACACAGGGAGACCATACAAATTCCTAACAGATAGTAGCACAGGTCCAGAACAGAACCCAGGGCACCAGAGCTTTGACATACAGTAGCAATGCTAACCATTGTGCAACTGTGCTGCCCATGCTTTCAAACGTATACTGTATACAGTATATATTTATTTTATATTTTCTTAAAAATAATTGTTTACACAAGTACAGTGAATTATGGGTAAATGTTTAGACTGCAGATCTTCTGTAATAGGTAAGTGCAGATGTTTCCTTTTTAAAACAAACCAGTTCACCTAAAACTGCAAAATATTTGCATACTGTGAGATGGTACCCCGTTATAAACTACTGTAGTCTAGACAAGGGATTGACAACTTTGACATTTCCAGTCCATGCTGTGCCAAGACCTTGATATTCCCAATACATAAATATTGGGAGTGATCTTTAATTGCTTAATTAATCAACAGTAGGTAGAGGCAATCACTATAATAATTAAGAATTAGCTTGTAGACACGTCCTGTAATGCAACACTTGCCTGTGACAGAGATTTGAGTTCTTCTCCTGCCAGTTCTGATATTTTAGGATAAGCAGAATGAACATTCTGATCCACATCTCCCATTGAGGTCAGCACCCCTGTCTTCCAAAAGTTTTCAATAATAATGTGCAGTATAATTAACTGTCATGAAGTATTTATGGGGTTTTGGCTGGCCTGGTGTCCAATTCTCTAAATCTTTTGCCAACCTCTTTTTGGAGTTGCTATTCAGAAAACCAAAGTTTTATTTTTACATATTTTTTTTCTTTTTAATCAAAATTCATATAGGCAATCTTCTACCATTTTATGTGACTAGGGGCTTCCAGGCCCCTTCTTCAGTTCACTAGAGATGTTTGTTCTCATTTAGTCCCCAGTGAAAAGGTGTTTTTAAAGCATATCATTTTGGACTGTCAAGAGATGTTGTGTTGACCATGGTGACATTGGCTTGTATGTAACTAGGGTCTCTTAAAACCTTTGAAGGACAGTTTGGACAGCACATTGTGTGCTTTTCATTTGCTTTGTAAATGCAGCTCAGTAAGTCCCATGAGAGGAGAGAAGCTCTCTATGAGCTCTCTCCCCTTCAGGCAATTTCATACAGCTGAACAATATACCTTTATTGGAAAAATAAATGTGTAACACCATTTGCTGCTGCTGCAGAAGAGAAACAAGCCTTGAAAATACAGCTATTCATAAGGTGGCACATGTATATTATGCTCAGAGGGACCTAGCATTAATTAGAGCAGATGGATCACTTGCAAAATACTGAATCCTATTTTAATTTGCAACACAGTTTCTCTAACAACGCTTCCATTGATACTCCACAGCAAACAAAATTACATTGGATGTCTCATCACTTAGACTGAGCCTGTATGAAATGCTTCATGATCAGAGCTTTTTTACAGTAGTCTAAACACTGTGCTATATCAACTGTGTTAAACGGTTTTAATCACACAAGGCTTCTGCTGACAAACCATGAACTTCCAGGTGTAATTCCCTCAATATATGTTGTCTGTGCATGGAATCCATATGTTCCTGGGTTTCCATCAAAAGATGTATGAGACCTTAGATAATTGTGTAATCAACATTTCATACTCTGCCTTTACCCTTTTGTTTGTATAATGCCAAATGGACAAAGGGTTTCCTTGAGAAAAATTATCTGATGGAAACCCAGAAGAGCAGGGGGCCATTTCATTTGGCTTGAACAACATGTCTGGAGTAACATTAACACACTTGAAAACTCTAAATTTGTTGGGCTCTATAAAAAGATGTATCAGTGTGGCTTTTCTTAGTCTATGATATTCTGATGCATTCAATGAGGTCTGTTAGTGCGCTGTAATGTGGATTACTCATTAAATGAGTTAGAATAATAGTAATTGTACTTTGTCACTGGAGTATATACATAGAAACATGTCTGTATTTGTCAAAAGAGTGTGGGCTCTGTTTAGGATGATCCCAAACTGGGATGTGTTAAAATCTCACAATCAAAACACAAGCCCACCAAGTATTTAACTGTGGTGTCTCCTTCAGTTTCAGCTTTGGCTGGAATGGGCCTTATTCAGCACATTTGCAGTCTAATCTATCACAGTTTGTTATCCTGGAATGAATTGCATGACTATTCATTTTGAGAGACAGTCTTTCATGTGCTCGGTCCTGAGAGACAGTCCTCACCTCACCACACCTCTTTAAGTTGGTCCCTTGTGACTGCTTCTCACTGCTTTTGTCTTTTTTCCTTCTGGTATTGAAATTATTTTGCTGTTTTGTCCTTTTCCTTTCATTTCTCATCTTAGTAATACTATGCTATACAGTTTAAGGCTGCACTGCTTTCAACTGTGAGAAAATATGTCACAATGAGCTCTTGAAAATATTTGTTTTATATTTTGAGAAGTTGACAGCTTAGGGTCTGGTTTCTAAATCAGGATTCTCTGCTCTTTTTCAGCTGGTAACACAAAAGGATGTAAACAAAGATGGAACGTGAAAAGCAAAAGAGTTTCCTGAGGAAGGATTGTACTTAAACATGATAACAAAATGAATGTGACTAAGCTTATTGAAATACCTGGTAAAAAAAGTCATAAGAGAATATTCAAATAGTTTCTAAAAACATGATGTCATAATATGTTTCCCCACTTCACAATTCACTATGTATTCATCCTACATTATTAAAGAGTACAGACCTCCATGTGGTTTTGACATAAAACATGATCCTACCATTGCTGTCCTCTGTGAGACATGTATTCCTGAAATGTCATGTTCAGCATGCAGTACAGTAATTATAGGCTGTGTGCTTTTTTAATGAGATCTCTGTAAGCTGGATGTGTTACATAGTCAACACTCTGTAGTGGTGCTTTCCAGTATAATACTCTGGAAGCATTTTAGACCACAAAATCATCTGAAGGAACATTTTTTTGATAGTCATTAATACGTTTTGTCAGAATTTGGGGGAGGCTGAGAGAAAATATTTTTCTAAATGCCACAAATGTGCTTGGGTACCTATATCCAATTTTTTAGGTCAAATCAGTCTGTACAAGTTTCATACTGTTTCTAAAGACATTGTGTAGAGCACAAGCTCAAAAAATGCTTTGGCAAGAAACACAATTTAGCTTTACGCTGTTGCTGTCAGGTGATCAGAACCTACACAAGGGACAAAGGGTGTGTTTTTCAGCTGGCTACTGTGGAGAGCTGGAAGAAAAGCTAGTCAACAGAGCCCTTCGAAGTGTTAACAGTGGCGGTTTTCCCCTAAGGCCAGTGATCTAAAAAGAATGTATTTAATGTATGTATCTGTGCTTCCGTTAATCCGCAACTGATATTATACACATTTAAACACATAATGGAATGGAAGATTGGGGAGGATGCCCTGCCATGGCAATCTGGCTTGTTGTATTGGCTTCTCACTCATTTAGAAGCATATGAAGGACTCTTTAAAAAAACCTGATCATATTCTCCATAACACTTATGTAGACATTTGTTTTGTAATTTAATGACTAAATATGCATTTATTGAATATCCATATATTGATTGTAATTGTATTTTTGTAAATTTGCTGTTTGCCTTCAGCTAAATAAAATAATCAGCCTACTGAGTGATCAGTGTCGACAAAGTGTAAAATGATTTCCTTTTCATGCAAACGTCAATGTGCATTTCATGTGTCTTTGATCGATTTCAATAATTCATCGATGAAAGATGTAAGTTAAAAATCCTGAATTGAGATGCATTGGTGAGCTGTCAGAAGCCATCTTAATGTTTTATATTGAATATATATCATGCCTAAGCACGCAGGAACTCGCGGCCCTCAGTTTCCTTGGAAACTGGGCGCCTTCCCACAAGGGACCGTATACCAGCTGGAGAAATTAGAACTCACTTGGTCCGATTATCTGAGCCCCCCTCATCCAATTAATGGTTGCTTCACTAATCAATCATCATTATATAAACCCTGTTATGCCACTGGTACAGTGCTCTGTCATTGAGGAGCTTTTGGGATTACAGCAGTGAAGTCTCAGTAATGATCTGCATTTCCAGAAGTTTCTTTATGCCTTACTCTGGCTGAAGACTTTCAAATCCGTCCCGAACCTGACTCGCCTGAGTATATCAGCACACTGCTCAGCACCACACCAGTGGCTCCAACTCTTCAGCCAATTTCCCTCAGGGCAGTGCAGTCTCCCAGTCCGTTCCTGTCTTGATAACTGCGCTTGCCATCAACTCTGATCTGTTCACTGCCCTTTCTCTTCACCACAGCAGTCCTTCCTTGGTCATCTTCTGTGGTCTCCAAACACCACCTCTTTGCAAATCTCCACCAGCCTCCGGAGATCACAGAGCTCTTGCATTTTTGCATCGCAACAGAATAAGGACCAAAAGGTTAATTCCACTCTGAAAAGTAGGAAAAAGAAATGCAACATTTCAGCTACGGATCCTTCTGTGTGAGCCAAAACACTGTTTCAACAACTGTCAGCCAATTTAGTTGTCATGTCAGTCAACAACGTCTTCTTCTGGTTCTGTGTTGACCTAGACATGTAGCTTCAGACTCTTCTTGTTGGGAGACATCTTCAACAGGGGTCTAGTGAATTTGTCTCGTTTCCACTACAGGATTCAGCACTATAGGCTGAAAAAATGGAAACAGGGACTTTGTCGATGGAGAAACCTTGGGATGAGTCTTTCTGATCTGTCAAAGATACCGTTTCTCATTACCTAGTAATAGAAAAGTCCTGCGCAAAACTCCAGAAGAAAGATCTGGTAAGGCATCTGATCAGAACAAAGACCACAATTTGCATTGGAAGTACCATTATTGAATTTTTATTTCTTAAATAATCTTAGTCATAATTAAAATATTTGACTGCATTTTAACAGTAAGTAAAAAATGGTCATAATAGCATAAAGAATTTCTTGCACTTGTTGTCATGGGAGCCGGTTCCAACTCCCATGAAATACATTGTTTAAAGACCCTATTCGAGATGGTATAATCTGGAAGTGACTGGAGGGGGACATCAGGGAAGACTCAGCAGGATCAGGTCAGGCAGAAACACTGGGGGTGGTGACGACAGTGATCTGGTGCATGGGGGGAGCGCAGGCAAACAAGTCCAAAGGAAGTCCAATAGGGAAAATCAGGGCGCAGTCCAAGGTCCAGGTGCCGGAAGATCCATCCAAGACGAACTGGAAAAGGAACTACAGTAGGAACCCGGATAATTAAAGCTTGAAGAGACAAGGCGCTCCGAGCCCTGGACTCAGTAGGTCAGGACGCCGTGTTGAAGCCTATGCCCTCGTCTCAAAAGGATCAGAATTGTTCTTTTATTGCAATGTAAAACCAGTTGTTGTCCTCTTAGATCTGGGCTGCCCAGCTCCTTACTTATCTCAGCAGCAGGAATCAACAACCCCAGCAGCGGAGCTGTGTTGTCGTCGGACAATCTCAGCTGTCACACCAAGTGGGAATGGGCAGGTCAACAATGGACGCATTTCAAAGCTCCTCTTCTGGCCAAAAGAGCTTCTAGGATCAACTTAGTCTTTTACATTATCAGATGTAGAGGACCTTCAGTAAAGGTTACAATACTGAATGTGCTAGAATGAAACCAAGAAGAACCAACACTTTGAAGAACTGAAGGCTACCTTTTTTGGTAAGCTTTTGGTTTTGCCCAAGAACATGGGACAGATGGTTAGTTACATTCAGGAGTTAATCCAATGGCCTCTAGGCTGTAGGTTTTCTTTGCAATCTGGGCTGATGCTTTTAGGGGTTAAAGCCAAGAGGGTCCCTTCTCATTTTTTTTGCACAATATATCCCACATTGGCTCATGTTGTCTGTGTGTCTGCCAGCTTCTCTCCTCAGACTCAGATCCTTGCCTGTGCATTGAATTTTGCCATCTGGATCCCCGCATGTTCCTTTTACTTGAAAGCTCTGGGGAAAGCAATCTGTGAATGTAGGTGTGCATATAGCTGAAATAAGGGTCAGAGAAATAATCCATCCATGATGGAATACCTTGGGAAAAAAATAGAAAAAAACTGCATGGTGAAAATAGTTTCAACGTGATTTTTTTGTTATTGTTTTTTTTTTATTTCTTCTGTGTGCACACCGTATTCTAACGATGGAAAGGCAAATCTATTCTTCTTGGAAGAATACCAACAAAAGCTAACTAAACACAACACTGTACTCCATATAGGTATGTTGTTCCATTTTTCTGATGGGTTTGTTTACATCTGTTTTACAAGTGAATCATTTTTTTTTCTGCAGCAGCACAAAAATCCCACCAGTGAACCAAAAATAGTTATACAGTAAGTCAAAGCCAGTGTGTTTATTATATATGTGGAAAGAAAACAAATTGTGTTGAAGACATCGAAATTAAAAGCCTCTTTAGAAGTGTAAATAAATTCATTTGTTGATTTTCTGTTTTAGAATGATTTGGTTTCTCAGTTATCTTTGAATTAAAAAAAAATCACTGGATCCTTCATTATTAGCTGAGTCATCGCTTTGTTCACAGCTTGATCATATAAATGAGAGGACATATACACGAATACACTTTTTTCTACTCAGCTTCTTTTCAGGTATAATATTTGCAGTATTTGGTACCTAATCCACTTATTTTGCTTCATTTTTCATGGATGAAAATAACCTAAAGGACACATTTTCTTTCAATTCTTTACAAAGAAGTATATGTTCTCTTCAGAATGTTTAATTTGCTGTCTCACTATTCTCATTATTAAAAATCTTCCCGAGTCACAAATGACAGGAAATGGGAACATTAGCAGTATTTGACACAAACTATTTTGAATTGTTAAAAACTTGAGAAAGAACAACTGAAAAGCAATCACTTACTTGTTCTACGGTTAGATAGAAAATCAGAGATTGGGTTGGATAGAAAGTATTACATACATAACATGTGTGAATTGAAAAAATGACATGAATTTTTTTTTTATTGTACATTGAGGACATTATGCTCACCTTTTGCTTCCTTTAGTTTGCCATTCATTTTTGCATTTTGAAGGCAGTTACTAGCATCCTTTGTGAGATGACTTTTCCCGTTCCTCATTGAGATCGGCATTTAAGTTTGGTTTCCTCTTTTCAAAAGCAGCTTTTAAAGCAAACCACAACATATTGGTATGATTCAACTGTACTGTGGGGACTGAGATGGCCTGGCCAACTGCAATCTTACCCTTTTTCCCAAAACTTTTTGTAGACTGTGCAGAACGCTTATGGTTCCTGCTACAGTAGATCCTGCTGGAATACAATCACCTAATAAGCTCTGCAACTCTGGGCAATGTGACTACACAGTTTCTAGATACTGTATTCTGCATTACTCACTGATCCTCCTGCGATTCAACAGTTACTAGTGACAGAAGAAAGGTAGAAACAGTAGCCATCTCACAAATTATACAATATTTACAAACGAAGTGGACAAAATATTAACAAAAAATAGCAAAAGTATTTTCTTGTTTTCTAGAGAATTCCTCACTAATGGTTTTAGTAGGAATAAGACTGAGATAAATCCAGCTGAATCAGCTCACAAACCAGATTTTACAAAACAACTAATAACTACTACATTATGACAGCCATGTTAGATATCTTAAGCTCCACCCCCTGCTCCTCTTGATGGACAAGTAAGCCTCCATTTAGATCAGAGGAGAATCAGGGTCTGTAACTCAGCACAAAATGGTGGAGTAGTTTTTGGGGGCATGGAAAAAGGACATTACAGGTTTTACGTCTTCATTTTCACCTATTGATAGTCAACTCATTAAGTTCTCTTTGAATTATTCCCTTGAATTTCTAGTCAATATTCTTTCTGTTATTGTGTGCAATGTTCTGCTGTAATCTGAGGATTTTGCTGAGCTGCTAAAACAGTTCTTTCACGTTATGTGGCCTTGACTGGTCTCCCACACTTGGAATTAGTTGAAGTAGATTCTATCATGTGTTTGTTGATAACTGACAATGCAACACTCTTTGGTTGTACCAAAATTACTTAACTATTTTTCTGCCACTTTCTTCGTTGTTAAATTGTATTGCTGATGATTTGAGATATTTTCTTAACTTTTTAGATTTCACAGTTTCACAGTATTTTCATTGATTATGTATTGTACAACAACAGTTAAATTAAATTAATTAACTAAATCAATTAATTAAATTAACTTTTAAACATAGTTGTTAATAATTAACATTTAGTTTAATACAGGATGTTTCTTTTTTATTCTTTTCTTTTAAAGCTGCATCTCTACTTCTCTTAATCATGGGATAGGTTAGTTGCAATTACAGTTACAAGTTTAGAGATTACTTCCTTTGTGGTTTTTTCTCTGTCTAAATACATATGTCTGCAAATACACAGTACCTGTGTATTGGATGCTATTTCTGAATGGCCCTGAATCAACAAAAGTGTGAAGTCCTAAAAATCTTGTATTCTATGACCTTATAAAACTGTGCTACAAAAAAGGATCATTGCAGCTTTTGTATTTGAAGCTATATTCTGTGTAGCTCTCAAGCCCTCACATAGTATATTGTACAATGGCATTGACATTAACCTTTACGCAATATAAAATAAAGGAAGTAGGGAGTTATTTTTCTTCTGTTGAACTAGTCTTTCAGGTAATAATTTACTAGGGATTGAGGAAGTTAAAAAAAACTCGGTGTGAGTGGCAAACAAGAATGGATCAGCTGACTGGTACTGTACTTCCACTCAGTTGGGCCACAGAAAAGGCATTAGGAAACTACATTTTGCAAGGTAAGCCTGTTGCCCGAAAAATTAGGATCACACAAAAGAATAACCACAAATTTCATAGTCTAATTTCTATAAATTTACAAATGTATTATTTTTGCAATGTAACAAGGCATTTATTTGGAATAATTCAGAATTAAGATTTGTTTAATTTTTTTAATCATTCTTTAATGATTATAGAAGAATTACAGTATAATAATATCTATCAATTATGGATCTTATACTATGTGAATTAAATTATTCAATGGAAGATACTGTGCAATATTAAGTGTGGTTGTGTTACAAAAATATTTTTTGAACTAAAATACTGTATCGAGCTTTATTACAATATGGTTAATGTGTTCAGTCCTGATGACTGAAGTCCAAATATAGATAAGCACTTTTAGATAACTATGAATTGCTTAATGTTGATGATCCTATACTGTATGTATATATTATTTTTAGTAAATTACAATAGGACACTTTTACAAAATCCTTTCACTATCAACTACACTTTCAAGCATTTATCGAGTTACCTTCAGAGTTTGGGGCTTCAATACCTAAAAACTGGAATAACAGAAGAAATGCTTCCATAAAATGCAACTTAATGTAATTGGTTTTGTATTTCAATCATCTGAAATTGTGTATTTGTTATGTAGTACATTGAGAAAATCTGGTCAATAAGGTCTAATTCACAAAGAACAGGGAACATTCTATAATACAGTGCAGAAATAGCTTCTCCTTTATTGAATTATTCTAATAGGCTCTTAGAAGCTGTTCATGTGGGAAATAGTTCATATCATTTTTAATTATCTATGCATGTACAAATCAAGCTCCATGCACACAGGACATTGCATACAATATCTTTCATGTAGCTGTTCATGAGTCTACTTCAAACGGACACAAAAGGATCTTAAATTTGGAAAATGTTTGAAACCATACTTTTCCCCGATACAACTAAAAAAAAAATTCAAAACAGACCCTGTCTGTTTATGTTTGTTTAAGATATTTACATATGGTATTTTCATTTCTTATCACGGAACTTAAATCGTTTTTAAATTCTCTAAAAAATGGTTGTAAAAATATTTGTTTCTCTTCACGACTCCCTTTAGCTCTAAACAATTCAGAGAGGCAGAAAACAAAGTATATAAGGAACTCAGATAAAGTTTGTGGTCTTTCACTCTTCCAGGAACGGTTTCCAGGGCTAACCTTTCATCCAGACGTTGAAATGCAGCGAACACTGGATCTTGCAGATGAAAATGGTTCTGCTTTTGAGGCAGTCTCCCCACAAGCCTCTGTCCCAGATAACATCCTGACTTTTGCCTGTGTTTTGCCAACAAAGAGAGGAATTAATGTCTCCAATGAGGTTCTCATCGTGCAACTGCCAGCTCAAGAGAATGTGCGCCAACTCCGACTTCACATTTGCGTACAGGCACAGGAGAAAGGGCATCACCCAGACATCTGCCATGTCCTCGACCCTGAGTGCTACCAACTCCTTTACACAAGAGGACCAGACTGGTGTGAAATTTACGACGACTATCAGATCCTGAGGACCTTAGAGGCGGTCAGATACTGGCACCAACAAGGTATAAAAATGGGTAAAATTTTTGTGAAACCCACTTCTGAAGGTAAAGAGCAAGGCAAAACCTTCCATAGTAACCTTGCCTACTTGATCGGACATGACCTCAACAAGACTGTTGTTGATCGCTTGGATGAGTTGAGTTTTGCCCGAAGGAAATTTGCATCTCCTCGCAAGATAGAACTCTGTAACCGTAACCCCAGGGAATATGTCACTGAGCCTTGGACTGCTTCAGTTCCTCTCCCAAAAGACCAGCAGACCATGCTTAACAGTAGGATACCCATTACTTTCCATTACAATGGAGTGAGCTTGAGTGTGAAGGCAGACCTTAAGGAACGGCCTTCTGCTCTGATTGAAATGTTTATGCAGAAGATGTCTGACAGAGGTTCGGCTATGGAATATGCAGCCTCTGACTTGACGCTTAAGGTTTGCGGGAGAGAAGAATTCTTAACCGGAGAGTGGGCACTGGCTGATTTTCTCTGGGTTCGGCAGTGCCTTAAAACCAAAGAGGGAATTCATCTGTCTGTGCTCCCAGTGCTTTCATTCCAAGAGGATGAGGTTAGAATAGAGGACTGGCCATTAGTGGACAGCGTCACTGGGCTTTTCAATAGTCACAGGGATCTCACTCTGGCCAACAAAGAAGTTGATGACATCCTGATGATCTCCCTCTGGGATTGCAATAGGAATTTCAGAGTAAAGTTGCTTGGATTTGACATCCCTCAGTTTCCCAGTAAAGCTCCTCAGTACGTTTACGTCGAAGCTTTCATCCTTCATGGGAAGAACGTGGTGTCATCAGTCCGGTCTGTGCCCAAGGCTTTTGAGGATGAAGTTCTTTGGAATGTGTGGTTGGAGTTTGATATGCTACTTAAAAACCTGCCACGAGGTTCAAAACTGGGGTTCAGCATCAATGGAATTTATATCGATGGCAATTCGACGAAGGAAAATAAGTCACCCCCAGCGGGAGGAAAGTTGTCAGACTATCCAAAGGGCAAGGAAAAGGCTTTGTACTTTGTGAACCTCTTGCTAATTGACCACAGGTGTCTCCTCAGACAAGGGCAACACACTCTCCACATGTGGCCATTTCCTGAACAAGAAGAGGAAATGTTTACCTTTGAAGCTGACAAGCTTTCTTCCACAACCAATCCAGACCTGGTTAACTCCATGGCTATCACCATCATATTAGACAAATACAGTTTCCCTGTTGTCCTACCACATAGTCGGGACTCACCTCCTTCTTCCTCGTCATCAGTATCATCCTCTCTGACAAAAGATGATGTTTCTTCAAAACCTTCAGCTGTGTCACACAAAGGCATTCTCCAGCGGTTTAGGGAGGAAAGTTCTCAGTATGGGTCCCATCTGCTGCAGTTCCTGAGTACCATTAACTGGTGTGATCCTGACACAGTACGGGACATCCACTGGCTTCTGAACAATTGGGACCCACATGATCTGGATATCTCCGTTGCTCTGGAACTGCTCAGCATTAAATACGCTGATGAGGAGGTCAGGCGAATGGCAATTAAGAAGCTGGAGAGACTGACAAACAATGAGCTCCTGAGATACCTGCTCCAGCTCGTACAGGTTAATGCTTTTCCTTTGTATTTGACTTATTTTACAACAGCCAATCCTGACTTGGCTGACTTCATTATTGTAAAGGCTCAAAGACAGCGTGTAAAGAACCCAAGCTTTTATATGTATGGATATTCACTGCTGAGGAAAATGCTTCTGTTCTTTTCACACAATGCTTAATCCTTCCTTGTGCAGAAAGAGAAGAATTCTGTTCTGGTGGCCTAATATTGAACCCTTTAGACATTTTAAGATGACATTTATTCTTGATAGATCTGTATTTTGTAGTATGAAATTGGGATCCTTTTATCCGTACGAATTTTAGAGGAGTATATTATTTCACTGATGAGGAGGTCTTGACAATTGGACTGGACTGATTAGTATGATCGATTAGATAATACAACACTACATATTGGCGGTTCACATATGTTTTGTAAACCAAACAGGTCTGCATCTAATGCTATAGGTTTCATGATCATGTAAGGATCAGTGCATTCTACAGCTATGTTGGAAGACATAAATCAAGGGTTCTTGAAAATATTAAAAGCCCATTAACTGTGTACTGTGCTGTCTTGTAGGATGTGCCATCATTTGTTTGAGATGTTAAGCTGAGGTCTTGACTTCTGTGTCTTGAAAGATCTCAAGGCACTTCATGAGATGTAGTGTTAGACCCTATTCTCAGTAAACCACTTTACAGTAAACCAAGCTGGATATTTCTTTACTGTCATAAATAAAGGAGGACAGACAAAGTTAACAGGTTAACCTCATCTCTCACTCACTTTCCTAAGAACAGCAATAGGCTTTGATGTTTTGATGAGGCTCTTGAAGATGAACAAAATTTTCATACAAAAACATGCATTTATGATTGGTCAGTAGCTGTTTTTTAATCATGTAAGGTCAAAAAGTTGGCAGCTAGGGGCAGTTAACCAAGACCCTTATCAGCTAAGACCCTATTCCCTTTCATGTTGCTAAATCACACGTAGAGTTACACCTCCACTTAAGAGACCTTGAAGAAACCTTGACCTTGATCCGGGAGTGTACAAAACAGTAAAATAGTTTCTGAGGACCTAATTGTTAAATCGTAACAGTCATAAGTTCCTTCAGTAGGGATGAGATCCTTAATGTCTTGTATGAATTTCACTCTTGGCTTGCACAATACAGCCTACTTAAAGTTCCTTCTTAATTCAGTTAGTAAAGCAGTTTCGTCTCTCCACAACCTGTAGTGGAGCTGCTTGTGTGTAATAGTTACCACATGTCACTTGGGGGGTGGGGGCTGGCTGCATTTCTGTGGTGGGTGCTTTCACCCTTAGGGATGAAAAGGGTGTAGTGGGGAAGATAACTCTCAAGACACAGGAATTTGGAAACTCTTCAACTTTATGCACTGCAGCTGCTGTAGAGGCATCTCACACACCCCTTGCCCAAGCTTCCCTTGGAGTGATAACTATTCAGTAAACTACCTCCGAACATAAACTTTTTAAAATTAGATAGCTTACATACAGTACTCTACTTGTTTACTTGTTTTTCCTAAAGCTATATTTCTTGAGGTACAGTAAATAAGGCAATGAGGTCCATGTCTGGTAATTTTCTGTCTCCTCATATCTGATCTCTGACCTTTTCTGGATAATGTTTTGACTCCCAGGAATGCTTGGTTCTGGTATCTGTCTGCGTTTCACATCCCCCTCATTGTTTCTCTTGTAAATCATACATTAATATTCAAGGGCTGTCCGAATGTACAGAACTATTTATTTATTGTTAAATTTCAGTGCCGGTGGAGTTTTCTCCACAACTTGTAGGAAAAAGTTTTTTAAGAAAAAAGTTAATCTTGTATTGCATATAATTTCTGTGGTTTGATTTCAGCACGTTTGCTTTGTGATTAACATGCACAACATAAAGTTTTCAATTCTTGAATATCCCATGGCAACAAACCTGTTCTTTATTGGTTTCATCATAAACTTTTGAAAGATTATTGCAATTTTTATATTCATCTATTATAGAAGCCATTTTTTTCAGCCTGACAGACATTACATTATTTCCTTTCTGCTGGTAACACTCTGACAGTGCCGAATACGAATGTCTGGCAGAGATGTTGAGCTCTTCACTACAGCTTCAGCCCTCAATCAGAAAAACTTCACTGCAGAAATCACAAATACCTTTAGGAGCTTCTTATCTCTGGTGTCAAAAGAGTATGATAGAATTTTGCCTTGAACAGAATAGAGCAATATTAACAAAAGCATAAACATGCATTAGGAGAATGTGACTATGGAAATAATTCAGTGGGTTTTATTTTATTGGTTATTCATATTTTCTTTTTATAAAAAATGTCTTGCAGTATTTTTAGATGCATATCATTAAAAGGTTTTTAATGACACTCATCTGATTTTTATAATCCCTGAATATTTGTTTTGTTAATTTTCTGGTACATTCAGCATACTGTAGGATGCTCTAAAGTGTTTTTGTGCATTTGTACTTACAGTATGTACTATGTAACCAAAGCTAAGATATAATTATAACGTATCTAATTCTGAAGTAAAGTAACAAAGTACATAGCTATTTGTATTTTGATTCAAACAAGACTTCCTAATAGTATATTATAATAATCCTTATGGTAGTAATTATGATGGTGATGGTTGTCCGTCGATGACAGCTATACTTTGTGCAGCTCATCTGTTTTGGAAGATGAGCTGCATGAAGAAACCTGTGCAGGAGAGCGTTTTGAAGTGGGAAAGCTGTTGCACTGGGGGCAGTCCCACTCTCTCGACCTCATCCGGGTACTGACCAGGCTCACACCTGCTTAGCTGCAGTGGGCTGCCAGAAGTGAGCTGCAGGGTGATATGGCTGCTGGCCAGTATTAATTATAATCCCATTATAACTGGAGGTTTTACACCATGTGGTAAGCACTTAAACAATTAAGACTATCATAACGTTGTCCTGAGGAGCGGCACAGTGACACAGTTGTTAGCATTGCTGCCTCACAGTGCTCGGGCCCTGGGTCCAGTTCTGGACCTGGGGTGCTATCTGCATGCAGTTTGTATGTTCTCCCACAGTCAGAAGACATGTGTGAAGAACCCTTTTGTTTTCAAGAAGAATTTGTGATTAGAGGTCTATGGGTTCTTGAGAAAACAAAAGGACATGTTGTTTTGCATATAATTTCTGTGGTTTTATTTAATCAAGAGCAGGGCATCCCAAGAGCCCAGTGTCTCTTGGTTTTTGTTCCAGCTGAGTTCTTCATTATTGAATTGAACCCCAGATCCAACAAATACTTCATGAATATTACTTATGAATTGTTTTCAACCCTGCGACTGTACAAAGTTCTAATTTTACCTTAAGTGATTCATAAGCGACTTCCAAATGGCAAATTTTGTGAAGCACAGATCAAATGAAGAAGTGCAGAACATCACACCGGGTAGCGATGCAGAGTAATGATTTAGGGTTCTGTGAAGAAAGATCATGGGCTTGAAACTGGGGTGGGATGCTGCTGTGGTAAATTTGAGCACGAAACGTCACCCAAATTGCTCCAGCAAATGCCCTGCTGTATAGATTGGTATTCTCCAGGTCATCATTATTAACGGGAACTTAATGGGACTAAATTGTCATATTTCATTAAATTAAGAATTAAAAAAATAAAGTAGTTCAATGAAGAGGTCTATTAAGCAAAACAAGGGGCAATAAAACCTGGAAGTGAGGACCAGAATAGAAGGTATTATTTCAGCTTGATGGCAAAAGATCTGTAGCTTTGGTAGGCAAATTTATACTGTATGTACTGTATGTCAAACTTGTCTCAGACTGTTCCATCGAATCAGGAGCTCATAAAGAACAATATGTGCCATATTGCTCATCTATATTTTTCATCAAGTTGCATTCCTGTTCTATTTCAATTGATTCAGCAAAAAAAGTGACAAAATGCACCTTAGATGAAGGTTTTACAAAGTGTTTTAATATTTTTGAGATATTACATTTTTCTAGTTCTTTTCAACGAATAAGCTGCTTGAAGGTTCTTAGAATTTTTTTTTATCTTTACCACAGCTTTTCAACAGAAGCAACGGGATTGATAAATTAATAATGCTTTAATCTACGCCTTTGTCCTTAGTTGATAAATGACAATTTCAGAGGTTGCAGGACTGTTTTTCCATTTTTAATTAAGTGGGCTAAATTGAATCAAGTTATGTGTGTGATAATTTGTGTAATATGGTTTCATTAAAAAATTTTCCTCCAAAGAAATGGAAATGAAAAAGACAGCAGCTGCCACTCCTGCTGTCTCCCAGAGATGTAGAAGTCATAACACTGTCTTTCCCCTTTTCAGACATTGAAGGTGGAACCATACCATGACAGCTTTCTGGCCAGGTTCCTCATCCAAAGAGCATTAAGAGTAAGTTCGGTCTTGCGTGTGTATGTTACTCAGAGTAATCATGTGATCTGGTGTGTGTTTGTTTTTAATCTGCGTTTGTGTTAGGGAGACACAAATACAGTACAAGCATATTCTTGTCTGCAGTGCCTAGTACAGTATATAAGATAGTGTGGCATCCCAGCTACAGCCAGGACCTAATTATAAGGTCATGAAATGATCATTCCCAGGGATGCTGACTGACTGCTTGACCAGCACGACAACACAGATTTCTGTGCTCACCATGCAGTCAATCAGTAGGTAGCTGGATCATAGGCTACATAGGTATTCATAGGCTTCAGAGGAACAAGTAAAGGTTTATTCCATGTTGAAAAGAGAAGAAAAGAAACACAATGTTTCGGATGTGGAGCCTTCTTCGAGTGTTCTACACAGCCGAAACGTTGTTTCTTTTCTTCTCTTTTCAGCATGCAGTCAATCAGCCTATCATGGGAAATCCATTTTCCACTGTAACATGCCACACTGTTATTTTGTTCAAAATAGCTATGAAAGTGAACTGAGTGAGAAGAGTCCACTTTGCCTTTCACTTGGCCCTGTCAGATGTTGGGCAAATTTGGTTGTACTTCACTTCCAGGTTCTCCCCCACTTTATTTTGTTCCTTTTTTGTAATTTTCTTTATTTGATTTCTGGAGCCATTGAGAGGGGCCGCTGAGATGGACTGTGCTGTTGTTTTTCACAGAAGTGTTTTTTTTTCTTCATTTCAGCTTTTACATATCTATGGCGACATTTGGTCTTTTCATGGCTGTTTTTGACTTCTAAATGTCTCTGTTCATCTCTTGTGGGCAATGTGGCTTCCACTCTTGTTGGTTTGCAATTTTTGCTACCTTTCTTTTGTGGTCTGTCACCAGCTGCCGTGGCTGCTGCTAAAGTTGGTCTCTTTGTCTACTTTTGTGCCGCTCTGGGGCTCTATTTCTGATCGACAATATTTCACCTGCCTTCTACTGTCATGGTCTGGGACTTTTTCAGAATTTGGGAGGAAGGGATCTGGTTATGGGGTGGTCTATAGTAATCTACTTACAATTGTAAGTACTATTCAGTCACATTGTTTTGCAATGGCCAATGCTTGATACCTGCATTTGAGACACTTATACTGTACACTCTTGATGTGCTTAAAAACTCCTCTACCTTTTACCATGCACAGTGCTATTGAATTTCTTACAAATTAATCTGTATTTTGGTGCCTGCTTGGTGAAATGTAGCCCGTGTCACAAATTGTTCTTATGAAACAACAGTCTTACTTCAAGCACATAAGTCATTGTTCTAGAGGCAATACAAGTGTAGTAGGGTGACATGTATTTCTGCACGAATGAACTGGCCACCAGTTTTTGATTTATTGTTAAAATGCAGCCTCTGTAGCCAACTTCTGTTATTTTGAAAATTGTTCAGTCTCTTATGTCTAAAATTCATAACGTGATGAGGTGACATTTTCCCTCTAAACCAAAACTACCCCAATACTGCCACTGAATGTTAATAATAAAAAAGCACAAATGATTAATCGGCTCAAGGTCGAACTATGTAACTGATCTAGTTCAAAATTTTTCCTGGAAAAAAACTTGATAATTGATTTTAACTGATATAGAAACCTTATTAACACACTGTTACATTACAGGGATTTCACTTAATATTTTATGGTTTTCAAATTGGTAATTAATTTATGTATTCTTTACTATGAATACCTGTATCTTCTCAATAACTTTCCACTAGTATTGCATTGCAATGCCACCATTTTTGGAATGCTTCAAAACTGCTTGTTTTTGTTTTTAAATGAGAAGGAATTGTGTGACAGGCTATTAAACGCCCACAATCTGGATTGCAGAAGTGCAGGTTCTAAAACCCTGGAAGCCAAAGGGACCTATACTACTCAGAAACATTGGCATGTCTGTTAACTTATATCTATAACTAAGAATATATAAAACAGATGCATGGAACATAGAATTAATTAGAGTAACTATTTTTTTTATTTTAGTTTTATTGAATCATTCATGTATAGGAGTTGGAGAACTTTTCTTAAGGACAGCTTTACCAAATTGCCCTAAATATGTTTGGAACAAATGGAAATAGATATTTTAGCTTCCTGTGTATTTATGTTAGTATGGGTAAGACTGGACTCCTTGTGGATATACACTAGGACTTGCACTAAAAGCATCCCGTCTGTCTTTTAAAAGAGCAAGAGAGTTGGACACTACTTTTTCTGGTACATGCGCAGTGAAGTGACCGGTTCCCTCTATTTCCGTGACCGATTTGCCGTGATTCTCGAGGCCTACCTGATGGGGTGCGGCCAGGCCATGCTGGATGGGTTCCTCAAGCAGGCGCAGATGGTGGACTGCCTTCACAAAGTGGCAACCGATATCAAGAAGGTCTTTTCAGAAAAGAGTGACCTCCCCCCCAACGGTAGGTCAATGCTAAGGATTTACCGAATATGTTTTTCTTTCAATGTTGTTCCGCTTGGAAATGTTTAATGTTTCTCTCTTGATTTTTGCATTTCTCATCAGCTGCATTAATATTGCAAGACATGCTGAGAAGCCATGTTCTACCCCAAAACTTCCAGGTCCCTTATGACCCTCGCATTATAGCAGGACAGATTGTGGTATGTTGTTTTGTTTAGATTTTATTGTTCCTATTAGTCCACATCACAGTACGTAAATGATGGTTATGAAGATTTCTTCTGGGGTCTTTACTAAGTTTTCAAGAGACAGCTAGTAAAGACACTCAGCCCTGAGCAGGTATACATGCTACGATCCAGGTGTTACAGCCAGGACTACAGTATGTTGTAAGCCAACTATTCCCAGGATTTTCCCAAATTGTGTTGCACAGACAGCTGAGTCTAGAACGGAACTGGGAAGGTAGGGTGCTGCTGGTGAAGGGTGGGACTCCTCCAATGAGATACAGCTGGAGAAATATAAGGAAAACCTGGTTAGTGCTGAACATTCAGCTCAGGACTATAGTGCCTCTGACATGTTAAATGATGAGTGGCTTGAAGATTGGTGTGTGGGAGGAGGTCTTCTGAAAGTGAAACATGCTTGAATAGTTGAAAGCTTTTGTGGTGAAACTAATAGAGAAGACTAAAAAAGACTTCCACTAAAGATTAGTTTGGTTACATCCCACCAAACAATTTATCATCTCTGCACAATAGTCCAGCAGTAGATTTTAAGGTATTTTGCCCATCATCTTTCATTTAGCCTGTGTTGCAACTGTGCTGGAGTTATATGTAGAGTAAATTGGATGTGTTTCCAGTACTTGCTTTTTTGCTTCTACCTAAGTCAGCTAGTTTTTCGCAATTGAACTGGATAGAGTGTCCAATTCAAAAACAATTTGTAATGTCCTTGGGCTACTTTAAGCCTTGGGATTTCTTTCATTATGTGTTAAAAACACTAGCAAGGAATGTTTTGCCAAAAATATCTTAGGATGGCCATATAAAATGTAATAGAACCCCTGCAGATGAACTCATACAGCTTAAAAGGCTGTCCATTTTTTTGGTGTACTTCTATCCACTCCTCTCATTACTCTAGAAGAAATTGTTTTGTTTTTGAGCCAAAGTTTAGGCTGATTGTTTGACCCTGCTCAAGACAGCATCTCATTGTATTTTGTTGGAGATACAGCTGGAGAAATGTAAGGTAATGGCCTCCAAGAAGAAGCCCCTGTGGCTGGAGTTCACTTGCTGGACATCAGAGGAGTCACCCAACCACACTGTCGGCATCATCTTCAAGCATGGCGACGATCTGCGACAGGACATGCTTGTCATTCAGGTGGGAGAGCCTGCAGGGCTCATGGGCAATCATTTTAATGGGTAAAATCATGAGAGAGGGGGCAGAATACAATGTTGCCAAGCCAACAGGTCTACATATGACTAGCATTAATCCTGTGAACTCAAACTGATCATTTTGCTTTTCTAGCAAGGTTTAATACAAGAGCACTTTCATCTCTGATTTCTACTTAATGCACAGATTGCTTATTTTGTCCAATTTATTTGCTGCTGTTGATCTTGAATAAACACTCTCTGTCCTTTGAGGGTGCCAGAACATTTTTGTTGCTATGTTAATTTAAAAATAATTACATTGACAAAGTTCACTGGCAAATATAACCTATTAAAAGCAATTTGCAGTATTAATGTACACACAGTACACATATAGCTTATGCAGAGAATGGCCCTCTTAAATAGAAAGTGTCACAGCACATTGGATATATTATATTTCTGATGTTTTAACCACTCTCAAACTTCAGCATACTGACGAGGAAATGTATTGCACTGTTAGAATTCAGGTTATGCTTAACTAAATTTGAAAGCAAATAAGTTTGGTCATAATGACTGGTGTCTGGATAGAATGCCTGTTATTTAATGGAAATGAATGCATTTCAGTCTTTTTTCAGTTGAAACATTATTTTTTTTACAAGTTTTCAGAAGCTTTCCGTTATGTCAGTTTTGTGGTAACTCTGTTGCATTTTACAGACCCTGCTAATTATGGACTCGATCTGGCAAGAGAAATCCCTGGATCTGAATCTGGTCCCATATGGATGCATATCCACCGGATACAATATAGGTAATCAATGTTTTTTTTTTTAGGTGTGCTTTCTCTGCTTCTGTAGCTGCATATTAAAATTCATTGTGGTGCTCTCTGGTTAAGCACTTGCCTTCCAGCTATCTTCCAGTGTTGCTTGATGTAACATGTTTGAAAGGTCCCCAAGGTATTCAGTCTCTCTCCCTGGTACCCCATAAAAGACAACATTATAGCATTATTTCTGAAATTCTACAGATCTTGCATTCATCTACCAGATCTTGTGCCTGGTGTTATTTCAATGGTAGTGGGTTTCGCAGACGAACGTCTCCTGGACATCCAACCCATAGACTCCAATGACATTTAAGAGCTCAAGCACAGTCTGCAAATGGAAGAGGACTTTGTATCCTTCACACCTTGCAGTATAAGTGCTTCAGACAGCTTTCCTGACTTGTAGGAGAAAGCTGGATTCGAATTTATTTGTGTTAGACAAGCATGAGCTTTGGAAAAGAATACAGTAGGTGTCCCAGATATACAATAATTATGGCAAATGTTCTAAAAAACATTATTTTACTCAGGTGCTCACAAAGGAAGGAGTTAATAACATGCCACAGACAATCCTATTTTTTTTTCAATTGATCTCAGCTTAACACAGACTGAAGTTACAAAAGGGTTGGGAGAACCTGGTCCCAATAAGTTGTATTCATGGATAACTAGGATATTTCCATTAACTCTTAGAGCAAGGGCTATGCCTACTGATTTGAAAAGTGCACATGTAATACCCATCAAGGAATAGGGTGAAATAGGGTCATATTCTGAGAAATAAAAACAATAAAAAAGCCAAATTAGTAGATCATAAAATGAAAACTACAGACGTTTGAGTAGGTAGCTGCGTTGGCATGTGTAGGAACAGGTAAAGGTTTATTCCATGTTGAAAGAAAAAAGCAAAGAGACACAACATTTTGGCTGGGGATCCTTGGAGGGTGGGCTGAGGATATTTCACACAGGGGGCATTTTCCCAGCATACACTACCTAGGACACGTTATGGGACTATAAAGACAAAGAATCAAATGATCATCACAAACTGAAAGCACTCAGATGGAAGGAGGTGATTCTGATATTGAATTCCTCTTCTCTCAAACCTTTCTAGGGCATCTCTTTACTTGACTTTAATTTTTATTTACTGCCTACGCCAGTTACCCCCTTTTCAGCAGGTATGGATTGACAGGAGGGCCAAACATGACTCTGTTGGCAGATCTAAGCATCATTCCTCACGACTGGTATCGAATTTACTGTACACAGCAAACGTACAGGAAATCTGTAACAGATGTGAAAACCACGGTTTTTGCAGCGGTTCACATTTCTGCTGCTGTTCTGTTTTCTGGGCAGGCATGATTGAGATAGTGAGAGACGCCACCACGATCGCAACGATTCAGAGGAATAAAGGTGGCACGACTGGCGCCTTCAAAAACGATGCCCTGTTGGAGTGGCTCAAAGGAAAGTGTGAACGAGAGGAAACTGTAAGCTTGTTACTTTATGTATTTATGAAGGCCAAAAAACAGACACGGGTCTCCCGTTTGCCACTTCTTTGTTAGAAATATAATATTTCCAGCATGTATATTTATACAGTGTACAGTATATACTGTATATCAAATTCTGTCATGTGTGTGTATCAGAACACCCAACACCCAAGGAGCAAACAGTTGGCATTGAGTCAGAAAGGCGTTGTGAATGTTGACTGAGACAGATGGTTATATTGAAGGCCCTACAGCTTGGTGAATTAAGATAATAATGCTCTTTTCATCATATTCAACAGAAATCATGGACTAAAGAGTAGTATACATTCTCATCCTACATAAATCCAGTCTGCTTTGTGGTCCTCCCAATGGTCTTTTCTTCCTCATGCATTAATTCAACAAGCTATCACTAAAGATGAAGTAGGAAAGAAAGGATAAAAACACCCAATCAGCCCTAGAGACTAGCTCAACTGATCACTGTCCAATAGTTCAGAAGTACTCTGAGCTTAATTAGTCAATGTATGTGTCCATTCTCTGTACTGTAAATGGTTATTTTTCTGCTGTTGTTAGCATAAGTATAGTCAATTTCTTTCCTAACTGTAAAATAAATGCAATTCTTAGGGTGGAACATGAAAAGGGTACAATATGGCACAAATACAATTTACGCAGAGCTGTTGTATTTTAACTCCACAGTTTTTCAGACTTTTTAAATGTTATAATCATGAAATAGAACCTGTAGAAGCAGGATGATGTCAGTTATTTACATGAGGGGAAAGGGAGGTTAAAATAAAAACAGTTTTATTAGGTATGATCCAGTGTGAAAGTAATATCAGTCAATCGGGGTTGGAGGAGAGCAAGTGTAGACTGGTAGACTGAAGGGAGATATTGCTTAAAACTTAGCATATAGTTCGTTTAATTCAATGTTTTGTGAGGTTGTACAGTACATCGTTATGTAGAGTTCATGTTGACTCACTTTTTTTAATTAGACAATAAGGGGAAGAGACAAATGTTTGAATATCTTGGAGTGTGGAATTTAAAACCAAGGAAGTAATTTAAAAACTGTACAATGCAGCTGGAACATTGTATATACGCACACACAACAAAGATATTGTTGCCCTAGAGGCAGCGAGAGGAAGAACAGCCATTCCAATTCCTTTTCTGAAGGGAATGTCATCCTTGTCGAACTAAGACTAAGAAAACTGAAATTTTTTGCCTGGGACAGAGGAGATTATGTGTAGAGATGATCCAGATACTTAAAGTCCTGAAAGGCATTTATCAAGTCAATCTGGAGGATTTAGAGCCACTTTATGCAGAGTATTGTGTGAGCCTCAGGTCCCAAATCATGTTGAAGCTGATTTGGTGGGATCCTTTGAAAAAACTATCGATGGTATTCTTAAATTCCCTTGCACATGACCACAATGGGCTAAGTAACCTCCTTTTATTTGTAACACTTCTTCTATTCTATTACTAATCTCTAGTATCAACCTGCATACAGTATATCTATGTTTATAAGTACTTAATGTTCACACTCTAATTCATTGCGATTGCAACTCCTAAGTAAACCTGGAAAGCTGTTTATTCTAAAGTGTATATACTGTACTGTATATCGGAAGTCAAAATCAACCAAGTCATACAGAAGAGACTTAATAATAGTGAAACAGCTATTCGTGGCTTAAAAATATTGTGTTGTGACTGGACAAAGAGCTAATTAGTAATCCTACACAGAATTCCATACAGTACCTTCTGTATGTAGTCTCATGTATAATTTCAACATAAAAAAGTTTTCTTTTCTTCTTAAATGTGTTGCTGTAGATTAAAATGTGTTTTTCTCTACTAATTATGAAATGTTTGGTAGCAGCAGTAGGGAAAAACAGTTTAGGTGTCATAGTGGATTGATCATTCTCAGCATGCAGAGATAATGAATGGAGAAGCTACTTTGAAAAAGTTGGACATAAACTGTGGAATGGCAGTGCAGAAAGATTTTGAATGATGTGCAATATCTTTGCCAAATCTCAAGAGGAATACTTTCTTCACTTTTTATTATTAAAATGATGCTGACGGTCTTGAGAAATAGATAGGTTTATTCCAGGAATAATGAGAGCAGCAAAACCTAAATCTGTTTACCCTTAGCACACAGCATGAGCAATGAGGCTACTAAGATTATTCAGAGTCTGTATTTAAAAGATTTAAATAAAATAAACTCCAACAGTTTCTTCAGACTTCCTGACACAAGCAGGAGTGTCTCACTGTACATGTGTTAGTGTCAATATTGTGCAGTGAAGGCAGTCATCTCTGTGGTATAGTTTCATATTTCTCACTAAAATGGATGATCTTTGTGTGAATATCCTTCTCATGGACAAAAAGGAGACTATCAGAGCATAAATCATAATTTATGGAGGAGTTTGTGTGTTAATGGAAGAGTGCATTAGATAATTAAAGCAGCCATGCTGAAGTGTGAAAGCCAATCATATTAGTGCAACAACGTGGATTTTCTTGGTAAAAGCCATACGTTTGTAAAAAGGCCCAGTATTGTTTTATTAATAAATCACCGACATTGTACAGCTTGAGATGCTGTTTTTCTCATCCACGTTTCTCATCTCTTTTTGCCATTCGTGCTCCAGCTCTATCAAGCCATGGAGAGGTTTGTCACTTCCTGCGCTGGGTACTGTGTGGCTACCTATGTACTGGGAATTGGTGATCGCCATAACGACAACATCATGATTACAGAACAAGGTACGGGCAGGCTGTGGCATTTTCATTGGGATAAAATAATTTGCAATTATACATGATAAAGTTCATATTGTTTTATAAATCTGTTATTTGATTTGATTTTTTACCTGATTAATGTATTTAAGCATGACTCTCATTTTCTTGCTGTTTAGATTATTACTGGAAGTTCCTACCATATTAGAATGAGCAAGTTTGCCATTGGGCCAATATGTATGTGATACCAGGTAGAGAATGGAGGACACAAAAACACATTAGTGTGACCTTGTGCAGGGAAGGATACCAATGATTTTGCAGAAGACTGATATTTACACAACAAACACTGTGAAATTCCATTATTTAGCTGAGATCATTTAAAGAACTAAACTAGTCCTAAGCATGACTGTACACCTTACTGCACAGTTATACTACAGTAAAACATAGGAGTTGCTGCTTTTCCCAACATTGAAATCACAAAACATTCAATTTAAGTGTTGTTTATAGAAATAAAGTTAATGTTCTGTTTCCTCATTGTGATGATTATTGAGCAACACTGATAAACTTTCATTTCATTCTATTTATTTGAATGTCCATTCAGATTATTTTTTTTGCTGGCAGACAGCATTGCAAATAATCTTCTAGGCAGAAACAAAATCAGCATCTCATCTGAGAAACACTTTTCAGTTAGTAATGCAAATGAAATGTGAGAAACAGTTTTGAAGATCTTTAAAAGCTTATTTGTTTGCTGACAATTTTTTTTAAATAATGATAGCACTACTATTATAAGAAAGAACATTGCTGCCATGATGGTGTTGTAACAGAAAGAATAAGGTTCTGGATCCCGAGATGAAGTAAAACAGATGAGTTTATTGCATGCAAGGAACAATTAAGCCGAAGTCTTGTTTCCTGCAAGAAACAACAAAACCGAAGTATTGTTCGATGTGCCGGTACAAACTTTTAGGTTATATAGTCCTTCCTTGCTGCTTCGGACGTCATTCGGTGTTATGGTAAAGAGGGGGGTCATGGTATTTGGCCAGTTAAGAGACCCTGGCCAAATGGTCAGTTTAAGATTATGCCCCCAGGGGGTTCCTTGCTCGCATCTGGGATCCTTATCAGTTAACCCCCTTTCCTGCCATAAACCCCTGTTGCTTAGAAGTCTAATTTTCAGGCAGAACTGACTTAAGTTAACCCTTTTTATATCTTGTCTCTTACTTCAATGGGAAAAAATACTTTGAGTGTTATCTCATTATTATGAGATAGTAAACTATTTTGTAATTACAAGATAGTAGATTATCCATTAGTTTGTGATAATCACGTGATAGCACAATTGTCTCACATTGCCTATATTGTCATTAGTTGACTTTCTGTTTTAAGCAGTGGAATCCGTCGTATAAGGATAGGTTTAAACGATACTTTTAAATGTCTTGTTTAAGGGTGTGAGCGCCCTCATGGTTATAATGATTGTGTTCACATTATATACAAATTACAACGTTTCATTATGACTAAACCCCAGTCGAAAGTAAGTCCATGCACATTCTGTAGCGCTGGACATTGTCATGAACACTAAACCTAAAGTTCCAGCTGAGCTGCTGGTAGCTCAGGTGCTGTTATTGCACAATGTAATACAGGTTGTCCATAAACTCATCATTATCATTCGTATCTTTATGAGACAATTTCCAATCTCATAATTACGAGATACCACATGAAATATTTGTTTCATGTGTGCTTCCATACTATCTCATTAATAGGTAATAGCACTAGGTTCTCTAATGTTTTGAAGTCCAGTAGCTCCAGGACATACTCTAAATCTTAAAGGCAAACTGAGAAAGAGATTAGGAGGGCTAGCTATTGTAAAATAATTCCAAATGCTTTTGCTTTTATCAATGTCTGTTGAAAGGACAAAAGATGACTACAGTATCTAGAAATGTGCAATTGAAAGACCTCCTGATAGTTAAAAAGGCATTAGACTTTAATCAATTGCTACAGTATGATAGGTTCAATACAAAGAGGTAGCTGTACTTAATCAGATTTACAAAAAAAACTAATGAAAATAGCTATCAACACATTACTTGTTTGGTGATTCAAGACCATCTCGAAGTTTTCTCCAAATGGAAAAAGAAACCCAGAGTTTTCTTTTTCATTCACATGCCACCAAAAGATACATCCTGACCTCAAGCATACTGGAAGGAAATAGAGAAAATACACTGGCCAAATTATTTGGATCTCTTGGTTAAATACGGTTACGAAGCGTCTTTCAGGACCCTACGCAGACAGCAGAATCTGGAAGGGGAGAAGACGAGGAACTGGGCTGGGCTGGTAGACAAACAGGGGGGCGTATCGAAGGTGTGCAGGTGCTCGGGGGGGGGGCATGGTCCAGGCAAACAGTCCAAGGGGAGTCCGAAGGGAAATGTAGTGCAGGCTAAAGTCCAGAGTCGGGTGATCCAATCCAAGACAGACATGAAAAAATGATAAAAACTGGAGCGGGATTAGGTGAAGGGTCAGGGGGATTAAAGGGGTAACGGGACCAGGCGCTCCAAGTCCTGGACTCGGCTGGTTCGGGACGCTGATAGGAGGCCTATGCCCTCGAGCCGTGAACGTAGGGCGACTCTGTGGTAGACGGGCCTCTGGACGTCTGTGTTCCAATGCAGAGCCCGGAACAGAGTGAGCATCTGGCTTTTGTAGGAAGGCTGGAACAGGGAGCAGGTGCACAAAATCAACTAAAATGTGAAAGAGCCGGAGCGCCCCTAAAGGGGAGGGATTACAATCGTGACAAATACATTTCCTCTCTGAGTAGCTGGCTTGCAGAAGATGGCCAGTGAGCACGTGTAATGAAATGATAAATGCTGATGCCATTAAAGACATGCTTTGTCAAGGCTTTTGGTGGTCTTTCCTTTGTGTGATATTGGTGTTGTATTGAACTTATACTCAGAAAGATGTTGCACGGTAAGGACTGGAGATTTCCTAACCAAGCATAACTAGTGAATCTAATCCAAGCATATTTTTAAAATTCCAATCCATCTCTTGAAAAAACAATTGACTTAATTGCTTTGAAGACATCTCTTTTCTCCGTAATAAGCCTCATGTGCACCACAAATAAATGGTTATTTTTAACTCTTCAGCTTCTATCGTCTCTCACTTGTGAAGATTTTTTTCAGTGCCCTAAAGTTGTAAAAAGCTTGAAAAAATCAAAAAGGGGTCTGATTTGTTCAGCTTTTGAGAACTGAAAAAAAAATTAAAAACTGCATGTTCATTGTTCTATGAACAAAAAGAGTTGGTTGCCAAATTATTTTCAAAAGACAGATATAACACACCTCAGGGGTTAATAAATTGATAGAAGAGAACAGAGCCATCTTGTGGTTCTCTTGTGGAAATAGAACCAGATTTTTGCAGAAAATAATGCTCAAGCCAGACACTGATTTCAGCTGACCTGTTGAAGAGGGAAACAAAGATTGTTGTGAGAGTAAGAACATTCCTTACTTGTGTAATGTCAGTCACTATTGAAATGATGTTTGCATTAATGCAAAGAGTGAACAGTATTAAAGCATTTTTTAATATGAATTGTAACACCAATCATATATGAAAATATACAATAAACTTATCATAATGCATGTTAGAAGCTTTATTCTTAAAGTTTTAATTAGTGTTGTCACTTTACATTTCTCTTGATCATTGTTTTACGTTACAATCTACCTTAATTCACCTTTTTCCTAATCCACATTTTCTGCCTGCCTTTACCAATGTTTATCATACCTGAAATGCTTGTTGGAGTCTATAACATGGATTGAGCACTGAATGAGCACCGATTGGGCTTGAATTAGATCTAATGAAAATTAAAAGCTTGTTGAAATGGTAGGATCCTGAAGTAAGGTTATTTCCTGGGTACCTGATCAGTGAATGGTGGATGAAGGACATTTCATTCCTTTTATTATTAAAAAAAATGCATCTTGAAAATTATAGCTATAACTAAGAGGACAGTGATTGACACTGATGACTGCACCTTTTTTCCTTTGCAAGGGAACCTGTTTCACATTGATTTTGGGCACATCCTGGGGAATACCAAACGATTCCTGGGCGTGAACAGGGAGAGAGTGCCCTTCGTCCTTACGCCAGACTTCCTGTATGTCATGGGCAGAGTCAACAAGAAGTCCAGCCTCTACTTCATGCGATTCAGGGTGAGGAGCCAGTCAGGCTGCTGGTTTCATCTTCATATAGTGTATGATAATACTCTAAAACTGTGTGTCTCACAGTTAAAATCTGGGTCAAGACGTAAATGAAATGTCATTGATTAACCCCGAAATGGGCTTTTTTCACCTAGAGTTGGCAACACCATCTAGTCCAATGGTGTCCTTTTGATTACATGTGTATTGTACATCACCTAGTTTTTAATCATGGCTTATTAGTTTCAAGTTACATAAAGAACTGGGAATCTAGTATATGAGACAGGAGTATCAAATTAAATACAACAGCACTTCTAACGTAAAATGTGGTAAAAAGGAAGAAAAATGCTTCACAATTGCAAAAAGGTTTGTTGTCAGGCATGCACAATGTAGCTTATTCCATTGGGACTTGGTACAACTGTGAAATATCCCAAAATGCAATAAATGCAATAACCTAGTCAATCCAGAGAACTTCATCCAGTGACATCCAGAGACAGGGAACTCAAAATTAAGAGCTAAGAAAAAAAAAAGGAAATTAAATATACTATTCAAGACTGAAAACTGGAGACAGAGCTTTACACAAAGAATCTTGGGAAGCTTCTTAAAAGCATTGTTGAAACCTGGAATCATTTTAAGAAACTATTCAATGTAGCTTGAGGACTCAAGAATCACTAGCAACCATATGAAGGAGATGGGCCAAGTGGTCTCCTCTGGTTTTGTAACCATCTCATTTTGTTCTGTTCTTGGCTTGACTGTTTCTCCTGCAGGACACGTGTATCCGGGCATACCTGGAGCTTCGTTCGCACTCCAGTCTGCTGGTCACTCTCTTCTCTCTCATGACTGTTACGGGCATTCCTGAGCTCTGCTGCTCAGAAGACATCCGCTACCTGACAGAAGCTCTGCAGGTGGGCAGGAACGAGGAGTCAGCACGAGACCACTTCCTCCAGCAGATCAATATCTGCGAGCAGCTGGGCTGGACTGTGCAGGCCAACTGGTGGATCCACTTGCTGGTCGGCATCAAACAGGCCTGAAGAGTAGATTTCAGAGCAGCCTGGGGAAAATGCATTCCCACACAGACTCACAATTGGCTTCTATCAGCAACGCTCTCTGCTTGGCAGCACAGCTGCTAAGTCATGACACTCAAATCCTTCCACTTCAAGACTGCAATCTTGAAAACCAGTGACTCTTTGAAATCCACTTTTTAAGACTGAGAAATGCAGATGCAGACTCTGTAGACAATTTGTATGTATGCTGTAGTGCCATTTTTGACCCTGAAGAATCGCTGTACAATATGTACCTTGTGACAGAAAATGTGGGCTGTGCCCAAAGCAGGAATGTAAAGCTTAATGGAGAACATTTGAAGAAGAGGAAGCCAATATACACTACTGGTTGTCAGATCGATGTTTTAAAATACATTTTTTTTTCATAAAAGCTTCAGTGTTTTGAAAACATGGGGCACTACCCATTGCTTTAACTTTTTACTTTACTTTTCTTTTCTAAAAATGGAGCAAGATGCAGAGAATAGAGAACGGAGCAAAAATATCTAAAAAGATAAGTCAATGTGCTTGGTCATTAGCCATGGTGAGTCAGTTGGTATACAGTAAATGTTCTGTCTCACACGGTAACATGATACACTTCTTAGGACCCCCCACTGATGTAGTTCAATTAAATACTTTTGTCACTTTGGGATTTTTAAAGAAGATGCCATTTGGTTTGTGAACGAAGTGTTTTGCCTTGTGAGGATCTCCTTATCAATCTCACAATGCTTGTTTCTCAGAAGATACTGTTTTTGAGTAGATATTATCTCTGATTTGCTCCCCATCAATGTAGTAAATCCTGCATACATATATTCCTACAGTATAAAATATTTGTGTGGATGCCCCATTCTACTCAATTAAAACTCACCTTTGGGGTGAAAATAAACCAGGAACCAGAAATTTTGGGATTTCAGTTTATTGAAATGTAGATTTTATGGTTATTCTCTCACTGTCCTTTAGGAATTATTATATTTGTAAGTGTATACTCAGATTTTATACCTGCACTGAAAATAATACAGTAGATGCACACACATTCCTGTTCTGTCTGCGAATAAATGGCTTTGCTGCAGAGAGACTCCTCCCTATGGTTGTAAGGCCTTGTGTTTGGTTAAATTGTTTCCCCCATTAGCCCAGTTGGTGCTTTCCATTTTCTATGTTGGGTACTGTGGCATGTCCCACTTTTTATTCATGGAGGGGGAGGCGGTTAAAGGTTGCTTCTTGTAATGTCTGATCAGTCAGATATTATAAAGATATTGCCTGGTCGCAAGGCCCCCCACTCTCACATCAAGAGATAAGAGAAACGTATTGCCCTCCAAAAAACAGCAGTACTGTTTACATACTAGCAAGTAATGGTAAATATTTTTTTCAAACATGTAAAATACTTTACAAAACAGGAATTTGCAAAAAAAAGAAAAAGAAACTAAATTTCTGTCAATACAGACAGCAGATGTGTGTTGCAGATACTGAAACAAGATGTGTAAATTTAATAACATGGGTAAATCTAGAAATTTCCTTTTTATGTTGTTTTATTTGGTTGAGATGAGTTTGGTTGAGATCAGTTGAAAAGATTTTTTCTTGGGAACAGCACCACCTACTGGTCCGCAGACACTGCTTACAGCACCAACCTGATTTTCTGTAAGGTTTTCTCATATCACCTTATTGCTGAAGTAGAACTGATTCATTTGTTCTTGACCACTAAAAGGTCAGGAAAGACCTCATGTATTGTATTTGCATTCTCTTCTATGCTAAGGAATCTGGCCCTTCTTACCTGTCATAAGGGCAGGAGCTCCTAAGAGGAGTTTACAGTCTACAGGGAACAAATATAAATTTTGTATCGTCCAGAAGATGAGTGTACTGTGATTCCAGTAAATATTTGTACCCCTGGTGTTCGCAGCTACTGTATATTTTATCAATTGAACATTGTATTTCTCCTCAACTAAAGAAAAGAAAAATTAGCAAGAGGCAGTGTTGTGTGACAGGGATGTGCGCTGGTTTTTGTACCCACCAGGAAAGCAGTTTGTTAAGCAGAAGTTAATGAAGCAGGCGGATGGACTGTAGAGGGGGGTCTGTCTGAGAAATGCTTAGTGTAAGTATTGGACAATTAGGGGGTGACAGATAGGTGGAGTTACGGCCAGTGTGTGAGGGGTAGGAGAGCGCTGAGGGGTGAAAGAATTGTACTCTCCAGCTCCCAAACAGTGCGAGTATGGTCTGAGTGAGCTGCAGAAGGAAATTTGTCAGATATCAGAATACCCACTTGGACTGGAATAACGTTGTCCTGCCCATCTGTTTGATTTCATTGTAATGGGAGCCTAATACACAGAACAAAGCCTTGTGGTTTCACCCCCTGTTTAAAGGTAAGTGGATGACTGAGTGGCTGTAAATGAACTAACTGCCTAGTGATACCAGCCTGAGAAAGATGGGTTTGCCAGTTGCTGTGTGTCTTTCAGTCACTGTCTCTGTGTCTCTCAAAGAAAGAACATCATGTAATAAAAAAATAAATAAACGCCTTTTGTTATTTACGGTACCTAAGGGCGTAGCCTGTCTTTTTGATCCTCATGCCTGTTTTCTCAGGTCCTTGGTCCCAAAACGGGAATATTTGTTACAATACATCTGCAGTTTTGCTCTTATAGTAGAAGTTACTATACTTTTTTTTTCTTTTTGATGTAGCTATGTACAGTAGCTGTGTTGATTCTGGAAGGGTGTACCTGAGTCACGCAGTTCAGCACTGTGCTTTGTTCAGGATCTGTCTGTGATCAGAAACCAGACAAGATACCCTTATTACAGAAACAATGTTGTAAATTTTCTGCCTGCCTGATCCATATAATAAGGTGACGGTCTTGTCCTGTGCTAGAATCCCTCACTAACCAGACATTATTAGATATGCAGTTGCTCTGAATTGCACTGAATTGTAGTGATTGATAACCTCATTTGACTGACTGTGATTCGTCAGCCTTGTGCTTGCCCTGTTGTGAAGGTTGCTTTTGTTTTACAGACACGAGTTTTTCAGAGATGATCATGGATAGTTGTGATTTTGTGGTGGTGTTTTTTGTTGATTTCTAAGAATGACGACAAAAGGAATAAAGATGTATTTTACACTGGATATATTGTATTATTTCAATGAAGGATTTTAAAACCATTTCATTTGGTATGGACCATCCAGGTGTCTCTCGTTTGAAAGCTATCTGATAAACATCAAACAATTACCAGAAAGAACCACAAAGTTTTGCAAATAATGATTGACACTTAACATGACATACTGTATTACTCTGTCATAGCTTTGAGGAGAACTTTTCTTATAAATACTAGCAGGAGAAGCGCAAGTCAATCCATTATAAGTGTTGTACTACTTCAGTAATTTATCCAAATTAAACAATGTTACAGGTAATGTCTAGATATGGATAACTTGTTTTTTTCCCATGTTTTATAGCAGTGCTTCCCAATATCTTATAACATGTCAGATTTTTTGTTGCTTGCACTGTATTATGACAGAGTAACATTTCTGTTGGGTGGCTATCTAGTTAAAGGGAACCCCACCTTCTGCACAAATGTTTACAGTCAGCCTAGTTGGCTTTCATTTCAATAAACATTCAGGATGGGAGTGCTATCTCTGTATGTTACAGTGGCTGGACTGCCTGTGTCAAAGATACTGTAGGTGGACAAAAGGATGGCCAGCTGTGATGTTCTTTACCTTTATCGTTGGGCAGCTCACATTGTGGGTGTCCTTCTCACAAAACCAAGGCCTGAGAAAAATGGAAACCAGGAATTCTCCATGAACGCCAACATACAGTAGATGTTGCAAATGGCTGTTTCATTGCGGAGGGACTCTCACTGTAGAGACACAAATCAATGGTTACCTGGCCCCATTTAGGTGACCAGTTTTTAAGTGTTTAAGTTTAATGTGAATTTCCAGAAGTTAAGTATTCAAATCTCTACAACGATCACTAATGATTTTATTTGCTGTATGTACCCCATCCTGGTTATTTGCTGCTGTAATAGTCCTCAAGGCCTGCCAATATCATCTGTTTTGTGGAAAGACTGTTAACATGCCTAAATCATTTAAAATCTGGTGTGGCCAGCCTTTGAAAGTGGTGTACTATTTTCTTCTGAATATCCACTTCTCTCTGATTAATTTTACATTGCTGTCTTCACCGTGAAGTTCTCGGTGAAGCCTAAATTAAGTAAAAAATGTTTGATTTTGCTCACAGATTTTGTAGGGGCATAAATGCTTTGTTGATCTTTAAAGCTTTCTTTATGTTTGTAGAAGAACTCCACTTCCCAGAAAGCACTGAGATTCCACAAAAACATGTGACAATTATAGTATTTTGAGCCACCTATCAGGTGGCTGATTTGTCGACCACACTCTTAGGAAGTACCTGAAAGAAGGCACTGGTTTCCCTTTTCAGAAGGTAAAATGTGGAAATTGTTAGCTAGGGTTAAAAAAAGTATGTATGTTTTCTGTACAGGAACTGAGACCATGAAAAACAATGATAGTGTATACAAAGGTTTATTTATATCTTTCACTGGAATTTTTAATTCGTTCTGTTCCTTAAATAATACACAGCAATATTTATACAGTATTAACAGACAGTGCAGTACGATATTTTGGGGAGACAGGAATTAATTTGTGTTTTTCAAATAAATGGATATCTCTGCTGGCAGGCTTTTCAAAGACGTCAATTTCAAATCATATTCTCAATAGTCTGCTACAACACCTGTGCATAATACAGGGTAATGTAATAATTTTGATCTAGGTAAACCGGAATAAGGGCTCAAGCACTGGCCTACAGCTGTGCTGTGAAGTAATTTGCATTGCAGGCACCGAAGCTGAGATGAAAACTGCTGTGCAGAGGAAAACATGATGGAAAATACAGCATTGCAGCTGTACACTGAGGCACAACACTCAGGTCAAACCTTCGGCCCTTAATCCATGTGTGTGGGTGTAAATTGAAACTGACTCTGTTTGTCCTCATTTTGATAAATCTGGGTATACATGTTCTGCTTTTTTGCAGTTGTGGAAATGTGTGTTGTTCGAACAGGGTGTGGTCCGTCTTTTCTTTGTTTTCGGGGATCTCAGTCTTGGCCTTTTTCTCACATCTGCTCTGTGGCTTCATTAATACTTAATGTTTTGCTGGCAGACATCTTCCTCTGCATTCGATTCTATTGTTTTGATTTTCAGTCTTGACCCTAGATCCTGATTTTCCTAACTTAATCTGAGCTGCAGTGCCCAGTCAGGCTGTTTGCCGAACTTATCCAAATTGATTATCGAGCCACAGAAAATACATTTCTCTCTGAAGTTGAACTGAGCCTGGATTTTAATAGAACCCTCTGATTATTCCATAAATGGTCTTTCTAATATACATATTTTACATCAATGCCATTTATTAAAAGTCAGTAGGACACTTGTCCCTGATTTTTAAATATACTGCCCACTTGCAGAAATGTCATTGTTTTCATTCTTTTTCATCACATTAGATAAAACCAGGTTAGAGCAAAGTCTGAACAAAAAAATAGATGATAAAACAAAAATTATAGTAGAGATGAAAAAGAGTACCTTGTTTTTTTATAATGAAGTCCACATGCGGGAAATAGGAACTGAACTATAAGATAGCATAAGGTAACCTTAAGCTGAATTGCTCATCAAGTCTGTTTCCTTTCTGTCCTGTTATAAATGAAATATATTTAACTTTTGGGAAGAAGGAAGTTCAGGCTTACACCCTTCAACAATCCAGAAGTGTGGAGAGAGTTTCCCCTCTCGAGAGCTGCCTAGTTGCCCCTCTAAGGCATTGTTCCCTCATTTGCCAGAGATTCTGTGCCACACTGCAGCACGGAGATTTCTTTTCAGGGCAAACCGCCTGTGGCTAAACTGTTATGACAGGCATTTCTGACCTCCCAGAAAATGAGGAGAAGTTAAGGGCAGCGGAAGAATGGGGACACCCTGCAGGAGACTCTCAGAAGGCAGCCTTCGACATCCAGAGAGATGCAGCCACAACTCCCTGGAGGTAAAGGTGGGAGTTTATAGACTTACTGTTGTTGCCATGCTGCACTGAGACTCCACCAAAACTCTGAACTAAGAGCAGAACTAATGTTGAATGAAAACGTCAGAGCCTTTTTAATGTGTGGTAGACGGGAGATCCCTTTGAGATCATACCTGTACTGTACTTTTGTGTGCTATAAGGCATGATTGAAAAATAATTTGCATTTGTATTTATGCAAAAGCCTTTTTGTGTAGGGGATGAGCTGAACATTTTTTTGCTTTGAGAATGTTTTTTGATTTATCTGTTGTTTTTTTTCATTTGCTCCTGTACACCCCTGCTGTGAAGAAGCGTAGTTCATGAATATTGACGTTCTTATATGTCAGAGTGACGTGAGGAGCAAACACATTCAAGCATTCTTGTACATGCAGGTGGTTTTACAGTCCCTAATTTAAGTTCAGAAAAGAGCACGTTCTGATATTGAATGCAAAGTTTTGATTGCAAATTGTACATCTAATGTTTTTAAGGGTCAGGGTGGAAGAAACTCATTGCAGCCCATGAACTCAGACCTTTCTCAGGATGACTGATTTCCTTTGGTGTTCAGAGTCTGCAGAGTTTCTAGCACCATTTGAAATCGGTTATTTTGAAAGGTGTTATGTCACTTAAGTAATCTTGCTGCCAACTTAGAGAGTGCCTTCAGATAGCCTCAGGTAAGTAGAGAAAAGCTGTCAGTAACTTTGAAAATCCTACAAAACAGGTGTCGGCAGTCTACTGCACACATTCCATTATTGGCATGCAAAGAGACTTTTAACAGCTCGTGCAATAGCAGTCTTATAAACCACAAAGAAGTTAAGTTAAGAAATTCTATAAACTACGCTCCTCTGTTCTGTTACTCTGTATAACATGCTACCCAGTTGGCGCAGAAAAAAAAAACCAATTCACTTGGTTTATATACTGATTTATTTTGATCTTGGCCAGTCAGTTCTTTTCACAGGAAAGCTCGCAATCCATGCTGCTCATAAAATTTTTCACACTTACGTGTAAAGTCAAATATTTTGGACAAAATGATGGGTGCCGAGAGAGCCAAGTTACCCTTTTGTGAGAGAGGAATGTGGCATGCGCAACATAAAGACCGTGCTGTTTGTGCTCTTTTATTGTGAGAACATTGTCTGTCACACATTAAGAACCCAGTGTCATTTTCAGATAAAACATGACAAACACTTCAAGGATGAGGCAGAAAAAGATTAGTCTATCTAACCATAGCAAAGTACAGAAAACAAAGCAGTGTCTTTACCGCTTTCTGTGTGAGCCATAGTACCATAGAGCCATTGAAAAATCAAGCCATAGAACCAAATGACAAAATCACACAATGTGTTGAGAAATATGGGAACCCATTGACAAATGGGGAATATATACAGTTAAAGAAGCTTTTCTTAGTTGTCTTGATGCACAGGCAGTTTCAAATTCTACTTCAAGAGATGGACAGTGTGTGCAAGGACATTCCACTTCACAGCAAGGTTTGTTGGCTAAGCCATGTGATAGTTGTGGCTTGCTTTGCTTTGTAGGTCTTTCCTGAAAAAAAGGACAAAACTACCTGAAATACGAAATTAAAAGCATGTTGTAAATCTAATGTTTCTATCTGACATCACTATGCAAATGAACGAACTCAACCTCGGTCTAAAGGGTGCAGATCAAACTGTTATGGGTCTTTGGTAATGTCATTTTTTGCAAAACCTTTTTCCTGGTGAGATTGGCACCTCAACTTTCCACTATTTCCAACAATTGTACAGAGTTTCAAAACGCTGCACAATCCATGTTGCCGAGTTTGGAGTGTACACGCAGGATTTCCAACGTTTTTTGGCTGTAGTGCTCAGACTTATGGAATTCAAAGTTCGAGGATCTGCAATACATCCTTCAATCCCTGTGTCTCTATCATGACCTGTTAGAAATCTCAGCCAGTGACATTTGTCTGTTTGAAGAAAATGACATTGTCCCTGCTCTCAGTATTTGGATCAACATACCTCCGTGCACAGGTATTTTCACAGATGAAATCAGTTCTTTGTCTCTCTCCTAGTCAGTTAACAACTGAACAGTCAGAGACTTGCACACTGCTTTAAATGTCAAGCTACGAGCCTGAGACTTTAGAGCTCAGCAAGGAAAAGCAAGAGCAAGGATCACTGTAAAGGGTAAGACTTACATTATTAATCAAAATGTGAGTATGGCTAAAAAAGTATCTAAATACTGTGAAAACAAATGCATGAGCTTACTCTTGGCACACCCACTGATAGCTGATGTGTGATGAGTGTTCTGGGTGTAAGTATGAGCGAAAGAGATGATGCTGTTGTCACACCACCCAGGTGGGTGCAGCACATTGGTGAAGGAGGGGCATCCCCATTACCTGTAAAGAGCTTTGACTGTCCACTATATAAGTGTAAGGAATTATTCTTAATTAATTACTGCTGAATAACACTCTATTCAGTAATGTCAACGAAAGTCCAAACGTACTGCACAGGTGATCAGGCAGACACATGGCGCAGCTGGTCACAAGGTCCTCCCGCAGGCTAGAGCTCGGGCAGAATTCTGTCTTTACGTATGGGCTCACTCTCGAACTCAGTGCTTCCCAAAGTTTGGACAAGTCTAGCAGGCACGCGGTTCTATTGTCAGTCAGCCAAGGTGGCTCAGTGGAGAGAGGAGCGCAGTTAGAGATGCTGCACTGCTTTTTAACTCTAGAGAAATGTGGTTGGTGATTGGTCAAGAAGTTACCTGGTGGAGTGGGTTCCCATACCCTCCAGGTTCCTGATTGGTTGGTCATCTTGTTGGATGACCACGGACTGAGACTTTTAGGACTATATCCAGATGTGCCTATGTCAATCTGCCAGATATCCAGGAGCCAGCAGTGGACATCGATCTTAAAGGGTCTTGGGAAAGATCCCTATCTAAAAGATAAGCCCATCTCCCTCATGTGCTCACAAGCAAAGTGTGGCTCAGACCACAAAGAGAGGCCTCTATCACTACATTCACTACACTACATTGGGCGGAGTGGTGGCTCTGTGGCTAAGGATATGCGTCTATGACTGGAAGGTTGCTGGTTCAAACCCCTGCGCTCTGACCCCACACTTCTCTCCCTTTCTGTGTGTCTGTGTCTCCTTGGAGAAAATCCTTGGGGTATGTGAAAAGACAAATTCCTAATACAAGAAATTGTATAAGGCTAATAAAGAAACAATATACATTATTATACATTCCTGTGACAGGCAACAGGCTGTTTGGTCCAGACACACAGAGATTGTTAGAAATACTTCATATCACTTAATTCTAAGTGAAATAACAGGCCTTATCCCTACACTATTATGAAACTTATATTTGGGTACAACAGTTGCTAATTAAGTCATTTTCATATTTCAGCATGATTACACATGGCATGTGTAAGTACGATTTTTTATAATAAAATCAGGCCACCCAAGTAGAGAGCAAGTTTATTTTACCTTCGCTTCATAAACCCCAGAAATGTAAATATCATTCTAAAACCTCACAGCAAGTCAATGCAATGTTCTTACCTTTTTAAGTGTTTTGAACTCCGCCTGCTACGCAGAGTTAATGATTAAAGACTCTCCCCAAGTCAGTTTGGAATTAAAGGGATGAGCTTTGAGCCCACACTCAGCGTGTCAATCATTAAACATGCAATTGGACAATCCCATTGCTCTCCCTCTCTACAAAGATATATCCTCCATCGGACAGCAGCGTTCACTGCTCAGTGGAGGATTCCTGTCTTTTTTAGCCCAGCAACCCTTTCTCGTAAATTCCTCAGCCTGCCACCACCAGAGCCATACCAGGGCCAAGCCACAGGGGGATCCATACTCCATGTGGAAAATGGCACAGGATCATACTGTAGTACCTAGTTTAAAATCTCCCTCTAATTTATTGAAGCCTCTGTGGGAAAACCAAGGGTTAAGTGCTGACAAGTCAAGCTTGTCTGGAATCTGAAGTGGGAGGAAAGTGATTTCAAATAGTCTTATAAGCTTTACTGATGAGAAGGGTTCCATGTTTCTGGCTTCTCATCTGCATTACTTACAAAGGATTATTGCCAGGTAGGATTAAAATAAATGCTCACTTTGGTAACACAATGTTTGAAAATGTTACTAAAACATTTGATATAACATGCAATATATTAAAAGAGCAGTAATACAGCGTTAATAGCCTGGTCACAATAGATAGTTACAAACTGTCAAGAAATTCGTAGCAACTTTATCAAAAATGATTTGTTGTCTTCAAGCGTAAAGGCTTCATTAATGGATATTTGAATGGTAGTCGATTGTTACGCATTTATGAAGTGTCATTAGCAGTACAATGCCTAAAAGAGCTTCATCGTTTCAGCTTCAAAAGATGTAATAATGTAAAGTGTGGTGAAATGGTCTTTTCAATTTGAATAAAGATGTTAATTTGGGGGATTCATTTGAACACTCCCTTGAAACTGTAAATGCCACTCCGTTTTCATTTAGTGTTATTGTTACACAGACTGTTTAGCTCATGTCTTAGAACAGATGCAGATTTTAATTTAGCACTGCCATTAAGGAAACAGTAGTGCTGCTCCAACAGTTGCAACAGTAACAGCCCATTAGAAACAACTGTAGCGCTGCCTCACACCACTGTGTAGTCTGTTTATGAGGTTTTGCTTCATTTGTGTGGCTTGTGTCATTAACACCAGTCTATTATTAGATGAATGGCAAAAGCAACACTAATAACATTTTCAGAGACTTTCCCAGCACAGTTTAATCTTCATAGTAGTCTAAGAAGCTTTCATTTCAAGCATTGTGTTAGTCCAGTAGTATATACATTTTATAAAAGTGTAGAAAAAGTTTCTTAGCTATTTTCTTGCTGCTTTTAGATTTATGTTGTATATTTGGACTGAACATCTTTTGGATTATGCTGGGTTCTTTAGCACTAACACAGGTTCAAATTTAGTGATGATCAGAAAATGTAACAGAAAACCGAGTCCAGCATTTTCTAATCTTATGGTTTAGTTGTTAAGAAATTCCCTGGGGGCCACTTTTATTTGTTTTTTAAATTCATGCATTATAGCCTAGAGTAGTTCTGGAGAGCAGGCAAAACATTTGTGCAATGTAATTACTATTTTAGTGGCAGAATTTCACAACTCATAATAATAAGTCGCTGCTGTAGATGTTCAATCCATCAATTTAGCAGTTTTCTGGTTTCAGCCACAAGGTGCACAGTGCAGTTCATATGATTTAGGGGTGCACTTGTTGACAGAAGTACTGTACATGCCCTGTGTTATTTCTGCCAGATTGTTTTAAAGTTTAGCTGCTGTGAGCCATGGAGAACCAGCCTCAGGGAGTCTCAGCCAGACTCTGGCTCCAAGACAGTGAAATCTGTGGGAGTGAACGAGAAGTACAGAGCCAGCGGTCTGACAGCCTGCCAGCTGAGCCTGCTGTGGAGCAAGGCTTTGAAAGATGCTTATACAGGTAAAACGGAGCTTGCTTTAAAAGGCATCCTGTGGGATCCTGTGTCATTGAGGAATATGAGCTACTAAGCCTTTTGTTCATGTGTGTTGTACTCAGGATGTGTTGTTAAAATGTCTCAAAATGAGTTATCCTGGCTTAAGTAGAAGCTGAAGCTTTCTACTAGCATATTTTGGCTATATTGACTCAGATCATTATGTGGTTATCTATGTACATAGTTGTGTTCCTTATGCACACATGCATAAAGATGTTGATATCTTCCTTGTTTGTTCAAAGTATCTTGGTTATTACACATATTATTAGATCAGTTCCTTCACTATAGAGCAAAGAAGTTCAGTCCATGTGTTGAAAGGCTGGTGGGTCTCTGGGTTTTTATTCCAACTCTTCCCAAGCTAAACCCACTAGTCAAAGGCTTATCTTAACAACTTTATCAGATTCTTCCAGCTCCTCAGGTGTTTCTTCTTCACATAGACCTAAAAAGCCTACAGAGATGCAGGCCCTCCTGGACCACAACTGGACACCCTCGGTATAAGGCTAAATACATTTTCCAAGTCACTCCTGGCTAGACAGCTCGTATCTGGTTACAGGGAACTCTATGGTGAAAGTGAATGACTTCTGAAGATGCGAAAAAATAACAGCAGCAATGCAATAAAGGCTCAGTTCATCAGTTCATTTCAGCTAATCTTCTGGTCTAGGCAGAATCAAAGGTGGACAGCCCCTAGAGGGCACATACTGTAGGTTATGATTTTTCAAATATTTATTTTTGTTTCACAAAAGAGCTGCAAAACAGAATCAGGGATGATTTACACGAGTTTGACAGTTCATTTTTTAGATCACTGTTTTGACCAGTCAATCAAATTATACGTTATTTTCCAAATGCAGTCAGATTGTGTATTACAACCTACATCCTACACGAACGGGTGTATTTTTCAGACAAGAGAGCCTGGTGTTGCGCAGTTGCTCACAGTCCAGACGTTTTGTTTAACTGTCTATCGCTCTTTCCGATTCCTCTCTGCAGGCTGTTTGGACGAGCAACGGCTGAATACTTTCTGAGGCCCTCCCCTCTGGAGATGGTGCCCAGCCCCAGGGTTCTCAGAGTTCTGAAGCAGATGGAAGGTAGTGTGTTTTTTTTTAACTCTGCTCCTAGGGATCCACACGCCTGCCATCCTTTATTCCAGCCAAGCTTTCTACTTAATCGAATCCTTAATTAACAAGCTTGGTTAGAACTTTGCAAGTGGTTTTGTACTCAAAGGTTGGTGATCTTCAGTTAAAAGCCAAACTCCAACATGTTTTCAAATTGAAAACAAGTAATGGCTTCAGATCAGTCTTGTGTGAGGCCATTTAAGGGTTCAGTTGTGTAAATAAGAACTCAGGTGGAACAGAACCCAGTGCATGTCAGGGATGAATATCTCTGATCTGTCTTTCTGGTTCGTTTACCTGTCTGATACTGGAGTACTTCCATTATGGACAAGTCGTTTTTGAGCAGTTGTGTATTTTCTTCTTATTATTGTGCAACAGCCCCATATTTCTTGAGACTGACATTAGAAGTACACTGTTTAAATAGTGTATTGCAAAGTTACAAGAGGACTTTATGCTACTGAATCGTATCCATCACCAGTTAAACATTAACGAGCATGAAGAGAAATGAAAGTATTTAAGCTGCTCACTTATTTGTCATAGCAACTGGTCACTGGGGCAACAGCTCGGGCTACTTGGTTCTTTCTACAGTTGACTTCACAAGAAAACGAGAGACGTTGTCCTTTTTCCATTCAATTTGTGGCGTTTGTCAATATTAAACTAAATATTGATTCTTCTTGATTGATTTGGGATTGACCTATAAAGCACAATAAAATTAAACGGATTTTGAGATTTGAGAAGGGAAGATGTTCAGAATAATTAAAAAGTTTCAAATGAAACAAATAAGCTTAATTATTGTAGCCCTGAAATTCTTATTCTTAAATTACATTTGGCACTTTGTAAGGCAATTGCCTTTCCTGCAGTATACTGTAGTCATGAGCAACACAATGTTCTTTTTCAGATCAGGTGAGTGGAGAAGCACTGTGGAGAGCTCTCAGAGAGCAGTCTAATCTGCAGCTGATGAAAATGGAGCCTCTGTCTTTTCAGGTAACTAAAAAACTAATGAAAAGTACATCTCTATTTTTACCCTTGCAGTAAAGTCATTGACCTGGAGTCTTATCTGATCCAACACTGTTAAGATAAACAGGAAACAGGCTGGTTGATGCATTGTTTCACTGTTAGGCTCACTCATCATACAGTTTGAGTATCAACTGTTTCAACTGTTTATCATACAGTTTATGAGCTGAAATTTACACCTTTTATTTACAAAGCTCTTTCTAATAACTTCATAACTCCCCTAACATGTGAAGCTGTTGTCCTATAAATATCTAGTCCAGTCACAGAACAATAAACCATATAGGAGAAAATTGTTAAATAAGTTATTAAGTATGTAATCAGTGGACCGTTTTCCAGCTGTTTCAAAATGGTAGTCAAGAAGAGGCACTTCAGGTTTCAGGAAACCTATTGAAAAGCATTTAAAGCAGTACTGTAAATCAAGCCTATGAAAGATAACTAGAAGTAATAATTGCAGATCTTGTGATTTATTACTTGTTGCTTTGTGTCAGGATTTACAACAGTAAGCTATTGGACACCTTCTTGTCGCTTGTGGCAAACCCCAGGGGAAACTGGGCTGATAAACGAAACCAGGGATCACAAGTCTACATTTGTGAGCCGGTGAACTTGACAAGAGATGATAGTGCTTCTGCTATTAGTGAACTTGACAAGTGATGATAGTGCTTCTGCTATTAGTGAACTTGACAAGTGATGATAGTGCTTCTGCTATGAGTGGTGCTGGAGTGTGCTGTTCTGTACAGACCCCCTCGGCCGAGGGTCTGAGGGGCAACCAAGCCTTGAGGAGGCGCCTGCAGAAGTCGCGTCTGGTCAGCCTGATGTACCGCTCCTTCCAGCTCAGCCAGGACCGCACCAGCCTCCTCCTTTCCAGCAACCCCCTCCCTGACCTCAGTGACCCCTATGGCAAGGAGGGGCCCCGCAGATTCCTCTGGGAGGAGGTTTCTCCACAGGAGCAAGAGCGACAGGTACAGAGCACGCCAAGAGCCGGGTTCGCCCAGGCAAGTGAAACGTACAACCCCAGAAAAATGCCCCTTGGCTCTGTTTGGAGGCGCATCAGTCCCTCATAGAGAAAATCAACAAATGGTCTCTGCAGTACTGCTTCGTCCAATGTGAATAACTGAATGTATTATTTTATTTTTTAAACCTAATTTTGTACCTTAAATTCGTGTTTCACTGCGAACTCACTCTGAGAGGTAGTCAATTTGGAGATCAAGAGAGATAGTCTGAGAAACAGACAATAAAACATTTTGCCATCATCTTTGAGTCTATGCCTTTCAGTGCAATAAAGACCACAGAAAAATAAGTGACTTGATATCAATATGTATTTCCTGAATGCATGTATATATTAGAATATCAGATAATTATTCATTTTAATTACAAAACCACAATGTGTTTAATTTTTGTATTTTTATCATTTCACGTTGACCTTATTTAGAACTTTTTTGTTTGGGGGTACAAACAGAATTTCCAGGACAAGGTCATTTCAATTGTACTTTCTTATCTTTGTGCTTTCTTACATGTTTCTCATTAGTTGTGGAAGTTCCTGCTCTGAGTATGTGATTATTTTTGTTGTCGTTTCTTGGTTGTCACTTTGATGTCGGATTGATGTTGGATCTTTCCTGTGCGTCTTTCCTCTCTCACTACATCTGAGGAGTCTATCTGTGGCTTATTATTAGGAAGCAGATGGTTTTCTTATTGAAGTGACACCCATGACCATTGTCATCTCACTCATTTCAATGAAAAAAGACATTGGTTTCCTACAGAGGAGAAACTGTTTTAACACATCACAGAATGGCTTACTCATTTAATGTAACAGCACGTTTCTTGCACTAGAGGGCAATATATCTTAACTGTTTGATTTGGATTTTCTTGTGAACTGTTCATGTTCTTTTATAAATCACAGACATTTGAAGAAAAAAGCAAGTACTCTTCCTTATTGTATATAGGATTTTGACATAATTTTGATCAGTTGCAGTTTTATGCACCACTGATCCTTTAAATATTCCGTTATATACATAATCAACTTTCCACTTGTACCAGCAGACTCTAGTTTTTCTTTAAATAAAATATTCTGTGATTAAGGACAATTAACAATTATCCACAGGTGCTGTACAATTATCCGTGTTCTGCACCTGCGGAGGGTTCTGAAACTGTTCTTTTATGTATTATTAATTTATAGTCTGATGAATATCTCATGCATCTTTTACTGACAGATTAAAGAAATGAATGAATTCCTTTCATAAAAAAAGAAGACCGGTAGTTGTATTCACGTGAGAACGTAAAGTTAGTAGTTTCTGAGTGATCCATACTTTTTCAAGCCAGTTCTTGAAAGAAGCCAAGATGTCTGCGTCAGCACTTTGAATGGGTTGCAGGAATGTTCCATGCTTCTACCACACTTCCTGTAAAGAAGTGCCTCCAGATGTCAGTATTAAAAACAGTTCCCCGTAGTTTCTCTGAGTCTCCGAGTTAGTTTTTCACTGATTCTGAACAAGCCCATTTGGTTGAGAACTTTGAATACTTCAATCAAGTCCCTGAGAGTCTTCTCTGTTCAAGACTAAAATTATTTTCAGTGTAGGACATCCCCTTAAACCTGGGAATGTATCAGGTAGCTTTTCTCTAGACTGGCTCCAGAGCAGCAATATCTTTTTTGTAACATGGTGACCAAAACTATTACAATTATTCCAAATCAGGTCTTACTAGTACAGTGTACAATTTTTACATAAATTACATAAAATATCATTATTTAAACTCAATTTTTAAACTACACAGTACATCCTAATCTTCCATTCACCTTTTTACAACTTTCTCTCCTCCTGTAGATTTGAACATCTAAATTATGTTAACGTATAAATGTTTTTATAAGCAGCTTCATGAATCTGTGTTTTCCATCTTACATTTATATTTTATTTCTGCTACCTACTAAACATGTAACACTCTGCACTTGTCTGCAATAAATGTCATCTACCAGGCATTTATCAAGTCTTGCGCTATTGTCTAAATAATTTCTTCTACAGTGATTGCTGGTCCTCCTTCTTCCTGTCTAGTGTTACACATAAATGTGTAAATCACAGTAAGTATGGTTTTCTTAAGTGAGTATAATTAAAATGGGCTTTTTCTAATACAGCTTCAGGTGCTAAAAATGTCTGTCTGCCCGGAACCTAAAATATGTAAAGTCTGCATTCCTTTTGCCATTGACCTGTAGCCCTGTGCGTTATTCATGAGCCACTACATTGTCAGTGCTCAGTTCTCACGCTAATCTGCTCTGGTGCGTGGTCTTCACTTGAATTTAACTCCAGCAGAGTAACTGCCTACACAATTCGTATATGAAGCTCTGTGAGGGACAGTTCAAACGTTTCGATAGTTTTTCAGTTTCCGTCTCAAAACCTTTCAACAGCAATTGAACAGGCTACACCATTACAACCCAAGCTTTCCCATATTCACACATTTATCATTTTTTTGCATAAACTTAGTGTACTTTAAAAAATAAAGGAAAAAAAATGTCTCTGTACATATATCACTTTTCTGCATATAACCAAGTTTACAATCACTTACTGGTCATTACAAAATAACTTCAGTTAGCAGAAGTCCTGCCCACAAACAACTCTCTAAATTCATGGATCTATGGCAGGAAGAGCTTTCATGTCAATGACTCTCAACTACTTTGTAAAAGCAAGACAGCTGTCTTTCTTTACTTCCAAATGAGGAAACAACTAAAAGTGGTCAGATAGGGCCACAGACTGCCAGTTCCATTTCTATGCTGTACAATCAGCTTTTTCCTCTTTCAATGCCTAAAATTAGTTTTATCCAGCATCCTAGGCTGTTTTGGTACAAATCCTGCCATGCACAAGGAATCAAGTTCCTTTTTTTGTTGTTTAAAATGCTAGATTCTTGGCTTGTGTATACCGTTTTTTTTTCTGAAAGGAGCTTTTATCTTGAGTGGCTGTATCTTAAACAAGTAGTCGACAAAACTATTACAAAATGTTAATAATGAGGTAAGATCACCAGTCGAGCCTTTTTTTGCCTTCTCTTTCTGTGGGAATATCCCAAGCTTTGTCTCAGCTACCTTCCCTCCACTCAGTTCCATTCAGTCTTCTAATCACCATGTTTCTGTCAATAAATCGCTCTGCAGGTGTTGTTGCTTTCCCTGGTCTTGTCACGGAAGCCTGTGATTCATTGTGTTTGTGTGGCTCTACAATTGTACATGTGAACATGTGGACTTCTTTTTGAGGAGCTATTTTGGAAGAGTTTCTCTGCTTTAGATATACAGTACATCTGGTTACAAAGTGTACACTGCTCACTGGAATGACAGTGATGCTGACCTTTGTCTTTTTCATTTGTGTGTGTGCCCTGCGATGGACTGGCATCCCATACATATTGTTTCCTTGAGCTCACTGTCTGCTGGATTAGGCTGACAATGTCTAACATTGGCCTAACCTATCCTTGCAAATATATAGAGAGATAGATGAAATGAATGGTAATTGTGTCCTTTTTAGAAAAGTGCCTTTTCAATACAGGACTGTAGACATACATGTAGATCCCGAGCAAGCAGTTGCTATCAATTTTGGGAATAATAATTATGGGATAAGGTAAGGCTAAACAGCTGTCCATTACTGTTAGCCTGGATTTTGTACTGTATACATGAGAAGGAATTAGAAATATAGTTAAAGAGGTCTGCACAGCAGTATTGTGAAAGGGTGAATGCAAATTCATATTCTTTACTATACTGTAACTCATATTATACAGTATATATAGCTACATCTCAATAGTTTTGGGTATAGGGAAGTTAGTCTGGAGGCTGGGAGGAGAGGATACCCTTCTGCTGTCCTTTCCTTTAGCTTTGCAGCCCTGAAGCAAGGTGTTTTTCACCAATCAAGGCAGAATTCTATCAACCGGCAACTTGTAATTGGATTCCAGCCGGATCATGTGCTGTAAGTTCATATCGCCCTCTACCAATTGCTGAGATATCTCCACCAAGAGTGATTTTATCTTTGAGATCAGCACAAGGGAAGTAGAACTGGGAACATAATGGCTTTATAATTAGTATAATTCCACCTATATCTGTGGTTTATCTCAAAATGCAAAATATTTTGTGTTAAAAACAATCTGGTCACGCAATTGGAAGCTGTATATGGTGTGAGTGGTTTGCCATCAGGATGGTCAGGCTGTTTTGCTGTGTTCACCTGTTCCTGTTGCAGAAGCTTATCAGTTTTAAAATAAATGAAAACATATGCACGTCAGGGCACCACAGCACCTGTATGTGTGGAGTTTGCATATTTTCTCTTGCATTTTTTTTTCTCCAAATGCTCCAGTTTCCTCCCAAAGACAGTCCAGGTTGTTTCATTGGTGGTTCATGTTTTTTTTTGATTGGCAGTTCTTAATGGGCCCTTTGCTCAGGGAAGAATGGTACCACAAAGTGTTTTCCAGTTGGGTCACACTCTGACAAAGACACAGCTCTCCAGTCACCCACACAGCAATCCTCTGCTGTTGGCCCAAAACAGTTCATGTCATGATGGCTCTTATCACTCTCCCATAAATGTAAATCTGTAATGTAAAGCCTTGCAGCAGATCTGTATTGACCTACTGCAGCTATGTGACCTTGTTCCTGCCATTGGTCTCATTGAAAAGATTTTACAGTGGAGAAATGAGGGCTCTAGTTCTTGGTTTTCAACCACATAAATATCTTACTACTCTAAAAGGTAGAAACTCTGTAGTAGCTCAGCGTCAAAAAGAAATACCCATTAAAATTGCCAGGTAATCCCGTTGTTAAAACATGCCTCTTGAGTTTATAGTTATTTATGACTGGAACATTGTGAATAGAAATAATATGCAAACATTTCTTCTTAACACTGGAAGAACTTGAAATATTCTATCAGGTACAATATTAAGATTTTTGCAGAAATGCTAACTATTTGAGTTTGATTATTAATGTATTCAGAATGAAATAATAATTCCTTACATTTATATAAAGCATTTTATAGTACAGGTAATGAGGACTCCTCTCCACTACCAATGTGTAGCCCCCACCTGGACGCGACAGCAGCCAAAGTGCACCAATATGCTCACCACACACCAGCTATCAGTAGGGAGGAGATGAGAGTAAAACCAGTTCATAGATGAGAATTATTAGGAGGCCATGATTGGTAAAGTTCAGGGGAAAATTTGGTTAGGACACTAGCGTAATACAATATCTCTACTCTTTTTGTGAAACACTCTGGGTGTTTGATGATCACAGAGAGTCAGGACCTCGGTTTTACATCTCATCCAAAGGGTGGTGCCTTTTTTTACAGTATATGGTTTCCATCACTATACTGGGGAGTTAGGTCCATCACAGATTGTAGGGTGAGCACCCCCTACTGGTCTCACACCTTTTTCCCAGGAGGTTTCCCATCAATGTACCAGCCAGGCTCACATTTACTTAGCTTCAGTGGGTTTCCAGTTGTGAGTTGCAGGGTGACATACTGTAGCTGCTCATATAAACCAAAATACATCCTTTTTGAACCAAATCATAGTTTCCACACACATAATTTAGCACAACTGTAAGATAAGAAAAAGTAGCCACACCTAATGCATTCCTGTAGCAGAAACTAAAGGTATGAAATGGACTGTGAAAAGGTTTTATTATGACTCATAGAAGAGGAGTGGCTCATTAATGTTTGAGAATGGAGAGACTGGTAAGGAAAAGAGACTTTGAACTCCGCGGTTAAGTAACGTGTGCTTTCACTTCTACAGTGTGTGTCGATGAATTTCCGAGCTTTAAAACACACAGCATGATTTACATTCAGATATTTTATTCGATCTGAGGCAGATCTTGGAATACGCATTGTGGAAATAACTGATGCCTACAGTACCTGGTGGCACAGTTCCAGCGACGAGGCTCCACCCTCCCGGATAGCTGCTGCAGTGTCGAGGGAAACTTGACTGAGTCCAGACAGGTGAACGAGCCTAGCTGACTAATCGTGTTGCGGGAAACCGTCAACAGGTGAGGTTTCTGCTTGCGGTTGTTAAGCTTTCTCTTTCTGCAGTGACGCATTTGCCTTATAATGTGGATATCGTAGACCCTACTAGCAATTTGCAACATAAGAGACTCGTTTACTGGACAAAAAAAAAGTTTTAGTAAGCTTGTATCTGTGAGTGTTGCGTCCACTTCTACGTAATTTCGAGGGAAGGATAGGTCATGGCTTTTTGCAACATATTTTCCATGGCTGAGTGGAATTGCATTGCTTGCGCAGAATGTGCATACACGAATAACTTAAAGTAGAATGTAGAATTTGGCAAAAGTGCATTATTAATTTGGATGGTTGGTTTTCAATATGGAATGTACGGTCCAAACAACGAAATATGCAAAAACAAAATCTGCAAGGAAGACGTTTTGACATAAGATGTTTTTTATTCATAATAACACGATTAATACAATTAACATCGCAAGCTTTGTTCCTGAACACCTGACCGCCTACAGTATCTAATAACTAACTCGTACAGACAATGTAATGTTATCAAAACTATTCATGAAGTTGACAAGCCATCATATTTACGGAGACAATAAACTAATGATCGTACAGTATATGAAAGAGGTACAGTAAGTAAATCAGGGTTTATCACAGAGCAGACTCATCGGGTCAGATCATTATCAAGATCATTAACGTTAATGAATACATGAATCCAACCCCTGGATGGAACTGTAATCAATCATAGAAAGATCATCTTTTTATTCTTGGTAATAACAGAGTTCTTATTTCCTGTGATATGGTTCAGTTTGAAGAATAGTTCTTCCAAACGGAGATTGTTTAAAGCGTGGAAATCGATTTTCTTAGGTTAAGTCTCTCTGTGTATTTATTCATCATGCTTTAGTTTACTGTTTTGAAATATTAATTATCGCCTGGTACCTCTGTTCTATGTACTGTATATTCATTTTGTGTGATAGCGTAGATTGGTGAACTACAGCAGTCTAAATGTACAAAAGCCTGTGTCCAGACATGTACTTTCAGCCTGCTTAATTTTTTTTAAAACGTGGTTATGTACAGTATCTTTGCTTTCTAACTTTTATGCTTTTACATCGTACGAACGAAACACGTAAATTAAACAAGGGCAAAACATATTGGTGTTACAAGTGGTTCTGGTATTTTTTAAGAGGTTTTGGATCTTTGACAGACCTGATGTTCTGCACTGCTGTAAAAGGTGCATCACTTGTGAGAGGTACATGGGCAAAAATGCTGAGAATACTGCTTCATTTAATTTAAAAATACTGCTTCATATAATTTAAAAATAAATTACAAGTTTTTTTTGTCATAAACACATAGGGCTGTATGCTTTTGCAATAACTAGTACCAGAAGATTACTTTGGTTCAGTCTTTCATACTCTGTTCTCCTCACCAAAGGTAAGGGTGATGATCAATAATTTAATTAAAGCATATGGCAGTTATTGGGTGTCTCAGTACCTAGTAAGTTTAAGTTGTAACTTAGTAATTTATTTGTGTAGATTTTGTATCAATAACACAATAATACACGTTAAAAATGTTTTATACCCACTTAATTTAGTATTGCCTGTGTCTTGTTTACATCCTGGCCAACAGCGATAAGTCCTATACTACACAAGGAGAATCAGAGTGGACAGACAGGATCCACAGAGCTGCCCACACATTGAGACATTCATCCTTTGTCATGCTGCAAGAGCTCTGGAACCTCTAGGAGCTGTTGTCTTACAGGGAGTTTGAAGCACCCTCTCTACTCTAGTAATCACACTCCCAAGGAAAGCTGCCTCATGACGTGATCCAGGCACCAGCTCAGAAATGTTTTTGAAACTTGATTCTGGATCGCCCCATGTTTACAAAGTTAGCATGCATGGATGTAAAATTCCCAGCGCTCCTGATATCACACTATACTTTATTTCTCAGTAAAGTAACTTTCTAACCACTGAGTTTGGTTTGATATCCCATATGTGAGAGTGAAACTGTTCCTTTCCAGACGCTTATTTCAGTGTTCTCAAGTCAATCAGCTGTAGCTGGCACTGTGGCTTGGAAAGATTAGCACTTCTTAAACCCTTCTCTTGAGCTATCAGGTACAGTCAGTGACTTGTGTCTACATGCAGTGTTCTGGGGTGTATTTATCTAAAGTGAGATTCCGTGTGTGTGTGTGTGTGTGTTTTGTCAGTGCCACAGGACCTTCCAAGCTATTCCCTGACTTTTTCTTGTACTGTATGAATTTGGCCTTGATTAACCTTAGACAGATATTAATACTTTTCAAAGCATCCATCAAGACAGACGTTATTATTTTATAAATTAGGGGGATATTGGATTTTCCTTAAGGACTTTCATTTGCAGTTACACTACACTACTATTTACAGGAAGGGAAAAAATCTGTTGAATACAGAAAAACTTTAGATAAGATTGCTATGAATAGCTGTTCAAGTAAGGACAATGATGGATTTTAAGTTGTTCATAACTGGAATATGTTCTGTGGTCAGAGAGTTTCCTGATGTAATTTCTTCAGAGTGATGTGTACAGTACAAAATGGAAATGATGAAGAGATATCAATCTACCACCACCTCCACAGATAATTGAATTACAAGTTTTAGCAGCTGCAGGAATCTTGACTCACTTCTTTAATCATCAGATCCTAAAGGCATAATATTCCTTTAGGAGTTCGTCTTGCTGCCAAAAAAACAACCACAGTGATGCCAAATAAAATTGGGATGTTTTTTCTGTGTCAGTCCATAGCACAGAGAGGACTGATTTCCATGTTTCAGTTTTATACACATACTGTATACTGTATGTATACACACCAGTGATCTGATAAATGCTGAACAATTTTATGATCACAGCACATCTGTTCAGATTTTTTACCGATATGACAATCCTTTTTATAAAATGAGTTATAATCCTCATTTGTTCAGCTTTAAACAATTACAAAATAATGATTTTCTGTCATGGAACTTAAAACCTCGTAATATAATGAAACATTTTAATGATCAAATTGATCCCTGTCTCTCTTTGGAAATTTTAGGTATTTACACAGTTTATTGTGCTTCCAGATCTTATTAGAAATCTTATTTAAACAGAAGGTTAAACAATGCTATACTCTCCCAATGTGTTTTAAAACTATTGAAGCTTATGCAGCTAGTTTGTGGGTTGAACATTTTGCCTGTGGAAAATGTACAAGCCTGAACATCAGTATGTAGCCTGAGATCCATTGTCAGAGCCAAGCTAGACTGAATGAGTGATTGAACTTCATATGGAAAAGTGGGACTTCTGCTTTCCTTCAGTAGTCTTGTGATTGTGAGTTTGAAGTATTTCTCAGGTGGAACACATCCAGGACTTACCTGCATTGTCTTGCTAGCATTCTTTGATATTTGAGACCCTTAAGGTCTAATCGGAGTGATTTAGAAATTCATGTCCTTGATTATTAAGCAAGCCAGGCAACTTTTTCTTCACTGAGGTTTCTCAAAATGCACTATCCATTTACTCTTTTTTTTACTCCAAAAATCTGGTGCAGGCGTCTGTGGCTATATCCCTTTAACTGCTGTAGCTTTTCTTTCAGTTGTACAGTATAAGCAATTTATTGCATTTCAGTTCTACATGTATGTATCCAGTAGTAGTTTTTTCTCCTTACCTTAATAACCAAACATCAGAATAAAAAAGCTGACACACTGGAATACAGAAGGCAGTGTCATCTCAATCAGGGGTTGTTGTTTTTTTTAGACTCTAGACCCTGTCTGAGGCAGTAATTTCTGTTAAAACCCCCTGACAGAAATGAAACAGAAATCACAATATTTATTAAATTTGAAATGCTAAAATGGGATATAGAATTGCAGGTAAAAAGATATGATGAAAATGTTGACAGATAAGAAACCGAACACTACTTAAGTGTTGTTGCGCACTTTATACATTTTACATTGTACTTTCGTTTCTGAGCAACGCCTTGTCAGAATCTGAGGTCACTCGCAGGCCTCAAGATTCCTGATTGAAAACTGTTGACCCAGAGAAAGACCATGGCCATGGTTTAAATGAGACCATGTTTAAACAGCTGATGTCTTCAATGTTTTTCTTTTCTAAAACATAAAATTCAGTTTCATGTTTCAGTTTTGTGATTTTAATTGGTGTTTTGATGCCCTTAATTGCGTTTTGCTGCACCGCTATTTAAAAAACCGTCAAACAATGAGTCACTCCTTCCAAAGAAGTCATAATAACTCTGAAAGGAAATTTGTCTGATTACACGTAAGACATTTTAACCATTTGTTTTTCAGCTTAACTAATTACAGGAAATTATTTAAGTTCGGCGGTCATGTTTGGCTTCACAAAGTTATACACAGTACATGTAGTGTTAATTGTATTGACTCTCTGTCAGAGAAATATTGAAATACATTTTAACATTTAGTATTCCTTCTACTAACAATTTTAATACGGTATTGGCCAGGCTGCAAAGCAGGAAGCCTGGAGCAGCAGTTAACTGCAGTGAGCAAGATCAGTTTGCTTTGGTGAGATGTTCTTAGCAGTTCTTATCTACAGAGGTATGGTAATTCAACTCCCACCTTCTTGCAATCCATGGGATTTAAGAACGGTGTCCTAAAGCCAGTCTGCTTTGCTTTATTTGCGGTTCTTTCTCATGATTAATTGAAAGTTTATGCTAATGAAAAAGAAGGGACTTGAGACATCTCTTCGGAACCCACCTTTATTTCTGCACAGCTTTGAGAACTGTGTTCTGGGGTACTGTCGTAATCGCCTGAAGTGCTGTGCAATAGTTAGCTCCCACATTCAATGTTCTCTCCTGATAAGCTGCTTATTAAGTTCATCTTGAGAGCTGAAGAACAGCATTGGTATTTGGCCTTTGAGGAAAGAAGAAGGATTAATTTCTTATGAGACTGCCGACTGTAGATCGGGTTGCTGGAGAATCAAGAGAAAACCGACAGATCTTTTTTTACGATATGCGATCATTGTGTGCTTTTGTCATTTTTAAGATTAAATGTGAAACGAAAGCAAGGAAGACTAAATCCAACATGCATATCTCAACATATTTCTTAATTGCTTCTAGTCACTTATTTTTGAGACAAAGAAATGCAACAACTACATTTCCTTTCTTATTTGCTGGTACAAGACTTTTTATGTCAGAGGCTTTTGCTAGTCAGGGAGATTGAAGCCATGCATAAAGAAAATGCAACATGCTGGAGAGATTTCTGCCACAGGGGGTACATGGTGTACAGTGCTAAGGTTACAGTCTGCGACTTTACTCCTTCACACCCTGCAGCAGAGAATCATTTTTTCCCCTTTTCAGAACTATCGGGTGTGGCTGGTTAAAGTTTAATTCCTTATCGGCCTGACTTTACCTTCATCAGAGCAGGAGCTCTAATCATTGCAGGATCTACTCACTGAGGCAGAATCTGATATATTTTATGGCAGCCTTAGAGGCATGACAGTACCAAAAGAAAATGTATGCACAGGCGGAAAAGCAAGCGCTCATTGGTGTTGGATTACTCGTTCCCCTGCTGTAGATTGTGAATGAATCTGAGGTGTCGTACACTTTGTCTAGTGCATGTTGAGTCAGTCTCAATCAGTAACATGCTTAGGCTGTAGTAAAAGGTCATTATCACTGCTGCTTTGAGTGCCTGGCTGGAGCCAGAGGAGTTTAATTCAAATGCATCTGCAATTGTTCTTGTAATGTTTCCAGATCAAGTCCTTATTACCAGAGGAAACAAATAGTAAATTTTCTAAAATTCCTGTCTTTCTTACGAGAAACAGAACCTTCTAGGTTTCTGTCTGAGACTAATGCACATTATGGGGACACATAGCCTTTGTCTTGGAATGATTGCATGAATAAAAGAGAGTTTTGGAATTATGAGTACAGTGGTCATGTTCGTGGGGGGATCTAGGCCAATCAGCTCATCGTCATTGACCGGTGTAAAAAATGCAACAGACAAGTCCTGGACAGCAGTGTCAGAAATGTCTCTGTAATGTGCTTTGAGATTCTGCTGGTGAATAAAAAAATTCACTAGTAATAAACAACATGCTCTCAATGTGCTTACTGTAACAAAGTTCCATCTGGGTTTTGTAGTAAAAATGTAGAAAAAGTTCTCTGTAGAATATGAAATCGCAATCTTTTCCAAATTGTTGGTATTCCTAAAATTAACATTTTAGTGAGGTTTTGCAACCAAGGGTATTTAACTTGTTTAAATCTTGGCTGATATAATTACGTAAATCCCCAAACATGACAGAAATGCACAAACACTGCTTCCCAGATGGTGAAGACTATTCTGTCATAAAGAAGCTCTGTCATGTTCTTATTCCCCAAAAGAAAATCTATCCTTTTTAATATTTTAAAGGGGTTTACATGGATATCATGCCTAATGCTTCTCCTTATACAGCTTTCCAATGGTATCATAATACCATGACCACCGTTTTAAAACCAGCTGTAGGTTCAGGCTAGGAAATGACTGTAACTATAATTGATCTACCACCATGCATAGAGGCCACATTTGTGTTTTTCATCAATCAGTCAACATTCTACTGTACATCAGAATTTGGGATTATGTACATTTTAATTCCAGCAAGTTTCCAGTTACTCGTCATGTAAAGACGTCTCACTGAGTCCTTCACACAGCAGACATGTCTGTATATTGATAAGGTACCCATTGGTTCTTTTTTAACTCTCTCTGGGCCTCAATTTTTAAGTCATGTTTGGCCCTTTCCACCTCTTAGGACTGAATCCAAGTAAAGTGGTAACACTGCTGTAAATGCAAATTGTACAGTACATCCACACTTTTTTTGTTCTTGATCCCTTTTGAAATGTTTTGCCTCCTGAGTCATGACCCTGCATGGCTGTCCTCAGCAAACATTCAGAATGCTACTGTACCTTTCTCTTTAATCTCTGATAAGCCCCAGCTCTTTTTTTTACAAAAGGCTGCAGTGTTTGCACTCAACTATTACTAAGGATTGTTTTTCATGGAGCTTTCAGGGTATAGCCCCGGACATGCTGCTATGTTTAATTACGCACAGTGCTTGTTTTATTTCTTAGTACTTGAGTTGGTGCCCTATTGTACCTATTAATCTTCATTTCTGTATTGCTTACGAAACACAATGCGTCCTTTGAAATGCAGTTGTTGGGTGTACTTATGTGCAAATATTTTTGGTCTTTATTATAGTTCACTTGCTCTCTCCAATACAATTCTTTTTCGGTACTTTTCATGCATGCTTTGATGTATGAATAAGTATGCAAGCAAGGGATGTTATTTTGTTTGTTGTGCTTGAGAAAGGATGTTGGGAATCTACATGATTTAAAAATAATGTTTTTGTGTTCTTCCTTTGAAGGCAAAGTGAACTTTCAGGTAGTGCTGTAATTAGCTAAAGCACCTTCAGAAAACAGAACTTGAATCTAACTGGTAATTACAATACCTTTCAGCTTTTTGTTATATGCATTTGTATCACTACCTGATAGCTCTTGAGTGAGGAAGGAGAGTGTTACATGAGTTGTATGTGGGCGTATTTTAACATGAACAAGAGGACAGGAAAAATTAACTTAAGCTGTCAGTGGAGGAGTTGCCACTCATGAGGGGCTGGGCTTTTAGATTTCACAAGGTATAAGCAGTCACTTTTTAGACCTGAGTGATTATTGAATATTCAATGGGGGAAAAAATGCATTGCTGTATTACGATACTTTGTGTCCTTTTTATGAAAATGTTTAATTCGTACAAGCATGAATGCAGAAGAAAAAAAGCTCTCCAACTGGATTATCTGTGCATTACCAGAAAGCTTTTGTAAAGACATTTTAGATGCAGTTACTGTAATTCAGGTCTTATCTCATTTTGCAGGGTGTTCCAAGGAAAGAAGAGTTTACGTGCCTTTTTGTACTGCCAATTTAATATTAGAGACGTGTAGAAGAATAATGATTCACAATTCCGAGAAGTATGACAGCTTTTTGGGGGTGAATGAAACTATCCCAGCCCGAAGAGATCTGTGCACTGTAGAAAAAGGTTCTTGCTGTGACATGGTGGCCTCAGAGATCTTAAACTGTTCCCATGAGACATTAAGTCATGCCCACAAGATAATTACGTTGTGGCCACAGAATAGTAAGTTCCCCACAAACTATTTTCTTCCTTCTGTGACAGGCTCCCAGTAGGAAATTGATCTTACTGTGCCATGGAGAACCTTGAGACCATAAGATGTTCCCAAGTCAAATCCTTTTCATTTCGACAGTCTGAATGTTAGAGGAAAGATGAACTGTTCCTTGTTTCATAGCAGTGGATGAGTAGAACCAGCTGTCCGTGTGGCTTTCAGAAGCTCCCATGTTGCTCCGTCTGTTAATGCCACCTCTCAGCCTTGTGCCTTAGATCAGGGGTAGAGTGAATGTCTAATGGTCTGGAACACTGAGATGATGACAGTATGGATGTGAGCAAACAGAAGAGCAGCGAGAGCAACGATTCTGTGCAGCCAGTGCAGTGGTGTGGGTATACATGTGGGTGTAAAGGTGTCAGACTCCATTCTTTTTTGAGGGCCATCTAATTTGTTTTCTAGCTCAGATCTCGCTGAAGTAGTTTTAATGGCCTTATGGAATACATTTTGTATTTTCCTCCTGGCTCAAAATAGTATGTGCTTGTCGGGACTCACCAGCATTCTTTACGTTTTCAACCATCAAAAGCTTGCAGGGTCATCAGTAAAGGAGCTTGCTCCTCATGCAGAATCAGCACTTTGATCCAGATGTTGCTTGTTCAAACCTGAGTCATGTCCCCTGCCAGTTGTGATGGATAAGTGCAGACTTGACAATGTGCCATTATGGTTAGTGTTACAACAATTCCTTTGTCATCTCACTCTTGCTGTGCAGTACAGAAATTGCTGCTGTCAGTCAAAAGAAAGAGAATAAAAACATTGTAACAATGTGAGAATCAAAAATCAAGATGTGCTGAACAAATTAAGAAAATGATTGTATTAAATGATCTATGTGAACTACTAGAAACTGGCCTGCATTGAAGACATTTTCCCATTGTATTTGTACTTTCTCCTTCTCTGGGACGGTTATTTTGTAAAATCAGTATGTGTTCATTGCATCAGTTGAATGACAGACAAATAATTTCTAAAAATAATTTCAGATTGTTTCAGAATCGTGATACAAAACCTACAAATAACTCTGTTTTTTTCTGACCCCAAATCTCATTAGTGATAATTAATAAATAATTCAGTATTAATGATAATATTTAGTTCTTCCAATCTCAATAACTACTTTATAAGATTAAAATCCTGGGTAGGCCTCTGAACTGACTATTCATGTCCCTTCCTCATAATAAAGCCAGCAGGTTCTCCTTTTGTGCATTACTGTTCTCCAATATTTTCTGTGTTCTTCAAGAAAGTGTTTGTCTTGTATAGACCTGGATCCTAAAGCAACAACCTCTTAGACTGACATGCTATGACTTCTTGTACAGCATAATAAGCCAGTGCTCCTGAAAAAGGCTGTTGACATACTGGAATGAGTATGGTGTTGTAATGTTATATGTTTCTACTGTATGTTAGTTTTTTCTTGCTTGTCATCCATTGAATCTTAGGTGAAAAACAGTGCTTCTCAGAATCCGGAGCATTCATTGTTACTGTATATTCAGTGAGCTTATGCTTCTCTTAAACTAGGCCAGGACATTTCTTTCCAGAAACCTGGATGAATACGTTCAGTTATGTACTCTAAGGCTTTGTAAGCCTCTATCCTGGTAAACCAAGAAAATGATGCCCCCTCACTCTGTATGCCCTGAATACAGCTTGATTTTGACGAAGGCAGGACTCTTGCATGCCTTGGAGAAATGCATATTGGGTTTGTACAAACCAAACGCAGGCATGTGTTTATTTGTCAGAGTTTTCATCTTTCTTTACCATTGACATACATATTTTTCTGTCCCAAAGAAATAGAATCAGAATAAAAAGTAAACAAAAATAGATTTATTTTTTAATAGTCTAGAGGCATGCGATGTAAGGTTACTCAAATGGACTTATTAGGTCTGGAAATGGGACAACAAATACAATTACTCAATGAAAAGACACAGATACTGCAAACCTGTCTCAACATATGTCTGAAACAGTGCTAAATAAAAAATGCTTTATTTAGAAAATACAATTACTAGAACTTCCAAATATACTTCTTATTTCACCTGCCATATTCCGCAGGGTAGTGTCTAGCTGTGCTGGAACGCAGAAATGAATTTCTAAAATATACAGCATTGTGATAGTTCTGCTCATGTACAGTACCTGTAATTACTTTTTTTTCTTTAATCACAAATATTCAATTAATGCTTTGCATTTACTGTACATTAAGTAATATATATTTTTTCCTTCTACTATTTGCAGTTTTAAATTCATCATTAGTCTGAGGGGCTTTGTTATCTTTTGATAAGTAGTTACAAAGTTATAGACAGACATAGGGCTTGTGTTATACTGTACAGTACACTGCCCAAACCACCACTTTTCCGGAATCAAATTATACATGACCATGTTCTGTTTATGGCATCTTTTCTTCATTGATTCCATTAATACAATACCTAACTGGACGCTGCATACCCTTGTCACTTTGTGCTCCAGCTTACTAAGAGTGGTTTCATACAATGGCTTAATTATGAGGAATTCAGGCTATTCTTGTTGAGGTTTTTTGCAATGGGACCACATGCTGTTGGTAACTGCTTCATCTATTACTGACAACAAAGAAGACCAGTTTCTGGTAAAAATAAATGCTAAAAAGACAAGAACTGGTTTTAGTCTTTTGCCATTCCCTGCCATTCAACACAACAGCAGGACCTGGATGTCCTGGGATCAACAGCTTATTGTTATAATTTGCTTCTGTGCTTCTTTCATGATTCCAAGGTCATTCCTTTAATAAAGGATCCTTATTACGTTGTAAGTCGTGCAGTCATGCAACCCGCTCTAAAAGTCCCAAAAAATCTTTAAAAGGTTGTTTTGGATCAATTTTTGATGAAGAAAGAACAAAATACATACAATTTAAACGTTATGCTTCAAAGCAGCATGGTTGTGTTTGAATTCTTGATTTTCAAATATCTTTTTTACTTAAAAGAAGAAGGTGTAAGGGTTGGTCCTAGCTTAAAATGTTAAAATGTTAGTGCTTTTTCCCACTGCTTTCATTTTTTTTCCCTCTAGAAAACAGAAGGAGGGAATGTGCCTGTCCAATGTTGTGAAACCTAATAAGTGCTCTTCAGCCTGTTGGGAGGTATTGAGGTATTAAAATTGAGGTGGTGTGTATATGAGTGGGCTCGTGGGGGAGGTCAAGCAGTTTCAGTCAGTAGCACCCACAATAGGGTGAAATGGGGTAAAAGAAACTCGTCATTCCAAAACAATAATTAATGGAATTGGTGCTGCTTTGTTGCATAGTCTTTCAATTGTGTGTAATAATGGTGGGAAATATTTTGAATAATTCTGAGGCCTTTAAAGGTAGTTCAGATAAACCAAAAATGAGAAGTGTGTACAGCATTGTGTGACTTACAGTGTAATGAAACTACAATTTAGTTTTCCTTTCAAATCTGATAGGCTTGAATCTTAAAGTCTGTTCAAAAACGTAATTTTTTTTCAAATGTACTTTATGTCGCAGCTTACTAAAGCTTTCTGAGGGAAGGCTCTTGTCCCTTCCATTTTGCCGACTTCAGCGCGACAGGATTTGTTTTCTTTTTTTTTTCCCCTTGTGGCCCTTTTATTCTTCTTTTATCTCAATTCAGCCGGAAGGAGGTGCTGACAGGGGGCGAAGCTGAAAGTGCGTTTTTTTTCTGGAACAGTAGTCCAAAAGTTTGAAAACTTCGGGGATTAGGGATCTCCCAGCTAGGAGCATACAGCGCTCATTTCCTCACTCCTGCTCCGTACGCAGAAGTCTCTGCTGAAACTCTCTGTTGAGATGCGCTGCCCAAAGAATAGGCCACTACATTCCGTCTGCCTAGAAACCATTTTTCCTTTCATACAGTGCTTTCAGTGTGACAGGCCCATTTGAATAAGAATTGCCGTCCATTCACCCCATTACTCCATTTAAAAGAAAAAATATCTGGGCCAAGCTGATTGGTTCATGTTATTCGGTTTGTTTTTACACTGCTATGGCCAGTTTGCTTACACTGGTTTTTTTTTCTTTTACACACACATTAGCAGTGAGACTCGCTCAGAAAAATTCTGTATGAGCTCGGCACAAACTGGACTGTCTCGACAGCTAGCACTGTGAGTAAGCCAATGTGACATTTTTCTTTCTCTTTGCTTCTGATTGTGAACGAATCTTGACATTTTCCCTTGTTATCTTATTCATGCAGTCATTTAACATTGTTTTCAAGTTTGGTTTTCACGTTATCACAAGTGTACGTGTAGTTTAGTTGCACGTTTTGTTGTTATTATGTTTATTTTCTTTTACTAGTTGCTTCAAGTTTATTTTTTCGTCAATTTTTGAATGCATTCTTTCTTATTCCTTTGCATTACCTCAGGAGTTTTGCACTTAAGTTGTAGAATGACTCCAACTAGATCTGAATTATTTTTGAGAGTTATGCTCCTGGAAGCTAGTCTATATGCAATTACCGTTCTCACTCTGTAGAGGTACAGTATTTTAAGATGATGCTTGAAGTATTTTTTTTCCTCATTGAAGCGGAAACAAAAAATGTGCTCTCTCCTGTTTTGTAATTTCTTTTGTTTTTCTCCAATATGAAAATGTCCATCAAGGAAAAAAAGTATTGCTGCTTCTTTCAAGAAACAGCTGGATGAAACTACAAGTATATTTGATAGCACCTGTATAACAGTAATTGAAAGGCAAAAATTACTACATTAGGACATGAACTTCAAATTGTATTGATGCGTAGCTGGCATGGCAATGAAATTATTTTTTTTTCACTGGGAAGAAAAAGAACTCATGTCTCAGTGGTCAGGTCCTAGTATTCTATTGGTGTTTGGTGAAAGCAGCCTGAACTACTACACTGAACTTCTACTGAAATAATTTTGCCATATGTTTTTTATAATCCAAGTCAAATGTTGAACATCAGTACACGTATTTACATCATTGACATGCTGCAAAAGAAAGCGACTCAGGCTCTCAAACTCTGCTTAGGAGTGCTTTAATTTTCTTGTGTCTTTATTTTTTCTCCAAAAGATGTCATTATTTTATAACTTTCATGAGTACTGATGACAATATGAGTTTAAAATTAAATACATATATAGTAACTGAAAAAGCTTATACAATCATGTTTTGGTAACATTTTATTTGAATGTGATCAACATAAAACTTTCATAAAGGATTCACATCTACGGTATAATATTTATTCGTAATTCTTTATAATTTATTTAAAAACCACTTCAGGTTCTTAAATATTTGTGGAAACCCTAATAGAAACCCTTGCCTTAGCAAAAGTTATGATCTCTGCTGTCACAAATCTTATACATTGTTACAAACACTTATACAGGTATTGTTGTACAGTATATGGCCCCAGTGAAAGATCCTGGCTACATAAAACTTTATTCCAGATAAAGCTTGACACAGAGTTTATAATAGTGTCTGGTAAGTGAAGTCGGTTAGTTAATACATTATCTGGAAAGGAAAATCAAAAAGTAACAATCTTGCGTTAAAACCTGTAAGAGCTTTAAGATGTACTCTTTTATATTGTCATGGCATTGTTAAGGTCTGACTGAAATTGTTATGTGAAGCAAAGAAAAACAATTGATTAGTTTATTTTTTAAATTAGAGACTCACCCAGTCTGTTTGAAAACATTGCTGTTATCAATCAATGATTTAATCAGGCGGGAAGTGTGGATTTTCTAAGCTGTCTGCTTTATTTTTCATCACTTTGAATTTGTGGTGCTGATAAACTTTGCAGGAAATGCTTGTTTCATTGCTTCTTAATAAAGTAAATGGATGACTCAGGCACAGGACTTAGACATCCTAAATACTGTCTTTAAATGGGACTTGTTTCACACTGGTATGGAAAACCTACAGTATGGGGTCTCCTTGTTTGTGTAGATTCTGTACATAGAAGCCCTTCCATTCACTGCCCACATCCAGTAACAAATAGACCACCAGGTGAAGCAGCAATTTATTCCTTGGGGATTCAGTTGTCTTCTGGACTGATTGATGCATTTAAATGTTTTACTGTTAAATGCATTGGAAACAAATATCCCAAGCCTTTAATGTCACTGCTCGACAGGAGTAGCATTACAAAAGGGGCTGTGAAGAGAGAAAAAATGATAGATCTTGCATGTCAAAAGATGAACATTCCTGAGGGCCATGTGCTTGTGTCTCAGAAAGCATACAACGGCTGCACTTTATCTGTTGCAGAAATGCTGTTTCTACTTGGAATCACCAGAAATCATCTGATTTGTTTGTCGTTTGGCTCTGAAAAAAACTATTTTGGTTAGATTTCGGTCTCAATTTTCTGTGTGTACTAACATATAGAAGCATTGAATGTTTCTTGATCCTTATTCTGTGTCGAAATTCTGTGAATGCAAGTACAGAAGATGTGCATCCATTTCTCCATGGATCTTTCAGTCTTGCCCGCATCTATTGGAGACTGTTACACTAAATGGGTACCAACCACAGGATAGTCTTATAAAATATATAATATTTGTTTTGTGAAACAGTATCCCCTTTCCTCCTCAGTCACACAATGATCAGTCTCCAGGCCCTCAAAACATACTGTACCTTATATGCTTTTTCATTCTTTTCAATCTTTAGTTATTTTTCTTGAATTAACGTAAGATCACCCTAGGTCAGAGTTATTCATTTTTGCTTATGCAAATGAATCAGAGGGTAAATATGAAGAAACAAAGCATGTCAGTAAAAATATCTAATGTACACTGTAAAAGGTCACATTATAAAATATTTATAGTATTATAACTTGTATGATGAGGACATTGCTAATCGGCAGTTCTAATTCCAGTGTGTTGTGTGATGGTCGGCTGAGTGGTAATTGATACATGCATTCACTTCAAGCACAACTGCACTTCTGTGTGATTAGGCAATTTTAAGTATCGATCATTGATATGTCACTCAACATGTATATTTAGTTTCTTTTTATCACCACCACCACCACTGCTGCTGCTAACTCCGTTTGCAATGTTTCTGATGCACTTTGTACTTTCTTACAGATTCTACAATGGGGACAGGGCACATCCCATCAGTGTACAAGATGACTCACCTGTCTGGCATTTTCATTCTATGTAAGTCTGTTTACAGGCCTATATACTCTGCCTCACTGTATATCCTAGTCCTGTGTTTGGGGACATCAATCATCAAGCTTTCTAAAACTCACTAAATGGAGTTTATAACAAAGTTCGGGAGGGATGACAACAACCGAGCTCAATCAGACGCGGCTGTCAGTAATTAGCAATCGCTCTTGACAATCCATTCCTCTCCCAAACGCTATAAATACCTACGAGATCACTATCTCTCACTCTCTTGCATGTCTCTTGCATCCCAACTCCACCCAATCTCTACCTCTGCAGCTGCCCCTTGGTCGCCCTGCATGGAGGTCCTGGCCTCCTTGTCCTATGGCACAATTTCGCTCCATGACGCTTTCATCTTAGGTGTTGTCATTCCTAGTGAATTCACAAAATGACTTGTACAGAGCTTGCACTCTATTTTCAAGACTAAATGGCCTTTAAGCTTTAATGTGGTAAGCTATGCTGCAGAGATAAAAAAAGATTAATCATTCAAAGACACTAGTCTTGCAGTGTTTTTTATTGTGAGGAGCTATTTGTAAGTCCATTGTGTTATGTGGAGAGGTTTCATTAATAAAATACTATCATTTAACCAGACATTCATTACTCCACATACTACTACCTAATAAACTTATTTTAGTAAACAATAATTATTACTCTTAAATACTGGGTCAATAATTTAATCTCAGCTTCAGGGTCAAAGTATGGAAGAATATAGAATACCTATGACTGCGTGACAAGAAAACTACATTTTATGCTTATGTTACTTTGTTTTCTGTAAATGCCAATCCCTGAATTAAGGAAATTGAAGAACATTATCATGGTTGAGTTTTTGGATCTTGACAAATCTGTCAATTTAGTAAGTGTCAGTACTATTAGTAAATTAACATTAAGATCTAACCTAGCCTGATTCTGGAAGAATATGTATATGGTGTTCAGACTGATTATTTTGTTGTTCTTAGAAAATATATTATTGATCAAAAATATTTAAATAAAATAATAAAACCAGAAACAAGATTAGAAACAGAAAACGTACAAGAGAGTGGTCTCTTCACTAATTTTCTCATTAGTATTACAATTGCTTTGAATATTTCACTTACTACTGGTATCTAGTCCAGTGATTAAAAAAAAATCATTACTTTTTTTTCCCATGGTTCATTGCTCTTTTTAATTTAATTTAAAAATGTTTTTGATAAATAGAGATTTTAAATGGCATAAAATTGTTTACAATGTGGCAGTGATTGCAATCTGACAAGTGCTGCAAATTATTACAATTATTAATCAAGTCTATTTGTCTCACAGGCAGAGTGATGTCAGGTACGGGCATGTGCTACAAGAATTTTAGTTAAATTTACGAAGCTGTTGCCATGGTGTTCTCTTTTGTTATAAAATTTTATGCTTAATTCATTCTTTTTTTAACACTTAGTGGAACATTCAATGGTCTGCTTTGAATCTTATAGATAAGAATATAATCTGTTTCCGAGTATACTCCGCAAAATGTCTAGCAGACAAAGAAAGCAAAGAAATGTTATTTTAGCTTGATTTAATGCCAGCAGGGCTCAAAATGGATAATACTGTAGACTTCACTTCCATGTAGGCAAAATAGTTCCCCATTTGGTAAAGATATATGGGGATATCTTTTAAAATATGAGTTGTAGCAAAACAAAAAGAAAAAGGTAAACTCAGGTAAACAGTAAAATCTATTTAGGTTGGTGTTCAAAATATGAAAACAGAACTAAAGGTATATTTATATATATTTTTTTACTTTAAAACCTGTGAATCTTAATTCCTTAATCTTAATCTTAAGGAATCTTACTCTTATATTACTCTTACTCTTATAAGGTAAAGGTATAAATAATATACAAGGGACCACTGTTCCTTCTAAGCAGCTCCAAGTTAGAGTTCTGGCTTCAAACACACACAGGGGAGTGTGTTTGAGTGTGAGAGAACAGGTGTTTTGTCTGGTCAAGTGCTCATTAGCAAAGTACAGCTGGGGTTTTTGCTAGTGGAAAAGTTAATTAGAGCAATGGCAATGGAAGACGGGAAAAACTGTGGGCAGGAGAATGTTGTCAGAAAGTCGGTCAGGGTCTCCTGCGTAATAGGACAGAGCCTGCAGGTTCAGTGCAATCAAACCTCTGGGTTCCTAGTCAATTAGTTATTACTCTGGGCTTCAAAATGCTAACTTCTTGTTGGGTGAGAGGCCACAGCAATCCCTGAGGCACATACCAGATACCATGTGAGTGTGCACTGGACTTAGGAGACTTTAACTGAATCCTGCCAAATGTTTTGAAGCAGACTGCATCTCAGCATGGAGATCCTTACAGTTTTTTCTATAGTATTCCTATATTAATCCAGGAGTTCATTTGAAATCAATCAATTGATATTCTCCTGTAATTTTCTTTAGGTATGTGGTCCATACACTGTTTTTAAATGTGCTTCAGCATCAAGGGCTTTTAATTTACAGCTGAGTTCTTTACTAATTTCTCCATTTGTCTTTTGTGAGGTTAACATTACTAGTTTAGATGCCCGTGTGAATTGTGAACATTTATGATAGTCTTTTACTCAGGTGCAATTAAAAAAAAAATTAAAGCAATCTGTTATTGTAGTACACGGTACTTTTTCATCTACTCATATGCAGCTAAACAGGTCCTTAAGGTCATGAAAAGTGTTGTGGCTCGTGTTTCTTTACAGCCAGGTCTTATATAACCATTTAAAATAGATATAGAAAAAGTATTTGTCCTGAAAGTTTCACAAAATAAATTTCATTCACAAAAACAAGAATAACATTACCATACTGCATGTGGCTTTAGGTTATGAGGGATTTCACTTAATCCTCTTCAGATTTCAGGCCAGCCTGTTCATCAATGGCTTTTTTTATCTTGTTTTATCACTGAAAACACTGTAGAGGAGAAAAGATTCAAGCCACTGGTGGCCACAGCACCAATGTGTAGCACCCACCTGAATCCTGTGATGGCAGCCAAAGTGCACCAGGATCAGCTATCAGTGGGAAGGAGAACAGTGTAATGACACCAATTCAGAGATGGAGATTATTAGGAAGCCATGATTGGGAAAGGCAAGGGGGGAATTTGGCCTGGACAATGGGATGTGGCTTTACTCTTTTCAAGAAGCACCATGGGATTTTTAATGACCATGGAGAGTCAGGATCTCGATTTAACTTTTCATCTTAAGATTGCATGTTTTTTTACAGTATAGTGTCCCCATCCCTACAATATATTGGGCATTAGGACCCACATATTGCACAGGATTAGTGCTCCCTACTGGTCCCTACTCTTTCAGCAACAACCTCTTTCAGGAGGTCCAGGTACTGGTCAGGCTCACACCTGCTTAGCGTCAGTGGGTTACCGGTTGTGAGCTGCAGGGTGATGTGGTTTCTGGCTTATACTAAACTAACTTGAAAATTCTGCTGTGAACAACACAAATATACTTGTAGTGAATCGCTTTTACAGTACCCTTGAGTAGTTACTGTAGTTTCAATTTGTAACAAAATTAACTAAGGTACTTAATTCCTGAATTAAGTATGAAAGCGTTCATGAAAGGTGAGGAGAAAGAACACGTTGGGCTCTTTGACTCATTCACTACACCTTTTTAACGGAATCCGAAAGGGCATCTGTGTGTTCCTTTAAATTGTGTCTTACAGGACATTTATAATGACCTACACCATTGTTGTTCACTCAATTCATGAATTACTTTATGTCACTGGGGTTCCTAGAACAGCTGGAGCTTTTGCCTTGTAACTGAAGTCTGTATCTGAGTTTGCAGTTTATTCTTTGTCCAATATTGTTGTTTTGTTGTTAAAGCATTTTTAATTCAGACAATGCTACAGAGTGAAAAATCCAAATAATTTAGATGTATGACAGAAGATACAGTCAAACCCCATAATACCAACTGAGGAAGAAGTCTGCAATTATATTTTTGCCTTAAACCAGTTTGGTTTTGAGGGACAACTGGCCTGTCAAGGTGGATGCAGAAACATTGTAGATCACCAGGAGCTGTATTTATTGCTGTATTGGTGATGAAGTATGAGTTTGGTGGATGGGTAGGATTATCTCTGGGAAATGGTGGTCAAGAGACCTGTATTTATAGAACCACATATTGTTTGGGACTTCAGCTTGTCCTCCAGAACATGCTCACTATAAATGATAAAAGGTAACTCCAGTTCGTTGTGTACTGTACGTTTTGGGATTCACTTTTGAGCAAGCAATGTTTAGAGTCAGGAATGCAAGTGTGCATGAATGTAAACGTATACAGTACTCTGATTTTTAACTGCATATTGTGCAATTCAACTGAACCTCGAAACACATGGATTAAAGAAATACCATAATAAAACAAATAGTACAATTAACTGTGGAATAAATGTGATGTTTGTGACTTACAGCAGCTGACCAAAACCCCCATTAGCTCTTCTGTATGGTGCTTTTGAAAACCGTGTGTCAGGGTTGCTGTTGTGCTTTAACAGTCTCACAAGCAGCTGTGGTTTCAGGCCTTTGACCAGTTTTCTATAATGCCAGTACCATATGGTACAGGGTACCAGCTTCCCATTGTGTACCAAGGTAATTGAAGACTTTTTAATTAGAGGCAATTTGTTCCCCTGACACCAAATGGTGAGACAATTGAATTTATGGCAGGCCGAGCAGAGGTCAGTGTAAACTACTTGAAAATAACTATGAACTAACTAAACAGACTCACTAGACCTTTTGGCTAATGTGATTTTCTTTCAGAATCTGAAAGGAGCAAGATAACTCCATTGTCTTCTTTGGTTTCGTTAATCATAAATAACCTTGCAATATGTTATAAAATTGTAGATTTTGTGTGCATTTATTTGTCAGCTGCAGTTAATTGCAGGTCCTCTGGTACAATTTAATTCCTACTTAATACTATTTAGTTACTGCTGTGCACTTAAAGAAGGCTCCACAGCCGAAACGTTGTGTTTTCTTTCTTCTCTTCTCAGCATGGAATAAACCTTTACTTGTTCCTAAATTCTTAGTGTTGACTATTCAGTGCTTCATCTTTCTTATTTTAAGCACACAGCTGCTCCTTCCACCTGAGTAGAGTTTCCCTGGATTCCAGTATTAATCCCATTAAATCTGATTAGCGGATCCTGTGATTTGGGCTGCAGCAGTGTTGGTTAGTCCTGAGGATGTATGTGCTGCAGCCACCACCCAGGACTTGGCACAGCACATTATTAACATTATTTCTCCTGCTCATGGAATCAATTTTCCATTCCAGTTAAAGAGTTGTTAGACTGTGAGACCAAAATGGGGACAAGCAGGTTTGCAAGTGAGAGAGGGAACAATAGTACAGAATCATTGTAATTTTATAGTACCTTTAGTGCTTTCTAGACACGCATATTAAAATCCCTTTGTATGTTTTCAAAACAAAGTAGAGGACTTTGCAGTATGTGCACAGCCATGGTACAAATGTTCTGCACTGTGCAAGTGAGGGCCAGTCCCCATTGCTAAAGCAGACATTCCACAGCGGGAGACACATTGCAGGAAGGGTAAAAGTGTTTCTTAAATTATCATGTTTGACATCAGGTGTTTTTTTTTAAACGAATAGTATTTACAGCATTCTTTTCATTCTTGTAAACTGAAACTTAGGTGTTGTTTTTTTTTCGTTGCCTGGGTTTCTTCTGTTGTCTTGATGTGCGCTGTGCAGTTTTAAGGGTTTTAAATACAGTATACTGTATGTAAAACACTAGGGTTCATATTTAAGGCTGCCATGCCTTTGAAAGTTTCTTTTAATTTTCCCACATTTAAAGAGGCTGGTGCCCTAAACTATTTCAGCAAAGTTTAACCTCCCCCTTCTGGATTTAGAAAAGACGCAAATGATTACGAGTTTTACACTCAACCAGCTGGACAGGGAACAATAGTTTGAACTGCAAACACAAAATCTTTGTTGTTCCTCTAAACAGAAACAACAGAGTGATTTGTATACCCCTGCACTGCAACAGACACAAGTCATCACGACCCCAGTGTTTGATTCTCCCACTTGAACAAAAAAATGGAACACGTGACAAAGTCACTTCTTTCTACTGCCATCACGTATTTGCTTTTTAATCTAGAAACTGTTAATATTCAATTAAAAAAACCTTCTCATCCCCAAAGGAGGCAATTTATCATTATTCATTCTTCCATATATTATCAATAATAGCATATTAACAATAATATGTAATAATGTGGATCCTGATGAGCTGGATTCCAACTGAACGAACAATGAGCATATTATTATTATTATTATTATTTTTGATTGAAAGATTTATATGTTTATAAAAAGAACAGTTCTTTGGCCTGGAAAGTGCGGGATGTTTTTCCAGAGGGTAGACTGTTTTGAATTATTGTTACGGCTCTTTATGTGTATATCCTGACATTTCATGCATAAGAAAATCAATTCCCTTGTCCTGCCCCATCAGTTATATTTTGGCTGCTCCCAGCAAGCCCAGCTGTCATTTCTTACAGCTCTCCACTGATTCATCACAGCCCTGCAGACACCTGAGCAGAGGTCAGCGCTGCACAGGAAGCTGATAATCATCCAGTCAACCCCAGTGCCCTCATTCCCAGTGCCCGCTGGGCTTGTGTGCAAGATATAGCCTGGATCAGAGCCCACAGGTTTCATCTTGTGTCTTAGACCAAAGTTTTTACCATAAATAGAGCTTTATCTGTGACTGCCCAATTCCAACGCATTTGTGTCATAGTGTAGGATTGCAAAATAGGTACACAAAACATTTGTGCCGGTTAACTGGAGTTAACTACATCTGGGGAAATTTCTGCATTTTTCTTTTTAATTTAGAAAACCTTCAAACAATGAGAGGCTATGAAAGAGCATTCCATCAGGAGAGGCCGGCATACCTTTCCTCTCTGCGCCAGTCAGAACATGAAGGGAATATACAGAGTGAGGTGGTTATTTAACACTATGCAGAACACCGAACCAAGGATGGGAAAGCTCAAGGGCCCTGGTGTGTCTTATCAGGAAGGAGAGACAAGGGTCCACATGCACTGTTTTCCAAATAGCTTTAAACGCTTCTGCTGAATGCTAAAATTAACCATTTCATGCACCATAACCTGTATGCAGAGCAGTAACAACTGGTATGTACAGTACATTCCTTTGCCAATGCCCATATAAAGTAGCTATATTAAGTGAAAATATATTTATAACATTCACACCTGCCTCAAATGTTTCAGCTATAAACTATAACTATTTTTCAGTAATTCATGTATGGAAAAGATAAGTGACAGTAAGTAATACTGGGCTAGAGCTACTTACTGCTCTAATGTGATATTAACTACATAATAGCAGTACAGTAGATACATTTCTCTAAGGTTTCTTTGCTTTTGAGTTTGAATTTTGTCTAAGAATTGGAATGCGTTAATCACATTCTGGCTTTTGTTTCTGAAAACTCATGTTTATTCAGGGAGGGCTTTTGTACAACTTACATTCCAGGGGTCAGGATTTATGAAAACATTACAGTATATGAGTAACTCAGTGTGAACATCCACCTACGTTTTAATATATTGCTTGGATTCCTTTGTTTAATGTATGACTTTGCTCTGTTACAAAAGCAGAAGATTCCTGGCATGTTTCTTTTACACTCCTTCTTTAGTTTAGGAAGACAAACGTTTGTTTTTGAGTTCACATCTCTGTTGTAATATAGTATTTTTGTCACTGCTCGCTGTGCCAGTTTCTGCTCTGTACTTGACACATCACTGTCTGAGGTGGTGGTGTACATCTCTTAAATAAGATTTGACCAGCGCTTTAAGGATGTTACTCATTCCATTTCATAAGTCTCTTCATGCTGGACTGCTGTGTTTAAAGTCAAACACAATCCTTAAGGCCCTAATTGGACTAAGAGATAAGACAAAGATAAGACGTCTCAAGTCCCTGGTGAGCACTTCACTGGTAATTGAGTCCTTTGTGTCTAAGGCCCATGTCTTAATTTAGATTTAGGCATTGGTAGAGACCCAGTTGAGTGACAGTAGCCCCACTATGCCGCATATTTGCTAGAGAACTTTAAACAAGGAAGAACAGATCAATGTGTAAGGACCCTCTGTGGTGAAAAATGTCATATACTGTACTGCAGTGCCCTGCAAAACTTTTCAGCCTCTTCCAGTGATGTCCCATTTTGTTGAATTCCAAATCATTTAGACATATATTTAAAAGTTAATATTTTTCATAAAAATTTAAATGTTCCAGCTGAGCACAAAAAATTATTGATTGCGTATGTATTCACTCCCTGCCTGCATTTTGTGGGAATCCTAACCCTAATCATAGCTAGGGTTTTGGCATAAGTTAGGGTTAAGGTTAAGACTTTCTTCAAAGACTTTCCATAATCTTCCACTGATCTGAGTGGAAAATATACTTCGCTGAATCAAGATATTAGTCAGAAGCCACCTCACCGAACCAAACAGAATGTACAGTATCACTAATGATAAAAGTCTATTTTTGAGAAGTACTCTGTTATGGGAAATTTCATGTTCATGTTGGATGGTGTTTTCAATGAGCGTGGTTTCAGGCTTAACTAGGCAAAGAGTCAGGAATACTCAGTCAGTATTGGCTTCATTTGTTAATATCCCTGTGCATTCAATGCAAATCCAAGAGTTTGGAAACAATAATCACTTTCTTTGAAGTTTTTGCTTTTAATAATTAATAATAATTGCTTACACTTATATAGCCCTTTTCTGGACACTCCAATCTAAGCGCTTTACAGGTAATGGGGACTCCCCTCCACCACCATCAATGTGCAGCATCCACCTGGATGATGCGACACTGTTGGTTAGGGACTCTTGAAAGGCAGCAATTTTCAAGTCTTTCCACAGATTTCCTTCATGTCCTATCAGATTTAAAGACAGAACTTTTTGTGGGATTGGTAAGAAGCAGCCTCATAACATATTGCTGTCACTGCCATGCTGGACAGGATTGATGGTGCTGACTGGTGATGCACTATGCTGAGTTTGCATCAGATTAACACTTTGCATTGAGACCAAAAGCTCCAATTTAGTCTCATCTAGCAACAGAATCTTTCTACCATTTGCGGTATCAATGAAATGCTTTGTTGCTGTTTTGTTTTCAGTAGTGGTGTGCTTCTTGCCACTCTGCCAAACAGGCCAGAGGAGAGACCGAAATATTGCTGACTCAAAGTCACTTTCTTCCATCTCAGCTATTGAACTCTATAGCTGTTTCAAATTGGCATCCCTAACCAGTGCTCTTGCCTGGCTGCTCAGCCTGGGGGTGGGGGGGTTAATGATTAAGCAGAACAAGACCCACGAAATCTTGCTGCCCTCTTTCTGTACTGGAACCCCAGAGAGTATGCTATCATGGGAAGGAAGTCAACAGGTGTTTCCATGTGAGGTGAGCCTTGTGACTGAGAAATGGTAGTCATGTTCTTGGTGTCTTTGTGATTGTGGAGACAAAGGTCAAAGGCCATAGAAAAAGTAAATGTTAAATGGCATTGTTCTCTGAACTGCAGTCAGGGTACCCTGTAGTGCTGGGTAAAGTGTCACACTTTTGACAGTTTTCTGTGGTCAATTTGCATGTTGTCATTTTTTGTCATGTTTTCTTGTCCTTGACCTTAATGGACTTTAATGATTCATCCATTGATCAAGATAGAGCTGCACCAGTGCTTATTGGCACACCAGCCTCCTGTACTACCTCTTCTGTTTATGGGATATTTTTCTTTCTGGATATCATATTGCCATCTACAGTAGATTATCCCTGCTGCCTGTCATTCCTGGTGATTTCACTCTTAACCTTAAGCTCCTAGTCATTTTCTTCTTTGGCTGAAATGGATGAGATGGGATCCATTAGTGATCTCATTTCCGCTTTTTGCAGCATAATGTCCCTTTCATTTCCTCTGATCTAAACCTTCTGGAAAGAGAGATATTACAGACCACCATTTGATGAAACGATCTATTGGCAGTGAACTCCAACAACCCACCTCTTTTGATATTTTGTGATTTTTTATATTACTTTTACAGTAGGCCGTTTCATACAGTATTTCAAAGTGAATTCTTAATCATTTGTTGATACTGTATTTACAGCTGTTTGTCTATGGTTTGCGTATAAGCATTTTTTCATAAGGGGATAGTTAATGATTTGTTAATAATAAATCATTTCCTTATGGGCAGCTATTAGTGTTACTGAATTTAGAAAAAGCTACCCGGAATAAAAGTTCTTGCTAAGTTAAGTTACAACATTTTTATTATTTTTTTAATTTTGGATGGTACAAGCTGGAGTCCAAGCAGTCCTGTATTTGTAAGGGAAAGGGTGTTTAACTTTAATCATCTGTGTTTTTGTGCTCTGTTGTTCATGTTCATCAATGAACAACAAACTGATCTTGATCTGTCATCCCAGTGTTATTTTTGTCTAATGCTAGCTCTGACAGCTGCTTTTCATTTAGAAATTCCCTGAACAGATGAAAAACAGGAAAGTAGGACGTTCATTTTTTAATTAACAGACAACAATTCTTTTATTGCCAGTGACACTGTAACTAATCACAAACTGAAGTTAATTAGTTAACTTGTGGTTATTCTAACTGTTGCACATGTATGCTGAATGAAGTCATTCATTATTTTGTTTAATCAGTATGTCGTATCTCCTTTAAAACGAATGTATATACAGTAGCCACAGACGAAAGAGCGGTGTTAAAAGAGTACACACATGTGGTCCCTAACTATGACTGCAGTAAAGATTGTGTACAGTTGTTTTACGGATATGATGTTTTTACAATGTGTTCTGTTTTTTACAGATAAGATATATCATAACTACAGCATGTCAATCTAGTTGATGGTATCCACATTGAACAGTTGCATTGGTGAAATTAATTTTATTTGGCTTGCCTTTAAATTTAGTATACTGTATGTTTAAGTCTTCTTCCAAGTGCTGTAAAAGCAGCCTTATTTTACGAGCAGGTTTTAAGCTGAACGTCAACTCAGTCTTCGATATTTAGCAGAAGCTTTCTTTATTTTCAAAGCAAAGTGTTGAAAGTCAGCATCCTGTCCAGGCCCCTAAATTCCCTCTGGCAATGAATCTTAAAAGGCATTGCCAGGAAATAAAATCTGTGCTCTTGATTCTTAGTGGTATTAAAGTGTAGCTCAGTAGAAATTAATGGGATGATGAGTACTCACTGGACACACGCTACAGATCAAAACTTTGAAAGCTGCAAATGTTATAAGAGGAGAACTGAGTATGATAACAATATTGCTCATTCTTTGTCACTCAGACTTACTCATATCCTGGCGCCATAGTGAAAATAACAGTCTCTCCATTAATAATGCTATTAAAGCTGTAATTGAAAAGCTGTAGAACTAGGAAGGATATTTGTCGGATGCTTCCTTTTTGTGATTCTGCAGATGATGGTTATGACTGTATATACAGTATACAGTACAGTAGTAACTCAGGTGACTGATGTGAAGAGGTTAAAGTGGTACCATATACTCCAGTTTCTTTATGTTATTTGGAACTTCCAAAATTCTGATTTGTAATATACAGTATCTCATTGAAATAAAGGCTGCATGACACCTGCATGCTTCAGACCAAATTTATTTTGTATCGTATATAATGAACATTAACAGTTATTTCAAGCAACTCACAGACAATAACCTCCTTAAATATATTTTGTACAATACAGTACTATAAAGGAAACTGCCATTTTCAAAGAGCAGTACTTGTAAGTTTTTGGTTTACAAATGCTAATGACTACAAATTCAAAATTCAGAGGTTTCAAAAACAACTTTTATTATAAGACCTTATTAGAATGTCCTGTCACGAAAGAGAGCTTCAGATTTTTAGTGTCTATGCTTGGCTGTGCCACAGTTCAAAATTCTAAACCTACAAGACACCAAGAATAAATGTGTTAATTCTGTTCCTGGGAACCCTGTATACAGTATATGTAAAATAAATATTGAATGTTTTCACTGAAAAATAAGCTTGTGAAATGGAAATAGAGACTTACAAGTGAGTGAATTAGTACCTATTTTGTTTTTTAAGGAAGCCTATCGCCATATGTGAACAACCTTTGACCTCTTCTTTCTTTTGCAGTTCTCAGTGTCGTGGCTCAGGAACTGCCATCTGTGCCTCATGGCTGTACAGAGGGAAGCTGTTACCCAGCAACCGGTAACCTGCTCATTGGCCGAGCTAGAGACCTGACAACAACCTCCACCTGTGGCCTGCAGAGCCCAGAGCACTATTGCATCGTCAGCCACCTGCAGGTTAGAGCATCGCTGTTGTTCAGAGCCTGGGGTACACACAGCACTGGTGCCTATGACTGATAGGAGGCATCAGAAGGAAGTTCAGACAAAATGGGAAAAATCCAACAGATCTGATGGAAGGGTGAAATTTTGTTAGTCTTTTCTCTATGTGCTCCCTAACACTCTTCTCATCCTCATCAACAAGGAAGAATGCTAGGTTTTTGGTCTTTCAAAGGGTTGGCTTTCAATGTCAATACTTAGTTGCAGCCTGCTTCAGGTTACTGGAGATAAATTTGTCTTTGTTGTTGTTATTTTATCTTGGATTCTCACGGTTTGGAGGTTTGGATGATATGCACTGTATTATCATTACAGTTTTTCTTTCAGAAAGGCAGGCATACTGTGCACCTGACACCCTAGACAACACAAATTATGGGGGGGAATATGGTTCTGAAGCAGAGAGCTGTAAAGCTCCTATCTCTGAGAACTACAGTATGTAGGTACTGCATGTTTCATCAAAACAGCTTGTGGCTGATAACTTAGTCCAAGTTACTGTGACCGAATGGAATACAGCCTTGGACCACAGACTAATAATACTGAAAGCTACCATAAAAGTTGAATAAGGCATCATCAACATCATCAGGGTTTAACATTATTGTAGAATCTACCACAAAATGATGATGATGGATTCCTACAATGGCACAAAAGGAGATATCAAGTTATCAGTTCCCTTTTCTGTGTTTCACTATAGCCTCATATAGCATCGACTGTAGTTACTTTACTGTAGTTGTTTCATTCAGATCTCATTGTCTTTCTGTGTTTGACCTGAAATGGTCCATGCAATTGTGCATTTCTAGTTTAACCTTAAGAATTTCTCGTGATTGCCATTGTAGCTTGCTGTAATGTTTTGTGCCTCCTCAGAGCAAACAGCAAAGACTTTAATATAAAGAGCTGCATTCATTCCTCTAATAGTTTCCTTTCTTTTGCCACATAGGAGGGGCTGTGAAAAATTTGCATTGAGAAAACCTGAATCTGAAGCGTCCATTTCTGTGTGTTTTAGTCCTATATGTGACATTACCAGGTGCTGTCCTTGCTGTTTGCTTTTCTTCCTCAGTATGTTAAGGCTCTGTAGATGCTTGATATCCGTCACCCCCACAAGTGACTGAGGATTGTGTGCTAAAACTTTAAATCAATTTAAATCAATGCTTCTTTCACAGTGGTCCTGCCTTCCAGATCCTCATACTATATAGGATAAAAAAACATTTTTATTTTTAATCTCTTGGATATTTAATCTTTCATTCTTAAGTGTAAAAAAATTAGACTTTTCAAAAAGTTCAGAACAAAACTCTACCAAGATGCTCTCTTTGTTTTTGTTCCACCAACCAACTTTTTTAAATGAACATACTGTATGCATTGAACATCCAACGTGGAGCTCTTTTGTATTTTATTTGTATTTACAGTATATGAATGTATGCTTGTTTTACTTTAAGGGAGCAGAAAATCACTGTTCTGGCCACCTAAAAAGCTGAGAGAGAGGTAGACAGCAGCACTAGTTTGCTGTAATGCTGTTTGGCTTTTGGCTCTTTTAGAATTTTGCTTCTGAAGGAAGTGGGATTTTGTTTCTCTGTCCTGGCATCTCATCTGCAGCCTTCAAAAAGATCTTGCAATTAGTCAAATGTAGGGTAAATTGCTCTATACACCTGTGTTGTTCATGTATGATGGCAGATTTTTTATATTGGAACAACAGATGGTTGTAAGTCAAGGCTAACCAACCTTTCAAAACCTTTTTATGTTTCTGATAGAGGAGAATCTAGCAGATAAATATCTGCTTTCTTTTTTAAAACAAGCTTTAATCCTCTTTTTTTGTTTCCTCAATGCTCCATTTGACTGGTTTTCCAGGTTGTTATTGTTTGCAATGTTTTCCACAGTTTTTGTCCTGCCCTGCTTCTAAAGTTACTCCAAGTAACCTACTAAATCGCTTTATGCAGCTAAACTTTAGTAATCTTTTTGTTGACTGCTTCAGTTAAAATAATACAAAGAGGGGTCTTTCTTAGTTTTGTCAAATTCTTAACCCAGTTTATGGGCTGGAACTAAATCTGTAATCACTACTGATCTAAAGTGGTAACTTTGAGGAATTTGTAATAAAGCTTGGTGCTGTATTGTGAACTGAGATTATGATCTTGTTATTTGTGGACTGGTAAAGGATATGGGTTTTAATTCCACATTAGAGATACAAGCAAACAATATAAACTTAATAAATTATTGTATCTCTTAAAGAACATGTGCTTTAACTCACTCTTACTGTGCTGCTTTATATGTACAGGATTAATAATTTTCAATTATAGGTACATTTTGTGAAAGAAGATTGGAAGAAACTGTTATAAATGTGTTAGAAACTAAGACACTCTCTCAAAGTGAGCTTGCATTATGAAATGATGGCAGTCTATTGAGGTAGAGCAGTAAGAGAGGACGTGAGAGGCTTTTGAAGCAGAGCACAACGTTTAAACTTCAAATCTCTGTTGATTTCTGCCTTGAACTCTTTGAACTGGGTTGCTATGGGAGACGTCTTTCACATGACAGCAAAGTTTCTCAAATGCTTGGCATTTTTTTCTGTTCCGACCTCCTGTGATTTTCCCAGTAATCTGTAGGGCTGAGCTCCCTCTGGCTGGCACAGGCTATGTGTCCAAGTTAACTCTTGACCTCTTAGACTGCATCCTAGAGTTTCTTCAAGATGCAAGATATTAGATTGTTTTTCTTCCTACATTGATGCTGCAATCTGGACAGATAAAATAAACTCCTTGATCAGTTTCCTGAAAGGTGCATTAGGTAGGTTCTTGGCAGACTTCTATCTCCACAAAGATATCTGTCATTTCCATGTAGTTGTCATTGATTCTACAACAGATGAAGGATATAAGAGCTGTCAGGGTTACAATTAACCCCACCATCACCACTAACACAATCCACAGGGAAACAGGAATGTTGATGAAGGGTATCATCAAACTGTTTCCCCTTTTCAATTTTTTCTACTGAAGAAACACTTAAAATTGAAAGCAATACAATGATTAAGATCATACCAAGATCAGTTCTGATATCACCCGAAACTGTAGGTTCTGGGATCAGAAGGTGAAGTCCTGCATTTATAGCTTCCACAAACTCTTATTTGTTGGCTACAATGTGTTTTCCATGGCCTTTTTGGAGTTTTCCCAAACCTTGTGCAATTCCATTTACATGGTGAATTAACCCAGTCTAATTTGTTCATGATACACAGAAATAAAACTACAGCTTTTAAGAAATGCTTATTCTAGACTCATGGTTCGATTCCACAATGTTAATCTCTGTTGTTAAAGCTGATTTAGGAATGACCTAATTTAATAACTACTCTTTTATTTTTATATCATGTCTCTTTATTCTTAAACTACATAGACCCAATTCTTATATTTAGGTGTCCGTGTTTAAATGGAAAGTAATGCTGTAATCACTGGACCAGCTTTAATTGTTTTTAATCTCTGCCAAGGATCCGTGATGCTTCAAAGACATGGATTTATAGAGAAAACTCACTACATTGACTTAATTCAATGAATCTGTATTTGATCATAACAAAAGTATATGGTGAAGTGAGTCAAGACAATAGACAGATCCGCCTAGTTTGACCTCAGAATTCTGTATCAACTGATGTGGATTTCACCTTCACTTAGGAATCAGACAAGTGTTTCCTGTGTGACTCCCAAAGGCCATACGACCCCATCTGGCACAGGAACAGCCATCATGTGAGCAACGTCATCTACCTACAGGACCAGAATGGGGATCTTACCTGGTGGCAGTCAGCAAATGGTGAGTGCTTAAACTGTTTCCAAGGAATGACCCCCTAATCAGCAGTGTCAAAATACAATATAGTGGAGGTACTGAGGCTGAGGTCTCTGATGTTATTTGTGACTCTATGCAATGCTGCAGCAGCAGTTGATTGTAATGTAATTGCAGTGCTTATGTACCTATTGAAAGTCATCAGCTCGTGACACAAATGAAAAATGAGGATCAATGTGCAGAAGACACAATGTTTGATAAAGCTTTATGTTAAATGCTTTTAGATACTGAATTTCCTGGGAGTCATTTTTTTTCTATACAAATTTACAGCAGGTTTTTAAAATATTGACATTACATGTGGAATGTGAATACCATAGCCATTTCGATTTAAATAAGCCATAAAAATGGATTTAAATAAGGTTAACACCATTTCCTTTTGTAATCAGAGTTGCTGAAGATTTAACTTGTCCTGTCTTCCAGGAGAAGAGAATGTCAGCATCCGATTGAACTTGGAAGCAGAGTTTCACTTCACGCACCTCATAATGAAGTTTAAGGTACAGATCGTGAAAACCCCCACTTGAGGAGAAAGCTAAATCTTGTAGCTCTGGGGAAGTTAATGGGACATACAGGAGCAGAAGTCTGTTACCTTATCTGCAGGGGCCTCGTTAAGGAAACAAGTCACACTGTGAATTTTGTGAATCTTTCTTCTTTGATATTAACTCCTTACACTTATAAAGTGGTTTTCTGGACATTCAGCTCAAAGAGCTTTACAGGTAATGGGGACTCCCCTCCACCACCATCAATGTGTAGCCCCCACCTGGATGATGTGACGGCAGTCATAGTGTGCCAGTCCTCTCTCCACACATCAATTATCAGTGGGGAGGAGAACAGAGTGATGTAGCCAATTTATAGATGGGGATTATTAGGAGGCCATGATTGGTAAAGGCCAATGGGAAATTTGGCCAGGATGCCGGGGTAACACCCCTACACTTTTCAAGAAACACCATAGGAATTTTACTGACAACAGAGAGTCAGGACCCCAGTTTTACGTCACATCTGAAGCGCCTTTTTACATTTTTTACATTATAGTGTCCCCGTCACTATACTGGGACATTAGGACCCACACAGACAGCAGGGTAAGCTCCACATACTGCCCCCTGTAATACCTCTTTCAGCAGCAGCCTTAGTTTTTCCCAGGAGTCTCCCGTCCAGTTACTGACCAGGCTCACACCTGCTGAGCTGCTAGTTGTGAGTTGCAGGGTGACATGGCTGCTGACTTGTAACATCTTGTGTTGAAGTATTGAAGAGATTATAAAGCTATTATGCAGCAACATTTAAATGAACCATTATTGAAAGGGCTTGTGAATCATTCCTGTTGTTTGATGCTCTCCAGACATTCCGCCCAGCGGCCATGCTGATTGAGCGGTCGGCGGATTTCGGGCGCACGTGGAAACCGTACCGCTTCTTCTCCTACAACTGCACCAAAATGTTCCCCCGTGTCCCGGCGAGACCCCTGCAGCTCATCGATGATGTCATCTGCGAGGAGCGCTACTCCGATATCGAGCCCTCCACGCTGGGGGAGGTGAGAGAGCACCTCCGGAGTTCCGCTCCCTCCCTGTGGCCATGAGACGCACACGGAGCTTTCTAAAGTCTTTCTCTCTCTCCCACCACAGGTCATTTATAAAGTACTCGACCCTGCCATTGACGTCAAAGACCCCTACAGCCTGGAGATTCAAGGTAAGGGAAACCCCTAATACAGATCTTAGCTGAACCCGTCTATCCATCCAACTTCTAACTGCTTTATCTAGAACCGGGGTCGCAGGAGGAGCTGGAGCCTATCCTGGCAAACATTGGATGCAAGGCAGGATATACCTTGGACAGGACACTAGTTCATCACAGGGCACACACACGGACACAAATGCTCGCAGACTCATGCCAGAGCCAGTTTTTCCAGAAGCCAATTAACTTACCAGCATGTCCTTGGGCATGTCTCTGAGCTGTGAGTGGAAGCCTAAGTACGCAGAAGAAATGGAGGAGGTTCATACGAATTCCACGCAGACAGTACTTCAGGAGTTGAGGTAGAGCTACATGGAAGCAGTGCTAAAGACCGAACCACCATTCTGCCTTGAACAAATATAAACGATAACTTAATAGTTATGTTCATGCCAAGATATTTTACATTGTGAAGGAACTTATTTGTCTTATTTGAGCTTAATTTATAGATTTGCTGAATAGTGGAATTAGCAATGTGTGAGCCAGGCAAGTAATGGTCATAGGGCTTTGTGAATAAAGCACTCAAAATGATCACAGAATAGGTAGATAAATATGCTTACAATTTTGCAATGTATGGGTCACGTGCAAGGCTTGCAATCCAGTTCAGGGGACTGATCTAGTTAGATCTGCAAGTATCCTGCCTGTATCTATAACATCTTTTGTTAAGAAATCTTTTGGAGACACATAACCCAGACGTAAACATCAAGAACAAGTCTTAACATGAAACCATAAATATCTGCAGAGTATTAATTCTGTGGATGAATGGCTTATTTCCTAAACTCTCCAGCACAGCTGGGCTGCAGTTGGAGTCAGAAGACTGATGGAAAATACCAGTTAACCCAATTAGATTAACTAATTCTGTGCCATGTCGACAGAGAAACACGCAGTTCTTAGTTGGTGGGTGGTACAATGCATATTAAGCACACCTCCATTGATGGGTATATGGGAGGTAAAATTGTCTAATACTATATTAGCCCCAGTTTGCAGTGCCCTCCTACCCTTCTGCCTTTTCAGAGCTCCTTCGGATAACCAACCTGCGGATCAACTTCACCAAACTGCACACACTGGGGGACAACCTCCTGGACAGGCGCACGGAGGTGCTGCAGAAGTATTATTATGCCCTCTATGAGCTGGTGGTGCGTGGCAGCTGCTTCTGCTATGGCCATGCCTCAGAGTGTGCCCCCATCGCTGGGATCACTGCCACGGTGCCAGGAATGGTGGGTAAACATTCCTCTGGCCCATCTCTCAGTATTTTAAAACTACAGCATCCTAAGTGGCACACAAAGTGAACGGGGGGGGAGTTCTGTTGAAGTGAAGAAGAATGAACAATGACATTGAAGGTGTGACATGATCTTTTCTTAAACAGCCAGCTAAGCCACTTTCGGTGTTTTTGCAGATTCATGGCAGATGTGTCTGCAAGCACAACACCGAGGGTTTAAACTGCGAGCAGTGTAAAGACTTCTACAACGATCTTCCCTGGAGTCCGGCTGAGGCAGACAACCCACACACCTGCAGAGGTGAGACGCAGGGAAGAGTGCCCACGAGGCCTGGAGATTCGCAAGTGTTCCCAGGTGTCAGCCGATGATTGCCCATCAGGGAACAGGGCCGCGGGGGAGGTGGTGGCTATCCCGGCAGGCAATGGGCACAAGGCAGGATCCACTCTGAAAATAAAAAAAAAATAAGTTACTCATATTATTGTGGTTTTTATGAGATTGTCTATGTTTGCAAGGATGACTTCAATTACCAAATAAATAAAATTCAGTAAATTAAGGCTGATACAGTTTAGCTTAAGCATTCAGATGTGATGCAAACTATAACATTTATTTTTTTACACCTGCAAGATTTTATTTATATTCGTGAAGATTTATCTTACTAACCGTTAGTTGAGTTTTCAAATAATGATGTAAAAATGAATTCCACAGAACTATCGCAGAGTAGATATAGTATCAGGGTACATAAAAAAATACCTAAATTAATCCACCCTTTAGGTTATCCCTTAAATGTTCTTATGGTCTGAGGCTGTGGCACAAAGCTGCATACAGCAGTACACTTGACACAATACAGTACCTTTAGTAAGAGAAGTAGTTTCTTTACTTCAGACTTCATACTTTAAGTGAAGGAAGAGCACAATAATGCAGACATGAAAATGTACATCATTGGATAGCCCTCCATATCAGCCTGTGTATTCTAAAACAAAGATTCCTGATTATGGTAGCCTTCCTCTAAATTTTAATCGTTGTTGTTCTGTTCCCAGAATGCAACTGCAACGGTCACTCCAGCCGTTGTCACTTTGACATGGCGGTGTACCAGGCCACAGGGAATGTGAGCGGAGGCGTTTGTGACGACTGCCTCCACAGCACCATGGGCCGCAACTGCGAGATGTGCAAACCCTTCTACTACCAGGACCCCCTGAGAGACATCAGAGACCCAGCTGTCTGCATACGTGAGTGCTGGCCCTTGTGAAAACAGCAAGCGTTCTGTAGCTATAGAACTGAACAACGCACTACTAATCTACATAAAATAAAGTAACTGGCAGGGGAGCCCAGTTTTCAAAAGGTAAACTTAGCTTCTCAGGAAAAGGAGTCTTTTTTTGCTGCTTTTCTGGATAATAATAATAATTGCTAACACTTATATAGCGCTTTTCTGGACACTCCACTCAACACGCTTTACAGCTAATGGGGATGCCGTCCACCACAACCAATGTGCAGCCCCACCTGGGTGATGCGACGGCAGCCATAGTGCGCCAGAACGCTCACCACACACCAGCTTTCAATGGGGAGGAGAACAGAATGATGAAGCCAGTTCATAGATGGGGATTATTATGCGGTCGTGCTTGGTAAGGGCCCATGGGAAATTTGGCCAGGATGCCAGGGTAAATTAAAATGTGCTCAGTGTTAGCCCTCCCATTGCTTTTAAGACACTCTACATGCAGCCACGCAAGGTATTTATTTTTATCAGAGACAAGTAGCAGCTTTCTGCGTCACAGATCTTTCAGCTGTGTCCACTTTGTAATCAGCCGTCACTGACTTGTGTGTTGCTTGACGACTCTCTCCCCTCGGCAGCGTGCGACTGTGACCCTGTGGGCTCCCTGGACGGCGGGGTGTGTGACAGCCTCACGGACCTGGACATCGGGATGATTGCTGGCCAGTGCCGCTGCAAGCAGAACGTCAAGGGCACCCGCTGCGACTGCTGCAAGGAGGGCTTCTACGGGCTCAGCCAGAATGACCCCCTGGGGTGCCAGCGTGAGTGAGGGACAGGGCCCTGAGACAAGCCTGTTTGAGACTGAGCTCATTAGCGAAGGAACGCACGCCGCTGTTGGATTTAAAAAAAAACAAACAAACCACTCAAGAAATGAAAATAATATTGTGATTATAACATGCAATTATTCCTAGGCAAAGTGAGCACGATATTAAATTTTGTGAAAGTGCTGTAAGTCATGTTGTTGCAAACTCGCATTTGATTTCCAACAAATTGCGATGAGATGCTGCCCTTCCTGCTCACTAGTCACTGTGATGCCTAATGTGATGCAAGTGCGAATAAGTGCAGGTTGTGCAGCAGATGCAGTTGTGCCGCAGAAATGTTACAAGGTGATCTGCATGCAGAACAAGTAAGCAGCATTTGTTCGCAAAACTGTCTACAAAAAATCAAGAGCAATATTGGATTAATAGAGATGGATTCAAACACCTGCTTCTTTACAATGTAATACGGTCGGTTCACATCACCGGAAGTTTTTTTGCCTTGTTCTGAACTGAGAGTATGGCATTGCACATACCTGGAAATTTAGTCTATTTTGTGATATAAATTTTGTGAGGTTTTACTGTGTACTGTGTTTTACTTAAGTTGTGGTTTGAAATGCTCTCATTAATGCTGATTCTTTCTAACCGTGAACTATAAAAATAGCTTTGCACTTCCCTTTTAAGTGGTTTTTGTTTTCGATAATGGCAGACCAAAACGGCTAGAAAGCATGCTTGTTGTTTCAGAAGAACTCTGAGTTGCATCAAGTTTCTGAATTGTTCTCAGGTAATGCTGTCATAGTTATAACTACAACAAATTGAAAGTGTAAACCCTCCAGCGTCCCACTTGATTTGTGGAATTGAGTATAGCATTGTAACACTCCTGTACAGAAGTTCTGAAGGTAATTTTGTGTGCTTCATATATATTCCCAGCATGCAACTGTGACCCTCGTGGAATTATAATGGGAGGAGCCCCGTGCGACCAGATCAGTGGTGACTGTTCATGTAAGCGGTATGTCACAGGCCGCTACTGCAACCAGTGTCTGGTAAGCTCTATATGTAGTTATATACAGTACTTGATAAGTTTCAGGTTAATGGGAACCAGCTGTGTTATCCTTCACATTATGTTGACATGGATTGACAGTAAGCCCAGGATATGCCAACTCAGTGATTCTGATTCTGATTCAGTCCAGCGGGACAGGCCTCTGTGTCCACACAGATTTCATATGTCCACTTAAAAGGACAATTATAGGTATAGTCATATACTGTAGGTACAGTCAGGATACAAGCATCTAAAAGAGTGCTCTATTCACTCCAGGAACTAATTTTATCCTTTAGCTTGTAAAGTCTGGCTTCAGAGTGAGTTATGTACAGATTGAGATGTAGAGGTACAGAACAGTCATCATCTGCTTTGTAATCTTTTAGCCAGAATACTGGGGCCTCAGTAACGACATTGCAGGCTGCAGGGCTTGTGACTGTGATTTTGGAGGAGCCTACAATAACAGGTACAGTATGTCGCATATAATTAATGACCAGACAAAGCTGAGCAAATATACTGTAGCAGTGCATTGTTAGAAAACAATATCCCATGGTAAAAGTCAATTTGTCATGATGATGATAACTACTGATTGAATTTGGCTTCTCGGATGAAACCTACACCGTAGGTTAATACAGCTTTGAAAAAAATAGTCTCTTAAAAGGAGGTTTGTAAGCTAACGTCATTGAAATAACAGGCACTAAAGCTCAATAGGAGCTTCGTAGAAGTCGTTTTCCTGAGTTTGAACAGCTGAGAATACAGTGTAGCGGCCACTGGACCTCCTCTTGACCAAGCTGGGAAAAGATAAGCAAGCTGTGTTGTCCTTGACGAACATCTACCTCTTCACCTTTCCTGTGTGTTCGGACATCAGGTGCCTGATGGAGAATGGACAGTGTGACTGTCGCCCACACATCATTGGCCGACAGTGTGCAGATGTCCAGCCAGGCTATTTCTGCGCCCCTCTGGATTTTTATACCTACGAAGCAGAGGACGCTGTTCCACACTCTCCTGATGATTCCAAGCTTCCTGTAAGTACCCTGAGACACTGTCATTCTCTTTCTGTACTGCATATGTATTTTCTTGCAATGGAGAAGAGGCTCTGCACTGTGCTTTTTATGTCTGTCTGAAATTATAGTTATGCTCTTGGGGATTACTGTTGAGTTTCAGTGTGCCAGATAAAATGAAAGTAGCGCTGCTGTAAGATAAGGGTTAATGAAGTGATGAGAGCCGAGAAATATGATATTTGAGCAGGTTGTGTCTGTATGAGTGAATAGTATCCAGTGCATCGGCAGCGATTGGTGCTCTGTGTGGGCCTGTGCCCATATCCTTATGCATTCCACCATGATATACACAAACACGGCCAGCTCCGTTTATACGGATCCATTCACATATATTGCAATCCTATCACTGGTGGGATCAAGCAAACCACTGCATAATCCAGGCCAGAACAATGCTCGCATTTGTCTTTCGAATCTTTGTGTTATGTGTACAAGCCTAAACAAAAAAGTATTTGCCGATATGACATTTCTTGTTGATAAAGGAGGCCTTCAAACACGGAGCTGCAGGTATTCCTAATAACAGCCTGAGAGATCAGTGCAGTTTGCAGTTGAAGTCTTACAATTCTTTTTGAGGCCTGAGTAAAGGGGAACAACAGCAAACCTTTTACCTGAACATACCTGAAATTCAAAATGCGTTCAGTGGCTTTAGGTTACTGATTTGAAGTTAGTGAATGTGTCAGAAAATCAATTAAAACAATTACATAACATCATAAAATTAATTTAAAATTAAACATTGCTGTGTGATATTTTCCATAAAGATGGTTTATTTAATTTTGATAGACGAAAAAAGATGAGATGAATATCTCTACCAATGAGATATTTCGCGCACAAAAAACAATCATGAGAAAGCAATTATATATACTGTATAAGTTCAAAAAGGTAGCTGCCTCAGCATGTGCAAGCTACAAAAAAACAAGTAAAGATTTATTCCATGCTGAAAAAGAAGAAAAGAAACACATATCAGTTGTGGAGCCTTCTGCAAGTGACCTGACAGCTGAAATGTTGTGTTTCGTCTCTTTCCTTTTCATGTATACTGTATATATGCTTAATGAATATGTTTATACAAATACTATAATGTTGTATATTACAATGCATTATAAAACAATACACTGTTTTGACGACAACCCAGCTTGTCGGCATGATACAATTGGTGTAATATGATTCAGTTTCTTATGGAGCGGTTGTGTCTCTTCAGTGGGTACACTCAAAGCTTCACCATTGGTGAATAAAAATTCACTGTACCGTGACATTCACAAAATCACTAAATCCATCACTGCCTTTGAAATTTCAGTGGGCGGCACGGTGGTGCAGTGGGGACCTGGGTTCACCTCTGGACCTAGGGGTGCTGTCTGTGTTGAGTTTGTATTTTCTCTCCATGTTTGCATGGGTTTCCTCAGGGTGCACTGGCTTCCTCCCACAGTCCAAAGACATACTGTACTGGTAGGTTAATTGGCTTCTGGGCAAATCGGTCTTGGTATGAGTGTGCATGTTTGTGTCTGTGAATGCTCTGGGATGGACTGATGTCCCAGGTTGCACCCCACCTTGTTCCTGTTGCTTGGCAGGTTAGTCACTACCTCTTCCTGACCCAGTTTTGTACAACCAACTGTACCTACCACTTTAAAAAAGCTTCACTGAGTGATGTGTCGTGACCCATTACCGTGTTCTCTTGCACAAACAACCTTTTGGCTGTGGCTTCTCCATCATATTTCAGTTTATACTGCAGCAACCTATCCATTACCTTGAAAAAACCTGAAACTGCTTGCTTTTTGGCCTCACAAGCACCAGCCATGGACACTCCAGACTGCAATTTATCGATTAACTCTTACTTTTTCTCTCACCAAAGTTTGAGGCCATGGTTGTTCACTTCTTTACACTTTTAGAGCATGACATCATAATATACAATACTTGTCATGGTACAGTAAATCCATATGGATGCAAGATGATAAATCACACTCACAAACGGAGAGGCAACAAGTAGTAGTCCTTCTGCCGACAAAACCACCTGAAGTCCATTAAAGCAAGGTTTTACTGTACCTTGAAATTATGTCACGTTTCTTATGAAGGTGTATTTTTAAATTATTTTTTGTCAATGTATAAAACTGACAGATTTGGGGGAATTGTTAGTATAATGGAGTAACTGTATTTTAAAATATTTAAAATGTGTCTAGTGATAAATACTCGATTCCCTTTATAAGACTATCTCATCGCTTTTTATGTTGTATATGTGGTGTTAAATTGCAGGCAGTAAATGATAGATAATTAATATTATATATCATTATAATCCTAGAATGCTACTATTGCAACCATTTATAAAAGAGTAGCTTTAGGAATATTTTCAGATTACGAATGGATGTTTTTTTTTTAACATACCACTCTTCAAATGCTAAACAGCCCTTGACATAATGTAGATGATCTGACATGGTTTTTTAAAACATTAAGTGGCATAGAAAGTACTTTCATTCTAAAAATAAAGGTTTGTCTTTTTTTCTGACAGGAGTTTTGTAGTGTATGAACTGAAATAACACATTAGACATAATACAAAGCAAACTTTACTTCCTAAAAACACAATGGAGTTATTATATAAGCGGTCCTCCGTCAGCCCTGGTAAATCAAGGCCAGAGGGCAGAATGCCCGGAGGTGCTAGTTGGCACATTGTCTGAGGCCCAAAATGCTTACATAGCAGATACAGCACTAACCATACAATCATGACATAATGCTTAGTTTGAAGTGACCCAGAAAAAGATCTAAGAAATACGTAAAGGCTAAACTGTCAAAGAGAATTAATAGAGGCCTCCATACTGCAGTGTTAACTGCATGTCCCAGCTGCTTTGGCAGCACTTTTTAGTATTCATGATGCTGCCTCCAGTCTGTGGCAGTAGTATCACTCAACTACATCACTATACCTACAATATATACTGTACAGATATACTGTATATACAGGAACTATAAAAAGGTCTATATCATTTTATATACAGTATATAGTGATATACATCACTATACTATAGGCACCTGAATCACATATTAAAGCCCTGTTTTACACTTTTTCAAACCACCTGATCGTTTATAAGGTAGTTTTTAAGATGATTTTGGTAAGTAGTTTGTCCCAGTACTTGGGTCTTGGGTCTAAAGCTTTCAGATTTTAGTGATGGTACCCTCACTGAGATTTCAATACCTTCAAGTTTTTTATTTACGCAATATTCTTGCAAATGTCACATGGCTGCTTTAACTCTGATCGGAGCAAAGGTATACTGAATAGATCCAAGACCACTGTGGGCACATTCTCTTTAATGCATTGCCAGTTAAAGATCACAAGCCGTGGCCTGTTGAGAATGAGCAAGGATGCCCTGCTCGTCCAAGTTCTTTTTCAGTGACCTGCCCCTTCTGCAGTTCCTCTCTGCATCAGAACACAGAGCTGGGCAGGGGTGTCGCCACAACAGGATATCTATTAGCAGCTAGTGAAGCATCATATTGCTTGGTCTCCTCCCTCTCTCCACTAGAAATCTACTTTCTTGAGCGAGGTGATCCACGCAGGTTCCACAATGGCATTGCATTGACCTGAAAGTCCAATTCGAATCACAGAGGAGAATGACAGCAGTGTCAAGTGTTTGGAAACTCAGGTGGTAATCCAAGCTGCTCACAGTTATCTGCTGTATTAGAGAGTTAGATACAGTAGGCTCGTAAGAGGGAGAGAACACATAGCATTGCTCATCTGTAGCGATTGGAAACAAACCAGCAATGAATAAAATCCTAAATATGCCTGTTGGAGGTGAATACAGGGGGTAATAGTTTGGTAAATGTGTATTCAGCCCATACCGGAGGTCTTAACTCTGTCTTGTCAGTGAAAGAACCCCTGTTGCCTTTCTGTTTCTCTTGCCATGCTGCTGTCTCTCTCTTTCTTTGTCATTGTTGCCCTCCACCAGTTAAGACCCTTGCTGAGTCCTTTTATGAAGCAGTATTAACGAGAGAGAACAACACTCCTTCCTCTCAGAATCAATATAATGATGAACCATCATCAATTGACCTTGTTTAAGGGCTTTCGGTCAGTTTTTTAGCATTGGGTTTCGAGGTATGGAGGGATCTGCTTTTAGCAGCTGTAGTGAATAAGCTAATATGATATTAGCATTTGAAAAAAAGCGCAGAAGATGAAAAGAACAGCCTGCTTTTAAAAGCGCACACTTACACTGTGATCTTCAGTGTCTTCGTGTTGTCTCTCTCTCTCTCTAGGGAAAGCCCAGACCAAAAGCTGAGACTGACTGTGTGGAGCACTTGAACAACCAACTCAGGAGGCACCGCCGCCATCGGAGAATCGCCAACGCCCAGCAGCAGAGGGCAGCACTGAGGAGGATCCGGCAGTTGCAGCAGACGGTAACAGGCTCCCTTGAGAAAACTGCGGCAGGTTGATCCGCTCTCCGTACTGTAGTGTCAGAACTAAAGCAGTTGCAAAGCATGGTTACCTGACCCCCATAGAAAAACAGTTTCCCCTGAACTGAGGCATCAGCCACTTTTTTGTCTCATTGGTTATATCATATCAGAAGTGAACCGCAGAATTTGGACAGGTCAGTTTATACGTGAAGTAAAAAACAAATTGTATTTGTTTTGTGGGAGCACCAACAGTTAAAAGATGCATTTCCCATTTTATTTTTATATAAGTGTTTGGTTTTGGCATTGTATATGATACAATCTTCCCTAACAGAATGAATGACTATACACGGTCAGCCAGGTTAATCAGGAATTTTCCTTAGCCTCTGGGCTGACAACAAGAACATCAACACAAATAAGCTGTAATAGTGAGGACTGGAGTAGTTATCTAATCATGAGGCCTAAAATTAAATTCCTAAGCATTCATGGTAAACTTGGTAAGCACATACAGTAGGTCTCTGCTGATATAAGACTTGCGCAGAATTTGTAGAGCTTTTTCTTTTAAAAGCATGACTGTATGGATTTGCTCCATACAGGGGCAAATCACATTCTTGAATTTAGTTGGGATTTTTGTATTTAAACTGGTATTATCAAATTCTGCTGCATTTAAAACAGTCAGGATAGCTTTCCCAACAGATAAAATAAATCTGTAATACTGTATGTGATAGGATGAGAGAAGTATGTTTTCCTTTTTTAGTTTTGCAGTTTAACCACAGCACATGTATTACTGAGGAAAAGAGCAATTTGTTTGGGGGGTGATAGCAGCACTTTTTATTTTAAATTGATTGACAGTATATCACTTCATTGCTGACAAAAAGGTAGTAGTGATCGTAATTTGCAATGTACAGTAAATACATTCCACAGTTTATCTCTCACATGAGATGAAGTGTGAAATAACCCAGCAGACAAAGCAGAGTGTAAATAGCAGGATGTCCGCTTACCTTCATTCCAGATGATAGTTTCCACTGTTGTCAAAAAAATGCCCATATTAACGTCAAAACTAAGAATATAGGGGAAGATTTTTTCGGGGTTGGCCCTCTGGATAGGCTTCTACAGTAGGTTAAAACCAAAACCCAGTTAAATGAGGGGGTATTTGGATGTTTTAGCAAATTTTTTGTCACTGTCAGCCCGATGTGAAGATCGTGCACAGGGAAAGATCTCCCGGACACATGGTCACGTGGACAGGCCCCGGCTTTGCGAGGGTAAAGGATGGAGCGGGCCTAGTGTTCCAAATCAGCAACATCCCTTTCGCGATGGAGTATGATATCATGATACGATATGAGCCAGAGGTAAGTGTAAATTTAAAGTCTAATTTAAAGATGGTGCTTAAAGAAGGCACTCCAGTATCCTCTACCATACGCTCAATAAATGAGAGCTGAATGGGCAAAGCTTTAGCAGAATGTGTGATAGCTTAATCTTTTTTTACAAACAGTTACTACAAAGAAGTTTTTTGCATCATACATTGTTGGTACTCAGTCTTTCTGTATTTAGCTTATAATTTTGGTATTGCCAGGTCTTTATTGCTTTATTGTTTTGTAATCTGTCTCACAAAGCTATTATTATTGTGCAAATTGAACTAGTGTGAAATGGCACAGTTTGGAGAATATTCCCTTCAAGGATGTCCTTCCTTGGCCTGTGACCATACAGTACATGTCAAATTTAGAGCTTCACACCTTTACCAACCTTACATTATTTGTATGGGGGTATGATAGTTCTTGAACTGCTCTGGTTGGATGGTTCAACACAAAAGAATGTACCTTTATTTGTTACAAATTTATAGGAAGACGAAGTAACTTGGCATTAAAGTGTGTGTTTCCAGTACATCTGTGTTTTAAGTTTTTCTCCATTTCTCCATTTCCCTTTCTTCCAGTCAACAGAAGATTGGGAAGCCATAGTGAGCATCTCATCTGTCTTGTTACCCACAAGTTCCCGCTGTGGAAATGTGCTTTCTTCTGAACAAATGTATCATGTGACACTCCCTCATCAAACAAGGTACTGAATGTATTCAGGGCATTTGCAGAACAAAGTGATAGCCTCTGTTGTAACATGTAGTACTACTTTAGAGGGCAACTCCTGCAGTAGATGCATTTCTTCATTCAAGAGTTTTTATACTTAATTTGCTAGACACAGAGAATGAATCAAATCTACGCCATTAGTTGTCCTATTATTATGTGCTCTGTTGAAGGTTAACATGACTACCTGGAACATTTACTGCATTGGAATACCTTATTGTTTCTGTGTAAATCACAAGTAACAGTAGAAAACAAAAGTGCTCTTTTGTCGGAAAACGAAAACAAACTCCAGATAAATTCTGAGGGGACTATTTTTTGGATAGCCATGTTCAAAGTGGTCAGCATAAGATTGAGATGTCTCATAACAGACCGGGATGAGGACCGTTGAATATGAATCCTGCTGTGGTATTGCACTAACCTCTGTAGTCCCTTGTCCTGGCACCAGACCTCTGGGATGGATGTTGAAGTGCATCAAGGTTCTAACTCTGGGCTAGACGGCCCCCACTCCCCTCCTGTGTGGGATAATCTTGAACACTGTCTGCCTTTTTATCGAGGGGTAATTGTCTGTGAGCTGCACTCTGGTGCCAAGATTAAACCTAGACATGTCAACATTGGTGATAGGGGCTTCATTCCAACATAAACATATCTAGCAAAGTATCAGAGCCTAGAGCTGATACACTAGGGTTTGGATTTCAATAAACTTAATTTACATTTATTTCCCTCAGACTAATCAGGTGCCTAGAAAATGGAAAGAAGCATACTAAAAGGAAAAAAAAAGAATGATACGGGCATTCTTTTCTAGCATTAAAAATTCTAATAAGAACTTGAAATCTCTTTCAGATCTGGTGCCTTGTCTGCATTGCAATATGATTTAAATATCTACATTCTAAATGATGATTGAAGAAGAGCAATTCGAAAATAATTTATTATAAGGGAAGGAATATTAAAGGAAGTAAAAAAAAAATCTTAGATTTCATTTAAGGGTGGGGATAGGGATAGGGTGGGCCTGAGTTAAGAGTCTGTCACAAAAAATAAAGGCTGGCAGGGTCTGTGTGTACTTGTGTAGTCGGTGTGCTTCAATTGTCGCACATTGTCCGCGAGCGCTTGAGCGAGTGTGAGCTTTGTGAAGCTTGTGTCACTGAAAAGGCAGGGCGGATCCCAGAGTCTCTCCCAGGGAGAGAATGGAAACTCCTGTCCTTTTTTTTTTTGCCTGACTTCAACCCACTAGTCCCTGAATTAGGGGCTTTAACAGTCCCACAGCCACACTGTCTTTTGTGGCAGGGGGGATTGAGAGTGTTGTCAAATCTGATCTTGTCAAAGTAAAACTGAAACACCCAGAATGCCCACTACTGGGATAGCAGGCTATACGACAGGACTTAGTGTATGCTCTGAAAAACCTGCAGCAATGGGATGGAAAAATAAACCATGAAAATCCACACTGTGTAGACCTTAATTCTTCCCATAATTGCCAAGAAAAAGCTCTTGGTTGATCCTTATCATTCATTCTTTTAACCGATGTGTCCCTTCACCAAAACGTAAATTTGAAATATTGACTGCAACCACAGTAATCTGATCCTGTTAATGCTTCTGTCCTTGCAGTGAATCACACCGAATGATAGATCCCAAAATGAGTTCTAAATGTTTGCCCAGTAAAGGTTCCATATTTTACAGATACGTCAAGATGCCCAGACCGTTTTGCTTTGAGTCAAACAACCGCTATGTTGTAGCAATCCGCTTCCAGCGTCACAGAGCCTCCCAGAGACATCTGACAGCTTTCATACTGGTGGACTCTGTAAGTCAACAGTTTCCACTATAAAAATAACGATGGTGTAGTTGGTTTTATTTATTAGCATTGATTTTAGTGTTTATGTCTGATATTGTCAGTGAACCCTGGATGTGTCCTTGGTCGTATTTGCACTTTCTGAAAGTCTCTTGCTAGATAAGTACATAGGCCTGTTTGAGATGATAGAAAGGTGTCATACCCATTTTGTTCACTTAATTGTTTGAGGACAATTATGTGGATAGTAAACAGCATTATATGCACCTGGATTGTACTGCCTTAAAGTTTAAAGTATCACTTCTGTAAATTAGTGGACGTTCTTTCACAAAACATCCAAGTAACCCACGTTGCCTCTGATATTCCTTCATGATGGAATATTGCTGCATTTACATTTCCCTAAATATTCTTGTTAGCCTAATAAATACATCAGAGAAATATAGGTTGCATACTTTAAATATTTCTCAAAATAAACTTAATATAGAATTCGCAGAACAAAATGATTCAAGAGGGAAACAGTGCCCTCTGCCGGTAATGTTTAGTAAAACAACTTGAAAACTCATTTTCGTGCGGCTAGGCTTCTTAAAAAAGCATAAAAATATATGCTTTAATTCCGTCACCTAAATGGCCAAAATTGTTTTTAATTATTATTAAATTAATTATTATAGCATATTTCATTATTATCATAGTATTTTTATTCCATTTAATAGGTGAGCATTACAGGTTCATTACATTGGCTTATAGCTTCCCATACAGTAGACACCTTGTGATTGTGCCCGAATATAGAATAATATAGAATTAGCTTATTAGATGTTATCAGGTCAAGCACTAATGGAAGAAATCCCCAAAAGCAAAGTCATGCTGAGTGGCTTATTTCATTCTCCTGCTGTTTTCACCAGTTGGTTCTGATTCCAAAGTACACTGAGCTGCCAGGTTTCAATGGGAACGACCCAGTGTCAGTTCACCACAGGGAAGAGATGGAGCACTACATGTGCCTGGACTCCTTCATGATGGTGCCCAAGCCCATGCTGGCAGAAATGTGCACCAAACTCCTCTGCAGCATCTCGGCCATCCTGCATGATGGGGCATTACGTGAGTACCAAGTGCATTCTCCTCCACCAGGAGACTGGGTATCTGTAATGACTGCTGTGATGATGGCTGGAGTGAAGCCGTAAGCCGGGTGTCGAGCATTGGATCCAAGAGCAGGGAGGGGGGAACCTGGGAGAACAGGCAAGCAACAGGCGACTGTAGCAAACAGGCAAAACACAGTCTAGATTTATGGTTGTAGCAATTCAATTCAAGCTTTATAGTCCCATAGGGGAAATTTGTTTTATGGCACAGTCAAACACAACACAATAACAAATAAACATCATCAAAAGGGAAGAGAATACAGTAGTGTTACAGGAGATAAGGAATAAGAGACAAGGTAGTTACTTCGCATTGTTTAAGAGCGTAATTGCAGAGGGAATGAAAGATTTCCCAGAGTCTGTTGGTTTTACACCTGGGGGCACAGAGGTGTCTCTCAGATGGGAGAAGTGTGAATTCGTAATGGAGGGTGTGAGACACACACTCCCTGATGCTTTTGCCTTTCTTAGTCACCCTCTGTTTGTAAACTTAAATTGATTTGATTATTCCCGATTATTTTGCCACTTATATTCACTAATTTACCCAGCCTATTACAATTACCGGTGGTTATGTTGCCAAACCAACAAGTGAAGCAGTGTGTTAAGACACTTCCAACGAATGATTTGTAGAAAGGTGCAAGAATAGTTTTATCTACCTTAAAGTAGCTGAGTTTCCTAAGAAAGAAGAGTCTCTGTTGGCCTTTTTTATAGATCGTGTCACAACAATTGTCCCATTTTAGGTTTTTGTCAATGACCAGTCCCAAGTACTTATAGTCATCGACAATTTCAACAGGCTGACCATCAATTATAGTGGGTTGAGGGGGTGTGGTATTTTTTCCTAAAATCTATACCCGGTTCCTTTGTTTTTGAAACATTTAACTTTAGGTAGAACGCGTTGCACAAGTTAGTAGTAGCAGGCAGGGTTGAGGGTCAGGTGACCTGAAATAAAAGCATTAAAGGTAAATCCAAAAGGCCGTGTTAAGACAAGCAAGCAAGGTTTATGTCTGAGGGAATCGCAGTTCAGAAGTACAAGGGAATATCTGGGAGATGGGGTCAAAACAAAGCACGGTCAAGAATCCAAGCACAGCACAAAAGAGGGAACAAGGAATCTAGAGAGCTGCAGAGAGGCTCAGAGTAAACACTATCACAGAGCCCAGACCACTGTCAGCTCAAGCCTTGAGTCGCCTGCTCCACCTGAGATGGGGGAGGTCATAATTGACCACAAGAAAAACAGATTTCTTATGTGTAACCACGGCAACAGGCACTGACTGACAGGTGAGTAGAGACATGGCCTACTGCCACGGTAACAATAGCTTAACCCACAGAGCTCCAGTGGAGCCAGGGTAGCAGAACCATTTATCCCGTAAATGCAACAAACCGAAAAAAAGTTATAATCTAGATATTAATAATACAGTAATAATAACAAAAAGAAACTTTATTTCATACGGCACCTTTAAAAGTAATAATGCAAAGTGCTTTACAGTTAAACGAAAAAAGCTTTATTAAAAAAACTTTTTTTTTTTTGCTTGCAGCCTGTCAGTGTGACCCCCAGGGCTCCCTCAGCACGGTGTGTGAAAAGGTCGGAGGGCAGTGCCACTGCAAGCCCAATGTGATTGGCCTGCACTGTGACCGATGTGCTCCAGGGACATTTGGTTTTGGCCCTTATGGCTGCATAGGTGAGTGCTGCCCGAAATCTAGTATTTGTGAAACTATGTTCAAACAGCAGCTGCTGAAAGACTTGGATTCAGAAGTCTGTCGTGAGATCTGATAGAGGCAATGGAACGGATGAATTCTTTGAAGTTACTATTTACCCGGGTCTCTTCTGAAATGCTGTCTCTCTCCAGCTTGTGATTGCCATTCTCATGGGTCAGTCAGCAGCCTGTGTGACCCTCTCTCGGGCCAGTGTCGGTGTCATCACGGAGCCACGGGAAGGCAGTGTGCCAACTGCTACCCCGGGCACTGGGGTTTCCCTAACTGCCGGCCTTGCCAGTGCAACGGGCACTCGGAGAGCTGTGACCCATCCACGGGAGCCTGCATCAACTGCAGGGACTACACTGCTGGCGAGCAGTGCGAGGGGTACGTGGAACAAGACTCTGGGGGGAGAGGTGGACAATACAATAATTGTCAGCAGCCATATCACCCTGCAACTCACAAGAGGCAGCCCACTGAAGCTAAGCAGGTGTGAGCCTGGTCAGTACCTGGATGGGAGACCTCCTTTGAAAAACTAAGGTTGCTGCTGGAAGAGGTGTTAGTGGGGCCAGCAGGGGGCGCTCACACTCTGGTCCATGTGGGTCCTAATGACGGGGACACTATACTGTAAAAACAGGCGCCGTCCTTCGGGTGTGACGTAAAACCGAGGTCCTGATTCTCTGTGGTCGTTAAAAATCCCATGGACGCTTCTCGAAAGAGTAGGGGTATAATCCCGGTGTCCTGGCCAAATTTCCCATTGGCTCTTACCAATCATGGCCTCCTAATAATCCCCCTCTATGAATTGGCTACATTACTCTGCTCTCCTCTTCACTGATAGCTGATGTGTGGTGAGCGTTCTGGCGCACTATGGCTGCCGTCGCATCATCCAGGTGGATGCTGCACATTGGTGGTTGTGGAGGGGAGACCCCATTACCTGTAAAGCGCTTTGAGTGGAGTGTCCAGAAAACCGCTATATAAGTGTAAGCAATTATTTATTATTATTATTATTACAAGCGGTTGTGAGGCGCTCTTGCTTTCCTGACTATCACTAAGCCAATCGTAAAGGGGGTTAAAAGATAAAGAGTTTCTTGGTGTCATCTGTCCACAATAAACTAGTTTTTGTTTGTTTTTTAAAAATAATGTGAAGCCCTGGCATTTTACTGGATTGTTTTCTGAGGCAGTTTTGTGTGCTCTGCAGTGCTGCATTGTAAGGTAAAGCCTCAGAAGGCCTAGATGAACAGTGATGATCCGTCTCCTGCAGGAGGGGCCCTCTCTTTACTCAATCTGTGCTCTCCAGGTGTATGAAAGGCTTCTATGGAAACCCTGTTCTGGGCTCTGGGGATCACTGCCGGCCGTGTCCCTGTCCAGGGAACCCAGGGAGCGCTCACTCGAACGGGGAATCCTGTTACGCTGACCCTTCGTCCAACCAAGTCATCTGCAATTGCAAACAAGGATACGCAGGTGAGGACGCAGGGAATATGAGACCGCTCCCAAAGCATGGACGGAAATGACAGAAAAAGGGGAAGTTATAACGGGTGGTGAGGTGGATAGCTCTGCTGTCTCACAGCTTCTGGGTCCTGGGCTGGGGTGCAGCTTCTGTATCGAGTTAGCATGTCCCCTCCTTGTCCAAGAGGGGTTTCTCAAGAGTGCTCTGGTTTTCTCCTGTAGCATCCCTCCCCCCCCACAAAGATATGCTTTCCAGGTTAATTATCATCTCTGAGCGGACACCCTGGCATCCTGTCCAGACTACAGCCCTGCCTCATGCTGGGTGAGGCTGTGGCTCAGTGCAGCTCCTTAAAAGTAAACTGGTTATTGAAATGAATTGAAAATGAATGGAAGGGAGCTTATGAGCTCAAGGTGGAAGAAACAACAATTGTGTGCACAGTAGGGAAAATACCTTCTCATTAGGACTGAAGTGTAGTGTCAATAAGAATGAGTAGCCTCGCATTCAAAAAGAGCACCATGTTCTTCCCACATGGGCCTGTGTCGTGAAGAACATTTAACCACCCAATTTGCAAATGAAAAAATGCCTATTATTTGGTTCATTGATCTCAATTTACAAACTGGTCAAAAAAGCCGCTGCTCATGTTTTGCTGATCTGATCTGAAACCTAAACCCGTAAACCTCCCCCAGGCTGAATCTGTTTTCTCTTCCGCAGGCCCCCGCTGTGACCGATGCGCCTCTGGGTATTTTGGGAACCCAGAGAGAGCTGGTGGAGAGTGTCGGCCTTGCCAGTGCAATGGCAACATCGACACTCTGGACCCGGGCTCGTGTGACCCCCGGACGGGCCAGTGTCTGAAGTGTCTCTACAACACAGATGGACCGACCTGCGGGGAGTGTAGGCCCGGTTACTATGGCAACGCCCTGATACCTCAGAACTGCAGGCGTAAGTTGCAGCTTTTTTTCCCTTGTTTTCTCCCCACCCCCCCCCCGTCTATTTAATTTTAAAATCTCTAGTCACAGGTGGAAAGATGTCGTTGTTGTGGTCTTCGCACAACTCACAGTGGGCATTTTTCTTTAACACTGTTCTAGACCGTAGCAAGGGGGCATTTTCTGTCATGTCTGATGATATTTGTACCTGTGCCTCGTCTCCCTCATGCTTTTTAGAAGTGGAAGCATTTGCCTATGTCTCATCAAGGATCACTTGGGGATCTAGATTGCTTTGTTTCTTTTTACCGGGCTATTCCTTTTGTATACTGGTATTGTAGTCTTGTCTGTATTTCCTCATGGATGCATGTGAAACAATGTTCATGCCCCATCTGCCTTCTAGGCTGCACATGTGCTGCTGTGGGCACCCTGCAGTCTCAATGCCAAGGAGACCTGTGCTACTGTGACAAGAAAACAGGGGCGTGCCCCTGCCGGCCCAGCGTCATTGGGCAGAACTGCGATCAGTGTGCACCCCAGCACTGGAATTTGGGCAGGGACCTTGGCTGTGAGCCCTGTGCCTGCCACCTCCAACACTCCCTGCGTGCTGACTGCAATATGGTAAAGCAACAGGGGATCACTGTCTCTACGGGCTTACTGCCTCAACGATGGGGAAGCTTTCAAAGCTTTCCAAAAATTCTCCTGATTTCTACAGTTTGCGGTACAAAAATTCAAATCTAGCAACAGACAGAGCCCACAGGTGTCCCAGCACAATCCTGGCTTATGCTGGTGACCTTCATTCAGAAAGAAAGTAATACGCACTATTAAGTAAAAAATGTAGTATTTGTTTAGAACTTATGGAGAGCCTTCTAATGAAAAACTCAATAATTCAAAGCGTACTCAATTTCCCAGATTTACCATTGAAGATTTTTTTTAAAAATGACTTCTAATTCTAATGTCCGGTCTTTTCACATGAAAGACAATGATCTTACTAGCTTACTAGAAGTGTAAACTACTTGTGGAATGAATTAGGGAGAACGTACAGTTTTAAGCCCCTTCATTCACAAATTGCATAGGAAAATCATAGGAATTAGAAAAAAGCAGGTCCTTAAGCAGGGAAGTCTAGAGGATTTTTGTAATATTTCTGATTATTTTTTTTCACGATTATGCTGCCTTCCATGCTCCATTACCACTGCCTTTTAACTTTAAGCTCTGCATTCTCTATTACAAATGTCACCTTTGTTGGTAAAGAGCTGCGCTACAGAATTTTTTTTTTTGTCAGTGTTACAGAAAAGGTACTGCTTAGTTAAATACTGTGTATGTTAGCCATACAAAATTTAATAAAGTCCCCATTTCTGCTATAACGAGATCTATTTTCTTTGTTTTTTGTGTTTCTTGGAATTCCAACCATTCTCCAGTTTACCGGACAATGTCACTGCCGGCCTGGGTTTGGAGGACGAGTGTGTTCTGAGTGCCAGGAGGATTACTGGGGAGACCCCACCACAGAGTGCAAAGGTACCCCTGGATGCAGCTGCTAACCCATTCATATTCTACAGATACTATCACCGATGGAGATTTTGTTATCATACTGACCTGAACTGTATATCACAAATGCAGAATCGCGCAGTTTAAAAGCGTGCCGTGCACTGTTCCTGGTTAACGTTCAGGTGGAACACTTCCGTATTGAGTGAAGGAGTTCGAAGCCGGGAGTGCTCTTTCACTGCAGGTTGTTTGCTTATCTCCAGTTGCACCAGGAAAGATCATGTCCGTCTGAAAACAAGATCTTAATCATCTCCAGGTCTGATATTGCCAGCAGCCATATCACCCTGCAACTCACAACTGGCAACCCACTGAAGCTAAGCAGGTGTGAGCCTGGTCAGTACCTGGATGGGAGACCTCCTGGGGAAAACTAAGGTTGCTGCTGGAAGAGGTGTTAGTGGGGCCAGCAGGGGGTGCTCACCATGTGGGTCCTAATGCCCCAGTATAGTGATGGGGACACTATACTGTAAACAGGCACCGTCCTTCGGATGAGACGTAAAACCGAGGTCCTGACTCTCTGTGGTCATTAAAAATCCCAGGGCGTTTCTCGAAAAGAGTAGGGGTGTAACCCCGGCGTCCCGGCCAAATTCCCCATTGGCCCTTACCAATCATGGCCTCCTAATAATCCCCAACTATGAATTGGCTTCATTACTCTGCTCTCCTCCCCACTGATAGCTGATGTGTGGTGAGCGTTCTAGCGCACTATGGCTGCCGTCGCATCATCCAGGTGGATGCTGCACATTGTTGGTGGAGGGGAGTTCCCATTACCTGTAAAGCGCTTTGAGTTATATAAAGTACTATATAAGTGTAAGTAATTATTATTATTTTTAATTATAACCCCAGTGGCCAGTCAAAGCTGCAGTAATGACATTTCCCTTTAGTTTTTCCCCTTATAGATGTTCCTTAAGCTCTAGGCTGTTGCACCTGAATCAGAGTTTGCAATCAAGGAAACTGACCTATCTCTGTCAGCTCTTAGTACAGTTCTTCTCCTCTGTTCCCAGAGTGCAGCTGCGACCCCTTCGGCGCCGAGATCTCCCAGTGCGACCGACAGACAGGGCACTGCCAGTGCAGGGAGGGGGCGACGGGTCCGCGCTGTGACCAGTGCTCCCGCGGCTTCACCGGGAACTTCCCCAAGTGTGTGCGCTGCCACCCCTGCTTCGACCAATGGGACGGGGTGGTTTCCCGCGTGTGGGCGGAGCTGGAGCGCGTTCGGGAGCAGGTGAAGAAGATCCAGGCCACCGGGATCACCTCCAGCCTCAATGACGCCCGCATTCGGGACCTGGAGAAGAAGCTGGAAAACATCCAGAGGCTTATTGATGACAGGGCCTCTGAGAAGATCTACCCCCTGGTCAAGCAGTATGCTGATGACCTGAGGTAAGGCCAGTGCCACCTGGCTTAAGCAGCCTCTGTGGTCTCATCTCTGCGATGTGTGGGCATCGAGAAAGGCAGTTGCAAGGTGGAGAGATTCTGCATCTCTTCTTATCTTGTCTGACTTATTATGTACAGTATCATCTCAATATTTTTACACCTTGTGGATTGAACATGGAGTTACTGTAGATTTCATGTCCATCCTTCCATTTTTGAACCCCTTCTTTTTATAAATAGAAGTTAACTAATTTGAAATGTGAAATTCTAAAATAATTTTGAAAAAAGGTCTGTTTTTTAGGTATAAGTTGATTTGTAGTTTCTTGATTTTTGATACATGGATCTTACAATAATGACAAATTATTGTATCTTATGGCTTTACAGTATTTATTCCATGATTCTTCTTTTAATAACAATAGGCTTCCTCTCACATCAAATGCCAACTGTTAAGAAATGCTAACTCTATATTAGACCTAATGCTTGTGTGTACTGAAACATTGACAAGTGTTAAGAAATAAATCACTTCGGAGTAGAGTAGAGAGAGTATGCCTATTTGATTTTTCTACCTAAAAATATTATTTTTCATTTTAGTATTGGTTTATTTGCCTGATTCTTTATGAAAATGATTTGTCAAGTGTACTTATTGTAGGTTCTGACTGAAGCGTCTCTTGTTTCCCTCTGTCCTTTGCTAGGGCAGCGATAGACAACACAGATGGGAGGTTGACGGGCATTTTTGGAGACCTGAACAGCACCATGCAGAAAGACAGGAAGCAGCTCCAGAGCCTGGATCTCCTTGAAACAGATCTCGGAGATCTCAACAGCACAGTGGCCAAACTCCGACGCAGACTGGAGAGCCTTATCACTGCTGGGATCACTGGTAACTCTCTGATATAGGTCTAAGAACCTGCCCATATGACTAGACGTATCACGACCTACTCTACCTTTTAATTTTGCCGTTCTGCCTCCAATCTATACAACAAAGCAAGCTACCTTTTTCCACTTCTTAAAACAACAGAAGCAAAGTTGGTGGCTTCCATTCTGGTTCCTTTATCTTTTCATCTAGTTCTAACCATTTGCTGTCATCTGAAATGAAAGTGGTGTTTCATCTTTATTCTTGGAGTAAAGCTTTTTGCTTTTCCTAACATCTTTAGTCCGTGTTTCTCTTTGAATTTCTCTCTGAATTTTATTATTTTACTTGCTTCCCAGAGCAATTTGAGGAGGTCCGTAAGTACTACAAGGAGTCCCTGGGTGCAGAGAGAAGATGCAATGGCTCAGTTTCTGGCCCTGACAGCCCTGTGGGACAGTCACAGGAAACAAGACGACGGGCTGAGGACCTCATGAAGAAACAAGCAGACAAATTCCAGCGCACAATGGCAGCCCATAAAAAATCCCTGAAAGAGCTGCAAGACAAAAGCAAAGACATGAACAAGAAGGTCCATCAACTTAGCCGTAAGGTACTGAATGTTAACACACCATTAATGTGTTAGAAGAAGTGTCAGGGGCCCTTCGTTAATAATAAACATCTAAGGACTCCTACTTGTTTCTTGTAAATATGTAGAATCTATCGGTAAATAAAATCAAATTACTACCTACAGTATGTCATGGACTGAGTCCCAAATTTTGCTATTAAGAGCCAATTCTTGGCCCCAAGATTAATCCTATAGTCCCCAAGACAGTACTGAGGGATGCTGTAAGCTGCTGTGTCAGTAAGGAAGGCACAAGTGAGCTCTGAGCAATATGCCCATGAATTCACCACTAATATCGACAAGTGTCTGTGCTGTCACCCCTGCGTCATTCAGAAGCCTGTCGATAACCAGGTTACCCACTGGTCAGCCAGTATGCATATACAGTAGGTCCCACAGGCTACACTGTCCAAGGGTAATAAAATAATTCTAGTAGAGTGTTCAATTGCTGAAGAAAAGTATAATCAAAACGCACCAAACATTTAATCGTATACTGTACAAACCCATGCTTCTTGATGATAGCATCCATATCATGTTTTCAGATGTGGTATAGAAATCAAGAAAAAACAATAAACTGGTTCTTTTAAACTTTCCACTTACAGGTCTGTGGAAGCACCAGTGGGCAAGAGAGCTGCACAGACAGCACATGTGGGGGTGCTGGTTGCCGTGACGAGCAGGGTCAGCTGAAGTGTGGTGGGGTTACCTGCAATGGAACTGTGGGCACATCTGTGAGAACTCTGAAGCTGGTCAATGACATCGCTGCCAACATGTCCACTGCCAACGATGAGCTGCAGAACGTTGCAAAGAAGGTCTGCTTCCCCTGTTCTGTTTACACACGACGTCCTCTGCAGCATTAATATTGGGCGCACGAAAATCATTTTGAAAAGGCTTCTTGAAAATACTTTTTACCTTCTTGAAAAGCCCTCCGCTTTTCCTAGCCACAATTTCAAAAGGGTTAAGAACAGAAAGCATTTCAGTGTTATTGTTACTTTAGCAATCTAAAGATGAATGTGTTCATACAGTATGCTTTGGTTGATCATAAATTAGTTTAACGCATTAAGTTTTTCGAAAGACAGAGTAAGCTGCAAATGCATAGCCACCTGTTCTTTCACAAGAACATACTCATCCCAAAATGACATATTGTCCTACAGAAACTCCACATTGGTGGGTACGACAGAAGTCCTGTTGAATCTGGTCTCATCACCATGCAGGGTACATACTGTACCTGCAAACTTCATGCTCTTTTTTTTTTTGGAGTGAACAGGAACTAAACTGTAGTGCTGATTTCTACAGCTGCAGGACATTGAGATGCTGATGCAGGAAGTAAAAACCCAGGCAAAGGGGGCATTGGAAAAAGCTCAGAAAAATAAGGAGGACTTTGTGAACTCCAATAAGAAGCTTAAAGAATTCATCCAGAAGATCAGAGATTTCCTGACTGGTTAGTTCACCCTCTTGTTTTACATCTATAGTGTCGCAATGTGGTTCAGTACATTTTGGAGAATCTTTTGTGTCTGTACTGAGCTGACGTATCGACAGAGAATGAGGAATATGGAAGCTTGTGCAGGTGCTGCTCGGTGTATTCCTCACATGTCCTTCCTTGGTGCTTCAGAGGAAGGAGCTGATCCAGGGAGCATTGAGCTGGTGGCCCAGCAGGTGCTGGCCATCTCGCTGCCCGTCAATGGAGCCAACATTGCCCGGGAAATCAAGGACAGCATCGCCAACCTGACCGACGTGGAGAAAGTCTTCAACACCACCTCCCAGCAGCTTCGCATCGTGGAGGAGCTCCTGCAAAATGCTCGTGATGCAAAGTAAGCATACGATCCAGTAGCTACCTTGCTTGTTTCCAGTTTCTTCTCTGATGGGGGTTTGAAAACACACTAGCTCCTTCCATCATTAAAGCAGCAGATTATTCCTTGGGATTGTATGCTTATGGGTGAAAGAGTGTGTTTTATTCATCTTGGTTATATGTTTCATGCAAGCTTTTGTTGCTATTAAATGGGAATTGTCTTTGAAGAAACTACAAATGTGAGCATTCAAAAAAGTGGGTTAAGTGTGCGTACCCAAACGTTTCCTTAAATATTTTTATTTTGGGGTGAGTGCCAACCTTTCCTTTTTAAAAAAATCCAATTTGCTGCACAAACTCACTTTATAAGTTATATGCAGTCAATAGGTCCGTAATCCTAGATTCAAGTGGAATTTATAAATTATTCAGTGGACTTTACGGATCACTTTGTAAGAAAGATGTCATGCTGTTGGTACTGTCATACTGTTAGACAGGAAGCAGACAGCTCTACACCCACACGTTCCACTCATAACTTGCCAGTTTTCCTTTAAACGCTGGAGTGTCTCAACTCATTCAGGATAAAAATTCCAAGTAGATGTCCTCTTGCTTCCTGAGCACAGGACCCGGGCAGAAGGAGTGAAGGGGCTTGTCAATGAGACGAAGATGACATTAGACGATGCCAAGACAGCAGCAGAGTCAGCAGAGAAAGCTCTCAGAAAGGCTCAGAAGAACATCAACAGTGCACAAAATGCCACAGACTTGGTAAAACATCTGTGTTTTCTGTCAAACTCACTAAAGTGCCTCAATTGATTTTAAGTTTTACTACTGGCTTTTGTACAAATTCTACCACTGAAGCAGAAAAAAAATGTGTTTAGCTTCCTTTTAAGCATTATGAAAAATAAGGCAATAAATATGAGGTATCTAACACTTATTGCTAGATTATTTATAACAGCCTGCATCTCAAAAACCCCTTTATACCAGGAGTCTAATCTCCATTCCCCCATTAGCCTCAGGACTGTTTGGGTTGCATCTGAATAGGATTCTCATGGTAGACAATGTCCTTACCTTGAACTTCATAGCCAGCAGCTATTAGCTTGGTAATGTATTTCATTTGGTAGCTTACCCAACAACAGAAATATTTTCACATCCAAAATTATGGTGTTATATTCTAAATTCCTTCAAGGCACAGACAAGAAAGGGACATACTTAATATATCTGATTGCCTTTGGACAATAGTTGACAACGCTTGCTCCATTTTCACCACCTTTCTGTCGCACTTTCACAGGTGAAGAATAAGCTCCAAGGCATTGACAGAAATCACATGGATGCCATGACACGACTGCAAGACCTGTCGAAGCAGGTGGAAGCTCTGCAGGAGAAGACAGGGCAGAACCGAGAGCTGGCCCGGAAAGCGAAAGCTCAGTCAGAAAATGCCACACAGACTGTGGAGGGGCTGGACGAGGTGGGTTTGCCAGGACGTCGCTTGCTGTGCAAGCTTCATGACACAGCATGAGCTTTAGCTGGGCGTATATGAGCCCTTGAAATCCATCACTGGCATGCTGGGGTATGTGCTATACCCCAGCATGCCACTGACGGATTTCAAGGGCTCATATAGTACATCAGCCTTACTGTATTTGATATTTGTTTTCATTTTACAATACATCACCCCTGTGTGTCTTTTATTTCATTTTCTAGTAGTTCTCAGATAGGAACAGTACAGTATGTGGCATTTACCCGTGCTGTTCAGTTGTTTATAATGCTGATTAATTGGACAAATCCCTCTTCCTGAAAAGCACTCTCCCTTGATTACTGAAGGTGCCAAGGCCTTGAGATCCATTGATGAAGTAGTGCACACTAGAAGCTGTGCTACATTGGTGTGTGGCCACAGCTGTTTCCCTCAGATTAATCCTTGTACAGTACATGTCAAAACTCATACAGTACTGCACAACAAATAAAAAGTAAAAGTAGATATAAATATTGTATTAACATGTCCTTTCCAGTCCTCACTGAAAATATTCTTGCATGAAATCCTCATGGCATCTTTATGCAGCAGAATACCTATTAGCCAACATTAAGTCTCAAATTTAATCCTGTTAACATTATTTCCTTCATTTAATTATGGTAACAACAGCCTGTATACTGTAGATACCCTTGAAAAATGCCCATTCGTTGTTGTTGTTTTTTTTCAGATTTGACATTTTCTGTTGTGTGTTAGAAATGATATGTTAGACAATGGTTAGAGCTAACAAATGTTGAGAAATGTAGAAAAGACTGAAATGTAGAAAAGATGAAACAGCAGTTCTTTGCATCATAAAACTGTTTTCACTAAGAAACCCAGATGCCAAATGACAGAATGGCAAGACATTAAACCCTTAGTCCATTATGGCTAGATTTGATTACCCTGTGGTCTGCTTAGGTTAGCTTGAGCCATTAGCTATCTCTGAGAGTGTTTGTTTTACTTTGGACACAAGCTCATCTGAATGCAGTCCATCAGCACAGGGAGAAATAGAACAGGTGACTGGAGGTAAAAGAACTGAAGTTATCCTGGGTCAGAGTGGGGCTGCATTTGGGCATCCGGTTTAAGAAAGACTGAAATCTCCAAACCGATGTGTAAAGGGATGAGTTTTGAATGTGAAGAGACATTAATGTTGTGGTATTGTATCTAACAGGAGATGGAAAATGTGGAGCAGAAATTTAAAGAGCTTCAGAAAAAAGTGGATGGTATGAACGGAGGAAGTGGAGCCATTGATGATATTGACAAGAAACTGAAAGATATCAAGAAAGATGCTGAGGACCTCCTCAATAAAGCCAACAATGGCATGACCGCACTAGATGGTATGTGGACATAATTTTCCATTTTTAAGAGGGTCAGGTTTTCAAAAATTCAAACTATTGCAGAGAGATGTACAGTAAATACCCAGTTTAAAGAAGTGTCTACACCTTATGGTCATGAGACAGCACATAAGGAAGAATTGTGTAGTCTCTTTTACTGAGGCCAGTCGTTGTTCTGTTTGATGTTTCTTTCTGTCTCTTCAGGTTTTTCATTCAAGCAGATAATATCTAGGGAAAGTGACAGACGTGTATTAAAAGCTTCAGTTGCCTCTGATGCTTCAGTTTTATTTTGCTGCAGAACACAGAAAAACAAACTCAGAAGCTAAGAAAGTCTGGGTCTGGTCAGTAGTAGATGGTAGAGCACTAAGGACAACTATGTTGGTGCTGTACATGATAGGTGTCATAGGTGACACTCTTCCCTGAAGAGCAGAATGTTGAAGCCAATGGTGACCACTTTGGTGACCAGGGATGACACGAATGTCAGATAACAACCCATTTCTCATTCTGACCTATTGATCCCTTTTTGCTAAAATGTTTAGGACCCATCTTGTCATCATGTTTCTGATTAGCTTGACGTTCTCTGCGAGTTTCTGTGCAAGCAGCAAAGGTGGTATTGTTAAGCTTGAAGTTCTCTGTGAGTTTCTGTGCAAGTAGCAAAGGTTGTATTGTTACAATAATGTACTGTAAAATGTACTGTCCTTTGGATTTAATATTAAACCATGATCCTGTCAACTCAGTCATCGAAGACCCCAAGGTACTGCCTGTAAAAAAAGAGGTGTCACCTCTGGTGTCTAGGCCAACATTCACTCTGGGCTTGAACCATTCTAGCCTACCTGAAATTCCTCCTTAATTCAGGGGGTGAAACAACATCTTACTTTAACACTGTGCTGTATGGTGGGACCACTGATGTAGAATGGCCTTCATGCTTCACCCAGATGGGTGGATGAAGTGCATTCCTCTTGTTTGTAAAGCAATTTGGGATCCTTTGAGATAAAAAATGTTATGTCCAGTATATGCAGTGTATTATTAGAAAAAAAAATGATCCTGTTTTTAAATGTGCTTAGTGTTTAAATTAACATAACCCCCATCTTGTATATCACGACTTAATGAACTCCTTCCTTTTTTGAAGAACATTTCTGCCAGGTAGACTTCAACATTTAAGCCTGCTGTTATTTGCATACGTTAAGAAAGACATGTGGATTGAAACACTGGTAGCGGTAAGAAATGTAGACCTGGCAGGTACAGTAGCTATGTAAAAGTTTTGAAAAGTATTGATGAAAAAAGGGCCAATGGCCTTAAGGGTCCTATTTTGCAGGCACTTTCACATGATTGACACTATGGCGGGTTGACACTATGGAGAATGGATGACAGTCTCTCGTATTTCTCTGGTGTTCCTTGTGACGTTTCCATGTTTTTAGAACGAGTCACTCTTGGACTTTCACTCAGTGCAGGATTTTTCTTGTTCCACCTAGATCTCGAAAAGAGGTATCGGATCAATGAGAAGAGGATGCAGGAGCAAAGGGATGAACTGGCTGATCTGGAGCGGAATGTCACCAGCATCAGAGACATTATACGTGAACACGTGACACAGTACAACACCTGCATTTTATAAGTGATCTTCAGATCCGACACTTATTTAGATTTACTGACACTTCTTGAGGTCTTATTTAGACCTCAGCCTCTGATTCTTGTTTAAAGAGCAGCTCCAGAGCTCAAAGGCAAGGCTACTGAGAGGCCTTTTTTTCCCCGTGTTACTTTTGATTTTCTAGATGTGAAGAAATGTACCTTGACTATGTATTAAATATGTTCAAAACTGCACGCAAACAAACTACAAATTTGGCCTTTGAAACCAGATTGAATCTCCAGTGAGTTGATTGGGTTTTTTTTTTGTTAACGAAAGGAACCATCAACACACTGTCCTCCCTAGATGTGACCTTTAGGACGAAGAAGTAATCTAACCTGCTTCCCGTAATGCCCAGAAAACTGCAGACACGGGCAATGTTGTGGAGATTTGCAAGACAAAATGTATCTTTGTAGCCCTATAACTGTATAAACGTGACACTTTACGTTTAAAGAACTAACATAAAAGGGATTTTTATTGTTTTTTGATCACTTATTGACAGTATGATATTGAGTGTAGAATTCCTTTTTATGCTTAAAATGACCATTATTGAGTAGAACATTGTATTAAAGAATATCTCTAAAAAACAAGGATGGAAAAACTTGACAGACAGACAGACAAATCGTGTTCTGCTCAAAAATGTAACAAAACCAGGTCCTGATGAGAGTGATTGTTTGCTAGAGTTAATTTAGACTAAAAGAGTGCTAAAAATCCAAGACTCCCACAGTCAGCACTTATTGCCATAATGAATAATCTTTATCGGGTAAAAATACTGGGCTCTGTATTCAAAACACTCAGGGACAGATATACCAATGTACTGAGCCTTTTTTACAAGCCATAAGCCTTTTACAAATGAGTGGAGGATGTACTGAACAAAAACAATTTTAAGAAACCTTGTGTGAAGATGTTTGGTCTTTGCAGCTAAACCATTAATGACTCATTGATTCCGGATAGTCCCGTTAGAAGTATCAAAAATGTGATTTGTACTTACCATATCCTTTTGTAGTTATACAAAGCCCAGATAAGGAACAGGAGTTTAATGTTCTAAAATACAGCCTGGAGCCTCTAACCCAGAGAAGCTGGGCTATGTTTCTCTCAGTGGCCTATAGTAGTAGATGTGGAAGTCTGGCACATTCCACTCTGTGTTTCCCTGTGCCTCATCTGCAGCCTCATCTACAATGATGAAGGCGTATATTTCAAATTTTCCATTACACAGTTTTACCTGATTAGTGAGAGCAATGGATGGCACACATGTGCCACTACTCCTCTAGATAATTCTAAGCACATGTATAGAATGACCTGCTAGCATGTACTGTAATTTAAAGATAACAATTACAAATGTCATTCATCTTGAGTTACTCCATTAGTTTTTTATTCCTAAGAATAAGAATAGCTGTATTTCTAACCAGCTGAAGGGAGAGACAGAATAGTATGGAATCTCCAGCTACTCTTTAATAAAATGGTTTTTTTTTCCTTCCTTCCTCATCATCACTCGTGCCAGTATATGGCTGTGGCGAGACAGACTGGGAGATTGCTCCCTGAACAGTCTTGTTTGTGCTCCACAGTATAACTACTACTTAAACCCAGACAGGAGCAGAGTAGTAGGCTATGCATGTCAGACCATCCTGGTTACCCACAGGTACCATGATTTATTTGGAGAGCTGGTGCAAAACTCATGCGAAGCTTTGTTTGCTAATAAGTTGCAACATATCGGTATATTGAGGCTCTTCTCGTTAATAAATGTACTGTAAGTATAGAGGATGTCTTGTTTAGTTTTTGAATTGTCATGGCACAAACACAGACTGCACTATGTTTGGTCTGCAAATGGCCCTTAAGTGCTTAGATATTTGAAGCAATCGAGTTTAGCTGCCTAAGTGTTTTGAATATAAGAACTCACTGACTTCATAAAGCAGGAAGCTTTGAATTACATATTTTTTCAAGATTTCAAACAAACTGGGAGTGTCAAAAAGACTACATTGGTTGGTCCTGTAACTAATAATCTGTTGATATAAATGATGTGTGAGATGTGAGAGACTCGGATCTTTCCTGTTTTTGATTCTTTGTTTTGATGCTTATCTAATGCTTAATTACCTATGTACTTAAGATAAAATGCATAAAACTAGCCCATTTGTTGCCTGCTGAAAATATGGTAGGTTTGCTATTAAATATTACTTTTGTGCACTTCACTGCACTTTTTAAGAAACGAGCATTTTTGAAAATAAAAAAAACAAAATCTTTGCTTTCTGCCAGATTTTCAGCATAGTAATGCTGTCATTTTGTATTAGATACTTTTTTAAATGTTTTTTTTTTCCGGAACAGGTAAATATATTTTAAAATCGTTAGAAGATACCTACAGTATAAAAGTAGATCAGGGATTTTAAAGTATGTTTCTATAATTTGAAAATATCCTTGGTCAGTATTTTCGGGCGTTTTCTCCATTAAAGTCCATTAACCCCCTACCCATGATAGAAACAATAAATAAATATCTGCGCCTATTTTAAATGTGCAAATTCCTTCTCACATTACATTATTGCAGTCCTTAATAAACCCAATGGTTTGCACAAAGTGTCTTTCTGCCTTTGGTAAAGTGTAGAAATATATGTCATTTGATGGAATAAGCTCAGGTGTAATAATCATGATACCTTGATAATTATGATACATAATACTGTATATAATTTAAAAACTAATTAGATATCTGATAACTAAATATATAGTGTCCTTTAAAACAGTAATTGTATAGTTAGGAGTGAGAGGACGAATTTTGAAGTGCTGTATACCATGCCCAAGCCTGTTTAAAACATGTCACAAATTTGTATTTTCTAATCAGACAAATTTAGATTTGGCTTCAGAAATGTATTGCAAAGACCGGAATATAACACCACACTTTTCTTATTGTACTGTTACCTTTGCTTTTTCCTTTGTCCAAAAGCCTGTGAGTTCATGTTACAAAGCTGCTATTAAGTGATATGGTGGAGGATAGACTGATACTTAATTCTAAAGAAGAGAGTTTCTCAATGGTCATTTTGGGGCACTTGATTAGTTTCTGGTGCAAGCTTACCCGGAAGAAAAGTGGGTACTGATTTAGCTGTTGAGAACTCCTGAGAAGAGATTGTAAAACTGTATGATTGAAATGGAGATGCCTCCAATACAAAGAAAAAGAATCTCAGTTGTGTATATTCTCAGATATGTCTGTCTATTACATTTGTGCATGAATCCTCAGTTCTTGTCATTGACAGAGAAACGTATAAACAATAAACATGCATTTGATACGAGGTTTTACTGTTTGGGTTTTCTGCATCATGAAAGATTTTTCTTCTTGGCATTTGTCAAAGTGGTGTGGGCGTTACTGCAGCTGCCTCCCAGCTGCTAGATTTGATTCCAGACAAAGGTACCTTCTGTGTGGAGTTTGCATGGTCCCTCTTAGTTTGCATGCATTTTCTGTATTAGGCTCCAGTTTTCTCCCAAGTTTCTAAATTGTGAGCCCAGCAATTGCCTGGGGCCTAATCTAAGGTGTATTGCAGAATTTCAAGTCAAAGATCAAGGTTTAGAGATGAAAAACAAGAAAACTTGTGTGTGCCAGCAGTACAAGACCTGCAAGTTTCATTAATCTAGAAATAACCTTTAGTGGTCTGCTATTGGTGCTGTTTCTTGTTTAGTCCACCAGAGTGCATCAGATGCTCTAGCTGTTCAATCAAGAATCAGCAAATTCTCAGTGATGTGTTGAATATAATGCTTTGAAGAGTTCTTTAAAAATCAGCTGGTGTCATTTATGGGTTACAGTTAATTCTTCAATTAATTACAGTTAATAACTCCAAGTTATTACTTATGTGTTTATTTTTATGTTCATGTCATTTAATGTAGACAACGCAGAGTTGATGGACACTGAGCTGTTTTAATTGTTTGGAAATAACATTGTCAAGTTCTTATAGAATTCGGTTTTTTTTTAGTTCTAAGAACAACAGAGCTAAACCGTTCCTAAATAAGTTTTTGGGGATTCTCTATCTCTTTGTAAAAGCAAACCACAGCTTGATTGAGAAACGGATCAGAAACAAAAGATTGTTTTTAATTTCCTCTCCAGATAACTTGGTCAGGAAATATTATTAAGGTGCCTGCCATGTTTCGATTGCTTTCCAGGATAGGAGCAAGTTCCCCTGGGATCCTATGCTGGATGAAGTGGTAAGAAAATGGGTGGATTCCAGTGGGCATTGGTTTACTGTAAATGATTATGAATATTGTACAGTACATATTTTATAGTAGCAGCTTCTTAAATGCCAGAGGGTGACTGGGGACATGACCAGTTCTGCAATTACACTATTTTGCTGCTGATTAAGTTTGCTTCATACAGAAATCCCCCAGGTGAACTAGTGATCCTGTATGTTTTAGTATTCTGATTATTTTGATCACCATTTCCGACTTCACTAAACGAAGCTGTGCTTTTATGAGACTCAAATCAATGTGATAGAATGTGTGTACACAGTCACTGGCCAAAAAGGAATAACCAAAACTCCCCCAAAAAATGACAACACCCAGGAACAGCTTTCTTAGCTGTTGAACGCTGATGGATTTCTGACGGATGTCAACTTGCTAAACCGCTGTCATTGAAAGGGTTTCACCATATCTTTTGCGTGCTACTCCTGATCCACACTATGCAAGCATTGGAAATGCTAATAGTTATTTTAAACCAATTAGAGATTTTCAAAAGCAATGTGTGCTGCCTGTGTGCGATATGGGTGGCAGAAATAATAGGCTATCATGTTATACCTACAGTACATACTGATTGGGGAAAGAGAGAATGAAGAAAATGTACAGTATTTTTAATTTATCAGAACTGGATACCTTCAAGCTATTTTTAAGAACATAAACTACGTATGTTTTTGACAGAATAGTTCAATAGGCTGTGTATGGCTGACTCAAATACTGTTTTCTCTCTCTTTAAGCGCTGTACCTGTTACTGGGCAGGAGGTGGGGAACAGCTTATTCATTATGGCGATGAAAAGTGAAGGGGGGGCGCATTGGTGTTGGAAATGCGGGAGTTCGGAACCCGACAGGAAAGGTAGTTCCGAAATACTGACGTGGAGCTTTTGTAAGCGCACAGAAAACTGAAGACCTAGGGCTCCGTGAAATTGCCTCCCACCCACCTCTGACACATACAGTACAAACCTGCAATCACATCTATACAAGCACAGTAGAAACATTGTATGAGAACAAGTTAAATCAAAAGTGAAGATTCCTGGATTATCATCACAATGTATCTTGGTTAAACTTCCAATAGAATTTTCCCCAATTCTATTTTCAGAATTTTCAGATTTTCTACAGTCCCTCCCAACATACAGTACGTAATCTGTTTGGTCCCAAAATATAATATATATATATTACTGGAGAAAGTAAAACTAACATGTAATGTACTATATAACTGCTTTAATTCATTGCCTGCTTTCCCCCTTGCTAGATTTGTTCCTCTGAACGAGTGCTGAGCAAATAGTGCAGTTCAGCGTGTGACAGGGAGCACACAAGATCAGTCTCTTTTTAGCGAGGTTCATTCCTGAACGACGCCGCTCCGCTGCACAGTTTCCATGTTGCAAGTTTTGGCTCAGAAGTTTTGTCAAAGAGTTTGACTCACTTCAAGTAACACAGCAATCTGCTTCACTTCAGTACAGATGAAAGTTTGTGAGTTATCACGGCCCCCGGGTAAGTAAAGAAAAGTAACAATCTTGTACATTACTCTGAATATTAAGCAACGCAGTTACTGCTTTACGGAACAAATTGTATCTTCTCCCTCTCTAGCTTCCGTAGTCATTTTCCTTTACTTTTTTCCCCCAGTTGTAATACAGAATACTAAATTGCATACTATTTCAACCGAGGGCATAATCTAGAGGTTGAGTACGAATAATAATGAACAATGATGAGCTGTTCTCGCTCTTTCATAATTGATTTGCAACTTTCAATTTCAGGTTGAACAGAGAAAACAAAAGAACGGTTCTGATAACGCATCGCGGAGGTCAGAATGATGAGGCAGATGCTGTTACTTTTCTGTGGTAAGTGATACAATCATCAGAAAAATAAATACTATGCAGTTACAGAATCTTTTTAGATGTTATGTGCCAATTATGAGTTCGTTCTTTACATATTTCCTTGCTTATCGAGAGCAGTCTCTTGATCATGGTATTGTTTTATGCGCATGATGGAAAAAAGTTTTCATCTTGAACTGCGTGCTGTGATAGTAAGCGCTTGTTCCCACGGCATGCAAGACATTTTTATATTAGGCTTTGCATACTAAGAGCGTTAAAGCAGTGTTGCTATACGACACCTTTAAAATCCTGCTTTTAGGTCTTGGTAATTTAACGCGGAACAGATCCATTTTCTCTGGTGTCTCAAGTACAACAGTCGCAGCGTTGGAACAATTGGCACTATGTTAACTTTCACTGTTTCTTAGTTCGCTGTCATGTCATCCGCCGTGAGAAACTTATTTTATCAATTTATTTTTCAACGGTTTACTCTGACAAATTTTCAGAACTGCTTAATCACAGAGTAATAATCCATGCAGCAACACTCTTGTTTTATCCAATGGAAGAGTGAATCGCACAGATCTTCTGAAAGCCAGGTGCTTTCTTCGCATGCTGTTTTGTGATAAAATATTTTCAGCTGACAGAATTTCCAACAGTGAATTACAATAACAAGTGAGTTTATGGACTAATTCGGGTTATGGTTGTTCTTATAACATTAGGTGAAACAACACTTTTAAAAGGCTTTAATAAATTTGTAAAGACAGAGATCATGAAGAAAGAAGTCAGTCTGCATTAAAAGCCATTTAAACAATTACCCTACAGTTTTTTATCCAGACGTCCAGTCTTTTTTATTGCATTAAGTCAGCCTTGTCCCATCTTTTGTGTCTTTAAAAGACTGACTGGGATCCAGTTTTCAGAATCCTTGCCTCGTTGTGGAATCTTTTAACCAAGGCTGCCAGATAGCCACCTGTGTGAAAGAATTCGAGCCGTTTTTCAACAAATGCCAGCTCTCTCCCACATAAAAAAAACACTGTTTTTACAAGAACATCAAATGAATACTGGAGTTTGTTACTTCTCCTCAGAGGACAAAATGGCTTTAAATAATAATAAAAAGTTTCTGAAAGGCTGCTTACTTCATACTTTTCTGATAGCTGTGCTGAACTATTTTTTTCCTTAGTTATTATTAATTTGGCAGTTCACCAGCATGGTCCGTTTTCACTGTCTAGTAAGGGGGGCTGATTGTTGTTTGATCTCCAGAGAGTTTAGAGTTGGCTAGTTCCAGACAGTGCTTTAGTGCTCGTTGCCCGTTTACAAGAGCTTGGCTTTACCACAAATAGCATCCCCAGTGTGTTTTATTTTAGTGTTGTCAGTCGTCTGGCAAGAACCTCCTGCTACTTGATATTTTCTGTAGTCCATAAAGCCTTCTTCAGGCATAAAGGACTTCGGTTTAAAACAGCGGAAAGTGTTGTTGGAGGTTGACACATTGTTTGACAATTGGCCTCGTTACTCTAAATGTCCTGGCCTACCCCGAAGGTCAGAGGTGAGGAATGCAGGTGTAGAGCACTAAAGCTGAGAAATAACTGAGGTGTGAAAGCCAGGTTTTTATTTCAATTGTGCTATACACGAACAGCTAAAAATACAATGCCCCAAATAAAACCCGCAAGAAGCACTTTCTCTAAAGGCACAAACATGTGAAGACATTAAAGTCACTCTTGTGTAGGATTTGGTTCATATACAGTATGCCTGTGGAATTTACAAACTCCCTTCCCTGGAGATGTCTCTCGTGTCAGATTAACAGTGCAGATGGATCTGGAACAGACTAAGGGTTGTTTATGGTGTGTAGGTCCTTTTGTGGCAATGTAGCTGGAAGAACATTAAAAGGAGATTCAGCAATGTAGTGCAACAACGCTGAGCACAACGGAATAGCAAAGCCTTTTGAAAATCAGTAGCACAGGTATGTCTAGAGTAAAGCTGTGGAAAAGGAAGAATGTCCTCCAGTTTTGTTGCCAAAGCTCAAGATTTCCCATGCTCCCATCTGGAGCTCCCTGTTTTGCTCCTAGTGCACAATAATTTGGGAAAAATCCAAACATGTGGACAGATCCCTCTGGAACTGTAGAAATAGTGTCCTTTGTGGTTTCCTGAGGGTTTCCTATGTGCATAAATTGTGAACAGGCTTTATGTGACAGACAACAGACAACACTGGGAAGGCTGTGGGTTATTGTTGGGAACGTGCTTTTCATTAAGATGTCACTCAGTGTTACTTTTCCTTCTACTTGGCCCCTCCTTTAGCCCGGTTTTACTCTGTTCCTTCTGAGCCACACTTATCACTCGTGGAGCAGCAGTGCAGGCTAATTTGAAGCAGGCGTACACTGTTGGTATTGAAGGCCATGTGTAGCACTCTCAAAAAGTTTTTTTTTTTTTTACTGCAGCTCTGCTTACTAGCAGTGCTTTTCAGAATTTATTTTTGGCACCTGTAGTAAAGCTGTAGGATTTTTCCATGCTTTACCGCTGAGTGTTTAGAGGATGATTGCAGTATTATTTTAAGAATACAGCACGAAACTGCGGAGGTAATAGAACCCAGTTTCTCTTTCTGTTATTTCATACCCTTTATTTAAACTGAGTTCCTTGCATGCCTCGCGTTGCCTGAGTGATAGGCCTCCGCTGAATGTGCTGTTCCCAAATGGGTTTTCATTGCAGGGAACATTTATTTGCCTAACCAATGGTGTTATTTAGCAATTTTCCCTTGTGGGGCAATAAAAGCAAAGCAAAGCAAAAGCGAAAACAAAAAGGGCGATATAATGTTTAAAAGAGAAATCAGTCGAAGGTTTTATTTTTAGATTAAAAGAGAAAAAAATAGCCCTGCAAAAAATAGTCCCTCAGCAGGACTGGAGATGACAAACTACAAGTACTTATACGCAGTTGCTGCCGTTAAGAGGAATCTGGGAGGCACTGATTTTCATTAATCTCTTCCGGGATTTCGAACAAACACATGTGATTTTGCTTGGCTTGTAAGATGATTTGATGAAAGATGAAAGAGAAGAGGTTGTCTTTTAAAGGCTTTAGTATTTCATCCTGGAATTAGGATCCTTTGTATCCTGTTTTTGGCATCCGTTTTTTTGGAGTTGCGTTGTTCTTAACTCAGTGGTTCAGTTTGGCATGTGATCTTCGGGTGGCTGGAAGTGGTAACCACCAAGCAGTTGCCCACAAACCGCAGAATGCTCTTGGTCCCGGTGAGACATCTGCCAGTCAAAAACAATGGGATATCCCTGCAGGCTACAACAGCAGTCATCTTATGGTCTGGTTGTAAAGTTCCGGAACTGGGGTTACTAGAACAGGTACCCAGAGCCCTGAAACAGAGAAGAGTGAGCACATTTGTTGATGTGCAAGGAGCTGCTGTTACGAACTGCCCTTAAGGCTTGAATTTCTTTGTCTGGAAAGGAGAAGAAAAGAGCTCAACGATGAGACTGCTAACGGACAGATATTTCATCTTTGCAGTATTTTTAATGCTTCAGGTCTTTAAGTGTCAGAGAAAGTAGTAGATACTTTATAGCCCTCTTTGTAAATGATACACCATTTCTGTTCGGGAGCACTGCTGTGTGAAATAATTTAACAAATATTCTGTCAAAATAATCTGTAAGGCATGTTATTGGGCTCTGTTGGCGTTCTACAAATGTGTAGCCCATTGTAATAAAATACATCTTTTAGTTCAAGCACCTTGTCTTTCTTGCAGTTGGTGGCTGTCAGTGTTTTTTAACCATATCTGGATATTTTGCTATTTGGTTCAACACACTACCTATGATTGTAAGGTTTCATGATCAGTGATAACCCAAATGCTGCATTTTGAACTAAACCTTATATAAAGGGCAGTATAATATTTTGACTTTCAGTTATAGCCTTCTTGTCAAACTGAAAAACTACAGTAACTTTTTGACAGCCAAGGGAAATCTTGGCAGTGGAACAATAGGTGTTATATTGCCCAGACATCAGTTTTTAGAGTATGTGTCTGTAGAAAGAATCTTTGCACTGTGCAGGAGTCCAATGGTGTTTCCCAGTGCAAAACTAACAGTATTGACAAGAAACTCGATGGAGGTCTTCCAACACATTTAGTCCCCCATGACCTTCATGTATTTATGTATTTATGTATGTATATCTTTTGTCTTCTCTGGTCCATCCTGAGCATAAAAAGTTGTAATGTTGTAAAACCAATCACCTATTGTTGTATTCAGCTGAATTTATTGTATGTCATTAATGGATTTTATAACAGAAGTTCAGGAGGTGGGTTAAATTCTAATCTTGCCTACAGTATGTCTGCTTTCCTATGTGTATACTGTATGTCTATCTCACTTTCTGAACTTAACATTGTGCATTTCTCGTGCACTCTATCTACACCCATGTAGCAGCTCCCTGGCTCATTCCTTATAGTAGTGAGGTGGGTTTGGTCAGGCAGCTGTTTTTCAGCTTGTCGGGCTACACCAAATAACCTCTATATATTCATACCTCTATCCCAATCATTATGATCTGAAGAAACTATTACATTTTTGGAGGGGCTGTGTTTTTATGGTGGAGTCATTATGTTCCAGATTTGCTGTGTGCTGTACATTAAGCACAAATAGAATAATAAGATGAATGCAAGAAAAGGGTCAACTTTGATTTGCTATCAATTAGTGTACAAAATGAATACTGTATACTGTATGAGTAATGACTGTAGTGTCAGATGTAATGCTAATTTTGTATGACAGTGCTCTCTTTACAGATTCAGAAAACTTGTTTTGATTCTATTACTTTCGGATTTTGTATTTTCTTCTGCATTGTTTGGTCTTAAATAATCCATTTATTTCACAAAACCATTCATGAAGAATTAAATTATGTCCTGGGTTACAATAGGATAATATAACCCTTATTTAGAACAATGCATTCACTGACAGCTTGTGGTCCAGAAAGCTTTATTGCTTGGTTTGGGCTCATTCAATATGTTCACAAATGTGTCAACAAACTATACTGCCATACTGCCATGTGTGAGGCAGTGTTTTCCACATTGTCTGTGCACGTCAATAATGTCTTTGTTTATATTTCACTGGGCTTAAGAGGGGGTCCGTGGACCTCAAGGAGTGTTTTAAGACACTTCACCGCAGTTACAACAAACCATACATGCAGTGTCAGGGTTCATGAATATGTGCATCAGTAAGTCTGATTTGTGGCAAATTAATATTTCATTAAAGATGGAGGCTTCTTTAGTTTTAGGACTAACTAAAGAAATTTTAACTAAAGAGATGCAAAGGGTTGAGAAAAGGGTGACATTAAAATAATATTTCCTGGAATAGACCAATAAGTGTTTATTGTTGGTATTTGCAGTAAATGAGCATTGTAGTCCTATAGGTTTTACTGGTATCTTCATATTCAGCAGGAGTCATGCTGGTGTAGTCAAAGAAGGACAAGAGTTGTGATTGTGTGAAAAACCCACTCTCTCCTCACAGTGCTGATCTGAGATGCGACTAATAGATTTTCCAGGAACGAATGAAGTTAGAAATACAGATGTGGTGCACTACACTTAACACAATGCAATCGCTAGACGACATTAAAATCTTAAAATATATTACAGTTGCACTGACATTAGTGAGAGGTACAGTACACCAGTCACATTTGCTCTGCACTGTTCTACAGTGTAAATGGTACTTGTGTTTTTACACAGGTGGGAAATGGGTTTTCTGCTACGTCCTGTAAAAATCCTTTGTGACTTACTACTACTGAAAAGAAAGAGGTTCCATCTTTGATTTTATCAGGTCATGGGATTTTCTCCATAAATCCTGGAATCCCAGAGGGACGAAGAGGGAGACCAATAAAATAGACCAAATAAATTTATGAGTGACATCAGCTTACAGACCTTGCTGAAAGAGCCTGCATTTCTTTGGTGCGAGTGGCTTTTATAAAATACAGATAGGCTGTTTGTTTCTAATGAGAACATCTTCCTTGGAATATTGTTAATGAAACCATGTGGAATGACTGGTAACCGCCGTTGTTGTGAAAATTGAGATGATTTTATTTGGTTTAGAAGGCTGCTTTGTACGTTATTCCTGCAGGCTGTTTTGACCACAAATATGGACCTTTGTTGCAGAAACTAAATACAGATGTATGTTTTCCATTTGATTTCATGTTAGTTTGATTGCCAAAGTTTTGGCATATTGTTTGTGAATACATGCAACATTTTGTTAATGTCTATAGAGCAATATCTAGAAAAAGCAGTCAATGCACTATGTGTTTCCAAGTATTTTTTTGTGGAATCATTAATGTTCTTGCAATCGTCTGCCAGGCTCATGACCGATACTTTCCCATGTCTGATGAAGCACAGAGTATCGGTACCAGTGTTCAGAGTGCATTGCACTTTGCTCCCACAGCAGTTATTCCCTGAAACCTCACAATTCTTATTGAAATTCAATAAATCATGGTGCTGGGAAGAGGAGTAGGAGAGGGGTAAGAGCTGAGGTGGATACAGTGGAATAAACTGACATGACTAAACAAATGTAAAAACAAAGTAAAAATCAAATATTTTTTTCCCTCTGGGAATGATATAATTTTCTTTTATTGGAGATGTCTACTGAATTTTTCAAGGCTTTCTAACCACTATATTCTAATTCATCAAATACTTGAAAATGCAGCCATGAAAGACTGATACATAATTTATTTCCCTAGTTATCATCAGTGTAGTCTAATCCCTTAACTACAAGGGAAATATTGCTAAGCTATTGGAAGTAGAAGCTTGGCAATGAGTGTGACTTATCTCTGTCCCAGTTTTTATTTCCTTTGCTTATGGAAAAAAAAAGCTAAGCCAACATTTGACTCTTGTCAGGTTGAATGCCAACAAAAACACTGTCTTTAAAAAGAATTAGAATCACCAATTATCTTCGTTGTACTGTCCCAGTCCAATGTGGAATAGCCATTTTCGTGTTTTTCACATCTTGGCTCCCACACTCAAGGGTGAATGTGGAAATGTCGGCAGATTGTTCCGATCTGCCCACCTTCACCTCCCTCCCACTTTGAACTCATCACCAGCCACCTAATCCAATGCTGCCCTTGGGGAATCCCAGTGGACTAGTGGCACAATCCAGATTCGAACCCGTGACCATTGATCTCAGCCTGCATTTGGCTGAGGGCCTTTACCAGTTGAGCTACACAGGAAGCCCCTGAATATAATCAATGCTGATGTCAAACCAATCCCTCTGGGCAATGTGAATTTTCTAATTTTACTGAAGTTAGTCATTTGTGCTCAGCATCTGTGAAGCACAATTCAAAGTTTCTTGGACTACAAGTGGGTTACATATATCCCAGGAGGTTCCTACAGAAGCCAATAGCGCTCATTTCCCAGCACACAGACTCTTTCTGCTGGCTTGTTAAAAAAAATAGATATGAATAATACTTAAATGTTTCTTTCCAAATGTATGGACACTAAGGTCTGAGTAAAAATTGATTTAAATGTCTCTCAGAAGGTGCCCATTAAACAAAAGAGGCAGAAACGATGCAAACAGGGTGGTTAAGAGTTGCTGTTTTTATCCGAGGTGACGTCCCTGGCTATTTAGGAAGTAAGTGACAGCTAACCAGCTCTCTTCTACAGTTTCCCAGCTGGTCTTGAATTTGTCATCCCCTTGTCACACTTGTCTGTAAATAACTGGTCTGCAGAAGAACCTTTTTTGGGGGGAATGTGAAAATCCAAAGACGTGCAGCATAAAAATGTAACTAACTGGAAGAACATTGGAGAAGTTAAACTCTGTTCATTGATTTTAGTTTTGTAAAGTTTTTCTTAAAATGCCACTTGTCATATAGCTGTGCAGCATTCAACTGCAGATTGTTGGGTCCAGACGTTTTCAAGGGACTGGATGTACTGTAAAAGAATGGTAAGAAACGCATTTTGTTGGAAGAAGGCCTGGTCTGTGTTGTTACACTGCAGAGACAGCTGCTCTGCCTTCAGAGTACAGTTGATACAACTCATGCTTCCTTAAATCCCATTCTGTTGATTATGGCCAGGCTGCTTTCTCAACTTTAATAACTGCACATACCAGAGGGTGAGCCCTCCACAAAGACTGACTCTTTATCATATTTGCAGTGCAAATTCTCACACTGACAGGGAGATTAGCTGGAATATTTGGGAAGACTAGTAGGTTAGGGGAGGGCTCAGTACAGTAATTCAGTTTCTCCCAGTTCCATTTGAAAACTTGCGCTGAGACATTGAAATTTGTTTAAAATCAGATTCACCTCTTGTCTTCTGGACATTTAGATCTGTTCACCAGAGCATTTAATGATGTCTGCCGCAGTCTTTTGATAATAAAATAATAAAATGCAGTTTCCCTGTGGCTGACGAAAAAATTCAGGAAAACAATGTTACTCTGGAATTTTATCGCATTCCCAGATATTTAGTTGAGATAACATATGGGTTGAGGATATATACCTTCTCCAAATCCTCATCCTTCTCATTATATTCAACACTTTTATTACCAAAGTGGTTAAGAACAGATGGTATGTTGGCCAGTGCCATTACTTTGCCAAGTGAGCGTGGTTTGAAGGTGTTTCTCAGCTGAGCAGAGAGCTGCATACCTCAGCATTTGCCCATTTATGGGTAAAAAGAATACTAACAATTGACTGACTCTGCTTTCTCTTGCTGAACTGTTATACAGGACAAGAAGGAAGAACCATTTGACTGGCTGTTGTACGATATACTGTAGGAGGAATAAAATGAAAAGCAGCTGTTCATGTATCAGTGGACGTGAAGCACTGCGATCTTTTTAGTTCAGTTATTTTGCTTGAAGTGTTACAATATACTATATATCATGAGCTGTAAAATGTGTGACTTGTGTTTTTTATGTTCAGAGCGGTCTGTCTTCATTTACAGCCTACAGGCACTTGACACATCCAAGTCTGACTGCATGGTTCTAGGTTATTTGTGCTTTGTGTGTTATAATTGGACACAGTGAAAATTAATCCAGCAAAAACCGACTTTGGAATAATCATCCTAATGGAGTTAGCAAAGAAATATAAAGGGGTATTAAATCGGTGTTAAATTATTAAGCTGTCAAAGCTGCACACCTACAGCAGTGAATCAGTAAAGTCCTACTCAGCAGGATGTTTAACAAGCTGGAGTTGAAAAAGCTGGAAAATAAGACAATACTGTTGCAACACCCACATTTATTTAAAAAATCTGATAAACAGTTTTTCCTTGGACATTCCACTATGATGTGTGTGTGTGCTATGGGGGGGGGGGGTATTTGTTTTATATTTCTCTTTATCAGCTAGTTAAAAGAACAATGTCTTTGGAAAGGAACTTGATAAGAGTAGCTGTAGGTTTAGAGTTGGTGTGCCATCTCTAAAGAAGAAGAGAAACCGGATATACAGTAACAACGCAGCACACTGTGCAGGCCCGAATTGCAGCCTTGATTGGCTAAGTAGCAGCTATAATAATAGATATCATGTTGCATCGTGTTTCATTTTTGTCTCAAAGAAAGTGTTCCAAAGACCTGGTGTGCCTAAAGCGGAGCCTAATCTTAAGGAAGGAAGAGATTTACATGCCTTCTGCACAACTCAGGCCATTTACAGTAACTTACTTTATTTTTTTAGCACTTATTGTACAGAGAAGCCACAGCAATTAGTAATAATCGTTGAACAAGATTCCTGATTGCACTGTCATTATAGTAATTTGGACTGAACCGAAAATGCCAAGGAAGAATGCTCTAAACAGGAGGGAAACCAAGATAATATTATTGCAGAACTGATAGTTTATCTGTGTATGAGAACTAACATTCACATACTGTATTAGATTGTATGTACTTTATCCATATGAGCAATCAAAAGACCATTAGAACTGACTGGCAAGTCTTTTGTGAATCTATCTTAAAACAATTTCCCTGCACTGTAATTTATTGGGTGAAACTGCCCTGAAGAGTCATGCTCCTCTGAGACGTGTAATCACGGACAATTGAGCTGTGATTGATGTAGTGTAGAGTTGTTGTATTTTTTGTTTCCTTTAAATTGACTTTCTGAAACCCATAAAATTTGGTCTGCTTAATTATTCTCATTTAATCGTTAGTAACAAGGGGGAAATTAACGGAGAGCAAAGCTGGTAAATGTTTCTTAGAAGATCTTCTATTGTTTCGGGATAAGTGCCTTTTCCCTTGTTCTTTTTACTCAGTGGAATGCCAGAGGAAGTCTTCATTGTTGACTTTCCTTTCTTTATTTGATCTTTTGACTAGCAGAACCGAAAAGGAAGAAAAGGGCTGTCTATCTTGATAGCTAAGAAAAGAAGGCAAGTGAAGACAGGTTTTTTATTTGCTTTCGGACTCGACCGGCAGGTCAGGGTACAGACACAGGTACCAGGTCAGCAACACAAAGAGCATTATATGTCTTCAGTTTTGTTTTCTGTGAAAGCGAACCACAGTCTGCGTAAGAGTGCAAGGCACATCAAATACAATATGCTTAAATGTGAAATGAGCAGAGGATTTGAGCTGAAAGCCTAATACGCTCTTAAATGTAAGACTGGTTATACTGTGAGCTTTCCCTTTGGAGAACTCATGGAAAGGTTTCAGAAATTCTCTCAGGAGTCCTTTCTTCTATTGAGCTATCCTGCTTGCTTCCGATTATCCAGATTGAACATCCTTTTACTTTAGATTGGGTAAAGATCTGGGAAAAGATTGGGTGAAGACCTGCATTGGTGAGTTTTTCATAGAATGTGGCAACTTCACAATAGAAAGCAAAAGATTGTTTTGCTCAGGGATTCTTGTTAAGTCACCTGGCTGAACGTTTCTTTCTTTTGTGCAGAATGAGTTTGCTACTGAAGGAGATCGGATTCCAGTCCAGACTTTGCCCTTCACCAGTTGCCTCTCAGGCTCTGGTGGAAGCTCAGAATTAGTCTGAGGGCCACAGGGGTGAGGGAGGTGGGCGTGTTCTGGGTTGGGTGGGTTATGACTTGGCTGTGCACCAGCAGCTTTTCATTTGTCAGTGACGGTGGTTTGTCAGTGCCGGTGGTTTGTTCTCCTTCTGGTTGGTGTCTGTGCTGTGCCCTTTGAATTCCAGAATACTCGTGATAAAGAAAGCAAATCTGGGAGGATGTGCAGTGGTCAGCTGAGTTGCATTTTCAACATTTTCAGATTAATGTTGGACAATTCAGCGAACTTTGTGTGAAAAGGGTCACAGGCAGGACTTTAGATTTTAGCAACTCAAAAGGCTCAATATAAAAATTCTGGAGAGTAGAACGTTTAAGGCTGTTTCTAAAATACAGCTAGCATATTGGTTGTTTTTTATCCATCCATCTGTGTTCTAACCACTTCTGCCAATTCAGGGTTGCATGAGACGCCAGTCCATTACAGGGCAGACAGACCAAAAAACACTGACAGGCACACACTCATACCAGGGCCAATTTTCCCTGAAGTTAATTAACCTACTACTATATCTTTGGACAATGGGAAAACCTATGCAAACACAAGGAGAACGCACAAACTCTACACAGAGAGCAACTTAAGTCTGGAATTGAACCCAGGGCCCCAGTGCCATGAGACAGTGCAAATCACTGCCCCCCGTTTCTTTTTTATTATTCTGTTTAATGCAGATCTTATTTGGCATTAAGTTGTTTCATGCAACATATGGTTTCATGCCTCAATGTCTTTCCTGCAGTAGGAGAATAAGAAACATTCCTCCAATACACTCTGTGAGATCCCTTCATCACATGCTGCTGAGTCTTCAGAGTCTTGCAGTAGACCTACTCTAGTCCTGACTGAATTAGCAACGCTCTCCCGCAGACATCTCTGCCAACATGCAAGTTCCAGGCTGCTCCCAGAAATCATTGTTGCTCTGAAACCTGCAGGAAACCCCGGAGGACTAATGGCCATCCAAGTTTGCATTCGGCCAATCCTGTGCCATTGTTTGAAGAATCCTCTTCAGGATTGGCCTAGGTTCAGCCAGCACTCTGAGAGAACACCTTCGCTGGCTGAATCACTTAGGAACCAGAACAGCTAGACCTTTTTTGTTCCTCTTTCCTATTTCAGACTTGTTCCAGCAGGTTCAACGTGAGGAGCACCTGTTACTGTCAGGAACTATGTTAACAAGATATCTGCCTTACCACCCCCTGCCTTCTAACCCTGCTAGACTGCTAAACGCCCCAGACCCTTTAAAGAAATGTATTTCAGGATGTAGACTGGAATGCTTAACATCCGCCTAGCACCATAAAAGTTTATTTTAAAACACTCAGGCTGCGGCATTGCTAATCTCTCTAAGGCAGTAAGCTGCTGAGAAAATAAGGATCTGCCGTCTCTTGTCAACTGTAAGGGCAACGTCTGTATTGTATTTTTCTGCAAACCACAATGGTGTGTTTGTCAGAAACTTTCAGTGTTGAATGCCTGTATTCTGTAGAGGTTGCAATAGTATGCTGAGCATCAAAAGAAACTTATCATATGTTTTGAGAAAAATAAACGATATTAATTAAATATTTTCGGTGTCATTTTATTCAACGATTCATAACTGATTTCATGGTCACTCAAGATATTTTCTAATATTTAATATTTTAATATACAAATTACAGTAGGCTTTGTGCCTGTTCTGTGATGAAGCTTTGGACTTTCTAGATCATGAAACATCATAAAACAAGTCTAAATATGTAGTTCTGTAAACTGGAGTTTTTTTGTTTTTCTGCAGTTGTTAAAACTCAGGGATGGTTAATTCAAATCTGCCAGTAATAAAGCAAGAATTTTAGCCTTTTTACTTGAGAGTGTCTCTTTCAGTATCATTTGCTTTGAATTTTAACTGTTTTTAGTGTTGAATGTGGTCTTCCTGTGTCTATAAATCTGATCTCAGATTCAATTTAATTGAACTGGGACCATAATTAAGGGCTTTTTCAAGAGGAACTGATGGCAATGGGTGTTTATCATTTACTTAAGTATATAAGTTTAAACCATTAATTATATTAAGACCATTAATTATAATTACACTGTGAACTTATTTATGGTAAATCCTGATATAGCTGTGACTGCACTTGTGTGGTTTTTGTTTTTTTCTCTTCTTTTCCTGAATTTCATTTTTAATTTCTTTCCTCTTCATCTCATTGTTATGGAAGCCCGTTTCCGCCAGGGAGTAAAAAAAAAACGCGCTATGGTATCTCAGAATTACGACTTAGTATCTCAGAATTGCGACTTAGTAAGTCAGAATTCCGACTTAGTAAGTCAGAATTCCGACTTAGTATCTCAGAATTCCGACTTAGTAAGTCAGAATTGCGACTTAGTAAGTCAGAATTCCGACTTAGTATCTCAGAATTGCGACTTAGCAACTCAGAATTCCGACTTAGTATCTCAGAATTGCGACTTAGTAAGTCAGAATTCCGACTTAGTATCTCAGAATTGCGACTTAGTAAGTCAGAATTCCGACTTAGTATCTCAGAATTGCGACTTAGCAACTCAGAATTCCGACTTAGCAACTCAGAATTGCGACTTAGCATCTCAGAATTCCGACTTAGTAACTCAGAATTCCGACTTAGTATCTCAGAATTGCGACTTAGCAACTCGGAATTCCGACTTAGTATCTCAGAATTGCGATTTAGCAACTCAGAATTCCGACTTCAAGTCTCACAGTTTTGACGTCACTTCTGGCGCCAGCAATGAAAGTACAGTAGGTTGCTCATCTGGCATAGGAAATCTACTGTTCACAATTGAATCCAGGTACAGTGCCACATTCTACTGATATCTTCATACAATTCACAGACTTAAATAACGTCTGCGTAAATTGTACATAGACTAACGTAGCTAAGTAAAAAAAAAATCATATGCAAGAGCTACTTGGATGGTTTTGGTTGATCGATTTAACCTTTTCAAGTGCGACCTAATTAATGAGGCAAAACTAACAGTAGGCCTATACACTTGTGGGGGTTTCGTCCGTTAGTACAAGGCAGCTCCTGCAAACACTTTACCAGCAGCTATTTCAGCACAGTAACATAGCTAGCTTTGGACCCATATGAGCGAGGATGGTGCTATGAGCTTCTTCGCGAGTCAATCTGGGGTCGCCTATTCACGATCAAAACATAAATTTGCTTCGATACAATTAATGAAACCCGTAACAATACAGACATACATTAAAGGGAACGTCTTTTATTATTTTTGTTTACTCTCCCCCTATGTACGTTAAGAGATTTGATATGCTTATTTATTTTCAATATCCTTCCAATAATGTACTTGGACAAACCCCAGTATCTCTCCGTCTAATTGCTCAGATACAATTCTGTGATTGCGTATCTCTCAGAAACATACCAGGATCACAAGCATGTTTATGTTTACTAAACATGATCAGGCTACATTAAACTGTCGCAAACGTCTTGCCATGGGAGCGGCCCGTGTGTCTCCCGAGCCGGACTTTGATAGGCACAACGGTCTAATTTTTACAAACCCTCCATCCGGTCTTTTCGGCTTCCTAAGGCTGTAAATTACCAAGTGACACGCACAAAACAACCGTTATCATAATGAAGACATTCGTGTGTGTTTAGTAACAATTCCAAAACTTAGTTATATCAATTTTTGGTTTACAGAACATGTTTTTACAGCTGTGGTTTAATTCAGCTTTCTGTAACTTTTTGATAAGTTAGCTGCTCTTAAGATGATTACAAGGTAAAGTACAGTAGGTTAAAACTAGTCACTAGGTTAGTATTGACCAACCCTCTTTCAAGAGATATAACTTTCTGCAGAGTTTAGACTGTATCAAATCTGTATCTTTGAGCTCAAGCTAACCGGGTGTTCTATAGACAGTGATTAGTTGAGTGAGGTGCTGCCTGTGAATGCATACTGTGTGTGACAAGTCAGATTAAATTGAAAAGCCTACTCTACATTTGTCATTCACATACCCTTGGGGTGTGACCTACTGTATGTGCACCCTGTGAATGCAAATGTGTGGCGAGTGTTGGTCATCGTTGCCTGTCCTGGACTACTTCTAAATGTACTATAATGCATACTGTTGGAGTCTGGGCAAACAGGAGGCTAGGTAATTACACTATGCTAACTAATCAATGCTGCACCACTGTCCCATGTGTGCTTCCTAGGCCACAATTCCAGGATGGAAGATCTTATCGATTTCCTCAGGGAGAGGGACATTCCAGAGTCCACTATCGAAAAAATGAAGGAAGAAAAGGTAGTTAACAGAATGAATGTGTTCATGTTTATTATAACTAACTCCCACTGACCTACTGTAGATATTAACAGCACTTTAAGTACTGTGAAAAGTCAGAGACCACCCTTTCACTTATTTCATTTCCAGTCAAAACGGTCATTAAGTGCAATTAATTTATTTTTCAATGTCAGGAATTATTCCAGGAAACATATATTTAACACAAAATTACACAAAAGCATCCACAACTAAATATAATGTCAGATCTTTCATTGTTTAGCGTGTCCACCCTTTGCCTTTATTACAGCTTCCATTATTTACAGGAGACTTTCTTTGAGTTTTTCAAATAAATCCACTGGGATATTTTTTCATGCTTCTTGTAAACACCCCCAAATTTCAGTCTTAGAAGTTGGTTGTATTTTCTGCTTCTGCTGGTTCAAATCCAAATCCACTCTGTAACTCATCATCTATAAAACCTTACTTATCTCAAGTGTCCAGTTTTGGTGTTCTAGGGCAAATTTACTTCTCTTTTGTCTATTTCCTTTTCAAATAGTGACTTTTTGACAGATACGCATCCCTTCAGACCCATAGCATTGTGTTGTCTTCTTACAATGGAAGTATTGACAGAAACACTTGTGGATTTTTTTCAGATCTGATGCAAGAGTGATCAAAACGTTAACTTCTGTCTATGTGATGGTGATGTTCTCAACTGAACTGAACTATCTTTATAGCTAATCTTATCAGAAATATCGCCTCTTGCCATTTCAGATGGACATGACAAAGACATGTGCAAGGCAGCTACGGTGTGTTTGGGTAGTTGTTTGAATGTTAGTGTCACTTTTAATGGAAAGTGTTCTAATATAATGTCAGTGACAGTTTTGGGATCAACTTGTGTTGGGAGGACACAGTTGTAACTTGTTTGATTGGAAGGATGGAAGACTTAAAGTGCCTGAAGGGTGCACAAAAGTAAAGAGTGGGCAAATTAAATACTGATAGATTTGATATTATATTTAGTGTACTCTTCTGTCAAATATATGTTTCTTGCATTATTTTCTGACACCAAAAACTAAATAATTTGCACTGAATGGCTGTTTGAACTGGAAATTAAATAAATGCAAGGGTGGTCTCTGACTTCTGCACAGTACTGTACAGTATATTGATATTTTCACGTATAGTAGATTTTTTCACTGCATACAGTACCTCCACAATCCCGAATGGACTATTTCCTTAAACCAGTATCAGCATATTGATCCACATAAAATGATGCTTTAAGTATGGTATTTTGAAACTGAAAATTGATAATTCACTATTCATTTTTAGATTGATGCCAGTGTCCTGATGTTAATGACAGATGAACAGATGAGGGATTATTTGCCATCTTATGGAGACAGATTGGCAGTGATGGGATATTGTAGGAGACACGAAAAAGAGCCCAACAGTAGGAAATCAAAGCTTTTTGATAGACTGAAGTCAAAACTGAATAAAAGAAAAAAGTGTAAGCATCCAGAAAACATCACTCATCATCAAGAGGTGAACACACAGAGGAAAGTAAGGAAAGTGGAGTTGGGCTGGATGCTGTATGATGAAGGAAAAGGAGGCTTTATCCAGGTGAGAACCAAAAAGGGTGGTGGAACACGAAAGTTAAGTGTTTCAAAGGACTGGAAAAAAAAAGACCTCATAACGGAGGCAATACGTTTGTTTTTCCCAGATGGAAAGAATGCACATGGAAATATTTCTGAGTTTGAGGTGGATCTGACAAATTATCAAGAAGTTTCCTTAGATGAGGACAGTACAGTGGGAGCTCTATATGAAGCCTCAAAGTTAACTATCATGAGGTTCTATCTGTCAACCAAAAAGAAACATGACAGTGGTGGTGTGGAGACACAGCAAGAATCAAACACTGCAGATCACTCACAGGAAAACACACAGGATTTTCCCTCTACAGACTCACAAATTGATCCACCATTGGAATTAGAAACATTAGATGTCATCTATGTTGGAAATACTGGAAATGATTTGAACTTAGGCAGTGATGACGTGGCACAATTTTATCCTGCAGATGTCACAGACGATTCCAGTTTAGCTCAGCAAAGTTCTACCATATTTACTGGGGAAAATGTGGAGGATAGCAATATTATTACAATTTTCAATGGAGACCTCTCTGAGATGGGAGAACAAAGTCTAGAAGACACTTTGCCTCTGGCACAAGAACTCAGGGAACCAGACAAAAAAATCCTTGTTGTCCATCGCAGCCAGATACTATCTGAGCTTATTGAACATTTCACTGATGAACGCCTTTCATATACTCAATCAGAAATTCAAGTAAAGCTTCTACTACCAAATGGGCAGTATGAGAATGGATACGATGATGGAGGTGTTCTCAGAGATTGCCTCTCTGAATTCTGGCATGAATTCTACGAACAATGTACAACAGGCAGCACTTTCAAGATACCATTTCTCCGACATGACTATGGCAAAAAAAAGTGGCAGAGTATAGGTAAAATTATTTCTTTTGGTTGGCAGAAACAGAAGTATTTGCCCATCAAGCTTGCTCCTGTAATCTTGGAACAGGCAGCTCTTGGATATGTGAAGAGTGATCTTGTTGACAATTTTCTAAAGTATGTCTCAGAATCTGACCGTTATACCTTGGAATGTTGTCGCAGAGACTTCAACAGTTCTGACCAAGATGAATTACTGGAAATCTTGGACAACTACAGCTGCCGAAGAATGCCAAATGCACACAACATTGAACAAATTCTGCAAGAACTGGCTCACAAAACCCTTATTCAAGAGCCTGCTTATGTTATCGAACAGTGGGAAAGTGTACTCGCTCCCCTCAGCAAAGCCCTTGAGGAAATTGAAACTGTGTATGAAAACTTGCAGCCAACGGCAAGGAAAATCATACGGTCACTGAAGTTTCCCTGCACAATGAATGCACAGGAAAAGGAAATATCAAAGCATATTACAACATACCTGCGAGAGTGTGATGGAAGGAAACAGTCTCTGTTCCTGAGGTTCTGCACAGGCTCAGATCTTTTTCTCGGCAAGACTGTAACTGTTGACTTCACACACATGCAAGGATTTGAGAGAAGACCTATGGCACATACATGTGGCTGTTATTTGAGAGTGTCTATTCATTATGATAGCTATCCTGACTTCAGGTGTGAAATGAACAAAATTTTGGAAAGTAATATATGGGTAATGGACATAGTTTAGTATTTTAGTCTGTCGACCTACAGACTAAAAAGATTAGAAATATGTGCATCTTTCACCATTCAAAACTTTTGGTAAAGTATACTTATTCACATTTAAAGGCCATCTGACCAAGTCTGTACCTTTACACATATAAGCATATAAGATATACTGAGTTTTGAGTGTACTTATGATAGAATGTTCATAATTTCACTGAAGAAATTAAAAAGTCTCAGGTTAAATTGCACTTTTATTTTTGTCATTTTGGTACAAGAATTTCTTTTAGACTGATTGTTCATACAGTATATTGAGTGAGAAACTAATGGATGTTTTTTCACCTTAAAAAAATATGGTGATGCAGTTTAATAAAAGTTCTTTTTTGAGTGATGTGCATTCTCTAAGCTACCAAACACTTTGGTGCCAATAAACTCTGGTGCCATGTAGTGTCTAATAATGTTACAACTTTTGCGTTTTATGTAATTTAGTCACAATATGGCAGCAGAGTTTATTTGCACAATAACTGGACAGTTCATGGCAAAGATGAATTCTAAGTGCTCACTTTGGTCAACACTTGATTTAGAATGAATCTTTGTCATTAACTCTTCAGTTAGATGTTTCTTGGGGTAGCGGTAACTTTGCAGAATCTGAATTTTTTTATTTGTGTTTGACTAGTTTGGCTATTTGTGGATTTTGTCTGACATTTTTATGAAACATCAAGATTGCAGATGAGTTCAAATGCCTTGCGTTTAGTGAATATTATTTGTACTATATTTACATTGCATTTGGTGAAAGGAAATGAGAGAGGTGAGGTAATGTTATTGTCAAACATTTCATATAATGTTAGATAATGTTATTGTCAAATCAAAGTTGGGTTGCTTTTATGTGTGAACATTATCTATAGTCCATTAAAGATTGTTTACACTGTTTGCATCTTTTGGCACATTTACTTTCATTTGTTCCTTGTTTCATCCTATTTCACACTCAATGTTAAATCAGATCTAAAGACAACACATTAAAAGTGGTAACATCTTTACCACTTTTAATGTGTAACATCAAATGCTGTGGCATTTGAGAAAAACAAAACACCCTTATACCTAGATCCCACATTTGTAAGCAGTTTATCTTATCCAGAGAGTGCAAAGTCCCCTATTCTCCTATTCCTACTCAAGGTCCAGCCCATTGAGGACCATTTCACGTAGTCTTAAGTAAAGGTCAGTGATTTCAAACACATCATCTGGCATTGCAAGGTTCTGTTCAGCCATCAGTTCAACACAAAGATGGAAGACATCCTCATCACAGGGGTAGTCCTTTACACAACAGTCTTCTCGACAGATATCGACTTTGATTTGGTCAACTGCCTGCAAATAGTTCTGTGCGCCATATAAACTTGGGGCAGCATACATCACTGAAGGTCGTCCACTGGGAGCGCGAGGGTTGTGGGTTGGCCTTATTCTGTGATTATTCCAGGCAGTCAGCACTTCATTGAGCTCCTCCTACACAATAGAAATCAATTGTTTTGAAATAAGGTTTGTTAAATCACTTTATGGAACTCAAAGAAGAGATCTTTAATAAGTATAATAGTATGAAACATAGTAGAATGTTATGTTTTACTATTCATATCAAAATCTGTAATGACAGGTATGTTACATTTACCTGTATGGTGTTTTGGAAACAAAACTGAATGAGTGATTTGTCGATGAAGGTGTCAACAAAATGCCCATCTTCTCTCAGCTGTTCAAAATGGTCCATCCAAAACTGACTGCACTGTGCTCTTAGTGTAGCCCACCAGCGTTCAATTCTCTGATTCCCAGTGCTTGGGCCAAGAGTGACACATTCTGTGCTATCCTCATTCATTTCGCGCAGAAACCTTTGCATTACAGCAACGTGGGTGTTTTCGGTTCCATGATCAAGTCGTACTCTTTGTGGAAGACCGTTGTTTTTATAGACAGCGTCTATAAAATAACCAGCAATAATTCGTGGGTCATTATTGGTTTTGTATGCTTCTAACCAGATCATTTTTCTCGAGAAGCCATCAATGCACCCGTTGATGCATATCCCGTAAGGTTTTAATTTGTCATACCCATCAATATGCCACACATAGTTTGGTCCGCGGCTGTAATACTGCCGGCGCCTCAGGCGATTTTGCGCACGCAGATCTACTCCTCGCCCGTCCATAAGGCGCAGTAACTGACGGACAGTCTCTCTATCCGTTATTATCCCTGCCATCCAGCATTTTTGGTGCATCCACCGATAGCCATGATGTCTGCCAGAAGTCTGTAGCTGTTGGTGTATGAATGAGGCGACCTCCGCTTCATCTGTCTTGTTTCGCCTTCGCCAGAGCTGATTCTTACACAGCATTCTTTCCAAGGTCCGAAGACTCAGTTTTACATTGTGTGATTCCTCCAATAACACCAAAATTTCATGGTTTGTGTAACCACGACAAAATAAGTCCTCTATAATGGTGTCCATCTTGCAAACCGTGTAGGGATTATAACGAGCAAAACTATTGTAGACCTGCATTAATTTGATTTTTATCAGGGCACTTGACAATACAACTCTCCATGCCTTTAGATCTTGTACGATTTATGAATGATTTTAAGTCGCAATTCTGAGTTACTAAGTCGGAATTCTGAGATACTAAGTCGGAATTCTGAGTTGCTAAGTCGCAATTCTGAGATACTATGTCGGAATTCTGACTTACTAAGTCGCAATTCTGAGATACTAAGTCAGAATTCTGACTTACTAAGTCGCAATTCTGAGATACTAAGTCAGAATTCTGACTTACTAAGTCGGAATTCTGAGATGCTAAGTCGCAATTCTGAGTTACTAAGTCGGAATTCTGAGTTGCTAAGTCGCAATTCTGAGATACTATGTCGGAATTCTGACTTACTAAGTCGCAATTCTGAGATACTAAGTCAGAATTCTGACTTACTAAGTCGGAATTCTGAGATGCTAAGTCGCAATTCTGAGTTACTAAGTCGGAATTCTGAGATACTAAGTCAGAATTCTGACTTACTAAGTCGCAATTCTGAGATGCTAAGTCGGAATTCTGAGTTGCTAAGTCGCAATTCTGAGATACTAAGTCGGAATTCTGACTTACTAAGTCGGAATTCTGAGTTACTAAGTCGCAATTCTGAGATACTAAGTCGGAATTCTGACTTACTAAGTCGTAATTCTGAGATACCATAGCGCGTTTTTTTTTTACTCCCTGGCGGAAACGGGCTTCCATACATTGTTATTTAAAAAAAATGAAAAAAGTTATGTTTCTATTATGGCTACCTTGTAATATTTAAGAAACATAATTGAGAAGAAAGTCTTAAATGTTAGTATCATCTTAAGGCACTCCACCTCTCTGCATTGCAGAGAATTGGGGAAGAATGGCTCGGGCTCTGGCCCTGTTACTGGCCAGTTGTGGGTTTGAATCCAAGTTGAGGAACTGCTGTCGTGCCCTTGAGCAAAGTGCTTCATTGTCCAATCAACACGGCAAACTGTATAAATAGATACTCTCAGGGTCAACATTGTAAATATTTTTTTCTCATTTGATTTATCTAATGAAATAAAGATTTGCTATTTGTTTAGTACCTCAACTCCCAGTGTTTCTGAGCAGGAAAGATGGTTATCAATTGCAAAAAGAGAGAAGTGAGCATGATTTATAGAACATTATGGAAACGAGGTCAGAGTTCATCATTTCCCCTCAATAGGGCACGTAACCATTATCTGCCTAACTGAAAGCTGCTTTTTTTTTGTTTGTCAATGATTTCTGTACTGTATCAAGCTAATTTGTTTCAGTTGTGGCTGGTTATGAATTTGAGTTGCATAGTTGCATCGAAACAACCCCATTGGTTTGCAATAGGAATGCAGTATAGAAAGAATGAGTATGTTCTGCTACCCTTTACATTACACCTTATTACTGTATGTTGTTATAGATTTCTAAAATTTGTTTTTTTAACCATTGAACTTGTCTGTCTTGAAAGTTCATTCAAACATTCAAACAAGTTTATTAACAATTTGTAAATTATGCTATACTATATAATGTATATATATTGAATATACTATATTATAATATATATTATAAAAAACTGTAGCATTATTCTCTTTATTAAAGGAAAACAATGTTTCAGACCACCTAATTTATCTCCATGATTTGAAACTAGAAGGTTACAGTATCTGGCTTGTGATTTACTTAGCAGTTTCACATAATCCTGAAATACACTCATTTCCTATTTCATGGTAAGCACAACAATTCAGTCTATCTTCCGGGACCTTGGAGGTAATGGTTCTTTTTTTGTTTCAGCCCTGGCCAGCTGTCTTGCCCAGGAGCCTGACCTGGCCCATGGCTGCAGCCATGGCAGCTGTTACCCAGCCACTGGGGACCTGCTGGTGGGCAGGGAGAAGAATCTCAAGGCCTCATCCACCTGTGGCCTGCGGAGGAAAGAGCCCTACTGCATTGTCAGCCACCTACAGGCAGGTTCACTGGGCCTCACGTCACCTAGGCAACAGCTCTAGTTAAACATCACAGTAGAAGTTACCCTGGAGAAGTGAGACTTCCACTTGCTGTTGACATTTTGACATGAAAGTTACCACAAAGTATCTACATAATTACAGTATTTTGATTTCCAATATTTTGTTTAATCTTCTTTTTCATTTTGCTTGGAAATTTACACAAGTTTATTGACTGTAAGATTGGATAGTAAAGCTTAAGGGACTACTGTCTGTTTATACTAAACATAATTATGCATTTTTTAAAAATAATTTCCTCGATCCATTGATGCGGTCACTGCTTAATCCTGTGTTCATTCACATCTCACAATAACCATGAAATTAGGGGGACTAAAACACTGACAATTTGATTTACGTTGAGAGGAATCCTAAACACCAACTTTATACTCGCAATAAGTGTTCCTTCACAAGACATTTGGAAGGGGCCTTTTACAACCATGAGCAAAAACACTACCATATACTGTATGGACTATATATAGTATGAATTATAATTAGCAAAAACAGATTTGTATATCTAGAAGTTAAAAGCATTGGCAAAGGTTTTACCTATAGATTGTCATGTTGTTGTCTTGTGTCTTTAGGATGAGAAGAAGTGTTTCCATTGTGACTCAAGGCGACCCTATGACCCCGTATACAACACTATCAGTCACCGCATTGAGAATGTCATCACCACCTTCAAGCCACATCGCAAGAAGTCCTGGTGGCAGTCTGAGAATGGTCAGCAATTTTGGTTTGTGCGGCTCTTCACACCTGTTGCCAATGAAATGCTTGAGGATTTCTCACGTTAAAAAGCCTCGTGTCTAAGCTTTCAGGGGCAGAGTTAGAATTCCCTTCGAGTCTGACGTTTTTACATTTGCTGCCTCATTATTCGTGTGTATTTCCACTGACATTGTAATGAGTTTGTCAATAGTAATACAGTAAATCTCTTTCCCAGATTTGATTCAATGTTGTACAGAATCTAAAAAAACAGCAAAATATCTTAATTTTAGTAGACAGAAAATAGATAATAATCTAAAAGAGTTAAATTGAATAAAATACTCTAGTCTTTCAAAGGGACAGTTCCAAACCATGTTTCAAAAACATTTCAGTGTATTGTTTAATCATTACAGTAAATTCATATTTAGTTGATTTCAAGAGATTTTCAAGGGATTTTCGGTACATTGACAAAGAAATAGGAAGCACAGCGAAGTTAGGAAACTGGAGTGGCTCAACCAATAAAGGTGCTTTGTGATTATGCGTTTGAGCCTGGGCTGTATCATTAACCAACTGTGTGCATTGGCACACAGTTGGCTGAACACCACCAAAGGTAAGGTGAGAATAATCAGTCAATGTCCCCTTGGCTCTTAGAAATACAGTGACCACTGGTGGCCTCCTGGGCATTTGCATGCATGTAGTGCTGCTGGTGAGGGATGTTGTTCTTGTCCCATCCAATCTGCGCCCCCAGTACAGTGTGGTGGTACCTGTGATGTATCAAAAGATGGTGGTAGTTTTTTTAGTGGTAGAAGTTAGTCGGAAGAATCGTTCCATACTTCCTAGTTCTCTTCTGTGCACAGTGGTGAGGACTATTACTGTAAGCATGAAAAAACACACAAATTGCGTGGATATAACAGAAATAATTGGTGATTCTAAATAAAAAACTGATGAGACAGGGGATGAGAGGATTTTCTTTAGGAGCTGGAGAGCTCAGTAAGTTTGGAGCCTGTCTGGCCCCTGACAGCTCTTCACTGCTGTTCTTGAGCTGCGAACTACAACAGCCCACTATTAAAAGCCCTTGGATTCACTTCAAAGGCACTGTCCCTTGTATTGAACAGAAATGCACCATGTCGTCAATTACTCATGCTGCTGAGCTAACACAGATGTTATTAATTACAGACTAGGCTTCATTTCAGCATTAAGCACAACCTTAAAAAAGGCGTCTTTGAATTGCACTGAACATGAATGCAGTGACAGCATTGCAGGTATACAAGGTTTCTAACAGATATCTCATCTGAAAGACGCCCATAGAGAAATATTCCAATGTCTCACTGTGGCATATTTATTTGGGATCTTGCCCTTTCCATGTACAGTACTTTGTTTAACATCGTTCATGTTCAGATGAGAAAAAAATACAAAACTGTGACATTAAAGCAAAAAGATTTGCTTGATTTTTTATTGCTCACGACGGTGCATTTTTTCTCTAAATCCATCCATTTCTTATTCGAAAGCTACTTGTACTGGATAAAAGCAGCAACTCACCGTCTTTCTTAAAAGTATACCAGGTGATTCTGTGAGAATTTGGTAGAATACAAGTTTTTCACAGGGCACATGGAAGAACCAGTTGATCAAAAGCGATTGGTAGAGCACCAGTCTATCACGGCACCAGGTAGAGCACCAGTTTATCACAGGGAACATGGTAGAACACCAGTTTATCACAGGGCACATGGTAGAACACCAGTTGATCAAAGGGCACCAGGTAGAACACCAGTCTATCAAAGGGCACCATATAGAACACCAGTTCATTACATTGCCCAAAGTTGAACACCAGTCTATTGCACGGAAGATCACAGAGGGAAAGATAATTTAAACATATTGATTTCACCCCCCTGTATATTTAATACAGTGTAATATGGTTGGTATTGTCAGTTTTAATGGTACTCATCATGAATCCCACATTCAAACAGGGACTAAAGATGTACAGTTATACCCATGTTAAAGCCCTTCACATTGCGATGGACTGTACTGAACATTATAAAGGTCAGTGCACTGGAAATAGCCACTTTTATTGACTGTTTGATTTAAGTGATTTCCAAAAGGATCTGCTGGCCAGCTACAAAAAAGGCTTTCAGAGCTTGTGACCTCAAGGCTCTTGTTCCGAATGCCACCGCGCTGTGCCCTTGTGGGCAGCTGTCGCGGTGGGGTTTGTTTGCAGAAGCTTCTGCCGCTCTGTCAATGCCGGCCTTGTCCTTGTGAGATTCCGCCGTTTCCCTGGCCTCTCCGGGCTGGAGGGGCGCTGCCGGGACGAGGTGCCAAGAATGGCAGGGCTGCCCCGAGCGATCAATCCAATCATTGTCTCTCTGTCGGGGAGCTTCGGAACGTAATGACTCTGCTTTTAGGAACACGGGGACTTATAAAGGAGCAACCAGTGGAAAAATAGCGCCATTCATGGGCCTGACTTCCAAAAAAAAGCCCACATTTCCTTCCTGTTTTCTGGTCTCGCATGAGCACAGGTTAACCACAGTTCATGGCTCATTATAAAAGCTGTAGATTTTTGTAAATGCTGTTTCAATTTTATTCCCTGTCTTTTGAATAATACCAGTGATGCTAAAATGTATAATCCAACAAATTTGTGGGTGAACTAGCAGTCATCCCTACAGTTCCTACTTTGACTAATGTGACCATAGATTGAGAAATTTAGTGATTACAGTATATTCAGTGCAGTCTCTCCTGTCCTCAGATGATGGGTGGCAAGATCTTATCAGATGAATTACATTCCCGTTTGAGGATGCCTTCCAGGCAAATCTTAATAGACAGACATTTCATTTTTTAAAGTATTTACTTACGATGGATCATAAGTCTTAACTGATCCCATAGCCGGCAGCATAGTTATTAAACGTCATTTCAACATGAACACGACATACTGTAGAATCATGCTGTAAATTGTAATGAGCACAGTAAGTGCATGTTCTCTGGAACTCATAAATTCATTCTGTCTACAGCTTTGGACAGTGGGATGAGGAGAAGCTCACTCAAATACACTACAGTATAGAACAGTGCAGAATATTCATGATTGTCTATGCAAACATTTAGCTGTGGATGGATGCCATCAGTAGCTCATGTGCCCAGTGGATGAAATGTGTGATAGTCATGGTGTGGGAGTAGGAAAATTAAGCCAAGTAATCTTTGATGTCAGAATATGATCTTTACTTTATGAAAGAAATGATAACAGTCCTTAGAGCAAAAGGGATCACCAGATGGCTTCCCCATTGTGATTCAGTTAATAATGCTAATTAAAGCTTTAAAAGCAGGCTGACATTCTCATGTCTGGTTTGTGGTTTTAGGTAAGTCTGAAGTCAGTGTCCAGCTGGACCTGGAGGCTGAATTCCACTTCACTCACCTCATCATGACCTTTAAGGTGAGTCTTTGCTCCAGTCACCCCGAGTCTTGTTCCTGCACCTCGTTCTGGAGAATTTAGATCTGCCAATGCAGAGATCTGCCTATCTGTCCTGACACCATTTCCCAGAAAGAGGAAAGGATGCTGCTATTGCTCTGTTATTTCATTGTTTAGGAGTAATAAACTGTTGATGTGATGAAGGATACATTTTCAAATCAGCGTCTCTCACTGTTTCTTTTCAGTGACCATATATGAATAAAGTGCTACACACGACACCTATAGGTCTTCTTATACTATGTGTCATGGTGCTGTACAATAATATATATATTTTATAGCAAAGACAATATTGGAAAACGGCAACAGTTGAAGCAGAAATATTGTGAATCTTGGCCATTCTTTTTTTCGACAGACGTTTCGCCCTGCGGCCATGCTGATCGAACGCTCGGGTGATTTTGGGCGCACCTGGCAGGTGTACCGCTACTTTGCCTATGACTGTGCCAGCGTCTTCCCTGGCATCTCCCATGGTCCCCAGCGCAAGGTGGATGACGTGATCTGCGAGTCAAGGTACTCAGACATCGAACCTTCTACTGAGGGAGAGGTGAGCAGCACAGATATAGATAGGTGTCTGAAAATTAAATATGGCCTTTGGACAGAGTTAAATCGGCGGTAAGGATGTGGAGAGCTCTGCTGAACTGCACGCCCTGGTCTCATCTTTAAACTTTATTGTTTCTGTGTGGAAGCACTGCCTAGTACGTTTTCACTGCGCTCCCTTCTAATGAGAAAATCTGTTCTCTTTTTCTTCAAGGTGATTTACAGGGTTTTAGATCCATCCATCCCGATAAAAGACCCCTACAGCCCTAACATTCAGAGTAAGTACAGTCTGAATCAGTGAGGGGGGTGTTGGTTTGCATTGCATCATTGGGAGAAACAAACACAGATCTTATTGGGCATTCTGTGGTCAGAAGAACTGTTTATCTTCTTTAATAAAGTTGCCATCTATGTTTTAACTTAACACAAAACTGAAAAATTGTTTAAGCATTGAAACATTACACTTGTTTTAGAAAATGGGACTCACATTTAGCTGCAATTGTAGAAATTGTTTAATTGTTTTGGTTTCTTTTCCAAGAAGAAGTGCAAACTTATTTACTAATTTCTCTTTGTGTCTATCAGTAGTTTACCTTAAACTCTAACAAACAGGCAGTGAAAGTTCTGATAAGAAACACATTTTACCTAGAAAAATTGAAAAACGAGAGCTGAATTTCAGTATCCTGTACAGGTTAAAACTGAGTTTGCAGTACATGCTGGAGTAAGATTTTATTTCATATGCTACAGCAGAGTTTGATGGTTGGATAAAATAAATGGAATCTGCTTGCTTAGTGTACATTGGTGGCTGCAGAACATTCAAAAAATTGTTGTCTTGAAGAAAGGCAATAATTGAGTTTCCAGCTGTACCATTCGAGCCAGGAGAAATGTAGAGATACTGTATGTGGAGATTACATTTAGGATGGATTTCTTTTTATTTACACTACCTCCATTTCTTGTTACATGGATTTTTAATGAATTATGGTCTGACATGGTCTGATAGTACAGTTCCAGATATGTAGTTTGTCTGTGTGGTTTCGTTTACATTTTTGCAGACATCTTTACCCAGAGTCACATACAGCATGTACTGTACAATAATCATATTATAATTTATATGATGAACCATCACATTTTCCATAGGCAACTGCAACCTAGTTAAACTCAGTTACATAGTTGCTGAGATAGAGCCCTATAATAATATTTTGTTATATCATTAGCTATTGAAGTAAGTCATTTATTACAAGGCACAGAATGAATAACACAGCTGGTGAACAGCAAGATCAAATGCAGCTCTGATGATGAATTGTGGGAGTCAGTGTAGACAGGGTGTACCACTCTCAGGTGCAATATGAAAAGATGAGTTTTAAGGTGGCAAAGGATAATGAACAGATCCATTGTTAGGTTTCACCCTTCAGCTTCTATCAATAAACTCTGCCTGATAACTTTAGTTCTGCTATGGCTGTATGTAAGTACAGTAGCTTTGTTCCACTGTCTCCATTCCTGTCTTATTGTTTTAGCAAGACTTAAGTGAAACTTCCTTATGTGAAGGAAATGAATTGTATTTCCTTCACTCGCTGCCGTGGGGAAACAGTCTAGCCTATGAGAAAGGATGTGGGGAGATAAGAAAAGGCGTGTCGATATATTTAATGTTATTGTTTTATTGTTTTTTTATACTTTCTTTATGGTCTACCCACACGAGGAGTAAATACTCTCATTTTCCACTGGGTCCATTTCAGACATACTGTAACTGTGGGTCTCATTTGTAAGGCATTTATTGTGGGGGAATCATAACACGGATAATAACCTATGGGTTTAAGTGTGACAAAACATAAAAGCTAGCATGATGACCAAATAATTCATTTTATTTATTTTTTGTCTGTGTGACTGGCTGCTTGAAGACATCAAGACATTTCAGAGAACTTAATATTATATCTATTTTACAAGCCCTAGATAACCTGGAATATACACTTGTTTTCTGTCTTGTCAAGGTCCTGAAATCGATCTCATAAAATGACAAGTGCAAAGTTGCTCTGATTAATTTGTAATGATAGTGGTGTTTGAAGAGTCTTTAATATTCTGTAATATCTTTCATCTGAAGTTTGTCATCTTCTTATTTATTTTTAAATGTTTGTATTATTTGAGTGCATTGGAGTTTTTATCGTTCTAAATTGTGTTCTCTCCTTTTATACAATATACTGCATACACTGTACTGTATACAATGCATACTACTTGCCTTTTATATATACACAGATTTAAATGCCTGTGTTTATATGTAACAGCTTTTTAAAAGCCAAAATTTAACATTTATTGCTTTTAATTGAGAGCATTTGATGATGTTCTCATGATACTCTTTGTATAATATTCTTCCAAATAGCAAGGGCATGTTTAATATAATTGGCCATAAAGTGGAATATTCAGGTTGTCAAAGCTCATATTTCAGAGAGAGTATCTATTTTTTCATAATTATCTTGATATTACAATTCACATAACTTTTCTGAATAATGTATGGAGAATAGATGGACTGTGACAGAACTACTGTAGGCTCTGGTATTTAGATTACGTCCATATTTAAAGTCTTAACAAACAAACAGTAGCCAAGCCACTCTGTTTATGTTTCTTCCCTCGTGATGCTCACATCTGTTTTGTTCTGCCTGGCTCTGCTACCTTCCCCATGTATAGTTAAACTTTGGGCCTGTTATGTTTGGGTGGCTGCCAGTTCCTTCTGCCTGCGGTCTCATTTTGGGTGCTTCCCTCAAGCAGGAAACTCAGCGATTGAGCTGGTAGTGCATGTCTTGTGAACAGAAGTGTGGTTTAGCAGAGGTCAGGGAGATATCTGAACATTCTCTTCCATAATGCTTGCAGAAGTGTCATGGAAATTGTTTTATGTCTTTCTTGGATCACAGCACATTTTGGAAAATACAGATGTTAGGAAAGAGCTCCTTTTAGGGGCTTAAACCGGTGTGCTATACCGTGCTCAATTTCAAAGCATTCAAGCATGGTTGTCCTTCTGTAGATTCCAAACTTTCCCTGCGGTTCGTCTGTGTTGTGTTACGTTAAGCGGGTATCTCCGGATTTGACGATAAGGCAATAGGGACAGTTCAAATTTGATACATTAAACGGGGATATCTAAGATATTTGAAACACTTGACCATGTTTAGAAATGAACATTTTGGCATCATGCATCATGCAAAGGGGAAACATTTCATGAGCTGGTAGGCAACTTGCAATGAGCTCAGTTTTCTAACCTCCCAGCCGTGTGTGTTCCGAGTGTCACCCCTGTGGAAATGGGCTGCCCGACTTCTTGTGTTCCATGCGAGGAGGGCGCCAAGGCACCTTCTCAGGTCTAATCTCCTTTTCCTGTCCGCTCCCTCCAGACCAGCTGAAGATCACCAACCTGCGTGTGAACTTTACCAAGCTGCACACGCTGGGAGACAACCTGCTGGACTCGCGCGTGGAGATCAAGGAGAAGTATTACTACGCCATATATGAGCTGGTGGTCCGGGGCAACTGCTTCTGCTATGGCCACGCCTCCGAGTGTGCCCCCATCGATGGCATCAGGGATGACATCGAGGGCATGGTGAGGGCCGTGTGGCGCTCTGCATGTGAAGGTCCTGTGCTGTGCACATAGATTAATCCAGATCCAAATGACACATCACAAACAACAAGGCACCCCTGGTATAGCAGTCTGAGCCCATTCTGATTTTATAAGCTGCACGCTCTGTTGTTAACTAGTACCAGGTGTTGGGTATTTGAAGTTTAGTGTTTTGGAGTAAATGTGCATAAAATCGCATTGGGAGTTCATGTAAAAGCAAAACCCTGCAGTTTTTAGGTTGTAAAAGCTCTAGTATTGGAAACTGTGCAGTTAGAGTCTTGCTTTCTTTCCCTCTAAATTATATATGAACTGAGTGAAAAATGAGTATTATTGTGGAATCCTGTGGGTTTTGTGGAGAGCACTTGTTGAAGGTGTCCCTGTGATTCTGTTCACTGGAAGGGGGCGGGTCTGACATTGACTTACAGAAATTATCCAGAAAACTCTAGTACTGGTGTTGACATGAGATACATACAGTATATGCTGCATGGTAACATCTGATTTTCAATATAGGAATGGCATAAGAACCAGGTTACTCTTCTGCAATCTGGATTGTTAGAATAAAACAAAATAAACAGCAAAATAATAAGAGCTGGTGGTAATAAAGGCAAGGAAGGCAATTCGGAAATGTTTGGGGGGGAACCGCAATCGATTCTTGTGGAATGTGTTTCCAAGGTACATGGCAGGTGTGTCTGCAAGCACAACACGAAGGGCCTGAACTGCGAACAGTGTGAAGACTTCTACAACGACCGGCCCTGGAGGCCTGCTGAGGGCCGGAACACCAACGCCTGTGAGAGTGAGTCTGGACCGCCACTGTGACGTTTGACCTTTATGCTTCCCCTTAAGAAAACAGCACCGTAGAACTCTGAGGTGTCACACCCCCGTTTCGGGGTAGAAATTTGAAAGTTCCTGTAGTACTTTCTTGAACATTTCTTCTCCATTATCCAAAAGGGCCCTGGATGGCTTAGCCTGGCAGGCAGTATTTTATTTATATTGATGAATAAGGCCTTTGTTTCCAGGGTTGTGTTCAGGGTCCAACACGGATGAGAAGTCAAGCAGCTTCCAAGCTAATCCAACAACAGCTAAAGCATCAAGAAGTTCAACATCTCTAGTGGAAACTGTATCTCGAGTGAATGTTGCTTTACTCGGATGGGATTTTCTGAAGCTGAAGAAACTTAGAAAATGTTGCTAGAAATATGTCAGTTTGCCCTATATTCCTAAATAGATCTCTTCAGAAATAAAACATGAGCCTCGGAATAAGACTAGTCAATGAAATGCGGACACATTATAATTTTTTGGGTAGTAGTTAGTAGAATTAAAGAAAAGCTATTTGTCCTTTTGTTTTAATATAATATGATATTAATGCAACACCCCAACCAGATTGTACTTTCTGATTTTCCATCCTTTACAGAATATACAGTATGAATGGATCCGTAAGAATACATACAAAAGGCTGATAGTCACCCAGTGATTACAAGAGATATCAATAATCCTGTTTCTCAGTGTCTAGTGTCAACAACATTCCTAAGACATTGAGCCTGAACCGAGTAATGTTGTCATCAGCTTTTTTTTGTGAAATTATAATGGTGAGGTCTTGGAAAATAATCTTCCGGTGTTCTGTATTTGTAAAGCAGCTCAAAACATTAAAGGTGAAGTGTGGCCACAAGCCAGGCAGGTCTAAGCGTGTGCTCTTGTCGCTTTTTAGAATGCAACTGCAATGGTCACTCCAGCCGTTGTCACTTTGACATGGCGGTGTACCAGGCCACAGGGAATGTGAGCGGAGGCGTTTGTGACGACTGCCTCCACAACACCATGGGCCGCAACTGCGAGATGTGCAAACCCTTCTACTACCAGGACCCCTCCCGGGACATCAGAGACCCCGGCGTCTGTGTGGGTAGGTGAAGGAGATGAGCCTCCCTCGGGTCAGTGTCCTTACACAAACTCCCCTACTCTGTCTAGTTCTGTAAGCCTTAAAGGGGAACTGCAGTCTCAATTTCTCAGACTGGTTATTCGAAAAAATATACACATTTCGAGTTAAGCACAAAATCGGGATCTTTGTGAAAGAACTGCCATGCTGCCACAAACTTATATTCGAGCTCTCGCGAATTACGACACAATGTGGCCCTTCCTGCTCACTAGTTTCTGTAATGACTAATGTAATGCGATGTACGAGCGAATAAATACAGGCTGTGCAGCAAACGCTTCGTTGCAGAAATGTTCCAACGTGATCTGCATGCAGAGTTAACACGTAAGTAGTATTTGTTACCGCCTCAAAATCGAAAGCAATATTTCAAGCGGATTAAAAGAGATGAATTCACAAGCCTGCTTGTTTACCATGTCATAGGGCCGCACACATCATCTGAAGTGTGGTTGCCTCGTTCTGAATCGCAGAACATGGTACTGCTCGTACCTGGACATTTTGTCTATTATGTGGTATAAATAAGAGGTTTTACAAGTTACTGTATGCATTTTACTTTCATTGCAGTTTGAAATGCACTCATCAAGGCTGTTTTTTTCTAACCCAAAAATATGAAAATAGCGTTGCAGTTTCCCTTTAATACGAAAAAGCTGGAAATCTTCAGTATGTCTTGCTTTGCAAAATCTTCCTAGCTGAGTTTCTACTAATTCTTTTTTCGTCTTGCAAATGACATTCTCCAGTTCAAAAAAGTACAAGGAATGCCTTTTACATTTAAAGACATTTAATTGCCAGCAACTACTGCTGCACGCTGTATCGTTGTGCATTTGATAAATAAACTTTGATTGGTTGATTGGTTGGTTGCACTTGACATTAATTTGTTTTGCACCATCAGTGCAAGAAAACAATTGGTGCCACGCCAGTGTCTCTCCCTGGTGAGCGCCAGTGTGTCACGGAAGCTCTTCCCGTCCACAGCCTGCGACTGCGACCCAGATGGCTCTCTGAATGGGGGGATCTGTGACGGGCACGACGACTCAGCCCTGGGCATGATCGCTGGCCAGTGCCGCTGCAAGGACCACGTGGAGGGGCCGCGCTGTGACAAGTGCAAGCCGGGCTTCTTCGGACTGAGCGCCGACAACGCGCAGGGCTGCCAGCGTGAGTAAGGGACATTGCAGGGGCACAGGCAGAGCTGCTGTAGCGATTCAGGGGTTTGGAGCAGTAATACCTTATGGCTACTAGGAATTAATCAATCAGGACAAAGAGCACTGTACAGCACACACATGCATTCAGAGATTATATTATAGAATTGTATTAATACAATAATCAAGCATGCCGGATAAACCAATACAAGAGAAAAATATGAATTCATCAGTCAGGATACTTGCAAAAGGGTGATAAGTCAATCCTGTTTATCAGAGTCCAGTCTCAGCAACATTCCTAAGGAGTTGCCTCAGAGGAGATGAACTTGCGGGACTTTATTCTCAGCTCAAGGCCAGAGAAAGATTATTATTACAATCTTTCCAAACACTTACTGTAATTCTATGGCTTGCCGCAAACCTTGCTGCTATTCCAAGGCCAAATTATTATTTATTTGCTAAGTGGACCCAGACATCTCACACAGATACTGATCAGTGCACTAATTTTACAGTAGGGGAGTTTAATATGCACAAAAAATAAAATCGAAATAACAAACGCAGTCAATTACCATATCAAAGTCAAAAGAAGGTCTCGATGTGAGTTGGTCACGAATGATTAAAAACACAATACATGACTCCGGAAGATTGACAGGTTCTTTTTCATAATGCCAGGCTGACATCGCCTTCACATCACCAAAATAAACACTTACCTCTTGGTAGAAAATGTAAAAGGTCACATACTGTTTATTGCCTGCACGAACTCCTGAATTCCCATCTTTGCTGTTTTATGTGATTCTGTACATAATGGGTTGTTTTATAAGAAATGGAGCACTGTAGACATTTTATACATAATCATGATTTTCTCAGCACAGGCTTTTCCCATATTCTTAGAAAAATATAGACAGCTGTGGACAGTATGTGTAGGGCTTAAATAAACCAGGCACAAACAAATTAGTGCTGATCTTGGTTTTGTTTCTCAAAGCTTGGTATTCTTACTTACTCGTTCTGTTAACAGAAACTAATGATCACATCTGTGTGAATTTAGATGGAAGTCCATTTTAATATCAGTCAAGGAGCCCTTCTTTATAGTTCTTTTTCTAGTGTTGAGCTCCTATGGAAAAAAAAATGAGTGAGAAACTTGAAAAGACAGGTGATCAAAACATTAAGTAGCTTTTATTTTTCTGCGAATTTACTAACATCTATAATATGAGTGTTGGAAGTCTATGTTTAGTAGCATAGAGTGGATGTGTGCTTCAGGGCACCTGTTTGAGCTGTTTGAGTGTAATCTCAACCTTAGAGTGCTTCTCCATGTCTGACCCCCAGCCTGTCAGTGTGACCCCCGGGGCACCGTGTCTGAAGGAGCTCAGTGTGACCCTGTCAGTGGAGACTGCTACTGCAAACGTCTGGTCACTGGCCACAACTGCAACCAGTGTCTGGTAGGAGCTCCAGCTGCCTCTATGCCAGTTTTGAATACCTACTCTTAAAATGGTAATGTGGGGCACAGGTGTTTGCTATGACCTGTTCATCCTGCACACCTGCTGAGGTTGCAGTGGGGCTTTGGAGTGTTACAATGAGGCTGTCCAAGCATAAGTTTCTCCTCTCGTTTATCTAATAATTCCTTCAATTTGCTCTTATTTGATGAACTTCACGACCATTTTATGACTGATGATGTGAATCATCTGATTCACACTGCATAGTTTAGGGTGAGAAACTGGAAAAGTGGTCGAGGTTATCAGAAGGCTATTCAAAGAAAATGCGACGACTGGCCAAGAATTGCATTTCACACCTTATCTTTATTTTTTGTTTAAACAACATGGAATTTTGGACACGTCAAAAGTGCCAGTCCGCCTGAAAACAACAATACTTTTGTTCAATCTGAAAAACTAAATACCTGTACAGTCCTCTTTGAGTTTAAAATTGGGTTTAAAGCTTAAAACATGGAAGATCCTTGGTAATTTTATATGTAGTTTTTACTTTAAAGAAAATACTTCATTTTAAAAATCTGCTTCTCTAAATCCCTTCTGCAAATCCCTCATTTCCTATGTGGGCCAGTAACACTATCCAGGGAAGTTCATTCCATACTGGGAACTTAATCTAATTTTAGTTCAAGGCTTTAGTCCTGTGTCTCTGGAGTCTGCTTTCACGCTAATTGTAATTAGAGTTACTAATACATACTGTAACTAAATTGAATTCAATCTGGCTAACTAAACAAACCCCCTTTTACTTAGTGGGCTTCTGAAGTATTATGTACAAGTCTCATACAAAGCCACACTGTTTATCAGAGCATTTGGGAGCCCCACCTGTATAATCTCATATTCTGCTTGAATATGAGATTATACATCTGTTGTCACATGGTCAATTACTTAACAGTAGGTTGAAATTAGTTTGTATGGTCTTATACTGTAATGTTAAACTTAAACCATGGTTAATTTTGTTATTAAACACTCAAAGTCGTAAATCCAATTTCTCTTTGTTAACTAAGAGCCAGTGTTTTTTACATAGGTGTTTAGAATACAGGATTTGGAAAACAAGAATGGTTGAAGTGACAAAGTAGAATGTGGTTGCTGTTCCTAAACTGTTTGCTCCTTTTTCTAGCCTGAGCACTGGGCGCTGAGTCATGACCTTCATGGCTGCCGAGCATGTGACTGCGATGTGGGTGGAGCCACTGACAACCAGTGAGTGATCCTGCTAAATAGAGTTCCCTGCCAGGAGAGGGGCTTGTGCTAAACTGAAACGCCCACTAAACAGAGACCCCATTAATGAAAGGCTCCCAATAAACAGAGGAACCCCTTTAAGAACAGACTGCCTCTAATCAGAGAGACCCCTATTAGAGGTTCCCTCTAAACAGACCCCATTAAAAAGAGACACCCACTAAAATAGAGATATGCTCATTAATGAAAGACTCCCAATAAGCAGAGAAACACCATTAAGTCCAGACTCCTTTTATGAGAGGTTCCTTGTAAACAGATAGACCCCATTAAAGAGACACCCACTAAAACAGACATATGCCCATTAATGAAAGACTCCCAATAAACAAAGTTAAACAGAGAGTCCTATAAGACACCCCCCCCCTAATAAACAGAGGCTGGCTTTCACTGCACACTATTTAATCTAATGATGAATCTTGCAGATATGTGAAGGAGCCCTGCTGAAGTAATGCGAAACTTGAGCAGTATGTTTAAATTTGAAAAAGGAGTGAGAAAATGTAATGTGAACTGGAGTGCTGTTTCTATATAAAAAAGGCATATAGCACAGCACAGAAATACATTTAAAAAGCAATGTTTGAATATGGTTAAAAAAATGGATTTGTGCAGGATTTTGTGATTTACTCATATTAGCTTTGCTATTTTTACAAGTTTAAGCCTTGAAAAGCAAAGAGATCCTATACATTATATTATTAATATGTCACATACTGTGAATATGTCCTGTGTTAAGTGTGGTTTCATTTAGAGAATCTATGTACAGTATCTGCAGGCAATTTGATCTAAAACAATCCTCATTTCTTTCGGCAGTAAATTGAACATAATTGATTCTGCACTGGGCAGCATGTGGCACATGCGGCCCTGGATTCAGGTCCTGGGGTGCTATCTGTGTGGAGTTTGTATCTTCCCCTCGTGTTTGCGTGGATCTCTGAGTGCTCTGCTTTCCTCCAGCAGTCCAAAAACCTTTTTGTGTCTGTGTGTCTGCCCTGCAGTGGACTGACGTCCCTTCCTGTATCCTGCCTTGCACCCGTTGTTGGCTGGGATAGACTCCAGCTCCTCTGCAACCCTGTACTTGCTAAAGTGGTTATAAAATTAGCGATTGGATGGGTGAATCTGCACCTTCTGTAGAAGCGAGGGTGCTTCTTCATGACTTCCTGGATGACTTCAGCATTATGATTGGCTGAAAGTCTGAAGGCGACCCCTTGGTCTCTCCTCAGCTGCTCCATGGAGACTGGGCAGTGCCGCTGTCGCAGTCACATGACGGGTCGCCAGTGTTCCCAGGTGGAGTCGGGGTTCTACTTCATGGCTCTGGACCACTACATCTATGAGGCTGAGGTTTCACACATAGGCCAGGTAAACCCACTTTTGTCAGGGAGACGCTTCAAACAGAGGCCCCAAGAAGATTTTGTGGTCTACAGCGTGTTTCTTTGGAGAGGAACTCCCATTGACTTTCTTAACTGAAACCTTAATTCTTTGCGGAGCTAAATAAATGGTTTTCTGACTTCTGTATTTTCTAATAATCACTGGGAAAGACAAAAGGTTCTCTTAAAATTTGGACTTTTGTCAGAATGAGAATCAGATTTTCTTTTCATTGGACGTAAATAATAATTGTACCAGAAACCAATGACTTTGTAGCTGAGAGTCTCCTCTTTTTTCACGTTTCGCATATACTGAAGAGTAAAATAATTTTGCAAGATAACAAGAACGAGAAATGAATGCGTGTCTGCCTCCGTAACACGTCAGATACTTCCAAGGATAACTAACGTGTCCCGTATCTTGGATGCAACGTTTGCCAGACCTCTGTTACTGTCATAAGTGTCAGCAAGGATGGCAACACAGAGGAGCAGTGCAGTGTGTGCGTGCTGCAGCTCCAGTGTGCCTGAGTCTGCTGTTTGAACAGGGCTGCTCAGTGGTGGAGAGGGAGCTCCAGCCTGGCCGTCCCCCATCCTGGACTGGTACTGGTTTCGTCAAGGTTCCTGAGGGCAGCACCCTGGAATTCTACATCAGCAACATTCCCTTCTCCATGGAGTACGATATGCTCATCCGGTATGAGCCCCAGGTACGGGTGACTTTTTCTCTCAGGTCTGCGTCAGGCTAGTGACTTACAGAATATTACTTCCAGAAGGCTGCACTTGACTTTGAGGCAGGTAGGGCAGGAAGAATTGCAGCTATCTTGCCCGCGGTGATGCCAGTGAAATCTCTCTAGACTGCACAGCCCTTATCTGCTTTCGCCATTTGCAAATCTTATGATGAAGACAGAACACTTCCCCCTACGTTGCTCCAGAAACGAAACAAGAACAAACCGTCTTTCCGTTTCTTGAGGAAAAGGTACGCAAGCTTTTATTTCCAACCCCCTGACCTCTGGACAGGGTGCCGCGGCTGAAGCAGGTGTTGGCGGAGAAGGTGATTCTGTAATCGTGTGCGTTTCAGCTGCCGAAGGAGTGGAAGGAGGTGCGAGTGACGCTGGTGAGGCCAGGGCCCATCCCCACCAGCAGCCCCTGTGGGAACACCATCCCCGCGGACGACCTGCTATCCGTCTCCCTCCCCTCTGCATCCAGGTCAGGTGCAGCGCCTTCTCATGATTACAGTCATTGCCTTCATACAGTATATTGACTGTGGCCATGTTTTTCTGAAACTGCCATAAAGAGACATTTTTTTCCGGCTTTCTTTTTTGTCGCCAGTCTTTTGTATTGATTAACATTTTGCAAATAGAGAAATAGAACATATACTAACACAGCAACAAAGAATTTTTCTCCAACCGCTACTCCTCCCCTCCGCCCCTAACAAAATCACAAGCTTTCAGCCTTCCCAACCCATCCCACAAAGGAATGCTAAAAAGACTAAATTAGTAAGTTATATAATAAATATAACAGTGCCCCTGTGTCATCAACTGCTGCCTCCAATCTTACAAAGATTGTAACCTTTCCCGTTGCCATGGTTGCAAGAAGTAGATGGTTCAACAATGACCACACAGGAAAGGCCAGGGCCCAACCAGGAGCACCAGGGAAGAGGTGGAGCACAAGCATTAGTTGTGTTGTAGCCAGCTACTCTTTTTTTATAGCATCAGTAGGCTAAATGATAACCGATCATTCAATAACAGGACAGGGGAAAACAGAGAACATTCTTTTGAAGAATCGCAGATAGAATTGCAAGGACCTCTTTCCAAAGCACAGTTCATATCATAAACATTTTCCTCCCTGGGAGGAATCGTACATGTTATTCTATATATGGGATTCAAAATAGAAAATGCAGCATGAATTGAAATCAAACACTATTTTAGTCCCTTAGTGATCTGTGCTAACAAAAATGCTCGACTGAGTTTCAAAGAATATTGCTCATGACTCCTTTTAGCATGTTTGCAGAAACATGTCTTTACGGTTAGTGTCACTTTGAATTTTGGAGAACAGAAGTACGTTTTTGCTTTTTAGAGATACTTTTCCACAGGAACAACAGCAGATAAGTGTCTCCATGGAGTTTACCTCACCATCAGAGCAGGCAGGCAGGTTTTTGTTGCCTTTCATTCCCACGTGACTGTGTGAGTCAGGGTTTTCAGTTGTGCCTGTTACCAAAAAAAGTAAAAAAAACAGTAAGGATAAGATGCAACTTTAAATGGTACTCTCCATGCCAGCCTTTCTCAACTTCTCCCCCAGTGTGGTCTGATTATTTCCCAGAAGCAAGCCAAAGTATCTTACTGAGGATAAGCAGTTTATGTGTGATTATTACTGCTGGCAGCTTTGTACTACTGTACTTTCGATTCCAAATAGAGCCACAGCTTGCTCATTCTCAGGTTTTTGCTTTTTATCTTTGATGTGGACCCTGATACTTCAGTGGGCCTTGAGGAGTGAAGGGATGAGAAGGTCTCAGGTGAGGTTTATGAGCTACAAGACAGGTTTGTCATGTTACTAGCCGGCACAGGTTACATGCATCTCACAGATTGTGGTGGTTGGTCTGTGACAGGTATGTGGTGCTGCCCCAGCCTATCTGTCTGGAGAGAGGAGTGAGTTACACTCTCCGCCTGGAGTTCAGCCGCTACCTCACCAGGGAGAAGGTCCCCAACGCCAGCATCCTCATTGACTCGGTGAGTCTCCAGCGCAGAGAGATACAGATCCCTGCCCCCTTCCCTGGAGCGGTTCATTTTGCTTTGATACACCTACACACCTTATCAGCTCCACACACATCTGACGACAGCTATTCAAACACAAACACCTGAGGAAAGCTCACCTGCCAAATGTTGCATTTTGTACTATTTCTCTTTCTTCCTGACAGTGGAATTAACCTCAGAACAAATAATTGTTCCTATTCTGATGTATACTTCATCTCAATATCTTCTAAACCAACTGGCCATTTATTATAAACAACATTCCACTCTCTTGTGTACTTTTCACTGGCGTGCTCTATCATCATTGTTGCAGTGATGGTGTTTAAAAAGTTCAAGTTCCACCTCGCAGGATGGAAGTCCGATGTGCTCTGTTTCACTCTTTGCCCTCGGCCCTCTGCCCTCGGCCCCGTCTCTCTACAGATAGTCCTGCTACCTCGTTACTCCTCCCTGGAGATGTTCATCGCCGGCGACCCTGCAGCCATTAGCCGCAAGGAGAGCTTTGAGCGCTACCACTGCCACGACGCGTCAAAGGCCGTGGTCAGGCCACAGCTGAGTGACGTCTGCGCCAAGCTCCTCAACAGCATGTCTGCCATCATCCATGATGGAGCTCTGCGTGAGTGCCCTGGCCGTGTGTGTGTGTTTGTGTGTGTGTGCTTTGCGTCCATTAGTCCATTAATAGATTTTGTGTTCTTTTTTAAATATCAAACCCTAAAGCATTCTGAGATTGATTAAGAATTTTTGGACAGAAGATATAAATCCTTTAGTGACCTTGTAATAGTGGCTGCCACAGTTTCAGCATCTTGTGGGAAAAAAAAATAAGTTACCATCAGTACTTTCTTTGTTTTCGTAGTATTGTTGTAATATCCTATTTGTCTGTACTGAATGTGGTCGTGTTTTGTCCTGAGCGGTTTTCTCTATTATGTCCTCACATTGTCTCGAAGCCTGACGTGCTGTCTCTGTTTGCCCCCTCCTTCCTGTCTCCCTCCCTCCGCCTCTCCAGCATGCCAGTGTGACCCCCAGGGCTCTGTGAGTTCGGAGTGCGACCCGCGAGGAGGGCAGTGCCGATGCAAGCCCAACGTCACAGGCCGCCGATGTGACCAGTGTGCCCCGGGGACCTATGGATTCGGGCCAGCAGGCTGCAAGCGTGAGTGTCAGTGCAGAGCAGATAACTTGCATGCTCCTTAGCAGATCTCTAAAGGTAAACGGGGTCTTGAGTCATAGACTGGGAGAAGAGTTGTATTATTGTAGATTAGGCTTCATACGCACTATACAGTACAAATTGGATAATTCTGTAATTCTGAGGGTTCTGAAGTATTAATAGGGGACAGTTAACTATAATTGTGCTTGCTTTCTTTAATATTTTTAACTTAAAAAAGCAGCTTTTTTAAATTAATTTTTTAACCAAAATTCCTTAAGCCGTGTACAGTAGTTCAGATTTTTTCCAGACTTGCTGGGTCAGTCTCCCAGAAGACTTGGTTCCTTTAATGGTTTTGACTTAAAAATGCAGCTTTTTATTTTTTATCTAAAATTCCTGAAGTAAGCCCCATAGTTGAGGTGCTGCCGGACCTGCTGGGGCAGTCTCCCGGAAGGCCGCCCCGCGGGGTCGGGCACGCGCCACGGTTTCTCGCGCCGCATCACACCGCGGGCCGCCGCCTCCCTTTCCCCCGCAGCGTGCGAGTGCAGCCAGGAGGGCTCCCGGAGCCGTTTCTGCGAGCAGTACAGCGGGCAGTGCCAGTGCCGCCCGGGAGCCTTCGGCCCCCGCTGCGACCGCTGCCAGCCCGGGTACTGGGGCTTCCCCAACTGCCGGCAGTGCCAGTGTAACGGGCACGCGGAGGACTGCGAGCAGCGGACTGGCAGGTGCTTGGCCTGCCGAGACAACACCTCCGGGGACAAGTGTGAGAGGTGAGGCCTGTGGTTGAATTCGCCCTGCTAAATGTACGTGTCCCTTCCCAGTCTTCACCAAACCTTTTTACATTACACACCATTTAATCCTGCTTTCTCTGTGGAGAACAGCACAGAATTGAAATTAATAATTACAATACTATGTTGTCATAAGGTCTTTTACTACTACTACTGCACTCTGTGTAAAGCACTTTTCATATATATAAAGTGACTTGGGATGACTAATGAAACATCAAATACAAATAATGATACTTATTGTAAGTCATACTGTTGATTTTTTTTGCACCAACAAACTTTTTTTTGTGGAGTCCTTTGTCTGTTTTTACAATGACAACGTAATAAGATATGCCCTTTTTCTGACAGAATAAGCCGTGTGGCGTATTCTTACATTTTTTTCGCATCTGTTCATCAAGAAAAAACATATGTGGAGACTAAAAACATTCTGTGTAGAGCCACTGTAGAGCGGACCAAGCATACAGAAGTGACAGCTGGCAGTATTTGAACGTATTTTTCCTGCTGGGACTCAAAGGGCAGTATTGAGCTATAAAGTGGTCATTTTCCACAGATGTATTAATGGTTACTATGGGAACCCCTTGCTGGGCTCTGGAGGGCAGTGCCGCCCCTGCCCGTGCCCTGATGGGCCCACCAGTGGGCGACACTTTGCCGCTTCCTGTTACCAGGACAACCGCAACAGACAGGTGGTCTGCAATTGCAACCAGGGATACACAGGTCAGTGAAAACTTCGCTGTCTGTACCGGTAAGATCTGTCTTCCTAAGGCTATTATTACATTGTGCCAACAGAAGACAAAACAATCTCTTTGAAATACATTGTTTGTAGCAGACGTATCTGTTTCCTGATTTAAACAGCATCTAGCTCAAGGTCAGTGGTTCAAAAGTTTCCATTATTTAATTCGACTAGGTTTTGAACCAGTGGTTGTTCCTGTTATAATGCCAGAGTACTAAAGTTTTCTCAAATACTTTTCAGATAGCCTGAATCTTTAGTTTGTGTTTGCCCTGTAGAAATGCTTAAGGTATGGTAAGTTTCCGGATGTATACAATTAAAAGTGGGTGAAACTACTGTACATTTCTGCATTTTGAAAGTTTTTAAAAATCACTGGAATTTCCTTTTTTGTAACAGCCCAACCTGCATACAATATACAGTAGAGTCAAAACATGGGATAACAAGATAACAATATCTTGTTATTATCTTGCTGCTTGATAACATTATTCAGTTTATAACAATTATGTCTTCAGTAATGCATTGTTGGTCATTGATTACCTGTAATGCATCTGTAGTGGCAATCACAAACTGGACACTGCCCAGGACCTGTCTCAGAACCAGTCATTTACTCTTTCATACAGGACCTTTTGAAAGCTGTAGACACTGGGCTGGAAACTGAAACCTATAAGTTCTGAATTGTAAATGAATGAAAGATAGCTATGAAATATACCAAATAAATTGTCATGTGTTGTTCTCCAGCTTTCCTTTGTATTGTTTTTGGAAAGAAAATATCAGGAAAACCAAATTGTGTGAAATGTTTTGAGCACAGAGCCATTTCTTTGTAAGTGACTTTGAACCATTTGGGTTTGTTAACAAAGCTTAGAGAGCAGTGCTCGCACACTCTTTTGCTGACAAGACCAGGCTCACTTTTCCCAGCCAAGAAAGAGTACAATAATAATATCATGCAGTGTACATGTATGATAGATAAGTCCTATTTGTAACTGTCCTGCATTTTCTGTATACTCCAGCTTTGGCCCAGCTGAGAGTATGGACAGTTTGGTTATGTGCAGTAAGCTGCTAAGGTTTATTCCATTGTGTAATAGCAGCATGAGAGAAAAAATACAAAAGAGCTGTTAAGCTAGCCCAAGGAATTGAACACAATGGCACAGTGTATTGATTTTAATTCTGATATAAAAAGCAAATACACTGAAGAAACATTATTTGACTTGTGTTTTTCTGTTGACTGTAGTGTCATTTGTTATAGTGAACAACCTCATGTGGCAAACATTCCCCAATGTCTACAAAGGCTTGACAAAGTACTGAAGTGGTGCATTCAAGGTGTTTTGAAAAGCAGAATACAACAACATATGAATTTAAAAGTCATGCAATGATCTAGTTTTTAGAACGAGTCTTTCAGGAAGCAATTAAACTTTCTTGACATTTTGTTGAGTCTTCTCTGTTTTGTCTCTGAAGCCATACCTTGGTTGTAGAGTGTGTTTAAAGACACATCCAGATTCTATTCATGTGTCAATGTATTTGATTATGTGTGTGTGTTTGCTTGGTGAAGTCTACACAAATATAAACCAGCAGGTAAGGCACACAGAGGAGACAGTGAGATGTCTGACTGAGTAATAACTGTTGTTGTTTCCCCCTCCACACATCACAGGGATGGTTAAGCGTTCAGAGGGGATCTTAATGCGTGAGTAATGGTGACGCCCCCCCACAACCCCCCCGCATGGCTTCAGTTCCTTGCGGTGCTGTGCCACCCTCCCACACACACATATCCCAGCACAGACAGTGCTTTTAACGTTGGCTTTCCTGGGCTGGCCCACTGTAGGATAGGCAATCACCTGTTGCATATTAATAACAGCTGAGAAAAGCACCAGTGACTGGGAAAGAGCAATCAAACTGAACAATGACTGTGTGGGTGGGGGGCGTGTTATCACCGAGGTTTCTAAAACAAAAGCCTAGTCATAAAGCAGTCTGTGTTCTTGAAAAAACACACACACAATTTTGGGAAATCTCTCCTTGTTCTGTGGTTTGTCATTAGAAGTGTTCAGATTTCAGAGTCACCGCAAAACTATTTCAATCGCAACCTTGTTTTGTTCCTCCAGTATGTATTTAGGTCCAGCCAGAGCCTTCTGCTGCTTTCGCTTTTGCAGATGTAATGTGCTTGCTGTTTTGTAAAAGGATCGAGCAGTTTACACCAGCAGTATTGGGTTTCCCGCTTTTTATCAGGCAGGACATTTCGAAAACCAGTTGTCTGGCAGCAGGATTACGTGTTTAAACTCAGATCATCTGGTTTCTTTTTCACCTCTTTCTTGCTTTTAATATTCTGCATTTCTCATGTTTTTTGCAACTCAGTTTCCTAAGCAGCTAAAATATTAATTTTGGTGTCTGTAGCCCACCCCATCCTATCTCACAGACTTAATTAAGATCTTTAGAAGAGAGATACCCACAGAGGTATCATCAGTAACAGAGGTGACTGTCCAGATCATTTCTAAGTCACAAAAAGGATATGTCACACACAGTCTCAATGAGACTAATGAAGGTTAGCATTTTAAGAAAGCGTTCATAAAAATCATGAGACAGCATAATTAAATTATTACTTTTAAACTGTTCTGCATTTTGTGTAGCCTCTGTTTCATTCATTGAAACAAACACCACTTTTGGCCTGGCAGAGTTTGTGGAGAGTTTGATTATGTGTAGCAAGCTGCTAAGTCAGCTATATTCCATTGTGTTATAGCAGCATGAGAGAAAACACACAAATCCCAAGGATTTGAACCCTGTTTTTACCTGCTTTCTCATTCTGAGCTCAATACAGAATGTGTTCCCTAAATAGCTGGACTGTAGTTGAATTTACGTGTGCCACAAAACACAGTTATTTCAGAAATCTGTCCATTTTTTGTGACCGGTTAAATTCCTCTATTGGCTGAGCCTATGTAGCACAGTTCAGACACATCAGTCAAAGAACAAAAAGCCATCTGTTTTGTCACCAGATTAGAAAGCAACTCTTAAAGCCAACTGACTGTCATCAGACAGCTTCTGCAGAATTTTATGAAGAATTATTTTTTGGAATGCTGTTCTCTGTGGGAAAGCATGTACTGTAATTTCAGAGTGCCTGCTCAAGAACAGAGTGTAAACACTGAGTAGTACCTCCTGAGATGTAGGTGGTTTTATTCAAGATTTTAACAAATAGGAGGTTCTTTTGTTTTTGTGTCCTTAATTGTTTAGCTTTTTGTTAACCGATTTTAAAAACGGTTAGCTTTTATTCGTTTTACATTCATTTGGTTAATATTTGTTACTCTCTGCCTGTAGGAGACCCATTATGCCACAAACATATTAAAATATGTGTTGATACATTCTAAAAACAAAGAAACTCAACGTGATTTCATTATTTTTTTTATTTTCTGTTGCATTTGTGAGTTTTAATGTTTACCCACTAATCCCAAACCTACATATTGTTTAGGCCTCATTTTCTGGCCTAGTGGGTAGCATGCCTCTGATCTTCTCTGCCACTCGCAGAGGAGAAAATCATTAAAAGATCAGGTAAAGTATGCATACCCAGGATATGCTTGCCACATTTTCGCCTACATTGACTCACTGATGAGGCTTGTTTTTCTCTTTCACTCCATCTCTGAAATCTGCCAGGCTCCCGTTGCGATGAGTGCGCCCCTGGTTACTACGGCAACCCCATGCAGCCCGGGGGACGCTGCCAGCCATGCCAGTGTCACAACAACATCGACATCACCGACCCCGACTCCTGCGACCGCCGCACGGGGGAGTGCAAGAAATGCCTTTACAACACAGAGGGCCCCAACTGCGAGGTCTGCCGGCCGGGTTATTATGGCGACGCCACACGACGCAACTGCAGGAGTGCGTAAGAAAATGCCAGAGTGACTCCAGTAGAGATCCGGGGAGAGGTTTACCTCAGAGATACTTCAATATCCCGAGGCCATTCTGCACAGTTACTATTTAAGGATTTTTATTTTATGGTCTTGAGAATATGCGCCTCACTTTTAGAGTAAGAGCTATTTATTTCAATCACATACTGTACATGATAGGTGGAAGTCATGACTGAAGTTTTGAAACTGAAGATATTAATATGCTTAAGCAGGCATTAGGTGTAAATTTTCAGATCTTTAGGTTTCCGCCTTTCTAATCAGACAGAACAGTACATTTAGAAGAACCTGTTTGGTGGCAGGATTACATTTTTAAGCTCAAATCATCCAGTTCTTTTTCAACTCCATTGTCTTTCTTGCTTTTAATATTCTGCACTTTTCATGTTTGTTTTGCAACCCACTTTCTTAAACAGCTAAAATATCCATTCGCAAGACAGCTTGCAAGAAAGACCTCTGTCAAGAAAACTAAGATTTGAGATAATTTACCTCTCAATAGTCAAATCCGAAAGCTATTTCTTAAAGCATACTCCTTCGTTGTTTGCAATGTGTTGTTCGTGGATTAGTGTGCTATCAGCTTCATGGCCCTCAGTAGAATGAGCTTTGCTGTTCTTTTCAGAATGCACCTGCAACTTTTTGGGCACAGACCGGAGCCAGTGTTCCTCTCGGGACGAATGTACGTGTGACCGCAGGACGGGACAGTGCCAGTGCCTACCCAATGTCATTGGACAGTCTTGTGACCACTGCGCTGTCAATTGTTGGAACCTGGCCAGTGGGACAGGCTGTGAGACCTGCAACTGTGACCCCAACAATGCCATCACCCCCACCTGCAATGAGGTTTGTTGACCCAGTGCCTGCACAAGCTCTGCAGATCTTCAAAAGGCGTGTCTTGAGTTTTTTTATTTTGACTTTCTTCACATTGCTATGAAGCCTTCTACAGTATCTTAATACGTGGTATGAAAAGGCAGAGATCTCCGGCAAATGCAAAGGACTTCATTTACAAGATATTTGTGAGCTCAGTTTAAGGCTTCCCTTTTTGAAAAAAAAGGATAACAGTATTTCAATTGAAGTCTTTATCTTGTACCTTGTCTCAGAAGCACCCTCTATGGGTTACATAAGGTCTTTCACTGTTGTACAAGCACAATGTTTTTTTTCTCCTCAGAGACACTCCTTAGTTTTAGTTCTGTGTGTTATAAAATTCATCAGATATTTGCTAAATTAAAATATTTCCTCTTTAAATGTTAAGCAATGATATAAGTTGAAGAAAATAGCCCCCACTGAAATGTTTATATTTTATTGCTGGTTTGTTACTTCTATGGGCCATAATGCTACTGTACTTCTTTAGATCTCAAAAGACGTTTCACTGTTAAAAAAATATGTCTTTCAGAATTCTTGTGCTCCTTTTGCTAAGCTGCGTGTCAGAGATTGATTTTCGGGTCCTGTGTTTGCAGTTCACAGGCAAGTGTCAGTGTCGCCCAGGCTTCGGAGGCAAGACTTGCCAGGACTGTCAGGAGAACTACTGGGGTGATCCCAAAGTGCAGTGCAGAGGTCAGTCCCCCTTAGTTGGCTGTTTCTTCCACTCTCCCTGAGTTTCCCTTTCAATGGCTGTGCTAACCAAAGAACAGGGTTTAATTCCAGTATCGATAACTACCAAGAAAATAACTAAATGAAAGACCTCTTCAATTATCAAACGCAAGAAACAAATTTCTTTGTTTCCTATGGATCCACAATTTTTCCGATGAATCCAACTCAGACTTGAGTGGCCTTTAAAAGTATAATTGCAAGTTATTCCTGTGACACTTACAGTTTGTAATTTCAGTCATATCAAGAGCTAATAACTGGCACTGGCTTTGAGAAACCTTAAAATGAAGGTATTTGCTTGGCTTTTACTGCTCCATCAGCCTGGAATGAATGCACTGACATCTCTATTTTGCAGTGAAATGAAATAAAAACACTGCTACATTTGTGTTCACCTAAAGATCATGTCGGATTTCTGTGTCCACATCACAGAAGCGCACACGTACAATGAAACACCTAATAATCCCAAAGTGCTGAGTAACACTCAATACAAAAGGCACCAGGTCTTCATACTGGAGACTGTGACCCCTTGTCCTCTTTGCAGCCTGTGACTGTGACCCAAGGGGCATCGAGACGTCTCAGTGTAATCGGGTGACAGGGCACTGCGTCTGCCAGCAGGGCGTGTCTGGGGTGCGCTGCGACCAGTGTGCCCGCGGCTTCTCGGGGCAGTTCCCCGACTGCCTGCCCTGCCACCAGTGCTTTGGCGACTGGGACAGGGTGGTGCAGGACCTGGCCGCCCGTACGCGGGCCCTCACCGAGCGCGCCCGCGTGATCCAGCACACGGGCCTGACGGGAGCCTACGAGAAGAACTTCCGAGAGCTGGAGGAGAAGCTGGCGCAGGCGCAGGCCATCGTGAATGCCCGCAATGCCACCGCCGAGTCCATCGCTAGCCTCATGGATCTCATCAAGGGCCTCAGGTGGGCATCGCCAGACACACACAAGACATGTCAAGGCTGCAGTCTGAGCGACTGAATGGGAGAAAAAGCTCTTTCTCAAGGATTCACTCCTGGACAAGACCTGTGTTTTTGCCCAGCCGTCCGTGCTGTTGATTTAATGATTGGATGATATAACAGATTGGAATATTTGGGCTGTCAGGTCCAACAGTAATTTGGCTTTCTCTGTGTAAAACTGTGATTCCGTTTTTAACTCACGCCCCAAAGGTTTTACGGCATCCAGCATTTACCTTTTCACCATGCAGTTCGATTAAAATATTGTTAACCTGGCTTTACATCGAAGAGATAGTATCGACTTGTAATATCAGAGGGCAGTTTATCTGTAAGACTGGCAAAGCTATTTTGGCACAACCTTGACAAATCCATGCCTGGATTGTCATTTTATTCTACTCCTTCTCTCTCAAAAGGAAAATTGTGGTATAAAAAGCACGGAGTCTTCCCATGGGACATTCTCCTTACTGGGTCCAGTGGCTGTCTGTTGTGATCTGTTGTGTCTGTGAATGGTCACCCACTAGGGCCTGTTCTTCCATCTGCTTTCAGAGCCAGGATCGGCGAGACCACCGATACCCTGAACCAGCTGGAAGGGGAGCTGACCAGTGTCCAGGACAGCAACTTTGCGGCCAGCAATCAGCTGAGTGCCCTGGAGAGGGAGGCTCGGGAGCTCAACCTCTCGGCTGGGGAGCTGGGCCGCCAGCTGGACGTGCTGAAGAACTCCAACTTCCTGGGTAGGGGCCGGAAGGGTTATTTTCTTCATCTTGCACTAATTCACATTTGTTTCACTATTCTTTCCTTTGTTGGTTTATTACACTTGCACTCTAGTTTACCACTCTTGACTGTGATAATACTGAAAATCATTAAAGTGTATATTAATGTGTTGGTATGGGTCTGTATTCACCAGTATATTTCGTGTCTTGTACCGTCAACTTAAAAATAATGGAACTATACTGTAAGTGCTGTGATCTTCCATGCATGTCCCCAGGTGCCTACGACAGCATCCGCGGCTCCTTTGATAAATCCCGGGAAGCCGAACGCCGTGCCAACCGATCCACTACCGCTGTCCCCAGCACCGTCAGTCAGTCCGCAGATACCCGCCGCAAGACCGAGCGGCTGATGACCGAGAAGAGGGACGACTTCAACCGCAAGAATGCTGCTAACAAACGTGCCCTGGTGGACTTGAAAGCCAAGACACAGACGCTGGACATGAAAAAAATAAATGAGAAGGTCAGGCTGGGGAGACTCCCCCGAATAGCAAGAAAGGGGTCAGTGCAGAGCTTATCGGGAAGCTCATCAGAATCATTTCACTGACTCTAATGGCCCCCTGCCTCTCTCCCCCTCTTCCCCCAGGTGTGTGGAGCCCCAGGGGATGCCCCGTGTGGAGAAAGCCCATGTGGTGGGGCGGGTTGCCGAGACGACGAAGGAAAAAGGCACTGTGGTGGCCTGAACTGCAACGGTGCCGTGGCAACAGCCGATAATGCCCTGGAGAGGGCCAAGCATGCTGAGAAGGAGCTGAGCAAGGCCATGGGCGAGGTGGAGGAGCTCTTCAAGAAGGTCAGTCTCCCGGCACTGGAGTACCACCAATAAAAATTTACTGTAGCATCAACAGGCAGAAAGAGTGACTTTTAATAAACTGCGGTAAAATGTTGATAAAATATACTGCATACAAAAAAATAAGTAAAGTATATAGAAGGGAAAAATGGTTAAAATTCAATTTACCTTGATAATTCACAACTGTGAACTTTCATAAGGCAACTGAAGGACATTTCACATCAGCTAGATCCTCTGAATCCACTTCCTACATTATTAGTTCAGTAAATCCTCAAAAGCCCCACTGTATACACCTGTTAAAAGAGGTGCCGATAATCTGGACTTTCTGAGTCTACTTAGTTTAAGAAATTATGTATTAAATTGGTTACAATTTCTATATTTCCCAGGCCTATATGAAGTTAAAGTAATGTTTCCCAAGCTGGTCCTAGAGAAATAGTATATATATATATTTTGTTTTAACTCCTATCTGAGTATATAAATCCATAGGGCTTATTGATCACTTAATTTATCTGCTTTCTTGTTTAGACATTTCTTTGGTCAGTCCCAAATGTCATGAATAAAGACAGGAGCCGCACAGCCACAAGTATATACTGTTTGGGCGTCTGTGACTTCAACTCGGCGAGACAATTGGATTGAGAATCGAACAGATTTAACTGTCCAACATTACAAATCCTTCTGTTTGTCATTGTCGTCTCAGGTGGCAGAAGTGAAGACAAAAGCAGAAGAGGCGAAGGTGAGGGCACAGGCTGCCCTGGACAAGGCCAACGACACCAAGACCAAGGTGGAGCGTTCCAACAAGGACCTCCGCGACCTCATCAAGCAGATCCGGGACTTCCTCATGCGTGAGTGGGTGCCGGCTAGAGCTTGTTCGCCGAACCCTTTAGAAATCCCAACCTGAGACTTTCATCCTTGTGATTTCACAGAGGAACACAAACAGGCTGTTCCAGTTCATGCAGGTGTTTGTGTCTGGGTCATCTCCTGTGGGCCAACTTGAAGTTCCTGCTTGTCCCACGTGGTCTGTTGAAATCTCTTTTGCTTTGCTGCCACGCAGAGGAAGGCGCGGATCCGGACAGCATTGAGGTGGTGGCTAGCAAGGTGCTGGAGCTCTCTATCCCTGCCTCACCTGAGCAGATTCGCTACCTGGCAGAGGAGATCAAGGACCGGGTCAACAGCCTGTCCAACGTCGATGCCATCCTGGAGCAGACCAAAGACGATGTGCGCAAGGCAGAGCAGCTCTTGCAGGATGCCAGGAGGGCTAGGTGAGACCCCAGGGCTGGAGAGATGGAAGGGGGACCGTGATGGGAGTGTACAATCTCACTGTAGAGGTGGGGCAGGGACGTGTGAGAACTACTGTATGAAAAAGTGTTCTAGAAATGGAGAAAGAAAGACTTGTATCCATTATTGTGAAGAGGGTTTGTGTGTTCGAGCGCAGTATAAAGAGTGTTTAAGTGTATGTCAGTGCACAGAACACAGAACCTAATTCATTCAGTGTTTACTTGTGTATGGATGTTACAATCCTTTCTTTCAACACAAGCAAGTTAAAATTTAATATTTTCATATGCATCCTTCATGAAGCCAACTTATTTTGGGCCATTTAAATGTACATTTTTAATTTTTAAACATGAGGAGATTTTCCCCTCTGTACCAAAAACACCTGTACACAGAAGATCTCAGTGTGGTCTTTAGAAATGCAGCCCACAATCTTTGTATCACTTAAGCAGGGATAGCTGCAAGTGCAGACTGGTTCCTCTGGTAAATGCAGAATAATGTACAACAGTGTGATCTGTCTTCATGGTACTTCACAGTCAGTTATTTGGATTGAAAAACTACAGCAGCGGTTGTGTCCTCTTTGTTGCTCTCAGGAATCGAGCAGAGACTGTGAAAAACACAGCTGAGACGGTGAAGACGGCCTTGGATGATGCCAGCCGGGCACAGGCAGAAGCAGAGAAGGCAATACAACGTGCCAAGACCGACCTCGGCCAAACTGAGAACCGCCTGGCAGAAGTAAGAAACTTGGAAAAATCCATCGGATTTTACTGTGAAGCAGATCAGGGTGGTGATCGTTGATGGTGGGAAATTCTTCAACATAGGAAACAGTGCAGATTCAGGTTTTATGGAGCTCTTTATACACATTAATGCTGTGTTAGGTGTGCCCTGCTGAACAGACAAAGGTAAGGTTTTCCTTTTCATACAGTATAGCCTCATAGTCCAGGACAGGTTGGTTTGTTTCAGGCTCTGCTTTATGTCCTGTTCGTTGAAGTCGATCTCTCTTTCTCTTGTCAACCTCGTTAGGAGGTTCAATTACTGTTGCTTTACAATATCAGTTTTTACCGAACTTCAGCACACCTTGAAGCAGTTTGGTGAGCAACATAGAGCTGCATGGCTAACACATTCCAGGCATACACTCCACAACACAGTTACACACTAACTCTGTAATCTTGAATATGTGTTGATATACAGTATTTGTCCCACTTCATAGATGGGACACAATATAGGGACAAGCACTTAAAACCTTATTTTAACCCCCATCTGTATGTGTTAAATTGCTGTTAACTGTTTTATTATCCATGGCTGGTGGTATTTATTAACTGTACTACAGTACATCCTGTCAAGGTTAAGCTTTGTGTTATGCAGGAGACACATTGAAAGTGTCATTGCTTATCCACTTGTACAATGTAGCCCATCAAAGCCCACTGTACTTTGCAGATCCAGTCTGAGACTGCGCTCAGTGAGAATAATCTCAAGGATGCCATGGACCGGCTGGGCACCCTAGGCCGGCAGATTGACGCTCTGAAGACCAAACGTGCCAACAACAGCTTGGTGGCATCCCGGGCCGAGGAGACAGCTACCATGGCAAGGGACAAAGCCAACGAGGCCAAGCAGGTGTGTTTCCTGGAAGGAGATGTGCTTATTGCTTCAGATCAGTAACTGCATCCTTCAAACCTAACCCTACCTTGTGGCCTGTTAATGGTGCTGTACTTTTGAGGCTGTGATTGTTTATTACTGTATATACTGTAGAAATGCATGAGTAGCATGAAACTGAATGAATGAATTTGCTGATCTTTGCTGCTTGTTTGGGCCTCAAAGTCCTCACAGATGATAAAATCTCCAAAAATGTTTACTCCTAACATATACATTATACTGGCTACAAAAAGTATTCACCCCGCCTTTGGCATTCTTCACATTTTATTTTCTTACATCATAGAATCAAAATGGATTTATTTGGAAATTCCTACCACTGATCAGCACAAATACTCTGAAATGTCAAATAAATATACTCTAAAGCTTTTTCTTAATTCCTAAAGAAATTAAAACGTAAAAATGCCAAAGAAGGTGAATACTTTTAATAGCCACTGTATATGTAAAAAAGCACTGATACTCCACTCACTGTTGGAGAGGCATTCAATCAATACTTTAGTGTTTGCGTACAACTGCAAATGCAAGTTTCTTCACTACAAGACCAGATGATAATTCCATTGTTTTGTTGGCTGAGTTCAGGTGCAGTGTTATTCAGGGCCAGTTTCCTCTTCAAGGACAGCTGGGCTGGCCTCAGGCCATGTCTTTTTCTCACTCTCTGCTCTTGGTGCTTTGCAGATTTTAGACGGTGAGTTAAATGATAAGTACAAGACAGTGCAGGACCTGGTGAACATGAAGGGGAAGACTGTCCAGGATGCCAAGAAGAGGGCAGAGATGCTTCGGGATGAGGCCAAACAGCTCCTGAAGGATGCCCAAGACAAACTCCGCAGGCTGGGTGGTAAGAGAGTCAATCATTATGCGTTCTTCATTCATGGCCTCTCAGAAAAGAATGTCCTGAATGAGTCTTCGGGCTGTGTTCACAAAGCACTGACCCACATGGCTCCCCTCCATTAGATTATGTTTTTTTTCAATAAATCAGGAGATGGGCCAACAGGCAGTGCTTGAATGCTGAATTTATATGCGGCTCGTTTATTTCCACCTCCTGTGTTTTGCTCGCAGAGCTGGAACGAAATTACGAGAATAATCAGAAAACCCTGGAGAGCAAAGCCAAACAGCTGGATGGCCTGGAGGAGAAGATGAGGTCCATTCTTGATGCCATCAACCAGCAGATTCAGATTTACAACACCTGTCAGTAACACCCAGGCACTGACTGACTGCAGGTCCTGGTGTCTCCATAGCAGGACTACAGACACTGGCGACTAACACTGCTGTACCTATAAACCCCCTAGTGGTCACAAATAGCATCTGCTGTAAGCTATTTGACACAGAATTGCCTTCATTCGCTCATTTACAGTATTTCATATATACTTTCAGTCAAAAGAGGTTATAATATCCAGTTTGACTCCTACAAAATGTTTCTGTTGATATGATTCATAAGACAGTCATCCTAGTTAATGTTCAAAAAGTAAGTTTATTGTCTGTACAAAAAAAAATTCACATTGAAAATTAAAAAAATACATTAAAATTGTATCCTCATTTGATTCAACTCATTCAATGTTTGTAGTGCACAACAATTTAACTCAAGAGTATGTGTTCTGACAGAGACACACTGTCTGAGTGAGTTTGTATTAGTTTAATACGATACCCCGATAAGGCAATTTAGTAGTTCAGTCAATCCCTAATCGAGATGGAGGAGAGGTGTGATTTGAATGGAGAGGTTTTTTTGGGGTAAGTTGCTTGGTTGAGGAGAACAAGTACCTGTCTGTAATTACGGGGCTGTTAGAACACCGCCTTTACTGAAGAATGAGCCAGGGAGCTGCTCTGAGGATGAGGATGTGGTGGAGGAACGGAAGTGAAAACAAAACAGGAGTGCTATTTATATGTCGGTGGGCGGAAGTGGGAGACAGGAGACTCTACAGTATCTTTCAATATGAAGCTTTAAAAGGTTTCTTTCACACTCTAAAGACAGATCAAGAACTTGGTGTTTGCTGGCAAAGAAGACTGTTTTTTATCAGTTTCTGTTCAGTTACATGTTTTTGTGGTGTCATTACAACCCTTTTTACTTCTTAAAGTACAGTATGTGTAGATATGAAGACGATCATGTGAAGAAGTTTTATAACTACAGTATATGGTAACTATGAATCCCTACACATCAATCAGCTTCATCACTTTACTTTCACTTTCATTTTATCTCCACTGATAGCTGATATGTGGTGAGTGTACTGGCACACTTTGGCTGCAGTTGCATCGTCCAGGTGGGGCTACACATTAGTGGTGGTGGAGGGGAGTCCCCATTACCTGTAAAGTCCTTTGATTTGTCATTATTATTAATAAGAATCAGATAACAAACTTATGTGAATTCTGCTGTAATTTCTAACTTTGAATCAACTAAAGGGATGCATGGATTATAAATATCTGACAATAGAGTTGTGTTTTCTTGTCCATCTGAAATGAAGTTATGGTCATATCATATTTTACAATTGCTTGCAACTTGTGTCTTTAGGTGGAGTTTACAGGTGACAATTAATAAAGTGTAAAGTTTACTGTACCTGCTTCCTTAAATCGTATTCCTTTTGCCTTGTTGTAAATTTGGCTTTATACTCGGCTTTAGAAGACTTACACTGCGTTATTTTCTCCAAGATGTAAACATTTCTCAATTAACAGAAAATACAAACAGTATTCATTTTCTGTGAATGCTCTTAGACTAACTCAAAAGCCAGCTTATTTTACTCTAAATTTATAGAATCATGACTTTCATATTCTTAAATAAAAGCAAGGTAATGATGCTACATGTCCATCCATGTATCATAAGTGACTAATATTTGGGAGGCTAGAATTGAAAAGGATCAGCTTTTAGTCAACGTTTGTTTTTCATGTTATTGTGAGCCTATATTTCTCTATTTTCAAAATTAGTGAATTAGTAGCTCCCATTACAAAAGAGCCCATATAACCCTATTTAAGTAAAAGTGCATCTGTTGTACAAAAAAACTATACATAAAAATATAAAGTGTTATACATTTTATTATTCATATCAAAAATATTTTTTAAGCTTTAAACTATTAATGATGACCCCTAACAAGCACTTGGTACATCTAGTTTGTGGTTGCTTTAAGTAAATAAAAGGAGGATGTTTTCTTGTTGTTAACAATCATGGCTGCTGTTGGTGTTGTCTCAGGATTTGGTGTGCTGAAAAAACACCATTATTGTCATTGTCTTTTACAGAAGATGTGGGAAATGTGTCATAAACTCCCATGTTTCTGAAGACAAAAAGACTTTGGGTCTCACTTGCAAAAATGGTATTTCCCCTTAATGCTACAAAGTTGCTGTTCTTTTCGCACTGCCATTGACTGAAAACTGGTGGTCAAGAAGTATTTAAAAAATAACACATAAGGCAGAGCTGAAAAGGCAATTTAAATTTAAATTTAAATTCTCAAATGTAATTTTACTGGCAGAACTTTTATTTCAGTTTATTGAACAGTCTTTTTTATCATTATTTGTATAGCCATATTAGGTATCTTGCTTAAAATTTGCAGGCAACAATGACCCATTACCAAAATATATACAGTGTATAGCCTATATGGCATTTGAATTTGTTCTTGGTTTTTAACTTTACTGAGACACAGCAAGATGAAGTGGTCCTTAAAAATGAGATTAGGAGTAATAAGCAACAAAGAACAAGATTTTTCCTTGCTCTAGTTGATGTTCTTTTTTATTAAATAAAAGCTTTGATCTGGAGTGTCTGTGACTTATGTATTTTCATTCTAGATTGAACACACAGACAAGACCAGGCTCTGGGACACATCCTGTATGACTGTTTTATGCATGCTTATAGGTTTTGTTATTTTAAATTAAAGACCATAGTTTTACGTTTCCATATCTATTGAATGATATTTAAATGCTGGTTTGCATGTGCCGATATAACAGTACTTGAGTTTTTGTAATGTTGTTTGTTGTCTTACTGAGACCTTGTTCCTCCTTTATCATTCCATCAAATTAGATTCAAATGAAGAACAAATTATTAATTAATCTAGCAGGGAATCCAGCTATTGAAAAATATATAATTTTTATGCTAGCATTACAAGAATAAGACCGCTGCAGAGGTCACATTTAAGGTATTAACAATAATTTTATTTTATAAAACACCATTAAAAGAAACATACATGGAAAACAGATCACAAATGCATGATTAAAATGAAGTAAAAATACATAGGAAAATAAATCTTAGAAAACTAAATTTTATACAATAAGTGTAAATAATGACCCGTGCTGGGCAAAAAATAGAGCTCTTCCCACAGGACTATGGGGAAAACCGTTACCTTATAACACTGCCCTTCAGCCTGAGCTAGAGAGAAAAATAATTTACAGTCGCACTTTGGCCTTCTGGCCAATGCTGGGCAAAAATAAGTCAGCAGTAGTGCTGCCCTTTCAGCTGGAGCTGGAGAAAAATAATAATTAGCAGAAAACTTTCAGACAAGGGACAGATTTGGACTGAGCTGGCTGAAACTGGGCAATCTGACAGGGATCCCCCTAAGATTCAGCTCCTTGTCAACACCATCTTTTTTCCTACTCAGTGCTCTTTTGATACTGTCTGGGACAGGATGCGCAGCTGATCCTGCTCCAGTGATAGCTGATGTCTGGTCAACCAGCCAGTGATTTCCATGCCGCCATCTTGGCCAGGGGGATGATTTGAAAAAGACAAATCTAGACTGCAGGAAAAGCCACAACTTGTGAGGCACATCCCTAACAAAAACCTTATTTCCCCATAATGTTTTGTCTTATAAATACAAAAGATCAGACAGAATGAAACCAAACCATTCAAAGCTTTAAAAATCAATAAAATAACTTTTAAATCAAGATTTAGAAGATTCTGAAAATTAGATTAACAGGAAGCCAGTGCAGAGATTCCAAAACAGGAGTAAGCTGAGATATTAGATGGATAACTTTAAGTGAGGGATCACTGCAATCAGTAAATTAGTTAATTGCTGTACTGGCCTTGATTGGTGCATTTGAAGTCAATTTCCTTTACAAAATATATCTATATATATATAGTTGCATCTTGATGACAGGGTCTATATAAATTTGAATCTTTATATTTATATCACTCAAGTCAATTTCGATCATTCAATTCCGTTGCCATTCAGATACAGTATATGACATACACATCAGTAAAATCAGTTTGACTAAAGTCCAGATTACACATGGCAAAAATATACAGAACTCTAAAAACTGATGAAATGAAGCAGACTTGAAGCAGACAGAATTTATTTTCCACTAGGACAGGGCAAGTTGAATATGATCACTTTATCATTCACCCTGTACATTCCTTGTATTTCAATTTCATCTGTTGGGTTTTAGTTTTCAGTGACTCCTCTTGATGAAAACACAGTTTTTGAGCTCACTTACACACAAATTACCTGAACTTCACAAGGGTGCATGCCTGAATGTTAATTTCTACTTACAATAAGCACGAGAACTTTGTTAATATAGTAATGTGGTCCTTTATTAAGAGTTGTGAATAATAATTTAAACACAGATGCTTTTCAAGGCAATTAAAGTCATTGTAAAAAGTAAAACAGATATTACACAAAGGTCCTGAATGCCACCATACTGTGTTTGCGTGCAGGAATACTTCATACATTTAAAAAGGCATTAAACTCAACACGAGGATCCTTCTAGATCTTCTGTATCATAACTTGAAATTTGCCTAGGAAGGAAGCAAAGGAAAGCATTAAAACCTTATTCTTGTGTCCTTAAATATAACAGTATATTTGGTGGACATTTGAAAAAAGAAATGAGCTATATTCATGTTCATGCATAATCCTTCACTTGATAATAATAATTTTTTATCCTTATTGATTTTCAAGGGATCAGTTAGGCTTTTACCTACCTATTACAAAGCTCAAGAATACTGATATACAGAAGTTTACAATTTGACACAAATAATTTTATGAACAAGTAAAAGGTTTATTCCATGCTGAAAAGAGAATAAAAGAGCCTTCTCCGGGTGTCAAACAAGGAGACACAGCTGAAGAAGGTTCCATAGCCAAAATGTTGTTTCCTTTCTTCTCTTTTCAGCATGGAATAAAGCTTTTACTTGTTCCTTTGCAGCCTACGCATGCCGACGCAGCTACCTACTTGAACTACATAAATAATCTTATTTACATTCCCTTGAATTCACTGGTCTATCAAGGTGACTCTGTCCTCAGTTTCTGCTATACTAGAAGAGGAACTTATTGGAAATAATCTGGTTTCATGACGTTTCATATTACAGTTTCATTTCCACTGAGCAACTTCTATGTACTGTATATAGACCTGAAATACAAATGGCTTCCATTTTCTACTCCAGTGTGTTTTTCCAAACAGATAATATGATTTGACTGGAATTAAACCACATCTTACAAATGGAAAACTACTTCATTTCTTCCAGGCAGTTTCTCTTAAAGTGGAACATGAAAGATAATGTCCCCAGCTGAGACCAGTACCGAGATATAAAACAGTCTATTCATGAATTGTGTAGAAAGCAAGTGAACTCACATGCAGGCATCACAGAGACTTCTGCCGTGACAATGCTTTTAACCCCCAGATTTGACAGTCCTCCTCTCACCAGACCACAGGTGAATGCCAAATACTGAAAAACAACACAGTGTACAGTCCTTTTAGGCCTATCACCTTAAACAAAATAACTCTAATACCTTCCAGTCTCACTTTGCCTCAATCTGTGCAGATAATGAGGAAGTACTGTGCATTAATTAAAAACACAAAGGGTAACTGTATATCATGTTCTGACCTGTTAGATGTGTAGTGGGTTCAATGCCAATGGACGAACTTGGGACCAGATTTTGAAAACCACACCTGATTATGTTAGAGAGATACGCTTCTGTGCAAAAGTCTTTATCTTAGACACCATCAGGGATTACAACATATACCTGTACATAGTATGTACAATTTCCTCAAAGCACCCACTGCTATTTTCTACTAATAAAACAGGTTTGCCAGTATTAATACAGCCTAGAGTGAGAATCCAAAAAGCAATCTCTTTAAATTATGTTGACCAGTATTTTCAAACACCTAATCATAGCTATTCAGGGTAAACCATACATGAATATGAAGTGCCGTTGTAGTTAATCCATCATCTTTAACAATCACATACAATGGACTCACTGTCAGGTGTTCCTAATCATTAACATCACTTGTTCCTCTACACATCCACAAAGATGAAAGGATGCTTTTTGTTTGTTTTTGTTGTGTACTTAAAATGAAATGGCTGAAATTTCAACTGATCTATGTTCACACAGCAGAGAAAAAGGAAACTAAACAATGCAGAAGGCTGAAGACTGGAATTTCAGTAAAATACGATTTTGGATGCCATGCCTTTTCTTTTTCAAGGATGCCAAAAATGTATCTACAGTGTAATATATATTATCTGCACTCATTTACTCACATGATGCCAGCATTATAGATGGCTTTCCATTGTACCTATACACTCTCTATTTCTATGGAAAATAGCAAATACAAACCCTCATCCTATTTATACCACTAAGTGTAGTGCGTGTGTTTTAGTAATTTCAGGAATGACATTTAGTTTATTTTTTAAGTTCTCATTTGAAATTTAAGCTACAACTGATCATATTCTAAGCTTGTACTGTGTGATCTTCTATGGAATCATCTGATCTTAAAAATATCTCTCTTTGGCACTGACTTGAATAATCCCAGCTGAAAAACAGCAAACTCAACGACATCTAGGACCCTATTAATGAATATAGTTTGTTCTTTTTAAATTTATTTTGGAAGTACTGTATATAGCATTGTCTTACCTTGGGTGCATGCTCTAAATACTGTTTTCCTGCAGAGATCTGTGTCAGCAACCGGAACTTGTTATCCTGTAGCACATAAATTCCCTGCAAAGGTCAATATGCATTTATTATTAATAATTTATTGACTTAGCAAACACCCTTGTCTGAGATGGCATATTGTTTTACACAGCTTTGCATTATTTTTTTTGCACTTATTCAGTCAAATTATAATTAAATGTGTAGAGCATAGGATAGTAAAAATAAAGTACAGACAAAAAGATCACCTGATGGTTTGTTCTTAAGTTATCAATTTGCTTTTTGAAAACACAGGTCCAGAAATCTTTACAAATGAACTTCATGACATCCAGTTCATCTTTGAACCGTGCAGTGTCTTTGGTGAACCTGGCAGGAGACAATACAGTAATTTAGTCTTTTATTGATTTTCACTCCCATTACAAGTGGAAAAATCATTCAGAAATACTACTGGTGTTATACAATAACACCATAAACATTGGTAAACTGGTATTTTATGAATGATTTCCCCCCTAATGAAAGGTAATAAGAACAATACTTTACAGTTCCCTTTCTAACAGGATCCACCAACGTACAAGATTCATTATAATAAAAAAGGCACTGTCCTTGGCTAAAGGTAATTACTTGACAGTTTTTCTCCCTGGGAATCTAAGAACACAAGAATGGTTACAGACAAGAGGCCTATATAACTCTTTCAATTACTAGTAGCTAATTGACTGAAGGATCTCAACTAGCTTTTGTTTTTAATAAAAACCAAGGCTTCGACAACATGGGAATCTCTTCCTGTCCTTCACCCAGAACACTTTGTAATTTAAATGTTGTTGGCAGAAATATTAAAATTACTTTCAGCATCTGGCAAATTGCATGTGTTTCCTTGCCCCTGCTGAGGGTAAGAAAAAGGTATATTGACACAGATATATGACATTCATCATGGACTGCCAATATAATTATTATTTTGAGGTTTTACTTAACTTGAACTTGAACTTTATTGCCATATGTAACCGGTACTGGTACAATGGAATTCTTACTTACAGAAAGTCTCTCGATTGTAAAACAAGTGTAAAAAACAAGACAAAGTGCAAACAGTGCATCAAGACAATGTACAAACTTGACATACAGTAAGAGTAGGGAGCTGCGTCAGCATGCGTAGGCTGCAAAGGAACAACTAAAGCTTCATTCCACGCTGAAAGGTAAAGAAAGTTTCTTTACCATTACCTTTCTTCTCTGGATGAGACATAAAACTTAGGTCCTGACTCTCCGTGGTCATTTAAAATCCCATGGCGTTTCTCAAAAAGAGTAGGGGTGTTAACCCCCGGTGTCCTGGCCAAATTTCACCCTGGCCTTTACCAATCATGGTCTCCTAATAATCCCCATCTATGAATTGGCTTCATCACTCTGTTCTCCTCCCCACTGATAGCTGGTGTGTGGTGAGCATACTGGCACAGTATGGCTGCTGTCGCTTTATCCAGATGGGGGCTACACATTGGTTGTGGTGGAGGGAGTCCCCATTACCTATAAAGCGCTTTATGTGCAGTGTCCACAAAAAAAAAGGTGTATAAAATGTAAGGAATTAATTTACCTTACATCATGAAATTAAGCTTTACCTGTTCAGTGACATAACTGTACAGTATTCTCCATGCTAATGATACAACCGTGAGCAGAACTGTTTCCTACACACCTGTCTCTATCACTATTTAAAGCGTAGAATGAAGTCTTCTGATATTTTCTTGTGAATATGTTTTTTATATCTCATCATTAAGTGGATCTTTAACTTTTTTTTCAGATTTGTACATTTCAGTACAAATCTGAAAAAAAACGTTTGTCAGAACAGGACCCAGTGGATTGGTACTTGGTACTAAGGTCCAAATAAATTCCAAATGACACGCTCATAAAGTGAATCAGAGATAATAATAATAAATAATTATTTAAAAATGTTTTTTAATATACCTTTCTATTAATCCTTGGCCCACTCTGAAGCCCATGTTTTCCAGTCTTGTTATGCATCTCCCATTCTCCTGGAAATAACCCCCAAAAAAAACAACAGTAAAACTGATCACATTAAAACTTAACCTGGCTTAGGTATAGAGGCGCACAGAAATGTTAATAAGCACGTTACCACTAATACATAGTTTCTAATCTCCCCTTTGTTGTAGGTTTTTCGTAAACTGAGGCAGTGTAACCCAGTCATCTGACACGACAAGCAGACTTTCCATATGGTGCTATACGTTGTACCTTACAGGACGATAACTTCTTCTCTGCACTAATTCATTTGAATTAACTGATAGTGCGTACTGTACATACATCACTGTCTCCCACTGCCGTCTTTTCAGAGCAACATCCACCAGGTGTCTGAAGCTGGAAGCGTGAACCTCTTCAACAGCCGGTGTGTAAAATGGCAACAACTGGCACTGGAGTATTCACAGAATGTCACTTTTAAATGACTAATTACTTTTAAAAAAGTGATTTTGCATCATTTGAAACGGGTCAGAGTTAATGTCGCCACACGATACTGTATGTTCACGATAAAACACGCTGGATGCAATACTTACCATCTCCCCATGCTCAGCCGACTTGTAAACATACTGTATGAGCTCATTGTGGAGGAACTGAAACAGAACTTCATCCGCCATTCTGGCTCAACCCCTGTCCAGCAAATATCCCTTGCGAATGTATATTTATTAACAACACCCAATAATTTGCTACAATGTATTTTTTTTAAAAGAGACGAGAAGACTACTTCAACCCACAACGCCGCCCTGCTAGCAGAACTGAAAACCGCTGTGCACCGGCGCAGCGTGTATCTTACTGTAGAAAGATAAATATACCTACGTTCAGTCGTACACACATTCACAATTAAAAACGGGTCGCGCTGTATTTAAAGTGTACTAAAACATCTATTCGTCGAGTAAAAAGAACACCTGTTTACATGTTTTAAATAAATCAAATGTAAGACGGTACTAGACCTTTTTAAATATTCCTCTACTCAAGTATTTTACGGGGTCCTTATTCATACAATATGGTCGTCTTCAGAATTGCCTGTATACACACACACACTTAGTCACTTGCATTAGAAGTCACTATACGTCCATGCTATACCGATAAGACAAAGCAGCAAACAGAGAAATGGACAATGACACTACACTGTTTCCTGACCATATAATGCATCTGAATCTGTCAAAATATTATACTTCTTTTTCTGCAAATATAACTCTGCAGTGACAGTATAATACAATAGCTTTGGATAATTGAAACATTGGGGTTTTAAAAAAGGAAAAAGGAAAACAATTTACATATGATTTCAAAAACCCTTGCAGGTTTGTAATGGTAGTAGATAGGTTAGGATATATTGTTTTTAAAACTGGTATGAGCGCTACTAATTTGAGAGACTCGTGAATTTGAGAAGGGGAATCCAGTATCATAGCAATGAGATTTAAATTATTCACACATTTGACCATGTTGTGATGGGATCAAAGTATTGTTTATCCTGAGAGGTTGCGTATACAATGATAAAACTAGTCTATTCTACATTTTCGTCCGAGTAACATTTTTGTGTTTCTGTGTATTTATCATCATATAACCGCCTGTGTATAAATATTGTCTGTATTTTTCCAAAATGTGTTTTTCCCCCTTTTTTTCTTTCCAATATGTGTGACTGCTGTCATTATTGTTGACAAAATCAGATGCACCCCTGTCATGTGACGAGAGTCAATGTTCGACTCCTTGTGGCTTCAGGAAGTAGTTGTGTTGAGGGTTTCGGTTTCAGCTGTTTTTGTTCCTAAACAAAGTGCGAGTCACTGTGCTGAGGCCGGTGAGAGAAAGAGTTGGAGAAGAGAGTTTTCAGCCGCGACAGAAAGCGTCCCCCTTCCAGATTCACTATCGAAATATTCAATAAGGTGACACGGGATGGGCCCGGGCTAGAAAATTCTAGATACCGCCGGTGTGCTGAGCTCCAGTTTCGGACAGGGACGGACAGCGGCCCGCTGCCCGCTGCCTAATTGCGGAGCCTCGGGCTGGAGTGTCTTGTCTCGCCGGCTACCGGTCGCAGGAGGAATCAGAAAAAAAACAAAACACATGAGCAACACCGTCTGCCCCTAAACTCTGTGAGTATAAGCCGCTTTATTTATGCTTTGCATTGACATGGATTATGCGTTAGTTGGGAGAAATGATTATCGATGTCTTGTTAAATCGTGAGGTTGGACAGCTCTCTCCCATGGTCACATTAATCACTGTGATAGATGCTGCGCTGCTCAGATGTCTGTCATTAAGTTGGCGATTCGCTACCTCGACGGCTTTGCACACGGTGGAATTCCTCCTTTGGGCTGGATTGATTTCTTACCGTTGAAACTTCAACGCTCCGTTTCAAGAGGCTCCGTTTGGAAAACGTGGTTTTGTTATGCAACCACTGTCACTGCAATGCAAACAATGAGAGAACGGGTTCAATACGGTTTGGCAGTTCCGTAATCCCGAAGACTTCACAAGCTGGCAAGAGTAATCGGGTTTTCATTTATTTGCCCTTGTTTGCGAACAATTCTATGCAAACTACGAAATCAGAAGGGAAAAGGATAAAGCAGTATGAAAGTGGTATTTTGATTCTGTGATTTATGTTTTGGTTGATTATGCACCTAACACTTGGATGTTACAGTAAGCCACCCGATCTGTGCTGAAACTCCTTTTCGTTGGGAAGGCTTTACGAAAAAGAACAAAACAATGTAAAAAAAAATGAAAGGATAATAGGCCTCTCTTTGCTTTACGCACACAATGAAGCCTGGGTCCCCCCTGTCTTGTCAGATTACCGCAAAGCCGGTTTGTATAGATCTCGTTCGAAGATTAAAACAATAGTCTTAATAACCACGCTCTTCGTTATTTGTATGTCCTGCCTTAGAAGAGTTGCAGGTGAAAATGTACTGGCCTTTGACGCAGTGGAGCCCTTTGGATCTACATCTCGTCGTTTGAATTAAAGAGTTCTGTATTTTCAGGAGCTGACACTGTCTTAACCTGTCCATCAGGAGAGAAGTCTTGTAATCACGTGGGATTTTTCAGTGAAATATAATTCTGGTTAAATGCAGCATACAGTATCTCATTTACTCTCATTCCCACATTACCCTGTGATTAGGGTAAAAGTTCAACAGCTGCAGTAGTGTAAATTTCACATCATACATTTAAGAAATGAAATGATAAGGGATCTTTGATTGCAGGATATTACTTGCAGGTAACAAAAATATGAAATCTTAATATAAGATGGAAGACTTGTGTGGAATGTTGACACATTATCTAGACCTGATGGAAACAAAAATAATGTACGAATTGTTTTTAAAAGTATATAAATTAAATCTTGAGATATATTTAAATTGTACAATGCGTGACTAAAGCCCCATTTTTAGGATAGTGTATCGCTTTTTGTTCCCATGTTAAAAAATATTGCTTCTACAGAATCAGTCCAGGTAAGAGCGATCAGATTCATTCCATTCATTGTCCTACAGAGACAAGCCAGAAGAATTGAATCTTTTTAGACTGTGTCCACTAATTCAGAATTCTCAAGCCCTTTGACAGAGTCAACCCATTGGACTTCTGCAGAGCCTACAGTGAAACATAAACAAGAGAATATAAGTGGGAACTATGGGGAAGTACATTTAAAATTGGGAACAGGAGGCGTGGGTAGTCAGGTGTCTAGAACAAGCTACCCAGCCACGTTGTCAAAGCTGACATCTTGGCTTTTTTCAATAATCAGTTGGATGAAAACATCGGGTGCATTAAGTACCTTCTCTTGTTTTACCCTGTCTTATGTTCTTGTGTTTGTACCTAAGGTTATTTCAGGTAAGCAAGTCTTATCTTGGTATTCAAAACCATCCCTTAAGTTAAAGTATAATACCATTGGCTTAGGACATTCTGAATTACTGTAAATGACTGTCAGTTTTCTTTAATAAAAAATGAATTTGCAAATTCTTTTTTTTAAATATTTTTTAAATGGCTAAGTAAAGATGCCTTTTAATGTAAACAACTGAGTGTTAGGCTCATCAGTTAATGTTCAGAATATTAGACGAGACACTCTATGTTGACTCCATAATTGCAAGTTTTCTGTCCCTGTTGTGAACTACAGAACAACAGTAGTTTGCATGTGACACAAAGTCTGTGTTTTACAGTATCAAGCTACTGATTTGTTAACATAGCAGAATCTCCCATGTATTATTTAAATTATCCAAAACTGCAGTAACAAAAGTTCTTTGCAGTATTTCATTTAAAAATGTATTGAAACAGCAGGCACATTAACTGAGCTTGTTGGATTCTGACATATTGTTATTGCCTGTGATGAATTGGCTCTAAGGCTTCAGTCATGAACATTTCCTGTGTTTCAGTTCTGGAAAAAGAAATCTGCTATAAGATGTTGTAAATTCAGTTCCTTAGCATGAACATATTACAGCTGAAGATGTATAGTTTAACATTGTACTAAACAATTATTGAGTTTAATTCTCTATTTTGGTGAATCTGTTTTTGTTTACATTTTAAGCAATTGCTTTTTCTATTTGCAATAATAAACTGGTGTTCTTTAAATGTAATTATTTTAGTTTGAGATACCTGTGAATACATTTTATACTTATTTAAAATAAAAGTAACATTTGTGTTTTTCCTTTATAGTTATAATGTGTATATTTAATAAGTCTACTTCAATAAAGTAATAAGGATAATGTTAAAAAAGTAAAGAACCATAATCTAATCTCCACTGTAGTCAAATCTCATTAATTTAGGAATGATCACCACTTTATTGTTTAAATAGCATCATAAATGACGCAGACATGTTTCACTGCTTTGTTTTTTCTCCTAAGCCATAATAGCTTGTAGGCTGTAAGTGGTCTTTTCCATAACCAGCTCCTGCTTATTAAATGAAAGATGTGTGCAATTTGTAGTAGCATGGTAGACTAGCATTGCACTGAAAGTCTCTGAGCAGGTCATTTTCTAGCGCCTGAGAATGATCTTGGTTCATTAATGGTTTTTAGGATAATGTTAAATATTTCAGATTACCCAAAGGAGGGAGCTGATTCTTTGGAAGTGGTTTGGTGGAAGATGTTTGTATAATTGTGTTAGGGTATGGCAGGGTACAGATTATTGTTAATCTTGCTTGAACCAATGACTATTTTGTGACAATAAAATGGGTAATGCACTACAAAATGAGCCTGCTAGTTACTAATCACATCTGACTAAAGTTTTATTTCAGATTTCATTAGCATGTGTCTTAGTCTGATGATAAGAATGAGTGGTGTATTTTGTAGAACATGTTCCTTGAGCAGGAATCTGTACTTTGTACAAAAATTGCTTAAAACCTGATTATATCCTAGGACTGTCTCTTGGTCAGTCCAAAGATATAAGGTCAATAAGTCAAAACGTGTTTTATTTTGCCCTGATTTTTGTTGGTACCGTAAGGGCTGATGAAAACAGGTAGAAACGTACTGCATCTTGTTCGGGCACATTGAATAACAGATTCAAAAAGAGATTTGAAAACTGCAGAATTTTATACACTTGCAGGACCCAATTGCTTTGTGTAACAATTTGAGCAAACGCCATTCTTTAGATTCTGCTGAAAATGTATGATATTTTTCTTAAGAATGCAGTACTGCTCTTTTGTATAGATTGAGTTTTTTAGATTTCCTTTTTGAAGTGATAAGTTATTTTATTTTAAAAAACAGTATTTTCAGGAACTTTTTACAGACTGAAGATTTCTTGTCAAGGTTTATAGGAAAGCTGGAGCTTTGATCAGTCTTCTCATTCCCTTCTCCATCAGGCCCTTTGTTTTGTTTGGGAGAGTTCTGCCATCTAAAGTCGCCAAAATAGCTGGGCCAGGTAGAAAGCGCCATACCCCTGAACCAGACACCGCCAGTGAAGCCAGTGGGCAGTCCGCGATCAGCAAGTGGCTCAAGATGGCCAGCACCACTGAGGCCGCTGGCTGCCGGAGACCGTCTCGTGGGCCAGAGGACAGCACCAGCAAGAAGAAGCAGAAGGACAAGGCCAACCAGGAGAGCAAGGAGGCTAAGCGGGCCAGCAGCTTAGAAACAAAAAAAGGTACTGTTCTCTGAGCAGCTGGCTCTCCTGCTCAGTGCCTTAGAGCAGCTGCCTTTTCTTTGTCTCATTCACTGACATTTTTTTTTGTCTTGGTGTTTCCAGTAGCTGTGCACAGTAAATGCTAGCTTACTTGATGAAGTAAAAGAAGTGTCAGGAAAATTAAGAATCTGCAGCAGCTCCAAGTAGCGCTGCTCAGCTCCGCTGATGCCCAGCCAGAGCCAGGGCTCCCGTGTGTCACTTGAAATACGGGATTTTGCTGCTCAGTGTCGTGCTGTCCTTGTAGGGTTTGGACATGTTTGCAATGCTGCTGGAGGCCTCCTGCCACAGTCAGTCAGTGGCACAGCTGTTGCACAGCTGATGCAGCTTGGACTTCTGTGAGCTATTTCCAACCTGTGGGTCTCATCTTGTATTTGCTAAAAGTCACCGTCTGACTTTATCAGTGCATCAGTCGAAGTCCCAAAGATCTAGTTGTCCGAACCCAATGTCAATAATGGTGCCCAATTATTCTTGTGTATCCTAAATGTGATACACAGCTTCCTGGAACAAAAGAAATATGCATCTTTTACCCATTTGCCTGTAGTTCAATAGTCTTGAATTTAAACAATTATATCATGTACTTTATTACTTGAATATCCTTGTAAGAGTAATGGGCATCATTTTATTATTGCTTTTAGGTCTGCAGGTTCTGTTTAAAATAATCTCCAATTATGCAGTTAACTCTTTTGCTGAAAATAAGAAAATTCTCCTTATTAATAAATATTATTTGGCATATAGTGGGGGGAAAAATAAATTATTTGTAATGCTAGTAAAAAGTATGGATTCGGTTTAATAAGAAACTTAAAATGGCCTTCTCTTTAGGTGTCACATGATAGGGTTCCATAAACTGTATTTTAGAATCCCTTTTCTCTTTCTCAATTGTTAGAGCTGTCATGCTCTCAAGAGTCACTTGATGAAACAAATTTTGATGGTAAGTTGCTACGTGTTATGGTTTCTGTACTGCAATGGGTCCTGTATTAACAGATTATAATCTTGCTGTGTGTGGTTCTTGTGGTAGATCTGAGCTACAGAGAGGCTGTTATTACTAACAAAGTTTGAAGAGTAATAAAATATGAAGCTGAGATCACACAAGTCTATAATTTGCCTTTATGAATTGTGCCTTAGACGCAAGCAATTTCTTTTGATGGAAAAGGATGATTACACACAGAACTGTTTGATCAGAATGCCTTGGAACTGCTTTTGCTTCCGTTTGTTGTTCAAGCTGGAAAATGCTTGTGGCTTTAATGATGCGTGAAATCCTGAGGCATTCTGACTTTTTACTTTCTGAAAAGACACATTGAAAACCCAATAGTAATATTATAAGAAACACAGATTAACCCAGAGGGTGGATGATCTAAAACAGGTAATTGTTTTACACCACATGAGTCCATGATGACCATATATTCAGGGTCTCTCTTACATTACATAAAATATAATTGGCTTTGTAAATGTATTCAGAATTTTCATTTAGGAGAGTGCTGTACAATACTCAGCTGGCTAAATATGGGTGGGCAGGTTTAATGTGTCTTTTTAGTGTAAAAAGTGTAACTGACACTTTTCTTTAACAAAGGTGTGGGTAATATCCATGTTATGCAAAATACAAGAAGCAACATGAGGGTAATTTAAGAGCATAGAATCCCTTTGTTTAAGGAGCACTGTAATGTCATTATTATTATGGTATTTAGTGATGGATAAATGGAGCAGATGTGCTGCTAACCCAGTAAAGATCTAAACAGTGCAAAGCCTCTAAAAACAAAGCCATGTTGTCGCTTGGAGATGAAGTAGTGTACCAGCAGGCACCACGTCTCCAGAGGTCTGCTGTGTATGTCAGTCCTCCTACAAATGAGGAGATATTGTTTGAAGTGGAGTTAGGAGAAACTGTGGCAAGTTCAGGCTTTGAGAGGTGTGAAATTGGCCAATGCTGATTTGCTTGAGCTCCATAACCTTATCATTTTGACTGGGACAGCAGGAAATTTAATTTTGATCTCCGATAGATGTTATCAAAGGTCATCCTTTGTGAGATGGACTGAAGGTGTTATAATTAATAATAATAATTGCTTACACTTATAGAGCGCTTTTCTGGACACTCCACTCAAAGCGCTTTACAGGTAATGGGGATCCCCTCCACCACCACCAATGTGCAGCATCCACCTGGATGATGCGACGGCAGCCATAGTGCGCCAGAACGCTCACCACACATCAGCTATCAGTGGGGAGGAGCTATACTGAGGACCCACATAGACCGCAGGGTGAAGTATTATAAGTGTTCCCCGTTATGGGGAACACTTATAATACCGAATAACCTATTCTTAATGTAATGTACAAAAACACCTTTAGTCTTGCGCGAGTGGAAGTGTGGATATAAATTATGCATGCAGGAACAATATGAGGCTGTTTGGCATTATGAAGTCATACAACTGTCCTGTGCTCACATGTCCAGAAAGGATGAAATACCTCTGGGTCAAATGACTGACTGGAGTGTCACTTGAGTGTGTCCAAATGTCATGATCTTCTCTCCTTTTTTCCATGTGCTGAACTGCAGAAATGTTAGCCTGTGTACAATCATGCTGCGAAAGCTGCTTTGTCAAGGCCAGAGAGCTTTCTAGGCTTTGCACTAGGGCTTTACTAAATTTTTTGTACCCCTCTTGATTTTCTGGATTATGTGGATTTTGAAACTTTCTTGTATCGCAGTCCACAACTGCCACATGTATGCCACATGCCACATTATATTTCCTACTGTTCTAATGTGCTGTGCTGTACTGTACCATGCATCTTAAATTAAATAATTGTATGTCTGTCCTTACTTATTTCATGATGGGTGTGAATGGCAGTGGCACAATACAGTATAGTGCTGGAGCCAAGGGTTATGTGTTGCTTTTGATCATTAAATGCAGACTTTATGGGAGACTTTGTAGGAAAGTTTTTCTGGTTGTGCAGTGCCGTCTTTCTACAGAGCTTTCCAACACACAACACACTCTGTTTGCAGTATGTGATTCCTGTTGATAGCAGTTGAAATGAGACTGAAGTACTAATTGTAGCTTGCGTTGTCAGCAATCCTCAGGCCAAGTGCGGTATGACAGAAGATAAAATATATATTTTTTTAAAGAATGCTTCCAAGTGTTTGACTTAATGGAATACTTTTAAGGTTTTTCTAAATTTTATGTTGCATTTTATATGTTTATACATATGTATAAGACTGTAGCTTCTAATGGTTTTGGTAGCCGCTTAATTAATGTAATTTTCAATTCAAGAGTTCTGACTAGAGGTCAGAAAGTGAAGCCCGAACCCGGCCCGGATGGTACTGCTAAATTTGAAACCCGAACCCGAAAGCGGTCACTCTTTCGTTCTCACTGACGCAGTTTTACAATGCTGTGCTCGGCTGCTATCCGCTTGAATTAATAGACAGTGTCGTACGCTGAGAAAAGCTGGTATTTTATAAATCTGTAATAGTTCTGAAGTGGGGAACGGCTGATAACCGTAATAGACCTACTAAAAAACCTAGCGCTATGCAAAGTGAATATGCGCGCAGGCATTAATTGTTTTATTTTAGCTACATTCCGCGTTGTTGAGGTCGTAATGTTTCCATACCGAAGCCGTTCCCGACTCTTTCGGCATTTTGAGCGGTTTCTCCCTTTTTGAGTTTTCGTTTTATTTCATCCATTGCGAACAGTTGGCTAGGTAGGCTCTGTTACAAACATACGAGAGAGCGCGCCAAATGAGTTACGAATTTCTTCTAATAAAAATAAATGTAAAACATAAAATAATAATAATTTATTCGATAATTCCATAATTCATTTTCACTTATTAAAGAACGAACCCAAACCCGTGAAAAACCGACCCGAACCCGGCACGAAACACGATTCTTTGTTGGGTCCCGTCGGAGCCGGGTAGCAGACCTCTAGTTCTGACTACTCATCAGCATTTGATTTGGCTTAGACAGAGAATGTTAAAGCTTATAAAGTTCTAAAATGTACATTAATATTTTTACATTAAAAATTCTTCATTTATTTTAAGACCTGCTGTTTTAATTGGTGGACTTTTTAGGTGGTCTCTTGAATAGTAACAGAAAAAAATTCACTGTTTAATTTAGCTTACCTAATAAGGCCCACTGCATAGCTGAAACACTGCAGGAGAAAGTATGCACCATCGAAATCATGTTCAACATTTCCAGTGACTAGTGAATGACCCCTAATATGGTATTTAGGAATGACACTGGAATTTTATAATAATTGTTTTGCCAGTTGGCTTACAATCGCTGTAATTCTCAGATATTTTTGGGATCATGGAGACATTCAGTGCCTTAGAGTTAAATGTGCTATCTTTGCACATTTGCACTCTGGTTTTCTTCATGTGTAGATTTCTTGACAAAATGTTAAAATATAATTGTTAAATGTATAGGATAAAATTAATCAAACTGGAAATTGCTAAAAATAAAAATAACATGAAGGAAGTTTAAACTGGCATTTTGTAACTGGTTTCTTTTATTTACAATCTCAGTTTAGTTATTTTTCTTGGATTTTTACAATATGGACTGCTCTTTGCTTACTTTCCTTAATATGGTAAGATGTGGTATTGAAATAAAAAAGGTCTGACTATGAATTCCTATTTTTTCTGCTTCAGATGTACAATATTTTCAAATGTGTGTGAGCATATTATGTAACTGCAAGCTTTTGTTAATAATTTGGGTATAGGTCTGTGATATTGTTCAAATACACGCTGAAGTTTAGCCAAAGTTTATTTTTGACTTCTGGCCTAGAAATTTGAAAAAACTCAACTACAGCTTCATTGGTCTTTAAATCGCTGGTTTCTTTGTCTGCTTTCTAGATGTGTTCTATGACTGGAAGCAGAATGCCAATGAGGTCATTGTGAAGCTGAAGCCAGGAGAGGGAGTTATGAAGGTGGAGGATGTGGATGCAGGGTTCTCTGATACAGCCTGTCAGGTCAAGTTCCCAGGTAACTTTTTTTTTAACTGTAATGAGCAGCCTCAGGGGAGCAAGAAACCAGAACTAGCTGTTTAACCAACCTTTACCCTTTACCTGTGATTTGTAAAGCTATATCTACATAGGTATGGAGAAGAGGTAGGCTTAACAAAATGTCAGATTATTTCAAAAGGGAGTAATCAAATTATTTACCTTTGGTCTTCCCTGTAAATGGATAGAGATAAGGTCTCATTTTTATATATTCCTCAAAGCCAATAGTTGTCATAGATATAGAGTGGTTGAGTATGGAATAGGTTTAAACATATGTGTGTTTTCGTAAAACAAAAGTGACACAATGTTCAGGAAGAAGAGATCTGACTGAGGACCTTTTTTGAACTATGAGGTACTGTGTACGTGCGGGTTTGTGAGACTGCCTGTTTGTGTTTAGATGGACGCCTGTGGAGCTGTCATCTCCATGCTGAGATTGAGAGTTCATGTAGTAAGGTGCAGTACAAGGAGAAAGGCAGCTTCCTGCAGTTAGTCATGCAGAAGAAGATCCCTTTCAATGCCTGGCCGTCTCTGATGGTAAGAGAATACATGCCTTCCTTTAGTGGGTATTAATAGTTATTAATGCTTGATTATTAATAAGTCCATTATAATACATTATTAATAGTTATTAATCATCATTAGAGTTGCCAGGAATTAAGAAGGCAAGCTTTTATGATTGTTTCAACTGGCGAAGCATGTTTTCTGCTGAGGAGCATTGCCAAATATTTATTGTGCCAGAAAAATGAGTCTGCATTTGCAACATGTTAAAAGTTTGTTAAATGTGATATGAAACTAAACAATGCAATCCTGTATATTTTCATAAAGTATTTAATATTCAAAGCCTACATCCCGTGATTTGTTTGGATTAAACAGAATTAAAACATGTATCCCATATCCCATATTAGTTAACACCTCTAAATGAAATTTGCTGCAGTGCTCCAGACTAGAGAATAAATTCATTTAAGTCTACTCTTCTTTTTAATTTTAAGCGGAGCAAGAAGAATAAAGATCCAGTTCAGATCCAGACAGAGAGTGGTAAACAGCTTCCCCCAAAGGTAGAGAAACTGGATGCGGAAATGGGAAAGGCTCCTGTGGAGTCAATGGAACAGAAACGTGCAAAAGTAGAGCGGGGATTGAAACGTGCAATAAAGGCAAAACCTTCCGAAAAGAGCGATCTGGGGGCAAAGATGCCAGAGGCAGCAAAGCCCACCGAGAAGACGGAGCCACCGGCTGAACCCAGTGCTAAACGGACATTCTGCACCATAAAAACTGCTAAAGACCCGGGGCTTAGTTCTGGAAGGGACTCCCCTGCCAAGGGATCTGAAAAATCCCAAACTGAGACCAGCTTGGAAGCTGCGTGTCCCCTTAGCTGCAATGGCAGGAGCAGGCACAAAAGGAGTGACCGGGGACCTCCGGCAGCTCTGCTGCAGGAGAGGAGGGCAGACAGCCAGCACATGGGGAAGTCTCAGGTGAGCTTGTGACAAAATCAGCGCACATACCGACACACAGACCTTAAAAGCTCAGTTCGTCTTATTGAATAAAGCAGATTGGCAGTCTTCATCAAGACATCTAATTTAATTATACATCATAAGTCTATCTGTGAGCAGAAGTCTTAGTTTTCACTTTCCCTGTCACTATTCCGCTCTGAAAAATACTTAAGTTGAGTGACGACAACAAATCATACTGTAGATTTGTTTTGTTGCTGCACTTTCTTATTTAATTTCTGAATAAGCCTTTTTATTTTTCCCTGCTTCTATCCCAGTGTAAATATCTAGATTTATCTTAGTGCACAGACACAAAACAAACATCCACACTTACTCTTTCAGATATTTATTGTCAAGCCACTTGTGACAGACTCTTAATGCTAACAAAAGGGCAAGTGTGGCACCCACTGCCTTTGGCTTCTCTTTGTAACACCTTGGAGTTACACATGTTTGTTAGCTGGGGATCTCCAAGCCAAATTGTGGTGGCTCTCTTGTGTAGCCATTAGGGACTTGGTGTGGGGCATAACAACTTTTGATCCACCAACCTTTGCTTCCTGGTGCAGTGGAGCGTTTTATGTGATTTACAACAGTTGGACACCTTTTGTATTATGATGTATGAATACAGGAGATTATTTTTAGTCAGCAAGGTAAAGCAAAACGTTCGTAGATCTTTGCTTTCTTTGATCTGAGAATTTCTATCAGATTGGAGACTGTCAGCCTCATATGAGTACTGTCTGTATAAAGTTGAGGTGGTGCTCCTGCATTACAGGTGTAACGTTAGTTTCTTGTGTTGAAGGCGGTGGTGCTAGAAGAAAGGAGAGGCCAGTCTGTGGTCACTGAAATCGGCTCGGACGTTCTGGGGCCTCCTTCAGGTGGAACTCTAAATCCTCCCACAGTACCCTGCTCCAGTGGGGACAGTGAGAAGTCAGATTCCTTGGACGGGACTGTTGAGCCAGCAGTGCAAGTGGACAGAGAGACAGCCATGATCCCCGAGGTAGAGAAAAGGGTCCCTGAGTTAGGAATGGTTGGGCTTGGTCATGTGGGCGCTGGGGAGCCTGCCTCAATCGCCTTGACTGAGGAGGCAGGTGCCTCTGGAACGAGCACTGAGGAAAAGAGAGACAGGTGCAAGGAGGAGACCTTGGAAAACCAGGCAGAAGGTAATTAATATTCTCTTTATTATAAGACCATACTGTATTTTAATCCCTTTAATCCATTGTTGTGTTGTGTTTTAGTTTTATGGGATAATATTCCGATACAATACAAGTAATACAATGCTTCTTATAAGAAAGTCCAAGCAGTAAAATGCATTGGAAAACCATAGCGTGAGAAGGCCTACAATATTACTTCTTTACTGGGTTGGAATTCCATGGCGCTTCTAGCTAGTTGTAAAATTAAGCACAGTCTCAGGTGGTCTGCATTGTAAATCTCTGGGAGGAATAGCTAGGAACCTTCATGCTTGTTCCTTTACAGATTTGAGTGGTGGTTAATTGTATTTATTTTAATTTAACCTCTTATTTTACACTCTAGTCTTGGAGCCCATGGTGAATCTGACATTTGTGAAGAATGACTCGTATGAGAAAGGGAATGACTTCATGGTAGTTAATGTCTACCTGAAAGGGATCCATAGGGAAACAGTGAAGGTACTTTTCCGGGAGCAGGATTTCACTCTCATCTTCCAGACAAGGTGATCACTGACCTGTTTTTTTGTCACTTTTATGACTTGAGACATGTTTCTCAGACATCATTTTGTCTCAGTGAAGGCATTTTACAAAATAATCTCTGAAATACCTTACACCAGAGTATTTCAACCTCTTCTTCCAAGAACTGTTGTATTCAGATTGAACGTCAGTCATATCTTCCAACTGAATCCATATATTCTCCTTAAGATCACTCGCCATAAAACTTATTTGAATTTCCTGTAAGCTTCTTGCATGCAGTAGTTCAGTACATGGTCCTTGGTTCTGAAGGAATACTACCTGCAGGTTTGATTACAGCTAAGCTCTCAATCTCCAAAGCTAATAGATGCCTTAATTGACCAGCTTGACTTTTAGACTTTTATTTAACTTCTTTCTTTGACCAGTGCGGGATGTTAAATACCCTGGTTTAAGAGTACTGTTTACTGTTAAATTCAGCATATACAAAGTTATTCTGCCCCACCTCTGCCTTTTATGCCTTTGTTATGCTGCCTTTATTTCTGACTAAACAGCTCTTGCCAGTAGATCAATTTATGATTAACAGACACAGGTGGGAATGAAAAGTGTATCAGACACTCCCCACTCCCCACAATTTGATTTCAGACTGCATACTTCAATGAGGGTAGATTTGAAACTTGGAACAGGTTGATATCTTTTACAAATCACTTTTGATCTTTTAAAATCTAAAAACGTATTTACAAATAGAAAACTGAAATAAACTAGAATGTGAATAAGAACTCATCTGAAGCAAAAACCATCAGACAATGTTTCTCAAGGACCAGGGTTGGAAACCGCTTTTTTAAGACAGTGAACATTTTCCTTGATAGCTTAAGTGTAAGCACTACTACTCTCACTTTTTAATGAGAAAGAAATGAATTTGCTTGAGCTTAATCACTGGCTACTTTGTACAGGTACACTATATTTAGGACCTTTTTACTTCCTCTTTCAGTGAATAGGTCCAAAGTAGTGTTCTGATAAAATATCTACTATATGTTGGGGATTTTAATGTTATTTTTTAAATTATTGGCATATTCATTGCTCTTTTAAAATACAGAACAATAGGAAATATTTGTTTTCATGTACTAACTGCTGTGTTTTTTTTCTTCTTAAGTGACCCAAGTTTTTTGCGGCTACAACCGGGCTGTGGACCAAACACTGTCTTTAAGTGGCAGGTAAAACTCAGGTGAGGTGACTTGACATTATTTACTGCCCTTGTTCCATAAGATCTGTGTATCCCAGTGCTTTATATGGCTGCATATTTGAGAGTGTTCTTTTTGTTTCTGTTATACTGAAGTATATTGCATTTTGACAAGTTATTATTTTTTAATATACTTCCAGTGCTTAAACAATCATCATATATCATTCCTCTGCTCAGTTTAACAGACATGCTGAAAAAACACAACATGTAATGAATAGAAGGTAGGTTAGTAGGTATAGATTTCCCTCTTAGATAAATCACATATTGAAGTTTTTATTTGGAGATATTCATAATTCACCTTCCTTCTTCCAGGTGCACAGTGTCTTCAGAATGAGGATAGAATTTCTTTAATTGTTGAATTTTTAATTCTTTATTCTGTAAAGGGAAACAGTAGACCCTAGCCACATATGCATTAATGCCAGTTAGGAACACTAATAGAACACATCATTGCTTTTATTTATGGTTGCTTTCATTTTAAAGCTGTGTACCCGTTCATGTGCAAAAGCATAGATATTCTCTGTTTCTGCAGGAATCTTATCCACCCCGACCAGTGCACTTATGCTTTCACCCCATCCCGGATTGACATTACCCTGAAGAAGAGACACAGTCAACGCTGGGGAGGCCTGGAGGCACCTGCAACACAAGGTCTGCATCTTGGCCTATACATGGTCTGGAGCCTGTTCCCTTTCCTCTGCCTATTTTCTCCTTACTGGCTGATTTGTTTAATGTATTTTTGTCATGGGATTTCCTATTTGCTCTGAAGGGGCTAATGACACACCAAACTGTAGAGTTCACTAATGTATTGTTTCAGGTAGCTTATTTTGGAATAGACACAATACATACAATATAATACATTAGTGAACTACTTGGACTCAGCTGGACTACCTGAGATTGAGGCATTTCCACTGGGGCTCAGCTACACCTTGATTAATCCCAAACAGGCATAAAGCAGTACAGTTTTATATGTTGTGCTTGGTGAGTTTCACCAGGTTAATCCATTGTCTTTTGGAGTGCCTTACAGCAAATGCAACAAAACTCCAAACTGAAAAACATGTTTGATATCGGGAGTGTGAGAAAATAAAGGCACTTTGTCTGATGGACAAATGGAAAATATATATAATTCAGAGCCCCTTAGAGGTGTTTTATACACCCTGAATGTACCTAACATGTTTCTGAATTTGTTTTTCTTTGATACAACAGAGAAAGGTGTTAATATTGAAATTAATTTTGGGACTGGGTGACTGAATGAATAAATAATTCTTTAGTGAATTCTAAATTACTTAATGTACTTCTGAACGATTAATAATAAATAATTAGCATAAATAACTAAAATGATTTTCTTCAAATTTCAGATTTAATTAAAAGGGTTGATTATGCACATCCCAGGACTTGCCCCTTGCCTGTTCGTTTCCTCTTCTATACAGTATATCACCTTTTCCTTGTAAACACCACTTTGGAGAAAGCTCTTGGTGTGTTTCTTGTCGGAGAAGAAAATATGCTGCTAAACACAAGCTTCATTGTGCTTTTTTTAAGGTGCAGTGGGTGGTGCCAAGGTTGCTGTGCCCACTGGGCCTGCCTCACTTGATAAGAGCCAGCCAGGGAGTAGCCAGCACGCGCTGCCAAGCAAAGAAGAGCCCAGGACTGCAGAGAAGGATAAAGCCCGTGCAGAGGACAGTGCCTTGGATACTGTAGGAGCCCGAACTGTACCTGAACATGTTCCCATAAAGCAAGAGCCCCTGGTTACTTCAGTAAGTGGAGTGGTATGTTCTGGTATATTACCTGGAAAAGCGATATAAAAATGAGTATTGAAAAGTATCTGGTCTTGAAAATGGACTTGTTAGGAGGGGGTGCCAAACTTTCTATAACGTGATCAAGAGAGCCTGGCCTTTGGGAAGAATGTGGCTGCTGACTTTCTGGAATCACAGAAGAATGCTCATGAATGTGTTTTTGATTCGGGATGCAGTTCGCTTCAAAATGCCTCTTCGTCCATTTTATTCTGTCACTCCCGTAGTTCTTGTCACAGCATGAAAGCGAACATTGAGTAATCAACTCATGGTGTGCATTCCCTGAGTTACGACCAGACTGGTTTCCATGGCAGCCAAATAGCTCATCTTAAAAATAATCACCAGCGATTCTGTGTGCCAGTGCTTTGTTTTGATATAATCATTGAAAAAAGACTGCAGATTCCATTGTTGCTTGGATTTTAGAAGTGAAGGCAAGAAACCAAATGTACTACATATAGCTAAGATGTATTGCATACACTTATATAAACCCTACTGGCCACTCTAGAAATTCTCCTTCAGTTACCTGTAAGAACAGAAAGGCAGGCTGCTGCAATCAACTGCAGATATTTTAGCCAATTTATTAAGTGTAACGTATGTCCTTAGAAAGATAACTAATCTAATAAAATAAGGCTTGAGTTTAAGCCTTACGGCTTTGCCCATTTTGATTTTTAATTACACAATACAGCACTATTACTATCAGTTATAATGGTGGAGAGCCTTAAAAATATTGATAGATTAAATAAGTAGGGGTTAATAACACGCTTGTGAGAGCTGTTATATCTGAAGAAGTCTCCATAGCCAAAACATCTGTTTTTGACATTTTTACATTACCTCTTCTTGTTTCTGTACAGTATGGCAATATTTAATCAATATTATTTTCTTTACAAGAATGGTTTGAAGGTGCTGTTTTTTTCTGGTAAGCTTATCACTGAAAAAGACTTTCCAGGATCAGAACAGTTTTCTATTCAATGTTAGCAATATTAGTTAACTAGTCTAAAAGTACATTTTAAAAACTCTGGGTCTTTACTATTGATTCTTGATTGCATTATTCTAAAGAAGATGTCATGACTTTGTTTTATAGTTTATACCTTTTGTGTTGCTCTTCTAAACCATCCTTAAGCCCACCCGAAGATTAAGGTTCTGGCTACACCACTGCTTGTAGCTCCTCAAAGTTGGCTAGTAACATTTTTGCTCTAGCGTGCTGCAGTGTGCTTTAGTAGGAATGGCAAGTAGTGAAAAAGTTCAGGTTAGAGTGGACTGGTACGCTGTTTCTGAAGGCTGGCTCTTTTTTTTTTCCCCTCACAGCCCAAACCAACCTGCATGGTGCCACCAATGACTCATGCATCTGCTGGCAGTGAGCACACCGCTGAGGAAGAGGAGAAGAAGGTTTGTCTGCCTGGTTTCACAGGACTGGTCAACCTGGGCAACACCTGCTTCATGAACAGTGTCATCCAGTCCCTCTCCAACACCAGAGAGCTACGGGACTACTTTCATGGTGAGTGAGATTGCCAATACCGAGTCAAGGAATGGTCTTCTTGGTTTACATGTTCCATGTTTTGGTATAAATATAGTATATCAGATATAGCAAACCAGAAAAGTGGTTTTTCATAGTCATTTTTATTGGGAATGTCTGAGGGTGTCTTCACAGTCATGTTCTTATGGTAAGTAAATGCTTCTTTATTTGTGCTATTTCACAGACCGAGCTTTTGAGACAGAAATAAACTGCAGCAACCCCCTAGGGACTGGAGGACGTCTCGCAATAGGGTTTGCGGTGCTACTGCGAGCATTATGGAAAGGGACCCACCATGCGTTCCAGCCCTCCAAACTCAAGGTGCCTCCGAACAGGAAGGAAACGAATAAACTGACACATTTCATCTCTATTTTAAAAAAATATTTTAGTGGTTAACAACAGGGACAATAAGTTTGATGAGCTCCCACATGCAGTATTAACATAGCTGTGTAGTAGGCACATGTTTCATTAAGACACCTACACCCCTCATCAATTTAAAGGTGAACTGTCTTGAACACGATAAAATAAAATTAAAAGGCCTTGTTTAAAACTACTGTTAAATGTCCTTACTACAAAAAAAGGTCCAAACTTCACTGTATAATATTGCCATGTTTTTTGTCATTTCTACATGGTTGTACAGTATGTATTCAGTTGTGCGCAAATTGACAGGCCAGTTCAAAATTATGTTTTTATCTTCAGGCTCCTGCTGTGGTTGTTTAGAATGAAAGGATTAATATATTTTTATTCTTTAAAATCATAAGCATTTTTAAGTACTGATAAGCAATAAGCTTCCAACAGGTTACAACCAGAGATTGTTTTTTTTATTTTTTCAGGCCAGTGTCGACTTCTTATTCTATCTTTTTGGAGATTAACATACCTTAATCTGAAATGACACTTGCTGAAAGTAGTATTTTGGGAATCTTGGAAAGTGTTTATTATTAGTGGCAGCTTGATATGAATACCTCTCCCATTTCTTTGTTAATTTGCTTCCTGTAGGCGATTGTGGCAAGTAAGGCCAGCCAGTTCACAGGATACGCACAGCATGATGCGCAGGAGTTCATGGCGTTCTTATTGGATGGCCTCCATGAAGACCTGAACAGGATCCAGAACAAACCCTACACTGAGACTGTGGATTCAGATGGGAGGCAGGATGAGGTGAGAAATCAAATGACTGAAGACTCACAAACTATATAACTTGCTCTTTTTATGCATTTTCAGAGGATAGATATGGGTGTAAAATAACAAATCCTCACTTAAGGAAGAACCTGTTAAAACAGACTGGCCAAATTGCACGCTCAGTGATGGTCTTTGAAGCAGCTCACCCTTCAGTGGACTGTGAACAAGCTGTTCCCCTGTGTTTGTATGTTCTGTTCCTTGGCATCACCTGATTCTTCTGAACACGTTCACTGGGCGTTTTGATTGATGCACAGGCAGGGAATGCTCAGACAAAATAATGAACTTGTGCCTCCAGTGCCTCCAGCATTATGGTTTGTCCTGTTGAGTCAGCTCCGTGTTTACTTTTGGTGACAGGTTGTGGCAGAGGAGGCTTGGCAGCGACACAAGATGAGGAATGATTCCTTCATTGTGGACCTTTTCCAGGGACAGTACAAATCCAAACTGGTCTGCCCTGTCTGCTCAAAGGTGAGCCTAATGTAGTCCTTTTGAAATGTGTTCCAAGATTGGTAAACCCCAATGACGTTTTAAAGAAGTCTTGTAATCACTTTTTGTTGTTTTTAATCATCCCCTTTCTCTTTTTAAATGAATTGGAATTTAGTCAAATTTAAGTGTATCATAAAGTGTTCACAGATGTAAAAAGACTTTCAATGAAATAATATTTATTTTAAAAAATGTGTTGTGAAGAACTTCTTTATTGAAAGTCTTTTTACATCTGTTAATAACAACTTTTCCAGCTGAGTAAACGAAGTACTTCTGGACTCAGTAGGAAAACTAAGTCACAGTTGCACTTGCATGAACATATTGACATAATTAATTAATTGGAGCACAAACATTGCAAAAATTATTTATCCAAATTTTTTAAAAATGTATGTATTAGAAAATCATAGAAAATATCCAAATAACAGTTTACCTGCACTATAAACACAATTAAATCTAGAGTAAGTTTAAAATTTTACTTTACTCTGTATTATATGTCTTACGCGGTATCGGTTCATCGGTATTTCTTTTTCTCCCAGGTTTCTATAACTTTTGACCCCTTCCTGTACCTCCCAGTTCCATTGCCTCAAAAACAGAAGGTCCTCACTGTTTTTTATTTTGGGAAGGAACCTCATAAAAAGCCTGTTAAGGTACAGCCAGTGAAAGCAAAACAAGTTTTTTGTTTTGGGATTGTTTGCTTTGTAAACAATTACTGTACCGTTGTTGCTTGTTTACATCATGTCCCCAGTGTGCTTAAATCATTAAGATTTTTCACTAGTTTTGAGCAATTGGATTGAAGCTAGGACAGAGTTAATGCTGTGTGTATTATTTCTAATGTGACTTGTTTTCTTTTATATTTTCACATCTGTTTTTCTAGGAAAGCTGGGACATTAGCTTATTATCGTCATGACCGTTTTTCCTATGCCATGAGCTGTACTGCCTGTGGGTGCCAGTGTGATGCTTTCAGATAATGATTGGGTCTTTCTCTCTTTCTCTGGGTCTTTCTCTGTTTGTGTGTGTCAGTTTCTTGTGAGTGTTAGTAAGGAGAATTCCAGCACAGCTGAAGTTCTGGAGTCCATTTCCAGAAGTGTGCGCGTCAAACCTGAGAACCTGCGGCTGGCTGAGGTATGATCACTACTGCATGAGTTTCAGTTTGCAGTTACTATACAACTTATTCCTGTATCAATGATTCATCTTCATCTTATATACCTTTGTAATGGTGTATGTGCCTGGTCCTTTAAATCTGTCATTGTTTGCAGTCTTTCAGCATTAAAGGCACATGCTGAAATAATCCATCTTCAAAAGGAATGGAGAGAAGTCCACTGTAGTGCCTAGTAATCTATATGTACTTTATAAATAAGGTACTTAATTGATATACATCTTCTTGTTCTTATAGTGAAGGCTTCTTCTCTGTTGCAGGTCATCAAGAGCCGATTTCACAGAATCTTCCTGCCCTCGCACTCTCTAGATGCTGTGTCCCCTTCAGACACACTCTTTTGCTTTGAGGTGCTGTCTAAGGAGCTGGCTAAGGAGAAAGTGCTTGTTTTGCAGGTCCAGCAGGTACGTAGCGCCGTCAGAACTGCTGAATTCAATCTGACAAGGGTCCGATTTAAACATTGATGCCTAAATCGTCACTTACATTGTGCTAAATATATAAGGGTTTTGTTTTAGATCGTGCTCTAACACGGAACTGTGGTCAGTGCTCTTCTCCTGTCTGTCTTGACTTTGTAGAGACCGCTTGTCCCCAGTATCCCTATCGCTAAGTGCGCTGCCTGCCAGAAGCCTCCCCAGTCTCAGGAAGAGAAGGTGAAGCGCTGCACTCGCTGCTACCGGGTGGGGTACTGCAACCAGTAAGTGACTAACATGAGCTGCTGTGAGGAGGCTGGTGAAATAGAGTGTACCGTTTTCAACTGCTCAGAGGATTATTTGCTGATTAGAACAGGTAGTGCTTCTGTCTACATAAAAACAAGAAAAAAAAATTGAAGGCTCACACCACACCAAAACAGTGAAGGAGAGGTTTACAGATTAAAACAATGGAAAGTGACAAATGACAAGTGTGCCCCCTTTTCTGTATATTTGGTTGACAATCTAGAGTAAGTACATACCTTAACTGCCTTTTGCATTGTAAGTCTAATAACTGCAGAAGCTTAAACTAATTACTTGCTCCCAGCTGAACAAAACCCAGTATTCTCATGAATGATATGCAGGGTGATTTTATTAGGTATCACGCAAAGTTGTGGCATTAAAATTGCAGAATCAGTTAAGTTATAAAAAATGTATATTCAACATCAGGTAGCAGGTGACTTCTTAGGGTGTGAAGAAATGAAAGTGCTGCAGATGAATTCAATTTGATTTTGTAAGGGAAGGGGTAGGTGACAAATATTTTTTTATGCTTTTTTTACACCCTCCAACAGAATTTGTCAGAAGAATCACTGGCCTGATCACAAAACTCAGTGCCGGCCCAACATGGAGAACATCGGCTACCCCTTCTTGATCAGTGTCCCAGAATCCCGGCTCACGTTTAGCCGGCTAACACAGCTGCTAGAGGGATACTCCAGGTAATGCCGGGCATGATGGCCAGCACTCGGGTCTTGAGATAAGCAGAGGTTAGGATGGAGTGTGATGTGCTCTTAGCTAACAAGCTAACACTGTCCACTGAGTGGAATGAGTGTATTTAAAATGAGTAATGGCTCTATTATAATCAGAGCCAATGTCCTTTAGTATTTTTTAAACTGGTATTGAATGTTAAACTGTAAAAAGTAGTACCTAACATTTTGGCTGGTATGCATTTTTCTTTTAATGAAAATGCTTTGTGGAATTCATAGCAAGATAATACAAAATTTGGTTGGTTTATGTTTATGGCAGTAATATGTTAAAAATGTTGGCCCTGTATGTAAATTAATAGATACAATTGTCAGGCTGCACAACAGTGCATAGAAAGATACTGCTTTGCAAAACATCTTTGTGAAAAAAAATGCTAACATAACAGTCTTTTAAAACAAACAGTGTTTTCGATACCTGCAGCTTTCACGTACAAACGCAGGCAGGATTTGCATCTCTGATTTTTACAATTAAAATTCATAATGAGAGTAAATATTGAGGTATATTCAATAAGGTTATATAGCTGGCTGTCCTATTAAGATAAGAGATTTAAAACAGCAATCTTGCTAGATCTTGCAATCAGATGCCTCACACTTATCCAGATAGCCTTTTATACACTGCATATGGTCAGATATTGTCTATTATAGCTGTATCACCCAACTCTTTTATCCATTCATTTATGCTGTTTAAGTCAATCCTTAAATTGTAAAAATGATACTATATACAGTTGAAGATGAGTTACTGTGTAATAATCATGATAATATCCTGTTTCCAATCCCCCCAGCAGAATGATCAGAAAACTGTTAACCTTGCAGATTGCTCTTTGTTGTACAGACATCAGAAAAACTTACAGTTGGTTGTAATGAAAAGCCTTTCTAACGTTTGCTGTAATACATTATAGACATCCGGTACAAACACCCCATAAAAACGTGCTTCTTATCCTCTAGGTACTCTGTCAGCGTGTTCCAGCCCCCCTTCCAGACAGGCAGAATGTCCCCAGAGGTCAGCCAGTGCCGAGCAGATTTGCCTCCTGAGACGCTTGACAGCAGCTGTCAGGAAAGTGTCCTAGCTCAAGAGGCAGAAAAAGAGGGGCCCAGCCTGTCCTCTGAGCCCCACACCAACTCCGAGCAGCCCCCGGGGAACTCCGTTGAGGAGCCAGACTCGATGACCTCTTTGACCACTGAGTCGGGTTTCTCCGCGCCCGTACCTGAAACCCAGGATTCTGTCTTGGAGAAGGAGACTTCCTGCGAGAAGACTGTGAAACCTGAGGGTGAGAGGGAAATCTTCATTTGTTTATTAAACAAGCACAACCTTAGTGTTCAAGTTCTGTGTTTTTGTAATTATTCATATGAAAGTAACAATGATTAGCACTAGCATTTACCCAAGTGGTAATATGGTCTTAAAAAAATCACATTAAGTTTGTATGGCAACCTTCAGTAATAGCATATAGTTTAAGATTCCCTGAGCAGCTTGCAGAAAAAACATTTTTAAAGATATTTTAAATACATCTCATTATGTGCATTACCATTCCCTATGCACAAAGGTAATTATCCAATGTTATTAACTGTTCTGTTTTGTTAGCACTAATGAGCTAGAGCCTTGAGATGAATGTTTATTAGTTATCATGCTAAGTTACACTCTTTTCAATCCCCAAAGTAGGAAGGCAATGATACTAGGATTTTAGAGAAGTGCTCAAATATATTTCTGAAGATTTTGATTGCAGTGTAACACGGATAAAATGAGTAGATCTTCATTGTAGTTTGGAACAGTTGGGTTTCCATGAAAAATTTACAAAAACGGAGTGGAAATTAATCAGATAAGGTTCCTCTAATATTAAAAAGATTTTTTTTTATAAATCAGGCACCTGAAGTTATAGTATAAAAATATTACTGCCTAAAAGGCACGCCTGACCTCTTTCTCAGTGACGAAAAAACGAAAAACACACAAAACAACTCTGCAGGCGTGACTGCTCTAATTTTTTCAGAAAGTTACTGCCACTAGCAACATGTACTATTAAAAGAAGGAGAAAAGGGATATTTTGTTGCCAATTTTGGAGGGAAGAAATAAAATCCATGTACAGGTATATGCTTAAAAGACAGTTTCACATCATCACAAATATCAAGGGTTATCTAACATTAGGGGAGCCATGGAATTGTGTAATAAAATGGATATTGATAGGTCATCAGATATTTTAATCTACATTTTAAATTTTAATCTTTGTTGATTATAAAAATAAAAGTCTTCTTAAAAATGTAACCCCATTATAGAATCCCATGTTTAAACCTATAAATACTAATGTAAAAATAATAACATTTGAAGTTTGAGAGATGCATCTTGAACATTTAAGAAAATCTGAATGCCTCAAAATGTATTTCATTATCAATAATGGACATTGTTTCATTCTTGTGATTAACACTTTGCAAAGATGACAATCTAAAACGAGTGTAAAAGCAGCTAGCTTTAGCACAGTATCTGCATAAACCTTAGGCACCATAGGATAAAAAGAAATACTACCATATTTGTTTTACATCGCTGGTGGTATGTGGTCACTCCTCCTGCCTGTTGCCATTTGTTTGCCCACAGTGTCTGCTTATATGACTTCCTGTACAAGGACAACTTATTCCAGATTTCTGAAATTTCTTGTTTCATTGCCATACAGCTCAGCCTGCTGCAAAGTGTTTGCCATTTTGCCACCGCCCTGCTCATGATAAGACACCTGTTCACTATAAAAGTATGCATTTTTTTGCGGTAAAGGGTAAAAGTACCCTTTTGCTTTACTGCTACTTGTCAAATGTGTAGATATTTGTTGATCACTTATGTAGGGTCCTATGTTGTCATTCTGACCTGTTGGTGCCCAAACGAGAGCAACTAATTTCTTGTTTCAGTACACAAAGGTTTAATACAATAATTACTGCAAGTTAGCAAAGACGGTGTTTTTTTGAATGGGTTTTCATGTTACTGCTTGTGATTCTCAAAGGAGTTGTGTAGATGTGTTTTTGTATTGTTTAACTTCGCAGCTGCAGTGACAGGCTACCAGCAGCCTCCAGAGTTGCAAGCCCACTCGGCATCTCAGTTCTACATCTCCCTCATCGATTCTGCGAACAAGGAGCAGAGGCTGGAGGACAAAGGTAAAGTTGCCCCCTGAACGTGGCCTCTGTCTGCTTTCCAGAATGAGGGAAGAGCAGGGCGACTAATCTGAGGATGCTGTCCTGTCCTGCAGGAGATGCGTTGCTGGAGATTGCAGAGGACTGTTCCCTGGTCCTGGTGTGGAAGAACAATGAGCGACAGAAGGAGTATGTCCTGATCAAGTCCAAGGAGCTAGAGTTTGTGGAGGACCCAGGCTCGGCTAGTGAGGCAGCCAGGGCCGGGCATTTCACCCTGGAGCAGTGCCTCAATCTCTTCACGAAACCAGAGGTGCTGGCGCCCGAAGAGGCCTGGTATGACACCCATTTCTTTGTGGTACAGTAGATGAATACACAAACAGACAGCATGCTTTTTTGTTACTGTTATACCAAAATAGCGCTGTAGTATCTCTTTTATGGTAACAGTGTGGTTGAATTTTCTGATTTTTTAGATTGTTCTTTAAGCAGGAACAAAAACAGGGTGGCCTGTTAAACTATAAAACAATTGTTCATTGTAGAACCTCTTAACAAATGCATATTTCTATAGTTAATTCCATGCTTAAAAGTAGAGGAAAGAAGGTAACATTTTGGCTGTCCGCTGTTCTTCAGGTGTGTAGCTCCACAGGCTAAATGTTACGTTCTTTCTTTTTACTTTTCAGTGTGGAGTTGAACTATTATTGTTACTTTGTAATTCTCGCAGTGACTAAAGCTCTCCTCCTCAGAATTGATTTGTGACTGGAACTGGGAACTTGTAGGAGTCTTCTTTAATGATCATATCTTCTGTGTAGTTATACTGCATAGTTTTAATTGGTTCCATTTGGAAGGGACCTAGGGCAGCATAGTGGCAGCACAGTTAGCTCTGCTGCCTGCAATATTTTCGGTCCTGGATTTGATTCTGCACTGGGGCACCTTCCAAATGGGGTTTGAAGATGCTTTACAAATTGTTAGACAAGACTGATATCATTATGCATCATCACCTGGTATTTAACTGGATGTGCTTTACCGGACTTGTCCCTGGCTCTCTCTCCCCCCCCCAGGTATTGTCCCAAATGCAAGCAGCACAGAGAGGCGTCCAAGCAGCTGATGCTGTGGCGCCTACCGAACGTGCTCATCATCCAGCTCAAGCGTTTCTCATTCCGCAGCTTCATCTGGAGAGACAAGATCAACGACATGGTGGACTTTCCTGTCAGGTGAGCATCTGGAATCTTAACCATGATCATTCCCAATCTGAGCCTCATGTAACCCCTGTTCCTGAACTACCACACTGGCTTCCAGTTGACATTAACATAAATGGCTGGTCTCACCTTTACTTTGCCAGCGTACTGACCGGTTTTATCCTTGTTCAGCCACAGTTTTCAAGGTTAAATGCTGGTCTCCTCTTTGTCTTCCTTGTATCTCTATGCACCAAAGCTTACAATTATTATTAGGGATCCTGAATCTACTTTTCCGTTTCCAATTTTGTATGTATATTACTTTATCATTTTTAGTTGGCCTCATGAAGCTGCTTCATAAAATAAAGAGGATTACAGTGTTCACAGTGTTATATTACATTTGCAGTAGGAACTCCTGTTCAATACTGAGTAGGAAAACTTATTCCATTTTCTTCCTCTTTTTCATGAGTTTAACTTTTCTTGATCTCAGTTATCAAAAAAGAAATATCCTTTTTCTTAGCCCCTGGGCATTCATCTTAGTCTTCAGTCACCAAGCCATATCTGGTGCAGCCACAGTATTCGGTCTTTCACAGGTTTAATAACCTGCAGTGGTCAGAAGGTCATTTAAGAATTCCTGACAAGGAATTAAACTAAGTGATAATAAGTTGCTTTGCGGTAATTCATTCCTGCAGGAGCCTCGACCTCAGTAAATTCTGTATTGGGCAGAAGGATGACAGTCAGCCTCCCATTTATGATTTGTATGCTGTGATTAATCACTATGGGGGCATGATTGGAGGACATTACACTGCGTATGCCCGGCTGCCCAATGACAAGAACAGTCAGCGCAGTGATGTGGGTGAGTATTGGCGATGGCAGGAATGAATGAAATAGTGTTCATGTCATTGAAAGTCTCAGACATGAAACATCATGTTCTATATTACATTATTTTGCTTTCAAATTCATTCTTTTTAGTGCATTTTATCAGCATGCATGGTACAATGTATATTTCTGCTCACCTACAAGAATTAGGCATTTTCAGTTGTTTCTTTACTGTTGTCTTTTGGAATTCACACAAACACGGCTGATCTTGGAAGCCCCATATCTGGGGATTAAACCGCAGTAAAAAAACAAAGGAATATGGTTGGAGTCTTCCAGCTTTTTAAAATTTCAGACAACAACAGGTTACTTAAAAAAAGGCATTAATGCACCTAAATCCAGCTAAATGTTTGTGTAGCCTGAAAACATCACAACAGCTACTAGACGCTGTATTTTTTTAGATGATGTAGTTTTGAGCATCCCCACTCACTGGTTTTTCCCCATCTCAGGTTGGCGTCTGTTTGACGACAGCACCGTGACCACTGTGGAGGAGAGTCAAGTGGTGACCCGCTATGCCTACGTACTGTTTTACCGAAGACGAAACTCCCCCGTGGAGAGACCCACTCGGCTGCCCAGCCCCCAGGAATCCCCAGCAACTGCAGGAGCCTCAGCCAGCCAGGTGAGTAAAATTCCACGTCTGCCTCTCATTCCAAATCAGGCTTCTGAACCACTGGCTGGGCCCAGGCCACCTGGCTCTGGGGCAATGTCAAATGCGATCGCAGGGGCAGCAACAACTGGAACAAAGAGTGTCCCACTGGGTGTGTGGTGCCAGTCCCCTCTAAAACAACTGCTGCAATGCAAAGAAATATTTTGTATTGCAAAGATACTACAGTTATTCAGCGTATGAAAGTCTTGTAGTGAAGGTTGAGAATAATGGAGAATGTTGGGAAAATAAGTTTTCCTCTTTCACTTATTTTACTCCAAAGCCCATTAAGCACAGTGCAAGAAATCAACCAAAGTTTGTTCCGTCTGTATATTTGACCATTTTATATGTTTCTCTAAAACTGACAGCGTGGATCTTGCATTACACACATGGTTTCATTGGTTCAGCGCATTTTAATAGTCCCAGGAGTTTCTGAGGTCTCCCCATCCACAAATCCTAGGTTTATCTTGTTAATCCAACCCACAAGTGCTTTCTGTTTAAAAACAAGTTGATTAAAATCTGTCAGCATTTTATTTCATGGCTATGATGGTCAGAAATGTTTACAGTAAATATTCGTTTTAATTTTGTTCACTAAAAACAGTTATATTTGATCTTCTGTAGACTTGGTCTTGAGCAGAGTCAGGTTTTAGCTGGTATTTATAATTAGATGCATTATACATTAATGTACTGTGGTCTGTGGCTGTTTAGAAGAGTTTGGCAGAAAATGTAAAAAAAAACCTAGACGTATTGCTTTTGCACAACAGAACATTGTCATGTTGTTTTGTGTTTTTGACAAGCACATCTGTGTTAACAACTGAAACTCATCTTCTAAAAGTTGTTCTAAAAAATAGTTTATTTAAATTCAGAAAATGTTAAATATTTTGCACAGTTAACCTACAACTGACAAGCTAATTTGTGTTTAGAGAGAGTGCTGTCTTTGTTGAATGTCTTTTATTATTTGCTGTTTTTATTAAGTGGAAGGTCTATAGTCTGCAAAAGGGGAACTAATAATATTCACTGCAAACATATCTATTCTTGTATCATGGGGAAGCTTGTATGGAAATTCTTACAACTAGTATGAAAGTTAGATTTGTAGCAAGAAAAGTAGTGATGCAGTCCTTCTAGTGAAGCAGATGAATGTAACCTTTCACTGCTGCTTGCACTTATGCTTCTCATTGGAAGGCCTCAGACTTCAGAGACAGAAGAAACTTGAGAGTAGTTTTAGCTGGTGCAAAATTCACTCAGGCCTACTGCCTGCATTCTTGTTTTTAAAATCATGTTTTCTGTTTCTTGAATGTGTCTGTTTCCTCTCATGTCCTGTTAACTACAGAACCACAATGATTTTAATTATTTTCTCAATATGGGTGAAAGATTTAACCTAACACTCAATTCTGCTGTAACACAGCACTTTGGTCCTGCGTTTTAACTGTGGACTGGGAAACGTTTGTGTGTGGTTTGCATCTTCTTCCTGTGCTCATGTGGTTTTCACAAGGTGCTCTGGTTTTCTCCCATCGTTCAAAGGCATGGTGTCTAGGGTAATTGGTGTTTCTAACCTGTCTGTTTCTGTGTATCAGCCCTGTAATGTACTAGTCCAGTCCTAGTCCAGGGTGTTGTCCTGTCTATTGCTCCTTTGGTAAGCACCCAGTTGCCTTGATATTTGCAAGCACTAAGTGGCTTTCTGATAACGGATGGGATAAGGGTTCATCTGCGCATTCCATTACATTGTGAAAATGATCAGCAAATGTACATGAACAGAAAAGGGTGGATGGGGAGGAATATAGTTTCATAAGCACACCTTCCAGAACCTGACGCGGGTTTCCAAAAATCGCAGGCATCTCTAATATGGCATGAGCTGGAGGAGGAAGAGGAAGGGCAAGAAGACTCCATTGCATCTACAGGTGGAAGGCTGCGAGGAAGAGAGGAGGCCAGGAGGGGCTGGGGGGAGCTGGACGAGCTCTCCGATTACTCAGATGAAAACTTTGTCAAATATTTTGTGCTGGGCACCCTGGCTGCAGTGCTGGCCTTAGTGCTGAACGTGGTTTATCCACTCATCTCTAAGAGTCATTGGAGCTAGACAAAGTAAAGCAGAAGAAGTCAGTAGAGTCAACCAAGAGCCTGGGCAAACTAACCTTTTCCATCTAGATCATGTTCAGTATTGAACATGCATAGAAAATCAGGTGCTGATCTTTCATGAAAAGCCATATTTAAACTTTTTTGTGTGTTTTTAGAAAGAGGTTTTATGAAAGTATGTTTCTGAACTCTGAAAGACTGACAGTCTGGGGATGGTAGGTTTGAATTCATGCTTTGGTACATACTGCCATTGAGGTACAGACACCAAGTGGCAAGGCATGACTTCAAGGTATGTGCATTGCCAGGTTCTGGGGATGACAAGAACTACTTGGCCTCTCAAATAATTATAGTACCTAGGTGTCTTCCATGCGAGCTGTTTTTCTGTCCTCCACTCCAGACACTTAAATCTCAGGTGTGTCTGTTCAGGTTTCACAATATGAAACACAGCAGCTAGCATAATCGCAAATGCCTCTGATTCACCAAAGACTGTGGCCTGATTTCCATAAAGAACATTATCTGGAATAGCAATGAAATGAGTCTGTATTTTCAAGCATAAACGGTAGGCTTTCTTAAATTAATTGAGAACTTCAGTTCTTTTAGGGCTTTTAATTGTTTTTAGTTTTGTAGTTGGATTTCCTAGAGACTATACAGTATGTCCATTTTGATTTGTTTAATTAGTTTTATTTAATTTAATAACTGATTTCCAAGGGACCATAAATAACAGTTAATTGCAGTAATGACAGTTGTAAAACTATAATCACAGTTTTCATCGTATTATGACGATCATTTTAGATGACTTTGTTGTTGTGATGCCTTTTCACAGTAAAGTCTGCCAGAGAGAGGCATTTAACTCAGGTTTATCTTTTGTACAAGGAGTGTTTTGTATATACTGTATAGTTCCATATGTCCTTATGAGTTAGGGAAGATAAAAGTTAATATTAATGTACAATATGGTGATTAGCACCTCTGTAAACCCAGAGTGGAATGTCCCTCAAGAGTTCCTTTATCCTATCTCCTTTCACAAACCTCAGACTGAACTCACAAGACAGGAACACTCAGTCCTGTTCAGGGTTTTCATCAAGCCTGAAATACTGTTTAAAAAAGCTTTTGCTTTAAATGTTTGAGAAATTGAGAGTTTATATCTCTCCATATACTTTTCCTTGGTAGAACTACAGTATACTACTGAGATAACTGAACTGAGATAAAGGGACCCTTGCAATTTAACACCTGCCCAGTTGTGGCTGCTTTTCAATAAGATATTTTACATGTATTTTCTTAGGGTGATGTGCTTGAAAGGGAATGTAACTGAGATCTGTTTAAAGGGTTCCTAGACAGCTCTTTAGTGAGTATTGTAAAAGTGCCTGAATATGAAGTATGCATTGTTTTCTGTCTTTGACTAGGAGAGTGCACCATCCTGTATCTACTGTACTGTGTCCATGCCTTTTGTGATGGTAAATAGCACATATGTATAGTATAAGGAACAAGTAGAGGTTAATTCCACTCTGAAAAGAAAAAAATAATAATAAACAACGATTTCTAACTTCACAGTTTGCATGTTGGCACACCTTTGCACTCTAACCAATTTATATATATATAGTTACATTTTATATATAATATATATATATTGCATGAACTCTGAAGTTCATTTGACTTTTAGCATATTAAATAACCTGTCAATATCTGTGAAGAATATTTATCAAACACTACTTAAAGAGATGGTCCTGTCAGAGAAATAATTTTACTTTGTTTTAATATGTGTTTAAAATTTATATCTGGGTCTTTTTAGTAAAACTATATACAAAAATATATAAAAGGGCAGCCAAGTCATTTAAATGGTGTATATACTGTACATTTAATGTTTTTGTGAAACTTCTAATGTGGAGTGTTGCAGGGTTTTTTTGAGACCTAAAATACTATATATGTGCCCTGTGCATTTTCAAAGAAAATCGCTGCATACTGTTGTGAGGAACACAAGCATGTGGAAAGAGAACTATGATGATATTGTAAAGTTTCAGAAAGATTACTTCAATCTGACTAGATAATATGAAAGTGATGAGGGGAGCACAGTTGATTTCTTTTTGTAATTTAAGGTAGCACATTGTTTTTGTTAGAAGATGAATTTGCATCCTTCTCATGTCTAGGATATACTGTATGGTGGGAATATCATTAGGATATATGCTCAAACCCTTAGTAAACATCTAATGTACGTATTCCAGTGTCTTTCTCTGAGGCCCTAGATCATACAGTTGATTTTTAAAAACAAAATAGTTAGAATCACTGTAACAGAATTTTAACTGTGGTAGTTGCTTGGTTTCTTCAAAAAGGGAGATTCCTTTCTGTTTCTCACTGGGTTGGTGCTGAGGTACATGTACTGTATATGTTATAGGTTCTGGCCAGTCCTATGTCCTTGGTAAAAGTGCATCAACATAAATGAGACCAAAGTTTACAGAGCTATTTTCTCTGAGGGCTAACTAATATTCCAAAAACTTGATTAGTGCAAAAGACAGCCAGTTGACAAATAAAATGAATATGTTGTGTGTAATGTCTGGTTTACATCAAATAGTAACAAAGTATTCAAATGAATCTCAGGTATAGTAATGGTGTTTATGACTTCTGCTTTGAATTAGTGCAGTTCACTTTTATTCACTGTCAATGAAAACTGTCAACTAATTAAATGAAATTGAGGGATGTCATGTTTTAAAATGATTCTTTAAGTAGCCTTCATCTATTAAAGACCACTCCTGATGTATTTTGTAACACACTATATTTTTCTCATTCTAAAGTGGACATTTTTTTACAGGAACATGAAGGATGGTACCTAGTATATTTAAATGTTTTAACATTGTGCCTGCAGTTGAATGAACTCTAGATAAAAAAAAACTTTATTAAATATAATTTTTTAATAGATTGTTTAACCCATATAGTCTGTTGTTTATTAAACTGAAATCAGGTTAACACTAAAGATATATTTTAATGAAATGTACAATGTAATTACATTTAAAATTTTAAATATAAATATGTACACCTAAACATGGGATGTGTTCTGTGCTTTGTGCTTTTAAAAGGGAAAAGCTGGTGAAAACACTGAAATAATATGAAATGTAAACCATCCCACCAATATGTTGTTTTTCCATACAGTCTGACTGCTGCTCTAGGAATTCAGTTATTTGTACTGTCTTATTTAAAATAAAATTTGAACTATGCAGTTGTCTAAATGTTTCTTATTGCATATATGTTAGCTATATCTTTTGAAAACTGTGGATATGGAGGTGACAAATGTGTTTGTTGATTAACTCATGTCTACATCAATAAGATGTACTAACAAGCACCGTGAAGCTTTACATCTTCTTGTATACTTTGTGTATGGTCTTGGGCATAAGGACACATGCAATAACATCGCCTTTTGAAATGTGTATGGTGCATGTGCAATAGACAATGCCAGCTCTAGATTTTAAACAGGACCATCGTTTTGTAGTTGCCCATGATTTTCTCTTCAAGTTTTTTTCATAATTACTGCTATAATCCTGTGTATAAATAGAAAACAAAACTGTTCACATATGATTTTGTGACTGCCTTACTACTTGTGAACAGTTTAACTTCAGATTATTCGGAGTGCTGTTGCAAAGCAGCCGAGCTGTTCATCTCTATGTACATCATTCCAGCCTAGGGAAGTATGTAATCTTCTGTTCTTAAAGAGAAAGAATCTAACGTTTTCATAGGCCACTTTGAAATATGAGCCGTCAAATAGCTATGAGTGAAGGTCATGTTTAGGCATCAAGTAAATCGCTTCAATTGAGTAATTTGACTTGGCTTGAGTGAAAAACTGCAGCCTCTTTCCCTTAATGACTACAGGTAGACCCTCCTGAATTAGCAAGATTTGCAGAAAAGCCTTAGAAACCTACCACCTGAGGAGATAAGCCATGTACAAAATCTGCCATTCTGATAACACTGCTTTTCTTATGTTTGTCAGAAATGCTTATCTTTGTGAATATTATTCCCTCTAGTATTGTAATAATAATATTTTAGTTGAATTTCAAATTAGGTTAAACTAGTAAATGTGAGATCTCAAAATCAAAGGTGTGATTTATTTTACAGGCTTCTAGCCAGGCACTATTCGAGACAGACCTGGATACTGAAGGACCCCCGCAGTTGACCCCAGAAGTGGCCTCAGATCTGTTCCCCCACCCTGGAGACTGCACCTCCCCGTCTTACAGCAACATTAAAGATGTGGATTAGACCAATCATCTCCTCCCTGGACTCTATCTGTGATTATCCAGCCACAGTACTAGGATTAAAACCTGCTTACTAATTGAGTTGAAGGAACAGCATTGGGTACCTACTGTTCCTAAAAAAAGGTGATGAGAAAGCATGTGCACACTGGTAGACTGACACATGTACAGTACACCCCTTTTTCTACCATTGAATCCTGCCAGGCAACTATACAGCGGCACAAAGATAAGACTTGTATCCCAGTAATATTCTCTTGATTGCACCATGGACCTGCTCTGGGCACCAAATGGAATCGAATGGAGAAAAAAAAATGTTTACAGCATGTGTAGTTGACACTTGGCCTCTTCTGGTGCGTTTTTCAAGTGTACTGGACCTTCACTCTTCCCTCTTCCCCTTACATGTGTATGCCAGTTCTCTGAGAGCTGTGCCAGTTCACTATGAACACAGTTAAAAAAAATCCTTGGGAGTGGTATTTTTGTTGCAGTGTCTTTTAAAATGTCCTCTGTATACAGGCGATGTACAGATTCAGTAAGTAAAGGTGCTGAATAGTACAAACCAAATTAGAGGCTGGGGTAGTATGGTTGTTGATGACGTTTCTGCTAGGCGAGAAAGAAGTGATCATTGTAAGACGTTGTATGTTCTTCCTTGGCAAGATGTGGCTGATGGAGATGTAATTTCACAGATTTCTCCTTTTTAAAACTCCCTTAAAGCATAGCCCAGAGTTGGAGATATTTTGAACCAGGCTTTGACTTTTATTGTTTCCCTTGTCCAGGCACTGATGTTCACTTTGTAAAGCTCTTGGGCCAATCCCTGTGGATTCTCTTTTACTGAGCACTTTTATGACTTTGAAAACACACGCATGTTAACACACAGAAGCCCAGTTGTGGAATTTATCACAGTTTTTTTTCCAGTTAAAGATTTCTATTGCTATGTTCTTTCAGTTGTGAGTGGATAGTCTTGGTATTTTGTTTATTCTCGTTTTCTTGTATTGTAACTGCATATACAAGTGGGAGGTGGGGTTTGGGATTATACGAATGCTGCTGTGAATAAAAGTATAAATCGTTAATATAAATAAATTCTTTTTGAGTCGCCGGGGAAAAAAAGAATATGTTTGTATACACAACAAACTCTGATTTAAAAGTAACTTTAAATAAAGTTTCCTGGCAGACAGGGCCTTTGGAATCTATTGTTTTATTCTGAGGAGATACAAGGGTTTTCTTATTTTAAAAACTAGTGGTTTTGAATACTGCAAGTTGTTCTCAGTAAAATTTCAAACACCCTTATAATAATTTGTACAAACTTAAACCCTATTATTACTCCTTGCTTTTTAAAATGGGTTTTCTGGTAAGGCAGTAAACATGTTATTGCCAAGATAATGCATAAGCTTCAACAGTTATACTCCCAAGAAGCTCCTAATACAACCCTAAGATAATTTTCCTTCACACCAAATTTATTGTTCGGAGAAAAACGTAATGCTTACTAATTTTCATTTTTGCCTAGCAAGAGACTCTGGTTTATGCCATAATGATATATTTTGGTTTTCAATTTTTCAACCCCAAATCTGTGTGTAGGATCTAATTTATGCCAAATAATTTCCTTTGTGTGACAATTTGGAAAAACTAATTGTCATCTTAGAAAAGCTCTTAATGAATGATTTATTGCATTAAAATGGAAAGATTACAATTGTCCTAAAAAACAGTTACAAATGTGCCATCCAGAATTTACCAGTAGTCCGAAACCTCTTTTTTTAATCCTAACCTTATTCACTTTGGGCTTCTATTTTTCTTCTGAATTATCATTTGGCCTTTTCATTCATAACTCATGAAGGATGAGTTAAAAATGAGACGCAAAACATTATAAAAAATAGATTCAGACTATTAAGAGATTGTTTTCCAGTGATATCAGAGGCACCAGTGACAAACCATGCAAGTGTGAAATAATTTTAGTGTCATTTCAAATGAGCAATGTATTTGTTTGATCCTTTAAAATGCAAATTAGACAATCATAAAAGCTATTCTACGGCGCACAGTTCTTCTATCTTCTATTATTTTTAAGATGTGACACTCATTTTATCACTCCACCCACAACACAATTTTTTTTTACATGGTTCGTAGAGATTTTAAAGATGAAAAGGGTGTTTCAGAATAAAATATCTGATACTTTTAATCATTATTATATGAATAGTTAGTCTCATTATCTACCTGTAATGCCCTTCAGGGCCAATGAGTTTTTTTTTTGCACACTCTTCACTCACAATCCGCGCACATCAGACTCCTTTCACGCTTTCGGTGCACATGCGGAGACTCCACTCGTCCAGAGAGGGCGCTAAATTGTACAAGAAAGAGTTGCAGTAGTCGGTCGTACCCTCTTTCTCTGCGTCGTTTTCATATTGTTCTAGAAACAAGGAAGTTATTTTATTGTTTCAAACGAGGAAGTAACGTGAGTCATTTAGTAAAAACCGGTATACAGTCTGATAGTGTACATAAGATAACTTCCACATTTTATCACCTTATGGTTACTGTGATCCAAACCGCTGGTTCTTGGTTGCAAATAAGGTTTTTGTCTGCGAGGACATATTTACTTTTTGCACTTTCAAGTCATCTGGATTTCTAATTTTACAAATGTAATCCTAACGCATCTCTCTGAGCAGTCTGAGCAGAAGACAATCGGTTTTCCAAAGAAGCCGTCTTAAAAGCCTCTTTCGCTGCCTTCAGTGGACGGAGTGATGTTACGTGTGGCGGTGGGCGAAATGTTAATAGCACGAAACGAGTTTTTTTTGTTAGGTGATCTACAGTCACTAAAACTTCTATTAAGTGCTAAGTGACAATAGTATGCGTAAAATGTGCGTTAGTATATTGATAACGCTCCCGTAGTTGCACTTTTCTGAGACTTTTAAAGTATAAACGCACTGGGATTTACGTGCACTGCACTAGTTTTAAATAATTTAAATATACAGTAGGTTGTACGACCCGAATCCGAGTGTATTTATGCATTATTTATAAAGTATTTTCATTCGAGATTTTCACAAGCGGGTCTGATCAATTTTTTTGATTGACTCTTGAACTGGACCGCATACAATGGCACACTGAAGAACATAAATGTCAAGGGGGAGAGACCTGAGAATGCAGAATTTGGATATGTCGAGTGGGGCAGCTCTTAGCGGTGATTTACGCAACGGCTCGGATGCTGGTGACGCAGAAAAAGGCGGCTTTGCTCTCTCCGTTCCGCGGACAGTGGCAGAGCGGCCCCAGAGAAAACTCATACTTCACCTGGACCTCAACAACACCATCCTCGTCTCTGATGCTGTGACGAAGCAGGGGACTGTAGCAGCTTTGGACTACTTCCTTTCTACGGTCACCTGGGGGAAAATGAGTAAACAAGGTAATAACTGTACATCGATGTCCATGCACTCCAGCTGTAAAAGAGCGAGGTCACTCAAAAAGAGCAGCCTGTTACAGCAGTCAGAATTGTATCCCATGTAAAATGTATGTCTAAAGAAATGAATGCCAACATCAGTTATCTGAATACTCAATCTCTAGCGTGAATGTCACAGCTGAAGTAGGCAGACTGAAGACTGTGTTCAGTTAGCTCAAATCCCATGATCACTGAATGCACCTGTTTGGCACCGTGGAAAACATGAGGGTGCAGGTGCCAGTTCAAGCTTCCTGAGACTCCTCATCTGTAAACCAGGAAGGAACCATTACACCAGGAAGATCTTCCCTGGGACACATAGCAGGAATCAGTCAGTCGTGCTGTGCTAGTGTAGTCCTGCGTAGTGTCAGCTCAGTATCTTTTTTTACCCTCCAACTGTTGAAGTCGAGACTATATTCTTGATGAGGAAGCACACATCGATTTCATTTCAGCGATACTATCCTGCTAAAGATTGAATAATGCCGTGGACCATAAAATCTATCAGTGAGGAGACTGGGCAGTTTTTTGTGATCGGAGATCCAGATTGGATGGCACTGCTTGTCTAATTACCAGAAAACGCAGAGGAGTTTCAAAGTCTCCTGGCTGTTCAGAGATGTTCTGTTGGTTAGATGGGTCCTCGTTTTAGGCTTTTAGACTTATTTTAAATTGCTTGCCCCTGGGTGTGAGAGAAGAGAGGGGGGTAGCATCTTTAATTCGCAGAGGGTGACAGTAGGAATGGAACTGGTGGAACAGTATTTACACCAGACTCTCATTTCCCCCCTTCACTTTCGTTTGAATCTGCCTGCTTTTAAATAATTCCTTGTGAAGATGGGCCTTGAGTGAATGAGCTACTGAACTAAGCCGCTGCCTAGGTCAGGCCCATGCATCTGGTGTTGATCTTTCTTGGTTTTTTTTGTAGGCAAATGGGAGTGGGTGAGTGAGGTGCCCTCCCTCCTTCCTCCATGTGAGGGCGCTGTGAGCTACTACTCCCAGTTCGGTCGGGTGCCTGACTTCACGGGCACGGGCCAGGGCCGGCGTTTTCGGGGTGTGCTGGAGGAGCACCTGTCCCTGCTGCAGTGGACTGGGGAGGAGGACAGGGAGCTGTCTGTGCGGGGCGAGGACGGCCGGTTGTACCACTGGATCATGCCCTCCTTCTTCCAGCTGCTGCAGGACCTGGCGTCCCTGGGGAGGGACTTCGCCATCGTGTTCCGCACCTTCGGGACCGACCTGCCCCGCGTCCTGCGTGCCGTGCGCAAAGCTCTGACAGGGGGCGCCCATCCGCTCTTCCCTGACCTTCCCCTGCTTTCGGTCAGTTCCAGGTCCAGTTGTGAGATAACGTTTTTTGCGAACCCTTTGGAATCGTCCGTATGGGAGACCCCCTGGGAAAGCTAAGGCTGCTGCTGGAAGAGGTGTTAGTGGGGCCAGCAGGGGGCGCTCACCCTGCAGTCTGTGTGGGCCATAATGCCCCAGTATAGTGACGGGGACACTATACTGTAAAAAGGCGCCGTCCTTCAGTTGAGATGTAAAAGCGAGGTCCTGACTCTCGTTAAAAACCCCAGGGCGTTTCTCGAAAAAGTAGGGGTGTAACCCCGGCGTCCTGGCCAAATTTCACATTGGCCCTTTCAAAAGCCTTCTTTAGAACTGTGGAAATATTAGAGGTGCACTGTGGAAAACTGTGGAAAAATTAGAGGTGTGGGGAATCAATCAATTAAACCTAATGAAAGAAAAAGTGAAATTCCTAGCAGGCCTCTAAGATTCTGTGGTGACTTCTTCACCTTACAAGCTGATACTGTAGGCCCAATACTTACCTGATACTGATACTTACCAATCATGGCCTCCTAATAATCCCCATCTTTGAATTAGCTTCATTACTCTGTTCTCCTCCCCACTGATAGCTGATGTACAGTATGGTGAGCGGACTAGCGCACTATGGCTGCTGTTGCAGTGTAAGCAATAAGTGTAAGTGTAAGCAATTATAATTATTATTATTTCTGCATTCATTTCTCCTGACAATAACAATAGCCATAACAATAGATGACCACAATCTGATTTAACAAATTACACACAAACAATTGTCCTGTTACACACAAACAACTGTTAACGTTGTTTAAATATTCACTGTCTCTCCTGGAAAAAGTATGTGAACCTTTAGTTATTTAATAACGTCAACCAAATGTTTCCTGTAGCCGCTGATCAGTCCTGCACATCAGTTTGGAGATAGTCTGGCCCATTGCTCTTTACAAAACTGTTTCAATTCACTGTTACTTTTGGGATGTCTTTCATCAACAGCTTGCTTTTATCTATTGTTATGACTTAGATGAAGATCAGATCACACTTCAGGAGCAGTAAATGCAGGAATACAGATGATTCCCAAAGGGTTCTCAAACTTTTTATACCCGTTAAAAAAGTCCATTTTGTTTGACAGCTAAATCCATAATCACATTAAGCTATTAAATGGTGCAATTTCTGTTTTGTCTGGACTGCTCTCAAGGAAGATTATCAAAGGCATCTTACTCAGAAAGTAGTTAAAAATAATTTAGCATGACTGATCTGGTGGCCCGTCTCTGATGTCTTTAGGTAATTCTATTTTTAATTCTATTTTTTCTTTTTTTCTAATAGGAATGTTTTTCTATCTTGTTGCTCTGAGTTACTAGTTTATATTGGGAACCTACAGGGAGTGAAAACGGTGTTTATAACTGGTCTCCTGGAACACTGAATTGTTCTATTTGATGGATTACACCCCTGTTGAAGCTGTTCAGACACAGACTCTTTTCTATATAATAACACTGTGCGGATGGATTATTTGTTGCTGACAAACAAGCAGTGCTTTAACAACATGTGTGGATAGTAGATACCTTGCATTTTTTTTTCCATTTTATTTGTCTGTTTTAGACTTCAATGCACAGCTCTCTAACGTAAAACTTCAAAGAACGACTTTGAAACGGCTGCTAATGTAATACTAACAAAGCACTTCATTAACTGAACTGCGACATGCTGTGAAGGCAGGTGTCTGTCAACATAATTGTCCCTTTGTGACCAGTATTATTAAAAATTAATTTCATTTTAGTTTTAAAAGCTATCTACGTGCTTTAGGCTAGTGTTCTGTTTGGAAAAGGTAAGGAGACAGTTTTTGAGACGGTAAGAGCTAATCCAACTGAGGGCAGGACCTGAAATGCCAAATAAATGCTCCAGTCAAGCAAGAGGAATGTCATGTTTCTCAGTATCGAAAACGACAGCGGTCTAGTTGACAAGTCCCTTTTCAGTGCTCTTAAGAGTCTTACACCTGACTGAAGACATTCTGTATCAGGCATTTAGCAGCTGGTGTTTGTGTCAGCTTGGAGGTATGTTGATCTTGGCAAGGAGAGCACTTGCTGCTGGCAGTTATGGTGTGACTCCAGTCAGCCTCGGAGTGCTCAAGGAGGGGGCATACAGTATTCCTGCAAGGTCAAACAGCACAAACAGATTAACTTACTGGAGCAAAAGACATTGATTTTTCAGGAGGAACTGTGAAGCCACAACAGAATCAAGTAGGATTATGACAAAAATGACCTTTTCAGACAGCCTCCTCTGAAGGACTTTTCATGGACGATCAATGGAAAATAGGGACAAAAGTGCTCTACTGACATTTCTCTTTTGAAGGCTTTATCAACATGTGTGTTTACTCTTAAGGATTATATTTCAAAGATACCAGTGTGTGGGCCCTGTTGTGTATCTAAACAAAGACATTGAAAATGAGTGTTCTTTTCTAATGCATGACACTTGTATTTAATCTCAGATGGACTGCAGATAAACCAAACCATGTCTGGAATGCAAGGCTTCCTTTTAGAGGAGCTCATCAAGCACATTTGAAATATGGGGTGTGGGCAGCTTAGATTGCAATGATTAAAATATGATCAATGGCAGGGGTGCTCAATTCTGGTCATTAAATTCCACTGTCCAGCACGTTTTATTTGTCTGTTTACTGTATATCACAACATACTTATACACAAGGGGAAGTTGTTCAACTTGTCCAATTAAGCAAATAGTGAGTTTAGTTCATTAATTAAAGGCTCAGGTGGACAGAAAACTAGAAACTTTCTGATTTCCCCAGAACAAGAGCTGAAGGAAAAATCTTTAAATATATGGGTACCTAAGTTCAGAAAGGACACTTGATTATACTGGGACTGAATAAAATTGCTATAATAAAATGCAGTAATGCCTTGTAAGGCATTTGACCTTACCATGTTTATTTGAACAATTTCTATCTTTCACTCTTCTTTCTAACAGAAATTCCTTTTTGGTTTTTGGCCACTTGTGTGTTGTATGTAGGACCTCAGGACAGGATACTGTCTTACATTTAGATTTTACTCATTATCTTTCCCGTAACTGTACAGATTCCTTGTTCTTGACGATCACTCTTATTGATCTCATGCTTTTTAGGATCTATAAGATAAGTTTCTTATCGAATCACGATTTTGTGCTTAAGAGAGGCATGCATTAGCCCTGTCTAGTACCCTGAACCGACTCGGGAGTGATATAAAGATAAACAAATAGACAAGGATGCTTCTGCAGGATGCCGGACCTCACAGGCCCAGTGAATGGGCTAGCCGTGGCCTGAGCTGGGAACCACTGACTCCTTCTGTGTCAGCATCCCTTCAGATATTTCCCTTGACAAGGTACGTCCTCCGGCATCTTCCTTCCAAAGCTCTCCGCTGGTTTTGCAGCTGCCCCTGAACGAGACCCCCGGGCGGATCCGCTGCAGTAAGAAGGATGTGGTTCTGAGCCGGGGCGTGGAACGGGTTTCGGCGCGGGACGACGAGAGGAGCCTGCACCACTACTTCAGCTCACTCCAGGGCCTGGGCGGGTTCCAGGACCACTTCGTCTGGTGAGGGAGCCGCTTTCCCGCGGAGTGACCTCTCAGTTCATGAAATCAGACCATCTGGATCCGGCAAAAAATGATGCAGATCATGGTGATTAGGAATGACAGATGAACGGTCGCAGGAGGGCCGGCACCAACTTGCAGCTGGAGACCTACAGGGGATTCGTTCAGTTCAGTCTTTCTGTATCACGATTTAATGCAGTCGAGAGCTATCAGGCTATTAACTGTCTTTCTGGCTAGCGGGTAGAGGAAGCTATTAGAGTTCCTGGAGCATGGAACAAATCTGAAAAATAAGTACTGTCTTTAAATTCTCACTGGGCCATTATTTTAATTGCCTTTCCCATGGTTCTCGACATATAGCAATCGGCTTAATTTTTTTTTTTGACACAGCACAAGCTCATAAAGAAATGTTTTCCGCACTTATGTATAGTTCAATCGCGGTTTGTTTCGTATAATTGAGAGATGGAAGGACTGGATAATTGCTTGCTTTTTCCTTTGATATTCCTGTGTTTATTACCAGACGTCTCTTTGCAGGTGGGCTCGCAACACGTACTCCATACATGGGGGGAAACCACTGTGGATTGATCCCTTTGATCCCCAAGTGCAGCACATCTTCATAGATGACAACATTCGCCTGAACGACAGCGACACCATTGTCCATCCAAAGGTGCGCTTTGAGCCCTGGAGTGTGTGTGTGTACGCATTTCTTTGGGTCTTAAGAAAAAAAACTTTGGAGTTCTTTGTAATGTCCCACATTATTAAGTGTTCTATATCAAAGTGACTCATTTGTTTTTATGAGGACGCAGATGTTTTCTCGACCCAATGTCAGCAAAAAGAAAGAGATTTATGAGATTTATTTATAACTATTAGGAAGTGACATTTTGAAGCTACCTTGGAACTTTAGCTTTGTTGTGTGATGTGTGTGTGGTGAACTAAAGAGGGGTTGTAATTACTTTGGTGCTATGGTGATACACAAAAATACTTTGCGTTTTGTCCAGTACGTCAGAACATTAGAATGCTTTGCAAACAGGGAGGAGGTTATTGCACCCATCAATCTTGTCTGATTATTAGTCGCTAAGTGATCCGAGGATCTCATCCAGCTGTCTCTAGAAGGTAGCCAGCGTATCAGCTTTGACAGCCCAGTACACTTTTAACATTCAGATGGGCCTCATCTTCTCAATTTTCAATGCACGTCCCTGCTGTTTCTATCCTGTGGCCTCTGGCTCATATTTGCCCTGATTCTGGAGGTCCATAGGGTTGACTTTGTCAGTGCCTTGGATGGGATGGTGCCTGGGTGGCAGACAAAGGCTGAAGGAATGAATTGCTACAGATGTGATTCAGGTGGCGCCACTGTTTGGCAGGGTGGGACAGACAGGGTAATTCCACACTGGCTATGCAGCACCGTATGAAAACAATGAGAGCAGTACTAGTGGGGAAAGTGTGGTACTACACCTCACCTGTCAGGCCAGCCCTTTAATGTAGTGCTCCAGGCATCTCATTACCCGTATATTCCCACACGAACTCCTAGCTCCCCTTTATGTAGCATAACTCCTTGAAGAACAGAGCCTGGAAAGGGCTAACTCTGGTTTGTTTTGCAGGTTTTTTTGGAGCCCGCAGGCTTGCAGACTCGCACAGCCTCAACCTCTGAGCTCTATGATATCAGCCTGGTTCAGACCGACCTTCTCAGGGCCATTTCCGATCTCAGCTACTTCACCCGTTGCGTTCAGATCTGCGAAGAGAACTACGAGAAGAACCTCGAACAGGCAGCGCGCTAGAGTCTCCACGCCCTGCCGCCATGCACAGACACAGATCGCCACACTTCCTCTTGCTGCAGCATGATTGACATACATCTGGAAGAATTAAACATACCAGCACCACTGACAAAGTTTTCAACCTTTTGCTTTACAACTCCAAAAGTGTTAGTAAGAAAATTCGTCACCATCATCTAAAGACAGTGAAAGTTCAAGCCTTTCTTGTTGGATACCTTTGCAAGATCGACCGCTAATTACTAAGTCTTACTTGAATTTGGCCAACATCCATGCATTGCCAGCTGTAAAAACTCCTGACAACTGCTTGGTGGTGTCTAATCTTTAGAATTACAGTCTCTTTATAGAAGCCTGATTAAAATGCAGAAGGTGCACATTTACTGCTTTTCTGAAATGCAAATTTGTAAGTCTAGCTGAGATTTGTGGAGTGACATAATACACACAACGGGTCTTATCTAAAGAAGTGCAGTGGAGTGTTTTTCTACTATTATGTAGCATAGACAGTAACAAGAGTGTGCTGGAAGTGCTGATGGCAGAGCTAGTCTGTGAGGCGAAGATAATAAATTGCATTAGGGTCATTGTATAGCAGTTGTGAATTCCCAATTGCCTGCAGAAATTTAAGCGAATAAAAATGATAGCAGCTTGTGAGCAGCTACTATGGTATGACATCTGATTTTTGTACACGCATATTTATTCAATATATTGGTCAGTGTTTTGGTTTTCTGTGCATAAAACTAGGTAATGGACTACATCCTAGACTATCCAGACCTGGGGCTTTTGATGGTTAACAGGGTTATTGCACAACAACCGTGCTTACTCAATGCTGTATTGTATCAAATGACTTCATTGATTTCCACTTGAGTGGAGTTTGCAAAAAGCACTAATCAGGTATATCAAGAGTATTTGGCCAGGAAAAATTCTCAATGATGCTTTTTTGTCAATTTTCCTTTTAAAGATTCCTATTTAACACAACACTTCTTCAAGAATAATATATCTAGGGGCATTTCTGATGATTTATTCTCCCTTGAGCAGTGTTTATTAAATTGACCTTATACTGAATATCCAGTATTAGGTCATTTTAATATTTTGCATTTTGTTAAAGGCAATATTACTACTGTTGTTGACCAGAATTCCAATGTTTGTGGTTGCAGAAAGGACACAAAATGTCCGTTGCTTAGCTTTATACATCTTCAATGCTCAGTCACTATTATCATTTACCTATTGATTTGGCTTAATCACTCAGATTCTGAGTGATTTAGCAATAAAGCTTTTAGAATGTTCAACTTTAACGTATAGGGGATAAACAGATGTTTTGCAGTCTCATTTCAGTGCCATTTGAGTGAAATTCTAAAGCAAATTTCCTTTAATATTGCTATAGTTTCGACAGATCCTTTTCAAAACTGTAGTTTTCTTCTAGGAATACTGTATTCATATAGGATTTTTTTTTTATTGGACATACCTGGCATGGTTGCTTTATTTTGAAATGCTCTGTGTCACGATTGAATCTCTGACTCTGTGGTTGATCCTAGATTCAGCTTGGCACTGCTGAAGTCTGCTCAAGTCTGTCTTGGTTAATATTTTAGTACCAAAGTAACAGCATGTTAAAGCTGCAGTAATCCACACTCTTTTCCCCTGAGGGTGGTACCTCTGTAAATGTGTTGTGTATTTGGTCCACAGATATAATTTACCATACCAATGGTTCTTTATGTTTCTGTTCTGTTCTTTTTGATGTGGAATCCTAGTATCAAAGCCATCTTATTAACAAGGATGCCCTAGGACAGGAACATGCCTCACAGATAACCCATGTAGATATGACTTAGTCAACAAAGCTTAACAGAATACTGTACTGTATAATTACATGGTATGACAGGTGGCCCTTAATCTGGTAGTCAGTATTCAGTATTGCATTCAGATGTGCTGCGTTGCTTGCATGTAGTTAATGTTCCAGCGATAATGGCCTGGTTTTTTTCCAAGGATGCATGACTGTCTACCATTAATAATTCATCTCCTTTTTCATTTGGTGCTTTCAAAAGCCTTTGTTAAAACTGTGGAAATATTAGAGGAGTGCTGTGGAAAGCAGTGGAAAAATTAGAGGTGTGGGGAATCAATCAATTAAACCTAATGAAAGCAAAAGGTGAAATTCCTAGCAGGCTTCTAAGATTCTGTGACGACTCCTTCACCTTACCAGCTGATACTGAAAGCTTTTTCCCGGGATGAAGCTAATGGCTTCATTCCACAGGATTCCACAAGAGGGCAGTAATGTAATTAGTCTACAGTGTGATCGAAAGATTCACCATTCATTTCCATTGATTCCTTCCTACAGGTAACACATGCTGTTTGCCAAAGAACATGTTCTCATCTAATGACTTGTCCCTGGTTTCTGAACAGATGTTCTGTTCTAGAAAAGGTACATGAGTAGGTGTGGGCCAGTGTTTTTTTTGCACTGTAGAACTGCAAATTAGGAAACGCATACTGAGTATATGATTTTGTATATTTTAGAAAATGAAAGACAGATTGCCTAGCATTGTTTAGGTTCTCACAGTTCAGTGACTGCCCTTATTAATTATGTTCCGCTTAGTTCACATGTATATGACTATACAGATTATCTTCATAGTCTGTCAGTGTACAGTAATTCAAAATGAAAAACAAAACTCTAGACATATTTAAACCCTTGGCAGAATATGGGATTTTTCTGGTAAAAAAAAAATTCCTGGTACAGAGCAGAAGATATTTATGCATATTTGTGTAGCTGGATGCTTCTCTCTGCTATGTTGTAATGTAGAAAGATGGCTGTGAGTTTTTGGTGTATCACAAGTGAGTATGTGTACTTCCTCTAATCCTCTACAATAAGGAGGATTATCATCTGCATGGTTGTATTTGCTGCTGATAATTCTGTTTTGTTTGTTACTAGTGTGAAGCAGGTGGCAAAGAACACATTGTGCTTTGGTAAAATTATAGAACTGTGCTAATCTTTGTTGTGTCAGAAAGAAGCAATTATTTTGCAACTCTTTAACATTAGGAAGACTGTAACCTCTTAAAGTGTTGCTTTAAAAGGACATTTAACTACTTAATTAAAATATGTGGGTTAGTAAAGGGTGGAATTATAAATCAGTTTCTTAAAAGCGGTAGTACTTGTTGTTTTTGCGTGATCTTTAAGCAATTAATTAATTAATTGATCATATTTTCCAGACGTTTGGTAAGGTCTTTGGCACAGAGTAGAGTAGAAAAACACCTTGCTAGAGAATCTAATTCCCTAACACTTGCCCTTGTGATTTTTTAAATAGAAATCTGACTACGTTTACTTTGTGTTTTCTCATTATTAAATGCATTATTAAGTGTCTTGATATTAGCACTGGTACAGAAATATAAATTATTTCATTGAAGGGTTTAGCATGGGCTTGCTGCATTCATCGGTTTCACCTTCATGTTGGATGAATGTTCTTAAAACGACCGTGAGCCATGAATCACAGAGACTTAAACGTGACCCACATGTGGCCAAGCTGATGAAGTAAGCGGATCTGCTCTAACAGGGGGTGGCAACATCACATTATTGTGATTTTAGTGAAGACTAAGAGGAACAAATGGTGAAAGGATTCAGCTGGCGTGATTTAGAAAGGAGTAGGAGTGCAGTTCTGCCTTTGATGTCCACCCAATAAGTATGGAGACTGCAGGTGTACAATAGCTGCTGACTCTTTTAGAATGCAGTAAGAGATTAAACTGAGAATAAAATGTTTTTAGCGCACTTTCCAATGAAGGAATTTCAGGTCAAGGCCGATCAGAAAATTCTTAAGGTTCTAGTGCTTCTTTCAATTTAAAATAGGCAACAAAGTTTTAAGTAATGTTCATATGGATATTAAGTGATTGCTGTACCTTTTTCATTGTATGCAATTTATAGTTCAGTATTTTGGGGGTTTTGTGTTGTCTGTAGTAGGATGTGACTTCTGCACTGTAATTTGTACAGTTTTTTTTTTCGATTATTAAGTAGAACGTCCCATGTGACCTCAAGCGGTTTTATTTTTATCCTGATGCACATAATATTCCTATTCTTCAGCCCGAGGTCTTCCTTGTGGACATTCATGGCTTCTCCACTAATTGAAGTCTTTTTAATCTCCCATCAGAAGCTTTGGATCCTTGAGCGTCCTGCGTCGAGGTCTTTGAAGTGCTTTTGGTATCTAACAGCAATGCTAACTGCATAAATCAAAGAGAAGCGGGATCTCCCGTCTTCTAAGGTCAGCAATGCAGTCTCCAGTGTGATCTGAGTTGTTAAATATTTATTTCCTTTCAGAATTCCGGAAATCACCCAAGACTGTAATTATAAGAAAAGTTTTTTCCCTCCCTCTCATTATAAAGCCAGTTTAAATGTAACGTACTGTACTGTGGTGGATAATGCTAATTATTATTGATCCTGCCCCTCTTGTAATATCTCGGGATAAAGGAGAATATATTGCACATCACTACAGACCCATAGACCGTATTAAGAAAACTAAAAAGGGTTAAACGATTTGGGTCAGGAACAAATGTCTTGCTTTCGATTAAACAGGGCTCAATAGATTTTTAAACACTCAGAGCATTTGCATTAACGACGTGGGATGTTATTTTATTTCTGTTAACTCCCAGTGCCTCTGAGAGGTAGGTACAGAGGTGGGGCGTGCGGGGAAAAAAGATACACCGAGAATTTGTCAGAATTACTGGCAACGGCAGGAGAAAGATGGAGAGCGCACACCGCCCAGGAGCGATTTAAAAACCGAAGGAGGGGAGAGATCAATGGTAAACCAATGAAAGCTTTCAAACCCGTGAGTCCCTGCATAGGCAGCTGAGCAGAGGAAGAATTAACAGAAACTCGCACTCTTCGAGGAGAAGTGTTTCGCGAAAGGAGTTAATTATGCCTGAAGACTTCGCAAGATCTTGAGAGAATTTCACTTTTATTTTCGAGGATACAAACCGAAGAAAGAAGAAGCGAGGAAGGTATTAGTAAACAGTTGCTTTGCAACTTCCATATCTTTAAGTTGCTAAATCCTTTTATTGGACTTTAAAGTTTGCTGTTAGAGAGGCTGTGTAGTGTGCAGGTAAGATTGCGTTTCGAGAACACCTGGCTATGCTGTCATTTAAACTCTCTAGGAGGTAAAACCTTAACACATAACACAAATACGGCAGCTCGCCTTTTTTAAGACACAAGACATGCATTTCTTTTAATTTGCATGTACAACTAGATAGCGTCATTTCGGTACGTAGATAAACCATCTTCATCTCTGCTAATATTAATCACAATTTCGTATTCTATCGACACCGAGGCACTTACCGTTTAATTGAATTACTATTAGAATGCCAACTCCAGAAACAGTCTTGTATATCATCGAATATCACTCCATGATTATCACTCAACTCGCTTATTGGGTATACCGAGTATTATCTATAGGTTGCGCATATACAGTAGTTGTTTGTTCCAGGAGAAGAACGCGGTGCTGTAAATCGCGCGACTTGACTGTACAGTATATCGATGTTCACTGCCCTATCTTTATATATTTATTATTAATTTTTGTTTCAGTCTTAAAAGATACGCAGGCTTGTTTACCGGGATGTCGTATTTTTTAATCGGATGCAAGCGAGATCCTGCGTCTGTGGAAAGGCTGCATGCCCCTTACCAGTAATCCGCATAAAGATCAGCGGTTTTTGAGCAAATTTGCCTCCCCTATAACTGCACTACTTTTGACCCGAGAGGTGCTTTCCTTGTATGTGTGCGCTGTAGCCGAAGGTTCTTGTGGACTGACCTCCCCTAATAGCCGGTCATTATCGGTGATCTTGGAGCGTACCAGTATCAAAACGTTTTAACTAATCATGTTGAGCATTTCCGTATTAAGCTACCTGTATCAGTGAGTTTCGGTGGTGAAATTTGATAATGTAAAATAAAGTTTCCAGTCTTCACTTTGTTTCTTCACTGTTAGTTTTCCATCAGTTTTTCTCCATCGCATTAACAAACAGATACAAATCTATAATGATTAATCCTAGTTCCTATTCTTTTGAACAGAGCTGATAACACTTTAAATAGGAATGATAAATAATACTTTGCCTTGCCCTTTTACATCATGGTGTGTAAATTCAGCATTGGAAAACTTCACTGTGGTACAACGTGGTAAAAGCAGACTAACGTACTGTGGCACAATGAAAATGTCAAGCAGAAAGAACGTAGGGGAAATTAATAACAGAAATGGAAAACCACTGCAGAGCAGTGATCTCAATATTTATAAACACGCTGTGGAAACATTGAAAGTTTATCCTGATAAACTTTCTTAGGGATGATGTCTATGTGTGTGGAAGATTTTTCAAATACCTTAGCCGGTTTAACATCACATCAAGTTTTATTAGAATGCTTAAAAAGATAAAAGTGCTGAGAAGTGAACTTTTATACCTGTTTGTTCAGACAGTGGTGTGCACTTTGAGATTATAATGTTATCTTAAAGGTTTTCTTTATTTAAACTACAAATTTGAAGAAATGAGGGCTTTCCAGTTAATTGGTAGGTGGAACTGATGAATGTAATGAATTTCCATTGAGCTGCTGTGAGGCTTGAGCAATGAGTAAAAGATGAGCTGCTGTACATAATGATGCATAAATGCTTTCTTCGAGCTGCTCTTCAAAGGCTTCTTATTCAGGAAATTGCTTGAGAGAGCCTCAGCACAAAGCCCATCTTTACTGATAGATGTGCTTGAAAGTAGACTTTCAGTGAAAGGTTAGCAAAGCATCTCATAATTCAATTGTTTTTGTTATCTTGAGTCTTCTGAAGCAGATCCATTAGCTTGATCTGTGCAGTCATATTAGGCTTGTTTCTGACCAGAATGCTCTTACGTCTTTGGCTCTGACCTACATTTCCACTGTTTTTTACCTTTTACCCTGAATGTGTACATGGATGTGTCCATCTGTGTAGTATTCCCATGGTGCTTTGAGCACTTTGTGCTCATTTCAGTGAGAACAGACTGATTGACGTTCTGCAGGTTAAAAATTAATCTGCTAATAAAACCTCATAACCACATGTGGTACACATATGGTAGGAGTGCATTATCTACAAACAATGCTTTACTCGCCATTGGCCATCAGCATTTGTGCAATCACCTGTAACAGAAACTGCCACATTACAGTTCTTCCAGTGGTTTGTGACATACAGTAGTGTTCAGGATCGATTCCTTTTTGAATTGTGCTGTTTTATAGTCCTGAAGAAACTAGGGTAAAAACTGTAGTTTTTCTGTAATCAGCAAAATATTTCTTGTATAATACTGTATATAAATGGGATTTGTACATGCGTGAACTAAATTGCTGTTTAGTATTATGCATACTTTTGCTGACTCTTAATACACTCTGGCTTCACTTTAGCTGCATATATGAGAAACTCATTTGTACAGTTTTTTCAGTCTTGGCTAAGAGCGAGACTCGGACTACATTTTGCTTTTGCAACATTTTCCCTTTCTTTTTTAGTCTCTTTCTTAAACGTTGGCCAGTGATAGCAAGATGTCAGTTACCAGTTTAAAACACTGCAGTGTTCACAGTTTACAGTTAGGTTGTACGGGATATTAAATATTGTGGAAATTTCAGAATAACACCAAGAGATGTTAGCATCCTGGTATAATGGATTCCTAGTCTGTAAAGGTTAAAAATGTACCCTTTAAGTTTACATTACAATACACTTCACACAAAGATGTGTAAGAAAATGTGACAGTACAATGTATGTCAAACTGAAACTTGCCAAAATATACTGTGGCATCAGTATATTTTCATTATCATACATTTGATATTTCACAATCCAGACCTTTCTGTAATGTGTTGAAAGGGCAGAGATGATTGCTTGTTGCTTGGAATAGTCACTGATAGTCACTGATCTTAACAAGTCAAGTGAGGTCATGTTTTGTTTGGGGCCTATCCACAGTCTCCTCTCCACACATTAACTGACAATCAGGTGCAACAGGAGTTATTCCCACCCACCTAAGTAACATTCTAAAACAGAATCTTCCTTCAGAAGTAGCCTGAGCTGGGCTTTCTTGTGCAGGTGAGTGGTGAGCTGTTTGATTTCAGTGTATGTGACAAAATACACAAACGGTGAGATAAAGAAGGAAGAACAAAACTCAAGCAAGAATCCAGTACAATAGGAAAGGTGGATCAGAGCCTTTAGAGGCTGACAGAAAATACTGTCGATGAAAGGAACTTAAACTCTTTGCTGGGGAAGATGGATGTGTGGTGAACATCTTCAAAAATCCAGTTTCACACTGAAATTAAGATTTTCCTCAGTGCAGCTCTGTGCTACATGGGATTATCAGAATATAATTTGGTGTCCAGAAAGCAATGAAGGTTAGTGAATATCTTTCACAGCCATCGAGAATAATTTCCTCATTAACCTATCCTTGCTGCAATGTAGCGAGCCACACACTCTAAAGTATTATGTGCCTGGAGATAACTGCCGTTTGCTTACGTGAAAGAGAATATGGCTGGACTAATTATGGTACCAGTTTTAATTTCTGTCCTGAAATTTAATTCCAGTTCAAGACTTCGCCATTTTTAACATAGGCCTCTTAACTCCACTTGATTGTTCATGCAGACTAATTCTTCCTCTGTTTTAGGTCTTTGTGGTTTGAGTTGTGTCTGTGCTTGAGCATTTTGTTTTCATTAATCAAAGTATCATTTGAAAATTTTTCCCAACAAATCAAATGGCTTATCATGACCTTTTCACCATGGATTCAATTTAAATTCTTCACCTTCAAATGTAATTGCAGTTTGTATCTGTAAATGTGACATTCCTGTTGACAGCCCTTTCTGAAGATATGATCCATTTCTGTAGCTGCTCTTCAATTGAAGTGATGAATTGTTCCATATCCAACTCACTTAACCCTTGCTGGGCTCTCAATTGTCAATTGCTATCTAATTGTTCTAAATTATGAAAAATAATTGCCTGTTCATACAGTAGGTTGCTGTTGAATTCCTATCCATATAATTCTGTTGCAAAGTTAATGAGTATGATGGAAGTTAAAAATGAATTGTGTTTTCAAGAAGTCATAATATGAGACATGAAAATCCCACAAAATAATTTTCAGACTTTTATGTAAAGTTTATCTATTTCATGTAGCTCTGCATTGTATTTTCCTGCTTGTGTTTTTCAGAGTAATTTCCAATTTTGTCAGTGCGAAGGGGAGAGGGAACTGTTCTCAATAACCATTGGAGTCAGGGTAGAAGCTGCAAATATTTATACAAGCTTTGTAGCAGCCCTGACATACAAATGTACAATGCACTCTGGAGCCAAAGCACTGGGGAAATGAAGTGTAGGCATTCTGTTAAACAAGCCTTCATTCCTGAATGAAATGACCTAGTGTTGAAAGTGTAATGGACCATGTTCATTAAAAGGCATTATTGCCAGGTGTTGCAGTTACCCAGTGAAGAGACACCAGTGTTGATGTGTTTACTTTAAGTCTCCCAGCCTGTTCATGACACCCTGCAGTGTGGGAATAGTGTACTTTTGGGACAGTTACAGAGAGGTGTCAATTCACGTTCGTCCTCTGCTCTGCTAGAGTGGACAAAATCTTCCTGCAGGTGACAGACTTGGGCTGCCTCCTCCTTTGGCCTCAGCTTTATAGTTTTGGTAAAGCCCTGTGTCATTCAAGTCTAGCTAGATTCCTGGTCTTGGTCCTGGAGGAACTCTGTTTTGATCCCAGCTGTGTTCTTAATCACAGGCTAATTGATTGTAGTTTTCAGTTTGTGGCACATTTGTAAATTTGCTTTCGGGTCTTAAAAGGTCAAGGGATTTGTAATTGGGATCAAGCCTGTACCAATTTCTGAGTTTCAGAACTGCCTTCATTCAGGAGTATGGACTGATATGTATTCAACTGGACTTCTGTAGAAAGATGAAACACTCAGTGCGTGTCTGATACAGTGTTATTCTCAGATGAGTTTGTTCATGATTAATTGACCAACATGTAAGGGCTGTTTAGTCAGGAAGCAGGATGAGGAGGGACTGCTTGAAATTCTGTGTGCTGAAGTTGGAAATGGCACTCTTGCAGTAGGGAATTCTTGATACTCAGGACTGGCAGAAGAAATAAGTTTGATTAAAGTCTAAGCAAGCAAGCAGATCAATTAAATCATCACTGAGCACTGAAAACTGAGAGCTCAGCTGCAATGGAAACAACAGACAGTGTTTTCCCAGGACCAGTGTTGGGAATCCCTAAAGTATTACTTTCCTCAGTATAAACGTAGTTTTCATCTGAACCAACACATGCATTACATACCCTCAGAAATGTGAAACAGGCAATGCACATATAGCTTCCTAACACTCTCAATACAAACACTGGATTTAATACACCAATGACCTGCAAGTCTCACATTTAAAGTACTGACAAGGCTTATCACAGTTTAAATTTGATGACCAGCGTCTTCTCATCTCTTGAGTGCAATGATAAGTTTCACTTCATTTCTTATGATGTATCTTTGCAGGATAATAAATATTTCCAAACACTGGAAGATAAAAAAAGGCTGCTCCTTGGAAACTGCCATTCTGATTGCACATGTAGCTCTGCTGTAATGGAAGGCAAATGGATGCCGTGGAAAGCTTTTATCGAACATTGCAGGTCTCCCGTAACAGTTTTAGGCCTTAAATCAAGCTTAGCTGAATGTGTCTCTAGTTACTTTGGGAGAATATCAATGCCATAAATGCCTGATTCTTCAGTTTTCCTATTTTCTTCTTCAGCTGCATAATTAAAAGGCTACAAGATCAGGCTAGCATGAGACCGATAACTCTTGGCAAGCATCCCAGAGGAATTCCATTAGAGGATCTCTGGAGGAAGAGGAGACATAGTCTTAGCTCGACAGGTGTGACTGTGCATGTTGAACTCCTGGGACACTTAGATGGAACTTGCAGTGCTCTGGGCTAAAACATGACAGTCCTTGCTTTGCCAAAAGCCTTCTTTCCTGATGATATTTTAACCACTTAAGGAATGTGGTTCTGTATGTACTTCTCTCTAAGGGAGATGGAGTCTGTATGGGAAGTGTGGTGTTCTGTATATCAGAGCAAATACATGAGCTGAGTGCAAACATCTGACTTCTGCAAGATGTCAGACCAGAAAGGTACCACAAAACTGTCTCTGTTCACAACCTTTTCTCCTTTAAGTTAACAATCCACATTCCAGCTCAAACACACATGAGCAAAACCCCTTGGTAATTCATAATATATATGAACAGACTGTAAGTAGCACAAATGCATGCCTGAATCTCACAGGACATGAGTTTAGTACACAATCTCAAGTCTAGTTCTGTGCTGCTGGAATTGGATGTTAGGGCCACACTAAATGATCTGTGATTGTTTGCGATTATTGAGAAACTTCCTTTCAACACCCATACAGAAACAGCGGTAACTATATCACTAAGCTTTCTGAGCAAACACTGACCATCGTGGGAATGTGCACAAAATTATCATAACTTAGGGATTTCATGCTTTCCTTTTCATCACATGCAGCGGTGAATTTATATCTCTCACGTACAAGATCGGTGATGTCTGTCTGCAGGCTTGCAGCCCATTCCTGGCATATAGACTGTGTATGAGCCTGGCCTGAGAAGCTGTTTCCTTGGGATGCTTCTAAGCAGTCTGTCAAGGATATCCCAAATGTGCTCAGTTGATTGCACTTCTAGTGATGAGCCCAGCTGTACAAGAATTGTGGTTGGCTGTAGTCCCACAGAACTGCTGATCTCATCTGCACAATGTATAAGCACTTTTGCCTTATGTGAAGCGAAGGCACAGCACCATGTAGTGTAAATCAAATTCCTGGTTTGCCAGATCTCTACATGATATATGATCCTAAGGCAAACGGGAACCCTTTTCAAACTTGTCTCTGTAGTTGTCAGGTAAGATATATTATAAATTGTTAACATGATTCCTGCTAAAAAGCAAAACATGGTTTGAAAATAAAAGTCGAAGCCGAATTATAAAAAAAAATGTACTGTTTTTAAACAAAGTAGCAACAAGACCTTTTAAGCTCTCTTTTTCTGACATAAACGCAAATCAAAAAGTAAGAACCATCCACTTTGAAATGATAATCCATCCATCTTCTAACCGCTTTTTTAATGCCAGAGCCTATTCCAACAAGCAAGCAACAGGCACAAGGCAGGATACGCCTTGGATGGGAAGCCAGTCCATCACAGGGCACACTGGAACACATGCTCACATCAGGGTCGATTTTCCCAGAAGCCAATCAAACTACCAGTATATTTTTTGGACTGTGGGAGGAAACTGGAACACCCAGAGGAAACCCAGAACCCCAGCACTGCAAAGCAGCAATGCTAAACACTGTGCCACCCATTGTTATTGTTAATAATAATAATAATAATGATACTCTCATTACTATTCCTAAAACATATTAAAAAGGGCCCATTTTATTCACTCAAACATTCAGCACCCACCTGGGTGAGATATATTTTTGAACAAATATTTCAGAGACATAAAACAGAAAATAAATAGAGTTTTCCTTTAAATTACCTCTAAGGAGCATAGATCCTGCTGTTTTCTCATTTAAGAGAACAAAGGCATTTTTTTTACTAATAATTCCATCGAATGAAACTATCTTCTTTTCCACTTCATTGCTCCCCATACCTTGATTGTTTTTAATCCAGGACTCCCCTGTAGATCTTTGGAAGTGTTTTGCATGAGGAGTATTTAACAAAATGACCAATTTTCCTTCTTCACTACTGTCAAAGTCTGTAAAGTCATTTTTGTGGGTTGTTTGGGGGTTAAAGCTAGAATAACAGAAAAGGACCATCGTTTTTCTATTTTCCGTAAAGACCAAATAATGCTTGCTCTGTTTTTCTGCAGAGTTGCACGGGGGGTATTTTGCCTTGCTTGCTCAGCAAGTTTTGGAAGTAAAGCACTGAAAAATGCAAACTGTTCTTGCCAAGATTGAAACAGCGCATGAGCAGCATGCAGCAGTTATACAGTATATCCTGTTTTTTGCTGGGTGGATTTCAGCTTCATTTTGCACCAGACTGGCTTTTTCTGTAGGACACCCAAGCTTCTAACAGTCACCTAATTCCAAGGTTTTAGGATTTTCCTTTTTTTTTCCAGTAGCAACACCAGTAACCCCTTTTGGGGTACTGTAGCAAACCAGTACATTTCGAAACTGGTTGTTAGATTGATTGTAATACAATACATCACCAGCATAATCCACTGCTCTAGAAGCGCAAAACCTGAAATAGGCTATTAATGTTCCTTATTTATCATTTTATTTATGTGATGCTCTCTAATGCATAATTCATATGACATTCCATCTTATTCTTTCTTCTGAGGTTATTATTCACTAGAAATCCTCCATGGATGTATTATGACTCCTTAAGACATACAGTTTAAGTTTTTAAGTCTCAGCACAGAGAGACCAATTTAGAGTAAAGTCAAATTAAAATGAACATCTGGGTTAAGCACCTGTTTCCTTCATCTGTTTTCAGGAAAATTTGTACATTGTGTTTTGCTCAAAGGCAAACACAATATGTGAATATTTGACTTGTTTTTTGCTCATATCAATACTATGTACAGTATATACTGTATATGATTTCTGTAGGTTTACAGACTGAACTGTATGCAGTTACAAAAATGTTCAGTCACCTTTTCCTTTCCTGGCACATAATTTCCCTTCCTTAAGAGTCTATTATAAATAAGTCTTACGGAATTAGCTGTATATTTTCTGAATGCCAAAAAAGTGTTATGGATTTTCAGAAGCCCTTCATTTATCTGCAAATCTAGTCTAGAAATGTAATTGTAGAGCCGTACAGAACCTGCATTATTGAATTCTTTTAATAATGTATTTGTGTTTTTCACTTAATACTTAACTCATTTGAAACTGGTAACATTGTTTTTTTTATGTATCACAGCTCACAGTGCTGCACAACAAGAACGGGCAGCACCTGGATGTTGCTCCTAGATGAATTCTGGAAATCAGTGGCTTTAGAATTTCGGATTGAATGACACTTTATAATTAGCTAATGTAGTCTTATTGATAAATAAGTCTTTGGATGAGTGCCTTTTTGGCCTTTGTAGATGAGGGACAGGATGGTTTTTGAAGAGAGGAGAGGGGGTTAGGATAAACCAAGCATCAGTGACTAAGACCAGTGAGTAAACATGTCTGTGGGATAATTGATTTCATTGTTATTCACTTTAAGCAGTGCTCTGGAATATTAATGTACAGCTTTAGCATGGGTAATTGTCTCATTCCTGTAATTAGAAAAGTGGCGATAGTTAAAAGAACAATTGAAAAATTTAAACTCACAGCAGTGTTTCAATACAGTTGTCATGGGGCTCCACAGATAGCCTAGGATTCTTACTTTGTTTGGAGTATCTCGATCTTTGATTATGATTACATTTTATTGTCTCCTCATTGTAGAATAATTTTCAAATTCAGCTGGTCCTGTCAACAGTGATTTGTGACAATCAACAAATCACTGATGTCCAGATTTGGTGAGGTTCCTGCTCTGCGGTTTTCTGCTCTGACTAGATTATATTGACATTTTAATTTTAATTCACATCACACTCGTTTTCACAATTTTTAGCCTTTATTAGTATGTGTTGGAAGTAAAGCTGTGATGCACATTGGTGAAAAGGCCTGTGCAAAGACCTCTGAAGATCTCCACATTCATCTAGTCATACAGCTTTAAGATATATTTTCACAATTTTGTTTCTGCTAGAATTCCTGGTGAGCATGCACTCATAGCAGTGCAGCATGACCTGGAACAATAAAGAAAGATGGTGAAACAGCAGGACAATGCATTTGATATAAACTAGTCCTTAATGTTATGAATACTATAATGAGCCTAGCGGAAGTCAACAAGCAGTAATTTGTTTCCCTGCTGGCTACAACCATAATAAACGGAGGCTGGAGTTATGAAAAGCCATCTTGACATAAGTCAAACTACATTACCTGTAAACACGGAATCTCTTCCAATGTTGGAAGGAGGCTCCAGGGAAACTCCACCTGTACTGATGCATAGTGGGCGAGATTATTGGAATGAGCTGCGTGAGAGAGATTGGAATTTAAGGCAGGTGTTCTTGATATCCTTAAATTACCTTATGTTTTAAAGTTCCCTGTTGTAAATGAATATTATGTGGAATGCCACTGAGAGCTCTTTTAATGCATATATCAAGTCATGATTCTGATTATTTTTCAAGATATTGCCAAAGACATAGTATCTGCATTTGTCTTACACTGTGCTTCATGATTTAAATTCAGCCCTCTTCAAAGGAGAACTGTGTCTCCTTTTGAATAGATTTGCAAGCCAAGCAGATTTTGCCAACGGAGTTTGAGTGAACTTTATTTTTTTCTTCTTGCTTATTACATTGTAGCTCAGTAGTGCAACACTTCTGAGTTCAGTTTCTCTGTCAGATGCATCTGACAGATCAGGGTTTCATTTTTTGTGTCTTAATTCCAGAGCAGCACTCTGTCTTATAGTATTGAATGATTTAGAGGCAAACAAGTGGTTTTGCTTCAAAGATTAACTGTGGCAGGCATGGCAAAATGTTTTTTTTTTATTTTGTGATTAGTGATCCATAGCTACAGAATCTTCCCAGTTCTGTGATTCAGTGAATATCTGTTGCCTACCTGTATAAAATACGGTCAGATGTCCTGATGCTTCAGATGTTCCAGCCATTTTTAAGAAAAAACACTGCACTTCCTCATGCTATGAATGTAACCTTTTGTATTTCACTTTTTTTTTTCAGAAACCCAAGCAGTGAAGACAGCCTGAAAATGCCTGGCAAAAATGAGACATGAGAAACCCCTCTTCCAATCAATGTGCTACATGGATTCTGTCGTACGCTGTGGAACCAAACTGCAGGAAACCTTCAAGAAAGTCAGGCAGAACCCAGCAAACTTAAATACGGTGCTAGTCAAAGTCTCAGCTCCTTGATCTCTCCAGTTTTCTTCTGGCTGAAGATTGAAGACTGGGGATCTGGAAACAGCCTTGGGCAAGAGGAATTTCTCTGTGTGTAGGGCATTGCTTTCTGTTCACCTCTCTGTGTCCCAGAGTCATCATTCCTTGTGTTTTGGATCCAGCCATGTCCAGCACACTCCCTGAGTGTCTCTCTGGGGTCTACTACAGGGTCAGGCCTGCTGTGTTTTTGGGACCCATCACCCTCTGCTAAGGCAGGAATCCTCAGAATCCAATTACAGTCACATTTTGATCTTGGATTTCACCTGCTGTTTGTTGTTCAGCTTGTGGGTAAAGCTGACATGGATGATAAGCCTTGATCCAGCCTGCACAGACACAAAAAAACACAGTCGCAGTTTGACGCAAGGATAAAATCCTGCAAAGTTTACTGATCATAGTTTTTCCTAATCATTGCTTTTGAAGGCTTATAAGAGCTAATGCCCCCCCCAAAATATTCCATTACTATGACCCTAACGTTGTCTCTGTGTAGTACTTAATAGTCTGATGCCCCACTGCTGACAAAAAGTGCCTCAGGTCTTTCTTGCCAGCCCCCTGCTGCAAAAATGCGTATGAAACGGATTGCTCAATTAAAATAACTTCCTTTTGGAGTGGTATGAGGAATCTACCTGAACTGAACAGACTGATACTCTGAAGGGAATCTGGAGTGTGGATGTAATATCTCTGAGGTCCTGTCTGTTTTCAAGAGGATTTCTCTTTGCTAACATGGTGACACTTAATAACTCATTCCTTGCCTTGAAGTGTCTATGGGGTGTTAGTTTTCAGCCTCTTCACTGCCATTTTCCCAAAGCTATGCGGTGTTCTACTTAGAGGCTCAAAGAGCATACTGACAGGGTTAAGCCATATTGATTGGAACCGTGGAAGTCCAGTGTTCTAGCAAGTCACATGCAGGTTAATTGCCCTACAAAAGATAACATTGCTTTTGTAAATGTCTGGAAATGTCACTGATTCTGGAATTTAATTTTCTGTTTCAGAGAGTTTGCCTCATAGCATCCCTTACCACTGGGACTTTTCCATGTGGAAAGGTTATTTTGCCAGAAAAGCACTGGCTTTGACTTTGAGTATTGTTTGTCAACAAAGGAATTGACTATGACCTTATTAGTATGAATACGAGGCTCCTATCATTTTGCTGGAGTGCGAAGCTTTGAAAAACCCCTGTTCTTTGTTTTTCCAGCGGAGATTTGTGAATTGTTTTTTCTTCAGAATTTAAGTTTTGTGATATGATCAACTACGGTGGGGGACGCAAGGTATGTTTATAATTTGGTCTGACGTTTGCTGGTCTTTTCTTTTTCGAGATCACAGCTAATTCTGCTTCCTTGCAGTGGCTACTTTGATCGTCACTTGGCCTTTCATTTCCAAGTTCAAATCGGATCGTAATCCTCATTAAACCAGCAGGCTTGTAAATAAACGGACTGAGAATGTACGAAATGCAAGCACTGCAGGACTTACATGGCTACTCTTTTTCCTCGTAGTGTCCCACGGAATCAGTTCAGCGCATTGCTTTTCATATTTCTTTTTAACTGAAAATACATGGCAGACTGGGGGAGCTGCCAGCAAATTAATGAGCAGAAACCCGCATGAGGTTGCATTCTTGTGTCTTGGTTCTCCTTCGGAAAAAAAAAAAGAAAGGAATGCACACCTGTCACAGAGGCTGAAAAACAATTTCCCAAGCAGTAGTGGAAGAGGTAATGCAGCAGATTGGTTTGAGCGCACGTTTTCTGCAAACTGAGCGCAGGACGCCAAGCCACATTTGGTTTTTTTTACCCTCTCCCCCATTCTCTGCTTTCCTTGATGATCCCATGACAAAATATGGGCTGTAGCCATCATTCCCAGGAGCGCTGCTGGTGCCAGAGATGGCTGTGAGCAGTGTCAAATCCCTGTACTGGGAAGTGTTCCCACCGATGCCCACCCGCCGGGTCTACTGCACGCCGGTATACCACGAGGGGCAGCTGTATGTGGTGGGGGGCTGCAGCGAGACAGGGCTGCCTCTGGACACGGTGGAGGTGCTGGATGTGGCGTCTCAGACGTGGGCTCCCCTGCCAGCCCTGCCCACCGCCCGGGCAGGGGCCACCGCCGTCTCCCTGGGCAAGAGGCTGCTGGTGATCGGGGGCATGGACGCCGAGCAGAGCCCCCTGTCCTCAGTGGAGGCCTACAATGTCGACGAGGGCAAGTGGGAGAAGAAGGCCAATCTTGGCCAGCCGTCCATGGGCATCACGTCGGTGGAGAAAGGTAAGAAATCTAGGGGGGACGGGTTCGTTTTTTCATCCATGCATCCCAGCGTCCCACACCAGATTTAAGGGGTCAATCTGTGGAATGTGTTACAGTATTGCTTTGCTTGCAACCACAAAAATGAAGAAATCAATAGGTTCCCAAGTGCTGTCTGGCTGAGGGGTGCTCAGGGAATAACACTATAGTCTCCTGAACAAAAACTAGCTGAGGAGTGCAGGACTTCTGCAGTTTATTGAAAGAATGTTGAAGGTCGTTTTGCGAGAACTGTTTTTTGCTGAACTTTGCTGTTGTGTTTGAGCTCCTTAGCACGCTTTCAACTAAATTGATTTCGTGATTCAGATCAAAACCCATCTGCTAATTGTGGGAATTGATTTTGCTCTGTGTTAATCGGTCGTTTTGGAGTTGTGATGGCGGAGAGAAAGAAACCGCTTGATGCTTTAGAAAGGTCATTGTCGCAAAGCAACCCCGTTTTTCTGATGTTTTGTTTTTTTACGATTCCATTTTTATTTGTTTACCAGTTTAGCTCAAGGGAGTGACAGCACACTGCTTTGTCTCGTTAGGCAAGCCCTGCGTGCGTTTTCAAAGCAAGGGAACATCGGCAATCTCTTTCAAAAGTGCGAGTGCTCCTGTTGAAATGATTTTGTTAAAAGTGGAGATGGCGACAATTTTCAGTCACAACAATGCAAGGACGACAAAAAACTGTTATATTGATCTTCCCTCACCTGCCGAATGGCATTTTTTTTCATAAGTGAATTGAACGTGTACAGTATATAAGGTGTTTTAGTTCAGTTAGTAACAACACAGTGAGGAAGTGCTCGGTTTATTTTTAAATCAGCTTTATTTTGCTTCTTGTCAAATACTCTTACGTCTACCCTCTATGCATTGTCATCCTGTTGCACTCACATTACCTTAAAGGGAAAGACAGGACCTCAGATAAACATAGCACAATGATTAACCAGATTCCTTTCAAGGTTCAGAAGGCATTATATTTAGCCAAGTTGGTTGGATTGTTATATTATAGTTGAAGATATAAAGTACAGTAGATTAGCTTAATAAGGACTGCATTTCATAGCTGTAGCTTATGTAAAAACTACCTGTATTTTTATAAAGCTGCACTTATAGAATGCTACTTAGAATCATTTTTTTAAACTTGGGATTTCAGTGGCATACATTATGTATATATATTGTTTCTGAAGTGCACTATTAATATTTTTGGCTTTTATCAGATTTCTGTTGTATAGGGAACTAGTGAAAAAAAACAGCATTGCAGCATAGTATCTACAGTATGGCACCTGGTACTGTAAAATGTAGTGTTGTAAATTATTCATAAATTCCATAAGCAAGTACTTCTTTTCTGTGTGTCTGCTTCATCTACTACAGTTTTAGGTCGTACTACATTTTCTTTTTTGTAGATTTGAAATTGAATAAAGAGGAGGCTGCTTGTATTTAAAAAATGTTCAGGTATATTGTTGTAGTTTAATAAGAATATGGTTCTCAGGCATCCTTGCAAACAATGGGAACAAAACTAAGAGGAGGGATTTGTTGCAAGACTAAAGCTCATAATTAATTGAGCATAATGAAAAAGCAAGAATTAACTTCTGCCTAAATATTCCCCCAGAAACCTTGTGTTTCTGCAGAGTCATTTGGCCAGCTCACTGTACAAGTGTCTGTTTAACTAATGTGGAATGGTGGAGGGGTGGAGAAAGCCATCAGAAGATTTCTGATAAAAGTGTGTGCAGGCCACTATGAAAGATGCAGGTGGTAACATTAATACCTGAAGGTGTTTGGCAGCATCAAGTGTTTTGTACAGATATAAAGCAACACAAACTGTCAGGGGTAAAGGGAAATCTGAAGAAACCAGCCACAAATTGAGTTCGTGGTCAAAGGGGAAAAGGATTGCAAATGCATATCTGTACATCTTTACAAGTTTTCAGGGAGAAAACGCGGTGTGAAATCTTGTTTTAAAAATGCAGAAGAAGTGTTTGAGGCTTTTTTACAATCGATGAATATAAACCAAGTGCATGCAGGTAATTTGTTGTCAACGCCTTTTGTTAAATGACTATAGCATGGGCAGGAAGACACCTATTTCCTTTGATCTTGGAAAGTAATAAAAAATTGTTAGGCAATGTTATTACCATCATCTGATCTGCTTGATTTAGGTGGTAGGCTGCTGCACAGACCTTTTAAAAAAAACATTCATAATGAACAGCACGGTGTTTAAACCTTTGATGCAGAATTTGTTCCCGAGACCGTTTAATTGATGTTAGAAATGCAAATCTCAGGCTGACCTATTTCAGTTTTATTAAAATGCTATGATTCAGCTGGAATTGGCCCTTGGTGACTGGATTTAAAAAAAAAAATCTGCTGAAACTAATGAGGTTAGTGTGTGATGTACGGAAGTCATGGTGCTGCGGAGAACAGTATGAAGTAAGAGGATGGAATCCTTATTCTGCTTAAAGCTTATCGTATCCCTTCAGGAACCTTCTGACATTTAACAGCACGGTTTAATATTCATGTTCTGTTCTTCATGTCACAGGACTTCACTAACGCCCAGGCTCTGAGTCCCTGGAGAATCTCGTTGCTCATACCACTCCAGACCTCCACTCCCTTCACCAGTTCCTACTGGTGCTCACACCCAGTTTGGGATTTTAGAAGTCTTGTTATTGGTAGTAGAGAAAGTGAGCTCAGTGGCGAGATACCCTTATAAAGTAATAAGTAATTAAAGTTTTACAACACCCACATCAACAACAATATTGGGCGGCATAGTGGGTAGCATTGCGTCCTTACAGTGCTGTGGACCTGGGGCGCTATCTGTGTGGGGGTTATATGTTCACACGGTTTAGCTCTGGGTGCGTCAGTTTCTTCCTACATTCTGGTATTTACTCACTGGGTTGGCGTCTCGAACCAAAGCCGGACCTTTGCTTCGCCAACTTGGCTCCACCAGCGCATCCTGTCTCTCCAGGCATCTACAATTTCTGCCTTGTCGGCATCTTCTTTCACTGAATCAAGCCATCTTGTTCTAGGTTTTCCGCTTGGCTTCTTTCCCTCAATATTCTCTCCTGCTACCTCTTTTATTAGGTCTTGATTTCTTCTCATTACATGGCCATACCACCGTAGTCTTCTTTACCACTTAGTGTAGAACTAATTGCTTCTCCCCAGCAAAACTCTTCCTCCTGGAAACTCTTTCTTTGGATGTTTTCTGGCAAGGCATACAGCATTTTAAGCAAAACCAACAAATTTAACATTTAACAAGACATTCTTTCAGGCATATAAAAGCAGGGCACAAACTATACAGTAGTTGGCTAAATAAGCCTTCTCGATAATTCATTATATTGAGATGTTCTTTTTTTGAGGAATGGAAGTATCTATTTTAAACTGACACTGCTGGCATTTCTTACAATATGACATAAACTGCACAGTATGTGCATGTAAACAATAACCTTGTCAATGGGCATCTTGGGTATTCTGCATTGAGAGTTTTTAAAAATGTAATAAAGGCTGTTGTTTCCCGTACACATTTGCTGCAACATAAAAGGAACACAGTGATGTTTCCCTAGTTTTTAACAGAAATACCCTTACCTCAGCAGATAAGAAGAATGTGAACATGGTTGATGTTGCTACAGGCCATTTCCAATCTGATTCCAATATACATTATTTTATTTCTGTGAACTGTTATAAATTGCTCTGTATTATGATGAAATCAATTTTTTTTTCTCTACAGCTACACAAATACACTAGCTTATCCTCAAAACTATTCTGTTGCAGCAGCAACAAAGGTTATGTCTGTCATAACATTCAGATAACATTGTACATCTCGGCTGAAACTGTTTATAGAATGAAAAAATAAAACTGAATTGAAATTTTAAATGTTTTTGGCATAGGTCCTCATCATGTTTAAGTCTGTACACACATTCCAAACAGCGCATTGCCAGTCGAAATGCTGCCCTTGAGCTCTTGAATAGATTATACAGATGCAGACCAGCACGTTCCCTCAAATAGACACCCGTATTCCACCTGATTGAGAGAGCATTTCTGTTGCCTGGCAACAGGTGTGTGGGGAATGACCCAGAAGCACAACAAAGACATTTTTAGCGTGGCGGAGGCTGAAATAGTTTGCACTTCTCTTGACTCCTTTCATTGTCAGCCAGAGGCTAAAATAACAGTTCAGCCAGGAAAATACTTAGATTTTGCTTAGTCCAAATGAGTCCCCCTCATCTAATCCATAATTTTCTGATCACAGATAAATGGGAATACATTAATTTAGGTTGTGCTTTTTTTATTTTATTTGCTGCTCCTTCACAGTAATATGTGGAATAATTCCCTGTGTCACTGTTGCAAAGTTATAAAGGTTCAAAATTAAAGGAGCCTCTTCAGCCATTTTTAACTGACCTATGCATTTCGTCATGATACTTCTTAAATATGGTTGAGCATTGAGCTTGTCCCAGATGCCTATGACTCCGTAAACAAGCTACGTAAATATTTCTATCTCTGTTTTCCATTTGTATCCTCAAGCCATCAGGCTTATATACTATAGGTCTTGAAGTTTTGTTTTTTGTAAGACTGTACCCTTTTCTGAAACTGAGATAGTCAGATAAAGGCTTTTCATCTTTGTTTGCTTGAATCTCAACTAGAAACTGGAATATTCCCTTTGATATTCTACATACAGTATTGGTAAAGTTCCCAGAATCTGGTTAAAGTGTATAGCCCTTACACTGTGGTTCACTAAAAGTGTTAATTAAAAGAAATCAGAATTCTCAGTTTAATGTTGTGGAGATTTGCCACATTATTGCAAACCTTGTCTTTCTTTTCTTAAAATTCAGTTTTCTTTCCTTAGTCTTAGTGTGGAAAAAGACAGGCTATTAAATTATAAATGCTTCACACACATAGCTAAAAAAAATACTTTAATGGAAGGTAGCTGGTACCTAATGTGACTCTCCACAACTCTTCTCTTCCAGCATGTAGAGTATTTAAAATTTAATTTTTTTTTCCCCAAGAGAACATCTATTATTGCCTGATATCTACAGTAAGTGTGGTAAAATATCACCTGATGTCTGTGATAATAAGGGTGACAATTACTCTAGTCTACCTTGTGAATTGAATATGGATCAAAACTGCTAGTCAGTAAGATGGAGAGAATTCTGGTTCTGGCTCAAAATCAAGTCTTTTTTTCTTCTGAAGGACTTACCACAGGGACTGAAGACAATAATGGAAATTGCTATAAACTTTGCATCTTTTAAAAAATATACTGTATATACAATGCCAAACCTTTCATGGCTTCTGTTGGAAGTTTCCTAGATATTAATCTGTAGTAGAATGAATAACCTGGGGAAAACACACTCGCTTGAAGAAAAGGGCTAATAGAATTATGCTGTTGTTGTTTTCACAGCTTTATCATCTGAGATTAGCAATAACTCACTGGCTCTGCAGTTGCACTCTTTATCTCACTCAATGGGGAATTTCATATTTCTTACACCCTGAGTCTTTCAGATGAGGCTTGTACCTGAACGGACAGGTAAAACAGCTGTCCATATTTGTTGTGGTTGCTTTTTTTCTTGCATTTATTTCTAGCATAGTGAAGGATCTCTAGTTTTGAAAAAGGCCCAGGAATCTTGGATTTCCAGAGGAATAAACGATTGATTCTTGCAGAAGGGCCTCTGATGACAATGCATTTAAAGGATAAACTCTGTACCAGCTTCAATGAACAATGAGACAGAAGTCGACTTGTGGGATAATATGCAGTTAAGCTTTTAATGGTGCTATGGATATGAATAATGCTAATATTCTTTCTCTAAGGCAGAGTTGCGGTGGCATCCTCACAGTGGACTACTAGGGCCTTAAACAGCTTTAAGGGTTGGTTAAGACACTTGATATACCTGCAAGGAGAGTGGTGTATGCAATTTCTTTTCACAGTTACTGTGAGAGAGCTGCTCATGTTGTGGTCTTAATAAATGCAGTGTCTGTAAACTGCAGCCTCAGCAGCTCCCCAGATGAATGCCAATTCACAGCATGCCTGAAAGCATGGATGCGTTAAAGCACTGCACCACCCTGACTAGTACAGTTTGATGTTGGCTGCTGTGATGTAGCTCTTCAGCCCTTCATCTCTGGTGTGGGGAGCTGTTATTGTGTTGGAGCCGAAAACAGGCATATTTTATTCAAAGATGTTTGCTGTCTCAATACCACCACTACTGCTGTTTGTTAGTTTTTCCTCAAGTCTTTGAATCTTATAGGTTCCTGAGCTGCATTTCGGCATTGATAGATCTAAAAATGTCTCTTATTACCAAAGAAGTTAATATTGTGTGTCACTGAGCACTTCATGCAACAGTGCAGGATAATGTCAGCTTGTAATTGGCACACACTTAGTTTATTAAGTCTTGTTGCAGAATGTGAATGTTTAATGCTTAGAGGTGGCACAGTGTTTGGGTTAATACTGAAATAATGTTCTCACTTGTTACCAATGTTTTCATTTTACCATAGAAAAGCATACCTTTCTGTGTTTTTTCAAGGGGTCAGGTGACTTACATTTCAAGAGCTATCAGACAAAATTATGACTTAATTTCATTTGCATTATTTTTGACATTAAATAAATGACTGGAGTATATAGACAAAATGCATACTAACAACAAATTTAATTAATCTGTCCTTCAGCAGTTCACACTATATCAGCATGACAGGGCTGTGCTTTTTTCAGACTAACAGATTTGAGCTGTCATTTTACTCTCCAATGAACAGTTTCTTTTTACTTTCTCGTATGTGATTAGACTGAAAAAATCTAGTTGTAAGCTACTGTCAGTATTAGGACTTCTGAAACGTTCATGGAGTATGTTTTAGATCTGAAGGAAATATCAAAGCTTTACAATTTTGCGTTTAATTACAGTTAAAATAAGTAAAGGGCATTAGTCACACATTCTGAACTATTATTTTAAATAAGTGTGAAAGAGTAGCTCTTGTTTCACACTTATTAAAAAAAACATCACAATGAAGATAGCACAATAAAGCTGGAAATGAGCCCTGGGAAGTTGGTTTCGCATGATGGCTGTGAATTGATTGCAGTTTTTCCACTAAGCTGGTCACTGTAAAATGTGTACCTGCTCCTGTCAGGTGTTTTTTTGCCAGAAGAAATGTTCATCATGCCAGTTTTAACCAGCAACCCAGTGCAGTCAGTGCATTGCACACACCTACCCTAGCGTAGGCGGTGCGTGACAGGCTTCTATTGACCTTGTATATTGGCCATGACTCCCACAAGAACAGATTACCTGAAGTCAGAAACTGGACCTTGTGGCAGACATCTTCTACAAATATCACCGACTAAAAATATATGCAAAAATGTATGAAAAAATTCCCCCAAGAGAACTATTAAACTAAAACTGTTTTGAAAGCGTTTGAATTGCCTTACTTACAGTATGTCTTATCAAAAAGAAAGAAACCTATCTCAATTATCCTTTAATTCTCGTATAATAGCATGATTCTCCCTTTATCGAACGTTATAAGTTCAACCTGTAAAGCAGTATGTAAGAATATCAGATACTCTGCCTTTCCTTGCCTGTGTATGATTTTGCAAATACATTGGCAGTACAGTACAAATGATGATATGCATCTATGAAATATGCATCTAATCATATTTTTATTTTTAATTTTTGTATTTGTGTGCAGCAATATGGTCTTTGTTATGCAATAGTATGACTGCCATTTATTAATTAGTTTAAAGCAATTAAAATCCCAAGTGTCCAGTCCCTAAGGGCAGTGAGGAAATGGAAGCAGTTAGGTCTGGAGTTGTGTCCCATCTGTGTGTCTGGAACCCCGCTGGAAGGTAGCAAAGGAAGCTGAAGTGATGTCTGGGAAGGGTTCAGTCTGACTCAACAGGCAAACAAACTGATTGACGGGCTGTGGCAACCTTGGATACTTCCTACTGGGAGCTATAGTAATGAAATGAGAAAAGGTGCAAGAGAGCGTACTGGAGATTTATTCGAGAAAAATGTAGAAGAGTTACATTTTGTGAATGTCCATGTTGTAGAAAGCAGAGCATGAGAAAGAAAAAAAAAGAAGCATTACCAAAAATGTTATTTCATTAACAGAACAGCATTATCATTGTTATTTTTGCTTTGCTGCTGGTTTGTTTTTTCATTTTTTATCTTAATATGTCCCCTTACGTAACCAAAATTCTTGTTGAGATTAAGTGATTGAAGGAATCATGGTTGTGTTGACCAATTTCATTTGCACACATACACTATTCTGTTTCTGGTTAAAATGAAAATTGTTACAATACAATCACAATCTTAAATTTGTTCTGTGATACTGAAGGCTATGTTTAATATGTTTTCTCAAGCATACAAATTTGACTTGAGAACCAAAATAGTTTTTGAGCAGTGTCCAAAATAAGGACTGAGCGGTATATGTATTGGCAGATTCACACGGGGCACCATCTTTCATAGCAATGCAGCCCTCTTTAGATATTGTAGCCGAGGCTATGATTTCTTTTAGAGCGTCGTGTCTGACCTTGAGCTGAGTGACTCCCATCACACTATACCTCAGAGAGTGCATCCAGTGTGCATGCAATTGTGATCCCAGGGCTTGATCATACAGAGTCTGTGCCAAGAATGGGCTACAATCACACAGACCAGGTGATCTTTGCACGATGTGTCAATGTGTTACTACTTTTGCATAAGACTGAGTGACAAGAAGTGTTAGCCCCTCTGTTTTAACAGTCCCATGAATGATTTTCCTCCATATCAAAGATGACCGCTGCAGTTACAGGAGATTATCTGCTGAAGATTAGTCTCTAAATGATTGTGACAGAGATGTCAGAACTTCCTGCAGAATTTGAAATCTCAGGTTCTGTCTCTCTTGGGAGCAAATCAGCACTAGTGCAGAATGGTGGAGTATTTTGCTTTAACCCCCACAGTCAAAATCAGAAGTATTTTTGTAGCTTTTTTGGTATTTCCTTCCTGAAGCAAACTTACTTAGCCTCTTTGTATGTACAGTATCTGTGTAGTTGCAGTGCTCAGAATGATTTATGGCAAAAGTGATGACAATGTTATTTTCGGCTGTATTTACTGGGCTACTATTGATTTTTCCTCTCCTCTCATGATGACAAATTGCTTGTTGTTGCCAATGGGGACTGGAGCTTTATCAACACTGTTAGGGGTAATTAGAGGATTCTGGGAAGGGTAAAAGGCACATCGTCCATTAAGCAATCATTGTTCTGTCAGTGGGCACCTGAGTGTGACACATAACTTTCCGTTTTAGGAGTCTCAAGGCGGCAATCAGACGTGAAGTGAGCAGTTTGTTTTTAATCTCTGCATTGTGTTGGCAGCTTCTGGAATATTTGGGTTGCAGTGCTTAGGCTGGGGCTAATATATTTGTTTATGTAGACTAAATGAAAACAGTTGGAATTCTGCAGAGATCTTTAGTGGGATTTAGTTTAGTGGGATTGTTTGCTTTTGTAAAGTGTTTACTCTTTTGGTACCACGTTATCATTTACTGTCTCTATTCAATGTATTTCTGTTTGCATTCATAGTCAATTGGTTCTACAAGATATGTGCTTGTAGCTAAATACTGTACTTTGTGATTTGTACTCTCTGTGCTGTAGGTCTATAACAGTATCATAGAATCCTAGAAATCATAGCAAATCTCAAACCCCAAGCCTAGTACTTGATGGCAGCTTTGCACTGGGTGGATAAAGTTTTGAAGTTGCCAACTGGTGGGTGGTAAAAGGTTCGATTTAATCTCTGCCTTAGCTGGACTCAAGCAGTCCATTAGTCTGGCATGGTTAAGGGGACTGTTTACTACCTTGGACTTTACTATCAAAATCACAGATGAGCAGGGTATCTCACCCATGCCGAGTTCATGGTTTTATGCTGGATATAAAAAAAATGCATCTAAGGATGTGAAAGCATATATTATAGAATTCACTACCCCCTCTTCCCTGCTGTTCAATCAGAGCCCTTTATCCTACTTTCAATATCTATGGCTAGGCATTCTGTATTCTGGCTCTGATCCAGCCATAAAATTATACTAGAGAGTAAAAGGACGTCGATTTAACATTAACACCATGGCTGTTAAAATTATGCCTCTTCTGGCACATTAGAGATGACTGATACCTTTGATTGAGGATGTGGCTTCTAATACATTAGCAGCTCACCTGAGGAATGGGAATATGTGAGAGGTAAGCTTGAGATGCAGTTAAACTGAGTTGGCACTGTTCTAATAGTTATATGCATGTCTCTTCTTTGCTTGTCTTTAAAAGCTTTTCCATTTAAAGACAAGAAAATGACACGTCCTTGTTCTCATATCCGAGAAAAGGGGACGCAACAAAAAATGGAGTCAACCTTACAGAGAAATTACTGAGGCAAAGCACCAACCAACACATGAATCAGAGACGACCAAATGCGTTTCTGGAAGGTTGGACTTCTGCACCATTCAGGGCACATACAGGTGATTAAGCAGAGGGATCATATTCACACGACAGAAAAGTGTCTGCTATAGCTGTTTTGGATAATGTCACCTTTTTTGTGGGTCTCCTTTACATGATTTCATCAGGTGTCTAATGTAGTTACTGACTGATTAAGGTTTGTCACCAAATGCATAAAACAACTGATATAATGTGTTTCATCAGAGTACTGATGGTTCTTAGTGGTACAGTACTTTAACAAAGTATACATATTGTTGTACCTAGCACAAATTTAGCAGAGAGCAAATCTCCCATTAACACCTTCATTTACATTATACCCCTTGTATTAGCTGGGCTAGCTGTCTTTAATGTGGTAATATTGCTGCTGGACATATAATGTCAAGTCTCAAGAGGATCATGCTTCATTGCCTTCATATTTTCATAATCAAAATGGACTCATTTTTTTGTTCAATATTTGGAAGAATGGACATTTCATTTTAGTTCATTGGAAACAAAGTCCAACTTAAATCTTGATTTGAGCAGTAAAAATCCTAAAAGTCAATCTCAAGGCCGACCTAAGAGTATTAAAACACATTAGAGGGTGCAAGTGGTAGCTATGCACTTAACACGGACAATAGGAGGGACAAAATGGCCTCCTCTTATCTGTAACCTTTCTTATGTTCTTAATCTTTGCACAACAACAGTAGTGTCATCTTTATAGCAGAGCTACTCGAGATCAGAAGGATTCCTGTTCTCATGGAATGGGCCATTTTGGATAGCATAATCTAATTATCAGAAGGTCTTTGAGATGTGGTAAGAAACTTGGAGAACGTGCACCCCAGAATCTACTTCGAAACTCAAAAGCTGTGAAGCAGTATCACTAAACTTCATGATACCACCCTTAAATAGGAAATTAAACAAGAGAGATATTAATAATGCATATTAGAGGTTTTGTACACTCTGGTATGGATGGGAATTGTATGGATAACTTTCAGTTCCTCTTCTCCATTGTTCTCAATGAATAGACCGAGGGTGTTTCTTTTGTCCAGAGTTATGTTTTGAGAGAATCAAATTTCTATTAGCAATTCTGCAATGTTTTTGGGCAGTTGCCTTGTTGCCTTTGCTACTTACTGAACTGTTTTGGCAGGGATGTAGAAAGAAATATTTTCTCTACAGTATATTTGCTTTGCTAGGGATTTTATGGAGCACATGCACAATTTATTTCATGGTTCAAGTCATTCCTCTTTACAATGAACTATTGCTCGTACACCAATTGCTCAAGCTACAAATGGATGCAATCCTTCTTTTGTGATTTTACACACTGAAAAACAGCTTCCGTAAACTATTTAATTTACACTTCTTAGAGTGTTGTTAAAGGGAACCAAGATCTAACAGGAACCTTTTAACATGTTACTATGGCAATGGCTGTCTGTGTCTATGTAAAAGTGTTGCTACTGGCAGGTAATTAACCCTTTCAGATGTTCTTTATCTTATTAATGACTTTTCTGGACGTTGCCTGCCACTTTCATAATAAAGAAAAGTCCAAGGGTAACAGCCAGCAAGTCTTTGGGGTTGATGGAAATTCCAGAATTAATAAATGCAAGATTCTAGTTTCCGGTGGATCCACTGACTCTTTTGCAAACAAAATGTTTTGAAGAATAAAGAGGACACTATGGGTATTCTTCCACTCTATTCCTGTGCGAGCTAGTGTTTCTTTTAGTTTTTTTTTCCTATTTGTTCTTGGAATTACATGATTGTCCAATTAAGTTATTTAATTTAATTGGTTCCTTCCTAACTTTTTTAGAACTTAAGCTGTTGATTGCTTAAAGAATGAAAAAACTCTGTTGTTGCAGTGTTGCACCATATGCTGCTGGGACAGTTAATTACAGGCTAATGGAATCCTTTGAAGCATACAGTCTATATTTAAGTGCGCCTGGTGGACTGGTGCTTAAAGTAGAAGTTAAAATGATCTGCACTTTCCTTATTTAATTGCTACCTTGCAGTAGTTCCACTTAGATGAATTTTACAAGATTCTCTGTTATTGTTTCCATGACTCTTCCATTTACAGAGGTGACATGCTGTTGGTATTATTGCTGTAATCCCATGAAAACAAAAGTATGAATTTTGTTGATGAATTACTGTATGAATCTGTCATTTTACATATCCCATATCCTCCATGTATTGCGCGCTTCAGTTTTGAAGAACTCGCAAATGCAATGCAAATCAGCTTTTCACGTCCATCTGAACATGTGGACAGCAGCCTAAGTTAGTGGGTAAGGCTTTGGGTTCATAACTGGAAGGCTGTCACTTCAAATTATAGTTTGAGCAATGCTGTTAGAACCCTTGAGCAAAGTGCTTCTCTCAGATTGCTGTAAAAAATAGCCCAGCTGTAAAAATGGAAACAAATATAAGTTTTTGGGGTAAAAGCACCAGCCAAATAAAGTATTAATAACTTGTCTTGAAAAATACATGGAAAATGGATTTTCTGAGCCACAGCTGACATTGTGCCACCTCTTGACAATGGAAGGCATACTCTGTTGGAGTTTGGAAGTGACATTTAACAGCTCAGGTTCGCTATGCTACACAAGCACATCTCCGTGATATGATACATCATAAATATTTGATGTATGACAAATATGCAAAAAGAATTAAGACCCTGAGATATATGTACTGATGTCTTTAATAGGTTTATGGCTGGACAGTCCTTGGACATTTAAGATCTTTAGCCAACGTACTGTAAGACCAATCAGATCTCTGTTTAACATTCAGATTAGAAAATATGTTTTTGAAGGTTCATTTGCTGTAATGTACTGTATATAACATGGTCCGTAATGTTAGAAATCAAGTCCTCTTCGTAATGCAGAACACATCTCAGGACAAACAGAGCTTCAGACAAAACTAAAATCTAAGAAATATTATTGTACAGTATGAGCTGCTCTTCAAGAATATTGCGGAGAATTGTTTTATTTCCGAATCATGTTTTTCACCCCATTCAAAATCAGCTACATATACAGTATTCTTCAAATGAACACACTTTATCATTCAGGCATTACTTTTTTATCTGGTTCCCTTGCAGGTGATCTGTCATTGCAAATTTCATTCTTATCATCCTAGTTATTCTGTAGCACAAATATTCTAAAACGCCATTTGCCATTAAATGTTAATAGTATATACTGTATATATATATATTTAAATTAATAGATTATTCTTGTATAAATACTTTATTCATGCAAATTGATAATGCTCTGGTCTGCTTTACTAAACAATGTCATTTAAAATCCAGAACTACCAAAAACATTTAGCATAGTTAAAGCTTTTTGTACAGAAACATTAATTTTGGAAGAACATGTTGTGTTACGATATATTTATGCTGTCACCAGTGTATTACCATTAGTTACATTTAAAAATATGAGAAAGCAGTACTTACTCCATTAAGCACAGTGTAATGTTTAATTTTTTATTACTTTATTTTCTAACTTTTCAAGGCCATAAATTCTATCTATATGAATTGAATATATATTCACTCATGATGTCAGGCTATTTGCACAATTTTGCCAAATATCTTGCAAATATCCAAATATCCCTTTAAGTTAATCTTGAAGGCCCTTGTTCTGGGATAGCAGATTTACAGATTCACATTGATATTGATAATGACTCACTTGATCTCAACTAAGCAACATTGATCTGAATAACATGTCCTTTGTTTTTTTTGTTTTCATATATACGTATTATAACAGATAAAAAAAAAACATTAAAAGGTTTTAAATTTTCAAAGCCAGCATCATTTATTATGCAAAGCAAGCCCCCAAATCCTTTGAAAACTGAAAAAAAACCTTTGGAAAAATCAAAATAGTAAATTAACTTTAAAGATTTTTTCATTTCCAAAAAAAACAAGGAGTTTGTCATTTAAAATAAACAAAAAAAATAAGCTTTAGGGAGAATACTTATTTTTGCAAATAAACAGCTTTCAGTCATTACTTACATTCACATCTTTCAGTCATTGCTAATACTCAGACACTGATATGTTCCACAGATGCAGTTGCTATTTATAATTATAGTATGAAAAAACAGAGTATGTCAACCAGACTGGAGCTCCCAGTGGAATAAGCAGATTATCTAGGGCGAAAAATGATTTATTCTGTTCCCATTTTTTCTGTCTGTTGTGGCTCATTTCCAAGGCTTTAAGTACTTGTACAGCTATTTTAAAGAATTTACAGAGTGCAGCTTTAAGGTAGGTCTGTCTATATGGAAAAATCTCCCTGTAAATGTTTTATCATCTGGTAAAGACCGGCTGTGGGGAATTAGGAGTTTAGAGAGAAAGTGAAACAATCTAAATCTTGAATCAACCTAATCTGAGTTAGGTTTCTTTTCAATTCCCATTTCTTAGGCATGTCTCTCTCGATAGACTATTATAATTATAGTTGGCTGACCTCAGTTCTTCATGTATCCTTTTCCTCTGTCTTTCGAATCCACATTCAGATGGTGCTGAATCACAGGAAATGTGCATTCCCTACTGCTTTGGATGAACAAAACCCAAATGTTTTATGTCTCATTGGAATCATGTAGTGATAATTTTAATAGAAAGCGATTGTTGGCTTTGACAGGACATTAGGTCATGCCGAACATTAAAGTACATGTGAGTTTAAGGGCAATGCCTGTATGTTCCTCTCATATAGAGAAAGATTTGTCTTAATATATAAATGATGGAAACAGAACAACACTAAGTAGTAATCCCGTTTCAACAGATGGAATTTCCTAGTTTATGTTCTTGGGAACAAAACCAGTCATTTCTGTATTCAGGTTGTTTTCAGAGTCATCCAACCGTTACACTTCCCCGGGCCAAATCAAAATGTGGTATTAGTGTGCTGTTATCTGACAGACTAACACCCATGACTCTGGCTGCAGTGCCTTTACTCAGAATCAATTTACAGCAGGCTTGTAGCACACTGACACTCATCTAGTGCAAGTCATTGATCCACAGAAGGGCCAGAATAAGCTCACAAGCATGTCTGAAGTGAAAACATGTTATCTTTTATAACTGATTCAGACAAGAGAATGAAGATGTCTGCCTTACCCATATGATAAGTTGCCATGGTAAATTTACCACAGGAGTTACAGTATGAGCTTTTACCATCGGTTACCATTTTAGTCATCGCAGACCATCCACAGACGAAGCACAGTGCAAACAAGACCAAATGTACAGTAAAACGTACTTCGAAGTCTCCATTCCATTTCGGCAATCCCTAGTAATATTTTTTTTGTTATAACAGTTAACTATTTCAGAATCGTGTTCTGAAATAAGAATAATATGAAATTGTATTCATTAGTCAGTATTTTTAAGGGAAATGGCAGTGTTCATTTTATATTTCAGCATTATAAAGAATCAGCATTGATGAATGCATTTCAAACCACAATGACAGTAAACCTCCAATTTACTTCACAAAATAGACCATTTCCTGGTCTGCACAGCACCATATTCTGCAATTCTGAACAAGGAAATAAAACTTCCAGTGATGTGAAGCAGCCCCATTACATTGTAAAGAACCAGGCTTGTGAATATAAATATTGCTCTCAACTTCGAGACAGTTCTGCCAACAAATACTACTTCTTTACTCTTCATGCAAATTACGTTGGGATATTTCTGCGGTGAAATGTCTACAGCACAACCTGTGAATTCGCTAGCACATCACATTACATTAGTCATTACAGTGACTAGTGAGCAGGAAGGGCCGCTCCATAACACAATTTATACTAACTCACACTCTCACCCCTGGGAAGACCAGGGGTTTGCGACAGCATGGCAACTTACAGTACTTTCATAAAGTTCGCAATTTGAAATGTGTAATTTTTTTTCAATACAGTCAATGAATTTATTTCGTTATAGAGATTTAAATAACCAGTCTGAGAAATTGTGACTGCAGGTCCCCTTTAATGAAAAGGAATACCGGAAACTTAAAATTAGATTTCTGTAATGGTATTGTAGCTTATTCTGTGTTAATTTTTTTTTCATTCTTTGTAGATTGCATTTTCTTTACGTTTTATGTCTTGTTTTAATTGCTGTCATAAATAAGGCACTTTTGTGCTTATAATTGTGGGTGGGGGCCCACAATTACACTCCCACTGCTCAGACAGCAAACAGGCGATTTTGGTCTGTGAATATGGGTAATGTGTTCATTGATACTTACGTGTGAATAGGCAAAAACGTGAATGCAGAACTTGTGAAAATCAAGGTTTTACTGTTAATGCTAAATTTACTGCAGAAAAGTGTCATGAGGGTAGTTTCTTCTCCCTCCTCTCTTTCTTTCGAGTGGGAGCTAAAGTAATATCTTGCCTGTGCAAAATAAATATAGATGTATACTATATACAGTATATACAGTATACTGTATGCATAGGAGATGATCTCTTTATAGGTGCGATACAGTGGTGCAGTGATGAGCATTTCTGCCTCACAGTGGTTGGGCTACAATTTCTGGGCTGCTATTATATCTGCATGACATTTGTACTTGAACTTGAACTTTATTGCCATATGTAACCGGTACTGGTACAATGGAATTCTTGTATGTTCAGCCCATGTTACTGTAAGTTCTCTGGTTTCCTCCACTGTCCACTGGTAGGTTAACTGGCTTCTGGGAGAACTGGTCCTAGTCTGAATGTGTACATACTGTATCCATGTCATACGTGTGTCCTGTGATGGACTAGTGTCTTGTCCAGGCAGCTGTTTCCTGCCTTGTGCTCATTGCTTGCAGGAATAGGCTCCTGTATTGGATAAAGCAGTTAGAAAGAGCACAGGTGGATTATTTTAGAAAGCAAATCTTAATCTTTTCTACAAAGTCTGTGTAAAGAGCTGTATCAGTATTTTCTATAATACTAGATTAGGTAACTATTTAAACTGAGGGGTGGTTTATGGGGCGGAGTGGTGGTTATAGGGCGGAGCGGTGGCTCTGTGGTTAAGGATCTGCGCCTGTGACTGGAAGGTTGCCGGCTCAAATCCCACGGCTGGCAGAGGAATCCTACTCCGTTGGGCCCCTGAGCAAGGCCCTTAACCCTAACTGCTCCAGGGGTGCCGTACAATGGCAGACCCTGTGCTCTGACCCCAAGCTTCTCTCCCTGTCTGTGTGTCTGTGTCTCCATGGAGAAAAGCTGGGGTATGTGAAAAGATGAATTCCTAATGCAAGAAATTGTATAGGGCTAATAAAGAAACATTATTATTATTATTTGCCTTTTGCCTTTTGTCCCACCTAATACAACTGATAAGATAGAACCTGTGAATGTTGTAAGTGCGTTTGGTTTGCCTGTGAACTGTTATATCAAGATTGTTAGGTTACGGGGCTGTCCAGTAAATGAGCTCTTGTGTGGGTATAATTTTCAGACATCCTTATATTGTTTAAAACAGAAAGGGCTTTGTAATTGGAGCCCCATTTACAGTATTTCTGACTATTTAGTGTTTTCTACTTAGACTCTTCTTTTTTTCCACAAAACAGTCATCTCACAATCTTGAGTTTTTGAAGAATGTACAGATTTAATGCAGTGCCTGTACACATTGTTGTTTTACAGTGCCAAAAATTTGAAATACTCAGGAAAACCTGATGTCTTAGTAGCCCAAATTGCTTTCCTAATATGGAAATGAAATGCAGAAGTTAGCGAGTATTTAAAATTATGCAGGAGAAGCTTGGATGAAGTTAAACCTTTGAACACACTCATTGAGTTACCTGTCAACTGCAATCTCATTTCAGAGTTATGCTTGGATGGTGACGCAAGGTTTTAGTGGTAAAATGTACTGTGGCACACTATAGCTCCTATAAATAGATTCTGCCACATACTGTGATTGTCTACAGGACTTCCGAATCGAAAAGCAGTGCCAGCTGTGATTGACGATAGCAGCGCAGCACAGACTCCAACAATGGGCCTGTGAGATATTGACTTCAGTAAGATGCGGGAGCCTGCTGTGTATTTCAGTGGGCATTGAAACTGCTTCTGGCTTTGCTGGAGTGCATTAGTAAGCATGTATCTAACGCTCTTTCCCAGGGTCCTCTATTTATTTTTGCTCCTGGATCATTTAGTTAATGCATGTGATGAATGAAAGAGGCTTAGGCTGTCCTCAGGGGAATTTCTTGTGTTCCTTGCTTCCAGAAGACAAACACTAGCAAACCTAAAAAGCAATGTCCATGTGTCCTAGTGTTCATACCTGATGGAGTCTGCTAGCAGGATCTGTATGTTACTCGGAACCTCAGGCTCGAATCTCTTGGTTTCTACGATACTGAAGGTGTGAAAGTTTGTATTTGTGTCTCTGCATCTGTTCCTTATATACCAAAAATACTGATTTTTTTTTTCATTTTAGATCTCATAATATATCATCTTGTTCTAGTTCCCCTGTGTCACCCTCATTTGTTTAAACCTATTGCTTTCTTTTCATTTTAGTGTAAAATACTGTGGCTACTGTACTGTATGTGTCTCCATCTGAAGAGTGGGTCATTTGCAGTTGTCACTTGTAGTTGCTCAAGTGTAGATGCAGATCCTGACAGACTGAGATCACTTTCAGATTGACAAAGACATATTTCAAGCCATGAATCTTAGACCTCTAGCTGTAACAATACTATACCATGGACATACTACTTATAAAATGACAGGTGAAATAAACATCTCCACCATGTCAATTGGTTTAGTTTTCAAATTTTTCTGCACAAGCATAAGATATCCATCTGGTCAATATCTCCTGCCCAAACTGATCACAACAGGGCCAGGAGTGAAAACAATTAGATTGATATTGGGGGCCAGATGTCCCTCTAATTTGCAGGAACAGTTTTAAGTGTGGTATTTTATCAGCTTTTCTTGGCTCTAATCATTAAATACATTTTTTTTTGTGAAAGGGAGAGATATCCATGGATCTTTTTTTTCATCCCACACAATTTATGAAGTGCCAATAACCAAGAATGAAAATAAATAGCTTTTTAAGGTTAATTTGTTTTTCTATTAATGGTGACAGAGATTTCTAAACATCTTCGCCCCTACCCACTCCCAACCCCTTTCCCCTCAAACTATCATAAATCCTCAACACAACGGAGTACTGTACTAGAGAAGTCAGTAGATTGCTCTGCTTATCTTCAGCATGACAAGGGAGTGTTAGTCACTCTGGGAAGCTGCTGAACCTGCCTGTGAGTAGATGCTCACAGATGGTATAGGAGAAACAGGCTTCTTCTTCACACACAGTGATTCTTTCTCATTCTGGGACAAGTATAATCTACAAAATAACCATAGCTACTGTACACTGACATTCCCCTCACTGTTGTTGACATCAGAAGTAGCAGCCATTCCCAAAGGTAAATGATCACACATTTTTCAGTCATGTACAGTTGTCTGCACAACTAATGCTTGCTTTTCGAATGCTTTGGAATTCCTTCATTAATTAGTTAATTCTTTCTTCAATTATGTTATTAATGTAGCGCTTATAAGCACCGAATGAATATAGGTATGAATGAGCTATGCATTTGAAAGCGCTCAGAATTTGCAGTTTGAATCACATTTGACGTTGTGTTAAATCTGAATTCAAAATTCTGGAATAAGTGTATAAAACAATTGTTTTGAAAAATTAATTTGTAATGAAATAAACCACATTTCTTAAATGATGTTGTTTTCCAAAAGACGCTTGATTTACTAAAAATACATTTTTAATAAAAGAAATAAAGCACTGTTTGTCAGTGGTTATAAATCATCAGATACATTTTTGTTTGATTCTGTTAACATTTTGCTGATTGAAATGGACCTTTTCACTTTAAAATAATGGCACCCTACTGTACATCAAAAGGGTTTCAACTCCTGTTGAAGGCATGGTGTTAACAAGGGTTAAGACGCAATTCTGTTGATATATTAAGGAGCCACTGTTTGTACCTGGATCGGTGCACAATATGCAGAACAGACACTAAAGAGCTTTTGAAATTTCACCAATGTGGGCATGAACACAGAGAGCTCCTCTGCTGTGCAAATTTGTCCAGTCTTAATAGACACTTGGCGTACTAAAAATCAAATACTCATCCATTTTCAACAGTGGCAAAAGTAGTTTTGTTTACAAAACCTTCTAAATTCCCTTTATCCCCAAACCATGATGTGTGCTTATCTCTTAACCATTTGGCAGCAGGGGGCTTAGGTGGGCCAATATTAGCGGGATAAACAAAAATGTCTTAAACTTACTACACGGGTGAAACGTGAATCTTTCAACCTCTGAGAGCCAGCTCTACTTTATCCTGCAATTTCGAAGCTGCCAAGCGAGGATCTTGGTATGTTTACTCTGCAGAGATTGTTTTGAAGCTGTCACTGTGGGAAGTGCCTGAGAGTCATCCCAGAGGGAGACACTGACACATGGCTGGTCAATGTTTGATGTTTCTCCTCATCTTCTGCATTTTCCAAATGAGCTCAATTGATTTATTTCTTTAGGAGAGGGAGTATATCCTTCACAAATTGTGGAAAGCATGTTCACTTCTTGTCCGACACTCTCCTGAAAGAAAGATATTGTGATTTATTTTGTTGGAGAGTGTTTCTTTAAGCAGACATAAAGAAGTTTATGTAAGGACGCCTCCATACAGGGGAACACTGGGGGGTGGGGGGTTCTCCTTGCTGTGCACCTTTCTGTAACAGCGGAAACAGACACATTATTTGTGTCTTCTGACATCATTAGAGATTGTTTCCAGTTGTTGATAGACCCCAGCTCCCTCTAAGCCAGCACTCTTGCATTTTGGAGCAGGGCAGGTGTGGAGCTTGTGGGGAGGAGGAGAAGGAAGGAATTGGAGGTGAGATAGAATCGTAACCGGCACACAACATATGGTGGCCTGTGTGTTCTTCCTTCAGCACATCCTCTTGAGGCCCCATTCAGAATTCCCTGCTTGCTTCCTTCCTGCTGCTCAGTCCTAATCATCCCGTTATTTCATCTGGAAGGACGCATCACTTTCCGACCCCTGCTCGAGCACGACTTTCTCCTTCATAACCCGGTGTTGTCCTGTTGTTGTATTCCAAGAGACCCAACATGTCAGATGTATTGGGAGGAGGGAGTTGTGTGTCTGGACTGAGCATTTCTCTTGTGATAATAAAGTAGACAAAGAAACAGAGAAGCAAAGGAAACAGAGCACCTGCTGCAGTGACCATAATATTATGAACAAATTCTGTATCAGTTTGCTTTCATTTGTCTGTCAATCTTACGCAAATTGCACCCCTGGGAGATGTTGAGATTTTGATTCTTGGCAGAACAAGCATCTTTGTTTTGCTGATACTGTCCATGATGTATATCTGTGCTGTATTCAATTCGCTTTGCCTACAGCTCTGTGCGGTTTGATAAAACTATCAAAGAAGTATCGAACAAATGTATGCATAAAGATTGTAGTTTTTTTTCTTAGTAGAGCATATGTTAATCAAGTTTTGGATGAGACAAATAGATACTAAATTATTGCAGAACAAAGCAGTCAAGCAAAGCTTTATTATGTTCATTTTTGTATTTACAGAGTTTTAAAAGTGTTTCATCTTATTAGACCCATCATAAATGTAAAGTTCACTTTTAATGGTATCACTGCAGTATGTGACTGTTACTGCGATCCTTCATGGACAAGTCTGTCTAATGCTTTTGTTGCCATTTGATACATAGACATTTATATTTGAGACATATAAAATTACATGCATGTAAGATGTCCTAATTTATGGAATTTCTTTTCTCATCTTCTTTGGCTACAGTGACAAACTGTCTCTGTACTTTTAGTCAAATCTTGTCAGTCAGTTTTTACAGGTGTGTTAGATGTTGCTTCACTTTTGAATCCATTTTCCCTGAATCTCTTGCTTCCAATTCACTTTTTGATAAAAGTTTAAGGGGCGAAAGTTCCACTGTAGTTCCACTGTTCTTAATTTGAATATTTTGAGAATGTTCCACATTTCCCCTGCCAATGTTTTGGTCACTTAAAGTTGAAGGAATACAATACTAATTTATAGTGTGTCATTTGTCTGAACGTGAGCTGAGAGATTTGTTGTTCTGACCTTTGGCACATTCAGAATAGGCTAAAAATTCAATGTGCACCACTCTCATAAAATAGTTTTTCTTTATTGTTTCTCTTTCAGTTTTTGTACTAACAGCAAGCCAGAATATATGCATTTCCTGCTTTTTACTCATCCACAGTGTATTCAAAACTGATAATACTGTATGGAAACTAGGAGACCGGCTCAGTTAATGAACCTGAAGCCTGTTAAATTGGCTGCACAGCAGGTACTGTGGATTCTAATGTAATGCACTGTAATGGAGGATAAATGCTTATGTTACTAAAGGGATACACTGGAATTGTATTGCAGCCCCTGAAGGCTTTAATGAAAGACTATCATTGATGTTTTCTTTATTATGATCACATGTTGCCAATTTGCATGTCGGAATATTTGCATTGCAGAAAAAAAGGGGTAATATCATCATGTTTTATGGCTGAATGTTTTAAACTTGAACTGATTGTTTTTAATGTGTATTTAGTTTTGAATTAGTAACTACAATGGTTCAACTGATTATATACTGTAAAGTAGCAATAAATCACTCAGAATAATGACGTTAGCACAAATCACAAAGCATACAGTACAGTATGTACAGTACATACTTACAGTACTTGCCAATATTGCTAAGAAAGAATAAGCAAAGGAATAATATAGGACAGTTTTTCTGAGTGCTTTCCAATCAGTAATGACAACATATGCATGTTTTCTTTCTCTCTGAGTTGAGCAAGTCTTAAATTGCTTTTTAAAAACAAATACCTTGGTGTTTAAACATTTGTTTTTTAAACACCAAGGTATTTCAGGGAGACGTAAACCAGATTGCATCGTATCGGTTATTTTAATAAATTCTGATTGTCCGTTATCCCTTTAAATATACTATAATGTATTGCTTTGCCTCAGATAACCTTTTCTGTAATTGAAATATCCCTCTCGAGCATGGCATGAAGATGGGGATTATAAGAGACACAAATAAGGATAGTCACAGAAATATGAGCATTGACCTCATTTAAATGAAGTAATCAGAGTTTATCATCAAGGGATGCCAAATCGCTTGCTTTCTTCATCTGGAGCTGGGTTCATTAATATCCCATTAATGAGCTGTAATTACTTGAGCAAAATTTGTTAAGGCAGCATACATTGTATTAGCATGTTGAACATAAGAATTCTTCTCTGTTGGCAAAGTGTGTGTCAATACTATGTAATGAATCATCCCTGTCCTTGGCTTTAGAAGTGACATTCTTCACTCTCAGATCAATATCATAACTTAAACGCTGGCTATCTCCTTTCCTTTCTCTGCACAGTGTCAGAGTAATGCATGAGCAGCAGTAAGAGCCCATGGTTAAAATTCAGTGCGAGAGAAGAACATAATATTTGTATTGTAACCAGACTTTAAAATCTTCTTAGTGTTTGGCCTCCATTTAAAGAAATGCCTTAACACACTGAGTTGAATGTTTTGCTTATGAAAGCTCATAGGTCTTAAACTGTGATACTAATGGAAGGCAACTTATTGTGGGGAGGTCATCAGCTAACAATGAATTGGAATGCTAAACTGCATACACAGGTTAAATTGTAGTTCATTACGTGTAGCTGTTACTGATGAGTCAAGTGCTACATTTAATATTTTGTCTCCTCTGAATGTTTTAATCAGGATGCATTATAATTGTGACTGCAGGGAAGTTCTAAATATTAAAATGTTATCCTCACATGACTTTAAAGTCTGGGTTCTTTAGTGTTGTCTTGGACTAATCAGTCCCTCCAGAGTGCACTCTTTTAAATTAATAGCAATAACTTTGAATCATAATGTCCTTTGTTGCCACTATCGTCATGCTTTTTAACAATGGAAATGTTGACTGAAATGTTTTTTAAATTTTTTTAATATATATAGCTATAGCAATCCCACGTCTTCAGCTTTGTAAATAGATGCCAAAAAAATTGCCTAGCCTCAAATTTATTTTATGGTCTGCCGCTTTTTCTGTGGGTTGACACTAACAAAAACTGAAGTGCAGTCACAATATTCTGCCACACGTGAGATACAGCATGAGGCAAAAATTCCGTTTTCAAGCTTCTAGTGGCTACAGAGTCTATGGCCCATCCTAAAACATGTATTTACCAGGTAACCATATCAAACAAATGTTATTTGATTCCTTTTTTAAAACAAATACCTGTTTTCCAATAAGCAGTATACATAATTACAGAGCTAGTACAGTTACATTGATTTCATCATTGTGATCCACTTTATTACACCATTTTCACCAAAAAGCAGCCTGCGCCATAGGCTGTGAAAGAAACAATTTTTACAAGGATAACTTCATTAGGGAGGGTCGAGACGTTAAAAAGTATTTTGATATTAGTCCTTGAAGTCTTCCATCTGGCTATGCCAGCTAAGTGATGTGCACTTCGTGGCCAATTATGTAGGTACATGTACCTGCAGTAATAGCGAGTTGGTCCACCATTTGCCCACAGAACTGCCTGAATTCGTCTGGCCATGGACTCAACAATTGTGTGGAAAGTTTGGCACAGGGATGCGGGCCGACGTCAACTCCAGTGTGTCCAATAGTTGTTGCAAATTAGCTGGTGGTGGTTCTCTACTCCGAATAGCTCGTTCTATCTCATCCCACAGATGCTTGATTAGATTGAGATCTGCTGACTGCGGAGGCCACAGCATTAAGCTGTCATGTTCCTGGAACCATTCCAGGACTTTCCTCATCTTGTGGCAGGGAGCATTATCCTGCTGAAAAAGCCCATTTGCAGATGGGTCCACTTCTGCCATGAAGGGATGCACCTGATCGGCGGTGATTCCCCTGGCATTTAAACATTGCTCTACTCATATCAAGGCACCCAATATGTGGCACAAGAACAAATCCCACACCATTACACCCCCACCACTAGCCTGCATTGTTGGCACCGGTAGAATGGATCCATGGCCTCCATGGGTTTTCGGCATAGCCTGGTCCTCCCATCAGCAGGAAACAGCAGGAACCAGGATTCGTGAGGCCAGGCAATGCTTTTCCAGTCCTTCAGTGTCCAGGGTTCGTCTTCCTTACAACGCTGCAACCGGACCTTCTTGTTTTTTGCTGACAGGAGTGGAACTCTGTTGGGTTGTTGGCTGCCTTACCCCATCCGCGACAAGGTATGAGGAGTTGTGCCTTCTGATATGCTTCCTTCAGCACCATTGTTATCCTCGGCTGTTGCGTTATTTGGGTGGTGGCCCTTTCTCGAATCACCCATGACAGTATCGTGCATGAAAACTCCAGCATGGGTGCCGTTCCTGATACACTCATGCTGGCATGTCTGGTGCTTGGTACCATGCTGTGTTCCATGTCACTGAAATCTTTTGTCTTGCCCATTCTCCCTCTGAATTATACTTACATACAGTATGATCTGTATCTCCCTAACTGTGTTAAATAGTATTGTCTGCACATACAGTATGATGCTGTCACTGGTTGAGAGATCAATTACATGGGAAGGGCAGGTATATCTAATAAAGTGGCCACTCAGTTTATCTGGTTATGTACAGTTGTGTCATACAGTATGCAATATCTCTATATCTGATTTCAAAAGGAAACAAACATTCAGTGCCCTTAAAATATTCAGTAACCAAAAACAGACAACAGGAGGCATTTTTTTACCCAAAGTTTTGTGGGAGAACAGAATTTGAGTTTGAAATTAACAGCTAATTTCTACATAAATTAGCTACTGACCAGCAAACAGGCTGGGCTGAATGACCTCCTCTTGATTAAATCACGGGAAATTAGACTTTCATGAAGCATTTGCCTCGATAAATTGGTACATTCTTCTTTTTTATTCTCATTTTCTTTGCTTCACATTTTGGGAGGGCATTTGTGGTGGTGGTGGTGCTGTAGGTAGGGGAGTGGAGGGTTAGAAAATATTTGTAAGTACTGCAGCAAAAAGAAAAAATCATTTCTCAGTTTTCACTGAAGTGGAACGGCAATAAATATAGGTTCCCTGTCACTTTAGGGGAAGGATATCAGTTTATACCTGTACTTAGATTCTTTTAACCACAAAGAAAAATAGTAAACTAGGAATCTCAGGATAGGCAGAAAAAGACTTATGGTATGTATATCTTTAAATTATTGACCATCACTTAATTTTAAATTTCTGTGCATTCTATTCTTTATTGCACTGTAAAGATATATATTTTAAGAGATCTGTTCCTAAAATGCAGCTTTATGTGTTTGCTAGCAGAAAATAGCCAGCCTGCAGCTCCTTTAGCAAATCACCCGTAATGGCTACATGGACATACAGTTTTAATTGTATTCAGCATAACTGCACTACTTGGACATAATATATTGCATAGCAGCTCTATTCATATTGAGTACTGTCTGAGTTTATTTTAATCAATTTCTATTGTACTATTATGTATTATTATGTAACCTTCTTTTGTAATTTTAATTCTGTGATTTTTACCCCCCCAGTGAGCTTGTAGAAAATTTCATTGCCAGCAACTACTGCTGCATGCTGTATTGTTGTGCATTTGATAAATAATCTTTGATTTGATTTGTTTCGAAGAGCGGCTTCATTTCGTGTAAGAGTGTTTGTACAATTCTCCTTCCAGTTCTAATTTTTCTTTGTTCTTTCCTCGGCAAATTTCTGTCTTCCAGGTTCCACAAAGCTTAGGGATATGAAAGACAGTAAATTGGCTCACTTCTCTAAGTCTGGCTAGTGCTTCATTCAGTTGAAAGCTTCTACTGAATGCATTCTGCCTTGAAGAGGACGCCTTAAAAGGTGCACAGATAAAGCTTGCTATTCGTTTTGCATTCCAATAAGGAAGCACCGACAGCTCTTAACCAAAAGCAGAAGCCGCATTTTAACCTTCTGTAGTAATTGGTTTCTATGAGAATCAAAAGAGTCCTCTGAATAGTGACACTTTAATCATAAGAGGCATCTTCACCTGCAGCAGGTAATAAAGATTCTTTTAAATCCAGCATTACAAGGACTGCTTCTTGCAAGTGGATATAGAATCCTAGGTGAAAATGAGGAATCTGTCTCCCAGTATATATCAAACACTTACTGGCACAGCGAATGGACATCTGCATTTTAATTTTTTTTTTTTATTGATTTATCTTTTGTCTTCTTTGTGAAATATATTCCTATTCATATGTAAAGATGGCAGAAAAAGAGTTCCATCATCGTCACAGATCCCTGGCCGTGGCAAAATCAAATATGCCGATGTGGAAAAGATATACAACACCCAGGTCAAAAGGATTTAATCGTATGTTTTAAACACAGATAACAAAAATCATAGAAAAGATGAACAATGTATATCCATACTGTGGAATGGGCCACACTGTCATTATGAAAATATTAAGAAAGATACCAGTTCTGACCTCCCTGAGCATTAACCAAATCATGGCAGCATTGGTCTATAGATCTGATTAGTTTCTGGTCAGACTCGCTTATTCTGGTACACTTCTCATATGGCTTGGTTGCCTACGTTCATCTCCTGTGTATAGCATCGACAGGCTGGTCCCCCAAATGTTTCTTTTTGGACTCAGGATAAGAGAAAGGTCTTGCCTTTGTTTTCTTGAAGTCGTACCTTTGTAATTCCTGCTCTGTGTGGCCGTGCATTGACTCGTCTGGATTGGCTTGAAGGAAGTGCAATGCTGTTGGGCCATGAGAACCAAAGGTGTTCTTACAGTATGTTAAATGATTTCCACTGCCCCTCCAGTTGGCTTTAACAAGGTTACAGTCAGAAAACTGCTCTATATGATGTCTACACAAGTTGTCTGTAGCCAGGTTTGTCAAGAACAAGGTGGCATTCATCAGTGATTTAAACAGCTGTTTTTTGGCCCTCAGGTGGCGGTGGGGTTGTCTCTTATATATCTGCTGAAAATGATCTGCGAGCCTTCTAGCACACAGTTTTGTTTTCAAGCAGAAGCCGAGCTCCAGTCATCCTGCTGATGCACAAGTAAGGTCTTTCTGGAATATGTCGCAGTCACTGCAGCTTGAACAGAATAACACACAAGGATCAGAGAGTTGTTAAGACACTGGATTCTGACTTGCTGCTTTCCAGAGTAGAGCCAGTCCTTTGCTGAGCCAGTTTCCTTGTTTCTCTAAACAAGCCAGCTGATGGTTGAAGCAGTAAACCTCATTCACCGGGCATCTTCTCTCCTAGACATTCATTCCTATAGCAACCTGGGCATTTTGGTCTCTTTTGCTGATGGTGTTTTTGAATTGCTGTTTATACAGATCCCAAAATGACTTGATCATCAGGGAACAACACTACTCAATCAACACATCTGTCAGCTTGCAGCTTAAAATATGTATGCCTAATCAGCTATCAATGTAAAACTTTGTTGGAGTTTTCTGTGTGTCAGTAAATAAAGTACTAGAGTAGATTGATAAAATCCTTGATACATTAAGAGAAAGAAAGGAAATAATATTCCAAAGCTTACTAGATAACCCAGTTCAAAAGATTCCTAAAACACCTTGAAGAAAATGTTTAAAGCTATGGGAAGTACAGAAACCATTGGAAATGAAAGAGTACAGCAGGAGTCCAGAAATGAAAATACAGCCTGTTCTGAATTCTCCCTTCCACTCCACATCCTTCTACATTATCTCGGGGTTGAAAAGTTATCTGAGGTTTAAAACATGGTTTATGGTTCTACTTAACCTAAAAGAGAAGCCTTTGATGAAGGTGGGAAGAGTTATTTTGTACAATACTGATCAAGCATTAACTGCCAGTTTGTTAGAAAGTGTTTCAGTTACTGTGCTACTTTTCCTCAAAGCCTTCTTTTTTCCCTAGATGGTCTCTATAACAAAGCTACCATCCCTCTTGGTTGGTGATTTTGTTTCCTTATGAAGCTGCATTCTCCATGGATTTTAAGGTTGTGTTGTTCTTCGTGTTTATTTCTCTTGGCTCTTATGTTAGTAGTATCTGTGCCAAGTGTGGCTGGTGAGAATGTAAAAACACTCTTTTGACTGGTTGCAGCACTGAGTGAGAACTGGGTGAAGTCGCAGTCTGTTAGACTGCTACAACAGTGTACGGTTCATCAGGCGCAGCTACTGCAAATATTAGATTGCTATTTGCTAAATAAACACCCTTACTACAGATATATACTGAGAGGCTTTAGCATCTGTTGCATTTTTCACACCTATGCTACAGTATATTGAAGATAAGCCATCTCCAGGAGTTATATTTTGTGTGAAACTCCAGATTTCACAAATACATTTTCAAGATTCTTTTTTTAGTAAGGATTAAATCACACAAAAGAACAGTTCCCATGTCGATAAATATTGTGGAGACCAGAACTGGGCAGTTTCTCAAGAGAATATCAGGACACTTTCTGTGGAAACTTTTTTTACTTCTTGTGTTTGCGTGACCAAAATCATGCTGTTTTTGTTTAAAGTCATGTAAGATCAAAGTAGTGTGAAGTGACTCGTGATCTTCTCAGGAAAAGTAACACTTAACCTGAACAGTAGTAAGCTGCCCCAGGGGGCAGACTAAAGTGTTTCTGATTTTCAGTTTCGTGTCTCCTATTTTAGTATATCTATTGCTGTTATAACCTTATTATTAGGTCATTGAAAATTATAACCCATTGTATTGACCTCGATCTGCTTGAAAATAGATAACACCTTTTCTTGTAAACTCTAATGCACTTTAATTTTTGTGTCAAATGTGTTTGAGTCTCCTTTGAAGACTTCACAGCCTGATGTGAACAAAACATTCTGAAGCAATCACTTCAAGTCTTCAGAGTTTTTTGGTTTCAAAGCAAAAAAAGTACAACTGTGACTATATATGCCAAGTTCTCCTAATTTTTCACTTCCCCGTGTTTTCTTAGATTTTCAGGCAGTCTGCTAGTCTGCTCAGCTTCTGATCTCTTGCAAAAGCCTTTCTATGATACACAATCCAGCACAGAGTCTGCCCAGAACAGACATCACATTAGATTTGTGGCATTGCTTGTCTGACACAGTAGGAGACATAAACCTTCCACAATTGCTTAGAGAATTCAAGATGATAAATATTAATCTTTTTCTCTCTAGATAAAATAGTATACCTTGTCTTCTCTTCCCTTCATACTGACACTACTTCCTTCACATTGGGAATCTCTCCACCAGATTAAAATGCAGTGTTTAATGTATTTTTATAATACCATGTATATAATATATTATAATGATAATATTTTTCTGTGATGACTTACAGTTAAAATGCATTCAAATGCATAAATAAAATGAATTAAAAAGCAAACAAGAAAATTGTAGAAAATTTTAGAAAACTGTAGAAAATATATTAGTGCAAGAAATCATACAGGAATAGCTATCTACAGGTGCCTAGTGGTGGATTATTATAATGCAATCCTAGAGGATGGAAGTTCCTGCACTAGTATCAGCTATAGAACTCCACCTTAAGCGATTGATGGCAACCTCCATTGATCAAGACGTGGGACCAATGTCCCCTCTAAGCTGTGCGCATGTGCGGGCACACACAGGTTATGAAATAGGACATAGGAAACTGAACTGCGCACAAAAAATTAAATTCCGCCCCCCAAAATATGTTGATGATAAAACAAACACGGTCGTGAATGGAAAATTGCTAAATTGACCACGAGACTGGCTGCGAGAGACCCAACTTGGCTGTGTCCATTATTATTGCTACTCTATGCTCACATAGTCTCTTACCTCACTGCTCATGATCACTCGACACTCAGTCTCTATGAAATCGCTGTCCTGGTCTTTTGGACCTCTATGCTTCTATGAGAATGACTATATTAACAAAAAATAATTTCAGGTTTACAATTTTACACACACTCAATTTACTGCGCACACGTTTTTGTCACCGGGGAAAAAAATTGCACAACTTGACATTTTTGCTCACACAGACCATTAAAAATTAGAGGGAACTTTGCCTGGGACCTCACCTGGAGCCCCTTCCTACATTCTGATGTGACATAATTCTAGCAGGAGAATCCAGCTTTGTGCAAATTGCGTAACAACAGCTTTCTTAAAAGGAAACAATGTGTCAGTCATGCCATTGATGCCCTACTCAAAGGGATTTAGCCTCAAAGAACATTTCTAGGGTGAGCTGGAATATGTGGTATCTAGTACTCAGAAATCAGTGAGCAGACACATGCTTGTCTAGGCTCTGTAAGAGAAATAGGACAGAATCCTACAAGACAACATGTGCCGTTTCGTTCTGATTACTATGTTTCAGATGTAGTGCTTGTATAGAGTGGCCACACACTCTAATTGCCTCTAACTACCCCTGTTGTTTAATCCTGTTTATAATAATAATAATAATAATAATAATAATAATAATAATAATAATTACTTACACTTATATAGCGCTTTTTCTGGACACTCCACTCAAAGCGCTTTACAGGTAATGGGGACTCCCCTCCACCACCACTAATGTGCAGCATCCACCTGGATGATGCGACGGCAGCCATAGTGCGCCAGAACGCTCACCACACACCAGCTATCAGTGGGGAGGAGAGCAGAGTAATGAAGCCAATTCACAGAGGGGGATTGTTAGGAGGCCATGATTGATAACGGCCGATGGGGAAATTTGGCCAGGATGCTGGGGTTACACCCCTACTCTTTTCGAGAAACACCCTGGGATTTTTAATGACCACAGAGAGTCAGGACCTCGGTTTTACGTCTCATCCGAAGGACGGCGCCTGTTTACAGTATAGTGTCCCTGTCACTACACTGGGGCATTAGGACCCACATGAGCCGCAGGGTGAGTGCCCCCTGCTGGCCCCACTAACGCCTCTTCCAGCAACAACCTTAGTTTTTCCCAGGAGGTCTCTCATCCAGGTACTGACCAGGCTCACACCTGCTTAGCTTCAGTGGGTTGCCAGTTGTGAGTTGCAGGGTGATATGGCTTATTCTAAATTCGCTTATTACCATTAACAATAAATAAATAATAAATACAAAGTCATTAAAACTGCTATTGGAGACTGGCATTTTTCTAATACAGATGGAAATATTAATAACTCTAACTATAGTTTGATTACTCAGCTTAAATGAAAAAAAAAGCTGTGCGATAATACAAGCATTTTCAATAACCTCTTACCAAGAAGGTAATTATATAATCCCTTTTTTTCCTACAGGGAATTGTTGTTCTTTCGGTATGCTTCGTCTTTTAAGATTATCTCTCTTAACTTGAAATGCAGAAAATGTTAGATTTACTGACGCTCAGAAAACTATTTGGAGTGTGACTGCAGGCTAAAGTTTTCATATTCAATATTTATTTATGCTTTAGCTGAACACAACAGTTCTAAGACTGTGTAGTTAGAACACCATAGTGGCAGATATGTTTCATTTCTATCAAAAAGGGATGATTGATTTCACTTTATGTGCTGCTGTAGAATCATCAAACTACTTACTTTCAGGAACCTTCTTTGGATTCAATAATCATTGGTGGATTAGACTGCATTATGCAGAAACCGACAGACAAGTTAGAAAAGGTCAATTGAAAATTAAGCTTTGTAATTGTGGTTCATTCATTAATTGCCTGCACTTGTTGCAGGAACACTCCAGCAGTAACCATTTCAAAAGCAACTGGTACCTGATAGGCATTTATATTGGATTTTTCTATTTGTGCACAGCCCTGCCTTATTAAACTTCTGCACTGCTAAAAGTAGTGGGAACCGCAGGTTTAAGAATTGAGCAGCTGTCAAAGTAACTTTTAGTTGAATTCTTTTATCATGTTCGTTATTTAAGCCTTTTTGTCAGTTTCTTTTGCTTGTTGGTACTTGGTTGATTTTTACAAATACTTTGGTGCCAATTTATTAAGTTTGGAGTATTCTCTCAGTATTGAACTTGTTTTAGTTTCCCTCTTGGGTCCACTTGTTGGTTGACTGTGTGTTTTCACCTGTTTTAAACAGTAGTGGCTGAATGAGTGCTACGCTAGCTGTTACTTCCACTCTGTCGGAAACATCGCTCAGGGCTTAAATAGGTCAGGGCTTGTGAGCGTGACTGATTACATTGCATGGGCAGGTGAGGCCTCGCAATGTTAGAACCTACAATAGGGTGGCAGACTGATGTGCTGGTGAAGCTGGTTTTAACTCCAGTGCCTTCTGGAATGATTTAACTGCTATTTTATATTGGTAGAATAACAAATTAAATTGAGCCTATGAAGTGAGTAAATGTTTTTGCTTTCCCTTTGGGGTGGCACGTATTACTGTACATATTTTTTTGTTTTGCGTTTTATTCTTTTAGCTTTCTTTCTATATACTGGTTGAGATGGGGCTTTCTCACTGAGCACAGGATTGCGGTAGCACCTCGTTAAGTTAAAGATGCATCATGGACCAGTCGTGTGGAGAAGGGATGGATTGTGGGTGTGGATGTTATTGGTTGCCATTGGCTGATCTGAGCTGGAGGGACTCATTATTCCTTGGCTGCAGGCATGCAGTGAGCCTGGTATGGATTTGGACCCAGTGTTTAAGAAGGATTTTAAATTTCCAGAGGTTTCAAAACAGGGTACCCTGAGAATAATCAAAAGATTATTTTGAGTTTTTAAAAGAACTTGCCTTATGTCCTAAAGGTTTAGTTTTGCATAATTTTATACGGCACCTTTGAAAGTGGCTTTATGTACTTTACAGTAAGAAAAAAAGCACAGAATGGGAGGAGATGGCAGAATCACACAATTACAATAAAGGTTTGGAATACCAACAGACCAACAGACTCAGGAAATCTTTCCTTCCCACTGCATTCTTAAGCAATGCAGTAACCTTGTCTCTTGTTTTTCTCCTGTAACACTACTGTATTCTCTTCCCTTTTGATGATGTTTATTTGTCATTGTGTTGTGTTTGACTGTGCCGTAAAACTAATTTCCCCTAGGGCACTATAAAGCTTGAATTGAATTGAATACAGTAAGGAAGGCAAAGGGACAGACATGGAACGTATTAAATAAAAGCTGAAGGAGAAGGGTTTTGAGTCTTAATTTGAAAGTGTTCAAGGAAGGAGTCTCACAGGCCTAAAAGCCAGCTCAATCCATTACTCCTGAGATCTCCCCCCCTGTACAGCTCTCCTCTTCACCCTCTCCTAACAACCTACAGCCTAGGCACAGAAACCCTCTTCCTCCTGCCTGTCCTTATAACCCTCTTAAATAGCCTAGAGATGCGACCAATTTCTCGCAGAGCCCATCCTGTCAGCTCCTTTCCCTCATGTGGAATTTCACTTCCTCCCAATGCCAGTTGCTCAATCAGAGCAGGCGTGCCTCATTCCACTGTTTTTTTTTCACATGGAGCCACTTCTCACTACCTCACACAGTTCTCTGAGATAAAGCACAGTTAGTTATCTCCAGGTGTTTTCAACCTTTCTCTAAAGTTTCAGTTCAGAGAATAGCAGAATCATTTGTCTCCCATTAATAATAATAATGGGAGTACAGCATATATATTAACTTTGCTAATGCTATATAATTGGCAGCACAGTACCGTAGTGGTTACGTACACCTTCATTCCTTATAGATCTACTGTAGTACTGGGTTTGACATTAGGTTTGCCCTCTGTGTGGTGACACACACCACCCTCACATCACCACTCTGCCTTGAGTTATCTATAGGCGTTCTGGTCTCCTAGCGCTTTCCAAAGACAGGGGAAGGGTATTTATCATTTCTACATTATGCATGCCTTGCGTTGTGCTGGCAGTGTGTATTCCCAGTGCTTCCAGGAAAGCCTCCAGATTACCAGAAACCTTGCCAGGAATAAGAGTCTTTCTGATAACAGAGGAACGGTTAGATAAGTAATGTTTTGGACTGGAGATAATTCTCTCAAGAATTTAATTGATTCCTCGGGAGATGAATGATTCTGCGGGAAACTCTGTGCTCATCAAATCCCCCAAGGAGTGCACCATTGTGCTGCTAATGTATGTCATTATTTCATAACCTATGTGGTTTAGACCTGGTATTTCTAAAATGCAATTAAGGCTTTAAGAAGTTTTTGCATTTAAACATTTTAGTGTTCAAGCATCAGCAGTGTATTTTGTCCTTTGCATTCTTTATATCTTAACTCTGTGAATAACAGCGCCTTATTTACCTTTAATTTCACAGGTTCTGATTTCTTTGTTTAAATCATAGGTTTATTTGAATTTATTGCAGTCCTTTATTATTGGTTCCTCCAACCAATTCATTTCAACTTTGTTTTGGAGGTGAAGAGATTAAATTATTTTAACCTTTGTGAATGGCCCTGCCTTTTAGTGCTAATATTAAGTCTAGTCAAAAAAATGCTTTTTTTGAGCTCCCTCCTGAGCAGCAGGGTCTTTTTTTTGGTAGTGTGGTGAACAATACAGGATAGGGGGATCACACAATTTTTATCATCAAAGGCATGGCCTGCCTTGATTATCAATATCAATCCCTCTCTAAAATGGACAAAAGAAATTGTGCGGCTTTTTCCAATGATACCCAAATAATTAGTGTAAAGTTAAAGGTATTTCCTGAAAATGAGTTTCTGCCATGCCAGTGTGGTTCTGAAGGTGTCCAGCAGCCGGCGAATATTTAATGAGTGCGTTTTGTGCGTGGGTAGGAAGGGCTCAAAGCTGGAGTTGTTTCTTTCATTTTCATTGGGTGCATTTAAGTTGCCATGGCATCTCCTAGGAAACGGGCAGAGATCAGACCCTAATTAGAACAGAGTTTTCTCATTTAAAATGGGAACTTTGGAAAGTTCAGGCATCCCCAGGAGAACAACCCAGCAGGAGCAGGTCTTGAGAGGATGTGTCACCTGCGCTTACCGATGAGTCAGACACTCCCCAACACAGCCCTCACTTCTGCTGCAGGTGCGTTTTTTCAGAGGAAATAGGCAATTTAAAGCAACAGGGAGGCCAAACCGCTTAACAGAATTTTGCATCATGAACACTTAGGTTTCATCTGGAGAACCGTTTTCTATGCCTGAATTTGGGGTGTTCTTCTCCAGTAGACTGGGATTCACTTCATTCATTTGAGTGCTGTCACTAAATTTACATCAGATAAATGGTTGATACAGGTAAGTCAGTTCTTCAGGACTAGGCTAGGTAAATATTCTAGTTAATCACAATTGCAGTAAACCAAATACTTGTAGATAGTCCCCTGTTGCGTCATAAAGTGATCATGAATTACAACAGATTGAAGCTGAAGGCCTCTTCACCCAGATCCATGAAGCCACTCATTTCAATCCTAGTAAGCGTTGCAGCATCCTGGTGCCTATCTAGGAAGAAAAGGCAGCAAAGTGGGACCATACATTTGAAAGAGGCACTGGTCCATTGCAGATCACACAGATACCCATGGGCAGAAACCCCAGATCACAAATTTGGTGTCTTTGCTGGGTGGGAAAATGAAATTGGGAGCTCCTGGAGAAAACCCATATAAAAAAGGGTAAACACCACATACTGTAGAAAGTGATCTCAGGGAGGAAACAAAACTTATGACCTAAGAGCTGCTCCCTAGGTGCTTTAGACTAAGTAGGAAAATAGTAATTAAAATTCATTTTTAACAGTGGTTTAAAATTTACAAGAAGCCATGAAATATAATCTCATAAAACTATTGACAATGTGCCTACATTGTCACTGCAGGGTCTCTATAAAGTGGCATCGTGGCATTGAGTTTGCCTTGAAACATCACATTAATTGGCTAATCCACAGAGCTTGTCTCACTTTACCTACCTACTGTATATCACAATGTGATATTCTGAATGTTAACCTAGAGTATCTTAATTTTCTGTAAGCTTGCAGGGTACACTCAGATATAATAAGATCCAGATTTACTCTTAATTGCTATAAGAAAAATATTGCAGAGAGAAGACAAATTATGACAATTTTGAAGACTACTGAGCCTAATCCAGTAGTTCAAATTGCTCTCATTTTTGTTTTATTGTAGGACTACGGTGTTTTTTTGTAAGCTACTTTTGAGCATGATCATTCCACCATTGAATTATCATAAATGAGCAATTGTAATGTGTAGGCAGGAGATCCTATGAACAGTTTGAGCAATTACATGCATATATTCTCTTCATCCTCATTCCTCCAAGCACCTATTAAGAATAGGCCGTTGATTTGGAATAAGTATTTGCTTATTATGGCTTTAGAGAGAATAGTGACACATCTGATGTTAGCTTATTTTCCAGAGATTCTAGTACATTGGAAAAACAAACTGTACATCATAGTATGATTCATACAGTATTTGTTTATTTGTTATACTGTATAGGCCACTATTGAAGAAGGGGTATTACAGTGTAACACAGTGGCTGCTGGCTTGATGTTGTCATAGAGTTCATTGTCCATTTTGAACTTTTCTACACAGTTTTACATTTTATATAGTGCATCATTGCATTTCACAAAAGCACGTGCGTTCAAAGAGAGCTACAAAGCCATTTTTTATCACTTTCCGCCAACCTTGTATGAGCACGATGAATAGCAAAAGACTTGTGAACAATGATCATTTAAGCCAGGAGGTGCTCCTGTGGTAAATAAACCAGAAGACCCCTCTCTTTCCAGGATCAGGCAGCAGTCTCGTTATCCTAAAGCCTAGCAAAATGAAAAAGCAGGAGTTGAAATCTCAGAAAAAGTAAATAAGACCAATGTATTTTTGGAAAAGGACTGAAATGGAAGGTGAGACAATGAACACATATGTAGCATTGGTGTGGATTGCCCGGAGACTTGTTTCTGAATCATTTGAAAAGGGTTACAGTATATTTTACAGTTTGCAATTTTCTCATGGCTGTTACAGCAACCTGCCAGCTCAGATTCCCCAAGTCTGACCGATGGCTCTCTGACAGCCGTTAAGTAGCTGCCTAATAAACTGCAGTTACAACATTGGCTTAGCAGAAGTGGCAGAGACGGATGGCGCATGTTAAGGTGTCGACGGGCAACAAAAGGAGCTATACTGTACAGGAGCGCGGTAGGTCCGTGACTTGTTTTCTGCAGATACAATAGCAAAACCAAGACACTGAGCCTTTCGTTTCCCACAATGTAAACCTCTCTGTATTGGCAACATTTCTATAACCTTACAAATGACTCAGTGAAGGATAATTTAGTGTCGTGAGTGACAATTGTGACCTCTACCTTTAGCAACTTGGTTCCAAGCGATGGCATAAATAAACTGCAAATGCCATAAAGTACCAATTAGAGATTCAGCTGGCAATTCAGTTTACATCTTTGGATTTATTTGTGAAGGTGTAAAATCCTTAGAATAACAATATATCAATCTGACCTAGGTTTTGTATTCAGTAAGTGCTTGTGTTAGGGTAGAAATGGCTAGGGCACTTAAAGGATTAGGTTTTAAGTTATATATAAGACATTTTTTAAGATTGTTTGTTTAGATTTAAGCTCTGTCTTTATCCTGTCTTTAACCCTTACTCTCCTTTGACCTTCCTCCTGCCTATAACCCAAACCAAATGTTTATACAAATGATATTGACATACAGTAAACCCGTTGGCTTTGGTGTGCCATAACTCAGCATCTAACCTGTGCTTCATTCACCCTCACCAGCTTTAACTGGTAACTCCTCTGTCACTAGGCCTCATACTGGAGTCCCAACCATAACCCACACCAACATTTCAGGCTATAACCCACACCTAAAATTCTGTTTAGCTCTTAATAAATAAGTCTCTTTTTTATTGAACCTAAAGGATCCAGTATTTTCTGTGTAAATGTGAACTATTATAGAATTTCAATATTAGCTTTGATTGCTCTTTCACAAAAACCTGCAATTAAATAATGTCATTGGCTTGAGTCTGAGAAAGTCTAATTTAATTTGTTTTTTCTTGTTTGTCGTCGGAGGGTTTTTGGCTCACGTTTGCATGCTGCTGAATTAATGCCATTATAGAACTAACTTTCTTGACTGTAATTAAACAGTAATCCTTTTGTTTTTCTATTAAACTGTTTTTGCCTTACTTACATTGGCAGATAAATGGGACTAAACATTAAAGTGCTTTCTGGTTGCACATTTGTTTTTCTTTTGAGTTTGTATCCTCAACCCTTCAGTTATTCACCTAGTTCACTCTTAGATTGTGTTCAAAGAAAGGTAATTTGCACTGCTTCCAGAGAGATAGTCTGTGCAATATTAAATCCATATTGAAAGCTTATGTTTGAGTTTGAGGCTGGTTTTTCTACAAATGTACATGGGAAACGGGCCGATCTCTGCAGGGAGGAAGAATTAAAATAAACCCTGAAGCTGGAAATAGAAAGGTCACTTAATTTCCCATTTCAGAAATTTCCATATATTGTCTCAAAGATTTATTGGTATTCTTAGGAGTAAAAACCCGCTAAGCATTTAATGAAGGGAAAACAGGAAGTGGCAGTGAAATCATGTCACGCTCCAAGCTTAACAGAAATATTTTTGTCAATCCTCAAAACAATTTGGTGCTAGAATTGTTTTTCCAAATCTAAATTGTCTTGTTTCCATAAATTAGTTGAAAATATCATTCACCTCCTATTGCTTCAGTCGGTGTACTGTATGGCAAAAACCAAGGTTTATTTGGAACATGATAGTGATTTACCCCTGCTGTGGCATTACGCGGGGGCGTGCCCAGTGTGGAGGCGGAGCCCTGGTAGATGGGCGACGCCTCGTCTTTGTAGTCCCAGCTGTCACGAATTGAAATCGCGTAAGGTTTTCCTTTTCCGTTTTTGCCTGTCCCATCATGCACTTTCACCAGGGCAGGCACACACACTTTTTATCTTCTTGCCTTATGCGCCCTGCTCACCAGACTGGACTCCGCTAAATAGGGTAAGCCCAACCTGGAGGTAGCGAGGCACAGAGGTATACTTTCTTTTTGCCTTTTGGTTGCATTTTTCACTCTTTTGGATTGTTTTTGGTCCCTGCTAACCCCACACCGGTGCTTCTGTCCCCTCGCCCGGGGCATTGACTTTTTACCAGAGCTCGCCGCAGCACCTCCCACTCCGCACTGTCACACTGCGAATGAGGCCATGGGGACTTGGTAGAGTTTTGAAATCCTGGGCACAACGTGTTTATCCCCTGGTATTCAGGGATGGTTGCCGAGGTTGGTCAGGCCTAGGTGTGCTCCCTGTGGACTAATACTGGGTGTGTTTCTGTTTTCCAGAGGGGAAGGTGTATGCCCTGGGAGGGATGGGCTCGGACACCTCACCCCAAGCTCTGGTACGAGTCTACGACATTGCCAAGGACCAGTGGCAGCCTCTGCCTTCCATGCCAACACCAAGATATGGTGCCTCGTCATTCCTGCGGGGGAACAAGATCTATGTGCTGGGTAGGTCCTGGAATGAGACAATTTTGTTGTTCAAAATAAAACAGCTTTTTTCTTTTAAAGCTAATATAGATAAAAAAGTGTTTAATGCCAACCTGTTTTTGGCTCAGTTCTTAGAATGAATGAAAGTTAGTAGATCAGAGTTCACACGTAACGTGAAAGAATCAATACAGTGCTCATTTTTAGTTTTATACTGTTAGTTTTAGTTTTAGACCTATCGTATGCAGAGTGGCTGCAGGATTAAAATATCAAACTCTAAAAAATGGAGTTTCTTCCACCTCCAGTCTGTATTTGCAGATTTTCATTTGCAATCACCATGAGAAAAATGAATATTGCAGTATGTATTCATAGTTCTAAAGAAAGCCTCTGCTTATATTGTATATCAGAAATCCAGTTGTCTGAATCTCGCATATTCCTTCAGCAATATTCTAGTGGTACAAAATTTGTAAATGAGCATAATTTTCCTTACTTCACTTTTTTCATTGGTAATGCCCCCAGAGCAATCTGCCTATTGTTAAAAATAATTGTTATACAGTCTCACTCTGAGCAGGCTAGGAAAGTACACAGAAAGTTTTATTAGGATCTCACTACATCTCAAGTCAGCACAGACTGTGACAAAATCAAGAAACTCTTGAAACCGAAGTAACTGCCTCAGTTTTAACTCCTGAATAGAGTGAGCTTTGAGATGCTTCCGTAACATTGCCGAAGTTAAAAAAGAGCTGCTCAATCTCTGCCGAAGCAGAAATATTCTGGCTTGGAAGAAGCCGAAAACGTTGTGTTTTCTCTGTTTTCTTCTCAGCATATTTACAAATATATTACTACAAAGGAGTAATGTAGATGCACATTAGTTACTGATTCTACATTTGCTGTAAATAATATCAATGTAATAGTGTATTAGAGTAACTGAAGACTGAATGCTGAAAGTCTTGTCTAAAATGATCAGGCCTGAGAGCACTGGGAGCAGAGCAGTGCCGAGTTCTGTCGGCTCCATCGCCGGAGGAGAGTCTGGAGGAAGAACAGGCGGTGGGAGTGAGAACGCAGAGGGCATCACGGCTAATCTAAGACAAGAGCAGGAGAGGGGGTAAAAGGAGAGAGACGTGACTGCAGGCAGGCAGGAGCAGAAAGGCTGAGACGGCCCTAGGTGAGAACAAGGGCTTCGAATTAGACGTGTGCAGCAAAAGGAAGACAGTGGACAGACTTCAGTAATGGATTGGCGTGCGGTCAGCGAGGAGGAGAAAATGACTGGTTAAGCAGACATAATCTTAATGAGCTGGAGTGGGCAGAGAGCTTTGACAGGGCGGGGGGGGCCAAGAGAATTACAATTGTCTAAGCAGGAAGCTGCCAGGGAGAGTGTCAGGGCCGGGACTTGAAGCTGCGTGCTATAGTTGGTCCTTTCGGTGACACTTTAAACTGAGCTTCTGAGTACTGGGTCATTAAAGATCCCTTAGCGTTGTTCGTAAGAGCAGGGCTGATAACCTTGGTGATCTGGCTAAATTCCTGGGCGTCAACAATCTGGCCTTACTTGACATTCATCTTCATTTCAATTTCCGAAGCAATTTCACATTTCTCCAAAGTCCGATCTGTTGCTTAGCAGGGCTGCTGGTATACTGTATATTGCCTTCCAGGAATCACCCAGATAGGGGGTGGGTTGCATTTCAGTGGTAGAAGAAGTGGGGGCCCCCCCATATGTGAAGTGCTCTGGGATGAGATGCACTGTGACATATAAGTATGTTTTATTGCCATTTTGTAATGAAGACATGTATTCCATATGCTATGTTTTTATATACTTAAAATGCATAGTTCAGACACAGAAAACCTTCCCAAGATGTTTGTTGAAATATTGACCACTTCCTTTTTTTCAGCATATACTTAAGATAATTAGGATCATTTCACAAAAATTATGCACGTCCGCATAATTTTGCTGAATTCAATTAAGTGTGTGCAATATGGTGGTATTGGTTTTCACCCTACTATATATTAGTATATTCCACTATAGTGTACTGTATATATACAATATACAACAAGTAATAGGTTTATTCCATGCTGAAGATTCCATCTTCTTTTTTTCAGCATGGAATAAACCTATTACTTGTTCCTTTGCAGCCTACGCATGCTGACGCAGCTACCCACCTGAACTACTACAATATACTGTACAATTGTGTGTATGAGTTGTACTGTATATAACTGTGCAATGCAAACTATAGTTGTGCATCTGTTTAGTAGTAAATTGAGAAGACAGTGCAATTCTCCAGAAGGAGTGACAAAAAAACTTCTTTCCTCTGCATTAACTGGAGTTTTCCTGCATTAGTGACAGATGTTAGGAATTGAACACATTCCTTCAGAGATTATTGCCCTGAATGTTACCAAACCTGCAGTGCATTATACAGTAGCAATAGAATTGGATTAGCAGGACACGAAGAATGAATATGCAGAGCAATAGCAATAATGTAATTTATGGAAATATTCTGATGCAGCTGGTACCACAGTATCCGGAAGGCTGAATTGCATTGTTGTGGATAATTGCATGAAACTGCCTCACTTCTTAACTGATTTTTATTTCCAATCCAGCGGTATTTTTAAGACACAAAGATGATAGTGAAATAATGCAGGAGCCAGAAGGCACATATCCACAGCAATATATCATATATCAAAAAAACAATTTTTACTCCCAGTATTGGTGAAGTCCATTAAAACTGCTTGATCTGAGTTGGTATCCAACCATGATTTTAATAATAACTAGGAGAGTGTGAGGCATTATTTTTTCTCTTACCAGGTTTGTAACCATTTTAATTTCATGCTGTGTCTTTAGTATGTGTGGAAAGGTTAATGTCAAAGACAAGTACAGTATACTAACCTACAGTGGCCCAGAAGTGCAAAACACAAAAACAAAACTGATAGCACAGGCAAACAAAAAAATAACCCAGCACAAACAAAACTGATAGCACAAACAAAACAATGACATGACATAAACCAAAATGAGAGCACACACAAAAAAAGACTGCACAAAAAATAAGTGCACTACTCAAAATATGTTCAAAATGGAAATAGGTTCTGACAACAGACATGACAACTGTTGGAAGGTGAAAGGGGAAACTTAATATACCCAGAAATGCTGTGTACTGCTGCAGTAGCTTGATATTTTATGCAAAGTGAAGGTCTCCTCCGAGTTGGTTTTGCTGTGCCTCATTGTAGAAATCTTAAGTTTTGAGAAAAAGTTGTCCATTAATGAAAGATCACCAGGAATTTCGAAATGATGAACAGGTTCATGAAATTTCTTCAGACTGGTCATTTGTTTTTTTGAAAAATCACTTGCTACACTTTAACCTGTACAATGAAGCATGGGTATTTTGCCAGTCAGGAGTTTACCGGTCAGAGGTTTACCGACTTTGTCTCCATTATCTTGACAGACAATAAATCAAAAATAATAAAGCTGTACTGCCATGTACAGTAAGGTGAAAACACACCCTTGCAGTCCTGGAGGATAGGATTGAATTCTATGACTGTGTGAGAGATAGCGTTTGAATGTAGGAGAATTCATCTTTGTCTAGGAGGGATACTGTATGCGTCTGAAGCAGAAGCAGCTGTGATCAGTTTGTGGCAGGGGAAGAGCTGATCTTGTCGCATAGACATTCTTTGTATAGAGCTTTTCTGTACAGCTGTCTAGCTGTAGAATATAGTTGTTCATTCTGTTATTGGACAGCATAAGAGAATGTCTGTTCCCACTTTTTGTGGCTTTCGCAGTCTTCTGCAGAACAGACACTAGGTGGTATTTGTATTAGGATTAAAAAAACGGGATCTATTGAATTGTGAAAATTTTAATTTGAAAAGTACCGGTGAATTGACATGCCAGCCAGGATGAGATGCTACAGGGTCCAAAAATGCTAATTCCAGACTCAGAGATGTGCATGATGTGAAATTGCGATACTCTGGTAAGAACAGGTGTTACCCAAGGGAAGCAGCTTATCTAAAAAATCAATACTGGAGAATGTGTGATGAATATGAAAAAATCCTCCTAGGCCTCATTGTTAAAGAATCACTAGGAGCTGGAAAGAGATTAATCAGTATGAAAGTACTGTAATTCAAAGTGGGATTCAGGTTACAGTCTTCCTTCTGTATCAGAAGGTGAGAGTTCTGTTAGAGAAGATCGTAACAGCATAGCAGCCACATCACTCTGCAACTCACAACTGGCAACCCACTGAAGCTAAGCAGGTGTGAGCCTGGTCAGTACCTGGTTGGAGACCTCCTGGGAAAAAGCTAAGGTTACTGCTGGAAGAGGTGTTAGTGGGGCCAGCAGGGAGTGCTCACCCTGCGGTCTGTGTGAGCCCCTAATACCCCAGTATAGTGAAGGGGACACTATACTGTAAACAGGTGCCGTCCTCCGGATGAGTCCTGACTCTCTGTGGTCATTAAAAATCCTAGGGAGTTTCTTGAATAGAGTAGGGGTGTAACCCCGGAATCCTGGCCAAATTTCCCATTGGCCTTTACCAATCACGGCCTCCTAATAATCCCCATCTATGAATTGGCTTCATCAATCTATTCTCCTTCCCACTAATACCTGATGTATGGTGAGTGTTCTGGCTCACTATGGCAGCCGTCGCATCATCACTTTGGATTGTTCCTTCTTATTAAGTTTTTGATTGTTGTTTACAGGCATTTACAGGTAGCTATGTCCATGAGAGTGTTAAATAGTTTTGTCTTTTTCTAATAATGTCGTCTACCATGTTCCAATCGAATTGTTTGAGTGGTCGACGCCTAATGTGTGTTTGTCACTTAATTTGATGAGAAGCACATATGCAGTAATGTCCCTAATGCATCATAGCGTTGCTGTCAGAGACAGACTGACTGATTGATTGGTGGACTTTGTTCAGATCAGTTGGGGTTGATAAACTCACCTGTGCCAAGAGCAAGAAAGAGAAATAGAAAGACAAGACAACATCTGGAGAGCCCTGACTGTGAAACTTACAGGCTACTCCATGAACCCCTTTTCTGCTCTGTTGGGGAAAAAGAAAAAGAAAATCTTCTCCTGCAGGCAAACAGGCACCAAATGTCATTAAACATTTGCTGTGTAGTATTCATTTCCAATAATTCTATAGTAATTAAACTTGTATTTATTCTGGCCTCTGACCCCTCTTTCGAAGCTAGAGAACAGAAATTGACCTTTGATCTTAAAAAAATTTTAATTTTGCCCCAATAATTCCTTTTACAGGCTGATCTCAATGACGTTGCTCCTTTTGTATGTCCGTGACTTGGTTTCCACAGCCTTTCCATGATCCCGGAATGATTTCCATCTGGTTTTGTGCAGACATTGAACCCCACTGTGCACCTTTGTGCTCAACAATGCTTTCTGAGGGTGAGCCATATTTAAACTAATACTTAGCATCACCACAGGTGGCATGCTCATGTGAGTTATAACAAAGACAGTGGTGTTCAGTGTTCTACCTATTGAAACCAGTTGCCATAATTTCATACTGACTGCGTGTGCGTTAGTTCAGTGAAATGCCCTCATATCTGGCTTATGCTGTTATTGTCTTTAGCAGTAAAAAAGGAAAGCAGCCAAATTTACAGTTGATGAGTGCCTGTGTACATCTCTTTCACCTTGGATAATTTTTCAGTACTCTGCACAAACAGAAAGCAATCTTATCAAGCTGCCTGTGCTGAAATGAGCGTTGTAGTGATTTCAACTGAAGAACAGTAAAACAATTTGTTTGGCAATACTTTGACTTTAAAAAAAGTCTTTGCTTTAAATGCCTTGAAAAACGCCCTGGGGATGTTTGTTACCAATTATGTATCTAGTTGGATGTGCTTTCTCGGGAAATGATTGCTTTGTGAAATTATGACCTGGTATAACAGTCAAGCATCCTTTTATTTTGTGCTTTAACCAAAGGAAGAGATGGCTCTAAAAATAAAATAGGCAATAATAAAGGCGAAGATATTATATATACTTCATAATCTTGCTCTGTAAAATCCAGAAGAAAAGACATGCACTAGAAGGGCTCTTTTTTTTTTGCTTTTCAATATTTTTGTTACTGAATAATTTTATCTAACAAGAGCATCATCAGTGAAAACAACAACAAATGTAGTTTTAGGCTGGAATATTGGAGTGACTCCTTTGTGGCCTTAAAGATAATTTGCTTCAAAATGCTGTAACTTAATCTGCATATTACTTTGCTTTGCTGTACTGTGCTTGACAAAATCAAAAAATACAAGGACTATCATAATACTAGAGTTGTCTTGGGACTCTGTGATGATAGTTTTGGATTGCTAGTTTTCCCACAGATGTAGCTTTGAACAAAGGCATAATTATATGGAGGTTTTTTCTAATCCCCTTAAGTATGCTATTTGTTGTTGTACAATGTAAATGAGAGAGGCGCTATTTTAATTATCTGCTTGATATATTAGTTTAACCCTAAGTATATTAAAAATGCAAAAATATTGTTTTTATTGTTCAAAATGCTTGTACGTGTGAGGAATATTTCCTCATAAAGACCTACAATCTTTGATGTGCCAGTTTATTTTAAATAGAATATTAAAATCATGAATATAAAACGTGTAAACTATGTAAACTCGGGATCTTTGTCAAGATCCAGAACTCTTATCAAGTGCGTTATTTGTGATACCCTATTGTCCTCAAACCGTTAGAGTCTAGTATACATAATTTATGAAGCTTGCAAGCAATTTTTTATTCCTTGTTTTGTAGCTTTCGTTTGTTTGTTTTTTTCATCTCCTCCTGGAAAACAAGTGGTACTAACCCTGGCAGAGGATCAAAATCGTAAGGTAGTAAATGTGGCCTCCAGCATTCCTTTTTCTGGCAGAATTAGTGGATTTGAAGGCATGCTATAAATGTGACATTTTTTTTCACACTGCCTGACTCCATGCAGCATGTTTGCTGGAACTATTTCATCATCCTTATTTGGGAAATGAGGAATTGAGGGCCCACTGTTTGCAGTTGGTAGGCGGTTGTGGTGTGAGGAGTGTGGATAGCTAAAATGTTACTTAATTAAGCCTGGCATTTTATTAATGGGGTGTGGGGTATTTACATAGGGTTCAGCAAAGCCTGGGAGTATCTAACTAAAGCTGCAATTTTCAAGCACAATTCTTTCCCGGGTAGGGATTCACATTCTTCTTAAATAAGGTCTTTGTTTCTTTGTGATAATATTAAAAACTGCAGTAGTGTGCAGTTCTCTGTATAGCTCATAACGTACCAGTAAATATACCACTTGCCAGGTAAATTTAATGTTGTGTGCTTAAGAACATTTGAACTGTTACAAACAGAGGCCCATCTAGCCTGCTTTGTAACATCCACATAGGAATCTAAATTACACTTTTCAATTGATGATGATGATGCTTGTAGAGTATTGTAGAGTTTGGAGAGAGGTATTCTTTCAAAAGCAGAAAGTGATATATCCTTCTAATGTGATTTGTAAACCAGATACACAGGGTACAGTTTCAGCAGTGTATTAAACTTTATTTAATTAATCTTTGGATTGGAGAGTTGAAATGTTGTTGAATAAATGCTTTTATTTCTTAATATAAACTTTGCGCAGTGTTCGAGGGCTTTTGTGGAGTGCTTGGATGCAGTTCCAAAACAGGCTATCCACTGTAACTCAAGACATGTCGAGCTACATGGAGATAACACTGGGCAAGACTGTGTTTTGGCCATGGAAGAAGATTATGCTGAGTGTCAGGGGCATTAAAAATGTTGTTTATATTGAGGAGCAAAACAGTGCTTTATAGTCAAGAAGACCTTTTTTGTTGCAATGGTTTTTACAGAAACTGATTTCTGTGGCTGATTCAGTATGATATAACTAGCTGTTGCAGTTACATAAGACATACTGTAAGAACAAAGCAAAGTTAAGAAATGAGACGAAGCCATTTCATGTTTTGCCTATCCAAGGAACTCATACCATCTTCAGGACCCTTTAAATATTCTTTGAAACTGCTGAATTCAATTCATTTTATTTTGTCAATCATTGCATTGCATCAAGTTTTTTATTTATATTGTTTTCACATTATGAATTACTTGTATAGGAACATAAACCAGAAAATGTTTATGCGCAGGGATTACACTGGCTTTCATGTCATAATATCTGTGCTCTTAACACATTATAGAATGGCATCAGTTACCATTGAATATGAGCAGTGATATTTCCCTCACACTGAGTTTAAATTCTATATTCTTTCATGCAGTAAGATGGTTGTCATGTCAGATGAGTGTTTGCAGTCTCTCATTCTGTGTTACAGTAGAGGGAAGCAAATAATTACAGTGATAGGATTAAGTGTGTGATGATATGAAGATGCAAGACTGAGATGGGGGCTTATGTTTTGGTCTGTGTTCTGCGTGGGCTAAATAACACGAAGATGGCTTTCACATGCCATTCATAATGTCTACGAATCCTTTGGTATGTGCAATAATTAATTTTTTATTTGAGGTGCTGTGCTATTACATTGAAAATAAAACGGAGTGTTATGTACTGTAAGCCATTATTGTTTCCTTTCTTATTTTACACATTATCAAGCAGCAGAAGAACTGGGGTTCTTGCAACGTATTTCAATCACCTCTCTGTCTCTCTCTCTCTCTGCCGATAGGTGGAAGACAAGGTAAACTTCCTATTACGGCGTTTGAGGCCTTTGACCTGGAAGTGAAAAGCTGGACCCGGTTTCCTTGTATCCCGAGTAGGAGAGCCTTTGCCAGCTGTGCTATGACTGACAAATGTTTCTTCAGCCTTGGGGGGCTTCAGCAGCCTGGACCCCACAACTTCTACTCTCGACCCCACTTTGTCAGTGCGGTGGAAGTGTATGACACAGAACTGGGTGAGTCCAGGCTTTGCCAGTCGATTAATGCCAATGCAACAAGTTCAAATACTATTGTAACATCAACTGCTACCACTGCTGTTAATAAAAGGCTGCGATAATTGAAGGTATGAATAGAACTGGTAAATTATCAGTGGAAGATTATTGCATTTTGCTTGTCAATCTTAAAATGAAATGGAGCAGTTCTAACTTCTTATTTAGATACACAGCTCTTGGCTTTGCTTTTGAGAATCTGAGGTGGTGCTCAAGAACTGATATGTTTTAGGATTGCAGCATTATCACTGTGACATTAAATTGGGATAGTTGGTCCCCTACCCCTTAAATAGGCTAATACCGTGCCATAGGCTTGTTAATAAGGGGAACGATCCTTCTTTAGTCAGGTAAAAAGGCATGTTCATGCATTAATAACTTTTGGTAAAAAGAAAACTGATTTTGTAACCCCTCATGTAATAGTTTTCAGTCCTCTATATTTCCCAGCATGTTTTCAGCTATCTATACTGATATTGTGTTTGCAGTTTCATATCACAGCTTTTTACTGTACAGTTTCAGTACTTCATATTGTGGTAATCCAACGTCCCAGTCCCTTGGACATGGGGTCACGATGCAAGCAGCTTTAAAACTAGCAATGAAAAGAGTTTATGAATCCCGCATGTTAGTCAGGCTTCAGAATATTAAGCCCGAGGCAAGTGTTACTTTCCAATCATGGATGGAGTCACTGCAGCATTGGTTGAGATTGCAATAATAGTTTCAAACTTGAGTTAGTCACAATTAAGCGCCTCAGGTAACTGCATCAACCCCATTTGATCGCATTACTGCCTCAGAAGAATTGAAAAGCAGGGATGCAGAACCTCTTCCTATCCCTGTGTTGTCAGTTTAGCACTGGTGTTGTATTACTGTCCTAATTGTACTACCACAGGCACAGTATGTTTCACATTGATGTGCTAAGTGTTATTTTCTCTTGATAACTGCACCCCTGTTATTTACGGCATATTCTTTTATGCATCTGTGTGTTGAGGAAATAACTTACAGAAGAGAGACTTTGTCCAATTTAGCAGGTTTATTAAGAGGGAGGGCTCCATTGTTGGGCCACACCTGGAATCTGTGAAGCAAATAATACAAAGTTGATCCCGAGGAAGGCCACACTTATAGTGGGGAATGTGTGGCATCCTGTCCACGCAGGGATTTTTGATCAAAAAGCCTCTTCAGTGTCGCTTTTTAGCTCCCAAATGCACCACAGAGAGGATTAGATCTTTTTAACCCATTGCTCTCCATGCACTAAAATATATATATATTTTTTGTCTATTGATGTTTACTATTTTTACTATTCTTGTTTTAAGAGTAATTGTAGTGTATTGTATGGTTTGATTAGTTGTGGCAATGTACTGTGTTGTGTGTCTGTTTTTGCAGTAATTGTTATGTCTGTGTAGTGTTTTTTTATGGTTATTTACTGCATGTCTATGAGCTGTGCTGGCAACTTAATTTCCCCCTTGAGGATTAATAAAGTATATTGTATCATACTGTTGCTATTACTGGCAAATCAATTATCTTTTGGCTATATTATGGATTTGTGCTGGAGAAAATAAGTATTTATTCATATGTTTATTGCTGTATAGAACTGCGTTGTTTTTTAAAAGCATCTCTGAAACACCCCTATTCCTCAAGTGTATTTTTAATTAATTTATAGTGATAGCAAGTACAGTAACACACATTATTTCCCTCCATTGTGTTTTCCACCATTTGGAAAAATCTTTTACCAATTACCTTTCACAATGAGAGATGGGGCTGGCATACAGAAAAAAAAAGATTTACAGAGATTTACGTTTTCTTGTCTGATTAATGAAAGTAACAGTGGAAGCAATGATACGTCTTGCAAAAGGGACTGATGTGCAGACATGCTGTTTACCCTTTTTAAGCCTCTTGGCTTTCAGACTGCTCTGAAATATGTATTAATTCTGCACCTGGTTTCACAGTCATTACCTGCTCTTGCACTTTATCTGTAAAATTACCTTAGTTCACAGTGAGTGGTCACAGAACATCCCCAACAGCACTGATGGGTATTGAAAGTGCTCAAGACCTTAACCCCCAGCAATTCACATCTGCTGTGATTTTTTAACTTTCTACATTTACAATGCATTCTTGTCAAAAACCTGAAATGAACACCATGTACAATCCTTTGTACTTGCGTGAAATCTAAAATAAGTGTTTCTTCCTGTGACAGTTTGTATTCGGTACTCACTATGGTAAAAATCTTTGTTCTCCATCACATGCAGGGTGTGAAGAAACATGGGACTCATTAGGTTGCATTTTTAATGCAATTTGGAGATTAAATCAACTTTACTTCTCTCAGCTATGAAGTAACCTGCTGTGTATTTATTAAAATCTAAATTTTTGGAATGCTCCTTTCAACTGCTGATCTGCGAGTTAAGTAATAGTATTCTTCTAGCTTTTAGCAGCCAGATGACTTCACAGCCACCCAACAATAGCAATACATTAACATAAGTGGATGGAGCCACGGCTTTCTGCACATGGGAGTGCTGTCTGAGCTGCTTTATTAACAAGACAGGAAGATAAGTTGAATAGCAAAGAAGGATTGTTTCACTTCTAATAGTGTTTCTGAGCCACTCCTTCCCCGTTTTGACATGAAAGGCCAAGTTCTGCACTTACTGTATGTCCTACAATGCTATCATGTTACCTGATTGCTGGTCTATTAAGAATCATGCAGCCAGAATGGGAACAACAGATTTTGAAATAGACACAGCTCCTCCTGATAGACAAAGTCCTAGGAAAACACCTACTGTAGTTCATAACTGGAGCTGCTGCCATTCATCTGGCTAATGATTGGAAACCTGCGGCAATGGCCTGTCGTACCTGCAATCTTCAGAATGAAGGAGTGTCTTTGCACTTGCACGTGAGCCATTTGTAAGACAGAAAAGATGTTGTCTTGGACGACCTGACATTGGGACTTGACCCAGGTACTATATTGTATGTGCTGTGCTCTGCTGTTTCACCTGCTGCTAGGTACACCCGAGGATGCTTGTCTTTTCGATGTACATGCCTCAGCGATGGCTACAACTAGCTCGGGAAGATCTCCTCATTTCAAACGCTGACATACACAGCTTTTAAGCTTTATTTGAAAAATGCAACTATTGCATGAAAGCACTCTACCATGACTTGTTTTTATACGGAACAGGGAATACACACGGTCCCATGGTGGACACAGTTTAATCCTATTTCTTTGAGTTACATCCCTTGAGAGCTAAATGTCCCATACTGCTGTCCTGAGAAAGCACAGAGTAATTTGTGGTTTATAATCCAAATAAACATCACAAGCATCGTCACCGGTTGTTTGAAGAAAAATAGGTCACTGCTTAATGGCTTTGCCAGTGAAGAAAATCAGTAGGGAGCATTAGGTAATGAGTGTACTGTATATCTTTATTACGCTATACTGCTGTTGCTGGCATTGAACTGTAGAGTGCCAAAGGAATTAGAATGCAAAGGAGAAATTAATCCTTAACAAAAGTTAAATGTATTCACCTGGTCAAATTCTAACAAGCCTTGAAAATGATTGTTGCCGCTCTGAGGAGTAAATTTTAGCTGAACTGAAGTGGAACTAACAATTTAATGCAAAGTTAAATTGCATGTAGGCTCCACACTAGCCAAGTAATGTTTATCTTATATTTTGTGTGGAACCTAGAGGTTAAAACCACCCCCACAGGACAACAAACTGTCAAATGAAGATCTGGAAAAGCGTTTTGGAGTTGAGCCCAAGATTTTGCAATCAAAGTTTCTCTTTTTCTATCTGCATCCTGGGTGTAAATATCTCACTCTTGTCTTCACATTCAATGTTGATTATTTTACTACTTACTGTATAACTGTATACTAAGCTGATGTGTGGTGAGCGTTCTGGCGCACTATGGCTGCCGTCACATCATCCAGGTGGATGCTGCACATTGGTAGTGGTGGAGGGGAGTCCCCATTACCTGTAAAGTGCTTTGAGTGGAGTGTCCAGAAAAGCACTATATAAGTGTAAGCAATTATTATTTTTAATACTAAGTTCCTTGCTGCCTCATTAGCTTGTGTGTCTGAGGTACTGTAGGGATGGTGATGATGCAAATATTTTAGAGCAGTAAAGGATCTGTTGGAGACTGTAAATGAACCCTGTGAACTGCAGAGGAATGTGTCCAGCAGGAATGTTGTGTTTATTTGAGCACAAATAAAAAGAAAGAGGTATAAAAAAGCATAATGTTTTTCTCCTTGCTAAGGTAGGCTTTTGTGTGCTTCAGCTTTAATTGTGTCCGACCGGAATACTAACAAAAGTGAATGGGTCACCACTTACTGTAAAAAGTCAAAAAACGGTTTTGCATGTGACAGATTGTGTTGCTAAGATCAATCATATATTTGATAGAAGTTTTGTAGGAGTCTTATTCAGGAAAGCAATGCACTTCTACTTGGCAATACTTTGGATGCAGTTCTGTCACTGGAGCAAGGTCATAAACAGATAAAAAAAGCTTTTGAGTCATAAATAACACAAACTGTACCATAACATTAATCTTGAATATGTCAATAGTAACCCTATCTGTGAATGGGACTGTACTTGTATTTCAAACTCTAAAATGAAGAACTTTTGGGTGATATTTGATCCAACTTGATGTGTGACCCACTTGTGCAACATATGGTAAAAACATAATTCTTCCATCAGAAAATGTGCTAGACTATAATGCTATGTTGTCACTAACTGTTGCTGAAAAGATGGTCAACATTTTCATCTTCTCTCAGATTGATTACTGTAAGATTGATAACTGTAATTTACTCAGAAATTCAGTTTCATTCATCTTCACAAACCATTCTTTGTCCACAGTATGTGGTCTTCACTAGTGGAGAATAAAATCTGAGCTCTTTTGAGTGATGGACAGCTTTATCGTATACAGGACGATCTAAATTCACTTGCCTTACATTATTTAAGTGAACTGGCAAAATACCTAAAATCCTGTCTGTTATGTACTCTCAGTTCCAGTTACACTAATTTAGAAAAGGCTTGCTCACTGCAAGAATTGTAAAGTTGAGTTTTAAGTATAAATCAATGCCTTGAAATGATATTGCAGTAAGAGAGCCTTGCCAGTATCTGTAATATTGTAGAGTGCTGAGATCTGGCTTAGTATTTGCAATATGAACCTGCACATTTTGCTTCTCCTCTCTGCCCTTTCCTGCCTTGGCAGACCCTGTAGTCACTGGAACAGAAGTGCCTTGAAGGCTTTAGTGGAGCATCTGAAAATACCTCACATTTACTACGTGGTGGCAAGAGGCTTATCATCAGAAGTTGAAATGGGTACTGACCTTTATCTCCCTATTCCCTCACCACTCCTCTGTGTCTTAGGCCTATAGAAGCTTTCTGCGTAGAGAGTATGAATTGCCGATATTGTCCAGTTTGCTGTATACTTCCTGCTGTATAAGTTATGCACTGTATTGTTCTGGGATTTGTATTTTAACATAAAATTAAAGAGGAATTAACATAAGCAAAATGTATACTTCCCAGCACATTCAGTACTTTGAGGATTTTGACCGTTGTTATAAAATGTTAATAAGAAACAAAAAGAGCTCATTCTCTTGTGATCTTCCATTTTAATTAAAAGAGGCCGTTAATTGCTACTGTAAATGCTTTTCTTTTATCTCTTCTTAACCTAATTCTCATGAACATTTTAAACCTTGTAAATTTGGATTTTTAAAGCTGAATGTGAATCTGTGTTGACGTTGCCCACATAAACGCTTACAATAAGTAGGATTTTGATCAGAGCTAACACACAATAAGTGGGAAGCTCGTAGCCTGTTTTCCAAAGGAAAAAGAAAAGTAGGTGTAAGACCGGATCAGGGAAGGGCTAGCTGTTCATAACTTTATTGCCTTCTTCTCCACGTATTGCATGGGTTAGACCTGAAGAAAGAATTCCCTTGGTCAGACACAGAGTTAGTCATTATCCAGCACAAGCTGTTGCCTTTGCCACTCTGCCCTTGAGATACTGTCTGCCTTCAGGCTCAGACAGCAGTTCAGAATCTATTGTATCTGTATTTCCACCTACAGTACTTCTACAGTGCAGTACATTAGTTAAGTAAACACCAAACTGAAGCCTATTGTCTCATCATGCTGCAGTTTGTCTCGGCTTCTATGGTGTTAACTACAGAGTCAGCTGAGAGAACAGAGACCGAGAGGAGACTGGCTCACTGCAAGAGTTGCCTCCAGCAATGCTTGTAACAAAATCATACATCTGGAGCTTAAGGGTACAACAACAGGGGCTGCGTTGGAGTGCTGCTGTCAGGAGTCCTGAACCCTAACCACTGATCTACACCAACAGCCACTGGCCCATAGATTAAATATGAAATGCTAAATTGAAATCAGACAGAACTTATTCTTTAATTGGTTATCTCTTTTTTTAATTCTTCTTACTCATTTGACAGTGTACCTCACAGGTTCAGGATGATATACCCATACATGCGTGCTGTGTCAAAGTGCAAAAACCTACAGATACTGAATTTAGCTCAAATCAATCTAAAGCAAAAGATTGGAATGTGTTTGGTGAAGAGGTGTGCAGTGCCTGTTGTAAAATCCAGTCAAGCCACTACAAGAAAGCAAGATACAGTATCTTTACCTTCTGTAGGTGGGCATCCGATACAGGATTTTATATTAGATCCTGTATCAGAAGCTTCATAATAACACTGTTATTATACTAGAAGAGCAGTAGAATTATTTTTTCTTAGAATCCCAAATAAAGACACCCTTGGCTTTTTTCATCTTTCTTTAGAAATGAGAAACTTTATTCACAAGGAGATAAAAACAGGGATGCTATTTCAGCACTAACCAAGACAACATCTTCCATTGCTGGAATGACAAAGACCCATTTCCACAAAAGCAGTGCATTTTGCTTGTTAATATTTGTATGATGACAACATAGCTGCAGTCTTTTCCCCATACACGTGTTTCTTAGACTTCATACCAATTTCTGTGTTGTTGTTTGAGTAGTAGAAGAGAAGAGGCTTGAACTTCACAATGCATCTCCTGTCTCACAGGGGACTCTCCCCCTGATTAGCTTGTTAAAGTACCTGGTGACGCTCTGAGAATATGTGATAGCGCAGAGATTGTCAGACTGACAACAAATTAAGTGTTTTAAAAGGGCCATCTGGGCCCTTGATCTGGGCCAGTGGATTAAAGTATTTGAAGGAGAAAGGATGAGAAAAAGAAACTCCTGGTAATCCATGAAGTCCTAATGCGGGGGAATGAGTGGCTCACAAAAGCCGGAGGAGCAAAAACAGTTGTGTTGAATACGGGATGTTTTTACTTTGGATTTCAAATGGACTATGAAGTTATGATTCCTCTCCTCCAGACAGTGGTCTTCGGGTATTGTAAAATCAGTGTGCAATCGGGTTTTGCAGTTACAATAAACATGCAGCAACTTCTGAAAAATAGTGTTCTTTTTTATTTTTTAAAAATAGTACTGAAACCCCGCGAAGTATAAAATAAGGATCTTTGCTTTTCACTTCGCATCACATTTGCTGAGGGTTTTTGCTTCATCAGTCCTTCAAGCACAGCTTGCACTTGACTCCCCATCACTACTCCCAGAGCCTATTTGCTAGAGCTCATATCTCATTCCTGCAATTTTCCAATTGATATGTTTATTTGGTTGGTGAAGGTGATGTTTAGAACAACATTCTGCTGATTATTATTTTTCCCAGATACTGTACAGTATATGATGTACACAATACATTCATATTAATATTATACACTGTCGTGGAAATTTACCTATCAAGGAAGCCACAAGAGAGAAGTTCTCACCTGAGTAAGGCCTTTATTTCAATATTGCAATATTGGGAGCCCTGTTTCCACTTTGCAAAGTGCAACCAGAGACTCAATTCGTTACAAGCAGTACAGGGTTTTTATAAGACGTTGCGCTGTAAAAAAGCTCAGCACTTTGTCCCTTCTAAAACTTCCCCTTTCCCTAAGACAAAACAGATTACATCATAAAATGAAAGAAGAAGCACCACTAGATTTGTTATTCAAAGCTTATCCGTTACTTTCAGCTAATCTAATGACCTATACAGCATATATTGTTTTGGTACATTGTCTTCTAAAGTAACCTAAACAGTGTACTTTGTTGACGCACTGTTTTCTAAAATTCTCCACGTACTGTAGCACAGCAGTTACATCCTTGAAATATATTTTCTAAAAGCACCAATATATTTTTTGCAAAGCTCTCTACATTTTAAGAATCAATTTACTTATTAGATTTCCATTTCAACACTTATAGAAAATTCATATTTGTTCATATATTATGTCTATGAACATGCAAAAAAGAGTTTTATGTGTTTTTCTTTTAGAGGAGGACAGTTCCTTGAAAAAGTGAATCCTGGCTTGCCTAGATATCCTGTTCGTCTTTGGTGGGTTGCAATTCTGTATGGGGCAGTCAGATCAGAGGGAGGATCAGAGATGTTTGGTAATGTCAGACAAGGATTGGAATTCAGCAGTTTTTTTCAATTACCTGCTGCAAGATACTATCTATTAAACCAAAGCAATATGAAAACTACTGTAACAGATTTGCATATAGTTTCTTTAAGTGTTAATGTGAATAAACCTACAGTCGAGTACACTGTTGTGTCAAAGTGATCCATTTCTATTATGAAATTTGTATGGTGAATCACATCCAGTATTTCTTTACACTTCAGCATCATTCGCCCAAGAGGTTGGTGTGGTTATGTAAGAGTTGTAAATGGATTGCTTTTGCCTCAGTCTTTCATGTTGTGTGTATGTCTATTGCCTCCAGGTGAATGCACAGTCGGTTTTCACACGGTATGAAATTGAACAGAAGAATAGTGTTATTTTATTTTTTTAGCAGTAGGGCAGAGGTTGGGCCTGTTTAGAGTGGTATTGATTTAAAGCGCTCCTCAAGATGAACCGGCAGTCCTTTGACCAACATGGAGATGAGAGCAAAAAAAATAAATAAATTGATTGAACAGAATAACACCAGGGTCTCCTGTGTAAATCTTTTTTTTTCTTACATTGCTGCCAGAATATGTGGAAATGCTTTAAAGAAAATTAATAAATACACTATGTAGAAGGAGATTATGAGTTGCTTTCCTTACTCTGCTTGAAATTATTGGCCGTTACCAAGACAAAAATATTGAAACTTACAAGCGCATACAGAAGGTTATGAACAGCCTCAACACGGAAATCAGGATAATTCTGCTCTGAGGCTGAACATTGTAATAATGGCACAGAATATGAAATAAATAAAAACAGTAACTATACATAACTGGTGACTTAAACTGAGTTTTCTGAAAAAAAGGTTGTCTTTTTTTATTGTAATTGAACATGTTTTTTTTATTTCAATAATTTAATATGGCAGATGCAGTTCCTCACAAAATTGATCTGCTCTTATTTGTATTTCTGGATGGTAAAAATATGTTTTAAAAGGAACACTTATTGCTTTAGAAATACCCTGTTTACCTATATGGCATTGTTACTCTAATAAGTATGAGCCTTTAAGTATTCATGCCATTTTCTTTCAAAATACTGTGTGGTCCTTAATTAAAACAGCTTTTTTTTCTAGCTAGACCAATTAATCAATCTCTGTTCATAGTCTTGTTGTTTTACAAATACCCTGTTTACCTATGTGACGTTGTGACTTTAATAAGCCAGGTTGACATGTTTAAAATGCCAATTCAACATACTTGAGTGTAATTAAGTGACTAATTATAGTAATTTGTCATTTGTGTATGAATGAAAGATGATATTTTTTGGCACTGTGCTGTAAACATGCTGCAGTTGTCTCAAGAAAGAAAGTGCCACCTATTACTGCTTCATGATTTATATTCAGGAAGAGGACAATATCAGCACTAAAACTTCCTGTATATCCTGCTAGGAAATGTACTGCTTTGAAGAAAAAAAAAGATAAATCTGTAAGAAACAGTATCTTCAGTATCTTGAAACAGATAAGAATGTTAGGAAAGCAATAAAGTAGACAAATTAAATTTAAAAACAAATATCTGCAATGTAAAGCTGAAATCCCATATACATTTGTGTTAAACTTGTCAAATCTCAAGAAAACGCAGAGCAATGCAATAAATCTGATCACCCCTTCCGCTCTGTTTAAGAGTATAAAAGCCTCTTGCTTGTTTAACATTATCCTTTTTCATGAAGACGCAGGCATGTGTTCAGTGTTGTGATGATGTCTTTTGGGATTGTGGACAGCGTCTCAGTTTCATCTTGTTTCTGAGATGCTGGTATTGTATATGCTCCTGAAGAGTATTCTGCCAGAAGAAAAATACAACAAGCCTTCGAAGGACATAACATTTCTGTTTGGAACTGAGTAATACTCAGTAACCCTCACAAATCCGTGAAAACGATACTGACAATTTCTTGGACTTTCATGAAATTTTGGCTGAAATCCTGGTCATATTCAAGGTATAGGGGAGTGGTCTGCTGCCATTATAAACTGCTAGCTACATCACACAAAAGCACCAACTTCAGTTTTGACTGGAAAACGTCCTTTCATCTAGAGACACCTTCTGCTTGACACTTGATACCCAAGCCACTAAACACATTAGGCACAGAGTGTACCTACAGTACAGTAGTTATTTTTTGGCTTATTCCATGCATGCAAGCTACTGAATATGCAAGCACATCTTCTTGATTAACTTTAAGAACATGATTTGCACTGATGTCTTTCAGGATTGTGATCTGAATTCTAGATCAAATTGCTGTGTGAACACTTTAATTTGGCATGGTAGAAAAGCTAGGGAACTGGTGGACTAGAATCAAATATAGTTGGGTCTGATTTGTTAGGTCCAAGTGTGCGTTCATTTAGGCATCCAGAGTGCTTAAGAACTTTAGGAGCATGAATATTATCAAAGTCTGCTGCTTATCTTGCTCGTTTTGTCTTAACCACAGTTTTTTTTTTCTCTTGTCAGCGAACGTACTGCAGAACTACTGTAAATAAACTGTGATGGATGAGGGGTTTTTGACAGATTATGCTTTTGTGATCAGAATACCAAGTTGATAAAATGGTTCTCTGGGTAAATGTAAATGCAAATTGTAAAAATAAAACGTTTGGGATCCCTCTTGTACTTATACCCTCTATCTTGCAATGCGTACAGCATAAATAATAAGTAAATAAATCAATACAATCAAGGTTTAGATTAATGTATTGCCTTCTCTACTCAATCCTTGAATGCATTCTGATGCACATGCTCATTTGCATTTTAAAATGTCACATCTGTGTATCCATTCATCAATACTTGATCAACATTTTTTTGTGGGTGGAAAATGAATATCATGTTGTTTAGGAGGTCATTAGTCTCTTTTCCCATCAACAGCAGTACCTACAGTACAATGTAATTCTGTATGTTTTAATGCTTTTGAAGTGCTCGTGTCTATAGGGAGTGGAAGCATCTTAGTGTGAAAAGGGAACCAGAAGTGACTCACTGGCAGTCTGGAGCAGATTATTTTTTAAATTTTTTATTAAATTACCTGTTAACAATTTATCTTGGCACACTTTAATCATTTTTGCTCGGGAGGCAAATCCACATTTAAAAAAGTCACTTTGATTTTTGTGGGTGGGCAGGCTTTGGTAAATACCTACAGTAGCTTAGTAGTAAAATGGAAATAAAACGAACTAGGGGACTTAATTAGATTCTTCTGAAGAGCATTTCAGATGTCATGACAACATTATGTTCCTCTGTTTTTTTACCGCAACACATTTGCAAATTATGTAATGTACCGTAGCTCTGATAATCTCCAAAGAAGAATGATCAGACATTTGAATGCAATCTATGAAAGACCATCTTTTAATTTAGGAAACACTGAATTTGGCAAAGAAGTAAGCACTCAAAAGAAACTTAATCACTTGTTCTTATAGAGTATCAAAATGATGAATAAAAACTGCTGATTTGCTAACAAAATGCAAATAAAAGCAAGCTGGATGCTTTTTATGAGCTAAGCATTTAAACGAATGAATGTATTAGAAAAGCATCTCTGATCCCTGCCTGCTGATGTAGCTTGGGCATTTAACATTCGGTAGCAGTTCTGAAAGCTGCCAGGTTCAATTTGGAAAAAGAGGGAGCAAGTTTTCACAACCTGACGCTCGTGCTTAGTTTCGCTTTGCTGTCATCCCAATGGCATTCCATGCCTGTGCATAGCGGATACAGGATGATCTCCGGGGGAATTTAATTCACATTGCGAATTTCTGGATACACGGTATTTTCTTTTGTGATTGACCCAGAATAATTCACTGCTGACAGATGCATTCAAATTAACGTTATTTTCATAATTCAAGCTGCAGGGAGAGGCTGTGATGGTAAAAAGTTGTTTTTTGTAATAGGAATATGAAACTTACTTTGCTTCTCTTTATGGCATCTTTAATTCCTTTTCTGTTTTTACATCTTATGAGGCCTGTGTTTAGTGTTTAAAGTTCATAGTCGCTGACATTGCCCTTACCTTTGTAATTAAAAGGCATGTGACATGTTTAAGCACTGGTATCTCTATTTTATCTCTAATTTACTTAGGTTTCAGATTTGACCAAATAATCTAGTTGTTCAAGCTTTTGCACATTATCTGAAGGAATTCTACAGAAGCAGAATGGCCGTATTTCTTCAAGGTTAGTGGCACCATTCTCATAGAAAAGAACCTGAAAAGGTTGTTCATTCTTTTTTCCTCTTTGCAATTATCCCCATCTTTTGAAGAATTGTAATATAGTAAGAGACGATGTGAACATCTGATTGAAATACAATGTGTTGTGCTTTTAGAAGCCTAATACTTTCCCTTTAACTCCTAGAATGTACAGTTCAACTGTCTTTTTTAATTTGGATAAGACTGACACATTCTAATGGCTTTTCACTACCACGCTTGTATTCCTGGATCAGATCCAATGTCAGAGCCTGTGGCTCTGGCTGACTAGGCAAATAACCTGGGACTGGAACAAAAGGAAGTTTTATTATGTGTAACTAGAGGTAACAAAGAGGACATATCAGTTAGAAAATGCAATGAAAGTACGGGTATACACACTGGAGATTTTTGGGCTGTGCGTGTCTTAGCTCTTGCTTCAAAAAAAGTAGGCTGCCTTCAAAATGGCATTTTCCTGTGTGGTAAGGGTTGCTCTGAATCAGATGCTCCTAAAAAGTAGTGAGTGAGTAAAAAACACAAAGTGAGCTCACTGTTACAGTGAGGTAGCAAGCTGTGTGAACTGACACTACTAAGACAGAAGTGCTCATTTTTGACAAGCAAGTGCATGTCTTGTTAAAAACATGATTCCCCAGTATACTTTAGGCAAAAGTGCCACACACTGGACCCAGAGTGTTATCTACGTGGAGTTTGTATGTTCCTCTGGGTGTTCTGGTTTCCACCCACAGTTCAACAACATGCTGGAAGGGTAATTGGCTTCTGGACAAATTGTCACTCAGGTGAGAGTGTGGGAGTGTGCGTCTGTACGTTTGCCCTGTGATGAACTGCCGTGTTGTCGTGTCCCCGTTGCTTCCTGGATTAGACTCTGGCTCCCGTGTGATCCTGTACTGGATGAAGTGGTTAGAAAATAATGGATAGATAAGTCTAAAAATGACTGAGGAGAAAGGCCTTCATATCAGCAGCATGGGCTTAGGCGTTGGGCCTGTTTTCGGTTGTTAAAGCTTTCTAGTGTTATTGTGGGGAGTTTGTTGTGCATTTAAACACATTGCAACATACAGTATTATGTTTATGTAGCAATGAAAGCAATCATTCACATGTCAAAGGGCAATGGTGGGAAAGGTGTATAACTTCTCATTTTCTTTTGTTTCAGAAACAGCAGGATAAACCTCTGAGATTAGAGAGGTGGTTGATTCTGGTTCTGTTAAAAATATGGAGAGGACAGCTCATGCTGTGTTGTTAATATTACTTTGCCTGCTCATCAGTCTTCTCTACTTTGTAGCTGATTCAATAATACACATCACAACGAGAGAAGAGCATGGTGCATTACCTAGAAGAAGAAAGTGTTACTGTACAAATCATACTGAAACTAAGTATTTTATGACATTAGAATCAACAGAATGTTCATTCATTTTCTCCAAGGTCAAGGAAATTTCAATGTCTTTTTTTATTTTTTATTTGCCATAGTCATTCTAAGGAATTCTTTCCTTTTTCTTTTTCATTCACATTTCTGATCATTTGCAACTTGTTCATTCTTCCAGTTTACAAAAGAAAAGTTTCTTTTGTAAAAATGTTGGCGATTCTTAATCACTCTTATTTTCTTCAGCCTATATAGTTTGTTGAATTATCTGTTATTACAGGACAGTGCATATTCAGTTGTTCTGTCCTGTCTGGCATTTGACAATATGACAGTTAATTGTGCAGATGGCAAAATGCAATTCACACCTAAAGGATTGTCAATAATCGCTTTCAGGGGATAAAACTGGCGAGAAATTGAGATGATTGTTTTGCACAGGCCACAAGCACAGTCTTCTTCTACATGATTTTCAGAATGTTTTTTGGAATGGCAAATTAGCGTGAAAACTCACAATAAAAGCAAAAAAACACTCTCAATAGCATCAAGAATTTTTTCAAAACATTAAACAATGGTAAAATTCAGTATCAAACATGAGAAAACAGTAAAATATTGCCTCTTTAGGGTCCCTTGCAAACTGCTGTTTCCACTTTGAAGTCAAATTGCATGCCTGTTGTCTTTTATAGCTCATTGCTGTTACAAGGGTATAAGTTCTCCCTGCAAATGTGCTATAGTTATCGTCTCCAAAATAGGCACTTCCAGCATATTTACCCTGTCTCTCCAGCTCATTTAAGGCCATTTTATGCTTTTTGTAATACCTGTCAGGATAGAGGAAGGAGGTTTCGTGGTTAAAGCTTGCTTTTCAATCTCACAAATGGTAAGCGGGCAGATACTGTATGGTTACAGGATGGTAGAATAGTAAAATGGTACAATCAATAACTCTGTAGTCTAACATCCGTCATTCCATCTGTTTTCTAACCAGGTTAACCTATTCAATTCCAGGCCAGCAACAGGCTCAAGGCAGGATACACCCTGGACAACACACGTGTCCATGGCAGGGCAGACAGACAAGCACACACTCTCTCCAGATCCACTTTTCCCATAGGACAGTTACCTTATGAGTTTGTCTTTTGACTCTAGGAGAAAACCAGCACGCCCAGAGGGGAACCCACACAAACACATAGAGAAAATGCAAACTCCAAGCAGATAGCAGCCCAGGAATTGGCACTAGGGCCCCAACATTGAGATGTACAGTAGCAATGCTACCCAGCGGGCCAGCATGCTGCCCTACAGTCTAACAATGAATAAGAAATACATAGTGCTTTATACAGGGACCACACTGAATTCCAAAGAGTTTATCTTGTCAAAATGCAATTTGTTTCCACTTCTTGAAGATGAAGAACAACATGGGACTCCTCTTTTTTTCCCGAAACTCCCTCTTGTCCCATTTTCAGCTCTTCACCAGTAAGCAATGTTTCATTCACAATGCTTAATTAATTATTCAAGCACACAAATTAGCTACACAAGTACTGCAGCTGAAAGTGTTCTTGTAAATTATTCTTTGGTTGGGTAACATTTACTCACGAGCCTGTTTGAATGGAAATGTATCTCTTCTGTGAAGAAGCCCTTCTGTTCACAAAAAATAAGCAGCCAGTTTGTTAGAAGTTCTCTGGACGCGGATATAAAGAATTCTAGCTCCATAAGAATTCAATGTAAAGGTGCAATAAGGCTTGCTTGAACCTTATTATATCTTTATGTAATGAAGATTATCTGCTATGGGGACATCATTTCCCCCTAGAAACCTGGCTAGTTATTAAAGTTGACAATCTGTTACTTTCGCTGACTTTCATCAAGATAACAGGGTATTGAGTTCAACCTCCTTTAATAAGGATGATTGTAGTTTCTTTAAACTTTCTGAGGCTTTGTGAAACTAGATGTGTCCATTTAAGGCATTTATTTTTAACATATTTATTATTAATGTGTTTTAATATTGTGAGTTAGAAATAATATAATTATTTTTACAGTTATGTCATCAATACTGTCAGTACTTCTTAGTTACAGTTCATTCTAATTCATGTTAAAAATATTAGATTTTAAATGCACTTCATCAAAAGTATGAGTACATAGAGTATGAATATGGCTGTAGAGATCATTGAGTGTGTTCCTGTTGCTGCACCTGACCTGTGATGATTACAAAGGCACATGATCCTGATTGATCTGTCTTATACCACCATTGTTATAAACTGTGTTCCTTGCAGAATAGCACCCAAGGTGTTTCTGTGACTTTGGAAGTGCTTTTGCAAGGAAATTCCAGCTTAAAGCATACCTGGTGCTAGGTAACTCACCATAATTTCTTACACTTATATAGCACTTTTCTGGGCACTCCACTCAAAATGCTTTACAGGTAATGGGGACTATCCTCCACCACCAATGTAAAGTCCCACCTGGATTATCCAACATCAGCCGAAGTGCGCCAATACGCTCACCACACACCAGCTATCGGTGGGGAGGAAATTTGTCCAAGATTGGAGTAACACCCCTACTCATTTCAATAAACGCCCTGGGATTTTTAATGACCACAGATAGTCAGGACCACGATTTTTACGTCTCATCTGAAGTAGAGTACCTTTTTACAGTATAGTGAGGGTCCCTGTCACTATACAGAGGCATTATGACCCACACAGACTGCAGGGTGAGCGCCGCCTAGTGGCCCCTCTAACACCTAGAGCAACCCTAGCTTTCCCAGGAGGTCTCCCATCCAGGTACTGATCAGGCTCACACCTGCTCAGCTTCAGTGAGTTGCCAGTTGTGAGTTGCAGGGTGAAATAGCTGCTCTTGCTCCCAGCTACATGCAGGGTCGATCCCCAACCCTCTACCACACCCCACCCCCGTCCAAAGTCTCCCCCTAGTGACCAGACGCTCTCGGGCATGCCAGACACCCTTTGCTTTTCTTATTCAGCCACTTCTTCTGTTCATTCACATGCATCAGTAAGTACCTATTCACTGCAAGTTCATATAGCACCTCTTTGTCAGGCTGGCCAAAGCTGACCTCCATAACCAATAGATTTTGGGTTAATGCTTCATATTCTCATCAAATCCTAGATGCTGCACCATCAAACTTAACATGTTCCTCTGAAGCATACCTCCGAACCAACCTGATCAACCAAAAGCTCCAGCACCATGAGCTCTGTCAAAGAAGGACTGCTGCAGTGGTGTTTTGGGGTTACTTTTATCTCTTTTGGGGTCCTCCCAGCCTTAAGTTTTCATTCTTGTTGAAGTTTCCTTAGCCAGGCAAGTTACGCAAAGCAAATTTTAAATATGTTGTCCCCAGATTCATCAACTCTTTGTATTAATTGGAGCTTGACTTAACTGTTGAAATATAGCATGTCGATTTGTTTGTTATTTTAGGAGTGGTATTAAATCCGAACTTTAAATCCTGAAAAATCAGATTTTCTCAAGCACTCCACAAAGATTTCAGTCTCCACCCTAGATGATTATCTTTTTTTTTACCGCAATCATATTCCACTCAAATGACACTGGAATCAGTCTGGCATGTTTTTCTACTCCAACATCATGTGCCTTATAGCTATTTCTGTCTGTGTGGCTCTCACTGTAGCAATGACTTCCACCAGCAGAAACAAAAACAACAACAACAAAAAAAATCCTAACGTCTCATCAGGTGTCGGGCGACGTTGCCTGCAGTTTGTGTGCTCTGTGAGATTGAGCACTGGCTGGCCTCTTCCTCATCAGGGAGATGTGTGAGTCAGAGTGGCTGTTTCCATGGAGAGGAGATAACGCGTTCACTACCTGCTCTATATAGAACTCATAGGAGCAAAGCCACACTTTTTTCAGAAGTCAGACAATCCCAAATTTAGAAGTATAATTTGGTTTTCTCAGACAGTGATCCAGACTAAGCACTTGGATTTCTTCCGATTATATTTTGGGATTCATAATACGTTCATGCGGATTCTTCAGTCTTCATTTCAATATGGAAAGGGATGGCTTTTTGGAGGATTTTAATCATCAAACAGATACTGCTTTAGAGGCACAGGAAATGAAGATCGGATTTATTGTCTTATACAAAGCTGTTTGCAGAATAGGGTAGAATGATGGTTAAGACACTGGATTCATAACCAACACAAATCCCAGGTGGTGCTCTGCTGTTGTATGAGTATACTATGTCTCTCACATTACATCAGTAGTCCAGCCAGCTGTCTAAATGAGTTCAAACACACTGTAAAAAATCCAAATTAATTAATAATATGATCAATAAAGAAACATTCTGCTCTCCAAATAAATGTGCCATCCATCAAAAATATTTCAGCAAAAAGCTACTGAGAGTGTAAAGGGGTTATCTGGGGGAACTCTTTAACACTTTATGGCCTGTTGGCACTTGAAAGTCCTGGCAGCAAAAAAAGTCTATGAGCTCTGAATCTGAGCTTTAAAAATGAGAGAGAGAATATTAGCAGTGAACAGTGACATCAGAATGTAAAATTGAGGTGAGTTACTGTAGTTTCCAAAGAGCCAGAAGTAAACAATGGTTTACAGTATATTAGTACTTCTTTCTTTTAAACAAAAACAAATATTCACAATGTTCATTTACATCCTTACTCGGTTACAGAGGAGCCAAGGCAAAAAAAAAACCCTAATAATCTCTCATTATAAGAGAAACCAAATCTGGAAGTGTGCCTGTATTATTCCCATCTGTCGTTCATTATGTAGGCTATGTCAGTGCTTCTTAATACAGTAGATGGTTTTTGTGTATCTTTGCAGGAATTTGGAATAAACCCACACGAGCGTCTCGTATGAGGGAAAAACGAGCTGACTTTGTGGCTGGTTACCTTGGAGGAAGAGTCATCGCAGCAGGAGGCCTAGGTGAGTGTCTCCTAGCAACTGGGGCCTACAGACCTTAGCACAGTTTAGTAGCTTTAAAGTGTTTAAGATTAAATCCAGACAGAGGCCCAAAATCATCCAAAGTCCTCCAAAAATCAATACGTATCTGAGCATTCAAACTCTTTATGCAAGTGTTTTTTAAGTATGGTTTGGTAAATCACATATAAATTATAGATGATCACACCTCTTATTGGTAGAGTTTTCTACTATCAAGTAAGCTACAGTAGACCAGTGTTATATTTTCTTTTGTCAGTATTTGAAGACAGGCAGGATTGGAATAGGAAACTTTCATTCAGTCAGTATGGTAACTCTGCTTGGTTTATGCTGCAGGCCTGTCATACAGTACTGATTTTTTTAAAACAGCCTTCCACAGTATTTCCTGTGAAGATCGATTGCCATTCATGAGAACTGTGTCATTAATTTTCCAAATGTCTCTAAATTAAAACTACATATGATACATTAGTGCAGCTTCACCATCCGTAAAGCTACTGTATAATTGAAGCAAGTCACCATACATCTTAAGAGGAAGTAGCAGCCTATAAAGAGGAAGAGAATAATGATATTATCTTGAATTTTTGTGCAATCATGAAAAAGAACTGAGCAAATTCTTTATTCAAAACCATATGTATTCAGTGGAACAATCCTTCATCTTTATTTTTTCCTTTAGTTTAAATTGCAGATTATGTTTTGTAGAATAAAAGAATCTTTGCTTTTAAAAGCATTTGTCATAGCTATTTTTCTTATGGTGTGACGGTTAATTTCAGATTCCATTCTGCTCAAAATCCAAAAACTTGATAACACTTTGAATACTGTTGCTGCCAGCTCTTAATGAAATTATGCTTCATACAAACTGAATATATTTGCTCTTAAATTCAAATGGAATCATTCTGAAATCATTTCACTTAATTGGTCTTTAGACTATCTTGTCTTAATAGTAACATTTTGTAACAAAGACTGTGTTAGAGGTAATTGATTACCATGAATGTAATAAGGATGCATTAGAAAGAGCATAGGTTATTAAAATGCTTTGCCATTCATTAGGAGAATACTTTGAGTATTGTAGTTATTTAGTATTGCCACAATCTGATTTATTCTCCTTCATATTTGGAATTCAAGTGCTGAAGAAAGAGACTTACGAAGGTCATCCATGTAAGATGCCTAAGGGAACTAAAAATGAAAATTACAAAAGAGTGTGAAAAATAATATTTAGACTGATCTGCTCAAGCTTATTGTATATGCTTCACCCTTCCTTTTTATTTCTCCAAAATGTGATTAACTTCAAACCCCTGCTGAAAGACTTTTTTTCCAATAAATGCCTCTTATTATTCATAGTCTTACGTGCGTGAAGGCTGGTGAAAGGATTCCTTTTCACAGTGTCAGAGATTGTTGCTTTATTAAAAGCCTCTGTCTCATGGGTGACATTTTTTCCATGCATTGTGTGATAGAGCCAGGCTGAAATGTTCAAATGGGAATATAGAAAAACGTAGTGCCCAAAGCAGGTATGAAATTCCTGCAGAGGCATCTGCTCTCAGTCCTTTTTTAAAAATAAATAAATCAAATAAATACGTGTGAGATTCAATTCTCTACAGCTTCCTAAATCATTCTGGAATTCATTAACTCTGCTATTAGGTTTATTAAAATCATGTTCCGAATTACTGAACCAGCTCTCTCCTCATTTAGTCATTTATCAGTCCAGCTGCTCTGTGGATTAGACAGCTGCTTTCTTTATTTCATTTCCTTTCTCTGGTTGTGGGGTGTTAGTATTCATTAAATTGTCTTTATTTACCATAGCTTTGGAATAAATGGGCCTTAGGGGAATGCCAGTGCTATTTACTTTTGTAGCTTGGGAAGAAAAAAATTCCATTTTTTTTCCGGACTCTTTATCCAGCGCTGCGGTTGTGTTATCCAAAGTTATTGTCACAAAGAAGGGTGGTATGGCGACACAGTGGTACCCTGCCTTCGGTGGGGCTCTGGGTTCAATTCCTGGGGTGCTGTCTGGATGGAGTTTGTATGTGTTTGTGTGGGTTTCCTCCCACAGTCCTGGGGTATATTGGTAGGTGTGAGTGTGTTTGTGTCTTGTGCACGCCCTGCAATGGAAAGTTGTCCTGTTCAGGGTGAATCCTGTCTTACTACTTGCCAGGATAGGTTCCAGCTCCCTCATGGCCATGTTTTTTGGTATAAAGCAGTTAGAAAATGTATGGACTGTCATGTAGAACCGGACATGAAAAGATGCATTTTGTATTTTGAACCAGACTTGAAAAAGCTATGTGTTCACCTTCCACATGTACTGTACGTTCTGGACTATAACCATACTTTCAACAGATTCCTTTCCCTGTGACTTCAGCCCTTTGACTAAATGTTCCCCATTTTCTTCATTGTGACAGTGAAGTGAGTTTCTCCTAGACATCAGAATATTCTATTAAAATTAGCAGTCCTTAAATGTACAAATATGTTTATGTAATGTATCCAGTATGTTTCAAGGAAAAATCTGGAGGAACACAAATGTGCATCTGCATTATTTTTAATTTGGGGGGAGGACTGTACTGTGATTGATGATATTTTGATGTACAAGACGAAAACATTTTTCACACAGTACATCTAAACTCCTTTACAGTCAAGGAACTTGAAATCAATAAAGGCATTTGCTTAGAAATACACTCACTAGCTGAAACATTAGGAACCACACACTAAGTGAATGGACTTTCATAGCCAGAGGCAGGCAGTGTGTGGCTGGCTTAAGGAGCCTGAGACAGATTGCCTTCCCTTTCCTGGCAGGAATAATCCCCAGATTTTTATTTTACGGAAAACTGGTGGCACAAGTGGCACGTGTAATTCAATCCCACACACCTTTGCACTCAACACAACAGAAGGCGATCTAGGCAAAACAAGGGGACAGGATTGGCCTGCAAATATTTCTAAAACCTGGGGAATACAGTACATACCAGATCCTGGAGCCGCGTGTTCTTTGGTGGGTGGTCCTAATCTTTTCTCCAGTGGTGCTATTTTTGTATCACTCGTCTGATGGGAAAATGCTTTTCCTTTATAGTCCAATAGCGTGCAACATGGAATGAAAAAAAAAAAAACATACCTACGGTTTGTAATGATTAGCCATTAGGAAAAACACAATGTAGAATAAATAAGCCTCTGCTTAAACAGCAGTGCTCAAGAGCGGATGCCTCTTTCCGGATAATTTCTACTGTAATCTGCAGTTTAAATTTTATCTCCATGGAAACCAGCCCGAGTTCGCAAAAGTAATGAGTGATTAATTCTGACAAAAGCTGAACAACCAGAGGTAAACTTCTGCTCGCGCCAGCACTCTCTGTCATCGTGACCTTCTTTCGGACAGCACACTGTCTGGCACACTGAGCGTTTGTTTCTGCCTTTAGCTGTTTACTCAGTTTTGAAGCAGAATTTAGACACTGTCATGGATTTTGGAGATACCTGTAGCTGGGTACTTTCCTTAATGCAATAAATAAACAGAAGAACTCCATTAGGTCGGAGCAGATCTGAAAAGACAAAAGGCATCCTAAAAGACAAAATCACGGGGAATCTTTGCCAATGTCAGGCATTGGCTCTGACAAAACTGTTGTTGATTTTATATTCTAGTTTGTACGTTAAAATTATTTTGATATGAGAGAAATAGAATTTATAACAGAAGCTCAGGAGGGGGAGTAGATCCTAAAACTGAACAGTTCTTCTCACCTACTGCATGTTAAACTCCACACCCACACCCTCATTGCAGCTCCCTGGCTCAATCCTCACCATAGTGAGGGGGGGTTTAACCTTATGGCTTGGCTGCCAACTAGGAGAGTCACTTTAAATAAATTTAATCTCACATTCGTTAGGAAATAACTAACCTGCTGAAATGGACACAAGTATATCTCCGAGGATTTATGTTTACATTGGAAAAAATAATAATTCTGGGGGATAAACACAAAAAAGACTAATACATACAGTAGGTACAGAATAACCTGCAATTTTCGATTTATTTGGTTAACATTCATTTTTTAACAGTTTACTAAAAGTAAAAGAGAGACAGAGTGATCAGGTATACAGTACTTCTTGATATAGAGATACAGTATTTCAATATCTATAATGGGGCTGAAATAGTAAAAAAAAAGTATAAATATACATAGAAGTGGAGGATTGATTAGCATTGCTGCCTCAAAGCTCTGGGGACCCCGGGCTTGAGTTCCAGCCTTGGGGTGTTATCTGCCTCGGGTTGGTATGTTCTCCCCATGTTCGTGTGAGTTTCTGCCAGGAGCTCCACAGTTCAAAGACACACTAGTACAGTAGGTTAATAGGCATTTGGGGAAAATTGGCCCTGACATGACTGTGTGTGACATGTTAATGTCTGTCTGTGTCCTGTGATGGACTGGCGCTCTGTCCTGTCCAGAGTGTACCCCACCTTGTTGCTTGCCAGGAATGGCTCTGGCCCGCTGCAACCCTGATTTGTAAGAAGTAGTTGGAAAAAATGTATGGATGGATAAGTATAATTAAGCATGTATCACAAAAAAAAAATCATTGTTACCTACAGGTACGTTCTGTGTTGCAGTTAATGTTATCAATATCCTGATAAGTAACACAGCTCTCAGAACATCTTCTGGAAACTAGAGTTTGACATTTCAATACAATGTCAGGGTATATGACTAATATCCGTCCCTGTCTAATTAATGTGTTTTGCGAAAAGCGAGGCTGTGTGAAGTCTTTCCTTCACTCATGCTACCAATAATAACAGGCCTCCACAGAGCAAGGCTGCCATGGCAATGATGACACTTTTGGTGCTATTTTTGTTTTTCCTTTTGTGTTCTGCTGCAACTGTAGACTGTGGTGGGATTCCCTGACTCCCTGAGCACTTTCCTGTCATGTCCTTCACTGAGAACCACTGATTATCTAGTGTGTATTCTGTGCCAGAATGTGTGAGAGAAAAGCCCTTTGGATGGTATTCACTAGTCTAAGGCACTGAGCCCGTCTTTGAATCAGGTGAAGGAAGATTTCTTTACATGTAGGGTTGTGGGTGTATGAAACAAGCAATCCAGTCATGTTGTTAAAGCGGATACCCTGTTTTTAGAAATGTTTGAATTAGAGCCTTGAGTCAATTAGCTGTTGACTACCAAACAGGCTAGATGGGTTATATGGCTTCCTCTCATTTGTAAACTTCCTCGCTAGCAAATGCCTTTTTGGAAATTATAACAGACTTACTTTGTCTCTGACAGCTTCCATAGTTAAAGATATATTAATCCTTGGTTTGATGTCACATTTTAGATTTAAAATGTTGTACCTTGGCAGAATAAATAATGTATTTTGAGCTTTTTTGTGGTTATATATTTGGCAGTTTGGAGAAACTGGTGTGTAACTCCCTACAGTGGGCAGGTGTCATATCCAGGGGTATCATACCCTGTTCTTTGTGTGGTCAGACTTTGGCTCACTGTTGTTCTGTATTGCACTAAACTTTTGAAAATATAGATGAAAGCAAGCTTCAATACTAAGGCCATGTTATATGCATGAAACATTCAAACATGAAGAATATTTTTTGATACATTTCTCCACACAAAGTCGTGGAGTGCAAATCTAGTATCGTGCAGACATGAAAGCATACTCATTTTCAGTTAATTGAGAATTACCAAGATACTGGTTATAACAAAGCAAAATGAATGAAACATGCTCCCATTTCAAGTTGAAAACAATTCAGTACTTCAATCTGGTTGCCATTAAAAATTCCTATCTCTGACTCCAGATCTCTATATTCAGATCAACATCAAAAAGGAGATACTATTCCATTTATTCTAAAAATAGAATGTTAATAACCTTCTAGAAACTGACCTCTATTTACAATTGATTGAATACTTATTTCTCAATAGTCGACTGTTCTCATATAAATACAGTATGTTTTAATAATGCATATATGAGTATTAGTAGCTTATACATTTATGAAGTGACATCTGAAGTTTCTAGTGTTATATGCTTTGAATTTGCCATTAAGAAAATTTTTAGTAGTAGAAGACAGCAATTGGTTGTATCTCCCAATTTATATCCGCAATCTACAAGGCAGTCAACGTGCTGTAACCTCCAACTGACCAGGAACCTGACTGTGCAATTTGGTCATATCTGTTGATTTAGAAGTTGTCTTATTATTAATGTGAGAAGGTTCTGTTATGACATTTAATCTCAAAGGATTTGGCCATTATAAATGCAGCTGAGATGATTCATTGGAAATTCTGCCATTTTTAACATGGAACCAATTGGTGTTCTTCTGGTATATTCTCTGTAAACTCTGATACGTTTGACAGGTTTACTAGGCTTAATTGAGCACAGATTAGAACCACTGTATATTGGGTTTATCGGTTGCATTTAAAATACCAGTCCTGCAATAAAATCCTATACTGTACCTTGCAGAATAGCATTAAAGACAGTAAGGAAAATAGCCACCAACACTGTAATTGTCACGAACAGTTCTCTCCGGGCCCTATGCAGACGACACAATCCGGATGGTGAGGAAACAGTAGGGAAAAAATCATGCAGGAGAAGGGTATGGCGCCAGGGGGGCGTGTCCAAGGTGAGCAGGTGTCCGGGGGAAGTGAGTCCGGGGCGAACAATCAAAGACAAAGTCCAAACAGCGAATCCAAAACAGAAGAGAAGTCCAATACCAGACGATCCATTCAAGGGAATTAAAAACCAGGAGCCGGGTCGGACTGGCGGGAGGAATCAAGAACAGGAGGTTAAAACCATAACAGAGCCAGATGCAGCAGGACCCCGGGCTCTCACGAAGAGGAATTCAATGGGGAACCAGGTGTGACGTCTGCATCTGGCTTTTAAGGGGGAACGGAGATAGGGGACAGGTGTGGGAAATGGGAGAAAACAAGGAAGGGCTGGAGCGCCCTTAAGAGGAGGAATAGCGATCGTGACAGTAATAATCCTGATGTAGTATATCTAACACATAACTTCTCAGGAAACCATAGCTTGTGCAGCTGTCTTAGAGCTAGGCTTAAAAATCACCACCCGGCTCAACAGGAGAGTTCCATCTTTTTTCGTCAGGAACTTGAGTGTATTCTTTATCTCTTCTGCCATTAAGAGCTATTATTGTCTTGGATGATAAAAAACTGAACAATCAGTGACAATCTCTGAAAACATGCAACCAAATAATTGTTGTCAAAGCAAAGAATGGAAAAAGAGTTAATATGTTTCTGTTCATCCAGTGAGTGAAAGGGAATGGGTTACTTTGGAGACAGAATGTTGCTGGTGATAATTAATAAAAGATTAATTGTGTATCAGATCTTCCTGTTCCTCCCTGAATATGTGCAGATTTGAATCTGCTCTCTTTTCACACTGCCAGAACATCTTGGTCCTTTTACAGTACATGTGAGACTATTACTGAAACAATTACTCCACAATAAAACCTTGCATTTGTTTCGACATGGTAAAAAATTCAGCAAACAAATATTTTTTTTATTTATTGATTTGTAAAAATGGGGCAAGGCGTAGCAATTGTTAACTGCAATTTAGGTTGCCTAGTGTGGGTTTTGCATGCCAAGATGTAGCTCTATAATAGGAAAGGCACTGTTATGCCTATTAACAGAAAGGATCAACAATGTCTAAGGTGCAGAAGCACTGAATTTAAAATCTGATTATGAAAAGCGCTCCAATCCCCCTATGTATATTAAATGTTTTGTTTTCCTCTTATAAACTCGCAAGCCTTCAATGTAATGATGTCTGTAAATTAGCAGCTTTGTAACTGACAACCCATGTGAAACAGAACAGACACAAGCCCATCCCCCTCTGGAGTATTGACTTGGGTACATGGTGACACCTGCAGCAGTCACACAGACACCTGTGAGGAAAGATGGAGGAGACAAGTGGGAAGTTCACTAGTTTTGGGTGGTCTTCCTCTTTACAGACCAGGATTCTGTAGTTGTCTGGATTGTTGTCTGCATTTCCTTTAGCTCACAATGTGGCGAAGTTAGCTGTATGTATGCTTTACTTTGGCTTACTTACAGAAGAGTTGGAAGGAAGATGGGGCCCAGTGGTTGGGTTTGTGGGGAGGGGACCTCCCATTATAAGAAAACGAGCCATCTAAACTGGGTTGTGCTGCTGTATGTGGACGTGCGGCCCTTTTTTCCTTCGCTGACAGTGTGCTTCTGTCTCCATAGGCAATCAGCCCTCGCCCCTGGCCTCCGTGGAGAGCTTCAACCCGGTGAAGAAGCGCTGGGAGTACCTGGCCCCCTTGCCCAACCCTCGCTGCTCCTGCGCAGGCCTGCAGACACCTCACATGCTCTTCCTCATTGGAGGGGTGGCCCAGGGCCCGAGCAACGCTGTGGAAGCGCTCTGCCTGCGCGAGAGCGTCTGAGGGAGGGACTGGCCGCGCACCATGCCAGTTCGCAGCTCGGCCACAGCTGGAAGAGAACCCTGGCTTTCCAGCTTGTGACCTTTTCTATCTCCCAAAGTCTGATAGTTAGTCAAGGGGAAATGTCAAGAGAATCCACTGGAGTCTGTTCTTCTGGAGTCAAGAGCTTTTTATGTACTCGAGGAATATGAAAGTGAAACAGATCTGAATTGTACCGCAGAGTTATCAATTTCCAATCAGGGTGTTCGTTCAAAAGGAGCTTAGGGCCATACCGCAGTATCTGCCTGTAGCAGCTGCAAATTGGAAAACATATGTTAAAGCCAATGCATGGGGTTTCTTCTTCTATTACATGAAAGTTAATTTGCATCTCAATTTTAATTTATTTAATTTACTGATATGATTGATTCAGTTTGGGTAACAGTTAGAAAATGTATATTTTCCATAATGCAGAAACTAAACTATATATTTAGGGAATTTAGCGCTATTGACGGGCATTTAAGACATTTAATTTAGAAGTGGTAATGGCAATGTCTTAAATCTGAAATTCTGTTCAAACTACAGTATAGACATTTTAATCCATGAGATGATTTTTTAAAGAAGGACTACAGGGAGGTTTTTTCTTCAGCAAATTATTTTGTTTCCCACACGATGAAAAAAACCCTTGTGATTCTGCAAAAGTCACAGTGGAAATTAAATTGCACAAGGCATGATTTTGGTGCATTGTATCTAGTGCACTCTGGAAACACAGGTATGAAAACTCTCTCTATTTTCTCTGTACATCTTCAACATACAGTACAGTACCTTTTCGAAATCTTTAAGTGAACAGAAATTACATCAGCTGATGAGTTTAACTCATTTTCTTGTACAGAAGGAAATTAGTTTTGTTCTTTTTCAGGACTGGATGCAGCCAGCTTTGAATGATGCCAGATTATTTGTCTATATTTTGTAAGATTCTGGCTTTTTTCAAAACATGACAGATCCTTTTTCGAAGCAGACATATTAGAAAATGCGATTAAGGAAAGTGAACGGGACAGGAGTACCTCTGGCTGCTTTGTGTCATCAGACAGGCTGATCTTTTTCAAATATCAAAGAGTTGTGGAATAAGTGGTGGACACATTTACCACTTAACCATCTTGACCACATTTGGTCAAGTTCTACAGCGGAAGAACCCTCACAAAGTCATTGTGGAATTCTCCCTGTTAGTACACTGGATTGTTTGTCTCTCCCAACAACCATCCTTCAGAAATGACCTGAAAATTCTCAAGGCAATGGAAGTCCATCCTAACGAAATGGACACCTCTTGAAATATAAGACAAAAAATACTGTTTATTATCTTCTTTACTCTGATTACTCTGGAAACACCCCAGCCTTTTTGTTGTCGTAAATATATTTTCATCAGTTGGGATGGATGCATACAACAGACCCGTAAAGTTACAGAAAGAAACAATCCTACAAACAGCCATGCTGTCTAACATTTGGATGAATTGTAGCTCACATAATCGTTGAACTGAATCCAGGCCTTTGGTGTTGGCTGCTGGAGCATGATATGATCTGAGCTCCTGAAGGAATCCACAGCATATTGTACACCAACAGTATAACAGGTAAAAGGATCAAAACAAAGACTCTTTTTCCAGTTCAGCTGCAGTTAGCAGAAATAAAAACTAGTTTTGTCTTTGTGCTGCACAAGCAATTCTGGCAATTCTAGAAATAAAAATGCTTCCCATTTATGTGGGAAAAAACATTTTTTCCCAAGCTTTCCATTTATTCAATTACCTGGGCTATCTCAAATATGATCACCTACTGTATTAACTAGACCCAAATTTAAAAATGGATGTTAAGTCCAGTCTAGACTGAAAATCAGTCCAAAAGCCATTTTGAATGAATGTTGTCATTGAAGTAGAACAAAAACGTGTATCTGAAGTGGTTTTGTGTGAGCTGATTTTCAGCCGTTTCAACAAAGCTGAATGAGAGGTGTTCAGTAGTGTGGGATAGAGGTTTTAACAGTTTACAGTAGCTTTTGTGTCACTGTAGTTGTTTTCTTGAATCTGCATTTTTGGTATAATGTTGAGAAAACCTCTATCCTTACTTGGGATAGGCCGTGCTGACACAGTCAAAGACAATCAACAACCTGGAAAAAATTACAAATAAAAACATCAGTCATTCTGCTGGTGATCAAAAACTATAAATATCTTTGCAATCGTTTTAGTTCTGTTTTTTAACTTCATTTTATAGGGAACAATTTAATTGGCCATTTTTCAGTCAGCTTGTTTTCTGGAGAAGACCTCATCACCCCCAATCGACAAGAATTTGCTCCTCAGTCTGTATAACTGAATTGTTTTACAGCTATGCTAGCAGAAAATGAGTCGGTGATTGCTCAATGACCAATCACCATTTCAGTGTGCCAACATCTACGTTTCCTCTCAAATAAAACGTATAGGTTCTGTTTTCCCTTGTTTTTTTAGTTGGAAGATCTACATGATGCTTTAGAGATCCCATTTCTTCAAAACTGACACCGTTTCATGATTGGGTTTAGCAGAATAGAGTGATAGTACACAGAGTGCCCTGCAGGGAAAAGGATGTCACAACAATGATGTACTGTACTGTAGCTTGCTGTTGACACCCATTTCCTAAGATACAGTAAGGGCACAGGAACACATAGACACACAGGGATCGGCTATGTCCATCAGCTATCACTTCCAATTTAAGTGCTATATTTCTTTTGCTACACACGAGTTGACTAATAATTAAAACTATTGCTACCTGCCTGTTCCTATATTTTATAAATATGAGAACACCAGCTATTAGTCTGCTCGTGATAACCTGAATGGCCATAACTGTACCAGTCATGATCTTAGCATGCTGCAAAAGCTGAGAGACACACAGCAGACTGATTTGTTTTAAGGCAAGCGCAAAATGTGTAATGAGCTAGCATGTAGAATAAAAAAAGAAAAACATCTGTGGGTGTATGGTGTAGTATTGAGCATCTTGCAAAGCTCCTAGAAATGAAGCCAGAAGTTATTAACGAAATGAGGTGATGTGGTTTATCTTGAGACTCAGAGTTGCCAAAGGCTTTGAGGTGAGTATGAAGGTGATGTGAAGCTGTTTAAAGGCACTTTAATTAAAAATAAGTCCTATACTCCTTTTTTTTAACAGTGGCCAGTGGCAATTGAAAATATTGTGGTATTAACTTTTTTCACATCTGAGAGACCTTTTGGTGCACAATATTCTGATGCCTGTTTCTTTTGGATATTAAAAGTCTTAGTATTCATTGTTTTAACTTCAAAAAGCAAATTGTTCATCTTGTCTGTAATCATGGTGTAACTGCTGGATTTAATTTGTGGAAATTAAGTGGTAAATTCAAAGTATAAAGTGAGAATTTTGGGGAAACTAATGAAAGCTTACATTTTCCCTGTATTCAGGACGCCTGAGCAGTAATAGCATCGGAACAAGTCCTTTATTCACAACTAGGCAATACGGAGCTATCCAGACACATCTTCTTAAATGACAGGCAGTTCAGTAACTTGAACAAATGTACTGGTTATGAATTTATACTAGTTGAAATATTATTCAGTGGCTGTTCACAGTGAAGTACAGTATTCTACAGGAAGTATCCACATTTGGGTAGGGCACTGTCTTATTAATCAGGTTAAATGATGAGGTCCTGGCAAAGTTAAATATACTGTACCTTGAGAATAGCCTAATTGGAATAAGATACTGTCTAAATGGCGATGAGTGGGTTTCAAAAACCATAAAGCATAGTGTGATTTAAAAATTTTCTTCCTTCAACATAGGTTCTTTTTCACATATTACACACTCACTGGTTCCTCAACAGGACCCTAACAGTTCACTCTGTTTTCAAAATGTTATCATTTGCATATTGGAATATGGTTTACGTATGCTCATTTTGCAGAATGCTGTTTCCAGTGAGCATGTGCATAGTTTTTTTAAGTGTAATTCTGTACTGTGCAGAACAGGGGAGAGAAAATCGATTTTCTCACTTGCATTTCACAATCCTGTGTGTGAGTAAGAAATAAATTGGTGATAAAATAACGCCTGCTGAGGCCTGTGCTGTGGCGTTATAGACAAAAGGGAGGCAAAATGAAATGGATCATTGTTTGTTTTATAACTAATGTTTTTGTTCAATGCAAATCTGGTTTCTTGAGTTCTGAGGTAGTACAGAGTAGCTTAGACTGATTGGATGGATTCATATGGGAATCAAGTAGATTCCTCTACTCTTGGTTAGCACAAAAGTGATATTTTGGCTCTGTTAAGTTTCTGCACAGGAAGCACAGTATAGAAATATTGAATGAAACCCAATGGAGAGCCTAAAAAGTTTACAAAGTATTAAAGTGTTCGACTCTACATGTAAAAATCACTGTGGACAAACAAATCGAGATTTTTTAGTGAGGTGTGTTCAATATGTACAGTATCGAGTGACTCTAATAGGTTCTGTCAAGCATAGTGTACCAGTACTTAGCTGATCCATTAGTTTTCCTTGTGCTCTTAATCTGACCAAATTGGAAAGACATAGGCAGTAGGTTTAACAAGTGGATTTGTTCTTTTGGTGGTTGAGTGATTCCTAATCAACTGGTGAAAACACATGGAGAAATCAAGAAATTCCCACATACTGTAATACTAATCGGCAAGATATCACAGTAACTTTTAATGTGCCTGCTCTTTTTGTGCCCTTGTCTCTCAGCCAGAGGTTACAACCCACCAGTCAGGCTGTCACCTGTAAACTGTCTGAAAGGGTTTGGTTATGGACTCCATATCTTTACTGTAAACGTTTTCTCTTTATTACCCTTTTTAGTAGTGTCCACCAAAAAACTCCACTAAAAATGGTTGGAAAGCCCTGGGGTGCCCATTGTATTATTTCAAGGTAGAAATAGGTCTTTCTGACAACGTGAAATACAATGAAACCACTTTAACTACAGCACTTTTACTTAGGCATCTGTCTTGAGTGATTATACGCTCCCTGCCTGTTATGTGAGATTTGTTTGTACAGTAATAGTCAAGTGTATTGGAGCACCATACTGTAGGTACAGTACACTATGTCTCTGGGCTCAGAATAGTGGGTAGTGGGTTCAAGTCCCTGCTGCCGACCTTCTGTTGTACTTTGATTGAAGTACTTTACCAGCACAGCTTTGGGTAATCCCAGTGACGGACTGGCATTCAGTCCACAGCAGGATTTTCTTTTGTCTACTTACTGTAACACCACAGAAACCACAATGAGCTCTGACTTGCTGTTCTCCCATGGCTTGCAAATGGAGTATATGCATTTCCTTTGTCTGCCAATGCATATTATTACTTGTGATGTTAGTTTTATTATTTTTCTAAACACTATTCTGTAATAATATTTACCAGAAGTACAAGTCGGTTGTTTATAATGCCTTTTGACAGATTCCCAGACTAAAGTGTTGCCTCGATGTCATGGGACTCCTTTAGCAGTTGCACATGGATGGTATACACAGGGCTTGCCTCTGAGGAATCGCCTAGGAAGTGGAGACAAACAAAACATCTGTGGTAGTTGTTAGCTTTTTTTCTTTCCTAACAACTAGCTTTTTACTTCTCACCTGAAATAACAGGAAACCTGTAGTTGCCCTCTGCTCAGTAAAAGGAGTATTAAGAGGCACTCTGAATAATCTGAATATTTTTCTGTCTTTCTGGACTGCATAGAGTGGGGTCACTCTTTTGTGTTCTATACCACAGGGCAGGTTGTTATATAGAGGGCAGGCACAGAACAGGTCTCTTGCATGTCACTGGGTGGTCATTAACTTGTGGGCTTTGACAGAGTGCTTTAAGCTCTTCAGTTATGAGTAAGTATAATCCCTTGAGGTAGGTATACCTAAAGGTATTTCACCTTTCACACTTTCCTCTCAGTATTGAAAATGCATAGTAAAGATACACTAGAACAACTCAGGAAAACCTGCTAAAGGCTGTAATTGAAACATGATTCTTATTCTTTATAACATTTCAAGGAGTTTGGTGGTTATAGTAAAGTTGGAACCTAATCGCATAAATATTGTACTCCTTTAACATTTCGTTTTCATTATTGATATCCTCACAGCTATTCTCTCTGCCTTTGTATTTTAAAATCTGTCGCAGTTTCTCCAAGTGGCTTGTGTTAAATGGGTCTTGTCATTGTTTCTGTAAAGAAGGCTTACATGGTATTGATCTATATTCTCATTACGGAAAGGAGTATTCAGTGAAAATTCCCGACAGTTTCTGAATCTTGTAAATATTTGATGTGACAGGTCACTGCGCACACACATTCTGAATTTGCTGGGGTGAAAATATTTGAGTAATACAACTGGACATCATAGTTTACACTTTTTTTTCCTTTGCTGTTCAATGAGAACAGAAGAATGGTTACAAATGCGACCATTTGACCCGTGTAGCCTGTTTTATAGTAGAATATGAATCCAAAAATTTCATCCAGCTGTTTCTTGAAGGAGGTCTGGGTATCAACTTCTTTAGCCAGTACCTTGTTCCATACTCCCATAACCCTTTGGGTAAATACTAAGAGCTTCCTGTTCTGAGTTTTAAATGCTCTTTTCTGTAGTTTTTACTTGTGTCCCCTGGACTCCTTAAATAAAACTGCATCAGAAAGAGGGTGAGGTAGTACTGATTGGCATGTGTCATGACTGATATTCCTTCTTGTTTGTATTCACACATGCTAAACAGGGGTGATGAGATCATGTGGCAAAACACGCCAGGGACACAATGCCAAAGAGGCATCAATCAATTTTGTTTGGGTAAAACAAGCAGAGCTCCTTCAAGAACCACATTATGATTCTGAACTTCTCCAGAATGGGACATTGACCTGGGTGGATCAATACCATGTGAGTCCTCTCTTGGTGATCAAGTCTCCCAGATTAGATCCCGATGTGTAATGAACTTTCTCTGCTTTCCTGATCTTTCACTGATGGTAGCTACAGACTGTGAGGAGCAGTACTGTGACACTGACATGTGAATTCATTGTGAATTCTTTGTATTAGAAGGTGTGTATGTTACACAGAGTGAAGCTGACTTGGTAGTTCAGTGCCTATATTTGTGAGGTAGTGCCTCTACTACAAATTCTATAATAAAAGACTTTATTTGATGTCTGATCAACGTGTTGGCTCCTTTTCTATTTATTCTTTTACTGCTTGGATACACCGAAGAGGTGTGGCTTGTCACTTATGATGTATTAAATTCAATACACCAGTAAGGGTGTACATTACTAGTCTGTCAGACTATTGAAAATGGCATTTATTCAAGAGAAGTGAGGTGCCTTAGTAAAACTCACACATTGCAAGAACTGCAATTACCATAATAAAACATTACAGTGCGCATTATGTTGAATGATGATCGACATGAAATCTCAAGATTTATTTTTTGTGTAGCTCTTGAAGTTTCCTCAGCTTTTTTTCTACAGCCCCCAAATGTATAAATGTTTTATGTAAATCTAAATGACACATTTTGAGAAACTTTGCTGCATTCATAGCCATACAACAGTGTTTGTAAATCCTAAACAAAATGGTTTAGAATTGTGAAAGGGGAACACTGGATACAGAGGACAGGAACAGAATGTTTTTTTATTGTTCTTTAGTCTTGTACTGTTAGAATTCTTTGAAATGTAAAAAGCGAGGTACAGTAGCACAACACAAGATGTATTTTTACAACTCCACAGTCACTGTGTAGTAAAATAAAAAATGAAAATATTTATTTAAGGTGGTAAAGTGGCACAGTGGTTATCTGCCATACAGTGCTGGGACTCTGGGTCCAGTTCCTGGGTGCTATCTGTTTGGTTTGTACGTTCTCCCCATGTCCGCGTGTGTTTTCTCCTAGTGCTACAGTTTCCTCTCACAGTCTGAAGACATGTTGCTAGGGTGATTGTCTTTCCACAAAAACTGGCTCAACTGTAAGTATGGTATGTGCGTGTTTGTGTCTGTGTGTGACCTGAGATGGATTGGAGTCCCCTCCAGGGTGTATCCTGTCGAGTGCCCATTTCTTGCAGGGATAGGGTCCGGCTCCCCCGGGACCCTATATTGGATAAAGCAGTTAAAGAATGAGATTGTAACTGGAACCAAGCCTGATGCTGTGGGTCAGAATGGGTCTGGAAAGAGAATCTTGTGCCAGGGATTCTCAGTCTCCTTCACTTATCTACCACTCCTGTACTGTAAATTGATTACATTATTATTACATTCAAATAACACTTTGAACAGAATTGGTCATAAAGCTTCTTATGATGTCCCATATTTTGGCATGTAAATATAAAGGATTTTCGAATTTTGTCATTCTGGCTCTGGCGGTAACATTGAAACAGCTGGAATTATTTTTGTTGTTGGACTTTTTTTAATGGACGCCTTCCTAATACCACAACGTTACACATTGGAGAATTTGTGGTTAGGAAGGTTTCAATCTCACCCTGCTTTGTCACCAACACTAAAAATGAGGTCATCTTCAATCATTTAGCTACTTTGCCTTAATAATACACAAATAAATGACTCACAATGGTGCTTTAACATAGTAGTGGTCGTGTAAACAAGTGCTTCTCCTGTTAGCAAATGCTACAGAGCATTTTATAGCCCTAGGGAATCTCCCTATTTTGTATTCATTACCAATTCTAGGAATAAATTCCACATAATCACAGGTAGATGTTTGATGGGTTCAAGGGAAATGTGCCCTATGCTGCATGAATTACTAATAAAATCCAGGGTGGTTATTGGCAGGAAGTAGGCCAATAACACAGACTGCTTATTAACAGTGTAGTGAAATGCTGAAATCCATTGACAAGGTCATCATTAGGTAGGTAATTAGACAGGCACAAGCTTTTGCAATTCTGGTTTTATTTGCTCTTTTCAACAGGTTTCGTTCAAGAACCAAAAAACCAAAAGGGAAGATGTCATTATTTCTTTAGTTGCCATGATTTGTGAAGGTATTACAGTAGCTGACGTTTAAATTTAAAAACGTGAAATAGGAACCTTGTTATTTGACATGGAATGATGTACTGAAAGGTTATAATAGAACACAATTGTTTTCTCAGCATTTCCTACAAGACTTGTCCGATGGACAACTTGTTAGATTTTTAAATAGTCCTAATCTTTATGCTAATTAGCAGTTTAAGGGAAAAGCAGAACTTATTTATCGAACGCAGTTTGTCCATCACTGTTAAAGGTCAGTCCCCAAGCAGCCTGGAGGACAGGCAATATAAGACCTTCTGTTGCTTACCATAAAAAGAACCTTATTCAAAATAATTCAAGACAGGCTAGGAATTCATTTCCTAAAAATCATTTTATTGCCCTTCTTTATTCATTTACAAACTGAAATCTGAAAATATTTTACAAAAATAAATGTGGTATTTCAACCAAAAAAAAAAAAAGATCTTAGATGAGACGAAAGCCTATTTTTCATATTCTCAACTTGCACATATGGCACTGGACTGGAAAGCCAAAGTTGGAACAGCTGTGAAGAGTGACCCCACTGCAAAAGTCCCTTAAAGATGGCCTACCGAGGATTACTGAGGCTGGCAGAAAACATGGGAGAAGCTTCCAGAGCCACACTTAATATTCTTACATATTCTTCACAGACAGGAACCCAGCGCCATTCATGAGCACCAACATAGCCAAACACCATGTACAACAATTTTTAGTACAAAGTAAATAGCAAAGACACATTTCAAGGATATACAGTAGATGCTAACAGCTGGGGCACAAAGCCAAATCATGGTTTAATAGCTTGATTATAGGTTTGCAAAACAAATATTGTTGTGCCTTAGTGTTGCTGTATATAGGAAGTCTCCTGGTTTTGCTGTAATAATTTGAGACATGATTTAATCCACATTTTACTACCAATGATTTCTTTTTTGCTAAACCAGATGCAGCATTTAGTTTTTTTCTGTCCACACAACAACAGGAACAGAAGAAAACACTGCAACCTGTCCACCCTACCTTGCATTAAACATTGGACACCTCACTATAACTCTCACAATGATGGAAATAAGCTAAATAGTCTTTTTCTCAGTCACCGCACTGCCACAGTTGATCTGAGCATCGTTTCAACACCATTAGAAGAGAAGGTACAGTAAGTGACACTGTCACACAACTAATAAAGGCAGGAGGGGGAGGAATTGGCGATTGTTGAAACACTGATCTGATAAAAGCCCATGAGACAAATTTGAAAATAGATATCATATTTGGTAGAAAGCAATTATTTTTTTTCTCTTTTTTTTTTTTACTGTGTTACGTGCCACTTAAGGCAGTCAGAAACCGAGAGGGGGGCCAGGGAAGTGTGAGGTCTCCTGGGCTGGCTGGTTTTCGGCTCCAGCCTCCCGTTCATGTACGCGAAGGTGACCTCCTTCTCCAGCGGCCGCGTGACCACACGGCCCGTCATCATGTCCGTGAGGACACTGGGATTGGGCTGACAGTGGCTGTAGGTGTGGCGGTAGGTGGTGGTGTAGGTCTCGGGGGCAGGCAGCAGTCTGTGGGGCAGCAGGAAACGGGAGTGGGCGGCGGGCGGCTGGGCGTGCCAATACGAGGCGCGGTACGTGCTGTGGGCCGGGCCTGCTTTCGCCAGCTCTTCCTTCAGCGGAGCCCAGGCGATCAAGTCGGGTTTGAAATTGGCTCCTTCCGCGATGGCAGTTTTCACCCTCCGCGTTCCCAGACCCTTTGGAGAACAACAGCCTGACTGGAAATAACCATTTACTGTAGGTACAAACGTCTATTGCTTAATTGCTGCGATTGCCTGAGCATAAAACCTGGTAACTGATTTTTAAGTCCCTTTGCCTTTTAATAGTTCTAATGCAGACTTGCGGCTGTACACTATCAATTCAATTCAGTTTTATTTGTATAGCGGACATTGGACATTGTCACAAAGCAGCTTTACAGATTTCCAGGCCTGAAAACACCACAGTTTTCCAAGAACACAACTTAATTGGTATTAGATTTTTTGTATTTTAGCATGTTCTTTTAGATCCATACTATTTTAATTCACTGTGATTTCAATGTATCATTCTGCTGCTGAGACAACTATTTCATTTTATGTCCCAATAATGGGACTGAGAGGCCTGTGATCTCTTGTAGTTTTTCATCTTCAGGAGCCTGTCCTTGCAATTCATCCAAGCAGAAGATTAAATAATTTAGTGACTGCAAGCAGCTTAACCAGGGTAAGGTTTTATGACTTTGGTAAAATGGGATAGGAAACCATCTTGTTGTAACTAAGATTTTTACTTTTTCATTATGTCTCCATGACAATAAAAGGGAAGAAAACATTCAATGCAAAATTGAAGACCAGTTTCAAACCCACTTCCAATAAAAACAAGTAGTTTTAACTTTTAACAAGTGGTGGTAAACATCTGTCAGAATCATTGCCTATATTATTTACTTAATAAATATTTTGGTATTTGTTTGATCTCTGGTACTTGTAATGCATGTTAAGGATATACAGTAAGCACATAAGAAAGGTGAATCAGCCAATTTAATTTGCATGGCTACAAGCAGGTAACTAATCTGTGGAACTTGTCCAGGTAAGGTATCATTTTCGACTACATGACTGAACTCCAGGCTCAGTCTTAATGTACTTCCATATAGTTTCCAGTTGGGTTGTTTGGCTCTCATTGCATTGTTTGTCCTTTGATAATTGTTAAGATCTGTTGCATGTAAACCATTATAAAGAGAGAACCTGTCATATTTTAATATCCTAGTCTAGTAACAGGAACTTACACTTTCAAAGTAAACCGCGTTGCCCTGGAACACGTGCCGGTTATCGTGTTTGGAGAAACTGTGTTTCCTTGGATTTTCCTTTAAAACAGAAATGTCTGTTAATAAAGAATCATTCCCTGCTTACCCTGTCTTTATCCCATGCTCCAGTGCCCTCTACCGTGTAGTATAGAGAGCAGACCAGCACCGATGATTCAGTTTATGAATTGGATCGTTTTTTCCCCTCAAGAAACAAATCGGTGTCTTTTTGATTAAGTCTTTTTGCTTTCCATATTTCACATTTTATTCACAGTGCATCGAGCCAAGCTCCTGAAAGGAATTTTTAGTGATTTGTCATAATACGAGTACAAGATGATAGACGATTTGCTTAATTGATTGTATGCCAGTGATTTAATCAATTTCTTACATACAGTAGTACTATAAGTACAATTTCCAACAGAAGCTTTATATATTTATTCCAAAACAGCACTCAAGGTGAACAGGCAACAGCAATTGAATGTTTTGTAAATTTTGTTTTATCCAAAATGTAAAATCTTTGCCTCCCCTGCTCAGCATTGGCAACAAGTCTAATTAATTTTGCTTTACTGAATGATTATCAACAATATTTGTTTTTCAGGCCTATAGCAATCCTTTTCTGAAAGTATATTTTCATTGCACGTGATCCAGAAACAATTTTGATAACTGTTTTAATTCTAACTAACGTGTCCATGTCAAACAATATAATCTCACTGAGAAAAAAGATAACGAGCTGGTCCAATTTTACCATTAAAAAGGATTGTTTTTTTCATTTAAACTGTATTTTAGTGTTTGGTTTTTTAAGAAGTGCTACTAATGGTCAATGTCTTATGTTTTACTTTAAGAAATACTCCAGTATGTCAGCGTAACACCCCAAAGTACAGTATAAACCAAAGACTCCCCCCCCCCAAAATATGGAACATAAACTACAAAAAGAGGCACGAGCCCATTTTGGTGAAATTAGAGTTAAGAATACCGAAACCATTTAATGCACACTTGCCCCTTTTTGAGAACTGAAAAATTGTGTAGCTGGGCAATGCTAAGTCCCATTGCTGATTAAAATAGAGTATGTTACACAGCGCTGCTGATGTCCAATCAACTAATCAGGCAACTGCAGCTTTCTTCAAGGGGAAATGAAAAGTGCCGTTACAACACAAACCTGTCCAGGGGAGCAATCATGTCAGTCTGAAGAGGGATTGAAGTACTCTTCAGCTGAAAGCATGATGACTAAATCCGACAGAGGTTTTATTCACAAGAGAAAGGCCGTTGCATTTTACTCCTTTGAGCTCGGCTAGTGTAGCCACCCTTCGTTAGGTGGGCTTCCCTTTTACTGTATTCGCTGCAGACGTCCATGCATTTTTTTCTGTCCCTGTCTATGTCTCATTATTTTCCAAGTGCACCACAACGTTGAGTGCTGCCCACCTCCAGATTTGTGTCCCAATTCTATTTCTCATTTAGAATTCGTTTACAAGGAAATGCGTGCCCGGAAATGTCAGGAAATTAAAATCTAATTCATAGGATGATCCTGGGCCAAAAGAAAGCAGGACAACTGAAATTAAGTCACGTACAACATTATAACCAACCAGTCGTGCTTAGCCAAGAATAAAGTACATGCAAAGCCAGGCAATCCAAGTCTTCTGGTATACTGCTTTAGCTTTGAAGCGATTGCGACATTTATCTTGTCAGAATTAAAAGCATTATTGAACAAAATGTTTTTGCGGATGACAGATTTCTTTTTCATAACCCAAGATTGTGCATGTGCGCAGAAATAAAGCAGTACAAATGCAGCACAACGCAATGTTTCCGTCATTGAGAGTCACAGATTTTATGACAGTGTTTCAAGTACATACGTGAGTAAAATCAAAATGTGTGACTCAAGGAAGACAACAGGATATGCATAACCTACAAAGTATGGGTGACGTATGGTGAGCGTCACTAAAAAAAACTTCAGGACGGGGCTGCTGCTACTGTAGCTGGTGAACCTCCACAAGAAGGGCTGAAGATCTGACCTCCCCAGACTTGAATAAGAGAAAACACAAGGTAAGGCACCCTGCTGCTCCTTTACTTAACAGTTAGGGATCTCCTGCTGATACAGTTTAAGGTGAGAAACAGCTGTTTCAGATAACATCAGAAAGGTTGTTCATGTATGTCACAGCTGGGACAAGGAGTTGCAGAGCTGTGACAGAAAGGGAAAGAGAAGCCAGCCAGAAACCAGGAGTGAAAACCTGGACTTTTGCAGCACGAGTGGAAGTGGTTCTGCCCCCACCTGGGACTCACCCTGAGCCTCTGTATGAGTCTCTCTGGGGGACAGGGTCTGGCTGCTAGACGATACTCCTGCAGGAAGTCATTGCGGGATTTACTGCGGGTGTGTCCATGATACCCAGTGGGAAACTGAAAGGTAGAAAAGACATGCCAGCACATCAGTTGCATTGACCTCTATGGCAGCATCCCTGCCATGCCAGCATACCTGTTAACCTTTTCTTCCATCACATGCTGTTGATCAGATCACAGCATCTGCGATGGATGTTCTTGATATGATAGACATACTAACAATCAGTAACAGGGAAAACTGGCATCTGTCATTGCAGGTTCAGACATTTGGTGGCTGTGCTCGGCTGAGGAGCCAGTGGAGCAAAGCTGCCATCTGTGGGATTATGTCTGAACTCTTCTAAAACAAAGAGGCATGGAAAAGGATTATAAGCAAAAAATGGGATAGGTTTACCTTTTTGATGAAACCCACAGGCATCCACTAAAATAACGAGGTGATAATAAGATACAAACAGTAAAAGTTACTGGTAACATCTGCCTTTCCAAGTGCGGAGTACGATTTGGGCCATTATTGTGACAACTGGGGTAACAGTAATTAATGACTCCCAACGATTAACAGCAGGCTGTCCTCTCACAGATGTTAAATCCTAATTCTGGACCCTGGTACTCTGTGCTCTCTTCAGCATCTTCAGGAGGCGATCTGTTTTAAAAGCCAGCATACAAGTGGCAAGAACCAAAGTTAAAACAACATTCCTTTCCGTAAGTACTGTATGTCTGCAAAAAAAACACTAAAACCCACAGATTTATTCGATTTCTGCCTTCCTGGTCCCTGTAATGTCTCGGTGTTCGTCATGCTAAAAGTACCCTTATCGAGTTTGGGGTGTGTTATTGATATCTTTTTTTTTAAACAAAATTAATTTAGCATGTTTACCATCACTTCCCAGGTTACTGTCTATAAGTAAGCTCTGCTTCCTTCCTTTTTAGTCTGCTTTTTTTAAATTCTGAACGCTCGCTCTTGACTCAGGTTTCATAGATTTAAAGCAAACATCAAAAAGTTGTATGTGAAAGAAGTATAATTCCCCATTGGTTCTGTCAGTTCTATTCCCTTTATTCTATCCTTATTATTTGAAAAGTCTTGGTCAATAAGAACATCTCACATAGTAAATGCCTTTACAAATTAGATTAAGAAGCAACCATTAACCATATGTCAATATCCCAATTTCCGGATGGAAAGTTGAATTGCCCTTTGCTGCATACCTTCCTGATCTGATTATAAAGTAAGCTGCTTGTAGCCATGTCTAAACTAGATGGTCTGTATGCTGTACTTCAGCATACTGTACACTGTACCTACTACTAAGCCATTGGAACAATACAAGTATTGTGTGAATTTTTCACATTAACTACAACACTAGGGGCTAATGAATTAAGAATAATATCATAATTATTTTTTGATTTTGAAAAAGAAACCAAAAAACCCACCAAATTTAAAAAAGTGCTCTTTTAGACAGCCAGGTGTTCTTAGTAAGGGGCATGGTCAATCATTAAGCCTATCCTGGAAGATTAAAGTGCAAAAAACAGGACCACACTCTGGATGGGATGCCAGTCCATCATGGGGAACACACACAGCCAATTACGCAGTCTCCAATTAAGAATCAATCGAGGCAGCATTGACTTTGGAAAGTGAGAGGACACTGGAGCATTCAGAGAAGCCTGCATGAGAACACGCAGGCTCCACACAGACAGACCCTCAAACCTTGGATCAATTAATCACTAACTATCAAACAGGTTAAATGGGCTGAGTGGCCATGGATCCATACCTCTCATACTGTATATGATATACTGTATCTAATTACAGTATTTAACTGTAAAGTTTTTAACTAAGGTGCAAGAAAATAAAATATTGTTTTTAAAAGCATCATGTGGTGAATGCAGAAAACGAACCTCTGCTTTAAAAAGCAATTAAACATTGTGGAAACTACACTCAGTGAAACCAAATAAAAAACACAGAGTAATTTATATTATTTTATTGTGATGCATTACTTTCATTATTCAGCACATTTTGCTGTATTAAATAATTTAGAAAGTAGTGAAATACAATATGTATAAGTATAACAACTACAGTATATATAGTCATGTTGAGTAACTATATGAATTAGCTAAACTAAAAGCTCCAAAAGGTTACGTATAAAACTTGGGCTTAAAAAAGTAAGCTACAACACCTAAAAATAAAATGTGGCTTCTTGATGATGTCTACATGTTTGGTCAGTTTTCTGGTTAGGATTTCTCCTGAGGAGGGAAAAAAAAGCAAAATAAAAAAGAACTATAAGTGGAGTAAGACAAGAAAATTCCTCATTTGCCCCTACGGGCAACCAGGAGCAAAGTCTGGGAGTAAAGCTGATTTATTTTTAACTATAACCAAGAAAAACAGAAAATGAGACAGAAAATAAACACTCCCCCTATAATCTCAGAGGCTTGCTCTCTCCAACAGTACGCTGTTTGACATGATGTGGTAATCTACAATCTTTTTCATACTGAAAAGTATTATAGTAGTTTGAAGGAGATCAGGATTTCTAAGATATAGAAGATCACTTTATTGGGCATATACAATTTCTTGTATTGGGAATTTGTCTTTTCGCATACCCCGACTTGCTCTCCATGAGACACACAGACGGGGAGAGAAGCTGGGGGTCAGAGCTCAGGGTCAGCCATTTATACAGCGTCCCGGGAGCAGTTGGGGTTAAGGGCCTTGCTCAGGGGCCCAACGGAGTAGGATTCCTCTGCCGGCCACAGGATACGAACCGGCAACCTTCCAGCCACAGGCTCAGGTCCTTAGCCACAGAGTCACCACACCACCCCATAATCCTGTTCATTCCACCTTACTTTTCACAGTTAAATTGTGCCAAGACTAAGGCTAATGGATTTACTACACATGTTAAACTCTTTCAGGATACTTTAGCCATCGCTGTCCTCTCAATCGTTAGAGCTCTACTGTGGTGTGCTTTGTCAGGAATACTACAATAGCTGCATCCTACTCTGTCAATGCCTGATCCAGACAGATGAGCTAATACTGGTGGCACTTTATCCCTGTTTGTGACTTTCTGCACTTCCTTCCATCTCACACTTCAATCGTACTTATGACTCAAGTGTTTCAATGGCTGGTCTCCCCTTTACAATCGCCACTCTACTGACCAGTAGTATCATTGCTCAGTCACAATATTCCATCTTTCCTGCTGGTCTCCTCTCTGGTCTCAAGACCAGACTGCAGATATGTATGATATCACCTTCTGTTCCCATGCACCTAATGCTCGAAGTAGCGTAAAGCATTCTGACTTATTAGGGGTGTTAATTTGAAAAATTAATATTCTTCTCATTCTTTGTTTTTGTTCATGCGGAAAATGTCTTCATGAAAGTTTTTAAAAATATTTGTATTATCCATCCATCCATTTTCAATAACCCCTTACTCCAAAAAGTGGACGTTTTTCTGCTACTGTCAAAATGATTGGCGAGATCAGCTTGGTCGAAGTCCTCCTTATACAGTACATTTACAGTATGGATGTTTTTCAAGAAGCCCGTTTCGTAGTTTCCTTTCACATTCGACATGATATTCCAGCTTTTTAATTTGTTTCAATACATGATTTTAACGATCTAGCATTAAGCTAAGGTGTTGGCTATCCAAAGCGTCCAAGTAGTTAAACCGCGATACATCACATGCGGTAGAACATACAAAGAAATTATACTAGAAATTATATTCACGACACAATTTTCCACACTAAAGTTGCATGAAATATATTAATAACGCTGCATGAAATCAGTTCATTTACCTATTTCATTTGAGACGTCTACGAGGCGCAAACAACTGACGTCCTTTCGAATATGCGTAATAACGATTATTGTATTGCCTCTTTATGTAACAAGAACTAAACTGAAAGTGGAGGATAATAAGGTAAAGTTACCAGGAAAAACAAAAACAATGAAAACGTTACCCAAGACCCAGCCAGATCTCTCGGCATCACTGCAGCGGTAGTTATTTTCAGAAATCTAAATTGTAAAATTGTCTTCAAATAAAAAGTTAAAATCCTTTCTTAATTAAATCAATTGTGACGTGCCTGGAAGACTCTCTGTTAGTGTTCACAGCGTTGCTTGGCAATTGATGCTGCAGGCGTGACTAAGATGCCTTATGGCAATGAAACATAGTCAGACTGTGTTTGGGACTGCTGTTGTTTTCGGAGCTGAAGAACCTGCCTCTGTGCAGTTCGGTCATATAGTACTAGGTTAAGTAAAAATATGTATAAAAGGCCTTAAGATCATGGGTAGAGCACAAGGTGTTTCTTGAACTGATGTGTACCTGTATGTACTGTACAGTAAGACTGTAAGACACCCTTTATAGAAGCTATAAGACAAGTGCAATTAAATGGTTATGCATACTGTATAAACCAGATTCTTTGGATTATGCACACAATTTGCAGTGTTTATACCATACCATAAAATTGTTTTCATGCCTTGTGTACTATTTTCCAGATGCTCATTTTCTTTGCACGTTTTGATGGCCAAACCTCAGCACACTAGAACACAGCGTCTCATCTGTTTCCAGGACCGACGTCACGGTTAGTGTTAGTGAGCTGCTGTATGTTCTCTTTACTGCGAACCGAAATCATAGAAATAGAATGAAATAGAATTTCACTTATTCGTATTCTATAGGTGCTAGTCATGTGCTGTATTCAAAGGGAACTATAACACTATGTAAAAACCGAAAACAATTGCATAGCGTGAATTAAACCTATTGTCAGCTCAGTTTATGATTTACTTTTCAAGATGAGCTGGAACAAAACCCAATTTGTGAGTTTTACTTGTTCGGTCTTACTCGAGTAAATACTGAAGTTGCGCTGGTAGCCTGCTACCCTGACATGTTAAACATTTATCTCCCGTCAAAGTTTCTGTTCTTGTCTCGCCTTGATGCTCCTGATTAAGAGAAACCAGGGGATGCGACAAAACTGATTTTATACAGTATGCCCCGGAGAAGCAAAATCTGAAGCCATTTAGAGAAACTCGATTTAAATCAAATTCCACGCTTCACGAGGATCATTATTTTTTAACTCTGTCGCAAAGCGTGTTGAGATACTGTATGCGTCTGAGTAGGAATCTGAATTATTATTTTTTTTATTATTAAATCTCACTCTTCTCTTTTAATTTTTCCAGTAGGTTCTTTGCCCGGATTATCAGTGCGGTCGACGGGCTCGCGCATTTTAACGGTATTTCTTACTTTCGCTCGAGAGAACCGGGACGGTCCGACCTGAAATTAGCAACCATTTTCTGAGGTAAAACTCTTTTCCATTAAAGCCGTCTAGTTATACTGTACTTGGGGGGGGGGGGGTAGTCAGTTATTTTCGTTCACCAAACAATTATTGTATTTTAAACTTTTCTAATTTATGAAAGTGCAGACGAAGTGAGAACCTTTCAGGCGGAACAGTGAACTATGCCGCAGTGACATTTATTCCCTCAAACTGCTGTTAAAAGCAACTCTTGAAGTTAAAAGCACTTATGAAGTTTCGTTGCTGAAAACCAAGTAGAATGATTTTGCTGCTAACCGGTTCAGCGTCTGGATGTTTTATGCCCCGTTTCCTTTGGTTGCTTATGTTATCTGGCCATAGTGAGGGAGAGGACTGGGGATGCGTAGTCAGGAGTTGCAATTCAAAATTGTACAATGCACATAATAATGTAAAACAAAGATAAGATAGCAGCAAGTCCCCTCTATACAGACTTCTGAATTTGTATTGCTATTGCCTAGACCAGGGGTTCCCAATTCTCGTCCTGACTCCTGAGGCCCACACATCTACTGGCTTCTGTTCCAGCCAAGCTCTGTTCCACAACTGAATTAGTGACATACAAATCATATTAGTAATAGAATTAATGGGAACTGTTAGGCTGTTTTCAGCTCTTAAATATGTTTGATGTGACCTTTTTAAAGATTGCATTTTGTAAGTAAAATACAATCCCAATAGCAAATATTCTCATCAGGCCACTAGTTAGTTCAGCCAAGGTTTTGATGAGATATTTAAGCTGAGCTGGAATGAAACCCAACAGGTTTGTGGTTCTTTAGGACCGGGACTGGGAACATTCAATACAAAGACTGAAAAACTAAAACTAGATTACATTAATAAGCATTCACATAAAGCACCTATTAGACAGACGCATATTAAATAGACGCTATTTAGTAATATAAGGATTCCTCTCAATTGCCTTTAACTTTGTCCACTTTGTCCGAGTATTGGTAAAAATGCATTTCTGACTGTGAGTACATTTACACTATCCCTGCAGATGAGCACTATTTGCTCAGGTTGAACCAAGTTCAGGGTTTACGACTTTTCTTTTCTGTCCAGAAAAATAAAACCAACGAACATTTCTCAGAAACGCTATATACAGTAGCTTCCTTGCTAAACACAGTTAGGCTACTGCCCTTGTCTCATTCCAAGTTAATTAACAGTCTGAACGAAAAATGCTGACCTTGTCAAGGTCAAATAGAAGTAATCCAAAAAACTATATGGAAAATACTGTATGTAAAACAATGTTAGCATCTTTTTATTTGGCAGGAGATAAGAGGAATCAGCTCTACAGATATGAATGTCAATTTATTGAATGTTGAGGAGATATTCAGCATTCCTGGGGCAACAAGGTAAACATTTTTTACACTTAAAGGAGTGTTTGAATATGCAGTAAAATAAGAAAGATCAGAATTAACACTGATGCAAATGGGTGTTCCCTAATCAGATACTGTAAGTGTTGTTAGTACACCTAATCTCTACTCTAAAAGTTTCTCCTAATAATTTTGAATATGCTTTGTAATTTCTAATGATAAATTAGATCTGTCAATGATATTAACTTCTCTCTTCCTGTCTGAGTAGAAAAATAGATTTTAAAACCTTTTATCTTAATGATCGTAGGGGAAACAAGTTATCCTTTGGCAGGAGTGGCACCCACAGTGGTTACTCAAGAATGACAGATCCCATGTTCCTGGCTGGATGTCGGGTTCGACACAGTCATTCTCAGGATACATACCAGGAGATGAGTCAGCCATCCATAACAGCCCTGGCCTTTCAGCATGGTTCTCAAGAAGTAAGTCAAATTGTCATATAGCATTGACATACTGTATATAGCCATAGCATTGCTGCACTAGGTCCCTGGGTTCAGTTCTAGAACTGGTTTGATATCTACGTGGCATTTGTATGTTCTCCCCATGTTCCCGTGAGTTTCCTCTGAGTGCTCCAGTGTCCTCCTACAGTCCACAGACATAGCAGTAGGATAATTGTCTTCTGGGAAAATTTGCCCTGGTGTGAATGTGTGCATGTTTGAGTCTGTGTGTGCCTCCCGTCCAGGGTGTATCCTGCCTTGTGCACATTGCTTGCCAGGATAGGCTACAGCTCCCCTGCGACCCTGAATTGGATGAAGCAGTTAGAAAATGAATGGATGGATGGTTCTTTTCATACCAGACAGCAGCATCTAAATGTACCTACAGGGCTGTTGATGTCAAAGGGCTCCTTTGACCCTTGCATTTTGAATTATGAGCTTTAGTTGTAATGCAAGATGAAAAAGTAGTAAGCTAACTGAAAGTCTTGTATGTGTTTTTTAAAACTTCTTTCCCTTTCATTAAAGGTAAGTGAGCCAAAAGGTTCAGCAAAATATCAGACAAGGCCCTATAATTTTGGAGTGGACAAATGGGAGAAACCTATAGAGTCTCAGCTTGGATGTGGGAAAGCCAAAGGAATCTTGGGACTATTTGAAGAAAGCAAGAAAAAAGCTAAAGAGAAAGATGAAAGGTACAGTATTTTTTCATAGCAGACATGTTGAGAGCATGATTCCGTTATAGTACATACATACGGTAAGCAGCTGTACAAAGATAAACTGGTTGAAATATTTGTAACAGCTCATAATAACATGTATACACATTTGCATTTGTATTTAATGTTATAGATTTCTGCTGTTAATTAAAGTCACTATTTTATGCAGACTCTTATCATTTTGTAAGGGAGCATAGGATTGTATTGGATATAACCACATATTCTGTTTATCCTGTATTTCATATGTATTTTAAAAGCGTATAAACATAATTATTCATTTTTTCTTCTAGTGAGTTGTTCAATAATAGATTTTCACAACTTGAGGAAAGCGTAGATCACGTAAGTTAATACATTAATATATACATTTGTTTTAAAATAAACAATTGTAAGTTACAAATTCTGACTTCTCTTGCTTTCATACAGTATGCACTAAAAATGTATGTATTAACATCTTAGACAATGATGAATTACTCTCTTGGAAATAAAAGTTGTGTAAGATTTAATTGTTTTTTCACATTTGTTTCGCAGATAAAAATATCTTTAAATAGAATTGAGAGCCAGGCAGATTCTAGAAAGACATTTATTGCTGAAGGTCTGGATGTTTGTTCAAAGCAATGTAAGTTGCATGGCTATTATTTAAGCTTTTATCTTACTTAGTCCTACCCTTTTTAGTAAATTACATATATTTATCAAGTAGCTTTCTTCAATACATGATTTGGCAAACAATATTCATTATTTAAGTACTTATAAGGTATATTAAAAATCATATATAGTATTCTTTGGGATGATGTTTCTGTTCAAAGTAAATCTAGATCAGTGCCTGAGATAGTGATGGCATTTGAGCAGCAGCAGATGGTGCTCTTGCATTTGGTTTGCATAACAGAGTATGTAAGAAAATTATACTGTACAACAAAATATGCTGAGGGATATGCATACAGTATATGCAATCCATGAGCAAAACACACAGATGTGTCTATCTACAGGTCATTGAGAACAGCTTACAGTATATCATTGAAATTTGCCTTTTGCTTTGCACAACCTTTGTTTCAGAAATAACTAAATTGATATAAATGTAAGAAGGCTCCCTGTGATTCTAAATAGCTTGAGAAGACAGGCACTCATGGTGTGAATTTGTCATCTTACTCTGTGTTCGGTAGCATTATGTACAGTATCTTTGCATTGAAACAAAAAAAACAATTTGACTTCCTTTGTGTAGAAAAAAATATTGGTGGCCAGTTTAATTTATTTGTTTATAGGGACAATTGAAAGCAATGAAGAGGAGTTTCAAAGTAAAAGTAATAGATATATATATATATTTAAAGATCACATGCTAGATATTTTATTTAAATTAAATACATATTTTTGTTTTTATGATAGAAAAAAACATTGATATTCACTAACTGCTACCTTAAATTATTTACTAACATACTAGGTAGAGCCTTTAAACCAGATATTTAAATCTCTTGATATACAGTATTAACCATCTTAATTTGGTTGTAGTGGAGGACAAAGTGAGATCAATGTGTGATCCAGTACTAAGTGAGCTGAAATCTCAAAGTCAAGTACTGGCAGAGATGGAAAAAATGGAGACAGAAGTGAGTATAAATAAAGAATGTAAATATACTTCAGTTTGCAAAATTAAAGTTAAAACACAGTCTAAAACTTATCTGCATCTGCACATAATCTGAATCTGCTATGGGTTGCACAGGCTCCTAGTGAAATTTAGAGTTGCCTTAAGATCTTCTTATTAAGAAACCACATGATGGTCTTGATCCATGTTATCTTAAAGGCATATTGGATGAATATAGTCCAACTCCTCTTAATTTGAGAAATCTTGATTCAGGACTTCTACCTTTGTGAAAGACCAGGTTCCACACAAAGAGTGATAGAACCTTCTCTTGTGCAGCAATACAGCTGTGGAGCTCATTTCTTAAACACATTAGAGACATCATAACTGTTCAGATTTTTATAAATACCTTAATGACCTACTGTATGTTTTCACTAAAGCTTATAATGCATAATGTACAGTATTATTCCACTGTTTTTTGTAAGTCAGTTTGTTTTTCTTTTTATCTTTCCATCTGCTTTGATGTGGATTATGTGTGTAATATTATTCAGCACTTTGAGTTTCCTGAAAAGTCTTCATAAATAGTCACTAACCATGTTGCTTTTCCTCATGGCTGTGATAGTAATCAAAGTTACAAATTACATATTTTTAAAAGAGAGAACATGAGAGCACCAAAATGAAACAGAAAAAATAGCACCATATTTATTCTTTCACGTCTGCAGTGATCAGTGCATATACTGTACTATAAGTACAGTATATACTGGATGCATGTACTACATGTATATATGTGTATTCTTTACTTTGCAACATAAACACCTATAATGAAGTTTTGGTTGTGGCAGTAATGCAATACACATGCAAAGCAATTTTTATTCTCATGTTTTGCTTTTCAATTATTTACCTTAAAATGCAAAAAACACTTTTGCCATAATCATAGAACTGAAAAGTATGAAACAATGATAATACTGTCTGTAGAAATGAAAAATGAAAATGAGCATTGCTTACATATAGAGCATGACTTAAAAATGGACTTCAAAGGTTCAGTATGTTCACTTTCCATATGTATAGTACAATTTTGGTTGATACACTACAGCAAAGATATTGCTGCCCTGGCGTCCATCCAGAGAAGAGCAATTAGGGGTTTAAGGTAATATCCTCCTGCACTAATAGGCTGAAGGAACTGAGCCTTTGTAGTCTTGAACAGAGAAGACTACAAAGAACCTCATACAAGTATTCAAAATCATCAGAAGCATTGGTAAAGTCAACCTAGTAGATTTCTTCTAAATGAACAGTGAAATATGAATCAGATGGCGCAAGTGACAACGAGAGGCACTTCCTTATGGATGGGCTTTTGGTGTGTGTAACATGTTCTCCAGCTATATTGCTGAAACGTCTTGTAAGAAGTGGTTGGATGTGATCTTTGGATTATTATTTAAAATAATAAACAAGTACAGTAGAAACAAAATGGGTTAGATGGGCCTAATGGCCTCCTCTTGTTTGTTACATTTCTTATGTTCTTCAGAACATTCTGTAATTTCCCAGCAACTATCTCAGCCAGAGCACACTATACAGAAAAGGTCTCAGCTTTTAAGCACTATAAAGAGGATTTGTTTCTTCATGTGAAAGGATAAAGAGAAAGCTGATCAATCTGGTTTTAATCATTAGTTCTAGTTTTGGTTGAGCAGTAATCCCTTACTTCATCAGCAAACCTTTTGTGAAGAGGACACTTCCTGGAATGCACTCAGTATGGCATAAGAAAAGCTATGAAGATAATGTTTGACATGTTGTGCTCAGAAAAGATGTTTTTGCCCAGAACTGGTTTTAATTTAGTTTGGTACATGTATTGCTGTTCTAGTAAAGTATTACTGCTTTTCTGGGCACAAGTACCTTAAACATTCTCTGAAATATAAACTGCACAATATAGAGTTTAATATAATATCTTGTTTGTTTGTTTGCTTGCTTAATTTGTCTCTTGCTTTGCTATAGAGTAGACACAAAAGGTTTACTGTAATGTGACAGAATCTGAAAACATACTGTATTCTTCTACTGTTGTGAGTTCTGTGATGAGCTGAACCACACACAATCAAAATTGAAAAACTGTTTTTAGTATTTTAGTATTGATGATCAGACTTTATTTATTAAGTTCTCTTCGTCCAAGTTATATTGCTAAATTTCTGGAAAACAATATTAAATTGACCTGAAAGTACAGTATGTACAAAATAGGGCAGGACAGTAGTGAGGTTTGTAATCACCCACGGAAGGGAACCCAAGATCATCCTGCCTCACAGCTGCATGATCCCACGTTTCCTTCTGATCCTCAATCCCTTTCCATGCGTATATGCATGTTTTCTTTCGGATCTTTGGGTTCTCTAGGTTCCTCCTTGTATTGATCTGCAGGTTAGGTTTTGTCTGCATTTTGTTCTGAATTGTACACCCTCCTTGAGCTGAGGGGCCTCATGCAGCTGGTTATGGGGCTGCATGAATATACGCTTAAATGAACAACAAAGTATTATGTTAAAAAGCAAGGGGAAATGATGAAAAATGGAATATGAATCTGTGATGAGTATGAGTTAACTTAGGTAAAATTGTTTAAAGCTTTTTTCTTTTTTTCCTAGATGAAATCTTGTATGTTAGCTCTGCAGGACAACATAGAAAGAATGAAAATGGAGCATAGCAAAGATAATGGGAAAATAAGTGAAAAGCTGGATTTGTTAAACAGCAGCCTAAAGTTTGATGAACTTGTGTCTTTTCTCACCAACTTGGCGTCCTCTTATAGGCCTACGTGTAATGTTAAAGATTGCACTGTTCAGACATCACCTCGTTTGTGTGAAAATTTTTGTCTTGTCAGTGAAGAAAAGACTTACTTTGAAAGCACACGGGTATGTAAAACTAACACACTACAGCCCAGCACTGCTCTCATGCCAGAGGAGTTGGGCAATGGGACATCAACATCTGAAAAGGAATCTGATGAACAATGTGCCAAAGTCTCGGGAACAATAAACGAACAAGCCATTTTTTTTCTAGATGAGGATCGATCAATGAATACTTTAAAAAACAGAGTAGATGAGAATCCTTCCTTGAGTTCATATTACATGCATTCTACTGGGGCAATTTCCGGCCTCTCTGAGCCAGACAATGGGTTACAAACATATTTTATGAAAGAAAATGAACAACATGAAAGAAAAGGGCATGTCCAGTCCAGCCATATTTCAGACACACAAAATGAAAATAACCTCTATGGGTTAAATGGGTTGACACAGACCTCGAACACTTTCAAAGGTGAAGAAGTGGTCAACGGTCTTAGCAAGGAAAGCAATGCTAAAGACGTCCGAGATCCTAAAAAAGACTGGAAACGAAAAAAAGGCTTTAGGAAAGGGTTTAAAAAATTCCCTTCCAGGAAAAAGCAAAAAGTTAAAATATCAGTGTTGTCACAAAGTAAAACAGAAAGTATGCTGCACCCTTGTGAGGACAGGCAAGGCTTTAGAAATGAAACCCAAATGCAAAGGGATCCCTTTGAGACTGAAGTTGAGAATGTAAGGATGTCAGCTGAAAAGCATCAATATCAAACAGCAAAACTCCAAAAAAAAAAGAATAAGATTATTCCGGTGTCTTATTCCTGCGAGAGTGTTGGAAAAACTAGCCAAGGAAGCTGTAGAATGGGGCCCACAAAAGTAGACCTAAATCTATGGGACTATTTTCAAGACAGCTCATGTACACAGCATATTACTGGATACGAAAAGAAAACACTTTCCTGGGTAAGTCCATTTAGCCCTTTAGTGCACAAAAATACCTTTCCTATTGTCAGTATTCCTAAAAAACAAGAAATGCAAGAAAGCAAAGTTGTTTCATATTTATGCGTTTTTGACTCCAGTGATGATTCTGATTAAAATGGATAAAAAACATTAGAATACCAGCTGACAGTTGTTAAAAGGTATTAGAGAATGTAACAGTGACCTTCTGCTGGATTTATAAATGATTGGTGCTATTTTTGTGTGGCTCAAGTGTATAAAGCAGGCCAAAGTCTGTTTATTTTTTTTGCACTACAGCTAGTTTGGAACTTTTGGGCATCTTGTTTTAAAGCTGATTTCATGGCAAGAGAGGTGTGCAAGTGTTAATAGATCAGCCATAGTTTGTTAATAATAAGGTTTATTATTTGAAACCTTAGGGTTCAAATAATTAACTTGCAATTTAACTTATACATTTACAGTACCTACAAATGTTTACTTTGAAATGTGTAAAGGATTTTCCATTACTGTAAGTAGTTCTCTAGTCTTAAATCTAATATAATGTATGCTTTCACACACAAGCTGGAATGTTTATATTTTCCTTTATATATTTTTTATATTTTTTTATTTGAGATTTAAAGACGATGTTTAGGAATTTATTTGTTTGAATGTAATGCTTGTGTTGCAATGAACTAATTAAATACTTGTTTACAAATCTACATCCTTGTCATAAAATTTTTATACAGTAACATCATTTTTTTCTGATTTTTAAAGAATTTGCACACTGTTTTAAAGTGTATAAAAAGTGAAATTTGACAGGGAAAGATGGGAGTATAGAAAAACATTGTAATTTCACTGAAAAAAACTCTCTCCGCAACTTGGTATTCCTTGGTTCATTACTCAAAATGTAATTTAGTTCAGATGTAGAATGTGTCTATATGAATATGAGGTTTTGGTTTTGTAACCCATTTTAATTAATATAAACCATAGTGTTTGTCCACGGAGGATAGTAATGCATTTTGTCAATTGGATTTCCTCATGATAAAAAATATGCTGTTATCCTTCAGTGAAGTGATTTCTGACTTATGATTCAAAAGAGGGAATGCAAGCCTATCCAGTCCATAAAGTTCTGTTTTTTATCTTGTAAGGTACAGCTGTTGTTACTGACGTAGACAGAGGTTTGCTGTTTTGAGCAATGGAAAGAGTTTTTCATTAATACCCTTAAATTTTTCTTCCTTATGTCTAAATATGACTCACCTGCTTTACTGTACAGTGAAATCCACAATGGATAAGATTAAATATAACAAAATTTTGCAAGTTTAACCTTAAAGATGAATTATGTGAGGAAGTAGACATAATATATACTTCTTCAGATCACACAGTTTACACTAATTTTAAACGTTTGTAGTAGTTCCAGTAGTTTGAGTTTGAACTGGATGTTAATTCATTTTTAAAAAATAATTCCTTTAAATATTTTTGTTGGTGTTTATCACTTTATTTCAGAGGGAGGAAATAAAAGATGAGCTCTGCTTTCCCTTCTAAATTTTGCAAGTTTAGGCTTTTGTTTTCATTGGCTAGGAATGTTTTTGTAGTTTTTTATGTTTTTATGGTTGAGGAATAAGGATAACACACATATTGTAACAGCTTTCATATGAAAGTGATAATATGTTTAGACATTAGGACTATAACAGTGTTTGTAAAAATTGAGTTATATGTGTGATTCCAGAATTATTTCAGTTTAAACATAAAATACCAAGGCTCTAAAAGAAAAAGAGAAGGTTATTCCTTACCCAATAATCCTGCTTATTCTAAAAAAAAACAATAACGTTCCCTACAGTACAGTATATTCACATCCTAAAAGCTACCAATTTAAATGCAAAATTAATTGTGGTAACATTTATATTGGGGGATGAGTCATACTTCTCATTATAGTTATTAGCTTTTGTATCTCAATTGCATAAATGCACATGGTTTTTAATGTGATTGTTAAGTCTAGAACTGCACATTTTTCAATTTTGCAAAGCAGTGGTGCTTTTTAATTACACAGTTGCTTTGGTGCCTTGAAATAAACTTTTTTTTAACGATAGACTTACATTTGTGTTTTGTGGGGCAAAATATTCTTCTTAGATTTTAATTGGAACATAAGTGTATAAGAAAGGTTACAAAGGAGAGAAAAGGACATTCAGTCCATCTGGCTTGTTTGGTTGCCAGTAGCTAATTGATCTGAGGATCTTAGCCATTTCTTGAAAGAAGCCAGGGCATCAGATTTGACAACATGTGGCTGGGTAGTTTGTTCCTGATCACCTGATCTTTTGTGTTAAGAAAGTACCAATTTAAATAAAATCATAATTTTCTTTTATGTCATGAAAATATAGAAAACAATATACAATATAATATAATCATTCTCTCTCTGCAATGAACTGCCGCCCTGTCCTGGATGTATCCCATTGTTAAAGGATAAAGTGCTCAGAAGATGGGTGGTGTCTCTCGTCGATAAGGAACATCAAAGTTTTTTCAAGGCTATTGCTATGATAATTTGCAGATTTTTACAATGAATACTTTTATTTTTTTTAAAAAAAGGTGCTTCATTTATTGATTTAGCTATTAAAGGTATTGGGGAACCGATAGTATTGTATCACAGTTCTGTTTCTGGCTTGTCTTAATAGATCGCATGGAGTAAACAGCAGTCATGCTCTTTATGTTTTTTTTAACGATGGAAAATCTGTCAGTGTATTTCTGAGAAATGAAAATCTATTCTGGGAGTATTGCTTTTAAATATAGGTGTTCCATTGCCCATCCCTTGCTGTAGTAGTGTACATTGCTTTCATAACTTTTACAATACTAATTCTCAGGAAGTACAACTATTTTAAGGACCTTAATTTGACTGCTTAAAATATTGACATTTAAATCATTATAAATATCACTGCTGTACTAGTGGACAGCTCCTAAATCTGCCCATAGTATTTAAAATATTTCCCAAGCTGATGACGCATAGAGTCGGATGTTTTGTATCTTCCGTAACCAAGGATGAATGTCCTGTGTGAGCTTAAGTTATTGCTACAGTAGGTTGTGCAACTCATCATTTCAAATGATGCCCTCTTTTTCAACACAACAGTGCTTTAGAAAACTGTTGCCTACCTCTTCCAGTGTTAAATGACAAAGTGTGATAATTTTCAAAAGACATTAATTCTATGATTTTCTATTCAATTGATGTTTGTTTGTGATGACAACAAGGGGGTTACCTGCAGAGTTTTGTTATTCAGCTACGTTTTGATACCTCTTCCACACAGTGTTGAACAAAGAATACATATACAGTACCAAAAGTGTGGATAATACATATTTGAAACTGTACTTTTTACATAGCATCCTTAAGTTGCATATCTTTTCACTATTTGTACAGTCTTTAATCATTGAAGTATTAAGAGTGTCCTAAAGTAACGAGTTTTATAACGTTGAGATTTGAAATCTGATATGTTCATATTGTACTTATTACATCTTCCCCTCACATGCTATGAACTGTTGTTATAAAAATGCTTTTTATGCATATCTTTTGTTCCTTGGGAAAATAAAATTCATTCAAGAACTGTCAAAGCACTGACAATTCCTCTCTGTACAATTTTCTAGCTAATGTTTAAAATGTTTAAAGACTGAAACAAAATAAAGTTGTTTTTGAGGGGAACTGTGTGTATATGATGTTTAAAGGTAAAGAGCACTATTACATTTCTATTTAAATGCATAATACTGTTATATAATTCTGCTTATTCTGATAATTGATGCTTCTGTAAATTCATAAAGCATAGTCTTTGAGCAATTTGATAATTGCTACAGTATGCTCCATTAAAGACAGCATGAGCAGTATGCGTTTCATAGTATTAAGCATTTTCTCAGTCCGCAACGTAGTCAGTTTTGCTCGTCTTGTATCTCATTTTGGAGATTAACTTTTTCATGTTGGCCGATTTAAAATTGAAACATTTGAAGTTTTGGTTTTGCAAAAAATATTTTTGATGTCCAGAAAGCTAAAAATATAAAAGGCCAAAAAAAGACATTCACAATTTATAGCTGGTGTCTTTGTTAGTGGAGCAGCTTGAACTGCACTGTAAACTTTTATTGTATCCTACAGAACCACATCGGTCCAACAGTATTTAGGAAGAAAAAGACTGAGGTTTAGATAAGTCTGTTTTGTGCTTCCTTTTTTAAGTTCTACTGCTTTCTTCATTAACCATGGTAAAGCCAGTTACAGTACATCCATCAATATTATATTTAATTTAATTTGTCATGATTTAATTATTCACCTTGATAATAAAAATGATAAAAATCATTACAATATAAGTGATTATATAAGTATGGGAATATAATGTATAACAGGGGACATGTATGTTTAGACAATATAAAACACATTTCCCTCTTTATTGTTAAGCATTTATTTACAATACCAAACACTCCAACACAAAAATTAAAAATTTCTACATAACAAAACAGAAAATATATGTTAGCAAAAATGTATAACTCCCTCTTCCACTCAAACACTATTCTTTCCTTCCAGTTGCCATACAGATATAGCTTCATTTTCTTTACAGCTGTGCTGTATTTTTATTTCACAACAAAAAAACAAGTAAACTTTAACAAGAAATTCTAAAAAATGTATAGTTTTTATAGCAGTTGAGGATTTTGTTCTCAAGATGGTAATCTGCAATTCCTTTTGGAACAGTAAAAATGTTTGTTTTACACAAACATTAATTTGTATTTATACAGTATTTATTTTGTCTATGCAGCTGTATGAAAACAGACATTTTTCTAATTCAGATTTTCCACTTCTATTACACAGTCCAGTTTTTAGTCAATTATGGTCCATCAAAGGGTTGTCAGACTGAATTCAGTAAGAGTTCATGAACCTACAGTAATTGCTTACGTCTTGGAAATCAATACTCCTTCTGAAGACAGGGCATCTTAACAACTAGAACAACCCTTCATTGCGTTTAGCTGTTCATGTCGCCTTGTACTGTATGTAACATAAAAATACAGGATTTCATTTTTTCTTCAATTAAAATAATACATGGCATAGTCTATTCAATTTAAAGTGACTTATCTAACACCCATGGTCAAAAGTATAATAATGTGCCTGGAGACAGAGATAGACACCGACAATGATAATTCATTTTAGCATTTCAAAATTACAGTATGTAAGGTCAAGGTGTGCAAAATGACTGAATAGCCTTTGGAAATTTATACAAACAATGTTAAATGTAATTCAGATTTTTTGTTTGAAAGTCTCTTCATTTTAGTCATATTTGTACAGTATTTAACAATTCATATACAGTACAGTAAATGTTTGTATACTTTTAACATTCATTTGTGGGAGATTGAAAAATGTGCACTGATGCAAACTGACTTGTGATGAGATTTTACAGTACAGAAAGGCATACAATATAAATCTGTAAAGCCCATATGTGAAAGGTAAAACATACTTGCACGCAATTCCTGCACTGTACAATTCATATCCCTTTTAGAGTCAAACTAAATGAGACACGGACTTTAATGTTGCACCTCACTTATGTCAAGAAAAATACTAAATATGGCCAAGTGCTATTGTAGAATAGTGTAATATATCGTAATCTCTTTAAATGTTGCACCAGTGAAGAGTAGGGTTGATTTTGTTTCAATTCCTTGATATTTTGTAGTTGTACTACTCAACCGACAACACCTGTGTATGTCAGAAATTGGAAATTGGAAATGAGTAAAGGGCTCTACTACAGTTTGCCTCACAGACCCTTCCCACTTTTTTTGCTTCAGTCCACTCTGAACAACCTGGATCTGTCCAGGTTGGGGTCTAATGCTATAAATTGCTACTGATCACCTGGGCCTCACGACAGAGCTCCTTTCCCTCCTTCAGTGAAATCTCCTCCTCCAGCTTGCCCTCCCCGTACTCGCCTCTACCCCGCGGGTTCTCCAGCTCTTCCTCGGAGCTGTAAACATCGTGATGCTCGCTCTGCGCAAAGAGGCGCCTTTTGGTTTGAGCGGCCAAATCCAGGAGGTCAAAGGAGTCGCTGGAGAGAAGGCTGTCATCGCTGATGACGCTGGGTGACCGGCTATGGGCTGGAGCCTGCTGATGCCCCCTGCACCCAACGGAGAAGATCAAGGGCTGCACGTCCTCTGAGAACTGCAGGGTGGAGTAGTTGTCAGGCAGGTCTAAGCTGGTTGAAAACTTTCCATTCCTCTTGAGAATCCCCTTCTTCCGACGAGCCACCATCCCCCTTGTTTGGGGCTCCTCTTTCCCCATCTTTGCGTCACTCACCCTACAACCCTCTACAAAGTCCCCCCTCTCTGGGGAAGAGGAGTACCCTGACTCCCTCTGGTGCAGGTTTTTCAGGATACCCTTCTTTGGTATTTTGGAAGAAGGCTGACAAGAATTAGGGAGGCTCTCAGAGCAGGCTGTATGCGATGCTGTTTGATGTCCATTTGTTTGGCTACTGGGTTGTGAAAGACCATCCCCAGTAGCATCTGAGAGAAAAGCTGAATCAAAGCTGCTCCTGGTTTTCAGGATGCCCTTTGGTTTCTTGTCCACCTCTGGAATGAAAGTAGCGGGTTGAGAAATGTCGTTCTCCTTTTTGGATTTCTTTAGGCATGTGACCCCTTGAGCCCCGGCACCAGTGGGTTTTAGAGGGAAGCTGAAAAAAATATTAAGCTCCGGCGATCCCTGGGTAGTGCTGGCATTGGGCCTGTTCTGCCAGTCAATGTAGCGTGCCAATAAAGGAGAGTGGCAGTCTTGTGCAGAGGCGCAGTCGCACACCGACTCCTCAAACCCCCAATTTACCCACCAATGATTAGCAATGTCTTCTATGGTCGCTCGCTTTTCTACAGTCACTGTCAGCATCCAATCAATAAGTCCACAGGCATCTGTGAATCACAACACAAAACAGTTTTATATTGAGGAAGCTGAATAAGGGTTATTTTGGCTGAAAAGGGGGACTCAGATATTCTGACTTATAGACGACACCGTCTGTCTAATGCTCACAACACAGTATACGGCAGAAAACATTACTGGCATTAACCACTGATACACAGGTTTACTCAATGTTTCATTTTGTGTGTGTGCGTCCATAATACTTGGACTATGAAAGTGAATTGAAGATCAGCTCAAACTACTGCATGTGGGTCTGGATCAACTATATTATGGTTTCTCCTTTTAGTATTAATTATCTTAACACTAAAAGGAAGCCAAATCCAAAATGAGTGACGTGTTAACAAAGTTCAATCTGTTATACGCAATGCACTCCAATGAACCTAACTGGGCAGTCCAGTCTTGAAAATGATCTTGCTATTTAATAAGAACTAATGAAAGTGAGACTGTACGTTGCAAACTAGTGAAAATGTAGTCGCACTTGCTAGACTAAATTGAGTTTAGTCCACAGAACAAAGCAATCAAGAAAATATAAACTACAGAGCTCTCCTGGGCCAGTCATTTTGCTTTTCAATTTGAAAGTTAAAGTGCATGAGAACAGAAGAACTGGATTGGATTCCTGCACAGCTGTCACCCCAAGACAGCTGCAAGGCCTGCAGAAGAAGAGTAGCATGAGAAGTGAGGAGATGGGGGAGGAGTACCTGAGGGACACTGTGGTTTCTTGTATTTAGCCTGGCTGATCTGCTCTGTCAGTGTCCTGTAGTTTTCACTGTCAAAAGGCATACTGCCATACAGCAAGGCATAAAGCAGTACACCCAGAGCCCAGCAGTCTACCTGAAATACACACCAGTTAGCATTCTGTTAAAACATGTTTACATCATGGGGAAAAAAGCTTTAAAGTTGCAAGAATGTATGGCGTTACTATCTGTGAGCTGTGTAGGCAACTTGTTTTTATTTAATTGATTAAGCCTCTGAAGTAGGCTTGCACAGATCAATGGTGTGTTGAATTGTGTACAATTAACACAAAAAAGTACAGTATTGCTACAAAAGATTATCAATGCCACGTTTAGTTAAGAGGATGTCCCTTTGGGTATGTTGCCGCAAGCAAGTAGCTTCTAATTTGCGAACAGTTGTTTTGGATAATTAGCTAATTTACCTTTTTTTCTGGTAAATGCTGAAATAGGAGCTATACACAACTGGCCTGCAGTGAAAAAGAGGCTCTCATAGCATTTGGTATTGAGGGTTTTATTATGACAGATGAACTGATTTAAGATATTTCACTTTTCGTTGTTGCAATGTGACCAACCTCTGTATGTCGTGTTGTACAGACTCCTCTTTGCTAGCCAATCTCTTACATTCCAGTCACACACTTTGATCCCATATACTGTAGCATTGGGCATTTGTGCAACACTAATATCCTTCCCTGTGCATTTTCTTTAAACTGCATTAAGGTCTTCACAGAATTTTTTTTTCCCCCTCACTCCAGGCAGAGAAAGCCAACATAATGATAAACTGCAGCAGATAAAAATTACCACAGCGCACATACCGTAAGCTGCTATGTAAGATGTAATAAATGAAATTGCAGGAAATAAAGATGAGATCAACTGCTATTTCTGCACAGAAATTCCTGGAATGTTGCAGCGATGGGCAAGGGAGTGGACCCTGGCAGCACATGCATTGTCTGAGAGTTAAGATCGAGCAATCCACTTATGCACACCTCTTGCCCTCCTCAGCTGATGTGCAGTCTCTCTTGCCAGTTTCAGAGCTCTTATCATAATAGTCAGACTCCGTAATAAGTCACAGTGTTGTTACAGACCCCACAGCCTGCTTGGTGTAGAGAAAATCTTTTTTTAACTTACATGTACAGTATGCTATGGTTTATCAGACTGTGGTATTTTGCAGCCGGTCAACGTCGGTTTTTCAACGATGCTTCTCACTACAGAACCCACTATAAATGCAAAATCTAGAAATTAATTCCCTGCCAGTGTGATCAAGTTTTTGATCATTTTGCTCTGGATGTTGCTTGCATGATTAATCCACTACAGGGTCCAAAGGAATGACTGTTATACGGTATATTGGCTTTTGAGTGATAATGCCACACAAGTTTCTGAACTATCTGAATTGTATTAAATAAGTGTGATTGGGAAAGCCTGCATTAACTTGCATGTACATTTTTGTTGATTTGAATGAAAAAAATATCCTTCTTTATTCATAATACCTTTCACAAACCAATGGTTCAGCTATTATCTGTGGTTTTAGTTTTTATTTTTGTATTGTACTCTTTTTCATCTCAGTCACACTCCATGTAAGTTTTGCCCCCACCTAAATATCTATATATACAGGATGCCACACAGTAATTAGTTGTGAAATTTCTAATAATATTATACATTATCTAATATTCTTCCTTAAATTAGTGGTGTACCAATATATTATGCTCTTTTTTACAACTTTTGTATCATTCTATTTATAGAAAGAATGATGAAATGACGAGCTAGTTTTGGATTCATCTTGAGGTGTCTACTGCATCCCAGATATGGTCACTCCTGTAGTCCCAAGCCCATTAGCATCCACTGTGAGCAGTACTGTGATGAACTAGAGCCTCACCTCAGGGCCTTGGTAAGGACGTCCATTGACAATCTCTGGAGAAGCGTACAGAGGGCTCCCACAGTATGTCTGCAGCACTGTGTCTTTGTGGTAATGGTTCGACAGGCCAAAATCTGCCAGCTGGAGGCAACAAGAACAAGTTTTTCAAAAAGCCTTTTCAACAAGGAAACCTATAGGCAATGAGAATTAGCAGCTCATTTATTATGTACTGTTCTTTTACTTTAGAGGTAAACAAAAACATTAAGACGTGTATTTAATCTCTAACTGTGTATTATTGTGCAATATATATTTATATATTATTGTGCATTGCCTACAATATTAAACACTTTCACCATGGTAACACACACAACATTATTGCCTACCAGCTTGGCAGAATTAGGGGATTGAAGGAGGTGTTTGATGTTACTACTGTTTCTCAAACTGAACTCTGTTCAGTCCTGGCCATCTGTGCAAACAATGATTTTGGTGAACCTGCAGTAAACCCCGGTCCTTATCACTAAAATAATTGACAATTTTCAGCCCCCGTGCACAAATTCAGCAGGAAATGGTCATGGGAGTAAGTATTAATTTTCTGCTGACACTGAACCATTGTCTTTTACAAAATGTAAAAAAAATAGCATTGTACCTAGATGAGAACAGGAAACAAGTAATGTTTACAGGTTTGTTTTGTTGTTAATGATGTACCTAATTTCCATTTCTATCTCTTTTTCCTAATGTGCCATTATCTCCAGCCTGTACTGTTAATAAATAAAAGACACCTGTGTGTGACCAAGGTTAAAAAACACTAATGTCTGCAGGAAGAACAGAAACAGGAAGGACTGACAGTTAAATAATACCAGCATAAAACAAACAGCCTGAGAAGGCAATGGGGAATCATATACAAAGCAGATATTATGTAGTAAAACTTTTAAAGAAAAGCTTTTAACAAAGCTTAATACTGTAGGTGTTCGTGTGATGCCATTGGCTATAATGGTCCTGATTTCTGAAAGCATTTGATAAACCTTTAAATCGTATTCTACATACTGCAGTAAAAGAAAGAAAAATAGAAAGGAGTAACTTCAAGTGCTAAATCTCAAATTTGAGAAGAAGCTTGTTAATACAAGCTTGCTATCACTCTAAAACAGTGCAGGGTAGTGAAGAGGCTTGACTTCATGTATATGTGAACTGTGCCATGTGGCAGGCTAATCCAAGCAGCCAGTGAGGTAAACCAGAGCATAGGAGAATACTCGAGCCTGGGGAGATTATTAAATTATCCCTGGCTCCAATAACTCTGGGCCAAGTGGCTGCATATTTGATGTCTACAAAAAGTTCTTTCTTATAAAGGAATACTTTTAGACTGATTTGTGACATCCCAAACAATTATCTACATGCCTCACATAGCCACAGTGGGTCTGGCCTCTGGATAACTGTGAAACAGCCTTCTTAGGATGATTATCACTACAATGATCAAATACTTCCCGAAGTTCACCAGCCCCTTAACCCTTAACCCCACCCATCTCAGATACACGTATACACTCATACACAGAGCCACTCAAATGTAAATGTTTCTTCTGTCTGAACTCATTAGTTTACATTCCATTTTCATAACTTCAAGCCAGAAAATGAATGTACTGAAAGAGGAAGCAATTGTGGCATATTTCTCAATGAAAACTGCCCATATCAAATATAATTAGACCTGCAAATCTATAATTGTTCAGTACTTGCAGTGATTCATTTTGTACAGTACATTGTGGTGCAATGGAATATTTTTACTGTTAATGTCCAGCAGTTTTTGGAAGCTTTTTGTTGTGAATCACAGTCTTGCCAACTGAGATGTCATTGAAGTGCAATTTTGAACTGTTGTTTATGGAGATATTTCACAATCTTTCCACACATAAAAAATACTGTGAGTGTCCCCTTTTCTGTAAGGTAACATTTGTCTTAGAAGCAGTAGTTTCCAGTATTTTAATTCCTCTTGTTTTTTAGCAGTATGGTAAATGACACCCTAGGTAAGGGTGTAAAGGTCATTTTAATATTTGCTATACTGTCAGTATAGAAAAACCTCTAAATCATTGACGTCCTCTGCATTCCCTAGAGCTTCGCACACCTTCCATAAAAGGCAAGGAATGGGTTCTTTTTAAACAACTGGCATGATATTTTTAGAATTTTTCAGATGGTTTATTAGATTCTTCACACAGTTTTTGCTTAATTGAATCTGCCCTTTGACATTACCTTCACACATCTCCCGTGCAGTATGACTGTGTGTACCAACAGAGAATGACTTAGTACTGTTGTTTAACATTTCAATTTTTTTGGAGGACAATGAGCTCGTCATGAAATGTGTCATTTACAGAAGATTAAATATTTAGACGTACAGTATGTCTTCTTCCATTCAAAAAAGAGCACTATTTACAGTCAAAGCAAATAAAAAGTATAAACAACCAGAGCACAAATGTAACATCAATCCAATGTGTTTACAGTAGATAAGTAATTTTAGCACCTAATTAGTTCAAGCGACTTTACCTTGACATTATAGTCTTGATCCAGAAGAATATTCTCCAGTTTGAGATCACGGTGGACGATACCGTTCTAAGGAGAGATAAGAGCCAAATTAGCAAACAAGCCGAATGTTTCAAAACTGGGGTTTGGCAACTGCTTAACAGCCTGGCATGGCCTACATCCCGGAAAAATTGATCTTTAAAATGTGATTTTCCTTCTTTTAAACATTATTTTACAATTATGTTTCCAAAAATAAAACATCAAATACACAAACGCACTTGCAAAGAAATAGAGTGCTGAAAAATGGAAAACCTTTTTCTGAAACCAGAATGCTGAAACCTGTGTTTTAAACTTAAAGAAGGCTTCTAATCATTCTGTTTGTACCAGAAAATGTAACTTTTTCCAGAAGAATATTGTCTGTATATTATTGCAAGTAAGTACAGTATGGTTTAAGTCCTATCTCTGTCTTGAACCAGCCTAGTAAAATATTGTTTTTGGCTGCTTCAAGACCTGCAAACAATAGATGTCATGAAGCCTGAAGCTGGCAGTGACTTTGCAATTGCCATTGAGCAGAAGTAGTTGAGGGCTCAGCAGCTGTAGGCCCAGTCACAAATCAAAGCACATTAGTCACTTGGATTCTATCAGAGGACACATTCAAAACAGACCTAAAAGTGGAAATCCATAGGTAAGTATCAGTAACAGAGAGGGATAGGAACAATCTTCATTGGGAAAAGCCAGTTTGAATATAATATGCGGTATGCCAGTTGTATATGAGCAAACTTAAGATACTGTAAATTATCTGAAATATTGGAGGACAAGCTTTTCCTCTTTGATCTATGAAGAACCCAAGTGTGAAATGTTTAATTTTCCCCAGCCTTAAAGCATTTGGAACAGTTGTGATCAAAAGGACAAATAATCCTCTTGTGTTCTCTGACTGCTTAAATCGAAGGCAATTTGTTGGAAAGTTCATGTAAAGGTACAGTATTGTTGAAAGTAAAAGGAACGCACTTTATCTCATCAAAACATATACAAATAAATCTCTCTTCCAACGTCTCAGCATTAACCTTAACCATGCAGATTATTAAAGGTAAAGCTCACTACTGCACCTTTGTTATCCTAGAGGCCCAGATATACTACAAATAGTCAACTACAAATACAAATATTATATTAAACTGTGACTGTGGTTTTGTAGCATTGCCAAATGAATGACACATACAGTACAGTATACTACGGAAAATGTGTTTGAGTGCAATGTTACTTTTTGCTTTTTTAGTCTGTGGGTCTGTCTTTGGGTCCGTCCCCATATAAAGAAAGAATTAAAAATAATCAATATTGCAAGAACTGAGGTTATACACTTACCAGTCAACAGAAACAACTGCTTAATCTGATCTGTCACATTTAATTCAAATTCTCTTTCCAATCAGATGCAGAAATCAGTCGCCTGGGTTGAAATTCATTTTGGCCAATGTCATTGAAAAAAAGTACTGAATTAAATAACATGGAATTAGACCACTTTGAAAGTATCATGAATTTCACATCTCCTGAGCTGCTTGACTAATTAAAGATCTCATCTTCCACCCTAAAGGCTTGAAAGCCTAAGTGCACATCTGGGCTGGGGATCCCCAGTGATAGCACTGGCTGAGTGCCTCTTGGGTTGGGGGGGACATGCTGTACTGAATACTATATGTAATGCAACAACAACTCCAAAGTACAGTAGTACAAAGAGCTCAGCTGACGCCCACTTTAAGAAGCAGCTTGCCCTGATCTGGGCTTACTTACTTCAGATGTTTAAAGATTTTGGCTACACGTCCATCTAGACATCCATTTTCTAACCAATTCATCCAATCGAGGGTCGAGGGGAAGAAGGAGCCTATCCCAGCAAGCAATGGGCTCAAGGTGGGATACACCCTGGACAGGACACCACAGGGCGCACACACAGACACTGACATACACACACTCACACCAGAGCCAGTTTTTCCAGAAGCCAATTAACCTACCAGTATGTCTTTGGACTGTGGGAGGAAACCCACGTGAATATGGTAAAAACACACAGACTCCATACAGATTGCAGAATTGAACCCAGGGCTACAGAGGTGCGAGGTACCAATGCTACCCACTGCAAATAGTGCCATCCTTTGCTACACATAAAAATACTAGAATATAACAACAGCCTTATAATCCAAAACATTTGAACATGTGAACTTTTTTTTTATTTTCAACAATTTAACAAGTAAAAACAAGAGAACAATTTAAATCTATTCTTCTTTTTTTTAATGAATAACAAAGCTGCAATGGACTTTTTAGAAAATGTGACCATGTTTTATTTTTTCCAGAGATGCATGGCAACTTCAATTTCAAGCTTATTTGACAAAAACAACTAAAGAAAAACGTATTTCATTCAGTTTGAATTAAATTTGTGAGTGGTTTATTATGGTATTTTGTGCACAGCAAATGTACAAGCATTCAAAGTAAGAAACAGAAAGAGCTCTCTCTCTAGGATGTAGTGAAATCTGGAGCTGAAAACAAATATGTATTTTCCACTTTTATGGAAAACGGAAATATAATGCAATTAAATTAGAAAAACTGTTTTTGTGGTGGGACGGACATACTGTACAGTACCAGACTTCCAAGTGTAACCAATAAATCATGATTGTTGTTGTGTACTTGCAGGGTTCTCTTCCTACTACACTCATCTGTGGGCTACTGCAAGGTTAGTTTTGTTTTATTTACCAATCATCCCATTTACCAATGGGAATTGCTTCATTACAAGGCTTACATTTCTTCTCATCTGGAAATATGTGCAGCTGGAAAGCCTGGTCTGACCCTCAGTGACACCATTCTCAAGGGGATATTTTTATTCCAAACTCCTGAAGATTCTGGAATGTGTATCCAAGAATGGGATGCTGCAATATTAATATTAAAAGCGTTATCTGAGACAAATTTGACTAACAACGGTCATTTGGCTTCTTCACTGCTCACAGTGGAAAACGTGCAGAAATGGATCAGTGTTTTACAGTTAAGAGTTATGGGCAGTGCAGTTCTGAAAATGTGAGAACATTATACAGAAATCATCACTGCTAAAATTTATATCAAGAGAAACTAATCTTTTAAGTTTTTTTTTTTAATTGGCTTCCTGGTCTATCATTCATTTGTAATGTTAATTTATATATAATTAACATAATATAAATTAATCAATTTTTATATTTGGATAAACATAATTCATCAGCAATCCCCGCATAAGCAAAACACTGCTAACAAAGTGCTGAGCAAGCCTCCCTCAAATGATAAATTAGAGCTTCTATCCTGTTGCAGTTGGTACAGTATTGGTATATACCATATCAGTTGGGCAATGTTACAGACCACTCTTAAAGAAAAAGAAACAGAGTGTGAAATTAGATTTGATATTTAAAATTCTAATACTGTAGCTTTAGCAGACTTGACTAGGTTACAGACTGGAAAGATATACAGGTTTTTAAAAGATATGCTATATATATGGGATATACTGTATAGGATATATATCCTTTGCAGACTACGCATACTGACGCAGCTACCCACCTGAACTATACTGTATACTGTATATATAACTTTCTAAAGAAAAAGAAATGAAACCGTTGAAGCATTAGAGTGGATTTGCACATGGCAGTTAAAGGAAAATACTTTAGTTTAACCTAATGGGTAAAATTATTTGCAATTGTGCTGAGAGAGCCGCAGATGTTACTGCTATTTATTTTGCAGGGTACCGTTCTTTGTGAACTTTGTGGGCACTCTTTCTGCTGAAGCTGCAATATTTTATAAGGTGGAGATTTAGAACTAGTTTGAACTGGATTGGAAGAATGCTGGACACGTAATTTTATACAGTGTTATATACGAATGCGTGCTACGAACCTAAGTAACCAATTGTGTTTAAAGACGTTATCTCTGGCAAATAGGGAATTAGGAAGATGTGAGCGATTTTGGAATGCTGCCAATCTGATAAGCACAGGGAAGCCTGGTAGAAATATATTTAAGGACTGTTCTAGTTTAATTACTTTTGAGAAAAAAACACAGAACATCTCTGTATTTCGCTCCCATGCACATGAAATTAAAACTGCTTTTAACTTCTGAGACGGACTCCTGACTGTCTTTTAAGGGGAAGTGGGAAAATGTTCTCCAACAATACATACTGTAATAATTATTTAAGGTATTTAAGGTAAAAAATCTCTGTTTAGAGTTTCAATGTTGAGGCCCAGTTGGGAAATTTACTAAACTACTTTTCCATTTCAACTTGAACTGCCAGAAGATTCTCACCGTACGTAGAGCAACAAACTAATTGAAATGATAATTCTCAAAATGTACTGTATATAGCATTTTTTAGACACCCCTAACTGAAGAACTGATTTGAGTGATGTGTGGCTTAACATCTTATCATCTTAATAACAGTGTTTCCACCTTCTAGTCTGATCTGATCTGAGAAGCTCAGCAAGTTGGCTGGGTCTGGTCAGACCTCCAAGGAAAAGTCAGGTTGCTGTTGCACGTGGCTTTGATTGACCAATAGATGGTGCTCCACCCTCTGGATCAGAATTTCCAAAGAAATGCCCCAGTAGGGTAATAAGTCCTGACTACAAGCTCCATAGCACTATTTGTAAAAGTAGGTGTGCTGGTTACATACTGTATGACAGTAGGCTGGCAAAATCTGACCCTAATTTCCCCATTTAATTCGACCAATGAAGAAGTTTCTCTCATCAGCTGATCCTGTTGATTCCCCCCATAAGTCGATTCCCACCCGTTTACAGTAAGTTCAGTGTGGTCAATAAATTCCAGGTGCAGAAAAACTCCCTTAGAATCTTAGACCTCTTTTCCAAAGCTGATATGATGGGCCCTCATAATATTTTCATCATGTAGTTACTTATACTGAGTTGTATTATACTTTTTTCCCCAACTGTTATTTTGAGGTTTCCCTTACATGTTTTTTAAGCACCTATTTCAAACAGATTTTTCTAGTAGAAGTTTGCATTGATGTGATGTCTTTCACCTACAATAGGAGATTTTAAGTTAGTTGTCTTCTGAGGACTCTGCTGGCTGTATAAAGAGCCAGATCCCAGCATATCTGAGTTTGCACTGCATAGGAAAGAGACCACCAGAATTAAGGAGATATTGTCTGGAGAAAAAGATCATGTGTGAGCAGTATATACTGGTGTATGCATGAGTTTATCTTTGTGCCTGCAAAGCATCATTCAAGAGACTTGTAAAAATGTAAACACATCGATTTTAGTTATCCAGGTCCTTATGTACAGTATGATTAGAACAATACCCCTTTAATCTTTTACAACATTTCATTTCTAGTATTCTGTACAAATATTTTCTTTTCCCCTTTTTATTGTATTTGATACAACTTTCAGTTACAATTAACATTTCAGACGAGATAACTCAGCAGAATAAATAAAGCTGCTTTTTTTCCTTATTTCATAAAACCGGAGCACTAATGGGATGAATTGTATTGTACTAACAAATATGGAACTGTTTACATATGAGGTTTTGTCTGTAATAGTATTTGGCCAGACTACAAAAAACACCATCCTTTGATTCAATGATTCTGAGTATTGTGATTGGCTATCGCAGCCATGAATGGGACAGATAGAGCCAAGCTGATGGTCAAAGGTCAGTATAGGAGGGTGGCTTGATTGCCGGTAGCTTTAATAATCCTGGGTGAATATAAATGGATCTGGCATTTTCCCATGAATAACCTTTAACTGAAAGGCACTCTTTTGCTGAGGAATTACAATGTGAACAAAAGCAGATCAGCATTGGCTTGGCTTTTGAGTTTCCTACAGAGAGAATTTGCAGCTATACCCTGGCACTTGTGATAGAGCCTCTAATGTCCATCCATGGTTCCTGTCTTGAATTCAGGTCTCACCTCTTTGGGTGCAGTACAAAAAAAATGTGCTGCACCCTTGGTGCCTTTGCACCAGGTGAAAGACAGGACTGAAGGCATAGACATTTATCAAGGCATTAGCCAAATAAAAATGCGCATTAGCAAAAGTGATCATAGATTTTTCACGTTTTTGTTTTGTTTTTCACATGTACAATACAAATTGAGATTTTGTGATAGACATTGCCCACTTTCTAGTAGCTCCTGAATGTCATTTTAAGAGAAAACAGAAGAAGCAGTTTAACCATAAATAATAAGTCACAGTGCCACATAAGGGTCAGTTCTGGGTGGAAGCCTACCTACAAGCATTAAGATTTAAAGACCAAAACTAAGTTTCAAAGTATGGCATATAAGGGATTTTCTTCTCTATGTAAAATTACACACCATTCAGATTAAGAGGGCTCTGAGATTTGTTGAGAAACACTGGTGACTGCTTGTTCTCAGAAAGGTTTTCTCTCCTTTTGCCTTGAACTACTGTCAGGTGATTTCTGCTCCCTGAAAGGGATCTTTTCCTTTTGTCAAGTCTTCCGTTCACTGTTGTGATATGACAGAGACGCCATAGGTCAGAGGTTTAGTTTACTACAGAACAATTAAAACAGAACATTTTCTGCATTTAGATGGGGAAAACTCATGGATTCATGTTGACGTGCTTGGAAATGTCATTCTTCCATGACATTCCCTCCTTCCACCCCACAGCTCCCTGCCTCATTCTGCATTAACAGGAGGAAGGATCTGACAGTCACATTAACAGAGTTTATAACAAAAGTTCGGGAGGGATGATAACAACCAAGTTCAATCAGACGCAGCCGTCAGTAATTAGCAATTGCTCCTGACAATCCATTCTTCTCCCAAAAGCTATAAATACAATACCTACAAGACCCCTATCTCTCTCTCTTGCATGTCTCTTGCATCCCACCTCCACCCCATCTCCATCTCTGCAGCTACCCCTTTTGCTCCCTGCATGGAGGTCCTGGCCTCCTTGTCCTATGGCCGGGAGGTCAGCCCTACGCCAAGCGGGTTAATCCACAATTTAACTCTATGACGCTTTCATCCTGGGTGTTTGTCATTCCTCGTGAATTACTGATGGGTTGTCGTGCTCCTCAGAAAGGATTGTCACGCCGATAAAGCTCACTACCGAAATTACACTTCTTCTCTTTTTTAATTAGCGTTTAACAGAACTACAGAATTTAAAATACTGAAGAACAAGTGGATGAAGTCCACACATTTCATGGGTGCTGGAAAACAGATGTATTTGAAGGATAAGAGAAGGAAAAGCAGATTAGCTAACACATTAGAATCTAGAACCTCCTTCTGGGACATTAATTAAATACAAATTTGGCATATTTCTTGCATACAGTTTAACCAACATTTCTTTTTCCAAAACGTAGCTCTCCTTCAAACTGAGGATTAGTATTCCAAAGTTAAGAAGCTTAGAATGGGATTTTGTTTCCCCACATAAAACACAGACGTTGTAGAAGGATTTCAGAAAACAAAAATAACATTTCAATATGTTATAAATGAAATAACTATAAAATGTTAATATTTTAACTTTGCCCATATAGTTCAAGGCTTAGTGTATATCACTAATTCAACTGTGGTCACATTTTTAAAAATGTTGCAGGAACTTGCTCAAGCTGTTTTAGTTTTAAAATTTCAGCCATAAATTATAACAAAGAAAATAGGTTAATCATTTAAGACTTAATACTCATACTGAAACAGTGGCATTCCTACACATACATTTTTTAAAAGACAAATTATGAAGGTGTATTTCTCGGCACTGTGAAGCATTAACCTAATATGAGCTCACTTCTGCTGTGAAACTGTAATCCAATCCAGATGGTAGCTTTTCAATGATTTCAGTACAAAACTCCTTCTTAGCTGACAATTTGGTCCTCCATATTTTTTCTTTATATTTAAAAAGAATGGTCACAAAGCTAATTCCAAAAAAGAGAGAGATTATTTCTCCAAAAGATGTCACAAATACACTGTCACAAGCTACCAAAGTACCATGCTCCCTCATTTGATGTTCCTCAAGGTGAGGTCCTTTAGTAGACTGTAAAAAGACTGAAAAAGAACTGCTTTTCTGTACAGTCAAGAAATGCCATTAAGTTACTCTGGCAGAATCAATAAACAAATATTTTGGACCACGTACCGTAATAGTTTCAATAGATGTGACTTTCCAATTGAAGCCTAAGTAACATAATAACAGGTACAAGACCGTGGCTGAGTAGTAAAGTCTGTAGTTGAAATCCGAGATTCTGGAGTGTTCTTTTTTAATCGCAATCAGAACAAAGAGATACGAGCATCTTGCTGCTGGATGGCACTCTTTAAGATCCTTACCAGAGCTGAAATATTCTGTACAAACCTTCTCATTTTCTTTTTTTCCTCTCTTTCTTCGTCTCTTAAACTTATTAATAGAATCGTATAGCCATCTCCTAATTTATCAGAAGGCATGTTTAATATTTTGCCCTGTAATCTGGGGAGAAATAATACATGGCAAAACACATAACAGTTCACAACAAGCAAAACTAGTCTGTTCATCACACAGTTACAATTCCTATTGTTCGCACATTTTTAACTCAACCCCAAGTTAGTGTCGTTTTGAGCTAGCACCCCCAAACAGGTGTTAAAAGTCATCTTAAAGCAGTGGCTTAACTGCTGATTAAATGTGCTTTCTTTAAGATGAGGATTAGTTTTTAAATGAGAGATCCAGGGTGTGGAAAGTGTTGCGAACAGATGGGGAAACGAGGTTCCCTTCCCAATGCCAGTTAATGGGATTTTTAAAAATATACTTTTTCATCTGTCAATTAAACAATAAGCTTAACAAGCAAGTCCTCCCACAAACTCCTGGCCTTTTCTCCAGCTCAGAAGGGAGGCTTGTGGGAGCTCACCTTGTGACAGTAGTGCACAGCTGAGGTGACCTGCCTGAAGATGTGGCGAGCCTTTGTTTCAGGGAGTTTGCGCCGGTTGCTGACATAGTCGTACAGCTCACCCCGACTGGCATACTCCATCACAATCACAATCTTGTCCCTGTTTTCGAACACTGCAGAGGCACAGAAAACCACTGTCATCGCCCCCTCCCGCCTCCTGCAACACTTATGTTAGCAGAATACGGAAAAGAGTCTGAAAGAAGCAGCTTAGGCTATCTTTATTTTTCTATCTGTTCAATGCCCAAGGATGAGTCTTCTAAGCATTTTCTGCCGCAAGGCCTGACTTGATAGTGTTTCGCGTATAATTAATAGCAATCCACAAATGGAATGAAGACTGCAGTTTTCCCATAAAACTTCAAACGGGATGGAGCCTGTCATCTGTCTGAAAGGTGTAGCATTCTTTTGGAGAGATCATACTGTACATGTTTTATTTGAAACCTGTACCAGCTGTTTATCTTTGGGTAGACTCCTGGAGCAACTGACATTTTTTCCACAATATTTCTCTTTGATTTCTTTTTCTTATTGAAGTCCAAACTGAATTCTTATCTGAATATCACATACCTTCCAACACTAAATCAGAAACTCCTAGCAGCTTTTATCCTTTCAAATCTCCATGGACTGTGATCAACTATGTGAAAATAATGATTGAGCCAGACACGGCTATAGTCATGTTTCAGAAGACTCATCAGAGGTAATTTAAATTTCTACACAACTATTTTAGCATAACTCCTCATAGTGTGATGCAGCAATTAAAAAATGTAAAGGATTAAATATACATTCATAATCTGATGACTACTAAACAAAAAGCAAATTATGAATGCCTGATGATGAAATATATTTGATGTTCCACAACATAGTTCTCTTTTTCTATTTATAAGATATTCAATTATTGTAACTTGATCTGAAATATTATTCTCCATATGTTCTTTATTATACAACATTTCATGAACATTAAAGGCTAATTCCTTACTGAAAAGAAGAAAAAAGAAACACTTTTCAGCTGTTGAGCCTTCCTCAGGTGAACATTTAGGCTCAACAGCCAAAATATAGTGTTTCTTTGTTATATTTTTCAGCAAGAAGTTAACCTTTACCTGTTCCTTTGCAGACATATCCTCAGGTCAGACATCATTCGTTCAATCATGTCTTATAGAGAATGGCGTTCCCTAGCCTGCACTGACCTTCATAAATGCAGATGATGTTGGGATGTTTCAGGGAGGATATGATCTCGATCTCTCTCTGAATGTGCACGCGGTCCAGGTCATCAGTGATGCGCTCCTTCCGGATGGACTTAATGGCCACCTAGAATCAAACATCAGGAGCAATGAAACACGGACACTGTGCACTATCTATTTCTAACTTTGAACATAAGATTTTAACGTTGCATACAATTACTGATGCAAGTAAAGAAATATCTCAACTTATGTTCTACACTTACAGTAACAGATGAAAATGCATTGAGAAATGCTGTTGGAGAGTGGATGACTTTCAGCACAGAAATATATGTTTTCTATCTAGGGGTTAGATTTTGTGCAGTTCGTATTTTTATTTTGCCACACTGCTAATCTTTAGTGATTGATGTTCACACTCTGAGTTTCCTGTGCAATAATATCAAGCAGCACTGTGGACAGGGTCTTGCTACCCTGGGCAATCACTGCCAAAGTGCTTCCATCTGCTCTATTAAACATCCTGTTTTATTTTAATTAGAACATCCATGGGCAATTCAGGCAATGCAAGCCATTATTGCCCAATGTACAATAGTTTTAAAATTAACTACAGTACAATGATAACTTCTACTCTAAAAATAATTTTTGGAGCGTACAGTGTATGTAGGCTGCCCAAAATCTGAGTGTCCCACAGAAATACAACTGTAATTCAGTCAAGAACTGACATTCCTCCTTCTGTATATTACTGTGGGAGAGGGAGTATTTATACTCTGTACTGAAATGAACTCCTGAAAGTCCGCTTGTTGGAGATTTCGGTAACTATTTAAAATAGAACATCAACAGTGGTGATTTAATTCTGGGAACCTTCTTTGTTTAAGCAGGGCCTTTCAAATATCTTGAGTGGGAATGAGATAACATCAAACTCATCATAATTAGGGCAATATTTTTTGCGTTGTACAAATGCGCTATGGAAAAAACAACTACAACCTGACTCATGCTTTTCTGGTTAAAATTCCAAGGCTCTCATTTGACAGTTATGAAGAGCGTAAGAGAAACTGCTGGTTATGGAACAACTGAGACAGAGGCTGAAAGCAGATCGATCCATCCTATAATCTTCTAATGCTTTCCTGCCAAGTGAGGTGTAAAGAAGAGTATCAATGACTGGATCATCTGCCATTCCTGAAGAGAGACAGTCCAGTTTGCCTTATAAAAAGGAAAGAGCTTCAGAATTACAGTATGTACAATGAACAGTACCTATTGTTTTGGTTACTCTGTTAATCAGTACCAGAACTAAATATCAATTTAGAAAGAAATTAACTATAGCACTGGTTACATCTTTAGAGGACAGATTCACTTTCACTGCCCATTCTCTGGTCATCCCACACTAATGTCAAGGACAACCATCTTCAACTCCCTATTTGGCTTAAGAGCAAATGTCTCAGGCTCAAGTCCTATTTGTTTTTGATCACCATCACCCTCACACAGCCTGGACCGTAGCTACACTTTGTAGTTCATACTAAATGGAGAAAGGTTTATAAAGTAAAGCCAGTAAACCATGGAAACATGGTATGTAATGTTATGTAAAAAGATGAACTATAAAGATCAAGATTACATAGGTATTAAGAAAATAAAAAAAAACTCATTCAGGTGATAAAAGAGGTCTAAAGCCAAGTTGACTTTTTTCAGATTGAAAATGCAGCTCCGGTGCTGTAAGATGTGTGTATAGACAGAACCCCCTCGCCAGCTGAGGAATGCCAAGGCAGAGGGTGGCTTTCCTTCTGCCCGCGGAGACACTGAGCTCCATTCAGCCCACACTGGGAGAGCACACTCTGGTCATTGTTCTCCAAAGAGCTCCTTGACGTCACGCCTCGGCCATCTGTCCCTCAGAGTCTCAGCACCTGATATGAGACTGCAGAGTGACTGCACAGCTAGCCTCCAGACACATACACACACAGGCTAGTCCAGAAAGCCTGGTACCCGCTAATTCTAAATCAGACATATGCCATGTGCCCATTCTGTACCCACATGCTACAGTAGCTCCTTCATGTAACTCTGCTTCTCTATTAAACCTTCCAGTGGCAGTTAATCAAGGGAAACAATGTGGTTTTGCTTGCAGTTTTAGCAACACAATTTTTGCGGCTATTGATTTTTGTTTCTGTCTAATCTGGTGCCACACATACAGTATGACATTTCTTAAAGATGCTTTAGTGTTTTTTTAGGTCACTGGGATCTCATTTTAATTTCATTTCTTGCTTGTGGCTCATCGTCTTACATGGTTTGTATGAGCCCATTGTTGTTTTAGAACCTGAGTGCACTCTACAAAGCAAAAGATTCACAGCTGCAGTAATTTGTATCTAGGTTATTTTGAGGCACACATAACAGCAACCGATCCATTTGCGCAACCTGGTGATGTTGTTAGCAAATGTACAAGTAGTTACCTGGCTTTCTTAGTGTTCCCACTCACAACTCATAACCTTGCTGAGATCCGTGCAGTGTATCCTACGAGCCAGTTTGTAATGTTATGCTATCAGTAATTTATTTTTAGTATACATATCAGAAAATGTCCATGCCTGACACCGCACACAATGTAACTCAATGAGTTGAGGCATGTCGCAGAGCTGATACCACTATCAGTAAATGGGTGATAAGAACAGACGCCTGTTTCCTTTCACTTTCTCACTGATGTGGTTCCTATGGTTATTATCAATGCTCTGCAAGTTACAGGGGTTTGAGAGTCTAAGTCAATTTGCAGCACATTTCCTGTGGGACCTGCAGAATCGTTTGCTATTTTAGTCTCTGAGAGTCTGGGTCTGAAAGTCTTAGGAATGGGGAACGGGGCAAACTGTACAACTGTACAAGGTTAGGCTGCAGAAAAGGGCTTGAGCTTTGCGGATTCAGTTTACCAGGGCATAATCTGGGAGCGGGGCGAGATGATGTAAAAAATGGCAATGCCCATTTAGGAAGTCAGAGGCACAAACCAAGGTGTAGCCAAGCCAATGTCGAAGAGAATTAAGAAATACTGTGACAGCATTTGCGAATAAGGACGGAGAACCATTCTAATAAAAGTTTAATGTAGTGCAAGTAGGTAGCTGCATCAGCATGCGTAGGCTGCAAAGGAACAAGTGAAGGTTTATTCCATGCTGAAAAGAGAAGAAAGGAAACACATTTTGGCTGTGGAGCCTCCTTCGGATGTGAGGTTTATAGTTTAAATGTCACAGAGGTAACTAATCTGTACAGTGTTTAATGGTCTTTGGCTGTCTAACATCAGTGTTACGTTTTTAGTTTCCTGTTGATGATAATGGTCTACGTTTGAATTCAAAGAATGAGGTCTTATACACTTTTCACTTCTTGGATGACACTAGGCTTCAGTAAAAAAAAAAAATTACAATCACCCTGTGAGTTTACCTAGCAATCAAAACAGTATTCTTGTATTTGAAGTAAGATTTGTTCTTCCTTTATCCACCATTTAAAAAAAAGAGAGCTCTACAATCATACAATCTGTGAAGAGATCCTTTGCTCTTGTCTTGTCGACCGAGAGAGTAGTGATATCAGAAAGACAATGTCTCCGCCTAATCTCTGCAAGGGCCTGTGAGGGTGAGGACATAGAGAAAGGAAATGACCTGCTGGCTCCTCTCTCCAGGGTGTCCTTGCATCTTCATGTGTAAAGACAGCTAATTGAGGCTTAAGGACTAAAGAAAAAAAGGGTAAAAAAATAACAATTTCCCAACATTTTGCTAATGTGGGCTTCAATATGCATTTATTCTTATTACAATAGCATGCAAAACCTAGTTAATTTTCATCATGAACACATGTGGCAGAGCTTCAGAACCCTGCAATCAAAATATCTTTTAAATCATCGAGTGCCTAAGATCTGGACTTTTGCCCAGCTACTGTGCTCAAGCAATTAGACCTATAAAGCACAGGATATTTCACTAACTATTTCTCTGTCTTGACATACTGTAGGGCCCCTACAGTTAGTTAAATGTTTTACCAATTTCCAAGGTGTTTGCTATAAACTGGGCACATTTCTTAAATAAGACTTTGGCTTTTCAGTTCATTTTCTGTGAAGAGAGTGAATGGTGTGTAAAGATAGGAGATGTGGCATCTTAACAGCCAAAGACAGGAGAAATCTAATTGCTTTGAGGTACTTCCTGAATAGCTTGTCACTTCCTGACTCTTGAACAAACAGCCGCACTCAAGTCATTTCAGAGAACTGCTGCACCTTCTGTAACCTCAGAACAGAAGGAAAGAATACACCCCTCTGCAGAGACAAAGCTGTGCATGGCTGCAAACAATTGTTCGGCTTTTGTAATGTGGTTAAAAAACAAAATAAGATTTGGAGTATGCTTACTTCATATTTGAATGACTCTGACATTGTCTTCTGAATTGTCTGTATTTCATAAATATTTTATGACATTTGTATCCTATTGCAGAGAACTACTCTCAGGACAGAAAGATACATAACGTATCAATAAAGGATTAACTCCAGCATTTGAACCTCTAGAAATTCAACAGGTTGAATTGCTCTCTACCACACACTGTCAAATAGCATGATCTGAGATTTTACAACTAAGCCTCAGTCTATGTCTAAGGGATTTATTGTAGACTGTCCTCTATTCAAATCTCCAAGTGCTAGTTCTGATTTGTATTGACTGGGCCGGCACAGAGTGTACTGTCAGACTCCGGATTCAGACTGAAACAACTAAGATTTTCAGTGAGTGCCCAAATAAGTAAGTCAAGGAGTATCCTTAAATTCATCATGCTAAAAAAGCTAGTAACCCTGCCCTATGAAGTTTGAACTCTTTTTGAAAGCACTGGGAACACCATGACACCATGTGTCTTATGGTACATAATACATATGTACCATGTATGTATTGTATACCGCATACTCCTTATCTCTATGTATCACAAGCCTGTATTGAGTATTTATGGAGTGCCACTGTAACATTTTAGTCTTTCACAGTGCAGCCTCCCAATGCAGCTAAACTAAACCCAAAGAAAGACAATCAGCAGAGACTCTTTCCCTTCAGAGATCAAGAGTTCAGCTCTGAAGAGAAAGTTCTAGTTCAGCCAGTTTATAGCTATCTCCTGTGCTACCTATTAGTTGGTCCACAGATGACAGTTTTTTGTTTTAAAAGTCTGTAACATACATTAAACAGAAGTGCACTAGCAGACAACTTTCTAGTTTTACAGTTTTGTGATCGCTGCACAGCCTCAGCCTGTGTTTCTACAAGTGCCCAGACCAATATATTCTATCTTGAGACTGAACCCTCAGTCCTATTCTGAGGATCTGGGTCACAGCTTTCCCTTCAGCCACACTGTTTACAGCCAATTAGACTGTTATAATCTTTAACTGACCCCCTGCTTCCCTTGAAAAAAAAATTTTTCACTGGTTTCCAAAAGTGTCTCACCCATGTGAAATAGCACTGTCAGAGATTGAAAAAAATGTAAATTGCCTGACTCTTGAAAATAGTTCCAAGAGTACAGTACAGTATTTCAGCCTTAAAGTATCAAAGCTAATGACTGTGAATGGGGTAATAAATATTTTCTGTCATACTGGGTTTAGGTAGAATCTTGAGGTGCTCTTATTAGTTTTCATTAGGATTTTATTGAAATGTAATAAAATTACTTTATGTGTTTTATATGCTGAAGAAGCTCTGAAAAAAACAGTTTTGTAACGGAAGTTCCCACAGTGGGAACAGAAAGTGTGAATTTGCATGATGTGACTAGGAAAGATTTTAAAATTCACAGCAGGGAAGGACAAACAACTAAAAAAGGAATGTTCCATTCTGGGGTCAGTTGTTCAGGTGTCTCAAGACCTGTACTTCTCATTCTGTGTAATGAAAAAATATATTTGGACTTTTTGGAATTTTTCAAAAGCATTAGATTTCAGACAATATCATACCTTTGGATAAAGAGTGCTTTCTGTCTAATCCCTACTGGATGTTTGTAGAAGATTTCTTTCTTTCTGAGAGCTGCAATACCTTATTGCTCCCCTCAAGCCTTTCTGCAAACCTCTCTCACCACTCACCAGGTTGGGAGTCCTGGCCGGTAGCCAGACTTTTCCAACAACAATCTGGAATTTCATCTCTCACAGGAGTTCCAGTCATAGCTTGCATTTAGTTTCCAAAAATAAAGTGAGTTTTGTTTGCAAAAATTCTAGGTATGCTCCAATTTTGTCCTAATGTTTAGGAATCTGTGGCTAGTTGTAATGCTGGCACCAGGAGGTCAGGAGCTAATCACATTGTCACAACACTTTCACCTCCTCGCACCCCTTCTCAACAAAAAGAATTTGTGAAATAGTTCTTAAATGCATGCTTTGCTGCTCTGTGGTTAATAATCAATCTTTTTCATTTTCTCAATATCACCTTGTAGGAGAACTGGAGAACACCAAAACATACAGTATGTGTGCCTACAGTAGGTAATCTATTACTTATCACAAACCAGTAAAAATAAACAGAAATACATGCCTTTTACATCTTTTTTCCAATGAAAGGGGATACAGGAAATACTCAGTCTAATTTCAGATAATTCCAGCATAAACTGATTAGAGTTTTGCCCTAATAATAGGATCGGATTAGGAGAGTGGAAATTAATTCAACAGAATTATGTATCAGAACGGAACAAATATATTGATAACTGGAATTAACTGACCTGATTTGCAAAAACTCCCAAATAACTGATGTTTTATATAAGGCACCAGACTTCAACGTAGAAATTTGGAAATAGAGCCATTGACTTTCCACTAGTCTGTTTTGAGAGTAGAAACACTGTGGTCTTTTTTACAGTGTACTGCCCGAGTCTTCAGCAGTAAGGTCATTCAGTCCTGCTAGATTCCTTCTGTGATAACCTGTCTGAGCACCTACAGTAGTACTGCTGCTTTGGAGCAGGAGAATCCTGGAACACCTAAGGGCTTGTATAAGTCTCTCAGCTCTCCCTTGTGAGTTTTGATCTTATTCACCAGAGAGACACTTCAACACTAGGTGCAGAACAAGTGGAAATTAATGAGATCCAGTGGAATAATTCACAGATGCCAGTCAATGAAGAAAACACCCCACCTTGAGACCCAGTGAGGGGTAAGAGACAGTACGTTCCCATGGTCGTTTCAAAAACAATCCTGTCATCTCAAACTCCTGTACAGTGATGTCTGACTTCCTATCTGAAATGCATGTTACAATACAAAACATCTAGATTTTTAGGAGGTGCCAGAAGATTTTTTTTTTCTCAACTGGGATGGGCAAACTCTGACCAGAGACCGACATCAAGTCCACTCAAACTGAAATGCACAGCCAGAAACACTCAACTGCACTCAACTGATATCTGATTTGTTCTAGAACAGCAATTACTGCTTATGTAATACGGATGACAATACGTATTACAAACCTTAATCCTATTTATCGAGTGGAACATACTGTAAGTGGCCACTTGTGAGCAATTGCATCCAGCTGCATCTAGCATCTCAGCAGGCTGAGTCATTTTGATTAGATGTGCATGACTTGTCAGAGAATCATGACATGAATTTCAGTTCCGTGATTTCTTGTTCACTACCCAGATTGGTAATACTTTGAATGCAAAATGGTCATTGCAGAAAATGAGAGAGTTGCCGAGGAAAAAGGAAAAGACAAAGAGTCGTTCTTTGCTCTCTCGAAGGAATAGGAAAACAGGCATTCGATTCTAAAAGGAAAGGAGTATACAGTATTTCATGCACTAGTCAGGCCAGGCATCCTTTTGTAGAAACAGCCCTATGAGCACAGCACTGAAGTTGGAAAAGGGTGTACTGTATTTGCAGGCAAAGACAATATACAGCACAATTCCTTGGCAGAGCTCTCTGTCTCAATAGCCTAATTACAGATCTTCGATTTCGGCCAAATCCACTTCTTTTACACAGAGTATTAATTACTAATGGATACTGATCTATTAATAATTCAGTTTCCTGCTCTTCAAGGCAAAAGCCCATCCAGCTTCAACAAATAATGCCACATGAGCAGGCTAATCTTTTTAGCAGCAGGGCTTCAAACACTGTAAATGTTAATAATGTGCATCCACAGTATGGTCTCCTAGTACTTGAAAAAGCAGTTTTGTAAAGGCAATTACAAAACATTGAGCTTACAATTTTGTATAATAATTGAGTACTGCACTCGTCTCGATTGTAAATTTTCTAAACGTTGTATTGTTTAACGGCAGGATCTTTGTAGGGAGTAGATACAGTGTTAATGCATGAAAAAACACTTACGGTTTTCCCAGTCCCCCTCTCCACTGCTCTCTTCACTTTTCCATAGGTGCCCTTCCCCAGCGTCTCCAGGACTTCGTACCTGGGTTTCAGGTTGTGTTTGTGCTGATGCTTCCTCACCCCTGCCGGGGCGCGCAGGGGTTCGGACGGGCGCAGGTGCCTGTCCAGAGCTGAGCCTCCGGCAGGCGAGGTGATGCCTTGGAGGCTCCCCAGTTCCGTCTCTCCGCTAACGCTCATACCGCTGTCACCGGCTTCCCTCCTGCCCATTCTCAAGCTGCCCGCATCCCCGACGAGCTCAGAGTCACCCGGCGTACTGTATACAGACGGGTCTAGCAGTGTTCCCCACTAAAAGAAAAAGACGCAGACAATTGAGGCAACAGAAAACCCTTTGCATAAAAATGCTGTCACCCACTTAAAGCAAGCACTGCGTATTATAAATAAAAATATGCATTGAGACAAAGAGCCTTAAAGACATGAGCATTCAATGTGGATATTTTTCCCAGTAGCAATCAAGTTCCCAGTATGACGGTAATGCTTGAGCACTTTCCGAGCTGGTTGAGCTTTATAACTTGTTTCACAAGGGCTTGATCGAGAGTTGGTGTGGCAATTCGGTTAACGAAGTCGGTTATGGCTGGTGATAAGGCGGTTGTGGCTTTAGATCAGAATAACGTGAATATAGTGGTGTTGTTATGATTGACATCTTCACTTCCAAAAGTACTTTCGCCTCCACGTGCTGCAGCATTGCGCTCTGTTCTCAATCTGACCTCAACCACGGTACGTACTGTATGGTTCAGATCCTTGCAAACGCAGAACTTGTAGTATTTGTTACAGTACTAAATTTAAAGAAAGACTGACCTGAATTAACCTAAATCTCCGCAGCCATTAGACGAATAACGGAAACTGCAAATGTATTAAGTGCAAATGAAGAAATCTTGATAAAAATTACCTTGGAATTATCTTGGTTTCTTCCAAACCTTCAAGGTATCAAATGGACCGTTTTTGCGGCCGGTGCCCCCAAGCAAATTCAGTTTGTTGCTTGCTTTACTCAGTGCCAGTTACGTCTTGCTGTTTGAAATGCATCCTTCAGCTGATGTTTCAGTGATACTGTAGATGACTGCACTGCTTGATACACAGCAGACCGGAGAACAGTCCGCTAGGATCAAGCAAATGGGTGGAGCTGCAGAGCCCAGCTGTCACAGAAACTCCGAACTGTCGCGAAAAAAAAGGAAACATTCCTCTGAGGTTTTTCTTGACCCCCCACGGGAGTCACCCTGGACACTAGGAAAGAATTCTGCGAACTTCAGAAGCACGTTCGCAAATTTGCCCACTTCCGTTCAGCGTTAAGAAAGAATGTCTAATATGTTGTACCTCTTAAGCTTCAGCCTAATAACTAAAAACAACACGCCGAACTCAAAAGTCTTTTAAATTATGCATAACACGGTGTTTAATTCACCAATCATATAGTTTCAGAAGTAAATGCATGAAAGAATTTCTGGAATCCACTATATAACGCAGTTTTATTCACAAATTCATACATTAAACATGTTTTTGTGATATACAGTAACTGAAGAATTATCCGGAAAGGATGCGATTTTCCCGATTACAATATAGATAAGTACTTCTCTCTTTGACACTTTTGCTTTGCAGCTTTGTGCCAGATTTAGATGAATTGTCACATGAATCGAGCTGAAAGACTTAAAGTACAGATGTATGACTAATTTAGTCAAATTATCATTGGTACTGTAAGTCCTTATATTTACTTTTTCATGTTATTAAAATGTTTCTAAAAATAGTTTTGTCACATTTTGACATTAATTTGTCCAGTTTTAGTATTTGAGTATGTATTTCTGTGGAAGTTAATACAGTAATACAGTGTCTGCAGGTATGAGACCTGTGTTTTTTCCACAATAGAAACCCATCTTTGCCTGCCCACTATATCCTTCCTCCAGCCCTGTAACCGTTTCCAAAATGCTTTCAATATTATAAATCTGAGACCACAGGCAGTGTTTGCTCACACATTACGGAAGAATTTCCTTCTGTCTCAAGTGTGGGTGAGGTTGCAGCGAGATGTTTTGGAGGAGATGTACAGAACATTGTGTTGCTGTGGCGTCAAGCCGGTGGTCTCCCAGGGTATTTCGTCTGCTCGTCCAGAATGTACCGTTCACACAGGCATGTAGTGTACACCACTGCTTTCCAAAACTGAGTCCCAAAGTACAGCTGATCCTGTTAGTTCTAGGATGCCTGAAGACATCTTCAATGAATAAAACCCAGAATTTGCACCTTAAAACACAATGTGTAATTAAAGATTACATTAATATGCGCTTAAAAATATATTCCTTTACTATTTATTCCTTTAAATAGGTACATATCAATGCACTTAAGGTAAATAGGCTGACCTTGCACTGTGACTTGTTGTTTCACACATGGGTCTTACCTCACACACTGGAGTTTCCTTTGACTGGCATTTCTATCATTTCAGAGGCCCTTTTGCATTTTGTAGGGGACATCACCTCTTAAAATGGCACTTTGTGAATGCTTTCAACCAACACATCGCATAGATCCACAGATCCAGAGTTTTTAAACCACAGTTTAAGTTCATTTCATTGCTGCCTCTCAGCGTTGAGGCTCTTGGTGCAATTCCGGACCTGAGGTGTTATCTGTGTGGAGTTCTCCCTGTGTTTGCATGATTTTAGGCTCTGCTCCTGGTAAATCAGTTAGAAATGGATGATTTTGTTTTTTACAAATCAGTTAGATTAGAATTTAAAAAAAAAGCCTTACACTCTGGACACTCCACTTAAAGCACTTTACAGGTAATGGGGTCTCCCCTCCATCACCACCAATGTGTAGCCCCCACCTGGATGATGTGACAGCAGCCAGAGTTGTGTCAGTCCGCACGCCAGCTCAGTGGGGAGAACAGAGTAATGAAGCCAATTCATGGATGGGGATTATTAGGAGGTCATGATTGGTAAAGGCCAATGGGAAATTTGGCCAGGACACCAGGGTAACACTCCTAATCCTTTCGAGAAGCACCCTGGGATATGTAATGACCACAGAGAGTCAGAACCTCAATTTTACATCTCATTGTCCCTGTCACTAAACTGGGGCATTAGGAACCATACAGACCACAGGGTGAGCGCCCCCTACTGGCCCCTCTAATACTGTACCTCTTCCAGCAGCAACCCTAATTTTCCCCAGGAGGTCTCCCATCCAGGTACTGGCCAGGCTTACACCTGCTGAGCTTCAGTGGCTGCCATTTGTGAACTGCAGGGTGATATTACCAGGTGCCTTGGTTTTGTAGTTATTAATAGGGGATTTCCAACCTTTTGTCGTACCTTCACAGCAAGTCATAAACATCCTAGATGTTGTTTTCTGTGAATCAACCTAGTAACATTTCAGATGAGAAAATACATTTTCTACTGTTATCTCCTATAGCCACAATATGGAGCAGGCACACTTTTGTCATGTTGTTGCAACACTCCACAGTCCAATATTGGAAAAGAGGATTGACACTGAGACCATGAGAACAGATTCCAGTTTGGGCTTGCATCAGTTTCTGAAAACACTGCCAATATACTGAAGTTACGAACAATCAGAATTCCAGCAAATGTGTTGAATTCTCTTGTACTGCCAAGATTTTATGCAATTCTTCAGGGTGAGACTAAAAATACCACATGTTCATATAACAGCAGGAAAATGATTAGAGGAGACTGGCCTCTCTGTTTTTTTAGTTGGTTCTAATACCTAGAAAGCAGTTAATTTTCCAAGAAGACTACATTTTAAACTGAAATGATGTTTTGGGGAGCATTTCACTTTGTACTGCCTGTTTGGCATTATGAGACTCCTGTGCCATGTAATTTGTGGTTGCTGTAGCACTGTTGGTCTTGTTCTCTTAACCTTTTTTAAGTGTGTGTGTGTTAGTCTGATTGCATACCTGCCTGTCATCCAGACTAAGTAGTCTTCCAATGTGTTGTCTGGACATTGTGTAAAAGTGACCAGTGTCACCACTGGTGTTTAAAAGGAGTCTGGTCCAGATAAGACTAGTAACAAACAGCAATAAATGTGTTTCTTGGTTGGCATAATTCCTTTAACTAACTGTTAAATACCTGTAAGTGCTTAAACATTAATAATGGGAAACTAAATCTGTGAAATTAAAGTGAATAAATGAGCAAAACCATTATTATCTACAGTGCATACATTGTGTACACAACAGCATACTGTATATGATAATTTGGTACTTCTCAGTAGTATGCACTGTCATGATATTTTCATGCTGTGTAACATTTTCTTTTTACTGTAAACTGTGAGGAATCTGGACAGAATGGATTGCATGGATTGTCACTCATATAGGTGGCTATCACCTACTGTAAGTTTTTATGATAGCCACGATATCATATTTATGATAGCCACAGGAAATGCAACAGTGAAACCAGGAGATGGTGATAAAGTAGGCTGTAAACTAACAAAGAAGTCCATAGTGCACTGCTTGGGCGAGACCTGGAAAGACACATTTTGGAGAATGACTTTCCATTGATTGATTTGAAGCACACAAAGCACACTCAAGCACATCGGGGACCACAATTTCTGTGCTCTTACAGACATTCCCATGGTTTCTCACACCCACTTAAATGTGAGCATGAATCACAGCAGCCAGCAATCAGAACAAACGCACCCTGACACACAGCTGCATCTATTCACACTGGTCTCCCTGAGGTCAGGACTGCCTTCGTGGCAGGTGAACAACTTATTATACTAACACTGGGAGAATCTGGATGTGACCGTTGGATCAATTAGCTACTGTACCAACAACCACATGAACTAGTTGAGCTGAATGGTCACTTTTTTTCTAAGTGTTTAAGTTCTGGCATGATTACACTTAAAACACTATTGAATAAAATGCATTTGAATATGGTGTACTACCCCAAGATTCCCAGTATTATGCAGTGCAATCCCCTGCATATTTTATAGAATGTATAGGAATTCAGAAGCTATTCAAAATATGACTTTCCACTTGCATGCAAATGGAATATTTCTTGCCGTCTGTTGTCCTCTGTCAATCTTCATTTTATAAATAGCTTAGAGCCCCAACCGTCTGAGAGTTAGTGACGGTCATTAAACCTGACAATAGTTTTGTTTGAATCTCTACAGCAGGGGTGGACTCTCTACACTTTATACAACTTTATTGCACATCCAAAAAGGGTAGAAGTTTGTCTTCAACAATCATCATAAAAAAGAAAAAAAAACAAATAGCAGTCAAAATAAAATAAATACATGTTTAAAACAATATAGTCATATTCTATGTTTTTTTAACTAAATCTCAAGGGTCTCTTAATTAACGAGCTACAGTAGGCAACACTGCACTCCTCTCTGTGCGCAAAAATAGTGCAACAATACACATATCAAGCTCCGCCCATTTTACACTATCATTGCACAAGAGACTTCTGCAAATATCTCCAGGTCAGACAGACATTATGTCTACCAAGAATGGTGGACTTGGGTTTTCCAACAATTCACACATGCTGGAAAAAATCCTCCTAAAGAAATGAAGCCACAGAAATTTCTATCCAGTTTTTTACATTTGTCTTGTCTATGCATGTGGTAGTCTCCCTGAAGTCTGCACAGACAACTTGAGGCTAAGAGCTGAGGTGCTGTATAGATAGTTATGCTTGGAAAACTATTCTTTCATCTTGATCTTCGTCTGTAATCAGTACAGAGAAATACAGTACAATCTGTTGAACAAAACATGTACTGTATATTATCCACAGATCTACAGTAAACTCAGCACAGTTTAGGCACACCACCTAACTTCGCTAAGTGTAAAACCCAGGTCGGAAAACATTTCCATTGTTTATGGGAATGTACTGTACATACTGTGTATTCAGAGATTCTAGCAGAAGGTAAAGACAAAGGTATCTTTGATCTCTAGAGTGAATCCACAAAAAATACATTTGAATTAAAAACTGTTCCAAAATAAGAATTTCTTATGTCTCAGCCCCCTCTGGTGGAATTATTTCTTCTTTATAAAGATTAGTAGAATCTGTAATGTTACCTTTAAACTCACCTGGTATTGGTTTATCAGTTCTGGTTCTTTAAAACAGATTTCCTTTACTATTCCTGAAATGCTTATTGTCATGCCAATCTTTAAACACAACCTACCACAGATTATCTCACATGTGGTTATTTGTGGTACCTCACCCAATGCTTATGGGTTTAGCTAATGTACAATGAAGCACGTTCTTACCCAAACTCAGAGGATAATTCTGAGTTTAGAATATAGAAAGCCAATAAACTCCAAGGGTCTAGGGGCGCAGATACAGTAATCAAATTGTTTACTACCAAGTGAAAGTCAATTTTATCTAACCTATCCTGAGAGCCTAAAACAAAAAACTAATTTGTATAAAAGTGAACAAAGCATAAAGTTACATTTAGAGATAACTCCTTCAAAATATCTGATGGTTGGGTACGATACTGTACCTCCAAGTTTGAAAGCGCTCTTTTTGAAATGTCTGAGAGAAGACAACTGTGCAAGTAAGATACAGATGTGGTTACACCTGAAAGGTGACTGATGAAGTGAATGATAAACTAGGTTAAACTAATATTGACAACTGATTTTTTCCCAGCACTGTACTAAAGTCCATCAGTGTATATCAGTATATAAATACTGCAGTAAAAAGCTTAGATTCACACACAGCACGGTCAGCAGTGAATCCTTTTCATTCCTACTAGGACAGAGCAGTGATGGAGAAGCTGTTGTTTCTGTTAGCTTTGCTGGCCTGTGGGTCAGGCGAACCTCAAGGTAAGACTTAAAGACTAATCCTGTTCCAAACTGCAGATATATTAGGTCAGACTACAGCAAAAGTCAAATTTAATTCTTTGATTAAAAAAACAACAGGATTTAAAAAGCACGGTACATTCACCCCAGAATGACACTCTGTAATAACTTCAAGAGAAACAAAAAATAACTGTGATTTGATTACAGTGTTGAATTATGTCTGCATACAGTGGTTCTCCCTTCTGTGTTTAGTTTTATAAGAATAAACATTTTGGATTTGCTGCAGAACTTAATTCAACTTAACAAAATTGAAGTCTGCCACTTGTTTTGCCATTAGCTTTTCAAAAACAACCATGGAGGATACTGAACAGCAAATTACATGCAGACTAATAAATGTTTTGCTGTTCACAGCAATACTAATTTTATAAAATGTATTACATTTGTTTTTTACCGTATTTACAAAATCACAATTGCACAGTTTCTACCAATAGAAAAGCCCTTTGTATGAAGTTAGCATTATAAGTTCACCATAGCATCAATCACCATGCAATTAGGACTGATACAGTACAGTATCTTGTTCCAGAATAAAAAACACCTAATGATTTCCAGATGTCTAACCATGATGTCAGCCAAACAAGGACACTGATGCCTGGAGATCAAGGGCGCTAGCTCTATAGCCAGGGTGCAGCTGAGCTGCTCCACCCAATCTATTACTCAGAGGGTAGAGTGGTGTGGTTTGAGTTTGAGACCACTCTCAAACTGAGTTACCTGAAAAGGTCATACTCCAGAGGGACCTCAATCTAGTGAGTTCCTAAAATCCTATCACCATCGTGTCATGTTTCAGTTGCTGGTTACTATTCTGTAGGAAAAGCACACAGACCAGGCAGGACGCTGTACTTACTGACTGTCTTGCTTCATTGTCCCATTTGGGAAATTTTGCTTTGCAGGCTGGTACAACATACTGTATAACACAATATATACCCAAAGAAGGCTCCACAGCCGATACATTGTGTTTCTTTTCTTCTCTTTTCAGCACGGGATAAACCTTTGCTTGTAGCTACACAATACATAATACATTTCCATCCATCCATTTTCTAACTACGTCTTACACCTCTGGGTTGCAGGGGAGCTGGAGTCCAGCCCAGCAAGCAAGCAACAGGTGTAAGGCAGGGTACACCTGGAACAGGACACCTGTCCATCACATAGCAGACACACAGACACAACCACAAACATGCACAACATAATACATTTAAAACAACAAGGACCCCTTAACCAATAAGAAACATATGTGTATGAGATGAGAAAAACAAGTTAGAAAAAAATGAATAAAAATTAGATCATCAGTACGTGAGATACAGAAATGTTTAATAATGAAAGAAAATATATAATCAGTTGCCCATCTTAAGCAGGTTAATAGCAGTGGGAATTAAAGATAACTTAAACCTTAATCTGGGGAGACACCAAGTACTAAGTTTTCATTAAAAACAAAAATGTCACAGACTTGTTTAGTTTACCAGTGATTCTTAATAAAATATTTTTGTTCCTCCCACATGATCATTTCAAGCATTCAGATGTTGAGCTTTGTGTAGTATCATGCTGGCAGATTGAGTGGTGATTTTTGGGCTCTGTGCCTTTCTGTGCAGATCTGACGGGGAAGATGTTCACCTTTCCAGGGGAGTCCAACGTGAACTATGTGAAGCTTATTCCTAAGAAATGGGAGTCTTTTTCTGAAGTCACGGTCTGCCTTGACTACGCCACTGACTTGCAGCGTGGTTATTCTCTCTTCTCCGTGAACACACCAGGCCAAGACAATGCTCTCCTTTTATATAAACTCAGGCCTGGGCAATATCGAATGCATGTCAACGCCAAACAGGATGATTTGTACGACGTGCCGGAGGAGACAGAGTTTCCACATTGGACTCATGTCTGTGTAACCTGGGAGTCCAGCAGCGGGCTGTTTCAGCTGTGGGTCAATGGGAAGGGAAGCATAAGGAAAGGGATAAACAGATCAGGCCTGATCCAGAAAGAACCATTTATTGTGCTGGGTCAAGAGCAGGACAGCTATGGTGGTACATTTGACAAACAGCAGTCGTTTGTTGGCCAGATATCCAATGTCCACATGTGGAATCAAGTCCTGTCTCCTTGTGAAATACAGAATGTTCATTTAGGCAAAGTGTTTGATCCAGGGAATATCTTGAGCTGGAAGTCAATGAGCTTTGAGAGCAAAGGGTATGTGATACTGGAGGAAATAATAGGCAACGACAAGTGTCGCACTTCATCCTTGGACCCAACAAGATGGTAAAAAAAGAATATTTTTGGTTTAAATCTTCATTTGTTTCTATACAGTAGATTATAATTTGTGCTATTTGCTTAAAGGTGCAATTAGACAAGACGCCTGCTCCTTTCCAGCCAATGTTTTCTAAAAAATATGTAAAAATATATGTAAAAATAAAAAGAAAATCCTTCATATGACAAATTCTGTATTTCTGTCCTTAAGAGTCATCCCATATTAACTATTCTAAATTCTAAGAATCTAGTTTAAAAGCAAAATGAGAATTTAAAAGCACAGCATTAGTGCCTACTTGAATTTTGAATTCAAGTGGTCTTATTTTGTCCATCATCTGAAATGCTAATCATATTTAAACACCACAAGTGTATGGTTCTGGCATTTGCTTTTCTAAAGAAAATCTGAGGGTCAGTTGTGGAAATTCTGGTTTTGGTAACAAAGAATGCCCCGTAAATGAACAACATATACAACTGTTCCTTGACCAAATGTTCAGCACAGCACACTATGTTTTGGACATAAAGTCATTCTATTACTACAGTACATGTCATTTCTACTTGCATAAAAGCATAATGAATGATGCTTTGTCTCCAGTATGTCGCAGGTTATTTTCTTTCAAGAAAAATGTTGTAAAAAAATGTTAGGTCCTCCATTGCATTCAAAGAGTCAACCTCAATCTTCTTTATTGTGAAAATATTCACCAATTGTGAATGTTACATTTAGTTAAGCATACATAATTTATGCAACACAAACTTCTGTAATTTTTACAATGATGTTGATACACTGACTGAGAAAAACTTTTTGTGTTTTCAACTATGAGACACGGTTAACCATTTTATCTGTAAATACTGGATTAACAATAGTTTTATTCCAGTGTTTGAGGCGCCATTTGTTTTTATTGAGGTGTATACTAATTAACACCTCATTATTCTATATACATCTTGGTTCTATATAACCATTTTTTCTATTTAATTTGTCTTGGTTCTATACTCTCTTTTGTGATCATGGATTTTAATCTGATGATTAATGTCACTACTTTTAAAAATAAAAATAAAAGGAAACTCTGGGTTTACTGAAGCATGCAATCACTAGTACTGATAGTAGAAATGGCCTTTTTTTCTGAACTCTTTCTTGGTTCATTATAAATGTACATTATAAAAGGCAATCATACATCCTATTTACACTATGTGTGTGAATCACCGTTTTTTCACTCTGTCTTGGTGCTCTAACTGTTAGCCGCTTTTCGTATTACCATCTGATGTGGTACTAGCAAAATCAATTTTGTTGATGACATTTGTGACAAAAGTGTTCGTCAACTAACTGATCTTCATTTCAGCTAATGATGAAGAGAAACACTCACCATAATAGTCCACGATGACGATGATCAAGACTAAACGGCTTTGCGTTTTTTTTGTTTGAGTAAACGGAGACGAGACTAAATTGTTTGACTAGAATTCAGATGGAAAATAATGTTGTCACATGAGATTCACCATTCACTCATTTGCCTGTTGTCCCACAATAAGTTAATAAATAATACTACTGTTCTGCATCCCACCCCCTTACCCTCCCCCCGCCCCAGAGTTCACTATTCAAATAACCCTTAAGGCTCAACTTTTCCTTCTATAAAAACAGGGACAGATCCCCTTTTCTCTTTCGTTGCCTTGCATTAGTTCTACAGTAGGTGCAGGCACCTGTTCTTCTCTGTCTTAGGCCTTAGCTCTCTTCCCCAGTGACTAGCATGCCTACCGTAAAATAAAGGGCTAAACTTTGGGTTTATTCCCCAAAGCCACTTACACAGAAACTTACACATGTCTTGCCACATTATTATCTTTGAACCTATTAGTGAGATGTTATGCTCTAGGAGTAAGCTAGCTTGCTACGGGGAACCTGTCACTAAAACAATGAAATGGATTAGATCGATAAATCTTTAGTAGTACTAGGCTCTGAGGTTCTACCGTGCGTTCAGCTAGAAGAAAAAGAAAAAGCTCAGGAGTTTGGTAGTACAGTATTTCACGTACAATGAGCAAACCAAGAAAACGTCCTCTAAAATATTACCTAAACGAAAAGAAACAATGTGGCTACATTATGAGTAAAAAGAATCCAACACATTTGAAGCACCCTCTGAGGCAACACCACCCAGACATCTCTGCACCGATAAGGTGGTAGTCATGTAATTAAATAGAAAACCAGGCAAGAGTAATGCATATTTTACAATTTGCATATTGGGAATTAATAGGTTATTCTTGGCTAGTACTTACCAAATACAAATTAAGTTACTTCTGTAAAATGTGAAAACTCATCATAAATGTCAACTTCTTAATGGTGCTCTGCCATGAAGTCAATTCAATTTTTAATCTTATTTTAAAAAATCAGTGTGTATTTTTTGTGCACTGAAATTCTATTTTCTAGGTAACTCATAAAGTAATTACTATATAGTTATTTCATGTATTGGCAAGGGCCTTTGCGGGCTAAATTAACAATGACAGCACTTTGAGTACTTTTAAAAGCCTTTTAAAAATGCACAGAATTTCAGTTAATTAACTCTGCCAAAATGGACGTCATTATTAAGAATGTCTTCTACAATGTCTCTGTGTGAGATTACCCTTATTGCATGATTTATTGCATTTAGCCTTTGACCTCTAAAGGGATTAATATATTTTGCATTGTGGAACAAATATTTGTCCTTTGTGATACAGTAAATTAGAACTTTTGCTTATTGTATCATACATCTTTGTTTTCTCTGCTCACTGTCAATTTTTTAGAATATTTTCTTAGGTCTTCCACAGATCAGTGTCTTATATCAACTGAGTAGAGAGACCCTAACCTGCAGAAGACCAAAGAGAAAAGCCCAGTATTCCAACCACATTTATGTCTGCTGCAACCCAGTGTGGACCATTGAAGAGTTAAATAAATGCTTGAATTTCAAGTTTTAAGTTATGTTTAATGATTTCTGTCAGTGTTTTAAATGTAAAATTGTTTATGGTTCTTTTATATTTGTAGAGTAACAGTTCAAGTTTCTAATCTGCTGTACACATTTCTTGTTTTACTTGGTAATATGAATTTAAATGCTTTCAAATTAGCCTTAATTCTAAAGTAAAAAAGGATCTCATTGCCTAATTTCCTTTCCTTAATTTCCTAATATTTCCATAATTTTCCAAGGATTAAAAATCTATTGAACTAAAACTTTTATTCACTTTATTTGACCAAAATAACTGCATGACTAAAATGCAGTTCAGATCTATTTTATTTTGCAACTTTTACTTTGTTTTCTATTAAATATTTTACTTCAGATAAAATTTATTGAACATGTGCAGCCAAGGGCTGTAACACAGGAAAAAAAAAACATACAATCCCCCCTCTGACACATTAGTTACTGGAAATATTTTAGAAATTCACAGAAGTATGAAAGGATTTCTCTGCTCTCAGAGGTTTTAACCCCTTTGAGGCATTTCAGTTTTTTATTGTTATCTACAATCATTTTGCAAGATCTTTCGAGCACCTGACCATATGCTGCCAGCTGCACTCTTCCAGTGTTTTATACTCGGCTTCACAAGTTTAGAGTTAAGACAAGTGTGAAACGGCTGGTCTTTAATCTAAAGTAAGCGCTTTGAGTGGAGTCTCCAGAAAAGTGGTATATAAGTGTAAGCAATTATTATTATTATTATTATTATTATTATTATTATTATTATTATTACCCTTGGAGAGATTATTGTGAACAGATGTAGCTGAACGTCAGCGTGCATTTGTTCTGCTGGTTGGCTGCTGTGATTCACATCTAATGAGAAACATTGCAGGGTGGTGCCTGTTGCTTTCTTTCAGCAGGAATCCTGGAAGAACCTTTGGTCCCTGGTGAGATGTTGCACAATGAACAAACGGATGATGCAGCAAACAGATCTCTAAAGGGTGCTTAAGTCAAGAAATGTCAAATTGAATGTTTACACACTCTCCAACAGCTTTGAAAAATCATCTGGAACAGTTTTAAGGTTCTCTGTTGCAGGATGCTGGCCATCACTATGACTGAAATGTTATTGTTATTGCTTATTGCCACATTTTGAGAGAACTCCTTAAAAATATCTGATGTTTGGGTACAATATATCCAAGACTGCAAGCGCACTTTTTGAAATGTCTGAGAGAAGACATCCTGAAACTCAACTGTGTACATAAGATACAGAAGTGCTTACACCTGGGCCTGATCATTTTTATAATGTACACAGTTTTAGAAAGATCTGTAAAGGGTGCTCAAATCAAAAAAATGTCAAATTGAATGTTTACACACTCTCCAACAGCTTTGAAAAATCACCTGTAACAGTTTAAAAGTTCTCTGTTGCAGGATGCTGGCCATCGCTATGGCCGAAATGTTATTGTTATTGCTCATTACCAATAATTCACTGGTGCACCCAGTGAAAGGCTTTGTGTATCTCTACCCAAACCCATAGGAGTTTAACATTTTAAAATATAAATATTTCCGTTTTGTATAACACGAGCCTCTTTTTTCCCCACATCAATTATTTCACATTCAGCATGTTACATTTTTGCCAAATGTAAAGAAATCACGAAGGTAAAGCATTCATATAACAGACTGTGAAGTTGCGTGACGTTGAAGTCACTGGAAATGGGCATATGCAGTTTAAGAAGAGAGAAAACACGTTTTTCTTCACAGCCAAAACGTTGTGTTTTCTCTCTTCTCTTTTCAGCATGGAATAAACAACTATGACTTGTTCCTTTGCATGCTGACGCAGCTAATCACCTGAACTACTGTACATACAGTACTGTATAGTTTAAAACGAGGATATTGTATACGCGCAAAAACAAGCCTTACTCACCCGATTCCAATCGGTAAGCCGCCAGCAAACATGACGCACGGAGGACGAAAAGGTCACCATCATCAGCACACAATTCGTTAATGGGCATGCATAAAATCGAAGCAGCGCACGTGTGTGTACCTACTTTAGGTCGCCAACGCTGTACGCGCTAGTAAGATTTAAATATACAGGTTTACGCAGTGTGTTGTCTGTACAGTATGTAAGTGTACTGTCTGGCTCTCTTCCTCCATGTTGTTGCTAGTCTACTTGTACGTTAATGCTAGTTTCCGCAGTGAAGGGCCAGTCTATTAACTTGCAGTCTAGTAGTATTGTCGTTTGTTTAACTGAACGGACTGAGCTCAAGTTTAAAAAAAACCAAGCGTAGGTGGGTGGGTGTGAATGGTTGAGAGCTTATATCGGAGGGAAAACAGTTGTGTTGTTATTAAAGCTATAGAGTGTTCGATTCTGAATTCAAATATTCATATTAGAAGACAATTTGGTAACTTGTACTAGTTTTTGTTCACTGTTTGCCCTTCACCTCATCGTTGTGTGTTGTGAATATTCGGGTTTTTCTTTAATTATGCGCGCTGTAATAAAAGCCTCACGCTTTGCATTGCCGTTCTCCAGAGATCAGCTGTTTTTTTACGCACCGCCACCATCTTACAGATGAGACACTTTGACGCCAGCTATGATTTCACAACCACTATACATGATCTTAAACGTGGAGAAGACTGGTGTGTTTGCTCGGTGTTGTACTCGAGACCCCTCGAGTTAACGCCTCAGTAGCAGGGTGTAGACATTTTCAAAACCAAGAGCTCAAGCTCCAAGTTTGCAATTTAAAGTTTTCCAGAGCAGAATGACCTAATGTACAGCTTGAGACCTGGGAGTACGACTGTGGCTTCAACACAGGCGTCCCCCAGTTGGGAGCAGTGTACTGTATATTCAAAGAGGAGAGGGTGAGCCACACACTACATAATGCTCTTGGGCTCCTTCAGAGTCATGTGTTTGTACAGGGCAGTTCAAAAACCCAGAGGCTTCCTTGGCCCCAGCGATGTCCTGCAAGACTTCTCCAAAATACCATCACGCTAGGATCCCACCTACACTCGAGAGGGAAATTCTTCCAACTGTCTGAACAAACACTGTGTTTGAGGTCCAATTTATAAAATTTCACATATTGAAAATCGATTCAGGAGTGCAGAGAGAACAATAAAAAAAGGAGATATTACTCCAGCAACAGCCCTCCAGACTGAATATCAAGATGCAGTTCTATGGTTCTGTAGGTCCACATTTGGCTTATAGTTAGTGTACCACGTTTTCTTTAATGTTTTACTCTAACCATTCAGAATTATTTCTTTAATAGTTGTTATGCCAGGCCTTTAGGTGGAAAAAAGAGGCACAGTGAAGTAATTATTCACAAAATCTGATCAACACTGAAGATTACAGAGATTATTACAGGAGTGAATAATAATGTGGTAATAGGGAAACAGAAAGGAGAACAGCAGGTAGCCGAGATGCACAGGAGAAGCAGTCGGGTCTGGGATGGAGACTGGAGGGGATGATAGTTAGCAAGTGATAGCATCTGCAAATTGGAACCAGAAGGCTGTGAATGGATAAAAAACTGTGGGGTAACTCCTGAAAAAAACCTAAACCATGACCAACCACACACTCTCATTAGTGACTCAATGTCAGAGCCCTGAAGGCTAGTTCCTCAGGGCTTAAATAGTGTGCAAGGTTCCAGCCTGATCTCGTTAGTGATGGCCCTGATGAGCTCCTTCCACGTGGCCGTGGTGATCGAGGGTGCTGATGCAGGAGCCCTGGAGCTCATCAGGGCATCACATCTTGTAAAACAAAGACAAAGTGTTTCTATTCCCAGTTGTAATTTATTAACTTCCACACAACCGTTTATCAGCAATTGTGTTTACTTTGAGTTTTAAGCTAAACATAAACTTTGGTAGCATTCTTTTACTGATTCCACTCTTCACTGGCTTTCCACAGCAACATCACTGTTTGAAAGCAGCTGTAAAACACCTTTGGAAGTTTTAATTTTGCTGTTACAAATATTTACTGTTAGTCACAAAACTATCATGATGATAAATAAGAAAAGCGAATCACTTGGTTCTACAGATGTTTTAAAAATCATGCCCCACATCCTTCAGTCTGAGGCTGAAGTTTATGTTGTAAGGCATGTTGTCAGGACAGCCCACAGTAAAAGTAAAACTCAAAGATACAAAGCGAGCATCAGAGGTGAAATACACTTTCAGGTGGGGGTAGCTGACTGAGTATTCCCCCACCTCCACTATCAATTTCTATCTTAATTGGTTAATAAGCTGTGCAGTGCCATAAATGATTGTCATCTGACCATTCCATGTACCCTCCCAGCTTACATCCTATAAAACTCCTCCCTAGTCCTTTTCACCTTCATCGCTGGATGAAATAAGGAAGGTTTCCATAGCAACCCCTGGACACTTGTGCCTTAGTGTCCCCTTCTTGAACCTGCAGGGGTAGTACATTCACCCCCTACCAGTCCATAACAATGTTTATTAGTATGTATTACCAACTACATACCAACTACATACCAACTCTTATCAGGTTGTAGTACCACCATCCACTAGTCCTCTCCATCAAGGTTGTGTTATATCTCCCTTGACAGTCCAATAAACATTTTTTAGATATGCTAGGCAGCTGGTTCAGCAGTGTCAGTATACATGAATATATGGCTTTTCGTAGAGCTTTAACCAGAGGCACAAGCTGGGGTGATTCAAAATTATTCTAATACTAAAGTGTAGTAACATATATATAAGTATTACTAAAGTAATCAATATTGATTATACGAGAATCAAAAGTTAAACTAATACCTGTAATTATTAATGGTGATTTCAGTATAAATAATAAGAATATAAAATGAAATTAAATTATTCTGTCCCTTCAATCTCTTCATTGTCACAATGCCTCATACCCTAAATGTGATGCAATGAATTGATCAATGAAACAAGTCCAAGAAACAATTCAAGTCAAGCAAACAGGGTTTCATGCCAGGAGACCAATGTGGATTTGCTGCAAATAAGTTTAAAATGATCTCTTGCAGGTGATTTTGCAAATTTCTAAATCAAGACTTCTAAAATCTAAAAATGAGGCTTTTGAATATTCAGATTTTTAAATAAAATATTCTAAAATTGTGTTGACAGTATGTTGCAAAAAAATGGTTTAACTTTTATGTTATTAGAAACAATAGGTGAAGACAGGATATAACTTAAAGCAGTATACAGTACTGTTTTTTTTTGTGGAAAAAAGGACTGAAACCTGAGATTTGGTTTGGAAGACCTTGGAAGAGAGCAGCCAATGTCTGTCAGCGTACGTGTATATAAGTGCTGTAACAAAACTCTTCACATTCACAGACTGCACAGTAAGCTAGAAACCCTTTTCATTCCTACAAAAGCAGAGATCCTTGATGGAGAAGGTAGTGTTCCTGTTGACCTTGCTGGCCTGCGGATCAGGAGAACAAGGTAAGAATTTATTGAACCATCCCGGTCTGAGATGAAGAGATTGCTGCAAATGGGTGAGGAAGCATGAAGCAGTTTTTCGATAAGAAAAATGGGAAGAATTTTTTTTTGTCAGAAAACAATTATCTTCTCATCATTAAATAGGACGATACTACAGATGGATGTGTTAGAGAGCTGAGTCTTTTAATAATGCATTTGGGTTTTGGGTATTTGCAATAGAATGACAATTAATAGAATACTTCTCACATGTATTATATTAAAGTGCTAAAATGTTTAAGTTCTTTGAACTGTTTTGAATTTGCATTTAGGATTATAATGTTTGGATTCTTCATTAACAAGAATTTACTTTATATAAAATTGTTATAAATATTTGTGAAAGACAGTTTTACAACAAGTCTTTGCTTGTCTCCAGGATTTTCCCGTATTTGGCAATATTTAAACGTGAAGGGTTTGAGTTTCTATTTTACTTTGAAGCGTGAAGATGTACTGTAATTCTGTGTCAGGATGTCACTTTGTCTCATCATATCTAGCAGTGCAAAGCTTTCAGCAAAGATGGGTTGAAACGGATCACTCTAAAATTTCTAATAGCGTTTACCGTACTGCTACAAAGTTCTTAGTCTTTTTTAAGATTACCTGTTTTTATTGCCTTGTTAGCAGATTCATTGGCCAATGTTAGCCTTCTTGCCTTTTCTGTCCAGATCTTTCGGGGAAAATCCTGGTCTTTCCTGAAGAATCCAAAGCCAACTATGTAAAGCTGGTTCCTAAGAAAGAAGCACCCCTTCGTGCCCTGACAGCCTGCTTTCACTACGCCTCTGATATACAACGCGGTTATTGTCTTTTCTCCTTAGCCACAGAAGAGCAAGATAATGCTTTCCTCATCTTTAAAAATAAATTGGGTGAATACGAAGTGATAACAAACTCCAAGTCCATCTTTTTTTATGGTGTGCCAGAGCAGAATGACCTGCAGCGCTGGACACACCTGTGTGTGACCTGGGAGTCGGATAGCGGCTTGGTTCAGCTGTGGGTTAATGGGAAGGAGAGCATAAAGAAAGGGGGATCCAGATCAATTCCCATCAGCGGGAAACCATTTATTGTGCTGGGTCAAGAGCAGGACAGCTATGGAGGCTCGTTTGACAAAAGTCAGTGTTTAGTTGGTCAGATGTCCAATGTCCACATGTGGGATCGTGTCCTGTCTCCTTGTGAAATACAGGATGTTCATTTAGGCACAGGGTTTGATCCAGGGAATATCTTGAGCTGGAAGTCAATGAGTTTTGAGATTACTGGGTACGTGATACTGAATGGCATGACTGACAAGAACAAGTGTCACACCTCATCCTTGGACCCAACAAAAGTTTAAAAAGGGGTTCAATGAAAATGGTCTTAATATGTATCTGAATTTAGTCTCCTTACCGCTCTTTAATGTAACCTTCTGTTCTATGTCGAAGGGTTAAAAATTGTTTCTCTGTAAAGCACGTTCAGAAAAACACCAGCTGCAACATTAAAGTATTGGCTGCTAATAAGACCAGGGGCCTGCAGACACAAAGAGTGCTTGTTTTAAGAATCCCAAAGAATTGATTTTGTGTAGAAGGCAAATTGTAACTACCTGCTTTTAGAAAACACTGATATAGTTCAATTATGTAGACATCTTCCGATTAAAGTAGAAGTTTGCTTAACCAATATAAATACATTTTAAAAATATTGTTTCTTTTTGAGACTTAAGCTCTTTGTATTCCTTATCAAGTAAATTTATAAAAGTTCAGCTGTAACGTTTCTTGTTAGAACCATCCTCCTAATTGCAGGAAGGGTGCTTCTCTTTGGCTAAATATACAATAAACTCCTCTTCTGCTTGACAAAAGGTCTCCAGTGGATTTTTTTACTCTACATACAGTATACAGTTTTTAATTTTTTAATTAACTTTTGCTTCACGTGAGATAGCTCCAATATTAGAATAAGGTTATGGAATAGACAATGTTCCACAGTTCAGTTCAGTTTATTTGTTATATGCACAAGTGCAATGAAATGCTTATTTGCACGTCTGCTCCGATACACAGACATTAAGAAATCACCAAAACAAACACAGAACAGCAGCAGCAAAAACAACAGCAAGTTAAATGACATGCAACTTTAAAAAGCCAGGTCAGCCAAGCAGTGCGAGAAGAGAAAAAAACACATCAGTGTGAGTAGTAATGTAGGTGTAGTAATCGAGATGAGTTTACTCGGTGGTAGGGGTAGAGTTCATTAATCTGACAGCTTGCAGGAAGAAACTGTTTGAATGCTTGGTTTATTTTGTGTATGGCATAGCTCAAAAATTAACACTTTACTTTAGAAATGTATTTCAGAAATAACTTTCTTTCCAAAAATAATATTTTTTGTGTATTTTTTGTTATTTGCTTTGTGGAAGGGAACAAACAGTTTTGGTCCGCTTGAGACATTGCTACCATTATAATGACATTTTCCAGTAGTAAAGACAGATTTGTGTGGAGCATTATTTCACATGACAAATCTCAACCATAATGATTTTGTTCCGTATAAACAAATCCAGAAATAATTGAGCAGCATGGTGTCATAAGCATGGTGTCGTTATTTACTTAAAAATAATTGGATTGTCCAATTTTCCCTCTGGTACAGTATAAATGTCACCCTTCTGCATGAGATCCACAAAGCCCCCCAAAAATGTATGGTTGTTTCTATGCACACTCCATTTTTGGCCTAGTGTTTTGTCAACATTGTGTTCTGTGTCATTTTCCGGATGGCAGTCTTGTTTTATTTTCACCTAAACAATTCCTTTAGATACGGCTTCTTCAGTTTTCACAGATAATGAACAACGCGTGTGTGCCTGCCTTCTTTTACTTATAAGTTCCTTGGAAGGAGTTATTTGGCTGTTTTGGGAGAAGCACTGCAGTAACAGTATTGTCTATTGTGGAGTTCTAGGTAATCTGGACACCCTAGAATAGAAGAAATATTATACTCTTTCCACCCATCTTCTAACTGCTCCATCCAATTCAGGGTTGTGGAGAAACCAGTCTATCCTGGCAAGCACTGGGAGCAAAGCAGGCTACTCACAGCCACAAGCACAAACACACCCACACCAGGGACCTTTTTCCCAGAAGCCAATAACCCTACCAGTATGTCTTCAGACTGTGGGAAGAAACCGGAGAAGCCGGAGGAAACCAACACAGAGAGGGAGAGAACAATACAATAAAAGATCCACACAAATAGGTCCACAATTGAACCCGGGACCTCAGTATTGTGAGGAAGCAATGCCAACCACTGAGCCACTGTGCTGAACCAGTTGTCATCCTTTTTTCTTCTCAATTGGGCGAAACAATGAAAGAAACTCCTTTACCTGCAGAGAGTTATTCAAATGATACAAACACTACATTTTACATTGCCTTATGGTAGCTGGTCCTATAAATCTCCGACTTGAACGCTAGGTGGTGTGTTTGTAGCGTCAATGTAAAATGCCTTCTCTTTGTTAAAGCAAAAATGTTTTGTCGTAAAACAAATGCTAGTACCGAGTTTCTCCAGATGGTGGCAGATGTGCGCAAGGCAAAGAGGTGTTACTGTAAAACCAAAAATGCACAACAGAAAACACATGATCTGGAAATCATTGAAAAGAAAAAAATGGTCTCAAAGCAGTATTAATTACAGTCATATCCATCCATTTTCTAGCAGCTCTGTCCAGTCTGGATCTTATCCCTGCAAGCAATAGGCACAAGGCAGAATGCACCCTGGAACTGTCGGCAGTCCATAACAGGGCACACAATCCCACCAGAACCAATTTTCAGGAAGCTAATTAACCTGTACCAATATGTCTTTGGACTGTGGGAGGAAACTGGAGCACCCAGAGGATACCCACAAACAATGAGGAGATTGTACAACCTCCTCACACAGAAACTCCACACCCCCCCAGAACTGAACTCACAGCCCCATCTCTGAGGCAGCAATGTTAACCACAGTGCTGCCAAGTATTAATTAATATTTTTATGGAAAATCACTGTGAAATATTCTTTATAATCTGACCATTTTTTTAAAAAAAAGGTCTTATGAGAGCAAGTGAAGTGGGAAACTGAGGAATAGTTAAGAGATCTTCTCTAGTCTTGTGTCTCTGACAAAGAAGCAATTATGCAGAATACTGTGACCAATTTGTACTCACATAGGTACTGTACATTGCTTTGCATCTGGATTTTACATTAAGAAAAGTGAGGTTCACAACTAGTTTTGAAGTTTTGTACTGGAGTACCATATCAAAGAAACAATGCTTATATTTAACAAGTTAACCTGAATAAAAACTCTCTTAGGATTTGCACAAAACACCTTACATTATCACATTAATTTTCTCCTGACGTGTTTCTTGGGTTTAAGTGTCCTGCACAAATATAATTAACATATTGTTAATTGGCCAAGATAAGGAAAGAAGTCTTAATATTTAATGGTTAAGATATTCAATACTTCAGGTGTTTTGTGCATTAAGGACCATGTGGAGTGGAATTTCCAATATATGAGCTTTCTACAATACTTGTAATAGAATTATACAACGGGATGAGTAATCCAATTACTGTATACTTCAGCGATAATTGGTATCACTTTGTAAAACCAACATACTGCTGGTATATTTCCTCCAAAGCAAAGTATAGAAAAAAGAACCTAAGCATTTTTTCTGCGAGTAACTACATAGCACATCTAAAATTGTCAGAGATGCCAGTCCATGCCTTGTCAGACACACAAACACACCAGGGCCAATTTCCCAGAAGCCAATTAACTAACAGTACCAGTATGTCTTTGGACTGTGGGAAGAAATTGGAGCACCTGGATAAACCAATCCAAACATGGGGAGAACATACAAATTCCACACAGTTAGCACCGTGGTTCATATCTTCACCTAAGAGCCCCAGGTCTGTGAGGCAAGAGAACATACAGTACATCTTACATCTCATTTCCCTGAATGTTAGAGGTCTCATAACATTAACAGCCGTGAGATCTCCGGATTCTGGAATCTCAGTTTGGTGGATAGGCAGTGCTCCAGTCCTTTTGCAGATGAAATGACACAAAGCACAATTTAGAACAATTTTCAAGTATGCTGAGATGTTTCTGACTTTTTTTTAATAGCAAGGTTGAATTCAAGATTGGCGGATGTGGACATTTCTTCATGTGTTTCCTAATCATGCATGGTAAATAAAAGTTAACAGACTTTTTGTGGCAGTGACATTTTTGCGGAAGAAAATGTTTGCCCTTCCCATGAAAAAACTGCAGCTTCATTGTCTGGGAATTTAAATATGTAATGAGACCAGGGAGAGGAGAAATTTGTGACTGTCATATATTTGAATTGTGGTCTGGGATAGAGGCTCCCTGGGTGGTTTAAATCACCAGGAAAACATAAAAAATGTTAAATATTCCCCCGTTTAAGCACTTTGTAGCATTTCACACAGTTCAAGCATTATTTACTGCACCTATGCTAACAGAAAATATCGAAGCTGCAGTAAAGCTTTTGATTTGCACAGTTTCCATTCATTAGCAGCTATTACAGAACCCATTAACTTAATTTACCTTGCTTTAAAAAGCTATCACACTTCATTCATGCCACCTCTTCCCAATTAGCACAATATTGCATCATAACCCGAATCGCTAACAGCAGGACTCCGAGGACACGGCTTGGCTCTGTTCTCAATCTCTTGTAAAAACAGCACGGTGTTTTAATGTGAAATCTATGATACGGCCACAGAATTCAAGCCGGCGAATTAGGAGCGATCAAAAACGGCAAGCTAATTTCCCGTTCCGCTTTTCAGAACGCACTATGGAAATAAATCCAGCCTGTCCTGCATTGTCGGCCTCTGCCCGTCTTCTTTGACCCCTGTGAGTGGGGAGACCCCTCACTGCTCCAACAGGTCAGTAGGAGGTGGAATGAGGTCCCGGGGGTTCAGTTTGGCTACCAGACACACGTCATAGCTGTCGTGCATGAGGACACCATGGGCCACCACGTTCCACTGGTTGTCCCAGGGATCCAGCTCCAGGATGTCCTTGGTGATGACCTCATGGCGATCTGTCGGAACACACAGCCCCGTGTTATTGACAATGTACCAGCACACATGCCGGCAAGCCAAGGCAGGGCATAGCCATCAACACGCGGTCTTAAAAAAGAAAGAATGTTCCAAACCCAAAATGTTTCTTGCACTTTCTTTGCTGTGCAGATGTGACTGAAGCCAGTGTGATCTGACATGCTACTTGGGCCTTTTGGTGCTCAGGGATGAAAAATGGGGCTGAAGTTTTCCACCGATCCTGTGCATTTTACCCACACTGAAGCTCTGGAAAAGTTTTATTAGTGTGTCTTGTATTTTACACGGTCATTTCTCTAGTTTGTAGTTTTAGCTTTGTGTGGTTCGGATGTCTCTTACCTAAACTGTATTTTTTAGATAAGAGATAACTGACAAATTGCAAACACACAAATGACAAAACACGCTGTTCCTGTTTTACGGAAAAAAGAATAATTACTCTTACACTTCACACCACTTCTTTGTTTAAGTCATATGCCAGCCAGCAGAAAGCCATTCAGTGTATTAAAAATAATCCACAGTTAAGATGCATCTTAGACTGCCTCGTGCAGAACCTCTTAGAGTACATCTTCATTTGGAGAGAGGACTCCATTCTTGCAATGTGATTGAAGCTCATTTTCAGAACTAGTGAAACAAACATGCCTGACCGGAAGAAGACTTTGGGAGCAAGAGACATGAATAGACACAGGCAGGTCTTTGTGCGGTGTTTTATTCAGTCGTGTGAGAGAGGAAGCTGGCACGAGCAGGCCGAAAACGGCTTACCTGCCCCGTTGTAGGCTCCGCACACATACAGCTTGCCTTCTACCACGCCAGCATTGGTGGCATTGGTTCGCAGGGAGAGGAGGGGGGAGGGCAGCGGGGGGCCTTCTCTCCAGAAGTCCCCATCGGGGTTGTAAATCTCCACGTTGTCAAGGCAACGCCGAGCCTGGCCGTGATCCGCCCCGAGACACCCAATACCGCCTAAAATAAGAGGCAACACCAACACCAACTGAGCTGCAGCCAGGTGAGGGGCTCCTGTTGCTGAGTGGGAGGTTACTGACCCAAGGACACTGGTCTGACACCGGCAGCTGGCGAATACAAGCTAATACTTGTTTCTAACTGTTGGGTAACAACTCAGGTCCTTTTTTTTCTACTTATATATAGCTTTCAACTGATTCCAATCCAAAGCAGGCTCTTCATTAATTTTTTTAGAAAAGCAGGCCTCAGCTGTCACAAAAAACAATTGCCCTCAAGTCCCTATAGCTCCAAATGGTCTTCTGGCAATGATTATATTCCATTGCTTTTTTTATACCTCTTTCTTAATGAGAATTGCTTGACAAGGACCTTCTGAAGGACACATTTGTCAGCAGCGCATGTTAAAGTTAAACGTTTATTAAAAATGTTAACAGAACATTTGTGACTCTTTCTTCACTGTAATGTAGCTTCATATTCTATTTTGTATATGATATGCCTGTGTTATTTATGATTTTTCCTTCTGTTCTTATAACTTTCCGTCTTTCCATTGTACTGCATCACTGTTATTTCAAGAGCAACACAAGAAATTCCTAACAACCCAAAGCGCTGGTTTGACTTAGATATTATATACAGTATATAAAGGTATACTCCAGCCTGCAATGACCTTGATTTCCACTAGGAGAGCTCTCACATTTGCAAGCCAAAGAAAAGGGACTTTGGAGTAAGATCAGCCAGCTGTTGAGCAGGCCGATAAGATGAAAGGCAAGGCTCTGCTGGACCATATCTTGAGACTGGATAACATTTCAATGAATTTCATGGACTTCATAGCCTTCAGACTACTTTGCTTATTATTTATTTTGTCAATAATCTCAACAATAAGCAGAAGGCACCCTAAGTATGCATGACGTAGGTAATCTAGCTGACAAAACACAGTCTTGGACTTTATATCACCTATTTTCTGTGTTGGATTGTGGAGGGCTTTACTGACACACCGTTTTACTGATTTTACAGTTTTATTGGCAAATCTTTGGTGTTTTCATAATATACTGCACCTCAGATAAATTAATAAATATAATTTAAGGTTTTTCTAAAATATCAATTAATAGCAGGATGTTTTCATACATCTTTAAAGCAAATGCCAAGAGGAGAAACTAACATAGAGCATACTTGGAATCATTTCACAATTGTTCCTTCAGCACTATAATTCCCAGTCTTTTTTAGTCCCCCTTTCCAACTGTAGCAGGAGCTACTGTAATTTCAACATATTTTTTATCTTCATTTATTTTACTAGGAGTTTTCCTTCCCAGCTCGGAAGAATGAACAGTTCTTCAAAATCATTATGCAAGTGACCTACTTCCCAGATTATTATGTAAATTACAGATTATTATGTAAAAAACTATTTTGCACTCATACCGTGGAATTATTTTAATACCGTCGTCATCTCAATGTGGCACCTACTGTACAGTAATTCTTTGGAATTGTTGCCTTCTTGTGTGTTTGTTTCTCATCTTCAAATTTTAACATACATCTATTTTTATATTTTTAAGAAGCAAATCTGAACAAAGTTTTTTATTACACATAAAGAGGACTGTGCTTCTTAAAGATTAATACTGACTAATATATACTGACATGCAGATTTGCAAACAAAGAAAATAATTTGATCAACAGGAGTAACATTTACATAGCCCCTTCCAATATAAGGAACTCAAGGCTTCTCACCTTAAAAATCTATTGTTAATATAGTATACCTATATGTTAATAGCAAAAATGCACATTGATCTATAGAGAAAAGTTCAGTTCTTTTTTATTGTTACGCTAAAAACATAAACACTTTAAGGTTGGTCTTTTTATGGTTTACCAAATACAACTGATTCAAAAGTACATTTGCCCCCTTAAATCTCTTTGAAACATTCTGTCAGTGCTGTGGTATTTGGATTTTTCCTAAAATTGTTCTTAAAAAAATGTTATGAGATCAGTACTCACGTATGACAGCAGCAGATCAAAAACTGCTTAGGAAACAGAATTGTCTTTTTTTTCCTTCAATGCATTCTGTTGGCTTAGCACTGACTTGGTGAGTAGAATACAAAACAGATGTTTACCCTGGATTTTCAAAACAGAACCTTGTAATAACCGGCTACTAATTAAATTGAACACTTTAGAAAGTATGAAGTTATTCTTTCATAGTTATTTTTATATTATTCAAAAATCTATATTTTATTCAGTGCTTTTCTGCTATGGTTGTTATAGTTGTATATAATTACACACAAACAATACAGTATAACGTGTTTTGTAAGCATATTCCTTCTCTAAATCTTTCACTTTGTTATATACGGGGAGGCATTACAAATGCAATAAATATATTATAGTAGGTCTGATACTCATTTATTGCCTTTTTCATGCTCCTCAGTTAAATGCTAAAATAGACTGGCACTGCACTGCTGATTGAGGGATGCTCTTTCTTGGCAGGCGTGTTTATGTCTAGCTATTTGATCGTTAGACAGGATTTCAGCATAAACTCACTTCCTAAGAAACATTCTTCTTTTCTCTAGAGAATAATGTTGATTTGATTAATCTAATTAGTTTGATTATTCTTTCACTCTAATGCAAACAGTTCTTTTCACTCCTCTGTCAAGTCTGTACACTGGAAATGAACTTCTTTCCTTTTGGCTTATACATTTGACCCAATTGCTGTACACTTGAAGCAGGGACAGAACTTTGTGTTCATGTGGGAGTTCTTTCAGTACTAGGGTGGCCAGTCGTAACCAAGTTGTCCCCAGCTTGTACCCCTGTAGTCTGTTTTATTCCAAGATTGTCTGAATTGGTCCAGTATTTTCCCTACACAATAATCCCTTTTACAGCCTGACCCTATCAAACTATTTGCATTCCTGGGAAAATCCTTAGCTTAGAAAAAGAAAAAAAAAACAGGACAAACAATCTAGTTATTTATTCAAAGTATTTCAAACTCTACACCAGCTGAACCCTTCTTGGAGCACCTGCTCTTTTAATTATGTATCTTAATTAGTTGCACAGTCGTTTTTGGGTATAATGTGCCTGTAAGACCTACATTTTCAGGCTGTACTGTAGTTTAATTTCAGTACCTCAAACACTAGGTCCTCTGTTTCCTGCACAAAACCCGAGACAAAAAAAATGTCTGCTACCATGGACTGTATGCAGGAAACCGTTTCTGCATGTCACAATTCAGCTATTCAGTTCTAAAGAAAGAAGTAAACAAACTGTTGTAGAGATCAAATAAAATTCAATTTCTTTGATACTAGGAATACATAATACGGGTGGGTTCTGGCCTCTTTTAACAGTTTACATAGCAATCACTCAAACCTTTACCCTGTAGCATACAAGACTAAATAATAACTGTTACAATGCCTCAATCCAAAACCTTTCATTTAATTCTGTCAAGCCATATTTAGCAGACATATATTTTTTGTTTTTATGGTTGTTTTGTAAATAAATAAAAAAACAAATAAGGCAATAATGGATTCACATTCACATGGGGGAAGAGGATATTTGGAGTTTTATGTTCTTGTTATGAGGGCTTCACCAAAGCAAACTAAATCTGAAATGGAGCATCTGGAGGGTTTTTTTTATAGAAAGGGGATTTCTGAAAATCAGGTCATGAAGTAAATATGAGAATTCTAACTAAACTTTATACTTTGATACTGTGCCAGATTGGAAACGTGTAAAGCAGATATCAAAGGGCATATACAGTTGTGAGAAAAAGTTTGAAATCATCTATTTTCTTGCATTAATTGCTCCTGAAGTGTGATCTGATCTTCATTGTCTGTCATAATAATAGATAAACACAATCTAATCAAATTACACACAAACAATTGTACCTTTTCATGTCTATATAGATCGCATTGCTTGAACATTCACTGTCTATACTAGAAAAATTATGCACACCTACAGTAGAATAATTACCTCTATTAAGGTGATAACTGGAATCAGGAGTTCCAATCAATGAGTTTGATGAGGTGTTTCAGGTGCCTGCCCTACAAAAATCCCACAAAGGTTGGTTACCAACCAGCTGTTCATAACACAGATCTGTTGAAGTAAAACATGCCCTGATCAAAAGAAGTTTCAAAGGTACCAGGAAGAGGAGTTATTGATGCTCATAAGGCTGGAAAGGCTGGAAAAAAGAATTTTTAAAAATCCACTGCCAGGCAAAGAAATTCAGTATCATTGCTATTTTCCCTAGGAGTGGTTGTCCAACAAAAATTACTGCAACAGTAAGACGTACAATGTTCAAGGAGGTGACAAAGAACCCCACACTAATAGCTAAGGATCTGCAGGTACTGTATGTCTTGTGCTGGCTAATGTTCATGGGTCTGCAACAAGAGGAACAAGAGTGGTGAGCGTGGGAGGATACCACAGAGGAAACCATTGTTCTCCAAAAAAACACACTGCCGCTGTCTCAAGATTCCAATGACCACTTGAATGTTCCACAATGTTACTAGCACAATGTTAGGCAATGTTATATTTGGAGGAAACAAAACACTGCATACCAATACAAAAACCTCATCCCAAACATGAAGCAAGGTGGTTTGGGGTTTCTTTGCTGCCTCAGGGCCCAAACGGCTTGCAATCATTGAGGGACCCATGAATTCCAAATTGTATAAGCAAATTCTACAGGTGAATGTCAAGGTATCTGTCTGGGATCTGAAGCTCAGTAGAAGCTGAGTCATACAACATGACAATGATCGTAATCGCAGGAGTAAATCTAATGATCGAAGGGCTTAAATAAAGGACATTTTGCATTTTGGAACAGCCAAGTCAAAGTCCTAACCTTAACTCAAATGAGATGCTGTGGCATGACCTGTAGCAATCTTCACGCAAGACATCCAAAAAATATCAATGAACTGAAACAGTTCTGTAAAGAGAACCAATATAGAGCAATGATCAGCAGCTACAGGAAACATTTGGTTTAGGAGCTTTAGGAGCATTTAATGCAGGGATATAGACGAGTTCAAAGGGTTCACACAACTTTTTCTCACAACTGTATTTACAGTATATATATATCACTGTTTTTAAAATTGTACAGTATACATTCACAATCTGGCACTACAAAGGCATGGGACCTGGAAAATGACATAAGGTAAGCTTTGTCACCAAAACAGACTGACAAGATGTTACGGAAAATTTAAGCTTTGAGCCAACACATTTAAAAATCATAGTGGCCACTATGCGCCAAGCTTTTAAAATCAGTACGAGCTTTATTTCAAGGTGGGCTTGGAAGACTTCTCTCTCACCCAGGACGTAGATTTCCCCGTTGACCGCGGCTGTGCTGCAGCGGTACTTGGAGTACGTCATGGAGGCCCGCTCCGTCCACTTGTCCTTGACGGGGTCGAACTCAAACAAGCGATGGCTCAGTCGGTCCGGCTCATCGTCTGGACGATCTGTCTGCAGGAAACGACAGGTTGCTAAAGAACTGGCATTTATAAATTGATTTCATTACATTATTCACATCCTCCTCACTGATAGCTGGTGTGTGGGGAGCGTACTGGTGATCTTTGGCTGCCGTCACATCACCCAGTTGGGGCTCCACACTGGTGGTGGTGGAGGGGAGTCCCCATTACCTGTAAAGCGCTTTGAGTGGAGTGTCAAGAAAAGTGCTATATAAGTGTAAGGAATTATTATTATTATTATTATTATTATTATTATTAGAGGGGCACAAAGAACATAATCTAAAGCCATAAATGACTTGCTTGATGCAGACATTTAATATGATCAGTTTACACTGTCCTAAAATTGACACACCTCTCTCGCTGCCCAGTCTTGCTGTGACTGGTCTCTGTCTCGTACAGTATTTTTACTGTAAAAATCCAGGCATTTATTAACAATGACAAAATCTGACCAAAGAGTATTATTATTTTTTTGCCTCAGCATATCCCCCAGACAACAAGAAACTCAGTTCTTTGAGTGTTTTGAGGTGTATCATGTTGCTTCCTCGACTCTTATGTAACAGTCTTTGTTTGCTTGTATCTCAACCTGGGAAAAGAAGAAACTTTGCAGAGCCTAGCATAAACACAAATGAGAAAGCCCTCCAGTACAGCTTCCTTGTTTAGATTTGCTGCCTCCACAAGGAAACCACTTCAAGACTCCCTTTTAAATTCAAGGATTTTTTTAAGCTGTAAGATTCTGCACTGTGCATAATTAAGCACTTCCTTAGAAACTGTTTTGAGCAATGCTGTTTACATGGCCCTGACATCTGAACATCAGAATGTCTATGGGAGGAGGCCATTATGCTCTGAGTTCTCAGTTGGTTCTATTTTTGTCGCATGAACTGTATGGTTCACACTATGAACAAACCCTAACCCCTGGTCATACTGGAAACTTCTCCCAGTTGCTAATCAAATCTAGAGTGGCTGTCTTTGGGAAGTGCATGGATACTGGAGTATCTGATACGCTCCCACCTCCACAAACATACAGAGGCCACAAAACCTCCACATGGGCCAGCTGTCAAAAGCCAGAACAGACTTCAGAACCCGGGAACAGTGAGGCTGCAGTGATACAGGTCATGCTGTCATGCTGCCAATTAAACTGTGTTATAGTCACAATGTTAGGAAACTAGCCCTAACCTGCCTGGATTCTACTACAGTGAGGAACCAGACAAAACTACCAAAAGCGAAAAACTCAGCACAAACTGGCCACATGCAAGCACAGAGTGAGTTTATTCATACTGTACCTGTGGAGTCCACCCTCCCAGTACGTACAGCTTGTTTTTGAGGGTGACAGCAGCATGACACGCCAGTGGAATGGGCAGTGGAGGAGAGCTTCTCCACTGGGTGCCTTCCATGGAGAATTTCTGCACACAGTTTGTGACCACGTACTGGTTCTTCAGCTTCATCTGACCCCCCAGGAGGTATAAATTAGTCTCCAGTGTGCCCAAGGCATACATCTCCCGATACTCTGCAGAGCACAGCTTCTCCCAGCAGCCTCGTGATTTAATGTGGTACCTGTGTCATGGATACAGGCAGACAAAAAGCAATCAAGATTGAAAGTGTAACATTTAGAGATGGATTCTCTAGATCAGTTGTTTGCAGTCTATCAATTTACAATTTGGATGTTGTATGTGTTATATATTACAATTAAACTATTTTCCTTTCTGAATCGTAGAGTGGGAGTTAAAGCAATTAAAAATGCATTCATTTCAAATTGGCCCCAATAACACATCTTAATCCATAGTGGCTCTCTGGCTGGTTTCCCAGTTGTACTGTTAAAGCTAGATAATGAGATTCTTGAATGAACGAGATTCTAAGAATCAGGGAAGCAGGACAATCAGACAAAGACCTTTACTGTATATTCTTAATTCCTGGATAAAGCTACAGTACACAGTACAAATATCCAAGGAGAACAACAAATCATCTCATATTTTAAGTTTATTCCTCAAGCGTTTGACAAGATTTCAGTCAGACCAGTGGTCTTGCAATATATTTAGGAAGCATTAACCATTTATTTTATCTGAGATGTGTCTTTGAAGAACAACAATACAGTACCATTACTGTACTATTACTTTGTCAAGAAATATGTGACATCCTGTTCTTGTCAGGCTTTTTTCTATCAATCACTCACACATTCTTAGTCACACAAAGTCCACCGGTTGCAGGAAACAGCCGTGCAGCTGAGGAATTTACAGACCTGCAGATTTCCACATTTCTGCTCTTCTGCCTCGATAGTCTGAGAGCCCCAGCCTCTCCGGCAACCACAACATCATTGTTCTCCATCACTACTCCCGCGCAGACAGAGCCCAGTGCTTCCCCGTACCGGGGGGAATTCATGAAGTAGGTTCGCTTGGTGGTGGGAGCATAACAGAAACTGAAATCGGCGTAACTCCCATGCCTAGATTTAATTCCCAGCCCGTTGTTCCCAATGCAGAGCAAGAGGTCTGTTGTTTCCATTCCGTAACGCAGGTGGAGAGACCGAGGCAGCCCGGCCTTCTGCGCGAACTCTAGAGCTTCGGTGATCATGCTGTAGCACTGCGAGTTGCACAGGAGGGCCGTGTTTCTCTTCAGGGCCTCTCGCAGGAAGTCGGGGCTCACCAGGACCAGCCTCACTTGCTTCAAGAGCTCCAGGGCATGCTCCGCACGCGGGTTTCTGTCGTAGTTGACCCAGCGGAGAACCACATCGAGGACGCTCTCCTCCCGGGAAACATTCAGGTCATCGGAGCTTATCAGGGCCAGCAGCTGGTGGGAGTCCACCTCCAAGATCTCCTCGTGCAAGCAGACCTCGGCGAAGTGCTGGTACAAGTACTTCTTCGCCCTCTCTGCCAGATCCTCGGCCCCGAGGAGCTTGGCATAGTGGTACACGCCTACACAATTGGAGGCGTCCATGTGGTCCACCATGTATTTTTGGCAGTTTTTGAAGACATCGTCCATTTGGAGTAAAAAAGCCGCGGTGGACACAGACTGGACATTAGCATTGGAGAGCAGCAGCTCCGAGCTGTACATGTAACTCAGGATGACAGACAGGCTGTCTGGTGTGGCATCCTGAAGAATCACCTCCCTCTTACTGCACTCCTGCAACCCGCAGGTGAACATGACCTTGAAATAGGGGCTGAATGCAGAGAGGACGAGGCGATGGCATGGGAAACTCACCCCTTCTGCCACCAAAACCACGTCAGTCAGTTCATGCATCTCCTTCATCTTGTTGATGTGGCCCAGCAGTGCGAGGCTGTGTTTAACCCTGCAATCCATCACAGTATACAAGGGACAAGGGCTTAATTTGTAAGGAGCCGCGCTTACGAAGAAAATGCACCTCACAAGGACAGCTTTCACTACCTGAAAGCTAGAGAAAGAAAAAAACGGCATGTGTCAATTCAAATGAAAAGTTGTACATTTATCATTTTCTAGAGACAGCAACCACGACTTCAGCTAGTCTGCAGCTTCCTCTCAGTGATTTAAAAACTGATGCTAGGTGCATTTCTGAACTTTTGTCATGTACTCTAATACTTTCAATGGAAATTAACATATCAAACTGTTCTCAGACCTGATCTCAGCAATACTGCTCATTTGATCATAAAGGGAGGTCAACAGCTATCTACTATGTTGTCAAACAGTACAAAACGAAATTGATTTTTTGAAAATTTATTTCTTTTCAGGGCTCTGGCATAATCGATTTTAACCCGACATTTCAACTTTCCTGATTAAAAATGGCTTAGCCTTTTCGGTTTTATTTTTCTTTTACAGAACGGGAAAAGCACAGGAAACAAAATCAAACAGACCGATATAAACGAGATGTAATGTTTAAAAAACACGGTGCCCTTACTTAAGATGGCCCCGTTTCCCAAGGTGAGCTTTTTAACGCACTGTTTATAAAGAACCACTACATGAGCCGCAACATGCACGCGTTGCTGTCTATAATTAGCAGTACTGTACCGTACCCAAAATGTTAAAATAGATTTTTTGTTTTTAGCTAACCCGAAGCGAACATTTCCCCCCTGGCAAATTATAACACACTGACTTACTCGAGAAAGCATTAGGGCTATTACTGTTTTCACACTAGCAAGATAGCTGAACTTGGCCAAGTAACCACGCTCACTTGCCTGCAGTGAAGTTTAAAATAGATTACATCTACAACACATGACAAACAACTAGTGGGCCAACAACACCACCAACTACTCTATGTCTGACGTCGATCGTAAATGTTATTGTTGTTGTTATTTAACAAATGGGATTTTAAAACCCATTTCCAAAAATATTTATTTCCACAGATGTTTTAAAACGTCGAAAAACAAGATATCGCGAAAGTTGCGTGTAGCTTGTTTCTATGCTTTTTTAGCAGCTCAGAACTTCACACCATAGAATGGTTAAAATCGCAATCTTTGCTAGTATTTGATAGACTCTTTTTATACAATTGTTGTGATGGTGATGAGGTTCATGTTGTTAATGATGCTTTTTATTTTTAATTAACAGCATCTGTAGCTGAAGTAACGAACCAACAGTATTAATCAGCTTTTGTGTTGTTACTAAGTGATATGCGGGTATTTTGCTCAGCTTTAATTAAAATAAACACTGAATTATACATTACTTCTTCACCTTCAATCCAATTCGGTTGACAGAAGCGGTAGCATATTTTTCTCGCTTGCCTTGCCCTCGATTTCCATATTTCTAAAGAGAAAATTAAAATGTCTATTTACCAACAAAATTAATTTCCATAATTTGCCTTACACTGTAAGCTTTCCTGGCGTTGTACTAGTCTGTACTTTCCAATATCGAGTGAATTTAAATGTTTAATGTTGTGGCCGGATTTTCTCGGGGCAAGATAGTCTTTCCACTGCGAATGGTTATTATATAATGGAGTTCCGGTACTATCGTAACCGGTGGGCATTTAACAAAGTAGTTAAAATTGTTGAAATGAATACAGGTATCTAGTAAGATGTGATCTTGTTAGTATACAGCGGTAAAAAAATGAGAAAAACTATAATCCACGTCCCACAAGATTTAAAGAAAAATGAAAAAAACAGAACACACATTTATAATGTTGTCAAGATAATGTGAGGCAAGATAAGTCCATCCAGGATCCTAATTAACTGAGAATTTTCGTTAGTAACTGCAATTAACGTGTCTCAGGTAATAATAAGTGATGCTCTTCAAAGGGCTTTTTTCCATTAACACTAAGCACAAGATTTTTGTTTATACATCAGGAAATGGTACAGACTTAATTGGCTCCATTTGAAAGAGCAGTCATTAATTCAGTGCTGAGCTCCAGCAGGTATTCATTAACTTGCTCCATTTTCTTAAGCCAGCACTTAACAAAACAGTATTTTAGAAAGAAAAGTTCATTGATAGGGCTGACATAATATATTTTTGTTAACATCCATACTGCAAAATCAAATGTTATTTCATCTGTTTTCGAAGCTGGACTGGAAGCTGAGACTAGCTAGTCACTCTACTTATTACTTATTTTTTAAGACAGTGTTAGCTTACAACAATGCACATTTCCGATGTTTGCGGTACCTTTTCATTTTGAAAATGCAGACATTTCTTTTTTCCTGCTGTGTAATTCCCAGGGAGTGGAAAGTATAACCGAGCAAGAATGTTTGTCTTTGATGGACCCTACAGTTTGTTGAAAATCAATGAGCTGAGAGGCTGTTGCATTGTTAGTTACTGTAACACAACATCCCTTTTTAAGCCTGCCACTTCCTCAGGATATAATAAAAAACAGCTCAGCACAGGAATGATATTGTGGTCACAGTCTAACCACAGGGAAAAAAAAAACTTTTTCACAGCCCTGCCCTCCTTGGGGGTGCATTCTAGGAGGCTGCAGGCTCAGGACTGATGAGGATAAGGTTGATATAACTAATCATTTTCCTTAAAAATTAGCTTTGTCATAACATTGAGCACACTGCATAGTCCAGTAGAGCACTATGGGCAAGTCAGTGCTATGCTGTACCTACATTATGGATGGACTTTGTGATTGTCCATTATTGTATAATGATTAAAGAGAATAGTGTGAAGACCTGTAACAATAATTGATCATAATTCCTTCCTTTTTAAAAATCCCTTTCACCCCTCAACACTTTAGGAACTGGAGGGGAATTACTTATCCATCACTGAAGTTTAACACCAAACTGCCAGCAGTTATATTCCAGCACCCACAATACACAGCAGATTAGGTGGAGATTTGAAGTTTTACTTCACCACCACCATAATAATAATTATTTTTGTTGTTGTTATTTTGTTTATTATTGTGGTAATTATTATAATTATTATCTCACCACACATCAGCTACAGTATCAATGCGGAGGAGAACAGAGCGAGGATCACCTCTGTTTTACATCTCATCCAACAGTCAGCACCTTTTTTAGAGTGTACCCATCACTTTACTGGGGCTTTAGGACTCACACAGACCACAGGGTGAGTGCCCCCATACTGGTCCCACTAACATATCGTCCAGCAGCAAATAGTAGAATGAAGAGGAGACATTAGGGAGACCAGAGTGTGGAAGCCAGGGGTGAAATTGAGCCATGGCATCAAGATTAACACCCCCTACCCTATGCACAGTGCTGTGGGATCTTTAATGGCAGAGTGAGAAATATCATTTATTTATTTATTTTAACTACTCACTTAAAGGATGTCAGATCTTGCATCAATGATTCCTGATGGTGTTCCCAGAGGAGCACAATGACTCTGGCTCTTGGCTGAGTTCTTCCAGTCTTTAATCCCTAGCTAATTAATTTCAGTTTGCTATTTCTGTCATATTTGACAACTTCGTTTCTGCTCTTAATAGGTCAAATGGGATTTGTAATTGGTATCAACCCTGTAGAAATTTCTGAGTTTCAGAACTAGCCTCATTTGCCTGCAATGTAAATAATTTGACCTCTGCAGGAGGGAAAAAAAATAAAAGAAGTTTATTTCTGCCGCCAGTGTCTGTTCATAATCATTTGATCAACTACTATAAAGTTATAATTCAGAAATAATTCCAGACAGGTTGAGGAGAGGTTATGTAAAGATGTGCTGAAGTTACTAAAAATAATGCCCCTTGAAGTTGGGTATTTTTGATACTCAGGACTGACCAAAGAAACAAGTTAAATAACTGTCTAGAAACCATGCAGGTCAATTAAATCATCAAATAGTTTTGGAGAGTTAGAGCGCAGCTGGAAAGTGCCCACACAGTATTTCTGTAGGACTAGGGGTTGGAAACCACTGTCCTTAAGCACAAAGCAACATACTGGGACATTAGTTTGAAATTCATGTCCATGTTTATAGCCAGCAGCCATATCACCGTGCAACTCACAACCAGCAACCCACTGAAACATAGCAGGTGTGAGCCTGGCCATTACCTGGATGGGAAACACCTCCTGGGAAAACTAGGTTGCTGCTGGAAGAGGTGATAGTATAACCAGTAGGGGGCACTCACTTAGAGGTCTGTGTGCGTCCCAATGCCCCAGTATAGTGACGGGGACACTATGCTGCAAAAATGATGCTGCCCTTCGGAAGAATTGTAAAACCGAGGTCCTGACTCTCTGTGGTCATTAAAAATTCCAGGGTGTTTCTCGAAAAATGTAGGGGTGTATCCCCAGCATTCAGGCCAAATTCCCCCCTGGACCAATTACGGCCTCCAAATAATCCCCATCTGTGAATTGGCTTCATCACTCTGTCCTCCTCCACACCGATAGCTGATGTGTGGTGAGTGGACTGGTGGTGCGCTCCAGGCGGGCCGGGATTGGCCATCCATCGTTACAGACAGAGGAGCAGAGAGTTAGGAGGACAGAAGGACAGGTGGAGGGGGTCCCCATTACACTACCTCTTTAATTGAAGTGTCCAGAAAGTGCTGTAAAGTGTAAGGATTATTTCTGTTCATATTTGTCACATGCACAAGAGCAATGAGATATTATAATAAAAATGCTTATAAGAAATGCTTACTTATACTATTGTTTATGTGCAGAGGAATAAGCACTGATCCACATACTGCACTGGCTGCAGTCCAGCTTTGCTTCACTTTATCAGATCTGACAAGATCGCACTTAAAGGTGAACCTTTTCCTATCCTTTCCTGCCTAGAATGTTCAATCAGAATTCAGAAAGAGTGTAAGGTGTCTTATTCAGCTGCACGTCTGGGATGTGACGCTAAAGGGAGGAGATGGGCAGAGAATTCCAGAGGCGAATACAACCTGATCAGGGTTTCTACAGTAGGTGAAAGATTGGCGGCGGAGATCACTGTTAGGTACAGTATCTGTTTATTGCTTCGAGACTTCCTTATATTGCACAACGCTTTACGAAAAAGACTACCTTTTGTAAGAGAGGCTAAGGACTCGAGATAAGGTCACTGGATGCTCACCCTTACTGCAAAACTAGTAGGACGGCATTTCTTTGAACATTGTTTCCATTGTAAATGAAGCAACAAGGCTGTAAGCTGCAGTAAGACTCTGGCGCTACTTAAACTGGTTCAAAAACCTGGCATCTACTGTACAACATACCTGACCTTTTCACTTTATGAAAAATATCTAATAAAAAAAACAATTTGCTTTGTTTCCCTGCTGGTATAGTACACTAAACCAACGTGGGATTAATTTCCATTCTGGTAAACGGTTTAGCACTCTGAATATAAAATATAAAATTGTGCATTTTACCAGGGGGCTATTCTACGTCAGTATTTGGATGTGTTTACGGAAACTCGTTTTTGTTGTTTTTTATTAGAGATTCCAAACACACAGTGAAATAGTTATTGTTTAAAGAATTAAGCGATTTTTTTATTATTTGGTGTCGCTGAGAAAGAAATGTGCTAGTGTATCAGTGTCACGGGTAACCTTACATTCTCTCTATACGGCATAATGTACAGTGCCAACACAAGGGTCTGTGGTCAGCGCCAGGGGGCATGATCGTCTTGAATAATCTAATACTTGTAGTCTGTCATGGATGATTCGTCATATTAACCTCTACATTGACACGTAAGAAAGGGGAACAACATCCCTTTGTGTTATAAACTTCACTCAGAAACCGGTGTACCACCGTCCAGCTGCACCAAGCATTCGAGACGACAGCTAAGGAATATAAAACGTCCCTGTTAAGACTCATTTCGAACACCTGCTTACAGTAAATGATTTTCATCACTTCACCAAGGTAACGCCGCTGACTAAAGCGGTTGGAGCTTCGTCGGGATGTCCTATTATTGTCTTATGAAGTGAAAAATTTAATTATCTGAGAACGCCGAGGCACGTTTTCACTGGTGTGCTGTAGTTCCTTGTCCTTTTGAAGAGGTGTTCGGTGATTACATGCGTGGCTTTTGTAACGCTCGCCTTGAAAACTTTTCAAGGTCTGCGTTACTTTAGTATGGAAATGTGTCATCATTGGCTGCTGACGGCTTTCTCTCCGCCTTTGCAGGCTACGCGAACGTGTCGGGAGTATTCAGATTCTTACCAGCGCACTCTCATAGCACAATACTACAGACGTGTATGGAGCTTGTAGGTGATACAGTACTGCTGGTACTGTTTACAACGCTTCATCCACGTACTCAACAGCCCTGTCTTCATTTACACAAATACATATTTGCCTCTATGCTTCAGAAAATTCAGAAAGATCTGAGGACAACAGTGCCGTTTCCAGGGTCATAGTGGAAGATGCTCTGGGGTCCACGAAGTTCATCCATAATAAAGAGTGCTGTCGCTGTTGAAGAAGCTGCTATTGTTTTTTTTTTCCGTAAAGGGTATGCATTTTTAAAGTTGCGCTGAAGACGCTTTGAATTCCTGGAGGAACCCGGCTTGGTTTGGTCATCTCCAACCACAACATCAAATGTGCCGTGAGTAATTCTTGGTTAATAACGCGCTAGGGCATGCTGTATTGCTTAAAATGTGAAATAGTGGACCGTCACGTGTTTATCATCCGTAAATCTCTTACATAACAAAATATATGGTTTAGGTGCACTGTGATAAACTGAAACACATTTCTTAACTTTGCGATCAATGTACTGTATCACTTTTTCAGGCAACACATGTGTACTACCTTAATGCTAGTGATGGTTCAGGGTACGAGAGAAGAGTCCCGTGTTTCCCTATTTGAATCGTGAAGACTATACCTTGAATGTGGCATATGCCGACAGGTGTAATCTGTAATCTAATATCTCGCTGCTCAGCTATACTGTATCATGTACTGTACAGCAGCTAAACAGTATTAAGTCTGTGCGCTCTGAAGCAAGAACTGTGGTGCCCTGGCTTATAAAGATATTGTAAATCGTGTCGTTAAATATAAACACAAACTATAACTATAAAGTCAGACGAAACCTGTTTTTTTAAACGGCATCTTGCATGTTTCAAAACGAAACGAAAAAGCGTGTATTTGCAGTTCACGTTGTGTGTTCATACTTTTAAGACAGGTTTCCGTTTGGCTAGTGACAAGATCCGTGACTTAAAAAAACACACAGCAATGTACACATTCAACAACTCCGCACTGATAAAACTCCACATAAATATAAATTACGCTGAATATTAAACCGAGTAATCGATACTATAGTTATTTGTGATTCTAAACATAGAGATGTTTTTTTTGTGTGTGTGTGCTCTTTATTTTACTATTACCTGTTCTTGTGTAGCGATAGTGAAAGAGTTCGCTTGTCTTTTCTCTGCAAGTCAATGTCATTGCTAGAAGGACAGACCTCGCCGACCGCGTCGGAGGGAGGGAAGTGCTGAACAGGCTTATGACTTGTGTCGTTAGTAACCGCTTGAGGCGAAATAGCGGACATAACCCAGTTGCGTGACATTGCAGTTTACAACTGAAACGTTGCATGCTTGAGTTCAAATTTCCGCTGGGAGCTTTTTTTGGGGAATTTAAGTAATTACAGATATGAATGGTTTAGTCATTTGTTTGTTCTTCGCGGTTTTCTCCTATATGTATAGCAGTAACTTGCTGGACGTGTTGCGTGTTTATGTTGTAGATCTTCTTCTTGGTAGTCCCTATACAATGCCTGAGGCAGGATCCGAGAGGATCAGTCCCCAGGGAGTCCCATACAAAGACCTGCCTCATATCATCAATGCAGACGGACAGTACTTATTCTGTAGGTACTGGAAACCAGAACATCAACCCAGGCAAGTACACACATTTAATTACTATAAATTAATATTACATAATTATGTATATATTGGGTATTACTGCATTAAATATAGTATACTGTTGTTTTTTCGCCAGATTATAGTCTGCAAATATGAATGAATGCGTGTGTATGCCCTGAGGTGGACTGACACAAGTCCAGGGTGTAGTTCGACAGGGAGCCCTGTGCCTGCCGGTTTAGGCACCGGCACAGCGAGACTTTCTCAAATCAAGCGTTCAGTGGAAATGGATGGAAGATGACACGTTTTCCAAAAGCTTGAAAAGGTTAAGTTGACAAACCAGGGGTTTCGTAGGTTGAAGTTTCCTTCGGAAGCGTGTGCTGCTTTACCGTACATCCAGGATTTGTTTCAAACAAAGCGCTTATTTTCGTCCAGCTCTTTGGGACGCTGCATACAGTACATTACAGTCTCCACTCCACCCTCACTCACACAAACACTGCAATATATATATCTATATTTTAAACAAATGAAGAACATTAAAATATGGTGCTGTAGTGTAGTATTTTTTAACAGATCACAAACTATCGAGGGAAAAAACGCCCTGAAATGGTGAAAAGTAGATGTTTGAAACCTTAGAAAAACTGTCAGTGTTTTTTAAACCAAAACAAAGGGAATTCAGTCTGAAACTGCTGCCTTTGATTAAGGGTGATTTCTAATTGTAATATTTTTTTTCTCCTTCAGACAAGGTGAGAAAACACTAGTTCACTTGCTTTATACAGTGTGTAGCTCACAACATGGTCATAGGGTTGGCATTTTATTCAAAGCAACCTAGACAGACTAGTGTATTATTAGCTATAAAGCAGCAACTGCTGCCTCACAGTCTCCAACAATAGGAACGTGGTTTTCCAATTTATCTGAAGGACAGGTTTTACTCAGCATAACCCACAGGGAGTCTGGGCCAGAGCCTGACCTTGAATCAGGAAATTCTTTTACTGTAACCACTGGATCATGTAGCTTTTAGTTCACAGCACTTCTGCAGGTAGATACAGGGCTGTGCCTGCCTACATGCAGTGAATTTGACCTATACTTAGCTCACCTTTCTTTGATCAATGAGACTCCCTCACAAGAACAGGTCAGCAGAAATGCTTCAGAGGCTGATTTACTGGTAAGCAAAGCACCTGTGAAGAACACTACCCAGTCAGCAGTTCAGTAGCCCTCAGCCATCCAAGACAAAGCTCAATTGAAAAATCCATCCCATCTGAACTATATTTCTGTCAGCAGTTCTGGGATAGAAATCTAATGTGACTCAAGAAATCCATCCCAAACCCAGTACTGGAAGAAAGAGAATCACTGCAAACTGTAACCACGGTAACGGAGGTATCTCCATTGTAGACACCCTGTCATGGAAGAATTTATTGTGAACTGAGATGCAGGCGATTATAAAATCGCAGTCTTGTGCAGCAGATGAGATTCCTGGTTTGAAAACAATCTCATGGTGTGTTATTCCACCACTTTTAACCCTTTTATCTTTGAAGCTGGCTAAAAAAGTAATCAGTAACAGTAAAAATACTGTTTATGTGTCAAATGCTAAAAAAAATTCCTTTGTGTGTGCATTCTTTATTGTCAGCCTGTGGTCAATGTGTTGAGCATTAAAACTGATTTACGTATTGGAAGGTGCTTTACAGTGTGTTTGTCAGTTAAGATGAAAATGAATTCATTAAACAACGACAAATGGGAGCAGAATAAAGTTCACCGTGAGGGAGCTCTGCTTAAAGAAATAACTCTTTCTGAACAGAAGGTTCGTATTAAATATCTGCAGTTCCAGTTAGTTTGTGGCTGATGCATTTATAAGTTGCAGGAAGTTATGGTGGCTCTTTAATTAAGGTATTTGAGGTTTGTACATGTAACACACATACAGCTGGCTGATAGATCTGGAAGGCACACTAGTAAAGTAACCCCGTTTCAGGCTGCACAAGCGACAGTCCTGTGAATAAGGCAGACTTTTTTTGTAAAGGGAGTGTTATGGTAGTATATTAAATAAAGACATTAAAAAATGCTAGCAACTTAATAAATGAAAAATGGTCCCATTAGAAGAGGGGCCTGGTGGAGTGAAGATTAACATTGCTGCCTTTCAGCCCTGGGGCCCTGGGTTTGATTTCCTGGGTTGCTGTGTGTGTGGAGTTTGCGTGTTCTCCTAGTGTTCACATGGATTTTTTTCCGGATGCTCCAGTTTCTGCTCACAGTTCAAAAACACCATCCAGGGTATATCCCGCTTTGTGTCCTTTACTTGCTGGGATAGGCTCTGGCTCTCCCACGACCCTGAATTGGATAAAACAGTTAGAAAATGAATACATTGATAGATCCCGTAAGAAATGCATATACTTTAGGATCACTCAATTAAAAAAAAATCTTAAATGATTTCCAAACAATTTATTCTGTTCAGCAAAAAATATTTGCATTAATATTGATTCTGTAGCGGATGGTTTGTGGCAGATAATGGATACAAATTAAATACAATCTGGAAGATGCATGTTAGGAATTTAATCATTTCATTTTCTGATAATAAAAATTCATTATTTTCTTTCATTTGATGCAAGTGAATTTTTTGTTCACCACAAATTGCCATAAATATTGAATATGTAATATCTACATCTGGAAAGCTGCCTTTGATGGCAGACAGCTGTAGTGAAATAGCTCCAACTGTAGTTCAAGTATGAAGTTCTTTAGGATGCAAGCAAATTCTACCATAACATTAAACTGTAAACGGTATAAACTAATGAGAAATATGACATTATTTCAACACTGTCTAGATGGAAACTGCGAAATGACTGAATATCGTGAGGACCAGACTTTTACTAGTTTAAAAATAACTTGATTGGCTGAATCAACTTGACTGAAAACAGATTGAAGGACAGTAGTTCAGCCTGGAGATATGCACACTTTTGCTGTTTCTGGACAGCTCTGGATTAATAATTAATGGAGTTCTCCATACCGAAATAGGGAATGAAGAACTCATTAGCTCCCAGATCCCATATGACTTTTTTTTGTTGCAGGTAGGAGTGACTTCAGCATCAGCTGTCCTTTAATTGGATTGTTGTCAGAAGCTGTTCAACACACACTGCACAAGCGTAGAACCTTCTGAAGTGAAGCTTTGGTTTGTAGTAGAGGTGTACAACTACGGTACTTAAATGGAGTTTATTTAACTAAAGTTTGGGAGGGATGACAACAGCCACGCTCAATCATTCCCAGACGTCAGTGATTAGCAATCACCCCCTTCGTCCTTCCTCCACTGAACACTATAAATACCAAATGCGATATCTCTCTCCCTCATGTGCGACTTTTGCATCCCACCTCCACCCCAACTCCACCTCTGCAGCTGCCCTTTGGTTACCCTGCGGAGGGGTCCTGGCCTCCTCGTCCTACGGCCAGGAGGTCGGCCCTCAGCCACGCGGATTAAGCCAAATATTCACTCCACAATAGTTAGTTACGCTTCGATTTTGGGGTGTTGTCATTCCTCGTGAAATCAGCCAGAGCTGAAGACCTTTGAAATGTGTTAAATTGGTTCACTTAGGCTAGTAAGTAGTGAATTAGTTAATTAAGGAAGAGGTTAATTAATTTTTTCTCCCTGAGACTAGAGTTGTGCACTAATGTTGTATTGACTCAAATGGGTGTGTGCTGTATGTTTGTACAGATGACTAAGCTAAGTACGTTACTGAGTTTTTATTAATACTATTTGATCGGACCTAATTTGTCGGCAATCCATGATGTAAATGTCTCGTTACTACAATAAAAAGAGCTTTAATGGTTGATGTGCATTGACCTTCAGATACTGTACATGGGAAGCAGGATAGTAGGAATTCTATATTTCATTAAAGCTTTGCTCCAAATCTTTTTTAACAATTATTCCACAGCTCTTTGGCTTTAAGTGAAGCAGGACATCAACCGATAATGGATAAAAGGTTTTACAACAATTAATATTGTTACATATCCTTTTACATTGGTAGTCTTCAAGCACCTTTTAAAGACATACAGTATTTCATTCTACTTATAGTAGGACTGTGATATAAATTGAATCCACCTTCTAACTTTCAGAGAATATTTTCTAATACAATATTAGAATATTAACTAATACACTACAACAGACATTTCCTACGCCTTACCAATTAATCCGGCATTGAAAAGTGCTCTTCATTCTTTTTCTGGATTGTCTGTATCATGCTGTGCAGGTACTTAGTAATATTTATTGTCTGACACTTTTTTTCTTACGGCATGAATTTCCAGCTTTATCCCACAATTAGCAAGCTGTAGCAGTACTTAGTAAGTATATACAGTATATATATCATTGTTCTAAAGTGATATTCTGATTTTTGTTTTCATTTTTTAAGCCACATTCTACTTTGAATAGCATCCATTTATTTACTGGTCACATAAGCAAAGCTTCTAATCAGATTAACATACAATTATTTAAATTGTCATTTTATGACTATTAACAAAGATTAAGCATTCACAGGATATGGACCAAACAGACACAAAAATGTATGCTTGCAACAGCATCTTCAAATGTGAAAAACTTCTGTTTTTTTTCAATGTTATAAAAAAGGGACAGAGTGAAAATACTCTACATCCTGTACTACTCTCACAAGTGCTAAAAGTATTTACTGTGAATGAGCTCTTTCTTCAAGTATGATTCACATTTCTGTTCTATAGCAATTCCAGGTTAATTGTTATATTAGAGATTCCCAACAAACAGAAAAGCTGTAGATAAATTATTCCGTGAGAAGAATTACTCCACAGTTACAGTATGGCAGGGCATAAATTCTACAAAAAACAGCTCATTCCTGTAATTACAGTCATTAGGTTTACCTGTTGTATAAACAAACAAAAAGCAACAAGAGAAAAACACATGTAGTGCAATAGAGTGGACTATTCAAATGGTGCTGTTTTGCAAGAGATGGCAGAAGTCACCAGCCTGAACCATTGCACACACACCTCTGTAGTACAGAAATGCATAGGAGAACATTTGATCAAAGACAGATGCAGATGAGTGGAGTTTTGGCACAGGCCAATTCATCCTGCTTTGAAATGCAGAGATTTACAGTAGACAGATAGACAGATAAGTGGGTGCCCTGCTGCTTCTCTGTTCCGCTAAATCCAGCAAGATGCTGCAGTTTTGTTAAACCTTTTCAGTTAAGGAATAATAAAATCCTGAAATGTGGAGGAAAGCATGTTCAGAATGAGAAAAATATTCTGCCATTTGTGTTCATAAAATAAAAACGGGGGTTACAGATCTGTTTCGAGGGTAATGGACATGTTTTCCAGTCCTATTTAAGGTAGCACAGGCCCCTAGGTGTTACACAGTAGGAACATGTGCTTTCCATTATGTTCAACAGAAGGCAGTGCGGACTAAACTATCACACGTGTAAAATTAGATTTTTCAAATATTTTTTTTTAAATATGGTGTTCATTACGAATAATACGAAGTAAAAACTCTTGAGCTACATTGTAAACCTAAAATAAACAGACTGCTTAAATGGCAATGAAAAGATCTTAAATAAGATCTCAGAAGAAATGGGAACAGAACCTGAACAGATGGAAAATGTGGTGAAAGCTATGTGGGTGTCCATATTCCCAGTTGTCTGCGGAGCTTTCCAGTGGATTCCAGGGTTGCATTGTTAATAGATAGTGAAATAGGAATTCTCCTGGAGGCATAAGAAAATGGCCTCTAGCTCTGAGTCTAGAAGGCGAAGATGATCCAGAAACGTGCATTTATTTTTATTAGCTGGCAAGACACAATCTACATTGTGAGCAGGTTAGAAATGCAAAGTAAGAACATTTGTCCGTGGGCGTTTCAGCGACACACACACAATATTTTTTGCTTACATGAGGCACATCTATCTTAATATGTGTTCGAGAAATGTTGCATTATCGGGATTTGAATTTTTTATCTCTGCTGATTGCAAGCAAGGCAATACTCATTGAAATTGTCTACCCTGGGGCGTTTTCTATGGCTATCCTTCCCCCCTTCATGCTGTAAATTCTTTACCCTTCATTTAGAGGATTCCCTTGTGTTTATGTGTAAATTTACCAGGTTAATAAAAGCAATAGCAAAGTTGAGGTATTGGTAGGCAAGAAGAATGAATAACTTGATTTTTCACATTCACATAGCAAAAATACCACCTTATTTGCAGGGTTATGTAAATACTTGAGCTTTCATATCTTATGTCCTAGTGGTATTTTAGATTAAAATAGGGCTTGCATTTTGTTGGCACTCAAATAGCATTTTTTTGTGATTTGTATGTGATTCTAGAAAAACACAGTAATTATTTATTCCTATTTCACATAAGAATTCAGGGCAGAGCTCTCCAGCATGTTGTTAGTGGTGGTGAACGTCTCTGCCCCTTTCTACCTGTGTTTCTAATCTAATCATCTAGTAATTAAAGTTGTGATACTCTCCAGTGGTCTAATATATTGAGAACAAAGATTTTCTTGCCTGTCGTATGGCATTTAAGCCATACAGTATGTCTGGCCTTTTCAAGAAGGTGACAGCTAGTTAGCATTGAACAAGATGGTTTTTAGTCTTGTCACCGTTCACCAAAGTTCATGGTAAACGTGATCATTGGAGTACAGTTAGTTATATTAAGATACATTAGGTTGAAATCTCATAGGCTATAAAAAAAGCCTTTGTAAGTTTATTATTCTCATTTTGGACACAGAAGTCCAAATATGAAGGAAAATTATTTTGATAATTTAAAAACACCAAGCTATAATTTGTACATGAGATATTTTAAGATCCGAAATCTCTTTTTTGGATACCAACATGACCGTGTTCTAAATTAAATACTATGTCAATTGTCCTTTTAAAGTACCTCATTTGTAAAATTAGCACAATTGTTGTCATTGAGATCTTAGAGTATTGGTAGATAATTTTGCTTTGGTTGTGCTGTGTTTGAATTATTGTTTTGTTCAGGGCTTTTTTGCAGTGCTAAAAGAGGGTGAATGCTCATCATTTTATTTCTGTATCTTTTTTATTGAAAAAAACGTAAAATTCATGAGGGGTTAGAGTTGGAGGCTTTGTCAGCTACAAAGCTACAAAGGAATAAGCAGAGATTTATTTGGCACACCTGAGAAAGATTCCACATAAGAAGTGTTGTGTTTCTCTCTTTCTTTTTACCTTTCAGCTTGGAATTAACCTCTACTTGTTCATTTGCAATTTAAAATGAATGCTACTGTATATAGCCAGTCTTTATGATCCCTTTGAATTTCTATACAGTACATTAAAGCTCAGACTGACTTCATAAGTGGTCCATCACGATTACAGAAGTGGAAAGACACTTAAACACCAAACATTAAGCTCCTAAATCTATAGGCAATCAGGCAAATTTGCACAGCAAAATTTTTAAAAGAAGCAGTAAGAAAATATTATAATTGGGAAATGGTTCCCTGAAGAAAATAAACTAATTGTTGTGTAGCAGTGCGTGACAGTCATTGAAAAAAGGCAGAGCCAGTAATTTCTGTCATATATTATGCTGTAAAAATGGAACATGGGATGAGAAATGAATACACAGGTGCCATGCGTTCACATATACACGTAGTAAGTGGATGAGTAATGAACTGTCAAAATCAAACAGCTGACAAGAAGGATGCATATACATAGCTTTCAGTTTTCTCTCCAAATGCAACAGATTTTAAGTTGCATCATTTGATACTCAGTTTGAGCTATAGACTTAAAGATTCCCTTTCCTGGGAAGTGCCTCTTCATAAAGGTTGTCACTGGTTCCTCGTTATAAGCAGACTAATACAGATATTCACAGACTCTCATATGACAAAATCCTTGATAATGCTCCAGAAGTAAGAAAATGGAAGGAATTAAATTAAAGAAATGTTCTGTTAATGTCTTGGAAACGTCAGATCTGGGTAATTCATCAGCAAACCCCATCTTCTGAATCAATTTGTAGATGAGTTTTAGGAAGCTCATTTAGTAGTGTCTTGCACTACTTGGTTGGAACTTAACCACAACTTGTTGCATTTTATGCAAAACACTCTGTTTAAAATAGCTATGATTTGCATAATGTATTTATTGTATTAATAGCTGTTGTATTCATGAATTCATCACGTTGTGTCAATTTATGCAGTCAGTTTTATCTGTCCCTTTGGTACCTGTGAGCTATTTCTTTAGCCTGTTGTGTTTCCAGGCAAAATATATTTAATATTTCATATGTTTAATAAGTTAATAATATTTTATAGAATTCTATGTCTAGCAGGTTGTTCATTGTTTTTGCTAAGAAGAAAGTACTATACTGCTTATGATGTGATCTCTCTTAATTAGATTGTTTTCACACACTGTATACATATACTGTGTAGTGAATACTCTTTTTTGTATAATTCTAAAAAGCATTCTTCTACCCCATCAAAAAGTTTCTTCTTTGACATAGTTGTTGATGGAGTAATTCATTTAGAATTGTAATGATGTGAGATGTATAATTAGCTGTTAGTAATTTAAGTACTGTTAGTAATTGAAAGGTTGGAAAATTGACAATCCAAATCTTTTGTAAATCCAAGTGATAAAGTACATGTCCATTTACTGTACAAAATAGTTAATGATCAAATGCAAACAGTTCTTTTCATTAAAGAACAACATTCATATGAACCAAATATTAAAATGCAAAAGGAAAATAATTACATTTAAAAATGAAAATAATAATAGAACTCTGGACCAAATTGAGGGTTACCAGAATCAAGTCAGAAACTGTGAAATCGATTGCACTGTCTTATTTGCTCCAGCTGCTCCACAATAACCATACACTAAAGCTTTGAAAAATGTAAAATCTTTCACTTAACACACGTACAGAAACGACTTTCTTTTGACATTCCCTCAGCAGTCTCTCTGAAACAGACGTTGTATATCAATAATAACCGACCTTCAAGATGGCCATTTGCGTTGTAAATCTGCCTTCCACACACGTACAGTAGAAGCAAAAGTGGCACAAAGTGCTCCATTCTTATTTTGTGGCATGTACCAGATCGGTGCTGTCAGCAGGAGTCAGTGCCTTCTCTCTGTTTGCTGAGCTAAAGCACTTTGCAATTCTTGAGTCATTTCTGTGGAAGCGTGGGGTCCTAATTACAAGCCTTCCACGGCACTCAAAAGTGATTTTTTTTGTAGCATTTTTTGACATCTATCTGCCTGCATGTTGAAAATCTACCAGGCACACGGCAGGTTTAAACAGTGTGAGTGCCAAGTGAATAGTTTTGGAAGTTAAAAAGAGTAACACTCTTGTCACTTCATCCATCAATTATGTATATTATTTTACAGAGAGTCAGGGCAACAGAGCCAAACCCAGCAGACACAGGACACCAGCTGGGACTATGTCAGCACATACAGTACTAGACATGAACTTTAAAGTGGACAATTTAGGACAAATTTAGATATACCAATTACCTTTGCCGGCTTGTGTGTCTTTGAAAGGTAGGAAGACACTGCAGCATAGAAAAAACCCAGGTTAAAATAGGTATGGAAACAGACTCCACGCAGGAGGTGTCCCCAATCCAGAATCAATCCCAGGGGCTCAAAAGCAGTGAAGCAACTGCCATATCACTGGTTTGTTACTTCAGAACAAAACAATAATGTCTTGTCTTCTTCCCTTCTGCTCCTGTCTCTCTGAATTCGAGTTCATTCTGCACATGGAGAACTGGGTACAGCATAGTACTCATTATATAAACAGTGGATTATATTAAATATAAATTTTAGGTATGTCCCCCCTGGAGTCTCTTAATTGTTGGTCAATGAGTTAGTCACATACAACTCCAGGAGGCCATTTTCTTATCCTAACCCACAAGAATTCTAAATACATTGTGCTATTCGGAATTTGTATCTGCCTATTTCTTTTGTAAATACTAGGTACTAAATACTATTTTGAACTCACTGTGGGCTGGAAAATTATAATGAGAGACTACAATGTACTAGATTGCTTAGGATTTATTTAAGAAAGTATCATTATAAAGAAGCAATCTATGTACTGTAACCTGCAGTGCATGTCGAAGCTTTTTGCTAAGTAGGTGTAATGCCATGTTTCTGTGGGAAAAACATCTGAACTTTCGCTCTATACAAGTTGTATAGTTGGACTTCTTCTTAAAGCTTTCATTTGCCCTTCAAACAGTTTCAGTAACTCTATACCTTAACAACCAGTTCTGCTAAGGGCCTACTGAAGGAGAATCAAAGAACACGTCAATTTCAAAGAGGCTTTGAAGATATATTGAGGTTTTAGGCCGTTTTTTGAAACTTGATGCAAAATCCATTCTGTTAAGGTGTCATAACAACTTGTACAGTGCAAAGCTTTAGCTTGTTTCGTGCAGATTGGAATTCGGATATTTATTTAGTTAAAAAGAGACTCCACCAGTACCTGCTTTCCACTTGCCATTTCATCGCGAATTGTAAACTGCCCATGTTACCATTGTCTGTTACTGCAAACGCCAATACTGTGTTCATGCGTGTTGTAATTTAGAAATGGGAGGAGACTGAGTGTCACATCCCAAAAGAGTACTTGTCATGCATGAAATGAAGGAAGGCAAGTGCACATGTTTCGAAAATGTGATTTAGAAAAACACTTTCAGTTAAACCTCATGGTCGTGTGAAAGTGTTTCTCGGTGAGGGAGATATTTTTAAATATGGACCACAGGCACCCTGTGACTTTTTCTGTGAACTCTTAGTAGCAGGCAGACATCCTGCCTCTGAGCTGAAATGAAAGGAGAGCAACAAAGCCTTATATGAAGAAATAACGAGCACCACTGTATTCAGTGAACCATAAGAGCTCTGTTTCTCTGTAACAAGTTAAACATCCAAGACCTTTCTCGACATTGTTCTTTGTATTTGTTTTTATTAAATGACAGCCATTAGTCACAAATAATGTCTTTTTATGTGCTATTCCTAAAATGTGAGATCCGTCTTGTATGGAATAGCATCTATTTGGCATGTGGTTTCAGCACTAAATTACGACCAGCCAGTTAGTGTCTGGCAAGCATGATTTTCAAATGTTATAGAAGGTTCTTTGTCAGAATGACTGTTGCCCGGCTCCAGAACATTTGCAGAAGACAAAGCCGCCTTTAGAGGATGCGTATCTAGCTGTCAGCGAACAAGTGGTGCAAAGTCACAGAACGGTAAACACATGCCAAGTCATTAAAACATGAATTATACCCTTGGCAGGCAGTCCCAGCCACAGGAGAAATATGATAAAAATGTTCACACTGGAGTAATCCGATTTAAAAAAACATCCCTGTATTAGCGGTAGTACTGAATATACAGTATTTATACAAATTCAGCAAAGTCAAAAGTAGGCCATAGTTTAAAGGAAATCTGTGAACCAGATACAGAAGCAAAGGGAGATACATCAATCCTGCAGTTTCCAGTTACCAGAAATCTCTCATTGACTTGTACCGGTATTCAGTTATTTCAATGCTGGCTGCTGTGCTCAGCAGACTCGTAATTGGAAGCGGATCAATGGAAAGATCAATATTTCATCATATTGCAACTCTTTCATGCTAATTAGTCTTGTGTGCTCCCCATGTAGACTCTCTGTTAATTATTCAGCTCTCAGGGCTACACACAGGGCTACATTCATTCTATATATATTTGTGTAGCTAGGGCTAGAGCCCACAGGTGAAGCCTTCATCAGAGCTCATTCCTGGAGTCAGTAGCAGTAAGCAGATGAACGAACACTTGTCTCCTCCTGGATGGGAGCAGGGATTACTCCCCAGCAGTGCTGGTCAACATTTATTTAGCTGGGTGGACTGGGGCTACTGGCGTTAAGCACCTCACTCCATGGTACAACAGCAGTGTGTCCAGAGGGGACTTGAACCCACAACCTGCCAGGCATGAGTCTACAGGGGTACACACAGTATACTATACGCTACACTATACTACCCCTTTGCTGCCCAAAGACTACATTAACTATTATTCTATACAATATTAAAAAGGCAGCTAAAGGTAACTCCAGAGAATTCAATAATATGTCTTCTGATAAAAAGTTACTGGTAAGATTAAACGTGTCTTTATTCAAAATCTATGCAATGTGAGTTAAGAGATCCAGTAGGCAATGAAGAAGAATATATCTTAGCAATAATGCTGTTTTCTTTTTAGATGAGTCACGATTTTCCATAGCAGTAGTTTTAAAATGTATGATTCAGTGTTGCTCAGGACCTCTGAGTTGTCATAATCTAGCCCTTTTAATTGTTGTTTATAAAGCTACACTGGTATTATGTAACCAGCTGCGTAGCATACATCATAGCACAGAAACAACAGTCTAAACATGTCAGACATTGCTTATTTCCATAGGAGAATACATTTTCTCACAACCAGTGGAACACCTTTGGCTAACGTATACAGGCATACTGTATGAGGCCTTTGCTGACCTGACACAGGACGTTAAAGTAATGAACCTCTGAAAGACGTAATCTCTCAAACTGTAAATACTGTATACACAAGAGTCTGACTTCAGCACACACCTCTTGAAGAATTAAAAGACAAACTACTGTATGTGGCCGTTTTTGAAGTGAAAAGAGCCTCAGCAGCCTCAGCCAGATGTTAAGACTTTGTGAATACACCTGAGGAAAGTTGTCTCTGAGTAAATTACTCATTTATTCCCCATAGCCATACTCCCCTAAACTAGACTATCTCTTACTGAGATGTGTTATTATTTCTCTTTGAAAAAACACTGTTAGATCCTAGAGAAAGTGACTCCAAGATAATACACAGGCATTTTTATTTGTCAGCTTCTCAGAAGATTATAGGTCAAGACAAAAAAAAAAAACACACACAAATGTTGCCTGAGCCTTTTTAATCCTGTAATTTTAAAATTTTCTTAAGTGGTTGTATCTGGTGGAATACGTTGTTAAACATCTCCTTATTACTAATTTAATAAGGTATTTCACAATTTTGTTTTCCATAGTCTCAAAGAGTGGAAACACCCAGGGCTTTTATAAAAATGTTTTTGTGACTTCACTTGTTGTGCTGTTCTTAAACTGCCCTGCCTAGTCTAGCAGTTTTGTTTCCCTTCACAGTAAAGCAGAAACAGAAACAAGAAGAAATAAAATTCACACTGATACTGACTAATGTTTCATTCAAACTCTATTCCATTTTTATGGCTGCCATAAGTTTCTGTTTTTTATTGTTTTACTCTTAAGTATTCTAAATCTAAAACCTCAGTGCTTGATTAATGGTTGTGATGAAAGAGTTAAGCCGAGGCTGATCCCTGCAAGTTCCATACGAGGAAATGTATTTCAAAAGATGTTTTGGTCTTTTGAATTCTGAATACTGCCTCTGTGCCAGAAAAAAACACCTAAATAATGAAAACACATTTCCTAGAATAGACCTGCGTTTTACTTTCATGATAATTTTCAAAGAACAGAGCTTTTGGCCAAATCAGGAAAAACTCGTTCAGTGTAAGAATTATTGATTGACTATGTGTAACGGACTATTTCACAGTAGGTGTTTATTTTACCTGCTGCTATGGTTCGCTACAGTATTGGTATTCACTTTAATGATCTATACTGTTTAACATAAAAAGACTTAAAAGAGCTTAAAAATGTAAGTATAGGCAAAAAAGATGACTAGTTAAAAAGAAAATATGATTGAACTTTTTTAGTTACAGGAACATAAGCGATAATAATGTAGTTATCTTGAAGTGGGTTTCAGGGTGCTGTTTGATTCTCTCAGTTTCAAAACTCACACCCTCACCCTACGCAATTCTCTTCCTGTGATTGATTTAGAGTGTGACTATCAAGGCAGCGCCACTCAGTGTTGCTGGGCATTTCTCCCTTTTTGGGCTGTGTTGTGGAATAGATAAGGTCTTGTTTGAAAATGTTTTGGGAGACATCCCCTGCAGCCTTTTGAAGAAGTGTGCTATTTCATGTGCGCATTGGTTTAATCGCAACTTTCTGCAACCAGCTGTTTTTATATCCTCTGCTTTTCTTTGGATTTTTCAAAATAATGCACACACTCCATCTGCTTCTGAGCAGAACATGCACGTTTCTGACAGCCAGATATCTTCAGTCCCTTCTCCCACTCTCCCACTCTCTGGTTTGACTCTTTTTTATGCCTTCGGAGACTCATTCTGAAACAATTTCTTGCTTCCACAGCTGTAGTATAGTGGAAGTGGGTTTTGATGTATTGATCAGTGGGTTGATGTGTGGTTAGAGTGTATGGAAAGCTGACTCATTTGCTGCACTGTCATTTTTACCATTTGTATCATTTTAACGGAGCTTGGAGAAAAAGACACAATCTTTTTTTGCAGTGCTGCTGTGTGTGTTCCAATGCTACTAAAGGCATTATGAGCAATCTGTACTGGAATTTCTAACAGACATTTTCTAAAGAAACATACAACACAATGCCGTAAGAACTCAACCTACGGTACACATGATATCATGAAACCAAGCAGAATCAACAGTGACACTACTGTTATATGTTTTACATCTTGATAGGTTTCAATTGTAAGTCACTTTGGATGAAAGCATCTGCCAAATGAAATGCACAAATACAAAAATGGACTGGCAGGAAATTCAAGGTGTAATAAGCAAAAGAAAAGAACTGCAATTATTTCATAAAATTATTGGATTTATTTTTGAACTGATTTCTTGCGTGCTTGAACCTCCCAGTACAAGAACATACTGAAAAGGAGCCTAAGTTACTGTAATATATGTTTTGTGCTTTGATTGTGAAAAGCAGAAATAGGTTTGTCAAGACACGGTATATAATGATAATTGTGTGTAGATGCATTGACTTCCATGTTTACATTCCTCCGATGTCTGCATGCAAAACATACACACATCTACACACATTCAGCCTTAGATAAGAACTGCTCAGAAGTTACCTTTACTTCTTTGCAGCATTATTACAGTTACCCATATATTTGACATTTTTATCCAAAGCCACTTATCTGCACCCACTTGAATAGCTGGGTATTTTAGAGGAGCTGTTCTGGTGCTTGCTCAAGGATAGGAATAGCAGTGCCTCACCCAAAGTGAACACACTCTTTCAGAGAAACAGCCAGAACCCTAACCACTGCGCAACAATGATGCCCTACTTATACTATATAAATACCATTGTTTCAAAGTATCACCTGTCACTGAGTCATTGTTGCCTGTCATTCTCACTGTCAGGGTTGCTATACATGTGCATTTTCTAGTACTGTAACTTCTTTTGCCATCCAACAGTTCTGCTCCTATCTCAGTTTCCACCACGCCAACGTACAGTAACAGCACTTTCTGCTAAAAGCAAAACTCCCCTATTAAAAGAAAATGGAACTGCCTAATGGATCTCTTTAATTAGGCCACACTTTTGAAGTTTATTGTGTTGTCACAAAAGGTAAAAACCTAACAGGTGTAAACTTAGCTGGATGGCGGTGAATTTTTTATGAATATGTCCTCAGTGCGGGTGAGAGGAGCAGAGAAAAGTTGGGTGTCTGCATAGAGGTGGCTGTGGGGTAAGGTGATCTCCATGTGAACGCGAGCTGATTATTTTCCCTCTTACCTCTGACCTACTTCCAGAGCGCTGGTTTTTATTGCCCATGGGGCTGCAGAGCACTGTGGAGGCTACAGTGATCTGGCCCAGACGCTGACGGGACATTCCCTGCTGGCGTTTGCACACGATCACGGTGAGTATCACACAGACTTGCACCAATCACAGCATCACCAGCACGGATGTTTGTGCCGCCTAGTAGCCTAGGAGTGCTGACACATTTCAGGAAGGCAGTGTGGCACATTTCAGCCGAGAACATGAGAAAATCCCAGCTGCCTTCTGTGTCTTGGCACGTGTTCCTCATTATGCTGAACACATAAACCAGAAATAACCCCAGCAAGGAGACTCTCCACCCTCTCCCCCAAGTTTCTGGAAGTGATGAAGAGAATCATTTCAGACGCTTCATGGTTTATTCATGTCGGAAAACATCTTTGTGCCATTAAAGCTTTGAGCTGATCTTTTGATAGTGAAAGAAAGGAGTGCATTCTGCAAAATAACATTTCATCACATTCACGACCTCTTAATGAGGGGTTTTAAAATTTGTATGGTAAATCCAGTATTTCTAGACACTAATGGCTCTTGGAGTTCCCATAATATGAATTTTAAATGCCCATTTGTTGGTATTCAGTAATGATAAGTTTAGCTTAGGGTTAGAGTGTTAGGGATAGGTCACAGGTAAGGCTTTTATAGTATGTATCTAAACTTTTGTATTTTTTTTATTGAAATATACTTTATTAATATTATAAAGAGCCTTTACAACACAGTAAATTTATCAATAATTAAATGTATTTTATTAAATTAACTCTTCAATCTAAAGCATTCCTTTTTCTCACCACACAATAACACAGCATCCAGTCTGTCCAACAAAGCAGGGAAATTGTTATACTTACTAATTAATTGTTATACTTATACTTACGTAGAGACACTTATTTTCTGTACTTCTGTTACATTGTCTTTCTTGCCTCTAATTTTCTAAAGAAAATGCAAATGAAAAGTTAATTCTCTCTTTAGGCTTCAACTATGGTATGTATTTTGGATGTACAGTACTGTAGTACTATTCTGTGGTTCGTTGTCATTTTAGCAGTTTTCTTAAAATTATTTTTTTCTTTATTTTAATTTTTTCTAGGTATACTTTATTGAGAAAGTTTATTTTGTTGTCTGGACTAGTAGATTCAAGCTCTGTGTTCAACGAATTTACTCCTTGATCACATGATGCTTCATGTTAAGAATGCAGTTCTTTTTTCCCACTGATTGGCATTACAAAACAAAAAAAAAGTGTTGGAACCACATGTGGTTTTAGTGCTTCAGTAAAGCAGTCAGGTTTTAGGTTTACAAAGAAGAAGAATTTTTCTCAGTAAATTCAGAAATGGAAGTGTAAAAATCAACTTTGCAGTTTTATCACCAATACTTCTTATTTTGTTAAACTTAAGACCAGCGAACAAATGTGTTTAAAGATGTCTGATAGTACTGTTTTCCATTAAAAAAAAAACATTTAGTGTGGATTTCTACATTTCCCAACAAATAACCTTTGGACTGGCTCATTAGAAGAGTGCTGTTTTAAGGTTGTACAGTATGTCATATCTCAGTGCATTCAAACTTAGTTTCAGGGCATTCAAATTACATTTGGAAAAGGAAAGGCAAGACTGCTCTTGGAATGCCTTATGTAAGCACTTTGAACCTATTCTACATTAACTGTGGTATTTAAGTTAATAATTCTCTTCTTGTTCATGTTCTGTTTTACACACTTACTCCTGCTTACACTTATAAATAGAATTGGCACTAAACCACATTACATCAAGGACTGTATTTTAATCACACTGCTCAAAAGTTTAAATCACATTCTATATTTATTCTCTGTTGAAAATTAATCCTAAAACTATAAACTGAAGTAGGCAGAGAGTGATTGCTATATCTATTTCTCATGTATACTGATTTGTTTAGGAAATTATATTCAATAAGGAGGAATTATTATTATTATTATTATTATTATTATTATTATTATTATTATTATTATTAATGTTTTTTTAATTTACTTTAAATAATTACTTTGGTTTAACAGTGATAAACCCGTTATACCAAGCTCTGACCTGTTTCTAGTTATTTCTGTGCATAGTACGTTTACTTTCAAATTAGTCATGTTGTATTTCTTAAAATAGGAAATTGCTTTCCCATTCTGTAAGAGGCTGTGCATTTTGTCAGTGTCTGTAACTTTAAAAAGGTTACTAAGCAACAGTTACAACACAGATGTGTGTCATCATTGGCAGATGTGGAGCAGTTGACAGTTGTGCATTCTCATTTATTGTTTATAATATAATATAATAAAATAAATATCATATAAATAATATAATATTAATAATCATTTATATATTTCTTAAACTAAATAAATATTCAGAGATACTCACTGCAATGCCTATGCAATATTATATAATATACACTATATTTATATATATATAAATACATTTTATATGCCTGATAATGCATATAAGTGTATTTCTTAAACTAAAAAACATTCAGCGGTACTCACTGCAATGCCTGCCAAAACTTAAATCTTGGTGGTTTGCCAAATTATATTTTTTGCTTTCTTCTACTTCCAAAAGGGATAGAATTCTTGTCCTTATAAGGGTAGATTGTGTTCACCCAGTGATGGTATATCCACATAAATATGTCGTTCATGGTGGAAAAACACCCTCTTTTGAACTCACTAATGTACCAATGGATAATAGATAAACAGGCCAACGTGGAAATATTTACTTTAAACAGATAAACATTTTTTCTGAAGCATTCTAAAGGTTAGTCTAATGAGGCAAGTTATGATGTAATATTTAAACTTCTTTTTCTAAACTCTTAGTCAAAACATTGCATGTTTAAAAGAGTCAAATTCAAAAACAGTAAAGTATAGTGTAGCCAGCAACATTAGGCTACTGAGTACAAAGGTCTACAGGACTGTGAAACTAGACTTATCTGTAAATTTCCTTTCATAGGGTATTTCCTAGTGCATAAGGCAGATCATGTTATTGGTACAGGAGTTTATGATAATGGCTCTGTATATAAAAATATATTTAGAAAACTTAAAAGAATGCCATAACAGGATCAGAAGAATTTGGGGGGATCCTAGATTTGAGTTAAACATTTTTAACAGTGGTTAAGGTGTTTTTGTTATCTAGATCCTTATCTAGGTAATCTTTGCTAATATCTAAATATCTATCTAAAGGATAGACTCAAATAAGTTGAAACACACATTTCATTCATTCAGCAACAATGTTCATCTCATTTCAGACCTGGATATAGTATGTTAGCGCCTCAATTGCGTGGAATATTCCAGAGCTGTTTTTACATTGATATACCTTAGTAAATATAAAAAAAATCCCCCAGAACTACAATTCATTGATTTTGTGATGAGTGGTACGGTACATCATCTGCTGTGTGTGAATTAATATCACATACTATACCTCATGTGTACTTCTGCTCAAATACCCGATTTTTCCAAAGTAAATTATTACTCCTGGGAATTACTTCCTAGCAACAGGAATAAGCTCCCTTCAAACAGAAAGAGCGGTGAAGCAAAATCACATCTGTGTCTTAAACTGGAGCCTTCCTCAGAGTCTGCTCTCCACAAAATTATCATCAGACTGTGGGACATGATAAGACACTGTGTTTAGAAAGGGAAATGAAAGATAGCAGGACAATATATCACTTTCATGTTATTGCTTCAATAAAGAGAACTGATGTTCAGTTTCCATGGAAATGAAATGTATTTGTATGTCATACGCTACTGTTTGACATCAGTTTCAATGACATACAGGAAACATTTTATGCTTATGTTTCTTATGCTTACTGTATGTTTCCATATTTTGATCTTCACTGATTACAGTGGTTGTCAGAGTAGCACCTGGCATGCAGAAATATCTTTCCATTTGGAATTCTAAATGTACTGCTGTCTGTTGACTCTCAGAAGATGTTTTAGAAGTCCTCTTTCTATACAAACTTTCCAGCTAATTGAAGAGGTTCTTCAAAATTCACCAGCTCTTCAAAATGTCGATTCAAATTCAACATGGAAAATACCAAAAATTGCTTTAGGTTTGGTTATGAAAATGCACTTACCAGAAAAAATGCAAAATGCTGTGAATATTATTATAAATTTGCATCCAGTAAAAATGATGTTTTTCTGCTTTTATGATGGCGGTACTGAATCTGGAAAAAAAAAAACTAAATACCCTGTTTTCGGCTTTGTGGTAGTATATTGTTCAGCTGAACAAATGCATTGTCAAAATGTATGCAGTAACGAATAGTTACTTTCCCAAATGTTTAGACCCTAAACATTTAGATAGAAAACAACAGATAGAAACATTCAGATCAATGTTGAGATCCTTCTACTCTGGTACACGGGAACTTTGAAAATGACACCTGAACTCAGGCCAGAGAGCAGATTTCAATCTGGTACCCACTGTGCACACTTGTCATATTCACTCTCACAAAGCAGACTACTGTCATCCTTAGTTTTGTTATGAAAATTCCCTTGACACGTCCATAGATCTTTTCCTGCTGTTCATAGATATGGAATAGATCCTTCTGGTGCATTCAAGTGTTATGTGATTCAATGAGACACTCATAGGACCAAATCTGTATAACCAAAGAAATATACCAAGTAGATGTCATAGACCTTTCACAAACAAAACTAAACCTGTGCTAATTTAATAGATACAGTATTAAGGAACATTTAATAAGCATGCTCTATTGAGTGCTTTGCTCCAAAACAAAAAACACTATATTACACAGCTTGCTGTATTATTTTTTGGAAAAACCTGATGTGGCCATTGCTGGATCTGTTGACTTTTTTCGTATGACGTTTGGGCTTTTTACGATCACAGATCTGCTAATATTTTTCATCCTTCTAATTTTAGTGTACAAAACCCTGTCAGTTCTTTTCTGCTCTTGTAAACGTCATTGCTGGGAGGCAAACAATTGGTGGCAAAAGGAAAAGTCCATCCTGGAGCACTGTGGTTCATCAGGCCAGAACTCATCCTGGATACCATAGCATTGACCAGACTAACACCCATTCTCAGACTGAGACTGGATACTGGTCCACTGCAGTGATAACCTGCAAAGAAGCAATGTTGATCTCTACTGATACAGTGGGGAGACTGGAGTAACTGGGGTAAACTACCTTTTCTGTCACAGGCTGGCACAACCCTGTCTGTAGTAGAGACTTGAACCCATGATCTGTTGTCAACAATGAGTTCGAAGGCTTATGCACTTCACCATGTTGTCACCAGTAAGTTTCTTCAGCACTTTGACCCTCAGCAGGTCTGGGAAAGGATGAGTGGATAGTTAGAAGACGGAAACTGGCAGACAGGAATGCTTTTATTTCCATCCATTTTGCATTAGGGCGTGACAAGCACATAATTATACAATACACTTTTGTTATCATAAAGAATATATTTTTAAACATTAAACAAAGTTTTACCAATGATTTCCAAAATCCTCTAAATCCAACCATCAAATTAGTTTTCACAGCAGTGAAACTATTTTTTTTTAAATGAACAAATTTATGAACCAGCGCTGAACTCAAAGATACAAACTTTCAGCAGTTTCTAGAAGCAAAATCAAAACACAGCACCAAAAACTATACAGTATATGTCATAAGAAACAAGACAACTTCTTCAAAATAGTGTTACAAGTTGGTCAACACAATCATTTGTTTCTAAGACCATTTTCCTGATGACGCAGAATAAAAAGCTGCATTCTCTTCAAAGATCACAAACTGCTTATTTGCCATTCATTACAGTAAAAACATAAATGCAAAAGCAAAACCTTGACAATTTGCAAAATGTCAGAAACCCAGCCTCCTTACTGTGGAACTGTGAAGATTTTGTCAATGTTCTGGATAAAAATCTAAATAATAATTACAGAAAAAAGTGACTGAATAGGTACTAATTATATAGGAGCACTACTTTCTTCGCTGTGAATTTAGCTGCTCTGATAGGTGAGACTAGCATTGAGACTTTTAGGTGTCCAGAGCAAACGCCAGAATTTTATCTGTTTAACTTTGTCATAATAATAATAAACTTCTATTCTTCTATTAATACTTTTTCTTATTTTGGTGTTTTATTTTGGAAGGCTAAGAAAAGGTTTCTTAGTGTGGTTTTATAAAACCTCATATAATAATAATAATAATAATAATAATAATAATAATAATAATAATAATAATAATTACTTACACTTATATAGCGCTTTTCTGGACACTCCACTCAAAGTACTTTACAGGTAATGGGGACTCCCCTCCACTACCACCAATGTGCAGCATCCACCTGGATGATGCGACGGCAGCCATAGTGCGCCAGAACGCTCACCACACATCAGCTATTAGTGGGGAGGAGAGCAGAGTAATGAAGCCAATTTATAGAGGGGGATTGTTAGAAGGCCATGATTGATAAAGGCCGATGGGAAATTTGGCCAGGACGCCGGGGTTACACCCCTTCTCTTTTTGAGAAACACCCAGGTCATTTTTATTGACCACAGAGAGTCAGGACCTCGGATTTACGTCTCATCTAAAGGACGGCGCCTGTTTATAGTGTAGTGTCCCCGTCACTATTGTATCCAAAGCAGCAAAATAAGTTTTGCATCGCATGTACTGTATACTTCAACTTCAAACATTGACGTTTGAAGAAAGAAAATGGAACATGTTTAATGTTTTCCTGTATTTTTGTTTTGGATATTTCTTTTTAGTGTGGCGAACTGAGTAAGACACATACTTATACTGTACATCTTATATTTCAGACTTGATGGCAAAGGTGTTACTGTACATTGAATTACTACAGTATGCACTATGTCTATACCTTCGAAGGTTTAAGGACACATCCTTCCAAGGGCTGAATTGGTCTTTGGAGGGCTGGAGGGCTTCAGGAGCAGAAGAAGTATTAATTAGTTTTCTCAGTACAACAGGGCAGATATAAATTCCCCTGTGTTTATACTTCAAATACAGTATGTGGTTCGATTATAATGAACCACTTGTTTCTGTCATGTCATGTTTTTTGCTTTTTTTTCCTGGCATTATTGTGTATTTAGCTTTAATTAAACTAGGCATTGGTGTTAAAAGTAGCTGGCTCTGTGAGTGGAATATTTTTACATATGGTCCTGTAGTTGATCTAACCTTTGTATCTAGACAGGGTGGTGGATGTTGTTACCGGTTATTTTAGAAGTTGTTAAAACCAAGACCATATGTTGGCTGTAGAAATTCCAGTAAAACACGTTTGTTTGCTTCAAGGATAAAATAAAATATAAACAGCCAACCAGCGTCATGCAAGTAATTTCATTTCCTTGATGTGTTCCTGTATGTCTTTAGAGTATCACATCTGTTGTCTCTGACTCAAAGTGAAACAGGAATACAGACTCATGTGCAGCATGCTCGACATAATTCTTTAATAACACAGTGCTGCTGCCTGAAAATGCTATGATAAATGCAATACATTAGGAATTCTGTCTAAAGAAGTAGTTATTAATGTAGTAATTTTGAAATGTCTGTTTTATTCAAGCAGTACATTATTTTTCTAGTACCATAAACTAAATCTTTCTCTTTTGTTATATAAATCAGAAACAATTCCTTTGCACCCTTGTCCATCTTAGTAGTTTCGTTTATAGTACTCATACTTATATTTTGCTCCCAAAATAAACTCCATCAGGTCAACCACATTTGCTTTGTTTAGTTTTAATGGAATGTCACACATTATTTGTAACAACAGTGTAAATTCCTGATACAAATGTGTGTACAGGAAGAGGTTTCACAAGACAGCTGAGGAAATTGCTGATTTATCTGTAGCATTGTTTTATATTAGAAATGATGGGAAGTGTGGTCTTTTGACATTTGAAACAGAACACAGTCATTCCAGTCTGACAAATGTGGTAAGAAATAAAATTCTAAATATATTATGGATGGTTCAGAATAGTGAGCGTTTTGGTTTGCCTCTAGGATTTTGCTACTCAAACTGTTTAATTTCTGCCAGAAAAAAAAGATTAATTTTCCATAGCTGTTAAACTTGTGAAAGGAAGAGGAAACGTTCTAGTTTTGAATGCCCTTAGTTCAGTAATGCACGGAGAAATTGCCTAGTCATGATAAGGTAACATGATGAACTAATTGTGTTACAATGTCATTTTCAACTTTTCAGAAATGGATTGTTCCAGGAATGTGTGGCCACAGGAATTTACTATGTCTGTTTGGCAGTGTAGGGATGGTCAGGGTCCAGTGAGAAACTGTAAAATGAAGAAGGCAGGTGTGAGCTGTGGTTGAAAAGAAATGGTTTGCTTGTGATAATCGCGAATTGCAACATAAATGAAACTCAAACTGAAATAAGAAGAGGCAAGCTCTGTGGAAATATTTTCCCTAGATAAAACATACACGATAAAAACAGCACAGGCTTGGCCTATATAATCTTGCCCTTACTACCATCTGGAGTATTAAAACCATATGTATATGTTGATTCGATTTTAAGTATTTTTTCCATACAGCTCAAAATGCAGTATTTCAGCTTTTGTTAGACACTTTGACAATTTCTTTCCGAAGGGAGGGGGGAGTTAAAAATAATCCCAGTTTTCCTTTGCCTGCTTCCAGAGATTTGAGGATAAACCAGGGCTCAACATGCTAGCCATATTTTTTTGTTTTGCCCCCTGCAGAGTCAGTGTACCATTTTCTTACTATAATGACATTCGTCTTTCTACTTCCATATCGTCCGTGTGATCTCTGCTCTCCCATCCCAATTGAAATGGCTGCCTTGGCACCAAACAGAGCCCCCAGGGTAGAGTATGGGGAAGGGGGGAGGAGCTCAGGTTCAGGGCTTCTCCTCAGGAAGTGAGAAATTTCCCTCCCTTGGCAATTCATCTTCTCATTCCTGTCTCTTTTTTCCTGGAACAGTTCAGTCAGTTATCAAAAAATAATGCAAACAGTGTAATTGGTGAGGTGGAAATGGTTGATGACAATGCTGTATTTTGATTATAGTGGGAGGTGATCAGTGGTTGGTTGTGCCGATGGTCAGATGTCTGTTTGTTATTTATTTATATTTTTTGCTTCTGGACATCACACTGATCAACATCTTAAAACAATGGAACCTCAGGTGGCCGTGGGACGTACAGTATTAGGTTAATTGTTTCATCCTCCACTTTAAAGCTTTTACACGAGTCATTACGGATTTACTTCATTTTAAGGTGTATTTTGTGGAGATAATCTTCACTTAACATTTGCCATGTACTTTAGGCTCTCTATATTTTAAAACGTTTTTATTTATACGATTAAAACATGATGTACCTCAACAAACAAAGGTTTCTTTTCTTGTTACACCACTTATAATTGGGTGGATTAAGATGAGAAGGAGCTGGATAATTGTTTTATACACTTTCATGCACTCTTGCATTTTGATGGGATAATGGTCACAGAATCCTGTCTGACTGAAATGCATTGGAATTAAAAGACATGTGAAATGTCATTTCAGTCCCCGAATTTCATCTGCCTTTTTGGAGCAAAGATGATAAGAAGAGAAGTCATCTGACCAATCTTGTCATGTAATTTTCAATTGCTTGTGTTGTACTTATCCAGTGAATTTCATTTTTTACACGGTGAGTTCATTTGTAGGACATTAGTATAACAAATAACATAAGGAATGATGTGCCACAGGTTACGTTGTTAATAAATGAATGGAATATTCACCCCAGCTGGTTGTATGCATGTACCATTCTTGACTTCAGTAGGAAAACAGTTCTCTAAAGCTGACCAAACCCATTAAGTTATTGCCTGAAACCGAAGCTCCAGTTTCTCATACATTAGACATGGCCCAATGTAGAAGCTCAAGTGAATGGAAGTCTTGTTCAAAGCATTTCTATTTAAGGCTATGGTTATATTTTAAATTTAAAAAAACATTAGAGATTTGGCGGCAAAAATAACTAAGGTGTCCTTTACCAGGACGTGCGTAAGGCTGTGATCCATGTGATGATACCTGGCAAGCACAGATGCACTAAAATGCTGTTGCTCTTTGAAAGACTGACCAGTAATTATCACAAAGTGGCAAAAAACTGATTCTTTTTAAAAAACAATTCCATCAGCTGTGCACATAAATGGTATCTCAATTTACTTTACAATCATATGCAGTATATCCCCCAGTGCGTTTGTTATGTAAGGCCTCAGTGATTCGTGCTCTGGTATAATGTGATGCACAGAAGGGTTTAAAATTAATGGGCCCCATTGTGATGACATTGTGTTCGATATTTGGAATAGTTCTGAACAAACCTTGTGCTTCTAAACAGTGTGTTTGTGAATGCAACTTGTTTTTTTTGTTAAAAAACATTATTCTTAAATCAACAAACATGAAATTTTACAGTTAACCAACAGCTTTGAAATTATATTCCTGAAGACAACAGTTTTTTTTTTTTTATTTTTGCACAGAAATAGATAGATACTTTATTGATCCCGTGAGGGAAATTGCAGAAATGTAAATGATACATTTTTAACAAGAATTAAAAAACATTTTTGGTCATAGCATTATTAGTGTTACTTAAAAATAACATGTTTAAAGGGTACCTCTATAGTTATATATGATACAAGAAGTTAGATTAGTTTTAAGTGAGATGTTTAAAATGCAGCCTGTGCTTGCTTTACATAATTTACCTCTCTGAACTGCAGTTAAACTTTATTTAGTTCATTTATATTTGATAGAGTTACATATCAAATGTTTGGCATCCTTCATATTCTGACTGCCAGGATATCTGTGCAGATAAAAACCCACTCTGTGTTAGGAACAGACACAGAAAGATACATCTGTGTTTTAACAGTTGATACCTTTCCATATTAAAATATTTCACCCTTTCCATTGCATAATAGAATAGCAGTGTTTCATCAAGGTTCAAAATCTGAAATAAGCCACAAATGTACATTTTAACCTGATTTATGTGACCAAATCGTTTTATTTAATTTACTTGTGGCTCAAGAAATAGGCAGAGTCAAATGTTTAGAAAGACTTTGAGTACTGAGCAATTAAAAACTCCGAACAGATTTTAAAACACTGGTGAAAAGAAATCTGTGCAGCAGTACACCAGTATCCTAAGTGGAAAAAGACTGGCTGATGTTTGTGTCCTACAAAGAGTGTCAAAGCTTTTCAAGAGGCACGCAAAAGCATTTTTTCTTGCTTCTTAATTACTTTAAATGCTGATTCTATAAAAGGAGCAACTGCACATTCATCAGGAAAGAGGCAAGCATCCTTGTCAATGACAGCCTCTTTTGAATGGTGCATACGCAATCAGAAAATTGCCAAGTGCATTTTTGATTAAAAATGAACCAGAAATAAATCCACTATATCCATTAAAAACGCCTTCAATAGGATAATTGGAATATATTTAAAAAAACAGTAGATTTATCTGTTTACACATGTGGAGATGGAAAAGGTTTATTATATGTACTATCTCTATATCAGTTGTGTACTGTACTTTTGTCAGTAAAGGGCAGGAGAACAGATTAATCTGTTTTTGCATTATTCATCAGAGCCTAGCCCGAAGAATCGATATTCCAAGTTTCGCCACTTGTGTGTCAGGATGTGTGTTTTTCTTGCCAATCAGGCTGAGCAATCTCAGTAAAAACCCAGGACTAGTTACAAACACGTGCTGCTCAGTTTGGTGCCTCTCCAAGATTAATAATCTGTATTTATGATTGATGTGCCCTTGCATCTCTTCTTAAAAAAAACTAGAAGAGTCTCCCGCCAAGGTGAAAGCTCAGCTTTTGCACAGTGTTTTGTTTTGGCGAGGGGGGGACTGTGAGCACTTGGGACGGCTGTCCTCTCCAGCATCTTATCAGGTTTGATTTTCAACATTGATTCTGACTGGCACACTTTTTGCTGATTACACTTGCTGCTCTTTTTCATCTCATAGATGTTTGCAGTTTTGCTTTTTGGACGTGTAGCCTCGATTTAAAATTAGACAGAGCCCAGATCCCTTCTGTTACACGGGCTGCAAACCAAGCAAGGTGCTGAGCCTGTACTCTGTATTCTTTCCATAAACTAATGGAAGGAGATCCAAAAGCAAGACAGAGATGCTTTTAGTTTATGTGTCAGGGTTGAGCTGAATTAGTTGCCTCTACTGGGATCTCTCCTGTGTGTACAAACTTGACCTTGTTGGCATTTAAGAGTTCATGTAACCACTCGCTCCATACAGTATGTTACTTATTATTTTACTGGCTCAGAGGTCTGCTTGGGTTTTTATATTGATGTATCAAGATTATGCATGTCAATAAGCAATGTTGGAGTCTCCAGTTGTGCTTTCTCCAAAAAATATGCATTGCTTTTAACCGCACTCTTGGAGTCTGTCAGTTGAAAATTTCTAATGGGGCTCTGGAATTTTACAGACCTTTCAGAGTTATTCACTGCATGTGATGGAGAAGCATCCTTTGTTCTTGTGCTTGAAAGATGACTGATGGTAGTATAGAGCTGAATATTGTTGGAGTTTGAGACTGCTTTCCTAAGTTACTCTCAGGCAAGTGAGCAGTGAATGCGGGCTGGAATGCATGAAAGTAGCTGGTAGGCCTAATTAGGTTCCCAGCCTACTTTTGTTCTGTGGGCGGCTTGCCCACTTCACACATTTCCTGCAGGGCTGGTGATTTGCCCAAAGTGAAGAAAATGTTCCCCTCATGTCTCCAGCAGATCCATGTAACAAAAAAAGATGTAAAGCCTAATGGCATGGAAACAGAAAGGTGAAAAGCACTGCAGGCTGTCCAGGATGAACAATTTCAAGAATAGTCTTTAGTTTGAGACTGTGAGAAGGCTTGTAACCGCAGTATAAATCACAGAATTTAAGCATACCTGAATATATAGACTTGTTGTCAGCATAATATCTTATATTCGGAACTTCAGCCTTCCCAACTTGCACAACCAAGACAAACGTCAAAACCTCTTCACTAAAAGGCAGGTTTCTTGCTTTGGGTAGTTTAGTCCTAGGGAGTGGCCACCATCAAGTGTCATTTTAAATGGTAAGACCTGTTATGCTTTAACCCTTTAAAACTTCACGGTACTCTCAATGACTGAAAGGTGTTAGTGACCCAAAGAACATAGATTCGAACCTCCATCCCAGACACTTCCAAAGCCCAGACACATGCTGAACCTTCTATGACATTTCACATGTCTCTTTAGTGTAGCAGTAGAGGGTGGTGATGTTACTCTGACTGTTTTGCAATATGAGTGAGACCTGTTACATCAGCAGATGTTTAAAGATTATTTGAATTTGAAATGTGGAGCTAAAATTCGGTCAGACGTTTTACACTTGATTTCCAATTTGGTCATGCAATTCATCTCTGCACAGATGCACAGCTGAATATACCATCCTGTCTCACAGTCGTATGGTCGCCCAACTAAATTAAGTATATTCTCAACGATTTTGCAAGAGATGAAATATTCTTTTCAAATATTCATGTCCAAGAGATTCTGTATATCCTACCATTCATTATTCCCTCAAATTGGCAGGAGCCTCAGTTGTGAGCTCACAAAGTACTCTACAAATAAAGCGCTGCGTTATTTTTAGGCAGAAGAAGCTTCTGAGGTTTTATTCTGCTCTCTGCTGAGGCCCTTGCTTTCAACTCAACTTCAGTTCAACTTCAACTCAACTTCTCAGCTCTTGGCTGTCTCTCCCAGCCTAGATATTGCAGAAGCTGTTTTGAATAGATTTGCTTGTGTATTCCTTTACCAGCACTATGTAAGGCTAACAGTGAAGAAAGCAGCTCGTTTGTTCATATACAGTTTTTGATAGAGTGTACAAGATGGTATATGCTCATGTACTCTTTGAAGAGGGAAACAGTTCAAGCTATGTGTTACGAGCACAACCAGCATAAATTAATCCTCATTATTCAATCTCCTCTTCCTTCACTATTTAAACCCTCCATTCCCTCGTAGTCCTTGCTCAGTGCTAGGAATTTATCCACCTCCTTAGCGTGATTCGTCCTCTACTTCTGACCACCGATACGAAGACCCATCTTGACAACCCTTTCATCTCGCCTTTCGTCTCTAATTGTTTTCCTCGCTGATCTCTCAACCCAAATTCATCCTAGCCTGGAACTACTGACCACTCTTCTGCCTCACCCTCCTCAGACTCGTAAGCCATCCGACTCTCTTAGAGACCTGCACAGGGTTCATAATAAATCGCTCTTAACACTATGATTGCCAGCACAATCATAGCTTGAAGCATGTTCTCTAAAAGAACAGCATTGGGTTTTTGCTGTATAGGTCTTTTGACACTAATTTGTGAGGGAATGACACATTAAGACTTTATGTTTGATGATTTAAGCATTTTATATTTTCTACGTTCTCAATAACAGTATTCCCCTTGGCATTTGTAGTTCTCAAAGGAACAGGATTTCATGTTCAGCATTTTTGGGCTGTGAATTCTAGTTCAGTGCTAGGAGTTGTGATGAAATGGTCAAATTCCTTCAGAATGAAGAGAAACTAGATAAAATCCAGTAATTTCATTTCAGACCTGTGAAGAGTAACTAAACATTCGGGCATTTTAGTCAGGCATTTTAAGCAAGACTTAACAGCATTAAACATGATTGGAGCAGGTGAGAAAAGGTTCCTTCAGCACTAAGCAATGATCTGTCATCCTTTGTGTAAAGCAGGCCTTTTCCCTTTATAATTTTATCCTGATTTGAAATTTGCATTTCAAAGAAGCCAGTGCGTGTGATGTCAAAGGCAGTAAATGAGATTCACTTAATTGAGGTTCTTGACGGGTTGCAAAACTGTGCCATAACTCTTCTTGCTGTTAAAAAAAGACTCTTAAGTTAATGAGATATATTCAAACTCCAGGCAAATATACATACCTGTATGTATATGTGGATCAGTACTGCTTGAAAACTGAGTACCTTTTTCAGCCAGTACATAAAGCTCAGAGGATTTCAGGCCTTGTCCATTTCCTTTAATCTTGTCTATTTCTTCCTCTGAACCGCTTGAGTTATGTTTCCCTAGTGCGTATTTGTTCCATAGTGCTTTCATTCCCTAGAACATTAAAAGGAACCCTTATTTGTGAATGAACATCATAGATTAGAGGCGGCGGCAGCCAGGGAAGATGAAAAGAGATCTCGTCTCTGGATGCTTCTCAATCAAACTGTAGCTAGATTGAAAGAAAACTGGGTAGATGTCTTTCTGTGTTTTTCAATGTAACTTCAGAAAGAAATTATTCCTGCGCAGTAGCATCTGATTTGGGATCTGTACCCGATTCTCAATAATGAGCTCAAAGCCATGCTTATTTTGAGGGCTTTTGTTTCAAGCAGAGCTCTAAAGTTAGATTTTGGGTAGCCAATTATTTTTTACTGGCTACGGTTTTGAAGATCCCTGAGGCAATTGTGTAAAGACAACAAGGAGCTTATTTTGTGTTATGGCCCCTGTGAGTAAAACGTTTTTCAGTCCAAGTTTCATTAGACTGAGTTTTCTTTATGGAATGGTGTTCAGATTGAATCAGTGTGTGTGGAAAGTTTAATTAACAAGTTAAGGCTTGTCACAAAAATGTTTGTCTGTGTATAGCACAACAATTATGAAACACAACCTAGGGACTGAAGCAATAGATGCCTTTGTTTGTCTTTAAGGAAACAGCACATCATTTCGGAATACAAACACAATTACATAAGTCCTTGAAAAATGTTTCTACAGCAAATTTAATTTAACAGGACCTGCTGGTTGGCATAGATAGAAGGATCATACAGGCCTGTTTCTCTGCATAGTCTCTAAATTGGATGCCAGACTCTCTTTGTCACACCATGAACACTCCATCGAAATTATTTTTTCTCCAAGCCAAACCTGTGTTTGCAACTACAATAGGTATCTCATTCTCTAGCATGCACAGATGGCAATTTGTAAGAGGGGCGTTCTTCCTAGTAGAGACAGTTAACCCCCAGTGCTTTACCAGAATCACTCCCCTATGCTCTCCTCTTTTGGTTTTCTACTCGCATGGAAAGACAGATGAATGGACTCTTGGATTTCACAATCCTAAGTAGTCATTTCCCTATCACCAGATGTAGTTCAAATAGGGAGCTGCGTCAGCATGTGTAGGCTGCACAGTAACAGGTAAAGGTTTATTCCATGCTGAAAAGAGAAGAAAAGAACAGCTAAAGGTTTAATCTATGCTAAAAAGAGAAGAAGAAAAAAACACAACGTTTTTGAAACATTGTGTTTCCTTTTTTTCTCTTTTCAGCATGGAATAAGCGTTTACTTGTTCCTTATTACCAGATACGACAATTTACCATTTATGGGACACCATTGGGTTTTTGCCAATTACTGAGTCATGTGTCTGCCACTTTACAAACTTGAAGCATCATCAAGTTACTAGTTATATTGTTACAAAACCTCAACAGGATCTAGCCCTGTTGAGGATTGTCCCGTTCCGTTATTTAAATTCTGACATTCATTAATTTTACTTTCCTGAACAACTTCCCAGTTTCCCAGTTGGTATGTTGTCCAGCAACATCACTGTTAAGTTCTTTGCTGATACAGTGGAAACTAGTGTGCATAAGTGCAGGGTCAATAGTTCAAAACTTAATTCACTTAGTCTGGGATGAAGGAGCTTTCTGTGTTGTAGTGATTCTAAGCCAAATGTGAAATAAACACATTTTCTAAATTTTTAATCCAACTGGCATTGGTTCTTACGTTTGATCCAAATTAGAAAAGAACTGTCAATGTATTGTATATAAACAGAAAAGAACAACACAGTAAATATAATATATAGAGAAATAAGCAGAGCTAAAATGAAGACATTGACTTATTGAACTGTTTATTGAAAATCTGACCTTAAGCTTTTACCTGAATGTCACTGTTTTCTGCCTCGGCATTCTGCATCTTGCTCTGCTTTCACCACACGACACTTCTATTAGAGATCTACGTCATCTGCAAAAATGTTTCTTGAGGAAAATGTACATATATTTAAAAATTGTAACATGTTACATTGCAGATGTATTCAATTAGCAGAAGAACATTCTTTTTCACAATCTTCAAATGGGCAACAGAGCTTTCTTCTAGGCATTGTGTTGCGGCTATTGTTTAGGCTGAAGGAGCTGTGTTGCAATACTCGATTATTCTTGTGGTTCCAGCTGTATAATAATCTAATACATTCCTTCTGTTTCATGTTTTCTTTTGTCAATTGTGCCATGTACTGTATGTCTGCAAGTCCCAGCTCCTCCTTGCATTCTTCTTTTATTGTTGTTGTCGTTAATCTGGCACTCCAGAGCCCAGACACATCAGATTTTCTAAAGCAGAGAACAATTGTGTATTGCCTTGGGGGAGGTTCAATTTAATTCCAGCCTGGGAACCAGATGAGGAGAAGAATGTAGTGAAAAGCTGGGAATATCATGAACATACACAATATGAATATCACTTGTTTCAGTAACCCAACAATGTCCTCTGGAACTCTCTGCTGGCCTTTCCATCTTCATCAATGTACTGCTCTTTCCATCCCTTCCTGATACATTGACTTATTCTTCTCTTGCTTTCACTGGGCCAAACATCAGATGGCGTCTTTCACTGCCAGGCAGTGTGCGGTTGACTTGAGGAACATGAGCCTGAAACCAATCACTTCTCTCTGCCAGGCTTTTAAATTTTTGAAAAAACCCTGGGCCCTTTTGTATATACAGGTGAATTGCACATACACCTACCCTTAATCACAATACCAAATGGAATTGGTCCTGCTGGAAGAATGGGGTGGAGCTTGACAGGGACTGTTCCAGTGCTTTGTGGGATACATGCTGTACCACATCTTAGCCATGCCGTTTTAGTTCAGAATCTTTCCAAATCTGTGGCTAGTGAGTGTCAAAGAGAAATCAAAGTTGAACTCTTTACCATTTGAATATAATGGTTTACTCCGGTGACACCTATTACATAGCAGTTTGAGTCGTTCCAAGCATTATCAGGCATATGTAGGTTTTTTTGTATGTAATTTATATTACCTTTGTATTTTTTTCTGCTGGGTGAATACTGATGCACACAGAGCTAATGGTGTCTCCTCCTCCTCGTATTTGACAGTGGGTCACGGGCAGAGTGAGGGAGACCGCATGGTGATTTCTGACTTCCACATCTTCATCAGGGACTCCCTGCAGCACATCGACATCATGAAGAGCCGCCACCCTGGCCTTCCAGTCTTCATTGTCGGACATTCCATGGTAACGGAATTCTCCATTCTCTCCCTGCTTGTTCCTTCAAAAACAAAAACCCATCATGCCCGATATCATGTGATCACAGGGCTTCCAGATGCATATGAAACACAAATATCGGTCTAAGCTCCTTCCACAGTGGCAATGCGCACTGATGAGCTGTGGCGGGCTAGCAGAAGCACATGCAGCGTCCCAAAGTGAAGGCAGACTACCGCATTACATTACTCTGGCTTGATTTAAAAACTTTTTTAAAAATATTTTACATCCATGTATATTGTTGATCTTTTGTATCGCTTCCCCCACACTGATGGAAGGAAGTCCTTTGGAAGTCAGTAGAAACCCCTGGGTCCTTTTTTCTGAAGCTTTGCGTCACTCGTGATCAGAGACAGACACTGCCCTTCCCCTTTCATTTCCCCCACTCCCTTCCCTCGCTTTTCAGCCCCGAGCACAGTGATGATATTGTCCACAGAGCTCACTGGCCTCTTATACTGGTTGATGTGCTATAGTCTGACTCATTTCCTCCCATCCGAGAAACTCAGTCCAGCTCTACTGCCTCACCCGTCCTGCTGGTCAGGCATCGTTGACCGATATAAACAAACCACCGAAATTGTGATAAATGGAATCATTTCAACCCCCAGATTTGTTGGAGTCACGCTGAGCAGCTCTTGTGTTTGAGTTCATTTTGAGACCCCGGGGGATGGCTGTGGAGTTGATGGATTTGGAAGCAGAAAGGTCACTGTGTTTAAAAATAGCATTCTCTAATTTAGGTGGCAAAACACAAACACTCATAACAGGCGCATCATCCTGAATCCTGTGGCGGTTGGAGGTGAATTTATTGAGTCAGATTAACAAGAGGATTTCTTGACACTGGAAAAGAAAATAATGTGGCTATTAATTATCTCGTGAAGAGCTGAGTGGTATAAAAACAGGCTGCAGTCTCAGCACCATTGTTCTCCTAAGTGTCTGCATCACCCTTGTTATTATTGTTACATAAGGTGAAAAACAATTAAGGTGAGCTGTAGAATGACACTTGACAAACCTAAAAAGCAGAAGCTGCCAACAGAAAAGGCAAAAACTTCAATACTGTATGTCCTCTTACCTCTCTCTACCCTGAAAGGGTGTTTCATAAATGTCAAGTGAAGGAGAATTTGTCAAAAAGTAACTCTTAAGTGCATTATTTTGTGAAGTGATCCTAATAATAACAATGTTTTTATTATTGGTAGGTGGAAATTAGGCTCTATTTTTATTTCATATTATATGGTTACATTGTGCTGATTTTCTCTGTGAAAGTCTTACAAAAACACAAACTAAATTGATAGAATCAGCCTAACAATCCAAATGGTTACAGTCACAAAGACATTTTAGACTGACTGATGAATAACAGAGGGAATATTTCATTATACAGTATCTTGCCCAAGGTCTGGTTACCAGTGTGGGTATCCTAAAAATAACAGAGACAACTGATGAAGCCTAGAGTTTTTGGCACAAGTTTCACTTTTACTTTTTCTTAAAAGGTTTATTTTTGTATTAGGGTATTAGGCTACTTTGTGACTTTTAAATAGCCATTAATCACATTTGCGTGGTTTAAAGTTCAAATGTCCAAGAGACATGGAACACAAATGAAAAACAACACAGTGACAAATATTCTGTTTTCAAAGTCACAGGATGTTTGCAAGGGTGGCTTGGTGGCACCCTGGCTTCATTTCCTGTCCTAGGGTGCTATCTGCATGGAGTTTGTATGTGCTGTTTGTGTGGGTGTCATCCCAGAGTGCAAAGACATACAGTACTGGTAGGTTAATTGGCTTCTATGAGACCTGGCTCTGGTGTGAGTGTGTGTGTATCTTTGTCCGTGTCTGTGTGTGCCCTGCAGTGGACTGGTGTCCTGTCTAGGCTGTATCCTGCCTTTCCCCCGTTGCATAAACCTCAGCTCCCTTATGTCCCTAAATTGGATAAAACAGTTAGAAAATGGATGGATAGATGTTTGCTTATGTTTTTTGCTGCTCTGTTTCGGAATATAGCACCTTCCTTGTCATATACAGGGTTGGTCAAGCTGCTGTCGACAACTTTGACAGTTTATTACAAATTAATTACATGGGTTACCGTGACAAAAAGAGGTTTCAAACGAAAGCATAAATATCAAAGTTACCTTACAATCCTTCGCCATCTGTGGAGGAGAAAACAAAACTTTAGTAAACTATTTGGCATTTATACCTGTTGACAACATTTCGACTAACCCTGTATTAAGTTTACTTTCAGCCCAGGAGGCCTGCAGCTCTAAATGTGTGTCTGTGTCTTTTCCAGGGGGGAGCCATTTCTATCCTGACAGCCTGCGAGAGGCCAAACGACTTTGCTGGGCTTGTGCTAATTTCCCCCATGGTCCAAATGAACCCTGAATCAGCAACTCCTGTTAAGGTACTTCAGTCTCCGAGTCCCGAGAGCTGATGTCACTGCTGCCCCACTCCTGCTGTTTCACTTTACCTTTGGAGAGCAAAGTGCTGAACTTTAAGAACTCCCACGGATACAATTATTAAAATGATTAGCCTTCATACATGGTGAGAGCTTGTGGGTGGAATACATTGCACTGAAGCATCAATTATAGAAACCGAGAGGCCATGCACAGAATTGATTGTATTTTGAAAGAGCCCTCTGTTTGGCTATCCTACACATTGTTGTTTTTTTTTAACCACAGCCAGCACAAGTGTTATTTCTGGGCCTCTTTGATGACCTGCAGCACCCCAATATCCCCACCATCAGCATTAGCTGTGACCAGAGTGCTCTTTTTCTCTTTTGTGCATAACTACTGCAGGTTCATACACATACTGTATTGCTGTTTTAGCGCTGCATCCCTGGCATGGGAGCAAAGGATATGAAAAGCAGGTGAGGCCTTCAGTCTCACTGTCGGGCCTTGTCCTTTTTTCCATTGGCTGCCCCACGAGGGATCTGGCAGTGCTGAAAAACTCTCTGAGATACCTGAGCTCTTCAGCATGAACACCCTATCAGGGTGCTCCACACTGATCTGGATCATCGCATGACCCAGTATCCACTGAACTGCCTCCTTTCTACATTACTTTATTTAACTTACTTACTCTATTTAAGCATCAGATATATCTTGCATCCCTTTGTGCAGTGTCTGAGTATCTGATAAAATTTGCCAAGCACTTGTATTCAATTAAGTAATGGTACGCATTTTTATGCCTTTTTTAATGCATTTTTAAAAGTCTTATGATAGCTGTAGCATACCGATCATTTCTAATGCAAATCAGATAGCCTTGCTGCAAGGTTACAATCTCCTTTATCTCTTTGATACTTTGTGGAAATAACCATCTTCTCTTTTTTCTTATGACAAGGATCACAAGGGTTGATTTCCTCTTGACCTTTCAGTACTGTTTGTTTTTACAGTGTTTCTGTGTTTGAGTATCTGACGCTAAGTACCAGACACATTGATTCATGGAGCTGGAATTGTTTTAAATTAATCGAAGCCCTTAAGGAGACAGGAAATGAGAATATTTTTCTGCCCATCTGCTGCAGCCCTCTTTGTACAAACCAAACAGCGTGTGCTGATAACTTGCCACACAATAGAGAGGCAAAAAAAAACCCTTCTGATGAAAGTTGTTTCGCATTGATTTCTGGTCGCATAGAGCTGGAGGAAGCTGGTTAATGTCTGGCGATTGAATTGAATTTAAGGTAGAAATGTGTCTGTGTTTTATTACTGATGATAATAGCTAAAACTACTAAACATGAAAGTTATTCACTATTTTTTAGTTGTTTCTTGAATTGAATGGAAACATACAGCACTGTAAATATTCAACTTTGAGGTAGGGACTCGAATGCAAAAGTAGACATTTGTGTGGTATGTGCAACAAATGTGATAAATACAAACAAATGTGAGACCTATAAAACAGACAACTTACAGGCAATGTAGAAAGATAGCGTTGAATATTACAGGTTAGCGAAGTGGACATGGAACTGAAAAACTGGAAATGATTGTTATATACAGCACAGAGAAAGATGAAAAGACTATTGGATGTCTGCTGAAGGTGCAGAATGGAGTGTGTTTCACACAGAAGCACCCTTTATCCCCACTCTAAAGCTGTGCATACATTTGTCAACACTCCACAAGAGGGATACCATGCAGAGGATAATGTGTTTGCATTTCCTTGACATGTTATTGAATTGCTTGTTGCATGTTATGCACATCTGGGTAACATCACAACATTCTAAGCGTAAGACCTACAGCAAGAGAGACAGATGGTTCTTCAAAGGGGCTTATAGACTGAAGTGTGCAAATACATCTTTAAGGCACGAAGCGTGTGGGTAGGCATTGATCGAAGAGAAATCGAAGCAATCAAACGGAGCTGCTCAGAGCTGAGAAATGAAGTGCGGTCTGCTCTCTGTGGCTAGCTTGTACGATGTTGATTGATAGCACCAAACCCATTACTGAATCATTCCCAAAAGAATAAGAAGACATTTGTAACGAGTAGAGATGTGAATGCTTGTGCTTTTGTCTTTTCCATTCTGACTATGAGTAATCCATTTCATAACGCCACGTTATTGTCTTCATCACAGAAAAGGACTCAGCACAATGAGAACTTTTTATTGTGCATGTGCCCATGGCTGCTTTTTTAGCTTCAGAAAGGGATTGTGAGGAGGAAGTGAAGAATGGTTGTTAAAGCTGTAGCCAATCAATTCCTCCTTTATATTTGCAGTATGTAACTAATGTTTTAGATTGAGCGTTGCTGCCTCACAGCAATTCAACTAGGGCCCTGAATTCAATTGAGGACCTTGGGAACTGTCCATGTGGAGTTTGTGTGATCTCCCTGTGTTTGCATGGCTTTCCTCTGGGTGCCACATTCTGCAAACATACTGTTAGGTGAATTGGCTTCTGGGAGAGTTGGCCCTAGTGTGAGTGTGTGGGGCTGGACTGGTATCACATCCAGGGTGTAGCCTGCCTTGCACCTAGTGCTTGCTGGGATAGGTTTCGGCTCCCTTGCGATCCTAAATTGGAAGAAGCAGTTCCAAATTAGATGGATGGATGTTTTGACTGTTGTAAGGAGAGAGAAAGATGCACTTGGCTGAGGTGATCTCCAGAGATCAGTTATTGAAAGCTTGGTATTGAACTTGTTTCACCAGATACAGCAGCACTGACAAATGATGCTTGAACAGGATGGAGTGGACTTGTGCCATGACATATTGCACTCATGATTATTAAACAAATCCTCAAGCACAGGATGGGCTTCTTGATCGCGGGTTCGAGCCTGGGTCATGTCACTAGCTGAATGTAAGTAGGATTCCCCAAGTGGTAGCACACAGTTGACTGAGTGTCACTAAGGTAGGTTGCTCTCAGCAACCCCTGCAGTCCACAGGGTGCTATAGACATGCAATGCAGTTAGTGGGGGATGCGCCTGTCTTCCAAGAGGCCTAGGACAGGTGCTGGAGGTGTGGTACTACAGAGCTGTGGCTGTGTTGTTTGGGACGTATTTAAAGACAAATGGCTTGCAGGCGATTGGGTAGGGTCAGACTTCAGTTGCTCATTCTAGGTAGACTATTTGTCAAACAAAACATTTGGCTTTTAACAATGTGTACATTTCATAAAAGCAACTAGGATTTATTTGTTTCTAGTTGTCTGCAATATCAGTTAAATTAATTACAAATGAATTTTTCTTGTAAGAACCAATAAGCTATCGTAAGTTGTTATTGATTAAGTCACTGATCACAGGTATTCTGTTTACCCCAAACCAGACACATTAACACAAAATTTCTGTGTGGATTTTTTTAAATCTTATGACAAGCTCCAAAACTGACGTCTGATTGTAACCAGCTTTTTCATCTTAATTTCTTTAAAGATGGGGCTGTATAAATTCTGGATGTTGATGAGAAAAGATTTGGTTGGTCAGAGGCAAAAGAATAATCTTTAGCGCTGCCCTTGGCGAGTGATTTTGAAAGAGTAGATCATTATTGCCTTTCTGAATCACTGAACATTTATTCATTCTGAAGGCTACAAGTATTGAGAGATAAATACACCCACCTCTCTGTGACATTAACTAGTTTTTTTATAATGTAAATAAAATGTAAATGTGAAATCCAGTCATTTTAAATGTTGCGTTCTGTTTTCACACAAACTTCCCCTATTTACTTGTGGTTCGTAAAGTCATGTGAAAAAACCCACAGGTTTACATGCAAATTGAGAATGACTTGCAATTTCCAGTTTTGTTACTACAAAACAATCAAATGTTTTTAAAATGTTTTATTCTAATATCCATTTCCATATCTAGACAGCATCATTTAAATAAAAATGATTTTTTTAAAGTGTTCTTTATGTATATATTCTATGTATAGAATATATATGTTCTTTAGGTCCACAAATCTGATTAGGTCTTATTATAGTCATATCATGTACCAACAGAGATTAATTTGGCTATTATTAGCATTGGAGAAAGGATTGAAAGTCTCTTAATCTAAAGCAGTAAATAGGGAGGAGGTATTCAAGGTGGTCAGCTTTCTAACAGCAATGATTTAGTCCCAGATGGGCAATTCTAGGACACCATTTTTTAAGCAAGTTTTTCTTAGTTGGATTTTTATGTATGTTTTTTAGGACAATTATGTGTAACTTAAGAAGGCGGAAGGCCTTCCAAAATTATAACTATCAAATGCTTTCTAAGCAAAATCCAGTCAAGAAGCAATGTGCAGTAGTTCACACATTCCCTGCAGATTTAATTCAGCAAGAGCTACGAAATGCAACCTGTTGCAAACCTTGCACAACATAATGATTCGGAAAATATCAAAAACAGAATTTACACACTTCCCTTCATTGAGAGAAATGAGGCAGTACAAGTGCAGTAGGTCTCACCGCAGAGTTATGAGTGAAATAAAAACACCGCCAGATTATATCCCAGGCTCAATGGACTGACTTGTGCTTCGCATCAATTTCGGGTTCTTTCTTGATGTTCTTTCTTTTTTTTCTTTTTCAAGGAGAAAAGTAACAGTGGGCGGGGCATTTGCACAGATCCACAGTGGTTATTAATGCTGCCTCGCAGTGTTGGGGCCCTGAGTTCAATTCCTGGGGTGCTATCTGCATGGAGTTTGTATGATCTTGCCATGTTTGTGTGGGTTTTCTATGGGTTCTCTGGTTTCCCCCCAGAGTCCAAAGACATACTGGAAGGTTAAGTGGCTTCTGGGAAAAGTGGCCGTGGAGTGAGTCTGTGTGCCTTGCAGTGGACTGGGGTCCCATACAGGGTGTATCCTGTGTTGCACCTACTGTATTGTTTGCTGGAATAGGCTCCGGCTCCTCAAACAACCCTGTACTCGATAGAGTGGTTAGAAAGTGGATGGATGAATGAAATGCAACAGTTTTCTCATCACAGTTCCTTCACCCCTGCAGGTATTCATAGCCAAGCTCTTATACCACCTGGTGCCAAACCTGTCCTTGGGTTCAATAGATTCCAAATGGATATCACGAGATCAGAAACAGGTAACATCTCCTACTTTACTGCTGTGGGTTTACTGCTTCATGTTGAATGCAGAGAATTGTTTATAAGCAGTATCTTACTCTGTGTCAAAATGCTGTTTTATGTTGATAAAGAACCTGTCACAGCTGCTACAATTGTCACAATCGATAGATTTTTCAGAGTGGTGTTGGGAAGCCATACTAGACAGCCATTGACTGGTTAAAACGTCAATCTACAGGAACTACAGTGAGAAGAAACAGAAGATAGTGATTCACCTGCCAAGAGAAGGAAAGGATTTGTCACACATGCATATTTTCATATTTTTGTCTTCATCAGATGGAAAACTGTTTTTAATTAACACAGTACCTTGGGCTTCAACACATAATTGCAACATCTCGACAGCTGATACAAAGGAAAATCAGTGCTTGACATCTCTCTCTTCATTTTATCTCCGCCCAGTAAACTAAATTCAAAAGGATGCTTGTTTGTCTGGGACCTGAGGTTTTTAATCATGTTTTTATTTAAGAACCTGGGGCTTTACTGGAAATGCATCATAGAGCATCATGATAACATATTTCATTTTTCACTGCGCTGTCCCTCTAGATGCACAGTCAATTTCATGATCTTGATCTCTGATTTATTACCAGAGACTAAACAAAATCACCCTATCACTTTACTGCTCACAGGACTGAGATGTACTATGAAAGCTGGACTAAAAGATCTGCATTGTGAAGTTCCAGATAAACATCTTAACTGTATTAATGGCAGCTATGTCTTACAGTTGAGAGAAAGTCATCACCGCCACCACTGCCTGAGGAGCTGCAATATTCTGTCAAAACAAAGAATCCTTCAACAGTATTGTGGTTGCCCTTTACCGTTTAAAGTCCTTTATGGACTTTAGAATTAATTTTAGAAAGAGAAATTAGAGGTTACAGCTTGGCTGCAGGCAGAGGTGTTCCCTGTTGCACCAGGCAAGATCAGAATGGTATTCAGTCCAGTAGAATATAATTGTGTGGTTATATACTGCAGGCTATAGCCTTTAAAACCTTAGCAATGTGGAGACAGAACAGGGCAGGAGGTAAATTCTTGGTCAGGTTTACAATGCCTGTCAAGCCATAAAACACTTTGAAAGAGGTAGAGAACAGATTAGGTGAGCCTTTCACTGACTGTGTCTCACCCCCTCTGTCTTGCACTCACAGCTGACTAAAACCATTGTTCACTGCAGCTCCCACACACTGTCTTGTTGTTCAGAGACAGTTTGCATTAACATTTTGTATTTTTAGATAATTCTTATAAAGGATATTAGCGTTAAATTGGTACTGTCTGTTCTGGTATGGTGTTCTAGCTAATGCTAGAACATTGTTTAAAAAAATCCAGTAATATTTCAAAGAAAGTCATCTGCCTGGGCAACAGATGGTGAAAAATCTCTTTATTGTGTTACACAAAATGAGCTTCTCGGTAATAGTCATTCTGTACCAGAGAAAAGAAAAAGGGCTTCAATTTGTGTGAAAAGGATATTTTGTTAATTTAAATCATAGCTTGTTATTTTGGTAGGCATTAGATCTATTCTATTGCAGAGGCATTTTTAGAACAGAAGTGGATGAACTGGGGTTTACAATGGTAATAAACACCCACTCCCTTCAGCTTTCTTGTCAAGAAATTGATCTTTGGTTGCTAATTCAAATCCTTTGCATGTGTTTGAAGAGCTTGAAATATGAAGGTCCTTAATCTGAAAGCTCTTTTGTGAATTAATGCTGTGCAAGGGATGCCTTAAATGCCTTTATCTGAGACAGCTCAGATCTGTGTTCTGTATGCTGGAGCCTGCATGTCATTTTAATTTCATATTTTTTTTCTGAATACTGGTTTTTCAGTTGGAGTTACCCACGTACAACACATACATGTATTCATGTCTATCGGTGTAGTTTACTTCAAGAGGAAGCTTGTCTTTACATCAGAGCGTGATGTGTTTCATGTCACAAGCTAAATATAGAACCAGGGCAAAGAAAGAAGTATTCACAAGCCCAGTGGATTTAAGTTTCTTTCTTACTTGATCTGTACATCACTCTGTGGTATACAGCCCCACCCCACCACAGCCAGGACTCTACAGAGCGTTTTGCTTCTGTCTTCTGCATAAACAAAAACTGAAATGACTTCTCTCTAAATTAGAGGAAAGCAAACTACAGAGCCACTGTTCTTTTCTGCTGGCAAAGGGTAAGGGCACAACTGCAGCTAGCGTAGGGCACTACCGCAGCCCTCAGAAGAGAAACGTGAGTCCAGTCCAGTACTGCTGGACAGTTAAGATGCTGAAAAGAAGTATTCAGTTCTCATACATTATACTATATGAAAAATTCAGAAGGTTCTCATAAATAATTATAAGATGCACATGAGGCAGCCATGCAAAACATTCCTTCAGCAATCCCTTTTTCATGGTTGATCAAGCATTAGTAGGAACCGGATTGCTTCTGGTTTTGCTTTGTAGATGATGTTTGTCTGACTTCTTATGGAGAAGGTGTGCTCATAAATGTCTGCAAAAATAGTTGTTCTTTGAACGAGTAGTAGTTAATAAAACATACACAGCAGTGATCAATCATTCTTAGACACTGATTCATGTTCAATTGAATTTCAGAGAATATTCAAGGTGGACACACTCTGACTCTCCTGTTAATCCCCACTTCATTTTTTATAGTACACAGGAAAGCCAAATTGATATCTTTACACTAAGAGGGTGTACAGTCACACCTAGCTCATAAGTTTTTATGCACTTATCTTCATAGATAAGTTCAGGTAAATGAATTTTAATGGGAAAAAAAAGAAACACAAAGTAGACAAACTGGACCTTCTGTTCAATTCAGCACCTGAGGCTTGAAACCCTACCTTTGAGCTCACTAATTGCTTTATTTTTTTCACGGCCTTTAAAATATTTTCAGTACTGGCTGTTTTGGGCATTGTGTATAGAATTCGCTCAGCTGAGGAGCTCACACCCCAGTAATGTTTGTCAGAGAGGTTTTCTGCAGCTTGTCCACTCTGTTGGCCTTCACTGTCCCCTCTCTGTGCTGAGGCAGGTCGAGGCCTATGACAGCGATGCTCTGAACAATCATGGAGGCGTGCGAATTTCCTTCGGCATGCAGTTAATGAACGCCGCTACCAAGATTGAGAAAGCCCTGCCCAACATCGCCTGGCCGTTTCTGCTTCTCCACGGAGATGCTGACAAACTCTGTGACATCAAGGGCTCCCAAGTGATGTACGAAAAAGCACAGAGCCTGGATAAAAAATTGAAGGTAATTATTGGCCCCCTGCCCCAAAAAGGCCTCTTTCATTTCAGGATTTCATTCAGAGTCTAGAACAATCAGTGCAACTGTGGTTCTTACTTTTTTATGATACTGTGTTTTGAATTTGAATTACAGCACAAAGGAAATTTAGTTGTTTTTTGGAAACAACTTTTTTTTAATAAATCAGTTATGTTGTGCCATGTGGGCAATAGGTTTCACAGTGGTTAGCATTGCTGCCTCATAGCAATAGAGCCCTGGATTCAATTCAGGACCTGGGGTGCTATCTGCATAGAGTTTGTATGTTCTCCTCATGTATGAATGGGTTTCCTCCCACAGGCTAAAGACATGCTCATTTTGTCTGTCTGCCCTGTGATGGACTGGGGTCTCATCTGGTGTGGCCCCTGCCTTGTTGTCATTGTTTACTGGGATTGGCACCACCTGCCTCGTGACACTGAATTGGATAGAGTGGTTAAAAAAATGAATAGATGGAAGTTGTGACATGTACAGTACACTCAAACAATTGTTGAGTATGTTGAAAGGAAAAAAATGATTGAAAAACATTAGAAAAATCCCTTTACATATACTATACCGTATATTATACATTTCAGGGTTGTGGGTTCAAAACCCAGATGAGACACTGTTGTTATATCATTGAGCAGGGTACTTCACTTGAATCACTCCAGTAAAATACACAGTTGCATAAAAGGTTGCAAATTCAACTTATTCAAAATACTGCCAAAATAAATTAGTAATAGTAAAAAAGTGTGATAGTGGTTGGGATTATGTTTAAACCTTCTCCCAAACTTTTTGTTTAAATCTCCTTTAAGTACTTTTTCCTTACACTGCTTTGCCTTTCTAAAATAAATATTACATACTGTAGAATATAAAAAGGATATTAAATAAAAGGAGGCTCATCTAAATTATTCAATTGCTTTTGCAACTAGTTTAAAATTCCACATTTTGTATGAGATTTCATACTGTTAGAAGCATGATTAGGAAATTTGTTCCAGGAAGCCAAGCTGTGTGTCTGTCCTCAATGCTCCTAAACATCTTAACAATGTGTGAATTAGATGAAAATACTGTATAAGCATGTTCATTGCTGTAAGTCTTTAACCATCATGTTTAGAAACAATGCTTCAAAGTCGTATTCACTCCATTGTCACAAAAAGTTATGCGAAACCCACACTATTATAAAAGTGGGAATTCTTACATTATAATTTAAATTTGTTCTACCAGGTACGTTTAAATGTACACTTTTGTGGGTGGTTAGAGATGGAATTTCACAGCTTTTCAAAAAGTTCAAAGACTGAATTTTTATGTGTAGGTGTTTGTATAGGTGAATTAAACAAGACGTTTTAATGAAGCAGACAAAAGAAAGCATTTATTGCTTAGTCTCACCTGAAAGAAGAAAGAAAAAGGATTACATACAGTAGGTAATTAAATGAACACTTGGGTTCTTACAGATAGGCTTTGCAGAAATTCACAAGGACTACTTTGAAAAGGAACTACAGTAATTCAATTTTAGCTAAAAGTGGCGCATTGCAGTGTGTCAGGCACATTGCAAACAGAAATATGTACTGTGAAGAATCCCTGATTTATTCTATAATCAAAATCTTGAGGAACCAATAAATGTAATGATGAAACAATAAATAGAAAATTGAAGCCGCTATGTTGGTTACTAAACTGGAGTGACAGAAAGAGATTCCAAATTCATTCCCAGATTGCATTGTATTTCGAGTAGTGTAAAATAAAACTAGTTCAAACCGTAGCAGATATCAGCACAGTCTGTGCTATAATCCTGTGAAATTTCATCCATCCATCTTTTAACCACTTAATTCAATACAAGGTTGTGGGGGAAGCCTATCTCAGCAAGCAAGGCAGGATACACCCTGGACAGGACACCAGTCTATCACAAGGCTCACACACATTCACACCAGGGCCAATTTTCCCAGAAGCCATTTATATCTTTGGTCTGTGGGAGGAAACTGAAGAACCTGGAGGAAACCCATATAAATAAGGGGAGAACACAGAAACTCAGTGAAGGTAGCACCCCAGGAATTTCAAATGCAATGCAAACCACTGTACCACCGAATTGCCCTCTTGGCAAACTCTGCAGATAAATTTATTGTCTGCATCTCACAGGGTGCAAATGTATTAGTTGAAGGCAAGTCAAAATGCAACAATGCCATTCATGGATTAGATAATTCATGTGGGTTAATAGTGTAGAGGTTAAGATAGACTAACACCTTCCGAAAATATGGCTGCTGTGGAGGTGGTTGAGTTCAGATTCTTCTCACATGAAAAATAACCCAATTCATTTTCCAAAGTTGCTTTGTGGGAGCAAGAACAGGAGATGCAAAATGAGCTCCCAAGGTGACTGAAAGGAATGGCACAGTTACAGCACTACTGTATATACAGAAATCCCCTGTCTCCAGACTGGCTCTGCAGTTCCAAGTCTTGGGAAATGTTTTTGTTTATTTTAGGGGCCTCCAGTATAAAAATGAACATCATCCGGTCATTTGTTTCTCAGTCTGACTGCTATTGCTGAAATATAGACAGGATGCTTCACACCATCCTATAAACAAACTCCAGGGCTAGTTAGATGGTTTTCAAAACTGAAATGCCTGAAATGTGTCAAAACCACAGGAGGTGACTATTTCAATACGCAATACCAGAAAAAACTAAGTAATGATGCACACATTTCACCTTTTCATTCATGATAATTAAAGAATATTTAATGTATGCCCAATGCTTGCCTTTTGAGATGTGTTTGTAGAGAGAAATGTAATTATCTGAAAAGACTTGGCGTGAAAGAGTGATTAGCAGTTAGATTGGTTTTTTAAACCTTTTTGTCGATGTATTAACTAACCGTGACAGACCTCTGCGTGCTGACTTTATACAGGGCCTTTCTATGTGAAATCTGCCTGTGACGTACAGTAGATCTAGGCCTTCACCTGTGTTTCAGACAGTCAAACTGATATAATGTCGGTCAAGGCTTGGATAACTGAGGGGTTAATAGTCTAGAGGTTAAAATAGATAGTTCTCAGACATTGTCAGATCAATGTGCGGCGAATGTAGACCGAGCATTCAACTCAAGTGAATCCATGTCCCATTCCCTGTTCTGTCCACAGTGTTTCACACAGACTGAGAAACAGGTTGCTGGTTGCGCTGCTCTGCAGATATGCAGGCAAAAAATAGTGCCATTCATGATGAATAGCTGCATTCAAAGACATTACAAATAATCGCTTGCCAGCCTAAAGGGGGAAGTGCCATTTAGGAACATTAACACACAGATCTCTTCATGTACTCCACAGCTCTGAGACTGATAAGATTGTATCTGTACAGTTGTTTCATCACCACTGTTCACAAGAACTAGACGGATGCAGTGAACCGGAAAACAGAACCACTCTGCTTTTGCAGGGCCTTAGAAAACTGTTATTCCAACACTTACTTCTTATTTTTGAGAAGTGCAGCAATACAACATGTAAATGTAATCCAAGCTTGTGTCAGTACTATTTAATGCTTATTGAATGAACCAATGGACTAAAGGTTTGTGGGTGTTATTGTGGGGCATTATTGATTGTATCATTCTTTTTGTGTCTGACACAGTGTGTTTGCCGATTGCAGGTGTACAATGGAGCCTATCATGCTCTGCATCACGACCTCCCGGATACAGCCAACTCAGTCCTCAAAGAGATCAGCACCTGGATTGTCCAGCGACTCCCAGAAGAAACACAGACCAAATCATAGAAGACAGGTCACCACCCCAGCTCTTATTTGCTTCAGGTTGAAGTCGGCCAGTCATTAAGAGGCAGAGCTACTTGGTAGTAATCATGTACTGTGTAAACAATGATTGCCACTCGAGCCAGTTCCCAAGCTGGGTTTAGGCAAGCAAGCGATAAAATCTACTACCTAGAGCATCCTGGGGCCCTCATTGCTAGTCAACATCTTAATAACACTTTTTCATACCATGTGAACTAGCACTTTGATTTCACAAGGGGGGGTCATCGTGTTTAAGTCAGGTTGGAAGTTGGGATTGGTAAAACAAATGTATAACGTTATTTCAACATGAACCTTATCTTATAGACTCTTATGACATGGACAGTTAGTTAAATAACTCATACATTTTACCTTAGAAAAGTGGAAGGGTCAATGGGTTTGCAAAATTGGAATATCTCAATATTCTCTTAAAGCCCATGAACTCTTAGATAGATGGAGTGTAAGTAGAAGTGCCTGGAGGTGTGGTGTTATCCAGGTATCAAGGTCAAAACCAGCTAACACAAAAATTAGAATGTTATCGTGTCACAACTTGTGCTTTACTACAAAATGTATAGTTTTGAAATTTCAGGATGTCAGTAATTTTTGTGGAACTCTTTCTTACTTATGTAATACAGTAACAGCCTTGAAGTTTAATTTCTAAATTTAGCACATAAGCATGTTCTAAATGCACATTTTTTCTGCTAACCTTGATGTTAGATTATTGTTTTATCTTACACACCTGACGTTTGCAAGTCACCATTTAACAAAAAAAAAAATCCTGATGCTTAACTGACATTTAATGACAATGTTTTGCTAATGACGTAGTATGATTTTTAGACATTCTTGTTCATAACCCTATCAGATTTTAAACAAGGTAACTTCAATTTTTAAATCAGCCAATAATCCTAGGCTTCATTCAGCTTCTACATAATGTAGCTGCAAATTGCCTGTAGATGTGGCTTTTTAAAAAATAAGACAACATTGTAAATTCTTTTTCATTGTTTAGAGATAATTTTATAATGTATTTACAGTACCTGGTGGAATGAAGAAAAAACAATTTACAGAATATCAAAGACATAATAAGTGTTGTATTTGAAAGTGCAAATAGGTTTACTGTAGAATATATTGTTAGGAGCATGCACTCAGTGTACATTAGAAGTAAGGGCATTTCCAAAAATACTCCATGGGAATAATGCCACTCTTTTCAGTAGGTGTTTGCACTGTAGAGTGTCATCTTTTAATATTCAATGCTCAGATTATTTAGTTTTCTGAAAAGTCAAGAGCAGAACACATACGGTAAGCCAAAACTGTCAGTCTCTGGTATTTTCTGTTTTGTATGAATGGGACTGTGTGTTATGCTGCAAAAACAGTATAATATAATTGCATAACAGTGCCATTTGGAAAGAATTAAGAAAGTGTGGGGGTTCTTTTAAAGGTGATGTAAAGGAGGTGTAATTTGTGTCAGGTGTTTTTTTCCTTGTTACATTTTTGTCACATGTTTTGTAATATAATTGCACGTGTGGTTCTCATGTTAAGTACATTATTTTTTTACCTGACAAAACACTAATACTCTCCATGACTTTAATATATCTCTTTTGGGTTTCTTTGAGTAAATAAGAATGCGTTTTTTAAAGTTTTTTGTGTTTTTGCCCTATTTGTGCTGAAAGTATTTTGCATCTCTTATTTCCCTATTTTATTTCCTGGCCAGCTGCACACATAATCCTAGCTTTAGGTTTTATTATTGAACAAGTTCATTACTGTAGCAGATAATATTTAAAATAGGAACAACAGAGAATTATAGAGTCACTTTACTATGAAAATAGGTCTGACAACAGGAAGCAATAAGGAACTGTGAGACATTTACATCACACCAAATTCCCAGTATGGTGACCAAGAAGGGAACTGTAATAAGTGCCATCCTTCAAATAAGATGCTAAAATGTGGTCCTTTGATTAAAGGCCTCATGGTGCTGTTGGTGAAAATACAAGTGTCTTTGTTACTTTCCAGTCTGGGCTTGAACAATCTGACCAAGTAAATGTCTCCTCTCTCCCCCAGATTCAATTAATAAAGCAATTTTTCACTGCGCTGTCTTATCTGCTGTATAATGGGGCTGCTGGCTCACAATGGCTGCCACACTTCACCCTTGTGGGTACTGCACCTCAGTGGGGGACAGAGGGGGTCACTTCTCTTGATTTTAGAAAATATACTTTGGGGATCCCTATCAGGAGTTGCAGCAAAGAGGCTGGTTAGCCACTCCCTATGCCAGCCTGTGGTAGATTAATCCAGGAAAGGTTCCGGAAAGTTCCAAAAGTAACCAAATCCTAAAAACATGAAGCAATGGCGTAATCAAAGGATTGAGCTAGGGTTTCGAGAGCCAAAAGACAATTTGGTTTAAAGTATTTCTTTCCCGAACTACGTAAAGCGAGGGTTGAGCTCGGAAGAGGCAACCTCATTAGTGAGCAGAGACTGAGTGGAGTGAGAGGGTATACTGTAAATACGGAAGATGGAGGGAAGAGTGTGTAGAAAGATAATTGATTAATTAGTGCATGGATGTTAACGGTGAGAAGTGCTTACGTGTGGTTTGTGACAATCCTTTAAAAAAGTAGTGTATAAATGCAAGTACCAACTATTAACTATCAATCACTTTTCTGAGTGTTTCTTTACAGAAAGAAACAACGTATTGTGCCATAAGTACAAAAGCAGTAGGTGCTGAAAAGTGTTCAGAATTAGTTCCCTTTTTCTTATCCTGTTTGCCTCAGAGCATACCAGTATCCACATGTTGATGGGACAGGACAGATGCTGTCTTTGCTGTACCAAACTGGGTTTTGTCATTGGCTTCAAATGAAAAAGTCACCCTCGGAAGAGGCCACAGATCTTGTTGTAGTTACAAAGTAAAGTGTTACATATCTGGATGTTACACATTGCTTGAGATGAATATAGTCTTTCTTTAAAGGAAACACTTTCCGGTGCAAATGAGAGTCCTTCCTAGTTCATGATTTTCACTTATTAAAGTGGTCATTTTGTGCAAGTTTTGAAATGAAGTAAAACTAAGACATTCAATTAATCTTCCATTAAATGTCTTTTCATTTACCATATGTAATCTAACCCTGCTGCAAAGATCAGAATGATTAATCTAATCAGTTTAACATAATGTGAAGGTTTCTAGACATTCAAAATCCAACCTCTCAGAGCAGGGTTGTTACACAAGTGGAAGACTGCTGGTTAGAATCCCGACATCTTGCTATTCTAAAAAGTTCAAAACACAGCAATCAGAACAGCAGGTCCTGTAACTAAGGCAATAAAGTTTTACATCTGTTTTTGAAGGACACAGGAGATGTATCTCTTCAATTAACTTCTGTCTACTTCAATGTTTGTATACATCTCTTAGTACCCTCAATTTTGTAAACACCATATTGTTACAGTATATATGTATAAAATGACAGTGCTGGAGACACATAAATGGGTTAATTTAGGATGAGGTGTAAACTGGGAGCACTTAGTGAGATTTTTGTCTAATTCTTTTACATGTTCTGTTCCTTTTTCATGTTTTTGTGTATGGTTAAAGGAAAGACACTATCAGGGAGATTGATCAAGTCCATGTTTTGTCCTGTTGTACATTTTATGTAATTCTAAACTGTGAGATAATGTGTGAAATAAAGTCCACCAGCTTATATAATCTTGTATCTTTGTGTTCTTTTGTTGGTGTAGCCACAAAACTAAACCTTCCACGTATGTTTTCTTATTTACTTTAAAATGTAAACTTCAAGCATGTTCTGTGCTGGGGTGGAATTAATCCCCTCCCCCATCTCCAGTTAGAACAAATAGTGCAGATCCAACATTTCACTGTGGGAAAAATGCGCTGCACAGCAATGGAACAGGTATCTCGTCACAGTCTGGAACTGGATTTGCAAGGAGAAGAAAAAGGCGGTCACATGGGAAGAATTATGTCATTTCGTGGTCTCATGGTGATTTTAATTCAGCAAAGGCAGCGACTGAAAACAGAGAAACTGGCTGATCTTCAAAGAAAACAAGAAAAACTGCACCAGAAAATCAGATAAAGGACAGTATGACATGAGACATAAACATGAGCTTAGACGTGCTTGTACCAATATTCTATAATGAAATACCTACATTATGTTGTGAAGAGGTGGTACCGACCTGCTGCAGAACTGTTAATATGTGTATTGCCAGAACTTATGTTTTCATTAATCAACTATGCTTCATTTATTTTTTCTCTCTCAGAGATGTATCCTATTCAAACTAGGACATCTGCTGTGAAAGATTTGAATATTCAAAGCAAGTGCCGGCTCAGAACCAGCGTGCAAGATGACCGTGCCAAAACATACAGTAAATGGCTCTGTGTGATGTGGGCTTTTGAGGGATATTGGACTCATACAGGAAAGGGTGCCACACACTGAAACTGAGGTCAATGAAGGAAAAAGCTGAACAATGTGCAAATAAAAGAGCAAATGCAACAACACTTGAAAAACTGCATGAATCAAAATGATTACAGATCATCTGTAGATAGTTGTCTCGTTTAAAAATTATACCTGTTCCATATCTTATGATGTTTTTCCCGCCTAGCTATTACAGAACAAAGAGCTTCTATTACAATTTCACAATGCTTACTTGATTGTCTATCTGTATTACACAGGAGTAGAGTAGGGACTGGCAAACACCAGACCTTCAAATTTAGGATCTGGTACAACCAATCCTTTGCATGCTTGATTGATAATCCTTAATTCATGCATTGAAAAATGGGAGCCAGAAACCTGCACCGAAAAGCCTGGTATTCTTTCACCCCTGCTACAGAGCATAGCGCTTCATCGGTGAGCTTCAGAGAATGCTGCAAGGAACACCTTCCCAGCTGGCTTCACAACCACCTAAAGAAGCTGTCGTGGCTGAATTGCGAGATACTCTACAGCCTGATTAAAAAGCCAAACAATAACACAGAATTAGACAGAACATAAAACAATTCAATACATACGAATTAATTTCTCTTTTGAAGAAAATGTAATGCTTTAGACAGTTTTAGCATTTTGGCACAGTATAGATTTTTTTTAGATTGGGTTATATACAGAGTCGCATAACATAATTGTAAATAATCGAAAAACACATTAAGTACTTTAATTGCAAATACTGTACCATTACTTTAGTGCTGTAAATGAAAAGAAAAAGAGTAAGCAAATATATATTTTACCAAAAAGATCAAATTTACTGACCTTATTACCAGAGTAAAGTTGTTGTTTTTTTAATTTCGTAGGTCAGCTTCTGGGTTTACATCAGTTCATTCTATAAATTCTTGTGAACATATACAGTACAGTACCACCTTCACCCAGTTAGCAGACCCGTATTAGGAGAAGGAAATATTACCAAGCAAAATATTTGCCTGTGGCTCCACCTAGTGTTCCTTAAAATAAAATAGAAAACCAAAATACAGTGTTAGACAACTCCAGTCGTCGAGAGACGGTTGGTATTCCAACAACTACAGCAAAGGCTTCTGAAATTATTAACTTTAGTGAGCTCAATGGGTAGCTGCTTCATGCATGCGTACTGACATTTACACTGAGAATTTCACTTGAAGTGAAACTGTCCCAAAACACTTGAAAAGGTCACTTTGAAATCAGAAGTAGGTTGAATATTAAATGTACCTTGTTAACGTGAGTAAATGTTTACAAGGAATTATCCAAAATAAAAAAAATTGTACTCATCAATCATGTTATTTCTCATGAAAATAAATACGAAGTTCTTGACTGAGAAGTAAAAATATATTTTAACTTTCTCCAAAATATTTTGTAGTGCATGATATGCATATCTACACACGTGCAGCTTCGTTTTACAGCCTGGGCTGATGACGAAAAGTAAATCTATGCACATGCAAAAGGACTCATTTGAGCAACTCTGCATATATACTGTATATTAAACGAAGGGGTCTTTCGGAAAGAATTGATAATGTATCTTTCGCTAATTCAAGTTTTTGCATTGCATAAACTGAATATCATTGTCGAAGTAAGCAAAAACATCGAAGAAATATCATTCCATGTAAACATGTATATTCAAGTCAGGTACAACCACGTGTAGCTAACAACATTCAGCTACATCAGCACCCCGATGGCGGACATGTTATTGGCCGGAAGTTGACGTTCGACGTCACTTCTGAAACTGGTCTGCAGGGAGAATAACAACAAATGATACGGAGAATGTTATGAAAGCTTCAGGCATTGTACAACAAGAGTCTGGGGGAACTTCCTGCAAAATGAAAGAGGTTACATAAGTTAAACTCTATGGAGTGTGCGCACGGTGGAAACCGAAGTTCATTCGAGTAACGTCGGTCGTGCATGTTTTTATTTGTGTTGCAACTAAAGTTCCTGCAGCCTGTTACGAGCATGGCCAACAAGCGAAAAGGGTCAGTTGATGCCGCCGCAAAAAAAGATAGCAAGAAATGTAAGCAGGTCACAAAGGGGAAAGAGCAAGAGACTGTTAAAAAATCAGCAAAAAAGATTACAGGTAAGTTAGCATGGTAGTGATTCTTCTGTGCTGTGCTATTCTGTAATCTATTGTGCATACCGGTAACGTTTTACATATATAAAAAATGCATGAACAGTTGATTTTGTTAAAACAATCGTGTGTATCTCGGTATCTTGAATTAAAATCAGTTTTTTTTTTGTTTCTAATCAGTGAGTTTAAACAGCGGCTATTGTTTTTGTTCGTCATGAAACTGATAATTAACATTAACGTAAATAACATGGCCAGGAATTGTAGTAATATAAAATACAATATGTGGTTTCCGTGGAGTCCGAAAATATACCGTTGAGATGTTTGCAGCACATCCTGCAGGTGGTGGGGTTTTGATGTTTTAAAATGTTTTGCGTTGCAGAAGCAACCCCCTCCCGACCTAAATGCAAATATAAGCACTCTTCTCATTCATGACTTCAGATTATGAAAACGTGGGTACGCGAACAGTTACGTGTAGTACCAAAGACCTGGGTCTTATTTCGTCACACAACTCTTCTTTTGATTCAGAGGATGGGCGCCCTAAAGGTGATGCTCCGAAGGCAGTAGCCGCAAAGAAAAGCGCGACCAACTGTAAAAAAGTGCCTGGGGCTGCTGCTAAAACTTCAAAAGCGACGAGTAAACGCCACAGAGCGACCAAGGGAGTCAAAGAAGAGCCTGCACATATAAAAGAAGAAGATGATGATGATGAAAAAAATCGGTAAAAGTCCGAGTTGCTCAGTATCTCTCAACAGGGAGTCGTTCCCAGTTGACATTTTAATGACTCTTGGCATACAGCTATGAGAATGGAATGGTGGCTTGTTAACACTCCTGAGGTTTGTCATCTTGGAGGAGGAGTGCCTAGCTTTTCGGTGTACTGCAAGCAAGCCGTACTATTCAAGCTGGGTGTACAGAATGAGGAGTAGAAGTGCTGTCTGCCAGTCTTTAAAATCTCTTTAAGACACACCCACAGTGCTTGGCCGCGTGAAGGAGTGGTCTGGGATATGACTGATATGATTCGACTTGTCCCGGCGAGCAGGCACGTGCAGCCCAGACAGGAGGAAGGCAGCAGTCAGGCTGGCTGGGGTCGTGAGGGAGCCGCGGTGGTGGTGAAGAAAGAGGAGACGGACGAAGACGAGGAGAGTGATGAGGACTGGGAAGATGTTGAAGGTAAGCCAAACAGCATGTATTTTTTATTTTTTCACTTTTTTTATTTTTAAGTGGATTAACGTGTACTGGGCAGCTCTGAGGGTTGCAAAGGAGCAGGTATCATATACTACAAATGGACAAGTAAAGGTTTATTTCATGCTGAAAAGAGAAGAAAAGAAACGGAACGTTTCAGCCTTCATCGGGATATGACACCTGAAGAAGGCTCCACAAAAGAAACAACGTTGTGTTTCTTTTCTTCTTTTTTCAGCATGGAATGAACGTTTACTTGTTCCGTTGCAGCCTACACATGGTGACACAGCTACCTATATGATATACTGTAGTCTTCAATGGAGACTGTGAGGCAGTACAGTATATATTATTTGGTTTGAAGTGTTAAAGTCATTGCTTATGTGTATCTAGGTCTTATAAGAGCTGCCTATAAGTTCTGCAAACCTCAGAATGACAATGTCATGCTTGAAAATCTAATGTTAGACTTTAGTTTGCAGAGCATATACAGTATGGATACATTTCATTTCCTGGTGAAATTGCCCTTCTCCTGAATTCTTGTGGGTCTGTTTGACCAAGTGGAAGACCCTGTTGGACCCTGTGGTATATTTGAAATAATTGAATCAAATGGGTTTCTGGCCTAAATGGGATACACTACTTTTATCTCTGTTATATTTTAAGTGGAAACAATTCTAACCAAATTCGTTGGATCAGCTCATTTTGAGTAAAATATAGTACTAGTGCTCCGGACAATCTCTACATTACCTGTAAGGAGACCCTTAACCATAAGCGATGTCTCCTTGTGTAAGTCTGTAGCAATTTCCAGGCTGAAGTCCTTGTTTCTCTGAACTTTCTTCACAGAACTCAATGAGCCTATGTGTTCTTCCCTGGGCCCCTCAGAGCCAGCTCTGCCCTCTCAGCCTGTGGAGATAGAGATTGAAACCCCTGAGCAAGCCAAGAAGAGACAGAGAAGGCAAGAAGCAGAGCCTGTTACAACTCTAGAGCTGCATGGACAAACATTTATACAGCACTACCCTCAATTACACAACAGTAATAAAAGTGTGCCACAAAGCATGATTTTACAGTATCTCTTGCTTCTGAAGGGTATAGGTTCACATTTGAAAAAGGATTTTTTTTTAAGCTAAAAAAAGTAAATATTTTATAGTGGATGTTGGAATGAAAGTACATAATGTACAGACAACTTAACACTTTCAATACAAATTGCAGGCAGCACTTACTGTATGTATTTTTGGTGAAAAATATTTGATTTGGCCTCTTTGGAAATAAGTTGGCATGGAGGAGGGGCAGTTGGTTACTGGCACACCTGGACCATCTTTCTGAATGATGCTTTCACAATCATTTGATTGTACAATTACAAATGTAATTAATCGCTTGTTGTAAAGTTATTCTATTTCTGTGTATGTGCATTGCTGTGTCCCTGTAAGTTGATGTGTTAGTGACAGATGTGGTGCTGCATTGGCAGGGAGAGAAGAAAGGCAGAGTTTGAGACGTACCTTCGCCGGATGATGAACCGCTTCACCAAGGATGTGCTCACAGATACCCATAAAGTACGGGCTCACCCATTGTCCAGCTGTCAGTAGAAGCTTAGCAGTGCTCTGGGGTTCAGAGGTTGTGGCAGAGAACCCTGATCACAATCCCTGAAGACAACGGTGATTCCACATATTTAGCAGCTCTAAAAATAAGTTTGACGTTATTGCGCTCAGCAATTTCTCTTGTTTTTGGGGTGCAAATTTCATTCAGAACTTGAGTCTAAAGTAGTTCTATATTATTTCATTGGCTGCTTTCCCGAGACATACGCAAACGTTTAAATGCTTGTACAAGAGGAGTGAAAATCCTGTTCTCTTTTAAGCAATTTACTTTTTATCTCCTAAAGGTTCACCTGCTGTGTCTGTTGGCCAACGGTTTCTTTCGGAACAGAGTGTGCAGCGAACCTGACCTGCAGGCTATTGCCCTGTCAGTGGTGCCCAATCACTTCACCCGAGTGACCCCGGAGAAGGCTGATGTCACCTTCCTCTCCAATCTGGTCAAGTGGTAAGGCACGGCTCGGTAAGGAGACTCACATCTGGGCTCTTTGACAGTCATGGATGGAGCAACTTTATTTCTGCACAGCACGATTTCAAGCCAGCCTTTGCCAAAGTAAGAGCTGTAAGGTTGAAGAGGGCAGCGTTGTGGCCTTACCACAGCAGCTCCTGTGTGACTTTGTAATGCAGATGTGGCTGGTTAATCGCTGACCACGTACGTCCAAACAACATGATGATTCACAAAATACTGCTGGGGTTGAATAGGCTTGAGCAAATCTAGATCATCTTTAGCTGGATATGCAATTGCAAAATCTTGACAGTTGGATGCCCTTGAATCTGGCAGTGTTAAAGTCAAGAGTGCTTGGCGATGTGAAAAACAATGCAGTACATTTTCGGTGAGAAGAGATTCCCAGATAGGCCTGTACAAGGGTCAAAGCCGCATCGCAAAACTAACAGCTCATCGTTTCAAACAGAGAAGTTAAAAATAACCAAAAACTGGTCAATTCAAATTAGAATGACAAAGCTGAAATGCTGCAGCAAGTTTCATTAATAAAAGCATTGAGTTTTATACTGAATTCATGCTGTTCTGGGCCTTTTTTCTAGTTTTAATTATGTTTCCTTGTTTCCGTGCAGGTTTACCAAGACCTTCACCCTGAACCCAGAGCTGTCAGACGATGACGGTGTGAGTCGACAGGCTACTCTAGAGGGGAGGTTTGGGATGTTCTCTGCCCGGGACCATGAAGAAATGACCCATGTAAGCATTGCGCACTGTTACAGTCAACATACTACAGACATGCTAATTTGAGAGGTTTTAACAGCAGATGTTTAAACAAATGTGCTCTAAAATCTAAAACCTTACAGAGTAAAACCCACCTTTTATTGTTATTATTAATGGGCAACAAGGTGGAGCAGTGGTTAGCATTGCTATCTCACAGTGCTGGGACCAGGAGTTCAAGTCCTGGGGTGTTTTCTGCGTGGAGTTGTTCTCCTCAGGTTTCCTGCCTTGCAGCTGTTGCTTGCTGGGTTAGGTTCCAGGTCCCCTGTGACTCTGGTTTGGATAAAGCAGTTATTAAATAGATTATTATTGTCTTTTTTGGCTGGTGCTTTAATCCAAAGTGACTTACATTTGTACCCATTTGCACAGGTGGGCATTTTACTGGAGAATCTGGACAGTAGCATTGTCCCAACAGGGATTTGAACTTTCCAGTTCGAAGTCTAGAGTCTCTGCTTTAACCACTCCACAATGCTGCTAGTGATTGCAGTATTCCAGTATTGTTAGTGGACTCCTAAATGAAAACCTGAAAGTTTTGTTTGTATCAAACTTTATTCATATTTAAGATAAACTAATAATGTTTTCTCTGTGTAAAGTAAGATGTATAAGATGGTAAAAAGAGAGGAGGCCTCTTGGCCCACTTAGCTTTTTCATTGCTAATAGCTCAATTGTTGCAAGGATCGCTCATCCACCAGTTTCTTGAAAGAAAGGAATGTCTGCTCAGCTTGTTCCAGGCTCCAATAACTGTGTGGAAAAAGAGGGCTTCTTATTTTCCATCTTCATATGGAAAATAAATAGTTTCAATTTGTGTCCTGCTAATCGTGTTTTTCCTGTTGAATCTGAAGTAATTGAGAATAGAAGTCCAGCTTGTGCACACTGGGTTTGATAATAAAAGGGTAAGGATCTTTGAGGTTGAAAAAGCAGAAAGGACAATGTTAGGAATATTGTAACCTCAAGGACAGATTTGGTGGCAGGGGGTAAAATTACTTTTCAGTTTATTCACAAACTTACTGTCTTGCTCTGTTTTTTTCAAAGATACAAAGTGCTTTTCCAGTTTTACAACAAAGATATGGTAGCTTAAGCTTTTGGAGATTTAAGCTTGTGTGTTTTTTATTATAATAGATTCAAGCAAGGTAAATGTATATATACATACAGTATTTAGGTGTATTTTTCTGTTCTCGTTCCCAGCTGTTCCTAATCATTCTACGGGCATTGCAGTTCTTCTGCCGTCTCGTGCTTTCACTCCAGCCCATTCCACTGAAGGGACCCCCAAACAAGGTATCCCCGCTTGTCAGACTGAAGCCTACAACCTCCGCCTGCGTCTCTCTGGGCTGAATCCCCCCACAGGGGTGTGTGTCTTGTTCTGTACTAGGGGACAGAAGGCAGAGAGAGCTCATACTTAACTCCTGCCCTGCAGATGATTTGGTTGCTGTTGTACCCAAGATATTACCATCATTACATATTAATGCAGTGATATATGTTAAAGATAAATTACTGTTAATTTGTCCTGACCAGCATCACTAGTGTATTTGTCTGTAATACACTGTAATACATAAATCTGTTGCCCATTTTATTTCAAATTAAAATTATATTGGTTTCAACGGGGTGTAAAAAATGTTTATTTTTACATATAATTAATTGCTCTTAATTTAAGTCATTCATGGGCAAAATCCTAATTAGCTGTAACATGCTGATACCATGTTGGCGCAGTGATTAGCATTGCTGCCTCACGGCATTTGGGTTCTGGATTCAGTTCCTGGGGTGCTACCTGAGTGGTGTGTATACAGTATGTTCTCCCTGTATTTGGGTGGGTTTTCTCTGGGTTTTCCAGTTTCCTCCCACAGTCCAAAGACATATTGGTAGGTTAATTGGTTTCTGAGAAATTTGACTTGCTTTTGTGAGTTGTGAGTGCCCTGCATTTGACTGGCGTCCCATCCTGGGTGTATTCTGCCTTATGCCCATTGCTTGTCAGGATAGGCTTCAGTTCCCCTGAATTGTATGAAGCAGTTTGAAAATGGATAAATGGATGAATGTAACATGCTTGGCAAATATCAGGACCGATGATTTGAAGTTCTGTCTGTCAGTGATGTGACTTGAATCTGTGTTCCAGAGTAAGTCTAAGACTTCAAGCAGCACTTCTCTGGAGAGCCCTCCATCAGCTGGGAAAACCAAGTCTTCTGGGAAGAGTCTGGCACAAAAGGCTGGGAAAATGGAGCAGGAAGTGGAATCCATATGTGATGATGAGAACAACAACAACAGTAGTATCAGCAAGGCAGAGAGTCGTATTGCTGGGGCAAAGAGACCAGTCAGTCAGAAGGCCAGGTCTGGCAAAGGGGCAAAGAAACTGAAACCAGAAGAAGATGCTGGTAGCAGCTGTAGTGAAAAGCAAGGGGTGAAAAAGGAAGCGTCGCAGAAGCCCAAGAATGAACGTCGGAGGAAGGTGGCCTCCAAAATCAACTACAAGGAGGACAGCGAGGATGAGGACGACAGCGCCTCGGAATTCGAGCTCTCGAGCGATACGGAGAGCAGTTACTCTGAAGGTGAAGAGCATGGAAGGAGGAGGAGCTCAACAGGCAAACGACAAGTGCCACAGTCTCGGACAAAGATCAGCCAGGCCGGGAGAAACAAAAGTCAGGCAGGGAAAGCTGGCAAGAAAGCAACGCAGAAGGAGAAGGAGACTCTGGGCAGCGATAACGAAGATATCAAAGAGACCGGCCAGACTGGCATCAAAGGTACAGACCAGTGGCTGGAGGTGTACCTCGAGGAATCTGGAAAGTGGGTTTGTGTAGACTGCGTGAGGCCTGCTGTGGCCCTGCCGCAGCTCTGTTACAAACAGGCCACCAAACCTGTAACGTACGTCGTAGGGATTGACAACGGTGGCTTTGTCAAGGACCTCACCAAGAGGTATGACCCCACATGGATGACCTCCACCAGGAAACGCAGAGTGGATGAGGAATGGTGGGAGGAAACCCTGGAGAGCTATAAGAGCCCTTTCACCGAGAGGGATGAGAAAGAGGATATGGAGGTATGTCTCTGAAGAGGTCACCTGAGACTATAGAGCAAGTGTTACTAAAGAAAAACTCTTGTTTTTTTGGATAATTGTGACCTTTCCATTATCAAAACCTGTTTTCTTATAAGAGTCAAACTTTTACAAATTAGAGCAGTCAACCGAATTAAATGTCTTTCTTGCCTGGAAGACGTATCTAGTTATTGTGGAATTGGATGGCAAGCCTATGATAACCTTTCTCCAAAAATGACTGAGGTATTATCGATACCTACCTTTCTCACAACACAGGTTGCCATACAGGCAGAATCTTATCCAAATATTAGGAATACCTGTTTATCATAAGATTAGGCTGTTCTATGTTGGTGGTACTGGGTTTCTGTGAAGTCATGTACCTGCTGTCTGTTACCAGCTTCAGGCCAAGCTCTTGGATCAGCCTTTGCCCACTGCGATCTCGGAGTACAAGAGTCACCCCCTTTATGCACTCAAGAGGCACCTGCTGAAGTACGAAGCCCTTTACCCGCCAACTGCTGCTATTCTAGGGTACTGCCGAGGGGAGGCAGTGTACTCCAGGTAAGGCCACAGCTGGCTTGTTGTTTTTACTGAACGTGTTAATATCCTTGGGCAGCACAGTGGCCCATGGCCCAGTTCCCAAGGTGCTGTCTGTGTGGAGTTTGTATGTTCTCCCCATGTTTGCGTGGGTTTCTGCCGGGTGGATGCTTTGGTTTTGTCCCACAGTCCAAAGTCATGCTGGTAGGTTAATGGGCTTCTGGGAAAATTGGCCCTGGTGTGAGTGTGTGCTTGTTTGTATCTGTTTGCGCCCTGCCAAAGACTGGAGTCCCATCCAGGATGTATCCTGCCATTCTCCTGTTGCTTACCGGGTTAGGCTACAGCTTCCCCATGACTCTGAAATGGATAAAGCAGTCAGGAAACGGATGGATGTTAACGTTCTTCTTATGTCCTCCGATCAACCCAAACTTTAGCATCCAGTGGGAAAAAGAAACTTGGGTGTTACAAGCATGTGGGCCTGTGCAGTCTTTATCTGTGCTGCTGGTGGACAGAGCTGGCCGGCGTCAGGCCTGTGTGTCTTTGCAGGGACTGCGTGCACACGCTGCACTCCAAAGACACCTGGTTGAAGGAGGCACGGGTGGTGCGACTTGGGGAGGTGCCCTACAAGGTACAGCTGCTTCTGACCATCTCTGATGAAAGAGCAGGCCCTGCTTATTCTGCCTATAAAGGCCCTCATTCACTAAGGGGTTATTAATATGCGTTGTCTGCCAAGGGTTCAAGGCAGTGTCCAATGAATAATCCTTTCTGGTGTAGAATTTTTATTTTGCAACAGGAGTGTTTTCTTGATGTTTAGTGGTTAAAAACTAAATTTTGAATATCGCCCTGGTTACACTACTTTCTGAGCAGCTGTCACAGTTGTCCTCACTGGAGGCTGCCAGTGGGTGCATTTTCAGTGTGGTGGTAGGATGTTAATTACACATTGATCACATATTATTAATAGTGTGTCTTTATCTTAGAGATACTATACTCTACAACAGAGGGTACAGTTTTCTGCACCATGTGGCAATAATGGACTTTCACTGCCCTATTGAAAACAAAGATCTTTGACTTAATTTGTTGAAATATTTTACATTTTTGACACATTTATGTTTTGTGAGATTTTGTGCCTACCAAAATCCATGTTTGATCTAAGAAAAAAAAAATGTAATAGAAAACCTTAAGTAGTCACCACCCTAGCATGTTTTGAGCTCATTCTTTCGACATCACATCTCTGTTCCTTAATTTGACGTCATGGTCAATGCGAACTTTAACCTCTCTCTTCCTGCGCTCCCCACCAATCCCGCGTTCAGATGGTCAAGGGGTTTTCGAATCGTGCTCGCAAGGCCCGGCTCCTGGAAGCCGAGAACCGTAACAAGGTTGACCTCCCGCTGTTTGGCCACTGGCAGACCGAAGAGTATCAGCCACCGGTGGCTGTGGATGGCAAGGTACTGACCACTCTTTGCCCAGCGGTTATCACTCCCCAACAGCTCTTTATACTACCTCCCAGTGCCATGGAGAACCATGAGGTGCCTGTCATAACCTTTCTCCTGAAATGATTGAGGCATTTCCGATACCTACCTTGCTTACAACACAGGTTGCAGTGCAGGCAGAATCTTATCCATCAATTAGAAATACATGTTTATCATAAGATGAGCTGTTCCATGTTGGTGGTGCTGGGTTTCTGTGAAGTCATGTACCTGCTGCTGTGCTGCCTGCTTATACTAGCTTCAGGCCAAGCTCTTGGATCAGCCTTTGCCCACTGCGATCGCGGAGTACAACTACAAGAGTTGCACTCTTTATGCATTCAAGAGGCACCTGCTGAAGTACAAAGTCCATTGCCCGCCCACTGCTCCCTTCTGAGTACTAAATAATAATAAAACACATAATAAAAAAGAATTTAAAAAATGATAGAAAAACACCAATCTGCTGTACCATTTAATTCAGATATATAATTCAACCTTTTTTGGAATATTCTCTTCTGAGCAAGTTTCTTCTGGATTTACGTCTTCACGGCTGTCCCGCGTTCTGTGCTGTTTCCCCCCAGGTCCCACGAAATGAATATGGCAATGTGTACCTCTTCAGGTCCTGCATGCTGCCCATCGGCTGTGTCCACCTGCAGGTCCCCAACCTGCACCGCGTCGCCAGGAAACTAAACATCGACTGCGCCCCCGCTGTCACCGGCTTCGACTTTCATTGCGGGTTCTCACACCCCGTGTAAGAGCTCTCACCACAACCCCTACTATCTCATCCAGGAAAGCTCAAAATCACAGATTTGTCTTATGAATCCTTTATGCGGTACTATCCTTCCTAGTACTAGGGGTGATCAGTGTATCGCCAGAGCATAAAATCATCTGTAGCTGCCAAAGACATTGTAGTAGATGTCTGCTGTTGCTGGTAAGGTTTCTAGAAATGTTTTGTTAGTTAACTATCCTGACAAACATCTCTTGTGCCTTGTTCTCGGCATAATTGAGGCTGTTGAAATCTGGAGACCTGATTGAGATTTTGAAGTATTAATTTTGATATTTTTGAACACTTGTGACTGAAACCGATTGGCAAGATCTTTTTCAGATCACACTCTCTGTGGTTTGACTTGCCTGTTGGAACTGTGTTTGTGTTGCTCTCCAACAGGATTGAGGGCTACGTGGCATGTGAGGAGTACAAAGAGGTGCTTCTGGCAGCCTGGGAGAATGAGCAGGCAGAGTTAGAGAAGAAAGAGAGAGAGGTACTTCATTCTACCTGCCTTCCCATTTCCATTGTGCAGTAAGAAAAGGAGTAACCTAAGTTCTAAAGACTAGTTAGGAAGGCAGTGGAGCTCATCTGTGGGAGAGGCATTGGAGAGATTGGATAGCAGTAAGAGATTTTCTGCCAAACAGCTGCTATAGAAGATATATACATATTCATTTGTATGTGGAAGGCAACTATCTTTATTTTTTAATATAGTTCTAAGTATTGACACCCTTTACTGGGGACTGATTAATTGCTGCAAGCAGCAGTGATCTGTGCTACCTGCAGCAGTTATTCAGGTGCTGCAATATGCAATATTAACATATGCAAAGCATACGAAAGGTCCCATGACTTCAGCTGCAATGTGTATGAAAGGTCACGTGACAATGCGGCATTTTCCAATCAATTGCTTGTTCTCACAAGTGCTTTTTGACATTAAGCCTGAGCTGGTTCATTGTGCGTACAGGGTGGTCTTGGCTCACGCTACTGCTGTTGGTTGTCGTTTTCAGAAACGAGAGAAGAGAGTGCTCAGCAACTGGACCCTGCTGGTGAAGGGCCTGCTAATAAGAGAGCGTCTGAAGCGCCGCTATGGAAAGCAGGTAGTCTTCCTCTTCATGACCTTCAACACGAGGCATGTAGTGAGGACTTGACACTCTCTCTTTAGGCGCCCTGAGCCGCCAGTTGTGTGTTTATAACTCAGTCCAAACATCCTAGTGCATTGCCATGCAATCCATAGTGCAGTTAAAGAAAAAAACTTCAGTTTTTACCCTGAAGAAGCCAGAATGTGCTACTCTCTAGTGCTGTCCTCTGCCACACTCAGTATCTGTACCAAGAATAAGGGTGTAGTACAAGAAAGGGCTGTGTTCTTGAAACATAGTAGTCACCTTACTTAATGCTTCAGCATTAAAATTCAAAGACCATGTTTAGTGATCAGAGTGACTTGGCCCTGACCACACATCCATCTGGTTCTGTTTCAGAGCATTGCAGAGGCTCAGCCAGGAGAGGCGAACGTGGAAGGGGATGGGTTCTCCTCTGAGGAAGAAGAAGCTGGCTCCCATACAGCAGCCACTGACCTGACCGGCTCTTGGCCACAGAACAGGCAGGCGGGCCAGGAGGACATTGTCGTCAGGAAATCCAAGCGTGAGAGGAGAGGCCAACAGAAACACCTCTTCCCCTTTGAAAAGATCTGAAAGGCAAGTCTGAGATGTTGCCATTTCTTGAAATGGCCCAGAACACTTGCCACCTTCTGCTAAATGTCTTTTTTGGACTGTGTGAGGCAAGACCTTGCTTCTGGGCCTTGACAAATCTGACCTAAAGAGTAAGCATCTACTGTACAATCCCAGTACAGTGTTACTGGGCAACATTTACAGCTGATACCTGCTTTTTAAACAGACATTTAAATACATTTCATATACAGCAAGGCAAAACAATGTTAATAATTGGTTATTTTAAAGAAAAGTATTATTCAAAGTGGAATCAGTACCATGTTAAAGACAAAACTGCATTTGGTTTAACTCTCAGCTTCATTTGTAAAGCTGATGGTGATAGTAGGCAGTGATGAGCCTGCAGTTATAGTTATTTTTTTCACTGTTGTTTATGTACCAATTAGAAGTTATGGTCTGTAGATTTATGATTGTGTAATTGAAATTTTACTAAATGAATGTTAATAAATAAACAATATTTTTTTCTAACACCAAACAATTTCAATTTTGAAATTGAAAATGAAAAGATTTAACACCATTAGACTGTACGGAGTATATTTTTACACTTTCTTAGCACTTTTATGGACACTACTCAAAGTGCTTTACAGGTAATGGGGGGTCCCCTCCACCACTATTCTGTAGCCCCCACCTGCATAATGTGACGCCAGCCAAATTGTACCAGTATGCTCACATCACACCAGCTATCAGTGGAATTGTTGGAACCAAACAAAAAAGACATATGCTGTTCTTTATCTAACAGATTCAGTTTGAAAGACATCAAATAATCACAGATCTTTACAGATCAAGTAATTACAGTAGGTACACCTGAGTCTAATGTCCTGTACCAACATAATGGAGATTCAATTTAAGGCACTTAAAATATAGAAATGCAATATTTTTACTAGTCCTAACTCATCTATCCTTTTTAAATATGTAAGTCAGCTATAACATATGTTTTAAAACAACTGAATACAAACTAAAAATGTGTTTCACTTCACAATTTAAAAAAAGCATTGTAAGTGATAAGAAGTTTCATCTCAAAACATGGCATACATTTTTATGTTCTATTACTCCCTTACAGCCAGTAAAAAGAAACATTAACCCTTAAGTGAAAGACACCCAGACATTAAACACATATTACTTAAGTTTTCTTCTTTTCATTTATCATGTCAAACTTTATTCTTGCACTTCACAGTGTACTTTAAAAGAATATAAAAATAAAAACATTTGTGGCAGAAGAGCTTCTTACCCCACCTGCATGCATCAGATCCATATGCCATAAGCTCCCATAAGTCATAAGCATTAACTCCCCTTGAAGGACTGTTCGTAAAGGCACTAGACGTACATTCTTTGGCAAGGAAAGAGAACATTAACACTTTCTGAACTCAAATTTCCACTTAATATATGTCCATTTAATACATACAAAATTGGCAATTTATCCATGGTCAAAAATAAGACCTATACTCATCCCTGGTTCTTGGGTCTCTCTTACTCCTCTCCTGTCACTGGATCTTCTTGGGTGGCACTCTGGTGCGGGCAAGGATAACTGGCACAATGGCCAGAGCTGCCAACAGAGTGGCAATTAGGGGGCGGTAAAAGAGCCACCCAGCAGCAATGGTCAGCAGAGACAGTGAGGTGGCCACTGAAAAGGCAAAGAGCTTCAGGCCCAGGCTCACCAGTTCACGAACTAGGGGCAGCCAGTCCACTGCGAAAAAGAGACAAGTGTAAGTAATCTAAGTGCCTGCCCCTTTTCTTCTTCTCCCCCTGCACTACTTATAGAGTGCAGCTATAAAAGTGGTGAAACCATCTGGAATAGCCGTCACAATGATTCAGACAAACCTGTTAGCTGTCAACAGGGGTATGTGCACTGCACTACTCACCCAGGGTGTGAAAGATTTGGATTGTCAGACTGATCCCCAAGAACATCAGCAGCCAGCCCGCTACACGCAGAGCCCAGGTCTTCAGTCTGTTGCTTTCCTGTTCCTTCTCAAACACCTCCTGCAAACAGCAAGTGAGTCACTTTTAATGGAAGCTCTGTACTGTATGTCATGGATATGGAGACAAGTCATTGTTTTTATCTTGTTGCTTTGATTGAAAATGATGTAAACCTTAAAAAGCTAGGAGAATCTTTGCTAGGCTTCTAGGAATACAAACTTAATAATCATTACAAAAAGTGATGAGCAATTTCATTAAGCCAAAACTGCATACAGTGTAATTCCATACATACTTTGCAATAAGCCCTTCACTCTGTGTGACATGATGATATGCTATTGAAGGCTGTAAAATTATTCAAAAATAATACAAAAAATGTTCTTTACTTCACATAGGTCATGATATTGAGGGCTCATGCTTTTAGTTTGGTGATCGGATTGAATGGTATCACAGAGCTAGCAAACCTGTGCAGAAAGCTCCTCAAGGTATAGGATCTCAAGAACATCCCCAGACTTTGTCCGGTAGGAAACCAGCCAGTTGTCCTTTTGACGAGCCACAATACTGACCTGAGCAGGAAGTGACAGCAATAAACATTTCTAATCACTGCAGGAGTAATGATATAAAGAACAAGCATACTCCTATGTCTTGTTCGATTTGACAGTACACATGTGACCATAATAAGTTATTTACCATCCTACATAAAAAGGGCAAAACATTTCCATCAATCATCCAGGTTAATTTTACTATGCTTTGTAATTCTTATTATTCATGGCCGTTTAATAGAAGCTGGTTATTTAGCATTGAGAGTATTAAATGCTTCTGTCAAGAATTCACATTGCAACAAGCAAAAAAGAGAGAATTTAAACCTGTAACAGTTCAGAAAGGTGAGAGCAGATTGATCAGTTGATCAAACTTATTTTGTAACTCGAGCTGAATAAGGGTATCTGCTAAACCAATAATGGAATAGAAAATGGCTGAAAATCAACTAATGTATTTAAAGTGATCACCCACCACCTGAGTAAGTCCTGGGTATGTCCCCTCTCCACTCAGTCCAGCGTAGTAGAAGGACACTCTCACATCACCGACCTAGTATACAAACAGCATGCAATCAGTACCACTTTGTCTTGCAGTTCATATACTTGACTTGCAATTGACTTTGATTATGACTCAGTGAAGTTAAAGGTTTTGCTTAAACATGCCTTAAAATGATTAAGGTTCCAACACTGTCAGTTTTTTTCACCAAGGAGCTTTGGTCCTGGTCTGAAACACTAAGAGACACTACCAAATGTCAGTCTGGTCCTCTGTGAGTAGATGGAATGGCTGAACATAGGACAAGACACTCGTCTGTTGAAGGTTTTAAAATATACACAGTCTAGTCTCTTAAAATTCTTCTCATTAGGTCGCCATCAAAGAAGGTTGTAAGGAGACTGATGGTGAGTTGGGTTAAAACTGTGCATTGCTCTGGTTCTTCCAGCCATCTTCTATCTGAAGCTTGGGGAAGGTTTGGGTTGGGGATAGTGTTGGGCCTCTTTGTCTCACTATTGAGGCCTTCTGCTTTAGGGTTCCTTCCTAAGATTTTTGGCCAGCTAGCATGGTTTTACATTCCAACTGTGCTTACAAACTTTTTTTTTCTGAAATGTGCCCGACTTTCCATGAAGTCTTATTTACGACTGGCGGAGCGTTCCGCTGTTACGAGCACTGGCCTCAGGTCTGCGGGGGTTCTGCGTGTGGTAGAAGTAATCGCCATCCGTGGTCATAAAGAAATCGGGGGGTGGGAGCCCAGCCAGGCTCAGCTTCTTGAAGTTATCAATCTTGTCCACCAAACCTGGATCAAAATCAAAACCATGTCATTTGGTCAGAGACAGAAAACGAAATGTTTATTTTTTAACATGAAGACCTTGCCTCAATGTTCTGTGTTGTGGCTATGCAGCAGATACTTCTCTAAACACTTTAATAATGCTTTAAATACACATTACTTACCCTCAGGAAATCTAACATTACGCATATTAAAACAATCTTGGCAGCTCTGGGATTAATTATTTAGGCTTTATTCAGTTTCAATGCCTGTAGGGCATCTGTGTGTTTCCAAAATGGAGATGTTGATTGTATTTTAACTGCACTCCAACTTGTTGTAAACAGTAGCTAGAAAACGACATGGAAAATGTTGTATATTTAAAAAACTTAATAAAATGACTATAGCTTTTTTTACTTAGGGTTTTGCAGGGTAATACCTTATGCTTTACATATTAATTAAGGCCAAGTGTTATTCAATTTTCAATTAATTAAAGGGGTATTTCAGTTTCCACCAGCTCTAAGAATAGATTTCAATTCATGACAGTACAGTTTGTATCCAAGAGGCTCATTTGCAGTTGCCCAAAGCCCAAAGTCTTACTTTTGGAAAGGACAAAGCTCCCCACAGAGACATCTGGGGCCACAACGGTGACAGACTCCACAGCCATGGCACTAAGCAGAAGACAACACAGTCAGCACAGGCTGGGCAAAGCCAAGACAGCCTTCACGCATCGTAGCCTGAGCATTCAGAGGCTAGGAACCAAAATCAGTTACCACACATCTGAAGTACAGCCAACACCTTGTTATTCTTAAGTATTTTTCACATGATCTAATTCAGATTATGCCTCATTATCCACAACTGTTTATTGTTTTGAGTTGTTTTCCATTCTGTTCACATTATTTTAAATAATAAAGCTCATAACTTAAGATTTAAAGATGATTCAGTTTCTGGTTATTGGAGTAGCAATGTTTGACAATTAATGCTGTTCAGGTTCACCTTTTTGGAGGCATAGGCAAAGTGACTCGGGTGCTTTTGACATTATTTCTGTTGACATTACCTGTACATCAATAAATACGTCAGTTGGCCTACAAACCCACTTCTATATAATTTTAGAAATGTGGCTCATGTATTAAGAGGGGGGAGATCAGAAGAAACTGCAAGATACCATTCTGGCAAACACACCAACATAAGTTGAGCATAATCTTCATGTGTTACCTGGGGTTGATATGACCTATCTCTTTATCAAAATTCCTGCTGTTGATCACCTCAGACTTCCACTCCGTATCTACAAAGTGAAAGAGAAACCAGTCAAACACAGTGAAGCAAACACTCGAAGTAAGCACTTCAAGGATTGAAACATTGCCAATACATTTTTCATGGAAAATGTCACAGCAGCTTAACATTCTGTAGCAGTGCTCCAATCCAGTCAGGTTGACCAAGTAAAGTACAGTATTTGTACATGCACGTAGATAACAAACAATTGAGTTTTTGCTTTGATGACAACATGCTTAGACATACTAACCTTTGAAATGGTGAAACAGTCAACTTTTAAAGTGCTTTTACAAGCTTTTAATTGCTTTCTTCATCTGACCAGAGGGCAGCGATGGGGCAGCCAAGGAACTCTCAGAAGAAAGACTGAGCCCTAGTGCCCAGACTAGCTAGTTAAGCCTGGGTCTAGTTACTAGCTGACTGTGACTGAGACATCCCAAGTGGAGGTGGCACACAGTCGGCAGATTCCCGTAGTGGGGCAGAAGTGAAGTTAGTCAGCCAGGGTCTTTCTGGCTAGCGGTGATGTCAATATGGGACATGCTACACCTCCAGGCAGCACTATGTCAAACACTTCAGCATGTCAAAGTGACTCTACATTTGGGCAGGTCTATGCGCGTAGGGAATTTCTCAGAAGTCACGCTATTATGATTGCAGCTAGAAAAACTTTCAGTCTCCAGCCTGAAATGATAGAGGAGCAAATATGGCCAAATAACATTTAAATCTTATTATGTGATTTAGTGTGATGATTTGTGACAAAAAAAATGATGTATTAAGGCAGCTATGGAATAGATTGGTAACCAGTATGTTGCTCTACCATTAATCCTTTTTTAAAAATCAGCATGTCATTACAGTTCAGTCTCTGCCAGGCGACAGTGAAAAGGAGTGTTTTAATTGTGCCTACTTGAATTCACTTTACTTGTAAAGTTGTGGAAAGCTTACAAACCTAACTGCAGTGTGTAAAGATCTAAAGCTTTATTGTGCAGTCTGAACACTGAAGCCCCATCTAACTGAAAAACAGTGGTTCACACTGACAGTACTCACTGTACGTATATGTTGTTTCAGTCTTCCGTTCGCCATTTTCTTCATAGTCCCTTGGGGGAAAAGGATGAAACAGATTACCAGCTAATGCAGCATTTGTGAAGTGTAATTATTCTGCTTTCTTTAAATAGTACTACTAATCAACTATACTATATATGATTGTTTTAAACTGTTACAGGCTTGACTTGTTAAAGATGCTTGTTTAAAAGAAGAAACTGATCAATAATAAAAAAGAAAATGCCCGTTCAAACTTCAGTTAGAACTCGGCATGTGAATAACTAAGCAAACAACTTCTGCAAGACAGTGAGAAACACTATTTTCAGTTTCACATACAGTATCCATACCTCTATCAGACACTGAAATACAGCATGTGGTACATTGAGCCGTGGTATTCGGAGACTATGAAATTTGTTTTGCAGAACATTATTAAAAATGGGTCACTTACTTGAGAACATTTTTTAATTTGATCATGTATTTGTGAATGTACAGAAAATTCTGATTTCATGTGCATTTTTAAGGTTTGCTAAGGTATATCCCCGAAACTTTGGAGGTTAGCCTTGAATGGACAGGGTTGTGGAGGGGAAAATCCCTTTACAGAAGGTTGATTATTCCAGGTAGGAGTCACAATGACGAGACACCAATCCCAGAAGCCCAGGGTGCAAACTGGGACTACACCCTGGACAGCACGCCAGCTCACTGTAGGACACATCCACCCAAAGATGTGCAACAAAGATAGAGAGATCTGTTAACCTAGCTTGTTATTTCTTTATGAGCAGGAAGAAAAATGAAGCACCTGGAGGCACCACACAGACACAGGGAGTGAAGGAAAAATATTCTGATGAAACTGGCCAAATTATACTCAGATCTTTTACAAACATTTAATTCATAAAAAGAAAGCACTGATATTCGCACTGTATAATGACGTTAAGCTGTGGGTGGGTGTATTATGATACGTTGGCAAAGTGATCATGGGGTACTCTCCACTGTTCTCCCGTGTTGCACTATGACAGGCTGTGCTGTTGACACAGCGTCCTGACAACAGTGTGGTGCTAGAGTTGTGCCTTCAGCCTCTCACCGGCTCTCTTGGTACTCCACCCACTGGTACATTTCAACCTCCCGCTTCAGCTTGGCTGCATGGACGCTGATTCTGTAGTTAGGGTCGTTCAAAGGCTGCAACAAGTCACACGTTTCATTCTCAGGACTTAACAGCACTTAGACAGGCAACATACAGGTACAGTACATGAATGTGGGTCCTAGGTGGAGTTTGAGTCCAGTACTCACAATGGTACAATGTGCAATAGTCTCAGTCGGTGCTTATTTTGGTCAAAAGGCTACCTTTGTGCCACACTTACCTGGATACACTGTATTTTTAAATCTTACCACTCTTTCTCTTACATGTAGTCCAATAAAACTTGACATTCTTGCTGCCATATCACCCTGCAACTCAAAACTGGCAGCCCACTGAAGCTAAGTAGGTGTGAGCCTGGTCAGTACCTGTATGGGAGACCTCCCAGGGAAAACTAAAGTTGCTGCTGGTAGAGGTGTTAATGGGTCCACCTGCAGTCTGTGTGGGTCCTAATGCCCCAGTATAGTGACGGGGACATTATACTGTAAAAAGACACTGTCCTTCGGATGAGATGTAAAACCAAGGTCTTGACTTTCTCTTGTCATTAAAAATCCCAGGGCATTTCTCAAACAAAGTAGGGGTGTAACCCCAGTATTCAGGCCAAATTCCCTCCTGGACCAATTATGTCCTCCTAATAATCCCCATCTATGAATTGGCTCTGTTCTCTTCCCCACTGATAGCTGATGTGTGGTAAGCGTTCTGGTGCACTATGGCTGCCGTCGCTTCATCCAGGTGGATGCTGCACATTAGTGGTAGTGGAGGAGAGTCCCCATTACATGTAAAGCGCTTTGAGTGGAGTGTCCTGAAAAGCGCTATATAAGTGCAAGCAATTATTATAATTATCATTAATGATTAAACAGTGTTTCTTTTAATTCAAAGTTTTCCTCCTAGCAGGAGGGGCCTGACAGCTATGCTGCCTACAGTACCTGAGGTGTCCGCAGGGGCCCAGACAGGTGCACCAGCTTTCCATTGTTCTGAGGGTCAACACTATGAATATTGTCCAGAGGCACCACCAGAGACAGGCCCTCATCTAGGGAAGCTGCCGTCTTCAGAGCCCTTCCCTGAGCAGAGAGACAATATACTCTTACTGGGCACCTTCAATGTACAGTTAGCTGCACTTTTTATTTTTCGCAAAGCAGTTAAAACCAGTTAAATTACTGTAAGTTAGAATGCAGGGAGAATCCCAGCTGACAGACTCAAAAGGCTTTTGTTATTTCAAATATATTAGACTGTGCCTGAAATACAGCAAGGAATTAATCTTCTCAGTCATCACCAATGAAAACCTTTAGAGCCGTGTTAGCTAGGGCAGGGTGTACAAGAATGGACTAGATCTTGCACATTATAAATGTGTATGTTAAGCCATCTTAAAATGAAAAGACAATAGCATTTCTACTACATGAAACGCAAGTGTCAAAGGGTCTGTTCCTTTAAATGTGGTTGCCCCAGCAGCTCATGCTGCTGACGATTAGCTTGATTTCTGGTACCTCGTTAGTGAAGAGTACATAAAAAGACAGGGCAAACAGCCCGATGCCAATCAGCATTCCTCCGCTTGTCTGGCTCAAGCGCTCGAGGAATCCAGCGTTTCTATGGCTTGTCACTTTCACATGCTGGTCCTTCCTCTGTCCTTGGGAAGGCTGCTGAAATAAATCATAAAAATAAAACATTTAAGCCCACATTCACCTTCGCTAACAAGAGGCAGCATGCTTATTAGGTCATTTCTATAGCACGGAATTTGTAAGTGTAATGTGTGTCCGTAATACAGTATGTTAAGAGCATGTGAAGTGGGCTATTTAAGTGCACAACCATTAAAAAAACATTTTTTAGCCAATCTACTCTAAGATTGAACCTCACACTTTGATAGACTTACTGGATACCTTTTAAAACATGTATGAAAAAAAGTCTCTAACCCCATCCCTATATACCTCCTTCATTCTCCAAAGACCATACCTCACTATTTAAGTGTAATTATTATTAAAAGTGTACCTTGTGGTTTTAAGATGTGCTTTATAGTTTGTTTAGTGAATTCCACAACTCTCTCCCATTACTGCCTGGTACAGCTCTGATAGCTAAATGGGAAAGTTTACAAACAGCGCATTTTGCAGAAGAAAATTAAATAAGTGCCATACATGTAACCGTGTTACTTGTAAACGATGAAAAACATTTTCATCGGTTTTTTTTCAAGGGTTAAAATTATGGTTTAAAGGTAACAGCACCTTCAAAAAAGATCAAAATGTTTTCGACGCAAGGAAATATGAGCATCAGTATCATAACTTAATCCAATCATTATTCGATTTTCAGTTTCTATTCACCGTGTCTTACATTTTCGTGCCTTAAACGCACAAGTCTAGGTAAATTAAATACTTCACTTACATTAGCGGCCGACATTGTGTTGATCTCCGCCCTGAGTTATTCAATTTCTAAAATAAAACAGTAAAACGTCCGTATATACGATGGATGTGAGAATAGCACAAAAACTAAATAATTTCGGAGTTTTGTGAATGATCTGTTGGGATTTGCATTCGCTCAAAACAAACTGCTTCCAATTAAACCACCTATTCAAACAAACCCGAAGTTCAAAACCGGAAAAATTTGGACGTTCAGGGTTTAAAATAATTACGTTCCTTCGGCGTCTGCGCGATTGCAAGACCGTCGCCGTTCGCTTTTCCAATTTGTCAACTGTTGTGTGCGTTGGCGCAGCGAGGTTTTCTGGGAACTGTAGGCTGTACATGTAACGTATGACCATCCGTTATACTAGTATATCTGTTTTTACTTGTTATGTGAAAATTCAAACATTAATCCAGTGAGTTTTAGCTTTTTCTAAAACTATGCAACCAGATAACGATTAGCCGTGGGTGTTTCGGAACGTGCAAGCAGTGCAGAAATAATAGCGTCCCTTTTCAAGTAAATGACTATAATATTATGTTGAAAACATTTTCATATACACCAGCTTTACTAAAGTCAACAGTTAATCTCTGTTACAAACTTCCCAAATATGTCTTTGGTTAGGTGAGCAGGTAATTAATTCAGCACTAAATCATGACCCGATAGTACGTGACAACTACTCTTGCATTTATTAAATTAGAATATGTGTGCTGACCTTTTTTCAAATGCAGCTATGTAGCTTACATGTGTTAAAATATAACTGAAAATGTTATTATTTATCATTAAATATCCTATGTTGCCACAATGAAATCAATTACAAATCAGTCCAAGACTGAATTTATTAATAGATTAATGGGTACAATAATTTAGTACAAATAAATTAGTATAAAAGGTGATACATTGGAGATGTGAATTAAGGAAACTTAGAATACTATTCTAAGTAGATAATACTATTATCTTTTTTTCTAGTGTACAACTACAGGACATTTGAAGAACCGACTTCATTTAAATAATCAAGTGGGAGAATACAGAGCTGCTACTTCAGAGAGAGATTAAGACGTTTTAGAAAAAACAACACCAAAAAAAACAGAAAAGTACAAAACACAAGCTTTTTTATTATTATCTCTAAAAATATGTTTTGCGTTAAAGAATATTTTAATTACAGATTATATGTAAGCAGATACAAACTTCAATTTTTAAGCAATGATATGTATCTTAATAGTTTCTAGCATAAACACACAAAAAAGCACACGCATACAACCTGACAATATAAAACCAGTCAAAAGCTGACATAACTAAAAACGTGAAGACCTGTGTTTTATCACATGGTTGCAGTCCAGTACATTTTTTGAATGACAGAGTGGTAAAATGCAACAGCAATAATTCAACATTATTCTCCCTGAACCACTTTTCCGAGATTCCAAGCTTCGTCTCGGAATCAGATACCCAGGTGCTCGTGGTTTTCCCGGAGCCATGCATGATACAAGTTCAGCTTGTGATCTTGGGGATCAACCTAAGAAGATAAACATGGATAAAAAATCGACAGTTACCGTCACATTTTTCCAATCCTGCTTATGTGTCCATAAAAAAACAGGGCCCGTATCATGTCTGGATAACTCTGTCATCCATTTTTGTGATTACACTGGATAGAGTTCTTAATCAATGAGTCCAGCTGCCCCCAACTCACCTGTTTCCATTCATTGACACAGAATATCCTGTAGGAGTCGTTGCCATACTTTCCTATACCATGGAGCTCGATGGGGTACTTCCAGTGTTTTGTTAAGTATTCATCTGCAATGGCAAGAATCTGAAATGTAAGCCTTTCGCACCTGTACAGAGTTCAAAGGCTTTACGAGAGCAAAGGTTTGTTCTCCTACAAGAGTCTGCTATCTAAGCAGGTGCAAAACCCCAGTCGGTCACATTGGTGCCAGTAGAGAACAGGATCAAAATGAGGTCACACACAAAACTGGAGAGAACTCTTTCAAGTATCATCAGAGACTTATACTGTGCTCTTTTTACCTTGTGTGTCTGCTGAAAAGTGAAAATTTCACATTGGTTTTCTAATACACAATGTACAGTAGATGGAGGGCTGATTATAAAATCATTTTGACTATGACTGATTGTGATGGGCAGGGTGAAATTAGATAAGCGTCATTATTACATCCTTTGTTAACCACAACATACAGTGGTTGTTATCCATAGTCTGTGGATAATAAGCAGAAACTCCCTATCACCCAATTATGACAGGGGTGGTGTGGTGTGTCTGTGGCTAAGGAAGTTGGGGTATGCGAAAATACAAATTCCTAATACAAGAAATTGCATATGGCCAATAAAGTGTTTTATCTTATCACAAAGTGAGCTTAGTGCACTACACTCCAAATACAACATACTTACTTCTGCAAATCGTATGATTACACTGATGAAAAGAAAAACATGGAAAAATAATCCTCAACATAATCAGAATATTATGAACATTCAGTTTTATGTAGTTCAGGACTATGGTGAAGAAATCCATCCTTACATCTGTTTTCTAACCGGTTCTTCTAGTTCAAAGTACCAGCACAGAAAGAGCTTACCCTGGCAAGCAACAGGCACAAGGCAGGGTACACCCTGGATGGGATGCCACCCCACCACAGGGCAGATAGGCACCAACACACACACGCATACAACTCACACCTAGGACTTGTTGAAGAAATCACTGTGACACACAAATTGCTTAACATACTGTAGCTACAGTATAGTGAGAAATACATAATTGCTTCTTTTTTGGTTTAAAACATTGTATCACTCACCTGAAAACCTCACAATTGTTTTGGCTCTGAGTTCATTGAGGCCCAGAGGTTTCAGCAGTTCAGCCATTTCTTTCCAGTCGCTGACACGGGCCACCTCAGGAGACGGGTAACGCCCAAAGAACTCCCACAGCACAGGGATTGCCATCTTACCTAAAAGAAAGAGTCTCTTTACTTTCAACTGACAGAAAGACAGAACTGAACCGCGCCCCACATCCGAACCTAGTATTTTAGGTTAGCTCTCTGTGAAGGGAATTGTCTCATTGTCCTGTTCTGTTTGAAGCCACAACTCTTACCGCTGGTTCTATTGAGGAAAATGGTGGCTATCAGAAGCTTCCAGGGATCATGGAAAAGAGTCTCCTGTACCAAGGCAAAAGGAGAGCGAGGCGGAGTCCATTTCTTAAAGGCCTTGCGTCTGGGTGGACTTGGAGCTAAGAAAAATAAAGTGAACATGTTTCATTTGGGAGAGTTGTCCTTTTTGTTCCTGGTAAAAGTTGAAAATGATGTTTCCTTACCTTCTCTGGCTAATTTTCCAGTGAAGTACTGGCTTGTTTTTCTTTTCTCTGACAGCATTTTTATGCCACAACCTGAAGGTAAACAAAACAGTACCAGATTCATTGATGGACTTGGACAATATTTCAATGTTTCTATCTAAGGTTTTCTTAAGCCTTCTCCTTTTGTAACTGAATATACTGTCTATTTTCATTGCAAAACATATCAGGCCACGATTCCTATTCGGTTTGGAGAAACCCCTCAATGTTCCCCAGAACGTTAAGAGCTATACTCAAAGATTTAACTTTATGCTTACTGCTTTGCTGCTGTTTCACTGATGTAAATGTCCCCGAGTCCCCCGGAGGAAGTGAATCACCATCTTCTAGCGCAGACTCAGTTTCAGGTCCGACAACAGCTTGCTGTGTCTCTGCAGCGTTCTTAGACACAGGCTGTAAGGCACTTTTCCCTGGGGCAGAGGCCTCAGGCTGGTCACACACCACTTCTCCCGACTCATTTTCACCTTCTGGGGAAAGTGCGAGCTCTGCTCCTTTATCCGCTTCACTTATCTGGGTCAGTCTGAGAAGCTTATCCTTTAAAAGTCCCTTTTCAGTCTCTTTTTGATCTCCAGTGTGGTTTGCAATTTGATTTTCTCCTCTTTCACCGCTCACAGTCAGTGCGTTTACGTCATTTACCTCACATTCCTGTGCCAGTCTGAGAAGCTTGTCTTTTAAAAGCCCCCCTTGAGTCTCTTTTTGGTCTCCAGTGTGGCGTTGACTTTGCCCTTCTTCCATTTCACTGCCCGGAGTCAGTTTATTTCCCCGTTTGCCCACTGCTCTTTCAGCACCGGCTTTTCTAACCCTACTGCTGGGATCCTTCCTCTGTTTCTGTCCTCTCTGTGGTCCTGCGGGAGTGAGCTTTGTCAGTGAGTGCCGACGTTTAGCCCTGGCTCTGCAACTTGTGCTTTCAGATTCTGAAGACTTGGATTTCTCAGCACAAGGCGCAGAAAAGACCCCGTCAGTGGCAGCATCATGTCCAGACAGCTCTTCTGACACACTGCTGGGTGACAAGTGTTCCTCTTCGGCTGTAATCTTAATGTCAGTTGTGCTGTCCAAGACGGTTTCTGAAAGTTGGAGAGCTTTCTTCTTTTTTGTCCTCTGAGGTTTTGTTAACTGTTTGTCCTTCCCAGGTACAGAGAAATCAAAATCTGCACCCTTGAGACAGAGTTCTTTGTTATTCTGAAGGTAGACATGGAGTGAAGCTCTTGATCTGAATTTCCCTCCCTGTGGACTGAGTACACCAAGTGTTAATTCCTTTGGTTCAAAACAAAATACGTCTCATATATATATATATTGTTCTCAGATCTGACTAACAGTTACAAAAACAACTGTACAAATGTATTTTTAAAAGCTTGTTTTTCTATATGGTAATGCATAGGGACCATTCTCTCAGACATGCAGACTGCAATAAACATGAGTAACAACATCTATGTACAGCAACAAGAAAATAGAACCTGAAGTGTTGTGCCTCTTTTTAACACAGGTTTGAGCATTGATGTAGATATAATTACTTTATAAACATTTGTAAAAACATTTTTTAGAGGATGTTATTGACCAATCATAATTGTTCATTTTCAAATGCCCTTGTGCTTATCTAAAATGGGGAAGATGTATTTGGGATCATATAGACACTTGTACTATATTTATAACCCAGTACCTGATGATATATACGTCTACTTTCCCTGCCGTTTTTCCAGATCGCCTCTGTTTCACCATTTTAACCCAGCCTGGCGGGACTCCGAGACAGCAGCAGGTCTCCATACACGAGTCGGGGCTGGGACTCTGCTTTGGTGCAGCTTTCTCTTGCTGGTCCTCATCTGACAAAGAGGGCTCTTCACACGCTATTGCTTCTGTGGTAGCAGTTTCACTAGGTTTGGAAACAAAACACACAAGTTTCCAAAATGTCTAGTTACAAAAATGTTGTCTATGAGACTAGGATAACCCCGTGCAATACTATAAATCCCTGTAACATACGGTATATAGTACCACAATTAGCTATTTAGTCACGAAACCTGCCTTTAAAATTAATACACATGCATTTCATAGCATGTCAACCAAAAATAAAATATATACAAAACGTTTTTACGAATATAGAAAATGTACTGAAAATGTGTTCTGCTTATGTTAAATTATAATGGCCATAGATAAGAAAAGCATAGGTACAATATAAGCAAACAATTAAACTCTGACTAACAGTATATATCATTAAAATAACTGGACTAATACAGCTTTTAGATCACTTAGCTGTTTTGCTTTCTTACCTGACAGTAGTTCTGCTATTAAGATCATCCATCCGTAAACGCGGTAACTCAAATTCATGCATAAACTGAATCCGTAAACGTAAAAACTAACACACAGTCATGCTGATTTAGATCAGTGTTCCATCGTTAAAATGCTACCGCTCGACGTATTAGAATTAAAAAGATGGAATTACAATAACTCTGCTTTGGAATAAAACCGTGATGCTTGACACTTTCCTGTATACTTCTCCTGTCGCACATGCGCAGACCGCTCAGCAAGCTACATGCAGTGTGCGCATGCCCAGTGTGACTCCGAGATGTAAACAGTGTGATTGCGGAAAGAAGTGGGTTCTCTACATTGTTAGTTTGCTTTGAGGAAGGAAAGTGTAGAGCAGCTCTTGCTAAAACAGAACCACGATGAGAGCCGTACCGACATGGATAGATAAAGTGCATGATCGGGATAAAGTAGAGCAATGGTAAGAAGGAGACGTTTTTAACCACGTATGGTCGCTTAGCGGCATCTGTAGGCCTGTTGCTAACACCGTTGGCTGTCGATAGCAACCATGGTTGCCAATGTAAACTGTGTGAGGAAAAATGTGTCACTTTAACATATGGTAAAAATATTAAACAACTACGTTGTTTTTGGAACTTTGTCATTATAAAATATTGAGTCATTTAAAGTCGTCGTGTTTATTTGCTTTCAGTTCATCCTAGGCATATGGCTTATTTTTAGCCAGTTACCATACTAAGCACTCAATTACTCTTGCATCTGATCGAATGAACGTGTGTATTTATTTAAATGTTTAAATTGTTGTGATTGTTTAAATTGCAATAACAATTGTGATTGTTTATACCCTGAGCTGACACATAACATGCATTCAAAGATAAATACTGTACACTGTGCAGGTTTCGCTGATCATATTTTTAAAATCATTGCTTTTCACTTGATTTTTTTCCCACTTACAGTAATAAAATATGACCAAATCAATCGCTTTCCCAAACTGAGGAACAATTTATCAAACGGACAGATGACATTGTTACGTTTCATTGAGTTTTTTGTCCTTCTTTTGACATTATGTAGAAAGACTCAAATATGTATGGTGATTGTGTTATGAAACATCCCACAAGGAGTTCTATCATAAACTAATTTAAAAAGTATACAACTATAGCTATAGTAGTATCACGAAGCAATAGTGCATTATTGTAACTATAAATCATTCTTCCCCTAAACAGTATTTACGACCTTGCGTTCAAGCCAGATGGGAGTCAACTTATAGTTGCTGCTGGAAATCGAGTTTTGGTACGTGCTTTTGGAAGTTGTGATGTATTTTGTGTAAAGATATATATATATATTATTTAAATACTCTTATACGAATATAGCATTTTTCGAAGACATATTTCGAAGAAATACTATGCCTTCGTATTTTTAACGTTTTACACTTTCAGCACCTTGAGTTTATTTTTCTGATTTTTTTTTAAATCTCAGGCAACTGTGGAATGTTCTTTGTGGAAATTAATTATTTTGTCTTGTGTTTTAGGTTTATGACACAGCTGATGGAACACTTATCCAGCCTCTAAAGGGGCACAAAGACACAGTATACTGTGTTGCCTATGCCAAAGATGGTCAGTTTTTAAAGCCTGCTTTGAAAAAAATGTTACTGTATATATGCTCTTCCCATACTAAATAAGTATCTTACATATACACAATAAGGTGTAGTAGCTTGACAAAATAACAATATATTTTTTTTCCAGGGAAGCGTTTTGCTTCAGGTTCAGCTGACAAAAGTATCATCATTTGGACTTCTAAGCTGGAGGGAATATTGAAGTATACGTAAGTAAAACATTTTAAAGTCCTCCTGAATTTGTTTTTTTATCTGCACCTTTACACTTGTTGATGTAATAATTTTACTTTTGAGAAGTAACAATCGTGACACAAAAAGCCAAATAAATGACCTTTTATGAAATTTCTTGTCTTATGAATTCCTGTGTACAATGGGCTCTTCAGTCAACTTTAAGGAATTATTTAATAATACCATTTAGAGTTCTCAACTGGGTTTTACAAGGGTTTAGCATGGGTGGTGATCTGGCCATTCCTAGTGAGGTCATTAATCCAGCCTCCATAGGAATGGGCAATAGTATGAATACAGGAATGTAAAGGAAGGGTTAGTAAGGAGAGGAAGAGGAAGAGACATCATTATCATCATGAGAAGCTTGTGCTGGGAGAGAGTGCGTCTTTCAAATTAGACTTGAAATCAGGTGTAGTCCAGGTAATTTTAATCCAGAAAGAGCAGCAGATTCTGAGCCATATTATTTAGGTGGTTTGTTGTTTTACTTGTTCAAGAAAATTGTTGTTTCATATATTGTGCAATCCTCAGTCTTAAACTGTCTTTTGTATTTTACTGATTTTAGAATAGGAAAATTGGCTCATCGAACTGTGAGCATCTGTTTAGAGAGGGCGATTTAGTGCTGGTTAGAATCCCTTTCGTTTAAAATGCAGGTTCTTTCTTTTTGGCCTGTTAAGGATAAAATTATTTGATTTTCTGTGCCTATATAAGGCAGAGCTCTGGAGCTTGCAGACATGTAAATATCCATTCATAGTAAAAACATTGTATGCTGTGCAATCTTGTGTGTTGTATAGTTCTGTTATTTGTTAGAAAATAAATTGTGTAAATTTGGGCCCAATTTCTATTCTTTTATGAGGATATGCCAGAGAATAGGTGCTGTGGAATGCTTGATAATCCCAGATTTAATTAGGTAAAATTACTGATCTTTAAAATTTACTTGTATAGCATCCTAGTACCAAGACCTGATTAATATTTGATTGTTATACTGAATTGATAACCTATTTTATCATTTTAAAATCATAGGTTGTAACAATTTGACAATTTGTTTTGTTTTTTAAATAGCCACAATGACTCCATCCAGTGCGTTTCATATAATCCAGTTACACATCAGCTGGCCTCCTGTTCGTCCAGTGATTTTGGTGAGTTGTTTTGTTAAGATATGTTTGTGTTAGTATAACCTTAGGGAAATAATTCCGGTAATCATTAGTGATCTCTCCGTACTTAAAACACAGATGCTTATCATTGACAGTTTGATAACTACAGCAGCTTCTTTACTGACTATGGAAAACAATAATATATTATGTGGAGTATTGATTTGATAAAACAGTGGTATTTTTGTAGAAAGTTGAGTAAACATTAACATGAATACTATATTGTATTACCTATTTAGGTTTGTGGTCTCCAGAACAAAAATCTGTCTCCAAACACAAAGTCAGCAATAAAATCACATGTTGTGGGTAAGTTATAAATACTAATTTAATTGTCTAAGCAACCATTGCTGTGTGTGTTTTGTGAGCAAGAATTATCTGTCCCATTGTATATCTTAGCAGTTGTGGTTTTCATCATATTAGTTTAGTTGTTATTGCATAAAGTGTTGCAAAGTTGTAAAAAAGAGTTTAATATTATTGGACATAGGATGAGCCTTAAGAGTTACCAGTTCTTTTGATTTTGAAAACGTTATCTCACACCTGTGATCTATCCATCCAGTCTTCCTGTATACGTGGACTCTTCAGACACAAAAAATAATTTATCATATTGTTGCGTGAGAAAACCTTGTGTAAATTTGATTGCAGGTGGACCAATGATGGTCAGTACCTTGCTTTGGGGATGGTGAATGGAGTAGTAAGTATCCGCAATAAAAATGGGGAAGAGAAGGTGAAGATAGAACGTCCTGGAGGTACCCTGTCACCCATCTGGTCCATTGCCTGGAACCCATCCAAGTATGTAACAGCAAAAGTAAAAAATCCTGGTTAGCTTGTGATAACTCGAAAATGAAGAACAGGGAACATATAAAGACTGAGCACATGGAATCAAAACATTCTATCCTATAATTCTACAATCAAAAGTTAATGTTGATGTATTGTTGAATTTGAACATGGCAAAACATGTTTTCTCATTTTGATGTAAGGAATACAAGTTTGTTAAATAATGACATAAAAATAATGGTTTAAAAACTTTTACATATGAGGAACGGAAACGGTATGTATTGATCTTTTTGTCATTGTCTTAAAATGTTGATGTAAGCTTCATCGTTACTTTATGACTAGATGTTGTCATGAAGTTTGTATGATTTTGTGTTTAATGGGTAAAAAGGAAAACAATTCCATATTCTGTGTAATTACAAAGTGACAAAAATTAGTGTCGGCTATCAACAAGTATAATAGGAAAGTGGAAAAATCAGAGGTATTTCCAATTTCATGATAGATATTATTGAATCGGTGCCTTGAAACTGGATTTACGTACATGTATTAATTCTGTATAAATACAGAATTTCCGTATTCTACCATATCCTGTCAAGTAAACCTTCAGTCAACTGCATGTCATATTCTTGCTTTGGGAACAAATTAAAAAAGGTAGCTTCATATGGCAGTGATTTCAGGTGTAGAAGTAGAGGTGTAGAAAGCCCCCACATGTAGCCAGTGCTTGCAGTAGGTGGAGGACTGTCTGGAAGAGATGCCCTGAACATGGGGAAGAGGAGCCACTGACGGAGGGCAGTGTTTGTGCACCTTCTTACCTGTGGGCTGAAACAAGTTCGAGTCAGGGCAGTGAGGCAGAGGAGTCCCAGCTAGAAGAAGAGAGAGAGGATCTGGAGGGCCATTTGCTTCAGGAACATGTTGACAATACTGATCTGTAAGTGATAGCATTTGAGGTAGGGGAAGATCGTTTTAAAACTTTAAATCTTTTAAATGGTAGTATAATTGGTTGATATTGATATTTTCAATTATTAAGTATATATATACAATGTAGTTAAAAAGCAAGAACACCCCCTTAAGAGTTTATGGTTTAACATGTTTAGAGTTACTGTATTTGACCTTTACCTAGTCATTACCTAGTAGATCAAACTAAACTCATTTGACAAATAAAGCACAGAAATTCTACTTTGGCTTTATTTTAAAAAAATAGCCAGACTTTAATATCTTTTTGTGAAAAAGTAAGTGGACTTCTTGATTCGATAACTTATATATATATAATATAACTTATAACTTATATATATAACTTAACTTAATAATTTTTCCTGTTGATTTGTTGATTAGTCTCTCACATCTGTGGGGGGGGGGGATTCTGGTCCATTTTTTCTTAGAGAGCTGCTTCATTTCTGTCGTGTTTGAGGGCACAGCTCCATTTAGGTCATGCCGCACCTGTCTGTATTGTATACAGATTTTCGCATTCAGGTTTTGTGCTGTGCAAGACACGCAGTACAAAGGCATCAGGAAATGCATGTAGACGGCACAAAGTGATGGTTCTTTGAGTTCGTGTTTATGCAAACACTATGCTTCATTTGTCAGAGAAGAATAGATGGTAGCTGGCATGCTCCACAGCAGAGGTATGTCACATGTGGGTGATTTGCTTTCTAGGTGGTGACCATGTCATAACCTATTCTCAAGGATAGTACATTGTGAACAGCAGTGTCTGCCCCAGGTTTTGAAGTGTTCTTCCTCTAGTCTGACGTCCAGAGCCCCAGTTTCTATTCCATGCTAATGCCACTAATGAGAATAATGAGAATCATAAAAAGGAATAAGGAACTGACATAGAGCATAACTTGAAACATTCTTTGTCATCAATTGGGATTTTTATTTTATGAGTTGTCTCTTTTGACCAGTAAAAGAGTTTGGGCTATATTTTGATGGGGGTTTTGTATTTAAGGTCACATAATCAAGAATAGTCCATGCGGTGGATGACAAACATGTTTTTCTTGTCACAGAGATGAGCACAATGACATCTTGGCAGTGGCAGACTGGGGCCAGAAGTTGTCTTTTTATCAGCTAAGTGGCAAACAGGTAAGCATTCAATTAAAATTTAAGTAGCAACATGTAGTATGCTTTAACAGGAACATTGGCTCATATTACCCTCACCAAATCACTTTTTTAGCAAGAAAGAAGAATAGGTTCCCCTTATTAGTGTGATAAGGCTCACCTAAATTGTGATGTTTAATGTTTCTGAATATGTATTGAACATTAAAAGAAACTTGTCACTCTCTTTATGTGTGGACTACTGTTTATGTAGACCACCCTGACCTTGTGTCATCAGGTACTGACAGGAAAACATGAAGACATTGCACATTAATCTAGGTGGACAATGCATGTTCTCATGCTGGTTGTCTAACAATGATTTTCTTTCAAAAGAGAGTATGACATTTGTGCTGTAAATGCCCTGTGTACCAGACCTGAGGCCCATTGAACATAAATAGGACGATGTGTGGTATCTAGGGCCCAGAGACCAGTGAAGAAGCACATGCTTTTCCAGGCTGTATGAGACAGAATCCCACAAGAAAACAACTGCAATCTGGTGTAAACTATGTGCCATTGATGTTCATCTTGTATTGCTTCCAGCTGTTGGCCACACGCTGCTACTGCCTTTCACATTAGACCCCTGTTAATTAACTCATTTGATAACAAAGATTAATCAGCATAAAAATTGACCTCTTCTAAGTCTGTTAAAAAAAAAAAATAGGTGCTTGTGTTCCATAAAATATTTTGATATTTTCCTGCTAGGTTTTTAAATATTTTGTAATTTGTGAAATAATTCTTATGATATTTGGTATAGTATAATAATAAATAGTATGAGTAATAAGTGAGTAGAAAAATGTTACTGTAGTATTGCATTTTCAGATGTCTACCAAATGCTAAACTGTTTGCACTCATGTGTTTGATCTTTAGTGGGCCTGGGGAAGTTGAAGATTTGGATCCACTTATACCATTAAACATTACATACTCCAGGGATAGGCAACTCCAGTCTTTGAGTGCTGAGTCCCTGCAGGTTTTAGAGGCAACTTTTAATTAGCACCTGATTTAAACTTGGAAAGAATTTTGATTTATTATTTGCTTAATCAATTAAATTCAAGCTTTAAATATGATATGGAATAGAAACCAGAAACAAATACGGCACATAAGGGCTAGAGTTGTCTACCACGATGTACTCTTAAATAGTATTTTGTTATTCAACATCATGCATTTTCAGCCTGGGCACCCTTTTATTCTCAAGAAAAAACAACAAAACAAAACTTACAACATTGAGATGATATACGATGGCATGCTGTTAATTGACAGCAATGGAAGGTAAAGCTTTCTTTGAAAATGAGATACTAAAACATACCCAAGGGATTTGATCTTATACTTTGCATTCAATTCTAAAATTGTGCCCTCTAGGTTCAGCTGATTTAACGTGTCTTTGTGTTTTCAGATTGGAAAAGACAGGTCCCTGAATTATGATCCCTGCTGCGTCAGCTATTTCTCCAAAGGGGAGTATATTGTGATGGGGGGATCGGACAAAAAGGCTTCCCTGTTCACCAAAGATGGGGTTCGACTGGGCACCATTGGCGAGCAAAACTCCTGGGTTTGGTCCTGTAGGGTCAAACCAGACTCTAATTATGTGGTATGTCCATGTAGACATTAGTATAAAACCTGACTAATCCTATTGTTTCTGTCCTCATACATTGTAAAGTCAAATGCAGTTCAGACAGTGCTTAAAATAAATTTAACAATAAACTTTATAAAGTATGTTATGTAAGAAGATTACTTATGTGCATTGCAAATTGACATTTTTTATTTTGTTTTTTGAGAAACTACATGAAGCCTAAATATTAAAAAGGAAAGACATAGTTTAGTTTTAACAAAACAAAATTTGGTGCGTTTTTGTCATTATGATTGAATACTTATGCACAGTGTCATTGGATCACTTGTTGATTTAAGATTTTTGCCATTAATTATTTTCCTTTTGAGTAAACCATCAAGAATTCAGACACTAGTGTTATCATACAGTAGTGTTGTAAACAGTGTTGAGATGATATATTATTGGATTAAAGTATGCGTGTTTAAAACACACACTACTGAAATACACAGAGAAAATTTGATCTCACGGTACTCTTCTTTGGATAAACAAGCTCCATGTGTTACAGGTGGTGGGCTGCCAAGATGGAACCATTGCGTTTTACCAGTTGATCTTTAGTACAGTTCATGGTCTTTATAAAGACCGATATGCCAACAGGGACAACATGACTGATGTCATTGTGCAGCATCTCATCACCGAACAGAAGGGTAAGTTAATGAATCCCATAAAGGCTTGTAACTAACTTTAGTTTAACTTTAGAGCTTTTAGGTAAGCAGGGCCTTTTCAAAGGCTTACAGGCCCTTCAGGTCCCGTAAAATAAACTGGTGTTTGCTCCATGATTAATAATGGTATAAATAGTAATTTTGTCTCATTCATGTCAATCATCTCAAGGCATTTTACAATAAAACAAAACAAAGGCAAAAACAGAGACATATACAAATTAATGCATTCAATTAAACAGAATAAAAAGATGTTATATTAAAGTAAGTTTTAAAACTTAAATGTGTTGTCTAACTGGCAAGATCTAACGGGGACTGGGAGATGACCCCACAACTTTGGAGATGTAGAACAGAATAATGGTCTCATAGGGTTTGTAGTTATATTGTAGTTGTATTCAGAACTGAAGCAAAGCTGGAGTTTAAAGAGTGTAAACAATTTGCAGGTGTATAGGACGTTAACAACTTACTGTTACTAAGATTTAGAGGCAGTTCAGTCTTTAAAAGAGGCTTCAAACTGATTAAGTTAATTAGAATTATTTTTTTAATTATCCATGTTTATACAACGTTTTATATATATGGTTAATAAACATTACAGAATATGAATAGGAAAAAATACATTCAACCACAAATGTTTTTTGAGAATTATGTTTCCGACCTCATGACTTTCCTGCACATAATAGTCATAGCCACATGAGACATTTGATCAGGGCTGTAATGAAAAGCAGAGGCTCTGTACCAGCTCTGTTCTGTATGCTTCCTCTACAGTGAGAATAAAGTGCAGAGAGTTGGTCAAGAAGATTGCAATCTACAAAAACCGACTGGCCATCCAACTCCCAGAGAAAATCCTCATTTATGAGCTCTACTCTGATGACTCCTCAGACATGCATTACCGTGTGAAAGAGAAAATCTGCAAGAAGTTTGAGTGCAACCTGCTGGTTGTATGCTCACAACATATCATCTTGTGCCAGGTGACATACCGTATGGCTTTACAGAATTGAACCCAATTACTCAATTTATCAGGAATAAGTTAAAGTAGGCATGATTATTGGGTTATTCCAATTTTTCAGAGGTAATGAAAATTGTTTAGAATCATAAGGATGTAGTTTTAGATGAAGATATAAGGCTGTGGAATGATTGTTCTTGGACTTCAAGACCTTCCAAGAACCACAAGTCTGAAAGTTATTCTTTTGAAAACATTTATTTTTCAATTAAATGTTTCCAGTCTGGTCTTTGTCTGATTTTCTGGCTTTGGAAATCCACAGTCCAGAGATTTAGCAGTACAGTTCCCATCCTAATGTTAGCCTTGCAGCATAATCACAGTCATATTCAGGAAGACTTTCTTGTCCTATCTTCTCTTGCCCTGACCACATGTCTGTTTATTAGGGTTCTTCTCCACAGTGTAATACATCCCTGCATCAATAAAGCATCAAGGTGAATTCCCTTCCTGGTCTGTTAAGAAGCCAAATGTTTCTGGAAGACCCATAGGAAAACCAGTTCTAATCTTATGCACCTGCTGATTACAGAGCCCTTACAAGTTACTGTGTATGCTAGGTTTTATGGCAAACCTTCTCCAAACTTACAGAGGTTTTCTTAATGATTTTTCATAGATTTCAATTGTACCTTTTCAGGAAAAAAGGCTGCAGTGCCTATCATTCAATGGTGTAAAAGAACGAGAGTGGCTCATGGAATCTTTGATTCGATACATCAAGGTGATTGGGGGATCACCTGGAAGAGAGGGACTGCTTGTTGGTTTGAAGAACGGAGCAGTAAGTGAATTGAACTGAATGATGTATTAAATAATATTGCAACATCAGATAATGTTTGCATATGTAGGTATTCTTTATGCAATAGTACCAGTATCTCCGTTTGATGTTAATTTAACTGTTTAACAATTTCTTATTGCATTTCATGTCTCAGTCCTTGAATTTAGCACTTGTTAAAATGTAAGAATTTTCAACATTGTTCTTTTGAATACTAAAGCAAGAATAGTCTGCCACTATATAAAGAGTACATTACCAACTCAGCCATTGTTGAGTCCTACAATAAGAGACGATCAAAGATCAATACTTCATAATTATTAGTTCTTTTGTGTTTTGCAAGGGCATCTCCAGATATCACCGATTTTTCTTGTATGTATTAATTCTTATGGATCCCCGTGACATTGTTTCTTTATATTCTTGTGTCTTTAGATTCTGAAGATATTTGTGGACAACCCATTTGCAATCACTCTGCTGAAACAGGCGACCTCAGTTCGTTGTCTGGACATGAGTGCCTCCAGAAACAAGCTGGCTGTTGTGGACGAACATAACACCTGCTTAGTGTATGACATCCGTACAAAAGAGCTCCTTTTTCAGGTGTGCTTACAAATTTCTCAAGAATTGTCCCAGCAATTATCTACATCTCAAACACCTTTCTGAGGCTTCCTACATCTCAGACACCTTTGAGTCTGTAATCCTGGCCATGTACAGGACAGATCACCTATTTAAATTTATTAAAAGATCTCGTATGTCAAGTAATATTTTTGAATGTGAAGAAACATATACTGTACCAGAAAACTAAAATTATTAGGTGTAATCTGTTAGTGAATAAAATCTATTCTGTTTCACTGAAGAATGCAGTCATTACCAAATGGGGAAGTGCCACATCACTGCCTTTTTGCTGTATACCAAAGTTGTCCAGTCTGACTATGCAACGTCATGCCTTCCTAGCTGTTCTTATAAGGCTCCCTTAGTATAAGGCCTCCAACACCTCTTCATCTCCAGGTGGATGGCAAATCCTTTTTCCTTTTTCAGTGCAACAGGCAGTATTTCAGGGAATCCACCAAGATTGGAAAAACTGCTTGCCTTAATATTTCATGAGACATGGTTAACGTTATACATGATGCTGACCACCTTTATACCTGGAGCGATTCAACTTGCCAGTTTGTTCTATTTGCTAATAGGTCTCGTGTCTGTGGTGTCACGGGTCTTGCTACTTTACCCCCTTCATGCATGGCCAATACAGACAGGGGTCATCTGCAGGGCCATAGGGTCCTGTGTTTCACAAGCATTGCCTGAAATACAGTGGTGGTCAGCTATGTGTTCAGGGTCTTCCTCTCGTTCAGCTGGCACCAAAGAGCTCTTGGGTCTGGGGACAAGCACTGTTCCACTACTGCAAGCAGTCCGCCCATGGGCTCTTTTGCATTTAATAATGACTGCTTTACCTTTTCACGAAATCAGGGTTGTGACAGCAACCCTCAATCTTTTTAGTGATTTTTCAAAGGTGATGATAAGAATAAGGCCTTTTTTTTTGTATTTGCATAATGGGACTATTAGTCCTCCAGCAATTATGTGGAATAAGTGTATTTTAATATTTCTTGTTCTATTTTTTGAAAATTGTATTTCACACAGGAGCCAAATGCAAATAGTGTTGCTTGGAACACTCAGTGTGAAGACATGCTGTGCTTCTCAGGGAGTGGCTACCTTAATATTAAAGCTAGCAACTTTCCAGTGCATCAGCAGAAGCTCCAGGGCTTTGTGGTGGGATACAATGGCTCCAAGATCTTCTGTTTGCATGTCTACTCTATGTCAGCTGTGGAAGTACCCCAGGTATGGTTTTGTTCAATTGTGTGTGTTCTAAATGATCCGCATTCTTGTGGACATTCTGTTAATGTGATTCAGAAATAAGCACTTTAATTTCTTTGCCTCTTCTCTGATAGTACGTCTGTTTCTTTCTATACATGTGCAGTCCTTTTCCATATTCTAAATATTATATTTATAATTTATATTATAAATAACTAGACTTTGCACATCTGTGGAGATGAATGTAGAAAGTGCACTATATTTAATTGTTTCACTGTCCCTCTAATATTGATCTTAATTGCTTAAGCTTTGAAGTTTAAAGTCTCCATTCATGATTTAGTAATTTGGCTATTTTTGTACCAACGAGGGACATTGCCTGAGACAGTTGAGGGTAATCACATAGATGCCACTAACACTAGAAACGCTGAATGTTTTAATACCTGACAAAACATGCCAAGAAGAAACAGCTCTGAGAAAAATTCCTCGTAAAGGAATCTGAGACAAATTTATTTAATTAAGCCATTTAAATGCACTGAGTCATTTTAATCTAATAATGTTTAAATTATATGGCATGTTGGAGTTCTTTTCTAATATTTTCCTTGTGTTTGGAAAATATTGCCTTCATTTTTTAACATTGTTAAAAAATTTCACAAATTTAACAAGTCTTTTATGTATGATAATTTGCTTAGATTAACAAAAAAAGAATCATTGGAAAACTATTTTTACTAAGAAAAAAGCCATTTTCTTCTAACTAATCAGATCTGTGATATAACAACCATGTGCTTTTGTAAATGGTTCTCAGTATGCTTGGAAAAAGTTCATAATAAGCTATTTTTTTTACACTTTCCCATTCCACCAGTCTGCCCCTATGTACCAGTACTTGGAGAGAAAGTGGTTCAAAGAGGCCTATCAGATTGCTTGTTTAGGAGTAACCGACAGTGATTGGAGGGACCTGGCCACAGAGGCACTTGAAGGACTTGATTTTGAAACAGCAAAGAAGGTATATCAGTAATCTACTGTAGTACTTTCAGGAACTTACATGACTATTAACACATAGTTGTTAGTAGAAAACATTCAAAACATTTGTATAGTCTTTAACAAAAATCTGTTGTTATTCTGTCACCACAATACATTAGTAACCTTAGGGTAAACGTTTTCAACGTAGGGTCTGGTGAACACCAGAATAAAAAGGAAATTTTAACCTTGTGTCTGTCAAAATCAACATTTTAGAAAGTGGGTGTGCTCTAACTGATTAACAATTCAGTTCTTAAAATAGAGAATCCCTGAAACAAGGACTTTTGTTTTAGAATGAATAATTCCAGCCTACCACTAGATGGCGTAACCTACTTAATTTCGTACAGTTTACCTAGTGTTGGATACAATACTTATTGGATAGGTTGTTATTATACAGTAGTAATGACAGATTCCAGTGGCAGACTAACTGTGTTATTTTGTATGTTGTCATACATGCATGAAAAGGAGTTGTAAGTAGAATGTTTATTTTTTTAAAACAAATTTAATTTAAAAGATAATCCTGTATTAACAGATTTTGTATATTGTTTTTTTTTTTGTTTTCCCACAGGCATTCATCAGAGTTCGTGATTTACGCTATCTTGAACTCATAAACAGCATCGAGGTAAAGCCTGCTTTTGATATTTGCTAGATTAAATAGTTTTTACCAGATAAAATTACATTCCTACGGGTTTACTTTGTTACTTTAACATTTAAACAAATGCGTGAGAATGTTACGCCACATGCCAGAATCTTTTTTCTTTGTACAAAAAAAATCGAGATACAAAGACTTGTTTTGAAAATTAAGCAATGGTTCATACATGTTATATAATTTTCACGAAATCAAATAATTTGAATCATTTGATACCACTGACATACTGTGATATGTTTGTTGTTTTTAACCATAATAAATCATGGGCATGTTTCATTGACTGCTCTGCATAAACTGCCACAGCTGGTTTTAAAATCTCTACTAGTAACCTTCCAGTTACATCTTAAGATATTTTAAATGTTTCAGAAAACTGGAGAAGTCTGGGCTTGCTGACACAGTGAAATTAAAGATTAGTTTCTTGTTTCTTGGAGTGCAGTTAATGATTGAGAAATCTTTTCTTCCTGCCAAGACCACTTTTCTTGCCTACAGTAAATTAAACTCAGAATTTAGCAGACATAATTTCAGTAGCTTACTAGCCCACATTTTGTAGTTTGATTCTTGTTTGTCACATATTCATGTATTTTCCCCAGCAAGATCACATTTGTGCTGCTTATTGGTGAAGTCCAAAGATCTGATTGATTGAGAACCTGCCCTTAATTCCATTAAAGCTTTCCTGGGACCACTTTACCAGAAACCACATGAAGAACAAAGGGAAATTGCTCTTTAGATGAAAATATTACGTTCTAAAGGGAATACAAATATCTACTCCATTAAAACCATAAATGAATTCATATGTTTTCTTTAGTATAAGAAGAGAGTCACATTCTTATACATTGGAAATTGTTTTTGGCATGTTGCTGTTAAAAAACAGTTCATCATCCCTTGTATTTCTTTACACACTCATTATTTTTGATTTACTTAAGTGTATCAGTTTTTAATTTCACTGAAGATGGAACTTTTACCCACAGTTGTATAGCTCAGAGAAGCTGAGAATTCCTTTTGTCAAGCTGCATTGAAATGTAACAGATGGTAATTGTTCTCTTTTTCTGTATATTGATGGATTTATGCAGGAGAGGAAGAAAAGAGGCGAGACCAACAATGAGCTCTTCCTGGCGGATGTTTTTGCCTACCAAGGGAAATTCCATGAGGCTGCCAAACTGTACAAAAAGACGGGGAATGATAGCCGAGCCCTAAATATGTACACAGACCTGCGCATGTTCGAATATGCCAAGGTGAAGCATTTAAACTCTTACTTTCATCTTCTGCACACGATCTGCACATAAAGCAAGCTGCACCTCGTCCTGCAGTCCTGTGAACCAGAACCAGAACATTATCTTTCATGATCTACAACAATTTTAAGAAGCGTACTCTTATTAAATCTGGTGGATGACATGATACATTGCGAGATTTGCAAGTGTTGCTTGTATGTTGTGTATTGTTTGTATTCCTTTATCATTAAGTGGGCGTGCTTTACCTAACAGTGGTTCCATTCTGTTTATTTTTGTTGAAAGTTTGTATTGAATTGCAAGAGAAGTAGATTTGATGTGGAACTTACAAAGCTTTAGAAATTGTTTTATTTGTTATTGAAACTTTTTTTTCTAATTTAACAGTACTAAATAAATCTAAATATACATAATCTTACAGGGGCTTTTACCGTGTTATTATTTTTGATAATACTATTGATTTGTAGTGAGGAAAAGCATGAAACAGACTTAAACTATATTGTGGCACAGTAAATTCTTTAATGCAAAGCAAGAGCACAGTTTTCCATTTTAAGAAATGAAAAAAAATCTAAAAATGAATTGCACAACATAACTCATAATAATGTTATTTAAAAAGTTTTAAGAATGTATGCTGTTTGGCATGTCCTGCTTGGATAATGTGAAAAATTGCTTGCTAGACAGCTCTTGGACTTAATATGTCAATTCCACCGATAACTCTCACGATTCATACCTTACTAATTCAGATATGTCATGAAGAGCATGAAACTAGAGAGTACATAAAGAGGAAGCATTTTTTTGTATACATAAGGACAAAAAGTGTGAAAAGTTAACCTTAAGGGAGGAGAATAAAAACAGGCTGCTGTCTCCAATGATTTATTTTTACACCAATACACCAATAGAGATTAATTTTTTATCTGCTTGCCCACCAGTAAATATACTACAGTATAGCACTATAGTTTGTTTATTCTTCCAGTGAAATGCCTCTGACAGCCAATGTGTTTTTTTTACCATCAGATTTGCCTTAATAAAGCAAGATATGTTGCTGTGAGAGTGGTAACGGAACTTTTGTTTACTTTAGGCAATTGGTTCAAACAAACTGATTTTTCTGTGGTTTCCCTTGGCGTGTTTTTGTCAGAGGTGTATATTTTTCTGACTGAGCTCTCATCTGGTTAAGAGGTTTTGTTAATCAGAAGTGGACAGGAAGCTGATGTGTCCTGTTTGTATTTAGCAACATTACTTCATTCCTTCTCCAGTGCCCACCAGAAGTGCTAACACAGATGTGTTTATGTCCAGGATTTCCTTGGCTCTGGAGATCCGAAGGACACCAAAATGCTGATTACCAAACAGGCAGACTGGGCCAAGAACATCAATGAGCCCCGTGCTGCGGCCGAGATGTACCTGTCTGCAGGGGAGCACATGAAGGCTATAGAGCTCATCGGGGAACATGGCTGGGTGGACATGTGTGTAACATTTACCACTGGAGGCTTCCATTTAATTTAAAACATGACAATGCTATTTCTACTGAAATGATTCGAAAGGGTTTAAAGTGTGTAAGCATTCAAGTTTTTGTTAGTTAAATTTATAAAAACTCCAAAGAGAAATATTATAGAGAGTAAGGGCAGAGTATCATCAAAGGTGGAAGTCTATATTTAAAATAATTTCCTGTTCACAGTGTCACAAAAACAGGATGTTTTTTTTTAAACTCTTCATTCATTATAACTTTTTCAAAGTTTGTTCTTTGGTACAAACTCGACTTTTTATAATTTGTCATGAACAATGTTCAGCTCAATGGTCTTGGAATAGTAGGCTAAAAAATAGTAACAAACAGATTAAACTGTACCTTGAAATACAGTTGAAATACAATGAAGCATTTATTAATTAAGTAATTATTTTCATTATCTACTTCTCTGAAACATTTTGCTTTCATTCAGCATATAATCTGTTTGTTGTCTATCAGTGTTTGTTTTCAGAATAAACATCTTGCCAACTTCTAATGGCACAAAGGAAAATTGTAAAAGGATATATTTTATGATGATAGAAGTTTTCAGGTTTAATTTTGATTATGCTCTGTTGGAGATACAATTTTCTAGTGCATTGTCATGTCTTATTAATTTTAGACTAGTTTTAGTACAAACCACATTAAGCTTGTTACCCTATAATAACACGTGAAACTCCTAAGAGAGTCCCATGTATACTAGTTGGCAAGAAAAAAAGGTTTCCCTGCCTGAATATTTCCACTGTTTCCAACTTTTGATACTCTGCCATAATTAAGTCATGGGAAAGTGGGCTCTCTGCTTGAGTGGAATTTCAAGATAGGGATAAGAAAGCATCCATTCTCGTTGTTATCAACCTTCCCAAACTATTTACAAAAAGATATCCTTTTGCTGTGAAGATTTATTTTATTTGTTAAAATATCAGTTGAAGTCCTGTTTTCTTGTTCTTGTTTATCTACAAATCCAGTGATAGTGAAACTGCATTGTGGGAGCAGGAATAGATCTTTTTTGTGTTCTTACTGCAGGTTAATTGACATCGCACGGAAACTAGACAAGGCAGAGCGTGAGCCCTTATCACAATGTGCTGCCTTCTTCAAGAAGCTAAAGCAGCATGGCTATGCTGCTGAGACCTACACTAAGATGGGAGACCTCAAAGCTCTGGTGCTGCTGCATGTGGAGGAGTATCACTGGGAGGAGGTGAGGGGCACTGCTGAGTAATACAGAGCTTCTCCAGAAGCTTTCTCTCCATATAAATGTCCACGCATATAGGCTGTCCAACTACATCAACTACACCAGTGAGTAGGTTCTTAAATATAACCAATGTCATCAAGTGTAGATTTAAATTCCAGCTATGCTGACAGTAGTTAAATACATACTGTATGTAGAATAAACAACTTTTGAAGAACAAATGACCGCTGAACTGTTTCTTAAGATTAGTTTCATGTTTCCTGCATTGCAGTGGCTGTTTAATTTCGATTATTGCTTAACAACAAAACATGCAGTAGAACAATAGAGACTGGGAATGTATTCAATTAATTCATCCATTTGTAAAACTGTATACCGCAGAGATTAGGTAGTGATTCAGTTTTAGGAAACATCAAGCTTTGTTGTGCCTGTAGTTAATTTTTATGTATGAGTAAAATATCAAAAAGTCAAGTCCATTGGTACATAAAGGTTATAAGTAAAATAGCTCATTTAAAACTATATTTTGTTATTTTGCTCTGAGGTTTCAAGTTTAGTATTGGTTCTTACATTTGTGCATTGCACATTAAGACACTTAATTACTTTATGGAATTTTCAGACTGCAATATTATTTTTAAAATGATTTTTTGGGGCCTATAAGAAATATGTACTAATATTCTAAACTGTGAGGAATGTTATGGGTTCTGACTCTTTGTAGGCTTTTGAGCTGGTGGAGAAACACCCAGAGTTCAAGGACGACGTCTATGTGCCTTATGCACAGTGGCTGGCTGAGAACGACAGGTTTGAAGAAGCACAGAAAGGTGTGTTCACATCAGCCTTTGAGCACCTTATAGCCTAAAAATGGATCATAGTCACACTCATAACTATAACACTCATAACTCATTTAACTGAGTTCGAGCTGCATTTACTTCCATGTACTTCATGTTGTGCACATACTATTAATATAAGTTAGACTAAATGCAAACTGTGAAGGTTAATTATAGCACATACAGTAATTAACCCAGAAATTATGTTTTGTGGTTGCATATAGTTTTTACTATTGTGAAATATTCAGTTTATTCTGATGGTTTCTCAGAAATGTGTAGATAAATATTTCATCACTTATTGTACACTGAGAGGCATAAAAATGCTTTTTGGTCCAATACTTTGTTTCATTGTTAATATCTCTAGTATGGTTTTCATTTTTCCAGTGTTTGACTAACTGTAACCTGAAGGCATAACCTTTAACTAAGTGACCTTTTGTAGTTCATCGGGTCATAGGTATGACAGAAGAGTTTGTTGCTTTAGTCAAAAATGAAATCAGTAGATACATAAACTGCGATTAATTAAAGTAAAAATAACAGTTTGTTCTTTACGCTTTGTAACAACTACAAGAGCAAAATGAAAAAATTCAAACTAAATATAAAAATAAACTGCATAACAGTAACAGCACTGTTACAACAATAGCCTGCAGAATTTATTGGAATCATTAAATCATTAGTGGCTGTGGAGCTGGAACAACTGTTCCATTGCTTTGTAAGCAAATTCTGATACATTTAAATGACTGAAAGGTCACATAAAATGTAAACCAGACACTGTTTGCTCTGGAGAATTCTAACTGGCCTTCCATGATCTTGAAAAATAATATTTGATTATAAGAAGATACTTTAATCTTATGATACCACCCCCAAGTTTCTCATACTTTTTATGCAACTAATTATCTGCTGCTTATTAGCTTTCCACAAGGCTGGGCAGCAGGATGAAGCAGTGAAAGTGCTGGAGCAACTGACTCACAACGCCGTAGTGGAAAGCAGGTTTAATGACGCAGCTTATTACTACTGGATGCTATCCATGCAGTGTTTGGATATAGCCAGGGGTAAGAGTATTTTCATATAATCATGGTAAGCCCATTTTCTGCTGCTGAGAAGAATTATGCTTTAATTTTTAATTCTGACTGTGACAAGCTGTGGCAATACTTAGATTTTTTTTCTCCATTTTGCTGTACTACAATAGGACCCAGACAAAGCTCATGTGTGCATAATCTGGGAATCAAGTGACTGAAATAATGATGTCCTTTTTTTTTACAGAAAATGAAAATAAGAAAGATGAGATGCTGAAGAAATTCCACAGGTTCCAGCACTTGGCAGAGCTGTACCATGTTTATCACTCCATTCAGCGCTACACTGTGAGAGAAACTATAAATAGCACACTAAATGTTCCAATTCCCAGTATATTGTCTTTTTACATAGAATTTCATACTCTGGAATTTGTTACAAGTGACAGTGCTTCTTTATTGTCATATCTTAATTCAAGCTAAAATTTATTTAAGATATTTCTCAGAATAAAGTTACAAATAAAAACCAAATATAGGCAATAGCAGAAAGCAGTAGAAAAATAATTGAAAGAATAGAGTTACAAATTTACAGTTATGAAGATAACATGGCACTGTGTTGCACTGAAATGGATTTTAACATTGGCCCATTGATTGTGGTCTGTACAGAACTGCACTTGTCTGAACACATTGAAATATGTGTGAGATGTAGATCATACATTCCTAAACAAAGGCAAAGGTTTATGTACTTTTATATTTGTGCTTCCAGGATGAACCCTTTAGCTCTCATCTCCCAGAAAGCCTATTCAATATCTCAAGGTTTCTACTGCACAACTTGACAAAGGATGTGCCATTGGGCATCTCTAAAGTGTATCCTTCAGAGACATTGTCATACACAAGACAAATTAACTACTAACACTAGGTCTCATATCATGTGAAGGAAGATACCAGGAACAAATGCCTTCCCCATAACAAAAGCAAAAGCTAACTATGTTGACAGTATATGGAATGGACTGCAGAGAGTTAAACAGTCAGGACACAGGCCTTTTGCTAAAATATATGTAGCATCAGGTATGACACTGGTGAACAGCTGATATTGGTGAAAATATGTTTTGAAATATAATTATTTCATGGTCAGATATACAAAAAGAGATAACTCTTTGCATTATGTTGTCATATGAGTAATGTTAAAGAAATTAGTGCAAATTGTAACTCTGTTACTTCTATTAAATTTGTCAAATACTTTCAGACATAGATAATCACTAATACACATACTGTACAGTAAGTGAAGGGTTGTACACATCAATATGTTTTTCTTTTAAGTGTTTTGAGGTCGCACTCCTTTTTTAATTTACAGGTTTGTCGTAAATGTGAACGTTCATTTCATGTTTGTTATTTGAATCACTTAAAACATACATGATCCTTAACTGAGGGCAGGAACACTCTGTACGCTCTAGCTAAGCAAAGCAAAGCACTGGGGGCATACAAGCTGGCCCGCCATGCTTATGAGAAACTACAGGGCCTTCGTATCCCAACCCGATTCCAGGAGTCCATCGAACTGGGCAGCCTGACTGTTCGCTCCAAGCCTTTCCACGACAGTGAGGTAAGGCTCCATGTACACCACTCATGTGTGTAATGTTTTCTTATATCTTTATATATATCTATATATTATATATATATCTTTATAGATAGATACTTAATTTATCCCATGAGGGAAATTGCACAAATTATCATGGAACATAATCTCAACAGAAACATGTTTCAACTCTCAAAACAAAATGCTTGCAATTCAGATACACAGCAGCTTTACTGTTCTTTATATACAAAACTGCTGTGGGTGAAAATTGTTTTAGGACTGCATCATGGTCACATGCTCTGCATTAAGTCTTTTTCATATTGAGAATTTTAACTCCCGTCATAAGCAGTGGAGTTTTACAATGGAAAAGGCAGAAGACAAACGAGTTCAAAAAGGACTTTTTATCCATTTGGCATGCAGCAGTCTCAGGGTTTTAAATGAGAGCAGGCTTGATTTTATGATCTTTCGAGAAACTTCTAAACTAACTTCTCAAACTGTTTCCTGCTGCTGCTTGTTTTTTATAGCTTCTGATGGCACAGCTCATTGTTTTCTTTCCGTTCTTCATGATGTATACGGCAGATCGAAGGCCTCATGGCTGAATATTTGTCTCCTCTTAAAAGAAGAAAACTAAAATCTTACAGAATTTTTTGTTACACATATTTCCCATCAAAGTTAGCACTGTAAACAAGGCATTTTGTGCTACACATCTGTTTTGCTTTACATTATTTTTTACTGGTGGTTAATCACTGAAGGAATTTTATTTAAATAAGTGAAAACAATCAAAGAGGATGGCCTCAAAACTCAATTGATCCCAAATTAATGTTTGTTGTATTTCAGAAAAACTGAAACTGTAACTGCAAGACCTTTGAAAATGTGCTATCAATTGCAAGTGAAGTTATTTGTTTGCTTATTTTAGTGTTCCTATTACCATCTGCATAAGCACAGCAAAATTTTTGTTGGACTAAAAACAATAGTCAACTTTTTATTTGATTCCTGTCCAAAACTCAGCCTTAAAAATTTAGGGATTAAAGGAAACTATGCTTCTTGATTGAGAAACGCAAATGTTGCTGTTTTGTATCCTATGATACTAGTTCCTTTATTGTTCTGTCTCTGCAACAAGCCCTCAAGTACTTTAAGGTAAATACAGTAAAAGTGCAGTGAAATAATAAATCCAGTACAAGATTTGTACTGAAATAATTATAATTAATTAGATTGTACCATCTTATTAAATAGCTATGTGGGATAAATGCTTGCATCTCTTTGAACAAGTTAACACATTTTAACAGGACCTTGTGCCCATGTGCTATCGATGCTCTACGAACAACCCCCTGCTGAATAATCAAGGGAATGTGTGCATCAATTGCCGGCAGCCTTTCATCTTTTCAGCATCTTCCTATGGTGAGTGTATTCAAGCCTGCATTATACTGTACCTTCCAGCGAACTACTCATTTCATATTCTTCATAAAAGAGAAACCCTTCAAATAAATAACCACTCAAATTGTCCTGTGCACCTTTAATGATGAGTTACATATTGTTTCTGGGGAGCATCTGCTTTGTTTTTTTTTATTCCTGAGAACACTTACTCAGAGCTTGTCAAAGGATCATTTGAATTGCTGAAGTTTTATTGACGTCTTTGAAGAGTATTGTGTTTCTGTCTCTACTCCACAGCTTAATTAGAGCAAAGAAAAAAGGAATACCGTCTTGCACAATTAATCAGATGGTTTATCTATAAACATGTGCCATATGCACAAGCTTCTATAGAAGTACCGCTTTCTCAGCACTTTATAGGTGCTGCAAAAACTATATGAGTGTATACACTCATGTATTTGTGTATACATTTCTCTCTCAATTATTGTTTGGAGTTTTGTTCTACTTTTGGAAATCACATAATACAAAACTACAGATATGTCTTGTGTGTCTTCTTATGGGTAGGCATTGTCTTCATGAGTGGACAAAGAGATACATTAATGTAATCTCTGATGTTAATTGTATTAAATGTATTTTCATTCTGGTTTCTTGAAATGAAGTAATTATGAAAGAGATCATCTTAGTTTTTAGAAATAGACTGTATCTGATGATTATTCAGCTACATCATTCATCATTCACAGATGATCTGTCATTTTTATCTAGGATGTTGAAGTATAATTCCATCTTGTCTATGGTGAGATATTCTTTTAAAGCACATAACAGGATCACTGTAGTATTTCTTTCACAATTCACTGTGACAGAGGGATTTCTGTGATGAGTTATATTCTCGTACACAAGCAATTTGTCTTTTTTTGTGTGGATAGTGATTTAAATGTGATTTTTTGTAAATAATGCTACATTAATCTTTGATTTCACAGTTATGTTATAAGCTTGAAGTCAAAGGTTTCAGCTTATTCATGTTGTTAACACTGTATCATAGTTTATTTATTCACTTCGTGTCTATTAGTGAATGATCTGAATTTCAGATTAGTTGAGACCACAGTCATTTTGCTTTCTTTGTGCTTCTTGTTATGAAGAGAATCAATTCACCTGCCTGCGTGCTTCAGTTCTCTCTTTTTATAAGAAGGCATACAGATGCCTTCTGATGGAAACCCAAAAAGACTGTCTGTCTGGAGACAGTGAATCACCTGAGGCTGATTCCATTCAGAGACCTGGTATGAAGCAAGAATCTCAGAACAAGTAAAAACTAGCATAACTTTTTCTGAAGCATAACTCAGAGGATTCAGATAACTTTGTACCCTAGAAATTATGCAGCTGAAAAGGGATTGCGTGATACTATTAGAGGTTGTTTATCAACCATCGGTCCTTGTTACTCACTAGTGGGATATAACAGTGAATTGAATTTTGATGTTTGCAAGAGATATAGAAAAAGATAAGAGTGATATAACGCTGCATAAAAACAAACAATTGGATACATACTATAGGGTTCCATTTACTCCATGTTCCATCTAAAATATCCTCCAAAGGATTGACTTTGTTTCACAAACCCACAATTCTTCCTACAAATATGCTTCTCTCTCAAATGTGTTTTCAGTTGTGACACCATGCCTTAATTCGCTACTGTACTACTGTCTAGTCCACTTTCAATTCTCCATTCTTGAATCATGTCTTTCCTCAGTCTCTTCTGTTCTAAACAGACCAGGTTTAGTTCCTTTAACTGATCTATATATTGAATTCTCCTGAAACCATGGATTTATCTTGTGGTTCTTCTTTGAAATGTTTCTGGGACTATAATATCCTTTTGGTAGTAATGTGACCGAAACTGAATATCATGCTCAGATATCTTCCTCGAAATGAAGTCTTTCTTTAAATAAGGCTGAAATATAACTTGCCCATACTTATTGTTATATATCTATGTATTGCATTTGTTTTTCTTTCTCTAATATTCTAATATTTTGTTCAGTGGAAATAGCAGACAGTTCTGCTTACAATGATTTTTTTATTGTGTGGTGTTTCTACAGAGATCCTGCCCCTTGTGCAGTTTTACCTGGAGGAAGGGATCACTGATGAAGAGGCTGTGTCCCTCATAGACCTGGAAGCTCCTCGAACAGAGAGGAGAGAAGGAAAGTGGCAGGAGATGAGCAGTGGTGGTATCCTTCACATACCTGAAGTGATCCCCTTCATAAAGGGATTCAGCATGAAACTGGGAAAGGCTGGCAGGTTTTTTTTTTGCAGTTTTAATATTTTACTTTAGTGTGATTTGTGAAAATAGATTGTATTTTAACATGATTCACTGTTGGTTTTTTAATTGGTAGAAGTGATGTTTATCAATCATTAATAGTTGGAGGGCCCTTATCAAACTGCTAAATGATTTAAAATGTTAAGTGGTTGCTGTGAAGGGTTCCATACGAGTAAACCATCACCAACCAAGCTTTATCACTTTTTAACTAGTTTTCAAATTATCTCTGGACAAGCTTTATCTTTCAGAAAGTCCTTTTTCTGTTATGCTGGTAAATTGAGTAGTCTTTTTCAATGCTGTTATGCCTCCACGGTGTTTTAATAACACTGAATATAACTTCCCTTACTCAGTTCATAGACTGGCTTCCAAAGAATTTCAAAAACACAGGCAAGAATTTGTGATGGATTTCTAATTTGAAGAAAGACCAGGCTGAGACCCACAACCACTCATCTGTTTCACTGCTGATTTTCCTTCTTTGTCTTTGCTCATGAAAGCTAACGCAGTAGGAGAAATGTGAAATCCATCTTTCACAGCTTATTTCTGATTCCCTGTTGTTCCAAGAAGTCAGGTACCAATAGTTCTAATTTATAATTCATTAATGTCTGTAAATACATTTGATTTATGGTAAACCAATATTTATAGAAAAGTTTAAGTGTATCTCTGGCCATGCTTCAGAACCTGATCAAGGGTCACCCCTAAATCACCTTTTTCTGAGTTAATAGGTTTAGATAATTCAGCTAGCCCTAATAGCTAAAACCTTTTAGCCCATAGGATTAGTCCATTTGCTAAGGGCTACTTTGTCTTTTTTAGACTAAGGAAGACCAAGGGCTTGTATGTCATTCAAAATGGGAATATGCATTTTCTACAAAAAATCTTAAAAGCTAAAGAGATGTGTAACGCACCAGTTGGTTTCTTGACAGTATCACAGAATCCAACACTTTGAAATTAGTTGACAGCATGGATGACCCTGAAGAAGACCCTTTCATGGCCAAGCTGAGCTTTGAGGTAATGGAACGCATTAAACAATTGAACAATTTAGTTTTGAATAAGTCATAAAGTAGCCCCCAACCTCTTATGTTCAGTTTTCTTAAAGATTTGTGTTTTTATAGTGAACTACCTTTGTCGTTTCACTTTACAAATATGACAGCAAACATTAACATTTACGCAACACTTCAAATAATGACTACAATAAAATTGACATAATATGTTTCAAAACTGTGTATAATTAATTCTAAATGTTTGCAAAACCTACAAAATTCTAAAATCGTTTTTATTGTTTTTAGAGACAGCTTTACTATGGGTCCTCTGAGCTCCAAGTGTGGTGCTTAAGTAAAGCTGATGGATACTAGTTTAATAACACATTGCAAGCCAAAAAGCATTTCTGTCCTCAACCACTGACTTTGCCATACCTTAACAACAGCATGCATTAACACTGATGGTGGTTGTGTTGCATGTCCTCTCAGATTACCCTGACCTAGCATGTTCTCCACTGTTCTGCTTGCTGTCCATTAAAAATAATATGGGAAGATGATGACGCTAAATGTTTCTGTGTTCCTGCAGCAAGGCGGCTCAGAGTTTGTCCCTGTTGTGGTGAGCAAGGCAGCACTACTTTCCATGAGCAGGAGGGATGTCCTGATCAAGCGCTGGCCCAAGCCCCTCAGCTGGCAATACTACAGGTCCCTGCTGCCTGATGTCTCCATCACCATGTGCCCTTCCTGCTTTCAGGTATGCTGACACACTCCTTACAACTGAAACTGTACTTTGTTGTCGCTGTCGTGAAGACAGAAGTCTGTTGTCCTGTTTTACCAAACAGCATTCAGTGGATCTCTGAAAGATGTATCAAGGTTTAAAAGTTATGAGTAAGTCATCATCAGAGCCGCATATTTGTACAATAAAATCTGAATATACAAATTTAAACATTTATGTGCAGATTAATTTTGTCAGTTTCAGATGGATATTACTATGAAAGGTATATAGCTTTCTTAATGCACAACAGCCTGTTTTCCCATCCAGTGTAAAGAGATTATTAGGTGGTAATGTGATACATGTTTATAGCCTCCAATTTTGTCTTCCTTCCTTCCTTCAGATGTTCCACAGTGAAGACTACGAGCTGCTAGTACTTCAGCACAATTGCTGTCCTTACTGCCGCAGGCCAATAGATGAACCAAACTGATCAGTTGTCAAAACTCCTGCCAGCTTGGTCTTGGAGATGAGATGAATGTAAATTTCTAAATATTTATTTTGTCATTAAAGACCATTAATGGTACGTTTAGCGATCTACCACTGTGTTCATTAAGTCCGCTACAAAAGCACTACTTCAGCCGATCAGCAGAATAGGATTAAAGGGATCAGATTTCTCTTGGGTTTTGTGAGTGTCATATATGGGGGATTGAATGCTGTGGTGTAAGAAAGATTAAATTTCAACTTCTGGTTCCCTTTTTAAATGAAACATGTAAATGCTATTTTTATGGTGTAATGCCAGTGAAAGGAAAGGTGCATAGATATAAAATGAACATTATTGAATCCCTAAATAATTTTCAGACAAAAAAGTATTTTTGTTACTTTACACATGCCTATACCTTATTCACATGTCAGCCATTACTTGGGAAAATATAAGGATTTGGATTAAAGCATTAAAATATGTTGTATGACATTCCATTAGTTTTGTTATATTTCAGGAGGCTTTATGTCAGTGTATTTGTTTATTTTGAAAATTTTATATTGTAACTTAATTCTATGTTGTTATCTGTAAAGACTCAACATGTTCCAAATATGGCTAACATTTATGATTTTTTAAAAATTAAATATAATAAATATTACCCAGTATATAGGTTATATGTACAAACATATGTATCTATTTTGTCATTAAAGTATATGTATGAAGTATATGAAGTCTAGTGTTTTTTTTTGCAAACGTATCTGGCAAATGTGACCTCCAAAGCCATTTTTTTGGTTTTTGAAAAATATAACATTATATTACAACATGAAATAATTGTTTCTTTGTGTATACTGTTTGTTTATAAATTATTTTTCTGCTGAATGATTTGTCTTGAGTGCTATCCAGGTCTGTGTTTACCAATATTGGTACTGTAAATGCTTTTTCAAAGTACCCTACTGTTTTTCATTAGAACTTGTACAGAATTTATTAGTAATGAGAACTGTGACCAATGTAAAACATAAATATCAGTGGAAGTAAATAAAGAAAAAAGGAGGTGAGAGGAAACCTAAAGTGGTTCCTTAAAAATACAGAAAGTTGTTTGATGTGGTGTTTGAATATACTGTACATTCTTCTACCTGCGTATGTTCGAGTTTAGTTTTATGTCATGACTTCTGTTGATTTTGAAACTGTCTCACTTGTACAACATAGATCTCTGGCTACTTAATCAGCATGTTCCTAAGAAAGGCACGCAAGTTTTTAAGAACATGTGGAAAGACATAGAAACGTTTTCAAGCTATGAAATACATGGCTAATGTATGCAGACTGAGGTTGTACCAAATGAGACCCAGATATGTTATAAAAACATTTTCAGCATGTGTGTCAAACAGATATTAATAGTTTTTCTGTGAGTCTGTCCCTTGCATATGCAATATAGATCGATGTGGTAGAACACTTTTCATGTCACACTTGTGAAAGATGTAAAAGATGAGGCATTGTCAAGGTTTGTCCTGAGGTGGCAGCTGCTGCTTAATAACTTGAACAGAAGCCAGTTATTCTTGTCTGGATTACTGCTCTTTAAAGTGGCTAAATCTTTTTCTGCTGACACCAGGAGTAGCCCTAATCCCAGGGAAGACATATAAAAGGAACTTAGGATGAGTTGGGTGATACATCGTGAATAACTTTGAAAGGCAACTTTTAGTCGAAGAAGCGAGCGAAACTTCCAGCCATGAACGGAACAGAAGGTCCCAACTTTTATGTACCCATGTCAAATAAGACTGGGATTGTGAAGAATCCATTCGAGTACCCCCAGTACTACCTGGCTGAACCATGGAAGTTCTCGGCTCTGGCTGCCTACATGTTTTTCTTGATCATTACGGGCTTTCCAATCAATTTCCTCACACTGCATGTCACCATTCAGCACAAGAAACTGAGGACACCTCTGAACTATATCCTGCTGAACCTCGCTGTGGCAGACTTGTTCATGATCACAGGGGGCTTCACAACCACTATGTATACCTCCATGCACGGCTATTTTGTGTTCGGGCCCGCAGGCTGCAACGTTGAAGGTTTCTTTGCAACACTTGGGGGTAAGTGCTCATTTTTAAATAAATGAACCAGAGAACGTATTCAAAACTTATTGAGGATTAGGAATGTTTGTAAGACCGTACATCAAATACATTGATAGAGATGGCAAAATTGTTTGATTGCTAGTGGATTCAACCTCATTGTTTTTGGAAACCTTATCAAATTACATGCAACATCTGTCTTTAGTAGTTTATAAAGAGGAAAATAAATGAATATTAGTGCTTTCTTATTTCTATTTTAAATGTTGACTGCTAAACTGAAGTGTGGTTTCTGCCTTGTGTTGACTGTATGTGTGGATGCCTTAGTCTGCATTAGTGGGATTTAAAACCACATCTGAGCCACTAGTTTATGGAAGAGGACTTCTTATGAGTCACATACTGAAGGTTTCCCATGGTAATTCCTAAAAAAAAATGTAAAATGAATACATTTGATTGCTATTTATTTACAAAAGTGTGTAGGAACCTTTTTATGCATACGTATATTAGAAATACATCCTCTGAAAACTCGAGTGGCAAGAAGGTACAGGTAGAAGTCAAATATAGTGTTTAAGGAATATAAGAAAGTGCGCAAAATCATTCCTTACAGATCGTTTCGCACATAAGAGACGGTCAATGTTTTTCAGGTGGTGGGAGACTGAAGTCACAGCTAGAAACCCTTCAGACTTACCTTACACTGTATGTCGGAATGACAGCAGACCCATTTTGTGGTTTTTGCAGGTGAAATAGCCCTGTGGTCTCTGGTGGTACTAGCTATTGAGAGGTACATCGTGGTGTGCAAGCCTGTGAGTAACTTTCGGTTTGGCGAGAACCACGCCGTCATGGGTGTAGCGCTGACCTGGATCATGGCGCTGGCCTGTGCCGCTCCTCCGCTCTTCGGGTGGTCCAGGTAGGTGACCTTCCAGGACAGCCTTGCGAAGCCTATAACAAACGTGAAGCGTAGGAAACACAGGTAACCGGCGAGGAACCGAAAAGTTGTCAGACTCCGCTGATGTGATCGGCAGAGACTACTATTTGTAACCTTTACTATTTGTAACTATTTGTAATCTCTCTTTCATCCACGACTGTTCCGTTTTCAAAAAAAATCTTTCAAAGTGAGCCACGGTTCCATTTTCCTTCTGTTCTTGTTTAAGATAAACAATGATAATGATACAGAATGATTTGTATCATTTCTAAATCATGGTCCGAGCAACTGCAATTTATGTGGCACCTTTCTAATATATTTCGTATGAGTAATATATAACATAATATACAACATATATATTTTGTGAGTGTGTGACATCTGATATCAAAACATTCACTATCAGAGTGGCGACATTTTATTTTAAACACCTTTTTTTCTTGAACGGTAGTGAATGACGCTGAAATTTAGTCAGCCAAATACAATGAATCTGAAAGAAGCTTTTTAAAAAGCTCATAGCGCTATTTTGGATACAGTCATATTAAATAGATGATTGTCTATGTGCGCTTTGTAGGTACAGGTTTATTTAAAGTACTGCTATGACAGAGAAGCTGTCTCATGGGGTGTGCTGGGTCCTTATCTTCTGCCCATAGGTACATCCCTGAAGGGATGCAGTGCTCATGTGGAATCGACTATTACACAGTGACGCCTGAGGTGAACAACAAGTCCTTTGTCATCTACATGTTTATTGTTCACTTCTCCATCCCTCTGACTGTCATCTTCTTCTGCTACGGCCGCTTAGTGTGCACTGTCAAACAGGTACGGCACTCTGCTGTAGGGGCTCCTGTATAAGATTTAGGAAAGTTCCTTTGCTGTACAAGCAATGATTCTTGACCTAGAGCTGGTAAATGTTTGTATTTGTATGATCATCAAAATCTTCTATTACAAAATATATGGCTTCTCTTTCTCAGTGGATTGTAGACTGTTAGTATTGTGGTAAATGTAATATTGTATAAGAATGTGGCATTGTGTGAAAGTGTGTGTGTAAAATGTTGCCATTTTTAAGCTGGTCACGTGTGAAATGAGGTGCACTAAACAGTGTTTACTATAAAACGTGTGAGTGGAAGATAAGCTGAGGTTAACCCTGCTGATGTTCTGTTATATATGCATTCTTAAGAAGTAGACTGGCAGTAATGAATGCAATTAATTCTCATAAATATAGAAATTTACAGTCATCTAATCTCCAAGATCAAGCGTTTTGACACCTGATCAGCAAGGATAGCAATTGTACTGAAGTACTAGCAGCTCGTAGTTTTCACTTTGGAACATCTGAAGAAAAGAAGCAACATTGGAAGCTGTAAACATGTATCAGATTATAAACTAATAGGCCTTTTCACGCTGTACAGCAAACAGATTGTTGTGGATTAACAAAGACAATGAATTATACATAGATTTGTCACATTCTAACGCATACACATTCAGTACACATGATCTGTAAAATCTCTACTTTTAGGAATGAAAAAAGCAGGAACAGGGGCCAGTTTCAGAACTAGTACCAATGCACTGCAGAAATCTGCTCCCTGCTGTGCATGTCAAAGTGCTGTGTGTATGCGTGTATTCCCACAGGCTGCATCCCAACAGCAAGAATCAGAAACTACCCAGAGGGCCGAGAAGGAAGTGACCCGCATGGTCGTTGTCATGGTGATCTCTTTCCTGGTGTGTTGGTTGCCCTACGCCAGCGTGGCATTCTACATCTTCGTGAACCAGGGCAGCAACTTTGGTCCCGTCTTCATGACTGCCCCAGCTTTCTTTGCCAAAAGCTCTGCCCTCTACAACCCTATCATCTACATCCTCCTGAACAAACAGGTAGATTGGGGTTTGGAGTGGGGTGAATATGGCTGAATTAATGAGGACCCGTTTTGGCACCGTAAAACATTGGCTTTGAGGAGATTTATGATAATAATCTACTGCAAGTGTGGTGTAAAAGGAATAAATAGTAAACTCACAAGGACATTTGCATTAGTACTCCTTCCAGAAAGGATTTAATAATGAATAAATGTGAACGCTTGCTCCTCAGTGTATTTGATGGAAGTAGTGTCCACACATTATTCTAACACATTATTCTGTTCATGTTCTGTTTTCCTTGTTCTCAGAAGGTAAAAATAAGGGTTGCAATATTTAACTGTGAGGAATATATTACATCACTTTAAACTACAGTGGTTTGTATTGCCTGAGTCTTATACAAAATTCAGAATGTGAAATTACAATCAGTGTTCAATGGTATCAACTCGTAAGTAAAACTCTTGCTCGTCTCTTCATTCGGTAATAAGAAAGATTGAGATTGTAGGACAAATAAACAGACGGTCAGACAAAAAGCAAAGAATGAGTCACAGAAGAACAAACACTCCTTCAAGTATGTGGGTGTCTGTACGGTCGTGTTGTTCACAGAAATGCGTGACACTCTGAATATTGAACGCTTGCTTTGATTAAGGCTTGCTCTTCCGTCCTTGTAAAGTTCCGTCGCTGCATGATCACCACCTTGTGCTGTGGGAAAAACCCTTTTGGTGAAGAGGACACCACGTCGGCATCCGGAAAGACCGAAGCTTCGTCTGTGTCCTCCAGCCAGGTGTCTCCTGCCTGATGCTTCAGACATCCTCCTCCCCTTCTGCTCCGTGTGCATTGAGCTACCAAGTGGATGTCAGTGGCTGTTCCCATTCAACCTCCAGGCACTGAAGTTTTTGTTGTAAAATGTGTGAACCAAAAATAAAGTTAATTAGATTTATGCTGGCAGTTTTATTTTTTCCCATATAATAGACTGGCGTCCCATCCAGGGTGTACCCTGCCTTGCGCCCATTGCTTGCCAGGATAGGCTCTGGCTCCCCCATGCCCCTGAATTGGAAGACGGTTAGAAAATGGATGGATGTTTTTTTTTCATCCCAGCTCATCTGGAAGCCTAACAAGCTTACTAATTATACCAGAGTCAGGAAACAGGCCTAATACAGTTTCCTGTGGTAATTCACTGGTCTTGTCACCCCAATCACTTGTCACTATTCTCTGTTTTCTGTTTATCAACCAGCTTTTACCTACTTATAGACATTATCTTCCATTCCTATATCTATCATCTTCAGAATTTTTATGTAAAACTTTATCACATGTCTTACTGAAATTTGCTGCAAAAGAAATTCAATTCGTTTAGGTAAAGTATTGAAAGCTGGGCTTCTGCGTGTCACTTCAACAGGTAATGTTCCAGCCAGCTAAACAGGCTAGAAAATCATCTGCCTTTTCCAAACACATTTTAACTGGCTTTAATGAGAGTATTACCATATACAAATCCTTTACCTTTAAATCCTTTGTCCTTTCACTCTTTGAAATTTTGAATATAATAAAGGTAAGACTCTTCTGTGGTTGCCTGTCCCAGTTTTTTGGACGGGTACATCATTTGCAATTCCTCATTCACAGGGCCCACCTCCTCTTTCGAGTGGTGCTTGAACAATCTTAGCTAATGGCTTCTTTATTTAAGGGTTCATTACTCTAATCAGTGTTTCATGTGCTTACTAACCTGGTTGGGTTATATGGTACAGTATGTAAAATGAAGTGGTCGAGAGAAGAATTTACTATTATACAGAAGTGTCCGTTTTCAGAGACTGCAATGTGTTTCTGTGGGGTTGAAGTAGAGTACAGGTAGGAGCCCCAGAATTTTTGAATTCCATGTAATAAAAGCACAATAAAGTGCACGTCAGTTATTACACAGACACAAACAACTTTGCAAGAGGTACAGTAAATCATCTTGCATATACTGTTATACCTTCTAGGTGCAACGATAAGACAATATAAAGAATCACAAACCCTGGGGACGGGAGGATTTCAAAGGTCCAATCAGGTTTAAAATCGTGGGGATGTCTGAGCCTGCCCCAGCAAGAACCAGAAGCAAGGTGAAGTACTGTATACCTTGAATAGCATGCCAGTACATCACAGGGCACACACAGACACAGACACACACACACTCACACCAGGGCCTATTTTTCCGGGAGCCAATTAACCTACCAGCATGTCTTTGGACTGAGAGGAAAGTGGAAAAACTTTAACCAATGTGAAACACACAGCACTCCAAGAATTGAACCCAGTGCTGTGAGGCAGCAGTGCTAACCTCTATTCCACCATGCTGCCCCGTATGTACATGAACTACATCAAATGATGACTAATGCCACAGTGAATTACATTTACAACATATAAGATCACATGGTAATTTGGGACCCAAGCGTTATGAAATTTTTGAAACATACAACATGTAGAGCATTTCTTTCTGGATATGCCACTGTGTTAAAAGGGCCTGAGGTAGAAAATTACAGGTGGAAAGTAAAATAAGTGACCTAAAAACAAATAAATCAATATAGGGACGAATTAACATTGCTATGTAGTACAAAGCAATCGCAAAGGTATTGATGAGAGAGCATTCACTGGCTCTGCATTCTCTGAGAAAAGGATGTGAATAAACCGGTGCCTAAATTAAGCTAATAATGCATTCAAGTATCAATTTAGTAAGAACATGAGAAGGGGAGCGGATGAACAAAAAATAAAACACCAGCCTGATCATTCTAAAATAAAACAGGCAGCTGCATTAATAAATGAAAGTTTTCCATGGTGCACAAATAAGAAAAAAACCTTAAATGTTCAACAGATTTTACAATTTAGTTAATTGTTAGCGTCCCACTCTTAATTAGTATAATTAAAGCAAACCCCCTTACACCGGCAGGTGTTTGCCTCTGATTGGCCAGGTAAGAACTCAAGAGCAGTTTAAATCGTGAAAAGAGGGGATGCGGTTTGTTTCTCCTTTCAAATAAGTGCACTTTTGTTGTTTTATTAAAGTACAATGCCTCCAAAAAAAGCCAGTCCAGTTGCCGTTACTGAAGACGCTTCTTCAATGTCCTTGCCAGAAGAGAAGCCGAAAAATGAAGCGAAACCAGCAGGTGAAAAATCACAAGGTGCTTTTTTTTTTTTAACAGTTTAGTAACGTATATTCTGAATAGAAAGTTTACGCTGTGTAAGCGTAAATTGTACTCGAAGTGATTGGTTGTTTAATGCTATCGTTTTTTTAACATTGACTGACCTTATTTTTCAGGTACCGAAAAGAAAATAAAGACTACAGTCGTGAAAAGACCAATGAATCACCCAGCGACTATTGAGATGATCACCGAAGCGCTCCGGCAACTGGATACAAAGAAAGGTACTTCTGTCCAAGCCATCAGGACGTATATTTTGGGGAAGTACCCGACAGTGGACCCGGTGAGGCTGAAGCCCTTGATGAAGAGCGCGTTGAACAAAGGGATAGAAAAGGGGACTCTTGTGAGACCTGCTAATTCTAGCGCCAGCGGAGCGCAGGGCAGATTTCGGGTGAGTCTCAAGTGCTATCATCGAGTGTGCTGCATTTAAAGCTTTCTGTTTTTTTGCTCAAGCGAATGTGTAAGGTTAGCCTGGAAAGTCACGTGTGACCGAGGTTTTAACGTCCTTTTACATGACCTGCAACATTAGCCTTTAGACAACTTTCTCTGTAATTGCCTTGAATCCGTTTAGCTTGCGGTGAAGAAAGTAATCAAGAAAAACAAGGAAGCGAAGTTGCAGTCGGAGGAAAACAATGACCCGAATATTGCAAAGGCTCCCAAATCCTTGAAAGTTGGTTCCAAGAAACCCAAAACGAAGGACTCTGGTAAGTGAGGGTTCATCTAAAGTTGAGTACTGGGTTTGACCAAAATTTGGAATCCTGCACAATCAGCTAAGGATCTTTGCTGACTATTCCATGCATTTTATTGCAGATTCTAAGGAGAAGCCTAAAGCAGTGCAAAAAAAGAAGGAAAAGAATGAAGAGGTGGGTCTTTTTTTTTTGTATTTACTACTGTAGAGGTGGCATCGTGGTACAGTGGTGAGCATTGCTGCCATGCAGCTCTGGGGCTCCCGGGTTCAATTCCTGTGATGTTGGCTTCAGTTTCCTCCCACATTCCAAATATATTCTGGTACATTAGCCCTGGTGTGAGTCTGTATGCCCTGTGGTGGGATAGAATCTGAATTCTGGGTGCAGTTTTTGGTTTTCTCCCCCCTAAATCCATTCCTAGTGTGTGCAATAATACTTCTGCTACTTAAGCCCAGACGATAACCAAACATCAGTGGGGCTCTGATTTAAAGATCATGAAAGCCTAATCAATGGTGATCAGTACCTTTTAGCCTGTTCAATAATTGTAGTACTTTGCCATGTGAAATTGCCACCCTTTTATGATTTGAAGGGCATTTTTCCCCCGAAATCTGCTCCATCTGGAGCCAGGGTTTGAGTAGGGGGAAGCATGCAGGATCATGGCAGGAGCACAACATGGCTGGAAAGGCTGAGATGTGCAACATGTCATCTTGTAGGAGTCCAGACAGCCTTCTGGAGAGAAAGAGTCTTCCAAAGTAACGTCTGTAAAGAAACCCAAAGCCAAGAAGGACCCTAGTGGGCAGGAGGCTCCTGCCCCTAAGGAGCTAAAGGAGCCGAAGAAGGCAGCCAAGCCTAAGGCCCCAGTGAAGAAGGCAGGAGGGGAGGAGGGTGTTGTGGCTGAGGGACAAGCTGGGGCGAAAACCACAGGGAAACGGGGAAAGAAGGTGACTGAATGAGCTCCACTTTTTTTAAAGCATTTTGTTTTTAGATGTACTATTTTTGAATAAAGAATTATTAACTTTTGTATATTGTTTTGGAGGCAAATGGGTGGTTCTTTTAATACCACTTGACTGGAGAGGTTGCAGTTTGTGGTACAGGCTGTACTGTGTGCTCCTGGATCCAATACATCGTAGTGCTTTTTTTTTGGTGATACTGTATATTATACTAATTTTAAAGCAATGTTAGTGTTGTGAACCATTCATGAGGCGCTGGGGTAGATCAGTGGTGTTCACCAGTGATTTGAGCCCATGGTTTTTTAGATTGGTTCCTTTGTCTGAACTTGCTAGGCTGACTAACAATTTCAGATGGAAAGTTTTTGCTGTGAGAATTCCCATTTCTCTTTCCAGCAAGCAAATGGGACTGGCAATTTCAGGTCACTGGTTAAATAAGTTGAGCTAATGCTTTGTGAATTTTTGCTTTCACCCTGCAAAGCCATGCATGTTTTGGTGGCTGATTCATGGTGCAGGGGAGTAGAGGCTGTGATCAAGAGGAACTATTCCCTTGCAGTAGGTGTTGAAGGATGGCAGAAATGGAGTAAAATGCTGATACTGTAGATCTCGAATCACGTGTTGCAGTGTAGTTATTCACCTTTTGAATCCCCAATGTCTCCAGTGGTCCTCCACAGCATAAATAAAAAGATGGCTTGCATTTAAAAGCACTATCTGCAATGTGTCCTCCACACTGCAATAGAGGAAGAGGCATCCTAACCCAGCAGCAGGATGTCAAGCATAGCACTCTTTGATCTGCAGCACAAAATCTGGCTGTTCATCTTACCCTCCCTTCTGCCATGTTTCAACTCTTTAAAAAGCTATAGCTTTAATGTTGAAGTTCTATTTCACTCCTGCTGTCCTTCTCAATCATGCACTGTTATACAGTGGCTCTTCCAGTTTTCTGCAGTCCATTCATGCAAATATACCATCTGTGTTGTACTTTTCCAGATATTGTGAAACAAAATCACATGTGAACTTTGCCTCACACCCTCCACCACTGCAACTGTTACTGAAACCCAAGTCACCTCTTCATGTTTTTCGTGTTGTGCAATGCAGTGTAGTGCTGTAGTTTTAACAGTCATGGATCACTTCCAAAGCCTCAAATCCAAATGGTCACAGCCACACCAGAATAAGTCCCTAAGCACAACATCTGCTCAAACTAAAGCAGTCATCCATCCCACCACCTCAAACATTGCTGCCCATTTATTATAATTTTTTTTTTCTTGATTTAAAAAAAATTATGCAGCTTGCATATTAACATGTGATGAGCTTATACCAACAACCTGTCAAATATATAGACTTATTTTTGGAGCCTTTTCATCTGTTTGCTCATAGAATCACAGCCTAACCACCTCATCTTCAACTTATGCTTGGTAAATAGGTCAACTGCCATCTTTATTGCCATTTATCTTTCATAGGTGCTTCGTCATACTCTAAACTAGATCAATTTTTAGAAAAACAGCCAGACTTTCAGCTCTGAGAGAACAAAAGTGACTAAGATTGTTACTGTGCTGCAAAGCTATCAGCAGACTTTCTGTAGCAACAGTTGCAGGCACAGTTAGCAGGAATTGCATTGTTTAGATCAGCATAATCTTGTTTTTTCTTTTCTAAAGGGTATGTAATCATTTAGTAACCTCTAATGTAATTTTGTTAGTAAACAGTATGTATTGTAAATATGTATGTCTTAAGTGTCCTTATCATTAAATAGTAAATTTTCAAATGCCCTACTAAATTCCCCACACAAATATAATAATTGCTTACACTTATATAGTGCTTTTCTGGACACTCCAATCAAAGTGCTTTACAGGTAATGGGGACTCCCCTCCACCACCACCAATGTGCAGCATCCACCTGGATGATGCGACGGCAGCCATAGTGTGCCAGAATGCTCACCACACAGCTAGCAGTGGGGAGGAGAGCAGAGTAATGAAGCCAACTGATAGATGGGGATTATTAGGAGGCCATGATTGGTAAAGGCTAATGGGAAATTTAGCCAGGACTCCGGGGTTACACCCCTACTCTTTTCGAGAAATGCCCTGGGATTTTTAATGACCACAGAGAGTCAGGACCTTGGTTTTACGTCTCATCCGAAGGACGGCGCCTTTTTACAGTATAGTGTCCACTCCCCCCACACCCCTGTACTCATACAACAGTAAGGTCTTTGCACATACTGCACACTAAGCCCCTTTATAGATCCGCTTGACAAGGAGATAGTTAAACTTTTTAAACCTTGCATTTTGTAAAATGTTGCATTACACTCTAGTTCTTCTTTTTTTATTTTGTCTGTTACATGTGTGGTTTGAATAAGCTGCATTCACTGTAATATAAGATGACTTCTGTTCATCTTGTGTCCTTCATCTTCAATATCAGCTGAAAGACCATCCAAATAATGGGCAGAAATGTGAATGTATTATAATGTACAAAGATAGACAACAGGGGGAAATATGCTAGAGTGCACATCATTGATACCCAATGCAAATCCTTCTAAATTGCTGTGATTTTGTAAAAGCTAGTATGTTTCCAGGCATTGTGCCCATAGCCCCTTATTCATTCACAAACTGCTCTTATTCAGGAAAATCAAAGAAGTGTTTGACTTACTACATGTAGAAATGTACTGTACAGCTTTTTATCAAGTCATTTTATTAATTTCCACCTTTAGTTTCTCACTTTCACCTGTCACATACCAACCTCTTACAAAACAGAAAAGTCTTTTCACATTCTTCATTGCTCCTACTTCCAGCATTTCTTCACTCGTGGCTCATTTAGTCAGACAACCAGCATCTGATCCCAGAGAATGTTTGGGATGCAACAGTGCCCTGGTCCTTTAGTTCACCTGTACATTCAAAACATTGTATACATTCTTCATCTTTTTCTTTTTCGTCTCTCTCCTTCTAATCACTTCACAGCGTTAGTTAAAACCATACAATACTCCTTATCCATGCTTCAACCTGAGAATAATTTTGGGTGCTGGACAAGGGTGTCTATTTCATATAATGTCACCAAAGTGCACACGCCTTTTCCTAACATTGCTGAATAAATATTGCTGAGAATACCTGTTTTACAAGTATAGCACATTTTTGTATTGGTTTCAATGATGGGGTTAGTTTGCTTTAAGATAGGGCATACCCCTTTTAGAATATCCATTAACAGCTGGCCCTATACTGTCCTAGTGGAACTTAACATACCTTTATCTGTCCAAATAGTCTCTTATTCAAGTTGATCATGCTGGCAAAAAAACAAGCCAAGGTCTTTACAGTTCATTTAAACAGAAATAAAAGCAAACTGCTTCGGCATCAGATGCATAAAAAAGCCTTAGGAATCTTAGCGAAACCAATTCAAAAGGTGCAGAAGTTTCTTAGAAGAAAACGGCTCCATTTGTGCTTCTCCAAAGTTCTTAACTCATATGTCTATTTTTTCTTACAGTTACCCATCCAAAATGGTGAGCGAAAAGCCACAAAGGAAATTGTCTTCCGTGGTATTTCAAGAAACCACGGATACCAGCTTCACACGCTGGATATAGATGCTGCTCTCTGTGGTGTTGGACAGCAGGCAGTCAGTGCAAATGCTTATTGCAGCACCATCATTTATACACTTTCAATAGCATTTCTCCTTTTGTACAGTAAGAATATGCTCATATCTTCCCTCTTTGCTAGGCAACATTTTTGCCACCTCTGGTCAGGCACAACAGAAGAGGGCCAGGTCTGTTTTGGAAAGAGTCTGTTCATGTCCAGGCCTGATGTACACCTCAGGCTTCACTACTGCACTCATAGATGTTGTCTTCCACCAGTGCAATGACTTGTTCAAATTTATGCTGCAGCTGTGTCCTCTTGGTAGTGGGGTTGGCCTCTAGTGCATTCACAACCTGCAACAAGCACATTGGAAAGAGCCCATTTAAGTCTTTTGTACCCGTCTTTGAGGAAAGCTAATTGTTTACACAGAGGATGTGAGAAAAAGGTCCTTACAAAAGTATATGGAAAATGTCACCAACTGAAATCACTACATCTCAATAGTGATTCAGGTATTCTGTCCACAGTGTAATCACTCTCTCTCTTTATATAATGCTCTACTTTCATACTGTAAATATTGTTTCAGCAAATGAAAGTTGCATGAAAAAACAATGAAAAACTCTAGGAATCCACTTTACTTTGGGGAGACATTTCACTATGAAAAGAAAAATAATGAAGCAAGCCGACTTTTCAAGAAAAACATGGTACAGCTAAAATAACTATTTCCTAACCTAACCTAGCATTTCAACCAGGCAGCCTCTTTTAGAATCTGGCTGATTTAAAGTTATTTTTATTAGGAGGGTTAAACAGAAAGTGCAATGTGATACTCATTCGAGGTTGGCTTTCCGCTATATAGAACTTGCAGCCTTCTAGAATACAAAAATTGTCACATTCAGTCTGAACTCTTCACAAGTTACGGTGGAATTTATATCTTCAATTATAAGCTGAAGGCTATGCCAACAAGATAAAAACTATGAAACCTAAATAAAGAATCAAAGAGTTCTCATCATGGTTTATGCTGTGATCTGATTACATTTCTTTAATCTTCACTTTTGTTTTTTTTTTTAAGTCAAACATCACAAACAGAATGGGAATAGCTAAGCCTAGCATGTTTCCTTCTTGTATGAATCAAAATAAGAACTGCTTGTCTGGAGGAAGTTGGAGGCACTGTTTTCTTACTTGTATTCGGTATCTCTTGGCGTACTTGTAGATTTCAGTCAGGGCCAGGTTTGTGTTGAACTCATTTCTGTATTTCTGAAAAATTGAGAAAAAAGGTGATATAATGGTGTCTAGCATAAACAACACCTTTCCTTCATAGTACACATTAGTGCTCTTCTAAAACAACATCAGGCATGTGTGAATTTTCACTGGTCTAGAAAAAAGACTCACATTCTCCAGATAACTGCAGGTAATTAATATTTAGAACATTTAAGAATTATTGTAACGCAAATCAAAAACATCACTCTTCATTCTATAACGTAAGAGGTGAGTACTACTCTGTACATTTGTGACACTTCAACATTTGCAAACATAGTTCAGAAGAAGAAAATGCATATTCTTGAAACCTCTGTGTGTTCTGCCATTACAAAATTAACCTGGTAATACCAGGCAGCTTGATACTGTAACTGGATACATTTTATACTCAGTTCTTTCTGAATTGCCGTTTTAACTAAAGAATCTATCCTTCACCCAGAAGCTTCTAATGATACAAAGACTTGGCAGTCTAAAATCCACCATAAAAGTAAGATTCTGATATCGGAATTTGAATCAAACTCCTGTCCTCTGAGATGCTTCACTAGTCTCTTACCCTGGACTCCTCGGCCAAGTGTGCATTCATTTCCTGTTCACTGAGGGGTGTCATTTCCTGGATCTGTTGGTAATATCGCTGAACAGTCTTCTTATACTCTGGGATTTCCTTGGCATATAGCAACTTGTTGGTGGGAGAATCCTGAAATGAAACCCAATTCCCCAGGATGATATGTGCCTTGTCAACACAGCTAGAGCTGAAGGGATGAAGCTGATTGTTAAACACTGTATTTCACTAGAACGTTTAATTTTAATTTTCCAATTTATTATTTGCCCCAATGAGTAAATGTTGAACTCCCATGAAATAAAAGCAGAATTGACATCTTGAGCACAACAATCTTTTGTTTTCCATTAGAAAAAAAAATCACTTTTAAAAACTGTCACAAAAACAGAGTGTAATCTACTCAGCTGTGCCCTAAAGACATGCACCTGTATTTTGAGTTTAGTTAATCCCTTAAACAATTTTTTAAAGCTATCTGAAGTCATATAATCAAGATCACAGATAAGCTTTAGTCACTAATTGTGCACGAAAAACACCCACACAAACAGGAATTTCCTTTAACAATTGTAGGAAAGCAAAATGCAACCTTTTCAGTGTGCTTTTGTTTTCCAGATAGACTAATCCACCACCTCTTTTTCTGGCCATAGTTATTAAAAGAAAGTTCCAAATGTGGGTGAAAGTTTTTAAAACAGTTTATTTCCATGTCATTGAAGCACACAGTTTTGTTTTTAATCCATGTTTTTTCCCTATCCAAATACATTTTTCCAGTTTCTCTTCCCGATGGTGGGTCTCTTACGAATGACATTTGAGATTATCTGTCTGATATTCACATATCCCCAAATCTCTCTGTGCTCTACTTGATAAACAGCTCTTCCCTTCCTTTTCAAGCAGGGCATTTCCTTTGACTTTTCCATCTGTTGGATAACCCTACACCGGTCCTTTATTCATATTTTAGGACCTGAGATAACCATGTTTCCTGATGGAAATGGTTTCAAGAGTGGAACTACATTTGCCACTTCCTCTACTTTATCCTTAAATCCCATGTTCCCACCCATTCTGGCGTTATTGCATTCACTGTTTTGGAAAGCAAAACATCTAAAAGGATCTTGAATACTGCCTCGTTGTTTTCTCCTAGAAACACAGCCCTGTTCATAAAATTAAACTGCAGTCGGCAACAACATCAGCAACAACAAACATCGAACCACAGACAAGAATCAGACATTTACAGTGTGGGGTTAAAGTTCCTTCCCTGGAAACATCAAAAGGTTATCTGTGGAAGGAAGATGAGTGTATGGGCCAGGATGCCTATTTAAGCTGATGATTTCCTGTCCCAGCAGTTTGTTTTAAAAAAAAGTGAGAAAGGGTATCTCATGTCTCTTGTCCTAGACACCCCATTGACGCAACAGCAACATACATAAAGAAAACTGGTAGAGAGGGTTAATAATGAAAGACTTTAAATGGCCTTACCTTGCCTAGCTGCAGATCTGATATGGAGCATGCATCAATGAAAGCCTGGGCAATGACGGACAGACAGGCGTCCATGTGATCCGTCTTGTCAATGTCAAACACAAATTGAGGGTTCTTCAAAATGTTCACCCAAAACCGCAGAGGCAAGCTGCCAAAGACACAGAAGCACGGTCGGTGCTGGAGCTCACACTCATTCGCTTCACGCTAATTAAATACAAATGAAATGTGTTCCAAGAATTCATTAATTAAAAATTCAATAATTAAATGTATCCCATATCACCATGTGGAGCATGTGAAAACAGAACTCCACCGGCAAAGGGATTCTTGTTGCTGGATCTTTGCCAAGGGGCTGCTTAAAAATCTATCCCTTTTAAAGCTCTCAAACTGTAATTGGCTTGCATACAGATTTCCAAGCACTTCGTAAGTGAAGAAAATTTCTTCAAATGTAGAAAGTTTTGTGACTGAGCCTTACCAGTACGATCCTAACCTTTCCCACAACCAGAACACTGGGTGATCCACACTCTTGCATTCCTAAGGTGCTCATGTATGAGTAGCTTCAAAGATGGGAATTAAGGATACGATCTCATTACTAATGACTGTTCATGTACAGTACAGTCACCTGATAAGAGAACTCCTGCATTACAAACTGTATAGTGAATCCCATGCTGTGTTTTGCTATCATACCTGTTGGTCTTCCAGATGTGCAAAGTATCTGGGTCAGTGATGCCTCTTCTGTCAGCCTGTTCTTCCAGGAAATCAAAAAAGTACTTGACAGCGAGGGGAGGCTTGTCCTGAGGGATGCTGAGGACTGCCTGGAACAGGTCATCCAGAAACTTCTGGAGCGTCCCCTGTGAAATGAAAGTAACCGGAAATAAAATCAGGGGTTGGGGTATTGTTAAAGAAAAGTTAAGATTGTGATGAACAGTTTATCATTGATCATTAATGATCAACTCACTACTAATTTGTGGATTTCTCCTGCTTGCTTTATTAATTTAGGTTACACCAGAGTAAAGGAGGTACATCAATTGGCTAAACAAAGATGCTCAGTCACTGCCCAGGTTACTATAATGAACCAACTGCTCTTTTGGTTGGGTCACTTATAGTTGTAATGGTGTTTACTGAGTAAGAAACACGGAAAGCCATGCTGAGTGAGAAGATGGAAGTGACTTCAATAAAAAAATAAAGAACCATTTCAGAGGTTGTGGTGCTCCTGAGCTTGGCTCAACCCAGAGACAGCAGACTGAAAGCGTCCAGACAGTAGCCTGAGTATTAACCTTGGTGGAGAGCAGCCTTGTGAGGTAGATCTCTGGCAGAACTTTCTTCCGGTGACTGTGCCTCTGGGACCTCTTTGTCTCCATTAGCTCGTCGTTTGGAGCAACCTGTTTTTACGAAATATTAATAAGACACATTCAACAAATTGGCAGTGACTTTTGTTGGACTTTTTAGGTTAATGGGCTTAGATTTTCCACTTACTCATCGGTATGACCATTCAAAGCCCTTGTTTATCACTTCACACAACAGAACTTTATGTTTTTAATCATATACTAGAGTTTTAGTCTCTTGTGATTTAAATATGCTATTAATTTTAGCAATCAATGAGCTTGGTCGTACATGTCATTTATTATTAATTTAGGTCACTCATTATTGTATCCTAAACAACTTATACTTATGCACCTGGGTATTTCACTAGGGCAGTCACATTGCTTATGGGTACAAGAGGAGTATCCAGCCTGGGATCTGAACCCACAACTCTCCAGTTCTGAGGACAAAGCCCTAACCACTACTCCAAACTGCTGCCATCTAATCTGCCTTTTGCAAACATCACATACATTTATGTACCCACCTTGTATACATAATAGGTACAGTATGATACTGTCTTTTTTTCTCTTTAAATATTTTAGAAGGTATATCACTGCATTACGTTTTAACAGTCTGCTTAATGCCAGCCAGAGCTTACCAGATGAACATATTTTTCTGTGTCCAAGTCTTTTACTGTAGAAACAAAATAAAGAAATATTTTTAATCATTAAGTCACAATATCGAAGATTACAGTTCCAGTTCTGATGGATTATTTTAGAATTCTGTTTCCTCATCATAAGATTTGACTGAAGGTCTAAATAAACATTGAAACTGAATTTTCAAAACAATTCTTTTGGCAGGCAGGTATTTTCCAAACCATAACTATATTTGCTGATCAGATTTCAGACCTGATTAAACTGAAGGTGCCTTTAATTATGTATTGTACAATAAAATTAGAGTTCTAATCATTACAAGCAACCCTTTGCCAAAATTGAACAAGAAAATAACTGTTGCCATATTGCAAAAATTTAAAGCTCTATACTGTTGTGGCTTAGAAATTTGAATCGCTAAAACATATTACTTTTTTTTGCTTTTTAAAGTAGTATACCCACTCTATGTTATTTCTAACTACTTTCTTACTATTCCTAATTGAGTCACAAAATCACTAAAATGTTCAAATGAGTTTAATCAATTTTGGTCCACAGGCACTAAAAGAGCAGGGTATGACATTAGATTTTTTTTTACATGTTGTATACACAAATGTAAATTCTGCCTGGTCTTTATTATTCTCCCTTGTTTAAATAATGTGTAATCCTTGGTATTCCAGCAAATGTTTCTCCTCTTACAAAAGACATATTAGAAAGGTAAGTAAATGGATAAAGCTGAAGACTAAAGAAAAGTTTTTCAAACTGATTTCTCAAATCAATAAAAAAGGACCATGAAGAGGGGAATTATATAACAGTGATACGATATAAAGGAGTCCTCAGTTTTCCGTAGTCTTAAGTTTCCCATCAGAAAACCAGTTTTACTTTCAATGTTACAATACCAGATAATCCCCATGGAACAAATAATTTATAACAAGTAACCAACGGAAGGAATAAGATCTGTGCCTTACTTTTAAGATGGTTTAAGCAGGGAAGTGTGAATTTAAATATACAATTCCATTCCTAATCTTTGCACAAATTGTAGTCAGTGAAGCAAACTTTCAAGCATCTCGCTTACTCTGAACTGAATATCGATGCTGAACAAGATTCAGTTAAATCAATTTCAGGACAATTTCAAAATGGGACACATACAGCAAAAAGACATCCGTTTGTGTTTATGGGAGCAGCTCAGTGCTGCTATTATCAATGACATACCTCTTCCAAGAGTGTTGTCTCGCTTGTCTTTCAAACTCATGGCAAGTGACGCTTCTTCGGGGATCTGGGAGAGTGAAAGTTTAATATTGACAATAGAATAGCTGATTATTAAATACAGTCTTAGCATAAAGGCTGATTCAATAAACTCAGCACACAATTGAAAGTTTGAGTACTTCTCTCTAGAACTGGAACAAGTTGTCAAGCTTCTCGCAGAAACAATTGTTTAGCAATATGAAGCAGCACGACAGTAGAGCCCTACCTTGTAATGAAAGACAGTGTTCAGCTTCTTTCTCCCATCCTCCATCACAGACGTGTCATCCAGGTCAAGAAGAAGACGGCTGTCATTGCCAGAAGCAAACCACTCTAGAGCAACGACATGATTCAATACAATATGTTAAATTTTTGGCTTTATTGGTTAATTTAATGCCTTATCATCACCAGATTCAATCTACATTCAGATTTTGAGCATGTACCTAAAAGGTGGCTTCCACATAGGCTGAATTGCCATATATCACAGAAGAGTTGGCATTAAGGTTCTGAAACTGTGAATAATATTTAGGTAACATTAACCAGTGTGATTTCACCTAAAGGCCCTTCTTACTTATTATTGTTTCCCAAATGATTAAGGACACCTACTTCTTAATAAAATACCACACTTTAAATTATATTGGCATGGCCAATGTTATGTAATTGTAGTGTTTATGAAAAGAGGAGGTGTCTGGAAGTCTGAACTTTGCAATGATGCTGAAGAGACTGAAGAGCCTATCTCTAGCTGAGATTCTCACCCAGGTCCACATCCTCAGCTCTGGGCCACTGGGAGAAGGGCAGGTTCTTGTAAAAGGCCTCCAGGATTTTCTCCTTGACTTGACAGATGGTGTCTGTATTCATTACCCGAACTGTAAGCGAGTCCATCCCACAGCCTTGGAAAGACACATTAATATTCTGTGTGGAAGACAAGGTCAGTGTTAGACTCGTATGTGGTATTTTTTTAAGGAAATGTTTTATAACTTACTCCTTAGGGATGGTTTTATTGAATGGTTTGGATGGATGTCAGTGAAAGTCTACTTGGATAGAATTAACATAATTGTGCAGTGTATTCCTATGGTTTCGACATGCCTTCATTGTACTTTACTACACTCAACCATGACAATATCCTGTTGTACTACAGTGTACATTCCTTAGAAATGAACTGTAGCAAAAAATGGTATTTCCAGGTTTAGTGCAGCAAAATGAAGCCATGTTAAAAATTCAGGAAATCAGAGCATCAGAGAATCAGACAGAATCATCAGAGTTCAATAAATTGAGTGTAATTTTTTTCCCCAATTCTTAATATTGATTAATGGTGCAGACACCATCTGCTGCATAGATGGAAACCCATGATTTTCGAGAAGAAGAATATTCTCCAGTGTGCTCTATGGGACAAGACAGCAGTAGAACAATTGTGGGATGTTCTTTCCACCTCTGTGCCTCACCTGGGGCTTGGCTTCGATGTTCTCCCGCAGGAGCCATTCCTCGTTGAGAGTGTACCGGGCCTTCCCTGTGATGGCATCAATGGACCCCTTGTTTATTTGCTGCTTGATTGCACAGAGCAGCAAAAAGAAAGGCTCACCCACTATTTCCTAGGGAAAAAACCAAAAGCAACCTGTTATTACATATATATACATTATATACATACTCTGCAGGTAAAATGCATGGCCACTTGCAAATTTTAGAGCTTAAGCCTATTTAGAAATGAAGCTCAGAATGAAGAGAGAATACACCTCGCTCCATGTGGTTCAGACCGCAGTCTCTCATTGTCCTGTTTCTCCAAGCAAATAATATATTACAATTGGAAACAAGATGGCAAAGACTTGACAGTCGCTTAAAAATGGATATTTTATTTAAAATAAATAGAAATATTGTTATTAAATGTGCAGCTGTATTAACTCCAATTTTATGTTGTACTGTACCTTAAATATTTTAAAGATCTGTTTTTTTCAATCCGTTGCAGTATTTAGCAACAGTCCATGAACATGCATGATGGCTGCTGTCATTCTCAGAATGACAGTATACACAGGAAATCTGTATGTAACGGAGGTTTTAAGGAATATTCAAGAAAAGAGCTTTTGAGACTAAACCACAATCTTTTTTCAACCATCCCAAAACTGTTAACTTTGCATACTGTTATTTTTTGGGGGGAGAAATGATAAACTCTTTCAAAATCAACTAATACACAGCTGGTTCACAAACAGCAGTTAAAAGATGTCTTGGGTGCATAAATGTTTCTGCCAATGAAAAGATTTTCGCACCACAACAGTGACTCTGTATCCATATAAAACCACAGATCTTTCCAATGAAGTCCCAGTCAAATGAGTACTGTAACTGCACACAATCTAAGGGAGCCAAGCAACCTGACTATCGGATCATCAGATGTACGGTCTTTATACTTGTCATGTCATGTGCAGAAGTCACCTTCAGGTAGCTGTACATGCAGATGGACATCCAGTTTGTCAGCATCTTCTCCACTACAGACTCTGTCCTCCGCAACATCAGCTTAGGGTTCTTGGATGCAGAAGCATCTATCAGGTCTACTAGCAGGTCCTTCATGATGCTGGTGTAATACTCCAGTTTACCATGGAGAGCGATTGTGAGGAGAGAGGCCAGGTTACACCTGAACAGAAAAAGACAGATACTTATGTCAAAATGGAATCTCCATTCTCAATGTAACAGTCACTCAGAGCTACTTCTCTGGTCAGTGTGAATGTAAGTTGGATGTTTTTGATGTTTTTTTCAACCATCAGAACTGTCCAACTGCACAGATCCATTGAAAAACACTAGAAAATCATCCTCATACTGTATATGTAACAATTTGGCTTTGTGTTTATAACTATCTCTTGCATTGAAAATAATTATATTTCTTACTGCTACAGTGTCCTTCATAAGTTCTACATGTCCTTCATCAAAACATTTTTTTAATTTAGGTTAGTTGTTTTTTGGAAGCTGCATGCAAAAATGTGTTGGATGGTGATGGAGTCACTTAATCACTAAGTGATTTAATCTCATTTTTCATGGTGTCTGTAAGAGGATGCTGCTTGCCTGTCCTGATGTGAAATACCAGAGCCAAAATGAAAAACACAAACCCAGTGAAATGACAGTATTCTGAAACACTTTCTTCAAGAGTACCTGTCTCGCACAGCAAAGTCCTTCTGCTGCTCCAGCGCGTGGACAAACGTAATAAGGAAGTGCTTGTTGTTGAGCAATGTGGAGAATAACGAGATTCCTTCCTCCATGTTCGGTTTGTGGTTGCTGGTAGCCTGCATGCAAACGTGGACATGGAAATGTGACTTCAATACAGGAATATGAGCCCTTGACGTAACAATTTTAAATATAAAAAAATGCTTTTATGCATATCTGAGTGACAATATATTAGTGTCAAAACACTACACCCACTTAATATAATTAGAAGCCATATCTGTTATGTTTTCAGTGATCTAGACATTTATATCCTCCATTTAATGAGGTGTTTTTCCGACTCTTTGAAATGAAACAATGCACAATGCAGGTGTTCCTTTTTCCATTTCATCTTAATTGCAAATGCAGATGAAGCATTATAAAAAGGTTCCAAAAGTTTCCAGGTCCGTTTGTTTTTTCAGTGGCCCACCTTCCAGTCCTGCAACAGGGGGTGGGTTTCCTGTACAGCCCTGGGTCCCAGAGCATCATTTTCGTATATCGGCTGGACAAAGCTTCTCTCATAGTCTGAGCACATCTGGGGGGAGATGAAGACATACACACCATTACAGTTGGGACAAACTTAGCTCTGCTCTTATAGGAAATGGCCAGTGACCTTAGGATAAGCACATAGAGACAGGTTTGTGGCAAACTCTTTCATGCAATATTACACTGAAGAAGACCACATTTGTTGGCAATTTATCAGAATTATTTCTGGACTAGGAATTAACCTTTCCATCTGTGCTATAGAGCACACACTTGTAACAATTTTACATTTTCTTTTACAATAAGGAAAGTTACATCTGAAAATGTATTCATTCCTGCACTGAAAAATTAAAATATTTTCTTCCAATCAAGCCATAGTACTTCAGATTCAGTTGAAAAGCAATTATGGATACAAGCATTAATGGACAATTTAAAAATAAAAAACTAAACTGAATAAGTGTTTAGAATAAATCAACTTCAAGGCATTTTTTACAGCTGAATTTGAAATATTTGCAAGGTTTTCAATTTTGATATTTAATGTGCTTATTAAGTATTCCATCTACAAAGATTTTGAGTCATACACTTTGTTGCATAACATAAGCAAACAATTTCTTGGGCCCTGCTGAACATTTCCCTGAATATTAACAGTCAAAGAGAAGTTAAAAAGAAGAGAGCTCACGCCTCTTCTGAAACTAGAGTGGTCTGTTATTTTAGACTTCCAGCATTCAGCATGATTTTCAGAGACTGTTTTGACCAAGTTGATTTATTTTACAGCAATGCTACTTTTCAGCACCGAAACACTCCCCCTGCCCCTGAGATTGAAAAAAAAACAAACACTGAGCTGCCCACTAGTTTCTAAGATTCTGACCTCATTTCTGAACTCTTCCAAGAAGGTACATGTATGATGTGGCAATTTTGATTGTGTGCCCAGTATTGTTCTATTTGTGTGCTGGCCCCCTTTTCTGACTTTGGCAGTAAAACACAATACCCACCTTGGGAAAGAAAGTTCTTGTAACAAACTGCTTGTATTCCAGAAAAGGAATTCCCTGGCTGCGGTTTAACTCCTCGGTGAGGTCTGTCATGTCTGTCTGCAGTTCAGCAAAGCCTTGTTGGGGGGAGGGAGGAAGAACATGGCACATCCTTTGTCACAGTCAGCTCAATTTTATTTGGCAGAAACAAAAAAAGGAGAACCTTCTTTTCCCATCCCTTTCTTACTGACTGATGGGTTCTCTCCCACTCTTCTGTGCTTAATTTTAAGAGGTGGGTAACAAATACCAGTCACCTGCTTGTCACGTACTCGTCCACGTTCTGAACTTTTTAAGTTCTGCAAGACAGTGCTGTCAAAGAGAAACATGGCTCGACATCTCACTTCTGACAGCAGCATCACCACCTTGTAGCCTGTTCATGTCTGAAGCTAAGGAACAGTGGGCCTGGTCAGTGGGAGACCTCTAAGCCAGGTTGCTACTGTAAGTGGTGTAGGCAGACCACCAGGAGGCCCAATTCCCTCTGGACCGGAATGTCCAAAACCAGTGCTCACTGTAGTGACCAGGGATGACCCTTCAGATGACACATTAACCTCCTGACTGCATGGTATTACAACAATTACATGGCACTGTTCATACTGTAAGAAAGGGAGTGGTATCTCCAATGTACTGGCTAAATTTTTACTCACTGTCTGGCTTTTCTCACTCTCCGCCTTCATTTAATTGGTGAAGTAATTTCTCACTCATTCACCTGATCTGTGTGGTGGGTCTTCTGTTGTATAATGGCTGCTGTGAGTCACTGAAGTGGGTGGTATACTTATTGATGCATGCATACAGTATGTGTGACACACTGTGGGATCTTTTGTTTACAAAAGACACCATTCACATTTTGACAATAAAATCATTTTGAAACTCTAATTAGTGAATAGTAACAATAGCTGTACTTTCTTTCTGAAGAAAGGGCTTTTCCTTGAAATGTTGGGCAAGTCATAAAGTTTTTCCTTCCCTTTTTGATCTCAAGAAACACCCTCTATATTTTTATAGGCCACAGCAGAAGATCGACCACAAAAATCCTGTGTCCTCGTCAAGATGACTAAGATATCATTGTGAAAAAAAAAGCATTGAAGGAACACGACCAGAGAACACATAAAATGATGTCCAAGATACATAAAAATATTATGACAAAACTCCATAATAATCAAATTCGTTCCTGGTGTGCTTTATGAGTTTTACTAGAATTTCACATTTTAAGAAAAAAATAATCTGAAGGAGGTAGATGTGAAAAACATTTGCTTAAGATAGTAAGTTACTGTAAGATTTCAGCAAAATTCTAAACCATGTTACAGAGCTACAGATGTGGTGGTGCTGGTGAGGTGCTTGTTTTTCTGTTCACCCTTGAAACAGATGTCTGTTCTGAGCTATGTCTCATTAGTTTCAGTTATAATATAAAAGAGACAAGGTTATTAATCATACCAACCCTGTGGCGAAATGGTGGTATAATTAGAGACCAATGTTTACTTGATCAGTGCTAAAGAAACAATGATGGCAGCAACAAATTCCTGCACTAGTATGTATTGGCTAAGCTTTTCAGTTTTTAGTTCTGCCCTCTGCAAATCCACTTCATCACCTCACCAGATGCTTTGGGAAACACTTCCTGTGCCAAAAACACCAAAACTGTGCAACTCTAACCCATCATACTTATCCTTTCAGAAAAATCTATTTAAAAAATAGTGACTTCTTTCATCAAGCATCTGATTCCAATTGGAGTTACAGCTGTCTCCCAATTGTCTTGATTTTAATATAAAAAAATAATTTAAAAAAGCACAAGTCCAGTAGCAGACCATGAACATATTGTCATTGATTATGTATAGAAAAGAAGGGGGAACTGTCATTGCAATAATTTTGGGGGGAAGTTAAGCCACTGAGCCGGAAGGGTTTTCACAGAATACTGCTCGCAAACGTTAGATCAGAGGGTTGGATTACCTTTGCGGATTTCCTCTCGGATCTGGGATTCCATTTCTTCCATTTGGACTAAGGTCTTCTGCCAGTAGCGCTCTGCCCTGCGGCTCTTCGTGCAGTACACCACCAGCGCTGTGGAGAAAAGAGATGGGCGCCTTTTGAGAAAACCTAAACACGGTGGGCGATTTTGGCAGCATGAGCCGGGAATATTGCGTGTCTGCCACAGTCATAACAGGGAAATGAACCAGCGAATGGGCTGAATGGATGCCGTCAGATCTACCGCCAAGGTTAAGCTGCTCCTGTTAAATAGCATTTGTCACTGTGGACAGGTGGAAAGGCAGGGAGAGTGATTCGTCTCCTTACAACTCACTCATCTGAATGTTGTATTTATAGAATGCAATCCCGTTTTTAAAAATGGGTTTTACTAAAGTAGGTTGTTTTCTTAAAAGAGGGACAATGGCAGCCTAGATGGTTTTGTTTTTAGTATATTTTTATAGAGTTACAATGTTATTGCATATTCTCAGTACCATAACTCACTGTGTATTTTAGTCCCAAAAAGCCTTATGGAGACATAATCTCATGAAACAAGAGCTCTGTTTGAATTGTGAATAGCACTTTTAGAATGAGATTTTGATCACAAACACTACAAGGAACAGCTGTGCTTTTGTGCTGCACTTCAGATGAAGGGCTAGAGGTCCACTCCTTGTAGCTGGAGTGGAAGAAATTGACAGTTTAAAGGTTGTGAGAAACTCAAGTGCACACAGCAATCCTGCTTCCATTATTATCTTTTATCTATGTCTATGTATCTGGTGTCGAGTGAAATATCTGCCTTAATTAAAGCAGTGACTGCTTACTATCAGCAGCAATATCGCCCTGCAGCTCACAACTGAGAACCCACTGAAGCTCAGCAGGTATGAGCCTGGCCAGTGCCTGGATGGGAGATCTCCTGGGAAAGCTGCTGGAAGAGGTGTTAGTGGGACCAGGAGGGAGGGCTCACTCTGCAGTCTCTGCGGATCCTAATCTGACGTGGAAACTATACTGTAAAAAAGACACCATCCTTTGGATGAGACATAAACTCAAGGTCCTGACTCTCCATGATCATTAAAAATCCCAGGGTGTTCCTCGAAAAGAGTAGGTGTCCTGGACAAATTTCTCCTTCTGGCCTTTACCAATCATGGCCTCCTAATATTCCAAATCTATGAATTGGCTTCATTACTCTGTTCTCCTCCTCACTGATAGCTGGTGTGTGGGTACTGGTGCACTTTGGCTGTTGTCGCATCACCCAGGTGGGGGCTACACATTGGTGGTGGCAGAAGGGCAGAACCCATTACCTGTAAAGTGGTTTGAGATGAGTGCCCAGAAAAACTCTGAATAAGTGTAAGGATATTATTCTGATATTATTATATTACTAAACTGCATTGACATGATTAGCCAGCTTCTCAAAACCTTTGGATTCAACATGAACTGACACCGTGAACCATCTTACCTACTGTGCAGAAAAGCAGCAAGACACAGCACACTACAATGGACACCACAATCGCCAGCTCACTGCCTCCCAGCTGCACCATGGCAATGACCTTGCGGAAATTCCCAACCTCCACCTGAACAGAGACAGAAAGAGTTTCCTTTACTTTCTATAATCAAACACAGAGCTTCAAAGAAGAGGATATGACCTTCAGCAGGCAGACACTCTTCCCAGGAGTGCCTATCTTCATAGAAGAGTATAAAACACTGTGCCTGGCTAAATATGAACTGCCGTCAAACCACACTGGCCTGGGATTGAGGTGCTAATTTCTTCCATTTCGTGAGCAAATAGCAAAGAAGTTATTTTTACTTTCATTTGACCTCTGGTCTGAATTTTAAAGCAACATATCATGTCATCTAGCCAGACAAATGTCCAAATGACATTTAATAATATGACAATTTTATACTGGACAATGTGCAAATTGATTTGTCTCTCGATGAAAGGAGTTCTCCACTGTAGTGCCCTTAGGAAAAGTCTGATCCCGTTTGAAGGAGCAGGAAAGTTTGAACGTGCCTATCATCACCAAAAAGAGGACATTTTTGTAGAAAAATTGAAGAAAATGTATGTTTTGTGTCAGTACTAAAACACCAAGTTTAATTGGGGCAAAAAGTATTTTTGGAAAATAATGTTTTACTTAAAAGTAACTTCAAAGGTAAATATACTCAATTTACATTTATTGAATCATTTTACATATTTCTCTTCTTTCACATTTTACATTTTTGAAAAGAAACCTGAAAAACACACGCTACCAATACAATTTTGAAGAATTACACATTCTAATGTAGATGTGGATGTTAGAAGGTGGTCATATTACAAAACATTGTATTACAAAATAGATCTGATGGGTCTCAATTCTTAACTCAAAGTTACTGAAACCATCTGGCCAACATCAGTTTTTCAGCCTCTTTCTCAATATTTCTATGCTTGGTATTGCAACACCTTCAAAGCCATTATTTTGCCTTAATTACAGTGCACTGATATTGGGCTAGGTTTATTATAAAAATATATCTTTAACTTACATTTATTTGGTCTTTTTTTTATTCAGTTATTTCCCTAGTGCTTTTCTGATCTTATGAAAACTCCCTATGTTTTTGAATCTATCGAGCAATTGGATCTATCCAGTTCCAACTCTGTGACACTCCCTTGGCTTTCTGTGCAAGTAATACAAGTTGCTATTCTGCTATATCCTGTGGCATAAATGATAAACAGATCTCCAATGTGTATTTACTTTTAGCCAGTGCCACCTTTTAGATGAAACAAATAACATTTGATCCCCAATTGTTAACCCAAATGAGGAATTCCAAGCTTTTATTCAGTTTGACCAGAAAAACGGGACCTTGCACTGCAGTGGGAGAGCTGAAGATCACAACCACACACCCCTCTCTGAGAGACGTGGGTAAAGAGCGACCCTGTACTTCTGTAAGGCAAATGGGGGATCACGGTAGGATACAGTCTCCAAGGAGACAGGGTACGCTTCCCCTGATTTAGACATACACATGACCAATGGATGCTGTTGATGTAAATGTGTCCACTTCATTAGTTCAGTCCATTACTGATGAGGATGTTAAAAAAGCCTGATTTGAATAGATCTGTAATTACGGGGCTATTAGACCTCCCCTTTCCTTTAATGAAGGCTGAGTTTGAGTCGGGGTGCTGCTGCAAGGCCAAAGATGGGGTGGAGGGAGGAGGTGTGAGAACGCACAACTGGGTCAGCAAGAACTGTGCTATTTTCCGCCATGGCAGGCAGAAGTGGGTGAGATTAGGGTCTGATCTTTTCCTGAACTTTTGTGCTAAAAGTCCATCAATCAGTAAAGGAAAAAAATACTGTACATTTAGAGAAGAACGCAGCAGGTGGCAGTTAATTGCAAACCTCCCAACGCAGACGCTAGAGTTGTGGAGCGTTCCAAATTGTGCCACGTGGTGTGATATATAATTGAAACCCTACCCATAAAAGTAGCTTAAACTCCAGAGGAAATCCATCCCCTGGACCCCAGTATTTTTTGTAGGGGTGCTAAGATGCAGGCCTTTGTGCAGTTCTTGAATATCCACCCAATTTCTAACCGCTTTATCCAATACAAGGCTGCGGGGGAACTGGAGCCTAACCTGGCAAGCACCAGGTACAAGGCAGGATACTCTCTGGACAGTACACCAGTCCATCATAGTGCACACACACACACAGGCACACTCACAACAGGGTCCATTTTCCCAGGAACCAATTAACCTGCCAGTATGATTTTGGACTGTGAGAGGAAACGGAGCACCCAGAGGCAACCAAACACAAACATGGGGAGAACATACAAACTTCACGTACTGTAGGTAGTGATATTTGGTCATTGAACACTTCAGCTCTTTGAGGCAGCTATGGTAAATATGAACTTTTATTTTTTCCATAAATACTTCACATCAACATTTTCAGGAATTCAGGTGAGGGAAGCTGTAAGTAGACTTTCCTTTCTTTGCTTTCTTTATTGTTTAGTTATTTTAATTCTGTTTATTAATTTCAACTTTTTAAAGGAACACATCTGAAGCACACTGTATAATCTTTGACGAGTAGTTTGGAAACCAGTATATTCCCCTTTTTTACTTCCTCAAAGGACTCATGTGGAGCCTCTCTAGAAATCTCTTTTAAAGAACAAACAAAGAAATATTTATTTTAAGAACTTAATGATAAAAAAATAATAAAACTTATTTGTTTTAGGAAAAAAAAGACTGCAGGCAGTTCCTATTTTGGAATGGGGCTGATCTAAAAAATAACATGTTGGAGGTTCCCCATTGTGATACTCAAACACAGTACAGTGCCAAAGAAAATAAAAGGCATTTTACAATCAAACAAGAAATGACTATGAGCCGCATTATGTCAAGATATGATAGCTACTGTATGTCAGAATACAATGATAATAAGAAAGTTAATTCATCAGGTTCTGAAATTCTGCTAGTTCACTCTTGAATCCATTTACAAATACTGTATAACTGCTGACCATTTTTCTGTTTCCAAAAACACTGGAAAACCCAATATATTTTTTAATTGTTACCTGGAATATGCAAATTTACAAGAATCACGCACAGACCTGTACACCTAGAGCAGTGTACTTACTGTGACAGGAAGTTGTCTCTCATTGGAGCTCAAGGATCCGTTGATGGTGCAGTGGAACAGTTGATCATTGTTGAAGCTGATGTCACATGGAATGGGGCCAATCATTACTTTGTATTCTTCTAGACTAAGTCCCAGGTTGTTTGGCTCTTTCTGAAAAAGTCCGAACAATAATAAACACATTTTTTTCGGAACCTTCTTGACTCCCATTTGACTAATATGTCATTCATACTCTTTTTAAGTCACAATTGTTTATAAGAGTTTGCTTTGTTCGTAAGTCCATAGGAAGTCCCAGGGGTTTTAACTTGTTTTTTTCCCCTGAATGTTTTTTTTTTGTGCAGACAGCTAGAGCAATGTTTAACAACTATGTTGCTGAGGGACCATGGTGTCTTCTGTTTTTTGTTACAGATACGTTTTTCATTTCAGTTTTTTTATTTGAGGAATTTGTTCTCAGCTCTCACGTGGCTGAATAGAATTTGTAACTGGTAAGTACCCTGTAATCATTTCTGAGTTTCACAATCCCTGTCATTCAGCAGCGTTACCTAAGAGATATAACCATTGGACCTCCACAGAATGGTTTGTTAAATGTTTACTCTGTTTTGTGTCACTTCATCATGAATAGATCACCTACTGAAAGCTGTTTGGTCAGAAATAAGGAACTGTAGAAGATAAATGTGCAGGTTGTACAGGACATGAAACATCTGTCTAACTCCGGAGTGGTCAGACAATCAATTCAGGCAACAGGTGTTTTAGAATGGCTTGATATCACATAGAAATTCTGAGCCAGTCTAAGTAAAAAAAAAGGAGACCAAGGGTGAGTTAGGTGGGAAGCTAAAAATAAAAAAATGTGCAAACCCTGCATGTGGCAAACAGGCTGTTTATTCTGGAATAATTTCCCATTGCTGACTGAACTTCTGGCCCTGACCAATCCCAGGATACAAACCCTCCGTCTCTGTCAACAAATGTTTCCTTAATGTCTATAAAATAACACCTGTCTTCCTCACCAAACCCAGTGCGTCCGATTACTGAACTAAGAGTTTCTTAAGATCTAAGGAAAAAAACAAGTTGGTTTTATTTGCTAGACCTGCATTTTATTTTCTACAAGTCTGTTCTATTTCCACATCAGTTTAACCAAAAAGCTGACTTGGATGAAGTAGCTAGAATTGTTTTTTTTACATTTTTACATAAAAAGGCCTAAACCTACAGTAGGTCAGCCCAGACCTCACACATACACTATGAGAACATACCTTAGTATTTAGGTTAATATTTGTGGTCCTGGCCTTTTAACTTAAGCATGACAACATCCCTGCCCATTGCTGACAGCATTCAGGCTTTGAAGCCAAAACCTTCATTTTTGAAGAAATTGCTTGTAAAAGCAATTTTAAAATGAAATGAACATGGGTGGTCAGTGTCCTTCTGGCCGAGTGACAAAAAAACAGAGCTGACATGTTTACCAGTCAATGAGGGGACAAAACCTGAGAAAATGTCCCCATGAAGATAGAACCAATTTGAGGATGTTCCCACAATGTACTCGACTTTGCCCATAAACCTAATGGCATCTTCGTTTAAATCTAAAATTGCCTAAATGATATGTCTTTTGGTCTGCTCTCATCCTGTGTCGAGTTCCATTTCGAAGGGGTACAGGTCAGGAAATAAAAATAAAATGAGAGTCAATGGGATTTCCCCAGCAGACAGGAAAACAAACTTTTCTTGTGCTTTAGTGGTGGGGGAAGGTGGTGCTGATTTTACCATGACTACAAAACCAACTGTATGAATCCGTTTTTTCCAAAGTGTCCCATATTCATTTAATACATGGACATGATGTGTTGGATATATTATGAAAATGTAATTCTGTTACATAATAATGAAATATATATGTGTAAATATATTCTATATATTTAGCTAAAACAACTGAAATCACATATATTCAAGACTTACCAACTACTGTATAAACCACACACATGCTGAAATGCAAACTGCACAGTACTGTACTTAAAGACACAAGGCAAGTAACTAAGAATTTGTACCTCGCTTTTTTGTGAAATCATTTTTTTTTACTGGTTGCAAACATGAAATTCCCAACTCAAGATGATCCATGTAAATTGATTTTGGGGTGTTCTTTGATTTTGGGGTTTTACTGAGAAGAATTAAAAATGCAACAAATAAACTCTGCAAGCCATAGCATTTTTATAGTGTTGCATTTTCAGCGATTTCTTGGGTGTTTATTTAAAAGGCTCAATTTTCTGAGAAAAGTGAGAGATGAGAGAGCCCTTAACAGACCGGGGCTTGAGAAGCACTTGAAAAAGGACTCCTGCCAAGCACAAGGTCTTCACGTGCCAGTTCTGGCTTGTGTGCTGCTGGGGCGGAGACTGCCAACAAACATGACTTAATCGAGATATTGTTCTTATCAAAGACACATGGGAGTGATCCTTTTTTATTTAGCAGAGCTAGATATGCTGAACTGTTTGGATATTGCTTGCAAACTAGGAAGGCTCTGTCATTTTTTATTTTCAAACTGCCTTGGAGAAACTGTTACACAACTGTTGCCATTCTCAAACAGGATAGCATTTTCAGCAAAATGGCGTGTTCTACTAACCCTGATTGTATACCACAGAAGACAGGAAAGTATTCAAAGTCTGATATTCTGCATTCTACATTGCCCTACTTATTAGGTTTGACAAGAACTGGTCTGTGTCTACCAAGGTCTACCAGAGAAATACGGTGCCAGAGAAGCACCTGAAATCAGATCCCAGTTCCTGAATTCAGAATCCAGTTTGTATCATGTGAAAAAGTCATGTGAAAAATAAAAACAGAACTCATAAGTAATTATGAAATTATAATCGTAAGGGTTTGAAGAAAATTGACCTGCGCTGGTGAAGAACTGGTAAGATAAGTTAACCTGTGTATGCTGTGCAAAATATGTCCCATACTTGATTCAGCTAAAACACAAAAGAGCTCTTGTTAGTGAAAGCTATACTTGGGAGAAGGAATCTACCATCCTGAGGATGGGCCTACAGTGAAAACTATTAAGTATTGGGGGGAGGGCAGTGAAGTGGATATTATTTTGCCTATAAATATAGCCATGTTAGAACAATTTCATTTATTGTGTTCAATTCCCCTAATTGAGGTAAGTATAGGTTCAAGAGGCAAATTGCTGACAGGTGTATCTAATTGCTCAGGTGTTCCATGTTCCATTAATTGTGAAAACACAAAACAGCTGTGAATGTATAGGTTTGATTGCAGTTTACTTTTTGGGTCTGCATCTTGAGTTGGAATGCATAAACTAAGACAAAGACAAATGAAGACTACAGAGTTTTATACGATAGAAAAGCAAAGTTATTGTGAAAATGAAAGCAAAGATAATTCTAATTAGAATCGTTGCAGAGCAAAGCTACCAGAGGAGAAAGGCGTTGACAAAGACCTGGTTGTCCAAGGAAGAAAACAGACGTTGATAACAGAAAACCCATTAGACCTATGATGAAAAACCCTAAAACAACAGCCAAAAAGTTTTCTGTTAATCTCCAGAGTGCAGGGGTGAAAGTATTTTAGTTTAGTAAAGACAGTAGACTTCAACAGGAGAATTACAAGGGCTACACAGCAAAATGCAAATCTCTTATCAGCACTAAAGACAACGAGTCAAATCTGAATTTGTTAAGAAGTACAAAGAAGAGCCACAACAGTTGTGGAGCAAAGTTTTGTGGACAGAGGAGACAAAGATAAACCTCTACCTAAGTCATGGAAAAGCTAAACGAAGGAGAAAGAGGAACTGCTTCATCTATGAAGTATTGTAGAGGTAGTAGCATAGTTTGGGCAGGCATGATTGCCTCTGGAAGGGGCTCACTATTCGTTATTGATGATATAACTGATAATGGTAGCAGCAGAATGAATTATGACATCTACAGAAATGTTGTCTCCCCATGACCAAAGTAATGTTGTCCAACTCATTGAGCAGCTATTCACCCTGCAGCAAGACATGACCCCAAAAATACTGCACACCTATCCAAGGGGCTAATCGGAAATAACAAGCATAAGAAGTGGAAACTTTGAAGCTGGCCCATCTATCCCCTCTTCTGAATCGTATTAACCATGCATTTTACTTGTTGAAGAGGAAGCTAAAAAACCCCACTTTTGTGACAAGGTGGCAGCCCGGGACATTTTGGAGAATGAGCTGCTGCTCTCAGTCGCCTGACCAGTAACTGCAGGACAGCTGGTCAGGTAATAGTTTAAAAAAATAATGGTATTTTTGTGAAGAGTATCAAGAAGAGAGTATCGACTGCCATTTGGTTTTAATACCAGTAGGCTTCCTGGCTGCTCAACAGGATAGTTAAGAATCGAAGTCAGGAGCTCAAAAAGGCTTTTATTTTCTTTTGGTTTGCTTGGTGGCTGTTTTTCTCCTGAGCCGTAAATAAAGAGAACAACTTTTTTAACATTATGGCTGTGTTAGTGTATCTTCTGCCCTGGTCCCACCTTTTTCAAAAATCCGTTACAACTTGCCCAGTGGAGTGTCGCACCTCAAACAAGCAACAAAAGAACGTGACTGCAGCTAAGACTTGGATGTTTAACAAGGCTCACTTTTCTGAGAAAAGGGAGGGATGAGAGAGCCTTTAACAACTGGGGCTTGAGAAGCACTCGAAAAAAGGACTCCTGCCAAAAACAAGGTCTTCATGTGCCAGCTCTGGCTTGTGTGCTGCTGGGGCAGAGACCGCCGACAAACATGACTTCAGTCGAGATATTGTTCTTATCAAAGACACATGGGAGTGATCCTTTTTTATTTAGCAGAGCTAGATATGCTGAACTGTTTGTATACAGCTTGCAAACTAGGAAGGTTCTGTCATTTTTTATCTTCAAACTGCCTCTGTGAAACTGTTACTCCAACTGTTGCCATTCTCAAGCAGGATAGCATTTTCAGCATTTCAGCATTGTAGCAAAGACTAGGCAAAGCATCTAAAAAGGAACATATTAAGAGTCAGGTAATGTTGATGGGTCACAGATTTGAAGAAGTCATTCCACGTAAGGGGTAGTAGTAAAAAACCTTTTACTTTAGTTTAATTTACTTTAGGTTAATTTGTCCCAATACTTATGTGGGCCTGTAATTGTTAAAACAGTGTTTAACATGTATGCTTAAAAATATCCCAAAATAAATGCTAATATTCTGTACTTTTTAATCTTATTTGTCTTTGGATCTGAAATACAAATTTCAATATTACACAGCAAAAATGACAAGGTTAATTTCACTGTCTCAATACTTATGCATTACACTGTAACACACTGTCTCATCTGAGGGCAGAAAATATATTTCTTAATTATAGGAGTGACTCACATTGATGATCAGGGTAAGGGGTTCTCCTGGGTGGTGTTTGATCAGTCTCTCCTTGCTGGCGGTGTGGAACTGAGGGTCCCCCAGATATTCCAGGGAAAAGAGGCCGCTGTGAGGCTCGTCCTCATCCTCCAGCCCATAGGGAGCAGCAGGACTTTCCCGTGTGTACAGGACACCGTTCAGATAAAACTCCACTGTAGCTTTCATAGGATGCAGAGCTGGTGGGGACTGGCAGCTGATAATGTAGTTTGTATGAACGTAGCATTGCTGAAAGGAACATTCACAGTTACATTACAAAATGACTTCCTCCTGGGACCCAGAATATCACAAGGGGTATAAAAACTCTAACCTAAGCAACCCTGTTCTGCTAGTAGTCACTAACATACTCCTGGCCACCAACATACCAACCTGTCAGCCAACATTAAATATTGTATACTACTCTTTGCTAGGATCCCGAGATATAGTTTCATACATTTTAACAGATATACAAATAGCAGGAAATTCAGTTAAGTATCTGAAGAATGTCAAGATATTTAAACCGGGTAGCATATTTAGTTTAAGTGTTCTGACTTATAATGATAGTAATCAGAAGCACAGACATCACACTTACAGCTTGCTCTCTGCTTTCTTTGACCTCCATAGTGACATTCTGTACGAGATTGAAACCATGTCCCATCACTGTGATTGTTCTTCCTCCACTGATAAAAAACAGACAATTTGAATAGCAATTCAAAGCCATGGAGGAGACACTCAAGAAAACAATTCCCCATACTGCATATATCATTAACTCACAGTTTGAAAGCTTAAGAGGCTTTTAGTTTGACAACTTGTTTAAAATTCTCGAAAAGAGTCTTAAGATCTAATGGATGCTTTGAAGATAGATTCACTACTATATATCATTATGGGGCATTTTCAGAAAATAGTTAACGTAATAGATTACACTTTAAAGGCAGGTTTACAATTCAATATTGTCATTTCTTATTTATCTGGTAATATGAAGAGTTAGTTTGCATTTCCCTGAAAACCTGCAGCTGGTGGTGGAGAAAGGTGATTACAGTATACCCTTGGTATACAGTATAATATACTACTTTACTATTTCTGATTTTACAGACATAATTGCCCTTCAGCAGACTTTGTCTGTTAAATCTGAAGTCTAGTCCTTTAAACCGAGGGTTTACTGTATCGTCATTAGTACATTATAATGCTTCTGAAGAGGTACTGCACCTGAGATGGCTTGTTCCTGGCCTGATGGCCACTATGTCAGGGTTTTTCTCGTAAGTGTACTGGGTGACCCACTTTGAGTTTTGACAAGGGGTTTCCTCAAACTCAACGCACACCTGGACAGCCTCGGTCTTGGAGTGCTTTGCTGCAGGCATGGTGCATTTAATAGTGTCCTCTGTTCGTCTGTGAGGGCAGAGAGAAAGAAGGAATCATCATCAAAGCTCAAAAGTACCTGGATGGCAGACCTCCGGGGGAAGCTAAGGCTGCTGCTAGAAGAGTCTCTGTGGGTCTGTGAAGCCACCATCCTTCAAATGAGATGTAAAACCAAGGTCCTGACTCTCTGTGGCCATTAAAAATCCAAGGGCATTTCTCAAAAAGAGAAGGGGTGTTACCCCAGTGTCCTGGCCAAATTTCCTCCTGGCCATTACCAATCATGGCCTCCTAATAATCCCTTTCTCTGAATTGACTTCATTACTCTGCTCTCCTCCCCACTGACAGCTGATGTGTGGTGAGCATACTCGTACGTCCGAGTACGAGCGGACTCGGGGCTACATATCGGTGGTGGTGGAGGGGAGTCCCCATTACCTGTAAAGTGCTTTGAGTGGAGTGTCCAGAAAAAAATGCGATATATTATTCAAATTATTATTGAAAGCAATTCCTAAACAGGTTGATAATGAAATAGTAAAATCGCAAAGTGTGAAATAGTGTAAATCTGCTGCACACTCTGGAATGCTGCATGCCTGGAAAGGAGAGAAAAACTTACATCAGGTCAGTGCATTCCTGAGTCCCGTTGACCTTCACTCTCACCCTCGTGCCAACTCCCAGGTGTCTCCCACTGATGGTGACTTTGGTTCCCCCAGCCCTGGAGCCGTTTTTCGGCTCAATAGAGAAAACCTCCGGCACCTGAAGAAAAAAAGAGGCTGATAAACCACCTTTCGGATTGAAGGAGCACAATCTCTCACTCATGTTCTGCTAGTGCACTACTCCAAACCCAGATGAACGCAGACACTTGACTTTTAAAAGAGAAGAAATGTGTATATGTTCCCCGCATAAAACAAAATGCTTTTCAGCCGCCATCATCTTCAGTAATTTTTCCAATAAACTTTTGCTTTGCTAAAAAATTACATTCAGATATTTTATACACATATCCACGTTCCCCGGGTGGTAATACAGTATAAATATGAATCAAAGTGATTCACATTGTGTGCACAACATAGCAGGCAGTGTTTTCGGATGAGAAATGTATGGCGTTGCATGCTGTCTTATTCCTGATTGCATTTCAAAACCCAGAGTCTTGGTGACTTGACAAATATCTGGTATGGCCCATGGCCAAGCCAGTCTGGTGTTTTGTGGCAGCCTGAAATGTAGTACTTTTCACTGGCCTCAAGTATACCTCCCTTTTAATTCTCTATAACAAAAGACAGGCCTGTTCTCAACTGTCCTGCACATTTCTTATTCCCCAAGACAGGATTCACTTCCTCATGGGGAAGGGGGGGTCTGTCAGGGGCTATTGTCTGAGACATGGTCACTGCGTGACGCGTGTTTATTGTGGCAGATGTTTCCTGGGGAGAAAAAAACTTGGTCGGAGATAAACAGCACATTTCCTTCTTGTCTATGAGCGCCACATTTTAATCTTGGTAAATCCGCAGGGGAAGTTAATTTAGATTGCAGCTATAGTATCTGAATGATACCTCCCCATATTCACCTCTTTTTTTGAAACTTATTTCAAAGAAAACTTGCCAAAAGAAATGTTCGTTGAGCATTTGTGTAAAAAGCAATTGTGTTTCATTGATAACATCCACCCTACAGGTAAACTTTTGTAGTTTTCTGCTTCTTCTCTACTATCTTAGCAAAGTGTCCTAAGGTCACATCAACATCTACATCTTCATCTACAACTGTGATGAAGATGAATCCTACTCCGTTGGGCCCCTGAGCAAGGCCCTTAACCCTAACTGCTCCAGGGGCGCCGTACAATGGCAGACCCTGCGCTCTGACCCCAAGCTTCTCTCCCTGTCTCTGTGTCTGTGTCTCCCTGGAGAAAAGCTGGGGTATGCGAAAAGACGCATTCCTAATGCAAGAAATTGTATAGGGCTAATAAAGAAACATTATTATCATTATTATTATTATTATTAAAATTGATTATGCTTCCTTTAATGCTCTCTTTTGGTGATTTGTATGGAGAGTTACTATTGAAGGGATCAGTTCTGAGAAGGAAACTCTCATTCATATCGAGAAATCTTCAGCCCTTCAGAGTTGGAAAGGTGCAAGAAGCTTGAAGTAATTTCAAGCTCATATAAATCTAAAAAATCCATGAAAAATGAAATTATGGCTTCAAAAGACAGACTCAATATTTCAAAGGCAGAAATGACTCATCTTAATGGTTTACACATTTTAATGGGAGCTCCTTTCACAGTGGGCCCAGTGTTTTGTTTGTCTTGTGATGAAATAAAAAAAAGAATATCCAGCTGAATTTTATTTGTGCAGTGTTCAAAATACAGAGTGAACAGATCACTTTATTTATTTCATCCTATTCGCAGAGCTGCTCAAACATGTACGGGGTCAGTACCATGGAAACAGTAAAATACGTTTTTCCACCACACCCATGAACATGTCAGTTGAGAATTTTAGAGACTCAGTGATTTGAAATCATTATACGGTATGGTTTAGTCATGTTTGGGCTCTGCCACTGTATTCACAGGCATAACCCTGTGAAATATGAATAACTGAGCAGTGAAATGTCTGGAGTTCCTAGAAAAACATATTAAAAACAGTAAAGAACTATTAGCTGCAACAATGCAGAAATTCAGAATAAATGTCGTTAAGGCTTTATATAACACACATTCAAAGTACTCCAAAGCTTTGCACTTTTGGAAGTTAAAAGAAAATAATTTAAAATGACGTCTAATAACATTTGTGCAGAAAGTGACAAGTTCCTTCTTATGGGACCTCTGTGTGCAGGTTTTGTGCTCTAAAGTTTACAAAAATATCACAAAAGAAAAATTAGACTCACCAAATATTTAAATAATTTCTGGGACCTCCCCACCGACTGACTCACATTCACAGTCACCGTATCTGAGAAGGCAGACGCTGAGCTCCCAGTCTTACAGACAATTCTACACATAGTCAGACAGAAAGAAGAACAGTTATTTGGCCATTTAAGTTAAGACAAATGTGTGCACGTGTGTTACTGGGCAGACCTTCAGACAAGTTTCTTGATAAATGGCACAGTAAAAAAGATCTCTTTTTAGCACAATTTTGACAAATATTGTTCCTTCAGTAGATTAAATCTGGGGTTCATTTTACTCAGAGATTGCAAACACAACATAAAGGGAAATACAGTCAAAGGGCATGATCCCCCAAAATCATAGTTTGCAGCCAAGCATCCCAGAGATGCCAAGGGGAATGCAATAGTGAAGCTATTGATCAGCAAGTGTATTAACCTGTACTGCAGAAAATGATGTCTTAAAAACAGTTATAGGTCACTTTATTTCTTAGTGTATTCTCTTGTCCTTGTTTTTTCATCTTTTCAAATAGGTTCTTTTTTGTGTGCCATAGTTTTCTTAATGATGGGTGTTTTGCTATCCCTCCACTTGTAAAAAGGCCTGTTTTTATAGTTAAAATACTGCTATCAATAGCACTCTTGTTTATACTGTATATTGCTTGCATATTTACTGAAGACAGTGAACAGAGAAGCCAAAAGGAGGAGAAAGCATCTACAGAACTTAGAATCTACCGGAAGAATTGGAAGGGGAGAGGCATGCTTTCTTACTACAGTGTGAACACAATTTTCTTTTGGAGAGCAGGTTATTTCCTTCATTTAAAGTTTGGTGATAAAGAATCACCGCCAAACTGTTGTGATTTCAATGTGTCAGAACATTTCCTACTTAACACATGCTGTTGTGTCTAACAGTAACAGAAGGAGAATCTCCATATTAACACTTACTAGACCGTTATACTGCAGTCTTCAGTCTGTGACAAAACTATACACCTGGTTTGAATAAAGTTGCTGAAATTGGTATCTCTGAGTCACAGGTTTGTGTACACTTTCTGTGCAGGACTGTAGTCAAAACAGTATTGTTTTGTGATAAATTTAAAGGACACGGTCCTCCTGAAAAAGAACCACTATAAAGAAAATACATGCCCCTTGAGCTTTGAAATGGGATCTAGCTGTCCTTCATAATCACTTACTTCTCTGAAACAATGTATTGGCTCTGGATAGGGAGACAGTGCACATGTCTGATAGAAACCACGATGTCAGTAAACCTGCGACCCAAGTTCCTTCCTCGTATTGTGAGCAGGGTGCCCCCCTCCAGCGGCCCACTGAGAGGCTCGATCTGCAAGAGAAGGGAGAGAAAGGAGCTGACAGGAAGCCTGGAATGTGCAGAACTAGGTCAGGGGGAAACTTCGCTTCGCAGAGCTGACCACAGAGGCCCAGCTGAAACAGCAAGTTCTGGGATTGCAGCACACTCCTTCAGGACAGGCTGCCTCCAGCACGCTGGCTTTTATTTTTAGTTTGCAGCACAAAAAAAAACAAAAACAATAGCAACAGCAAGAAAGTATCACGCAACAGTAATCTCAGAAGAAAATGCAGACCCTACTGGTGGCCTCTCTGTAATATACAGTATCTTGAAAAAATTAAGAAGAATTCAATAAATAATTTCTTATTGCACCAAGGCACAATGGCATTCTGCCTCACTGCTCTTGGGTTCTGGGCTTGATTGTGGACTTCTGTATAGAGTTTGAATATTATTCCCCATGCTCTCTGGGTACTCTGGTTTCAATAGTGTCTCTGATTTGTCCCTGCGTGAGTGTGCGATTTACTGGCATCGAAACAGGGTGTAATTTGCCTTGCCGCCACTGTTTCCATCTTAGGTTATAGGCAGTATTATGGTTACAGTCAGTAGTTTTGTTTTTGGTCAGTATTATGAATATAGTTAATGCTATGGTTATAGTCAGTATTATGCTTATACTTGATTTTTACTCTGGTCATAGTTAATATTATGGTTATGGTCAGTACAATGGTTACGGTCAGTACTATTGTTATAGTCACTGCGTTGGTTATGGTTAGTACTATGGTTATACTTGATATTTACTCTGGTCATAGTTAATATTATGTTTATGGTCCTATGGTCACAATCACTACTATGGTTATGGTGAGTACTATGGTTACAGCCAGTACTATAGTTATGGCTAGTACTGTGGTCATAGTCAGTACTATGGTTATGGTCATTACTGTGGTTTTGGTCAGTACTATGGTTACTTTAACAGAAAATTGACAGCGATGAAAATGTAAAACATCTCTATGGAATAAGAACCCCTGTTCACCACCTCAAACAGAAGTCTTGCTCAAATAATTATTTCTTTGATAATAATTGCAGCTCATCTAGCTGTGTTCCCTACTAACCTTCACAGTTCCATTATTAGATTAACAAGATTCTTTTCATTGACGTCTCATTTCAGGTTCACAATTTTTATTTGCAGTTTGTGCTACTGTCACTCACAAAACTGTTCAGTTTTAGCTTTTAATGTCTTAAATTACTCACTTAAAAATGTGTACCATATACATCACTTTTAATTAAACAAAATGGGACATCCTTGGAAGAGGAAAAAGAGTTTTGCAAAGTACAGCTATTTCTGTAGTCTTAACAGACAATTATCTATGTCTGGCATTCATTAGAATTGCTGATAAGAACATGGATTTAAAAAGAGTAGCATGAATATATTTACACTGTTACTACTTTATCAATTTCCTCATATCACTTAGTAATGTGACTGCTGTAACCACCAGATATTTGTAGCAATATCAGGCTTCTGATATTTACTACAGGCTTCACTGGATCTAATCTGCAGTCAGCCATCTGTACTCAGAAGAAAAATAAAGAAACACTAAATGTTCCCAGATCTTTGATGCAAACTTATTCTCTTAAGGTCACATCTAACCCATAGTATTATTGTTCAGTGACTTGGTTTCCATTTTTTGGATTTATTAATATATAAATATAATCCTTTTGCGAGGCTTGCATCATTTCAGAAGTCTGATTATTCCATTAGCAGGAATGATTTGCCAGAGACTGACACTGGAAACCAGTTACAAAAAGTGATGCTGATGTATTGTTCATCAGTGTTATTTTTCAGGAGTCAGTTTTGGAAATCATTCTTAATTATGCCCAAGAACAGACTCATGAGACAGGATCTGGACACTAAATACTGCTGTATACGCCAACAACGTACTGTTTCTATACTTTTCCTTCCATTCCATTAACTAAATTAGGTTTTCTGAACACTGTACCGTCTTTCAATCTTTTAGTCTTTTTTACAGTTTGTGTGAGTAGGAGTATCTATCCATCATCAGAAATCTGCACATCCTGGTAAGTGTTGTGGTAAGCAGAAAAATAGATATGACCACCAGTCCATTGCAGGGCTATATTAATAAAGGGGAAGATTTGATTCTGCAAATTAAAACCAACCACAAAAAAAATGTCAAATTACATTATGTCGAATTAATGGCAAGAAGAGCACTATGTATAAATTAACATTAGAACAACAATACTGCACATGTACGGTGTCCTTTTTTATCTGGAAGTAACCCAAAATATTTCAGATGTGACACACTTTATCTAGCATTGTGGATTCAGAACAGAGAAGTGTCACACTAAATATTCACCTTTTTAGTGCTTATATTAATTTTAATTCTGTTCCGTTACTGTGAATGATCTGTCTTGCAGGGATTTCAGTGTATCCTACAAATAACCGTTAAATCCACTCAAAACACAGCAGCTCATGTTATCAAAGAAGCAGCTGTCCTGACTATCCCACAATGTGACTGCAATGCCAATGCCAGCTCTCCCCCTCAGCTTTTCCATGAAGTCAGAAAGAGGTAAATGTGCACCTTCTTTTACAAAGCCTCAGTTGACTATGGAAGCAATAGAGCCCCTAACTGAAACCTATTGGGTGTGTATGTGGGCTTTTACCTCCCATATCTCCGGGGCAGGACAGGTGGTCTTAAGGGGTTGACACTCATCCCTGGGCTTGCACGTGTTGTCACACCAGGAGCAGAAATGGCCTTCGTCTTCCCGTCCCAAGCACTGAGAGCAGTCTGTGCTGCCTGTCCCACAGTTGTACACCTCCACTGTCAGGCATAGGGGTCAGAAGAGCAATATATCATGTCTTGTCTTGTCTTACACCACAGGGAGTGTGCATTCACTCCAATCAAGGTTCAGACACAGACCACTTGCTTGTATAAGAACAAGTAGGTTAAGAGGTTAATTTCACACTGAAAAGTAGAAAGAAGAAAAATCTAACTTATAAAGTAAAGCTTACACACCTGTTAAAAACAGCCTTAAATGCTTTTATTACTTCTCCCTTCCCTTCAGCATAGAATTAACCTCCATGACACAGCTCACAACTCAAATACTTGTATCTATAAATTATGCACTTAACATAAAAAAACAACTTCTCAGCAGGCTTATACAGTATGTTAATTTGAAGCTTCATGTTTCCCATTCTCTTCTCTTTAATTCCTCATTAGAGCAGCTTTGATAATATTTGCATTGCAGAAAGTGTAATTGCGATGCTAAATGGGCTGTGTAATTCTGTTTCCTAGAACAGTCTTATCATAATATTTCTAGCAGGAGAAAAGGTTGACATTAAATAAGCATGCTTCCTGAATTTAGGTCAAATGCAAGCTCAGGAAGAAAATAACTCTGCAAGCAGGGAAAATAGTAAATATTTACTCACTTCTGCTCACTAACTCGCTCTTCATCATCCTCTCAATTATACTGAAGTTACTTCTGTTAAACTTTGTTAGAAAAACACACAACAGATATGTAGCACTACAGTACAGTTTCTGGACCCTTTCTGTTTGTCCCTTGAGAGGTTTAAATACTGCCTGTGTAAGCACTACAGACCTGTGACTGGTAGAGGGCTGTCAAGGAATTTGTCCTGGTGTTTCTTCAATCGCAGGTTGAGATGGACTGTCTGGCTTCTCTTTGTTGTGTATAACTGCAATATTTGACAAGAGTTGAGAGACAGACTGAATTTGTGTGGATGTTTGTTTTTATTTAATTAGCGTTTTTGTACTTATCTTTCTGAATTTTTCCGCTGTTCTGATTCTCACTTGTCACTCCCACCCACCAGTTTTCACAGTGCAAACAGCCACACAGTACACACTTAGTCAGCTGACACAGGCATAATGTCAGTCAACTTACATATCATTTCTTCTGACACAGGCTGCAAAGCATAGCCTTGAACACTTGAACCCATAACAGCTATCGAGATAACATCTTTTGTAATAAATAATACGTCAAATAACAAAAGCATAAAGTAAATGTTAAGCTCTCTTTCATAGCTTAAATAAGCTTACTGTGGCATGACTGAATGTAGGACTGTATCTTACAATTTTATGAAGCCTAGTTGATAAATGCTTACTCTCCTGCTTAAGGTGCATAGCACTGTAACTTAAAGGTCATTAATCATGCAGGAGCTCCTCAGGTATGTAACAACTTAATGAAAAAGAAACATAGGCAAATAATACTGGACTTTTTCCAAATTAAGGAAAAACTTGGCATTCATTTCAGACAATGATGTAGCCTTAGTCTTTAACATGCTAATGCGTCTGAATTTTACAGTGAATTCACAAGAATAAAAAAGTGAAAGTACTTCATCTTCTAGAGAACTCATCTGCAATTTTCTAAGGCATTAGAGTAATCAAAAAGCTTCCGCGGGTGCTACTCTCATACAACTTGTACTCTCTAATCTCATGAGTCAATGCAGAAAAATGTTAATTTGCAAGGTTTTTTAAAGGAGACCCTTGCTGTACCATTTTCAAAAGAAAACAGATCTTTACAGAATTGGACATATTAATTTTAGCATAACAACTGCAAAGCTATCAATAAAGGCCAGAAATACCAACCTGCATTAAACAGCAATATAAACAAAATACAGACAACCGTGAGCTCCATGACAGATGAGCACTGGCTGGAATGCAATACTCACTGTTACGCTGCTGCATTTAATTGTCGATTGGTCAAGCCATGTTGCTTCGTATAACTGATCATTTCCGAAATCACACTGCAGTGGTGTTCCCTGGTCCAAGGAAAACAGAGTACAAGGGGTTAGGGAAACACAGCGGAATAATCCTCGACCTTGTCAGCCAACCCTTACATGGAAACTCTGCACTCGGCTCAGATCTAGGGAAAACAAAGCACGTCATTCACATCAACCACAACAAGGGGGGTTCCTACTCTCCATCGTTGTCCGAAATGTGATCTGGTATGTGTTTCTCTGCATCCAGGCATATAAACCATTTTTACAATGACTACAGTATGTCAAAGACAAAGCATCTTCATGAAACCTAAACTCTATTCCCAGAGACGGTCCCTTACAATACAAAAGATCTAAGCATGAAAGACTGTTACTAGTAAGATACTATGATCTGATAAATTGCATCACATAACCCCATTATCATTACTCATTAATTTTATTTTGTGAGAGAGAATGATCAATTGTAAGTTCTTGAAACAGAAAAGGTTAAAAAACGAAACAATACAAGATTTTCCCCACCACTAATCATTGGTACAACCTTCTGTGTTGTCTCACACAGGGCCCTTAAAATGAAGTTAGACAGTCACAGTAGAAGTACAGAGCAATCAAGATCTGACTGTGCTGGCAGCAGCAGCTGTTTCATTAGCTTTTTCTGGTTATGAGGTAAGCACGGGGTACTCTGCTTCTAAGTATCTTTTTTCAAATTAATTCTGAAATGATTGAGTATCCAGCTGTAGGTGAAACTAAATTGTCCTAGCGGCACTAATAAATGCATTTCACTAGAGACAACAACATCCAACTTTTATTCTTCATTTTGTGAATGTTTGGAATACTTGGTGAGAGAAGTAGTCTTAACCCACTTGATTATTGGGTAGCCTCCTCTTGAACCAAGTGAACCAAGTGGTAGCTGCAAGGTGGAGAGGGGGTGGAGGAATGATGGTTGAGTCAAAGGGAGATTTTTTTTGCTCGATATACTATATATAGCTAAGTTTGTTAATAATGATGATGAGAAACAGCTGTGTCAGAGTGACCTGTTGTTGTTATCCCGAACTTCAGTTAATAACTTCCATTTAAAGTCAAATGAACTTGAGTCTACAATAACTAGACTGGTATTGCAATTGCTGCAACATGATGAAACTCTATTTAATAATCTTTTTGTTATGCTCCACCTCCCTCTAACTCAGCTCCCAAAATGAAACAAAATCCACAAACATAAAAAGCGTTTTGAGAAAAAAACTAAGACAAATATGTGGTCTGATGCCTTAACATATTATATTTTAAGGAGCTTCATTTTACTGTTTCAGTTTAAAGATGTCTTTTGAAGTTCTTCCGACTGTGTGTCCTTTCTTTCTTTGATAATCCTCAATATCACATCTTGCCACAGACAGATACATTTGGTGCAAACTTGTGATGGAGGTGGGTGAATTTCCTGTGTCAGTGGCTTATGCTACAGGTACATGTTTCTACCAGATGCTATTTAAGAGATGTCTTGTGTCTTCAAAGCTTTTCTGGTGCAAATCACATTCTTGAAGGTCAGTTAACTGAAAAGCACATCTGCAAGTTGTGCAGTTTTTAAAAATAAGTTTAGTTTACAGATCATATATGTTGAGGGGATGAAACCAGACATATTCCTTTGGACTGTTCCTTCCCTCAACTAAAAAAGAACCCATTGGATATGTAAGTTGGAATCTTTTAACATACCGTATAAACACTTAATATATGGAAATTTATAAATGCATAAGTTATTTTGGAATATCTATAACCATTTGCATTTCATATTTCTATGGAAATGGTCTCAAAGTCATGAAGGCATTTAGAGTGGCCATTTTAAAGTGATGCCTTCTGGTGTTATACCTTATGGTGTGTATAAACAGCCAGTGGTAAACTGCACTTAGTCCGATACATATAGCTGGAAAATAAATCATACATACTACACATAAACAATGAAACAAAAATTCAAATCACTGTCAGGAGACAACAGCCTCATCTACCTTTGTTAAAAATCACTATTAAGTCTCATCTGCTGTGAAGCCCCTTCAGAGATGCTGACTACGCTGACTAAGCAGCAACAGCTTGCGTCAGCTGAATAGAGATGAAAGAACCTGTACCTCTTTTGTGTTGTTCAGAGTGAGAGTGATGTCTTGTGCTGTTCCAGTTGCCGTTGGTCTAGTCAGCGAGGGATTCACACTTGGACAGTACATAGAGTTCTGCAGTGATGAAAAACACATTGGCATTTGTGTTATTCTTAACACTTTAAAGACCACAGTCGTGTGCAGCATTCGCATTCAAATGGAAGTGCCCATAGGATTCAACACACATGATGATACAGTTATAGTGCCATTTTCTCTATGGCATGTGTATTCAGAACCTTGCATGGTTTTCACATTTTATTGCTTTAAAGCTTGTAGTCATGACACTTTCAAGTTGAAATTAGTATTTGATATACACAAATCTCCTCCACACGTTCAAAGCCATAAACAAAAAGAAAGGGTTAATTAGATTAATATGAAATAAAAATGTCAAAGTCGTGATTGCACAAGTATTCGAACCATCTGCTACGGCCAAACCTAAATTAAATTATGTTTACAATAAGATGAGTGGAGAAAATGTCAGAATCCCTGAATATCCCCATTTGCACAGTCTATGCAAACATCAGGAATTGCAAAGTGCGAGATATAACCCAGATAATGGTGAAATGAGGACGTCCCTCCAAACTGAGCATCCAGGCAAGAAGGAGACTGGTCAGCGATGCCACTGTGAGGCAAATGGGCACTTTGAAAGAGCTACAGAGTTCAATAGCGCTGGCATTCGCAATATATCACAAACTGGCCTGCATGGCTGAATGGAAAGAAGGAACCTATTACTAAAAATCAGCCATCCCAAAGGCTGCATAGAGTCCACAACAAAATACTGGCAAAGTATACTTGCAAAAATGTGCTAAAAGGTTCTGTAGTTACATAAGACCTAACTGGAATAATTTGGTCTACAGTATGTGCCAAGCATTATGTAACACAGCACATCTTCTAGTCACCACAGTCTCCACAGTCCAGCATGGTGATGGCAGCACCCAGCTATGAAGTCAGCTGATAGAGACTTACACCAGAAAGGCTTGTGGCTGTAATTGGTGACAACAGGGCTTCCACCAAAGATTAAGTAAACAAGTCTGAACACTTAATCCATCAACTTATATCATTTTTTTCTCTTTAGTTTTTGTTGACATGTACTGTAACATATCTCACCATCAGAAGTGGATTCAGGTTTTGAATACAATATAATGTTTTAAAAAATGTATATGTATCATTTTGGAATTTCACAAAATGGAAGATCATACCTTTGAAGGCACTGTATATACCAATAGATATTCGAATGTTGTTTTATTCAAATTGAATTAAATATATTGCAAGAAATTGTTCGAGGGTTAACATGCTACTTAAGAATATGTGATCCTGAAGTTAACCTTTAGAAAGTTTGTATTGGAACATAAATAACCTGTAACATGAGGCACGGCTGTTCAGTATACCCACTTTCTTCTGTGCTAACAGTATAACTGGTAAATATTTCTTTAAAATCTCCAAGTCTGAATGACTTGTGTGTGGCTCACTGATATTGTATGGAAAAGATAAGTACTCGAACATGGGGAATTCCACAACACAGTGGCACAACATTCACCCACTCATGTGATGGAGTCATTCAGTTCACTTCCGCAGTGGCCATAAGGCATAGAATGTAGTTTCGACAAGCACTTTTTGTGTGTGAGCAGACGGGCACTATTCTATTTCAAAGAAAAAACCCTTAAGCTACCAAAGTTACAGATTATCTGTGGTGTAGTAACAGTGTTCTGTGAGTATCAGCATGAGAAAAACATAGACATTTACGTTCTTGGATAAGGGACATCTAAGTCTTCTCTGAACCCAACACAATCCAAAGTAAAACTGCTTACTTTGTGGTAGCATCCAGAATATAAAGTATTTGGTGTTGTCTCTGCTTTATGGTGAGATATATTTGCCTGCAGGGATGTTCCTAATGGCTTGTGACCTGGCCAAAAAACTGATGAAGTCAATGACCAAAAAATCTCATTGCAGTTTTTAAAACTGGGGTCTTGCAAAAAATGTAATGTAAAGGCAGAAAATACTGTAATACATTGTTGAGACTAAAAAAATAAATCTCAAGGATAAAATAATAATTTAATCTCCAATCAAAGTGGACTCAAATTTGTATTTGATTCTTTTTTTAAGAAATGCCATCTCGTGTTTACGTGTTATTCATTGATGATCTAGCTTCAGAGTAATATTCTTTAAAAGATCTACTGATATAGTGAGTAATAAATCAATTAAAACATTCTGTGGTGGAAAAATGCTTAGGAGCATGAAATGTATGTATTATGATGTCTTTATCTATATTATATATCTTTATTAACTAACTAAACTTTTTCAGGTGGGTTGCTGCGTTAGCATGCATGGTCTGCAAAGGAACAAGTAATAGGTTTATTCCATACTGAAAACAGAAGAGAGAAAACACAATGTTTCGGCTGTGAAGGCTTCTTCAGGTGTGAGCTTTTAAACTTAAAGTAAAACTCAAGCAAAATCAACTTTTGCTTGACTAATAAATGTCTTACCTCAAGCAGAGTGTCAGTTGGGTTTGTTTTGCGTGAGACACAAGCGCTTCTTTCTAAATTCCAGTAACATTTCCATTTAGTGCTCAGGCAGCTGGTGCACCTGAAAACACAAATTGTATACAATAGCTTTGACAAGTGATTTTTTTAGGAATACACAATACAAGTATTGGAATTCAGTGCCTTCTATTACGTATGATTTATAATGTCCTTGAAGTGAGTTAATCCTGCGAAGATGGTCTAATTTGTTCCTATAATAGCCTAGAACAATATTATGAACTACAGAAACAAAATTATTAAAATATAACTCATCTACTTGACGTGACTTGTGAATCTGTATTAACAGGAAGATAAAATGTTCTGTAAGCACTTAATACCAATGCTTTCAACAAGCCATGCATCAAAATGAAAAACAACATATGTGCGATTTGAAATAACATAGATTTAATTTCTAGAACTGGTGGTACTTTTGATCTTCATTTCCTGTTTGAAATACCATAGTCTAAACACAGTTATCAAAACCACAAAGGATTTCACACTTTTTATCTGGCATAGAGAGAAAAGATCACATGCTATAATCAACTGTCATTTATTCCTTGCAAAGAAAAAAACTGATATGAAAGGACTAAAAAAGGGAGAAACGGCACTTTGCACACTTACAGAAATAGCCCATTGGACTCAACAGCTCTTATTACATTAATAGTAGAATGAAGGACAATAAACACTTTTTAATACTTCATTTTTTAGCAAAATCAACATATTAATACACTGTATCGTACACTGTTTTTAAAAAAATGTCTATACATCTTTAGTCGTATGACTAAGATGTATAGGTTTTATAAGGTTTTTGCCTTACGCCTGTAAGTGTGCTTCTTCATTGATATGTTTCATCTGCACTTTAAATGTGTTTTATCAACTAAATTCAAGCCCTGGATTAAATCATGGCTATGACCCATTACAGACTACAAACAATATACTGTAGATGATGCAGGTTTTTTAAAAAAATAATAATAAATCTTGGATTGACAAGTATTTTTTAAAAATATGTACTGTAGTTTTTACAGTTACAATCAATGCATCATCACATAAGTGGAGAGGTAATAAATAATAACAAATAATCCTTACACTTATATAGAGCTTTTCTGGACACTCCACTCAAAGCATTTTACAAGTAATGGGGACTCCCCTCCACCATTACCAATGTGTATCCCCTACCTGGATAATGGGATGGCAGCCAAAGTGTGCCAGTACACTCACCACACACCAGAGAACAGAGTGATGAAGCCAATTCAGAAATGGGGATTATTAGGAGGTCTTGATTGGTAAAGGCCTGGGGACAATTTGGCCAGGGCACTGGGGTTAAAACCCCTACTCTTTTCAAGAAATGGGATTTTTAATGACCACGGAGACTCAGGACCTTGGTTTCATGCCTCATTTGAAGGATGGTGCTTATTTTATAGTGTCCTCATCACTATGCCACTGTGTAGCATTAGGACCCACACAGAACACACAGTGAGTGCTCCAACACTTCCAGCAACAACCTTAGCTTTCCCAGGAGGTCTTCCACCCAGGTACTGGCCAGGCTAACACTTGCTTACCTTCAGTGGGTTGCCAGTTGTGAATTGAGGGTGATATACTGTAGCTGCTGACAATAGATCAGCTGATATAGGTCTGTACATACTCTCCTCCTAAGTCATTGCTGTTTTTCACAAAGCCCCACTGCGCCTCTTGATGTGAGCATTGATTTGAGGACTGGTGCAATTCCCAATATAAGGTCACAGGCATGCAGAAAACCACAGGCATAACCGAGGTGACTCAAGCCTGCCTATCCCTGGTGGATCTTAGCCAGTAGTGCACTGCCACTAGGGGAATCCTGGGTACAGCCAACCAATGAGACAGAACCCACTAACAGGTATTGGTTTTGAAACCCGCTGCCTGTGGGTGGCGTGAAGTTTGGGATTTATTCCAGCCCTTTCTCAATACAACTTAAAGCTGCATCAATCAGAAGTAAGCAACGTTGCCAACGCAAGCCTTGCTACTGCCTACTGTGAGGGGAATTAGCTGGATTCTGAAAAATGGAAAACTGTTCCAAAATATCATGTGATGACCTTTGGCCAGGTTTACGACATACTGTATTGAGCATTTCTCAGAAATTGCAAAGCTGTTTCAAATTTTCCAAAACAATCAGGGGATGTTTGCTCAGCAAAAGACACAGAATACTATGTTGCCGCCTGGTTTATTTTAGATTTTTCATACTTGGAGTTACAGAAAGCTAAAATTAGATCTGTCTTGCGAGTGAAGTGGAATCAGTAAAGTGGTTATTTTCTTCCGACACTTGTCTGCAATATACTGTGTACGCAGTTGGCTGAGCATGTACACTGGGTAACTCACGGTCTCTTTGAATGAACAATCCCAGTCTTCTCACAGTCATAGATGGTGAAGTTCCCCCAGACAATAGGAGTTCCATTGACCTTGATTGACACAGGAATGACCACGTGATCTGTTAAAGACAACCAAGCAATCAGAACTAGAAAAATAAAGAATACACAGATTTAAAATAAAGAAAATTAATTTCCCAATACCAACAAGCACTTGAAAAGCTGAAACATGTAACATGTCCAAACATGAAAAGCAAACATGACTAGTCATTTAATATCAATACTTTTTGCTATTAATTTTTCAACATATCTGAACCAGAGGGAAAAGAGATGGACCAGACAAAGGCAAGAGAAACATTTAACAAGAAAAACGAACTAGTCAGAGGCCACAACATTCTTCCAAATTTTAAGTTACATGTTGTAGTTTTATATTCTCATCACAATATTTTCAATTATAGGTTTCAATTATATTCCCATTATAGGTACAATATTGAAAATCATTATGGAAACAGATTATATTATACAGTATACTTTGTTTCAAATTATATAAAGTGAGTATGCATATATACAAGCACAATCATTAAAACACACAACAACACATTCAAAACATTAATATTTATTATGTTAGCCCTTTTCTTTATGCTCTCATAAAGCTAATCATTGTAGGACTCTAAAATGTTCCAAATGACCTCTAACAGTTTCAACAATTCATCCAATTGTTTTGGTGACGGTCTTACTACTATGTCCATGTAGCCCCATATGGATAATGTTCATATTAGAACTTTATGAACACTGCAATATCCTTTTGACTTTTCCGTTAACCTCTATGTGGTTTAGACTTTCACTATGTTGGCTGTAAGTTGGAGGTTGCATGCTTTATGTACTGTATTTTTCTCACATCATCTTCTGTTGTTATTAATTCCAAGACTGTACATCTGCCTATTACGTAATGTGTTATCTGCATGAGATCAATTTGTTTTCAGGAAGTCCTTTCATTACTAACCTACAATGGCTGGCAAACACAGAGGGACAATACAGAGCTTTAATAAAAGGTGGGTCAATGAATAGTTTTTTTCTCTTCATACTCCACCCCAATTTAGTACCCATTATATTATTTTAACATGAGACAAATGAAAAAAAGTCCACTCCAATGTACCTACCCTCAGCAGGTTGAATTCTGGGAAGCTTGTCTTTGGGCAAGAGTGGGCAGGTTTGGATCTGAGGAGGTTCCGAATTGACCGCGTATATCGTTGCCCTGGTGGAAACTCCGTTGCCATAGCTACACTCAACCTCAGTGTTGCTAAGATCTGGAACGCTGCCATTGATCAGAATCCCAAAATCCTGGGGAGAGCAGAATTGGGACCAAGCTAAGGAAAGAGGTAATATTTGCCAAACCATCAACCCCACCCTCTCCCATGTAATAGCACACTTATTTTTTAAGAACATATTATTTAAAAAAATATTTTCCCATAGTAAAATAGTATAAAGGTGTACAGCAAAATAAGTTCTAGAGCCATCACTGTATAATTAAATAAATTCAGATCCTGAAAATAGCACGGGCAATTTGTTTTACAAATAAAGAGTGTGGCCATAGTATCCATAAAAGGCCACCCTTTTCCAATGCTTAATGTGATTTCATCAAAACATTTAACAGGGGAAGCCTGTTATCTATAACACTATAATCATTAGAACATAAGAAAGTTCTTATCATAAGTGCTACAAATGAGATGAAGGGTGTCTGGCCCATTTAGCTTGTTTGGTTGCTAGAAACTCAGTGATATGAGGATCTCAACCTCACATGTCTTGAAAGAAGCCAGGGTGTCAGCTATGACAACTAGGCTCGGTAGTTTGTTCCAGACGCCCACAGCCTCTTAGTCTTAGCTTGTAACTACACTTCCCCATAGTTCCCACTTGTGTGCTCTAGTTTGTGTTTCACGGCTGGTGCTGATGATGTCCACTGGATAGATATGCCCTTGAGAGTTGAGAAATAATTAACTTCCTTACAAAAAGATCCCATTTCGTTGCAATTTCCTGGTATGAATAAGCTAGCAGCAAACCATATCAGCAAGAACTCTAATCTGTAACCTTTTCTTAAGTTCAATTAAGTCATAAAGGCACTATATCCAGCCTGCTTCTGGGAGAGGAATGATGGTGGGTGGTTGGACCCCAGCTCTAAGAAGTCACTGACAAACTGGACTCACCTTGATGTCGGTGGCGATGTCGATTTCTCTGGGAGTTATCGTCATGGACGGACATTGCTGGGGCCCTTCGCTCAGTCCAATCCAGAATCTGGGAAGGAGCTGGTGGGCACATTCTTTTTGTATTGAGCACCTGCAGCAAAGGGAAGATGTAGAGTGAGAAGACACAAGAGGGAGGGTTGTTTTGTGTGTTGAAAGATCAAAGCTCCACTCTGAAACTGGCAGAATATGCATGTCCTGAGCGAGACGAAGCTGTAGGTAAGCATCTACCCCATATACAAAAACAGGTGATTATTGGATCTACTGTGTGGGACTCAATGTGATGTAAAGTCTACTTCTTAGGGTGAGTAAATACCGAACTGTTCCACTTTTAAAGGATTTTCATTTTATTTTACCCAGACCGTCCTGAGAAACAAAAAAAGAAAAAAAAACTTGACCTTTGATTTCTGTCAAGACAAAGGGCCTGTAGAAAGTCTTACACCCTTTCTGAAGTAACATATTTTGTGGCCTAAAAGCCTGAAATCACGACGCATTAAATATGAAGTTACTTTACCCTTATTTACGCAACGTAACCCATACCCTCCAAGTGAAAAACAAATGCTCATACATTCTGAAAAAAGAGTTGGAGAAGGGATTACATCATCAGCATCGGTAGTTGTCCTTTGATGTTGGTAACATTTTACAGTGACCTAAATAAGTGGATCTTCCAAAAGCCATCTGCCCCCCTTTCTGATAGATTTATCTCTGAAACTTCCCATTACCTGTGTAGGACATATCTGATAAGCCATAAAGCCCACAATATTAAAAACGATCACGCTGTAGTCCTGGTCAAAAAGCCAAAGAAGAAGAAAAGTTTATTAAATCCTCACAACATTTTAATTTGAGAGTGCAATGTGAAACCAAAAGCCAAACAAATAGGACTTCCTTTCACACACCGAAGAAATAAAACCACTTCTCTAAGTATGGGCAAAACATTATGCCGCAAAGAGGATGTAATGTGTGTTCTCTGAAAGCAGTTTAAATGCTTTCAGAAAATCCACACCAGAACCCATTAAAAAAAAAACTAAAATGTGTCATACAGAACTGCACATGATCATTCCAAAACAGTTCAGCCAGCGAATGCAAAAGTACCTTTCACAAAATGTAACAAAGCCAGAAAATCTTAGTTGTTCCCTTCAGAACGACTGTCTCGCCCTTTTCACTCAACTTCACACTTCACAATAAGAAGTGCCCAAAAGCACTGAACAAGTCCAATACTAAAATGTGTACAATTTCCTAAGATCATCATCTAATTTGGATTTGATCTGAAAATAGCTCCACGTAGGACAATTGTCCAAGTAGGACAATTGTGGGGCTCGGCATCATGTTTAATTGGTGTTTTGAGAAATTAGTAAAGTGATGTCATTGAAAAAAAAGGCATCATGTCTCATCTATCTATTAACAAAGCTGTTAATTAAAAAAGTAATTGTTTTTGTGGATCTGACCAATCCTTTGAAAAAAATGTGTTTTTTTGTTCCTTGATCAAAATCTAGTAAATTGTATCATGGGTAACTGTACTTATATGCATCTTTTAACCACAAGTCATGAAATTACGAAAGAAATACTGTTAGCTTCATTGCAGTGTTATTGTGTTTCTATGTCATCGGCTTTCCTACTTCATTAATTCCCAACAGAAGCATGGTCTGGGCCGTTGCATTAGATTAGTGTGATATAACCCAGTGTTCAAACCAGGCCTGGCAGAGTTTGGCTTGTTTTTTCTATACTGGTGTACATGTAGTAGAAAGGAATTGGGCTGGACCTATTTTCAACATAATTTATAGATACTACCTTTTGTCAATGCATTACCTGTGTCAGTTAAAGAAATGTTTGTATGACCTTAAATGGCAAAATGAAAAATAGCGACGTCAGTACAGTAATCAGCAGCCTTACTGTCTGACCTTATCATCTCTTTAAAAAACCTATGGACCTCAAAAATATAAAAAACAGGAATCATCCCTGTTTTCAAAAGCTCTTCAATAAGTTAAGAAGAAGCTGACTTTACGCACTTTCTCTAACTTTTATCGTGCAAAGCTGCAACTTGACTTCCTGTTGGTGCTCTCTTAAACACATCATAAGAGACGATTACAGTGAGGAGGTCATCTTAGCTGCTAAAAATAACATGAGTCGTTTGTCTGGGTTCAGAAGTAACCATGATATCAGAGGGGCCCTCAGACACTGTAAAATTCAGGATGGGGAAGTGGAAAGCAGGGTTAGATCCAGAGCACACTGGTGATGAGTGTGTGACTCATTGAACATACATCCAAGCCATTTTTGACAAAGGATGAGGGGATCGACTGGCTTGGATTTTTCCAACGTTTTTCTCTGAAAAAAATAAAATAATTACATGTTGCAGTTCACAACTCTTTTGTCAGCAGCTTTGCACCCAAACAAAAAGAACAAGTTCAAGATTTTCTTGACCTCAGGGCCTCAAAAAAGGAAAAGAAAATATAAGCAGGAATTCAAACTCCATGTGAGAGAGGCAATTTTATTTGTTTTATCTTATATTATGAGTTTCTCATCACAGAAAACCTGGGAAAATCTGAAATGTACAAATAGTGAAAATAGCTTGTGAATTAAATACACCATTAAAGTATTGCAGGATTATTGAAGAGGAAACATTCCACTTTAAATAGGGGACGAACAGTTGCATAAAATGATTAATTTAAGACTTGGAAGGACTGCTTTAGGTCTAAATTGCCAGACTCCAACAAGAAAAGACTTGCTTTTCCTGCTACAGTAATGCTGAGTTAATAATACTCAGCATACTGATGTGAAATGATTTTTGGACAAAAAAAGCCTTAATAATGAAGTGCAGACAAAACCCCACTGAGCCAAAATCCATATTCCTCTACTTGGATATTCAAGCATTTTTTTCCAGCAGTGCTCAGAATCATTCATAAAGCAACCTTGCCTCCCTCCCAGTACCCCATTTTACACCAACGACCAACTGTGATCATCTAAAGAAAGGCATAGTTTGATACCTGACATGACATCACGTAACAAAATAAATGCTGTTCAACACTTGCAGTGTGTGAAATTCATTTATAAGTCTTGTGAAGCTAACAGGAAGCCCAGCCTGGGGCCATCTTCTCTCATGTAGACAAAAGGAATCAGGCTCTGCAAATGTCTTCAACCACAATGATAAGTTAGGTTTTTTAGAATCTCAAGTTAAACACTGTTGTTCTGTTCATGACTCGCACGTTCGGTCTTGTATTCTTAAGTACGTGTTTTGCAGATGTATGAACAGATGCCCGTGGTTTTGGTTTCAATATGATGCTCAAAATAGTGAGGTCCAGCTCAAAGAATTTCCCTACAACCTGATGATTTATGGTGTCCTGTGTAAATTACTGAATCTTGATTCTTGGATGCTTACAGTACCTCTTTCTTTGCTCTGATTCCAGTGAAAGAATATTTGCTCAGCTAGACGACATGATGCTCCCTGTGCTCCTTGTGCATGACAAACCTTGCACAGAGGGGTGGTAAACTGTACAATAATAAGTCAAATGACAGTCTGGATACCATGGTTGTGGTTGAAAATTGCAAGTTCCCATTAAAATCATTCTTTAAATGTGTTTGATTCCTTACTTCCCCTCAAACTGTTGGTAAGACATCAGCAATGAGTAACTAAATGAATAACAGCCACAATTGTAACTGCTGAAAGGATTTTTTTTATTATAGAGCAAGCCAATTTGTAATCGCCAATAGTGTTTTCACTGCTAGTGTTACAGTGACAACCCCAGGCCCCTGGGGGTGAATGAGCACGCAAAAAGCTGCTCACCCCCTGATCCACTCAATTTTTTAACACAATAAGGCTGCTCTGCAATATTGAGGAGGGTCAGTGACAATGGATGCAGGGCTGTCACTTGCCATTGTCATTGCAAGCCTAAAGGTGCCAACTCTACCCTGATGGTGCTGAGCTAATTGTGGACCAGCGCTTGGCAACACCTGGGCACAGTCTACTACTGACTTGACCCAGGTTCGATTTCCTTACAGAGCTCAACCTGTATTCAAAATGAGCGCCTTTACCCTTCGATTCAATGAGAAGTCCCCAAGAAAACGGATTTTGGAAAAGCTTTGCAACAGTCATTTTCTTTGCATTCCTAGATCTTAATGCTATCAGAATGGAGCTGCTCTGTACCTGTTCTCCAGAGTGCACCACCCACAGTGGGCATCACCAGCTAAGAGGCATTCGCTGCAGCTGGTGTACCGGTCACAGCTGGCAACCTTCACACGGAGGAGCTGAGAAAACACCAGAACAAGGGCCAAGTTAGTCATACCATGGACCTTGGACAGGGTCCAAATTCTAAAGTACACATACCCACTAAACTTCGAAGATGTGAATGTCTGCAAGGATCGCTTATCATTTCCACATTTAATTCTCTTGACATTGGTATTTGTAGGTCCTTGAGTGAGAGCCAAAAAGTGAAAATCCTTGAGGGATCACAGCAGACAGGACCACAGTAAACAGTAGACAGTTTGTTTCATAGATTGGGAAGGACTGCATTCATATAAGAAAAAAAGGAGTGCTTACAAACATTAACAAATAAATAACAGCAAGTAAATAAAAGGGTTATTCAGTGAATTGACTAAGAAAGACCCAGGTAACTTGCTGGACCAAGAATAATCCTATGCAGTAGTAGGTGAAAGAACTCTGTAAAAACTCTCAGCAAGTCATGGACCTTTACGGCACATAATCGCAAAACTGAAAATGTTATCCTGTTCTTACTAATGAAGCTCCTTTCACTCTGTCACTGTTTTTCGCCTCTGGTACTGGGTTGTGTACCAATACATACATAAATGTAGCTCTGATTCCCCTTATCTTATTTTTCTGCCAAAACGGTGCTACTAGCAGTGACTGCTGATCATATCAAACACTTAGCTCATAAAAGCCTATGCCACGGCCAAAGTGTGAGCCCTTCTTTCTCACTTGAGAGGTGTGTACAATACATTTGAGCAGCTTGCTTTATTTTCACCCAGATGCCGATAGACAGAATTTGTAGATCTGCGTACAGAACTAACAGAGCTCTTAATTCAGCTTTGCGTTACCCCCCACCCCCGACACACACACACACATCTCCCATAAAGTGAAAAAGACGAGGGTCTGAGTGGAAGTCCCCTCTGAACTTTAAAATGAGTCGCCCCACAGCCCCAGCTTGCTAGCCTCCACCCCTAGAACATTGAAAAAAGCTCCACCCCCCCACACCCCCCAGAAAAATGAAACAACATTATTTCCCAACATTTGGTGCTGATAATGGTGCATCCCATTATCAAGTACAATTGTGCTTCCTGGTATCACTGCTGGCTGGGCATATTTGAGTTGACTTAATGTATTATTATTATATATTATTTTAGCTTCTTAAGTTTTATTTTATTCTAATAAGTTAGTTAAGCTAATTATACATTAGCTAACCGCAAGTCTCCTGTTGTCTTTTTTTAAACATTGCCCTTGTTTGCCATGTAAGAGCCATCCTGTGGTTTGACTCTATAAACATCTAATATTATCACTGTTTTAACTATGAGGCTTGGTCATCACTTTGGTCACGTACTTACAAACCAACACCGCTACATGGGAGGAAACAGGATGTAACAGTAGCAGAAATAAAAAGGGAAAAACTGGTCTCATACCAATGAACATCATGGTGTCAAGTTAGATGTACACACAGCAGCTTGTCAGTTTTTAGTCAGTGAGTCACTACTGTGTTCTGGAAATGAGCCATGAGCTATTACAGTCTGGTATTATATTACAGCTTCGTATTACTATAAAGTATTCCTTTACATTTCTTATAATGAATGATGAAGCCATCAAAGCTGATAGCTTAATAGTTGATTCTGACATTGAAATTAATATTCTTACAGTCCAAGGCTGCTGTAATTGCTGTAAGATTGATATTGTTGTTATTTGAAAACTACAGAAAGCAAGCTGGCTGTTTTGGAGTGAGTGACAAACACTGTGGAGTATTTTTTTTTTATTTTGATTGCATTGGTCCTTCACCTGACAGTTCCTCTGGTATTTGAAAACTATAATTTTAGAAATTTCAGAATTCCACACTTAGCATACACTGTACAGAGAACACTTAAAAGAAATTCATGTTTCCCTAAGCTCTACTAAAAGCAAAACCAGGTTTCAATCATTTATTAATTCTGACTTTCTGTTACATTTGGATAAAAAAATGCATTAATAATAGCGAATGAGTGAATAAGAAACTCACCTGACGAGATGTCATAAGATAGAGGTAGTTTCTATCGCTGGGGTCAAAGATCATGATATGATGAACTGACTCTCCTGCTGCTACTTTCAGAGAGCTCTTATTGGCCAGTGTCAGGTTCCTAAGCAGGTTAAGCTACAAAAGAAAAAATTGACTTAAATTATATTCATAGTTTTTTTTTATTCAGTTTCTCAAAACTGTGGAAAAAGTAGATCAGAGCAAATTACCCTATTAAAAAAAGTCTGAAGTGTGAAAATAAATTGCAGGTTTTCGGTTTCCTGTCTTCCATAATTGTTTTAAATTTTGTTTTGCTTTTGTCTGTTATTGTGTAGAACATTCTTTAACAAATTCTGCTTTGCTTCTTCAAGCTTAAATGAAAGGTGATATTTTTATAAAAAGTTATAATAAAATATACAGTATGTATATATATGTTTAGAAAAAAATCACCTAGGTAACTTTTTCTCCATATAATAAATAGCTGTTTCTGTTTTCTAAAAAATAAAGATTAAATTACATTATATTTTGACAATTTAGTAACTTTGTGAATTTTAAAACACCACAAACTAAGAAGGTAGGACTCCATAACATTGAATGTCAACAGGTTCTGAAAACCATCCCGAAGGATTATAGTTGCAAACGAAAATGACAGCATTCATTTTACTCAAAATGACCTGTACTGAAAATTATGTGCTGCATCTAGGTCACAGGACTGGCTTTTTATTAAGGGACTGTGTCTGAAGTGGTCACAGAAGGTCAAATAGTACACGCTTTCCTGCATGTTTTGCAGCCTGAAGCCACAAAGCCTCAGTCAAAATTAAATTTAAACCATTAAAATGATGTATTTGAAACAACAATAGTTATATCTCACAAGACACGCACACACCCAAGAAGATTTAGTAAAGAGATAATAGGAACAGAAGCAATTGCATCTCAGAAAGAGATAACAATCCAGACACCTTTAAACCTGAAAACAGACACAAGATGACTTTGAAAGGTTTTTGCTCCAGAGCAAACTTTGCTTCCGCTTCACTGAATTGTGAGATTAGAGGAAAAATGACAGATGCCACAAGATCTCAACTGGTATTTTAACCCAGGTAATTTCTACACAAATATATACGCATATGAAACAGAACATAAATTAACAGCATGACATAATTAATAATGGATACTATGACACCTTTTTAGACAGAATATTAAGAATGCTCTTGAATGGGCACTTGTATTATGCAATGCATGGCCTGCATGAACAGAGAAATTTCTATCAATTTCCTGGCCACAACAATGCACCAGACAGTCCCACACATTAAGCATCACAACCTCAAATAGAGATGAACCTGATAGAATTGCTTGGTATTTGGCTGCATATCTTGCTAAACCATGCTAAACAATGTGGAAATCCATGTAAATATGTTCAAGCTATTCAGGCTGCTTACAGTGACTCCACATATTTTTGGGTGTTCCTAATATTTTGATGAATTAATGTACCATATAAATAGACCAATGACATTTAAATGCAATAGTGTGCGTCTTTGTCTACAGTATTGTCTCGGCTTCACTCTCTAAGTCCAACCAGTTCAATGTTATCTGAGCAGGAAACATGACTGCTACCCACTCATGAGCTCAGGCTACACAATTGTGTTTCCACACTATCTTCCATTTGGGTGTCATACTATCGTACTGCAAGTTAAAAAGGATACGTGAAAAACGTGACTTACACAAGTACAGCGTGATACTGCCTGCACTCTTTTGACTTACCTTTGGAACCGCTAAAGCAAAATATTTCACAGTACACAAGGTGGTATTTTATAATCCTCATCATCACTTTTTAGAGTGGAACTTTATTGATAAAGTTTCCTGCTTTCAATCTGAGCTATGTTTCTGCTGCAAGGTGAAATCTGTTGTGGTCACCATCCGTGGCATTCTTTCATCACTGTTTTTGTCAGCCACTCCAGACTAGTCCTTCACTTAAGTCTGTTGCCAGTTTGGCTTCAGGTTCTGAGGTCAGTGAAACAGACCAGCTATTTGGCATCCAATTCATTTTCAGATGTAGAGGAACCGAAATTTCACAAGCTCTTTGCCATTTCTCAGACATTGCCAATCAAAAGACTGCTCACCACTGTTTCTGCTAAAGAGCACACGCAATGAGTCAGCTTTTTTTTTGCATGGCTTCTAGTGGAGATCCTTTAAATGTTCTGTTGGCAACGTGCCCTGAGACAATGGTTTGTATCCTACTTTTCGGATTTTACAATAGCAGTCACATTTCACGCACTATTTGAGACGTTCTGCGTCACTGTTAATGTGACATCCCACAAATGAAGGCTCTCTAATGAATCTGATCATATCGCAAAATGGTCCCTTGTCCTACAGCCTACAGTACATATCTTTCATATCCTAGATATGTATTATGTGAAAGTTGCTGAAAAGAAATGTAAGGACAAGACATTGTACTGATCAGTACCCAGACTGCTTGAAACTAATTAAAGGGTTTTGCAAGCAAGCAAAGCAGAACTCTTTTGGCTTTTTCTGTTACACTGTTGTGAAATTTGTTTGGCTGTTACTAGGGTTTTCTTCTGGTCTCACGATAATTATCAATTACACATACGACTGTTCAGAGTTCTCTGTGGCACTGTGCCATCCAGCTCATACAGGTGCAGTTACAGAAATGTGCTTTCCCACGTCAACAAACTCACATTTCATTATGAATACTAAAATGATGTTGAATATAATGTAATATTTATTGACATTTACAGTTTCTATAGCAACCACTAAACTCTCACCGTCAGAGCCAAACAGTCTTTACACATAGTGGCTCTGTTACACTCAGGGAATTTTTGAGTTACACTCACAAGTTCACATTTTGCAACTTTGTTTTGAAGTCACGGACAAACAGATGCTTTGTTTACGGATATTCTGAGCATTTATGGTACAACACAAGTGAAATTCATCCATCAAGAAACTATTCGGTTGGTACAGGAGTCATTCCACAAGCAGCCAAACTTCTTGAAAGTAATAGGAGGTGGAATCATGCTGCTACCAGGATAAAAAGAAGTTGAGATTCTGAAAGTAAGCTATTAGGTGAATCAGAAAACATCTGGGCAATTTGTATTACATTTCATGAGAACTTGTTCTTTTTAGATAAAGATATGCCATAAGCTGCAGATGTAAGGCTCTTTCATTTTCCAAATCATACAGACACTCTGTAATTTGACTGTTTCTGACTCTGATTTTTCTTTGTGTTTCAACTGTAACATATTTGTGAAAAGAGAAACAACAGAAACTAGACAAAACAAAAAGGCCAGAGTTTCTTCCACCTCTGCTGACCATACCTTCCAAAGCCTGCCACTGGCGGTCCCAAGGAAAACCACAGAATGGGTGTGAACACTGTCCACAGCCACTGAGGTCAGGCCCACTGATTCGAATATAGGGGTGGCCTGTAGGGGCCTGCGGAGAGCCAGGGGGTGCTGGAGATGAGCTGCCCCACAGTCCAGTTGTTCCATCTGCAGCTGAAGAGAAGATAGAGGAAACAGTTTTTTTTACAGCAAATACAGTACAAAAGAACCGCATTCTGCTGAACACTCAACTGTGAAATCTCACTCTGCTCATCTCAATCTAAAATCTTTGCTGTAACAAGAAATAAAGGAGATCAAAGTATATCATTTGCACCATAACTGACGCTCAGTTCAGACTTGTCTGAATTTGTGGACAGTATCCTAGGTGGGACTGGGAACGAAATAACTAACGATAACTACGTGATTTGGCTTATTTCTATATTTATATATAGAAATATACTGCTTTCTAAATGTATCGTCACTAATATTCCTTCTTTTGGACATTCTTTCTCACTTCTCACTTCTGCTTCATCTCTTATGTTCCTCAAACCAGAAAAGCTTAATGTCAAAATGTATTTTTTCTACTTTTCCGCATAGTCTTACCCTCTGCTTGAGGGGAGCATATCTATTCATGTCTTTTTCATCAAATGCTTTGTTGTAGTGACCATACAAGATCAATAACGGGGAAGATGCTTCCATGGACAATGACACTGCACCAGAGAGGAAATAGATGGCGATCGATAAATTGGAATCATTGATGAAGACCTGCCTGTGTGGAAGGACACAGTGCATACCTGCATGAGGTTGCTTAGTAACCACTACCACCATACATGGGACTGAACCAGTCATGTTCACCCTTGTGATTGTTTTATATTTCATTGATCCACAGTGTACAGTGTTTTCCGACACATTTACTTAATTTAAGTCAGCTATCTTTATATTATTATTGTTGTTGTTGTTGTTGTTGTTGTTGTTGTTGTTGTTGTTGTTATCCAAGGTACCTTTGTAATATAGGAAAATCACAAAGTGTAAATACAAGGAACACGTGCAGTTATAGTTAAGGTAAAGTCCATACTAGAGTCACCATGGCTTATTGGGCCAGAGATCATTCTGGTTCCTGTAGCATTAAACAGACTAGAGAGCAAACGACTCCCACACCAGTCCAGAACTTAAACAGCTGGATGGACTGGAGCTACAAGGGAAAAGAACCTCTCTCAAAGTACAGCAGCAGTGTCTGTAGTATGGACTTGAATCCACAACCTGACTTAATCATTACCTTATTTCCCATTTCTTCACAGTCCAAAGGCTTATCCACTACACCACCTCCATAGTTATATTATATGAAATTATAATTAAAATAGTATATACAGTAGAGAGCATGGATACAGAGCTGTGTATGTATATCTGTGAATGCACAGACACTCAATAAACTTAATAGGAAAGACAGAAGCTTCTCTCTCACACTCTCTACATCTTGACTTAATCATTATTTTCTTTCTCATAAAGTAAGATGTTCTCTGTCATCATTCCAAAACTGAAAGCTACATTACCAAGTAACACATGCGCTTAGTCAAAACAGGGATAAAAATATTTCAAATCAAATGCAGCATTTCGGATCCTTCTGTTGGTTTTTGTTTTTGTCCCTCACGATTGTTGTTTATTTGAACAAGTTAAATATGTACAGTATAATATATTAAGCTTTTCAGCAGCACTATCTTGTTTTTTTTCTCTGTCAGAACATTTTAGGACATTTTTTGTGCATTATATGAATTAATGAAGAGATCCACTAAATGCTATAATAAAGTCAGCCAACTAAAGAGATTCATGGCATTTCTGTATTAGTGTGATGAGGGTGAAGTGAGTTTAAATATACCCCATAGGTTTTACTTTGTTTTCCTGCCATGTTTTTATACTACACTTTGTTTTTATACTGTGCTTCTTTGGCTTTGTTTCAATGCTGCGTCCCATTGCTGTGACAAATTCACTATGTTACTTTTTTGTTAAGAAAAAAAGATTGTAAGTCAGAATCCTGTAGTCTACCACACTAGTTTTCCACAAAAGAATCAAAAGACCTTTCTTTGCCAAAAATGTTGTGGCATTTTTTTCTATATACATATCCCTTCATGCAAATACTAAGCATCTCACAGATCTACAGCAATCACTAAACATGAAAATTACTCTTGAAAAGCCTACTGTGACAACATCACCGTTACAGGCAGTTTGAGCTGTCTTAACTGTAGATATTTATTGCAGCCACTCAGTCTCACTTCCCAAGAAAGAAGTAATCCCCTATTCTTCAAAGTATTCCTATGAACAGAAACACCATATGATACATGTCTTAAAGAAAATCAGAACTTCTGGGCAAATCTGCCATTCAAAGGAATATGAAGTTAAAAAAGCAAGAATAAAACCTATTTTAATATTTTTATTTTAGTTTAATATTTTTCAATGCCCTCTCCCTCACATACCCACACCTACAGTACCGTATATCACATTTCACCTCACAAACAAATGCTTGCAATCTGTAAGGATAACTGTTCTTCATTATTGTAATACTGTACATCTACGTTTCTCTTGTTTTCAGATGACATTACAAACCAAAAGTCTTGAAAATATGTACTATAGATAGAACTTGACTTGTGCCATTGCTGCCTCTCTCTCACTCACCAAGAATTAGGAGGCCAAGCGAGAGCAACACATGTTAACAAATTAAATTTTAAGACCTGTTTGCATAGTTAAGTAGTATCAAACCCAAAGTGAATGGCAGGGGAGTGAGAATATTTCACATTTGTGTTGAAATATTGTCACTAAGACATTTATCACTCCTAGACAGACTTCTTTTAGTCTTTATATTATGTTTCTTGTGTTATGCTCCAGGGTATTGAAAAGATAATAATATGAATAGGTACAGTCTAGCTAAAGAGCACTGACAAATACAGAAAGATCCTGGGTTAGAATTAAGTTTTAAAATGTAAAATCTCATCTTAAATGTGTTTTCCATGGCCTTAGATTCTTAATCCTTTTCTAAATTATACCTAGTTTATTGTATATTATGAAGACTACTGTATCTACAGTATTGTCTAATTTATACAAAGTGTCTTAAGTTGTCCGGTTTTGAAAGGTGCTATACAAAAATAAGATAGACTTATTGAAAAATCCTCATTCAAAGGTATGATCAACTATCTGCTTTTCTGGGTGAACAGTGACTCATTCATACCATACACACATTTTTTCATCGCACCAATATCAATTTATCGAAGCACAAAAAGAAATGAATAAGTAAACAGCGAATGAAGCAAAGCAGGGTTCTTGAACAATTTCCTTTTTTTTATAACTAAAAAGGGACCTCCAGCCCAGTCTGTTCCTGCACACTATCAGAGCTGAATGAAGAGACGTTTTAAGGACGATTTGACTCCGCTTTTAATCAAGGTGGGATTAGATTTACTGCCTTCAGGAAATGTAGGTTTACATTTCTGTATTCTGGACCGAAGACGGCGTGTCAGTGAAACTGCATCAAAGGTTATTAATATCCACTTGATGAAAAATAATCTGTTCACATCACATAGACATAATAATTCAGCTTTATGCTTTCTGCTGGCTCTCGGCTACCGGCTTGCTTTTTCAGCTGAAACCAATTATATCATGCATTTAACAAGCGAGGCAATTCCTCCTTTCTTTTTTAATTCACGTGGAAACAAAACGTAAATAATAACCAAGAGTGTATATTCAAAACGGAACTTCGGTTAGATACTTTTCGTGGAAAGTAAATTGAAAATGAGAAAAACAGCGATTTTGTATTGGCGTGAATTAAAAATCTGCTCCCGCACGAATTCTCTCATTTTCACCAGCACTGCTCCTATTTAATCAGTGGAGAGCGTCATGTTGCACAACAACTCATATTATTTAATTATATGGTTACTCTATAATTGTATAGTTCTGCAGAATACCATTACTTCTAGGAAAAGAGAGGTAGTCAAACTAGTATAGTTTAGATTCACGCAGATAATGCAATATTTAGCAAAGTTGTAATACTTCTGTAAAACATGGTCTTCTTCATATAGCATTGATAGTGCCTCTTCATATTATTTACTGAAACTCCTAATTTGATTAAATTAAGAAAACAGGTGTTTCATCTTTCCACTGTTCAAATGCTGAGTCATATATCAGTATTGTGATACGTTCGAATTTTTGCTCGCCTTTCTTATTACAAAACAGGTGTAAAATGATTGATGCAAAAAACAACTACAAAATTATTTTACACTATATTAACCAGCATGTTGTCTGGTTATTAACTGTGGTTGGTTCCGTCAAAATACAAAAAGTGAGGAAAATACAGAAATGTGAAAACATGTTTTGGTACAACGCCGATACACTATCAGTAAAACAGTCAACTACAGTTTGTGTAACTTTCAGGTTTCGTGAATATCTTCACAGCACTTAAAAATAAACTATTATTTTGTACATCAAATATATATTTTGATAACCAAAGGTTTGTGCTCATTATAAAGAAAAACTACTTAACTACAGTTATAAAAAGAAATGAGCAAGCTATTTTAATAATATTTTAGGCAATGTAGCTGTTCACAACAAGAAAAAGGGTTAACAGACCGCTGCTTCTTTCAATTCATTATGAATCACTGGTGGAACTGCAGACATTTCTCTATAGTTGACACATTATTCAGATCCAGCTGAGACATGATTGTGCTATTTCGTTTAGGAATAATACGACTTGTCATTTAAAAAAAATCTGTTATACATATGTTAATATATTTACAACTTCTGAAACAAATAAGTTAAAAAAAAGCAATAGCCGGTAAAACGCTGCTGGTCTTAAGCAAGACAGAAATGCTTCCTAAATTGTCTGTCACTGTCAGCAACGTTCTCTCCATCACACAACACTCCAGATGCTTGCGGTGGCGGATTCTGACCTTCTTGGGTTTTAAGAGAGTGTTGGCAAAAAAGTGACTCGAGAAACTAATTTGTGCCTTGTGAACAATGGCATTATATGGTGAATGCATGGGCCTGTGGGCGAAAGAGGTTTCGGATACAATCGAGTAGTTTCCACTTAATGTTATGTGAACTGTCATGTCTAAACGTGCTGTCTTGATAGTGTGGGAATCTCGCAATATTTGTGAAGCCATCATCGGAAAGCTTTTTTTTAATCCACGTAAAACTTTCCCCCCCAAAATTCACAAAATAAAAAAAGAATTTTCGAAAAGTCATCAAAAACACGCATCTTCTTTGTGGGGAGGCATCCCACATCCCACAAAGATGTACAAAGATGTACATACACATCCTCAATCGTTGAACGCTTATTGTCAGAACACTTCAGCAAATGTTTTGTTTCAGGCTGACTCTTGATTGCGGTCAGTTTCGGTAATGCACCCCAAAAAAAAAAAACACATAGTTCTATTTAAATGAATATTAATCAGATTAAATTAAATACAACTTCCGACCTTTTAAGAGGAACAAAATAATTCTTAGCGGGGGAACCAGTTTTGAACTCCGCCCTTTCAAAAACACGCAGACTATCAGTCCACAAAATTTCACAGACCCCGCTCCAGTTCCCACAACCTCCAAATACTTTTGGCAGCTCTTCCTCGCAATAGCATAACCAAAGGCAACCGCGTGATCTGGGAGAATGTCTTCTCCGCACAACTTAGCTATGATTCATCCTTCGTAAAATGTAACGTCTGGCAACAAAGAGCAGAGTGAATTTCACACTAATGTACTTAGCACAAATCACAGCGAATGGCCCACACATTGCACACAGCGTACTCCACAAACATACTGTATACAGTAGGTTATTATAGTAGTGGGCGGTTAGCAAAGAAAGCGTATCTCAATGTATTTAAACACGTGCAAATGCAATGAAAACATTCCTTTGACCAGCAAGTTACATTGGTAGCAACATTTTAAAATCGCACTGTGTAATCACACCTTGCAGTTCTCTGTGTTGTGTGCAGAATCGATACTTCATGAACAACATTCTCGCAAGCACAACAAATCAAGCCTCAAGTTTATGGTTTCGAGAAACATTGCCGGCTTTTCTGTTTCAGATCATTAAACGGCGCACCGCAAATGCTTATTGCGCTTGCGTTGTGCTAATGGTTTTGAGTTTTACGTTTTTCAGCAATAAAATTATTGGCAAACCACAGTTTGAACCGCTTGCTTTCTGAGATATTTTACTCACCACAATTTTTTGTTTAGCGACGCACTCCGCTCCCGAGCCTTGGATAACACTGTCTAGCACCTGCACATCTGGAGAACCAGGTGAACTAGAACATTTTTTTCTGCCATCTCTGATAACTTTTTCAATTTCAGAAAACGGGTAGACACACAAAGCCGTGTTTTTATTGGACTTTGCAAAAACTCCGAATAAGAACTCCTCAGGGTTTTGTTTGTCGGAAACGTAGATCCGTGCCGGGTACACTGACACAATCCTATTGTAAATGTTACCGTTGGAGCCGCACTGTAATCCCATTTGGATGTAGGACTCGGTAAGCTTTCTGCTTTCTGTAGCCGACTTTCGTTTACTTTCACTGTCCAGACAAATTCTCGCCAATATACTGTTAGGATGATTTTCTTTCTGCCCCTGATTGGCATCATTGTTAATTGCGATGTAAGAATAACTCTTCTCGATAAAGGCATGGACAAAGCTCAGCTTGTTTTTGGTCTTGACCTCTTGTTTTATTTTAAAAACGTTGTCTTCAGAGGGGTTAATATCATAGGTGAAAAGCTTGGACAGGTCGTTTAAGTTGAGAGACCTGATGGCTATCTCGGGGGTGTTTTCGAACCTCAAGTCTTCTTTTGTATAATTTTTCGGAAAGAAAGGGGTTCCCACCCCCGTGTAGGTGGCCCCGACCAAAAGCCGAGTGTTCCCGGCAGGGCCCCTGAGAATGAGTCCCACGGTTGACGCGTTGGGGTGGTTGGCGGCGATATTCAACATGCTTGGGAAAACGGTCACCTTATTCTCACCCTGCGGGGGAAATCTCACAGCGATTTCAGAAATGTTCCCCAGTTTCCTCAGCTCACAAAACCCTTGGTACACCGATCCACACACGACGACAACCCCCTGCTCCTGGTCGAGCTGCAGGAGTTTGTTGTAGTTGTCAGTCTGCACTTTGGGGTGCTCGCAAATCGTCTGGGGCAACTGCGGTGCATGGCAAAGCAAGCTGTCGTTCACCGGCCCGGTTTTCTCTTCAATTTCGAGGCTTAAAGTCCCGTTCAGTTGATAAATCCTGTTAACTGTCGCCAGATATACCTTTCTGGAGTGTTCATCCACTGCGAAATTGTTGGTCTGCTGGAGAGACGTGAACTTCTGCTGGAGCTGCAGCGCACAGCCAAAGTGCTGGCGAATACTCAAACAGGAGACCAGAATCAAGACGCCAAGAAGTAGAACAACTCTGTCCGAAGGAGGCATTTTTCCTTCTTGCTGGTTTCAGCGCGTAATGCACTGAGGGGTGCATTGAGCAAGAGAAAATAATGTGTTCTTCACTATAACAATCCAAGAGGAAAACCTGTTTCCTGCTTAAACGCCTAAACACAGAATGACGTGATTAAGAGTCGTGCTTCCTTTTTCTTAAAGCAGCAACCACTGTCTGCGAATGATCTTGCCCTTCAACACTTCACAGATTACTGATACCGCAGGTTCCTGTACCCAGGGGACAGATGCAGGGCTCTTTTTCTTTTTTTCGAATGTTTTTTTTTCTTCTTTTCTTTGCGTTTGTGCGAAGGGCAATTCGGGGAGATAATGCAAACTACCACATTAGACGAAAAGTTTTGAATTGGCCGTAATGTGATCAGGTAATTTTTGGCAACGCAACAGGTTTTGTTTAAAGGAAGGCTACCAAGGCACACTAGAACAATTATGTATATGTTATATAACTTGTAACGTTTAAACTTCATAGTGAGACATTTGAGATAGAAAATTAAAAACATGTATCTTAAGGACAAGCTTTAGGTGATTGTTGTGGGCAATAGTAGTTGACAAATATTTCTAACAGGGTATAATCACTCTATAAGGGACTGTGATATAGCCTACATAAAATAGTCGACAAGCATTGGCAAAGCGATAAGGTGAGAAATATTGCGCAATGCTTTATAATAGGACTAAACCACTAGACCACAATTATAAATCAACACAGAGGCGCCTCCCTAGAAACAAAATGCTCGTGCTTCAGGCGTTCACTGTACAAACTGGTACATCGGATAGTAAATAGAAATGTATTAAATCTTTATTAAAATATATTCCTTTGTGCAACAGTGTATACAGAATGATGTGTTTTTATGAATTCTTCAGCCTCCTGTGGTTAAAGAGACGAATATATTTAGCTGGTCTTGGCATTTAATGGAACCAGTGTCCTTCCTAATTATTCAACTCGAGCTAATTTCGCTTTTACACCTGCAGGCTGTCTTGGGTTGTTCACTTTGGTGAAGGTAACACAATACAGTACTACAAACAGCTCAACGAAAGTGTATCCTATTCAAAACGTCCTCAGACACATTTTTTTCTAGTTCGCTAACATACTGTATACCAAGCATCCCTTTAAATGTAAAACACAATCATTCTGTTTAATGCCAATAGCCGATGTGCTTCCCGGCTCCTCACACAAGTGGTCCAAGATTAGCGGAAACCTTCCTCAGGTTAGCACACCAATTTGTTTCAGAACTGATAAAGCAGACTTATCTGATTTCTCTTATTAAGGCGAAGGATGTCTGCATTGTAACGGCTGGCCACCAGTATTTGTATCGTCTTGATAAGGTAGGCTCATTTAAAAGCTTTTTATGATTGTGCTTATCCGTTAAGTGGGTTAAAATTAGAAGCCAGCCAGATACCCAAAACATGGCAGAGCACACTCGGGTTATTATGCTGTCAATTAATTCAAAGCGAATGGACCTCCCACAATGAACGTGTTCTAATAACCCCTAAATACGGAAGTGGGTTATATCTGAGAAACAAAAGGTTTCTTCTGAATCGAATTGGACAAACATAGTAGGGATGGATATCGCTCGTCCGGGAGAGCCACAGCCTTGCTGATCCACCCTTACAGAATCCGGTTCTAAATATATTTAACAGTTTCGTCTTCAGCACCTTACCTGGCGATTTAAGTGATTGCGTATTTAAGAGATTTTAACATACTGTACAGTACCGACTCCTTGTATCTCTAAAGGTACATATCCATCCATTTCCTAAGAACTTTATCCAATATAGGGTCCCAGAGAAGCTGGAACCTATCCTGGCAAGTAATGGACACAAGGCGGGATGAAACCTGGACAGGATCCTAGTCCACTGCAGGGCACACACAGACACAAACACGCACACACACAGCAAGATGATTTTCCCAGAAGTAAATTAACCTTCTAGCATTTCTTTGGACTGTGGATGGAAACTCACATGAACATTGAGAGAACAGGCATACTCCACACAGATAGTGACCATGGGCCCCAGTCCTGCAAGGCAGCAATGCTGATCACTACACCACCGTGCCACCCTCAAGCACCACAGTTGATCAGTTTTAATTTACTTGAATCCATTTATTTTCTAAAGTAGTCCAATTTAATTATTTACCACAGTGATTGTTTAAAATTAATGGTTTAAGGCAGATCTATTTTATAAGATCTTGTTCGATTATGCCTCCTTAGGTTCACGGTGACTATCCCTACAGTATGGAATGATGTAAAACAATGTGGTCCAGAAGGTTTTATTTCAGATTAGATGTTATTGACTTTAATCATCTTATTATTAACATAATCGGACCACAACACCAGCTTTTAACAGCTCTTCAGGTGCTACTGCTTTAAAAAGGATTTAGAAAACGTACAGGCACACCATCAATTAAGGTGTGGAGTTGGACCATCCTATTTTAAAAGATATTTTAAAAAAAAGCATAATATTCTCAGACTAACAAAAAGTTGCATATTACTTACATACCAGGGATCAAATAAGTCTCAGATGTCTAGTAAATTGAGTTTTTAGAATTGAGTGACCGATGCCTATTGGCCTTCATCTACAGCACTAAAAAACGGAGATTAAAAAAGCAAACAGCAACACAAGCTGTTTTATCGTTTGTGAAGATACATTTGTAATAGAAACAATAACTTACATTACAAAAAAATATTAAAGAATGCAACTAAATTTAGGTCGAGTGCAAAGGACTTCATTCTCGGGAACCCCTTTTTTAAAATTACAGATTATCAATCAAAATCGTTAGGCCCAGCGTCCCGGAACACCAAGGAAATTTCCTGTCGCAACGAAGTGTGCAGAGAACTGGGAAGGAATATATGGAGTAAATACCATTTTTCTCCGACGTTAAGAAATGGGAAGATAAAAGCACATCCCTGGTCATCAGTCTTTGCGCTGACAGGCAAGCAGGGTCTGTTTATTTTGGCCCATAGTCCACCGCTCTTAATCAAGCACAGAGCTGGGGGCAGGAAAGTATCCCGATAACACACGGGGTGGTTGATTGCCAGAAATAGTGCTCCAAGAAAACCGAGGCCGCGCTCACAGTTTGACCAGGAAACAGAAGTGAGTAAAAGGTTGAAGGCTATGTGGGTCAGGGGTGGCTCAGGTCGGACGTTGCATCCCGGAGTACTGCAACGCTAAAGTCCTCTATGCTTATATCTTAAGGATCGACCGTATTTAAGAACTGCGCTCTACGCGCATACAGTACGTGACGCACTGGAAAACGACCATTTCATGCCACATAGGGAAGTGTCTGAACTATAGAGGCTGTCAATAATGTTTGAAAACTTACCCTTTGTTTCAAAATGTAATACTGGTAAAAAGCAAGCAGTCCAAAAAGTATGGTAAGCATAAAGAAACACGGGATAAAGTGTAGGTCTACTTTGACTGCAGATCTATGGGAACCTGTGATTCGTGCAGCTGAGCGTCTAAATTACATTTACTGTTTGTCTAACAGATAAGGAAAGAACAACTAATGAAGTTAATGCAGGGTAGCACAACTCCAGTCCTGGAGGAGCAGACGGTTTCTGGTTTTCTTTCCGCTTAAGCTTTTTATGACCTAATTGAACATTATTTGCTTAGTCGGACAAGTTGCAGCATTGCCTTTTGCTTAAGAAGCTGGGGATTTTAAGACGCCCATAAAACCGCATGGAAACTGGAAAACTGTTAATTGAGTTGTCCATTTCCTGCAGTTAACACCAATAAAAGGTTAAATAAAAAGTTCCCTGTGTGTCTCATTAATTGTATTTTTAGGCATTGTGTAAATGCAGAAATATCTACTGATCACAAATAAGGACATGTGGAAGATGTTAGTCAATGACTAATCCAATGGCCATACATCAAACTTCTAACTGGATTGTTTATTCATTAACAATGCATGCAGTTTTACATAGAATTGCAATGCTTTTACCAGTGGTTTCATGTTTTGTAATTACTTCCATCCATGCCATTTGAGTTTAAAATGCAATTGCCCACTTAACTGGGTGATTTTACCTGACTGTTTACATTTCTTTACTGATTCCAGCTTTTTAAAAATACCTCTTGCATCTTTCCCATCTTTCTAGAGCAATAAAGAGCAACAGGGATAATAAATCATCCATATATTTACCTATAATCAAATAAGGAAAAACTATGATGCTCTTCTGAGTTTTGATGTCTCTGTTGACATTTCCTTTTTTTGTCAAACATTCATCCATTTTCCAACACAGAATCATGGGGGAGCTGGAGCCCATCCTGGCAAGCAACAGGCACAAGGCGGGATACACCCTGGAGGGGATGCCAGTTCCTCACAGGGTACCTGCAGACACACTCACACCAGGCCAATTTTGCAGAAGCCAATAAACCTACCAATATGATTTTGGCCTGTGAGAGGAAATCCGACCACCCAGAGGAAATGCACTCAAACATGGGGAGAACATACAAACTCCACGCAGATAGCACCCCAGTCCCAGTGCTGGAAGGCAACAATGCTATCCATTCTGCCACTCTTTTATCAACTGGTTATTATAAGTTTTGAATAAAAAAAAACACAACAAAACAACTCGCAGTATCCTACACCCACCAGGTTCTGCCAAAGTACTCATAGTGTGAATTCAGACACCTATGACTGAAGTACCATTAAAAAAATAATAATTTGACAATGTTCTCAGCAATGTTTCCAAATCCAAGCCTCCATAGTCATGTCATTGGCACCATGGCCCCGTATAAATAAGGCATCTGTATCAATAAGGCCAAAATACAGTAGGTGAGGCTCCAGTGATACTGGGGGGAGAATTCAGAGGTTCCTAATGCAGAGCCAACACATTTTTAGTTGTACTAACTAATTCTCCATTTCTGTAGCTCAGAGAAACCAGGATGGGAGTTATCATTTGGCGAGAGTGCTAGGTGAGAGCATGCAATATCCTTGTTTAGAACAGTGGACAAAGTAGAGGAAACCTGTTTCCAAAACATAAACCCTCTCTCCCACAACACGGGCAAGAAGTTGTCTTGTAGTGACCCACCAGAGCTTACACTTCCTGCCGAGATTTCCAATTAAGCACAAAGCAGTGAATAAAGGCTCAAAGAGGGAAATAACAATGCAAGCACACATAGAAAAATCTTCATAGATTTTTAGTCGCATTTTCCCTGCAGTAGTGATCCTTGGAAATACTGCAAAATTCTCACCAATAAATAACGATGCTTTTTGTTTCCTTGCTATGGGTTTAAAAAAAAACATGCTTAATCATAACATGAAATTGATTCCTGTTTTAATGTAGTAAAAAAAGCCAGTGGAACTTCAGATCTTTTCATGTCAAAATTGTGCTGTTAGAATTTTGGCTCCTGACATTATCAAAAAGAATATGCTGTCAGGATCTTGATCTTGTGAGATAAGGTAATGCAGTAATAAGATCCTCCTAGCTCTCTCAGCCATGTGTGTTGCAGTAAGACTTCTGTTTTAACAACCAATTTCAGTCACAACTGAAAACAGACCAAACTTAAAATCAGATTTCAACATCATTTCCTACTGCATGTAACACTGAGATTTTTCCCCCCTTGATGTATGTTGTTTCACAGCCTTACAAAGCAAAATGTTCTTTGAGGTTCTTTTTGCAGTTCACAGCATCTAAACATTAACACTACGATCAAACATAATACAGGCAAACATCACAATACAAACTGACAGATCAAAAGTTGTCACAGCTTAACCTCCAAGACAAGTTAACATTTGGGTATATCTGTGGAATTCTGACTGATTGTCTTTTGTTCCATTTAATAATGTTATCATTTTAGAATTGTTTTGAAATGCACCCTAGATACTGCAATTTATAGAAGCAAGGAAATTGTAATATTAGTGGTACTTAGAACCGAAATGGTATAAACATTCTATCAAGGATATTCAGTGTTATGTCTGAATCAGAGCACAAATTGTGGCTGTTATTTCAAAGTGATAGTGAGGAGCAATTTCCTGTCTCTCTCCCATGATGGTAGTTTGGCAATAAAGCGAGTGTTTGTCTTGTGCTTTCCCTTGTTGTTTCTGAAAACAGTGTCAATTTCTCTGCAGCAGTACTTAACTGGCAAGGCCTGAGAGGAGGGCACTCAATGTCCTCAATATGCTTCCTTTCAGATAAAGCTGAGGTATCTCGGGGCAGCCCTGAGATAGATTTACTGTACACCCTCCACAGCTGTTGGCTGCATCAGAGGCATACAGCAGCTTACACAACTTGCATTCTGGCCAAAAAAAGAAATTACCCCTTGCAAATCAGTGGTCACAAGAGTAGACTACATACAAGTGCATTTAAAAAACAGAAAACAGAAGGCACTTACCCAAAGGGTTGTGGGAGTCTGGAACAAACCACACAGCCATGTTCTTGAAGGCCTCTTTCAAAAAGCGAGTGGATGAGATTCTTGGATAAATTAAATACTAACTACCTAAAAGACTTAATGAGCGAAATAGCCACCTCTTACTTGTAGCCCTCCTCATGGTATATTTAATGCGTGGTTATTCCTTTATTTTTTACAACTTGGGGAATTATAAAAAAATAACTGTTAATTATAAATAAGAATACAATGGAGTGTGTTAGGGTAAATGTGGTACCATCATTCTAATTTGTTTGTTAACTTTTGAACAAAGGATGCAGCATGCTTTGAAATATTAAATCAATATATTGGGGTGATTCTTCAAAAACCGTAACAGTTATATCTTTAAAATCAAATATGTAGGACTGGAAAGTGCTGATTTCAGTCCTGCTGGTTACTAAGAATGGTTCTGGTGCACCTGTGAATAATAGTGCTCTTCAGATACCAGCTGCAGGTTAATGTGGTATTCCTGTTTCGATATCCCAAGGGGTAGGAAATTGTTAATGAAATAATTCTACATGTGAATGGGTAGTGTTGTATGCTGTGTAGGCTGGTATTTTCTCCAGGCGTTTTGGAATCTTTGACTGTGCTGCATCAATGATCCTCTTATTCATGATGCATTTTTTACTGTAAACCCAAATTGGCACTGGAGACATGACATCATTACCAGTTCCCATAGTCTTTTCTGCAGCACATGGCCAGGGGCAATATGATTCTCCATTCACTGGCGAAATTAAAGTCACTGGCTGGTAAAGATAGTCTAGCTTCTGTTACAGTTTTATTTCTTTTATTTATAACATCTCTTATAACAGAATATTTAAATATTTTAGATAACCACACATGCATTTAACTGTTTTTTACAAAGCCAATTTGAGGAAAATAAAAACAACAACAATAAGAATTCTAAGTGAAGTCTATCCCAAATTTGGAGAATATCTAGAAACTAAGAACATCAGAGAGATAAAACAAAATGAAGCCAATTAGCCCATCTACCCCATGTGGAAATTTGGAACACAGGATGTTCATTTGGGCAATTGTAAGTGACCAACATCCAGATATTTTTAAAACTAAAATAGTTTAGAACACGGCTTGTCAAAAAACAAAGTAGAGGTTAACCTTCATAAAAGTGATGGACAGCCACAGGGCTAAAAATCATTCTATGATTGTTAAGACAATCTTTACCACAGTCTAGATTTACTCCACAAAGAGCATTTTAATGTGTCAAATTAGGAATAAGGTCACCTGAGGTCTTTAAGAAAGAAAATTCAAAGGGCAGTACTGCCACCTGTTGGTATATTACTTATCTGGCAACATAATCACTTCACAGGATGATCACTATGGAGCTACGCCGAAATTTAAATTGTAAGTGGTAAGATTATTATTTTATATTTCAAAGTCATAATTCAGATGTGAAGTAATTAAACAAACCAAAATGGCTTAAGAAATGCACAGGTTTTTCATAGTTCAGGCCAGACATCTGTTTTCCTGCTAGATTGTGTCTACCTATTTCCCAGGCCACACTGCAAACCATTAAGTAGAACCAAATAGAGCTAAAGGTATTTTGGTATTGAAGAAGACAGAAAATATTAGATTTAAACATATTTATATGGATGTATCCTATTCTGAATTGTCTTAGTATGTTACAGTACATTTACAGTAGTACAAATACAGTATACAGTATAGTTACTGCACATATTTCTGTGCCAAAAAAACTCTGTTAATGTACTCATTTTTTATTTTTGTATTTAGTTTTTTTTTTTAAAAGCACAGTGAACTCTGCGTTTTGGAGCCTCTGCTGCTCGAAACCCAGACACGCAAACACCGGCACCAGGGCCAATTTTCCAAGAAGCCAATTAACATACCAGTTTGTCTTTAGACTGTGGGAAGAGACTAGAGCACCCGGAAGAAATCCACACAAACATGGGGAAAATGTTCTAAGTCCACACAGACAGGCCCCCAGGAATTGAACCCAGAGCCACAGAGCTGAAAGGCAGCAATGCTGACCACTGCATCAGCGTGCTGCACTATAGGATTCATTTTAATTCTAAATTAAAATTTTAAAGGAGCCGTCTTAGGTCTCCTGGCTCTTATATTCCAGTTATGATCTTTCTCTTTTTTTTTACTAAAACAGCTTGACACTTTTAGTTAACTTGAAGTGAAATTAATTTTCGTAATAGAACACTGTTTCACGTCTTGCATCTCAAGCATTGTATAAGAACACATGAATGTACAAAAGGAAAAAAATAGAAACATGCTTTAGTTAAAAGACTGCATTAAAGCATGCCTTAAAACATTGTACATACTCAGAATTTCTTATCGATAAAGGCAAAGATCTCCACAGTTTAGGTGCTTTTATCTCTTCTTGAAATGGTGTTCCATGTGCCTGATGGGTGCAGTTAATTGTCAGCACCTCAAGGCATGACATCTACATCTGTTTTCTTGAAGTAAGCTTTCAGAGTGTCTTTCTAGCATTTGAGCATCATGGGATCTTAGATGGAGGTAAGCTCCACCTAAGCTGAGAGGAGGCTGTATCTGAAGGAGTCAATTCAGGAGGGAGTCAATGAGGCATCTTCACACAATATCCAGTTCAGTGCAATGTTGCATATTGCATGGAAATAATGGATAATGTGTCCAATAGCTGGTGCAAGAGGATCACTGTGTCAAGGCTGGTTCTTGGTCATGGTGGTAGTGTGTCTTCCCATTTCATTTGAGGCATCACCTGCAGGCATCTCTGGCTGTGTTGCTCCAGACTCCTAAAGCTGGGGGTGATCTGTACCCTAGGGTTGCTGACTTCATTGTAGACCTGGATCTTGGTATCTCTTCTTAGGTCGTGTTCGGTCAAGATGTTTTTTTGTTGTTGTCTTAAGGAGGCTTGTGTGGACTCCATCTCATTGTCAATGCTTGCTTTCTGGGAGAGGTTGCTACTGTTTAAGTAGTCGGCTGTCTCTGAAATCTTTTATTTGTGTCACAGACCAGTGTAATACAGCACTTTGATTTTTCTGCTGTTAGCAGACAATGTAAAAATGCCAAACTCAAAGACTTTAATTCGGGAGTCCGTTCCAGAAACAAGTTCTTACCACCAGATGGTGCCACCTACCTAACCCTCAATATAGGCACCCATTACTACTGCCAAACTAAGATTAACATATTTTATCATCCTAGTCTGGGACTCACCCATTACTCCCCTACAGAGGGACAGTCCAACATGTTTTGTAAATCTCATTAAGTCATCAGCAGCTTTAGATCTGATGCAGGAGGATTGAAATGGTATAACCAAGGCTCAATTGACATAATGTAGCCCCCTGCCTGTGGTCTTATGTTCTTATTTATTGAATGACCCCAGCAAAAACCTGCTGGGCGGTTTCCTCAGGGAAGTAGGGTTGGGAGGTAAATGGTAATAAAAAAGTAGCTTGAGAGATATTTATGATTATGCCACTTTATAAATCCGATCTACACCAGTGCCAAAAAATGTTCTAGTTTGAATGATCGAATACAAGGTACATTGTGAAGCTCATTATTTAACAATTTCATGGACAGTTGTTCTTACAGGGCTCAGTATATACTTTAAATTTTGATATTATACAGGTGTGAAGTCTAGTATCACTTCTTAACAGGGCAGCAACAAAAGCAGTCCAGCCCTGGATACAGGTTTCAGAAGTGATTCCCAAAATGGGAGTTTCCTCCTATTAGCTCAGACAAAACACTGTAGTGCTTTCCTAACACCCAAACAAAGCTGCAGTGCATGTTTTGTCCTTTTCCAAGGTTTTATAATTATAATGAAATCAAAGTGGAAGATGAGTAGGAATATACAAAATAAAATGAATATTTTATCTTAAAGGACCCATTTTAACCCAAGTGCCTTTCAGCTTGTCCTGGTAATAACTTTCATGGACACCTCAAGTGATTGAGCACTATGAAGTAGTTGAAAGCCACATGTTGAAGGTGGTATCTACAGTGCCTTCCCACTTGTTTTCTGTTCTTTATCCTGAAACTGTAAATTAGCAAGGGACTAATCCAACTTTTACATTCTTATACACAATAACTACAAACAGACACAGACCTAACTTTAAAGCATTTTGAATATTTACAAGATTCCCATTGTATCATTTGTGCAATTTGTTTCCTGGAGTTTTCAGGATGCATTTTAATATGCATTTCTGCTGAAGATTTGATTTTGTATCTGGCATGTATTTATGGCTGAAAGTATCAGATCCAATAATAAAAGCAACGTATGCAATTTCAGCCTGTATTGCACCAAATATTCCTAGGAGAAAACTGATCTCTAATCATAGCCCACTTGTTGAAACCTATAGATCCACAACTCCTCCACATTTGCTTTAATTACCATCACATATGTTATTTCACCTATTGAATCCATAAATCCATTTGAAAACCACTTATTCCTGGTAATGGTTGTGGCAAAGTGACACCACAGTGCCTCAGACGAGACCAAATGCTCAATAGAAGGATCCAGAAGCCATGCCTCTATATCAACTGTCTTACTTAATAAACATGACAAAATCTTCTGGCTTCCAGAACATTTCAGTAAACTGATGTTAGTGTGGGAATGAAAAATGTGGTTGCGCTCATGGTGAAAAGTCCTTTGAAACATTAATTAATCAGTCTGGGTGGCACTGACCTGGTTGCTAAATATCATCCAACATGTTTCCTCAATGAGCTTTAAGAAACTTCTTTTGAATTGGTTTTACGGTGGAATAGCTCATTAGCATGACTAACACTTTCAAATATTACCCACACAGAGCTCCATGGTAAAAAAAGATTAAAGATTTTCTTTTGGGTTCAAGTATGACATGTCATAAAACTTTAGAAACCAAACATTTTTCTAAAGTTGCATGATGTACCTTGGAAATTTACCCTCAGGTGGTTGCTTAGGAAGATAGAGTAATTAGAGTAATAGTGTTATTAACTATTTAGAAAAAAAACACAGATCCATCACACTGTATCATACCCATGCAGACAAAGATAAAGAAAACGTGTTTTAATTAATAGCTGAGGTCTTTATTTCGGTTTTTACTGTACAGTAAAATTGCCACAGAACCATCTGCAGCCATCAGAACAAGACAAATGTAATTTTCTTAAAAATCTTCCTTTACAATTAGCAGCTTAAACTCTAAAAACTACAGTGTTACTTTCACAAGTGTCTCTTTTTTCACCGTACTTCCAACCCGTGCTAGTGAGTCAACTTACAGTACAAGTGAAAACACGGTTTCCGGTTAAAACAGACACCTACTAAAGGTACCACCTTGCACACAACACACAGACACATACAGGACGAGGGTTGTTTTCGTCAATCTTCATTAAATACTCATTGTTAAACCGCTAGCCTTCTTGCCACGGTAAAACTCTTCAAGCATCGACTTTTTTTCTGTACGCCGTCGCATTGTAGCTTTGAGATCGGGAACGAAACAAAAAAAACTGTTTTTGAGACAGTATCTTTTTTTCCCATGTTCAATAGTGTTTAATAAGACTTTGCATAAGAAAAACAAAACCCCATATTTAGCTGTCCATCATTTCTTAGTCACGGCAATGCTGTGTATGCAGGGCTTTATACCACTGCATTTCAGAACTAACCGACGAAGGGACCCCTTTATGGAAGGAAAAATACCACACACAAATATCTCAAACTGGAGATTTATAAGTGCTCGCTTCTTCTTACAACATTTTTCAACACAGGAAGTATACCATATTTAGCTCAATCTCTGTTGAGTTTTTTTTTAATTGTTATTCATTTTCCAGGGTTTCTAAATACCAGACTTAAATATCAAATCGATTTTCCGAATAGGGGAACTCTATCAAATAAAAAACCCGATCAAATGTTTACAGCTTGTAAGAAAGTTTTAATAAACTACAAAACAGAACATTATCCTCATTATTGTGCGAAGTCATGCTTTGTTTTTGGTAACTGAAACAAGCATGTTAAGCACTGTATTCAGAGTGAACCTTTGAAACATCTCTCTAAATTGGAGTGCAAACTCACAAGTACCCTTCTTGTGTTATGTGTCAGAACACAGTAATGGTGCAGAACTAACTCCCAAGGAAATTTCAATATCATTTAAACAATTAAATGTGCTATGTTAATATTAACGGTGCTTAGGATATGGAAATTCAGACAGGACAATATTTAATTAAAGACTAGTCACGGGGTTATTGAAAATAATTTACTGATTTCTTTTTGTGAAAATACTCAGAATTCAACAGCAGGGCTTTGTAAGAGTACCTTTTTATACACAAAATCAGAAGGTCTTAACTAGACTTTACAGATTGATCTCAGTTCAAGGGAGATCTGAGATCAATACCTTTTTTTAAACAAAATTGTAGTTCCAGCAGGTTAACGGAAATCATCAGCATGCTTAGAAAATGCCTTTTCTTTCCTCAAAAGAACCCGGGAACAAAAATCTTAGTTACAGACAATAGTAACATTTCAGGAAAAAGTAGCAAAGTTAAACAATTAATTGTTTTAAAACAATTAACAGTTAAACAATAATTTTAAGAATATGCACAGAATCATAAACAATTGTGACATTTTGTCCTTGATTCTTTATTGTTTTTTAGTTTTAATTTTGTTTTGGTTCGGTCAATATGCTGCAGATAGTATTGTTTGTGTCTTTAAGACTGTAAGGTTTTTACAAAAATCAGCTTAGCTTTCTGTCTTTAAATTCTGCACATACAAAATCATTTAATGGCATTTAAAAAGCATGACTTAGGTCAGTCATTAAATAGGTCAGTTGTTTTGAGCCATATACAGACTGTTAATTCTACCTGGTTATTGCTGAAACTGCCTTAGAAAATGCTGTTCATACCCATGAATTCAGAAAGAAAAAATAAACACCAGTAACTACAGCATATGTACGCCATTGTAAGGGGTAAACTAACATTTTATGTTTTACCAATAATAAATTATTTTTGTTAAAAAAGATACTGTCTCAACAGTTAAGTTGGGAATGCTCAACTTTATTCAAACAATTATAAAAGAGAGGCATAACAAAAGGCACTGGAGTTCTTTTGACTGGACCTTTTCCCCTAGAACCATCAATAGCCTTCCACACCAGTCACTGCCATCTATAGACTGCCTGTTTACACCAGCCATCAGAAAGGACCTTTGCAACATGCAACACGAAAAGAAAAAAAGAAAGATTTGTCATTCAGTCTGAACAGTGAGACCTTGTTGAACACACTTCCAACTCGTATCAGATAAGTTGTGCATGACTTCCAGTTAGTGCACCTTTGAAGAAATCGGAAAGAGATTTTGCATAGCATGACTGTACGGGACTTTCAATTCCCTGCGATCTAAAGCCTCACAGCTGAAGATCTGAAAGATGGCCCCTCTCAAACCAGAAGCCCACCTACAGGACAAGGTTAATACAATTATTAACCATCTCCAATCTGACGCGCGCCGCAGCTGGAGAGCTCAGTAGCTCACATTACACAGAAACTGTGACTCTCTTTTCAACCAGCTGAATGGCCAGCATAAAAGCCAGACAGGCAAGGAGCACAAGACGCACCCACCCATTAAACATTCATGACATTATTGCTGATTACTTATAAAACTTGGGATTGATCGTGAAACTATAATAAAATGGAAAGCCACAACTGAGTATTCAAGTCAAGGCTTTTAATTGCTTAATACGTGAACAATGCCAACAGTGTGCTATCTCAGAGGGATAAATAATAAAAAAAAATCTACCATATTTAGCTCCGTACTCCAATTCCAATTCTTTTCTATATCTTTCCAGCCAAAAATAGTTTATACAAAAAGCTCATACGTGCTGGTTTTTAAGAGGTTTTTGGCACAAAGGGTGTTACTGTATATTAAGGATAAAAACAGTGGGTAGTGCAGTCACTCAGTATCTCCAGGGTGCTTGGTTCAAATCTGGCCCAGTCTGTAAGGAGGCCGTATGATCTCCTCATGTTCAAGTATTCTCCCATAGTCCAAAGACATGCCATCTAGGTTGTCTTTAAATTGTCGTCTATAAAATTGCTCCCCCCTTGCAAGCATATGTGTGCGAATCTGTGGCCTGTCAAGGACGGTAGTCCTGCCATGTGCTTGACCTGTTATGGTCTGTCGAGGTCCTCCAAGCAAACGTAGTTACAGCAAATGGGTGGAGATATCCAGTAAAATATGGAATTCTTGATTATCAGTTTCCCAGATACCTTGACATCCCAAACTCTATGCATACAACAATGCAAAAGCAGGAAAAGCAATCAGCTATTTTCTATTCAAGAGCTCCATGTGTATGGCATTGTGCTCCAGTGATCTTATGCCATTTAGTTCTCCTTGATAGGCCATGAGACTTTCAGAAAGAGAAGGAGGAACTGAAGAAATCAGATGCATGGTGTAGGAGGGAGTCTTGCCATTAAATTTGTACTGTTGTTGGCATCCCAACATCTTGCAGGACCATACTCCTCTCCCATGTCACATCACCCTACAGCATGCAGAAATGTGAGGGCAAATCAAAGCATCAGGAAGACATAAAAAAAATTCTAAGCTAAAAGCACAAGTGGGGCTGTGGTTTATAACTCTTGACGCACAAAAAGTTCCCTCTAGGAAAAACTGTCACTGTATTGTCTTCAGATTGCTAACTCATCTGAGTGAATATCAGTTCACTCTTCAAATCAACACTGCTTTAAGTCATCAGGTAGTTCTCTGTCTGTTGGACTGACACATCTCCATTTCATCGGCAGAACCCTTTACCACATTTTGCCTTTGCAATAGTCATTGTGAGTTTTCAGATTAATAAAGCAAAAAACTGTAAAATGTGGTAATTTACATAAATAAACCTCCACCTCTTCAATTCGGGTGTACCAATTTCAGATTACGTTAAAAAAAAGACATTTATATGGTAGTTAACACATCATTATAAATATCAGGAAGGACATCTTGATGCAAAACACATTCTTTACAGTAGTTGGTTTATCATAAAATGTGTATATTAACCTATTTACCAGTCTTATTTCACAATCTTAGTTCACAGGTGAAATGCAAAGCTGCTCTGGGATTGAGGTCTAATTTTAATAAAGTTGACAGTAATAAGTATGGAAAAAAACTTGAAATGCCTGCATAATGCTGGCACAAAACTGTGAACCATATAGCTTTATGTTTCAATGTTTCAAGTCTATGGCCTAGACTTGAAGGAGACAAACATGTTTTAGCAACAGCATTGATTACTTCGTACAGTCTGAATGACTTATGAATTGAATATATTATCCTCCTTCATTTTATAATTTCAGTGAATGTGACCTACATCACACACTAAGCTTGACTTCCACTGCTGCCACTGGCAATCAGAGTAGAAGCCAAATCAGGATGAATGAGCTTTTGTTTTATACTCCTTTCATGGAAGAAACAAGTTAAACCAGTGCAAACTAACTCCCCGCCCATTACTGTAAATAGTACCTCAGGAGCAGGAATAATGAATTAAAGAATCTTCCCCAATGTGGAATTTCAATTTCTTTCAAACTACATACAGCGTCGATCTGGGTCAGCAAAGATCCCTTACTTAGTTGTTTGTAGGATATCTGGTCCTTCTGATTGCAGAAAATAAGTTCCTATACATGTAACCAGTGTAACAATTTTTTCATAGTCTAAAAGCTATGACAATAAAGCAGAAACACTCGTGTTACGACACAGAAGACAATTATTCACAGCCAAGGTTGATTCGAACACTAGCTGACTTTGGCCAGTAAGTTCTGTCCCACGTCGGTAACGGTTTACACCTCTTCCTGCCATTTCTCAAGGTCAAGGTATCAGAAAGAATGTGTATGCAAGGCCACTTTCTGATGGCGACGCAGTAAACAGGATTTGGAAGTTCTCCTCCCCCTCCCCACCCCCCTACTGAGATGGTTCACGCTATAAATTATTCACTCATTGCTTAATTTAAAACAGCTTCTTTATTTCAAAAATAAAAAAAAATAAAAATTACTTTTATCGCTAATAGAAACAGTACGGAAGCACTGAGAGTCTTTGAGCATTACACTCTTCAAGTATGTTAATTTCTTTTTTTTTTGCATGGGGAACAAATGGAAATGAATGGGGTTTCTTAGTGAAAAACATCGGTACTTCACAATACTTTTGTAAAAAAAAAAAATGAGAGCATCTCGGTTATGGTACAATGTGGTTGGTGTTAGGCCAAGTTTTAATCCATTTTTAAAACTTTGGCAGACGCATCGAGGTTGCCACTCCCCTCTGTCCCCACCTCCTATTTCATTCGCAGCAAAAACCCTGAATCCATCGCCTTTTCATCCGTGGAATGTGCTCACGTTTCACAGTAATGGGCTGATCCCATGGACTCCCGGGGCCGCACACTTCATTTCTCGGAAATGGTTCTTTTAAAGCAATCGTCTGAAAGAGCTCATGACCCGAGCTGCACATCCGAACAGAACCCCCCTGATTCCAGACAGGCTGCTTCTTCCTTGTGCAATCCTTTCAGGTTTGTGTAAAAAGGATCTTAATGCTACATGTAATTTAACAAAAATAAGAATTATTATAGTAAAAAACAAAAACGATAGAACTTGATTAAATTCTAAAAATAACAAAAAAACAAAACAACAGTATTGCAATGCTTCTTGCAAGGGAAAAAAAAAATCCAAAATGTAAACAAATTCACTCTGTTCCTTGAAAAAAAAAAAAGGATTTTGCCATCCTTTAGTTTTCCACCTCCTTTTTTGTGCTAAATGTCGTTTTCTTTCCCGGAGGTGTTATCTTTTTCATTTCTCCATTATGTCTTTTGCCCCACATTACTTCCGGCAGTCATGTCAGGGGGCTGGAGGAAACGATCTAGGTATCCTGCTATGGCGTCCCAGTTTTTCCACAGGAAGGCAAGGAAAACCATTAGGAAGAAAGTGCTAAACGTCCGGTTGCGCGTCTTCATGAGGGGCAGCACGCAGTTGGCCACGGTGGAGACGAAGACCAGCAGCACGGCCATGACGGCCAGCAGCACGTTGATCAGCTTGCCCAGCAGGGTCCGCGCGGTGGCGTTCTCCAGCCCCTCTAGCTGCACCACCTGCTGTTGCTGCTGCTGCAGCTCCATCTTGGAGATCCGGGTCTGGCAGGCCTCCAGCGCCTCCTGTGGGTAGGGGAGAGATACAGCACGCGTTACTAATTAATAACAAAATTCATTCCTTACACTTATATAGCTTTTCTGGACATTCCACTCAAAGAGCTTTACAGGTAATGGGAACTCTCCTCCACCACCACCAGTGTGCAGCCCCCCCTGGATGATGCGCCAGTACACTTACCACACACCAGGTATCAGTTGGGAGAAGAAAGATTAATGAAGCCGATTCACAGATGGAGATTAGGAGACCATGACTGGTAAAGGGCAGTGGGAAACTTGGCCAGGAGACCTGGGTGATTGACACCCTACTCTTTTCAAGAAACACCATGGGATTTTTAATGATCACAGAGTCAGGACCTTGGTTTTACTTTTCATCCGATGGATGGCACCTTTTTACAGTATAGTTCCCCATCACTTAACTGGGGCATTAGGACCCACACAGACTGTAAGCAGGAAATCGGTTTGTTATTATGCCCCATGCTACCCAGCGGGCAGCACTGATCTGTTTTTGTTTTTCTTCCTTTGTCAAACAATGTCCTGCGAGAGAATGAATTCTGCTATCAGACAGAGTCAGGACTAGCTTTCTTCTTAAGTCCATTTCCAAAGCAGAAATGACTCTGTCTAGAATAGTACAGCATAGGAAAAGCTTGCTTGCCCTCATTTCCTGCAAAACAGTTTCAGTGGAAAATCAGTTTCAGCCTCTGGACTGCTAAAGCTCATCCATTATGCCAGGGTTTCATTTGTGGGTGAATGGCGCAACAGAAGGAAGAGATCACACTATTTATATAAAGGCTTAAATATTGAAGGCCTGCACTCTCAATGAGGAGCCATGTCACATTTTCTGATGCTGTCTGGCAGGATGCACAAATATTTTAAGAATGAGGCTTGAAACATGCAGCACATCATGTGAAAAACATGAGGCTTGCTTCATGTTGGGAAGGACATTACTGTCCTGGGGTAGGTAGCCAGAGAACCATGCCCCCATGAGTCTTCTCATCCACTCTGATGATGTGAAAACATTATGGCTTTAAATATGCTATTATTCCTTTTCAAAAGCATAAGACATCCAGCCATGTATTTTTTAACAACCCTAGGGTAATGAAACATGAACGATTTATTGATCTGAACAGGGCAAGGCACCTAATGTGCAAGAAGACCTGGTTTTGCTGAAGTATATTTGCAAAACCCTTCTGCAGCGACAATATGCCAGCTGTCTCAGGCAGCTGCAGAAGCCTGAACATGCACTTATATCAGCGCTTTTAATTAACACACCCAGGCTTCCATACAAAAAGATGCAATACCAACAAATGAATCAAATAATGAATTAAAAGGTGCTGTTTGCATTTACTAACACAGTGAAGGGGTTCAATTTAATTCCAAGTTTCAGTGCACAGAAACTACACTAATAGTTCAAAAGCTAAATAAAGGGAATCCAGCATACAACAACCAAGTAAAGAAAGTACAGGGAACTGAACAATAAGGGATTTCAGACTAAAAAACTTGAATATTAGATTAACCTCCCTGAAAGCTTTCAATCCCAATTGATTTTGTCGAAGTGAAGCTTATTGACAATCTCTCATGAGGTAATAGAATAATACTATGCAGGATGTTTAATGGTGTCCAAATCAAGCTACACAAACAACCTAGTTAATGATACGCAAATACACAAGACGTGGCCATGGTCTGAGGAGTTGCTTTGCTGGGTGTGCCAGTGAGAGAAGAGGGGTATTGGGTCTAACCCACCCTAAATAATCAAGCCTTAAAATGTCCTTTACTTCCTTGTGGTCCACATAACCATTTAAAATAAAAATATTACCACTTAAGCCATCAGATCTGCACCTTCATTTCTAGACAATCTTCCAAAAACTGGGCTGTCGTCTTCATCACTATCTGAAAATGTTCTGTCCTAAGGCTGTTTAATAAAGTTGATTCATTCTGTCAGAGCACTCTGCTTATTGAACATAACCCTGATGAAATGTTACCCTGGATGATGTATCATTTAGTAGTTCCTATTAAAAGCCATTAAATGATTTCTGACATAGCAGTATAGTACCATTAGCGGGAACAACGACGTAGGGGAATTTTAAATGGCTAGTGCCTGGACACATTCTTCTTCCAGTGAAAAGGCACACATTAAGCGATCTTGGTGCACGGCTATGGTGAGACTGTATTTAACGACCCAGCTTTGAGAAGGGGGGAGCCTCTGTACCGGCCAGGCCTCGTCTGGCTGGCTCAGCACTGACCTGAATGTCTCGCGCGCGTTCGTAGGACTGGTAGGCAATCTTCTCCTCCATGCTGGCCAGCTCCTGCTTGAGGTTGAGGATTTCGTTCTGATGGAGCTCGGTCAGGTCGTTCAGCTGATCTTCCAGCCGCTCACACCTGCGCCACAGACGGAGACACAGAGACCCGCGGGTCATTGCAGTTTCGCACTGGGGCAGCCAAGAGCATAACTGGCAATGTGGTCTCCCATCAGAACCTGAATACTGTCCATGTTCAGGTCCTAATGGGTGACAGGGCTTTCATCCTGTTATGCACCAAAGCTCTGGAACTCTATCCCTAAGGATATCAGAGAGTCACCTACCCTACACTCCTTGAAATCTAGACTCATAACCTTGTTCTTTAGAAGGGCCTTTACTTAACGGGTTCTGCTATTTAATAATAATAATTATTATAATAATAATAATTGCTTACACTTAAATAGCGCTTTTCTGGACACTCCACTCAAAGCGCTTTACAGGTAATGGGGACTCCCCTCCACCAACACCAATGTGCAGCATCCACCTGCATGATGCGACAGCAGCCATAGTGCGCCAGAACACTCACCACACACCAGCTATCAGTGGGGAGGAGAGCAGAGTAATGAAGCCAATTCATAGATGGGGATTATTAGGAGGCCATGACTGGTAAGGGCCAATGGGGAATTTGGCCAGGACACCCCTAGTCTTTTCGAGAAACGCCCTGGGATTTTTAATGACCACAGAGAGTCAGGACCTCGGTTTTACGTCTCATCCCCGTCACTATACTGGGGCATTAGGACCCACATGGACCACAGGGTTAGTGCTGGCCCCACTAACACCTCTTCCAGCAGCAAAAATTTACCCTTTTGATCCTACTGTATTCAGAGCTCCCATCTATTGTCTCCTCTCATTTTTATATCTTCTGTATTTGTTTATTTTTGTTGTTGTTCTGCAAGGCAATTTGAGAACCCACCTTTAAAGGCACTATATAAAATAAAGTTTATTTTTATATTTTCCACATCTCCAAATAGAGCTGTAGGAGCCAGTGTAGGACACAGACTGGCCACTAGAGGGTGCTCTAAGGCAGTGACACTTAGCAGAACATGGGATTTTTCTGAAGTTACTGTCTATCTGCATTGACATGCTGATACTGTCTGACAGGTACATTTTGGACTGTTATTACTTTAACAGTAGACTCCTATCTACAACAGGGTTAGGAGATACTCAAGTCAGTTTTACTGCTTTGCTAATATACTTAATCTCCGATCTAGGAGATGACAATAAAAGGCATAACTTTTATTAGGCATCAAAACTGATAGCAACGCTGACTAGTGACTTTGTACTTTTAAACTACCCCCTCCCCCACACCATAAGAATATACCCTTAACAGGACACATGAGCTCAGTGAGGTGGAATTTACCAAAGATATGGTGAAAGTAACAGAATCCTTTGGCTCATCTTACATGATTGTTACAGTTGTTCTTTTCACTAAAATATCAACTGGATCTTGTTGTACAACTTCATACAAACAAGTAATATTAACCTACAAAGTATAAAAGATACTGAAACATCAATCACCAGATCGCACGTCATTGAGGTGAAAATCAAAGCACAGGCTGTTTCTTTGTAACAATGACAATGTTCTAGTGTCTATTCAATTTCTTAATCTCACCTCCCTGTCTCCAGTCTCATCTTAACTAAATGTACTGTACATACCCCAGACCTCTCCAGGACTCTATTCTACTCAAAGGTATGGAAGACTAGACAAAATAGTTTATCCATAAACCTAAGGACAGAGTTTAAGATGTAAAAACTAGATTCAGTTTCCATGAGTGTCTTATCCTTTACATTTTTAAAATTTAGTTTACTACTATTTAATTTATTTCATATAGAAGATGTTTTTCACAAAAATTTTACTGTTGCTCCTAAAATGCACATATAATCCATAACTGGAGATAAACAGACTTTTCATAACACTTCGTCCATAACTCAGCTTTTGCGACGGATTTTGGGAGCCAGGTTTTGACAATGCAACTAAAAGTGATTCATGAATATAGAAAACTGCACCATGGATTTCTTCTAAACTTTACAGTATGTGCAAAGCAGTTTGGAATGAGAAAACTGTCCATTATAAAATAACCTATAGGGTTTTATCAGTTGGTCACGAAGGAATAAAGGCACAGAAGAACTACTGATAAAGAAAACCTGGAAAATAACCTGGTGATACTGCCAAGTACTCGATGACACAGGTGTTACTGTAAATCCCCTACCTCATCATTTACAGACCTCCTCCGTCCTGCCTGCTCTCCAGCCCTGACTAATCACAGAGAGCTTTCCATAAATGGTCATTTCCTGCTGCACCCTTCTAAACCTGTTAGCCCAGCAGGCAGAGATACAGGTGACACAGCCTAAGGAAGAACTCCCTGCCCTCTAGGGGTATGACAGGGAGCACCAGCACAAAGAATGAATGCATGATTGTGAAAGATCTAAACCAGGCAACGATACTTATGAGGCATAAGCATAAGTTAAAACTGCTGGAATGTACGGAGAAACTGTCTTCTTTCCTGTTTGGGATCGTACTTCCAATCAAATTTCTCTCCCTTCTGTTTTCAGAAACAATGGCTCCTTTCATGTTCATTAAAGATGAACTACTGTGTTTCACTTTCAAAAAATGAAAGTTATTCATTGGTTATGTTTTGCAATATTTTTTTTTACAATTTGAAAGTTTTTGGCCACGACAGCATACATCTTAACAGGAGAGGATCTAAAATACAGTATTAACGCCAAAAGTTTTCAAGGACACCTGCATTACTGGCCTGTGTGTGTTCTCATCTGTTAGCCTCTGTTCTCAAAGCAAACAATGTACCAAGGCAAAAAGTATCTGTGTTTAGCAGGAGAGACCTCGTCTGTGTGTGGAGAGTTTTTAACTTTGCTTTTGGAAATGTCAACGTATCTGAACTACTTCTGCACCACAGGTAGCCAAAGAAACCCAATGCAAAATTAATTTCAACCTTTTTCTGCCTTCAGCAGAAATGTGTACTTCTTAATGACATTTTGTAACAGAAGGGAATCTAGAAGCTGGAGGAAAGGGCCTTGAACACAAATAGAAAGGATGTCAGAAAAAAAGGTTCCCATAAATCAAGGCATTCACTGATATTATATACAAGAAAACTTCTCTGAAATGTCCTGTCCAGCCTAAAGCACACCAGACCCTCTGAATTAATTCTGTGCTTCTAAGGAAAGAAGCAAATGTCACTTAAATTTCTCAAACAACACTATCCAGCCTTTTTGATTATAGGTTTTCCCCAAACAAATAAAATTACAGGAACAAGTCAAATTCCCTCAGACAAAGACTACTTTAGACTGATCTTTTATAATGGAAAATATTTAAGTGTGTAATACACAAAACACACTGAACAAACTGCAGATAACATTAGAAAATATTTTAAGAACACTTAGATCTAAATGTAGTATTTTCTGAGGCTAACCAGGATGAACTAGAGAAACATCATGCAATTAGACAACGTGAAACAAGTCTACAAGCAGAAATGAGGTCATCCTTCACCAACAGCCCTTCTTGTAATTGTACTTTCCATGTCATGCTACATCCTAGTCAATACTATTCTGAACCACCACATCAAAATATATTTCAGTAGGTTTCAGCACTTTCAAAGGGACTTTCATAGCCTGAAGACAGCAGCTGTTCCTGAAACCAGCTTCAAAACATGAAATTCCCCTTCTCATAGGACCAAAAGTAAATGTGATCACAGATAAAAATAAACGTCAACACTAAGAAGGCTTGTTTCAAGGACAGCTCAAATAAAGGCAATCAGAGGAAGAGCCAAACTGGCCAATAACGGATACCAGATGATATTGTTTACATGGCTGTTTCAAAAGAGTCTCCAGCAAGGCTATGAAAGGCCTGAAGAGGGCATAACGGAGTTGCTTGCCATTCAAGAGTAACAGAGAGCTGAGTCTGTGGTTCATATTACTTATCGTAACGTTTATATTAAGCTTGACTGCTGAAGAAACTTGGCATTGGTAACAACAACAGCAATGAAACGCAACCTTATCCAAACCCCTCAGGTGGTTTCATCTCAGAGGCTCCACATACTGTAGAGGCATAAACTACTTTGTAATGGAAGCATTTGATGTACCGAAACGTGGAGAAACCTACTAACACATCTTCCTCAAGAAGATTATTTAGGGCAGGTCCTTTAACAGTTAAACTACTTGTTTCTGTCCTACCTTTTAATTTATACATACATTATACTTAATACTCAGTTCTAGATTATTTTTCCATGCTTACTAAATATAAAAAAACATCATTAAATTTAAGATGGAAAAAGTAAAGGTTATCAGTTTGATCATTTATAAATTAACATATTGCTTAACATGTTTAAATAAAGCAAAAAGAGGTCCAACTCATGTTTTCAAATATCAGTATGTATATAATTATCTTATACTACTTTCTCTCCGTGCAGAGAAAAAGTCTTTAAATTCATTAAATGTATAATTAATGCTTCCAAAAGCTAAATAAAAAACTATGGCAGTTGAGAAACTTTCATTTACTCTTGTACAAATAAACTTTGTATACAGGTTAAATACATTGCTCTACAGAAAGTTAATTAGAGTCAACATGTTAATGTTTATTTTTCAGATTGAACAACATGACCCTATCACTTCTGAGGGTCAATGTGAATGCTCTGTCATCAAGAAGAACAGTTCTTTGTTGGCTGGTAATTCACAGGTAGGTCTGAGCTCTGAAGCTGTGACAAAGGATCCTGTGTTGTTGAATGAGGTAATACTTTACAACTAGCCAAAGGACACTCCCCTCCAGCAGGATAGATGTTGCAGCCAAGTTTGGAGAAGTGGACTGGCCATATTGTAAGTACAGTAGGTATGTAGGAAATGCATTAATTTCTAGGATTATGCTATAGTCTCAGATATGCGTGACGGAAGCAAATACATATTTATATCAGTTATCTCTTCAATAGTCACTTACACATTGAAATAAGAAACTGAATATTTCTTTATTCTGAATTTAACATTTCAACACGTTTACTAAATAAGGATTTTGTTTTTGTTTACAAAACTACTGATGCCCAATATTGCAGATGTGATGCTATATAAGTTTGCATTTCTAAAAATATGTAGTTAGATTTACAAAGTTGTAGTTGTTTTTCAAGGAACTGAAAAGCTAAGCTTTCCGCGTGTGTATAACTTACCTAAATTAAAGACATGTTCTTGAGTTTTGGCTGCTCTGAGCACTTTCATCTCTCTCTGTAGGTGCCACTGATACTGGCAATTCCCTAAGAAAGTCGACTCTGCCCTGTCAGATGCTATTACTAAACCTGGTATCAAAATTGTGTTCTCTGAATGACAACTGCAATACAGCTGGCAAAAGGAGAAAAGGCTCATTTGTAAAAACTATGTTAAGCAGAAGATCCAACAGGCTGACTCCGCTGGTGCTAATTAATTTACAATGCTCTGTGCTCAGGGGACAACTGTGGCTTCAGTAGAAGCACTACTGTACAACCCTTTTATCATCTACAGTTATACTGTAATGAAAAGCTTTGTGTAAATGTGAGATGTTGTTACTCGTTCTTTTTCTGCCTGTAAACGGCTTTGGGCTCACACAATGAAATGATTCCAGTTGCAGAAAAATGCTGATTGAAAATAACTCTCATTTCTAAACTCTCCTGAAACTAATATTGTCATGCTTTTCCACACAGAGATAGGATCTGAAGCTCCTGGAAATATGCTGCTAATTAATCAGCAAGACATTGCTTCTGGTAAAACCTCTTTAACTTCCCCCTGTGAAGTTAGGTTAGCCAGTTTGGCATCATATTATGAACCTATTTTTAAACTGCTATTTCTCAACCTGAATACAAAACAAAATGCTTGCCAATAGCCTGCTTCAGCTCAGGTTTAAAAAACACCACATTTCTGATGGACTAGTGTAAGGGTAAGTAGCAAGACAGCCCTTTAAAAAGGGTCATGTCACCTAATCTCCAAAAGCATGCCAGTTTAGTATAGATTAAAAATAAATGAACAGATTATTCATTCGGGAAGTGGCAGACAGATTTTCTTTCCTTTGTGAAGCATTACTACACATGAAGAACTTTTAATTTCTTGGTAGGTGATTTTGGAACACAGAATAATATTCAAGAACCAGTGCTCACTGTTTTGAAAAAAAAATCATGACATCAACATTTTAAAAAAGGAAAATGAGGAGCTTTTACAAACATTATTTGGGAACTGATCAGGCTAAAGTACCCATCCATCCTTTAAGCTTTTGGTCAGTAAAAGGGACAGTGCACTTCCTGAAACTTGCAATATGTGCTACATTAGTATCAGTAGTAAATATTGCCTTTCACAACATAAACTACTTATTACTTGGTGCAGGACAGTGCTTTGAATATTGACTCTGCAGCTCAGACTACCAAAGACACCTAACAGCCCTCCCAGGGAAAAAGAAGGAAACAAATACATTTCCATATGTACACTGCAATGTTCCATTAAAGGATGACTTCTTAAATTATTTAAAATGTAAAACCTAAAATTTAACAATCGAGTCATCTGCACTTTGGAATTAAAACAAGAAAACAGGTAGGACATACATATATGATGAGAGCAATAATGCCCCCTCCCTCATCAGCTCAAATACTCAATGTGATTTAAAAAAAACAAAGGTTGCTCCATACCTGTACCGCTCATCTTGTAGTGCTTGCATTATTACTGTGTAGTCTCTCTGGTAGTGAGTTTTGAGGACATCAAAGGACTCCTCCAGTCGGCCCTGCATGTCTCGTATCTCTTGGATCTCATGGAAGAGGACGTCGAACCCTGAGCTCTGCATGTCCAGTGTGTTTGTTTTGGAGCTGGGGGGGCCACCGGGCGCCCCGGTAAAGCTGTTGGCCCCTGCTGAGCCCGAGGTGGCGCTGGAACAGTCATCCTCGCTGCCGAACTTAGGGCTGGACTGCAGCTGGCTGCACACCCCCAAAGGCTTGGTCCCGTCCTCTCCCTGGGACTCATCTAGGGAGTCCTTGAGGCCCGAGATGTTGTCCGCGCTGCCAAACTTGTTGCGGATAAGCGAGGCGATTTCCCGAGGCTTGGAGACCACGGCCCCAGCCGCGGAGTGGGTGGCCTGTGAGAAGCTGGACAGGCCTCCCTTCACACTGTCCACCACCCCCTCGCTAAAGCCCGTCACCTTGGCCCCAACGTCCTTCAGGCCCTGGTGCATGTCCCGTAAGACGTCCTTGGGCTGCCTGGGGATGCCGTTGTGCTCGATCTCTCGCAGCTTGCGGTGGTAGTGCTCGAGCTTGCGCTGCAGCTGCTGGATGGTCTGGGCCGACTTCTGGTTTTTCTTCTCGAAGACCTGCTTGATGCGGGCGCTCTGCTGCTTGTCGGCGTTGTTGGCCAGCTTCAGGTACTCCGCCACGTTGTCGTCGCGCGCCGTCTGCTCGATCTTGATCTGCTCCGTCAGCTTCAGGATCTTCTGCTGCAGCTGCGTGATGGCCTGCTTGGTGCGCTGGGGGTCAGGGGTGCTGTCCACCGCGTCCACGGCGAAAGAGCCATCAGAGCAGGCCACAGCATTGGATGCCTGCGCTAGGCTGCTCACCTCCAGTCGCTCGATCTACAGAACACAGAAAGAGGGCGAGAGTTAACTCCAAATCAACAAGACATTTTGGCCAGTCAATTCAACAACCATGAGGTTATAGTAACTGGCTCTCTTCAGTTTTTCAGAAAACCCCAGAGGAACAAGTGTTTCTGTTTTCCAGTTGTTGCTAAAGTAGAGTTTATTTTGCCCCTGTGTGTAAATTCAAATGTTAAACAACAACAATCTATTAAAAGATAACTTTATTTAATCTTCCTACCCTTTTGGAGCTAAACTGGAAGATTGTTTTGATATACCTCCCATTGTTTGAGAATAACTGAAAGAAGGGAAACAAATCGGTATCTTAAACACACTGCACTCATCTGAAATAGCACAAAAACACAATTTTAAGAGCAAAAAGGACACAATACCAAATAAAAGCAACAGACTGTTTAAAAAAAACCTTTTCTGTAGAGCAGCTTACCGTTCCCATCCCCATTGAAGGTCAGTATATCCAACAAGGAATGTAAAAGTAAATATACAGTATATGAAAACCGACACCAAAAGAACCCATTGCAGTCTGTAGTATTTACTGTAATCGACTCCTGACATCCACAGAAACATGAAAATACATCACTGGCCTATTGCAGATTTAGTAGCAGTCAGCATTCGTTTAAAACAAAGAAAAGAACACGAAGAAGCAGAAACAATGGCACCGCTATAGAACTGCACATCATTCATTCCGAACAGCGGCAGTCTGGAAAGTTCAATATGTCTCATGTAGTGAGAGGTACAGACATCAATAACAGCAACCCTCGTAGCTCAGAGCTTCGGAACTCTAATCGCAATACACCTTTCAGATACGTCAAAATATTGTGCCACTGTCGCCAGCAGTGTAAGCTTTTAAAAAATTCACCGGGCTTGGACAGGTCTAGTCTTAAACTTAAAAGACCTTTAGATATTCTGAATTTATGGGGAAACGTCACTCATCGGCGGCCACTGTCTCGGCTAATGTGCACCGGGACAGTCGGTAAACTTGTTGATATGTAGGGAAAAAATAATAAAAACAGAAGAAAAACTGCAGCTTAACACAATTTATTTTAAGAATGTAGAGTTTCAGGTGTAGTAGGATGGTGTTCTTATTGCTATGCCTATCAAACATACTGTAAACCGACACACACGATAGCGAAAAACAAAACGTACACCAGTTTCTGTAAATGAAATAGGTGAAATAAAATCGATATCACCTCCGAAGGTTAAACACATTCATTATTTTTTGCGTAGTTGCTTTTGTCACAGTAAATAAAAATAAAAATACATTACTTTCGGGACAGCGAGTAATGTACTAACAACACGCAGGACATCAACGCGCTCGCCTCCTATTAGAAAAACTAAATCACGTACGAAGCCGGACGAAGTGTCCTTCATTTACACAGCAACATTACTCCTAAAATAAAAACAGCAAAAGCAAGAACTTAAGTTCATGTTTTAAGGTCTACCTTACCTTTCCATTTGTTAAATGGAGCAGTTTTTCCCAGTGCATTTTCCTCAACAGAGGGCATAACCATCAATCACATTTAAACAGCTCTTACATGCAAGTACAATTCACCAACTGACTCTCCGTGGTTCTTCTAACAGGTGCTCTACGGACTCCCGAGTATTTGTTTTGAAAGTTAAACTCTACCTGTGAAACTAATTCGTCTACTTTTGCGAGCGGCTCCTCCTACAAGGCGGAGTGTCCCACAGGGCCCGATTCCAACGGGTATAACATGACATCATCCCTAAAACCCGCAGACCTCTTTCCTTAAAGCAACAGAGATCCACAATTGTAATTCTCGTACCTTACTTTTCTCCGTGCACTCAGTCATGATCCTCGGGGGTTAAGAGAATGTAAGGCAAATAACACACATCGTAAACGTCTGAGAGCTGCAGACAGGCTGTTGTTGGTTTTTCTAACCTAAAAAAAGTACGTTTCCAACTTCATTTTAAAAACGTGTTACCGTGCAAAAGTTAAAACGTGTTCAGCGACGAAGCATGTTGCTACTGTGATGTAGCAGACAGGACTAACGTATAGCATTGTGAGGTAATCATCCCCTATGACATATTTTTGTTTCACTAGTTTGTGAAAAAACTGATTGAGATGTGAATCGTTATATGACTCATGCAGCCCACTTTCTGCGTTTTACTGAGTTTTGAAAAACATGTTTTCTTTTTTTTATTGCAAGAAATAGACCTAGTTTGATATGAAACTGGAAACGTGTCTAACAAAACTCCAAAACCACAATTTGAGCTGCAACTTTTTTTCGTACAAAACGCTAAAACTAGACATAAATCCATTGACGGAATTGTTGTGAGTCACTGACAACGCACTCTGAAAACTTATCTCAAGTAAAAAAACATCATACCGACACTTTCGCAATAAATCATGAACGCTTATTTTTCTAAATTAAAATTCGTTACATTGCAGGATTACAGTAAATTATACAGTACTGTTAATCTGAGTAATTTCCTTCGATTATGTATAATTAAAAAATGCTATCTTTGTTGTTCCAAACAGATTCAACTTTTACCTGTCTTTGCACACTGTGATTAATCCTCACTAATTTTGAATACAATTAAAGTTATCAAAGTGGAATAGAAGGCCCTTCTTTAAGCAATGGGTCATGGGTGTCTGGAGCTATCGTTCTAGCCAAGAAAACCTGGCTTTCTTCAAGAAAGAGCAGGATAGCTTTCCTGGATCAACTAGCCCCTGCACAACTAAATGAGTTAGGTGGCCTGCATGGACTTACAAATTGTTATTTGTAACCTTATGTTCTCATAGGAAGTGCATAACACAGAAACTCATGAGGAGGTTACTTAGATCTTATTTTGTATCCTTCTTATCTTATCTGTCAAATTTGAACAAACAAAATGAAAGTAGATTGCTATTTGCTGTCACAAGCTCGGGAGAAAGTTCAAATGACCACAAATGAGCCAAAAGTGATATCTTTTCTCTTCCCTGCAAGATCTTTGGAATCACAAGAGCATAGACCTTTGTTCATTGGATGTTTTGGTTATTAAAGAGACCTTGGCCGACTGATTCGTTATTTTTTATCTGAATAATGGACCTGCATCATATCCAAGTGTATCAATAAGATAAAGTGTCTTGTCCACAAACTGTAACTCATCAGTTAGAATTCAGAGAGGAACTATCTAGTTATCCAGCACACACCAAATGTGGACACCAGCAGATTGGTCATGGGCTTAGGTCATTACACCCTGCTCAGGATATGTTCCTTTTTCAAATTGTTGTGCAATGCTTTACAAAGACTTCCCATTTACTAGGTCTTGTTTTGTTTCATTTATTATTTAAGAAGAAATGATACTTCTGAAAAAAGTAATCTTTCGGTTCTAAAGTAATCTTTTGTTTCAGAGGGATATGCCCCAAATACTTTCTCATACACCAAGCTTTACCCATAGAAATGAAATATGTATAAGGCAAATCAACTCCCATGCATTTCCTTAGCACCTGATAACTTGGAAAAAAAAACATATGATTTTATAGCCTATTTTTTAAAGAGATCTGTAGAGATTAAGACAGTCTGACTCATAACTGCAATCATGTTATTTTCCACACAGTAACAACATAGGCTTCTATTTACTTCAGTTGCAATTTCAACCAGACAGGATGGGATATATGTTCAAAATCCTGTCTTTGGTGGCAATCATACCTGTTCTGCAGGAAGGACCACTTTTACAAAACCTGAACTCAGTTACCAAACCAATACCAGGAGCCAAAGAATGCAGAGTTAATCATTAACTTTAATCTTTACTGGGTCTACATTCCAAACACTCTCTGAGAGTTCTACCTGGAAATTTCTGAAACTAAAAGTATGACCAACAAAGTCGTTTTTTTACTGAGCAATTGATCTACGTCTTGCTGTTAGACTGTAGTTCAACATTACTTGTGAATTAACCACTTCATTTGAGGAAAATTCATGGACAAATTACAATCCAATTAACTTCTTTGTTCAAGGAAATATTAAGCAATAACTCTGCAATTAACATCTCACAATGTAACATATAAAATAATATTTTATAAGGTCCAAAGTCTTGATTTAGATAAAGATTTTTCTTTAAATGCAATAGATGAAGACAAGAGTTTAAAAGAGTTTTAAATGTTTGTTTTATAATTACCCCGTAAAACGGAAGTATAGACATAACATCCGCAGGTGGTGAGGGTGGGCACCAACATATCCTCTACCCTGACTCTAAACACTGAAGCCCCCCAAGGCTGTGTGCTTAGCCCTGTCCTCTACTCCTTATTTACTCATGATTGTGTCGCCAGGCATAACTCAAACTCCATCATTAAGTTTGAGGACGATACAACAGTCATCGGCCTGATCACAGATGGTGAAGAGTCTGCGTACAGGGAGGAGGTTGAAACCCTGGCAGCATGGTGCCAGGAGAACGACCTCTCTCTCAACATCAGTTAGACTAAGGAGACAATTGTGGACTATAGAAAACACCAGAGAGGAAATCACACACCTATCTACATCAGTGGGACTGCAGTGGAGAGGGTCAGCAGTTTTAAGTTCCTGGGAGTTAACATCTCAGAGGACTTAACCTGGACCCACCACACCAACACTATGGTCAAAACAGAACGGCAGCACCTATTCTTTCTCTGTAGCCTAAAGAGGTTTGGCATGCCATCACATATCCAGGCCAACTTCTACAGGTGCACTATTTAGAGCATCCTGACTGGTTGCATCACTGCCTGGAATGGGAACTGCTCCGCCCGGGATTGCAAAGTACTGCAGAGGGTGGTGAAGTCAGCACAGCTCATTACCGGCTGTGAGCTACCAAACATCCAGGATATCTACTCAGCTAGATGTCTGAAGAAGGCCAGGTCCATTCTCAAGGACCCCAGTCATCCCAGTCACAAACTGTTTTCCCTCCTACCGTCTGGAAAAATTTACCAAAGCATTCGGTCCAAGTCCAACAGACTACGGAACAGCTTCTACCTCCAGGCAATAAGACTGCTAAATAGCCAACCTACAGCTCCTTTAGCAAATCACCTGTAATGGCTACATGGACACACAGTTTTCACTGTATTCAGCATAACCGCACTACTTGTATATAATAATAATAATAATAATAATAATAATAATAATAATAGCTTACACATATATAGCGCTTTTCTGGACACTCCACTCAAAGCGCTTTACAGGTAAAGGGGATCCCCTCCACCACCACCCATGTGCAGCATCCACCTGGATGATGCGACGGCAGCCATAGTGCGCCAGAACGCTCACCACACATCAGCTATCAGTGGGGAGGAGAGGAGAGTAATGAATCCAATTCATAGATGGGGATTATTAGGAGGCCATGATTGGTAAGGGCCAATGGGAAATTTGGCAAGGACGCCAGGGTTACATCCCTACTCTTTTCGAGAAACGCCCTGGGATTTTTAATGACCACAGAGAGTCAGGACCTCGGTTTTACATCTCATCCGAAGGACGGCGCCTGTTTACAGTATAGTGTCCCCGTCACTATACTGGGGCATTAGGACCCACAGGATGAGCGCCCCCTGTATATACTGCATACACCATGGACACATACTGTAGCAGCTCTACTCATATTGAATTTTATTCCGTTTCTATTACATCTATTATTATGTAACCTTATTTTCATAACCTCTATTTTGTGATTTTTGTGTTTTTGTGATTTTTGTGATTTCTGTGATTCTTGTGATTTTTGGGAGCTTGCAGAAAAGACATTTCATTGCCAGCAACTACTGCTGCATGCTGTATTGTTGTGCATTTGTTAAAGTAACTATGATTTGATGCGATTTGAAGTACAAAAGAGTGGATTGAAAGGATCTGGAAGACAGCTTAAGCCTTAAATGAAACATCGCAATTGATGATCCGATTGGAGGAAACAGCCAACAACCTCAAGATGTGATGCTTAACAAGGAAGTACAAACAAGTCTCAAGGAAGACTCTGCATGTTAATGTTTGCCTCATGTACATCACAATACAAACAATGGTCATGTAGACAAACAGAAAGTAGGCTTTCAGCAGAAAACGAAACACTCCACACTTCCCTTCGCTTCTTAGGGTGGAGTAGGTCCTCATTACTAGTGACGTCTTACATGCAGTGCCATGTATAATACAATTTTTTTGTTGTGTCTATGTGTTTGTCAGTGGGTTCGACCTTAAAAGAGTACAGTAGTTCTATGTTTACATGGGATTTAGTAAACCTACAGCTCCTCCAATGTCACCTATGCCACAGTGCCTTAATGCAATCACCTTAATGCAATCATTGCTACAATGATCCCTCTTATCAATTATCAACTACTAAAGGAGCCGGTTATAGCAAAATACTAATGAGGGGTAGAGTCAAAGGTTCTTCTTTCTAAATTTTTGACTAAGTCTACATTTATTTTATTACTTGATGTAGAAATCCAAGTTTGAAAAACTGTTCTCCTCTTAAAAATGTATACTGAGCACATTCAAAGAGAAGGCTGCAGTTTCAGAGATGTCAGTTCACCCATGTCATGCACTACAGTACATGTAGGTACATTTACAGGAACGTTAGTATGTTTTAGCTGATACAACCATGGGCCCAAAACACTAGCTCTGTATTTAAAACAACTGATAAGTATTCTAGACAAACAGGAATATCAACTTAGACTGCACTATGAAAAGAAGAGAAAGTTAAAAGAGGAAAGAACATTGTAAACAGGTAGTTTGTCATGATTAAATCCAAGCTGTTGACACTGTGCATACAATGTTATTAAAAACAAATAATTTTAGCAGGGCATGTACTAATTTGTCAAGTCCATTAGAATTAAGGGGCAGGCAGGCTATTATCATAATAAACTGAGGAAAATTTCAGAGGAACGATTAGTCTAGTTAATTTGAACTTCTCTGAAATTCTTCCAATTATCTTCTACACAGATCATAAATATACCATCCTTTCTTATTATTTTGTTTTTATTGTAGAGTAATAAGCAATAAACTATTCAACCCTTAATTCAACTTTTAGGGCGGCTGTGAGTATTAGAGTAATAGTAATTATTGTATTCTGAATTTATACAATAGGCAAAAATTGCTACATTTTCATGTGAAAGTACTGGTCCTATTCAAAATGCATAAAAACATAAAAAAACCTTTTCTAGTTTTATGATCTCTCAAAATCAGAATTTCAGAGTTGAAAACATACAGTTACCGAAATGTCCAAATTGTACTGCCTTTATATAACAAGACATCACAGATTCTAAAACACACCTGGGCTGATCATGCATTACTGAATGATGATATCACTTCAGACCATAAAGCAAGCACTAAGAATGGCTCTTCATATGACTTTGAAGGACAGACAGCACCAGGCTCAGATCAAGATGAGCTGGAGCCTGGCACAAATGGAAATCTGTCAGTCTCCTTAATACAACTCTCTCTGAGTACTTTTCTTTCATCCTGGCTGCCACAGAACAAGCCTTCCCCACTAAGGCACTAAGGCACTTTGTTCTGAAAGCTTCATCTGTAAAAGGGCTGTGGATATGGAAAAGTTATGCTCTGTGTCAACTGATGTAGCTGGTTCTTCAACAAGGAGCTGAGGTGTACTTTTTTTTTTTGCTTATGCAAGAATTTATGCAGCTGGGTACTATATGTCCTCCAATAGTATGATTCACTCTATTCTCAGCCTAATCTTCCACAGTGTGTGGCAGTATAGTATGTCACATGAAAGCAGTGCTTCAACCAAGTGAACTCTTGACTGACTAGCCTGACTGGTTCAACATATATCTGAGGTTGAGTGCACAACAAAAAAACACAACTGCTCCTCTTTGTCACTAACTAAAGAGCTCCGTAATACCAAATATCTCTCCAACATCTACTTGCAATCACCTCGTCCCCTACAAATTCACATTATAAAAACAAAAGCGATTGCCTTGATAGGATTAGTAGCAGCTTCCTGGGATGATTGAGATAATGGTAAAGATGTAGTTAAGGAGTGATCTTCCTTTCAACAGGGAAAATTGTCAGCTTTTCCCCCACCCAGAGTCATTTTGTGAACATCCTGAAAAAGTACATAGTGCATCAAATTAAATATAGAGGATTAAATCCATTCTGAGCATCAGAAGAAACTTATCACTGGCCAGTGTTGTAGTGCAGTGGTTGTGAATTGGTTGTGGAGGGTTGTGAATTCAAATCCCAGGTGAGACATTGCTGTTATGAATGGCTCCAATAAAATGCCCAGCTGTGTAGAAAATGGGTCCAAATGTAAATTTGCTTTGTAAGTAGCCAAAAAAAAGTTTTATTGTAGCAGGTTCACCAACATTTTACTGTGAACTATAAAATACTTTACATCATTTGCAGATGGTGTCTTCTGTCATCCTAGATCACTCCACAAATGTTCAATGGGGCTCAGGTCTGGCAAGTACAGCATCAACAGCCTAACTTGTCATAAGAGGGCCAAAATAAGGAAGGACAGGAAATTAGGTCCCAGTACTTCATCAACATATACAGTAACAGTAAGTCAGGTTCCCCTCAATCACTACAAGATGAGTTCTGTAATACCTAGACACTCTGGCCCAGACCACAATTACACCAAAACCTTAAATCTAAAAACTAAAAATGGCTCTTTTTTTCAGAAAACAAAAAATTGATCATTTCCTTTTTTTTTATCTTAGCACACAAGCTCAAGAAACGATACTTAATAATCATACAAAGGACTTTTGGACCGTTTCCCTTTCTTGGTGTTTTTCCTAAGCCTCAGAGTTCAGATTTAGCCCGACAACGGTTGTGTAATGGGGTGGCATGAGGGATTAAGCAACCAGGCCAAATGTCTCTGGACCGCTTGCTCATCAAACTGGCTGCCACTGTCTCTTGGAAACTCCCTGAGTTCTACCACATGAAAACTAGAATAGTACTTCACCGCTAAGCCTCCTAACATGGTTGATACCCTTGTACCAATACACATTACCCAAACATGATAGGTATTGAAATATTAGCCTTGCCACCTTTAGTATAATTTCTAATGTCATTTCACACAACAATCAATAAAAAGGATGAGCCCTTCATAGTGCAAGTCTGAATAAAACCATGAAAAAGGACTGATAATCTATGTGTCAAAGCACGTCATGCAAAAACTACTGGTGTCTGAAGCTTGTGTGCAGAATGTATAAACAGCAAAAAACAAAACAAAAACAGTGCTACTGTGATAAAAGAAACTGGAAAGTTAACAAGTTTATATATAGTATATAAAAGAGACTTTGGGAAGTGTATATATGGAGAGGATGTAATGTTGCATGTATGTTCTCAGACACCACATCTTAACTTAGAAGAAGTATTGCATCACCTAAGCTCATGTTCCTCAAATTTGTGTCATCATCTTCTCATAAAAGACATTCCACTCACTGTCAAGAATCACACTAAGCAGAGCTGACTGCACGCCATGTCTGACAAAACCAAACTGGAGTCAGCATATTAGAATAGCCCAGAGGGAATGCTTTCTTTATGAAACTAAGGTCTGTCATGTATTGTAGATGTAACTCCTGGGCTACGTGTCAGTTGAGAAAGCACATCTCCACAGGGTGATGGGCCAGGGCGTGGTGATTTAAAGTCCTGTCACAACCCACGCCGCCCAACCCTACACACCTGTATACCGATCAGACACAGTGCCATGTCTCACCCCCAGTCCAAACTGAACTGTAGTGTTGCATTTCACAGTTCACACCATCACCATCTTGAGTCACTGTACGAGGAAGCAAAATAACTGGTAGTTGATAAATTACTTCCTCCGCTTTAAAACTGAATTAAGAGTACGCGTCTCATTATAGCCCCATGTTTTGTAATTACTCCATGGTGCTGTGGCCTTGGGCATGGAGACAGAAAAAGACATCTTCCACTTTTTTGCCTGCAGTCTCATCCTAGGATGATAACAGCAGATGTTCAGTATTACAAATCAGTAAGTGGGCACAGTTCATACTGTTAACAATAGATCCCGCATGTGTCTAAACTGCTAAGCAAATTCCTTAACAGGCTCCATCCCACACAGTCTACAATGCCCTGCCAGTGGGAGCAGCAGGCAGAACAGAATGTTAATCTGTACTTCTACAAACTGCACAAGAGCATGTCCTCTCTCTATGCTATCTCCCAGATTCTCCTCCTGTGCCTTCTTATCTGACTTACCTGTTGACATACTGCACCTAGATGGGTAACTTGGTGAATGTGGTTGTACAATAAAGGCATGGCCTTCCCAACTGAATTACTGAGAACTATGCACAAACAGAGAATAGTCTTACTCATATAACACGTATAACCCAGGACTATTTATCACAAAATTCAAAAGGTGGAAAAAAAAGAAAATGGTCAATGGAAAATTCAATAATGTTTGTTTAAGGAGATACTGTATATAAGCGGAAAGATTTTTGTTTAGTTTTCAAAGGCATACCAGGAAATAGGGAGGTGAAAAAGAATAGTTGTGGTTTTTACCATGTCTTTCAAATGAAATCGAGGCCATCCATGGCTTTATTGACTTGTCCAGGGTATATAAGTCGATAAGAGAGCAGGATATCCCACAGCCACTCAGAGGAAATGAAAAACCAGGCACAGGGGAAGTAAAACACTGAACAGCAATTACTTTTTTTTTTCAGGATAGCACTTAGGACTCTAGACAAACAAAGGGCTCCCAAGGAGCTCATATCGACCTTGAGAAAGAAGACAGAAAGCATGTGAGGAAGAGTCTTTGTCTTAATGCAACTGGCAGCTGATGTTCACTACTCCTGTGTTTCAAAGTGCCAACCGCCTTTTCACTCTCCAGATGTACCTGTGTATTTTAAATTAGGTGGATGCTGAAACCTTGGCTCTGAACCCGGTTATATGCCATTAATGGAGCATCATCTACTATAAGTTGAGAATTTTGTCTCATTTTGTCTTATTGATATTGTAAGCTTTCTTAGGTCTTATAAGTATCTCACCTTTACTTTCAAGAGTAAATTTCGCATGTAGCCCTATTATCCAAATCATGAGTTTTCAGGGTTACACAAAATGAAGTTAATCCTGAAGTCTAAACCAATAATATGACAACAAGTGCTGCTTTTTAAATACATAGCTTGTGGCATATGACAAAGAGCAGTGAAGAGCACATCCGCATCAACAGTTTTGTGGTTGGTGTAGCTGTGAAATGCGAGTCCTTGTTCAAATCTGGCAACACATTTAAGTTTCAAGTTGTTCTCTAATATGTGATAGTACTGTACCTCCCATATTTTTAATTAAAATATTCTGGGATTAGGCTTTCATTTGCTCCTATTTGCTCCGCCTCTTAAAAATGAATTCCATTGGAATTCTTTGAAATGCCAAGAAAAGGGGTCTTGCCACTCTAATCGGTAAATACACTTGTCTGAGCACAATTTCAGAATCATTGGATACTAAGCACAATGCATTCTGAAGAATATTCAAAGGTAGAACTAATTGTAAGTCTCTTGTAGCATCATCTGGGGCATTTTCAGAAGGATAATACACTAGGATTAGTATAGGTATATACTCTAGGATTTCTGACATTGTTCAGCAGTCTTATAAATGTTTAGTGGTCTTCATAAATGCTGATAATAAAGCTGTGCCCATTCATCTGTTTCATATAATGGAAAAGTTTATTGTATTTTATTGTGAAATCTAGCTTCATTCCCTACAATAAACATTTGTAAGCACAGAAGATATCTTCAACTAATATAAAATTTCATTAAATAAAAAAACAGATGAAAAATTACATGTAATAATTATCGGTCTAGGTTTACAATTAGGAAACACCAATAGACATTTAAGATTCAAGCAGCAGCAAAAACATTTTAGGGAAAAATAACCCCAAAGCAATCTAAATCTCTGGAGAAACAGTTACCCCCTTTCTGGCAAGAAATTCTACCATCTGTGTATGCCACTTAACTTTGACATTTAATCATTATTTTTTTTGCAAAAACCTACCCATAACTTTTGTGAAGTAACAAAAAACTCAGAACTTGTTTAATGAATGCTACAAGATTTTTGTGAATAAAATAAAGGCATCTTTATAAGAGCTGCTTAAAAAACCTCATAATACAATACAAATAATTGGAAACTTTTGTTTCCTAATAAGCTGTGAAGGACAATGAAGAGCTAGGCTTTTTTGGAAACCTTCTCTACCAAGCCTGTCTTTGCAATCATACCTGAAGTCACAGCACAGTCCACACTGCCCAGGACTGCATATAGCAATGAACTAAAAGGTTCTAAAACACTTTTCAATATGCAAAATCCAAAGGTTTTAACACATAATGCAAAGTAGGGACTATTCCAATCTCATCTGACACACAGACCAAAAAAAAGAGGCCAAGAGTGCAAGTCCTTATGACAAATACTGTAGCATGAATGAATCAAACGGAGAATTTCAGAACAATCTGTATATTAATGACAAGAAGCGATTCGCGAGGATTCTTACAATTGGGATGATTGCTGCTTTATTATGCAGCTAGTTTGCTTTAGTCCTGTAGCTTGCTGGCTGGATGAGAGAGGCTGTCACCTACTGCCGAGAGCTGTGATAGAGCTCACCTCGCTGGCATCCCACAGCTGCCTTCCACAGCCTGAGCAAGTGTGGCAGAAGGAGCACAGAAACATCCCTGTGGCATCTGATGCTGCTGCTGCTGCTGGACGGTCTCCTCCTCATCCGGCTCTCCCTCTCCGCCTGGCACTGCCAGCCTTCCCAGCGTCCCCTCGGGGCACCGGGCACAGAGGGTTTCTGCTGAAGCCGCTGTCTTCCCCCAGAGCTGTGCGCAGCGGCTCCAGCTCTAGAGCTCAGCCTCACGCACACAGACAAGCGGGGCCCCCCGAGTCTGCCCACACCACACCGGCCAAACTGTCTGGCCTCCCCACATCGCTGCCCGAGCTCACTATCTAAACAAGTGCAGTGAGGATGGAGCCCCTGATGCTGCACAGCTCCAGGTTTCAGAGAACTAACATGCTCCCCTAACCATTTCCACCTGCTGTCTTCCCTCCTGTACACTCCAGAGTAACACACGCAGATATCTTCCCTTACATGCCTCACATTCTTAAATCTATCTTTGTCTTCTTGCTGGTGTATTTAAAAGAAAACCAATGCACTAACATACATAGCTATATATCTGCATGTGGTGTATAGGCTATGCAGGTAAGTACCATTTCTACTTACAGTATGTATATATATGATGCATCCACTTGTATATGGTGTTGGTTTTAAGTGGATGTATATGGGCTTTAGTGTTTTATAGTATAGAGTGTTTGTGTTTTGAAAGATGTTCTCCAAGAGTGTACTGACTAATGTTTTTTCTTCTTCTGGAAGCTGCAATAAAAATAAGTTAACCGGCTGGATAGCAGGAAAGATAAGAAACTGGACGGAGGACACATGCTGCCAGAAATGTATTGTGATTGCTTTCATTTAAAAAATGAAATGTAATACTGTACACAAATGTGATTGTTTCGATTTCTGTGATTTACTAAAATGCAAAATATATATCCCCATATATAAAGCAAGGGAAAGAGACTGTGGGTGTAAAATCAAGCAGTAACTTCACCTTCTACAGGAGTTGGTTAAAGGAGAACAGGCTTTGTTAAATGACAGCATGTACAGAACTTCAGTGCCAGTGAGCTTTTTACTCTTTTATGTTGCTGCTCTCATCTCTCACACCCTCTCCATCTGACTCATTGCTAGAAAGCCCTGCTTGTGGACAAATAAGCCCCGCTGAACAGTGTGATGTTTGAAGAAATGTCCTTTTCTTGAGCAGTTAACCTTGTCTAAGAGACTCATCACACTGTCCTGCAGTAGCATCAGCTTTCGCTGACATTATAATAAACCTATTTGAAGTTATGTAAAACAGTTCCCACATAATTTAGAAGAATGCTCTACACAGATTTTAAAGATTAACTCACAACAAACAGTGTTTGTTAAGGCCCAATCCTTTTTAGTGTTTGCTGGATTAAGAATGGGTGCTGCATTAGCTCACCATTCCTCCTAATGTGTGTAGTGCCTTGTCTCGGCAAGATAAAGTAACTAGCTTTTGTTCCTGCTTTTTTAGTGAAAAACAATAATTATGCAATTGGAAGGCAGCAAGCACTACAGTAGATAAGCAACGGCTTTAGCTTGAACCAGACCTTTCGCGACCATTAACGAATAAACAAAAGCAATGCCATTATTTTCCACATTTAAGTACAAATGATCCTAACCAACCCCTCTTATACAGCCCACCAAAGAAACAACAATCTAGTTATTTAGAAATTCTAAGTCCGATCAGAGGATGTTTTTAATCCTCCGTTTACTTAAAACATTAACACTACAAAGATCTACTATGTTACGTGACTTGCATACCTCTTGAGGAATGTTAATGCTACAAAAGTTCCTGAACAGTAAATACTTGACATTTTGCAAGCAAATGCTACAAGGGTTTTGATTTTCAGAATCTAGCCTTTTAATCATCAAAACACATAATTATTAAAAAATGTAAGAGCCTGTCACCTTATACATGAAATTCATTTCTCTGTATGCTAGTTTTCTTTGGGCATTTTTGAAATGAGATTTTTCCATTAACAGACTGGTGGTGTTTGATTACAACATATTAAATATAATAACGATCCATTCAATGGTCACTGATTTTTCCTGTATCTGCTCAGGTGCAGGTGAACATATAGTAGACTAGCAAACAAAGTTTCATCCAGCTACGTTGGCTACTGAATGATAAAATTTGTGCAATACTGTGTGGGATCTCAAAATATACAAATTTACTTTTTACTCTTACCTTGAATGTACAACACTCTCATTTCTTTGCTTGTGGGAAAATTAGGCAAACTCGGAAAACCTGTCTGTAAATTAACAAAAGATTCACTTCACAGTTTTTTACATTCACTAATGACAAGATAATATAATAATATTACACTAGGTCATGTTTCATCACCCATAAAACAACAAAAACGTATTACATAATGTTCTGGTCCTAACTATTCCTGAACATAATTACTTTCACAACCATAGCAACAACTCAAGCAACCATTCTGTGAAGACAATGTAAAAAAAAACACAGGTAAATAAATCAAAGACATTAACGAAACTTCTCAAATGCTCCACAGATTATGATGTTGATAATTTTATAAAGTTAAGCATTTGCATTGCAGTTCTAAGATACAGAAATGCCAATTGTTTCAAAGTTGTTAATGACTGACAAATAACAAGAAAATAAAAAATGCTTGAAAGTATACCAGTTTAACTGTGCTAGGATGATAAGCTTTTGTGTTGATTTCCGTCTGAAATAAACATCACTTCTCTTCCAATTAAAAAGCTAAGGTAAACAAAAAGAGGGCCCTCATTTTGACACGTTCAGAGCAAACATCCATAGCAAATGAGGGTTTTGGCTCACTTTAATGACAAAAGGTCTGCGCCACACTGTTTTATTTGCCAAGCTGTCTTTTGAAATGGCTGAGACAAACATCACAGTAAGGTCAAATTAAGCTGCCCTAATATTTACACAAAAGCCCTGTTTTGATGAAAATCTCCTTTTTTTCCCTCTCTCACAACAATACCATCCATTCAACATTTATGGACAATTACATAACACCACATGGAACCAGCCATGCAGTTATGTGCATACACCATGCCAGACTCTCACAGTGAGACCAAATCTGCCAGGGACGCTTTTGTTCTGTAGTCCAAGAGAAACCCAGGAAATGAGGCTGCTGTGTCTCCTTCTGAAGAAAACACAGTAACCTCTTCACTGCCATGTTTTTTCAGTACTAACATCCAAACATCTCTGCAGCCTTCACTTTACTATAAACTGAAAATCCATTAGGATATTGTCTAAAGCCATTCTGCTGTAGTGCTCTGAGAGAAATTACTTTTCAAAATCAATACCTAAAGCCAGTTTGCGGAATGTTGCTTCTAGCTTTTAAGATTTCCTGTTTAGCATAAATTAATCTTAATGCAATATCACTCGTATCCCATAGATATTAATAAGCCTGTGGAGAACCCCACTTAAGAAGGGAAAGAAAACAAAACTACCAAAAAAAAGAATAAATATACATTTCAAACCGAACACATCAATATTCATTTTTATTAGCTGTGAAACGCCACATTTTTATTGCTGCTGTTCTTGGTGTGAAAGCCCAATAAATTAGGTCTGAATCCATCTAAAGTTAATTTCATTTTCACAGAGCTATTTCACAATCTCTATAAACTCCTGCAGACCGTGCACAAAAGGAACTGACAAGTAAAAATCAGACTTTTATGATGTATTAACAGCAGCAAGTAACATAGTGTCTTATGTTCATACTAAGAGGAACCACAACAGTCATTTTTACTTACTTTACTTTTTTCACTTTTTAAAAGTCCTAAGAGAAATTTGATTTTCAACTTTCTGAGTTAATGTTTTTAGACTAAAACCAAAAAACAAATATTATAGTTTGTTTATATATTATAGGCCATATTATAGTTTGACACCCCGAAACACTGAAAATGTCACCTCTCTGATACCTTGCTGCCTGCTTAGAACACTTAATATAAAAGAAGGTACATTAATGCTGAGGTCATATGAAACAGTCAGCATTACCAGACTTAGAATGACCTCCATGAGAAGAGATGGCTGTCCTAAGTCTCCATCTACTGAGCCTTCCTTTCTGAGTCCTTCAGATCAAACATCCCAGGTCCTGAGGAAGTGCTGTGTGAATCATTCCCTAAAAGGGGCAATGAGCAAATGTTTTGCCCATCAGGTAACCACAAGCCATCTTGCTCTGATGCTTTTGGAAGCTGGCATCACGCAGCAGGCAGATCCAAAGAGCCAAGAGGAAGCCTTCTTGGTATCGATTTAAAAGGCACGGAAATCTGGAACGCTGACAGCGTCTTCAGAAATCAGCTCCAGGGAAGTCTTCTCTCAAATTCTGGCAGATTAGTCTTGGAGCTAACAGTGAAGTTTCTGGGCATGGATTGCCACAGATTGGCGAGACTGTACAAAACCGAGATGAAAAGCGCAGGCAGGACTTGACAACAGACTGGCTATTCAAGGAGATACTGGAGTGGCTCTCTCTGCATGTAGCGAAAATGCCAATAAACAATAAGAACTTAAAAACTGCAAGAGAGTCTGCGTATGGACGCGCATGCCTTAAGTCTCTATCCTCTTGCTGGCTCTAATCTAATTATTTGCACTTTTGCTCCTTGTGAAAGGGTTGGTGGCTTCCTTGCTGCTGGTATTAAAAACTGCTGAGATCCGCTGTTGCCTTCTGCGATAATAAATTTGAAAAAAAAAAAACAAGTGTGTAAAGAAGGACTGCTCAGAAAGCGCATGGGTTTTCATGGAGCTTAAAGCCCTCTTGGGATTAGACAGTCATATGACTTTACCAACAAGAGCGTGTTACTTTTTCTCTCCGAGTGCTGCTCAGAACCAATTAGCACCGAAGCGAGGCAGGGCTGTTGAGCTGAGTTTATAGGGTGCTTCCACTGCCAAAAGTGCTGCATAACTTGGAGAAAAAAAAAAGATGAATTAATGAGGGACAGCAGCAGAGGAGAGAGGAAGCAGGGGCAAGCTGAATGAAAAGACGGCTTACATAAGACTGTTTTTGGGGAATGAGGTGGAAGTTGTAAGGAAATGGTTGTACCCGTGACCCATGGTTTACAATTTACAGTATGAGCTTTTATTTTCAATAAACTAAAGTTAGTTTAAAGTTTTCCTTTGAAGTCCACATGAGCCCAGTCCTGGAAAGAGGGGGAGATTACTACATTACTGTGACACCAGCTCTCTATAACAAAATGTGTGCATACGGGGTGTTCAGGTTCATAGTATTTAAAAAAAAGCTATTGGATTTGTGGAAATAAACGGCACTCAAAAAGTTAAAGAAAACTGGAGACAGCACAACAGAATGTTTTGTTCTTAAAAGAAGAGATGTGTGAAATGCTTTCTTCCATATAATTCCTTAAAGAAATTGAGAAGGACAGGCTACCCCTTTGACCTTGTTTCTATTTGGACCTTTAACGTAGTGGGAGTACTCCCAGCTCACTGGCTTATTGTTCAGCTTCAGTGTTTTGTAATGAGAATAAAGTGCAAGGCTGAAAATTCTGCACAGAGGCCAGTTAGAAAGCTGTTGCCTTTAAACCAACACCTGGCTAATCTCATCCCTTTGTTTCATTCTCATCTTTAGTGGCTTCAGTCAGAGGCTGGGTCTGAAAGCTGAGGTGGCAGACAGGGATAAAGCTCATTAAACTCAGCAGGTCAGTCCCAATCCCAAACCCCCATCCCAATGGACAACGCTTCATCAGCAAGACGCTTGAAAACCTGCACCAGCCCCTAGAGTGCGAAACAGAGAAAGCTAGCAATGCACTTCGCTGGTCACATCAGGCAACTGAGAAAGAGAGCTATCAGCAACAAAACCAAGCCACTGATTTCTGTTTTCATTAATCCTATAAAACAAAGCAAACTGTCATTTGTCATTAAGAAAGATATATGTGACAAGGTGAACAACAGTTCTCTTACAACAATAAGACAATGTTAGAGTTATCTGTGCTTTAACATCAGATCCTACTTCCCTCCTATTTAGGGAGATCCCACACCAGCTTGAGAATAGTTACACCTTTTCTTTAAGGGCACTGATTTCCTTGTGTAATGCAGCAGGTCAAGAGATCACTCCTCATTTCTTTTCTGAAGCCCAGATAGACAAAGGGACATTGAGTGGCATTTACCTTGTGGTTCTGTACAAAGAACAGTGTTACTAAAGCTTTCACTCCATTTCGGACTATAAACTGAAATAAGTAATACTACCCTTAATAAACAACAAGGTTACTAACAGAATCTGAAAGTACAGATATCTTTTGGAATGTTCTGCTTAAACAGTGAGGAAGCACTGGGAACCTCCAGGAGTGCAGATGAATGACATAATTCCCCTAGCAGCTACCAAGAGCGTACAGGCTCTGCAGCCTGTCACTACACTATTTTTGGAGAAACAAGTACAACCACTATGTGCTGGAATTTCAAAGATTCTTGGCACGTTTATAAGCATGAAAAAAAAGCACTGAAAGGTGCTTTCTCACCCTTGGAATATGAAAAGGTATCACATGTTTACCTGTAAAAAGTTCACACAAATAACTTATTCATGTTGAATACAGCCATTAAAATAGGTCATCTTTATCTTTAAAGGACTGTAAAATATGTATGGTTATACCAAAGGTACGTAATGTAAAATGTTTAATTTTGTAAATATTTTGTTCTGACTGTGGGTCCATATACTCATACCTGTTGGATAAAAATAGGTATCTAACACAAGAGAACTGTATAGTCTAGACTACGTATGAAATCAAGTCACAACAGCATCTACAGTATGTATTAGAATTGTCTAAATAAATCTACACATGTAGTTAATCTTATGTAGACACTTCTGTTTGAAGTATGATGTGTTTTGATTTCCTCCATGTGCTCTTTTCGCCCTTTGTTTACAGAGACAACAGCATGCTTACAGTTTAAAGCTTGGTTTGTGACAGTAATCAAAGTGGTCATTTAAAACACTTCTTCAATAAATCTAAGGGCATAGATTCATTTTAAATCTAAAAGGGCAGATATGAGTGGATTTACAATGTGAAGACAAATACTTAAACTTTCTATTGCACCTATGCAGAGAGCCATTAAAGACACATAAAATGCTATTTGCACCAAAACTCATTTGTTGTGCCTGTGTTCCTGTCAGTACTGTACTGTATGTTACTGCCGCTCAGTCCACAGTAAAATGAAACAACTGTTGAAATGCATTAAATTGATTTATAAAATTGGCATGGTGGAGCACAGCTGAGATGAACTTTGATATCCCACCTTAGAGACATTAGAGACGCATGGGTTTATGGGCTTAGTTCCCAATACACAGAAACTGCTGACAAGTACTCTACATCAAACTAATAGTGGGAGCTCAAAGAGTCTGACAACATTACACAAGCAGAGGGGTCAAAGGACGAACAAGTCTAGAATGGTGTGATTTGGAAGAAAGCCTATCCGTGGATGACAGTTGGAACTCACAGAATTAGTTTTGCATGAATGGCCTGAAATCAGGGAAGGTTCCTGGGAGTTCACTGCCCTGTCAGGAACAAACGGCATTTGTTTAAAACAGTGGTATTATGTGAATGGGTGGCCGTGTGCAGGTGCAGGCGATTTTACTGCAGTAAAGTACCACAGTTTCTTATATTATCTGATTTGGAATAAGGTTCCCCTAGACAGTACGAGACAAAGTCTTCACTTCCAACGGCAGAATGCAGTATGAAGATGCAGTTCAATCAAACCTTAAACACACAGGTTTTTCAGCAATGGGTTTCCAACCAAATGATCACACATTCTTATATATGTTTCTTTTTAAAAGGTTCCAAAAAGTCCTATACTGCAGACTGTGAGGTTGTACGCTCAAATTAAGTTGTGTTATTCACCAGAATATACTGTAACACATGGCAGCAAACAGAATCTATCTCCTTCTTTTCAGTGTAAAAATGAAAATGTAATCTCTGGTGAAATAAAGGATGACAGCGGAAAGCTCTCCAAATGCTACAGCAAAACTAAGGCTCAGTCTGTTAAGAAGGCACACCAAGTTTATACACAGAAATTCAGAGGCTATTTATAAAGATTTCTCCTTTGACGGCAAATACGTTTTTAACATCAACATCACAAATGTGAAAAAAAATGCCTCTGCAACAGTCTTAAACATTACAGTCAATGTAGAACAGCAGTACATTCTCAGTGAACTGTTCATCTGTAGTCCTAAACTGCTGTTTAAACAGACACATTGCATATGCCAAGCTTTTATTCTAAGATGTCTATTTATACTGTTTTTGAATTACCACAGTATCTTTTATCCCTTAGAAAGTTCTTTAATTTGTCCATGTTAATAATCCTGGCTACCTCATCGCAAGGAAAGATAACAATGGTGATTGAACAGCACTTGGTATATTATTGAAATCGCAACAGAGAAAAGGAGCCGCGGTTTAAGTCTTACAAGAATATATGTTAACATCATCTTGTTTCATTTTAGCTAAGAGCTAACAGGGTCCAGTACAAAAATTCAGATTCCACTCACTTAGCCATACAGGAAAGAAGGCAGAGAAAGCCGAGCTAGCTTTTTATTTTGAATGCTGCCCAGTGGTATTTTCTGAATGGCTGTTCTGAACTGGGTCAGCCCTGGATCAGTTCCAATTAGGGGCTGCTGCCACAGGACTATTGTGGGGGCTGTGCCCTCGTTTACTCGCGGTAGCACCATACTGCTTGGTTTCCAAAGCACTCGTCTTGCATCAGACTGGGCGGCACACATGACTTTAAAAAAAACACGAGGTGGGTTTTGCTCTTAAACTGGAAAAATGGATTAACATGACTTCTCAATACAAGTCTATGTGTGAATGGTGATGTCTGGGGGGCACAGAGGCTGCCTCATTCTCTTACTCTGAAAGAAACCTTGTGTCTTGAAGCCAAAACCTCAACCAGAGTCCCACAAAGAGATCCTGCTCCCCCAGTGCCTGAAAGCCACCATAAGAGGTAGATGTGCACTTAAGCAAAAAGGCTTTGAAAGCTGTCTTGTAAAAGATTCGTTTGCCTTTCTTTACTTGTACACACGGTCCTGACAGCTGACCACTCCTGTGTCTTAGTGTTCATACACACACTTTTTTTTAACAATATACTTTTTTTCGCATGATTCGGAAAATGAAAAAATGCCTTTCTATCAGTGGCACTGCAAAACATCATATGACATGAGTCACATTATGTCACCGACTCTGGTCTTGACCTCTGACTTTTGAGAAGGCAAGCTTTGGATCAGGCACCCCCTTAACCTCAGACCACAGTAGTCTTTGATGTAATCTGGCTTGCAGCTATGCTTATATGGTAGTTAGAGCGAGAGACAAAGAATATTTTTTTGATTTTCTAACTGATACAGAAACAACAGAACACAAAAAGAACAGGAAATGTATTTCACTGTTTCGTTCTCTTTCTGAAAACATTTTAAATAGTGCACAAAAAGAACTGATGATCTTCAAAATAATGTACACTTGATGGAATAGTACAGAAGATTTATTTTTAAACAGGGTTTCAGGTGTAAGTGCTATAATGCACATCATCATATTCAGTTCTATACATATTTTTTCCAAATTTATTTACCAGACTCTTACACAACTCATATGAGGGTTAAAAGTATCGTAGACTAATGCCTTTTTACATGACCTGCAGTAACCCAATCACCTATGCTTTCCCATAAGTCTACACTGACATGCCATTACTGTAAACCATGACAAACCTAGATTTGGTGTGCAAAGTTAATTATATGCAGATTTGCCATCACATGTTTCACCGAGTACTGATGAACGAGTCTCTTGAAGACATGCACTCAAACCTCTGTCATCCTTTCCAGTTCAAACTCTAAGTATAGCTATTAGTATAGACTGTCAGTGGTGTGGACAGCAAGCCGTTGAAGTATCAAGCATGCAAGATGAATTGTAAATTGACATACATTTGTGAAAGCAGTCAAACAGGTCGAGCTTTCCTGTACCTTTTTCATCATCTGTATTATGTGTCTAGACAGTTTTCCGCATGCTTCATAGCACTTCATTAACAGGAGGTGGAATAGGTTTGTCAATAATATAAGCAAAAGAAATGTTTTTTAAGACCTGTGACGTGAAAAAAACAAAATTAAAGAAAATTGGATGTGCTGGTATTTCAGTCTTCTTAGTTCTGTTCTGTTGCATAATTTCAGGTATTTGTAAGTTCATTTTGTTTCATACCCAAAAAATACTGCTTTATTATTAGGCCTGTTTACCATAACATAGAGTAGATACATAATACATATCATACTAAGATTACAGTATATTCTATCCAATTAATTGCATTTGACAATTAATCTTAATGATTCGTTTATTTTAACAATGAATCATATATCAACAGCTTATGAACATGAAAAGGAACAACACATTTTAGTTCAGGGATTTAGAATTTCTTTAACTTTTATTTCACACATTTTATTTTACCAAACTAGTTGTGACTACCATGGAAAGTCACACATTAATAATTACAGAGAAAATGTTTATTCAAGACACCTTTTAATAAAGTGTGACCGTTGGGTATGGTCCGGCTGTGAATATTGCCTTAGAAAATTTACAATTCATCGCTTTCACACTTGAACGAGTCAAACAGCCAGCCTGAGTCACAGAAAACATCGGCACACACATTGAAATGAAACTGAAATAGGCAAAAAAAAAAAACTTCAGCTCTGTAATGTTCGTTTTTAAAAAAGGGGTAAAGTGCCCATAAGTTCTGCTCTTTAAGTGCTGTGTGCGTTTCTTTCGCAAGGGGACATTTTGACTTTTCTGTGAGATTCTAGAAAGCACGGGCATGGTTTGTTCCTCAGAGTCTAGCACAATACAGGAGATCCAGAGAAAGAAACTGTAAAGTTTGCAGGCTGCCCAACGGACAGAGACAGCTGAAGTGAAAGGCTGCCTTCTTATCAGGTGATCTAGTAAAGGGAAGAAAATGACGAGCAGCAAATGATTATCTTCACTGTAGTTTAATTACACCATGTTCAAATCACAATCTGCATGGGACCGCTGAAAGCACCATGACAAAATATGCCAGCAACACTGTTGGTGTTGTGAATGAGAGTCCAAGTATTATGTTGAGAAGGGAAAGCAAACTGCACTGCACTATGGAACCACAAGGTGTCCCTCCTCCTCACTTTTCATTCTACTGTGAGTAGAGTTCCCTACTGCTGCCTGCTTCTCTTTCTCATGCACAGCAGGTTACTGTATCTTAGTCACGATACAAAACGTAAAGCAAAAGTTAAATCCAAATGTATTTTTTTTTTAACTTTGTCATTTTCTCCTAACATTTTTTCAGCCACTGAGCTCTGGGATATCATTCTGTAGCTCATCTGTGTTTAAACAACTCTCAGCTGTGAAAAGAAACAAATTGAAAGAGAACCGAGTGCTGCCGTATCTGTTATTAGTATGGCTTCTCAGCCGAAGGTGAACACAAACAGCCACTGTAATGTCAACTTTTGAACTTAAAGATTCACAAGGTATAACTGAAGTATAATAGTTTTTTAATGTAAATGAAACTTAATACGTAAATTAGTGATGTAATGTCCCATTACTTTTTATTACAGCACCAACATAAATATAACAGTGTGTTAAAATTTTAGAACAATAAATATTTCACAATACCTGCAGTATCTGTAGCTCATACAAAATACAGTTCACACTGAGGTTAGAGCACAGCTTTTCAAAGTCTGAAGATCCCCCTGAGGCTCTTGGTTTTCTTTCCGGCTAAACTCACTGTCATAAGCCTTAATTTGCGTAACCAGACTATTTTATAATTAATTTTCATCTGAACACACTTCAGAAATCCTTTTAAGCACACTGTTGCTTCAATTAAGGTGTCAATTAGATAACTGAGAGCTGAGGTGGAATGAACCAACAACCACTAGGGCCCAAAAGGACCAGAGATTAAAACTGCTCATTAAGAGAAAAAGCACATGTGACAATGCTGTCAGTAATTCAATACAATTTAATACCAATGGAGTGGTTTCACAGAGCCCGTAATCACATCAACTCAAGTCACCAACTTCTTTTTTTATACTAAATTTCACATCTGGTAGACTGTACGAGGACTTTAATTGTTCTCATCTTCTAACAAATCTTAGTATTTCTTTATAAAGAATCACACAGCTGGATCAATTACTGTGGTAGCTTTGTATCACTCAGTGGTGATTAAATGGTGCCCAACTCATAGCATTTTAAGCAAAATACATTAGTATTAGTAGTTGTCAAAGTATACAAGAGACACATGCTCTGTAAGCAGTACAGCGCCTCCATTTTAATGCCTTCACAACAACAGCACACCCCACAGGGTATAATAACACCGTCTCGCAGCTCGGCAGCATTTAATTATCATAAATAACAAATGACTGCTTTGCAGAGGCCTGCACTGAGCAGCCACTGGTGTAAAGCACATAAACAAATGACAAAGATGAAGAAATCTGGTTGCAGATTTGGTAACGCAACTGACAAAACGAAGAAACTTAAAGAGCCTGATAAGAATACTAAAAGCCATACTGGACATCAAACTGCAAAACAAACAGAGAGGGGCAAGGTGTATGCAGCGTTTCAGAAAACTCTACAGACCAAGGCCACTACTCTTATCTTTCGTCTGCCACACTGGACATGACAAAGAGTTGCTGTCGCCTCCAGGCCAGGACCTCTTAAGACCAGGCGGCTTTTTTAAAGCCATCAACCCAGCACACAGACAGATGCCGCTCTTAGTAGGGAAGGAAAATTCCATCGTGGAGTTTGTGCCCACTGGGTTCAGACCCAGACAAGCTGGCTACTCCCCAGCAGTTCCTGTTCACCCTGAGACGTGACAAGAGGCCAAAAACAAGCCGGGCTGTTGCAGACTTTCCAGTGCAGGCGAGGAGACAGGAGTGGGAAAACATTTTGAAATTTAAAGATGGTGCTGTGAATGTACCAGGAGACCTTTGATGAAAGCTGCTTTTTTTATAATGGTTTCCATGCATCTTTCTCTGAACATAAAGTCTGAATGCGTTTTTGGCAAAAAAAAAAAAGTTTCTTTTGCTTTCTTTCCCATTTGTCAAATATTATGTTTAGAAATGCTGTTTTACTATGGACCAGTACACTCATTCCACTATGGTTTTCTGTATCTTGCTACACGATGTACAATGAGCCCTGCCAAAGAAACATTAAAGATCTTATTCAGCAAAGGCCTCCACACTCCTTGGCACAGATGCTTACTGTGAAGCTAACTGTGAATAAATAACCCCCCCCCAACAATATCCCCACAACAGGACCCAGACACCCGAAACTCCCCACGGTGGAGCTGTCCAAGGTGCTGGCTGTTCAAGTGTCACAGAAAGCAGTCATCAAGTAGACTCCAAAGACCTTGAAAATTCCATAACACAGAAAAAAACACAGACTGCACTGCCCTTGTCAAATTCCCTCCTCCAGTCTATTCAGTGTGACAGGGCTGTTCCCTCCCTGTCTTCTTCTCCAAATCATCAGTCTGATCTTCCTAGTCAGCTTCTAGGAGGCATTTACTGTACTAACCAGTCTTTTATTGGCCATTTGCTTCATAAAGAACAAATACACTACGCTGATATTCGCCTAGATATAGAACATTAAAGATGGTGTCTACTACATCAAAGCAAAGTTTTATATTACAGAAGAAAAACTAAAACTGAGATAAGACAACCAGACAAATGTATTACATTGATTGTCACTTTCAGTGGAAAAAGATGCATCAATACAATCAAGCAGCTAACTTAAGAGCACTATTTGAAGTGCTAATCATCCTTAAATCAAGGCTAATCATCCTTAAAGGCTGACAATACATACTGCAGTTTTGCATATACTGTAGCAGCAAGAGAAAGAGGTGTGTTTAATAGAAAAGCAGAAAGCCTAATCACAGAGCAGATAAAAAGAAAGTCTCAGTTAAGTAATTAAGCTGTGTGTTCTGACTGAATTTTCCGAGAAGCCTTGTCCTTTCCCAGAGAGACTAGGTAGTACTGTAACTCTGTTCCTGCTGGATAAGTAGGTTATTTTGGCTTTTGCCAACTGGCTTCTTCAGAAAGCCTTTTGGAATAGTCACTTGCTAAAGTTATGTCCCTGGAGTACACACTGACGAGGAAAGTACCATGTCTTATAGCAAACAGCAGGGTTAAAATCTCGGAGAAAAAAAGAGGATGATGCAGTCCAGTGCTGTAATAAGCAAAAACTGTAATGAACAAGGAATGAGCCCTGAAAACTGCTTTTTCCAGTGGCTTTAAAATTCCAGATTAATTGGAAGAGAACCCAGGGAAACCTCTGTATACATAGCTGGTAATTACAAAAAAAAGATTTTTTTTTCATGACACTGTTCAAGACTGGGCAGAGACCTGGAAAAAGTAGAAAGTATGTTAAATTTAATGTACACAAGTGCAAAGCAATACAATAAATAACATACTCTAGAAATGTCAGACAGGAGACACTAAAATACAAAACTCAATCTAAAGGGGTTTATGTTGGCTCATTGTGTCTAATCTGGACAATTTGGAGCAGCAATCAAAAACATCAGCAGAATACAATGGTATACTGTATAATTTTAAAATAGTAAAGTCTAAAACAAAGGAGATAATGTTAAGACTTATACAGTACACAGTCAGATCTTTTTGGACAACTGGTCACCACACTATTAAAAGGAAATCACTGCTCCTGAAAGAGCCTGAAGAGTCATTACATAGAAAGACAGGTATGGTTCCTCATGCTAAAACAAGCTCACTGTGAGTTATCCTTGTGTAGAGACATATATAGAATTATATAGACAATATAGAATTGTATGCATTCTGTCAATATTCTACATAGAAAACTAGAAACATGTCCCCATTTCTCATAGAGCATTCAATAGACCTATCCATTTTTCTCAGGTTCTCATGAGACAATTCACAAAAAAATGAATATTCACAGCTTTGTTAATAAGACACTTGTGAACACAAAACTCTATAACAAAGCAAGTTTTAAACTCTCAATGTGGATGTTAAAATATTCTTTTTCAGCAAGCACAGAATAAATTAACTTTTTTACAGACCTTCAAGGCAAGCTGAAAGTGTAAAGCGAGCCAAGACAATTGACATCTGAGTCAAGAGAGGACAGTCTCCAAACAAATAGTAACTATCTTGCCTTTGTAATGAACCTCCGGGCTTGCACTGAAACAGTGAAAGGCTATTTATATATTATCTGCATTATAACTCTTTATGAACATTTGAGAAGTAAGCTGTGTTGATAAAGTCGCTTTCTGTCAGTGACTACCACATCTGAAAATGGTATTATAGAAGAATGCTCAAGAAAGAACCATGCTGTGTAGTAATTAGAGTAACATAGAAACAAAAAAGGGGAAAATAAGTTTTAAAAGCCTCTAAAACTGCCCATACTGCAGTTTTCCGTTTTAGTGCTATAAAGCTACAATCCATAACTCTGACAGAAATATGTGAGACATACTATATATTTAATTGTAGCAGTAGGTCACTATCCAACTCTTAGCTTAGCTTTTGCCTTTATAGATGTATATGTTTAAAAAAGCCTTAAAATTCAGATCTTATATTGACACAAAGAGAACCTCAAAACTGAATTTCTTTTTTCATGTTCTTGTGAAAAACAAATATTTAATACAATACAATCCAACAGCAGAATACAAATTAAACTTAGGCTGAAGTTCACAAACAACTGTGAAGAGATATATTAATATACTAAATACAGAAAAATAAATCCAGGTCTTTATTGCCTTAAATTCATTCACTGAAAGTCACATGCTGTTAAAATATCTTGAAGAACTGAGGCCTAGGAAAACTATCACTATCAAGAAAAAGGAAAACAACTTGCTTGTAAAGACTGGCTCATTAAGTGCTAAATGAAGCATACCGGCGATGTAATTTAAAGCTACAGGTTAACCATAAACGTACTGTATCACCAGATGAACTTTCCATTCCTGAGGCAGGAGACTCCCCAACATATTTTATTATTATTTCTTCAGTGCAGAATCTGCTGTTTGTCAGGAGTGTGTGGGGTGTTTTGATGGATTTGGCCTACCAGGGAGACAGAAACTCCTGTCAAGGAGTATGGGTTGTAATGTGAAACAGAGGGCAGCCTATCTAGGGAGACTACACAGCTTCATCTCTTAAGATTTTGTATTGCTCGGCTCACACACTGAATGTCAGCTCCAGCTCTCTTAGTAACAGTAAAGATGTTTGTCTGCATTTTCTGTCTTAAGTAACCAGAGAAGATGTTACTCCAGGGAAGAGGTCTACCAAGAGCCTTCACCCCATCTAACTATTTACGACAGGCACGATGTTTCAGAGTAGCAGCACGTGCTGGTAATGTGAATCAAAAGCACCCAGGTAGAACACCATCCACTTGCACAAATGACAGCACTGTGCCTGGGGAAAGAGACTGAGAAGATGATTCTATCACTTTTGAGAGAAAGAAAAATTCAAATATCGAGGCAGTGTGTCATTTGTTAGTCCCATCTTGAGCCTCCAGTTACTGTATCCTGCAAAACTCCATCGCTACATGTTATTTTTGGCAACACTGAAGACAGGAACAATTCGACGAAAGTAACGCAACACAAAATAAAATTAACACAAAGTTACACAATTTATTATAATGTTGGTCATGTTAAACCTACCCAACTTCAAAAATCATCTCTTGGCGCATGCTGGGCTCTATGGTCCATGTCACTAGTTTCCCATGACTGCGATTCCTCCAAGCGGAGATCGAGTTGGGAACTAACTTGGGATTAATTGGCCAGTGCTCTATTAAACCTCTTGCACATCCCTGCAGAGCTTGCAATGTGTCAAAAGAGGAATGACCTGAAGAATGGACAAGTCCAAAGAGGCAGTCTGAAGTTCCACATTTGCTCTGTGAGGATGCAGCAGTCCCCAGCATGACACTTGAAGGCATAAGGCAAAGACAAATCGTATGGGTATATACTGTAATAAAAAATAACTTACAATTCTTAATGAATAAAATCTTAAAAACAAGCCGCTGCCTTCACAACACAACAATTTTAATTCTAAGACAGAGTGCTATGTGTTAAAACACACAGGTGACTTGTTTCTTCAGTCCTGAAATAACATTGATGTGGGATCAGTATTCTATGGAAACAAAAGTCAAAATTGTAGATTTTTCTTAGACCTCTGACACAATTCAGGTGAAATTAGAGCAGAGCTGACTTAGTGAAAGAAATATCACTATCTGCTAATGTGTTAAATAGTAACTTTATTCTGAATAAAGATAAGATTTCTAAGCTGAAACATGCAAAAAAATCAATCTGGTTTGAATAACATTAGTGTAGGAACACAATAAGGAGCAAAGGAGAAAAGTGGGTTAGATCTGTAAATAATTAAACACAACAATAAATGGAACTTAAAGGCTAAACCCAGTAGCCATTGTGAAATAATCAATAGATCATTCACAGAGCAATCTATCTTTCACTGTTGTGAAGCAAAATGGCAGCCACAATGTGAATTCTCTGTACTGCATTTCAAGTTTACTCTTATTTTGTGCTGACTTGGTGCCTCATGCATTTCAATCTCTTTGACATTTTGGGAGAGACTTGAGACTTCATACATTCTAACATCTCCCATTCTTCTGCCCGCATGAGGTGAACACCGAGACAGCATAGCTAGCAGCACCATATCTGTTCCGATCACAGAGACAGCATGTGGTGTGAGGGGAGCCTGCCATGCAACTGGAGTGTAAGGACAGTGAGGAGGGCAGAACCATGGGAGATAAGTGACACTAGCAACTGTGCACAGTGCTTTACATTGATAGAAGCTGGAAAACAAAAATGAATCATAAAGTTGTTTGGACCACACTGGAGTCTGCCAAGCAAATTGCATAAACGTTAAGCTTAGCAAGACCTCCTTTCTTTTCAGCATTTTGGTCTTTGGCAACTAGAAATATATTACTGTTATCATCTTAGTTGCAGATTAAGGAGAAAATCAGCTCCTAAAAGAGAATGGTTTTTTTGTTTCTACACTATGGGAAAATATTTGAATTAATCCACTGCATCACTACTCCAGAACCATAAAGTTCATTCAGGAGAGTCACAGAGCAAAGCTACTGTCTGGCACGGTACTGAAAATATGCAGCTCACAGACTTTGCCGGGGAAAACAACATTTTAGGAATTCATATGATGCAGCCTTATATCACCTTTTTAACATTTTACATTTTTTACATTCCAGTTTTCCTGATAAATTATTAACTGCATTCACAGTCCTTGAATTCGTACACTGTCCTACCTTGTAAGAAGCCATTGTGAAACCAACAGATCAAGCTACTAAATTCAAGCAGGCATCATCTCAATTCCATAAGCCTTTCCAGGAAACAGTGCTCAGTTCAAACATCTTCTTGAGCTGGGGTCATGTGTTGAACTTGCACAGCAAAACTGGAAACTGTTCTGTTTACAGCTCATGACTTACTGTCACATGACTAGAAAATACTTTATACAGTGCTACAAAAACTATTATCTGTGCATTATACGTGCTAAATTTTGGTAGTTTGGTAAACTAAATATTAATCTATTTTTTCATGAAGCTACATTTTATTCTAGCATCTTAGGGTCAGGCTCTTAACCTCATCCATGAATTAGATGTTGCACAACCTGTGACTGAACCATTTTAGACCACACTCCTGGGGTATTATTACAATATTCAGTTATGGGGTCTGTTGCTGATTTCTGTTGCTTTCAAGGGCAAAGAAGAGCAACGGCTAAAGCCTTTTCTTTAAACAACTGAAATTGAAAATCACTACTTTCATCGTGTCCAGAGAGCAGGCATATTTTTATCAGGGCCTTATGAACAACAGTTCTTCAGATAACATCCTCAGCAATTTTGTTCATTTTTAATTTTAAATCAAACAAAATCATTATAATCTCAAACTCAAATAACATCTCCACAACTTCAGGAGTGAACGTTACTACAGTATAGACAAGTGACTAACCATTTTCCCTTTTTCCTACAGATACCCACAGTGAAATTGAAAGGGATAATATATGCATTCACATATCACTAAAGACAAAAGCAGTCATGTGCATGTCTTTTATTTCTGCTCATCGAGAATCCAAATTTTACAAAATTCCAAACAATAAATCCTGATAACAGTGTATCTATTTTCAAGTTATCAATATTTAAAAATCACAATTAACCTTGTGTTGCAGAGCGTCAAAAAAGCTATATTCTAAGAAGTATTTGAGATTGGCTTCAATATTTGCATATATTTCTTTCATTTTGGAAGTTTTGGACATTTTTTAAAGATGGTATAAAATAAGAGCCACAGCACATTTCTGTCAGACCTGACTCTCTCTGAATGAGAAAATTCCAACAATCAATGCTTTCAGGAAATTAGTCAAAGGGTTATAAAAAAGGCCACTAGCCAAATGAGGTTATTAGCGAGCACATTTGAACAACACACAAGGAACTTCCTTTACAGTGTTGTTTGCACAATCTCAGTGTGCACAAAACCGCAAAAGTCATTATGTGGGAAAATATTTTTCAAAACAATGACATGTTATCTTCAGCTTTGACAGCTTTCTGCAAGAGACAGTGGGTGAGAGAAGTATGATAAGATCTAAAAGGTTTTTAAAGATTTGAACATTAATTTTATTGAATATTACTACCGACATAGCTGTTCATTTTGATCATTGTTTTCCACAGTATAAATACAATTTTTGTTTATTCACAATATAACAAATTAAATTCTTAACTCTGGCTCAGTTAATGTTCTGTAGTATCTTAATAGCAAGTGGAAACTGTTAAAAACGCATGAGAACATTTTACATTTGATTTTACATTTGATGTATTCATTAAAATGTTTTCCAACATAACACTGATATGCACTGTTTAGGCAATATGCAAAAGTAACTTTTCATTTGAAAAATCTAATCTGCATAATTATGTTAATTGTTCACATGGACAGGTACTTTAAAGTTCTAAGAGACAAAGCAGCATGTGACTGCATTGCAATTAATACCAAAAAGTTGCAGTAAAATAATGACAAAATATTGAGCAGCTCAATTAATCATTTCAGATCTAGTTACTTTCAAAGCAATACAGGCTTGAATATGGCTTTGGAGGTGCCATGAGGGTGGCAAGGGAGTGTGAATGATAATGACAACTGTTTTAAACTATTGTAAAGTTTAACTCTAGTCTCCAGCTGCGATCTGAACTTCTGATGTTTCTACTGCTAACAATACTATATCAAGGAGTCTATCACTCCAATATAAAGACTCTGTTAAGGTAGATGACTGGTGGAGTATTATGTAAAGTTCTGAGGAAGTGAAAACGTTTTTTTTTGCTTTTGGTCTCCAGACAGTAAATTAGGTTAGTAGGACAGAACTCAACTCTTCTTTTCCTGGTATCTATGAAAGGATAGCTCCTTTTCTTTAGCTTACCTAACCTCCCATATAAATGAAACCTTTAATAATAAACAGAGAAGTGCAACAGCAGTTATTCCACTTACACTTAAAGTACAACACATGCTTTATTGTCTGTTGTAAAATATCTAAAGGAAACTTTGAAATGTGTCTTATGATTTTCACTAACATGGAAAATGCGAAACATCTGACACTGTTTTGCGTTTAGCACTTTTTTCATTTCTCAAATTAACAGATGGCACTGTAAAATTAACCATGTAGCGTTTCAAGTAGTGGAAGTGTCAATATAGTTGTTTTAGGTTCTCAACATACAACACACTGCATATCACGTTTGTATAATTACAAATTCATTCTCTTCATCTGATCCATTAAAGCAAACTAAACTTTGGAAACATGCTCTAAGCACTGCTTCTTAAAACTTCCTTAATACTGCAAGTGGGCCATGCAGGGCATTCGATTTTTTGGTTCTATATGAACACTGAAAAGCTATTGTTTTCTTACAACACAAGGAATGCATTTTGTCTATGAACTGAGCAGCTATACAAATAATATAAATATGTCAAAAATAACATTGTGAAAGAAATAGGCAGCCCCACTTAACTGACATTTTACTATTAGCCTGATATTTATGCCTGAGGGGTTAAATTTTTCCTGTCTTGTTAATTGTATGCTTCATTATTTGCTTAACTAGGCTGGTGAGTCTTTTGCCATTCATTACTGCTGACTGTACTGTAAATTGATCTTATTGTACAAGCCTATACATTAAACATGTATCTTAGGCGTTTACAGCGTTTCCTAATGAATGTTTCCTGTAGGACTGAATGCTCCGGCAAAAAACTAAAACGCACATACCATCTGTAAATGCTCCACACAACTGAGTGGCAGGATGTGTGCTGGGACATGCAAATAAGTCACACACCATGTGAGACAGTTGTCTGACAAAGCATTCTGGGAAGTGCTGATAAACCAACCCCTGACTCAGTCAGGATTTAGAACTCACCCAGTTTTGGTGGAATAATCAGCGCAGAAAATTAAACAAACAGAAACAACCCCAAATTCAGAATGAATGGGAGAGGAGTCAGAAAGAGATAATAATATGAACTTATGCTTAACCAAAAGAGTAGAGAATGACCCTTATGTGAATCAACACACTGAGCTCAGCATTAAAGTGAATAAGCACACTCTCAGTCTGTAACCTATGCTCTGGGTGATTAGCATTCAGCCTATAATTAAGAGAAGCCAATACCAGATTCCCTACAATTGTGTCTCTTAGCAAAAGCCCATTGAGATATTTAATCTGCAGCTTTCAGTGCTAAACCTTGGGCAATTTGTCTTGTCAGTCAGGTATAGGAGCTGAAGCAGGAGAGATGAGAGACCTCATCTGGCTCATTCATTATTGATGGAGACACAGAATATGAACAAACTACACTTCTAATACACTAGTGAAATATACTCACAATGCATGCTCATACTCTCAAACAGAAGAACAGACCCACACAGAAACACTGATAGTCTCAAGACAAGCTCATCGAGGAATTCACTCATGGGAAATAACTCTTCAAGGACATTGAACAAATCAGCTTTGGGCTGTTGGTCCCTTTTGCTGGTCTAAGGACAGCACTTCAACACTGACAGGAAAGCACATACTATAGAAGCATTTTTGTTCCACTGAATGTGCCAAAATGGCATGCAGCTGAGCTCACTGATGCAGAAAGGCAAAAGAAACTTCTCTGTGATTTAGAGGCTTTTATTGTCCTGGAACTCAGCAGTAATATTTGAAAGGCAGAAACCAGTTCTGACAATATATCCTTTTGGAAAATGGCCACTTGTCTAGCAGCTTAACACTATTTCAAAAAGCCAGATTGCACTTTACTTGAAATGTAATAAATATGGCTGTGTTTTACAGATCGATCCACTCTTCATTTTGGGTGTACAGTATTTAAAAAACTAAGAACTGAGAACTTTGTATGTCTTTTTCTTTTGTCCGAGTGTTTTATTGGAATATGGAGGAAAAATCTTTTCCTCACAGAATTAAAAAAAACAACAACATTGCTATAGGTGGTTCCTCTTCTGTCCTGTACTGTGTTATCTACCTACTGGAGTCTCGCAGTGCATCTGGGTTTCCCTACTTTGAATGGAGTATGTGTGCTGTTCTTATGTGCCGGTCAGCAAGAATTTGATTTGCAAATGTATGGTGCCTTGTTGCAACAAGATGCACAGCTGGAATTAGGGAAGATGTGAAGAGACCTTCAGCCCTGTAGCACAGGGAATATAGCACAGTGTAAAACTGTACAGACATGTAACCTTGTAGAAACCTCTCTTCTGAGGGCTAATTAGTCTTTAAAGTACCTGTGCTGCTTGTGTTTGCAAACACAATGAGTATGCGCACTGCACGCAGTCTGTGGAGGCTGAAGTTGAGAGACGGTGAAAGAAAAACATCCTGCTATCAGGGGTAAATCAAGGTTACCGGCACAGGAAACAGAAAAACCTACTTGCACTTCTTGCAGCTAAATGAGATTTGATCAAATGTGAAATCACAAACTCAAGCACCTAGCAAAAAATCTGATAACACTGACAAAACAAAATGATATGCTGCTCTGGTAACAATCATTTCTCCTAGATGGGGGATGAACAGTTTGTTTTCAGACTACGTTGTGAGGGGATGCCATGTCATAGTGGGTACGTTTCTGGACTCAATCCCCGAGATGGACTTGTGTCCTGTCTGAGGGGGTGAGGAAATCATGTGTTCTCTTGTCTGCTTTACATCACAGAAGCCAGGATGAGCTCTGACCCTGATGAGCCGATGTATTGTAGCTCTGATATGGAAATGATCTGTTTGGAGTGTGTACATCTTAAAATTGTAGACTAAAAAAGGATGGAGCAGCATTTTTGTAATGTTTAAAATATGTTATGAGTTTTCCAATAATTCTCTTTCATTTATCCAAACCTGAGGCAGCATTCTACAGAGGCCACATGCAGCTAAGATATTTTCTTGCGTTTGTGTGACCTTAAGGGGTGTCTGAAAAAAATTAAAAGAGCAGAGTCCTCCCCAGAGACAGAATGGCTAAAACGCGAAGACAGCAGCTCTTCCATCTCTCTGATATACAGCAGACTGTACAATAGAAGAGCTGCTCTATAGGCAAGCTAAATGTACTCCATTATCTGAAGCCCTAGAATATTCAAAATACTTTTACATTTATAATACATCCAAAGTCAATGCCTTTGAAAGCATAGTTCCACTCATTCTTGAAATGAATAGGTTTTTAAATAAGATTCGGAGTAATGCAATATCTGCTTAATCCCTTTCCCTTCCCCCTTAAGGAGACAGTAAAGCAATTATGAATCAGCAGGCAAACCACGGCATATTTTGAAAATTGATGAAGGTTTTACATTGTGGGGTATGAAAAGCAGGCAAACATTTGTAAGATGCATCTTAGTTAAGAATTGTACATCTGAAGCCAGAGAGTTCTTTTAAACAAAACTATGAACAATGCTTTCACATCTGTGGTCATTTGACTTGTCCATTTCTTTAAAGCTGACATGCTCCTGTTGTAATGTACCTTTCATGACCTTTATAATTTTAAATTTAGAAGCTTACTCCATATTACTGCTCTCTGTTTCACTAGATATCTTGTACAGTTCAGTCTCAAGCAACAAGGACAGAGGACACAATACAGATTGCAAACCATAACTTGGTTATTACAAATCCCTTAGCTGAAGGTTCTAATAAGATTCTTCACAGTGTCTCACGTCCATTGATCTTGAGGTAAGAGTCCGATGGCTTAAAAGACAGACATTCATAGAAGAATGAGATCAGGAGCAATATGTAATTAAATTAGCTTTTGTATACATTTTTATGAAATCCCCCTGTAAGCTAAACTGCTTTGTTGTACTTTTGTAGATGTGCTGGGTTCCTTATGAAAACAAAATAGTCATACGATAGCATTAAAAAGAACAACTGAGATGTAATCCGCATGGAATTACACAGTATTACTCCTGCTGAAATATAGTAAAGATATTTTGTTTTTTCAAAAAAAAAATCACTGCACATACATATGCACACGGTTTGGCTGATTTCCTCAACGTGGGTTTTAAGCCTTGTTCAAAGACCAAGTTCAACAACCATTTTTAATCAATTTAAAAAGCACACAGTCCCTGTAAATTATAAGCATTCTTCTTTTCCCAGTTAAACTCCAGCTTGTTTTTTTGTTTCAAACGCTCAAAGGAGCTGTACCGTATCAATATCTGGGCAAATTGTTTTTTTAAACGAGGTGAGAGCTGAACAGCAATTAGTTGCTAAGGACATAGGAAATACTGGCACCTTTTATATAATCCTGGAAAAGCAGTGCTTAATCTGTCACCCAATCAGCCATGACCAGAGAAGGCAGCACAATGGGAACACAAACAGGTCCAACAGATGACACAAAGTATGAGAACACATCAAAGCTAGTGGATGTTTACAAAGGCAATGTCCCAGGTTAATCGGACAGCAATCTCAAGCGGGGAAACTGAAATTATTGCTGACTGTGCAGAAGGTACTTTCTCCTTAATAAAACATGTGGTCACAGTGGTCATGAGTGCCATTCATGCTGGCTAATAAAGCTGTTTTCATAAGGAGCTAATCTGGAGCAAACCACCTGAGTGATTAATATCTGGATATATGTAGTTTATGTTGAAATATGAATTAATTTTTTGGGGCAATGCTGTCACTTTATCATACATTATGGATTACAGATATTATTCACTGAGGCAGATATATAAAAATAATAGAGGCTTGCCACCTACATTGCTCAAGGTACCAATAGTCAAAATTTGTTCTTAGACAGTGTATCTCAGAAAACTACACAATTAAAAACATGCATTGTGTTATTTTTTCATTTCCATCTTGTAGTATCTGAAAAACGCTTGGAGATGGGGCCTATACATCATCAGCTCTAGAGTACAATAGAGGACTGGATGGAATAAGCAGAAATAATTAACCACTGCCCCATGGTTACAATATATTACATTTATAATGTGAAAGATATCTCTTTACCCTTGGGAGTAGTATCTCCCTGAGCATTCTCCATTTCGTATATGGGAAGGAAAAATGAAGATGTCTGTTCAGGAATCTGACTAGGTTTCCTGTATGTTACTCAGGCACTTATGTGATGCTATGCAGTTCCCCACACTTAACCAGCAGTGATTTCTACGATTTTGTGTTCGGACATACAGTACTGTAATTAAGCAACTGTCACAAAGTTATTATACCACATGAAAGGGCACGAAATAAATCCCTTGTTTCTAAAAGGCAACAATGACTTCAGTTGGCATTTTTTAAAGTAGAAAAATGTATGTTCACAGTACTTCACCAAAGCTATCATTTCAAAATGACCGTAGCTGCTACAGTATGGTACTGTATAGTTTTCTCAGTTCTTTTCAACTGATTTTATGCAAACCAGAAACTGCAAATACAGTCACTTTCAATAACTCTTCTTCAACAAAAGAAAAGACACAGGCCACCTGTTTCAGAGCACGAACAGCACAGACAGACTAAAAAGCTCTTTCCCCTGCTGTGGTTAGCTTTGGTACCATACTGCAAGGAAATAACCATGCAAATCAGTCTACATTTCATTAATCAAGGGCAATTTCCTTTCTTTCAACATTTTGAAGATAACCGATGCATACACCAATAAAGAGATAAATACAAAGTCCACATACAGCAAAGGTCCAAAATAAACACCAAACACGTCTTCTTGAATAAAAATAAAACTGCAGCCGCAGTGATTACAATTGCTGATTGGGCAATTTCTGCAACACATTGAAGGAAGTACAAAGTACAATTAATAGCAAGTTTAAATTTTGCATCCATAGCAGAAAGCTGATAAAGTCACATAAGGTACAGCTGGTTCCCTACTGGAACATGCTTCTTTCCACGATAACTCTAGACAGTACAATTTTCTCCCTCTGGGCAGAACCGCCAGACTCTAGTCCTGTAGCTGCCCACATCATTCACCACACAGGACCTTATTTGTTCCAAAGGCTACTTATCTTTGCCCTGCTGGTGTTATTTTCTGCCAGCGAGAGAAGAGAAATATTTACAGTTTCAGCAAGATAGTTTTTCAGCTGTCATGCGGAAAAAAAAAAACTAAACAAGAGCTTGTTTAATAACCCTCCAACGCAACTGGAACAGCACACACAAGATATTGTCTTTGGGAAGCACTTGTTTAAAAAGAATGAATTCATATTTTAAGGAGTCTGTCACATTAAATCTACTCAGGTTTACAGTAAAGTCTGGAAACCAGACCACAGAGGCTCAGCAAATTACAAGCTGTACCCTAAGATAAAGTCGAAAAGATACATAGAAACCATAATGGGCACTTTCTTCAACCTTAGGATGCCCTTGAGAAACAGAAGGAGTGTACCATGCTTTGAGTAAATAACCCAGGAGAAACATTCATTATTAAAACATTAAATTGGGAAAACAGAACATTACAAAGCATATAATGTTGTCCAAAAAATAATATGCATGGCATGTTTTTGTAACTTATAGTACTGTACATGGTATATACACAGAGATAGAAGCATGTTTCCAAACTTGCATCTGGTAAACATCTTTCTCTGAAAATAAACATAAAGGAATAAAGGAATTGAATGCTTGGGAATGCTTAAAGTAATTGCAATTAATTGAATGGAAAGCTTATAACCCACTGAAGAGCATGCCATTCTTTAAGTAGGCTTCCTGTCTTTTGTAATGCAAAGAACATTAATGGTAAAGATTAATGTTACACTGATTAAAGATTGATACATCACAGGCCCACAGAAGAAATCTTCTTCTAAAGAGTCACAAAAATATTTTATACATTGTCTTACGCCCAGCACAAAGATGAGAATGAGGACATAAAAACATTCTGATAACATTTTGGCAGATGGATAGCTTTATACTGAATTTTGCAGTAACTGAAATGAGCAAAGCTAATGACCAGTACAGAATTTAAGATACAGTAATGGAAAAAAAAAAGAGGCAAAGGTCACGTAGCACTTTGGACTACTTAAGTTTCAATCCATAAATGTTTGTAAAGAAGCTGATAGTCAAACTTTGCACTGAGCAGAGGGTGGCTGGCATTTTTTCAGGGATTTGCGTTTTCCATTACACAAAATGTTGCAGCCTTCAGCTGTATTTCCTTAGTGGTTTTAGATGGTGTTTTGGAAGAAACGTTAGTTTTCTGCTATAATTCCCAAAATCCTACTTGAGAGGCTAAACGCCACTAATGTTTCCATTCATATGTTAAATTTTAATCTGACAATTTTATCATCCGGACAACCATGGAACAGCAAAGACCTTCACAATCGTTAATTTGTTTCTTTACAGACACGGGTGGTAGCAGTGGAACCAGAAATTCCATGGGACTGCTTCTGTTTGTTTATGTTCATACAGAGCTCTTAGTTCCTGACATTTGTTTTGTGTAAAAACAAAACAACTTTTTGTTAACTACTGTTAACTGCTTAATCTCCTGGTGCCGAACACCAAACATACAAAGCAGCAGCCTGCTTGAGCTACAGTTCTGAGATGGTACGTTAACAAAATCTTGTGGATAAAGCAAATCTTTCAGCCCCTTCTTGAAGGCTGTGGTGTGTTGGGACCATAACAAAGGTCCCAGATAAGAGGAGGCCTTTCAAAAGCATCTAGCTCATTGTGGTTGTTGCTAGCTAACTGATCCAAGGATCTCATCCAGCTGCTTCACAAAGGAAGCCAGGGTATCAGCTTTGACAACACAGCTAGGTAGCATGTCCCAGACTCCCATAAGGCTTTTCAGTGGTGTGCTTGCCTCATCAGCATTTGGCCCCTCTTCTGCCCTTTGTAACAGAAGGCCTTTCACTTAATACACTAATGCAATTAAACAAAACATCTGCAAAGCTGTCTGCAGAGTGCACATCATCCTGCAATAATGTGCTCTCTGGCAGTCACTGCCATTTTATCTTCAGTCAACAAATGAGCCAAGGAAAAACAACAGGGTTCATGGCACCTTCCCCAGATAACCAAAACTCTTATCAGAGTGTTATTGTACTTGGATGCTTTCCAAAGATGCCAACATCAGTTAGTTTTTGTATTTATACATATACAGTACCTTCTCAGAACTAAAGAAAATGTAAAGCTGATACTTTTTATCACATTCACAAAAAATGAATAGTTTAAAAAAAAAAGTTTTTAAAGACCTAAAATAATAACCTCATACGTACGCACCACAATGCTCTGGCACTATTTTCCCTAAATCTCATTTACTAATTACATCTCCTTCTATTGTACCTCCTGTATTTATCTTTTTGCATTATTATTAACTGAAGCAAACCTTTTTGTTTCTAACCACATTGCCCTTGCCTTTGCAAGTCCCGAGACAAGTGTCTGTTCAATTTTTCTGCAGCAAAAAACATGGGTCAGCATCAAACCAGCCTCAAAAGCAGCATCCCCTGCGCTAAACTTAATACAGAGATAAAAAGCAAATGATGAGAATGAATCACAGCAGGAAACAAGATCAAATGCATATCTTCTCATAATGGTAGGAGAATTGCCCAGGAGTTACAGGTTGTACAAAAACTCCTGATCTGGAACACAAGCAGTGTTCTACCGATGCTACTGAGGTGGGACTATTAGTCAGTATAATATATTAGCCTTTCGAAGTAAACTGTTAACTCTTTAATACTATGGTTACTGTGTTACCTTGAAACAATTCTTCATGCAGAAAGGACTCTTGCGGCACGCTGATAAAGACTATATTTAAGCAAATGAATTGTATAACCTGTAAATTAAAATCCCTAATCAGAAAATGTGACACACACACCAAAATGCTGAGAAATCGCTGTTTCTAAGGTAAAGTATTTTACATGAGGGGGGATAGAATTGTATCCCTTGAAAAGACAATTTTCCACTTCTGCTGAGATTAATAAGTAGATAAGTAGAATGTGTGACTAATGAAGTGGTTAAACAACTGTGTGACAGCAAGGCTCTGCATTTTGGAAAACTTTAAAAGCACACTGTCATGCTGTAGCAGTGGCAGATGGAAACAACCCCTTGGGACAGAAAGATGTGTGTGGTGCACTGCTGAAGCTACACAAGGGTCAGACATGCCATTTCCTCTGTATCTCAGAATTCAAGAAAAAAAAGACTGTTCTATCCCAACAGGGAAGAGGAATGTCACTGGACAATAAGATTGAATAGCACATCTTCCAGAGTGCTGAGGCGCCTGATGTGCTAGTCCCTCCTGACATAAGAACATAAAAATAAGATGAAAATGAGAGGAGGCCATTCAACCCACCTAGCCTAGTTGGTAGTTAGCGGCTAACTGACTTGTTTCTTGGAAGAAGCCAGGGTAACGGCTCAACAATGTGGCAATGCAGCTTGTTCCATACTCCTACACCCCTTCTAATAAAGGTCTCAGTTTTAAATTCACTTCTGAATAGTTTCACGATGGCATCGAACCTAGGAAATACTGCCAAAAAGATTGGATTTGTACTGTCAAGGGGCTGTCAACAGTTAACAGTTAAATAATTGACACAGGCATTTCAGCATCACACAGGATCCTTAACTCTAGGCCTCGAGCACTGCAGTCCAGTAGGTATCTTAAATTATTCTATCCCTGAATAATCGCTTTCTAGCCTGAGCTCAAAAGATCTGAGCAGCCAAGCAAGGCTGGTGCTGGGTAGTACTTGGATGGGAGACCTGCTGGTTAGGCAGGGCTCTTCTCTCTAGACCAGAATTTTCAAACCTCACTCTGGTGACCAGGAAGTTTGCTGTAGAATGTGGCATCCTTTAACTGAGATCCTGCCTACTTGGCGATAAAATTAGATCAATAATAATAATTGCTTACACTTTAATGACCACAGAGAGTCAGGACCTCGGTTTTATGTCTCATCCAAAGGACAGCACCGGTTTACAGTAGAACCCCCGTCACTATACTGGGGCATTAGGACCCACATGGACCGCAGGGTGAGGACCCCCTGCTGGCCCCACTAACACTTCTTCCAGAAGCAACCTCAGTTTTCCCCAGGAGTCTCTCATCCAGGTACAGACCAGGCTCACACCTGCTTAGGTTTAGTGGGCTGCCTCTTGTGAGTTGCAGAGTGATATGGCTGCCGAGAAGCCCCCAAAGACCTGAGTTAGGGACCACTTACGTAACAAAAAAAAAAAGGGACACTACTAAAATAAAAACAGTGAGGGGAGAAATAAACACACAAGTTGTGTGGATTGAATTCCAAGATGAACTGAAAAATGAATGCCTCTCAGGAGATGACCCATTTATCCTACTGCCAAGGACAGGAATCTTTTATTTATCTAGCCGTCACAAGGTCTGACGCTCAGACCTGTGCATGTCTGAGAGAAGTACAAGGCTGACTTCCCTATCTAACTCTCAGCTCCGGCAATTCTGGAAAATGTAACTGGGAAAAAAATGCTTAGTGTGTCTTAAGCCTGCAAATTAATATCCCAATAGGCAGACGTTCCACAGTCTATTTTTGTTTAGAACAGGGTAGTGACCGACAGGCAAAAGGCAGATTCACCACCAAGCAGAAAATCAATCAATACCTAGAATAACTCCCGAGCAGATTATGCAGGAAGCAAGGAAAGCTCCATCGACTACAGCACCACCAAGGGAGTGGGATTTGAAAGGATCGCCAAAGGCTTTTGCTTCATTAAGTAGCCTTGAACAAAGGGACGGCACCCCTGAGTTGGAAAAGCAGCGTGTGTTAGCGGCAACAACCGCCCATAATTCTCAGCACTGAGCTGTCACATCTGAATTGTGCAGCAGAAGGCGAAGGCTCAGGTTAAAATCTGCATTTCATTTCAGGGTCACAGACCCTGGCTAGTCCCTACATTTCACCCATTTCATCTACGCTGTAAAAGGCAAGAGGTTTTTTTTTTTTTTAGGGTGGGAAGCAGTGGGTGTGGAGGGTTTGAATTGAAACCCCCCATAAAAGGTATTAAAATGAGATCCTGGAAATTGAAGACGAGCTGAAAAATAGGGAGTAATCCGAGCAGGGAACACCTTGAGTGTACTGTGCAAGTGGTTTCAATGAAAGCTGTGCATCACTGAAAGGTGACGGTTTTCAAACAAATAGAAAGACGTTGGCCTCATAGGAATATTCTTTTGAGGGGGTCTGAAGATGGGTGGGAAAGCACAGACCAACATCGTCACTATGTTAAAGGGGTGGCCAAGTACTATGATTGGCCTCCCCTGGATATATTCTAGTAGCCATATCACTCTGCAACTCACAAGTGGCAACCCACTGAAGCTAAGCAGGTGTGAGCCTGGTCAGTACCTGGATGTGAGACCACCTGGGAAAAACTAAGGTTGCTGCTGGAAGAGGTTTTAGTGGCGCCAGCAGGGAGTGCTCACCTGTGGTCCATGTGGGTCCTAATGCCCCGGTATGGTGATGGGGACACTATACTGTAAACTGGCGCTGTCCTTAGGATAAGACGTAAAACCAAGGTCCTGACTCTCTGTGGTCATTAAAAATCCCAGGGCGCTTCTCGAAAAAGAGTAGGGGTATAACCCTGGCATCCTGGCCAAATTTCCCATTGGCCCTTACCAATCATGGACATTTATGAATTGGATTCATTACTCTGCTCTCCTCTCCACTGATAGCTGATGTGTGGTGAGCGTTCTGTGCACTATGGCTGCCGTCGCATCATCCAGGTGGATGCTGCACATTGGTGGTGGTGGAGGGGAGTCCCCATTACCTATAAAGCGCTTTGAGTGGAGTGTCCAGAAAAGCGCTATACAATTATCAATTATTATTATACAACACAGGTTTCAATTCCTTGGTAAGTTATCAAGAGTTTTAATAACCAAGCTATTCACACAAAAGATTAAAATGCAAAGATCTTACAGAACCAAACTATCTATTGAATACTAGGATCTTTGTGCATACTTTTTTTTCAACAGCATTAATGGAGTTGACTTTGAATAAATTAATACATTTTCTTGCCACTAACCAAAAGACTTAATATAAAAAGTAAAAGTGTTGACTTTACTGAATTCAGGGATAAAACATACATGCAAAAGAAGTGACTCTCAATTAATTGTCTATTTATTTTTAATACCATGTAAAATCCCCACAAGTGTTAGGAAATTCTAAAAATAAAGACATCCCACTTGGTGTCAACACCCTGTCCGAATATCTTAGAGACTAGTGATCAGAACCATATGCTTAAGCACTGAAGCAATTTGATGCTTGTAAGAGAAAAATAACCTAGAAAGGTGTAGCATGTATACAACGTGATTTGAGGCGGCATGTGGCACAATGGTCAGCATTGCTGCCTGACTGCACTGGGGCCCTGGGTTCAGTTCTGGACCTGGGGACCTTTCTGTGTGGAGTGTATGCTCTCCCTGTGATCATGTGGGTGTCCTCCGGGTTATCTGGTTTCCTATCGCTATCCGAAGATATACTTCCGCTTCTGTAAATCAGCTCTGGTGTGAGTACATGCTTGTGTGTGCCCTGCGATGGACTGGAAACCCATCTAACATAACATAACATCACTTTATTAGCCCTATACAATTTCTTGCATTAGGAATTTGTCTTTTCGCATACCCCAGCTTGCTCTCTATGAGACACAGACACACAGACAGGGAGAGAAGCTTGGGGTCAGAGCGCAGGGTCAGCCATTGTACAGCGCCCCTGAAGCAGTTGGGGTTAAGGGCCTTACTCATGGAGTAGGATTCCTCTGCCGGCTATGGGATTTGAACCGGCAACCCTTAGCCACAGAGCCACTGCTCCGCCTGTATCCCCCTTGACTGTGTTATTTGGGTGCCTAGGCTCCTCGTTCCCTGTGTACTGGATAAATGGGTTTAGAAATGGAAGGATGCATGGAAAACATGAACTCCCTCTTATAAATATACAGTGGTTTCTCAAGCTGCGACAAGAGGGTTGAGTAATATTTGATATTTGCCAATTAGTTAAAGATTACCATTTGCCACTTAACCAAAGAGGAGATTTAAAACCTATTGTCAGGATTTTGTTAGCTGTCTGCACTGCCTGGAGTGAATATCTGGTTGGTTTTACAGTATTTTTATAGAATACTACTATGATTGAATCATTCGTGGGTTAAGGAACCCCCTAGGTTTACAATGTCCACGTTACTACGAAAACCAGTCTTCTCTATCACATACAGTGTAGACAAAGGCTTGTTCTCTCTTTTAAAACAAACTCATATACACTCAAATCATTGTTCCTTATTCAAACAATGAAAAACGTGTGATATTATACTATTACTCTTACTTATTATGTGGAATACAATTCCACAGCAAAAACTTAACATACAGGAACCTTTCTACCTTTGCAAATTTCACAGCATTATTTGTTATGTGTTCTGTTTCTGCACACAGCATGTGATCTAAAAGGGTATCAACAAATACATTAAAGGAGAAGGGCCACATTTTCTGTATACAGTCCTGTAAATGAGATTACTGGAAACAATGTCCGCTTTTTACTACAATAGTTTGAATCAAGGGCAGGTAAAACATCTAGTACAGATATTCTCATGTGAACACAGCTAGTAACTGTGCATTAATACTAATGTAAAAGCCAAGGATACAGAAGCACAATAAAAACTGAAAGCATAACAAAGGAGACTGAGCTATGGACATATCACAGAAACGTTGAAGAAAACTAAGAGTACCGTATAAATATGAAAATAACATAGAACAAGTGAAAACATTTAGCACACTTGCTAAAGTAAACCTACACAAACCTATTCCCTTTTCTGCCATGGAAGAACTGGCTTGTAATTCAAAGGCGGATATGAATTCAGCTCAATACTTCATTGCTGTGTTGATTGGAAATTGCACTAGTACAGCCCAGATAACAAAAACCCCCAACAAAACACATATCACACATTCACCACACATTATTAATTGAATCAAAGGACTATAACACTTATGTTTGTATCCACTCATATAATACATACAACATCCAAGATCTACATATTAAAGTGCTCAATGGCCTCTAGATAGGTGCTATTTCGGAACCGAGCAACACCACGTCGGATGCTTTAAAACCTCCTCCCTGAAGGAAGGAAGCTGTACCCGTGCTGGCAAAAGAGGGAAACAGACACGATTATGCCGAAGCTCTTAAACAATGTCTAGAGCAACTGTTCCAATGTCTCAATGGACTACAGTTAAGTGCATAAAGTGAGAGCAAAGAGTATTTTTAAGTTGTCAATGAGAAACTGCAAACAGACTGACAGCAAAATTCCTGCTAAGACAGTACACAACAATTATAATATCCCACCGCACACTTTTCCTTTTCACCATACTCCAAACACCTACCAAAACTAATTTTAAACCATTTTAAAAATCCCTTTTACTGATTCTATCACAATCCTGGATATTGGAATTATTACAGAGAACTGCAGTGCACATAAGCCATGGAAAAACAGCTAACAGGAAACATGCATAAAAAAGACAGGTACGTCTGGCTCTACCTAACACTTTGAAACGGAAGGCTTGGCTTCTACTTTTGCCAAATTTAACCACACTTATTCAAGTTACAAAGCAGATTTACTTTACAAATCAGGCAGAAAAATTCTCATTGTCAAAAGCCTCCCACCTAATTTTGAAGTGAAAGGGAGAGAGCTGGAAAGGTGGGGGCTGAGACCGGACCCGCAACTCAGGTGGCTACTTCCACACTGGCTAGAACGCGGATACAGTGAACCATTGTTCACACAGAAGTGTCTTCCTGAAGAACCTGCTGTCAAGGAGAAAGGACGGCTGAGTGGCAGGTTTGGTTTAATTATAACCACACTGGAACCAGAGAAGGCTCCACTCTCCTCCTCCAGGGCTTGCAAAAAAACTGACAAAAAATAGTGCCCTATAAAGCAAAGAAATCTCCCTAAGGCTACAGACAAGAATCCAACCCATTGTGTCAGTAGCAGAAAGAAACTAGACAGGGAGGCAGAGAATGGAAGGGTGAGAAAAAAGATCCCCCTGAAGACACAGCAGATAGCGGGAGAAAGACTCACCTTGGAGAACTGTCTTCTCAGGCTGAACCGCTGGACCATCGTCACTTATGTTATAGGCTCTTCCTCACAGACACCGAGGTGACCCCCCCCAGGCAAAGACAGGCAAGGGAGCAGTGGGAAGGGGGGTCAAAGGGCAGCACAGGGGAGGAAGCAGGGAAAAAAAAAAGGCGCTACATGATGGCAAAAACAAAACAAAACAAAAAAATCAGAAAACTGCCTGGATTCTGCCACTCTGTCTTCCTGCTGAGGGTGCAGCTCCCACCACAAAAACGTGCAAATGCTAAGCCCGGGGCACGGCTGTGTTAACACTTCCTGTGAGTCAGCTGTGCGTGGAGCTCTGCTGTGTCTGGCTGCTGAAGTGCAGAAGGGGAGTGGGGATGGGAGAGGAGAAGAGAAGTGTGTGTGTGTGGGGGGGGGTGTCCCTTCTGGCTGGGTCTACGCTACCCCTCCCTCCTGCTGGTGCTGTTAGCTCGCCAAGCGTCTGCTTGCACAGCTGCAGCCACCTGACCCTCTCTGAGCCTCAGCCAGCCCGGTGTGAGTGAGCGAGAGAGAGAACGCTACAGAGAAAGGAAGCAGAAACGCCAGCACGGGCTCCTTTTAGAGCACAAGGGCGGGGCATTCAGCCTGGCAGCCAAATAGCTACCAAACCCCTCTGAACGGCTTTGTACCACACACTTCTCAGCCAGCCTGGCCTGGGTCAGCTACTTCCGAATCACATTCGAAGCAACAACTGTCTTCGTATCCGTGTGTGAGAGGCGAGTTGAACAACGATAGCTTTACAGAAGTTGCCGTCAACAAAGGAGACTGTCAGCTGTTTCATTAATTACCCACTCATGCACTAGTACTTCTTTTTATCACAAATAAAACTAAAAGCAGATGTACAGATGTTCTGAATGGTCACTGACAAAACAGGGAAGAGGAATGTTCTTCTACAGATGGCGATTTTTTAAAAAGAACTCTATTGATTAAGCCAGACAAACAAATTCTATAAATGTGATTGCAAAAGCCATGGGGGGTTCATGTGTTCTGATAGGCCAAGAAGACCATTTAGGTTTTTGGTTTCACATGACATGTGTGGCCTATACTCTCGATTGATTCATACCGCTGTGCATAATGTCAAAGTTTTAAGAAACGACAGAAAAGACTAGTGTGAAACACAAATTAGCATACACTTCTATAGTTACCCGTAAGAAGTGAGTTTTCAACAGAATAAATATATACAGGCGCACAAAAGAAATGTCATGCTCAGGTTAAATGGATTCAATTCACTTATATATATTAAACAACTGAATCAAAAATCACAGGAACCCCTTAAAAACACAACTCAGAGTATCATGAGATCATTATATTATGAAAAAAGGCATGCTATCAAACTGCAAACATCACAAAGTCGGTATAATGTAGGACCTCTCTAAACATAAACACAATTATAGAAGCACTGAGACACAGCCCCCATCAACCTCTGGGCTGACCGCCATACAATCTCGTCCGCTCTTGCTGCCTCACATGTGTTCTTTTGTCGACAGAAGATGGGGATATCATCTCTAGGCTCTTAAAATTTTACTCCTGAATAACCTCCAACTGCGTACATCATCTTAAACTAAATAGCAAGTAGTTACACTAATTCTGCTGACACATGTTATTTTTCCCTCAAGTCGCTCATACTGCAGCCTCTATCTATGGGGATAGACACGGAAGATGTGATGGCCCTGGAACAGTGTGGTGACCCTTTGCCTTGGAGAATGTGGCCTGTCCCTTACAGAACTGGTCTACTGGTTTCTCCAGACTAGTCTGGTGATCACTGAAGCAGAACGACTCGTTCTCCAGGCAACTTCACTGACGGACAGGACACCTTCAATCATGCCAATAACAACCTTGTGATCTTCATTACTCAACAGCGTCATGCTCATATCTTTCACTGTTTTTGCATCAGTAAAACTCATGTCTTTGTGAATGGCTTTTTATACAGATTCTCAATCAGTTCATTTTGGCAATTTAAACTCAACCAAGAGACCAAACATTGATTACCTGGATTTTCTTATGAAATCACATGACTTGAGCTCAGCACTTTGGTGCTCCCAAGCAACACTATATTACTCAATCAACAAACAACAAAATATGTGACCAGCAAACAACTAATGCAAATATCTGAATGGTGCATTTTCAGTGTGCTTCTAGTCTAGTTTATACGTTTCACAATGAAATAAGCTTTGGAAAACAAATGTATAAACCTACAGTCATTTTATTTACAACTTTCTTTTTGCCTAAACAATCCTGGAGTATCTGTGAAAAGAAAATAGTGCTGACAAAGATCAATCAATGACAGCATGACTAACGCTGTCACAAAACAACAAAAAGCATCTGTGAAATGCTCAGTATTTTGTCATTTTTATTTTTGAATTAGACAATTCACAATCTAGATACCTCCTTATGGTGACGGCTGCAAAGTAAAGTGAGCCATTTCAGGAGACTACAACGTCAAAAAACTTCCTACTAAATAGTGTTTTCTTTCCCACAGTAGGTTAAAGTTATAGGGAAAAGGCTGTGACTTAAAAACCCAAAAGCTACTTCCTGGAGATAAACAAATGCTCAGCTACAGTATACAAAACGAATTTGCGGCAAACTTGTTTGATTATTTCCTTAAATGATTTAATCTAAGTAACTGCCAGCTTTTTAATCAACGACCTAAAAGATTTCAGAAAACAATACTGTGACCTAAGAAAATTTTATTATATCCTCCAACTAAGCTTCCTATGGCAGTCTTAGTCTACGTGTTGTGAATAGGCTTTGTTTTATGATGATGTAATATTTCTTAACCCTTGCTACCATGAGCAATACCTACTATTTTTGAGGCCTGGTAACTTGCATTTAGTAAATACACAATTAATCTTCTAGAACTGAACACAACTGTGGGATAAACAAAGTAACATTTGGAAGTAAAATGATTTTATTATCAAAAATTTATTATCAAACATTTTCTGAGAAATACTCTTCTGGGTGGGTTATAAGAAAAGATGATTAAAGATTAAGGTCATATCATAGAAAGTGTCCAGTTTGGCAATTAATGTTACATGTCTTTTTCTGAACTATACATTGGTCTCAATCTTGTATTATTTGCAAAGGTATTTGTGAGACTTCATTTATTACATTTTCCCACAAACAGCACTGGCAGTGGGCACCTACATGACGATAACTCAACCACAGATGAAGGGTCAGCAAATCATTATCCTAGAATTCAAGGAATTAAAGTGCTTAATACTCCACTTAAAATATTTTAACAGTAAACCAAGAGCTTTATTGTTACTAAAAACTAAAATGTAATGTGTAAAACATAAGTGCAGCCTGATTCCACTGCACAACCTGCTTAAAGATCTAGGTTTATATGTCAGCTGAAGGCCTTTACAAAACCAAACAAAAACAAAAAGCTTAAAGTTTTGCAGAGATCCAAAGTTTGCCTTGTTTACAGCTTTTTTTCCCCGTTGCATAAGGTTGCAGATCCTGGCCAGTATGTTCTACAGCACAGCACTTTAATACTGTAATTGCAAGTTTAAACCTGTCCCTAAGACAGGGAGCAACAATATGCCCACTGTGCTTATTTGGTCAGGATTAGAACACTGTACAGTGGGGTATCATTGTCAGGTGATATGTTTCAAGGAACCACACCACTCTGGAAACAGGTGCTCTTTGCCATCTCACACTCCTGCATGCCCAAACGTAGGACCACACTTAATTGTGAAACCACTTTATTCCAACTTTCTGCAAAGCAATTAGCATTGGTGGTGCCCTACTTGTTTTTTACGTTAATTACATGCAGTGCTATAGGAATCATTTTACTTGGGCTGTACAGAGAGTGTTTTCTTGTCCGGACTAGGATCTATGGTGCCAAAGTCATTGAGATGATCCATGAATGGTGCTTGATCATTTGTCCATTTTACAGCATAAATGCTGAGGCATGGAGGTGTAGTCGTAGTGAGGTTTACTGAATCATCTGACAATCAGTTACTTTCCACCTTCTGGAAATATTGATCATTTTAGAGGCTGACAGTTTATTGCAGGTTAACAGATACAGAAGTGTTTTGAGGAGGTCAAAAGGCAGAGTTAAAACCAATTAGTTTACTTTTGTATACCATTCTATAGCTACATAACTATTCATTGCCCTTCAGAAGGCCGTAAGTATAACAGTATAACAGAGCCTTTCGAACACCTGCACACACAGAACAGTTCTAGGCATGCCGAGGACACTCAGGTAGCCATCATTCTTTTTACCAGCACAGGACTTACACTGTAATGTCAAATCCTCAACAACAGAAATTTGTTTAGTCTCTTTCAAGACTCTGTACTCAGCATATCAGCATATATCCTTGGTGGGTACACCTAGCCCACATGAATAATGATAAGCAATTTCAGTAAAAAAAGAAAATAGGTTTAAAAGAAGGACTTTGATTTCTGCATATTAATTTGGGAAACACAATGTTTCTACAATATACTGAGATTCTTATAGAGATGATTACCATGGGCTTAATAACCCACTCAAAGCAGGCTCTCTCAAGCTTTAAGCTCAAAAGAGTGAATGAACTCATAAAATGAGACTGTTTTATGAATAGGGACCCGGCAACTATTTTTGCAAACCATGCACTAAGATCAATTAAACTTAACAGGGTGGCGAATAGAAACCAAAGTCTCACAATTTAGACAACCATTCTGTTTTCTTGGAGTGCATTTCAACAATGACTCCAGTGGAATACAATTTTGCCCACATAAAAAGTGAATCTTCAAGATACTTATGATGTTGTTTTAACTGGTTATTTGCTGTTACAAACTGCAAGAAAAAGAAATTACATTTAATATTTTTAACAAAGTTTTAAAATCTTTACTGAGCACAGAGAATTCCAACTGTGGAAACTGCAGAAAAGTAGCTGCAGTTTTCCAATCATTTGAGGACATCTGTTTAGAAAGAACCACTGAATATGTGCAAACAAAACCTGGTATCATATAAACCTTTACTCTCGCACACGAGCAACACAATATTGCTTCTAACAAAGGAATATGGATAAATATTGAAATGCATAATTCTGGTGTATCTCACTGGGGAGAAGATTAGAACGTTTAGATAATTAGAACTTCCCATCCTTACAGGAACAATGAAAGAAAAGAATCCTCAAAACAACGGGTCAAAAAGATTTCCCTTTCTGTTATGTCTCATTATTCAAAAAAATGCAGAGCTTTCTCTCAGCTTGCTTTGGCTAGGAAGAATAGGGTAACACTTAGCCTTTGATGAGACTTTTTGTCTCTCTTTCCCATACATATTGACAAGCACCTGCAAAGCCCTTGGCCGTGTTCACCACAGGTGCCGTTTTTGAGGAAGGCTCACTGCTCACTTGCTCACGCTTTGAAGTACAGTAATTCACCAGAATGGGAGCTGAACATCATTTGAGCTGGGAAACAATGTGAAAACACTAGCATAGCAACAAGAAATGAAGACACAGCACGCCGGCAACATCTACAGATAGTTTGTATTTTTCATCTTCTGACTTTGCACTCATCATCAGTCAAGGTTACAACTATCATTGTTATGGAAACACAGTATTCAGACTTTCAGACTGTCAGCTTTCACCCAAGTGCTTTCTGCCAGGCTTTAAGAGAATGTGACACTGTGGGATAGGCAGGATTCCATCACTGAAAGAACCTTGGTTTGCAAAGAAAACACATTTTCCATCCATTTTCTAACTGCTTCTTCCAATTCAGGGTCATGGGGTAGCTGGAGTCTATCCCGGGAAGCAAAGGGAACAGGCAGGACACACTCTGGATTGGACTCTAGACTTGTGGACTTGGATTGTGGGAGGAAACGATAGCACGTGCAGGAAATCCATGTGAACACAAAGAGAACATACAAACTCCACACAGACTGCACCGTCTAGAACTTAACCCAGGGCTCCAAGTGCAGCCAAAACATATTGTACTACAATATAAATATATTTTAAAGGCCACTATTTGAAATGCAAGGAGAAAATAACCTGCACTTTAATTTTCTTATAGGGTCAAAAACTCTTACTCTTATTGTTCATTGAAAAAACATTTAACACCTTAAATGACAGGAAAGATGGTGACCTGTGAATTAACATTATGGTATTAAGGTCCTCAAAGGGTTTTGGTGATGCATTGATTCATTTGCTTTAAGTAAGGGCAAAATATCAAGGTGAGCAAACACTGTAAATTGAAAAAAAATATTGCAGCTAAGCATTATCATAATTCTGTTCACTGTAACAGGAATTGCTTTAAAACGAAAGACCTTTGCAGGCTTCTTTACCACGTGATCATGATACCTGATGGCTCCATTCTACTCTACTGCGTCTGTGATTGTCTGAAGGACTGTGTCTAGACATGAGCCAAGGACACATTTTAGCACCTATTTTTTAAGATAAACTACCATAAACAGTGAGAGAGACAGGAATTGCCTCGTAGTAAATACAACTGGCATTTAAAGCCTTGGTATACCGTGTGCCCACTTGTCAAGACCTGCCACTCGTATTCTCACAGATACAGCCTTTAGCAGGTTAACTTTAGTCACTCAACTCACAATAAGGAAATATGCTTATTGGCCAAAATATTAGGAACCTCCATCAGACAATGTTGTGAAATTCTGTAAGCAGCACAAACAGCTCAGTCATAACATGGTATATACGCCACAAGGTTTAGAAATGTTTCCAGTCCAATCCTATCCTAGCAGGATCATCTTCAACGGAGGCAATGTTGAGAACTGAACTGCATGTTGCACTGGTTCCACAGATGTGAGATCTGGGGATCGGTCTTTATTTAGGCACAAACATACATCCCAAAAAGTATAATGGAAGGTAGCTGAAATATTCCATCCATCCACTTTCTAAATGCTTCATCCAACTCAGGGTCACAGGGAAGCCTGAGCCTATCCCAGCAAGCAACGGCTGGAAGGCAGGGTACAACCCTGGATGGGACACCAGTCCACTGCAGAGCACACACAGACACAATCCAGACACACACAAACTCACAGCAGGGCTACATTTTCAAGAAGCTAATAAACCTATCAGCATGCCTTTGGACTATGGGAAGACACCTGGAGAAAACCCAGGGAATCACAGGGAAAACATACAGACTCCACACAGATAGCTTCCCATGTCTGGAATTGAACCCAGGGCCCCAGTATAGTGAGGCAGCAATGTTAACCACTGCACAACAGTGCATCCCCAGCTTAAATATCATTGCACATAATAGCTTTTACATTTTTTGTCTCAATGGAGCATGAGCTTGAAGCAGCCTGTGGGGTTGTATTTGGAAGAACACCAATTACATGCTTCTGTGTTATTTCAAATAACTTGATCTACCAACGTAAGTACTAGAGAGGTGAGTTTTAAAAACATACATGTGATGTCTTACTTTTATTAAATTAATCCTTACTTGCATCAAATTAACTGACACTTCCTCAATCCTGTCCTACCCTCTGTAGTGGCTGAGAGGAGAATGATGTCCAAACTAGAGGCCATCATGGACAACTTCTCCCATCCCCTCTATGACAGGCTTGCAGGAATGAAGAGCACGTTCAGCAATAGACTGATTCATCCACGGTGCGACAGGGAGCGCTACAGGAGGTCATTCTTGCCTTCTGCCATAAGACTGTACAACGCATCCACCTTGCGTCTTGGCAGAGGCAACAGCGACAGTGACCTGTTTCTGGACTAAATGCATCTACACATCTACTGCTACATCTGTTCTCTTTCTTTTTCTTTTTCCCGTTTACAACCATGTTTTGTGCAATATATGCCAGGGAGCTGTGCAATACATTTATGTCTATATTTACATCCATATCTATATTTACATTTATATTTATATTCATATGTGTGATACGATTTTTCTGTGTACTGTTCTGTTCTAGTTTGTTCTTTGTGTGTCCGGACTGTGAGTAACTCTTGTATTGTATTGTATGTATTGTACTATTATTATATAATTCGTTACACTGTGGCTGTGTTGTGTGTGTTAAGCTGCTGTTGCACTGCAATTTCCCTCACAGGATCAATAAAGTATCTATCTTTAAATGTGATATAAATGCATTCCCTGACTAGAGTTTAAGTAACTTCAAATACCAATTAAATGGCTTCAGTTTATGTCTGCTTTCAATAATGAATAAAAATCGCATGCAGTACCACAAAGTAGGAGAACAACCTTTGTCCTTGTAGACCTTATGTTGCTCGTCTGCAGCACTTTGTCCTGACTTGAACAAGGAGTGGCTGACCACTACTTTCCCCCCTCTCATGACAGCTCCACGGATAAAATCACACACATACACAGCACAAAAACGGGTCAAAGTGCTCTTGCAAACAAACAGAGTTGATATATAGAGAGCTATACAGACACATCTCCCAGTCACAGTGTTTGAGATGTGTAGGTCAGCACTTCACTTTCCTGTGTTTTATCTAAGATGCTGGTCAAGAGAGCACATGACTCCAGGCCAGGACAGGACATCAGTTCATCAAAAGGATTAATCCTCAGAACTGCTGTGCTGCATTTATACAGCTGGGTGGACTAGAGCTACTGGGGTAAAGTACTTCTCTCAAGTGTCTGCACTGCGGACTTGATCCCGTATCTTCTCTGTTATGAGTCCAGAGGTTTACTTACTACTCTACATGTGCGCATGGGGGGATCCTTAAATATTGAATTTTACTCTCTTTCACATTTTTTCATGAAAGAAAGGCGTGACTGAATTTGATGTGTAAAAGGAATAATACACCTATACTTATAAGATATGAATCTGGTCAGATCGATGGTAATACAGCTTAATAAAACGAGATAGGACTTAATCAGACATAATTTAAAAAGACGTATAATTCTAATAGAAATCTTTTCATGGCTGTGTATAATCAATTTATAAGCATCTTTGCAAATTCGTTCACATCCTTTAAATGAAGAACAGGTACCCAATTCAGATTTTGAGATTTACTGCTCCAATGTAAAGCCAATCAAGGTGCCCCCTCTTGTGGTCAGGAAAGAATATAGCCTAATTTCTTTCACGTTTGAACTTTAATAAAAGCCATTGCAGTGATGAAAAGTTTATATTAAGACCTATTCAAACAGAGAGGTTTACTGTGTCTCTCATTATTGTAACATACCACATTAAAATTAAAAAAATCAAGCCAGTTCAACCAGAAGACAACAAATAAAAGTCAAACTTTTATCCAGAGGTTTATAAACATTTTTTGTTTCTAGCAGAACAGGCTGAACAGGAATGGAGATATATTTATTAGTGAGAAAAAACATGATAGACTGTATATACACAAATCAACAAAGAAAAACAGGCAAAAAACACATTTGCAATTTGTAAAATCTCTTCCAAAAAACAGCTGTTGACCCATGATTTCAAGTTCACATGACCAGAAACAAGTAAAGAAAGTGGAAAGGATGGCTAGAGAGACTGACAGAGAGCGAGATGGAGAACCAGAAGGAGGGAGACAGAGGTAGAGAAGGAAAGCCAGCAGGAGAGAGGCAGTGTGAAAGAGACAGAGAGAGAGTGAGACAGAAATATGGATAGACAGAGACAGTGTAAGGAGAGACAGAAAGAGAGGGGGACAGTGTGAGAGAGACAGAGGAAGAGAAAAGAGCCAGCAAGAGAGAGGCAGTGTGAGAGAGACAGAGGGAAAGCGACAGACGGATAGAGAGAGACAGTGTGAGAGAGAGACAAAGAGAAAGAGAGAAAAAAGAGCCAGGAGGAGAGAGATAGTGAGAGAGGCAGAGGAAGTGCCACAGTACTATAACAAGTGCCCAGTGAAGGGTGCTGGATCTCCAATACACTCAATTCAGATAGCACTTTTTCTTGCACTGATCCCATGTGACTTTACACAACTCCAGGCTTCCTACATGTGGCCTGGCTTACAGAGTCCCTGATAATCAACTCAATTACTGCTGGTGAGTCCCACATCCCATTAAAAGCAAATTAGGGGCTAAGAACCTCTAAAGAAGCCAGCTTCTGCTGCTCTCATCTCAGTTGGTTATGGCTCCAAGTGTATGTCCATTACAACTGATTCCATTCATGTATAGAAATCAGTTTGAAAATATACAATACATGAGCAAAGCACAGGCCTTTGTCTGCATCCCCTCAAAAGCATATTTGCACATTAGGGGCCCTGTGCTCCCTAAGAGTGGGGGGTGGCAATTCGGAGACGAATCCTAAAAGCATCTGAAGTAAAATATTGACTTTTCAACAGACTTTAAAGAATCAGAAAATGGAAAAACTCAAACAAAAAAACAAAATAAGCTCTGGTGCTTTTACCCAGACATTAATATTAATATTTCAGCATAAGAAGCCAGCCGTCTGCTTAGCTGGAGAAGGGTGCACCATCCCTCCACAGCCAGGGGATGAGAAATGGTATTACCCTTGGCTGACAATGAGACATCAAACCCAAACTATGGAACAGTATTTTGTGCTTTCTCTTTGCAATGTTTCCGTGTATGTTAACATCTAATACACATAAATGTGTTTGGCTTGAGCAGGTGTTGATTAAACATATTTAAAAAAATGTGATGCAGGTGGCACAGTGGCTAGCATTGCGACAAAAATAAAATAAAGGCTATTATTTGCAATGATATTTAAGCTGGGGGGGACACTGTCGTGCAGTGGTTAGCATTGCTGCCTCACTGCACTGGGGCCCTGGGTTCAGTTCCAGACCTGGTTTGCTATATATGTGGATTTGTATGTTCTCCCTGTGCTCGCTTGTGTGTTTTGCCTGCGTGCTCCAGTTTTCTCCCACAGTCCAAAAAAACAGGCTAACTGGCTTCAGGAAACATTTGCCCTGGTGCGAGTGTGTGTGTTTTTTCCCTCTGCTGGAGGTGTCCCGTCCAGGGTGTAAACTGCCTTGCACCTATTGCTCGTCAGGATGGGCTCTGGCTCCCCCGCAGGATAAATATGGGTTAATGCATTGTGCATGAATCCTTTGCAAATCAACAAAATAGGTAACGTTACCAGGGGTGAATACTTTTGTAAAGCACTGTGAAAATACAAGCACTGTAAAAAAATATATACAAGCACTGTAAAAATATACAAGCATTTCAGTTAATTTATACCCCCACACACACCATATGAATACAACTGAAAACAATTACTCTGTAGCACAAAACTGATCTTTAGTGCTGTCAGTGAGACCACCCCATGCTGCACGTCACGACAAGAGCACCACAGATTACAAGAGGGCCTTTTCTTTACTAACTCTGTCACAGTGCTAAAGCAGAGAAATCAATCAAGGCTGAAAAGAGCCAACAACTACACCAGATGATGGAGTGGCCCAAGCCATGCTAAAATACATTTTAATACAGGGCACATGGATGTGCTTGCTTGGGAAAAAGACAAGCAACTGCAGAGGTTTAGGTCATTTATCTAGATCCATATAAGACAGTTATCTCCCAGCGAGAGGACTATGCATTGAATCACAATAGTTCTGGAAAGGCAGTTTGCTGGGACACACAATAAATGCTGTATTCATGGTCGCAACAAACACTCTCAGTCATCAAGTCAGAGGTCGGCTGCATCCTTCCCTCATGCTGGAATATTATAACCCTGCTTATTTACTCTGGTGGGGATAAACCACTCTGCGTTTGCATTTCTCTGGTTCCAGTAAAGCTGCAATGCTTATGAGGTGGTTTGTTACACGTATACTGCTCAGGATAAAAAAGGTCAGGTCAACCCCAAGATGAAAGTCACACAATTCTAAATCGTATATTGCTTCTCCGATATACTATACGCATACAACCCTATGCTTTATAACAATATTGAAATAAAGCACATTATTGCTATATTAGTATTTTATTTTGGCAGTTTGTCTAAGCATGCTGTAAGTCATAAATTCCTAGATTTGGGCAATGGTGTGACTAATGTAACCTGATTTTGATGTGAAAAAAACTAAAAGAAATGGTGTTTGATCCCAAAGTTGTCGGTGACCATTCATATGTAGTGATTCTGAAGAAGCTTATTAATCAGATTAATTTATATAAGTATTTAGAAATATACATAGACTGCAACCTGAGCTGGACTATTCAGATTGAGAGTGTTTGCCCCACAGTTCAGCATTTTGTATTTTTTACAAAGATTAAGGGTGTTTGGAGTTAGACAGGAAATAGTAATCCTATTTCGCCATGCTGTAATTGAGAGCATTGTTAAATATGGTATAATAGTGTGGTTTGGTAATTTATCTGTTCAATTAAGATAAAAAATCACCCACTTTGTCAAAAAAACAATGAAGGTTATGGGAGTGAAGCAGCACTCCTCCTTACTATGTATGTGAAATATGTCACATGATGTACAGTAATGTTTTGTGATATATTCAGAAGTACAGAACAATGTGTGTCCATAAAAAAATCCCCTAGGGGACAATAAAGTTGATCTTATCTACAGATCGATATTGACAGATATGGACTTTTATACTATAATGGGATTATATGGCCCCATTGTTTTTCTGTTCTCTTAACTAACTGCATTTATCCTGCGTACATATCCTGTATATCTTATATTATATGCAAATGTTTGGAATAAAATATAATGCTGGGGTTTTGAAAGCATTTTCTCTTTAAAATGTCATTTAGATGCAAAAAACAATGTCAGATCTAAAGTGAAAGATTCATTTGAATGTGAAAATGCTTTGCAAATAGTACCTAGTTTAAAATAGTTAAAATAGTTTAAAAGTTAGTCATCTCCTACATTGATGCATTGGAGAAGCAAAAGGCTAAGCCAGTGCTCTGACAGCAAACTTTTTTTAGCACATAGACTTTTTACTTACATCAACATATACAGCGAGGTTAATGAAGATAAATCTTTTCAGTCCAGAACAGAACAAAGTGAGATTTGACACAGGTGTATAAAATCATAAGGAGTCAGCACATGAAACTAGTTCACACTCAGCCAAGCAAGGACACAATTGGAAATAAAAAAGACATTCATTTAAGAAGGGAAGAGGAAACACATGAGGGAGTTTGGCCTCGTAGTCAGGTGGCTGAGGACCAATATCCTGCTTATTAGTACAGGCAAATTACATTTTAGATTACCTTGACTACTAAACTACTGAACAAGCAAGATGGGTTGAAACAGTATCCTCTTATTTGCAACCTTTCATCTGGGTTCACATGTACATACTTGTAGCTCACATCCTAAATGTATCAGTCTATTGCTTCACAAGAAACTCTTACATCATAAGGTCTCTAGGCAAGGATTTTAGTCTAAAAGACAGAACCTAAAATTAGCACTGCTCTGTGAGTGAATAATGATACCTCTAAATCATACAGGCCTACAATATCTGCCTACCGTACCTGAATGAAACTGAATGTGAAACCAAGGTTGTCTCCCGTCTTGGGCAGATGTACTTATAAGAACGATAATATCAATTGACTTAAAATCAACAACTGCCTGCAAAATGTCAACATGCTTCACTTAGTTCTACATCTGTGACTCAACTTGATTGAAACTCTTATCAGCTAACAGTCAGTAACAATCTTTTTTTCAGTACTTTGGAAGTGACTTGCAAGGCATAGTAAACACTCACCTTTGCACGGCTTGATGGCAATGTCATTGAAGTGATCCCTCCAAGATACAGGTATGCAAAACAATGATAACAGCACAAAAAGCACTTGAGTAAGAGGATCAACCTGTATACCTACATAAAAAATGCTGAAAAGTCATTGCCAAAGCTTTTAACTTCTCAATTATGCATTTAAGCATTTCAGATTTAAGTGTGACCTAGTAGGTATTTAAAAGGATATGCACTGTAGAAACACTTTCTAACGCATTTCAAGATTGCGATTTTATGCATTTTCTATTAAGAGTTTAGAAAAACTAAAAGTAAGATGTTTTGATCTGCTAAATGCCAGTCAACACTATGATCATATGAGAAGTTCTCCTCTGCAGGCCACAAATCTCTGTTGGTCACAGCAACAAACCTCTGCCTGCTGAGACGGAGAGGACTGCAAAGAGTTAACGGGAGAGCAGCTTCAGGAGACCTAAAAATTTAAATGCTGAGATGCAAAAGACCTTCAGTCTGGCTTTCGTGGAACAAGCTAGTCAAAATGCAAATAATCCTGAGAGGCCTGCTCCTGTCAGATGCAGGTGACAGTGGACGAGCTGAAGAGAGAGAAAAGTTGTGGTTTCCTGACAAAAACAAAAGCCCAGTTACCAGCATTAAGACCTGGAACTCCAGTATTGCATCCTCCACCTGCACCAAATGTACTGAAGCATCCCTCTGTTGATATAAAAAAAGCAACTCCATAAGGTTTGTGCGTTGCCGCCTTATAAAACAGAAGAGAAAAAAAAGACACTCCACGTACATAGAGGGAATATACTGTGTTTTAAGTATTTCTTTCTAGTATGTAAATATTCACATTTGCATATCAGTGCAGCTACAGTATATAACAAAGAATACACAACCAAAAATATGTGATTCCTAAGGATTCCTAAGGACATTGTCATACACTGTAATGGCTGAAAAAGCCAAATTTCCTGTAATGTAGAACATATATGAAAAGAACAAGAGGGCATCTTTTTTTTAAATTAAGCCTGAAGTACTTGACTGATGACACAAACTCTGGTTTAGAAGTTGCCAGAAGACTAAAGTTGTTTCCCCCAGCCCTCTCCTTAAGTTATAATACAAAGAAAAAAGACAGCATTTTTCTAGAAGCTTTTAGTTTTAAACATATACTATCAACAGAACACAAGACAATTTGAGGTTACTCCTATCCAGCACCCATAATTAGTTCATTTTGTGAAACTGTCAAATGACAAATTGAAACATGCAATTCCTTCTCATTTTGGTTAAGTACAGTGTGTCGGCCTTTGGGAGTTTGTATGTTCCCCCAGTTTTTGCATGGGTTGCCTCCCACAATTCAAAGACACACTGATAGGTTAATTGGCTTCTGGGAAAACTGGTCCTGGTGCGAGTGTGTTTGTGTCTGTGTGTGAACTGACAGACTACTGTCCCATCCAGGATGTATCCGCCTTGAGTCTGTTGCTTGCCGGGATAGGCTCCAGTTTCCAAACACACCTTACAGCAGAGCGAAGTTCTGTCTGATGACCACAAATGCCTAAATATTAGGGCCTATATAAATGCAATTTTCATTTGCTTTTTTGGTCAACCCTATTATTTCTGTGGAAGGCTAGGTTTTTTTCCTAAGTATCAACACAGCAAGAAACTGAGTGCTCATGGCATGACAGCTCCTGAACACTGTAATTCTGTTCTTTTTCTGGAAAGGATTTAAAGAAGGAAAGGCTAGGCCTCACACCTATACAGAAATGGTGGTTTTACAGTACTTCTGGAACAAGAGTGATTGAATTAATTTACATCCTGTTTTGTAAACAATAAGTCAGGAATCTGAGAATCAGGTACACACAACTCTACCACATACTGTGTGTTAAGATAAACCCCAAATTAATGAGTAATAGATTTGAAAACATACAGATCCCGAACAATAAGCAAAGGTGTTGACAAATGACGTAGTTACACTTGGACTAAGTTCAGGCACTTGACTTAGAAGTGGGAGGCAATTATCAAGTGAAGAAGGTAATAGCTGTACTGTACCATATTATTCAATATTAAAAGTTTGTGCCTGAATTATTAAATGTAACTGTAGGTCTTCTGACAAAAAAGCAAATAGATTAGAAACACTCATACAGAATTAATACAGTATATGGTCTTCTAAATTTCTTATATTTCAGTTAAACTCCTTACACAATTACAAGAAGACAGCATCCTTAGTGCTGTTACTTACGTTTTGACAAGTTCATTAAGGTGATTTTCTAGATTGCAATTTTTATGTCAAAAATATGGATAAACACTACATGTAAGCTTCTATTTTGTGCATTATATTTCAGATGCAGCAGTTACTAACTATACTGAATGGGTTTAAGCAACATGATAATTAAAAGATAATTTGAAATTAATTCAGAGTGAACAGAACCAGACTGCAGTTACTGTGCGGCGCAATAGAGTTGAACATGCAGCTTTCAGAATCCACCTCAGGGAATAAGATGCATCTTTGACCAAGCCAGTAGGGCCAGTTGACATATAAACGTCAACTGGCCCACACGAAGCTTCATCCACAATACGTTCCTCAACTTCAGAAATCCATTCCTACCTCAGTGACAAAGGAGGAAGAAATCGCCCAGACTCAATGGGAAACCACCCAGTGACAATTCCTTGTGTCAAAGTTTCCATGAGATATACAGTATGAACACTGTTAAGATGGACTGCACTGAGCTGCAAAGAAAATGCTGTTGAGCGCCCTATAAAACAAAATCTATTTTTGGCACAGCAGAATCCTGACACTGTCAGAGAGAGAGCAGCCAACCTTGTGACTCCTGGCACTGCACTGTACAGCTCTGGAACTGGGAGAACTGCTGCACTGGAAGGTCATTCAACCCCAGCGCTGTGGCAACATGGACTAAAGAAACCTGCTCCAACGTTGGACCATAGACTGAAACCTGGCATTTTCTACTTCCCCAGCCCAGGAATTTTGTCACTGCAGCCCAACAAAACCTAATAAGAGAGATATGAATTCAGAGTTATAAGCTAATCTAAATAAAAGATGTTCTCTATGGAGCAGTACAGTGGCACAGTAGTATGCTACCTCACAACAATGGGGTCCTGAGTTTAATTCTGGACCTGGGGCTTTTGTTGTGTGCAAATAATGAAAAAAAAGAAAATAAACTTATGATGTCATATTTCTGTTTTTACAACTCACCTCTCAAGCACTTATGTTGGTGGATCAGCTTACTGAAAATAGCATAGAAGCATATAATTGGTATTCTTCCAAATAAAATCCTACAGGATGCTTTAAGCACCTGCTCCATAGAGGCAAATAATGTAAAAGATATTATTTCCACTGATATTTAGGCTGCGGAGGCACTGTGGTGCAGTGGTTAGCATTGCTGACTCACTGTACTGGGTCCCTGATTTCAATTCCAGACTTGGGAAGCTATCTGTGTCGAGTTTGTATGTTCTCCCCGGGTTTGTGTGGGTTTCCTCCAGGTGCTGCACTTTCCTCGCACAGTCTGAAAACATACTGGTAGGCTAACTAACTTCTGGAAAAATTGGCCCTGGTTGAGTGTGTGCGTCTTGGGATGGACAGGCATCCTATCCAGGGTGCACCCCTCCTTGCAACCATTGCATGCCAGGACAGGTTCACCCATAACCCCTGAACTGGAAGAAGCGGGTAGAAAATGGATGCATGGTCCCTCTCAACATATTTCACACTATTTTGTCAAGGTAAACAACTGGGTCATCATTTTATTTTCAAATATTTCACGATTGCCGTTTTTAGTAGACGCCATAACCTTGAATGATGTTTCCCATACTGTAAGTGAAACAGAAAAGGTGGAATGGGAACTGTTGACTTTGCCCACATTATACACTCATGGTAAAAATATGAATAACCATCTATACAGTACACCAGTTCAAGCAAGCATCAGCTTTATTTTGTTTCTGGTGCGCTACTACAAATTGGCTAAAGTGGTGGTGTGAAAACTGAGTTTACAACAGAAAAGAAGGACAATAATGCATCTAATAATGAATTAAAACAGTGAAAAGTGGAATCCAGTTGTCAGAGACAAACATGTTACTGTCTCTAAATGAATCTTTGTTTTGGTGTCACTGTCGTATGACACTCTTCCCCACTTGATTTAATATCATCTACTGAAGTGCTGATTGTCACTGTGAAGACACTGATGAGGATTAATGATAAAAGGGTCACATCAGTGCTTCTAATACACCAGGATTAACGATAAAACAGGTGGCCTTGTAGAGCGCTGGATCTCTTCAAAACAACGTCTCCTCTTTTGAGCTCTTCCAGTCTGCGATCTTACCTTGTATCAGTTGCACATTTGTTTGCATACGCTTGACAAATTTAATTTAAAAAAAACGTATGCCTGCTGCACAAATAAATTAATATGCGGGGAACCAAATTGAGAATGCTAGTATCACAGATTTCCAGATTTGTGATACTAAAGATGGTATGTCCTGCAATCAAAACAGGATTCCTGTCTTTCCCTTGTTTTAAAATAAAATGTTATTTTCATTAGATTTCATTCGGCAATATACGCACAGTATATGTGAAACAGCACTATACAATATATAATATGTATAGCAACACCTAACGTGTTGGTAATTGTTGGTAATATATATTATTTAATGGGTGTTAACTTACCAATCGTACAGTGAGTAAGTCCCTGGCTAATTTAAGTAAGGAGGAGCAGTGATCAGAGACTGAGCAGCTGAGCGAGCACTGTCTTAGCCAATCCAGCCTAATGCAAAATTTAGTCACATTAAACTTGTGCCTTTATCTGCCTTGGCTTGCAGCACTGCACGTGTCAGAAAACATTTCCATTCCCAACAGCGCTGGAAGGCAGCCACTGAGACAAATGGTTAACAGTTCTCCTTGATTGTCCTAAATGAGTATAACCACAGCAACAAACAAACAATCTAGATGGGCTACTTGGCCTGCTCTCCTATGAAACCTTGCTCATATTCTTACAAAGGAAAACAAGCAAGACTTAATACTAAGGGCATGTGGTGTTATGAAGCGATTATGCCAAAGGATAGTCCCTGGCATCATGTGACCTCCTCTTGTCAGTTTTACTTCAGGTCGATGGGCTGTGAAGTGCTGTGAAGTGGTGTAAACTGCTCTTTGTGCTTGTGTTTGTCAAAGACGTGATGTCAGTGCTTGGTACAGGTCTTCCCTTATTAGCAACACTGTGATATAGTTACTTTACGGCACAAGTGGGCAAAGATCCAAAGGCCTATAAACATTTCTTCCACACACCAGAGGACTATTCCCCAGAGACAGGCTGATGCTAACGTAAGCATATTCAGTTATAACACTTGCTCACACCCCGCTCATTTCAATAGGGTGTACCCCATTAGACTCAATCTATAAGGCCCTGTGCATTGGTTCAAGGGAACCCTGACAAAAAAATCTTTGAATCAGATGATCATATCTATCTTTTGCCAAAAGACATCCTTCCCTTGGCTTTCTGACAATAAAGGAAACCAGAGCTTCAAAATTCTGGCTGCACACAAGCCTGTCTTATCACAGGGATATTAAGCCTAGTTGTCCCACAATGAGGGACTTAATGGAGCATGCAGTGCTAAAACACTCTTCTCCCTAACATCTCATTCAGAGTTCAGTGAACTGTTGTGGAAAAATGAATACTGTTGTCTCTTAACTGTGGTTCTGGAAATGTTTACAAAGTAAACTTACTTTTCTATTTCTGATTTTTCCAGTGTCAGTAGATTTTACTTGTCCTACCCAGAAAACATGGTTAAAGTTTTAAATACTAAGGCAGTACATTGGTTAGAACTTCATATTGAATAATCAGTTCACGTACTGCTACAATGCAGTGTAACCCTGCAAATCAAGGACTCATACTGTGCGACTGTAGTTTGGCAAATGAAGAACTGGGCAAAATGCCCAACTGCACTTAATCCACACCTTAAATCCTTAAATCCCAAAGGCCTTTAAACAAAGAGTGATATTAAACATTATAGTTCCCACTCTTGCTGTGCATTTCAAGCTTTTTAATAATTTCATAAAACTAAGTTCAGACATTTGTTTACCATGCAAGATAAGTGAGGATATTTAAATAGTCAAACACCAGGGGGCTCAGCAAACCGGAAAAAAAATTTCTTGAGAAATTCACAACTCCAACTAGGAAATGTCTTAATAAAAAAACATAACAATGTTCTTAATAATCCAGCTTTTCTGCAAGGTTCTCAGGAGAGACCTAATAACAATATTAAACTCAAACTCAGATGAAAAAGAAACTAAACTAGATTCAACAATTATTTTTTAAAATTTGGAAACGCAGCTGGCAGATCTGCAAGGTTAGCAAGCCAGCAGTAGAGTTTTTTTTAGTCAGATATAAGCCACAAAGTATTAATAACACAAATGTACTGTGTGGGGTGTGGTGGTGCTAAAGTGAAGAGTGAGATGGGTATAAAGAGAAGTTTATGGATGTGACAGATCACATGCTTTATCACTGGTTAAACACTGTTTTTCCACCCTCTCCTCATAGTGTCACCAAAGACACTATCGTGGCCAGAACAGGGAACAGACATACAGACAGGGGGGTAGCCCCCTGTTTTAGACAGCTGAGAAAGCACATGTCTCAATGTTCCTCACCAATGCCAGGCCACAGAAAGCACTCATGGTGCTCTACCACTTCCTGGTATTTTTGTGGGCAGACGATGTGAAGGCAGTGAGGTTTTGTGTGAAACTCCTAGCCTGCGATGTAATCAGATTGATCCTTTCACATTGGGGTCAACACATCCATCTGGTATTTCTAAGGCAAACTAGGGGTTGGGGTTTACAGTGATAAATTTGTGCTGGGTCCCCAAATTCTCACAAAATGAAACAGCTCACCAAGCGGATCTGTAGTCCACACAGAAAGATGAAGGGGACAAAAGGATTTAATTTCAGCTGGTTGGGCATGGGCACAATTACTGGCCAGACTGAATAAAAAGGTAAGCCAAAAACCAGGCCCCAGCTCTCCCAACATCAATGGAAACGCATGAAGGTTTTTTCTGTGAATATGGAGTCTACCCTTCTTGGCTTCTTGGCACTTATCTGCAATACCATACAGTACAGTTTATATCAGTATAGCTCATTCTCCTCAAGACATCTCATGCACTCTTTTGTATACATAAATACTTGTGAATTTAAAACTATGAATAACAAACATGAATGCTAAAAAATCAACAAAACTGCAAAAACAAAATGTCAAATATTTTAATTTCTTGCATGTATCTGAGAAAAAAGCAATTTTCCAGAAAGTATCTTGATCCCACTTAGCAGAAGTGGGATCTATCTGAAGTCTGAGCTCATGGTCTTCAGGTTATTTGTTTGTGCTCAGTGTGCACTATGATTGTGCTCAATGTACGTACCAGTTATTTGCAAACTGATGATCAGTTTCAGGAAAGGGAAAATGTTTTTGGACTTTGCAGTAATGTTTTGGATTTTTGGAGATGTTTATAGTAAACCAAAAGGGTTAAAGCACAACACTGAAAAGACACTCCAATCCCTTTTGAAAACAGGATGGTTTGGAACAGCACATAGCTCATTCTGTTCACATTAGTTATACAGTATGCTATTATAAAATAAGACTTTTTTACAAAGGAATAAAGACATGTAATTCACATTTTATTTTATTTAGTGATTACAAAAGCTGCAAGCACTGAGACCAAATTGTATGTATAGTGCAGATGTTCATTCCCAAGTAATAATACAGTACTTGGTACATGTTTTTGTCCTATGTGAGCATACTATACAATAGAGCCAGTAAGCACTTAAACAACAAGTTTAAATGTTGTGTTGCACAACATACTGTATGAGCTAGTCAGAGACACAGATCACTGACTAGACTGAGCACAACACTCGGAATGGGATACGAGTAGTTCCAGGACTGTTACTTATGATATGAGCTGTGCAACACAATAACTTCTCAGGATGTTTGACAGAAATCTAAAAGGACACCACACAGCAAAAAAGATGTGTACTTTAGTTACATCAGCGGTTTCGTCTTGGAGAAGTCAAATTTCCAAGAACTAGCTAGAGGGTGTGCGGTGTTGACTTTTCACTCACAAGTGCCCGGCACTCTGGTAGTCTGGTATAACGAGAATGATAGTCTCAGTCCTGTACCACACATCACCCTTCACCCTTCTGCCCTTTCCCACTTATTAAGAATAATTTTTACCAGGATCCTTCAAGCTACTTTAAAGATTCGTATTAGCAATTTCATGGATCTTTTCAAATTTTCATGTTTCATTGCTCTTCACAGAATTGCATTAGTCATAGCATGACACTGCTGCTGTCTTTATGTGGTTCACTCAGTGTGGAAGGCATAGGACAGTCATAAGCTAATAACGGTTAGAGATTAATAACTCTAACTGAACATTTCCAGTTGTCTACAGGCCAAATGAGACCAATACAGTACAAAGCTTATACACCTTCCAGCCCCTGGTACCATGCAGTGCCGATGCCAGCTATTGTTTCTATAGGACAGGTTGTTTCTGTGCCAACAGAGGCTCATTGTTCGCCAAGTGGCCCAGTGCAGTGCTCAAGAGACTGTTTACCACTCTAACTTCTGGGGCACTGTGGGAGCAGGCCTGGCCTTGACACGGCATCAGGAGATCTGCCCATAGTTTAACTAAAAGATGGCTGGCCTGAGAAAAAGAGCACAGCCTTTGTGTTCATACAGTTAAAGGCATGAGTTGGATCTTTTATATCTGACTCTCCTTTAAGTATCCCCAAAAGAAAATGAGTAACACAAACAAAAAGCATTCATTCATCAAAAGTCATTCATTCTGAGTGCTGATTCTGATTCAATCGCAGCTATAAACTGTAAACAAACATGCTTGGGCATGAGCCTGGCTATTTTATGTCAGTCATGTGTTTGCCTAGAACATTTACAATTATGTTCATCATTGAGAATTACAAATCAATTTCCGCACTTTATATTTTGCAATTACTATATTTGTCACTACAGACATGAACACATTAAAGATATACTGTAGGCATTTATGATACTAGACATAGGCTAATTATTTAATAGTGTATTTTCTGTTTGTAAAATTCCAATAAAGTAATTACTATAGTTTGGGTAAGCAGAAGTACTTTGCACACCTTTGAGTTTATGCAACTTGTATATGAAGATGAGTTAGAACTCTATCTATAGTCTTTAATTATCACTTGCTTAATCAGGCTTACTGCAAAATGCCCATAATTTTCCAAAACATAAAACTTTATAATATGGAAAAAGTATAACTTTCATCACAACGAAATTAAATCTTATATTTTTATAATGTAACTAAGCCCAGATATGTGTACTGTATGACAAGTCATCTCTGTACTGAGGGCTTTAGTGACCTACTTTAATATGTCACCACATGTAAATCATTAGGCTCCATGAGAAGCAGGATAATATAGAACATGGCTTATATAACAGTGATTCTGAATCATTTATTGTGATAGAAATGATGCTGGGATAAGATAAATAAAAAATGTAAAATACTAAGCACATGTTTAGTAACAGTGGTAAATGTTTGGTAACACTAAAGAAGTCAGAAGTGAGAAGGAAAGTAATGGCTCTTCTAACTTTTACAAATGGAGACATTTTAAACTGATTATTTTAATGCAATAAATTAATTAGGCAGCAGCTCTTTTAAATTCCACACGTTTAAATTCAATGAAATCTGGTTTTCTATCCAAGGACTGAGAAGCCACAAAGCAAGTTCTTGCACAAGAATTATACAGGGGAAACAATGCTCTGTTGTAAACCGGGTGAACAATGATTAATTCTTACTGTTGGTTTAATGATAACAGCGACAAGTTCAAACTGAGTGACACGGTAGAGGTTTGAGTAAAAACTTGAACTCTTAGGCTAAAAAAGGCACCATCATTTGGATGAAACATGAAACTGAGGTCCTGATATTCCAAGGTCATTAAAAATCTCAAGATGTATCTCGAAAAGAGGCATCATTCATGTCTTCCACCACGTTGTTTTAGAAAAATGGGTTGTGGATGTATGGAACAAGCCATCCAACAGATACCCTGGCTTCTATAAAACAACAACTGGCCGAGCTCCTCATGACCTCTTACTGTTTGTAAAGTTACACAGGACTAGGTGAGGGAAATGAGCCTTGAATTTTGAAACTTGACAAAATCTTTATCTAGGTTCAAAAACTTACAAACCCAAACAAACTGGGTAGGTTAAATAGCCTCTTTTTCTTTGCATACATTCTGAGGCTGTCTTTTAGCATTATATTGGCAGCAGTACAACAGCTCAGATGTTAAGTCTCGGTCAAGTTTAATTTCCTGCCAGCGTATGCAGAAAATCCTGGGGGCCGTGACATAAACTAACAAGCAGGGCGGCTGCTCAGTAGGAGGAAAAGATGAGTGCAGGAGCCAAGGGCACTGCACTCAGCTGGCTGTGTAGAATGTGCTCAGGAGCCAGCCGCTCAACCGCCTTGCAGGACAGAAAGGGACAGAAAAAGAGAACATGGCAGCGCCTTAAACTGCAGAACCATTAGTCAGGGAAACAATTCAATACGTAAATTCAAGGAAACCAACACGAAAAAAATAAAACATTAAGGCTACAGTGTTTTCCTTAATCTCCTTAAAAAGTACCATAAAAGCCTACTTTTAGTCAAGCTCCACTGTGGCTATGCTGCCAGTGGAAAGCCTGTGTGTTTGTAGTGCTAGAGAGGGTGTGACTGATGCTGGGTGAGGCTCTTTCGGCGCGGCTGTAATCCCACAGCACAGGTTCTGCAGGTACAAGGGAGTCTGTGTCAGGAGGAAACAGTGTACCCCACCCTTATTAGAATAAAAACTAGTTATATTGTATATTGTTCTGAGATCCTTTTGTACCCCAGATTTAAACACACTATTATTTACATTTCATTGGTCTCAGTGTTTTCAACATTCTGCTGAACTCCTCTGTATCAGTGTTATTTACGGCCGCCCAACTCTATGCCTTGAGTATCCAACATACAGTTTCAGCCTGCTTTTGACCCCTAAAGAAGAAGGTTCCCGTCCTTAGATAATCTGAGCGTACTGGCCTTTCTCTCATCTCCTTCATAGAACACAGAAGCTATTCTGAGGAGACTAGGGATTACCCGCACATTCCCAGCATCTGAGCAGGTCACCCTGGGAGAAATGTTTGTGCTGGAGCTGGGGAAACCTGCAAAGTCCAGAACTGAACCCAAGAAACAAGAACTACGAGGCTGCAGTACTAATCACCATGCCACATCACAGTTCAAAATCATAACGCACATTTTGTGACATCCCACAACTACAGTTTTATCATTAAAATTGAAATGCACAGTTACAAGCTGCTTGTGAATTCTATGCAACTTGGCAGATGGTTAATTTAGACGAAACAATTTTATTGTAAATTACTAACATTAACGTTCTGCTATTGATTACATTTCAGAAACATCCACTAGGAATTCGACTTGTCCTGTTATCACCCTTCTAGTCATTCCCAGTTTTCCCCACCCACTACTTCCCCACTACTTGCTCTCTTCTCCACAGCCAGGCTTGTGTTGAGCTCTCCTTTTACTTTATACTATGGAAATAATCTCTGATTGTTACCCTTTTAACCTACAACAGATTACTGTCAAACATCGGGCACTTAGAACACACAGCTGGGCACAAAGGGATTTATTGTGTCTGGGGTGCAGTCTGCAATCTTACTGCATTCAAAAACACAGATTCAGAGAATGCAGAACAGTGTGGTATATAAAGCCATAAAAACATTCATTAAACTACTAATGATAAAACCGGGAACGAATGTTCAGTGATGACGTAGTCCTAAAGTGATTGTGGGAATTAGTTCGAATGTATTCTCATTGATCCTGAAAGCTAGGGCGCTAATTTCAGGCATGATAGTTGCATTAGGAATAATGCTTACAACTATGGTTAAATCAGTGAGAGCTGGCCAAAGGCTACGTTTGGGTAGTCCTTACTTATTGGATAAAGGCTTTGCATTTATCAATTTAAGCAATTTAACCAGCAAGTAAAATAAAAATGAACATAAATGTCAAATAATATATCGTTTTTAAATATATAAAGAATCGCAAATGGTTTTAACTTAAGTAATGTCATATTTTAAACAATATAGTACTGTAATAGAGTGGAGCAGAGATATTCACTCCCGGTCTTTTTAGAAGAATCCAGGTTCAATTCTTTTGCTCTGCCACCAACATGACTTAAACAATATCCTCTTTCTTTGGAGGAAATGCGAAACAAAGGTGCTATGTTACAGTAAATACAGTACTATGTGGTATACCTGGCCCCAGGTAATGACTTGTTGAATGAAAGGCTCTGCTACATAACTGATTATTGTTATAAGCTCTTTTCTGTACTCCTTGCATCATTCTATTCATTTCAAACGCAAACAGTGAATCACATATTTCTAGGTCAGGCTACAATTATCTGCCCTTTACTGCATCATGCATTTCCTTCCTGCTTTGTAGACAAAGTAAACAGCAATTGAGAAACACACCCCTTACATACAGTAAATCCACAGCTCATTTACAGCGCTTCTGCTTCTTGCTATTCTGTGGCAGGTATCACATTCATAATATACAGGAACTCTTTCAAGAACTTCTTTACTTGATATGATGGTACAAAAAGGGGAGACATTAAAATGAAAACTTGTCAATTACTGTCAGATGTACCAAATGAACTGGAAAGGTTTCATGTTTTGTACTGCTTATGATCTAGAAATATGGGAAGAAATAATTATACCACCATCATGCAGATGAAAAGAAGTAAGACACAGCTGCAATGAATACAATGCTGATTGCGTATATTTGTCTTGAATTTGTGGTTTGTACAGAAGAGTCAGCTAACAACTGGTTTAACCTATAATGAATGTCTTGAGTATAAGCATGACCCACCATGCCATCTAAAAGGATTACGCACATGGAAATCAGAGAAGAAGGACATCCAGCGTGTTGCTAAAAATGCAAAGCCACAGACGTTTGAGAAATAACACCATGTATAACCACACTATATTAAAGCCTATTCTTAACAATGATGACAGTACCTAGAGCCCACACGCCTATTGAGAAACCTATCATTACAGATTATCTCCTTTGCTATAAACTACTGCACAGTAGGATTCTGATATGTACTTTCTAAAACAATTAGATAAACCCCCTTTGTTTCTCCATTTTGCTATGCAGCTTTTAAAATCATTAAAAAATTTGAGTCCATGCAAATAACTGCATGCAAATGCCAAATAACTCCAGTTAGGACTCTTAAGTCTTTCACCAAACATATCCGGTCTGATGCATGAAGGATAGAGAGGAAGTCCATGCCGAACAAGAACAGCGCTGATCTACAATAGTTTGTTAAACCAACTGGAAAGTTGGATGGAGAGAATTAATGCTCAGTGACCGGCAGAATTATATAGCCATGAAGTGTAGTGCTGGGATCTGCTCCACAAAGGCTGTGAACACAGGTCTATCAATTCTGCTGTGTGGCAAAACATACCAAAACAGTACATCTTCCAGGAATCCTTATATACCAAACACACAGCAACACAAAAGCACATAGAGTAGAGGAATGCAATGTATTACAGAATGGGTGAAGCGCACAGAGGATTATTCGCACACCATAGGAGGCAACAAGGGCAAGACTGTCCACTTGACTTTATTTCTTAATGCAGTGCTCATAAATTGCTGAAGAACATTTCCACTGTACAGCTAACAAATATCACAAATTAATTGTGAAAGAGATTGACCTGTACAGTGGTATTGCAATAATATGAATTGCAGAGCTAAGCTGGTGTAAATCATTTCCTCTTCATGCTATTACAAAAACATCTTCCAGCAGAAACGAGATCTTTAAATAAATCCATTTTAAACTGGAATTTCAGACTATGACTTGTAAATCCATCAAACTCGTATAACTATGTTTTAACTTACAGAAGGCGATCTGCAATTTAGCCCCAGTTTGTTTGAGTTATTATGTTCCTAGGAACATCCCTGACCAGCTGGTCCAGCTGTGAGTTACAGATCTAATACCCCACTATAAATGTGCCTCAGAAGATAGAGGCATAGCAATTTAGTTAGCCTAATAGATTTTGAATTACGAGACTTCAAGGAGCTAGAAAAGCACGATTCACACCAAGTAGGATTCACCTGTTAAAATATTTAGGGTCCACTTCTATAGACATCTTAAACAGCACATCCTGTAATACATGTAAGGGTAACAGGCAGTAAGTGCAACAAGGAGAGGCTGACACAGTGCTATTATTTTAGAAAACATCAAAATACATATGAGGCTATTCATAAAACCACACACCAGGCTCCTCCAGCTGTGTTAGCATGCACAGGCCACATGTAGGCTTTTCCTATTAACCATATTTCCATACTAGAGTCCCCACCTCTCCTGCTGGAATCATCCAGACCTGGCACACTGCACTGTTAAGCACCATTTCTCTGCTGATTGCCCATCAGAAGTATTTAAGAGACCCACTGTGACTTACTCTCTCACTTTCATCACAAGAAAGGTGTCCAGGGGCAGGCAGGACCTCGGCCAGAGTAGAGTTGCTGGGTGCATCAGTGGTTGATGATGACCGGGGGCGGCCAGATTGCAGCAGGGCTTCCTGGGTACTCCTTCGGTGGATCTGTGGGCTACCCTTGGGGGGGTCCCCGGCTGTTTTGTTGCGCCGACTGTGTAGGCTAGTCCCGCGCTTCATCATGGGCGCACCTCTGATCTGCTGCAGCACACGGTTCAGAGCTGTGGGGTGGGTGCAAGTTTGGGGGTCAGTGTCTGTAAGGGGAGCAGAGCTATTGGACGGTTCTTGCCCTAGTTCTGGGGGCTCGGCAGAACCCCCAGAGGAGACAGCCGGAAGGACATCATGGGGAGAAATGGAAGAGCGCCTCCGCTGGGGTTGAAATAACTGTTTCAAGCCCTGCCCAAACACGCCAATGTTCTCCAAGGCATTGTGGGTGATTTTGGTCAAGGCGTGCTCCGGCTCAGGCGCCTTTTTGCCCTCCGTCTCTGATGGTTGGCCTCCCGGCTCTGGCTCCTCATGGTTTTGTTCACTACTACAGTGATCCATCAGAAGGACCCCCAGCTCGGATCAGGCACAAGTCTCATAGGGGAGGGCTCTTGATGCAGCGCTCTACCTATGCTGTCAGTAAGGCAGGTCAAAGCTGTGCAGTGGTACTCAATTTGGGGTTGTGCACGTGCATGCATCAGTAGGTGGGCTCAAAGTCATGCTCGTCTACCACAAAAGGAAATAAAATCAATTACAACATGCACTACTTACTGAACAGAGCAAACAAAAAAGAAGAAATGCAGCGTTTAATGCAGCCGTGAAACATGGAAGTTAAGAAGCACATGTCCAAACACAAAAACTGCAATGTGATTAATTTCAGATTAATTTAACATGTAAGTATATGTAATTGAACTGCCACCTTGCAGTGTCTTATGACTGCACATTCACATGTTTTAAATAAATGCATACACAATCAGAAAGGTGACGAACTAGGACAAAATCTCTGGCGCAATGCTTTTCTCTGAAGACACACTGCACTAGATGAAACAAAAAGACTTGTTTTTTCATTTTATTTTATTGCATTTAGACAAGAAAAGTCTAAATGCATTACAAATTGCTTCATATATCGCTTAAGGAACATAAGAAACCCAGAAAACAGAAGATATAGCACTTTATCAATCAAAGATAAACTGCAAGGACAGTTATCCTTTTAACAGAAAGCCCTAAAGGGCACAAAAGAGTGTGTAGCTTCCATTATCTGACTGCCCATGCATTTGTGAATGCTTTTTTATTCTCAATCCATATCCCAATAGTGGCAGTTCCTGTTACTTGAACTCAGGAGATAGTTGAAATAATGTCTTAACATTTCTTTGAAGCACAAAGCTTTTTGTGAGCAAAACTACATTTGCACTACAATACTAATGTGTTTTGTAATTCTGTCAAAACTTTTTTAAATAATTACGCATGATCTGTTAAACAGTTACTGTTAGCGTACTGTTATGTACAATTACTGTTAATAGTTGCTTCTGATGATAGCAGAGCAAAATTAAATTTTGAATTATCTCATAATCTGAGCTGGAGATCAGAAATGTGCTGCAAAAAGAAACAGTAAAATAAGGACTCTTTGAAGATCCACCTTCTGCTGGTAATAAAGAACCAGCACATGTAGCCAAACAAATCTCACTCATCCCGAATTTTCAATGTAGAAATCAGCTTCGAGTTGTGTCTGAGGCTGACAGGAAATTTGGTCAGATAATGTGGTTTTGTGATCTCAGATTCTGTGTTCAGTATACAGTACATTAATGGAAGGCTGTAGTTCACTTCACAGAGTTCTTAATATCTGAACATTAGAAACAGAACTACACAGAGTAGAAGTACACTTACCATCTGCCCAGTTCAGCCTATCCTTTCTCAGTGCTCAGGGTTTGCTGCAGAATATAAAACAGATAAACTCTTTTAGGATGATATTGATTTTTGCCTTTGAAAATAAGCTCAGCACCCTAATAAACCAGTACCTGACATTTCAGAGTAGAATTTATTGAATGTTTGTGATGAATCAGGAAAGAAAACCATATAATCTTCATCATTTGCCTCTGACATTTGCACAAATGGACAGAGTTATAAACATCAGTACATGTAATCAATCAGGCAGTGACTGTATTAACTTGAATATATGCAATAGGTCAAGAGTAGGCAACCCTGGTCTAAGAGTTCAACTGGCACCTAATTAAGAAATTATAAGATTATCTTATCCACTTAATTGGGTCAATTAAAATGAAACTGTAGTCCCAATTTCTCCAACTGGTTAGTACATTTCTGAACCAAAATAAATTCATTGACGGTATAGAAAAAGTTGTCAAATTAACTAATTAAGCACAAAATCATGAATTTTGCTAAAGTGCCGTAAATCCCGATGTTGTCACAAACCACTAAGGGGGAGAACGAAAGTTCACGCAAATTGCACTTATTGCGAGCTAATAAGTACAGGTTGTACAAGCAAACATTTCACCGTGATTTGCATGCAGAGTCTACAAGTAGTATTTGGTGGCAAAACCGCCTTAAAGTTGAGAGCAAAATGTCTGCTGGATTGAAAAGAGTTATAATACTCACAAGCTTGTTTCTTTACAATGTAATAGGGCCGCTTCACGTCAACTGAAATCTGTCGTCTCATTCTGAATTGCAGACTATTGTGCTGTGCATACATGGTAATTTCTGTGATGCAGATTGGAGGCTTTACAAGTTACTGTGTACAATTTATTTTCATTGTGACCTAAAATGCTTTCAGTGCTGATTCTTTTTAACACTAAAATATAAAAATAGCATTGCAGTTCCCCTTAAAGTTTTTAAGGTATGACAACACAGATGGTGCAGATATCTGATATTTCATGATGCTTCTCTTGTTGAGAGAAAACTAGAAATTCTAAAGTATGTATTAATCTTTGCTCTTTTCTTTTCTCTCTAAAATTTATATTTTCCTACAATTTCTTAATTGTATTTTAAGCCTCCATTAAATCTGTTTTGTTGGTTTATGTTTCTTTTAGGAAGTAGATTACAGGCTGGTAACATCTCTCCCAGACCTAATGGGTTGACAATTGCAGTGCACATGTATTTTCACTTTATTTCCTCAAATCACCCTGAATAATAGTCATTATACTAATAATGCCCACAATCTTAAATGTCACATTTGTGAGCACATTCAGCATACCTCAGCACAAAAGGTCAGAAAAAGAACAGTCAGATAGTAGAGTTGCTCATCCAGATAGGTGGTCTCCAGAGAGGCCACAGTGTAACTGTTATGACCCCAAGTGTCTAGGGGTAAAGGGGTCTAACATTTAGGATAATTTTTGGAAGCAGGTGGGTTCTGGTGAGGGACTAGGAAGCATGTCAACAAGGGTTGGTGCAAAAGTGATTATTTTAAGGTGAATAAGTGACTGGTTCATAATAACACACAGGGATAGGGAACTAGAGTGGTGCCAAAGAAAAGAAAATAACAAAGTGGAGCTGGCTAAGAAAGTAAGGAAGCTGACCTAACTACAAAAGAAAACCCCAAACAGTCAGTCTTCGGCGTCTTCAAACAACCTAGCTAACCTCCACTGACTACCCAAAACCATACAAGACAAAACAGCACTCACCCGTCCTAAACTAGTGTTACTTATACAAAAATCAACTACGTATGTAGAATGTACCCAACAACCTTAACTAGCCCTAAAGTTCACACAAATACACAAGTGAACTAGGAATACAAATAAGGGAAAACAAGAGTAGTCAACAGGAACAGGGTAAAAAAAAAGAACACAAAGGTTGAACATATAACACGTTAGGGCAAGGTAATGGCAAAATAAACGATAAACAAACGAAAGTACAAGGAGACGAACAGAAACCAACAAAAGCTGAAGCTATACAAAAATACACACACACAAAACAAACCAACAAAGCCAAAGCAAAAACCAAAAACGAAATAAAGCAAAGCAAAGCAAAGCAAAGCAAAGCAAAGCAAAGCAAAGCAAAGCAAAGCAAAGCAAAGCAAAGCAAAGCAAAGCAAAGCAAAGCAAAGCAAAGCAAAGCAGGACCGACATCAAATGAAAGACCTCTTCCTTCTGAAAACCTCCATGTTATATACTGAATAAGATGCACTCTGATTGGCTGAGAAGCTGATTGACGATGATGTCACACAGAAACGATATAATAATGGACCAATGGGGGAGGGAGAACAATCAAGGTCAGGAAGTGGAAAACAGCAACAAAACACACATGGACCACATACTGGGACGTAATAGTAACATAGTACAAAATGTTCCATAATGTTCAAATCAGTTGTAGCACAGGAACAGTTTGTCCATAATAATTTCTCCTGTCATGCTTTCCCACACATTAAATACAGGTGCATTTTTGCTAGATTCATTCATTAACCATGATGCATCAGTTAACACCCAAACCACACACAGATGAGACAGGGAGCAGGGAGATTAATCTGTCTTTGTACACATCCACTACAGTAGCAATACTGATCCCATTCAGTGGCAATGTTTAACAATGTGTCTGATGCTTTTCTGAACTGGCTTGCAGAATGACCATTAAATTATAAAGGAGGCAGATGATAAATGACTGAGTCATTCTTACTTCAGTTCGATAACACCAGGTTAATTCACATTCATTAACGTACGAGTCAGTTGCATGTAATACTATGATATACATCATGTTGATTGGACTGCTCCTATATTATAGACACAAAAGCAAATGAACAGAGAAAGGTCTAAAATCATTAAACCACAACTGTGAACACAAAAATCCTCCTGACTAAAAGGAAAGCTAAAATAAGTTAATTACATAACTGTTTTCACAACTGTAATTATCAGCTCCATCAAAAAGGTTGGATAGTAAAAAAGTTTTCTTTTTTCAGACTATTGGCACCAAGTTTTTTTTAATTTCAGTTCAGCAAATCAATTGTCTGTAGCCTCATCACAACAGTGTCTACATGCAACCTCAGCTGCATAAAAGCCAGTGTGTCTCACTTCACCCAAGATGCCTAACTTAACTTAATACGATATTTTATTTGTTATTGGATATGATTAATCTGTCTCAACATTATTCTGGGAATTGGAGCCATTTTTCAGGTATGGTGTCATTTCATGGAGTAGCCTATCCTATTTGATCTGTAGAACTGTCTGTCCAGTTAACAACAGATGTTTCTGAATCATGTCAGTTTTGTCTTATTCAGACCTTCAGTGTGGGGATTTTAAACTGCATCACTAAATTAAAGCATCAACAGATTTTTTATCAAGAAGGGATTGGGTTTAAGGGGGAAGAATATTTTAACAGCAGGTAACGACTACCAACTCTCTTCACAGCAAGGATTGCATAGTCGTGGAACTCATTTATGTAAAAATTAACACTGGCCTCACATCTCTGGAGATGGTTTCTGCTTCCATAAATCTGACTTTCAAATATACACAATGAATGGTTGGGTTATGAACTCCAGAGCCTTCCATCTTCTTTAAGGATGAGATAAAGTGAGCAGCCCACCCAATTTATTCTACACAGGAGTGATAATGCCTTAATCGATTCTCTTGAGAAAGCCCACAGGGCTATTATAACCACTTTGGTCTAAGGCTGATTACTGGTGCAGGAGACCTCGGTAACTTGAGAGCCATTACACTGTTCACCGGTCTGTTACTTTCAGCACTCTCATGCTAATGAGACATTTATTTTCTTGTCCTTTCTGTTGCTTTTAGCTCCCAGCCAGTTTCTTAGGTATGTCTTCTCTGGACAACACGGTCAGGGGTTCAAATCTCAAGTGGGAAGCTGCTGATGTACCCTGGAACTAGATACTTCACTCAAAGAGCTCCAGTAAATGCCCTGTTGTATAACTATACTCTCCAGGCTGTCACTGTACATCTGGTTAAAGAAAGGAGTCAGTTTGTAGAAAAGCATAGTTCTTTTTTGTGCTAATTTTTATGTAGTGTATTAGAACAGAAAAAAGACTGAGGCTTCAGGGCTCTGTTTAGGTTTTATTTTGTAGTAATTTTATAACAAACCAATGCACAGGAGGGACATAGAAAGTATTTTTGAGATATTTTACCATTTACTTACAACTGCTGCTTGTGGACTGAATATACAGTCACAATAAAAAATACTTGGAATAGCAGGCAATGCCAAATTATATTAATAACACCCATTGTAAAGATAATAAAGGATATGTCCCATAATGTTAATATGTTGACTAGATAGATCTGTGATTACTAAGGCGGTTTTAGATGGGTCAGGATTTTAAAACTACCCTTAGCTACAAAGACGTAATTGTGGTTTAATACTTGCATGGCGTAAACATGTAACGCTGTTCATTGTAAGACCTAATCTTAAAGGACTATTTCTAACTAATCAGCAACACTGTTAAGCTGCTCATAGTCTTATTATTCCCAGAAATGGTGAACAGCTGATCAGTATTGCACAGTGACTATGCACTATGCAAAATATTCATTTTCAACTTGGTTAAGGCGTAATGCTGAACTGGCAAACTACCATTTTTTAATTTTGGAGCAGTTTTCAATTTTTGTCAAGTTTCAAAGGGTCCCAGTGAACATGGAGTCATATTATCAAGTGACCTAAGACCTAGTTATATAAGGTAAAGGCAGAAGTTTCCCACAAATGTGGAAAACATCATGGGAAACCTAACTGCACTATTTTGCTGATATGGTACATATACGTCTATCCTTTCCTTTTCAATACCTTACCACAGAGCCTTATGTTTATGGGCCTTAAGAAAATGGCTTTTATATGACTCAGTGCTCTGAAGACCAATGTAGAAGAATGTTTAAAAATAACGATGAAGGTTGAGCCTCTAAACAAGTGTTCATTATATGCCTTCATTCATTATCCCATCTCTACTTTCTAGCTGTCTTACTGATTCCTTCCTGCATCGATCTGATATTTTTGAAGGTTGTACAAGAAGGCAAAATGCTTTGTCTCAGAAAGGCAGTTTCTCACCCTTAACCTGCAAAATATATTTTTTGTTCAGCTGTGCTAGTTCAGACTGACCTTGGCTCCACGCATCGTCGGTCTCTGCTTTCTTCGAGGCTCAGTTCCATTTTCACATATTCCATTGCAAAGAGACTTTTGAATTTAATTTTCAGTGCTTTTTTTTATAGTTTAATTCTGTAATTTACTTTAAACAGAAATAACTGTTGTTTCCTCACCCAAATAATTTATTCGGCTGACTGAGTAATGCTAGAAGTACAATATTTTCTTTCTGACAGTTGGGTTACTATATCAGTACTCAGTACTAGATTAAATTACTCGAAGGGCCTACTGGAATACATTCAAGTAGGGAACTGCGTCAGCATGTGTAGGTTGCAAAGGAACAAGTAAAGATTAATTCCATGCTGGAAAGAGAAGAAAGGAAACCAAAGCCAAAACGTTGTTTCCTTTCTTCTCTTTTCAGCATGGAATAAATCTTTACTCGATCCTACCGGAATACATGTCGGACCAATCAAAACTAATACAGGCATTTTGCAAGGATACAAGGAGCTTTTAAAACAACACATGATGCCATGTGGGCAAACATGCCAAAGCAGTGAAAGAAATCACTACTACTGTGTTTATATATATATATGGATTTCCAATGTACAGTATACATTTACCTATTCCAAAACTTGTACATGACCAAGAACAACCTTGAGAACCTTCATAATCTTATCTGCTGCATGAACCTTGGGACATTCACATTTGACTACTGACCTTGCATGCGGTGCTCAAAGATTACAATGTCTTTGGTTAATTCACTGGCCTCCCACCTCGGCAGGTTTATCATCAAATCCCACTGAGATCACAAGGCAAAGCTCAAAATCTCCATGACCTCCAGGATCAGACAACGTCAGACAATGTGAGGAAACAAAAGGAGGAAGAGTTATAAAAGCAGACAATACTTAAAACACACTTGTCACCTTTGCTGGTTATCCTTCTATAGGAGGGAGGTTTGAAGAAAAGGAAGACAGGCAGTGGGGATTAACATTGCACTGTAGGTTCTGTCCACTTCACCAGCTCTATGGGAATGTGAACAACTTCAAGGCCATTCAAAATGCAAGAAAATAGTAAACTGGAGGTTCACCTGATACAAACCACAGGTGTTAATACACACAGGATATGGCTCATCTCAGTCCTGCAAATTGTCTTCATGCACCATTAGAAAAACAGCAAACAAGTATGACTGTTCAGTGAGTTCACAATCATGGCAAGTAACCACTGCACTCCTGATGAGTCTGGCAATATTCTGCATTTGTAAAAAAAAATCAGTTTTCCATACTTTCAAATCATTTTAACATTTAGCTTCTGCTATCACTTCATTGAAATTGTACCAGTTACATTTTAATAGCTCATTAAAGCACAGAGTTAAGTGGCAATTTGAAACAAATGCCTATGTTAAGCAGGTTGCAGTTGGTGGATTTCTACAGTGCAATTAAGTAAGGAGCTCACCCACAACTGTGCTACATGCCAAGCCACCGAGGCACTTACTGTATTGTGAAAAACTGCTAACCACAGGATCTCCCACATTAAATACACTAACACCATTCAATTCAACCATTTCTAAACTTCGCTCTGACTGTGTGCTTTGGGCTTATTTGATAATCATGGGCAGGCTATATAGTTCAATTCTCCACATTAACTTGAAGAAACAAATTTTGGTCTGAAAAAATATTTGAAGTAAAATGTGCAGACTTCATTCAAAAATTAGAGATGAGATACATTCTGCTGGAATAGCAAGTTAAAGTCTTTATATCAGAAGGATCTTGCTGCTCTTAACAAAAACTGCTGGATAAGCCTTTTTTCACTTTCACCTGTTTCAGACCAGGCAAAGAAAGGTTAGATTGGAAGTAAACAATTAATTCAGCGATACAATTCGGAGATAACATGAGAAACAAAAACTCACTGGCCATTGAGAACTGAATCCTGCATGTGCACTAGAAAACTAGTTTTTGTCATCAAATCCACAACTGATTCATCTAGTCCATCACCTTTGTGATCCAACTAATCCAAAACTCAGATACAGGCCAGGGAGGGTGTGATGTGGCAGAGAGCTCTCTTCTAATGCAGTCCAATCAAGTCAGTAATAAACACACATAAATAGGAATGGCAAAGCATCAGCTCAAAAATCAATTAAATACAAGTGTTTAATGTAAGAGACGTATTAAAATACAGAACGTACACCGGGGTGCATTATGCTCTGCCTTTAACACTCATACAGACCTCTATTATAGTGCAATTTGTCAAAATCATATTTGCAATTGAATGTTTCCAGTTCTGTATGTGATAAATCACCACTTTTGTACAGGGCAATCCATAGCCCAGCACCTCTGTCATAGGCTCTCAAATTTCTTCTACTTTACACAAATCAGTTTTTCCTAACTTTGTGCACTAAATAGGAGTAAAAATTTGGAATAGTGATGCTGGTCTTAGTGACTCAAATATACATAGACGTTCTAGAGGTTAATTTAATAAATATTACACTTAATTGCCTACCAGTTCAAAACTGGTAGTTAAACTAGCACACAGTGCACATTTATGTGCCACCTGTTTCAACCTGTATTATTGTGGTAAGATTACATCCTGACTCTGCCTCCAAAAAGCATCTTAAAGAAAGCATTAATAATTATCTTTAATTATATGCACATACCAATTAAGTTACCGCTAATTTATTCATATGCAAAATAAGACTTTTTCTTGAAGATTGTATTAACCTGAACTCATTCTAGAATTTGTTCACGAGCTGTCATTTACTTTATAAGTAAATCTCTGACAAATTGACAAATGGGCAATGAAGACAAGAATCCATACTGAGCCGATCCATATACAAAATATATTCCTTATGTTTTCAAGTCTGAAAAAATTAAATATGTTGTATATTTGTCTCTCCGTCAATGTAACGTCACATAACTAGCACGAAGACCTACAGATAGATGAAAGCAACTTCCTGGGGTGCTGAATCGCACAATGCTTGCTTCACCAACACTTCCTCTCCGACCATAGAACAGGCAACTGTTTTTTATCACTGTGTAACAAAAAAGACATCCATCTCTCTCTGATGACTGTTTCTTTTGAAGGAATTCATATTTCGCGATGAAAGACACTAAAGCTTTTACACACAAGAAAAGCTGTCAAGTCATCTGAATACTGTCTTGACAGGAAGCTACCACAACCACGACACTCTCCTAGCCTTGATATGTCAGCCAGCTGGAATGCAGAAAAGGCCCAATATATCTTCTATGTGACAGACATATTTGATCAGCATTATTTTAAAGGTGGTTACTTTAACTGTAAAATTGAATGTACATAAAATTCCACACAGAGGTTTCTTTGCAGTATCAGGACTATGAGGTATGGGATTTATGATACCTGCGTGTTAACATTTAATACTACTTCATAAATATTTGTGCACTCCACTTGCTTGGTAACCATATTAGGGCAGATATACACAGGGCAGGCTTAAATATACGGTACACGTACAAATCATTCAGAATTCCATTTTGCAATCCTGTTGGAAATTTACACAGCGTTTTCGGCTTTAAAACATGCCAATGTCTTACAATTAAGCAATTAGAAAAAAAATACATGAAAACATTCCTTTTCGGTATTCAAATGGGAACTTATTGTAAAAAACCACATCCTGCCTCAACAAAGAAACTAGACTGATCTACCAGTAACTACATAGTTGTGTTAAAGGTGTGCTGGTTAATTAAAAGAGGCAGTGAATTTGAACTCATTATAAACATTAATCCCTGGCATACTGTAGAAACATACTGTAGAGAAAGGCATTTCAGAACAGAAATACTTGCTCTCACTCACTTGTTACTGTTGCTCATTTCTCACTGATTCAACTGCTACTTTAAACTCACAGGCTGAAAAACGTGTGATGGATTAAAGCAACAGTAATAATATACAGTATAAGAATTGTTGGGTTTAGTAATGGATATTAAGTTTACATATACATTATTAAAGAATGAATCCTTCATTACATTAGTAATATGGGAATGTCCTATCCTGTAATACAGTTATTCAATTCTGCACCAGATGCAGGCTAAGTTTCTGACAGGGACAGGTAAAGGTTTATTCCAGGCTGAAAAGAGAGACATTTACAGCTGCGAAGCCTTCTACAGGTGTCACATAGCTACTGTACCTACTTACGTTTCTGATAGCAAAGTGGCAGAATTACAAATCTGTAAAAGTAAGAACACAGTCCCTTTCCAACATCAGGATCCTCAATAATTCAGAATCACTTTCACAGAATGGAGAACGTCATGTGCATGTAACTTACCAAGATACTGTACTCAAGTCCAAATCTGCTTTGAGGACACACCACAACATGTAAATATATCCTCTGTGCAAAATCCCTAAGGGTAATTTATTTTTGATATTGTAGCCCTAAGGCTTGATCTTTAACAGAATTGTAATTTATCATTTACTATGTGTGTCTGCAAAGTAAATCCACTAGAGCTGTAGAGTAAATACTCCACAGAGCTGAATGATCTTGCTACCTTCACAAACCAATTTAAACTTGTATACACCAGCATGCAACATCCCTGAAGAATTGCACTACCACAGTGACTGGGTTTCAAAGGAAATATACTACCAAATCATCAAATTGCAATTTGAAAAGAGGCAAAATGCTGTGCTAACACAATACAGTATTAAGACGTCCCACACCAGCACCTTCTTAACAAACACTTAACTGAAATTATACTTATCGGATATGATTCTTACCTTGTAGTTTCTGGTCATTTCGGGAACAGAGCCTGACAGGGCCTCTTGCGTATTTACAGTTTGAGTCAAGCCATGTTTTAATAAGGAGAGTGTCTGCAATCAGTTATGCTTAGGAGAGATCACATAGAGTCCAAGATGTCTTAATGTGCACTTAAAGTCTTTTTGTGAAGGAGTTAATGGGTACTCAAAATTCAATGAGGCTTGAACAAGTCCAATAAGACAAAAACCTCTGGGAATCTAGTTCAAATCATTTTATAAAATATATTAATAAACAGCAGTAGGAATTATGATTCTGGGTTATTACTGCATTTTTCAAGCGTAAAGATCAATAATTCAGGCAGCGCACTTGAAAAATAGTAATGTAAGCAACAATCTGTCATTCAGACAGCAGATGAAACACAGCATATGTAGATGCAAAGCTCGTTTTTCAAACTAACTCCTTGTCCATTCACAAGCAATTCACAAAATCAATCACTTCTCATATGACTGGAATATTCCTGATCATGAGTGAGTTACAGATTATACATTGATTACTGATATGTCATCACTAGTTAAGAGTTTGGCCTCTGAAAACAAAAAAACTGAAAGGACCCAAAGGAATGGTTTAATCTTCACACAGGTTGTGACAAACATTTGACTTGTGCTGAAGATGTTACTGTAGGTTAATGAGGAGAAGATGTGCAAGAGGTACAGTAGGTTTAATGAAGTTGAAGTATCAAGTTCAAAATCATTCTGGCTCAAAGCAGTGACTGGTGTTTATTTGATAGTCTGTCAGAATACACTTTCCTACAGAAGATTATTATTTTTTGTATAAATGAGATAGTACTGCGTTTAAATGAGAAAATTATTATTGTGTTTAAGAGACAGTATTGTGTTTAAATGCAATCGTTAATTTGTGAACAATATAACCTACTATATTAATATCTTGTTAAGAGTAGATTTATACCTCCACTGCCGAAAACGTTGTGTTTTCATTCTTCTTTTTTTCAGCATGGAATAAACCTATTACTTGCTCCATTGCAGCCTACGCATGCTGACACAGCTACCCACCTGATTTATACCTATTGTTGGCTAACTGTTACTGTTACGGAATGCAAGATATAAATTTAAAACAACAGTTTTCGCAAATTAGTTATTGCGTTTAAATGCAATACTATCTTGTATAAACGTAAAAAATATTTTTTTCTCCGTGGCGCTAATGAACTGCCGTACTTTCCTTGCAATTGCAGCTCTAGCGCTCCTGAATAACTTCATGTCTTATCAGAAGCACAGCTAGACAAGAGCAATACTGTTCTACGTCATTGTGTTGCTTAAGATTCAACCAGTAGCAAACAAAAAGATTCAAGAAAAAGCATTCTTGAGTATGACAGAGTGAACAAACCTAATTGCTCACAAAACTACAACATTACACAATCAGAGTTTAATATACGGGGCCTTGCATCCAGTCTTTGAAATGCCCCCGTACTCAGTAGAAGTTTAGGGACAAACATTATGTAGGGCATTAGTTTATTTTTGGAATTCCCCAAAGTTCAAGGTTACCAACAGTAAAAGGTCTCCTAACCCTCAGTTCTTTTCTATAAGGTATCATCCTGAGATGAATGTTAAAGCGATCATATAAAGATCATTCTGAGATGAACAAAATGATCACAAACCTGCTACAGAAAATTCAAGATTCCGCATGTCAATATGATAAACCTGAGGTGTAGTGATGGGAGCCAGATGTCTTATAATCTGAGTCTACGAGGGGGAGGGGGGGGCAACTTTAAAAATAGACTTTCTCATTAACCCACTAGGCCATTTCAAAGTGACCTAGTGCCGGTCATATTAACTGGGTTAGCATGTCCTCTGTGATTAACACTATTTCACCGGTGTGAAGGGATAAATCAAAAAGATGGCATAATTCACAACCAGTAAAGCAGTTTCACAGACAATCCCCTCCCCCTAGCCATGTAATAAAAGGCTTCTTAGCAGAGTGTTAATCCAGACATCGGAAATGGGATCCCTGTCTAACAATGAACGCTGTTAATACTACACCCTCCTGCAAGCGAAACATGATAATTAGGTAAAGACAAACTTTCATGCCCCTAGGCTCTCTAGTAATCAACCCTGGAGGCTTGCAGGTGAGCAGTAAATAAAGACAACGAGTCAGCCATTAGCATCAGTAAAGGCGGACAGGAGTTGTACTATGGTACTGAACTATGTAGGCATGTCCCAGACCAGATTAAACCATGTGGCAGCCTCCCAACGTCTATAAAACCCCTACTGTCGTGCTGTCCTTAGCTTCTTTCACATTGCCTCTCCTAAAGGAGGTGGAAAATGCCAAACAAGAGGATCCAAAATAACACTGCGAATGCAAACTCAAGCAATCCAAGTTTTCACAGCCTGTTAGAAAGACCTTCAGACATGCCTACCTCCATCTGACCTCTCTGGACTGAACCTGTTTTTATTTTTAGCTGTTTGCTGGCAGGTGGGAAGGAGTGATCATGAAAAAGAGCAAATAAAGCAAAACAAAAACAACCCACTACAGGTGGTGGAGTTCTTGCAGAACAAAAAGAAATGGTGAAGTATTCTGGTTACAGCTAATGCACTGCAAATTAGGCATTACATCTATGCTGTACTTCACAGTTCAACAAGTTACTGCACTGAACTCAAAAAGTCACACTGTACTGCAAAGTATTGTGCAAAAATAATTACTAGGAACATTAGGTGGTGTAGAACAAATAGTTATGAGCAATGCTTGGGCAGTACTAAAACTACAGAAAAGGACTACTCAATCCAGTAGACACTAGATTAAAATAAGGTCCTCTTTTAGCCTGCATAGTTTATAGCTCATAAATGTAGAAGCAGAAACAAGAAATTCAATTTCTTACTCATCACTGGCAATCGTAGTAAGGCTCTTCACAAACGTGTTACAATAATATCCGGACCCTCTGCTCCTACAATAGCCTAACTACCCTCAAGCCAGAAGCTTTACACTGTTTAAGAGAAACTTGGAAAGATTTAATACCAGAATAGATATTCAATCAAGAAAATGCTAAGAGACAGCAAATGAATAGTCGTTTTACAACACATACCTTCAGTCTCAACCAATAGCGAAGACGTCTTCGTAGAGAAGGAAATATAGATGTACATTTAATCCAAATGATTCTCCAGCGCTTTCCTTAATTTAATATACACATATTCTGTACAGTGCAGGCTATAATCAGATGTGTATATTCCTTAGGAGTACCACGGTAAAAGGGATCAATATTCTGAGTAAGTTTGTCTCAACACTTCATCGGTTTGCAGAATATTATTATTTCTCCACACCGAGAGGAAGAGAAAAAAAAATGCTTCAATCCAAAACCACGACCATCACTGCTGAAATCCGCAAAAGGATGAAATTCTGAACGAAGAAGAGTCTTGTCGATGGATAAAAATACCGAGACTTAGAACACTCTCTCGCATCGCCAAAGTCCGGCAAAAAATAAGTGAAGCACTTATCCTCCAGAGGAAAACGTGACATACAAAAAGCAAGAAACTATTTTAAGGTGAATGAAATTTTGCAACAGTTAATATCCGATACGTGCACACCTCCTCATACTTGTCCACTGTATCATCACATCACAGTACGAGGCAACACCTCTCCCGAAAATTAGATGAGATTAGTTTAAATTCATTCAAAAATACATATGTCGCTGATAAATATAAACCCCAGTTTCTTCTTTCCTCGTAATACTCTGTTCTTAAAGTTACATGAAAAAGTGAAAACATGAGTTTTTTTTTTACTGCGGCTGTACATATACTTGTACAAATATTAATTAAAAAAAGAACAAGGGGTGCTTATACTTTAAGTAAAACAAAGTTAAACAAAATGTTTCAACATAAACTTTGTGCGTTATCGCATCAAATCAAAACATTTAACCGTCAATAAAGTCACAGGAGGCTGCGCTGTTCTTTCTCCACGTAATTAACAGATAAATAGCGCAGCCAATTAGCGCTCGCCCGATCGTTAAATATAAAAAGCTCCATGAACCCATCTATTTCTGTAATAGATCTTATTTTTTTCATTACATGAAAAGGACAGAGACATAATCACTCAGGCAAGGGGCAGCTGTTTCGAGACCGATCCGCTGCGGGGACGGCGGACAATAATTAATAAGGCCAGAACCGATGCATTATTCTAAAAAAACAAGTTACAAAGACGACAACATCATTTAAGCGTTTGATCCTGAGTCACATCTATTAATTGAAGCTGACACAGGTTGACTACCCCCCCCCCCCCAAGTCCCGCTTTGCCTGTGTGTTGCCTAGGTGTTATTTTATTAAGGTCGGACTAAGTACGTGGTTATAGACAGCACCACCAACCCCCCCGCTCCCGTGCATACCAGACATCTTGAAGCCACTGATCCCAACCGTGCATTTCTAATTTGGCTCGTCAATGAAAACAGGTACGGTAATTTGAAATTGACACTTACAGGAGCGTTGAGCGGATTGTACTGGTGATGGCTCATTCCTCCCGATGGAGCACTCCCACGATGACGTCAGGAAGTGCGTTTCCACGTCGGACGTGGTGGAGCGAGGGGAGGGGTCAGCCGTGTAGTGTGATGTGTCGCACTGACTTCAGTCCGACAGTGGCTGAAGCAGCCGAGCGCTAGGTTTGACTGGCGCGCTGGTATTCCACGCAAGTTTCCATTCACTACCATTATACAGCTCTAGAAGAGGTTCTTAAAACTTTGTGGTAGGAGGTGCCCTCTTCACAAAGAAGTTCTCAATAAGGACCCCGCTTTAAAGGTCAAAATACGATTTATAATTACTGTTATGCAAGAATAAAAAAAGTCAGAAATGGAAGGGCAAGACTCCAGTTAAATCACCAGTTTTTGGTTCTGAACCCTTGCTATATCTCTGTCAAGTATACAGTACCATCACGTTGTGCTACAGACGAGATCCACAGCCACAAACAGAACGTGACTGTTGTCTTTTACTCTCTGATCTATGCAGTTTTACTCGTTTTTGCATTATGTCATTCACCAGCGTTATGTTAAATGAAAGCAATATTATGTTAAACACAGTGAAACTGTCAAGTTGTTTTCAAAATATGCCTGCTGACCTGTTGTTTATGTTTTAAACAACAAAATGAAAGTTTGTATCGTTTACATTTCCTCGTCTGGCAGGCCCTCCGTTGTGAGTAGCATTTAATTGTTTTGAAATGTACATCTGTATAAAAACGGGGGGTTTTTACACATTGTTATTTTACAGATTTTCCATAAGAATATTTTATCCAAATGAAAAAAAAGTTTCCTTTGTGTAATTACAATTGCAGTTTTGTGTTTTATGTTTGGAGTAGAAATTAAAAGCAACCACAGATATCAAATGAAAATCCTGAAACACTGGCTATTATTGGCCTTTTATTTCACAAGAAAATACTATCTTTGGAGCTCAGTGCCATTATTCACATTAAAAAGATGCATGAAGGGAGAGTGCTTTTGGATGTCAGACAATCAGAACTGTTTAGACCTGTGCTGATTCAACATAATTAAATGGTGGCCACAACCACAAAATAATTATGGCTTGTGTTTCCTAAAGCAACTCAAGTAATTCTAGTTCTGAAGAGCAATAGAAAGAGTAGTCTTAAATAGAGGTACTAAATTCAGCTCTGTCACAATAAAACAATGTAATTTATTAAATGTTATTGAATCAGTCAATAACCTTGTGTAGAATAATGAGGTAATTAACACTGAGATATTGTTCATATCCATTTCATAGTCCTTAACAAACCTCATAATTCTGCCTTTAAAAGATTATGGACATTTAAGTGATCTGCTAGTAGTTTTGAATTAGCAATATGTTTGTGAAACTATGTAGGCCATGTGCACAATATAATATAACAGATCCCTTTATTATTATTCAATGACACATTGAATTGCTGCCTCACAGTGCTGGGGCCTTTGGGTTAATTCCTAGGGGTGCTATCTGCATGGAGTGTGTATGTTCTGTATTTGCATGGGTTTCCAAACACATACAGGTAGCTTAATTGGCTTCTGAGAAAATTTGCCCTTGTGTGAGCGTGTTTGTGTCTGTTCTCTACAATGGAATGGTGCGCCATCCAGGATGTATCCTGCTTTGCACTTGTTCCTTGTTGAGATATGCTCTTACTTCCCAGTGACCCTGTATGGGATAAAGCAGTTAGAAAATGGATGGATAACTCGCACTTCACTTCACATATGTTATCTATATGATAAAATACCTGCATGGTAAAATACAATGTTTTTAACACTTGATTGGCAAACATCATAGTGGTATTCAGACTGTGGATATGAAAAATCCTGTGACTGGTCTTTTTATGGAAGTCACACATAATATCCGTCATTAAAATATGTAGGTATTTTGAACATACAGTACAGATTCCTAGGAAGGACTGAGGTGTTCTTGATTACTTTGTTACTCAGGAGAGAGACGTCTGGGCTCAGTGTTTACAATACTATCTGTTGCACAGCACCAAAGAGGTCTTAATGAAGACTTTGATATTAACGCCTTTCTGCATCCTGAGATTGTTGTGCTTATATTTACTGTATATATTTTCATATGGTGGTTCTTGGATCTTCTATATGACTTGAAAATAATGTTAAACACTTTCACACTGTTCTGACAAGTATATATTTGTTATGTATCCAATGATGTTTCAATTTTAATATTTATACAATTAAGTGGTAATTACACACATTTTGTTTAACATTTTTGTTGAAGAAAATGTGTATATCATATTTTTACGTGGCAGTCTGAGTTTGTAATCAGCTCTTAACGAACTGATGTGTCCTAAACATTTGTAACATTTGATTTATATCCCGCTAAGATTGATTATGTCTGGTTTATCCAACACTCATGTATTAATATTTTATTGATTTATCCACCTGTTATTTTAAAAAGCTCAAATACAAAAGTCATTTTCATTCTTTATCTGTATCCTAGGGAGGATCTTCAGCCATTTGACACATTACAACTTTGCTTGTGTGATATGCCAATATTTGCTGAAAGAAATGGAGCATTAAAAAAGTGTGGGTATTTTTCTTCTCCTTCAGTAATACTAAAAGCCATAAATCAGTATAAAAATTGACACTAACTAGCTGACTCCAGGGTAATGATTGTTCAACAACGAATGAAAAGCAAACAAGGATGAGATACTCGTACAAATACATAGGTTTTTTACACTGTGATGAATCAAGGTCCAGCAAAGTTGCTCATATCTAAAAAAAGTAAATGAATCAAAACTGTAACCTGACATGCTCTGGACTTCCCAGGTGTACCTTTTAACAATATCACACACGTTAAATACCATTTAATTTACCATCTGCTCAAAGAGTTCTCAAGATCTAAAAGTCAAAACTCCCTTTCATGACTTAGCAAACCTTCAGTATAGGATAGACCAGGTACATTTCATTACAATGGAAGTGACTGTTCTGCAGTTCACCATTTATATCAAAGGCAAAGCACGGTATGTGTCCTTACATGTGGTACTCGGCATTTCTCCCAAGTATCCTCAATCACCCCAGAGGCGAATACTGCTGTGAACTTAAATATGATGTGGACTGACCCGTTAAATTAAAATTCTTCAGAATAACCAGAAATGCTTGTGTCGTGGTTATTGCCATCTGCATGGCCTAAAACACAGAGCATGACAACTTCATAAGATTCTGCATGATACAATAATAGAAAACCCTAGGTGCTACTGGGATATACTGAAAAACAAATTTTATTTATTTTAAAAATAATTTTATTTTTCTGGTTGTCCTGTTCTACAACTTTTCTCATGATTTATTGCTGATGCTTCTGCTTAGATCTTGAACAAAATGTATTAACGACTTGTTGAAATCACCAAATTATTTTGCTTTTGCAATCCCGCCCCAATTTTAAAGATGACTATAATCCTCACACCAGAGGCAGGAACCAGACACCCTGTTCATAAAAACATTGTGTGTCAGAGCTTCTTGCTATTTTGCACACAGAGTTCTATAGCTTGTGCAGAAGAGTTTATTCCAGTTACTTCTTTTCAATGTCCCAGATGGGACATTTGCTTCACAGGCAGGTAAAGGACATAACACAATACATAATATATTGAAAATGAATCCATTAAGTAATAAGAGACATACATGTATGATGAGACAGAAAAAAAACTATAAATAAGAGTAAACTTGGTTCTGTTCCATTTGAATCTAAGCAGTCTAAATGGATACCCAGATGGAAGGAGCTCAAATTCATTGTGCAAGGTGTAGCCATGACAGTCAGTGATTATACTGGCCTTCTGCCCTATTTATTTGACATTGATGTTTGAAAGCTGTTGCTGTTATGCACAAATAATTTTGCTGGCTACCTTCACAATCCTGCTCACTTAGTTTTTATTCTGTGTATTAAGGTAACCAAACCTGGCTACTGCAGTGAATGTCAGGACAGATTCAATGAAATTTCAGTAGAAATACTGTAAGTTCCTGTTGTAGTACACAGAGTTAAAAGAACAGAGTTTTCTTAGGAAGAACAATCTCTGTCAGCTCTTCTTACATATGGCATTGGTGTTTTCCTTGAAGTTTAGTCTGTAATCACAATAGTGCCAAGATATTTCTAAATCCGGACGATTTCAATTTCTTGCTCCACAGTGGCTGTTGGTTTTGCAGCTGGTAGTTGTTGTCTATAACCAATGATTATGTCTTTGGATTTTGACACATTCAGTTGAAGGAAGGCATTGTTACAACATTCAACAAAATAATTCACTACAGGCTCATTCAAACCAAGACCAAATGTGAGCCCAACAAGACTGGTCTGTTGGGTTCATCTGGGCTCAAAACAAGTGCCTTTATTGGTTGAACTACTGTGATGCCACTCAAGAATATTTTCCAAAGGCTGTAAAGTTTTTGATGGATCAGATGGCTGGGAATGCAGAGAGAAAAGAACGAGGAGAGTACCGTAAAACAAAAGAGAAGGATTGTAAAATGAAATTACAAGAAAATGTAGATTATTAACACTGATTTTGGAAGCTCTAGTATGTTGGACTGTACCATTCTAGAAGGCTGTTACACTCGCTGGGAGAGCATTGTGTTTTTAAGAACTTTAAGAACTTCTGAAAGATTGATCTTTGAATTGGACTCTACATTTTTTCAGAAATGCAGGAGATGCAGTGTGGAGAATGAAACACAGTACCTTTATTCTTTCCCATGAGCTCTATGTCAGATGATAAGCAGGCTTGATAGGGAGGTTTCTCTGATTTAGCTTAGGGTTGGTAAAAGCAAATTTATAAAACAACTTAGCCAGAACCAGAAGCAGACTCTGAAAAAACAACCATAGACGTTTAACTCATGGATTCTGGGAACAGTTTCTTAGCTCTTTTATTAATTAGTCACCCTCATTAATATGCATACACATTGAATCAGTCAAAAGATGAATTAATCAATGTAATATTACCATTAAATCAGATGCAGATTTATGTCTGTGTGAAATGTCACCTCAAAGACCTTCATAACTGTTTATTCTGAAGCAGGAACCCACTTGCTTGGTAACCATAGTAACTAAAGATTGGTCTTTAGTTATAACTTCTCTGATACTATTTAAACATCTTAGTTTATGATTGATCTGATTTTCATTATAATTTGTTAAGGTTCAGCATCAATGTTTCTGTGTCCTTTTATAAAAAAATATACATTTGAATAAGTGAAGAAAGAAAACATGTTTCGGCTGTGGAGCCTTCTTCAGGTGTGAAGCTATGCAGCTTACTGTACAGTACATAGGGCACCCATTATAACACCTGAAGAAGGCTCCAAGGCCGAAACGTTGTGTTTTTTTTCTTCTTTTTTCAGCATGGAATAAACCTATTACTTGTTCCTTTGCAGCCTATGCATGCTAATGCAGCTACCCACCTGAGCCTATATAGAAATATATAGTTTTCATGGTTTTTAGAAATCTTTCCTTACCAGACAGTGCCAATGCAGCAGACTTTATACAGTAGGTCTCATTAAATCAGCAATTATTAAAAGCTTTGGAAATTTTTCATTTTGATCATGTAAGCAGGTAAATTGTTAAATTAAATAATTTAGTAATCATCTGGAGACTAAAATCTAAATACTCTTCAGTCCTTAAAGACCAGAGGTCTCTTAATTAAAAAGACTGCAAGCTTAATTCAACAAAGGTTTATTGGGCTCCCTTATTTAAGAAACAGATAAGCTATAAACACTCTAGGACCAGGGTTGAAGACACCTATTCTACAGTATATATAGTGTTAATAATGGTTTTATTAATGATTCCCAACAATACATAATATAAAGAAACATTTTTTTTATAATTACACTAATTATAACAATATAAAATGACACCAATATTGTAATGCAATGACGAGAGCCAAGTGAAGTCATTACTTTTCAGAAGAATGATCTTTTTTTAACATGGTGTGGATTGACATTGGCTAGTTTTGCTATCTGTGTGAACTTAGGTGCGAAAAACGGTGTCCCCTTTTTTGCGGCAGTGAAAGCTGTATTTTCTTCATGTTAGATGGCAGGCATTATGTCATTATGCTGTGTGTAAACCTGTAGACGTGCTCAGCTGTTAGGGAAAGGAAAAACCTGAATTTAAAACTTCTGTTGGTTGGTTCAACTTCTAAGCATCTAAAACGATGTAAACACACTTTGTCAGTGGCATGGAAAATAAAAAGTGAAACAGGAAGCAGGGCAACATAAGCTGCATTTAATGTCTGTAGCTCCTTGTTGGGTTACCTGAATTTCCCAGACTGACATATGACATATGACAGTACTTTATGCTCCAGTCGATCAGGTGGAGAAGTGAACTTACCTCACCGATTCAATTAAGGGGCAAATTTAGGGATGTGGGGGGCATGGTGGCGCAGTGGTAAGCATTGCTAGAGCCCTGGGTTTCCTCCTTGGACTCTATGTGTCTGTCTGCCCTGAGACAGACTGGCATCCCATGGCCTACCTTGCACCCGTTCCTTTTGGGAAAGGCTCCAGCTTCCCCCGTGATCCTGAATCAGAAGAAATGGTTAGAAAATGGAGAGATGGATTTCGGGATGTAAAACAAAGAAAACCTGAAGTGGAATCTAGCCAGGACACCAGTGTTAACACCCACGCTCTTATAGATAGCATCATGAGAATGTGGGAGTGACCACAAGTAGTTTAATACCTTGGTTTTAACTCATATGACACATAAATGTCTCATTCAAAGGAAGGTACATCCTACAATATAGTGTACTTGTTCAGGGGAAGTAAGAATGCAAACTACTGTTATACCACCTCCACTGACAGTATCCTGACTTTCTTTATGTTTACCATCCGAGTACTAACCAGGTCCAGCCTTGCTTAGCTTCTGAGATCTGAGGAGAACACAATACAAGATGTTATCATCTCCACTCCTTCACCTGTTACAGTATTGTTTTCATTCCATTTATAAATAATCCCTTAAACACAGAGCAGATAGCTAAGAGAAAGATTCCATCTCACCTGCATTGAGCGTTGGTACTGCAGAATCACATATTTAACATTTAAGAACTCTGAGTAAGCCTTTCACCAAAATTGCTGGCAACAAACTGCTCTGAGTTTGGCTATTGTATAGGAGTGACTGGTCATGCATGTTCTAATTTGGTGACAAAAAACAGTGCATTCAGCTTTTTGCACTACAATTCCATTGTGTGCATCAGCAGCTTATATAGGGCACCCATTATAACATGATTGTTGCAGGTCACAAATAAAATGAAATTGCACTACAAGTAAGACTGATTATTCACCAGCACTTGTCACAGAGACTAAACAAGCTGCAGAGCAAAACATTTTAGTACAGTAAATGTGTGTGAAGATCAGACTAGGGCTAAAGGATAGGAAAAGCCATAGACTAGATAGGATTTTGGGGATGAATGAGCAAAGCCCGGGGGCTTAGTAGCTCCAAAGGTGTTCTAATATTGTTTAATCTTTCACTGTAATTAAATAACTAGAAAAAAGAAGGGATTCTCATTTTAAAGATTCCAATTATCTCAGCTTCGTAAGTTGAGTTGAAATTGTAATCAACCACTTGCTTGGCCGCAAAATACACTGCACTGACCATATTTCAGTGATACCTTTTGTTACACCAGCAGGCTAGTTATACCAATAAAGCTCACTATTTCAATTACACATTTGTTTTAATTAGCCCAAACTATTGATTAAAAATAATCACCGGAAACATCATCGCCATCACTGTCATTGTTTTAATCATGATTTACATAGCGCCTGTCTGCTAAAGACAGCTCAATGTCATTTGTATTCAAAATACAATAACATGAAAACATCAATTTAGAGAAAACAAAAAGACACTAATCGATAGTCCAAATTTGAAATAAGAAGTAACTCATTAAAAAGGCTATTCAATCATAATTTAAAAAATCATAATTGAGGGAGAACGTCTGAGTAAAGAGCTTTACAATCTCGGGGCATTATAACAGAAAGCAGCCTCTGTCTTCCTCTTGACTTACTCTTGGAATACAAAATACGCCAGCATCATGAGATCGTAATCTACATGCTGGATGACAAAGAGAGAGTATTTCATTTAAATGACCTGATGCCAGACCTTTAAAATGCTTTAAATACTGATCATATTTAAAATTAATCATATAATACACTGACAGGGAATGCAGTGATGAGGCAACTTGGATTCTTGTTGGCATTCAAGTAGCATTCTGTGTGATTTACAGAAAATAAAGAAATACAGTTACATGGATAAACAAGTAACAAGAAAATTATCTCATGGGGCCAAAGAATATACTGTATAGGGGAAAAAAGAGTCTAGAATGGATCTCTTTGTGATTTTGGCCCCAGGTAAAAATAAATAGTCCAGATGCAGATTTTCTGGAGTCTCAGAAATATAATTTAAATGATCTAATTCGAGTCAGAACAAGTCACAAAAAGTCACTCTATACTCTCTCAGCAGTACTGTCTGTTACTGTTATCTACTGTATGTGCACTCCAAAATTTATAAGACAGCTCCCCCTTCAGGTTATTTTCATTGACAAAGCATATGGGACATACTCATCACTTGCCTGAAGGCCTGAATGTAAATGAATGAACATTTATTATGGGCCTACAGCAATGAGCAGTTAAAATAACATGAAGCATTTACCCCAATAATTGTGGTTGACAAGCACAGGTTGGAGAAGCCACGTGGACTACTCATGATTGTTGAAAAAGATTATACAGTCTTATACGTAAGAAAAAAAAGGGAAGATATCACTATTCCTTAACGTGATTTCTGTCCTAAAATACATCCATTCCATCAAATAATGTGGACATTTTGTAGGAATCCTAACCCTAGCTAAGGATTCGGGATTGGTAAAGAAAAAAGAGATTTTTTTAAAAGAGATTCCACAAAATTCCATTTGAGAGGAAAAAGTAACTTAATGAATCAAAATATTAGTCTGAAATGACTAAGCAACCGCACCAAACCAAAAACAATGTATCAACACAAGTAAACCAATTTTTACAAAACAATTCTGTTACTGAAAATGTTATGTTGAATGGTGATTTCAATGAGAATAGAATCATGATTAAGTAGGGTAAGAGTCAGGAATACTCAATACATTTTTTCCCTTTATTTCTCGTTATTCATCAGCATTCAATGCCAAAAGCAAGATTTTGAAAAATATCACCAATGTCTTTCAAACCTTTGCATTTAGGGCAATTCAGTCAAAATTCCCTTTTTAAGCAATGCAGCGCAACTAAAAATGGAGGAGAAAAAACCTGCAGATATAATTGAAACAACACTTTTCCTAAATATCATTTGTGCCCTAAAACACAACCATGCCCTCAAAAAGAATCTATGTTTTGCAGGAATTAGGAAACCTAGCTATGGGTTTGCTATGGGTTTGCAGGTTAAGGTTCAGAATTTCCTCAAAGAATGAATGCAACCCTTTTCACTCAATTGAGGGTAAAATATACTTCACTGAAAAACAATATTGGTCAGAAATGGTTAAGTAAGCCCATCAAATTAAAATTCTGTATTTGGACAAGTACTGTATTCTACTCTTGGAAATGTTGTTTTGGAAAGTGATCTCAATGAGCATGGTTTCAGGCTTAACTGGTGTAAGAGACAGCACAACCCCAAGAATCTGGGCTTTATTAGCTAATATGCATGTACATTCAATGCCAGAGGTAAGATTTGGAAAGGTATTTGAAGTTTTTTTCAAACCTTTGCCTTAGTGCACTTAAGGCAACATTCCAATTCTAAGCAATGCAGTGCAGCTAAAGATGGAAGAAAATAATTCTGCATATATAATTGAAACAAGACTTTTCCTAATTATCATTTCTGCCCTAAAACACAACCATGCCCTCAAAAAGTATTATGTTTTTGCCTAAAAGTCAGAAAAAACTAATACATTTTGGCTTTATCTGTTAATGTGCCTGTGATTTCAAAGCCCATGGCAAGAGTTTAAAAGTTAAATCACGTTCTTTCGAACTCTTGCTTGTAGGGCAGTTCAGACACCATTCCTTTTTGGGGCAAAGCACTGTATACAGCCATATAGGTCAGAAAAAATGTTTAGAAAACATTGAAAGAACAATCTTCCTAAGTATCCTTTCAGCCCTAAAAGACAGCCATGCCATCAAAAACTGTCTACGCTGTATGGGAATCAAAACCCTAACCCTAGCTTCGGGTTTTGATAGTTAGGGTTAGGGTTCAAATATTTCTCAAAGACAATTTTCTCAACATTCCACTCATTTGACTGGAAAATGTGCTTCTCTGAATTAAAATATGAGTCTGAAAAGACAGTACAACACTGCTAAAACCAAACGAGTATGTCAGCAATGATCAACTTCATACTTGAAAGGTATTGTTTCATTAGAAATTTCGTGTTGAACGCATTGGTGAAGGAATGTATGTTTAGGCTTAAGTGGCCTAAAAGTCCGAAACAACTAATACATTTTGGCCTTATATTTTAATATCCCTGTGATTTCAAAGCCCATGGCAGGAGCTTAAAAGTTCAATTAGGTTCTTTCGAACTCTTGCTTGTAGGGCAGTTCAGACACCATTCCTTTTGGGGGCAAAGCACTGTATACAGCCATATAGGTCAGATAAAAATGTTTAGAAAACATTGAAAGAACTATATTCCTAAGAATCCTTTCAGCCCTAAAAACACAGGCATGCCATCAACAACTGTCTACATTGAATGGGAATCAAAACCCTAACCCTAGCTTGGGTTTTTCTAGTTAGGGTTAAAATATTTCTCAAAGTCAATTTTCTCAGCATTCCACTCATTTGACTGGAAAATGTGCTTCTCCAAAGCAAACTATGAGTCTGAGAAGACAATACAACACTGCTAAAACCAAAAGAGTATGTCAGCAATGGTCAGTTTCATTCTTGAAAGGAACTCTTTCATTGGAAATTTCGTGTTTTTCGCAGTGCTGAAGGAATGTACGTTTAGGCTTAAGTGGCCTAAAAGTCCGAAACAACTAATACATTTTGGCTTTATCTGTTAATATGCCTGTGATTTCAAAGCCCATGGCAAGAGCTTAAAAGTTCAATTAGGTTCTTTCGAACTCTTGCTTGTAGGGCAGTTCAGACACCATTCCTTTTTGGTGCAAAGCACTGTATACAGCCATATAGGTCAGAAAAAAATGTTTAGAAAACATTGAAAGAACTATATTCCTAAGCCTCCTTTCAGCCCTAAAACACAGGCATGCCATCAAAAACTGTCTACATTGAATGGGAATAAAACCCTAACCCTAGCTTGGGGTTTTGCTAATTAGGGTTAGAGTTCAAATATTTCTCAAAGACAATTTTCTCAACATTCCACTCATTTGACTGGAAAATGTGCTTCTCTGAATTAAAATATGAGTCTGAAAAGACAATACAACACTGCTAAAACCAAAAGAGTATGTCAGCAATGGTTTTGCATTCTTGAAACGTACCCTTTCATTGGAAATTTTGTGTTGAACGCAGAGCTGAATGAATGTACGTTTAGGCTTAAGTGGCCTAAAAGTCCGAAACAACTAATACATTTTGGCTTTATCTGTTAATATGCCTGTGATTTCAAAGCCCATGGCAAGAGTTTAAAAGTTAAATCAGGTTCTTTCGAACTCTTGTTTATAGGGCTGTTCAGACACCATTCCTTTTTGGGGCAAAGCACTGTATACAGCCATATAGGTCAGAAAAAAATGTTTAGAAAACATTGAAAGAACTATATTCCTAACTATCCTTTCAGCCCTAAAACACAGCCATGCCATCAAAAACTGTCTATGTTGTATGGGAATCAAAACCTTAACCCTAGCTTCGGGTTTTGATAGTTAGGGTTTGGGTTCAAATATTTCTCAAAGACAATTTTCTCAACATTCCACTCATTTGACTGGAAAATGTGCTTCTCTGAATTAAAATATGAGTCTGAAAAGACAATACAACACTGCTAAAACCAAAAGAGTATGTCAGCAATGATCAGTTTCATTCTTGAAAGGTACTCTTTCATTGGAAATTTCGTGTTGAACGCAGAGCTGAATGAATGTACGTTTAGGCTTAAGTGGCCTAAAAGTCTGAAACAACTAATACATTTTGGCTTTATCTGTTAATATGCCTGTGATTTCAAAGCCCATGGCAAGAGCTTAAAAGTTCAATTAGGTTCTTACGAACATTTGCTTGTAGGGCAGTTCAGACACCATTACTTTTTGGTGCAAAGCACTGTATACAGCCATATAGGTCAGAAAAAAATGTTTAGAAAACATTGAAAGAACTATATTCCTAAGCATCCTTTCAGCCCTAAAACACAGGCATGCCATCAAAAACTGTCTACATTGAATGGGAATAAAACCCTAACCCTAGCTTGGGGTTTTGCTAATTAGGGTTAGGGTTCAAATATTTCTCAAAGACAATTTTCTCAACATTCCACTCATTTGACTGGAAAATGTGCTTCTCTGAATTAAAATATGAGTCTGAAAAGACAATACAACACTGCTAAAACCAAAAGAGTATGTCAGCAATGGTTTTTCATTCTTGAAACGTACCCTTTCATTGGAAATTTTGTGTTGAACGCAGAGCTGAATGAATGTACGTTTAGGCTTAAGTGGCCTAAAAGTCCGAAACAACTAATACATTTTGGCTTTATCTGTTAATATGCCTGTGATTTCAAAGCCCATGGCAAGAGTTTAAAAGTTAAATCAGGTTCTTTCGAACTCTTCCTTATAGGGCTGTTCAGACACCATTCCTTTTTGGGGCAAAGCACTGTATACAGCCATATAGGTCATAAAAATATGTTTAGAAAACATCGAAAGAACTATATTCCTAAGTATACTTTCAGCCATAAAACACAGCCATGCCATCAAAAACTGTCTACATTGTATGGGAATTAAACCCTAACCCTAGCTTGGGGTTTTGCTAGATAGGGTTAAAGTTCAAATATTTCTCAAAGTCAATTTTATTAAAATTCCACTCATTTGACTGGAAAATTAGCTTTTCTGAAGCAAGATATGAGTCTGAAAAGACAATACAATACTGCTAAAACCAAAAGAGTATGTCAGCAATGATCAGTTTCATTCTTGAAAGGTACTCTTTCATTGGAAATTTCGTGTTGAACGTAGTGCTGAATGAATGTATGTTTAGGCTTAAGTGGCCTAAAAGTCTGAAACAACTAATACATTTTGGCTTTATCTGTTAATATGCCTGTGATTTCAAAGCCCATGGCAAGAGTTTAAAAGTTAAATCAGGTTCTTTCGAACTCTTGCTTATAGGGCTGTTCAGACACCATTCCTTTTTGGGGCAAAGCACTGTATACAGCCATATAGGTCAGAAAAAAATGTTTAGAAAACATTGAAAGAACTATATTCCTAACTATCCTTTCAGCCCTAAAACACAGCCATGCCATCAAAAACTGTCTACGTTGTATGGGAATCAAAACCCTAACCCTAGCTTCGGGTTTTGATAGTTAGGGTTAGGGTTCAAATATTTCTCAAAGACAATTTTCTCAACATTCCACTCATTTGACTGGAAAATGTGCTTCTCTGAATTAAAATGAGTCTGAAAAGACAATACAACACTGCTAAAACCAAAAGAGTATGTCAGCAATGGTTTTTCATTCTTGAAACGTACCCTTTCATTGGAAATTTTGTGTTGAACGCAGAGCTGAATGAATGTACGTTTAGGCTTAAGTGGCCTAAAAGTCCGAAACAACTAATACATTTTGGCTTTATCTGTTAATATGCCTGTGATTTCAAAGCCCATGGCAAGAGTTTAAAAGTTAAATCAGGTTCTTTCGAACTCTTGTTTATAGGGCTGTTCAGATACCATTCCTTTTTGGGGCAAAGCACTGTATACAGCCATATAGGTCAGAAAAAAATGTTTAGAAAACATTGAAAGAACTATATTCCTAACTATCCTTTCAGCCCTAAAACACAGCCATGCCATCAAAAACTGTCTATGTTGTATGGGAATCAAAACCCTAACCCTAGCTTCGGGTTTTGATAGTTAGGGTTTGGGTTCAAATATTTCTCAAAGACAATTTTCTCAACATTCCACTCATTTGACTGGAAAATGTGCTTCTCTGAATTAAAATATGAGTCTGAAAAGACAATACAACACTGCTAAAACCAAAAGAGTATGTCAGCAATGATCAGTTTCATTCTTGAAAGGTACTCTTTCATTGGAAATTTCGTGTTGAACGCAGAGCTGAATGAATGTACGTTTAGGCTTAAGTGGCCTAAAAGTCTGAAACAACTAATACATTTTGGCTTTATCTGTTAATATGCCTGTGATTTCAAAGCCCATGGCAAGAGCTTAAAAGTTCAATTAGGTTCTTACGAACATTTGCTTGTAGGGCAGTTCAGACACCATTACTTTTTGGTGCAAAGCACTGTATACAGCCATATAGGTCAGAAAAAAATGTTTAGAAAACATTGAAAGAACTATATTCCTAAGCATCCTTTCAGCCCTAAAACACAGGCATGCCATCAAAAACTGTCTACATTGAATGGGAATAAAACCCTAACCCTAGCTTGGGGTTTTGCTAATTAGGGTTAGGGTTCAAATATTTCTCAAAGACAATTTTCTCAACATTCCACTCATTTGACTGGAAAATGTGCTTCTCTGAATTAAAATATGAGTCTGAAAAGACAATACAACACTGCTAAAACCAAAAGAGTATGTCAGCAATGGTTTTTCATTCTTGAAACGTACCCTTTCATTGGAAATTTTGTGTTGAACGCAGAGCTGAATGAATGTACGTTTAGGCTTAAGTGGCCTAAAAGTCCGAAACAACTAATACATTTTGGCTTTATCTGTTAATATGCCTGTGATTTCAAAGCCCATGGCAAGAGTTTAAAAGTTAAATCAGGTTCTTTCGAACTCTTGCTTGTAGGGCAGTTCAGACACCATTCCTTTTTGGTGCAAAGCACTGTATACAGCCATATAGGTCAGAAAAAAATGTTTAGAAAACATTGAAAGAACTATATTCCTAACTATCCTTTCAGCCCTAAAACACAGCCATGCCATCAAAAACTGTCTACATTGTATGGGAATTAAACCCATCCCTAGCTTGGGGTTTTGCTAGATAGGGTTAGGGTTCAAATATTTCTCAAAGTCAATTTTATGAAAATTCCACTCATTTGACTGGAAAATTGGCTTTTCTGAAGCAAGATATGAGTCTGAAAAGACAATACAATACTGCTAAAACCAAAAGAGTATGTCAGCAATGATCAGTTTCATTCTTGAAAGGTACTCTTTCATTGGAAATTTCGTGTTGAACGTAGTGCTGAATGAATGTATGTTTAGGCTTAAGTGGCCTAAAAGTCTGAAACAACTAATACATTTTGGCTTTATCTGTTAATATGCCTGTGATTTCAAAGCCCATGGCAAGAGCTTAAAAGTTCAATTAGGTTCTTTCGAACTCTTGCTTGTAGGGCTGTTCAGACACCATTCCTTTTTGGGGCAAAGCACTGTATACAGCCATATAGGTCAGAAAAAAATGTTTAGAAAACATTGAAAGAACTATATTCCTAACTATCCTTTCAGCCCTAAAACACAGCCATGCCATCAAAAACTGTCTACGTTGTATGGGAATCAAAACCCTAACCCTAGCTTCGGGTTTTGATAGTTAGGGTTAGGGTTCAAATATTTCTCAAAGACAATTTTCTCAACATTCCACTCATTTGACTGGAAAATGTGCTTCTCTGAATTAAAATATGAGTCTGAAAAGACAATACAACACTGCTAAAACCAAAAGAGTATGTCAGCAATGGTTTTTCATTCTTGAAACGTACCCTTTCATTGGAAATTTTGTGTTGAACGCAGAGCTGAATGAATGTACGTTTAGGCTTAAGTGGCCTAAAAGTCCGAAACAACTAATACATTTTGGCTTTATCTGTTAATATGCCTGTGATTTCAAAGCCCATGGCAAGAGTTTAAAAGTTAAATCAGGTTCTTTCGAACTCTTGTTTATAGGGCTGTTCAGACACCATTCCTTTTTGGTGCAAAGCACTGTATACAGCCATATAGGTCAGAAAAAAATGTTTAGAAAACATTGAAAGAACTATATTCCTAACTATCCTTTAAGCCCTAAAACACAGCCATGCCATCAAAAACTGTCTATGTTGTATGGGAATCAAAACACTAACCCTAGCTTCGGGTTTTGATAGTTAGGGTTTGGGTTCAAATATTTCTCAAAGACAATTTTCTCAACATTCCACTCATTTGACTGGAAAATGTGCTTCTCTGAATTAAAATATGAGTCTGAAAAGACAATACAACACTGCTAAAACCAAAAGAGTATGTCAGCAATGATCAGTTTCATTATTGAAAGGTACTCTTTCATTGGAAATTTCGTGTTGAACGCAGAGCTGAATGAATGTACGTTTAGGCTTAAGTGGCCTAAAAGTCCGAAACAACTAATACATTTTGGCTTTATCTGTTAATATGCCTATGATTTCAAAGCCCATGGAAAGAGTTTAAAAGTTAAATCAGGTTCTTTCGAACTCTTGCTTGTAGGGCAGTCCAGACACCATTCCTTTTTGGGGCAAAGCACTGTATACAGCCATATAGGTCATAAAAATATGTTTAGAAAACATCGAAAGAACTATATTCCTAAGTATGCTTTCAGCCATAAAACACAGCCATGCCATCAAAAACTGTCTACATTGTATGGGAATTAAACCCTAACCCTAGCTTGGGGTTTTGCTAGATAGGGTTAGGGTTCAAATATTTCTCAAAGTCAATTTTATGAAAATTCCACTCATTTGACTGGAAAATTGGCTTTTCTGAAGCAAGATATGAGTCTGAAAAGACAATACAATACTGCTAAAACCAAAAGAGTATGTCAGCAATGATCAGTTTCATTCTTGAAAGGTACTCTTTCATTGGAAATTTCGTGTTGAACGTAGTGCTGAATGAATGTATGTTTAGGCTTAAGTGGCCTAAAAGTCTGAAACAACTAATACATTTTGGCTTTATCTGTTAATATGCCTGTGATTTCAAAGCCCATGGCAAGAGCTTAAAAGTTCAATTAGGTTCTTTCGAACTCTTGCTTGTAGGGCAGTTCAGACACCATTCCTTTTTGGTGCAAAGCACTGTATACAGCCATATAGGTCAGAAAAAAATGTTTAGAAAACATTGAAAGAACTATATTCCTAAGCATCCTTTCAGCCCTAAAACACAGGCATGCCATCAAAAACTGTCTACATTGAATGGGAATAAAACTCTAACCCTAGCTTGGGGTTTTGATAGTTAGGGTTAGGGTTCAAATATTTCTCAAAGACAATTTTCTCAACATTCCACTCATTTGACTGGAAAATGTGCTTCTCTGAATTAAAATATGAGTCTGAAAAGACAATACAACACTGCTAAAACCAAAAGAGTATGTCAGCAATGGTTTTTCATTCTTGAAACGTACCCTTTTATTGGACATTTTGTATTGAACGCAGAGCTGAATGAATGTACGTTTAGGCTTAAGTGGCCTAAAAGTCCGAAACAACTAATACATTTTGGCTTTATCTGTTAATATGCCTGTGATTTCAAAGCCCATGGCAAGAGTTTAAAAGTTAAATCAGGTTCTTTCGAACTCTTGCTTATAGGGCTGTTCAGACACCATTCCTTTTTGGGGCAAAGCACTGTATACAGCCATATAGGTCAGAAAAAAATGTTTAGAAAACATTGAAAGAACTATATTCCTAAGTATCCTTTCAGCCCTAAAACACAGCCATGCCATCAAAAACTGTCTACGTTGTATGGGAATCAAAACCCTAACCCTAGCTTCGGGTTTTGATAGTTAGGGTTAGGGTTCAAATATTTCTCAAAGACAATTTTCTCAACATTCCACTCATTTGACTGGAAAATGTGCTTCTCTGAATTAAAATATGAGTCTGAAAAGACAATACAACACTGCTAAAACCAAAAGAGTATGTCAGCAATGATCAGTTTCATTCTTGAAAGGTACTCTTTCATTGGAAATTTCGTGTTGAACATAGTGCTGAATGAATGTATGTTTAGGCTTAAGTGGAGTAAAAGTCCGAAACAACTAATACATTTTGGCTTTATCTGTTAATATGCCTGTGATTTCAAAGCCCATGGCAAGAGTTTAAAAGTTAAATCAGGTTCTTTCGAACTCTTCCTTGTAGGGCAGTCCAGACACCATTCCTTTTTGGGGCAAAGCACTGTATACAGCCATATAGGTCATAAAAATATGTTTAGAAAACATCGAAAGAACTATATTCCTAAGTATACTTTCAGCCATAAAACACAGCCATGCCATCAAAAACTGTCTACATTGTATGGGAATTAAACCCTAACCCTAGCTTGGGGTTTTGCTAGATAGGGTTAGGGTTCAAATATTTCTCAAAGTCAATTTTATGAAAATTCCACTCATTTGACTGGAAAATTGGCTTTTCTGAAGCAAGATATGAGTCTGAAAAGACAATACAATACTGCTAAAACCAAAAGAGTATGTCAGCAATGATCAGTTTCATTCTTGAAAGGTACTCTTTCATTGGAAATTTCGTGTTGAACGTAGTGCTGAATGAATGTATGTTTAGGCTTAAGTGGCCTAAAAGTCTGAAACAACTAATACATTTTGGCTTTATCTGTTAATATGCCTGTGATTTCAAAGCCCATGGCAAGAGCTTAAAAGTTCAATTAGGTTCTTTCGAACTCTTGCTTGTAGGGCAGTTCAGACACCATTCCTTTTTGGTGCAAAGCACTGTATACAGCCATATAGGTCAGAAAAAAATGTTTAGAAAACATTGAAAGAACTATATTCCTAAGCATCCTTTCAGCCCTAAAACACAGGCATGCCATCAAAAACTGTCTACATTGAATGGGAATAAAACCCTAACCCTAGCTTGGGGTTTTGCTAATTAGGGTTAGGGTTCAAATATTTCTCAAAGACAATTTTCTCAACATTCTACTCATTTGACTGGAAAATGTGCTTCTCTGAATTAAAATATGAGTCTGAAAAGACAATACAACACTGCTAAAACCAAAAGAGTATGTCAGCAATGGTTTTTCATTCTTGAAACGTACCCTTTCATTGGAAATTTTGTATTGAACGCAGAGCTGAATGAATGTACGTTTAGGCTTAAGTGGCCTAAAAGTCCGAAACAACTAATACATTTTGGCTTTATCTGTTAATATGCCTGTGATTTCAAAGCCCATGGCAAGAGTTTAAAAGTTAAATCAGGTTCTTTCGAACTCTTGCTTATAGGGCTGTTCAGACACCATTCCTTTTTGGGGCAAAGCACTGTATACAGCCATATAGGTCAGAAAAAAATGTTTAGTAAACATTGAAAGAACTATATTCCTAACTATACTTTCAGCCATAAAACACAGCCATGCCATCAAAAACTGTCTACATTGTATGGGAATTAAACCCTAATCCTAGCTTGGGGTTTTGCTAGATAGGGTTAGGGTTCAAATATTTCTCAAAGTCAATTTTATGAAAATTCCACTCATTTGACTGGAAAATTGGCTTTTCTGAAGCAAGATATGAGTCTGAAAAGACAATACAATACTGCTAAAACCAAAAGAGTATGTCAGCAATGATCAGTTTCATTCTTGAAAGGTACTCTTTCATTGGAAATTTCGTGTTGAACGTAGTGCTGAATGAATGTATGTTTAGGCTTAAGTGGCCTAAAAGTCTGAAACAACTAATACATTTTGGCTTTATCTGTTAATATGCCTGTGATTTCAAAGCCCATGGCAAGAGCTTAAAAGTTCAATTAGGTTCTTTCGAACTCTTGCTTGTAGGGCAGTTCAGACACCATTCCTTTTTGGTGCAAAGCACTGTATACAGCCATATAGGTCAGAAAAAAATGTTTAGAAAACATTGAAAGAACTATATTCCTAAGCATCCTTTCAGCCCTAAAACACAGGCATGCCATCAAAAACTGTCTACATTGAATGGGAATAAAACTCTAACCCTAGCTTGGGGTTTTGATAGTTAGGGTTAGGGTTCAAATATTTCTCAAAGACAATTTTCTCAACATTCCACTCATTTGACTGGAAAATGTGCTTCTCTGAATTAAAATATGAGTCTGAAAAGACAATACAACACTGCTAAAACCAAAAGAGTATGTCAGCAATGGTTTTTCATTCTTGAAACGTACCCTTTTATTGGACATTTTGTATTGAACGCAGAGCTGAATGAATGTACGTTTAGGCTTAAGTGGCCTAAAAGTCCGAAACAACTAATACATTTTGGCTTTATCTGTTAATATGCCTGTGATTTCAAAGCCCATGGCAAGAGTTTAAAAGTTAAATCAGGTTCTTTCGAACTCTTGCTTATAGGGCTGTTCAGACACCATTCCTTTTTGGGGCAAAGCACTGTATACAGCCATATAGGTCAGAAAAAAATGTTTAGAAAACATTGAAAGAACTATATTCCTAAGTATCCTTTCAGCCCTAAAACACAGCCATGCCATCAAAAACTGTCTACGTTGTATGGGAATCAAAACCCTAACCCTAGCTTCGGGTTTTGATAGTTAGGGTTAGGGTTCAAATATTTCTCAAAGACAATTTTCTCAACATTCCACTCATTTGACTGGAAAATGTGCTTCTCTGAATTAAAATATGAGTCTGAAAAGACAATACAACACTGCTAAAACCAAAAGAGTATGTCAGCAATGATCAGTTTCATTCTTGAAAGGTACTCTTTCATTGGAAATTTCGTGTTGAACGTAGTGCTGAATGAATGTATGTTTAGGCTTAAGTGGAGTAAAAGTCCGAAACAACTAATACATTTTGGCTTTATCTGTTAATATGCCTGTGATTTCAAAGCCCATGGCAAGAGTTTAAAAGTTAAATCAGGTTCTTTCGAACTCTTCCTTGTAGGGCAGTCCAGACACCATTCCTTTTTGGGGCAAAGCACTGTATACAGCCATATAGGTCATAAAAATATGTTTAGAAAACATCGAAAGAACTATATTCCTAAGTATACTTTCAGCCATAAAACACAGCCATGCCATCAAAAACTGTCTACATTGTATGGGAATTAAACCCTAACCCTAGCTTGGGGTTTTGCTAGATAGGGTTAGGGTTCAAATATTTCTCAAAGTCAATTTTATGAAAATTCCACTCATTTGACTGGAAAATTGGCTTTTCTGAAGCAAGATATGAGTCTGAAAAGACAATACAATACTGCTAAAACCAAAAGAGTATGTCAGCAATGATCAGTTTCATTCTTGAAAGGTACTCTTTCATTGGAAATTTCGTGTTGAACGTAGTGCTGAATGAATGTATGTTTAGGCTTAAGTGGCCTAAAAGTCTGAAACAACTAATACATTTTGGCTTTATCTGTTAATATGCCTGTGATTTCAAAGCCCATGGCAAGAGCTTAAAAGTTCAATTAGGTTCTTTCGAACTCTTGCTTGTAGGGCAGTTCAGACACCATTCCTTTTTGGTGCAAAGCACTGTATACAGCCATATAGGTCAGAAAAAAATGTTTAGAAAACATTGAAAGAACTATATTCCTAAGCATCCTTTCAGCCCTAAAACACAGGCATGCCATCAAAAACTGTCTACATTGAATGGGAATAAAACCCTAACCCTAGCTTGGGGTTTTGCTAATTAGGGTTAGGGTTCAAATATTTCTCAAAGACAATTTTCTCAACATTCTACTCATTTGACTGGAAAATGTGCTTCTCTGAATTAAAATATGAGTCTGAAAAGACAATACAACACTGCTAAAACCAAAAGAGTATGTCAGCAATGGTTTTTCATTCTTGAAACGTACCCTTTCATTGGAAATTTTGTATTGAACGCAGAGCTGAATGAATGTACGTTTAGGCTTAAGTGGCCTAAAAGTCCGAAACAACTAATACATTTTGGCTTTATCTGTTAATATGCCTGTGATTTCAAAGCCCATGGCAAGAGTTTAAAAGTTAAATCAGGTTCTTTCGAACTCTTGCTTATAGGGCTGTTCAGACACCATTCCTTTTTGGGGCAAAGCACTGTATACAGCCATATAGGTCAGAAAAAAATGTTTAGTAAACATTGAAAGAACTATATTCCTAACTATACTTTCAGCCCTAAAACACAGCCATGCCATCAAAAACTGTCTACGTTGTATGGGAATCAAAACCCTAACCCTAGCTTCGGGTTTTGATAGTTAGGGTTTGGGTTCAAATATTTCTCAAAGACAATTTTCTCAACATTCCACTCATTTGACTGGAAAATGTGCTTCTCTGAATTAAAATATGAGTCTGAAAAGACAATACAACACTGCTAAAACCAAAAGAGTATGTCAGCAATGATCAGTTTCATTCTTGAAAGGTACTCTTTCATTGGAAATTTCGTGTTGAACGTAGTGCTGAATGAATGTATGTTTAGGCTTAAGTGGAGTAAAAGTCCGAAACAACTAATACATTTTGGCTTTATCTGTTAATATGCCTGTGATTTCAAAGCCCATGGCAAGAGTTTAAAAGATAAATCAGGTTCTTTCGAACTCTTCCTTGTAGGGCAGTCCAGACACCATTCCTTTTTGGGGCAAAGCACTGTATACAGCCATATAGGTCATAAAAATATGTTTAGAAAACATCGAAAGAACTATATTCCTAAGTATACTTTCAGCCATAAAACACAGCCATGCCATCAAAAACTGTCTACATTGTATGGGAATTAAACCCTAACCCTAGCTTGGGGTTTTGCTAGATAGGGTTAGGGTTCAAATATTTCTCAAAGTCAATTTTATGAAAATTCCACTCATTTGACTGGAAAATTGGCTTTTCTGAAGCAAGATATGAGTCTGAAAAGACAATACAATACTGCTAAAACCAAAAGAGTATGTCAGCAATGATCAGTTTCATTCTTGAAAGGTACTCTTTCATTGGAAATTTCGTGTTGAACGTAGTGCTGAATGAATGTATGTTTAGGCTTAAGTGGCCTAAAAGTCTGAAACAACTAATACATTTTGGCTTTATCTGTTAATATGCCTGTGATTTCAAAGCCCATGGCAAGAGCTTAAAAGTTCAATTAGGTTCTTTCGAACTCTTGCTTGTAGGGCAGTTCAGACACCATTCCTTTTTGGTGCAAAGCACTGTATACAGCCATATAGGTCAGAAAAAAATGTTTAGAAAACATTGAAAGAACTATATTCCTAAGCATCCTTTCAGCCCTAAAACACAGGCATGCCATCAAAAACTGTCTACATTGAATGGGAATAAAACCCTAACCCTAGCTTCGGGTTTTGCTAATTAGGGTTAGGGTTCAAATATTTCTCAAAGACAATTTTCTCAACATTCTACTCATTTGACTGGAAAATGTGCTTCTCTGAATTAAAATATGAGTCTGAAAAGACAATACAACACTGCTAAAACCAAAAGAGTATGTCAGCAATGGTTTTTCATTCTTGAAACGTACCCTTTCATTGGAAATTTTGTATTGAACGCAGAGCTGAATGAATGTACGTTTAGGCTTAAGTGGCCTAAAAGTCCGAAACAACTAATACATTTTGGCTTTATCTGTTAATATGCCTGTGATTTCAAAGCCCATGGCAAGAGTTTAAAAGTTAAATCAGGTTCTTTCGAACTCTTGCTTATAGGGCTGTTCAGACACCATTCCTTTTTGGGGCAAAGCACTGTATACAGCCATATAGGTCAGAAAAAAATGTTTAGTAAACATTGAAAGAACTATATTCCTAACTATACTTTCAGCCATAAAACACAGCCATGCCATCAAAAACTGTCTACATTGTATGGGAATTAAACCCTAATCCTAGCTTGGGGTTTTGCTAGATAGGGTTAGGGTTCAAATATTTCTCAAAGTCAATTTTATGAAAATTCCACTCATTTGACTGGAAAATTGGCTTTTCTGAAGCAAGATATGAGTCTGAAAAGACAATACAATACTGCTAAAACCAAAAGAGTATGTCAGCAATGATCAGTTTCATTCTTGAAAGGTACTCTTTCATTGGAAATTTCGGGTTGAACGTAGTGCTGAATGAATGTATGTTTAGGCTTAAGTGGCCTAAAAGTCCAAAACAACTAATACATTTTGGCTTTATCTGTTAATATGCCTGTGATTTCAAAGCCCATGGCAAGAGCTTAAAAGTTCAATTAGGTTCTTTCGAACTCTTGATTGTAGGGCAGTTCAGACACCATTCCTTTTTGGGGCAAAGCACTGTATACAGCCATATAGGTCATAAAAATATGTTTAGAAAACATCGAAAGAACTATATTCCTAAGTATACTTTCAGCCATAAAACACAGCCATGCCATCAAAAACTGTCTACATTGTATGGGAATTAAACCCTAACCCTAGCTTGGGGTTTTGCTAGATAGGGTTAGGGTTCAAATATTTCTCAAAGTCAATTTTATGAAAATTCCACTCATTTGACAGGAAAATTGGCTTTTCTGAAGCAAGATATGAGTCTGAAAAGACAATACAATACTGCTAAAACCAAAAGAGTATGTCAGCAATGATCAGTTTCATTCTTGAAAGGTACTCTTTCATTGGAAATTTCGTGTTGAACGTAGTGCTGAATGAATGTATGTTTAGGCTTAAGTGGCCTAAAAGTCTGAAACAACTAATACATTTTGGCTTTATCTGTTAATATGCCTGTGATTTCAAAGCGCATGGCAAGAGCTTAAAAGTTCAATCAGGTTCTTTCGAACTCTTGCTTGTAGGGCAGTTCAGACACCATTCCTTTTTGGTGCAAAGCACTGTATACAGCCATATAGGTCAGAAAAAAATGTTTAGAAAACATTGAAAGAACTATATTCCTAAGCATCCTTTCAGCCCTAAAACACAGGCATGCCATCAAAAACTGTCTACATTGAATGGGAATAAAACCCTAACCCTAGCTTGGGGTTTTGCTAATTAGGGTTAGGGTTCAAATATTTCTCAAAGACAATTTTCTCAACATTCCACTCATTTGACTGGAAAATGTGCTTCTCTGAATTAAAATATGAGTCTGAAAAGACAATACAACACTGCTAAAACCAAAAGAGTATGTCAGCAATGGTTTTTCATTCTTGAAACGTACCCTTTCATTGGAAATTTTGTATTGAACGCAGAGCTGAATGAATGTACGTTTAGGCTTAAGTGGCCTAAAAGTCCGAAACAACTAATACATTTTGGCTTTATCTGTTAATATGCCTGTGATTTCAAAGCCCATGGCAAGAGTTTAAAAGTTAAATCAGGTTCTTTCGAACTCTTGCTTATAGGGCTGTTCAGACACCATTCCTTTTTGGGGCAAAGCACTGTATACAGCCATATAGGTCAGAAAAAAATGTTTAGTAAACATTGAAAGAACTATATTCCTAACTATACTTTCAGCCATAAAACACAGCCATGCCATCAAAAACTGTCTACATTGTATGGGAATTAAACCCTAATCCTAGCTTGGGGTTTTGCTAGATAGGGTTAGGGTTCAAATATTTCTCAAAGTCAATTTTATGAAAATTCCACTCATTTGACTGGAAAATTGGCTTTTCTGAAGCAAGATATGAGTCTGAAAAGACAATACAATACTGCTAAAACCAAAAGAGTATGTCAGCAATGATCAGTTTCATTCTTGAAAGGTACTCTTTCATTGGAAATTTCGGGTTGAACGTAGTGCTGAATGAATGTATGTTTAGGCTTAAGTGGCCTAAAAGTCCAAAACAACTAATACATTTTGGCTTTATCTGTTAATATGCCTGTGATTTCAAAGCCCATGGCAAGAGCTTAAAAGTTCAATTAGGTTCTTTCGAACTCTTGATTGTAGGGCAGTTCAGACACCATTCCTTTTTGGGGCAAAGCACTGTATACAGCCATATAGGTCAGAAAAAAATGTTTAGAAAACATTGAAAGAACTATATTCCTAACTATCCTTTCAGCCCTAAAACACAGCCATGCCATCAAAAACTGTCTACGTTGTATGGGAATCAAAACCCTAACCCTAGCTTCGGGTTTTGATAGTTAGGGTTAGGGTTCAAATATTTCTCAAAGACAATTTTCTCAACATTCCACTCATTTGACTGGAAAATGTGCTTCTCTGAATTAAAATATGAGTCTGAAAAGACGATACAACACTGCTAAAACCAAAAGAGTATGTCAGCAATGGTTTTTCATTCTTGAAACGTACCCTTTCATTGGAAATTTTGTGTTGAACGCAGAGCTGAATGAATGTACGTTTAGGCTTAAGTGGCCTAAAAGTCCGAAACAACTAATACATTTTGGCTTTATCTGTTAATATGCCTGTGATTTCAAAGCCCATGGCAAGAGTTTAAAAGTTAAATCAGGTTCTTTCGAACTCTTGCTTATAGGGCTGTTCAGACACCATTCCTTTTTGGGGCAAAGCACTGTATACAGCCATATAGGTCATAAAAATATGTTTAGAAAACATTGAAAGAACTATATTCCTAAGTATACTTTCAGCCATAAAACACAGGCATGCCATCAAAAACTGTCTACATTGTATGGGAATTAAACCCTAACCCTAGCTTGGGGTTTTGCTAGATAGGGTTAGGGTTCAAATATTTCTCAAAGTCAATTTTATGAAAATTCCACTCATTTGACTGGAAAATTTGCTTTTCTGAAGCAAAATATGAGTCTGAAGAGACAATACAATACTGCTAAAACCAAAAGAGTATGTCAGCAATGATCAGTTTCATTCTTGAAAGGTACTCTTTCATTGGAAATTTCGTGTTGAACGTAGTGCTGAATGAATGTATGTTTAGGCTTAAGTGGCCTAAAAGTCTGAAACAACTAATACATTTTGGCTTTATCTGTTAATATGCCTGTGATTTCAAAGCCCATGGCAAGAGTTTAAAAGTTAAATCAGGTTCTTTCGAACTCTTGCTTATAGGGCTGTTCAGACACCATTCCTTTTTGGGGCAAAGCACTGTATACAGCCATATAGGTCAGAAAAAAATGTTTAGAAAACATTGAAAGAACTATATTCCTAACTATCTTTTCAGCCCTAAAACACAGCCATGCCATCAAAAACTGTCTACGTTGTATGGGAATCAAAACCCTAACCCTAGCGTCGGGTTTTGATAGTTAGGGTTTGGGTTCAAATATTTCTCAATGACAATTTTCTCAACATTCCACTCATTTGACTGGAAAAAGTGCTTCTCTGAATTAAAATATGAGTCTGAAAAGACAATACAACACTGCTAAAACCAAAAGAGTATGTCAGCAATGGTCATTTTCATTCTTGAAACATACCCTTTCATTGGAAATTTTGTGTTGAACGCAGCGCTGAATGAATGTACGTTTAGGCTTAAGTGGCCTAAAAGTCCGAAACAACTAATACATTTTGGCTTTATCTGTTAATATGCCTGTGATTTCAAAGCCCATGGCAAGAGTTTAAAAGTTAAATCAGGTTCTTTCGAACTCTTGCTTGTAGGGCAGTTCAGACACCATTCCTTTTTGGTGCAAAGCACTGTATACAGCCATATAGGTCAGAGAAAAATGTTTAGAAAACATTGAAAGAACTATATTCCTAAGCATCCCTTCAGCCCTAAAACACAGGCATGCCATCAAAAACTGTCTACATTGAATGGGAATAAAACCCTAACCCTAGCTTGGGGTTTTGCTAATTAGGGTTAGGGTTCAAATATTTCTCAAAGACAATTTTCTCAACATTCCACTCATTTGACTGGAAAATGTGCTTCTCTGAATTAAAATATGAGTCTGAAAAGACAATACAACACTGCTAAAACCAAAAGAGTATGTCAGCAATGGTCAGTTTCATTCTTGAAACGTACCCTTTCATTGGAAATTTTGTGTTGAACGCAGAGGTGAATGAATGTACGTTTAGGCTTAAGTGGCCTAAAAGTCCGAAACAACTAATACATTTTGGCTTTATCTGTTAATATGCCTGTGATTTCAAAGCCCATGGCAAGAGTTTAAAAGTTAAATCAGGTTCTTTCGAACTCTTGCTTGTAGGGCTGTTCAGACACCATTCCTTTTTGGGGCAGAGCACTGTATACAGCCATATAGGTCAGAAAAAAATGTTTAGAAAACATTGAAAGAACTATATTCCTAACTATCCTTTCAGCCCTAAAACACAGCCATGCCATCAAAAACTGTCTACGTTGTATGGGAATCAAAACCCTACCCTAGCTTCGGGTTTTGATAGTTAGGGTTTGGGTTCAAATATTTCTCAAAGACAATTTTCTCAACATTCCACTCATTTGACTGGAAAAAGTGCTTCTCTGAATTAAAATATGAGTCTGAAAAGACAATACAACACTGCTAAAACCAAAAGAGTATGTCAGCAATGGTCAGTTTCATTCTTGAAACATACCCTTTCATTGGAAATTTTGTGTTGAACGCAGAGCTGAATGAATGTACGTTTAGGCTTAAGTGGCCTAAAAGTCCGAAACAACTAATACATTTTGGCTTTATCTGTTAATATGCCTGTGATTTCAAAGCCCATGGCAAGAGTTTAAAAGTTAAATCAGGTTCTTTCGAACTCTTGCTTATAGGGCTGTTCAGACACCATTCCTTTTTGGGGCAAAGCACTGTATACAGCCATATAGGTCATAAAAATATGTTTAGAAAACATTGAAAGAACTATATTCCTAAGTATACTTTCAGCCATAAAACACAGGCATGCCATCAAAAACTGTCTACATTGTATGGGAATTAAACCCTAACCCTAGCTTGGTGTTTTGCTAGATAGGGTTAGGGTTCAAATATTTCTCAAAGTCAATTTTATGAAAATTCCACTCATTTGACTGGAAAATTGGCTTTTCTGAAGCAAAATATGAGTCTGAAAAGACAATACAATACTGCTAAAACCAAAAGAGTATGTCAGCAATGATCAGTTTCATTCTTGAAAGGTACTCTTTCATAGGAAATTTCGTGTTGAACGTAGTGCTGAATGAATGTATGTTTAGGCTTAAGTGGAGTAAAAGTCTGAAACAACTAATACATTTTGGCTTTATCTGTTAATATGCCTGTGATTTCAAAGCCCATGGCAAGAGCTTAAAAGTTCAATTAGGTTCTTTCGAACTCTTGCTTGTAGGGCAGTTCAGACACCATTCCTTTTTGGTGCAAAGCACTGTATACAGCCATATAGGTCAGAGAAAAATGTTTAGAAAACATTGAAAGAACTATATTCCTAAGAATCCCTTCAGCCCTAAAACACAGGCATGCCATCAAAAACTGTCTACATTGAATGGGAATAAAACCCTAACCCTAGCTTGGGGTTTTGCTAATTAGGGTTAGGGTTCAAATATTTCTCAAAGACAATTTTCTCAACATTCCACTCATTTGACTGGAAAATGTGCTTCTCTGAATTAAAATATGAGTCTGAAAAGACAATACAACACTGCTAAAACCAAAAGAGTATGTCAGCAATGGTTTTTCATTCTTGAAACGTACCCTTTCATTGGAAATTTTGTATTGAACGCAGAGCTGAATGAATGTACGTTTAGGCTTAAGTGGCCTAAAAGTCCGAAACAACTAATACATTTTGGCTTTATCTGTTAATATGCCTGTGATTTCAAAGCCCATGGCAAGAGTTTAAAAGTTAAATCAGGTTCTTTCGAACTCTTGCTTATAGGGCTGTTCAGACACCATTCCTTTTTGGGGCAAAGCACTGTATACAGCCATATAGGTCAGAAAAAAATGTTTAGAAAACATTGAAAGAACTATATTCCTAACTATCCTTTCAGCCCTAAAACACAGCCATGCCATCAAAAACTGTCTACGTTGTATGGGAATCAAAACCCTAACCCTAGCTTCGGGTTTTGATAGTTAGGGTTTGGGTTCAAATATTTCTCAAAGACAATTTTCTCAACATTCCACTCATTTGACTGGAAAAAGTGCTTCTCTGAATTAAAATATGAGTCTGAAAAGACAATACAACACTGCTAAAACCAAAAGAGTATGTCAGCAATGGTTTTTCATTCTTGAAACGTACCCTTTCATTGGAAATTTTGTATTGAACGCAGAGCTGAATGAATGTACGTTTAGGCTTAAGTGGCCTAAAAGTCCGAAACAACTAATACATTTTGGCTTTATCTGTTAATATGCCTGTGATTTCAAAGCCCATGGCAAGAGCTTAAAAGTTCAATTAGGTTCTTTCGAACTCTTGATTGTAGGGCTGTTCAGACACCATTCCTTTTTGGGGCAAAGCACTGTATACAGCCATATAGGTCATAAAAATATGTTTAGAAAACATCGAAAGAACTATATTCCTAAGTATACTTTCAGCCATAAAACACAGGCATGCCATCAAAAACTGTCTACATTGTATGGGAATTAAACCCTAACCCTAGCTTGGGGTTTTGCTAGATAGGGTTAGGGTTCAAATATTTCTCAAAGTCAATTTTATGAAAATTCCACTCATTTGACTGGAAAATTTGCTTTTCTGAAGCAAAATATGAGTCTGAAGAGACAATACAATACTGCTAAAACCAAAAGAGTATGTCAGCAATGATCAGTTTCATTCTTGAAAGGTACTCTTTCATTGGAAATTTCGTGTTGAACGTAGTGCTGAATGAATGTATGTTTAGGCTTAAGTGGAGTAAAAGTCTGAAACAACTAATACATTTTGGCTTTATCTGTTAATATGCCTGTGATTTCAAAGCCCATGGCAAGAGCTTAAAAGTTCAATTAGGTTCTTTCGAACTCTTGCTTGTAGGGCAGTTCAGACACCATTCCTTTTTGGTGCAAAGCACTGTATACAGCCATATAGGTCAAAAAAAAATGTTTAGAAAACATTGAAAGAACTATATTCCTAAGCATCCTTTCAGCCCTAAAACACAGGCATGCCATCAAAAACTGTCTACATTGAATGGGAATAAAACCCTAACCCTAGCTTGGGGTTTTGCTAATTAGGGTTAGGGTTCAAATATTTCTCAAAGACAATTTTCTCAACATTCCACTCATTTGACTGGAAAATGTGCTTCTCTGAATTAAAATATGAGTCTGAAAAGACAATACAACACTGCTAAAACCAAAAGTGTATGTCAGCAATGGTTTTTCATTCTTGAAACGTACCCTTTCATTGGAAATTTTGTATTGAACGCAGAGCTGAATGAATGTACGTTTAGGCTTAAGTGGCCTAAAAGTCCGAAACAACTAATACATTTTGGCATTATCTGTTAATATGCCTGTGATTTCAAAGCCCATGGCAAGAGCTTAAAAGTTCAATTAGGTTCTTTCGAACTCTTGATTGTAGGGCTGTTCAGACACCATTCCTTTTTGGGGCAAAGCACTGTATACAGCCATATAGGTCATAAAAATATGTTTAGAAAACATTGAAAGAACTATATTCCTAAGTATACTTTCAGCCATAAAACACAGGCATGCCATCAAAAACTGTCTACATTGTATGGGAATTAAACCCTAACCCTAGCTTGGGGTTTTGCTAGATAGGGTTAGGGTTCAAATATTTCTCAAAGTCAATTTTATGAAAATTCCACTCATTTGACTGGAAAATTTGCTTTTCTGAAGCAAAATAGGAGTCTGAAGAGACAATACAATACTGCTAAAACCAAAAGAGTATGTCAGCAATGATCAGTTTCATTCTTGAAAGGTACTCTTTCATTGGAAATTTCGTGTTGAACGTAGTGCTGAATGAATGTATGTTTAGGCTTAAGTGGCCTAAAAGTCTGAAACAACTAATACATTTTGGCTTTATCTGTTAATATGCTTGTGATTTCAAAGCCCATGGCAAGAGTTTAAAAGTTAAATCAGGTTCTTTCGAACTCTTGCTTATAGGGCTGTTCAGACACCATTCCTTTTTGGGGCAAAGCACTGTATACAGCCATATAGGTCAGAAAAAAATGTTTAGAAAACATTGAAAGAACTATATTCCTAACTATCCTTTCAGCCCTAAAACACAGCCATGCCATCAAAAACTGTCTACGTTGTATGGGAATCAAAACCCTAACCCTAGCTTCGGGTTTTGATAGTTAGGGTTAGGGTTCAAATATTTCTCAAAGACAATTTTCTCAACATTCCACTCATTTGACTGGAAAAAGTGCTTCTCTGAATTAAAATATGAGTCTGAAAAGACAATACAACACTGCTAAAACCAAAAGAGTATGTCAGCAATGGTCATTTTCATTCTTGAAACATACCCTTTCATTGGAAATTTTGTGTTGAACGCAGAGCTGAATGAATGTACGTTTAGGCTTAAGTGGCCTAAAAGTCCGAAACAACTAATACATTTTGGCTTTATCTGTTAATATGCCTGTGATTTCAAAGCCCATGGCAAGAGTTTAAAAGTTAAATCAGGTTCTTTCGAACTCTTGCTTGTAGGGCAGTCCAGACACCATTCCTTTTTGGGGCAAAGCACTGTATACAGCCATATAGGTCATAAAAATATGTTTAGAAAACATCGAAAGAACTATATTCCTAAGTATACTTTCAGCCATAAAACACAGGCATGCCATCAAAAACTGTCTACATTGTATGGGAATTAAACCCTAACCCTAGCTTGGGGTTTTGCTAGATAGGGTTAGGGTTCAAATATTTCTCAAAGTCAATTTTATGAAAATTCCACTCATTTGACTGGAAAATGTGCTTCTCTGAATTAAAATATGAGTCTGAAAAGACAATACAACACTGCTAAAACCAAAAGAGTATGTCAGCAATGATCAGTTTCATTCTTGAAAGGTACTCTTTCATTGGAAATTTCGGGTTGAACGTAGTGCTGAATGAATGTACGTTTAGGCTTAAGTGGCCTAAAAGTCCGAAACAACTAATACATTTTGGCTTTATCTGTTAATATGCCTGTGATTTCAAAGCCCATGGCAAGAGCTTAAAAGTTCAATTAGGTTCTTTCGAACTCTTGCTTGTAGGGCAGTTCAGACACCATTCCTTTTTGGTGCAAAGCACTGTATACAGCCATATAGGTCAGAGAAAAATGTTTAGAAAACATTGAAAGAACTATATTCCTAAGCATCCCTTCAGCCCTAAAACACAGGCATGCCATCAAAAACTGTCTACATTGAATGGGAATAAAACCCTAACCCTAGCTTGGGGTTTTGCTAATTAGGGTTAGGGTTCAAATATTTCTCAAAGACAATTTTCTCAACATTCCACTCATTTGACTGGAAAATGTGCTTCTCTGAATTAAAATATGAGTCTGAAAAGACAATACAACACTGCTAAAACCAAAAGAGTATGTCAGCAATGGTCAGTTTCATTCTTGAAAGGTACTCTTTCATTGGAAATTTCGTATTGAACGTAGTGCTGAATGAATGTATGTTTAGGCTTAAGTGGCCTAAAAGTCTGAAACAACTAATACATTTTGGCTTTATCTGTTAATATGCCTGTGATTTCAAAGCCCATGGCAAGAGCTTAAAAGTTCAATTAGGTTCTTTCGAACTTTTGCTTGTAGGGCAGTTCAGACACCATTCCTTTTTGGTGCAAAGCACTGTATACAACCATATAGGTCAGAAAATAATGTTTAGAAAACATTGAAAGAACTATATTCCTAAGCATCCTTTCAGCCCTAAAACACAGCCATGCCATCAAAAACTGTCTACGTTGTATGGGAATCAAAACCCTAACCCTAGCTTCGGGTTTTGATAGTTAGGGTTAGGGTTCAAATATTTCTCAAAGACAATTTTCTCAACATTCCACTCATTTGACTGGAAAATGTGCTTCTCTGAATTAAAATATGAGTCTGAAAAGACAATACAACACTGCTTAAACCAAAAGAGTATGTCAGCAATGGTTTTTCATTCTTGAAACGTACCCTTTCATTGGAAATTTTGTGTTGAACGCAGAGGTGAATGAATGTACGTTTAGGCTTAAGTGGCCTAAAAGTCCGAAACAACTAATACATTTTGGCTTTATCTGTTAATATGCCTGTGATTTCAAAGCCCATGGCAAGAGTTTAAAAGTTAAATCAGGTTCTTTCGAACTCTTGCTTGTAGGGCTGTTCAGACACCATTCCTTTTTGGGGCAAAGCACTGTATACAGCCATATAGGTCAGAAAAAAATGTTTAGAAAACATTGAAAGAACTATATTCCTAACTATCCTTTCAGCCCTAAAACACAGCCATGCCATCAAAAACTGTCTACGTTGTATGGGAATCAAAACCCTACCCTAGCTTCGGGGTTTGATAGTTAGGGTTAGGGTTCAAATATTTCTCAAAGACAATTTTCTCAACATTCCACTCATTTGACTGGAAAATGTGCTTCTCTGAATTAAAATAAGAGTCTGAAAAGACAATACAACACTGCTAAAACCAAAAGAGTATGTCAGCAATGGTTTTTCATTCTTGAAACGTACCCTTTCATTGGAAATTTTGTGTTGAACACAGAGCTGAATGAATGTACGTTTAGGCTTAAGTGGCCTAAAAGTCCGAAACAACTAATACATTTTGGCTTTATCTGTTAATATGCCTGTGATTTCAAAGCCCATGGCAAGAGTTTAAAAGTTAAATCAGGTTCTTTCGAACTCTTGCTTATAGGGCTGTTCAGACACCATTCCTTTTTGGGGCAAAGCACTGTATACAGCCATATAGGTCAGAAAAAAATGTTTAGAAAACATTGAAAGAACTATATTCCTAACTATCCTTTCAGCCCTAAAACACAGCCATGCCATCAAAAACTGTCTACGTTGTATGGGAATCAAAACCCTAACCCTAGCTTCGGGTTTTGATAGTTAGGGTTTGGGTTTAAATATTTCTCAAAGACAATTTTCTCAACATTCCACTCATTTGACTGGAAAAAGTGTTTCTCTGAATTAAAATATGAGTCTGAAAAGACAATACAACACTGCTAAAACCAAAAGAGTATGTCAGCAATGGTCAGTTTCATTCTTGAAACATACCCTTTCATTGGAAATTTTGTGTTGAACGCAGAGCTGAATGAATGTACGTTTAGGCTTAAGTGGCCTAAAAGTCCGAAACAACTAATACATTTTGGCTTTATCTGTTAATATGCCTGTGATTTCAAAGCCCATGGCAAGAGTTTAAAAGTTAAATCAGGTTCTTTCGAACTCTTGCTTGTAGGGCAGTCCAGACACCATTCCTTTTTGGGGCAAAGCACTGTATACAGCCATATAGGTCATAAAAATATGTTTAGAAAACATCGAAAGAACTATATTCCTAAGTATACTTTCAGCCATAAAACACAGCCATGCCATCAAAAAATGTCTACATTGTATGGGAATTAAACCCTAACCCTAGCTTGGTGTTTTGCTAGATAGGGTTAGGGTTCAAATATTTCTCAAAGTCAATTTTATGAAAATTCCACTCATTTGACTGAAAAATTGGCTTTTCTGAAGGAAAATATGAGTCTGAAAAGACAATACAATACTGCTAAAACCAAAAGAGTATGTCAGCAATGATCAGTTTCATTCTTGAAAGGTACTCTTTCATAGGAAATTTCGTGTTGAACGTAGTGCTGAATGAATGTATGTTTAGGCTTAAGTGGCCTAAAAGTCTGAAACAACTAATACATTTTGGCTTTATCTGTTAATATGCCTGTGATTTCAAAGCCCATGGCAAGAGCTTAAAAGTTCAATTAGGTTCTTTCGAACTCTTGCTTGTAGGGCAGTTCAGACACCATTCCTTTTTGGTGCAAAGCACTGTATACAGCCATATAGGTCAGAGAAAAATGTTTAGAAAACATTGAAAGAACTATATTCCTAAGCATCCCTTCAGCCCTAAAACACAGGCATGCCATCAAAAACTGTCTACATTGAATGGGAATAAAACCCTAACCCTAGCTTGGGGTTTTGCTAATTAGGGTTAGGGTTCAAATATTTCTCAAAGACAATTTTCTCAACATTCCACTCATTTGACTGGAAAATGTGCTTCTCTGAATTAAAATATGAGTCTGAAAAGACAATACAACACTGCTAAAACCAAAAGAGTATGTCAGCAATGGTCAGTTTCATTCTTGAAAGGTACTCTTTCATTGGAAATTTCGTATTGAACGTAGTGCTGAATGAATGTATGTTTAGGCTTAAGTGGCCTAAAAGTCTGAAACAACTAATACATTTTGGCTTTATCTGTTAATATGCCTGTGATTTCAAAGCCCATGGCAAGAGCTTAAAAGTTCAATTAGGTTCTTTCGAACTCTTGCTTGTAGGGCAGTTCAGACACCATTCCTTTTTGGTGCAAAGCACTGTATACAACCATATAGGTCAGAAAATAATGTTTAGAAAACATTGAAAGAACTATATTCCTAAGCATCCTTTCAGCCCTAAAACACAGCCATGCCATCAAAAACTGTCTACGTTGTATGGGAATCAAAACCCTAACCCTAGCTTCGGGTTTTGATAGTTAGGGTTAGGGTTCAAATATTTCTCAAAGACAATTTTCTCAACATTCCACTCATTTGACTGGAAAATGTGCTTCTCTGAATTAAAATATGAGTCTGAAAAGACAATACAACACTGCTAAAACCAAAAGAGTATGTCAGCAATGGTTTTTCATTCTTGAAACGTACCCTTTCATTGGAAATTTTGTGTTGAACACAGAGCTGAATGAATGTACGTTTAGGCTTAAGTGGCCTAAAAGTCCGAAACAACTAATACATTTTGGCTTTATCTGTTAATATGCCTGTGATTTCAAAGCCCATGGCAAGAGTTTAAAAGTTAAATCAGGTTCTTTCGAACTCTTGCTTATAGGGCTGTTCAGACACCATTCCTTTTTGGGGCAAAGCACTGTATACAGCCATATAGGTCAGAAAAAAATGTTTAGAAAACATTGAAAGAACTATATTCCTAACTATCCTTTCAGCCCTAAAACACAGCCATGCCATCAAAAACTGTCTACGTTGTATGGGAATCAAAACCCTAACCCTAGCTTCGGGTTTTGATAGTTAGGGTTTGGGTTCAAATATTTCTCAAAGACAATTTTCTCAACATTCCACTCATTTGACTGGAAAAAGTGCTTCTCTGAATTAAAATATGAGTCTGAAAAGACAATACAACACTGCTAAAACCAAAAGAGTATGTCAGCAATGGTCAGTCTCATTCTTGAAACATACCCTTTCATTGGAAATTTTGTGTTGAACGCAGAGCTGAATGAATGTACGTTTAGGCTTAAGTGGCCTAAAAGTCCGAAACAACTAATACATTTTGGCTTTATCTGTTAATATGCCTGTGATTTCAAAGCCCATGGCAAGAGTTTAAAAGTTAAATCAGGTTCTTTCGAACTCTTGCTTGTAGGGCAGTCCAGACACCATTCCTTTTTGGGGCAAAGCACTGTATACAGCCATATAGGTCATAAAAATATGTTTAGAAAACATCGAAAGAACTATATTCCTAAGTATACTTTCAGCCATAAAACACAGCCATGCCATCAAAAACTGTCTACATTGAATGGGAATAAAACCCTAACCCTAGCTTGGGGTTTTGCTAATTAGGGTTAGGGTTCAAATATTTCTCAAAGACAATTTTCTCAACATTCCACTCATTTGACTGGAAAATGTGCTTCTCTGAATTAAAATATGAGTCTGAAAAGACAATACAACACTGCTAAAACCAAAAGAGTATGTCAGCAATGGTCAGTTTCATTCTTGAAAGGTACTCTTTCATTGGAAATTTCGTATTGAACGTAGTGCTGAATGAATGTATGTTTAGGCTTAAGTGGCCTAAAAGTCTGAAACAACTAATACATTTTGGCTTTATCTGTTAATATGCCTGTGATTTCAAAGCCCATGGCAAGAGCTTAAAAGTTCAATTAGGTTCTTTCGAACTCTTGCTTGTAGGGCAGTTCAGACACCATTCCTTTTTGGTGCAAAGCACTGTATACAACCATATAGGTCAGAAAATAATGTTTAGAAAACATTGAAAGAACTATATTCCTAAGCATCCTTTCAGCCCTAAAACACAGCCATGCCATCAAAAACTGTCTACGTTGTATGGGAATCAAAACCCTAACCCTAGCTTCGGGTTTTGATAGTTAGGGTTAGGGTTCAAATATTTCTCAAAGACAATTTTCTCAACATTCCACTCATTTGACTGGAAAATGTGCTTCTCTGAATTAAAATATGAGTCTGAAAAGACAATACAACACTGCTTAAACCAAAAGAGTATGTCAGCAATGGTTTTTCATTCTTGAAACGTACCCTTTCATTGGAAATTTTGTGTTGAACGCAGAGGTGAATGAATGTACGTTTAGGCTTAAGTGGCCTAAAAGTCCGAAACAACTAATACATTTTGGCTTTATCTGTTAATATGCCTGTGATTTCAAAGCCCATGGCAAGAGTTTAAAAGTTAAATCAGGTTCTTTCGAACTCTTGCTTGTAGGGCTGTTCAGACACCATTCCTTTTTGGGGCAAAGCACTGTATACAACCATATAGGTCAGAAAAAAATGTTTAGAAAACATTGAAAGAACTATATTCCTAACTATCCTTTCAGCCCTAAAACACAGCCATGCCATCAAAAACTGTCTACGTTGTATGGGAATCAAAACCCTACCCTAGCTTCGGGGTTTGATAGTTAGGGTTAGGGTTCAAATATTTCTCAAAGACAATTTTCTCAACATTCCACTCATTTGACTGGAAAATGTGCTTCTCTGAATTAAAATATGAGTCTGAAAAGACAATACAACACTGCTAAAACCAAAAGAGTATGTCAGCAATGGTTTTTCATTCTTGAAACGTACCCTTTCATTGGAAATTTTGTGTTGAACACAGAGCTGAATGAATGTACGTTTAGGCTTAAGTGGCCTAAAAGTCCGAAACAACTAATACACTTTGGCTTTATCTGTTAATATGCCTGTGATTTCAAAGCCCATGGCAAGAGTTTAAAAGTTAAATCAGGTTCTTTCGAACTCTTGCTTATAGGGCTGTTCAGACACCATTCCTTTTTGGGGCAAAGCACTGTATACAGCCATATAGGTCAGAAAAAAATGTTTAGAAAACATTGAAAGAACTATATTCCTAACTATCCTTTCAGCCCTAAAACACACCCATGCCATCAAAAACTGTCTACGTTGTATGGGAATCAAAACCCTAACCCTAGCTTCGGGTTTTGATAGTTAGGGTTTGGGTTCAAATATTTCTCAAAGACAATTTTCTCAACATTCCACTCATTTGACTGGAAAATGTGCTTCTCTGAATTAAAATATGAGTCTGAAAAGACAATACAACACTGCTAAAACCAAAAGAGTATGTCAGCAATGATCAGTTTCATTCTTGAAAGGTACTCTTTCATTGGAAATTTCGTGTTGAACGTAGTGCTGAATGAATGTACGTTTAGGCTTAAGTGGCCTAAAAGTCCGAAACAACTAATACATTTTGGCTTTATCTGTTAATATGCCTGTGATTTCAAAGCCCATGGCAAGAGTTTAAAAGTTAAATCAGGTTCTTTCGAACTCTTGCTTATAGGGCTATTCAGACACCATTCCTTTTTGGGGCAAAGCACTGTATACAGCCATATAGGTCAGAAAAAAATGTTTAGAAAACATTGAAAGAACTATATTCCTAACTATCCTTTCAGCCCTAAAACACAGCCATGCCATCAAAAACTGTCTACGTTGTATGGGAATCAAAACCCTAACCCTAGCTTCGGGTTTTGATAGTTAGGGTTAGGGTTCAAATATTTCTCAACGACAATTTTCTCAACATTCCACTCATTTGACTGGAAAATGTGCTTCTCTGAATTAAAATATGAGTCTGGAAAGACAATACAACACTGCTAAAACCAACAGAGTATGTCAGCAATGGTCAGTTTCATTCTTGAAACATACCCTTTCATTGGAAATTTTGTGTTGAACACAGAGCTGAATGAATGTACGTTTAGGCTTAAGTGGCCTAAAATTCCGAAACAACTAATACATTTTGGCTTTATCTGTTAATATGCCTGTGATTTCAAAGCCCATGACAAGAATATAAAAGTTAAATCAGGTTCTTTCGAACTCTTGCTTGTAGGGCAGTCCAGACACCATTCCTTTTTGGGGCAAAGCACTGTATACAGCCATATAGGTCAGAAAAATATGTTTAGAAAACATCGAAAGAACTATATTCCTAAGTATCCTCTCAGCCATAAAACACAGCCATGCCATCAAAAACTGTCTACAATGTATGGGAATTAAACCCTAACCCTAGCTTGGGGTTTTGCTAGATAGGGTTAGGGTTCAAATATTTCTCAAAGTCAATTTTATGAAAATTCCACTCATTTGACTGGAAAATTTGCTTCTCTGAAGCAAAATATGAGTCTGAAAAGACAATACAATACTGCTAAAACCAAAAGAGTATGTCAGCAATGATCAGTTTCATTCTTGAAAGGTACTCTTTCATTGGAAATTTCGGGTTGAACGTAGTGCTGAATGAATGTATGTTTAGAATTAAGTGGCCTAAAAGTCTGAAACAACTAATACATTTTGGCTTTATCTGTTAATATGCCTGTGATTTCAAAGCCCATGGCAAGAGTTTAAAAGTTAAATCAGGTTCTTTCGAACTCTTGCTTGTAGGACTTTTCAGACACCATTCCTTTTTGGTGCAAAGCACTGTATACAGCCATATAGGTCAGAAAAAAATGTTTAGAAAACATTGAAAGAACTATATTCCTAACTATCCTTTCAGCCCTAAAACACAGCCATGCCATCAAAAACTGTCTACGTTGTATGGGAATCAAAACCCTAACCCTAGCTTGGGGTTTTGCTAATTAGGGTTAGGGTTCACATATTTCTCAAAGACAATTTTCTCAACATTCCACTCATTTGACTGGAAAATGTGCTTCTCTGAATTAAAATATGAGTCTGAAAAGACAATACAACACTGCTAAAACCAAAAGAGTATGTCAGCAATGGTTTTTCATTCTTGAAAGGTACTCTTTCATTGGAAATTTCGGGTTGAACGTAGTGCTGAATGAATGTACGTTTAGAATTAAGTGGCCTAAAAGTCTGAAACAACTAATACATTTTGGCTTTATCTGTTAATATGCCTGTGATTTCAAAGCCCATGGCAAGAGTTTAAAAGTTAAATCAGGTTCTTTCGAACTCTTGCTTATAGGGCTGTTCAGACACCATTCCTTTTTGGGGCAAAGCACTGTATACAGCCATATAGGTCATAAAAATATGTTTAGAAAACATCGAAAGAACTATATTCCTAAGTATACTTTCAGCCATAAAACACAGGCATGCCATCAAAAACTGTCTACATTGTATGGGAATTAAACCCTAACCCTAGCTTGGGGTTTTGCTAGATAGGGTTAGGGTTCAAATATTTCTCAAAGTCAATTTTATGAAAATTCCACTCATTTGACTGGAAAATTGGCTTTTCTGAAGCAAAATATGAGTCTGAAAAGACAATACAATACTGCTAAAACCAAAAGAGTATGTCAGCAATGATCAGTTTCATTCTTGAAAGGTACTCTTTCATTGGAAATTTCGGGTTGAACGTAGTGCTGAATGAATGTATGTTTAGAATTAAGTGGCCTAAAAGTCTGAAACAACTAATACATTTTGGCTTTATCTGTTAATATGCCTGTGATTTCAAAGCCCATGGCAAGAGCTTAAAAGTTCAATTAGGTTCTTTCGAACTCTTGCTTGTAGGGCAGTTCAGACACCATTCCTTTTTGGTGCAAAGCACTGTATACAACCATATAGGTCAGAAAATAATGTTTAGAAAACATTGAAAGAACTATATTCCTAAGCATCCTTTCAGCCCTAAAACACAGGCATGCCATCAAAAACTGTCTACATTGAATGGGAATAAAACCCTAACCCTAGCTTGGGGTTTTGCTAATTAGGGTTAGGGTTCAAATATTTCTCAAACACAATTTTCTCAACATTCCACTCATTTGACTGGAAAATGTGCTTCTCTGAATTAAAATATGAGTCTGAAAAGACAATACAACACTGCTAAAACCAAAAGAGTATGTCAGCAATGGTTTTTCATTCTTGAAACGTACCCTTTCATTGGAAATTTTGTATTGAACGCAGAGCTGAATGAATGTACGTTTAGGCTTAAGTGGCCTAAAAGTCCGAAACAACTAATACATTTTGGCTTTATCTGTTAATATGCCTGTGATTTCAAAGCCCATGGCAAGAGTTTAAAAGTTAAATCAGGTTCTTTCGAACTCTTGCTTATAGGGCTGTACAGACACCATTCCTTTTTGGGGCAAAGCACTGTATACAGCCATATAGGTAAGAAAAAAATGTTTATTAAACATTGAAAGAACTATATTCCTAACTATCCTTTCAGCCCTAAAACACAGCCATGCCATCAAAAACTGTCTACGTTGTATGGGAATCAAAACCCTAACCCTAGCTTCGGGTTTTGATAGTTAGGGTTTGGGTTCAAATATTTCTCAAAGACAATTTTCTCAACATTCCACTCATTTGACTGGAAAATGAGCTTCTCTGAATTAAAATATGAGTCTGAAAAGACAATACAACACTGCTAAAACCAAAAGAGTATGTCAGCAATGATCAGTTTCATTCTTGAAAGGTACTCTTTCATTGGAAATTTCGTGTTGAACGTAGTGCTGAATGAATGTATGTTTAGGCTTAAGTGGCCTAAAAGTCTGAAACAACTAATACATTTTGGCTTTATCTGTTAATATGCCTGTGATTTCAAAGCCCATGGCAAGAGCTTAAAAGTTCAATTAGGTTCTTTCGAACTCTTGCTTGTAGGGCAGTTCAGACACCATTCCTTTTTGGTGCAAAGCACTGTATACAGCCATATAGGTCAGAGAAAAATGTTTAGAAAACATTGAAAGAACTATATTCCTAAGCATCCCTTCAGCCCTAAAACACAGGCATGCCATCAAAAACTGTCTACATTGAATGGGAATAAAACCCTAACCCTAGCTTGGGGTTTTGCTAATTAGGGTTAGGGTTCAAATATTTCTCAAAGACAATTTTCTCAACATTCCACTCATTTGACTGGAAAATGTGCTTCTCTGAATTAAAATATGAGTCTGAAAAGACAATACAACACTGCTAAAACCAAAAGAGTATGTCAGCAATGGTCAGTTTCATTCTTGAAAGGTACTCTTTCATTGGAAATTTCGTATTGAACGTAGTGCTGAATGAATGTATGTTTAGGCTTAAGTGGCCTAAAAGTCTGAAACAACTAATACATTTTGGCTTTATCTGTTAATATGCCTGTGATTTCAAAGCCCATGGCAAGAGCTTAAAAGTTCAATTAGGTTCTTTTGAACTCTTGCTTGTAGGGCAGTTCAGACACCATTCCTTTTTGGTGCAAAGCACTGTATACAACCATATAGGTCAGAAAATAATGTTTAGAAAACATTGAAAGAACTATATTCCTAACTATCCTTTCAGCCCTAAAACACAGCCATGCCATCAAAAACTGTCTACATTGTATGGGAATCAAAACCCTACCCTAGCTTCGGGTTTTGATAGTTAGGGTTAGGGTTCAAATATTTCTCAAAGACAATTTTCTCAACATTCCACTCATTTGACTGGAAAATGTGCTTCTCTGAATTAAAATATGAGTCTGAAAAGACAATACAACACTGCTTAAACCAAAAGAGTATGTCAGCAATGGTTTTTCATTCTTGAAACGTACCCTTTCATTGGAAATTTTGTGTTGAACACAGAGCTGAATGAATGTACGTTTAGGCTTAAGTGGCCTAAAAGTCCGAAACAGCTAATAGACTTTGGCTTTATCTGTTAATATGCCTGTGATTTCAAAGCCCATGGCAAGAGTTTAAAAGTTAAATCAGGTTCTTTCGAACTCTTGCTTATAGGGCTGTTCAGACACCATTCCTTTTTGGGGCAAAGCACTGTATACAGCCATATAGGTCAGAAAAAAATGTTTAGAAAACATTGAAAGAACTATATTCCTAACTATCCTTTCAGCCCTAAAACACACCCATGCCATCAAAAACTGTCTACGTTGTATGGGAATCAAAACCCTAACCCTAGCTTCGGGTTTTGATAGTTAGGGTTTGGGTTCAAATATTTCTCAAAGACAATTTTCTCAACATTCCACTCATTTGACTGGAAAATGTGCTTCTCTGAATTAAAATATGAGTCTGAAAAGACAATACAACACTGCTAAAACCAAAAGAGTATGTCAGCAATGATCAGTTTCATTCTTGAAAGGTACTCTTTCATTGGAAATTTCGTGTTGAACGTAGTGCTGAATGAATGTACGTTTAGGCTTAAGTGGCCTAAAAGTCCGAAACAACTAATACATTTTGGCTTTATCTGTTAATATGCCTGTGATTTCAAAGCCCATGGCAAGAGTTTAAAAGTTAAATCAGGTTCTTTCGAACTCTTGCTTATAGGGCTATTCAGACACCATTCCTTTTTGGGGCAAAGCACTGTATACAGCCATATAGGTCAGAAAAAAATGTTTAGAAAACATTGAAAGAACTATATTCCTAACTATCCTTTCAGCCCTAAAACACAGCCATGCCATCAAAAACTGTCTACGTTGTATGGGAATCAAAACCCTAACCCTAGCTTGGGGTTTTGCTAATTAGGGTTAGGGTTCACATATATCTCAAAGACAATTTTCTCAACATTCCACTCATTTGACTGGAAAATGTGCTTCTCTGAATTAAAATATGAGTCTGAAAAGACAATACAACACTGCTAAAACCAAAAGAGTATGTCAGCAATGGTTTTTCATTCTTGAAAGGTACTCTTTCATTGGAAATTTCGGGTTGAACGTAGTGCTGAATGAATGTACGTTTAGAATTAAGTGGCCTAAAAGTCTGAAACAACTAATACATTTTGGCTTTATCTGTTAATATGCCTGTGATTTCAAACTCCATGGCAAGAGTTTAAAAGTTAAATCAGGTTCTTTCGAACTCTTGCTTATAGGACTTTTCAGACACCATTCCTTTTTGGTGCAAAGCACTGTATACAGCCATATAGGTCAGAAAAAAATGTTTAGAAAACATTGAAAGAACTATATTCCTAACTATCCTTTCAGCCCTAAAACACAGCCATGCCATCAAAAACTGTCTACGTTGTATGGGAATCAAAACCCTAACCCTAGCTTGGGGTTTTGCTAATTAGGGTTAGGGTTCACATATTTCTCAAAGACAATTTTCTCAACATTCCACTCATTTGACTGGAAAATGTGCTTCTCTGAATTAAAATATGAGTCTGAAAAGACAATACAACACTGCTAAAACCAAAAGAGTATATCAGCAATGGTTTTTCATTCTTGAAACGTACCCTTTCATTGGAAATTTTGTGTTGAACGCAGAGCTGAATGAATGTACGTTTAGGCTTAAGTGGCCTAAAAGTCCGAAACAACTAATACATTTTGGCTTTATCTGTTAATATGCCTGTGATTTCAAAGCCCATGGCAAGAGCTTAAAAGTTCAATTAGGTTCTTTCGAACTCTTGCTTGTAGGGCAGTTCAGACACCATTCCTTTTTGGTGCAAAGCACTGTATACAGCCATATAGGTCAGAAAAAAATGTTTAGAAAACATTGAAAGAACTATATTCCTAAGCATCCCTTCAGCCCTAAAACACAGGGATGCCATCAAAAACTGTCTACATTGAATGGGAATAAAACCCTAACCCTAGCTTGGGGTTTTGCTAATTAGGGTTAGGGTTCAAATATTTCTCAAAGACAATTTTCTCAACATTCCACTCATTTGACTGGAAAATGTGCTTCTCTGAATTAAAATATGAGTCTGAAAAGACAATACAACACTGCTAAAACCAAAAGAGTATGTCAGCAATGATCAGTTTCATTCTTGAAAGGTACTCTTTCATTGGAAATTTCGTGTTGAACGTAGTGCTGAATGAATATACGTTTAGGCTTAAGTGGCCTAAAAGTCCGAAACAACTAATACATTTTGGCTTTATCTGTTAATATGCCTGTGATTTCAAAGCCCATGGCAAGAGTTTAAAAGTTAAATCAGGTTCTTTCGAACTCTTGCTTATAGGGCTGTTCAGACACCATTCCTTTTTGGGGCAAAGCACTGTATACAGCCATATAGGTCAGAAAAAAATGTTTAGAAAACATTGAAAGAACTATATTCCTAACTATCCTTTCAGCCCTAAAACACAGCCATGCCATCAAAAACTGTCTACGTTGTATGGGAATCAAAACCCTAACCCTAGCTTCGGGTTTTGATAGTTAGGGTTAGGGTTCAAATATTTCTCAACGACAATTTTCTCAACATTCCACTCATTTGACTGGAAAATGTGCTTCTCTGAATTAAAATATGAGTCTGGAAAGACAATACAACACTGCTAAAACCAAAAGAGTATGTCAGCAATGGTCAGTTTCATTCTTGAAACATACCCTTTCATTGGAAATTTTGTGTTGAACGCAGAGCTGAATGAATGTACGTTTAGGCTTAAGTGGCCTAAAAGTCCGAAACAACTAATACATTTTGGCTTTATCTGTTAATATGCCTGTGATTTCAAAGCCCATGGCAAGAGTTTAAAAGTTAAATCAGGTTCTTTCGAACTCTTGCTTGTAGGGCAGTCCAGACACCATTCCTTTTTGGGGCAAAGCACTGTATACAGCCATATAGGTCAGAAAAATATGTTTAGAAAACATCGAAAGAACTATATTCCTAAGTATCATCTCAGCCATAAAACACAGCCATGCCATCAAGAACTGTCTACATTGTATGGGAATTAAACCCTAACCCTAGCTTGGGGTTTTGCTAGATAGGGTTAGGGTTCAAATATTTCTCAAAGTCAATTTTATGAAAATTCCACTCATTTGACTGGAAAATTTGCTTCTCTGAAGCAAAATATGAGTCTGAAAAGACAATACAATACTGCTAAAACCAAAAGAGTATGTCAGCAATGATCAGTTTCATTCTTGAAAGGTACTCTTTCATTGGAAATTTCGGGTTGAACGTAGTGCTGAATGAATGTATGTTTAGGCTTAAGTGGCCTAAAAGTCTGAAACAACTAATACATTTTGGCTTTATCTGTTAATATGCCTGTGATTTCAAAGCCCATGGCAAGAGTTTAAAAGTTAAATCAGGTTCTTTCGAACTCTTGCTTGTAGGGCAGTCCAGACACCATTCCTTTTTCGGGCAAAGCACTGTATACAGCCATATAGGTTAGAAAAATATGTTTAGAAAACATCGAAAGAACTATATTCCTAAGTATCCTCTCAGCCATAAAACACAGCCATGCCATCAAAAACTGTCTACATTGTATGGGAATTAAACCCTAACCCTAGCTTGGGGTTTTGCTAGATAGGGTTAGGGTTCAAATATTTCTCAAAGTCAATTTTATGAAAATTCCACTCATTTGACTGGAAAATGTGCTTCTCTGAAGCAAAATATGAGTCTGAAAAGACAATACAATACTGCTAAAACCAAAAGAGTATGTCAGCAATGATCAGTTTCATTCTTGAAAGGTACTCTTTCATTGGAAATTTTGTGTTGAACGCAGAGCTGAATGAATGTACGTTTAGGCTTAAGTGGCCTAAAAGTCCGAAACAACTAATACATTTTGGCTTTATCTGTTAATATGCCTGTGATTTCAAAGCCCATGGCAAGAGTTTAAAAGTTAAATCAGGTTCTTTCGAACTCTTGCTTATAGGGCTGTTCAGACACCATTCCTTTTTGGGGCAAAGCACTGTATAGAGCCATATAGGTCAGAAAAAAAGGTTTAGAAAACATTGAAAGAACTATATTCCTAACTATCCTTTCAGCCCTAAAACACAGCCATGCAATGAAAAACTGTCTACGTTGTATGGGAATCAAAACCCTAACCCTAGCTTCGGGTTTTGATAGTTAGGGTTTGGGTTCAAATATTTCTCAAAGACAATTTTCTCAACATTCCACTCATTTGACTGGAAAATGTGCTTCTCTGAATTAAAATATGAGTCTGAAAAGACAATACAACACTGCTAAAACCAAAAGAGTATGTCAGCAATGGTCAGTTTCATTCTTGAAACGTACCCTTTCATTGGAAATTTTGTGTTGAACGCAGAGCTGAATGAATGTACGTTTAGGCTTAAGTGGCCTAAAAGTCCGAAACAACTAATACATTTTGGCTTTATCTGTTAATATGCCTGTGATTTCAAAGCCCATGGCAAGAGTTTAAAAGTTAAATCAGGTTCTTTCGAACTCTTGCTTATAGGGCTGTTCAGACACCATTCCTTTTTGGGGCAAAGCACTGTATACAGCCATATAGGTCAGAAAAAATGTTTAGAAAACATCGAAAGAACTATATTCCTAAGTATACTTTCAGCCATTAAACACAGCCATGCCATCAAAAACTGTCTACATTTTATGGGAATTAAACCCTAACTCTAGCTTGGGGTTTTGCTAGATAGGGTTAGGGTTCAAATATTTCTCAAAGTCAATTTTATGAAAATTCCACTCATTTGACTGGAAAATTGGCTTTTCTGAAGCAAAATATGAGTCTGAAAAGACAATGCAATACTGCTAAAACCAAAAGAGTATGTCAGCAATGATCTGTTTCATTCTTGAAAGGTACTCTTTCACTGGAAATTTCGTGTTCAACGTAGTGCTGAATGAATGTATGTTTAGGCTTAAGTGGCCTAAAAGTCTGAAACAACTAATACATTTTGGCTTTATCTGTTAATATGCCTGTGATTTCAAAGCCCATGCAAGAGCTTAAAAGTTCAATTAGGTTCTTTCGAACTCTTGCTTGTAGGGCAGTTCAGACACCATTCCTTTTTGGTGCAAAGCACTGTATACAGCCATATAGGTCAGAAAAAAATGTTTAGAAAACATTGAAAGAACTATATTCCTAAGAATCCTTTCAGCCCTAAAACACAGGCATGCCATCAAAAACTGTCTACATTGAATGGGAATAAAACCCTAACCCTAGCTTGGGGTTTTGCTAATTAGGGTTAGGGTTCAAATATTTCTCAAAGACAATTTTCTCAACATTCCACTCATTTGACTGGAAAATGTGCTTCTCTGAATTAAAATGAGTCTGAAAAGACAATACAACACTGCTAAAACCAAAAGAGTATGTCAGCAATGGTTTTTCATTCTTGAAACGTACCCTTTCATTGGAAATTTTGTGTTGAACGCAGAGCTGAATGAATGTACGTTTAGGCTTAAGTGGCCTAAAAGTCCGAAACAACTAATACATTTTGGCTTTATCTGTTAATATGCCTGTGATTTCAAAGCCCATGGCAAGAGTTTAAAAGTGAAATCAGGTTCTTTCGAACTCTTGCTTATAGGGCTGTTCAGACACCATTCCTTTTTGGGGCAAAGCACTGTATACAGCCATATAGGTCAGAAAAAAATGTTTAGAAAACATTGAAAAAACTATATTCCTAACTTTCCTTTCCGCCCTAAAACACAGCCATGCCATCAAAAACTGTCTACGTTGTATGGGAATCAAAACCCTAACCCTAGCTTCGGGTTTTGATAGAGTTTGGGTTCAAATATTTCTCAAAGACAATTTTCTCAACATTCCACTCATTTGACTGGAAAATGTGCTTCTCTGAATTAAAATATGAGTCTGAAAAGACAATACAACACTGCTAAAACCAAAAGAGTATGTCAGCAATGGTCAGTTTCATTCTTGAAATATACCCTTTCATTGGAAATTTTGTGTTGAACGCAGAGCTGAATGAATGTACGTTTAGGCTTAAGTGGCCTAAAAGTCCGAAACAACTAATACATTTTGGCTTTATCTGTTAATATGCCTGTGATTTCAAAGCCCATGGCAAGAGTTTAAAAGTTAAATCAGGTTCTTTCGAACTCTTGCTTGTAGGGCAGTCCATACACCATTCCTTTTTGGGGCAAAGCACTGTATACAGCCATATAGGTCATAAAAAAATGTTTAGAAAACATCGAAAGAACTATATTCCTAAGTATACTTTCAGCCATAAAACACAGCCATGCCATCAATAACTGTCTACATTGTATGGGAATTAAACCCTAACCCTAGCTTGGGGTTTTGCTAATTAGGGTTAGGGTTCAAATATTTCTCAAAGTCAATTTTATGAAAATTCCACTCATTTGACTGGAAAATGTGCTTCTCTGAAGCAAAATATGAGTCTGAAAAGACAATACAATTCTGCTAAAACCAAAAGAGTATGTCAGGAATGGTCAGTTTCATTCTTGAAACGTACCCTTTCATTGGAAATTTTGTGTTGAACGCAGAGCTGAATGAATGTACGTTTAGGCTTAAGTGGCCTAAAAGTCCGAAACAACTAATACATTTTGGCTTTATCTGTTAATATGCCTGTGATTTCAAAGCCCATGGCAAGAGTTTAAAAGATAAATCAGGTTCTTTCGAACTCTTGCTTGTAGGGCAGTCCAGACACCATTCCTTTTTGGGGCAAAGCACTGTATACAGCCATATAGGTCATAAAAAAATGTTTAGAAAACATCGAAAGAACTATATTCCTAGTATACTTTCAGCCATAAAACACAGCCATGCCATCAAAAACTGTCTACATTGTTTGGGAATCAAAACCCTAACCCTAGCTTGGGGTTTTGCTAGATAGGGTTAGGGTTCAAATATTTCTCAAAGTCAATTTTATGAAAATTCCACTCATTTGACTGGAAAATTTGCTTTTCTGAAGCAAAATATGAGTCTGAAAAGACAATACAATTCTGGTAAAACCAAAAGAGTATGTCAGCAATGGTCAGTTTCATTCTTGAAACGTACCCATTCATTGGAAATTTTGTGTTGAACGCAGAGCTGAATGAATGTACGTTTAGGCTTAAGTGGCCTAAAAGTCCGAAACAACTAATACATTTTGGCTTTATCTGTTAATATGCCTGTGATTTCAAAGCCCATGGCAAGAGTTTAAAAGTTAAATAAGGTTCTTTCGAACTCTTGCTTATAGGGCTGTTCAGACACCATTCCTTTTTGGGGCAAAGCACTGTATACAGCCATATAGGTCAGAAAAAAATGTTTAGAAAACATTGAAAGAACTTTATTTCTAACTATCCTTTCAGCCCTAAAACACAGCCATGCCATCAAAAACTGTCTACGTTGTATGGGAATCAAAACCCTAACCCTAGCTTCGGGTTTTGATAGTTAGGGTTAGGGTTCAAATATTTCTCAAAGACAATTTTCTCAACATTCCACTCATTTGACTGGAAAATGTGCTTCTCTGAATTAAAATATGAGTCTGAAAAGACAATACAACACTGCTAAAACCAAAAGAGTATGTCAACAATGGTCATTTTCATTCTTGAAACATACCCTTTCATTGGAAATTTTGTATTGAACGCAGAGCTGAATGAATGTACGTTTCGGCTTAAGTGGCCTAAAAGTCCGAAACAACTAATACATTTTAGCTTTATCTGTTAATATGCCTGTGATTTCAAAGCCCATGGCAAGAGTTTAAAAGTTAAATCAGGTTCTTTCGAACTCTTGCTTATAGGGCTGTTCAGACACCATTCCTTTTTGGGGCAAAGCACTGTATACAGCCATATAGGTCAGAAAAAATGTTTAGAAAACATTGAAAGAACTATATTCCTAACTATCCTTTCAGCCCTAAAACACAGCCATGCCATCAAAAACTGTCTACGTTGTATGGGAATCAAAACCCTAACCCTAGCTTCGGGTTTTGATAGTTAGGGTTAGGGTTCAAATATTTCTCAAAGACAATTTTCTCAACATTCCACTCATTTGACTGGAAAATGTGCTTCTCTGAATTAAAATATGAGTCTGAAAAGACAATACAACACTGCTAAAACCAAAAGAGTATGTCAGCAATGGTTTTTCATTCTTGAAACGTACCCTTTCATTGGAAATTTTGTATTGAACGCAGAGCTGAATGAATGTACGTTTAGGCTTAAGTGGCCTAAAAGTCCGAAACAACTAATACATTTTGGCTTTATCTGTTAATATGCCTGTGATTTCAAAGCCCATGGCAAGAGTTTAAAAGTTAAATCAGGTTCTTTCGAACTCTTGCTTATAGGGCTGTTCAGACACCATTCCTTTTTGGGGCAAAGCACTGTATACAGCCATATAGGTCAGAAAAAAATGTTTAGAAAACATTGAAAGAACTATATTCCTAACTATACTTTCAGCCATAAAACACAGCCATGCCATCAAAAACTGTCTACATTGTATGGGAATTAAACCCTAACCCTAGCTTGGGGTTTTGCTAGATAGGGTTAGGGTTCAAATATTTCTCAAAGTCAATTTTATGAAAATTCCACTCATTTGACTGGAAAATTGGCTTTTCTGAAGCAAAATATGAGTCTGAAAAGACAATGCAATACTGCTAAAACCAAAAGAGTATGTCAGCAATGATCAGTTTCATTCTTGAAAGGTACTCTTTCATTGGAAATTTCGTGTTGAACGTAGTGCTGAATGAATGTATGTTTAGGCTTAAGTGGCCTAAAAGTCCGAAACAACTAATACATTTTGGCTTTATCTGTTAATATGCCTGTGATTTCAAAGCCCATGGCAAGAGCTTAAAAGTTCAATTAGGTTCTTTCGAACTCTTGCTTGTAGGGCAGTTCAGACACCATTCCTTTTTGGTGCAAAGCACTGTATACAGCCATATAGGTCAGAAAAAAATGTTTAGAAAACATTGAAAGAACTATATTCCTAAGCATCCTTTCAGCCCTAAAACACAGGCATGCCATCAAAAACTGTCTACATTGAATGGGAATAAAACCCTAACCCTAGCTTGGGGTTTTGCTAATTAGGGTTAGGGTTCAAATATTTCTCAAAGACAATTTTCTCAACATTCCACTCATTTGACTGGAAAATGTGCTTCTCTGAATTAAAATATGAGTCTGAAAAGACAATACAACACTGCTAAAACCAAAAGAGTATGTCAGCAATGGTTTTTCATTCTTGAAACGTACCCTTTCATTGGAAATTTTGTATTGAACGCAGAGCTGAATGAATGTACGTTTAGGCTTAAGTGGCCTAAAAGTCCGAAACAACTAATACATTTTGGCTTTATCTGTTAATATGCCTGTGATTTCAAAGCCCATGGCAAGAGTTTTAAAGTTAAATCAGGTTCTTTCGAACTCTTGCTTATAGGGCTGTTCAGACACCATTCCTTTTTGGGGCAAAGCACTGTATACAGCCATATAGGTCAGAAAAAAATGTTTAGAAAACATTGAAAGAACTATATTCCTAACTATCCTTTCAGCCCTAAAACACAGCCATGCCATCAAAAACTGTCTACGATGTATGGGAATCAAAACCCTAACCCTAGCTTCGGGTTTTGATAGTTAGGGTTAGGGTTCAAATATTTCTCAAAGACAATTTTCTCAACATTCCACTCATTTGACTGGAAAATGTGCTTTTCTGAATTAAAATATGAGTCTGAAAAGACAATACATCACTGCTAAAACCAAAAGAGTATGTCAGCAATGGTTTTTCATTCTTGAAACGTACCCTTTCATTGGAAATTTTGTGTTGAACGCAGAGCTGAATGAATGTACGTTTAGGCTTAAGTGGCCTAAAAGTCCGAAACAACTAATACATTTTGGCTTTATCTGTTAATATGCCTGTGATTTCAAAGCCCATGGCAAGAGTTTAAAAGTTAAATCAGGTTCTTTCGAACTCTTGCTTGTAGGGCAGTCCAGACACCATTCCTTTTTGGGGCAAAGCACTGTATACAGCCATATAGGTCAGAAAAAAATGTTTAGAAAACATTGAAAGAACTATATTCCTAAGCATCCTTTCAGCCCTAAAACACAGGCATGCCATCAAAAACTGTCTACATTGTATGGGAATTAAACCCTAACCCTAGCTTGGGGTTTTGCTAGATAGGGTTAGGGTTCAAATATTTCTCAAAGTCAATTTTCTCAACATTCCACTCATTTGACTGGAATATGTGCTTCTCTGAATTAAAATATGAGTCTGAGAAGGCAATACAACACTGCTTAAACCAAAAGAGTATGTCAGCAATGGTCAGTTTCATTCTTGAAAGGTACCCTTTCATTGGAAATTTCGTGTTTTTCGCAGTGCTGAAGGAATGTACGTTTAGGCTTAAGTGGCCTAAAAGTCCGAAACAACTAATACATTTTGGCCTTATATTATAATATCCCTGTGATTTCAAAACCCATGGCAAGAGTTTAAAAGTTAAATCAGGTTATTTCGAACTCTTGCTTGTAGGGCAGTTCAGACACCATTCCCTTTTGGTGCAAAGCACTGTATACAGCCATATAGGTCAGAAAAAAATGTTTAGAAAACGTTGAAAGAACTATATTCCTAACTATCCTTTCAGCCCTAAAACACAGCCATGCCATCAAAAACTGTCTACATTGTATGGGAATTAAACCCTAACCCTAGCTTGGGGTTTTGCTAGATAGGGTTAGGGTTCAAATATTTCTCAAAGTCAATTTTATGAAAATTCCACTCATTTGACTGGAAAATTGGCTTTTCTGAAGCAAAATATGAGTCTGAAAAGACAATACAATTCTGGTAAAACCAAAAGAGTATGTCAGCAATGGTCAGTTTCATTCTTGAAACGTACCCATTCATTGGAAATTTTGTGTTGAACGGAGAGCTGAATGAATGTACGTTTAGGCTTAAGTGGCCTAAAAGTCCGAAACAACTAATACATTTTGGCTTTATCTGTTAATATGCCTGTGATTTCAAAGCCCATGGCAAGAGTTTAAAAGTTAAATAAGGTTCTTTCGAACTCTTGCTTATAGGGCTGTTCAGACACCATTCCTTTTTGGGGCAAAGCACTGTATACAGCCATATAGGTCAGAAAAAAATGTTTAGAAAACATTGAAAGAACTTTATTCCTAACTATCCTTTCAGCCCTAAAACACAGCCATGCCATCAAAAACTGTCTACGTTGTATGGGAATCAAAACCCTAACCCTAGCTTCGGGTTTTGATAGTTAGGGTTAGGGTTCAAATATTTCTCAAAGACAATTTTCTCAACATTCCACTCATTTGACTGGAAAATGTGCTTCTCTGAATTAAAATATGAGTCTGAAAAGACAATACAACACTGCTAAAACCAAAAGAGTATGTCAACAATGGTCAGTTTCATTCTTGAAACATACCCTTTCATTGGAAATTTTGTTTTGAACGCAGAGCTGAATGAATGTACGTTTAGGCTTAAGTGGCCTAAAAGTCCGAAACAACTAATACATTTTGGCTTTATCTGTTAATATGCCTGTGATTTCAAAGCCCATGGCAAGAGCTTAAAAGTTCAATTAGGTTCTTTCGAACTCTTGCTTGTAGGGCAGTTCAGATACCATTCCTTTTTGGTGCAAAGCACTGTATACAGCCATATAGGTCAGAAAAAAATGTTTAGAAAACATTGAAAGAACTATATTCCTAAGCATCCTTTCAGCCCTAAAACACAGGCATGCCATCAAAAACTGTCTACATTGAATGGGAATAAAACCCTAACCCTAGCTTGGGGTTTTGCTAATTAGGGTTAGAGTTCAAATATTTCTCAAAGACAATTTTCTCAACATTCCACTCATTTGACTGGAAAATGTGCTTCTCTGAATTAGAATATGAGTCTGAAAAGACAATACAACACTGCTAAAACCAAAAGAGTATGTCAGCAATGGTTTTTCATTCTTGAAACGTACCCTTTCATTGGAAATTTTGTATTGAACGCAGAGCTGAATGAATGTACGTTTAGGCTTAAGTGGCCTAAAAGTCCGAAACAACTAATACATTTTGGCTTTATCTGTTAATATGCCTGTGATTTCAAAGCCCATGGCAAGAGTTTAAAAGTTAAATCAGGTTCTTTCGAACTCTTGCTTATAGGGCTGTTCAGACACCATTCCTTTTTGGGGCAAAGCACTGTATACAGCCATATAGGTCAGAAAAAATGTTTAGAAAACATTGAAAGAACTATATTCCTAACTATCCTTTCAGCCCTAAAACACAGCCATGCCATCAAAAACTGTCTACGTTGTATGGGAATCAAAACCCTAACCCTAGCTTCGGGTTTTGATAGTTAGGGTTAGGGTTCAAATATTTCTCAAAGACAATTTTCTCAACATTCCACTCATTTGACTGGAAAATGTGCTTCTCTGAATTAAAATATGAGTCTGAAAAGACAATACAACACTGCTAAAACCAAAAGAGTATGTCAGCAATGGTTTTTCATTCTTGAAACGTACCCTTTCATTGGAAATTTTGTGTTGAACGCAGAGCTGAATGAATGTACGTTTAGGCTTAAGTGGCCTAAAAGTCCGAAACAACTAATACATTTTGGCTTTATCTGTTAATATGCCTGTGATTTCAAAGCCCATGGCAAGAGTTTAAAAGTTAAATCAGGTTCTTTCGAACTCTTGCTTATAGGGCTGTTCAGACACCATTCCTTTTTGGGGCAAAGCACTGTATACAGCCATATAGGTCAGAAAAAATGTTTAGAAAACATTGAAAGAACTATATTCCTAACTATCCTTTCAGCCCTAAAACACAGCCATGCCATCAAAAACTGTCTACATTGTATGGGAATTAAACCCTAACCCTAGCTTGGGGTTTTGCTAGATAGGGTTAGGGTTCAAATATTTCTCAAAGTCAATTTTACGAAAATTCCACTCATTTGACTGGAAAATTGGCTTTTCTGAAGCAAAATATGAGTCTGAAAAGACAATACAATACTGCTAAAACCAAAAGAGTATGTCAGCAATGATCAGTTTCATTCTTGAAAGATACTCTTTCATTAGAAATTTCGTGTTGAACGTAGTGCTGAATGAATATATGTTTAGGCTTAAGTGGCCTAAAAGTCTGAAACAACTAATACATTTTGGCTTTATCTGTTAATATGCCTGTGATTTCAAAGCCCATGGCAAGAGCTTAAAAGTTCAATTAGGTTCTTTCGAACTCTTGCTTGTAGGGCAGTTCAGACACCATTCCTTTTCGGTGCAAAGCACTGTATACAGCCATATAGGTAAAAAAAAATGTTTAGAAAACATTGAAAGAACTATATTCCTAAGCATCCTTTCAGCCCTGAAACACAGGCATGACATCAAAAACTGTCTACATTGAATGGGAATAAAACCCTAACCCTAGCTTGGGTTTTGCTAATTAGGGTTAAGGTTCAAATATTTCTCAAAGACAATTTTCTCAACATTCCACTCATTTGACTGGAAAATGTGCTTCTCTGAATTAAAATATGAGTCTGAAAAGACAATACAACACTGCTAAAACCAAAAGAGTATGTCAGCAATGGTTTTTCATTCTTGAAACGTACCCTTTCATTGGAAATTTTGTGTTGAACGCAGAGCTGAATGAATGTACGTTTAGGCTTAAGTGGCCTAAAAGTCCGAAACAACTAATACATTTTGGCTTTATCTGTAAATATTCCTGTGATTTCAAAGCCCATGGCAAGAGCTTAAAAGTTCAATTAGGTTCTTTCGAACTCTTGCATGTAGGGCAGTTCAGACACCATTCCTTTTTGGTGCAAAGCACTGTATACAGCCATATAGGTCAGAAAAAAATGTTTAGAAAACATTGAAAGAACTATATTCCTAAGCATCCTTTCAGCCCTAAAACACAGGCATGCCATCAAAAACTGTCTACATTGTATGGGAATTAAACCCTAACCCTTGCTTGGGGTTTTGCTAGATAGGGTTAGGGTTCAAATATTTCTCAAAGTCAATTTTCTCAACATTCCACTCATTTGACTATAATATGTGCTTCTCTGAATTAAAATATGAGTCTGAAAAGACAATACAACACTGCTAAAACCAAACGAGTATGTCAGCAATGGTCAACTTCATACTTGAAAGGTACTGTTTCATTGGAAATTTCGTGTTTTTCGCAGTGCTGAAGGAATGTACGTTTAGGCTTAAGTGGCCTAAAAGTCCGAAACAACTAATACATTTTGGCCTTATATTTTAATATCCCTGTGATTTCAAAACCCATGGCAAGAGTTTAAAAGTTAAATCAGGTTATTTCGAACTCTTGCTTGTAGGGCAGTTCAGACACCATTCCTTTTGGGGGCAAAGCACTGTATACAGCTATATAGGTCAGAAAAAAATGTTTAGAAAACATTGAAAGAACTATATTCCTAAGAATCCTTTCAGCCCTAAAACACAGGCATGCCATCAACAACTGTCTACATTGAATGGGAATCAAAACCCTAACCCTAGCTTGGGTTTTTCTAGTTAGGGTTAAAATATTTCTCAAAGTCAATTTTCTCCGCATTCCACTCATTTGACTGGAAAATGTGCTTCTCCAAAGCAAAATATGAGTCTGAGAAGGCAATACAACACTGCTTAAACCAAAAGAGTATGTCAGCAATGGTCAGTTTCATTCTTGAAAGGTACCCTTTCATTGGAAATTTCGTGTTTTTCGCAGTGCTGAAGGAATGTACGTTTAGGCTTAAGTGGCCTAAAAGTCCGAAACAACTAATACATTTTGGCCTTATATTATAATATCCCTGTGATTTCAAAACCCATGGCAAGAGTTTAAAAGTTAAATCAGGTTATTTCGAACTCTTGCTTGTAGGGCAGTTCAGACACCATTCCCTTTTGGTGCAAAGCACTGTATACAGCCATATAGGTCAGAAAAAAATGTTTAGAAAACGTTGAAAGAACTATATTCCTAACTATCCTTTCAGCCCTAAAACACAGCCATGCCATCAAAAACTGTCTACATTGTATGGGAATTAAACCCTAACCCTAGCTTGGGGTTTTGCTAGATAGGGTTAGGGTTCAAATATTTCTCAAAGTCAATTTTATGAAAATTCCACTCATTTGACTGGAAAATTTGCTTTTCTGAAGCAAAATATGAGTCTGAAAAGACAATACAATTCTGGTAAAACCAAAAGAGTATGTCAGCAATGGTCAGTTTCATTCTTGAAACGTACCCATTCATTGGAAATTTTGTGTTGAACGCAGAGCTGAATGAATGTACGTTTAGGCTTAAGTGGCCTAAAAGTCCGAAACAACTAATACATTTTGGCTTTATCTGTTAATATGCCTGTGATTTCAAAGCCCATGGCAAGAGTTTAAAAGTTAAATAAGGTTCTTTCGAACTCTTGCTTATAGGGCTGTTCAGACACCATTCCTTTTTGGGGCAAAGCACTGTATACAGCCATATAGGTCAGAAAAAAATGTTTAGAAAACATTGAAAGAACTTTATTCCTAACTATCCTTTCAGCCCTAAAACACAGCCATGCCATCAAAAACTGTCTACGTTGTATGGGAATCAAAACCCTAACCCTAGCTTCGGGTTTTGATAGTTAGGGTTAGGGTTCAAATATTTCTCAAAGACAATTTTCTCAACATTCCACTCATTTGACTGGAAAATGTGCTTCTCTGAATTAAAATATGAGTCTGAAAAGACAATACAACACTGCTAAAACCAAAAGAGTATGTCAGCAATGGTTTTTCATTCTTGAAACGTACCCTTTCATTGGAAATTTTGTGTTGAACGCAGAGCTGAATGAATGTACGTTTAGGCTTAAGTGGCCTAAAAGTCCGAAACAACTAATACATTTTGGCTTTATCTGTTAATATGCCTGTGATTTCAAAGCCCATGGCAAGAGTTTAAAAGTTAAATCAGGTTCTTTCGAACTCTTGCTTATAGGGCTGTTCAGACACCATTCCTTTTTGGGGCAAAGCACTGTATACAGCCATATAGGTCAGAAAAAAATGTTTAGAAAACATTGAAAGAACTATATTCCTAACTATACTTTCAGCCATAAAACACAGCCATGCCATCAAAAACTGTCTACATTGTATGGGAATTAAACCCTAACCCTAGCTTGGGGTTTTGCTAATTAGGGTTAGGGTTCAAATATTTCTCAAAGACAATTTTCTCAACATTCCACTCATTTGACTGGAAAATGTGCTTCTCTGAATTAAAATATGAGTCTGAAAAGACAATACAACACTGCTAAAACCAAAAGAGTATGTCAGCAATGGTTTTTCATTCTTGAAACGTACCCTTTCATTGGAAATTTTGTATTGAACTCAGAGCTGAATGAATGTACGTTTAGGCTTAAGTGGCCTAAAAGTCCGAAACAACTAATACATTTTGGCTTTATCTGTTAATATGCCTGTGATTTCAAAGCCCATGGCAAGAGTTTAAAAGTTAAATCAGGTTCTTTCGAACTCTTGCTTATAGGGCTGTTCAGACACCATTCCTTTTTGGGGCAAAGCACTGTATACAGCCATATAGGTCAGAAAAAAATGTTTAGAAAACATTGAAAGAACTATATTCCTAACTGTCCTTTCAGCCCTAAAACACAGTCATGCCATCAAAAACTGTCTACGTTGTATGGGAATCAAAACCCTAACCCTAGCTTCGGGTTTTGATAGTTAGGGTTAGGGTTCAAATATTTCTCAAAGACAATTTTCTCAACATTCCACTCATTTGACTGGAAAATGTGCTTCTCTGAATTAAAATATGAGTCTGAAAAGACAATACAACACTGCTAAAACCAAAAGAGTATGTCAGCAATGGTCAGTTTCATTCTTGAAACATACCCTTTCATTGGAAATTTTGTGTTGAACGCAGAGCTGAATGAATGTACGTTTAGGCTTAAGTGGCCTAAAAGTCCGAAACAACTAATACATTTTGGCTTTATCTGTTAATATGCCTGTGATTTCAAAGCCCATGGCAAGAGTTTAAAAGTTAAATAAGGTTCTTTCGAACTCTTGCTTATAGGGCTGTTCAGACACCATTCCTTTTTGGGGCAAAGCACTGTATACAGCCATATAGGTCAGAAAAAAATGTTTAGAAAACATTGAAAGAACTTTATTCCTAACTATCCTTTCAGCCCTAAAACACAGCCATGCCATCAAAAACTGTCTACGTTGTATGGGAATCAAAACCCTAACCCTAGCTTCGGGTTTTGATAGTTAGGGTTAGGGTTCAAATATTTCTCAAAGACAATTTTCTCAACATTCCACTCATTTGACTGGAAAATGTGCTTCTCTGAATTAAAATATGAGTCTGAAAAGACAATACAACACTGCTAAAACCAAAAGAGTATGTCAGCAATGGTTTTTCATTCTTGAAACGTACCCTTTCATTGGAAATTTTGTGTTGAACGCAGAGCTGAATGAATGTACGTTTAGGCTTAAGTGGCCTAAAAGTCCGAAACAACTAATACATTTTGGCTTTATCTGTTAATATGCCTGTGATTTCAAAGCCCATGGCAAGAGTTTAAAAGTTAAATCAGGTTCTTTCGAACTCTTGCTTATAGGGCTGTTCAGACACCATTCCTTTTTGGGGCAAAGCACTGTATACAGCCATATAGGTCAGAAAAAAATGTTTAGAAAACATTGAAAGAACTATATTCCTAACTATACTTTCAGCCATAAAACACAGCCATGCCATCAAAAACTGTCTACATTGTATGGGAATTAAACCCTAACCCTAGCTTGGGGTTTTGCTAATTAGGGTTAGGGTTCAAATATTTCTCAAAGACAATTTTCTCAACATTCCACTCATTTGACTGGAAAATGTGCTTCTCTGAATTAAAATATGAGTCTGAAAAGACAATACAACACTGCTAAAACCAAAAGAGTATGTCAGCAATGGTTTTTCATTCTTGAAACGTACCCTTTCATTGGAAATTTTGTATTGAACTCAGAGCTGAATGAATGTACGTTTAGGCTTAAGTGGCCTAAAAGTCCGAAACAACTAATACATTTTGGCTTTATCTGTTAATATGCCTGTGATTTCAAAGCCCATGGCAAGAGTTTAAAAGTTAAATCAGGTTCTTTCGAACTCTTGCTTATAGGGCTGTTCAGACACCATTCCTTTTTGGGGCAAAGCACTGTATACAGCCATATAGGTCAGAAAAAAATGTTTAGAAAACATTGAAAGAACTATATTCCTAACTGTCCTTTCAGCCCTAAAACACAGTCATGCCATCAAAAACTGTCTACGTTGTATGGGAATCAAAACCCTAACCCTAGCTTCGGGTTTTGATAGTTAGGGTTAGGGTTCAAATATTTCTCAAAGACAATTTTCTCAACATTCCACTCATTTGACTGGAAAATGTGCTTCTCTGAATTAAAATATGAGTCTGAAAAGACAATACAACACTGCTAAAACCAAAAGAGTATGTCAGCAATGGTCAGTTTCATTCTTGAAACATACCCTTTCATTGGAAATTTTGTGTTGAACGCAGAGCTGAATGAATGTACGTTTAGGCTTAAGTGGCCTAAAAGTCCGAAACAACTAATACATTTTGGCTTTATCTGTTAATATGCCTGTGATTTCAAAGCCCATGGCAAGAGTTTAAAAGTTAAATAAGGTTCTTTCGAACTCTTGCTTATAGGGCTGTTCAGACACCATTCCTTTTTGGGGCAAAGCACTGTATACAGCCATATAGGTCAGAAAAAAATGTTTAGAAAACATTGAAAGAACTTTATTCCTAACTATCCTTTCAGCCCTAAAACACAGCCATGCCATCAAAAACTGTCTACGTTGTATGGGAATCAAAACCCTAACCCTAGCTTCGGGTTTTGATAGTTAGGGTTAGGGTTCAAATATTTCTCAAAGACAATTTTCTCAACATTCCACTCATTTGACTGGAAAATGTGCTTCTCTGAATTAAAATATGAGTCTGAAAAGACAATACAACACTGCTAAAACCAAAAGAGTATGTCAGCAATGGTTTTTCATTCTTGAAACGTACCCTTTCATTGGAAATTTTGTGTTGAACGCAGAGCTGAATGAATGTACGTTTAGGCTTAAGTGGCCTAAAAGTCCGAAACAACTAATACATTTTGGCTTTATCTGTTAATATGCCTGTGATTTCAAAGCCCATGGCAAGAGTTTAAAAGTTAAATCAGGTTCTTTCGAACTCTTGCTTATAGGGCTGTTCAGACACCATTCCTTTTTGGGGCAAAGCACTGTATACAGCCATATAGGTCAGAAAAAAATGTTTAGAAAACATTGAAAGAACTATATTCCTAACTATACTTTCAGCCATAAAACACAGCCATGCCATCAAAAACTGTCTACATTGTATGGGAATTAAACCCTAACCCTAGCTTGGGGTTTTGCTAATTAGGGTTAGGGTTCAAATATTTCTCAAAGACAATTTTCTCAACATTCCACTCATTTGACTGGAAAATGTGCTTCTCTGAATTAAAATATGAGTCTGAAAAGACAATACAACACTGCTAAAACCAAAAGAGTATGTCAGCAATGGTTTTTCATTCTTGAAACGTACCCTTTCATTGGAAATTTTGTATTGAACTCAGAGCTGAATGAATGTACGTTTAGGCTTAAGTGGCCTAAAAGTCCGAAACAACTAATACATTTTGGCTTTATCTGTTAATATGCCTGTGATTTCAAAGCCCATGGCAAGAGTTTAAAAGTTAAATCAGGTTCTTTCGAACTCTTGCTTGTAGGGCAGTCCAGACACCATTCCTTTTTGGGGCAAAGCACTGTATACAGCCATATAGGTCATAAAAATATGTTTAGAAAACATTGAAAGAACTATATTCCTAACTATCCTTTCAGCCCTAAAACACAGCCATGCCATCAAAAACTGTCTACGTTGTATGGGAATCAAAACCCTAACCCTAGCTTGGGGTTTTGATAGTTAGGGTTTGGGTTCAAATATTTCTCAAAGTCAATTTTATGAAAATTCCACTCATTTGACTGGAAAATTGGCTTTTCTGAAGCAAAATATGAGTCTGAAAAGACAATACAATACTGCTAAAACCAAAAGAGTATGTCAGCAATGATCAGTTTCATTCTTGAAAGGTACTCTTTCATTAGAAATTTCGTGTTGAACGTAGTGCTGAATGAATATATGTTTAGGCTTAAGTGGCCTAAAAGTCTGAAACAACTAATACATTTTGGCTTTATCTGTTAATATGCCTGTGATTTCAAAGCCCATGGCAAGAGCTTAAAAGTTCAATTAGGTTCTTTCGAACTCTTGCTTGTAGGGCAGTTCAGACACCATTCCTTTTTGGTGCAAAGCACTGTATACAGCCATATAGGTAAAAAAAAATGTTTAGAAAACATTGAAAGAACTATATTCCTAAGCATCCTTTCAGCCCTAAAACACAGGCATGCCATCAAAAACTGTCTACATTGAATGGGAATAAAACCCTAACCCTAGCTTGGGGTTTTGCTAATTAGGGTTAAGGTTCAAATATTTCTCAAAGACAATTTTCTCAACATTCCACTCATTTGACTGGAAAATGTGCTTCTCTGAATTAAAATATGAGTCTGAAAAGACAATACAACACTGCTAAAACCAAAAGAGTATGTCAGCAATGATTTTTCATTCTTGAAACGTACCCTTTCATTGGAAATTTTGTGTTGAACGCAGAGCTGAATGAATGTACGTTTAGGCTTAAGTGGCCTAAAAGTCCGAAACAACTAATACATTTTGGCCTTATATTTTAATATCCCTGTGATTTCAAAGCCCATGGCAAGAGTTTAAAAGTTAAATCAGGTTCTTTCGAACTCTTGCTTATAGGGCTGTTCAGACACCATTCCTTTTGGGGGCAAAGCACTGTATACAGCCATATAGGTCAGAAAAAAATGTTTAGAAAACATTGAAAGAACTATATTCCTAACTATCCTTTCAGCCCTAAAACACAGCCATGCCATCAAAAACTGTCTACGTTGTATGGGAATCAAAACCCTAACCCTAGCTTCGGGTTTTGATAGTTAGGGTTAGGGTTCAAATATTTCTCAAAGACAATTTTCTCAACATTCCACTCATTTGACTGGAAAATGTGCTTCTCTGAATTAAAATATGAGTCTGAAAAGACAATACAACACTGCTAAAACCAAAAGAGTATGTCAGCAATGGTTTTTCATTCTTTAAACGTACCCTTTTATTGGAAATTTTGTGTTGAACACAGAGCTGAATGAATGTACGTTTAGGCTTAAGTGGCCTAAAAGTCCGAAACAACTAATACATTTTGGCTTTATCTGTAAATATTCCTGTGATTTCAAAGCCCATGGCAAGAGCTTAAAAGTTCAATTAGGTTCTTTCGAACTCTTGCTTGTAGGGCAGTTCAGACACCATTCCTTTTTGGTGCAAAGCACTGTATACAGCCATATAGGTCAGAAAAAAATGTTTAGAAAACATTGAAAGAACTATATTCCTAAGCATCCTTTCAGCCCTAAAACACAGGCATGCCATCAAAAACTGTCTACATTGTATGGGAATTAAACCCTAACCCTAGCTTGGGGTTTTGCTAGATAGGGTTAGGGTTCAAATATTTCTCAAAGTCAATTTTCTCAACATTCCACTCATTTGACTGGAATATGTGCTTCTCTGAATTAAAATATGAGTCTGAAAAGACAATACAACACTGCTAAAACCAAACGAGTATGTCAGCAATGGTCAACTTCATACTTGAAAGGTACTGTTTCATTGGAAATTTCGTGTTTTTCGCAGTGCTGAAGGAATGTACGTTTAGGCTTAAGTGGCCTAAAAGTCCGAAACAACTAATACATTTTGGCCTTATATTTTAATATCCCTGTGATTTCAAAACCCATGGCAAGAGTTTAAAAGTTAAATCAGGTTATTTCGAACTCTTGCTTGTAGGGCAGTTCAGACACCATTCCTTTTGGGGGCAAAGCACTGTATACAGCTATATAGGTCAGAAAAAAATGTTTAGAAAACATTGAAAGAACTATATTCCTAAGAATCCTTTCAGCCCTAAAACACAGGCATGCCATCAACAACTGTCTACATTGAATGGGAATAAAAACCCTAACCCTAGCTTGGGTTTTTCTAGTTAGGGTTAAAATATTTCTCAAAGTCAATTTTCTCCGCATTCCACTCATTTGACTGGAAAATGTGCTTCTCCAAAGCAAAATATGAGTCTGAGAAGGCAATACAACACTGCTTAAACCAAAAGAGTATGTCAGCAATGGTCAGTTTCATTCTTGAAAGGTACCCTTTCATTGGAAATTTCGTGTTTTTCGCAGTGCTGAAGGAATGTACGTTTAGGATTAAGTGGCCTAAAAGTCCGAAACAACTAATACATTTTGGCTTTATCTGTTAATATGCCTGTGATTTCAAAGCCCATGGCAAGAGTTTAAAAGTTAAATCAGGTTCTTTCGAACTCTTGCTTATAGGGCTGTTCAGACACCATTCCTTTTTGGGGCAAAGCACTGTATACAGCCATATAGGTCAGAAAAAAATGTTTAGAAAACATTGAAAGAACTATATTCCTAACTATACTTTCAGCCATAAAACACAGCCATGCCATCAAAAACTGTCTACATTGTATGGGAATTAAACCCTAACCCTAGCTTGGGGTTTTGCTAGATAGGGTTAGGGTTCAAATATTTCTCAAAGTCAATTTTATGAAAATTCCACTCATTTGACTGGAAAATTGGCTTTTCTGAAGCAAAATATGAGTCTGAAAAGACAATGCAATACTGCTAAAACCAAAAGAGTATGTCAGCAATGATCAGTTTCATTCTTGAAAGGTACTCTTTCATTGGAAATTTCGTGTTGAACGTAGTGCTGAATGAATGTATGTTTAGGCTTAAGTGGCCTAAAAGTCTGAAACAACTAATACATTTTGGCTTTATCTGTTAATATGCCTGTGATTTCAAAGCCCATGGCAAGAGCTTAAAAGTTCAATTAGGTTCTTTCGAACTCTTGCTTGTAGGGCAGTTCAGACACCATTCCTTTTTGGTGCAAAGCACTGTATACAGCCATATAGGTCAGAAAAAAATGTTTAGAAAACATTGAAAGAACTATATTCCTAAGCATCCTTTCAGCCCTAAAACACAGGCATGCCATCAAAAACTGTCTACATTGAATGGGAATAAAACCCTAACCCTAGCTTGGGGTTTTGCTAATTAGGGTTAGGGTTCAAATATTTCTCAAAGACAATTTTCTCAACATTCCACTCATTTGACTGGAAAATGTGCTTCTCTGAATTAAAATATGAGTCTGAAAAGACAATACAACACTGCTAAAACCAAAAGAGTATGTCAGCAATGGTTTTTCATTCTTGAAACGTACCCTTTCATTGGAAATTTTGTATTGAACGCAGAGCTGAATGAATGTACGTTTAGGCTTAAGTGGCCTAAAAGTCCGAAACAACTAATACATTTTGGCTTCATCTGTTAATATGCCTGTGATTTCAAAGCCCATGGCAAGAGTTTAAAAGTTAAATCAGGTTCTTTCGAACTCTTGCTTATAGGGCTGTTCAGACACCATTCCTTTTTGGGGCAAAGCACTGTATACAGCCATATAGGTCAGAAAAAAATGTTTAGAAAACATTGAAAGAACTATATTCCTAACTATCCTTTCAGCCCTAAAACACAGCCATGCCATCAAAAACTGTCTACGTTGTATGGGAATCAAAACCCTAACCCTAGCTTCGGGTTTTGATAGTTAGGGTTAGGGTTCAAATATTTCTCAAAGACAATTTTCTCAACATTCCACTCATTTGACTGGAAAATGTGCTTCTCTGAATTAAAATATGAGTCTGAAAAGACAATACAACACTGCTAAAACCAAAAGAGTATGTCAGCAATGGTCAGTTTCATTCTTGAAACATACCCTTTCATTGGAAATTTTGTGTTGAACGCAGAGCTGAATTAATGTACGTTTAGGCTTAAGTGGCCTAAAAGTCCGAAACAACTAATACATTTTGGCTTTATCTGTTAATATGCCTGTGATTTCAAAGCCCATGGCAAGAGTTTAAAAGTTAAATCAGGTTCTTTCGAACTCTTGCTTGTAGGGCAGTCCAGACACCATTCCTTTTTGGGCCAAAGCACTGTATACAGCCATATAGGTCATAAAAATATGTTTAGAAAACATTGAAAGAACTATATTCCTAACTATCCTTTCAGCCCTAAAACACAGCCATGCCATCAAAAACTGTCTACGTTGTATGGGAATCAAAACCCTAACCCTAGCTTGGGGTTTTGCTAGATAGGGTTTGGGTTCAAATATTTCTCAAAGTCAATTTTATGAAAATTCCACTCATTTGACTGGAAAATTGGCTTTTCTGAAGCAAAATATGAGTCTGAAAAGACAATACAATACTGCTAAAACCAAAAGAGTATGTCAGCAATGATCAGTTTCATTCTTGAAAGGTACTCTTTCATTAGAAATTACGTGTTGAACGTAGTGCTGAATGAATGTATGTTTAGGCTTAAGTGGCCTAAAAGTCTGAAACAACTAATACATTTTGGCTTTATCTGTTAATATGCCTGTGATTTCAAAGCCCATGGCAAGAGCTTAAAAGTTCAATTAGGTTCTTTCGAACTCTTGCTTGTAGGGCAGTTCAGACACCATTCCTTTTCGGTGCAAAGCACTGTATACAGCCATATAGGTAAAAAAAAATGTTTAGAAAACATTGAAAGAACTATATTCCTAAGCATCCTTTCAGCCCTAAAACACAGGCATGCCATCAAAAACTGTCTACATTGAATGGGAATAAAACCCTAACCCTAGCTTGGGGTTTTGCTAATTAGGGTTAAGGTTCAAATATTTCTCAAAGACAATTTTCTCAACATTCCACTCATTTGACTGGAAAATGTGCTTCTCTGAATTAAAATATGAGTCTGAAAAGACAATACAACACTGCTAAAACCAAAAGAGTATGTCAGCAATGGTTTTTCATTCTTGAAACGTACCCTTTCATTGGAAATTTTGTGTTGAACGCAGAGCTGAATGAATGTACGTTTAGGCTTAAGTGGCCTAAAAGTCCGAAACAACTAATACATTTTGGCCTTATATTTTAATATCCCTGTGATTTCAAAGCCCATGGCAAGAGTTTAAAAGTTAAATCAGGTTCTTTCGAACTCTTGCTTATAGGGCTGTTCAGACACCATTCCTTTTGGGGGCAAAGCACTGTATACAGCCATATAGGTCAGAAAAAAATGTTTAGAAAACATTGAAAGAACTATATTCCTAACTATCCTTTCAGCCCTAAAACACAGCCATGCCATCAAAAACTGTCTACGTTGTATGGGAATCAAAACCCTAACCCTAGCTTCGGGTTTTGATAGTTAGGGTTAGGGTTCAAATATTTCTCAAAGACAATTTTCTCAACATTCCACTCATTTGACTGGAAAATGTGCTTCTCTGAATTAAAATATGAGTCTGAAAAGACAATACAACACTGCTAAAACCAAAAGAGTATGTCAGCAATGGTTTTTCATTCTTTAAACGTACCCTTTCATTGGAAATTTTGTGTTGAACACAGAGCTGAATGAATGTACGTTTAGGCTTAAGTGGCCTAAAAGTCCGAAACAACTAATACATTTTGGCCTTATATTTTAATATCCCTGTGATTTCAAAACCCATGGCAAGAGTTTAAAAGTTAAATCAGGTTATTTCAAACTCTTGCTTGTAGGGCAGTTCAGACACTATTCCTTTTGGGGGCAAAGCACTGTATACAGCTATATAGGTCAGAAAAAAATGTTTAGAAAACATTGAAAGAACTATATTCCTAAGAATCCTTTCAGCCCTAAAACACAGGCATGCCATCAACAACTGTCTACATTGAATGGGAATCAAAACCCTAACCCTAGCTTGGGTTTTTCTAGTTAGGGTTAAAATATTTCTCAAAGTCAATTTTCTCCGCATTCCACTCATTTGACTGGAAAATGTGCTTCTCCAAAGCAAAATATGAGTCTGAGAAGGCAATACAACACTGCTTAAACCAAAAGAGTATGTCAGCAATGGTCAGTTTCATTCTTGAAAGGTACCCTTTCATTGGAAATTTCGTGTTTTTCGCAGTGCTGAAGGAATGTACGTTTAGGCTTAAGTGGCCTAAAAGTCCGAAACAACTAATACATTTTGGCCTTATATTATAATATCCCTGTGATTTCAAAACCCATGGCAAGAGTTTAAAAGTTAAATCAGGTTATTTCGAACTCTTGCTTGTAGGGCAGTTCAGACACCATTCCCTTTTGGTGCAAAGCACTGTATACAGCCATATAGGTCAGAAAAAAATGTTTAGAAAACGTTGAAAGAACTATATTCCTAACTATCCTTTCAGCCCTAAAACACAGCTATGCCATCAAAAACTGTTTACGTTTTATGGGAATCAAAACCCTAACCCTAGCTTCAGGTTTTGATAGTTAGGGTTAGGGTTCAAATATTTCTCAAAGACGATTTTCTCAACATTCCACTCATTTGAATGGATAATGTGCTTCTCTGAATGAAAATATGAGTCTGAAAGGACAATACAACACTGCTAAAACCAAAAGAGTATGTCAGCAATGGTCAGTTTCATTCTTGAAACGTACCCTTTCATTGGAAATTTCGTGTTGAACGCAGTGCTGAAGGAATGTACATTTAGGCTTAAGTGGCCTAAAAGTCCGAAACAACTAATACATTTTGGCTTTATCTGTTAATATGCCTGTGATTTCAAAGCCCATGGCAAGAGTTTAAAAGTTAAATAAGGTTCTTTCGAACTCTTGCTTATAGGGCTGTTCAGACACCATTCCTTTTTGGGGCAAAGCACTGTATACAGCCATATAGGTCAGAAAAAATGTTTTGAAAACATTGAAAGAACTATATTCCTAAGTATCCTTTCAGCCCTAAAACACAGCCACGCCATCAAAAACTGTCTACGTTGTGTGGGAATGAAACCCTAACCCTAGCTTGGGGTTTTGCTAGATAGGGTTAGGGTTCAAATATTTCTCAAAGTCAATTTTATGAAAATTCCACTCATTTGACTGGAAAATTTGCTTCTCTGAAGCAAAATACAAGTCTGAAAAGACAATACAATTCTGCTAAAACCAAAAGAGTATGTCAGCAATGATCAGTTTCATTCTTGAAAGGTACTCTTTCATTGGAAATTTCGTGTTGAACGTAGTGCTGAATGAATGTATGTTTAGGCTTAAGTGGCCTAAAAGTCTGAAACAACTAATACATTTTGGCTTTATCTGTTAATATGCCTGTGATTTCAAAGCCCATGGCAAGAGCTTAAAAGTTCAATTAGGTTCTTTCGAACTCTTGCTTGTAGGGCAGTTCAGACACCATTCCTTTTTGGTGCAAAGCACTGTATACAGCCATATAGGTCAGAAAAAAATGTTTAGAAAACATTGAAAGAACTATATTCGTAAGTATCCTTTCAGCCCTAAAACAGAGGTATGCCATCAAAAACTGTCTACATTGAATGGGAATAAAACCCTAACCCTAGCTTCGGTCTTCTAGTTAGGGTTAGGGTTCAAATATTTCTCAAAGTCAATTTTCTCAGCATTCCACTCATTTGACTGGAAAATGTGCTTCTCTGAAGCAAAATATGAGTCTGAAAAGACAATACAATACTGCTAAAACCAAAAGAGTATGTCAGCAATGGTCAGTTTCATTCTTGAAAGGTACTCTTTCATTGGAAATCTTGTGTTGAACACAGAGCTGAAGGAATGTACGTTTAGGCTTAAGTGGCCTAAAAGTCCGAAACAACTAATACATTTTGGCTTTATCTGTTAATATGCCTGTGATTTCAAAGCCCATGGCAAGAGTTTAAAAGTTAAATCAGGTTCTTTCGAACTCTTGCTTATAGGGCTGTTCAGACACCATTCCTTTTTGGGGCAAAGCACTGTATACAGCCATATAGGTCAGAAAAAAATGTTTAGAAAACATTGAAAGAACTATATTCCTAAGTATCCTTTCAGCCCTAAAACACAGCCATGCCATCAAGATGTATCTAATTGATTAAGGAAGCCCACTTAACTCAAGAGAACATACCAACTAGAGTAAAATTCTGTATTTGTAAGTATCCTACTCTTTGAAATGTTGTTATGGAAGGTGATCTCAATGAGCATGGTTTCATTCTTAACTGGTGTAAGAGGCAGCAAAATCCCAGGAATCTGGGCTTTATTAGATAATTTGCATGTACATTCAATGCCAGAGGTAAGATTTGGAAAGGTATTTGAAGTTTTTTTCAAACCTTTGCCTTAGTGCACTTAAGGCAATATTCCAAATTTAAGCAATGCAGTGCAGCTAAAAATGGAAGAAAACAATTCTGCGGATATCATTGAAACACTTTTCCTAAATATAATTTCTGCCTTAAAACACAACCATGCCCTAAAAAAATATCTAATGTATGTTTTGCAGGAATCCTAACCCTAGCTATGGGTTTGCAGGTTAGGGTTAGGGTTCAGAATTTCCTCAAAGAATGAATGCAACCCATTTCACTCAATTGAGGGCAAAATATGCTTCACTGAAACACAATATTTGTCAGAAACTGTTAAGCAAGTCCACCAAACTAAAGCGAACATACCAACAAGAGTACAATTCTGTATTTGGACAAGTATTCCACTCTTGGAAATGTTTTTTTGGAGGGTAATCTAAGTGAGTGTGGTTTCAGGTTTAACTGGTTAAGAGACATCAAAACCCTACGTTTTTTTCAAACCATTGCCTTTAGGATAATTTAGGAAAAAGTTTAGGGCACTGCACCACACAGTATTTGTAGAACATATTTTATGTTTTCTTTGAGCTCTCATTCATTCCTCTGTGGTTTTTTCTTTTGATTCTTATACAGATATCAACATTCAGTACAATCAATAAAGTTTTAGAGATGTTTCTATTTGGTTCTTAAAGTAAACTATTTGCTAAACCAACAGAATGGTGCCATAAGAATTTGATAAGTTATTAGCTTCAGTTTAATGGATCAGCTACACATTCAATAAGCTGGTCACAGGGAGATTGGAAACAGCTTCAGCAATAGAACAATCTATGTTCTTCAGGAATTTAAAAGCTAGAGGGCAGTATTGTTACATGAATACTACTGTCAAGGAAACCATCCTTTTCCTTAGCAAATATTTGATTGTATATATCTTAACTATAGAAAATCAATGTAAATTTCAAATTTAAATTGATCTGTACGTTGACTCAAACAGGTTAACTAACATTCCATTCTTATGCAATCTACAAAGCAAAACGGAATGTGCAGTATTTTAGTCTTATTAACTTTATCTTGCGCATTATTCTTATAGTTCCATGTGATCCATAGGCTTCCATATGATTAAACAAGCCTTGACATGCCATTAGTAGGAGCAACAGACTCCCTCTGCTTTTCACTTTGTACAATGCTCCAACAGCGTCATTCATTGGCAAAGTACTTTACTCTTTATTGGTGTAAATAGTGCTGCACATTCCCACATACTTCTGTTTTTAGATGGGAGAAGTCTGCAGAAGCTTTTCTGCTGCATGTAAAGATAAAAAAAACAATCTACTGTATGCCACATCAGGAACACAGAAAACATCTTAAAGAGATAACACTGTGTCCAAGTGAACTCAAAAAAGAATGTGAAAGACAAATTACACAATCAAACTGAGCATGTAATCATATTTTTGATTAAACATTTCAGAACAAACCTATATTACTTCTTTACTGCTATTTCCTGACAAACTTAAAATTCTTCCTGAAGTTTCTTCTATAAAAGATTATTTACAAGGGTTAAGGCTTACTTTTTAATTTGTCTTTCACGAAGAATATTCTTCCACAACAGAAGGTAGAAAACCATGACATTTTGTTAAAAGCTTTGCAAGATTTAAAACCAATTCCTATACTGTACTTCAGTTCTCATTACGGTCTCATCCACTCTATGCTTATTAACTTAGAACTCATATACTGTTCTCCATTATAGTGATATAAAAGCAAGAAAATGCTAAATCATGCAGGTATGACACTATTAACTGACAATGGATACATATTTTCCTATACTACATTCCTATACTTTTCCTGTATTTCAGGTGGGCATAAATGATAGTGTATTTCAAAATACAGTATTGAAAAAATAACATCAAATGTTATTTGATGTTATTGTTGTTACATTATTTGATGTTACATTTGATGTTATTGTTTCCATAATGTATTTTGAAATATCAACCAGAAGTTCAGCAAACTGATAAACATTATCTCGATTAATATTCAAATCTATAGACATGAAACACTATTTGCTACTGTACAGTTTGCTGGCAACTGTCTACACAGAATTTATCAATGTTTAGCTATAGAATTTGTCAGCAGATGGCATCAATGTATAGCACTTGGTTTCACATCACTTTTTTTCTTAAACATCTTCGAAAACAAAATGTCACATATATTAAACAACTTCTATATCAAATCTTCAACTTTATCTTATGATCTTATTGTATAAGTTAAGTTATATAAAGGTTCACTTTATACTTTAGTAAAAGATTGTCAGGGCTGTGTGGATATGTACTGTAGCTGTTGCATTTTTTCAGGGAAATGTATGTTTTCGTTGAAGCATTTAAAATATAGGAAAGCAGTTTTGAAAAGCATTTTGCTGAGGCCAGATTTCAAGATAAATTTTTAAATGTAATGATTCCACTAAAAATTACATTGGTTCTTTTCTCAGATTTTAGAAGTTAATACAAGAAAATGAGACTTCTCTTTCATTTAATTTCATAATTTAAAAAGTCTTTCTATTTTTCTGTGACAGCTATGCTGTATAGACCGGCAGTGTTACCACATTGTTACATCTAAGAAGCTGTACAAGCTGGATCTGGTTAGTACGGGGACTGGAGACAGAATTTCAAAATCAATGCCCCAGTATGGTGATCAGGAACACTGAAGGTAGCAAGTACTATCCTTCAGAAGAGAAGTTAAACGCAGGTCCAGGTTACTTGATCATTAAAGAACTCATATCCCTAGTACAATGGTTCATGAAAATAGATATATTAATTGGCTAAATTTTGCTCCAGGATTGCATAGTCTGGTCTACTTAATGCTCCCCCTTAATTCAACTAGCGAAGTAAATCTATTCTGCACCCAATCTACTGTATAGTGGGGCTGCCAGTACATAATGAGTTCTGAAATTATGGGGAGCATAAAAGCTTATAGATTGTATAATTAATATTATAGATAGATGCATATTGAAATTGATACAGATTTGTAGTAAGATATTATTTCTGCATACAGTATATGCATACTGTTTGTTCAGTATAGATAAACATATGTGAAAGAAAGAAATGCATACAATACTATTTTATGTGACAAAAGCCTTGCATTTCAATTTCATTTGGCTGAATAGTTGACTGATACACATGATAGGTTCCATAAAGAGAAAAAAAAGGAAAGGGGCTAAAACAGGGATGGGCAACCCTAGTTCTCAAAGGCCTGATCACTGCCAGGTTAATGAGTGTTTTTAATTTTTAAACTCAAAGAGTTTTTTATTTAAACTCAAATAAATAAATCTATTTATTTGACCTCTTCCACAAATAATTAGTGGAAGAAAAATGTACTGAAAATCAGATGATTCCCAGGTACCCAGATGACTGGAGTTGTCCATTCCCTACCACATGGAAAGCCTTAAGGAAAAATCCATTCATTTTATGAATACAGGGTGAAGCGAGTGCATTTATGGAACTAGTTACATCTTGCATTGAGAGGCTTTCATGTCTTTCTAGTCTGTTTTCTTTGCAGAGCCATCTGCTATCATTTATTCCCCACTGCACTATTGCAGTCATTCAGAAGATGAGAAGTAAGCCACTAGGGACTAAGAAGGAATTGGAGTTCCCAGTATCAAAAAGAACAGCAGTGGGACAAGGGCGGAAATATATACAGCATATACCGAAAGCTGCTAAACCGCCTTGTCCAATACAGGGTTATATGAGAAGCTGGAGCCAAACTCGGCAAGCAACGGGCAAAACGCAGAATACACCCTGCACGGGACATCAGACCATTGCAGGGCACGCACAGAGATGCACACACTCATGCCAGAGCCTTTTTTATTACAAAAGTCACAGAACCTTACCTTAAGTCTTAGGGCTGTGTGAGGAAACCCATACAAACACGAAGGGAACTTACACAAGCACATACAGAACAGTAGCATACCAGGTCAGGAATTGAACCCAGGGCCCCAGCACTGTGAGGTGGCAATGCTCAGCATTGTGCTACCATGCTGCCCAAAACAGGAATCCTCAAATTATAAACAAAATTATACACTAGCCCCATCCCTCAATCCTACTTATAATAGTACCGGTTTTCAAACTATGAAGAGCTGATAGTCATGTTTGCAGAGCAAAGCTGAAGGGTAGCAGCAGGTGCAACCACTCCAAAGTATGATCATTATTATAATCTAACAGTTTTATACATCACTCTGCCCACTGATAATCCTCCCCTTCTCTGCCTTAGCAGTTTCATTTCTTCATCCTTTGCCGGTTTTTGCTTTTCTTTATGTCCTTCTTTTCATCAAAAAAAATAGCACGATTATTTTCAAAGCATTTTCCACCCACAAACTTTAAAGAAGCATAAACTAGCATAAGAGACGTTCTTAGCTACAGAAAAGCACAATTGTACACAGTATTTTGATATTTTAGAAAGAGTTTTTTTTTTGTTTTTTGTGGAATAAAGAGTGCACAGAGGAGAGAGAAATTGAAAGGCATCTGGTCAGACATACAAAATGTTTATGTTATTGATATAATGTCCACTCTTGTTACGGAAGGAACCAAAACAGGGTAATCTACAGGGATGCACAACACAGGAGGGTGTAGTTTACTCAGAAACCATCTCTTCATGCTGGACAAGGTGACAACTATGATTTTGACTCGCTTGACCCATGGTGATCTGAAGGCTATGTGGCTTTACTATTAATTGGGCAGTGTAGAGAAACCACAAATGCCGTGTTTTGAAATGAAACAGCGAAGAAATTTTATAGCATAGCATTCCTGTCCAAGAGCTACTTACTGTAAACAGATCTTACATAGTATAGCACAGAAAGTATCGTACCCCCACCAAAACAAATGTATTCATCTGTTAAAGGGACTGTTTGAACAGCAAATTAACCATCAGTCATCAGATACTGTCTTTGGATGTGGTTAGATGACAAAAAGTAATTTCACTGCAGGTTAAATAGCAGAAGCAGAGCATGTGCCTCATTATAACATCTGAAATTGGACAGGACTACAATTCCTTTATTATCTGTTGCTTGGTGGTAATTGTAACTATTGCCTCTCACCAGGCATTTTTATAGGCCTTATAATTATCTCACTGTTTATCTCGCTCTGCTTGAAGGCTCCTGCAAAAGGAGTGTTTTCTTCCACCCCCCACCCCCCCACCTCGCTCTCTTCTTCTCAACACAAAGCACAAAAAAAATATCCAAAATGTGTAATTACAGTCTGTCTCTGAGCCTGGAGGGCTCCGGGTGAGACCCAGGAAGAGCTTGGTGTCGCTCAGCAGGCTGTCAGGATCTCAGACAGCTTGACAGACTCAGAGGGAGGCTCTCTCCCACACATCCCCCTGAGGATCATCGCTTAAGAAAAGAGAAATGATTTCACCATTGCTTCGCAGGCCTGGAGCTGTAAGGACCAACACTGGCAGTGAGGGCATGATCTCTTGGTTTCTGCTTCCCATTCACTTGCTTTGCAAAAAGGCACTGAGCATCTCCTTTAGAATAAATAAAGCAGGTTTTCCATTTTTCTGGTGAAACCGAGTTAAACAGCTCTCTTTTTCAACTTTGTTAATGTATCAATTCACATTTCATATAATACAGCTACTTAATTAATTATATACCCATACATTCATAAAAACAGTCTTATATCCTCATAAGATCACACTGTCACAGAACACTCACATTTGTTTTCATTTTACTATACAGAAAAGTAAATGAAACAACAAGGACACTACTTTGAATTAGTAAAATAATTGATTTAGCCCACAAGATTATTTTTTGGGTTGTTTTGGATTCATCTTCCAAAACAATGGATGTCTATGGAAACATCAAACTGCCAGTGGCAATTTCCAGAAGTTAATTATTGTACAATAATTTCATTTTACTGGTGCAACCTTACAAGATATAAAAACAAGACACCCAAAAACCGGGAAATTTTTGCAGTATGTTTCCAATAGAAAACAAAGTGGTTTTGACAACAACTTTATCAACAACTTTATCAACACCCATTTGTTAAAACAACATCATGTGAATTCATGTCTCAAGTCTTTCATTGTCAAACCTCAATTGATCACATTGTTTTTGAGAAAAAAAAATATGATTAACTCTGTGTGCTACACGCTTATATATTCTGTGCAGGGAAAATGAAGAGTGGAGTTTTTTTATAAATACTTATTTATAGTACATAGGTCAATTTATTTTCTTTTTTGAGTCAACATGTAGACTACAATGCAGCATGTATTTTCTCCTGATTATTTCTGTTATCTTTTGTTTTGTATTGTGAATCTGCATGGATCATTCTCTTCTAATTCTACGTCTAGGCACTTGAAGAGAAAAGATAGCAAAATGTACTTGGATCACTGACATCTCTGTAAATGTATTTAACAATTGATTCATTGGAGAGCTCTTACATTGTTGTTGAAACTTTTTTCATTTTAGACTGTATGATGATGTGAATGATTCAAAGTGTCATTAGTTCTTTGTTATGATATGGTATGTGTGACACTGTACATAATTGAGGTACTTTTGTCAATGATGCATACACTTACAGTACTGACAGCCAGAGAGAAATATTTAGAAAGTGTGTGGCACAACACTAGTGTGTACTGAGAAAGACGATGTAGTCACATTGGATAGACTGTGATATACAGCTACTTTTAAAAATATAAGTAACAGAAAACTGGGATTAGAGGATAAAAGGGAATTATGCAGAACATGTCATTCATTATTTCCTTATTTCAATATGCCATAGAGAAAAAAATCTAAAACTTTTGGTGAGGTCTGTTACAAGCAGGAATACATCCTCAAAATAAAGCAATTATCTTTTCAAGGGCTTGTGAATCTGCAGTTTTTTCATTCCAATGCAATGCTTTGGCTGTCTTAAATCAGACCAATTGGACAGTTTCCCCCATGGACACATGAGGCCTCCAGGACTTACATTGTCCACCCCTGACCGGTGTCCCTAAATGCTGAGGTACAGTAAATGTAATTCAGCAATGACCTAGATTGCATCTCTAGAATAGGAGCTACACAGATCTTCACTGACACTATTTCTACAAAGGTATATTGCCAAAGTTTTACAGGTAGCATATTTTCAGTTTGTGAGAACAAGTAAACAGATTCGTACTGAATCACTGAGCCATGCTCATAAAGTATTGTCAAGTTCAGTGCTCGAATTGAGGGGGACACAGGGTTCGGTTAATTAAAAGCAGCACAAAAAATCATTGTACTTGTCACAGGAGTGGGCCTTTTTCAGTTTCCCTTTTCAAAAGTTTTGTCATGATACCAATCTCTTTTGAAAATAAGATGGTGAAGGTATGTTTGCTTGATCACTGGGGGTCAATGATAATTTCATACAGACCCTGGGACACCCCCAGACTGGCAATATGTGGGAACCCCACATGCTCCAGACAAACCTGAGTATTGGTTCTTTAGAACATTCAAGTGAAAGACGGTCTTGGAAGAATCAGGATAACCTGTTAACTCCAGAAGGCTTAAAGACTCAGTTATTAGATATCGTGTGTCTTGAGTTTTTTTTACTTAATTGCTTGCTGGTTTACTACCCAGAGACTTTCATTCATATTGTCAAAGGTGTATCTTGCCTCCCTATAAGTTCTGCATAATCTGGTTCAGTGTGGTGTCATACCTTCTTTTTTCTAAAGAAAAATATACAGTAAACTGCATATTTGCTTGGCAAAGAAGTGGGTAAAATTTAATTTATATTTTTTCCCCCAGACAAGAATACTTCAGTCAGCAACAGTATTGATAGAGGTATTAAACCTTAATGAAAGTCCAAATTTTGCAAATATATGCACAGATCCACCTACAAATATAAGGTTCACAACTATAATTTATTCAGGTGTGAAATACAAAAACACTGAAGAACACTTTAGACTTTTGCTGCAGGTCAAATTACTGCACATCCTACTAAATGATTAGTCTCACCTTATTAAATGATTACATAATACCTTTTGATTAGCATGAAAGAAACCATTTCCACAAATCTCACCAAACTGAATTCAGGATTTTTTGTAGATGTTCTTGTTAATGACACGACTACGGTGGAATGAAATGTTCATTTAAGGAAAACATTATTTCTCTTTTCGCCACAATGAATCAGAGGTGTTAAAAAAGTTACAGCTCCAGGGACAAATATCACTGCTCAACAACAAGAATGGGTCTTTGAACAGCAGGGAGAGACTTTTGAAATGCTTCCTCATGTCCTGCAGTTAAAAACCATCTTGCGAGGATGTTGTGGGTGTTCATTAACGAGCGGTTTATTTATTATGAACACACAAAATAGAGCTGCAGGGCTAACGGCGTTTTTTGCTGCCAAGTTTAAAGCAGGAAGTGGAGAGACAAGGATGAGGCAGACCTGGGTTTGGTTGCCATGACAACTCCAACCCAGGGTCCAGTTGTAAGGCTCCAGCCTGAATGTGCCTGTTGGCGCAGTCCCACTGTGCGGCACAGGGGAGCAACATGACTCCTCACACTGATTCTCAATAAGTGTCTTCTTCTGGGTAGCACTAAAATACTATGTCTTTTATTTAGGTAAATAAAGCTTGCTCAGCTTGTGGATGGCCCTAATTACTTTCTGAACATTAAATAAAGGTTTCCAACTTTCTCCTCTTAGGTCAATAAACCATTTCCTTATTCTTCGGCGTTCCATAGCTGAAACGTTGCATTTCCTTTCTTCTCTTTTCAGCATGGAATAAACCTTTACTTGTTTCTTTGCAGCCTACGCATGCTGACGCAGCAACCTCCTTGAACTGTTTCCTTGTTATTATTGTCTCAACTTCAAGGCTGACCCATAGTGTTTTTTTCTGAAACTGAATGGAAAAGAGCCCCCTCCCATCTTGAGCCGGTTTCACAAGTGTCGAAGCTTGGAATGAAGCATGTTAATTTGATTTTCAAAGTTATTAACATCCCTAATAGTTGAATTTATATCTGAAATTAAATCTTTAATTAAGGTCAGACTTAATTATTTATTCAGTGAATTGAATCGGATGCGGATCCTCGAGGCTTATCAAAGGTTGTGAGAGAAATTAGTGACAGAAAATTTTGTTGGCTTTGGTCAGATGTTTTTGAAATCCAGGTTTCTTTCGGACATGCGCTACTTTACATTTCAACTTCTGCCCTTAAGGAATTTTACTATTGCTCATGAAAGTACAAAATTTCTCACTTTTTGTGAGTCAATGAAGCAGTTTATGGTTTCTGTTTAGTATTCCTAGCTTGCTGGTATTGCATTCTAGACCACAACAATGCAGCAGTAAGCTGTTGTCTGAAAATGGTCACTCATAATGGAAAAAGTGAAAAACAAAACTAAGATTCAAGAAAGATGAAAAGAGAAATGTTCCAGTGAATTTTGATAAGGATGAAAGGGGGCTGGTAGTTATTGTATTATTCACTGATGCATGAGACATTTGGAACAAAGCCTGTTAAGTAGTCTTTATTCATTTATGCTGTGTTTTATGAAAAACTACAATGCTACTTTAAAACAGCCAAGTTTCCCTACACTTGACAGACAGAGGTTTACACTGAAGAGAGGGCATGTATCAGATTTTTTTCCAAAATAAAAGCTGGCAGACTTACAGCTTCCAGAGCTTAATTCAAATGAAGGCTTACATTGAAAGTCCCTCATTTTAAAACTTAAAATCTTTACGTCAATGCTTATATCAAAACAGTGTTCTATCAAGTAGAAGTATTTAATGGAGTGGACACTGTGGTGGCTGCATCATAATAAGAAGATTAAGTCTGTAATTTAATTTTTTTTCTGGAATTAACCGTCACCTCAGATCTGTTCCTTTCAGTCACATTCCACAGAGAGATGGGCAGTGGGTAGGAATGCCTTTCAGTCATTGTGATAAAACTACATTACATACAAAGCTTGTACAGGCTGACCTTATTATGGACCCGGTCTACTTTTCTCTCCATGTGGAAGAAGAATGATGCACAAAATACTCTTTTGACATTTAAAATTCACAGATCTACCCAAGACAATTAAAAAAAAAACAGCTCTTACTTAGCTCGATAACTTGCAAGTGCTACACTTGTTGCTGACACAGGACAAAAGATCAAGAGGGTGACGTTGTAGTGTAAGTTCTTATTTTGTCAAAGCAAATGTGTTGATGTTCCAAAAACTAATCCTTAATGAACTTCAGAATTTAATTTCAGCTCACAGGGGAAGTGGGAATTTCCAGTCCTGACACATTAATATTTGCTGGAAGAAATCTGAGCTTTCTGACAGCAGTTTAAGCAACTCAGAGGTATGGTGTGAGGAATTAATGCAGAGAGGGACCTAACCTGTATCTACTTCTCAGAAGTTGTTAACCTTTAGTCAACTGAAGCAAGTCTTCCTGGAGTGATGGATGAGGCAAAGCAACACAGAGAAAATGATTTATGTCTTCAGCCTCCCAGACCGATGAATTCACTGCTATATGAAGCAGTCATTTGTATATGGCATTTTTTTTAAAGGAGCCCCTAATGACACACCCAACGATAGCTGAGCCTAAAGAGATTTTAATGAAATCTTTATGTATATGATGTGCCTCCAAAAGTGCTGTTTGACAATTGTAAAATAAAAGTTTTAAAGTAAAGTCTGAAAGTTTGGTTTCTAGTTTAAGTAGAATGCAAATCAACATGATCTTTTTGAATCTGCTGACATTGTATGTGCGATGTAGAATGTATGTATACAGAGGTATATGTATACAGAGGTATACTGTATATAACCAAATAAATTATTGGTTGACAAATGAATGTGTTGAAGTGTGATGTTGATATACTGTACATACCTTGTCAATAACAGCATAAACTAAGAGTAGATAGTCAATGAGATAAAATATCTAAGAGTAAAGATCACTGATCTCATAATTGCAAGTTTATATCCAAGTTTATTTTTATGCTTAAATGGTCTATATGTTTAAGCTGTTTGCTAATGCTTTTTTTTCTTTCTTTTTCTGTGCTTCAGTAAAAAGTCAGGGTATCACTGAAGGATAGCAGCCAGATTTGTCTGCAGACATACTGCAACCCAACACTTTTTCCTGCCTATAAATCACAACAAATATATCATAGTTTAAATAAAGATGAAAAATAAAAAAAAACAAAAAACATTGTAAATATTTATCTTATTTATCATTGTAGTTATTTAGAAGCCACTGAAATGAGGAAAAGTATGATAATTGTCTGAACACACAAACAAGTATAGCCCGTGAGTTCATGTCACTCACAAGAGAACATCCAAATTATAGAAACAAGTCAGTAATTAAAAACAAACAAGGCATATTTAAACATATCAGACTCTATGGCAAGTTTGCATCACAGATGACTACTGAAGAGTAAGAGGTCAATATTTCATGGCAGCCGCCTATTCTGTGCAACATCGACTGAAAGTGGTCAAGGTGGCAGATACTTAACCTAATGAGACAGTTTACGAACTGTGGAAAGTGCTGTCCTTTAGATTGATCTGAGACACTCTAGAAATGCTCAGTGTGATGAATTACAAAAAAGAGTTTTCAACAAAGATGGTGATGGTCATGAAAAAACAATTAAAGTACTTTTTTTGTATGTATTTTTTTAGGAGTTGTGCTCTTTGCTGTCCGCCTACATTTTTTTTTTTCAGGAAACATAATAAACAAAAACGATCAACAGTGATGCCAAAAAAAAAAAAACATTCCTGCTTTTCTTACCCACTGGGATTGCTTGGCTACTGTTTAAAATATTGTTGTTGTTTTTTTGCTTTCAACCTGGAACAGCAAAAGTTGTTGCTGAATTTCATTACCATGATAGGATGGGTCTGTAGACCATCAGTCCCCAGCTGAGGCTGGAATGAATGCAAGACAGTTGAAAGATGTCTGTGACACCTTCAATAAATTACCCAGCAACCTTTTGGCAAATGACGCCTAATGAAAAGCACTCAGGCAAGACTGGCCGTCATTGGGGCTCTCTGTGGGGCAGCTTGGATAGGTATTGATCCCTCCTTCAGCCCTCAGACGTGCTGGTGGATAATTGTCGGAGCTGCCCGAATGAGATGGCAAGCTCCGAGTCCGTCAGGTACTGATTGATCGATCGTCCTCATGTGGGCCTCAAAGCTTTCTTGACCCTTTCTTTATTCACAAAATTCTCCTTATCCTCCAGTGATTCAGAACTCTACTTAATGGCTGTTATTTTAAATTTACTGTAAAGCTCTGGTCACCCTGAAAAGGAAAAATGGAGTCCAAACAGCACTCTAGCTCATTTTAACGACAACACATAGTAGACATTTCTCATGCTACAGGTGGAAAAGAAAGTACTTGTCAAGGCAGTATTTTGAAATCCTGAAGAATAAATCTGTTGCAAAAAAAACTAACAAAAATCTACAAACTATCATACACTACATACAGCCAACTGAGAAAGACAGGGATTTCAACATATTAAGGGTAAACACATTAAAGCTAATTTTCACACTCCGAAAAAAATACTCCACGCAATAAGAAAATATACTGTAAGAATATATGAAAAGTAACAAAGAGCAGACCATTTGGCTCATAACGCTTTTTAGTAGCTGGTGTAGTACCTAATTGATCAAAGAATCTCATCTATCATAAGTAAAGTATCATGTTCAGCAACATAGCTGGGCAGCTTGACCCGTACTCACACAAGTATTTGCATTAAGAAGTGTCTCCTGTTCTCAGTCTCAAATGCACTTCCACACAGTTTTAATTTGTGTCCTCTGGTTCATGTTTCACTAAGTAAGTCTTTGTCAATGATAAATATTTGGTATTTATGTATTTTTTATTTTACACTGAAGATGCTCATCTTAAAAGGCTAAGGGCTTCATACTTTGAAGATGAATTCTCCATAGTAGCCCTGACAGCTTCAAGATACAGTATGTGGGATGAACCCCTATCTCACCAGGTACGTGGTATAATATTTGTGCAGATTACTGTCTGACAAGCAGTAGCAAAGGAATGGAGCACACAAGAGAATTCAATCAGCTGCACTCTGTGTTTATTAAAAGAGATACTGAGTCCTGAAGCTGGCCAGTGAGACAAACAGTTTACACAATAAACAAAAAATAAACTCACAGACATAATACACAGGGAATACTGAGGCAAAAGAACCCTGAGAAGGTTAGTCACAGTACACTGCAGTAAATTCCATTTAATCTTTTCTATGTATTGCAGTTTTCCACAGCTCTAGTCCTCTGTCTACAGGTTTATATGCGGGCAGGCATCAAGTCACTGCTGTTGGAATCAGATATTTTCACAGCTCTGCCCTGAAATGTTCTGATCAGTTGAGCTTGATACTGCGTGAGCAATCATTTTCATTTGAGCTAGACCATTAACTCAGTTTGGTACTTTATGCTTTTTAATAAAGAGGTTACATTGAGGGTCACGTGAAAGTGTGGGGTCAGGAAAAGAAAGCCAATAAAAGATTAGGTATCGATCAGGATGAGAAACATAACAGTTATACTGTATATTTACCTTTTTGCTTTCCTTTTGTATGATTGACACAAATGTTTAGGATTTTTGTTATAAGTGGCATTCTGGCAGTGTTAGTGGTGCTTCTGTGTGTTTTATTTTAAAAAATGAATGAAGAGGGCTGAGAGGAGAAAAAAAAAACATCATTTTTGAAACTAGCAAGTACAGGCTTTCATTGCATAGAACTCTGAGGTCATTTCCAAGCATGAACGTTTTGGTCTTTCTTTTTAGAAATGGGTTTAATGTTTGTTGCACAGTAGATTAGGGGTAGTGCACTTTTTAAAAACACCACTGCCTTCTCCCTCCTTGCCCATTTCTAAAATTAGCCATGTTTCTTTACAAGACATCAAACGTATAAAACACAACATTAAACTTTTATATTTTATATGCACGCAACCTTTTTTGTTTAACATTCTCTATCATTACAGTTTGTTTTCAATTCAGACATGGCTTTTTTAATATTTATAGTTGCTGGGAGGGTTAGATACAGCAAGGAATTATGAATGGCATTCTGTAGTCTATAGCCATTCATGTCCTGAGAGTAGAGTATGTTTTTTATTGAATCATGAATGGATATAAACACTTATATGGGGGGTTAGCTTCTAGTCTTTTAAGAGCCTCTTCTTGATGACTCTTTCAACAGTTTTCTATACAGCATCAGTAATTGAAGAAAAAAACACTATTCTTTTTGCAGTTCAATTACTGGGCTGACATCTCCATAACCTGGCCATCTTCTCGCAAGACAATGCCACAGTTCTCATTAGTCACTTTCCCCAGGAACATCATGCAATTTACATCCAGCATATTTCACGAGACGAGTTTGTACAGGAAGGGAAAGATGCTTATTAAGAGCTACAGTATGAATAACAGAAAAGGTTTTGGGGACACATGCACGATAAAATGAAACTTGCATCACTGGGTCATCTAGTATGGAGCAACAATAAAAATAGTCCTGGTGTAACAGCAAAAGACAATATACACAATTCTGAATATTGTTTCCTGTCATAAAAAAAACTTTTTCATCAAAAGAAATCAAATCAATGGACAGTCTCATTGATTTACCGTAAATTTTCCCAACAACTTGTTAGGATGAAGGAGCATTCAATGAACTTGGAAAATACTGTATATTCTTGTCAAACATACAATATACTGTCTGACTCAACAAAGATTATTTATCACACATTTGTCTCACACACACATATCAGTATTTATCATTGTTGGAGACAGTGTTTGTTAATATTTGTACAGTATATGTGACTGCAAAATATTCTCCAGAAAAGTTACACTAATGCATATAGCATTAACAATTAAATTATGGTTAAAAGTGGAAAACAATGATTTAAACACCACCGGTTTCCTTCTGCATCCCTTTCTTCCTTAGTAATTTAGGAGTACAGATCTACAAAGGCCTATATATATTTCAACTGAAGATGGGAGTTTCAAAAGCAGCACAATTTGTTTCTCAAATCACAGAATGTCCTTGATAACACACTATACATGTTGGGTGTGTGTGTCTTTTTTCAATTGATGTTTTCAGAAAAAATACATTGATCCAGTTATGCCCAAGACTACAAAAAGATGGAGCGACCTTTTGAATAGAGATGAGCAATATACTTTTTTGCAACAATGCTATTAATATTTCATAAATGTAAATTTCAGGCTTTGGTGAAGACTTGTACACACACCCTCCATAAAACTTCAAACATACCATTTTCTTTTACCAAGTCCACATACTACATCTTCTTAATGTGCTCACAGCACTGCCAGGACCTTTGTGATATACAGTAGAACCCAGTAACAGGCACTGGCTAATGCACTATACCAAGCTGAAAGAGAGACAGCTTACAGTACATGTTTTAATAAGAACCCCGATCAGAGCTATTTGTACTTAAGTGGCAGGCATTTGTGGGATTTTCTTAGAAATAAAAATGCTTGAGTATTGGTTTTACAATGTGAATAGAGAGCATCTTGCTTAAGCTATGAAAGGCCTCCTGAATTGCGAGAATGAATGTGGATTTAGTCTTGGTAATGAACTATAGCCATCTTAAAATAAATTCTCCTTGCCAAAGGAGACTTGTGCCAAGACATGCAAGCTGGAGGAGACCTTTATGAGTCAGTGTTCAGAATGAATCATTGCCAGCCTTTATTTCATCTGAAGTGTCAGCACTCAGTCATGAGTCTATACATAATAGTAGGCAGGTAAGTAGGCTGATACAGTGCACTTATAGCAACTGCAAAGGGTTACATAAAAATATTTTCCCTGTATTGAACTGTGGGGCAATTAGTTGCTTTCACATCTTCCTTCACAGGTTATCATGCTAAAGAGGAGACTCATTCTGCTGTGTGCTCAGCTGAGTACATCAGTCTACCAGCCAGGATAAAAAAAAACATTGGTTGCCTTGCTGGCAGGGCAAAGATATTTAAATGCCAACAAACTTGGACTCAGTGTATAAAACACTGTTTCATGTCTAGTCTCTACAAAAAGAGAGCAAGTTGATTTCATGACTTTCATTGAACAGCTACAGTAAGTAATTATATTTTTAAAGTTAGATTGAACTTACTTTTGGTTTAATAAAATGTTGTGCCCACCAAGGACTGTCTTGTGTTGAATAGATATTGGATTGTGAAGATCAATTACTGAACTTTTCTTCAGTTAAGTGCATAATCCTTAGGGATTTCACTACAAATACTGCATAAGTAAATAACAAAAAAATGTTGAGAGAGTGAAACAAAAATATGGATTAAATTGTTTAAAATTAAATAAGGGAATAAATTCAGCATTGGCCAATTAAGTCTATTTTTTAAGAGCACACAGAAAGTCAAGTAAATGGAAAATGTGCTGTGTCATCAATAATTCAAAACTACTGAGTCTCTGAAGTGAAATAATGTGTTACTTTTGTATGGAGATCCATACCACAGGTAACAAATGTACAAAAATCACCGCCCTTGAAGACAACATTGCAATCTGTAGTGAACCGAAAATTATTTTGAATAAAACAACAGTGTTTTTGGGAAAATCTTAATCAGAAAGCAGAGAAACGTTTAATTTTCCAATATACTCCTTTAAAAGGAAATTGCTTGACCTTTGTTTCAGAACTTCTCAAAGACACTGCGTGTGTCCAGTGATGCATTGTTAATAAAAACAGAAACTCTGAATCCAAGTATAAAGAATTTTTCCTGAGAGGGCTTCCATAGTAATACAGTATCAAATTAGCAAGGCACCACAGAGAAGATCAGCCTGACTCCTTACACTGCTTTGGATTTTCAGGTATATTACAATTCTAATCTTTTATATGGAAATATTACAATTACAGGCTCTATTGGTAATAGGCTCCTCTTAATTTTGCAGCTTTTTGCAGAATTTTTATTTCTATCTGAGGTAGAGATTTTTTTACAGCTATAATCCAAGATAAGCCCATGAGGTGATGAATTCCAGAGGTGCAGAACTGAAGAAGATGAAAAATTAAAGCTATTTGTGCTGAAATGACAGTCTTAAAGAAACACTGTGTAACTGCAGAGAGTAAAAATTGGAGACTTAAAGAATACTTGAGAAAATGAGAAAACCCAAGATGGCCTGTGAGTCTACAAATTAACAATTCAAAGGAAATATTGTAATATTTTGTTTAGGGTTGGCAAAAACATCAAATAAGACCAATATGTCAATATTGCCCACAACAGGAAATGAAGTATGTCCTTGACAAAAGTAAGAGAGAATCTTCTGACTGCTTAGAAATGAAGTGCTGACGGTACAAGAAAATAAATACACATCAAGAGTATTATGGGATAAGACAGATCCTACCATTTCACAACAGAACCAGAACCACCTATAGGATTAGCAGGACATTGGATTATTGGGGTCTTTGGAATCCTTGTATATACAGAATATACTGCATGTATGCTGTCTATATTAGGTGGGTGGGGTAGCTGTACAGTGGTTATCATTGCCGCCTCGCAGAGCTAAGGCCCTGGGTTCACTTCTGGACGTGGGATCCTGTAAGAGTGGAGTTTGCCGGGAAAGGTTCCAATTCCCCCGTGACCATGAATTGGAAGAACCACTTAGAAAATGGATGGATATATACAGTAGATAGATGCTTAGATGCCCCTTAATAGCAATCCTGAAAAAGATATCTCTAGGCTATTGGCAACAGTTTATCAAGACCAATTTCCATGCTATAGAAATTAATGTTAATAGAAACTTGCATCTCCATCCCACTTAGTGATACTGTATCACTACTGTATACTGTAGACTACTGTATCATAGTACTTTAAGGAATATCCATGAAGGCAGCAGCATGCTTCAACATTTCCAGGTTAGCATGCATTGCCAGCTCAGGTTTTCATTGTTCTCTTGGCAAAGCCATCTGTTATTAAACTAGCTTCACATCATCTGCCCACATCTCAGATATTTGGACCTTTTTCTCACTGACGAGGCTTGGAGCCTGGAAGCCTAAATTCAGTCATGTGAGCTAGATGCTATGCACAGGCAAGCTGAACAACTCTTGGCTTCTTTTTGTCTATTGTAAGATATACTGTATACTGTAGTAGCAGAAACTTGGTTTTGAAAGACTCTGATATTGTTAGTCAGTATAACAGCACATTGTAAAGGCTTATTTTTTACCCAAGTGTCATAAGTTTCTTCCCGTCTTGGTATTTTGTGTTTTCTAATTTTTGTCTCTAAGTAATGTAAGGAATAAAAATAGTCTCTTTAAAATTCAATTATATTTTTTTGTGATGTGCACAATCGCTAAAAAATCAACTTTTAATTGGTGCTTTCAAATAATTGCAATATTTTACAGGGAATTAAGTGCACTTATGAACTGAATTTAAATAATCATTTCATGTGAATAGCTATACAGGTAAGAGAGTCCAAAATCTCTTGGACAAAACCATTGCAGAGAAGTCCTTTCCTCTGCACTGGTTTGGTAAAATAGTACATGTTTTGAGTGCATTAGCCTGATGACACCAGTAGATGGTGGCTCAGTCTCTCCCTAAGTTAAAGGGTATTCAGGGGATGGTTCATATTGTGTCAAAGTATGTTTTCCCAACATATGGACAGGGAGGCAAAGAAAAATAAACCAGCTCTCATTTAAGATTCTGTGTACACAGAACATGGAGGAGTACTCAAAAGGTCTGAACCTGTCTGCGACAACTCATTTGAATAATTTGCAGCACTTGGACCCAAAGTATGTTAATAAAGCTAATTATGGACTGAATCATAGGAGGTTATTTGCATTCCAACTTATATGAGTAGTCGCACATACAAGACCAGAATAAGGCCCTGTAGTTAGCAGAACAAAATCTTCCTTATTTCAACATCCACGCCTGAGCTGCAGCTAATTTCCATTTTAATATTTGCATGACTCTCATCTTGATCATGTACCGCACATTTCAATGAGATTTCCTGACCCTAAGGATGTGTCAAAAAAAGCTTTTTTTTCCAGCAATTGCCTGGGGCTCTTGTTAATGTTAAAGCACTGCTCTGAGCAATTTGAGGTTTTCAGCCTATACTGGGCAAACAACTGAAATTCTGCGGTTTATTAAACTGCAGACTTCAGAGGTACCAACACTGGGGTCTGGAGACCTCCACCAGACTATACGTAACTGACAGCATATACAAATACAGGGTGGTATTGTAGAGAACCAGTGTTTGTTTTTTGTCTATAGGTATACTGTACATGAGTGATTTCTAACTGTGAATTGAGCTGTCCTTTAATATTAAATAAAATGTTTTAATTGACTTAAAACACAAGGGGATTTGTTTCACACTGTATGTACAACGTAGTACATTATTTTTTAGTCACAACCAGATACCGTAAATATGAGTTGCAAGTACAACATAAATAAGTAAATAAGTACCTTGTTTGTTTCATTTTTATAAGACATGCAACTGATTGAATATTTTTTAATGCATTTGTTCTTACTTAGGAGGCATTCTATGGATGGTCCCTTTTTGTAAAATAATCAAAACTATAAAGTTCATTAAAAACAACTTTTCAAAAACAAGTCCTACTGGACATTTCTTAAGGTAGAATGGTAAAACTGCCTTATTGCAGCCCCCATTTTTAATTATAAATTCCAAAAGTGCTAACATTAATACAGCATACTAAAACAGACAAAATAAGAAGCCAGTACATTGATAAACTATCAATCCATGCATTGTCAGAAAGCTGCTTCTTCATGGTAAGTGTTGTGGTGACCTGGAATCTATTCCAGAAAAACAGGGCACAAGACAAAACTATATACAGGACAGGACACATCCCGGAAAGGACACCAGAGGGCACAAGGCAAAACTACGCACTGGACAGAACACTAGTCCGTCACAGAGATAATGGGAGTAATACTAAAGCAGGACTACATCCTGGGTGGGACACCAATCCATCAAATCCAAAAAGTCTGTAAGCCAAAGCACCTGAGAGATTGCACTTGAACACAGGAGAACATGCAAACTCCAAATATAAGTCCAATTCAGAATGGAACTCAGGACCCTAATGGGCTTGCTAGCATTACATTCTTCATAAACTAAAGTTCATTTTTGTCTTATGAAAACAATAATACGAATGCAAGACATATTACAAATGAGAAGAGGTCATTTGGTAAAGATTTTATTAAATTTGCCATACTTCCCAAAGATATCATTGAAACAACATTTTTTGCCTACTTATGCTGAAAGACTATGTTCTGGAGAGTGACAAATTATTTTAAAATAGCCTGGTGTCTGTTTCATTTTAGTTCTCTCAGATCCAAAATCGAAGTTTTCAGAACATTAATACTGTACAGTATGTCTGACTTATACTGTGTTGACAGGTTAATAGGAAAGTCTCAAAGCTCTCTGCTTCCAGGACTGGCTTTGTCCCCCATTTAGAGCTGCCAATTTTACAAGTTAGGACTCAGTTTTGGACTCAGGACTCAGAAAATGTGGAGTATATTTTTTGGGTCGTTTTCGCCATCCACCTAAATTTCATCATAGCTGGAGGCTAAGCAGCACTAGGAAAAGTAGAGCTTGTTTTCCCACTGGAAACAAAAGCTTTGAAAGTTATGTTATTGTTTGGCGATAGCTTTGAGGCAGCACTGAGCACATTTTGATTCATAACTGGTATCAAACAAAGGTGTCCGTAACAGTAATTAAAAAAAAGGTATTTTCACCACACGGTACTCACCAGTATTTACAGTACATGTCCTGTCCTACCACTTCAACCTTTTGCTATGAGAGTCTCTCCACCATAACTTGGACACTATACCTTTCATGCAAGACTCCATAGGCCTCTTAGGCCACAAAATACTGTAAGTCCTTGCCAAAGCTCTCAAATGTCAGTCCATTCCCTAGGAAAAAGGCACTACAAACTGTTAAATGAGTTTGGCATGAAGCAATTAAACTATGTGGACTGGTTAACCTCCTGTCTTTGTCCATGCTTGTACACAACATTTGACAGCATCAAAGTAATTCTATAAACCAACTGACAGAAAAGTGTTTTTTGCTTTCTCTCCCCAAAAGAGTGTTATGACAGCAATTATCCCTACACCACTAACTAGAGTTATCTAAATTAAACTGCCAATGAACAACCATAAGTGTTTATCACCCCCATTTGTTTCCCATATTTATGAGAGTGAGCTGTTGTTTTCATTCAGGAAAACTTTTTTTACAGGCAGATTAAAATTGAGGCACCCATGTTTCTCCAGAGGACAAGACAACAATCAAATAATTGAAAAGTGACAGGCTGTGCTATTATTTTTCTAAGGCATATCTTTAACTCTTCATAATTGAATGGAGACTAAATTTAATTACACAGAAAGAGGCCCGTGCATCATGAATTCTGGTGGCACAGTACCCCCAACAGCAATGCAATGGACATTGCTTTGTTTGGTGCAAAAACATTTTTCTCTAAGACATCAAGGATCATATTTTCAAAAGGTGCCTCTTTTATTCTTAATTTTTTCTTAGCATACAGATTCATTCTAACAGAGTATTCTCTCTTTGTAAAAGCCCTGACAATTTCAGAATATTCCAAGAAATCTAATTACATCCTTACCCCTCACAAAACCAGGATCAATCCCTCAAAAAGGACCACTGAGATACCCAAACAATCAGTTGTGCCATAGCTCACCACATGTCCTCCCTCTTGAGTGTCGGCAACGGTGGTTAGACAGATTCACTGCTTTGATTTTGCAGAATAGATACCAAGCCCAACCAAGGTGATGAGGTGCAAGTCCATTGTGTTAATAGAAACATCTAAAAAATCCAGGACAGACAGCCACTATGTTTATACACTGGTAAGAAGCAGTAATCGTCACCATTGAGAACAAGTGTGTGATCAACTAACAGATTACACAGCTGTTTTGGAGTGGCAAATTAGTAAAAGCAGCAAGAGTATAACAAAATAACTGGGCAGGAACTTCGCAATTGAAATTTAATGTAGAGAAGAGCAAAGGACTATGTTCAGGTAGAAAGAATATACATTATAGACTCAAATTGTGTAGCACTGTATGTGAAGAGGAGGAGACCTACAGTTTGAAAATGATTCCTGGATTTATCTGGACTCCTCAAAGTTCTCATTCAGATAATTTATAAGTATTAAGAACAGTCAACAAAATGTTGGCACACATTAAGAAAATTCTTTTAGAGTTAAGTTAATGGGAATTAAAATTGTAAACAATTTACAATTTACAATAATGCGATACTGCATTATTTTGCGGTGCGCTTCACGCAGTCTACCGCGAGTTACCGTAAATTCTCGTATAGTACCTCGTAATACCACATGGTACCGCAAGTAAAATAATAGTATCCGGAATTTCCGCAAGGTGGAGCTCATAAAGCTCAACCTCTCATGTTTGAGCTGTCGCCATCAAAGTCTTTAACGAAGATATTACTAATAGTATTAATAATGAATGACCTTGGACAAGCTGTAAACTCAAAGTATTGCCCTTGTCCACATTCTTTTTTCATTGACTGTCTTTGTAAAAGTAACACCACAGCATTTCGCAATCACACATTTGTTTCCAATCATGCAAAGTACAGTAATTTTTGAGAATCTTCGATTCACCATGCCTTTCACATGCTCATAAAAGAGATTGATTTAGGAACATAAACATATTACTGTATGCAAACTGTACTGTATACAGTATGTATATGTATATTTAATGTCTTTACTGTGCCTATTTAAGTATTGAATATTTATATGGAATTTTACCACTGAAGGGAAATCTTAGGAGCTGAGCATAAAAAGAATAGGAGCATACTGTAATGCGTGTGAAGGCCATAAACGATATTAATTTTGGAACATAAACATACAGTATATGGCTGGTCTCGGTACTTTAAAGAAAAAATACACAACAGTATTCCATTTCTCCCTAAACATTTTAAGCATCGAAGTCTTTAACTAACGTGATACCAGAGTCAACAAGCATACTTTTAGAATTTGATAAAAAGGGAATATAATATGGAATCGCGTATCTAAAGAAATTAATAACGATATAATTATATTCATGTACCACAACACAAGCCGGAATCCAGCCGGAGCCATGACTTTTTTTTTAACAAACATTTCTTTGAAAACATAAAACGTTTCCCTGGGTCAGAGATAAAAAAAAACTTCACTTGCACCAAACAAATGTCTATTTCTAAATATCACAACATGATCGAATTTAAGTCATTTTAATAACAATGAATAGTCACCTATGCGTTACAATATAAACATTTATATTGATTTAAATCGCGTTTAAATCACCTTTATTTAAAACCCATAAATAAAGCTGATACTGTTTAGACTTTTAATTATTTAAACCTGTATTACAGCAGCACAATGCACAATGCAACATAAATCGCTATCTTTGTCTTCTCCGTCATAATGTTCACCTCTCAGCAAATTAACAATAGTAATAATAATGAACTTTATTGTATATGGCGCCTTTAAAGGTGGTTCCTCAAAGCGCTTTACAGGATAAAAACAATAACAACAATACTGTTAGGCTGGGCAAACGATTTTTATTTTTCTTTTAAAAGAAATACAAAATGAGATATAATGATGTGTTCCGGCTTAGACATTAATGAAGAGCATAACGAAGGTCATAAAGGTCATAAACAATATTAATTTTGGAACATCAACATTATGTAAACTGTATGTTGCCGTTATTGGTATTTTAAAGAAAAAATACTGTAAAATCCTGGGTTTGGTACAATGTTTCAGGCATTCATGTGAAGGACAACAGAGCTTTCACTGGCCGATAATCAAACTTTATTGATAAAACAAAAACAAAAACTATCCGATCAAGCCAGAAGACAAAAAGAATAAAGGACACAGCATGAGCCTGCATTCTCTCCTCAGCCGTCCACACCACACTTTTCCCTGGGTCGGAGATTAAATAAAACTTCACTCGCACCAAACAAATTACCACACACTGAACATGTTAACCCAAATATGTCTCACAATACTTTTATGGTACATTACTTTGCTAAAATGTATTTAAAAATAAAAACGATTAAAAACGCCAGCAGAGAGCGAGACGCACACACAGTTCTTCATTGTCAAAACATAATTGTTTTTTACTTTGTCAGCACCCAGACAAACGCAAACGTGTTATTAATGAAATGCTTTTATTCATTCTTAATCGAACTCACAAGTTGTCATCTGCTGCTGAAGCTCTGTGAGACTAGACTCACACATGGCTACACTTGACTTTTTAACCATGAGATGATGTTTATGTTTATTAATCTTCCTTGTTATGCACCGAGAATGATAAGCACCCCGAACATGGGGGCGGCGTAACGGTCGGCTCTGGCTTTCTCATCTGTACCGATGCACTGCAAGTACAACCCCCCTCTCTGCGGGAGTGCTGGCTGTGACGAATTAAACCAGTTTCACAGATATTTTCAAAGAAGAAGGGGGCGAGATTTCTAGCGAAAGACATCTCCCCCCTCCAAAACCCAGTAAATACAGTACTTACTAGTTAAGAAAGCTAGGCTCCTCAATGAAATTGCTTTAACATGTTAATGCTTTGGTGTAGCAGTCCGGGCGTGGCAAGCTTCTAATGTCTCCCGACTACGGCGAAAGGAACCCTTCTTTCATTGGAAGACAATGAACATATTCTACCCGTACCTGAGAATATAATGCTGGCGCGTGGGCACGGTGGGGTGCTGTAAAAAAAAAGTTGTTTTTTTTAAAAGTCAATTGAGTGTCCATAATATTGCAGTAAGTGAAAAAACCACGGGCATTCTTCTTCCCCCTACATTCTCAGAGTAGAATATAATTTATTATTAGCACAATTTATTACAGTGCTAAATTTAATATTATTGATTACTAATAATTTATGCTAACACCTAGCTTTCTTAACTAGTAAGTACTGTACTTACTGGGTTTTGGAGGGGGGGGGGGTGTCTTTTGCTGGAAATCTCGCCCCCTTCTACTTTGAAAATACCTGTGAAACCGGTTTAATTCCATATTAAATTCCATATTTAATTCCTTCACTTCTGCATAAGCTTTCTGGAGGAACAGTGGATGGGATGCGGCTCTTTCTGGGAATACTGCAAATTCACAGGTGCCTGACTTGATGGAATTCACATTATCATATTATCATCACATATCACCCCCTCGGTTGCCCTCCCCCCGGTGTATTGTCTGATTAGGGCAAGCGAGAGATAGTGTGCTGTCCTTTGATAAAACAAGGCTCGCCAGATAATTGTGAATCGAAACCTGTTTTTCTAGCTTTTAAAGTCGTGCGATGTGTAAGCAGAAACACATCATTATATTTTACATATGAAAAATACATAATATAGCTCCCAAACAAACGCAAACATGTTTTTAATAAAATGCTTTTATTCAGTCATAATCTGACAATTTCAGGAAGACTAAGGAAGGACTAAGGAAATTGTCATCTGCTGTTGAAGCTCAGTGAGCTCGGTGACTTTGAGACCACTTGTTATCCCAAGTTGTTTGAATCGCCACAATTCAAATAGAGAAAAAAGAGCTGACTGACAAGATTTAGGATGTGGCTGTCAATGTTGGATTAAAAAAAAAAACACGTCGCCCGACGTTAGTTGCATTGCTTGAAAAATAATTTTATTTCGAGAGACTGGATAAGTAATTCAAGTGTTTTTTTTAACTTCCTGAAAAACAAGTAATTTAACAATATGTGCAAACGTTTTATGATATGTCGCTGTTGTGAATGTCTGTGAAGTGTATCTTATTTGCATGTCTGTCCTGGCTGTGCTCTCTCGCCCGCCCTCCCCCCTCTCAATTCAATTCAATTCAATTCAATTCAAGGTGCTTTATTAGCATGACAGATGGGTACAATCAGTGTTGGGTATTTACTTTGTAATCTGTGGTCCTTTTAACTGTTTTTACATCTACTGTATTGCTTTGAGATGCCACTTTTAAAGGTGATATATAAAATCAAGGCTTTAACTCGCTTTAACTCCGGAAGTCTGAGTTCTTGTGTCCGTCCTATCCGAACCCGAAATTATTACAATATGTATCTTTATAGCAGGTGGTGTACAGCTTTTTAGTATAGATTACACTTTTCTAAAATGTATTTAAAAAATAAAAACGATTATAATCTAATCTTTCCACGTTTGATCCCAAGAAAAATAAATCTAAACAGGGAGAAAGCTATGCTGAAAGTTTATTAAGATACTTAGAAGACAAAGATATCAATTTATGTTGCATTTGTCTGATTCTGAATCAAAAAACACGTTTGCGATTTAAATCAAAACGCGATTTAAATCAATATAAATGTTTATATTGTAACGCATAGGTGACTATTCATTGTTATTAAAATGACTTAAATTCGATCATGTTGTGATATTTAGAAATAGACATTTGTTTGGTGCAAGTGAAGTTTTTTTTTTTATCTCTGACCAAGGGAAATGTTTTATTTTTTCAAAGAAATGTTTGTTAAAAAAAAAGTCATGGCTCCGGCTGGATTCCGGCTTGTGTTGTGGTACATGAATATAATTATATCGTTATTAATTTCTTTAGATACGCGATTCCATATTATATTCCCTTTTAATCAAATTCTAAAAGTATATTTGTTGACTCTGGTATCACGTTAGTTAAAGACTTCGATGCTTAAAATGTTTAGGGAGAAATGGAATACTGGTGTGTATTTTTTCTTTAAGGTACCGAGACCAGCCATATACTGTATGTTTATGTTCCAAAATTAATATCGTTTATGGCCTTCACACGCATTACAGTATGCTCCTATTCTTTTTATGCTCAGCTCCTAAGATTTCCCTTCAGTGGTAAAATTCCATATAAATATTCAATACTTAAATAGGCACAGTAAAGACATTAAATATACATATACATACTGTATACAGTACAGTTTGCATACAGTAATATGTTTATGTTCCAAAATTAATATCGTTTATGGCCTTCACACGCATTACAGTATGCTCCTATTCTTTTTATGCTCAGCTCCTAAGATTTCACTTCAGTGGTAAAATTCCATATAAATATTCAATACTAAAACGGGCACAGTAAAGACATTGAAATCTTTCTACGACTGACCAACGCATCACGAGTGCCCCGGTCGGTCAACCAATCACGTACTGCGGTATTTTGCGTCACGATTCGCGAGGCCGTAGCCAATTACCTCAGGTATGTGCCGCGCACTTTGAATGGCTGCATCTCTATGTGGCAAAATTTCAAAAAGTAAAGCATTAGGAAGACATGATAGAATTAAGAATAAAAAGGACAGAAAAATGTGAAAATCATGTATAGCAATATGTTTCTCTACATAGCATTCATATCTCTTCTCTCACTGAACTGGACTTCTAGGCACTGGTTTGATGCTTGTTTCAGCTTTGTAATTTGAGCACTTCAGAGACATAGCTCTAATGTTTGATCAGATACAAATGACATAATTGTACTGGGATCTCAGTGATAGAACTGTATCAGGGTAAGTGAGGCTTGATCTTTTGAATGGATATACAGCAAATGTGCGTGTGAGCAAAACCCAACAATTATTGTGAAAGACTGCACAGGCAAAGACAATGTACTGTAGTACAACATGAAGCATTATCCGGTGTCTGCTTGATTCTACTGCCAAATTTCCTGTTAGACAACAAACATCACAGCATATATGATTTACAGGTTTTTCAGGAGCAAGATGCTACAGTACGTGACTCTCCATTTTCCATATGTATTATTGAGGTCATGCATCTCTTTGAATTCTGGAATTAGACAAGCCACAATATCTGTTTCAATCTTTGATACTTTTTATAATACTGTGGTACAATCAACACATCTTCCTTTTAGGGTGAGAAAAGTGACCCTCGAACAAATTATAAGACAGTTTGTAGCTTTGGTGTGAGGTGTGTGAAGTCTCATTCATAGTAATTTCTTGTGGGAACTTAGCGAATACAGTGTCATGTTAAAGACAAGTCAACAAGAACAGACTGTCTTAATTGCCTTAGGCTACAGCTACAAATGAGAATATCCCACATTCATTCTCTTTTGATTACATTGTACCAAGTGAAGTATCTTTTTGAATAACAGGAGCTACAGGCAGTTGTAATGTAGGGAAGCATTCTAGGTCAAACTCTGTGATTGTTACATGTCAAGTTAAAGGTGCCGAGATGACCAAATTATAGATAAAAATTCCTATTATAGTATATTGTGAAGGCATGCATTACAAGTATAAGGATAAAAAAAATGGTCATCTTGATGAAGTGATGAAGGAGAACATAGTTACCTTGTGACTCCAAATGTAATTGTTCTTTTACATCAAATTCCGCATCGTCAGCATCTATCACTGTCTGCATATTTATTAGCCCCCTGTTAAGTTCAGTATCACAGGTGCTCATATATTTTTGCATAGACAATGATCCAAAAAACAAACTTAAGCTGCAATATATATCATGTGCATACCACTATTGCCTATGAGTAAACACAAAGGTTAAGTTCATAATCTAGCAATTCTCTTTCATTTGGCTCAACTAATAGGCTACACTGACTCAGAGTCAAACCAATTTCCAGTCTCGTTAAAACAGCCTCTTGAAGTCGGACACCCTATTTTAGTTAATTAATATATTTTGCATTTTCATAGAATCGGGGATTTGAGAATGGCAAGACAGATGCTGCTCCTGTCTGGATTTTTGCCTGCTGTGACCGACTACTGATCCTGGCTTTAAAAAAAAATCATGCCTAACTTGCTTCTAAAATGTTCTACATAGCTTTCTTATAATTCAGGGACTTTTTGTACCATCAGGCAGAGCTAATCTGAAATTCGGTTCTCTGAACGCTTTCAGGTCTTTCACGGTTTTCGTGCTGGTTTGCTTTGTGCCCCATTTAAGCAGGTTCCCACTCATTGCATGCATGCTCAAGTGCATCAGTGCCTACTGTTTTGTGAAAGGTCTTCACAGGAGAGCTGCAGAAAATCCACACCTCGCCTCTTACATTCATGCACAATAAATTAAAATGCTGGGAAGAAGAAACCCCACACTAGCACAAGCACTTCCAGAATCATGTTCCATGAAATTTGGGTGTAGGACAACAGGTGGCAGAGACTGTACTGGTTTTATGTTTGCATAGAATGGGCTTATGGTAATTAGGTGATGCATTTGTCTTTCCCTGTTCTGGGACTTCCCATGGATCAAAAGTGCTCATTACATTGACGCTCATTAATTAGCACAGAGGTGATGTGGGATTGTGAGACTCATCCAAACAGGCCTCTGAATGAGAGGGGGCCCTGGAACAGAGTGCGAATACACAATACATCATTACACCTGTCCATAAAAGAGCCCTGAGCAGGTAGCTCAAAAGGGACACTTCCACCCCCAAGAACAAGTTTTGAGCCCTGGTTAGGGGGCTTCAAAAACCCCAGTGATGAGGACTCAAGAACATACGGAGAGGGTTTGCACCAGCACACAGGAAAGGACTCAGACACCAGGGACTCTGCAAAAAGCAGTGGAGGAAGGCCCCGGCATTGTCTGTTTTCCCCCAAACCTGAAGCTGAACTGGGAGGAAAACAGGGTGGGGGTACAGGCATCAAGGACCACATTGATCAGGACAGCTGGGACTAAGGAATCCTAAAACTACAGTTTCTTCGCTGTGGTGAAAGGAAGCACGTCGGGTCACTGACTGGAGCTGATTTTAGAGAATTCTGCTGCTCGACTGCTCCTTCGTGACATTTGCATTTTGGCAACTGGGGTCTACGGGGTTCTTGTGCCAATCTGTGAGTGTGTGTCCCTTGTTGATAATTTGTCTCTTGTGCTTTGCATGTCTGCATGGATAGTTTTAGAAATTGTTGTGCTATAGGGATACTTCTGTATGATGAGTAGATTGATAGACTGCAATAAAATTAGACATTATGGAGGATGACTGTGGGTGCACTAGTGGTTCTGGGAGATAAGAAGAACCTATTCAGGGAGTTAAAGGTCCTAGCTCTCTTAAAATTGCTACAGAAGGTGGCGTACTGGACTACAAAAACTAACTTTTAAAAGCAGTTTCCCTCATTAATTGTAGGGTCAGAATCAATGACAATTATAGCTGTAAATGTATTAAGTTTCAGAAAAGCTTTGCAGGAACCATCACCAGGACAATATGGAAAAGAGATCCAAGACTGGATGGATGACTGACTAGAGTAGTCATTAGTTGTTTTTCCAGTGCATGAACCCAAGTAAGACTTAGGTCATGGTTTAAGTAGCACTTAATGGATTACAAACCAGAGTTCAGAACTGCCCTCAACGCTCCTCTGCTCCCTAGATTCAGTAATGAATAAAAGTGGAGCTTCAGCATAACTTCCTGCTGTATCTCAGTGATGACAAAACAAAACTTTTCTTTTCAAGCCTTGAAAAGAAGACTTTTTTGCATTTCTAAAACCTATATTTTTCCCAAATAGTTTCCATATTTCCATGTCCATGATGACCTATTGTGAAATCTGTAAAACATTTTAAATAAACACTAGTTAAAAAGCTTAAATAAAATAAAAATGTAATAGCAAAATCTCAAAACATTGTGAAGTCAGGAAATAATAACATTCATCTATAAAAAAATCTAAGGTCTTTAATGAAAGAAGAAGAGCATTTACACTTAAGCCCACAGATTTTCTGATATAATGTTCTGCCAATCTGCAAGACTTTTTCATGCATACTGAAAACAATATAGATGAAAGCAAATTGTACCTTACCCACGCACGACTGTCAACATTTCCAAAATTAAGGAATGCAAAAAATAAAAATAGATACTATATATACAGTATACTAATAGAGCTACATGGGGCACAATAGATAGCATCATTGCTTCGCAGTGCTGGTGTCCTGAGATCAATTATGGACCTGGAGTGCTATATGTGTGGAGTTTGTATGTTCTCCTTCAGTTTACAAGGGTTTTCTGTGGGTGCTTTGATTTTCTCCTACAGTCCAAAGACTGGTAGATTAATAAGCTTATAGGAAATTGGCCTTCGTGTGAGTGTGTGCGTGTTTGTAACTGTGAGTGCCCTACAATGGACTGGTGTCCCATCCAGGGTGCATCCTGCTCTGCATCCAAATTTGAAAAGTGAAAATGGATACTAATCACTGCAGAATTAAAACTTCATTATAATGTTTGTTTTACATTAACAGTTACAATGTGACATTAAGTATTTAGTTTGTCATTTATAATTGGTAGCAGTAACTTATTGTGGCATCAAAAAAGAAACAAATGATTAATAATATATTTTGTTAAACAGTTAATTTAAGTTAATTTCTGAGTTGAGTTTTATGAAATACATTTGAAATATAAAACATGGTTTTACAAATAATTTAAATAAGTTGCAAGAAATACTCTTGAAATTTGTTTTTTGTTTTTTCTGGTAACATCTGCTGGCTAGCAAGAAGATTATCAAAAGGTCAAAATGTTTATTTGCTGGGATTGTCAACATTCACCCTTTAAATGACTGACAGGCAAGTGGAGTGTTGAAAAACATGCTGGTGGGTGTCAAGTCAATCAGTGTCCAGTCATTAAAGATATCGGAGATAATGAGCTTTCTGTTATGTATAACATGCATCTGTAGGTTTGTGTTAAGTAATTCCTTGAATAATGGGTATCAACGGCATGGAGTTAACTGAGGACTTCAAAACACAAGAAGTCCTGAATAATGTACTCGGAAACAATTTGGTTACAACACAATATCCAAAGAAAAAAGACAATACAGAACACAATATGTTAACAAATGGTGGACTGCCACATTCAAACATAAATACAGGAAGTGATGTCAGGAGATTCCACCTAATTATGTTACCTTTGTCACTCAATGACTAGACCATGTCAACATGCTCCTCTGGGAGCAGGTGATTTAGGAATACCAAACAGATAATCAAATTAACAGTGGTTTTACTTCAGAATGAGCAAGAGGATGGCAAATGTCAGCTGTGTCAGCCTCTGCACTAATGGATCATACCTGGATCTTTGCCTGAATCAATACATGCACCCTGTCAAACAAATAATGCATGAGATAGTGATTGTGTACTGTACATGTTAATTGGAGTGTCAGATTGTGGAAATTGGAAGGACACGGTTTATGCTCAAGTGCCATTTGAGGATGGACACACAGATCCAAAACTCTCTCCCAGTGCTCATGTGGTATATGGGATGCTCAAAGGGAGTACAGGTTTACTGGTAAAGTGGCCTGGGCACCATCAATGACTTAAAATGTAAGCAGCTGTCAGTTATAAACATAAGAAGGGATACAAATGAGGGCAGGAGATTTGACTCATCTAGCTTGTTTGGCTGCTGACAGCCAAGTGATCTAAATATCTCATCCAGCCACTTCTTCAAATAATTCCATGGCATGAGCTCAAAACAATGGCTGGGTAGCCTGTTTGGGACTCCAGCAACCCTCTGTGAAGAAAGAGTTTCATCTACATTTACCCTTAATCCAGATCTTTGTCCTCTGGTTTGTGCTTCACTGTTGATTTTGAAGACTTCCATATGGTTGACATTTTCAATGAATTTGTTGAGTCTGACACGTAAATCAAGACTCCTGTGAAAAAGATCCAGTCATTTTAGTCTTTTAGAATCTCTCTCTCTTTCTGCTGCTGAGGAAATAAGTACTATTATTACCAATAAGTACCAAATAAGGACAGATTAGAAAATCTAATAACATGGAGGTAGGAAGAAACCAGAGCACCAATGAAAAAACATGCAAATTCCAAACAGATAATCACTTTTAATAGTGTGAAAGCCTTGCTTTAAGTCTTGATGAGGAGAACATCAAACTAAATCAAAGCTTCATAATCTGAAATACAGGAACCCACAATGAGTGAAAAGCTTTGAAGGTGTAATCTGTAACTGATTTGTTTAATTTGAAAGACTAAAACAAATATATACATCATTTGTAAAGATGGAAAACATAGAACAGACATTTAATTGTACTCTTATGATACTTATGCAGCAGTTGGTTTCCTTTTCCTATCTTTTTATTTCATTTAGAACCCCACCTGTTTTCTTGTTTTGGAACAAGTCATTTGCCATGTTTTTTTTTTGTTTTATTTAACGTCTCTCAATTTCCTCTCGTTCTTTTTTCAGCTCTTTAATTTTAAAAGTACTCCTCTGTTCTGAACCACAATCAAAAATCAACAAATTATTTTCATTTTTATGGAGGACTCACATTTCATGGGGGTCTAATAAAATAAAGATTGATAGATCTATTTGTTCACTTCCTATGCATCAGTGCAGAGCTGTATTAAGCTTCAAAATGCTACCCTGTACTGAATCACTGAGCAATTAATTTCCAATTCTGGTCTGTGACCAGAGCTTCTAGTATTTTTGCCTATTGACTAGATTCCTACATAATGTTGGAATGCATTGAGATGGCATCTTCCATTTCTGACAGGGATTTCCAATAGACATTAAGTACTGTAAGGACATTTATCCCTCATGTATTGTTTCTGATAAAAATAAAATTAGTTTCTTTGTTGGTCATGCTTATTTAAAGAAATGAGAGTGACATAAACATGTTCTTAAAAAAGAATAAAGCTGTTTAGCGTGTTAAAACATAAAAGCATTTTTTCTTTAATTGGGATTTGAGAAATGTTTCTCTAAGAAAATCAGTGATTCCAGCTTTTTCCGACTATCATGAATTGTGTGCAGAACTATGAAAGTTTTAAAAAAAAGAACTACCAAGAAAAAAATAATCCCACGGATATTTTTTAAAAGAAGTGGATTTTTTAGCTCATTGCATTTTTTCCTCATTTTATTGTATTATTTTAGCTTTATTATACAATTATATTTAAACTAAAATGTAAAATTAATTACAGCTTTGGAAAACTCAATTCTAACTGGCAGTATTTGCTTAAAAAGTGCACCTTTTTTAATGTACAGTATCTCGTGGCTTCTCTATTAAACCTGCACCGATGCCCAATAAACTGTAGTTGTACCAAATGAAAAATTGTATTCGCTAAGATAAACCTTAGTGAAAAAAAAACCCAAAAGGTACAGAATATCAATGATGAAACATGATCCAATTAGTTTTGAGAAAAATAAATATTCTGAAGATGTTTCACAGGGGTAGTATACTGCTCTTTTACAGTGTAAGGTCCAGTTTACTTTAGTGTACAGTACACATGGCATAATTGCAATAAACTGTGAAGAATAGTACAGTGTCACTTTTACCAAGAAGTGTTAACTAGTCATGTTTAAGAATGAACTGAAGGTGGAAGAGCCTGGTTTGTAAACAGAGAGGTGCAATGCAGGTGTTAAGCAAACAGACTGTTGATGCAATACATGAGAAAGATTAGAATTCCATTAAAATTCCACACTATGGCCACATTTCCTCCTTGCCTAATTGGTTCCAACTGTTGCCTACACCGTGGTGAAGAGACATTGACAGCATCTTCGCCTTTAAATACCAACTTTCAATCATTCTGAAATGCATATGACACCAAATTATTTTCCTTTTTGATGACCTGCTTTGAGAGCATTCTATACTGTATATACAAAACCAAGAAGGTTTTGTAGAAAATTCCTTAAAAGCTCCTTGCTCTTCATAACAGATAAAATGTAAAGCACGATCAGCCTTTCATTTAAAGTTACACCCTGTAAGTGTTTATTTTTGTTACCCTTACAAACCTAAGGGATGGCATTAGTTTCAGGACTCTCTCCTGTGAATGTTCCTCTTTCACAATCACATACATTTCCTTATAATCAATTCCTTCTTGGTGCAGTGCAATTTTGAATGAACTCAAGTGACAAAGGGCTGTTGAAAAATTCCTTTATGAATACTTTAACAACAACAGAATGCAAGTAATGTTCAATTCATTGTTTTTCTTATTTGTGCATTGGATGCTGCAATTGCTACTGTATTTGTGTATTACCTGTCCACAGTTTTCCTTCCTGCTTTGACACTCTGTGTCAAGTTATAGACCATGACTCATTTTTGGTTTAAATGTAGCCTTATCTGTCCATCAAATGGAGTTGGGGTGGAGCTTAAGGTATTTAACCTGACAATCATAATACAGTAGTCATTCAGCCACTGTCATTGCATAGTCAGTGTGTGGAAATGTTCTGATAGGTCAGTTATACTTGAAGACTGTTAGTGCTGAATTCCCTGAAAAGTACAAGGTTACTTTTCTGTAATCAGTGTTGTTTTCTTCTTTTTCTGCAGGTGTGAATTACTCAGAGCATATCAGTAAACGGACAGTTGTTTTGCACTTTATTTTTCTTTCCCTGTTTATTTTCTGTGGCCTCCCCTGGGCTTACTGTCAGGCAGTTTAATCATATGAAGCAAGCAATTCAACATTTCCTCTACAAAGTCTCTTGCTGTGGTATCGGGATCTCTGATGTAATGCCCTTTCTTATTGATATAGGTGTCTCACAGCTGATTCTGTTATTTTTCAAAAAAACAAGACACCAGCAATTTGATTGCTGTTTTCTTAACAGGGAAACAGCTATTTTTGTGATAGTACAGAGACTGCATTGCATTTGGAGTTTTTCATGGTTTTACTGTGTATATAACATGCAATAGGTCATGCAGAAAATGCCCAGTTATCTACATTAGGGAAACAGGAAGGAGACTCTGAGATCGCTTCAGAGAATATTAGGGATGTGAGGATCAAAGATTTCTCCAAGCCCATAGCTTCTCATTTCACCTTGAACGGCCATGATCACACTGATCTCTCCATCTGCATTCACAAAGAAGGGATTCTTAACTCCTATTGCAGAAAGATATCCAAAACCAAAATTATCCTTCCCCCTTCTCTCTATGACAGACTCGTTTCCTTCTAATCCTCTCTATTCATTTGCGGGTTTTGACTTCACACCTCTCTCGACTTCGCACCACCTGCGTGCCCACTCTGCCTCCTCTACACTCCCGGCTTTTATTCTCCTATGCTATACTGTATCAGCTGGTGACTTTCCTGTCTTTCTCACACCTGAAGAAGGCTCCACAGGTGAAACGTTGTTTATCCTTTCTTCTCTTTTCAGCATGGAATACACCTTACCTTGTTCCTATGTGATAGTTTTGCTTTGTCATCATTTCCTCATTCAGCATTTTATGATGTCCTAAATCTCTTTGTATGAACTGTGATATACATGCCATACAGTTGTGGAATAATAAAAAAATCTGTTTAAACTGCATGTAGGGGTTTAGTATGCACATTACATTATTCTAAAAACGTACAATTAAACTAAGTTTTCTAAATAGGTAAAAGGAAAACTGCAGGTGTGTTTCTTAGCTTAAGGTTACTTGCCTGATATTCAAATAAAATATAAACTAACATACTAAGCTTAAAATTCATAATCAAACGTTTCTTATAAATCTTATAAATTTATACTACCACTTGCAAATACAGATGTCAAAGCATTGTTTTGCATCTTTTCAACAACTTCGTCATGCAGGTATCTCGGTTTTCCTAAATTTTAATATCCCTCATATCAAAGGGCCTTTACTATATACTCTGCCTGTTCTACAAAGAGTTCAGTATTTTTTTAAATGTCTTTGGAGTTTCACTTTTATGAGTAAACCCAAGGAACATACTGTATGTCTGGTTGCCACATACTGTAGCAGGTTCTCTCTTATAATGAGTTTATGCCTTAGGTATATAACACTTAATAGACTTAATCATGTAACAGGGCATAATACTTTTGATAAATTTATCAGCCACCTAAACTAGTGTGTGGGAACAATAAATTCCTACAGGAAATTAATTCACATCAAAAGCTTGCACTCCAATCTGTATTCAAATGAGAGTGCTAAGGTCACCTGAGGCAATGGGATGATTTTGACCTATTTTCATGTGTTTCATTATATTTCATTTTATTTCTAGGAAGGAGGGAAGTGTGTGTGAAAACAGAGGCATTTCTTAAGGAGAGTCTCTGGTAAACACTCCAGAAGAGCTATGATTGTGTCACGTTCTATGTTTGTAAAGATCCAAACATCATCTGCAATGTGATTGTACCACAGACAGATCCCATTTTCATTTTACAAAGACAGAAAAGAACCCATGTTTTGAAACTGCAGGCATAAATGTTTAAAGGATAAGGTTAATTCCATGAGCAAAACAAGACCAAGTCTCTATTTTAAGCCTATTTTAAGATGGACTGCAACAGTGTCCTGTTCTCATGTCATTTTAAGGAAGGGGACCATTACAAAACAGATGCATGAGATCCTCCTTCATGAAGTACACTGAGCTGACCACAGGCACCATGGGCCAGGTTCCTGTACCAAATTGCAAAATCGGAACAAGCTGTCAGACATTCTAGTCATGTCCCAAATGTGTACAGTATATTGATATGGTTATTGGAAGTGGCTATTAAGGCGTCTCAAGAATCTAGGGACAATAGTCAAACATCTAGCTAGTGTCAACATTGTAGTTCACTGGAGCTTCAAAGCCTGAAAGGATCTGGAGTGTTTTCTTAGGTTTGAGACGCCAATCAAAGGAATCCTCTGGTTTACTGTGGTTGATTAAGTTCTGGGTAAATGATTAAGAGTCATCAACAGCTGAGGAACAGAGGATACAATAGGCAGGTATAGAGAGAGAATTTCAGGTAAAAGAAGGAGCAGAGGAAGGGCAAGAGAGAGTAGAAGAGGCAATGGAGGCTTGGGGTCCTTGTTCCGATGGGACTTTAAGACTAGATTCGAGTTACGTATTTGATTCTTGTTTAGAGAGATTGCCATTCTGTTGTTTTTAGGACACCGTGGAGTATTTCCTGAATGGAGAATATCTAGGTTAAAATGACATCTCTTGGTTAATGGGTGCATTTTTGGAATAGGGAGAAAAATTCCCATTCATTTTGTAGCATCTGGGTTTATATATAGAGATTTTACTCTAGGTTGTATTCTATTTTGTTGGAAATGGCAGATTTCTCTCGCCTGTTGGTATGTGTAGATATTATATTAAGATTCAAGTACTTGATAGCAGTATGTTTTTTTCTGATGGGTCAGGATGCAGGCCTTTGAGATGCATTGTTTGTAAATAGAGTAAATTGCATGTTTTATACTGTATTTAAGCTGTACGTCGTTTAGTATTGTCATTATTAATAAAAAAATGTTTACCCCAGTGTGACTGATTTATTACTTTTTTCGCTAATCCTGTGCCAGATAAAGAATTCAGGTGCCTCTAATTATAGTAATCAGGTATATTTTGGGAACTGTGATGATTTCTGGTATATTTTCATTTTCATATATGTCTATTTGTAACAATATAATCCCAGATGGTTGTGCTGATATAAACAGACTTTTTAAAAATGAATTAGGAATTGCTCAAGACTGAAATGTAAAGAGGGAAAAATGCAGAGGAACTCTATATTTAAACAGAAAAATGGGAATTATGTTCTTCCCAGCAGATTGAGCACTATGATCCAGGTGATACAGGTTTGAGTCTGTGGTGTGACACCAGACGCCTGTGCATAGTATTCTCCCAGTATTCTCCAGTCAGAGGGTATAAATTTGGAATCAATCAGCTAGGGCTTTCTCGGTGATGCTGTGATCCCTTGCAGGCTCATGGTGCTGTATATGATCCTACAATAAACCCTAAATCTACAATACTGGCTGTGCAGATTTTGATTGTTCAAAAGAGGAGCATCTTGAATGTGAGTGGGTCAGGGTCGTCTGCCTGCACTTCCTCTTTCTCCCCTGTTTGCAGTCGCAGGGTTTATAACCATGAGTCAAGAAATGAAAACCACTCAAATGGAGACTTCAAACCTGGTGGGTGTATAACAAAATAATTTTCAATTCAAAGTACACTTTGGTTGCCTTTGCATCATCCATGTGGGGGCTACACTTTAGTAGTGGTGGAGGGGCAAGTGCTTTGAGTGGAGTGTCCAGAAAAGCGCTATAAAAGTGCAAGGATTATTTTTTTCTGGAGGTGCAAAAACAGAAGAATAATGATCATGACATTAGTATTATGATATTAATCTTTTAGTTGATTATGTTTTCACAATATACTAGTCTGTGACAATGACAATGTTTTTTTGTTTCAAGTAAGTGTTAGATCTGAGATGCACTGCAAGAGTTTTCTTCTGATGAAACTGAGAATAGAATGGATTAACATTGCTGAATGTGTGACCTCCTTCTCTGACTGTTTATTATACGGTTAGGAAGCAGCCTGGATTTCTATTATGTACTCCTGTTTGCCTGGGTATCTTTGTGTGCCTGTTGCTTTCTCAGGCTTATTATACCACAGAAATCTTAGGGGTGAAGGAAAATGTCACCTCCCTTTTACGTCAGCCAGTTTCAAAAGCAATGAGGCAGTTTCTTTTGCTAATAGTACCAATATGCTAAAGGTGAATTTAACATTTTCAAAGGGGCACTTCAACCATGAATTTGCGAGCAAATATTGTATCCAAACATTTTGTCCATTTTCACCTCCAAGAAATTCAGTTTGCTTTTGATGAAAGATACTTCAGTTAGACATGCTCGTGGAAAATATTTGCCGTATTCCATGAGAACAGAATTATGGGTTTGCTATTGCACACATTGAACTAGCACTGCTATCATCATTTTATAAGTGGGACAGCATTAAATGTGTAATAAGAAAAGTATTAGGTGTTTATGTACACACATTGTTCTTGTGGTGTGTTTCAGTGAAGTATCAGGCAAACACTACAGACTAAAGACATACACTATGAATACACCAAGGCTTCTAAACAAGAGATTAATAATGGGAGATAAAACAACTCCTGACTATGACCGGACTCAGTTTTCAACATGATTAACTGCTCATTTCAACTTACTGTATAACAATGTAGTTATCGGGACTGTCTCAACTATGTATATATTTAAGCATACAATTGAGCCTGGGAACATTTATCCATTTCTTTCTATTCTTGATTTTGTTCTCCAAACTGAGAAAGGGCAGAAAGAACTGGTGAGAGCTAGAGAATCATTGTATTGATTTTGGTAATTGGGAAGCAAACACAGTTCTAACTACACAGGAGTAATTCCTAGAAAACTCACTCTGGGAAAGTAATTTAGCATCTGTGTCTCCTTCTTGGGAAACAGATCTCAGTAACATGTTCCTTTTTCCCTTGTTGTAAAAAAGAAATTAATAAACAAGTTTGATGTCATGTAAAAAACAACTTTAAGACAAACCGAGTAACAGCCTTGGATTCTGTATTTTTTGTTCTGCATCTATACTGATCACATTTATGCTTACATTATTTAAGATACTGTATATTTATTATTTTAAAAGGCTCAGCTATTGGAAATAAATGAGAAGGTATTGTTTTGTGACAGGACATATATTCTTTTGTGCTGTGATGCAGGGTTTGAAGATATAGTGACTTTATATAATTGTTCCAGATATTATTTTACTCACTTAGTCTATTTTTAAAAAATTGGCTTGTATTAAGTATTTAAGATTTCAAAGAGCTTCTTAAAACTTCTTAAAAATATATATTAGGAACTTTAAAAGCACTAATGATTCCCTTTAACTGTTTACGTGGTTACCCAACTACTTGAAATGTATTCTTGGACTAGAACTGGTCAGAGAAAATTAAAAGAAAAAAGTACATATTTTTAATTATAAAACAGGTTACTTTCTATATGCAAACACAAACATGTCCTCATATTATTAGCCTTCTTTGCATTTCATTAAGGCTATTTTTTTCTTCTTTGAGAGAGGACCAATTTTGAAAATCACAAAGTTCCAATGGCTTGAGAAATTATATGACATTTATGTACTTGCAGAAAACCCACTAATTAAGCAGGTCAGAAATCCACACAGATTTAAAACCTGTAGATGACAGGTCAAGTATAATTATGAATAATAAATCCCAGTCAAATACCTACAGTAACAAGGCAACTGTCTTTTGCTATGTTATGAAAGCACCACTGTCAGAATATCCAAAAGAGATTTACACAAAGTTAAGAACAAATCAAAATAAAACAATGAGTGAAAATCTAAAATCTATAAAAAATATACAATCGAGAGTAAGATAAATAGCATGTAGAAAATGACTAATAAAAATGAAAGAATAAAGGCAATAATTACAAAAAACAGAAACAATTAAAAACCAAAGTTATGAAAACATAAAAGTCACGGAAGGAGAGCTTGACTTCCAAAGAAGTGAGGTCTGCATGCTAAATCCACTTCTCCCTTTCTCTTTGATACTCACTTGATACCTGATACACCCGGAATTAGGAGTCGCGCATCACTGGCTGATATTAAGGAACACGGTGGCTCATATCGGAACATCATCTCTGTATTAAAACTGAAGTTATCACATTAAGTGCTTCGTGTGAAATCAATAAAATATTAAAATCAATGGTGTATTTTACTGGCAGCCATTGCACAGATGTCAGCACTGGAGTAATATGCAACTTTTTTTTGTAATAATAAGCACTCTGAAAGCTGCATTCTACTCCAGCTGTAACATGGACCAATAAAAAGACCAGTATGAATCCAGTCAGGAAGAGATGAACGAAGTATTTGCTCAGCATTAACCAGAAGAAAGAAATATTTAAGCAACAGTGATGATAGAATATTTTGAATTATTCTTAATGTGCAAGACAAAACTTTCCAAGTTTAAATTTCAAATTGAGAGTCAAGGTCACTAAACCTACTCTTAACAAGTCAGTCTTGGTTTGAACTAGAACTCAGAAGACTACAAATTACTTTTTTGAAGCTGTATTTTCCAGCTATTGGATATGAAGTTGTAGAGACCTGCATATTAATAGATTACTAAGCAAACACTGAACAAGCAGGGGGATATACTGTAGTAATTAATTTATATTGGAAGCTTGTGACCAGGTTTCATTACTTGTTAGTCCTGCCTAAACCCTGAGTTTCAAGACTTTCCCTCAGTACTCAGCGAGCAACATTTGAACTTCAAACTCAACACAACAAAACTACAATATCAACAGCATGCCTGCATTTGGGTTGACCTTACTGAATATCAAACCTGGTCTTTTGTTTGTATGGTGGAAATACATCCAAAGTAAGGTGATTGTTTGGGTTTTTTTTCATGGAAAGAGCAGTTGTACAAATATTTAAGGGTTTAAGGGTTTCATTAAATCATAAGGTGTATCATTAAATGAGTTGCTGTACTGTATATAAAATAGAGATCATTGTAGGTATTCTAACTTTAATACATTTTGCTTTAGAGCAAAATGTTTCATAAGAACTGAGAGCTAAAAACAGCATTAAACTAAAAACTTTATTCATTGCTGAAATCTAATCCACTTAACTTCAAACCGAGGAGTACATCAGAGTCTGTCTGCTTTTAATGTGCAGTTGATGACTTTTATACTATAGACTGTAGTGCCACTGCTGACTCTTATATCAATGAGATCATTTCAAGGCAACATTAAATGTAATCAACTCATTAAACATAGGTATACTATTTTGTCTTCAGTATGTCTGTCACAACATTGCCAACCCATTCAACTTTAAAAGAAAATCCCAGTCATCCAAAGTAGTGAGAAATAGTCTTGAAGCTTTCCTATAGATGCTTTGCCATTTCTACTATGTGGTTAAGCAAAACACAGTTAGAAATAGTGTACAAAGTCTGCTATAAGCATGAAGATATGTTTATCCCATGTGGTCTCCAACTCCCTTGAGAGCCCAGCTGCATGAATAGATGCATTTGGCATCCTCAGTACTGTGAACTCTGGGGCAGATGAATGAACAAGAATGGCAGCCCATTGCTATAGTAACAAAAGGAGATCAAATTAAAAATGCTTGCTCAATCGGCTCCAAGCTCAAATTGGGTAAATAAATGAGAGGTTGGAAAATTTTAAAAAATACTGATGTTGTGCTGCATGAAATCAAAAGTTAATTGCAGATGATTGCTAAATGGTTCTTTTAATGATGTGTTACTAATTAACCACCAACCGACCTTGCTTATTTATAAGACCAGTTTGGTTATTACTGTCAGCATGTAACACCTGAATTGTGGATATGTGGATTATATTTTCCCTAATAAAGACATGTCATGTTGAGCTACTGTAGTTGATCTGAGTTAGGGCTCTGTATAGTGTTCTTTTCTTGGATTTTATATAAACGTAATTTAATAAAGACAAGAGAAGGGCACCAATCATCTTAGCACAAGAATCTATAAAGAACTCCAGAAACATTTAAAAAAGTATAGAAGAGGGAAAAAGCCAAAGAAAATGTAAAAGGAGGATAAAAACTAAAGTCAGAGAGAAAATAAAGAAAAGGCCAGGTAATTAAATTCTTATCAAAAAGAGTATTCAGGATCAAGAATTAAGCCTAGAGAAATCATGGGTCTAAGAATCTCATTGGGTCAGACTCATAGAAAAACATTCTTAAGCCAGAATGTCATGACTATGCTATAGTCATGTTAATGCAGGTATTAAGTATAATTCATAACTTTAAAATTAAATTAAGAATGTGTGTGCAAAAGAAGTGGGCTTTATGGAGCACATCAATTTTCCACTTAGCATGGCAAAAACCTAAAAGAAATTCAGCAGCAAAATATATTGATACACTTGAAGCTGTATTAACACAAAAAAAATCTTTGGCCAGTACCACCACCTGAAAGTTTGATCCAGTGATTCCTAATCATCCCAGTGAGCCCCGTATCTACTATTTTTTGTTCCAACTGAGGTGTAAAATCAGTTTAAAAAACAGATAACTTAATCTGAACAACAGGGGTTGGTTAGACTTGTACTTACTTGTTTCTGCACTCAGTTCTTGGTTTTCAAAGTACCCTATTTGGTTGTATTTTTTCAGCAGCATTACTGTCTATCCTCAACTTTCTTAAGAGATTGTTCACTTCCGTTTGTCTAAAGACCTCATAATAGGTCATTTAAGTCAGCAAACAAGCAGGAAAGAATGCAGCAAACACACCAGCAATGAGAGATTTTTTTTTTACCTTTTAAGATATTTGATCTGAATGAGAAAAGTTATTGAAGCCTGAAAATGATGCTAGGGTGATACCAATTACAAATCCCAATCAACGTGTAAACCAGCATTCTCCCAAATGTGAAGTCCTTCCTTTTAGCAACCAGAAATGTAAAGGTCACGAATCAAGAAATAGCCAGCAGCTACTGTATAGTACATCACCCTGCTGACATACACACAACTCACAACTGGCAACCCACTGCTAAGCACGTTTGAGCCTGAAACAGTACTTAGATGGGAGACCTACAGGGAAAAGCTAAAGTTGCTGTTGGAAGAGGTGTTAGTAAAACCAGTAGGAGTTGCTCACCCTGAGGTCTGTGTGGGTCCTAATGCCAAGGTATGGGACACTATACTATAAAAAAAGGCAGCATCCTTCTAATGAAATGTAAAACAGAGGTCCTGACTCTCCGTGATCACTACAAATTAACTGGGTGTTCCCCAGAAAGAGTAGGGTGTCCTGGCCAAATTTCCCTCTGGACTTTACCAATCAGGGCCTCCTAATAATCTCCACATATGAATTGGCTTTATTAGTCTGTTCTCCTCCCCACTGATAGTATATGTATGTTGAGCATACCGGCACACTTTGGCTGCAGTCACAAGGTGCTACACATTTTTAGTGGTGAAGGGGAGTTCGCATTACCTGAAAAATATTTTGAATGAAGTGTCCAGAAAAGCACTACAAAAATATTATTATAAATAATATGAGAGAACACTTGCACAGGTTTAGCACCTAACCCATCAGAAAGGGGAGATCTCTGTCAGTGTATCGAATGACAGATCATCACTGAACCTCCACTGAAACCTCTCAAAGCTTTATTAAACACACATTTGATGTGACTCACAGATCGCGTTCAGCTCCCGTCTGGTAATATGAATAAGAAGTGTTTCTTTGATTACATTTTAATGCAGCAGGCTTCCATGCAACTACTGAGGAGCTTGCAGAATGGAAACTTAATAACTTCTCAGTGTGAATAAAGATGAGCACATCTTTGTGTTGGAGAAGCAGCTGTTCAGAGGCAGATGGAGAAACATTAGACCTGGTTCAATTGTATGTGTGCCAGTACATGAATATTTAGTTGTAACCTTTATGGCTATTTCTTGCTTTTCAGTGGTCACATTTACAGTACAAAAAAAACTTTTTTTGCTGTAGTTCTGCAAGACAGAACAACAGAAAAAAAACTTGTGAATCCCAAGTTTTACAATTATTACTGTGACATTAACTACAGTAATAATAAAATTTTAGATTTAAAGTCGGGTGGCATGTTGGTGCTGTGGTTAGCATTACCGCCTCACAGCACTAGAGCCCTGGATTCATTCTGCACCTGGGGCATTAGCTTCATAGAGTTTTATTGGTCTCCTGGTGTTTGTATGGGTTTCCTCTGGGTGCTCCAGTTTCCTCCCACAGTCCAATGACATACTGGAATGTTAATGCAAGGAAAATTGGCCCTGGTGTAAATGTGTGTTTGTTTGTGTCTGTCTTCCCTGAAATGGACTAGCATCCTATCCAGGGTGTGTCTTGCCTTGCATCTGTTGCTTGCCAGGATAGGCTCCTCCACAACCCTGAACTGGATGAAGCAGTTAGAAAATGGTATGGTTCTGTATAAAAGTATAATTTCCGAAAATGCAGCATAATTAGAACAGTATGGTCCTATAAATGAATTGTGAATGCATGTTTAAGGTCCTTTAATCACATTTTTTTAAGTAAAAGTCAATTTTTCTTAAAGTTAAGAAAACCACAAGTGCTTACATTGCTGTATCTGTAATCTCATTGGGCTTTTGGGTTGCTCAAATGGTACAAACACTTTATAAGTGAAGGTTAAGATATGTGATCTGGAGATTCTAGCACATTGTTAGGCACCTTCAGGACTGTGGTCTTGCCAGCGATGGGCACACAGTACCAGTACCTCCTAAATGTGAATCTGTCTCCTTATACCCATCTGCCTGCCCTTCCTCATTCTCCCAGTATGGGTGCAGGGGTCTCAAATGTCAGTTGAAATGTAACAAATTACTATTTGGATGGATATACAGTATAATAAAAAAGTAACTTATGGTTCCACATAAACAATCCTCTCTTTAAACAAAAATCTGAAACTGCAGAGTAAAGGGCTGTTGAGGAGACCTGTTTCAAGATCCAAGGCCAATTCCACCTGCTATATATTTCCTGTGGGCTTTACAGAATGCAGATGTGACAAAAGGAAGGGTACATAAAGGAATTTGGGCACAATTATTGTTCTTCCATTCACTTCACTAACTTGGCAATCAAAAATGTTTTGTTTTTCTTCCTGCCTACACAGAATAGTGGAGAGGTAGGTTGCAAATCTCTCTACAGTTTGTTTGATTCTCACATTAATAAAGGTTCTCAGGGGTATATCCCCTTCTTCTTTATTACCTGCTTGTGAAGCTTCCATTGTACAGTCTGTGACAGCTTTACATTGTATGTTCACTTCTATCATGCACTGGTAGGTTTCTAGAATCATCTTTGAAAATAATTCAATTGTGTGACTTTCATGGTTACTGGTCACAGTAGGGCTGTTTTAAGCTAATACATTGTGTGAAACGGACTTTTCACACAATGAGTAGGCTTTTAACCCTGGTGCAGGGGAGGTTAATGCACTGATGTGATTTGATCCTTTTTTTGTAGGTAGAACACACTCATGAGTAAAGAAAGCGAAACGGGGAAAAAAAACATGTATTGAACTTTACCCGTCTCTGTTGTGTACAGTATGTTCACTCGCTGTGGGCAGTTCAGGCTTCGCCTTCCTGAGGAAAAACACTTTCTGCTCTCTAAATTTCTTGTCTCTTTCTTGCTTACTGTCTCTTTCAGTGGCAGAGGTTTGGAAGAACTTCCTCCACTGAACCTCGGACTGAACCTTTTTTACCATTCAGCTGCTAAGGGCCATCTCCAACATTTTAATACTTACATTTTATTTATTATTTTTACTCTTTCCATGACCTTTCTCTCCTGGGGTGACTGATTATAATTCAAGAAGATGCAGTATTCTCACTTTTCACTAAACTGTAAACAATAAAGGAGCTGCCACCAGCTCTTGCTATACATGTAGTATAACATATACAGTAGTTGTTTTTGGAATACTGCACATCCACATACACACAAAAGTAAATTGCATTATGTTGAAATTCTACCTTGTTTCTCCCATGCCATGTTGAATAACTACTCTCTGTCCACATTTGCAGACTTATAAATATGCCATAATGGAGAACACTGAAAAAGGCTAAAAACAAAAGTGCTCAAACACCTAAACTACCTGAAAGTCTGCATGCTTCAGGCAGTTTTACTTAGTTAAAACGTGTGTACTTCTGAAATATTGTTGAAATGATGACCAACACATGATGCATTCTTGGATTTGGACGTAAAAAAAAACATTTGTCACAACCTTTTAGTATGTAGAAGACACCAAGTCTCTTAATAGAAAAGGCTCAATTTGCCTCCACGGTTCGATTACCTGAGAATTCTGTGAGCTAGTTTTATGGATATGCTACAGTATATTAACAATGAAAAACAACAATCTTGCAAACTGTAGATGGATATGTTATATTTGCAATGAACAACAATCTTTTACAGTATTAAAATTAAGCAATTTTAAATGTTCTGTGACTGAGCTATTTCTGTAACAAACCTAGCAATACAATCATGTAACATTTTACATGATTATGCATTATTTCTCTGGTCACATACTGTATACAATCTAATATGTCTTTAATAACCTTAATACTGTCTTATCATTAAAAGCAGGTAGTGCACAGCCGGATGTGTAAATGTGTTTTATGTTGACGGGTTTGTATTGCCCACAGACATGAAAAAGGGGCTCATAATATATATTCCCTTAAGAGATTATGCATTTCCTAATTTCTTGTAAGGCAGTTTTCATCATGAACTCAATCATAGTGTTTTTATGGAGCTAGAAGAATCTCAAATCTTCATTAGTATAAGTAAAATCTTTTTATTAAAGTGTTTGAAATATTGAAGTTATTACATATTATGTGAACATGAAAATACAAATTACATTTACTGAACATGACAGTCTTATATAGCATTTTCTGTGACTGTTTATAATTACAAAGAATTATCAGGTAAGCTTTAGCATTTTTTTTTTACTTAGCCGTGTTTGAGTAAATTACTTCACATACTTTCACAAACTTTCCATGCACTAGCCTTCTGGGCTATTACAAATTACAAATGAGAAAAACAGTGAAGGCACATCCCTGTCATTATTAACACTGATTTAATCTGAAAGATTTGTCAGGAAACTCTAGCACATTGGGAAATGAATTTTGACAGATCAGTGCCATAATCATAAGAGGAAATTAAATTACTGGCTTTCCAGTAAGTTATGTGTATATAATCAAAACACAGACAATTTTGTTCAAGTAAAGAGTCAAACATTCAGAGTACTACTGTATTTTCTATCACTTCATTCTGGCTTTGCCCGAGTTCAGCCTTTAGAAGAACAAGTAGATGAAAAACTTTATCATCCTAAGCGAAATGAGCATGTTATGAGAATATCAGCAAACATCCACTTTTGTTATTCAATTAACCAAAACATCTTTAGCTGTCAGTAGTTAGAATATTGTGCAAGAAAGGACGTTCTCTACAAAAAGTGCTTCTCAACATCATTTGGTTTGGTGCTCTATCAATGTGTTTTCATTTCTGAAGCTCCTCAGTGTTAAAGAGAAACATCTAGGAAACATCAAACAGGTCTTTACTATGTTCACTATGGCATTTTTATTTCTCCACACGGTCAAAGCATCCTATTTTCCAAGAAAGGGTCACATCAGACAGGTTTCATAACTTTCACAATGAAAAGCATGTGAAGTGAAGGACGATACACTTGGTGCTCTGAAAGGTGAGACTGTCTGTAATTAATTCCCAAGGCAACCACCTGGCCACACTTCCAAGGAACATATGACTTTCAACAATGGTCATTTTCAATGGAAGAACATTTCTTTTCACTTGTAGAAAATGGCAAAGAAAGCCAAAGTAAAAAGCAAATAAATTTAACATCACTCTATCCTGAAAAAGTCTGTTGTTTGGCCTTTTATATCAGAAGACTGAATCAGTTTCATGCTGTGCATCACAGACAGTTGTGAAGAATCCAAAAGATTAACTTCACTGATTTAATATCAATTTTTACATGTTGAATATTATACAGAAAAGGGCCAGAAAAGCTGTGTAACTTCAACAAAGAAGGCTAACAGTCCAGCATGACTCATCTCAACCCAATTACTTTCTGCATATTATTGCTGTGATTATTGGAATAATTTAACAATCACTACGCCACAGGACATTAGACTTTGTCAGTTAACACCACAAGAGCTAAATTTACATTCGATTGAAACCAAATGAAGAACAGCATGTTTACTTGAAAATGATTATCCCATCATTCACATTTTTACTTCTTGTGGCTTAAATTGTCATGTATGTACCCAAGGACGTTTCTCTGAAGTTTCAGAATAATACCTAATAATGACAATAATTATTGATGACAACAAATATTGTGCACTGCTTTTATCCTGAGTGGAAGGAGATTGCAATCAGAAAGAGGTCACAAACAAACATTATGTGATAATAGATGAAGATCACTGACCAGTGGTTAAACTTTAAAATGGAAACTGAAGGTTTGGTTCTTGAATTCTCAATCCTGGTGACACACACTTGGGTTTTGTTCCAGGCAAGATCTCAGTTAAACAATCAAATCAATCTTCATTTATTTAAATAATATGAAAGCTTCATTTGAGCTGCTTGTTCTTAAACATGTTGGAGCTTTAAACATTTAAAACATTGTATTCTGTAAGTGTAAGTAAATCAGTTAACAAAAAATTAAGGAAACTGTGCACTTACCTGTTAGAATTATTGTATTGTTTATAGCAGGAAAGGAAAAGAAACTTGCAAAAAAATTGTTAATATGTTTGGCTGTGTTTGGTGGCAGTAATTAGTCTTACTCACCTGTATTCAAAGGCCAAACCACACCCAGAGTCAGGGCAGAAGATCAAGTCTGGAAAAGACTTACCAGATGGTGACCAGCATGATTCCACAGCGCCCTCTTGTGAATTGGAGGGGAGCTGGTCTCCCCATACACTTCACACACTGATGTGTAATGGTGACTGCTATAAAAACATGTGAACACACAGAAGCCACTTGAGATTGGAATCAAGGTCACTAGATTAAAGAAAAGTGACTTACAAAGAATTGTAAGTTTGTTTGGTTATTTGTGTTTTCTAGCAGAAAATAGTCTTAATTACCTTTATTCAGAGGCCATACAATGGAAGTTGTACTAATCTCCAGCACAAACATTACCTGAAACACATTCTGTAAAGTTGTATAAGTGGGATCAATAAGATATGGAAAACAGTCAATCTAAAATACTGGAGCAACATGTAATATTAATAATAATAATTCCTTACACTTATGCAGTGCTTTTCTGAACATCCCACTCAAGGAACACACCTAAATACGCTCACCACACACCAGCTGTCAGTAGGGAGGAGAACAGAGTGATGAAGCCAATTCATAGATGTGGATGATTAGGGGGCCATGATTTGTAGAGGCCAATGGGAAATTTGCCCAGGCTGCCAGGGTAACACCCCTTCTCTTTTCAAGAAACGCTGTGGGAATTTTAAGGACCACAGTTTAGAACTCGGTTTTACACCTCCTTTGAAGGCCGGTGCCTTTTTACAGTAAAGTGATCCTGTCACTATAGTGGGGCTTTAGGAAACACACAGACCCCACTAACACCTCTTCCAGCAGCAACCTTAATATGACAATTTACAGTATATTATGATCCATTGGTAACCAGGGCTTGGTAACAAGCACTACCTTTTTTTACCGCAGGTTGTTTATTATTAAACCCATTGCGAGGCAGTAATATTAACCACTGCACCATCGTGCTACCCTCTTGTTTTTTTCAAATCCAAAACTTCTTGGATAAAACAACAAGTAGAACTTAATTAATTTCCGATTTACTAAGTGCTTTCTTCTCATATGTTACCTTCTTGTCAATGAATATTTTGACAAAATCAACTATTTAATGAAAATCAGAAATGGAAGACAACTATAGCTACAATAATTATTATTGTTAACGTTCTTTGCAGAACGTTTATCCAGGTTAACATACCATATATTTACTATACTGTATATGATATTTTCATTATGATAAGAAAGAGATTGCCTTCCATGGTACCACTTACTGTACATATTGCTCACATTCTTTTGAAAGCAATAGATTACTTACTTGCAGCACCGTGTATAAGCTGAGTTGCGTCACTTCAATTCTCACTTCTTACACATCCTGTTCTCTGCCTTTTGATTGATTCTCTGTTGCTGCTTCCTTTCAGATGGCAAACTACATTGTCACTTATTCCCACAGAAAAAGAAAGCAAGAGGACCTTCTGAGAAGACGTCTCTAAATGGAATGAGAGAGATTGGGCTTTGTCCAAACGAAGCGCCCTCTTCAGAACTGCTGTTTGAGAAATCCTTAAAGAAAAATTATAATGTAATGATTTGATTTATGCAATTATTAAGGTAAATGACTCTTTTTTATATGTGTGCACAAATCAGAGTGTTTTACTACAAACAAATCAGAATCAATACAAATTGTATTTATTAGTATGGACTGAAGAACAACACGTAGAAAATGTACTGGATACATTTAGCATCTCATTCCCCATAGGCAGCATATTACCCCAGTTTATTCCCACTGCAGTAGGATGAGTTTGTGGAGTCCAGAGCTTTGCAGTCCCTCTGCTGTCCTGGTACAGTGTCTCCCTTATTCCGAACAACAGGTAGGTGGTCTCTCTTGACCTGAGCAATAGTGTTATTTACATATAAAATGTAGGAACAAGAGTGTCTTCATGTGTCTATATCTACATCACAGTCTTGCCAAATTTAGTGAGAAGATGAAATCAAGTTAACCATATGCAGAACTGTGTCCATGAACACAGACCTACCGAAAATGGGGACATTGCCTGACCAAAACCATTCAAAAAGAATTCAGTATATGTAAAGTTACATAACACCCCTGGGTGTCCATGTGTGACAGATATCATATGGCAACCGATATTACATAATGTCAGAAAATTCCTTATTAATTCCTCATTAATCCACCCAACACTTTTCTAACCATTTCTTTCAATTCAGAGTCTAGGAGAGCCAGAGCCTATCAAGTCAAGCAACAGACACAAGGCAGAGTACACCCTGAACTGGACACCCGTCCATCGCATGATTTATACTGTGTATGATTAATATACAAGTATGAATTGGAATGTACAGTAATACAAGCTAAAGATAACATTGTAAAGAAAGAAAACAAATGTAGAAGCATTGACCTGTAAATTCTGGAAGACACAACACTGGTACAAGACTGCACTGTATGTGAATATGTACACTTTCAGCAAAGGATAGGTTCAGATTGAAACAGTCCGAATGAGAGACAGACAGATACTCTAATAAGGCTAAAATACCAGGTGCTATTAAATCTAACAGATGTAATCTGGGTGGATTCCTATTGAATGAGGAGGAATATAGGCAAAACTTTGTTATAAAAATGCTATAATCCTATTAGTTAAAAATACAAAGAAGTATTAAAGTGCCAAATATTGCAAAATAGAAAAAAATACCAACAATGCTTGATGTGTTTTTAATGCCTTGCAGTATACAGTATGTCTTAGAGTAGCACAACAGTTCACAGTGTTTTGAATACTGCAATTAGGCAATTATGAGCAATTATAATGAGGTACCAGAGCGCAGAACCTAAGATACGCAATGTGATCATGTATTTTATTAACAAAAATGCAGTTATAATATAAAAACACAGAAATTAATCCAGAACACAGAATTGCTTTTATAAATATGACCTAATTTAACTAAAGTTTAATTTCATACAGTGCTGAAAATCTATCCGATCATCCTTTTTATATCAACTAAATATGAAGTACAAGCACCAAGATTTAAATAAAATAACTTAAGTCATAAAAATGTTAAATGAGGTCTTAAAATCCCCAATTCAGCCTGAATTACTATCTTATTCAGAAGCCTAAGAAAGGATTTAGTACTAGATGCTCCTTCATTTGAAACTGACGAACTTCGTCAGAGCAGTGCGTCAATTTCATTTCTCGATGGTCCCGAAACACCACTGGCTGATTGAGTTGGTGAGCCTTAGTGCACTCTTCATTCAAACAGCAGAAGCTGATGAAAAACCTATTATCTTCCGTCGTCTAGCAAAAACTTTTATTTTCCAATACAAGTGACTCTGTGAGACACCAGGAAAAATTGATTTGGGGTCTTTAAAGAGATTGATTTGCGCTGGTGAGTAAACTATATTGTCTACACATTTATAAAATGGACTAAGTCCATTTAATGTGTTATGGTCTTTGCCTTTCTCATCTCTTGAAACAAAGACAAAGAGGCCTTTGATAGGTGGTTTGAAATTGACCCTGTTTTCATCTTTTTAGTACAATTTTGAAAAGGTGGGACTGTTTATGTCATTCTGTTTTACCTGTTATGCTCCTTAAAAAGTCTCATTTCATTTTCCCCACAAACAAGACTGCTCTATTCTTTATAAAGTTAAATGCTAATATCTTGGGTCAACAAGATTCTTTTATGTAATAAAACTACATCTTTATTTAATATGTGTCCTTTATGCTGGAGACAGGAACACATATCATCATATCCACTAAAGCATTAGAAGCATAAGGGATCTAAGAGACATAATGAAGAAGGAAACAAAGCAAGATGAAAGGAATTACTTGCAGACCTCTGCTTGCAACTTAATACTGAACATGGTGCTTATTAGTCCTTGACATGAGACAAATTGTGATCTTCACCTCATGGGAAACAGATTAGTAATTTTACATGAAAAAACAGGCCTGGCAGGTAAATTCAGAAGCGTTACAAACAGAACAGCTGAATAAAATACACCATACGTTGTTTTTTTTTCAACCACATGATCAACAAGAACTACGTGCTTTTTCAGGCTAATTTCCTTTACTACATTATACCACATTTTCACAATTTTATTTCATGTTCTTATGAAATCTGAAATGTCTTCACTTTTCTTTTACTCATTCACTGGATATGTGCTTTCTCTAATCTTATTTTTTCATTAAATATGTATTGCAGTTTCAGCAAAGACTGAAAGGTTTTGACTTGCACAACCAAGAGCATGATGAAACTCACAGTAACTGAGGCTTGTTCAGTAGCAGCCTATCTGAATAGGCTATCTTAGAGGATAAGCAGCCAAAACCCCTTTTTACTATGTTGAGGACTGAGCTAGGGAGCTGCTGCAGGGGTGTAGATGGGGAGGCAGAGAGGATGCAGAAGAGGTTCTTGAAAGGAAGGAAGACCTGACTGTGAGACTTCCCCCCTGCATGCAGGTCCCCACTTATACATCTTGTTTGATGAGCAACTGGGGGTTAAATACAGTATGTCACTAAACTGCAACTGGGGTGCAACTACTGTACCCATAATCTGTCATTCACAAGCCCAAAGACTTTCCCACTATACCTCGCCTACTGTAAGTAGGGCACTCACACACATATGAGAGACAAGTCAGTAGATGCCAGTCAACCTCGATACATGATAGAAAATGTGATGGAACTTAACTGATAGAAATATCAATGAGCCTGAATTAATCTTTTGAAATTCAGTGAATCAGTGTGCAACACTGATCTCAGGATAACAACTAATGATACACAAAGCAAACTGTCCATGTACATTCAATTTAAGAAAGTAAAAAATACACTAACACCCCAAATTATCGAGTGTTTTCTAAACACAAATGTGAAGAATATACTTTTTTTAAACCTATGTATAAACATGTGCTCATTCATTTGACATTCCACTAAAATATATACAGTATACAGATATTTCAATATACTGTAGTGTCAATTTTAATAGACTGAAAAATTAGATTTCTATATGATGTACTATAAGTAATCCAACAAACAATTATAAACAATCACAAACTAAGATTCTTCAGAATTTTTAAGTTCCTTCTTGCATTGGAAATGAATGGACAATAAAAGAAAAGATGCAGCTAAGAGTTTTATCAAAAAAGGTGACAAACACTAAAAACAACAATGGTCATAATTTAGTCCTTTGGTAATAGTTGATTACCTTATGCACTTCATTGGCTTAATTTTAGATAATTCTCTTTGCCTTTTCGAGCACTCAAAAGATGCAACTAACATACTGTACAGTACATGCAAACCACTTTAATTGCACGATTTAGTCAAAACACCTTGAAGAACACAGTCTAATGTGTTAGCATCTGTTCAACTTTTCTTTTTCCTAAACAACAATAAAAAAAAAAACATTTAGTTTCACCACTTTCAAAAAAGTATGTCATTCTGCCTTATTTTCATGTAAGGTTGTAATTTCCAGATACAAAATTTACTTCAGGTCGAGCCTCAATAATGACACCAATTTGTGTCAAATTAACTGTCTTCAGCAGAGGAAACGGTAGCTGAATCACCATTGGAAGCACACCGACTTTGTGTGAATAGGAAAGTCCCATGCTTGATTGGGCAGTGTATTTTAATTGGAGCCTGGTATCAGGCGATAATGACTGTCATTGTAAATGAATCTGAACATGCAGATGTCTGCTGTGTTTTTCAGACTTTACAAAACTTTATGACCATAAACTGAAAAACTGCATCCTCCAGCCTTTCATTCTTACACAACAAAAGATAAACGGAATAGCATACCCAGTGACTCTAGAATGTGCTTGAGCCCTAGGAGTTCAGGAACGGTGATAGAGTAAGGGTTCTTAGATGTTTGTTCGAGTAAGGGATCTGATGCTCTTCTTTTGTATGACTCTGACTCTTCTCCAGAACAACCAATAAAAAAAATAACATTAAGGTAAAAATGTTAAATGTTAAGGCGTAGATTATCATTGTCCACATCCCTTAACAAAGCACATTACATAATTTTAAAGCATTTTTCTTAGTAGCTTCAAAGGGCAACTCAGAAGTGAGCATCACACCTCTTTACAGACAACACATTAGGTATTATGAAACAGGGGCTGCACGTCAAAGGTTCTCTATAAAACAGTGATTATAGGATGTTAAGTAGAGAAATAATAAAACAGGTATAAGGTTTAAAAAGGAAAAAAGGCTTCAGAGCCATGCATCAGGAGAATCTCTGTAACACAGAAGTACCTTTATAAACCTTCAGTACAGCATACGAAAAAATAGGCAGTGCCTCCACATAAAATCTCATTTCTCAACATGGCTTTAACCTAGACATTTCCAAATTACTAAAAACTTCAAAGTTAAAAAAAAACGAAACACTCCACAGCAGAGACAATATATGAGTTATATGTATGCCAAAGTCTATGTAAAGGATCACATGCCTCTGTACAATAATTAAAAACCATCTTATTAATCCACTTCACTCTGGTTGACATTTTGGCATGGGAGTCAATGCATTATAAATGGAGTTCTTAATCAGAGGGGCAAAAGGGCGCAAGGCTTGCTCTTGGCTCAATAAGATGCACTGAGATAAAGGGAATAAAGAAGACAAATCAGGACCCTTTGAGCAAATGATTTCGGATTCAAGGCATCACTAGAAATATTTTAAAAAGAAGAAATCTAAATAAGTGAAAACATTTGTTTAGGCAAACATTTTGGCCATTACAGAATTTCAAAGGTGTAGCTTGTTCTTCACATGCAGCTAATAAAATTTTGCCACCTACCTATAGTCAGTGATTTCAAAATAATTGTACTCATTCTGACCATGGTTACTAGCTTAATAGCTACAGTAGAGATGTTTTAGAAGTTTTACAAATACAAAAAAAAATTATAGTACCAGATATATACATTTTACATATACTGTACACTATACAGTACAAGCATACTGTATGATGATTTGAATGAATGTTGATCACAATAGGTTTTCCATTTAACCTTTCAACATGACATTTAAAATAAAATATGAAATAAAAACAAAAGCAAGACTTTGCCATCCATTTTCATTTCATTCTTTCCAAAATCAGTTTTAGTTGATAAAAAATGCAATTTTGATCTGTTAACTATGACTAATGGTAATTGGAGTAGATGTGTTTTTTAGGGTAGAAAGGGCAAGCAGGCTGGTTTCTTTGGAACAATACGAATCAGGATGGTTAATTGTTTCAGGGAGGTCTCATTAGGATGTAAATAATGGAAATCAATCATTGCACAGGTACTTGGGACATTACAGGGCTAAAGAAAATGTATTAAAGCTGATTATGCCAGCAGCTAATTTAATTAAAACTATCCTTGTCCTTGTCTGAAAACCTGAGTTTAAGGAATTACAATGAAAGGACTGTGACCTCTCAGGATACAAAGCCATAGAGAAGCAATCTGGTCTACAGGGAATGGAGGTTTTCAAGGAGAATCAGCAGCTTGCTTTTAAATACAGCCTGCAATCTTGGCTTAATTGATCCAATGAAAAGGCTAAGTGGTTACTTTCAAAGCAAAAGGTCCTACAGGTTACTGGTTAATTATTATCGTTGTATTACACTGCAGTTTGGTTCAACATATGACAAGATTATAACTGAAAAGCGAGCAGTATTTGCCAGGTGGATTTCTCTCACCATCCAACCCTCAGTCAGTGTGCCACATCCCCCTTCTGTTCACAGCACAAAAACCTCATCACCTTTCAAACAAAGGTGTTGCTAAATGACAAGAAGCTTTTTTTTCCCTAAAGTTAGACTGGGTTTGCTCTTGTGCAAAATGTGTTCTACTAAGACAAAACAAACCCCCACTCATTTGCATACCATCTCATCAGCGTACCTGCAACTGAAGAAATATGTTACATTATTTCTTGTGAGATGGAAAAGCTATTTACACATCTGTGCTGAAAAAGACTTCACCTGATCTGTTGTAGAACACTGGCAATGCACTGCCTACCCACAGTTCCTATGGTCCTTAATAAGGCGCTCCATGATTGGACCATGCTTTTCATTCCTGTACTGCAATACTGTACCACTTTTATCAAAAAGCACGTGTGACTGGGAGATAACATACTGTAATATGTCACATTTGGTTAGGTCAGTGGTGTCCAGTCCTGGTGCTGGTGACCCACAAACCTGTTAATTTTTCTTCCAGCTTAGCCAACAGTTAAACAATCAAACCTTTTAATCTAATGAATAATAAAATTTATTTGAACTGCTTGTTCCCAGCTCTTCAATCATTGTTTTTTTTTGTAAATGGAATAATATCCCAAACTTGTGACTAAGTAAGACTTCAATTATCTAGTGAAGGTGGGATGGAATGAAAACCAGCAGACGTGTGGGTCACCAGGACCAGGATTGGGAACCACTGGGTTAGGTAAAGGAGACCAGAAAGCGAGCCCTAGGATGAGTCAAGCACAGACACTCAAGCCTAGCTTGCAATGGGGACACAAGGAGAACACAAAGACTCCATGCAGACTTATGCCTGAGGCTGGGAACCCAGTATCCTGGGGCTGCAAGGCAGCAGTGCCAACCACTACCCCACCCCTGAAAACCACAGAGAAAAGCTAACCATGATATTAGCCCAGGTTTTAAGTGATTGTGTCACATTAATAAATCAAAACTCCCATAGGTGGGCTAAAACATATTTTTTCTTGGCACAAAAATTAATTGTGTGACTAAAGGTTTAGATGGTTGTTAGTTCTTGTTCTTATCTTCTATAGATGCAGCATTAAATAAAAATATAACATGGGGCACAACTGACCAATTAATGATGACTAATGCTCATTAAGTCTATTGTAAATAAGGTTGCGAGGTCACTGCCTGAGACTGCACTGATGCTTGCTGTATTGCACTACTTGTAGTAGTGAGCTTCAGGGACAGACAAAACACATTGGAATTCTATCTTTGGGTATGAGTCTATGATTCACCTACAGTATACATCACCCAAGCCCTTTGGGCAAGAACATGTTATCACAAAACTTAATTCTTTCACTTTTCAAGCAGGAGTGGGTGATAAAAAAGATATTCCTAAATATATGACACATGAGAAACAGATGGATTTTCCCCCCTGGCTACCTTTGATGGTCATATGATTGGGCAGTTTTTGGTCTGAATTGTAAATTCAGGTCTTCTTTTCTAATGCCACATTAAAAAACTCAGCAAGAAATGAAAAACATTTCACCCATCACTTGTGTTTCTGTCAGTTTCCCTTTAATACTCAAGCTACAGCAGCAGCTCCAAATGAAAACCCTTACTGTTGTGCATTTTGGAATTTGTTGATAAATTTGTATTAATTTGTATTCTTTCTACATTATTACTATTATTTATGATCTGCCAAATTCAATTAAACCTTGTTCTGAAAACAGCACAGTAAAACGTTTTGGACCTTCTTCTATATGTACATCATGTAAAAATAAATGTTATTTTTTAACAGTATTTTAACAAAGGGGAATGAAATGTCCAGTTTTGCCCAGTGCATTATTTTTGTTTGCAAGATTCCTGTCAAAACAGCAGTGTCTTCTTCTTCTACTGTCATACATTATTCTGCTTCATCTCGTAAACTAATTTCCCCCCAAAAAATAGATACAGTTGTGATGTAAAGTTAAAAACACAATTTTTCCACAGTTCCCCTTCCTTTGACATTTCTAGTTCTAATCAAATTCTGGCACAAACCAGACGAGTCTTGACTCACCGAATTGATGTGCTGTTTTACCAATGAAATCTAAACTTTTCCTCCTTTGAAAGACGTTACAGACCACAGAAGTCCAGGGAGGCAGGTTGGGGTTGGGGAGGTGCAGCCTGTTTGAAGCAAAGATTATTTTTTTGTATCTACAGAACGAAAAATGACAAGATGAACAAGATGGTTTCTGAGGGAACAGTCAAGATGCCAGAGTCGTCCCCAGGAGGGTCATCTCCATTGACAAGATGCTACCTATATTTGTGTGTGTCAGCTTCCCTGACAGGCCAGTAAAAATGATTAACCCACAGGCTTTTCCCGACTCTGTGGAAGTAAAGGAACACTGTTTTTTCATTTGAGGATGTCACTTGTGTCATTTCCTAAGATATGTTACATGCCAGTATGGCAAAAAAATAAACAAGGATTTTCAGTATCATTGGTTTGTGAAGTTAATTTAATTTGGCACTGTGCTACAGTCCTCCTAACCAAATGGGGCTCCTCTTTAGACCGTTTTTGCACTTTAGCTCCTTTGCTTTAAATCTACTGCCCGATATACTGTTCTGCATTACCTTGCTTCCATTTTGACAAGCTCATTGCCATTGGTGCACCACTGACTCTTTGCCATCTCTTAAACTGCACAATGTTATTAGTGTACATTGCAAGGATCGACAATATTTACTCCATAACATAAATGGATCATTTAAAAAATGTAAGCCACATTCGATAAAGACATCAGGTAAATGAAAAGGAAATTAATGAAAGGACTGATAGACTATTAACTAAATCCTTTTTCAATTCAATCACAAATACTGTTCGAAGAATGAGAACACACTGTGGAGAGTTGTCCAGCTGCATTTGAAGTTCTGGAGGATAGATGACGCCTCAGTCATACTGTACCACTGCTTTATGTTAAAGAATGGAAAGTCTAAAAAGCATTATATCTTATGCAGCCAAGGGTTATATAAACTGTTCTTTGGTGTCATCCTGTTCTACTGGGGCAGGGTGTGCCTGAGTCTCATGGCCTCATTTAATATTTATTAATCAAAAAGCACTGTTTCAAAACAGTCCTGATCGGAACACTAACTTTCAGGCTCCTCTGATACCACATGATCAAAGAAATGAACCCATCTTTTACGACCCATGGCTAAACTCATTTGTTTTGCTTGAATAAAAAAACGTAAATCCTTTTCAGAATTAATTGAAACAAATTATTTTTTTTTCCAGGAATTCATCAATCACTAGGAGAAGGAAAGTCTTTTCTTTCACAGGTTTCTCATGCTGGTTATCTTTACACGCTCACATCTGAGAAAGAAAGGTTTAATTTTGATGGCTTATGCACAAAGAAGACAAAGACATAGTAACTCTAAAATTAAATTCATTTTTCTTCACTGCAGTTCGCCCATAAAATCAAAGACTTATCTTTGCTGATTTGATGACTGAAATGTTTTGTGGGAAACCTATGCTTGAGTCACAGCAATTTTCACATTAATAAAAATATTCATAGCCTCACATCATGAGGACTTGAAAAGCATTAAACCCTAATTCCATTTGAAGGAAGACAGCCATCTCTTAAGTTATTAGAAGATAATGGGTTTTACAGATTATAAATTTGAACATAGCCACACGTCTGATGTGAAGCTTGCAGAATGTCCAACGTGCCACACCATTCTATTAGCATTGAACTAAAGCTAAACCCCAGCAAACGGCTCCACTTATTTCAGCTCCACATAGCTTTCCAATAGAGTACAAAACTAGGGTGGTCAGTATGCCTTCAGCAGTATAAGATTATCTTCTTCGTTATCAGAATACTCCTGGAACCTGGAAGAAAACTGCAGTTTTTCTTGCAGTGACACATCAGGGCCTAATGACTCTAACCTCAGTTGTGCCAGGAAATTAGCAGGTGGTTTACAGTGTGTAAATCCTTGACACAAACCCACTTGAATCATATATGGAAAAGTCCTCTGGGTAACACAGAGCAAGAGTCACTCTCCTTCATCTTATGGATGTTCAGTAAAGAATGAGCAGTGTCAGCCCCATTTGTTTTTCATTAATGTGACAAAAGGATGCTAGGTTCAGTGCAGTGGGAATGCTTTCAAACCGGTGGACCCTTACTGACATCTTGTCATATCTTTTAGTAGCTGACTTCACATAGTCTTGCTTTTCCAAAAATGCTAAGAGTGTCTAAAAAAGTCTTATCTTAGTCCAAAGACTAAAGACTCCAGCTGCCACATGGAGAACAATGATTGCTGTTCATCGGGTTCCTTTAAAAATGGAGTTTGTAATGGTTCTATGTGTGTTGTGTGTACAGAAAAAAACAATTGCATCTCTAACAACAAAAATCTATACAGCAGGTGTTAGCCTAATATAATGTAAATTATATGAGTTACAGCTCTCAACTTCAGCATTATTCAAATAATTTCTTTCAGCACTAAAAGTGCTTATTTCTTTATTAGTTAAAGCAATATTTTAGTTTCTTGTTAATGAAGAATTTGTATTCTACAAAATGCATTACAAAACTGTAAATAATAGGTTATACTATAGTTTTTCATACTTTAACAGGCAGTGTAAGTGAATTTGGACATGGTAAATGTCGGTTTTACATTTTCTGTTCTCAGTTTTCAGCTGTTGAATGCTGCAGTACTCTGAGGTTTTTTTCCTTCCAAAGTCAACCCTAAAAGATGATATATAACAATGTGTACTTCTTCAATCATTTGGGAACTTATTACGAATTCATAATTGGATTATCTATTATGAATATGTTCAGTTTTAATTGTAGAACAACAATGCCCTATTAATTCTTAAACTTGTGTACATTCTTCTGTACAGAACTAGCAGTCCTACTTATCCACTGAATTAAGACTGATTCTACCTTAGTATCCACAAGATTAAAAAACAAATTGATTTTTATCTACTGTGGAGAGACTGCAAGTACCTTGCTAATCAGAATCAATACAAACAAATCATTGAGCACAATGGAAGTTGTCTGCACTACACAATTTTGATAATTTGTGCATCTAGAAAGTAATGCAAAAGTAATAAATCTGATAAACTTATTTTAAAACAAAAGAACATTATTTTTTAGTAGCAAATTAAAAAGTACCAGAGTGTAATTCATCCTCTCTAGCTTAACAATAATGAGATAAGCATGCCTTATATAAAGAGACTTTATTAAAACTGTTTGTTTGTGTCCAGTTATTATCTTAAAATGTATTATTTTCTTTCCAAAAGCTGTGAATTTATATCTTTAATCTCTGATCAAGAATGAATCACCAAAATCCTATAAGGATCTGGAAATATACCACAGCAGTGGAAAACCACACAACATATGGTGCAAAATGTTAAAGACTTTAAGCAGTGACAGTTTTATTTGCACACCAGTTATCTGATGGATAAATAAAAAGGATAAACATCTAAAAAAAAAGTTTTGTTTTTGCTAAGGGTGCAGGAAACATGAATATTAACACCAGAATCTTTCAGGTATTTGATGCTAATTTCTTAATTTCATACTCTGCATGATGCTAACCTATAGTGGTGGAACAAAAGACAAACAACTCTCCCTCAGCCATATTGATCACTTTGCTCAAATGTCCTCCCTGGAATTAACTCAGATTGTTTCTGAGTCCATAGAGTTCTAGCTCACAGTGTGGAGTTTGATTACACAAGCTTTGCAGGTTCCTCCACATATTGATACCCCAGATGTGCTCCCAGATGAGCTCCAGGGGTTGCTGCTGTGAATGTATCCAAACTTGGAAACTTGTCTGGAGATGCAGGGCACTCTGCTCAATCGGAGCAGTCAAAAATGCTTCTGATCTTTCTGAAGCTAGCAGATCAATATACTATAACTGGCATAGGTTTTGGAGCTGCAGGGGGATTGAAGGGTATTTATTTCAATCTGTTTTAACACATCCTCCTCCTGCATTTGCTATTGAGTGTGTTAAAGTTGGTTTAAAGGTAAAACAAATACCAGAAGGGGAAAAATAGTTATGAACTGTTTATGTATTTAATCATTTCTTTGGCATCACCAATTGTGTCTTTACAACTTAGCTCACAGCTGAACCCACACATAGAGAATTAGGCAAACAGGTTACTTGTATCACAAGCAAGTGAATCAAGTATTGAGTTCCCATACTTAGGCTGAAGTTTCCTGAAATATGCATTTTAATGCTGATAGTCTAACTGTGAAGGAGACAGAATAAAGTGTCACCAAATGCAATCGCTCTTTTAAAAGAGCCTACTGGAGAAAAAGCTGCACAACCATACAGAGATAAGATATTGTAGTGGATTATCACTTAGTACAGTATCTTGGTGTTCAAGGTTCTTCGATTAAACATCATTCTGTAAATCACACAATTCTTTTATTACAAAACCTGCAGAGGTTGGAACACAGACAATAAGACTAAACACAAAAACAAATTGATGATGCAGCTACATAAAGAATGGTGACAAAAATTATTTCCCAACATTTGCAAATTAAAATATAGTGATTTTTTAATATTCTGTTTTGACTTCATATATGAAAAAACAAAGGTTTTTAGGAATCTGGAACAACTGGCAAATAATCAGAGCCAATATTCTGGCTTCTGTCAAAAAATGTCTGATGAATTAACCACTAATTACCAGCAGACAAGAGGGAGCGAATGGCCTCCTCTCATTGGTGACTGTTCTTATGTTTAAAATGTTTTTTTTTAATACTGTAACTAAAGACTTCAAGAATTGACAATTAGAGTCACAATATCTTAACCGTGTTCCTCACAGGCGGATGTAGGCTTTTTGTTTTCAATTTTTTCACAGACAACACTTAAAAGAGGGTTATAAGAGGGTTATAAGCCTTATAGACAGTGCAATGGGAAAGTGAGTGATGTCTCTCTGGGCAAACCCAGTGTCCTATCTAGAGTGTTCTAGTTTGAGTGCTGAACATATTATCAGATTAAACCTCTTTCTTTTAAGCTTATTCATCATGTCAACTCAGAATCACTCAGAACAATATTTCCATTATCTATATTTGGGTTTGCTGTGACTCATAGTGGTGTAGTGGCATGGGGTTGGAACAGCTTCTGCACCAGAATAAAACAAACTTATAGAGAGAAAGATGAAACTTAATAGAAATCACTCCAGACGTAAGAGCTCTCTGGAGTGTGGATCCAGGATATCACACCGAGGAAAGACAGAGCTGAAAATTGCCAATGGCTGCACTGCAACATACCTGTGCAGCCAAGCTGCACAGCCAAGCTGAAATATTACAGCCAAGGTGAAATATTACAATTATGCTGTTAATTTAGTAGGTAATTAAGTAAAAACCAAGGATTGCGTTTGACACTCTTGATATAGTGGATCCCAGGTCTATAATCTTTAAAAGGATAACAAATCCTAGTCACTGATATCAGGTGATGAGAATGATTTGGATTAGCTTCAACTGGAAAAATCCATCAATCTAATGAATATTTGGAAGGGCTCTTCATGGCACTCTTAATAATTGCAGTGAAATGTCTTATTTTCTGTCTGTTTTATCTCTTTATCTTTTGTTGGTCTGATATGAAATGCCATTTAAGACTAAAACACTGGGAGTAATAAAGAACATGAATTGATCTGTTTTCAAAATCTTTGTTAGTACAATAAGAAAGTTTGACTTTAGATCAATCTTATATTGTTATACCACCCTGGCTTTTTTACATAATGGCCCACTAGAGAAATATTTTGTTCATGAAGCATTTTAACTTTTCAGTGCATCTGTTGCACGTTGAATGATTCATAATGCATAAATCAGTCTTTTCTGGAACAAAGATAAGGTTTTGGATGTCATCCTTATCCCCCGAGCAAGCTTCAAAAAGGGAAACCTACACACTAATTCCGTTTTTTTTAAAAAACATTGTGGCCTTTTTAATATTTCTGTATAGCCTCCTAACCTTTTCTTTGTGAAGTGTCTTGTGGTAAAAAATAAAGAAACAAAAAAAAGAGCAAACTAAAGCTTAGAGAAAATGACAAATTGCTGTCTGCTTGATAAGGTTAAATTTAAATTATCCTTTTTATGAACATGGTAACCCTCTAATTGTTTTAATTGTCATTGTTAAAAAGACCTGTTTATCGTTATGTGATTTCTGTTTTGTTTTTTCTTTTCATTGGTGGTGTTCAATGATTAACAGTAAGCTATTTAATTACACCTCTTCTGTCAGAACCCACGATGAACAATTGACTTTAAACTGCAAGAACTTTTCTACATGCCTGGAAAATAATGTGGGTGCAGTTTAAAAGGCATGTTATCCTTGAACATCTTCAAAGATTTCCTAGAGAAATCAAATCTTCCTTTTAAGAAATAGTTATTCACTAGATTTGTATTTAAATATTTAACTTTTATTCTTGCATAACATATTTAACATACTGTATTAGAAATTTATCATATTTCTTGCTCCATGTCCCTTTATTGTTTTTATGGCTGTTTGAAGTACTAATCACCATTTAAAAAAACACATACTGTAATTAGATAGCTCACAAATCAAATCCTGCACCTTTTACTCTATTTCTTACAGTTTTCCCTCTTCCTTTCTTTCTACCCAAAATGAACCAGAAGTGTTCTTGAACAGTACTTCAATATCAAATGTTAAATTCTGTAACTATAAGGAAGAGTTTGATACCAAGATAATTCATACTATTCATACTATTTAAGTGTCTGCTACACTTCTGCCTCACACTGGGGGGTTCAAACCATTAGGCGCAAACTCGGAAATGGCATAAGCAGCACACATTTTTTTGACTGGTCCATTCACCACCAAACCACTACCTGCTACTCACAGTGAGCTAGTATGAATCATTTAAAAGACTGTTTTGGAGAATAATATGGATAACAAATAACGCTTTAAGCCTAAACACAAAAAAAACAGAACACATGCTAAGAATTGTGATGAGGACTGCAATGAAATGCGTTGTCAACCACTCTGTTTCATGACTTCCCACGTGTGACTCAAAGAAAATGTTTTATCAACACAAGCAACTGCTCTTGGTGTACATCAAGAGTGAAGCCAGATCTCAAGCAGGAAGAGTAGTCAATTCTATTTTTTTTAAAAAGAGTTCTTTCTGTTCCACATGCAATTCTTTGTCATGCATTTAAATATGTGCCAATAGAAATGACCTCTGCAGCTTCACAAGTGAGAGCTGGTCATCTTCCTCTAGAAGTTCCATCTGCAGCTTCCAGTGCCACATAACAGAATTTATTTATTGTGCCTGACCTTTTGTCTGTGTCGTGATGCCTCAGCAATCATGCAGCTCACCACAACATCTACTACATTTCTGTCACTATCATTAAATTGTGGGGGGAAAAATCCACCTTTGAGTCAACATATTCTATAGTGCAGAATGAGACCATAGTAATTGTTAATTCATTAACAAGGGCATTTTCCTGGTCCCCCTAAAACACAAATATTCAAAGGATCTGTGGTTATTATGGGGAAAAAATCACTATATAGCCTTCCTGTGTAACAACATTTTCAGAAAGATTTTGTCTGCAACAAAGTGTCAAAAAACACTGCAAATGAAGTTGAGTTGCAGCTTTCACCATCTAAGTTTATTAGCTTGTATAACCTCTAATATTCTGTAAAAACCAATCAGAAATGAGTAATAATAGTACAGATAAGTACAGTAATGTAAGACAGTGTGGTATATCTCGTTTTGCAACAAATATCTTACCATCACAACTGGCAAGCCAAACTCTGGCAATGGGTAATAATTTAATTGGTCCCTTAGAGTTCCTCTTAAAGTGGGTTAATTATCATTTTTTTAACATTGACCTTGGCTTTTAACAGGCCAGCCACATCTCTCTTCCAGGCTGTTTACAACATTAACAAGGTTAATTGTATCTCTGGCTTCTGAAATAACTTTTTTATTTGTGAAGTCTTCAGTAAGCTGCTCAGTACAAACTGTGTGGTCCCACTCTAAGAGTCCGTGACAGTATCTAGATCACATTTATTCCCACATTTATTAAAGCTAACACTAACCTTGCTGGCAGGAAGTGTGATTAAAAAAGTCAACTTGTAAAAATAGTCAGTTCATTTATATGTGAAACTGAAATCACTTTAAAGTGTTTTATAGTGTGTATTGGGCAACGAATAGTTTAATATCAATGTCACTGTAGGAGAAATTCAGGAAACAGTTCCAAAATATTTGTTTTTATTCTTCTCTTGACAACAAATATTAAAGTTTTTACAGCTAAATGAGCACCACATTAAGCATACCCACATTTAAGGCACTGAAAGCCCTGTATTACTTCAGACATTTCAAGTGGAGATTGGTCACTGGTCGGACCGCAATCCAGTATATTGGTAACACATCTGCCCGGTTTAGAGTAAGAGGAGAGGTCTTCACAGTGAGACATTTCCAAATACAGTATTCAGGCTTGTGAACCTCTGTGTCATCTGTAGATTGCCTTTCAGGGAGCTGTCATGATCTGACCCCCCCCAATAAAAAACCTATATGAAGAAATAAAAAAATGCGCCTCACAGAATGTTATGAGTAATGCATGACACGGACTCTGCAGGAGAAGATTTGTCAGGCGGGCCAACACAAATCAAGGCAACTCCAGAAGAGGAGCTGAATTCCTAATATCTTAATGCAATTCTAGACTTTGATGTTTTGGCACTTTTCCTCTGGAGGGAATATTTAGAGAGATGACTATTTTTCAGGTGGTGCCTACCCGAGTGACCATTGAATCATGCTGTGAAGATTATGTTGTCTCCGTTTATACAAAATGGTAATGTTGCCGCATCATGAGATTTAAGCAAATAACAAAAAGTTACATGTAATCCTTTATAAAAACCTGAAACAGAGCTTGTGAGTGACCTCTCTACTCATCTTGTAGATTTTAATGTCTTTTTGGGAGAAAATTGTGTTACTTAACTGCAGAATGTTCAAAAGGCTATAGTTAGGCTTCCTTTTCACTTGTGTTGCTTATGTCAAATGTTTTGTTTTCAATTTTGATAGTCGTAAAAGTTTGTCATCTTCTACACATTCTTCACAATTATATTTCTAAGTACTAATTTCTAGCTAATGTGTAATATTTCTAAGGTCTCTGATCCTTAATTTGGTCTTAAAAACCTCATTGAATCAAAATCTCAGGAAACTAAGTCAGAAACCTTTTATTTGCTTTCAGGAAATATGTATTAAAACATTTATTATTTACATTTTAATGAAAATTGACAGTAGATTTGGACCAATCCTGTGTGGAATGTGTTATTGTTTAAAGTGGATCTGAAACATTAATTTACACCTAGTCTGTGACTGGCCCCAAGGATAATGTTTCATCCTCTTAAATGTGGTTAATATCGTCCAATAAAAAAATAACAGAAACACTGGAGATTTCTGAAACATTGTTTCTCCTGTGTTTGTGCTATAATAAATCAAACCGTTTATCAGTCATTTATTAGATATAAATAGCCTAATTTCCAGAAAGTGATTTTAGGTCAATGCATCTTTATTTTTTATCATTGTTTTAAAAATGTAATTTAAATGTATCAGTTGCATTTTCACAGTGTTAAAAGTTGGGTAAACTATATGAGAAATAGCATTCCATTAGTAATTGCACAGTATGTCTGATTAGATAGACTGGTGTTTTTCCTTAAATTCGCTTTTTATTCTGACATTACACCAAAATCCATACCCATTTTTAAAAAAATGCATTAATTCCTTATTTTTTGCAGTTCTCCATGGCATCCTACAATTTAGTTTGCAAATAAGGATTTGTTTGGAATTATTTGTCAATGATATAATTAAATAGAGGATTTAAATTTTCAAACCCATTACACCACAAAAGAGGTCAAGTTTGCAATAGAATGGAAGGACAAGCTAGCGTTCCCTGCTTTTGTGTTATATTAATGTAAAATTAACCTGCATTGCTTGGTTCATCATTGAATTATAATACAAACTGTAATCACACATCTTAATTTGTTACACATTAACAATGTGTGAAAGCTTCCTGTGGCAATTTGTTTTTATCAAATTAAAATTGAATGTCTATTAACTCCTCTATATTATCGCTTGTGAGCCAATATAATAATTACAATTATAGTTATATAAAAGTTTGCTCTGCCAGTACTGCTATATGACATTTATGTCGCTAATGTTTTCTTTTTAAATTAGCTACAGCTAAACAAAGGAGGGAAAGGGTTAAATTGGTTGTAATTTTAACCCTTCTTTCACATTGCCTGATGCCCATATTAGTCAAAAAGATGATCATTTAAAGAGTCAAAAATAATGTTAAATTGTGGTTTATTCAATCACCAAACTTAGGCACACCTCTTTTATAATCTGTAGACAGCCGTAACAATGAAGGCGATTCAGTGAATTCAAGGTTCTTTTTTTTTCATCTCCAAGATTTCTTTTTTCCAGCAGCAATTACTGCATCTAATAAATACTTCTTTTGGAATCATTATACATTTTTGTGGAATATAATATTAATCTGTTTGAAGTTAATTTTTATCTTGAATACTTTACAGTTACTACTGTTAAAGACTACAAAATATGCCAAACCAAACCTAAGTACTAAGTACTAAGCAAATCAGTGCTAAGCCTTATATTTGGTGCTAATTTGCAACTCTAGAATATTGTGTAAAAATACTTTAATATATATAATTAACATAATTTCCTATAGTTAATATCACATCACACAGTTCTATTATGAGCAATATGTTCATTAATTAAAAAAAATCTTTAAAAAGGGTTAAGAGATTTCAGTCATAAAATGCACTTAATTGGTTAAATATACAGTAGTCATAAATATACAGTAGTTGATTTGTGTAATACTGGCAAAACACACACCACAGTTTAAACTCTTAAAGTTCAACTTTATTGTGTCATATACAGTAGAGAACTACAGTATGTGCTAACCTTCTCCATTCAGACCCTAATAGAATAAAGTGAGGCGGTCCACAGCAACAGAATTTTCAAAAGAAAACGTATTTTGCTCAAATCAATGTAAAAGACAAAGTCAAGGGTGACAACACCCAATAGAAACATAAAATAATAAAACCTGTTTAAACTTCACAAAAATGTACCATTTAAAACTAAACTTCCATGGATAAATGGAGATAAATCTCTTGCCTTCCAAAGTCCAGTGGAGTTTCTGTTCTTGAGCATTTAAACACAGTGACTCCAGGAATTTAAGAGGTACATGTAGGTGTTTTACATGAATCGAGATGAGTATTGGCAGCTTACTGTATTAGATATGACAGCACATTTATAAAGCTATGAATTATTTCATTACACGTCTATGAGAAGGGGACTTCAAATGGCTGAATGAAATGTAAAAGGGTATCTCACTGAAATGAAATGATCTGCACTTACCAATGAAAGAAGCTTCAAAATGTGTTTAAAATGTGATCTGCAAACGTTACACTTAAGAATCAATAAACTATTTTTATAGCTTAAGATTTCTGTAACTTAAACCTTTTCTTCATTTACGACAACTGTACTTTGACCCTTGTTCAACATTTTCAATAGTAATTCAAATGTACAAACTTGGTATGTACATAGATCTTATAAATTAAAATTAGGATTAAAAATACAAAAAATCCATTATTTATGACCAGAGATTAGATATTAATATAAACAAAGTAATTAAGGTAGAAGAGCAAAATTATCCTCTGCACTGTAAGCATAAAGAAATAGGCAACAGTATGTTAAAACATTGAATGGCAGTTTAGAAGATTTTCAAGGAAAAGCGTGTCTTTCAATTATATTTGTGTGATATTTACTATGTATGAATATCAAGAAGTTACATAAAACAAAAATGACATTTTCATGTATCTTTTACGCAAATTAATTTAAAGTACTCTTGCCATTCACAAACTCACTCATCTACTTTGGCAGATTTATTTATAGGTTGTTGATGTTAGAAACGTACTTTATATAGCCGGAACAATGAATCCCTGTTTAAATATTTTCATGAATAAGAAATGTATTTGAAAAGGACTTTAGAAAGTGTGTGCTACGTTGCTTGTCTATTATACTATGCTTTCTTCATGCTTTGATTAATAAATGTTACAATTCTTTAAAAACATATTTTTAATTTTGGGGTTGCTATGACAATTAACAAAGTTATTTTGAGCGCCCAATTTTGCTAAATGAAGTCTTTTAGCGATACATGGGTTTCAGAACCTCGGACAGCGCCTCCTGCATATACAGTACCTCCTGTATACTGTAGCTTTACCCTTACCTCCAATGGTTGTTTCTTAGTATTAGTGGATATAGCATTTGACCAGCACTCACTTTATGTATTTCGTTTTCTTAAAACTTTTTTCCAACAATCATTTTAATCCTGCATGAAAGGTAGTGAATCATCATTTTAAACTTTTTGTTTAACTTATCTTCAAATGTATTCTGCATTTATCGCTGTGCACGTATGCAGACAGATCAAACTAAAACGGGAAAAAACTCGTAAAAACTTTTAATTAGGCACATATAAGGACAATTTTGAGTTTACATGATATATTATCACTGAGGGCAACTCCACTTTGGGTATTAATTTTGTTGACTTAATTTACACTTCAGATCCAATTCTACTGTTTTCTTTTTTTGCGGATACTTGTAAGTAGGATTTGACCGAAGTTGGTGAATAGCCTGACATTTGAAACCAAGGTAGAACAGCGACCTCTACAGTTAAACATAAAACTGTGCCTGCTGACAGGCACGCTTAGAAATCATTACTGGTGACATCAATGAAACAACCGATACCACCCAAATTACTACAAAATCGTTAGCATGTTGGGGGTGTACGAGAACTATAAATGAGGAGCCTCAACATATCGGACACACAACTTCGAAAGCTGCGTGGATACGTTAGTGTGCCTCTCCAATCAAACCTCTGTAAGAACGTCCTCAGCACTATTGTCATGTATTAAAAGTACGTGCAGAGGAAGTGCATAGGAAGAACAGAAAGACTTTCTTGTAAAGAAAAGTTAGCCTGCAATATTTTAACAGCAGGTAAGTTATGGTGGTTTTTTTTTTTCCAGGCATTTGGTTTGACGCTGTTGTGCCCACATCTTTGTCTTCAAGTTTCGATATGTAATGGTGATTACAATCAACAAACTAAGAGTGTTAAACTTTTAATATTATCGACGAGATTTTACATGTGCATGTCTGCTTATGAGTTTTTACGTCTTTAGATGTCAGTAGGTTTCTTTACAGTCGGGAAACAGAAGTATGTACAGTAGTACAAACGGGACCTCCTTACATTAGTTTCGCGTTCTCTGAACCTGCAGTTCTCATGCAACTCTGATTTCTTTATTTCGTGCAATTTTGAACTTTATTTAGCAATATTATTAATTTATTATTTAATAAACAGCGGCACGTCTTTCCATCTGCTTAGTGAGTTCTGCTTTAATAAAATCTTAATCTTTGTTTTAGGTCCAAGGAAACCAGCATCACTATGAGGTCTGCCTGCTTGATTCTTCTAGTGTCTCTCACTGTTTGCAATCTCACTGTCAATCTGGGACAAAATATCCCTGATGAAAGCGACAAGGAAGAACGAGTGCCCTTAGATGATATACTACAGAGAGCACAGAACATCATCTTCAGATCTCTACTGAAAAAGATCGAAGATGAGGACAAACTTAATGGTATGTAGCTCGTTATTTCGCAGCTCTATTCACAAACTTCATCGAAAGCTAAAGCCACAAGCAGATAATTGTGCCATTGTACAGCACGCTTTCATTTCGTAGAAAAGGAAACTTTTTAATGACTCTTTTCATTTACTTTGTTGCAGTTTTCATTGCTTTACACATAACCATTTCAATTTATGGCAGATTAAATATCTGGGATTCACGATACGGTTGTCATGTATTTATTCCGCGATACTTATGCGTTTTGTTACGCATTTTGACCATACACAGATATGGTATACATACACAGTATATTAAATAAATAAATAATACAACATACACCGACAGCTGTGAACACGAACACATTCTATTTATATAATGAATACAGGTCATTCATCTGGTTGTCCTGTTCTATTAACTCAATTCTGTTTCACTTAAGCCGTTCTAAGATTGTTTTAAACAAGTCTTATATTAATTTATTAAAAGTCGAGGCACACACGTTTCTATATCAAATGCCATATTATACTTCAGCTCCTGTAAACTATTTTCGACCAGAAATAGAAATCGACACAAAGCAGGCCAGTTTTTCAACAGAACGAAAATAAAACGCAATTCAATCAAATTCTTTCACTACATGTAGTATACGAGATTTGCTTTTGAAACGTGGTTTATTTAATTCGATTGCACAACGGAGAGTCGAGTCGTTGAACTATGTTAGATATAATGGCCCAAAACGCACAAATGATAATCGCTGATTTATGCCACCATGAGTATAATGTTCAGATAATAGCTCTAAAAATTAAAAACCTCAAGATGTGTCATCTTTTAGAAGTTCGCGCTTACTGTGGTTGGTAAAGTAATTGGGTTACAATTATACTGTTGAAAACTAATTTCAGGTTCCACTCGGTGTATTGCACAAACTCTAATGCTGTCTGTAGGTTTTTTTTAAAAAAAAATAACTCTTATCTTCTTTTTCTTTTCTTTTTTTCTCGTACTTCTTTCACTTACAGATCAGGTCTCTTCGCAACAGGAGTGGCTTTCTAAGAGGCAGCATCCTGGCAAAAGGTACCAAGAAGACATTGAGAAAAGGCAACACCCGGGCAGGCGCGAGGAGGACGAAGATTTAAGATACCCCGACTTCGAGAAAAGGCAGCATCCCGGCAGACGGGAGGAGGACGATGACTACTTCGAGGAGCAAAAGCGACAGCATCCTGGAAAACGAGAGGACGAAACAGACGATTATGTGGAACTGCAAAGGCGTCAACATCCGGGTAAGCGGTCCCTGATGGACCAGTATTCCGACGCCACAGATTCTCAGATGGGTTACCAAAGTGACATGTCCAAAAGACAGCACCCAGGTAAACGCTACCTGTCGTACAATAAACGACAGCACCCGGGCAGGAGAGAACTGGAGAATGAACTCGATGCTGGGGACCTACAGGACTTGGAGAAACGGCAGCATCCCGGGAAGAGATATTGGGACATCAAAAGCCCAGATTATATCAACAACCTTCCCTGCGATATCAAAGACCCCGTAAAGTGCAACAAGGCTAGTCTGTTGCTAGAGCTGCTTGATAACGTCAACAAGAGCAGAGCTGAAGAGAAGAGACAACACCCAGGCAGGAGGTTCGCTTTTGACGACGATTTGACGGATCAAGAGTAAAAAGGCAGAGGCAAAAGAGGGAGAGTACTGTAATGTAAAGAAAATACATGCATTCCTATAATAAAGATTATTTGGTATTTGTTTAATTTAATGATTGATTTACCCTTTTTCTCAGACCACCTGATTCAGTTTCTCTGGCAATCCGATTAATCACTAGAAAGTACAGTAATTAGGGTGAGCGGTAAGAAGCTTTAAAAAGTTAAATTGAAAGATTAGTTTTTGTAACCATATTGCCATGAATTGAGACTATTACAGATAACCACTCAGACATACCCTGTAAATGACAGAAAATGTAGTTCTGCACAGACGTTTTTTCAGTGAGTATAGAACAAATATTTTACAACACAGCTTTCGTACAGAGCAGTTCTCATACATAGTACGTATTCTCGCGTCAAACATCATAATAATATAAACGGAAGTTAAAGGATATTGCGACGACAGGAGGGCGTTTGTGCAAAAACCTGGTCAGTAATACGGAATTTATGCCATCCATTGGTTAACTGGATTGATTACGCAGATCAGAAATTTTGGATTTGAATATTTGAATTGAGTAGGGTGTTGCGCAACACAATACTGCTGCCATTTCTTTTTCACTTTGATTTCAATTGCCAGTAAAACTTTATCATCACATGTGGCCTACCTATGAAATAAAGTGTTTCGGAAAGTAATACATAGACCTAGTTTTCGTATCTGTGTATCTGATTTTCTCACTTAGCTTTGACCGGTGTTAAATGAAATTTCAACCGCATAAAATACAAATTTGCAATGTTCCTGGCAAAACAAAATGGGTCCCCAAATTATTTTTCTACACAAAAGCTCCTGTATGATTTGAGACAAATGTTTATTCTGTAAAGAATTATTTTAGTAAAGCTAGAGCTTGCTTTGTAAATGACTGAACTATAGTGACATTATGTACAATAAAATGAAATGCACACATACTGTACTGACAGATGTGACATTCAAAGGATTGAATAACCAGCCTCATGTGTTTCATTGTTTGCTTTACCCATTTTAGTTAGAAATTACAGAGAATTAATTTATTCTTAAAATACACTGAAAGTGTAAAAAAAGCACAGTCAAATTGATCAGCTGTCCATGAGGTGACACAATGATTTTACGAGATAATTATCATTCTGTTAATCTGATGACCTTTCTCAAAAGCATTAAAGCAAAACAAAGAGACATGCATACTGGGATTTGGTGAATCCACCCCTCTGTGCTGGTATGGTGATATTAGAATCTTTCTCTATTGCTTCACATCAGCAAATCACCAGTAATATGTTGTAAGCATTCATCCAAGCTTCACCAACAGGGTACCTACAATGTTATAACTTGCTTCTACCTCTGTGAGATGTGTTCCTTAATTGTCTGCATCTTTTAATCTCTGTATCTTTCTGATTAAATAATAAGCACATCTGCATCAAGCCTTAAATTTATATGGAGCTCCTTCAGTTCAATTAAAGAGAGACCAAATCAGAAAAAAAAGGATTTCAGGGCAAAACCAATGAATTTGAAGAAAACCAAAGTAAACATTTCTAAAAGTCATTACAGCATCAACAAGCAGTAGAGGAAGACTGAACTGCTTGTATAGGATGCTGAGGCTTTATTTTCAGGCATAATTCCTGTGATTAATACTTTTCTGCAATAGTTTAGCTATTACATCTGCACTTTAACACAATAAATAACAGCAACAACACTAGAACTACAAAAACATGTGTCTGCTAATATGGTTTAATCTGCGTAATTCTCACAGTTCCATAGAACTTTTTTGTGACCAAGATAATATGATGCATTTTTCTCTGCAGTCCAAGATCTACTGTATATAGCAGAGTGAAAATTAGAGGAAGCTAGACTGAACACTTCTTATAACTCTTATTACTATATGCCAACACAGCAAATGTAAAACTCAGTCATCATGAAAATCTGGAATTGTGCTTGAGACACTGGGCACTAGGGAATAGTCAGGAACCATAAATACTTCTAGCGGCAATGCAAGCTGCTGGTGGGAGCATCCTATTTTTACCTAGTGTAGAACCCAGAAAATACTTCAATCATTTAGTACTGTAGTAGTAATTCAGCACCCTTTTGTACAAAAAGAAAAACAAGCTATTAGTTCATTAAACTAGCAAGAAACATATCAGTGTCAACTGGGCCGTTGCTATCAAGAATGTATTAAGCATAACCATGCTGGTGCCTTTACTCTCTACGAAATACACAAACTACTTAATTATTAATAGCATCAGAAGTTACAAATAGGTGTCTACTTAATGGCTGATCTACACTTTGTTTTCAATGAGTAGTCAAATACACACTCACCTATTCAACATATATCTTCCAAATCATCCAAAATTAAGAAGGGTGACAAAAATCTTTTGTAATACTAAGTTCTCACAGCATCTATAGCAAGATTAATGAAAAATAAATGAGAACAAGGACAGGTACAAAAAGAAGAGTTTAAAAAATGACAAATCCAGTTCAAGAGGTCCATGACTAAACCACAGGAAAGACTGACTTTGCATGTGGGATGATTCCCTGTTCAGAAATGCAAAGGCTATTGATTGTTGCTCCTTAGCAAAGGCAATTGGGCTGTAATCAGGCTTAGCATGCTAATGGAAATGTATGCTGTTTAGCTGTCCATTCTTTAATAGAGCTCAATAAATTAATGGTTCCATGCAGATCCACTGGAGCTCTATTTTGCATCAAAGCAGATAACTGAATTTATAAATAGGTGTGAACCTTAACACTTCCCCAGGTCTTCAGAGAAAACAAATTGTTCACTCAATTAAACCTGACAGTCAATCACTTAGTTAGAACACATCAACATTAATCTAGTGGGTTCCTGATAAGTGTGTGCATATATACATACATAATTTGTACATTTGCAATTCCAAAAAGTTATATATTGACACACCAATATCAATACTACAACTAATCAAAGTGAGCAATATTGGACCTAGGATATATGTGATATAGCACAGCTATAATTATGTCAGTAAACAGGATGAAAAATACCTTACAATTGCTTATCACCTTCAGGAAGAGACCAAATTGTTTTACCTTTTGTTTCAGGTAAAACCAGGCATCAACACATCCAGGATTAACACCAATGCATTATTACAAGACATTAGCTTTGTGGCATTACCAAGATAGAAACACTACAGTATAATGAGAACATTTTTTTAAATGTCCAAGTTGTCCAGTCATATCAATAGCAGGATCAAGCAAACTCAATATTTCATATATAGTAACTCATTATTCAAGGAAGGCATCCTTCATACTGTAGCACACTGTAGTGCAGTGTTACAAAACATTGTATATATGTATTAATCAAGTATTCACCTTGTACATATATTGAGTATATAACCAGCATGTATCCAGTGAAATATATAAATATAATTTATATATAAAATAAGTTAAATATTCTGAAACTATGTTTATTTACCTCTTTTTACCTTTTAAGGTGACACACATCACATCTATAAAATTCTTCTTTTTTGTAGGGGTTTGTTATTTTACAGTTATTTTACATTTTACCTTCTGAACAGTAAAGTAAAACAAAATTGTCTTCATTTAGTTACCTTGAGTAATAGATCAAAAGGAATAATCTCAGTCTTTTACAAGGGAGGTAAAATACTAAAGAAATGAAACATACAACTAAAGCCAGTATTTGGTACACAAAAACTACAGAAATAATAATAATAATAATAATAATAATAATAATAATTATAATAATTGCTTACACTTATATAGCGCTTTTCTGAACACTCCACTCAAAGCACTTTACAGGTAATTGGGACTCCCCTCCACCACCACCAATGTGCAGCATCCACCTGGATGATGCGACGGCAGCCATAATGCGCCAGAACGCTTACCACACATCAGCTATCAGTGGGGAGGAGAGCAGAGTAATGAAGCCAATTCATAGTTGGGGATTATTAGGAGGCCATGATTGATAAGGGCCAATGGGAAATTTGGCCATGACGCCGGGGTTACACCCCTACTCTTTTCGAGAAACACCCTGGGATTTTAAATGACCACAGAGAGTCAGGACCTCAGTTTTATGTCTCATCCGAAGGACGGCGCCTGTTTACAGTATAGTTTCCCCGTCACTATACTGGGGCATTAGGACCCACATGGACTGCAGGGTGAGCGCCCCCTGCTGGCCCCACTAACACCACTTCCAGCAGCAACCTTAGTTTTTCCCAGGAGGTCTCTCATCCAGGTACTGACCAGGCTCACACCTGCTTAGCTTCAGTGGGTTGCCAGAATTGCCAGGATTGTAAATAGATCATTACAATCATATATTTGTATGCAAATATTAAAAAAATGTCGTCTAGACAAGATATGGGAAGGAATAACAGGAGTGGTGGAATTTCCAATAGTTTTAAATAAGATCTTATATTTGGTCATAGAACAGGTTATGTTGAACAGAATATAATCATATTTTCATATAACATTCAATAGATTCAATAGATTTATTTGAGTGCATATAGCAATAAGTTGTTGTTAAGTTATGTTAACATTAAAAATGTAAGTGCTTAGTAAATGGGACAGTACCACCATTAAATTTTATTAACATAATCAGATTTTGCTTTTTCCTTATTACTTTCTCTAACAGTCACAGGCTTAAATTCTTTTTGAAGTTTACTGTAAAAAGGACACATAGGTCTTGGCGTTTCTACAGTATGTCTTATACTATGTGAGCACTATCAAAGAGTGGCTGGTGCTTTGATGAGTTTACCGTACCTCTCTAATTACTCTGTCAGCGAACAAGGTGTTCTGTATGTAAAGAAAAAACAAATTCAGGTCAGCCCAACTGAATAAGTTCATTCATTCATTTGTACAAAAGCTGGAGTTAATGGATGTTTCTTTGTGGCTGTAAAAGCAGTACCTGCGAATGCTGAAGAGCTTCTGAACGGAACAAAATGCTTAGAAACAGAACTGGTGCACTCCATCTGTTTTTTTAACAAGGAGGAAGGGGGCAGAGGTTGTGACCAATGTCATATATAAAATCACTTTACTGATAGTGCTTAGTGTGGATTAGCCCAGCACAGGCTCATATGAATGTAATATCCAGCTGCAAAAGGGCACAAATGAAGTTTTCTACCATGGACTTCAAATAAGAGCATTATCTCTTAAGATCTTAATTTATACATATTGGTCAGGTGCATAAAACACACAGGTGTTTTTCTTCGTCTAATACATCCTGCCTCTGCGAACAGGATATGATGCTCTAGGTTGATCTATAAGCCCAGCAGAAATGGTACTGTACCTGCTGAGTATGCTTTTGAAGTCCAAAATGATGGTTGAAGATTATCCCCCAATGCTCAGTTTTCAGTCAAAAAGATACATAAACAAGGCTGAAAATGAGACCTTCAAAACTACTCCTGTTCCACAATGATTTGGAAGAAAAAAATGCATTTTTCTAAATCTGGGTGTCATAAATCCAAACTGATTTCTACTACAGAAATCTACTACTACTTCTACTACAGTGCACACACATACAGTTCTTAAGCAATTGAGAAACATTTAATGAAGATTCTTAGTATTTTATGAATAACTGGTATTTTAAAAAGACGACTTTTTCCTCACTCTATCACACCAACACATTTTCTTTCTTGTTCCTGTGTCATCACTTCATTCATTCAAAACAAATAAAATATCATTCAGATGTTTTTTTTTGTATGGCCAATTCTGTATAGTCACATTTTCAAAGGGTTTATTTTAAATTATCTTTCAATTTTCCCTCTATTAAACACCTAAATCAAGGTATAAAGGCTTGTTACGTTGCTAACAATCTGAAAATTGAGGTGTATTGTACTTATTTTAAATTGCTTTATTTTATAGACAGGTTTATTACAAGATCCTGCACAATTGTCTAGAATTCCATGTAATGCTCAAAGTACAGTATAAGGATTAATGTGGCACATTAACAAGAGACAGAGACTGGAAGGATTAGTGGGGGGAAAAGTCACAACCTTTACTTAGCATGGCTCAAATATTGCCAAGTTTGACCTCAAGTCAAGGTATAGATCAGCTGCACTAAGAGAAGAGTGATGGTGGTACTAAGGCAAATGTGAGGCCAAGGAATCAATTTTAAAAGCTTCTAGCAGCCCTTATTATTCTACTAAGCACATGTCCAGTAGAATAATAAGACAGTCTCAAAGGTTTATGTGCAGCATGTGGAGTAGTGAAATCACAAGTCCCTCTACGACAGGAAGACCACTCCAGAAACACACTCCCCCGGAAGGGAAGGTACTTCAGGGACTGAAATAAGACTTCTGTCCTACCGAATCTTGATTTATTTCTGAACATATAAGCCATTCAAAATAATTGATATGGAGGAGGCAAAAAAGCAAAGATGGAACTTGAATTTCTCCAGTGTCTTTGTAAATGTAATCAAAATGTAATGCTAAGAACTATAGGATTTCCAAGTGTGGCGAGTGGTGCTGCGTTATTTACAGGATCTTAAATGTAAGGCGAGTCAATTGCACCAAACAAAGCGAGTATCATTCTATTCATTCAAACATGTTTTAATGTAACTTAATGATGGACAGTGTAAATAATAATGTACTGTGCTGTTTCACAGAGTTCTGCAAAATGAACGTTTGGATTCCAGCTGGTCTATCCTACTATTTGTTCTGGTAACAATACTTAATACATAAAGAATGAGCTTGAAAGGGGTTGTAGTCAATCTTTAATTACAATTAAATGGTGGTGCAAAATATAATTCAGATGAATTAGTATGCTTGGGATTGTACAATAGCACCAACGGGCAAGGATTGTACTTAAAATATTTAACACAAGCAGTTTGCGTATCCCACAATTTCTAGTAAGGTAGTAGGAGGCAGGGTGCTAGTAAGATGTTAACTGTGATGTGCTGTCAGTGCATAGGAGATCTCTTATCTGCCACCCAAGCTCTTTACAATGATTGTCAGGTAAGGTAAGCAAACAGTGAGGTTTGCAAAACATTGTAAATAATTATTAGTAAATAATATCCTATTGCTTTTTGTAGTTTACAAACCACTGAACCATTAAATATACAAATTCAGTGTCAAGCACTTAATTCATCTACCAAACCACAGACTAATCAAGCTGCAGATCAGTTTCCACGCCAACAGAAAAAGAAACAACACCGCACTTCTCATCTACAGTCTGTTTCTCTTACCTGCTTCTAACTTAGCTATTGAGATACACTTATTTGTTCTTTTGTACTTGTGTTTTGCCACAAAATTGCACCAGAAATGGAAGTCTTTAGTCTTTTATTTCTGTCATGTTAGCGTTCTCAGCTGTGTATGAGAAGCATCAAAGGCAGACAGCTGACAACTTATTAAGCAAGTCTGCAGAATATAAGCAAGTCAATTACAGGATATGAGGATAACATGTAATAACCAAATAGACTTAGGGATTTTCACTGTACTGTATTTATCGATTGAGTCCTGGTTTCAGGGAACAATTTCTCTCATACTAAAATAATGTTCTGGAACTGGAGATTTCTAGTGTTCAATGTACTTTTAATTAGCTACAGTATTGTATCCCAGTATTCCAAAATATTAGAATTAGGGGTCACCCATCCTGTCCAAATAAGTGGGAATGGCCCACCATATAGTACATCCCACGAATCTTACAAAAGTAGCAGAAGACCATGCCTTTACTTCAGTGGGATAAGGAAAGAAGGCTGATGTATGTCACTTCACAACAGGCATATCTGCTGGTACAGATACTGTATCTCTGATGTAGTGCTAAAGATAGCAGCAGACCTGGCTAACATGTCAATCTATACGTCCTCAAGGGCTCTTGGGTAGTGGTGGGCAAATCTAAGAAAACATTAACAGTACGGACACTTTAGGCTCCCTGAAGGTACTGAACTACTACCCTCATCTCTTTCAAAGCTGTGTGATCTGCTGCTGGTTGAAGGGTCCTACAGTATATCTCCACATACAGCTCAGTGAATTAGGCAGTGCATTGCTTCTCAGACATTGTTCCTGGAGTACCTCTGTGACTTCTGGACCAGTTCTACTAGATCAGATGTTCTTAGAATTGATGCTATTACATGTTGCAGCTGTAACACTGCTAGAGATGGACCAACCCCTTATAAGGCATTTTTTTCTATTTTTCATAGGATACTATAAATACTGTACATGTCTTTATGGAATTGACAAAGAACTTGAACGGACTTGCAGATTATGTAGAGATGAAAACCTGACATTTCAAAAGGTGACATTTCAGGGAAAAATAAAAGATGGTAAATCTATTAAAACGATTAGGAAGTCTAATATGGACATTAATTCAAAGTATTTACAGCAGAAAGTCCTACAACTTCCAGTTCATATCCCTGGAACACCTCACCATATGGGTCCATACATGATTTATTTATATGTATATAAGAGCACTTCCATAAAGGAAGGCTGGAACATTAGAGCCAGCTTTTGCAAATACGATTTCTCCAGGAAGGTTGCTAAGATATCAACATTTATGAAAGTACATTATTCCTTCTATTTGTTATGATACACAGTAAAAACCTACTACCCGATTGAGCCTATCATTATCCCTTCACAAGAGCACACAACCACAAAGATTTAAACACAATGAACTGTTCTGGATTTTGAATTCATAAACCATGCTTTACAATGGGACAGAAAAATTCAAAGTAACTTATCTGAGACAATCCTTGAGTACCTTATAAATAAACTACTCCTGAAGCCTACCTTACGCAGTACTTTGGAGTTTAACTTATTTTCCGGATCTCTTTTCAAGATCCAGAGACCAAGAATACTATACTTCTTTCCTTGGAGCATACAGTATGTCTGTGCTGGACATAAAGCAGCTTTCTAATGAACAACAGGCAATTTTGACAGACTCTATATACTATGAAGGAACTCTTAGAGTCCACCAAAGAGTAAACTGTAAATCTCCTAGACACAATTTCAGTATTCCGAATGGATATTTTGTCATTTTGCTTTCTTAGTGAATTTCTTAAATGGATATTTAAAAGCAACAAAATAAATAATAAACTGAACTACAAACTCACTCACATTGTGGTGGAAGGCTGAAAATTACCACCTCCCAATATTATATGAAAGGTCTGCAGCTAAATCAGATGAGCAACTACTGCACCTCTCTGTCTATGTAAATCAAAACTAATTGCATGTTATTAGGCATACAGTGCTCTCCTTCCAATTTAATACTGCAAAGCAGTGTATAGAAAACACGAAGCATCTGTACTAGACACACCAATCAGGACATTGTAGTCTCCACTCCTGACATACTGAAGGATTATAATTAAAGCAAAGGTACTGGTTAAACAGGAGGTAATTTTCTTGTCTTATAGCCTGAAGGTGGACAATGTATTGAAGGTGGTTATTAACCATTCACTGCCAGCATCTTTATTCCATTCCAAGTTTTGGACTTTTGGAAAATGACGTTTGATTAACTTAAAACTAATCCATAGCCTTAGGCAATCGCAGTACTTGTTAGATGTTAACCAAAACATGATATATTACAAATTGTTTGGAATATCAGTCTTTATTCTACTCTCATGTATATACATAAGCTTTGTACTGTAGGTAAGCCTTTAGCAAACTGGATAAAGTTTTCCTCAGCCTATGCCTCATCCACTGAAAATTTAGAGTATCATACCTTCCACAATATCTCTGAGGAGAGAATGAAAGACAAACCACTTAGAATTTATCATTTCTTCAGGGAGATGCCTGAAGTGTGGGCAGGTGCATACATTTACAAGCTACTCACCCCTGCCTCCAAATCCTCAGGAGAGAGAGACTTTTCTATGCTAATTTCCAACTACCCTTTTCTAAATGAGCATTGCAAATAGCATCCAATTAATTTTAATTTCACATTTACTTGTTGGCGTTTTTTTAATCGCACCTTCCAGAATATGGAAACCATGCTCTGAAGATACTTAAACAATCAGGATCAAAGATTAAAGTAAAAAACATTCCATTAACTTCAGAAAATAAAATCTGAAAATTGAATGAGAACCATGTGAAAAAACAGATAGTAAAACGTATATTGCACTATTAATAATTATGTTCCATATCTATGGAATTAATTCAATTTTGCTACCATTCACCTTTTGCATACTATTTGTTTTTTACTACTATTCATTTTGCTAATCTAGGTACAACTAAGGACTAGACAGTTGTTAATGCACAATGTTCAAGCTCCCAAACAAACATTCTATTCCCCCTAAAATTCATAGAACACTATTTCATATAAACATAGTAGCAACAAAGATGTTGTATTGAAAGCACTTTAACAGAATTCAACTCAATGCAAGCTTCAATCAGGATCATATATGAAAGCACTAAATAGGAGATTTACAAATATTGTCTAGTTACTGTGTATTCGAAGATGTTGCAGATAAATCATATCTCTGTTCTTGTCTTTCTAACCATTTCATCAAAGACAAATAACATGACTGAGTGTTGAAAATATTTATTGCCATTCTGAATGTACAGAACAAATGTTTCTCCTAACAAAACCAGTCAGCGTTTATCCATCCACCCATTTTCTAACTGCTTCATCCAATTCAGGGTTGCCTATCCTGTAAGCAATGGGCACAAGGCAGGATACACCCTGGATGGGACACCAGCCCATTGCTGGGCACACGCAGACATGCACATACTCACACTAAGAGCAATATTCCCAGAAGCCAATTAACCTACCAGTATGTCTTTGGACACTGGGAGGAAACATGCAAACACTGGGAGAACATACAAACTTGACACAGATAGCACCCCAGGTCATTAATCAAACCAGCACTGTGAGGCAGCAATGCTAATGACTGTACTACTATGCTTCCTGGCAGCAATTATTATGATATGATATTTAAGACAAAAAGAATGATGACATCTTGTACATCAGATACATGGTATCTGAAAAGCTCTATCTTCAGTTAACAAAAGTTCCAACAGTTTCTTCTTAGTACAAAGCCACAAATGATAGCATTCAGTAGTTTAACATTATTCCTTACAAGCTCAATGCAATTTCAGAAGCATAGTTTTGAATTCTGTTGCTTTGCTGTCTTATCCTAAGCACGCAGATCAAATACCATGAAAACTCTAAAAATGCCAAGTATCATTTGCCTTGCCAAACAAAAATTATATTATTACCACCTATTGCTGGTCTTCAGGACAGAAAAGCGGAAATTGGTCTGGGGTCTAAAATGATTGATGGGGCTTTTTAAATTCCACCAGCTCACGTATATACACCTCAGTGGTGCTTCACAGTGGCAGCCTTTTGCAACTTGAACCAATGCTGCCACCCAGTGGTTGAAGAAGAGTTTATATAGGTTATATAGACAGAGATCAAGTTCAAGTTTGTCATTCCAGCCATATATAAGTATACAGTGTATACAGTATACAAAATATCATTCCTCCTGGTCCACGGTGCAATTACAGATAAGACACTGACATGGACAATGTAGACAGGACTAGCAATGCTAATATTAATACATACGATTGTGCAAACTAAGACAGTGGCCATGTACACAGGTTATATACATGGTGTAATTTAACTGTTGCAGAATAGTATAAAACAATACATCACACAATATACACTAAACACTGGGGGGATTTTAAACCTTGTTTCTGGAATTGGAGTGGGTGCAAGTAAGTACCCAGGTGTTGAGAAGCCTAACAGCCTGTGGGAAAAAGCTGTTACAGAATCTGGTGGAGCGAGCCCGTATACTGCAATATCTTCTTCCAGATGGTAGGAGAGCAAAGAATTTATGGGAGGGGTGGGGGTGGGGGGGGTCATCTACTATACTGGAAGCCTTGTGCATACAGTGTTTGTGAAAGATGACATGAATGGAAGAAAGGGATGCTCCAATAATGTTTCCAGCTGCTCATATTTTCTCAGCCACAGACCATTTCAACAAGTCTCCTTTGGATTTCCAGTTTTTAAAAGGCGCATTTATAAAGTGTAAACTAGTTAAAGTGTATCTCCTCAAGAAGCCTTTGGAAAGCAGCCATTTTCAGTTAAGACCAAAATGTATCGTTCCTTTCTAACCATAATTGTATTTCCAAATCCAAACAATGAGTGCAGGTTAGATAGAGGATTTATTCTTAGATTACAACTCTAAACTTTTCAGGACAAACCCAGTCAAATTCAGAATCTTGGGTCTGTGTAAGTGTATAAAAATAAATGGAGAAAGTATCATGCAGAACCCACAAGATCAGCACGTACTGTATGACGGAATACTGTTCAATTCATCAGGAGTTTTATTGATTTGTTCCAGCTCGGCTAACACAGTGGTTAGTACCACTGCCACAGCTCCAGGATCCTTAACTTCATTCCATTTGAAATCCAGTTGGAGGCTCTTGCCTGCGTGAAGTTTGTTTTGTTCTCCCCACCTTCACAGAGGGTTTCATCAACAACCTCTTACCCTCCCAACCACATATAGAGTAAACCCAGCATTATCCATTTCATTAACAAAACGCTCTCTTCATTACTCTGCCCTGTCAGAATTGCTGTGGACTTGTTCCGTGGAAAACTTAGGTTCTGAGTGTCAGTGAGACATGACGCCTCTCTTGGTTGTACTTCTGTGGAAAGAAATTTCCACAATGCATCATGCTGCACAAAGCGATAAGTTTGCTTAATACGAACAGTGCAAAATACAAATCCTTTTATATTCCGTGAAGAACTCACATTGTTATGATTTTGCACTCCTCATTAGTAGAGATTTGCAGGCTGACTTCAGCAGGAACCGTCTTCGACAAGAAGGCAGTGTTTCAGGTGTGAGACGAGAAAACAACACTCACAATAGAAAATCAATTTTAATGCTCAATAAACACAAAATTTCATTTAAAGAAGAAATAAAGGGTTTTTAATTGGAATAAGACTTCCAATTAAATTGGACAGACAGAGACGCAGTTGTCAAGTCAACCTTCATTATGAGTATAACAAAATGTGTATAATGCAAGGTTGTATAAGACCAGCTGCAATCAACACTTAACAAAAACTATAACACAGGCCAACTTTTGATTTCCCATATTATCGGTGGCACTCTGGCTAAGGATCTGCACCTGTGGCTGGAAGGTTGCTGGTTTAAATTCCTAAAGAGGGAGACTCCAGATGGCAGCACTGATGAGCACAAAGGAGGAAGAAGTTTTTAACCTGGACCAAATGAAGCATCTCCCAGAAGCCTTAGCTGGAAAAAACAGGAAAGGATGACTCAGCATGAGATGAGCCAAGGTTCCAACTAAATAAAGTACAAAACAAGATTTAAAGACACTGGATTAAGCAGGACTTTCATTTAAAAAAAAGGAAGAGTAGCAGCTTCTGGTCCACAGTCTCCACATTTTAGCATAATCTTAAACAACTCAAGTCCCTGCCCTTAGCTGCTTGCAAGAAATGGCTAGATGAGATTCTCAAACAACCAGACAAAGCTAGATGTACTGAATAGTCTCCTCTTGGTTGCAACCTTTCTTATGCTCTTAAAGTGGAAAAGAAAAAAAACAATAAAAAAGGCTAACAGGGGTTTTTAAAAAATTGAAAAAAGTCAAAAGACAAAACACACACTGGTGAGTTCTATCTGCAGTGATAAATTTTAGGATAACCAAAATAACAATAATACAAGAAAAAAGGAGGAGTGATAACAAACAATAATAACAAATGTGATATCTGTTCAGGCACGTGTTGTGTAGTAGATTTTTTGTTTCCCTCTAGTTTTGCCAATGTGTCTAGACCAGGGTTCTTTAATCCTGGTTCTGCAGGCTGACAAATGAAGAGCTGGGACAAGCTGGTAATGAATGAACTGGTCACATCAAATATTCATCCATCAATTGTCTCACTGCTGTATCCAATACAGGGTTTCTGGACACTATCTGGAAAACAAGGGGTGTAAGTCAGGATGCCCCCTGAGCGGGATGCAAGTCCATCTCAAGGTACACACAGACCCATGTGCACGTTCACACTCACACCAGGGCCAGTTTTCCCAGAATCCGGTTAGTCTATCAGTATGTCTTTGGTCTGTGGGAGGAAAATGGAGCACCCCAGAGGAAATTCACATGAACCTGGCGAGAACATACAGTACAAATTCCACACAGATAGCTCCCCAAGTCTGGAATTGAACCCAGGGTCCCAACACTGTGAGGCAGCAATACAAACCACTGTGCCACTGAGCCACACAGCAATTGATGATGAATTTTTCAGACTAAAATAAAAAATAAATATATAAAAAAAATGCCATGTATAATTTGCTTACCAACAAGAATTGTTGGTAAGCAGATGTATTCTAATGCAAACATTCCTTCTGAAAGAAGTCATACATGATATGTAGATCAACTGTTAATCCACATGCAACAGAAGACCCCAGAAAATATGTTTTAGTGCTGTATGTCCTCTTTGCCTTCCTATCCGCTACACTGCGCTGCACTGTAATCACGTGGCACGTCATGTGACTGGCAGGGCCGTGGGTAACCTTTCACCTGTGGAGAGTGTATTCTATGTAGCCAGCGATCGGCACCTGTCAAAATATACTGTACTATCAGTAAAAAAGATCTACACAGCGTGATTTGTGAGTATTAGCGCCTCGATTACTTGATCCGTTTTGTATGTACGACGGATGATTGCTTTTCTCGCCTGGATCGGGTTATTTTCTGTTGTGTGATTTCTGCATTGTGTAGTAACAGATCCAGTTCAGCGAAAGAACACTAAGGTTTTCCTTATCGGTTTGATTAATTTTTCAGGTATTCTGATGCTGAAACTAGACCGATTATGTCTCTTTAATTACTGCGTTTGCAACACAGTGTTTGTTTCTGTTACACGATTAACCAATAACATTTTGTAAATGAAACTTGATTAAATCCCATCAAGAGTTTGTCTTTGTCATATATATTTAATGTTACTATAGACCCAAAACATTAATGATTATATGCTTTTAAACATGCCACGCGAAATGCTTCGTGAGGGTTGATAATAGATCTTTAGATTGTTTTTGTGGTTTTAGTGAGTGAGTATAAAATCATCTAAAAGTATAGTGATTAAAACAAAACGCTTAAGAAACAGCGGATCCCAAGACATCCGTGAACACGTCCTTATTGTAATCGACAGTCAAGGACTACTTACTTGTCTTGTTCGTCTCCATTTTTTAAGCCTTCAAGCCTTATTTCACACAGAGAATAACCATGTTGTGTTGAGGGTTACAGAAGATTTGCACGACTCTTTAAGGAGGCGATATTGTGAAGTATTCACCAAGTGAAACAAATCCAATCGGCCACCCCATGCCTCTCGGTAACTGACCGAAGAGTACGAATCAAGCCTCCTGCTACCTCCTTCAAATTGTGCTCGTTTGGAGCAGCCGTCCTGGCCTTTCGTGATTATAACGGTTTTGTGTAGCGCTTTTCGCTAAATGGTTTTTCTTTTTGCATTTTCAAATTTTAAAACAGTATTGACATGCTGTTTTGAGTTAAAACACTGAACACTTCAGCTGATAGAATAAACATTAAATTGTTTTAATTTCTTTGGGTGTGCCTACACGCCTGCGTTTCCCGTCAAAAGAAGGCCATTAAGAAGCCATTGAGAGGTGTGGACCTTACAAGCGTTTCATTATGAGAAACTCAGCTGAGGCTTTTAACATCTGTACGACCTTTTCTGTTCTAGTATACTGTTCCCCGCTGCTGTTAGTGAATTTAGTATATTGCACCCTTTTAATATGTGCTGAAGCCTGCAGCTCTGATTTCTGATTGCAGGCCCAAGGGATTAAATATAACAGGGACAATGTTAAATTAAGAGCAGCTGTCTCTTTTTTCTAGTCTGTGATGAAGATAAGGAAGACTTTATAGTGCTATTAAATCAAGCAGATTAGGAGAAAACAGACCAAGAGTTGTGTGGTGTATTTCTAAACCATTGCCTTGATTTGTTTTTAATCTGGAATTGCCAATTAGTGTTTATAATACAACATCCCAATTTTTAATTACCAATTAAAAAAAAACTTGGCTATTGGCAACAAATCCTTTACCAATCCTTACTCATTAATTGAGTGAACTTCAGGCTCCACAGTGCCTGACACAGTCAGAATTAGTTTTTTTCAGGTATCCATAGAACTTCTCAAACTTCTGTGTCCTGTATGTTTAAACTATTTTAATACTCTATATTAAAGAGTTCTTGTTGTCATTTATTTTCATGGTAAACAGCTCAGTGAAATGTTACTTTTGTGTATAAACCATTTCTGTATCATGTTTTAAGAGTTTCACATTTTTGCTAAAACAATTATTTACTTCGATCTCATTATTTACTTTTAGTTGGATACAGCAGTACTGAAAAAATATTAATACTGAATTATTGCAGTGGTAGTGAAATGTCTGTGATTCTAGTTACATCATAGTCACAAGCTGAAAACTAACTATTTGTATTTACTGTTAAAAACATGCTTTCTTGACTGGTTTATCCATTTAAGGTTTCCTGATATAATTCCATAATGGAAGTGCAATGCAGGAAGTAAATGACTCACACTCCCACTTGGAGAACAATTGGAAAACTCCCAATTGGAAAATGTAATGCATAGAAGCATTTGTTTCTGTTTTAATACTTAATGTTGCAAAAATGAAACTGCTGTCTAAGCAGGACAGTGCTGTCTGATTGTTGAATGCCTTATTGAATTCTGATTTTAAAGCATTTTTACACTGTCCCAACACAAGTTCTTCATTCGACCTGTCCTGTGCTTATCACCCACACTGTAAAATATTGAATATTTTAAAAGTAAGAAAATCATGAATGCAGTAGCTCATAAAGAAAATGTAGGTTATTTTTACTGAATGTTTTGATGTTTTTTTAGGTTCTATGTGGGTGGCTTATGGCCATGGAAGACCTAAAGGCTAAAGTTTTCCTCCGGCTTGGAGCACTATGAGGCAGCCATATTGCTCTGGGAGAGCCTCTCTCTGGCACCAGCAGTTCCGTTTCTCCACAGCTTTTGTCTACCAGCAGCCCGCATTTCAAAAATGGCATCCAGCTACCCACCTCCGTTCGAGGAACAGGGGGAGGTGAGGGAAGGCTTTCTCTGTCCGCTGTGCCTGAAGGACCTGCAGTCCTTCTACCAGCTCCAGGCACACTATGAGGACGAGCACTCTGGGGAAGACAGGGACGTCAAGGGACAGATAAAAAGTAAGAGCTAGCTTTAAAACCTTATGTTAGGTTAGGCTAGGAGCTCTATCACCCTGCAACTCATAACTGACAACTCACTGAAGCTGAGCAGGTGTAAGTCTGGCCAGTACCTGGATGGGAGACCTCCTGGGAAAAACTAAGGTTGCTGCTGGAAGTGGTGTAAGTGGGACCAGTAAGGGGTGCTTACCCTACAGTGTGTGTGGCTCCTAATTCCCCATTATAGTGATGGGGACACTGTAAAAAAATAAATAAAAAAGGCACTGTCCTTTGGATGAGATGTAAAACCATGTTCCCGACACTCTGTGTGATTAAAAATCTCAGGATGTACACTTGTGTCTTGGGCAAATATCCTTGGTCTTTACCATTCATGGCCTCATAATCCCCATCTATGGGGCTTCATCACTCTATTCTCCTCCCCACTGATAGCTGATGTGTGGTGAGTGTACCAGCACACTTTGGCTGCTGTTGCATCATCCAGGTGGGGGCTACATATTGGTGGTAATGGAGTCCCTATTATCTGTCAAGCACTATGTAAGTGTAAGGAATTTTTATTAATTAATCCTCAACATTTGTTTTTTCTTCTCCAGCTGAGGTTGCAGTTGATCTTTTTTCTTTTTGTGAGAGAGGAGCTAATGTCAAACTTTTATAAGCAGGTGTCCTGCTCAAACAAGCTAATGCCAGACTTTTTTTAGCGTGTGTCCTGATCAAACATTACTTATTACTTTTTTGGGTCTGTTGTGCGTTCAGACAGAAGAAAATAATTTGCAGTAGTTTGGGCTGTTTAAAGACTAGTCGATCCATTTCATTTCGGATCTGGTTTAAGCCCTGCCTTCTGGTTCTTCAGCATATGCAAGTTCAGGGTTTCTGGAAGCAGGACGTAGGTCTGGATGTTGCCATGTTGAGACAGGGGTGAAGTGAAGGCGTGGCTTCATGACTATTTTAAACATAATAAGAGAGACATCCTTGGATGACAACAGCCTCCATGCATTTCAGGCTTATTTGCTGCCTGGGTTTCCCTATTTTATTCAATTCTCACACTGTTTTCTCACTCAGCCATTTATACCTTCATTCATGGCATTTCTGCTACTTTCTCTTATCTAATGAAGGACTCCTGACTGAAATGTCGATTGAACAAAGCTCAGTAAAATCAGCTGGGGTCAGCCATCTCGTCAAGGTGTGTAACAACAAAGCAATCCTCCGGGTGTCTCTCCTCTCCTGTAAGGTCTGGTGCAGAAAGCCAAGAAAGCCAAAGACAAGCTCCTGAAGCGGGATGGGGAAGACCGAGCTGAATCTGGGAGCTATGAGTCTTTCTACTATGGAGGAGTTGATCCATATATGTGGGAACCCCAAGAACTGGGTAAGACTGAAACACTGGTAACTAAGGCCCTGCGGTCAGTATCTGTATAGCTGACCTGTTCAAAATATGTATTAAAACGGGAAAATATACAAATCATATGAAGCACTTGCCAGTGCAACTAAAATGCATGCCTCCATATAGCACTAATAGTGGGTGAGGAATTTTGCAAAAAGAAATATCGCTGCAAAAAGGAGAGTGACGGTTTGAATCGATTAACTCAGTTTGATGATGCTTCAAAATAAGTCAATGAGGTTGTTAGTCGAAATGAATTTTTAAAAGGAAAAATGCTTGAACCATTCGATCACTGTATTTAATGACTATTTAACCACCGGGCACAGGTGGACTACAGAGATAAATTCAGTATTTTTACTTGTAGAATTTAGGTTCTTTTATAAACACTTTATGTGTTTTAATACTTGTGGGTGATGGTTACATTACATATAGTTTAATAAAAAATTAGGCTGCAAATACAGATTTCACTATTGTGTTTGCGGTTGTTGTGAATTACTTGCCAAGCAGATAACCTTATGATGGTTCACAAGTGTAAAAGTAGAAGTCTTTCATTTGCTGGAGCCCTGCACATTTCGTTGTTACTTTTTCATTAGTAATTCATACAAAACAAGCTGTTTTTATCTAAATAATCAGATAGTTGTGTAGGTAAGACCAGAGAACCCTGTAGCCCTAGATCAGTGGTTCTCAGTGGTCCTGGAGGAACACTGTGTCATTTTTTGCTCTGTTTTAATTGTCCTTAAAACACTAGCTAATGGAGTTCAGTTTTCTATTTGCGGCATGTTTATAACTTTGCTTTCGGATCATTAAAGATCAAATGGGATCTACAATTGGTGTCAACCCTCTACCTGTATTTTCCCACTGAATATAACCAATTGGACTTCACTCCTGATACAGAGTATGTCTTATACATTGTCATTCCCACCTGTGTCTTTTCATCATCAAGTGACGAACAAGTAAAAGAGCTGTTTAGTCAGAAATAACAGCAAGCCCGTTGAGGAGGGACTCTAAACTCTGCATGCTGAAGTTGGAAACAGCACCCTTTGCAGTAGAGAATTCTTGACACTCAGGATTGACAGGAGAAACAAATCTGATAAAAGTCTAAACAAGCAAGCTGATCAATTAAGTCATTACCTGGCAGTGAAAACCAGCTGAGAGGTCAACTGGCATGGAAACCAGCAGACTGTGTTTCCTCAGTACCAGGGTTAGGGTTATCCTAGAGGAATGGATCTGTCCATTTATACCATATAAAGTGCATTATAATTCAGCCAACATACTTTTTCCCCATGTCTAGGTGCAACCAGATGTCACCTAGAAAGCTTCAAGAAACACAGAGCTGCACGAATTGACCACTACGTTATTGAAGTAAATAAATTAATAATCAGATTGGAAAAGGTGAGTGGTATTTCACTCATTGTAAAGGGGTTTGCTGACATTCCTGAGATAAAATACTGAAAGTTGTTGTAGAGATTCTCTGATGTGTAGCTCAAACGAAAACAAGTTCTGTACTTAATTTGTTTCATGCCTATTGTTAGACTAACAAACTTTCAATTTCATGGGTCATCAGATAAACTAGGTAGATAAAATACAACATTTCATCAACACACTTTTATAGCACAGAGACATTTTTAACTTTCAATCTCTGTGTTGTGAATAATGAATTATATCTAGATGCTACAAATTAAAATATTTTAAAAAGTATGTTTATACTGTATGTAAACCATTATGTCTTTGACGGCTCATCCAGGTGTAGATTTTAATTCTTGGTGTTTCAGTGTAGCCGATACAGTACACTATGTGATACAATACACTAAAGGATGAACTATCACAGTCACAGTTTTACATGTACTTATCTAGTTTGTACAGATCTGCTTTCTTCCCTAAGAATTACATTTATGATATCAATATAATGAGAAGTGACAAATGTGAAAATGTGTTCGTTAAGCAATACATAAGTCTTGTATTTCCTTCTCACTATTAGTTAACATCATTCGATAGGACCAATGCAGATGCTGCCACAATTAGAGGTGAGTAGAAGACTCGTCAGTCTTTTAAATTATATATTCAGTCGCCCTGTTTTTTAACTGTTGGTTATTATAATTCTCTTCTTTAGCAATTGAAAAGTCTGTTGTTTCGTGGGTAAATGATCAAGATGTGCCATTCTGCCCTGACTGTGGCAACAAGTTCAACATTCGAAACAGACGCCACCACTGCCGTCTCTGTGGATCCATCATGTGCAAGAAGTGCATGGAGTTTGTAACCCTACCCCTGGCACGTGAGTGACCACCTTTTCTGGAAGCCCCTACCTGTGGCCTGGCTGTGGGCATCTGCTCACATTGTATGCTGTGTTGTCTGCACATAGCAAAGAGAGATATGAGAAGAGATATGCTGGTCCATTGAGGTTGCTTAGATTGTATTTAATTCTGCTTTTGAAAATCCTTACAGGATATTTTAGGATCAGACTGCACAAAATGTGTGGATCTGTACTAAACCCCCACAGTTCTTTGAAGAAAGATATTGTACTGTTTGTTCTAACTAATATTAAGTATCAGGTATATTTTGGATGTGTACGCCACTTTTCCCTCATCTTGGGTGACTGCATTGATTATTTAAGTGCTCTGATGGTGGGTTAAATCAGAATTGCTGGATAGAGCAGGAAAATATCTGTCAGAGCGCTTTTGCAGAAATGAAGTAGTATAATCCCATTTGAGTGGAGAGCACAAGGATGTTTTGTAGAGCTGGCCTGCCAGATCATACAACAAAGACCGTACTTACAAGACCAGTACAACTAAGAACAAAAGACTTTAAAAGAAAGAAAAAGTAGGAGAAAGAGATATTGGAATAAGTTTATTCTTCAATGATGAACTGAAATCTGTAATGTATTAGGAACTGATGGAACTCAGAATTAATGATCAGAGAATTCAAGGAAAATAAATATTTAATGAATCTATAAACCCCCAATTTGCTACTGTTTTTGTATTGGAGCACATGCATGTAGTTATCTCCTTTTTGCTTTGGTTTAGAATGCCGGCTCATCAGGGGAGGATTATTTAATGAAAATAGGTATGCATACTGTATATAAAAGGTCCATTTCTGAGTACATTAGGGTTTGTTAGTGTTAGTATTTAAGTGTGCACAGGCTTTGGAACCACCTGGATACAATCATATAAACATTAGTTTGTGTCTCATTTTAGTTCTTTTTTTTAAACAAATACTTTGCTTAATTATTTCTCAACCACCAAACAGATCAGAGAAAATTAGAGAAGGCACATGCTGTTTGGTTTTCTCTGAATGATGGGGGGGGTTATTATTTTACCAGATGCTTGTATTCAAGCTGATGAAGGCTGAGGTGGAAGTTGTTGGTTGTTGGTTAGAGCTGTGGTGCTTTTCCCATGTCAGACAAGCTAACAAGCGGCACCAGGGAGGCCCTGTGTGCCCCAGGTAGCCCCGGCCAGTCATCCAGTGTCAGCGTGCAGAGCTCCCGCCGTGGAAGCATCAGCAGCCTGAGTAGCGTGAGCTCGGTGCTGGAGGAGAAGGACGAAGACCGTATCCGTTGCTGTCGCCACTGCATGGACGTGCTTCTGAAGCGCCAGCAGAAGCTGGAAGAGAAGGACCACGTGCCCGATATCGTCAAGCTCTATGAGGTACAATAGCGGTCTGGTCTCTCTTTGTTCTGTGACGTACTGTACACAAGTGGTCTGGTCTTTTTTTTGGAGGCATGGGTTCAAATCCCACTGATAACACCATATGACGTCTGTGACCACCCCTGAATTTGCTTCCGGGTGGTTTTGCGGGTCACACTGTGAGCCTTTTCTCAGTGATCGCACTTCCAAGGTTTGAATGCAGAACAAACAGAAGACTTAGCTCGTGCTGTGCTTCCAGCTTCCATTTCCTGTCACTGTGAAAGATCTGTGAAGACTGAAATAACTTTAGCTTGAGCTAATATCACTCCTTATCCAGTTATTACGAGTGGTATTATTTGTTAACCATATCATTATTCACTGCCAGATGCATTTCTGAAATCAATGTAATGAGAAGTGACAGCATATTTTCAGAACGATCGTGAGAATGATTTCTATCTACTGCTAAATTTTTTCCTCCTCTTTTTTCTAGAAACTGAGAATTTGCATTGAGAAAGTGGATCAGAAGGCTCCTGAGTATATAAAAATGGCAGAATCATTAAAGTAAGTAATATCTGGATGATTTATAACACAATCCAAAGTATAGTAGCCGGTGCTTTGAAGAACAATATTGGTTTTCAAGCACTTAAGCCACAATAATCATTTTTACTAATGATTTTTCTTTTTGCCAATTTATCCCTTTATTTACTTTCAGTGCTGGGGAGACAACCTACAATTTAGAGCATGCCAATGGCCTCAGGCTGGAGGTCCAGAAGTACTATGAGCTGATAGATGCACTAAGGTATAACCCACAAGAAAATACTTTTCGGATGACTGGATATTAACTAACTTTATTATTCAGGCATTATGATTGAAGTGCAGCAACACGGGTAGCAATGTTTTTTTCACCTGTAAATATATAGTCCTGTTATTGTTAATCTGTTGAAGGGAGCCGTTAAGAAGAGAATGGTTGTGTACTTTTTTCTGTTTAATAAAATCAATACAGTTGTGCTCTCTGTTGAATACTTTGCAGTTTTAAAAAATAACAACTTTATAGCCTGCTGGTCCCTGATACTGTCAGGAGATTCTACATTTATAAAATGCAACAGCAAGCGCAACAACCATTATTTTTTCCTTGTATGAATTTGTCATAATGTCAGTAATTTAGATATACTACTTTTCTTAATGCAGTAAGAAAATTCTCACACTAGGCATGAATGAGGAGCCAAAGCCACATCCGAAGACCCAGCAGCTACAGCGGATGATTAGATACTCAGCCACACTCTTTGTACAGGTAGGACTGGAATGGGGTTGAGAAGGGAAGGTTGTATGCATTTTTAATTATTGTTTTACTCTCTACTCCAGATACTCCCTTTTTATAAAACCTTCTGTTTGTTATCTGAAGGACATTTGACACGGAGAGTGCAAACTGTAATGTAAAATCTTTGTTTTTTTGTCTTTTTAAAAGTAGCAAAGACAACTAAAATGAGAGAAAGGCGGGTCAGAAATATTGTTTATCTCAATACCCAATACACAGATCCAGATGATGCAAATGTATAAATTAAGGGATTTCAGACCCTGTTTTGAATTTCTGTACTGGTTGTTTTCAAGTGTTTTCTTAAGATTTCTTCTTTCTGAATCTGCAGGGCCAAAAAAAAAGCCTCTTTCAATACCATCTCTGAAAACTGCTGCTGTATTTTTTAGGAAAAATTGCTGGGGCTGATGTCCCTGCCTACAAAAGAAAAATACGACGAGCTGAAGGAGAAACGGAAACTGGAGATGGAGAGGAAGTTGCAGCTGGAGAGACAGGTGAGAAGGTTTCACCAAACTGTAACTCATATATTTCTGTTATCCCTTTCAGATCTGTTTCTACATCTTTTTATAAGTGGAAAAATATTGAAAAATTGCATAAATCATGCTTTGAAAGCATTTCCTTATTATTGAAACAGATGGTCATCTGAGATATGAGACACTGTACACTGGCTCTGCTGTTAAGAGTGAATTTTAGGATAGCACATCTAGCTACGTAAAACCACATTTGTTTTTGTTCTAGGCTGCGCTCGAGACACAAAAAAGGAGAGCCGAAGAAAAGCCCCGAGATCAGTTCCGTCTGGCTGCCAGCACCAACGGAGAAGCCACGCCATTGCCCAAGCCCTCCATGACCAAAGCGAGTGGATGGCTGCCCAACTCCAGCATGCTGCACACCCAGGAGATCAAGGATCCTCTCCTCCAGCAAATAGACAACATCAAATCCTTCATCCGCCAGGCCAAAGCGGCTAATAAGGTAGACGAAGTCAACATGCTGGAGGAGAACCTCCGTCAGCTGCAGGACGAGTACGACCAGCAGCAGACCATGCTGGCGATCAGGCTGTCTAAGCAGATGGCCGAAGAGGAGGCCCTGCAGCAGAAGCAGCTCCAGGTCCTGGAAGAGAAGGAATGGGAGCGAGAGCACTGTAAGGCATCGCAACACATGCGAACACGCTCTTTAGATTTTCGGGAGGCCTCGCCCTTTCAGGGAGAGGATTCTGGGAAACATGCCACAGACAGTGAAGGCTTAGGTGCCGCCACGACAAAGATCAGCCCCTTATCCAAAACGCAGTCCATGAAAGCTTTCCATCACCTTCCTAGCCGGGAAAAGACTCCTCCTCTGCCGCAGCAGGATGAACTGAGATACCGTTCAAAACCAGAACAGAACAAGGCTGCTACCTCTTTAAACCCGTTCGAAGATGAAGACTCCACGCCCATTGAAGATGACCCCTCGAACCCTTTCGCCGAAGAAATTTCAAAAGAACAGTCCGCCTCAGTAAGGAAGCTTCCGAACGGTGAAAAGGAATACAACCCATTTGAAGACGAGGAGGAGGAGGTGGGACCCAGTGGCCACAGTGAGATCAAGGGGTACCTGAACCCATTCGACGAGGAGGACAACGGCAATCCTTTCAGCGAAGCAAGAAACAGTGCGCCCGCACCAGTCGCCGAGAGCGCATCCACCAATCCCTTTGACACCGATGAAGCTATTGATGAAAACGTCATTGAGGAAGAGCTGCTGATCCAGCAGATTGATAATATCAGAGCGTACATTTTTGATGCCAAGCAGAGTGGCCGGGCCGACGAAGTGGAATTGCTGTCGGAGAACCTACGAGAACTACAGCGCACTCTGCAAGAGCAGAAAAGAAAAACGCACTGATTTGTTTTGTGTGTGTATACGTCTGGAAGGGTGGGGGATCAGTCCTATACTGTTTTTTGTCTCATACACCGATGTACTTGAGTGTATTATCATCTGCAGACCTTTCTGTTGACGTTTGCCACAAAAAGCACAATATTGGAAAAAGTACTCCAAATTCTTTCTTCAATTAGTAAAATTAGTTAAATTTGAACACTGATTATTATTCTGTTTACGGCTTTATACTTTGATTTCCTTCACATTCAGTGACTTAAATTTCATTCTTGAGAAGTGGGCACACACCATAAGAATGGTCATTTAGGCAGGGGAGTGTTTTATACTAAATATCGCATTTCAGAACTGAAAAACGACTATGTGAATGATTGTTTTATAATTTTAGGAATGTCTTAATAGCATACACAGAAAATGTCTTGCGGAATACTTGGAAACTCCATTTAAAAAAATCAAATCAAGCCAGAAGCTAGCCAAAACTATTGTATATTTAAAGATGTAAATGTTGCCGGATGATTGGCAAAATATTAAAAACTCTGTACCACTGCTTCTATTGCTGTGAAGTATTAGCTACCTTTTATTTACAATGATGCCATCAGTAATATTTTGGTTTCACTACCTATAGGTTTAGCTCCATCTTAAAACAATCTGTTTCACTTTAGCGAAGCATTTATTTTCTTCTAGTGCCGTCTATTCTGCTTTGTCCCTTTTCATTAATCTACATTAGGTTAGCTGTATGGATGAAATTCAAGAAGGCAACTGTCCAGTCTGCCACAATCTGTATGTAGTGAAAACTGAATTATTAAGATGGTTCTCTGTAATCAGGTGCCTTGACTGTTACCTGCTAGCAGTGTGACGGCCCTCTGAGTGATGTTTTGTCAGTTTTTGTCAAAATCATTTTAAACCAAACATGGCCCAGTATGGCTCCCTTCATTCACCTCAATAAATCAGTAATTTGTCCATAAAAATACATAATTTCTCTGGCTTCTTTAGCTTTGTCCTTTAGTTTTTAATTACAAAGAATTCACTCATTCATGGGTAGATTCCTTAATCTGTAGAGACAAATTCCATTAAAAAAAGGGAGTACTTTTCCCAGGACTTCATATTGCCACCTGCTTTGTCATTTCCATTGTATTGGAATCAGATTAGCTCACCTTCTGTACTAAAATTTCCCAATACCTCCACTGGAAGCACAAGTTTGTGTTATAGAAGAAGTGTTGGAAAAATGGAGCCGCAGAATTATGGAACTAGTAAACGGTTAATTTTTTTTAATATATATAAGATCTTTCTCTTCAGCCTAACTTTTTAAAACATATGTAGTAAAACTGACTTTTTTCTTGTTTTAAAACTGTAACACTAACCAAAAAAGTATTATGGATATCAGTGATACATCTTGAAAACATTCTTTAGACATTAGAATTTGTTAATAAGGCTTTGTTTTTAGACCGCTATTATGCAGTTTAGCTTTTTGAGACCTTGTTTAAACCAAGCTGACATGAATCATATCCAGTACAGTACTGTATGTACACTATCAACAATTACCACTAAAGAAAAGCTATAGACTATAAACAGTACACATTGTAAACGCTTGTGTTAAATGTTGAAGATTAATAATGTAGCTTTGAATATATTGCCTGTGCTCCTTTCATGATTGGGAGTTGATGTCATTCTGCACTAATAAAACTGGCTTCTGCTCAAGAAAGTGTAAAACTTATTTTTTCCTTAAGTGATGTTATCATCTGTTATCACCACCAGTATTGGCATTACAGCCATTAAATTGGTTGATCATCGAAAGATCAATGATGAAATTTGTTATCTTATTAAGGTACACAAATAAAATAATTTAGAACTTTCAGTGCTTTTTATTTTTTGACAAAAAGATTTTTTAAGTTATGCTTTTTGTAATGTTTACCGAATATGATCTTCTCCTTTTCTAGAAATGTAAAGGCTTTCTAGACATATCACATATCACGATAAACCCATGTGACAGTAAGACTTCTTTCAGGGACCCAAAAGGCTCAGGAGATGGCTTTGTGCTCCCTCAACATGTCAGATGGTACAAAAAATACTCGGGGATCAGCACTGCCAGTGGTAGTAAATGAACTAAAGCAGCTTAAACTTATTTGTAGAAAAAAAAATCAGCAGTTTCAGATCTCCTTTAAACAGACACAAAATTCCAGATAAATCTCCATCAACTGAAGAGCCACAACATATATACAAGAGTCCCAGGCATCTGTGATCAGTCCTCAGCTGACTTCATCTGTGCCTTATATTTGCCCGTCATTTCCTTGGGCAGGGGTACCAGGCCAGGACAGGGCACCTGGCCCTCCATCTCACACATGCACTCCTTCAGACAGTACTTCTTGGGACCGAAATGGGCAGGGTTGGACGCCACCATCCGAGCCATTTCCTCAGCCTGCAAAACCTCCCTGCGTGAGGGGAGGAGAGGGAGAAGGAGGTGACGAGAAGAACAGGAGAAAAAAACCTTTCTGTCCAGTGCAGCAGGTACTGAGAATAGATGCAATTTTGAACGTCAATAAAGCTTTAAATTAAAAAAGTAATTTTAAGCTGTACCAAGGGTGTTTTTGTATATCTCCCATGACTAACAAACATACAGCAAACTGTTTAAGAATGTTAGGATTTAAAATATATAAATATAAATGGGCAAAAAATAAAAAGCAGAATGTGTACAACATTCAGTGCTGAGATCTATTAAATATTTTTAAAAAAATGCAGCTACTGACACTGTAGTTGCTTAGTAAACAAGCAAATGCAGTTGTTTTTCTTTTATGTACAGCAATTGAAGAAGGTGTGAATTTTAGCAGCAAAACTTCTCATTGGGAAGATGTAAGCTGTGGTGTAGAATAGGGATCTTTTTCAGGCACATTGCTGTTCCTGATCTCTCTAATTTGCAAAAACAGGGGGATTGGTTTCTGAAACATTGTAATTTCTTTGCTGCTAAGACTTAAAACAAAATCACAGATTGGACAGACACTAGACAAATGAAGTTTAACACTTGTGAGTCCAACTCAATCCAGCCAGAAACTGGGAACATATACAGCACAAGTGCAAATGTGACTGAACTTCACAAAACCATAAAAGGATGTGACTCACAAAACTAGCACTCACACCACCTTAAATCTATTAAAGCATTTATTTAGACTCAATCTCTTCCACCCAGTCTGAATCTACATTCAATAACAAACTCAACTCTTTGCTCTTGTTCTTTAGCAAAGATCAGGTCTTCACTAATTAGCACTAACTTTTCTTCTCATTAACTATCCCAGCTGATCCTGTTCGTCCAGTGAAGCTTTTTGTAACAATGCTTGCTTCCCTGACACAGCAGGAGCTAGTTTGATCATTTTCCCTCTCTTGCTTCAGCCCCATTGAATCTGGCAGACAACTATGGAGTCTGCCTGTCTCACAACTGTATTTCCCTCAAGCACCTCTAACTCATTGAGTCCCTCATGCCTGTAAGCCAACTCAACTCAACTCATTACTAATGAGGACTTTCCCCCTTTGGGGCTCTCACTCTCTATCATTCCACACCAGAGCTTAGGTACGAAATGAAACATTTTCCCTCCTGGCTGTTCTTATAAAGATTCTTCTTTAACCCAGAGGAGTGGCTAATTCCACAATGAGCCTATCCTGACACCTCTCTCTCCCTCGTGAGGAATTTCACTCCTCCTGAATGCTAGTTGGTCAATTGGACCAGGTATGCCTCATTATACAGGTTTTTCCAATTAACAGATGGCTCACAAAGCCACTCTCTCAAACTCACTAAGGGATGCTGGCATTTATTATTCATGGTGGTAGGAATAAAAAAAGTAAAAAAAAATGCTTGAGGATATTGATAAATGTGTGAATTTAAGTTGTGGCAAGTTATACTTAAGCTTTACAATGCACTAGCAAGACCCCACTTAGAATTTTTGAGTTCAGTTTTGGTCACCTGACCACAAAAAGATGACAGCCTTAAGAGTAAAATCAGGAATTTCCAACAAGTACCAACAATGATTACAGATCTCAGGGGCCAGGTGTATAAACCAAAAGGGAATTCATCTGGGAGAACAGGAAACACTTCTTTAAAAGAAATCTTGGTGTTGTCTAAAATAGGTTTCACTATCGGGAGGTTGAGTCCCAGTATCTGACTTATTATTAACAAACATCTAAATGAAATTTTAGATTCACTTGGCTACGTAACTATCAAAAAGTAAAATGGGTCAAATAGCCTCCTCTCACCTGCAACCTTTCTTATATTTTTAAACATTTGTGAGGGATAAACTTATTTCTTGACAAAGTGTAGACTTCACTGGCATAAACCTTGTTTGAGAAACTCTTCAAGTTTGCCGTTACTCACTGAGATTTGCCCATAATCTTCTTGACATGATGTGTTATCTGTATGTGATCCTTTCCTTCTACATCCACCAAAACCTGTTCGCCGTCATCTGCACAGGCAGGAAAAACAGTGAGGAAAGCAGAGAGCACCATGTCTAAACACATTCCGTTGCGTCTTACAATTGTATTGATTTTTTCTCTTTATTACAATGTTTTAACTAATCCTGTATGGTTATTTTCCATATTGTGTATTCTATATTTATTTACCATTCATAACTGTTAAGCTTTGTATCCAGATGTGGACCTAAATGCATTTTAAATCCCGTTTAATTAAAAGCTAGAAATAAACACGAATTACAGTGCTGTCTTCCCTTCACATGACTTTATTGAGATTGACACAGCAGAACTGCATCAGCATTTTAGGAGGACTAACTTAAGAAAGAGAGCAGGTCCAAGGGCTTTTAAATGGATCGATAGCAATTTACAACAGAATAAAATATACACATTTAAAAAAGACTGGAAAAAATATGAAAATCTGTCAAATTTGAAGATTTTGAAGTTCTTCTCTCTATAGAAGAAATCTACTGTATTACACCACCACCCAAAAAAAGCCAGTCCAAGGAAACTTAACTATAAGCCAGCGGTTCTTATACATTTCTCTTGAAAAAGTCTTGAGAGAATAGGTTGCATATAGGGAAACAGGCAGGTTTTGTTAAACATGGTCTATAAACATCCTCACCAAGCAAAGTCATGTGCTAGACTTTTGTCGATAAGATTCTCATTGAACAGCACCTCAACACCTTTGAGAGTGCTTTTGCCGTTTTTTAATATTATATATGTCCTATATACAACATCGTTTTTATTGTATATTTATTGCTGTGACCACTTTGGATAAATGTAATGATTTTCAGCAGCTAGTGCTTACAAAAAAACGCCCGTTATATAACAGAATAGTAAGTTAAATGCAGCTTATGCAGTTCAAAACCATGCCGAATCCAGACTAATTTCATTCTGAAGAAAAATACTTACCAAGATAAAACTTCACAAATGGGGACGGAGTTAGATTTTTATACATCACGATCTGGACCCAAGGATTTTTATACTGGATTTGAGGAATTTTAAAAAATACAAACTTTCTGGAAGAAGAAATAAAATATGTTTAGTGACACAAAACTTATTTTAATTCATTATAGTGGCACACTTTCTAAAAGCTTTAAGACAACGATTAATAAATGGACATTAAATTAATTCTTATCCGACTGAAAAACACCCTTAATAACGTACAGATACTTTTTGTGTTTTGTACAGAATCTCATTATAGATGCAGTCTTCTCCGCACTGACCTTGCGCCATCGCTCAGCTCTCCATGCGTGTTGTAATTCACAGTCATTATTTTCACAGAGTTTTTAAATACTACATCTCCTTTCTGAAGATATTCCAGTGTTCTCCTAATGGGAAACCTTCCTTTCATAGGCATTGTTAATAGCTAATTTTACATGCAGAAACACAAAACAAAAAAACACACTCCCTACTTACAATACATGTCTCACTACCTTTGACCCTGCGGGTAAAACATCAATCAAACTGCATTATTGTCATTGTAGTTCAATGGCTTTCGGGACATCTTTCGGGATATCACAAATTTGTATCTTGATGAAAATCCTTTTTCGCTTAAACGTTTTTTCCATCTTATGTTATAAAAATTAAAATAGATCGTAAACAAGCAGCATTATATTTTCATTTCACGAATCATTATGCTTTCACTGAACTACATTAACCACAATGCCTGAATTTCACCAGTTTCCGGTTTCCGAATGTGTGCATTAAAATAATGTTGCGTGTATTTTCTTTGGCAAAAGGCTGGATAAGAAGGTGTGCCTGACGGTGGTTCTATTCTTCGTTCTTTTAAATTACATATTCAATTAATATCAAATTTCAAGAAAGATGTAGATATTCTCTCGTATGGTAACCCAGTAACTCAGAACCAGGAATTTACTAAGAGGCATTTAAAACACAATGAATGGAACCAATATCATTTGTTGCATTTTAAATGTCTCAGTATATATATATACCTGCATACATAAATTTGAAAGCCAGACAGGTTTTGTAATTCAGTGGCTTTACTGCAGAATGTATTTGATCAAGATTTAGTTATTTAAAACTAAAGACTCAATAGCAATGAAGAAAAACTTTTATTAGCCAGGCCTGCCTGACACCAGTTAACTCTTCAAACATTTTTTTAGTCCTGAAAGCCTTGACTGAGGTTTTCTGGGAACTCCCGGGCTCTGTACTCCTGTTGGTGTTGGCTATTAAGAAGGTTTCCATGTTAACCATCATCTCTGCCTACAATAGAGATGAGTTTCAGATGTTGGTGTGTTATTGGTCAGGGCCAAACTTCAATTGCTCTAGATCTGACCCAAACGAGTCTCCCTGCCCAAGATTGACTCTGCCTTCCTCTTAACAGGCCAGAATGCATAGTTTTACTGTTTGTGGTGTTTTATTAACTACCTACATAAGAACATACAAATCTTCAAAATTAAATCTAAACACATTCTACACCTCGACCTATTCTACATTAGTATAGTAGTTTTTTATCTAAAAAATACATTGTAAAAACAAAACTTGGCATAATTACAACATATTATTTAATATTATCTCAAACTTCAAAGATCAAGACAGAATCACGCACTTACTTGTCAGATTTGCATTCCATATTTGGTTAGATCTGCACAATAAAAAATATATTGTTATAATATTGGTGTGTAATATTGTGAATACTGGTATTCCCAAAAGTATCTTAAAAGCGAAAGCATTTTAAGCTAAATGAAATGAAAATTTCGAGCAAAGGCTGGCCTCCTTGAGCAGGACAGAGATCTCCTTGTCTAGGACATGGTCCTGGAAAACCAAAATCCAGATGCTTTTATTGGTCACCTTTATATCACTAGTATCTGTACACTTGGAACGATTTCATTTTTGACCTCTGAAGTGGCTGAATAATGCTTTAAGTAGCTGAGACTTGAAATTAGTATACCAACACCAAGTAGCACTCACGGGCTATAATTGGTCATTCCCAATTTTCTCAGTAAACAAAATAACTTTCAAAAAATATCACAACAGACAGATGCCTTTAGAAATTGTTTTGACAGTGACTCATAAGACATACAGTACTGAACTGCATGGACCACAGTTGGCTAGCCTTGTCTATTATACTTTTTCAAACAGCAGGTGATTAAGATCTAAAAAACAACAGGTTACCTGACTTCTAAGCAAACAGCTTTTTCAATTCAGTAATTAGTACCTAAAGTTAAATGAAAAACAATGGACCGTACAGCCCTTGAGAACTGGAATTGCCTACTCTTGCTCTGTAGACTGAATATCCAGGTGTTGTGCACAAAAGGTGAGACGAGTGTGACTTCTATGTTGTGCATGCATTAGCCTTGGACACACAGCAGGGGGCCATAGTTAACAACAGATCATGTGGGTAACATTAGCATACCATATGTTAGATATATGATACATAGATCATGTTTTTAAGATTCTTGCAACTACCTTTGCATATAAATTAAACCACACACTTAGGGCAATGTAGATTGAAGAACACAATTATGTATCCAAGTCATACAAAACCAATTAAAACCACACAGGAAACAAGGCATCACAAAACTGCATTAAGTACTTTTAATTGTATAAACTGCTCTTTCAGGTAGTAGTATCTTTTTAGCCACAATGTTGTAACTCCACATTTTTACAGCATTTAATAAAATGCATAAGCTAATCCATGCACTGCAATGCTCTATATACAAAAACAACAATGCAACTTTTCTTCAGGATTGAAGACACAGATCAGATTATAAAAGATTCTGATTAAAAAAGAACATGCACTCATTTTCAATGAAATTACATGTACAGTACAAAGCCAAATTCACATAAAAGAAAAGAGATAAACAACAGTCTTGGCAGGTTTTAAAAACCTAAAGATCAGATTATTAACATACATACACTTCAGGTTAAATTCAGTTATACATCAATTCTGCTGTACCAAATACTGTGGATTTTATGGATGGACATGGCTTTATGGGCATCATTACATGTTGATTTGCAGTTACACATTTCTATGCACAGATTTACTTTGGAAAGGCAAAACAAGTTACCATTTCTTCATATACAGCGTGCATCTTTAACATCAGATTTGCAACCAATAACAATTTTGAAGGTAACAGCTACTAATTGTTAATATGAAATCATTTGCTATGCAAAAAAAAACATCAGAAAGCTGACAAATACCAACATACAACACTATAATTTAGAGACTATCTTTGAGATCTTGTTTGCAATATATAGGAATATAGGATTATAAAAAAAAGCATGTCTTCACATAAGACCCACAGTGTTTGTCACTCTTATAGAGCCTTGAAACACTGCACCTAGCTGTTGTAGAAAGGCTTACTAGTGTGCAAATCCTTTACTTTTATATTGTTTCTTCTGTGAAGAAACTAGCCTTTAACTGTCTAAAAATGAAACAAAAATAACAAACGAGAAACTGCAAATCTTTCACAAAATAGCGAGCATCTCATACAGCATTTGATTGTCATGGCAGCAAATGAAAAGTTAGCTGTGAACATGTCATGCAAACAAAAAGGCCATTGTATAAAATTAGGATACTTACATTTCCCATCTGGGAAATAAGGTGATCATTTGATGGACATGTGAATCAAAACGTATATGGAACAAACGTACAGTTGGCAATTAAAAATTCCACATCCAATTATGTAATTGTCTACATTTATTCTTAAATGTGTACTTATAGGTGAATATATTCATAGAAACACACTACTTATGTGTCTTTGTTGAGCCTTATAATGAAGTATACATCAACTAAGTTATTCACCTTTTTTGATAATTACCTATAGAAATGCAATGTTTTTTTTCAGTATTTAAATGGAACTCCACGTATATTTCTGTGGTTACTTCCAGAGAAAGCTGTTGATGTTATCTGTTAAAAACATGAAATAAATGACCCTGTATTGGACAAACGGTTAGAAAATGAATGGCTGTTAGGAAAATACAAAGATCACTAGACAATCTCATAATGAACAAGAACAGATTCATTTCAAGGCTGTTGTCAATTTTAACATTCTTACTTTAAACAAGAACTCACTGTATTGTATACCAAGGCTGAGGTGAATTTCAACACAAATCTACTCCACACATAATTTCCAACACTAGTCAGCCTGCTAGTTGCTGCATAGGCCGTGCCCTGCATATGATTAACCTAACGGAAAACAGCAATAAAATCACACAAAAGGGCTTAAATGATTAGAATATTCCTATACAGTATATTGAATATAGTTCAATATTCCTTTTTTTTATTATTTTAGAGTAAACAATCCTTATTTTAGAGTAAACAATCCTTATTTGGATCTCTGTTTACAAAGTTCAATACTAAAACATTTACATCTTGTCATTTTGTCACTTTTCATTGAGTTTGGTAAATGGCATTGAAATGTTTATCTACTCTATGGCTGCTATATGTGTTTGCATTTTGTTGCTATTGTTAGCAGAATTAAAATGTGGACTGTTAGTATTATTTATAAAAAAAGTTAAGAAAAACTTTTAAAAAGGCTTAACAAACTGAAGTTTCATTATTAATTTTGTTGCTGCCAATAGTCGCTATAGAATTATTAAAAAATGAACAAAAAGGCAATAGCATCACTTGATGAGATTAATTCCTTTTTTGATACAAAGTATAAACTCAAAATCTGGTCCATCCATGGAATTTTAAGTAAAGGTGCAGAAAGAATCTTCTATCTCCATTATTTTATCTTATTTTATAACATATTTTATAACATAGTATTCACAACAGGAAAACATGTTTCCACTTTACAATAGTTTGGACACTGTAAGAGTGTACATGTCGAAAAAATGACTTGTTGATTCTAGCCCTGATACATATTTTTCTCCTTTGCCTCAAGCAAAAAGAACCGAAGACATTTTAAAAAATAAATAGAAATGCCATCTTTAAACAGTGGCTAATTGTTAAAAGTTACAGATTATGCAGATGTCCCTGTGATCTGGCTGTTGTATTCTGCAGTTTCCATTTTCAGAATGTAGGGGATTATACTGTCAATAGGAACATTTCCTATGAGACCGGTGAAGAACAACTCTTCTGTTATGCCAGAGCTCATGAGCCGCAGTGCTGGGAGGCGCATCAGTATACGTGCTAATCTAGAAATGAAGAAATAAGAATTAGAACGATCAAAAATCCAGGTTGTAGTTTTTCTACATTTTTCTAATTTTACTTGTAAATTTATGGTAAACCCACTATATTCTGCCAACTACCCTAGAAGAACTAGAGCCTTGATTATACTCATATACTGTATATCTTGGGAAAAGTGTATGATCCTCACAGTACTTTAAAATATTGCATATGGCCATACCTGTATGTGTCATCTGGATATGTCTTCTGCACATAATCCTGTAACTCCATCTGTGCCTTTTCTTGAAATTTTTCAATCTGGCTTGTACTGCTTAGACCTGGGTGATCTGAAGAAATGCAATTATTTACCATGATTAAAGAACCATTCCACAGTCTTTAAGATTTTTATTTTTGCTGTTATTTTTAGAAGCAGATGGAAACAATTCAGTTTAATTCTCACTGATGTTGCTCACGTGAAGTTGAAAATCTAAAATGATTTTCATAGAGAGAATACAAGTAGAAAGCTGATTTGGAAGGTAATAGAGAAGTGAAGCAATGATACTCAGATTTCCTTCAGGGAAAAAAAAGTATTTTATACAGTTGATTATAAAAAAGACTATAGACACTGTACCACATCTAAGAGGACACCACAACAGGGTCAAAACAAGGCAAGCGCAAAACAAGAACAAATTATCAATTTTGCCCATGGATGTACTCAAGAGAAAACTTTGAAACTGAATTACAGTTTACTTTTTGTATTCAAAAACATGTTCAGAATGACATTATTAACCTTTACTATTTAATTTTGTACACAATATAAGTGATTTATAAAAGAGCAGGGGTGTAACCCTGGCGTCCTGGCCAAATTTCCCATTGGCCCTTACCAATCATGGCCTCCTAATAATCCCCATCTAGGAATTGAATTAATTGCTCTTCTCTCCTCCCCATTGATAGCTGATGTGCAGTGAGCGTTCTGGCACACTACGGCTGCCGTCACATCATCCAGTTGGATGCTGCACATTGGTGGTGGTGGAGGCTAGTCCCCATTACCTGTAAAGCGCTTTGAGTGGAGTGTCCAGAAAAGCGCTATACAAGTGTAAGCAATTATTATTATAATTATGTTTTATTATAAGACATAAAATAGAAACAAATAGTTGGAAATAAGATTAAAACATTTAAACAAAATTAGAAATATTTATCTAGGTTCATATTTGGAAGTGAATTACTTACCAGGACTGAACAATACAATAGCCTTAAGATATGCATACTCATATCCATCTATTTCCAATTTAGCCATGCTGTTACAAAACTCTTGTAGCTTCCAGATATGCTCCATCACCAGTTTTATCCTATCCCCTGACAACTTATCTAGAATAAAACAAAATATAGCACATAAACATACCCAGGTCAAAAGGTTTAAGCTATTGAGTAAGCACCCCAGGGTGTACAGTGAAGTGTGGAAAAATGTACATTTAAAAGAAGCTGTGCATGAACAAGAGAGTATGTGTACATATTTACACAAAATCTTTAGTCTTTTCCAATATTCTAATGCAATGTCTCGCTATAATGCTATGTGTAGTAGCTCATTTGCTCAAGCATCCACAAAATCATTCTTAAACAGATTTCAGAGCTACTACATACAACATTGTGTTAAATTGTAATGAAAACAGGTTTACAGCTGTTATAAAGGGTAAAACAATTTTCAGCTCTGTGCTTACGAAGTAAAAACTGCAACATACCATCTTGAATGCTATTTTGTAGGTGGTTGACAATAGCTGCAAGGATTGTAGAAAGACTCATAACCTGTGCACACTGTGCCAAGCCTAGTGTAAACAGTTCATTCCAGCAGGCACGGACAAGACTGGTATTGCAATCCTGGCTGTTGAGAAAACATTTGGAGAGTCACATCTCTCAATTTCTGCAGATTCATAATGTATAATGTCACAACTACATCAAAAGTACTCCAAAAACCAAAGTGCAGAGTGCAGTTAAAATAACTCCATTAGAACAAACAGGAACTATTTAGTACTACTTTGCTTCATTTACTATTGTAACCATACAATTCCTACCCCAGGGCTTGGAATGCAGGAATGGACCTGGCCCAGTGCATGGAAAGAAACAGCAATCGCGAGGCAGATTCACAGATATAATGTACATTCAGATATTCTGGCATGGGACTTGGCATTGTCAGCTACAACAGAAAAAAAAAACTTACGTTAGTCTGACAAGTCATTAAATTATTATACATAATTATAGATAATCATAAGACGCTATTAGAGCTACAATTAAAACCCTATCAATTTTGCAGCTGTGTAAAATGTGGCATTTGCCGTGAAATCTCGTCTCCACGGTGGAATCTGTTCTCTACTGTTTACAACACTGACATCCGGTGAAATAACTTGTTTGTTGAAGGCAAGGCTTTATGTTTTAATGCAGAAATCCATTTGAATTGAAAAATGCTTATTGTGAACATTGCTAAAGGGTCTTTTACCACTTGACTACAATGAATCCCCACACAAACCTCTACTCAGTAATTGGTAAATACTGGCATATTTTGGTGTGTTTCTTCCAATAACGTGTGGGGATCTGAACCAGTGTGAGAGTGAGCGAAACTGATTTAAAAGTGTGGATCCAAAAGAAAAAGATATATCAATAACTGCATTGGACTACACAGAAGAATATATGTGTTTCATTACAACACTTTGAAATTAAAGATTTAAATGTTAGAAAATGTAAAATTCAGACATTTCACAAAGAACAATATTCACTCATTTCTTCCTTTGAGGTTAATGTGACAGGGGATTTCTAGTGATTTGAACCATTCCCCTTTGAACCAAACTTCCCCTTTAAACAAGATAGTTAAACTCAATGGTCTTTTGTCAGTGTAACTTCACCAGAAGAAGACTTCACAAAAATCTGAAATATAACCATAATTTTGAAAAAGTGAAATAACTGCTTTAACTAGAAATCTGACACCTTAATGTGTTTGAAGACAGTATTAAAAAGGTGTCCAATTCAAGCAGTTTAACAATCTATTTCCTGTTGTTGCACACAGTTACAAAACACAGCACAATGCTCTCATCATAGGAATACAAACCTTAAAACTAACATGAGTGTCAGTGAGGAGAGGTCCTTCCACTTCAATGATGGGAGTGGACTGGTCTCTGCTGATCACCTGGATGCTGGCGCCCCCTCCTGTGTCAGTCCCCTCTGTGAGGTTCTGCACCGCAGTGGTGTCTGTGGGATTCAGTGCTTTTGCCAAAGTGTCAAAGGCACTGCAAATAGGGAGAAAAAAAAATCACAACATAAACGAGAAACGGGCCTCTTCCTCTTCATTTCCACAGCCGAAGCCCAGGTGGTGCAAAGTTAGTGACAATCAATTTACTACATAGACACAAACACACACAAATACTCACACCAGGTCCGGTTTTACACAAGCCAGTTAACCTACCACTGAGGGTGGAAACTGGAGCACCTGGAGTAAACACATATGAACATGGAGAGAACGTACAAACTCCACGCATATAGCTCCCCAAGTTTACAGACCCAATGTTACCCCCCAATCAGAAATCTAGACCCTGCAGAATTCTGTGGCAGCAGGGGACTGGTCTTTTGGTGTAGTGCAGTTATCTGCTGCCTATTGTGTGTGCTCAGAGCTCGCAAGTAACTGGGATAGAATTCTGGCAAGCACAGGCAGAGCTACATTTGTCATACTGGGACCATGACTCAGGTTGTCTATCAGTCTATGAGGAGAAGGACATTTTGATGGGAAGAGTCCAACTCAGGGCAGAGTGCAGGGTTCCATACAATGGGTGACATTACCCCTCTCTGAAATGTACAGTTGAGTACTCTGTCCGGGCAGAGACTTTTGGCATGGTGGAGATGTTCACTGTCTGGGAAGCAGAGCTGTGCATGCTTGGAGCCCCATGACTGACTGGGATTCTATCCACGCAGGAGAAGGGAGAGCCACACTCAGCACAAGCACATCTATGAGTTTGAATTTTCACAAAATTTTGCAGAGCCTTCTAAGTATCTACAAACATTGGTATATTATCTTACTTTGTTTAAGCAACTTATATTTTCACTCATTCATACAGCTGGGCGCTTTACAAGGGTAATCTTGATGCAGTACCCTGCGTTAGGGCATAACAGCAGTGTCCCACCCAGAATGTGAACCCCATGGAAAATGTCAAACATATTTAGGATAGTAAATACCGTGTTATCTCACTGGCAGATTGGTCCTCCTGCTGCATTTCTGAGGCATCTCCATTGTTAAGCGATTCGTTAAGGTTGGCAAGTGAAGTGACCACATTTGCTAAAGTACCCAAATCCCCTTGACTCGATTCAGCCTTAGACAAAAACAAATTATTTAGATTTCTATGTACAATACAACTGTAACAACATTATAATGGAAATTATACTATAGAAATTAAATTATATATAAATTATGATAAAAAAGTTACTAGAAAACATGCACTTTAAAATTGCAAGATTACAAAAGAGTATGGATGTTTGCCCATTATGCCTTCCGGCATGTAGGGACAGCAACATCCGGTTGCTATTTCTGCAACATTAATTTTTTACGGGACAGGGTTGTTAGCCGTGTTCAAAAGAGGGATCCGGAATAAATTAAACAAGAGTGGCTTAAGATATTTTGCTTACCTTTGAGTCTGTAGCTAAAAGCAATGTTCCATCTGCTTGTATTAATGGCTGTTGAATGTTCACCAACATACCAGGATCCAAGAGGCTGGACCTAAAATGAATTAAAACAAGATTCCTTTCAGTCAACAATACAACAATGAGAATCTCCTTAAGGATCGCTTTTGCAAGTTTAAGATCACAAATACTGAATTACCAGCAAAAACAATATGCCTTGTTATAACATTTAAATTGACACTGCAATATACATCTACAGTATATTGGCATCAATGCAGATAACATCTGAAATTCAAACTCTTATTTCCTGAAGGCATAGCTGTAAGTGGCTCTGGGACAGTGCCGACAGTCCTGTACAAGGGCTGAAAAGGTAAGTTTGAACTGCTTTGACAGGAACACCCCCAAAGCTTTCATATTAAAACAAATATATGTGAAACAATACACCAGGACTTTATTACCTTGAACCATCTTTCTCTGTGATGAATGTAGGGGTTGCAATGAGGGGACTCCGCAGGTCCTTCCTTATGTAGATTTTCTCCGTTGAGGCTGCACAGTTAGCTGGCTTTTCTCTTGGCAAGTCTATTGGCTTTCTCTCACTTTGCACAGCTACAAAAAAGGAGAAAAAAATACTGTCAATGGGACCTTATCAAACACTAACATGTATGTTAACATGTAGATGTATGATAAAGGAATAACTGAACATTGATCCAGTTACTTCTTTTCATTCATCACATAATCTGATTAGACTAATGTTAATTTTCTACGTAATGCTTCAGAAAAAAGGAATGTGAAAACTATATGCTACTGTAGATGTTATATACTGTACTGTAATATTCAAATCTTCTCTCCTGGTTTGGTTGCATTGGTGTTTATGATGTTTTCCTTAATAGCTAGTCAAATAAATAAGTTCAACTTTACACTTGATGACTCAATAATTATTTCTCCCATTAGCTATGTGTTTCTGCAAGGGGATGCATTGTCTGCATTTTTACCTGGTTGAGCATGGGTCAGGTAACAGTATCATACTTTAAAAACCTGCAAGGAACATAAATTCAACACCACCAGCAGTTTTTAATTTGGTGCTCATAAAAAGGTTCTTATTTTCTGTTACCTAATTTTAGGGATTACATTTAAAAAGGTTAAGGCAAATATGTTTGCATTCAGTTGTGTTGTTATACAGAGAAATGCTGAACACAATTTACAAATAGTCTACTAAATACTATATGTAGCAAGGAGCATGGCTTAATTTTTTATAGTAATTAACAGATAAAAGATTAATCTGCTAATTGCCTTTCACGTGAAATCTTTCAAATCCAGCAACAAGGGCAGTCAGAATAGAGGTTCATAATGACAAGCTCACCACCAGCTTCACCCAACTTTACAGCATATCCATGGAAAAGAAGCATATTTGTACACTTTTGTATATGGCTCTAGCATGCCACCTGACAGCATAAGAAAATAAATTGTTCTAATAAAAAACCTGATACTAAAACACAAACTCCACTCAGATTTGTTTCAGCAGCTCCAATTCCACCCTTCTGGTTGTCATTCTCTCCCTGTACCTAAATCCACATAATTTCTTATATGTCAGGTGGGTAGCTGCGTCAGCATGCGTAGGCTGCAAAGGAACAAGTAATAGGTTTATTCCATGCTGAAAAAAAGAAGAAAGAGAACACAACGTTTCGGCCGTGGAGCCTTCTTCAGGTGTGAGAGAGACAGGGCAGTAGGCAAAGGTAAAGTAGCGGGAGAACAAAGGTTGGGAGGGAAGTCATATAATTTCTTATATGACTTCATTCTCCTTTCTCCTTATAATAATCTGTGTGGTGTCCTATGTAAATCCCTAAAATTCACCTTAACTCTTCATTGTTTCAGTGGGGTTCCAGTGGGTCACCACAACAGCCTTGAACACCAATGTGATTCTGCCCTGAACTACAAAAATCAGTGGTATGAAATCGTATCAAATGATTTCTACATAATCTAATTGGGTATATGCCTCTCTGCACCTTTTATAACGTGATCTGAGCATCATATTTTGCTGCTAAAACCTAATTTCAGATAGTTTAGAGGAGTAGGATGGCATGCTTGTGAGTGCATCTGGGCACTTTTTTTAAGCAGTAATTAGTATTTACCACTGCAAAGCTCATGTTACGCGTAGGCTGATAAGATCCCTATGACTCTGACTGGTTTTAAGTAGTCAATGAGAATTAGTACTTGCAAGTATGTTGTACATAAGTCAGGTAAAAATGCACATATAAGCGCAGTACAACACTTAATCATGTAACTGCAGAACCTAAAGAAATCTTACATTCATATATTCAGTTAATATGACTTTTATCCTTTTTATAATTTTAAGAAGATTCTTTTAATTAATTGTGAAGATGTGCAATTTCCTGATGGCCACTCACCAGGACGTGTCTACAAAGTCCCATACAGTGCTTCATAATACAGTTCTATCATTGTCTACTAAATTATTGTGCAATTGTTAATTTGAAACTATTTTACATTACGTTAATGTACACTCACAATAAAGCCATAATTATTTAAACTATTTAACACTGACATTAGTGCTAAAACATTAACAGGGTGACAGTGAGTGTCAAGTAAAACATTAAGTTAAAGAAGGAAGCTGTAACTATACTGCAAACTAAACATCAAAAATACCAAACTTAAGCATCAGAAATACTAATACAAATAGTAACAGATAGTATTGTTATGACCTAAGTTCATCTATATAACACCATTATATAATTATACATCAATAACCTTCATAATCCCATAACTGCCTCTGTTTAATGGAAAAAAATGAATTTATTACAAAAATAAGTTAAGCCAACTTTCAGAAGGGAACAGCTGGTGGATGTCAGTCTTCATAGCCCTCAAGATGATATAATTAAATGGATTGACAAAATAAAAATAACACTTTGATATATATATATTCAAATGTCCTTCTTAAACAATGATCAAATAGAAATGAGCCACGGGTCTGATTAGTCTGCTTGGTGTCTTCATGAAACTTCATGAACACTGTTTGTTATTAGATGCCAGCTTGTAGTGCCGCGACAGAACTCACATTCCATTTTCATGCCCATTTCTAAGCACTTTTTCAGCCTACAGAACTGGCAGCGGTTGCGGTGGTGCTTATTGACAATGCAGTCTTGGTTGCTACGGCAACTGTAGGTTAGGTTCTTCCTCACGCTTCTCTTAAAGAAGCCCTTGCACCCCTCACAGCTCACTGCACCGTAATGGCGACCTATCAACAAAAGAGACAACAACAAAAAAAAAATCAGCTGTATGCCTCTTCACTACAAGATGACACCGCCATACAGATTTTATAACGCCCCAAGGGAACCAGGATTCTTGCACTGCGTTTCTGGAAAGCAAGCTCCTCCACAAAACAAAATGCCATCCATCCTGCTTACCTGTCACTGCCCTTAACTGACTGTGAATTAAACTGCGGTAAGCAAGGTGCTTCTGTCGTGCCCATCCTGGCGTGGACAGGGCTGCCTTCTTACCTGACGCCTTGTCTCCACAGACGACGCAGTACTCCACAGGCTGTGACCGGCCCACATCTGCTTTCCCCAGCAAACGCTCCACTGAAGCCGCATCGGTCACAATCTGAAACAACACAACTTCCTATCAACTGGGAGAAAAACGCTAATCTAGCATCTCTAAAATACAAACATCCTGCTACAGTATCTATTAATCTGTTTGTAAGTGATACACACATTCATATACACTGTTAAATATTATTCTTGTAAAGCAGGGAATTCTGTGAAAGCTGTTATCCTTGAAGCTTATTTTGCATCTTAAATAGTGTCAAAAATACAATTTATGGACTTTCAACCAAAATCAAAAGAGAACTTGTCAGGTTTTTTTCACGACAATTACTGGCGGCTGACACTTACAAGATGAACTTCAACTATTTTTATATTTCGGGATTAGAAAGAATTAGCATTGATTGAGTGTATTTCAAACCACAATAAAAGTAAAATGTATAAGCACAGCACCATATTCTGTGGTTCAGAATGAGGCAACCAATCTTATGCATGGTGAGGTGAAGCAGCCCTATTACTTTGTAAAGAAGCAGTCTTGTGAATAATGCCCTTTTAATCCAACAGAAATATTGCTGTTGACTTCAAGACGGTTTTCCCGATAAATAGAACTTCCTTGTTAACTCTGCGTGCAGATTACTTTGGAAACTTTCTGCAATTAAATATCTGCTGCACAACCTGTACTTAATTTGCTCGTATATCACGTTACATTATTACAGTGACTAGCGAGCAGGAAGGGCTACATAATGTCCCACTAAATGGGAACTCATGCTCTCGCCCACGGCAAGACCAGGGGTTTGAGACAACATGGCGACTTACAGTCCTTTCACAAAGCTCACAATATTGTGCTTAATTCAAAAATTGTTTTTTTTCCTATACCATCAATGAACTTTTGTAACCGAGATTCGATAACTGGTCTGAGAAATTGGGACTGCAGTTCCCCTTAAGACAAGTGCTTTTCTTTAGTTGTTTTGATTAGCGTGGCAGTCAAATCCTTCATGTTGTTTTTTAAATGAAGCTGGAGTTTGACTTACCTGTATTCTACCTGGCACAATGTTATCGGTGGTAGTGAAAATGAGCTGTTTTGTGTTTGAGGTCTCTGGGGAGGCCAGGATCACCTTTCCCGCACCAGCTCCATCTGGAGTGGCCAATATAAACTGCTGTTTGGAAGTGCTTGACGGATCCACTGCTGTGACGATCTGTATCTTCTGGCCTGTTTGCTGGTCAGTTACAATCTGGAAGGCAAAACAATTAAACTATTTGTCACTCATAAGACAGTGTGGAGTAGTGGTTAGGACTCTCAACTGGAATGTTGCAGGCAGGTTCAAATACTAGATAGAGTACTGTACCACTGTTGTAACTTTGAGCAATATACATTACTCACATTGCTTCAGTAAAATGCATAGGATTTCATATACATGGGTAGAAATGTAGGTCTCTGTGAATAAAAACATCAATCAAATTAATCTTAATAGGCTTTTAAAAAAAATAAGATGGAACAGTGAATGTAAATAATACCAATAAGCAAAGAAAAAAACTGATTTTTGTTCATTTAGAACATATATTATACATTTTATACATGTTGTCCAAAAATTGATTAATGGGTCTTCGGCCAGTAGCCCTGTCACACCTGTATCCGCTGTGGAGAGGTGACTGCAGAGTCAGCTGAAATGATCTGAATTCTCTGAGGGGAGCTGCTCATCACTGAGGAGTCTGGAGTGGAGGTCTGCACAGTCTGGACCTGCACATGAGCACACAAGAGAGACAGGTCAATCTCACATTATTTAAACTCTTTTTTTTTTCCCAGTAAGGGCCATGTGTTCCTTTTAAAGACACAAACGTAAAACTTTATATATGTAACAAGTGACAATATACACATTGCAATTCTGTAATTTTATGTCTCGTCTATGATGTCTTCATCTCTCAACAAGAAGTTCACTCTTCCTTTCCTGGTAAGATCTGTGACAAACAGGGAGCGGTGTTCAGTAATCTACCCCACTGCTAGCACTGACCCAAACAACTGGAATTGAGCATGAACTGCAGGAAAAAACAACACTGGTAAAGGAGCTTGCCCAAAAGCAAGCTAGGCACTATAATCACAGGACTGAGCCTGGGTCATGTCACTAGCCAAATGTCATCCAGTAACCTCCTGATGTTGCCAGGGTCATGGCTCTCGTCCAGACAGTGCTGAGCCTCCACTATGGGGCTGTGTTGCCTCTGACACATTAAAAGCTGACTTTGTCAAAGGTAGGCGGGTCAGAGGAATTCTCCCCATTTGGTCGAATCATGTCTTCCACTTCAGGATTTAATTTATACGAGATATCCCATTTGATGCTGTAGATTTTGTCTTGGTCCTCTCATTAACTTAATTCCAATTTTAGTGTTTAGTAGAAAGATTCACAAAATTCACAAAATGTGGCTTATTTCTTTAGACCTTATAGGCTTCCCTGATCAGACTGGAGAAACAAAGGGATTCAAATTCTAGCGAATATGTTAATTGGCATAGGCTCTTTCCTGAACTTGCAAATTTCAGCAGGACCTTCCCAGCTCTTCCTTCTTTTTTCACTTACAGTACCCTTAGGTCAGCAGCTATATCACAACTGGTAACCTACTGAAGCGCAGCAGGTGTGAGCCTGCCCAGTACCTGGATGGGAGATCTCCTGGGAAAACTAAGGCTGCTGTTGGAAGAGGTTTTAGTGGGGGCAGCAGGGGGAGTTCAACCTGTGGTCTGTGTGAGTCCTAATCCCCCAGTATAGTGATGTGGACACTAAATTGTAAAAGAAATGGCACAGTCCTCAGGTGAGGTGTAAAACTGTGATCATGACTCTCTCTTGCATTAAAAACCTTAGTTTATTTCTTAAAAACAGTAGATGTGTTATCCCCAGTGTCCTGTCCAAACCTCCCCTTGGCCTTTACCAGTCACAGACTCCTAATAATACCCATGTACTAACTGGCTTTATTACTCTGTTCTTCTGTCGACTGATACCTGACGTGTAATAAACGTCACTTTGGCTGTGATGATCGCATCAATATACTACACATAGGTGGTGGTGGAGAGGAGTCCCTATATTAACTGCAAAATAAGCTTTGAGTGCCCCATGCATAATCTGCATACCTTAAGGACTGCAAGAGTTTAACTTCCTTCATGGTTATTTAGACTGTTTTGCTAAAGGTTCCAGACAAAAAAAAAGATAAGTTGGAAATGAACGGTTGCTGGGGAGTTTTAGAAAGGACAATAGTTCTGTCAAAGTTGTAAAATCAAAAAGTACAAAAAGTTGCTCTTCTGCTGGAACAGCTAACTGGACTGGACTGAGATGTATTACAGGTCAAACACCTTAACAACAGCGTACCAGCTATGAATTAGCGAACAATTTATGACTTCAGTTTTTGGAGACTATTTTAATTTACTTTAAAACATAACTTCCTTAATATACCACTTCCATCCTGCTGTGGTTCTCAAACTAATTTTTTCAATTTAATGAAAAGCATTCTTCAACTTCTGCTGATATTAACAATGCAAAAAAAGCCTTAAAACACATATCACCAATTACCAAGCTGCCAAACCCAGATGTCTCAATCTTTTATATCAGGTTTATCCTATGGTGGTGTTAATTACAGTTTTTTTCAAAAGCAACAGGTTTTCATGTGGCAAACAATAGTTATCAAGAATGCATTTTCCATTACTGCTTTATACGTAACATGCGTTATTGAGTATTACTCTCTGAAGGTCTTCTTCTTTTATTTGCAAAGAAACACATGGAAATTACTAAAAGTGCTGGCACGTTTTAGCACTTATGTTCAGTAGAAGAATATGATCATCACTGCAAAGGTGTACATTGTTTGCATTAAAAACTGTGAGGTTCTTATTCTGGCAAAGATACCTCTTTAAAATCCTCTCCATCATTGGAAAGACATGACATTTCCCTGTTCATAAAAGCTAATGTATTCATTTTGCAACAAAACCACATAATTGTTTTTTTTTTAATCAATCCTCCCCACTCTACCACTTTTAATAAAAAATGGATGAATGGAGCTACCGTTACCTTTTTTGAGACATCATTTTCATCAATGTCTTAGTGTACTTTCAAAGCAAAGGCAGTTGTGTATTCAGGGCTGCCAATATATAAGCCTGTCAAGCATTATGGTAAATAAGAGAAGGCAATATTACCCTTCCCACAGCCCCTCTATGACTCACCAGTTATTTCTAAACTTTTCCCCAGTAGTGTGTGAGAGTATGCCTCGTTTTGTGTGACGTAGGTAAGAAAAGTATTTTATTACCATGTAAGCCTGCAGTACCAAGAGAAAAAAGAATATTAATTGGACACAGCTGTGGGAGTGGAACCAGCCAAAGATGCAAGATGTTCTCAGGGGGACAAGCACAGCAGCAGGCTGTAGCACACTGAAGAGCGTAGCAGTGCTAAGAGCTTCAAAAGTTTTCCTTGGTTGATTGGGTCCGTGGTGTTGCCTTAATCCCAAATGGAAGTATAGGATTAGATCATGTGCAGAATGGTTCTAACAGTGGTGGGATGTTAGCATCCATTTTAGCTGAGTGACTCAGGTAAGAACCGGGACTGAATCTGGTGAAGTTAGAGGAAATCCTGTTAACTTAAATTTGACTCTTTTCAAATTTGACTCTTTTATTGCTAATGTCATTATTATTTTTTAAGTAAAAGTTGAAGAACTGCTCTTACTTTTTAAAAGGCAGAGAATTTGTTTTTATTGACTCAACAGACGGTACTCTACTTCAATTCTATGTAACTTAAATAATGTTGCTAATATGCTGGTGAAGAAAGTAAAAAACGCCAGGGTCCCAGAACTTATCTAGGAATGCACTTATGCTTTCGTACCAACTTTATGATACAAAACTAACAGCTGGTGTATACACGGACCACACTGGGACGATAAAAAAAAATCATTGTTTGGAGATGGATACAAGATTGGTAAATAAATATAGACAAATCTCATGTAAAGTGCTAAGCATGTTAATATGGAATATCTACATCTATTGCCAGATTGTATACAGTATATACATCTGAACACAGGTCAACCGTTACAAATTACAAATCATTACGAATTGTTCAGGTCCAGAAAAGCAGCAATCATATACATATACAATGTCTATTTTTGAGAGCTCTTATAGGTTTCATCAAAGCTAAATGGCAAGTATCATTAACACTTGTGTGGTACAAACTCCAAACTAAAATGATAATGCAAACATCTCAATTTTAAAATTGAACAACAATTAATCAAAAGATGGATGTGGTCAAGTACATGTACGTTTGCTGAATTCTAACCAAACCTGCTTAGTGTCAAAAGTGCCTTCCTAACCCATTGACTGTTTTTTAGAATTTCAGTAATGGTTACTGTACCCCAAATGACAAATTTTAAATACCTTGAAATAAGGACACCTGCATGTGATTTTCAAAAAACACCAGTTACATCAAAGTGTGCAAAAAAAGTAACATAAAAAGACACTTCCCTTCTGTACACGATTTACTATAAACATGAATATATTTCTCTATTCTTAAATAAAACGTCTAAGCCAGGTAAAAAGCAATTGGCAGTGAAATATTTAGAAAGTGCTGCCGTCAGCCCAGAAGATAGTTGTGTCTGAACAAATAAGCCTCAGAGTTATGCAGAGGTCTTCCGAGAATTCTGATCTCTGTTCAGATGTGTCACAATCTCTCAATACGTGCTTCTTAATTAAACTGTTGTTATTACCAAATTTTTTCTCCATGGTAACATTATGCATACTGTATATCTGTTGACACTGCTATACGAAAACATGGAAAGAATCTTTTGTTTAACCCACTGACAGAAAATTCTAATACCAAGGAGACAGCAGATATTTTATGCATTACCCTGTATGAGCAGTGCACACACAAAAATACAATATCTACAGGGATATTATGTATCCCTATTACAATCTTTAAGCTGAAATTACAAACTCTACCTAAAATATTTTTGTTCTATCATAAAGATTGATTTTTTTTCTTGAAATGTCTTATACTAGTGGTAATACATTCTCAAATTCATTATTGCCTACATACTACAGAATCCTTCTATTGTTGTTCTGTTCACTTACAATAAAAAACAATTTTGCCCACAAAACTAAGCTACAATGACCATACTAGTCATGTCATCGTATGTGCCCCTTAATTAAGCATGTACTAAATAGCTTGCCTTGTGCAGGGTTTGCACTGCAGAATGAACAGTTAAGCTTCCTACAGACTCCTCTATTGTGCTTCCAGGAACTGAAAGGCTGCGTAGAGGTTACAGTACTTACAGCGTCAGAAGCCTTCTGCAGGACGGCATATATTTCTCAGTGAAATGTTTCAAGATGAAAAAGCCAGATGTCCAAATAAATGCTTTATCAGCTGGGTTGCAATAATAATCCTTGTTTTGGCTGTCCATATGCTTAAAGTACAGAGCCCAGAAAAGCAGACAGAATTGTTCAAATATGCCCTCTCTGTGACCCTGTTCCTCTGAAGGTCAAGTGCACTATCAGTCCCTGGTAACCAAGGAAGCAGAATCGACGTGTTCCTCCTATTTTGCCAGCTGCTGAGGCAATTTGTCTAATAATGTGATTAATTTCATCTGGGGAGATTCAGCTCAGGTCACCGTGGCTCTGGATATTTTCACCTGCAGGATTTCCAGGGGAGGTTATTCATACAGTGGGGTCTTTTACAGGGAACAAAAAGGGTTCGATTTTCTGTTCCATCTTAAACTCATACGGCAATCAACGTTATTTTAATAAGGTAAAGAAATAATGCAATGAAAGCAAGAAACATGGCATATTTACCTATAAATTCCCAGCTGAATTTAGCTCATTTTATTTTCCCTTTTGGACTTATTTGCTAATGGAAACTGTAAATAGTCAAAATTAACTCCTGACAGGTTTCCTGGTAATAAATCCATTAAAACAGCATTCAAATTACAAGTCCATTGAAACTGTGAAAATTAAAACAGGCTAAGGAATTGATTTTGAAGGGAAATTTCATGCAGCAGGAGAGCAAAATCATGCTGCTGTTCCTGCTCAAAGACAAATCATAGCATCTCTGCTGCTCATAGCTGCTCCCCAGAGACAGGTATTAAATGCAAGCTTATTATACCAGACAAAGAATGGCTAATCCATGGCTGATAACTCATTTGTATACATGGAAATATTCCAATTTTCATGAAGTAGTAGCGTCATTTATTGCATACATCATTATAATTATCTGGAATAGCACTGTCCAGAAGCACATACTTCAAAAATACTAACTTCTAGACACCGAAAACTTACATAATGAATCTAATTTCAAAGACCTGAAGCCTTGACTTTAAAATGCTTATAAATATATATGTAACAGAAATCCGAAGTCACATTCCCTACATGCAGGCAAAAGTCTATTATTCAAATTCAGTTTATTCAAGCATTTTAAATTCAATCCTCTTTGCTTGTTTTGAAACTAATTCCACTAACACACAGCCTTTGAGTATTGAACACTGATACAAAAAACAAAAACAGCTGAAGAAAAGTAACAAAACATTTAGGCATTCTCTGCTACAATCCATTCCAGACTAAGACAAATAAATGAACATCTTCTGCACCTGCTTGCTATAGCAAAGGCAAAGCACTACTATTTCTCCACATTCTACTTCCATGAGTCTTAACTCATTATTGTCACACCACACACCACATTACACACATCTGTTAAACCCGTATACTTAGGATAAATGCTCCATGATGCATTACCTTGATCATATGCAGATCCTTGGGAGTACAAAGCAACATTAGACAAGAAACAAATATAATTCATCAAATATAAAAAACGAAATTATGTTCTCAGCCATGCTGGAATTCATTTCAAAGCAAATCTATCAGGCTTGATTAATTCAGAATATTTAATACATAGCACATCTCAGGACTATTCACAGAAATGAACAGGGTGCCTTCTCTATGGGGTCACAATATAAATGTTAACATTCAAAGACAAACAAAACATTTACAATTTACTATAAACCATTTCGCTATCAAAAATAAAACAACCATGTGGTCAAGCAGTAATCACATAATATATGGCAGGCTTCATTCTGTTGTTTTTTTTCCTAAACAAAACCTTTTGTTTTCTTAATATATATGTTCAGAAAAATGGAAACAACACAGGTCAATGTAATTACTCTTACAAACCCAATCATAATCAGAAAGCTACTAATTTCATATGAGGATAATATTCCAGATGCTTTAAAGAGCAAAACAGAACCTTGAACCTTGAACCTTGGGCAGGGAGTCGATCCATCAAAGGCACACACATGTACCTCTTACACACAGAGGAGAAACAAAAGTGTTTCTGCTCAATTAGACCTTAACGGAAGTTATCAGCTTATTGTTTCCAATTGAAACACATTTAATTTCTTCACTAAGCGAAATTGTATTAGCAATCTGAAAAATATTTTTTTCTCTGTAGCGCAGCACTGCATCAAATAAAATTATGTATTTACATGCAAGGTCTTCCATCCAGCTTTGGGTACTGGATCGAGAAAGTGTATCCCGTGTCTGTCTTATGAGTCAAACATATATGATCTGTAGGTTAATTTAATCATCAGGCTCCTCCGTAAGACAGAAACGTGATCTTTCCAAACCACCCCTCTTTTTTTTCTATTCCTTGTTAAGTTGATGAGACAGCACAAAAGCAACAGGAAGCAAAACAAAACAGCATGGTGACAGTTAGGAAGTCACTATGTCCTACAAAGCTAATGAAGCCTATAATAGTCTTGTCAGATGAGTCTCACCTTGTTGGTAATAATAGAAAGCACTGCAGTAAAATTACTGTCTAACAAAATGGTACCTCAAACAAGGCAGGGCATTAAAGGCCATTAAAGTTCCATGTTATTCTGCATATACTCTATACTGAGCAGTTAATTCCCATTTAACTGTAGCTTGCTTGGAATCAGATTAATGTAAGACTGCACTCTTCCCATCGGCACGTTTCCTTCTTTTAAGTAGCAATTTCCTTATAGGAAACCTAAAAGAATTATAATCCTACACATGAAAGTTTCGAGAGCTAAGTAAGCTTTCAAACACCACACAGCATTTGCAGTTAACAATCCTCTCGGAGGGACAACCAAATGCATGCAGAACCTCCCCTAAGAAATTCACGCTTAATTTCATATCGTTACTGACTTTTTTTTGTTCTACATTATCTGTCTCTTCTGGCTTGCCCCCTTCATGAATTCCCCTATTTTATTCTGGAGACAAAAAATAAAGGTTTGTATGGAATGATGCTGCCAGTCTTAGGATTGCATGCCAAGGTCTATTTGGTTCACGTTTCAAGTCGGAAGAAAAGTTTCACCAGACCCCATCAACAAGTTGTATTCAAACACCAGATTCAAGATAAGAAACACGGGTTTGCTGTCACTGTCACTCCTGATGCAGCATGTAGATCAGCGCATTCCTAATCTACCATCACAATATGACTTAGACGTCTGGGCAAATTTAAAATTTCACAACCTGGACAACATGGAAGAGACAATGCAACAGTATCTAATTCAAGTGATGTGCTTAAAATATATGTATTGCTTGTGAAATCTGGTAACTAAACATTAACTGATGCGTTAATGTTGTGCTTTGCGTGACTCCACAAAACAACTTTGCAGGAGCCGTAATATCTAGCTTAACTGTAGTAAGCTCATCTGCCCACATAGATCATACCAAGACATGATTCAGATTTGGCAGCGGTGTTGTATTGGTAGACAGTTTTTAATAAGATGTATGGGAGACCTAAACAAAATGCCACAGCACCACTATGCATTGTGAATATCCATCCTAATGAAGCCCAAGGTGTTTCAACTTGTACTGTATCATCTGTCACTCACCTCAGCCACCTGCTCTGTGTCCACTATCTGCTGAGCTAGCACCTCCATATTGGTTGCCATGGCGATGCAAGATCATTAGCGAAACCTGTTTGGAAAGAAGCCAGCAGCTTCTATCAGCCAAAGCAAAATTATGCTGGTATGGTTCTTCTTTACAGTATCCTACAACACTTTCATTGGTCAAAAGTAAGAATTAACCACAGTATTTAGAAACCCTAGATGGAAGATCTAAATGCAGGAATTAAAGTCTACGGACCTTCTTTAAACTCTCTAATCGATTCCTCCACTGTGCTACACTGAAGAACTTTAAAGTTATTTTTATTATTAATTTGGCTGATTCTTGTATCAGTTTTTAACCAAATTTTGGTACCATGTATACAGATGAGTGGTTTTGTTGAAATCATGTGGGTAAAGCTCAAGGATTAAGTGGCAGTGCCCTCCCCACCTGTTATTTGAATTCATGGCTTGACCACAAAACGTTGTTCATTTCACTGTATAGTCACTAGCATTCACAACAGCAAGAAATCATTGCAATGCATTTTAATAATGAATGCAATGATGTATTATGCATATGAGGCCTTGGATTATGCAAAGTCATTTTCATTTGGCTGCTTTCTGTATGGTATTCCTCCATCACAGCCTTCTATCCAGCTTTGTACTTCTGCTGCCAAAGCTTAGTGTCTGTACCCAGTTCTGCAACTGTCTACTAGTTGTCTATAGTATTTTCCATTACTTCTCGCACTACTTCAGTAATTCCTGTGGATCGACCTTGTCCTTCCGTTTGTCAGCTCTGATTTCTTTTCACAACGTCGTATAGTATTCCCCCATCTGTACTATTCTGCACACTGCTAATTTCATTAACATCTCTTCTGACGGCTGTCTTCTTCACAGAATCCTCTTATAGAGGGTTCAGTCAATAAAATGTAATTTGCATATGAAATTCGGATCTGACCTCACGCAAGGCTGACAGATTTCTTGATTAGTGGTTAAAAAAAAAAGACCAGAGGAAAAAATTAATTATCAGCTCCTCTCACGAATAAAACATCTTTAGTATCACTAAAGGCATTAGATCTGTCAGGAGGTGTGGCAGCTTATTATGCCATATCCACAATTTGACACAAGCTTGTTCTGGTTAAGCTCATGATACTTTTGCATAGTTTTTATCTTAAAAATAGGATTCAGTCCTGTTTTTTTTGCTCCCTCACTATAGCTGTGTGATTGTACTGTCTGTATAGCTCTAAATCAATAGCAGATGAGTGTATGTTAATTCACAGATACAGACCTATATATTTACAGTGAACAATAGTATAGTGATGTGTTATATGACTTATCATAGACTGCAGGGTCAAAAGAACCATAAACCAGTCTCTGCTCTGCTTTGATATTACACATTTTACAATGAAAATATATGAAGTGTTTAAACATATATAACGGGCTATATCCTGTTAGACTGCAAAGAAAACAGAAAGTCTTGATATAACGAAGTGCAAAACGAATTATATCATAGGGCAAGAGTTTCACACTTCAGTGCTGCAAATAAACCAAGCAGCCTCTCACCTTACAGTTGATCAAGATGGCAACATATGTAAGATGCCACAGCTTTCATTAATACATTATTCTAGGGGGAAACTGAAAAAGAAATAGGCCAAATGGTTCTCGTGGGTCTTAAACATCAAGTTCTTTTGCTCATCAAAATAAAAATACATCTACTCACCGAGATGCGTGACAATAAATTACTGTAAATTGTTTTCTCGTTCTCTTTAATGCACACTCATTTGTAACAGACTGGACATAGTACATGTAATAGAAAAGAGCATCGGCAGTCAAACGGGTCGATTTCTTTTGTTTCCCAAAAGAGGGATGATTTTACTTCATCACACACAATTGTGTTGTTTCTAATTCAAGAGCATTTTTTTTTTATCTGTACACATCAAACCTAACGATTTCGCTAACGGGGATCAGAATCATAATTCAAACTTGGCGTACAACTTTGCCCTGTCAGATTACTCCACCGATTCACTTAATAACTGCTCGAGTCTCTCTTCTGAAAAACAAAATGCGGTTTCAATTGCAGCACAAGTGACATGCAATAGAATCTGATAAATTATTCGTCAAAACGAATTCTTCTGCACGGGAGCAGCAAAATACATATTTTCGAAAATTGGGAGGGGTCAATACAGCCACACTCGGTCCTACACTGCGTTATTACGGCCTCTGTCATTGGTGTTTTAAGCTTTCATAGCCACCATACAAGCGTTATGCGATTGGTGGGATGCATGGACTGCTTCAACAATCTGTCCCTGCCGAGTTTAAATCGCATGCAAAGACAAAAAAAAAAAAGAACAAAATGGAGAATCTGGCACAACGCCAAGTCGCGCCGAGCAGCCATTGAAGTGTGCATTTTAAAAATGCGTGTAAAAATCACAAGACGCCCGTGGTCCTACGTGTCGTTTTTCGTGAGAAAAGCCTGGCAGACAGTGGCTTGCGTCCGCCTCTGTTTATGCATACAACCTCTGCAAACCAGCCCCCCTGTCCCCGGGATGGCAAAGGTAAAAGGGTCGGGTTCAGATGCGTCTTAAACCAAACGCAGCCCGACTCTCCCGCCTGCCTTCGTTTCGCGTACTAAAACGCGTTTTCGTGGGTTTGTCCCATGAACTCCTTCCCAAATCTCCAATTTAAGTGTTTCAACTAAAATCTGACCGGACAGCAGTTTATAAAACCTTAACGACCGGACCTGGCGCAGAGCTTCCCGGAGCTGGGGGACTACTAAAAGTGAAATTAACCACCTTTCGCCGCGACGCGTTTCAATATACCATTAAACGGGCATGAAAGTGATGAGAAGTCTTACCTCCTGGGGGGAAACAGCGTTGTTTTTAGTTCTCAGGTTTTTAAAAAATTATTTGTTATTGTTTTTCTTCTGTGAAAGGTCATAGTTCGTGACCCCGTTCCGCCAGCGTGCCGGGAGTTTTTTCTTCTTCCTCCTCCAGCGCTCTTCTCCTTCCTCGCTCACCGAGCAGCGAGAGCCAGACAGCGCTGACGTCAGCCTGTCTGCCACGGGTGGGCCGCCTCTGATTGGCCGCGACCTATTCGTCTATGTCTTTCTTTTCATTCTTTATGATGCAAGTTTTTTTTTTTCCTATGTGTGTGTGGAAGGACGCGAGAGTCAGTGGATATTGTCTTTGCGTTTGGGAGTTCTAGAAGGACCTAGTGAGAGTAAAAAAAAAAACAGGCGTTGACTAGCAAAAATATCAAGGTCAAGAGAGAGCCCACAACGAGAAGGAGGATCTGGAAAAGCGGTTGTGTGATGTGCATAGAGGACACATCTATTTTTCGCAGTACTTCTCCATGACAGAACTGATGACAAAACGGGGGGAAAAAGCAGAAGCATCCCAAGGCAAAGAATTCCCCAAATCCCACAGCCTCGTGGTATTTTTTTTTACCATGTCAGATTAAAACTCACTTAACCATGAAGGAATTTTACATTTCTTTTTTAGAGATCATTTTTATAAAATAAATTGTCACACTTCACGATGTAATTAAATGAGATTTTAAGATCTCAATAAGATGTCTTATTATTTCAGTAGTTTTTGCTGTTTGTGATTGTAAACTATTTTGATCTTACCCTGGTGCCCCCCAAAAATAACTATGCACAACAAATGAACATCACTATTAAAATAATTTAATTTGCTAGTGGTAGCTAGAAAAGTGGAAAGGTTAACACACACATGAGCATGTTAGCAACCCTTTTTGATTAACTCCTAAATACTGTACATTACACCGATAGAAAATGTCACTGAAAGTGGAGAGAATGTGATACAAACATTAACTTGGAGTGAAACATGTAACAGCTTGAATTAAAAATAAGTTTAGAGGGAACATTAAATGGAACAGCAATTAAATGTTCAATAATTGCTCAGTCACATAGTGGGTTGCAGTAACCCAGAGCCTACTCCATCAAATGTGGGCTCAAGGCAGGATACACCCTAGACAGTGTGCCAATCCATTGAAGGCAACAGCCACAGATGGGCACAATTTAGAGATGTCAGTTAACCTAGCCACTAAATCTCTGAATTGTGGGAGGAAACCAGAAATAAATCCACACAGCCATGAGGAGAATGTGCAAATGCCATACAGAAAGGGACAGAATCGAACCCGGGGCTTAACATATGTGAGGTAGGTTTGCGACTGTACCTGTATTGCAGCTTGTCCAGGGATGACCCTCCCAGACAAAAGATAATGAGCTCTGCCCTTAGCAAGGAGTGGGTCATATCAATTTCAGGGAGGAAATGGTTAAGGAGGATGATTCTTTTTACTTAGCACAAAAGTGTGAAAGTGAATATACAGAGGAAGTAAATGCACAGCAAAAACATCTATTGAAGACATCACTGGGAGGTTTAATTTAATAACTTACAAAAAGTAATTATGTTCCTGGGAAGTGAGGAATCAGTGTGTTATTTTCTCAGTCAGAAATAAATGTCTTGTTTTTAGCCCTGAGCATTAAAACTTAGTTTTCAGTTTCTTTCTTTCCTCTTGTGAAGCTGGGTGTTAATGAAGCAAGATCTGTGTGTTACAAAGAGCAGTTTCATACAGTACCTTCATAATTGCCTCATTGCAAAATGGATTGTAGGATCCTACCAGAGAAATATGCTAGGAATATCTCAGATAAGAGACATAGAAAGATTCATTAGTTACAGAATAATAATAATAACAATAATAATAATAATAATAATAATAATAAGGATTGCAAGAAAAAAAAAGTAACGGCCTTTAATAGTGTAGTACTTCAGTCAACCAACCATTTAATTAGTGATTTCTGTTCAAAAGCCAGAAAGTGCATCGCAGTATATTTTGAGTCCAAGTAATACATGTGCCCTTTTCATTACACAGACACCAAATTATAAAGAAAGGAGGTGTAACATTGATAGAAAAATCCTCTGCTGTTCCATTTAAGTGTATTTTCCTATTAATGCTGCAGTAAAATCCTGGGTAGGCCAATTAGCGTCTCAATATTGTCCCTGTGTTCTTGGGAGTCTGTGTCCTTTGATGGACTGGCATCCCGTCAAGGATGTAGTCCCGCCCAGTACTCTGTGCTTCTGGGATAGGCTCCAGGTTGCCATGACACTTACCAGCAATAAGCGGCTTTATGATAATGGATGGGTGGATGAGTAGATGAAGCTATTCATCCATCACAATGTATACTATGGAAATACAAAATGAGATCTAGATAAGATTTTAATGTATGTTATGTTGGAGTGAAATGGATACCCCTTTTCAACTGCACTAAAGTGACCTAAGCAAAAAAGATGTTGGGCTCTCATTTTTATCTGCAAGGATTTATCTGGACATGAAAAAAATGGTGGACATCAATCATTCACGTGCTATTGCATCATTCTGCTATTCACAACTGAGAGTTGTTTTTCTGAAAAAAAAAGACAGTATACATTATTTTATTTTCTTTTACTTTACTACCCCCCCCCCCCCCCCACACACACAGACAATTTTAGACAAAACTCCATTATTTAATTATTTTTACAACAAAATATTTTCATGTTTCTCTGTAATACTCATTGATTCTTTACCAGATCTCAGTACATTAGCATTGACTGAAACAAGGGTTCAGAAAATCTGCACAAAATTAATAATTACATTCCTTGTTTTCATATCTGTCTTTGTCAATGCAAATAAAGCAAAATTATTATTTTTTTTAGTTTAAAACTCAATATATGCAAGGCCATTTTAAAAGTTAAGTACATAACACTAAAGAGACAACATCACAAATACAGAAAAACTGCATTTGTCTGTATTCTCCAAGCATACATCCTGTGCTTTATCATTTCTTAAATAAACATTCCCATACTGGCTGAGATCAGAGATTTACATGCCTGACCTGTTTTGGCACTTGGTTTATATCATAAAAATATAAATCTTAATATAGTCTTCAAATCTGCTTATGCTAAATGGTGCACTTGTCTTCAAAAGGAATCATGATAGCATTACAAAGTCACCAACAGAATTCCTTCAGAGCGAATTGAATATATTAGTTGGAGAAAACTCTTCTGTTAACAACAGAATTCAATGGCTTCCTATATTTCTGTACTACAGCTTTGCTTTTAGGTGGCTAAAGATGGTTTTTCCTAGCTATTTCTAAAATAAGTTTCTATTAATAAAAAAATCAACTGTGGAAGGTAGGTCAGTTATCTCTTTTCTATTTAGAACACACATTTTGAAAAAAGCTTTTGAGGGTATGGAATTTTGTACAAGCACAGGACAGCATTATGATGAGAAGAACAAAAAATGTACAGCGTTCTGCTTCACTTTTTGTGAATTTGTAACACCCCTTGTAATCAGATGAAATCAATATTTAAAAAAGCCTTAAACCTAGTACAAGATAGTGGGACTGAGGGTTGCCAATAAATGAAAGGAAGAAGCCTCTAGCAAACTAAACCCAAGATGAATAGAATACATTTGATTTAATATGACCCTTAGTCTGAATTAACACTTTATCACCTTACATCTTTCTTTTAGCCATTTTCCAAGAGAGAAACATTAGTCCATTGCTTTAATATCATGTTAACAAGTAAATGTGATAACAATGAATGGGCAACACTTCACTTCTCAGACTTATTTACTCCCCACTTCAGCTAATATACTATACATTCCAGCATCAGGCAGGCAAGTAGCAGTGAGGTCTTATAAGGTAACCAAATCAAATCACTTCTGCGCAACAGCTATTGCACTTCTTTTTGAAAATAGGTAGATTTACTGAATGACAGCAACACACGGAGTGAGCAAATTAAATTTACATTTGTAAGGCATTTTCTCCACTTGCTAAGTAATACATGGCAAATTTTGCACAGTGAGTCTCCTTGGCAACCAGTCTTATGGAGTCGCATTTATGTTGGATGTGACGGCTCTTTTGTGCCAATAAATGAAACTGTCTTGATTGGCAGGCTGGTAAATGTTTTTTATTGTCCAACGCCTCCAGCAGGTGTAGCCTACTGTTAGTGAATGTACACTAGATACAGACATCAGCCTTTACATTTTTTTTTCATATATATCAAGAATCAGCTCTGTTGTCTTCAAAGTGCATGGCACAAAACTACATGGCATGCAAAGATATAGAAGTATTTTATAACTCTGTGTATCGAGTCTTGCCCACAGATTAAGCTTAAAAGGGTACTTTTCATTACACTATCCAAATGCTTTCTCTGTTGTGTGAGCTTCTTTCCCTCATTGGGATAATGCATCTTTATATGTGGAAAACACGGTTTAAGAAGGATGTTGAGATTTGGGGAAAAAAAAGATATTATAATATGGAATTTGGGGATTTTTTTCTTACTAAACAAAATAGTAGCACTCACACCTCTTCTTGTTACACCAGCAAAAGACAAAAAAACTACAACTAATTTCATCAGAGGTTGGATTGTGCCTAATATTCATTTAATCCACCTATGACCTGTTAGAAATATCATCTTAACTATCAGGAATAGGGGTTTAAATAAGCAATAATTATCAATAAATGATTTAGTTTTATTTTAGTTTAATATATTGTCTTGCATGTTTGTTTGCAGGTGTGGGACAAGAATGCAGTTTCACCATCATGAAATGAAGTCAAAATTACATGCTGCTTGAAAATAAATATGGTAATAAAACAATGCTTTTGAAATGAGCAAACTGGGCAAAATAGCTCTTTGCAAGAACAGTCTGCTTCCTATCACTCTTTTTATGTACTAAATTCAATCATCAGTTCCTTCTTCAAAAACAAAATACAAGAGTTCTGTTTTGGAATATAACATGATAGTAGCATGTGGACATCAAAATGGAAAAACATCTTTAGGAAAATAAGGATTTTGCTTCTGACAGATTAATAAAGGAAAGTACAATGTATTTTCACAGCAGTTACAATTATTCACTCTAACTTCACCATGTATATTAAAATGTTGTTATTTTACCTAGTAAGGACTTAAACTGACAGAACAATTTCCAAAGTATTCCACTCCTGAGCAAAATGTGTGCCAGTTTCTTTCACCAAACTCTTTTTCTCCCTCCACCTTGACAGGCATCTCGTTGACCTTTTGCAAATTAAGATCAAGTTTATCTTTGTAATGAAAAGTTCTGAAAGTAGGCAGTATCCAAATACATTGAGCGCAAAATTACTTTTGTAATTGCACAGCTATCTGACCTCACAAAGCATATTTCAAATAATCATGAGCTGGAACATCTACAGCTCCAGATGTAGAAGGATATTTCTGTTACACATATGTGTGAGAATAGACAGAGTACATAATTAATAAGTAATAGATGAAGTATATACAAAAAGAACAGTACCTAACAGCAATACTGCATGGAAATATAGGGACAAAAATATTTTTTATGGCAAAACAGAGGGGGAAAATAAGAGAATAGAGAGCAAGGTGGGTGGAGACAATATTGTAAGAGTTGTGCTCAGTTAAAAATAGGAGAGGAAGTGAGAGCCCTGAGTCAGGCTTTTTTGTTTTGATATGATGAAGAAGAACACAGTCTCTTTGCATGAAAATGCAAAAGTTCAATTTAAATGAGCACTTGTGGTGGCTGAAGAAACTAGAACATTCTTGGGTTGATTTGTTGTTGTTATTTATTTTACAGAAATATGGAAACTTTAATCTGTCATAAAAATCAAAACATACAGTATATACAATACATTAAGTTGGAGAAAATTAAAATATATATACCGTATATTTTTCACCACAATGACAAAATGGAACAGACAGAACAAAAGAAATTGAGAAAAAAAGATGTTCACTTTAACAATAAAAATAAGGGGACGTTTTTCAAAGTGTTTTACAAAATGCCTTTCAATTACTAAAGAACTCACTAAAATTCTTAGTGTTATGACACAAAAAATATTTTTCATTAATGGGAAAAATAATATAAACATTGATTTAAATGTTTTAGAAATAATTCTAATTATTGTCTTTCTTGTGTTATTATAAGAAGACCTGAACAACACACCTGAAAGATTTATTAAATAAGGCAACTGGTTGTATTACTTCAAAACTATATATGATAATGTCTGTTTTTTAAGTTTGTACCTATAACAACTATAGAATATATTCAGTATACTGTACAACCAAGAGTTAATTGGTTAAGAAGTACTGATCTTTCACGTGATATTTATACACATTGAAAGGCCACAATATATTGGCTCAAATAGCTAAGCTTGTGATTATATAAAAACAACCCAGAAGACTCCATATTGATTGTACTCAATGGAGAGGAAAAATATATTATCTGAGCATCTCAGGGGAAACTGTTCTTAATACTGACAAGTGTAGTTTGACCTTTTATCACAGAGATCTTGAGAATTTTCTAAAAAAGTTCTTCCTGATAAAGACAGAATTAGAACTTAAGCTCTGTAACTAACGGCCCAAGCTGAGGCCTTAAATGCTCTTTTAATAATAAAAATCACATATTAATATCATATATCATTTATATTAATACAACCATGCTTTAATTTGTTAACGTTCTAAGGAAAGATTAATTTGAATGTGTTGCATTAAAGTCTTGCATAGTAAAACATAGTAAAATAAAGAACTGGCCCAGCTAAAAGTGTGATTAAGGTAGTGGCACTTCTTTAATACCTATTAATAAACCTTTAAGCTTTGAATGTAGCTGCTGATAAAATGAAAATAAAATGGATAATCCGGAGCACAGATGCATCTGACGATAAAAAGGTTTTTGTTCATGAGGCAAAACAAAGGAAGGCACTGATCGTAAAGCTCAAAGAGAGCCATTGTTGATTTTTGCTTCTGAAATGAAAGTCCACAGGTCTCCAGCCTGACAATACCATTTCCTGCTTTTACCACTTCACTGCAGTGCAGTTTATTCATTGCTAAAGGCATCAGAAACACTAACGTGCGATTCATAATGTGTCATATAAGCTCTGTAAGGTCTATTTCATTCAAAATTAAAGCTTTGTGTTACGTCACTCACTTGCTAAAACAGACATCCTGCAACATAAAAAAAAGCTTAAAACGAGACGAAAATAAGATGTACTGTATGATGAATAAGCAAAGGAGAAATTGAAAAAGATGGGACATGCATGGATGAAAGGACAAAATCTACAGATATGACCAGTGGAAAATAAATGACATAATGTGAATATAAAGCCTGAGGTGGGAAGAAAATCTGTAAGCAAGCAAATATTGTGATCCTGTAGGGTAAAAAGATGGGGGGATGGACTGAAAATGTTGCAATAAAAAAGATGGAGCTTGTGATGAAAAACAACTAAGTGGAGATGGGTGGAGATATGGATCAGGGCTGTGCTCGAATGCATTTAAATCGCAAGACATATCTCCAGATCATACAAATGCAAATGTGTTTGCTTTAGAAATACAATGGTGCTTGCAACTGAAGCTTAAAGTGTAAAGACAAATGCATTTGAGGACTTTCACACATTTCTGATTTAGCTCGAGCCCTGGTTTGCATTCCTGTATAAACCTTAAAGGACTTGAGTCAGCCCTGATGTATTGTACCGGGACTGCCAAAATGCATTGGTCAAGATTTTAAGACCACTCAACAGCATCCTGTTTAAGACAATTATACACAACCAATTGCCAATTCAAATTCTTATTTGCCATATATCTTCTTATCACATGCATTCAAACCCAACTCTGAACAGATAGTTTTGAACCAACACCTAAAATATCATAGGACGTATTTTAAATATAGAATACATGAATGAAACGAATGAATGAATGAATGTGATACATACAGTATCACATCCCAGAGAACACCAAATGCCTTATGGGACTGAAAAAGCAGAATATTTTAAATGATGTATTCCTATATATTTTAGAAACACAAATTTAATGGACATGTGAGGCTTGATCTTTGATATGGGGGACTGTAGGTAATTAACAACGTAGAAGCAGCAGAATTGGAAGTGTTTACAAGAAGTTATTGTGAAACATCTGTAGCTTTAGAACTCTAACTCTACATAAATGATACGTATTAGGTAAATATCAATTGGTCAATCAAACCATTTAACCCATAGGAAGCCATGGAATTTAAATTGTGCTCTTTTCTAAAACACATTTTCCTTTTGGTGCTTATTCATGTTTGTGTTTGAACCTTAGATTAGGATGAAAACAATTCACTTACAGTACATAAAGAGTGTTATACTCAGATAACTGAAAAAAGCAGTCACAGATACATCAGAAGCATCACTCACTAATATTTGTTCACATGTGTGGATGTGTACTGTACTGTATGTGTGTATCACATATTAATAAGTATGCTCATAAGAAATATATTAATTTTGTGTTGCATATTTATATTGTCCATTCCTTTACTTTCTTTTGCTTAAAAAATGTACCCTTTTACATTTGTGCAAGAGCCTGGGAACTGAAACAGTAAATTTGTTTGTGTACATAAATAGAATGTGCCCTACATTATCTCCCAATTTGTTCGTGCAGTGCAGCTGGGAGTGTTTTTAGATCGAAGCGAGAAAAAACTGTATAAATTTTTCCAGAAATAATGTAAAGGTTTTGAAAGGAATAGAAAATGATCTTCTAGCCATTTTGAACAGATGCCTGCAGTCTTGTTTAAAGATCTTTCAGATTCCAGTCAGAATCCTTACTCTCTGAAGTTAAAGCAGGCAGTGCACAGACTTCTTTTTTTAGCAGACAAGTTGATTATAAAAAAAGAACTTAATTACATCTATACTTAGAATTAAGATTGACTTATTGACATTTCTTTCTGTATATTTCTAGATATATTTACAATCCAATATAGCATTTATCATAAAACTGTTCATGAAAATGTGTACGACAACCCCAAGTTCAAAATACACTCTCTTAGAAAATGACATGGAGGGGAGATGTAAGTATTAAGATGTGAAATAAGGCATGTTGATTAAGTCTAAAAGATCCCAAAATGTTGAAGGCAGTGACTTTTCTATACAGTATAATGTCTACTTCTCTGTACTGAATATGCCTTATTTGCAGAGGACATTAGAAGAAGGCTCAACAGCAGAAACGTTTATTCTTTCTACTTTTAAGCATGGGATTGACTTTTACTTGTTCCTTATTTGTGGTGCCAGCATGGTTTACTTAAGCTTCTTGAGTCCGGATCAGAGCCATCGTAAGTCATCATTTAGGCCATTTTGCCTCCTGGGACAAAGACACATACTGTAACGTACTGGCTGAGCCACTGAACACAGAATGGGCTCTGCATAACACAGAGAATGGACAAGTCAGTTGAGTGTTTTCACTGACAATAAAACCAAATACAGTTATACTCCATTTGAGTCAGGCTTCTTTAAGTGAGTAGTGATTCAAGGCAAATGAAACTTTGTTTTCTTCACATTCATTGTTGGGGTGCTGGTTTTCTTACAAATGTTAAATAACAGCCCAAGGTTGTACAACCACATTTGCACCATGAGGAATGTATAATGAAGAATAACATTAACCATGAACCAAGGCTGTTTAGATACCCAGTGCTATAATACAGTAGCTTCCTCCATTGCGTTAATCCATCTGCAAGACATGTTTAAAATAAAACATTTTAGTTGACGTATGTAATACAGAGTGAACAGGGAATATTTTCTTACGTAGTTATATTTGCAGTTAAGAATACATAAGACAGCCATGCAATCTGTTTCGGGAACTAAGTTATAACCACACTAAGAGATAAGATGTAAAGACACAAATTGCTCCCATTCTTACTAGGAGAAATATGTTCATATTCCAAGAAAAAAAAGTGTTACATTTAGAATCCTATTTTTATAATACGACATGAACACAACTTGCTGTTCAAAAAGACTTGTATTAAAAGGCATTTAGAATTTATATTTAATTAAAGAAAAGATTAAGGGAGCTAGATAAAATAATAAATAATAAAATAAACAAATGCTGAGCTGACCTCTGTGCTGTGTATGAGTCCTCTGCTTTAAATGTGTAATACAAGGTTTTCTTGTGGTACAGCTGAAACATCATGGTTGCCTCAGCTCCTTCAGCTTTCTCTGGCTGTTTCACTGTGAAGCCCAGAAGAGGCAGACTTTCAGATGCCACTTTATCCTGTAGAGTAGAGAGAGGTGTTAATCTCTGAACACCTTCCCCACCTTTTGACCTGGAAGGGAAATTGTAAGTCTCTGTGGAAAATATCCTTGGAGGGTCCAGAACTAATCAACACTTTCACCCACCTGACCCACCTCACTTGGCTGACAAATCATGACTGGAAGGTGGGTCAAAATTTGAGGTTCATTCAGGCCTACCTCTTGGAGGCTGTAGCAACCACAATGACTGCTTATTTCAATTCCAGTCCAGTGGGACCACTCTTGTTTTTTTTTCAATAATAAAAAGAAATCAGAGATGAAGTGACTGATATTCGGTTTTACAAAATGAAAGTTAAAGGGAACTGCAATGCTATTCTTATATTTCGGTTAGAAAGAATCAGCATTGATGACTGATTTTCAAATCGCTAAAAGTAAAATGTACATGGTAAATTGTAAAACATCAAATTTACATTACAAAATAGACAGTGTATGTACAGAGCCATGTTCTGTGATTCACAGCAAGGCAACATCCGGTGATGTACTGTATTGTGGCCTAATTACATTGTAAAGAAGCAAGCTTGTGCATACATACAGTATATTTTAATCCAATAGAAATATTGCTTTAGATTTTGAGACAGTTTTGCCGACAAATACATCTTACTTGTTAACTCTGCACACAGATCACGTTGGAACAGGTGAAATGTCTGCTGCACAATGTGCACTAATTCACTCGTACATTGCATTACATTAGACATTACGGTGACTACTGAACAGGAAAGGCCGCATCATGTTGCAATTCTTCATGGGAACTCTAATGCCAAGTTTGCAACAGCATGGCAACTTAACAGTACTTTCACAAAATTTATGATTTTATTTTAAATAATTTATTTTGATACCGAGATTTGATAACCGGTCTGAGAACCTGGGACTGCAGTTCCCCCCTAATGAATTGCTCTTCTGTTAATCTCTTAGAACATAGTGGGCAAATGCATTTCCTTCAACAATCATCAGGATTGTGACTTCCAGGGTCAGATTGTTGATCGAACTCCATGTGAGGAAAGATGAGAGACCGCCCCCTCACCTCACTGGCTGAGAATGTGTAGAGCACTTTATCTTTGATGAGGAAAAACAGCTTCTTCCAGGTCCGCCTGCTTCTCTTGCAGCGATGCAGAGAGCCACTCATCGATGATCCCTCTGCTGAAGCTGCCACCTGCAAACACAGAGGAGACCCCACATGTGAAACACAATCTTATGAAGGTAAGTGCAAACATAAGAAGAAACTAGAAATAACTAAACACAGAAGTACAAAGCATACACAGAACATAAGACAGAACATAGGTGTGAACATAAGGAGGAGCACTAGAAATAACATGAGAAAGAACATAAGATGATAGCTGGAAGGAACAAAAGTGTGGATATAAGAAGAAGCATTAGAAATCATGTTAAAATATAAGAAGAACATAGAAAAGCCCTCTAGAAAGAATTGCAAATGAAAGACATTTGAAAGATATGGTTTTGCTAACTAATTGAGCTGAAGATCCCATTTTGTGAAAGATGTGATCCAACTGGCTGCGATACATGGCTGGGAAGCTAGATCCAGATTCCCACAATTTGTTATGTAAAGGGAAAAAAACAGTATTGTACTCCATCCCTCTCCTTCCAGCTAAGGGAAATCTTTCAAAACTCATCTTAACTGCTATAAATTACATGTACAAGAAATGTAATATAGGACAGGGATATACAGTATTATTCTGGTATCAGCAAAGGCTCCATGTCCATTGTAACTTATCTGAATAAAAGTATTTAAAGCTGAAGACGTGTGTATATACAGTATATGATGTACAGAACAAACAAAAGCTTATTTGATGGCTGTAAAATTGCCAGTAAAGCAACATCTGAAATAAGCCTTTGAATTTGTCACCCTCTTGTGATGGAAGGCAGCATGGCCATAATTATTCATGTTAATGTTTTTTTGGTCTTAGTATTTGGAATGATGGAGTCATATTATTCACCATTTTAAAATCAGTAAAAACAGGGCTGTTTAAAAAATCCAAGAAACATAACTTAAGAAAGAAAATAATGAATGAAAACATGCTAACTGCTAACATCAATCATTGGGTCTAATGAATATAACATATGAAAAGGAAAAAAAGACAGCATTTAACCATCTAACTCATTTAGTAATTAGTAGCAAATCGATCCTAAGATCTAATTTTTCCGTTTCTTTAAAGAAACCAGAGTATCGTCTTTAATCGGGTCCATGGATAGCATAGTGATACTATTATTCAAACTGGGCTTTGAATCGGTGTGAAAGGTAGAGGTTATTTTGTGACTTCTACAATGTATCACCATTTAATTAACCCTTATATGGCATTTCACCTGAGTGATAGCAGAGATGCTATTATTCGATCAATTTACAGCTTTGAGGGGGCTGACTAAAAGCCCAAACTCCTTTGCAAAATGGATGGATGATGTTTTAGGATTTTGTAGCTTCTAAAAGAGCCAATGCGAGCAAGGTAGGTTGGAGGAATGGATGAATACACAAAGATGATGTACAAGAACAATACTGTATATTATTTCCCTCTTGTAGACTCCGCTGTACTATTGTTTTATCTGGAGGGGAACAGTGTGGCTTGCATCTGTACTTCTAAAACTCAGAGGGAGTTTATCCACTTGATAACGGTGTGGTTTTTACCTGAGTAAGGGCAGAGGAAGATTTTCTGTTCTTCCACAGAATCGGGGGGTGGATATTTTGAAAGACAGCTGAGAGCGGTCGTCCAGACAATCTGTTTGACTGGTGACTGGAGTTCTCTCCTGCTCCGGGACAGACTCCACCTGTCAATGGGAGAAGCTGTTTTACAGCCTGCACACAATCTAACAGTTTCACTCTGCTTTCAGCCAATTCATAAAACTGGCAGATTTTCTTGACTGAACAAGTCCTTTGAAGCAGATGATTCAGAACTATTTCAGGTTAAATTATTATTTTGAAAAAAAGCTTAGAAAATATGACCTGGATTTCTAACAGTTTTGCTTGACATTGCACCTCTTAAAAACTTTAAAAGAGATTCTCACAGAATATTGGCAGAAGTCCGCAATTTGAGTTTGAGTTAAATACATATTTAGAAATACAATTACTATTTCTGAATTAGATGTAATTAAAAGAAACCTGTATTAGAAAAATTCAAAGGCAAACTGGTATCGATTGCTTTTAAGTTTTATGGTGTGATATACTATGTATAGGAAAACAAGATAACAAGTACTGTACGTACTGTATATAGGAAAACAAGATCCAAAAACTGAAAGGTCTTCTTTGAGAAAGAAGATCAGAGTTAAACAACATTGTTCTTGAGCTACAATCTTCAGTGGGTATCTTCAAAGGTCAACTTTATTCTGAGCAAATTCAGTGCATAAATCATTTGGAACCAAAATAAAATACAGTACATGCTTGATGACAAGTTGGTTCATATTTATATGTGCAAATTCACAAGATCAGAGGTAAGGAGGAAGCAGTCCTATGGCATCCCTTTTATATTTTTTGTGTATAGATCACATTGAGTGCATTCAGGTTCTCGTGCTGATGAATATCAAGTTGAATGGGTGACACTGTACCTCGTTTCTTCAGCTCAGCATAGCAGCGGTCACACACTTTGGCAACTCTGTCTTTGAGGTACTTGAGAGGGTACTTGTTTCTGGAGCAGGCTCGACACACAATCTGCACCAACCAGCCAGGGCGCCACAGCAGAAAAAGACAGGGGAAAAAAAGATAAAACGAAATAGGAGAATGTAAACATACTTTAATTTTGCAGGCAAAATCACAGTTTCTGGTCTACTGCAGTCATTCTAAATTTGATCTATTCTTTCTTGGTTACCAAGCAACAGGAATGTGTAAATCTGTAAAAACAGGAATGGACAAATGAAAAAGATATGAAAAGTTTAGCCTAAATCATATAGGGGAAAAACACATTTTTTTCAGAACTAATTGAAGATCTGAGCTATTTCCCTAATCAGACTTAGCAAATGAAATGTACTCCAATGCTTTTGATACTATTATTATTTAAATTTATGTTTTCAAACCCATAATTTCATTCTGAATATGGAATTGAAGGGTGTCACACTGATGTATTGATACACTGTTACATCAGTTACATTGACACTGAGAACCAATTTAATTAGCATATTTTTTTCCCTCCTGATATAATAATGCTCTTTTTGTTTCTACATCAGTAAAGTCTTCCTATCATTATCAACATCATCCCTTTCAATAATCGCTTATCCAGTTTAGGGTCATGGTGGCCTGGAGCCTAACTGAGGAATACATAGATGACTTCCTATCATTTTCATGTGGAAAATCTCTTTAGAGTGGACATGATGCTTTCCTTGAGGAGTGATAATTAAAGGTGATTTCTGTGCAGAAGATAGCGTCCTGAAAATTTCTTTCCTTATCTTTCCATGCAGCATGCCAGCCTGCCTCCTCCCTCTGCAGTCCTGCAGCTGTAGGACTTGCTCACAGGTTTCAAACCCATGTTTCAAATCCATGTCTCACACCACAGGTCTGCGGTGTCATTTAAATGCTATGCAGGAACTGAGATGGATTTCCCATACTGCCACATAAGCCTGCTTTATAAAAAGTCCATGAGTCAACAACATCTATGTCATTTTCTCCCATTCCGGCCACCTGAACTCAGGATGGCATTCCTAATCAGCTGCCTGGCTCAGTGTAGAGGGACGATCTGATCTAGGTAGTGTCTAGAAAGGGCCTGGAGTTTCTGGGTTTTGTTCCAGCAATTAACCAATTAGATATACATTAAACATATACATTATGGAATGTATATATACTGTATATAAAACATTTTTTATAGTAGAATTCCTATAATGATTTAAGAATGAATAATTTAATTATCTGATTTATATAATTAATATAAATCAGATAATTAAATTATCATATATAACATAACATAACATATATATACTGTATAAGGATTTAAAGTTTTTAAATAATTGATTATACTAGACATTCACTAGACATTCATTAAAGTTACTGTTACCTATAATTCTCCTCAGTGCCTGATTAGAAGTATAACAATTATGCAGCTGATAAAAATATTTAGACTAACTATGTAACTCTGAACAGGGGTGAAATCAAATCCAGAAAACACTAGGCTGTTCAGGAATTGAGACTGAGACTCTTGCACAAGCAGCTTTTGGCCTTTCATGCCTTTTATTTAGTGCTGGGCTCAATGTTATTTAACCAAGGACTGGATGCAGGAGAGCCCCAGATGTACTGTCCTGTTTGGAGACTGAATTTAGTTTTATTGTTTAGTGCCAGTCAGCTCTTACTAATTTCTTCTGAACTAGAGAATCTCAAACAAATAACAAACAATCAGAAATATTTGAAATGCCTTGTTTTAATAGATGATATTATCAGCTAGCAAAACATTTTATCCAATTGCTCACTGAAGCCATTAAATTTCAAAGTTTGCAAGGTACTGTGTAAATCCAAAACACTTCTCCAGTTTTCAACACTGTATCAACTCTACCACCCAAGGAGGGAATAGCGATGCTTTTGATCCTGTAAAATCTAGGTACGTCAACGCCATGAGGTATGATGGAAAATGTACAGCAGATGGGTAATCTCTGTGTTGACTTTGAGAACAACTCCTAATGCTAATCCTTTGTTATAGCATGCCAGTAGATCATACCCAAAGAAGGAGACTTAACAAACACTGCAGGAGTAGTACAGAGTAGCACAAAAAAAAACTTAGACAAAAGTTCACATCTAGGCTAACACCTGGCACATGACACTTAGTGTAGATCATGGCAGAGTGCTAAATGCTCAAAGCAAATGTGAGATGAAAAACTGAGGTATGAAAAAGCCTGAGGATATAGGTTTTGTTTCTCTGAAGTTACAATGGCACCAGGCTCCCCATGTCTGAGGTGGACACTGACCTTTCCACAGGCATGGCAGTGATGTCGCCGCAGTGTGAGGGAGAAATCAGAGGCACAATTCATGCACATCATCACATGCGACACAGGCACCAGGGTGGGAGCTTTCTCACCTAAAGACATCCATAGCTTCTCTCTGGCCTGGAAAGAAATCTTGTCTCAGAGGGACAATGACACTGAACACCATGCAACACTGTATGCTTTTAACTCAAGTCAAATCAATGTGCTGACACTACGAGCAAATGTAAGACTAAATGTCACAGATTTAACAGGCAGGTTATCTCTTGAGTGCATAAGAACACATACTCACCTCGCAGCTGTTTGAGCTTGAGAAAGTGCCCTGACCTTTGGAGTGGTCTGAAATCGCTCGGCTCAAAGCATGGTACCAGTCTTCTCTTTCACCACAAGAACTGTAATGCAGCATACACAGACATCGGAATTAAAGGACTTTAAATATGATGACTGTTTTTCCTGCTAAATTGGGATTATATAAGATTAAATAAGTACAAAACTAAGACTCAAATTAGCATGAGAAAGGCCAAAATGTTAAACATTAGGAGTATGACTTTTCATGGTTATAACATCATTTTAGATAGACGTATTTTAGCATGGGAAAAATATGGTAGCAGTCATACAAATAATCTATTGGAGCCTGCCGGCCTGAGTCTACAGTCTCGGAAAAAAAACTGTTTGTAGCTTTCAGGCATAAAAGGTAATGATCCCCTAAATTGTAAAAAGAATCAGCAAATGCACAAGCATTTAGAAGCATTTAAACTCAGTCTTGTGTGCGTATTGAAGTGAGGCAAAGACTAACGGATTTTACTATTAACACATCACTCCATAGCCAAATTTTCTTCTGTGCTGTTTCTTCTAAAAGCAGTCCCTGTTTTGGGATTGAGGATGGAGGCATTTTCATAATGCTTGAACCCAGTTTTGCTCATACATATTCATACTGCTGGGTGGACTGGCGCTAGAACAGTATGGCACCTTGCTCAAGGGTACATACAGTACATCAGCATAAACAGAAGGGACTCAATCACATGGCTATCCCATTAGGATTATGAATCCTCATGTCACTACTATGCTGTGCCTTCATTAGCTCTGCTGGCATTGCTTGTTTTAGGACAAACAATATTCCGTAGAATATACATAAATATCATTTGAAAATCAAAATTTTAATAATGGAAGTGAAGCTGATATACAGTATATAAGCTACACCTGAAAATAGCTCTTTTCTTTTCAAGCCTAGATACAGTATAAAGTATTTCAGTTGGAAACCAAAGTACAGTAGGCCCAGAGCTTTAAATCCCTTTAGATTTGTGAATTTCTCAGATCTGTACCAGAGGAAATCATTTCCATTGACCATGTAGTGTCTCAGAGAAAGTATTGTGAGAACCTACCTTGCTGACAATGTGATAGAACAATTGTTGTTTTCAATCTTCAGGGCGTTGTGCACATTCTCTATTATGGGTTTGCTGACCTGAAACGCAAAATGGCATTCTGAGTCCACAGCTCTTTTGTAGGTCCAGGTTTTACATACAGTATGTTTTAATTAAAGACAATAAACACTAATCACTTGTCTGAAACAAAATGTCCACCAAAACTCTTCCATTGAAATATTGGTTAAATATTGTGATGCAATTACAGTATAAAAGAACAATTTAGTCATAGAGAGAGATATATTAGAGAGGTCATTTTGCTCAGTGATACAGGAAACCGCTCATAAAACAGCACAAGGAGCTGAGTGAGACGTGAGATACATAAAATAGTAAAATCCATGCACCAAAATCCAAAGTCCCATGCACAGCTTGTTGTCATCACATATAAGTATATGAACATTACTTGTAGACAAGGGTAGAAAGGTAAAGGGGCAGAAAACCCAACAGTTAGAAAAAAAGTATTAGAAATACATGGAAGCTTGTGAATTCTTGGTTGAATGCTAAACAAGTTGTTGACTTTCTTAGTCCAGCGAGTTTGGAATGACTGGACAGTACTGAACCTGAGAGACAGTCCTACCCTTTGCAGCAGAAAATAAATGATCCTAGAGTTTAAATGGTCTTAATAAAGTCTACTCAATTGGCAGCTATGAAGCCTAAGCCCCTGGATTCAAATATATTGTAAAAGACCTCTATGGAAAAGCTTGATAATATAAAAATAATATTACAGTTAGGTACAGCAAAACTACCAAATAAAAGCTATAAGTTTTATACTCTCCTATCATAAATTTTTCTATATCTCTGATTGAAAGCTCATTTTGCTTTATATTTTATCAGCTCACCTTCATTTCAGTCAAAGAAAGGGTGTTTTTCAGCCTGTACTTCCCATCCTGCTGTGGGTAGGTATACAGCATAACATCATTCATCTATTAAAACAAAAAATACAAAAAGCAATTTTTTTTACAAACACGCTTGCAAGAATAAAGTACAGGAGAGGAAAAGAATCTTACCTAAGTAAAGAATCGGTTTGTGATTAATGAAGGTATTCTGCCACTAGATGTCAGTAAAAGTTTGGAAAACACACCGAGGGGGGGAAACATTTTCCAATTTCAATTATAAAGTACAGTAAGCATCAGTAATTTCCATCTGAACAGGCAGACTAAGAAATGGGTTAAAGAAATAATGGGCTCTGTCATTGCTGGTTCTTCACAAAGTTCGAAAGTCTATTTCTCTACAATAACACCCCCAATATTTGTTTACATTTTATTGTTAAAGTGGGAGTGAATACATTTTAACTTTGTGTTTGTTTGGGAGATTGCCATTGAATTTTGCTTACACAATGCGAACTAATAATAACTATTATGTCTTGCCTTGGACTCAGTAGCCAACATATCTGACAGCTTATTATAATTATGTTGTTTTATCACTTAATGACTTATCAGTGGATCAGAAGTAACTTACATATGGTCTATATATTTCCAAAGGGGATAAATGTATATCTTGGAGTACTAGAACACTTTCTTTTTAACAAGTTCTTACTCTTAATGAAGCCTTCATTAATAGTAAGAAATACTTTATTTTTATTTCAAGGGACAGAGGGATAGATACATGCATTTGTTAAAATCAAACTTCAAGGAAAAGTAGGGTAAAATCGCTGAAAAGGTGGAAAATGGCATGATAAATCCATTAGGGTAAACCTCCACAAGGCAAGTAAATCAATTGTGTGATGATGAAATCTTTAGCAAGGGAAAGGGAACATGTATTGAATATATGACCCAGATATTTGTCAAGAAGCAAATTCTCGTGAAGGCCTATTTTTTTCCTAACATTTAAAATACTGTACTTTATATTTTCTTTCTGTAAAATGTTATTGGAAAAGGCTCTGTTGTCTACAGACTTAGGGGTAAAATGTCCACCCAAACGTACCTAATTGAGTCTTTATTCAATCTAAGAGAGGTACCTCCCAATTCCTCAATATCTCTCAATTCCAAGAAAGGCACGAGAGTCAAACTTGAAAGGATGGAATAATGAGATGACAGTAGGGATGGTGTGCCTAGCTCCTTTCCTTATGAGGAAAAGGTTTTGATCCCTGAGATGGACATTTTAAAAGATGGCACACCTGCCCTGCATGTCTATGGGAAATAGGAAGAAACCAGATAATGAAAACTCAAGCAAATAAAGGGGAAAACGCTCTTTTGTAAACTCCAAACAGATAGGTGGCTGGACTTGAACCCCAAGTGAATGGTCTCACAGTGAGAGCAGTGCTAACCTCTTCAGCACCATGTTTCTCATAGAGGAGTGAAGGATTGATAAAACTTGCTATCACAGAAAACAGAGATAAAAATAAAATTGTTATTCTCTGCCTCTTTCCCTACTCCCTTTTTCAGGTTATCCTTTCCGTTCTCAAACAAGACAGATTGTTAAAAGGTATGTTGAAAACAGCAAAGAAAGGACTTTCAATGCCAGCAAATGACAAACGACTTGTCAAGTGTCTTTACTCAGTTTACTTATTGCTTCATAAATTACCCTGCCCTCTAATGCATTAATCTGAAAAGAACACTGGCCATCCTGCCACCCCTATAACATTAGAATTCACAACTCCATCACATCACTCATATCTTTGCCGATGGGTACATCCATCAAAGCCCATTTAGACACCCAAGAAATACAGACGAATCTATCACAGACATTTTTAGGGAAGGTTTTAAGGCAGGTTAGTGCGCCATCTTTATTTGTTTTGCAGTGTGATAAATGCAAACTCTGCAGCTCCCTGCTGTTCACATCATGTAGACAACACAGCAGGGCGAATCTTGGAGACAAAATGCTAACCAGTATAGTATGTTCATGGACTGTGGCACTATTAGATATTAGAGTATTTAAGTCTGGTTATCGATTTGCAGTTCACATCATTTGGAGGCCGCACTGACAGTTGACAGTATACCTTAATGTCTACATAATTGCACTGCTAAACCGTCACATCTTCCTGATGTCACAACAGAAATTCAGTTTTGTTGGTGTGATACCATGGTGTTGAATAGTAATGTCACCATCTGGTAGTATGAAAGTCTTGTCAGAATTAATTTATATAAATTTCGTAGGAATGATGTACTACAAAATGTTTAGTGACAACACTGCAAAACTTCATATATTATATTTTTACAACATTTCATCACAAATGTTGTCACAAGTTAAATTGTGAGGACAAGATTGTCAGCTTTGGATGTAGTTAAATTATTTAAACACTGAGGTACTGAAAATGCCTACAAACATTCTCAGATCATATTTTCCAGCACCATGTAGAAATTTAAATAAAACAAAAAAAGAATTCTTAAACAGGCTTTAGAAATGTTAGTATGTTATGTCAAACTACTTTTTCCGGCAACAATGTTGAAAACTGTGTTGAAAACTTTCTTACATGCTATGTCTACAATAACCAAAACACAACCTCCCAGCAACACCAGGAAATGTAAAAAAAAAAGACAAAGTCATCCTCTTCTTTCCTAAACTGATTTTCCATGCATTTATGAGCTGTCATGGGCAGTCATGTGATGCCAGCTAAGTAAAAGATTTACCCTGGCATAATTAACAGAACATCTTACCTTCTAACGCTTGAGTCTAGACAACTTCAGAACAGGTGTCAGTGGGCAAAATATGGTATGCAATACACTGATTAATATACAGCAATAAAAAACATACACAAATAAATTACTTTTTTAAATCTTAGATGGGGAATTTCAACCATTTGTGATCAAGAATGAAAAATAACAAGCTATTTGGCCTCTGACATAAACTGTTCTACGAAATATCTTAAGAGAATTAAAAAGGTAGGATTTGTTTTGAAAATATTCCCTCTTTTTTTGGCTGGGACTTATTGTCTATATTTCTGTCCATTACACTGCTTTATACATGCATGTAATAATAAATATTAGCAACATTAACAAAATGAGGTTAATAATTTTGAACTAGTAACAGTTTGAATCTTAATATTTAACTTAGTTAAACCTATCTCAATTTGAGATTTATTAATTGTGAGGAGGAAAAAAAAATGTTGTCTTTAATAATAGGTACTGTATATAAGTTTGGAAAAACAGAAATACACATCACCTTCAAGTGGTATTTCCCCACCCCCCAAACAGGGTTTGCTGCTTTTCCAGGCCTTTAAACACTATTCTAGAAAGTCTGGCTCTCACATTCTTGTCAATAAGGTCCCTGGACAGGAAACCGGCATTCAGTAACCCACACCAAACATCCTGTCAGGAAACGCAGCTCTCAATAACACCATTGGTCAGAAGAGCCCTGTTTGGGGTGGAGAGACCTGATGTCCTTGCTTTCCTTTAAAGATAATGACACAGTTTCTATCCCTGTTATTTCACTCCATTTATTGTTGCAGAGTTCCAGGGAACAGACTTGTAAAGGAAATAATATGCTCCACCTTCAGCAGTACTGTAGATGTTAAGAGTTGGAACCCAAGGAACACTTACAATTAATACAGAATTAACATAACTGTATAGTTAGGGTGGGGGTGGTGTATAAAGGTAGTGTGGTATTGTATAAAAGATGTGTTTTGATGGATGACAACAGCACCAGCTCTATTTACTTAGCTTACCTACCATTAAACTGGCTATATTGCAGTTCTTTTTATATTCTTTACGCCCAATGTGTTATGTGCATCCTAAATGCATGCCAGAAAAACCCAGAGGGAAAACAGGCCAGCCTGCCTCATTATATCAGCTCAAGCTATAATATAACAACATTAGCCAGAAGAGAAGATGAAATTTAATTCAGTGGTTTAGACATTTATATGTGAAGGCATGTGTTAGAGTGATAGTCACAGCTTTCCAGATTTAGGAAAGTGAGGAAGGAGTTTTTGGAGAACAGCAAATAATTAAGGTGTAGGCTTACTTAATTTTTTTACTGCACAGTTTTGGTATGTGAGGAACAAATATTCCTTTAAGCAACACTAAGAAAGAAATTCAGAATTCTCCCAAGATATTCAATTCTCTTCTCCCCAACCCAACTAAATCAGATGCACTACTGTTGTTGTCATAAACATTCATATTATCATTATGAGTCATAATAATATCATTCCATTTTCTAACAGCATTATCCAATTCAGGGTAATGGGGAGCCCAGAGCTTATCTTGGCAAGCTCCAAGCGCAAGGCTGGGAACGCTCTGGAGAGGACACCAGTCAATCGCCGGGCAAACACACAGACAAACAAACACTTAAACCAGGGCCTATTAACCTACAAGTATGGACTGTGGGAGAAAACCAGAGCAACCAAAGGAAACCCATGACAATATGGGAAAAACACACAAACTCCACAGGAGAACAGACAGCACCCCAGGAACTGATCCCACGGCCCCAGGACCGTACCACCCCTCGGATCCAACAATTTCTACTACTGTTGCCATCGTTATCCATATTAGCAATATGATTCCTTATAATAATATAACAATACACATTCATTGAATAGCATAGTTAACACCTTTCACCAATCTGTTGCGTACAGTAATTTCAGTTCCAATGAAAACAACTTACCAAGAACAGGTGACGAGGCTGTCTGTTTCTTCTGGAAACCTTCATCAAGGTCCCTTCTTTGACAAAAACCTAAAGATCCCATCAACAAATGTACATGAGGATATGAGAGAATATGTGAACATACAAGCAATTACACCTAACAGAGTCTAAATGCAGGGATACAACCAACTGGTTTCGAAATGTTTGTGATATGTATTTGGTGGTAACTGTTGATAATTATTAGAATATGTTATTTGTCACTCTAGGTGTTTCACACATATTTTCTGGGAAAAGAACTCCATAAAAGTTCCATTGTTCCATAAAATTATTTTTATTTCATTTATTTCTATCAAGCATGTATTGTGTAACTGTTACTTATATACTAATGAAAAACATGGAACTGAATTTCTGAAATGACTTCCCCAGTAGCTCAACAGAACCCTTCATTCTCAAACAAGCCTTCCTAAGCTTGTGCTACATTTTGCTGAGCTTGTTTTGAAAAAAACGAAAGAGAGAGCAGGGTAAACCAAGATTAGGTACACATTCATGTGTTGTTCTTCATTGATTTACATGATGGATTTTTAATTGGAACATCTTGTTAGTCACATTTTCTAATTATGTTCACCTCTAAAATCACTACTCTAAAAAGGTAATCAGGGCTTTGAAGATCTGCTTAAAAACGCTCTCCAAGATTCATGAGGAAAAGTATTTGTTTTAAAAAGAAGTTTTGATTGCTTCCTGATCATTATTTATAGAGTATTCTGTGAGCTTACCACCTGAAGAAGCCAACAAAGTGTGTTAACTGTATTTTCTCAAAACACATCGAACTCTCAGAAAACCTCTGTGTAGGATTTCTGTGAGATAATGTGTTGGACAGCAATATTGGATTGATGAAACTGTGAGCACAGTACATTCTTGTCAGCAATTTCCAATATTAGCACCTGCAGGCAGTCGACGAACTGAGGATTCCAGGTGGTCTTTCTGCCTCTTTAAAAGAAAGTCTGTTGATACCCAGGAGGGGCATGGAGTATTTTAATTACATAAAATGTGACGGCCCTGGAATGTTTACAGCAAAAACTGCTCAAAAACAATGTCCTTATCAGTTAGTGCAGTGCTCACCCTTCCCGGTTGAAGCAAGTCCTTTTGGCCTCTAACACTGTATTCAATGTGGACCAGGCGTAGCAAGTTCTCCTGAGAGAGAGAAAAGAGAGCAACATTATTTGTGTGAGTAAGAGACCAGGAAAGAAAGGGAAAGCTTCTGGGAATTGAGTGCAAATTTGTGTGAGAAAGACAGAGGGAGTTGGTGTGCATGTGGGAGTAAGAGATAGTAAGGGGAATGAGGGGGGATGTGGGAGACTGTGGAAAAATATTGTCTCCTCACACTACAGTCTTTGTTATTAAGCACCTGGGGATTCTTAATTACATCATTCCGTTCTGCCTACGGCACTTATCAACATGTGGCATGTTAAAGAAGTGAAGCTTATTATAGGCCACATACACAACAGTAAAGCAATTATAAACCCAGGAAAGATATTCTCTCCAAGAGACTTCTTAATTCTATTTTTTTAGATACGCTGTGTTAAAAGACAATAACTGTCTAAAATCATTAAATCTAGAAGACAGCTGGGAAATTTAATTACATAGTAGCCACTTCCATCACACTTTGACAACCACTCCGAGCTTAGCAGGACACTGATTGTTGAACGGGGAACAATCGCTAGTTTCTTCACTGCAGGGTAACATGGAAACAAATGACAGAACAGTGGAGACTCACCCCTTTCCTCATGCTGTCATTGGCTCTGTCTGCAACTTCTGAGACAATAACCAAGGCAGCTGGTAAAGAAAACGGGGGATAAAAGCAGGGCATGTTAATAATATACATGTATCCAAGAGGATCTTCGAAATAACAGAGACACGCCCTCACTGTATTGGGACCTATTCCTAATACACGCACAAAGATGGGTTTAAATGTTGACAAACTTCATGTAACAAATCTAATATTACTTCTTAAAAAAAGTACCCATGTCTGTTTATTACCTAAACAATTGAACAGTCAGTGATTGAAAACAGTCAGCTGGCACCAATGGCAAAAGAAGACACTGGTGCTGTGCCTGTGGGGAGAAAACTGAAAGATTTCATGCAGGCCCTTTAGTGATAAGGAGGCACAAGTACCTTGTGTGTCTTCGTACTCGGCCGAATCTGGAGACAGGTTGTTTAAGTAATCTGAAAAAAAAAGACATGGGTTAAAACCTCAACTCCAGAAGACAATGAGAAATTCAGGGTTACAGGGGAGCCAGAGCCTATCCTGGCAAGCAATGGATGCAAGGGAGACAATACACCCTGGTTGGGATGTCAGTAATTCACGGGGAAGACGCACAGACACAAACATGCACACACTCACAGCAGGGCCAATTTTTCCAGAGCCAATTCATTTACCAGCGTGTCTTTGGACTGTGTGGGGAAACCGGAGCACATGAAGGAAACCCATGGGAACACTGAGAGAACATACAGACTCCAGATAGCAGATAGCACCCCAGGTCCCAGATGAACCCAGGGCCCCGGTGCTGAAAGGCAGCACTGCTAAACACTGTGCCTTCATGTTGCCTTCTCCATAAACGAACAATGGTAAATACTAAATATTTGCCAATTCATCCACCTTTTTCCACAGCACCCTCTCACTGCAGGCACAGAGGCCACTGCTGCTCAGAGAACGATGTGCACCCTAGCCCATTCAAACCCATCCCAAGTCTGGTGTCACTGACTTTTCGTGATCCCTGGTCTAGTTAATCCTTTTCAAAGCTGGCTACTGACACAGCCCAATTCTCTGCTCTGTGATGCCGGACATGTAGCCACATCTATTCAAACCAAATCTGGATTTTTTACAGCTGCAGTAGGAACACAACATTTCCATAAGTCTCACTGCACAGGACACAAGAGAACAACCGCATACTGACCCGTGAGGAGCATCCGATACTGCAGGATCCGTACGATGACTTTCAACAGCTGGTGTTGCAGGCTGACATTGCCACATGCTGGGCTTTGCTGCTCCGGAGCAGAGAGGAATGAAGGGAATAAGTCATTTCACTGCTGTATTACAAAAAAACAACTAAATCCTAAGGGCAGAAAATCACTTTTGTGAGATTTGTTTCAAATGCTGTGATGCAAAGCAAGACAATTAACCAAATTAAAGGAGAACGATGTTTCATAGCACTACACAATCCACCTTCACACAGAACAAAATCAGAACATATAAATAATCACACTCCTTTTTATTCTATGTATTGAACACCCATTTTGTAATGCATTCAGCATGAATGAGTGCTGTTACCAAGATATTCCAATTTTGTCCAGCATGTGATTTTTTTGTGCTCAGGTATCCACCTTAGATGAACAGTTTTAAAATGTTGTGGAATCTTGCTTATAGTTCTTCTTTTTTATTAAATCAAACTCAAGAAACCTCTCTAGCAGTGTTGTACTGTAAAATGCAATCAAAACCTAAATTGATTCTGACATGCCTTCATAAATATTGTCATCCCCGAGCCCACAGCAATAATTTCTGCGCCAATCTGCAATTGTGATTAAAAGATTATTGAATTAACACATGAAGCAGTTTCCCACAATCTAGCCAGTCTCACAATCCAATTAGGCTGCTCCTCACAGTAACCACAAGTTTATAAAGTAAAAATTGCTACCTCTAGAAACACTCTTTTTATACTTCAAAAAGACATTGATCTCAATTTAATGCTTGGGGGGGTCTGAAGATCTGACACTAATGTAGAAGAATGTATAGATAACAAGAAAATTGTAAAAAGGACATTTACATGTGTCAAAACAAGTATAAGCAGACATTTGGATATCTTTATGATAATGTATTTTATTACTAAATGAACGAAATAGTGCTTTGGTTGTCACCAGCAGAAGCAGATTAAAAATGGAGGGAAGGATGACTGCAAAATAGTGTAAAAATGATTTACAGTTTATGTTTTAGTGGGCATACATCATAAGATAGTTTCACAAAGTGGACTATATATTTAAAAAACACACAGTAACAGTCTTATTGTTACAAACATTAATATGACTAACGACGCATGAGAAATCTATGGACAAGACCAAACATAAATGAGCTGTGGACAATAGTGAATTCCACCAATCCATCATTCTTCATTCCACAATTGTCTCTGCTGCCTCCTGTTTACATTTGATATCCCTGATACACCCTGTATTGACAGTATGATTCGTCATCCAGAATAATCTTATTGACGCATCCCTATTTATTGATACAACAGCTTTCTTGTGTGTACAGTGCGAAGTGCAATACAAGTGACATTTATATCAATACATGTGCCAGATATTTCAAAAGCAGACTAAGTAGTATTATAAGTATGTACGTAGCATGTAGCAGTATTGTATGTACTGGAGTATATAGCATTATTATGCAGTATATATGTAGTAGTACTGTATAAACCGGGGAATGTAGTGTTATTATTATGTAGTATATATGTGTATGTGCTAAAGTATGTAACATTATTAATATGCAGTATATACAGTATGCAGTATTGTACATACTGGAGTATGTAGTATAGCAGTGTTGTGGGGAGTCCAGGATAAGGTGAAAGATAAGTGTTAGTGTATAAGAAGAAACAAGCTGGTGGTGACTAAAGCGTTGCAAATCAATGCAACATTGAGCAAGAAGTTAAACACAAGCATATGCAATATTTTGATTAAATGAATCATAAGGCCGCAACATCTCTAACCAGGAGAGCAGAGGCTCTCCTTCGCTGTCCTCAGGACGACACTTGCAATATGTGGTCAGATGTGTTCCCAGCTAATCATATTGCAGGCGCTTCCCTATTGCCTTTTCTACAGCTCTGTCACCCTGGCAGGGCCACGACAACTGCTCTTAACACAATCAGAGGCAGCCGGGGTGCACAAATAGAAAATGCAATGTAAACACAACTGTACATAAACCGGCTTTAATTCCATCAAGGGCTTCTGGTGATAAGATAAATCAAACTGAAGGTGTATCAATGTCACCAGCTCCTCCAAAATAGAATTAGAGTCCATTACCATCCTGCTTTATTCTTCCTGTTATAAAGAAATAACAATGGGGAGCACAGATGGATTTCCAAATGAATTGATGGCAGTTTTTCTTTCACAGTGACCTTGCTTTGAAAGAAGCACATTTCATGTCATTCTTACACATCTTTTCTCTTCTGGTCCTGGTTTCAATAACAAATGTTCAATATCGTCTGTTTGGTCACTTGGTTTTCACAGATAAATGCTAAAATACACTGCAGGAATTATTTTATTGGTTAATTGCAATTGTTTGTTTTTTTTTCCTGTGTCACTGGCTATGTTAGATTTTCCTAAAAGAGACAAATGTGGTGGCCGGGAAACATTAAAACTTACATAATAAAACTTGTCTTTAAGGTGTATGCTTCAGTGCATTGACAAACAGAGTTATAATGAGCTCCCATGATTAGCACAGACCTTTTGCTTCAAATGGCTTCCATAGACTAATCTATTCTTTCCATGTCTTCTAGATAGCTGGAAGTACTACAGTATAACAAGTACAAATGGCACTGCTGTACATACAGCACTGATTACATAAATCACAGGCCTCATCTGACAGTGATATATAGAAATCCCTTGCTTCCTGTATCTTATCAGGGCCTACTACTGTTCTACACAGCAAAGCCTAATGCCAGAATTACTAAGGAATATTTTTTCTAGCAAAAATACAACTCTGTATTTGTGTGTCTGTTTTATATTTGTGTCTGTTTTATATTTACTGTATAATGAGTCTAACATGAAAACACATGTAAGTAATTAAATTAAAATCCACTTGTTTTATAGAAGAGTATGGTACTGTACAGTATGTAGTGCTTTGGATAAATATTTTATTATTCATGCTCGAATTATACACTTTATACACTAAAATCTAAAATATCAAAACTATAATTTTTTTTTAAATTCTCCTCAAATACCTTTGATCAGGAGCTGTTTTCATGCCATGTTTTTCAAAATGTTTTTTGATCAACTGAAAGTTTAAAAATAAACATAGCTATATTTTAGAAGCATACTTTACAAATCATAGGTTGTTGAAGAAGCCTGCCAAGGTTCAATTCAACTTGTACAGCAGTAAACAAAAAGAAGATTTTGAAATAGCTCTCAAATACAGTGCCTTGCGAAAGTATTCGGCCCCCTTGAACTTTTCAACCTTTTGCCACATTTCAGGCTTCAAACATAAAGATATAAATTTTTTATTTTATGTGAAGAATCACCAACAAGTGGGACACAATTGTGAAGTGGAACGAAATCTATTGGATTTTTGAAACTTTTTTAACTAATAAAAAAATGAAAAGTGGGGCGTGCAAAATTATTCGGCCCCCTTGCGTTAATACTTTGTAGAGCCACCTTTTGCTGCGATTACAGCTGCAAGTCGCTTGGGGTATGTCTCTATCAGTTTTGCACATCGAGAGACTGAAATTCTTGCCCATTCTTCCTTGCAAAACAGCTCGAGCTCAGTGAGGTTGGATGGAGAGCGTTTGTGAACAGCAGTTTTCAGCTCTTTCCACAGATTCTCGATTGGATTCAGGTCTGGACTTTGACTTGGCCATTCAAACACCTGGATACGTTTATTTGTGAACCATTCCTTTGTAGATTTTGCTGTATGTTTGGGATCATTGTCTTGTTGGAAGATAAATCTCCGTCCCAGTTTCAGGTCTTTTGCAGACTCCAACAGGTTTTCATCCAGAATGGTCCTGTATTTGGCTGCATCCATCTTCCCCTCAATTTTAACCATCTTCCCTGTCCCTGCTGAAGAAAAGCAGGCCCAAACCATGATGCTGCCACCACCATGTTTGACAGTGGGGATGGTGTGTTGAGGGTGATGAACTGTGTTGCTTTTACGCCAAACATATCGTTTTGCATTGTGGCCAAAAAGTTCGATTTTGGTTTCATCTGACCAGAGCACCTTCTTCCACATGTTTGGGGTGTCTCCCAGGTGGCTTGTGGCAAACTTTAGACGAGACTTTTTATGGATATCTTTGAGAAATGGCTTTCTTCTTGCCACTCTTCCATAAAGGCCAGATTTGTGCAGTGTAAGACTGATTGTTGTCCTATGGACAGACTCTCCCACCTCAGCTGTAGTTCTCTGCAGTTCATCCAGAGTGATCATGGGCCTCTTGGCTGCATCTCTGATCAGTCTTCTCCTTGTCTGAGCTGAAAGTTTAGAGGGACGGCCAGGTCTTGGTAGATTTGCAGTGGTCTGATACTCCTTCCATTTCAAGATGATCGCTTGCACAGTGCTCCTTGGGATGTTTGAAGCTTGGGAAATCTTTTTGTATCCAAATCCGGCTTTAAACTTCTCCACAACAGTATTACGGACCTGCCTGGTGTGTTCCTTGGTCTTCATGATGCTCTCTGCGCTTTCAACAGAACCTTGAGACTATCACAGAGCAGGTGCATTTATACAGAGACTTGATTACACACAGGTGGATTCTATTTATCACCATCAGTCATTTAGGACAACATTGGATCATTCAGAGATCCTCGCTGAACTTCTGGAGTGAGTTTGCTGCACTGAAAGTAAAGGGGCCGAATAATTTTGCACGCCCCACTTTTCATTTTTTATTAGTTAAAAAAGTTTCAAAAATCCAATAGATTTCGTTCCACTTCAAAATTGTGTCCCACTTGTTGGTGATTCTTCACCTAAAATAAAAAATTTATATCTTTATGTTTGAAGCCTGAAATGTGGCAAAAGGTTGAAAAGTTCAAGGGGGCCGAATACTTTCGCAAGGCACTGTAATTCAGTCAGACCACCATCTAAGGTAATACAGGGCCTGAATTTTTATCACAAAGATCGTAGGTTATCTGTCCCCATTAAATCTTCAAGTAAGAAGGTTAAAGTCTTTGAATATAAGCAAAAGAAAAATGAAGAATGCTCCCAAATTTCTTAGATATCTCATCAAAGTTATCAAATTTCAACTAGGACCAGTAAAGAACTCATAAGCAATGCCAGCGAAATTGAGGCAGGCAGGCTGGCCAAAGAAAAATCACCAGTTTCCTTACACTAAGGATCCAGACTGACTGGATTTTGTGCTTCCAATGACACTCAGAGAGTGAAACATACTGTAGTTGTTTTCAGAAACCTGCATTCTTGCATTCTACCATGAACCATGTTCTGCAATTCTCTCAGCTTTCACTTTCGAATGCTGAACTGCCATTCAATGTATTAAGAACAAGCCTGTCACCTAGTTTACTGAATGAGCACAAGGAAATATACAAACTCCTCAGTCCATTGATCAAATAATGAGTGGAAGGTCAGCCATGCCCTACAATGCATGAAGAGGAGTGCTATCAGTTACTGTTGCTGGGCTGGAGGAAGCCTGCATAAAACAGGACAGATTGAAGGCACTAAATGATGTCCAGGACTGCTGTTGTCAAGCTGACCACAAACAAGAAAACGACACAGAAAGCAAAGAGAATGTGTGGTCCTCAGGGACCTGAGTCTGACACCAACCAGTGATGGGAAGACTGAGAAAAGGAATCAGATACTGAGCAACATAGGAAAAGAAAGGGACACCAGTGAAGACTGTTCTGCACCTGAACTTTTACTTTAAAAAAATAATGTTTGTTTAGCTCAAAGCTAGGGCAAAGAAGCAGGATCGCTGCTCAGGTTCTGTCACTAAAAGGTAAATTCATTTGAAAAAGTACTGGTGATATTCTGTAAATGTTCGAAAGAGAACCGCTTGTTTCAGTTTACTCCTGTTTCTGAGTGTACCTAGCCTCAGCCTGTACGAACCATAGTACCACAATCCCCAGTGATGCTACAACACTTACATCCTAATCAATCAGAGCTTCTAGAGTTTCACCAGACCATGGTGCAGCATGGGGTCATGAAACCAACCCAAACCACCACAAAACAGCATTTACTGGGAAATGGCAAGAATCAGATAATGCCTGTGGGAAAAGTTCTTAAATGTCTCCTTTTTTTAGAAGTTAACACTTTTTGATTCTTTCTTTAGCTAACAGAAGCACTGCATCCACCTTTGGGAAATAACCATTGTTCGGTGGCCTTTTTCGATCTTTTTATTCTTGAAGTTCAAGTTCTGCAGTCTGACCTTTCAGACTTGAATCAAGCCAGTCTCGATTCACCTCAATAATCAATACAAGCACAATACACTCTGAAGATATGGATCTTTTCTTCTTTGCATACATAAGCTTAAAATGTCAGTCTTTATTAAGGCGCATCATCATAGCGTGTCGCAATACGGTGGATTTAGACCTCTCATTTTGCCTGTTTATCTTGCAATTGAGCTGGGTTGCTATATATTCCTCAGTCTAAATTGATCTTTTACAATATGTGAAGTGATCAACAAAGGTTTAAATGATCAAGTTAATAAACCCAGGCTTTACAACTCTTCATTCAAGTAGTTCATACTGTATGTTACTTTTCCACCTCATTTATTTAAAAGCCTACATTCCAGCCTGACAAACGTACCTCAAATTGTTTGACAACAAGAGAGAAAGCCAGAGATTTCTGACAGCACTCCTCCAGCAGGGCCATGTTCCTGTCATACTGGGTGATGTATGGGGTGAAGATGTTGAACTGCAGCCTCCGGGAAAGCAGGACATCAGCAATCCTCTGATATTCCTCCCTGAAGGGAGATAAACCAAATGATGGCAACTGAATAGAGCACCAATGACAAGGTATTCACAAAAGATTGCTTTCTAACTGTGTCATACATAGTGGGATGTCAATAATCGTCATGAAAATATGACATTTTCCAATATTTAAGCCTTTAAAGTTTAATTTAATCTCTTATCACTCTTGTTCAACATTAGGGCCATTTCCATCATTGTCAAAGGATGCTACTTTTTACAATTTAAGATATTGTCTTTATAGAATCGAACAATTATACATATAAATCATTTTACATTCATTAATATTACATTCATATAATTGATTTCATTTTTCACAGTTGAAATGGCATAGGCATGTCCTGGAAATTTAAAAAACAAACCTTTCTATATAGTTGAAGAAGACTCTGAAGAATAAGACTCCCATGTAGCATAGAATTAATATTTAAATCTGACAACCTTAAATTATTAATTAAAGTTTTTACACCGCAGAACTGTGGTAGAGATAGTCATGAAGGCTTTGGCACTTCAAGCTACAGAACGTTTTCACTACGAGTGACGAAAGACCCAGTTCTGTGGGATCTCCAACGAAAAGAACTAAAACTAAACTAAAACTAAAAGATGTATCTGAAATATAGATTTGGGGGCAAAACGGCATATTACACATGCACAACCTACAACTAGATGCTACTAGATGCTACTAGAAAAGACTGGGTGGGAGTGGGGCCTCACTGACCAGTTTGCGATTCGGGACTCCAGATCTGAGAGGATGTCCTGATGGAACTGGTAGATCTGTGGCAGTTCGCTGAGGATCTCGCACAGCTTGTCCTCCTCCAGCACCGGGTCTCCAGCCTCAGTCACTGCGCTCATGACTGCATTTCTGAAATCCTGTGAAAACAACCAACCCAAGCTGATGTTCCCATGTGTCCAGGGCCATCGAAAGAACTATATTCCAATGTATGCAATACATTTGTGAAGGTTTTGGTGAGCAAAAACAAAACTAGTTCATTTTAACAGACCTTTTTTTTATGAACCTTCTCAAGTTTATTTCCAGTCCCACCATGGATTAAGAAAGGAATGTCTATATCAGAAACTTTTCTTATGAGTTGTCTAAAGAATGTTTATTTTTCTAATTAAGATATATTCATAAGAGTATTGACATCTTCAAGAATAAATGGGTTGCTTACTAAAAAATAAATTAAAAAAAACAATTCTCAAAAAAAAGACTGGACAGACATTTCCAAAGTGTTATTTTGAAGAAATCAGTGTAACTTAAAAGCTTCAAAATCCATATAAATTGAAAGTAACTTCACTTCCTGTAATCTTTATTGTCAACACATAAAGGATATTTTCAACACTTTGGAAACCTCTTAACATGAATAGAGCTGCAGAATAATTGAAGATGCTGGCATTCAGTTATAGGAGGCCGTGATCATCAAATATTATCCTCAAAGGCATTAACCAATTTAGTCCCACAGATTTATTCAGAGTAAACCATGAAACAAAAAAAACAGACAGCACAAAGAGAGACTGTGTGGAAGTGAGTTTAAAAATGTGGCATTTTTTATGTACAGAGATATGAGATTATGAAACAAACTATACAGCCATATTGTAGAAACCTACTGTATACCCTGGTTTCTTTCAAGAATTAATTGGATAAGATCCTTGGATCAAATGCAGTAATAACTACTAAATAGCTTACATGCAGTAGGTCGAATGGTCTCCTCTCGTTTGTAACTGGTCATGTACACTTATTTATTATGTAGGTAGGACTGATCTTTCAATGAGTAACATTAACCTACCCTTAAATTCAGTTTTTGGTTTAAAGTTTAAAATCCCTTAAAAATGAACACTTTAACCATTAGGAAACTACAACAGAGAAATCCACAACCAATACATAATATATAAGAATATATATATTTGAAAATTAATGAGGAAAAACTCTGTTCTGTTTAGTGACTAGTCAGTACAATTTACAACCAGTATGGTCCACTATCACACTGCAGTTGAGGTGTAGACACACAAAACAGAAACTACAAACATGTCCTACAACATCAAGGAAGAGAAAGGTAGTGTAACGTTTGCTCTTCAGATAAAAAACAATATAACTTTGTATTGGCCGAAAGCGGGAAAGTGATTGACCAATTTAGATTGAAATATTAAACCAGTGATGGTAGAAACCCCTCTAACATAGTGCTTTATCTTTTTTATCCTCTGTGGCGGAATGGTGATCCTCCAATGACATTCTTCCAAATTACCTTTTGACCCCTATGAAATCAGTCATAGAGGAAACTGGTCTCACATTCTCATATCGTGTGGTGAACTATCAGGATGCACAAACTCAAATACTATGGAGGGAAAGGCAGACATAACCGGCCCAAGCTGTGATGAAAACCTCACCCACAGCCCCTTATCTCTCTGCCCCAGCCCCCGTCAGAGTGCCTGTCCTGCTCAGAGAGAGGTATGAAGAGACTACAGCACTTCAGAAGAAAAGGGTCTTGTGCAGATCTTCCAAATTTAAGATTAAATAAAGTATTCCTAATGTTACACTGAATTAATTTGAGTATTTATATGTTAATAATTTGTAAAATGACAAATATAATAAAACATACATTTAAGAAAAATAATAATTGTAATAGTTGTTCTAATCTTGACATTTAAATGAAAAATGTTGGGTAGTTTCTGTCAAAATTATAACCTACATAATATAATGCAACACATTTGCAGTTGATATTGTATTTACATTTCAAATTCTGGGACAAAATGGATGGTCTTGTTATAACCTTTCAACAAACGTCTTTGTCTTAAACTGTCAATAAACAATCTATTAACATATTATTAACAAAGTTACAAAGAACTCTAACAAACACAAATGGAACTGCACAGAAGCCTGATGGTTAGAAGACATTAAACACTACTAGAATTCAGAAAATACCAAAATGTAAGGACATAATTTATTCAAATAATCCTAATACGTTGTTATATTATCGAGAGGGTACACTTAATAATTAACACCTACAGTACTTCACTGTACTTGTCTCCACATTCTGTAAACATCAGATCTCTATTCAGTGTGTTTTTGAGAAACACCCACTCAAAACCAGAACTTCACTTCCCAATTGGGAATGGGTGGAAAGTCTTTGTATTTTGTTATTTCATATTAAACAATAGAACAATGGCAAGCATGTTTGCTTCAAAATATCTCCAATGGTGGTCTTTTGCTGCCATGTGAGAGTAATGTTTTAAATTATCGACGGTCTGTTTCCCTTGAATCAAGTATACCCTTAAGATGTCTATTTGTGAGAGCTCCACATGATGGACAATTTACTCTGAATCAGGAAGTGCTACATGTGGTTGTTTAATTTGCTACAGAGTGAGTGAAAGTGGAGCAACTCAGAAGAAGGATGGTGAGACAAAATTGTATGCGACATTGGACATGCTTGACTCTGAAATGGAGACATCTTCACCCCTGAAAATGTTATAGAGTGCTTAGGCAGGCCAAGGTTCACCGTGTGAGTCGAATGGAACTGAGTAAGGGATTCTCCCTGTGTGAGGGCCAGCCTTCCTCAATGTTAGAATCCTTCCTGCGTGGTTCCTGCCCAAGAGGCAGCCAGTGTTTGCACAGCAGTGGAGCTGATGTGAAAGTCAGCAATAACCAACAGGTTTAATCAGCCCAGATGAGCAGCGGGAATGATTGCATCATGTCTTTCAGCAGATGTGCACTTTCTTTGACTTCCTTTTGTTTTCATTCTCTCACAGATGGTCTCTCCTGACCTGTGCCTAGCCTTGCTACAAAGCCCTCCCAGACACAGCCAGATGCATATAATGTAGAACACAGTTCCAAAAGCATCATCTGATTTTACAGCTTTCCTCAAAGTCTCTTCCACAATGAAGAACTGTACAGATATTTATGACATTAAAGACATTTATGAATCAAGGTCTTTTCCTTCTTTCTTGTTCTGTGAATCCTTTGCTGTGATTGCTCAGATTGCTCTGTGTTTTGCCTAGTGGATTTCATTCAAAGATCTTCATAATCCACACTATAATATTGTCATGTTTCTAAACATTAAATTCACTGTTCCTGTGAACTCTGTACTACTGTCAGCTATAATAATAATCATAATAATAATAATTGCTTACACTTATATAGCCCTTTTCTGGACACTCCACTCAAAGCGCTTTACAGGTAATTGAGACTCCCCTCCACCGCCACCAATGTGCAGCATCCACCTGGATGATGCAACGCCAGCCATACTGCGCCAGAACGCTCACCACACATCAGCTATCGGTGGGGAGGAGAGCAGAGTAATGGAGCCAATACATAGAGGGGGATTATTAGGAGGCCATGATTGGTAAGGGCCAATGGGAAATTTGGCCAGGATGCCGGGGTTACACCCCTACTCTTTTCTTTTAATGACCACAAAGAGTCAGGACCTCGGTTTTACGTCTCATCCGAAGAACGGCACCTGTTTACAGTAAAGTGTCCCCGTCACTATACTGGGTCATTATGACCCTCATTGACCACAGGGTGAGCGCCCCCTGCTGGCCCCACTAACACCTCTTCCAGCAGCAACCTTAGTTTTTCCCAGGAGGTCTCCCATCCAGGTACTGACCAGGCTCACACCTGCCTAGCTTCAGTGGGTTGCCAGTTGTGAGTTGCAGGGTGATATGGCTGCTGACAATCAGATAATCAGATTTACTACATTTAAACAGAAGTTTCTGGCAGAAAACGTTGCATTGGCTTAATGCTAGAGATTCTCTAAACTAGGTACAGAAACTGTGATGGAACAGCTAATTTATTTTCTTAGTAGTTAGTTTTCTTAGTACTTTTTTTAAGGATGGGATTCCACCTATCAAAAACATTATTCGTTGTAATCACTTGCCATTCCATGCCAATTAAAATTAAAATGTGAAGAAGTTGTGATACAGAAGAGAATGTTAAAAGAAATGTCAGTAAAATGATTTTCAATGTTTTTGTGACTGAACGTGTCCTAAAAATGGTTAAATCATACTACTTCTAAACAATTATAAAAAGAGAACTTTAGTATTTTTTCTCAGTGTGAGGATCACACAGTAGTTAAATATGATCTATTGGCAAGAATACTATCAATGTTTTGATACCAATGAAATTAGCATCTACTTCCCAAATTTCCTATAAGAAATGGCATAATCTGTAAACTGTTTTGTATTGTCTGATTGTTTTGTTGTCTCAGTCGCTATGACATTTTTCCTTTGTCCTTCATTTCCTTCTCTTGTCTTTTCTGTAACATCTGGGTGTTACCTATGTCAGCTACTGTATGTGAATCTAAAAGACAAACAGCCATCAAACTACATAAACATTTACCACATCTTTATATTGTTTATAAAGTTTATATTTCACTTTGCTCTTGTGGGAAGAGATGTGGGTAAACATCAAGGTTCACTAGGATAAAAGGATTTTAGTTCTCTAGTTACAAGCCATTTTTATAACCTTAATTTTAAGTCCAGTCATTATGAGAATAAAATTTTGGTGTTATGTGAATACTTTTTGACATACATACTATACAGAATACTGTAAAATAAGACTGGAATTGGCTTTGAGCTTTGTTTTAAAAAAGGGCTACTTTAGTGCAATGGAAATTATGTAGGTGTTGAAATGTGTTAGCAATATTTGGATTTAAAAATATTTGTCACCACAGTAGTTTTAAATGAAGGTATGATTTACAGACATGTGGAATGTCGTTACTATAAACATGAACAGGGTGGATAAGGGCTTTATTGAATTTGATGTCCATGTGTTCATTTGGGGTCATTATTTAGACAGGGTTAGAAAAAATGCCTAATTTTAAATTTAGGGATTTTTTTTAACAAAAAGAAAGTGTATAAAACATTTGATATACTGTAATATCAAGAATTTCTTTTGAAATTTCAACATTTGATATTTGAATATGTTTTCTGAGACATTAAAAGACATATTGTGACTACATGATAATTAAAACATATGGTACCTTACGTTGCTGTTCAAACTGTGCTTGTGTTTTGTATATCTGTATAACCTGTCTTTTTCCCAGTCGAGTATTAGACGTATAACACTATAAAATGCATGTGAAAACACGTACTGTGTCTTATGATAACACTGTTTGCCACTGCTTTATTAGTGAGTGAGAAAAACGCAAAACAGTTAATGTTTCCAAAAACAGAGTTAAAGCTTCAATAGGAAATGTTGTTGAGCTCAAAATCCAGATTTTTGTATAAAGACAAAAGGTGCTACTGCAGGTCTATGTACGCATACATACAGTACAGACTTGTAGATTCAATTCAATACAATTAATAGCCTTCAATTCTCTCGTGATAAGAAACTGTCCTTCTGACATTGCAGAATTGACTGTTGTCTGGTTTGCAGCTAGGATGTTCCTAAACAGGGGTTCTCCAGACTAGTCCTGGAGGGACACAGTTTTGCAGGTTTTCATCTCAGCAAAATGCTAATTATTGACCTAAAGGGATAATTTCCATTCTTTACTTTCTGCATTTTTTTGCTCTAACACAGATAGTAATGCCACACATTCATACATACTACAAACGTCATGCTACTACAAACCAAATGTTATCTATGTGACCGACCTGACTGACACGTTATTAATATCATTAAATTGTGAGTTGACTTGACCGTGTAAATAATGCCTACTAAATGGTACTGTAAAGGTTTCTTTCATTTTAGAATTCTAGCATGTTATTTCTGTTCGCAGACATCATCTTTTGGAGTTGATGAACTAGTAATTGAGAATGTGAATGGAACATTTAACATCTAGAGATTTAAAAGCCTAAGACAGTGAAAGGACTAATGCAACCAGACAATTCTTTTCGTATCTATAACAAGCTGAATGAGATCCACAGATCACTCACATACTAGTAACCAGTTATGATCCAGATGGTCTCTTCTCACTTATATCCTTTTTTGAATTCTTAAATTCCTATGAAATGAATATTATTATTCCAATTCCCTAATTAAGTGTAATTATACTGTTCAGCAAGTATACCAAGTAGCACCAAGGCATTTTTCATGAAAGCTGTTGTTGATAAAAACAGGCTAATCCATTTCAAGTAATTATTAATTCAAAGTACACCACAGTATCTAGACACAATGCAAAAATGTAAAACTTAAAAACAATACACAAGAAAGTAGACATATGAAAACATTTGATATTATAATTCATTTCCATTAAGTAAGTAAAAGGACTAAATACTACAATCCTTAAATCAAGCAATATGCTTTAAAAAAAATTAAGCATCCCAGCATAATAAATGTAAGACCTTATGCATTATAAAATACATAATCCTGCAAAAAGCAATCAAATTCAAGCATATTTATGACCTCTGTAACCAGAATAACGATGCTCAAGGTTAATTCTCAATGTTACATTTTTTATCTTATGTACAAGATATTAAAAAGAGCTTTAAAGAGGACAAAGCACATGGTTTAATCCTCATCAGATTTACAAATGTTGCCTTGTAAATTCAGGACACTTGAAAGAAAAAAGTCAATTCTAAAAGTAACAACTAGAAAGACACCAACTTCCTTTCACTAGGATTAGCCTTTCACAGGGTGATGTTACTCTGTGTACTTCTAGGTTTGCAAATAATATTGATGAGAATTAAGATTTAAACAGCTAAAAAGAAACAATTCAACATTATTTAACCTTTGCAAAACCATTCATTAAGTAATTTATAAAATGTTGCACCTTCATTTGTGTAATTAAAATAATAATCAGGATTAAAAGTAATAAGTTAGACATCTTAAAAAACGTGAAACTTCAAAATGAGAAAAATCAAGTCAGGCTGATGCAGAGATGATATGTGTCTTTATTAGTGCTTGGACTAGATAAATCGGAGGTTATTGAACAAGATCTTTTGACATCTTATCGGTCTGCCTGATACATTTACAGACCATGTTTGGAGCCCCTGTCTTATTGAGCAGAAACACAGTATATTAAACTATCACTCTGGGTATAGCTTATCTTTCATCCTGTCAGCCACTAGGTTGAGATACATAGACCTTTTGGCACTCATCTAATGAAAACTAATATGGGTCTCTTTCTGTCATGAAGGGTCATCCCAGGCTAAGGCTAACACCTCACAGCCAGACAACAAGCATTTCAGACCATATGACTCTTGTACCAATGTCCTTCCTGGCAGACTTTTTTCTTGCATTTCAACTAAATGATCCTGTATTCTTTGGAATATTCTCACTTCCTAACATGTTCACGACACCTCATATGGTCTTGAACAAATTAAAATAATGTTTCCCTTACAAATGCTTATGCTTACTGTATATAAAGTAACTATTAAAATTTCAACTTGCAAGTTTGTAATGTTCGATTGTTCAACCACATGCTGATTGCAAAGGTGTCACAAAAGTAATTATTCTGCACTGTCCAGCTACCCAACTGGGAAGATTTAAACAATACAGAAAGAGTGAATTTCATAATATGAAATTCAAAATCTGACTTCAAAACTAAGCATTAACGTTACATATATGCGAACACAAAGTGTTTGAAGCACAAGCTCACAGAATCACAGATCCTCAGAGCCTTTCAGTTGTATCACTAATGATTTTGAAAAGCAAGCCTTTTTCTTTTCATCAGACATGTAGAAAAAAAACATTTAAATAAATGAGCCTCAACATGTTTATACCATAGATCATGATTGAATTAGGAATAATTACTAAATGAAAGAAAAAAAAACATTTTAGAATGTTCTTTGGTGAGACTACATACCAATACATGGAAAAAAGCTTTCCTATATTCTACAATCCTATATTATGTTCTGATAAAAAAAGCCTCAATGTGTCTATTTGTTGTAACACATTTTATACTGTAAAGTATCTTGTTTCATTCAAATTCACACTTACACCCAATTTATTGGTAATTCATTTATGAAAATTATCTTGAGAAAACACAGGCTGTTTGTATTTTACCTGGGCTAGATAGCTCAACTCTTGTCTCATTGGTTTTCTGTGAAGAATGACTTGACCTTTTCTTTATACAATTGCTAGGCGTCATAATCAGATCTGTGGGCATACCAGTCATCACACTACAAGGAACTTTGACGCGGACTCATAAAGGTTAAACAAACATAAGGCATTACATATGTTGTATACGACTAACTCACTGCTTACAGCCCACTTCATCACAGCAAGGAAATTCGTTCTGCTGAAAAAACACTGATAAAGCTCACTCGTACCATGGGCTGGCCTCTACAGGCTAGGAGAGAAACATTTCTTGAAAGAATCTCCAGATCTACTAGGGGCTAAATAATTCTGCACGGTACATTACACTACTGGTAACACTGCACAGCTCAAGTTGACTATTTTTGTGTCACTGAGTTTTCGACAATACTGCCTGTAATTTTAACTTCATTCAATGGCTATGTGGGAGTTCAAGCATATCTGATGGCCCACCTTTGAAGGTTATACAGTAATTCAGGAAATCATTATACTTGCTTTTATTTTGCAAGTTGTGTTTTCATGATGAGAACCATTTCAGAGGCATTTCACAATCTGAAGAAATTGCAACCAGAACAATTAAGAGGTATAGAATTTTAGGAAAATACATTATTATTAAAAATTATACAAAGAAAGTAAAATCAAGTAATGAATGAATTTTTTTAAGTAAATATCTATAGGTCCAGAGCTAAATATGTCTCTATTTGAAGTTCAAGCAAATAATGGGAAGTGTATGTATTTACAACTGGCTTATGAGAATGGTTGCAATTAAAGAAAAAACTACAATGGGAAAGTTTCATGGTATTTTCCTCAGTCATACCTGGTAGGGGAACACAGATCTGTATTCACTGAAAACAAATACTTCTATATCATGCTTGAGTTTCTGGATAAGAATAACATCAATGAAGAAATTTTACCCCATCAACAGAAATTTTGTACAAACCCAACTTTTGTACTGAGATCATTCTGTCTTACAGAATAAAAAAAGAGACCAAGACTATTAGGAATATGAGATGATTGGTTTTGGATCGTGAACAGTACAAACTAAGATTTGTAATACAATTATCTGTTTGAAAGATCCAAAATACCCCAGCAAACAAATTTAGGCATTGGTGCTCTTAGATACATGAGTACAGTACTGTACGTACAGTATGCTGATTCTAAAAACAGTAAGATCTCCTAACAAATGGAGTTTGTAAGTAAAATGTGACAGCAGATACCTAACATTGACCAAACTAAGAAAAATGTGGGGAACAAACATCGTTTTTCCAGTTACTAATTTGTATCTCTCCCTCCACCCTGTTATTGTCCATTGTTCCCTCAGTCAGGCAGGTTCATGCCAGTTGTCTCTCAGATCGTTATGGCTTTCAGTCATTCAATATTACACTTAGTTCTAAGTTGTTTAAATACTTTCATTAACCCTTTATTAACCCACACATGAGATAAGTAGATCTTAAAAAATAGATAATAAAATATTTAAAAAACAATGTGATAATATTTCTAAGGTGTACTGATCAGTTTATTTTCAAATCAAGCTGTGTTTACAAGCTGTCCTTTTCACAAAATATATGCTGTAAAAAGTTATCATTAATGTATTCCAATGTTATCTTAAAACATGCAGCTTTAAAATAAAGTACACATCCTGTACACATTGGCCACAAGGACTCTAGCTCATAAGCTCAAGTTTCATTTGAGAATTATGACGTGTGTGTTTCAGCCATTTCTTTACCTTTAAGAACCTTTACCTTTAAGAAATCTAGATAGTGTGTCATTGTAGTTATTGCACAAACATGTTTAAAATGTGTTTGGTTGTAATATGTGTGGAATAATACTGGAAGTGAAGAAGGATTTCTGTCTATAGATAAGACAAATGTTTGCCAGCTTTCCCTGCACCTGAGGATGTATGCCTGTGAACAGCATTAGTAGGAGAAAGTCACCTGACAGTACATCAGATGCCTCTCTGTGTGCAGGTCATGACCTTTTCTGTCCTGCATGGACCCAGTCCCTCCTGACACACAGCAGAAGGAATAAGAGACAATGGAGGATTTGTCACCCAGCAGAGCAGAAAACCCCTAAAGACTTGTCACACAGCTCTTAGATGACAGTCGTATAATTGCTTTAAATTGTGCCCTGTGGTTGTTTTTAATGCTATGGCTCAGACGAAATAGAATATAACAATTACTTTGCAGGTTAAAAAGAGCGCAATGATGGCTATAATTGCCAGAGATATCGCTTTAGAAAGCTCCTATCAATCAATATAATTAAACTCTCCATTGCTGAATGACCTGTTAGACAGGTGAGTCTATTACACTGCTACGTATTGGCTCTTTTACCAATCCTATTAACCTCGTGGTACAATAACTTAGCAAATATATTCCATCCATCTATCTGTTTTATAACGGCCTCTATCAATTCAGGGTCATGGGGGAGCTGGAGCCCATCCCGGCAAGTAATAACAGATGCAAGGCAGTGTACACCTTGGATGGAATGCCAGTCTACTGCAGGGCAGACAGCCCGAAATTCACACATTCACACCTAAACCCAATATTCCTGGAAGTCAATTAACCTAACGGTATGTTTTTGGACTGTGGAAGGAGCCCGGAGTGCCAGGAGGAAATCCATACAAAGAAAGGGAGAACATACAAACTCCACCCAGATAGCTTCCCAGGCCCATAATTTAACTCAGAGCCCAGCACTGAGTGGCAGTAATGCCAACCACTGTGCCATGGTGCTGCCCAGCAAATTTACTGAAAAAACGAAATCAAACAAGATCACATTGACATCAGTCAACATCAGTGGCATCAGCCTGGAGTGAAGCTGTTAGATTCAGTTACTTCTCTCAACAGATAGTAGTTGATATTGCTTTACCTTAAAACTAGGGTACAGTGATTATTGTACTCTTGTGGCATCCCTTCAAACATGTCTTTGGCTGATTCAGTTTCCCAGTTAAAAACAATAAAATTCTGCTAAAGACTGTACAACACAAGCCCTGGACTGCTTTTCACATCACACCCACTTCTGCCTCATCAATCCCTCAAGCAGAATTTACATTACAACAAGGAGGTGTTATTGATCACTAACCCCAGAGCCTATTTACTGTACTGTATATTTCAGTCCTGCAGTTTAGCCATTAGTATACGCTAAATTTGCACATTTACTTTCACCAGTTGCTGGATAACATGTCTTGACAATATTATTTTCCAAAGAACGGAGATGTATATTGGGTGCAACCATGAATTTAAAATAATTATGGTTAATAAACATCATGATCAAGCATCATGTTTTACTAAACTGGGATCATGTGAAGAATAACTCCTAGGAGATTTGTCACTGTAAAATAAACACAGAAAACGTGGAACACCAATTTTAACATTCTCTTATTTTTTCTTCAAATATGACTCCCTAAAGACTACTAAAGAAATTTATGAAAACTGCCCACAGATTTCAGGGGCAAAATAAGGGTGTTTTAGGAGGATAACACACATGCATTGAAACACCTCCCTTCTAATACAGCAGGTGACCCAATATGTATTATTAACTATATCATCATCCACTATGAATGCTTATCCAAATTGAAGCTTGCACATTTCTCCCCTTAAATGGGAAACGTGTCTGCTATTATTTCAAAACTAGACAAGGAGGTCAGCAGGCCATATTAAACATTCGAAGCACAAAAGACTCTCAATCATCTAACCCAGTATTACACGACAGACACTGCACTCTGCTGACCTCAGTGCTCTTGGGAATTCTAAGCCATTTCTTTATTATTTCTTTGAAATTGTTAATGTTTAAGACCTAAGAAGAGAAAATATCAGTTGTGTTGTAAACGAACACAAAATCTGTTGAGGCAAATACTCTCCTGGGATTTAAAGATTATATGATTATATGACCCAGTTTTGACTGACAAGTGAAAAGAATGAATTGAATTACAGTAAAATATCTTCAAGCTTTTGCAGGCTGTATATTATTGCTCTCGTCTTAGTGTGACTATAGTGCTGTATGGCACAATCAGTGTAAGTCTACCCTTGACATCCTTCAAGGCTGATATCAAAGGATACTTAAACATAAGTTGCTTTAGTTGCTTTTTTCTATGTTTCTGTTGGGAAAATAAATTTGGTGCTATTGAAAGTTGAAATGAAACATACTGTAGCTGTCATCCACAAATTATGGGAACAGGTTAAAAACTGCAAAGTACTGTAAGTGAATATGTTCTTACCTCATGCAGTAACTTCAGAGCCTTTACATGTCTGAATAAAAAGCAGAAATGAAAAAAAATGTCAAGGCCAAAATGAATTCACAGAGGCATGAATGCATACAAGCACCAGCCCTGTGCAACTGATGTCCTTAAGATATAACAATTGTGTGTGAAATTAGAAATGAAGATCTCAGAAGCCATGTCCTACACTGTCAACACTACAATGGATATGGTGCTAGAAGGCGTTAAGAATAATAACACAAGATCAATTGTTTTTTTTATTCAATTCTATATGTATATATATCCCTGTATTTTCATTTTTGCGATATGAAGAAATTATCTGGGAAAGTGGCTCCCAAAAATCTGGATGAACACCTGCAAGTGATATCATATTAAACAAACAGTTACATATAAAAAGTTTGCTCTTAGGCTTGTTTTAGTGGCAGTTTGAAAAGACATACTGTATGTTCACTCCACTTCCTCAAGTGAAGAGATTAGGCCTCCAATTTCACTGCTATGCCTAAACGTGATTGTCGTTACCTCACTTTAATGGGATTTGTTCAGCAAGTGCCTTGCATACAAGCAGATGTTTCCATTTAAAGACTGCTTATTGACTCTGTTTTGTTTTTACTGTGGGTTTATGATTTGCCAAAATGTTTGCATTATATATTATTTCTTTGAAAAGTAAGAATTAGCTTCTTGCATAGCATTTTTGTGGTTTTATTAAATGAAGTGAAAAGGTGATTGTGATGTCAAATTTGTTTTTAAAGACAAAGGATCATTCCAACACTGTCATTCTTTTCTCAGATACAGGTCCAACAGAAGCACAAGAATGAACAGTTGTATTACACGTGGGAATTTGAGAAATATAATCTGTGGATTCAAGGTATGGATAATCACAGACAATCACAGAAAAATAAGAGATAAAGTTCTTTCCCAAATAAGGGATGAGAGTTCTGCAAGGATTGCAAAATACTCCTATCCTTATGCGTTTTTGTGCAGAATATCTGGACTAGAGCTAATTTGTCTTTAAACAGACACTTTTACACATTATGATGCTCACATTTTATGATGCAGCTATAAATCACTTGGGCTCTAGAGATTATCTGGAAATATCTGAATTGAGTGGGATAACTCACGTGTTCTCTGAATCCATAAGATCTTTTGCAATGTAGAAAGCTCTTGATTGCCCATCAATCTGTAAAAAACATTTTATCACAACGTATAAAGGCAATACATTATTTTCCATCATTTGAATATTCTGGTATTGTTATTTCTGCGACAAACGTAACTCTATTGAGCAAGTGCTGCATATGTAAATTTCTTTTATCATAAGACGGAGTCGAGATCATAGAAAATAAGAAAGTCACAATCACAAAGGTAAAATTGTTTGTGAGTTAGGATGTTTTAAATTTAGAAACATTGAACTATGCAACTTCCTCAGAATTCAAAGGCATTGAACAAATGGGCAGCCATTGTTTTCTCAAAGAAAAGGCATGTACATAAATCAACTGCGCATACATACTTCTGTGAAATGTATGAAATTTAAATAAAAGAAAATGTAATACAATAATCATTAGCAACAGTATTTAGTCCTGTTGTTAACATATATATAAAATATATTATTTCAGAACTCTTATACAAAAGGGTTTTTGTGATGGCTTCAGGAATTTATACTCTTTTCTATTTTCTCATAAACAAAAGAGAGAGCTCCTGTCACATGACTTGAGTCTGTCTGCCTGATATTCTTGAGACACTATGCTGGGCGTTGGTCCCTCTGTTATTAAACAGCTGTTTGTATAACCAGAGAATGAACCCAGAGTCTGACAACAATATGCAGAGACCACAAACTTGGAAAATAAAGTTATTTGGCTATACGTATTCTAAGACAGCAGGAGCTCTGGAATTGTCAGTTCAACATTGTCATTTACTATTCCACATAACATGGCCAAAAAACAGTTCTGATGATTAGGGCATTAACCTACATTGTCAATTTATTTTTCTTGGACATCTTCACATCAAAACCAGTAATCATAGGAAATCAAATACTTCCCTGTACATTACACTATTGGTTTGATCCGTTAAAAGTCGTGTATTACTACTGTTCTTTAAATGTTAGCATTTAAAGTTGACATTTCAAGTTGACATGTTGACATTTCAATACCATGACTTTGTGAGACTAGTCAAATTTGTTTCATATTCCGTTACTTCAAATTTCATGTTCAGTCTGCACCTGCAGTGCATATCCATAGTTTTTTTTTAAAGGGACTTTAAAACGCTTTGGTATTTTGGTAAGCGTTTATTTGGTGTTACTTACATTAAATTAAATACGCAAATGCATATTAAATTTACAGTAGTCATTCCATGTTACTTTCAGTTAGCATTTAACCAATAAGATCTACAGTATATGATCACAATGAACAGTGAAAAGAAAATACCGTACTATACTAATTATCCTATAATTTTGTGTCAGAGAAAATCTGTTAAGCTTTTAAACTGCATGTACTATAATTAAATACTGTAAATACAACTACGTGGTTTAAGATATTGTTTACATGTTCTTATTGAGAATTAAGTTTATTCCAGTTAAACATTAACTATCATTAGGTATTATTTAATATAAATTTAATATGCACCTCCATATGAATATAATAGTAATATATGCCATGAATAATACACTGTTACTTTTTTTTCTTTTAGAAACAACAGACACCAATAGCACAAATGCACATAATGAGATGCATACAGTACTCTGCTCTTACCATAAGGTGCACCTTAAGTAGCACATTATGTAACTTTGATGCAAGCCGGTTATAAGCTGTGATCCTTAAATAAAGTGCCAACAGAGGAAGGCATTATTACCAAAGCAGAGGTGTCCTGATAAGAGGCATTCATAGTGGCAATGCCGCCTTACTTATTGTTCTAAGATGTATATCTTGGGGTAGTGTTAACACACATCTTACACTTGAGATACTGTTTGAGATACTGACTTGGTCATTAAAACCAGAATTCACCATCCTCTAAAAATGGCTTTTTGAATGGACTCACCTGTCTCTCTTGGCTGGACTCTACTAGGCTGTCCTCTTCTCCAGAGCTCTTGCCTTGGTCTTCCTCTGATGCCAGGCCACTAACTGGCACTGTAGACACTGGGCACACATTATAAGGCTCTGTATAGGCACTGCAACAGAAGAAGACATGAAACTCAAAATCACAGTAAATCATTCAGGTTTAATGATCTCCATCACTGGTGTGAGTCATTGCAGAATTTTCACCATGTTAGAAATAGTCCTATTAAGGAGAAAATGCTCTGTGTGTGACTACTTCAAAAAGATGAAAGATGTCTAGCATCGCAAAGTGTTAGGACAATGAAGTAGAGACATTAAAAATCGTGTCAATCACTATAATGATAATTATTGTCACTGTTCTAGTACATCATGTGTGCTAATTCTCCCATGTTGGGAATGTCAAGTGCCATAGTTAACATAGTATGTCTTTCTACTATAGTATGTTTTAGTACTAAACATAGTATGTTTTTCTTTTACTTAAACAAATAAAAGTAGAATGCGTGTAAGTTTTAGTAAAAATATTTTTCTTTTTTGAATCACAACTCAGTCAAGAATACTGTAAGAATAAGTCAAGAATAAGTAACATTCTGATAATGGATGCCAATTTGGTTAAAGTGATCTATATGTTAGAGTATATGTATCTAACATGGAAATATAATACCACTTAAATATATTTTTCCTTGACACTGCATGTGATTACTGTATATGTAAAGCACTGCAACATTAAATCTAACACTCTGAACACATGGATGTGTGTTCAATGTCTTTAGCACAAATACAGTATCAGCCTTACATGACACATTATATATATATTTTTCTTCTCTGTGTTGTATTGTTCATACACTGCATAAGAATGACCATTTTCATAACTGTTCTCCATATACTGAAGAAAAACTCTATGCTTTAGCTGAAAAGTACTGAAGCTTTCCTTGAATTTGACAATAGCAAATCATTCTCCACAAACACCAGAGAAAAGGCAGAGCATTAAAGAGATGGAGTATTAACAACTCGATCTGTCTGGATCACTGGAAAAGAATCCACCAATTACCGTGAACAGAAGTACCCCAGTAAAGCTAGCAGATATTGTGTAATCCCTGAGCATTTGCTAAAAAACAGAGCTAAATAAACACCACAAAGCCTTCAAAGGTCCAAGCAACCTCAGCGTGTTTCCTATAATCCAAGCCTCATTTTCTTTTATTCTCCTGCAGCGGTAATACGGATGACTGAGACCAGATTGTGGAGACATTAGGAGCACAAGCACAAGCGCCAGTTCTGCAGCCACACAGCGAGCCACTTCAGAGCAGTAAAAGAAGAGCCCACAGAGACTGACTCACTTTTAATTGACTGAATCCACAGCCATACAAACTACACATACAACAAAGAAGACAGTAGCTTACTGCAACAAAAGCAGCTCTGTTTGAAATAACTGACATCCTGATGGCTTTAGCAGATTTCTTTAGCCAAGACATATGAGTGAAGTAGTGTAACCCTCTACTCTTGTAGCTGCTACATACAAAATGCAGGAAGCATATTTAAACAAACTAAGTTCAGCATACAAGACAATCCTTCACACAGGCATCTTCCAGCAAGTGGTGTCCCACTGGGGAGAGCTGAATAGTTTTAACATTTCATTTGACACACTGGGATGGTGGATGGCACAGTTTTACAGTAATGAGCAATTGCTGCTTTGCAGGGCTCGGGCCCCGAGTTCAATTCCTGGAGTGCTAGAGCTTGTACGGTATGTTCCCCCGGTTTTCATGTGGGGTTTCCTCCAGGTGCTCCAGTTTCCTCCCACAGTCCGAAGACAGACTGGTTAGTTAATTGGCTTCTGGGAAGACTGCCCTTCATGTGAGTGTGAGCGTGTTTGTGCCTGTGTGTGCCCTGAGATGGACTTGTGTCCCATCCAGGGTGTTACCTGCCTTGAGCCCCTTGCTTGCCAGGTTAGGCTCCAGCTCTCTTGCAACTGTGCACTGGATAAAGCCATTAGAAAATGGATGCATGGACATTGGGATAGGGTGCCGCCTTATTGAGCTGTAAATATTACAGAAACAGGTTCAAACAAACAAATAAACTCAAGTGTAGCCATATCTTTTTAGTCTATGTAAAATTTGACCTGCAATGCTTCCTAAAACAAAAGGATGCATTTTCAAAACTAGAATCTTGAACAATGGAGTCTTTGATCAATGTCTGGCTAAAATATAAAATATAAAGTTTTTACCTCACGATAGCTCTGCCTTGATTGCAAAGGCTAACAAGCTACTCTATTGCGAAATCTTTGAGAGGTACATTGGCATCCCTAAAACGATAAATGAACAACTCTGTTTGTTTCCTGATTCCAAATTGTTCCATAGGGCTTTAATACTTTAAATTTAGCAATAATATGTACATACACAAAAACATTTGAGGGCAGAATGTATACTTTTATTGGAAGCTATCCAAATGTTTAAAGACAGAGCATGCACTCGTGCTGCCATTTTAAATTTGGGAGATTTCAATCCGTCACATCTCTGAAATACAATAAGAAGTACATTACTGTTATCAGTGTTATCTATCCCTTGGTGCTGAATCTCATTATAGGTACAATTTTAAACAGGATCCATAAATTACACAGCTTTCTGCTAACACCTTTGCAAAGAGTCCACATATTAATCAAACACAAGATAATTTCTCAGCTCTGAATCTGAAGTCAGTCAGGTACTGAGATGATAAATGTATAATAAAATCTCAGCCCTTTTGAAAATAAAAGAAAATATCTCTTGTAAGACCTGTGACAGTTAAAGTATAATTTTTCAATACCGAATGTAAATATTTGAGCATTGCTTGAAAAATTACAACCCTCCCTTCAGTACTTATTTTGTTTCTTACATATAGTATTTTTCAGAAACAAATCTTAAAATGTACGGTAAATCTGTTTTACTTTTTTATATACAGTACACCCTCGGTTTAACAGACTAATTGGGTGTCCATTATTACTGAATGTCCATTAAAATAAGAATTACATTTTTTCAGGTCCAAAATATATTACATGAGAAAAAAAAACACATACTGTATATACAGTATGCTTTCTGGATCTTCTAACAAATTTTGACAACTGTAATAAACACAGTCAATGTAATTTCTTTCTATGCCTTTTTTTACAATATACTGTACAATATCATACATAATATCAAATATACAAGCTCTTTTTAGAAATTTAGAATATAAAATTCAGTGAAGCATATGAAATAAACAACACTCGTTTTTAGCAATTGATCTACCCCTACTGGATATCACTGATATTCCTGAATTTAAACCTAAGCAGCATTTATTTTTATTATATGTTAATAAATAATTAACTTTAATAATGAAGTCCCAAGTCTGTTAAAGTAAAGTCTGAGAAACTGAGGGTTTACTGTATTGCTAGCTTATATGGTTATGAGAAACACAAAAGGAACATACTGGACTTGAAGAACCAAGCATAGCCTAAGATAGACACCTGTAGTGTATTTAAATTGTACCTCAGGGTATATATGTGATTGTGGTGGAGTGAAGCAAGGTCTCTGTGGCTGGGGAAATCATTTTGAGAGGTGGAGCCCTGATTACAGTATGTTAAACACCTGTGATGAGTTTGGGAGAGACCATTCTCAATGTAGATGACAAGCTTAACGGAGCCCAGCTATGGTGACTTTTGGGTGACTCAGCTTCCCTGACTGTCACAAGACTGTCTTTGATTAAGTACTGTACTAACTTCAGACATCAAACTAAAGGACTGTAGTAACACAAGCAGTAATTAAGTAATGGTGTTACCATGAAAAACATGTTGCTATGTATTTATTAATGAGGTTAGTACTTAAACCAAATACATAGATCATCTTCTGTTTGCTGGAATTGGTCTGAAAATGTGGATGGACTTGAAGGTTAAAATTAAATGGGCTATTATTGCAATAATTAATCACAGTTTAAGGCGGGACAACTGACAAAAATTTGAGAATGGGCATGGAATATCACTGGGCTGTAATTGAAAATCATTACATGGGAGACATCTGACTGCAACAAGCTGCTCCTCTTTATAAAGAGCACTTGCTGTTTATTTTGATATTGTGAGCACACAAATTCAAAGTAGTTCAGTTACCACAAGAGCTTTAAAAGCAAGGCGAGTACTGTCTTGTTGAAAAATATCCAGGTGGTATTGTCCAGCTTTGTAAGAGCATTGCTTTCTTCTATTTTTGTCTACTTTTAAAAACTTTTTTTTTAATTGGCTGCCGTTTCTGGCTGCCTCTCAGGAAAAGACACATTAATTGTGCTAGCAAGAATGGCTCATGACTGCTGCAGTCTAATCTGTTCAACCATCATACACATTCTGAATATTGTTATACCTTCGGCATACAGTATACAGTAAAACGTCTTTTGTTTCAATGCATCATTTTGAGCATGGTTGCTCAAATACAGTTGCTCATACAAACAACTATATATATTTCTAAGTTCTAAGTTAAGTATGATCAACTTTTTCATTTAATATAAATTTGCATCTTCATTGTTTGAAATGAATATTTAACAGTGATGATGTTTCCTTGTGACAGCTTCATAGAACATTTTAAAACATGCAAACATGTTTAAAATGAATGATTAATGTTTAAAATTAACATGGATCAGCAAAATAGATGAATAGTTATCATTTTCAAACATTAAGAGCTTAGGCTTTGTACTAACTGTAGTCCTTAGCTTTATAAGTCTACAGCTGGGGCCTAACAAAGAACACAACTACAGACGATCAGATGGGCAGATAGTGCTATACTAAACAGTTTAATGTGCAGTTTTTTTAATCCAAAACTAAATAAATGGGATGTCATTTTTTTAATGATCTTAAATATTAACATTGAATCCTACATGTACTTCAAGCTGTAACTCTTTGTATAATGGTCAAAAATCAGCACAGTCCATAGCTAGTTTTTTTGTAAATTTCTAATATGTTTTCATTCATCTTGGATGTAAAGAGTTCTGATCAATGTTCTGAGCTTGTTTGGATTCAAGGGCCAACATTTCTTTACTACAGAATTGTCCACAGAAATAGTTGGAAACAAGGAATTTGAAATACAAGACTTTCTTTCTAATATTGTGAAGAAGTGTGAAAAATTGTATATCAATCACTTCATCGTAACTATTAAAAACACCATAATCCTAAATAGTGGTTCTTCAAATATTGGCTTTTGAAGCTGTTCCTAAGTGAGGTTTTATGCATGTTGTTAGCATGTCGGTACATTATAAATTCCCTAGTGACAACTGCACATTCCAGCAGCATTGTGTTAACGCTATACTGTGGCTATGACAAATTGTGAAGAATATTTCATCCCCTGGAGTCTACAAACTTGCATTTCCACAAGGTTTTTCTAGAAAATTGCATACATCTTTATTTGGCTAACTAAGCGAATTGGAGTTCCTTGATTTAGGAAGCCAATACCACTTCTTATACTGCACCACAGAAATCTGGAGCATAAATTAAAGATGCTTGGCCTTGTCTCCTACTGTTATTTGAAGAAGGAAACAAAATGTTTTGAGTTTGGAATACGTTGCCAGTGGCAAAGATGTCTAAGCTGGAGCAACAGCATTAAATATACTCATAACAACAATCTATATACTTCTTTCTGAGAGTAGAGAGGACACAGTCACCAAAATGACATTATGATTAGTAACACATTCGTTTGTGCAATAGATTCCATTGTCGTCACATTTTTCCTCAAATAATAGTGCTTAACTTTGAAATAATTAGACAAAAAATCATTTTCTCTTTATAATGATTAGGCTGAAGCTTGCTGTTCATTTTTATTGTCTTAATAAATTGATTAATGAAGGTGGGGTTGGACCTGCTGAAATCATTTCCCCTCATATTTTCACTGTTGCCTGAGTTTGCTTCTGTCTCTATTAAATTACAGCTATACCTGATTGAAGAATATGGCAATTCTGTTTGGGGTCGTCAGTGAAATTGAAATATTGTCAGACTTTATCTCACAAAATCTAATATAACAATAGGAAATCTACAGTTCCCTCTCCAGTTCTCCGAAATTGTAGTGCTTTTTGATCACATTACATCTTCTATTAGCCCAAGGCCTTTCACACACACATATTTCCCAGCGTAAAATTTCATTCAGTATGTTAATGTGGAGAAGAGAGATACTCAAGTACTATAATGTCCCATCATTCTGCTCTACTGTTTTATATCATTTTGGAGGTTACAAAAAGTTCGCCTTAAGTCAAGCCTTGCAGCTGCACTGGGTACTTGCTAAAGTCTGTCTGTGAATGAGCAAAACACTATGTTAGTCAGATTTTTGCAAACATCATGGAACTGTTGATTAATTCCTTTTGAAAATCCCTAGATTCAAAAGCTGTCCTGTCTATATCATGGTTGTACTTTTATAATACTGGTCTTGAAGTCCAGACCTGTACTCTATTTCCACTAATATTGCTATCTTTTCAATAAAGTTCTAGGGCAAATAAAAAAAAAACGAAAGCTTAAAGATCTTGCTACAAGTTCTTTAACTTTAACAATACTTCATATGATCCCACAGTAAATAGTTTTGAATTTAACTGATGTAGTAAACACTACTAATGGAGTAATAAACTTCAATAAAGAGTTACCAGATACAGTAATTTATTCCCAGTGCTAAAATTTTACCAAAATGCAACAGACTCCAACAAAAGGCTGCTGCCACCTACTGTAGATGCTCCTGGTTTAGGAGACAAAATTAAACCATCAAATGCTTTCGACTGAGAGTTACAAATACAAACTGCAGATGTGATCTCAACATGTCATTTTAGTACTACTCTGTATATATATAACTCATTGATTGCCAGTACATCGTGTAATTCTGATAATCTAATGTGATGGAAATTGTTTGCTTAAATACTATAAAGTCTTTTTCATAATATTTTAATAAACTCAGTTGACTCCCAAATTAATTGCAATTGGAATTAATTTCAAGCGGTTAGCTGCGTCAACATGCGTAGGATGCAAAGGAACGCGTAAAAGTTTATTCCATGCTGAAAACGGAAGAACATTGTTTAATTCATTATCCAAACAAATATTAGACTTTTTATCTCTTAAGTTGCACAGAATTCTGCCAATAGAATTCTTCTCCTATCAAGAAATCACAAAACATGGGAACCACAGAAAACTGTAGTAGAATATCATACCCCCAAATTATTTTTAGGTATCTGACCTATGTCCAAAATATTTATGACTATCCACAGCGATTTACAGGTATAAATAAACTTTTAAAACCTTAAGTTAGAAATATGGCTTCTGGGTCTCTCCGCAATGTGTCTTTTTTCTTTCTTAAAAGAAATTGCAGATTGCAGTTCTACACTGATAAAGTTAAGGTGGAAGCAATCGAACTAAGTGACTTTCACCAGGAGAAATGTGGCTCTCAGACAGATTGTATCACAGATCAGATAAAAAGCACACAATCTTACAGGTTTTTCAAAACATCCAGACTGTTTTAAATTGGCTCCTCAACCAAAGTGTAAGTTATCCCAAATGTGTTCAAGCTCAAAGGCTGCTTATTTGATGCCTGGTTAAAAAATGAGAAATTATGTTTTTCTTCACTCTTTCAGCCCCTGCTATCCAATAGCTCTCAGGGAAAACAATACTGAATTATTTCCTGACATAACATCACAGGAAAAATAATATAATTTTGTAAGTCCACAGAACTCCAGGCTAACTACTGATTCCTTTTGTTTGCCTGACTCTTGTCTCTTACAAATAGTCACAGAGAAAACAGAAACCCTTAACACTGAACTTCCAACATTATAGAGCATTAGCAAGGCTTTCAGGGGGAAAAAAAGAGACTTAACCAAAAATGTTCATGTGTTTCAAATTAAATTGTGCAACCTATGTCAGCCTAATGCGATCATAATATTTATTACATTCTTTAGCTAAACCACTGGGTTTACAGCTTCAACATTTTATACTATATTCACAAAGGTTAGCATTTCATTTGCAGGAAATGTGCAACACTAAATGCTGGAGTAAAATTTGGGGAAATTATCTTGTCTTCATTTCATTAACACTCATCAGATCAATATTTTTAATTTCCAATTCTCTGTCCTTCTGTCAAGATAATATATTTCTACATGGCAACACTGTATTATGATTCTTCAGATACTGGACATGTACAAACAATTGAACAGGACTGAAAACAAACTGTAGTACAGTATTCCAGTGTTTTACCCTAGTTTGAAGTGTTTCCCTGTATAAGGCTGCTATTTGCACTGTTTCCAAATGGAGGACAGATCCCTTTTTTCAGATTAGGGGTAAGATGTACTACAAACCACAGTGTTCTGACCCTCCTTGTTTGCCAGTGCATTTTGTAATCTGCTAATCAAGGTGCTTTTTCAGCCTGGAAGTTGCTCCCCACCCACCCCACTCCATCCTGCATCAGGATGTTGCACTAGGCTCCCCACCCAATCAAAGGCCTGTATCTAGCGCCCAGCCTAGGTCACCATGTGGTCTGTGCTCCTTTGCTTACTGCACTGTCACCAGCAAAGGGTATATTCATCAGCGTTCACAAATGCACTGGAAAAAATATTTTTTTTACACCTACTGCCTAGAGAGTTCTCTGCTTTCAGAATAAAGGGGGTTCATTTTAATGTCTTTTTATGTGTTTCATGCTGACTAGTTTCATCTGTAATCTTTTTTCATCTAAGACTTTTACTGGAAATCTTTCTTATATGGTACAGTATATAATGTATTCGATATTGTGAAAATGTCTTAAGACATTTTGCATTGTTCCGGTATTTGCAGTTTTTCTTTCTTTATGTTGAAACACATTCTCTAGGAATATTCTATTGAAACTGTAGCCATTGTATTTTAACATTTTCAGATCTGTGTTTCATAGTGATGTGGTCTTTAATGACGAATGTTTAAGGTACACCTGACAGTAAGCCTATTTGATATTCATATTGGTCACAGGCAGTTTGCCCTAATTTCCTGTAATCAGGCTTTTGTAGATTCTGATCAATGTGAATTTGATATTTCTAATATGTTCTGCTTCTTAATAAGTTCACACAACGTACCCAAACCAAGCTATAGTAATAACAGCCAGCTACAAGTTGATAGACTACCAGAAAAGAATGTGGATGCTCTGAGTAAATGGTTGTTTTTTGTAACATACTGTACCTTACAAATCTGATAACACCTGATTGTGCCTAAGATTGCGAAGACTTCTGGACAAAAGTGTATACATATATGAATTTGTTTCTCACTGAAAAGGTTTACTTCTCTTTAGACAGACTTAAACAAATTACTTTAAACACATCTCAGATCACAATTGTTTTTAAGTCTTTAGAAGACATTTACTGTATATGGTATTCAGTAATTTGTTCAGTGATTAAGAGATAAATTGTATATATATATAACTCACATTTAAAAAAGAAAGTCCATTTTAAGTTGTGCTGGTCATAAAAAATACAGCTTCTTAGCTGCCAGCTTTAAAAAACGGAGACTAAAACAGCTTGAGTTTTTAGTCTGGTATTTTATGACAATGTTTCAGGGTTTCAGCACCACACCTTAGATTGTTTTTTCACCAGACGTCTGAGAACTTCACACCCTCCAGCACTATGGCCCATTGCAGAGGCCCTTGTCTCGCATTTCCTGTAAACAGCAAGGTGGAAGAACATAGGCAGAGCACTTCCTCCCAAGAGATGACCTGGCAATGACCTCAGAGCAGTTGACGTTAGGATGCCCCACACCCAGGCCTTCTCAAGCCAAAACCTACAGTGTAGACCTGCTGACACACAGGAATGGCTCCACTGACTGAATACAATTCCAAGCAGACAACTACACAGTAATGTACTGGGTGGGCTTCCTTTAGTCTCATCAATACTCACGACAAAGAGAAAACAGGCCCCTTCCATCAGCTCCAAAACACATAAATGCATGTGCTGTGCTTGGTTCTGTTGTTATGTACTTTGCATATGGAGTACAAACCTGGCCTTTCATGTTCTTTGTCTATAGTAATATCTCTGCACCAAAAATTCCACTTAGGAAGTGAGGCCATTGAAAGTTGTTTATACTTATGAAGTATGACTCCATAACTTGACTTATAAATGCCTTTTAAATGCTATTTAAGACACTAAACTCACTTTTGCTTACAGGTAGTGGTAACCACTTGTTACCTCTGAACTAAAACAGCGGTGAGAGGAAAAGAAAGAAAAAAAAACTCAACCCACACAAATCTTTAGAATACGTAAACCCCTTTCCCTGGAATTTTTAATTTTAGAGCCACAAGGGGGGGCGCGGGGGACTCGGAGTCTATCCCAGCAAGCAACGGGAACAAAGCGTGATACACTCTAGATGGGACACCAGTCAATCTTAGGACACATACACATCAACACACACTCAGTACAGGACCAATTTTCCCAGAAGCCAATTAACCTATCTGTATGTTTTTGGACTGTAGGAGGAAACCAGAGCACACAGAGGATACCTACACTAACATGTGGAGAACCTATCTTTTTATACAGTATAATCTATGAAACTATATTAGATTGAAACATGGATTACAAACATGATACAGAACACCTACGTGTACACCTAACAACTGTGATGCCAGTTAATTGGTCTTAAAGTTGAAAAGCTTCAAGGATATACTCATAGGTGGTTGTACCGCAAATAGAAGTAGTGGTTAGAGCTCTACTCAAATCTCCGGATAGCCGTAGATCCAAACCCTAGCTGGGGTTGTGGGTAGAAAGTCTCATTGGATACAAGTGTCAACCTAATGCATTGTAATCAATACTAAGATAAGTCTACTTAAGGTGTTTATTACTTAAGGTATTTATGGTATAGAATGTCAGATGAATACATTTTTTTTAAAGTGCTTATTGCCTATATACCTTACTCTTTAAAACCATAGCACTGAGACATTCATATGTACAGTACATGTAGACATACTGGATAAACTGGCTGCTTCAAACTAAAGTTTGTTGAGCATATAGTGTACTTATGGACCATGTCTCATCATTAAATGAAAATATTATTGTTGTCTTTTTTTTTACTTCATCATTATTTACTGATTGTTTTTTTTCATTCAGGAAATTTTATGAAGGTTTATTTCAAAAATCCATTCTAGAATATGCATGACTCATGTGAATCTTGAATGTAATATAACACTACAGTATAATATAATTTTACTTCAATTTTAAGCATTACGTTCTTACCCTAGCTGACAGTCATTTGGAAATGATTGTTGTTCATGTTAGAAACTGAATGGTGAAAGCAGCTGGAAACATAATTATGGGAAATTCTGCCTTTTCCATCCCAAGCCTTTGAAACCACTGCTCCATAGGCCTTCAGAGAGACTGGATTATAATACATTCCAGAAACAGACCCATCCATAGAACTTCAGTCATTCTTAATTGGACTTTACCCATAGTGCTGCAGTCTCTTTCTCTGGTGTTGCACTAAAGCCAAATCCACTGACCTAAAATGGTACAGTTCTAACACCTTTTTCACTATTTTAAAGCCGCATTCAAGGACAAGTCTGAGATTTATCTGTCTGTTTCTGTTTTCAGTGAGAAAATTACTACGAAAACGTTTTTATATTATACGACTACAATGTAGCAGCTATTCAACTTAAATGTGCACTTCAATATTATGGTTTACATCATCTCTGTTTCCCATTAATTTAATTTATTCTAGTTTCATATCCTAGGAAATACACAGTTCTACATAGCTTTCCGCTGTCTTTGCTTTACAATAGGGGAAAAGAAACTGGAGTCTGACAATATGTTGTGACATTGGCACAATTTTCCATATAATGTTCTATTGTTCAGATCTTTTCAGAGATTACTTAAACTGGAAAAGACAGCCAACGTACACAATAAACATAGCAGTAGGAAACACAAAAAATATCAACTAGCACACAACAGGATGTGTACCAACCAAGAAATAAAGTTACAGGGAAATGTAAATATGGATTGTGCTTCTAAATAACATGTAGTCACTTGAATTTGCAGTTATATATACTGTATATAGCAGTTATATACAGTATATATAACATAAACCTATTACTTGTTCCTATATAGCAGTTTTCTGGCTCTCTCTTTGCAAAATCAAACAAGTTCAAATGTAAAATCAGATTATATATAATAGAAACGGCAAACCTCTAAGAACATACATGATTACTGTATCCGCAAAACACAAGAATCCTCTATTCAAATATTCGCCATTAATCCTTGCTTAGTCCTCAGCAGCGTACTGGAAAAGTGACTTCACAGCAATATTGATTATTATTCCAAGAATAACATTTTAATTTAACAAATTTTCAGTTTTTTCCCATCTCAAATTAAATGCAGCTACACAAGCCATCAGTATTTAAATTCCATTATGAACAAGCCATCAGTGTTTAAATTCCATTATGAACATTATCTGCACTGCATGGTTTACCACACAGGATTTAAAACACTCTTTCTGATGCTAACCACACAAAGCACATTTCATAGCTTTCTTTCACCTCATTTCACAAAGCTTTGTGTGAGTCTTCATCACAGATATATAAAACTGGTCAAAGAATCACATCATGATTTAGATTTAGATTAGGAATTTAGAGTCAAGATCTAACAATATCTCAACAGACCTTTACTTCAGCGAACTTTCTGATAAGATAAGTAAGACACAACAGAGGCTAAGAATGGCTAACAGTAGGATATTGGAAGTTCATTCCACAACACAACTTGTCCTAATTGTATTTGAACAGCAATACAATACAGAGTTGAAATCCAAAATGGGAGGGTGTATACAACTTTTTTTTTATCTGACTGATTATATCAATACAGACTACTGTATGTCTGCAAAATATTTCCCTGGTAAAAAACCAAAATCACCAATTTGTAATATTTTTGTCAAAACACCAACTACAGAACAAACTGGATATCTTTTGACAATACTTTGAGGGTCTTCTGATTAATCCAAGATCACTGAATTCAAGGAAACATTGTTATGCCCTGTTGAGCCAGAGGTTACAGCTCCTGGTCTCCATGAAAACCAGCCAGGAGGAGTTGAACGCCTTCTGGGGACATGAAGACTCATGCTAAGTGCCACACAGGTAATTAGCCCATTAGTCCAGAATATTAAAAACCCTGATCTGCCACTCTGTCACTGAGCTACTTTCTGGCAAGGGTAGTGCTCATAGTACAACAGGCCCACTTTCAAGAAGGACACTCAGTCTGAATTCAGAATTCAGTTATTACTCAGTCCGTCTCAAACCAGCTCTGCTTCTTGGCACCCCGTCTGTCCAGCTGAGCACTTGACCACAGACTAGTGCCGTACCTCCAGCCAGAGGAGGGCTCCACCGTCGTTCTGCCCCAACAGCTGTGCCCTCCCTCAGTCTTGTGCTGGCTATCATCTGTCCTCTTCCACTATTTCTGCCTGCCTTCATAACTCCGATCTGGTTTGGCTATCTCTGTCAGCTCTAGTTACTCCGTGAGCCTTCGCTGGGAATAAGTATTTGGATTCCTCAGCCTGTCAGCAAGACGCGGCTCTATCCAGCCATTTGCCACACCATCCACTCGCCACATCGTAACAAATAAAATGAGTTTTTTTGTCCATTCTCAGTGAACTTCACTTCAATGTCTTCCTTTAAATGGAGAGTGCCTAATTTGGTCTACTTAAGAGGTACTGTGTAATTTAACAATAGCTCTCTTTTTTAAAAAGGCCATTTTCCATTTTCTATAAACTAAAAGAATCATATATGATTTTGCTCTACGAAAAACCATAACCAACAATAACAGCAAATAGGGGGAAAGTTCCAAATAGGGGAAAAACTGACCAAATACTATTGTAAAAACATATAGTACTTGGGTAGAAAATTATGTCCTTTATACTAGTATACAGTATAAACCTGTGTGAAAAGTTATTTTTTTCCAAACTTTGTGTGGGAAGGGATTGACTTCAGAGCACAATATAAAAAAGAAAAGAGCTAGTTTTCCATCGAAAGACACATCTTCTTAAAAGATGGATGACAAAGTGCATGGTCTTTGCTTGTTTCTTTAGTTCCCCATGGTTTGCGCAACTTAGTAATTGAAGCAGGATTCTTCTCAATTTTTTTAAGCAGAAAACAAATGACCCACTGGCAACCACTAGCTTAAAGCTGTATGACAGATACTGTATATCACTAATGGGTGCCACATTCCTCTATGGTTGTCAGTGGGCTGCATTTATGAACATTCAGAAATAGTTCATGACTTCTATGTGCTTTTGATGTACCAGTGGTATGTGAATTCTACCCAAGATGGCTTAGAAACAAATGGCCCCTTGTGTGTGGCCTTTCCTGCTTATTATTTTAAGAAGCCACAGTTCACCCAGGGTTTTAAAACATAGTTTTCAAAGTTTCCGAAGTAATATTTGAATACACTGTAAGAAGATGACTTTTAAAGCTTTGTGCTTGCTGTCCTGAATTAAGTTAAATTTTGTAATCTTCAAAACGTATACTCATCGGTCTTTCCATGTTCTGACCACAAAACATCAACATTTACTTCACTGAAAACAGTGCCATATGCTACTCCAGAATTAAAACGCTAAAAAATCACCCAGCAAATTTGCACTTGATGGTTACATCTGTACATTTTGCAATAAATGTGTTCCCTTATTTATGTCACTCCTGCTCCTTAAGCCACTAGGTTGAAAACTTAGTACATCTTTAGGAAGTTTGGAAGATAAAGTCCAGAAGTATAATATATTGCAGCCTGGTTCTGAGTTATCAATTAATTATGGATCAGCTACAGGTCAATTCCACACTGAAAAGCATACATAAAATAACACAAGTTGTTTCTTTCTTGCTTTTCAGCATGGAAGTATCCTCTACATGTTCTTTTGCAGCTGACGCAGCTCCTCACTCCTACCAATTAATTATCTCCTAATGAAGCAATTAGACTAAATGGTTGAGTGCTTCAGCTTGAAAAGCACTCTTTTGTTTTACCGGTATTGCTGCTTAAATAGCTAATAAAGTGCATTCTTGCAGTCAAATAATTGGTGACATTAATTAAAGAATGAGGTCAAAATGGCTATGCAAAGCACGGATCAAATTGTTCAAAGAAACCGTCAAAGACATATCTTCTATCTGTGCCTTTTAAGTCACACACCTTGTTTATACCCTTCCTAACTATCAAAAAGTTATTTATATAGGTAACCAGTGTAGTGCAATTAATCTTTTTCTCCAGCTTTAATGAGTAAGAATTAAAAATGAAGCTTTTCATTTAGGAATCTATGGTAAACTAAGAGTAAGAGCAAACTGAGGTATGAGGTGTAAACTAAACAAAAGCCTCCAATATGAAGTGAGGTTTAGCTAATTCATCACAAATCCCACTGACTCATTGTCAAGTGGTCCTCATCATTAATATCTTTTGTTCTTGTTGACACATCCAAGAATCTAATCCTATAATCAGTGTATATATACATATTCCTATTAAGAAACAGATCTAAAAAAATGCTTAAATGATACTGCAATTATATGTATGGATATAAAACCAAAATGATATTTTACCTCATTATGTCATATTAATAATTGTTCTAATGATCTGTATGTTACAATCATGTAGTTTAAATGAAAATCTTCCCACTACAGCAACTTAATATTTTGATTTGATGTGTATGGTGATAATATTTTTTTATTTTTTCACAAATTACATTACACAAAGGGAACTGAATTCCTCTTCTGTATGAAGAGAGATTTTACCACCAATATATTAACCTACAGTTTGTAACCTCCAGGTGTTATACTGTCTGGTGAGCAGAAAATAGCTCATGCATTTAAGAAGGCTCTTGAAGCACAAGGGCCCTGTGCAGGAAAGGAGTCATTGATCAGAGCTATCACCAAGAGGCAGGCTATCATTAGGCAAAGCTTAATCAGAAGTACTCTACCTTTAACACATCAGTGAGTTAAATAGTGAAAATTGTCTACATGGTTTCGTCTTATTCATACCTTTTATAATGAAAGGGCACTTTAACTATATGGGGTTTAGTAATGTATATATTTTTTTCTCTTTCACAACACATTCTTTCTGGAGGATTTAGAAAGGACTTCTGAATAACTGTTACATGGTTTTTCGTCACTGGCATCTTTTGTTGGAATGATATTTTAAAGGTGACAGACTTTCTGTATTAGCAACATAACCTACATCATGACCTTTTGGGGGATTTCAGAAAATTCATAATTTCCTCCCTAGCAAGAATCCTGTAACCTACTTCTCAGTATTTCATATCACATTCGTATAATATTTAGATATATAAAAAGTAACAATAATCAATTAGAAAATATAATTATATCGAAATTACAGCAAATACAAGTGCATCGTTTATCTCTTTGATTTTAGTAGCACCCAGTTTTCCTAGTTAGCAACCTGGTAACTGTGTAAAATCCTGCTCAGATAATGAATCAAACAGAGCTGTACAGTCTTTGTCCTGAAAGGCCAGTGTGTCTGCAGAATTTCATTCTAACCTAGCTCTTAAAGTTAATAGCTTCTCCCAACTCTTGAGGTACTAATGCTTTATAGACACCTAGAAAACCTGTGGACATACCACTCCTCCAACAACACACCTGTCTTTGAAGACTGCATTATTTGTGATCTTAAATTTTAAAACTGTGTTCCACTCTTGGGAGTAATTAGTTGACCGGAACGTCAATCTGAATTGAAGTGATGTTAAGAGACCAGCATGAACCCTTTTAATTTTGAAAAGGTTCTACTCTTATTCCATTAATTGAGGTAGACTGTATTACGGTGGTAAAGTGCGTGTTTAAAGGGTGTTACGCCTTTCTCAAACACATTATTTCCAACTGCAAAAAAAATTGTGAAATGGATAGATGTGACCTGAAGTACTGTCTGGGACAGCACAGCAGTAAGGAAGCTGAAAGAGTTCTATTAATAGACCACATGAAGTCATGGCGGCTGTAGTCAATAGACACTGTAAACCCTTGGAACAAAGACGCGCATAAGACGCAAAAGGCACAGAGCCTTCATTATAAATGGCCAGCAGCAGAAATCCCGTAAATTTGCACTGAACTTCTTAGGTCTGCGAAAAACTTTAATTTTTAAGTTTATCAAAACAAAACTCTCCTTTGACCAAATTATTCTGTAACTAACACATAAGCTTGCACATCCTTCCTTAACCCTCTCTCTGTTTTTAATGCACTTGCATACACAGAAGCTATATTAAAATATGCTTCAAAGAAATTCAAACCTGACCTAACCTAGAGGAATTCTCGACAAGTGGGTTAGGGTCAGAATTCTATCCTTCAGATAAGGATAGAAATGGAAATGGGTGGTTTTTAATATGTCAACATCAAACTGCAGTTCAAGTACGTTCTCATGAACACTGCACTAAAAATATATTTAGAAGCTATTTATAATGCCCAAACTATGAGACTGCGACCGCACGGCTCTGATCAAGATGAGCCTTAATTATGACAGGCAGTAACTTAAAATCAGCTACTTGTGGGCAATTTGTTTCATGGTGGAGAGTATCTTCACATGTTATATCGTCATAACTTCCAAGGCTAAATAACTACTGTTCATCCCCTTTGGGTCCCTTAAAAAAAAGGGAATCTTAAGTGTAGAATTTACAATTTCGTGTGTGCGATTGGGAAACAGTTTTCGGAGCACATATATAAGTGTGGAGACACAAATGTGCTCCCAAACTTTTCTCTGTGCACTCAACAGCACCCCGCCCCTTCAACTCCACCCAAAAAAAAAAAAGAAAAATTCAAATGCAAGGAGGCGTTAATGTTTATTTTAAGACTGATGCAAGGAGGCTTTTTTGCATTAGTGGGAAAATGATTATATATAATTGGGAGAGATTAACATATAATAACGCAACATCAATCTGATTTTTTAAAGGTTTTGCAAAAAGGGAAAATACAAACTTCAATATATACATATCATTTATATGTTAAAATGAACTATGGAACAATTTTTTCCAAACTAAGTACTTCTGATTTTGAATACAATATAGTGAAGTTGCACTTAACGTTAGATGAGTAAAACTAATGAATATTAAGCAAACCAAAATTTATTGAAACATTGTTTCAATTTTGAAACCATTTGTTTTGAGTACATTTTTCGCATGCAACACTTTAGAGGCAGTTTTCTGCAATAATTAGTGATTTAGAGACATCAAGATGAGTTTAAGAAGAACAAGAAAAAAAACATTTGGAAGACATTCAGATACTAAAGCTTTATGAAAATTTGTTGTTTGGACAATTTCTGGGTAGAAAGAATAATGGAAAATTAGTGCCTTACTGTTTACACTGCAAGTTTTATTTTTCCTATTTTATTACAACAGACAATCAAATCCTTGAAACCCAGCAACAGGAGGAAATGTGTGGACACACCCCTGTGAATGACAAAGCTGAGTTCTTACACCAGACTACTTCATCTTCTCCACAGAACACTACACCCAGGGAACCTGCTTGCTGGTTATCTTTTACAGCACAATTGCAAATGTTTAGATATTTTCTATCAGTTTTAACCTAGGTCATTCACCATCTGCTAGATTGTACCAAAGCAGTTATAGTGCTACACCACAGGAAAGAATATTTACAAAGCTCATGCATATCTGTCAAAAACTGCCTATTTATGTGCATGTAACAGAAAACACCCAACAGACAAAGGGGTACTTGAATTCTCACAGACGAACATAGATACTGTACAATACATTGATTCTTATGGGAAAACAGCTCACTGGGTTTTTGTAGAACACAGCTAATGACTGACAACATGAGAGAGTGTTAGCAGAAAGTATAGTGAAAGTATAGTGTCCTTCCTTCTGATACATTATTATAAAATGTTTTATTGTATATTTCTTTTAGTTTTTTTTTTTACAAGTAAAGCACAATGAAAAACAATTCTCTTTCAGTTAACTCCACACCAAATCACCTTATAGAAATGGAAGAGAAGGGAGAGAGGTCGGAGTTATATAAAAAACTTCAGATGCTTATCAACTCTTGAGACATCAATGGAAAACATAATGACTAATCTACTTCAGATCTAATCTGAAATCTGATACAATTAATTTAATCTAATACAAAGAAGCAGACAAATCTAGGTACAGAACCTGCACAAGCTTCTCAAACCCACCCAAAACAAGCAGTTAGAATATCCTCCTGGGGTGTGTGTGAAAGTTCCTTTCAAATCTTCCTGTGCTATACCATTCAGTGACCACACCACAGATTTCAGTACATAGTGTTGTCAATGCAACACGTTGAATCAAAGAAATTGTCATATCTGAAAATGCTAAATTTATTAATTATTAACATGACATAAATATTTCAACATTTACCTGGAAGCTCATTGGTTATCCCATACAGAAGTTCTTGTTATTTTCTGTGTGACTAATGCACAGCTTTTGGGTACTAAAATATTGTAGATGGGTTCAAACTTCATGGAAATTAAAAATATGTCTTCTTGAATAACACAGAATATGTAGGATATGGTTTCATGCATAAAAAACACTTTACATTATCGGATGTTTACCTTTTAACTGCTAGCACTTTAACCACTACTTAGAAAACATTGTTATTTGTGAATTCTTAGATTTTATTGAAAACCGCAAAATATTCATTTATACTGTTGAAAGACATGATACCCATAAGAGTCAAGGCCATTTGTGCACTAGGGCCTATTCTGACAATTCAAGTACGTAAAGTTTTAGGCAGTGCAGTTTATTTTTATATAATAACTTTGGAAAATTTAATTTTATGTAAACTGTTCTTTCAGAAAATTAACTGCAATATTTGTAATTATTGAAATTCTAGTTTAGTGAGACATTCAATAAACATCAGAGACTAGAAGACAATTCATTGGAAAGTACACCGGTAGCAAAGTGAAGAAAATGTCTCCTAGCTGTTTACCCCCAGGTTTTCCAATATTTGATAGGATATCCCTCATATAAGTGTCTCCCTCTTCAGAGAAAGTGCTTTTCACCACCTGCTATTTAAAAGTCACAGAGAACAACGTAAGAATCAAATTGCAACTTCACCACCAATGAAAGCCACATTGAAACAGACCTATTTCAGAATGCATTTTGCTTTTAAACATAAGACATGCCTTATAGCAAATGAAGAGCATCCATATTTTTCCTTCTTTTCTTATTTTAGCTCAGTTCATTGTCTTTAAAACAAAGTGAAGACAACATGCTAATACAAAGTACATGTGTAAGAAAACAAGCTGCTACAATTAAGCAATGTATTATACTATACTGTACATAACTTTGCAGGTATTTAAATTATTCTACTAAATGCACAATTTAGTAAAAGTACAGAAGGTAAGCATAGGTTCGTTATTTGGATATCAGTTTCTTCTGGCTCAGTGTTATATGATATTTTGCATCCTTAAAATTAGGATTTTATGCTCATTCTACCTGGACATGTTTCCTTCTAGAAGTCTTATTTCAGTCAATCATGTGGGGCCATTGACTTTAGCATGAAGATACAATATAGGTCATGTCAGGGAGAACAATCGGACAGTCTTTCTAATTGGCAGGTCTTTAGTTATGAAGCACAGTATTAAAGCAGTGACTACATATTTGCATTACAGATATATAGGGTGAAGATTTTATATGTTTTTGTAGAAGATTAGTTACAGTCCTTCAACAAAGATGCATAGTATTACGTAATTTTAAAAAGAATAGGTTGTCATTTACAAGCTAATATAACATTTATTATGCTGGTATGTAAAATAAATAATTTTTCCATTGTATCAAAAACTATTTTCAAATAGTTTATTTAATATATAAACATTTAAAAACATTTATTGTCAAAATCACACTTGTATTGCATTCAGCTATCCAGGTTGCTTTTATTTTCAGTTTTTGCAAATTCTTACTGAAGTTCACAAGTTCCTTGAGCTAAATCTCAAGATCTTTTCAGGAAGATTGTCAACATACCCTCAAGATCTGCTCTGCCTTTAATAAATCACATAAGATTCAAGTGGGAAAGGAAAAAAAAGGGCTGTCTAATAAGGAATAGTCACATAACAGCACATAGGAAGGATTTATATGGTTAGAAAGCAGGAGAAACTGGGATCTAAGAGCTGAAACATTAATTGTTTAAATTAAATTGTAAAGGTTATATAATCATAAAGGAAAAACGTTTTTTGAAGAACACTAAGAAAGCGGTTAGCGCCAAATGGTAGTCTGATGTCAAAAAATATTTTTTACATAAAAGTGAACTTGACATGGGGATAATTATGTTTCTTACAATGTTCATTGTGACACTTTGCTTTCACCATAAGTTACCTTTGTTTTTCTCTGATTATATTAAAAGCACTTCCTCTGGGAGACAGCAATTCAACAAGGTGGCTTCAAGTCAAGACCGAAAGCAAATGTAACACTTTTTCCATCTCCACTGCAGAAGCAAAGTTAACAGGTCTTACATAACAGTTTACAGTACCTTTCGGATTCCTGGTCGGGTGTTTGAGGTTTGCTTTCAAACCCGGTAAAGCTGCTCATGTCCACATAGCCATCGTTCTCATTGGCAGAAGAAAGCGCCCTGCTAGGATCCTCGAAAAACTCTGTAAACGTTCCTGTTCGGGTGGGTCTCCTTGGAGGGATCTGGATATTTTCATAATCGGAGTTCATGGCAGGAATGTTCTCATAATCTGACGTATCTGCGTTGGGGAAAGATATGGATCTGGGCTTGGTCAAGGGAAGGGGCATAAATGGAGGCCTTGATCGGTCCTCAAACGATTCCACTCTCGATACACTCCTGCTGAATGTCTTTGGGGTTCCTTTCCTCTTGCTGTCCTTGTAGAAGAGAAAGGTAGATGGCGAGTCTAATGCCCATGGCTTCCCTGACCGCGATTTTAGCTGTGGTGAACTGCCAAGGCTCCTTCTGTCAAGTTCTAGGACTCTTAAGGGCCCATGGTGGCTTGACTCAGAAGAAGACCTAGAAGAAGAGACGTTTACATCTACGTGCACCTTGTTTTCCGTTTTCTTCTTAAACTTTAGAGTTAGGAAACGTTTGAATGAAGATTTTTTCTTTTTTTGTTTGTCTGCAGAGTCACTCTCAATTAAAAGCGACGGGGAGCTTTTAGTGATTGGTTTCTTGGTGATGTATGCTAATTCAAAGGGAGGAGGGATGTCGACAACTGAGGTTGGAGTGGACATACCGCTGGATGGAAGGTGACTTCTCTGAGAGAAGCTACCAGATGATCCAATAAAGCAGGGCAAGGAAAGGTTGTCATCCTTTCTCTTCATTCTGCCATCCTCCCCTGTCGAACTATCATTCTCTCTAAAAACAGACATAGGCATATCCCGACCTTCAACAGAGTATGACCGAGGATATAAAATAAAACGCCTTGGCTTGGAAGGAATCATTCGGTTTATCTCTAGCTGTTCATGATCACTGAGTGGGTTACCACTTTTATCTAAGGCCACTGTGCAATATTCATTGGATTGGAGCATATCGGATTCAGGGCCAGTTTCCTCAGGCACAGTCTCAGGCACATAACCAGGCACTTTCCCAGAAAGAGACCTAGTTCTCGTTACAATACTCTTTCGGTCCAGAGAAATAAAGTTCAGGTTTTCTCCTTCAGTGTCAAGTCCAGCCTCTTCATAGACGTGCTCATCACTGATGGTATCTTCTGCTCTGTCCGTGTCTGTTTCCTCCAAGTAAGGCACAATAAGGCCTTCAAAGTCTATGTCATCCCCAAAAATATCTGAAGTGTCTGTTAATACCTGCCTATTGATCAGTTCATCTATCCTTATCACATCTATGTCTCCTGGAACTGTCATAGCGCATGGTTCATTCTGAGCTTGGTTAGTGCTCTGACTACTAAGACCTTCACCCTCTCTTTCGGTACAGTCAGCATCCACTTCTGTTTTGTCTTGGTCAGATTCCATGAGGTTGTCTGCCTCAGGTACTTCAATAAGGTCCTCAGATGGAATACATTCAACTGCTTCTAAATCCTCTGTTTCCTGAGAGACAGATCCATCTAATTCACTAGCATCTTCAACAGGCTCACTGACTTCAATTTCAGGCATTAATTCTATCATAGCAGATTGGATCTCAGAACTAAACTGTAAAGAGTCAATGGTTTCTTCAGTTGTGTCCCCTACCATGTTAGCCTGGATTTCCTCAACATCAGCTATAGCCTCTAATGAAACATTATCGGTGGTGTTCATAGGTCCCTGTTCTTCAGAGCTCAAGACTTTAAAGGTTTCGTTAACATAATATTCCTCCTCAGGTTTTGCCTCAGTTTCCAAATTATTTTCCACATCTGCAATGGGCTCATTGCCTATGATACTATCCTCAGCTGCTTCTGAGACACTAGAATCATTTATTTGGTCTGCAAGAATTTCTTGTTCACCAACTGAAGAAAAATCTACAGAGATCTCATTCTCCTGCTTCTCTGAAAATGAAGTTTCAAAAGACACAGCACACTGATTGTCCTGACGTTCTTCACTTTCTAAAAGATCCTCACAATTGTTGTTCATTAAATCATCCTCTTTTTCTTTGGGATCTTGTGTTTCTTCATAAAAAGTCATAGACTCTTGTGAAACTGCAGCAGGTGCATCATCCTCTTCAGCAATTCCACACCGAGTGTCGATAGCTGGGGTATTATCACTGAGGCATTCCTCAACAGCCTCTCTCTTGGCATCATTTCCTGCATCTTGACTTAATTCTTCATCAACCTCAGCACCCTGCTGGGTGTCTACTAATTCATAATCTTCATTTGCCTGATGAGGTTGATGTTCAGAGGATTTGTTCACTTCCTCATTATCACAAGCTTCAGCAATTTCTGAAAGTTCATCATCAGCCTCAAGCGCTTCATGTGAACCACAGCATGCTGGTTCAGTTAGGTCCGCATATTCAGCGTTACTAATTTCAGCACATTCCATTCTATCAGTGCCTTCAGTGTCAACGGGGTCCATTAAATTTCCCTCACCCCCCTCTTCATCCTCTTCAAGTTCCTCTCCGTTGTCACTAGAACCAAGGGCCACAGCATCAGAACACAGCTCCAGCAGGTGTCCCTCCTCATTGTCACATTCTTCTCCGTCATCAGTAAGCTGCTCATTGTCAGACAACAGAATATAGCCATCACCTGTTATCTGGAAACTGTCGGACTCATTCTCTTGATTGAAGTCCTCTTCAGAGCACAGTAACGTGCCATTGGAGCATCTGTTGAGGCTATTGTTCGTATACAAGCAACACTTTTCATCTGAGTCCTGCAGAAGCTTTGGTTTGGGAGCAATAGGAGGCTTGGGACCCCGGGCTGAGGAGCAAGGTTTTGACATCAGTGACGAAGGCAACTTAGAAGTCAGGTGACTAAGAATCTTTGGTTTTGGTGCTAGGGGTGGCTTCTTATAATCTGAAAAGAGAGGAAAAAACATTAGCTCCCTAAATGTCTGCTGATCATAATGACACTTCCATTATCAATTATCATTTTCCAATCCTTTAAAAACTACATCATTGTAAGAGAGCAAATTAATAAGGGCACATTGAAGGACTGAAAAACTCTTTTTTTTTTACTGAACTCATAAATATTTTAAATAATGAACTGAAGTTTATTTAATAATTACTGCATAAAAAAGGCATCTAAAGGTTAGTTGATGTAAAACTACTTTAATAAAAATAGGTAATTAATACTCAATAAGGCTGTGTTCTGTCAAATCATTCTTAAAATACTTGTATAATGCAAACTGTAATAGTATTGGCTACAGCCAGGCATGATGCCAGCAGACACCAGATTCCTGCACAGCTCTGTAAACACGCCTCGGTCCTGACCTACACCACCCCAGACATTAGTCCAGGACCTCTCCCATGTATGACTGACGCATAGTAAACAATTCTGAATGTTTTTGTCAAACAAACATGGCCTGTGGCCTACTGAGGCCTAAAAGTAGACAACCCTTTATACAAATTACCTCTATAGATTTCTCTACCCTGCTCTGAATTTATCTCTAATTTCTATACCACTACTTCTTCTAACGTCTAATTGCAGTATAATAAATGTTAAATTTCAGCTTTATTGTAAAGCACTGTAGAAACATCTTTCTATATTTAGTATATAACATTCATCATTGTAACACTTAACACGTACTCAGTCTTTTATAATCATTAAAACATGAAGGTTTAGTATGAAAGATTTCCTAAAGTGAATTTTGATATTACGTTGATATCATTTTAACATTTTCTATATAGAAATCAGTTTCATAATTATCCTGAAGTCTGCCGTAAAAGGATAATTCCTATACCACTTAAATTAAGAAACAAAAATATATGGTAAAAAAATACATAATTCAACCTAATGTATCAGTATTACTTAGCCTCTGGACAGTAGTTTGAATTGTGAAACTACTGCAAGAACATTTAAAGAGTGTGTGCTGTAACTATGGATATTTCGAACTTTAAGACAATGTAAACCTGAATTCCCTAAACAGCAGAAACTGAATATTAAAAATATAAACTCAGCAACAAATAGTTGTGAAAAACATACTGTACCTTGCATTTTTTTTATAGAAAACTTACTTTGACTTTGTGGAAAAAGACCTCACTTGTAAATAATAGCTACTGTAATATTTTTCTAGATGACAGAATCTTGATTTAGACAGCCAAAAAGCTGACAGCTCATATAACAAATACCCCCATAACTGTCAATAGTAGCTAATAGCTGGGGTTGTGAGTTTGGGTTGTGACCTGCCCTATAAAAAAGGTACACAAAGGTTGGTTACTGACTGAGTCTGCTCTTCTCAAGAAAGAGCTGTTAATGTGACCCATGCCCCAATCAAAATAAATATCAGAGGACCTTAGAAGAAGAATTGTAGAGATGCATAAAGCTGGAAAAGGCTACAAAAGCATTTCTAAAGGCCTGGGTGTTCATCCATCCACAGTAAGACCAATTCTCTACAAATGGAAGAAATTCAGTACTGTTGTTACTCTCCCTAGGAGCAGGTGCCCTGCAAAGATCATGGCAAGAGTGCAGTGTGCAATGCTGAAGGAGGTGAAAAAGAACCCTAGGGTAATGGCAAAGGACCTGCAGAAATCTCTTGAACTTGCCAAAGTTTCATGTGTCCACTATAAGAAAAACACTGAACAAGAATGGGACAATGTTTTGTGGACGGATGAGACAAAAGTTGAACTCTTTGGCAGAAAAGCGCAATGCTATGTTTGGAAGAAAAAAAGCACTGCACACCAATACCAAAACCTCATCCCACTCGTGAAGTATGGTGGAGGGAGGATCATGGTTTGGGGCTGCTTTGCTGCCTCAGGGCCTGGGCAGCCTGCTATCATAGAGGGAACAATGAATTCAAAATTGTATCCAGAAATTTTGCAGAATGTCAGGGTAGCGGTCCGTCACCTGAAGCTTAATAGAAGTTGGGTGATGGAACAGGATAATGACCCAAAACACAGGAGTAAATGAACAACAAAACGGTTTAAACAGAAGAAAATTTGTGTTCTGGAATGGCCAAGTCAGAGTCCAGACCTCATCCCAATTGAGATGCTATGCCATGACCTGACGAAAACTGTTCACGCAAGGAATCCCAGAAATATCAATGAACTGAAACAGTTTTGTAAGGAGGAATGGTCTAAAATTCTCACGTCTCATCAGCAGCTACAAGAAATGTTTGGTGGAGGTTACTGCTGCTAAAGGACAGAAAACAACTTACAAAACATGGTAATAATGAGACAATGGCAACAAGAGCAGAGTCACTGCATTGTAGCCGGACCAGAATTTTGAAACCAATCTTCTAGTATGGTGACACTGTGATGTAGGGGGATATTGCTTTGAATGAGAAGTTAAACAGAGGTCTTTACTACAGTATATGACCACTAAAGATACTTTGTCATAGAAGACCACGGCTATTGTCCCTTAGCTAAGCAAAACATTATAAGATCAATGTACTTCCAGCTGTCACTTCCTCTGATTCTCTGTTACAATTCTCTACTCAGAATGTGTTTTTGCTGGAAGGGTTAGTCAGCATAGAGAAAGAACAATGAAAGCAGAAACAACAACAGAAAATCACACGAAAGGCAATACAAGATAAACAGCAAGAATGCAAATGAAGAGAATAAAACTGGCATTGAAACCAACTAGACCTTGGAGATGAAGTCCACAGGATATGATCTCAGGTACACATTGTGATAAACAACACCTTTATAACTACCACCTCTACAGATTGACATACAGTAGGAGCACAGATTGCCATAATTACTATACAGTCTACAGGAAGACTGAATTGTGAGAGAGGATGTTTCTCACCAGTTCTGTGGTGATTCAGAGGAATGGCAAGACACTTTTATGTTTCTCTTCATCGCCGGTTAATTTCTGAATCCCAGTTCCAGAGGTTAAGATTTTCTTTTTCTCCGTTCTGCTTTTATTATTGTAAATGTTAAGACAATTATTACTAAAATAGATTGCTAAGCCAACAAAAGGCAGGATCACCATTCCAATAAAGGGAATATCGTACAGTATATCAGCCTTATCTGAAATGCAACTTGCTTCTTTTTTATTTATGGCAGGGAACAGCCATACCACTATGAATACAAAATAATCTTTTTGTAATCTTTTGCAGATTCTTAACCTCATACACATTTTTATTTTTACCTTTTTGGGACCTTTCCATTGACTCTCATTCAAATTACTGCTCCAATTCTCACTAAGATTAAACTCCAGGCAGGATGGAAATAGTCAGAACTAATATGCTTGTCACTTTTAGATGTAAAAGAAGACGGTTATCTGGATCATAAAAAGTAATTTGAATGGACATCACCACATCATTGTTTGGCGGGACTGTATACAAACAAATGCACCTAAATTTCTACTTCCTTTTCTAATGCTATCTTTAACTATTTTTTCTTCTCCTTCACTAAAGGTGTATTTCACTCATAATGCTGTAGCTATGGAATAACAATATAACACACAACATTTTAGGTTTCTAAATATTTTATGGGCCTGTAATATTGGAAACAGTTTTTGGACAGTTTTAATATTCTCAGTCATAATTATTACTACTGGAAGATTAGGGTTGGCTGGATGTTGCAATCATAAAAAACTTTTCAACAAGATTTTTGGAAATAATATTTAAGTCAAATGTGCATAATATATAATTTTATTAAACCTTTTGCTCACATTGAATAACTGGTTGAGTTTAGACTATCAAAGAGTGTATATATGAAATAAGAATTATAAAACAAGTGATTGTTAAAGATTAATAAGACATCATAATGTTCATAACATTCATAATATGATGTGTGGTTTGGGCTGGGAGGTTGTGGGACAGCAAACGTTGCATATGGAGAATACGATATGTTACATAATACATAATATGTACATGTACCTGTACATACAGATGCAAGTTATTGACATATACTGTAGCACTAAGCCTCCTCAAAACAAAGGTAAAACTACCACCCAACGGCAAAATCAATGAACTTAAGTATTTGCATCAGCAGCACTTTGGATTAGTTGATCGGTAGTTCTGCTTTAAATGTAATGCAATTAATAGGCGCTTTAGTGCATGATAAATGCATTTGTAAATATTTAATTTGGTGCTATTTTGAAAAGGGGCTCCTTAGTGACTTCGTGTTTTTCAGAAGGGTGACTCGAAGAGAAACAATAGAAACACTAGTTTAGTGCTACTGTCCAGCTACTGTACAGTAGGTGTTTAGTACAGGTCTCCCTGAAATAGTTACTGGAAGCGCAGTATTTCATTGTGGTACATTTACAGGAATCATTTAATTCATGAAAGAGCCTCAGGAACTCAGTGTTTATATAGCACGAACCACAAAATTGTACTTCTACAAGAAATATAGCGGCAGATCATCATAATAACGCTTTTACTACAGGAGTTCTTGTTTTTGTTTGTTTTTCCTCAGTTATATAAAGAACAAATAACCTTACTTTCATAACACAACAGCTTGATGTATTTTCCTTCCCATAGATTAAGGAACTCACAATTTCAAGAAAAGGTGTATATTTGATTGTCCTCTTATTTTTCTTTTCATGTAAATTCCAAGTGTGGTTACTGGTTACTGTAAATCGGCATGAAATCACCTAATTATGCCCCGTTCTGATACTCCAAGAAGAGACAGAGATTTTATTTAACTTAAATGCGGGTATTTGTTCAGAACTATTCGTTACAGATAAAACTTCAAAATTACACAAAACCCAAAACCAAACATTATGTTACTCTCATTCAGAGAAAAATTCATTCATTAAATTTCGTTCTCTGAATTTGTATTCAGCTTAATTTTTCTGAGGTCAACAATTTATACAATTGTATAAATATGCAATAGCTTAATTTCGCGATATTCTTTTTGGTAAGTAAATGACCAATCGTCTTTGGAAAAGTACTTACCTGTATTCATATTGGGACACCATCCAAATCTGCTGTAGTCTCTTCACAACATTACACCTCCCGATGCTTTGCGCGCAGGGTTACATCCAAAAGACTCAAGAAACTTATCCTAGAAAATTCCGACAGAAGTAAAAGAAGTTGTATGGTCAAAAGTCACTGAAATTATCATCTTTTCCAACCCTTTTATCTCTCCGTCATTTTGGTTTCTCCTAAACTGTTAAGGTCCTCAGCTCTCCAAGTGCACATCGCATTTGCTGAAGTGGTGCTGAGTGCGCTAGCGTTCGGAGCTCTGGCTGCGGGAGGCATTTCCCTTCGTTTCCTGAAGAGGAAGCTCTTTTGCTCAGTCAGGGATTGTAAACCAAAGTAAATTGCTCAGATTCAGGCAAAACCAATTCTGGTTTAAAGAGACAGAACCCACACCTCTTGCAAATGCGAAGAGTGCCGAGAGATGTCTCAGTGACTTACTGTACATGTATAACACAACGCGGTATTCCCCGGTTCAGAATGAGAATTTGCACTTGTGGCGCTTGAGTCTCAGCGAGAGGAGTTGTCATGCCTTCCAATCAAGTAATAGGTAGTAAAGTTCTAACACCATTTTACAAACCTCTTAAAACGTATTTGAGACTCCGTAGTGACGGGCATTTTCTTAATGTGTTAATTCATTCTTAATTTGACAACTAAAATCAACATTTGCATATGGCTTTAAAAACTGTCGATAAGAGTTTATAACGAGGTTAGACCGCTTAATTTTGCCAACTTGCATTGCTACTGCAAAAAATCGACGCCAAATAGACAATATGAAATAAAATAAAATAGTAACCGTTTTTATTAAGGATTTAATAGGCTTGAATAACTCACCTGGAACGCATTTCATCCTAGTTGATTCTCTTCCATATTTTCAGACTATAATTAACTGACTTTGTCTCCTGGCTTATTTTCCGTTTATCTCACAGAAGTTAGTAGGGAATATTGGAATGAAGAAATGTTTAATAGCTTCAGTGCAATGATGTGAAATTTAGATTTGCCAAAACTATTATGCAACATATGTCATCTGCATGTTAATTACAAATATCTGTAACACAAATGGTGTTTAGAATACATCTAAAATGAGAAACTACCGCCTTCTGGAATATATTTATCTTTGTGACTAGGGTTATGCAATATAAAATAATTTTTAATGTTTTGGTAACCACTACTAAAGGAACCCACATAACATAAGAAGAGGATAATTTGACGGATTACAACACTTTGTATTTAAATGGTGATGCTTTGATTAAGTAATATTTACATTTTATAAACTGCAGGGAATGTGTACAGTATACAGTATATAAATATCAGGAATATTTTCTAAGGCTTAAAGAAAATATTCATTTGGACTCAAAAGATTGTCTAAAGTGGTAAATCTGCTTTTGAGTCAGCATCCTGTAGTTTAAAATGAAACAACAGTGTAATTCAAGCAAACCAATAACTTGGTTTCTACCAGTAATCACTATCAGTGATAAAATGTAAGTGTGATAAATCACTTTATCATATAAACCATAAGTGATTTCATAAAAATGAAACTGATGCTGCCAATGGGTGTTTGGGATTTTAATCCTGGTCAACGAAATTTTTCATTGAAATCTTTCCTAAATGCTTGGAGTTCCAACATACTTTGCTAAAAACAGTTTCTCTAGGATACCAGTAGTCTTTGTCATTATAAGCCTGGGTTTCCTGTCCATACATCTGTTGTCTGATTGGAGGAAAACAGTCCTTTAAAACCTTGCTTCATAACAGGAAACTGTTCTCTCTGTTTCCTGCACTACAGGCACCACTTCCTTAGCAACAGATGGACAGACCTGGCATGGTTTAACCCCTTAGGGTACTATAATGTACCATAACGAGAACTGCGCATTGACATTTTGTGGTTCTGAATGTCACAGTGACAAACAACTTCTACACCTGGATCAACATTTTCCTAAAAATACATTCAGTTCCCACAGACTTAGATAATAAATTCAAATGCCATGTATTTTACAGTTATTTTACAATTATTCAATCAGCTTTACACATACTGTACAATTACTCTAGGTAAAGATAAAGTTACTTTTTGACGGTCCTGGATCTTCCATATATTGTTTATTTTGCACATTTTGCATTTTGTGTCACATCTTACTAGAAAACTGTAAATGAATATACAATTTACTGTACATAAACATAGGGCCAAGTATGTTCTTGTCACATAAGAAAAATGAAGCAGATAACACTCTGGTTTGTCTTTCAAATCACATACAGTATAGAAAATATACGCTTGGATGTTGATAATGTACCAAGTGCTACATGTGACATCCACATTTTTACTTCAGCATTACTGCAACATACCACACATTGCCACAGCATTAAAATAAAACTATTGTTATATCACCCTTCCCAAAACATTTGTGAAAAACATAAATGTCTGGAAAGCCTCATTATTCAAATCAACTAGAGCAAGCCCTGCACCTTTGGGGAATTCAGTATTGCTCTGAATATTAAAGGATGAACTATTGAACATCAGGAAGATCTGGAACTGAACCAGGACAAGGGAGAGTTCTTCGTTTTTGAGAAGGGACACAATCCAAGCATTCCATTTCACATTAGATGGTGAAGTTCTGCATGGCACTTTTGATTTTTTTTAATGAATAAAAAAACTATCCAAGAAGACCTATAAAAAAACCCATAGGTTGCCAGGAACGTTGCATGACTGGACGGCTCATTTTTCCTTCCACCATTCCCTGACTAGATCATTTGGTTTTAATTTCTCCAGGCAGCAGACATTCCAAAAAGCTGCTGGAGGAGATTGGAGGAGAAAGTAACTGTAGAAATGACATCTGCAGCTTTAAAGACATTGTAATGAAACTTCAACTCAAATAATGGAGGAGAGTTTAAATGGATTGGACTGGACAATGCAAAAACAGAAGTGTAAATAGGTATGATTATTATAATACTGACAGAACAAGTAGTTTTTAAGCTATCATATTTGAAATGAATACTTCGTTGTCTTACTGCACCAAATGTGAGATTAAAGAACAGTGGTTTGGCAATGGGGTAGCGCAGTGGAACAGTAGTTAGCATTAGTGCCTTTCAGCACTGAGGCCCTGGGTTTAATTCCTGGGGTGCTATGTTTGTGGTGTTTTTCATGTTCTTCCTGTGTGTGTAGGTTTCCTCCCACAATCCAAAGAATGGTAGCTTCACTGGCTTCTAGGATAAATGGCACCGCTGGGCATGTGTGTGTTTGGATCTTTGTGCTCTGCGATGTACTGGTGTCCCATGCAGGGTGTATCCTGCCTTGTGCCTGTTGCTTGCCATGTCCCTGTTTTAGATGAAGGGATTAGAAAATAGATGAATGGTTTGGCCATTCGACATCAGGCTGGGTGAAAGACTGCATGTGATCAGAAAATCAGAAAATAAATGAAACATTTTATAGTCTTCCAGCAATCTATTATCAGAAAGCTGCTTATGTTTGTTGAGCATCACGCCAATCCAATGCCTATGCTGGAAGCACTGGAAGTAAGGCGAAACCACTCAATTTCCAAACCCACTGTCTCGTTTCTTATGCATCCTCCTGGAGATAGGCAAAAACGTCACATCAAAGACAGTTTTGGAGTTTAAATATTCAAAGTCTAGACTGTCTTGCAAAAAAGAGAACTTTCCTGATTAACTTTGAATCTTTAACAACCTAGATAAAACAAGGTAGAACCCAGGCTGTGTTATTTTCTGGTTCTGACTATGAGTGGCAGTTTGAGCAGGAATATGTAGCCTCATGCAACAAAAAATTAAACAGCATCATCTGACGGGTGATGAGCTTTGTATACTGTAGGGACTCTTTCAAGGCAGCTCAGCTTCACTTTTTACTGGAACCTAAATGTTGCTATGAAGTTACTGGTCACACATAAGATCTCTGAATGTACAAGTGAGTGCCTTTGATACAACGGGTCAGTGTGGCTACAAAGCAGTAACACCTTTGTCACATTTAAACAAAACGGTTTTACTATTTACCTGGAAAGATACACAAATGACAGATAATATTTTTAAGTTTATTTATACATTTATTTCTCTCACCTCTGAATTCTAATTATTTAAAAATGTTTTTGGTCTTTCCCTACACCAAGCCACAAATTCTGCAATGTGCCTACAACGGAATTAGAAATGAACACATCTAGCCCATATAAACTGTCACAAAACTGAAATGTGGAACATATGAACATATTGAAATAAAGCAAGACTGTGCTCCAATCTTTGAAAAGCTCCCATTTACAGAAGGCGTTGTGGGTTTCAGATTGCTGGGGTTATTTTATCATCATTTTCATTATTATCAGTTTTTTATTATTACAGTCATTTATTACCTCTATGTGAATGTGAATTTCTAGAATTGATTACTGATCTGTGTAGTTAAAAAAATAATCACTTTGAAACAAATATTAAAATATTTTTAAAACATTTTTCTTTAACAGCCTTAAACTGAATGCTGAAATAAGAAAATGAATGTATTAACCTGGTTGCTAAGTATTTTCTTTTTACCATAGTGTATGTCAAGTTTAAAAAAAATATTTTGCAGAGTGATTTTTTTAATAATGCACATAATCATAACAAGAGTTCATAACAATAAGCAAGTCTCACGATGACAGAGCAAAACATTTGGTGCTGCTAAACATGACCTTTGGGGTGTTTGGCAAAAAATATGTTTTCTTTTCAGGCCCTTTTGGGGGGAAAATAAATGCACAATGGCACAATGAATTGTGCTAGACAAAATGTGTTTTTTTTCGTGGTAAATAGTGCTCCAGATGTGCCACAGATGAAAACATGTTTTCAGATCAGGACTTGAGCTTCCTTATTGTTAGTGCAGTTTAGCTTTGTAAAGTGCGGTGGTGTCATTCTGTCTGTTGGGTACCTCTGATATTGTGTCAGTAACGTCATGAGGAAAACAAGTTGTTGGAACGCATCAGCCACAGGAAGTTCCCTTGAAAGGGTCACTGACACGCAAAACAAAGATTCAAATCGCAACTCCAAAGAAACAAACGTCCAACCCTCACTTTCTTAATACCAAAATAAGCCTGTGAATGCCAAGTCAGCTCCATTAGATCGACGCTGCGTAGGAAGCATATACTGTAGCTAAAAAAAGCGCAGAGTGAAATAACAAATTTTAGTTGTATTTTTTCCTAAGGATATAAAAATAGATCCGCCGGACAAACCGTTAGGAGTCCTATAAAATGAGCTAATGTTCTCAGCAGCAGGGCGAATGTGGTTGATTTTAGCTGCGGACAAACCTCTAGCCTTGAAAGCAATCCTGACCAATTTCGACTGACACCTGTACCCAAAGTGACTTAGTCTTGCACTTATTTATGCAGCTGGGTATTTTACTGCAACAGTGCAGGTGAAGTACCTTGCTCTAGGGTACAACAGCAGTGTCAAACCTGGGATATTAATCCACAACCTTCCAGTTACGAGTCCAGAATCCCAAGCACTGCTCCTCTACAAGATTGTTAAAACTGTTATTGCTGCTTGCCGAGTTGTTATTTTTTGAAGGGTTTTCATATTTTTGCCATGGAGTATAATTTGGGAATTTGACTTCCTTTTACAATAGATACACCAAATATGTGTGCTTTTGTTTCATTTCCCTCACAAGATAGCATTTAAGTGTTGTGAGTTATTCGGAGTAAAAATACAACTTTCTGAGGATCCATATTGGCTGGGATTTTCATTTCTTTCTGAGAATAGACAGGATCGCACATTTTAAATCTTCCGTAAAGCCTTAGAAAACATAAAGGGAATAACGTAAAATAACATAACATAATAATAAGAGTTTGCCCATCCATCAATGCTCAGCAGCTGAAACTGTACTATATATCCCTTGAGGTTCATGCTGAGCAAGAATATGACCCAGCAGCAGAGCAGAAAGGCACAAATCCCTGGATGGGACAACAGCCTATCACAAAGATCATACATACTGTACAAGTTGTCACTCACACACCCATATAGTGACCAGTTCCAGTTTAGAACTACCAATTAACCTGGGCAATATGTCATTAAGCTGTGGGAAAGGATGTGGAGTACCTGGAGAAAATCCAGGCGGAAACTAGGGGAAGATAGAAGCACTTCACCAAATGAGCCACAGTCCACAATCAAACCCAGAACCCAAGAGCCGGGAGCCAGAGTCACTATGTTAACTAACAAGTCCATAATAAAGGGTAGTTTACTTATAACACCAACCCATCCATTTTCTAACCACTTTATCCAATAAAGAATCATAGGGAGCCTGGCACATAACTGGTACCAGACAGGATACACCTAGTTTGAACACCAGTCCACAGGTCTTTTCCCAGAAGCCCATTAACCTACCAATATGTCTTTAGACTGTGAGAGGAAACACATGCAAACATGGGCATGTAAAAAAAAACTCCTATTTTTTTTTTACAAATATGCAAAGGAGTTACAGTTATTGAATTATTAGCCATTTGAATAAACAAACAGGACTGTGAATAGAGGGTGGGAACAATATGGTATATTGGGGTTAAATATGGTAGTGTGCCTATGGAAAAAAAACAAAAGAAACAGGCTTTGTTTTTTTATCTAAATATTACTTCAAAGTACTTTGTGGTGATAGTGGTACCACTCTATAATAAATAGGCAGACCTGAAAGTCAGCATTTTTAAGTGGGAAAAAAGAGAATTCCCCCTGGAGTACAGCTCCTGTAGCCAATCAATAACGGTACCCTTTATTAAAATGTAACGGATGCAGCTTTATTCTCCTTCTGCTTGGCTTTGCTACTAACATATGAAGCAATTACTGTATATCCCTTCTCTCCCACACTGAGATATTTAGAAGGCTTATAGTTTTAAGTCAATTTCTTCAGTAATAGGGCACAACATAAATATCATACCCCACCAAGAGTCCTCCAAGACTGTTTTTCAGGCGGCCATGGCTTTTTTTTTACCATGACAATGTTCATGGCATTGATGCTAATTAGAGAGATTCAAAAATCCATTGTGTTTGCTCATGTGGCTGGAATAAAACACACAGTTCTGCATGTTCCATTACAAAAAGGGCATGTTATTGTTTTTTTTACAAGGCAGTTCAGCTGTTCAGTTTTTTGTTTCATTTTTCCAAAACTGAAGAATTTTAGTAGTTCTTAAAAATAACAATGACATTTTGTGTTGACTTTGAGAAAACATCCTAATATGAATAAGGATTAAATTTAGCCTTGGATCTGAATGGACAAAAATAAAAAACAGTAGCACTTGCAAATGCATGTTGATTGTTGCAACAGTACAGTTTATTGAAAACTGGAATATGCATTGTTTGAAACTCAACTGCAGAAGCGTATGCACTAATATTAATTCCTAAGGATAATTCAATCTTGAAGGGATTGTGTGGTCTAATTTAAAAATGTACAATGAATTTGCTAAATGAGATGCACTCTGAATCTTTACACCCTACCTTCACAATAATACATTTATGTGCCAGAGTTAATTAATGTACAATTAGGTACAATACCTACTTTTGTCACCGCACTGAGGAGTACCCTAAGTTATACTGTGTTATAGACTGTTCTGAACCATTACTAAAAATTGTAACATAAATTAAAAGACTGATTAAATAATTGCCTATTATTTTGCTGTGAATAAAAAAGTAGGTTCACTTTATTGTCAGGTCGCTTCATTCGTAAGCTAGTCGCAGAAAGAAAACCCACCACAACGCAAAATCTTTCGGGATCGAGAAGACGTGCAAACAAAAAATAGCAAAAAAGCTAAATGATTTGACTTGAGGATGTGCATAAATATTCTATTTGGTGACTTTATAAAGTTGGAACATGAAACTTGAAAGGTGAAAAACAATCATTTTTGTGTCAGTGAGCACGATGTCACAGCAATAGTCACTGGTAAGTTAGTCTTTGACCTATGAAAAGGCTTAAGAAGATTTCAGCAAATCCTACTTCTTCAGAGAAATAACCGGGAAATGGGCAGTTGTACAACAGGTCTTTTGAATGGCAATCCTTTAATATTCCAATAAATTTGCTGAGCTGTTACGTCAAACCTCATCTTCATACAGCTCATACGATACAAACGGTCACTGTTCCACCTGGATTTGCCAGCTGCCTATGCTTTCTTGTCAAAGACCTTGCAGAACTCTGCATTTCAGAAGTGCCGACCTACAAAGTACAGTAGCTGTGATCAAAATCAAACTGCCTTAAAAATAAATCTCTCCTGATTTACTGTTTCCTCTGACTGTTTGCAGATTTTTAGCAGGGAGGGAGAGGGTTGGATTTCAGGCTTAGAAATGTAAATTTTCTTTGTTTATATAAATTATCTTGGTGTTGTCCTACTATTTCTTCCAGCAAGAAAGATGGTGAACCACCGGGCAAAAATTAAACTGTTAAATGATTTATGAGCCTGGATAATGTATCTTGTGGAAGTATTAATAGTCTTAATGTTTTTATTGAATGTGGCAAATCTTGCATTTAAAACAGGAGATAAATTTGTTCAAATGCGCCATTCTGTCTGATGTGTTAGTAGCCCCAAACCAGTTATCACACTGCCCTGATTATTGTGACTATTAACTGTTGGAGGGATTTAATCTAATGCAGACAGTGCCTGTCCTCTGCTACTGTACTTAAATGCACCACAGTGTCTTATTAATTCAAAAAATAACATAAAAAGGTAAAGCCGTACATTTTTCATTCCAAAAAAACAAAAAACAAAAGCCTGAATTCTGAAATGAGAACAGCTTCTGTTTTCCTGTATATCTGTCGGGGTACCTGGCTTTCTTATTAGTTTCCTGTGTGCCAGAGCATTCGAGCCCCTGGGAGTGTGAAAGTAGCATTGACTCCATTAGAATTTGCCACGGCACTGTGTTCACTTGAACAAGATCCCGGTTAATGTCCAGAACATTTTATTAGGATTAATAATATTTTCAGTGCTGCTGTTTTTTTTCTTAAACACAAAACCTCCACCAGCTGAGTATATAAACACAAAAACATTAGCTACTGTACAGTACATAGCATGTTTATAAACGCATCTAGTGTGAGCGTGCAAACATACTCATTTCTGTCATCACGATCTATTGTGTGAAACGGAGCCCATTCATGTTGCAGTGGAGCAAATAAACTGGAAAGGCCCAAATATGTTTTCACTGCCTTGAAAGTACAATAAATATTTATGTTTCGCACAAAGAAAAAAAAAACATTTGTTCTAGGAGCACTGTGACAGGAAATACAGCTGAATGTCAAGGTATATCATTCCCCAATGTAGATATTAGCAAATACTAAAAGATCCAAAAATTAACTGTTATTATGACATGTGCTGAATATAATAGCTTACTTGATCCTAAGGTTGTGCTGAGGAGGAAAACACAGATGGTAATTGTTTTTGTTCTTCTCTGAGACCTACCTGACCTTTCACAATAGTTATGGGGACTTTTTTTTTCTCAGTCTCCGGTTCTTGGCAGCTTTGACTGAAGGCTTCCTTACAGTTTGTCTGTCAAATACCATAATAAGGGAGCCTTCAGGACCGTTCTTCTAGTACGCTTTTTTATTCCGTAAGAATCTGTTAATGGCCAAGAAATGGGACGCTATAAAAAAACAATAAACACAAATAACATTTTACATAACATGTTTGCAGTATGGATGGTTTTTAATAATGCATGAAAAGTCAATGGGAGACGCTCTGCATTGCCTTAATGTTAAATGCTTCCAGGTATTTACTAAATTTCACAATTTATTTCACTATGCTTTATTAAGTCTATTGCTTTATTATGCTTTATTTTTTCACTAATAGTTTATTATCATTAGGCTCTATAAATTGCTAATCCTTCCAGCACTTGACAAGCTGTGCAATACAAATCTGAATAAACCAGCAAATAAGGCTAAATTATAGGAACTAAAGGTTTATCAGCTCTATTTTTTTAAAACTACATAAGCACAGATCTTCGGCAATGGTGATGGTAATAAAAAGAACCATCTTAATATGCCCTAGCATATTGAAATGACCAGTCCTACTTTTGAGATAGTGTGCTTGGTAATCATGTTAACAGCCTTCCCTTTTCAGATCTCAGAAACTCAGGAAAAAAGGAAAAAAAAAAACAGGTGGCTTTTGTAAGCAGTGTTGAAGGACCAATAAATGACACTCTGTTCATTCTGGATAAGACTTGTGCTGTATGGAGCAATGCGATGTCCTTTAGATGAAACATTTAAGTGAGGCCTTACTTATTTTATCATTAAAGATCCCATGGCTCTCCTCATAAAAAGGGTATTAACCCCTGTGTCCTGGCCATATAAACCCTGGCTTTTCACAATTTAGCCACCATTAAGTTGCTCTTAATTCAAACAGTAAAGTCATTTCTTAGTTATTTATCTGATCTGCTGTGTAGCATGGCAGCGGGTGGACAGTAACTGTCATCATACAGGTGGGAAATGCACTTCAGTGGTGAATGAATCTGGTTAATATGTAAAGGGTGCTTTGGGATTCTCTGGGATGTAAAATGCTGTTCAAATGCATGAAATGTGTATTAATATCATGATATCATGTATTTGACACAATATCAGGCACAGCACAGAGCAGACACAATAACACCAGTGTCCTATACCGTACATGGCCTAACAGGTCATTCTGGCACTCCTTGGGCACAGAAGATGGATTAACAAAATCCTTTTTAACATGGCAGGGCTCTGTCTGTTGAAACCAGTCTACACCAGATACAGTAAGTGAGACCAGTAGGAAATAAGTAAAACCTAAAAAGAGCACACTTTAATAATATCTTTGCCGTACATTCCAGGCTTTAAAAGCTACTTGACATGAATATTTTTTCTCCCGGTTATGGGGAAATAATTGCCTTTTCAGGGATCAAATACATTTTAACCACAAACAATATTGCATTCAGCATTTCTTCTTTCATAACCCTCATACCTAAATCTGAATGCTGTCTGTTCCATTCCCTAAGTGCTTTACGAGCAATTTGTCAGGCGGTTTGTAAACAGTAATATAATCAAACTTGCATCACTGTACTCCATCACTCCACCCTATGAATTATAATCCACCAGCCTAGTGATGGACTTTCTTCAAAAGATAAATACCTCACACAGACAGAAATATTAATCCTGGCAGGAACCGACAGTACTTGATAAGGATGACTATTATTAATTTCATCTCTCCTGAATACACAATTACAATAGTAATACACTGAGTGTGTTTTTCATGCTTTTTACATCTTCTTTTTTAATAATGTGAACAAAAGCTCAGACTGTGTGTTTGTACGGGAGCGTGGGTGTGCATCAGGAGAAATACATATAAAATGATGATGATTAATTCATGAGGTGGTTGGATATGATGGGACTGTAGATATCCAGCGTACCGGTGGGAGGTATCTGGCCTGCAGCCTAGAGATAGCTCATCAATCCTTTCAATCTTGTTAAAAACTAATTCTGTAATCTCTCTTTCATAGCTGTCAGGGGACCAAGCTTTTATGTGCGTGGATGGTTTCCTTGAGGTAAGAAGGGACACTCTTTTCTTAAAACCCATTGTGCTGTAAGACAATGAGCTATTCAACTCCTTCGACCTATCAGATAGAAAATCGAGTTTGGTTGGCCAGTTGCTCCATAGGTTGGTGTATTGTTTCTCACACTTGACTGTTTTAATGATTAAAGTACTTTGTTTGTTTGTTTTTTTTACTTTTCTTGAACGTTATTTTCTCATGCACCTACTGTGAAATGTATCCAGTGTTGGTCACGACATTCTGTGTTATATTTATTTGAAACCAAAAATAAACTATCGAATTTTATCAAACTTAGCAAATACAATAACAACATTTAGATATTGGAAAGTTAGGAGGATTTCCCCCAGTTGAGTTTTCACACATTATTATTATTATTATTAAAAATCATGCATAATGCAGACCTGTTTTGTAAAATATTATTTGCTTGTTTGTTATAGTGTCCTATTTTTTGACTGTTTTAATGATTAAAGTACTTTGATTGTTTTTGAACACTATTTTTCTTTAATAGTATTTTCTCATTCACCTGCTGTGAAATGTATCTAGTGTTGGTCATGACATTATGAGTTATATTTACTTGAAACCAAAAATAAACTATCATGTTCTATAAAATGTAGCATATCACAATAACAACACTGGGCAGTTAGTTGGTTGATTTGATTTATTGTGCTGTACTTGTGTTGTAAGTCTTACACACAAGTCTGTTGGAATGTTTTGCAGCAAAGGTATTTTCATGAGCTTCAGTATATGATCTATATTTAGTCTTATGTATGTAAACAGATTATTGATATGGTGGGAACTGCACAGCACAAACACTACTTTCCTTTTTGAAAGGATCAGCAAAAAATCAATTAAACTTGCAACCATATACAGTAGTAAATAAAACAGGATTCCAGAAAAGAACACAACAGCATTGTTAGTAGTCAGAGAAAATAAGAGGTAAAAATGTTTAGTGGAAAATGAGCACATTTGTTGCAAGCACACTAAAGCAATACACTTTTTAAAATAATCTAAACAGTGGGATTCTTCTTGGCTCTAACCTACAGTATCTGATTAGTTCAAATCCAAGGGCTTGTTACTTAAGTATTAAATGGAAAACTATCATATACTTCAGTGTACTAATTGAAAGAGGCGTTTAAAATTAAATCCAAACTACATATGGAAAAGAAATATGCTTCTTAATGAACACTTCATTAGCTTACAGATAAAAAAAATATTTAGCTAAACATGAACCAGAAACCCAATAATAAATATGAACATAACATTAAGACCACAAATAAAAATGTATCTTGACTATTAAAAGAAGGGGAAGCAGAAAAAAATGCATTAAGACAAATGTAATTCCCAGTGAAAGGCCACTGATAATTAGCATCAGGGTTCAGACTCAATCATTATCAAGTTACTGCATTAAATTAAAAGCAATCTGAGTAGATTATTCACACAGAACAATTAATCATACGATCATAATGAACAATTTCTACATACATAAACAATATGTTCATTGTTACAAATGCATTATTTGCATTTAGCCCTAATATTTGTTAGAAAATATTGTTTATTATAAATATGATTAATATAATGATCATTTTAACACTGACTGTGACCTTAAATGGTCCCCCAGCTCCACTCTAACAATATTATTAATAATTATTTTTACTAGTAGCAGTATTAAATATAGACATCAAAATCACACCTTTCTTATGGGTATTTATTACAGATCTATCGGTAATAAATAATTTGAATGGCTTTAGTTTTGTTGAATCTGTTCTTTATGGATAGGAAGGTACACCACATTTAAACATATTCTTCATTTTACAGAGCTTCTCTAATGTGTTAATTTAATTATGTTTCTGATAAAGTAAAAAGAGTGATGTGTAGAATTTGGTGTTGAAAAGTAGAAAAGAAAACCACACTGTGCTGTGTTTTTCATTCTGCTTTTCAGCATGGAATTAATCACTACTTGTACTTTGTAACTTATGCATGCTTTTCCCAATTGAACATTAAGAACAGAAAAAAAATGGAAAACTTTCTTATAAAAAAAAAGACGTTTCATGTTTTGGTTCCCTTTCCCAGAATCAAATGTCTTTAATTTCTCAAAGGCACCTTTTCTATTCTGCAGAAAAGCTGGCTTAATTAAGACGCAAATAGGTCAAGTGGTCTGCCCAGGGTTCACACCAAGTCGATAGTATCTCTGTATCCTCACAGCCCCTGGACTGTAACCACTGTGTTACTGCATAGACCACTTTCATCTCACCAAACCAAGAAGAATAGCCACCCTCTTTTTAAAATTATATTTTAATATTTCATCAAGCACACTTGGTAGTTGTTAACATTTGTGTTTAAAAACTCTCCTTAGTTATTAATCATACAGTATGTCTTACTTGAGTGACACCTTTAAATAAATCCACTGAGTCACTAACATTGCTTTATCTCTACCTTTTGCAGTCCATCAGGACCATTGTATGCATTGCGAAGAATGCTACATTCTTGCTTGACTGTCTTGGCATGTATCATATCAGTCCTTGTCACCTATTAGATACCCTTGGTCACTCTTGTTTTACTTTGGCTGCACAATCGGTGATGGATCTACAATAAATGTTCAACTGACTTCTTTTCATTGCACGGCTATCATTGTCTGACAGACTCCCATCACCTGTGTCTCATTGAATCAGAAAAGCAAGTCTTAGTATATACTTAATTATTTATCTCCATTTTATTTAAGGATACACTTAATCATTTATCTACATTTTATTTAAACCCAGTAGAAAAAGGTTGACTTAATGAATTTTTATTTTGCTCAAGATACAAATATCAGGGCCCCATTTAGATCACTGGGCTGAAAAAGCATTTGACTCATATTGATATGACAAAGCAAAAACGTGAGTCCTCTATTTCACTAAACTAATTTAGAAAGCCATGTTCCACCTGAAGAATGGAAGAGTGTCTTTGTCATCACTATTACTACTGTTTTATTTTTTGTATTGCAAAATTAATAAAAACACTAACCCAAAAATGTACAAGTGGTAGAAGGCCTAGTAACTGATCTTGCTTGGTTGGTTGCCAGTAGCTTATTGATAAATGGAAGAGACAGCTGTCTCAGTACTAAACTCCTACCTCTGCCTTCTAACCTTTGTTTCAGGTTGAATATTTGGAGCAAGTCCTCTCACTGAATGATTATGTCGCTATCAGAGCATGACATTCCATTTAGAACCTGAACTCCTTCCTAGTTATCCCAAAGTGAGCAATGGTGTCGATTACTTAATACAAAGCTTAAAGGCAGTAAATCCTGAAATTGAACATTATTAGGTGTTACGACCCCAAGTGTCTAGGGGTAAAGGGGAGTAACATTTAGGATAACTCTTTTGGAAGCAGGTGGGTTTGGGGGAGGGACAGGAAGCGTGATAACAAGGGTAAGGAACAAGAGTGGTGCCAAAGAAAAGAAAATAACAAACAAAATGGAGCTGGCTAGGAAAGTGAGGGAAAGCTAACCTAACTACAAAAGAAAACCCGAAACACACGGTCTTCGGCATCTTCAACACCCTAACTAACCTCCACTGACTACCCAAAACCATACAAGACAAATGGCACTCACCCGTACTAAACTAGTGTTACTAATACAAAGTCAACTAAGTGTTTAAAGTGTACCCAACAACCTAAACTAACCTTATATACAAAAGTTCACACAAAAACACAAGTGAACCAAGAATACAAATAAGGGAAAACAAGAGTAATCAACAGAAACAGGGTACAAAAGAACACAAAGGTTGAACATGTAACACATTAGGGCAAGGTAATGGAAAAACAAGGATAAACACACAAACAAACGAAAGTACAAAGAAACTAACAGAAAACCAACAAAACAACAAAGCTGAAGCTATACGAAAATACACACACACTAAGCAAAACAAAACAAACCAACAAAGTCGAAGCAATAACCAAAAGCGAAGCAAAGCGATAACCAAAACCAAATGGGACCGAAGTCAAACGAAAGGCCTCTCCTTGCTGAAAACCTCAATGTTATATGCTGAATAAGATGTGTTGATGATGACGTCATACTGAAAGTGTGGTGTAATGGTGGGCCAATGGGGAAGGGAGAACAATCAAGGGTCAGCAGTGTGGACATAACAGAAAACAAAACACACACAGGACACACACTGGGGCGTAACATTAGGTTATTAGAACAGTGAGTCCACCCACTTCCCACTTTGTCTTTTGGATGAAGTGGGTTTTCAGTTTGGGGACCACAGGTGTGGCATGAAGGCTGTTACTGCTGCCTCATAGCACTTGGATTAAACTGCATTTAATTCCAGTCTGGGGTATGTAGAAACAGCATGTTTCTATATTTTGAAATAGAACTAAAACTAAAACTAGAATTAAAATGTTCAGACTCGACTTATGGAATCCATGTTGTTGTAGTTCAAGAAGAAAATTCCATAAACAGTAATAAACATAACACTTTCTATATGATACCATCAGTCTTGATAAAACCCACAGAAAGACCTTTATTTATATTAGATCCAGCTCCACGCTGAGATTCACTCCTGTAAAAACCCCTGAGGGAAAAAAAATGGGTCTTGATAGATGTCCTACAGTGGTGAAAATAAACTGAGCTCAATAAGCAAAATAAATAGCTATTAAAATACTGGACCACAATTAAAGCTTCATAGAATTGATCCTGGCATATTTGCAAAGTGAAGTCTTCACCATTGACAGAATAATGGATATAAATAGTTTAACAGAAGTGGAGAATTGAGAGAGATTTGACCTTATGCTCTGCAGAAAGTAATGTGATGAAAATGCAAAGCACATTTTCAATGGCTATGTATTATTCAACATAATAAAGCAACATACCCAAATCTGACTGTTCCATGCAGCTGTATATTTTCTTATCAAGTCATTATATCTTAATGTGCTTTTCCTTTAATTTAATCAGTTCTGACCTCACAGTGCTTTTATTGTGTGCATATCAGCTTTACATCTCCCTGCACTTGATCTGTACTACCTTATTTAATAAAGAAATCACAGCATTCCACAAGATAGAAGTCCAATTGAACCTTAAATACTTAATCGGTAATTTGCTATAGTAAGTGTTTTTTTTTCATAATTATCTAATTCTGCTTGGGGGCTTAATAAAAATGATTGTGGATTTTTTTTGTGCACAGACAATTCAATTCCATTAATTCAAAGGGAATTCATAAACAAAATGTCTTCATTCTGTTATACAATGTCATTTCTAATGCAATACCCCACCCCCACCCCCCGCAAAAAAGTGCTTTTCTCTTCATCACAATATTTGAGATTTGGGATGTGAGGCCATGTAGCTGCAGCATCCCCAATAAGCTAGAAGGAATAAACTGAAATACAAATGATTTACACTTACTAAAGAGTGTACATTTATGGTCAGCTTAGCTTTAAGGGAATGGCACTCATTGCTTAAGTTTAAATTGTAATTTCCTAGGTCTTCCTTATCTTTCCACTCAGACATTGTGGTGAGAAAATTGCATTAGTGCATTTTAAAGAAGCTGAGAATACATAACAACAAATCAATACTTAAAAGGTTAACAAGCTATCTGCACCTGAGTGGGGGCTGAACATAGCAGTGTCAGTTATGCTTAGTTTTGCTTCAATAACACCCAGCAAACCTAACAATTTTTCTTGTCTAATGATATTGGAGTTTAAATATAGAGATTGAGAACATGAATATGAGGGGTTTGTAGACCTCATTATTTTTCTCTACAACACACCTGTGTATGATTACACAGGGCATATGAAAAGAACTAAATATGCTACCAAGGCTAAATAGATGTTGAAAGTACAGCAGACGACTGTACAGCTGCTGGCATTAGTAATAAAAAAATTCAGTCTTGGTGACTTTCGAATGGAGAAAGAGTGAAATGACAAAGTCACTTCATCTTTTAGAATGACCTTGGCATTTGGATTCTCCAAGACGGATACAGTGAAAGTCACAGGGCCATAAGGTGTAATAGTGGTTCAAATCCCAGATCAAATGAGGTATTGGTTTGTGCTGAAGAAGAGTAGCAACAAGAGAGCAATTGTGTTTCCAGGCAGACATCACAATGGGGCATGTGTCTGATCTACTGTATAGCTGTGACACTTACTCAAAAAAGCTTAATAAAACAAGGTCCTGTCATACTTAATATCAGATATTTCTCCTTGTGAGCAAATAAACTAGGAAGGGGATTTGAATTTGAACTGAATCGAATTATTGAATTAACCTTTATTGTCCCTAAGGGAATTTTTCTTGCATGTCAAGAGCACATAACGTACGGTAATATATATGACAATAATACAGCAACAGGACAATATCATAATACAAGACATTTAACAATATTGCTCAGTTAGAATTCAATTCAGTATCATAAGATTAAAAATGGGCAATTGGCTGGAAAAGCATCTAAAACAACAACAAGAATAATAAGATTGCTACCTCCAAACAATCTTTTCCATGTTTAACAATTGAATGCTCTCTTAGTCTTTACACAGGGGATCTAGTACCTAGTCAAGAGGGTACTACCAGAGGGTAGGAGAGTAAAGTCTAAAAAGAGTGAATGAGAGGGGTCATCTAAAAATGTTTGTGCAAGATTAATAACACTTTACTCAGTTAGACATGTTATTGCTTCCAAGGATGTGCTGGTAATCTTACCATCAGTCCTGATCACCTTGTTCAACTTGCTCTGTATATACTGTAACTCTAATAAAATATTGCCAGCATTGTGCTTTCTACATTAATACTCCTTAATTTCCTTAAGAAAATCAACTTTTGTTGCTCCTTGAAATACAGTACCTAGCCTCTGTATTGGCAGCCCGAGTAAATTTACATTCAATAATAATACTTAGGTATTTATACTCAATATACATTGCATTCACAATTTCCCTGCAGTTTTCACAAGCTGAACATTGGATCCAATATACTGTATATCTGCCACAATGTTGGACACAAAACAGAGCAGAAACAAATACAGCAGTATACAGTATAGCCTTTTGCATCCAAGATGCTCTGATGGGGATGACCATGCAAAAGTTTGGTAGAAATGGGATGAATAGTTCCACTGTATTTGGTGCACTCACTACTAGAAGTTTGATAAGGTGTAACGTAGAATATATTTTACTTATATTTTAGTAGAATACTTCAGAAGAGTGGAGAAGATTATGTTACTGTAACAATAGGAAGTATTGCAATAGAAATGCTGGATTCAAAATTTTAAAACAAAAAAAGAGTACGCTGTTTAATCATTTCTGATTTGTACCAGTTAGTTTTAATATGGATCTTTTTATGAAATAATTCAAATGAATAATAATAATAATAATAACAACAATAATAATAATAATAATAATAATAACAATAATAATTGCTTACACTTATATAGCACTTTTCTGGACACTCCACTCAAAGCGCTTTACTGGTAATGGGGACTCCCCTCCACCACCACCTGGATGATGCGACGGCCGCCATAGTGCGCCAGAACGCTCACCACACATCAGCTATCAGTGGGGAGGAGAGTAGAGTAATGAAGCCAATTCCTAGATTAAATAAACAAATCTGTACCAAATCATATAAGAATATTAAACAAAAATTTAACTCTAAGCTAATACTAACATGCTGCAAATTGTTATCTTATTTAGCAATTAAAAAGACTGAGTGGGTTTGAGCTATCATGACACCACAAGCTGACACAGATTTTCACTCCTGGGGTTGTTTTTTATTGCTCTAAAATTTATTACCCCATTATCACTGTTTGCAAACAGACAATACTCAGCATTACACTAATCTCCTTATCATGCAGGCTCTAACACTGCAGTGACTTAAAGAGAGTAAAGAATAGGCCATAAAAGTTGATGCATTGTCCTTGAGACACTTTGCTCAGGCAAACTCTTATTGAATCCCTGTTTTGTTACACATGCATTAATTTAGCAACCCAAACCTTCTACTGTTGCAGTATCATTCTGGATGTTTGTCTTTGTGCAATATGAAATTACTTTGACACCACGAGACATGAAGGCTTCTTTGAGAAGACCGAAATTAACTTAAATTTTAATTCTGGATTAAAAGGTCTGTACCGAAAGAAAGGAAAGGGGGTTTCATCTATAAAAGCTAAATGGCGGACTGTTTTACTACAAGGGGAAATTAAAACTTCAAAACTGACACTGTACTAGATATTAAAAGAAGATAGTTTAATTGATTCTTCAGCAGTGCATTCACAGCATGTTCCACTGTGCTACTGCTGTTTAATATTGGGAAGAAATAGTAACACAAATCATGTTTACATATTCCCTACATAATGATTAATTACACCCCCAGCTGAATACAAGAATACATATTAAATATATACCTGCCTGGTTATGGACATGGGTGATTTTCCTCAACATTAAAATAAGGGATATTTCTCTATTTTTTTGTGAATATCAACTTCCACAACTTACTTCAGTGACAGCAGCTGAAGACTAATGATAAATCAGTTCAAACCTGGTCTTCCTATGATGTCAGCACAACAAATGGAATGAAATAAACAAGAACACTTAACAGGAGTTATCAAGTGGGCACATTCTGCTTGTCTGCCTCCCTAGTGTTTTGTCATCCAGCCAATAAGGTCAGAAATGTGTTGCTGAGCTTTTTCTGTCTGTGCACCTAAACCCCAGAATTATTGGTCTCTGTCCCTAAGAAATGTGAATATTGGCTACATAAATTTACACACAATGTTTTAACTAATTACTGGCTTTTAGATTTGACTTTTTTTGTTTTTAATGATTGTTTTTATGTAGTCTTATACAGTGCTTGAGATGAAATAGTGCTTCAAAGAAATGTGATTGATTAATTGATTCATCGACAGCCCATTCCACCCCCAGAAGGCTCTCAGCATCACTACCCACTGTCCCTCACTGACTACTCATTGGATATAGCAGATTGGTCCAGTCCCATTGTTTTATCTTAGTAGCTAAAACAGTACAGTATTTTTCTCTGACTCTTCCAAAGTCTTTCCACGGCACTGTTTACTATGTTGCCCAAGTGTGTCATCAACCTAGTCAGACATCACCACATTACCTCCTACCTCATTGACCACAGAAACAACTTTAAAGAGGTGTAATATATTGCAGTTCAAAAGAAGGCTCAGTTTACCATTGAAGATACCTCCCACCCTCTTCATTCCCATTTCCAAATGCTACATCCAGGAAGGTGTTTTAGAATGCCTGGGGCCAAGAAAAATGTATACAATAAATCCTTTGTTCCCAGTGCAATCAGTTTATTTAACAGTGACGGTTTCCTGTGTGGACCTATAGGATTATGTATATTGTGTGTGTACTGTATATAGTGTAATATGGACAGAATGAGATGTGTGTGTGTATGTATTGTTGTATGTTTAGAACTATTGTTTGTTTTTCTTGGCATTTATTTCATGTTGAGTGTTATTTGTTTTTTGCAGTTTTGTACCATTATAAAACAAATATCAGCCCTTTTGGATGGACAATAACATTTTATTATCTACCAATCTAGCTAATTCCTGTGCTCCAAGACAAGTTTAGGTTCTTATATCTTTTCTTGATGGGTGCTCTCCATGACAGACATATAATCTCCTTTTTACATGCAATGCTTCTGGTACTGGAGCAGAGCTATTAAGTTCACTATGCCTCTCTTTTATTATAAAGATAAGCACTGCAGAGGCTGGTTATGACAACAAGTGTTATGTCCCTGACAGAGTGCCACCTTGCAGTCTGTGAAAACAAGGCAGCCGGAGATGAGCACAACAACAAACATGCAGCCCTATCCTTTATCAAGATGTTTAAATGGTGATGAACAAATATATGTAATTTTTAAGAGAAAGCTGATCCTTCTTTGCTCCAGTCTTGTGCTGTTCTATATTTTTCTGCTTCTTCCATTCTCAACTTGTTTTTGCGACTCCTACACTTTTCACCACTCAGCCGGGGTAACTTCTCTAAAACCCTGGAGTAGCTGGATCCTAAGCCTCTTCCCCCTTGCTGCATGTCTGCTCCATAATGTCCCCAAGATAGAGGGCAGCTTTTGCAACTTTCACAGCTGTCTTTGGTGACCGTCTTCTCCCAGCTGTCATGAATGGCACTGCCTCTCTGACACATTCATCCTGTGATTCAAATATTGTTGGTTTCAGATGAACTTTGAAATACTTACTGTACATGCCTTAGTCAGAGATAGGACATTCAGCTGTATCCCTTTTCCACAGGGTTCCACAGTACTAAGGAACCTGAAACACCAAATCATTTCCTGTTATAGGAACCAACCACTGTTGTCATTTTCACTACAGCCAATAGAGGAACATACAGAGTTAGGTGCCATTTTCAGCCTTGACGGAAGAACAGATTTGATTTGCCTGGCTCTACCTGCTGTCACATCTCTCCCACCTGGACTGTATGTTTTAGATTCCTGTCATGCCCATTCTCTAGACTCTCTTCAGGCTTCTCTGACACTGTTTGCATATCCTTATCATTAATATCATTAACATTTTCCTTAACTTCTGGACATACAGTACAGTAACGGATATGTACTGTATCCCTAACCAAAGATTGTATTAAAAAAACAGTTATTTTTCTTTGTGACCTCTTAATTCTTTCTCTGTATGAGTGCAGATGAGGTTTTTGACTGTATTGAGCTGATGTGTATAACATATAATAAATAAGCCCTACAGGGGTGTAAATATTTCACAGTTGTTAAGAATGACAGTTTACATGATATTCAGTTTAAAGTTTAACTGTGTATTGATTCCTGTGCTTTCTGTGGATCATTTTCTCCTATGAACCTTAAGAGATGCTTCTTTTTATACAATGCCAGTAAAACACTAGCAGGAGAACAGAAAATACTGTAACGTGCAAGATCATGTTAATGAAACACAATTTTTTTCATAGTTTCTGCCCATGACATATTTCATGAAACAGTACTCACATAAAAATAACTGTGAGATTGTCTCCTGGGCATCTTTTCACTGTTGTAATATATCAAAGAGATATTTTGAAAGTTTTTCAAGTTGAAAATTCTTTGTACCCTAGTCACAAAATTCTATCATAAATCCCACAGAAAAGCAATAACATTTTAGAATAAAAATCTGCATGTAAGATCACATGTAATATAAGGTCACATGAGGTAATACTCAATTTCCTATGAAGTTAATATGAAATGTGCTTTAAATGATAATGGTATTATTAATGGGCAATTATAATGGGGGCATCTAGTCATAGAATTCCTAATTCCTCATTAACTAAGGAAAACCACATATTATAAAGTTACCACAAAATCCATATCAGTTTTGTAAATTTTATAATATAATAGGAACTCTTATTGAAGAATAAGAATATGATAAGATTATCAAATGGAATCCAACAGGGAATACTACATAAAATGCCAAGTTTTGATTTGTAGATGATGACAAATTTCAATGTAAAGTAATTTATCATTTTTACATGTATTTGTCTGAAGTTTGCAAATTGTAGATAAATGTTCCTTTGTATATATCTTTGTATGTACAGTATACACATATTCTTATACATAATTGAAAGTGTACCAGATTTATTTTGTCTTCTGATAATTCCTGTTGAATATCTCAAAAGAGGTTGTAGATACAGCAGTTCACACTGGCCTAATTCCTTTGTAATTCTTACAGAAACAATACTGAGTATTTGAGATTCAGTTTAGTTCTGTCTTCTATGTTAAAATAAATATATATATTTTTACTTTTAACGTGTCAGTCTATTATATTCTAAGAGGATAATCCAATTGGAAACCAAAAAAAGTAGAAAATAGTATTGTTGCATGAAATATTAAACCCATTACAAAGCATAATCATGTAATGTAAGTCTTAGATAATGTTTTGATGGTCTAATAACTGAATTTCATTTAATAACTGTAATGGATATTAAGATCTTAAAACAAACTCTTAGAATAAATACGATAAGATTTAAAAAGAAATCTTATAATCCTATAGGACTGCATTTAAAAAAAATTGCAGATCACTCAAAGACAGACATACACCTAATGACTTGTTTTGGGACTGTGAGAGGAAACCCGCGCAAATGTGAGGAAAACATGCAAACTTCACGCAGATAGCACCCCAGGCCCAGAATTAAACCCAGGACCCCAGTGCAAACTGTGCCACCAAGCTATACATCACCATCATTCTCATTAGAAGTAGTAATAGTAGCAGCAGTTGTACTATACTGTACATGAGGACCTATTGAAAGAATAAGCAAAAGCATTAAAATACATATTTAAAAAACAGACAGACATATCCACATACATTAAACTTTCTTTCAAAAACCTAAGCTTAACAGCAAGGTCACAAATCCTTAATCATCAAAGTGATTACAAGACATAAAAACACTGACAAAAAAAATAGGTCATTTTAGCTAGTTTGGTAATTCGAGAAAACCTGATCTCTTCAAAAACACAAAGCATTCAGTGTATTCAATATACAGCAGGTATGTCAGACAGTCTATAATTTATTTTAAATTACACGGGGTTGATGAGTCTGAAAATTGTTTTCCCCAAATCCTGCAAACCCCTTGCATGCAGTAAGTGTGCATGCTTTGAGTTGGCAGCATCTATTACCTTTTTTCACAAGGTCAATCAATAAACATGGATCACAGAGCATCCAGAATAATGTGTATGTGCTGCGTTATAAAGTCCCTGGTGTAATTGTTAATTCCCCTATGAACTGCTGTGATAAGGTCATTTTTTGCATTAGAGCGTGTTTCTCTCACTCTTGTCAGGTTTTTAATGTCGTTTTAACACACGCTGTGTGGCACCTAAATCTTACATGGGCATGTTATTAACCATTTCACTCAAAGAGTGCAGTATTGACTGATGTTTTCAGTGGGCCATAGCCAAAACTGCTCCTGGGCTGCTTGCCCAGCGTCCTGAAGAAAGGTGAAGAAAATGTTCAAAACAGGACAGAAACATTCCCATAAATCAGTAAAACCCAATCCAATAACAGTGGGTGGTTTCTGGTCCATCCCATCTTAATTCGATAATTGGCCTCAGAAGTTGCAGCAATGTAATATTTGCATCTTGTCTCTTTTCAGGTTTCAAGTTTCAGGTTTAATGTCACTTACAAAATATAATTTTTAAAGCTCCAAAATGTTTAAGAGCTAGGGACAGACTGTTCATATTAGTCTCACTAAGTTCAATTAGGGTTTGTGTAACTGATGGATCGGCTGGGTGGTAACAAAAGCCAACAGGTGTGCGAGTCACCAGCACCAGGACTGGGAACCATCTCCATAGGCCAGATTTATAAACAGGGTTAAAGAGCAGCAAGGAGGTACTTGTTAGAGTATGTGGCCAAAGTGGAAAATACATGTCTGAGCTACTTTCCACTCAAACCCCAGTAGCAGTTCAGACTAATCAATTTTATGGTTGGTGAATAACTTCAATATTGAAACTGCTGCAGGCTTTTTAAAATATGATTTTAAAGGTTTCCTCCCATAAGGTAGCCTTGTGACACGTCCAGCTTCGTTTCTGAATTGAATTTCTGGATTGCCACCTTTTAGAATGTATTGCTTTCTATTGCTACAAAGGTACAATAACTTCAGTGGAATTCAGGCAGTGATTTCTAATAAAGTAACCTTTGCCTGGAGTGGAAATTGAGAACACTCTGTATGCAAGCTGTGTTCTTATTCCTCAGAAGAGTCTTACCTCCTCAATGAACAGGAACGTTAGAAACTGGAAGCAATACACAGCTCAGTAAACCCAGGACTCACCAGATGTTCACAAACACAAACTCTCCTACGAGGAGCACAAAGACAATTAAACAAAAGGATTGTAAGCCCAGCCCATTTTGCAGGTCTTCTGGACTTTTCCTTCATACTAATGAACTCGGTTGATGAATTAATTACTGAGCAACCAGTATTGACAAAAGAGAAATGCATTTCAAAAGCCAAAAAGGAAGAGAGAAGTCTTACCCTTAAAATAAGGGTAAAGATAAAGGAACTTGAATAAAAACTGAAAAGAATAGAGTAAAATCAAGGAAGATGTAGGGAATGGAAAAGATAAAAAGCTTTCGGGGTATAATCACATTTCCGAAAAGACCCCCTTCCTCAAATGTTAAAATAAAGGCCTAAATCTGATGTTTAGCATAACACATTCTTCCAACCACTTTTTACACAACTCAAAACACTAGCTTACAAGCAGTATTGTTGCTTTGACCTTCTCCGCCCAACTGCAGTATTTTGCAAGTCTTCTAAATGTTACAGATCAGCAGCAAAACAGCATTTTGTCCATGTTTTTTAAATAAGCGAAGCAGTTACATTTTCCAGTCAGTGCACACAACGAGAGCACTCAGATCCCAGGGAAATGCCCTGTCTTGCTGTGCTGCTGTTGTTCAAATTCCCAGCGCTAGACCTCAAGTCAGATGAAGCGATCAGCAGAAGACAGGAAAACCTGCTGATGCTACAGTTGCTCAAAGCGTGACAGTGAGCAGTAGCACACAGCTGAGGGTATGCAAGGCCTGACAGAATGGAGGATGCATATTAACCCTAACAGAATTCACTGACTCACTGCAAGAAAAGTTTGCTTCACATTATTATTTTGAAGAAAAAAAGTCTTATTTCATTTATGTCTTCATAATATGAGTTTTCTTAATCAGAAAGGACTTAATTTCTTATTTCATTAACTCTTCATTGCTTATAGAAAGAGAGTCATTTTCCACCTGGTATCATGTCCCTTCATACACTTGCTAATATCTTTGGAAGTTTATAAAGTAAAGCCTGGTTTAAATTCAAGTCAACTTTGAATTGTATTTGAAGATTCTTCATGCACAGATCGCTACCTCAATTTTTCTAGGTTGCTATGCTTCTGATTTAAAAAATGCAAATGCCCATTTTTTCATGTCATATCACTGAAGTTTTTCCTGAGCATTTCTTAGAGCGCCTGTTGTTAACATTCTGCTACCGAACATATGCAATTTAAGAAGTTTTCTATGACCGACAATGTGAGATGGAGTGGCCCCTGCAGTACTGGATATAACTTAACTAAAGCAGCTCAGAAGTAATCATGTCTTTCCTGCCAAGAAATTACAGCAGACTTGCAGACAGCTTTGTTTGTTATCATTGATTAAAATCCTTTAAGCTAAATTAGGCCTGTGAATGAGTGAGACAATTAAGACTCCGTTCCTCCAATCTGTCATTATTAACATTTATTTGACCACTGAGTAAGCAGCAAGGGAACTCTCATCCGATTAAATATTTTTTTTCCCATTCCACAAAAAATGTTATAAGCAAGGTTTCATGAAACGCATATTAAAGACAGCTTACTATGCAATATACTCATTCAAGTCATTCAAGTGACAAATACCCAAAGAGTCCTGGAATGGACAGTTAGAGTGTTTCAATGATTCAGTGATCTAATGGCAACACATATATATGAAGCTACAGTTATAGCCAGTATGAAGGCCATTATACAGATACTGTACTGGTATTCCCCTATAGTCCCTAAAACTGCTTATGGATCTCACTGTTCAAATATGATGTAACACAAATTGGTACCATGGACAATGTTGGAAGGGAGAGTTTGTTTTCAACGAAAGATATTATAATACTAATAGTAATAATTGCTTACACTTATATAGCGCTTTTCTGGACACTCCACTCAAAGCACTTTACAGGTAATGGGGACTCCCACCAATGTGCAGCATCTACCCGGATGATGCGACGGCAGCCACAGTGCACCAGAACACTCACCACACATCAGCTATCAGTGGGGAGGAGAGCGGAGTAATGAAGTCAATTCATAGATGGGGATTATTAGGAGGCCATGATTGGTAAAGGCCAATGGGAAATTTGGCCAGGATGCCGGGGTTACACCCCTACTCTTTTCGAGAAACGAAATAGAATGATACAATTCTTTTTTCCATAAGTATACTGTACTTAAAATGATCACCAACCTCCATTGAGGAGACTCCTGGACCCCAAAATTGCTTCTGGTTTTGAACATCTATTATCAAAGATACTGCACCAAACTCACACATGTGGCTGTGACATACTGTAAAATAGGGTCTGTCCACTTCCAGGTGGTGGCAATGAATTTCAGCTGGTTTGGTCATCTTTTTCAGGTAAATTCAATTATACTCTACACCTGAGAGCGTGACTATGTTTGTACAATGCCTGTAATATTTAAACTAATACTGGTGGTCATAAGAAACAAATGGTGCATTCCCATACTGTAGGTTCATGACAAAGCAGATTAAAGCAGGTGTTACAATATTTAAACCCCTTAGGACAATCTTGACAGTGGTGTTCTTCCTTATTTATTGAAATTTGCTTATACAAAAAAATTGCAATTTGCAGTTTGCTTATAACAAGTTATAATCAGGAAGGAAAAATAAAAAAGTGCAAATTTAAATACAAATTGTTAATCCAAAGTTACATGGAAAGCTGTTGTGCTTTGGTGCAGGCTCTTCCTTTGCATGAATAAATTATAAAGCTTGCTAGCTCAGCCAATTTTGTCTTCATGCAGTTTTATATTCCTTTTTAAAACCTCACAAGGACTGTAAAACTGCATTCATGGGGTTTCAAACATTGGCTTTCATTCGCCACAAGTTTTTTTGCCATAATAAAAATGGAAATTTATTGGTATTTCCTTGCAGTGCTTGCAGAGAGAGGAAAAGGATTATTGAAATGAATGTGTTGGATCTATCACTCCTACACCAGCCATAAAATCTCCATTAGATTCAGCAGTTATCCATGACAAGAGCGATTTGAAGGTAAACTTTATGTTATGCCTCCTCATACAGGCCTTGGATACAGCTTGACAGTGCAGGAGGTCTGTGCATTTTTCAGAAATGAGAAGTGGGCTACACTGCATATTCTGTACTCCAAGATAAAAATACCTAAAATGATGCATCCTTCAAACTGAATACATCTAATGATAGGAACTACCGCGCTTTTTGATCAAGTAATCTCAGAGTCAATTACATGTGTCTTTATTTGTTGTGGTTTTGTGCCTACAATATCACCAGTGAATCCTACAAATACACTGAAACAAAAGTAATTACAATGCATGTTTCGAACATTCTTGAACAAAGCAAACAGCTTAAGGCATGCCATTCAAATTCAAATTAAGTAGAAGTCACATTTTTCAAAACCGTCTCTACAATTAAAGTTGCACATCCAACAAACTCTTCCATGTGGCTCAAAAATCTCTTTTAGGATCCGAACTCATGTTGATTTGACACTGCATGCACAGTCGAAATTTTAAATTCACATAGGTAGCCTATATGGAGCCTGTTGAAGGTTTATTCTTGTTTTTGTGAAGAGATCATCAATGAAGTACTGTACATCTCGACTCTCGTGAGATTATTACCTAGGATGTTCCAGTGCTCACACAGCAATCTCGATTCCTACTTGTGTTGTCTCCTGAGCTGCATTTAATAGTTCCCATCATATCATACTGTTCTTTTATCGGTTATAATATATCTTCCGGGAAAGGCTTCTATTTATGGCTTTTTATTGCCTTCCAGCAAGTAGTCATTTTGTTGTACAAAACAATAATTAAGTACTGCTACAACTTGCTGCAGCCGTTTAAAAGACAACAAATAATAGCGAATAATTTTACAGCAGAGTACTTTTTTATCAGCACTAAAAAAGAATTTGAAGGGTTAGGACATTCCTGAAGTATGAAAAAGTGCCCAATCACTTTTCTTTCTAGAGCTGAAGTACATTTTTTGTAATATGGTGACTGAATTTGTAAAAACTATATTCTAAATGCTGACTCGTTTGAGCAGTATCCCTTGATGGACAGTAAATTCTATGCATTTAACCATGTATTTGCATTATGTTTGACTTATCATTGATTCCTTACAGTATTTAGGAAATGTAGATAATGAACCTTCTAATTAATGCACTTGGTGATTAAATCACTATAAGAACCATTGGTCTAATGTGTTGTTAGCCTGGTACCTTTGCCACCACTGTCGCATTTCTTTTTACTGTGTTTTTTGCTGGCAGGGTTAATGGTTCACATGATTTTCTAATAAATGTACTGTACCCATCTCTGTAAGGTCCCTCAGTCAAGTTTGAATTTCAGGCAAGGAGCTTTCCAAACAATTCAGCGATAAAACTGCCAAAAAATATAGATTAAATTAAATTTAAAAAACAACATTTTTGATTGCACTAAGAGTAAGAAGTATAATATAGCAGTAGAGCAATATAGTGGAACAACAACTGCAGATCACTGTGCTAAATCCACTTCAGTCTTCCGTTGCTATAATTTGTATTTATTGTTACAGGTTAGTTCACATTGGTGAAATGTAAAACACTTCATTAAAAATGATGTTGTTTTTGCAACATGAAATACAGCACATTTGTCAGCAATATTAAAATTTATTTCATATAATAGACTTCAATATCCCTCTCCCGGTAACACTCAGATTGCCATGACAAACACAGTGTCGTAAAGAACCAAAGCGTGTTTCCAGTGACTGCAATGGAAATTCAAATTAATTAATCTTTAATATGTGTAACAGTATAATGTTAGTGTAGCTTTTATAGACTGCTAAATGTTTCTGTAGTGGTCTTTTCTCAGATTTACAGCTTATCATACACCACTTACTGGTCTCATTATCCTGACCACAAATGCCTTTTAGAAATGTATTTTAGTGAATTACATACTTGTCAAGCATACTTCACACAGTGTATTTTCACTGTCTGCATTTCTTGGGATCCAATCTTTTTCTATACAGCAACATTTAATGGTACTTTGTTTAAGAATAGAAATCAGAATATAAGAACAATTAATACTTTAACTGAAGGCTTCTAAGGGTAATACATTACAGTACATGTCAGCAAAAACATTAAAGATGTTGATTGTATAAGTATTAAGAACTGTGATTTCAATATTTAATAGAAGTAACATTAGCAGCAATTACAACTGCTAGTCTTTTTGTATAAGTCTCTACCAACTTTACACAATGGCTTAGTGCAATTTGTGCCCATTCTTGAGCAGGTTTGCTCGAGTTCCCTCAAATTATTTGGGGATTAATCATGGACAGCAGTTTTCAAGTCCTTTGCACACATTCTCAATAGGATTCAAGTCACATGTTTGATTGGGCCAGTTCAAGGACATTCACACTTATTCACTATTATTCTCAAGTGACTCCAGTGTTTCTTTGTTCTTGTGCTTTGGAGTATTGTCCTGCTGAAAAAGTGCAAAGATCTTAATATTTTTGCAAGACACTGCATATTTAAAAAATGCTGTATTAACTTATACAGTAACTTCTAAACAGTGGGTTAAACATTCTGACTGAATGATAGGACATACAGTAATCCTGAGCTGAACTAATTCAGTTTTCAGTGTCAGAACAAACATTGGTCAGCCCTTACATTTCTTGGAGAGAAGAGGTTTAGAAATGGTAGCTGTTGCTAGCATCCTTAAATGAGATTTTAAATGTCACGCAGGTATCTCTAATCTTGCTGTGATCTCTAATGCATTCTACAGATTTCATACATTTTTGTTTCCAGTCAGGGACCTTCAGCGTCTAATTGCTGTCATGTTTTATGTAAGTCTTATTCAAATTAATTTTTCTATTCAATAAGAATTGCACAGATCTCAATCTATAGGTTTCTGACATTTTTTTTTTGTAAGAGTCAAGATCAGTTTGAATCCCTGTATGTGTCCATATATTCACTTCAAATAAGAGAGAAGTGTTTGCTACTGTATATGGAGATTCCAGAGTACTGGACAGATAAACCTACACATAATACTGTATGAAACATATCTAATGTTTCAGCTTTGGTCAGAGACAACTGATCTAACGTGGCTGTGTAGATGAGCGGGCAATACAGAGTGTGTGATGCATGTCCCAGTTTAATGTGTACCTCCTTAGAACAAATGAGCACACACAAGTAAAAAAAGAAGAAAAAAGAAAACATAATTACATCTTTATTGTAAATGTTCTCATAACATGGCGGACAGCCCTTCTGCTCTAAGCGCTCTCCATGGCTAAAATACAATCTCGGTCTGACAAGCTTCTCAGAATGAAATCCAGAGCAGAACCACCCCTCTGCCTGCAGAAAGGAGTAACAGGAGATAAGCTCTACCACTAGATAATATTATTGTTCTTGTAAATGCAGCTCTTATACAACTTATACTCGATATTATAGCATTGTGGCACCCACTCACTTACCTTGCAATTAGCCTGGCTTTAGTGTTTAAAAAGAAGCAAATGCCTGCAAACATATATTCTCAGTCACACCTAGAAGCTACTCTTTTTAGGTCATCAAGATGGCTATATTTCATTCACAACATTGTGGTGCTGCAATGTTAAGCTTCTACCGCCATACCTAGCAGTGAAACAGGAATGTGAGTTTAACTAGCATATACAGGCATACTTTTTGCTGGATCACACTGAATCCTGAATCTTGGACTGGTACCCTGATGTGAAAAATCCACTTAGAAGATTGGATCTGTATCAGTTCACTGTTTCAGTAATTATCCAACACTGTAAATATGATTAAGCATGGCTTTCTGGTGATTTAACACCACAGTCACTGCACCCTTCTGACAAGCTCCTTCAACGGCTAAAGCAGCAATAAACACATAAATGCTAAGTCACAGTGGTAAAACTGACATAATAAAAGTGCTACAAAGATATTTTACAAAGAGACAAGCACTGATGTAAGAATTAAAGGAAAAATCTGGCGCAAAACAAGACTATATGATGCTGTATTTCAAAATGTATTCCAAGTCATTGGATGATATTACTATGCTCTAAAATATCTCCTTAAAATATCACCCTTTTGTTTTCAGCATAGTCTGAAGCATTATGAAGCACACTATTTGGCAAGATATGCCGTTTCTTATACTGCTTCCTCTCATTTGCATTAATTTTTATGTTCTTTCTAATGCTTATTTTATAATAATATATATTCTGAACATTTTATGTTCAGCATAGTTTATGATTAATATTGATTTTACTCTGAATTTCCCTTTTACACAAAAGGTTCTGTTGCTGAATCAACTGTACCCACTAGTAAGAAGTAATAAAACCTGTATAATAGCCTTACTGTGAATGTTACAGTCTTTTTTTAGTGATAATCTGAGATCATATAGGCTTCAACTCCATTAAAAACAGCATTACAATAATTTTTAGAAACCAATTATAAATGCTCACCATCCTTTAGTTTCTTGCCAAGATTTAAATTGAAATTGAAGACAAGAGTAGCTAAATGTGAAACCCTGTGAAAAAAAACACTAAAAGCGAAAGCAAATGGGTAGAGCTTTAAATGTAAGATGCCCTTTAGGCAGCAAAGCTTGGGAGAACTGAAAATGAAGAAAATGGATTTCCAATCTCGGTTCACAAAATGCTAAACTGTGAGATGAAACTTCATCAGCAGGGAGTAACCCCAGGCTTGATCAATAGGAAAAACAAAAGAGTTCCACAAAGTATGTAATTGAAGCAAAGGGAATAGGGTCCCAGTACACTGTTTCTTCAAGTATGAACCCATCAATTTTTGTAAGTCATTTCTAAAAAGAGCCCTGCACTGATGCCAGAAGCCCACAGTTGCTCTAAAACCAAATGTCCATCATTACAAATTAAATAAAAAATGAAAACTCAAAAACCGTGGGCTACTAGGAAAATGCCTTCCTTGACATTGACTACTATAGAAACTTTCTTGACTGTATCCTCTTCATCATTTAATTTCCAATAATAACTACACATGATATGTTTTAGAAAACTTAAAGAAGTACTCGTGCTAGCATTAACCCAACAAGATAGTTTCATATACTATTTACTGTATCTACTATCAGAAACATTACTTTAACTAGATCATCTTGGCGTCTGCAAAAGCAATATAGTTTGTAATAGGCACCCCAGACAACCCCTTTACCACTTTCGTGATCCCCAGTTTCTAGTGCCTAATTGTCATTCAACTGAATGAGTTGCAATTCAGTTCAACAGAGATAGAGAAGCTTTGCATGTGTCTCCATTAGTACACAACTAATAATTCACTACCTGCATTGACTACAGTTAGTATAAAAATTAAATGTTATGAAATTCATTTGGTAACTTAAAAATTGTCAGCAGATATTACTGAGTGTAGTCCAGCACTGACACCTACCTTTTATGAATTCCAGGAGGAGTAAGATTTTCTTTCTGTAAGAAGGACTCTGGACTTCCTTTCCCAGCTGTATCTGTAAGATGGAACTCATCTCTATTATTTGTTCTGGTACTGTAGGCAAGCATCCTTGCAGCTGGGCTTCTGAAATTGAAGGCAAACATAGAGTCACTTTACTCGTTTTGAATCTGAAAAACAAACATTTAGGACATAATTTTAGAAAAGGGAAACCCCCTCCTAGTAGTAGCACTAACAACAACAGCAAAAACAACAACAATATAATAATAAAAATTATAATAGCATTATTTTTAACAACAACTACAATAATAACAATATGGTCGTTGTTGTAATTATTAATATCTTGCATGTACTTGTAGAACTTTTGTGATTAAGTGCCACATTGCCTATGTAAAAGAATAGGCAGTGATGGCTGGATTGAGAGAAACATGTGGGGACGTACTGTACTGTATATGGCACCTGGAAAGGAAATCTCGTACGACAGGAGCATAACAGTCTTTAGCAAATTAAATCAACTCCAGGTAGCAACAGGTCGTAACCCATCGTCATGTTTCACCCAGTCAGTACGTAAGACTCGGAGGCTGCATATTGTTAACAGGTGTAGTCTTCGTAGGTATAGTACAATTTCTGTTCTTTCCAGACTGGCACAGTAGAGTCCAGCCACACTGAGACCTCATGGTACTGGTGCAGCTTGAATCATATTGTCTCTTTTACTGGGCCAAGTTTGAGCCCAGGGATGAGACTTTCAAAATAGTACCATAAGATGCCTTGGAGCTATTGTAGATTGTGTTTTTCTGGATGGGGATGTTTGTGGACTAATTATTGCAGGTGCAAAACAACTTTACTTTTTAAGATGTCTGGGTACCCAAGGGAAGCAGTCACAGAGGAAGGTATGCAGACTGCTCAGGAGCTGCATTTATAGAGACTGCAGCAGTGCCCAGTCGCTTCCAGGCCTTTCTGGACAGGAGCTGGACACTGAAACTTTGGAGTGAAAGGAGAGGACTAACATACCCCAGAGAGCCCAGCAGCCCACTCCCCCTAGTAAAAAGGCACTATTGACTCAGTTATTGCAGTACAGACAGTGTGGGGCAATAGGAAATCTCATATGATGCCTGCCTAGTGCCCAGGTTGCAGACCTCCCTGAGAGAGTGGACAGGTTCCTGGACTGAGCTTGGGTTGATCCAGTTGCTATGGTCCACGCTGCAACAGATGACAATAGGAAAAGGCAGTCTGACTATTCCGTAGGACAAATGTAAAGATTAAGCTCGTTAACTGAGGAGCAAAAAATAAATCCACAGTACAGTATTCTTCTTAGGAAGCGGAATGAGCAAATCAAGGGAAATGAGAGGAAATATGGAGATTTAACTTGTGACTGAATGGTGAGAACAAGAAGTGGGATGTACAGGAGGTCTGCGGGACATCAGTATCCTTCTGCAGCAAATGGGACTCATACACGTAGGAGGGATTATACCGGGACCACATGGAGAATTACATGTAAAGAGGAGCTAAGGAGGACTGTACTGCATGTAACTAGGAACCTGGGGAAGGGGACTCCTAGCAGGCCAGGTCAGGTGGGATCAGGAAATCCCATCTAAGGAGGGACTTAAAATAAACAGCATCACTTTTTAAGTCTAGAAGCATAAGGATTAAAATGCAAGAACTAAAGATTACCATATTAACATGGAACATTACATGATTAACAGAAACGTAGCCAAAATGGAAATATATATAGTAGTTCACAACTGTGCAATGTAGACCTTCTAATGCAGATATGGGCAAGAAAGCAGCCTACCATATAATGCGATCAGGAAGGTAGTATAGTACCAAAGCTGGAGTTTGTCATTGGAAGGCCTCAATTTTCCACACATAAATGGGGATCTTTTGATGTTTGATAAAAAAAAAAACAATTTTTGCGATTGAAATGGTTAATGATTGCTTCTTAACTTGGTATGTAAAAACACCAACTAGGGAAAATACTTTTATTGATTTGATCTTTTCAAACAGGATATAATTAAGGGAACAGATGTGACAGAACCACTGGGTAATTGCAACCGTAACATAGTAAATTTTGATGTATAGCTTGAATCTCTAACGAATGTGTGTAAAAAGGGTGATTATAGAAAAAGAAAATGATGGAGGAATGAGACTGAGATTATAAGCAGCGAGCTGGGGAGAAAATAATTAAGAATCAGTTTTTTTTAATAACTAATTATGGGGAAGTCTGAGAGAGGAAAAGTTTAATCTACTTGCTCTGCAGAAATAGCATGGATTCCACATTTCTTTTCTTTTCATTTTTCTTTACTGAATTTAGAACTACAGGCAAACTACCACAGTGTTTAGAATGGGGTATAGTTTTACTGCTGGGTAATACGTTGTAGGCATTTGTCGTGGTCTATATCAATGGATATCAATGGAGACCAAAGGAAGGCAAAAATTGTATTTTTGAAGTGTCTGTAGGATCAGGAAAATTCCAATATTCCACAGATGCAATTTAAAAATTCCAGATTCATAGCATACATTTTTGAATAAATGTTTCATGGACAGTAGATGTTTTTGGAATACATTTCTTCTTCAGGATCATAAAATACCTAATGCAGAAAATGATTGATGTGATCTGATAATATAAAAACAGAAAAAACTGGAAAGCAATTGCAAATTAGAGAAAAAGACAAATACACAGATTTCAATTTCCTCATGATTGTGACGAATAACCAGTATTGTATTGTAATACATTGAAACATGGCAAGCATATTTTATAGAAGACCATAATAACAGCCCTTTATTATTATATATTATTGAATATCTCAATTAATAATGAGGAAGTCTGCTTATGTTTCCTGTCAGCCTGGCGTTTACTAACCACATCCTTCATGTGACATGCCCTTATAACCATAAAGCCATAAACTTTACTTTTGTACATATCTAAAACTCCACAATGGCCTGTACATTTACAGGCCTTGGGACAGTGTGGTACTTTTAATGGGTTGCAAGACAACCATTGACTTTGTTGCATTTCAGTTGAATACTGTATAAGGTGGTGTTTCATTTTTACATAATACTACAGGATAAATGTATGTTGCATAGTTTGTAATGCATCATTTGTCCTAGAATTCTAAAGTTATTTAGTTCTGTGAAAATCTAGAACACGTGGGACAAACTCATTAACACATTATGCAATGGCTATATTTTTTTCTTTAAAATGAGCTACCGTTCTTCATTGCCATCTGATCCTTTATACATAGATTCACGCAGAAATTATGCAATAAAATATCTTAAAGAAGTAACAATGTAATTGATTCTTTGTACTTATGCAATGTGGTGACACAGAGCGCAGAATGGCATTGTTGCAGTGTAATTATGTTTCGTGGTTTTTTTCCTGAGTCAGCTATATATACCCGTGGACCAAATTAATACAACAAAAATGACAAACAAAGGAATCACTGTGACAGAAATTTAAGCAAGAGACTGTAGACTGAGGAAATGAAGAGGAATATAAAAAGGCAAAGGAACATAAAGCATTAAAGAAACACAGCATCTGGATGCAAATACCAAACCGCATAAATGCTTTTGTGTCACTTTCTTGCTTTTTTGAAAATTCATAAGAAACTGCTGAGAAAGTAAAACACTAATTATGCTTATGGCAGACAATCCAATCTATAGTCTCTTGATTCCATTATTGAATAGTGCTGAAAACTACAGGAGTACTTAAAATTTCATAACAACCCTAAAAAAAACACAGGTGGCATTAATCAGCAGTTCCTTTACTTGCAACTGACAAAGTACTGCACATACAGAAATAAAATAAACACAAAGAAGAGCTGGAATCTGAAGACTGTTATTTCACGTTCAGGTGACAGGTCTTTCTCCTCCACTACAGGAAGACTTTTAAAAATGCTTGCACCTGCTCCAGGTACTATAAAATTTACAAACCCACTGACATGATTTACTCTCAGCTTCTTTATTTTCCTGCTAATCCCTTTCATCCCGGACATTTAAACACTTAGTGTTGCAGTGTGCCTGTGTCACCACTGGCAATCACTCAAAGCAATGAGCAGAGACATTGACAGACTGCACGGGCATTAATGCAGTCAGGGATCTTGTACCATGTTAATTTATTAGCCCCTGTTATGCAGACTAGGGGGAAATGGAAGGTCTTTTTGTACACTAAATGCACTAAGGAGTGTCATCCATCAAGGCATTGATTTGTACCAGCAAACTCTTCAACGCAAGTATTTTGTGTTTGGTGAGTTTTCAAATAAAGTTATGGTGGAGGGAGGGGGATCAGTAGGGAGTTCCTTTTCTGACTGCCTCTAGTCGTAAAAAGTAAAAAAAAAAGTTTATCACTACATAATAAAAGCCAAAAAGTAATATAGGGTACGGTATAAAATCTTTAATACTGATCAGATAGTGAAAAAGACCAGCATTCAGTTTCCTTTTACAATTGGTTGTACTATTCCAAGGGTGTGACGCTCCACCACAAGACTTTTGGGGTTTTTCTCAGGAGTGTAAACTAATTAGAGCATTTTTATTTCTAGATCTTGACTCCATCACAGCTGTATGTCTTCATGCTTTTGGAGATATTGTAATTTCAATGTAGTGCTCAGTTAGAAACTGTTATCCTGGGAACTCAGCTAGGATGAAAGTACATTCAATTCAATCACAAGCAGCTTACAGCAGAATGATTTCCTTGAATCCAAAGACTTCAAGGAAAGGAAGTTTGGGGGGAAAATGCCTGTATTATTAATAATGTAATGTTTATTTTCTTAAAAATCATTTGTTAAGATAAGTTAAGACCTGTTAAAAAACAACTTGCGTAAAATCTATTTCTTGTTTCCAACTATATTTAAAACAGGAGTAGGAGAACTAATAAACTCATATATTAACAGTTTTCTTTTCCTGCAGCTTTTAATTACTTATTCCTGGTGATTAGTGAATGATAATGTCTTTTGAGGCTTTTTCTTAAAGAATGATTGAAATGCTTTTAATAACAGAGTCCTCTTAAGTGCGTCAGCCTGATTGCTATATTAATAGTATTATAAGCAAAGCTTTCCAACCTTTGATAATACTGTTTTTTTATTCTTTAATGCAAAAGCTATGGTTTCAGCTCCTCTGTATTTGCTGAAGTAAGAAAGCAATAAAAATCCAATTTACAGAATTCCCTAATGACCACAGTACTGTATGTTAACATTGTAGTGTGTGCTGGAAATAAAAAAATGTACAGTATGTAATTGTTAGCCCATTTAAAACAGTAAGTATTCTTCGTGTTTGTCAGATCTGTTTTTGTAAGCTCACGAAAATGACAGTTTATTAAAGAACTGGTTATCACTTCTAGAAGACCTTCAAAGGAGCGCCCAATGCATACAATCATCTTGCTTAGATTCAAAATACAGAGAAAGAAGAAAGCAAGAATGCTGACAGGAATTTTGAAGATTTGACACTCACAAGAACAATTGTGGGGGGGGGGGGACTTGAAAGGTTTGTGTTTCAAGAAATGACTGAGCACGATCTTTCTTTCGGTCTTTCTTCAAAGGTTTTTGTTTTCCTACAGTATCACATGTGGTTGGTGACAGCTCATTGAAATCTATCAAAAACTAATTCTTCCATGGTCTGGCGTTGTCATTTTTCTTTAAAGAGAAAAAGAGTGACTTGGGGAGTATTTGAAACAAGACAGCTGGCAAGAGAAACTAGCTCCACACATCATTCTGAGTCCTGATATCTTATCTTTAACCTTATCTGCAGCTCCCATCCTCTCGGCACATCTGGGATAGCAAACAAGGCCTACACTTCCCGATTTACCCTAGCTTGTAGTCATCGGGCAGGAAGTGACCCATCTCGTAATCTCTGCGTGTTTTGGCGATCTGCTTCAGTAGGTTTGTCTTGCTGAAGCCGTATCCGTTCAAAACAGTGCCTCCGAAAACGAGCTTCCCTCCAGCATACATCTGTTGACAAACAGACAGGAAAAAGGCCTTACAGTAGAAAAAATAGGCCTGGACAACACCATAGTTTCCTTTTTCCTGTTTTTGGTCATGGGACATCTTGGCTGCTATGTGTTTTGTCACAATGCTTAAAAAAAGCCCCAAGAAAAGCTGTAGGCTTACAGTATTTTATGGGATCTGCTTTGTCAGAGCCCCTACCTCTCTTTTGTGCTCTCGTACATGTTTGATCAAAACAAGAGCTCTTTTCATGAGAACAATAACCTTTTAAACACACAGCCTCAACCTTTACCTTAATCATTTGCCAATTTAATAATAGGTGCAAGATATCAGGAGACAGGGAGAAAAAAATTCTTGGACCTGGGAATGTTTTGAGGTTGGGTCAATTTTATGTTAAATATATGCAAAGGAAGAGTACTTGAAAATGGCAACTGTGCGTAAAAGCAAAACAATAGCAAAACTAGGTGTTCAACTGTATAGCATTTACTGTAGTATATCAAATACGTTCATTGTGAAAGAGCTGAAAAGAACAGAAATTGTTTGCTACATGGCTGACAATATCACTAACTTCTCAGTAATGTTCCAGTCACTGCTAGTCTACTGGTCCACTGCTGAACATGTCTTGGAAGATTTTAAGGTTTCAGTCTGCTATACAGTACAATTCTTGTGCAAACCAATTGCTGTTTCATTACTGGAACAAATACATATGTTTTTTCTGAAAAAATATAACAAGCAAAATATGATTGCTTAAAACTACAACAGTGCCAGTGTAATATAGCAAGAAATTGTGGTTGGAATGTCTGATGACGTGTGTAAAGTAGCACACGTGTAGCACAAGTACAGAAATACACACACATGGACTTCAGTTAAGTATAATTACGGTAGTCACCTACATTGAAAAATTCCCAGCTGAGGCTTTTCCAATTTACCTGGGTTTCCCACTTTCTTGTTCCTTTCCTCTGAAGTGACTAACTGTCACAGACAGTTAAATGTCATGTACAGTATATACAAGTACAGAAAACACCTTGTCATGAATTTTGATTGAGACTTCTGGAGATTTTGAGCCCACTGCTATTTGTGAAGCCAGAGGACTTTAAATGGCAGAGTGGTCTTTTTTTCCCTTGTACTATTTCACTAAATAATGTTGCATGTTGCACAGTTAGCTCCAGAAGTGAGATATTGACACAGTATGATAAAAAAAATTACCACTCCCTTTGTAGAAGTTCAGTAACCTGCAAGACGCAGTAATCTCAAAATTAAAACAACTACAGTATGTTACCCAAGTAATTCAGGTGAAATGTTGGCATTAGTTAAGGAAGATTTAACTTTTCTGAAAACATCCTGTGACTCCCATGCTGATGAAACATTTATTATTTGAAAGGCATAGCAAATATTTTTCCTTTTCTTATATGAAAGCATGAGCACAATGGTTCCAACACTGACAGTGCTTGAAATTGGACAACCTCAAAAGGAAATTCTTTTATTGATGAGGAACCCACATTTTGCTCTGTGAATAGCACTGTGGCACATTTTAGTTCACAGAAAATTTTCTTAAGAAACACAACGTCAAAGAACTGAGTTGTCATGCCCAACACTAAGAAATCATAGATCAAATAGACCAAAGAAATATGGAAATTCAATAAGTGAATAACTAAGAAATGTATTGTACTTAACAACCGCCAATCATGCTTTATATAAGCCAGTGATTTTTACACAGATTTGTTATTTATACATTGTACTCTATGAAAATACCTGGTTATAAAATGCTAATTAAGATCTACAAATCATGTGTTTGTATGAAATTAAACTTATTACAACCTTCTTTGCCCAGTGAGTACTTACTAAGTGTAACTATACACTCTGCCAAAACCCTTCCTTCTAAAAATGTTTTAGTTTAATATTATCTAGATTAGTAGTTTGAAATATTTTTAAAATAAATCTGAGTTTGAATCTTGTCCAAACCATTCTATTCATGTGGTCTATTATCTGACATTTTCGTCTATTATACAAACAGCCCACAATTCAAAATTTAGCAGAAAAATGCAAAGGACATAAATGATAGATGTTGGCCACTTGGGGGTGAAGAAAGCTGTACAATCGGTTACTTTTAGCCATAAGAAAAAAATGTCATACTGTATGTACATTAATAGCTGCTGTTGATGGGACCACAAATGTAATGCATTGTCTTCTATCTATTCCTGATGCCATGGAAAGTTGTAAGTTGCTGTACTAGCAATCCTCCCTGAATCAGGCTACAGAAAGCAGAGCCAGCTTGTCCAGAAAGAAGCCAAACTCAAGGAAGGATACACTCCACCTCCCTCAGCTCCACCCTGCTGCCTGTCCCGAAGGAAAGAGGTGAAAACGAAAACAAAAACCGAGCTGAACCAGCTAAAAACACCCACAGTGCTTTGCTGACTGTCACAGCACAAATAAGTGACATATGGTGCAGTTTTCACTCTGGTACCTACCAATCAGTAGATGTTGATCAATGAAACATTTGTGCCTTGGAGCGAGATCCTGAGCACCTTTGACTGATATTTTTTAAATGCTAAGTAGTGTTTTTTTTAATTTTCTTGTTACCTTTTGATCCTTGTGCAGCAAAAATTGAATTACTGTCCTTCTGCAATATGGGATATTGGCATGCTCCATAGATGTGACCCACCCTGTCCATAGTCATGGAAATGGCTCATCTAATGTCTCCTGAGTCTGGAGGACTTAAAGTGGTAGCAGACGTGGCCAGAGCGTGGGAAAGCAAGCTGATGTAGGTGACTTCACAGGAGACCTAATTGTTGGTGCACGTGCCTCTGGTGCATTGCCAAAGGCAGTGGTAGAGCTGGCCAATGTTTCAATTCAAACAGAACGAAAAATGTACACACAACAGCTGAAGGTAAACAAGGCCTCAAGACACCACTGACAGCCCCTTCATGTCAAGCAGCACAGTTTCAGCTGCTGCTCAGTGAGTGGACCCACATATCTGTGGACATAGAGCAATCAATGCCATGACAATCTGCGGCTGTACTCGCCACTGTAGGGGGACTGTTCTGCTAGTAGGGCAGTTCTCTAATTCTTTAGCAGGGCAAAATGCTTTACAAAGAATACGTTTAGAAATAAGTTCAGAAATATTATCTTCCTAAGATGATGGCATATCTACTTCTTTGGGAAAATGAGAGGGTGTTTTTGGAACTGTACTGTAACAAATTCCTAAACGTCTAATGTCCTAAACAGAATAAACAGCAAATCACGAAACACTGGACACCACTGCATACTGTAAATGGACATTGTAAATTGAGAACAGGATGCACATCTTTACACAACAGGTTGCATGAGTATGGAACAAGCTACCCTGCCATATTGCTGAAGCTGACACCCTTGTTTCTTTCACAAAATACCTGGGTGAGATACGTGGCTCAAGCTACTAACTACATAACACTATCATTTGGGATGGGGAATGTTCTCCTCTTGTTTGTAACCATTCTTACATTCTGAATTGCAATTACAATACACACAGGAATAGAATCCTTTGGAGGTGTACCTTTCTTTTCTATAAAAAAATTGCAGTGAGTCAGGCACTGATGAGGGAGGCGGAGAGACAGAGAGTGGGGGACAGGAAACAGGAAGTTCTGGCTCAGGAATAAATACGGCTGAACTAATCAGAAAGGAAAATTCCATTCTTCTGCCCGAGCTAGAACTGGATGTGGAATAAAGGGTTTTGTTCACAAGTCTGATAGAAATAATTCTGGTCTGTCCTTGAAAGTCATGGGGCCCCATCTTTGACCTTTTCTGGAAGGGGAACTCAAATAAATGGTACTGAACAGCAGCAATAAAACTCTTGGGCCAAATTTCTTATTTTATTTCCTTACCCTCAAGCTCCCCACTGAGCAAAATAGCGACTGTCTGGCACATTTTAAATTTAGAATCCTCAGACATCCACTAAGACTAATGTCTTTTTCCTCCTTTAATTTATTGTAATAAATGTCTTAAGTAAAGCTTCCATGTTTTTCAGTCCATCTACTGTAACCACAAAGGCTGCTGAAAAGGCTCAGTAAGTTTATGTCACAGCAAAATAGCACTATACAGCATGTATACATTTTCAGCACTAATTAAAAATACCTTATATACACAAACCCCGAAATTCCATTCGGAAGACGTTCACCTATGTTTTACATGTTTTCCTCCTTGAAAGGTTCATGTCAAAGAAATACATTTTATTGCTTTAAATGTAATTTATTTTAATTCCAATTTAATTTTTATTCCAATTAAAAGTCACATACAGAATATTAGGAAGCCTATTCTGACCCAAACTATCTCAAATATATGAAAAATATCTGATGTAACATCTATAAAACTAACATTATCTTATATCAGTATACATGTATTTATCTGAATTGTGGCTGTTTTATTGCACGTTTTATACAGTGTGAAATATTTTAGTAGTATTGGAGTAATTAATTATACCAATGTTTATCCACTATGCTAATTATATGGAGTGTATATACTGCACAACATATATAATAAATTATTTCCCGTATAAACATTACAGTATACACAGTCGAATTGTAATATGTTAATATTACACAGTATACTGTAATTAAACCCATGTTGTTTATGACAAATTGATACTGATACAAAACTTTTGAAAACAAAAATAAAAGTTTCTACAGAGAATGCATAACACTGAAGGAAATATGATAAAACTGTATCCCGACTAAATTATTTTTAACTAATTTGTGTGAAGCTGCTATCTAAGAGACTTACAGTGTGTTTCTATCCGTTTATACAGTGGGGCATTCGACTGCAGCCATCTGAGCGAATATCCTTGCTAATGTGTAAAATGACAGTGCCCTGCTTGAGATCTAAACTCAGAAACATCCCATTATGAGGTTTGAGCCCCTAGCCACACTTCTGTCTCACACGCTAAAATGTTACTACGAATCAGTGGTGTCAAAATGAAGAAAATCGCTTTTTTTTCTGAAAAACAGAAAAAAAAATCCATTCAAAGTAGCATCGCACATATTCAATTAAATTTTACATTCTAACTAATGACTCAAGTTATTGTATTTCGATGTGAACATCAGCAAGGTAATGTCACCTCTCAGCTGCTTATAGCAGAACACGTCATGTTTGATTGAGCTTTCCCAGTTGGCCAACACACATTAGCTCAACCTGCACTGCTCTGAACCAGGCCTGTATTTTTTAAAAGGCATTTCACACAAAGGAGGGAAAAAACATACGAATCAAGGTCATAGCGGGCCCCTCCACCCTTACACAGGAAGAGAACGCCGAGCACAGAAGGGTTCCTCCAGCCTGCCAGTACGCAGCCTTGCCCTTTATTGCTCACAGGAATTTCCCATCGAACACAACAGACACCAAGGGAGGACCCTGCTTCACACAGGAGAGCTGCAAATCCTCAGCCTAAACATTTGGTGTCCTGAACTATGCAAGCAACAAAAACAGAGGAACAGCAGACTTTGTAATAGCTGCTCTCTGATGTCAAAATTCCAGCATTCGCCTGCACTTCTCACACACCAAACATTTTTACACACGTGTGACATTGGACAGTGCAGGGCACACCAAGCATTTTCTACCATCTGTACTTTTTAGGGTGCCTCGATTTGTTCTATCAGGAATTGTATCTTATTATTTCCTGGCTATTTTTCTGTTGAATAACCAGGAAATCTCAATAGTTTTACGCATAGTGACTCTGTTTTGATCCTTTATAGTGGGTTTACAGCTACTGAGAGCTTACTAAAAATGACTGCTACCGTCTCTCCAACATGACCGATCCACAAATTAAATTGAAACTTGAACTTTGTCATGCAATATCAGCACAATTCCCAACAAAGAGAAGTATCACCATTTACAGACAGTCATCATTTGAAAAGATGGGTTCCAGATCACAATGAAAAAAGATTGACATAAAAACATACGGGAAATATGAGTAATATATAGATAATCCAAGAATCAATGGTACATATTGTGTACATGTTGATAAATGCTTTCATAACATCATCATTTGCCACCTGTAAAATCGGAGGTTCAGACTCAACACACTTTAGATACCTCCAGCAGCAGAACAAGATTAATAATCATAAGATAACAGAATGTTTGAATTTACAGCTGCAATAAAGTGTGATAAAACTGTCATCAGTCTGATACAAATGCATCCAATACAATTGGATCAAAAATCGATTAGATTTCTTTTATATTTCCCTTTTTGTTATGTATTGCTGTTGTAATAAGAAAGTGAACACTTTCTGCTGCACTGCACCTAAACAAGTAGCTTTGCTTTTTAATTGCACTTTGAAAAAGGAGGGATGAATGCTGCAATACAGCAAAGGCTCCCTAAAGACACATTTCACAAAGTAAAGGGCGATCATGGCATTTAAAATAGCACAATAAAAAATACCAATAATTAAATCTGGGGCAGGGTCAGCTTTAAAAACCCTCTCCACTACTCAAGTTTACAAATCTTGACTTAAGGTAGAAAATACCCGAGAACAAATTATTACATATAAATACCATATTCTCTTTTACCAGATGGATCAAATCAAATTTAACAGAGTTGCCGAATTCAATAATAACAGTATTATGAGGAACGCAGAGTAAGAAACATTGTGTGCGATTGAGAAAGAGGAGACAAGAGCATGTTTCATCAAACAGCATGAGACTAACAGTTTCACCTTGCTGAGCACTGAACAGCAGGTATTTGCCTTACACAGCTGTGTACATGAAGACAAGTGCCCCCAAAGTGTGATGGATGCAGGCGGATTGTTGAAATTATCTAGGGCTCTTGCTGGACACAGATGCATAGGAAACTTCCAAACTAACAACTGAAGCAAGCTTTGCCATAATTGAGTAGGGACTACACAACATTTTCAGTCTAAGATCTCATCTTCCAGAAATTAATCTGATGACAAAGCTTGACTTCTTACCAGCAAAGTTCCCTGGCTGACATTGTGTCTCTCTACCAGGAGAGGAGTCGATGTTCCTGTCGAACGTGATGCTGTGTTGATGTCATACTTGATCAGCCTACAGGGATCCTGGCTACACTGGGAAACAAAGACAAAAAAGTCAAACCTCAGTAACATTGCTTCTGCTTGGCCAGGAATAAACTGATGCAAACTCTCACAGACCCGTCTGCTGTCCTGTGACTAACCACTGAGCAGGGAGAGGAGAAGGCACGGACTCGATCGTGATGCATCCTCTGCAGGACACGTTCAGGAGCCTGGGAGCCACAGGGTTTGAGTGAGGAGGAGACACAGATGACTATTACATGACCCTGAGGAGACTCTGAAGCTCGAGTGAACACATCAAACTCCAGATCGGTGACCAGGGGGATTTTGTCAGAGCAGCAGCAGACCAAACCTTCATAATCCTTAGACAGGAGTCGGCGAAGTATTGCAGGACAGGCGGTAAGGTGAGAGGCCCAGGAAGGCAGAGCACAGAGGGAGGTGGCCTGGGGCTGAACTGCTAACTTCACCCTGGGAAAAATGATCCTTTGATAAGGACACTTTTTCTTTGTTTTCCCAAAGATTCACATGTAACTCACCAACTGAAAAAAAATATTGAGCTGAGAGGCATTTGAGAACGTCTTTAAAACACTGAGATTAAACCTTATCCATTTTTCTTTAAAGGAACCAAGGAGACTTCTTTAATAGCCAGATAAGAGTTTCACTCATCTGGAAATAAAATATGGAAAACAACCTTCTCACATCCATTCAGATAATGTTATTGCTTCCATTTGTTCTGTTCTGTAGGCCGATACTGGCCAGCTGCTTTAACAAGCATGTGAGGAAGGAGAACTAGAGGCTAGTTAAGGTCAAAGTCAAGTCAGTTCCACATTAAACATATTCAGCAAGTCAACAGAGAGCACCATCTATAGCAAATGCTTGATCACACAGAAGGCCTGGCCAAGAAGAGCTTACTACAGAGCACAGAGTTCAACAAGCTAAACCACAGATGAGTGCATCCAATTCAGAGGACAGATCTTTCACACTACAGGAAGTAGCACAAGCCACTGGGGAACCCTAATGAGCAGCTAAAGCACAGAAGACCTGTGGGTGAAGACAGGGTCAGAGCGGGGAATGCAGCTTGTGGCTGGCCAACAGAAAGCCTGTTTCCTCTTCAGGGGTACAGGTCTGAGCACTCCCTTGTGCACCGCCTCTCTGCCAGTGTCTTTCCTGGGGCTAGTCCAAGCAGCCTTACGCCTCCATATCGGTGGGGCAGATTTCACATCAGGGGTGACTTCTGTACCACCAAGTCCTGAGGGAAGGACAATAACACAGCCCCTGCTGAGTCTGATTGTTAGGGGGCAAAGTACATCATTTAGCAACAAGACAGCAGGACAGCTTTATTCAAAATCAGAACCATAGAACACCTAGGAATCCGTTTGGGTTGGAATTATGCTATTCCATGATTTTTATCATTTTCAAAATGGCATTATCATTCACCCAAAATACCATCTTAGCTACCACAAAGAGCCTTTGAAAATAATCTTAAAATCTTTTCTTGCATCAGAACATAAATGAGCATCCATTGCTTCTCCAGATTTTTCTACAAATGCTTCAAATGTTATGGCAAATGTGTCCAGTCCTAAATGCACAAATGCACAAAGTTATATATGATACAATTCACTCTAAAAAAACATTTATATACTGTATGTATATTATTATATAATTATAAAATGTAGGATCTGCTACTGCAATTATATATAACTACAGTACCTAGTTTTTTTCTTCCTTTTGTGCATAATCCATTTCAGATTCTTTCTTTATTAAACGTAAATGAGATGCAATAATCTCTGGTTCTAAAATATTTCTTTAAAAAGGCAAAGGCATAAAACAGAGGAGGGTAATCTTTAAAGTTTCTAAATTAAATTCGAGATGTCTCTTCATATCTAGCTCAATCGGAAGCAACTGGATTGTCAGGTGAGCATTTGACAGCTCATGCTGAATCCTTATTCATGGAAAAGAACTTAAAATCAAAAGAAAAACTAATAGTTTGAGAATCAGATTAAACATTCCTGAACTACTGAATAAAATAAAGTGCCAACTGTACAAATCCAAACAAAACCTTTCGCTTGCCTTAAGACTTTATAATGGATTACCTTACACAATAGCAAACACCACTTGTCTAAAGCTTTAGTTCTCTAAATATCAACTGACTCCATTAACTTGTCTTTATAGTATTAAACTACCAATTTATAGTTTTGCTCTCCCATATTTAATGCCAATCTTAACTATAACTAATTTCAGTGACAGACTGCCACTATCTGCTGCTCTCTTCTAATAGATATTTGCATACACAGTATTGTGTTATTTTGCCTAGCTGTGACCTCATACACAAACACCCCTATCTCTGTCTTAAAGAACATTATGATCCACGTAATACCTGTGGCAACAAGATAATATTCCATCCATCTCATGGATATTTCTTGGATTTTCTTTTTGAGGACTGGCAACTCAGCACAAATATCCACTTTCTTGTACTGTGCTGTGGGAGAATTTGATGCATTCCCCCTGTGTGCAGGGGATTTTACCTAGCACAAACAGAAGATATTAAACATGGCAACAAAACTGAAAGGCTTCAAGCTATCTCTGGGAAGAAAACAAATGTGTTGGATCAATCATATATATATATACTATCACGTGCTACCTATAGGTATCTTAAAAGATCTTAGAATATTTTATTTTTTTAAAATCACATGAATTTACACATACATGCATGCATATTACATCAAAAATGTAACAATATGTGATAGAATAGTGGACTTCTACAGTGTGTAAAATAATTTCATTAGAAAGGCATTCATTACAAATATGGCTGTAATATCAACTGAAGCATCATTATTATTCCCAATTTCGCCCATTAATCATTTACCTTATTGTGACAAATGGAAATATGTTTTTGTGCAGTAAAGGATGTGAGGAATATAACATTAAAGGCATTGTTTTTGTTGAGCTCTCCAGTTACACAGCTGGAGAAATAAAAGTTGACCATATTGAATCCCACTGGCTCCGAGGTCCCCTTGCTAGTCCTGTTAAATGAGTGCTATAAATCTGAGAGAAGCAAACCTGGTTATTACTTACTGTGTCTTGCTCCCTCAGGTGCAAGGTCACAGCCTCATTGTGCCAGGTAAAAGTCAGAGACATGGAGGGGTAGCTCCCAATCTTGAGAGTTATATGGTCATTTATCTGGAAATAGACAACACCAGAATTAGGGCAGGCCTGTATTGTTTTGTATAGGCATTCATTGTCAACTTTTATGTACTGTAAAACTAAGAAGTCAAAACTACATAAAGCCGGAAAGTCTGACATGCATATCAAGTGGTACGAATTTATTAGACTAAGAAATCAAAAGGCCTATGAAACAACTTTCAAAATGTTCAGCTCTCTTATGTTTTCTGCCAGAGGCAACATTTTATTAATATAATTCCATTCTACAGCTGACATTTTTCTTCACATTTTTAAGGGTTTTTCTACCTGGTGCTATCTAATTGCTTGTCAAGATATAAAGAATATATATACACTGCGATATTCACTGAAATATAATAGTAGACATGGAAAATCAAAGACATTTTTGTTATTTTTATTTGAACAAAAATAAATTTGTGTGCGCTGAGAGATTCCCTTAGTGTCGCACATTTTGTGTACAGACATCCAAATCAGGCAGTGTACTCCAATATAAGGTACAAAGTGATGGCATAGTAAATTTGGGCTTAATGTGATCTTTTGAAAAAAAGACTTTATTAGGCTTGAGGTCCCCAACCCTGATACTATAGTAGCCCTGTGCTTTTTTTCATTCCAGATAAGCACTTAATTACTGAGGCCAACTGAGCCTTTAAATGGGCTGTTTGCTTGATTAGACATTTTTAACTTAGTTTCAAAAAAACCTGGCTAATGGTACTTTGTTGCCAAGATGTCTGGCTCAAAGGACTCTATAGTGAAGAAGACATCTGTAAGCCATGTATTAGGTATATATTTTTAATATTCTAGCAGTTAACTCTTTTATGAATTAAACAATAACTTATGAATCTTTTGTCAGTAACAAATAAATATACAGCCTTCATGTTTCACAAATTGTCTGTGTTATATTTACTAACACTTAGCAAGCACATCATCTGTGTTTTGCTTATAAAGTAGCAATAGATGCCTTGTAAATGTCTGGTCTTTCATAAAACTGAGTTTTGTTCTTCCCTAACCTGCGCTCTAAAGAGTACTAAATACTATAGGTTACCAATTAATGATATTCAGACACAGGTGGGACTGACACTTTATCTAAAAGGCAATCATTCTGTGTTTGGCATGGAATGAAGAAAGGTCTGAAATGCATCCTCTAATACAGGTTGATGTTAATTACCAACCCCAATATGAGCTGATTTTCTTTAAAAATGCCTAATCAAGAAAAAAAACATTTAAAAGTGTGGGTTGATTAGCTTGAGTAATTAGGACTCAGTATGAAAACTAATGGCTAGTCCTTCAGTCTCAAGGTTAAGAACCAGTAATCTCAGGGGTCACTTCAGCTGAAGGACTATCTCTGTTCCTCTATTACTCACACACTTGATAGTTGTGAAGAGCTTCAGGCACTTGTTTTGTCTTGAAAAGCCAGCTTTGTATTGTGTTGCCCTCTTTATCCAGTAGAACTCCTTCTTTTTCATTAAGAATCAGTGCTAAGTTACTGGACCTGTAAGAACAGAGCTGGTAAAAGTTATATGTGTATTTTTCTACATCATCATAATTTTAATCATCACAATAGAAAACTGTTAGATACTTACTGGCACCTTTTTATAGTTTTAGGTTTTGTAGTGTCACTGACTACTATTAAGACCTAAACTAATGGTCAAAAGTTATCAAATGTTCCTATCTAAATCTTTTTTTCCTTCTTAGCAAATTCTAGAAACTTGTATAGTTTAGTAACCTACTGCATCACAGAATACTTGTTTCCACAATAAGTCTTTTCACCTCTGGCTATTTTTGTTTTCACTCTTAAATTACTCAGAGAAGCTTTCAGAGACATTTATGATAATACTGAAGTCCTGGTTAAGATCACACCTGGAACCAGGCCAGATACTTCACTGTCCAGAAAATTCTCCCCTTTAAGGAAACAAGAAAACAACTTTCTGTACTACTACAGGGAATACAATACCTGTACTTGCGTGGGTGGTATACAAACCCCAAACCCTTTGGAGTAAATGAAACCAGCAAAGTATCATAGGGGTGGTCACTGAAGAGGTTTGTGTAAGTGCCACTTCTTGTTACTGGACAGGGCACCTGGCAAATAGCCACATGGCCAGAAGGATAGCAGTCAAGAATAAGACACCATGTACAATGAGAGCTTCAGGACTTCTACAGTAGATTGCCGAGGAAACTGTGTAGGCAGGAAGCCTGTATGAGTAAACCTGTTCTTTTATACTATATAGAGTATATAGACAACAGTAAGATGTAAAAAGCTGTACTGTATATAATGAGATCCCATTAGCTCACACGAAAAACAAAACTCTTTCACTAGACATTCAGACTATTTCTTTCAACAAAGCTTAACAGGTAAACCATTTCAAATCTTCAGCAGCTGCGATGTAATAAATTACTGTGCTTTTTTAAATAGACAAAACACCACTTGTTAATGAATTTTCTTTTATGTTTTGGAAAATTGACAAAAAGAAACATTTACAAACTATAAAAAAGAAATTAATAATGTATGTGGCTAGGACTGAAAGTTGAAAAATGTGTACAGAGAAATCATCTGTGTAAGGCTTAAAATTAATGTATTAATTGTTGTTTTCTTGTTTGGTGAAACAGGTTAGATTTGCCAAACACGTTTAATGAATTACTATTCCCCCTTAACAGCATCAGAGCTGGCAGTGAGCATAAACCTATGTTAGCTGAAGCAGAAAATATATTGCACAGACTTTTTATTCTCTCTACTGTAAGTGGTCATTGCATTGAGAAATCAGAACAACTCCTTTGGGTGGACAATGAAAAACTCTAAACACTATAAGCCAGGCTATAAAACTGCAATGCTAGGTGACTATCTCAGGATGTCAGTTGAGTACACATTCAAGATTTACAAGTGTTTTTTAAATGTATTCTTATGTATCTGAATACTGTATGTACTGTAGCAATCAAAAACTAAATCATTGCATTTTAAACCAAGCTGAAAATGTGCATTCTCCTGGGTTAAGAAAAACAAAAGCTTGCAATCAAGATTCTTCTGGTCCTGTGTTCAGGTGTTTCTGATATCAATGAAAGCCCCCATTAATTCATAAACATGCCCGGCAAAACACTCAGTTTGGCTAACTGAGCCAGTCAATCCTGAACTACAAACAGGTTGCACCATTAAGAGGTTACTTAACACAATCTAGGATTTGGTGATATAAACCTCAGGAGACTGATATGATACACCCAAAGACTATTTGTGACTGGTTTGAATGTGTGTTTTTTTTTAGGTCAGTTCTGAAAAGGAAAACCTTGGCTTTTTTATTCCATTGTAAATATGAACAGTAATTCATCCTTATCTGTGTGACTGTTTGAAGCAGGGTAGATGTAAAAATTACAGCTTTGATGGATCATAAATCCTACTGTACTACAGAAGAGGAAGAGCTCTTGGTCCTGGTATAGGTAATGTGACATAGACAGGAAAGGATACTAAATGAAATTGGTGCCATCGGGCAGGGCGTAGTGCAGCTTGTGCAGTAAAATGCCCCCAAGGAGCCTGGTGCTAGGAATCACAGGCTGCAGTCTGTCTATGGTGGAGCTGGGGGTCTGAGTTCTGTTCTTATCCCCGTAAAACAGGAGAATCAGGGGTCTATCATGGCCCTTTTCTTTGTCCTCATCTTTCTGCTCCTTACTGGGGAACACAGGACAGAAATCCCTCAATCCTGGTAAACTTGCATTTTTCAGATTTCATACATTCTTCACCTCGCAACTCATCAAGAACAACTATTTGTTGTTCAAATTTAAAATTATTACAATCATTCACTTTGCTTTTTCACTGCTAGTGACAATGTTTTACTTGACTAGTAGACATCAAATGCGACTTCTGTGAAGAAGTGTCACCTATGATCAGTGCTGAATTTATTTCAATGTTAGCCCCATCAAAAATCAAAATGTTTGTATATCAAGAAAAAAAGAAAACATCACCTTTTATCATCTCAACATAACCTTGGAACAGTGTGTGAATTATTTTCTGTCTGAAGACTTTCAGGAGTGTCTTTAATTGTGGGTTAGAGCCAGATATTCTGAGCTGAGAGGTAACTGGTAGGAAATGCATTGTGACTACATTCTAGGGCTTGACATTCATTATGAAATGCACTGGCTAATGGAATTTAAAAATGACTCGCTCTTCTGAACTTTGGTTTACTATGTGCATGTAAAATAGCTAATGGAAGGAATTCTAAAAATAGATTACTGTTGTCTAAATGTACCAAACACTAGCACAAATGTTTAAAGATTCAGGGTATCTGTCCTTTTGTCATTTATGCTACACTGGCTCACAGTATCTTGTGTTTGTTTTTTATGAGTTTATTTGTTTCATTTTGATATGGTTTTATTGCTTTAAACCTACTTTTAAGTATATACATATCAAGAAATGCCATAAAATCAGAAGATCAAATGCAAAAATAAAACACATGGCGCTCAGCAGAAAGCCTAGAATTAAGGTAAACAGGAGACAGGACCTACATCTCTGACAGAATAGGTTGCAGCTTGTTTATGGCCCACTGGTACACTTCAAGAGTCTTTGGATTCATGTACACGAGAGGTGGGATATCACCGTTTTCTGGGAGGGAAGGAGAAAAACTGAGAATCACTTTACTTACCATACCATTTCTCATCACATTGGAGCCAAGTCAGTCACCAATTATTATTTAATTACACGCTGAAGAATACATTTTCCTGATTGGTAACAGCACTTCTTTTGCCCTGCACCTGCTTTGCGCTGTGCGCTGTGCGCATTTATCTCAGAGATTGATGGTGTGACTGGGAAAATATGCCTCTCTCCTGTGGTTTCAGCCTGCTGTACTTCATGCGTGCCTTCTTTCAAAAGCAATAGATGTTACTGGTAGGAATCCTTTCTTGTAATGGCTTTGTGCAGTAAATGTGAAGATAAAACCAGTGAAAAAACTAATAGCTTTTTGGAGAAAAAAAAAGAGAACTTTTACCTTTGTAGGCTAATGAAAAAGACAGGTTAGTAAGGTGTTCTTCCATGTACAGTCAAAGAGTGGAAGAAATAGTGAAGCAAGAACCTTGATCTGCCAAAATAAAACAAGGCAATAAATGGCTACACAGTGCCAAACCAGAAATTGTATGTACTGTAGATGTGAATGTAATAGGGTGGCATGGTAGTGGATAGCATTGCTGTCTCGTAGTGCTAGGTTACATTCCTGGGGTGCTGGCTGCATGATATTTGGATGTTCACCCAGTGTTAGTGTGGGTTTTCTCTTGGCACTCTGGTTTCTTCCCACAGTTCAAAGACTGGTAGATAAATTGGCTACTGGGAAAACTGGACTTTGTGTGAGTGTGTGCATGTTTGTGTCTGTGTGTGTGTGTGCCCCGTGATGGACTGGCGTCTAGGGTGTTTCCTACCTTGCACCCTCTGTTAGCCCTCTCCCCAATGACAGTATATGGGATAAAGCAGTTAGAAGAAGGGATACATGAAAGGATGTATACATTATATCATGTATTTTCTACATCATCTGTAAAGACGGGATTCTGTATTAGGTGACTCTTGCACAATACTAGCTGTGCATTTCATCCTGTAGGTTCTAGATAAATAGAAGGTCTAGAGACAGAAGCATCTGCCCATTTTTATAATTAAAGTTTTAGAATAGTAATATAAACTAAAAATAGAACAGTAAATATTAACCAAAATATAACTACTTTTTATAGATAATATTTTACATTCACAGATATCATATGATAGCTCATTTTGACTTGTGCCCACTGTCTGCTGGGACAGGCTCTGGATCAGTACAACCCTATACTGGACTAAGCAGCTTTTGAAAATGGATGGGTGCATATTGTGGATCTTGGTGGGAAGACCTGCTTTTCACATTATGATTCTATCTTGTTAAACATGTTTCTGTAGGTCACTTGAACTTCTGTTATGCTGTATGACAGTCTCTGAAGATTATTATACATTAATAATCAATTAAAAATATTATGTATTAGTTTAGAAATGTAGTCACAGTAGACAAAAACACAAAAATCTCCTTACTAGCAAAAACCTGCTTGTGATTACCATCCTAGGTCTTGGGAATCCCTGTTTCATTTCAGAGGTTCTTGTTAAATGGATTCATACATTTGTTCATCTTTCATTCAGCTTTAAGTGTTGTATATAATTGTAGCAAATTGTAGCTCTTTGAAGAAAGGAGGATAATTAATTCAGAACAAATTAAGATTTGTCACACAACGTGACGTATTAACGTGACCTCCATTTTATAATTTAATGTAAACAATGTCTGTTAAAAACTTGTCAAACAACAATAATAAAAATAAACTCTAAACTGCTCATGGCATCCTTGATCCTCAAAGACAGAATCACGAAACAGAAATGTTGGTGTGAATTTCTAAATTAAATGCAAGAGTCACTTTCATCACCACCATCATTATTATGTGCAGTATACTTTTATCCAAGACAGATTACATACCGATAATCGTTGTTTGGATAATTAAGAGAAAATTAAATCCTGTAATGAGATCATAATAGACACTACTAATGGTTTTGTGGGGTTTTAGTATTTCTAGCCAAAGAATTGATTGTAATCAGTTAAGTTTCCTGCTAATAATTCTTTGGAGGCCTACTGTCTGGGGAAACTGGGGAGATGGTTTTTGTTTCTGAATTAGTTTTAAATGCCTATGGCAATCCTACAGAGATATGGAATAGTCTTGCTCACAAAGGACATGACAAAAACGTAAGCCTGACATCAACCAAAATTTTAGAGAGGCAACAGAGGTGTATTTCTACTGTATACCAGTATGTTGGAACACAAAATTTAACATTTAAAATAATCCAATGTTTCTTAACATGAAGGAAAAGAACGCACCCAAGGCTTGATTCTCCACTGCTGACCTCTTTTTTACCCCCATTGAGCTGAGTTTCAGTCGTGCTGCTCTCAAAGATGTGGCTGATTCATTGCTTATGAGAACCTTGCTGCTTTGTGCTGGCACTCTGCTTTTGGGGACTGGCACCACACTGGTCTGTTTGCTTGAGCTCTTGGGGGCTTTAGTTGGGCTCTTCAGCAGCAAGTAGGGCCTGGTGCCAGGTGGTACAGTGCTCAGCTCCTCCCAGGTATAATGACACAGGTTTTTAATACCAGCAGGTAGCCACAGGTTCATCTCCTGGCAAACCTTTAGCAACTTCTCAATTTCTGCAAAGAAATGTGGAGCTCTTGCAATATACAGCTCAAAGAGGCTCTCTAGGTCCATGACTTTTCAGCTTTAACACCTACTCATGTACGATTGAAGGAGCTCACATATTCAGATCAGTCTAATCCTGTGAATTTGGCCTATAAATAGTTGCAGAATGGGAGGACATTATTTCCTAGAAGAAAGAAAATATGGTTATTTATACTGTACATAAAAAAGCCAACTTCAACACCACCCAATCAAAACTGAATTGTGTTAAATTGTCAAAGTTTTGGCATTGAGCAAGCAGAGGGAAATCCTTGTTTGCAGTGGTGAATCATTGAAATGAAATGCCATGACTAGTCAGATACTGAAAATGTACTTCAGGGTCAAGTTCTCCAAAGAGAATTAATGACAAGGATAATACTTGGATCTACATTGTCCACAAATCAGGCATTTCCTATTAGGCTATTTCAGCTTCAGGTAAGTGCTTTATAGTGGGAGAGTTCGTTGTAATACTGCCTACTTCTGAGCCAGTTATACAGCATCCTGTAAATTCTAAGATTGCTTAATGCTCTCCTATCAGAGTCAGCCTCCCTAGAAAACATTTGCTTAGCTCATACAATTTAATGATATCAGGCTCGAATGCAATATAAATTAACAAGATAATATATTCAATATAATACAGTACCTTCAATTTTACTCCTAACTGTTCCTCCCATTTTTATAAAAAATGTATTTGTGGACCAGGAAAATGTGAAAAAATACCAAATCTCTTCACCTCACAAGAGTTTTTCTGTAAACATATGGTACTTACTTTGTCATGTTATTCTAAGTTACATCAGAATAAATGCCTAGAGAAATTAATTTGTTGCCTTTTGCATTTCAACTGCAATAACTATGTCAGAGTTTTAGAACCCTTATTTGTCAAAAGAGTCATATTCTGAATTCTAGTACTTGTATAGAAGGTTCTACTTTCTATGAGCAGCTTTGTCCTAGTCTTCTCTTAACAATCAATAACTCAGTAAATATCTCAGCACTATCACGCAGCACACATTCAAAACAGTTTTTGTTTTATTTGGCCATTTTAAAATCCTGATGTATTCATTTGCTATGACAAGATATAACGATTATTATAAGATTATAAATTATTTTCACATTTTAAAATGCTTTTTTCTAACTATACAGATTCAAGACTTCCCTTAAAAATAAATCCAGCTTTGCATTTTATTAATCTGTAGTTTTTGATATATTACCTATATTGTAGATTCTGAAGTGGTTGTAGCTGTATAACATTAAGCATCTTATACTCATTCCAGAAAGATTATAATGCAATTATAATAATAATGGTTATAAAGAGAAACAAAAACTCTCCAAAAATGATGAATTAACAGGTATGATGCCACCTTTGCCAAAACAAAGGCATTAGTATTTCCTTTTATACTTACTGGTAGCATGATTTGAGAATTCCTTTCAGTTATTTAAGTTTTTGAAAAAGGTAATGTAAGGAGGCATAACACAATCTAAGACACACTTTCAAAATCATGCAAAATATATACAAGACAAAATGCAAGGAACAAAAAAGATAAAAATTACTAGACATTTACTGCTATTCCAGTCCTATAAATGGTATAAAGGTCAGTTTGCTAGCTCTCTCCCTAAATACCTCATCAGACCTAAGCATTGCTACTTTCCATATTTTGCGGTGGTCTTGTTTTACTTGTATACCAGGGCTTGCCCCTAAAGAAATCTCACATTGTTGTGCCCAGACAACACTGTCATCTCACTTTTAAGACACTTCACAGCTTGGTGCCTGTTGGCCCTCCTGTAGGAGAATGTTAAGTGGCTTGTGACCTGAGCAATCCTCAACCTACAGGATGCTCACATGACTGGTGCAGGAGACTGCTGTTGAATGCACAGTCCAGAACTGAGAGAAAGAAAGTCCTGCTCCACTGAACAGCGAAGATGGGAGGATTAATTCCAGTCCTAAGCGAATTACTGCTAATCTTGAAATGCATTTTTTAAAAGGACTGCTAAAAATGATATTCCTCACTAACTCCACCTTAATATGTCAAAATATCAGGCCAAATAATCAAACAGCAATTTTCCACTAATTACTTTAAAGGAAAATAGTACCACACTTTGCCCTATTTCCGTTTAAGATGGATAGTCTGTTTTTTAGCAACTTATAGAGAGGATCAGCATGTCGTTAGCTTGTTAATGGGGTTATGCCCGCAGAGAAGCTCCAAGATCAATTTTATGATTCTGGTAATATTGCAAAAGGCATTTGTTAAGAGATAAGACGTGTGTAGTACACATGGGTTTTGGAATCATTTATTTTACCTTAGTTTTATTTAAAGTATTTCTTTACTGCTGCTTCCTACAAAGAGATTAAATTCACTTTCCCCCCTTATAATTAACATGCTGTTTGTAACTGGACTTAGTGCGATATACAGTAGGTGTCTGTTGTACATAGAATTACATACACATATTTTCCTTTTTGTGAGAAAAAAGGACCCAGTTTTTAATATATGAATACGAATCTTAACTTTTCACTTATTTGATTTTTGTCTGAGAATTATTATAAAACGGAACATAAAAAACTGGATAGATCAATTTCCAACTGTTTTGTACACAGACTAGAGAAGCTACTGAAGAGAAACACATTTTGCGTTTAAACACTTTACATTTCTTATAGGGTTTTTTTTGCCAGAAAGATACTTCAGTTTTGGTCACTAAAAAATGTAAGAAAACACTTTCATTTATAGAAGTCAGTTGTTTTAAGGGAAAATAAAGCAAACTGTAATGTGTCGTATTTTTAAAGAACTTAAAGTGTCTATTTCCTTGATATTCCCGGAAACCATGAGTAAGCATTTTCCATAGATGAAATACAACTTAGTTTTTTTAATCAGGGCTGATAATTGAAAGTAATATGTTATTGATCAGTAGGATACCTACAAGTAAGTCAAAGTAATTCCCGCTTCTTCTTCTGTAAAAACGCTGGCAGAAATCTCTTGTTAATAGCTACTCAAATTAATACTAGAAAACATTTTCTGAAACACATCTGCCAAAATCGTTTGTTTCACACAATGATATATTAAACATATAAGACACAACATAGCTCCAATAGTTGATGGCTCATCAATTGAGAAGGCATTCGATTTTTTTAAGAATACATTTTAGTCAGTGAGCTCTAATCAGATGGACTTGTTAATGAGCATTCTGCCATCTACTGGATTTGTATTGTTAACGCATTTTCAAAACTGTGCTTATAAGTCAGGAAAAAGGATAAACCGTTTATAACATACCGACGCTTCCAGACAACATCGCTTAAACATAAAAGCAAATCAGTTTAAAAACGACTTAAAACTTTGTACAATTCTATACGAGTAAATACATAAATATAAAATTTAAATAATTAATCTGATAATGGGCAGCACAGTGACACAGCAGTTAGCATTGTAGCCTTGCAGTGCTGGGGCTGTGTTCAGTTCCTTACCTGGAGAGCTTTCTGCGTGGAGTTTGCACGAGGGGTTTCCTACAACACTCCAAAGATTTACTGGCAGCTTAACTGGCTTCTGGGAAAATTGGCCCTGGTGTGAGTGTGTGCGTTGGTGTCTGAAGTCTCTGCCCTGTAATGGACTGGTGTCCTGTCCAGGGTGTAGCCTGCCGTCTGCCCCTTGCTAGCTGGGATAGGCTCTGGTCCCCCCACGACCCTGAATTAGAAGAAGCGGTTAGAAATGGATGAATAATCCAATAATTTTCCAAATCTTTATAACTGATATTTAAATAAAAAATTAGATGTTTGACATACATAAGTTTTTTTCTTCCTAAGCCAGACAATTAATATATTGTGTGTTAATACAGTATGTAGAATGAAATTGTTGCAGTGATTGCAGCTCAGCAGAGAAAAAAATATCCCCAATCATCTCTTCACTTGCTGTGACTGCTGAGATGAAGACCTTAACATTTGCTGTTACCCTGGAGATAAAAAGGAAAAGGAAAAAGGAGAAGGAATCAAAAAGGAAAGTCACCTCACTGCTGAATTTCACAACTAATATTGGGAAGACCAGCAGGAACATATGACTTAAAAAAGTGATGACAGCTATTTATATACAACAAAGAAATCAAAGAAAAGCTACACAATATTTTGACAGAGTAGCTTTTCCTGTGTTAAAGGTGTTGATAATATTCCTGTCCTTACCATGAATTTAAAGCGACTTAAAAAACGTACCAACTGCTTCCCACAGTTTCACTTTAAGATGTTTCCTTAGAAAGCCTAACTAAAATGGTCTGAAATTTGTTACAAATATACTCCAACTGCTATGACTGCATAGACATATTCATAGCAACAAATGTGTTGCTTAGTGTTCCAGACTACTCCTGGATTGACTCTGGATTTGAGCGATTGAGACAGGGAGCTTTACGTAGTCTATGTGTTAGGTTGGTTTGATTGGCTACTCTAAATCGTTCCCAGCATGACCTGTACCCGTTATGCAACAAAGCCTAAAATTACAGTGTTTAGGGGTTTTAAATCCCACTGTCAGCATTGCGTGAAAACAGCATCCATGATAGCGTAAAGCCCTGAATTCCAAATTATGCAGCCTTGAGACAGTAAAAAAATGTCTCTGTATACTAAGCAGCAGTACTGAGAACATGCCTTCAATATTGTGTTAGTTTCAAATTTGAATTGGAAGTAAACATGCAATCATACTAAAGTATAATAAACCTGTCGATCACCAGACCAATACCTCACTTTTCCAAGTTATGCACACTTCTCTTACCCATGTGAAGTGCTGCCCTCTGATGGTGGTTAATATTAAATATTAGGATTTCTCTCACTTTAAGCAAATGGACTGCATTTATTTTCTGTGTACAGGATCACACAGTACAGTATTCCAAACATTATGAATACATAACACAGATCACTTATTACTGTAACCAAGAGGGGGCAGGGAGATAAAACGCAAAATTTAAACTGCCCACTAGTTTATGTCACAATGCATAACTGCATCCAAGGCACCTTTCCAGTTAACCTGTATCTTCCGAGAACACATTTAGGAGGTCTGACACCATAAAATCATTTAATTTGGTAACTGAGCACCAATAACTTAAAAAATTGTACTTTTGAGACATTTCGCAAGACTGAAATCACTGAGATTAATGGCTATTTATAAAAGAATTGCATGTCACAGCATACAGATTTTTTTCCCTTTCATTTAAAGCAGTTTAAGAGAAGCATATGCTTTTTACAGACAAAAATACATTGCCCTGCGGGTCCATAACCATGTAAAAGAATAGAACATCCAACAGGATGGCTGTCTCCAATGGTGAACTATATATTCATCTTGAGCAGAGAGGAGAAGGAAACAGCAGCTTACGTTTTGATGCAAGCTGACTTTAACAACTCATAGTGCTGCAGCCCTGAATCCCAGACACAGGAACATGATTGCCAAATAAACTGTACAACCAGGTTTCCAATACACCAGCATGCGTCAATGGAGCAAATTCTGAACATCGATTTGCTTTTCTGTGACAGTTCAGGTCTTGCAGTGAAGAATGGGATTATAGCCAAATTAAAAAAGGTTTCCAATTGACTGACATTACTCTGCATTCTAAACTAAAGTGCAGGTTTAAAAAGAAAAAGTCCTTATTAGAGCTTCAGAGTATTTTGGCATTACTTTTCAAAAACACAATGTTAATTAAAAAAAAATACTGGATTACTCTTAAATGATTAACTGAATATGAATTCCAAGATGCACTCTAGTCAGCAGTTTCATTTGGACATTAAATCACTTCCAATCATTTGAAAAATAGCACCAATTTCTTGTCTTCACTGCCTGCACCTTCAAATTTAATATCTTTGAACAGCAATATAACAAACTTTGAATCCTTTTTTTACCAAACTTGTCCTGATTCCTTTTGAGACACACTGTAATAATGTATTAATACAACCTATCTAAACCTGAAACCTGTAAAAAGGTGCACTAAATAAAACATCCATCTTCAACCTAAATATTAAGTTACAGATTTTCCAAATAAGTAACATTAGATCTTAAAATATTGAAATAAAAAGTATATACAAGGAAAAACAAAATGAGGCTAAATCCACATAGTTCCACGTTGATTCACTTGTAGATCGGGATAAACAGTTGGTGTGGTTTTTGAAGCAACAAGGCGTGAACATGTATCATATCCAGGCACTTTTGAGTTGGTGCAGTAGCAATTTTATTATGAATTTATGTGATAAAGATATTTCAAATTTTTTCAAAAGGAAATAAAGTGGTGTTCTGTCCCATGGACCCATGACAGAGAGGGCTCTGCTCCTATGCAGCTAAGTTAAAAACGCAAACTGAGAAAAACACAAGATCTCCCTTGAATAATGCAATGTGACTGCAAAATAATGCCATCAGCTTTCTCTGTGGTGCTGATGCGCTTCCTTATAGTACTTTATAAAGGACACAAAAACATTTCCCAACTCAAAAGTGCTTGAAAACCCAACGACAGAACTGAAAGCTATAGTTTGCCTCGTGTTCTCACAACAGCCGGACAACTCCACAGAACCGTACGAGTCTGTGCCAGGCTGCTGCAGAGAGTCTGTGGCTCCTGCCCGATACTCTGCAGGGAGGACCAGTGTGTTCAGGTTGAGTGTTTATAATAAGACAACAGTTCATCCAGACTCTGCTGTGGGGCTGACGTTTGCGATTGTGACTCTGACTGGGACGAGGCCATCGGCCCGATGTTGTCTCTGCTCTCTGAATTCTGGGCGTGTCTTCCTTGGAAAGGATATGTCTGCTTGCTTCTGTTCCAGTTCATCCCCTGGCTGGGTTTCGTGTAGTCACTGAAATACTCCGTGGGAGGTGCAAACTCTGCATCACGCTCCTCTCTACGCTTGCTTGACCAGTGGCCAAAGGAAAAGGCTGCAGGAACAATGAAACAAAACTGAATTAAACCCATTAAATGCGATCATCCAGAGCATCTCTTTACCATGTTGAATACAGTTTAATTCCTTTCTTCATTGTGACTGTTTGTACTTTCTCCTCATGCAGCACTTGGGGACAAATACTGTAATGGTTAAAGATATGCACTGAAAACTCATATAGAATTATTCAGGATTGAAAATTGTGCAAGATTGCTCTGTTACATAAGATGGTTATTGCCACTACTGTATCTTCTCTGTCATGGCTACAACTGCTACATGCATTCCAGTGAAAGGACTTTGACACTGTATGAGATAAACTAAACTAGAAAGTGTTTAAATGGGTTACCTTTCCCTCTATCCCACTCTCGCACATGGGGCACACCAGTCTTGGTGTCCTTCCTCTCCTGTATCTCAACTTCAGTCTTCTTGTGTGTGGAAACAGAAGATGGCTCCTCAGAGTCTTGTTTGGGCTCTGCGATGGGCCCAATGAGCTCTTCCTCTCCTAGCAAGGTATAAGTACAGAACACAGGCTCAGTTTTCAGTTACTTACAATTAATATATGCAACACCACGGAGAAACAAATCTATTCCTTCCACATTTTTCAAAATGACAGATTATAAATGCGTTCATATTATTATGAAGATTTAGGAGACTACATTCTCTAATAAGTAAAAAAAATAATGACGTTTTAATCTTCTAACACAAGCAATTATAAGGATGTAATGAGTGGGGCAACAAACGTTTTAATGTGTACTCAAATGTTCATTGACAAAAGCAGCTGCTCACTAAAAACTGCTTTTCCCAAAAAGCTGTCGGTCACAACTGGCATGGGAGGGTGACTATTGTATCATCTGTCTCCCATGTCACCACCCATCTTTTCCTCCCATGGGCTCACAAAAGCAAATTTCTCTGGGAAGTAGGGATCATGTATCCACTATGTGTGTGTTGTCCTTCATCACAAGTGTGTTCTGTTCATCACAAATAACAGTTGACACATCGTTGACACAATGTTTTTGCATTTGGACTGACCTATATATGTCGGGCCAGACAGTTAAAAATTTTTGTCAGCACTAACTGTAAATGTTTTATTACAAACTCATACAGGGTGCCAAAAATAACTAAATATACTGCTCGCAAAAGAAATGCAGGATAAATTACATGCAAAAATGCCCTTACCTTCTTTATCCTCTACCGCCAACTCTTCTTCTGTTCCATCAAGGTTTATTTTCTTCATTTTTCGCTGTCGGACCTTTGCTAGTCTAGCATCTAACAAGGCCTTCCTTTTCTGCTTTAACTTTTCCCGCTTAGTTCTCTGATCCATAGTCTGCAAGACAAAACGATCTTTTGCTCTTGCTACAACAGCAGTACATTGTCATTCTCAGAATTACTAAAGTGGAAGTAAGGTTCACAGGAAAAAGTCTTTACAGAGATGGAATGTATTCAGTATGTTTCGATACACAAGTAGAATTTAAACATGTGGCAGAAAAAGTCACTATGGTATTTCAAGATTGCTAAATTCCATCCATCAGGGATCTCCAATCCTTCTCCTGGAGAGCTCCAGTCAAGCAAAGATTTGTAGATCATAATTAAATCATCAGCATTTCCTTTGTGATTAACTAACCAGATGGCTAGTTATATTAATCATAATTAGCACTCGCATATCAAGAGTCTTCTTTATTGTACAAAGTACTTGCTCAGTTCAACAGCTAACTGATGCTGCCCATCTTTAGAAGCAGGTGACCCATAACGAGACTGAGGCTCTACAGGACCAGGGTTGAGGACCCCTGACACAGATTATAAGCTTCAAACATATGAAAATGATAATGGTACAGAGAATCACTGCATTCTGGAGTTTGTAGAGCTTTGTATATGACAAAAGTAAAAAAAAGGATTTAAACCTGTTAAGGTTACACACCTGGTCTCTCAGCATGTCCAAAGTTTCCCTTTGCTTTGTTCGTAGAGCTTGATCTTGAGCAAAGGCAAAATAACCCACACCAAGCTCACGGGCCTCTGCGCAAAACACAGTAAACAAACATATCCATTAAAAAGAAAGCCTTTCTACACAAACATAAGTTCTTCCTTCAACACGGAAAACACACATTTTAGATAAGCACCTCTCTACAAACCTCTTGCTCATTCATTTCATGTCTTCAAGATAACATAAACCAGATGATGTTTCTCCAAGTTACCAAATTCAAGAGACAGAACAGGTTTGTATGCTTTTTGCCCAGTAAATAACGTCCCTGCAGCTAAAACCAAACAATACAAACACGCAATGTCAAATGTTAAAAAAAAAAATGCAAAGGCACCAAGAATGTAAGGATGCAATAAAAAGGACAAAAACAAAAGTATTTTTGCACAGCAGTTCATTAAATGCATCCACATCAAAGACAACTGTGATCATACCAAACAGCCTGATGTTTTAGTCACAGTAAATTGACACAGTTCACAGTTATGTTCATTTTTACAGATCCTCATTAAAACAATATTTTCATTGACACTTTTCCAAAACTTAAACTGACTAGATTTTCACTTTGAACTTTTCAAAATTACTTTACAGGAATCAGTGAAATCTTTGCCGGTGGACCCTGAAGAGATAAGAGAGATGCCCGGGAAGTGAGATAATAATATCATTGCTTGTTTTTGTATTTTTTTTGCAAACTATGCAGTCTAGTGGCTTGAAGTAGGCCTTGTGCTCAAATATATTTAAAGATGCTGCCTGTCCTTGGTCAGGAAGATAAAGGGCATGTATTTGGTAAGCTGGCTGTATGCCCAGAACATGAAAAGAACTAACTGTTGTTTAGTCTGCAACTTACTGTAGATATAATTAATTGGCATGTGTTGCAGTCTTATCATTTGTTTAGAATGTGTCATAGTAACTCTTTTTGTTTTAAGGTATAAAGGACCATCTTCAGCTACTTATATTTTATGTCTGGTGGTTGCAAGCCGGACTTCCATATGCATATGTAATAAAGGGACTTCTGCTTCACAGACACCTGAACTTTGTCATTTGTATGACACAACAACACTCCTCCGCAACTGACGTGGAAATTCACTGTAAGCAGTCTGCTCCTTTCGAGCCCAGTTCGGTGATGTTGGTTGTTACCTTTCTCCCGGATGTCTTCATAGTGCACTGGGCCCACGGGTCTTTTCATGGCTTCCTCTTCCTCTCTTTCCCACTCCCTGCGCTGCAGCTCCCGGCGCATGTCCTCCGACAGCAAGGTCTTCTCTTCAGGCCCGCTTCTGTGGGGGCAAGGAGGCACTGTCATCAGTGTGAGAGATCGCTGGAGTTAAGAGTCAGGCTCAGCCCAGATTAACCTTAGCTGTCCTTCCACCTATTTTTCCCCACTGTTTGCTCCTGATGAGGGTCGCAGTGGAGGGCAGACCAGGCTTCCCTTCCCTAGCAACGGTCTCCAGCACCTCTTTGGGGACTTCCAGGTGTTCCCAGGCCAGCTGAGAGATAGGATTCCTCCAGTGTGTCCAGGGCTGGCCGGGGGTTCTCTTCCCAGTGGGCTGTGCCTAGTATACGTCCAGCAGGAAACACCTGGGGAACATCCTCACCAGATACCTAAACCTTTCAATCCAGAGGAGCAGTGACTCTACTCCAAGGAAAAGAGCAGGATAAAAATATCTAAATGTAATGGAAGCTTTTTTTAAATTTATGCTGCTAACATGCATAAAATATTCTGAGTGATTTGTCTCCATAAGTACAGACGGTTTTAAAATGCCTTCTGTATTTAGATGTTGCCATTGTATTTTTTCCTTGTTGGCAAAACTTTTCTTGAAAGACCTGAATCTTCATAAACACATTTTTCAGTGTAAACCTATAACTTCAATATAGACTAAGGGCAATCTTCCCTTAAAATGATAGAATAAGGTATTCTATAAAACAACCTCTGCCCCAATAACTTATTTTAGGCAGGACTAAACTAAGAAGGGGGCAAAACATTGCTCAAACACAACTTCACTCTTTCTCTACCTTTTTCCCTGTAGATCTCTGTCCATTTGCATAAATCCAGGCAAGTCCTTCTTCATGCATCTTCTTGATCGTCCCAGACCATCAACATAGTCCACCCTGGAAAAACAAGACAAAAGTACATTATTAGAAGCCAGACACAAAAGTTACGTATTGACCGTCTTCATTAGGTGTTGAACCTTTCAGAAAGAAAACATTTGCAGTGATAATGGACACAACTGTGACAGGAACTTAAAAAAAACAGTAGATACAAGCCTTCTCCTTCTCAATGAAGTTGGTTGAGGTTCACAATTAGAACGTTATTTGTTTTCTTGATGCGATTAGAGATTGGAGAAATTCTCCATTTACAGTTTGCTTTGTTGCTTAAAAGAAATGTTGTTGCTTTTCCCCCCCCATATGAATCTTAGACTTAAAGCTGCTTCAAACCACTTCATTTAATTGCAGCGGCACGCTCTACCATTCTTCATCTGGGTTTCCAGGAGGTGGAAGTGGAGTGTCGGCTTCAGAGCTCTCTTCTCCATTCATATCCCTGGACCTCTCTGCTGCCTCTTTCACACACTGGGCTTGCACCTCCTTCTTCTGGTCAATGATCTTCTGGGTGAAATCCACCAGGAACAAGCTTTCTGTTTCTTCATCTGATGGAATGAAAAATGAGGCCAAAGCCAATAGAGGTAAAACACAAAATTCAGATATAAAGGAAAATCATATGTATAACTTTAATCAAGGGGATAACCCCTGGCTTGTGTTTCTCACCTGGAAAGTCTCCTTTAGTCATCTGCTCGTACAGCTTAGCTTTCTCTTCAAGTTTGCGTCTGTTAGAAGTAAACCAAAAAAAAACTGTGATAAAGTAAATATGAAAAGAAAAAAACAGGTCCTTCCAATTAAAGGTATTTTCTTTCACTCTTTAACCCTACCAGGAACAACTGCGGGGCCATGCTTATGAATTCTTTAGAGTCTTAACAGATGAATTTGGAAGAAATGTAAAAAACAATAGTACTTTTTTCTGAATGAAGCCAGAATTTTTATTACATTGATAAATGTTAAGAAAGTTACAAAGTGCCATTTAAACATTTCAAACCATCTTAATGGAAACCATTTGCGAATGTCATGCTCCAGTTTAAACATTTGATCAGGTATGTGTTCACAAGAAGAGGAAGATCCATTCAACCACATTACACGGCAGTTCTCATGACTCAACAGGGGATGCCCATACTTTGCCTCGTCCAGAGTTTTCTTCTCTTCACTCATTTGCTCCACATCTTTCTGTGCTCTGGCTGCAACCCCTTCATTCGGTTTACTCCAAATACCAGGTTTCTACAATACATATCACACAGAATAACTTCACAACAAAAACTGAGAACTTACTTAACCACACAATGAAAATTCTTGAGAAAGATATTTAAACATATTTAAATGAACAGAGCCTAAAGTAGGCATTATCCCAGCTGTAAATTGAAACTAGAAACTTGCTTTTTGTATTTTTCCTCAAAAAAACCTAAATAATCTAGAGACTTGTATATGACAATTCCTATATATGTTGGTCTACAACATATTTATTGCTCTGGTTGTTATTATTTATTATCTTGGTAATGTACTGCCTACATTGTGTGTTGTTGTCTGTTGTACTGTGTCATCTGCTGTACTGTCTACGATCCGAGAGATAAGCGTGAATAAGAATTTAAATCAACATGTAGATAAGGCATTAAACTCCTACCTTTGCTTTAGATAGTCTATACCAAAGGCATAAATCTTAGAAGTTACTACACTGTAGTACTTTGGCAAATGAAAATTGAAAAATTGTTGTTAGGCCTAGCTGGAAGTTACAACAAGCATGTACCTTATTAATAGGTTTTGGTTTCAATGGGACACCTGCATCTTTTACTAATTTTTCCTGTTTAAATTCCTCTTGCTTTCTGTAGAGCTCAGCTTTTAGGTCAACCAACTGGAATGGGGAGAAGAAAAGAACAGTGGTTAGTATCAGAACCTTTCAAAAGAGCAGTTATAATATACACTTTAAGTACTCAACTATTTATTATCTAAACAGAAGACGAGAGAGCAAAAAACGTAAATACTAGAACTCCTTGTTTTAATCTAATATTATAAATCCCACAAAAACACGGTGTCATAGTAGTTAAAGCATCGGTAATACAATTACCTTTAAATACAATACAATACTTTTTTCAAACACACCAAAGCCTTACCAATACCGGAGGGGTGATTTATCACAAACATTAATTCACTGAACCCAGTGTTGTCAAACACAAGATGCTCTACAAGTGCAACTGAATCCGTTCCAGATACAATACTAAAACAATCCGTTTTAATAAGAGCTTAGTTGCAAATACCATACAAATACTTTTTAAGGAAGGAACATACCGAGGAAGCTGTCACGTCAAATGGCTTCTTCTTCTTATCCATTTTGAACAAATAAAATAAAATCAGCAGGAAACTAGACTGTAGTTCCTACTGCTTATCCACGATGTTGTTAGTGTTAAAGCGGTGCATCATGGGAAGCCAAATACTTCCGGTGGCGTGTATCTCACTCATTTCAAAACAGATTGATTTTCTCATTTCAACATATCTCGTTTTATAATGATTTAGTAAAGTTCACAATGCTTTATCACACCGTCCTTAAATAAATATATTATAATAATTTATTTTATGGATGTTTTCGTCTGAGCGGATTAGAGGTTGATCTTAAAAACTGAATTGCGGTCTGAAATTGCTATTCGTGATTTGGGGAATCTGGGCGTGTTTTGGATTGTCCGTAAGACATTCAAGAAAATATGCTAAAATATTCGTTTCGGTCGTTTCGTGTTTTGAATATTTTGAATTAATATTTTGAACATGTTTATTATTGTTTCTTCTACAGCCTTGGATGACGTCTTTCTATTCCCTTTCTTATTGCTGACTCAATTAATATGTATAAACTTTCTACAGTATTTCAAACCGTCCTTCGGCTATAAAGAGCCCTCGTCAGGTTGGGTGAGGTGAAATATCCGTAGTAAATAATATTTTGATAGCAGCATCAGAAACATTGAGAAGCATAGTCATTAGGGATCCACAACAAAAGGAATGAGGGAGTGAGGGAGGAAGATCTCTTTGCGTCTACTGTCCTTTTTGCACATACTTTTTGTCCTGGTTTGCACATACTGCATCCTCCTTTAAGCAAAATCCAGCACTGCTCTCCTTATAAATGGACATTGTTTCTTCACCTGCAAAAACGGTTTTGTACTTCATTTCACATTTTTAGATTACGGTGTTTAAGAGTTGCTGGATACGTGCGGTGATGTGTAGCAGTGTCCTTGTATTAATAACACCCACCGTATGTTTGTTTCTGTATTCTGATGGTTTTGTGATCAATGCAAGTAATTATGTTGATGACAATGTGCTAAAACACGGATAAATGAATTTTCCGAGAAAAAAATGTTCTTTTATACATTATCTGCAACATTTTCAGAAGAATGTTTTATAAAGATTGAGATGCTCTTCAGTATTTTTGTATTATATGCACTTCTTTAAATATAAAGAACTGAATATTCGATTTTAAGGAGTTATTTTAAAAAGTCATTCGTTCTCACTTTCCCTTAAATACATTACTTGATTAAAGTATTTTTTAACAAACTAGGTAAAAGGTACGAATTCAAGTTTATGGGCATTGCGTTCTATTGTAGATTAAATATCTAAAACGATAACTGCGGTTTGGCAAACGAAAAGGAGGTGTTAAATTCCCCTTTTAAACAGTGACTGAAGAATTCTTTAGCGGGACAAATGCACACGTAGTGTTGTGGTGACCGTTATCTGTAGATAAAGGACGCGTCTGTCGTGAATGCATGTTTTTTTTTAAATATATATAATGGACTTTTAATGTGGACTCACCAGGTGACAATGAAATGCAATATGCACATTTGTTACTGTGCGCTCAGCTATTTTATTAGGTGTGACATATTTGCATTGGTACATTTACTGTATAGTGAATTAAAGATTTTCTGGTACCATAAATACAATACATACTGTAGAATTGTTTACTTAATAAGAAGAAGAACAAGATGAAGAGGAAGAACGCTATATACAGTAGCTCTTTACTGGACACTTCACTCAAAGCGCTTTACAGGTAACAGCGATTCCCCTCCACCACCAACAATGTGTAGCCCACCTGAATTATGCACTCACACTCGCCATACACCAGCTATTGGTGGGGGAGAACAGAGTAATGAAGCCCTTTCTTAGATGGGGCTTATTAAGATGCATTGTCTGATAAAAGAGGGGAATTTGGCTAGGACACCAGGGTACCACCCCAGGAGTTTTAATGACCAAACAGTCTGCAATTTAGTTTTGTATCTCATGTGAAGGATGGCACCTTTTTGTCCGGATACTGCTCCCATCACTATACTGGGACATTAGGACCCACATAGACTGCAGGGGAGCACCCCCTTACCGGTGGCTCCACTAACACCTCTTCCAGCAGCAACCTTAGGGTTTCCCAGGAGGTCTCCCATGCATTTACTGGCAAGACTCACACTTGCTTAGTTTAAGTAGGTTGCTAGTAGGGAGTTGCAGGGTGAAATAGCTGCCTTACATCTGTGATATTTTCAGAAAAAAAAGTTAGTTTCTGCACAAATTGTCGATAACTGATTAACAGGAGTCATTAAAAGAGCCCCAGGATCCTCTCCAGTTTGATTAGATCCAAAGGGGCCACTGTATTGAGTCATTGTTAGATTCATAGAGTCCAGAATTCATCTGTTTTTAATGGAGATCGATTTGCTCCTGTACTGTTAATAAAGAGGCCCCCTGAGACCACCTGACAAAAAAGAAAATCAAGGATGTTTATTCCTTCAAATACTGAAAAAAATATGAGAAGTGTTTAATTTATTTTGATATGTAAACACATGTACTAGACATTTTTTAATAACTAATAATTTAGGTTACCTTTGGCCTACTGGTTCTTTGTGGTGCTTTAGGAATGCAATATCCATGATAACATGTAAACAATCCCCACATATACATAATATTATTTTACCACTATTCACATTTAAAGTAACCTTTATTTGCTTGGACAATAATGCTATCACTACAGGGTTCCTGGATATTTCACAATGGCACCACTTTGATGTGTTCCAAACATTTGCTATGGTTTTTGAAATGCACAAAGCAAATAAGCAAAAGTATAAAACAGCTTTCTATAAAGAAATGTTAAATCAGGAAAAAAGACAAGGACCAGAGGATATCAAGGTAGGCAATATGGACTATGATTTCTATCCAAATGTGAAATGGCAATGACAAGAAAATGATGCACATTGATTATTTAAAGTTTGTATTTCAGAAGATTTGAGTCATTAGATTACAGGGCAGATTAATAAAACACTTATCCTCTATCTATTTTGAAGTTATAAATATGTGAAATGGTACGTTAAGGAAGTTGCTTTAAAATTCAATGAACTTTTTTATTGTTCTTTGCTGTTCTAAAGAAATCCAGACTTGTTTTGGATTTCATTTTTGTTTTGTAATCTCTCTCCTGCATACTACAAAATAATGGTATTAATTAGAAGCTGCCAGTATTAAAGGCTAAAATGCATTATCTATTAACCTTGAATAGTTTTCCACTTCATAATGTACTGTATCCCACATAAACTCCTTGAGTCTGTCTTATTGGAGCCATTTTAAATTAGGAAATTTGGTTATGTACAATATGCAGAAAAGAAAAATAAATACATGTAGAATTGTAATACAAGGTGGCATAGTGGTAATCATTGCTGCCATGCAGTGCAGGGGCCCTAGGTTAATTTCCAAACCTGAGTGCTATCTACAGTATGTGGAGTTTGTATGTCTGTGTACACATGGATTTCATCTGGGTGCTCCAGTTTCCTCCCATGGTCCAAAAACATAAAAGTAGGTTAACTGGCTTCTGGGAAAATTGGCTCTAGGTGTGAGTGTGTGTCGCTGTGGTTGTGTCTGTGCGTCTGTTCTGCGATGGACTAGCGTCCTGTCCAGGTTTGTGTTATTGCTTGTTGGGACAGGCTCTGGCTCCCCAGTGACCCTCAACTGGAAGAAGTGGTTAGAAAATGGGTGGTTTGAAGGATGGAGGTATACAGTAACTACCACATAAACATTCAGTGCAACTGAACATACTTTAGGACATCAGTTTTCAGCTTCTGATTTAATGTTATAATACAAAAACAGTGTTTATAGAGTATCAATTAACGGCAGCTTTGAATCATTATATCACAATGGATAAAGATTTTGAATTTATTGTCGGAAAGGGTCAATGAAATTATACATTTTTTTAGATACCAGCAAAAGGAAAATGTAGACTGAAGAATGTTGTTTCTTTTTAAAATATAAATTGTATTTTTATTTGGTATGGTCCCCGTTAATTATTCTTTTTTATTTTACCTTTGTAAAGGCGAGATCTCCAAACTTTCACAATGCTGCTTAAAATGTCAGTCTCCGTATTCCTCCTGATCTGCATCTTGGTATCCGCAGTGGAAGATGTAGGAGCTGGGTCCAGCTTCCTCAGCCCTTCTCAAAAACCCCAGGTAGGGATAACATTGACCAACCCCATCCCACACTCAGGCTCTGTCTCAAGACGTGTTAAAGCATACTCTAATGAAATACCTGTTTGCTGTCCTACACTTCAGAGTTGGCTCTGTTTTTGCTCATGACCAGCAGAGTGCTTTGCTTCTCTAACTTTCACATTATGTATTCAATTTTTCAACAACACCAAAATTGTTAAAAACCTGATATAGATGCCTCAGCCTAAACAAAAAGTGCAGGAAAAAGCAAAATCTGTTTTTTTAAACAACATAATATAACACTTCTTATCCACTGGCACTATTAAATTTAAACTAGTCAAGTTCACAGATAATACCAAATAGGGTTAGCAAATACTTAAAAAGTGGACAAAAATGTTCAAAAGGTAAAAAATCCGGACTGGGCGAACACCTGGAAACCAACATATAATTAACTACAAAGTACTGCATTTTGGAAGATAAACCGAAATGTTACAAAAATATAAATATGAAGTGGGAAACACCTAACTTAAAGAGCATAAAAAGGTTTGTCTTGTTGATGTTGACATACTGTACAATATCATTTTCATTTTCTAAACATTTTGGGGAAACTATTAAAAAAACGTTAACAGAATTCTAGGATATGGTTAAATGTGTAGTAATGCAATAGTACATTCAATTATACTACATTTATATTATACTACAATACTGCATTCATAATACGGCATTCAATTTTGGTCAGCGCGTGGCGAAATAAATATTCTTGCAAGTGACCAGATACAGTACATTACCAGGCTTAAAAGATTAACCCAGATTGAAAGGCTGAAAGAACTACATATTTTTTCATCTTGAACAGTGAAGACTACAAAGGGACCAAATTAAAATATTTAAAATCCTCAACGTCAAACCAACAGATTTCTTCAGTGAAACAAACCAGAGAACAAAAGTGAAAGGGGGGGAGAATTTCAATAACATTGAAAACTTGAGGACCTTTTCGACCAAGGCTTGTGTGAGTCTGCAACAAGCTACCTAAACTGTGTTGTCACAGCTGAACCCCAGGATACTTTCAAGAAACGGCTGGATGAGATCAACAGATCAATTACTGGGCCAAGTGGCCACCTCTTGACTGTAAACTTTCTTATGTGTAAGATATTTGGATCCCCACAGGCAAAGCCAGTAAGGAAGCCTATTAACAACAAAGTGGGCCGTCGCGATTCAGAGGCTGCTATGGATATTCTGGAAAGCCAGCTATATGAAGAGGAAGACAGCAAGGAAATAATGGTCAGTATTCCTTTGACTTTTCCTACTTTTTATTGCTGTAAAAATAATTCAATTGAAAATTCTTGTAAGACCACTTAATAATTACTATGGATGAGAATTACATACAGTGGGTGCATCATATGGGTTAGAATAATCTGTAGATGATACAGTTTGTCAGAAACAGCATTTGGTTGACTGGGTTAGAATTAAGGTCAAACTCTCAAGTAAGTTTATTATGTGTGTGCGCACTATATCATTATTTTGTTCAGTTGCAATCTGAGAGGTATGACCTAATGTGATATAAAAGATAGGCAAAAAATTAAAGCATTTGACAACAAGAAAAAGAGGACTGCATTTTAATATACAGTACAGTATAACTTCAAATGCATTTTGTAAAAGTAGACAGTGCGCTATTTTTCTATAACACTACAAACTAGTTTTATCTAGTGATTAATTTACTAGAGTAAGCTGAAAAATATTGTATAGAATTCTCCAAAGTAATTTGAAATAAATTAAAATTGCACCTGAACATGATACAAGTCGCCCAAATGTGAAGGTACGTGTTCTTACACATTATAGTTCCACACACCTTTCCAAATTGGAATTGCAATGTCAGAAGCTGAATACCAGGAGTATGGACATGTATTGCAAAGAATCATGGAGGGCATACTTGCAGATAATGCAACAGGTGAGCAAGCTTTGAGATAAGTGGGAAGCCAAAGTTAACTGGTTAAAATGACATTATCTTTGTAATGCTCATGGCTGCATTAGAAAGGAGGAAATCTTTATAGCGGAGACCCTGTGCAGTAATCTGGAGAAAAAAAATGAATATTTTCACTTCACTTACCCCACTCAAAGGAGTATGTTAACATATCCCTTCTGTTTTGTTTCTTGTTAATTTTTCCTTCTTCTCTAATCTTGTTCCTCCTGAAATTATTTTTCATGCAAATAAAATATTTATAGAGAAAACATTTTGGGAAAAGACATAAGGAGGTTTAGTGCACACCAGCAGCATTCTGTAACTGATATTAATTTACTTTCCACTTTACATTGTTAGAAATGTCTAATTTTGTTTTGCTGGATTAGATTATGCGGGAGGTGTATCTTAATAAATAAGAAAGTTCAACCACATACACAGAATATCTACAGTGCCTTGCGAAAGTATTCGGCCCCCTTGAACTTTTCAACCTTTTGCCACATTTCAGGCTTCAAACATAAAGATATAAATTTTTTATTTTATGTGAAGAATCACCAACAAGTGGGACACAATTGTGAAGTGGAACGAAATCTATTGGATTTTTGAAACTTTTTTAACTAATAAAAAAATGAAAAGTGGGGCGTGCAAAATTATTCGGCCCCCTTGCGTTAATACTTTGTAGAGCCACCTTTTGCTGCGATTACAGCTGCAAGTCGCTTGGGGTATGTCTCTATCAGTTTTGCACATCGAGAGACTGAAATTCTTGCCCATTCTTCCTTGCAAAACAGCTCGAGCTCAGTGAGGTTGGATGGAGAGCGTTTGTGAACAGCAGTTTTCAGCTCTTTCCACAGATTCTCGATTGGATTCAGGTCTGGACTTTGACTTGGCCATTCAAACACCTGGATACGTTTATTTGTGAACCATTCCTTTGTAGATTTTGCTGTATGTTTGGGATCATTGTCTTGTTGGAAGATAAATCTCCGTCCCAGTTTCAGGTCTTTTGCAGACTCCAACAGGTTTTCATCCAGAATGGTCCTGTATTTGGCTGCATCCATCTTCCCCTCAATTTTAACCATCTTCCCTGTCCCTGCTGAAGAAAAGCAGGCCCAAACCATGATGCTGCCACCACCATGTTTGACAGTGGGGATGGTGTGTTGAGGGTGATGAGCTGTGTTGCTTTTACGCCAAACATATCGTTTTGCATTGTGGCCAAAAAGTTCGATTTTGGTTTCATCTGACCAGAGCACCTTCTTCCACATGTTTGGGGTGTCTCCCAGGTGGCTTGTGGCAAACTTTAGACGAGACTTTTTATGGATATCTTTGAGAAATGGCTTTCTTCTTGCCACTCTTCCATAAAGGCCAGATTTGTGCAGTGTAAGACTGATTGTTGTCCTATGGACAGACTCTCCCACCTCAGCTGTAGTTCTCTGCAGTTCATCCAGAGTGATCATGGGCCTCTTGGCTGCATCTCTGATCAGTCTTCTCCTTGTCTGAGCTGAAAGTTTAGAGGGACGGCCAGGTCTTGGTAGATTTGCAGTGGTCTGATACTCCTTCCATTTCAAGATGATCGCTTGCACAGTGCTCCTTGGGATGTTTGAAGCTTGGGAAATCTTTTTGTATCCAAATCCGGCTTTAAACTTCTCCACAACAGTATTACGGACCTGCCTGGTGTGTTCCTTGGTCTTCATGATGCTCTCTGCGCTTTCAACAGAACCTTGAGACTATCACAGAGCAGGTGCATTTATACAGAGACTTGATTACACACAGGTGGATTCTATTTATCACCATCAGTCATTTAGGACAACATTGGATCATTCAGAGATCCTCGCTGAACTTCTGGAGTGAGTTTGCTGCACTGAAAGTAAAGGGGCCGAATAATTTTGCACGCCCCACTTTTCATTTTTTTATTAGTTAAAAAAGTTTCAAAACTCCAATAGATTTTGTTCCACTTCACAATTGTGTCCCACTTGTTGGTGATTCTTCACATAAAATAAAAAATTTATATCTTTATGTTTGAAGCCTGAAATGTGGCAAAAGGTTGAAAAGTTCAAAGGGGCCGAATACTTTCGCAAGGCACTGTACAGTGTAAGAATATGGGTTCAGAGGGTCTATGTAAAACCTGTTTTTTACAGTATCTTTCTAAAACATTAATTTCCCTCCTGTTAAAACCGAGTCAATTTTTTTTATCTTTATGTAAATAATGCATTTCTTTCTATATATTTCAGAATAACTGCTTTTGAGGACTTTGCCACAACTGGATTTCCATTCCTCATACTTTTCTGAGCAGATAATATGGAATTGCTATTTTGTGTTTATATGTCATTCAGCTAAAAAAATGAATAAAAATGCTTAATCAATATTTGGCATCTCAATTTCTTAATAACTGAAGTTCGAGATTTTAATAAGAGCACCAGCTGCAAGCAATCAAGATAAATTCAAACTTGCCCCCCTGAGGAACTGAATTAAGCATTAATTTTAGGTTAAGGATGAAATAGCTTTGGAGTTTCCAGATGGGTTTCAGTGGACTCTTATCTGTATTCATCAGCATCCAATATGATAATGGAAAACTACAGATGAGAAACAAAATAACAACAATATTATACTGTACTGTTTACACGGTACACAGTATATCAGAAGACTGGACCCTTAGGAAGTACTTTATACAGTATACTTCTATTGTCTACGGTTGTCCTAAGTGCCTTACAGTATATTTTCATTCATTTATGTGGCTGGCTATTTTATTGGAGCAATTCAAGTGAAATACCTTGCTCAAGATTACAATAGCAGTGTATCACTTGGGATTTAAACCTTTAACCTTCCTGTTACAAATCCAGAACCCTAACCTACTGTATACACTGCTGCCCTATCACATCTGAGGTGAACAGGAAATCAAAGTGCAGTGGAAAAGTAACCACATTATCCAGATCTACAGTAACACTACTAGACTTTTTCCCTACTGGGATCCCTGAAAGCTGTGGTTAATAGCCCAAAACCAAACAGTATTAGATCACCAAAGGAAAACATTTTATATGCATGTTCTTGGACCAATGTGTACATCTTAAGAAACATTAAAGATGCCTACAGTCCAAAAACATTAAGGTTAATTGGCTTCTGGAAAATTGGCACTGGTGTGAGAGTGAGTGGATCTGTGTCTGCCTCCTCACAACCCTGTATTGGATAAAGTGGTTAGAAAATGGATGGAAGAATGAATATTCCTGATGGACCAGACTTTTGATACATCTTATACATGTCTGTTAATCAATTCTGGAAACATTTTGTGATTTTCACCACGAGAGGTAGAGGTAGCTCATACTGTAAGTCAACAATGGCACAGGATATTTGCTGATGCCAAGAAAAAACCAGAAGACAATGTCCAGTAGTGTTTTACAATACTATGTCAAAACAAATTCCATGCAACTTAATTACGAATAGCAAACTGCAGCTGTAATAACTTTTTGGCTTCACAACTTGAGGAATAAGGGTTAATTACCGCAGTACTATACCTCTGAGCTGGGTTGGCACCCTCTGATGATCCTACAGTACATGAGGAGTTCTGAAACATCTCACACAAGTTTTTAAAAAAATCCACGTTTTTAATGGACTCACGTTGAATGGAAGCCTTATGTTTTTTTTTTTTCCATTCACACAGCTCTTTGCTATTGAATACATTTTAAAAATCCATTCTTGTTACATCCAATATGGCTTTTTGAATCCCCTCGCTAATGATGTTAGATATGTGTCTGTCGATATACTGTACTTCCTGAGCTTCTCTGCAAATGCACTGATAACAACACAATTTGGATGGATGAACTCTTCATTCAGATTGCCAATACGTGTGAAAAGCTGCCTGCTCTTTCATCTCAACAAAACAACTCTTAATAAAGAGTGATATAAAAATAACATTATGTGGATACATGGCAGATGTTTGAAGCTATAAAACCCAGGCTGATAGGAGAAAAGATTGATGGGAAGAAATAAAGCATCGATGAGTCAGCTTTATGGAGAAATGATTAAATGCACCCTAAAAAACAGAGCATCAAAATGAAAATAAAATCAAAGTTTTCTTGGCATCTACAATAAAACAAGAAACTTTATTTCACTAAATGTCAGATGGAATATAATGGTAGCATTTAAGAGTGTTTTTCTACTTGTTTACAGGTGCTGTGATAGCAATAAATCTAAATATGAAGTTAGATGTTTTGTGGTTTTTAAACAATTATGGAAAAAATAGTGTTTACAAAGGCTTGCATAAGTGCTCAGTTTACTCTAAAAAGGTATCACTGATAAGTACACTTAATATTCATTAAACTAAATGAACTAGTGTTGAGTAATTTTGTATAACATTGTTATACTGTACAGTCGGATGCATGTGAAGTTACAGACAATGCTATTGCCTGTAACTTCACATGCATCCAACTGTACAGTGTCAGAATTGAATTGCATTACTTTAATCTTTATAAAGCGGAAGATTATAAATTAACAACAAGGTAAATGTCACTAAACATGTTAAATACAATACATAGAATGGACATTAAAGAACAAATGAACCATAAGTCTTAAGAGAAAATAAATGAGAAGCTAACCTTTTTAATAGCATACAGTCACAAGGCTAAGTTAAAAAAGCCCACCATACATCTTCCCATACTGATATCCTAAACACTATATTTGGCAAGAACATTGAAAACCAAAAGCAAATGCTATTCCATCTACTTAATGAGGTAAGAGTTTTGTGGATAAAAGGGGAAAACAATATACACCACCCAATCAATATCATAGTATAAGCATACATTTTCACCCTGATACTTCCCCGTATATGGAATCTATACAAACTGTTTGGGATCTCATCGCACTAGTTCAATGCATAGGAGAACAAGGGCCTGAAAACATGTACGTAGAAATCAGGAGGTAATGTATTACGATAGAATTGATCTTCCCACCTTGGACTTTCAAGCCTGGCAATTGAAGCAGACTCAGTGTTTATTAGAATATGAGAAAAAAAAAAATTATGACTTGGAATGATTAGCTCCTCTCAGTCAAGTGAGTAGGATGCCAATTCCAGTACAGGGAAGCGACGCACTCCCAGTTCCCACAGTGCCTGGTGCTCCAGTTGTTCCCAATCTACCAAAAACAAGCAAAATCTCTATATAAACCTCTACATTCCAGTGACTCCATTATATTGTTTATCATATAATGGCTCCATAAGGGTGTTTTAACAGCCCATTATGGATGCTGAAAATCAAATAATTACACTCTCATCAAAGTTTGGTCACTACAGAATTCTTTCAATATGCCTACAAATATGTAGTATGGTTTGGGTTCCTTACGTCAAAAAACTGGATGAAAGCATAGTGTGTTTTGAATTTGGTATGGAGAATTGCTGGCAACAGTTTCTAAAATGTTATTGTAATAAAACAAAACCTTTCTTTTAGAAGGCTACGTCAAGATGCATGTGTAATTCTGATTTTTTTTCTCACAAATTAAATCCAAATTTGAAATCCAAATTGCAATTTCTATAAACACTCTCTTATATTATGATACAAAGCACTTCCAACACAGTTTAAGACGAATTAAAGATATTTTGTGTAGTTTTCACTCAATGTGCATTTTCCTCATTTCTTATTTACCAAGTGCAGTTTCATGCAAATCACCTACAGTAATTATAAATAATGGACAAACAATTTGGATTTGGCAAATCTCAGAAATAAAAGAACAATAATCAACAATTCAAGAAATGAAAGAAATACTTCTTTATCACAGCACAGACAAAACCACAAAAGACAGGACATAAATACAGATGTCAAATCCACCGATTTACATGTACAGTACCTGCACCTATAACTCTTCACACTATCTTATAAAGTCAGAAATCTTAATCTCCATTAACAAAAGATGAAACAGTGTTTCTTAAACATAGAAGACATACTGTTCTCAAACTGTATATGCTAAAAAAACGTATTGAATTAGTGAATCCACCTGTTGTCAATTTTCAAATCTTTAACTATTAAATAAACTGCCTTTATTTTTAAGTGTGTTTTTTTTTTGCTTTAATGACATGTGTACAAAGTAAAAATAGTAAAAATGCTCAATCATCCAAACATTAAAAAAAATGTAAAGGATTACCTTATAGATCACATACCGTACTGTATAAACCATTCTAATTATAATAATGTATATTAAAAAAAAAACCTCTTCCAACAGTTTATAGATAGACATTGAAAAGGAACATTTGCATTGGATGTTTTATAAAAATAGATCTTACCACAGTTGTTTTGCACAGTTGTAAAAGGATATAGAAAAATACAGTTTGATGTTTGTCTAGCAACTCAGTGATTAGCTTGAAGCTCTACAAGCCATATAGGTTGTCTGTGTTCTGCCTCAGGGTGTACAGTACTTCAGACAGCCGCTGTGCCTTCAAGATGCTGATTTCCTTCACCGTATATATGGCAAGGCCTGGGTGAGAAAACTTGCACACACTTTTTAGCACCTGAAAAGATACAGAACATATGAATAAGGAATGGCAATTATTTTTGGATCTATTTAACTGATCTACACAAGTTCATTAACAGAGTTAATTGTTCCATTGAATGCATTTATTATTAACAGTAATAAATTAAGCAATCACAAGAGGAAAAAACGCAGGCTATAATTTGTTATGAAACTATTCTGGTCTGATTCATAACCAAGTCTTTGGCTTTGTCTTACTGTGTTAATAAAAAAAGTGTAGGGTCTGTCACCAGCGTAAAAATCTAGGTTACAGTATGTCTACTAATCCAATTTTACAGCTCTACTAAAAATGAAATAAAAATAAATGACAATGACATCCAGTTCATTCATTGGAAAACACAATACGGTAGCTTACGTTTGTGATGGAAGTGAATCTACAGTAATTCCAATCTTTCCAATCAATTAGCAAACTAATGCTTTTTGAAGAAAAATAAACACATGGTGAAGTGCCAAAAGGAAAGGCAATAAAGAATTCCATAAACCTACAGAAAATTACAATAAAACTCTTTCTTGGAAAGTCATGACAGTTGCTGAATGAAATACCTGTTGAGGACGGAAATAAGGGGCATCTGTCTCCACCACGATTCTGTCCAGAGGAATTTTTCTCACAGCTTCCTTTGGCTTGACAGCGGTTGGATAGGTGAGGACAGCAGTAAAGCCCACAGACATATTTGGAAATTCTTTGAGAAAGGGCTCAATCACCTCATAGCTGTCCGTAAAGCAGTGCCTGGCTCAGGGGGAAAAAAATCAGGAGGTCCTACACTTTCTTCAATTGGCATCAGAAAGAAACAGCACCATTTTAAAATAATTGGGTTTTGGTACTGTATGAATACGATTTACTGTAGCTCTTTCTTCAATGCTACAGGAGACAGAACTCTCTTTTCATTTTGCCTTTTTGCTCGTATAAAGTTGAAAGTAACAGACATGACTGCTTCTCGCTTATCAAGACTGATGAGTCAAAATTAAATTACCTGAGCTCCCCTCATGTGGAAATAATTGATGCATTTCAATTTGTCTTACGAGAATGGGGGTACTCCCTCCTCCGCATAACACATTAATCTTTCCATCTTTAACTCTATTCCACCAAATATTCTGAGATGAATAATTTGATGAGTTTTGCAAGGCAAAGAGCTGACTTTTCCAGTGTGATAACAAATACCTTACCACGACACAAAAATGTTTATGGATTCAAAACCATTGCAGTCTTACCACCGTAAAAATGAGATGAGATATGCGGTGTATGTTTGACATAGCTCACCTAGCTGAGGAAACTTTGGCTGCCTCACCAAAAAAAACAAGTGAGCAGCAGTACAAAGATAGGATCTAACCTTCCTCTCAAATTTCTATTATAACTTTGTTATAATTACATTATGTGTTTCAATACAAAAGGTATTCTCTGTTACAACCTTTGGATATAATTTATATTATATCCCACACAAACTGCTGTACAGAAAGCCTTGGCCTGGTTTTATAGTAAGTGTATACCTGTATAAATGCATTCAATAATGTTTTTTTTTTCCCTACTGCCAGGGCTGGGCTACTTAAGTTTTTGACAATAAGGTACTTTTAACTAAAAGCTGATTAAGATGTAAAACTGGGTATTCTGACTTGTGATAAAAAATCTAGTTCAATTTAAGCAGCTAAGGTTAGAGACCTCCAGAGGACTAAAATTGCCCATTCCTGCCTACTATATGAATATAAATAATTGGTTTTCCTACCTGTGTATTTTATAATCTCGAGGCACCATCTTCTTCATAATGTCAAACAAATCCTCATCAGCACCTCTGCAGTGCACTACAAGTGGCTTCCTTATTGCAACAGCCAAGCGCAACTGTCTCTCAAAAACCTATAAAAAAAAGCATCCTACAGTACATAATGTAATAAAATACCTTATCCTTTTTTACAGTATGTTCCAAAACAAAACTGTTTCAGAAGGTAAAGTGACTTATCACCTAGCATTATATGAAAAGTATGAGTTTTTTTTTCTCAATGACCAGGAACATTTTAATCTGTTTTTCTTTGCTATTAAAACAGATGCGATGGATGTTTTCACAGATGCACAAAAAAATCAGTTGAGGAAGATTTGGACTCCACACAATGGTTTAATAATTACAGTACAAGTTATAAAGTCTTTAAAGTTAAAATAATAAATATTCTATTTTATACATGGATGGAAGCACAATTTGCTTCAGATAAAAATAAGCACAATATTAAGAATATTCTGTCAGCTATGAAGACCATTATACTTTCTGTCGGTGAAATCCTCTACCTGTACCATTTTGCACTCACTGTACCTGTTTCTGTCTGGAGACCTCCGTAGTGCACTTGTAAGAGTAATCCAGCCCTATCTCACCAAACGCAACAGCTTTTGGGTGCCGCATTGCATTCAGAATGATTCTTTCTTGGGCGTCTGTGTAATAACGAGCAAAGTGTGGGTGGCAACCAAACGCCCCCCAGACCTTATCTTCCCCCAGCAGATCCTCCCACAATGGCTGCATGCTCATGATGCCTGGATTGCAGAAGTCAGTGATGCAGCCTTCAAACTCCGCAGGGAAAGAGTTCTCGTGCAGATTCCGAAAACGAGCAAAAGTTCCTTTGAAATTCAACTTTCTGTAGAGCATGTCAAGATGACAGTGAGTATCAATAAAGCCAGACTGCGCAAGCTTTTTATTAGCAAAATCAAAAGAATCCCCTTGTTTGGCGCCCATGGACACTTGTCTACTGCTTTTGTCTGGAAAAACATGTAAGGCTTCAGTACAGTAAACGTCCTCTGTGCCTGAATATTTTATGGGCTTACTGCCAGTGGAATCCAAAGGCTCTGAACAGCTTTTGAAGAATCTCAAGGGGCTTACTTGGGTGTACACTGGTGCAGTAAAGGGCTCAAAGAATCGATCAGGCTTGGCAACTACTCCATTATGGTTCAAATCACTTTCAGGGTTAAACAATGCAGATCCAAAGTGCAACTGATCGATTCTGCAGGAGTCTCTCTCAGTGTGACAGGGTGATGCTATAGGATGGGCTGCATACTCTAGCAGTGATAGTGGATCATGAAAGATAGGTTTCTCCAGCTCATCTGCTGCAGCACTGTCCTCTTCCTGGGAGGTCACTGCCTTGACCACATCCTCTGCATTCGACCAGTCTGCCTCCGTAGGCTCATCTTTTTTCAGAACAATGAACTGGAGAGATGAGGTAAAATTCAAGTTGGAGGTTACAGAACACTATCACAAACACAACTTAATCTATGTGTAGCAGTTTATTTGGAAGGCTGGTCAATATATATAGTACGTTAACCTGATAAATTATGACTTTGTCAACTCATCAATCTAAAACATAAAAAGTAAAATAGCTGTGTGCTAATATATCGAGTACAGGTATAAAATGAGACATTAACTATTTCACTATTTACCAAGTCCCATGAGTAAATGCTATATATAATAAGCATCCTTAGATTTAATGTATATTTCATTAATGAAAACATATGTGAAAAACACAAAAAGCTAGAAATTATGAAAAGAAGATGAGCTGCTCTTAATTTCATCTCTTCATTGAGGCACTGTCTTTTATACACAACGGTGGTGAGTTTCATCTCTGAACCTTTCTTATTTTTAACTGCTCCACTCAGCCAGTTTAACCTCCAGTGCATTTTATTTCTAATATTTTTGCTGTTTTTATCCACCACAGATAGGTTGGAACTCAGCCAAAAAGGTTCACTTCTACAAAAAGGCCACAGATGAGAAGAGGCCTTCGGTGTTTCAACAGACCCACTGCCAGTACTAGAACAAACCCCAATGTATGAATTCCCCTGTAATCCCAATGAAAACTGACAATGTAAAGCAAGCAATTGAAGCTAACCTGACTATCCTAGCGAGGCAGAAGAAAACTGAAGCACCCGTTGAAAATACACATTAACACAGGCAGAACACTTAAAATCCACACAAACACATGCTACAATCTGGAATCAAAACCAGGACCTGGAAAGCTGCAGTTAACCACTCCAGCACTTTGCTGTCTAATTTTATATTTTGGCATAAAACAGCCTAGTGTATAGTGTAGGTCTGTTTACAGGTCTTAATCATTTTAAGCACTGAATACTTAAAAATATGTATTACTATATAAAGGGAGGCATCCAGGTGGTGACGAAATGCTGAAAAACATGAACTTCAATTAGAATGTAGTTAAATAATGTTATCCCAGCAGTGAGATGCACATGGAAGCAAATTAGTAATGTTTTTTATGTACTGCTCACATCACCATATACTTACCCTTCTGTTTCCTCCTTTCACCATGGCCTTATCCTCACAATCTGTCTCGCTGAATGCAATACAAGACAGTGTTTTTTCCTCACTTTCCTCTATTTCCGGTTCAGGAGGCCTTCCTTGAAGAAAAGAATGGCTGCTCCACTCAGAGGACCCTGCATCTCCCAATTTCAAGAGCGGTATCTTCTTCCTGCTGTCTGACAAAATCCTTTGCTTCCCTATCTTCTTATGGATATCTGTCCCAAAGGCAGCAGAAAGAGCTCTAAGGTATATGATCTTTGAAGCCTCCTCTGGAGATCTGTTGGTCTCCTTGCTTCTACGAGGCGGAAGCGTTATGTCTCTCTTCACTGAGAAGGTCAGTGTGGAAGGCTTGTCCTGGCATGCTCTTTCTGGGTTTTCTGTCTGAAAGAAAAGGATATCACATTGAAATGGGTGTTAAAGAGAAGAAAATGTATGGAGGAGAAAATGTAAATAAGCATCCATACTCCAAGGATATGTACAAATATTTGTAGGAGATGGCTTGCCCCCAATTTCTATCATTGTGGCTGGCTGCGATTTGAAAAATAAAACATTCCAAAGATTCTCCTCTCTCATTCTGCATAAATATTCAAACTAGCTGGTTTTTATTTAATGCTGTTTTCAATAGCAGGCTATAGTACGGACGAGTAGCTATATCTTTGAATTCAGTTACATAAACAAGTAAAAATGTAAGTTTCTTTGGTTAAAATAATGATAACAAATACATAAATACCACAATATAGTATAAATACTATAATAAAAATAACAGAAGTATTTAATAAATACTATAATGTAAATACTTAAATATACTGTACAGTAGTTACCAGAAAATATCTGATTCACACTTCCCCAGATTATGTAAAAGTATACATTTCTATAAATAGAATACCAAAGTATACTGATATTTTGAGTAATACCTTAAAAGGTTTTTTAATAAAAAAAAAAATAACCTTTTCAGGATACTGACGCTTCTGGCTATTCTGTCTAAATGGCTTCCACAATTTGGTATGGTTGTTTGTGCTACTCAGAGAAAAGACACAGCTTTCTTCTTTATGAGTAGGTTCTGAGGTTGGTGCCAGTCTTGTGGTTTCCAAGCACATGTGCTCCGGCTGCGTGAAGCAAGCAGACGCTGAGGAGACATTCTGTGGAGAAAGAGGCCCTCCATGGGCAAAGGTCTCATCCTCACTCCAGAGTGCAGGCTGGCCCACACCTGTGTTACCCTTTTTGTATTTTACTGGTGAATGCATGTCTGATTTTAACTCCCAGGATTTCCGTTTCCTTCTGCTGGACTCCATTTTGAAGTTCCCTGAGAGGAATGATAAAAAAAGGAGAAACATAGTTTCTACAAGGTAAAAAAAAAATCTTTCAGGATGACAATAAGCCAGATGGAGTTCTCAGTCACACGCTGGGAGATTTGGTAGATGTTTCTATATGCTTTGAGTCACGAAAAAAGTGCCTTTGAAAAACTGATTTTAAGAGGTGTATTGCACTGAATTAAATAAAGTCTTTGCTAAATAATAAGTCTACAGGTGTACAAATGTTCAGCCTTCTCTAAACTCTCATGAAAAAAGTTATAACCTCACCATAATCTCCCAGACTAAGAAAGATTTATAGTAATAGTGGTGTTTGAATAAGGCTGGACAAAAGCCTGATCTTAAGTGCTGTAAGGGAGCCTAATTAAAGCCTGAATAGTTTTGCTCCACTCTCTTTCCCTAACAACTATTAAAAATTGAATCGAGGGACTAATTTTATTCTGAATTAATTTTATTTTCATAATGTACTTTTAATAGTCTCTATTTTAAAAGGAAACACTTCATTAGCTATCCTGCTATCCCACCTGCTGCTTCTTGATACAGATCCCAGCCTAAAACTAAATAAAGGCTAAAACCTAACTGATGAAGGCAAGTGTATAAGTATTTTAAAATAGACCGCAATCATTTACCCCAAGTTTGTAAACAGTTAACTAAATGATGAGAGGAAATTGTAGTTAAAATGAAACCTGCGTTGAATGTTTTACCAATTTGTGATGAGCTGAGAAACAAAAATGAGAGCTGTAACAGCTCTCAATTAATAATAATGTAGTGTCTTAAACCCCATTATTTTATTTTTAATAGCTTCACTAACCTCTTCACAGTGAGGACTTTAAACTGAACCTACTGTATGATAGGCCTTGTTTTTGCAAACTTGCAAACAAATCTTAACCAACAACCAATGTACGGCCATCTGAGTCTATTGGATTTACGATTGTAAACATACTGTATACCACAAATTCTCAGTTGTTGTCGTAAGAAATTATCTAGCTTGACATTTAGATCGCCAACACATCCGGAATACGGTCACAAGATAAAATGGAAATCTATATACGGAGGAGCCAACATTTTATTTAATTATACGTTGCATTACGAATTCAAAAACGATGTACACCCAGCTACTGTATAATCATTCTATGTACCTAACGTTGTACGTTATGTGTATGCATTAGTGTATTATCATTACGTTTAAAATCAACTGAAAAAAACTTGTCAAAATAGCTGATAATCAGGCCCTCACCGCTCACTTGAAACATTTTAATGTGTTAAATTACTGGCGACACCACAACAAACTACAAAATCTGAGTAATTAGTAATATAAATGGCGATATATATAATATTTTTATAAAAATATTTAGAAATGTATCTCAACGCTTTTTTGAAAGCCAAACACCACCGGTTTTCAGTCTAACTCACCTGCAACTTCACCTGCTGCAGCTAGAACCCCACCTCCTCTTGCCATGAAGTTAATGACTCGGACCGGAACAACGTCAATTACTGGACTTAACCGAACATTTTCTTAAGTTCCTAAACAAACATAAGACATCAAAAACTTATTTACGCCGTAGACATTAATAGGCGCTTAGCTAATATAGCTGAGATTTTTGCCTGAACTTGTTTTACATACTGTATTGTACTGTATATACACAAAACAACACTATAATTATAGGGAACAAATTTGCAAAACATAAAAACTGTCATTAATGTTTGAACTAAATTTATATTTGATAAATGAAAATATAATGTATTACTTAATTGCAAAACTACTGAACGACCCTATGTAAATAACACGGTATAACGGTAATCATTAAAAATGCATCACCAGTATTCCACATTTTGTATATCACAGTTTTTAGTTACTACTTCAATGTATAAAAGCCCAATTTAAAAAAATATATATTTTATATTCTAAAGCTTCAGTTGTTTATATTGCTGTGGTTCCAAAATATATTGCTGCAGAACATGATTTCAGACAAGTTTCTTAAGACATTTAAATGTGTATAACCTGTAGATCTCAAGATTGTCTACTGGTGGAAATAAAACTCTCCCCATCGAAAAAAGGTGATCCAACAAACTCGCATCTGGATTGTTTCTTCCTTGCCAAAAGGCATTTGAAAGCAAATGACATTCTCTTTTATTTAGTGTCCAACATAATGAGCTGCTTGCTGATTTATTTTCCTCTTAACCGTTTAGAATTATATAAATGTCTTTTAATGTATCAGACCAAGAAATACTTAACTGAAAGGGAGAGAAATCCAAACCTTGAGGTTCAGATGTCTGACCTTGAGATAAGGCATTGCTTGCACTCCCTCAGTCTTTTCGTAGTTCGTTTTCAAATAGTTGTAGTCTCCTAGGAAAATGCTGCCATTATATACTTATTGTAACTCTTCAGATACCGCTAATCACTGTGTGAGCCAGTAGTCTGTTGTCAACATCGCTGTTTCTCACAAAGAAACAAGAGGAAAGGTCATGGGAAGGTATTTATCTTGAATTAAAAATATGTTCTATCAACTTAGAATTATAACTAAATTTTACAGTATAGTACAGTACATTATAAGTATACGGTAGAATATGGAAGTTATTGTAACTTTGAATGGAATATCAACACTGTCACACCTACATGCTTGTTTAGGTAGTTTTGAGGAACCTGGGCTGGATATTAAAGTTGCAACAGCTTTAAAGTGGCATTAACAATGAAATTATCTGGGCTTAGTTCTTGCTATTAGTTGTTAAAGTATATGTTTATTAATGCCTAAAAGCTGAAACAATAAGAAACATGCCAAGCTGTCCTCAGAAAAGGTTTTTTATTGCATTTGGCCCAGGACAAGTAATGTGTAAAATTAATTAGCACTTTCTCTTCCCATAATGCAAAGCCAAATCACTCATGCTCCATTGATCTGTATCGTTTAAAAAATATATATATTATTGATTAATGAGCAATAAGAACGACTTAAAAATGACATCTGTAGTCATTTTCTTTTTCTACTTTTTTTAATCTTGTTTTAACAAATACAAGCACATTTTACCCATCAACGTCTGCATTTCTGACACTTTATCTAAGTTATCTAAAACAATTAGAGCCTTTTCAACAGATGGCAATATTGTTCAATAAACTTGACTCCTTGGTTCACACAGCTGTTTAACAAATCCAAAGTGCCCTGTGCTTGTTTTATTGGACACCAAAAACTATAGTTAGAACAAATACATTTCAATTCATTTGTAGGTTCTTGGAGACCAATAGCATCCCTTCACTGAATTCATGCAAAATATTGTGTGATATTATCACCATACAGTCAATACGTTTGCCAGTACTCTTGTTTCATGAAACGAGTACTGTTGCTTTATACAGTTTCAGTATATGCATGCCAGAATACTATTAAGTATTTCAGGTGGGTAGCTGCGTCAGCATGCATAGGCTGCAAAGGAACAAGTAATAGAGAAAACACAACGTTTCAGCTGTGGAGCCTTCTTTGGGTGTCATTCGGTGTTTTCTTCCTTCTCTTTTCAGCATAGAATAAACTTATTACTTATTCCTTTGCAGAATACTATTAGTATACACAGCACAAAATATCAAGTTTGAGGTCACGTGTCACTTGAAGAATTGCAATCTACCATTAATAAAATGAAATTGTCTCATTTTTTAAACACAAACTCATTTTAATGCAAAAAAGGAAAATTGAAAATGATCCAGAAACACTATTATAATTTCCATGTGCTGTTTAATTTATTGTTAATTATGGGATTCACAAAATAGTCTGCAGCCTTATTTTTCACTTTATTTTGTCCAAAATCACAACATTAACCCCTAATTTACTGTGATGGAAAAATATCGGTATATATACATTACAAGTAGGTAGCCGCATCAGCGTGCGTAGGCTGCAAAGGAAAAAGAAAAGGTTTATTCCATGCTGAAAAGAGAAGTTCTTACACCTGAAGAAGGCTCCACAGGTGTAATGTTGTGTTTCCTTTCTTCTATTTTCAGCATGGAATAAACCTTTACTTGTCTGTTTACATACTGTACATTATAGTTCAGAAGAAAAAGAAAGACCTGTTTTTGACCAAAATATAACAAATATGACTCATTTCACAAAACCAACATTGATAACCTGTTATATTTAAGTTTTAATATTTAATGTGCCATCTTCAGATTCTTGGCAATCCAAGTGCAGTCTTGTAGGCCCCAAAACTGTGTCTGTAACCTGAAACCAATGACAGCAGTTACTGACTGTATGGCAATACAAACAAGAGTAATGCAATCCTCTTGATTCTTGTTTTATCATATATATATACTTTTATATATTTTATTAGATCTTTACATTAGCTGGCCAATACATTAGGAACCCCCAGTCAAATAAAAAAATAATTTATTGACGCACAGTGCACAGTTGGCATGAATAGCCTAATATGACAGACTTTTATCATTTTCCCTGACCAGAACGAGTTCCAGATCTTCTATTGACAAAGGACTGAACCAGTGAAATGTATAATTCAGTCCCACACAACATTATTCTCATCACAACCTGAAATGAAGGCCATCTTACAGAGCACAGATGAGTAGGACTGCAGTGAAAATATTATATTGATAGAATGGCACATTCTGATTAGTCGTTCCTGCTGATTGTGGAGGCCCAAAATCAAGCCTAATTCTACTAGAGGTTCATAGGAACACAAAAATATAGGCAAGGTTACAAAATAATAAGAAGCCATCAACCCACTAATGTCTGTCTTTGTTCATTCTTCCTTGACCTGACTGCCACTTCTCGATATTTTGTGATGGATTAGTTTCAACAGCATCTCTGATTTATTCACCTTTAATTAATCCAGCAGGCTTTACTTTTTCCAATAAACCTATTATTTTTAGAATATTGTAAGTCCAATTGTAACAATGTTCCTGATTTCTTGATGAATTTTAAGCAATTACTAAGCCATAAAATGGCAGTTGAAGTGACTGAAAATAAACATATTTTTCTCTAGTTAATTCCCATAACTGAAGTTTATACCTTCAAAATTAGTCAAGAGACAATATATCATTCTGAAGGAGTGAGCCAGGGGAAACATACTGTAAATTGCCTGATACTCTTCACTTTCAAATGTCAGTGTTGTTCCTGAATTTATGAATGAGCTCCAGTGATGGGTACACAGAAAGACACTCAAAGAAGCGTGAAAAAAAGGAATGAATGAGATCTTGAGCTATGTGCCCCAGGGCTACACAAGTTCGAGCTGAGAAAGAGAGAAAATCGATTACATCTTGACAGGTGGAAAGAAAGTTTGATAAATCTGGCCTGATCAATTCTGATTCCCCCAACACAGTGGATTTAAGGAGATACACATGTACATAAGCTGGGGCTAAGAATACAGGCTCAAGACTTCTCCCACAGTGTACCTGTGTCTGCACCTCAAACGACTGGGGCAGTCAATTATATATGACACCAGCAGAGAAGACGTTTAAGTTATATACAGTAGATGAGGTATTGTTCTAGGTTTTAATTTACTGACATGCATTTTTAATTGCTGTACAACTTCAGGAAAAGGTCAAAGCTTAATTTTGCATACTTCTTCTTTGCTACAGTATGTATAAATATCACTCTTGCTTGAGTGCTTTGTTTTTACATCCTTAATCACCCTATCTAGGCCCATACAGCAGCTCCCTCACTCACCGTTCATTAAAGGAGGTGAGGGGGGTTCTGACAGCCCTGTCCTTGTGGATTGGCTGTTGTTGTCCTCAGCCAGGTATTGTTCATGCCATATATCTATGCATAAATACTTGGACACGATTTTAAAATAATATTATCAACTTTTTTATAATTTTAAATGACCCTAGATCAGTATCTGAGGCATCTCTAATTAAATATAGGCTGGTGTGTTGAAAGAAAGGCTCTGATACTCACACTTGGAGGCTTTCTGCTCAATGGGCCAGTAGCAGAACCCTCTTCTTGCCCTGTCATTGTATTCATTCCTGTACTGTGGCAAGTTCTGTGGAGAGACTGATATGCCTGGAATACATTGAGAACACAGGACTGACGTTTTAAATGAGGGGTCCTCAAACACCATCTGTGTTTCAAAATGAAAGAAAAATCTTTTAATTTAGTAAGGCAAAACTTTCAATGTCGAGTTAATTTCCATCATAATGTCCTGAATCAGGTTAAGAGAAAAAAGATGTAAAACACATACAGAGTTTTAATAGAGGAAGACAAATTATATAACATTTAAACTGCCTCCATGACATTTAGTGAATGGTCACACTGGTCCTTTGAAATTGAAATGTGTTTAATGTGTATAAAAATAAATTCATCCATGTAGTGTATGGTCTTTGTCTCCAAGGCCTTTATGATTTTCACATAAGTGTCACTGCTATGTATTTTAGTTATTTGGTGTCACTGCCAGTGAAGCAATACACCATCACTTTCAGAGGCAATAATTTGATAAAATGAAGGAAAATCAGCCAGATTTGCCCTGCACATTGCTGTCAAGTTCTTAGCAACAAGGTGTGAAACACCTGGGGTCAGTACATGAAGCAGCATACTGCTAGAGTCAAGGGTGAAATAGACTAAAGTGTCTCTTAAGCAAGATCCTAGAGAGCAATTTCATATTTCACAAATTAATGCCCAAAATTCTGGTTACAAAAAGAGAGGCTTGTGAGGTATCAAGGCTACAAACAAGTCTGGACGTTTTGAGCTAGAATTTAGCAAAAACATACATTACATCATGAGACAAAACAGGTTATTTTGCTTCTTGACAAAGGAAGGATGTGACCATTCATTTCATTAATACAAAAAGTGTTTCCTTTAACAAGGAATCTTAATTATCACACATTAATTGTACCTATTCCCTGGAGTCCTCCCAAAACATGCAAGAGAAGATGTCAGAAATACTTTGTCAGAATACTTTGTCAGAAAGTATATATGGAAAGCTTTTCTTCCTGTTTATGCTTTTTTCTATAAAGTTTTACGTGCACTTTGTAAATATTATATAAGATTTTAGACAGTAAGCAAAGTGGACATATGAACAACAATCTTTAAAAAAACAGAACAAAAAACTAACTGCAGAATCATTTTCAGAAAAGTTGGAGCCCTTTTGGAAAATTTCTCAGGGAGTTTATCATGACTGCTTTGGACAGACAAATAATTGTGCCAAAAGAAACACTTGACCATTATGAAAATTTGTTACAAAACACAAATTTTGTAAGTTGATTAAGATTCTATACTGCAATTTATATGCAAAGATTACTTAAGGAGATTTTAAATTAATTAATTGTTATTGTAATTACACCATTGTCAAAAGGGTGATCAGTCCTTTAAATTATCTAATGCTCTGTTTGATTTCAGTAAATGTACTTAAGATAGCAAATTTAGCAGGTTTGATTATTTCTGGACAAACTATACAATAGAACAAAAGCTACGTAAATACAGTAAGTGCACATACAGTACGTGTTCCTTTACTGTTCTCGTTTAAAAGTAGAACAATACCTTTCTCCAGAAGCACAGCAATAGGCACAGAAAATGGAAAGGTGTGTATCTGAGAATAAAACAAAATATGTTGGATTGAGACTGAAAATCTAAATTAAACACAAAACCACAACTCTCTTCTCTTTGTACTTAAACACAGAAGGGACAGTCTCTTAGCAAATGGCACGGTGGTTTGTGCTTCCTCAGCATAGCCGTTTCCAGCAATGAATTGGATTAGTTGTGTTTCCTGAAACAAGCTCACATTTAACTTTGAAATGTCCCAAATTGTGTCAAAGTACGATATTTTGTCATTAAAATTGTAGACAAGGCTTCAGTTTGAAATTAGTGTTATATCTTGCAATATTGCTGTTGATTATTTTAATGAAATCAAAACAAAAGTTGTAATAGGAATTCAGGAGGAAGGCTTGATCCTTACCTCTTCTAGCCAGCATAGTATTTAAATCTTGCACCCAGGACTTGAAGACACCCTCCTACTATTTCATCTATGCCCCTGCAGCAACTCCCTGGCTCAATCCTTGCAAGATGAAGGAGGGAGGCTATCAATTCTCCCAGCCAGGAGAGTTCCACCAAATATACTCTGTAAACTCTGTCTCATATGTCTTAGAATCCAGACAAACTAATGAAAAATCACTTGGCATGCCTAGTCCACATTATATGTGTCTGTGCCATCTGATGGCCTGGTGTTCCATCCAAAGTATGATCCTGCCATGGAGCCAAAGCATCTGGATAGGCTATTGATTACCATGGGCCTCAGCAAGAGGAAAAAATGACTTTGTGATTTATCCAATGTGACACACTGCAAATCATAAGCTATACATCTCAAAATGTTTGTTGACTCTAAAAACAACACTCTCTTTTTCCTAGCGTTAATCCCGCACCAGCAGGGTCCGCTTCTAGGCACGCCCATCTCACTTTGGTGGTTTGAACCAAATCTTTGAGCTGACGTTGCCATTAAATGCGACCAAGAATACTTGAACCGGCGCGTTGATCCGCCTGCCGTCGGAGTGGATTCTAAAAACAACACTGATACCTTTAATATAATTATTAAATTATATTACAAATCAAATAAAACAGCAGGCAGAAAACTGAAGGAGCTCTAGTACAATATGATTTAAAACCCATCCATGGTAAGAAATGGAAATTATCAATAGCTTGAGTAAATGTCCTAAAAGAAACAAATGACTTTTTGGTACATCATTCCCGTTTAATAGTGGACCCTTAAAAATATACTGTACCATGTTTATAATCAAACTTTTACAATCAACAGTTGGACTGCATTGCACACAAATGAACATGAACATTCATTACACCGTTTCAATGCGCCAGCAGGTGTCAAATTGTGAGGAAAGCTTGGAGGATGTGTCAACTTCCTCTAAATAACACTGACAAAGCGTCATTGATAAAAGCAACAGTGATAGTCTATTTACTTAATTAAACCTGTCTGGCACAGGTGGACCTGCTATGACGATCAATCAATTCCAAATCATATTTTCAAATGGTACTCTATAAATACGAACTGTACACAAACAGAAAAAAAACTGTTGCAATTATGATGACAACATCATATAAATAATAATAATAATACCACTTCAGATCTCATTTTTGCCCAGTGATCGGTTTTGACACGAGGAAGAACCACTGGATCATTCCTTGGCCAGAATGTCATACTGCAAAAACAGAAAAAAAAACTCAGTATTGGAGAATTCACCTCTTTCTATGCTGCCAATTTTAAAATGTAAAATTCCCTGTGGGGGAAATAAGCAAAAGACAAGACAAAGAGCTGAAGAGCAAACAGCTGCTCTGTATATTTGTAAATGATGGTCACCTGCACATTATGTAACAGCCACAGCTGGCTTTTCTAATATCAATGTGCTGTTGGAATAAGAAAAGAATATCCATTTCAATATGACTTTAACATAATTTCTTAGGGGTGATTACAACATATTTCACTACCAAATTGACTAGAATGTGCTGACAATGATGCTTTGTACTTTTGAGTAACTGAACCTTGTGAGATCTTGTTAGGCCAATGCTGTAAATAACATTCTAGGGAGACTTAACATTTTTTTACTTCTAAACTCTAGACCACACCAAACAGTAACACAGGTCACAGTAACACTTAATGTTACATAGAGAAGGAATGTTGAACGTTTAACACAAGTTCACGCATCATATTCCTGAGAGATGTGCAGTAAAATGACAGTATGACTAGTGCTGACCTGTATGAAATACTTAACATCCCCACACAGAAAAATTTGAAACAAAAGTCTATGAACACATATTGAAGAGCATATGTAAAATAATCTGATGAGTCTTTTATTTGTGACCCCAGTTACTTTGTTCAAATGTTGACAGTGAGTAATTTTTAACAAGCCAAAAAAGAAGCAGCTGTGTAATCTGTATAAAGCAGTATGAATTCAGAAGAAAGGTTTTATTTTAACTTACTTAGGTTGTCTGAAGGGGCTAGGAGCCCTCACATTCCAATGCTTTCTCCCAGCTTGCATATTACTCTGTGTCTTCCTGAAACTAAGAGCAGCTCGTATTTCTTTGTAACCTAGCAACCTGATTACGTCCGAACTCACAGTGCCTTTGGCAGGCATTGTGTGCTTTGCAAAGAGAAAATAGGCCAAGCTTATTTAAGCAATGGTAGTTATGACATTTTTTATGGGAAATTGAAGAGGTGGGCTGTATTATGTAAATGATAACTTTTTGTCATTAACTTCTAATCCTTCAAGTAGAACCAGGTAAATCCAAAACAGAAACGTTTTTCAAATTTGCAATAAACACATTTTCAAGAACTGTATAGATGATTATTTTTAATTTAGACACTTATTGGACATTGGTAGTTCTATTCTAATAGGATTTTATATGAAGTTTAATCTAAAAAAATATTCATTTCACAAAAATGGTGAACCCTAACCACTTCTCTTAATTCTTTAAATTTGCAAAACACCAAATAAGAGTAACATACAGATCAAAATATATTTAATCAACAGTGTTATATAATACAGTACCAGATCACAAGACAGTCTGAACAAATATTTAGCTTAAACCAATTAAATTTGCTATCATTCTCCTTGATTACTTGGAAGTGGGTAAACATGACACTATACTTTTGAGGTAGAGTATATGAAGTATAGCTGAGATTGTTTTGCTGATGCCATTATCCAAAGCATTACATATTTATAACAAATAAAACAGGTGGGAATTGTACTAACGAATTCTGAGCGAAGTATACTTCACTCAGGGGATTAGTTATAATGCCCTGACAGGAAACCGAACCTTCTATTTGAAAGTGGTCAAAAAGGTCAAGAGAAAATCATTGCTAATTATAACAATACGATGGTAAACAAGCAATTATCAAAATGAACAAGCATATGACATTTCATTGCCTTTGAAGTGAATTGACAATATCCAAAAGGATTTCAGGATATTTCTTGTACAGTTCTTCAAGGCAGAAAGTGATCTAGCCAGTTCTGTCTCCAAAAATTGTGTTTGTTATGTCACCATTTCAATGTTATGTAAGGAAAAACACAAGTAAGCATTTCATTGTATGTGGGTACATGCAGGTATGATTAAACTTGAACTTGAAGCTAAAATAATCATACAGCATCGGCACATTTAAGGACAGCAGAATTTTCACATTCCTGGGGAATCATCATAGCTTTAATTTTGTAAGTCTAAAAACAATTTATTAAAAAGAATAAGATACACAATGCACAGCCAGACAATGTTTTGACAATTGAAAATGTAAAGCTGGTTGATTGATACTATTGTTTTGTAAAGAGTAGTTGATTTCACTCAACTGCTGGGTTTCTCCTCTCTTGACTCACTTTTCATTTAGCATTTCTTTTTTTGAAGCACTTATGCTTGATGCCATCACTTTGATCATGTGTGTTTTTGAATCATAGGATGTAATCATTGATTGAAACCTTGCATATCCTTAAAAGCTACATCTATGACTTCTCCACATATGAATGTGAAATAGGGCTTTAAAGTTTTTTAAAAAGCATGAGATTAAAGCTATCTCAAGTCTCACTGCATTTTGTTAATATGTCAGCATGTTTAAAGATTAATAGTCAGGAATAAAGACAGAAACATAAAAGCAGGGTTGCTATCAATTAAGAGGAAAACGAGTAACACTTTGAATTTAAAATCCTCATGAACTTCACATTTCTTAGCTACAGGGAACATACAACAGTCATATTCTATTTCACTCAATTTTTAATTAAGGTCTGGAAATCAAAACTGCTTCTTCTTCTCAATAATGCAGTGATCACGTTTTACTGAATAAAAGTTACTGTGCAGACAGGTTAAACCAAGACTAAGAATATGTAATATTTCTGAATGTGACAAACTATTATATTACATTATTAGAGTACATGGCACTTTCAAAATAAATATTCAAGGAAATTGAACATTTCCATAAAAATATTTGCTACTTTTAGTCATCTTTCACATGACATCATTCTATTTAATTCTGTCATTAAGGCATTTTATTATTTAAAGAAGATATTGGATTAACCAAAGGACTCAGCTATTGAATTAACATTGAAAGGGGCACATGTATTATCCACAATATAACTAAACAGTACTCAGGGCTGTATTGGTTTCTGCCAGACATTAATAATATATTTGTATACAATATGTGGAGGATGTGCAATAGGAAATTAGCCAGGACAACTAGTCACATATTTGTGAAAATACTAACTTTCATCCAATGCAACAATGAGCATGAACTTGTCTTAGGCTCTAGTACAATGCCATAGAGGACTGTGTAACCAACGCACTGAGAAAACACACACAGACGACACAAATTTCACTCAGAAGGTGATCACAGCTATCATAGAACCTAGGACCAAAAAGCTGTGAAGTTATATTCAGAAACTTATATTCAGTTAACTTCAGAAACAACACTGGAGATGCAATCTGGGTGTCCCTAAATTAGCTGCCCCAATTCCCAGCACCAGTACCTGAGACGATTGCACAGTTAATATCTGAATGTGAAAGTAACACTGATTTAACCATTGATTTCGTTTAGTCTGACTTTATAGACAATGGATGCTGACAGGGCACTGGGTAATGAGGATGAGGACCCTGGAACCTTTAATTGAAATGCCTGCTTCTGCAATCACAAACACAGAAAAGAATGAGATCCAGGAGAAAAATTTCCTTTAGCAATTTCACTTTAATGCATTAAACAAAAGGCACAGTGAAATAAGCTGAACTTTTTTTTAACCTGACATACTGACATACTCCTTAAATGCTAGCAGCCAGATAAAAGAAAAAAAAAACATATCTGGACAGAGAAAAAAATAGTTGAGCTTTCATTCACGCAACTGATTTATTGTTGGACCAAAGCAAAAAATGTAGCTCAAACTGGTTACAAAGTTCTTAAATAATTTTGATAGGTTTGTATAAAATAATGGAGGCTTTAAATTGAAAGAGTAATACAGTACATCGTAAGTTGAAACGGGACAAACTACAGCTGGTTCTAGCTGTGCAAGGACTATGTTACAACTGCAGTGTAAGATTTTAGAAGCTACATCACCTTAAAAAGCCTGTCACTCACTTAGATCCATTTAAACATTCATCCTTTTTCTAATTACTTCATCTCATTCAGGGCCGCAGGTAAGCCAGAGGCTATCCCTGCAAGCAGCAGGCACAAGGTAGGAAGCACCCAGGATGGGAAGCCAGTCCATCACAGGGCACAAAAGACACACATACCACACTCACCAGGGCTAATTTTCCCAGGAGCCAGTTAAACTACCAGTATGTCTTTGGACTGTGGAAACTGGAGCACCCTGTGGTAACTCACACAAACTGCACGCAAACAGAACCCCAGGTCTAGTGCTGAACTTTTCACTCACTTCCAAGAGGTTACATTCCTCAGAATCGGCTGCAAGGGATTTCATCCAACAAAACTGCTCTGAAGACAAGTCTAGAAGGTAAATAAAAAGGCACATTGCGTTCCTCTCAGACAATGCTGAGTGCGGTGTCCACAAAATGTGCTCTTCTCTGCCACACTGTGGACCATTCAAGATAATGCTGTATATGCTTTGAGGACATATACTGAACCTCATTTGTTACAGCTGGAATTATATTTCTAAACATCTTGACATGCATAGTTTCAGAATCACAGGGATAAAAGAAGTCATAAGAAATATACAGAAGAAATCATAAATTTTTCCAAATAAAACACTGGGATTTCCAGGTTGTTGAGGATATTTATAACTCATTCTTGAACCAGATATGATTTTATGATGGTTACACTGCAATACACAATATAGTCAGCAAGCACAAATTCAGTATAAATGCTTCACTTTAAATAAAGAAAAGGCGTGCTGTGATTTCTTTGTATCTATATGTGCACAACAGGAAAAACACTAGACTATAACCTTGAGGGGCCAGTTCAGATTCAGTTCCTGAGGATAACTCAAGCAATATATCCAAAGGATTCTTAAACCTTTAAGATACTGATGGATTCAATTGAACAGTTACATATAGAAACCTTCCAAGGTTAAAGCTTAGGAAAAGAGAAACAGAAGATAATAAGCACTGTTAAAAGAACCAAATGCTTCCAAACCCCCTTCCACCAGATGTTTCTTACTTTTGAATACCATCACTTATCTACAGTTCTGACATCTCCTTCCTTCAGAGTGTTCTTTTATGTCACTAAGCATTCTGGTCAAAGCATATACTGTATAAGTACTGGCCAAAAAACATTTTTTCCGAGCCCAGCGTCTAAGGTTGTTGAGCTTCTCTCTCCTCCTGCAATCTCTGTGCCACACGGCAGGCAATCTTCTGAATGTCCTTCTCTACACTGGGCCAATCCTCTAGATCTTCATGGAGACTCCTTGCGATCTCCAGCTTCCTAAAGTCTTCAGGCCTCACAAGACGGCGGATTATCTGTAAGCACCTTTCTTTTAGAGTGAAGACTGCAAGTGTTAAAAAAAAAAACTTGTTAGAAACCACAACTGCACAAAGAACATATGATATTACAACAACACCCAGAAAACTTTTGTGTACTATTTGCTCCTTTATTCGCAATAAATAATATGAACCACTTTAAAAAAAATAGACCCATCAGATCATTAGTACAAGAAAATCTCTCAGCCTGTACTACTCAGAACTGCATATTAGGCTAATTTCTAAAAATTGTCCACCTCATAAACTAAAGTAAAATTAATTAAAATGAACATACGCACCAGGTAGTGTGATATTTACAAAAGACGGCTGGGAATGTTCCTGGGGTTTTGGAAGAAACAACTCTTTTCCGTTCACAATGAGTGGCTCATCTGTTTCTGCGTCTCTGAACATCCAAGGATGCCCTAAAGAGAAATAAACCATATTTAGCTAGCTGCATGTATATGCTGAGCTAATCCAAAATATATATTCACAATATTTAACATCAATACATATCTAATGCAACTGCCCCCATATCTAATTTCGACCGTAAAGCCTCCTTCACGCACAAGGCTCAAAGTTTTATAACACTCCAATAAAAAAGCGTAGACTACTTTCGCAGGTTAAGAAAGAAATGAGAACAACCTTACATTTGCAAATGTTTTTTAATGCGATTCAAAACTCTCATTAGAATCGGAGAGAACTTCAGGATTTAAATTAGAGAACACATCACCCAGATGCTAAAAAGTGAAGCCGTTATGCACCGCTCACCTACATACGTCGTCATTCGTCTCCCTGTTCCTGGTTGTATGTTTTCGTAAGGATGAGCCTTCCCTCTGTAATTGATCCACACGGGTCGGACAACTCGTGGGCTCCGGTTACAAAATACCACATTGGAGCGTATCCGAGTATCCAAAGATCTCACCAAAGGGCGGTGATCAGTGTCTTCTTCGGGGGCGTCTTGGGGCATTATCAATCAATAACGAAGTAAAACCCGAGATAGTCTGACAGTCATTGGCAATGCTAGGTTTCACCTAGCGCGATATTTAACAACAAAGAGAAGTACTGCACAATACTTCAATAACTGGTCAAACAAAACATGGAACGAACACGATTGTCTCCTTCTACACAAAGTTTTATAAAATAAGTTTTTTTTACTTAGTATGCTGCAGCTATGCGCATGCACACACCAATCGCTCCAGAAAAGGGGAACTATTTGTCTATGCGACGTACACAAAATGCTTCGTTGTATTAAAGTTTTGTAAATATTTATCAGTTCAATTCACCAAACCAGCTTGTTTTGCTAAACCAAGAGTAGAACGCCACCCACCCAATCTCTCTTTCTCTAAATGTTATTGTCAACGCAATTTCCTGTAACGTTTCCGGAAGATCCCCCCTAAGGCTGAAGATTCTCTTCAGTAATTGGATAACAGAGCCGTCGCTCATACAGTACTCTCAAGAAAGACTACAATTGCCAAAGTACAGTGCGTGTAATACGTCCATTGCGGGAGGAAGTGAATGAGTCGTGCTATGGATATGACGAGTTGAAATTAGTGCTTTTGAACAGTTTTCAGCAGGTCAGTATTTAAAGACGTTGTGTAGGGGAGATACATTTCCATCTTGAGTAAACGTATTTGTTAAATCGTTAAATACCCGAAGAGTAGTAAAGGGTTGCAAATGCATGCCTTGGATTTGTATTTATGGAAGTACGTCATTTTATTACAATAGGTTTATTATTAGAAATAAAATATTTTTGCTCAGTTTGACGAGAAACTCAATACTGATAAAATTACCAACCTTTAAATAGTGTAGGATCTGAATATCGCATATTTAGTAAGCCAAAATCCTGGCGAAATGTACTTCTGCACGTGTAATTGGTCATTCTTAAATCGTGTCTGTCATGACTTGGATCATGTGATTTTAAAAAAATTAATTAAGTAAATACCAACATTAGGACTAATTCCGTAAGTTACGCGGTATTGGTATTTTAATTTTGCTAGTAAACAATTTAACTGAACAAACCACCTGCTTATATGGTGGAAATGAGATTTTGAAGTTGGTAAAAGGTGAATCATTTAAAGGTAACCTATAAAACGTACTGTGTATCGGCTTACTTTCCAGAAGTACGTTTTGGCCACCCCTATTTAAATATAAGCCTACACTACAACCATGGTTTCCATCCCTGGTCCTGGAGGAACACAGTCTTCCGGTTATGTAGATAGCTGAGCTCTACATCCATCCACCCATTTTCTAACCACATTTTCAAAATCAGGGTTGCTGTGGAGCTGGAGCCAATTTCAGCAAACATCTCCACAGCCATCTGATGACTTAGTTGTTCTGCTTGCTTGCTAGATGTTTATTTAACTTGACTTCTTCGGTTAGTTTTGAGTATCCAAAAATGGTTTCTAGCAACTTCAGCCACTGTACATAACATTTCACAGCCTGTCCTCAACTTGCTTATTCTTAATTTAACTAAATGTTTTTTGCTAGAATTGACAATGAACAATACAGGCAATGAATTACACTACATTAGACACCCACATGGAGTGTTTTATTTATTCCTTCTGAGAGGTCCAGTTGGCTGCATTTCTGGCAACATACTTGAATGATGACAGTTGTGACACTCAGACATTTTTACAGGGTATATACCAATTCCAAATCCTAATTCCAAATTCTAGGTCTCTTTAAAGAACCAGCAGCTCAGGACCTGGGAAAAGCTATTAAACCACTGGATCAATTAATTCAATAATGAGCTCAATTTAGTTGTGAAACCAGCTGGATTAAAAACCTGCCAGAATTAGGGATTAACTATAGGTTTGTCACTCTTCCTCACAAGAACCTCCTGTGCTTTCATTTATTTTATATATATTTTAAACCTTTCTCTCTCTTTTGAATCCATTAAACACCTTAAGGATGTATAGACAACATAGTTGTTTTAAGAAAATGTTGAAGTAGCTGGATTGCATTGTCGCATACATTTTATCTTGAACAGCTAGAATGCCAATATATGATTTGATCATTCTGGAGATTTTCCGTTACTCAGTTTTAAATTTGTGCTGAATACTATTTTTTCTCCCAAATTTCTCCTTTCTTTTAGATGTGGAGGCAAGTAATTCTGAGCACAGCCATAGTTGGTAGAGTTTCTCTGAGTTGGAGTTACAGAAGCCTTTTCACCATGCAGCTGAAAACAAAAGACTTTCAGTCATTATTCACAGATGGGCTGAAAGGCATAGCAGGTATGCTATTCATGTAATGCTGCTAAGTTTTGATTAGTAATTCTAATTTTAAATTTGGGTCAGCAAAGTGGAGTTGTTTTTTAGCATTGCTGGCTTGCAATGCAGTTGCCCTGGTTCCTGGGGTGATATGTGTTTGACGTTTGCGTGTTCTCCCCCACGTTCTCTGGGTGCTCTGGTTTCCACAGTTCTAAAACATACTGTTAGGTTTTTAAGTGGCTTCTGTGTAAATTGGCCCTGTTGTGAGTGTGTGTGTGTTTGTGTCTTTGTGTGCCCTGCAGTGGACTGGCATCCTGTCTGGGGTGCCTCCAGTCTTTCGCCCTTTGCTTGCTGTTGAGCTCTACAGCTCTGGGCTACTGTGACCCTGAACTGGATAAGGGGTTATTAAAAGTGATGTAATAATGTGTTTTTAAAGTTGCCTGTCTTCTTGGTGATTTAATCTGAATTATGTTCCTGTATTTCACATGATGAACTGCTGTCTGCTTTACTATTCTCTATTTTCTTGTTTCTCCAGAGATGTTTGAGAAGAACAAGTATGAGCTGAGAATAGCAGGGGGTGCCGTGCGAGATCTCTTGTCTGGAAAACAGCCCGAGGATGTGGACTTTGCCACCACAGCCACCCCTGATGAGATGAAAAGCATGTTTCAGGCAGCAGGCATCAGAATGATCAACACTAATGGAGAGAAGCATGGTACCATAACAGCAAGGGTCAGCTTTGTTTGATCTTTTAACACAGAAACTGTCAGCTTGAGTCTGTAGACTCAAGAAAGAAGTGAAAGAAAGAATGTCCTTTTTGAGGAGAACTCTTAACTGTGCAGGTTCTTTTGTAAAATCTGTGGAATCATAATTTGACCTGCCGTAAGGTTTGCGTATGGTTTAGATTGCCCAGTAAGTAACTATTTTCAAGTACTGGACTTGATTCAAGCCAAAATAAATAAAGACAAAGTATTAGTGCAAGACTACTTATACTAATAAGATTACTTCATATATTGGTTATATTCCAGCAGAGAGTTGAGCCACATTAATAAACTATAGTACTTGTACATGATGGGCATACATGAGGAGCAGATTTATTTAGGACATAAATCAAAAAGCTCTTCCTTCTGCAAAATGCATGGAGTCAGAAATAGACTGCCTAGCCCACATTTTAAAACTGGCAATCTGGTATCATTCAAAAAGGTGGCTGAGATTTCAGGGGTTGATGTGCTCGTAGGAGCCAAATAAACAAGATGGAATGAATGGATGAATGGCTCCCATATATTTCTGACCCTTTTCTTTAAAGATAGAGCTCTGAAACTAAAGTCGGATCACTCCCAACATGAAGCTTATTGGCACAGCTGTTACAACAGAGTTAAGGTGCGCGTCTATGTTTTCCAGCTGCACAATCAGAATTTTGAAGTAACCACGTTGCGGCTTGATGTTGTGACTGATGGAAGGCATGCAGAGGTGGAGTTTACCACCGACTGGCAGAAAGATGCAGAGCGCAGGGACCTCACCATCAATTCCATGTTTTTAGGTAAAGGCTTTTCCATTTCCTCTTTGCCTAGTTGCCTAACTGATACCTTAATTGAAGAAGCAATGTGCTTAAAATATCTTTTAAGGGCTTTCTGTTGGAAAATGGCTGCAGTGGAGCAAATTAAGCTGTTTAAATAACAGACATCAGTTGGAGAACCCACGATTTATAGTTTGTCATCCTTTTATGTAAAAGCAATCTCTAACCAGTGGCTCTTGCGTTACCCAGCTGAAAGAGTGAAAATATTTAAAGAGGATTAATCTTGTGAGAAATCTAACCTGTGGCCTGATTTTACCACAAGTGTGTTTTCTTGGTGTCTTATTTGGGCTTAGATTTACTTTCTGCTTTTCATGAAATTAGAAGAATCCAATTACAACTGCTTGCCATAGTCAGCATTCTATTTCCCAGTTGACAACACATTCTCTTTCTATTTATTATTTGATTAGTCTGTTAGTTGTATCCATTCAACATGCAAACCTCCCAAAAAGATGTTTTTTTGAGACCAAACATGTTTTTTTTAGACCAAACATTTTTTTGTCCAAAGAAAAACAACAACAACAGAATATTTAATCTGAAGAGTTAATCACTTGAACAGCGTTTTATTCCAAAGCTATTTCTTCATTGTAGTGCCAGATAATGAATAAAATCTGTAATATTTACAATAATTATGTTTGCATGTAGTGTCTATAGCTAGGATTTTTTTCTTTTTTACATCAAAGCCTGCTGCATGGTACTTCTCCTCCTCATTTGTAGCAACCTTGCCTGTAGAGTATCTCTCATTTATCTCTTACTCACCATTTGCCTCATAATCATAGTGATTGAAATCAAGTTTAAATAAAGAAAACCTGATGTTCCAAGTTCATTAGAAATATCTGGAAAGGTCATTAATTTTTTTTTTTTGTTCACTGGTTTCAACTCAGTGTGTACGTTTGTTCTGTCTGATAAATAACACCATTGATTTCCAATAAAAGACACTGAGCCAAGCCAGCTTCAGGTGTCTGCTTTGTTAACTTGGGCTCTGTTGTACTTTGCTAGGATTAGATGGAACCCTGTATGATTACTTTAATGGATACGAAGACCTCAAGAACAGAAAGGTCAAGTTTGTGGGAGATGCATCCCAGAGGATCCAGGAGGATTACTTAAGAATTCTCCGATATTTCAGGTTGGTGCAAAATTACAATTTGTCTCGGAGGCATACACATCTATAGTGTACTGCCAAGCCTCTCAAGATAGAATTATGAGATTTTAAATGTATATACAATACGGATAAGCTATTTAAAAGAAATCTGTGTTAGGAGGCTTTGCTTATTTTATTTTAATGCCTTGCATGCTAAAAAAAGTGAGTGCTGACTTTAATCACATAGAACATTAACCACAGCCAGCTTGCTGAGGATTTTCATGGCCGTCATTCCATGTGACGTCTCTTGATTTATCCGGCTGCAGATTTTATGGGAAAGTGGCAGAGGAGCCTGGAGATCATGACGCGGAGACACTGAAGGCAATAAAAGAGCATGCCAAGGGCCTGGCTGCCATCTCTGGGGAGAGGATTTGGGTCGAATTGAAAAAGACTTTGATGGGCAAACATGCTGCTCATTTACTCTTCCTTATTTATGACCTTGAAGTTGCCCAGTACATTGGTAAGGGGCATCATCCAGTAAAGTAGTGTCTGTGCCACTCAGTGTTCACTCTAGTTCAGTAGTTGCCAACCCTGGTCCTGTAGGAACACACCGAGTCTGCTTGTTAACATTACAGCTGGGCTCTAAATCATCTGCACTAATTGATCATTTAAATCTGCTTTCTTGTTTAGACTTCTTTGGTCAATCCTCAGTGTCAGAAAATACATTTCTTCAAAGCTTCTGTTTCTAGGGACTTCAGCATACAGTCTTAATAGTGGCAGGCTTCTCCTCAGGTTACTGGTAATTATTTTCTGTCTAAACAGCTCTTACTAGTTGATGAATTGATGATGAACATAAATGGAAAAGATACTGAAACATACCCACAGTGAGCGTTTTTTTTTCCTCCTCTAGGTGTCTTAGTGGTTACATTTTAGGCAACACATGTTTAAGGGCAGCTCAGAAATTTGACCTTTTCAAAGCTGAAAGCAAATTTACAGATATAACTCACATATAAATCTGAAATTAAGAACTTGGCTGAATCAGATACTAGAAGACGCAGTGTTTGGAGTCACTGCTAGAGTTTTCACTTCCTTGTTGTCTCTTCACATAATATCTTTGTACATTTGAAAGTTTTCTTGTGGCCACTAAGTGCCAGGAAACATCCAGATGTGAATTTCCCAAAAGAGAGCAAATTATTTAATTTTTTGGTTGTTATTTTTTTACTTTCTCCTTCCCCGTACAAAACTGGCATCTCCAATATTATTCCTTTGAAATGTTAAGGGTTAGATAGTGTCCCCGATGCCATTGTTTAGCGTCCCAGTGTTTTCCAGCCAAAGAAATTGAGTAGACAAGGATATGCTGGATTACGAGAGCATTATACTTTATCATGAGCTCAGCATGTGTTACCAAATCTTGCACTTTACAACAGACTTTTTTTCCCCAACTACATTATAATTAGACCTCAGGCATCTTATTAGCTCATGCTTACTAGTTTAACACTGAGTAAAGAAACCTAGAGTCCAGGCCTCAGTTGTTAAACGACGCACTGCTGCCTATGTGTTGCTTTAGCTGGTTTGCTCTTTCAGGGTTACCCGTGGAAGGCAATTTAGAAGAGCTGGACCGAGTGTGGAATCATGCCCATCGGTGGTCTCCGAAGCCCATGACTGTCCTGTCTGCACTATTCAGGGACACACATGATGTGGACAGGCTTGACCTCAGGTTAAAGATCTCAAAAGAGGAGAAAACCCTGGGATTCTTTCTGGTGAAGTACAGGAGAGATTTGTTGAAGGCATCGGATGAATTGAAGCCTTACACAGACTTCATTATAGATGTAAGTTTCATCTCTTTGTTTGCCTACCCCCTTTTTAATTATATTGACAATTAAAGCCTTCAGTCAGAAGCATATCCTGTTCCAATAAAATGTGGGAAGTAGAGCAAAAAACAAATGTTAGCATTTGTTCCTAGAGGATAAAATTAGAATTTTAACATTTACCATTTAACATTAGCACTTAGCTGTTATGACCTTGTTAATGAAAGAACTGATTCTAATGCAACATTAGCAGTGTCTATACAACAGTAGCAGATGAGTTGCATTGTTTTGACCCAATAGCCCTTTTAATGTAGGTTTGCCCTTTGAGGGCTTACATCTTTTAACAGTTATATGAAAATATTTGGAGAAATTATGATACTTAATGTGTAGATTTTAATATATGATATATTCTAATGATATTCTTTTAAAATAAACACCAACAAGAAAAGTAATTTGTATCCCATCATGTACTTCATTAGTTTTAGTGCTTCAATTAGTGTAATGAAGATGGATAATTAGGAAAAATTATTGCACTTTTCATGCTTTTTTCTTGCATTTACAGTATATATATTTAGATTTTTCAAACAGTTTTCATACAGCGGTGCTAAGTATGTTTGCTAAATCAGAAGGATATACAATATTTCTCAACCACGTGATGTCAGATATGAGTTTTTGTCTCCGTCTATGATGTTGTCTTTAAATCCCAGTCTAGGGAGCCAGATGCACAGAGCAAGGTCTGTGAGCTCCTGAAGTACCAGGGAGAGGGAAAGTTGTTGGCTGAAATGAAAAAATGGTCAATTCCTCGCTTTCCAGTCAGTGGCCATGACCTGAGGAAAATGGGTATATCTTCGGGCAAGGAGATAGGGACAACAATACAGTCACTGAGGGAAATGTGGAAAAAGAGCCACTATCGAATGAACAAGGAAGAGCTACTGAACAGTGTCAAGAAGTTATGAACAGGCAAGCTTTCCTTGTGTGCTCCTCTTCAAACTTAAGACAGCAATTGGAAACTGCTCTTGTCTGACTTGACCTGCCACTGACGCATGTGTGCATATTGGAAGTCAAAGCCTAAAGGAGCTGCTCACGTGACGATACAGGAAAATCATTCACTGTATGATAGTGAGAAATGAAAAAAAGTTGTTAGCAGATTCTAGAGTAAATTTTTTTTTGTGTGTTTAAATGGCTTGCAAGATTTGAGAACTTTTTGGATTGTTCCATGTCATAAACAAATGTATATAGTGAAACCTGGTGAATGGAATGTAAGTCTCTCCATGAAGCACCTGGTTTGTTCATGTGTTACAATAATACAGATTTGTTTTGTTTCCACGAACGTACAAGATCTTTAACCACTGTTGCCTTCCCCCCAAGAGTATTCAAAGGTAATAAAAGCTAAAGCAGTGTCATTTTTCAGTTATTTTTCTGACCTGTCCATTTGCTTAATTTTAAGGTGAGAATAAGCTTTGTTCCTGTTATCGCTCTTATGTTGTAAACTACATTAGTTCATCAGCATTCCTGCAGCACAATCCTGTCAAGCAAATGGGAATTACAAGGGCAGTGTTTCACATAGCTTTCTGTATCAAAGGATCGGTTACTTAGCTTTTTTTTTTCTTTTTTTTTGGCCTGGTGCCCTGTCCTGTCCTGCAGCCAGTCATTGTTATTTTCAGAAAGAGGCATGCTTCAAAAAATGTACAATTGGATCAGGTAAAAGTTGGTAAGACCATTGCAGAATTCACACACATGGGACCAATTGTGAGACTATACTTAATCTAGCCAGCACATCTGTGAAATTTGGGTGGAAGGCAGAGCACCCAGGGAAAACTGATTGTATAATTGGCAAATTTCACCACAGACTCGATTCAAACCCAGGACCAAAAAAATTATGAGGCAGCAGCATAAAATCCCTTAGCACCTCACAGTAACATTCTTGAACTTTCTGAACTTTACTTCTTGATGAAGCATCCATCTAAAGTGTGTCTTCATAACCTGGTGTCTTAACAGAAAAGTGTGAGTTACCATCCTTTTCTTTGCTTTAAAAGTAAACCACAAGTTTAAAACAGAAACTTAGACTTAGATTTCTTAGAGGTTCTCTGTGAATTTTAGAACTAAAAGGTCTAGCCACTAGGCCAGATATTTGTAATTATAATGCTTGAATCTATAAATTTTCTTTAGTTCCTGTGAACAAAACTATTCTAAGATTGAAACATCTGCAGACTTTTACTAAATTGAAGGTGGGAGCACCAAAATATTACTGGGTGTCATCTTCATACTAATGAACTTATACTGGGCCTAGTGTAAAACTGAGTTGTCTTTGTACAGACAGGTAAAATCAACATACTGTATATGCATTGAATTCTGTCCATTAAACACTTTTGAAACTAGTCAACTACCCTATCGCTTAATTCATGGTCTACTCTGGCAACAGCTTTTGAAAGATTAATACAAATAGAAGAACAAAGCTGTGTATTTAGAAGTGAGACAGCAATCATTTAATTAGTAATTTTCAAAACATTTTCCCCCAGAAGATAATCATCTTGCCTAAATATTTTTAGCTGTAGCTTTAGGTTTCTTGTGGTTTGCTTATTATCAGTTAAGGTCTTCTATAGTTTGAATTATATTTTGAAACAATTACATACTTTCATGAAATGGCAGTTAAACAAGTTAAAGTATGCAAGCTTTGTCTGACACAAGTCTGTGTCTATCATAATTTGTAGATGAAGGTTATTGTTCATAACCTTTAAGTGATATACAGTATTAGTACTTTTATCTAGACGTTTTAAACAACTTTCTGCCACCCATTAACATCAGAACCTTTAGAACAAAGTACGAATTGTTATTATTAGAACTAAGACATTGTTATGAACCAGTTCTGACCACAGAGGTTACAGTAGTTCACTGGGACCGATTCATTTAATCTCGATAGTTCCGCAAGTCTTATTTAAGAAAATTCAGATACATTTCCTTTGCATTTTAGTAAGAACTAAATACTTCTATACCAGTATAATCATTAAAAGCCTGCTCTATTCATAAGACTAGTTTTCAAGGAAACCATAGAAAACTTAATACCATTTGAAGAGATGCCCGATATTCAACTGTGAATGTACAGTATGCTTGTTGCACAGGTCATTATTATTATTATTATTTTATTAATTAGTGTTGTTGTTGACAACATCGTTTTATAAACCGAGTGGCGAAGCGCAAATAGCTTCCATACGAATTTTAACACTGAATTTTAACTTGTAACAGTGGTGATATTCACCGCAGCCTGCATCCCCTGGTTCTCAAAATATGTTCTCGCACCCCTTATCGAAAATCGTTCGAGTAATTTGTGTTTACGAACATTAGCCTTCTTAAAACAGCTGACATGTCTCACACAACCAGAAAAGTCATGCGTTCCGCACAAAAATACAGTATCGATATACTTCATTTACAACGAAACGTCTTCGAGTTTCAATCGGCTTCCTTGCATGGGTCTCTTTAAAAATCTTGTCTTGCGTCCTGGTTTTTTGCAACCATCAAATTAAGAATGAATGTTGGACGCTGCAATAAAAGAGTTCTTTGTAACAGCGTGGTGCTGAAGGATAGCTCCTCCCTGCTGAAGCGCTCCTGAAATATAAGCCCACATACAGCTGCAGTAGTCTGTCAAAGGCACCGCTTTTTACAAAGCAATATAATGAAATCCAGTTTCCTTTCCCTCTTTAACCCTTAAAGAAGACAAAAGAAAGTCGTTGTAAGTTGAAATTTTTTTTTACAAATAAAATCATTTAAGAACTTGAAAGAAAAGTTAAATGACTGGGAAATATATACAGTATCTTCTTATAGACAACTTTGTTATAATTGGTTCTGCAGCGAAAGCCTAACTATCTAGTCTGAGCACTGCTAAGGTTTATATTTTGTGTTTTGTAATCTGTATTTTTGTACTTAATTTTAAGAAACGTGAAAAAATGCTTTAATGTTAAGAAATGTTCAAAAATGAAAATGATCCGCGTAGTTTTATAGTTTAAAAGTTTGAGACTCCCAAGCGCGATATTGGAGATAAAAGTCAATGTTGCAAATCGTTGTCAAGTTTGTTGAACATCGCTGGTGAATTTAATCTCAGTATTAACACGTTTTCTTTTTTTACTTTTTGTAATATTACAGAGTTAAAGTTCAAAACTCGTTTTGAAGAAGGATGGCTTTGTTTTTCCCAAATATCAGCAATTTCAGTGTCGACATGGAAGCAACCCAGAGTCTTGGCAGAAATGAGAGCCTGGCAAAAATTGAAATCGCGCTTTTGTCCGTAATATTTTTTAGCGCTTCAGTTTTAAACACCGGGCTTCTCTTGGTTCTTTGGAAGAGACGAAAGCAGGTTTCCAGAATGCGAGTCTTCGTTCTGCACCTTTGCCTGGCAGACTTAGTGGTTGCGTTTTTTCAGATATGCCCTCAACTGATATGGGACATTACTGACAGGTTCATCGGTCCCGACGCGTTATGCAGGGCCATCAAGTACCTACAGATTGTCGGCATGTTTGCGTCCACATACATGATTGTGGCGATGACCATTGACCGCTACCAGGCAATTTGCAACCCCATGGTTACTTTCCAAAGGAAGAGAACGCGCTGGAACGTCCCGGTATGTGTTGCTTGGGCTATCGCGTTGGTTGGCAGTATTCCTCAAATCTTCATTTTTTCCCGGTTTGAAATCGCACCGGGAGTGTTCGACTGCTGGGCTCAGTTCATACAGCCCTGGGGGCTAAAGACGTACGTGACTTGGACAACTCTTGTGATTTTTGTACTACCTATCCTTACCGTGATAGTGTGTCAGGTGAGAATCTGCAGAGCCGTCCAGATTAACCTCTACATAAAGACGCACCAGGGAAGAGAGGCAACAGTTGCTAACCCCCTCCCCTCCAGGGCAAGCAGCGTGACAGGGGTGTCTAAAGCCAGAATCAAGACTGTGAAGATGACAGTGGTCATTGTGGTCGCATATATTGTCTGCTGGGCTCCATTCTTCACTGTCCAACTCTGGTCTGTCTGGGATGTGAACGCACCCATAGAAAGTAAGATCATATTCTAAACACTGCCAGTCGTTCTTTGTAGGTCAGAATTCACAGGATTAGAAACAAATTACATATTTCACAAATGAAAGACGAAATAAATGAACTTCACAGCTCTTCAGCTTTGAGAAAAACAGTCTAAATCACGTGAAAAACAAAGAAAAGTAAAACCAAGAGCTGCCAATAGTTACTAACGCGGTGACATCCCTTTATTCTATTATTCTAATATATTGTCATCATTATACGCTTTTAAATCTGCTGTATACATAGTAAAACTAAGTATTCAAGCGTGTGCGTTATTATTGAAGGGTAGATGGTGGTGTAAAAAAAAAGAAAGGTTATGATTTCTAATACTGTAGCTGTTATATATACTGTACTAACACTGACCCTGTTTCTATCTACACAGCTGCTACATTTACAATACTGATGTTGCTAGCCAGTCTGAACAGCTGCGCCAACCCTTGCATCTACCTGCTATTCAGTGGTCAGCTGCCCAAGAAACTGGTGTCTTTTCTCTGCAGAAGACAGTCTAACATGAAGGACTCAGCGCCTGAAGAGGCTACGGTAGTCAGCACGCTGTACATGAGCTTCAAGAGACTCTCTGACTCCAGATAAAGAGCTCCGTTTTTTTTAAATTCACTCCATCGAAACAACCAAGATAATTAATAGATGGGAATCGTTTTAGGCAAGTTATCATTGACATAAAGGTTGTTTAACTTTAAGGCATTTGAGGAATCTCAATGTGAAGTTATCTGAAGAGTGAATGCTGAGGTGTGGTGGAATACAAGAAAAAACGCGATCAAGAATGTGTGCCAGGAAAAAATGTTAAAGGTACAGTATGTTTTGTCCCAAATGATGGATAAGATGGTTGTTAGAAGATGAGGCAAATTTATAAACGTGAGAAAATTTACAAACGTCATTATAAAGCACCTTATGCATTATATTAGTTATAAAGCACAGTAAGATTAATATTAAATTACTTTAAAAAATGCCAAGATGTATTCAAAGGTACAAATTTAAGCCGCCTTGGAACAATGCTCCAGGCAAACAAATAACAATAGTTTTAGGTTTGTGGCTAAAAACAATTGTCCAGTTTGAAACTTTGAAGAAATTTAACACTTCCTAGAAGATTATCAATTTGAGGCTAAATCTTCGCATAATTACAACTAGCAGGTTCTATACCGAAATCGTTTGACTCCAAAATTCAGCATTGGCATTAAAAAAAAAATACAAACCAGTTTATTTATATATAAAATTATGTATATTATAATATCTATATAATATATGCAGTATAATTTATACATACAATATAATATATTATAATTTATAGACAATTTCTACTATGAATTCCTTTTTCAGTAATTTGACAGCATCTCTGGGCATTTATGACCTTCTGAAAAAAAAAAGAATGATAACCCCGAATTTCCAGGGTTCATTGCAGAGAGGAAGCAAATTTTCAGATCCTTTCTGCTCATTATCTGAATTACCAGTATTCACTTCATGGCATCTCTGTTGCTAGGGATGTTATAATATATTTATGTAGCCTAAACATTTTGCAGTAAAGGCCTTCATTCAATGTGCAATTACCTGATTGATGCAATAATGGACTGCAATCGAGTGTCGTTCCATGTAATCTGACGGGGATTACATCCAGGTTCAAACTATCAAAGAGGGGCTCTGTGGTCTTCCAATAAGATACTGTTGTGTTGTGTACGCAGGCCTGATGTTCAAATCGTGCCTCTCCCGTGGAGTAGCTTCAGCAATGTAATCAAGGTTTAAACAAGTATTAAATGTGGATGTAAGGTTGGGGCTTGGTTTAAAGAAGAACAGGTTTAAAAAGTTTAATTACTTTATGTTTAAAATTGTTCGTTATTAGTTAACGTTAGTCTTAATGCAAGTCTTCGGATGTGGGGAGAAGATGTAAAGTATTTGTTCTGTGTTTTGGTTAAATTGTGTTATGTGGGGGATTGACAGAATATACTGTGGTTTTTTTTCGTAATCTGAATTGTATCCACAGCATCCACTTTGTGGCATCTCTGTTGCTAGGGATGTTGTAATATACTTACTGTATGTAGCCTAAACATTAGAGATGATGGGAGATCCAAGCTTAATAGGCTAAATAGGTTATTTCTGTTGTGCTGGGTTCTCTCTTTGTGGTCAAACTCATTGTACAATCTCTTTATAGGCATTTACAGATTACACTCATATGACATTGTTGCACTGTGTTATGACATTGTGCACCAGCAGATTAGTTTACATGTCTATATACAGTAACTATATCTACACTGTGAAAGCTGCAGGGCAGGAGAATCACAGAGAGTTTTTTTCATCGGATGTGATTGACTTGGACAAATATTCAGTGAATGAGGATGAGTCATATAACAATGTCTAGAGATAGGAAAACATCTAATGCTACTGTATTCATACACATGACATGACATGAAGATGTCCAATATACTGTAAAGCCATAAAATAACAGGATGATTGTACCAGACATAATCTAATGAAAAATCAATAAATAAATATTACAAACTAGAAAAATATAAATATTCCATCTTTTGTCATTTTCCATTTTAATTTCTCCTTCTGCAATCTCACTTACTGTAATTACACTTGCACTAATTAACATTTCCTTGAATGCATATACAGTAGCACTTTTCACCACAATCAAAATTCTTCGCATGTAGAAGGGCACCCGATTTTCCTGTCACTGGACTGCAGCACCCACCTGAGTGAGACGAATCTCACAAATTCCACTCTAAAACACTGTGTATGTTTCTCACCTAAATTTCATGGTGTTTCACCTGGAGCAGTTCACCTGGATTGCTGAAATTACATTTCACAAGAAATGTACACTGGAAATCTTTCTACGGAATTGTTATGAACTAAGTAGCCTTCTCCTATGTGGAACAACTGCTGCACAGAGCTCAAATCCAAGAGAATGTGTTCATTATAAACAGGATATGGTTAATAAAATGGCTCATTATAATGGACTTGGAATGTAGAGAAAAATTATGTATGTAGATAATTGTGCTAAAGGCCAAAATCTTTGTATCTAACATATCTTTCAAAATATCAATTTGACAAGTAATTGCCATAGTAACAATTTAGAAAGATGGATTACAGCGTTCAAAAATATGAATGAGATTCCATATAAGCCTTATTTCTGTACAGAAGAGACACTTCAATTCCAGTTTGTGTTTAAATGTGGTTCATTTCCTTGAGAAGCACTACACACTGGTAAATGACTTCTTTATTGAAGACAAAACATATGCATTTGTATAGTATTCTTTTGGTAGCTAGCTATTTCCCGCACTAGCTACAGTATTTCACTACAGTGCAGAGTTTTGCAATAGCACTACATTTCTTTGCATTGTTTTCAATGTAGAGAATTACATATATAGCTACTGTGGGAAATACTCCTAAAATGAAGAGTGCACAGCTGTCCATTATTTCAAATCCAGATCAAACACTATTGAGTCATCAACCTGCAACTAAACACGTTGAATACACTCCATGGTTATTTGTACAAAATAAGCTTGTTCCTAATTAACCCAAAATCACATTAGCTTCTTACATGAACATAAATTATAATTTCTGTAGATTTATGTATTTCTAGTCTATGCCAATGGCAAACTCTTTCTTTTGCTGTCTTCATCCAGTTAAATAAGTCTTATGTTTCTGTGGCGAAACATGAGGAATAATGATTTTTTTTCTGTACAATAGACAGTAATGTAAACAGCTGTATTTTGTAAGTTTGTTTAATTTCATGTACTGTAAGATTAATCATAAAGCAAGATGCTGTTTTACCATATTTTTGTATTTCAATTGGAAGATTAATTTATTCTTAATGCTGCTATATAATAATAATGATTATTATGATGATATATTTTATTATACAATAATAACTATATAATAATAATTCCTTTTCACAACAGTACGCTCACCACACATCAGCTATCAGAGTGATGATGCCAATTCGTAAAAGTGGATTATTGGGAGGCCATGATGGTAAAGGGGTGAAATTTGTTCAGGACACCATGGTTGACACCCATGCTGTTTTCAAGAAAGGCCTTGAGAGGTTTAATGACCACAGAGAGTCAGGACCTTGGTTTTACTGTATGTCTCATCCGAAGGATGGCACTTCTTTTACAGTACTGTGTGCCCTTCACTATACTGGGACATTAGGACCCACACAGACTGCGAAGTAAGCAATCCCTACTGGTCCAGATAACACCAATTCCAGCACCAACCTTAGCTTTCCCATCCAGGTACAGGGCAGGCCCACACCTGCCTAGCTTCAGTAAGTTGTCAGTTGTGAGTTGCAGGGTGATATAGATGCCAGCTATATATTGTAAATGTCCTTCCCATTTATAGACAATGTCACAAGTTATTGGTATTTATTTGTTGTTTCCATAAAGCATCTTCTTAAAAGTACCAAACATTTTAATGCTCCATCATGCATAGACATAGTTTGCATGCACACAACATGACTTACAGTACAGTTACTGTGGCTAACACGAAATAATTTTCTACTGTACATCAAAGCTTTTTTGTTAGGTACTGGACGAATATTCTTTCCGACACAAACCATCAAATTGCTTCACACACATTGTCAAAATAACCCAAAAAGCCCATTAAACACCATCAAAGTATTTTCATTACAGACTCAGGGAAGATTTTCTTCCTCCTTTGTACATGTTTTCATTTCTGTACATTAGGGGAAGTTGAGAGTAGGGAATAATTTGCAATAGAATAGAGGAAAAAGATTGTAATGATGTCTTCGTCAGGGTGCAGCTACATTTAATATGTATGTTGTGGTTGTTTGATTTCCTGTTTTTATGTTGTTTTACAAACGGTTTTGATAATTGTACTCATTGCATAGTGTTTGAATAAAATATTGTGTTTTATAAAGCTATTGTTGGTTTGTATTTGTTCTTTCTTAAGAAAATGTTCTAGTTCTTTGGCTGTAGCGTCTATAAGATAATGTATTAAAACATACATCTCTCAGTCTGCATTATAATATACTGTATACACAATATACAGTATAAGCATGCGAACTGTCAAGAAAAACGGTGCAGAGTTTGTTTGATTTAAGTAACTGAAATGTGGCACCATGTTTTGTCAGTTGTTTTATAATAGAGAAATACAACAGCCAAAAAATAGCAACAGTAAAAAAAAAGATGGTGTACAAAATCTTTCAAAATTCCAAATGGGTTTAATGTTTTTTTTTAAATATGCAATTAAATGTAAACCATAAGCTTTTGCCAGTCGCTGAAGAGGACATGTTCCAGGAAGTATGAAGTCTAGTTCTCTTTCTATTTTTCACCAGTAATGGCAGAATTTCTGTTTCCCTCCAGTTCATTAGGAATGATACCATTTAAAAGAGAAAACACACATACAGTTACACGTATCTTTAAATTAGTTTGTAAAAACAGAACGGGAAAAAGGAAGAAGAAAAACAATTCAAACAAAAGATTTACCAAGGCATTCCAGGCTATTTCCTTCCTTCATGAATATACAAATCATCTACATTTAGTCCCTGACCAAAATCTAAGTGCACATTTTTCAGTACAAAGGACTTGTATTTTTTTCTTAAGAATAACAGTCCAGCAGGATTTAAAGGCCTCATTTAACAATTAACAGCTTAAGACTCTGTGATGTATTCAAATAGTCTAATTGAGAGAAAAATTAGTTCGATTACAGGAGAGCAGGTACAGTACAAGGATTTAAGGAAGAATCAAACTAGAGGGGTCACAAGGACAAGAGTTGTGCACCTTTGTCTTAGTCAGTAAAGATGTAATATACAACAGAGTGAATGCTGTGCTGGGATCATATTTGGAGTGTTTAGACAAGAGGGTAATGGTCAAGTGACTTCAGTACTACTACAAAATTATATTATCCCAGGTCAATACTCACATTATTTATTCTTCCTATTTCACAATTATTTGTTTCAATAAAAGAAATAATAATATTAATAATTTTAATGGATGAGTTTGATATATCCTTTTGAGATATATAATAGGTCACATTTCACCTATCAGTGGTCCATTCCTAGGCTGATCATAATTAGGATCACTGTCTTTCTCACCACTGTACAATATTGCTGTAGAGGTCAATTTCAATAGTAAACTTATTGAACATCTTCCCTTCTGGTTTTTAGCTAACTTAAAATTGGGAATGTCACTCTTATTCTGATCTCAATAAGTTATTTGTAACAAATTTAGAGTTCAGTATTGTTTTACTGTATAGTCTGGTTGTGTTTATGTGAACACATGAAGATACAGGATATTTATGTGAACACACAAACATACACTGAAAGCACATGCTTTTGTCTAGCATGTGGGTCCATCAGTACCACTGACTCACAGACATGGACTTAGAGCTGAAAATATAAATATAAATATAAATATAAATATAAACAATCTTGTCCCACTACTCTTCCATTCAGCTGAAAAACAATTCAAATAAAATATTCCAAGCTATTTCCTTCCATTGTGAAAACATCTACCTGCAACTTTCTCTATTAGGCTCATGCCAATAAAGCTAGAATCATGTCAAAATGTTATTTTAGCTGTGTCTGAGGTTTAGAGCCATATACAGTACACATTTTCTCACCATGTTTGACTTTGGAGATGATGGAATGGTTCATTTGTTTCAGCACATTTTACAAATCTATTTCTACATTATGTTTATGGTATATTTACAGTACTTCTATTTGAGTGAAAAAATATTCTGTAGAATACTGAATGAATGCTGAATAAGTTCAATATGAATCAAGTAAGAAGTGGTGCATAAGTTTTTAAAACCTACTGACCTAGATCTTCATGAGCTACTGACAAAATCAAGCCTGGGTTTGACCCCAGACAGATCTAATGACCCTTGATTTCATGTTGTTTAAAAGTACATACAATGTAATGACAACTCATGCTTTGGTCGGGCAAAAATGCTAGAGCCTTTTAGTTCCAGAAATACCTCTGACCCACTAACATGGACTCAGAGCTGAAAATATTTGTACAGTATAGTGGCACAGACAATTATCCTGTCCCACTACCCTTCCACTCAGCTGCAGGCTCATCTACCTATAAGTTGCCCTATTAGGTCCAAGTCAATAAAGCTACAACCATGTCAAAATAAAACCTACTGACCTAGCTCTTTACATGCTCCTCAACACAATCAAGCCTTGATTGACCCAAGACAAGTCTAATGAAGCTTGATTTTCTATTGTGTAAAAGATTTTGAAAATGTCAGGTCAGGAAAGCATTCTAAGTGAAAGCTTTTAGAAATTGTGTATGAAGACCCTTACTGTTCAGGAGTTATTTTTGTAGCACACTTACATTACATTATTGTGCAGGAGGAATGTACTGTTCATTTATTGCCAGAGAAAAAAAAATCAATTGTATTTTTTGGTACTGTTCCTTTAATTTTCCAGTTGTTCTTTTTGCATATATTGGAATATGGTTTGAGGTACTTTCAGCGTTTGTGTTGAGTGTTCGTTTTGGACTGTTTTTTTCACTGGTGGTTAAAAAGACTTACCCGGTGGTTTACTGTAATTTAAATCATGTAGTTTAAATTTAAGTTTAATTCTTCACTTTTTCCCAAATTTGTCTATCACTGGTTGAGGGCGTGAAGTGATATGCATTATACTTGTCACCACGTTTTCCATTTTGTATTTACTGTTCATATCATCCTGCAGTCACAATATGTTTTTTATTGAATAACTATAGTTACTGTAGATAAAAAGTAAACTATGAATTTCTTAAGAATGTTCTTGGATGGTTGCACCTCAATACAAGAACAATAAAAAATAACTTCTGAAGTCTTTTGCTATGGTAGACTCTTAAATTAAGAATTTGAAAAAAACAAAATTAATGACTAGAAATATCATGGTAAATATTTCTTGAAATCGAAAAAAATGCTACCAAGCACACAGTTGTTTTATTTCTTGATATTAAAATAATACCTTAGGAGAACGGCCTAATACAATGTTGGGCAAATAATAAACAGTGAGTCAACACAATAATTAAAATAGACCCAATTACAAATATAGTAATATAGAAAAAACACAAAGTTGAATCACACTGAATCACATTTGTAAAGTGAACTCTGCACATCCTTATGCTTTAATCTTGAATGATCAAAAGCTCCATATCACAACTCAGGCACTAAAACAAGCTCAGCTACTGAAGCTTCGTTTCAGAACCACTAAGTAGCTTTGCCATTACTTTTTCTGCATTTGAAAGTGTAGAATAAACCAATGGCCACTTATTGGTGGCACAGAAATTATGTTTTTCTTTGCTTAAGTTCCAAACTGCAAAAGTTACAAACTCCGCCGGCTATGGTGGCACTTTTAAGTTATGCAATTACCATGGACAAAAAAACCTCGGCCACTAAGCCCGACTTTAATCATGTAGGCAGCTCTGAGTCATATAATCTCTCCACATACCTTTTGTCAGAACCAAGTACTGCAACGTGGTTCCTTTTAATAACTCTTCTGAGCAAACAGTCAGACTCAGAAGCACAACTATCTCTGGGGTGGAAAATGGAAGCCTGTCTGTGACAAGTGACCCACACAATAGCCGGGCCATGGGGAAAAGATCAGGAGACAGGATTTTCTTTAGGCTGATCAAGAGCATGGACGGAATGTGTTTGGAACTCATATACAATGCATACCACTCATAGAGAGCAGTGAAACTCTGTTGTGCTTTCCTGGAAAATCAATTTCTAAACATATTAACAGCATATAAAAACTAAGGAATATTTTATGGCAGTTCTTGTGTTCTTTTTTAATTGAAGATTAAAAAAAAGATTTCAGTGGGAATACCTCTGGACATGCACTATGTAGCATGTTAATAAAATCAGTGTTCTTGGCTTTTGTTTTTTACAGTTTGATGTTTAATGGCCAGGAAGTTCCAAACATGACCCAGCTGAAATGTTTTAACTTTACTTTAAACATCTGTTACTTTAAACCACTCTGAGATGGGCACCAGGTTACTATCCATCTGTCCATTATCATTATTTAATATAAACTTATGACATGATACCATAAGTAATAAGTCCATTCAATAGCTGAGTGGATTGGACCAATTGGACTAAAGTACTTCATTCTAGGAACAATCCCAGTGTGGACCTGAACCCATAATTTGGTATCCTGGTCAAATTTCCCCCTAACCTTTTACCAATCATAGCTTCCTAATCATCCCCATCCTTGAATTGGCTCCTCCCCACTGACAGCTGATGTGTGGAGAGCATACTGGCGCACTTTGGCTGCCATGACATCATCCAGTTTGGGGGTTACACCTTATTGGTGGTGGAGGAGAGTCCCAACGACCTGTAAAGAACTTAGGGCAGATTGTCCAGAAAATGTACTGTGAGTGTAAGTAATTGTTATTATTGATTATAATGGCTTTATTTCCACCAAATTTAGAGACAGTTTGATTTGCAAAAGAAAGGCAAATCAGAAATTGAATAACTACTACCAATAATAATCTAGGTAATGCAGCAGACATTATGAACCAGAGTCACTGAAAAATTAATTGACCAGAAATTTAGGGAGGACAGCTGCAGGTTCAGAGTTGATTTTAGCCAGCACAAAGCTTGGAAATTGATGTAGATACAGTATACTGGTTAATAGGAAAGAGTGAAATCTATTGTCCACCAACACACATCATGAACATCTCATCTCAGTGCTGACCAGACCTTTTTCGATATGTTACACGAATGTTTTCATACCATTCATGTTATATTTTCAAAGCAACATATACAAATGATGAAAAGTGATTCATAAATCATAGAACAAATTATAAGATTCACTTTCACAGATTTTTGTGAGGAAAACAAACAGGCACTAATAGGTTCTGCAAAAGTTCTGACAGATGTGAAACGACTAAGTATTTTGGGAGTTCAGTTGGTGCATGCAAGATATTAATCTTCTTTACTTATTTTAAACTAAGCATTCACAGAATTCTTGTGAAAATAGTCACATTACCCTGTGATTCTATTTATTTTGCTTGTCATAAAGCAGGGATTCATTACATCTTTGTGAAAAGTTTTCCATTACACTATGATTATATTCTATTTGATTTGGGGAAAGGATTTGAACTGTGATTTTGCAGGAATTGCAGGAAAACCTGACATTCTGATCTTTACATAAACGTGTTCACCCCTTCCAGAAAAAGACTATGAGGCAAGAAAGTGAATTTGGATTATATCCATAGATCCCGACAGCTGTTCTAGATGCAGGCTTTCATGCAAACTGGAGTAAATTTGGAAACCGAAATATGCAACAAGCTTTATTATAACTTGAATCAATTTTAGAACTACAAATGTAATATCTTAAGTCATGTTGCTTGTATGCTGTATATGGATTTTATCTTTTCTTGCTTATGTGTTTGTTCCTAATGTAAAAGCTAAAAAAACCCTATTCATGTTCATCATGAAAGAAAGCACCAATTTTTCATTATACTGTCATGATGACCACCTACGAAATTATATTGTCTTTGCCTATCAGACTTCTGCAGGCTTGGAATTATTACTGTTTCTATGGAGGAGATTTTGAAGTTAAAAGTGTTCACATGCCATCAATAACTGGCTCTACAAATTGCTCACATCTGTTACAATTTTACAATTCTTAAAATAAATATTGGATTTTTCTTTTCAGGACATTTATTTAACATTATTGCTAGATAATCCTTGTGATTTAGGGTCTGTTTTATAATCACACAACTGATGGCTGTTTTGTAAACACCCTAAAGTGCCACTGATGTTAGTGAGTGTTAGATGTAGTAAGCACTCAGAATTCAAGGGAGAGCTAACAGAGTGGTATAGATTAACAAAGCCCATAGTGAAATAGACACGTGCATCTGTGGAGATATCTACTGATAAAAAACAGAAACACAACATTTTCTGGAATAAGAATACTACAGTTATAGCTTATGTACTTTCATAAAAAGATGTCAATTTGTTTTAAAACCTCTGGCCAGCAATACAGCTTGTGCAGTGAGGCACTGCAACTTGCCAATCACATGCAAGTTTGTTAGGTACACTTTTACCCAATGAAGTCCAGGTGGAATAATGTCTGATCAGGTCACCTTTAAAAGGTCTTAATTCAAAGCTTACAGTAGGTCACTGCAAGAAAAAGCCCACACTTAGTTAGTTTTCTGTGCATTCCATAATGCCTCAAATGTCACCAGAAGCAAGGGAGAGGGCCATTGGCATGCTGCAGGCAGGAATGTCATGTGCCAGCATTGCCAGACACTATGGAGTAAGCCGCTCCACTGTGTCCCAACTGCAGAGAAGGTTTCAGCAGACCGGCAGCATAGATGACCGTCCAAGATCCGGTCGCCCTCCAGTGACCACACCAGAGCAGAACCGACACATCAGACTGGTCCATCTGAAAGTTCGTTTCAGATCTGCCACCTGTACTGCTGCTGAAACTTCAGGCAGGCACAATGCCCGCATCAGTGACAGGATAGTGAGGCTCCATGCAGCTGTCAGAGGCCCTCTGCTCACATCTCCTAGACTTCACACCTGATAAGCTTGGGCCAGACAGAGGGTGCGATGGACTCATCAGCAGTGACATCAGGTCCTCTTCATGGATGAGTCACTCTTCAGCCTGTTCCACGTGGACAGGAGGACCAGACAGTGGAGGAGGAGGTGTTGCATTTCTTTTTTCCATCAGTATATAAACAAAATCCTTATCTCTTTATGGGGAACTTTCAGAATTAAAATGATCTGTCACAAAATATGTCAATGTTTTTTTTGTATTCTAAGATGTAGACATTATATGAAGACAAAAGGCTGGTCTAAATAGACCTCTAACACCTTTGAAGAGGGGTGTTCTTGGGGTAGCTAAGTGCTGGAGATTCCATACAGGAGCTCACAGATTAACATTTCTAGGAAAGAAGAAAGATTTTACTGAGAACCTCCGTGCAGAAGTCGGCCTGCTTTTAATTTTTGGTACAGAGTGTTGTATTCTGTGTCTGAGAAATGCACTTTGGGTTTCCTGGAAGAAATCCCTAAATTAAAAAAAATTAAGTACCCTACTGTCTATGGTAGGAGTCCTGTCAGCAGGAAGCGATGTACTGTAAGTGTTAAAACTACCAGCAAGCACTACCATCAATGAATTTGAATTAGCAAGTCTAAGCAGGATTCAAACCAAAGTGACTCACAAAGCTATCAAAGCGGAGAAAAACTCATTTAAATTAATAAAGATGTTTAAAAGACTACAAAGTGCTTCAGTGCATGCTGGTTTTGCATTATTATGCTCATATTTAATCTGAAGTCACTGGAGATGGTATAAGGAAGAGAGGGCAGTTACATAAGACCCCTGAATTAAGCTTAATCAAAGTCCTTTATTACTAATTATGAAGTACACTTTTAATGAGTATTCATCAGCTCTAACCACTCTCTGTCTTTTATGATACTCTGCTGCTTAAATACATCTTTAAAAAAAACATCACTCAGAGCACATGAAAAATTAAGATGTGACCCACAATTACAATACATGGTATTTTCCCTTGAGGAATTACAGTACCTAAATAATGCTCTTTTACACACATACATATATATTCACAGAAGATTATTAACATTTATTAAATGACTTTTCATGCCTCACTTCTTACTTATTGTTTCAAATTTCATTCACCGGGCCAATATAAATATAAGAAAATGAATTGTATTACATCTGAAAAGCATAAAACAGGTTTCAAAGTTTTTCAAAGGAATTAAAGAAAAAATGCAGTTTTTTAAAAAATAATCATTGCTAATTATTATATTAATGATCAAAGATGGTTTATTTTTATATTTCAAAAACCAAACAATATGCATCATATATGAAAATATTTTATAAAACTGTGGCAAGCAATACAAAACTGAACCTGACAGTTACAGACCTGTCAGGATTACTTCAGTTTCCATGTGTTATGGGAGAACAATAAAAACTGAAAAAAACAGCATTAAATAAAATGTTAATGTGGATTTAGAATAAGTATATCTTGCCCTGAGAAAAATTAAATGTTTTGATAAGACAGATAAGTCAGTACTCAACTTTAGGACAGATGATAGTAAAGAAGGTTTTTGACAAAGAGTCCAACAATACAATGTTCCAGAAACCGTTGTCATTCTTTGAAAGAGTCTTTGAAAGAGTCTGGCAGTTCTTGTAAGGGAAATTCTTTGTTTCTCAACTCTACATATTTAATGTATATTTGAATCACTTAATTATAATTTCAAGGATGCAAGATTCTTGCTAACATGTCATTCAAAGCACAAAACAAACTTTGTGCAGCTGAATTATGTCAAATGTTTAAGGACTCACTGGATGAAGATGATGTACTGTTGCCAGAAGATTTGGTTTTTGGTTTGAATTGTCTTTATTTAATGATGGGAAATACTTGTAGTTCAGTATGCAGCTGCAGCAGAAGATGAGGTCAAAATGTAATCTTCCCATTTCTGCTCTTTTATTCAAAAACATCTTAAGCACAGTTTGGTGCACATCTTTTCTAATACGTTCTAATACTTGTTGTTCGGTCTGGACCCAGCAATCTGGCCACTGTTCGCCTCTTTTAAGCCAAGTGAGGAGTTGTTCTTTTCATTCCACTTTGAAGAAATGGCCCCCTGACCTCTGTTTCTCTACACCTATTTCAGCCTTTCTGCATCCCTTCTGATGTCTTCACTCCTCTCAGGAGCTCTGGAATAACTGTACCACCACAACTACTTCCCATTCTCCTCCTGTCCCCCCTCTCCTTGCCACACTTCTCCAAAATCCCTGCTTCGTCTGCTCCTCCTCTTTCTCCTCTTTCAGCCCTGTTTCATTGATGGGTGTCCAACCTACTGCACTTTTGGCCCTCTCCTATTCCTGCCCTAAACCTCTACCAGAATTGAGGGCATTCAGTCAGGCACATTGCTGACAGTTCTCTATCTCTTTCCACCCTAAACATTTCCACCCTGAAGAGACCCTCCCAACTCTTCTAAACTCCTATTTGCCCTCAAGGATTTTAACTTAATCTGTTCTTTTGGGGGTTCTGCCTGGAAACCATCTTTCTCCGTTCACTTCTGACCATACCAGACAGGCCAGGGCATTCACCTTCACTTACTGCATTCTAGTAGTGAGTGATTGATGCCATTAGTTCGACACATCTCTGTTTTCTCTTTTTCACAGGCAGACAGAATTCCCTACACACACACACACTTCTCAAGGGAAGAGCCAGGAGCCTCTGCCAAAGTGATTATTGGGTTAAGGCAGGAGGGTGAAAAAATTATAAAAATGATGGATACAAAGAGTGCTCAGGAAGTAAAATATACGTAGAAGAGGAAGTGGGTGAGATTAGAGTTTGATTTCTTCTATTTACAAAGCTCCATTGCATCCGTCTTGAAAAGAATTACAAACAGAAAGATCTCAGAGACTCTCGTTTATTATTGCTTATACTGACTTGTTTGTTAATACCTTCAAAAGCATGATAATGTCAGGACTCATGTCAGTGTCATGTTCTGATGTGAACCATGGCTATTTTCTTCTAAATCTATTTCGCAAACAAAGGAGCACTGTCATTTAATCCGTACAGAGGACTACTTCAAAAAGAGCCCATATTCCATTAGGTGTTTACAAGCATCAATTAGACAGTCATCTCTTATCTCTTGCCAGGCTGGTGTGAATAAGGGTTTTAGCCATTTTAAGGAGATTAAAAAGACACAAAATATGAAGTGTCTTCCTGACATCTTCGATTTGGAGTTTTTTGCATAGCTCACGCTGTTTTTTGTTCCTTATTATTTTCAAAGACACATTGATACACATGTGCTCAACTATGCAACACAGTCTCGTGTCTTCAGTATGAAGGGTATGTGCACATCCCCTGAAGCACTTTTGTGTACAGAAAATGCATCTTTAGATGTATTGGGTAATTATAACCCAAATATGCATTTCGTGCTGAGAGGGGAGAGAAATGTGTTTTTAAGAACTGCCTTCTTCTCACTCTCCATTTCAAAGCAGATGCTACTGACTTGGCCTGGCTTTACTATATTTACCTACAGTATATTGTCTTGATATGATTAAGTACTATATACAGCTAATAACATGATTCAAAGCTGTATTTCCTAATTACTTGATATTGTATTAAATTAAACATCTAAAGATGAATGAAATGGAAACTGATGTGATGCAGTTAAATAATTTATCCTTGTTTGGCAAACACTTTTTTTATTGATCAACATCAGCACTTTGATAATACACATAACTTCATTTATAGCCTATGCAAATTCTACTGTCTATTTAACAATAAACTACTTAGTACATGTAGCATGGTTTTAATACATTTCACATGTCAAAGAACGGCAACCTGAAACAGCCCTTATTTCCATGACCATAACAGTATTTTACAGTATGCTATGTTTGCTTTGAAACGTGCATCTCAAAACAGACAAATGAAGCTTCTTGTTTTTAAATTAGAGCACAGATAAATATAAAAGAATACATTATCAGAACTAATAGAAACAAAACAGGAAATTCTAGAAAAGGGAATATACTAGGATCATGTTAAGGGCTCTACATTTACAAAAAAAGTGGTTTGGATCAAAGGTTTAAGTGAAAGAACACCATTCCTCAACCATATAATTGTATTTTAAAATGCACCTAACGTTTAATTCTAAAGATTTAAACTATGTAATCAATTTCTTGCATGCTTAAGGTTTTTTGGGGGAAAAAAACCTGAGAAAAAGAAGTTTCAAAGAAGTATTTTCACAGACACGGACAGTACTGTTCAATTTCAATGATTTCAGAAGTTCAGTCAAGCCCCAATTAAGATGGAGTTGAGATGTAATTTGAATGAGATTGATTTAATACTGAAAACCTGACTTAGATATGAAACTGTCTGTACCCTTCCTTTTTACGGGCAATGAGTGAGGAAGCTGCTGTAAGGGCGATAACGAGATGTGGGTGGAATGTAATTAATAATTTGCATTGGGGTATGCTAAAAAACATCTACATGAATGAGTGGGGGGGGTTTAATACTTATACTAATAATATTTTAATAACTAACTTTTAGCGATTGTTGACTTTTAGGGTTTATGCCAACATTCAGCATGTGATTTCCTAAACTGTCATTTCAAACTCCATACAATAGCACACAGAATCCTCTTTATACCACATATTGGAATAAACATATACATCCCCCCTGGAATGTATATATATCCCACACCATGTTCATTACAATCTCCATTACAATTCATATTATCCCCATATTTAGAGCACAGCAGTGTCTCAGAGACTGCGTGAATTACAAATTCTATTTCATGATATGAAGTGGATGTTGTGGTAGCAATTCTTGTTAGTGCTTAGTGTTGTTAGTGCTTCCTCATAGCTCCACGGTCCACCAGGTGACTTGGACCACCTCAGGGACCTGTCTGTGTGGTGTTTGAATGTTCTGCCTGATTAGTGGGAGAATGTGAAAATAATTCCATTAAGGCAACAATGTTATATACAGGACTTGTATATACTGTACACCACAGAGCTCCTCATACAACCTGGGCTTTACTACTGACTTAACAGTCAATAACTGATTTGTTATTTTACAAAAAAGACCTATCACAAAATTCCTCAAAGTATTAATAATGGATACACTGAAGCCTTTTTATTTCATAATGTTAATCACATTATCTTACAACCTTTTACTTTAACCACTACTGATATCATATTGAAAAATTACTCAAGCTTCCATCACGATATTGTTAGACATTTCTAGAAAGTATTACCTTCCTTTTGATGTTTTTCTTAGTTTCACCATTAAATCATTTAGGCCATTTTACCCTAAACTACTAATGTTTTTGGGATGAATTCATTTTGAGCCTTTAACATGTTTAAACTTATTCAAAAATAACATTGTACATCTGTTGAGATGATGATGTACAGTACACATCCAATTCCATTTCACACTATATAAACCCTGACTCATTTATTGTTTGCTTCTTCCCCATATTAAAAACTTTTACAATTACTTTTTAGAAATATAAATTATACAAAAGAACATATGACTTATCTTGCCTTTTTACTTTATAAAATAAGGCTAAAACAAGAGGAGTTGACTTGTCTTATCAAGCTTGTTTGGTAGCTAGTGGTTAAGAGACAAGTAGCTCACTGCAACAAGCCTCAACCTACTGTACTTAAACATGAGTACATTAAAACCTATGATGACACAAAGGCTTCATTCAGCAACTTCATTCCAATTCTCACACCTAAAAACCTCCCTACTTCACTTCACTACCAAACTAATCTTCTGCTCACCCTTTATATCCTAAGAAAAACTTATTTCCTGCATGTGAGAATGTGTGCAACCCTTCATGAATTATCTTATTTGTTATCTAATAATGATCAAATCCACTTCATGTGTGATTATTTACAAATATTAGCTGCCTTTGTGGCCTTTAGTGTCAGCGGTAAGTACATTCTTAAAAACAGCTGACCTACCACACTCATCTTGCTGTTGTTTGAAAGAAAAGTTTGACAAAACAAACTCTCACAGCCTTTTGTATTGATTGTCCCTCCTGAATTCCATTTATTTCTTGGGAGTTGAAAACACCCATTGGTATCATGTTAAAGGTGTACCTTTCTGATCTCATTATATAAACAGCTGTTTGTCTCTCTGTCTGAATTAGGTGATCTATCGCATTGTGCTTCTGCTAAGCTTTAAAAATATATATATTTTTTTAATTTAACCCTTATTGATATTGATTCTAAACTGTATTCAACCTCTTGCTTAAAGTTTTTTATTCTTTGACCTCATCCACATGAAATTCTACATCTATAAATATTTTTAAAACACTACTATAGACCTTTTAGCTTTTAAATTGTTTTATTTCTACGTTTTCTGCATATGTATGTTTTTCTCAATTATCTTATTCTTAGTGTGCTTTTTAGTGAATTTTATCAATGTAGGTCATGATATGGTGCTTTTAAAAATACAATTTGATTTGATTTAGTACAGTATATTGGCATAATGTTTCTACTTATTATGTCTGCCAAGCTGTAACACCACTCTACCAAAATATTACAAAACAGACAATCCATCAGCAAATCTAAGCTTTTTTCAGCATTTTATAAGACCAATAATATATGGATTCTCAGTTGTGAAAGAACACCAATTAGATATACAGTAAACACTGTCCTCGATACTTTTATGGTAAACCACTTGAGAATCATGTTGAGAATCTATATGAACTGTAAAAATCTCAGATTTCTTGTCATCTTCACTAATTTGAAAAAGGAAAGGGGAAAACGAAAAAAAGTCATGAAAAAGAAAATGAGAGGATTCACATGTAATTGCCAACGGATATCACTTATGTAATGGAATCTTTTTTTTATTTAATTAAAGGCTAAAATGTTTTTTGAGGGCAAAATATTTTTTCTGTGATTTCCAAAAAAACAGTTTTATACAAAAATACCCTGTATGTTTGATGGAAATTGCTCTAGAAAGCATGATGATCATAGTTTTGCATTATTTTTTGCAAGAATTCAAACATTGAATTCTCATTTCCTCTAGGTTTCGAACATCTGTTTGCTAGTTTTGAAAGCTTGCATCTTTTTACTTTGGCTCAATGTTTATGATGTTTGGTACTTTGCACGTCCTTAGTCTTCCTTTCTCTAATTGTATGATGATCCCCTTTGAATGCAGTTTGCAAAAATCAATACAAATCTGAAAGGTCAAAGAGCTACTCTCACCCACACTGAATCGAGGAGTTGCACGAGTGCCACCTCTCTGAAATGAGATCACCACTGCACTTTGCACATTTCTTTTGCTTTGTAACGCACTGCTACTTCAAACTCTTTTATGTCCAGTAAATACTGTAAATGGGAGCATGTGCAGAAAAAGATGAGCAAGAGAAAAGAGAAATATCCACTCTCCTATACCTCTTTTCTCTTCACAGCTGGGTATGAACCTCATCATTAGAAGGAAGAATTATGTTCTCCAACATCAGAACCTCACATCTCACATGTTTTCAAACTTGACTGTTAACAATGTACTGCAGGTGCTAAATTCATTCATGCGTGTGCAGGTAATGTGCAGGTTTATAACTCAAAACCTGAGATGAAAATAGACCCTTAATCAGGGAAATTATCTTTTTTTCACCAGTTTCTACATGTATTTGCTAAAGAATTCAGTCAGGGGATGCAGTGTCCACAATGAGTAACGGCATTAGCATCTTAAACTGAGCTAAAGAAATTGCTTGTAGGAATTTTTATGAAGCAAAAAAAAATCTCTTTAATAAAATTGCAAACTAAGCTTCACCAAATTCTGATCATCTTTTTTGGCTTGGAGGATGGCAAGGTGAAGTCTGGATATTAATTACACTTTAATAATATACAGCTAAACCTATATTACCAACTCATAAAATTGATATAGAAATTGGAATGGTTTCAGCATTACAATTAGTATACGTGATTCATTCTCTTTTACAGTAAACTCATGTAGTGCTAAGTGCTGTCCTGAACATGCATGTGGGCTTTTATAATCGGTACACGTGTGGCTATTTCTCCGCACATTTTCTTCTCTTTTCTGTTTGGCATTTTGTTTTCCTTTTCGTGCTTGAAGTGCCAGACTATAAAAAAGAGGGAATACAAATGAGACCATCTCAGCTTCTAATCTTTCTGCCACACACTGAGCTTTGTCAACTTAAATTTCCCATCGGAGGGCAATAACCCACTGTGTGCTGGTGACTAAAAAAAACACCAAGTACTATTAACTTTGTACTCATGGCTCTAGCAAGTTTTCTTATCACTTCAGTTATATTTACCTGCATACAATTTCTTTCAATTGCATTCTGATCAGCTGGAAGCATGACACTTTATCCATAAGACACATGTCACTCTGCTCAGTGTTAATGCTGCTCTCTAAGCTGAAGTTTGTATAAACTGAACATATGTGGTTGATTCCTGCTATGCTCAACAGAGCTATATATTGAAAATAAATAGTAAAAAAAAACTTTTTTTAACTGCTGAATATGAACATGATTGCGCCCTGTGAGATATTTACACTTCCATTCCAGTGTTCTTCTTAAACCTGTGCTTCTTTCCTAGAAATTGGAATTAGTGTTTTCCATTTTGTCTGTTGACCTAAAATCACTGTTTGATTATTTTAAACCTTCTGCAACTACTGTAATTTATGCATATGGGGTAGTTTCTATGGGTTGTTATGATTTTAGCACACCTTTATTGTACTTAACTATACTGGGCTTCAGGAATATCACAATATCCCATACTGTAGTTCACCATGGCATTCCACACAAGTTTATTAAAGCACATTTAATGCATGACCTTGAAGAGCAGTAGATACCACTTCTCAATAGTATATAACTTTAAATTTCACTTGGTAGTTCTTGCTAAGGCAGAGGGACTATGACATTTTTGTCATAGTCAGTAAAGGTTTATACAGGATACTTTCAACAGATGTATCAGATTATGGAATTGCTTTTGCTTCCCGAAAACATAAAGCAATTTTCTGTTTTGGTGACAAGATGCTTAAAGTGCATGTGAAGTAATATGTGCAATTTCCCAAAGGAACTAAACAATTTTATTAAATTATCAAATAAACACAGACACATTTATTTGCCAAATTAAGAAAAAAAAAGCATCAACATGAGGATTTCAGTTCATTCAAATTCTAATTAATGAATGAAAAGACTTACCCATTAGGTCAAGGCTGAGAGGATCTTTCTTACTTGAAAGAATGAGCCAGGGAGCTGCTGCAAGGGTGAAAATGGGGTGGGGGAGGGGTGTGAGAAAAGATGCCTGCAAAAGGGCAAGATGTGTAAAAAAGCAGAAGTGGGCTGAAGTAGAAATTTGACCTCCTCCCAAACTTCTGCTTACAAACTCCATTTCACTAGTTAGCTCAATACTTAATTAAAGCAATGGGATGATGGAAGCTATAGGGCTAGTGAATTTAAATTAGGTGTAACTTGCCTGGCTGAGCAAATGGCTGACAAAACCTCCAGAAAAAATTAAAGGAACTACATCAATGACAGAGCTTGTGGTGCACTGTTGCATGACTCTGGAGCAGGTGGGTGTATGCAAAATAGGTATCAGAGAAGCATCAGTCTAGGATTTGATTGGTAGCTGATCTGGGAGTGCAATCCTGAAGCTGTTGAAGGTGGAGGCGGAGTCCTGAATTAAGGACAGCTGTCCTAGCTGATTAAGGACGAGCCACAGCTGTGGGAGCCCTATCAGAATACACTGAGCACTTCCCTGGAGGGACGAGCAAACACCCACAAGGGGAGGACCATCCAGTGACAGTTTCTCCTGTCCTGCCATGTATCTCTCGCTGGGACAGGTGGAGTTTTTTTCATTTTGGCCTCATGCTCTTTTTCTTCCAGACTAGACCCCATTAGATAGGGACAGTCCAGCCTGGATGCCACTATTCAAACTCCCGCTTTGTTACATTCAGTTGTGACAAACCACTTGCTGATGCTTGTTGGTGAATGGATGGACGGACTGACAAAAACAGTGGAATACTGAATGTAAGTGCGACTTGACTCATCCATTTGCTATATCTGAAAGACTATGAGCATGAATTCCAGATGAAATACCTAAAAAAGCAACTCAAGCATGGTCTTTCAGGATAATCACAAATCCCAGAACAGTGTGCTCTGGGAGCGTGAGCCTCAAGTACCCGAAAGACTACAGGGTACAGGTGGAACAGATTGGAGTAGGAAATCAAGGTTTAAGACAGAACACAGAAACTGTGAGCGATTAAGCCTAGAGATTGATACTTTGTGCTCAGCCTGTGGAGGAGACACAGTGAGCATCAACACTCAGGATGGCTCCTATCGGGACAACATAAAGAGGGGATTGAGGAAGTGGAAAGGGACAAAAAAATAAGGACATTGCTGGGCGTGAAGGCACTGTGGGTTGGAGGCCCCTAATGCAAAAAATCATGGATCAAAGGAAAGTGAGACTGCACTGGCAGTGTGACTGAGCAATGAAGGACAGCTCTAATAAAGAGCAAACAACATCGGGCAGCATGACTGCACTGCTGGCAATTGAGCAACATGGGTCTGCATGACTGCACTGGTGAGTAAACAACAGCTCTGTGTGACTGAACTTGTGAACGAGCAATGCAGCTCTGTATTTGACTGCACAAGACAGCAAGCAACGCAGATCTGCGTGATGGCACCTGCGTCGAGGCTTGCGTTGTGAGAGCGAGAGCAGAAGGGAAAAGAAGCGGAGAGCAGCCCGATAGAAAAAAAAGTATTTTCTATTGTTTACCAAACATCAATTGAAAGAAGGATGATATTAGAAGGAGCAGGAAGAGAAGAGCAGACATGACTGAGAGAGAGGTACTGTAGTGATCTAAGTGGGCCAAAAAAAAGGCTGGCTCTAGGCTCTGTCAGGATTCTTGTAGATGTGTTTCTGTTCAGTGCCTGTTATGAAGTCTTTTTTATCGTTTTAAAATAAACACACACTATTGCAATATGAGGTCTATCTGGTGAATGTTACTTTTGAAGTTACTAATTTCAAATGCAATCATTGTATCATTTGGGTGTTGTTTGTTCAATATACTGTAGTGTAATACTGACATAAGATTCAAGATCTGAAAATATCTCAGGAATGTTATAGAAAAACTTTTAGCATGACCATTTATTTGTAGAAATATGTTTTATCTATTTAATATCCCACATGATGGATGCTCCACTGCAACAGCAAAATCTTCAGAGTGCTTTTCATTCCCTCTTTGGCTAATTAGCTTGGCCTCGCCTGTCAGGTGATGACTCCGCCCAGATGTAACATGATTTTCAGCAAAACAAACTGGGATATTAAGACACTTGACTTCTTGGGAAAACCTTGCTCTAGTACAATCCAATGCGTATACTACAATACTTGAAACAACTGTTGTAGGAATAAGAGAATGATTTTTGCTTTACTTAAGCTATTTAAACTTCCAAACAAATGGGAAATCACTGCATCGTTTTACTGGGTTGTAATAGTGATAGCTTCATTTTTAATGTTAATTTTATTACTTTCCCTTTTAGAATAAATAAAAATGCTCAACATACAGCATAAAGAGAACCGTAAATTACAATAATTCAAATGATGTAACCAAAGTTTGTTGTTGTATTACTGTATATATATTTATAGAAAAGGAGACATACTTCAAAGAATTTCTCCAGATTTCATAAAATAAATAAAAAAACACTCTATACGTTTGCGGAAAAGCTACTGATATGTTGTAACTGTTCAGCACATAAAAAACAGGTAGAAAACAAAAACAGAAGACAAGAAATTCACTGTAAAGTTTACTGGTAGAAATGTATAGGAGCTTAACAGCAATATGAAATAGTTAAGTCAAAACCTAAGCCTCTAAAGGCGCTATTTTCCTAGCCTGAACTTCACATTTCACAAGTTAATGAAATATATTATTTACATCTTTTTAGTGGGGTTTCTCAAAAAGTGCCACTTTTTGTATGCTGTAAATGAGGTATTTGGACTGTATTGATGGCAAATATGTGTGTCATCAATTTATCACTAATTGCTTATATTGGGAAAACATCATTGTTTTTGAAGCTTGATACCATGCATTCAGTTTTATCCAGAGTTTGTCTTTTTAAAACCAATAAAAGACAGAGAGTTATGTGTAGTTACAGACCACTGTCTCTTCTAAATGTTGGTTACAAAAATGTTTCCATGTAGACTGGAGCCAGTTATACCAATGATGACCAACCGATATTGTCATGATGACTTAACTGGGTTCATTCAGCAGAGACAGGGGTCAGAAAACATTAGAAAGCTCCTGCATATGATTGAAATATGAAGAAAAGACGTAAATTCACATTATAGCTATAGATGCAGAAAACACCTTATAGATTAGGTGGGATTTATTTCAAACATTTAAGATGAATTTTGGAGATACAGTATATTTGTGAATTTCATTAGAAGTTTTTACAAATCAACTAAACCATAGATACTTACTAATGATAAGTTATCAAAGCACTTTACACTGGGAAGAGGTATCTATTTTATTTTCTTTAGCCATTGAACCTTAAGCTCTAGCAATATTAACTAACAGAGATATTACAGCAGTTTATGTTGGGAAAACGGAAGGTACGTTTCAGCACTGTAAGCTCCTTTTGAAAAAGTTTACATATTCCAAATTTTGTTATTTTATTTGGCTGGTCAATTAAGATGTATTTGGAACTTGATTAAACCTAGCTATGCCATTTTGGTTATTATTGGAGCAACAAATGGTGAATACATCTTTAAGAGCCATACTTTAAATGGAATCCTTGAAAGCTGTAGATACGACAAATAGTGAACCAATTACTGTATACACCACTACTATAAATGTCGGCAAGAATGTCATAAATTGTTGGGGAAAAAGTAATTTTGACTTAATTTCTTCCTTTATGGGATACTTCTTTGTTCTACGATCTATTTTAGATAGTATTACTTAAATGGCAGGAGAACGGTATTACTGAACTAGATGATTTATGTGGTGAGGAAACTTTTTTTAGATTTTGAGACAATAAAACATAATATACCTCAAAAAATTTGTAAATATTTGCAGACACAAAACTTGGATACAGTAAAATAAAAAAAGTATTTTCTATTGTTTACCAAACATCAATTGAAAAGACAATCCAAAGTATTTAAACCCTTAAAGGTTTTATCTCTAAAATGTGTTGAATTCAGAAATGCGATGTGATTTCATCCAAAAAAGGTCAAATGTGAACAGGATTTGCAATGTGAATATTCAGTAGTAGAATGACAGAAAGTATAATGAAATTCCCCCAAAAATGTAACTACCACTAAACATATATTAAGTCAATTTAATGTACTCCTTCGTATATATTATACGCCATTGATAATGGCTCAGTTTAAAGCTAATTTATCACCCAAGTGCCCATTTTGCAAATCAGAAAATGCCTATATGATGTACATGTTTGGAATTGTAAAAAAGTTAAAAAATGAATTGAATTTGCATTACAATTCCGAACCTGGGGTGCTATCTGCATGGAGTTTGTTTCTCCTCGTGTTCACATGGGTTTACTCTAGGTGTTCTAGTTTCCTCCTGCAGTCCAAAAACACTGCTAGAATAATCGGCTTTTGGGAAAACTGGCCCTTCTGTGAGTGTGTACATGTACCTGTCTGCCCTGTGATGGACTAGCATACTGTCCTGCCTTCTGTCGACTGCTTGCTGGGATACGCTCCCCCGACTCTGAAAGTGGATGAAGCTAAAAAATGGATGGATAGATGAAATCAAATAACTAAAAAACCTTTTTGATAACAAAACTGACACATTTACAAACATTCTGGTGTGGAGACATTTTATAAATTCATATGTGCAGGAAATTAACGAGAATTTTGTTTAACATGCAACTGCCAAGTATTACATTGAGAGAAAAATAAATTCAAGCATAGAAAATATTTCCTGCTTTTCATAAGGAACTAAAAAGAATGTTTAAGACATTTAACAACACATAGTTAAGATGTGAGATCTGTCTGGGTGTTCCACTCCCAATGCATGCAATAAAATTGTCTTATTACTCAATGACGCAATGAGCCACATTATATCTCAAACAGCAGCAAGTACCAAAAATAAAAGATCTCAATCAAAAATAAATAAACTCCTGCAAAACAAAAAACACAATTAAAAATGTAAAAACATGTCCCTCTTTGCAACTGCCTCATTTTATTTTTATCTCCATAATTAACAAAAATATGATTCAAATGAACTCATTTGAAGCCAATCGAGACAGGTACAGTTTTCAGCAGTATTGGTTCCTTCTTGGACCCTCAGTGATAAGTGTGAACTGCATGTGAACATTATGCAACATCTAACAGGGATATTAATGAAAATGTGGAATCTTTTTATGAAACCCCCAAATATATGCACTAAAGATACAGTACTTGATTTCTTTTGTCTGACATTCCTTGAACATGGTAAAATTTTGAACATACTGTATCCAAATGTATTATTTTTAGAAAGAATTAGTAACATGTCACAGTTATCTGAACTTTAACACTGAGGACTAAAACAATGACACCTGACACAGGTCATTTACTGAAAACAGACTTAGGGAACAGTATCTTTTTCCCTACAGTACATGTCTAGCCATACTAAAAAGCCTACTGAACCACATGCAGATTTGCACATTCTTTGCAGTACCACTGAGACACTGCAAACTATGAAGTTCCTAGATTACCACAGGCTACTGAAAAAGGGAGAAAAAAATTATATAACTCAAACGCTAGAAATCCAATGCTATATCCAGTGTAGATATGTTATGTCTTGTATGATATAATGAACCCATAGTAACCTGGCTCTCAGAAGGCTAGCATGGTTGGGTTAGGATATGAGAGTGTTGAGCATTAAGTTAGCTTTTTTCTCCCTAGCTCACAGCACTGTACTGCAGTTATTGGCACATTATAAGTTGCATATTGCTCTCTGGTTTCTGACACAGCTAACCACCTCCACCATCTGGAAACATAAACTGTAGGTATACGCGGGTGTCACAAGCCAGCTTTTATTACATAATTGTTTATTGTTACTAATATGTACTTATTTGAGAACCAGTATACTTTTCTTGTGAATTCTGACAAGGAAGCTTTCTTGGTTTTTCGGTATTCACACTACAGGCAAAGCTGCCTGGAGCCTTCCTCCTCATCCTCATCCTCTGACTTAGGGATGCGAGGAAGCATTGCTGAGCGAGTCAATCCCCAGAACTTCTGTGGAGACATGTCCTTCTTGGTAGCAGTGAATTTCCAGCCCATGTGAGAGCCACAGGTTCTGCACTGCGCTATTGTCCAGGCGTATCTACAAAACACAGGGAATTCCAGTCACAAACACCACTTTGCAAAAGCACCATCATACAAGCACATGTCATATTTCATAGAGTTACATGCCATTACTTTTTAACATTAAGTCTGTTTTGTGTTAATACCAATCGAAAATGCAAGTTATTGCTCCAAAGCATTAAGACAGCTAGCATGCTTTGCGCTATACCGACATAGCTCATTCTTTGGCATCAGTCAGAAGTAGTAGCAAACAGTGTAGAAAACTGGATTTCTGGAATTGACTGGGAGTCCAATAAGCCTGAATTTTAGTAACACGTTGTTAAACCTAGGTTACTTTTGTTCCAAAAAAGTTTTTGTTGGCTCATACAGAATGGTTTATTTGGGATTTCTTTCAGTTATCCAAGCATCCCTCACATGAAAATACATACTGTAGTTCTGAATTTGCTGTGCAAGGCAATAACAAAATGACCTGAGTAATGAAGAGCCAAGCTAAAAAATCACATAAAAACGGCAAAAAAATTATGTGCATTTAACCTATCAATTAACATTACTATAAATAACCTTTAAAGACAGCAAACTTAATGAAGCCTTGTTTCATGGCACTGCTACTGAGGTTTCTCAAGGAAAAGCAGTGTACAGTGGCTGTGAGACACATTCTAACCTCAGGCTCACAAACAGCAGCTAATTTGTCAAACATTGTCTTCTGTCTTCGTCCCCAATCCATTGAAGGATGGCATTACAGAACTGCAGTAGGTCAATTCTTCCTGGAAGGAATAAACGTCTTCCCTACAAGCTTTGCATTTCTCAACCATAGAAAATCCTGCCACTTTTTGTCTAAAAAACCTTTTATTTTGTAGCTCTTCTCAGTCTTGGCCTAATTCAGGCAAAGTCATAATTCCCATTTGTGTCTTGAGGCTAAACATAAGAGAGTCACAGGATATGCTATCTATCAGCTGCTCTCTGTTAGGAATCCTTTCGAGTAAAAATTAGTAAAAGAAAAAAATAGTATGGCTCCAACCAGCTGGGCTCTTTTCTTAAGGTCTGATGATTTGTTAATCTGACTAGGGCCTCTTGTTTTAAAACAGACAACTTGAATACCTCACACAATACATGTACTGTACCATAATATTTAATTACTTGTACCTAAGTCTGAAACAAGATAAAATTCTACAGCACACTTTTAGGTACCAAAAATAAATTCATATTTTCACTGGAATAAAAACTGCAGAACAAGCTAATCTGAACTGACAGAACAGAGCTCATCAAGTGGAGAGATCACAATTTAAGACTTTGAACAAGTTCATGTGTTGGCCAAGGCATCTGCTTTAAAGATTTGAAACAGGTTTTATCAGCTTTCTATTAGACTCATTTGCAATATCTTCAGAATTCAAGATTTCCCCTATCAGATGTAACATGTAATTATTCAATTTGTAGAAAAACCATGGACCACAGGAAATACAAACTAGTTTGAAAACATTTTTTATTACTATTTTCCTAAATGTAAGCAAAAACTGATGGACATATAACCCACTATTACTTAAAGTACCCTTATTCATGACTTTAGAATATTAACAAGATGCTTAGATTTTAGAAAAGAAACAATTAAACAGGCATTAATCTGAAACAGAAGATTGCGCTTTCCACCTTGCATTTTTTGAAGGACTCTTATCTTAAACTGTAGTTTACAAACTCAAAACACCATAGTCCCAATTATGGGCAAACTACCTTTATGCTTCATTTACAATTGGGAAAATTGAGCCCCACATATACCCTACAAGCAATGTGGATTTACTAGACTTTACCTGATAAGGTAGATACACACTAAACACATCCAACACACTAAAAATCCCTTTAACAAGAGTCACTCACTTTAATGACTCATAAAAATACACTGCAATGAAACGATGTGACAGAAAAATAGGGCTTATATAGTGATTTAGACAAAACTTCTACAAGTGATTATACTGTACCTTACAAGAAATATTAAAATAATTCTTTGTAAGCTTATCCAACGTAACAAATCATAAGACATAGTGACTTCTGTAATTGCTTTACATAATACAGCTAAAGTATAGCTGAAGTTAATGTGTGTTGAAAAGCACAAAATACAAGATATTGGAGACAGAGTGAAGCAGAACATACAGGCCTCATTGTCATGTAGTCTGTGGAATACCACAGATATTTCATAAGTTAATATATTTTCAGTGGCCCTTAGCTCCTGCTTACATGAAACACAACAGTTTTGGGGGAATAATTCAGTGTGCAGTGCAATCTGTTCTTTACTATTAATTTAACATCTTATTGAAAGTGAATAAGCAAAACAGGACCCTTAAGCAACTGGCTTGGATCTAGCTGTTTCATTTATATTTCTACACCTATACATATGGTACAGGGCTCTTAAGTTTCATATTTTCAAATATGATGTGTAAGATGTCTGTAAACAGTGGATCAAAAAACATGATAAAGAAACTGTTGGCCAAAAGCAGCTTTTATGTCACATAATATTCTCTTAAATTCTCTGTAAATTAACCTTACTCCTTACTTCAATTGCGTTCATCACTCGGACATCCCACATGGTCTTAGAGACCATGCAGTTCAGCCTGTGAAATGCACAGATGGCCTCTGGTCTCTCATCACAAATTACTGAACTAATTTCACTTGTGACCTGTATCAGTACTAGAGTCAAGCCGGCTGAAGCCAAAGGCTAGAAATCTGGGTTTACTGGGTCACACTGTTTTATGTTTGATGGAAGGTGAAGCTATCTGATTTGGGTGTAACTCACACAGAGGATGTAGAAGGAGGGCAGACATGACACGGAACAATGTATTTGTTTTGGATTTCCTTCAGCAATCCAGGGCCTCCTTGGCCTCTGACACTTGGTCAAACAGTCAAGTAAAACACGTAAGTTACCCTGGGAACCAGCTGTGCAAAGTCGACGGCCTGCCTGTCAGGTTGAGGTTGTTTGCCTTGTACACTGTCAGGGTCTCGTGAACATATCCATGAGGATTGACATAGGCAGCCATGGGTCCACACAAAGACAGGCTGGAAGAGCAAAGAAGAAAAATCAGAACATTTTATATTGGTGGGAAATCCAATATAGGGCTTTTACAAATCCCAAACCTTAGGGCACTGAAGTCCCCTAGATATGGATGATGCTTTTTGCTACACAAAATTCCCACCTGGAGTTTTCTTAGCAGTAAATACTGTACATAAAAGTGTGCCAACTACCCCTCCGAAAGCCTCCCAGGCTCTGACAAACGTAAGTGGAGTGTGGAGTTATACATTTCAAATAAACAAAGCACAATGCAATAGAATTCACATTCTAAGAACAGGCTTTTCAAACATTTCTACACAAAACAAGAAAAAAAACATAATAACAGTCCTTAAGGAAAAAATGAAAACAGCATGTACAGTAGTTCACATTTATTGACACTGCATGATGATTTAGTGATCAAAAGAGTTGGATAATAATGCATCGGAGACCTAATAACCTTAAAAAATGATTTCTACCACTAAATGTTTTCATCTTCCACTGTGTGGCTGTTTAGAGCAATTTGGATTTTATTATGTCTAAAAAATGATCAATGAGGTAACATCTTGAGGGCAAGGTTGATAATGTTTCCCATTCACTTGTCTCATAAACAAGCTTTTCTGTAGCTCCTCAGATCATAAAAAAAAACTTCATTAAAATGATAAGGAACCCTTATATTCTAAACAGTTTTCATATAAAAACATTTATAGAAATACATTTTCAAGAATAGCATTTGCTGACTTACTGTTTTTGGGTTAGGGTAAAACAGGTAAATAAGGTTTACAAACACTTCAATGAGTACAATGATACTGGCATTTTTCAGAAAAAAAATACTTAAGAGACGCTTAACGCACTGTTGCCTGAACATTTAATCAACAAATAAACGGATACAGCATGTGAAGTTATATGAACCAACAGGTTTTCTGATGCATGATGGACTTTGAAGTCCTCTGCTGGTAATAATGGCAAACCACATAAATTATTGTGCACTGCAATCTTCAGAAAAATGAAGCAGAAATATTCCACCAGTGGGTAACTCAGTATCTGCTGAATGTTAAATATTCTCTAGAAATCCAGATATGTCTGAGGTTCTATTACCCACTACCTCCATTGTTTCCATCTTTAAATGTCAGGATGATTCATTGGTGATGTCTGTATTGCAGCATATGCCCCCCAGATATATAATTTAAGGAGTCTCTACCCCTGTTTTGTTTTGGAATATTGTGGAAAGCATCTTCAGTTTCTTTTGGGTTCAACTGTACATGTTCTCAGAGAAATTCTAAACCGTGGTTTTCCTTCAATTGCTTTACAATCCTCAGTTCTGGTCAGACAACTACCCAGCAACTGTCCATTGTCAAGTAGCTACCTGAAAATATTTTGCAGACACAAGGACTACTGTACTCCTCCTATTCATGTTTAACATACTACAGGTCACAGCAGAGACAATACTGGCAGTAGGAAGAGTGATCATTTCCCAAAAGAAATACACTTCCAATATCCAGCCTAACAGTAACACAAAACTGACATTGTCTGACCTGAGTAACTTAATAATTTGTATAGTGACAAAACAAAATCAAAGCCTTTCTATTGCTGTCTACAAAAGTGAGCACCAACACCCACATACAGTACATATAACAGAATCTCATTAATGAGCAAATTCAGTAACAAAAACTTTCACCCCATCATTTACTTTAATAAAGATATGTTACTTGGTACTTTTTAGTTATTTCTATGTATAGTATATACTTCTAAAAAATATACCCAACAGGTGCTCCACATACACATAAGGAAAATATGTTTTCCTCATACAAGCAGGAATTATTTGTACTATTACTTTAAAGACAGCCAAAGCCCCTGAAATCTCAGAGCATCATAAGATACTCTGCATGGAACAATGGTACAGAGGCCGCCACTTCACCTATCATTTTCCATTAAGCATTTGTCGCTCATTTGGTTTTATCTCATTAAACACTTTCTTTCGCCTTTGTTCCCCAGGAACTTGCTCATATTACATAATTACTCTAAATCGTGCTTGTAATGTCTTTTGCTATTTTCTCTTGAAAGAACAGTGGGCAGCTGGTAATCATTTCATTCTGAATAACAGTCTTAGGTTTGAAAATTAAAATTGTTTTTTTTACTTTCATGAAACAAATTGTGGATGCCTAGATTTTGACATCAAAAGAAAAATCCAAAATATGGTACTGTATATAGTGCAGTATCTTGAAGCTCTTCCTGAGTTACAAGGCACTGTAACCATTGACATTCTTAAACAACAGCAATGGATATCAAACCATTTTTGTATACAGTACATTTGTTATTGCTGTAAACCTAGACATACTTGCGGATCTTTGAGAGTTATTTTATTATCAAGGTCCAGGGCTTCATAAAAATAAGCATGGTTACAAATGAAAGGGCGCCATTTTGCCCAGCTTGCATGTTTGGTTTCTAGTAGACGAATGTTTCAGGTATTTTATCAGTTCTTTTGAAATGGAAACCCAGAGCCAGCTTTATCCACAAGTCCAGGGCACTGGTTACAGGCTCAGATTTAATGTAACATCCCTGGACTTCAGTTCTATACCCTGAACAATATATCCAAGCATTTTCATGTCAATCGTATTGCTTCTTCACACTGTCAAGTCAAAGTAATGAATTTTAGTACTACAATCCTCAAAATTTCTAATATGTTGCTTCTTCCAAGTCCAGCATTCCCCTCTGATATTTTAATTTCACGTTCTCGCTCCTGGCATGTCTTACCTGGTCTATTCATTCCTGGATTCATTCTAGGTCCTCTTGTATTACTTGTGGAGTTGTTAAACTATTTGAAATGCCACCTATTTGTGTATCATCTAGAATTTGACAGGTTTAATCACTGTTCTAGAGAACAGATTATTCATACTGATCAGGAGGAGCACTGAACCTAAACTGATCCCTGAGGTACCCCACTATCAATCTCACAGAGGCTGAAGTAACACTCATCATTAGTTGCCTATTTCCTTTTTAACCATTATTTTTATCCATGTGCCTATACTTGGATTCCAGCAGCTTTAAGTTTGAGGATAAGAGTTTATTAGTCAAACTTTGTAGCACATTTTTGAGGTGCAACTTTGCATATCTATTAATTTCCAATCTAATTGATGTCAATCTAACTAGGATCTGTTTCATTCTGATATAGTCTGCATTTAAAAAACATTTTTCTTTATATTCTGTCCATCTTGGTTTGTAATAAGCATTTAATAAGCAAATACTTTTTTCTTATTTCTACCTTCTAATTTACATTTTTCTGTTTATCTGGGTCACCTGAAAACAACAGATCATTCTGGGTAAGAAAGCCTGTACAAACAATTTCAACTGCAGGATTTTCCCAACAATATACTTGCGTTTTTGCTACATGTAGATCTAACAGCACAATATACTAAAGCAGAATTTTAGGATCCAAGATAGTTGGTCAGTACAGACACCTAACACTATACCCCTTGAACTTTTATCTTGCTTGAGTTATGACGATTCATAAAAATTAACTCTTGTAAATTCTTCTGCTTTTACACCATTTTTATATAAACTGCTATCCCACCACCTTTGTGGTGATGACTGTCCCCCCAACTTGTGATACCCAGTAATCCATCACTCTGTAAGCAAGGATTCTGTAGGTCATGCAGTATTATAGTACTGCTGTTTCCAGTAACGTGTTGCTGTTTCTGTCACATTTATATATAACTCTATGGGCTTGGATGCGTGATTTTCTATGGCATCTCCCTTCAACAGTTGAGTTCTCCCCTTTGCTTGAGGCTTTGGGTTTTACAAAACTAAAACAAAGTGCATCTGAGGCTCTGGCTCCAAAGTGTCTACTTGCTACTGTCTAGCCAAAGGCCAACAAATAAACACCACTCAATATGCTGCTTTCAGACACACACTGCTGTGCAAAACACTCAGATAGTTTGTTGTTCTAACATTTTCATGCAGTGCTCTTCCTTCTTTATGCAGAGATAGTGTTCTTTTGAAATGTTAGACATTTTTAAGCTAAGCTCATCCTGAAAGTACAGTTGCAAGAAAACGTTTGTGAACCCTTTGGGATTACCTGGATTTCTGTATTAATTACTCATAAAAATGTGGTCTGATCTTCAACTAAGTCACAATAACAGACAAACACAATCTGCTTAAACTAACACAAACACACAAAAAATGCTTCTTGTCAGTACTGAACACATCGTTTGAACATTCACAGTCCAGGCTTGAAAAAGTATGTGAACTCTTATATTTAGTAACTGGTAGAACCCCCTTTAGCCACCATAAAGGAGCACAGGGTGCTCACCCTGTGGTCCATGTGGGTCCTAATGCCCCAGTATAGTGACGGGGACACTATACTGTAAACAGGTGCCGTCCTTCGGATGAGATGTAAAACCGAGGTCCTGACTCTCTGTGGTCATTAAAAATCCCAGGGCGTTTCTTGAAAAGAGGAGGGGTGTAATCCCAGCGTCCTGGCTAAATTTCCCATTGGCCCTTACCAATAAAGGCCTCCTAATAATCCCCATCTATCAGTTGGCTTCATTACTCTGCTCTCCTCCCCACTGAGAGCTGATGTGTGGTGAGCGTTCTGGCGCACTGTGGCTGCCATCGCATCATCCAGGTGGGGCTGCACATGGGTGGTGGTGGAGGGGAGTCCCCATTATCTGTAAAACACTTTGAGTGGAGTGTCCAGAAAAGCGCTATATAAGTGTAAGCAATTATTATTATTATTATTAATAACCTCCACCAAACGTTTCCTGTGGCTGCTGATGAGACTTGCACAATGGTTAGAAGAAATTTTAGACCATTCTTCCTTATGAAAGGATTCCTCCTTTCAGTTCATTGATATTTTTTTGATGCCTCAAGGAACAACTGACAATGATTCCATTAGATTTCATTGGTAAAGGTGATGGATTAGCCACAACAGCACTTCATACTGGTTGCTCATCTGCAGTTTATCTTGAATTATCACACATTTGAAGATTCCAATGAATGTAAATTACATTTAAATGTGACTGTAAACATTTTTATTTGTGAATAGAGAAGACTACAAGGGGATCTCAGATTTCTTCAGAATGTACAGTGAACCAAGAGCCAGAAGGTACAAGTGGAAATTGTGTGGAAGTGCATTTAAAACCTAGAACACAAGTTAATTCTTTACCCTCCTGGAGGGAGAAGCGAGTAAACTGTTTCAAGAAACGGCTGGATACAATCCTGCCAATTAACTATTAATTACCAAACGGGCTAGTCTAGCCCAGTGTCCACTCTCATTTGTAACATCTCTTTTATAAAGTATCTATCTATCTATCTATGTTCTTAAGTTTGTCCCAACTAAATTGCTCAGACACCCTCAGGCAATGATCCAGACTTGTGGCAAAATGTATATGGTGGCAGTTGCAAGATCTTTTCGAGTTGGATATGTCCAACTGGTCTACAGGCACCCCTCCAGAGCTTACACTTCAGTTCAGAAGGTAGGCAGGCAAATGGTAAAGTACCACAGCCACAGTGGCTCATGAGGCTAGAGCCCATCCTGGATTCCACTGTGTTATTTGGAGAGATCACGTAACTCTCCCCTGGAGATAGTGGTACATCACAGGGATTACCACTCAGTAATTCTGTTGCCCTATACAGCTGGGTGGACTAGAGAAACTGGGTAAAGCATATCACCCAAGGGTGGAGTGTTTGTAACGAGGTGAACCCAAAATCTGCCACTTATGAGTCTAATCGATTACGCACTATGATACATATCCACTAATTCAGTAGATATTTATGTAAAATCAAGAATAGTGCAGTGTACAAGGCTGTGATGTTTTGCATACTGACATTTTTTTCTCTATAAAAGATCCACAGGTTACTGCTATCCCCAGTACTACAGTACATAAACCTCACATATGCTGCATTTGTGGAACTGCTTTCAAAATGCATCATTTGGACAATACAGACAAACCATTCTGACTGCTACCCCAGTACACCTGTTGAAGGAAGACAACTGTCCAGAAGAGAAGTAAAAAGGAATCACATAAATGGATCTCTATTGTTTTTTTACAGGGGAAAACTGTCACATGCCCTTCAAACTTACCTAAAAATTTCATTTTTTGTAGTTATCTCTGTGTCATGACATTGCTTACAACAAAGCGATGTGCACTGTGGATACAAAAAAGCAAAAAAATAATTGAGAATTAAGAGACAAACTTTGAAACTAATGTTAATTACATTATATTCAGCTGTATTCATATATACTATGTATTTTAAAATATATTGGTAGTGCACCAACAAACTTAATAATACATACATATTGTATAGATTGTTGGTGCACTTAATTTTGAAGGACTTTCATACCATTATAAGATGATCTCCATTGGAAATAATACAGCCAAAAATACTCAAACCCAGAATCCCCTTCATAACCAGATCAAGATTTTGCATTCTTACCCTGTCCATTATGTCCAGTTCACAGCGTAGTCTCTGGATGGCACTGCCAATTTTGAGTAGCTGTATACGCAGGGCATCGTCAATGGGCAGGCAAGCTGCCACTCTGTAAGAGAAATCTAGGCAAAGAGAGATTCCTGAAAGACTGGCACTGAAGATGACACAATGCCAATGATAGACACGCAGGCCAAACTGTTAGGAACCCCCACTAAATAACTATAGTTACTGCCCCTGGAAGTAGCAAGCACAGCTCAGAGGTTCTGAAATATCTGCGTCCCAGTTCCATGACTGTCAGTTGAGCAGGATCCCCTGCAGTTGTAACTGTGATGAGGATAAAGGTGTGAGGATTAGGAACTGCACCTTCTATCGGCACTCAACAGGATTTAGATTTGGAGATTGCACTGGCTAGAGAAGGTTGAGGAAGCATGTCTCTTGCTCCTTAAGACATCTGGATATTACCCACCACTGAGAGTGTCCATTGACGGGACTGTGGGTTCCTCATTATTTGGGCAAAACAGAGTATTTGCCAAATAAATCAGTACTGAAAAGAAACCAAATTGAAAATAAGAATTGTAGCCACAGACATGAAGAACTGGTGACATTTCCCCTTGCAAAAGCACAAAAGGACATAATGTAGTCGACAAAGGGGTGAGAAAAAACTGGAGGAAGGAAGACAGGAGAGTAGTACCTATAGCGTTTGATGGAAGAGACTCATCTTTCAGATTTTCATCCCACTCATGTAGCTGTCTCTTCACTCTATCCATCAGAATTTCCTGATGAGAAAAACGTGAAACTAAATAGAAGGCTAAAGGTAAAACTTCACATTTTAAACCTTCATTACAGAAAACGACTAGCTTTTTAAAATGTCCCCTTTCCCCCCTCCAAGAAAAGCATCTGCAGGGCATGCTTTGCATATTGACAGTTAGAACTTCATGCATATGATTAGTCTGTCATTCTACACAACAGTCTGTATACTTTATGTAAATATCTGTGTAGTTAGTAAAAATATTCTGTAGAATGTTTGTGACAGGCTGTCAGGAAAGACTGATATTACAAAAGACCTGCCACTAGATGATTAATCGGTTAATGCTTGTAATCATCCACACTAGAGGTGAATAAGGTAATTATTGGTTAATTGGTAAAAGGGATAGAATTCCACATTCTATCCCTTTTGGGGGGGCTATACCTTGCATGTGAAAAACGGTCAAGCTTATAAATTAAGTTGATTTTTCATTCAGTTAGGCATGGTGGCACTAAACAGAATTGAATAATCAATTTTGCTACAGCTCAGAAGGCAAATTTTTTACAGCTCAGGACGATCACTTTCTTGCATATGTGGAGTTTCATTAGCATCAATAATTTGACCTGTAGAGAACAAGTTCTCTGATGAAAAAACTCAGTAGAATCAGTGGGTGACAAGCAGCATGGCTTGAGATCCCCTGAAGAGATTGTAAGAACACATTCTTAGAATTCCACTGAGCCTCTGAATATGAGCATAGTGCCTCTCGCGACTGCACCATACTGAAAACATTTCTAGGTTCTACTATTACTCAGAAATGATAAAAGAGGTGGAATCTCATGTCCTTTCTTTGATGAATCCCTGAAATACACGCATTTGCTATTACAGACGCTATGCCATGCAGCACGACCACAAAAAATAAATCATTCAATGATCAGATAATAAAGAACATCTCCTGCTACTTCCTGCTGTTCCTCCTCCAGACTACACACTGCTTTACTGTGAGCTTAACTACTAAAGCATCCTCTTGTTTTAAAATAGTAAACCCCATGTGCATGTATTCACTTCTACTCAAGCAAATACAACAGAGAACGGCAATCTTATTTTGCACACTTCCTACTGACCAATGCTGCTCAAACCATTAATGTTTAATGTTTAATGTTTCTTTATTAGCCCTATACAATTTCTTGCATTAGGAATGCGTCTTTTCGCATACCCCAGCTTTTCTCCATTAGAAACGAACAATACAGTCCATCCAAAAAACAAAGACATTCTTGCCTCTCAGTACACACTTCTTCATGCAACTAAAAGAATACTCTTGGTAAGAGTACGGAGAGCATGACCCTACAGCTGTTACAGGTGTACATACACTTTTTATTTCCTTTGTGGAGAAAGGACTTAAACAAAAGCATGATTAAAAAGATCTATGAAATGCATTATTTACAGATTATTTACAAGTATATCCTTCTGTAAACCGTACGTTTCTCTGAATGGCAGAAAAGTTGTTAAAACACAAAAATCTTTAGTTTTTTTTCGATACAGAATATATTATTCCCATATGTACTGTAAGCTCCATTACAATCAGATAAACAACTAAAATAACTTTGTGAAGCCAGTTAAAAAAAAAAACAGGAAAACGGCAATAAATTATAAACAGTTTTAAACATTTTCCAAATTTGGTGAGAGAATCAGATAGTACCACTGTGATGACTACTACGAAGTGATGCCATCTGATTCCATTTCAGTCATTTCTGAAAAAGCATTTGATTTCTCAGAATTGTCAAATACCTGTACTTACCGAGTCATACAAGGAATACACCCAGGCAGGCCAAGATGTCAGATTTGCACAATGAAATTTTCTCTGAAAAAAAAGAACAGATTTTAAAAAGAGAACTTGAGCGGCCACTAACAAAAATTATTCACGATACCTAGAGCAGGTGGATCAGAACCTTCGAACAGCAGTTGAAGATATTTCTCCCTGCAAAGAATAAGCTGACATTTTAACTGTCAGAAGTAGGTCTAGGTTTCTCTTTAATCCACAGGTTGGTAAAATCAGTTTGAGACACAAACCTTGTCAGTTCCTTCCCTGACAAAATCTGACAATTATGGGAGGAAGAAGCTTGAGTCCCTGTGACAAATTAAGTTAGAAGGAAGTCTCATCCTATCACCGTTTTTACATGAAAGTACCACACCTCTACAGTAGTTACATTATCTTACCAGTAGGTTTTCAATACACTCAACAGACTAAGACATCATTAAAGAGAGGGAGGAAAATCACCTATGTAAAATGAGGTAATGGCAAAGTTATGCAAAATCACACAACTTTAAATTCCTAAACTCAAAATGAGTCCAAAGGGCATTTACAATACATGTACAATTTTCCGTACGTGTGTTCCTCTGTTTCATTCTTTCAGCACACCAGTGAATTATTATTCTCCCCCACACATCCCAAATAGGAAAAGAGACTGGCCATTTCTTCTCTTCTTTGATTTTGATGGAAAACTAGTGACACATTTTTGTTACACCACTTGGGGAACATCTGGATCCTAAAGGCACTGGGATATGAGAATCAGTCTTTTCACATCCGTCTTGTCTGAAAAAAGCCTTAATGAGTTCGGTCTGCATATGCTCTTCAAACATGGGTGCTGAGCCCTCTTGTCTTCTTTATCTAATGTGAACAAACTCATCCCCGTGCTTTGCAAGACCTTTAATAATAGAAGTGACTTTCTCAATAAATTAATATTTCACTATATTTCCTTCTGTGTGAATATCTTCAAAATAAATCCCCAAGAGCATATATTAATGCTACACATGATATAACTAATCAGTCTGAATTTAATTAAAATTCATCTCGGCTTTAAATGAAAAGGCACAGAACAGTGCTTTCTAAGATAGATAACCATCAGTTATATTTAGTCTCTGCTTTGGCATGCATCAAATGAATTATTAATCTGAAGTTTTATTAACATGTCAGGTTATTCTAAAATAAACATGAAAATCCCGAAGAACAGAAGTTCTTTATTAATCAATTTTTAAAAAGAAATATGGAAAAACTGACCAAAGACACCAAATACAAAAGGCATAAAAAGGGAACTCACCCAAAAATCCAGAAATTGGGAAAACACATAATTAAACAAGTTCGGAAAACAATAAAAAGCATTTGAACACTGATCCAAATGTCCAGTAGTTTTGTAGACTGGAAATAGAAAGGAAGTCTGTCCTACCCAGTCTAGCAAGGTTATTAAACAGGTTAAAATAAAGAGAATTAAACTAGGAAAATATAACACATGTGAGGCAATATATGATATATAAAGGGTTACTGTAACCTTCCTGGGCAATCCCAAGAGACATTACTCAAGATGGCTTGCAGTATTCATTTGAAATGAGTGAGTAGATTATTTTATCATGGTGCCTCTGGTGTGAGATGTCAGGAGAAGGGGGCACATGAGATTATTTCCATCGGGGCCTAAAATAGTCAAACTCGTCCACTGGTACTGTATAGTTTGTGATTCATATTGATAAATGAATGACCAACAGATACTGTAGTTCTATTCCTATTCCAGATCAAATTTCAAAGAAAATGATGTATAAGAGGCTAGCTGGTGAGACTTGAACCCAGAATATGGAAGTGGCCCCTTATGAGTTATCAGAAGCAAGTTGGCCTTTTAAAAAACATGATGTAGTTTTAGACACATGGATTTCTCCATCTGCTAAGAAAATGTATTGGCAAATAGTTTTATGTTCATGTTTTTATGCTTTTAACAGCAGTGTCAGCCTATGGCTAGAACATTTTAATGGGTCTGTCTTCACTAAAAAGCAAGATTAGAGCTCATTTTTCTTCTGTAAAAAAAACATCAAGTATGAAATGAAAAGGTTACAGTTTGGTATTAAAAGGATCACACACCGCAAAACAGCTCAGGTGGGATGCCAGGTGAGAGATTTCCCCAAGCGTGATGCTGCAAGAAGGCCTCATTCTGTTGTAATAAAGCATCAAAATGTACTGGTTCCGTGGAACCAAATGAAATGTGTAAGCAACAGGGTGACAATCAGATAAGAGTACTAGAAAAATATCAGGATGTAATGCACAACAAGGACTGAGAGGCAGCAAGCACTGAGAAACAAAAATGTCATCAGTACAAGAAAATGTTTTCTAACTGCATGAAAAATAAAATCTTCCTCACCCTTACTTCTCAGTGGCCAAGTATTTAGATGTGTGCATTTAAATCTTGTGCAAATTGTTTAGAAGCATTTAATGGCATAGGGAAAAGACTGCTCCTGAGAAATGAGCTACTCAACCCCTGAGCATGCAAAATGGAATGTATAGCTGTAATCTGCCCAACACTGAGGTTCAAATGTGGCTCATAAGGAGTCTCCTGTTATCCTTGCTAGAAGCCTTAGCTGGACGTCTCCACTGAAGTTCTTCTAATTACTCCCAGAACATTTCAGAGAAAGCATAGCTAACTCCATGTCTTAATGGCCTGAGTCACATTTTACTGAAATTGACTAACCCTTAAAGCTGACCCGATTCTTTCTCCAGATAATTAGTTCAATTAGGTAATTGAGATCATATTTGTAACTGTAGTGATCAATAGTACTGATGAACTATTGAACTATTAAGGTAGCCGACTACTGAATTCAGTCCATTTTTACATTAAAGCAACAGTAATATTCTTCCTACTACACACTCCCACACTTTCCTCTCAAACCTGACAACGCCTTAACAACCAAAACTTACGTACTGTAAGACCTACATTAATTCCAATTCCAGAAAATGTTTAGGAAGAAGGATACTGCACTTAAAAGACAATTCTTCCACACCGAGACAACAGCTTTCTAAATGTGATACATCCATGACACGTGTTTTTTGCCGACAGCTAAATCACTGAAGTACACTTCTGCAAGAAAATAAGTCCATTATCTGTAATTTTCATATGCCAGCTGTGGCTTCAATGGAGGCCTGCTCTAGGAGCACAGTTGCTATGGACAACGCAACACCAGTAGTTTGCGTCCAGACGGAAGATTTAATTTATTTGAGTGCAATGGCTAAATTGACGCACTAGCTGCAAAACAGTCTTTGGTCCTTGTGCTTAAGAACAAACTCTTATTTTTTTCCCACCGGTAGATCAGAGATGGACTTGGATAAGAATAAAGTTGAGGTTGCATAATAATTTTGACTGTGAAGTGAAAAACATTTGGGTAGGTAAACCGCTCGGTGCCTAGAACGACTGTGTGACTCTCTCGTACAGGTCAACCTGTTTAAAGGTGCCCTGAAAAGAGGCTCAGTGCATCAGAGCAAGCTTGAGGTGCAAGCACAAAAGAATATAAAACTACTACAGGACCCACCTTTTGGTACTTGTCCCACCAGCGCTGCACCTGTCTGCACTGCTTGGCAGGCGGTCTGGATGCGGTGTGCATGTGGAGTCTGGACTGGGAGTTGAGCTGGACTGCACACAGGGTGGGAGGGAGGACTCTCTCAGGGAGTATCTGCACCTTCGCTTGTCTGATCCTGAGAAACACATCAGTGATGTTTCAGTGTCCATGGCTGCTTGTAGTGAGGAACACACAGGAACAGCTCAAGATCTCCAACAACAAACGAAGACCAAGTGACCACATGCCTTAAGGAACCAGCGTTCACACCTTTACTGTGTTTTTACACTACATTTATTTCACTTTAAAATGTCTAAATTGTTCTGCAAATTATTTAACCTTTTCGTATTTGTATTAATGTACCATCCTGGATCATTAGTAAATAACTGTGTACAAAAAAATATATTCCTTTACGTTATATCACAGTACTCCTATGATCTATTCTATTCTAAGGAAACCATAGTAAACAAAGTCAAACCACAGTTCATATGCAAAAGTACTATGTTAAAACTGCTATGGTACTGTACATGTGCTGCCAAATTTATTTTTTCCTTTACAGAGATAAAAACCTACAATCCTTGTATCTTTCATTCTCTCAGTAAAAAAGTCACAGTTGGTGAATTCATTAGAGAAATGCATGAAATAATAACTGTATAAAAGGTTTATAAACAGTTAGGCTGTTGTGACTGACCTGGTTAGATATCCTTTTGAAGGGTCTGTTCACATATGACTAAACTAAACGAATGACATTACACATCCATGCATTGTCTAAGTGCTTGCTCCCCCAGGTGAGAAACAAGGAGCCTTAGAGCTATGTTGTTGGGAGCTTTCTCTTCTGGTAGAGTTACCCTTGGCAAATTGGTCTAAGGTATGGGGCTTTACAAAGAATGATCCAAACTAGACACCTCTGATGGTTTCAGTAAAAACTAAAAGGAATCTGCTCAGAATAGGGACACTAGGACCCATCTCTGGAGCCAGGCCTGGGACAAGCACCTGGTGGCTCCACCAACTACATAACCCTGCCAGTCTCAGCCCAAAATGGCTACATGAAGGTGAAGGATGGGGTTTGGGTCTGAGAGACACATTAAGCATGTTCACATTAAGCATGTTCACCTAAACTAAAAAGTCTTTACTAAGGTTACAAAAGTACAGGAACATGTGCTTCATAGATTAGTACGAGCAAACTCATTGAGTATTCCCAATTCATCATCGACTGTCAGTGTGCCAACTAATTACAAAAAGTTAGATTAGACTATCTGAACAATGTTAAGCGATGCAGACCTAACTGCACAGTATAAACATTTCAGCCCACAACAAATAAAAAAAGAAACTGGCTCTTACACACTTAAAAATAAGCAGTATTCAAGTCATCCATTTTTTAGGTGTATGAATAAATCAAATCTGTTCTTTTCATGTATATAAAAGCTTATTTCAAAAATCTTTTGTTGAGGAAGAGCATGTTTAATTCACACAAGCATGTAGTGAAAAAAAGCAAACCTGATACCTATACTTCTCTTTTGATTACCATTATATGACAGATAATTATGACACACACAGACAGAATTGAGCCCCAGTTTCATCATTTTATTAAATCTCACATTAACTATTCATAGTTATGTTTTCATCATTTTTGAAAGAAAACAAAAACTAGGTTTCTTATACTGCAAAGGAACAAGTAATAGGTTTATTCCATGCTGAAAAAAGTCTCAGAGTGGCAGGTTGGTTTTCAGGAGCACAACACAGCCTATATTTATCCTTTACGTATCCTGACCTTAACAATCCCCAGATATTAATCTTGAAAAACCGAACTGAACCACAATTCAGACCCACACACCACTATCCTCACCACAATCCCAACGGAAGACAACTGTACTAGAAGAATGGGTTAACAATGGGCTGGAAATATTTCAAAATATTTTGAGACCTTGTGAAATACAGGCCACATCCTGATTAAATTGTTCTTGCTGCTTGCAAAGGGCTAGCAGATTATTAGGTATGAGTTCCTAATCATCCAGTAAGCGTATGAACTGTCCAAAGCAATTTGAACACCACTGAAACCTATCACATTCATATACTGTATATACACTGTATACAGTGGTAAAGGTACAACTTTACACTTTGAATGCAAAATCTGAACAAGAAACTGTGCACGAAAGTAATGTTAGATAACTCCTCGTGCGGTGCAAAAATCCATATGACATGTTATACAGCCTCCTCACATTGCAAGGGTAAAAGAATTATAACAACACAAGAAAACGTGTGCACCTTGCAAGAACACAAAGCAGAGAATAAGTCTCTAATAATACATAATGACGTCTAGACATTCACTCTTGAATTTTTAAAGTTGATTGAATAAGTGCTAGAAAATGAAGTTTATATCTGAACATTCTGGCCTTATCTAATAAGCAGTTTTTCCACCTCCCCCCAATTCCCTTAAGATCCACACACAAAAAAACTGGTATCACGTTGAGGTACAGGTGTTCAGGTAGATAATCCTCAAGTGTGTGAAAAACATTGCCAAGATGTTACATAACGTATTCATCCTAGTTTTGCACATGGCACAAGGCTGTCTTTCAGCCCTGCATCTTAAAATAGTCCAGGAAGAAACTGAAAAAAAATTGGTTAACCGGTGCCTTGCAAAAGTATTCACACCCTTCCAATTATGTCCAGTTTTGCTAAATTACAAATTCTGCATACCCATTTTCTAAACTGGATATAATTAATCAAAACTCAAATATTCTAACACTTAATCAAATATCAGAAAAAAAACTGCAAAGAAAAATCCAGAACTAATCATCCCAAATCCAAAACTTCTCGTTGATTCTGTGAGTTCCCACACTACAGCAATTTTCATAAAAATAAAAAAGTTCATCTTCAGTTCTGTGACTGGATCTCCTCATATAGAAGCTGATTAACATCAAACACACAAATGTAGTACGGAGTGCGATTTTACTCAAGATGAAAGGTTATATTGGTTGCATTTTTAACATTTAGCTCTATAAGCATTATATAGCTTTTTTATAACAAGCTGTAGGTATAATTTCAGATCCCGAAAGATAAAAGTCAAATTGCATTTCATAAGTGAACACATAATGAAGCCAGATAAATCTGTGACAGAAACAATGAGGCTTTTTTGTCAGCTATCCACGAATATTTGGCAAGGGTTTCTGAGGAAATGAATTCAGAATGGACTGGCAACACATTCATTACTTTCACTAAAGAAACACCGGCTGATGGCAAGATAAATGCAAATTACCTTTGTTTAATTTCAGATATAATAGGTGTACTTAATCATTAAATAGCAAGGCGACTCAATTAAGGACATTTTTTTATTTGCAATGATAACCTGTAGACCTATTTTAACAGCAAGTCACTCATGTGAGTACTGGGGCAATTAGAATAAAGTACCTTGCTCAAGGGTACAACAGAGACATCCCACTTAAGAAATGAACCCATGACCCTCCAATTAGGAGACCAAAGTCCTATCCGCTACTCCATGCTGCCCGAACATGATACACACTGCTCCTATGGTAGTGCTTCAAATACACAAACGAATCCAGCTGGTCAAACATTGCAAATTCTGAATGCATGACAAATAACTTTTAGATAAAATACTTTCAAAAGATAAAATCTTTCATGGAATGAAACCTGTTGAAACTGAAATCTCCTTGTATCCATACAAGCTCCAATATCCTCAGTGGATTAATTGGAGGCAAACTTATCATTTAATTAATTTAGAATTTTCTGAGTTTACCCACAGTGAAATCAAGGACACTTCTCTTTGTCTGCCTAGCATACAATGATAACAGCAACTGCCCCGCACAGACATAGAAACACCACTCCTTTGTGTGGGACCACATGCTCTGCTTTCTGTTTGAACTTACAAGCTTTGTGCCTTGAAGCACTCAACTCTATGGAAACATGTACTTCGAATACAAATTTAGGGGTCTTGTGCCACCTAATGGTAAACTACAGTACGACTTCATAAATGTACTATAGGAACCAATTTCTTAAGTAACCAAAACATTAAATAAGAAATTGTTTCAATACCTTAAGACATCAAATGTATCTTCAAGTAACAGAACTTATAGCTGAAATAGCACCTATTGCAAATAAGTAGGCTTGTGCTCAACCACAGTTTTCTTGCACATCGAGTGAAATTTAGGCATTAAGCGTTTACACACCGAAAATTACATTCATGAATTTACGTGTGATGTTGCCTTTTATGTACAGTTCAGTGTCTCCAAATACCACTATACCGTACATCAAAAAATAACTACACAAATCACAAACAAAAGATTAAAGAATCGTTTCATCATTTGTGATACACAATTTCCCCAATTATAAAGCATTTAACTATAACAGGAGAGACAGGAACTAATGATGCAAAACTCAATGAGCATAAGAGAAAAAAGAAAGAAAAAAACAGGCTAAGAAAAAACTGATTGAATCTAGAAACGTTGCTGTTGTGGATTATTTCTGGCCTCTATATTAACTGTGTACAGCCTATTATTTTATTTGACGGCTGTTCTCTATCAAGGGCAACACTTTTAAAAGATCTGCTCTAACATTCGGGCCAATGTGAATGTTAATGTGAAATGACATGAAAGTGACGAACCACTTTCATGTGTGGCTACAAACACAAGTGACTTGTTTGAACCGCATGGTGGTTAATCAGTAATGCATGGGAACCTCCCTGCTGTCAGAGTCTCCCCCTGAGAGACTGACCCCACCATTACAGTCCTTACCCAGGCCTTGCGGTGGCTCTGTGACTAAGGATCTGCGCCTGTACCTGGAAGGTTGCCAGTTCTTATCCCATGGCCAGCAGAGGAATCGTACTCTGTTGGGCCCCTGAGCAAGGCCCTTAATCCCAACTGCTCCAGGGGCACTGTATAAATGGCTAACCCTATGCTCTGACCCTAAGCTTCTCACCCTGTCTGTATGTCTCATGGAGAGCAAGTTGGGGTATGCGAAAAGACAAATTCCCAAAACACGAAATTGTATATGGCCAATAAAGTGATCTCATCTTACCCATCAGCCTGTGTTCTGATCTCGTGCACCTTGAACCGCTGTCTTCCCACTGCCTTCACCTTGACAGTTTCGATGCCATACTCCTGCTCCTCTCGATATGCATAGATTTCTGCTGTCGTGCCGAACTCTGCCTGTCTGTCCCCTGCATCACTGAGACACGAGAGAACACACACTGTAACTCCAGTTTATCCAACAGCTGCAACAAGACCTCTTTGACACTAACACTGTTTTGTGCGTGGCGGATCCTTTGTTTTTGCCGTTCACACAGGTTTTTGCCAGGCACTTTAGCTTCCTCTCACCTCCCAGAGACCTACATAGACCTGTTAGCTATGAATGTCCTTTCCTAGTGGTCTTCCTGGTGTAGACTGGCCAGGATTAGGATCAGGGCAAGTGTTTATTCCAGTATGACCAGTATGGATGCTGTAAATTAATTAGAACCAAATGAGCATGACAGGTCACATAATCTCCTCTTAATTTTGGTCATTTTGATGAGATTCAAAGGCCATGTAAAAATGCCCTAGAATAGATGAATGCCTGTTGCTTGATTTTAGCATTAAAAGTTAACCCTCAATTCAACTGAGCTTAAAAATATAAACATTCATCCCTGATTTTCCAGGAATGATCCATTTGATACTTTGAAGTCACTCTGTACTGCACATATCTGTTTAATCTCCGCCTTGAAATGAACAGTGGAATTAAGTTGCACTGCCCACTCTGCTAAAGTTGTGAGGGTCTACTGGTGGTGGGAAAATATGTGACGTCACAGGATATTAAAAGTAATGCACAGTACAATCATACAATAAATATTACAATGGAATCATCCATTCATTTCTAACCTATTTAACCACTACAGGGTTGCAGGGAAGTCAGAGCCTATCCCAGCAAACACGGGAAGCCAGGTAGACCCTAAATGGTTCGTCAGTCCATCACAGGGCAGACACACAGAGCCATGCACACAGACAAACATGCACACACTCACAACAATTTCCCAGAAGCTAATTAACCTACCAGTTGAACATACTATACAAACTCCATGCAGATAGCACCCCAGGTCCAGAATTAAATCTAGGGCCCCATTGCGAGACTGCAATGCTAACTACCACTCCACTGTGCCACCCCGATTAATCATTCTATCTAAAAAAAAACCTGCCAGGCTATCAAATCCCAGATATGATTTAAAATGTATTTTCCCGCAGCTGTGATGTCTCAGCAAGAAGACAGTAGAACCATGCTGCATTGTGCCAGAGGGAAGAGATCATTGCACTGGTCCAACTGTACCTGTAAGCAAGCACAGCGAAGGTCCTGTCCTTCTGGATAAGGTTCCTCATCAGGCTGACCTCCTGAGCCCTGAACAGCTGCAGAGGCAAGGTCTGTCCAGGGATGAGCATGACTGCTGTGTGAGGCAACACTGGGATCATCTGGCAGCTGTCCTCATCGTGCACTGTCCGTCCATGGAACTCCTCCATATCCATGCCCAGGTACTGCAAGCCAGTGGACAGACACCTTCAATTTCCTGCCAGCATTACACTCCTGCTGGAAGATCTATCCTTCCTAAATTTCAACCCAACCTGATTGCTGTCTCCTGTCCTGTTTTCCCTTTCTAGCTTCTCTTCACTAGTGTTTTCTGATTGATATTAATGATGAAAACTCCTTCATTTTTGTAGGAGTGTTACTGATCATTATCCCTTCAAAAGATACATTGTGGGCTGGATTTTTGCCTATAGCCTGCAACCTCCAATTATCTAAATATACCTACTTGAAAAACAATAAAGATCTTAATTCTCCCCTCATGCCATGGGGACTGTGAATTATAGCAACTCAAAACTAGCACTGAAAATATAAGTGAAAGCATACTGGATGTACTACGTTCACACTAGGTCTTGCCTCACACAAGAACAAAAAAACTTTCTTCGAATCCAGAAAGCACAAAAAGCAAAAGCAGAAAATTGAGAATCATCTACTGTATCTCACCAGACAGTGCCTATAGGTATTTTCCTTGTCAATTGTTATAGTACATTTAGGTCCATCCCGTCTCCTTTCTTGTGAAACACCTCTCATTTACGGATTCATCAAGCTCATCAGAAACATTCACATGCTGCAAGAGCAGTACTGTATGTTGAGTAACCAGGCTCTTATTACAAGGCATGAGCTAATGAGTAAGGATCTGTGAAGCAGTGTGGTAAGATTCCATTATATTTGGTATGACACCTACAGCATGTGAAGTTGGGAGACTGGGGTCAAAGTTGATAATGTTTGGTTTTGCTGCTCCATCACCGTCATGATCTTCAGTTTCCATCTCAGCTTCATCTTCCTCTTCATTTTCTAAACACAAAGAAATTAACTAAAATATTGCTCATACTCAATGATACCTTTAACACTATTATCTTGTTTCTCAGAATTTCAGCTAATTTGATATTGGTCATTGTAATTGTTATGCCAGTCACTTTAGTATCTACTTTCTAGGTAAACATTAAAATCTAATCAATACAGAACTGCATGACTTCGTTTTAATACTGTGTGTTACAGTTACACAGAGTAGACAAGGGTGTTTAACCTACATTGGTTATAAGACATAATGCACAAGAATACAGATCTTACTGTAATATTCTGTATTATGCAAGACCAAACCTTTTGATAGGTCTTTGGTTTAATTATTTCCCGTACACACAAGGACAGCTATAAACAGTCAAATGTCAGTTTGTTACAGCTAATTATAAACACCCTTTATTTAATTTTTTGAGCAATAATTATTGTAAGAGCTTGACGATATACCATGACTTGACAAAAATGACATGGCTTTGTGCAGAGGTAATTGTTTTGTGTGCACGAGTCAAAACCGTAAATCAGGTGCAGAATGTTACTGAAAATTTATTTTTTTAGCTCATATCTAAACTGCAACACTTCATATTTACTGTAACATGTCATGAGAATGGCCTCGTGCAAAGTGAAAGCGAAATTAGGCAATTATGACGCATATAGCTGCTGCACGTTTTTCAACCTTTTGCTAACTCACAGGAAGCTTAGGTCAATCAGCTGAAACATGTATAACCCCCGATTTTTACCCGGTAAAAGCTCTAACTGGTTTCCCATGTTGTTGTTGATATTCCGGTCTCCCCCTCCCTCCTCGTCAGCCATAGTCTCTGTTTACACTAAGGTGCACCCCGGCAGCTCAACAACTGAGGTTAACACACCAAGACTATAAAATGTACGACGAGCTCCTTTGCACTGAACAGAGACATCTAGTGGCGCTGGCGGCGGTAAATTTCGTGTCGACAGCTTTGCCTAGAGAGCAGTTCTTTTCGCAAAGTGCTCCAAAATGAATATTTGACTGCGATGTAAATTCATAAACTGGCTAGGATATTTGGTTTCATAACTTGCTTTACGGACTAATTCTGATTTTTAGCCATATAGCTCACTAAAAAGTATATTGGGTCTTAAAAGCATGATTCATGTAAAGACGAAGACTTTCTTGAAAGTTGCATTGCAAATCAGATAGATATCAAAGACTGCAAAAACGGCAGAACACGATTTCAGCTAAAATTCAAAAGGGGTTTTAAGATAACATATCATATAACTGTGACCTGGAATTATGCACAATACGTCAACTGCAACTTGGAGAAGGGAGGGAACATCAATCTTAATGTATATCAAACGGACTTAGGATTAGCTGTTAATTATTTGTTTCTTTTTGAAGCAATACAAATGCATTTTCTCTCTTTAGTTTGAATCCATAAAAAATCCAAACAAGTGGAGGGATAAAAGCGACCGGAGACTTTTACTTTAAGGAATTATTAGCACTCTTAAATCTGTAATTGCACTTCCAGGTCAACCCGATACTGAAAACAGTCGCTATGGTGCATTTTTCCCAGAATTGCGTGAAAATTATTTTATCACATGGGCTTGTAAGCATTAAATAAGAATCTTCCTTTTTGCACACGCAGGCCTTTGGTGTCAGAATCATCACTGAAGATTACGAGGGTCCTGTTTGAAAGTTTAGGACGATTGGAATTAAGTTGTGAGTACCGATATCTTCCACGTTTAGAGCAACTATTCATGTAAATAATTGTTATTTTCATAAAGTGCCAATCAGGTCTGACAAACTTGTCCTTGTGTTCTTTTCCTGCCGCATGCGCTGTCAGTTGAAGTTACAGTATTAGCTTCGGAGAAAAATGTTGCTTGCTATGGTGACGTGACTTCCCACGCGTGTTGACATTTTGCAGCTGTTTTCTGTGAAGCGCTGCTTCGTCTACGACAGAAACGCATTGGACGGAATGTGAAACCCGCAACGTTGCTTTATTTTCCTAGATTGATTTCTTCCTGTTCTCCAAACAAATTAATACTCAGTCGAGAACATCAATTAAGGGTCGAACCAGTGCTGTCCCCCTAACCATTTCTATTTTTTGTACTGGCGCTACACCAATTTGATTTTCTTAACATTCGCTTCTACTCATTTGTGATATCAGAAGTCTGAAAGCTACTGTAAGTTCTTTTGCTCCCAGACCCCTTCGAAAATACATTGTAGATCATTTGAGAACAATATGTACGGAATTTAAAGGTTTGTTTGTTTTACTTCTTTTACAGTATACAAGAGAAAAAGGTGGAAAGTACATTTTTAACAAAGGAAACCTAAATATTGTTATTTTTTATCTTAAAACATCCTAGTTCCTAGTAATTTCATTTTTTTTTTCATTTTTTTGCAATTTGACATAAATGGTTTGCATAAATAAGGTCAGTTCTGTCACTAGGTTTACTCCTTTTGTGGACGTACCGTGCGAGGTTGCGGTGACGAGTCTCTTACCAAGGCAACTTTTATGCAGCGACACGCAAAGACTGCAGTATTAATTAATCCATTTACTGCTAAGTCAAGAATTTGACAACTGGTTAACGTTCACGAAACGCTTACAGTAGCTAAAATCCTGAATGTACCTGTATGTCCTTCTCATTGAGGATCATTTCTAGAAATGCAATGCTCTTGTTTTATTCTTACTCTAAAACACAATGTCTTTTTGTTAGGCAATGAAGGAATATTTCCCTACTGTATACCTGGCTATAGTTTTGTGCCAGGTATTGTCTGTGGATCTGACTGATGCAAAGAGGGATTATTATGAGGTTCTGGATGTCCCCAGGACTGCCACAGACAGACAGATAAAAAAGGCCTTTCACAAACTAGCAATGAAGTACCACCCTGATAAAAACAAGAGCCCAGAGGCTGAAGTAAACTTCAGAGCGATTGCTGAAGGTAAGGAGTTAACCAAACTAATACAGCAGGCATGACTTTATGCATCAGTTATCATTGGTTTCTGTTGATTTGCCATTATTGTAGAAGGTCAGGCCAAAGTCAAGTAAGCTACACTAGAAGGTTTTAGTGCACTGTCCTGCTCTTTACTCACTTGCCTTATGACAACATTTAATCAATAGCAATTTACTAGTAGAGGAGTGACGAAATGGAATTTTCCAAAACATTAGTTTTCCAATTCAAGTACCACGAAAAGCCTAAAAACATGAATACAAATGAAAAGCCTTGACTTCTTTATCATGTTTACCAAATGTAGAAGTCATTTGGAAGAATGGCAGAAGCAATTTGTATTTCATTCTTCTAAAAGCCTACTCTGAATGTCTGACAGTGAACCTTCAGTAATTATTGAGAGGCACTGGGTGTCTATGGCCTCGCTCCAGTGAGAATAAAACATTGGTTTTGTCTTTACATATGAGCTGAAATAATGCTTTTATTCTGTACTAATTCTTAAGTACCTTTACTAAGATGACCATTAGTTGAATTCATATGTACTTTGATGCAAATATGCAGAAAGGAAAGGTGGACAAAACCTTCATTGTGGAGCTATAAGAAGAGACTGTCTTAAAAAAATTACAGTGCCTCAAGTATTGAATGGTTGCGAAGTACTGTAAGTCTAGTCAGTTTTGTGGGCTGTGAAGCTGCTGTTTAAGAGCTTCAGGAAAGAAGATTCAAAAATATAATACGAAATCCACAACATTTTCATCAAAAGCTCAGAATTCAATGGTCTTTTGCTGAAATGATAGTAACACAACTTGGAGGGATGGATATGGGGGCATTTGTGTTTTTATGCTTCTTAGATTTAAGCATTTGCAGTGTGCTAAGTGCCTTCTAATTTGTAAGGTAGCTTGAGCAGAACATGAAAATCACAACTTTATTTTTTCTTTTTTGTAGCCTATGAAGTGCTTTCAGACGCTGAAAAGCGACGGCAGTACGATGAGTTTGGACACCAGGCTTTTGAGCCCGACCATGGAGATGGAACTGACTTCGGCCAGCAGTTTTTCACCTTTAACTTTGACGATTTTTTCCGCGGCTTCCAATTTGATGACGATATAATGTATGAGATGCCAGGAGAAGACTGGGACTCCGGGGAAGAATTTGTAGATGCACAGAAGCATGAGGGACAGAGCTATTTTAATGGCGAGTTTGGCCACCATGATTTCTACGATCTTTTCCGGGATCCTTTTGATGACATGAACATGAATGTGTATTTTGACGATGCTTCTCTCAACAATCAGGAGCCAGAAAGCTTTTGCTGGATAGATCAAAAATTGGATGGCAGCACAGTGAGGATATGTGAAGGCGATTAACAAATTGAGGGGTTAAAGATTGCTAACTTGGTAGAATTGTTATTTAATTCACTGTTTAATAAATTGTTAACCTGTATTTTTTGTATGTTTAACAGTCATTGTGTTATGTCTGACTTAATGGAGTTTATAATGAAAGTTTAGGTGGGATCACCATAGCCAAGTTCAATCAGCCTCAGCTGTCGGTAATTTGTAATCATTCCTGATGCCTTTTCCTTGCCTAAAACATTGTACAAGTTAGTTAATCCCCTTCCCTCCCTTGCATATTTCTTTTTGCATCCCAGATCCACCCCATCTCTGCCTTTACAGCTGCCCCTTAGCCATTCCATACGAGGGTCCCAGCCTCCTCGTCCTATGGCCAGGAGGTTAGCCCTCAAGCCAAGCTGGCTAATCGAAATTGTATTGCGACTAAAACACTCCACAAACCTTTCCGTCTGCTTAATTCTTGGGTGTTATTCCTAGTGAATATTACTGAATTTGGTCATACACATTAGCAGGCAACATAAGTGGAGTTTATAATTGAAGTTCTGGAGGAAGTGACCAGTAGATCTTTATTTTGCATTCTTTATTTCTGCTTGCCTACAGTATGACTATAAATCTTGCACCCAGGTCGTGCCTTCATTCATCTTCCTTGCACCCCTCCCGGCACCCCATCTTCATCCTTGTAGTAGCTCCTTACAAGATTGAATGCAGTAATGAGGGATGTTTGGGCAGCCTATCCTCACAGCTAGGCTGACATTCTCTCAGCTAGCTGAGTCATGGCAAATGCCTTCTACACATTTCATCCCTCTTTCTCATTCATTAGATTGTAACTAAACGACTGAAAAGCTGGTTGAGTACTGTATATTTAATTTTAGGAAAACAGAAATCAATTTAATATTCAAGAATAGGAATTTAGCATCTATATATACAATAGTTTCAGATTTTGTCTTGTACAGTATTTTGGGCTTTTTGTGATTCAAATGTGCCATCAAAAACACCCTAAAAGCTTCCTGCAGAGTAGACAGGAAAACTGTTTCTGCAAGGATTTGGCTAGGAAAGCATTTTCGAACTCAAACATAGTGCTAAATCTCAGTGTTTGACTGATCAGTAGTCGATTTTATTGACAATAATTTGCATAGGTGATTAGTGATCTATTTTTTAAGAAAACATTCAAAAACCAAACGATTAGGAAATATGCATAGATACTGTATCACAGGTAGTGATCCATTTTAGTTACTGAAATGATATCTGATATCATCATGTCCTCATACAGAAAATAGAATAAGAAGCACCCCAGTCAGGTGTGACGTCTAGGAGGTGTGAGCAGAGGGCCTCTGACAGGTTGCCTTGCTCTAAGGCCAGCACAATGGAGGCTCACTGTCCTGTCACTCATGCGGGCATTGTGTCTGCCGATAGTTTCAGCAGCAGTACAGGTGGCAGATCTGAAACGATCTCTCAGATGGACCAGTCTGATGTATCGGTACTGCTCTGGTGTGGTCACTCGAGGGTGACTGGATCTTGGACGGTCATCTTTCCTGCCGGTCTGCTGAAACCTTCTCTGCAGTCCGGACACAGTGGAGCGGCTTACTCCATAGTGTCTGGCAATGCTGGCACATGAAATGCCTGCCTTCAGGATACCAATAGCCCTCTCCCTTGCTTCTGTTGACATTCGAGGCATTATGGAATGCACAGAAAACCTGTGTGGCCTTTTTCTCGCAGTGACCTAAGCTTTGAATTAAGGCCTTTTTAAAGGTGACCTGATCAGACATTGTTCCACCTTGACCTCGTGGGGTAAAAGTGCACCTAACAAGCTTTCATGTGTTTGGCACGTTGCAGTGCCTCACTGCACAAGCTGTATTGCTGGTCAGAGGGCTTAAAACAAATTGACAACTTTTTGTGAAAATACATAACCTATTACTATAGTATTCTCATTCCAGAAAATGTTGTTTTTTTCTATCAGTATATATATTTTAAAAAATTATATATACTGATGGAATAAATATACCCTTTTCAAGTACAGAAAAACACTAATACTTGTTTCTTTCATTTTAGCAAAATTTAGATTTAAAGCAGATGGCTTACAGCCTTTGCTTACAGTATTGTGTTAACATTATTTTTAGAAGATTATTCTTAGATAATATATTTTGCCTATTTCCATAGTCCACAGAAACATACCACTGAATGAGTATTCATAGGGTACCTTGTATGTAAAAAGCCTTTAGTAAGCAACATCAAATTATACTCTTAGAATCTCCTGGGTTTGAAATAGTGAGCCTGTACCTTAGAGGAAAGCTACTCCTTTGTGGATGAAATGTTCGATGATACGTTAAGCAGAGGATTCCTGCTTGAAGAATTAAATAAATTCCACTGAGTTGTCTGTTGCTTGGTGCTACTAAGTCACAAGCTTTAAACAGGAATATGAAGAGTAATTCCTGTTGGGGGATGCAGTGACTGTTTTCAGGGTGTGGCAGCCAGTTTACATTTAGTTATAGAGTAACACATTGTTACTACACTCCAGGTCTGTCTGATTGAATGAAGATAGCACTTTGTACAGTTGCACAGAGCACAATCATGCACTTTGACCAAATACATTCCAACACTGGCCAGAATGGCACAAAAATAGGAGGTTGCACTGCTTGTGGTTGTAGCGAACAGCAAACGGTTGAAATATACACGTAAAATTGGACATTTTCAAGTCGTGCACCCTTACACTCCTGACAGTGGCAGAAGACTTCACATAGCCTGCTTCTTAAAAATGATGGTAAGACACTTTTATTCACCTAAAAAGTATCTGCTTCCTGTCTCATGGTATCATATGATGTGCAGTATTGCATCTCACACTTGCCTAGCAACAGTGTACTGTAAATGCACTAAGTCTAATACAAATCTTTATTTAATGCTTTATATTTTGTATTTTAACAAATGGAAACAAGTGACATTTGCGACATTCATGCACATAGAAGGCAGACTGTCTTAAAGTGTAATAAGAATAATAAAAGGAAAAGCATGGAAGCAAAAGATCATATACTGCACATTTATAGGTCTTAATAAATGTTCTAAAAGTGGCTTGATTTCCTGCTACCATTCACATGATGAATTAGAGAGCCTATAGGTGAATACAGGACTTTATAACCACCGTGTGTGTTCATGTGTAGATGTTTTAGCTAAATTCGTATGGAGCACATTGTTATAAAATGAACTTTTTTGCAAATTCAGTCTATGGTAACAACAATGAAGACACTGGTCATCATTAGAGTTGATATTGTGGTGCATTTAGGTACTTTATACAATTACTGTTGCTTTTTTCATGAAGTTGGAAAACAAAGCACAGTACACATTACAGAATTACTCATTCTTTACAATAAAAATATTTGTGGCATGCTACCTGAAAATATTTGATATGCTATGCTGATGCTTGTTCAATAAGCTACCCAAGAGAATTAACCCCTTTTTATTTTGCTTCAAGTGCCTTTTTTTTCTTACACTGTAAATTATATCAGTAGGAACGCAGGGGAACAATTAATTAGTCAACATTCTGGAAGTAAAGAATTGAGTTTGAGCACTCATTGCAAGCTAATATTCAAACAGTCTGCTGACCACTCAGTTTGTTAGGTTATGCAGCAGGAGCCATTAAAAGTTAAAAGTGCTAGCCCTTTTGTTTGCAACACCCAGATGAAGCTGACCTTTAGTTTGACCTATTGGTATAATAAAGCACTGAGGGAGAGCACTGCTGTGATTTTGTCAGAATGATAGGCCTAGGCCTGCTCTATCTTCAATGTCTAGAGGGATCCCAGTGAATCAGGATTCACTGGCATTTTCTCTTTGAGACCAGGATTTTGCTTATGACTTTACAGGAGAAAAAAAAAACTTAACACTGTGCAACATCCAAATGTTATAGAGTTAGCCAGAGAGGAAATATTTCTTTGTCACCCTACTTTTTGCAAAGAAAACTGTCTCTACTTTGAAGGATGCAGTGAGGAGGTATAATTTTCCTCATTTTTTGTGAAATGTTTTTTTTTCTTCAGAAAACTATAGAAGCAGGTCCCTGTGAATGAATCACACTGAACCTTTAAAAGTGAGATCTGTTTCTCCTAGTGCAGTCTCTGTCAGGCTTTCTGTCTATGAGGTACTGTAATTACAGCACAAGGACTGAGGCAATTACCTGTGCTATAATCACCTCCTTAATTTAATACTGTAGATAAGCAGAGTTACAGAAGGTTTTGACAATAATGGATGCAATCAATTTTTTTTAGGAGGAAGCTGTTGAAGTTCCATCTCATTCCAACTGTAGTGTTTATTGCATCAGAGTGACTGAAGCCATAAAGAATGGGGATTCACTGGTTTATGTTGTGAAATCTGAAGAGGTATGAATGCATCAATGGTTTGCATTGAAAACAATTAAGGTGAAAATGTACTCAGGTATATCAGGGTGGTGTGGATAGTATTTTTGTGAAAGATCCCCTGTGTATTTAGCAAGATGATTAAAAGTGTAAATGCCTCATATCAACCTAAAGTGATTTTAACACAATGATAAGTGCCACGACTGTTATGAAACAAGATACTGTAAATGTCATTTTTTGCATTGCTGTAACCTCAGGATCATCATGGCTATTGGTTTATCATTTTAAACTTTTAAATGTAAAGCCATTTTAGCTTTACAAATCTGGCCTTATCTGGTATTATTCTCTTTGTAGATGAGTCATACTGTATACATAAATGTCGCTATTCCTAAAAGAAGTCACCAAAGTATAGATGAAAATGCTCACTTTCTAAATTTTCCATAATACAATTTTACTTTTTTATTAAATATATGTAGGAGCTTTAATTGAGTCTTTTTCAGATTATACTGATTATTCTTTTCCACTTCTTAATGTGCAAAAAAACCCAACTTTAATCAGTTACACCAGTTTGATGCAGACTTCTGATCTGTTTTGAAGTAGGCCTAACCGAGTAAAGTGGCTGTTGAACAGCCTGACAATAGAAACAAAAGAGGGTTGTGGTTTTTAAGGCACAAAAATACTTGTTCGTTTTATTTCTTCAGTTGTCCAGCAACATGCAGTACCAAGTTGACCGAACATATGAAGATTTTGAGTGGCTTCAGCACTGCCTTTTTACCCAGGAAAGTGTCCCTGGTCTTCAAGGGATTATTGTTAGTATCCATTTTATCTTTTTTACCTTTTGCAACCTAACCTTATTGATGAAATTTACTACTTTATTTGCCTTGATCCAGAGAGACAACATAATCTTTTAAAAGAGGACTATGAGACTGTAACTTCTAGTTTATCAGTTTATTTATTCATTATCAGAACACCAGTTATTCCTTATTTTCAATAATGATAACATGTAATTTTACACTCTGTGCATCATCTTTTTCGTAATGTAACATTTTGAACATGTACAGGTATGTACAGTAGTACAAAAAAAACATTTTGTGCTTGGATAGTCTATTGCAGACGTTTTTACCATTTAAAAAAGTTTCAAATGATGAATGCTAGAATGAAATGCCCCCTCTACAATTCTGATTTTGTTCTTAGTTAAAAGTAAAGAGTGATTATTCTGAAATAATTTAAGCACTTTCTTAAAATCTGTATTTCAGTTTCCTCCTCTACCAGCTAAACCGATGACATGTGACCCCAGCTCAGATGCAAGAAGTTTTAAACAGCTAGGTATGTAAAATATATGCATGAAGTTATTGAATGAAGTTATTTTTAGTCATATTCAAATTACAAATACTACCCAAACGGAAGCTTAACATGTGGAAACTGCTTATTACAATGTGGTAAAAAATGTTGTAATTTCTTGTAATTTAATGTAATTCCTTTTCAAATTATTAACAATTCACTGCCCTTTCCCAAGCTTTTCTTTTAATCCTGCAAAAAGGCACCAATAAATCAGAAACATATATTTTAGTTTAATCGTTCAGATGGTGTTCATAAAACCATGGTGAACTCTCTGGAGAATAATACAATAAAAGACTGAAGTTTAAAAATGATATATGCTACCTGCTCCAGAGATTTAAAGTTTGTGAAAATGGATTGCTGTAGTAAGCTTCATTGAGTTATAAGAGTAGCTGTCATGTCTTCTGAGCAGTGTTGACTCGTATTGTGCTCTACATACAATTTGAAACCTATGAATCCTGTTCAAGCAATCCTGCTTTTTCTGTTTTAGTGAATTGTTGAGAATTCCTTCCTTTTTCTGTTTGTTTTTATTTTATTGCTGAAGATGAAATTAAGTGACCAACAAAGTGTGAATAAAAAACAATTTAATCCTGCAGGGAACTTGTTTATGTGATCTGTCACTGAGTATGGAGAAAGGTAAAGTGACTGAGCTGGAGTGCTTCACAACATTATTTTCCAGGGCTTCTAGCCTTGGGAGGAACCTGGCAAACATATTGCAGAGCTCTGGAGAAATACCTCCATCTTGTATCAGGACATTCCATCCTTGTCAAAAATTCAGCATTGCAAAGCTTTCTCACACATAAAGAGGTATGTTTTATCAAAGAGGTTCTTTAAAATATTAACCATTTTAACATTCAATAAGAATCATGAGGTCCAGTAAAATTAGAATGGGGATAAATTGACAGTTTGAATCTGCTTTCATCAGGACCCTTAACAGTTCTGTGTATTCTGTAATTCTAGTGAAGACTGTATAAGAGATGATGGAGTTTTTTTGGATTGCATGTTCTCAAGATAACACTGAATGACAAACTCTTAAAACATACAGTTTGAGCATTGCTTATCAGGTTTGCTTGGACAAGCTGCACTATGAAATATGGGAATATTTTACTATGCCATATATCAGACACAGTATCAACATCAACACTGAAGACTTTATGAAAACACCCGATACTATGTTCTATAGTGAGTTACACATTATTTAAAACCAGGACCCCAGCACTGCAAGACAGCAATGCTAACCAATGCATTACCCTGCACGCCCTCTTGTGTAGTCTTTTCAAAACACATCTAGTCATGCAGTTACTTTATACTAAATATAACACATGCTATATATTTTTTATACAGCATATGGTACAATTTGAAGGCATTTATAAATAGCATGTGAAGTAGAGGAATTCAATGCACATGTAGTACAAGCTGTTAAAGGACGCCTTCACTATATTAAACATGAATCCCTGTCAGCCTCCAGGAAAGCAGATTGTGAAGAAGGGGATCTTTGACAAGCTGAGCCAGGCTGTGGAAGGACTGAGGAAGGAACATCACAAGGTACACGTACATCACTGAGGGAGTAGCACTTTTCATCCCCAGTACAGACAAAGAACGTGAATCGTTTAACATTCAAAATTCTATTGAATACAAATTACAGTAATTACCTCAGTATCATGCTGTTAAAATGGAACGGCTTCTCACTTCAGAAAGCATTTATCATCGGAAACAGAATAGCTCAAGCTCCACAATGGCAGTTCTATTTCAAGAGCTGCATACCTGGTATATAGTTTTGTATGCAGCATTAGACTGTTTAAATGCAAGACAACATTTCCAATATGATTGAATGTAAGCCAGAGAAGGTGTATGGTTTCTCTCTGTTAAAATGTCCAGTATGAAATACATTTATTTTCAAAGTTATATTTCTTGATTTATTCATGTTTTGTAGATCAAATAGATCATTTCTAAGTATAGTATTGTAGTGATAGTGTTAAGTGGTGAGTGCAAAATAATTTTTACCCTGTGACCCTTTCAGGATATTGATGAGTTTTTTCAAAACGAGAGGGACAGTAACGTGAGACTCACTGGACTTACCAAAGCTGCGTCAGAAGTAGGTCTTTGCTTTCAAATTGTGATTATTTTAATGAAGCACCATTGATGTGTGCTAAAATCTTATTTTCTACCTAAATATAATTTTTTGGTTTTATTGTTCATTCCACAGAGGTTCCTTGAAATGGTGGTAGCTGAACAAAGTAAGTACTGTACCCGACAGAGCAAGTCTTTTAATCTTGAAAAACGTTTGTTTTTAAGGACGTTTCCAAATGAGATGAGGTAGTTGTCCATTGTTTTTTACTAGATAACTGGCATGAGGATTTTATCTAGCCATTTCTTGATGTATATTATGATATCTGCTTCAACAAAATGTCTGTGTAGCTTGTATGGACTCCCTCAAATTCTTGAAAGGTTGCCACCTGTTCTCCATTTTAAAAGGACTTCCTTTGGTTTTAATTTGTTTTCTCTGGTTTATGTTTCTCCTTTGGGTTGGTTTTGTCAATACCTTGGAGAATTCTGAATACCTAAATCTGTACTTCTGTAGTATTCTCTTTTGAAGGCTATATAAAAGTTCAGTTCTTCTAGCCTATCAGAGTAGAACATTCCTAAGAACTCAATTGTTATTCTCAGAACTGATTCTACATTAGCAATATTATATTTTGCTTTGTTGTAATACCCATATATATTCTAAAATTCAAATTAAAAGGAAAGCTTGGTTTGGGAAAAAACTTAAAAAATGTAAACATACAATATACAGTATGGAACTGTACAGCAGAAATCAGGAGTACAGCATATTTAGCATATACAATATGTGTAGTTTCTATGATCACCATATTAATATTCAAATAAACATCACAGTATTCATAATTCTAAGCCATTTCTTCTTAACTATGAGATCAGCAATGTTCTAGTATTCAAAATGTGCACTGTTTCCATGGAAGCACACATAAGCATGACTGTTTCATGGTTGTTAAGGATAAAGTGGAGAAAATTTAATACACAGACCAAAGTACACATTACCTGGTTCATATTATAGGTTTTCCATCTGTGTTTGTAAAATATACAGGCTGATGTACATAGTGGAACTAAGCTTCACACAAACATACAGTAACTGCAGATACATTAGTTTTCATGTGGATGTAATAAATTGACAACATTTAGCCTCTCTGCATTAAATTTACTCAATGTATTTTTTTTTCACAATTAGAATGAGCTTGGAAAGTAAATATTGTAGGCCTGTTATATTTTCGAATGTTGTAAACAAATTAAATTGATCTACCATTGGCTGATTTCTCTTTTTTCGAGTTGGAGGAATCAAACACTGTCTATGACTCTTGCAATTTATCCAGGGCTTATCTAGGAATCTAGAAAGAATTTTCATTAGCTATCCAACAAACAGAAACCCCGCTGTGAATAACCATATTTGATAAAGGCAGAGCACAGAGTCTATGCATGAACAATGACAAAGGCAAAAGAGCACATTTCAGGATATTGCGATTTATTATATTTGAGATTCTCATGAAAAAGCTGGAGGTGTCTAGTGACAATAGTGGCTGTCATCCTAAGAAGGTATCAGCATGAGCTATCACTGTAGATTTCAATGTTTGTCATTGCTGCCTTCTTGATCTTGATCAGAAGTACCTTTATATGTTTTTCTGACAGGTTATGATTATATCACTCTTCTTACCACTGCGGCTCTGTTGCATAAATGGGAACAACTATCTCTGGAAAAAAAAGCATTATTGTGAATTAAGACTGGTTGACTCAGACAATCATTTCTCCTAATAATAAGTTTGGCAGAGATAAGCATGGTTTGAGCTTTGGGAATTCATGCAGAGAGACTAGTGTTGACATCACCTTATAGTGTACTATATATAAAATCACTGTGATAGACTTGGCCTTCACAGTTCAAAACCAATGAAAAAGTTCATAACCGTTTGGGACAATTGGGCTTCCTGGCTGTTAGGGAGTCTAACAGTAAGAACCAATTGGCAGCATGACAGGAAGCATGCAGTGCACCTTCTTAAGAATTCTCACCATTTCTTGGATTGAATAAAAGTGGAGTAAAAGCAATTGCAAGGAACCAAAAAGAGATATGATGCTCGAAACTACAAGGCTTTTTTTTTCTTTTAACCTTGTTTCAACAGAAATAATGGTCGCTTGTGGACATTTCTCCACATCTCTGCAGCTGGGGATCGGGCAGGAAGATGATTCCACAGCCTGTCGTATTTCAAAGTAAACTGCTCTATTACACTAACAAGAACCACAAGGGAGGTCTTTTAATGTTCATTGATTAAGCCTTAAATATAAATATGGAAGATGTATGCTCACCTTGTAAAGGATTTTATTAATGTTATTATATTTATATATATATATCTGTATTTATATTCAAATATAATCTATAAAGTTGCACACAATTGTTTTAATTGTTTTGTACAATTTTTAGTTTTATTTACTTTTAGGTATGATTGAATAAATTCCAAGGCCGATTTTTGAGAAATGTAAACATTGTTGTAAAACAATATCAAACGCCAGGGTTGTATCCATAGTAAGGTGTCTCACAGCCATCAGTTTATCTCCCTATTCTTTCAGGATATGTCTAAAGCTGTCAGAAGTGATAGATACAGTAAAGGTAAGAAGTCACCTATTTATTTTAGCAGTAAACAGCCAACCACCAGATATACCCAAATAAAAGAATCCAGCTTCAGACCATGATTAACTATAAAATGTGTGGAACATTGGCCTCTTATTTTTCATGTATTATGATGTTTAACTAGTAGTGAAAACTACACTTCTGATTTTATCCACTTCAAGTACACGAACTCAGCAACTGGAAAATTCATCTCAGACTGTTACTCTACCAGTGTCTCAGTGCTAATTTGACTCAGATATTTGAAAGGAAATATTTCCTTTAGTAGGTAGCTGCATCAGCATGCATAGGCTGCAAAGGAACAAGTAAAGATTTATGCCATGCTGAAAAGAGAAGAAAATAACATTTCAGCTGTGGAAACATGTTTTTTTCTTCTCTTTTCAGCATGGAACAAACCTTTATATGTTACAATATTTTTTTCTCAGGGGGTTTTTCTGTTTTTTCATGTTTATAAATATATTAATATTTTTACCTATTAAAGCAGATGGCACAGTACTGGTGCCTCACAGTACTGGAGCCCTAAGTTCAATTCTGGTCTTGGGGTGCTATCTACAGTATGTGGAGCACTTAAGGTTATTATGTTTCAAATACTGTACAGCATACAGTATGTTCTCCTCTTGTCCTCTGGGTGCTCTAGTTTTCTTCCACAGCTCAAGGACATAGAGGTATAGTAGGTTAATTATCTTCTGGGTTGGCCCTGGTGTGAGTGTGTGTTTTTGTGCCTGTATTTGACAGCCCTGTGATGGACTGGTGTTCCATCCAGGTTGTACCCTGCTTTTTGCCCATTGCTTGCTGGGATAGGATGAAGTGGTAAGAAAATGGATGGACAGAAATTAAAGTTTAACACCTGTGGCAATTTTACATGTTATAATTAATAAACATTCTGTCTTGGAGAATTTTGTGTTAGGAAATGTGTTTCATTCGTTGTTATACCAGAAGAATTCTGAAATGAGAAAGGAGAGTTATGGTATTTGGTCTCTGTATGCATCTGTTCTGTGCTTAATTGTTATGCTCATGGATATTGTTTGATTTCAGCTGTTTGACATAAAAGCCATTGAATATTGTTTTCTAAATTATAAAGATGTGTATAAACAAATAAAATGAACAGATAAACAGATAAAATGTGGATAAAGGCACTTACTGCTATTATCTATCAAATACAGCATTTGTAATGAACATACAAATAGAGTGATTCAGTTTATCATTAAACCCTTATATTTCACCTACTGTACATTTACAGGATTCTTTTCTTATACAGTATGACAGTACAGTACATGATCTGAAAAGCAATGCAAATTAACTAACCATTAAAACTTTAGTGTCCTTATATTACAAGAAGATTAATCTAATTCAGGAGAAAATCATTTTCACTGGCAATTTTATTGGAGCATAAAAATCATGCACTATAATGCATCTGATCTTCTAGGAACTAGAGGGAATGTTTTAATGAGGCAATTACAAGAGGCGTATTTATGAGCTATGCTAATGATACATAATTAGAATATGGCTAATTAGAGAATGGAACCTAAAATATGGTTTTAAAGTGGACTATCAGACCTAAATAGGCTAAGCAATGCTTAAAAAAGCACAACAGAATGTTAATGGTTGTCAGTTACATTTAAATATGATTATAAGCTACAACTGTACCCTCCAAAAGAAGCATGAATTTAAATTACATATGAATACATCAGAATTGTTATTGCTATTTTCAAATTCTTACTCCAAAGGCAAGCACTCCAAAGGCAAGAGAAGTGGTCTATTTAAAATCCTGCTGTAGATTTATGATTCCACTTTGTCATATTTAGAGCTGAAAAGAAGGCACATTGTCTGTAAACACATATTAAATGTAGTTAAAGAGATTTGGTGAAGTTTCAGCAAGCTCATATCAATGTCGTAGACACTCAGAGTGTTGCTTGGGCAATCTGTTGATTTCTTCTCTATAATAACAGTCAACAAAAAAATAAAACTTCCAATCAAGCAAGACTGGGATAAGTTGAGATGCGTTTCTTTGAGCATTTCTTAGAAAGGTTTGTAGGTTTGTGCATAATGTTTTGGCTGTTGAAAATGTAGTACAGCATATTATAATACATTGTAGTAAAATCAGACCATTCCGCGAAATCAGCTTTTTATTTTGATTGTGTATTTGTCTTTTATTAGGAAAAATATGTAAGTGTTGCAGAAAATAATCGCAACACAATAGGCCTCTATCTGGACCTGTATTCTCGCTATCAAGAAGCTGAAAAGGTAAACTTGCTTTTCCTGGAGCATGATTTATATGTCAAAAGAAAAAGAATATGAGTTCCCTAGTTAGGAAATGTTAATATATTAAGCCCTGCTCTTTACATTTTTGTAAATTTGTCAATTGTGTTTGTTTCAAAGTCACAAATGTACAGTATATAATTTATGAATAAAAGTACTACATACATTTATAAAGCAGGGGTTTAAGACAGATATACTATTCAAGGCTTTTGCAGGACTTCTGTATTACTATCTCCATCTTTCTATCTTCTTTCTTATCATCTTTCTCATCTACTGTATAAGGCTCTGTGTGGCTTGTCTCCTCAGTACCTGTTTGAGTTACTATCATCCTACTCCCCACCTCGCAAGCTTCACTCATCTAATTTTGGTCTCCTATCTTTCCCAAAAGCCCATTTACACTCTATGGATGACAGGGTATTCTGCTACACCCAATCCTCTGGAATTCTATCACTAAACATATTAGAGAGTCACCTATAGTACCTTGAACTCTTCCAAATCTAGACTCAAAACCTTCTTTAGAAGTGATGTTATTGAAGTGATTCGGTGTGCCTCTTTGCTTCCCTACTGTATTCCATACCTGCATCTACTATCTCCTCTAAATGTTTAATTTTTGTTGTTGTGTAAAGTGCTTTGAATTAAAAACATTGTATTAAAATAAAGTTAATTATTATTATCCAACAGATGCAGTGCTTAAAATATTTTGTTTATTGTGAATCGATACTTTGATATATATTTCTAACTCTTGTGTGTACATGTACAGTAACATTAGATTGGAAACAAGGAGGAATTCTAAGATGTATTGTATGGAACTGATAAACACCTGAAATTGCACTTTCATTAATCACACATGTACTGTATTTGACACCTTAACCTTTAACTGTCAAGCATATTCCATGAAGTGATAGATTCTTAATATTGATTGATTATTTCTGAATTCCTGTTTATCTGTCTTTGTGTTTTGGACAGGAGATGCTATTCAGGAGAACCTGTAAACTTGTTGAGGTTGAAAACGTAAATAAAAGTCTTGTGAAGGTCAAAAGCACTAAGAAGGCAATAGTAAGTGATTATATAATTAAATAATATAAATCCATTAACAGTCAGTTATTTGATTTAAAGAAAGTTTAATTCCTGCTAAAATAAACCTATTATTATTTGTACATATTCAAGGCCTTAATGCTCATATGGGTTTCTGACTAAATGACAAAATAAAATTAAATCAAAAAGAAGAATTTATAAGCGACAAATAAAATTAATTTCAAATTAATAAATGGGCTGATTCGCTGAAACATGAATTTCTGTTGATAATGAAATTAAAATAAGAATAAACAGTCATCTCCACAATTATCATTGTCATTTGGTTCACATTGTATTGTACAAATTGTATTTCATTCTAGGCTAAATGTGTTTTTAATGAGTTTTTGCTATGAAGCAAGTTGCTAATATAGTTTAAGTATGCTGTAGGTGGCAGCACAGGGATTATCAATGCACCTAGCTGCTGCATAGAGCTTTGTGCTGGGTATTCAAACTCAATAATGGTGATAAAGCATTCAAACACACAAACACACAAAAACAATGAATGCTGAATATGTAAGTACTATGAATATCTTAAGATATTCCTGAAAGCAAAAAAAAAAAAATATTATGAAATCATGCACTTAATATTTTAATTATTTTGTTGCATTTTTATAGTTAAAAAATATTGTACAAGTTCCTTACGTACTGTTTTTATATTTTGTTTTTTGGGGTTAGACCAAGCATTGATGAATGCATTTCAAACCATAATGAAAGTACAATGTACACAGTAACTTGTAAAACCTTCAATTTTACATCACAAAATATATTAAATTTTCAGGTCTGCACAGTGCCACATTCTGTAATCCAGAATGAGGCACCAAAACCTCAGATGATGTGAAGCAGCCTTATCAGCCTTATAAAGAAGCAGGCTTGTGCGCTTTCAATCCAATAGAAATATTGCTCTCGATTTGGAAATGATCTTGCCAACAAAAAAAAACGACTTACAATACTTGTTAATTCTGCATGTCGATCACGTTGAAACATTTCTTCAGTGGAATATCTGCTGCACAACCTGTACTTATTTGCCTGTGCATCACATTAGTTATTACAGTGACTAGTGAGCAGGAAGGGGCCGCTTCACATCACAATTCGTGGGAACTAGAGCGCATGTTTGCAACAACATGGCAACCTACAGTACTTTCACAAAGTTCACTGTTTTGTTCTTAATTCAAAATTTGTGATTTTTTTTTCTATACTGTAATCGATTTTATTTTGTTACCGAGATTTAACAACTCCTCTGAGCAATTGGACTGGAAGGGGACTGCAGTTTCCCTTTAAGGGTTGAGATCAGTCTCTTAAGTGCTCAATGACCTGGAAGTTCTGTAGTCCCAGTCTATGAAGATGGAAACTCTCTTATGGCACAGTTGCTTCTTTTCATGCATCTGTTCATTCTATCCTATCCTGGCTCTGTTTCTGTGTGATCTTTTATCTGATCTTGGGCCTTCTTTGCCTATAGCCCTGTGGAGGCTGGCTTATTGATTTAACTGCAACTGGTCTAGTCCTAGTCCTAGCCTTGACATACTGTAGCCATTCAAACACTCAAAGAAAGCAACACTATTAATTTATAGAATAGGGTACTTTTATGCAGAATTTAATTATTTGGATAATCCCAAACTGCAATAAAATACTATTGCAAGTTAACTGGCAAGGACCTTTAAATACTCATTTCAGAAGTATAACTTGCCAGCAGATGTCAGCAAATTCTTCTTGATTCTAGAATACAATCTGGAGGCATTCACTGAATTGATCCATCAAAACTTAATATTTAAGGCTGAAAGCAGGTTTTCTCAATTACTGTAGGTCTAGTACTTACAGTACTTTCTTAGAAGAACTAAACAATTCTATCTTGATGCTTGCTGCTGAAATAAGTATGGTTTGGGAGCCATCCATAATTTAAACACATTTAAGATTCGAATGAATTATCAATCTTTATGTAAAATATTTCATGCTAGGCCAGTCTTCTTGCAAATCAAAAATGAACATTACATGCACTAGTAATGGTTACTATGGTGGAATGAGTGCTTTATCATTATTTCTTTCTAATATTATGAAGATACAGTAGTTAGAAGTAAGCCTACATATGTGTTGACTGGAAATAGAAAAATCACTAACATGACTTACTAGCTGTATTTTAGTAAAGGAAACCTGAAGGTGTACCATGTACTGTATGCTCTTATTTCTTTAATTATCAATAATATGAGAACTACATGCTTTCTCACATTTAAGTTACATTTTATACTTCTTATGTATTCTGTCTTCAGACTAATTCAAAATGGTTAAAAAATAACATGAAATCTGTGTTTTCAGTCCTGAATTCTAAATAGCTTTTATTGCGATTTAGATGGAAGAAATTAAAAAGGCTACTGACAGAGAATTTCTTGAGATTTCTGGAATGGCCAAATGTGAGGTAAGTGAGTATTTGACTGTAGACTACATTTCAAGACTAAGTTATTTTTTCTCAGTATCTGCTAAACAGCTTTTATGCACACTAAGACATCATGCAGATTGATCTGCTAAACAACATAGTGTAACTGCTTTAACAGCTACTCCAGATAAATAAATACATTTATCGTAGTGTGGGATGGCCATGTGTAGTCTGGACAGTTAAATATAGGATACTTGTTAATATGATCAAGGGGAGGAAACTTGAGTTTTGCCTATACAGTAAGTAGCCAGAAACCTATAGATTTCCTGTGTAGAGAAGAGTAATAACCAAGAAAATAAAATATACTGTACCAGAAAACAAATATGAAACATTATTTCATTAAAAGTGATAATTAGACACAAAGACATACACACACAAACATTCCCTTGAAACTGTGCCTGTGGCAGAGTGCCTTTGAAATCTTTTAACTCAAAGGCTCTGCAGTAATTTTTGATGCAGACTGATAATTAGTCCTGCTAATTTAATAATGCTTTAGCTTTGCTCTAATAATTTTCTTGTCCTGTCTTGTAATTAACAGATTCAGAACTATCACAGAGAACGGGTTCTGGCCTTCCAGCAGTCCCTGATTGGCCTCTGCGTGCGCCAGCTGAAGACTGCCAGGGAGAGTTATGCTGTGCTCTCTCAGCAGCTCTCACACTTCAGAGAGCTCTATGGAGAGTGACTACTATCACACTCAAACTTCACTCTGCCAGTTCCAAAGAAATGTACTTTAACCAGAGGGTTATTTTGAGATCCAAACTCCTGCCTCCTTCCTCCTTCCCCCTTCCCTGATATTTTAACATTCCCCTTGTGTTTCTTCACTTCTGAGTTCATTGCCCATAAAACTAAAATCACTCTGGCACTGCCTGCAGTTTGGGCACAAATCCCAGCAGACACCCTGAGAGGCTTCCTTGACAGCTCGAAAAGCTTGTTTCAGCTGGTACTACAACAGCTAAGTAACTAAGCAATTTTACTGAAATTAGGAGAGTTTCTGTAGGTGACTAACGCCTACTAGAGACTGTGATGAGACCACCTCCCTTTCTCTCTCTGTTTTTAACTTAATATCTGACCAGGCTTCACCATGGACCTTCATAGGTTAAAGAAAAACAGATTAGTGTGCAGTGCCCCTCTTCTTCTCTGCATGCTATAAACTGCTTTTATGACTTGGAGGAGAAATTTCTGATTATGATGGGATCAGGGGAGACAGAGATATCAGTTTATATAAATTGATTGTAATATCTTTCAGTTCTCTTTGTGTTGCTGTGCTTATGCGTGGAATTCATTACCCTTTCTTAAGGTTTTAGCACATTTTCCGGGTATTGTACATGGATACATGATTTCCAATGGTCCCTCTGCACCAGTTGTTTTACTGTAGAGTATGCTTGATTTCTTACTCTAGAGAAAATAAGGTGTATGTACTACTCAAACAGCTGAGATAGGCTGGGATGTAACAAAGGCATTTTTTAAATTATGTGTGCTGAATTGTACCAAATATATTTGTAATATAATTACAAATAATTATTTTTCATAATATGAAACTTTTGTATTATGACAGAATTTTCCATTTCTGCTAGACATGCTTTACTATAAGCACCATAATCACATTCCTGCTAATCGTATCCACGATGTACATTAACTGAATCCTTTTTGGACATTTTGACCAGTTTGGAAGTGTGAACTTACAGTTCACTGTAGTGTATCTAAATTTCTCACAGTCTACAATCTATTGCAGAATCATTGGCCTTCATCACCCTGTTTTTCTACATGGAGTGCTCTCTTCAAATATTCCACTTTCCTGCACTTAGTGGCTGAAAGAGTTTCTGTATTTTTGTAGCTAGAAAAAGCATCTTGCATGAATTCACACAATTATCATTTTTCCTGTTGACAAAACATTAATTCTCCTTTTTGCATGCCTTTCTTTCTGATGTATATTCTTAATAATGTTGCAATTGCTTTGTGTATTTGATTAAGTCACAAATTATAAAATAGTAAAAAATCCGAGGTGGACAGTTCTTGTGCAAGTTAATCGATCACAATCTGGGCCGTTTATTCTTCCTTCCCATGTAATATAATTCTTGGTATTCTTTGGACTCTCATTTTAGGTTTCTTTTCACTTAATTACAATAGGTGTTTTCTTTATTTGATTGTTATTGCTTTTCCCAGTCACTTCTCTAATTGTTTAACAACACACTGAACTTCATTTAATGAAAGCAAAACAGTATTGAAGGAAGCTGGCTTCCAGACCTCTGTTGACATTGATGAAAGCCTATATTTTCCGTTTTAAAATAAACACATTTGCACTCCACTTTCTCTTTAACTCTCAGTGTAGAACACAAGACAGGGATTTCTACTTTGAATTTCCAGATGACTTCAAGAATTCAATTTAAAAATACTTGTTTTGCTAGATGAATAAATATATACTGCACAGTGCAAGTAACCTGTCTTTGGCAAACTTCAGTATTTCTGTTAAACCTGCAACACTACAGCCCTATGCTGATCAGATCTAAAATGTAGAGAATAAGTCCAACAAGATAATTGCTATTTATGGAAGATAGAAGGATTGTCAGAACACACCGGAGAGTTTGAAACTTCTACTGAATAATAATGTCAATAATTGTTTGCAGTCATTGATTATATGGTGTTTCTAATAAAGGTATCTTGGGGAGAAATAAGGATTGACGCATATTAGGTCTTGACTAATATGTCATACATCCTGTTGTTCCCATAAAGAGAAGGTATTGTATGATCACAGGAATAAATCCATGCTTTATTTATTTGGAATCAAGAATATTTCTCTCCTCAATTCCCATGTAATGCTAAAATCTTTATCTACAATTTAATTGTTACCCATTTATAGAGACCATATAAATAAATGTATACACACTGATTTCACACAGTGAATGTTGATTGAATGGAAAACCTTCTGTTGTTGTCTTACTATACCTCTTGTCAATATTGTGCATTTTCAGGTTTGTTACTGTAGGTAGTCATGAACATTTTTTTAACTAAATCACCTAATTTGTAGTTGTTTTTTCATTCAGATGCCATTGTCCAAATTAACCTATATAAAATAATTTCAATTTGTAAAATTTCACAGGTACTTGTAACTCATCAGCCTTAAGATCCTGATCTTCTCTGTTTTAATGTATTATTTTTCTTAAATAAAATCTGTTTTTTAGGAGTGGTACCTACTATGGCCTTGATTGGCTTCAATGTTTTAAAAGGTCCTTAAAATTCCCCTGAGAGTAGTCATGTGTATATTTAAGAGATGTGCTTGTGTAAGAAACACCTTAAAAAGTAACTATTGAGACAGTTTCTTGGTCAGCTGCAGTTTGGACGGCAGATGTGTGCGGTTCATCTGTCAATGTCCTTTCCGAGAGCCACCTCTGCATTCTGAGCAGGGCACCTTCTCAGTATCAGCAATCCACTTCTCGTCTTTTTCTGCCTCACTTAGACAAATTAAACAACAGTCAGCTTAAAAAAAAAAAAACATTTACTTCCATTCAGTGTTTTAAAACATTTGTACCTCTTTGATAATTCAAAAACAATAAAAACATTTACAGTTCTGCAGTCAGCCAGTTTACAGGTTTTCTAAACAATAGGGATGGAGGCATGGTCGTTAATATTGCTGGCTCACAACACTGGGGCCCTGGGTTCAATTCCTGGGGTGTTCTCTGTGTGGAGTTTGTATGTTCTCTCCATATTTGCATGGGTTTCCTCTAGGGGCTCTGGTTTCCTCTCACAGTCCAAAGACATAGCGGTAGATTAATTGGCTTCTGGGAAAATGGGCCCTGGTGTGAGTGTGTGTGTTTGTCTGTGTCTGCCCTGTGATGGACTGGCCTCCCTTTCAGGGTGCTTCCTGCCTTGTTCTGTTGCGATAGTCTCTGGCTTCCCCACGACCCTGTGTTGGATAAATTAGTAAGAAAATAAAGGAATGGATGGGAAAATTAACATTTATGTTACTGTTGTTACTGTATGTTCTGTTGTTTTACATTGCTGTGTACAAATTCAGTTAATTAATTCATCATAACCTGGAATAGATTAACAGGCACATCAATAGTGTTTTTATAACAAAAATTGAGTGTTTAATATTGCGTTTATCATCAAAATTAAACATTTTCTTATTAATAAGCGTTTTATGGACTGACAGTTTAGTGTCTGTAGCTCTTTGTTATGCATTTATATAGCATCATTAACAACCAGTGTTTCTGGTTACTATACCTCAGGATATGTTAGAAAGGCTTGATAGAAAGACTTGTTTTTTTGTTTCTAAAATGTAGGAGAAAGTAATCATCTTCAAATTTTATATTTTTTCATGATCAAGAAAAAATTAAAGGCAAGAAACAGCAAATATTTACATGGTAATGATCTTTACATGGGTAATGGTACTGTATAACTTGTGCATATGTGAGTGGCAGAAAACCTTAAGTGGAAATAAATAAAATAAATAAATAATACATTTATTTAATAATACAATAAATAAATTAATACATTTTAATACTTAAAATTCAAGTCTCTAAAAATTTAAATCTTACATTTCTGATTGTAAGTTTACAAGTTGTGCTACATCGGATGTGCAAAAGTCATGGAACTAGAATTAGAAGTTACCATATACAGAACGTTTGTTATGAACATTGATCATTTACTCATTCTTTACTTTTTCTACTGCTGACAACAGAAACTGTTATTCATACAGGTTAGTGTGGTTCACAAGAAATTAATCTTGTCACTTACATCTTTAATTCATGTTGATCTAAATATTCCAGTATGTGATCACAACAACTCAAGATAAACCATTAATTAGAAACCAATATGAAGTGTGGTACAGTATTCACTAATCCTTTACCAGTCAAATCGATTTGACTCATTGTCAGACATTTGTTGTCATGAACATTGAATTTGTTTCTCTCAAACCATTCATAAAGCTGAAAGAATACATTTTGTTCCACAAATAACATAGTCTTCAGGATGTTGGTTTGAAACAAACAGCTAAAGTTTCAGTTGAAACTCATTGAGGAATTAATTTTAAATAAATTGGTTAAGATGTTTGCATAGTGGTCTGTTAGGCTGTAATTATTATGACAAAACATCAAAAGGAGATTTTACCAATTTCAATTTCACAAAACTGTGAGATGAGGTGATTTAAGTTTTTTCTACATTTATCACTTGGTGTTACTGAACTTAATTTGGAACTGAACTGAAGAAAGCAACATCAGACATCACTAACATATCAATTCAGAAAGCCTTGTGACTGTCAGTGACTGACAGGTCAGTTAAAAATACACTGATAGAAAGCACATTTTAGGTCTAAAGAATCTACTCAACCAAAGAAACAGAAAGCTAATTTCATGTCATGTGAGAACACCACTAATCAGTACTGTACTTTATCTGTGGCAGCAGTTTGGAGTTTTGGTTATGGCTCTGAACGTACAGTATAATCCGAAAACTGATTCAAATTCTAGGCAGGGTGCTGAGCAAAGTACTTCACCAAGATCACTGCAGTAAAATACCCAGCAGTATAAATGAGTACAAATACAAGTCTCTTTCGATAAAATCATCAGCCAAGTACAGTATATTAATATATATATATAGAAAACCCAGCTGTTATGAGCTTTGCCAGTTATTTTGCTAGAGTTTGCCTGTGATCATAATTGATTTTGTTGTTTATGTTACTGCTGCCATCCTTGGTTAGGTCTCTCTTGCCAAACAGTTTTTAATTTCAATGTGACTTTCAAAATAAAGATTAAGCAGACAATAAAACATTACTTGCTTTCCATTTTCTGATGATATTGTGTAATCATATCAACCACAAAGATATTCAGAGGTGATTTTATTAGTAGTTTCCTGTTAAAACGAATACTGTAGGTTCCAAACAATGGGAAAGTCATACACTGTATGATTTTATAAATAAGATCTGAAAGAAAAATGTGATACAAATTATTTTGCATTTTAATTTCCAGATCCAGGTACTTTCGCTGACCTCCTTCATCTAATTCTTCAAGCTAATCTCATAATTACCTAACTCTTCATTAAAATAATCATAATTTATGAATCAGCTTACTGTAAGAATTAAGTCACAATTTATTAGAAAACTCTTTGCTAGCCCTTTGCAAGAATATTGACTCTTAATCAAATTTCATTTTCCTAAATACAATTATTGTTAAACCCATTTCACCTTTTATACAATTTTTGGAAAAGCCCGTTTACAGTATATCACAGCTCTCTGGGCATACACGTGGGGAAAAATGGACAGAGAAACCTGATTGAAAGTATTAGTCTTGGTTAAAACCTAAATAGAAGCCAATGTTACTGAATTAAACCTAGGCTACTGATGAAATGACTAACGATGTGGTCTACAAACAGAACGGGCTCTCCTAAGTGGATAACTGGATAAAGGCAGATTCCAGTTTATGTCTCACCCATACAACATCTGAGCAACAAGACAGCTATCTGGTCAGCGCTCCATCATTCAGGAGTGCTGACTCTGTGCCACCTTTCTTCCTTGCCAGTTAAGAAAGATTGAACATGTGCAGAAGTCTGTGGAATTACAAAGCTCTTTCCAGCAGGAGTTTTAATGTGCAATACACTTCAGGTTTATCTTTTCCAATAAAGCCTCTTTGTAGTTGTAGAGCATGACAAGAATGCGTTTGTATTCAGCTTGATCAGCTTCAGGACTTTAAAGGATCAACAATAACAACAACAAAATCGAATAAACCTGCCTATCAGTGCTAGTGTTCATTTATAAATTTGGTTCCCTGAAGGTCCTTTTTAGCCTTGGTTGTAAGCTCATACTCAGAGAGCTGTCGGGATAGTATGCTTTTAGTAATTGATGGGAACAGGCAGTCAGAAACCAGCTTCAAGTGACTCATAAGGTTTAAAGTGATAGGAAATGTTTTTTTGTTGCCCTAAAATGAACATGAACTACTGTTTGATCAAAATGTAACAAAGACTTCTTCCCTATAGTCACCGTTTACTCAAAGGATCTTTTCATGACAATCTTGACATTCAAGGAGGAACTTTTTCATTAACAAAATGGAGAGAAGGTGTTTCTATCTGAGCTTTTCAGCTTTCCTAGTTGGTACAAAAATGTTTGGACACCCAGAAAAAGTATCCTACTCCAGCGTGTGTAGTTACAGGGAGATCTTCATAAGGGACAAGGGAGACTAAGAACATCACAGGGATAAATCTGAGAATGCTAACATGGTCATAAAATAAATCAGTATACCAACATTAGGCTAATCTGTTATTAATGAGTCATACTGTATGAAATTTATACTTCAAAAACACTTTTTTATATAACACTCTTCAAATGTCCACAAATCTGCAAAACTGGCCGGATTAATAGTTATGAGAAGCTTTTGACTGTAATACTGGAACAATAAAATGATCATAAAGTTGGTCTTCCAGAGCCTTTGAAGTACAGTACTTCCTCAACAGATTTGCCACAAAATGACTAACACTCAGAAAAATCTTGACATTTTAGCAGAATAAATTAAAATGTAAAAAAAAAGAGGTTTTCAAATTTAATATGATTTCAGAACTGCAAACTGATAAAGCATCTGAATACAGTACATAACACAATTCTCACAGTTAAACACAAACTACCCTCACAGGTTTGAAAAGTTTAGAGTGCTGTAACACCACTGTTTTCTTAGTTTTGAGCCATCAGTCCATGGTAATTCTGTAATTCTGAGTATCTGTTAAAAGATGGTTTGTCTTATGCAAATGTGATTAAATGAAGGGTATACAGAATGATTCTGTGTGCAAAGAGAAATTCACCAACTATGGTGAGACTATGTGTCAGCTCACAGAAACAAATGCAGGTGTGGTTCAATCAGCATGGTGCCAGTCTTGCAGGTCAGAGACGAACGGTGATTCAAGCTCTTACTTCTCCGATATATAGAATATTTGCTTTTGCTACTGTTAATTGAAAATGAAGTGAATCTGAATCCTTGATCCATATACAGACTTTAGTAGTGGAATCAAGAGGGATGTGCGTGGCCAAAATCAAGTGTAGAAGAAAACATGGAAGCACATCAATGTAAGAAAATCTAATTTTAGAAGAAGAAGTCTGTGATCCCGCAGTTAAATGACAGACTATTAACAATATATCTGGTATTCTTCACAAAATTGCTGAGAGTTCAGTAAATGCAGGGTATTTGCTTTTTCTGTTGCAGCTGTTTTTCTAAATCCAGAGGTCAAGACAAGGAGAGGAAAACTGAAATGAAATATTAGCATTGTAGCAGATGAAGCTCTAGGTTCGAACTTGTTTCAGACCACAGGAGAAATGCAACACATGAATGAATTCCTATTTCAAAAACACAGCACAGCTTGGCACCTTCATCGGTCTCACTTGGTGGACAGGGCAGTGTAGACTGACAGGCAACATTCTGGTCACGACCGATGTATGTTCACACAGCCATGAGAGATAGCTCTCACTGTCTCATTGTAGCTGCTGGCATCATGTCATTTGCAATAAAGTATGAAGTGAATGGAAAGGGATAAAACGTCTGGTGTGTGATGGGAGCACCTAGAAAGCTATCCATTTTGTTCATTCACATACTATTTTTTACTCAAAAGCTTAGAGGGTTGCGTGCAAATGTTCTCATTTAGTTCAGTGCAAGAATGAAATGACTTGACAAGACCAATGTATCTATTTTCTACGAAAAAGAAATATCTAATCAAAATCACTTTACCTTCACGCAATGTTACTCATCAAAACATAAAATAACGAAGGGACCAAAATTTCCATCAAACGATTTCTTAAGGGATTAGACAGCATCAGTTTCTCGCACACAAGACAGAGACAGGTGGTTAGGGTATTATTTCTTGACTCCCATAATCCTCTGTGTAAAGAAATATTTCCTGTTTTCTGTTCTGAATGCACCTAAATTCAATTTCCACTTGTGTCTTCTGGTTCTTATATTATTGCTTTCCTTATATAAGGCCCTTGAGTTGACAAGATGATTTTGATTACCTGAAACAATATATTAATTTCTGTTCAAAGCTTAAAGATTCAGTTTTCTTAATCAGTCTGTGTATGACAACTAATGCAATAGGTGAGATAGTGTAACTACAGACTAGTAAAAATATGACAGAGCAAATGTTGCCATGCAATCTTTTTTTAGCTAATTCTTGGATTGGTTCCATATTGGGAATTGCTAACATTTGCACTGTTTACAAAATTCTTTCTCAGCACCTGCGGTATTCACATAGGAAAAAAACAGTGATACCCTTGAGTGGCTTTGACTGCTGCCTAAGCAGTAATTTGCACTCATTTAATTATTGAGAGAACTGATTGGGTACCGGTGACGAGGAGATTCAGCCTGTTGAAAATGGTGAAAATCAAGAAAGTCTCAGAGAGGAATCAATGTATCCTCTTATAAAGAAAGTAATCCTTTTGTACCATTAGTTACGCCTCAAATAGACTTGCCAGTAGTAGACCCAAGCTCTCTTCAGCGATGAATCAAGAGTTTTTGTAGACCACGCTGACAGATGAAAATGAATATGGTGTTGATGTATAGAACTCTAAGTCAATCCTTATGTTCACCAATCAGTCTACAGGGAGGTTTAATTGTGTTGTTCTGGGGAGAAATATCAGAAGCTACAGAAATCCTCTTGAGCTGACAATAATTGATAGTAACTGATAGAAACTTGACAGCACGTCACTACATTGATCAAGGTCTGGGACCTCACTTGCTGGCTTTCCTGTAGGCTTATTATGATGTGACATTCCAGGTAGACAACACAAATCCTCATACTATGTTTTCTTGTAAGATTTAAAAGTCTATTTTAAGATCTTCAGGACATCTACTGAATTAACAAATCAAAGTCATACTATACCACGTACTATAAATGTAAAATTTCAAAGTTGCGTTGCCATATAAAACCTAATGCATGTCTTTTGAGTATGTTATTTAAAATATGATATTCAAATGATTATCCCCTGTGACTAATATGCATTGTTGAATGTCATGGGCCCCTCTCAGGGGTCTTCTTTCATTCAGCAGGCATACCACCCTGCAACTCACAACTGGCAACCCACTGAAGCTAAGCAGGTGTGAGCCTGGTCAGTACCTAGATGGGAGACCTCCTGGGAAAAACTAAGGATCCTGCAGTCCATGTGGATCCTAATGCCCCAGTATAGTGACTGTATACTGTATACTGTAAACAAGTGCCGTCCTTTGGATGAGATGTAAAATGGGGTCATTAAAAATCCCAGGGTGTTTCTCAAAAAGAGTAGGGGTGTAACCCCGGTGTCCTGGCCAAATTTCCCATTGGCCCTTACCAATCATGGCCTCCTAATAATCCCCATCTATGAATTGGCTTCATTACTCTTCTCTCCTCCCCATTGATAACTGATGTGTGGTGAGTGCTCTGGCGCACTATGGCTTCCATCACATCATCCAGGTGGATGCTGCACATTGGTGGTGGTGGAGGGGAGTCCCCATTACCTGTAAAGCGCTTTGAGTGGAGTGTTCAGAAAAGAGCTATATAAGTATAAGCAATTATTATAATTATTATAATCTTGTAAGCTAGCTGGGCATTGCTGAGTCCATTTTTAAAACAAAAAGGCACTTTTTATTATGCCACACTCGATTCTCTGCAGTTCCGAAATCCAACAGAAAAGACCATGAATATTGATAACCAACACAAAAACACTGAGTCAACATATTCTAAGTTAAGAATATAGACAGCAGTTAGCTAAGGAGTCAGCAGTTCTGCCTCCTTGCAGCTCTTTCCCAGATCTGCCTACCTGGAGTTAGAGTCAACCTGAAACCCCTCCTCCCTTGTTGGACAATACATTCTTAAAGGGCCATAACAAAATAGTCAAAATGTAGTCCCTTATGCATGATTTCACATCAACAAATTACCAAAACATATACAGAGTAATACATTATTACAGTAGTCTTTCATTTTCAATATCACAATTTGAGATATGGTCCCCAGTTGATTATAGAGGGTAAATGCAGAAGTTTGTAGTGAAAGGAACTGACGTGTAATTCGGTGATTAGAATCTTTCATTTGGATTAGCCAATTCATGATCTGTCTCTAATGTAAACTGTCTTTCTATTTAGTAGTATCGTAGGGATTTTTAAATTTGTGAGGTTTAGGTGTTTAAAACCAAAAGATCACATTTGTGAATAACCCCTGGGGTTTATAAACCCTGTGGTTCCTACTAATATTTACTTATTTAGTTTTTCCATAAAGTATAATCTAAACAAGGAAGAGAATACCATTCAGCAATGAAATGTTATTAAATAATGAAATGTAATTTCAAGAATAGCTATTCTCTCTATATCATCAAGCTGACAGTGGAGGAGGCATTGGCTGATCACATGGTTTTAGAAGTATTACCCAAGAAGCTGAGGAAGCTCATTAATGAGAGGAGATATAGGCTCTAGCCTCTATCTAGATATAAGACTCAATAAGTCTTCCATGCAGATGAAACAGGCTTGTTCCGGAAGAAAATACTGTATATCTTCCAGAAATACATCTCGAAGACAGAGACTCAAGAGGCAGGATGGAAGGCGGCGAAGGACCGAGCGATGCTACATCTGTGTGATAATGCAGGATAAAGCCAGACTTGCTGTAGTGGTCTGTGAAACACAGGACATTACACAACAAGAATAAGAACCTCTTGTCTCCAAAGACTTGGGAGATTCTGCAAATCTTTCTGGACAGGTTTCATACAGTATACACTGTACCTTGTACATATGGGCAGATGATTTGATGGGTAGGATGAGGCTCACTCACTAACACGAACACTCAAATTTCACCCAGTGATTGAGATCTGAAATTTGCCTAACGGCTTTGCAGCCCCATCCTACAAAATGTATTTTTCATTGCAGGCGAAATATATCTTGGTGGCCTTCATTCACAAAAAATCGAATCTGTTGAAACGTTACTGTAGTGGAGACTCCATAGCTCATTTTATGATGAGGAACTCTGTTTCGATAACATAGTATTGAGACTTCTGAGGCTGTAGCTTCCAGCTAAGGAACACCACAGATCTTTTGTATTTCTACCTTGCCTTGTGCTGACATACTGTAGCTCCCAGGCCCACATCCAATGCATCTGTTTGAAGTATAGAGAGTTGTGAAAAGTCTGGGCTTTGAAGCACAGGGTCATGACAAATTATATCCTTAAGCTTTTTGAAAGCTCTTTGGGTCTCAATAGTCTATTTAAATATTGCTTATCCATTTGTTTTACTCAACTCATTCAGTGGGTATGTGATAATAGCAATGTAAGGTATAAAATGAAGATACCTCTCTTCCATACTAGAGAAGGATCGCATTGCTTTTCTAGCGGTTTTCTGAGTACTGTCCCAAATAGCACACAGTATACAATATCTACTTGCCCCAGAGTATTACCTAAATATTGTGCCTCTGTTTTGGCAAGAGAACATTTCACTGATATGATTGAAATGCTTCTCCCAGATTCTGTTGTGGATAGTGTATCATAGGCTCTTTGAAATATCTTACATTCCTCCGTCATGTGTTGGAAAGTTACTGGAGTTCCTTACAATCCAAAGAATGCTAATTTGGAATAAGCCAGATGGGATGTGAAATGCTTTGAGTTCTTTAGCTGCAGATGTCAGATGTACCAGCCAGTAGTCTTTTCCTTATGACCAAAGACGAAATAAATTTAGAACAGCCTAGATGGTCCAGTAGCTCATCAACAGGAAGCAATGGTATAGTTATTAAACTTAGAGATTTCATTCAACATTACACCATCCACACAATATCTGATTGTATTGTCCTTCTTTGGTACCAATACTGTTCTACTGAAAGCACAATGGCTCTATGAGATTGAATTAAAGTCACTTTCTTCCCTTATTCTCTCCACAAGTTTCTCCTGAATCCTATAGTCACAGTGCTTCATTCAGGATTCTCTAGCAGATGAATATCATGCAGAGAACACACCCGCAAACGTATCTGATAGATTTTGCATTTGTTTATACATTTGTGTTTGAAGGTGGGAAACATCTGACAGTAGTTTATCCTCTTTCACTGGGAAGAACTGATCTTTACACTTCATGTCCATAATGTGATGTACAGTAGTGTAGTCCATTCTTTTAGGAAGGTCTCATGAAACACTTTTACCTTCACCCGGTGCGGTGAACTCATAGGTGCCAGGACCAACCTCCTATCAAATTACATAACGATCCTGCCATTTTGTGAGTTTTTGGTCATTTTGGGGTTAGAGAAAAGTAAGAGTAACAAAACCTTCCGTTTATAGTGCTGTAAACTCCACTAGTAATGATTCATAGTAACTTGATTCCACAGCACTACTTCGATCACATCCTGGGACCTCATTTGCTGTCCTTCCTGCTGGAACATTGTCACACAGGCTGATCCTGATGTGACAACATTCCAGGAGGACATCACATCCCCATGCTGCATGTACATTATAGCACGTTTCTTTCTGTTCACTGTTCCAGGTCCGGTCCCCACATGGCACAGCACCTCTATGCAGCTCAAGCATCACAGACTGATTGAGTGGTAATTGACAAAAACAGTGATTCAGTGTGTGAAGATTGCTGCCACTACACTGATTATGTTAGGGCCACAAAAAGACCTTAGCAAAAGAGAGGAGTGGACACAATAGCAAGGGAGCAGAGAGATTTCCTGGTACAACCTATGCATACCTGATAATTTTTTTTCTTTCACTGCACAAAGTACTTTTGCTAGACAGACTTCAGTCTTCAGTAGAACAGCTTGGAGAGTAAGAGCAAGAAATCATTTTGCAAACAGATGTGGGCAATATGGAAGGTAAACCTGTCTTAATGTCTTAATGCAAAGATTTGCATTGTCCTTGTTTTCCATGCTATTCCGCAAAGACTGTTTGCTTTAGTCTTGTTTGCCTGGATCCTAGCTCAACAATGTGTGTTTATTTTAGGCATGGATTATATATTGTAACTCTGGATAATTGTTACAGTCTCAATGAAATTGAAAGGTTAGCTGCCATTAGTGAAGATATTCAGTTTTTGTGAAACTCACTTTAAACATTTTTGTGCCCCTGAAAATAAATATTAGTTTTTTTTTTGTAATACAGCAGTGTCCAAACATCTGATATTAACATCCGCTTATTTGCTTATTCTTGATTCATTCTGGCCTGCAGGGTCTTGGATGAGAGAAGAGCAGAGTGGAATGAAACAGGACTGAAGGTTGTTAAGTACAACTTTCAAATTACCGCAACAGCCTAGGATTGAGAGATGAATCTAGCTAGTGATTCAGCCTCTCCCTGCCCAAGTGCCCACTACCCAGCTTTCGCATCTCAATGTGGTCTTGTTTATATATTGTAACAAACACTTCCGGTTGTGATTCTATCAGCATGGGCAATGACTGGTTGAGGACAACTTTACAAGCTCATTGTCAGTTTTATTACCTTTTTCATTACAGTGGGGTGTGCTCATTGAGGAGGAAACTGCAGCCTGGATGCAGAGGAGAGATTCAGATTTATTTTAACCAATTATTATAAGTTTTTGATTACTGGTGTTTCTTTTGGTTTATCAATGTTATTTAAAGTAACTCAACAAATGCATTAGTACTTTAATTATGATATAGTACATCTTTTAACCATACATACTGTGACTGTAGATCACTCTCTGATGGTAGATGGCTGGATTTGGTCTATTCACTACGGTTCTTTGCACCAAACTAGTGCGAATGTCTAGAAATTGCTGGACTGTGTAATTGATACTACAGTTCCTCACCCAATCAAATAGTTTTTTTTTAGGGAGGCCACAGACTATAAAATTGAGAGATCCTAGATCTCTGTAATTCTAGGTGACGTAGTCAAAAGTGGATTTTGCCTTTTTATTATTTAACGCTACAGCACTATCCACTGCAGTGCAGTTATAATTTATTTATAATATCACCCTGACTGCATCTTATGTTAACATGATCTTTGCATAGGAGATGGGGATTGTTTTGCCTTTACTCAACTGGAAAGGTGAGCGCAGATGCATTTTCAACAATGTGGCTAAATTAGCTGTACTGCAGGTGTTTCTAGTGTTACTAGTTCATGCAGAAGTGTAAACGTATGATAAAAGGAATAATTATTTTCTTCAGTGCAGTCATTATGGTATATTAAGCAAGCTAAACCCACACGCTGTCTCATTGTTTCACTTCACATAGCTACAGTACTCTGTCAGAAGAAGGAATTTGAGGAGAAGAAAATTTTCATTGCGAATCTGTCAAAGGAAATTCCCTTAGCTCTTGATTTTGAGCACACAATCCTTCTTCATTATAGCTTCATTTTAAAGGAAGGCAAGTCAGAAATGTGGATATCCTGAAAGTGCTTGCCATCTGCCTCTTGTTTGCCTTGTCTGCGTTAGGCATTGGAGCTTCAAATAAGAAATCACTTGCTACAATCTGCTTTTTTCATATTTCATGGGACTGAGGAGAATTTTAAAGATGTTAATTTGATCTGTTTATTTCAACATAGATAGAAGGAAATGCACTGAATTCATGATTCACTCCTATAGCTTTTGGGGTTTAATTCATTTTGAGGTTAGTATTTTATATTCAATACATAAGTAAACTCAATAATCATTTGAATCACGCCTCCTGTAGCCCTTAATTAGAGTTTGACCAAAGTACTGAAATACTTCTTCTAGTAAAACTGTACTTTAAAAACCCATGTGGTACAACAGCTAGAGCATTTACAGAAATGTTTGCGATTTAGTTTTATTGTGTATTTTTGTTGATGATTGTTGCAATTAATGACATCAGTCACCTCTCCCATGGAGAGAAAGTAGAAAAAAGTTATATATCTGGCCTGGCTCTCCGTGTTTGCTTCCAGTCTATAAGTAAAAAGTTTTTCTTATCACTCTTGAAAATCTTACACACTTACACAACTGCCACAGAAATCCAAGAAACAGCCAGAAAAGACTGAAACACTTTGTCCAATTTCAGATTAATGTGGGGGGGTCAAGACACGTACTCAACAACGAAAATAGAAACTGTCACATCATAACAAGGGTGCATGGAGAAGAAAGGTTAGAAAATATGGTCAAACCTTACAAAATGACTAAGCCTTACGAGCCTAGTAGTTAAGAGCTAGTGTGGTTATAGTCAACAACAGGAAAATGCATTGAGGTGAAACATTACAAGACAAGAAAAATATCCCGGTAGGAATTACTAATCTTTTTGTGAGCTGGTTCATATTCTCAGGAACCTCGCAGAGAACTTGTGACAGACTGCTTGAAGAGTGGCTGTAAAGACAATAATACAGGCCAAAGACTGTTTAATGTGTAAATAGTTGCACTGTAAAAAAAAAAAAAACACTAATTGAACATTCGCTGTGTGGAATACAGAGAATGTCACTGTCTGAATTTAAAGGCTATCACTGTCATTAATATAGAAACAACAGTAGATTAAGTATGAGAGCTGGTGGTATTGCTACTTCTTCTCTATAAATCTGGATTTCAGAGTAGTGTTATCTTGCATTTTAAAATCTTTAGTTACTTTGAGAGCAGTTTAAATCTTTAATTACACAACTTAATAAAGCCAGGGAATAGCATGTACCTTTTGGAACTAATTTAGTGTCTACAGTGGCTTATGTGTAAAGATCTCTACAGCCATACTACTATAAGCAGGGTTGAAGCTGAGCATGCCTTGACATTGATTTGAATTGGAGAAAGTAAAGGCCATTCTGTGAGTCGCTGAGGCCTGCCTCTAGGTAGTGCACATGATTGACAGCACATCTTGATAAGTCTCAATTCCCTCCAGCACAGAAACAGCAATTGGCAGTCCACACACCTGAAAGCAATAGCAATGATGAGATTGATTTTGACAAGGCAGCGTGCAAGCCAACATGATCCAATTGCCTTTGTATACTGTTAATAGGGACTCATTAGCAAAACGTCATTTCATGCTGATAGAAGGTTTGCACCTTCAATCCTGTTTACCTTGTCCTAGGGATTGTTTAAATTAAAATTCTGTTTGTTTCAATGCAGGAACTCAACTTTGTTTTGTCCACAGACTGCATAAAATCCAAGACCATGCTGATTAGCATTTCTGACTCAAATCGTATTTCCCCAATGGCACCTCTTAGCTGGAATCTGAAGATATAATATCAGTCTTTCATTAATCTCTCAATACCTGCATTATTATTTAAGTAACAAGGATTAAGGGCTAGACCTGTAAAATTTCCACTCAAACATAAGTCTGATAATTAATTTTCTCCTTCAAATAGACAGATAAAAGGATTATGAAAGAAAATTGGTCCTGCTAGTGTCTGTTAATTTATAATGATTGTTATTTAGCCATCTTGGATATTAACAAAATAATTTTAGATGGATAGTTAGTGTTTTTCATTGAAATATTGTGTGGATTTCAGTGTTAGGTGCAAAGTTCTTAATTCAATTCACAATACATCATAAATATAAGAAGTGAGAATAATATTTTTCTGTGTTGAAAATAATATTTGTGAACCTAGTCCGTGTGTCCACACATTAAGCTTTTGAAGAATTAACTTCATCAAAAGAATGGCTTATACTTTGACCACATACAAAGCAACAACTTAAAAAGGGAGTTCAAAATAACTTAACAATTAATTTAGTTGTTTAATTTGTTAAATTATTTTGAACTCCCTTTCTAAGTTGATGCTTTGTTTGTGGTCAAACAAAGTGCTCTAAAACATTTAATAAAAATGTTAGAAAAACCCCTCCTCCAGAAAAAAAATAGAACATGTAAAGGTTTATTACACGAAAAGAGACATAACTTTTCATTTCACCTGAAGAAGGCTCCACAGCCGAAACATAGCGTCTCTTTTCCTCTCAGCATGGAATAAACCTTTACCTGTTCCTTTGCAGCCTGCCGTGCTGATGCAGCTACCTACAGTACCTGAACTTCAGAAAAAAAAAATCTGCTTAAAAATACTTGTAAGAAGACAAAATATAGCATACAGATACTGTATGCAGCACACCTTTGTTTTAACATTTGCAACATTCATGTGGGTTTCCTAAATATCCCAATCATCTTTGGAAAAACATTTCTGAAGCTGTTAGCTGTTTTCTAAAAAATATAAATGAAACAAGAAACGACAATTTAGAATAGTATAAGAGTGTGTTTTCTATGATATGCCACAAGAAGGTATGACGATATTACTCCTTCAAAGTGGACTATTTAGTAGATCCTTGAATAATTATGACTCACTGAATTCCTAAGATCGAGTGTAATTTAGAAAAGGTGTTTAAAAGTTTAGTAGAACTCCACTCTTGTCTGCTCAAGGTTATTTAGACCTCATTAAATCTCATCACTGATGTAAACAAATTATGATTCATAATGTGCTCCCTCTTATGTTAAAGGTGTTTGTGGTTTCTAAGCAAACATGAAGAGTGTAAGGATCTGTAATTTGATATGCAGGACAAAAGTGACAGCAGCACAATACACAGAAACCTTTTCCTTGCTTCTCTGTTTTGATGATTGATTACCTGTCTCCTAAAACCTTTACTATCATTAATATTAATTGCAGAATTTGATTTTATTGTTTAATACTGTGATTGATTAGGGATATTTATAAATTGGACCACTATCTTAAACGTCAGGAAAGAGTCTGAAGTTCCCAGTGCAGCATTATGTGGGGGAAAAAACACTGTTATCTGGAATAAATGTTGTGTTCCCCTGGCACAATTATTTGGTAAATTCTGTATATAGAACTTGCACAACAACACAATATCAGAAATAGTAATTTTCACAGTTATTTTAATACTGTTCAATAATGGAAAGGATTCTTAAAGTTTGACATTATACTCTTACATGTACAGTACTTATAGCTTTTTTAAAATAGAATTATTTTAATTCTTGTGCATTGGTTGTGTTTTATATTTATGAAATGCTCATATTGACATATTGTAACCTGAAAGTGAAATGCACTTTGATAGCGGACTCATACATTAATTGATGTAATTGATCTTAAGCAATGTGCAGTGCAGTATATTGATAAACAATAATAATTTCTTTCACTTATATCATGCTTTTCTGGACACTCCACTCAAAATGCTTCACAGGTAATGGGGACTCCCCTCTACCACCACCTGGATGGTGTGAGGGCAGCCATACAGTAGTGTGCCAGTATGCTCACCAAACATGAGCTATCAGTGGGCAGGAGAACAGGGTGAAGAAGGCAATTCATAAGTGGGGATTATTAGGAGGCCAATAAGAAATTTGGTTATGTAATTTGGTTGGTAAATTTTAATGACCAAACAGAGCCAGAACCTCAGTTTTAGGTCTCTACCGAAGGACAATGCCTTTTTAGTGTCTCCTTGACTATACTGGGGCATTAGAATTCACACAGTCCGCAGTGAGAACACCCCCTACTGGCTCCTACTATAGGGTGATACTGTATATCTGCTGGCAATGAACAATGAAAACACAACATTTCAAATTTAAGATAAGAAGAACCATAGAGACACAAACCTGGTGAATAATTATATTATTGTGCCTTCTTCAGATGGACTTGGTATATATCACAAACAAGCTTTTTGTGTGAGTTCTCTACAGTATGATGAGCAGAAATTTCCAGCTGAATTGTAGTGTAACAACAGTATAAAGCTTACACAATTCTATAATTTTCACTCAAACATGAACAAGGGAAAATGCATTAATGTCTTATTTGAGTAGTTGAGTAATTTGGAAGACTGAACTGATTGTGGCAAGCATGATTGAAGGCAGCTTTTTTGTAGGATGAGAGATTTAATTAGACACACATTTACACACTCAACAAAGGGAGAAAGTTCCCTTCTGTGGGTGATCTGATCAGAATTTAACATTGACAACCAGTATAATGTAGCGGTTAGGACTCCAGATTGGAATATTTCAATTGCAGATCAGGACACTTCTTCTGTACCCTTCAATGCGATTCATGGACATGTATTCAGCAAGCCCAGCTATTGTATATAAAAGGTTAACAAACGTTATATGTAAAAAAAGAAAAGTGATAATTTGTCTCTTTGAATAAAAGAATCAGCCAATGTAATATTGACTCCGTGGGCTTTGTGCAAAACAGCTCATCCCTGTAAAATGATTTGTGTTGTACAACCAAATCTTTACGATTAAAAAATTTGAAATGGGAAATGTCGCTTCAGTTAGAGTGAGGAGCTGCATCAGTGCATTAACTGCAGGGGAATGAGTAGAAGTCGATTCCACTCTGTACAGTCAAAAGAAAGAAGAAGAAACACAAAGTTTCAGTCGTAGAGCCTTCTTCAGAACCAAAACCTGGGCACGTTTGCATGGTAACACTCAGCAAAGAAACAAGATTAGCTGACTGTTGAACACTGAGAGAATATATGAACCAAGTATAAAGATGACTTGGGGTTTTTTCAACTGCTGCATTTACATTGTTTTCCGTATACAGTGTATCAACACCCATCTGCCAAAAGCTCGCAAGCACATTCATTTTAAAATAAGACTGTCACTGATGAGTTAGTTCATAATTGAATACTGTACACAGTTCGGCTTCCTTTAAAAAAAATGTTTTGTTCAAGCAGTGGAATCAAGAGAAAAGTGCAATCAGTGAGCTAATGAAGGTATATGATAATGGCTTTCTCCTTTTGGAGGACTGCTGTTGTAAATTAATGAAAAGAAAGGGAATTAACTGCCTTGGAGATCTACTACCCTTGCAATTATCATCTTATCCTTGGGAAGGTTAATTAGTCTGATCCCACCTCTTATTTTAGTGTAATGGAGTAGAGAATCAGGCACTTACATGGCACCTGAATTTGCTAGCAATTATCCCCAAAGGTGGAGAAATAAAACAATGTCATAAATATACTTTAAAAGTGTTCCAGAGATTTATCTGCTCCCTATGCTTGGCTGGATGGCTAAGCTTCTTCCAGGAGTTTTTTTTAAGTATTAAAATAGCACCAGTAGAACTTTGGCACTGAATGTCTGATAGCTTATGAATATTCATTATTGCTGCATGTTTCCTGCATTGTTTCCTCTTTTTGACACCAGTGAACACTGGAGCTGAATTGATTCAGCAATGTGGTGCTCTGTCACAGCAGTACAAGGCAATGATGCTGATGCCAGGTACGAAGCATGTGACAAGCTAAGAGGGACCAGAAGTGTAATGCATCTGAAAGCAGAGGAAAACAAAACAGGGCTACATTTTCTGGGTCATATGGGGGCACCTCTTACATGCAAAGGTAAAACTGCATCATGGTTTCCAACCATTTATTTTAGAATGAGCTCCCCCCCAAACAAAGAGACCCCAAAGAAAGCTGAAAAAAATGTAAATGTAAGGTGGTATTTTTAATCAGCTGCTCCCAACTATCCATCCATTTTCTAACAGCTTCTCCCAGTTCAGGGTTGTAGGGGACCAGAGCCTATCCAAGCAAACAACATGCACAAGGCCATACATCTCACGGACGACAGTTCATCACAGTGTTCTCAACTAGTTACAGTGTAATGACATTTTTACATAGTGTCTGTCATTATTTGGCATCTTGGTAAAATGAGAATTAAATGAATGTGAAGATGGTACAAAACAAGTGAAAGTGAAGATGGTACAAAACAAGTGAAATAAAAAGAAAACTCTAAGGCAATAATGTTTCTAATGCTGCTTGAGAGACTGGCATATTGCTTTGCTTCTGATGGGAAATGAGTACCTTTTTTAAAATCAATTATTTATACTGCTACATTTGCTCACTGAGGTTGACTACCTCATCAGTTTACTGTATATACGTGAAGTACTTAATTCTGCTGAATCATGATTTTACATACTTAAGAATAGCAGTGGAGGTAATGTACTGTACTTTATCTGAGCAGCACATAGGCAGTTCTCACAAGGTTTTGATGAAGACAAACTCCCTGCAGCTTAGTTATATTCAATAGCTCATAATCCCTTATACTATGAATCCATAAGAACCGATGTCGTTGATAACAACGAAATGTGCCAGTTTAAATATATATATATACTTTGATGTTATATTTATTGTTATAAGTTTATGTTTTTAAACTATACACTTTCAAATAAAATTCTGTTTTTGCCATTTGGTATTTCGGTGGTTCGGTTAAATTCCAATAATGAAGAAACAAGCCGACTAATGTAAAGAAATACTGTAGCGTTTTTATCCCTTTGGCTTTAATTTGTCTGAGAAACAACAGCGCTGTGCAGGGAGGAAATTGTGCAACGGTAAAGTTGGTGTGGAGTGTGGTGCGCCGTGAAGAGCCAGAGTGCTTTTATACATAGGGAAGCAGAGATGCGAAATCTGAATGTGACCTCTAACCGTACGTCATTTAATGAGTCTGCTCAAATTCTAGTAAAGAAACATCCGTATGGATGGATAGTGTGTTTATACTTTGGCTTCGACTCGCCATGCTGTTGAAGAGACTATGCAGGTCAGAGATCTGCGCTGTCATATCCGTAAAAGAACCCCAAAACCACAAATGCATATTGAAATACTGAGCTAAGAACCAGTGGGTTTGCCTACAGTTTCACAGGAACTGAGCAGAACGCGCATATAATATGAAACGAATTAAAAGTTCGTATGATGCAGACTTCAACATGTTAAATCAAGTACAGTAGCTTCAGATATACAGTCTTATGAGAAGAGCACAAGATGCAGACTTGAGTTTGTTAGGATAGCTTCTGATAGTGCACGAGAAACACACATGTGGTTAAAGAATAGAATTAACCAGAAAATGCAAGTATTGGCATTCATATCTGTTTTTATTAAATCAATTATGTAAACATAATTAACATATGTAAACATTTAACAATTAGAACAAAAGTCTTTAAACATATTCAAGTAAATATGAGACCTCATGAGTTGCTGTACCCTTTAAAAAGACTGTCAGATTTTGCAGATCCGGACTGTTAGCACTGGAGAATCAAAGCTTTGACAGAACCTGAGGACTTTCTTCTCCATCATCTCTAATTTTTTTTGTTGTGTTTTGTTTTTGTTACATACAAGGAGTTCATTAAAAAAGTAAGGATTTAAATGCTTTTAGGCGAAATTTTGTTAAGGCATTAACTGGCTGAAATATTCTAAAATATTTCTGTAACACTGGCTTGCATCACTTTTTGAATTGTGCCTGGTTGCACAAAACAAAAGAAAAATCAACTTCCTTTTATTGACTTGTTTCGGATGAAAACATGTTATAGTATCATCATACTATACAAAATGTTTGTCTACATTTTCGACAACACCGAGCAGTTAAAAGTTAGCAATTGGCAAACATCCTAAAACATCCTCAGAGGCTTTGGCTGTTTTTCATTTAAAAAATAAGAATATGACAAGTGTTTAGTATAGTGCTTATACAGTAGTATGAAGAGTCTGCTCAATGAATTCAATAAATGCAGTACCACTCTATTTCTTATTCATAACAGCAACTACAGTTTTCTAATTTGAACTTTAATCACAGAATGCAAAAGTAGAATATGAAATTTCATAATTGCACCATTATTCACATTTAATTAAGTTATTTAAGAGAACATGGCCCTTTTCAGGTTAAGTTGTTTCTGTTTTGCTGATTGGCCCAGCAAAGCTGAAGAAAAGTTGATATATTTCTAAGGACCAGCTTTGTCACCTGTGACAAACAACTCTTTTTCTCATGTGCCCAATCCTATTATTTAAGCTTGACCCCATTATATTGGGTTTAACTCTGATATAATACAGTGCACGGTGAGGGAATGTGCAGCTAATACTCAATTTCTTCAATTTAATTTTAACAATAGGGTGACTTACGGTAAAAATTTGATCTCACTGCGACTGATGCGAAAACTGTGGGAAAATCTTGTATTTAAGGCCCAAGTTCGGTAATGGGGGGCAATTTAGTTTCCATAATTACATTATGGAAACTAAAGCAATATACTGGAATTTTTTTTATGCTTTGCTCTTATTAGTTTAATTTAGTGTAAAGTTAATATCACCCTCCACAACATTTTGATTTTACCAGACAGTTACAATCTCAAAAACACAAGCACTATGAAATATTATAAACGCACTATCGATTGTTAGTAAGAATTGGATTGTTATGAAAACTGTAACTGTAGCATAAAAGTGAAATATTTATTGCAATTTTAACAGAAAAAATACAGCCTGTGAACATCGAGACAATAAGCATAGATCATATACCCAATTTAAAATAAATATAAACCAATATGGAATTGTAAGTGACCTGGAAAGAGAATAAATCTACTGGACTTAGCCTGCTTTCTACATCAGCTACGGATTTCTATAAAGGAGTTAAACTGTAAACTACTAAAGACAGAACATGTATTTCCCTTTCATATTAAGCCAATCACATCTTTCTCTATTATGTTATTGTTTTATGTGCATAATAACTTGGAAGGCAATGTTAAGGAATCAAAAGGGTATGACTTTGAAATTGGTTACTGTGGCCCATTGTAAAAAAGTATCCCAATTACAAGAAGGTCAGTTGTTGGAAAAACACAGACAAGTTTTCCATTGCACCATGTTGAAAAGAAATTCTAGAAAGGTTAAAAGAAGAAAAAAAAAACCTTTAGTTTTTCACATGTACACAGATATTGAATTGTGGACCCCCAGATATGACATGTTAGAAAGAAGCTGAAAACAGTATCTGCCTAAAGGCACAAAAATAATCGTTACATAGTGTTTCACAGCCACTGTGGTAAACAGCATGTGGAGCAGTGTTTGTGTCTCAAATGTCACTTTAAATGCCAAACTACTTGGGAACAACACCTTTGGGCAAAGCATAGATTTATTAAGTTATGTGTTTTGCACAATAAAGTGTTTCTGCAGAACTAAGTGAATTCTCAGACAGCCATTTACATTTAAGTGATTGTAGCATTTCCTTGTGCCTGCTTTCTGCTTTGCTTAGCTTGGGAGATTTTCTCTTAAATTCAGAAAAACTATTTTTTCCCCAACCCCTGCCTTCTCTCTCACAGTGATCATGTTACTGATGAGCAAAACATGCGTTTCATGAACCTTTCTCATGTGTAAACCTGTCTGATGACACTCGCTACCAACTTCACCATTATTTAAAGAGAAGCACAACCTCTTTCCTTGATCTGTGAGTGATCTCATCAGTAGTGTGTCACGCGGTTATTAAAAAGAGGCACACAAAGATGTGGTTTCCTATATTTAAAGTTTTAAAAGTGAAAATCTTTTGGAAGAAGGATATGATGGAAGAGTGTTATCAGAACAGGTGGAAAGGTATGAAGTTGTAAAGTGACATCTTTAGAATTTTCAGCTTAGTGATAGAGCAGCATTATGAACTTGTTTAATTTCTTTTTTTTTAAGAAACCTGTTATTGTGGTTAAAATTACTGTATATCCTGTTATTTGGAAATGCTTGTTGCAGCATCCTGCCCTAAAGTACTTTTGCCATGTTGTGTTTAATCTAGCTCTATCTAGGATACTTGCTTGCCACAATCATCAAAAATATACAATGAAAACGTGACTAGCAAAGTAAACCATAATATACTTAATTCTACTCTAAACTGGCTAAACAGTACCTCTATTTCATCCATTGCGTTATCAGTTCATTGACACATAATAGTAATCATTCTCATGGGTAGATAACCCTATGAAAGCACAGTCATCATACTGGGCATAGTAATGAAATCTAAACAATCCTTTTTTGTTTAAATGAACCATTGTTCTTTTTAACATTAAGTGTATAGTACTGTGGTGGCTTTGATTCTGTGGTCAAATGACCCAAAATACTTTTAAGAAAAGATTTGTTTCGAAGCAAATAAATAACCTGAATAACTCCTTCTACACGTTTGCTAAAAGTTGTGCTCCTGCTCTCTTTATCTTAAATATGTTGGGCCACAGATTTGTTTGAAACCTATAGGGACAAGGAGTTTTGTCCCCATAGGGTCAGTAGATCACAGTCGTTTCTATTGTTTAGACAGAAAGTATTACTGAGTACTTGTAATCTTTAACATTTGACCACTGCTCCCCTATCCCAAGCAAAGAAAAAAAAAGCTCAACAACATTCTAGAAGCATAAAAGTCTTAAGTGCTTTAGTAATTACTCTACCAAGAATGTCTTCCTTAGGGAATCTGAATTGCAAAATCTTTTAAATGAACAAATAAAGAAGAAGCCTGCTTTAATTGCTTAAACAAATCTTGCCTGAATACTGATCCTCTGATTTAATCAGGAGAGATTCAAACTGTAATCACAACAGATCGGTGAGAGTAATTTTAACAACTGCAAACTGGGAATACACAATATATATTGTAGTTATTTAGAACAACCCTAATCATACATGCAATTTAGGGATGCATATTTTTCACAGGTGAATTTGTCTAGGGCCTTGGTGATGTTGAAAATGTTTTCCTTTTCTTTCCTGACAGAATAATTAATTTTCCTGTAGTGGATTTTGTGAAGACACTCTTTTAAAGTTAAGACATGTCAAGTACTTAAATATCTATTTTGTCCCGATTTGACGCTTAATTTTTAAGATCCAGTTCCTTGTATAAATAATAATGAGCTTACTCCAACACTATCCTGAAAAATAACTTTACAGTAAACAAAATGAGTGAGATGTGTTACTAGCTGCAAGACATCATCGTTTGAGACAGATATCGATAAATACTGTACTGTAGTTTGAGTATTACAAACATTTGGCACATTAAGTCAACTACTAGTAGGAAGTTCTAATTATGTGTAAAAAAATAAATAGCTGTTTGAGAGTTCTGAGTCATTTACTTATTTTTGAAGAAATAAAAAAAATCATTTTTACTTCAATGTTTGAAATGTTTTTGGGGTCACATGCTTTTATAAGTTAATACAGTAAGTCAATATTGGATATTAGATATTTCAGATTGAATATATTATTTTAAATAAATTTGTTCAGATACTTTTTTGGGATTACAGTAAATATTATTAGATTTTTTGCTTTTCTCCTTCATGGTACATTTTCTACAAGAGCATCCAGCTCATAAAAACAAAACTATATCACACTGCTGTGCTGTGTAGGACTTTTATGAGTCTTATTTGCTTCTCTGTAAGCCATTACATGGCTAATTTCGAACAGAAACAAATGTTCTGGCTTAAAGCCAGCCTCACTTAGATGTTTAAGTGTTGGCTGGGGAGCAATGGGAACTTTAAAATTGACTTTATTTTCCACAAGTCATTGAGGCCAAACAAAAATATTTTATGTAAAACCTTTTCCCTAGTGAAGAAAATGTAATCCTTAATCTTTGGAAATACTATTGGCAAAAGAGTCATAAAAGCAGACATCTTATATTATTAAAATAATTGTAACATGGGTTTTTGAGAAAAATGTATATATTTTTATAAGGATTTTTTTTTCTTTGACTAATTTAACCTCACTGAAAGGTTAGATTTCTCTCATATTTTCAGTGTAATATCAAGATGATAAACAACAAAGACACTTTCTCATAGCCTTTTTTGCTCATCTTTCTGGAGGGCACTGTATGTAAGTTGTGGGTTGATGATTATCAATGAGTACAGAAACACACAATATAAGATCACATTAAGAGCACAGAAAAAAGAAAAAACAAGAAGCAGGGAACAAGGAGAGGAGAGAGAAGAGTCCAGAAGAGTGGGGACTTGAAGCTTGCACCATACAAGAGCCCCTAGTTAATGATTATCCAAAGCAAACCTGAATGGAGCTACTGAACTGCAAGTTCTTGAACCTTCCTAGAGAAAGCATGCTATTCTGTGTTTTAAGGGAACTTGAGTTTCCTGGGTAAAAGATACCTCAGAATGAAACGTCTCTCCTGCTTAGGGTGCATTTTTATGGATAGGGATATAAACTCCCATTTAGTTTGTGGCATCCGAGGTGTAGAAAGAGAGATTTAACTGCAGGTTGCATTGTATTTAGTTAGAAGGCTGTTTATCTCTCATGTGGCCTCTGTAGGCATTAAGAGCATAATGCTAATAGTAGCAGTAGGGGTTTTCTGGGTGGCCAGAATGTTAGACCTCTGAAATGCCTTGTTTGTAAATATTATACTTAGAGTAATTTCTTTGTTGAATGTGTTGTTGTATACAAGCTTGTGTCTTGTCATTTTTCATAAGTATTTGTTTGACCAAGTGTGCCTGGATTATTACAATTTTCACAAAAGCTGTGCCAGAGAACAAAGAATTCACATGCCTCTAATTATACAGTACCAACTGCTTGGGTATGTTCTGGAAAAGTCACTTAAAATTTTGGGGTTATGAATATTTTTTTCACTTATTGACTAAACAGCTTGATCAATTCCTGATTTTCACCATTATTGTAACAGTACATAATATCTAAAATATATATTTTATATGATAGTTCAATATATATAATACCTGAAAGAAATAATGCCAAAAAAAGAATTGTTTTTCTAAAATGGAATGGGGAAGCATAGAATGAAAACATTTGTAGAAAAAATGCTAAAGGCTTTTCCCCATGATGCTTTTTTATGCAATGAAAATAATATCATAATAATAGTAAAACTGTTGAAAGACTTGCTCTTTTTGTCACTGCTGAATAATTTCTGTTGCCCAAGAGACCAGTTACAGTAGTTGAGTTGAGAGTAAGTATTAAAAAGAGGCAGATGGCATTATTACAAAGCACTGCCTCTGGTAAATAAAATTACAGTTCTTCATGACATGTTTTCAAGTTAAGTTTTCATTACATTTTGATTATGCAAAAGCGTTATTATGGGTATAATTCAGATTCCAAGCTTTATTTTATTAACAAAATCACTGAACAAATTAAAGAAAAAAAACTTAAGTAAGCATTTTGTTAATGTTTAGAAAAACTAACAAGGCCATCCTCATAATGATTTTCTCCTCTTGTAACTAATGCTTACAGTATATTGCTTATAAACTATGACCGTAGTGTCTGTAAACAATGTATATTGACATAGTAAAAAGTTTACATTGCATATTGCTCGCATATTTCAAATGCACATTGCTAATTTTGAAAATCTTATATTATATTGTGGAATATGTGGATATTGAACAAAGTATGAATAACTTGGTTTAAATGAGGGCCACACAGGCAATCTCAGTATACATGTAAGTGAGCAATGGTTTTCCTGGTTATTTTATCGCCATCAATAAAAACAAATTACCCTTGGCTTTTGGTATCAACTGGAATTAGAGCTTCCAAATCTCTGGGTACCTCAGGCTAACAAATTTAAATAACCTTCTTTGACATATGATGATGAAGTAGCAGGCTGACTGAATTGATTCCAAAACTATTCCCCCTGAGCATTGTGGTATTGATACGAACAAAACAATATGTTATCGACTGCAGTGCAGTGCAATGCATGCCATACTTACTGAGATGAAATCAAGCTATCAAGCAATAAAACTATAACAGGGGCATATTTTAAAAAACTTCTAGCTTCAACGTAAAATTTAATTTTGGTGAGGACCAGCCTCCTTAATTCATTTTGCCTGTGATATTTATCACATTTATTGACAGAACTACAATATCACAACAGCACATCTAATTTAATCTCTGTATTATTAATATCACCCAAGCTTCTCACTAAATGTTTTATTTGATCTTCATCTATTTTGCCAAAATTCTCACAGGCACCATTGTCATGACTAAATATGGGAATCCTGGGAGTTTGCTATTGATATTTTCGCAACATTTTGAAAGAAGCACATTAAAAAACATATTTCACCATGCCATAATGGTGGATTATACTACTATGAACATGTTAACAGCACCGGGGGAACGTCATATTTTGTAGCTTATGCCACAGAAACAAAAGGGGCCATCTATAATTTGTCATAATTTCACAAATTTACACAAATGCACAATTTCATAAATTGGAGACGGTTAACGGATTGATGCTGAAAACAAAACACGTTTTGAAACCTTGATAATATGGCGGACAGTGTGGGCTAGTTTGCAATGGTGGTTCCGTTTGTACAGTAGCTGGTGTCTAAATGTTCAAATGTTCACCCTGCCTTTTGGTTTCTCTTATGCAGTACGTGTTTTTCAATATCATCAGATTGAAATAATAAGGCCCTGAGTAGCAGTCAACAAAAAGAAAAAACGATTTTACTTGGTGGACACCTCATGCCGTTGGATGTTTTCAGTATCTGCCAAGCAATGAGCAACAAGGGAAATCAACAGGGTAGGTGGCATATTGGTGCAGTGGTAAGCAATTCTGGACCTGGGGTGCTATCTGTATGCGTTTCAGCTTTCTCTCACTATTTGCATGGGTTTCCTCCTGGTGCTTCAGATTCTTTCCACTTTCAAAAACATACTTTCCAAATGGAGTTTTTAATGAAAGTTCGGGAGGAATGAAGGCAGCCGAGCTCATTCGACACAGCAGCCGCAATTCCAACTAATTCTGACGTAAGCAACCAGTCTCCATACTGTACATACCAAACGTCACCCTATCTTCTCCCTCGTTCATTCTCTGCATCCCTCCTCCACCCCCTCTCCACCTTTGCAGCTGCCCAATTGGTCGCATCAGAGTCCTATCCTCCCCGTCCAACGGCCGGGAGGTTGGCCCTCAGCCAAGCGGGTTAAGTCAAGTCTTCACATCCCAATAAACGATTCTTATTTCTCCCAACCTTCCGGCTAATGTCATTCCTCGTGAAATAGAAATTCCAATGAGAATATTAGAAGAAACAGTTAGAAGATGGACGCATGGAACTTAACAGAGTGAAGCACCCTCATCAGACGCTGAAAAAAGCTTATAGTAAAAAAAACATCGTTCAACATCAGTCGTGCACTACACTCAAATGTATACACAATGTGGGTTGTATTCATGGTTTTATAAATATAGGATAAATAAAAACTGACAGTTAATGAGATGATGCTTTATACTATTCAGAGGCTGCTTTTGAGTTAAAGTTAATGGTCCAATTTGGATAGCACTGGAATCCTTATTTGGGAGAAATTATTGTAAAAAAATACAGGTTATTGTCATCCAGTTTAAACCAATGTTTTGCAAATCTGAGCACATCATTTGGTTGAAATTACCAGCTGGTCTTTCTTGATCTTATAACAGATGTTATTAAAGAACAGAAAACGAATCTGTATTCAGCAAGATTTTAAAACAACATAGGTGGACAATACGAATGACAATAGAAGACTCTCAAAATAACCACACGCTGACAAGTGGTTTCAGTATTATGGAACTGAAGTGCTGTCTGCAGTACATTGCTAGAATAATAAACTTTAGCTGGGAATCAGGGCACCAGCATCCCACAATTTCCCAAAGGACCCCTCATTGCGTGTTTGCCCCAGCCCACTGAGAATGTTATAATTGCCATACCAGTTGAATGACAGAGCATTTTAATATTTACACTGACATTTCCATTAATCCTGACACAGCCTGCTTAGTAATATAGCAGAGCAAACTTCACCACATGACATGATGTTTTTTTTTTGTATTAAATGATGTTCTCTGTAGTTTTAGTGGCACAACCTGAATGTGAATCAGAGTCCCTCGAGAGCTTCAGTGCCTAAACCTGTATGTTAGACTCTGTCTCATACACTCTAGGTTTAGCATAGGTGAGACTGAATTGTGGACTTTAATCCATGACTTTTATTATTCTGTTCGGTTTGTAGGCTTAATTCATTTAAAATTGATTTATTACGAATATTTGAAACAAAGAGTGGATGCATTTTCCCAAAATGACTATTAAAATCGCTTACATATTGAAAAAGCTATTGTAGCTGAAGAGATTAAGCCCCTTGAAAGTGAATGGTCTTGGATAAAGACTGCCACATCAATTCTAGGGGATTAATCCAAGAAACGTTTTCAGTTCTCCCAGTATGTATCTAAAACAGTTTAAATAATGATCTTTTCTATGCCTAAATAATGGATATTGATTTAAATGATTAATAATAAGCTTCATATAATTGTCTTTCCACTGTGTCTTTAATAATTCAGAGAAGGAATTTTGTCTGATTTCCTGCCCTCGTGCTGTATGTGTTCAGCTTTAATTTAATTCACAAGAAGCACGATCTGTCATGTTCTCATATTGTCACAGTCCAAAGAATACTTATTAACTGCAATTGTAACTCTTTAAAAAGATTTAAAACAAATAACAATATATCTGTTACTTACTGGAGTGTGCTTTGCAGTACCTATGATTCTAAAGCCCGTGAAATATTAGATGTGGTGCCACTGTACATCAGGAGAGTGATCTTTTAATAAGAATTTGAATTTATATAGAGTTTGCCTCCCAATGGATCCCTTATGTGTGGGGGAGGAATCAGATTATCCACCACTGAACTGCAGTATGTACCTCGCTGATTCATGGCAGCCATTATACATTATTGGTCCCACTATGCAGCAGATCAGACAGAGAAACAGGAAATTGTACTACCAACTGAATTAAGGGGGAACTTTAGAGAGGCCGTATTGTGCAATGCCAGGGTGAAATTTCGCCAGGATTTGTGAATTAGGGTTAACTCTTATGGACACTGCCATGCAAATTTGACCAGGGTATTGGGGCTGATATTGCTAATCTTATGAACAATACTATGCATTTAATCAATAAGCAGGGTGCTCACATATTTCAGAGGTCTACCATTCCAGGACTGACCAGGTCCAGCTTTGCTTAGCTTAAGAAATCTGATGAGATCAGACTAGAATATGGTGATGCATGCTGTTAATAGTGTCCTTGCACAAACTGAGAGTTTACTCCTGTAAATATGCGTTGTCATAATGTATTCAGCCATGTCTTTACTAAGCTTACATCCTGCTGTTAATTACATTTTTAAATTTCAGATGTTCTTTACCATGAGTGTGTGTGTGTGTGTGTTTGTCTGTGTGTATGCCCTGCAATGGACTGGTGTCCTGTCTAGGATCCATCCTGCCTGGGGAAGTGTGCAAGTTCCATAAGCCTTTTTTCCTGGAATTTTAGAAAACCTACCAATAAGGTGCTTATTGTATACATTCTAAATCCACATCAATCCTTATCAATTTGAGGATGTCTGAGGATATCTTGCAAGTTGCAATTTTAGAATAATTTTACTGTATTCTGCATCATCTATAGTTTTACATAACTGAAACAGAAAGTTGAAAAAAGACAGAATCGTTCATCGGCCTCTTAAAAATCTGACCCATATCTTTAAACACGTCACACAGAAAAAGCTCCAACATATTATGGTTGAATACTCCACCACACATCATATAAGTTTCTTTCATCTGGCTTACAAAGTAAAATCATGTTTTTTCATCCCAAACATATTAATATAGCGGAGATATGATAGATATGCAGTCAAAATAAAGGAGCTTTGTGAAAGACGTCTTCTTCCATTTATGTAATTTCTCAAATTACAGCCATATCATACTGTAATATTGTATGTTTATTGTTGAGTACATTTTAGTACTTACAGTACAGTATATGTTTTTGTATTACATGTATTACATGGTGCTGATATCACAGTGCTGGAACAAAGAACTGGGGAGGGGGTATTGCTATTTCTATGGGGAGACATTTCCCTGCTATGCTTAATTAGCACCAGTCATGTCACAGAAAGAACTTTTTAAATGATATTGTTCACCTCAGGTTAAAAAATGTAAATGAATCATAAGTGTAATTGAAAAAATAAATTTTGCCAACGACTTTGTAATCACAAATCCAAATTAAGTTAATTGCAAAGTCAGGGTTAGGCGTCTGCAGGGAACTGCCTTAATTATAAGTTCTATTGCATTGGAAACAGCTTCTTAAGTTCATATTTCTCTGCTTTCGAAATGTCAAGTCAGAGACAAGCCATGCGCAAATACATATCTGAATAAATTGTACGAAAGCTATCACAGCTCAGTGAAAACAAGATATTTAAATAAATAATACATTCTATAGCAAACGTGGATATCTTACTTTCTGTGGAATGTGACTGCTTATTAGATATTGATAATTAATGGGTCACATCCAAAGGAAAATAATCGGCATAAATACATGCCATGTGTACAAGGCTATTAGACAATACATTGTTCTTTTTTGGAATGTTGGTATTCTCCTTGCACTGGTCCATACTGTATGTAATGGAAATGACACATTAGTATATTTTAAAGCATACCTGAAGCAAGCTTGAGTAACTATTTGATTTCACTATTTGTAACTGACAGGTACATGAGGGAGGTGAGTCAGATGTTATCATGGTCTGCTAACAATCACCTGGAGCTTAAGACTCTTAAAACAGTGGAAATGGTGGTTGATTTCTGAAAATGTTCTGCAAAACCTCTCGCCAGGTAATTAATGTAGTGGCTGTGAGTTGTGATGTAGTCCTTTAAGTTTTTTGGAATTATGTTCTCTAATACCATTAAATGGGACATGCATTTCTAATGCATTTGCTGTGCTTTCGGATGTATTTGCAGTGCAGGACAGGGTTTGTTTTGCTATTTCGTCGAAAAACAATTTTGGCCCAATTTTGCCATTTTTGCTAAGCCGCGCGCCTGTCAAAAATGGTCGAAAATCAAAATTCTCAATCCACACTTTGTACGTGCTAAACTTTCTTCTTTTCTCTTTTTAAACCTAGAGGAAAGAACAAGTTTGGCCAAAGTTGTCTGGGAATTGTAATTTTCACTGAAAACCACTCACCCATTTCGTATTTGAAATGTCTTTCCAGCAGCAGGATGTAAAAAAAAGCAATGCCACAAAATTGAAACCCTTTCACACTAGATGCATTAAAAATACCATTAAAAATACCTGTTAACAGAGTGTACTTTTTGCACCAACTGAAAAACGTTGGTGCCTCTCAACTCATTCTAATAAAGTTTTACAAAGCCAGTATTGATAGGATTCTGAGTGCACTGTTTGATTTAGCAATGTGTCTGCCCACTCCAAAGGAAAACTGCAGCATGTTGTTTACTCTGAGGTGTGGGTCACTAGTTGTCTTCCGTCCTCCATTGATGATCTGTGCAATTTCAGACCAAAGCAGCTTAAACATAACAAACTTCCCTTAGGAAGACACTATCAATCTCTTAAAACCAGAACCACCTGGTATTTGAATAGCTTCTTTCCTTAGTCTGTACCACAGTTCCTACATATACAGGATATCCATTTATTATGATATTAGTCATGTTTGTGTATGGTGTATGTAGAATGTATTGCAGCACCAATTACACCAGAGTAAATTCTGTGCACATGAAATGTAAAATAATGAGGAATGGTGTTGAGGAGGATTACAACTACTCCCGTTTACATCATCACTGTACTGTAGATACTCTATGTCAAACTAGTCTACGTTGCACTTTGATTATTTCTGTATTCTGTATTTCTGTATGTGATTAATTGCTATGTATCAATGGACACATTGGATTGAGGAAAACATTGCAGTGTGAAAATAATTATAGAAGTTTCAGATTTAATGAGAACAGTTTTCCATATTTTCTGCAACTGATTACAGAATATTTATCCTATTAATTCAGTCAGTGTCCTAAACAATCCTCTTCAAACCACACCTTGTTCTTTGAGCTACTGCATAAGCATTTGTTGATTGATACACAATTACTTCATTAATTGGCCATAAAGAAACATGCCAAACAACATTTGTTAGTGAGTTTGCAAATCTGAACTTATTTTCATCAAAGCAATGGATAAAGACCTGCTTTGAACTGTCGCAGATGAAAGGTGACCTCTTGATTAATGTGATTAGTGATCCAAAACAGAAAGGTTGTCATAAAATCCAAGCAGGGGCTAATTCAACTCACAAAACATTGACACAACCAAAGTTTCCAGATTCACATAAAAGTAATCAATGCAATTATATAACACTGGCTGCTTGCCAACAAAAGACACATTTATTGCACCTACAGTATATGATTAAAATCAATTTGCTCCTCCAGGTCAGTATTGACAAAGTCTGTTAAATGGCATATATATAATGCAATATACTCACCTCTCTGCAGATCCTGTAAATTATGCCTTACATAAAATATGGAGTAATTCATAAGGTTTACATGCATCTCAAAATCACCTCTACAGTAAGGACTTATCTGGTGCTGCATGCATATACTGTATCATACAAATAACTCTCTCAAATCGAAAAATGTGGTACTATGACAGCACAACTTTAAGTGTGGGGGATAAGGCAATCATTTAACTACGTTCCTGGCTTTAAACAACAAAATGCCATCTAAACCAGAAGAAGAATTCCTTCTGACTCTCACAAGACGTTGGCACTCAAAATCCCATTTCTGTAAATATACTGTAAATTACACCTCTGCAGAACAGCTAGACTGGTGAACAAATACTGCTAATAAGAAAAACTGCATAGAGTGTTTAAGCTTTCATCATTTATTATATACACACACACATTGTGTATTATTTTATGTACAAAGCAGGAGGGTAGGGAAACTCTCATTTGTACATTTTCAGAAAAGTCATTTATTTCTGCTAAAGGACACACAGAAGCCACTAGAATCAAATCCAGAATCCCAGAACTCTGAAGCAGCACCATTCACACCACACCACTATGCAGCCCTCACGTGTATTAAACAGATTTAATATACTTGGTTCCCCTTCCTGATGCAAAACTGCATACCGTACACTGTAACACATTTCCTGGACTGGGTGAATAGAGCACAGAGAGATAATAAAGTGATTTGTCCATGTAAACACTTCCAATTTGGACAGCTAGGCAGGAGGAATTTGCATGCAATAACCAGTAGAAAATAAATTACAATATTTACCATTTCCAAAATTTCAATATTTACAATTACAATTAGCATAAAATAAAAAATACATTCTCATAATCCTCACTGAATGTAAGTTTTTTTACCCACAGCAGTGCATACAGTTTCACAAATTTGTGGACACCAGGCAAAATTCAAAAACGTAGCCAGCAAAAAATAAAAGGGCTTTTCTCCAAATAGATTCAAGCATTTGAGACGCATTGAAGTACTAAGCTGAGTGCTGGACACTCTTTGTTCTTTCTAGACATAAAACTTTAAAGCTTGTTTGTTCCTTTCAGAATTGCTTTTTTCTATGCACTTATTTCAAAATGGGGTTTTGAATCTAATCCACCAAAATTGCTGCCAGTACCAAATTTCACAATGTGATGTCAAATATTGTGCAAGCACTCTATATAAAATAAAAACTACTCATTTGTAATATTGTGTTTTTAATAATGGTGATCAAATCATACAGGGTATTATTTGTAGGGTCTTCAGTAAAGTGTTACTCAATTTATTTTCATATTACAACTATAATGGTACCACTAGCACACTGAATCATTAATATTTTTCTTTATTGTGGACAGGGGTTGGAAGATTGAAGGATTCAAGGCTGCCCCTATAACCTTTTTCAGTTATACTCAAAGGGTCCGTAAACAAAGAAGAATACCCACTGACAACAGGAGGTCTGAAAGAAGGAATATTCCAAACCTGCAATGGCTGTCATGGACGAATTGCTTGTTGGAACGACACTGAATGTTTCTACAAGGATGATAGGAGTTCTGAAAGTAGACTGAGCAAATATTATTAATTTCATTGGTAGAATACAGAGTACTTTTTATATCATGTAAATTTTAAAGGATCAAGAACAATACGACATTAACAACATTTCTTGAACATATTTTAGGTTTATGGTTATTAGGCTTACCCTTTAGGTGTGTGGTTATCTGTTGTATTTCAAAACTACTCAAGTATTTTGAGTTGTGTGTAACTTTTTGAAAATAAATTTACATACAGATTCTCAACATAATCTGTGAATGCATGAATTGGTCTACTGATTTGAAACTCAGATTAACTGTGATTCATTAATTGTTCTATACTGTATTTTTATTCCCATAAAGTCAGACTGAGACTCTGAAGTTGTCTAAATACCAGATGATACTGTTGTTGCTGCACTTCATTGAACAATCTTAAATTTGACCTGCTGTCTATCGCCCAAGGAGCCTCAAGTGGAGAACAGATGGTGCTTGTAGATTGCAGGAAAAAAGGAACTGACTTTTTATGCTACAAAATACGCGGAAAAAATGCATGTTTTAAAAGTACCTCAGAGTCATTATTCATTCAAGAAAGTCTGTATATAAAACTGCATAAACAGGCCAAGTTAATATCATTATGCTTTCTTAATGAAAAATTCTGGATTTTGTACAAAGAAGGTTGCCTTGTTGGCAACATTGAGGTATCCCTTCAATTTAAACCAAGTCAGAGAAAGGCAGGAAGTTATTTCATACCTCACAAGGCTACAACAGTAGATAGATATTGTCAAACTGTCCTAACATCTGCCCAAGAATCTTTTTTTGCTGACTCCTAAAAGGCTTTTCATTTTTTTCTCAAACTTCTTCACTATACTGACTATCAGATCATCCTTCAGGCGGCACAAAAGTTAGATGCATCACCTCATAATAGAGCTCTGCTCTTTTTCGTGCATTCCAATTTACTGCTTTTTATTTCAGAACCTCCTTATTTAGCTATCAATGACCAATATCATCCATCTAAGGTCTATTTTTACATATGACTATTGAGCTTCCAGGTGAGGATTTAGTCAGATTGTAGAGTCACATGGCTCACAACTGAGAAAAACTTTATTTTGGCCAATATGACTCCAGGATATTTTATTTTAAGCTCCACACATTAGCCTCAATTATTACAAACTTACTGGGAATTTGGAGGAAGATTAATAACTTCCTGGCAGCCCCTAAATTTACATCAGCTTGGAATCATTTTCTCTTAATGGTGTGTTCTTGATCCTTTATTTTTCCACCCTATTCTACAAAAAGTGTTCATATTCGTGGTGACATCCTTGATGTTGTTGACCTGTTGCCATTTCTTGATCTGAGGGAGACTTAATTGTTCCATGAGTTTTCTTATTTCATGCGTTCATTTCAATGCTCTCTATCTCCTTCATGGCTTCAAGGTACAGTGGAATACCATTTCATACTTCCACCCAGTAGTTGATTTAAATGTTGCAGAAGGCAATTTGTCTAGTCTGTTTCTACATTACTTTCTTTTCACTCTGGAAGATGTGAAGTTGTAATACTTAACTGTTCAACAGTGTTTGTGAAGTTCTCAAGAACTAATCAGACTAGCGGTTGTAAAGCTTAAGTATGGGTGTTATTTTCTGTATTTAAATTTAATAACCATACCAAGACTAAACTTGGGTCATGTATAGGGTTTGTCTTGCCTTGCGCCCAATGCTTCCTGAGATTGACTCTGATTTGGATAATGGTTATTAAAAGTGACCTGATGATAATGTTGTGTATACAAAAAGTTAAATCATTGCAGACCAAAAAAATAAAATATTGCACATCACATTTCCGGAAGAGCCTGGAAATGTTGTTTTATTGTTTCTCAGAACCTGTAGGCCAAACTGTTCTCCAGCTGCAGTGCTGAATATTTAATGTTTTCAAAACATGGTACAGTATTCCTGAGCAGATTTTTTAAAGTTTTCCCCTCAATGTAAGAAGTTAAGAATTTTGAAAATAGTAGACTGGTATTTATTTTATTTATTTTCAGTTTCCAGACAAGGAATCTAATGAAAAAAAAACAGAATAACTCCTGCTGTGGGATACCCAGGGCAGCCTTATGGCATGCAGGGGCTATCGCCTGCCATCCTGCTCCACACCACATAGAGAAGTCACCCTCTAAACCTCTTAAGATAAGTAAAAAGGTAAAGTCCATACTAGTGTTGAACGGCTCATCAGGCCAGAGCTCATCCAAGTAACCATAGTTTTAAGCAGTCTGAGTCCCCTCCACCTCAAATGGAACATTGTTATATCATAGGGTCTATATAGACCAACATATACTTGTCCCTACTTATACAGCAAGTACCCTGCTCAACTGCAGTACAACAGCAGTGTTTGCAGTGGAGATGTGAACCCATAACCTGACAGTAATGAACTGAGAGTCTTACCCACTATTCTTGATCATTTTCGTTCTTCTTAAGAAAACATCTGCAACTATGCTACAGTATGTATTTAATCTCACTCCTGCTCCCACTCCTGACCATAGTCTCCAAACGGCATCACAACAATAGTCACAAACACAGATCAATGTCGGAATATGCTGTTTGCATTTTTCCCACATTCAAATAAGAGGTAAATTCCGAGCTGTTTTTTTTATCTGACTGAAAAACCTTAAAGAATATTTTATTCCAAGATCCTTACTGCAGGTAAAGATCTGAAAACACCCAATAGTACAGTATACTTTTTTCTAAGAAAATGTTTTTCTTTAAAGGTGATGTGCCAACCAACCAAGGGATCATATCTTTTCTTAACTCAAAAGGTAAATATTTATACATGTATAGTGACATGCAGAAATATTGGCAACTCTAAAACTGTACTACTGTATATGAATGAATTTATTGAAATTGAAGGTTTCACACTGTTTTGCAGTGTCTTTTATCTTGCTCCGATGTTTACCACTATTGATCTGTTATGTATTTATTCTCCAAAGCAAGCCCAAAGGGCAGATGAATTGAATAAGCAAGCAAAGCAAATGAATGAATACAGGATGCAAAACAGATATCAGACACGATAGATAATCCCTTATTTATACTAAGAGTCTTGATCTTTTTCTTACTGTTTCTACTGATAGCTGGCTTTTGTTTGATACTAATTTGTTTTTAGTCAGACCAGATACTTTTGTTGGTATGGGCCCTCTCCACTGTCTGTGAAAAACAAGCAGATAATCTTGAGATATATAATGCTTTGTGATGAATGTGCTAGATTGCTATGAAGTTCCTTGTCAGTCTTGGCACATTTGTCCCAGAGCTCTGTCAAACAAGAATGCAGATTCTGTCATTCTGCTGGCCGATGGAATACAGCCCCATCCCACCTCCCCCAGCTCCAGCAACGACCTTGAGAAAGCACTGAGCTGTGACTTGCTAGGATTGGTGTGGAACTGTTTAATAGAGAAGCTAATGAAGAAAGATTACACAGTCAAGTGATGATATGGGAGTTACCTCAAAAAACACTGCATAGCATTGATAAACTGCAGAGTCAGTAAAATCTAGGACTTGTATTTTGTCTTTACTGTATGGACAGTGTGAATTTACATGGGAACTGCTTAATGCTGATCACCTTTGAAGACTGTTTGACGTTCATATGGGAACATTCTGATTCTTATATGAAAAAAGGATGTTATATATGAGGGAGTCTCATAAGCACCACATTGCATGAATGAATTATTCCAAAGAGATGACAGATCTTGTTTGTTGTTGTTTTTTCTCTTGTATAGTCAGCATTCTTGTCAGAATTATCTGTCAATCAGTCATGCTTTAAAAGGGTACATATTATCAGACAAGACAGCAACCTACAGTGTGAATATAAATTATGACACAAAGATTTTTTTGTTTATTAATCTGTTTTGATGCACTGCACATAGTATGATTTCACAATAGACATGAATGTTTTCTTATTTGGTAGATATCAGAATGTTACATTTTGTTTGCATAAGGCAGAATAAACTGTGCTTTCTTTATGGAAATGCTTGGAAGGTTTTGCATTTAAAATCCAGGCATATTCTTCTACAATTTTTTACAATTTTATAGAAGTCAGAAGAAACTGTTTAAAATGATTTTATTGCAAAGAAATTTGAATCATTGCGTGTCTTTTTACATTTATTCATTTTGGAAACTATCTTTGATTGTTGCTGTGCAGTTTTAAAATAAATTAAAGTAAACGTGAAAATAAAAGCTAAAGTAAGCTGTAGGACACCTTGCTTATGAAATGCAAATACTAAAGTGAGTAAGTTTATTTTATCACCTACTCTAAGTCTTTTTAACTGATTCCAAAGTTCACATTTTAACTGTACATAATTAAAAAATATATTAAACATAACAATTGTATTTAGAATTATGCAAAAATTCAGAAGTCTATGACAGAATTTTACTGCATTGGTTTAGCACTGAATTAAAATTTAAATTAAATATACACATTATTGAGCCTAAATATTATTAATAGTGTGCTACATTACCAATACAAAGAGATAAATGTAAGAAAAAAACTTGACTGTTTTGCCTTAAATATAGATTGTAAAATAATAAATAGGTAAATATATGATTTAATATAAAACTAAAACAATTATTTTTGTCATTGGGCTTTTTCAGAAATTAATGGCCTTTCTTGCTGAAAGTATAATTAATTGGGTAGATTTTGATAAATGCAGTTCTCTTTATTCCTATCTAAAAACCTATTAATCATGAAAAAAATAAATCACATTGGACAATTTAATGACTTTGTCTTGGAAAAGAGTAATTAAAGTAGTGGAATGTTTTAAAGATTTACTATGTACAGTTACACTGATGTTTTATTATTTTTATGTATTTTATTTTTACTTTAATTTGAATACACAGTAGCACATTGCATTCATTTAGGCACAAATTGTGTTTTGTGTTTTGGTTAGATAGAATTTAATATATATATAATATATTTAATATAAATATACTTAATATATTTAAGAACACTGATGGATATTACATTTGTTTTCATGCCACACTGTGAAAAAAACAATACCCTCTTAATAAAACACACCTAACCCAAAGGAGCAAACAAAGAAACAGAAAAATCTGAGATTGAGAAAAAGACTTTCAAAGAATTCTAATGGAATATAAGTTCTGTTGAACTAATTTCTAGTGTGACCCACTACACTGTTTCTTTATCTAAATGTGTGGAACACTACATTTTAACTTATATATTTTAAAATAAAAGGTTCTCTATAATTCTGTGGTCAGTGATTCTTAGGTGTTAGTACAATAAAATTCAATAGAAAGCAATAAAGTAGCACACGGATATTTTAATTCGATCCTTTATTACAGGAATGTTACGTGGTGAAATAAAAGAATTCCTTTTTATCCCAAATGATCCCAAAGCTCTTTACACACAGAAGGGTAGGACCAACATCATCCAGCCCACATCTACTGTAAGTGATACATAGCTAGATAGACACATAGCTAGATTTTGTGCCTGTAGCCCATAATCTACACAACTACACTACACAACAGAAATGTATTTACTTAATGAACTAAGATCAGAATCAGTATTCTTTTCAAATGTGCCTTGGAATATCTAATTACCAAGTAGTGAGGACTTTTGTTTATGTCTCTGTTATGTCAACTCACTTCAAAGGGCTCGAAATCTCACCACACTTACCAATGCAACAGATGGACCTCTCGAACAGCCCATTGCCATTGCCCTAACTCAGACTGCTTGCAATCACAGGGTTGGAAAAGTCAGAAGGCCAGGTTAGTTAAACAGAGATGAGAGCCAGTGAGTGAACCAAAGAAAAAATGAGCTGTGTACTAGCTTTTAAGGTATGACATCCCAGTTGATGATTGGTTTAGGACGTTCAAATATAATCCTGGTACCGACTCTGCAGGTCCCTCATTAGTGGATCTTCCTTTGGGTGATGGTCAGTGACCTTTCACCCAGCAAAAATAGTCTACCAAGACATAATGGAGCCTATCTGCACTATACATTGTAACGCTTCAAGGTTCACATGGGCGCCCTCGCTGGTGCTGCATCAGGTCGGCCCCCACCGTCGGGGACTCGAACCCCGGGCCTCCAGCATCACTCAACAGGGACCCAGCCTCTTGAGCCAAAGGGAAATCTCCCATCATCCCAGCCGCTGTGGCCCCTGCTATCCACAGGGGAGGGCATTGACGTCACCGCTCTGGTAAGCCAGCTCAGCTCTCGCAAGCATTGGAGGCCGTATGCATTACAATGTCATTAGATGGTTCAAAGTGTTCACAGATAACAATGTATCTGATCATTGTCTTTAGCTCCATTTCTGTACTTTTACGAAGAGGCCCAAACTGCTTGGTCAAGGCTCCAGAAATATTTCTAATAATTTACGGTAAACATTTTATTCTACATGTGATAATATGCCTTACCACTAATTGGCATAAAGTACTATTGGAAAACGTGATTTGTAAAAATACAAATCACAAATTGTAACTAGTTATATAATTAAATGTTTTATTTCGAAGAGGAGTACTGTATATGGAATATAATCATATCCTAGACATTAGGCATCCAATGTTTAAATATATTCTCTTATGTTTTCTATAATTAATATTAATATTTTAAATTTAAACATCTATTGACTGGTCTAGAAAACATATCCTAATGTTCAGGACCACCAATAATTAGGTAAAGTGGAAAACACTGTAAGTCTTAGACCATCCTTGACCAAAAGAAGCCTGACAGTGAACATACACTGTCTGAACAAAGCTTCTCTCATCTTGAGCTTGAAGTATTTTAATATTTCAGTCTCACTCTCTTGTGAGAGTTTCATCTAGAATGTCTAAAACATGTTTAATATGTAACACAATATAGAGCATATTTGAAACACTGCCTAAATGTTGTTATGATCTACAGCTCTGTTATGAAAGTCTAGTATCAAAGCCTAAACACAGACCTTAAAAATGATTAATAGAATTTGAGAAGTTAACCTAGCTGTAGGAGAGCAGAGAGAAATTACTTGGAAGTAACAACAAATTGCCACAAAGCACAAAAACAGAGAAGAAAAGACATGGAAGAAGGAAGACAGAGAGAGAGACAGGATGAAGAAGCACCATCACCCAACTCTTTCTCTAACTCTGTGCCATGTGAGATTTTGGGCTAAAGTAAAATAATTTGAAATTGTTTTAGAGAGCTTGCCGTTCTTTTAAAATTATGATTTCCTTTATTGTTGAATCCTCAGGCTAAAATGTTTTTAGGAGTATATTCTTAAATATCTTTCCCATTCAGTTTTGGGACTCTATGTTATAGAAAGGAAAATTAAGCGCTGGGTAATAGTGTATTTAGGACACACGGTATTTCTCTAGTTGGCCTGTCAAGGTATTTTGGGAACAGAGTTAGCAAATTCGCGTTTTGAGTTTGCTGGGTTTATAGAACGTTTTGTCTTGTTTTGCCTTGTGTTATTTTAATTGAGAATAACTATTTGTGTTCAAAGTATGACTGATTTTCTTACTTTTGCTAGAGTTGGGCAAAAGAATAAAGAACTTACATAGCAGAACGCACATGCCTTAGAAAATACCTACCACTCAGGTTTATTTGGATTTAATATTTTCTAATCTAAGTATTTTCTTTCATTTTATTTGCTTTGTTGTTCTCATTCCCTAATCTGTAACAATATAATAAAGAACAACAGGAAGGAAAGTGAAGCTCTCCAACACACTAAAGCCAGCTCCTTTGGGTGTCTCTCTGCTTACTGTTAGGTTGATGAGTACTCCCTCCAGAAATCCATTTCTTCAAAGAGATTTTATATAGATCTATATTATTTGCTGTCAAGTTTCGCTGTATGGTGCAATTAAAAGAAAAATACATCTTTCAAAAGCTTGATTTTATTAGATTGCTGGTTTTTGTCTTCTCAATAAAATGCAATTGTGTGGGAAGCTGTGTGGGACGATGGCTTCTAGGCAATTATAATGGTTATTTTATTTATCTATCTATTGTTTTGGACATAATCAGGAACATCATGTAGCTTATGTAACTGGCAAAAACAAATACGTTTTTATACATTTTACAGAAGAAGCCCTGGGGTGCAGAACTTTAAATGAAATAAACTCTTCCCCTCCTGCATTATTACCTGCTAATTTGCTTCTACCATGATTTTTTTTATTGAAAGCTATGCAATTTACAATTGTTTCAGATAGATGCTTTTCAGATAATGACATACTGACCTTCAACAAACTGACTGAATATGGGTCTTGATAGCATGAAACAGTTGAAAAAGTCTACTTATACCACATAGTGTAGTTCATAAAGCATGCAGCTACAGTACATTAGGGGTAATAATATATTGAAATTCTGAAGTAATAGTTGTAAAATTACTTTTTAAACAAAACAAATCATAGAAAGAAAATTAAGCTTCTCTCTGAAAAAGGGAGAACCACAGACTGAATTTCTGTATATGTTCAGGGTTCAATAGCTTACTGCTTACTGTCGCTAATGGATGCTAGCAAATTAATTTCAAAATCCCACTGTCATAAGTGTCTCATTAATCAAGAGACCTCCTTGAGCTCAGGCTTCTTCTCCTGATAACACATTTGTAATGAGTATGACCTCACTATATTCAATACATAAAAGAAACATGTACAGCTGTAAGTCTGTAATTGGTGTCACATGTAACTCAGCTATCAAGTTCAAGGCAGAGTGCCAGGGGTACATGGGAAATGGACTCAAAAGGTAAGGCTCTTCAGAACTATGGGATTTGGAGAAAAATGAAAGGCTAACTTCATTTACCTTCCTCAAAATAAGTTTTTTCTTGGCCACCTGGAATTCACATTTTATATTGCATCTAGATAGGAGTTCTATAACAAGGTTTGGTCATAAAATATAATTTGCCAAGTAATTTCACTTCACACAGTATCTTCAGAATCTTCAGATTTTTTTCTTACTGATCAACCCATCGTTAAAATTGATACTTAAAATTCCATGCATTTTATGTTTTAAGAATAACATTATAGGATAATTATCCTGGCAGATACTAATAGGATTGTGCTGGTATTGATGGAAGATTCTTTTGATAGATGATTCCTGTTATTTACCAATGGGAACACATACTGGACATTGACGAATACCAAGTATTAGGTTTATGTTCTGTGACTTATTGGGCAATTTAGATTTAATGTTGCTCATTATTAGTAATCTATTAGTTAATTATCTTTTATTCATAAGAAAAGATACAATCATCTGTCCCATCTGTCTTGTTTATTATTATTCTTTACTTTTTTAAATTCTTTTTTTCCATTATAAGAAGTAACAAGTTTGATTTAACGTTTTCTAGAAAATCTTTCCAGCAAAGTGTAAAAAGTTTGGCAAACCTTTTTATAGCTTTGAGTTTTTCCCTTCCTTGAGAAGTTGAATCACTGGTGAATGAACTGAAAACCTGCACAAAGGGGTTTAGATGTGGAAACACAGTATGCTAAAATCACACACATATGAACACAAATTCAAAAGAAGAATGTTTTGAACTTTACAGATTTTATAACGATTGAGTTACAATAATAGGATTTATTAGGCACTTTTAATAAAGTTGGGAACACACTAAAATATTAGAAATTTCATATTTGATGTATTTCAATTTTTATGACCTGGAAGATTTTTTTAAGAATAGAGGATACAGCCAAAACTAATGTGGATTTGACTCACAACTCTGGGTTGAATATTGCATATTGGATAAAGATCTGCAGGTTTAACAACTGACAACTACTAATAAGTTTCTTAAAATGAGTGCCGTTTGCTATGGGGTAACAGGACATTGTGAACATGCCTACACAGGACTCAAATAGCAAGTAATGTTTTGTTGAAATGAAGGGGAATTCAAGACAAATGATTCTAGTCAGAAGATAATCAGGATGATAAACTGCATTCTTCAGGTCTGATACTGTACATTTACTCTGTCTTTCATTTGTTAAGTACTAAAGCATAATTTATTCTAATGAGCATAAAGTTTCATGATTTGTATTGTGTAACTAAAAATTAATATTAATGTACCCTCTCTTTAATGGATTTATATGGTCCAGTGAGTAGAATCAATCAGCCTGGTGCTGAAACACCTGACATTATTCATCTTCATACATTCAGCACTCTCTGCATGACATCACTGAGGGTTATGACAGCACACGAAGAAGAGAGTGACTGAAGGATAAATGTGACAGTAGCAGGACCCAATCTGTTTTTATTAGAGGAACATCAATGCAGTAAGTCTCTAAAAATGTAAAACCCAACAATGTTTTCCCTCCTTGCCAAAAGCTTAGCTTGAAAATGAGCTCAAGAGAGATTGGAGTTCTGTAAAAATGTGATAAAATGTATAACTTATACACAAGGAAAATAAAACGAAAAGGTTTTAGAATGTCACCACCAAAAAGGTCTGTAATTCTCAGCTAAAAACCTGAATGGAGGTACAGTACATCACACTTGAGCTACATGCATCTTTGGAGTTAAAAACCTAAACAAGAGATTTTGATAGGATAGCTTTAGTTCAAGCACCACAAGTTTTGTCATAGAGAGTGAACAATAAATTGGGGTTGTGTTGAAAATAAAGTTGGTGCTGTGGGAATGCCAACCCCAAGCCACTAACTGTAGTGCTGAGCCAGTAGGTCACCAGATTATACATACTGTACAGTACATGTTTGAGTAGTCTGTCACTATTGGCTTGCAAATCCCTTCAGGGTTTCTAGAATTCACCAGTAGCCCCCTTTCACAGAAGTCTACTCAGTTGCAAAAAACAGTTTATCACAGAGATACAGTACTACTACAGGTATTATTCAGCAAAGAGACTTGTTTCTGTTCTCTTGTTCAACTCCATAATCCTCTATTACTGAGAAGAGCCAGAACAAATTTCTGTTAAACTATTTTCATTCCCTGGACCCCTTGGCATGCTCAACTGGGCTCACCCATCGACAGCCAGTCTTCCTTTCACTGGAAGTTATACTATACATTCCTTGTCTCATCAGAAACCTATTGGTATGCCAATTTATCTCATGGTACCCACCTATGAACACCAAGTTACAGAAACTTACGGAATACATACAAGAAAAACAAATAGTTAAGTACTCTCTGGATTTGTTTTTTTACTAATCACCAACTTTCTAACAATCCTTGCTAACTTTCACTGTATTTCTAACTTCCCAGACCTAAAGTGGTCTTAGGACTGCCAGCTTGCTTCTGACATTAAAGCACAGGATTTAAATAAAAACTACTGTGCTACCTCAACTCTCTTCAGTTCAGAATTCCACTAACATTCTCCTTCCTTTCCTGAACTACAGGAACTTAAACACAAAGCCCTTCGAACTCTCTTCCTGACTGCTGGTAGACTTCTGCTACTCCTGAGGAATGCACAATCATGCACAGGGCCAATCAGATATACCATTTTCCTGCCTGTGGAATTCCATTCCACAGGAGGCAAATCAGTCAATTAAGGCAGGTGTGCCCAATTTATTTTCTAGAAGTCTTTAACCGAGCTTCAGCTTGCTTCATCACAGTATAGAATATATGGAGCTTATAGTTATTACCACAGATGTATATGACCAAAAAGTACTATACAGCTGCAGTTAATAAACTCTATTAATAATTTATTAATTCATTCCTATTAAATATGAAACACAATAGACCATTTTCTGTCTGTAGAAATGTGCTATTTGAACAAATCAGCACCTTTATCATTAGTAAAAAATGTACGGCATTTAATGGAGGGAGAAAAATATATTACAGTGCTAAAAAGTTACTTTAATACCTTTTCATTTCCTAATTAGTAGCTAATCCTTTAATTTATTATTAAAATCCACAGTTCTAAGGGAAAGTAAACATTTAAATAAAACCTATATTCTTGTTTTTACTGAAGAAAATAAAACATGCTGTAATGCTTTTTTATACTCCATTAATATTGGACATTTGTACAGTATGAGCCAATGTACCAGCCGCTGAGTACAGCAATAATTCGAATTTTGAATTGCTTCTTCATGAATGGTCAGAATCAGTTCCAGCTAATTAAAGAAATATATATGTTGTTAAGACTGATAAAGGGAGTGAATTGAAATGAATTTTTTGCATTTAATGAAACTAATTTCTCTGTTTAAATAAGCAAAGTTAGAAAGTAGCTCTTGTATTCACTTCACGTAAACAGGCATGCATAAAAAATAAATCTTGTCACGGCCTTTCATTATTTCTATTTTTCCAGATTTACTTTACACATGTGATATAAACACATAATGTATGCCTCAGAAATCTTAAATCTCATTAACCTGCAAATGTGACTTTTTCTGTCAATCCAGACTGTGCTTCTATCAAATCACTTTTTTAATGGGCCTCTAAGATAAACAATCTACTGTATGTGTTGCTAGGACATGCATCAAAACCATTAAGCAGGGAGTGTATACATGTATGTGCTGTTTCCCTGATCTTGTACGCTGTATGAAAAAACAGTGCTCTCAGCTACTTAAAGACAGCAATCACCCTTCTCTGCAGGTAATGAGGTATAGGCTCTCTAAATACCAAAAGTGTAATTCACTGGTTTTACCTCAGAATGCATTAGTTCTTGTTTAGTCTTCTCAATGAAGGGTTGAATGTGACCTAGTTTTTTTTCTGTGATCCACAAAGGATCTTCCCCCATAGTTAATAAGCCATGACAACAATATATCTTTCTTGAGAGAATCTTGTTTATTTGATGTATGTACGGATGTATGGCTGCTGCACAAAAGATGTGATTTGATTTTAAAAAGGAACACAACTCTACATTGTACTGCTCCATACAAAAGACAGCTTCTGAAAACACTTCTGATAGCTCACAGACTGAACACACATGACCAGTAAATCCTCAGTTTAGCAGACCTTGATATAACTGATTTTGGATTTAATGGACAGTCTCCGACATCTTCTAAATCAATGCACAGTGTCCATTAAACCTAAATATCTCTGGTATAATCCTATTTATCATGATTTATTGCATTCATGATCGCATACAGATGATTGAATATGAAGAATGTATAAATGAAAATGGTAATAGTGTTGTTGTAGGCCAATATAAAGGACCATAAAAAATAGTTCATACATACAGAATACAGCAGAAATAAGATTTAATAAAGCACTGTATTACAATATTTAAGTAAAAATAATAATGTAATCATTCTTATTAGCATACATTTTGTAATAGATATGCATACCAATCCCAATATATAAAAAATTCCAAACACATGTGATGTTAGAATAACAATATATTCACATCCATCTTTCCAGTCTGTTTACATCCTTGCTAGCCACAGCATACCAAATCTGTGAGCGTGTACTTTATTGAAAAAGTGTTTATGCCTGTATTTTGCTTAAAAATACATCATGTAATGTAACCTGCAATAACTCCTAATAAGATAATATAAAAAAGCAAGCATGATGATTTGAATGGAAAGTAGAAATTAGAGCTTACTGCAAAGTGGGAATCTGGCATGCTGGATCTGTAGCACATGCCTGGGAGTATGGGGTCAAAAAGCAAACAGTTTTTGATATTAGGAAGAGCAAAGAAGAGCTCTGGCAATTTCCATTAACTTTTCATATTGGTGCTGATAGTGATGGATCAACTATTGCTGCAAGAAAACATACAGTATGTAACTGGCTAATGATAAAAGCTTGGAAGAAATCCATACATATAGCAGATGCTACAGTATGTGCAACAAACATCTAGAGGAGTTAATGAATGCGATACTGAGCTTCATGCAGCAACAGATATGCTCAGAAAGCACATAAACCCAAATTTCAAAGGTAGTGAGGGCAGACTGTGGCATTTTCACAGATGCCATGGTGTAATAAATAACAAAATGTTGTTCTGTCTGCCCCACAATGAAGTGGCGTGTAATAGTTATTGTTACATCCACCCTTCAACCCTGAAGCAGCAGGTTGTGTGCAACTGTAGTGGACATAGGCCATGTCTCCATTTTCCTGCCTGCCCTGCACTGATTGCCAAGGAGACAGGATATTTGGAGCACCTGGCTGTAGTGAGTCGCATAGTGAGTCATACAGCATCAAGTGTTCTGGGTTAATTAAACTTCTCCTCAGCAATCCAGCAATACGTTACTCCTGAACCACCACCACCACTTTGTCTCTGGTGACATCCCCTCTTCGAGTGTGCCTTGTTCAGCCCGGTTCCTGGTAAGCTGACCACCCCAACGACATGTGCCCTGTCCAGCCCAGCTCCAGGTGCAGACCCTCCTGCACCGCCTGCACTCCTGCCCTGTGTCAGCCTGCCTACCACTTGGGCACCATTGCTGGGACTCTGCAGCAGGCGGTCCTCAGTAGGCGCACTACTCAACTAGTTCCAGGGAATGCCTTTGGTACAATACCTTGCTTCTTGGCGCACTGTTGGTCAATAAAACAAAATCTACTTTCAGAAGAAGGAAAGCTTCTGTTAGGTACTGTCTTATTATGTTGCTTCAAAACATACAAACTATGTAGCCAAGAAGATGGAGGAAAGCTTCTACTCTCTAAGATTATGGTGCTTCAAGATGAAAAATTATACAATCAAGAAGACAGAAGGAAAACCACTGCTATAATTGCACTGGTTCAAAATGAACAAAGTACGTGTAAAAACAAAGAGGCTTTGTATAATCAAGGTATTCTCTTTAATTGAAATGCACTGAGGAAAGCTCTGACACCATTCTCTTGGTCCTGGGTCTTTCTGTCATCTGTCATTCTACTTCCAGTTCAGATATCAGGCATCCAATAGTGTTTAATGTCTGCTTTTCCTCCTGCCTCTATTCCTGGTATCCAACACAGAACATCTTTCTACCTCTGGTTCAGGAAGTGGGCAACCTACAATATCCTATGCCTATCTGTTATTCTGTCTCCATCCCTGTAGTAAAACATGGCCCAACATGTTTGAAGCTATCAGCGTTGAGTTCCACCCTGCCTTGATGCCATCCCCTCTCCCCATCTGGAATCCTGTCTCCAGCTCAGTTGGCAAGCTTCCTACAAACCCTTCTCTTCTCCCATTTGGTGTCCAGCACTGCTCAGCGTCTATGACACGAAACATTTTCCCTTCCTTCAACAACTGAGCATAAATTCCCACCATCTGATCCCCCTCCACTTTCCATTCTGGTCACTAACGGCTGTTCTCTTCCTACAGTCATTCAACTTCCAGCATCTTCCAACTCCTAGATGTACACCCCACCTTCCATTTCATTTTCGCTTATCCAGCAAATTCTGTGAGGTGCGGATGTTAAGCTCTCTCAGCTTCTTACTCTCCATTAATGCTTTTCAAACTATATCTTTTGATTACAGTCCTGTTAGTCTAACAGTTCCCGTTTTCTTCTGTTTTGTCAATCACAGATTTTTGTCTTGCTTGTAGCATCTTCAGAGACTTCATATGCTGTTCTACTCCAATCAACATCAAGAACAATGACTAAATACATACAGTATCATTATTGATTTACAATAATTTAGGACTTTTGTTTGTAAATACTGAGTTCCCTGCTAAAGCAGCAGCTTGTCTGCTTCAGTGGAACCAATGCTGCCATTGAGGAGCCCTGGATACTGAACTTTATTGCTGCATATTTGCTGGCATTAAGCCCATCTTTTGTAACATTTGCTCTGCTCAGTCTCATCCCTCAAATCTTTTCCCCTCACCTGTCTTTAAGCATGATTCTAGGAATAGAAAAAAATCAAATAAAGAACAGTTCCATCATAACTTTAACAACATCTGATATAAAGGAGGATATTTATGCTGTGATATGTACTGTATGTACTGTGGATGGTTTGACAGAAATTGCACCAGTTACTGTGTATAGTCCCCATACTGTATATATTCCATATACTAAAATACTTAATCAGTATTTTGTATAATGGTCATTACTAAATGAGCAGATATGTACAGTATATTCTTAAAAATAGCAGCAGTTACAATTAAAAGAGTAATGACAACTCACAGCGATGTTATGAACAGAAGATTGTAAGAGGAAGGTCATTAATCAGATAAATGTCTTGTTGGAATTTGTAGTTCTTAGAAGGTAATTAAACACCAAAAGTAGGCCACATTTCTGCATTTGCTCCTCTCCCAAATGTGCTTGTGCTTAGAGGGTTTTTGCATGCCCTTAGCGGGTAAGCGATGCCTGAGGCTTTTAAAGACTACAGTTAAAATTCCTGTGAGACCTCCTTCTAATTAAAAATGACTATTGGGCACACATTTACCTTTCAGAATAAAGTGATCAGAATAAGATTGAACAATATTAAGTGTTACATAGATCCTACTGTATATATGGAATAAATAAAAATTTCTATCAGATATGATAGTACTGTGCAAAAATTTACAGGGAAGTCATGTGCCTTTACTGTCAAAAGATTTATTTAGCACTGCGTTGCCTTGTACTGAAAAATGTTAATCTGAATTTAATCTGGATTTGAACACTTTGTTGATCGTTAAAGCAAATTTAGATCACAGAAAAGGAACAGATCTAAATGCCAAAAAAAATAATGATCTGTATGAGTAAGATAAATATATATTTTGGTAAAATGACAATGGTTACAAGAAAACCAAACACCCATTCTTGTCAAGATATTTGTCTGGCCATTGTTTTTATCATTGAATTAAATTAATATTCGTTCATTGTATAGAAAACAAGAAAAGGATATCTGTAGAGAAACTTCTATACTGTATATAACAGGATAAAAAATAATCTGCCAAGGTGGGGATATATAGATATATAACATGCCTTTACATAAAAAGTAATTTATTGTAGAGAATTATTAAAAGAAAATTACATCATTTAAATTAGCTGTACTAGAAGAGAAAATTAAGAATTATGTTCTTAATTTTTAAGAAATGGGTTTTGCACAAATTGTTCTATAAAAGGAATATTTTGTTGAATGTGATTTTCTTTTGGCATTTGCTATGATGAATTTTCAAAGAAAACAGGAGCCTGAAAGGCTAAATGTGAAAAAAAACACACTTTGCCAAAATAATGCATCTCTTTATCTAAATGGAATTTAGCTTTACCTTTTACAAGTGATGCTTTGTACTTGTGATGTCAAGAAATGATACACCTCACATCCACTTAATAAGACTACCAATTTCCTTTCAACTCCAGATATAACTTTTTATTTGCCCTTTGACATTATGGTTATTTAGTACATCCATCTTTGTCTGTTGCAGTGCACAGTGTTATATTTGCATTACAATTCCATCAGTTAACTGTTCTCAATATTTGCACCTTCCCCCAGCTAGCTCCATTAATTCTAATGGGGAATGCTGCCTATCAGCCAAAAAAAGTGAACAGGTAAAAAATAATTCAGAAAAAAGATAAGGAATAAATTATTACTTGCCTGCCATGACTTAGAAATATGGAAATGTCACTATAGTTTAATTTCTCCATCAAACACACCTTCACTATAATTAAAGAGGGCCAACAGGAGGCTAGGCCCTCAATAAATCATATTGAATCTAGATAGTCCTGCAAGAAAAACCAGATCATTTACATTTGAAGTCAGATGTAGAGTGTGTTGGTGTCTCCCGTTTCTGAAGAAGAAAGTTTGTCTTCTGCCATGTGTTGCAACACATCTCACGACATAGAATATTCTGGTTTGCAGTATATACAGTAGCGTATGTGAAATTAAACATATACAGTCAGTATATGTTGTCAACATATTTGAGCGTTTCAGAACTGTGACTTATGTAGTGCCGAAGTAGGTAATATACTAATGCTAATATCCATCCATCTAACCACTTTATTCAATACCAGGTCATAGGGAAGACAGAACCTAAAGCAAGTAGGTATAGGCCACAAGGCAGGATACACTCTTGATGGGATGCCAGTATAATGCTAAGCTATGTTCTAGAATCTTTACTTTAGGAGTGTCACGGACGTCCAAAGGGACTAACCATGGGGAGCAGGAGAGCGGAAAAAGACCCATATGCGTAGCGGCGAGACGGGAAAAAGGCCCGGGCTCATTAGTGCAAAGAGTTCAGGAATGCCGTATAGAAACCTATGCCCTCAGGGAGGGGACGTGGGGCACCCTGGTGCTAGGTGGGTCTCAGGACATCCAAACGTCAATGCTGAGCCAGGACAGAGTGCAAGACCAGGAAATAGCAATTTTCACAGGCAAAGTGCCTCCTGAGGCTCTCAAACACAGTGTGAATAAGAGTAAAACAAGAAATGAAGTTTAAGTACTTGAACAGTCATGCCCAGTGTGATGCCGACTCCTACTACAACGGAAAGCACAAGCAGGGGTACACTCCCTTTTATAGAGCCTTCAGGGGCAGAACCGGAAGATGCCATAAGGGACGTCAAATCCAATACTCTGGTGACCCAAGTCAGTGGTATTTCCGTAAAGAAAGCACCGCTTGAGCCATCCCACGCAGATCCTCTATAACACATCCAGCCATATCCCTACAATCCTTTAACTTTATCTTACAAAATAGTGTTAGAAGCTGTAATCTGTAATTTTACTTTGTATATCTTTTCTCATGCAAAGCAAATATAATTGAACAGGGATATTAGTTTGTCAATACCTTGCAGTTAATTTTTAACAGGGTTTGCTTACATTGCATGATGTTATTAAGGTTATTCATGGCTTATGGGGATGTTCATAAAGGAGATGATGACCGTGAATGTATTTGTCCATGAATTTTTATTTGATATGGCCCAAAAGGTGAATTAATGGGGCCTTAAGGTATTAGAAATATTTGTAAACAAGTTATATTTGAAAAGCTTTTTGATTTATTTGTGGCCTTTTGCATTGTTGAGTAATATTGATTTATCCATTCACAGTTATATCAATATTTTTCTGAACCCAGGAGGATTAATTTAAAATATCTCTGGATTGGTTAGGTAGGCTCCAGGCATGACAAAAGTCATCAGTTCATGATACACAACTTTAAAAACATTTGTGCTTGTAAATATGTGTGTCTTGTGGAATTATTTACAATAAGAATTCTTTTGCTAGTGACATATCCTTGTTTTTTCAGTCACCCAAAATAAAAATGCTGGCAAAACCTAACAACTTGTGATGGGTAAATATTAGATTTAAGCTGTCAGTGACGTTTTTGCTTCTGATGTTTTCATTGCAGTTTTTTAAAAAAGCTCCTTTTGTAATATAATCTGAATTTTTAACCAGAGTGTTATGATGGCTGTCCTGCAGCTTCACTCAGCCTGCGGTTGTCCTGGGAAACAGGAACCTTCTCACAAAGACTCACGGTTTTCCAAGGCTTGACACACTGACTTGATCCCCTTTCAGCTTAGTTGCTCTAATTATTAGGACTCCTACCATTCTATTGTCTCTTTTGCTATATAATGCCCAGGCCCCTCTATCGCAGCGCTCTGTCATTATTCTCACCCCACTCACTCGGTGGTTGTACTGGTCTCGTGGACTCTTTTCTCCACTGTTTCTGCGGCCTACAGTATGTCTTCAGTGCTCATTCACCCTGGAAGCCTGGACCTCCCTCCACTGGGCACCTCTCGCTGTAATGTAGATTGCCTGACTTCTCTCCCGGGGCAGTGTCAAACACCCAGAGCTCCAGGGCTCCATTGCTGCTTTCATCCCGTGGCCTTAAAGCAGCCTTCTACACTCGCACAGAACCCTGGACTACTCCACTGGCCCACTCTGTCCATTGAATGTCCGACTTCAGTCTGGGGGCAGCGTCCATTGTCCAGCTTCGTAAGACTTCTTCCTGCAGCGTTGCCTATTCAGTCTTCATCCTGCACTGCTCTTCAGTTCCAGTCTTCGCCATGAGTTCCAGGTCAAGTCTTTACCCTGCAGTGCTGCTCCTCCAGGCTTTGTACTGCAGTTCTGTCTTCACCCTGCATGGAGATTCCAAGGCTTTGCTCTGAAATCCTGGACTTTTTTTTTTACACTGGACCCTCCTTCCTGTCGCTTCCCGACTGGTTGTAATTGTAAGAAATTTTAAGATTCAGATTTGAAAAAATATTTTTTCACTGAAATTAGTATCAATTTAACATAGAATGAATACTATAGTTTTAATCATGGGGCGGTCAGTACTGTTGGTACACAGCTCTACTATCCTGTGGTCAGTCCTGGCTCTAGGAATCTGTCTGGCTGCAATTTTATGTTCTCCTTGTGAGTATGTGGGCTTTTGCTGGGCGGTCCAACTTCCTCCCACTTCCCCGAGATGTTCTCTCTATGCTTCATTGAGCATTTTGTTAGCTAGAAATGTGTTCCATCCAGGCAGAGAGCAGTCATATGCTTTCAATCCTGCCTTCCTCTGTGAACTTCTAAGACAGGCTCCAGCTTGCAACTACTTTCACCAGGATGACCAGTCTCCTAGTAATGGCTCGACTGGTGGATGTATATGAGTTGAACAACATTCTTTCTTCCTACATTGTCCAAGCCAGAACGTACAGTATAGTACAAATTAGTGATGTAATTCCAGAGAAAAAATGTTCAGCAGGGGGCACAATACTAATATGACATAATGACAATATGACATAGTATAATGATGTAAAAAAGTTGTTGCAGAAAGTGCAGAAAGAAGAGCATACTGTTCGTTCACTAAGAACAACACCACCCAAGAATTCAGCTTATTGAATGTTTTTTTGAGTGTTTTGGTTACAGTAAATTTGGCTTAACCTGCTTGCCTGACTAACAACCTCCTGATCATAGGATGAGGAGGATGATGAGGACCCTGCAGAGTGAGGAGTGACCAAGGGGTAGCTGTAGAGGTTCAGGTGGGGTGGATGAGGGAAGCAGATGTAATTGTTTTGTGAGGAAATGACATCAGAAATTATTTCAAATTACTGACAGCTGAAGTAGATTGAAAATGGCTGTTGTCATCCCTTTCATTATAAATGCCTTGAATATTGCAGTAGCAGCACAAATTTTGTTTCAGCGTTGAGCTACTCCTGTTGCATTTCTTATGTTATGTATATCTTCACATACTCTATATGTTATTTTGAGAATCATATGTACAGCAAATACATACTTCTTCATTCATAAAATAATAATGCATTCTGTGAGTGTGCAACTTCTATGTTAACTAAACTTTGCAATCTAGCAAGATGCATTGTGAATCTGCAAGTACAAGACAATGGGAACCACACTAGTGAAATTATGTATTCACTCAAGCAAGATGGCCAGGTCAGTCAAAATCTAGTTTATTTCCAAAACCTTCATTAATATGCAGATTAAAATTAATTTGAATAGGGCTTCTTTTTCAAGTGTACCTTGAAGTTATTAAAAAAAGTACAGGAGGCCTTACAGTACATCACAGATAATAGGTTGCACTCCTGATAGCAGTGTCCAATTTAAGATTTAATATGCTATTAAAAATCTGCCTGTTAGATTGCAGTGTATTAGAATTATACACAAATATGGAAGATAACACTCCAATAACTGTAAACCTAAAAGCTATGAACATGCTTAAAAAACAACAACATTTTTTGATGAGCCCTGTCAAGAAAGACACTTTATAAAACATTAATTTCAGGAGATATTAGCATTAATATAATAAATCAACTTCACTAATACTATGGTTATTATTATAAATAATTAATCAAAGGACATTCATGTCCGGAACAGTCAAGTAGTAAAAGTCACCAGGGGTTTTCATTGTAAAACTGCTTATTGATTGCTGTTCCCAGTTGGTTACTGTGTTCATGAGCAAGAACTAAAAAAAGAAGCTTGTTTCCCAGCAGTACAGTACATAGCTGGATCCATATCTCGGAGGCCATCACTCTCCTCTACAGTTTGAGCCACGTTGCTGATTCAGGTTATCATTCAATAGTATAGTCCTTGACAGGGTTTCTATTGATGATATTTGGACATACTTCACAGCATGAGTGGGAGTTTGACTGCAGTGATGAAGGCTTGGATTAACAATAAGTGTTAATCCATTAGCTTTATCATCACTGACATTTTCTAAACACTGCAAATATGATATTAATCCTTGAGAGTTCATCTGCGGTTGTACGTTCTTCTTTTAGCTCTGACATCCTCTTTTTAGTATTTACATTGTTTTGTAAAAAAAACAAGGCTGATTTGTTCAGTTTTGTGTTTTCAGCTGATGGTTGTAGATAATTAATTTTGAAATGTGGGTTATAATTATATAATGGTATTCAGTGGCCATTATTAAGGCAACCAGCACCCAGAAATGAGCTTTTTATGATCTACTTACACCTGAAACACACTTACTGTACATATCCTTTTTAAAATACAAGGTCTTTACTAATGCAACAAGAAGACTAATGGCTTTGGCTTGTCTTGTCTGCTTTCCCCCTTTATAACACAAATTCTCATTAGATCATGTCTTCAGTGGTCTCTGCATTAAGTGTTTTTTCTTCAGATGCTCTTTACATTGGACACAACTTAACAAAGGCAACCGTAAGGACACCAATTTCCCTTTCACTTAATGTGGGTTGATTAAAACATCTCAGAGCACAAGTAAAATGTTAATGGTGGCTTAAATTGGCACTGACACTTCATTGCTGTTCAACTAGACAATTAAATCAGGAAAGGATGCTACAACGTTAAGATAAATCTCCCAAGTAGAAAAATAGAATGTGAAAAGCATTTATTGTGTTCATAGCATGTGTTTATTGATGGTGGGAAAACTACTACAGTGCATCAAATTATAACATTTCATAGGGTCATTGCATTAATGTAAATATAATTTAATTCAGGACATATCTTTTTATAACATAATTTGCTATACAACACAATATACAGTAAAATAATTTATGACAAAGGCATAGTTAGTCAATTTTAATTCTTAACTTGTTCTTAAATAATTCAAGTTTTTTCATCCTAACAGTCCCTATTTTTTCTCAAGCACAAAGCTAAATTTTGCACAAAGGTTGCTAATAAGAAGGTTTTGTTCCTTGGAAAACTGACAGAGCAGGACTGAACTTGTTATTCCTTTTTGGCAAATTCAAGATCTTGAAATAAAAGTCAGAACACAAAGAAGGGACTTTTTAGCTTCATAAAGCTATAACTACCATTATTCAGCACATATATTTTTCACGATAAATTACAGTTTTTACTTTAAAGCTGTATTTTTTGTGAAGTGAAGAGCCAGGGAATCTTATCTGTGCTTAAATTAAAGGATTTGCAGTGTTGTGTGGATTCCTTTGGAGAAACTTTTAAAATTGTTAAATTGTTATATTTTAACAGATAAATAACAGAGGCAAGGCAGACAATCAGTCTTTGACCAGTCATAAAATGTCTACAAGGCAGATTAAAAAAACTGAAGCAATTTGTCACTCATCCAAAGAATATTATTATCCTGTGGAAGGGTGATATAAATTAGATTACTGCACCCTAATGAACCCTAGGCAGCACTGACACTAATGATAGCCCTCCAGACTACAGTAGGCTTAAAAATGATTCAGAATTCAGTTCTGCAGATTCATGCAGCATTAAAATCCATCCACACTGACATTTTATTCCCAGTTTCCTTTTACAGTTGGAATCAATGATGACCTTATTCAACATGACAGCCGTATTGCATGTTGTTTTCCCTTAAGGATTGGGCACCACTTTCTGCCATTACAACCTGAAATGGTTCAGACTCTCGAGGATTTTTTATTTAAAGCAGATTTTAAATGACAGACATACTTTATATTGTGCATCTCAAACCCACTGACACAAGCCAAAACACACATTCAAGAGCACGTCTGTACAGTTTCATTGCTTGTTTCCTATGTGATTTATTTTTAACTTATTAAAAGAGTGACCCATCTTCTCCAAAGTAGAGGAAGTGGACCTGCACCAGACATTGTCCCTAAGGGTTGTAAAGTAGTAGCAGACTGGATTGTTTTCTCAGAAAAAAGACAAATGTACGATATGTGACCTCACAGAAGAAGATATGTTTCTGAAGGCAACAACAGGCCTGGAGTTTGTCAATTCAGTACCAGTCTCTGGGGTTTGCTCCAGAGGGTGGTTGATAAAAAATCCCACAGGAAGTGCAATTCAGACCACATGAAGCTACTGAACAAAACAGACATACAGTATGTCAGGCCTGTCTTAATATTATAATAATGATAAAACGTTATGCTCTGCAGTGCTTTTCACATTTAACACAACTCAAAGTGCTTTGCATATACATACATTTAAGAATACAGACCAAAAAGTTTGAAATACTTAAATCACACAGTATATCACAAAAAACAATAGAGCAGTGGAAAAAGTACACTTTATTAGTCATGAATTCAAGCTTTTTAATAAAACAGTACCGTGCCCCCAAAAATGTATATTTTGCATAAATTATGTTATCACACAATATGTTCAAAGAAAAAAATAGAACAAAATAACACATATCACTTATAGTACTACTGTATTACTAACACAACAGACATTAAGCATGTAAAAACCCATTGAAAAAGGCTACACAGAAGACAGCCTCTCCTTTTCTTTTAGGGCTAACTTTAGGAATGTCGACATCAGGCCTGGGCCAGTTTGGCGGCTCTCTGTTATCCAGAAAGTGGCCTGTCCCTCACAGAGCAAGTTTCCTTGTTTCCCTGGACTTCTCGAAAGTATTTAACAAATAGCCCAACGTTATGCGCAACTGAAGATTTAAATTAAAGGTATAACTTGGTTGTTAATAATACTGTATCACTATCAAGCCTCTCAGTGTCCTGGAGTAAGCTTGATAAACCAAAGAGGAAACAGGAGATGACTGGAGAGAGAATAAATAGGAACCTGGTTTAAGAATACTTTATTTCTGTTATTAAGACATTAAGTAGAACCATTTATTATAGTTCTCCTCCTAATAGGATTTGCACAGCAGAAGAGGAAAACTATCAGGTTTTAGTCACCTCCTTACTTGTAAGTTGCAGTCTGTGTGTATATTATAACAAATGGAAATAGGATTAAATGAGAGATTAGAAAAGAGCTGGGAGGTTGAAATTAATTTGTGCATACTTACTTTAGGAAGAAATGAATTTTAAATGAATAGAAAATTGGAAATGATGCTTAATTTCCAGGATATATTTAAATGTGTAAACACTGTTCATAATATAAACAAATAAATATCATTACAGATTTCCAACTATAGTTGGAAGGATTTTTTTCAACTTAATGAAAAGTGCTTTTCTTTCCCTATTGCCCAGCTGAAGCATTACTGTTTAATACTCAACCATATTAATTATTGTTTGTTTAAAAATGTAGTTAGCTTAGGAGTTTTCTGAAAACAGGTATTGTAGGTAAGTTACTTTGCTGTAAAACTTTTTGATACAATTGCCAAGAGAAACCATTGTTTTAACCCATCATTCTAAGGTAAAGCAGTATCACCTCTCCCCCAGACTTACTTTTCGTTTTCTTCAAGAAGCCTGTCTTCTACTAAGGTGGAATGGAACATAATTAAGTCAATGTATCTTGGTCAGCCAGTTAATACATTCCATTATTGCCACCATAGGTTCTGGAACATAAATTCATTTTTCATTTAACTGTATCTGTCTGACACACTCCACTGATTTACGTGGGTTCTTATTTAAAAAAAAAACTTTGGTCGAGAAGCACTGAGGCAATGAACATTTTTCAAGATCCACTTTCCATATTTAGTCACATGCCTTGCAATTTCAGCTGAGCCAATAAACATACTATTACTGCTCTCCTTCAATTCTTCTCAATTATACAATGGGTAAGATTGAAAAAATCTTAATTTTAATACTCCAACTTTAAAAGAAAATTCAAAACTACTAGTTTTAGCTGTCTGAGTGTCTGCCTTTATACTCCTATAATTTTGTCAGCAATATTCTATGGTGGTGATCTAGGGTTATTTGAAGACCAGGGGCCTGCAACCCTGGTTGTAGAGAATCACAATCTAGTTATTCTAGTTATTATACAGTAGGTTACCCTAATTCATTGGTTATTTAGAGATTCTGTACGCTTATTGAAGCAATTGATCAATTCAGCAACTAACCTTTTCAAAATCTGCATAAACTGAAACCCTAGCTGTTATGAAGCGTTTTTTCAGGACCCTATGCAGACAGCGGTATCCAGAAAGGAGTGAACAGACACGTGGGAGGAGACGAGGAACTGGGCTGGTAGATGAACAGGGGGGCGTGACGAAATGCAGTGCAGGCTAAAGTCCAGAGCCGGGTGATCCAATCCAAGACAGACATGACAAAGTTAAAAACTGGAGCGGGATCCGGCGAAGGGGTCGGGGAGATAAAAAAGGGGTAACGGGAAAAGGCGCTCCAGGTCCCGGACTCGGCTGGTTCGGGATGGCGATAGGAAGCCTATGCCCTACGTCCGCGGTTTGTATGATATGTTTATTTTCCTGCCTCATGCGGAATTTGAAAAGTTGCAAATAATGGTCATCTATCTTTGGTGAGCCAGTTGTCTTTTAGAGTTCTGCTTTGAAGAGTAGATGGATTGCAAATCAGTGACTGACCGTGACTACTGAATCCGTAAAAGAATGAGGTCAAGCTCTGAAAGTCAGAGGAGCACATCGCTTTTAGCACTATTTAGCTTTTCAGTCAATATTTATAATGGATATTATAAATATGCAACATAAACACCAATCTTAATATCATGCACTGAATTTAAATTATTTAGTCTAATGTACTGTAGTTCTTTTTCTTTAAGTACTGCAGTAGATGGATTTTAATATTTAAGCTTCTTTTCATTGCTGCCCAGACAATTTTTATGACATTGTGCACTGAATTATCAGAATATATCTATAATGTTACAGTCCCACTGTGAATATGTTAGGGTGACAGTAATGTAAAAACAAAGCAGGGGAAGGTCAGTGTTTGGTTTGTTATAAGGATGCATGAAAAAAATGTCTACATCTCACTCCTGTTGGCAGGTGGAAAGCAATGTGTCAAAAAACTCAAGAGTGATCATTAATGACTAACAATAGACGATTAAGACCAAATCACCAAAGAATAGTAATGGTCAAATTTACAGACCAGGACTTTGGCGACAGATAAACTGGAACTGGGCGAGTTGTATGAAGGCTTATGAGCACAAGATGGTGTGAGAGGAACTTCTCAAGCTTTGTCCCAGAAGGGGATGCTTACTCTGGTGAGCATCTGAGTTCACCAGAAAGCACTACTTATAGTACATCACTGACCTTTCTATAAAAGGGGTTCCTCTGGACAGGATTGTTGTTGGATTATAGGTACTGCTAGGATGACCTGCACCACTGCTCATCTCTGTTCAGACACTTTTGTGCATTGAGTTATTTTCTCTCTGAGCTACTGAGTGCATCTTGGGCTCAGGAGCATTGTTTATCTTAATTTGCTTACAGTGTATTTTGGGAACACAAAAATACAGAAATTAGTACTTTCATCCCAGTGTCTCCCACAATGCTGAACCATACTTTGTAAAATAGTTTTACAGATGTAAAAAGAAACATCCATCATCAAAGGAACATCCTGAAAGAGGTATCTGACACTTTTGCATAATTGCAGCATCATGAATTTGCTCCTTTGTTTTTTGTTATACACAAACAAATATTTAAATAAGTACAAGCAAATGAACTATCCATACAAAATAGATCTTGTATGCACATAAGTTAAAAATAAATTTTTATGTTACAGAAGTATAAAATTTCAAGTCAACAATATAATACATTTTATTGTGTATATGTCTTTATCTGAAAATATGTAAATTATGTTTTGGGCTACTAGTATTTGTTCTGGTATGGCTGTTGCACTGAGGAGTAATGGGTTTGGATCCTGTAAATAGAAAACTCTGCTTCACATGGAATGTGATGTTTTAAGGATGGAAAACACCTTGGTTCACAGAATATATGCTATTCAAACTACATAAATCAAAATACATAGACTGTATGGGATGATGGTTACATCATAATATGGTAAGGAATACAGTCCTTACTGTGGAGCAATTTTTAAATGTGTGTAAATCCCAGACTGATTTCCCAGTTTATTGACCAAACTCCACACATAAATATTCAGTAGGGTATCATCCTCAAAGCATTATTAAAGATAATACCATCTGAGATTTATTCATTATATGGTGGCAGCTAATCTGTTCTGTAATGATACTGTATATACCATAATTTGTTGCAAATTGACTGCGCTACAGCTGCTTGCACAACAGTAAATCTTGAAAGGACCCTTCAAACCTAATTATACAATAACAGTTACATTCTCAACATTGTTCACAGACAAAGAATTAACACTCAGTCTGCAAATCTGTATATATTTGGGACAAGTGTGTACATCCTACTGTGTTCTAATGACAGAGTGTGTAAAGAATTAAAGATATTCTTTTTTCTGGTGAGTGATTTATTGTGAATCCAATTAGATTAAGAAGCAGTGAGTTGCACCATTAGATTAATTAATGGAATCATATTTTTTACAGAGGAAATGAACATAACCCCACACATACACAGATGACAGCAATGTCACAGATCTCTATTATTATCCTAAACACTGTGTGCAGTCTCTGTGATTGATAGGGAATGCTTTTCATTTTCTGTATCTTTGAACCTGAGTTGTTAAGATGCAGAATATTAAATTTCATAGATGGATTGCAAGCTGTCTGGAAAAGTCCCTTGCTGCTCTCCTTCTCTTATTCAGAGCTGTAAACACAGGTCTCCAGGTTCCATCCCAAGGTTAAAAGAGCAAATGAAGGTTTGCACCTATTTTAAAACCAGATTTATTTTATTAATCACAGGCAAAAATGTCCCTGTAGGGAAAATCTCATTACAGTTAATTGAATACATCAGCTTAAAAGTAATCAAAGTGGGAAATCAGTAAACTCATATAAAATGAATCTGTTTGTTTCACATGAATTGTTCCCAATTATGCATAGCAAGATTGGCTAGCAAATCATGTTTTCCCATCCCGTACTTTTGTAGCACAGTTATGGAAGACAGCACAATGGAATCAAATGCAAGGAAGATTTTTTTCTTTAATTTTGAATATTTTAATCTAAAAGAGTGCTGGAACAGACTTGGAGGCAGGTGATTACAAACAGCTAATGCATAAATGCAGTGATTATACTGTACAGTACTTATTTTCACCTACAGTTGTTACTGCTAGATTTTCAGAAGGGTTAAAAATGTGAAGTGCCTGGTCTCTTGCAGAGACAGAAAACCAGAAACTGTTGCAGAGACAGAAAACCATCGACTGTTGTGTACATATTGTATGGAGATAACCTGGAGAGATGAGGCCCAATGTATAATCTAGTGTGCATTCTAATTAAATTATATCAATGTTCTGATAAAATAACAGAAAAAGTACATTTTTCTTGCAAAGAGTAAGGAACATGAGTTGTATTGTGTGTCTGTCCCATGTACAGAGAACAAAGAAATTAATAACTGTCTCAGAAGCTGAATAGTATTGCAGGCTAGATCTTATAAAGGCATTTTTCATTTTGAAGCAAAAGGATGTCTAATCTGACCAACAAAGCACTCAATTTCCAAAACTCCAGAATATAAACACTGCAAAATGGAAGCTTGGGCCCTGGAGGAATTTAATTTCAGAACACCTCTTAATGATCATCATTTCCTTTTCTAAATAAATGGGGGAAAATCCGAGATTAACAGTCTTTGCAAACTCACCTTCAAGTTGTTTTGAAGCATAATAAAAATAAAAGCTGGATTAATATGACCCACATTAGTATTAGGAAAGATTCTATCATTATCGTCATATATGTAATCTAAAATCACATAGAAATTTGCAATGTATTTCTAAATCTTCTTGCATGCTTTCCAGTTCATAGATATCTTTGTTCTTCATTCTATCTTCTTATCACTTTAGTTGGCGTTGTACTCAAAAGTAAAAAAGCAATACCTTTATCAGCTGCACACAACAAATACAGTACTGTATATATATATATTGTGTACCTATATCATACATAGTGTTAGATATTTAAGAAGTCACCTCCTACTCCATCACAGTGTTATACACTGAAAAATATGCTGCTTAATTAGACATACAATACCAGATATAAAGCCTTCAGAATTTACTTTGATGACCATTGTGGAGCTCTTATGTGTGCAGATCCTACCTATCTAACTGCAGGGTCTGTCAAAATAGCAAATTCTAGACCAGCATGGAAGCTTTCCTGCCACTAAAGTCTAATGGTGAAGCTGTGCACTGTCAAGGAAAAGCACTGACCTGACCTGACAGGATGCATTTTCACCTGCTGGTTGAGGTATTGCCTTTAAAGGTATCAGCATATCTTATCACCACAGAAGAGGTTAATACAGTCTAGTCATCACGCAGTAATTCATAAGGGACGTTCTGAGGCATAATAGGTGTAGACAGATGAGTGGGCTGAGAGAGGAAGAGAAAGATCATGAGAGAGCTGAGAGAGAGTTTGGAAGACCAGAAGAAAGAATGAGTTTGAAAGAGACAAGTCAAGGTTTCAAGGTGTGAATCATTAGAAATACTTCAAGTGTATGCCTAGGGAAGAGAAAGAGCTATGTGCCACTCAGAATGAATACTTGATACCTTGTGTGAAAGTTTGTAAGAAGTTCTAAGATGTTAAAGATTGAGAGTTACATTTGAGAGAAGAGAACGGAATATCCGAGTCCACTCAATCTTCCCCAGAAGGGGACTTAAGAAAAGATGAGGAGGGGACCCAAACTTAGTATCTATAGAATGCCAGGTCATTAAAAATTCCTAAATGTTTGTGAATCAGTGTAATTCACAAGAAATGAGGTTGTGATAAACTGCGAGGGCTGGCGTTATCACAATGGTTTTAGGAAAGTTTGTTATTGTCTTTTTATCAGTGTGTAAAGTGTTGTATGATATGCAATGACAATGATTTAATAACTATAGTATTTGAGCCTTAGGAATACTCATAGATTGGCTTAAATTTTTGTACAGATTTTCAGGGCTATGGTAGTCAAAGCACATCTAAAAACAACAATTAACAATTAAGAAAATACTTTTGCTTTAAACATGTTTTTTATGTTAATGAATAGCTACTTTATCTGTTCTCAACATTTTAAGAGCATTTCCCCAAAATAAAATGATGTTAAATGAAACCCACAGCTGCTTATCATGAAGCAATAATTGCCATGTCTACATTTTCTGTAATCATTATTGTGATAGCTAAAAAGGAAAGACGTCCTTCTTTTATTGTAAAAATCTACATTTTTAGCAAGACTGTAAAATGGCCGCCTAGCCACAAAAAAATGAATTATGGTCATTTTTATTCATACATAATTTATTGATTTACATTAGGGTTGTCTGCTTTCTTCTTTGTTCTTGCCTGTGCTTCTGTTTTCACAAAAAAGAAACAGTCTCCAAATGGCTGAGACCATGTATAATCAAGTAATGGTCATTTGTGGCCTGTTTGTGTGGTTTTGTTGAAGACATGAGATATAAAAATCCACAAAGGGATTTCAGGTAGATGGTAAAAGGATGCAGAAAAAAGCAGCGGTAGAACTAGTATATATCCTTACTCCGTTCATGACCTTGCAGCAGTTCTAGTTAAGGCAGCACAATGGGGTTGAACCTAATGGTGGACAAAAGCAGAACGATAACTTGATGAGATCTTTGGAACGATTACCTAATAACAACCAAACAGGCTTTCTCTTGTTTATCTTGTTTGTAACCTTTCTCGTACATTTCTTATGGGTGGTGGAACATCCTGAACATTGTGTAGGCTTCACACTGTAAGTTTGTGGTAAAACATTTTTTTATTGATAAGACTGTCCTGATCTCTTTATTGAACCCTGTGTTTTGGGAGTTGTTGGGAAATACACCCAGAATTATATGAGGCTATGTTAGTCATATTTTCTATACAGTGTTGGAGTCTGGTACTCTTTGTAAAACTCTGTACTGTACATTGAGTATTACAAAGTTGAGATCACCCCACCCACCAGTTTCATCCAAACTCCATTCTGGAGTAGACCCATAAGAGCAGGACCAGTAATTTTTCAACACACTCACACATGCAAAGTATACAGCTTTTTTATGTGGACACAGAACAAATCCTCTTCAATTGTCAATCAACAATGGACTTACTACACCGCCAGCGATCAGATAGACACAAATCTCAGCTGCCTCAACAAACAGCAGGCAGTCCACTGATGATCATAGACTATTACAGTAAACCACTAAGTTTATTAGTGTTCAAAAGTGCTAATCGAAGTCCAGCGATTAAAACAGTCAATTAAATAATTATATAATAATAAAGTACAACATAATTGTAAGCATACAGGTAATATTTACATATCTGCAATTTCTACAAACTTAATTTAAAAAGTATTGGCTGTGTCAAAGTTGTTTTACAGGCAGATTCAGATACTGTTTATTTCTGTGCTCATTTCATGACTCCAGAATTTAAACTCAACTGCTATTATTTTAGAGAAAACAGTATTTCCTCTACAATTTATTCACATTGAGACATACTGTACAGTGATATCTGTAGGAGACAGAAGTCAGATAGTACTCAGCTCTATGCTGATACCTGTGGGAAAGAGAACAAATATCAAATATGTACCTGCAAGTCTTCCACAATTCCATTTGTAAGGGATAGACCTGCAACTTCTGTAGCCTTGACATCTAAATGATTGCACTGTAAATGGAGTTTCGTTGCATATGTAAACATGATTCTCTTACTTAAATTCAATTACCTTCTACCATGATGGTTTCTGTTTCCCGATTAAAGTTAAATCCAGTATATCAAGGATTATTGTATTGTGCATATGACCTGCTTCTTTTATAATAAACTATATTTATAGTCTATTTGGGGCTCATATGAATACTGTAGTGGGCTTTTTCCCATAAAAAGAAACCATTACATTTTAATTTGATATATTTTTAATTTTTTATAACCTTGTTAAAAGAACAGATGGTGGGGAAGTATTTGTTTAGTCTTCAACTGTACTGTATCTTGGAATACTGCCTTGAAAATGTATAGAACATTTACAGGTTTGTGACTTTAAAAAAGGAAAGATTAATTTATTTTTCATTCAAAGAAATTCAAATATGAAGTCATCATTTAGTTTCAGTCTTTGGCACTTCATGTATAATCTTATTGGAATATGTTTTGACCTTTGTGGTATGGAACAAACAAATGGCTTTGAAGAATAATTAAAATGTTTTTGTTTCAGAAATATAAAATAAATCTTTGTTTCCTCTGAGTGCTATTGAGTGTGCAGTTAATATCTTTTTTTTGTAGCATTGCATGTGCAGTATACTCAGAATAAGCTTTATACACCTTCCTAATTTGGTAAAATGAAGTTTACCAGTACTACAATCCGGCTCCCTCATTTTTATTTGCTTAGGTGAAAATCTGGTTGTTTGAGGACATCTTGAAAATGTCCAAGCTTCAATCCTCTAGCTCTCTTCAGAGAAAAAAAATCAATGAGCTGTTACAAATTAACAGTATCCAAAACAAGAGCCATTGAGAGAACGAATGATTCTTTTTACAGGGAAAATCAAATGGATGTCTACATAAGACAAAGACAAGCTGATAATTTTGTTGTCGGGGAGACGAGATGCCTAGTCAGTGCGTCACTGCTCACTCAGCTTGACTTCCAGTGAAGCTCTAAAACAGCGAGTGTATGAGGAACTTCCTAGGTCAAAATAATGAGTATCTCTTCATGAATATTTATGGAAATACAGGAGCCATCTGTCAACTGTAAAATTAAAAAAAAAAGATAAACAAAAGCAAGAATCTGCTTTTCAATTTAAACAAATATTCTGGTGCATAAATTAAGAAAAAATGACTTTATTAAAACAGAATGCACAATCATGACCTTGTTTAAGGCTCTCAAGTGAAGAGAGTAGATGGGACAAGGGTGGATACCATTCTCACCTTGTTAAAAGGGGTCTTTCTTCCCCTTGTTAAATTGGTTCGTTTTTTGATGATCACATTAATAGAACTTCAAAGATGTCACTCAGGTTTTTTTAAACCTTTTCAGTCACTTCCCAAAAGGATGATGTGCTTGAGTATCCCAAGACTGATGATACTTTTAAGGAGGATCAAAAAATCCTGCATTGTTAGATAACAATAACAGGAAATATTCCTGAAAAGAGCCTGCATTTTGCACCATGAGATCTTGTAAAGGTCTTTGACAGATACAGATAGTTAACAAGGGGTGGTAAGAAACACACGTACAGAGAATCTGACTCTCAGTAGCTAAGCCAAGTTAGTACTGAAATAATGGACTACTAAGGAAAACCAGGCTGCTGCTACAAGTGGTATTGGAGGCACTTTTCCTTCTGGAACAGGATTTCCAAACCAATATGGTGACCAGAAATACTATACAAGAGGAGGTGTCATTCTTCTCCATGAGATGTTAAGCCAAAATCCTGAGTACTTGATCATTAAAGATCTCCATGGCACTGCTCAAATGATTAGGGAACTTAATCCTAGTCTCACGTCAAACATTCCACTCTGATCTGTTGCTGCAGCAAAGCTTGGAGCAGCTCTTAATTTACAGGATCCTTTCTTCAACTCGACACCGAGTTGTTCTGATATTCTTGCCCATGGCAGTTCCTCTCACCTAGTCTGAAAAACATGACAATTAACAGTATAAGCATAATCAGTTGCATACACATACTTGGACTATCGCCTAGTAAAACCTAGTTTAAACAGTGGATTGTTTTGTAACTGCTCCCGACCTAGGCTTGTAAGGACATCAGTGAGAAACACAAAGCTTCATCCTTTGGCTCCAGCTCTCACATAAGGCATTGTGGAGGTTACCGATCAGTGAGTGGGGTCAAAGGAGTGTGCCTGCCATTCCTCATTCTTCCTATTCAACAAGAGTTGGTGCTCTGGGTCAAGATGAAAAGAAACCATTGCTGACTTCAAATTGGGTGAGTATAAATTGAAAGACAGAAAATTGTTAAGAAACAGCACACACGCCGCAGCGGTTCAAATTAAAACTTCCATTTTAAAAAATCCATTAAACTTAAGGTAATATGCTGACTTCATTACCTCTCCAGTTATATACAATGAGTAATGTTACATTTAGTGGAGTGGGTAATGAAGGCATCTAAAAGATATTTCTCTCTTTGAATCAAAGCTACAAGATTTAATTACTCCAGTTTGAGAAAAATAAGACATGACTGAACATGTGGAACAAAACGTTTATGCCGCCTGAGACATGGTTTGTGAGAAAGCAATCACCAGCTACTGCCTGGTGACCTTGATAACTATCTCAAGCTGTTTGCTTGTGGTTCTTAATACTTGGCTGTTATGTGGTGCCTTGTATTTAAGCCTCCATGAAGGCGAGACGATTTAAGCTCCCAATATCAGAAGTGGATTTCAGTAGAGACATTTGAATGCATAATGAAATATTCTCAAGGAAGTGTCACATTCACATCTGAAAAGAGTTCATTTAGTTTACTGGGGACAGTCTTGTAACACACTCCATTCCCAATAAGGCACACACACAGTAGTACAGTATGTACTGTACTGTTACAGAAGATTAAAAAAAAATGTAGTTCGCTCAAAATCGACAACTTGGAAATGATTTAAAGATCATACTTTTTAATGTATTTGAATAACTTAGAGTAGTATATTTAAACAGTTTTTGAAATGGAGTGCTCGTGAACCACTTGGTGGAATTTTATTTTAACAAAGTTGTTGCTCTTTTTTACAGTGTGCACTGATAAAAATCACAGGAACGAGACCACAGTCTCTCTTCACGTTCAGGTTGAAATGAACTATTTTTTTCCGTCTCTGCACTAGACGGTAATGTAGCTAAAACTGTTTGGTGCCATGCAGAGGTTTACAAAAGAAATACAGAAGTCAACAACATTTGAGCATATACCCTCAACACATAGCCTGCTTTTGTATGTGTGTGGAAAATGAGGTTCAATACTTGGATGATACAGATCAATGCCTTTATTCTGGAGCATTGTTCTTTGATGCAGGTGGCTTTAAGAATTCAGTTCTTTATTAAAATCCATTCTGATGGCGAAGCAACCCAATTTCAAAGTGAAAGGAACGCGGCAGTGGGATTAATCTGGGGGCCTTTGGTTCTGATTTTTTCTCATCTTGAGAGGGACACTTTTGAGAGCTCCTTCCGATCTGCCTGTCCCTGGAACATAGATGCTGTACTTTCAAGTGGTTTTGTTAGATGAAAGAAAGTTTTTGTTGTGCTGCTGAGGAAGGCAAGACAAAGAACAGCTTGTGGTAAAAACGAAGAAGCAATGATGTGATGCAGATGCTCACAGTGTTTATCCTTTTCCAGCAGCAATCAGGTTTATCTGAAAAGATGGTGTAAAAAGAAATGATAATGCAATGTTAACAGCTATGATTGAACAGATATTTATATAGAGAGTTTTATTAATTGTATATTAGATTTCATGTTAAATGAACTGATTCTGTGGTTATTTCAGCAAGGTGGAACAAGTTTATTTTTCTGATTATAACACTGGTTAGGTTTTTGATGATGAACAGGAGAAACTGTGTCTTAAAGTAACAATTGGTAGATTAATGTGAGGCACAATACAGAATTGTCACACTCACATGAAAAAAAAAATATAATTCATAAAAAATATGTTATAGTTTTTTGTTTGTTTTATTATAATATATATTTTGACCAACAGAAAACTAAAACAAACATCAGAACACTTCAAAAAATGGTGTAAAGGTTTCAGGACTGTTGCTATTTTATTAGCTTCCCTTTTAAAAAAAATATGATTGAAAAATTGGTGAACATTTAGTATGTGTTATTTTTGTGCTGATTGATTTACTGTGAAATATAATAATTTCCATAAGCACTTTTTTTCTGTGAGCATTAAACACAGGTTTGACCCCCCCACCCAAAAAAAAAGAACTTTTAACTATGGCTAAATCTTAGTCTTCCTTTAAATGTACAGCACCTTCTACTATTTATACAAGGGTCTAAAAGTTTGAAGAACTTAGTTTTCCTAAAAACAAATTTCTATTGTGGGTTCACTGGACTGTAGAGTCTTGGAGAATGCCTCATTTAGTCCCTGTTGTACACACCCTGATCAGATGATGCAACTGACTGACATTTTGAGCTTTTGCATCTTTGTTTGGTCAGTTTGGCTTTTGACTTTCACATCTTTTACAAATTTCATAAAAGACACTTCCTTGAGAAAAAATCTTAGATGCTTTTTAGAGTTTTTTGGGATAGTTTGTGTGAGGCAAGAAAAAAAATGAGCTGGTAAGAGGCCCATCGCAGAAATTAGTGGACAGTGAAGAGACAAAAGAATTGCACTACCCACAAGGCACAGTGTTCTCTCTTTTATGCTTCCATTTACAAGAAGTTAACCTTGAAAAGAACTTAACCCCAGGGAATTGACAAATAAAGATGGGCTGCCTTGCCTTTTCTGTTCAATTTAACTACATTATTCTTCAGTGTTCACTGTCTTTGTAGGATATACACAGTGCCCTGTAGATAAAGGAAAATGCCACTTTTTATGTTTGGGCAATTACAGTAACTCTTAAATAATTTTTTTGAGAAATTATTGATTTTTAAATTGGTTTGTTTGGTTGGCTTGGCTACAAAAAAAGTAGTTTATGTTTGTTTTTATATTAAAATATCCCAACCTCAGGTTTTTCAATCTACTGTATCTAGCATCCCAATTTCAAAGAGGGATATTGTTTCTTTGCTGACACACAAATATGATCAAGGGAGGACATGTCCTGCAGCATTATTGTTTAGCCAGATCATGTTCCTACCCAATTAACCTTGTGAGTGAAAGGTGGCAACATTCATAGATGTGAAGTTCTTGACTCTGAATTTGTTGGTTATTGCTGTCAAGTTGAATAGCACTAAGAGGCTCTGTGCTGCTGTACTGTATATAACAGTCTCAGTTCAGATTCCAGGTGGGAATTTCCGTGTTACTTTTGAGCAAGGTACTTCTCTCAGTTTCCTCACGCGAAATGTTCATTATTACAGATGAATACACCCAAAACAGTTATCAATAATTATAGAAAGAATACCAGAACCATCTCATTGAAGCTGCCTCCATGGGATTGAGTAAGAAATGTTTGATGACAGATGAGTAAGATAGACTCATGCTGCCCTCCTCTGTTTTGTAAATTTCCAAAGGTTGTTTTGAATCCTGAAAGCTTACTGAAATAATAACATTTTCTGTATAGGTTTTATTGTATAAAAATGTATTGTATTTTGGAAACTTTGGTTGTAAATAAGTTAAATTTTAAAAATGCTATTATTTCAGTAAGCTTTCGGGATTCAAAACAACCTTTGGAAATTGACACAATTTCCCCAGATCCTCACTAACTTTTACAGATGCACTACAGAAAGCACACTGACAGGCTGCATCACAGTGTGGTATGGCAACTGCAGTACTGCTGACCGCAAAGCCCTACAGCGGGTGGTGAAAACTGCCCAGTCCATCACTGGGGTTGCCCTCCCATCTATACAGAACATTTATGACAGACAGTGCTTGAGGAAAGCTCTAAGCATCATCAACTCCACACATCCCAGTTCAGACTATATGACCCTCTACCATCTGAAAAACGGTATCGGAGCATTCGGGCCCGGACTACCAGACTCAGAGACAGTTTTCACCCCCGCTATCAAACTATTAAACTCCCAGCCTCTCTCACTCTCACCTCATCTCTCACCTATGATCTGAACCTCACAGTGCCTTCTGTCTTACCAAAAACTCACACATTGAAATCTACCTCTACCTTATATGTCAAAATGCTCACTTATATGCTCACTCCCCATAATTTCTATCCTTTTATTTCATTCTGTTGATCCATGTTTTTTTGCACATCTGATGTTGTTTTTGCACATTACCTGTTACCTTTTTGTTGTTTTGCACATTGCCTGTTGTTGTTTTGCACACTGCCTGTTGTTGTTTTTGCAAACTGCCTGTTGTCTCTGTCTTTCTTTTATAATACAATTGTATTGTTGTTGTTTTTTTTATGTACTACGTATCGTCTGAGAGCTAGCTAAATAGCATTTCGTTCTACCATATACTGTACCTGTATATGAGTATAATGGCAATAAACTTGAACTTGAACTTGAAGTTAAAACTGAAAGAATAAATAGGTTTAACATCAAAATAAAGACTCTGGTTAGTTGACTAGATTTTTGTAGATTGGCATTCACCTTGTCCATATTAGAACTCTGTAAAAAGCAATTACGTCCCTGAAAGTGCATTTATGTATGGAACGTATTCCGCTGGAGGGAGAGAGAAAAATCTATTAGCTTCCATGTCCACTTAATGGGAAAGTCATCCACAACTAGGAGGCCTGGTCTGATCTTGTAGACAACATGCATAAATGATGAAAAGATTGTCACTCTGAATTTATGTTGTGTGGAAATGTGTTTGCATTGCATGTCCCACTGGGGTGTCTAATTTCTCAGACTATGAGAAAGTGAAAGAGAGAAATATAAATGGCATTGTGCAGAATACCCTTCCTCAATAAGTCACACAACTATCACACCAAAGCTTTGTTTTTTATTGCTATGTTTATTACTTAAACATTAACTACAGTGTCATACTGTGTGACAAATACTGTGCCTGAGATAAAGCCTAATCTTTGAATTGAGTTGTGCTTTGAACATTATGCTTATAACTCTATTTTATGCTCTGTATTGTGAATCAATGCTTTATCAGCCACCTAAATCAGAGATATGCTGTTGATTGTAATATGTTTTATTAATATTTTATTTCTCTTTTCTATTGCTGTGACTTTTGAATGCATTGCCTTTCTTGGTATAAATGTGAAAAAGTATTTCTCTGAAACCTACTCCATTTGTTAAAAACCACATTTGATCTAGTTATATTTGTTACATAAGGTTTTTTTTGGAGGGAGGGTTGTGAATGTCAACTTGAAGTACATAATAGGTGGGACACACAGTAAAACAATAATATGTCACAATGTAAAGATTATAAAATTGAAAGGATACCATGTCAGCCTGTGCATTGTCTGTGCTTTGTTCTGTTTTTTTTATTCCACTTTTCAAGCAAGCTTACTGTGTTTCTCCCTGCCTTTACCTACCCCTTTCTTCGGGGATTAAATTTAGTAAGTCAATAAGAATCTGGAATCTACTCATACCAAACAAATTAACTGGAAAACTGCATTCAAAGACTGTTCTCAATTGTGCCTCAGCTAGGGAAGGAAAAGTGTCTTGAAAAAAACTAGATCACTACTTCTTTCAATACAGGGTTCTGGGGGAGCTGGAGCCTATCCCAGCAAGCAACCAGTACAAGGCAGGATACAAGCACACTCTCACCAGAGATAGGTTTCCCAGAAGCCAGTTGTCCTACCAGTATGTCTTTGGACTGTGGGAGGAAACCCACACGAACATGAGGATCGGGATACGAACTCCATGCAGATAACATCACAGGTTTGGAGCAACACCCAGGGCCCCGGTGCTGCAAGACTGCAGTGCTAACCTCTGTGCCACTATGCACACCATAAATACTTTAGAAGTACCATGTACAGTAAATTCTTTTAAAAAGTTGTTTAGAACAGATGTACAGTAAGAGACTATTTTCAGGATTAGTAAGGAATAATTTCTCAAAACTTAGTAATACAAAATACAATATTTTGTTTAATGTTTAAATACATTTGTAGTCATTAGTTTCAAAATGGCAAATGTCTGGACTTGCAAGGCTCCAGCCACACTTTAAACAAGTGCCATACCTGGGACCAGAAGCCACTCGGGGGTCCCCTCTTGATTTTGTTGTATAAGACAAGTTTAAATCGACCATTCCTCACAACAGAGAAGGAAGTGAATGTGTTGCAGAAAAGGAGATCCTGTTTGAAACCCTGGATCCCTCAGCTGTGCATGTGATACAGTATATCACAAACAGCTTTTTACTACTTTGCATTCAGTGAACAATATTCATTTCTTTTCCTTATTTTTGTGTTGAGAACTCTGCTCTGTAAAGATCAATGTGGTGGCTCTTGAGACAAATTACTCCCTGCCAATACTGAAGAAGTCAGAAGTGTAATCGTTTGCTGGTCATTAGTGTCTTCTAAATTTCCCTGAAGATCTTATATTGGAGTGCTTAGAATTATGGAAAACAAGGCAACTTGTGATCTCTTCCCCACTGCTCTGAACAGCGAGTCTCATTTACACTCCAGATGGGTATACAAGATGCAAACAGCTCTTGTCCCATGATGCCCTTAATGCACAGTGTAACTTTGTAACTTGTAAAGTTGGTAACTTTGATAAGGCCTATTCAGCAATCACATTAATTTTGCTGTTAGCAGCAGTGAATTCATTTACAATATAATACAGTTTCTACGTACTGTACTTGTACAAGAGGTGCTCTTTAACTTGAAAGGTATGTTAGAATAGTGAATTTAAAATGAGGATATTGCTTTAGTTGTTTTTTTTTAAAGATGTGAACTTTACAGAACTGAACATTACTTTCCTTGTGGATGGTACTGTAGATCAAACTTTGAGTAATAGATATCACTGGCCAACAGAACCCTATTGTTGAGGCTGTAAGGCTAGGAAGAAGCCAGTTTTAAATAAGGTTAGTAAAACAAGGTACCCCATTAAATGGAAACAAGGACATGAGCTAAAAACTGAATAGGATGAAACAGCTAGGAAGGACTTATCTATTTAATGTGAAGTTTAACAATAACCAAACTGAGAAGATTCGGCTATCATGTTTTAAACGGGTAAGAACATTTATTTGAAATATTTTAGTAGATAATAATATCCCAGCAAAACAGTTTATGTTGTATAAAATGATATAGTATATATATTTAAAATCAATTTATATCATTTTTCTTCATTTTGCAAGTTCATTTTCTTTTTTATTTCAGGGTAAGCATCAAGACAAGACATCAAGACTGAGAATAACTGATGAATATTCTGTAAAACATGCAATTTTGTGTATTATTGGTTAAATTTATTTTTTATCATATCTCCCCTACATCTGGATCCACCAATAGTGTTTTGGTGTTTGCTCAACCAACAATCACACAGGCAGAATGAGGAAGAATGGATAAGCTATTGTGGCCTGTGAAGTACAGGAGGTTCAGGATTGATTGGAGGAGAGATGTGTCCTTCACTCGTGTCACCAGTAGCAGGTGCTTGGGAAGTCATTGTTTCACTGAGAGAGGTCTGGCTGACTAATTTCAATTGTATTGCTAATACTGAGCCAGTAATGTGAGCCAGTTAGCCATCATTGTGGAAATATTGGTCACAATCACCTAGTGATATGACATAGACTCAAACCGGCAATATCTGGATCACACAGCCCAGCTTGTGTTCATGGAGCTTTTAATGGTTGAGCCACACATGGACACTTATGTTGTATTTCTGTGGTTCTCTTTGTTTCCTGATTCATTTTTTATTTTCAGGTCAATAAAGTATCAAACAAGCCATAAAGACAGATGGATTTGGTCAATTTTCTTCCACGTTAAAACAAGTTGCTTTTTTCTGTCTGAAAGCCCTGTATAAACACCATATGCAAGGACTTTTTGTTAGCCGAGGGTTTATACAGCGTATGTGAGAAGCATATTGTCATAACCAGTGCATCAGTGATCTCTGCCTTGGGGTAAACTGTCAGCAGCAGTTTTATGTTAACAGTAAAGAGAAGCTCTTGGAGTTGTTAAGAGCACTTGCTGTTTGCCTTTAAGACAACAATTCTGTTTTCATATAAAGCACCGATTTAAAATGAGCTATGCCAGTTTTATGGGCCACTGTTATCCAAAGCCTTTCTAAATCTTGTGCATACCGTTTAAAGCAGTTAATAACAGTAACCAATCCATATGGATTCCACACCAGTTTGACAGTGTTTCACTAAAGCTAAACTAGAGCATAGGATTCTCATGTGTAAGTGAATTTATGCTGCTCTTTTATGGTGAAGTAATAGAGTAATACAGTAATACAAAAGTGTTTGCATTTTTTTTTAGTTCATTATTTAACAACTCAAATATAATTTTCTTTCTTATCTCCTTCTAGTAGTGTAAGCAGCTGGACTCTGTGAAAGTTTTAAGCTTTAAGGGCAATTTTTTAACCTTCAGTTTATGAGTTTATTAGTCATTTATATGCACTTGCTCCAGAGAGTCACCTTTTGCATCAAAGGACTGGTGCAGACAAAGCCTTCAAAGGAAAAACCACAGCTCTCCTGGAGATCAATTTGGTAAGAGACAGGGAAGCTGAGATGTACAATCCTTCTTTGGATTTTCATCATCTTCCAATAAAATTTAAAGTCAATCCAAATACAAAGAGAAAGTTATTAAAACTTTGAAAATGACCCTTTTGGGGCTTCCTTAGAAAGGGCTGCACATTTGTGTCATTTCTGTCCATTTTGCTCACTAAACTTGCATTTTTCAATATAGAATACTGTGTATACTTTATAAAATTTCTTTGTAATACTGGATACTGAAACCTTTCTAAATATGGGATGCCTACACACACTAATAAACGCATAACAATATAGTGCTATGTAATGATTATAGCAAGTTCTGTTATGAAACAGCAATTCACATTATCACGTTAACTGATTTGTTAACGTTTATTTCCATACTAAGACAAGTCTATTTATTTTCACAATGGATAAGACCGATGATCTTACCAATCCAATCAACTTAAGTTAGAAAATTCTACAAAATAAGTAAATAAAACACAATGATTTTCAGAAATTATTGTATGAACGCTATTATCCATACCTATTTTTTAAAAAAGTAATCTGAACATAATAATAATTTTAATGGAAAAAAGTGTCTTTATTCTATTCATGCTGTTAGAAAATAATATATTAAATTCTTTTTTGCTAAATATAACACTACTAATTGTATAGCACTTCTAAGCACTAAAATTACCAACTGTCTGTGGGTAGCTATAATTGTTATAGATTTAGGTCAATTGCAATCTAGACCTCAGGCATCACAAACTTTTTTTTGCAAAGCAAACCTTGTGGATCTGCGTTTTGTATTCAGTGTCACCTCCCTTCCTTCTTTGGAAGTCAATATGGCTGTCCTCCTAGAAGGCTTAGCATTTCATTAATTTTATCACCACTGTCAACTTATAACTAATGAATAACCTTTCTTGCATTTAGCAATTTGCTGTCTCTGACTATAAGGACAGGGATACTCCAGGATTATACATGTGGTTTCCAGGCAAAGGTTGTTAATATTTAAAAGACACATTCTGTGCGCTAAGTAGAAAAACTCCTTGCTGTTTTATTGATGCAGAAAAAGCATTGAGAAAAATTAGAGGGGTCAGGGATTTGTATGGATACTTTAAATTGTGTCACAGAGGATGTAGGACAGTGTAGGTCGCGATATTTAAAAAATGTTTTTCTGTGGTATTTACAGTATGTTGCAGACCACTTCTATCTTAACTAATATATGTTTAAAAATGAAAAACCACTGCAACCATAATGTGAAGTGCATATTATTTCTTAATGTAGAGTACAGAAATCTATTTAATAAGAAGAAGTGAAATGAAGATGGGAAACAATTGTGAATGCAATGAACACTTTACCATATTTACATCTCAGCTCAGAGCAGAGAACAAGGAAGGAGAGAAAGGTATTTTCTGAGTTACTCACACAATGTTTGACACATTAGTCTGGACACACCGTGTGGAGCGAAGGCATATCCCTCACTGACACCACCACAGGCTTGCAGGGATCCATATCAGAAAAGGCTATGAACAGGCATTATTGGCATGGGAACTGTTATGCAAGCATAATATTTCACTATATAATTGAATTGTATTAAAATCCAATTATTCCCCACATCATTGATCTGGAGTAACTGCCGTATTGGATACAAAAGCACATTTTTCCCAGTTGGCATGATGGTAACATTCTGTTGGTAAGTCACATAAAAAAATAACATGAACTTAAAAGACTACACTGAATATTTGAACAAAATTAATTTTCTTTTATTACTCCCCTTTTATATCTCTTCATTGTTGGCTACGATGTAAAAAGAAATTAGTTTCTGTTTAATTGAAAAAGCAAAAGGGGGGGGGAAGGAGAGTCAAAGGGTTCTGGAGTGCTTGCAAGTTTAGCATTACCCTACCCAAGAAAGATCCATGGCCTGGGGAAGCCTGGTTGTAGTCTGCCATTGACGACAACACACCTGAATTTGCAAAACACGAATCACAGAATTCAGCAATCAGAGTTACACACTCATGATTCCCACTTTGTCGTTTATTTACAGAACCGGAGATCAGCCAGATTCTAATGATTAATAAAATATGCTGGATTATGCATCTTTCTTAGGCACAAAGTAAATGCAGCGCTGAAAAAAACCTTCCCTTGCTAGTTTCAGGGAGAATGCATCATTGATCAGAATTCATTCTGACATGTTTTGAATCAGACCTTCTGTTTTGAGCACGACCTTCTGTTTGGGTGTTGAATGTTGAAGATGAGCATGATACAGTATGCTGTCTTCTTTTCCCTGCTGATAGGAACAAATCACAGTAACTGTTTGAATTATATCCCATTTTATACTAGAATTGTACTTGTATTCTACCCACAGAGTCCAACACAACAGCCAGTTTGCAATTAGGAGTTAGCGGTTCTCAGACATTAACAAACCATCAGACAAGTAAAGGATAACACATGGTTTGTTTGTTCATTTCCTCTTAATTTTGTTAATGTGAAAGATGTACTTAACTTTTAGAGATTGTTAACCTCCAAATGGGGCAGAAAAATAGTTAACATCTTGCTATGAATAGAGATGCATTTTAATTTTGGTTTAACAATGACATCTTTCAGTGCTTTCACTTAAAAATAACTAAAAACGATTCTACAGAGAAATGGGACATGTTCAGTAGAAACATGTACAGTAGGTCATAGGGGTTGTTTTACTAAAGGTTAAAAAAAAGAATGCATTTATTAATACATTATTTTTTAAACGCTCGCCACACTGTACAAAACCAAAGGCAATACCCATTACCAAAATAAAAAAGAATGAATAACAGAACAGTAAATTGACCCAATAATTTCAAAAAATAAAAATGTCGACAGTCACAGAGTCTCTAAAGACTTTGGAAAGTGAATTCCAGAGTTCAAAGCAGGTTGAATGTTACAAAATCTTCAAATATAAAATCTGAAATAAACAAAAAATGAAGATGAGCAAAACCAAACATTTTTGAATATTCAAATATCCATATTTTTTCTTTTGTGATTTGTTTTGTTAACAAAGAACATTTTTATGCCTTTGTACTTATAATTTGCCAAACATTTATATTCATTTTAACAAATCAGAATTCCTCATACCTTAACAATTATTTATTTAAATTTAACTTAGTGTATAGCAGGGACACAGTGGCATTGTAGAATTTCCATTTCTGTGTAGCATCAGGCTCTGTATTACATTGTGAAATGACTACAAAGTTCTGCATTTGCACATTAGGAAAATTATATTTCTATATACAGTATTCTATATATTATAATACATCTTCTTAATATGATTAATGCAGGTTAAGTACAGATTTTGTTAATAAATAAGAAATACATTTTTGCAATGCTGATTTTTCAACCTCAACACCCTTTTGGACCTGGTTTGAAATGTAAGAACATAGTTTATGCAGCAGTAAGACAGTAAAAGACAAAAAGAGAATGAAATAACATGAAATACGTAAGCATTTTTGAGAATCTGTGTTATCATTAGTGCAAGACAAACAAAAGGGCCCCGTTGCATTAAACCACAATCAGTGTGGAGGAGCACTGACACACAATGCCAAGTTAACACCAAGACCAGTGAATGAGTTGCCTGAGTAAGGGCAGACAGGCTAATCTGAAATATTTGCATTGAAATCTGCCCAGCAACTAAATTTCTTTGAGGGGAGCCCATCCACTTCACCGTGAAATTCCTTCATCCTCAGAGAATGCTGTCTTACCCTGACACAAATTAATGAGTCTTCCCTCTTACCATGGGCTGGGCCATTCGCGTGACCTTAGGCCTGGCAGTTTGAGCACCCTGATAATGAGGGAAGTGATCCCATCACATGGGCTTTTGTAAAGGGGAATGTTCAAGGATGTGACTAGTGAAATAAAGCCGGACTTTTATCCCAGAGGCTCACTAGGCTGAAGCTTAGACTTGGGCAAGAGCTTAATGTTAATCGAACCGAGAATGTGTTTCTGAACCCCTCGATAGAGTATATTTCCATCTCAGGGTTGCCCCCCAGTGGTGCTGGTACCCCATTTTTACAGCTGGGTGCACAGTACTGATTGAGGTAAACTCGGGGGTACAGCAGCTGTGACTGAAGCACAAACTCAAACCCACAAATTCCAGTTAGTAATCCAGAACCCTGATTTATGCTGAAGTATTTGTCTGAAAGGCAAAATAAACATTGCTTAAAATAGGGTTATCTACCTCCTGTTGACATCTGCCCATTTTTCTAGGTCTCTTTAAAGGGGACCTACAGTCCCAATTTCATTGACCAATTAAATCTCGGCAACAAAATAAATTCATGGACATTATAGGAAAATTTTACAAATTCTGAATTAAGCACAAAATCGTGAACTATGTGAGAGTACTGTATGGTCGCCATGTTGCTGTAAACGGCTGGTCTCTCCATGGGTGAGAACGAGAGTTGGTGAAGCTTTTGATGTGAAGTAACCCTTCCTGCTCAATAGTTACTGTAATGACTAATTTACTGTGATGTATGAGCGAATAAGTACAGGTTTCACCATAGAAATGGTCAAAAGTGATCTGCTGAGTTAACATGTAAGAAGAATTTGTAGGCAATGCCGGCTCGAAATCAAGGACAATATTTCCATTGGATTAAAAGAGATGTATTCACTAGCCTGCTTCTTTATTATGTAATAAGGCTGCATCATGACACTAGTTTTATTGCCTCGTTTTGAATTGCAGAATATGGTGCTATGCATACCTAGAAATTTAATCTATTTCATGAAGTAAATTGGAGGTTTTACAAGTTACTGTGTACATTTTACTTCTATTGTGGTTTGAAATGCACTTATCAGTGCTGATTTATTCTAACCCCAGAATATAAGAATAGTGTTGCAGTTCCCTCTCAGTTTGGCTACTATTTCCTCAGGCAAACAAGTTGAACACTGTCTACAGTACCTAATTTGTCTCTCTATCACATTCTTTAGGATCTAACTAAACTACTGAACTTTATTAATGGGAAAAAGAAAATTGATGTTTTTGCTCAGACATTTAAGGTGAATTTATCCCTTTTCCAGGTATTGTATGTTGTGGATGTAAACCCCTCTCAAGCTGAGAATCCATCCCCATTCAGAGAGCAGCACTATACATCTTTCATATAAACAAAGCTGAAGTCCATGATACAAAGGACATATAAAATAGAACCAGTACTATGCATTAAACCACCTCACTCTCTTTTAATTAAAATAGAGATCTAGGAAGTGATATTGTGGATGTACAGTACTAAGGCCAGGAATTTATACAAAGTGGTGAGTGTGGCACTGATTTATATATTCCAGACTATTTTCTTAAACTGGACACCTTTTCAATTAAAATCCATCAACATCACCTAAAGCTACAATCGTCTTAATGAGTGGTAACGAGAAAAATCCACAAGAAAAGCAGGAATTGTTTTTTTTTTGGGCTAATCAAGTGGTATTTTATCACGCACAAGCAATTTAAGCCCTCTTTGAAGCTTTTATCCTAGGGAATGTCTAAAGTTGGAATTGTTCTTCTGGAAACTAACAATGAGGGTGGGAATTGCTGTCAATGGTAAGATGACTTCAGAAAGTTTTCACTTGTTTCTCCAAGGACTGAAATGTAAAGCATATATATTTGTAAGCATATATATTTAAATACATATATTTATTTGTAAAGAAATGAAAAAATGCTTCATTGTTGCATGTACTATAAATGACAAAACAGTATTTCACTACACTAAAATATATTATGTTATACATTTAAAACCTTTCCATTGTTCTTTTTACAGTGCAAAATATGTAAAACACAGGTTGAAATAAAAAGTTATAAGTTTCAATACTCAACCAAAGTAAAAAAAAACATTCTAGAAAAAGAAACACACCTGAGACAAGATAACGACAAAAATCTTTCCCCTATAAATGAATGCTGCCTTTTTTTTCGAAAACACGTGGAATACATTCATTTTAACACCTCCAGAAAAAAAAAGGAAATTAATTTTTAATCTATTTTCCCCTTTGCTAAAGAGGAGAAAACATTTTAAAGAGTATATCCTGGAGCAATCCAAACCTGCTCTCATTATGGCTCGTGACAAAACGTTTAATAAAGATTAGAAAACAGTTTTGTTACATGTTTGCAATTAAACACACCCTTTGCTCCAGGTAATGTCGAAAGATGATATATGATTTTTAATGTTACAAGGCACCAATTCAAGACAACCGTCTTGTCATAGTACCAGAATTTACAAGAAGCTGATTTAAGGACAACTGTATATATGAACATTTCATGCAACTTGCCTAATGCATTCTTATTGCTCAAAAGATCATACTTTATGGAATACAGAAACATCAAACTATATTTGAAGAATCACTCATCCTAGTTAAGGTGAGAATTAAGAGTAGCACTTGAAAAGACTTACGTGCTTGAATAGTAATTACAGTACCTCTTTATTCTAGCATACTGCTACAGGAAAAATAACTGTCTTATGACTTCATATTCCACATTTTGATCCTATAAAGTGAAAGTTAGAAGTCTTGAACATATATTATTATATATTATAATTAATATAGAGTATTAATAACTGGTACAGACTTACAGTATATAAATCAGACCAAGTATCAATTCTGTATCCTGTATCATTGTGTTTGGACAAAAAAGTACTTTTTATATCCATAGTTCTGATGTCAGAATATAGCAGCATTACATTGAAATAGATTCTGTGAGGATTCTGTTAAAGGTTGCTTTTTATTAATTTGTCATATAAATGTAAATCAAATGGTAGATTCTCTTGACTAAAAAAGCCACCTAATTAAATTAAAGTCAAATAAATTGTAGATAGGTCTAGATTCTAAAGGCCGATTCTACTCCAAACACTGAAGTCACCCATGTAAAGCACAAGTCTATTTTTGACACCCCACAACAGTGTCAGGTAGATCCTCACCTGCTGGTATTACAGCTCTTGACAGACTTTCTTTACAACATTCTAACATCATCTGTTTCTCATGTTGCACAGATGTGCAATATTTTGGAACACTTGAACTGTCATGCACAATGGCTCATTTTCTCTTTCCCCCGGAGAATGGGAACAACAATTTGCAAAAATGTTGACTTTAATGTTATTAGTCAAAATAATACATTGAAACCCCTTCACTTTCAATAATAATAATAATAATAATAATAATAATAATAATAACGTCATCATCATTGTTTATTGTATTGCACAGATACTCAAGAACCTACAAATTAAATTATTATAGTGCTCAGTAGAACTTCTAGTTCTTTTTATGATCTGAACTTTATTTTTCCTGTTTAATTTTTGGAAATGTTCATTTGATATACAGTACAGTATACAATCATGCAGTACCATCATGGATACTTACAGTACTTGCACAGGTAAAATTGCCAGTACTACCGCAATGCTTGTGGTTGTCACTTTGTCACATGTTTGTCTAATTCTTATAAGGCAAATGAAGTAGAAACCAAATACTGTATCCTCCAATCTGTTTCTCCTAATAAAATCCAAGTAATAGTCTTTTGCCGCATAAAAGGCATTTATTTAATTAGTGTTTGTGAAAAGCCATACACAACATTCTGATATGAACAGTATGCAATACTTCAAAGCAATTCAACCACTGACCTTTAATTTTATTAAACAAATATTATGCCTCATGTCTACCTTTGATTTTTTTTTTAAATTTGAGCTTACTACTTCATTAAAAAAATTAACTTTGTGGTAGGAAAAGAAATTGTGATGGCTTATGTAGTGCTTCAAACCCCACATGTTTTACAGCTATGTACAGTAATGTCCTGATTAAAACAACATATGGCGGAGGAACATACTGTACTTGAAGGTATGTAAATGATTTCATTAAGGTCTTCATTACACTTAAGCATAACATACTCATGTATTCATAAATAAATAAGTGAAAATAATCCCATATGAAGTACCGTTTAATAACGGTATCTGGAATTCAGGCAGGAGAACTCCTGCAAGTACAGGAGGTGCTTATGAAGCAGTAAATTATTTACATTGCATTATTAGATTTAGGTCTTGTGCTTTGAGGTACCCCTGCTCCCTAAGCAACACTTTGAAGCCTAGCATGCCAACAAACTTTAATCCCTGGGCAAGGAGGCAGTTTCCTGCGACTCTTTGAGCCAAGACAAAAAGCAGGCGGAGGCAAAGGAAGTGGGACGAAATCAAAACGCACAGCACTGATTATTACCGATAGCTTTAAACATCCCTTCCTTTCTATGTGTTTGTTTAGTAATGAATGTTGGTTATTCATCTGGTGGTTTGATGATATGTGAGCTAAGGGTAAATTAGCTGGAATCTGTGTGTGAGCTTTAGTTTCCTCAGTTGTATGTTGGAGATGTACAGAATTGGCTGTCTAGGTCATTACTTCAGCTGATGCTTCCAGGGCAAGAAAAGCCATGACATTTAAGGCATAGAACAAGTACGTATATGTATACTTGTACAGTAATGGGATATAAAATGGAAAAAAGGTTAAATTAATTATTTCTTTGTGAAGCAATCCTGTTTCCACACAGGTATTGCAAGCATATAGGGGATGCTATAACCTTGCACAGGTCCTGTTACAATGAGAATTAGAAGGGTAAGAGCCTACTGTGATCATCTGATTTTTAACAGACAAATAAAAGGCTCTGGACACCTGGAAAATAGGCTCTGGTCACCTGAAAACAAGAGATCATAATTTTCAGATGATGTAAGGCAAGTATGCCCAAATTCAGAAAGTTCTGTATTCTCAATTTAGTCATCAGGAGCACAGTACTCAAGGAAGACAGTTATATTTTATTTTATATACATTAAATTAGCTAAGCTAAGGTTAATTGGCCTTTTTGCAGCAGTTTGCATCCACCAGTAGACTATTCATTAGCGTTTGGGAAGCTTTCATGGGAGCTGGTTGTGGCTCTTAAGTGGACTGAAAGTAGTCAAATTTCACTATTGACAGCTGAATAATTGAGCACAGGTGTCTTTAGGCACACAGTCCAGTTGATATACAGTATATACCTACAGTATCTACTATCTTCTACTATTATCTACTTCACATAATGAAGCAGAGTGGAGCTGTCTAAATTGAAGGCTTTGTGTGTTGACGGTATGTTTCGTTGGGAACAGGACTTACCTCGCTCTGCAGTAAACATGGAAGAATAGGCCAACCTTAAGTCTAGATAATGCTTTACAGAGAATTTGAGGTTTTGTGAGTTTGGTTTAAACAGTGTAACCTTCTCCAAACAAAACAAGTTAAAACAAGACTTCTGTTCTGGAAAATACAGATTTTTGCATATTGCCAGGAGACAGCAATCTAACAGAACTAGTTAAGTTCCAAGCAGACATCTAGAGTAATCCTGCTAATGATATAAGGCATTTTAAAAAGCTTGCTGGACTTTAAAATAATGTATCCTTCGAGAACAGGAGAGGGCATGAAAATAACCCCATTGAAATAATTAAAAAAACATTTAGATTTTTTAAATTAAAGGGTAATAATAGTTTTATTACACAACAAGGCAAATATGTTTCTCCAGAGGACTGGATCACAGCTGGCATACACAGGTTATAGCTTCAACGTATGTTTTAGTGAACCCTAGTTTTATTAAAGTTAAGGTTTTAGTCCTCATTCACTATAAATCTAAGCTATTAGCAAATTGTGTATCTCCTTTTTATAAAGCTCTTTTTGCATCATGATCTTCAGTATTATGTTTCAAGAAACACTGGGTGTTTTGATGTAAGGTCACACATTATCACTTTGTCAATAACCAGTTAGTTTCATTCTGAGATTTGTTCCTTTATTTATGGTATAGTTTTCATAACTAACTACAGTTTATCCATATTTCATCAGATCTTAATAGTTATTAAGATCTGCAACAACAGACACTTGCAATCTGTCGTACAGCCATATTATGAAAGCAGTTTGGAAAACACTTATTGGAATACAAAGGGGCATTATTTGTTTTCTGAAACACAAGGACCGAAAGTACTGCCTTGCTTTTTGCCTCATAGCTTCTTTAAATTAGACCACAGGTTATCTGAAGGCAGAAACCTCTTGCAGAAAGCATGTTAATTAACCATTTATATTTTGTTCATTGAGGGATCAATTGAAAATTTTCTGTTTGCCTGAAAATAAACCACTTAGACCCATTGTACACTTTTAATTGGTCATTGGAAAGCAATCGTTATTTCCTTAACGTGTGCTCCAAAGAATTCAATTTGCAAGGTACAACTTTGAAGATAATTTAGCAATATTGTTTTGTGCAACATAGCCCACATAAAGAACATTGGAGGGTAAACCTTGCTCTCATAAAAGTAATATTTCTTAACTTCAGAAGCCTGTATTTATTTTAGAAAAAGTAGTTTGGAGTACTTTGGATATAAAGTTTTTATTTTTATGTAAATTGTCTTATAACTCTAGACTATCAAAGATTCAGTGTACCTAAATACCAAGATGTTTCTGCTTTCTGAATTTTTGAAATCGGAAAGTATTTAACATTTATCTTAAAGTGTATTTCCTAGATAATTCATAAAAACCTGTTAACTACTGCCAGGAGGAACAGATGTTCTATGAACACAGAAGAGGATTAATTAGCAAGCAAATGTTTTATTTAATAAGAAGAATTACATTTAATAATCAGTGAGAAACCTTGTCTGATATAGGCCTCCTTTTGTTAGCAACTGTAAAGCTTGAGAGGCCATTCTTTTGAGAGTAATTCTAGGCAGCTTAAACATTATGTTTTTTATTTTGACAGGTTAAGGATGCAAGGTAAGAAAAAGCAGTAGTCTTACCTTGACAGACCACGCTTTGCTCATAAGCTCTGTCTTGCTTCTTTATTAACCCAGAGGTAGTGCTTCTTTGCCTGTTTGTATCGATGAAAAGTCAAGCAAAAGAAGCTTGTCTAGCACACACCTGGCTAGGCCTTAAAAATGCTTCAGCTAAATTAAAGTTCCCGAGTTCATGTAACATTCAGTACTCAGTAACATCTGCTGAACAAGTTCATTGGGCAGAAAGAAGATTTGATTGGAGATTATACCTGCACCTTTAAGATGGCCATGTATAGCTGGTTCTACAAAAAATATTTTTAAATGAAGACTCCATATTAACAAAAATGCCATGGAAGAGTATCGTTGAAAACTATTACTAATAAAAACTAACAAAATCAAAGGTTCAATGGACTACTGCTTCAAATTTCCCATATTCTCTTGAACTGCATTGTCCAATGACTTTCTAGTTAAAACATCTTGTCAGTAGACCTACTGTCTTAGGTCAAAGTGATGTTTTTCATCTGAATTATTACTGCAGTGATCTGAAAACAAATGATTACTACTTAAAGTGATTTTCTGGGTGTAATTAGTAATGCTCTGGGAACTCTTCTTATCACGGTAGACAGTATTCTTAATAATACTGTCAATAAAAAAGGTTTAATGTCTAAGCCCTGAAGTAAAAATAGTGAATCCATAAAGAACAAGACAATTATTAACAGCTGCACTCTGCAGCTTTAACTGTCTGGTGAGTGACAGTATCATGGATACTGGCAAAAAAAATGTACTGTATCTAGCATGTATCGTCTACACTAACATTTTTTTTTCATAGTTCATTTTTCCTCTTAATCACCTCATTCTCATATCTATCAAAGCCACTTTATCACCTGCTACACTATGTAACAGAAGCATGGCTGTAAATCAGCTTAAGAGTCACATCATGAAATGTATCCCTTTATTCTCCTCACATCTGTCCCATTTTTTTTACGTTTGCTATTTAAATACTAGCAGAGATGCTGTAACAGAGACCTACAGGGGGTTTAACAAGTAATAATGACAACTACACAGAGCACAGACTGAGCCTGATGATCCAAATGCCACTGGTTTGAGCATGAGCCATGTCAATAGTTGATGGTGACTGCTTAGGCTTATGGAGGATGGGGTCACTTGGCTTTTAGTGTTACTGTCACTCTTGGGACATGCTTGTACCTATAAACTAGCAGTGAAGTGTGTAAGAGATGTGCTGCTCCTCCAGTTGATGCTAATTATTCTCTAAGGCACTCTGGAGCTCACAAACATGTCTAGAGATGATGGTTGTGATGGATCATCGTTTTCCCTTTTCCCTTTACAATTCGGGGATTGTTGCCATAAACATAGGTATTATTAAAAAAATAATTGGCTTCAATAGGAGGAGGTGACCTCCATAGGTCACTGGATGTTGTTTTGGTTGCACCTCCCCTGTAGTTGATGACCACAGCATTTCTAAAACACACATCTGTTCCCGTAAAGCCACAATTGCCAACTGCCTACTGTCCTTGACTAGCTTTCATTGCTGCTACACATACAAATCATGAATCCATGATTCAACAAATACTGAGTCTCCCCAAGGTTGAGACTGCATTGCATTGTGGCTACAGTAGATCAACCCCACAAAGCTAAAGATAATGGAAACTAAGATGTCTCTTTCATCTTTGTGTTATAAATGTAATAGAATATAAATACAATGTGTTTGTGACTGAAGCGTTCCATTAAGGCCCTCTTTTGTCTTCCTCCTATGGACTTACAGACTGTTTCCTGACTCCTACATTTAGAGGATCATGCAAAGGTTGAAGAGGACAACTGGTCTGCACAGTGCAGAGCTGATTGTAGGTTCTTTAGCACAGAGTACTATAAGGTGACTTTCTACTCCCTTAACAAAATTCCCAGTAAGACAATTCCAGCTTTTCACCTGAACTTGTGAAAGTCAATTTTGTAAATTAAATGAGAACAGTGGCTCTCAGCAGTTCAGTCTTGCTGATATTGTTAAACTCACTCAAGCAGATTTCATGGAGCAAAGTCTGTGAAACACAATATGCCAGCAGAGGTAGTATCGTTATTGTGAGAGTCAAAGAGTTTTAGCAATATTGGTGATGGTTTTTTCAACTCATCCTTTACCCCCATAAGTGTCCATTTAAAAAAAATTAAAGACCCAATATTGACAACACAAAATGCAATACTTGTATTACTTATGTTGGGTCATTTATTGTTCAAGCAAAAAATTTGACAATACTGACAAAAAGAATTGTGGAATTGTGTATTGTACTTTCTAATATTGGCATTCTGAAAGTTTTTTCCTGCCTGGAGGTTTCTGGTTGGTCAGAGATCATACTCTATATGATCCTCAAGGTGAATATGAATTTCATCGCTTTACTCTAATAACCTTGTGCTACTGTATGTTAGACTGGGACACATTATTCTGGCAGGCCTGTGCTATCCAAGTTACAGCAGGGTGCATGATGGCTGCAGATTCAATACTTGCGACATGCAGGTAGGCAATCTGGCTAGATGATACCTCACAGTGACATAAGCTTTTCTCTTCCAAGACAAACAATGCTTCTGGTTGGTAACTGGAAGAATCTTCTGTTCCACTGTTTTATATTAATGAATTCCTCTGCCGTTGCTACATACCAGTAATGCACTGCACATATCCTCTTTTGAATTGACAGATTTTATGTTTTAGCACATCCACTTAGAAATAAGTACAGAGCTTAGGAAGTAAAGGCTAATCTTTTTTTCTTTCTCTATTCAAGTGATCTAGGAGGCACAAGCTTGGAGAGATTTTGCAAAAAGAGATCATGACTTTTTTCCTATTTTCCTATCTGAACTGGACTTGAACTTTTAATAACTCAGTTTTGGAGCAAATGTTCAGAAACATATTGTCTGCATTTCTATCAAGTTCAAATGGGTAGCCCATTTAAACAGCAGTCGCACAGTTCACGTATATTTAAAACAACAACATAAATGGCCTCAAAACGCAAACTAAAGAGGCAACACTTCTTAAAATCTCCAGAAGCCAAAATTGTTTCTTTCTTTTCAATTCAGTTTTTGAAACTGTGTCCCATTATCCAAAGGCTTTTGTTTACTTTTGATGATATGTTGCAACACAGAAGAGTGACAGCTAATTGCAGGAGAGCCCTCAGTCTTGGAGACCAACAAAACTTTCTTAAGAACATAAAAGCACTGTGGTTTGCGATGGCCTGTCATGGAATGAAAACCCCATTCCTGTTAGGTTATGAAGATATAGAAAACACTGAAAACCCGATGAATGAAGGTATCCATCTCTGTTCATATGGCATATTTGGTACAACAGAACCTTTTGTTCAGCTTGAAACTATTATGTCTGCTTAGAGACTTATTTACATGAAAAGTAAAGCAGTTCAGGAACCTTCACTTATGCAATGTAAATATACTCTTTTGTAATGTTCTGAAATCTCTACATTTTGCACTGCAGCATGCTTAACACGTATCCTTTTGAATTTAAAACACAACTAATAGTGTCACTGCTCGATATTTTTTTTTCTTTTGCCATTGATAAAAGAGGTGCTTGAGATGTTTCAACATATACATTACATCCAAATTAACGTTTCATACTGTAAATGATCCGGGCTTAAAATTTAACGTGAATCAGAAATCCCTGACCTTGTTTCCAGGTTCCAATCCTCGCAGTAATTTGTGCTTACACTACTTCTGCAAAACAAAACTAACTGTTCATCATTAAAGAGTTCGATCCATTTTTCTCGTCAGCTTGTAAAGCTCTGTGTGTAGCTCAATATGGCTTTAAATTAAGGAAAGACCAGATCTGCACACTGAGATAAAACATGAATTACTAAGCTTTGTGTTTTAATTTGGGCAATGCACCCTTACAGGCAAGCATCTTTATAAAACAATTAATAACTGTTTTACATTGATAATGGTGTGTTAGATATGTTATGTTTAGATTCCCCCACATACTTAAAAGAAATTAATCATCCATTCACATTAAAGAGAAATGATTTGCTTTCACATTGTTTAGTCTTCTTTTTTTTAGGCTTTTGAGCTGCATTGTTTCTGGTAGATTTGAATATGTTTTTACATAAAATAGTATGAGTCTGAGAAATGTCCTCATATAACATACTTTTTTGTTATTTTCCATATGTTCCTGAGGATCCTTTACTAAAGTCTTTGCCACTCACTACAATCTGACCTGAAATTACATTTCTATTTTAATTGAATAACCCCACATTATGAAGAAGTGCATTACTGGCATTTCCATCTATTTAAAGGAAAGTTTACATTAATAAAATAAAGAATAATTCTAGTCACTATCCCTTAAAAACACCAAAACTGGTCTACTAAATTTATTCTTCCATCATGGCCCTTGACCATATCTGATCAAAGCATCTGCTTCTAATTTTAGGTTTAACATTTAGTTTGTTTTATTGGCTAAAGTCACCAAAAAATCAAACTGAACTATAATCAATATCTCCGTTTACCCATTAACAGAAAATTGATTATCACAAGTAATAATAATCTATTATATTCTAGAATTGAAGGTGTAAGTTGTAACTAGACAATGGATGGACAACTAGTCTATTACTGGGCTCACACACACTGGTATACTTTATAGATATCAGTTAACCTGCCAGTATGTACTGTAGTTTGGAAAGTAAGAAGAAATTTGAGCACCAGGCAATGTTCTCTCTAAGCTTTGCGTGTGTGTGTGTGTGTGCACAGGTAATGAAATCAGCCCACATAGGAAATTGAACTGCACAAAAAAAAAAGAATTAAAAAAATGTATAATAATAAAACGAACACGGTCTATGCTATGCTCTTGCAGTCTCGTACTTCACTGCTCATGTTCGCTTGACACTCAGTCTCTATGACTGGGCTCCTTGAAATCGCTGTCCCGGTCTTTTAGATCTCTATGCTTCTATGAGAATGACTATATTAACAAAAAATAATTTCAGGTTTACAATTTTACATACTGTACACTCAATTTGGTGGGCACACGTTTTTGTCACTGAGGAAAAAAATTGCCAACTTGAAATTTTTGCGCACACAGGCCATTAAAAATTAGAGGGAACATTGCCACCAGGGAAACATTCTTATGAAAACATGAAGAACATGGCATCCCCATACACAGTCCACCAATCTGGGCCCAAAAGCTTTGAGACAGCAGTGCTAACTATCATGCTACCATATCACCTAGCATATTAGTCCATTGATCTTAAAATCCAAAGGGGCTTTAGAATTACTAACAATAGGATAAAAAAAAACAGAGAGTAACAATCCCATTCATTTAACTGATGGAAAAATCTTGGACAAAGAACCATTAAAATGCAGTTAGGAGAAGACAGCACTTTCCATCACTGTGTTGTTGGAATCCTGAAATCGGTTACATGGCTAAGGAAAAAAAAGAGATAAAACCACACTTCCAATTGTTCCAAGTATTTTGTACCAGTGTAGTTGTAGTAGTTTTTAATGGAACAGATTTAATATTAGAGTTTTTGTGTTTGAAGAACATCACAAAAATAGCAGCACTCTATTACTATATTTTTATTGATGCTACAAATTAATCTTTTCCTTCCCTTCTCTCTCAAAAGAAAAGAATATACAAAGCATGTTCCCTAGTTACACTATTTCAGCAGTTTCTGCTTAAAATAACAAGGTACAAAAAGTGAATGTAAAACAGAAAAGATGAAAGTACTTTCATGCTATTTTCCTAGTAACAAGCACCATTGGGATTGCTTGTTATTATCTGAAGCTTAATACTGGGTCTTCTCAACGAGTGTGAAAATGTTAAGGGACTCTAGTTTTGGCTGTTCATACTTACAAGTCAACATGGGCCTTAGACAATGTTACTGGACTTAAAATGCAGCTCACATACTGTCCATTTAATCAAACTCTAAGGCAATACTACCGTAAAAGGTTTCTTTTCAAAATCTCACAGTCAATACAAAGTGTTAAAAGCCCATGTAATGTGATTAGTTTCCACGGGTCCAAAACCATTTAATTGGCCACAGAATTCTATATCAGTTTAAAAGGTTTTATATTTCTTTCCCACTGACCAACTTGTTGAAATCCACAACTTAATTTTGAAAAGCACCCTGACTCTCCCATAATTAGTTTTAAAACCAGAAAAATGTGTCGGGCTACAAACGGTACAGAACTGCTGGAATTGAAACAGGGCGGTGTTTAACAGTTTCTAAATAACATAACTGTATGATGGTACAAAAATTAAATGAAACATAAAAACTTTGCAGGTCAGTCAATTCACAGCTCCCCATGTTACATGAAAAGGTAGGCACAGGAGAGGTAGAAAATGAAGAGCTAATCTTTGTTGCTTCCTAGGTTGATGTCTCTTTGTGAAATGAAGATAAATGAACCAATTAAATTGCTCATGGTTTTTTTTATATGGACATCATGACAATAAATTGAATCCATGACTGTCTGAAGTATAACTTAAACAGCAATGTTAATTGAAATATTAACATTCCTCTTTTATGTTGCTCTTCAGCACTGATTTTATACCTCTAAGTGTTTAATTGTGTTTGAAATGGCTGAATGAACAGTAAGGCCAAAGGTTATCTTAAAGTCCAATGGTATATGAAAGATGACTTCCTTTTTTACAAGTCAAATATACAGTACCAACAGCCAGCACCCATTAAAGTAATATATAATATAAATATTTTAAATAGCAAACAGAACAAAATAAAGACTTTTTATATGATGAAAACCATCAAAAGTCTGAAAAAGAGAAGATTTACAAGAAGAGGTTTTAAATCATTACAGTAACCATGGACTTGTAATGTTTTAGCAAATGACAGTTTTCAACGGCCCTGTTAACGGTTTCAGATACATCTAAAATCTTTAATTTCATCAAATCCACAGAGGTGGTAGCAATAAGAATATACAGTATAAATGCTGAAAGATTCCTTGTCTTCATTAGTTTGACTGCTTCCATGAAACAAACAAATAAACTCATTTTAGAATTGGATTTTGCATGGTTAGAGCTGGTAATTAGTTTTATTGTCATATGTGAAGGATCTTAATCTTATTTGAAACTGCTGCTGCTCTCTTCTTCTAAAGTACTTCCTCTGGATTTATCCACAGCAAATATTCTCCATACAGTATCTAAATGAAATACAGTACCTGGAACTTAACATACCCCTCAGATGTTAGAAAGCAAACTTTGCATTTCCCAATTCTATTGTAGACACACTCTAGTCACAGTAAAAGCATGTGTCTTTTACAGGACAGAGACAATTGTTTCATATCCCATAATCGTTGGAAGAAGTTAAGAAACACAGTTTTCCATTTAAAAAATACAAGACAATATTAATTGCATTTTTATGAATCTCTCCACAATAAGTGTAGAAATGTTCTTGGGAACAACCTGGTTTGCTTTTCATGAAGAAAATATTACTCCCTGTTTCATCAGGGAGTTAAAACCGAATTTGTCATTAATTAGACAAGGCGTTAAAAAAAAATCCCCAAAATGCAAATGGACATTCACTTAAAATAGATGGAAAGTGATTTTAGAGGTTTTGCTTTCTATTCTTTCTCCTCACTTCACTCAGTCTGTGAAGGTGCACTATTTTCTCTTTTATACTAGTCAAATGACATCATCTGAATCTGACTATAAGCTCTGCCCTTTCTGTCAAGGGCAAACAAGAGAACGGAAGCCTCTTCTGCAGCAGTACTCTACAGTACGTGTATTAGTGCTAACATATAACATTATATACTGTACATTGCAAATTAATTGAATATGGTTATATTTTTTAGATCAATACTCAGCAAATATAGCATTCATGATTTTTTCATCCACTTTAGACCACTATGTTCAATATAGTCTTTTCTAAGCAGCACTGTCATTGAAATATTTAATGTTCTCAATAATTTGATACATTATGCACAATGCATTCCCCAGGGTTTTGTGTCCATCATTCACAAGTCATAAACCACCAGAATGTTGTTACTTATAATTGAAGCCAGAGTGTTCAAACTGGGAATGTAAAAAATGCAATAGTTGATTAATTAAATTAATTTAACTGGACTAAAAAAAAAAAGATGATGACAGCCTTCGTAAAATTTACTTTTCAAATGATTATATTTGGGATGCCTTTGGTGTTCTTGGTGTTAGTGGTTGTGGTTCTACAGTATATTTGTAGCGTATATTTTTTAAAGCAAATGCGATTCATCCTGTTCTCAGTGGAAAGTTTATCAATATTTGCTGTTGCCATTGTTGAACTGGAAGTACAGTATTGAGGAGCTTGACCCATCTCCATCAGGAAAATAATAATTTCGTTATGTTAATAGTTAAGTTTCCCACCATAAAATTAAGTGCATCTCAGAGTTACAAAAAGTATGAGCCAGAAGTCCAAAATTGTTCAAGTGAAATGTTGAATAGTTATTTTCTTCAAATTGAGCCTCTTTTCGTTTTGTTTTCTTGTTGGCCTTCTCGCTTCTGCTACCATAGTTTCAATAAAGGGACAAGTAAAGGTGTGTAACACCCGAAGAAGACTCCACAGCCGAAACATTGTGCTTCTTTTTTTCTTTTCAGCATGGAATAAACCTTGTTCCTTTGTTCCTTGTTCCTTTGCAGCCTACGCATGCTGATTCAGCTACCTACTTGAACTAAATAGTTTCATTAAAGTTCATTGTACAGAATGCTTCTGTACCCAGCTAATCGGCATTAGATATATCACACAACTGTGAGGGTAATCCTTATAGAGTATGAACATAAACTCCATTTAATATTTCATTGATTCTTATGAGTGTCTGGATGAAAAAATACAGCAATTATATGATTGATTGACTGTTGGAATAACAAATTGTAATCATTCATGAAGCAGATGTGAAATACAAATAAACATACACGGTATTTTGTACATACAGCACAGTGTGGATGAGCTGGCTGAACAATGTGCAAATGTTTTAGCTAAAAAAATTCTCAACAATATATACTGTACTGGAGAGTCTCAGCCTTCTCAGCCTAAGGTTGTTGAAAAGCTGATGGCACTGTTGAAGAATTACACATGGTGAATGACTATGCTCTAGGCAAACTTTCACCAGAGTCATATCACTCAACAGACACTTTGCGCATATTTAAAGAAAGGGGCATAGAATGTATTTTTTGTATTTTTTATAAGAGCTGACAAAAGTCACAATTCACAATTCCAGTAAAAGGCATTTGAATTGGCATTCCCATCACAAAAACAAAACATTAAAGCAACGAGTCAAAATGTTATCTGAAATAGTTAAAAGAATGTAAACAGCCTAGCACAGTTCCACAATGTTGGACTTCTAAACATGAGATGTTATCATTGTTATTGGCCACAGCCATAACTCTCACACTCAGAGAAAAGAAAAATGGAAAATAGGCAGTATGAGACTTTTCTACATGTGGACTAGAATAATAGCCCCGGGGGGGTTCCCCTTCCTCGCTCTATCCCACAACGCGCTCCTGCATCTAGCTTTTGTTCTTAACACATCAAACTGAACAGATGGTGTTCAGCTTGGACCATTGTGACAGACACTAGCAGGCAGCCAATCAGGTGCTAGGGATCAGCTGACTCGCCTGGACAGCACCAGGTGCTCCCATCATATTTTGTAAGCGGAGCCTGGGAGTGCAAGTAATAGCGCTATGTAGGGGTGCGCTGGTAGTCAGAGGGAGGATCGCCGGTGGTGAGCTAGGATTTCTGCTGTTAGTCAACGCAAGACACGGGGCAAACGCATAGGGTTCAGTTTTACAGCAGTTGTTGAAAAAATTGTAGCATCCCTTTTTGTGGATACTAACCAAAGGTATAGTCAGATTTCATGTTTGTCTGCTGCTCGTATCTCAACAGCGAATTATTGTATTGGTACCCATATACCCATCTATTATTCTGCCTGCGCACCCTATTTTCCAAAAGTGTGGAAAGGTTCTAGTTGAAGCATTTATGAACGGAGGCTGACATGCTTAAAAGGTGAGTCTTTTTCAATCATACCGTATACCTTTGGAAAGTAATTGATAAGCAAGCTTCTTGTTTTTAGAAAAGCTGCATGATGTTCTGCAGGTTTGTGGGTGCTCTTTTTAGATAATAGACGTGGTAAAGAGCAGGTAACGATTTAATAGACGAATGTTGTCAACATGACATCATTTATTAAGACATGGCTAACATTACAGCATTGCACCTCACACCTAAAGGCGTCTGTGAAAAAATACATTCTGTTTTACCGAGATCTAGCACTTGCTGTGTTATGGACTGAAACACATTGCTTCGGATAAACGTGCTTTCTCCAACTGTGCAGAGCACTCACTATCGCAGTGAAGAAAATGTTAGGACTACACATGCGCTCCTTCTTTGAAAACAAGGGAAGGTGTTGCCACTTGCCTCTCAAGCAAAAGCGCATTTCTCAATGTGTTTTCACATAGAAAAAAATGCATAATGTTTAGATATTTCTATTCATTTATAAATAATGATCATCATTTTAAAAATCTGGTATCTGTGAAAAACGCTTTTCATGCCTTTCAAAGGACAATCTGTAATAATGTGCATCCTATCCGCACCGATTCTGTGCACTTGAAGCTTCGACTATATTAGCCGAGTATTTCATGGGCCTCTTTTTGAACACTCTTGAGCATCCGCTGTTATAATTTATTCATGAAGGCATCTTTCTGATATGGCACACTTGGGTGGAAAAGGACAGATTAACTAACACCTGACGTTTAGTACAAGTGCCGCATTTTAAACTTGAGTGAAAAATCTGCAGACCTAATTTCTGAATTCCAATGAAGTACTTTTAAGTAGACTTTCGGTCAAGCAGAGGTATACTGTAAATGCTGTGCCGCATAGGTACGATGTTTTCGAAATGTAAAATGTGAATTTTAAATGTTATTAATCTAAATTTGAGTTTGAACGTTGAATCCTACCTTTTGTTTTTGCTCTTAACCACGTGCTTATTCTGTAAAATATGTGTAGCAACGGTCAGTTTTGGAATGGTTTTATAAATATTATCTTTAAAGAAAAACAAATACTGCAAAATTGGGTCCAGTGTCTACTTATCGTGTAAGACTCTAGTTCAAACTAAAACAAATCAGAATAGCAATAACTATATAGTATATGAAGGTTATCGACCATTTAAACGGATGCAGTGTGATTAAAACTTCCATGGTGTTCACAATAAATGTTTCTTGTCCAAAACTGTGTCTCAGTAAATGTAATATTGTTACAATGATTAAGCGTCTGCAGATGACAGACTGCATTGTTAAAAACTTCAATTCACTTGTTAGGTCTCGCTTGAGCAAAACAGCAGCTGATGCTCGCTGGCTCCGTGAGCTGCTCTGTGGCAGTGGCTTCTGTGACCTGCTAAGCTCTGATTTGCATTCAAATGTGAATGTTCTGGCAGATGTCTCGATTCTTTCATTCACATGGAGGAATTCGAATGGACAAGAAGTCTTAAGAGAAACCGAAACAATAAACCTTCACAAGAGGAAGTTTAGAAAGGAAAAAAAGTGGGAAGGTTGGGTAACTGTATTGTATTTGTCGGTCACCTTTAGCCTGACTCAAGGACAGCCCTGCCTTTTTTGCAGCTGTTGTGCGGGTGTAACCGGTTTTAAAAAACGAGAGCAGTCCTTCTGTTAAATTGTTTCATGTTTACTGACTAAATGCTGTCAGGTCATCAATGCAATCAATCCTTATCAAGAAGTTCTTTTCATGACATGTCTTTATTTTTCTCAATTTAATTGTGTGTCTTCATGCTTAGTTTCTAAGGCTACCTTGCATTAATGGGAGATACACTCTTGACGTCATCTAAAGAACATAAGGTCTTGAATTGTCTCAAAAGTTGTGCAGCTGTGACTGTCGGTTATTTTGTTTTGTAAATCCATTAATAATTCAAATGCCTTCAAAACAGACTACAATAATAATTCAAAAAAATATGCAGATGATTGATGGTAAGAGCAGAAATACCAATGAATATTAGTGATTGACAATTGTATGTGTATTGAGTTTTGTGACCTCTCAAACATCTTCTATCTCATTGAAATATCTAAATGTTTACTATATTGGCTTCTTTTTGATTGTTATAGTTCTAGGGTTTGCACTGAAAAGAGAATGTCTTGAGACTTTTGGGGCAAAGGGGGAAAAAAGTTTCAGGATCCTGGTCTGGAGGTCATACTATGGATTCTGTTTGGCATAAAGCACTCTCGGCTTTCTCAGCTGGGAAATCGTGTGAATGTTCCTAGACAAAAGACTGCTGGCCTTGTGTGTGTGTGCAGATGCACTTATTTAAGTAGCTGTCACAGGATTCTGAGGCTCTCCACCAGCAAAGTGAAAAGCCCATTGAGGCCCAGAGGTCTAGTCCTGCCTCCTCACATTATTTCGGAGAGCTGGGGCATCATGACCAGACCACTGTTTTGTAGGGTATGAAAAGATTTGGGGTCGGGGTACAGGAGCAGCTGTTAGATTGATTATATATTTATAAACAACAAAGGGAAAGAAGAAGGAATGCCTTGTTTACTTGGTATTGTGCTGACTGGACAAAAATAACAATATGACTGTGGTCAGCAAGAATAATGAGCAGACAATGAGCCACATGGTGCATAATTAAGAAAATGCAGGGTGCTTGGGTTTGGAAACTATACTTTTCATTCTTCTTTCCACGAACAGTAAGGACTTTGCAGAGATTATGCGGAGTTTGGAGTTTTAGAAAAAAATATAAGACATCATAAAAACAGGAAGAAAAAAAACTAAAGGTGAATATTGATTCCCTTAACTGATAACATTCATGACAATAAGTGTTATTTGCAAAGTCAGTTTTATTATAAAGGCATTCTAAAAAGAATTTCTCAAATGTGTCATATTTTGACTAAATTTAGAATTTTAGAAAAACTTTAACCATTTTATGAAATCTCTCCCATTTTAGTTTTTGCACTCTAAATAAATGACAAAACCTAGACGGTTACAGTTGCAAATGTAACACGAAAGCTGTATTTAGTATGCATTTAAAGAAATTAGTACATTGAAGGCGAAACATTGTTTTGTTTGCATAGTGCTTCAAAGAATAGCTTGTAGTTGAAGTTGTTATTCATAAACAGTCCTTTCTACTTGTGTTATTTCATTTTCTGTTACATTAATCACCAACAGAAGATAGACACACTGCTCATCCAAATAAAAGAGATGCCCATGTTTACTAAAAAGAGGTTCCATTTACGTTAGTGCTCTAAAGAGCTCTTGCCATCCGAATTTTCTTAAAGTTTTTATTGCTGGCAATCTCTGATTTTCAGCAAAATAAGGACTGGCCATCAGCCAGTGAATCCAAGTTAAATTCAGTCCCAATCTTTTCTTTTCCATTGATGCCAACTTGTCTTTCCAAAAAATCAGCAGGTGGTGGATTCTTCATGGTTTTATGAAATTATTGGGTTTTGACCCAAATTTGTTTTCATTACTGTCAAATGTTCACATTTCACTTCACTTTTCAATTCTGCATAGATAAATATTTTTTAAATGTAAAATAAAACCCAGTGTTTTTCGGTATTTGGGCGATAATTATTATTTGTCAAATCACTTTAAATCCTAGGAGATTTTGGGTGTTTCAGACTGTACTGATCACTCAAATGTAATTTCAACACATGTAACACAAGTATTTCAATACTGTGTCACAAGCATTCTTTCTGTGACACGAAAGTCAGGTTAGCTTTCTGTAAGCATTTTTTACAGTAGCAGAGTGTTAAAAGGACTTGCTAAAATCAGCATGTTTGATCCTTACAGAGATGACAGCTCTTTGGCATTGCTTTGCCAATGCAGTCAGCTATAGAATAAGAACAAAAGACTGAGTCAGTGATATAGCCTTCAACTTTGGAAGCTATGTGAGTTTGAAACAATTCCTTTTCAATTCATGATCATGTCATACATGTGTATTAAAAATAAAACGTTAATGATTGAAAGGAGTCTTGAATAAAATTACATGTTTCAGCCATTTGTGTAAAAGTTAGCTATAGAATTTCTAGTCCAAAATATGAATCTGAAGATTAAGTAGGTTGCATCTGCAATACAGCTTATAGCAAAATAAGGTAACAGAGGAGGGGTGTTTAAATAAAGTGTACAAACTTTTCCATTGTGGATATTATGTTCAATCCTTGAAGGGATGTTATTACATTTGGTTTTCTGATAACATTTCTGTTTTTTCCTTTTATCCTATGTTACAAATTTATTCTAAATTGAAAATACTTAATTAAAAGCAAGTGTGTTGAATGTCATTTCTTCATTATATGTCAGAAGTGAAAACCTTTAGAAAAGGTGTTATGGATAATACTTTTCACATCCTGCAGGGTTTATGCATACCAAGAGTAGTCCCATTATTTGCTAGTGTGGATGTATTTCATTTGATGACATGTAATACTAAAATCTCAACAATTAGTCATAAGATTAGTAACATTTCTGAGCAAATTAACAGCTTTATTGAAAGCCATTTTATTTTATACTGATTTTTTAATTGTCTAAAAATAACAGATAAGTGGATATTGGCCTTTTTTAGGATTTGCTATTGGAGAAAGATCTTATCATGTGTTAAACATTTTGAGCACAAGTAACACCATTAAAAAGGCACAAGAATCTGGATTAATTATTTTTGTATACGTACACTATATGTACATTTTATTTAGAATAATTGCAGTTCAATACTTTGTACAGTAACTCAATTTTAGAGAATACTCTTTGAACAATTAGTTTGCAAAATGATATGATATCTATTTTATCTGGACAAGTAAACAGCTAGTCCAGAATAGTTGGTATAGTATATGCTATAATCTATTGTTATGTTAAGAATTTTCGAAGAACATTTGAAGAAAATCTTAAAACCAAAATGATGGTCACCTAGTTAGAATGCTTTTTGGATCGCAGCTCAAATTCAGAGACTGAGAACCATTTAACTTAATCATCTTAAGCCTTTATGTTTTGTCTTTTATCACACTAACTCATGTTAGAATATGATAAAGTAGCAGCAAATTTTGAATGCAGTGTTGCAGGTTAAGCCTGTATTCAGAGTTCATATCCATTATCCTGCTGACAGACGTGGTTCACACAGCTGTCCCCTCATTTGTATATGAAATGGACACAGTGGTGGCGTTAGTGGGTTGCCATAGCTACAAGAATAATACAAGCCTGTTGTATGCTTCCCTCAATACTCACTAATAGATAATAGTGACATTTTGAAAAAAAATAGTCAAATGTAAACTACATATGTTATTTGTTGTTATTTAGAATTATTTTAATACTTTCCCCTCTTTTATCATGATTTTTGGGTAATTATTGTATATGTGTTTCTGTTAAGACTGATGACCAACCACATTTTCTCTTTCATATTTTTACTATTTACTGAAATAAAATCTATGTATTTATGATTCAGTACTTATGCTGTATGAGCCTATAACATACATAGAAGGAAACATCAACATAAATAATATAAATACATGAGTTTCATATAATTGTCACAGTTTTTTCCCAAACTGTTTTGCTAGTTTATTTTTTTTACTTAGCTTTTCTAATTATTTTAATTGCAGTTTATTTATGTTAAACATTTCAGGTAGCTATGAAAGTCTACACTAATCATGCACATTTCCAGCATAATTGTTTTAATCTAGTAAGAACACTGTGAAAGAAAATGAAATCAATTTACTGTATAATTTTAGAATTGCTACTGTATGCTTAAGCAATGTTAAAATTCCATTTCTTATGTTACTGTATCTGATCAATTACTTTGCATGAAAAATGTTAAAAATTGAAAATTTTCTGTTGTTGTATTTGAAATGTACTGCTTAAAATGAGCAAAATAGAAATATTTGAAATATTTACATATGTCACTATTGACATACAATTTGTTTACTAAGATATAGGATTTTCATCGCACCATGCTCTCATGTACAAAAATATACAGTAACTAGCTCAGTATAACATACAGTACAGTTTCATAAAAAGCATTTATATGAACATTGGACATATCACTTCGCATTTCATATGTAATATACATCTAGTGAAAAATCTGAAGAGCTAGAAACAGGTTCGATTTCAGTTGACTTTGAATCCTTCTGGTAATCTGAAAACTCTCCCATGGAAGGAAATTTTTGCTTGGGAGAATGAAAAGGCAGCTTTTAAAACAAAGGAACCAAACTGTATATCCTTCTAAGGTGAAACCTCAAAAATCTGCACCATAAATCATTTGCCCAGCTTTGATTATTACAAATGACAGAATAACAATGACTGGACAGATAATAAAGAGTGTCCTTGGTAAAAATACAAGAGTAAGTTTCTTTTTATACAAGACAAATGACGGGATATTGAGGCATATAAAGTCTTTTACTGTATATTTTAACAGCTACTGCAAAATCAAAGTTTTAGGGTACAGCATTTTAGTTAAATATATTTGTATGGCATCATGGTGGAACACATCATCTGTATATTTGTATATTTGCAGGAACACTAACTACTAAAAACATAAAAAGCTCACAAATAAAAGGAGGCCATTGGGCCCATTTGGTAATTAATAGCATGTTCCATACTCCCACATCTCTTTGAGTATAGAAATGGCTTCTCAGTTTTAAATGCACTTCCACATAGTTTCCACCTTTAGCCTCTGACCTATGGTTCATGTTTCACTGTACATTCTGAACTGTGCCAGTGTCTTTGAAGATTTTGGATACTTTTATCGGGTCTTCTCTGATCTAAAAGGTTAGTTTTTTTCAGTCAGAAAATCATTTTAGTATTGGACTGCGTCTGTTTGCAGATGATTCCAGAGCAGCTTTTTCAGAACAAGGTGACCAAAATTTTACATAATATTTTAAATGAGGCCTAACCAGGTAATTGTAACATACAGTAACATCCCTTGATTTAATTTCTACTCTTTTCATTTTATGGTAAAAAACTTTTGCCATTTCACGTTGTCTAGAAGATGTAAACAATGTTTTTTGATAAATAGTTTCTTGTTGCTCTTTTTTATTCATAGTTTATACTTTTGCTACCTGTATGCAAAACTACGCACTTGTCTACATTAAACTTAATTTTCCAGATGTTTGCACAGTTTTGAATTTTATATAAATCTTTTTGAATTTGCTGCTACTGCAGTGTTTGCAACACCTCCTAATTTTGTATAATTTGGAAAAACTTATCATTGACAAAAACGTTTACAATATTTGGATTTACCTTGGGACTGAAAAATACAGTACCATTCTAATGCTGATTTAAGTACTTTTTTCTAACTCTGTGATACTCTGCATGTAATTGTATTTGTATAGGAGAATCACTTTTCTTTCTCAGTTAGCAATTTGCTCTTCTTTCTTTTAGAACCAAGATAAACAATACAGCAATCTATTTTTTACATACTGGTTATCACTGTCTTTTCATGCGAGGCTTTTTTCCTTAATTTTAGATATACTGTAGGTAAACATTTCTTTTGCCGTTTAGAAAATTGATTTAGGACACAAATTCTATTGTACAATAGTTAGATGAATCTTATACTACACATATAAAATTGAACTGCCTGTGGGATCATGGTATAAAATGAATATCAATTGTGGCAAGCTTCCGGAGAAAAACATTTAATCTTCCTAATATCTGTCCATTCAGCATCACGGAGAAGGTGGGAGTATAGTAGCTGTCCTTGTTGTTGTCCTCTGTGTTTGTTGCAGTCAGATACTGTTCTTTGTGACAGATGCTCTCTGGTGCACCTCAGGTTCTTTCTTAGAAATGAACTGTAAAGGTGAAGGAGTAATTCCCACTAAGACTCACCATAGAACACTCCACACAATCCCAAGTGGATGATACTGTTGCTGTGTTTACTGTAACCACCAGCTGCTCACGCAATGACACAGATTAATATTAAAAGAGAGGATGTTCAAATCGACTGCCAATAACTGTGCTTCCTGTTACTTCATCTGCATCTTTTAGTTTTCTGTTTAAGCTGTGGATTTTCCCAAGCACAGCCAATTTTTATCCCTACTCACAAGCACAACAGTACAGAATCTAAAGCCACTGCTAAGGCTGTAGTAATCTAGTGTACGTGAGAGACTCTCTTCTTTCTCAGCATCCCTCTCATGGGGCTCACAAACACAGCAGGGATATAGAGAGCATCCCTTGTGCCTCTGAACCATGTACAGTACTGTACAATATTACTATGACGTTGGCAGACTAATTTTCTTGTTTTCTCTGAAATATTGTTGAGTGCCTTGACGAAAATTTCTGAAGACTCACCCTTTCCTTCTCCTGGAGACAGAACAAAGATAGTTCTAATGTTGCCATTTAAAAGACATGATATCACCTTCAAATTATATTTTCTTCCAATTGATCTATTCTTATGTTCCTTCCTTTTTCAGTATAGTGCTCTTTTGAACGAATGGTATCATGGAAATCGTATGTGGTGTGTAAGAATTTCTTAAGTAATACATAATTGTGCGGGATTCTTCATCTCAATAGAGTTTAAAATAAGCTTAAATTTATTTAGAACGCATTTATATTGAGCAGTGCCCATAAACACTAATGTTATTGGATACAAAATTGCAGTTGGCTGTTTTCCACATTATATCGAAGAAAAAAAGCTTGATTTTAAATAGAAAAAGATATGTTTGAGAATTATTTGCAGTGGAGAAATGTAAAAAAAATAATCACATGTCCAAGGGAGACTAACAATGTAATACAGTAAAATTACATTCTGTAAAATATTTTGTCTGTAGATTTGGCTACAACACAAAGCCATCTGACATGGATGCACAATAAATGTCTTAATGTCTTAGTATTTCCTTAGCAGTTAACAGAATCCTGATGGACTTTGTGAACAAGAATTCAACAAATACCAAACCATATTGCTTCAAAACTGCAGAAATTGTATTTGTTGTATATTTATTGCTAATTGGTTTTGTATACATTATACACATACCTTTGTTACTCATCTGTTTTTGTATTTGTAATGTATGTGATTCTTTCCCAGATTTAAAAATTAAGGACTGCAGTATATACGGTATACATTAGGCCAATCTTAGATGCCGCCTGTGTGTTACCAGATTCATTCCTTTTGTAAATTAATCAAATTAATATTTAATTATAATAATCCATTGGGTCAGGGTAAGATGAGCCTAAAATGGCAGACAATGGGCACAAGATAGGAACTGTTCATTTAAATGGGACAAAATTGTATATAATTTTGGGAAGCAGAAATAATAAAATTGCATCCAGCCTTCTAAAGCAAAGGCTAAAAATAATCAGTTTTTAAGTTTTAAACCTTTCACAAGGTATTAGATATTCCCCTCGTACCTTTAAGGCCTAGGTGTTGCAGATCCCTGAGAAAAACATGACACACATACAGTAAAGTATTGTGGGAAAGAATGGGAAGAGATCCAAAAAATCTAATTGGACGCTGCTGGCCAGTTGATTTTATTTAAACTGCAGAGAGCTGTCAGGTCTCAGTAGCAGCAGTGGTTTTACCAGCCTGTCTCCCAAGGGTGGCACCCGTCTCCCCAGATCGGCAACGGTGGTGGGGCGTTTCGTCTTCTGGTGTTGCCTCCCAGAATCCCTGTGCTCCCTAAGCCACAGAGAGCAGCCTGGGGGGGCACAGACTGCCAAGGATCCTGCAGTTAGCTGAGTGCTTTTAACACAGTGGGGGCTGCTCCCGGGGGTGGAGAAGCTGAGCTTGCTTCTCATCTACTCCTCTGGAAACCCAGATTCATTCTGGAGCTGTAATTTGCTGCATTTTTATTGAGGCTGCAGCTGCAGAAACATTTCATGTTGATACAACCTTATTCATCACAAGAGTCGAGGCAAAAAAGATAACACCATGTGATCTTACAAGTGTTATTCTGAAAGGCAGTGGATTTGTTGTATGTGCATGTGTGTTTGAGGGTTGGTGTTGTTGCTTTCTATAATATACATGAGCTATAGAGCATTCTTTCCTTTATGTAACCAGGGAGGAGCTTGTGCACTCTTGAAACCCTTGATTCCCATTTTTTTAAAAAAAGGCAACAAAATAGGTGGGCACTGTTTTGTTATGCAATATTTTAGTTTACACCATGGAAAATACATTTTTATTGTTGTCCTTCATACGAGGACTACACTACAAAAGGCCATTTTCTGAAGTGATTTATTCAAGTGTGGATATGAAACATGGATCAGGCACTGCTAATGAATGTCCATGATCACTAGGAACTGCCTTCATCTATCCATCCATTTTCTTAATTGCTTCATCCAATTCAGTGTTGTGGGGGAGCCCAAGCCTATCTTGGCAAGCAACAATCACAAGGCAGGGAGCTTTCCTTCATTTCATTCTAAAACATGCTTCAGAAATCTAGATTTATCTGTATGAACTTAAGTCATCTGCCCTATCATATATATATAATCTTACTTATGGTACAGTATATATTGAATAAGAATGTTTAAAAAATGTATATTTGTTATGCTTGTCAGGATAGGCTCCTGCTCCCCCATGACCCTCTATTGCATAAAGTGTTGAGAAAATTGATAGATGGATGGTATATTTGTTTTGATAAGTACAGGGCCATTAATACTGTGCCTAAGGTACAAAGCCTGTGATTGCACAGGAGACAGTGAGGAAGAGAAGACAGATTCCTCCAGCTCACCCATGATTGAGGCACTCATCTTTTAACACATCGATACAGTACCACAGCCTTCTAAGGCTCTTTGTAAGAGAAGAATTAAGCCTGATATCCTGGCTATATTCCATTCTGCTTTTCTTTTGAGGAATTTCTAAATTCTCTGCCTGATCTGTTGTGTAATGCAGCTGTTGGCACGCAATGGGTGTTCTGTGTCACCCAAAGAGGTGCCCATATTCAGTAATGGATGAAGTAGGTTCCATCATTTATGTACAGTACTTGAGTATCCTTTGAGATGAAACATTATATAAATGGATATAATCATTTTTATTAATTAAATAGAACTGCAGGTGTAAATGTGTAATTTCAATATTTACTGTACAGTGTAAACAGACATCTGAATTTCCAACATTTTAATTACTACTGTAAAAAAATAAACAAATGTTTGCCATAATAAAAATAGATGACTACTGGGAAACACCACAGAGTAGGAGTTTTATTCCTTGTCTACTGCACATCGTACATAATACTTAATTTCTAGAGAGTGACATGATTAATATGTAGCAAATCAACTGTTAAAATAACACGTGATTTCCAGCACTGACAGTGAGACACACAAATATCTGAAAAACTGTAATTAGAAAAGATTTGGATTACACATTTTTTGTCCCCTTCCCCAAATAACTATACCAGCAAAGCGGGCTTAAATGTGTTCAAGTAGGTAGCTGTGTCACACCTGAAGAATTCTCCACAGTGAAACATTGTGTCTTTTCTTTTCAGTATGGAATAAAACTTTACCTGTTCCTTTGCAGTCTTAATATGATTTTTTTTACTATTATAGATAAAACAGTTTCACTCTCTATGGCAAAACTGGGGTGTGCAGATAGTAATTTGTGAGAATGAAAAGATAATTCTCTTTTGCATCAGATTAGTGAAAGAAAAGGCTCTGATTTTCAGCATTGTCATTAATCCCCTCTGCAAAAAAAAAACACAGACATTGTTTTAGCAAGTGTGTGAAATCTTTTTTTCGATCTAAAATGGGCAAAACGTAACAAAGGCCATCTCTCTGACAATAAAGAAGAAGCAAGTACTTTATTGTTGCTTTGAAGAAGCTTGCAATTACAGAGTCAGCGGCTCTTATTTTAAGATAATTTTTGAGCTGTTCTGCTTTGAGTGGAAACAAGGTTTATTGTGGTGCCATGAGGTATCCTGCTGGGATTGCGTTAGTCAGGATGGTTAGAGAGGATTCAAGCCCCTGTCTTCCTGGCGTTGCTGACATTTTAAACGATCTCAGTGCCAGGTGTTTGATTTTTACGGACTAGCGTGAACACACCAATTTGCACGGTCGTCACCTTTGATTAAAGAGCTCAGAGCTGGAACCCACCAAGAACAGGCAACCATGAAGGCCCATGTCACTCTCTGGCTCCCAGGAGGAGGTGAAAAAGAAACAGAGGTATTCTTTAAATTAAAAGCAGAGTGATCACAACAGATGTATTTGGAAATACATCTTACAATCACACAAACACCTGTTGAGAGAGAAGAAAACACTTAAGTCAAACTTTAGTTAAATTCCAGATTTCTGCACGTTGGTATGGGCCATATGACTCAAAACACAAATGACACATTTGTTTTAAAATTTTTTTTAAAAAATGTTTAAAAATATCTCCTTGTTCTTGATATCACGTCCCAGTACACAATTTACCTATTTTTAGATTTTAGTATGATAACTAATTTCCAATTGATAGTGTTTCAGATGTATAAAAATAATTTGTAAATTCAAAGGATATAGAGAACACTTTGTAAATCTGTGTTGTTCTTGTTAAGGGATTTGTATTGCATATCACATGGATAATATGCTTAAATGTTGACACATTGTGTTGTACTACACAGTTGCCTAACTGTCCACTACACACCAAACAGTACATCTAATATCGCTTATTACATAAACAGCTTTTACCTATTACCTAAGCAGTTTTTGGGGTCACTGTTTCATCTTCAAGCATCTGTGAATTGTTTAAGATACCTGCAAACGCATGATATGTCTATCATGGCTTCTTAACTCTAAATCCATTGCAATTTATTCTGTATGATGTTTAACAGCCAGTGAGTAATACCGTTGGCATTAGAATTATTAATGTAAAACCTTCATCAAGGGCTGGTTACAAGGGTTTATTTATGATTGTATGATACAGTAATTATAGCATCTTATGCAAAATAGAATATAAAGAAAACAAAGTACAGAAAGTTGAAGTAGATGGGGTCAGGTGAGCTCAGAGGATGACCCAGAGGCTGATGAGAGATGGAACCCAGCGCAGTGCTGGACCAAAGTAGTTAGTGAATTGTGTATGAGAGAACATAGGGAGAGCTTCTATTCATAGTTCAGATGCTCTTTGGAAAAGAACTGTGTGTGTTGCAGGTTCCCTCCTCCCTAGGTGTGTTTATTTTTACTAGAACAGTTTGCATGCATTATTAGCTTTGTGGTTAATTGAATTTTGGCTCACGGATGTGTGATAGGATCTGCAATAGGAATAACTTAACAGTTAAACCAGTTCACAATGTGAGAATATTTAATTCCCTGATGACAGGGTGCTACTACTGTATGTACTGGCTTTTTTTCCAGCTCACATATGGCCACACGACAAAAGAGCGACAGTGGCAAACAGCAGCAAAGCAATTACATAATCATGCATTGAGCAGGCAAATTCAATTTTATGCTCATAAGTACCAAGTACCTCCACACAGGATGCAGTTCAAGTCACATGGGTGATTCTGACAAGGTATGGGGTCACTACCAGTTTTTCATGTCAGATTTCCTCTTCAACCCAATTCCTACTTCCAATTCTATGAATGTAAAAAGGGATTGGAAGTGGGGATTGGTTTGAAAAATTGAATCAAAAGTGTAAAATTGGAAATGACCCCTAACCTTGGTTGAATCACCCAACTGTGAAATGTGCAGTTTCCTGTGTGGACAACCATGTAGTTACCAGCATTAGTCTGGTCTCCCTCAAGAAATTACTCAATTAAATTTTAGATTCACTTAGTTGCTTAACCCACCAAACAAGCAAGAGAGACCAAATGTCTCTCTCCCATTTACAGTCTTTCTTATGTTTCTTATGGGCTTGATAAAATATTTTCCTGCAGACACGCCATAAGAAAGAGACATCTTTGAAACCCAATTTGAAGAAATACAGGTATGAGGCATTTTTGTTGTAATTTTGTGATTTAATGGAAGAAAATCCCATCTTGCTCTAATGCCTGATATTGGAAAGCTTGCTGACGTCTGGTAAACTAGAGAAAATAGATTTGTTTTTAAATTGCAATGGGAGATCTTTGCAAGAGTTGCTATTTAAGTCATATATGTAAGACTAACACCCATGGAAATTATCTTGTAATTTTGTGAATGTTGGAATTGTACACCTTCTTGCATTTTGCAGCTTCTACTGTATCATTTTGTGCGGTGTTACTGTATATTGGTCTCGATGACACATACCTATATCATCCAGGTGGATGCTGCACATTGGTGGTGGTGGTACCTGTAAAGCGCTTTGAGTGGAGTGTCCAGAAAAGCGCTACATAAGTATAAGCAATTATTTATTTTTTTATTACACAAATCATATGTAATACACTGAAGAACCTTAATTTAAAATATAAATCACTAGTTTAGGTAGATGTTAATGAATGCGAGACAGAAATGAAATATGTCTACAGGATTTGGTGTGACTCACTCTAGTTGAGGGAATGGCTACACACAACCGCCCTCACTATTGCGAGGATTGAGCTAGGGAGCTGCTACAAAGGTGTAGATGGGGAGGCAGGGGTGATGTGAGAGAAATACACACACTGTATGAGGCAATGATCTTATAGTAGAAGCAGATTTCCTTTTTGTGGGAAAGAGTTTAAGAGATAGGTTTGGATAAGGTAAGATGTTTAACTTAAGACAAAGGAACTTCATTTAAACTTATTCATACTCATTAGAAAATGTAAGGAGATGGTTTATTTCCACAAGACCCATATACAGAGTAGAAAAGAAAGGGTTTCATTTAAAAGATAATTTTACTTTGACCATTGCTTCAGGTGTTATTCAGCTATAAAATAACATGCAATAAACCTCAAACTTTGTAAGGTGCCATTTTATTTCATTATCTTTTATATATAATATCATTGTGAGTTAATAATTTTTAGATTTACAAATGTTTTTTTTATCAGTGATAAAAAGGGGACATACAAATAATTACTGCTTCATCTCTCACAAAGCAGAAAATCGTAGTCTGTACAATTTAAAAATACTGCATAGCACTCAATGGAATTCAGTGCTTCAGAAATATTGCCTCTGTCATCTAAATATCTTGCAAACAGTTGTTCTATACTCCAAAACTTTGTTCAGATCATTTGTCAATGTATAAATTCTCCACTGTTATTTCAGGCTTTATTTTAGGTCTTTTCTCTCTATCTTATGAAATAAGAAAAGGGCAGAATGTTCTGCATTGATCACTGCAAATTATGATGCTCTGTTTTTATTGTTGTTCATGGGCTTTGTCCATATGTCTTTCAGAGAATAAACCTTTAAGGTATAAACCAATATGTTCAATATATACTACTGAGTGTTTCATATTTTTACAGACTGAAATGTAACCCACAGGTCAGTCACAGGATTTATATAACTTAAATCAATGTGCATTTTGCATTCTCAGATTTACATGAAAAAAGGATTTAATTGGAAGTATTTGAAACCTATAAAATCTGCAATGATCTACAGTATGCAGCAGCTTTTCACTGGTTGGAAACTATAGGAGCCAGTGATCAGGTGGACCTTAATGTTACATAAAAATCTCTTCACATTAGATCCACATTAGTCTCAATTATAATTAGTGGGGATGTAAATGTATTTTTGCGGGAAAGAAAGTCTTCTGAAATAAGCTAAACATTTTTTGACATGCACTTGAAAGATAACTGCTTTTATTCAAGACACTAGTCTGATCAGGTCAGGTTTGTCGCCATACAGATTCGTATGTTCATTCTTTCCAAATCTGCCGAGATTTTATTCTTTTTAAATTTGGCTTTGGTTTCCTCAAAGTTATTAAGTGCATCAGTATAAATCTGTTTAAGTGAACTGGCAGCTTCCAAAGTCCTAATTGATATTGTCTAGAAAAGAAGCAATAGGTGGTCTTCCAATTTGGCAGAAGAAATTCTATAGGAAATTCTTAACATCCATAGCATTTCAGTTAACTACTACAACAGGTCTAATGATTAAACCCTCAACACAAGTTTGGAATTGTGTCCATTTGCAAAGACCTGTCAGTTCAATTTTCATTAAAACACTTAAATTGAAATCATTTTTACAATGAAAAAGGCAAGAAAAATAAATCAATCTAATTAATTCTGACAGGGGCATAGTTAAAATTGTACACACCAAAGGTTAATTTATATTAGATGCTATTTACAAAAATGCTTACCGTAAAGCAGAGAAGACTTTACAATTAGTTACAATTGACAACTATTATATTGTCATCAAAGTGAAACCTGTACTGTTTCATACAATATAAATGTGACAAAAAGCAAGATGATACATTCCAAAGCTCAACTGATTTTTCTCTACATATTTTGGATGTACGTGGGTGAATTTCATTAGCTGAATATTTTTGCCTTTAAGGAAATGCCCATTTTTCTCTTTCACATATCTGGCTTTTTACAAGCTCAATAAAGAGCCCAGTATATTTATATGAAACTGCTAGCATACTTGCTGTCAGCCTTTGAAGACTGCAAATCTCTGAGGGCTGACTGTAGCTTTAGTACGTACACCCACTGACTCCATCTAACAAGAGCTTATACCTAATGAGTAGAAATAGGTAAAAACGTTAAATAGTTCACATACTCTGAACCATAGGGGGAAAAAATCTAAAATGGAGATGAAGGAAACTAGATCAAGGAAAAAAAAAACAGGTGCTGTGATGAAGCTTGCAGAGTGTAAATGGAACAGAGACCAGTTCAGTAAAATGTTAAATGAGATGTAAAGGCTTTATTTTTTCCATAAAGAACATCCTTGAATATAGTACATGCAGAAAAAAACACATTTTGTTACAAAACTCTTGATTCTATCAAGTAAAGTTACATAAATGTGCTGCTTTAACAAAATCTATCAAGCTAGAAGGGGAAAAGGGTTGCAGACTGATGGATTTTAACCTTATGGTTCATGTTTCATGTTTCAAGGTGCTGAAATCAAATTAAGGGTCATAGCTACAGTGTTAGTAATTTTAATGGAAAAGTATGTTTTTGTCAGCTTTTGCTTGAAGTGTGAAAAAGGAAATGGTGGAGGGTAAGATATAAGTTATTATCTGCAGTTAATTCTGAAGCCTCTGAGATGTAGAGTAATTTAAATTTTTTGGAAATCTTTAGACATTTATTAAGGTATTCTTAGTGACATGGATGTTAACGTCTGATACAACAGCCTTTCATTTTTTTTCTATATTCTACACAATATCAGATACAGTATGTTAATTATTCAAAGACTGTCTAATGCAATAAGCATTCCAGATGTGCATACAACTAAAGACTGCATTTTTATAGGGCAATTTTAATTTAGTCTTGTCCCAGGTGGTCCTAAGAAACCTTATAACAGAAAACCTTCATGTTAAGCATAAAGCAATTAAAAGATTGTTGTAGAGTTTTGATTCTGCTACCTCTCATTTTGAGGGAAAAGAAAAATAATAGTTATCAACTTTTTTTATGAGTAGATGTATTAATGCTGTTTTATTGTAATTTGTTTCCACAAGGCCATTATTAAACTGGGCCTTTCCTTGAAACAATACCATTTTACCATATTTCCCAAATACAAGTTATGATGCAATACTCTGATCAATAGAGCAGAGTTCCTAATCATTCTTTTGAAAACAGCGTATATCTGTTCAATTCAACAATTTCCTGGACATTCTCCTTTATGATGGTAACCAAATAACCTTCTCCAATACTTCCTCCTAATACCCCCACATGTTCATTCTGCAGTTGGCTGGAACCTGCAAACCACAGTAGCCATTCGTAATAGGGGCACAACAAAAACATAATGAAACAACAAATGAATGTGTCCGATTAGGGCCGGCCCCTGGTATAGGAGAAGTAGGCAACTGCCTAGGGCCACGAGGCTTGCAGAGGGCCCCCTCAATGTACAACACATTTTTTTAAATCACCACATTCAAATGTGAGCAAACAATTCCCTATAGCACCTCTTTTTGTTGCTGCTGTGGACTATCCTAATGAAAGCCCAATCAAAAACTGACCTATCATAATTGAGTATATGTTTCAGAAGAGCAGAAAAGAAGAGTGGAATAAGCAATCTCAAACCGGAGTTATGTCAAATAGAGTCACTGTAATAATGCATTTGTATTTCATTTGGTTGTGAGTCTCTCAGATAACTGTAACTAGCAAATGGTAGATAAGCCACATTTTCAAGCTAGACAAGCAAGACACTTAGACTTATGGTTATGTGAACTCTTTTTCTAGTAAAACACTGGAGAACTACACTAACCTCGAATTCAAAGTTACTACATCGGACTGTTTGATGTGCAGGAAGGCTATCTGTCCAGGAAAGGCACATATTACATAGTGTCTATGTTATTGGGCGTTAACATTATTACGATCTTGTTTGCTCAGTTGGACCGATTCCTTGCAGTAGTTTATCCTTATACTTATTATCGTTATATAACTAGGACTATAGTTATAGAAGTTTGTGCTTTCTGTTGGTTTTACAACTATTTTTTAAGCACTAGTCAGTGGCATGGTTGCAAGATTTTACTTGGGTAGTTGAAGTTAACACATTTCCCGAATTGTACACATGCCGTGTGAGTCACCTGGCTAAAAATTGGCACCACACAGCCAAACAAAAGCATGAGAGCAAATGTGCAGTACAAAGACTGTTCAGTTTGTAATCAGTTTGAATTTCAATAAACGGGGGTTTTGTAAACCCAACATGTAGCCCTTCAGGTTGCAGTTACTCTCTCACTGACAGCGGCAGAAGCAGACAGGAGCTTTTCAGATGCCCAAGTTGATTAAAACATACCTGAGGTCAGCCACGGCACAAGACCGTCTCAGTGGACTGGTCATCATGAGCATCAATCATGCATTGAGCCAGCTACTATCATATAAAGATGTAGTTGATGATTTTACCTCCCAAAATCTAGGTCAATTGATGTCTTGAACGTAATTTTTATATGTTCCCATCTGCTCAGACTTACTTACAAATTTACTTCTACAATTCCTTTCTACAAATACAGCCATTTCTAATTTATGATTTACTATAATTTTGAAGTAACTGAGATCTTGTTTATTGTTATTAATGTTCCTGTTTATGGCTTTCGATGTTAAAATTTGGGATTCTTGTTCTTAACTTATGATGTGTTCTTCAAAGCTGGTTAATATGTTTTCTAGTTATATAATTCATTTATTTAATTGTTCTAAATAGTACAATAAGGTTGTGTGGAGATAATAATAGTTGTGTCTGCGCAAATCATGATAGTGAGGGGCACCTTGCCAAGATCTTGCCTAGGGCTCCCAGAATGCTAGGGCCAGCCCTGTGTCTATTACATGAACATACGCTTTGAATGGTATTATACAGCAACACCAATTGTTTGTTTTTTTCAAAATGCAGTAATATGCAAACATTGGGGGGGGGAGTACTCAGTTTCAACACTTAAAGAAGGATCTCATATTTTAAAAACATTTCCCCATAGCAGACTTGCCACTTGCATCGTATGTTAACGTGTTGCGCCAAATGGTTTAGTCAGCACCATGCCATCTGCTGTAACAGGTGCCAGTGTCACTGCATGAATCAGATGCAGTCCAGCAAAAGCTACACTCAAGAACTGGGAGCTGAAAATACATCTTGGTCAACAAAGAATGAGTTTTTTAAATGGTTATGTTTACAAGTATAAATGAATATCTATGGGCAATTTGGCCAGTTTTCTGATTATACAGTGTAGCACATGGGGTCCAGTATAGAATAAGGGCCTGTCAAATCAACACTCTATTGACAAACTGCCACACACAGTCACCTAATTTGTCATCTCATACTTTGCATCTCCAGCTATGTCTTTTTGTGTTATTCTTGTGGAATAGACTAACACAAACTGCTGAAATGGCTTAACTCAAATAATGTTGACTGTAAGTGGGACAGTAATCATGTGTCATGCCTCTGTGAATTTAATGCTTCTCCTGACAGATGCATTGAGTCCTAAAGGGGGTAACTCAACCCTGAGAAAAAAATATTCTGTCCACTAGCTGTCTCTCAAATTTCTCTGATGGAAAAAAAAATCTTCATAGTTCTTTTTTTTTACGTTCACAATTGTGTCTCTCTGGATTATAAAAGCTGTCATTCACTGTATCAGAATTTATACACTGGGATCTTGTCTCATATTAGACAAGAATAAATTCCATCTTGTTTCACGATTGACTCAAAGTGAGAGGGATCTAAACAGATTTCAATTAAAGTATCTACGATTCCCTCTATATTATTAAATCACTGGATATCTACAGTTTAAACCAATTTTACTTATTTTTCGAAACTTTCGCTATCATTGGCAGCACAGGTAATTGCATGAGCACAGTCCCAAACACAGCACCAAAACAAAGCCAGGTCTCCTAGAAAAACTCCAGGATTGTTGTTTATTACACCCTTTTAAATCCTGAGGCATAAATCAAAGGAGGAGTTTCACTGAAACTGAGGGCACACCTTATTAGGCAATCTTACACTCCTATAAACTTGTCAAAACAAAATTCAGTGGCAAGGTTACAAAGGAAACAAATTTCTCATCCCTTTTTTCCTGTTATAACCTAGCATGATATTTTGTCACAACAGGAAATTATATGTAGTTCGTTTTAAAATTTGACAGATGTTGTTACGCCATGACTTTTGTTTTTCAAAATAAAAAGTTAAATCATTCACTTCCAATTAGTATGTACGAATGTAAAAATGGTTACAAATGAGAAGAGGCTATTCATCCCATCTAGACCATTTGGCAGTTGGCAGCTAATTGATCCTAGGATCTCATCCAGGCGAGACAGTGAAGCCATTTTCCCCTGCTTTTATTATGTTTATGTAAATGATCAGGTAATAACAGCGCTGTCACTCTGCCCATTACTGGGGTAACATTAGCGGTTATTAACATTATTACATTAACTTTATCATCTTCTACATTTTTCATGGCATCAGATTTGTGTGTGTCTTTGGATGTAACCATGTGTTAATTGTTTATGTTCATTAGATTATAATGGGAAAAGCAGTATTAGAAACACTTGATTGTAAGCTTGAAAAGAATATAGGCCACAGGTTAATGTAAACAAGCATATTGCTTTTAAGTGCTAACATTGAGAATTTGCCACAGGACATGGTATGTTTTAATCAACTCTGCCGCCTTCTGTGTGTATACAAGTTCTTCATAACGCTTTAGCTATATCAAGTTCTCCATTATATGTGGCAGTCACATATTCTAAGTTGCGTGATGATCTAAGATTTCATGAACATTCTTATCATAATTCTGCATTCATTTTAGTCCATTACCGGGTCAATATTGGTAATTCAAAATTGGTAGAGATAAAAAAAAATAGAGAAAATATTATATTGCAAACATATGCTAAAAAAATCTCCTAAAACCATAGCCATCATAACTTTTTAATTCCCATAAGAAGGCTCAGGCAAGAAAAACAATATTTAAATTTACACTGACAAGATTGTAAGAATGATTATACCATGAAAATGGAAAACAAGATGTTCTTGAACTACGGTGGAATACTTTTAAAATAGCATGGAATATTTTTTTACATTTTTATACAATACATTTTTAACTGTACAAATTATAACTTGCACAATGCCTGTATGAAATATAAATTTAACAATGCCTAAGGTTTTGCGTACCTTTACAAACGTGCATAATCTTAACGGATGTAGTAAAATTTAGTAATACTGTAACACTTTGTGAGCTTATTAAATAGATTAAATCCCCAAATCAAGATTTGTGTAATGTATACAGCATATCTGTCTTTTAGGTCGGAAGAACAACCTTGCAAGCAAAATGATTGGACAAGTGATTGTTTCAACGTGTATAGACCTGTAAATGATAGAACAAGCTAGGTGTACATAACCAGCTTTCTGAAGTGAAACTAGTGAAAACTAAAAATGAATGATTAATCATTCATTTTCTCCTAATTGCCTCATGCTCCACTCTATGCACTCAAATTGCTTAACTTGAGCACTACCGTTTCCCTTAATTATTCTCCATAAGGCCAATTGCATTTATGACTACTTGTATGTCTTTTAAAACACAAGATTAGATTAATAAGAAACAGAAGCTGCCCTGCTATGTAAGTCATGTATCATACACTAAAAAAAGTGTAATGGGTATCCTTATCTGTTTTGCAGGTACATTCTCCAGTTCTGATTTTACGGAGTAAAGTGAGACAGAAGCTTCTTTTGAGCACCTGCGTACAAAGAAGACAGTTGAAACAGAGACTGGAATCATTTTCTGCTGTTCAGACTTTCACCATCATTCTCAAAGGGCAAGATATTTGGTGGAAAAAATCCAAATGAACTTTTCATTTCTGTGTTAGATTGCTCCTAAAATACAATAGTGAAGAGACCATCCAAACAAAATGGCAAGTGGGGCATTTTCTTCACGCCACTGTCAGGCGTTTGTGGGCCTGCTTCTGTTGTCTGTGATGGTGTCTTCAGTGCCGAACGGTGAGTGCCCACAATTGTGTGTGTGCGAGATCAGACCTTGGTTCACTCCCCAGTCCACCTACAGGGAGGCCACAACTGTGGATTGCAATGACCTTCGCCTTACCCATATCCCTGGCAACCTCTCCACTGACACTCAAGTGCTGCTGCTGCAGAGCAACTACATCGCCAAGACCACAGATGAACTGGAACAGCTTTTTAACTTAACAGAGCTGGACTTGTCTCAGAACAACTTCAGCAGTATCAAGGATGTTGGCTTGACAAACCTCACCCAGCTTACCACTCTTCATCTGGAGGAAAACCAAATCACGGAAATGCCCGATTACTGTCTGCAGGACCTTGCAAACCTGCAAGAACTGTATATCAACCACAATCAAATCAACACCATAGCGGCAAAGGCTTTCTCTGGTCTCCGGAACCTCCTGAGGCTCCATCTTAATTCCAACAGGTTAAAGATAATTGACAGCCGCTGGTTTGAATCTACACCAAACCTTGAAATTCTTATGATAGGTGAAAATCCTGTTATCAGCATCCTGGACATGAATTTTAAACCTCTGACTAACCTACGCAGCCTGGTTCTTGCTGGAATGGACTTGACAGATATTCCTGGAAATGCTCTCGTGGGATTAGACAACCTGGAAAGTCTCTCATTTTATGACAATAAGTTAGTAAGAGTTCCTCAGCTTGCACTACAGAAAGTTCCAAACTTGAAATTCCTTGATTTGAATAAAAACCCTGTGCACAAGATCCAAGAAGGGGACTTCAAAAACATGCTTCGTCTAAAAGAACTTGGTGTGAACAACATGGCAGAGCTGGTCTCCATTGATCGATATGCACTTGACAACCTTCCTGAGCTGACTAAGCTCGAAGCTACTAACAATCCTAAATTGTCCTATATAAATCGCTTAGCATTTAGGGATGTACCATCTCTAGAGAGCCTTATGCTTAATAATAATGCACTGAATGCTCTTTACCAGAAAACTGTGGAGTCCCTTCCCAATCTGCGCGAAATAAGCATTCATAGCAACCCACTTAGGTGTGACTGTGTCATCCAGTGGATGAACTCTAACAAAACCAACATTCGTTTTATGGAGCCACTGTCAATGTTTTGCGCCATGCCGCCCGAATACAGAGGACAACATGTGAAAGAAGTCCTGATGCATGACTCATCTGAGCAGTGTCTTCCAATGATCTCCCATGACACTTTCCCAAATCATCTAAACCTGGATATTGGCATGACTGTGAATTTGGATTGCCGGGCCATGGCAGAACCTGAACCAGAAATCTACTGGGTCACACCTCTAGGGAATAAAATTACAGTGGATACCTTATCGGAAAAATACCACCTTAGTAGTGAGGGGACTCTTAAGATTTCCCACATTCAGATTGAGGACTCTGGCCGTTACACATGTGTTGCACAGAACACAGAAGGTGCAGACACAAGGGTTTCCACTATCCGAGTGAATGGAACCCTGCTGGATGGAACTCAAGTAATGAAAATCTACGTCAAACAAACAGAGTCCCATTCAATTTTAGTGTCCTGGAAAGTGAACTCCAATGTCATGACATCCAATTTGAAATGGTCTTCAGCCACCATGAAGATTGATAACCCGCATATAACGTACACAGCCAGGGTGCCGGTTGATGTTCATGAATACAACCTGACCCACCTACAACCATCCACGGAGTACGAGGTATGCCTGACCGTTTCAAACATTCATCAGCAGACTCAAAAGTCTTGTGTCAATGTCACAACCAAGAATGCAGCTTTTGCATTAGACATTTCAGATCAAGGAACCAGCACTGCCCTGGCTGCTGTAATGGGGACAATGTTCGCCATTATTAGCCTCGCTTCCATTGCAGTGTATATAGCAAAAAGGCTGAAGCGGAAGAACTACCACCATTCGTTAAAGAAGTACATGCAGAAAACGTCTTCAATTCCTTTGAATGAGCTTTATCCCCCTCTTATCAACCTGTGGGAGGGAGACAGTGAAAAAGACAAAGATGGATCTTCAGAAACCAAGCCCACCCAAGTTGACACAACAAGAAGCTACTACATTTGGTAAACCCTTGGAGACTTTGCTTCTACTAGCAAAGGAGCACAAAAGACACACTTTTGCTTTTTTGGTGCAAAAGTAAGAAGTTGAGAATTTTTTGTATTTTCAGCTTTGCTAATTTGTGGCAGAGTGGTAAGGATGTAACGATAATTCAGACATTTTTTAGTATAGCGTATCGCCTTCTTTTATGGGTTTTTTTGACACTCAAAATGGCAGCTTTATTTAGCTTCCAATACTTCTTAGTTGCTGTGCTTTATTTTTGTGATGCTCTCTTTTAACTGCACAGCTTGGATATTTTCAAGGACATCAAGGGTCAGCTTATGCTCCAGTAGTGGCTTGATTCATTTCTTCAGCAGTATTCTTTGCAGCCTTTCTTTCTCTTTTTTGTAAAACAGTTTAACTGTTGTGCACTGAAACCCATTAACAAGTTTTGTCTATGAACTGAACACGCTGACAAAGGGGGATTAGACTTGATATACTGTCTATTGAATAATGTTAGCAATTGTACTGTAATGTTGTATCAACTATAATTTTAACTTTTTTTCTCAATTTCGTCGAGGACAACAAGCATTTTTCATTTAGAACTAGTTTGCAGATATGCGTACTGTAAACAAGCAATAGAATGTGAATGTTTGATAACATAACAGTTTAGGAAGGTAGTTCACTAAGCTTTTTTTAATTACTCTTGATTATTCTTTTTTAATTTGCTAGGTTCTGTAAAATGACCACTTAATTTTGATGTGATTTAAACACACAAAATATGTTGTATATCGAAGATGAGACTAAAATAAATTACAATTTTGTTCTCATATTTTTTTTATATAAACATTGGATGTCATGAGTTGTCATTTATTCATCATCACCTAACTATATACGCATTATGAAAACTGCAAACCCACAAACATGCAGTATTTAAGGGCCGTGTTAGGTAGAACCTAGGTTTTCATACCACCTGAGTACAATACTTAGGCAAAAGGCTTTTAGATATGTTAGAAATTAGGATTTTAGTACAATACTGTAGGTTACTTAATAAAAATTCTGACCCTATCAAATAATAAGTTGTGGTTTGTGACAAAATCCTACAGTATGATTGATTGGAATCTCCACTTTTTTGTCTCACTCTGCTTTAGAAGAAAACTATCAAATGGAATGAGTTTCGGCAAATTCACTGGAACATTCATTGTTTCATATGATGCAAAATATTAATAATGGGTGACAGTTTAATACATTTCAGTCAAAAGCGTAATCACACAATGATAATTAAGAAAGTTTTACCTTTTCAAAAATATATTGTACTTACACTTGATATAATGTCAAGCATGCATACCCTTGGTAAGGTGCACAGTTTAGTACACTTTAATAACAACTGGAACAAATACCAAGTACTGTATACGTATTTCTTGGATTTACCTGCCAATCATAAACTCTACACTTCTTAGGTGGCAGTGTTCCTTTGGAGATAAGGAAGTCTTGTGAACATTTTTGTGTACATTTTTACAATTTATGATTGTTTGAGTGATTGGATCACAACTTTAGTCAGAACCCTACTGTAGTTTGCTAAATGTTTTAATTTTAATTTGCCATTTTGATGGTCCTCATTAGATTTACACACATCCCCTATGGTTGATGTTCTTAAGGTAGATTTTTACGGAAGCACATTGCTGCCATCTGGAAAAACAAATCATGTGTATCTCATAAATATTAGAAAATGATATCAATCCTACAAAATAATATCTCGTAATAACGTGATTGTACATTATCATGTACTTTATGAGATAATTCCGTGATGGTACAATTGTCATACAATTCTAGATGATCATTATTTGACTTTCAGTTTTAAGCAGTGGAATCAAGTTCACATAAACTTAAAAAATTGTGACTAAACCCCAGTCGAAAGTAAGTCTGTACACATTCTGAAGTTCTGGACATTGTCACAAACACTAAGCCAGTAGCTTCTGGGTGCTGTTATTGCACAACGAAATAAGTTGTTCATACACTCAAATGATCATTTGCATCTCATAATAACAAGATACTTTACTATGTTGTTATAACAAAATAGGTTTCGTGTCATTACAATATATTTTTATCATAATTACAAGATAAACATTAAATATTCATTTTCCTTGATGTCAGCAATGTGCTTCCATAGGTATTAGTCTCAAAAGACACAGTTTATTTTTCCTACTCTGGAGTGCTGAATGCAGGTATATTGTACCGATTTCATAGTGCTTCCATCATAATGCTTCAGTAGTGAATATGGAAAAATTGTTTCTGTCCAGTTCTATTTAAACATTCAGTGATTGGCTCTCATTTATCACCACTGATAGGAGTGGGGAAATGCACAGTTAAATTGTACTGTATCAGGGTATGCATGTCATTGGGAACTTTTCCACCAGAAATATGTGCATCCTTGTCTGGAAACATGTTAATTAAATTTAGATAGTCATGTGTGCAAGGAGTCAAAATGGATTTATTTAGAAGCAAAATTTGTATTGGTGAAGAGCTAAAAAACAGGAGAAGGTATGCCTTTGGACCTTGGTTTTCAAAGCAAGTTTATTACTTTGTATTCTTTATCATGTAATGCAATGACATTAACCAGAGCAGACTTACATGAATTCCTAAACAAATAACTGCCTGTAGCATAGCAGATGGATTGCGAGTGTCAGTGCTGGTTTAAGCCACTAGTGGGCAATTTAGGGATACTCCAAAGAGCCAGAGAGAGAGTGCAAAGGGTACACATTTTCACAAGGTGTTAAGAGGAATTTAATTCAGCTGGTTTTCATCAGTTTCCTCTACATAAAGATTCAGCAAAGGAGAATGACTGTCTTCCTGGATTAGACGGGTAAACATTCAGGTTGAGAGGTACATGATATGGAAAAATAATGGAAAGAATAAACCGGTAGTCTCATGGCAAGCCTACATAAGATTTGTTTCTGAATCAGCATATTAGTGGGTGACTGATTGGGTTCACTGCCCATTGGGTCAAGTTAACAACTAACCTTAAATATTAAAATGGAAAAGGAAAGGCCAGTAGGTCTAGTACTAATGTTAGGAAGCTTGACTGCACATGAGTCTGGCCTTGGCACTGTTCAGTATTTCCCCCATAGGAAAAGGGAGTTAATGTAAGAAGGCCCTTCAACACCATTCTATCACTAAAGAAGAACCTGTTCTTAAAAAGTAAGTACAAACGCACAGCCATTAACACAGGTGGAGGATGATGGTGAGAGAGTTAAAAAGCACTGCTGATAGCACATTTGTTACATAAACTCCACAATTGCCTTATTGGTATACTGTATAAATCTTTAAAAAACACAATGAAATAACCAAAGTGTCCATCACTAACTCAAACTCCTAAAACATGTTCATTTAAACACATTAAACAACATTTTGTCAAGAAATCAGTTTCATTGCTTCTAATGCTTGACTTTATTTCTTTGTCAGGAAATCTCCTTCTCAGGCATGGTGGCCAATTTCACTTGCAAGTGGATAGTCATTTAACACAACGGGACAAGGTTTATATTGTACAGTACATGCACAGGCTAATCTACTAATTATCGGTTGAAGTACAGAACCAAGAAAAGAGATGAAAGTAAAAATGTATTTATATTATAAAAGGAGTTCATTCATATTTGAATAAGTTGAAGACAAGGAAAATGCAGCATGGTGGCATGCTAGTTAGCAGTGCTGTCTTGCAGCTCTGGGGCCCTGGGTTCAGTTCTGTACCTGGGGTCATTTTTTAATTAAATTTGTCTGTTATCCCCGTGTTCATGTGGGTTTCGTCCCACAGTCCAAACACATATTGTTCATTTAATTGCTTTCTGGGAAAATTAGCCCTGGTTTGTGTTTGTGTCTGCCAGCCCTGAGATGGACTGGATTCCAGTTCTACATATACCCTGCCTTTGGCAAATCTGTTGTTTGCCAAAATGGGCTCTGGCAGCCCTGGATTGGATGAAGCGGTTAGAAAATTAATGGACGGATTTGGGTGATCAGCGCACAACTTGTAGACAAAAGTGAAATTTTGGTACAGATTTTTGGTATGAAATAATGTTGACCATTTTCAGATATTTTACTCATAAACCTCATTAATGAAAAACACCAATGGTTAGAGATTACTTTCCAACACTGTAGGATATGCAGTACAAGATAATCAAATAGCTTATCCATGCATCCGTGTATCAGTTCAATATTAGCTCACAAATTAGCTCACTTTTCAGCAGAAAATAGCATAGGGAGTATTGTGTACAGTAGACTACTACTATCTCCAAGCAAATAGATTGCCTTCTTTTTATTTCTGAACTTCTATGAAAATGAGACTACTTGGTTAACATTGAGATACAATATTAATAATCAGCACATTCTGGTCTTTCACATTTTCCCAACAGATAAATGGCTTATTGAAGCCAATAAGCCTAATGGCTTATTATAACTTTTAACCCTGAAAGACACTTTCTACAGGTGGGATAGATTGCATCTAGTCTTTTAGGGCCAGTCCTGTAGTGCTTTTCAATTAACAACCGATTAAGATCTAAAAACAGCTGAACTGATTTAGCAAAATTATTCATTGAAATTAATTAAGATCAGAGATAAATTGTAAACCGGGGGATTCTGTATCTCGTGAATAGTAGTTGTCTAATTCTAATCTAAAAGAAAGTACAGAGTGAATAGAAGAATTTCAACGTCTTTCTAGTGCCCACATACTGTATCTGTTCAGATTCAGAATCTGTCAGAAGAAACACAATACCAGGTGTGATTATGATATGATAAACAGCCCAGAGGAAAATAATAGGAAGGACGATGATGCCGTAGCATGTTGTGATCATGTTGTGTCACTTTTTTTCTTGGTGTAAATGTTTTAAATAGATATTTAGCACTGCAGAGCTGATTTGCCAAAAGATTTTATAATCCTCTGAAGTAGTTAATGGTTGTTCACCATTAATTAGGTCATGAGCACACTTCTTTAGGACACTGAAGCTGTTTCAGGGATGTTCTAATTGCAGGCAGCTGTGGTGCATGTCTATGCTAGAGATGCGTCAGGAAAGCAATTAACAGAACATAGTAAATTTCGCCTCCTTCAGGCACTAATTATCTCAACAAAAGCCCTTTCAACCTAGTGATAATTTTAAGACATCTCCAGAAATGCAGGCCACATCCCGTAGCCTGAATATTGACTTTAAAACAGGAAAAGTGTCTAACTGAACTTGCCTAGTGGGATTGACTACCAGTATCGGTTAAGTGGTAATGAAAATGAAAATACTATAGTAGTGCAAATGTTTTCAAAGAAATTTGTTAAACTTTGTGTGCAAATGCTCTGTAATGGAATTTAAATTAATAGCTTAATCTCTCCAGGGGGATCAATGCAGTTGTAGAGAAAACCGGTTCAGGGACGCCAAATATGTAATCATAGTGGCTCTCTGAAGGCACCAGTTCTGTAGGGTTTGGGCATTTACTGAGACAATTTTTAATTGTAGCAGTAAATCACAAAGTTGATTCTTTTGATGGCTTTAGAGTCCAACCATGCGACATAACTCAAACAACGCGCACACACAGGTACTAATACACGAGGATACATTTATTAATACATAGAATATGCATATAAACCTAACAGATCTTATCGAGAGGGTTATCAGAATACAAAAGATATATATTCAATCAGTTACAAAGTGTTACACATCAAGAGGACATACGTTCAGTATATCATTCATTAAGACCGTTTCGTAAAGTGAACTTGGTTACAACTTCTACATTAGATACTCAAACAAGTACATAACTCTTAGGAATTAAATTGATATCAACTGGTTGGGATAACAATTGAATTCTCGAGCTGTAATGCATTGAAGTTGAATACTCATCCAATCTCTGGGGATTCAGATCTCCTGCGGGCACAAAGAAACAGTTGCAGGCTGTTGCTGTCCAATCCGCGCTCTCTGGCTCCGTGCCAGGCTGTGCTGTGCGGCTTGCGACGGTGCGCTGCTGATGCTCACTGTTGGCTTTAACTAGCAAAGTTTGTGCACAGGAGAAAAGATGACTGTGGGTCCCAGCAAGTCAGGAAGAGGACCGGTTCATTCCTGATGAAGAGCTAGTTCTGAATAGTGATTCAGCTGTCCACAGTTCTGACCTGTTGATGAGGCCTGCTGCTGGTTACTCTCTGGCAACCTCAACTCTAGACTCTTAGAACAAAGGAAAGTTCTGGCACTCGGACACACTGGCCGTTCCGTGGTTGTCCGGGCTGAGTCTCAGGATGGTCAGGAGGCGCGCTGCGAGAATGTCCTGCCCTTGGGAGCCTTCTGCTCCTGGGCCGTCCTGCCCTGGAATTCTCCTTTGAATCTTGTTGAATCTGAATCTCAATCTTGTCGAATCTCAATCTGAATCTCCCAGGCTCTCTGTGTTGCCTGTTTTTACCTGGAGGAACTTCAGCTCATTGATTGGCTGAAAGTTCCATGGGCATCAGAGTCCCACGTGGGTTACTCGGCCCTACCAGTCCCTGATTGGTTGATCAAGGTGAGATATGAGTCACTTAGTCCTGACACTTAGGAATGCAATCCAGATGTCCAACTCGCACTCCCTAGACAGATAGGCACCAATGGATGACCATTGATCATGATAGCCAGGCTTAGCTAAGTGCATCCCCCTTTGGGAGCTGTCCTTGGACCTTAAATCACCTTGCATGAATGGTTTCTCTGTGGCTGCACCACAGAGATGAACAGAGAAATGAGGCCTAATTTGGGAAAGCTCAGAAACACTTAATTCTGTCTTATTATTAAGCCTCACCGCTACACAGTATACATTGTATCAATGCAGATCAATAAATAAACTTATTACAACTAATGGTTGCCATTGAGAAGCTCCAATGGCTGTACTATCTTGAATTCAGCTGTAAAAAGTCAAATATCATAGGCAGCTAGTAGAAAGCTGTCCAATTTTTTCCCTGTGTACTAAAAACTCATACTAAGTAGTGGAAATGAATAAGTGGCCTACTAGATGTACATTTTCAGTATGTGTGATCCATATGTTAGTGAAATGGTTGAATTATTTTTATTTGTGTTCTCTTATGAGAACTGAAGTTCCAAATTTCTAATTTCTGGCTGATTAACAATGGGATAAGTTCATTTGGTTCAAAATTGTTTACATGTCTTACTTTTCATACATTTTTACAATAACAAATAATAAACGTCAATTGAAAACATGCATAAAACCTCAGATTCAATTAATAATCTTTCAAAGAATGACTGGGTTTAATGTTATGTTACTAAAAGCACTTTTAAATAAGTTCCCATTTTTTGTACACAGTGTACAGGCAGAATACATTGCATAGATAATTCAGCACATTATGATTTAATTATTCTTATCCAGTAAATGTGAAGGTTATTACTTGAGGGTTTCTTGCAAAGCCCTTTGTCTTCCTGGCTCACTACATTTTCAATACCCGGCAGGCTGTACAGCACTGCATAACATGAGCATGGTTTCAAAAGAAAAAATATTGCAACAGACTTCAAACTGTGAGGCAGAATTGATCTCTCATGCTTAATGATTAATACAAAGAAAATATCTATGCATTTAAATCCCACAACCCAGTGATCTCCATATATCAATGTAGGCTATTGCAAAGTCTATCACTCTGGCAGCTTCAGCTGAGTACAATATACAATTTAGCAATAAAAGCTGACAGGGCCATCGATCACATCAGCACAATGAATGTAATTGGGGATAGATCATGCTACTTGGAGATTTTTGCTTCTAAAATATATCTGCAGTCTCATAAGACACAGATGGTCTATGTTTGGTTCAGCTTGTGATGCAACACACTTTTACCTCAACGAACTGAAAAAAAAAACTTCTCGATAGTCCATAAATCTCAAAAAGCAATGCTGATGATTACCAAACAAGGTTTGGAAGAAAACAGGAGATGAAATATTTTTAATGTGAAAAGTAAAGTTCTGTAAAGAACCCTTTAAATGAATTAGCTGTAGTAACAAACAGCATACTCTGCCTTCTGACTTTCTGAAAAATAGAAACATTTTTAAAAAAAGAAAGAGACAATTGAGTTTATACTGCAGAAACTGAGCCAAAGAATTCTTAATTAACATGTTCAAGTAACCCTAAGGGAATAGTTAGGAACGTAGAGCTTTTCCAGTACATTCAAAAGCAAGTAGCAAGTCCCAAAGGATTTTTTTAATGTCACTTTTTTTTACTCTTCCTAGATTAAGGATGTACAACTTTCATGCACAATATGATCAAAAATCTTAATTTCCTGTAGCACGGTGGCACACCACCATAGCAATAGGTTGTGGAATAGTGAACGATAATTAAGGATTAGTTATCTGTTAGGGTTGGCCATCGAGTCTTCTGCTGGCCTCCCGGAGATGAGACCTGGCACTGCAGGAGGAAACGTTAAGACCTCCAGAGAGACCACAATGTGGTAGAGAGAAGGCAAGATCTGGATTGATCGAATGCATTCCTGATTTCATGGCAGATTTACTAATTAAGCTTTGTCAATTCACTGCCTCACAAGCTGCTTGCAGGCTGCACCTACTGCATCCTGCAATTGCTTCGGCTTGCGATTCTGAAAGATGAGGTTTAATTTTGTAGCGGTGATTGTTTCACAACCGACACCTAAGGTCTTTGCAGCAAAATGACACTCCATACAGACTGAACTCTCTTGATTAGATCATCTGCGATAGCATGCTCTTGTGTATCCTTCAGAGTCAGAATCACCTTTATTCACCAACTACATTTCATGTACAAGGAATTCACTCTGGCGTACTTGGTGGTGCAAAAAAACACATATAATTAGGAATTCTGGTTTAGCAAAAAGATGGTCCTTGGAAAGAACCTGTTCAAATACAAGGTGGTTCCGATTTTAATACTGGTAGCATCTTCCTGAGGCAAATTAGGAAACGGGTGGTAACCTGGATTGGACGGATCATCAGCAATTCTTCCTGTTCACTTTTTTGATCTGTACAAATCAACCTAAAAAGTCACATCATGAGTTTTGAAAATGTATTAGCTTTACGTGGACAGAAAGAAAGATTTAAAAAGTTGCAGTTTGACAGTTGCCTGTATTAAGGTCTGAGTAGTTGCAAATTAAATCTTTCTTAACAAACTAGATTTGCACTGCACAATCAGAGCTTGTCAATCTTGCTTCAAAAAGCCTTGAATGCTTTGGATTTGAACACTCTTTAAACCTATAACCCATAACATTCCTGTTTGCATGAAACTACTTAAATGTTACATGATCAAATAGAACATTAACAGATGGCCTTCTCTTAATGTTATTGATTAAACCATTAAACTGTTTTGCTCAAGAAACCAAGAACATTCAAATTCAAGAAACCACTAAGGAGAAGACCTAAGAGGAAATTCCAATGAAAGTTATTTTATATTTTGTTTTAAAATAAGAATCCTATGCTTTATTATACAGCTGTTCACTTCTGGCATAAGCGCAAAATCAGACAAACAGTTGTTGTTTGATCTTCAGTAAGAACGTATTAACTATTAACTAACTGTTTTATATTAAAACAAGCTCATTCAGAAGATTTACTCCTACTACTAGTCCATGTGGGACTGTCAATCCAATGTAGTGTGTAGTAGGGGATTCAGTTTCATGTCTTCTTGTGACCTATTGTATTACTCTTATCTAGACAGACTGTCAAAACTCCTCCTGATTCATTGCTCAGTTGAAAAAGTAGATTCAGTGAGTGAAGCCTGGAATGTTGAGGCTTTTCCCTATTTTACAGTTGGCACTAGATTTGCCTTTGTGTTCAAATGACTAAGCTCAGGTATTGAGCAAAAGACAGGTTCCATCCAACATGAATATCTCTGCTACCTCTGTAGCATATTTGAAAGTGAGAAGGGTTGTCGTAGGGTGAACTGGGAATTGCTGAAACAGAGCTTTTCTTTGAAGTACTGTCTATGGTTGACTAAAGGCTGACTTCTGTGGAATTTACAAATGCATAACCTGAGCGAGACAGCACTAGCAGCATAAAAAAACTGAAATGAGCGGATAATAGCACAGTTTTATTTAACTAGATACCAATTGAGAACAAGTGATTATACTGTGACAGGCTAGAGAGTACCCAGCTAATACAGCAAGGCATTTTTATGGGAGTAGTCTGACTGAAGTACCCATATCCTGCTCAAGAGTACAACAGCAGTGCCCAAGTTAAGATTTGATCCCAGTTTTAAGTCAAGAGCCCTTAAATACTACACCACACTGCTGCCCCCATATAGATCAATTAGTTCTGCAGTGCTATTTGGTGGTTTTAAATTTTAGTCACTTGCACTTTATTCCCTAGCTGTTCCATCTAGGTAAAAAATAATATAGTATATAATATATAAAATAATTTAATATAGTCCTTAAAGAAAGGACTCCAAATTTCACTGTAGAGCTGATTGAGTTAAAAGAACAGGGTGGCAATTTATGTATTTTTATGGTAGACAATTACAGAAAGCAGGGTATGGGTGATGTTTGTGGAAGGGTGCTGAAGAGATAGTAAATTTCTGGAATCCAAATGCAATCTATCTGTAGGAGAAATGAAGCGTGTAGCTTTGTGGCTTTTGCTAAAAACTGCAATTGAGAAGCTGAATTGTATTTGTAAATTCCATTTGGAGGCAGAAAATAAAGATCCCTGAAATGCAGAAAATCCATTATGTCTAGCATTGTCATACAATTCCCTTTAATAACAATGCAAAACAAAATATAGGGTCTGATATTTAAAACCACTTTACGAAATCTTATTAAAACTCAAATCATGGTTTCCATTAAAACTCAATTATTAATCCTGAGACAAATGGAGCATGTTTAATTTGAAAGCCAGAAGCAAAACATGCACAGCTTTATTTAATAAAATGTGTGTATATTCACTTACAATTGTAGGTATAAAATGAAGTGTTGCATTTAGAATATCATCTCGCAACACACTTTTGTTTGTGTTATATCTTGACTTAAGATAATTATCTAATTTTTCATCTGGATCCCAATGGGTTTCCAAAGTACATTCTAATATTAAACCATTTTACAAATACGTTTTTCAGTTAATTGATTGGAGATGCCAGATCACAAGATGCAAGGTTATGCTGCTTTTAAGGAAGAGAGGACTCTCACAGGATGTTTCTTTGCTAGTGGAGAGATGGGCTAATTTTTGTCATTCTGGGTAAGAGGGTAATTTTCTTTTCCAGTTTGTTTGCACTAAAGACCCAATCTAAAAACTATTTTGTATTCTTTCAGTTGATACTAAACCACTTTTTCCAGTCAAATAATTTGAATATAAATGTAAATAAACCCTGCAATCACATGGATGATGCCTTTCTGGGGAAGTAGATATGAGACAATAGCAGTGTCAGACATCACCGACAATTCAGAGGGGAAGACGATGAAAAACAAGTGACCTGAGTAGGTTGTCAGACAAAGGAGTGATCGCCTGCCCTGCATTTTGCCAGGGGGAAGAAATATCTGGCAATTCCATCAAACAGAACAGTGATCAGTCAATTCTGGAATTGCCCATTAGCAGCTTTTGAAGTTCTTCTCCTTAAATGTCTCCACTTCATGACTAATTTACAGGTACACTGCATGCTATAAGAGGACTGTGATGTATTCAGTTAAGTTTCCAGGTCAAGTACATTAGCTCTTTTTAAATGGGATAACGCTAAGGGAGACTCAGACTAAACATTTTGAAGAGCATTGGTCTCAAGCTGTGAAGTGGGAAATGACCTGGTATTGTCCTCGTGCTTGGTAATGTTCTATGAATTGACAATGGGATCTACATGAGAAAACAATTAAATGTACATTTATTGCAATCTTCTTTAGAAGCAATTACATCAGCCACTGGATAGGTCATTAACACGGATTGCTGCATTACTAGTCTTGTCTTATATCATCTTTACATATTGTTCACTACAGTGAAACACAAATTAGGCTCAGTTTCAAATGAAGTTTGACCAGATGACAAATGGGATTAGGAAAATGGTTCTATACCCCAGAACTAACAGTGATACAGTGACCTCAGTGGTAGAGGTAATGCAGTGTCCAGATCCCAGACTAACAGGTAGAAGTATTCTTTACACAATACAGTACCTAAGCTCTTCAGCTAAAATGTAATGATTTGGTTTTATTGGTGCTCTTACATTCCTTGACTCCAAATATTACATGAGTGCACATGGCTGAGCCATTATATTTAACTCAATGTTCAGGCATGTAAAACTGTCACCAAAATGTATATCACAGAATAGAGTGTATCCTAATTTAGCACTGGTAACAGGCTACAAGGCCAGAGTGCTCCCACAATCACACAATGTAGAGATGTGCATTATATCCTTGAAAGTGACACTTCTGCAAGTGTTCTTTGTGCTTCCTGAGTAAGCAGGTGTCCATTTTTTTGACCATCTATTCATTTCGCATACTGTTGCTGTTAAAGCAAGCCCTGGTCATTTTCGTAAATAACTTGGATGCTTAGGTGATTGCTATAGATCATGTAGAATAATGGGAATTCTTTACTCAGATGTATGGAGGGCTGATGAATGTGGATGAAATTATAACTGCAGCCAAAAAAAGCAATTAAGAAACTTCAGTAAATGTGACATAAACAATGTAATGTGGCTCTGGTTTAAATTTCATAGTATTCTATTCAAAGCTTTTAATTCTTGCTTGCTAAAAGTCAATGGATTTGATTTGAAATAAGTAAATTAAATTTCACAGGGATGTTGCTTCAAAACAACTGGCTGATTAGAAACGTCTCACCGGATGTGTTAGCTTTTTTTTAAACTTTCTTTCAAGGATTAGTGAAACTTTTCCTTTGTTTGAAAGCATGTCCCTTTCGTTTCTGGCTAAACCGATACTCTACTCTCAAGTCATGCTAATGAAATAAAAAAGGACTATGGATACTTCTCTTCATTTTTAATGGGCCACACATAATTAGCCCTCAGCAAATAATTCTGTTCTTTCCTTTGCTACAGTACATTGTAGCCTGCATTGAGTAAGTCATAGGTAAGGAATGACCAGTCATTCAGTGCATTTAAACCTCCAAATGAGCATCTCCAGTACAAGATCTAACAAAGCTTCAATGTAGCCTGTCAGTTTCATATTGATTCAGGATAATTGAGTCTCTGGGGAAAATATATTCTGCAGACGACCAGCAACATCTGATACATTGGATGTAAAAATCTATGAAGTTTGTTGATTATCCCATTTTACTGTTTCATCAAATTTTTTATGACATTCCATCCTTAGTCATAAATATTTTAGTTTGTTCCACTTGCAGCATGGCAGAAATTGCAGCGTTAACAGATAACAGGTCTTGCAAGAGCTACCCTTTTTATGATGACTCTATTTAAGAAGTTCAGTTAAATTGAATGTTTCTATATTTATTCATGCTGTCCCTTTACATTGAAGGTAGAACGGATGTAAAAAAGAACAAAATGAAATTATCTGATGTGTTTATTTTGTAAGTTTCAACTATATACCTTCCTCCCATTCATTTACCCAATTAGTATGGTAGCTTTTGTTTTTCATTCCTGCCTGAGCTGTTAATTGGTCCCTAGCAATCCTCTAAGGCCTACTGAAAGATGTCTGTGGAGATACAGCAAATAGTAAGGTGAATCCAACAACAGACATTTTTTAACTCTATGGTTTCAGTTATGTTCTAGGTTCTCTAATAAAAATAATAATAATTGATTACACTTTTATAGCACTTTTCTGGACTCTCCAGTCAAAGCGCTTTACAGGTAATGGGGACTCCCCTCCACCACCACCAATGTGCAGCATCCACCTGGATGTCACGGCAGCCATAGTGCGCCAGAACGCTCACCACACATCAGCTATCAGTGGGGAGGAGAGCAAAGTAATGAAGCCAATATAGATGAGGATTATTAGGAGGCCATGATTGGTAAGGGCCAATGGGAAATTTGGCCAGGACGCCAGGGTTACACCCCTACTATTTTCGAGAAATGCCCTGGGATTTTTAATGACCACAGAGGACGGCACCTGTTTACATTATAGTGTCTCCATCACTATACTGGGGCATTATGACCCACATGGGCCGCAGGGTGAACTGACCAGGCTCTCACACCTGCTAAGCTTCAGTGGGTTGCCAGTTGTGAGTTACAGAGCGACTCTCACCTCATTTCTTTATTTTCTAAGGTGAACTAGCTCACTTGAATATTGTGAACTCTCCACACATTTATCTTCTTTTCTGGTAAATGGTCGAGCCAAGTTATAAGTATGGTGACATTTTCTTTCAAATAAAGCTTTTGAAAAATTCTGGTGACCTCTAGGAGGAAAAAAGTACTATGAAATCCAGAACACTGCTTTAATTAGAAACAGTTGCTAGAATGACTGGAAACACAGGTGAGAAAAAGAGAAAATTCTAATTTTTTTGAAGCAGATGAAAGTAGGAGATTGTCTGCCTTGTAGATAATGGAACTTAATTTTTTTGTTGTACATTCCACATAATTGATATTAATCAAACAGAGTGACTAGATCTAACATTATATAAAATCTCACATCTAATACCATTATAATCAAAATTCAAGACATCCTCCTTGAGATCTACAATGTGCTTTGAAGAATTGGGGTTAAAAGTTACAAAAGAACTTCATCTTCTGAGAAATATGCCTTGCATTAAAAATATTTAACCTTTTTATCTAGTTATTTATAATAAGGATTTAACAGATGATTCACCAATTATGCAAAATAAGAAAGGCAAAAATGTAATTGTATCAGCATATTCATCAACATAATGAGCTGTAGCTGATGGTCATTAAGCTGCAAATGTTTTGACTGAAGTAAGAATTAAAGACTCTTGCTTTTGTAAATGAATCGGAAGAGCGGTTTAAAATGGTTGGCAATTAGTCAGTCTAGTATTCAGAATGCTCTCATTTCTCTACATTCTTGGATGCAAATGAAGTGGGAACAAACTAACCCTTATTTTCTCAATTCACTGGCCTTTTATCTGTGGAAAGCTGTAAGAAACCAGCTAAAGACGAATCTGTCATCTGATGCATTATCTTTATACATTCTACAGTTCCCTACAGGAGAGTAAGTAACTGGTGGAACAAGGAGTATCTCTCTGACAACACTGTAGGCTTGCAGGTACAGTGCTGTTACTGTAAATGCTAATCAAACCCTAGTTTACCACATCTACCCACTCCTGGCAGTACTGAGTCAATTGTGTGCCATTGGTTGGGAAAATTCAGTCACCCATTTAGTTTCTGGAATATCCCAGGTTCAAACCAGCAATACATGACCAACAGAGTTCAACAAGCATTTTTATTTTTTGAGACTATTAGTCCCAGCCAGGCATGTTAATAATATTTTTACAATCTCATGACATCTTCAGAAGCTTCCTTATTCTATAGCAATTCTAGTCACCATCACTGAATATTTTACTTAAACAATTTATATCAGAAAAAGTGTTACAAAATCATATAATGTAATGATATGTGTAAAGTCCTTTTTCAGTAATTTTTATTTGCCACAGAAGCCAGTTGTCCCAGAAAAATAATTTTGAAATAATTAATTACAGTAATTTGAAAAATAATTTTGTCTTGTGCCTCATAGATAGTGTGTTCTGAGGGAGAGAGTAACCCTTTCATTAGCCATTAAATATTGATATTTGTGGTATAGATACCATACTGGACACATTTTGCGATAAATGTGTAAGGGGTAGATAAGATTTGATTTATGGTATGGCAATGCTAGATGTGTTCCTTCCATTTGCTTTAGTGTGCCTTGAAAATTGAAACTTTCCATTAGAGGAGTTGGACATGTTAAAAGTCGCCCTCTTAGTTTAAAATAAACCGGGGTCAATGAAAACACAAGCTAACAGTTTCTTCTCAACACTCTATTTACAGTCTGGTAATAATTTATTGGCTATAAAGAACATGAATTCCTTATAAAAATCAATGAGTTTATTACACATAATTTACATTATATGGGATTGTTAAGTTTCTTGAATGTACACAGTATGTAAATTTGTCTTCATGTAGCAGTGCAAACAGTAACAATTACAATTCTCAGTTGCTTATATTAATTTTGTTTCAGTTAGAAATAAGATGTTTTTAGAAGAGGTTATTTTATTTTTTTAATACCAAGTCTCTTTTAGTTTCAATAAACAAGTGCCAATGACAACACCGAAACTAACCATCTCCTCTCAATACTTTTTATTTATAGTTACTGCGATCTCTTGCTTGTGTTGTTGTGACCTGTAACAAATGCAGTAAAACAGTATTGTTTGACTAATACAACATGTTTTAATGTAATGTTTGACTAAGACCTATATTAAATGAGGTTGTGAGTATAATCGTACCTAGCTACAATACCTGTTTATTGATTTGTGCAATCATTTGTATTCTTTCCTAGTATGCATCTCTAATTGGTTTGTTTTCTTGGCTTATTTGATATATGTGGAAGACACTTCTGTGTTTCAAGTTGCCTGTCGCTAATGCCCTGTATATTTATTTTGGGCACTCTTCATAGACCTTCGTCCTTTACTTGCAGGGCTGTTTCCCAGGCAACCCCACACTTTTCAGCTGAGAAAAGTCATCAGGCATTTGTGGAAAATGATTAAAACATTAGGATTGTGTTAAAATTGGCAGTGATCTCTTATATCGGATAAGTCAAGAAAACAGACCTTTTAAAATTGGAGGCACTGGGTTAAAATATTCATAAAAAATTATGCACAAGTACTAAATCTTAGTTTATGAAAATCTGCATTGTATTGTACTAAATATGTGACTGTACAGATGAATCACATAAAGATTCTTATATACTGTACAGTACAAGAATGGAAATCTTCAATTGCTGTTTGTCACTGGTTGACAGAATAAGGACAATCATATTTAGGTAGCAGTTAAAGAATTAGGGAGGAGGTTTATCTATGCATCCATTTTCTAACCACTGTACCTAATACAGGGTTACAGGGGAGCTGGAGTCTATCCATACAAGCAAAAGCCGCAAACCAGGATAAACCCTGAATGGGATGCCAGTCCATCACAGGGCACACACAGATACAAACACGCAAATATTCATATCGGGGCCAATTTTCCCAGAAGCCAGTTAATCTGCCAATATGACTTTGGACTGTAAGACAAAAACCGAGCACCTGGAAGAAACCCACATGAACAGAGGTAGAACATACACTACAAACTCCAAGCAGATAACATCCCAAGAATTGAACCCAGGGCCCCAGCAATGCTAACCACTGGTAGGCGGTTTAAATTAATCTAACTACAGTAAGATGCATGCATACAGTGACCATCTGGTTATGAGTATGCTGCAAGTTTTCTGGAAAGAAAATAACAAAGGGCCATCCACATGTTAATATCAGAGAGAAGACGATTAGAAGAAGTCTTTGCTTTTTTTTTTTAAGAACGTGTGATTTGATTGAAAAGAATCAAAGATATGACTGTCATTTCTGTGCATAGAATTAATTCAGTTGCTCATCACTTTGTTTCAAGTCCAGTGCCTCTATCCAGAACTTCATACTGATGCCACTAAACAGATATTTCAAATTTATTTTTGCCATTTTGGTGGTTTTACCTTTTAACTGTTTATACTGTACATTGTTCCAACTGGTTCCAATTGCTATCTTTTGAAATCTAAGAAGAAAATGCCCAGGAGATACAGATTAAATGTACACATGTGAGTGGGGCAGTAAAAAAGAGAATTAATCACATTTTTAAAACATATGACTACTTATGTTAATGGTCCACTGAATTGTTGATGACTGAGTACTCTTATGCACCATTTGTGAAATTATCCATACTGGAGTATACGAACACAACAGTTGGACTATTTATGTATTGGTATTTACTGTACAGTATATCTTCCAGCTTGTGGAGGGAATATCTGCCCTGTTCAGCTCCTTTATCATACTTAATAAGCCAGATGTCAAGACACAGACCAAAGCAATCTGATAAAATCACATTGCTTCCCTTCATTGAATATGGAATAATCAGAGGGCTAAAGGTAGATTCTTTAAAATCTTATTTCCTGGAATGACATCACCTGGAAAGAAAATTAACATTTCTGTGAAACTTCTTAGTTTTGGAAAATTAATATAGAGTACATAATGTATGACTTTATACAGTGTACCACTGTATATGAGGTCGTTGGGTTAAAAATGCTATTGCCTAAACCATTTTATCAGGATTCTATTAGCATTGGCAATTTTTTCTTACTAAAAGTGCTTTGTGTGATATGGGGTGGCAGGTTAGAAAAGTGTTTTTTTTTTTGTTGCTAGTTTTAATTCTGATTCCTGGTTCACAATTTCTGATCAGACTCCATGGACTGGAGCTTTGTTACTTTTCCAGAAACCTACAGTAGTAATGGCTCCAAGTGACCCCAATGCTGTTCTAGATCCTGGTGAAAGTATCATTGCTTTATATACCATTCATAGTCCATGTTAGCTGAAAGAATTAATCAAAATTTAATCTTTTTGCACAGTGTGAAGAAATCCAGGGCTGGGATTTTACTTATAAATTTAGGAACAAAAACTGAATATTGCACATAGTTTCATATGGCAGAGCACTCACAATCTTCTGTTATTGTTACAAAAAATTATGTTTTATTTAGGAAAGATTAAATTTGTTTACCCTTAATTCATGGTCTTTTTCATCTCTGAGACGTTGTGGTGGTGTCCTTTTTACTAGACCTCCAATTTTAAATATTGTCTTGTTTCTATTTTAAAATTCAGACTGCCCTCCAAACTCCCACATATTCCAGTTAGTTCCCAATCAGGATTTCCCTTGCTAGATACAGTAAGTAAAGTTTCAACACTACAGTAGAAATGCTGTGTATAACTGATTTATGGGTGTCATTATTCAACTGTTAGTGTCACTTGTCATCCCAGATATCTCATACAAAGAAAGCATTATATTTAAGATATTACAGACCTGTCAAACTAATTAAAATTGCTTCTGCTTCTCGGCTGTCTTTAAAAGAGTTGTATGTTAAGATTTGTTTTCCCAACAGTACTTTATATTGTGATAAGGTTATCCTTAAATCCTGCCACAATGCCCTCCTGTACAAATTCATGGTTATGGCATGGCTTTAAGTCTTTCAATGATTCCCTACCATAAAAATGCAGAAAAATAAAGCAACTCACTTTGATAAAACACATAGTATGTTTTGCATGTCACAGAAAATCAATGCATTCATCGTGCATAAACTGAATTCTCAGGAGCCCTAACCACATTGAAGGGTTGGCTCCTGCAACAAAAATAAATTGATAGAGTAATTAATGGTGATTTCGAGATATAGAAGAAAGGTAGTAGCACGATCACTTCCTCTAATTATATATTGTAACAGATTCTAATTGCCCACATTATGCATTTACTTTAAATTCAAATTGCCTTCTGTTAACATCACCAAGTATTAAACAGGCCTTAGTAATTACTGAGAACACTAAATTTAATTGGTTTTGCTGGGTTTTTAAAACATCTAGTACCCACTAAGTCCAACAGAAGGGGTACTTTTATGATGTACACGTGCTATTATGACCCTTATTATGAAAAAAGAGAAAATAACCAATACTTAGTTAGCAAATGAAAATGAATAAAGGATACTCCAAATGTGCCTTTTATTCAGATTCTGTATTTCTTCTGTATTTTAGCACTTTCAACAGTGCTGGTCATACAAACAACATGTGAATTCTGCGGTGCATGGGCACTGTGGGAAGAAGATTGCCCTTAAATGTTATGTACTAAAACAAGTCATTGGAAACTACCTTTTTCATAGACCTCAAAAATCAGCTTTTATTTCCAATATTAAACAACAGTAAGAAACTTCATTAGACGTTTTTGCTAAACTACAACAATATGCTTTTTATTGCAATGGCTCATTCTGACCCAATAGAAGCATAGTTCTCACCTACACTACAAATCAGACAGTTTCTTTGAAAGGTCACTTTGCCTCTAACAATGTACAGAGCCATTTGCTCATTACAGTCACCTCTATTGTTTGGCTTTTATCACAGTCAATGGTTCAGGCTATTAGTCAGTGTTGCCCCATGAGCATACTTATTTAAGCCCGTAGCTCCCCTTTGGAGCATAGTCCATCAACATCATTTCTCCATTGCATCCTGTTCTGAACATTCTTATCCAGTTCAATCAATACACAATTTGGATATTCTTTCCCTCTGACATCTATTGTACCAGAACCAGGTGGTTCTTTCCCTTTTCCCTTCCGGGCTCCAGGTAAGGGCTTGTCAGCTGATGTTTGACTTGGGTTTGCGAAGGTTATGGCCAATGCATGTCCACCTTCTTGACTGGATCTCCTCTTCAATGCGGACCTGTCCAGTATGTTCCCATAAGTTGGTGTTGCTGACCTTATCTGTCCATCTGATATCAAAATAATTATTTGCATTTGTCTATGAGTGGTTGAATTGCCGTTATTGTTGCTTTTGTTACTCTCCATGTATCTGAATAGTATAACAGCACTGATCTCACATTTGACTTGGAAAAACAGATTTGGGTGAGAGGTTTGAGGTCTCTGGACCCCCAGATGTTCCTGAGAGAGATGAAAGCTTCTTGTGCCTTTTATGTTATGACACTACCCATGCAGCTGAAGGATTTAACTTCCCCTAGTGCTTCTCCTTTGAGAGTGACTGGATTGTCCGATTTTAATGTTGAGTCCAAGGACTTTACCTTTTTGGATGTTAAGTTCCAAGTTTATATTGTGATATGTGATATTCGAGGAAATGTATCTTCTCTTGTATCATGAGCATACAGGGGTCCAAACATCCGAATCAGTTTATGCTAATGTTTTTTTGTTTCTTTCTTATATTTCTATCCCTGTTCACCATGTTCTGGACTTAATTGAAAATGTTGCAGAATAGAAAATTTGGTGACATTTAATTCTATGTGCCACTGAACCTTAGTAAAACCCTTGTTCCTCCTCTGCATTGCTCAGATTTAACTTGTCTGGGAATTAATACCTGCTTTTGCTTCCAGCAAATTGTAAAGAGAATACTCAATACCCTGAACAAAATCAAAAAAGACTTGGCCAGATTGTCTTCTTTACTGGAGGAGTGTCTCCTTACACTCCATGGTAGAATCTCCATTATAAAAATGGATACATACTTCCTTTACTTGTCTTTCATGATCCCCAATTCAATTGCACCAAAACATCTAGAGTAAATTAACTTCATTATGACTAGCTTCATTAAGAGGGGCAAGTAGAAATGGACTCACTTAAAAGCCTTACAGCATCCTGAACATCACAGTGGCTTCATTGTGCATAATTTAAATATTGTGCTTCTTAATGACACGTTTTTAGGCCTTGATTAGATCTTGGTACCTTGGATTCTTGGAACCCAGTTATGAAAGAGCATTAAACCAATTCCTTGAGGGCAGGACTACCTTTTTAAAAAAGGGCCTAAAAGCAAATTCATCGGACATAAATACATTACTTTCTTGACACCACATCAAAATTTCACAAGCTTCAATAATGGGGCATTATGACATTGTCATACTGTATGAACAAAATACCAACAGCTGACCAAAACCATTCAGTTAATTTTAAAATCTTAATGAACCAAATAATGTGAGTATATTTTATAAGAAGTCCAATTAAACTTTGGAGTGAATGCCTTCATAGAAGTTCCAAATTAATTAACACTGAACTCTCCCATATTGCCAAGGATCTCCCAAAAGTGCAGAAATAGTTTTTTTTTCCGTGCACGCTCCCTTTAATTTAACCTTGGCCTCAGTAGTGTTCTGCTGACTGCATTCATTGTTGCTGCAGATTTACTTCTGACACGGAAGCACCATGGGTTTAATTAAACAGATTGCAGTCGCTCCACTATGTGGGTGATCTGTTGAGCAGGAAAGGAAGGAACTTAATTACAAATTGTCTGTTTACTACACCCTGTTAGCTGTTCACCATCCCACGCACAGACAAGCTGGACAACCAGGTGATTCAATGGGACAGAGAATGGTGACAGTCCGGTTCCTCTCTGAGGCGAGAGTGCTGAGGCATTTGAATCAGTAGACATATTGCCAAAATGTAATTCTTTTATCCTTCAAACTAAGGGCTCAAGGGAGAAATAAAAATAATACCTTCAATGTTTTAATCTTTCAAAGAGACTTGAAGCTGTGGGCACAATATGAAGTTGGGGATTGTAAATAGAGTAAGGATATTAAAGATACATTATCTAATGGGAGCTTGCTTTTCCATCTCAATTTCAACATTTTACTAAAACAAACAGCCACACATAACCAGAAAATATAATTCCAGCCTTGGGAATAAATTCATGTAGGCTAGAAAATATTACAACTATATTTAGACTAAAATTGGCAAAACTAAAGCTAAATTACAGATACTGTATGAATTCTTAGAATTCTGAGCTGAAGCCTAGTACTCAATGGGACTGAGAGGATGTCACTGCATCATCACAGGGACATAAAATTGAAATTTAAGTAATTCAGCCTTGATTTCAATCTCTCCTTGTTTCTAATCTCTCCAAGGTCTTTCAGTGACCAGTTGTAATTTTAAGAATGCCAAACCAGACGACTTCTGTTTCTCAAGCGTAATGGCTTACATGATTTAATAAAACTTTTGGGCAACATTGTGACTTCAATCTGTTCAATTAATATACATTTTTCAGCTGAATTCACAGAGTTTGAGCATACAAATTTAATTATCTTGCATTGGGATATTTTTTCTTGGTGCAATTGAACATCTATGTTTAATTCTGTGCTGATCAAGAGCTTTTATTCACTGCTATTCTTGTTTCTTTATTGGTTAAATTGGTTTGCCAGCACTTAATGTCATTCTACCTGATTTGTCCCTTCTCTCTGCTCACCGTGTCTTAGTAGAAACCAGCGCAGTGGCAAGTGCATAATTACTACATTTTCTATTGGGAACTTCTTTCGTCACACTTGACCTTCATTCATGCCTGCAGTAGAATAGTCTCCTCATCACTGTGATACAAAAAGAAGAGTACAGTCTCGTATTCAACTGGGACTTAGCAAATAAGAAACAAGGACGTACTCTAGCAGCAGGACAATCTTTTTTTATTTCTGATGAAAGCACTGAAACAAGTTTTCTTTTCTTGGCTAATGAATAGCCTTTTGCTGTTAGGAGATTTTTTTGTCCACAGTTATTAGTTAATATCTGACCAGAGAAATTAGAAACTCAAATTAGAAATCCCACTAGGTTGTCAGAGCAGTTCTTGATCTCCTTTAATTAATCACAGTTGGTGTATGCTACAGTTGGAAAAGATATGTTTTAAACACAAATACACCGCCCTTTGCAAAATAAAATGATAGTGGTAATATTTCTGTGGGACTTTAGTCAAATTTAACTTTACATACATTTTCTTGTATGTAATTGAACATTAGGTTCTTGTGAAAGAATGCTTGATGTTCTACTGTTGTAAATAATTTAACACCATTTCTGAATGAAAGACATGCTTTCAGTAGTGTGATTCAGAAGATTTGGCACAATGAAAAGAATGAACAGAGAATGTAAAAGCCATTCTTCTAAGAACACTGATGCCTAGCATTACTTGAAATTGCTTTTCTAAGTGGACAAAAAGTTATGCAAATACTTTGACATATGAAAGACATCTAAATCACTGCAACATTCATTAAACCTAACAGATTCCATTTGTTTCCTGGTGCAATCATAAGGGTATCAATAAACCTGTCAGCTTTAATAAAGAAAGCAATTTTCAGCTCGAACAATAACTTTGACCTTTACACAAACAGAATTACCCTTATAGAATTTTGAATGATATTTAGTTGAAAGGTGAAATGAAAACATTATGGTGACTTTGGTTAAATACAATTTTTACAGTCGAGCCATTCCAATTTCAAACAATGTTTGTTTTTGAAGAACATGTCATTAAGCAAAACTCTAGGATGTGTTTCTTTAAACCCCAAATTGACATGAATATGAAGTCCTTACCCTGAATCAACTAATTTGCATTTGTGTGCTTGTGAGTGAATGGCTAGGGCACACAACCAAATTTAGACCACAAGGACAACATTACATCGCAACCAATGAAAATTTTCTCACACTTATCTTAGAGTTTTGCTTCCCTGTGGTCCACACCATTATCTCCCCTGAATTTGTTTCCATGGTAACATTGATTTCCTGTATCCGCTGACTTTAAGGGGCTTTTGTTTACAGGCAGTTGATCTTTTAGCAAAATAATCCCAATAATTTGAAAAAAAAGACCAATATCTTGAAGTGGTATGAAGAAAAAATAGTATCCCAGGTTATATGGAGAGGTGATATCTTGCTGTTTTGTTTTATTCTGTAGCAATGTCCCTTATTTACAATGTAAAATACATAAAAAATTTGCATATTTACATCCTGAAGGCATGTGAGGAGTTCAGTGGAATCCATATTAATGGAAATATCAAATCCCTGTGAAAACACAGAGGAAAATCAAGAGAAATCAGCCTGCCACACTTACGCTAAAGTCTTGTTCATTACTGTGACAAAACCAATTGATAATCTGTGATTTTCTTTATATTTTAAGAGTAACAGCAATGGCCAAGGGTTATGAAAAAATCTCCTTTCATGACAAGAGCATAAGAGCTGTTTAAATGTTTAGCAAAATAACTATTTTATTATCAGAATATGCATTTATTCACTTAACTTACTTATAGTTATTACTTCACTTAACTTTCATAGTTTGTGTTTAATTTAACATGCATAGACCTAAATACTTGCCAAATGCTAACAAACAGTCCTGCTCACAAGGGACAATAACAACCTACTGTAATTTGAGGGTGGTGTCTTTTTAAACCATGGATAACAAATAACACCATTCACTGTTGTAATTTGTTATATTTGGAACATTAATAATATTTTAAGGCAAATCTATGCTAGCATTATCAATTTGTACAATACTGTACCTCATGATATAAAAGCATTTCAATACTCTCTTGCATTATTTTATTTGTATATTCTTTGAAATAGCAAGTTTTAATCATTAAAGCAAGCTGTGACTTACTTTTCCAAGATCAACTAAATAAAAAAACTTGTTTTTTTAATTAAATGTGAGTTCTGGAAAAGACAGACAAACATGAAAATGTATGGTATTACATAGTTTTCTTTTACATAACATATTCTAGCTCTGCAGAAACCACACACACACTACACATTATTTTTCTCTGCTCTTTTGTGATGGTAGGGCAAGAATAGTTCATTTAGTCTGTCATTCAAGTTATCCTTGCTCTTGGAAGTGTTTGCTGAAGTTTATGAATCATGAGATCAGCATTGCATTGCATTGCCTGAATGAAGAACATTAACACATTTAATTTTTCACCTGTCTGTGAACAGCAGAAAGAGCATTTTACTTTGATATTTATGAGAAAAAAAGATTAAACCATTGTACCACAAATACATCAACATATGATCTATACTTAAGGAAATACACTTAAAATACATTTTGGTTACAAAAACTCCCATAAGTCCCATAAGAATACAGCAAGGTAGAAATTTCTTTTTAACCCCAGTAGTCCAAGGGGTGTCACGCTATAGGAAACAGAGACAGAATCAACCAAAGGTTAACATACACACAAGGGCAGTAAACAGGACACGTACACAGGTTCAGGGTGGTTACACATCAAAGGATAATAGCAGAGGTAAAGAATTAATTATTGTATTAAAGATATACACCTGCACAGTGAAGACTATTTACATTAGCAGAGTGACTTAGTGATCGGTGGCAGTGGAGTTTGTGAAATATTTTGAACTCCAAAAAAGGGGTTACACTCTTAAAAACGTTAAGAACGCCTGGTATATACATGCAAATGTGCTGAATTGATCATAGCATGTGTGTAGCTACTTTGTGTAGTCTCCCAAGGTTATAACATGGTATCAATAGAACCAGTAAATATAATTTAATATAAAAAGAGCAAAATATATGCAAAATTAATGACCATAAATCCTGCATAAATGTCTGGATATTATTAGAATATGAATTAAATCTCCAAGCCCCCTTACAAATGAAAACAAAAAGTACCAGGCAATATGTTTGAAGTTATTCCTTCCATTACTTTATGGTTTACAAGACCACACATACTTTAGAAATCCTGATAGGAAATAACAAAATATCCTGTAGTAAAATCTCTACTCTGACAATTATTTTAAAGGATCACAGCTGATGAGACGTTAACAGGCCAATTACAGTAAATACCTGGTATTTTCAGCCACATTTCAAGGAGATGTAGAGCTAATTAAAAGCATATCCCAGCTGTAAAGTGCTGGAGTGCTGACTACGTACAGTAAGTCCCATAATTAAGCTATTTTTGGGATTAAGTGAAATCACACATCTTAAAGTTCTCATACTGTCTTTACAAGATGTTTTTGAAATTCTTTAAAATTCCCTTTAAATCCTTATTAATTGAGTCTAGTGTGATATTTTTCCTTCTAAGCTAAAAACCTGTTTAGTTTTTTGTAGGTTTGGTGTTAAACATCACACCCTTCCTCCAAAGCATCCAATTTCATGTAATTCTAGGCAGCCCTCAATTACACTTGACCTTAATTTGATAACTTTTGGAATTTGGATTGCAACATTTCTTAGTTACAAAATCTTACTGCATGATTGAAGAAATGCTTGCCTGAGAAAAATTAGACACGAGACAATCTCTGTCATTATCTCATTATAAACCAAATGGATCCTATCACATAGCAATGCAGCAGATTCCATTAATCTTCTAAACCAAAAATGATATTTCATCCAATGCTATAGTGCTGTAAAATTAGTTCACACTCTTGCTACTTGCCTCTGAAATGAAAATCGTTGAGAGAGCAGTTGATTGTGCTTGTTTCTATGTGGATTAAGTGGATTTCTAGCTCAAAACAACCAGAATAGCAAATGAAAAATTAAGAGATAACAAGGGAAGTCCTCAAAAAGTATATAGCAACAAGCAGAAATTACAGAGCTGTCAGAAAACCTTAAGAGTCTAAATGGTGTCTTCGAGGTACAGAAATCACTAGAAGCACTGCAGATAAAAGGAGCAGAGATGTTATCAATGTCAATCAGTTATGAAGGTAATTTATCGCCAATAGATGTAGTTCAAGATTTGAGATTGTTTGCTTTTACTTTGATCCTTTCCATTGCAGAGAAATAGCCAGCAGTGTGGATTGACAGAGGCTGTTTACTTTGCTGGGAAAGGAACTTACAGCACGAGTGACCTTGAGTCACCATGGAGCTCCAAGTGCCTGTTGAGACTACATCTGCTGTCCCACCAGAGCCACCTCTTTGTCATTGTTCCGTCCAGTTAATAAAGCTTCATGTGGGGCCACCTGAAGGCTGAAGGAGAGTGAAGTGAATACTGTTTAACTGATCATTTGTCTATTTTAGTGTTCTTTAATTATGAAAACAAGTACCTTTAAAGATTTAGATCTCACTGTTTTAAAAGAAGGTCACACACTAACATTTGCAGTTTAGTTTCTTTTTTTTCCATTAAGCAAAACGTCTCTCAAATTATTGATGAGGTTTGCTTCCGTTACATTTCTTTCTTCTAATGGCTCAGTTGATTAAATGTGTAAGGCCATCTTATAAGCTTTCATTATAAAGTTTTATTGCTTGATGAACATTTTTAGAATAGTCCATTTTCAAACTAGTCTACAGTATATAGCATTTGGGCTTGGAATTTTAGGAATATTTAACAAGAAACATTTACATACAGTAGTAGAGATAGTGCAGTGGTTATTATTGCTGCCTTGCAGCACTGGAGCCCTGGGTTCAATTCTGGACCTGGTGCCATATGTGTGGAGTTTGTATGTTCTTTCCATCTTCACATGACTTTTCCTTTGGGTGCTTCAATTCTCCTCCCACATTCCAAAGACATGCTGGTAGTAATTGGCTTCTGGGAAAACTGGCCCCAATGTGAGTATGTGCCCGTCCGTATGTCTGCTCTGTGATGCACTGGCTTCCCATTCAGGATGTACACTGCCTCGCCTGCTCTCCCAGAAACCCTGGACTAGATGAAGCAGTTAGATAATGAGTGGATGGATTTACATAGTAACTAGACTAATTACAATCGTTTGTGTTATCTCTGTGGTATTGTAAGCAAAGACTGGTTACCAAAGAAACGGAATAATTTTAATCATTGGTCATTACATTTGTTTTGAGCGCAGTGTATTTGTTGATACTTTGCTTGATTAATTGCCTGGAGTCTAGGGTGTACATTGGGAACCGTATATGTGTTATAAATATTCAGAAAAAGTTTCAATTTTACAGCTTTTCTGCATGAGTAACAACTAATCAGATTACTGGATTTCACCAGAGGCTAAATCACAAAAAAGTGAACAAATCAGAGGCCCATTCTTTTGAAATGCATCAGTCAGTATCATGTCAAATTGAATTTCATCATTGGGAAATACGTTTCTTTTGTTTGTTTCTGTAACTATAGGGATTTGGGAAAACTATGTTTGTGGTAAGACAATTATTAAGTTGCCTAAATTATAAGCTATTTTTCCTCCAATGGATTGCTCTTCTCTTCAAGCAGTACCAAATTACAAATGTGTTGACAGTGATTTACGAGGGGCTCATTAAACTGTTGAAGAGTTGATTTGGAGCAAGCCCACTGAGATACTCACAGAGAGGGAAATAATTCAGATATTCATTTTAAAGCTAGAAATGGCTTTGTTTTGCTGTTTTTCTTTTTTTTTTTTCAATTGCTGCAGCTCATTAGTTGCTAAATGTAAAATGAATTGTCTGTTCTAATTGTACTAGTCTAATGATCTCCCATAGGATCTAATTAGTTTTCTTTTTGACATTGTTGGACTTCAGCTGACTTTCAGGTCTGCTTCAACTTGAAACAATGTCTGTCTTTGTACTTTGTAAAACATCTGCAAACAATCCATGCACAGAAAGGGATTTTAGATTCACAGTTGCTAAGAAAATATCTGTATCAAGTTTGAGATGGGAGAATTGCTCTTATATAGGCTAAATGAGGACTAGCAATGGATCATCAAAATACATTACAGAAATATTAAACCAATTGTCGGTCCTTGAGAAGAGACTTCATTTAAAACCTGCAGAAGACACACTGCCCCTGCAGGTTCAATATAGAATGCAATGACAATAGCAATATTAAAATTAATTTAGCTAGAAAAAGCATTGCTGCTCAACTGAAATTTTTATTCCAGCTATATGATGATCATACTAAGACACAGCTAAATACATATTTCTAGACTACATCAGAAACAGAATTGGCAGAAATGGAATAATGGCCAGGATTTTGGTACTGTAAATGTAAGGTTTTGAACTCAAAACCTGGGTGGATCCCTACCATTGTACCCTTGAGGAAGAGACTTCATTCAAGACTGCTTCAAGAAAATGCTTTGCTGTATCAATAGATACAATAAAAACACTAAAATTCCTGGAATCACTCATGAATGTTGTAAACTATGAATAAAAGTCTCCTGTACTTTTCATCTATTTTTAGCTTGTTTTTAACTAATTGTTTCTCCTGATTTCAGCAGCCAAAACTCATTACCCCTAAAAGCACAGGAAATAAAAAGCAGTAAGATGGAGTAGACTGATCAAAAATTAGGTTGAGATCTGAGCCATAACTAATTAGTTTCTTTGGTTTTAAATAATTTGCCTCTTCATTTTAGTCTCAGTGCTTTCATACAAAAGTTATTTGAATACATTTTCTCTATCCATCACCATTGACATACTTTTTTAAATGAAATTGTTTTCATGTTTTAAGAAATTGCTACTTGTGATCACATTTAGAACTCCATATTACATCTGTTGGGATCTTTAGTATTGTAACGCTTACGGCCGACAAGCAGTGTGTGCAAGAGCCGGCGTACCAGAGCGGGTGACGTCACCGCCCTTCCCTGTGATAGCAGGACCACAGCTACTGGGCTGTGGAGAGATCTCTCTTTAGCTCACGGGGCTAGGTCGCTGCAGAGAGACGCGGAAGTCCCGGGTTCGAGCCCCGGACGGTGCAGGGGCCGACCTAATGCGGCAAGGGCGCCCGCCTGAGCCCCCGTTGTGTTACATGGGTGTCAGAAGTGGGATGGGATAGCCCTTCGCCGGGGACGGCGATTTAAGCGGGGGAGAGTGTAACGCTTACGGCCGACAGGCGCTGTGTAAGAGCCGGCGTACCAGAGCGGGTGACGTCACCGCCCTTCCCTGTGATAGCAGGACCACAGCTACTGGGCTGTGAAGAGATCTCTCTTTGGCTCACGGGGCTAGGTCGCTGCAGAGAGACGCGGAAGTCCCGGGTTCGAGCCCCGGACGGTGCAGGGGCCGACCTAATGCGGCAAGGGCGCCCGCCTGAGCCCCCGTTGCGTTACATTGGTGTCAGAAGCGGGGCGGGATAGCCCTTCGCCGGGGACGGCGATTTAAGCGGGGGAGAGTGTAACGCTTACGGCCGACAAGCAGTGTGTGCAAGAGCCGGCGTACCAGAGCGGGTGACGTCACCGCCCTTCCCTGTGATAGCAGGACCACAGCTACTGGGCTGTGGAGAGATCTCTCTTTAGCTCACGGGGCTAGGTCGCTGCAGAGAGACGCGGAAGTCCCGGGTTCGAGCCCCGGACGGTGCAGGGGCCGACCTAATGCGGCAAGGGCGCCCGCCTGAGCCCCCGTTGCGTTACAGTATTAATTTTGCCTGGAAGGCACAGATCAGATTTTTTATGTTGAATTGCTAAAACTAGTACAATTCTTTCAGATAAATGAAGTGAAATAATGTCTGGGCAAAATAGAAGCTGGAGTGCACTGCAGCTCATTTGTGTTTGCGAGCACAAACAATAAGCACAATAAGCATAAAATACTAAAACCAGTTGAAAATGCTCATATTGATTTGAATTACAGTTAGCACGAGCACTTAAAGTAATTAACAGAAACACTTCTACATACAGTAAATTCCAAACTTATATGAATGAAGCAAACACAAAAACTAAGAAATATCTGGATAATGAGCAAACATGATCAATTTAGAGTCCAGATTTTGCCACTGTGTATGAAGTATATACTCTCATCTGTCAAAGCAGAAGAATGACATCTACAGTCATTCATCCTCCTGATATCAACTGATTCACCCTAATTCAGCAGTGGAACTTCCCTGATGAATCTCTATAAAGGTATCTGAGGTAAAAGAGGGAATCGATATAGAGCCACAAGTTTTCTTAAGGTGATAAAACTGTCACCGTGGGTGAGTTGTGCAGTGACAAACCTATCAATTCAGCCATTTATCATTTCTTATTTTAATCTTCAGAGGAATGTAATTTTTTAACCCCCTTGAAATATTTATGGCATGGAAGTAGCCATTAAGAAGACTCCCTCTCCATCATCCCTGTATGCCCTGTTTCCTTAGGGAAGGCTAAATGGTGGACTTTTTATCATCCATTCAAGACAGAGAAAACGAGAAAATGTTACACCATCATCATACGTCTTTGTTTTGTTGGGTAATTTAACAGCCTGCAGGATTTAAAACCTGAAAACAAAACAGTAACAAAAGCCAGACCATTACCACCACCTATAAATCAAGCTTTGGCCACATGATGCAAGAGGAAAGTTTGCTGTCAAGTGTCAGGGAACAATGCAACAAAATGCACAATGTTAGGACTTAAGCTCTTAATAATCAGGTGCTTTTTAAATGAAAGACATGCTGATTTTTTGTACATAGATTTTATTTGTCTGGATGTTTGACTTATCTTAACTTCTGGACAGCAAAAAAAAAAAGTTTACAAAGCTTTTGTATCAAGTGGTTCTGGATACTGCCACCTGTGACCAAAAGGCCACATTCTAACATTTCTATCTTAAAATGATGTTCAGTTTTCTTAGCACATGTTGGAAATGGCCTTTTAATTTGATAATTTATTCAGCTGAAACACTTTATAAATATATACAAATTAACAGAGATGAATGGGTGCCATATATATTGTAGTATGACGATTGAAACCAAAATAACAGTAAAAGCAATAAGGAGAACAGCTCACTCAAAAATCTTAAATATAGAAACAGTTAGATTCAATATTCTTGTTCAAAATCTAGCTTTTTACTCATTTCCAGATTTTATTTAAATAAGTGTCATAATCCTCTGCCACTACCTTTAAAATACTAGGAGGTCCAGAACTATAAGGGTGTGTAGTGATCCAAAAACTAACAAAAGTAATCTAAGAAGGTTTGGTTGCTAACAGGTAAGATAAGATCACTTTATTGGCCATATACAATTTCTTGTATTAGGAATGTGTCTTTTCTCATACCCCAACTTGCTCTCCATGAGACACACAGACAGGGAGAGACGCTTGGAGTCAGAGCGCAGGTTGTGGAGGGCACAAGTGGAAAAGATTTTGCAATGCATTAAAATCAGACACATGAGACTATTCCTTACCCATATAGTAGTGAGAGTACAGAACAAGCTACCCAGCCACTTTGTTAAAGATGATACCCTTGCTTCTTTCAACAAATGGTTGGATAAGATCCATGAGTCAATTAACTACTAGCTACCAGTCAGATAGATGAGCCGAATAGCCTAGACTCTTATGTTCTTGTTTCTTTCCTGAATCATGCTGTTGATTTTTTCCTTTGTAAACACTTGGGTGATAGAACATTAGCCTTTTTTATTTCATTTTCCAATTATTGAAATTTGAAGTCTAATAAATTATATTAAAATAAGTACAAAACATGGTGCAAAATACCCTTTAACTTGTTCCCTCCCTCTTTCAGGATAATTTTAACCCCAGTTTGAAGCTAACTTGTAACTAGTAGAATTCGAAATAGGTATTACATGTAAATCTGTGATCAAAATCAATTGTGATAGTAAAAATAAAAAAGGTGAAATAAATATGATAATTACCTTAGAGCTAGTAGAAAAAATACAAGCATACAAGTAAGCCATTGGACATAGCTGTGTGACTATAATTGAAACTTAAAAAAAATCAACTCCAGCACCCTACAATGTGCAAGAAACTCACACAACATCTTTTCTTTGCAAAAATAAAATACAAAAATGATGAAAAGCCATGTATCCAAACTATGCTTTGAAATACTACAGAAGAGCTGAAATAAAGGAACAAAACGACTTTGTTTCCCTCAAAGCTCCTTGCTTCAGTTATAGCTTCTGCTCCCACTCCAGCCCTGCCATTTCCCAGGATGAGCAGTAGGTGGCTTCCCCCATGAGCCTTTATGGCCTGAAAAGGGACCTAGCTACCTGGAAACCCCTTCACTGACAGCTACCAACACTTCCCTTCTCCCATTTCAGAGCTTTGCTCGCAGCACCATGCAGAGTCCCAAAACCTCTTGTTCCATCCCTGCTTCTTGTTTGTTTGTCAGTGGAGTGTTAATTCATTTATAGATGGCCATCATATTTTGGTTGCAATTCTTTTGACATACATCCTCGGGCAAAACATAATTTCAAATATTAATTTCTCGTGTCCTCAGGCCCCACTACCTTTCACTTAAAGAGGTGCTGAGCCTAGTTAATGGGTTTTGAATGGCACTTAACCTGCAATTTGTTGTGTAATTTAAGGTTGGCCTGTTGGGAAGCACTAAGGCACATTTGTTTCACTAATTATACACACACTAATGGATTAGTCCTTTAAAGTCCTTTTTAACTGAAAATGTAATGGTTCACTTTGCCATTAAAACCAAAACTCTATCGGCTATGCACAGCAAAGCAATTGCATTTAGGGTAATTCAAAAGGGATGGCAAAACTTCAATGCTTCGTGTGCAATAAATAGAACACAGGAGAAATGGTTCTAGGAAGAGGAAGTTTTGATGCTCAGTTTTGCTTTAGTGTCTGCAAGGAGATAGATGAACAAAATTATGTATGATACTCCATCTGTCACAAAAACATACAAAAATATACATACAGTACTGTACACTGTTTGGTTACATCATACTTAGTACCTCAGTCGTAACTGTTATCATGGTGTAACAAGTGCAGAAAATGTCAGTCTTCTGAATGAGTGGTAGATATTAGCAGTTTGTGATTGAGCATTCTTGGAGGACAGTTCAAGGTATCAATTGCTTATCATGAAGGCTAAATTCCTCATTGTTAGATTATTCCAGTGAACTTGCTCAGCAGTTTATTGCATATTGTTTTACTTGTCCAGTTAATAAGTAGTTATTGAATAGCTCTGCAACCTCGAGGTCATTTTAATCAGCTTAGATTCTGAAATGTAATCTTTGAGTACTTATTTTTCTGATACAAAAAGGACATTTTACATGTTATAGAAAACGTCATCTAATGAACTGAGCAATATCCATTGCAGAAGAGCATGGGATAATCAATTTTCTTAATGCAGTGTCGAGTGCATTACCCCAGTAAAAAGTTAAAATTTAGATGCCTCTATTCTCTGAGAAATCCACCTAAATAACCTTTTAGCTAGAATAGACCAAGGTGGAATGCAGTAACATTAGCTTAGGTTACAGATACATTTCACATGTGGATACAGGTTTAAAATGAATAAGTTAAACATGTTACTTTTTCTGAAGATAGAAATTGTATGACTGGCCACTCGTTTCAACTTTGTGCTTCGTTTTTTTCATATTTCCAGAAGAAAAGCATCCAACACTTTTTTTCATGACTTGCTGTGAATGTCTACAAAAAATGTTCATAAGCAACACCTACAGTATGTATACATATAGCAAAGATAGACAGTATGTTTATTATAGGTTTTAACTCGAGACATTTCAGCTTCCCAGGAGTCTCTGAGTATCCTTTATTCTTGATACATTTACAATTTAGAAACTTGTAAAAGGAAAAAGAATATTAATAGTATTAAGATTCGACCTTGAAAGTGCAAGTCAAGGTAACCTAAGGTAATTTTTGATTGCCTAACCTCAAGTATTTTACAGGTACATGAACTAAACAGTAAATGAAGGCAGTTCCCTCACAGTCTTAACATTTACTGTTTTTTTTTTGTTTGTTTAATCAGAGGACTTTATTATGTAGGTGTTCAAACAAGAGCTCTTAACTACGCAATCGTTGTGTGTCCCCTTAGATACTAGAACTTGATCACAGGGGAATTACATTGAGGAAGATAGGAAGGTAGGAATCTGGATCATATCTTTGAAATGAAATTTGGTGCATGCCTAGCCACAGTGATGGTACTGTACTGCACATCATTTTAGAAAGAGTTAGCCAATCCTTTGGATAAAGCAGAGACTAGACTTTAGCTGTGCTATATGACTTTATAGGGTGAAAACTACAGTATGTAGTAAATCTCGATCTTAGGTTCCAGGCAGTCAAGGATTTATTTCATTAGCTTATTAACTTTATTTTACATTTGACTTTCCATGTCAAATTGACTCATAGAGGCAGACATGGAGAAATTAGTCAGCCTAGGCTCTAGCCCACCTAGAGGAAATATGTATTCCATGTACCCTGCAGGTGTTGTCATTAATAGATTCATCCACAATATATTGCATAAAAAATCTGCTGTTGGAGTAAAAGTCTTAAAGTTAATTTAAGCTCCACAGCAGAGCAGTGCCGTTTTATGCTCCTTACTGAGGTATCATAATGCAGTCCACAAAATGCCATCTACTATTTTACATCCATGTGATTAAATCACCAAAGGATGTAATGATGTCCAATATAAGGGGTCAACTGCTCTGGTATGCTTGTACTCAATACTATCAATCTATAGACACTACTAGTAAAGCTTCACCTTAAATGCAATAAAACCTATCCTTACTGAGCCAGGCTGTTCTATAACTTTATTGTAAGTGCGGGAGTTTTCCTGCAATATTCTTGGCTCACGTCTGTTCGGCATGTCTTAATATTGTGACATCTTTAATTACTTTCCATTTAAAATGCTTCAATATAGCTTATTGTGCTTTCTTAAACAGTGGAAATCCATTTATTTCTTGATGTGTTGATATGGCTTCATCTGCATTCTTTAAACCTCTACATAAACTTAATCAGGAAATGTGTAGATATTCAAGAACTACCTTTGCATTAATCCACCTGACAAATATTCAGCACGTGTTTTTGTAAAGCAGGTATTTGTTATCTCCTGTCCTTTGATCCTGGGGGTGTCAGTTTATAATCAACTCCCTGCGCAGACATGACCCAGCCTGCATGGTTACCTTTTTGCTGGACCATAGGGGAGACACTGCGCTGTGATTTATAAATGTCACTCTGGCTGTCGAGATCTTTTTTTTTTTTCCTGTTTTCCTACAGGCCACTGTCCAAGGTTAGGAAGAATACTGGTGACATGTCCTACATTCATTACATACAGAGCTTTCCATTGCAAAGATTAAGACATATGCTGGGTTGATGCTACCTTGCAACAAATGGGAACACATTCAAAATATTTACTCCTTCTGTAGTTAACAACACAGTTTACAAAACATTCAGGCCTATATTTCCCTATATAGGGAACCTATATGTGTTCCATATGATGGCTGTTTAAGCAACCTGCTTATTAGGATGCCAGCTGTGAAAAGAAAAAGGAAACTTTTCAATTAAATTTTTGACATTCAGTCCACGTTGATTCTTTTGAATTTTAATGCATCCCATATAACGTCTTTCCCTTTCCAATACAGCAATAAAAAACACAGCACAATCATCGGCTGATTATTACTAGCCTCCATTTTGGGACTGATAACACAGCAGGAAGTTTATATAATGTCCCAGAAGAGAAACTAAATATTTCTGATGTGTTAAATGTGTTCTTGAAGGGGTCAAGTGGCAGAAGCCCCCAGAAGCCAGAAAGGAAGGAAGGACAACCTATAGAGAGAAGCCATGTTGAATATTATGTGGAAAATAATACAAACACAGTACAAAAGTGGACAGGAGTAACAATGCTGTATTTTTCTTAACACCACTACTTGCTTATGTAATAACGGTATTATCAATTCCCAAATTAAACATTAAATGTGTTGCTATGGAGACTTTCAACTGGGTACTGTATGTGCAATATTAAATGTTTCATATTGCCCACATTTCTCATCTATTACTATCACCCCAAATTCTTCAAGCATACAGTACCAGTTTTAAGAGTGTTCCTGGCTGTTTTCTAAATTCTTTTATTTATCAGTTAAGTGAGAACAAATTCTTATTTGCAATGGCAACTTGAATACTTATTTATACAGCGGACCTTTACTTGAGACATTTGAGTGCAGTACTAAACATGTAAAATACAATATCAAGTAAATACGACATTATTTAAATTTCTTTAGGAGGTTTTGCAGAGGTAATTTTCTTTACTACTAAGCCCTTGATGAATTGTTAATTAAGGGCATTGTTACAAGTTAGAAAAATTGAGTGGTAATTTTGCTTGTAAGAGAATTAAACTTAAGCTGATGGTAAAAGTGACTCGCAGAATTATAATGTGAATGATTTGCAGGGGCATGTAATGTTTTGAATGGCCAACATGGTGACACGGTGGTTTGCTTTGCAACTCTGGGGCCCAGTTCAATTCCAGACCTAGGGTGCTAGCTTCATGAAGTTTGTATGTTCTCCCCCTGTTTGTGTGTGTTTCCTCCAGGTGTTCCAGTTTCCTGGCACAATCCAAAAAGTTAGTTGGCTTCCAGGAAAATTGGCCCTGGTGAGAGTGTGTGTATGTCCGTGCATCTGCCCTGAGATGGACTGCCATCCTGTCCAGGATGTACCCTGCTTTGCACCATTTGTTTGCCAGAATAGAATCTGGCTCTCCTGCTACCCTGAGTTGGAAGAAGTGGATAGAAAACAGATGGATGTAATGTTTTGTCACAACACTGCTGCAAATTGTGGTATGTTCCACTACAACTAAAGTCTTTATTAGTTATTTTTGTATTCACTTCTTCTTTGTCTTGTGAGCTACATATGTAAATGTCCTAATGGAAAATTGGATCATAGGCAATTGGCAAGCTGTTTGTGTATGTTTCTAAACAAATTGTACATTTCTGAATTTAAATCTAGGCATTTTCTGGAACTGCAAAGTTACAAGCATCTGACATCTAAAAGAAAGAAAAGTGGTAAATAAAATACAAAGGGTTCAGGGCTTTTTTAAATCATTGATAAGAGAAACGATGGTGATCTATTTGTAGACTGCCAAATTACTGTTAAAATTAGTTAAAATTACTGCCAAAAAGGTCCATTGTCCTCCAACCTAATACTATAATCTAATGTGGTAGTAATGTGGTGGCCCCAAGATAATATAAAGTACTGTATAACAAGTTAAAGTTAAATTTTTGAAAGAGTTCATATGCTAATTGCATTTAAACACATCAGGAAACAAACCCTGTCATTTAGCTGTACGCCTTCCTGTGATTTTAAGTATTTCTAATTAGTGTCACAGTTCTGAAACTCAGAGAATATCTTTAACTTCTTATTGTTCCTTTATGATTGTTTTCTGTTCCCTTTCAGAAGGCACCCATTTGATTCTCGGTTATTGCACTTTTAAATTTTAAATGACAAAGACATGATCTTGCAGCAATTAGAAAAGGAAAAATGGATTGTACAATCTTACTTATATATAGTAGGTCCTTAGAGACAAAGACAAATGCACGATAATTTGTTCCACCATAAAGAAAACAAATTAGGTTATGTGAATAAACTAAACCAAAGGGAGGTCAAGAAATACAAAAAAACCCCTAAAAAATAAGGTTTTAAAGTCAGCATTCTTAATTTCACACCCTTTGTCATCAAGAAAAAAACAATTAGAACAATTATAGACATATGTTTCCTTTGTTCTCTGGCACAGCTTGTACCAGATAACCAAGTGACAAACCTAAAAAGGGAGACATTTATGCACAACAATGTAAAAACCAAAACAACTGTTTATGTTCTGTGATGGACAACCCTTCTGTCCAGGGTTTAGTCCTGCCTTGTACTCTGTGCTTTAAAGATAGGCTCTAAAGTTTCACAGCCCTTAAGATAAATAAGCGCCTTTCTCATAGCTGATGGATAGATGGAATTTATTATGATGAAGAAGAGCATGCTGTAAGTAATACTAAATCACAGAAAATTAAATAGGGTGATTTTGCACCTTCTTCAGGAGATGTTTAGTTGATCACAATGCTAATAAAACAAATTGTGCTTTTTCTGTGTCACAGACCTGAATGGTTACTGGTTACTGGTCTCAGCCAAATGCCAAAATCTGATTTACTGTACATTCATTTTTCATCCTTACCAGGGATAGACTCTAAGACATTGTAATTTTACCTCAGAACACTAACTGACCTGCTTGTGAACACTGAGCTTCTGTTGGTTCCTTTGTGCCACGCGTGCACTAACATCCTATTGCAGGAACAATTAGCTCCTAAATTTTTGTTTAGCCTCTAAAGTGATTCATGGTGTACCAATCCAAAGAAACGTTTTAGTTATTGGTCTTTCTGTACACCCTCTCCTCCTCTTCACTAATTGGCTACAGGCTGCTGGATGGTACTTGCTCCTCATTCTCCTTCTGGCTGTCCAAACTCATTGTCCTATCTCTCCCCCCCCTGCAGAGGACCATGTATATTATTACAAATGGGTTATTCTGAAATTATAATTAATCAGGAATTAAATGAGGACCTACAGTATCCCCCTATTATAAAATGCACCCACTAATCAGGAGAGCCCATTTTTAACTGAGGCATTCTTTACTCAGAGAAATCAGAGCTCTCGTAGCAAGGGTCAAATTCTTAGCTCAAATCTGATATTTTCAGATGATCTTGATGAGGATGTTTCACACACTCTGGTTCTGCCTCTTTCTGTCACTTCTCTCTCTTCTCGTCCTGTTATCCTTATATTCTCTAATATAGTGTCTTGTATGGTGATCTTATAATAAGCTACTGTAAGATTAACCAAGGTAAACTTTACTATTGCTTTGATTGCTGAATCTGGGCCTCCTACATCTCAGCAAATATCCCCTTTGCTTTGAAGCAGGCAATGTTGACACTACGTAGACATCCGTTTGAGACACATCCATAGCCACCTACAGCTGTAACAATATCACACAACGTAACAGACAAAAATATTTGTTTTATTTGTTATTAAAAAACAGTTTTTGATAGGTTAGTCACTTCAATAGGCTTAATTATCAGCGAAACACAAATACAAAAATAAAATTCATGGGAGTGCATCTAAAACTGAGAACAGAGTCATGGTAGTCTGGAACACACTAATGAGACATGATGCTGAAGTGGATAACCTGAGTACTTTCAAGAAAAACCTGGCTTACTCCAGTCACTAGATACCAAATGAGCTAGGTGGGTTAAATGGTTAAATTTCTATAACCTTGTGTATTCTTACCTATTTTTTAACCACCATCACATACTGTGCATGTTTTTAAGACGTCCTATGAAATCCTGATCTCTGTGGAGTGTGCAGGGTTGGAACTGAATATACACAATCCAGTGCAAGTCATGCTGTAACCATGGATACCTGCACATGCTGCCAATATGTTTCCAATTCCTTTTGATAACAAAAAAAAAAGAGTTGCAAAAGCCAAGGCAATCAGACTGTTTGGTCAGATATTCTCCAAAATCTACTGCTGATTGTAAGCACTCAATGCGAAATCACAGAATACAAGAAATCCAAGACTATTATTAGTTGCTTTCCTTCTCTCCATTTCATGAATATTTAAAGTGTTCAGTAGTGTTTCTCAACTCCTGGTCACATGGAGCAGCACCAGTCTCTTGAGCAATGGTAACCAGTCCCAGTTGTAATGCTATATAAAGTAAATTGTAGTCTTGCTGTGACGTGCCAAAGACAGTTATCCAAGAAGAGGGGTAGCATCTATGAATCATGTCCATGGTTAATAAGGAAGACATGTCATCTCAGCATATGTAGTAATGTTGCAAACACTTATTACTAGTATGGAACAAGTAATAGGTTTATTCCATGCTGAAAAGAGAAGAAAGAAAACAACGTTCCAACTGTGGATCCTTCTTCGGATGTGAAGAAGGCTCCACAGCCGGAATTGCATTTTATTTCTCCTGTATGGCAATATTAAAGTACATGTAATGGAAAATTCAACTATATTGCTTTATTTATCACAAGCATCTTAAGAGTGTCTATTAACTTTTATTTTTTACCTGTTGGTCCAAGTTAATGTCAAAATAAAATTTTATGTTCATTATAAAACTCGGTTTATCATAAAATTCTCACATTTATAGTGAAGATCAGATGTTTTAAAAAGTCACCACTAAACTGTGTGTATTTGTAAACTGCTCTTAAACCTTTATAAAAAGTTATTCTATAAATATTTCATTGTACTGCATATAATACTATATATATTGCATTTAATAGCTCTCTGCAATTTACATAGGAGTGGTGAAGTGTTTTATAATTAAATTCAATTTGTAAAAATTGCAGAATACTTTAAAAATGTATGACCAGTACAACATGTTAACTAAGAAATTTGTTTGATGTTCATAAGGTAAAAAAGTAACCTAAGCATGTCACTAAATTTCATTTTCAATATTTCAATTAGTTCTTATGAGATTCCCTTTATACTTAAGAACATTTCATTGTAATAGATCATAAAAGAAATCAAATACATAATGATTTTTAATAATCCAGCATCAAAGCTGAGTCACTCATACAATACTTTTTTTACAGTAAGTCTTGTGTTTAAAGGGTTCAGGGTGACAAAGTGAAAAGATGCACCAAAATCTGTGTGAAAGTGGTTGGAAACCACAGGTTTAAATTACAATGTATTTGAAGAATGTGTTTGCTGTTAGACTGTAGATGGATGTCCTAGCCATGAAGTCCATTAACCCAGTCCTGCAGTTCAGTACTGGATTAAAAACTCTCCCTTGTTTTTGTTCAGTTTGAAAAGAAGCTATTTGCAGGCAAAGTGCCACAGAAAGTTCAATCCCATACTGTATACATTGTTTTGCTGCTCTCTGCCACATCTACTGTCATCATTTCCCTATTCTGATCTCTTGTTATCTGGATCCAATCCAGCTCATAAATCAAACTAGTCCATTAAGGGAAGTTTATCCGAAAGACAGTGCATTGAGAGTGGGATATCTTGTCAGATTGGTTCCACTACAGCAGCTTCTTATTCCAATTAACTACACCTCATCAGTACTGAGCAGCCTCAATGTATGTTAGATAAGACATAAAACATTTTTTACAGACAACTGTGTTCTAAATTGTAATGTTCTTAATATAGCTCAGGAGGCTAGCTGCGTCAGAATGTGTAGGCTGCAAAGGAACAATAATAGGTTTATTGCATGCTGAAAAAAAGAAGAAAGAACACAACGTTTCAGCCATGGAGCCTTCTTCAGGTGTGAGCAATATGTTCTTAATATGTTAATTATTTATTTCTAGAGGAGAATGGATTCCCCCACAATCTAAGAATGAAAGAGGTCATACATTTAGATGAATTATGATGGAGGAATTACCAGATCTTTTGAATATTAAATTCCAGAATAGATTTGTCAGTGGGGTGGCACAATGGCACAGTGGTTAGTAGTAGTTCAGGTGGGTAGCTGCGTCAGCATGCGTAAGCTGCAAAGGAACAAGTAATAGGTTTATTCCATGCTGGAAAAAAAGGAGAGAGAAAACGTTTCGGCCGTGGAGCCTTCTTCAGGTGTGAGAGGCACCACTACAAGGTTAGTAGTGCCCTGCAGTGCAGGGGCCCTAGGTTTATTTCTGGACCTGAGGTGTTAGCCACGTGGAATTTGAATCTTCTCCCTGTGTTAATGTGGGTTTCCTCCCACAGTCCAAAAGCAAACTAGTTTTTGATGCGAATGTGTGCATGTGTATGTCTATGTCTGTTTCCATTATGAATGTAAAAGTGACATGAACGTTGTCGTCTGTTCTTAAATAAGTGTTATATGTCATAACAATGTTACTGACTGATGTTGCTGTGACAGAGGGAAGTACTGCATTTCCTTTCAGTTCTTTAGATTTCCAGTAGGTTGGATGTACCATTTGAGTCAATCCATTGGGGCATACGTCCAATTCAAAATTTAGAAAGTCTCCTGTTTTACATTTTAAACTTTAGGCTCCTTGGTCAAAAGTGCAGACAACAGGTTTCAATTAATCATATTTGTTATTTAAAAAAAGATTTGTGATAAGGCTGAAAATTCATCTTTATATTCTACACAGGATTACAAGATTCTATACATGAAATTATGATTTATTGAATATGCCTGAGTTACTGGGCTTGTCTGGGAGCCTTTTACAGTGAAGTACCTGCTAAGGCCACCTAGCAGAGGTGAATTTTTCCACAAGATTGGGTCAGGCTACAAAGTCATTTAGAACAGATGCCCAGTGACCCAGGACTGAGAGCATCTGTGGGACATGGAGATGGAATCTTGGCTTTTTTGTATTTCAAAAAGAAATGACCAAGGATGTCCCAGAAGAGAAGGTCTCAGAAATGAGACGACAGTGAAGGTGATGTGTCTGCTCAGCAGTCTACCCTATTGCAATTGGAGAACTGTGGTTTTAATTAATGTTCACAATTAAAGACATTGAATCATTTGGGAAAGAACAGTAAAGAATGATGATTCGACATCTGCGTAAAGTCCTCTAGTGTGTTAATAACTGCTGCAAAGTAAATTAAAAGTGAAAACCAGTCATCTGTGTTAATTACAATCTTCATTGTAAGAAAAAAAGCTATCTGTAAAATCCCCACCTCATTAAGGTATTGTATGAACTCAATGACTGCCACCAAATTTTTAATAAGCCAAATTATTGCCAAAGGAAAAGATGCTCATGACACATTTGATTTGTATTAAAACACATTTTAGTTTAGAAAAAAATGATTGAAGGAATGGGTAAGGGACATTTCGTTCAAAGGAAAAAACATTTTTATAGAACTATCCTAGTAGGAAACTAGAATAACATTCAGAAATTTTATACAAGGTGTTCTTCCTCTTTCTCCTATGTCCCCTTGTTATTGTGGTAAACGAAGCTGAACTCTGGAGGAAAGGCTACCTTTTAAGTAGTACTTAGAAACACATTCTGAGTGGATCACAGCCAAAAAGCATAAAACCTTCCAGGTCTTTCACATGCACAGTAAGCCAGACAGAAATTCAGCACACTGTGACAATATGGCAAACCTTTTGTAAAACAGGGTTACATGATCCTCCTCTGTTATCAACCTATGGAACTAAACCAAAGATTTTACCCACCAGTTAGCCAGACATAGCCAGATGCGCCGCAGTTTTTCAAAAACAGAAAGGATTCAAAATAAAAAAGAATTACACTCTTGACTGCAGTTAATCAGCTATCAATCTTTAAATTTGTCAGCATGTCCTTAAATAGCATAAACCTTGTGAAAGTACTCCATAAAGTTAAGATTACAGATACAATGGTGATCAAAATGGTGGGACAACAGTAAAGATGAGAGGTGTAGAAATCAAGGTTAAGCTCCAATGCTTACCCTAATGCACTTTTCAATTAGAAGATTTGGCTGGACCACTTTCACCTTGTCCAGTGGTTTTTCTGAATGTCAGTGAGTTTTATTCTCACAGATCTTGGCTTAGAATGTGAAAGCACAATGGAGAAAAGAATATTAAAATATTTCCTGGCAAAACCCAATCTGAATCCAATGCATATAGTTTATTTCTGCTTGCAAATAACTGTTTGAATTAGATGATCTACTAAGTACATAAAAATGGAGGACAATTTTGTTTTCTGTGACCTCTCATGTAATTTACTTGAGAGGACCAAATTTGTGTATAACAAAATAGGTGGGGATTAAAACATTGGCCCACACAATAGGTGCTTTTAATTTTATTAGACACTCAGGTGAGGAGCTATTAGGCGAGTGCTTATGAATGAATTACTTTCAAGGTCAAATTTGACACAGAAATAAATAAGCTATAGATGGTGTTCTTTCATCCTACACAATTTATCATAAGCTTTGAATACTCTTAACACAGCTGCACCCAGCCAGCATTCTGAGAAAAAAGCCCTGAGCTCTATTAGCTGATACATACAATAGAGAGCAGAGATTATTTTCCTTCTCCACACCACCTCTTATTCACTTTGATTTCCATTCCAGGTTGTGCTGACCTTGGTGACCATTACCAACTGCTGAGGCAGCACTTTAGTTTCATAAAGCACTTTCCGAAACTCTGACAATCCCTATCTGAACCGGAAATCAAAGCCCTGGCACTAGCTCCATAAATATAGAGCAGGGCACAATCATGCTAGCATGGTAAAACGTTGCTCCAACGTTAAGTCAGCATTATCAGGGAAGCTGAGCTAATTGATCAAAAGTGAAGAACCACAGAAATAGGCAGAATTCTGTGATTACCATTACCATGAATTATTTTAGCATTACAGATATATAAATTCATTTTTGTGACATTACCTTGTCCTCCTGGCCCAGTCACGTGATACCCTGCACTCCTCTCATAAGCAATAAGCTTAGGCTGAGATAAAGCACCATATCTGTTTTCAGCATGCAACACCCAACGTAGTTGCAAGCATTAAGCTCAGACAACTGTATCCTGCAAGCATTTTCAGAGAGCTATAATTCATGGAATAGATGTTCCCTCATTCAGTGGTATTCTGGGAAACCTCCCTTGTCAACTCACACCTGTCTTGTGGGAGGTGGATCCCTTGTTCAGCACAGGATGAGTCAATCCATTATAAAAGGATAGGTTCTGCTCAATCATTTTTCACAGTAAAAGATCCTTCTGACATATCCCAGGTCTATGATTCTATATATCAGTAATATATACAGATACCAGCTCCTCCCTTTGGCCTAGAGCAAGGACTTGACTTGAAGGATATGGGTCTTCACATCCTCGTTGCAAAAGACCATAGGCCCTATCACTATGGTCTGAAAAAGCTACTGCTGAGTAAGTCAATTTAATTCTATAACATGACTATTGTATATAGTATAATTCTTTTCTATATTATAAAATAGAAATATCGTAAGCCAATATAATTAAGGCTTCACCTGAGGAAGGCTCCACAGCTGAAACAATGTGTTTCTTTTCTTCTCTTTTCAGCATGGAATAAACCTTTACTTGTTCCTAATTAAGGCTACATTCAGAAATCCTTCCTCATTCAACAGATGTTGTAGACAGTTTATCAATGTTACGTTGCTAAGATTTTTTTTATATCGGGGCAGTAACAGCTTGAAAGATTGTAAAAGGGTTAAATGAACAAAAAACACTGAAATGAATCATGTTCATGATCATATGAATTTATATGTTTTTTCTTGTGTACATTTCCTACGTTATTGTCAGTGCTTGAATTTCAAAGACTTGTATATCTAGAGATGTAGAAATAAATTATCTTAAACTTAATAAAAAATAATAACTGCTGTTTCTAGAATGAATTACTGTTTAGTGAGAGAGATTGACACTGGAAACACAGGATACCAGCATTTTTGTCTGTAACTGTACTCCAGAGACATACTTGATTGCTAAATGTTATCCCAAGATTAAAAAATTGGTTGCTGTATGGGAATGGACGTACTGTAATTGTGTTAGTCCTCGTCAATATCACCTGAAAGCTCATAGCTTTTACAAAGACACCCTGAAGGTTTCTATAAATGGCGCAATTCTCTATAGAAAAATATAGGTCATATATAGGTTATTGTTCTAAAATTAAAACTTTTATACTAAAAATATTAAAAAAAACACATGAAATGCTAGTGTACTTGTGAACTGTGTCCTCTGCACATCCACATCTGACCCAAATGGTGTAGTAAAGGGACAGGGAGAAGAGAAAAAGGGAACTACATGGCCATTACAGATGCTGTAGTTATTATTTCAGCACTGGAACATTTCCCCCCCACTCAGGACGTGACAAATTGAACCTCTTAGCCATGATGACTGAGGGAAGAGAAAATACTTCTCAAAACCACTGAGACGCTCATTAATTGATGCACTCCATTGCTCTACAGAGCAAGGTTACCATAATGTTGCAAGACAGTGCCCTAGCAGAATGACTAAGAATCAAAAAGAATTGGTGTTTGGCAGAACAGCACAATCGTGCTTCTTTGTTTGTTTTGCAAAAGAATTGTTCCAAAGGAAAAAAAAAAGACTTTTTCATATAATGGTCCAGTTCCTATTCTCAGCCTATTCTGCGTATTAAGCTCAAGCCATCATTAGTTTAGCCAGTGTGATCTTGTGAAGCACATTTGCTTCCCTAAATCTAAGGAAACCTTATGGACAATTTGTGTTCTGTCAATGCTAAGCAGATACTAACTTCATACTATAAAAGAGATTGCTCAGTGAAGTGTCCATTTTAAAGCTGATGAACCTAAGCAAAAGAATAACTAAAAGTTATAAACTAACTAGTTATCTTCACACACAGCTGCGGACCCAACAACTACCTGACTGTCCCTCAACCTAACTCTCACCTTGCAGGTACTGTCTGTTGCACTATATATTTTTGTCTGATCTGAAGCATGTGTTTAGTAATCTTTTATGACGTACCTGTAACCTTTTGTGTCACTATTCCACAAATTAGTTACAAAATGCAGATGACAGTTTTTGAATAGATTTACTAGATTTCATATTGATGCAATGTTTTAGATCTTGTATTATGTATAATTTCTAAATGCCTCCGTCTTTCCAACCATTTCTTCCAATGCAGGGTCACAGAAGAGGCAGAGCCCATCCAGGCAAGGCAAGGGTACTTCCTAAGCAGGATGTCAATCCATTGCAGGACAGAAACACAGACACTCACAAATAGGACTAATTTTCCCCAGAAGCCAATTAACCCACACAGATACTGTAGCTCCCCAGGTCCAGAATTGAACCCGAGGCCCCAGCACTAAAAAGCAGCAATGCTAACCACTGCAGCACCATACCACTCCTCTGTCTTTACATTTTCATCTTAAATTGAGCACCAAAATGAACATCCGCCAGTTTCACTTTGCAACACATCAGAACAGTTCAAGCAGTAGACGCTTCATCAATGTATTCCAGTGAACCCATTACCTCAACAGGCGGGTATATGAAAATATTATATATATATATATTCAGGAGCCTGTAGACAACAATGTAAACATTCCTGTGTTAAATGAGCTTTAGAATGAATTTACTCACTCTTGTCAAAATCACTTAGGTGGACAATGGCATGCTAGACTACTGTGGTTGAAATAATAATAAAACCGATATTCTCGCTCCATGTCTTTTAGGTCTTCTGGATCCGTTGTACACATTTTTCATTCAGTCATGCTGTCAGCATTTTATGGACACTTAAATGCCAAAACAGAAATGCTTGTACTGTGCTTAACGTATTGGAATGTAAATACTATTATTCTTAAACACAAGGCACCGATGGCTAAGAGTTTATTATAAGCTTTATGATGCTGCGCAGTGTTTTAGCAGGAAAAGAAAAGAAATGGCTCATTTCATTTTCATATTGCACCAACCCAATTAAATTTGTGGTTGCTTAGCTGTGCAGCAGAGAGTGACGGGGAAGCTGAGTGATTTTTTTCACATGGTTAAATTTTTTTGAACTGGAGTTCTTCATGCTGTTATCATGCCTTGCACACTGCTCTGAAATGTACTTTGTATTTGCCTAAACACTTCTCCGCTTTTTATCAGCAACTTAAACTGAACATAGAAAAACAAAAGGTTAGGGATTGATAATAGGCATAATAAAGCTTTGACTAAGCTTATAAAAATTCTTTCTACAAGACAAAATTCGTTTTTTCTCTTAAGTTTCATTGTTGTAGTGACAAAGGCTTCTACAACTTAACAGTCCTTTAAATAACTTATAAGCAGTACAAGTGAGGCAGAACATTTGCTGTAGATTTAACAGTTCCTTGAGGAAAGTTTATGAACTGCTGTTAGTCACAAGAAAGCTATTAGACTATTCTGAATTAGTCGTGAGACAGATGTTCTGAGAATTGATAATCATACATATTTATTCCTAAATGCAGATTAGCATAACGATTTGATGGAGTATCAGAGAAATTCTCCATAGGAGAGAGGCTTGCACATTTATTACTGAAAAAAAAAACAATTCAAACAAAGTAATGTTTTTGCTGTTTGTGTATATGTTGTAAGTAAAGGAACTCTGATAATAAATTAAATGTTCTACTTAATACTAATTAATATTATTAATTCCTTACACTTATACGGCACTTTTCTGGACACTCCACTCAAAGAGCTTTACAGGTAATGGGGACTCCACTCCACTACTACCAATGTGCATCATCCACCTGGATGATTGCAACAGCAACCATAGTGCGCCAGAACACTCACTACACATCAGCTATCAGTGGGGAGGAGAACAGAGTAAAGAAGACAATTCATAGATAGGTATTATTAGGAGGCCATGACTTGTAAAGGCCAAAGGTAAATTTAGCCAGGACACTCTTTTCGAGATACAACCTGCGATTTTTTAATGACCACAGAGAATCAGGACCTCAGTTTTACATCTCATCTGAAGGACAGCACCTTTTACAGTATAGTGTCCCTGTCACTATACTGAGGCATACAGACCACAGGGTGAGCGCCCCCCTATTGGCCCCACTAACAACACTTCCAGCTGCAACCTTCATTTTTCCCCAGGAGGTCTCCTATCCAGGTACTGACCAGGCTCTCACCTACTTAGCTTCAGTGGCTGGCCATTTGTGAGCTGCAGGGTGATATGGCTGCCGATAGCATGAATAGTTTCCATGGTTTGCTATCATTTTTAAACCCCAATATACACTGCAAATTAATACAACTTTAGTTTTTTCCTACAAAGAAAACATTTCAATGATTCAACTACTCCTGAAAAGTTTTTAGAAATTTGTCACAAAACAAAAGCCTTTAAAATTAGGAAAGCTTCAGACTGACAAATGAACATGATTCTAATCCAAAGCAATGGTCACAATTGTGCTGTGAACACTGTCGATTTACATTTTCACAGACATGGATTCAAAAGTTGCTCCCATCAGCTGTTGGGTTTCAGTGCCTGGAGTTCCTTGTCTGCTCCTAAGGAGATGCATTACAACCTGCTGTTCACTGGGGCCAAGACCAAGCCCAAGAAATTGAAATGTCACCTCTCATTGATTACCCCAAACCTAAACCCAACCCACTGCAAAATATGACCATAACTGGCCACTTTTCAGGAGTGCATCTAGCACAATATCAATCTAACTATAAAAGTGGTCAGGAAGAGCCTGCTCATAAACAGCCTTATCCTCATGGACAATCCTAACTAATTTTAAACTGATTATCTCAATAGAGACCCAGGCTGAACTGGGTTTTGTGACCGACTTAATGTAGATACAAATGGCTAACCTGACTTTTCAAAGAACAGGCAACTTCACCTAAGTTGTGTATTTTCCAACTAGCTTTTTAAATTAATTTTTCTTAGAAGGGTAATAAATCACATCAATAAAAAACAAAATAATGACGTAAATCTGCACCTTAAATTTTCCCTTTATGGCAGGGGACCCAGATGTTGTCCATCTAAACCAATATTTCCCTTGTCCAGTAAATAATTCATCAGGGAGAGATGCAGTCACCACCTGGAAGCTCCAGCACTGTGGTTGATCTGCTGTCCAAGAGCAGCCAAGGTGGTGCAGAATGGCGGTGTCATCCGGGGAATTGTAAGGTGAAGCTAATCTGGTCCAGCTAAAGTGAAACTGTTCGCCTCCAGTGAGCTGATGTCCTGCCTGGCATCGTTCTCTCTCTGGGACCAGGACTGTCCTCTGGGCACCAATTCACTGAGCCACCCTTGCCCTGTGAAGATCTTTTATACCTTCATGCCAGTGTGTAAATCACAAAGATCCACGTCATTCGGTGGCTATGCTGTGGCCCCGCAGCCTCTAGTTCTAAACCTTTGGTCACCCACCTGCTGGGTCAACTGTGGCAGCTACTTGGACACTCCAGCCCCTCAATATTGGCAAAAGGCCCTCTCTGGCACCCTTGTCCAGACAAACCAACTGTGGTTCATCCTGTGAACAGGGGGTGGCTGATGGGCTGAGGTTGGTCAAAGCCAGAAATCCACATTGCTGAGCACCTAGGCTGATTCTACTCAGCGCCAGGACTTTAACAAGCAGGATACTTTAAATCACAACATAAACCTGTGTGTAGTTGGAAACGGCAGCTAGCCGTTTTACAATTCAGTGGCACAGTCAAGATTTTGTGACTTTTATGAAATTGGCATATACTGCAGTATCTGCCCTGATGCAATCCAAAACCCTTTTTAAAATTACAAAAATATGTCCTGGAAGAGTGATATAGGACTTAAAAAGGTCAGGACAAGAGCTAAAGTCCAGAAACTACAGGCTACAACAAAAATGAGTGATACTTAAAAAAATGCCATTCTGATAATGAGGTCACAAATACCCCCACTTCATGTTAGCATTATATACAGTAGTAATCAATATTATCAATATTACCTCGAATCATATTTCAAAGTAGTCTGCCAAATGGGAAGATGGAATACCAGCATCATTGCCTATTGCCTATGTTAAACATTTTGATTATGTTCTTTTGAATAGCTTGCAGGCAAAGACATTTACTGGAGAACATGAAGGTTAAACCTTTTATTTAATCTACATACTGGTCCTGTATTTTTATGAAACAAATAGCAGGATTTTAAAGACTTGAACATATATTAACCTGATTTAGGGATACCAAATGAATAAGGTTATATGCCTAGTCATATAACGTTAGTCTCTTTGAACTCAGTGACCTTTGTCCTAGCTATAAGTCACATGTCAGTATGCTCTGGCCACTTCTTATTGTTCCATTTTGTTTTTCAGTATTGTTCCCAGTTGATTGTTGGCTTCAAATTGAAGAGAGTGCACAGTGGGTAGGTTCTGCTCGAACGATTGATTTTAATAAAGTTCTGAAAAATCACAGAGAACATGGAATCAATAGGTTAAGCTTTTGGGCTTAAGGAATGCAACATCTTTGAAGAGCTGATCTATAAAGAGAGCATGTGTCACTCTGATTAAACTGGAAAGACTGTGGTAAAGGGAGAATAGCCAAAAGAGACAGTAAGGTATGAAGGAGTGGAAAGTCACAGTAAATTAAATGCATTCACTCACTTTCCTGTTTGGCTGTTGTGTTGACTGAAGGCATGTTTGGTTCATTCTCTCTCAAATGATTGGTTTTCACTTTCAATTTAGGAGGAGAGCTAGTCTTTATGCACATATTTTAATTCCTATTTATGAAAACCTTGTTTAAAAGGGGTCCCGAAGCATGATGGTCCCCAAGAAAATGAGGAAAACAATAGTCGTGCCTTCTGAAGCTATTAATAAGCCAATGTAGGTGATGCCCATTCCACTTACTGGGGATGCTTTGGAATCCATTTGTGTGTTGCAGTGATTGATTTTACTTTTAATTAAAATGTTAGTATCATAAGCAAACAAAACTCAAGAAGTGTAATTAAAAGTACACAAAATACATAATGCAAAAAGTCAGAGAATCTCTTTTGATGTTGTTTGAGCTGTCTCATCTGACACCTCTCTCTGGCTGGCAGGTGTGGAAAACATAGGAAGAACTATAAGAGAAGTACTCCCCCCTCTACATTCTTTAATTAATAATTCCTGACATTTATAAAGCTTTTCCAGACACTCCACTCAGAACACTTTACAAGTAATGGGGACTCCCCTCCACCATCACCAATGTGCACCACCCACCTGGATGATTCTACTGCAGCCATAGTGCTGCTAACTTTAGACAATATCCATATATGTTTTCCAAATTTGCACATCATAATTCCTACAGTACAGCTCAGAAGTGTCCCCCTGATATTAAAGGTTTGTATTGGGAAATTAGGTTATTCTCTGGGGTGTGGCACAGTCGTGCACCAGAACGCTCACCACCAGCTATTAGTGAGGAGGAGAACAGAGTAATGAAGCAAATTCATAGAACAATGTCATGGAAAACTTTTTATCTTCTTCCTATGTTCCTTGTTACATCCCAGTGTGTGGTCTTTGTGTGTTTTGTGTCTGTTCCACACTTCCGGACCTTGATTGTTCTCCCTCCCCCATTGGCCTATCATTATATCATTGTTTCTGTGTGACATCATCATCAATCAGCTTCTTGGCCAATCAGAAAGCAAGTTATTCATTATATAACTTGGAGGCTTTCTGAATGAAGGGGCCTTTCATTTGACTTCGGTCCTGCTTGGCTTAGCTTCAGTTTCGTTTCACTTTTTGTTTTTTGCTTCAGCTTCGCTTTGTTCGTGTGCGTTTTGTATAGCTTCAGCTTTGTTAGTTTGCATTTTCCTCGTACTTTCGTTTGTTTGTTTGTGTTTATCGTTTATTTTGCCATTACCTTGCCCTAATGTGCTATATCAACCTCCGTGTTCTTTTGTACCATTCCTGTTGTCTACGCTCGTTTTCCCTTATTTGTATTCCTAGTTATTTGTGTGAACTTTTATGTAGTTTAGGTTGTTGGGTACATTCTACACACGTAGTTGATTTTTGTGTAAGTAACACTAGTTAAGCTATGGTGTTGGAATTCTATCATATTGGCAGTGGGCTTGTGTGTCCAACAACCCAACAGACAGCAACCCTGTGCATTGTTTTCAGTGTAATCCTGGTGAACGTGTTTTTAACTTTTAAGTCTATAATAGTAACCTCAAGCCCACCTCGCCTTGGTCTAATGTCATTTTACTTGTCAGGGAATCATACATCTCAGGAATTACTAATGTATTTTCCCCTTTCTAGCTAAAATGAAGAAAAATCACAGGGAGTCAGTCAATGCATAAGTCAACGCAGTGTGCCGTGCTCACATTCAAAGCAACATTTGTTATCAAAGAATTCTACTCCAGCCTTACATGTCAACCAAAACCTGCTGAATTAAAGCCAGTTATTTTATTTAGATAACATTTCAGTTAGCTGTTAAATACATTTTTAATACACTTAAAGGGATTTTAAACTATATAAGATGTTTGTTTCTAGTATTGAAGCCCTCTCAGAAATAGGATAGCGTGCTGTGTGTGGTAAGTAGGGATGAACAAGGCAAACCCAGTATATCATTTTTTAAGGCAACAAGCAAAGCCTGTTTCAAACAGACCTCCCTTGAATCTTCCATCTGTTTTCCAGCACCAAATGCTTTTGTGTGCCTGTCACAAAACCAAACAGGCAGCAGGACATGGGGTAGTGTGGAAGAATGCACACGGTACTGTCAAAAGACCTGGAAGAGACTAGACTTGTGCTCATCCACATGGCTTCTAAGGGACATCCCCAATGTAAGAGAGGTGTCTCAACCTTCTAGTAACATGGGCTACTGGAGTGCTCAACGATGCGGAAAAAAATCAGCATTGCTCCTTCCCACGAACCAAATTCCCCTACTCTCCCTTCCCCTCACTTAATAACTGGACTGAAAACCAAATACCTCCCCAAATAAATCAGCATCTCTCAGCATCCCACATTCCTCTCCTCCATCCTCCCCTTCATCAGTATTTAGCAACATTACCTTTAATATCCCAACAGAATCCACCCTATTTCATCATGTCAATATTAAGTAGGTAGGATACTGAAAGCAAAGAAGTGGAATAGGCTTTTGATTTGAGTAATAACTTTAGCAAATTGTTGAAACATGGTTGCTGACCTGGAGAATGCCATGTCTGTATGACAGGCTGAGGAGTTCAATGACTAGGTCCAAGTGAAGGCATGTAGAAAAGTAAGGTGGAGAAACAACCAGGCAGTCAGGCAGAGCTGGGGATGTGCTGGACTAAATGGCAGGACTAAGGGAAATCTGCAAAGCCAAGCAGATCAGAAAGGTTGCTAATAACACCAAACCATGAAGTATCCAGTGCTGATGAGGTGATTACCCATTAAGTGGGGGCAGGTGGCACGGACAGCTTTCCAGATCACGTTCTCGTGGCACTCAGGAAGTATTTGACTCGGCGTGCGAGCCAAGTCACCATGTTGCCGTGGAGACCAGGGGTTGGGAGCTCCGGCTCATTGGGGAGTAACGTAAGTAGAATAGGAATATCAGAAGACCAGTACCTGAGTTTCACATAGCCCAAAACGGTTTGTATTAATTTCCTTCTTTCACGAGTAAGGTACTGAAAGCCCCAGAGGTAGTTTATCTTTCAAAAATCAAAATGAATTTAAAAAAATTGCACCCCCTCAGGTGTACAGTGCACATCACTGACACTCCTTAATTGCTTTGTGCTAAATCCTGTCATGTGAATAAATCATTCCTCCATAATTGGTTGCCTAGCAGCCCCGGCAGCCACCCCACTAGCTTGACTCACCATCTGCCCCTTTCATGTGACTGGCTGTGACAGGCTCCTCTACTCTTCCTGCTGACTCAGTTTTTAATCTCAAAATAATCCTTTTTTGAGGGGCAAAGAAACAATCGTTCCCCGAGCCAATTTTTATAGCCTAATGTGAAATGGCCCCTTCTGCATGTGGTGGATTTTGTTTCATGTACCGTTTTGTTTTCGTCTCAGCTTTAAGGACTTTGCTGCCTTCTACAAAAAAAATAATAATCAACTTGAGCGTCTCTTTGAAAATTGCCAGTAATTGGTTTAGAGGGATGTTGTGGTAATCAAGCACTTGCAGGGTAACAAATTAAGACAGCAGAGTCTTTAAATTCTTTGCCGTCTTAAATCAAATAAAACAGGCTGACTGGCAACAAAATCTGTATACAAGAAACATTACCATGCTAGATGAAAGTAGCACAAGTGATTTAAAACGTGTCAGTCACAACGGTGTATGATTAATGTTATGTTTCATTTATATGCTCTAACTTAAATGTTTTACTGAATGGCCTGCTGATAAACATTTTATTTCATATATAAAATTAAAGCAAGACACCTAGGTATGGGTAATCTGTATGAACAGCAGAAAACAGTCTCCAATGAAAAGTTATTCCATTCCATAATAGAGAGAATTTTGTAAGATTTGCCTTTTGGGGGGATGATGCACTTTGATTTTTTAATATGAAATTCACTCTACCCAAGAGGGTAAAAAGTATCAAATATTTAAGCCTCTTTCTTTAGGATAGATAATGAGATGTTTTATTTACATGAAAATATTGATCTCCTCTCAAGGATTTCATATACATTTTTCCCACTACTGAACAGCATCTTCTACTATAGAAACACTTTTAGCCTATCCTCATGTGTGCTCAGTGTTGGCAGAGAATGTGCTGTGTATGCGTGCAAAAAAAGTTCTTTATTTCTGGATTTTGTAATGAAGAAAATTCACAAGATTGGTTTAATTATTTGTCTTTTCAGGAAAGAGAAAAAATCTAGTTGACTTGTACACTATAATCCCCACAGCAGATATGCATAGTGAATACCACATCTACACGAAGGCTACAAAGGAATGGCTATAGGTTAATTTTACACTGAAAGTTAGAAAGAATAAAAAAAGCAAAGTTAAGGCTGTGGCTTCACACATCTGAAAAAGACTACACATACTGTTTTTGTTCATCTTTCCTGTTTGCAGAGTTGAATTAAACTAATTCTAGATATGCATATTACTTCAAACAATTGTAGATTCAGTTTTAACTACAGAAAAATATTTTTAATAAAGCTAAATGAGGCTAAAACAAATTCTGTGTTGTTTAAAAAACATTCTGTATTACACTTTAGGATGACTCATGTACTGTATAAATATTGTTGGTGTTTTACCTGCAGTCATTCACTACATGTATTTTTGTGCTTGTACAATCTCTCAATGCAATTATGTCTGCCTAACTGTTTTAAAGCAGGATACAATAGGCATCAAGTACACATTTGCTGTTCATCCACCTGTTTTTCCCTGCTCCGTGTTTTTCTGAAGCAATTGAAAGGCCTCCAGCATCATAAACTCTCCCAATCACCCCCAGAATGCAAAAGAAGGACTACTTTCATCTCCTGTCCAGCTGTTTCCTTCATTCCTTTCCAGCAGGTTCAGGTTATGAAAAAAAAGATTAGAATCTAATGGACAACATCAGGAGCACAAATGAGAGACCAAAACACTAAACGTTGCTTCGGGAAATATCATCGAGAAAAACTGCCTCTATCCAACTTGCTACTGACCAGATTGCACTCCCCCTGTTAATGGACATTTACATAATTCAACATGACTTCTTTAACCCCCATGAGGCCAAATTAGGGCTCATAAAGAACATTGTCTACATTTACTTCCTTCTACAGAGAGCAGAAAGGGTCCAAGAATTCAGAAGCACTCAGAGGTTGAGACTCTGTTTATCAAAAATATTTAAAAGGAACTCTTTTCTTGAGTTTCACTTATGCTGAAGGGTCTATAACTCAAACATCTAAATGTATTTCATTGCAATAGGCTGCAGTATTTGTATAAACCCTCCCATTTATTTTTTCTACAAAAGGTAAAATACTGATGTGTCTACCTGAACTTAAAATGCTTAGAGTAAATGTTCCAGTAATATTCTTCCTTATGTTGCCTATTCTAAAATAATCAATCAGTGTCTCTGAACGAACCTACAGTATACAAGGTTTATCAAATTTTAACTGATATAACTGTGATTGAAGTTTTCTGATGGTCCAAGTGCTCAATATCATCAAACTCATGTATAAAGTCATCCAAATGGACCATGTCAAGTTCAGCAATAATATCAAAATGATTAGTCATAGGAGATAAAGAGCACATTTTATACATTTTTTGGTAGTTTTGTTTTATGGCATTTGTAACAAAATGTTTTCATATCAGGAAGTGAATACTTCATTTTAGGGTCATTTTAGTAAGCAACTTGACAGTATTTTGGGACTGATGAGCCACAAAAAAAAAAATAAATGAGCAAGACTGGCTACATAAACTCCTCTTGTGTAATTCGTCTTATGTTTTTACGTTTTTTATTCTGTTGTAGTCGCACTTAGCTCTGGCCCTTATATACAAAGCCTGCTTTCAGTGTTTACTGTATTGTTGCACAGCAGAAGTAAACTTGAAGGCACATGCTTTGGATTTTGACAGAGCCAAAGAAGGGGAATGGTTTAGATTGTCAAAGGGCTTCTGTTCTGTAGAGTATATCAAACAAAAATTAAAACAGTTATTAAATATTCAGCACTAGGACAGAAATAGACATCAGTGACCACATAGTACCCGAAGTGTTTTTTCATTGTTTTAGTTTAAGACCGATTTCTTTGAGAAAATGGGGTGAGACATAATTTACTACAGTAAATGCCAATGCTTCACTAAAACATAATTTTCTCCTTTATCTGGTATACTGTAGATTGTACAATAATCAAAATAGTTTTGCTAATAAAATGTTGGATTACTCGTCCCCACCCATGATCACCTTTATGATAGTTTCAGTTAACTTATAAGTGGTAATTTGATTTTTATCTTGATGTTCAAGGAAATATCTCACTGATGGAATGATAGAAACATTTACTCCATCTAAAGTAAAGAAAAGTTACTAAAACTTCAATAAAATATCTAAATTAAATTTTACTGGGAAATAGTACTCGTTTGACTTTGGAGTATAAGGGTGATTCTGATCTAGATTGTAAAGCAGTTTACACTTTTTTTCATTGCTGTCCTTCAATTATTAAAAACGTATTTGTTGACACTAGCAGTACAGAAACTTGATTGACACAAAGTGAAGGTTGCAAAATGGAAAATAGGAAAGTTTAGGGAGAAAAAAAACCTTGTCATGTCTCCATCTCGCAGCACAGAAAGTTATAGGAAAGGGACATACCGTTATAACAAAAAATGTGATGCACTTTTTAGGTAAACTGCTTTTTTTAATTTCCAGATCTTCAATAGCGCCTGCGATTACCATTATGTAACTAATTATAGGTAGCTGGTACATCCGAGCTTTTGGGAAAAGAAACAGGTTTTCTAAGGATAATCCTTGATCAGGCTGGACGCCTGCCTGCAGAAATAATGGACCTCATTCAAATGCTCAACCAGCTGAGTGAATGGCTGACAGCCAGCAGCCAGTCAATGGTCAGGGGGGGGGTTGTGTGACAGGAGCAAGGCCAATGTCTGACATTTTGATGGCGACTATCCAGGTCAGTCTTTCAAAAGGTTTACCAAATCAGTGTGGTGCCGAGGAATAGCACAAGATGCATCATTTAACATACCGCCAAGGGCCATTCTCATAAACCCTTTTCCTCCGTGCTATACTTAAAAAAAGCAAACTCTTAATAAGCACATTAAGTGCCTATCCTGATGTATGAGACGTTTTCTAACTTTGTTTTGTTGTTCCTCAGAAAACCAATACTACAAGTGTTACCAAGCCCATTTGGTCTCATTTGCACGAGGACACATTCTACATTATAGTACTTTTCAGATTTGCTCTGTGCAGAATCCTACTTTTTATTTAGCTTTTCAAAATTTGAAAATGGCATCATTTTCCATTTTAACCTTTCCAAATTAATAAGATAATGCCCTGAAGAGCAGTTTGAAAAAAAAAACTTTATTACACTGTTAGAATACTGCGTTTGCTTTTCCCTACAGTCAATATATAAAAGCCTGATATTCTTCAAAATAGCTCTACCAGGAGACAAAGATACACAAGCATTAACTGCAGTCCTTTCATCATAAAAAGTAGGCCTCTTTCACCTCTTCTCATCCATAAGACATACACATGTTCAAACCAAAGCTTTTAATACTTCAAAGACAGTGACAAAAAGGAGTGACTAATTTCTGTATACTTTCCATACAACCTAGTGAAGATTTATTCCTTAATAATTCAGTTTCTTTGACACATCTTTGGTATTCTTTGATTCACACTGAGAGTATATATTATGCTATTAATCATTTAAGATCTTCCATAAACATAGCACTGATATTAAAATACGAATAGTGTATTTCAATGGGAAGACAATTAATGAAACTTAAAAAATAATAGTGCAGATACGGGTTATATTGGAAAATCTAGGCAACTTTTTATTTTTCAACACAAAAGATGCTAAAGAAATCCCTTTATACTTGAAAATACCTTTATAATGAAAAAATCCTATATAAAAACAGACTCGTTTGGAAATGATTTGCAGGGCTGACAACCCTTATTGTTAATTCTGTCATCAAGTCATTTTTTCTTGGATTCCACAGCTTCTTTTATACTCTTTGATGTGATGGACAGAATCTATTACACTTACAGTACCTCTGTAAGCTTTCGGATTGTGTTTAGTAAAACTTCAATGTTTTATCCCTCTTTCAAAATGGCGGTGGTGACGGTTGAGTGCACATAACTAACATCTTTGAGGTTACCTTCTTGTCTCTATGAATCCTTAGATGTTTACAAATATTGACAACTGGTTATCAATAGGTCTGACATGTGAAGATGTATGACATTGTAGTGCTTGGCGTATCTTTTTTTAACAATCTGTTGGGGAAAAAAAATCCATAATTTTACAAGGCATTTTACTCTTTCTAGAAAATTACTGCGTCGTGATGGCTGACAGACAGGGAAGGTGCTGTTGTTATGACAAATGGCTTGAAAATGCCAGCCAGCTCTGGGAATCTATCCCAGCAATATGACCTTTATCCATCTGCTAGTTTCAAAACCTTATTTCAAACAGCCTCAGTGGCAAAGGTGTGGGCTCACAGCAGAACCAGGCAACATAATCTGCAAGCGCACAAGCTGAGATAACAGAAACAGCGCATAATTACGTCGCCACAGCTGTTTTTTTTCTTCAAGACTCTGCATTTCAGCAAAAACATCTAACCTCTAAGTTTATTGATTTTAATACAGTCGGAGTTTTGCGTTCTTAATGGCAAGTAGTGGATTTAACGATATTTTCTTTAAAGTTAACCTCTCATTACAGTCAATAAGCCCAAGAAAGTCCCAAGTACATATTACTATATCGTATACTGCATATAATAGAGTAAGCAGAGGGAACTATATTAGTGTATACCATTTTATTCATGGTAGATGTGTTCAGTAAAATGTCTGTTATCGTACTCTAAAACTACCATTTTGAAAAAAATGGAAATATAGAATAAATATGGATATACATGTAGTTAATAAAGGGAAATTAAGGGATCTCATTTACGGTGACAGCATCTGAGTGCAGTTTTTTTAAATCCAACCTCTGGTAAATCAAAAATTAATTAATCTCCCTTTCCCTTTAAGAATCTTTTAGCAAGAAGGTTCCCTGGTTTTTGTGACTTAAAACAAAGCGCCAAAAGAGCTCTAGGGTCGTGATTTACTCAACTCCACTCTCTTAAGTGTCATTTAGCCTGAAGTTGAACTTACAGTAAATGTAAGAGCAGCTCCTTAAGATCAGCCTACCCAGGAAACCAAGAGGCTTCTTCAAGAGATAAACGTTTAAGCTGTAAAATGGAGATTCTACAGCCAGTGTACTGTAATCAGACACCTCACTGGTGATTCACGAAGGTTTTACAGCTTTAACTGACCATTCCGCAGCACAGACTTTGTTAGCCTCAGGTCTTTTTTCTTTATTTCATTTTTTTTAAATGTGAAAAAATCTGGATTTCATATCTTTTTTTCTTTACTCCAGCAGTATGATATACCCCTGGTGGATTTACAGTACAAACAGATGGATCGCCACTACAACTGCAAAAGCAGTTCAATGTTATGTGATGTCACTAATGGGACAGTGGTGTCACCTCTACAGTCATATCCAGCATCAAGTACTGTATCTCCACCGTAATCTCCAAGGACACTCATGTTGATACCTTTTTTTACAAACGGAAACAGATTGAAATTTTCTCAATCTCATTTCTGACAATCACACACACAGTGTCATTGCTCTGCAGTCTATTTATTACAAAGGTCGAGCTAGCAGCTTGCCCATGAGATGTACACCTGCGTTCAGTGTTTTGGAAATACTTATGCTATCTGGTGCTTTACAGTCTGTATTTTAACAGATGTTTGTGGTGACTTATTAGCAGCACTAAACAGGTTTACTTGTGATGTCTAAATTTTGTTTCATACAGAACAGTTGTGAATGTGCAGAAAGATGAGTGTTAAATTAAGTATTATGATGCTACCAGAATTTACAAAAAGATTTACAGGTGGCATGGTAGCACAGTGCTTAACAGTGCTGCCTTGCAGCACTAGGGCCATGTGTACAAATCCTGTTGTAGTATACAGTATGCATGGGGTTTGTATTCTTATACATTCCCTGTATTTGCATTGGTTTTCTCCCACAGCATAGTATAAAGCTATACTGGTAGGTTCACTGACTTCTAGGAAAATTGGTCCTGGTGTGAGTGATTGTGTGCCCCAAGATAGTCTAGCACCCTCTCTAGGGTGTATACTGCCTTGCACTTGCCTGGACAGGCTGAATAAAGTGGTTACAAAATGGATGGATTCATCTGAACACAAAACAAGAAAATACCAAGGATACAAAAAAAATGTTTTCTGTAGCATAAACCAAACACATTTTCCACTCCAATATTTGTGTTTCATATGTTTCAGGAGGGGTTAATTTATGAACAAGACCTTGGTTATCGTGGACCATCTTGACTATGGTGTATCAGTGCCCCCTGTTGACAAATGTGAGAATTGTTTCCCCTGTCATGCATATACTGTACAGTACGACAAAAATCATGCTTTCTTTTGCAGAGATCACAGAGAATTGTCAGATTTAAGCACTTCTAATCACAGGTTTCAACCACGTCTTCCCGATCCTTAAAAACAATATAATAAATAGAATGGCTCTTATTAGAACACATTTCAGGACGATTTTAATGGACTTAATATATCAATAATTGGTACTTCCATTAATCAATTCATTCTCTCATTGTGTTATCCAATTCAGGGCCATGGATAAGCCTATCCCAGCAAGCAATGGGCACAACACAGGATACACCCCAGACAGGATGCTAGTCCATTGCAGGGCATGCACAGACAAACATGCACACATTCACACCACAGCCAAATTTTCCTAGAGGCCAATAAGAAACCTACTACTTCAAGGTGTTTTGTCTGCCCGGGGTAATGGTTGCTATCCAAAGAAAATTCTTTAGAAAGTACTGAACCTGAAATTTGACAAACAGTACTAAACTTTGATTAGGTGGAATCTCCCATACATTATAAAATTCTAAGATTTCAGAAAGATAGTTTAAGTGTATTAAAAAAAGTATATACAAAGTATAGTTTGATATCTTTTGTTTTTGTTTCTATTAGAGAAGAAAATTGATGTTTATTTGTATTTACCTATAGCATTCATTTCTATAGCTGTACGATTGCCCAGAAAAAAAACAAACCCTTAAAAACTTTGATTCTAAAATAACAGGCATCAATTTTATTAACTCATTCTCAGTTGTTTTGCTTACCAGCAACAAAATGTGTCAAACCTTTTAGGTTATTTTGTTTATATTAATTTAGCATTTAATAATAGGCAGTACTTTAGAATACTCAAAGCAATTTACAGTAAAACTAAAAACCATTAAAAAAACACAAAAATAGTAACAAAGATAGGAGATGATAAAATCAGCACACAAACAGAAATTGGAAATGTCTGTGCTCAGGGTAGTTGACTCCCTGATATCCTCGGGATACAACTCCCAAAGTTTTTAATCAAGAGAATACCCTGACAGGGTGTAAGCAAGCTTGGGGGACAAACAAACAAACGAGGACTGCGAGGCGGGTACAAGGAGGAAAATAAGTGAAATAGGCACTGAGGTGCCAAGCTATGCCGAGCCTTTCAGGTGAGCATGAGGATTTTGAATTTAACTTGGAGCCTGAAAGGAAGCCAGTGCAGGGACTCCAGGACAAAATGAAACATTTTTTCTTCCTTTTTGCATCTTTTGGTGGGTTTGTGCGACTGTAACAGTTAAGAACTTTAAGTTAAATGAATAACAGTCACCTTAACATTTTCACAGCTGTTGTCCAACATTTCCTTTATGTTGTTTGAACAAAGGAAATTACATATTTTTCCAGGACAAAATACAGAATTCACTAATCTTTAAAAGAACAGCTTAATCTTCTATGACAATGGGACCTGGTAGTATTAAAGAAATTATGACAGCTTTCTCTCTCCATTGACTTTCTAGTACTTTGCCCTGTGACCTCACACTCAGGAGTACAAAGTCTTGTGAACCTACTACATCTACTGTATAATGGACTAAGTGTCACACTCTGGCTTTCCAAAGCTAATACACTATTTAATGACAATGTGCAAGATTTTTTTGATAGCATGGCAAATGGTTTCCACATGAGCCGTAACCGTATCTTTCCCCAGATAGCAGTGGCAAGAACCTCGCTCGGTCGATTCCGGTTGGCCGGGGGCGCTCATTAACCGTCTTCTTATTTACCGGCGTCCCGACCCGGAAAGCGACCGAGGCTGCTACCCATATTAATCCTTTATAGTCCTTTTTTTCTGATTTCTAGTACCTGATAAAAAAAAACCTCTGCCTCCAAATCCTGTTTTGAAATGCTTTAATGTTTCCTAAACCATCAGGACCTGTGAAAAAACAAGCACCGACTGCCTCACGAACTGCATTTAAAGGAAGCCAGAGACTCCAGGTGCAGCCAATTCAGTGATTTCCTCGTGAGAATTTGAAAAATGTGGCTCCCCTAAATGAGATAACCCCGCCCTTGCTACAGACACATAACATTCATTTCCTCCACCCATTTTCTAATCGCTTCGTCTAATTCAGTGTCACATGGGACTATATACAGCCTGATGCATGCAAAGGACCTTTATGGGATACCAATCCATCATGGGACGGACAGACACACACACTTGTATGCTTGTATTGCAGGAATTAATCAAATAATTTCCATTAGAGAGTCACTCCAAACGTATATATTTATGTAAACAGCAATTTAAAAAAAAAGCATACCTGCTTGTAACCGCATCTCTATAAATGCAAAACAGCTCTTAAAAGTGACGTGTAAGTTTAACCATTATAAAAGGTAACATTTTTGGTTAATGATGCACAGGTATAAAACGAAAATAAAAAGATAAATGTAATTAAAAAAAACGTACAAGCGAGCTAAAGCTCTAACAATATCACAAATTGGACTCCTATTAAGAGGGACCAACAGGTGTGTGGGGGAAGTTATTAATTGCAGTTCTCTCGGCCACCGTACTTAGCTATCAAGAAAAGATTGTCGAAAAGAGCATGGTAGTTACTATAATAAACTATCAAGTAACTCTTGTTTAATCTACACCATGGGTTCAAAGTGCAAGCGATTTGCTCATTTCCCACACGAACAATATTTGTGAAAATAACCCAAGACTTTCTATAGAAATGTCCCAAATCTTTCTGGTTGTCAGTCATTTTTCTGTTTAGACGCGCTGTATCACACTAACTCCTCTCGTTCAAAGAGCTCATACAAAGACGCCTACAAACCACATTTTAGAAAAGCAAACGGAATCATGGGCTGGACTATCCTGTGCTTCTTCGCTCTCATTGGTAATGTCTCTTGTTTAGGAAACAGACCTCCCGGAAGTTCTGCCCTTATCCCTTAGTTCACGTTTAAAGATGGGGCTTAAGAACTTCTGAAACGAGTCTTGTCTCAATATACATTTAAAGTAAATTGGGTTACAGATTACAAATGAGCTGGAATTCCGAATATGATGTGTGCTGTGGTCTGGAGAACCTGCCAGTCTTTGTTGAAAACAAAATCAATAAAGAGGATTTGCCCCAGTTTCAGGTAATTTAGAAGATGGCATTGAGACTCCTATTCACAAGGCTACTAACATTCTGTCGTGGTTATATATGTATGTTTTTGGAAATACAAATGAGAAAATTCAGATGCTAAAGCAAGAGCTCGTGTAATCGAACAAAATGGACGTCGGTAAAACAGATATACATTTTGCAGAATAACGCATTGTGTTTCCCCTAGTATGAGACAAGCAAAAAAAATATCGCTATCTAAAGCAAGCTCTTCTGCATGTATAATAAATTCGAATATATTAGAATACAATAAATCGTTCCATCATTTGTCACGCTATATGCTTTGAGTACTGTATATCTCGTATTATTTATAGAAAGAGAATATGAAAGTTTTCTTAGAATCCCAAAGTTTATTTCATGTGCGGATATTTGCTGTGTGTTAATACAAAGAAAATGTCGTGTACTGTATGGGAATATCTGATTTAATGAATCTTGAAACCAGTTGTTGCAAAGCAAGCATTTCACAGATAATGTCAGTAGATGGCGCTACGATCTTAATTTGTTCAAAACGTTTTTAGACGGGTAATAAGGTAACAAAGATGTGCTTTTGAAATCTGCTCCTTTATAGTTCAGATAATTAATAATCATCCTCTCTAACTTCATGTTTTGGTCCTTTTCGACCAGTTATATAGTATTTTAAAAGAGTTTCAACTATGTCCAGAGAATGGCACAAGTTGTTTATTTTATTTTTGTATATTAGAAATTGTTTATGGATTTTATTCATCCTTCCTCATAGTTATATTTTTTGTTTCCATTAGTCTTGCACAGCAGTAAATACTGCACATGAGGCACTGCATGAGATACAGTTGTTACTTCTGGTATTTTTATCTTTCATCAGTACCCTGACTGGGACCTGTCTGCTGAAACATGCTTGTTTTATTCCCATTGTATTGGATTTTTTTTTTAATCAAATTATTAAAGAAAAAAACACATAAAGGTTGATCAGAAAAATGTTTGTGATCTGATCTGACTGAATGTGGAACTTTCTTGAACTGCTTATTCTTTGTGAGCCTTGGAGTTTGCTTTGCTGAGATCACAGTTGAAGGGCTTAAGACTGAACATGATAGTAAATATGGTATGAGTGGATCTGTTTTTATCACAATGAAATGGCTTTCTGGTTCGTTGACATTTACAAGTTACGCTCGAATGAGCTGCCCATCAGTAAAATACTGCCTTAAACCTGCTTATGACCTTACCCAAGCAACACATCTGTTGGTCAAACTGTGTTCCCTCTTTCAGCCCACATCAGTTCCCCTGCAATTCTAATCTTTTAATAGCCACTGATTAACCTTATCTGACGTCAGGCTGGGTACCATGGGGATATTAGGTGCTGTCGTAGTTTTATCAATGTGGATAGGGTGGAGGTTCAAATAAAACTCTTCGGTGGAGGTGTAGACTTCAGGTACAATATATACAGTGTGCCGTACCTGCATGTTGAACAGGGTGTAAAACTGGTTAACTAGTGAGGACAGTCTACCAGACAGCCAATCAGCATGTGGGATTATCACTGTTCTGCAAAAGCAGGAGTCATGCGAGATTGAGCCATTTATGTGCAAGGACTAACTGGAGTCAATAAACTGCATTTAAGCAGTTGCACCACTCTGTTTTGAATAAGCAGACTGGCCGTCCTTAAGATACATATCATATAGCAGGCATAGTGATGTGTATGAGAAGGAATGGAAAACAGGGCAGGAGGAGAGAGTTGCATTAGGTCTCTAGCAGTTTGCAGTCTTGTTTTGAATGGATGTTGATCCATAAATGTGATGCTATTGCTTACGGCCAACACGAACATTTTCCTTTCTGAATAGGCTTTCAAAAATTGTGCAGATTTTGCTGTGATAATTTAACTTTTATGAAAGAGTTAAGAGGGCGCTGTAGTGGTGCCTCATAGCATTGAGGCGCTGGGTTCAATTCTGGGCTTGGGGCGATATCTGCCTGCAGTCTGTATGTTATCCCCATGTTCACGTGGGTTTCCTTTGGGTGTTCCGGTTTCCTCTCACAGTCCAAAAACAAAAGGTTAATTTTCTTCTGAGCAAATCAACCCTGGTGTGACTGTGTGCGTGTCGGTGTTAACGTCTGTGTCTGGTATCCAGTCCAGAGTGTTCCCCTGCCTTGCACCCAGTGCTTGCTGGAACAAACTCTGGCTCGAGCAATATGCTGACACTGACATTTGGCTAAATGTAATCATTGACCAACGCCATATTACAGTTTAGGCTGCATTTCATGTATGCATATGCAACTAATTGTGATTTGCTCAGCAGGAGTCCTTATCTTTATCCATTTTGATTTTCAGTTGTATAAAATGATATAAATGAACAAAATGGGTTTAAATAAAATACAGTAAATCATAAACTTAAAATATATCAGCATACAATTACTGTTAAGTATAACAGAATACGTGCAGGTGCCTGGTAATGGGGTAATTACAATTCAGATCAAAAGGAATCAAGTGCACAACTGGTTAAGTATATGGTAGTGGAGTGTACTGTGTAAGTGTACCAGATAGTACTGTATGTTGGACAAAACAATACAATTAGTGCGACAGTAGGGGGTTCCAGATTCCATATGCATGACTTCCTTAGTGCAACTAGTACTGTCAGAACTGGTGAGTGCTGAGGAGGCACTGGGAGGTAGTCGGGGACTATGGAGGTCTGTAGGCTGGTCTTTTCATCAGAGGAAGGGATGATTGGAGAGATAAAGGGCTTTAGAAGGGGCTGAAGAGAGTAGCACAACCCCTAGAGGAACAGCAGAAGAAGCAGGATGGGGTTTGAGTAGAAACAGGGGACTGGAGCTAGGAGGGAGACAGTTATCCCAGAAACCAGTTAACCTGTCAGTATGTCTTTGGACTGTGGTAAGAAACCAAACCATTCTTAGGAAAACCCACGTGAACACAAGAACATACAAACTCCACACAGATATAACACCCCCGGTTTGGAACTGAATCCAGGCCCCAGTACTTGCCACTTCACTACCATGCTCCCCTATGAGCATTATTACTTTGCTTAAATACGTTTAACCACAGCGAGGGAGCGCTGGAAAGGACTATCTCATTGCAAATCTGGCCCCGTCATCTACTTGCAATGATCGCTAACCACTTGCATCCACTTGCTAACCTCATTTGGAAAGTTTTTTTTTTTATTTTTGTTATTTTGTTAGCACGTGTACTTATTGTGAGATGTTTTCTTTGCAATAAAGTTTATTTTGATAGAAAAAAAATATTTTTCAATCCCTGTGAAGCTTCTTTTGTAAATTATTTTTTTTCCTGTTATTGGTTACTGTATTCATGGTACCCTTGGTCTGAGAAATAGTCTTTTTGCAGTGCTCTTATCTTTACAAAAGGATTCAGATAAATAGCGAGGCCTAAACAGAGCAGAGAACAGAGCTATGAGGTTAAAAGGGTAATTATCCTCAGATGCAACCTGCTAATTAACCAACAGAGTCCTCAGTTTTAACTCCTCCAATGTTGTTGTTTTGCAGTATTCTCCAGAACAGGTTCCGGGGCCTGGCACGGATACTGACCCCTCTGAAGTGACCTTTCCAGGGTGTGGCTGCCTTGCGACTTCCTGTCTCTCAGGTAGCTGCACGTGTCTGGAGAGGCACGGGCAGATGTACGATGGTAACCTCCGTCTCCGAGACCAGGAAGAAAACGAGGACTACAGCAGGCCGGTGTTTGAGTGTAACGTCATGTGCAGATGCAGCGAGAACTGTGCAAATCGAGTTGTGCAAAGAGGCTTGGGCTTCAGACTCGAGGTGTGTCAGACTCACACCAAAGGATGGGGTCTGAGGACACTGGAGCCCATACAGAAGGGACGGTTTGTGTGCGAATACGCTGGGGAAGTGATCGGTTTCGCCGAAGCGTGCAGAAGACAAGCCTCCCAGAAACCCGAAGATATGAATTACATCATAGCTGTTAAGGAACACACAGGCGTTGGCGGAACCATCGAAACATTTGTCGACCCAGCTCGCGTGGGGAATGTGGGAAGGTTCCTCAACCACTCTTGCCAACCGAATTTGTTCATGGTGCCAGTGCGGGTGGACTCTCTAGTTCCCCGCCTGGCCCTCTTCGCCGGGCGTGATATTGCATCAGGGGAGGAACTTGTGTTTGATTACTCGGGGAGATATAAAAACAGCCTGGGGAATGGCCAGGCTCCAAACACCATCAGTGCAGAGAGTTGGATGAGAAAACCGTGTTACTGCGGATCCCAGGATTGCTGTGGATTTTTGCCCTTGGATATTTCTGTTATAAATAATGGTGAAGTGTCCAATTAAAATGTTTTTTTTTTCTTGAAATGTAATCTCATCTGTATACAATATGTTATTAAATTATAATTAAAAGAGACAACTATCTTAGTACTGCGTTCAGTGATATTTAAATGGTCCCTTTTTTTCTATGAATGTATAACCATTTAGGATAAATTAGGATTAGGAGATGAATTTAACCATTAGGATAAGGATGTTTGATGTTCCAGAGAATGTGTGGTAATTCAAATAATATAAATCAGAAATACATTAATTTTCTACATTCGATTTTTTTTCACGTGAAACAAAGCACCCTCTTCATCCGTTACTGAAACTTATTCCCATGAACAATCAATTAGAGTAATGAGCAGACGGATTTAATCTTCATACCCTTTATCTGAAAAGGTGTGAAATTTGACCTGAAAAGCTTGCTGCAAAATTACTTGTCTTATATAAGAAACAGCCTTTTATGTAATACGTGCCAGTGCTGGAGATACAAACAGTGCCTGGAGAAATGTTTTTAACATCCTGGAATAAATGTATACAGGAAAGCTCTTCCAGTGGACACAGAAGAGGTGAGATAGAAGGTGTCTTCAGAGTATCTTTCCTTGCAAATTCCTTTTTCAAATCCAATGCATAATTTGCCAGTTTTCTGGTCTTCTTATACCCTAATTTGCAAAACACTTTTCTTATTTATCCTGAACTACTACTGCTTCCTCCTAGTTTTTCACATTATAAAACTAGTGCTTGTATAGCAGGGCTGCCATATCAAATGGAGGCCAAACAGTCCTATCTAATGATGTAAAGAGACTAATATTTGCCTGAAACAGTAGTATTACAATGCCTGAAATTGCCAAAACTCAGATCCAAGCCTGGCTATTCTCTGCAAGTTGGCTAAATTGAAAATTGTCTGACTTCAAAAGGGTTCAAGATTCCAACTCTCAACATTTGCAAAACAGCAGAAAGCGTTAAAATACATCAGTAGATCACAAAAAATATATAATTTCCATTTAAGAGGTCACAACTCTATCAAATTAGATACTGAAATCTCATCAGGGCTTTCTGTAGAATTTCAAGGGGACCTTGGCCATTACTGAATAACAGCAGGGTTGATTTAATTATTCTTCTAAATTTCTTATTGATATTGTCCCCAGCACCAATAAAACCCTCAACTTACTACTTAACTGTACATGTTTTACGTATAGGTAGTCAGATTTTAATAGTACTTAAAGCTAGGTAACCAGACCTCCTATTTTGCTACTGTATATACGGTACTATACTAGAGATGACAGTATGTATTGTCTGTGTTATGTTACATTGTGTCCTGGTTCAAAAACTTCGAACATCTGGTCACCTAATTTAGCCCCAATTGGCAAAAGCAATTAAAATGAGCCTGTGGGTATTCTTTTATAGTAAGATGGTAATATTCTTTTATCACACTAGGTGTGAATCTGTCCTACTTCTGATAACCATTCTTAAATTTCCCACTTTGCAAACTCCTTAGAAGCTGCCCCATTTCTTGTCTAGACCTGCTTTAATCTCCTACTCATTTCACTTTATTAATTTTAAAAATTTGGGTTAATTACTACGGAGATTATAAAGCCTTGGAAATGAGACTAATGTGGGAATGATGGTGATGATATGAGATGGAACGTCTTATGACCACTAAAAAAAAGCACCAGGAAGTCCTGTGTGTTGAATAAATCTCCTCACAGTGTGCGTGTGATCTTTCAACTGGAGATTAAAACAACTCCCATAGCAGAGGTATTAAATCCTAAAAGAAAAATAAAAAATACACAGGTCTTAAAGCACATCCTTACACAGACAGTTTACTAGATTACGTGCCAATGTTGAGCGGCCTCAAAATGTATCTGTGCCTTTCATAAGAAAACGTAGAGCTGGATTTCCCCAAAAAGACACAGGTGTCCATTAATATTTTCAAAATGAATTAAATGTGCTGAAAATGTATTATAAGGGAGTATTGATTTAATCAAAAGCAGAACTTAAAAAATTATATACATGTAAATCCACAATTGACATTTCTTCAAAGCCTGTCACTACTGTATGGTGACCATAAATGCAGTGAATTAAATGAATTACAATTTCTACTCATCTGGTAGTGTCATTGAGCCTCGGAAAAAAACAAATTCTGGATGTCACTTTCATAGCTACTGGGTATAAAAGATGGCTGAATCTGAGCAAATTACAGGGTCAGTGAAGATGATTGACCCCAACAGCTGCGGTGTTAGCAATAATACAATAAGACATGGTTTTGGACTGTGGAAATCATCATCAAGACGTCCTGGGCCTACTCCACTGGGACAAGAATGGCAGAATTTCTAATCCAAATGTGCAGTCAGAAAAGTCATCTGAGATACTGCACGAGGGCAACATTTGGGAATCTTAAAGGGAAAAAAAATGGAATATTCAAGATACAAAGTCTTCACGATTACTAGGGGTGACCTCATGAATCTGAAGTATGTGGCAATTTCACATGGCAACAGTAAAACAAAAGGTGTGGTTGTGCCAAAAATTAACTATTGGACTCGCACACATGTACTTGACTGAAATAGCAATTGACCTTTTTGGACAGTATCAGTTAGAAACAATTCTTCAAGCTTGTCAAAGCCAAAGGAGGTTTCACAACATGCATATTGCTGGAGTGTGAATAATTTTGAGCATCATGTATTTAGAAATATATACGCAACACCCCACATTTGCCAGCAATGAAAGGTCGTCTTAAAAAAATAAATGAAATTTACATAAAAAATCACTTAAATTACAGATTCACAAATTGTCAAATATTGGGTTAAGTACAGTACATTGAGCCTTTAAAGTCTGAGTTTGTTGAGATACAGAATAACTGAAACTAAAATTAAGAATATGTATGTACAGTACATACTTTTCCCCCCTCTTCATAAATCATAAACAAAACATACGCATTTTCCTTATTGTGAATGTACTGTATATAGTTCGATTAGAAGTAAAATAACTGTAAAATATAAAGGGAAGAGAAAGGCTAAATTTTAATGTGTAAATTTGTATTATACAATGATTGTTTGCTATGTTATCTTTATTTAAAATTATTTTATCCATTCTCTAAAATAAAAATAAAAAATAGATATGCAAAACTTTTGGACAGATGTCATACTTATACATACAATATTTACAGTCATGGAAGTCATTAGTTTTTTTATTTCTTTCTACCAAAAAATAATGTCTCCCCCTGTTTCTTCCAGATGTTCCAGTTTCCTCCCACAGTCCAAAGACATACTGGTAGGTTCATTGGCTTGTGGGAAAACAGGCTCAGGTGTAAGTGTGTGTGTCTCTATGTGTGCTATGTGATGGACTGGTGTCCCCTTCAGGGTGTATCCTGTCTTGTGCCCGTTGTTAGCTGGGTAAGACTGTCTCACAGCCCTGAAATGGATAAAGCGGTTCGAAAATGGATGGATAAAAAGGCACTCTTGGCACTTTTCCCATGATTATTCATAAAAAACAATCAGCTTTCAGACTAAGTGGCATTTCACTTTGGTGAGGATTCCAATTATCGTATTATTATTTGAATGCTCTTAAAAACACCAGTGGACCATTATTACTTCCACAGGCTTTACCTTCACTGCCAGAGACCCATTTCCTTTTGTATGGGAGGTCTTCATTCTTAACCCAACTGTGCTTAATTTAACAACCGGGAGAGTACAACAGCAACAAAAAAGAAACTCACACCACTTAATAAACAAAATGTTCTTTGACAACAATACATTTGTTCAGGTTTAATTACTCTGAAACCTCACATGTTGATGTCACTCTTCAGAAGCTTGGAAAATGAGAACACCACCACAGAAATAATACATTTCATAGATCTATGAACAACAGCTTGTTGGATTTACACTAATTACTTGCATCTCCCTCCACAGGGTTTATTAAACATGTGGCATAGACTATTTAATTAGTTTCCACTAAATGTAATATCCAAGGAAAACCTTTATGGAGAGAGCTTGAATTCAGGCCAGAAAAATTCACAGCCAGTTATTTGTCCCCTATCCCTTAAGATGCTCTCCAGGAACACCCCCATCAGGTGACAAAAGGCATTGCTCAACTACACACCCACACAAACTAACATTTCAGGAGGCTACATAATATTTCACAATAAGAGGAAAAAGATCCCTTACCACCGAACAGCCATTAGTGGAACACAAAATAACTACATTTGTGTGTAATTTCTGGACATCATTATTTAATGGAATTAAAGGTTTACACAGACACAATATGCTTTTGAGGTCCAAAAATTAATTACATCTCTCAACCTGTATTCAGTATTATTACCCTTATCACAAAATGGTTCCACATTTAGTACCAAAATATAGGAAGGTCTCCAAAATGCAAAATTATCCATATAATTGTAAGACTCTTTCATTGCAAATGAAGTTCCCAAAACAGAAATGTGTAGAAATTTGTATTTTTGGGGACATCTGCTCTGATCATCAGCTGAGGAACACGTATCGGCACAGTCATGTTAAAAAATGTCCTGCATAAACTAATCTTCCAAGGAATGCTCTTAAGTCACGTCACTATCATCTACAACAATCTTCAATCCTCAATGAAAAGAAATCATTTAATTGAGCTACCTGCTTAATCGTTAATATGCAAGCTCTACTAATCTTTATAAATAAGTGATGTAGAGTGACCAATAAAATATACTGGATTGAGACCAAAAGCTGGAGACCACTGCCTTAGATGACACATGAAGACTGCTATATATTTTCGCTATGTAAATACAATGAAACTTTCACAGAACAGAAAGAGATAGAGGAAAAATAAAAACAGAACAAAGGCTGTAAAGACATTTTTGTATGAAGAACTACACGATCATATTATTTTCGGAGAGTTTTGAAACTCGAGGCACAAGTCAAGCAAGAAAGAAGGACAAGGAAAATAAATAATTTATTTGCAGAAAGAAGATTTTTCAGGAAATTTTGCAAAATGCTTTAAAGGCAATCCTGAAAATACACACTGGCATTGTTTTGACTTCTGCAGTATAGTCTTGTCCAGTATGATGAGGGTGGCTTATCTGCGTTGCTCACATTAAATCCAGAGGGCCATCCACAGTGTGAAAAGATCCCCTCTGCCCACCTTTATAAGCATTTCTGCTTGGCTATAGATCCATACATACATTTGGTCACAAATACACCCCAGTGGACAAAATGTCCTTGCACTGGAGCTGTGGACCCAAGTGTGATTAGATTGTTTCAACTGTTAGGATAACCATAAAGTTATTCCTTTCCACATAGAAATCTTCTGTGGATTGAAGGTCCATCTCATGCATTGATGCTCCCCAGGATACCCATTATGAAAGGTGCTCTACATTATTCTTGTGTTTTATATTTAGGGTTCTTGCCTCTTCTTAGCCCGTGTAGCACAGCAAGGCAGTGTGATTCCCCGAGAGAGTCATGTCTCCACTTCTCCTCATGGAAGCTTCTCTGAGGCACAGCGAAAGCCCAAGTTGGAGGCAGAACTGTCAGGGGTGTTCTGGCTACGAGCAGCACATCGGTATCTGTAACAATAGGACTGAAAACAAAGACAATGCTTTCTGTTAGGAGAACATGGGACATACTCGTAATGCACACAAACCTGCCAACACTCAGTGCATGCAATGCAAAAGCATGCAATGTGCAGTTTATACTTTATGTGTAAACATCTGGAAGGTTTGATAGTGCTCACAAAGAGGCTTTGTCAGATGTGTTAAAACAATATAATGAAGTCCAGGCATTTTATTCCATAGGATGGATCATATTATATAATATTGCGGTGTGCCTTCATCTGATAATCTCAAAAATGATCTAGAAATCAGTTATTGGAACAAATTTCATGCTCATTATTCACTTACTAAGCACTATATTATGTACATTTCTTTAATCTGAGAAAACTTTTGCTATTCATTAGCATTATCAATTTCTCATGCCATTAAGTAAAAGCAAAACTATACAACTAAGCAGGTTTACATTCCAAGTGGCCTCTAACTCTAATTAATAGATATTCATTTTTGAAAAACTCTTTCTATATTGTGGCATTAAAAATACAACTAATGAGTATTAGAACAAATAGTATTTGTTGTCTTTTTAATGCCACTTAGAATATTTCATTCCAATCCCAAATACAGCAATAAGTAGGACAAGGCTCAATATAATCTTCACACACGTTTTAAGACACTGTACTTTTTATCCATTTACAAACATACAACTCCCAGTACATAAAGTTTTTTCCTGACAACAGTATACCAGTGAAATTATGAAACAGAAAAGAAGAAACGCCCTTCCTCAAGGGCTGTTTGATAGAAAAGGTGTTACTGACAAGCTTTGTTTTTATGAAACTATCCACAACTACTCCTCTCCCAAACTTTCTTATGAATTTGCTCACAGACTCCATTTTCAAAACCTGCCCTATTTTTGGAATCATTTCCACATATTAAAAACCTACTGAATTTATAGTATCAATATTTAAGATCAATGCAAACTGAACCATTTTAGAATTTGTGTTATTTATGAATAAGCTTGCCCTTTTACCATAGCAACCAGGCTGAATAAGTAATGGGCCGTTAGGAGCTGTCAGCTGGGAGGAAGAGCCCTCTGTACATTGTTTAGCAAATGAGACTCCCAGGACAGTCACCTAGCAACCCTTCTGTCACCTCACAGGGTGCTCAATTCCTGCTCATTATTTCACGTTTATGGCCTAGAAAGAGCTCAAAATGAGAAACAAAAAGAGAAAAGTCAGATTCTGAAGAGATGTGGAGATTATAGACATAATAATGTCATCTATACCAGGAAGCTCATATGCCCAATTGCGACTCAAGTCTCACAGAGGAGCGAAATGAAGCCATCAGCAGATGAATATGACAGTTCTTTTGGGGCACACAATTAGCCAGGTGAAATAGACACACTCTTTATTTATTATGATTTCAAGTTTTGGAACTTTTCAGCAGTATATTTTATGATGTCAAAAGCTGCCTATACCCAAGTAATTTTTGGTATTAATTCAAATATCCTTTAGACAAAACAGACTGCCACTAAAGAAATCCCCAATTATATTACCTCAGTAATATCTCAGTTAATATGATTTTTTAATCAAAATAAACATAACTCATGGGTTACTTCTTTGCTAACAAGCTGAAAAAACTTGTGTTTGTCATTGGTCATTATGGATTCTGCTGAATTAAAAAAGAATATTACATTCTATTTCTGTACTTTCCTGGGCTTTCTGAGCACCAAGAGATTTTCTCATCCTCACCCCCCCCCCAAAAAAAAAGAGAACAGATTACACTGACCCAGATACCAATCTGAATTTCAATAAGAACTGCTATTTCTGTCCATCTCAAGGTTAAACTCTGAGGGATTGAAAACTGGTTTTCTCAAAAGAAACATATTTTAGAGGAACTTAGTTAATTTTTAAAAAAGGGGAGGGCAGAATCAAGAAATGTACCTTTTGAATTCAAAGTTTTTTTTTCAAATTAACAGAAGATGTACAAACTAGAGCATTTCATAATAATCAATCATAATTCTGAAATTATAGTATGTACTCTTTTATTCCAATTACAGATTGAACCCCAACAAGGTAAAAAACAGCTGGAGGCTCTTCAGCTTAGATTGGACAACTATGTTCCTATTGTTAACTTTTTTCTGATAAAGTTTAATAATTCATTACATACAAAGACTTCTATGACTAACCTCATATAGGTAAATCATAAATTCTGATGCTTAATTTAAATAGCAGGATGGGTTACAGAACGCACTACAATACTAGTACAATACAATGAATTTTTCTCCCTTATTTTTCGATTATTGCTACTTAAACTTTATTTCCAAGATTTGAAGCGTTGTTGACTACTAATATTACAGATAAACACTGTGTATGAATAAAGCTTTTGACAGACCTTATTTTAGCTACAGTAGGTCTGGTTGAGCTACATTTGTGCTAACAGTTTTTGTTAAACAGATTTTGAGCTGTAAGAAAACAATGCCTCTTTGCCTTCACCTAAAAACAAATATACTGGAGCTGCTATTTTTGTGAGCTCAGTATGTCCATATTTACTTGTGTAAGAGCTATGATAAATGTGTCCTTGTAGAAGGACACCTGCTGACAGTGGGTTCTGTTAGAGTACAAGGGGCAAGACAAATAAAGGACAGCCTGGGGATGATTCTTTCAACACAGGACAAAAACAAATATGGCTGTTTAGAGCGACCAGACTCTTTATTTGTAACCATTTTCAAGTTTTTACATCCTTTTTCATTTTCTTATTAATTAAAATGTTCTTCTGCCTTGACCCTCACTGCAACTAGCAGCTTGACGTGGATGAAAACTGCTAGGAATGCTCAGGGTGCATTCCTGAGCATGCACCACAAAATTATCCTTATAGAGATGAAGCTCCTGTTTATTTCAAAATAGAAAATATCTCACTTGCAAGATCCTAATCTTCTAAAAAAAAGCTCTCTTCTAGTAAAATAAAATTGTCAGGAACCACATTTAAATTATATTTCTTAGTGTTTCTCTGCTGCAGGCTACACACAACTTGAAAGATACTGTACATTTTGTCCCCCACTTAATAAGGATTTATTGATGGGAAAATATTTTCTAATGAATAAAATATACAGCACCAGGAAAAAAGAGGGTCAGACAGCTTGCAGTCTTTTTCTCATGAAAATGGAACAGAGCTCCTGGGAATGTGTACCAATTCACTGAAGAAAATCCAGTCCAAGTTCAGTGTCACTGGAACCTGTTCAGGTGCCTTTTATGCACTAGCATTAGAAGCAATCATTTGGAGTGCATGCACAGCTCTCTAGTAGTCCATCAAACTCTAAAGACTAAAATTGTTATTATTGAACCTTTTCAAAGGAAGATGGATGTGTACTGTTATACTGATGGGAAGCCAGTTTCATTATCTGGGTATGTAGCTAGAAAAAATGTTACATCACAGACTGGAGAGCCCATTAAGAATTATAGTGTGTCTTGAAAATACGAGGCATCAATGGATTAAAATACAATACATTTCAGAGATCAAAAGAGTTTCTTAAAGAATTCTTAGTGTGATTCAACATTCATTCTCCCCTACCATGGCTTTGTTCCTTTAAATGTAATACCCACAAAGGAAAACACATTTTAAAAAGCTAGAATAGTGCTGCTAATTTGTGCAATTCAAAAGCAGAGCAGCAATATACAGTATCCTGAGAGGCATTAAAAATGCAATCAATGCAATTTGTTTCAATTTTTAATACCTCTCAGGATATCTCCAAACATGTATTTAGTCTGTAAACACTTTTATGGTACTGATATCTTGGATATTGGTACCATGTCAGTTATTTCAAATGCACACACTGAAATAATGGTTTAAAATAATCAATGAACAAACAATAAAGTTAAAATTGACTCAGTATTGCTCAGTAGTAAGGGGAGTAAACACACACATATTTATGGTTCTAAAACACCATCAAATAGACCTTGTTCTTTCAATCACATCTCACTAGGTTTATCATTTTGACATATTAATAATCTATTGAGGTAGAGACTGCTTAGAAATCTACCTTGTGACACATGTAGGATCCTCCTTTCTTCACTTTGTCTTTTCCTGTAGTTGGTCCTTTCTGAAATAAAGTCAACAATCATATTTTTAAAAATTGGGCTATGAATTTTATTTTTTTTTACGGCCGCAAAAGAATATTGTTTTCCGCCTGTGTGAAATAGCTGGCATTTTCACTCCAAAAGAGCCATGATTTTAGAGTGATAGAGTGGAGATGTTTTCTATTTTAAAAAAAGACACTGGCAATCCTTTGTAACTTTATGTACATGAAATCCACAGATTGTGTTGCTCATAAAAAGGAAGTTATGTTTAAGAAAAACATGCTTTAATTACTTGATTTTCTTTTCTCCTTCAAAGGGAATAGGTAGTTTAATATTGATCGCTGAAAATTATTTAGCAGCCCTAAGTAAGACGACTTCTTTTTAATATGCTAAACAAACCTAATGCTTTGGAAAGGCCGAATGGGCATATCGAACTCAACCTTCTTTGGAACAGCCAAAAGTTAATTCCACACTGGAAAGTATAAAGATGAAACACTGTTTTTCGGCTGTTGAGCCTTCTTCAGATTTCCCAAAATACTACTATGCTATTCAATGTTTACACTGCATGTTAAAAATTGAGTAATGTTAGAGGCTGAGCAATTGAGAGCCTAGGGTTTGATCAGATTAACTGGGCAAAGGACCTAAATGTAACTCTACTGTTTTGGCTCTCTGGGTAACCACAAAATACAAAGGACTGACATTTAAGGCAGACCACTTCCTATGCCTTCCTGCTTCTATCAGAGAGAAGGCTCAAATATCACTCATGTCTGATTCAGCTACAGCATTCATACCCTGGAGAACTTCCATTCTTTTAACTTCTGCCCCTTTTAAACACATTGCGAGTTTGTACTACTACTTTTCAATCTTGTCCCCACAAAACAAAGTTTCATTATTGTCTTCAATGATGTCATCATTGATATCTGAGATATTTCTGAATGTTACTCAGTAGACAAGATTGTCTAAAATGAGGGCAGGCAGTGCATGTTTTGTTTCTAGTTTAATTAAACTCGTGCCGTACAAAACAATGTTGGAAAACATAATTCTTTTAAAAAAAACCACTGTGAACATTCTGTACTCTTTCCATTTAGTTCAAAGTTTTAGCCTAGAAAAATGTCTTAGACCTGTCTGTATTAAACAAGCTGCAAACATTCAATGGTTACAAAATTAACCCTGTTAAATAGCACCAGTAGTACTAAATGGATATTCTTATGAAAGGGGAGTACTGTGTGCCGGTTGTAATTTCTTCTCATTAGCCACGAACCTTTTGGATCACTGTTACCTTCTGGCACATTTCACGTATTTTATGGCAGAAAACAAATGGATTTCAATAGCAAGGATTACAAGTGTCTAAAATTTTAACACTTAAAAAACAAAAGCATCCTGGAAAAAAACACAATAGTGAAGTTTAAAGTTATTGCTTTTGTCCAGTTATTAAAAATAGCTCTTAGTCACCCTCTATTGGATTGTGAGGATGCGGCTTTAGATCCGTGGAACTAACTGAAGTTGCTCACACTGTTGCTGGAGCAGTTTGTATAACAGTTCTGATGGTTGACGTGTGATTTTCCTACCGAGTCTGATTTTTATTCTAAGTGAGTTTTTCTCAATTATTTAAAACTGCTTCAGATGGGTACATTTTACTGTACATGTTTTCTCAACCTGTCTGTAAAAATCACTTTGCTTTTTATAGACGCCTTTGTAATTCATGCAAATTTATTAGGCTTGATTGTAGTAACATTATCTGACCTGAGCTTTACCTTTCTGCCAGCATTAAATTGAAAATCATGATGATTTGACAAACCTAAGTGACAAAGTGCCTCTCTATAATCAAAACACTGAGGTTCAAACCTCATTTATGTCACCTATTGATTCCCCAAATGGCAGTGAACAATGTACAAAGTATTACTAGGATAGGACTGTGATTAACTGGCCAGGACTCTCTTAACTTCAGGAACTAGGAGAAGTCTCCTGAAGACTGATCCTTTAAATGTTGACTTGAACAAATGTTGAGAATGCCCAGTATGGCTGTCACAGAGGACTCTGAGTTGTGTTAAACCAGTCTTAAAAACAATCAATACATATTTTTTACTTCTATCTTCTCTGAAAGATTTAAGAAAAAAGTTACAATAAAATGAAATAAAGCATCTAAATTCAGCTTTTAGAGTTCACAAGATATTGAAAACTGGCAGGTACATTTGATGAATGGTCAGATACATAAACAAGTAGGTATCAATGGACTACATTTCCTTTACCTTCAGAATAAGCCAATATGTGCTATTGTTTTATTATTGAGAAATGCTTAATACACAACAAAATCACAAAAGATTAATTTCCTTCATATGCTTACCCCCGTTTTAATATAACATTGTTGAAGACTTTGTTGTGCAGTTTGTAATCAAACGTTTAAAGTGCCTTTTTAAGCCCAATTTGTTTTTCACTTCACAGTAAACTAGTAAATTACTTCAGCTAGGAAAAGTGCTATTTTCATTATCCAGACCTAATGAACCTCATCTTATAACCTGAATTGAATTTTGAAGTGGTCACCTGGCAACCATCTGGTGATTTGGCATGGTCTTGCCTAATTAGGATACCAACTGTGTCAGTAGTACTAATTTGGTGTGTAATGTGCAAGTAATTTCAGTGGCTTCACATTTAAGTAACATTAAACTTAAACCCATTCCCTCTTTCACTACTATAAATATACCCAGAATTAATTATTATTCATTAAAGGTGTCCAAAAAAGTGCATGCATTTTCTTGTATTAAACCCTTAGAAATACTTTGAACATCTAGATATACTTATTAAAGAAATATTTCTTAATAAAAATAGGGTGCATAAGTACATCACGGAAATTAAATGTGTAAAAGTTTGACTTGGTTATAATGCATAGCTATTTTTCATTTATTAATCATCTTTCCTAGAATTTCTTTTGAAAATGTAGAATCAGAAGTGTATGCAGAAGTTCATTAGTTTGAGTGCCATAACACCTAGGTATTTTCAAGAAGCAATTTACCTAATATGACTTATTTTCATCTTGAACCTAGGTGCCATTTTACTAAATAAATTAACAGAGTGCTTTAGCTTCTAATAAAATTAGGAAAGATAGCCAATGAGAGAAAGAGTATACCATGCCACACCACAGCCCTGTCTCTTTATGCCTTAAAAAGGACTTGTCTATGTTGGAAACAAAGCTAAGCAAACTAATATCCCTAAAAAAAGAAGAAGAGTTATCTTTTTATTGCTGCAGTATTTCTTGTTGCCAAAAATAATTTTGTGACAATGAAAAACAAGAGAACAAAGATGTCTGTGGTGTGCTTTTGATCTGGGGCCTTTTAAATGAGTACTACAGCAAGTGACAAAGAGGAAGCAAGACAGCAGTCTGATAACATCCTACAAAGCATATAGCACAATGTACAGTATCATCTATAATTTGATAACATCCAATGCATTATTTAAAATGTTTATGATAATACTAGGGTGGCATGGTGGCACAGTGGTTAGTATTGATGCCTCGCAGCCTGGGGCCCTGGGGGTAAATTGTGGACCTGTGGCGCTATCTGCGTGGAGTCTGTATGTTCTCCCTGTGTTTACGTGAGTTTCCTCTGGATCCTATGGTCTCCTCCCATAGTCAGTAGACAACCCTGCTGCTAGGTTAACTGGCTTCTGGGAAAATTGACCAATTACTCCTCAGTCCACAACCAGCACAAAGTGAAAATTGTCGTTTCTTGTAGATATTAATGTTCCGTTTACCTGAATCACTGCTATAACCACAAACAAAACAGAAACAGGCCGATGAGAGAGAGAGAGAAATACAACTGAGAAAGTGGCAAAAGAAAATGTCTTGGTTAAGCAATTCATTCTTTCATGACTGAAAGAAACATAATTTATCACACTAGTGCCACTAGTACTCTTTGTTGCATTTAGTAAAGCTGGTTTGTATTCAAGTTGCTTTTTAATCTTTATGGCACCGAGATGTAAAGAACAGAGGTAATGCATCTGAAGAATTTCTTTAATTTCTTTAAAAATTCAGCATTAATCTATCATTCATAATTTATAACCTGCCTCTGTTTTTAATATCTAAATCCAAAGGATTGCAGTTAGCACTTTCACTATTGCTGTTGCTGCTTGCTCTGTACTTGTAATGTTCAGATTCTTAATATTCAAGGAATCGTTAAATCCAGTTCCTACTTTTTCCTTTGTGTCATTAACACCTGCATCTGCACACTGAACGGGACTAGAAATACAAATAAATTATAAAGTGCTGCATTAGTTAAATCACTGAAAAATCTTTCACTATTCTTATTTAGCAATGATGCCTCTTGCCTTACAAATGAGAGGAGAAGACTATGAATCCGGACTTGTTTAGATCAATGAAATCAAATCACCCCCCCCTTAGTTGTTCTAATAAATTTTAAGCGTGATACTTACAGGGTTGTGAACCTCATCAGTGGTGTGGTGTACACTCCACCAATCTGCAGTCCATTCCCATGCATTCCCCACAATGTTGTACAGACCATACCCATTGGCAGGAAATGAGGTCACCTGCAGTATATGGAAGGAAGATCATACATTTGGTTTAGTGCATGGTGGAGAATCGCTTCTACATTTCATCCTATATCTGGCTGCCCTGTCCGTGTCAGTTTGTTTCTTTATATGAACCACCATTCTAAAACAATTTCAGATACTTTTGTGTGACAAAAGATGACAGAGAAATGTAAGCACTGGTGAAAACCCCACTCAGAATTGTTTTTTTTATACAATTGTGACTTTTGCAATTAATGGAGTGATCTTTGCTCGTGATGCATCAATTATTTCTCCCATTTCTCACTTAGCTCTTTTTGGTCTCGCGCATCATTAAGTTTGACACGAATTGCAGGAAACGTAACGGACGCTTTCCCAGTGTAATGCGGTGAAAACCGGAATCACTGATTTTTCCATCTGTGTTTTGCCATTGCCATATGCTCTCCTTGCTGAGTCAGGACTCATTTGTTTATTGCACAGTAATATGCTCACATTTGCCGGTGCAGTAAAAATAACAGTTATGCTGAAAAACATGCACAAAGTTCATTGTGAAACAAATGACCTTTGATGATAAAGAAAGTGCCAGTTTTTGTTCCAGAAACAAAACTGAAATATGTTAATTGTATTGATGCCTGATATTTTAACGTATAATTTGCATAAGTTAACTGACTTAATTAACAAAATCTATGGACTTGTTTCTATTAAAATACATTTGAAATAATTTGTTCTAATAATTTGTAACTTTTTTTTTACAAATAATTTAAAATTATTTGTAATTTGAAAACAATATAAACCACAAACAAGTCTTCTTTGGCACCAGTGTGAGTTCACTGTTTTGTAAAGTAGTTTTAAGCATTATAATTACTACAGACATGGTGGAGTTTGACAGGCAAAAGGCAATGCAATCTGCATAGATTTAACTACAGACAGGGATTTGGAAAGCAGATAACTTGTAGTTTGTACAGGCATGCTGTGCTGCTCAGAACTGATAAAAAAAAACAGCAAACAAATTTGTATGAGAAGGCACAGTCTTCACAATCCCACAGAGGCTCTTAGCCACCACTTTGAAGCATTTGCTTAAGGTAATTGAGCACACAGATGTTTTAATGGATCTTTTCTGTACCTGACAGCAGTACAAGACAGGTTATCAGAAATGAGAGATTTCAAAGACATGTATTTATATTGAAAATGTGTTTGTGTGTAAGGTGTTAAAAACTTATAAATAATCACAGAAAAAATCCAAAATCCAGTATATGGCATACATCTGAAAATGTCTCACATTTTCAGTGTTGTGTGATTTTCTAACTAGTTAGAACATCAAAATGACTCTTTAACATCTCCTACAGAATCCCAAACCAATACTTTAATTTCAGAAGTGTTCTCAGAAATTCCACTTCCTAATAGTTCTTCTTTAAAACACATACTGAAACCGGATCCATGTGAATCCATGTAATATCACCTCTTCATTCCTCTTTTCATCGTCGGATCTCAACTTGTACTCATTTATTATCGTAAATCTGCACACTATCATCAAACCTTTCCAATTTTTTTTAAGCAACCTTTTACAAATATGTTGGCTGTTATTATAAGAAACACCTCAACAAATTCTAAAACCACTGCTCGGGCACAAATCATACTACTGTGTGTGTGAGCGCTTGTGTGTTCCGAAATCGGCAGACATTGCTGCTAAGACTCCCTCATCTTCAAGAGCTCATTTCCCACTATTCTGGGATCTTCGGATTTAAGGAACCCTAAAAAGCAAAGCAGAGTCTTTTAGCATGCGCGCTCACCGGTGAAGTTTTGACGTATCCGTCTTCCCCTGTGTTGTGAACTGGGAATTCACCTTGCCAAAGGTTGGCATAATGCTGTCCCTTCGGAAGTAGCTTATTTCCCCATGGGTACAGTCTACAAAAAAAGCAACAAAAAAAAAGACAATAGGAAAGAAAACGATGGGGTGTAGAAGACGAATTGTCAAAACTGTGACTAATTTTAGCAGCGCACAAAGGGTTTAATAATTATACTGCCTTTGGGGTCGTTAAGGCAATTATCCGCTTTATTATCGGTTATTTTTAGTGTAGTTAAGTTTGTACCCCAGGGGTTGAGGCTCTTTAGTAAAGAGCCTATTTCTGAAAAGAAAAAGAAAAACAGAAATTCTGAAGAGCTAATTCATCACATCAACACGAGCATTCAAATAAATACCAGTAAGGCTGTTTTCTTTGTTGTTAACCGAGATAACAACAAGGGGTAGGACTCTCCAGCCTTCTTAGATTTTATGAGTAGTGCAGAAAGGTTCCCTTTGATGTAATCCAGATCCGTGGTGCCAGAAAAATAATGAGGATTTAAGTGTATATCTGGTGGTACTGAAACTTCAATGGTTGAGGTAGAATTGGAAGTTTATGACATTGGATGTTGGTATAAAACAATGGGGGTTGCACTTTGGCAAATAAAAATTAAAAATAGAATAATTTGCAATCTTATGTAATAAGGATTCAATTAATCTCTGGAAAATGGAAAATCCATCTCACTGCTACATCTTTTTTTTTTTATAAAAGTGCTCTTCTGTCTCCAGAGCGCTGACCTTTCATTTACTACAAAACGGTTATCAATAGGCAATTTTGTTTCGCTTCACCTGTCAGTTCTGTTTTCACATTTCCTCCAGCCCAAATGCAAATAGACATAGAGAGCAGTAATAAGGAAACTGGCATAAGGGAAAGGAGACATTAATCGGGCTTATCTGAGAAGAGCCTAATAAAAAAAATCAGACATGGCACTGTGGAAGAATGACAAACCAATTTAAAATGGAAATCTCTTGACCCGCTGATTTACTGGAACTTACATACAATTGTTTTTTTTTTATTCACTCTTTAAAGCAGGGATGTACAGTATGACCAATGAAAATTATTTATTGAGCCACTGCAATGTAATAACACAACACTGGAACAAAAGTTTTATCTCTTAGTGTTCTCTCCAAGCAGCAGTTTATCCGATGAAAGTGCTTAGCTGTTATAATATGAGTTTAATCAGGTTTCTATTTCAGATGCCCCACCTAACAGCCTTGCAGGAGAATCCTACTATTTAGTATACAGTTACATACATATAAAGTACACAGAGCCCTCTTTGTGATACGAGGCTTCTTTGTGGAAACAAGATTTATGTCATCTCCTTGACTGTAGTCAGATACAAAGACCTAGTGAATGACTTTTGGGGATTTTGTTTTACTAATTAAGCTTCTATATTGCGAGGCTGTAGAGGGAAATCAAACTAGACTGCCTCTTCGTGCCGTGCGGATTTGAAGAAGCCACGAAAAAAAGAGGGGGAAGACTTTGAAACCTATGGAAATATTAGCATTTCCATGTTAAAATGACCATTAGAAAAAACATGTTCTGCCACAGTTAATGCCATACCCACAAATATTAGCATATTGCATAAATGTCGCTGTCTGGGACTGCATCGTAGACAAGGTCGAGATACCAGACAATAATCTGTTTCCAATTGCTCCAGTTTGTAATCAGAGTTTTGTTACACTATTACCTATGTGCCAGGATTGGTACTTTTGATAGGCATCTTTGTACATAGGGTCCATGCCCTAAAATCGCCCTATCCAATTGAGAAGAGGGCACTCCCTCCATGATGTCCATGCAAACAGACGGTTTGTAATAGTGTACCTGTTCTCCAGCCCTCCGCGACAGGCAAACTCCCATTCAGCTTCTGTCGGTAGGCGCTTCTTAGCCCAGGAGCAGTAGGCCATGGCATCATTCCAGGACACATGCAAAACAGGGTGGTTAAGTCTGTAACAGAGGAAGCCGGATGAATGTGACACAATGCACTGTTATTGCTCAGTTATCTGACAAAACGGAGAGTAATGCTTACGGGTGGCAAATGTTCTGATCATACAGGGGATTTATATTTCTTTCAGTTCTGGAACTCATAGTACTTTTTTAGGTATTTACTATTTTCAAAAGATTCAATTTGTTTTTGTTCTGCTTTCAAATGACTCTTTTTTTTTTTAGATGATTGGCTCTCCCCTCCCAATTCTTAAAGTCAGCTTGAGGTGGTTTAAAAAGTGGTTTCCTCAGCTCTTTGAATGCAATTTAATTGGTGCTGGTGTATCATAACTGTCTCTAAGGCAAGATGCACTAACAAAAACCCTGCAAGAATTCATGTAAGCAATACAACATCCCTCAGGTCAGAACAGAACTCGCACTCTTGTAAATCAAACAGGGAACTAAATTCAACCCTCTAAAATGAGAATGCAAATTGTTTATCAGATGTTAACATTTGTTTGGTCAGTGACTTCCTAGCAACTTCAGCACTCTCACCAGAGCAGTTGCTAAGAGGTATGTTAGATGCAGAATAAAAAGAGAGCAGTGTGTAGTGGAGACAGTGTGTGAGAGAAAAACCCTATTATTGTAGTTTTCCTGTGCCCACACCTTTAATTAGGCTTCGGAACTAGTGTACTGTATGTGGCTATGGTGCACTTTCCTACCTATCTGATATGTTGGAGTCAGGTCCTTCAGGATGCCTCCAAGTGGCCCCTTTCACTGGCAACCACCAGGGAGCAGCTGCAACCTTTAAAAGACAGAAAAAAAGAAAAGAGGCCATTTCTGAGACTGCGGCATAACTGCAACACTGCCCTTGCCTCCCTCACGCTGGACACACCGACTGAAGCCACAATCCATAAAATCCCCTCATTTCAAGAGCATTTCAAGGACAGGGAGGAAAATCCTTCAAAATTTAATGTTAAGAAACCCTGTGAAAAGGTTTTAATTACCTTGCAGAGCTGTTTGGTCTGCAACTGGTAATGTAATTAGAATAAACGTGAGTGCTAAATAAATCACCAGGTCAGCAATACAAAGAAATCTTTATCCCCGAGCAATGTAAGCAGTAATTGTGATGTCCGTCCATCGATGTCGATGAAGACAACGACTATCAAGAGATTATTAAGATAGATTTAAATGTGTCCTGACGTGGTTGTTGAGTCCAATCTAGAAGTCTCTACCACAAATACGGTATGTAAGACCAGTAATTACACACATGATGACTGCTCAATCCAGTTCAAAATTCGTTTTGACTGTTTGCACACCTAAGTCTTGTGAGCTTGTTATACGGAAGAGAATACTGTCCTGGGAACCACTGTCTGTTTTGTTCCAGGCGAGGTATTAACACATGCCAAAGAACTTTTTCTATTGCAGCAGGTTTCCATATTCCTTTTCTGGTTTTCAAAAGCTCAAATTGCATTTGAAATTGGTATAAACCTTGTATGGATTTTTGAGTTTCAGATCCCCTGATTTGTGTTTATCGCCTGAAACATAACCCAGGTGGACACCTGCAGACAGGAGAAATGCTTATTGTAGGAGTGCCGGGTTCATAGCCTTTCTCTCCCGTGTCTGATTATCAGCAATTAAGAACTATTTTGGCACAAATAATGGAGCGAGATCTTAAAGAATTTGAGGAGAGACATCTTGCAGGTCTGTAAATTGAGGCTGTTGGAAACAATGCCTCAAACATATTTTTATAATAAGGACTGAGTGCAGAGACTGGTAAACAAAAAGCCTAACCTGGGAACCACCATTCTAAATTTCACCCATCCACTCATTTTCTAACCTCTTCATCCAAATAAAGTTCACGGGGGATCCAGAGCTGGAGCCTATCCCGACAAACAACAGGCACAAGGCAGGATACACCACGGACAGGACACCAGTCCAGCGCAGAGCGAAAATTCAGACACACATACAGGCATGCACACACTCACACCAACTGTTGGGCCAATTTTACCAGATGCCACTTAACCTACTAGTATGCCTTTGGACTGTGGGAGGAAACTGCTGCACCCAGAGAAAATCCACACAAAAACAGGAAGAACATACAAACTCCACACAGATAGCATTCCTTGTCCACAATTGAACCCAGGGCTCCAGCATTGTGAGGCAGCAAAGCTAACCCATGTGAATCCTGCTGGATTAGAGCATCACATATCTTTTACATAACAGAACTGAAAAGACGTAACAAACCAAAATGAACTTGGATAGATACCAAGATCAGACTTCAAACCAAAGATTAAAGACTGAAATCATACAAATTCCTGAACACTGTTCCCAGGTTGAACAGTTCCTCATCAAACAAAACTAAAAAATAAAATTCAAATTCCTCCTTACTTATTTGTCAGCTCGTGATGTATGCATTATTAACGGATGCAAGCTTGTTGAGCAGCGTCTTCGTGCCTGTTAATGTCATGTTTCCAGTGACTTAGTTCTCTGTTCCCACTGGAATGCTAGGTCTCCTACTCTGTGACTGTTTGAAATTCCTGACCCTACCATGTTTATGCAGTCTGTCTACACATTGGAGTTACTAAATGGCTTCTCCCTTTACCAGCTATTTTCAGCTCTTATCTCCAGAGTTACCTCTGTCTGTTTCAGTTCAGCCATATGAGGAATGATTTCATTTTCCCCACAATGCAAAAATTGGGACAATTCCATCGCTTGTGGTCTTGCTAGGCCCTTCCAGCCCGAAGGAAGAAGAGCACTCTAAACTGATAACATGGTACTGTACAACCAATACTGTGCTGAATAACTGGACACACTTACTGCATGTACGAATCTAAGCCTTTCAATTTCTTTCGGATATGAAGAGCATATGAAGAGCATTGTAATTAAAGAGCAAGAGTATGTTTTTAATGCTTTTAATGCTCCTCCCATAAAATCGCCAATTACCCACTTATTTTTTAATCATTTAAAGATCAATTTTATTTAATTACTGTATTTGCTTAGAGACTATCTCGTTTCAAACCAATTAGAAGAAGCTGAAGAAATCCATCTCAGTACATATAACATATATAACAGTAAAAACATGTTTAAATGTTATATTTACAATCAGTATTTGGGTCACATTATAGGACAAGACTGTAAACCAGAATGGATTGGAGAGAAAGCCACAGTTTATGCAAAGCACCACTGTCCTCTTCAGAGAAAACATACATTTCCTCATCATATTCAAATGTATGTCATGCAGTGCACAATGCACAAGCAAGACCCCATTTAGAATACCGTGTTCAATGTTGGTCACCACTGGCAATGCTCTGAAATCAGTTCAGAAAAGAGCAATCTGGTGCAGGTTTGTCTTTCCCGAAATTAATCTCTTTAGTCTTCACCAGAGGAGGGGACCTAATTCAAGTATTTAAAATCTTCACAGACACTTACAAAGTTAAATCTATGGACTTCTTTAAGAACACAGAGGACACAAATGGAAACAAAAGGAAAATATGTTTTAAAACTGACAACAGGAGGTAAATTACATAAAGGGATGTTGGAGTCTGGAAAAAGACACCCAGACTTGTTTTTGCCATTGCTTCTTTAAAGGTTTGTAGCCCCAATTTCTCAGACCAGTTATTAAATCTCAGCAACTAAATTACCAATATTGCACAATTTGAGAAATTCCAAAATAAGCAAAAAGTTGTAAACTTTACAAAAGTGCTGGATAGTCGCCACATTTGAGGGTGAGTGCACGAATTGTAATGTGAAATGGCCCTTCCTGCTCACTAGTCACTGCAATAACTCATGTAATTTGATGTATGTGTAAGTATAGGTTGCACAGCAGACATTTCATCACAGAAATGTCCCAAAGTGTCCTGCATGCAGAGTTTACAAGTAAGTTGTATCTGACAGCAAAACCGTCTCCAAGTTGACATAAATATTTCCAATGTAATAAGGCCACTTCACGTTACCAGAAGTTTTATTGCCTCATTCTAAATCTCAGAACATGGCACTGTGCATACCTGGAAATTTTGTCTATTTTGTGATGGAAATTGGAGATTTTACAAATTACTGTTTGAATTTTACTTTCATTGTGGTTTGACATGCACTCATTAATGCTGAATCTTTCAAACCCCTGAAATATAAAAATAGCCTTGCAGTTCCCCTTTAAAGAAATAGTTGGATGAGATTCATTGGTTACTAAAAAACATCTGAACTATATGAACCTATTGACTTCTTCTCATTCACGAACTTTATGCACAATTCCCACAAAAAGTACTGTGAAACAAAGTGGAAAGTATTATTTGTGCTTTACAGTCACACAATTTGTATTTGTTATCATGGGTTTAATAGAAATGATAAATACAATATAATGTGCCTTACTTTGGGTAATTCCATGAGTGCATTTGATCATATAAGAGTAAATTCAATACTTTGTGTTCAACCCTGTTCTGGATTGGTATCCTGTCCAGGAGGGAATCATGTGCTCTCTAGTCTGCTTAACACTACAGATACCAGGATGAGCTGCAGCAACTCTAGTATGACTTCAGTGCCTTTATCTTTTGTCTTAAACTCAGTGATTTCAAATGACCAAAAGTACTGGGATACATTCACTTTAAGTACATTTTGAAATACAAGAGTACATAATTAATTGCATATACCTTTTGAGGCATGAAGTCTGCGAACTAAAGTCTTTGTGTAATAATTTCAGGTGCTTAGCTGCTGCCCTATTCAGTTCTTGCCTATTCCTGGGGTGTCCTGGTATCAATTCTTTCTTTGTCATGTAAAATGCATGTTCAGTTGGATTCAACTTTGGAGACTGACTTGGCTAGTCTGAAATTTTCCACTTGTTTCTCCTGATGAATTCTTTGGACACAGTACTTTTCGAGAGGACAGGACATACAGCACACACTGCTGTGCGCAAATCTTAGACATTTTGCATTTTTCTACTACTTTCAATGTTTTTTCTTCTTTAAGGCAGAAATATTTTTCTTGTGATTAAGTACACAACTTTAGCTTTTTTTAAAATTAAAACATTAATCCTAATGGTTCTGTACTTGGGATTTCAAAAAGTAAACTCCTGGCATAATGGACATGAAGAGAGGAACACATGATGTTAATAATGAGGAAAACATGACAATGAGTCAGGTGCTGTAATAGTAAAAAACACTAGCAGAGGTTTTGAATCAATTGTCGATTCTCATTTATATACATATATTAAAAACTCCTCATTGTATCCAAGATATACAAGACTTTTTTGCACAGAAGTATAAATGTAATCCATAGACATGCCAGCGAGCTTTCCTAAGAATGCACTACTTATTTTAGAGAAAGATCTAGTTCAGCCTGAAAAAACAGCACACACGAGCATCGCTTTCAACTGCTGGTCCTCAACCAGGATGTATTCTAGGTACTTCACATTGTGGTTTTGATTAAAATAAAAGTCGCACTAAAAAGACCAAGAGAAGCCCATCAATCTGTAAATGTTGAATCTAAAAACACAGCTGTGATTAAAAAAGCATTGCAAACAGTGCAGTAAGAAATTACACTGTCACCATCCATTATAATATATAACGTTAATTACTCTGATATGATACTATAGCTATTTTACAAATGCTAATTTACAGGTACATTTCAAAGACACCTACAAAATTTGTCAGAGCACAATAGAATAGGTCTCAATACCATGGCACACGCATACAGTAGATTACTTTGTGTGCAGCAGTGTCCAGCATCCTTAACATGGTTGTCACAATGCTTTACATTTGTAATTTATGGCACAAGGTTAAATCTCATTCTCCATAGACATTCATTTTTCTATGGAGTGCTTTTTTATTTGCTTTCTGATAGCACTTATTTGTAATTCAATTTGTAATCATCTGTATTGAATTGTAAATTAGCTACAAGATGCCCATCAAGACAGAAAATGTCCCATGGCCTCACTCACTGGAGTCATTTTGTGGATTCAGCATTAAGCTGACCATTCTCGACCTGCTAGTTACTTTCTACAGTATATAGTGTAATATATTTAATTACACTTTCTCCAATGCGCCGGCAGGTTGGATTTTGTGCTAACATACACCATAATGTACTGCAGCAAAAAAATAAAACAGATAACGCTGCTTTGCATTGTCAAATGGAAAAGATGACATATTTGAGACAGCACTGTAGTCTTCCCCATATGCTGAGAAGTAGGTCACAGCCAAAAGAGTGTGCTGGTTTGTGACGTGCAAGCCTCATCACTGACCTCATCTCAGATACTGCTCCTGTTCTGCCAGTCACTATTTCTTGCAGGCCCTTCTGCTCCTGGTACTGTATTTTAAACCATAGGCAATGGTATATTCTGGAATATTAAAATATCATGAATTACTGTAAGTGAATGCTTCAATAATCATAGCCTAGGTATTCTAATTAAAAGAAGATTATTGATATTTCTTGCCACGACTAAACTGTGACATTTTGTGCATCCTGTGAGGGTTTCTTAGATACTGAATACCTGCCCATAGGATTTCACTGCATGAATCTGTAATTGAAGGCCTAACAACTTCATTTCTGTAAAAGGGTAAAAAAATCCTAAATGCATTTGCACACCTATAGCACTTGAAACTGCTTAGTGCTGAAAACATGAGGCACAAAGAAAAATATATCTCCTTCTGATAAATGAGTGTGAAATGTGGATTTTTTTCAGAATCTAAAGGCTGCTGCACCTGTTGAAGGCTTTCAATTATGAATCCTTAATTAAAATTAATATCAAATCTATGCGGTTCCACTAAGTGTACTGACTGTAAAGTGTTTTTCCAGCTGAATTACCTTTTCACCCTCATATTGCTTTTGGTCTACCCAGTGAAGATTTGAAAAGATTGACAGTCTTTTATTTGCTCAGTTTCTTGACTTTCTGTCATGAAGCTCCATTGTTCTTTTCTTCATATCCTTTCTTAGGGCACTTAAATTAGTGGTTTGATTTTATTCATCATCTGACATTCATTTCCAGTTTAATACCTCAATGAATAAGAGCAAAAGCCAAGGCATTCTACATGAAAATTTTGAGAGTTTAAATAAACAGATCAATTAGAGATGGAACAAGAAGTTTTATAGGTCTTTTTACGTTTACATCAACTAAGAGCCAACATGGGTTGATGGAAAATTTGATGCACTGCCAGCTGAGTTGTGTAATGTAGATACTGCCAAGATTGGATATGTTGGGCGACTTTTTTTTAGAAAACACTTGCTGTCCATTTTAAGGCTTAGCCTTGAAAAAATGGATTAGAGTATAAATCTCTTTTTTTTGGAAGCAGTGCCAAAGTAATTGTTTATAAAAGAACTCTTATTAATACATGATCTAAAAAGTGTGATAAAGAAAACTTAACACACTGTATGGGTTGAACTGAAGCCCCACTGAACCTAAAGGCTTTTCTTAGGACAGCAAGGAGGTGGCACTTGTTAGCAATCACAAGAGTCAAGAAAGCCTTGAAGCTTACTGTTTTATGCATGTCTCAGTGTCAAGCACGCACTGCAGTATTCATGCCAAAAACAACTTTATCCAAATTCTGCCCCCTCTTCAATCTCCATAGTAACTGACTGTGTTGATGCTGCACCATCTGTAAGAGATTACATACTGATATGCATGCTAGCACATTACTTTAAGCCACACCATTACATAAAGAACAAAGTCTTCTACCTCTGTAAAACAAGCTCGTATTTTCTGAAAATATTCCAAATTTACAGAGAAGTTTTAAAACTAACAATGTCAAATGTACTGCGTAAAGCACAGTGAACTCCAATACAGATTTTACAGTATAACTTCACCTGGTTGCTGATTGCGATTTTGAGTGTCATAGTGAAACAAACCTCCAACTGCTCTGGAACACGTTAATGCCATAAAAGACATATTACAAAATTAAATGGAGTATACTTACGTGTATATAATAAATACCAAAAATTATGGGCATCCTCAACTAGAGAATTAGTTTTTCAACACACTAGAGTCACTTTGGAAAAAAATGAAGGTACGTTGGGTGTTGTAGTAATGATGACGATGACCACAATAGTTGCTTTTATAGTATGTGCAAAATACATACTTTTCAATATTAATTAAATCCTACCTTTATTTGAAATATATGGCAAACAAAATGCACTTTAATGGAAAATAACTCTCTGCATTGTGGGGAAAAAAAATACAAATCCAACTGGACTCTTATTCATAACGGACTACGGTGTATAGAAGCACATATTGAAAAAGTCAACAATAATTCTGCCCAATAATACAAAATGTGCAGCCTTTGGTCCTGATACCCATGTTAGAACACTTTGATTCCAAAATACACTGGGTTATTTTATTCAAAAACTGGGCTTATGTTGCAAAGACGTTGAAGCTTAACCATGAATGAACTTTCCTGTAGCATTTGAACACGTAATAGGTGTATTCCATGCTGAAAAGAGAAGGAAAAAAACACAACGTTTCTGCTGTGGAGCCTTCTTCGGGTGTAAGGTGCCTTTGCAGCCATGCATGCTAACACAGCTACCCACCTGAACTACTTTCCTGTAGTATATTGACCTGAAGAACACTAAACTTTACTGGGGAAGACTATAAAATAGAGAAAGGATGAAGTGGATGTGAAATCAGTGTTATTGATTTGAAGAGCATTAAACTCTTCTTTGTCCTAAGTGTGACCCCAGATAAAGCATTTGATATTTGATAACAGTCAAAACCAAGAGGTGTAAAACTGTACAGCAAACTGAAGAGTAGTCATTTGTATTTTTTTTATTTTATATAATTGATATTTCCTCTAAGAATATTCCTTCTGAAAATATTTGGACAACTTCTAACAAAAAGCTGTTAATATGTAATTCCTTAGCTTCAGCTTAAAAGTTACCTTATTCACTACAAATATGTTTCTTGTGATTTAGTCTTAAATAACTGTACAGAAAACCTCTTATTGAAGGAACAGTAAGAAGACTAAAGCATAACAAACTAGTAAAAAAGTAAATCACCCATGTGCAGAAAACGATCTTATTTGTTTCAGCACTAAATTTAATCAAAGCAACTGACCATTAAGATAACCTCTTGAACTCTTGTGGTACCATGGGAAACTCACTAAACCATAACGATATCATCACTACAACCTTCCCAAAGAAAAATATAATGTGCAAAGGGAATTTAACGAACAAACTTCAAAGCAACAGCTGCAGTGATTGAAGTCAATGGTTCTTCCACATTTGCATTTCAATACCTCACCATTAAAAATCTGCAGCACTCAGTCGTGGAACTAATGCCGGCTTTTTCTGGAATGTTGCAAAACGGGATCCATTCATGCTAATTTTACCTCAGTTTCCCTCACCTTCCTTACCTCTCTAACGATTTGCAACTCTGCAATCAACATATGAATGAAGCCTATTTACAGCACTAAGCAGTTCCTGGTGACAAGACGATAAATAACACGCCTGTGTGTGTCTAAGCCTTTATGAATTCTCAGTGTTGTGAAAGCATTTGAACATTGCAACTTATTGAAGGTCACGATGTTTATTAGAAAATCTGGATTTTTTAACAAATCTATCAATGAGGGCAGCGATTATAGTCTTTAAAGTACTGATCTAGAGATCATTATATTTAAAAATATAATAGTCTGCCAGAATAATGATAGCAATAGAAAACAATAAAACTACGGGTAATACAATTAAAAAGGAATACATTCAAGATGTTCTCAAATCAAATTCACTTTCGCAAAAATATACATTTGGGGTTATATATTCCTTGATTGAAACGTATTTAACTCAAAGTTGTCCAATATACAGTGTACTGTATACTATAATGTATACAATACACAGCATAAATATTTAAAGAAATATTCACTTTTCACTATTGGTTGTATGTATATCTTTATTTATACCTCACACCTGAAAAAGGCTCCATGGCCGAAATGTTGCGTTTTCTTTCTTTTTTTTTTCCAGCATGGAATAAACCTATTACTTGCTCCTGTACTGTATATCTTTAGTATGTTCCTATGCTAATAACCTCTCCTAACATTCTGTTACCTATGGACAACGTCTTTAACTGAAAACGGAATATAATGACATGCAAATAACACTTCCATTAGGAAAGGCTGGATTCATACAAAGCATTTCTCTTAAACTTATTTTGGATGATGGATAAATAAAGACAATAATAAAATATCTTTCAAACTTCAGACTGACGGGGACTGCCAAATATGTAAAGAGAGATTGCTTAAATAGGTTAATTAATGCCTCACTTACTTAAGGGGAAATACAAGTGAAAATGCAATTAAAATAAACTTGAACAAGGAGCCAATTTAACTTTGTCAAATCTTTATAAGGGAATTAACCTATTTTGTTACTTGGAGATCAACATAACAAGATGGCTTTGTAGAGACACATTTACAGAAACACCACTTTACAAGTAACCATTGCTTCTGTTACGTGTTTGATGTTTTAAGCATTGGTTATACAGTATCTACTTTACTGTCCTGGACACACTGAGTGTCAGTAATTCATGGTGTCACTTGTTGTGAAAGTTAGATGAATGTAATAAGTAAATAAAACATTAATAAATAAGTAGCGCTGGGATAAAGAAGCTTGCATGAAATGTTGGAAAACTATCAAAAAATTCCAGAGTTATTTCTGTCCCCTCTTTGTAGGTCACTGAATTCCCAAAGGCACTGAAACAGAATTTGTATATGTAAAAAGCATTTGACAGTGCATTTACTAATTTACTTATTTTATTTAACAAAAATATAACCAGAAGAGGTCTGGTACCAGATTGAAATGGTTAATAAAACCTCATAAGAGTGAATCTGGCTTTGGTATTGTGGAACACTTTGCTTTCTTGGAGACATCCCAAGAAATGATTTTGTGTTCCACTCCTCATTTAAATATCTGCAATCTTGAAAGGGTATAATGAACTATCTGTAGTGTATTTCATAAGCCTTTGATGTCTTAGTAACATGGACCTAAATTCCTCGGATCTGATCTTGAACTTCAACAAAGAGGTAACATTTTCATTAAGAAATTATACTCCTGTTCAGAAAATTAGATACTGCATGCTGAGATCCAAAGAACCACCTAAAATATTTACTCCCTGTGAACCGAGGGTAAAATGTGGAATGATGACCTTATGTATCTTCATGCATGAATTCCAGTTTAACCACAGTTGTATTTTTAATAAGAAAATATATTCTTCTTAAAATTACAGTAATCATGCAAATGATCATCACACACGTTTGAAAATTCAAGAAGTAGAACACTTACTGCTTGTGAGATTTGCGTCTTTACTTGTTCGCTCAATAAACCTTCATACACAAATGAGTCCCCGAACTTTTCTGCCTGAGAAAAAAAGACATTTAAGAAATATATCTTGCACACTTGCAAATAAATTTCACAGCTTATACAAATCAATAGTTTCAGCTGTCCTCACACAGGAATCGTTTTGAGGCTCGGAGATATCAACTAATTGACTCCCAGTTGTATCTCAAAAACTGAAAACGCACCTAGATTTTCATGCTCAGTTAACTTTTAGGGGTAGCTTGGTGGTACAGTAGATGCTATTGCTGCATCAAAGTGCTGGGGCCCCGGATTCAAATCCAGACTTGGGATGCGAGTTTATATCTGTTCCTAGTGTTTCATGTGGGTTTCCTTCAGGTGCTCCGGTTTCCTCCCACAGCCTAAAAACATACTGGCCAGTAAGGCTTCTGGGGAAATTGGCCCTGGTGTGAGTGTGTGTCTGCCCCGCAATGGACTAGAGACCCGTTCTTCCTTGTGCCCATTGCTTGCTGGGATAGACTCTGGCACCCCCATGACTCTAAAATAGAATACTTGAACTTGAACTTTATTGCCATATGTAACTGCTACTGGTACAATGGAATTCTTACTTACAGAACGTCTCTCGATTGTAAAACAAGTGTAAAAAACAAGACAAAGTGCAAACAGTGCATCAAGACAATGTGCAAGTAAACATGTAGACAGTTTGAATGTAAACAATACAGATGTGTAAACAATGACTGGAGATGTGCAATAGATAAGAAATTATAAAGAGGTAGATGGTGATGGTGTAGGTGTGGTCCAAGGGGGATGGCTAATTGTGTTCGCCAGTCTCACTGCTTGTGGATAGAAGCTATTGAAGAATCTAGTGGTAAGTGTCCGTATGCTCTTATATCTCTTGCCTGAGGGAAGTGGGGTGAAGAGCTCATGCCCGGGGTGGTGACTGTCCTCTGTGATGGCCAGAATTCTACCACGGCAGCGGTTCTCATAGAGCTGTGTTCACAGTCCAGGTTAGATCTTTAGAGATGTGAATTCCCAAAAACCTAAAGCTGGTGACTGTTCCCACTTCCGTTCCATCAATACTGAGTGGGCTGTGAGTGTATGGCCTGTGTCTCCGAAAGTCCACTATTAGCTCACTATTACTTGGCTAGAACATGAATGGATAGGCGGTTCCCTTATTTTCTGGGGCTTAAAAACAAAAGATGGATGAACTTTTAGCAACACTGTATAATGGGTATGAAAACATGTGGAGGCTACTGTATACAGACTCTGTTTCCATGGCAGGCTATATTTCAATTGGGAAAAAAAACATTTAATTCCTTCACGGCATCCATGGCAGGGGAGAGACCTTACGTCTGTCACATAGCCGGTGGCGTTGACAAAGTTTTCAAACTCCAAGTTGCTGACTTCATAGACATCCATGTAGAACTGCTGAATGTGCACTGTGCGTGCTGGGCCTTCCCCGTCCTGAGGTATTGCGGGCTCATCTGTACCCATCGTGAACTTCCCCGCTGGGATCAGCACCATCTAGAGCAAAGAGAGCGAGTACTGAAATAAGACAGCCCCATGATTACAACATGTAAATAATAATGCGCTGCACTCGACTAGCCCTTGTCATGGACACTGCATTGATTTCTGTTCGGATATTGAGACTAAGATCTAAGTATCAGGAAGACTGACAGCTTCAAACCCTACATACCGGAGAGTGATATTCCCTGGGGGAAAAAAAAAGAAATGGTTTGCTTAAAAGAATCACCTGTCTTGTCAATTATGACATGGTGGTGTGGTAGTAAACGCTACTGCTTCACATATCACTAGCGTGCCGAGATCCATTCCAGCTTTGAGGTCTGTCTAGATGGAGTTTTCCCCCTCATTCATGTGAGTTTCCCCTGAATGCTCCAGTTTCCCCCCAGCACCCAACTTCTCTAAATTGTGTCTTTAGTTTCGGGGACTTCATAGGAGTGACGTTGTTGCCAGTGCAACCAGCACTGTCTATAAAAATTTAAATAGAACCAAATCAGCACAATGTGCTAAATCCTCTCCTCCTATATGTTACATTTCTGATGTTTGGATTGCATCATCTATTATCCATCATACAGTAGTCATAACTTCCAGTATGATGCAAGTAGCTCATCATGCGTGTGTTCTGGATGACTGGATAGACCCAAACGTTTAAACTCAAACTGTCATTTTGTGAACAATCCCAGCATTTCACAAGTACATTGAGTGAGTTAATCTGTTGTTTTAATTCGGTTTTAGCACTACAACACCTAAAAGACTTCACAACATTGACCACAGCTCCATAATCAGAATACCGGCAGACATTTACTTGAGATGTCACGGTCTCATGAGCTGAAAACAGTTTTTTAACAGTGAACATTAGATAACAATAAAAAAAACATTCACAGGTATAGTGCTGGCATTGATACAACTATTCAAGACCCCAGACACCTTGTTTTTAAAAACGTTGTATAACAGCAGATTCGCTGTATTTGGTTTCTGTTGTATGACGTTTTGTATGTATGTGACGTTGCATACTTTCACTTTTAACCACTATACACCATAGGTGAGATGAAAATCTTAGGCAGTAGTGCAATAGGATTTAAACCTGAGTTTGCAAGCCTCTTTATAGCAAAACAAAACAAAGTTCAAATGAAGTAAACAGAACATCACACTTAGATGCATGTCTGATAAATTAAACCAATGTTAAACGTTACACAATTCCAAACGCAACTTTCTGTCCCAAACTTTATCTAACATAGCGTGATGTTTAGGTAATCGATCACACCTTGTTATGAATGGCTGCAGCTTTTGCATTAACCTCATTTTGTGCCTTCTCTTCGTTTGCTTCTTTGGCGTATTTGGCACTTGCTTGTTCAGACAACGAAGAGAGACTTTCTGTGTCCGCAGTCTCAACTTCTCTGTTCAAAGATTGACATCCACAGCTTCGACCTGCCGAATTAGAAGAAGAAAGCTGTTCCGCTCTCGTTGTCGCTGATCTCTCTTCGTCTGCTCCATTGGCGTGAGATGCAAAGAAAATATTTATTGAGAAAAAAACAAAGGCGGAGAAGGCTAACATCGTTACAACTTCCTCAGTCCTGCAGTCTCAGACTTAATCATTTCTTTGTGCGTGCAGCCATAGTTGTTTAGCGTCACATGACTAGTCAGCTGACTTTTTGTGTCCGTTCAGCATTGTTTTAATCAAAAAAGCAAAGGCATTGAAAAATCAGTTCTATATTTTGGGTTCCTCCCTTACGTGTGAACACAGTATAAAGCGATGTAACACCATTTAAAAAATAAAACACTAAGATGGCAATCTTAGTGCCTGAGGTCCCAGCAAAGTGCTGTTGCTGAAGTTGTCTTCTCACTGAATTCTTCTTCCGACTGAACTTGACAGAAAAACTGAAGCTGCTTACGCGACTTGTAAAACATACTATTAAACTTGGAAAAATTAGGTTTCATATGAAACTAAAGGATTGCCTTGAAGCAGCTTGCATGCTAGTAGTTAAGATTACCCAGTTTAAAATGTAAGATACATTTTTCGATTGGCTGGTTTCGAATACTTCGGAATAATATCGAGGAAGACGCATATATTCAAAATACCAAATAATTTTGTTAATATATGATAGTTTGGTGTAATGTCGGATAATTTTAGTCCGTTTTGCAATTCTGAAATGAACGAAAAGAGCACGATAAAATAAGTTCACTTCTTTCATATAAAACTACATAGACTCTTCAAGTACCTTTACTTTAACTCCTCCTCCACATAATTGGCAGTATGGGATTTGTAGTTATAAATAGTAATTCTTTACTGTCAACTTTCACTTATCAGTTGATCTATGAAACAACATTTCCCATAGTTCACTGCGGATATATAATAATCGGCAAAGAAGTGCAGCTTTGTAGTGCTCATGTGGAGGTAGTGCAGAGCGGAGTGAAGAGGGGAGGTAAAGCGCTTAAAGATCCGCCTCTTTTTTTCTAACGGGAGTTTAAATAACATGGAATTAAAGGAAAACGGGATCTGGAAAATTATCATCCACTAATTAAGGTTGAAGCGTTGCAGCTCCCAAGACCAGCTCTTCCTTGAGCGAAGGTAAAGTTGTATGCATCTCTGCAGTTTTAAAAGGCAAGCATCTTAACCTGTGTTGTTAGTATTTACTTCTCGTTTAAATGTGTTAAATTTACGACGCACCTTTCAGTCGGTGATCTCCAAGCAACCTCAGATCGCTTTCAATGGAGTTGTTACCGTCAACTTCTTAAGGGGTTCGAATGAGTTCTTGATCGTAAAGCACTAATGAATTCAACTCAAGTTCATCCTGTATGGAAGTGATTACGTTTTAGTTTTTTTACGTTGTATCAAAAATAGGCATAGAATTACATTATGGTTAAGTGATAGTAAAAATCAGAGGAATTGTTAAGATTGTATCCTTTTACGCTATGCGTAACGCTCAGGAGAACTGTTATGGCTTTGCTTTAATAACGCAAGTATTTAGTATTCGTATCGTGTTTAAAAAAAACGTTTAGTCCTCTATTTAATAGATAGCATTCGTAACTCTAAAAACTAGCGTTCACCGTCACTATTGGGAATTCTTTGCGTGCAGTAGCTACAGTACCATTTGATTTTGCAGCACAGCACACCCCATTCCCAAGATTCAACGAATAGTGAAAAGTGCATACCACTGGGCACATATACTACTACATTTTCTACTGCAAAGACTCGCATGTCTGTGCTTTTAAGAGCTTCAAAATGAAGGACATGGAATACAAGGCCTCAGGAAATATGATGTGCGTTTTTAAAATTGTAATACCCTGTTATACTTTGTGTCCGTACTGAAGCCGGCGCGGTACCGGTCTTTTTTGTTCGAGTTGTTCTTAACTTTTAGTCGCGTTCCCAGGATAGCTTAATATGTTCAGTGACAGAATATACGACAGAAAAGAGATTGGGTTATTTGTAATCATTAGCCATTGTGAGTAAAAATCATGTTAAAACTTTTCTGGTGGTTTCATAATATTAAAAATATGACGGAAGGAAGCAGCGTCTATCCGAAGAAGTAACATACCTATACTCCGAACTTGTTGGCTGACCTGACATCATGTGTTTTGCAGAATAAATCCGCTTTTCTGCTTTAAAAGGCATTTTAAGTTTTGTGGACATTATAGGACGTTTATGGGTTCTAGTTAGTAGCCATACAAAAATTCGGAAAAGTGGCTTTGTAATATGAATGTGTTGTAAGCTGCTTTAAAACTGATGTATAATATTTTGAATGAAGTATAGTATTGGAAGATATGATTCATTGTCATTCCCAGCCTTAACATTCTCAAAATATCATTTTAAATACAGTGTTTTGATGATAATAGCTTTAAGTAAGGAGGAGGATAATGACATTACTAAATAAATATGAATGCCCAAATTCATTGTTTTTGTGTCATTGGGAAATTAGTGAACTGTGGTATTTTGATTTCTTTTTTCAAATTTGTAATGCGCCTAGTTTTGTAAATGGTTGGCTCTTGTTTGAAAATTGAACGACGCAATCAGATTAATTTGATAGACAAAACATTCACTGTGTCGCTGATGTACTATAGTATATTGAGCAGTCTTGGTCATAGCCTTCAACACAGGTAAATTATATATGTGTTCTTTTGTGTGTTCTTCAATGACCTTTTGGCTAAAAAAGAAATGGAGAAAACAAAAAGTGTCAGAAACAAAGCAAACAATCAATGAATAAACGACATCAAAACATTCCCAGCATTAATGTCTGCTGAAACCAGTTTGATATTTTTAAACGGACAATTCAATTTCTTTGAGTAGCTCCCCAGTAACTAGTGATGCATAAGTGGACTGACCTCTGTATACTGCGACACAGTTCTTTTTTAGAGCACCGAATGCTCTATTCAGTGTCTTCTAATTAAGTCACTTGTTGCATTTATGTCCAACACTGTATAGCGATTGTGGCTGCCTTGGTAGAAGTAATGAAAAAACATCTGAGTCTTGAGTGGGTGAGTGGGCTGTCATCTTAGAATCAGGCACAGATCATTTGTTCATTTCTGTGCATTTGGGTACAGATGGGAAAGTATGAAGGCAAAGTGTGTGTTGTTGAATTACTGTGCTTATTTACACTGAGCAATGAAAATAAACTGTTCTAGTCGATCGGTAACGTTTAAATGTGGACACCATTTATGTGAGAATATTTATCAAAGTTTGTGTTCCTGAATGTAAGTTGCTTCTTTTTGTGTTTACAATTAATGGTCGACTTCAATAAGGCCACACACTTTTACAAGAAGTACAATGCTTTCAATTCCTTATCTTGTAGGTTTTAACTTAGGTTTTAAGCAGTTGACAGGTTAGAGGTCCCATATCTGCTCTTCTCTGAATTTTTAAAAACATACTTTCTGTATTTTAATGGTAATAAAACTCTTCCCATCACCTCATGCCACTGCTGAAGTAATCATACTTCTGCCGAAGTATCCATTCTGTAAAATCATGCAGTAGTGTGGCTTCACCAATTTACCTTGGGTAAAGAATAATGTAAAGAATAATGGTAGAGGGAGACATTGATCTTCTAAAAATAAAGCCCTGAATGAATTAGAAGAGACTGATGCAATCAGAATCACTAGCAATCTAGTGCAGGAAGCAGTTTGAATGCTGATGTCTGGTTTTTGTGCAAATGGGTATCAATTAGCTTCCCTCTGCTCTTCCTTGGATTTCAGCAGTTCTCAGTGAGAAAAATTGTGTGTGTGTGGTTTGGTACACTGAAACAGGGTCAAACAGGTTGCTGTTTATGGTTTTACTCTTCTCAGAAATGAGTTCCTGAAATACATTCAGTGCCCTCCAGATGAATTGAGGCGACAGTCAAAACTTCTTATGTACAATCAATAAATCTGCAATCATGACATTGACAGGATCTATTTGTCTAATATGATATTTTATGTTTGGGTGATTTCAAGAATACATATGATGATGGAACAGAAGCATGTTTTGTATTCATCCCAGTGATTTCAAGAGACTCTTCTCTGTCTCATTTAGCAGTCTTCTCTGGCTCAAAACCTTTTGTTTTTGACTGCAGCTGAAACCCTAGGAAGAGCAGAAACGGCTAAGTAATACCATGGCTTTACTGTCCCAACACTTTCAGAGGGTGCTGTATCCAGAATTGCTAGGGAGGCAGACTTGGGGCAGTTTTATACGGTATATCTACAAGTGGTCTTTGGAAGTGAATGGTTTCTGGGCAGTCTGGCCTCTGAGTTCCTGCTGGAGTCTCTGACATTTGTTTTGTTGTATGTGTGTCTTCCCACACACAGTGACTCAAGCCCTGCGATGTACTGTACATCTGTGCTAGGCCTTTGGTCTTTCTGAGCAATATCCATTTCAGATTGCATACAGTCTGCTCTCCAATATGGATTTGTTAATATGAAGGTACAGTGGCTTGTAGTGTATTTGGTTTATTTTATGACACAGGGTCCAGTTCATGTTTTATTTACTTGAAGATTATTTTGAGCTAGTAAACTATAGTCAGACATTGGTGATGTCACTGGGTAATTTAATACATGTAACAACATAAGAAAGGAGAGGAAGCCATCCGACCCATCTTGCCTGTTTGCCAGGCGTTGGCTAATAGATTTCAGTAACACATTGAGCCCCTTTTTTGGAAGAAACCAGAGTGTTGTCTTCATCAATGTGGCTTGTTCCATACTCCCAAAGCCCTTTGTGCCTCTTTTTTCTTGTTTTAAAATACACTTTCTTATGCACCTTATCGTAGTAACAGTGGGGTCCTGACATTTTGTGAGGTTTCAGCGCATAGAACTGTTACGAATAGCCAAATTAGTATATAACCAAGTCCACCCCTATACTGGTGCATAATCTGCTCCAGTGTATAGTATATATGGTTAAAAGATAGGAGTAACCCTCCATATATGACAAAGTTAGTTAAAATAACATTGATCAATTGAAACAAATGGTCATTGCAAAACCTAATTGTAATCCGCTAAAATAAACAACATGAATCTGCGTCTGTCATTCCGCACACTGCCGACACAGAACCAGAAGCGTTCTCTACAATACAAAAACAAGAGCCCATTGAGTTGCGGGTGTTGGGTGTCGGGTACTTGGGTAGGGAGAGGCTGAATCACCAGTTACATTGATCTCACAATTAGTCTAATTTGAAAATTGTGCATGACATCCTTCGGCTTGGTTTCATCCCACTCCACAGCCACACCAAGTCACGAATAAGCAAATTTGTGAATGTTAAATTCAGAGCTGTGGAGATCCTCCTGGCCTATGTTACTGAATGATTGACTAGAAAACATTAGGAAGTGTATTGTGAATTTATTGCCTTTTTGCAGTAAAGATATTTAAAGAATATGTGATAGCTGGTCATTACTAAGGAATGAAGGTTTTGATATCCTTAGGACCTTCATTTGTTTTCTTTTGAATTCAGTTTTGGCAGAGAAATAGTCTGAATGTTTTCTCAAGGGAAATAACGTATTCAACCCAGTATACTCTCAGGACAATTAAGGTTTTAAGATTTTTTTAGATTTCTTAAGTTATTAATCACAACTTCTCCAAACAACTCAAACCCTTAATGTGGTTATATTTAGACAGCATATCATTCCCTGTCCAAGTGATGGGTTTTTTTTCTGCAAGAATATTCGAGAAAGTCCCTACTATCTATACTTTTGTCTTTTTATCATAACATTGTAAACAATGGGGAAAAGTGTGAAAATATCCATGCACATACACAAAGATGAACACAGGAATTATAACAGGTAACAAAATTTGGTTAAAAATAAAGTTCCCCACACTGCTGACCCAGTACTAGAAGCATTTGTTACCATATCTATCGTCTTTTATAACATTGTAAGTTCTGCTTAGCTTCATATTCTTTAGGAGGGTACCTGGAACTGCATTAAGTTTGGGAAGGAACCTTCGATATAATAATCACAATCGGTTTGTGCAATAGCTTTCTGCATATTCAGCTTCCATTTAAAAGCAGTCTTAAATTTTATTTCTTTATTTGTGCTGTATATGAACGTAAGATTAAATAGTTCTATGTTCTACATGTTTTTAAACTCTTTTATTTATGGAATGTAGAATTTCAAAGGCTTTCTCTAGAAAAGTAGGTAGTTCTTCCTGAGTATTGCCAGTGTGGCTATCTTACATTTAACTTACTGTTTAGGCACATTGAATCACATTGATCATGATTTATCAAACATTTTTTTGGCAAAATTTGATGAATGTATTCAAAGAATAAATAAACTTCTTAACACCATTCCATTTGCTCTTGCATATCATTTGGGTTTCGGTTCATCATGCAGAAATTAAACTTTCATTTAACTTTGTGCCTCTTTGAAAACTGTACTGCACTTATACAGGGGAAGAGACTCTAATACTGCCTGTTTTACTATCTCTAGGCTTTTCTGCATGTTTTCTTCATGGCCTGTCTCTAACATGTCCTGTTATTCTCTGTAGTAATACAAAAAGTTTTTGTAATTCATACCATGTATACCGGACATTTGGGATTCATCTGATCCAATTACTAAAAAGAGATATGTTATACCTTGCAGTGACTGAAAAACTGAAGAAATGAAAATTGGACATCTGTTGAAAGTTTCTGTATTTTATTACTTTATTATGTAATTAAAGGGACTTTCAAGTAATTTCAGATGCAGTCTTTGTTACTTCGGTGTTATTTGTGGATGAAAGTATTTCATTTAAGTATTTTGATGTAGAGTCTTCTCATTTTACATATGTTTGTTCTACCAAATAAGTCAATAATATTGACAAAATAATACAGTATAATGCTATTTTCCCATGTTGCACCTTTTTTAGTATTTGCAAATAAGGAAACTCACTTTCATGAATAATATTGATGAGAAATAAACTGTGAAAAAGTCTTATTTTTTTCTCTTGGTTCATGAAATGCTTCTAAAACATCATGCTTTTGTTTTTGTTTTTACAGGAGAGAAGGAGGAAATGAGAAATGTCTGACAAAATGTCTAGTTTCCTACACATTGGAGATATTGTCTCTCTGTATGCTGAGGGATCAGTAAATGGATTTATCAGTACTTTAGGGTAAGTTGTTCATGTTTTAAAAGCACTTAATAAAGGTCAACAGCCATTAGGTCCCATTCTATGTACATAAGTACCCATTTAATAGTGCCCTAGTATTCCATCATTTATGTTAGAATCATTTTGAGTAAGTTTTTCAGCAGTGATAAAGAACTGAAATTTGTGTTAAAATTGATTTTGGCCAGAGGAATTACTGTGAGGATCTTGTGATGATGATCTGTGAAGAGACCTTGTAAAACCTTAGAGCTCATTAGGCTTCAAATAGCTATATGAATTTGTCTATAAATATTTATCCTATTTCAAAGCTATCCAACAGATTGTGTTTTAAACATTGTAATATATTGGTCTGTGGTTTGGATTAACATGATGTTGGTGGCAGCGCCTCATGTTAGACGAATTTCTGAAGGACATAAAAAAATAAGCTTTGCTTCACTGAAAAACTTCCATTTTGTCAATACAAATGTCTTCAGTCCTGCCTTTCCACTGCATTTACTGTATTTAGGCACCTCTGTAACCCATTAGCCACAAACAAATGATGCCCAGTACACTTTAGTCAGATTGTTTCCTCCAACATGCACATTGTTTTGAAAAGATCTGAAGCTGTGTAGGGAGGTTATATCCTTTACAGGACATTTGCTTTACATGTGTTGTCATAAACTGAAAAAGCAAGTCATTGCCTTTTCCAGCATATTTGTGTTAATATTTTAAACTAGGTGCAGATTTCAAAGTGTTATTTTGCTGCCTCTCTTCCTCACCATCCATGCTTCATTGATTCATTATATTACCAATGTGAGAAAAAGCAATTGCATTGATAGGACAATTAGTCTTTGTTTTGTATGTATTATTGCAGTCTAGCACTTTTGCAGTTGCATTTTATCTGATTTTAATTGATTTGTGTTTCTGAAAAATTGAAAAACAGACATTTTAAATAAGTTGCAAGATCTAGCATTCTGTTTCTGGATTGGCATTGTGATTTTTGGATAATTCTCAGGCCCTGGTATAGGGTTATTGTTACTATTCATCTGACCATCACACATAGTTGCCATGTTTTAATTTCAGTGCGATTCAACAGTTGAGTTTGTACTAAGTCCTTAAAAGTGGGCAAAACATGTTAGATATCTTTTTCTCTGCTTCATTCACTTTCCACAGCCAAAACCACATTTTGTTTTCTCACTACTAAATATTTATTGCCCCTCAACATATGTATTGTTATTATTTATTACTGTCTACATTGTGCAGTGTTGTCTGTTGTACTGTGTATGTCCAGAGAGATCAGCGCGATTAAGAATTCCAATGTACTTGTACATATGGCAATAAACGACTCTACTTGGAACTAACCTCTAAAGACTGGCAAGTGAAAGTGAATAAACTTCTGGATTGTTCAGCTGCTGTTTGTAAGCCCTCAGTCAGACCCTGGATAGACCTGGCATACTCAATCATTATTTCCCCAGGAATGCGTAGAAAAATCACATGGATAAATTGATTAACTAAACAGCAAAATAGTTTGTTTAGTCAACATATATCACAAAGAAAGAACAGTGCTCTTTTCACAGTTATAACATGCTTGCCACTCTAATGATAATCAAGAGCTTCAACTTTAAATATTTTTGAAACTTTGTGAAGGTTAGATTTACCATTAACAGCAGTTATATGTCCTAATTATTAATGGTTTTATGTATTATAGTATATAAGTATACTATACACAAATGTATAGTGTATGTAATAGATATGTGTATACACTGGCTGACAAATTTAACTATAGTGCTAAATCAATTTGTGGTAGTTAAATCTTTATTTTTAAAACATTTCTGGGGGGATGTGGGGAAAAAAAAGACTTTCTGAAGCTTCTCTCCTCTATAAGAGGGTGGCTTTTCAGCTGTTAATGAAACAAAATTCACACTGTTCAAGCTCATCTTTTAAAAGAAATGTAGAAATTATTGTAGGTTTTAGACATGTAGCTTTGTAAAGGCTTTCACTCTTAAAATAGCACATGTAATTAAAAACCTAAGGAAAGAATCCTGTGGGAAATTTAACCATGGTATGCTGACAGTTTTTTTTTATCAGAAATGTCTTTTCAGCTGTTACAAAATTTAAAGCCCTTAATAATTTATAAATTATGCATTTTAAGTTTTCAGCTTATTGTTTTTGCAGAAGGTGCTCCCCATATAGTAGGATGAAATTAGTCTTGAGTAACTGTTATAGGTTCCTGAGCAGACCAATTTAAATTTAGAATAACTGCATTAAATAAAATTGCCAGGATTTCATACCAGCTAGCCTACACCCTGTGTTACCAAGCACATCTCATTCGAACAGTGAATGCACAAAGAAATATTGGTCAGTAATTATGTGTCTTAGTTCTATAGCATGTGAGCATGCACAGTCTTTATCTATGTGATAAGTGCTAAAAGTAATGTGATCCTTGTTTTTCTGTAACCATTTTAAGTAGGTGCATGTCATTATGAGCTTATCATTAATTAAGCTGAATGTGCAAGAGTATTTCAATAAATCAGTTAAGGAGCTCCCATTGTACTTGTTCATATACTGTTTAGCTACAGGTAGAATTAAAAAGGGTAAAACTGAATAAATAAAAATTACTTTCCATATAGCCTCTGAATTAGTTTAGTGAGGTGTGCCACTTTGACACCAATGCATAGAATCTAGTGTAAAACAAATTGATGTCAAGCTCCTGCACTCAGGGATTACCTGCTTTAAGAAAGCTGAACATAGTGGTCCAGACACCACTAGCCACAAGAACAGTGGCATGGAACTATACCCCAGATGCAGCAGAGAGTGCCCCATGTGTATGGATTTATGAGTGGTTTCAAAATGCGGCTCAGTTTAACAGTTTGTGACCCCGGTGTGACAGATGGATAAATGCTCTGCTCGGGATCACAAAGTACCACAGAGGGTGGTAAAGTCAGCGCAGCTCATTATGGGCTGGGAGCTACCAAACATCCAGGATATCGACTCGGCTAGTTGTCTTAAGAAGTCTAGGCCCATTCTCAAGGAGCCGTGTCATCCCAGTCACAAACTTTTTTCTCTCATACCATCCGGTAAATCGAAGCATTCAGTCAAAGACTAACAGATTACGGAACAGCTTCTAACTCCAGGCAATAATAATAATAATAATAATAATAATTGTTTACACTTATATAGCACTTTTCTGGACACTCCACTCAAAGCGCTTTACAGGTAATGGGGACTCCCCTCCACCACCACCAATGTGCAGCATCCACCTGGATGATGCGACGGCAGCCATAGTGCGCCAGAACGCGCACCACACATCAGCTATCTGTGGGGAGGAGAGCAGAGTAATGTAGCCAATTCATAGAGGGGGATTATTAGGAGGCCATGATTGGTAAGGGCCAATTGGAAATTTGGCCAGGCAATAAGACTGCTAAATAGCCAAGCTGCAGATCCTTCAGCAAATCACCCGTAATGGCTACATGAATATACAGTTTTCATTGTATTCGGCATACTGCACTACTTGGACATAATGTACTGCATACACCCTGGACACATCTCAGCTCTATTTATATCGAGCTCTGTCTGAGTTTATTCTATTCAATTTCTATTGCAATATTATGTATTATTATGTAACCTTTTTTGTAACCTATGAGCTCGCAGAAAAGACATTTCATTGCCAGCAACTACTGCTGCACACTGTATTGTTGTGCATTTCATAAATAAACTTTGATTGACAGACATTCTCAACCATGGAGAAGGTCCTTGGACACCTAGGTTACTGCTCATATTATTAAACATCCATCCTGCTGGTATTAAAGGCATTTTACACCTTACCCATACCTGCGTTGGTGACATAGCATTGGATCTGTAGCTCTCCTGGAGTTGTAAGTTCAGCTAGGTTCATGTCCTTCCTGCACAGAAATGAAATCATGCTGTGCACCTCTGCTTGTCAAGGCCATCCATCTTTTAAAAAGGTTCTTGGAGTCAAAGGAGGCAGTGGTGTTAAGCCCACCTGGGGGCTGCTTTTTTCTGACCATGAGAGATCCCGTTATTCTACTGAAATATGCTCCTAATATCTGTTCGTTTCATAGCTTTAATTATGCCTCCAGTGTGCTATCTGGCTTGCTTTTAATAAGAATAGCTTTCTGTCCTGTGACAGAGCACTTATGAGATGATGGTGGACAAAGCACAACCAGTTTAAGTATTCTACAGAAATGAGGATTTTTATACCTATATATATTTGTAAAAGACTCAGTAGACCTATAGTGTATAAATCAAATATCCAAGTAATAATCAATTGTCTTGTACTTCCTTGGGTAATATGTAGAAAGTTAGCTTAGCCCTTATTATATCCTATCTATAATCCTATGAATGCCTGTGAGTTGGTCATGAGGCATTTTTCCCCTATTCTACATTAACCACAAAAATAAAAAAAACACTCTTAATATTACATAGTCTTAAACTTTTTCTTCTAGTGCATAATAAGAATTTTATATTAACATAGAGAACACGCATATATATAGAACTTCAGATGCAGTTTTTTGTTAGAAAAAATACATAAGCTTGCTTGTAAAAGCTTTGTAAATATTGCTTTTATTGTGGTACATGGAGATCACTTAATGAATATTTGGTTTGGCTAATATCCAGTTTTCTCTTTATTTAAAGTGAGGAAACACTTAGTTTATGATTTAGTGTGGTACCTCCCACTTCTCTTTTTTTTTTTCCATGAAAGCCAAGGATTTTTTATTAAATTTCAAAAGAACTGCATGAAAAATTTGAGATGATTTTGTTTGAAATAGGTGTTTACTTAGTGAAGGATGTCAGATTTTTGTATTCATTTGTAAAAACACTATCAAAACAATATTTTCACATTCATAAGATGCCAAATCCTTTTTTGTTGCAAAGTGAGGATCTTTGGTAAGAACTTAAAGTTAACACATAATAGTTTGTGTACACACAGTAAATTCAAGGCAATGCATTTCAGAATTATATACAGTAAACCTTAAAAAACATAAACTAAACTCAAGCACATTCCAAAGTGTCTTTCCACGAAAGACAATTCTAATAAGTGTTGTATATGTCAGTTTTTAACTTTCATACTAAGAAAATGATTTGGAAGGCATTCCAAAGGTTACAAAACTGGAGTGTCCTTCTTCCTATAAATTTTTTTTTTTTCATTAAACCCCAGAGATTGTCAGAAGCCTAGAATCTTCTAAATACAAGGTATCTCAACAGATTGATGTGGTGTTAGCAAGGCAAGAACATAAAGTGGAGCTATCCTTTGAAAATATTTATTTCAGTATCAACATATGTAAATGTTCTGCAATTTCCCTCACGGGATCAATGAAGTATATTTCTATGTTGAAATGAATACACGAGTTAAACCGGAAGACAACATGGATTGGGAGTATTGTTATCTATAGCCCTCGTCCACATGTGCTGCTGGGTTCTGTAGCAGCTGTAATTTTGAGGTTGAGTTCCCAAGGTATTCAATGAACACACTTTTATGTTTACGATTTAAAATGGAAATAACATTATGATTTTTCCCATTGCTCTTTTTAATGGAAGTCTTGTTTTTACTGAGCATCAGTTTGTTTTGTACGTTCAAAAATAATCCTCTTTCTTTTCAAATGTCTACTCGATGAACAGTGCCGGCCCCTCTTTCTCGTGGTTTGTTATTGCAGGAAAATACAATGCATGCTGATAAAGTACTGCTCTTCCCACGGTCTTACCTTCAAGATTATATCTAAAAAAAGAGTGAATATATTGTTGATATAGCTGACATTGTTGGTTTACCACAAGTTTACTCTGGGCCTGTGCACAGCACATCTCACAGGCATTTGAGTCCCATAATAAATTAGTATTACATCTTTAGGTTCCATTTTGATATTTTAAATTAAAATCCGTTCCAGACAAGATTTTAAAAGTATTGTTTAAGGGTGATATTCTAGGGATTCCTGTAGGTTTCCATTTGCTCCTAGCAACAGAGCTGGATATGTTTTACTAAATGTATTTCTCCTCAGTCTTGTAGATGACCGCTGTGTGGTGCAGCCAGAGGCTGGGGATCTTAATAACCCTCCCAAGAAGTTTCGAGGTAAGCAATTACTTTTTTGACTAGTTTGTGTAAAAATGACATTTTCACTTGGTTGCCATCAATCCAGCCATATTTTCAATTACAATTGAAGTAAAGAAAAAACTAAATAAAAAGAAGTTGTGTAAATATGTTAAGTTACTGTACACACTGAATATATTGGGTTTTGAACTGTCATCTTCATATTGTACACTGTATGTCAAATATATTACAATACCAAAAAGTGAAAAAAATCTAATCACTACTAATTATTAATTAATATAGTATATTTAACTCAATTGAGCTTTATAACAGAACTCAAAGCTGTTGAATTGAAACTGTATTGTATCTTCCATCTGTGAAACATTATTTTTAAGCTCCCTGACTCTTGTAGTGAGCATTATCACAGTTGTGCCTGCTACTCACCAGAGACATTTGGTGTCTCATTTTATTGAATCTTCCTGTACAATAAATGCTAGCTATTTGATAGGTGATTTGCAATTTTAGAAAACCGGTTTTGGTATTGTATAGGTTTAAAGCTCTAAAAGGTTGGTTTATTTATGTAGATACAGTATATGCAGCAATATGCTTTTAATATGTAGTTGGAACATCAGCTACTGGTACAGTAGACTATTAATTGCATCACTGTGAGGATGTTTATTCCACATGCGGAGAATACAATGTAAGTCACCTCTATGTTTATGGATATGAGGCCAATACCATCCCTTTCTAGGCTTTCTTTAAGCTTCTCCTGCACACAATACTGTTCCATTGAAAAATATGAGTTTACACCCTCTTGTGCTTGTTCTATTGTTATAGATAAACATAATAAAAACAAAGGGAATTGGTAATAAATTGCTCTTTTCTAAAGCACCAAGAAATCAAATATATTGGAATCTAAATACACAATGTAATACACAGCAGTCTATTAGTACTTAGTACTGTGTGTATCCCCCATGAACTGCAGTGTTCCTACCTTGTATTGTGATCTTGAGCTCAGACCCGAAACAACTCTGGGTCAGATCAATACTAGGCCGACGACAACCATGTAGCTGCTGAAAGTGGTGTTGGTGGACCAGGAGGGAGTGATCATCACACTGGGCCAGTATCTCTAAAACATGTCCTGTATGAGGTGCAGTCTTTCAGATGAGCCATTAAGCCGAGGTCCTGACTGCTTGTTCTCTGACTCCATGACACTGTTTGTAAGAGTTGGCATGTACCCCGTTGTTCTGGATAAATTCTATTCTGGTCTTGGACTATATGGCCCACCTGTGTTTGCCCTCAATTCAGTTGATAAAGGTTTCCCCACCTGATCTACCATGTAGTGGGGCTGCTGGTGCAGAATGGCCACCTTGATGGGGGCAAGAATGAGTTCCCACCTGTATGTAGAAAGGCCAAGTGGTTTACAGTATCTTACAACTCAAAGGTTCCCAGTTTCACTTCATTGTACTTCTGTCATACCCTTCTGGAAGACAGGAGAATGCTGAGGCTTTCTTTATAAAATCTTTGTGTGAGCAGTGAAGGGTTAATGTTGTTAGAAGGGGTAGACTGTTCCTGAAATGCTGGCCCTTTTGGGATGAGCTCAGCTTGCATGACTGGTGCTCTGCTAGCTTTGATTGTGCGTCTCCGACTCCACCTGCGGGTCTGATGTCAGTTCTGAAGCTGTAATTGCTGTTGCTTTGTTGTCACATCTGCTTGTGACACTTGTAAGCAGCCCTGTTCTTTATTTTTCTGCTGGAGAGAGAGGCTTGCCAGAAGACAATATCTGGGTTTGCTTTGGGAATGCTCAATAGTTTGAAAGAGAAGTGGTTGTACAATACTGTATTAAGGTTTGTTTTCTCCCAAATATGGTTTCAGCAAACCAAGTCGTTGGAACTTCATAGACAATTTTTGTGATGGAAGAGTGGCGTCAAAATTATTTTCCTGGAAAAGATGCAAGGAGGTAATGTTGCTGTTAAACTGCAACTGTTTCCAATCTAGAAATGAACCATGGCCAAATCTAATTAACCTCATGTTCACCAACTGTCCTAGATTAAAGTGTAATCAAAATTATACCCTGATTTATGATTGTCAACGAGGACTACAGCACTGCTGGGCTAGTAATATATTTGGCACCATGTTTACAGTTTTATTTATTACTTGGAAAAATAGTGTAGCAGATCTGAGAAACAGGCACATCCTGTTTTGGTGGTTGTAGTGGAGAGTATTCCAATCCACACTTGCACTGTTTTTATTATTAGCAGTATTTACAGCACTTTTAAAACTGCTGATAGCGTCCTGTACTTTGTAGTGCCCTTTAAGATCACTATTTAAAGCTGCAGTTGAGAATTGGATGAAATTATTAAATTAATTTATATTTAATGAGTTTCACAGTCATATGTGTCAAAGTTTGGGAGAAAAAGGATTCCTCTTACAAAACGTTTTCTGTACCCAAAAACTGATCTTTAAAATTGGCTGATCTGTAAGAATTGCAGTTTTCTGTGCAAAATAAAATACATTTATTTTCAAATTATTTAAGGTACTTTACATAATACCTACCAGATATTGTCACATGGCATCTGTTTAAAGAAGGCCCCACAACTCCCATAACTGTCTAGGTAAAAACGTGCCTTCTGACCTAACTAAGTTTCATTGCTCATTCTAGAAGAGTCCACTGCTCTTACTTTGTCAATGTCTTTAAGGACTTTCAGTAGTGACAGGCTTCCTGTAATCTTTGCTTTTAGAAGTTCAAGTAGGTAGCTGCGTCAGCATGTGTAGGCTGCGAAGGGACAGGAAAAGGTTTATTCCATGCTGAAAAGACAAGAGACTTCACTACACCTGTAGGGTGAGGCCTGTGAATCCACCTGAAGAAGGCTCCACAGCCAAAACGTTGAGCCTGTTTTCTTTTCTTTCTGCATGGAATAAACCTTCACCTATACTGTATGTTTGCTTTTAGCCAATCAGTGTGGGATATTCTGTTAAACTCTGGAATGTATCTGGTTGCTCTTCTCTGGACTGATTTCCAGAGCAGCAATATCTTTTCTATAGAATGCTCTTGTATTCCGGTAGTGTGAAAAACACCTATCCAGCCATGCTGTTGAAACTGTTACCCAGTTTCTTTCAAGAAATGCTTAGATCAATTAACTCATACAAAACAGGCTAAATGGGCTGAAAGGTTTGTAACCTTTCTTGTACTCTTCTTATGTTCTTACATGGTAACAATTGTACACAATGTTCTCAATGCAGCCTGTAAAATAGTTGAAAGTCATTTTTATAGCTTTAGTGTATGTAGGCCACAGGGCAGTCTGCAGAGTTTGTCCTGCCAAGTGTCTGCTCTTTCTGTTGTTGTTTATCCATATGTTGCTCGTGTGAATTAATACTTTGTGTGATTTATGGAGTCGTGAACTAACATATTTAGTGTAGTTTTGCCTTTGGGGAAATAACATCAAAGTTTTTACAAAAAATAACAAGTTTGTAAAGATTTTGCCCTTTTTGTAAATAACTTATATGTTCAGATGATAAATAGAGAATGATGTGATTTCTTTCTTCATTAGATATTTAGCATTTTAACTTTGAATGCCTGCTTACAGATTTATATTTAAAATATAGGCAACATCTATTCATTTTTTGCCCTATGATATACTATGTTGGGCTCAAAAGCATGAATGTAGCCCTTTGATATTATGTTTTTGGCTGAAAAACCTTTGTTGTTTTATATTAAGTATACCATTTACTGTACTGTATGTACTCTCAGCAGTGGAAGCTAGGTACAATGGTGCATGCAATAACTGGAAATACCCAACACTTGTTTAATAAGAGCCTTTCATTAAACATAAAAAGTAAATGTTTTCTCATTCTCTTCTTGGATCTTTTCATTGTTGGCAGCACATGCCATAATGATAATTTTAAAAAGCCATTGAGAATCCTGGTGGCTCAGAGCCAAACTTTGTAGTCCTGCTCAATAAAATCTGAGGAAATGGACTTCAGTTGTTCCAAACATTTTTAATAATATTATAAAATGATGATATTGTTTTAAAACCAGTGGAATATGAAAAAGATTATTTCTGAAAATCACTTCTGTTCCGACAATTACTCCCCTGCATGATCTATCAGCATGGCGCTAGTACTTCTTTTCATGGAGCTCGCCATGTTTTATTCTTCGCGCTTGATAGTAATTTGTTCTTGTTTTGAAGCGCTAAGTACGCAGTCTTCTGTCTAGAGGCCGTGCTAGAAACATTCAGAGTGAAGTAGAGTTTTAATTAAAATGTTTAAGAGATTCTTGAAAAAGGGAAGTCATCAAATCCACTCTCACCAAAATGATAGACCTTTGTTAGCTGTTTGAAATGCTCCAGACAGAAATTATTTGGTCAACTTTTGGATGGCCTATTGTAATCTGACTCATTGCAAAGTGCTCTGCTGTGGTGCTTGCTATGAACACAGCACATGGTAAAATACCATTTGAATGTACAGCACAGTTTGACAGCTTACCATTGAAAGACATTCATGACCAGTATACCTAATAATCTGGAGTCGCATACATGCACCAGAAATACTGTATATTATATTAAAGGGGGTCCTGTTAAAGAAAGAATTGTTTGTTGTTCACCTTTAATGTCCGAGTTTGTGCTGCCATTGCACTTTGATAACCGCTACATGTTAGCTATTAGTAATTTATGAACATCTTTTGAAGCTAGAGATCTGAGAGTTTCTATGTTCCACCTGTGGTTTTGCTTTTATGCTTGATGATTGAGCCAAACCTCTTTAACAATAAAACAGTTGAACAACATAGTAGTAAAGGCATTTAAACTTTTGGAAAAAAAACGTCTAGATAAGCTTTTCTTTCCCTGGTATATATCTATATCCAAGACATCTGGGTTTTTTATTCTTTGTGATGCCTGTATTAAAGTAAAACTTGCATCTAGAATTCCCAATTTTTTCTCTCTTTTCTGTATTGCTTGGTATGTTTATATACAGTATGGGTATATATATATATTAGGTGTGTTTCCTTCAGTACACTCCCAGGAGAACCTTTTTTTTTGTTGCTGTTTTAAAAATAGTATTTCTTTACCTTAAGTAGTTCCTCTGAAACCTTTGCAGAAAAGGTTTTCACAACTTTTTTTTTTCTATTATGTCTTCATTCAGTTTAGTACCTCTGAAATAAAGCCCAAGCCCCTTGTAGATGTTTATATTTTTCTCATTTTTTCCACCCTGACTACATCATGTGTGGAGGCCTAGTTTGGAAGGGAAGAGGTTTGTTTCTGCGTGTGTGATAACCACACAGAAGATCGTTGTATGCTCTTGTGGCTGTGCTTTGATGGGGGTCTAGCTCCTCTCTGGTGTTACTGCAGTGAAGTTAAACCCCAGCCTGACAACACTGATTACATGAATTAGGGCAATTTAGTTACCATAGTTTCTGTGTAAAATTTGAGCTTTGCATTTAAAGATCTGGTGTGTGTGTGGAGGTTAAATTAGAAATTCAATGTAATTTAAAGTGAAACAGTGCAGAAACTCCACCGTACCAGTGGTGCTGTACAGGCTGTTACCTCCATCACATGTACAGTATCTGCAGTGATTGAAGTGGGTAATGTTGACAAAGGTCAGGTCTATCTAATCAATTGGAAATAGATGTTTAAGATTTTTGGATGTTTATGTGAGGTCTTGTTTAGTGTTGAGAGGTAGCCACAAGCAGTGCAAGCAGGCCAAGTCTTTATTTGCGTCAGACAATGTTTGCTTAATTTTTTTTTTGTATCGGTTTTCCATGGGCAAGTGTTGCAGAAAAAAATGTGAAGTATTTACTTTTTCAAATTCTATTTTTGTAAGACCATAGAGATGAGGAATTGATTGGCTTTGAGCAGACTGGAAACTGTGCAGCTTTACTGTATCTGTAGCATGCGATGCATAATGCGTGCGCATGTATATTCTTTCTTTTAAAGCTGAGCTTGATCAAGTCTTTGTGAGGAGCAGAAGGTCTGTTTTTATTAATGCACTGACTCTCAGTTTGGAAATGAAATGCTGAAAATAGCCGGCGTATTTTGCCACTCTGTGTTTTGATCTTATAAAACCTTGCCAAAAAGAACCTGAGAAGGTTTTAATTAATAAATCGTATTAATCCTTCATCGCTCATATGCCTCTGCTGGATCCTCGTCCACCCACTGCTTTCTGAAAACAGTCCAGATCATTCTGAGAACATACTTTTGTAGATATTCCCAGATGTAGTATCCACTTTACAAAAATAAGTGACCTGTGTAAATGAAAGCTGTAAGTCATAAAAACTATCCACTAGTGGACTTAAATTCCTTTGACAGAGCTTTGTATTTTTAACTATTTGTAGGTGACCAAATAGTTTTAAAAAATCGTATTAACCCATCAATACTAGTGCTATTAATTATATTAGTTGGAATTACTTCTCTGTTGCAAACACTGCAGTGTTTGCAAAAATCATTTGGAAAAAGTCAGATTCTAGCCTTTATTTGCAAACAAAGTTTCACCCCTTATGTGGTGTGTTGGAGTGCTTTGTGGTGCTTTCAGCTTTTTGAAAATGTTCAGCTCATATTTGAGTGGATTGCTTAGCATAGAAAAAAAATGTACAGCACTTCAGCTAATACAGTAATGTTTTGATCCTTGACATCTATGCTATTTGGCAAAGAGGAATTAAGACCATTGTCCTCTCTCGAAACGACAAATCCACAGACCCTGTTATTTAGGCAACAAAAAATAATCTGAAAATGACTTTAAAAGGCTTCAGCAATGGATTTTGTGCATAAAGTAGTTCATGGCATAAAGCCAGTTCTTGCTTTGCAAACAGGTATTTGAGAGAAATAGCCTGATTACGGGTGTAATTTCCAGAAGCTAATGTCATGTTTTGAAGTCGAGGTCACAGAGATTAAATTTCAGTACATGATCGCAAAAGGCTTTTACATACAGTACTGTATTATCACTTTGAACTGCAGTACTGGCGATACTGTAGAAGTTTAGTGTATCAGCAGCTGTTTTTCTATGACTGCCTTATTGAGGGTAGCTGCAGGACTTACTTCTTCCTTGTACTGAACATTTACCTCCTATTCATCATTTTTGCAAGTGCAGCAAGCAATTTAAGCAGAAATTTGATGACGGTGTGATCTCCTCCCATGGAGCTTCACCTATTGTTTAGTGTATATGTCATGTAAGAAGAATGGGAAACAAACTAATTTCAGCTCCTTGTTTAATGTGTTAGTTGGGGTTTATTAACTGCTTTCCAAGATTTAAAAATAAAAAAGGAAAAAGACAACAGTGTTGGATTTAGTTGCATTTTAATTACTATAGATCAGGGGCACACAATTCCAGTCCTGAAGGGCTAGAAGATTTCTGGTTTTCAGCTTAATCCTCTACTATAGGTCATTCAAATTTAGCTTGCTGCACATGTGGGTGATTCAGAATGCTGACTGTTGAGAGTGCACGGAATTTGCTAGGAGAGCTGATTTGGCATGCAGTATGTAGTACTTTATTTTCCTTGCAATGATCATGTCTAGAAATGGGTTTCATACAGAACTTTGTGAGCTTTTTTTTTTTTACAGTTACCCTATAGTGCTATTATCGGTTCAAGTGTTATCATGTGTGTTGAGTGCTTAAGAGAATTCTGCAATTTTTTAGAATTTCTGGTTTCCCTTTTTACATATGTAACCTGCCCCTTTGCCCCCCCTCAAAAAAAAAAAGAACTGGCACTCTCCCAGGCAAGACTGAGACTTACAAATGATCTGCCCAGTAGTGGGTAAGGTGACAGTGCCATTTTCTCATCTGTTTTTTTTGTTGGATTTAAATCAGAATTGCCTGGATGGCAATAGCAGCTCTACTGCCGTTTCCTTTATCATGCTCTTATTACTGTATAGAGCTGTTTTGCTTTGGTGCCAATTCTGTCAGGATACAAGTTCTGTTATGCAGCTTGCCTGCTTCAGTTCAGTGAAACAAAAGTGACTTCCAACACGGGCAAAAAAAAGAAGAATGTTTTGGACATCTTGGCTGATGCTCCTCCCTCTCTCCCTACAGTTTCCGTTTAGCTCCCTGTTCAGGCTCTGCTTTCCCATTTGAGGTTAAATCATGTAAATCTGTGTTTCAGAGTTTCTGATTAACAGACTAACTGAGCTAGAAAGGACGCAGGCTGGGTGGGTTTGTACCCGATTTCCACTCTCACTGCCCTTATTTGGTAACACTGCTGCAGCTGGAATGGGGAAGGACGGACAATTTTTTTTCACTTTTTTTTTTCTGGAGAGGATGATCTGATCTTTCTAGGGAAAGGGGAGACCAAGGAAATGATTTTTGGTGCAGTTTTAAACCTCTAAAGAAGGCTTTTTGTCAGATCTTCCTCAGCAGATCTGCTTTCATTAGACCAAATGTTGGAATATGTTGAATTGCTGTCCAGTATTAAGAAGACCTGTTCGGTTCTTTGAAAAAAAGTTGGGATTTAAATGCATGAATGATTTCATAGTTCCATTTACCTCCACATGGATATGAATTGCCAAAGCAAATCGTAACCATGTCTGACAGATATATAAAAAAAAAGATTAATATTGTTACAAATCTATCAGCCATTTGAGGACATTTAAGACGGTGTTCTTTGGGTTTTGGGTAATGTGGAAATCAGAAAATTCATGAGCACTGCAGTACAGCTCTCACCATGAGGCAGCCCTCATCACAAGTCTGGTCTCAAACCACTTGCTGCTGGGTTTTGTGAAGAAGTCTGGGGCTTGATGTCAGAAATGCCATTCACCTTTGGGTGTAAGAGTCTAACCCCTTCTTCCAGTTCTGGCTCACAGGGAAGCCAGAGACTATTCTGGTAAGGAATGGGCACATGGCAGTGTAGATCGATCCTGGATGGGACACCAGTCCATTACAGGGGACACACATACACAGGCACAAACACGCACACACTTACACCAGGGCCAATTGTCCCGGAAGCCATTTAAATATGTTTTTGGACTGTGGTTGGAAACTGGAGCACCAAGAGCAAAGAGTGAAGCAAAAGCAAACATGGGGAGAACATACAAACCCCACACAGATAGCAAGCCTGGGCTCCAGTGCTGCAAGGCAGCAATACCAACCTTTATGCCACCATGCTGCCTGTGACCAGACTCAGTCATCTAATTTTATTTTCTTTCACTCATGTTACATTATACCTCAAAGCTATTTACTGTAGAATAAATGTTTTGGACACATGAAGATTTGCATCCCAAAAGGCATATTGAACTAGACTTTTCTTTTAGGTAGCATATGCTGGCAGAACATGAAGAAAAAAAGGAAATAAAGCAGACAGAGCTATATATGGCATGTTTACATCTCTCTCCCTGCAAAATTAAAGTGTCTGCACTGCTACCTTTACCTTGGGGAAATAACTTTGAGTTAGTGATGTACTGGTGGATAAATGAGAATACTTGACCCGACATCATAAGCTAAACATGCATATTAGTAAATTGGTTCTTGTCACCATATTTTCAAATGTAAATGGAATGTTACAGCCAGATTAGGCCTTGATATATCTGGTACAACCTCCTGAATTCTTCTGAACAGAAAGTGAAAGAGTGAGTGGCATGCCATACTTGTACATCTTAAATAGATTTTGAATGTCCTTTTTATAACCTAGACTATCTGTTATTTGGAACATCATTAATTAAGTTTGTCTAACTGAAGGAACAACTTAAACCCACCTCCCATTTGTAAAACAAGGTTTCTTCATTCGTTTAAAACTTCAGCATAATCTTCTTTCAAGTTCTTCCTTTCATTTAAAGGTAAATGTAGTTTTAAAGTAATTGCATTCTCAAAATTAAAAAAAAAAATGGTTGGGCCCTTTGTTTCAGATGAACTGTAAAGATAAATACACCTTTCTTACCGGTTAGTTTAAAAGCAGTCAGACTTTGGCTTCGGAATTTTTTTACAAATCTGTGTTGAATATTACAGTATGTATATTACTATACCAGTGATACGCTGGTCTGTTCTTTATTGAAGCGAAACAACTTTCTTTTGTATCGTTCAAAAAGTGGTGAGCATCCCTTGCAGCTGGAGGTTCCTAGTTTCTAAAAGTAGTAGAGGTTCATGCTCATCTAACTGACTCTTCATGCAAATAAGGGAAAGTTCCCCTTAGGCTGCTTCTCATTGTCAGTATGAAAATAACCGACATTTTCAATACAGCTCCCTAATCTAACACCATTTCTGTTCAATGGTGCATTAGAACTGGATGCAAACATCAGAAGCTAAGGTGGTGTTCCCCCAATAGGCCACCAATACCTATTGTATAAATACACCACAACCATGGCTTTCTAAAGCCAGCAGCAGGTTGTAAATACTTTTAATATGCATATTTAGAGTTTGCTTTCTGTTTTGTATAGTGGATCACATGGCAATTAAGCCTCTCTTATTGATTGTCCTGCCAGCACTTTATTTAAAAAAAGCTCCTTGTTAACAATTTCTTAAGTGTGCATACATACAGTAAGCAATCCAAGTTGTATGTTTGTATCCGTCAGTTGTACGTGGATTCTTTCTGATACAATAGGCTAATTGTGCATGGAAGTTGCTATGAAAAACCAAATGGGATGCTGTGTGATGCTGTCCTGTGCCTTACAGCTTGCAAAAGTGTTACTTCAGTATTTTCATGGTCAAGATCATTTGTGCTTCCTGTTTCTAATTAGGCCATGGTGCGCCACCTTTTGTACACATTTAACTTTATAGCTTCTGAACATGATTGCATGAGTCCCTTTTGGAACAAATGTCTTAATTGTTTTTTTGAGCTCTCATGCTGTCTCTCTATACAGATGTTCAGTATATAGAGGCTAATCTGTTTCTGGATTAGATACCTTGTGGCATTGTGATAGGAGCAGTGGTATCCGATTGAAAGTTCTCAGAATCTGGTGCTTCCTGTCAGGTCCGTCGCGGTTAGTGTCCTGTTGCGTGCCTGAGAAATGGCTGGGAACCTTTGTCGCCACCGCCCACGTGTCCAGTCTCTCTGCGATACTGCTCTGCACAGCGTCCTCCACTCAGGCTTGGCCAGAAGGATTGAGGGCTCAGCATCAGGGTAGAGAGATGTGCAAGTGTGTTGGGGATAAATCGGCAGATCCCTGTTATGTATTAATAGCCTGCTTAAGCTATTTAAATGAAAGAGTTTCCAGAGGGCTTTGGCTTGACGTTTAAATGCTTGCTTCCTCTCGGGGATTTTGGCTGGGTGCCACAGTCCCACAATTGCAGTCAGATTAGGTGCAGTAGAATTGAGAAGTGGTGTTTGGTTTTCTTTTATTATACAGGAAGTTGTTGAAAAATGACTTTGTAAAGTCATATTATTTCCTTTGCTTTATACAAGGGTGACACTGTGTTGGACACTGTATTCACAGGCAATTTATCCCAGTTTGATACCAGAATAAAATGCCAGAAGAACAAATAAAATGATGACCAGTCACGGTTTAAGACCAATAATTTTGTGCAGATATTATTTTGGCATGTGGAACAGGCATGCATCCAACATTCTTTCTGTGGAAACAGATATTCTTACAAATAAGACATTCTCTACTAATAAATAGGTAAATGGTTTATAACTAATGGTTGGGTAAAATTCCCTTCTTTTAAAAAGTAGGTATCAACAGCAACACTTGTATTGAGGAGATTCCTGGATTGATTTCTGCTCTGTTTAAGCAAAAATATTAACAGGTTTTCTACTGAATCAAATATACTATATAGGTTATTACATAGCTGCCATTATATTAATTTTAAATTAGATGTGGTTATTCATCTGATTCCATCTTTTAAGCCCACAATTAATAATACATTTAAACATTTTGTCACAGTTGGCCAATGTTTTGGTTGCAGTTTAAGGAAATATTGGTTGACATTCTATTTTGCGGCCTCTTGGGGAAGAATAATTATATATAATTTTCTGGATCTGGGAAAACCTTTTGTCCTCTTTTAAATATTTTCTGTAGTGATTGTCACAACAGTACCTGTGTGTTGTGTTCTCACTAGCAGAGTGCTGATGCTATATGAGATTATCTAGTTATTTCAGACAGCTTTTGCTTATTTTTGAAAGGGGTTAAGAAAATTTGAGGTTTTTTTTTTAACGACACGGTATTCCAAATATACATTTGAACAGTTCAAGCATAAAGGTTGTCACCTCAAAATGTTTATACCATTACAGATCATATCATGTTGTTTGATGAATGTTATCACAGTGAACTTCCTCTCTTTGCTGTTCCTTCAGACTGCCTCTTCAAACTATGTCCTATGAACAGATATTCTGCACAGAAGCAGTTTTGGAAAGCTGCAAAACCTGGAGGAAACAGCACAACAGATGCAGTGCTTTTGAATAAATTACATGTGAGTTTTTTTCCTTCATTGCATTGAGAATGTAATGCTTTTCATCGCATAGTATGCCAGAGACCTTGAGTTACATTTCCACTGGCAGAGGGCTTAAGCCAGTGACTTCATCTACAGTAAATAAGGAGAGTCTTTCACAATTTTCACAATTTTCATTGTGAATAAGACTATTCAGGGCACAGCTGAAATGCTGTAAGCCTGGCCAGCAATCCCATCACAGGAGGAATGCAGGATATGATTGGTCCCAGGATTATTATAATTCCAGTATTATGCATTTTGTTCTGTCTCTTCCCGGCATGCAGATTCAGAACACATTTCAAGCTGAATTAGAAACCAACAACTAAGCTGTATTTTGAACAAATTTTAAATTAAATACACAGTTTACACACCTAAAAACGTAGTTCTGAGTTTCTTTGGAGCAAAAGAAGCATTTCACAATGTTCATAGAAAATTTGATTTTGTGGACCTTTATAATTTATGATTATGGGCTGTTACTGACATTCCCGTTCAAGCTCGAACTATGATCGGCACAGCCTACAGGTGGTTAAGGGACAGTGTTCAAATATTTAAACACTTTGTACCTTTTTTTTACAGCGCATTTAAAAAACCCTAAATGACTTAGGGTCTCTGCTGTACCTTGTGACATCCCACTGGCAACAGGTTTAAATCTAGTCACATTAGCTCCTTTGTGACACAGAAGAGTTAGCCAAGAACACGCAGTGCCCCTGGCACAGACCAGGCAGAGTCGGATCAAGATGTACCAGCAAGAGCTGTGCTTTCCTCAGCAGCATTGATGAGGCTGTTGCCATTCCAGCTGTCTGCTTCTTCTGTTCCCTGCCATTCTTCTAGAGTTTCATTCAAGCTTGCTTGGTAAAGGATAATAAAAGAGAGGAAAACAGTTAGGTAACAGGAACCAGTGAGCACAGATTCATGACACTTGTCTCAACGTCCATTGACCAAAAAATCCATAACCAGCACACTGATACAGTATTTTTCAGAACGCATTTAAAAAATAACAACATACGATGATTTGCCCAAGTATGGTAAATCTGCAAGTTGTTCTTTTGAGGTGAAAATCCTTTTGAACACACTAGTGGAATATGTATTTTAATACTTCGCTGTTTTCTTCCTGCTGTAGCACGCTGCTGATTTAGAAAAGAAGCAAAATGAGTCTGAAAACAGAAAGCTGCTGGGAACAGTTATACAGTACGGAAATGTCATTCAGGTAAGAACAATATTAGCCTTCCTGACTTATTTTTACTACACACGTGTGTATTCTGTAGTCAACTGGCAATTTGGAAGTTAACCTTTAACCTTTTTATAAAGATTAAGCCTTTAACCTGTTAATTATTTTGTAACGCTGAAGAGGTAACAAAGCAAATAAAGGTGGCAGTGTGGAGTAGTAGTTAAGACTCAGAGAGAAATGAGTTTAAATCCTAGATAAACGAGCCCTTGAGCCAAGGTATTTCAGTCAGATTGCTCCAGTACAGCCCTTTCCTCTGTGCAGCTGTATAAATGGTTCTCCTAACTCATTGTCAATAAGAATTGGTTCTCAACTGACACATCTGGTTAAATATCGGAATAAAAAACCCAATATATTGAAACATCAAGAAATGAAGCCTACGAACTTTCATTAATACCATCTAATATGTTGTGGTTTGTTTCTGTATCCATGTGCACCTTGGTAAATCTTTTTTTTATGAGAAAAATACAGGGAAGTGTAAATCACCTCTTTTTTTATTTAATAAGTACACCATTACCTTTTGTTGGAAAAGGGGTGTCCATACATAGATACCAGTGCATGTTAAAATCATCATTTATTGTATGTCTGTTTTTTCCTTAATACAGCTCTATTCTGTTCAGCAGTCCTTAAAGTGATGGACATTTTGTCCTTACTGAGCCCCACCATAGCTACAACAGAGAGAAAAGTATCGATCTTCCTGATCACTGACTTGTCAAAGCATGTGCGTCGCAAGAGCAGCTAGTGCTTGTACTCAAAGGATTTCCCCTGGCCTTGGGACCTATCACCAGAACTTAGATAGGGGAAGTAGATGGCCTGAAATAGCTCATCTGAAACTGTGTTAACACAGTCACTTCACCATTTTCAGTGAAGTCGTCCTTGTGTTTGTGTTCTGTAGCATTGCTATTACACTTTCTTATCTTTCCTCTGTCCCTGTTATGAAGTTGAAAAAAAAAATACAGCTGACACTAAAAATGCAAATAGAGGCACAAAATGTACTTTTGTTTCTTGTTTGTGCATTTATATTGTGCTCATATTTTCTAATAAAGCAAATATTCAAGTTAATAGACACAGAACGCCAGTGGTCAGGTTTTTCTACACAACGGATAAAAGAAGTGCATTTTACTTTGAAAAAGATGCTATGTGGAATATGCAGCAAGGTTTTTTTTATATACATAATTGTTGTATGCATCATGTTTGAATCAGCGGAGTCATCTGGTACAATGATTTTGAATACATGTATTGTTTTGTAGTGACAGGAGCTTTGAAATGCTTTTCCAGATGCATTTGGTTAGCCTGAATATTCAGAAAGTTGAAAGTGCCTTATATGACTTAATAACTGCTTTCTTTTTTGAACATGTATGGCATCTATAGTCCAAAACGGAGATGAATATCAGGATGAAGGCCTCGACTTTATGTCCTTCACATTAAATGTAGTTACTGTGAATATGGAGCTTAGAGTTCTGTTCTGTTTCTTATGCCTTGAATTTGAAATCTCCAAATGTGTGTCCACTCTGCTTTATAGCCACATCCTCTGTAATGCATGGGAAGATGGAGGACCTGTGGCCTCAAACCTCTAACATTCCCTCCTGTTGGAGTTGACTTTTCTTGGCTTTCCTGGATTTCCACAGTGCCTTACTGGCAGAGCAGCTTGTCTCGCTGATGTCATTGCAAACTCACTGGCACCCTAGACTCTGAAAACTCAGGGAGCCCTAGCCGGCTGAAATACTCCCTGTCCCAGTGGCACTCGGTCACCTTGACGCTGCTTGTAAAGTCCGGATCCATAGACGACCCTTAAGTTATATTTATTTTTGATAAGTCTAAACCTTTTCAGACTGAAGTTGCACAATAAGCCCTTGTGTTTAGCCCTATATGTTGTGTTAGCTGTAGCTTTTATAGGTTTTAAAGGTCATGTTCCGCATCCTTGTGTTTCAGCTGTTACACCTGAAAAGCAATAAGTACCTGACCGTGAACAAGCGTCTGCCTGCCCTGCTGGAGAAGAATGCCATGAGAGTGACCCTAGACGCTGCGGGGAATGAGGGTTCCTGGTTCTACATCCAGCCCTTCTACAAACTGCGCTCAATTGGGGACAGCGTAAGTTACGTTAATGCTGGGGTTCTAAACATACATTGGAAATGGCTGAAAAGATCTTTTGAGGGACAGATTTATAGCCATTTCCTCACCACGGAACCCCTCAGGTAATTTGAATAAACTGGATTTCAATATCTTCATTCCTGTTCTGGGGCAGCATGGTGGCGCAGTGGTTAGCGTTGTTGCCTCGCAGTGCAGGGTTTAATTTCCCACCTTTGGTGCCGTCTGCATGGAGTTTGTATGTTCTCCCAGTGTTCGCTTAGGTTCCCTCCAAGCGCTCTGGTTTCCTCCCATAGTGCAACGACTTGTACGTTAACTGGCTTCTGGGAAAATTGGCCATAGGTATGTTTGTATGTGTCCGTGTCCATCCAGTGATGGCCTGGTGCCCGTTTCTTGCCAGGTCAGGCTCCAGCTCCAGAAAATGGAAAATGGAGTTCTGCTCACACCATATTCTAGAATACATTTATTGGATACATTTTTGATTCACATGTTTTATGTGACGTTCCATAATTCAGCACATGAATTGAAGGTTTGCTGATGGATCAGATTGACCTTAATGCAGGGTCTTGGTTTGTCCCACTGACATGTTAAACGGGGACAAACCGAGGTGGCCAATGGGAATCTCGATTCTGGAATACATCAGACCTTCCAAAACCTTGTGGCACATTATTCTACCATCTCTTTTTATACTATAGAACTCTTTTTATACTATACTATAGAAGCGTTGGTGTGTCATCTTGAATTTGTCTAATTGGACTGATTTTTCTTTGTATGTTGTGTTCCGTAATGAGAATGGAGTCTACAGGAGTAATTCATTCTGGCATCCTCTGTTTGACTGGAATATTTTATTTATCTTTTTTCCGTTTTGGAACTCTGACCCCTGGTGTTGATTCTTTTAGATGCATTTAAAAAAAACTCCAGTCATTTTCCTGAATGCTTAACATCTATTCAGACATTAATTTTGTTACGCCTCATAAATACCAGTGGGTAAGGGATTTGACTGCTGTAGTAAACAATAACGCTAAAGAAAACAAACGTCTTTTTCCTTGGAAGTATAATGTCTTTGGAGCTGGTTTGTTTCAGAACTTGGGAGTATTCATTCAGCCAAGTTCATGTTGCTTTTATTTGTAGTACATATTATTGCATGTGGGAGTTTTTTTTTGCTGTAAGCCTCAATTTATTTCTTATAATAAAAAGCACAAGTTTCTAATCTGCCTGTTAGATGACATGGTTGTACAACTTTCCAATGAAATCGTGGCTTTCAAGTAAGTCTCTGCCGGCTGTGGGTGTTCTGTTCTGCAGTGCAGCGGAGAGGGTGAAGATGATTGCTTTTGTCTGTGCAGGTGGTGATAGGAGACAAGGTGGTCTTGAACCCTGTGAATGCTGGACAGCCCCTGCACGCCAGCAGTCACCAACTGGTAGACAACCCAGGGTGCAATGAGGTGGGTAGAGGTGTCCTATTTATATGTTTTATTAATAATAATATAAATGCAAGCAATTATAGCGCTTTTCTGGACATTCCGCTCAAAGCGCATTACAGGTAATGGGGACTCCCCTCCACCACCACCAATGTGCAGTGTCCACCTGGATGATGCAACGGCAGCCATAGTGTGCCAGAACACTCACCACACATCAGCTATCAGTGGGGAAGAGAACAGAGTGATGAAGCCAATTCATAGATGGGGATTATTAGGAGGCCATGATTGGTAAAGGCGAATGGGTAGTTTGGCCAAAACACAGGAATAACACCCCTACTCTTTTTGAGAAAGGCCATGAGATTTTTAGTGACTACTGAAAGTCAGGACCTCAGTTGTACGTCTCATCTGAAGGGCAACGCCTTTTTACAATGTAGTGTCTCCGTCGCCATACTGAGGTATTGGGACCCACACAGACCACCGGGTGAACGCCACCTACTGGCCCCAATAACACCACTTCCGGCAGCAACATTAATTCTTTTCCCAGGAGGTCTCACATCCAGGTACTGACCAGGCTCACATCTGCTTAGCTTCAGTGGGCTGCCTGTTGTTAATTTCTTATCCCAGTCAAGGATGCACCTGAACCAGCAAGCTCCTGCATTCCTTTGCAAGTTGAAGATAAATTTGTTACATGCAACATTTAGCTGTGTAGAGGAAATTTGCAAGAGCCCCACCCCCACCCCCCCTTCTGAACTTTTTATGAATAAGCAGACAAGGTATGAATGAAAAAAGAAAAGAATGAATGGTAATGTAAAATAAATGTTGTAAAAGTGTAGTGGTTTATCCTAGATCAACAGGTATGTCTATAGTTTTCCCAAGTTTCCCACTTTGTACTAGGAAAATGGCCTTTTTTAGGTTTGCCTTGGAGTGTGGACTTCATTTTCACTAGGAAACAAAACTAAACTTTTGAAACATATTGCATCATGTTTATGAAGGGCTTTAGAAAGCTTTTGTTTCATCTAGGTATTCATTGTTCTGGTATTTTGTTAAAAAATGAAACCTTTGAAGCCTTGTTTATACTACCCAAGGCATGAAATGAAGAGGATTTATTTATTATTGCGCAAACATCACTGTTGGACGGAAAAGTACTCTGTAGCATAACCATTGGCATCAGGTGAGCCACAATATCAGTGAATCAGTGAACATAAATTGCTTTAATTTTATTTGACTAGCTTTCCACAATACTGATTAAATTACTTGAAACATTAAAAGATTTTTTTAAAAACACGCGCAAAATGCTATTGTCTTGTTTAACATGAACTATGGAGGACTATTAAAGATAACAAATGCCTACAAGCCAGGTGAAAAATTAACTTCATAACATTGTTAAAAATGAAAAAATCCATAGGGGCATGTTGTACCATAACCACCAGATTTCTAAGCTTTCGATTTTAAAAACACAACTGTGTTGTTAAGTGATAGACCGATATTAATGAGTGTTTTTTTTTTTCATTTTGAAGTTCAGCTCCACTTTGGTGAACATTCTTTAATTTGCTATATCACTTTTATCCTTTCTCTTTACTTTTTCAGGTGAACTCTGTGAACTGTAATACTAGCTGGAAGATAGTTCTGTTCATGAAGTGGAGTGACAACAAAGAGGTTATTTTAAAAGGGGTGAGAGGTTTTTGTGTTTTGAACTTGGTGGCTGGTTTCAGTTCTAATTTTAATAAACCCCTGACCACACTACAGTAGCTCTTATGAGCCTACAGTAGACTACTTCAAAGTCTTTCACGCACTTACCCTGGGTTTTCTTTACACTTCATCTTATATCAGATGAACCTGGAATGAATCCATATCAGAAACCACATGCCTGTACAGGATTTCATTATATACAGTATATAAATATTTAGACACAAATATATATATATATATGGCTGGTACATTTTTGCCTCTTTTACACTTGGACAGATCATGACCAGCTTCTTTTTGCCACCAGGTAGCTGATTCTTTGCGTGATTACTGAAACTTGTTGCTAATTTCTAGTGCCCTTTTGGGCTTTGCACCTGAATATTTTCTTTTAGTTATATCCTGAATTGTGTGCTTTTTAAGCCTTGTTCCTGTAAAGTTTCAAGTAATCTGTGGTAATCAGTTCACTTTTCCCCACTTGTCTCAGGGAGATGTAGTGCGGCTGTTCCACGCAGAGCAGGAAAAGTTTCTGACCTGCGACGAACATCGTAAGAAGCAGTACGTGTTCCTCAGGACCACAGGACGCCAATCAGCTACCTCAGCAACCAGCTCGAAAGCTCTATGGGAGGTGGAGGTGAGCAACTGCTGAAGAGCTGGCTTTTTCGTATCGTAAAATAAAACTTAAAAACATGCGTAGGGATCTCAACGCATAAAAAAAACTGATCAACACTGAATTGTGCAAAGCACCGCACTAATTCTTTGGGGGATATTCTGGTACATTTCAATGGGAGGATGTTGTTGGCATTATTGTTAGCTTGCTCTTTTCACTTGGAAAGGAAGGTGTGGTTTGGAGGGGAGCATCTCTTTCTGACAGGCTTTTCGTTTTTTTTTTGTAGCAGCTATGAGTTTTCTAATTTATTTTCAATTATTTTCTTTTAAAAGGTTGTCCAGCATGACCCTTGTAGAGGTGGTGCTGGTTACTGGAACAGTCTGTTCAGATTTAAGCACCTAGCCACTGGCCACTACCTGGCAGCAGAGGTAAGAGATACAACTCAATTTTCTGTGCGACAGGCCACTTATAGTTCACTCTAGTTGGTGCTGCCTGTTGCATCATGTAATGGAGGTACGACACAGTGCCTGATCCTGTCACATTGCCCTTTAGTTCATAACGCTGGATTCCCTGAAAATGTTTCTGTATTCCGAGTAGATCTCATTTATTGTTCTGTTTGCAGTCAACTTTGTTTTCTGCGTTAGTTCATGTTTTCTAGGTGATTATTCTATAAGAAAGCAAGGAAGCAGTCTCTCAAACTCCAGTTCCAAGCCAATTTTTTTTATTCCTGTCACAGTTTAGCTGTTGTCTTAGTCTGTCTTCTACAAGTGGACAGATCCATGCGATATCGTTTATATTGTTTTTTACCTTAAGGTATTATTTTCACAGGTAAACCCAGATTACGAAGAAGAATGCCAAGAATCCCGATCCTCTGTGAGTAGCGGTCAACAATTTAAAGTAAAATTGCATCTGTTGAGCCCTGATGTTATGCTACCTGTCTGTTGGTAGTATAAACAGCGGCCTGCAGTGGTACTTTTTTGGGGGGTGGCTGGCCTTGAAGGTCATAGATACAATTTTTAGTGACGGCAATGATAAATCTATGCGTTTTTTTGTAATCCCCTTGTTCAATTAGCAAACACTTGCCATTACCAATTTGCTCTCCATCTGTCATGGTAATAACAGCCTCCAGTATAGCAATTCCTCCTTCCAGTTCCCCTTGTCTGTTGTAGTGTCTCATTAAACTTGTATAGCTCACCCTTTCTAAAAAGTACCAATTGACATGACATTGTTCTGTGTATTAATAGAGTGCACACTGCAAAAAAAAAAATGCATGACGGGTTTTATAGAGTAACATACCAGCAATAGTGTATTGAAATACAGTGCATCTGACTGGAAATGCAGTACATGGTACTTTCAGATTGTGGTTATAGCAGTGAACACTATAAAGTGTTTAGTTTTCTTTTTAGAAAACACGCTCTCACAAATCAAATCCTTTAGTGACCCCGTAAGTTAGCTATGACAGGAAAATGTAAAATAAGCAACAAGTTGAATTCATTTTTGAAGCTTCAACAGGAAATATAAAACAAGATATCACATTGAGTGTCTTCAAAATATGGGTTGACATCTTAAAAACTAACGATTTTAATCATAAGAGAATCATACCAATGTCAGTTTTTTATGAAGTACTTTTACTTTGAACTCTCCCCTGCAATTTATGAATGTGAGTGGAAGGTTTAGTACAGTTTTTAAATAGACCAGCTTGGTTGTGAGCAGGGTAGTGTGACCTACAGAACAGACCTCAGGAATTTTATGCTCTGTGGCATGGCTTAAGTCTCCATTGCAATCTGTCGCTTGGAATATTATGTTTTTACACCACTAGGTGTCACCCAGTGTGATGGAAAATAGTAATTTATATCATAGCACCAGCACTGTAATATGAGTTTTTGCCTACAGATGGCACACGATCCATATTTATGTTTATGTGTTTTAACCTGGTGTACCTTCCAAACAGCTCCCTCAGCTGTAGGGCTTTCCATTTAACACACCATCTTAACCTTAGGCTTGGCTTTTCTGAAGAGAAGAACAAATTAAGAGGAGAAAAATTAGAGTCCTGATTGGCCCAGTTTTGCCACACTAATGGAGCATCTTATGCTGAGCTTTGAATCTATTCAGGCTCCACTGTGCTTAAGACAGATGAGAGACCCTTTTGTTTTCCAATTTTACCAAATTACCTCCTAAAACGTATTTTTAAAGTAATCCTAAAATCTGAATCACAACACTTAATTTTTATAGATCATTTTTTTTTACAACCTTTACATCTCGACATTATTCACATAGATTAGGTGATAGTATCCACTCCCACTATATTTTATGCTTGGGTTAAATGTTCAATAGTTTCATTGAAGATGGGGGTTTATTGACAGAGGAAGATTTGTCATAATTTTGACACATTTACTCACAAATAAATTATCATTTTTTTTTAGCACAAAACTTGGTATGATCACAAATTTGTGACTGGTTGCTTTAAGAGGCTCACTCCTCTCTGAACACCATAAACAAAGCCTATAAACGTTCCTAACATGATGTAAGGAAAAATGTAACATTTCTGTCATTGTGAGCTACACAGTGACAGTTTAGCATCAAAACCTGAAGTCCAGATTGTGCTGCTGACTTTTTCCTGTATCCTGCCTTTTCATTTTCAGGACTTTGCACAATTGTCTTTTGTTTTAATTTGTCCTTTAATTAAATAGGAGGAGCATAACTAAATAAGTCAGTGATGAAAACGCATGATAAATTAGTGGGGCTTTACTTGCGCATTTTCAATTTAGTGAGTGAAAAGATGTCTTTCAGTCCCTTAGCTCTGTCAAATTAAATATTTGCAGACATTTCATGTTCTACCAGACATCATCAAATGGTTGTTCTTGAAGTTCAAATTTAGCATTCCTGTAGCATTTGTACAAGCATCTTTTGTCACAGAAAATAAAAATAGATGGGTTCTTTTGATATGCTTTTTTTAACGTCCCTGCATATTGTTAATGTTTTCGAAAATCGCCATAGTTGTCCTTTTAATGGGTGTCCACATGAAGGAAACAAATGGACGAGTCTATAAACAAGATCAGTCAGTTTTTTTATTTAACCAGATACTCCAAATTCCCCTGTACAGTGCCACCTGGATAAGAAGTTCATGCCACTACAAGAGCATACATACACAGCAAAATCTTTAAATCCAAATGTGAAAATGTCTTTTTAAAGAAGTTACAAGAAATTCAGTGAATGAATCATTTTTTTTTCCGTCGCATATAGGGAGAGCAGTAGGCTGATCTGTGTCCTTGGAATCAAGGCTAGCTAGCTTGTCCCACAGGTCTTCACCTGAAGGATTGTGGGAATGTGGAGCAGGCTACCCAGCCAAGTTGTTTAAGCTGATACCCTGGCTTCTTTCAAGAAATTACTCGATGAGATCCTTGGATCAGATATCTGTCTTTCCTGTCATACAGACTGTATGGTCCAAATGGCCTCCTCTCACTTGTAATCATTCTTGTCTCCTTAGGTGGATTCCGAGCAGGAGGCCCTGAGAGCGCGACTGCGTACTGCCCAGGAGAAGGTGATGTACACTTTGGTGTCTGTGCCTGACGGAAATGACATCTCCTCCATCTTTGAGCTGGACCCTACCACACTGAGAGGGGGTGACTCGCTGGTGCCCAGGTAATTAGTCAAGTTATAAGGCTTTGTTTGGTTTGAAGAAACTATTCGCTTTCTGTGCAATTCAAGGAACAACGCATGCTAATAGTCCGAAAAATGTTTAGAAAAAAAATGCATTTATTAAAGAAATGAAGTTTTGACTGGGAAGAAGTTAACGGTTTATTCCAGAGAAAAAAAGGAAATGTGTTTCGGCTGTGGAGACTTCTCCCGAAGAAGGCTCCACATTCTTCTTCTCCCAAAGAAGGTTCCACAGCCGAAACATTGCGTTTCCTTTCTTCTCTTGCATGGAATAAACCTTTTACTTGTTCCTACATATGCTGACACAGCTACCTACCTAAATGCATCACAGCTCATATGAAATTGGTTAGGTTTAGCACAACGTGTTGTCAGGGGTATGTCTTCTGTTGATCCAATATGGATCCACATAATGTCACCCTTAATATTATACCACATATTCTGTGTGTTCTTCGTACATGTTTTTTTTAAACAGAGAACATACTACAGTTACATCTCATGTTTCTTTTTCATTGTCAACAGTTTTTTAATGCTTTTTGGAATGTGCTCTGTCCATGAAAAACTGTTTGCCAATTTAGTAGTGTGCTGATGTTACATGGTGTTGAAAACATATTGCAACCAAACCCCCCTGTTGATTCAACTGAGCTGAGTATTTGAATAGATTTCACTCTCAGGGGGTCTCTGCTTGGAGTTATTTTCCTGCTCCAGCCTACAAGATTTACTGATTAAATTTTCTTGCATGACTTTCCTGCAGAGCATGTGTATGTTACAACCAGCTAAAGATTTTTATATAGTTCAAGATCAATGTTTTTTGGTTCTTAAAAATGTATTATTGAATTCTGCTAGAGTATTCTATCTGTGTGTTTGATCTGGATTTGGGTTTTGCTAAATATTTATTGTACATCCCTTTTAAACAAAAAAAAAATGAGGACCGAATGTAAAATATTTAGGCCTATAGGCACCAAAAAAATAAAACTTACTGGTAATTTTTGCATTTTTTAAATGTATCTGAAGGACTCCAAATAAGCATCTCTTTTATTAGTTATGTTATCAGTACATTACGTCATTTCTGAAAGAGTTTTACCTCGGCATTTTCATAATGTTCAGCTCCAGAACCTACTGTAAACAAGAGGACCATGTTAAGAGCTGCGGCCCCACATATAAAAAAATGACTTGGGGATGAAGTGATTCCTGATCCTGTAGTTTGGAAGCGTGGCTCATAGCGATAGAAAGCCGGATGGATTCTGCTGCAGAAAAGACCCATTTACTGTTTAAAGTAGGACACCATGACAACCAGACAGCCTGTAGTTAAGGCACAATAGATTTGTTGATCCTGAAGATGTTGTAATGTGCCTTGTAAATCTTATCATATCATTCTTCTAAAAACAGAAGGCAGATGTTGTGCAATATATCACCCACATGAACAGACAAAATTACCTTAGCTTCATGTTTATTTCCTATAACTTTTTTTTTTGCTGTTGCTGGCTCAAGATATCTTATTTTCCTCCTTTTTCTGAACTAGCCATTTGCAGGACATGGCTATTTTAATTCACAGACAAAACTGAATCCGACAGAGTAATGTGCTGTGTGGCATAAAGAAACCCTTCATTATGTGATCACCCTGATGGAAGGATTAAGAGCTTAATTAAATGCATAGTGAAGGTGAAAAGTCGAGTGAAAAACATAGCAGTTGATCTTTAATCCACACCTCATTTTCCTTATTTGGACAAACTAATTAGCTGTGAACCCTATTTCAGAGACTGATGTCAGTGTTGAGAAATGCCAGAGGTTAGGCATGTATAATCGGGTAATGTATAATCTGACATACAACATGCTTATTTAAATCCTGGTCCTGTTAGAGTTTATTAGTGAGATCATGAAAATCTTCCTTCTCTCGCGATTTCTTTCTTGGTCACATGACCACCATCTGCTTTTAGACAGCTCTGGGAATTTTGTCCTTGATAAGAGGTGGGCAGGATGTCTTGGTATTTTTTCCAGTCATTATAATTGCAAGTAGACCATAATGACAGCCCACAGTCAATGGGCTGACTCATGGCAATCTTTGTTCTTGTTACTTTATTAATATTAACATTTGTTCATCTCCACGATAAGAGATGCCGACACTGCCTTCAGTGATTTTCAGTTCCACACCAAGCCATTATGTGATCTATATATTTTAATATTTATATGTCTATGTCTACTCTTCCAATTTAGCAAAGCTTCTGTATTTGCAACATAGCACTAAAACTATGCTGTTTTCAACTAGTTATGATATGCTACCATGTGTTCAATATGTGTACAGAGCTAAAGAATGAGGTGTTGCAAAAACCATTCTGTGCTGCAGTATCCCCTAAACAGATGGATGCCATTGATTCATGATCTCAGGTCTCAAAGTGGTAGCACAGACTAACAAGTAGACATAACCTCAGAATTTAACATTAAAGCTAATGGGAGCCATTCCTTCCCCAGATTTGTATGAAATTTTGGTAATAATCAATTATTCTTTATGGGGGACAATGAACAATTTGACCTTCACATGTTATGCATATAAAGAGGATAACCAGCTGTTATGATTTAATTTTGTTTAGCTGTGTCATTTCTCCCCAATACAATGGGCTTTTCCTAAAGAGTGTAGCAGATGGTGGCAAATTAGTGCTTAATTTAACAGAAAAATATAGAAATAACATGCAGTCAATTCTAACATGAATTCTGCCTAGAAATGAGAAATTCTGACATACTACGTGCTGACAGTAGAAACAGGTTTATATGGACTAGTTGCAACTTGGGCTTTACTGCTTGTTTTAATATAGCCAACAAGGAGTATGGGTTGCTACAGATACCCATTGATTGATTGAGAGCCAGTGAGGAGCATTCATGTGCGATTTTAAGTAACTTCCTGTTTCAGCTTGATGTACTGCATCATTTCCAAGACAACTCTCCTGGAAATCCTAAAGGAACTATTGTCAAGTACAGTAGTTGCTTGTTGCTGTTGGCATTCAACGATCTACAGTAACTCTGCATCTAAGAGGAGGGTAAAACTTTGGTAAAACTGCAGATCTGTTTCACAGATTTATGAAACCTGGTTGTAGCAGTTTCTGTTGTTCAAGAGAAGTCATTGTTTTGGCTTACTAAATTAAGTTAATTAGCTTAACTGACCTAATTGCCATCTTACATTTTCTTTAGGTCTTATTTGTATGTACTGCAAAAGCAGACACCTATTAAAGTAAAGGGATAGATTGAGGATTGCAACTATCACAATTGCAAGAACACTATTTTTATATTCTACTATGTCTACTATGTCATATCCACACATTTTCCGTTATATGAGAATCTGGACTACCTTCCAAACCATTTTTGATCAATTTTTATCTTAGCCTGCAATTATGAAATAACATAATTAAATAAACTATTAAGAATGTATTACCTAATTGTGCCAAACACCTGCATCATCTCGGTTGCAGAACTGTTTCACCAAAAGGCTGTGGGTAGGCCAAGCACAGTGTTTACACTGGTCTCTGGCAACATTTGGATAACTGCAGGGTTTAATGTCATTGTTTAATTAAACTCTAGCAGTCTACCTTGAACTGCTGCAGGTGTCTTAGTGATTTGTTGTTTTCTTTTCCATTTTTTAATTTCAAAGTTGTTTTAAGTAGAACACGGGAGATGTGCAATACAGTACATAAAGTTGGAAAGTTGTCTTCTGTTTATTTTACATGTAAGTTTTGAATGGTGGGCTTCTAGCACAATATCTGCAATTCATGTTTTGAAAAGCTTTATTTTCATTCATTTTTATCGGAGCACGGATATCCAATATTAGTGTCCCTTTTCTATAACTGAATCCTAATTTTGGGTCATCATGCACATCAGACTGTACTGAACTTTTAATTTCCAATAAAATAAGGAACTTAAAATTATAAAAAAATATTAAAATTAATAATGGAATATTCAGTTAAATGATAAACGCCCAATTTTAACATAAAAGGATCTTGACTTTCCAACCTATAAAATTAAGAATGTTTCCCCACATTTTAAACATATCTTTAATTTATACCATTACGCCTTTCATGTTACTGTACATAACTTAAAATGTTAAGGTCTGTGACTTTCTTCACAGCACGTTAAGTCTTCGATGCCTTTGAACCAATAGTTGTGATGAGGCAGTATGCAAAATACAGCATCTTCAAATTAAATTTTTACTTTTAAACATAAAGAACAGCTGTAGAAACACTTCAGTATTCTTTTGAACTCTAGGAAATGGTAAATACTACAGATATGGTTGAAGCTTTATGTTTGAAATGTTCTAGACATTGAGCAACCATGTTTTCGAAGGTAACTATTTTATTAATTTCAAGCGACGCTTATAGACGGCTTGGTGTAATCTTCAGAAAGTGAGCCCTTCTCACTTTTGTCGTGAGATGTTTCACATTTGAGATTATTTTTCGGTCTCATAAATCCAGAAAAATTTGATTTTTATTAAGGCATTTGTTTTCCAGGAATAATAGGATGCAGTTCAAAAATGCATCACAGTTAATGTCTACAGTTGTCAGACTGCTGTGACACTTTCTGGAAGATTTCATTCTTATGGCTTCATAGTTCTGAGTTATTATCAACTGGCTCTGTATTGTTTTACAAGGTTTTGTGCTCAATAGAGACAAAGTTTGCTTTTGGGGTAACGGGATCTTATTACACTTTGGATTCACTTCAACTGATGCTTTCATATTTGTAATTGATGGCTCTCCAGCTTCTCACATGATTTGGCTTGATGCTCACTGAATGTCTTAGTTGTCCATGTGTGAAATTAATTTCAGATTTGCCTCAAAAAAATATTTCACTCATTGTGTTAAGGAACACATGGCCTTTGTTACTTTGCCTTTTGGATCTGACTGCTACGCAAGAAGTAAATTGAATTTTTTTTATAATTTAAGATGATTAATTTAAGTACAGTATTTTATTTTGGGTAAACCGAATAATCTGCGAGACATTAGACCCTGCCTTAACTATTCGGCTGGTTTTAGTAAAAGACTAATTCAGAAAGGAAATGCTTCCTCTCTTACAAACTGTCACTGAAAGGCTCCTTTCTCCAATTCCTTTGCAATATGTTGAATTTTATACAACACAAGACTTGCTCTGGTGTTCTAGCTGTGAAAGGGCTAAGATTGCTCTGTGGAAGTTTAGAATTTTGTCTTGTCCCGAAAGTCTGTTTTCAACTTGATTTGGATCATTACTTTTGCTAAACACTGAGTTAAGGATAGATTATGTATAAATTGGATGCCTTTTGTATCTATGGTATGGAATGAAGTTTAAAAGTAAAATGTATATTTTACTTTTAAAAGATAGCTATGGTTTATTTAAGTTGAGGTAAAAGGGGAATATTTTCACAACATGTGTTGTTTCATTTTAAGGCTCCAGACATGTACATTCCTAGTGTTTTTCTAATGAATTAAAATTGTGCAGAGATGACTGTTTAATCAATAAATGAATAGCGAGCTTTTCCTGTTTTCTTAGTCCAGCTATTGTAAGTCATACTTAGTCAACTGTTTCAGGTAAAGATAACATTTTCTGCAGGCTTTTGTGGGCCAGCTGCAAGAAATGATTTTCTCTAACATTAAATTAATCTTTTCTAAGGAACTCCTACGTAAGGCTGAGACATCTCTGCACTAACACATGGGTTCACAGTACCAACAACCCCATAGACAAGGATGAAGAGAAGCCCGTTATGCTTAGAGTAAGTGGGCTGGTTTCCTCACCAACATCACTTTTTGTGGCTCTCAATTTAATTATCTGAGGCCTACTTACTCGTGTCTACTTGATGCAATTTAATAAAATCACAACCCACATCAAATGTTAGAAATGAACTTCATATGACAGCCAAGCCAAATTTTAATCTTGATAGGCAAGATTTTTAGACTTCACTGGTGTGTTTGAACTTAGCAGTATACAGTATGTTAAAGTCAGTAATTTAGAATTTATTTGAAAACACTGTGTTATTAAGAGATGTAGAATTAAGATTTGCATGTGTTCCCCTTTTGTCTATGCCTAAAAACATGTAATTTTTTTCAATTAAGATTGGCACATCTCCACTGAAAGAAGACAAAGAAGCTTTTGCAATTGTCCCAGTGTCCCCAGCTGAAGTGCGAGATTTGGACTTTGCCAATGATGCCAGTAAAGTGTTGGCTTCTATAGCTGGCAAACTGGAGAAAGGAACAATAACCCAGAATGAAAGGAGGTAAGACTCCCACATAGAGGCATATTGATTCAGCAACCTTGTTGAAAAAAGGCAGTTTATTATGAGAAGAGTTTGTTTCCAGAACCTAAAAGCTGTACAAACAGAGGAATTTCACATTTGTGCATTGGGAACAACAGAGAAGGAGAGCATTGCCTTAGCCAGATTCCCCTCCCAGTGGGATTAATGTCGTTTTCATCAGTTCTTTCTAGCCGTTAGGACTGTTAATGATTTAAAGTGAATCCTCTTACTTATGTCTCAGTGCTGTTATTCAGCGCCTTGCTCCAGATGCATTTTTCTGAGGGTTTCTATGGTTACGTCATGAACAATATTTCCCATAAACACTGTGAGTGCTTCTATCCGGAATCCATGGAGACCTTCTGTGGTTTTTCAGTCACATTCTGATGAGAAAAGTCCTCAGGGATTGCAACATTTAAAAAAAAAAAACAGCTGTACAAGATATAAAGGTAACCAAATGTAAAGGAATATTTACTTTGTGGCTATTCAAATTTTATCATTGTCCTTTACTATATTGAAGTTCTAATTGTTATTTTTGGGAGCTTCTTGACTTTAATTGTAAGTAAGCACGTTTTCAAAATTGTAAAACCCAACTGAAGCAGAACCCACTAAGTAGAAGCTTTTAAACATCACAAATTTGTTTTTTCTTGCATATTTAAAAAAAAAAAAATGTAGCTGTGTATCCAAACACCTGATGACACAGCATGTCAGCTGAAGGAAATGAGCATTTGTCAGAAATCAGACTGTGAACCAAACAAGCCTTTTAATCGGCTGTCTTATTCTAATGTAAAATCAGAGGAGAAAAATATTGCTTCGTGATTTTGTTTTTGGTGTTGTATTTACAAAGTGAAGATGAGTGATTTCTTTTTAGTTCGATTTGCTAGTGAGAATATTGATGCCTCTTCTGTCTGCCAGCCCTTTTCTGTTAATGGGAAGATTTGAACTGGCCAAGATAGTTGTCTCCTTCTCTTTCTTGTTTACACATACAGTTTGCCCGTCAGGCAAAAACACAAACTGGTAATAATGTTTTATCTTGCAATCGAAACCAACATTCATCGCACGTCACATCACTCTAATAGAGTGCGACAAAACTCTGTCTCACTGCTACATATCATTACAAACAGGTTTGTAACAAAGCTGCTGGAGGACTTGGTCTTCTTTGTTGTGGACATTCCGAATAACGGCCAGGACGTGCTTGAAATAATGGTCAACAAGCCAAACAGGGAACGGCAGAAGCTAATGAGAGAGCAAAACATCCTGAAACAGGTAAGCCTGCCTGTCTCAGTGGGATGTCCTTGTGATTCATGGTGGCTTGGCCATTTTAAAAGGGCTTGCATGCAGCGCACGTCGATCCTTGTAGTCCGGAAGTTGCTGTGATCTGGGTTTTGTCATTAGTCCACTGCAACCAGGTTTCCCCAAGCAGAGCTGTCAGATTTAGAATCTGGCGTCACTGGAGAATTTCTTGACTTGTTTCCCAACTGTGGCTTTAAGGGTTGTAGTGGTGAGCCAAGTAATTCATGGCAGTTGCAAGACTGGGGAATAAAATAGGTGCTGTTGCTGTGCTGCCCTCGCCTTACTGGCGACTGGTAACTGGCTTATCAGCAGGTGTTTCTTGTATGTGTGGTGTGTAGATCTTCAAGCTGCTACAGGCACCCTTCACCGACAGTGGGGACGGACCCATGTTGCGACTGGAGGAGCTGGCGGACCAGCGGCACGCCCCCTTCAGGCACATCTGCAGACTGTGCTACAGGGTCTTGAGGCACTCTCAGCAGGACTACAGGAAAAACCAGGTGCGCCTCAGGGCTTGCTCACATAGCCCCAGTGATTTCAGCACTGCTCGGTTAAACAAGCTAATATGCGCTTGGATGAACGATTTTCCACACAGCATGTATGCTTAATAAACCAAGAAATATACAGTAAAAGGTCTTTCATTCAGAAATGACTCTGATCCCGTATTTATTCACTTAAGATGTTTCAGGGATAAATTAGTTGTGTAAATAATTATCCAATGAATTCTAATGCAGCAGATTTTCTTTTGACATCTCTGTAATGGGCCTTGTATTTGCATATTGTGACTTGGGTCATTTAAACTTAAGCTGTTTCAGCAGTAGGAGAAATAAAATTGTGCCTTATAGGCGTAGTTTGTGTTAGTAATACTATCCCTTTATCTTCTAAGGAGTACATTGCTAAGCAATTTCGCTTCATGCAGAAGCAAATTGGATATGATGTACTGGCTGAAGACACAATTACTGCCTTGTTGCACAACAACCGGAAACTTCTAGAAAAACACATCACTGCTGCAGAGATTGACACCTTTGTCAGTTTAGTAAGAAAAAACCGGGAGCCCAGGTGAGCAAAGTATTGTTGTCAAAATGCATGTACTGTAAGAGCTGTATGATTTTAGCACATTTTTTTCTTACGTTGTACATGACACACAGGCATGGCTTTGAATCTTCATCAGTGCTTTAAATGACAAAAAGCACAATTTATGGGCCTATCAAAAAATGTAATACATTCATATGTGTAAGTGTTTTACATGAAGGCATAGAAGGCAGATGATTGCATGCTATTAAATGTGAAAACATTTCAGGATGCAGTCATGATTGGTGGCTTAATAATTAGAAAAATGTACAATATTACATTATGGAGTACCAGCATGTCTTTAATTTTAATTTTAAGGTGAAATTGCCCAATATCACATGGCTCAACAGATGTTCCCCTTTGTGCAGTTAGTATTCACAGCTGCAACACATTTAAGTTTGCTTCACATTACTGGGCTTCAAAACCCAAAACGTCCTTACTGTTTGTGACATCTCAATGTGACCACATATGTCTTTTTTTCAGATTCCTGGATTACTTGTCAGATCTGTGCGTGTCAATGAACAAATCGATTCCGGTCACCCAGGAGCTCATCTGTACTGCAGTCCTGGACTCTGCTAATTCAGACATTCTTATTGAGACAAAGTGAGAAACTGTTACTGTAGGTGGTTGTGTTACAATAATTTGCCACTTGAGTGGATATAATGCATTCTCTTCTGACCCATACCATGAAATTAGTTCAACTCTGATATTTGTTATTGTGTGAGTTTGGCTGCTAAGACTGAGGTAACAGCTAATGTACTGTACCCATTGGTGAAAGCTTGTGAGTAGCAATTAGTGTACCAACCACTTTCTGACTCACTTTTTCAGCACATTTGATAAACTTCGGTCTTTACATATTTTTGCCTTTGCATTAAGTTGTAATTTATCCCCATTTTGCACTATAGTATAGTATAATCTGTGATGTACAGTACAGCGTAATATAAACACCACATATGCTTTTGAGGAGTGACAAACCTTGCTTTTACATTAAGCAGATAAAATTCTTTAACATGCCATTTCAAATGCCATCTACTCTACAGAGTTTTTTTTCACATGCTCATTTCATAAAGAGTATTTAACAAGTATTTAGTGTTCTCCAATTATAATTAGCAAGATCTTTCATCTTATGTTCTTCACAATACTAGTATCTTTGCATGATAGGCTGATAAATAATAAATACATTTTAAGAGCTGATGATACTCTTCACGCAGGTTATAAAGGTTTTTAAAGGAATTTCTTATTACATATACGTTTTAAACCATTCAAATAACTTATCCTCACAGACCTTGACTGGTACATACAGACTTGTCACATAAAGCCAAGATGTTTTACCAGCAGGACACTAAAGAATAATTTTAACTTTTATTTCCACGAGCATTAAAGGATATATTAGTCTTCATCCACTGTAATTAGTTTTCTTAGTGCAGACATGTCTTGGTGTTACATTTTCAAATTTTCTTTTTTTTCCCCCACTGATCAACTAACAATAAAGATGGCAGTCTATAGCATAACCTAATAGTAGTGACTGAAACTGATGGGTTATTTACATCTTTTTAATATTTTATTTTCTGTGTTTGGTCTTAATCATGGAACCTGAGCTTGGTTATTAAAATATAAAATGGCACCAAGCAACAGGGATGCATTTTCACACCTTTGTCATTTTAAAGTTTAAATGAAAGTTAGGGAAAATTGTATAATTGTTAACTAATATCTGGCCCATCACATTGCACAGCTGGGTATTTTAAAAAAATGTCAGTGGCGGTGCATCCTTTTGCCTGAAGGCTAAATTATGAAATTATTACATTTTTATGAAGTTGTAATTTATCCCTGTTTTGCACTGTAGTATTCATATGGATCCTGGCAATAGTAATTTCAGTATTCCATGATTATAACCAAGTATGTTAAGCAACATATTTATGTTCAAGACTTCGATTCAGCTTGTAATGAGCTTATCTACAGTGTGATATTCTCTGGTTTCTAGTCACAGGCCGAGCTTTGAGGCCTGAGCTGTTCAGATTGCTATTCACAGTGAGTGAGATCTGCTTTCCCAATGCCTCACAGGTTGGTGCTGTCGCGATTCGAGATTGAAGGTATCCCATGTGGGGACAGCCCCCTGGAATCGGAGGAAGATGAAGAGGAGGTGTGGTTATTTTGGAAGGACAGCAACAAGGAGATCCGCAGCAAGAGCATTCGCGAGCTGGCCCAGGATGCCAAGGAAGGGCAGAAGGAGGACCAGGAGGTCATTAGCTACTACCGGTGAGCAGTAACCCAGCAAAGGAGACGCGTTGTTGCTACGTTGGAGAATGGAGCCAGACCCTCAACCCTGTAGTCTGGCATTTAAAAAACTCACTCACCATCTCCTGCTGAGATCTATGTGCATTCTTTCTCTTCATGATACTAACATCTGATTTGCTAGTTGTGCAGTAAATTGGTGGCACTTTCAGGATTTGGTTGCTTTGTGTGCAGACAGCAGGTTACACTATATTGTTTTCACCCTGTGTGCCTGCATGAGATTTAGTTTTATATTGCAGGATTGATAACGTTCAGCCATTTTTCTACTCATGTGGAAAACATTTTACTTCATATAATATTTCAGATCCCAATGGGGAAAAAAAAACAATAAAATGTGAAAGTTTTATTGAGTGGAAGTGGTCTTAGACTATAGACACCATTCTTATTTTTCCCTGGTGTAAGATAACGTTTCTGTCTTTGCAGGTATCAGTTAAACTTGTTTGCTCGAATGTGTCTGGACCGTCAGTATCTGGCCATCAATAAGATTTCCAGCCAGCTGGATGTTGATCTCATCCTCCGCTGTATGTCGGATGAGGACCTGCCCTTTGATCTCAGGGCATCCTTCTGCCGTCTGATGTTACACATGCATGTGGATCGTGACCCCCAAGAGCAGGTTACCCCAGTCAAGTATGCCCGTCTGTGGTCAGAGATCCCTTCCAAAATCGCCATTGATGAGTAAGTGCTGTTTGTGAAATTAGGAATTGATCAGTTAGGTCTTGAATCTAAATGCTGTAAGCTCTCAGTGCCGCCTTCTAAACAAGACTTCTCCACCCTGCCAGTTATGACAACAATGGAACTTCAAAGGATGAAATCAAGGAGAGGTTTGCCCAGACAATGGAATTTGTGGAGAGTTATTTGAGAGATGTCGTTGTTCAAAACTTCCCCTTTGCGGACAAGGAAAAAAATAAACTCACCTTTGAGGTATGTTCATTGACAAAAATCTGTATTGCTGTCTTGGGAGTGGAATGAACGTTGCAACGTTAAAAAATGAACTAAGAGATAGACTAATCACTTTTTTGTTACTTTTTTTTCTTTCTCAAGGTGGTGAATTTAGCCCGAAACCTCATTTATTTTGGGTTCTACAATTTCAACGATCTTTTGAGATTGACCAAAATCCTACTGGCTATCTTGGACTGTGTCCATGTCACTACAATCTTTCCAATCAACAAGTTGGAAAAGGGAGATGAAGCCAAAGGTAAATGTGAAGTGAGAGTTTGGTTTTAAAATCATGATTTTGTGGCTTCTGACAGTCAGTTGTATACAGTATGTCAGTACTAATAGATAAGCCTTTTTTTTGCTGTTGGGGTGGGGGGGGGGTATATGTTTTAATTTGGATAATAAGATTTCATTTAAGTTATGTACCTTTTCAATATATGGTATTATAAAAGATAGCTACTCAAGTATCATGCACACAAAGTTGTTCTTTTTGTTGTTTTCAATTAGAAGATTTTTGTTCACAAAACCTCCGAAATGCATTTAGGATGTAATGTTTCCCTAAGAGTCTATCATATACAGAGATTATTTTAATTATTGCTCAGGATTACTAGCTTGTGTTCAGGGGGGGGTATGCTGTGTTTTGAAGGAATGAATTGTATGTCAATTGGAAGTTGTGTGCTTTTCACCAGGTGTTTCTCATAGTAAGGAATCGTGTTTTCCAGCAAGTTTAGTCAACATATTCATCACAGAATTATAAATCTAAAATGCACCTAAAAGCATCAAGTGCCATATCATTATTTTATATAAAGCTACATAATTGTCAAGTATATGTTCCGCTATATACTGTGTATATATATATATTAAACAGCATTTAAAAGGTTTCCATTCCATTCAGATCAGTGTTACTGAGAGCTTCCCTCTGTACACAGGCAGCAATGTCATGAGGTCCATCCATGGAGTGGGGGAGCTGATGACCCAGGTGGTTTTGAGAGGAGGGGGGTTTCTCCCAGCATCCACAAATAATCCCCCAGATGGGGATGTTGTTAAAACACAGACTGAACCAGAGAAAGAAGACATCTTAGTCATGGACACCAAGCTGAAGATCATTGAAATCCTCCAGGTTCAGAATACTCTCTCTGCTCAGTTTTCTTTTATTTATTTTCCTCTAAACAGTCCGTTTGTGTTCTGTCTGTATGTGTACTTCAGAATTTATCTAAAGAAATACTAACTTAGATTCTTTTTCTAACAGTCAGTTCCCATGAGCAAATTGCTATGCTTTCACCATTAAGCAGAAAGTCTTAATCATTAATATGTTTAAAGTTTCTGGTGAGAAACATATTTAGTGGTCAGTATGAAGATATTATCAAAAAGTGATTTCGAATCAAAAGTAGAACTCTAATAATATTAATTGCTTACACTTATATAGCACTTTTCTGGACACTCCACTCAAAGCACTTTACAGGTAATGAGGACTCTCCTCCACAACCACCACCAATGTGCAGCATCCACCTGGATGATGCGACGGCAGCCATAGTGTGCCAGAACGCTCACCACACATTATTAGGAGGCCATGATTGGTAAGGGCCGATGGGAAATTGGCCCTTACCCATAGTAAGTCCACTTTACCCATAGTAAGTCCATTAGTTTTTGAATCACTGCTTGGGTTAAACACGTTTACATCCTCTTTTGCAGTTCATTCTAAATGTGAGGCTGGACTACAGGATATCATGTCTCTTGTGCATCTTTAAACGGGAGTTCGATGAAAGCAATTCTCAGTCAGACCTGTCTTCAGGCAACAGTCAAGATGGACACAACAATATGCAAGGTCAGGAGAATGACATAGCATAGTTCTCATGTCTGTACTGTAGAGATGTTAAAAGGTGATGAGGGCACTCAGAGGAAGGCCTTTTAAGTTGGCTGTATATTTTGATTTTGGCACATTACAGACAATTTTCAAATCAATTACTGGAACTTGGAAATGTTTCTTCTTATTTAAGTTTGTTTTTCACTTCCTTAGGAGCTCTCGATTTTGAACACATCGAGGAGCAAGCGGAGGGGATTTTTGGCGGAAGGTGAAGTAATTCATATACTGTTGCTGTAGCTCTCCAAAAATATGGATACATTTAATTGGAGATCTGAAACACTATGCAGGGAGTTCCTGGTTTTCCATTTAAAAAAAATATTTTAAAATGTTCTGCAAATACACAAATGTGCAAGAATGGTTTCCCTGAAGCCTCTGAAATAGAGGGTGTTAGTGCAGGTACAGTTGAAGATGGCAAATGCTGTTGATCATCCTTTTTGCTACAAAGCACAAGTCAGCTTGCAGGTGCAGGATAGCAGGATGAGATGCTAATCCAAAGATGCAGTGAGCTTGGGTCATGCATGTTAACAAAAATGTTGTTAAACTTTTGGAGGTTAGTTCTGTACAGTCCCAGGTGCTTCACTGTGAAACTGGGGAGGGCTGATCTCTGCTAGTTTTAAATGGCTATCCATTGTCTGGAACTATGCAGCACAGCTTCTCACTCATAGCAGCTCTCTTTAGTGAGGAGAACACACCCTTGGACCTGGACGACCATGGAGGGAGGACATTTCTGCGTGTCCTGCTGCATCTCACCATGCATGACTACCCCCCGCTGGTGTCCGGGGCTCTCCACCTGCTCTTCAGACACTTCAGCCAGAGGCAGGAGGTCCTGCAAGCATTCAAACAGGTATCTGTATTCCCCGTGTGCTGCAGCTAACTCATTCTCTGATGGAATATTCCTGGAAAGAAAAGGTTTCCCAATCCCGTCTCACTAACCTTAGATCCAGATATTCTGATCATAACGTAAGTCGTCGGTATTGGACCTTGTGTGAATGTATTATGTGTTTTTTGCAGTAATTTCTAACTAAGCAAAGACTCCTCCGCCAGGTTCAGCTCCTTGTCACAAGCCAGGACGTTGACAACTACAAGCAGATCAAGTCGGACCTGGATCAGCTGAGGTCCATTGTGGAGAAGTCAGAGTTGTGGGTTTATAAGCGACAGGGTCCTGATGAGGGAATAGACGCAGGAGATGGGCCAGCTGGTGACACGGAGCGCAAGACAAAGGTAACGCTGGAAGCGTTCCTTGTTCAATCAATACTGGCCAAGTCCGCTGTGTTGAAAGCAGTTTACGTTTAACCACTTTCAGTTTATATGATTATCCTACCCTTGAGAACATTAAGCTCAACCTTGAGCATTGTTTTAGCTTGTAGTAGTCTCGCACCATTTTTTTTGTTCATATTTGTGTAGACATAGAAAAACAAAACATAAAAATGGCTTAACTAATCACCAAACCGTATTTACTTTAAGCATGAGATAAATGGGAGTGCAGTTGGACTTAAGCAAGGAATTCTGGGAGTCATTGTTTTTTTTATGTATCCACAGCCTGGTTTTAATAACATCAGATATGTTATGGTTTCCAACACAGGGTAATGTATTCCTATACCAATGATTAAACAGTTAATTTACTTAAACTGTTAAGATGTTCGGATGGAGTGCCCTTAACTCTCTAAACTGAGTCGCTCCTCTCTCTTTCTGTTCACTTGTTTAGATTTTGAGTGAAAACATGCTTTTTTAGTTTGTTGTTCATTGCAGGGAGATGCAAATGCAAGTGGTTCAGATAAAGCAAAGAAGCCCGAAAGCACCAGCAGCTATAATTACAGAGTAGTGAAGGAGGTATGTTTTAATGGCTCATTGTGTCAAGCCAGTACATAAAAGCTTACCAAACATTTAACACTTGGTTCTTTTTTGATGCATGACAATTTCTTTTCAGCTCCCTGCTAAATGAAAACACTTACTCTGCAGAAGGTGTCCCTTAAGTATTAATTCTCTGCCTCAATATTGAGGTTGCAGTGCTTTTTATCCTGAGAGACATAAGTGATTTTCTACCTTTCCATCACACTGTATCCCAGTGAATTCCAGCCCTTTCATGAGTTAAACTGCCTTCATGATCCCAGACAGAACCACACAATTTAGGAGATTTTGAAGACCTTCAGCCACTTCACTGTTCAGAACTACCCCCCCCCCCCTCTGCAAATCCTCCACATTCATTCATTTATTAAAAACCATAAACCCCTGACCTGTTGTATTGTATTCATTTGTTAATGAGTTAATGACACCTCTCCCATTAGATCTTGATCAGGCTCAGTAAACTGTGTGTCCAGGAGGGTTCATCTGGCAGGAAGAGCAAGAAACAGCAGCAGAGACTCTTGAGGAATATGGGTGCTCACACAGTGGTACTGGAGTTACTGCAGATCCCTTATGAGAAGGTAGGGGGCTGCATTGTGGGCTCATCTCTGTAAGAGCTGCTTTTGACTGGATAAGTCCTACCTAGATTAGACAGTGGTATTTACCACCTTGTAGCATGACTTTGTCAGTTCTTGGAAGTTAATAATTGTTGGGCCTAGCCAGTACTGGTATGGAAGAGGTATTACAAAAAACAGTTTGTTCATGTACATGGAGTTGGTTGATCAGTAGGTGACAACCTTCTCTTCCTTCTGGAATCAAATTTACAAAATAACAATGCCCTATGTTTCCCAGAATGAGCTGTTAAACCAAAGTCCTGACTATTTGGTTATTTTAAGATTCTGCGTTAACCTGTCTCCTTTCTGAATTTTGCTTGCAAAGCTGTCCTTCTTAAATTTCCACTGGATCTTGCCTTCCTTCTCCACCTGATCTGTGTGTAGTGACTGCCACATATCACCTAGGTGACGTGGGAGAGCTATTGTGTTCCTTCTGAAAATGGCTCCAAGTTACTTAGGCGACATGTTTTTAATTGCCCTTTAGGCTTAAACGGCAGAAATTTAGATACTCGAAAATGTGTTCTGCATCTCTGGCAGGCAGGTGGTTGTGAACAGTCCAGTGTGCGTCAGTAATGGTTGTTTGTGTTGGCTGCAGGGGGAGGACATCCGTATGCAAGAGATCATGAAACTGGCTCATGAGTTCCTGCAGAACTTCTGTGCTGGGAATCAACAGAACCAGGCGCTGCTTCACAAACATATCAACCTCTTCCTCAACCCAGGGGTACGCAGCACCAGGGGATGGGTTCTTCTGGGTGAACAGCAAAATAGAAAGTGCTTATAAAAGTTGTCGGTAGTACATATATACAGTATAGTCTCATGCTGCAAAAGATGCAGAAAATGTGACATTTCAAATGAAACTGAGATTTTAGTTTCATGTCATTTTAAACTTTGAATATTCATTAAAAATGTGGGGCCTGGCTTAATTTCACTGGTCAGTTACTCATGACTAGAAAATAGCACCACTAGTGGTATGAGACCAGTTCTTGTATAGTTCTATTCTTTCAGACATTGCTGTTAACCAGTGGAGGACTTTGTCGTGTTCCATTTTGAAATTGGATAAACCATTTTTTTGTTATTGGCAAACTGGGCTTCAGCTTTCATTAAATTAAGAAATCATTAGGATTTGAATATGGATTATGATATCTGCTGTCTTACTTAACAGGATGATCAGGTCCAAATGATTATTATTTAGACTCCTAAAAGAATACAACCAAAGGTCTTCAGATTCCTCAGATTTAGGTATTGCTGCTTATTTCTGTGACAAGCTGATGTTCTGAACTGTTCTGTTTCTGTTTATCTCAGATCCTGGAAGCTGTGACTATGCAGCACATCTTCATGAACAATTTTCAGCTGTGCAGTGAAATCAGCGAGCGCGTGGTGCAGCACTTTGTCCACTGTATTGAGACCCACGGCCGAAATGTCCAGTATCTCAAGTTCCTTCAGACCATTGTCAAAGCAGAAGGGAAGTTCATCAAGAAGTGCCAGGATATAGTCATGGCTGAGGTACGCTGACCCTTCATGTGACAAGACAAAACATGACTCCATTTCCTTGCATTTAAAGAATCCTCTTGCTTTTGTATAACAAAATACATTGTAATGGGTATACTTGAGTTTTTTTTTTTACTTTAATCTGTCTTTTCTCACAGGCAATGAATACTTACATTTTGTATTCTAGGTACCAGAGAGTCCTGCCCACTTCAAGCTGACAAATACTTAGAAAGTGTATTGAATTGGATTTCCCACCACTTTTTCTTTGAGCAGTTCCTGTAATATGTTATGTATAGCTTTATAAAGCTAAATAAGAAATACTATAGCTATTTGAATGATGCAGTACTAAAATGTTATAGATGGGAAGACAAAAGAAGTAAAGAGTAAAGGTGTACTGTGTAGCATCTGTATTGAAAAAAAACAAAAATGTTTTGTAGCTGGTGAATGCCGGAGAGGACGTCCTGGTCTTTTACAATGACCGGGCCTCCTTCCAGACCCTCGTGCTGATGATGCGCTCCGAGAGGGACCGCATGGACGAGAACAGCCCCCTAATGTATCACATCCACCTGGTGGAGCTGCTGGCCGTGTGCACAGAGGGCAAAAACGTCTACACCGAGATCAAGTGCAACTCGCTGCTCCCTCTGGATGACATTGTCAGGGTGGTGACGCACGAGGACTGCATTCCTGAAGTAAGACCTCTGGCTGGGTTGTCCTGAAAGTGTAAATCTGTCCGCGCATGCCTCTGGTTTCTCTGCATCTCCAGAAAGATTAGCAGTGGTTAGGGTGGTGGCACATGGAAAATGAAAAGATGTCATACAGTTGAACTACTGTCCAAATAAAGCCTTATTTAAGGCTGTTGATTAGTGTTTTAAAGTTAAATGTGAGTTAGGAGCATGCACAGGGTCTGGAATATGGATTGGTTGCTAGCGAGCACAGAATGTTAGATTTCATTTTAGACACCTCAGGGAAATTGCCCTCTCTATCCACCCATTAAGTGAAAGTTGCTGGTAAGAGTCACCGTAGACTTGTAGCCTATACCTGGAATGTGTGTTGCACGAGAGGACTACATCTGCATTCGATACCAGTGACTTGCAGAGCTCTGCCCACACCATAGAACAGTTTACGTGATTATTGTGTAGGTGAACTATGTCCAGAGCATAGCAAATCTTCATTTAAGTAAAATCTTTAGGTTTTCTGAGGAAATATTTGTAAGACTTCATGTATCTGTATAATGTAATGACTACATCGATCTAAACTATGCATTATTATATGGACAAATTCATTATTTTGCATTGTTTAAAGGTTTATGTAACCTTTCAGATCCATGTTATACTGGAAGGCATAAGATTTTATAGAAAAGGTGCAGGCTTTCACCTTAAGATGTTAGAAATAAAGTACTTAATTTGAAAAGATGGGGAAAAAATTGCTAGGTAGAGGATTTGTACTCGCAGAATATTGTATGTTAGACATCTAACTGCAGACATCTCACTCTTTTAATGAAATTAGTGATTGATTATTTTCCTAGGTGAAAATTGCATACATCAACTTTTTGAATCACTGCTATGTGGACACTGAAGTGGAGATGAAAGAAATCTATACCAGCAATCACATGTGGAAACTTTTTGAGAATTTCCTGGTTGACATATGCAGGGTAGGTGTGAAATCCTTTATGTGCATATTGTGAATGTTAGAATTAATTCTGCATTCCATGTGTATCTTCCAGTCTCTTTTCGATTTCTGTCTGTAATTCTATGTAGAAGGATGGGTACTTCAGGTACATGGAAGTTGTTGTGAACTTGAGTTATGTTGCAATAATAATACCATGTTAACGTTTTGTAATTGGTGTACGTCAAACACGATATTGTAACCAGAAACACCTTTGCATTTCTCAAATAGTTTTGTAGTTTTGTTCCTCGAAGCATTGAAGAATTTTTGAACAAATATTTAGGTTTTCAAGTCATAATGCCTAAAGCAAAATAAAGCTGATTGTCTGAAACATGACAAAATGACTCGGTGAAACCCTATTGGAGAAAAATGCACTCCCTTTTTTCTATGTGTTGTATTGTTATATTTACACACTGAACTAGTTGTGTAATTGCTTTATTTTGGTCAAGCTACTAGCTGCCCTTATTAATAGCCCCCCCCAAAAAAACAAACTGGTTTGTTAGCATGTTTTCTCACCAAGTGGTGAGTACAGTGGTGAAAGAGAATGAAATGTCAGCTGTTCAAGAAGAGTCTGTTTTCACCCTTTGAGGTCTGCAACAATACAAGCGACAGGAAGCACGCAGACATCATCTTGGAGCGCTATGTGACGGAGACAGTGATGAGCATTGTCACCACCTTCTTCAGCTCCCCCTTCTCTGACCAGAGTACCAGTTTACAGGTAACCCGGTTCGCATGCCCTCGGAACAGACTCCGTTTAGCAATCATGAAGTCACAGTCCTAAAAACCAAAATAGCCACCACTTTTCCAGTACTGTAAAAATGTCCTTTGAAGGTCTGAGGACTTAAAAAAAAAAAGATCGAGATTGATGAAAACTTGTCTATGAAACCAGTGTCATAAGGTCAACATTTCAACACACTTACATTTCTAGAGATGGTGCAACTTTTTTCCACTTCATAAGTGTTCCTTTCATTCAGCTGTAATACACAAGATTAAGTAAATAACACAAGATTTGGTTTTATCCATGCTCTATTATCTTATATGGCAGTGCAGCTTAGAGAAAACAACTCAACCACAGTTTTTTTTTTCTTGTAACAGTAATTCTGCGTTAGATGTACGTGAGAGGCCTAACAAGAATGCCTGTTTTGTGCAACACTTTGTCCTCTGCGCTCATGAGACGCACATGGATTGAATTTTATTACTGAAATAATTTACATTGCAGGCAAACCTTTCTTTTTCATGGTCTTATGGGGATTCTCTGGAGTTCTCCAAGCTAATATACAGTTTCTTTTCATGTAGGTCTTTCGTAACATATATGTAAGTATGAATCTGCTGTAACACCATAGACTGGAAACCCCATATGCTTTGTATTCCCACGTAGCTCTCCTTTAAAACTGTTTTCCTTCCTTTATACAAATTTAACTTGGAAACAGTTCCTTACTGATAATTGCATTTTCTTAGATTTAAAAAAAACTTCTGTTTTGTTAGTTGTTACGATGACTGATTTATATTAAATGCACACAGGCCACTGTTTAAATGTAATCGTACCTCAGATTGTGTTAATGCCTGTATTACAACATGAATTGTGTACCACATACTCTGTGGTAATTAAGTGCTTTATTTTGGAAAGAAAACAATTGAAAGCAACCTTTTCTGGAATTGAAAAGGCTGTTTTAAAATCGCTTTAGTTAGCCAAAATGTTTTATGTACCCCTCCATTCAGCGGCAGACTTAATTGTGAAAAATATCAGTTGAAGGATGCAATTCAAGTAAACTTTAAAAATTCTGTTTGAGTGTAAAGCTCTCGTGAAAGAGAGTAATGAGATCCAGTCTCTGGAGTGTCTTGTTTCACTCTTAAACTATAAATAAACCACATCAGTTGATCTCAGTGTAAGGTCTGAATGATATATTTCAGTTAAATAACCCGGTGTCAGGTCTTTAAGCGCTTTAAGCACAAGTAAAATAATTTGTACTTTTCGATTCTGTAATGCACCAGCAGCCAGTACAACCATTTCAACACATCAGTGCTCTGGATGTTTTTTGGCATTTCAGCATCAGCACTCCACAATACTCCAAAAAGACATGAATGATAACTTGAAAGAACAGGAAATAAAGCATTGCAGTAGACATTCCGCTAATGGAAAATGTATTTAAACACGGCCAGATGTCAGATTGATTGAAACAGTATATAACATACTGTATTGTTACTTAAGTCTTCCTCTGCTACTGTTTACCAAATGTACAATACGGTGCTCTGCCTTTGGGGTCCTTTTTGTGCTTTTTGAATGATACACAATCAAAATTTAAATGAAAGAATGGGGGACTGGAAGTCAAAATAGAAAAACATTACTGAAAGAAAACAAAAATACTTTGAGAAAAATACATTCCCATATGGTTTCTTCCAGCATTGTTGTTAAAACCAACTAAAAGGTGCATTCTTCATGGTCCTTTTTTTCCCTTTCGTTTTCTTTTGATTTTGGAATTTTTGATATTTATTTCCCTTAAAATTTGAATAAATATGTTTTGATATGCAGGGGTTTCACACAGTATATAATCCAATTTAATAAAGGGGAAATATATAGCCTCTATATTTTTTTCTTTCCTGATTTGAGCAAAATTCTAACACTAAAGTTAGGATAAATACAAACTCAAGATCAGTATTGGTCACATGTCCGATAATACATTGGATGTTACATGCCTTTTTGTAAGGAATTCAAGTACTGCCATTCACATTTCAACCTTTAAGTTTCATTTTGTTTGCATGGTCAGTTCCATACATGTAGCTGTGTATGCTGTAACTGGTTTTCACTGGATCAAAAATGTTTAGGCTGTTTTAAAAGTCAGGTTTTCCTGTACTCGGAGGCTCACAATGGAAATACATGCATTGGAAATACATTGTTTTAAATGAAAAATGCACATAGTGAACAGAATAGTCTAAACTGGGGACTTTGGCCTAGTTAGAAACAACCTTTTGGCCAGAACCTCCTACCCAAATTCCTGAAGTTGAAGAATCTTAAGTACTTTACAAACCAAGCCACACAGGGCAATCACACAGGATTGTACAGTGGTGGTTTGACATTTTAACCCTTTTTCTTTCGTAACAGGCTTCGATTCTGGGGAAAATAACAGAGGTATTTTGAAATAGTTTCTCCAGCAGTGAGTGCACAGGGTGTGGTCTGGTTATGGTGGTAGTGACACAGATGGTATGGCACTGCTGTAGTAGGTCTGAAGGGCTGTAAAAGAGAATTGTAGTGCCAAGTTTTCTACAAAACGTTTTCTATTTTGAACTACATCTGTTATTAAAAGCTGCTTCAGTGCCCATTTTAGCAGTCCTACAGGCCTGCTAGACAGCAAGTGTTGATACCGGCTTCTCACAAGTTTGGGAGAGGCCCTGTTAAATGTCCACTTCTTGTACATGCTTTTAGATTCCAGTAGAATTCTACAAAGAAGAGAAATCCCTCTCCCTTTTAGGATTTTGTGGATTACAGAGCAATGCCATTCTGTTACCAAGAATTCTGGGCAATTTAAATTAAGTATCAAATTCTTAATGTGTTAATCCATTATTTTACTAAATCCTGAAGTTAGTTATATTGATTATTGAAGTTTCTGATTGTACATATCAAAAAGGGTGTAACAAATGCTCAGAATATTTGGAACATTGTCAAAGTAAAATATTTTCTTTGTTTTCTAAATGCTAAATACTATAATTTTAATTTTCTAGACTGTCAGTACAAATCAATTGGTTGATTTGTAAGCAATATGCAAAAAGTCTTTGTACTGTGCATAGTCGATGCAGTACTGGTCTTCTAAGCAACTACTTTACAACTGAAAGTAGGAAGTAAGTAGTTTATTATTTTGGATGTTTTCACTTGCATCTTGTGGTGTTTGCTGTTGTTTAAGTAATGTGATTTCTCTGAAGTGGCTCTGTTCTCACTTGGGGTGACTGGTACAACAATAATTGTAATAAGAAACTTAACACACAGGAAGTGTTCTAGTTCCATACACAATTCCTGATATTCACATGAAACCTGGATGAAAACATGAAACTTTAAAAAAAAAAAAACTTGGCAGTTCCAAAACTGGGTGGGTTTGTCCTTTCAAAACTTGAATACAAAAAGAAATACATACCATAGCTCCGAAGAAGAAAAATTTGTTTTTGTTTTTTAATGTACGGTATCTTCAGTGTATGACATTTCTTTCCCTCTTTGGTTGAAAAGTATCATTGATTGATCATTTTCCAGGCCTGTGGTTTTTATTTTCTTCTTTGTGTATGGCAAAGCGACAGCAGTAGCACAACTCAGAGCAGGGGCTGGTGTGGGTGTTCCGGGATTCCTCTCTAAAATCCCTCATCTCCTCTCTCCCCAGACTCGGCAGCCAGTGTTTGTGCAGCTCCTGCAGGGTGTGTTCAGGGTCTACCACTGTAACTGGCTGATGCCGGTCCAGAAAGGCTCGGTCGAGGGATGCATTAAGGTGCTCTCTGACGTGGGTAAGACGCTTGGCAGTCTTCATCCTGCAGGGGTGAATAGTACTGAGCTGGAGAAGGTCCTCCTTTATCTAAAGCCTGCAGTGGATTTTCTCCATGTTATCTGCTGGAATTTCTCAATGTTCAAATGAATCGTTCTTTTCCAAACCTCTGCTGTCCCAGAGCATATTAAATTTATCCTTAATTCTTTACTTAGTTGTAATATTAGCCTAAGGCATATGTCTCTCTTTGTTCTCCTGTGTGTTATTTCAATGAACATAATGCTTGATTAAATAGTGATTTATTGTTTTTTAATGTTTTCCCTACTTCCGGAGTCTAGGGTTACAAGCAGACTTTGCTGTTTCCCGTCAGGTTTGGTTCAGTATTGCTAAACTCATGAGCTCCTTGTAACTGTAGTAAGCATTACTACCAAACTAAGCGTACAGAAGTTTATTAAATGAGGAAATTACCTGACTTTTGAGAGGGATGTCAGAAACCAAACTACTAGCTACTTGCACCCCAGCTTTACCCCACGCCAGAAATTGTCATCATTCCAAGTGTTATTTCTCAAAACTGTCATTCACAAATTACTCTCTTTTCATATTTCGTCTCATACATCCCTCCTCCAACTCATCTCTTGCACAGACCCCTTGGGTAACTCCTCACTGTGCATGAAGGTCCTAATGTCAGTCACTGGTTTTTGCTTTTTTGATGGACTGGTAGCAATGGCACGAGTGTACAGTTGTGTGTCATCCTGTATGTACTGAAATGAAAGAAGGCATGTTAGTGCTCAGCAGTATTATTTCTGTCATGATGGTCAACCTTCACAGCTGTGCACAGGCCCCACAGTCACTTGAAATAGTCAAGGTAAAGATTCAAATATACCATTTAACTCTTTTCTGTTATGTAGCCAAAAGCAGAGCTATAGCCATTCCTGTGGACCTGGACAGCCAAGTGAATAACCTGTTCCTGAAATCCCACAACATTGTCCAGAAGACAGCCATGAGCTGGCGGATGTCGGCCCGCAACGCAGCACGGAGGGACTCTGTGCTGGCTGCCTCCCGAGACTACAGGAACATCATAGAGAGGCTACAGGTATGTGCTCCTGTATCTGCTGAAAGAGACGTTCCTCTGTCTCTGGAATTTGAAATACCTATTCTATGGGACAAATCCTGCAATGCCCCCACTCAGCAATGCATGCCTGACCTGTAAAAAATACTTTTTGCCCTTTTGTTTTCACCTTTATCCCAGCGTTTTTGCCTATATAGACGTGGCCTTTATGTAATGCTTTGGGTGTCTGGCATTTAGATCAGCTCTAGTGGTTGTGTTAACCACTTATTTTGGTGGAATCAAAGTAATTGCGTGGTCTTCAAAATTTGAAGAAATCTTTTTTTTTTTAGTATTCATGTATTTTCAAGAGGGTTTCTTGATTTTTGGTCTGTGTCTGTGTTATAACTACTTTCAAATGTATTAGTATTTTATATAGTATATAGTATTTTATTTGTATAATTAGTATTTTTGAAGATTAATATTTTCTCCCTTTAAAGTAGCACTGTGTAAAGCAGGCCTCCAAATCAAAGGCAGGATGACCTTGTAACTCCTTTTGGAATGACACATGGCACATTTTCCTGTTGCTACCTGTGTTCTCGATGAGTATCCTTGAAATTCCGGTTCAAAATTCTGTTGAATTTTAGAAGAAAATGCTCCCTTACATTTAAATAGAGAAAAATGTTACCTTACAATTAAATGTTACAGCTCCTTCTCGAATACATATTTTGGTTCTTTCTGTGAAAGAAGGTAAACATTACCATAAGTCTACTGGGTTTGAGACTTACTAAACTAAAGTTCTGTGAGAGCACATTTACCGCTGCTGACTACTTTATTTGTGCATCATTATTTACAATATATTATGTAATTAGATACAGAACGTAATAAATTGTAAAATAAATATCTGTATTCCCATAAAGAGTCAATTGTTCCCGTAAAAGATCACCAGTACCTGCTTGTTTGAGGAAAGTGCCAATTGCATGTATATTTGAGTATTAAAATTGATTAGGTTTAAAAAATACATTCAATACGGAATCACCTGGTGCTATCTTTGTGGAGTTTGTATGTTCTCACCATGTTTCTGTGGGTTTCCTCTAGGTGCTCTTCTTTCCTCCCACAGTCCAAAAACATACTGGTAGGTTATTTGGCTTCTGGGAAAATTGGCCCTAGTGTGATTATGACTATGAGTGTGAGTGTGTACGTGTCTGTGTGTCCTGGAATGTACCCTGCCTTGTGCCTCTTGCTTGCTGTGATAGGCTCCGGCTCTCAGCGACCCTAAATGGAAGTAAGCAATTACCTAATAGATGGAATGAGCTACTGGGCTTTAATGTGGTCTAACTTAGGAGGGGTCAATTCCTCCTGACATCCGTTTTCTTCAGAATTGGAGGAAAAAAATAAATAATTTTGTATTTTGGGTTCCTCGAACAGTGGTGATGAGGCTGCATTTCCAGACACTGGCTAAGCCCCTCCAGCTCCAGTGGGAGTAGTCTGCAGTGAGCAGGTCACAAGGTTCATCTCATCTCAGTCATGAGCGCTTTCTTCCTGAGTCATCACCATGAGGTTACAGGGCCACGTTTGTTTATCTGGAAAAAACAACAGATGAAGATAAACTAGAACTCTGTTTCTCGGACCGGTTAAATGCTGTGGTTGAGTGCTCAGAATTCATGGACAGAAAGTAATTTTCAGACTCCCCAAAAATTCTAGGCCGTGATCGTTTTATTTCTGATATTATTTAAAGCAGAATATGATTGAAAAAGGTTCCCGTTCAGCTCTTATTTATTAACTTCCTGTAAGGCTACACTCAAAATATATTTACTTAATAGATTGTTTAGCTAATTAAAGTCGGAATAATTTAAAACTTGAGCAGGCAGTTTGGATTTTATCAGATTCATTCTGTGTCTTTACTGTATAGTCTCTCTCCATTATTGCTGAATTGTCTGTCTTTTGTAGAATATACCATTTTTGTGTAATCAAATGAAAATGCTGTTGGAATAGTGTGAGCCCCATTTTTTTCCTTTGAGGTCTGGCGTGGTTTAATGTGCTCTGTAGCTGTGCAGATATTCCTCGAGTCTCCAGCATATGTTTATATTAGGGCGCTGAAGTTTATTTTGAGTTCCCCATTTCTCTCCCCACTGTGGTGACTAATTTGGTGAGTCGGTAACTTGTTGATATAATACCATCCAGAAGTGTTAAAGGGGAATTGAGGCTTTTTGAAAGTGAACGGTTTGTCACACAGTCTGCTCCAGAACCACAAAAAAATAAAACAAGATAAGTAACTGCACCTGACAAGAGCATACCAGTTAAATGGGTCTTTGAAAAATTATGTTTCCACTTATTCACTAAAAGTAATGTAGTAGCAAATCTTATTAGTCCTGTCTTACTTCCCAGAAATATAAATAACATTTAAATTAGTATCACAATCCACCATACAAGTGCCCAAAAGCATTTTCCTGCACTGAATTTTGAATTCTTCCAAGTTGTTCTGTTTGTTAAAATGCTTTGAATTGGGTTATAATTGTGAGTTTGGATTTCCTCCTAAATTTTACAATAAGTATTATTAAAATAGGAAATTGTTCTTATAGATTTTTGTACCTGGTGTATAGTGACTCAGGCTTTTTATTTGGTGATAATCCTTTTGGAATTGAATATCTTATTGAAGTCTCTGTTTTCTTTCCTGCCTTTAGAGCAACAATATCTATTACAGTGTCCAAAACCGAATACTATAGAATAGTTCAAGTGAGCTTGCACATTGAAAGATTTTAATAGGACATATGATATTTGAAATGCATGTCCCTTGTTTAGTCTCATTAAATTTACTTTGCTTGTTGATCTCCCAGTCCAAATGAAGTCTTCTTGTCCTGCTTGTTCTGTTGTTGAATTATTTGCAACAACACTTATTTTTGTATAATCTACGATTTGATTGGTTTACTTACTTACTAAAACAGATCCTGGATTTTTGGTAGGTGTTCCTGGGCACCTAACTGTCATTCCATTCTAAGATTGCTCCCCATATAATTACCAGTTTTTATTTTTTATCAAATTCTACAGTACTCTGCAGAACATTGTTACAGCAAAATCTAAACTTATTTTTGCTGTACCGCCAAGCAATTTGTGTTTCTGACCATGAAATATACATCTTATTTTTGCTTAGCTCTGTGCATATATTGAACATATTAAAATCAAAGCAAACATTGGGTAGGACCCATGTTTTCACATGATTGACGCAATTTCCAACATACTTGACTGAACAAGTGGCATTTTTTGGACAATCTGCAGCTTGTTTGCTAGGTGTCCCCAGGGAGTCCCTGGTTCAAATTCTGGATGAGCCTGTGCATGTTGCTTTCTTCATTCTTACGTTATTACTGAGAACAGAAGGTACTTCTTTACACAAAAGGTTGTGGGAGTATGGAACAAGCTAACCAGCTGTGTTTTTGAAGCTCTCCTTCCCAATACTAATTCTCCTAGTTCATTTAACACCTCATCCTCATGTTCTGATCTCCAGGGTAAGTGGGATTATTATTTTACCAATGGCACGCATTTTCTTCTGAAATCACTGAAAATGTCTGAATGTCAGGGGACCTGTTCCATCTTCTAGAAAAGTTCAGTTTGTCACCTGTCTTCCTCTATTGATCCTTTGCACCTGTGACGTGGAAAAACGTCTTCAGCATTAATTTCGGCTCCCATAGTTCCCATTTTTTCCTTTCTCTCTCATGAATGTTCTAGCAAGAGCTGTTTATGGCAAATCTCACCCAGGAAAAGATGTAAAAACGTATGTTTCTGCATCTGCCTGTTCCAGTCAGCAGGTTGGAGTTATTAGCTGATAATTCAATATGGCTTTTCTGTTAAACCTTCTTTATATGCGTGCATGTATTAGCCACGTGTGAACCCAGGCCTGTTGTTCCAGGACATCGTGTCTGCGCTGGAGGACCGGCTGCGGCCCCTTGTCCAGGCCGAGCTCAGCGTGCTGGTCGACGTTCTTCATCGGCCGGAGCTGCTCTTCCCAGAAAACACTGACGCGCGGAGGAAGTGCGAGAGTGGGGGGTTTATCTGCAAGTAAGCGGTCCTTCTGCCACTTCTGAATGAGTCCTCCCAAACCGCACATCAAGACCGATTTGCAGCACAGTATAAAAAACTAGCAAGATTCCTAAAGATTCACGTTGCAGTTTATAAACCCCCCCCCCATGAAAAGTCATAATTCAAGTAGAAGTCACAAGGTTATTGACTGACGCAACTGCATGGGTCTCTTCACGAGAAGTGTGTTAATCTGGTTTTACAGTGACATTATGCTTTGGGGTGTGCGAAGGGTAATGTCACCGTGAAACCAGATTAACACACCCATGCAGTTCAGTCAATCAATAACCTTGTGACTTCTACTTGAATAATGACTTTTTAATCCATTCACAACTTTTCAGGTCTTCTGGTAATGTAACCTTGATAACTAATGTTAACTTGTGATAACGTATCAAGAAATGTATCTGCCAGAAATGGGACCAAATCGTACCTTCGGGCAGGTGCCGTCTTAAAGTGTTTCTCAGGAAACACTGTTATGCTGGAAAGACAAGTTGCAGAAACCAAAATTAACCAAATAACCCAAATTATTTTTTCATGCTCTGGAATTATTCATGCATTTCCTCTACATTAAAAAATATTTTAGTTCTTGATACTGTTCTATTTAAAAGCAAAGACAACCCCTATTTTAATTTTAAATGTTTCAGAAAATAAACAACATTGCGTTGCATTACGGTTTTTTGCTTTGCCCTTGTTTTCTGGAATATTATCACTCTTTTGTCACAAAGGTGCAGCAAATATGTATTGTTTACATCATAAATACCTATTCTGATTTACCAGTGCCACTGCTTATTGTAAATGGAGGACTTCTTTATTGAGAAGGCGCAAGCAGTCTCTGGTGATTACTGAAAGGGTGAGGTAAAATCCAATACAGAAGTCAAGACGCAATGGCGTATCAAGATAAGTCAGCACTTTCTACTTGTCCTCAATTAACTGTTTGTACAGTTTTTCCAGATGCATATTTAACATCAACAGAAGGGCTTGGGGTGCAGACACCGTGAAAGCCACATCCCGCCCATGGGTCTCTGGCAGGGTGACTCACTGCCAAGCTCTCGCACTACATTACCTCTCTGTCTTTAAACTCTCACCAGGCACAGACATGTTACTTCATTAGAGGCTCCTCTGTGAGAAGAATGTATGTCTGCTTGTGTGGGTCAGACAGACCTGTTAGAGCACTAAAGGCCAGATCTCCTGTGGGAAAACCTGGCTGTCTTGATGGCTTCTTAAAAACGTAGTAGATACTGTTGGAATGAACATAACATAACCTTCTAAAAAAACAATTCCTTATAGCCCATCCCAAAGAACAACTTTCTGTGAAAATAGAAAATAGATTTTTAAGTATGTTTAAAATGATTTTTGAAGAAAATAAAAACATGTCGTACATATGCATCTTCAGACATTACATTTTCGTACCACTGGGGGACAGCAGAAACTTTATTCTAAGACAACCAAACCCATCCCTTTCAGCCATGAATAAAGCAAAAAGAATGTCGAGTCAAGAGTCTTTCCAGTGCACTGTTGGCTCTAATTTAATTACAATTTTTTCTAATCTTTTTTCATCAGAGAAGTTGGGTGAAAATGGTTAAACATGACTGTTTTGACTAAATATAACATTGGATGCTATAAAACAAAACAATCTTTACTGCACTCAGGTATTCCATGTACATATGCCCCTGGACCACAATGGCTACAAAGAGACAGAACAAAACAGGTGCATTATGATAGAATGAGCCATTCTCACTTAATCACACCTCACTGGTGTGACAGGGATTATACTAAATATGGAGCTCTTCGAAAAGGCCCCTATTAAAAATATGGATTATCTGTCCCTGAATGCAGTGTGGATTAACCTAGTGAGCAGTCAATCAAAGAAAATATGTTGATGTCCAGCATGAGTTATACTTTGGTATTTTATGTTGTTTGGTTATTTAGTGAAAATTAGATGTTCGTAGCAGAAGCACCTCTTGTCCTGGCAGAAAACTAAAGTATGAAGATCACAGAAGTGTATGTTTTTTGTGCCTGATTATAAGAATAACCAGGCAAGACACCTTGTTATTTTTGTTTGGTAACACAAGTCACACGAGAGGAACATGATGACTTCAAGAATGTTGACTGCTGGGTTATGGCTAAAAACTGCACTACCTACAAATGCTACAAGTACCAGAGTTGACGTCTGTCCTGGGCATGTTTCCCACTACATTCTAACCTCTATGTGAAAACTCATTTGCTTGCCTAAAATGAACTCGGCAGCAATCCAAAAGCTCTTTTTCCTCTTTCCGTTTAATGTAATTAACAAAAAGCTGAGAACATTAAAATGAAACTTTTTAACAAAAGGAATACCCTGTGTTTTCCTTTATTTTTTAGGCTGATAAAGCACACTAAACAGCTGCTGGAGGAGAATGAGGAACGGCTGTGTATTAAAGTCCTGCAGACCTTGAGGGAGATGATGACCAAAGACAGAGGCTATGGGGAGAAGGTACTGGTACCACTTTGCTCTAGATACAGTCGAAAAATCTTCCTTCCTTTACAGATTTCACAGCTCTGAGGAAATCACTGTGCAGCAGGACTACAACAAACCTCTACCAGAGTTTCCCCTGGCTTTGCTCTGGCCAAGAATAGTACAACGTCTTTGTCTCATTGCTCTGTGAAGACTTTCCATAGCCCCTTTATAGCACTTTATGCTGAGTATCCCCTGAACTTAATGCTTAATGATATCTACAGCAGTCATATTCACTCGTGGTCTTGGACTGTATTCTGGTTTTAAAGTCCACCCTGGATGCTTAGTGACAGTGATTGAATCAGTTGTTCACGTAGTCTATCTTCTGTTTGATTGTTATCTATAATACTCAGTGGACAGGATCCCTCCTGGACCACAATGGAACGTAATCTGTGGGATATATAGTGTCAGCCCCCTTTTTATTTGCAAATTAGTTTCAATTCATTTGAAAAGCAAATCTTGACAATGTCGTGACAGAACTAAAATGTGCAGGTTAATTACTGCAGCTTCAACTGCTCATTGTAAGAGTCCGTGACCAGAGCTTATTTTTAATTTACTTCAGACATTTTTTAGGAAAATAAATGTTTGGTGATGGATTAAGTGTGCATATCTTATGAGCTTCTAATAAGCTGTTACGTATTTCTGATTACAAGCAAATATTGACTCATTAAATGGCTGCAAAGCGCAGTATCCTAAAAACCGGATAGGGTATCCTAAAAACCAGATTTGAGCTGATCAAAATGGTAAATGATTAGAGGTAAAATGGTGTTTAGCTTCCCAAGAATTACGTGACTTAAGGCGACAGCAGTGTCTGCGATGAGCAATGTGAAAGGGTCCTCTCACATATTTCTACATTTCTTAGTTATTTAAAACTGCCACACATTTGTTAGTTTATCAGGTTCTGGAGATCACAGGTTCTGAACACTGCTAAGGAAATAAGTGCTTTGAAGTTTTATAATTGGATAATTGTTTAAATACGAGGGGGTGTTAAGAGACATACTGTACGTAGAAACAAATGCTTGTTTGTTTTACATTCAGGGGTGTCCATCTCTGGTCCTGGAGGGCTATGCATGTGCTGGGAGAAGATGTTAAATTGGTCTAGTTAAGCCAGCAACACTAAGCTCACTGGAGTGAAAAGCTTCAGATACACCAGCCCTCCGGGATCAGCGCTGGTCACCTTGTTTAACACGGTTCAGCTCTCACTCTCAGCTCTCAGTTGTGTTTGCCAGAATAAATGCAACCTTTTAAACATGATCATATTAAAGGCTGAGCAATATTATCATTTATGCTGTACTTCATACAGAAAGACAGCTGGGGTGTATGTATGCGTTTTGTGCTTGAGCAGATCTCCCAGAGACCATTATAATTCTAAAATGAAGTATTCATGATGTGCATGTCTATGAAGGTTTGTGTTTTATGGCACAGAGCAGGCCTTGTCAAGGGGGCTGCTGAACTGTCTTAATATTTGTAATATTTAACTCACTATTCTAGAAACTGATGCATTTATTTTGCTTTTATCACATCAATGCGTCTCATTCCTCATCACTATATTGCTTACAGCTTTACTCTAGCAACCTGAAGTTTGACCTCGGCTTCAGCTAGGGTTCTGCAGATAGAACAGAAGGTTATTTTTTCATCCCTTTTATGTATATCTGTGTTTTTCTATAGTCCTGTTTGCAATTTGCATTCTGTTAGGGAGCATGTATTCAGATATGGATAGTACTTGCATGTGTTAACATTATTCAGGACAAGTTTGTAGCAGTAGGCTTTTCATTTTTGACTAATCCTCATTGTTTTCTTCTTGATGCCATTTTGTCCTATTGGTAAGAGCCACAGTTTTGAAGTGTCGTTTTACAAGATGAACTGAACAGACAGTGTGTGCTTCTTCCAGACTGTTTTTGCACTTTGTTTCACCTAACTCCTTTAAACATTAACTGCTCTAACAGTTGTTAAACTACTAACTCTGGGTATTAACTCTTCTTTTCACAGCTGATTGCCTTTGATGATGAAATGAATGTGGATGAGGTTGACCTTTTCTTTTTGCCTTTTTGTATTGCTTTAACTGTGCTGTAGTTTTTGTTTTATGTAGTGTCACGCTGTATTGTTTTTCCCATTCCTTTGTGCCAGTGTGTAGATGTGCCAGATTCGATGTGTCATGTGCCTGTTTGTCATGGAAACCACTCGTATTGTGGTGTCCCTGAATGTCTGCAGTCACCTGCTACTTTCAAAGCTGCCAAACTTTCTGCATAGACTAGGATAATTTCTTGATTTTAGGCATAGAGCAGCCTTCACTTTTCAACCTCTGTCACCCTGAGCAACAATCAATGTTTCTCTCATCCAAATGGAGAGGTTGACGGTATGTAAGAATATCCAATTAGGCAGCAGTCAAACGCCTGTTATTACATTAATGAAATCTGCCTAGGAATACACTAGAATTGTAGAATTTTGTCAACTAAGGTGTTAATTTGTAGCTTAAGTTGGTCATGTCAGCTGAAACTTGTAGAAATATTGAGTTATTTTTGCTTTATAGTCCAGCTTCACTGTACTTGTGGACATTAGGAGATGGACAATTAGTTCCTCTCACCATAAAACAGTTGCATGGTATGGCTCTGTCTGACTTTTTCCATAAGCTTTTTATTGAATTAGAGAGTCCATTTCTGCTACTGATCTTGGTTCAAATGAGGTATTGACTTAAAAGCAGAACTGTTTTTTTCCTCTTTCCATTAATAATAAGCAAAAGGGTGAGAACATTAAAATGAAACTTTTTACAGACTCACAAATCTTACAGAACATTAGTTCTGATGAGGAAACATTTGATGATGAAAGGGGAATACCAAAAAGAGCATAGTGAGTCATTCATTGAGAAACAATTCTGTATTTTAAGAAGGTGACCAGCGAGGAGTAACTTTACAGTGAGAGATTCATGTTCCTTTTTCCATGCAATATTTTTTGGGGTAGTCTACCAATGACTTTATATATCCTAAAAGTTCTGTCACTGTCTGCTGTCAACCACAGTTTTTCCTGGTGTGCCCAAGAAAGAGCTCTGAGTTGCTGTCCTAACATATGTGTTTGAACTCGTAAGTGATGCTTGACTGAAAGGTGCTTTTCACCTTCAGCCTGCCCCTCTGTGAAGCAGGTGTAAGTGTTAATAAAGAAAGCCAGTCCAGAGGTGAGGAGAATGTGAACTGTGTATGCTCACACACAAGCCTGGGGAGTGTAGGGTGAGGTGTGGGGAGGGAATTCTGGGAAGGCAAATGGCGGTTTATCTGTATACTGTTGGCCGCTTGAGAAGAGAGAGGATAGGCCCATGTCAGAGCTTCCTAGGAGGTAAAGTGGTCCAGGCTGAAATCTCTACCCCCCACTTCTACTAGACTGAGAGGGCGTATCAGTTTTCCAGGAATTTGTAATGTTGTCAACATCACAGCCTTCCTTTCGTAAGCTTCTAGAAATGAAACTGAGCCAACAAAGAGCTGTTGTAACCAAACGGATAGAATCTAGTTGCTCAATTTAAAGGGGAACTAATATTTAGTTAGCTGTAGAAGTAGGTATCTTCAGAGGAAGCAATTTACTGAAACCTCATTCTGTAGTCAGGTAGCATTGTCCTTTCATTTGCATGCCTAATTTGTTAAACGACCAAATTTACATTTTAGATTGCTGTTCAAAAGTAGTACCGAAAATATGTCCTGACCATAAAGACATCTTGATGGAACAGATTTTGGTGACCGGAGGATAGCTTCTTTTTACCATCTTGTAGCATATAGTTAAAGTTTATAGTAAATCTGTTGAGGAAACTAAAGATAATCATTACCTTTCCATTACCATTACCAGTCCAGGCTTATCATTGAATTGTCTCAAAAGTACAGGGGCTTTTCAGCATCAGAAAGCATAAATCACTTAAGATAACATTTGAGAATTGGCTCCTAGAAGGCCAGTGAAAAACAAGAGAGGCATGTCTAGTAACACATCCTCTGCAGACCTCAAGAACTGTAAGAAACACATCCCTAGTGTAACTCTCTCTGTGCCCCATATGTCCATCAGTGGTAACTGCAGGAAGCCAGTATGCTGCCAGTCATTGCTTATCTCTTTAAAGTCTTGAGGTTGTCCTTGGGTAGCAGAGTAAGCTTTGAAACTCTGGTGTGAATTGTTGCAAAACACATTTTTTTAATACTTCTATTTTTTGTGTCTTGTCCTTTAAAATATTAAAACTAAGTAACTGTCACATCTAAGAGGGAATTTATTAGTGATACGCAGCAGGTAATTCATTTCACTATAATTAGAACAGGAAATATAACCAAAATATATCAAGTGCTTTTTATTTATTTTATCCCACTTGCATCTGAATGAATTCATCATCTGGTATCAGCAGTCCCTCCACATTGGCTTATTTGATGACGTGAAGACAATTTCTTGCACCTCTAAGAGTTTATTTAGCTAGAGCAGTGCAATCCATGTGTATGTATGTGACCTGCCTCAAGTTACAAGAACTTTCAGGAGCGCAGGGGGGGGAAATCCATGCATACAAGGATACAGGCTTTCCTAGGACTCCAGGCTGCTGGCTGTTGCTATATTTTTCCTTCACTAGGGGGCGTTGTGAATGTGTCTGTCGGCTGCTCAGCCGTGTCCTACTTTTTCATGCCTTCAGAGCTGCACGATTCTTGGGTCCCTGCCAGCTCTCAAGCAGCAGTTACATAAGACCTGCCTTTTTTCTTTTTTTTTTCCTGGAATTCAGACTCTCCACTGATGTGTGACCTTCAGCAGTAATTGCCAATAAATGGGCGGCAGAGCTGTTTACTGTTAGATACTGGCAGCACAGCAAGGATCAGGCAGAGTGCATAGGGAGTGCAGCGGCCCATTTTGCAGGCCCTTGCAGACAGTGCCTGTTAACTCTTTCGTGTTCCAGACCACACACCTCTGTGCTGAAGTAACTCATGGGCTTTCTAAAGACAAGAGGCAAAGAACAGCCCAGGACTGTAGCTGAAGAGCTTTTCTTTTCCTGCAAGAAGACAGGACATTTTTCAAACACAACTTATTTGGAACCTGAGCATATTCTGTTTATTCATCCTTTTTAGCTTCCAAGCCCTGGAGGAAAGTTATCTCCCTGAAGTTAAAACGTTTTGTGCTCACGTGCCAGATGCACATATCTCAAAAATAAACGCACAGTACGTGTAATGTTTTTTTTGTCTTCTTTTGAGAGAAGCAGATGTGTTTAAAGTAACCTAAATGAACATGCCCATTTGGAGTCCAGGACCCCTGTAACTCATTTTAAAAAAAAAGATTAAAAATATGCTTTTCAGCCTTGAGGATCCAAATACAACCTGATAGTTTTATATTCATCTAAAAAACGATATGACATTAGGTAACTTTGTTACCAAGACAAAAATTGTTTCCGAAGGTAGTTTTGAAAAGGAGGCATGTTTAATGAACAACCTTCTGTTCTGTTCTGAGTGAACTGTTAACACCCCAATGAACTCACTCTTTCCCAAGTTCTGGCTGAAATGCAGCCTTACTTTAAACCTATTAATGACGTCACCTGAGGCTTACTGATCCGTGTTGCTGTGTATTTGAAGGGTGTTATACGTGTTTGTAAAACAGGAAACGTATACTAATTCTAGTCATCAGGTGGAAGCTGTACTGGACTTAAAGCAAAATGATTAAGACTTATGGAGCCCACAGCAACTATTTAACATAATTTATTTTACTCTATTCCAATGGAACCTGCACGGGGGTTGAGATAATTGAGGACATATTTGCAGGGAGCAATTGCATTGGTCCACTTTCAGAAAAGTATGTATGCTCAAAGCCTTTTTTTAAATGTACCGTGCAATGTGTGTGAGTGTACATGAGAACAAGAGTTTCTGTATACAAATAACCTAATATCTAAAAATCATGGTCTCTCTCATCATTTGAAAGTGTCTGAAAATTCTTTTGCTGCCTTTATCACTTCTGCCCTAGATTACGATCTTTAAACTCGTGAGGTAGGAAGCCATACAAGAAAACATACGTTGTGACCACATTTTTTTTTCATTCTCACGGGGTGGGGGTTTAGCAAGAAGCTCTTTGGTTTGGCTAAGGTTTCAATTAGAAAAATTGCCTCATATAGTCTAGGTGTCATTGCTAATCATTTACTCAGAAAGGAAAAAAAAACTTTTTTTTTTTAGGCATGGAAGAGAAATGTATGCTGGCTGAGCGGACGTTCAGGTGGGCTTGTAATCTTTTCAGGCTTCTGTGTGGCATCAGGATGTCCCAGCTGGCAGGAACTGGGTTGCTTCCAGTGACAGCTCTGTCGTCAGAGCTCTTTAAGGGCTCTGTTCAGGAAAGGTTTATGTAATAAAATGGCACAACGCTGCAAAAATTCCATTAGTAAGCATTCGAGCAATACTTGGGCTCAGTGCTCCTTCCCAGGGCTATGTTTTAATGCAAATGTATCCAAACGTTCAACACATTACCATGAAATCTGCAATATGTTTTACATGGAACATCAGATTAAATGTAAAGTGATCTCGGCATTGTTTTAAATGAATATTTCATTGTAAACGATGCTCCTTTTTCTTTTTCATATTTTTATTAATGGTCCTTTAGCTTAAAATAATTCTTGGTGAAGCACTGGAGGCACTATGATTCCCATTTGTAATTCTGGAAAGTGGACAAGACATTTATCATACAGCCTCTGGTTTCTCGCAATGTGAAGTTTGAGCAGTGTGTTTTTATTAAAATGAACATTTTTTTTGAAGAGGAATACGGCATCCTCAGAATACTAGGTAGACTATGTACTTTCACAGCTAGGGTGTGAAGATGAGTGCAAGCTGCAGACTGAACAGCAGTGGTGGAAGGGAAATGTTATTTACGGAGTGATAACGTGACCTTCAGGGATGAAAAGAGATTGGGTTCTCTTTTCTCAAGTCTCGGTCTAGCCTGTGAATATTCTCTACGTGTGAAAGTTCTTTCTCATCAGCTCTTTGGCCACTTCTCTAAAATCATGCTTTTGTTCTTTTTGAAGATATATATATATGGGGAAAAACATGAATTGCTGATCCCAGAGCAGCTCTCCCAGATTTTAACCATAAGACTACAAGAAAAGAGTTTGTTCCCAAATTGAAGATGTGTAGTTTGGGTTTTGCTTGGTAACAGAGGAAATTAACTGCGAATGGAAGAGATTGGACAGCAGTTGTTTTTTTTTCTGCACACATTTTCCTTTCATTAAAAAAAAAGAGTGGGGGAGATTCCTGACTTGTCTAGCAGTTAGTCAAACAAAGACCAGTAAAAAAGGTTATTGGGTTTATTTTAAACCTGTCATGTGTAGTGTGACTTGTGGCAAACAACCTTTGCAAGGTGCAAAAGTGACTAGTTTAGGGAAATATAGTAGTTCCTTTGAGTTTTGTGAAAAGATTTCATTGAGTGACAGAGCGCCCAGTCCTGGTAGGTTGGTTCTCTCCCCTAATCTCCAGCCCTTGCACATTTGATGTGGTTTTTGTTGCGTCTCTTGAAAGTATATGGAAATCAGTGAGTCTTTCTCAGCTTCTAAAGTCAGCCCACTCAGTGTTTACTTGAGGTTTCAGAGTTGGAAGTTAGCTCAATGCAGATTTTTTTTTCTCTACCACGTTTGAAGCCAGTAGAAATTGTACTGGCAGGAAGAAGTTGCCAACTCATACAGGGAGAGGAGACAGACAAAGAGTCTTTTTGTACTATAGTAAATAGTCTGATTTTTACTGACAGATATAATCCATTGAGCTGAGCTTGGTAAGAAGTCAGCTTGAGCAATGGTGTACTTGGCACACATGAACTGGTGCTGTTTGTGACAACCCATAAAGTAAACATATGTGAAGGTAGGAAAAAAATATATATATAATTGTCTGGAACTTTTATGTAAAGCAGTCTGCATTTGCACCAATTTATACAGCTGGGTATTATACTGGAACAGTTTGGATGAAGTATCTTGCTCAAGGATACAACAGTGTCTCACCTGGGATGAGTCCACAACCTTCAGTTAGAAGTCCAGGACCCTAAACACGAATTCATACTATTTCTCTAATACAGCTACTGTAATGAGGAAACTATGCATCATGCTTAGTATGTTTCTTCCCTGCATTATGTCTTCTGTATTACAGGATTTTGCCATTATCTTGCCAAGTTGCATTATTCGATAAAGGCTTCCATTTCCTTGAGTGGTGCCAGACTGTGCTTTAGTATTAAATGTCACTTGTTCATTGGGTGCCTTTTGTCACAACAGCTTTCTTTTTTATCACTCTATCTCTTAATATCGTCATTGTTCCATGTACTAAACCAATGCCACCCAGTTCTACTGCAATAGAACTGCTAAAAGTGGTTTTCTGCTAAAATGAAATGTTGTTTGGCGACTATAGGGGAGGCTTAAAGCCAAGTCCTTGTAAAATTGTCCAATTAAATCAAAGTGTGTGACATTAGGAAAGTAAGTTACCTTTTGATTTAATGGGACTCCAAGGAATCTCGGCTGACTGCAAAGTGCATTAAGTCTCCTTATCCTCGATATGATGGTGAAGGTTTGCAGGACACTTTGCTATTGGTTTCTCAACAGAAGCTTAGCAATGTGAAAAAAATCAAAGTGACTTATTTTTCTACAGGTGTTCTGGTCTTTGAGACCATTTGCACTTTCAATTTATATTAACTGGACACAGTCCACATAGTTTGTTTCGGAGACTGGGTGTGTGTGATTAATTTATTGTTGACTGATTTCACAGCTACAGCAGACAAAAAATCCTTCATGGAAACTTCCTGAGCTCCTTGCCCTGTTTTGACAGTGTTACTTTGACAGTAGCCATATCATTAGCAGGAATGAACGAGGATATAATATTAAATTTGTCAGTAGAACTTCATGATGAATTGAGAATCCAGTGGAACTTTAGTATGTCTTTTGCAGCAAGGTTTGCTAAGAGTAGGCAGTATGGTTAGTATGTACCTGTTCAGCATGTTCAATGCTCTACTAGATGTGTTCTGCACATTTTGCTAGTTTACAGAAACTTTGACATTCGTGGCATTGTGACAAAACACAAATATCTATTTTGGGACAATAAAATACTTTTAATGTTTTCTATGATCACAAAATTGTCTTTTAGGTTCTTGTTACATTTTCTTTTTAAATGTAACAGTATTTTGAAATATTTTTCATTAAACATACACTTTTCACCCTGGCTAGAACCTGCAGTAGTGCGTCTTGTTTTCCTGTCTTTCCTTTGTGAACTTTCTGTGGAATTTGGAAGGAATGGAGTCTAAATCCAATGTAGTTGAATTAATTAAGCCCATGGTGTGATGGGGTTGTAGTTTAGGAATGATTGTCATGGATAATTTAACTGAAATCCTTGCTTTTAATATAGGAAGTGTATCTGTCTTGACATGGGGTTTTGAATTCTCAACAAATTTGTTGGGACATATATTTAAAGTTTTATTGGACAAGAACAAACCTTGTTCTTCCTAAACCAAGCTAGAAGCCAGAAGACTAGACGTTCCCCAAACGAAGGTCTTGTTTGTTCAAATCAATTGGCCTGCCAGAGCACAAACTCACTGAACATGTCTGGGATGCTTATGTGAAAATTGTACATTGTGAGGCAGCCTTGGTGGTGACGTAAAACTTGGCTGAGGTTAAAATGATCTATGTGATTAAACGCAACACAAGAGGTGGCCTTCGTATCTCTTCAATAGGTATCCTTATTCTCCATACATTTTGGCCAGTAATCACCCTATACAGTATATACAATTTTGAGTTCAATCTATAAATCAAGGAGTCCGCAACATACTGTAGATTTCTTGCTAGAATGGTCTAGATTTCCTGTCAGTTGTGATTTCTAGTGGTGTTACAGAATGAGGAAAAACATATTTCATGTTTGGCTTCCCTGTTGTTTCCAGTCAGATGCTTTATTTTCTGTCACCTGATCACCCCATGATTAGCACCGCCAAGACCAGTTGGAGAAATCAAGTCTGGCAGTTGGGAAAGTAGTTAAACAGAATTCTGTCACCACACCTAACTCCTTTGCAAAAGCTGTTTAATCTAAGTTCAGGTGACTTGGCAGCCTGGTGTATGTTTATTAGCTTTCCTGTGGGCAAGGTCATGTGCTTCATGTCTAAAGGTAACACGTCTGCTTGTGCAGACATGTCTCGACTAATGGAAGACTTTTATTTCCAATTAGCTGGTCCCTCCTCCCGAGCCGGAAATCCCAGCTGAGGTGTGTCCAACACCCATATTTGCTTCACAACACAAATATGGGTTGTTGCTGATCTTAGATGTCCTGTGCCTGCATCCCATCAGATAACTACTCCATTCCTTATTTTAGCCATTCAAGAGAAGAAAGCATGTTCCCAGTGTCTTCTCATTTCAAAGCCCTCTTTCTTGGTCGTTCTTTTAATTAATTGTGTCATGGCGTCTCTTGACACAGTTTCTTAAATGGCTGAACAAAGTCTGACTGTTTTCTGGTCTTTTAGGGATTTTGAAAAGAGCAGATCAGGTGTTTTTGGTAACATGAGAAAATGAACTATGTTCTGTCAGCAGCCCAATAACCAGATTTTCAGTCTCATTATATAACCAGGTTCAAACCCATTTTTTGTCCAAGGCTTGTGTTTTGTTTTTTTTCTGGCAGTTTATCAGTAGTCTTATGTAATTAAGGTGGTTTCATTTTAGTTGTTTCTGCAGTGTTGAAATTTGTAAGCTAGAAATAACAAGCAGGTTCATGCAGTAGTAGTGAAGATTCTATTACTTATTACATACTAACAGGTTACTTATCACAAACCCTTTTAACACGGGGTCTTTACTTGAAATGTGCAAAAAATAAAAGTAATAACCATTTTTTGTTTTTCTTTTTGATTTTACTGGACTTTGCTAACCAGTGCACTAGTTGTTTCTGTCAACTTGTCCTGCATGTTTCTCAGCCTGCTATCACCTCCAGTTTAACTGCATGTTATAATCTGCAAGTTTTGTGCATGATGGAAATTATAGCGTTTTGCACTGGTGCCACATTTCGGTTTGCTTTCTTTTTTGAAACGTTTTTTTTTTTGCTTTCCACATTTCTCACCTCACCCTCAGGAGCTTGATCAAAACCAGCCCCAGAAGCAACTGGAGGATCAGAAAAGGGTATGTAGTGCACAGCACGCTGGAAAGCAACACTACCAGTCCTCTCTACCAGTTTTTCTTCATTCCTTCAACATTTGGATGGTTGCTCGCCACAAGGAGTTCAGCATTGACTTTCCCTAACGCATGCAATTTACACTGGAACTTACTAACCAACTGTGTGCAGTGCTGAATGAGAATTGCTGTACATCCATGATACCGGAGGCAAACGTGTATATTTTAAAATTGATTTTAAAATCATACGTGTACCTCCCTTGTAGTGTAACAGTTATATTGCAATACAGCAATTACTTCTTGTGGCCTCAAATAATGAACAAACCTAATTTGTGTTGACCGGCTGATTAAAGAGAGACCTCATTACAAGAAGTGTTCTGCTTGAGGAGTTGTATGAAGCCAGCATATACAGAACTTGAAATTACACTGACTGGGGGATAAAGGCAATAAAATGTCAAATATCACGCCATTTCTTTTCAAGGACAGATGTTACACATTCAAAGCATGGTATTCAGAAGATTACCATGATAGACGAAAGAAACGCTTGCAAAGTCTCAAGGCAGCAGCCTTTTATGTTTAAGAACTGGGTAACTGTACACCTTCACTTTAAATAACCAAAGAAGTGATTCGTGAAGCATGTCTCAGAATGACAGCATGTGCAGGTCCCTAGAGCCTGCAAGGAAAAGAGGGCAGCTGGTGTCTGCAGAATCTGAAACAGACTTTTTATAAAGGAAAATATATTTTTTTCATGTGTGCAAGAATTTGACTTTTTGGCTCATTACTGTGGGCTAGTGGATCTACAGCATGGAGCTTTAATGATTTCCAAAAGAATCAGTTCCATCCTTTGGGTTACAATACCGGTGGTCAGTGCAGTACTCCTTTTTTCTGATGATTCAGTATGCGTGCAATAGGAACTGAAGGAAGGTATTGCAGGTTTAAGCTTTCCCCTTAAAAGAAATATTTTTGCTATGAAAAGTGTCTAATAATAGGTCCCTTTTTATTTTTGTGTTCTCCTAGAACAAGTCAAAATATTTAAGTTAAATTGTAAGATAATATCAATTTGTAGAGAGGCAGGATGATTAATTAAAGAGGTCTAGTAGTGTTTGCATGCGAAACCCTTAATCAGTGCTCATAGATTTATAAGTACCAGAGGAACACCCTGCTACAGTGACCCATCCTTTTTTTTTTTCCTAATTCCCATAATATTTAAATGTGAGAAGATCACCACTTCATATCTCTTCTGGTTTGTCCAATTTGCCTCTCCTTAAAATCCAAAGACACATACTTAACTAATGGCCTAAGTTACAATTTGTCTTAAGCGTCAATTGGAAGCAAGAATTAACATTTTCCAGCAGTAGTTTTTATTTTTAGCCCTCTGGTGGCTGTGATGGATCTGTGCATGGCTAATACTTGATTTACTGTATGCGTGGTGTTAGTTCTAGAGATTCATGTTACAACATTTTTTAGAACTTCTACAGGAGGGTATTTTTAAAATCCCGAATTGACATCACATTCACCCTGCCACAACTGGGATCTTGTTATTTCTCATCTTGGCAATCTTTTCTTTCAAACAATGAGAGTACTCAGCTGAGTGGTTCGATTATGCATGCAATGCAAAGGATGCTGGGCTCACATGGTCTCCACCTGGTTTATCTAGGAAATCTGTTACCAGGAACTCTTTGAAATCATGCCAGCCCAACCCAAGTTCTTTCCCAGACAAGAACAAATTGTTTATTCAGCAAGAGCAGGGCCGAAGTCGGTGCCATGACTCTGTTCACACATTGACCTGATGGTCACTTAATCCCAGACCCATCCTCTAGCTGTGTGCCGCCTGTTTGGAGGTACTGCTGAATAACTGCTTTTTAATTTGTTTTTATTTTTTATCTCCAGGGAATCAAAAAAGCAGTCCTAGAATATTTAGTTTACATTTGCCAGTTCCACTCTCTGGCCTTTCCAATTGCAAGTGAAATCATGATACAAGCAGTGTCCTGAAATATTGGTCTGTTATTGGTCATGTTCAGATGGATCCTGAGATACGCAAAGCACTAGGTGTAGCTGGTTTTTAGAGGGAAATATGTGAATGTTTAACGTTTATTATTCTGAACTTTGATTATTAATATCCCTTTTTGCTTTTTTAATAAAACTGCAATAAATTCGAGTTACTCATGGATGTTTCTAGTTGCTTTTAACTTGACTCCAGATATATTCTTGGTTTTGTGCGTAAACAGTTTTGGCCCATTTAAGTAATAAAAATAAATAACAATTTATCGTTGAATGTTCTGGTTGTGAAGAGTATCTTCATGGCTAATGGCTCTTAAAATCAAGTTGGAAATTAATTATTCTTTCCACATGTGCCCAATGACTCATGACTCTATGAAGATTACTGAAGGATCATTTTGCAACTAATACTGAAAAAGTCTGTTCCCCCCCTCCCCCATACACTTTCCTTCTAAAGGGTGAAGCACTCAGGCAAATTTTGGTGAATCGTTACTATGGAAACTTCAGGCCTGGAGGAAGGAGAGAGAGCATCACAAGTTTCAGCAATGGCCCACTGACCCCAGGTGGACCTAGCAAACCACAGGGAGGTAAGACCAAGGAGCAAGTTGTACATTGAATTGTCTACTGAATGAAGAACAGGTTGTGGGTTTTCAGATCATAGTCCTGCAGGGCCCAACAGGTGTTCGGCAGCTTCATTCCTTGTTTATAACACCCAGCTGAACAATACCAGGAGAGTTCTTAGTGTTGTTCTTCATTACTTGAAAATATCGTTTGCCAACTGTATAATGTCACTGGCAATTTTTTTTTGTTTCAGAAATGAAATTGCACTCTATATTAGTTTCAAACTTTTTTATTTCTTTCCCAGGCAGTAAAAAACTATCACTTGCAGTATACCCATAATCACTTAAACAGTGACAAGTTAATCCTAATAGCTTGCCAATCAGCAATTGTTGAGATATAGAATGAATCTCTTTTTGCTGGCTGGTAGGCCTTCACACTGCTATTTGTTAGTGAATTATTTAGTTAGATGTATTAAAGCCAAGATTATGATGGAAAGTTGCACAAAAACCAAACACCACCAAAGCCCTCTAAGCCTCACTTCTTCAATCCTAATTGTGTAAAATCTGAACGCTTGGCGTTTTCCTCTTTCAGTACTGAAAAGGAAGTAAATAATGTTGCTTATGAATCTGACCCTCAGTTGAACCTTAAAACACATTGCAGTCTTTCCGTGTCTGCTCCGCAGTGAACTGAGGAAAGGCCATTTGGTCAGTACCCTATTTGGAGGCACTGTGTGAATACAACTGCATCTCTCACCAGTTAAAAAGACAGTGAGGGAGAGCTAATTGTGTTTTTTTGCCCTTGTTAACTCTTGCTGTTAAGATGGTTTAGGTATTGCTGCAGAGGATGGGCGGGGCAATTCTTTGCGTTTGGCAAATTTTAAAATAAGAGACTTTTCATGAGTTGATTTTGCATTTTTAATTGTTCACAACAAACTAAAAAAAATTATAAGATATGTTACAATGTATTTTTGTTACCCTGTTCACCATCATTTCCCTTTTCACCCATGAATAGTGCATCAGTTCGTAGTCACACTCTGTCCCAGATTACAGGAAGTATCTCCACGCATTTCAATTCAGGCTTGAAGTTGCTAGGCAACAGGAGATTTCTTCCTCAGAGACTTGTCTTCTGCACCTGTGCAAGTAACGAAAGAGCAGCTTGCTTGCAGCTACAATGTGAACTTGAACATAAACGGAAGCAGGCAAACAATTGGAAAAGCAACCAATATTGATTTCCTGAAGAATGTTTAGTAAAGCACAAAATGAAATTCATAAAAGGACTATTATAATAATCCTAATGCAGCTGTGCTTAAGAAAATTCAAGATAATAGAGGAGTGCTTTCAAAATGTCCATTGTAACTACATTAAAGGCTTTTATCTTTATTACCGATTTTGACTATTTCATGATAAAAGAAGCAATAAAAAAATTGTGCGTATTATATTTCTGGCTGTTGATTGTTGTGTTATGTATTTTAATGCAATATGACCCTGTTAGAAATTAATATTTTTGTTAAAGAGCATTCTATTGTTTAGCCAGGCAAATAAAAGGATGTAAAACATCACTTCCAAGTTAGTCATGTTAGGAATGTCATGGTGCAGTTGTCTAAGCTTCAACCTGCAGTTTAAATGGCATTTATGAATTTTGGGCATGAATTGAAGTTTTTAAAACTTACAGCTTTCCAATTTATTAACCATTCATTTGTACCTTTCCATATGAAAATCATTGTTTTGTGCTGTCAATAAGAACTGTCAGAATGGTAAGAAGTTAAGGCCTTATTGTAAAATTTGTGTCTGTTAAATGTGAATGGCTCATGTGAAAGGACAGACTGTCCAGGTGCAAGGCTATTGCAGGTGACTTTGTGGCCTCCTGTACCTTCCAGGTGGAGGAGGGGGGTCTGGGGTTCTGAGCCGTGGGGAGATGAGCCTAGCAGAGGTGCAGTGTCACCTGGATAAGGAAGGGGCCTCAGACCTGGTCATAGATCTCATCATGAATGCCACCAGCGATCGCGTCTTCCAGGAGAGCATCCTGCTAGCCATCGCCCTGCTAGAGGGGGGAAACACGACCATACAGGTGAGCTCGAGTGGTCTCCTCCTGCCAGCATGCCTCGAGTTTGAAAAGACGTCACAAAGCACGAGGTGTGCCGCTGTTCTTCTTTGTGTTAATGTCTCTCTGATTAAATAACTGCGTTGATTTATGGTGCAAAGTTTACTTCTGTGTCATTGTTAGTGTTCTTGCCCATACATGCCATCAAAGTTATATTGATAGAATGAGTAAGTAATGCACGTTTTCTTAGCTTTACTCAGATCTGACTTAATTGTTTTGCACAACTTATCTGGTATTATATATGATATTAATGAATTGCAAAGTAATCTGAAATTAGTAATGTCAATGTTACTAGCCCCCTGGTTCCGTTTAGGACATAAGGCTGTTGGGACATATAGTAAAATGACATAAGGATGAAAGTTACGACATTATTTATTGGAGAGTACTGTGTCTTGGTCCCTTTTAGCTGTGCCAGCAGCTAATAGGTTGTCCCTTTGTCAGGCTGCTCTTTTTTATTTGTTTGATTCATGACGGCTCCATGTAGTTGCTTGTGTGTGCGACATAAACAGTTAATTCCTTTAACCAATATTTGTGCATGGCAGACCTAGTATACTGGAAAGCTATTTGAATACTAGGGAGGTAGTGAAGAACAATTTGTTGCTCTGAAATGGTCTTGAGATGTCACTCATAAGATGATTACCAAACTGAAGGGTCGCATTGCTTTTTTATTTTTTTTCCCCCATTTGTCCTCATTGTTGGTTCAGCTTTTGTGCAGCCACTGACTCGGGTCAAACTGAGAAGTGAAGAAGTAGATCTAAACCTTTGCTTTGTTTTCCTCTGTGAGAGCTTAGATTGTTTTGCCGTGAGGGATGGTGGTTCCTCAGACATTAATGCAATTTCCAGTGCTAGATTGATGTGCAAGTTATGGCTTGATTGTGATAAAAAAAATTAGGAAATGAGCAGAATTACTTTCATCACTGTGTTCGTCCAGCTGAAACCTATAAACGGATTGTGAGACGGAAAAGATTTTTCTCTTAGCTGTGCACACCCAGATGATGAAAGTGATAAAGACATTTTTTGCTAATATTATCATCAGTTTTTGCCAAACTCCCTTGCCACCAGAGGGGTCACATAAACCTGGTTTATTAACAGTTCCCTTCCGTTTAAGGACACTCATCTCCCAGTTGCTGTGTTAATAATTCAGTGAGGTGCCATCCATCTGAAGGATGGGTTACTTGCTAGATGAGCCCTCGACTGATCAGACACACAGCAGGGGTTGTGTCAGCAGGCAGGAAGCTCATCGGGACCTTTAATTGATCGTCTGCTGGATTAGTTCCAGGCAGCTGCAGAGACAAGAACAGTTTCCTTTTACCATTTCGGAACGTAGAGAGCAGGGCTCAGGTTGCTTAGGCAACTGATCACTTAAGAAACCTCTCTGCTAGGTAGAAGCAAAAAGCAGGGTCTGCTTTTAGGGCAAGTGCGTTTGCCCAGCTTCACACGATATTTGAGTGTGCTTGCGCAAATGGGTGGCTTACATAATCAGATTATATTTACACAGCCCTTCTACCTGATAATACCAAGCTTCCCACGATTGCATACAAAGATGCTCACGTGACGAGTTACATAAGCCGCGCTTCACTGAACAATGCAGAAAGGCTCAGGCTTCAAAACATTCCAGGTCCCGAAGTGGGTCAGGTTTTACCAGCATAAATGGAACAACCTGAGGAGGTGTGTTCTGAGCCGCAGAGGGGATAGAGGTTTCTGTTTCAAGACGTGGACGAACTACATTTTTCTGTCTGCTTAGACCTGCACTGAAGAGTATAGACCGCCTTTTATTTGCTTTTACTGTAGCTGGTTGTGCTTTGTTCTTTCTTCTCTCTGTGCCTTAATGTCTTGCAGTTTATTTTCTTTCTTTTTCCAGATTATCCATTATAAATTATCTGCTTTTGTTTTTTAAAATATGCCATACCGTAAATTACTTTCAGGTTTTTCATGAAGTCATATGCTTTTAGATGACTACAAATTTTGATTATGAAGTCATTGTGCATAGAGGACATTCATGATATACTGTATGGCTGTCCATATGTTGGAATCAATTGTGTAACTTATACAAATTGTGAGGCACTTGGTAGTAGATGGAATAACCCTTGGGTATTTCTGGTTTAGTCCTAAACTACCTAAAACTGGAAAATTTAGAATATGTTTCAAGCAATACTTTATCAAATGCAGTCATTGTGTATGATACAGTCATCTGGTTTTCATACATTGAGCCACGTATTGGTTCTTTTGCCAGAGGTCTGTGTGTTACTGTACTTCTTTCTGAGTATTTTTCCCCCATGTGTTTTGGCTGCCTGGCTACAGATCTTTCTGTAACAATGAACAATCATTGAGTTGGTTAAAATTTGTATAGGCTTTTGGAGTGCTGCATACCAAACACCTACAGACTATTCCCAGGAAATGGTGAAACGTAAGCTGTTTGTCAAAGGCTGCTCGCCACTGACCTTATGCCAGTACTCTGAGTATCCTTGTCATGGTAGATGATGTTGTTAGTTGAAATGGGTGTTCTTCCAGTCACAATAACCTCTTAATTCGCGGTTGCAAAGACTGTGGTTTGTGTTTGCGTCTGTGTAAGATGGTCTGTGATGCGTCTACCACCCTTAAAACTTCTCCAGATAACAACCTGAGGGTGCTCTAGCCAAGAGGAAGTCTGCCGACCAGGCCTCTCACTCTCCCACAATTGAGGCCGTGCCTTACTATCGCCTTTTTCATACCACGTTTTCCTCTAGACTAGCTTCTCCTTTTCTGTTGCTTAATCTCTTTTTGCTGTTTTTGTTCTGTCTGGATGTTGCCCTTTCAGTTTTTATATTAAAAGTCAGGCAAGTTTAGAAAGTGTGATGCAAAGTGGCAAAGCAACATTTGTTCCAACTTTCTATATTATTAATTTGGCTGCTGCTTTTAACCCAATCGACTTTAATCCCCTTCTAAAGCTGGGGATTTTCCTAAAGCAATTTTAAGGTGCTTGCTCAACAGTTCTAAAGCAATACCACACCTGGGATTTGAACCCACGACACTCAAGGTCAGGAGAATAGAGCCTTAACCACTACTCCACACTGCTGACAAGACTTATAAATGGAGGTTTGGGTGAACTTTAATTTGAAATGGAAAAAGTAGAGTTTGTACTGGGCAGAAAGCTTTGAAAGTCATTCTGATAGTCTTAGGCCTTGCTTGTTTTTTCCTGTCCTCAGTTAACTGAAATCAGTCACATCTGGCAGCTGACAGACATGAACCAGTGGGAGTGTTGAACTCACTAGCCTCTCCAGACTTCACTGTGTGGGAAACCCCAGCTGCATGAGGAGTTGGGAATGAACCTGACCACTGTGTTACACAGGATGACTGTGCGCCAGCAGTGTTGTCAAATCCCATTATCAGTGTCTTTGGCTCCAACTGTCGATGTGCTAATTTCTTTGCCTTATTCCGGTTTGTCTATCAGCTATCCACATTGCGAGGTCAGCCGTGACCCACAGAATGATCTGCACAGATGTGTTATGTGAGAATGCTCTCAGAAAGTTGAGCTGAAGCTCTCTGTTCTGTCCTCTCTGGTCCTCTTGAGGACTTTTTCTCCTGCCAGCTGGAGCCTGCCTAAGAATACTCATTGCACTTTTTGAGAATATCCCCTTCCACATCTCTCGAGGACTATTATATGAATTTAACTAGAACAGCTAAGTGCTCAGCCACTTTAGACTGGTGGATTGGAACAAATGCACCACAGATTTTGAGGTCTTAAAACTGCTTCCTGTAACAAGTTCATTTATGCAATATTTCTTTTTTGGGACTAGTATAACAAGGTTCATGAACAGCAAAATTTTGCCTTCGCAGTCATAACTCACGATATCACTGTCAGGGACAGAGTTACATTTTCACTGCTCTTTATTTCCTCTGGTGTTGGCCGCAATGCCTGCGGAACGTTAAAAAGCCTCCCTGTTTCATAATTCTTGGCAGCTTTTATAGGAACAAATGCTCTTTGTTGTTGGATCACGTATGGCACATAGCAAATTTAAAATATATCAGCAGATGCATCACATTTCTCTCTTATATAATGTTGGGTGGTTGCCCTTGTTTTTGGACAGAAGCTTTTTGTTTTTTAAAATGAAAAGCAAGAGAAAACATGCTAGCTGCCCTTCTGAGCGCTTTGTTTGTGGTAGGATAATCCCATTCGGTAGTCAAGCTGACTGTGAGCTCTGCGTCTGTTTGGAATGACAGGAGGTTAACTGAAAAAGAAATTAAATTTCCCGAATGCAGTATCTGCATCATTGGATGAAAAGAAACAGCCACGTTACGAGATACAAAGGAAATTAGGCCAGATCACAACTAGCATGCAAAACGCTTTTCAAACTCTTCTACAGGTATTCTAGTTATTTTCTGTACTACGGTTTTGAGAACATTTTCACCAAACCATTTAATTAAGGATTTTCTCATTCTGGTATAATTACACTTGACCTGATTCATAACCACATTAAAGTTGAATAATTTCTTGAAATGAGTTATCAGGTTAGGGGATCGCCTCCCACCTTTAAAAATATGCAACTCTGAGATTTTGGATGAATGGGGACGTATAATTTTTTATACAAGTGTGTCATGAATCTGCTTTAAGACGTTTAGTCAATGAAAAAGCCTTCCTTTCCTCTGAGGTGATACAAGTTGCACAAAGGTGAATTAGCAAAGGAAGCATGTTCAGGTGAACCTGAAAACTTAGGAATCAAGGAAGTTCCACCTGAAAATCATCTAGTGTTTTAGTTTATTTGGCATTCTACCTGACATTGGATGGAATAATGTAGAGAAAAGAACCTGTTGATTGTGCTTACAGTCCCAACAAATCGACAAGTGTCTATGAAGTCAAACCATGTGATAATTTGAAAATGGTAGGCTTTTGTACTCTAGCCACCTGGATGGCAAGGGTAAAAGCACTGTAGATCAGTGGTTCTCAAAATGTGGTATGTGTACCACTTGTGGTACGTGGAGTGCCCCCAGGTGGTGTGCCAGATAACCCTGGGAATTTCTTGTGTGGACTGAAATATTTTTCAGCTGTAATTTACTTAATCGGTTTCAGAAAGCTTGAGATGAATTTTCATATTTTCTATTTTAATAAAATTAGTTTGTGTCAAATACGCAGCCTATGTACTTGGTTATGTTGAAACAGCGTGTGCCCTACTACTTGAGTGTTCATACTCCTCTCGAGCTTTCAGAGACACACCTTGGCGCCAAGTTCGCCAATAGAAAATGTGATTTAAAAATGAATACCTCGCAAAAATCAAGTATTATGTCATGGCTGAAAGGAATAGATGCCAAGAGTACCGACGGCAGCTCCGATAGATCACACACACCCGATGAGAACAAGCAGGATTATACGTCGGCCACTAGGGTTAGTATATTTGAACATCAAAAAAAGAAGACACCCTGAGAAACCTTCCAATTGAATTATCTGGGAAGGGGGTTGGGATGGAGAGGGTTTTCAAAATATCCCATGTTTTATGTTCATTGGTAAAGGTTTATTCCATAAAGAGAAGAGAGGAAACGCAACGTTACATAAAACATGTAACTGTGATGATGTTTAACTGTGTGAAATGTATAAGTCCCCTCTGTTGCAATAACAGTATCCTGTGTTTTGCTGCCAGATTTTACAAAAGAATCTGTTTATTTGGTTGACAAACTCTCTTCTCGAATTGCCTTTTTGTGTTTGTATGAGTCAACATGAGATTGCAAATCAAGTACACCTTTATTTGCCATGTAGGCAAACATACCAGGCTTACACACCAAACATTCAGCTCCCTAGTCTTCTCTGCCACTGTCTATTTTTTATTTCTGCTGTGAATTTACACTTTTGCTTTGGCATTGTTTGAGGGTAGGAAAATGAGAAACAGAATAGGGAGCCTTTCAAGGGAATACTTCTGCACTGCACAGATGTAAAGACACTGACATTGACGCCCGATTTCACTCTCTCATGACATAATCATATAATACAGGATGAAAACTAAATTACAACGTAGGTCGCGACGCAAACTAGAGAACTTAAGAAATACTCTCTTTTTCTAACTATCTTTCTAACTTTTGTTAATTATTCTTCATGGTGAAAATAATGGGTTCGAAATCCCTGACATTTCTGGATATTTGAAAATTTCTCCCAAACGGAGATATAAGGATCAAAATAGAGGACACGGCCGGGAAAATCTGGATGTATGGTAACCCTATCAGCCACCGACACTAGCTCTTCTGCTGACACAGATAGCACTGCTAGTGTGAGCATGCATTGGAAAACAGCTACAAAGTGGTACAATCCAAATTAACTAAGTGCTCAGTGCTATTTGTGTGTGTGAGTGTGTGCGTGCGCACGCTCATGTTGATCATTGAGGTTTTCTGTGGTTCCTATGAGGTGACTTGTAGGTGGTACTTGGATGCTTTGGTTTGATCAGGGGTGGTACGTGGTCCAAAACATTTGAGAACCACTGCTGTAGATTAATCTTTATCCATCAAAACAGTTGCTTGTTTTGATTTTTGTGTCTAAATGTTGGCCATTTTTCCTCAAATTAAATAAAACATCTTCCTGAAATCTCACAGTGTTCCTCTTTAGCATGTCAAGCTGACATCGTTTTGTGTTTTTGACGTGGGTGATTAGCTTAGACTGACTTCCTCTGTTTGCACATTCCGTAGCATGAGTTTTTTTTTTTTCAAACCCCTCTGCACATCATTCCTTTCCTGTAGGGGAATTTCTTCAGTTTGTCATGAATTGCTTTCCAGAGTTATGCATGGCTGTCACTCTTAATGACCATGTCCGTTGTGGTTTCAGTAATTTATCGGACCTTTACATTTAAAACGGGCCAAAGCGTCTTGAAACTTGTCGCGCAGAAGTGGGTTTTTGTGTTCGTCACCATGTTCGCTATGTAGGCTATCTCCCAAGCTGCTTGCGAGAATCCTTTGCAGAGCTTGGCCTATTTTGCTTCTCGAGACCTACTCTTGAGTCACCGAATGCTTGAAAGGGCAGGCATCGATGAGCAATACCGTTTCTGGAGCTGGCAATGATGCGGCACTTCCATATGCCCAGTTAACACACGGCACCCACACAACTGGAGCAACTGGAGGCGGAGAGCCAGCATGCAATGTGACGAAGCTCCAGGCCTCTACTTCCACCATGGTGAAACTCTCTCCTCTATTCCTCACGAGGTGCTGTTGCATAGTTAACAAATTATGTTTCAGAACACCTCTGCCCATAAAGCAAATATTTGACATCCAGTAAGATAAAAAAGCTGTTTGTATCTGAAGTTGTACACTTTGAAAAAAACAGAGCATTTCCTAAATTCAAGAAAATGTGGCAAAGATCCCCCTGTATATAATTTCTTTGAAAATGAGAAGTGGTCAGAAACTGACATCATAGTAACCGAGTCCATTTAGAGAAGTATTTTTTTTTAATGTTTGGGAATTGCATCTGCACAAACCCTGTGATCCTGGCTAAATTTCATTTCTGGTGTGGTCAGTCTAAGCTGCCTAAATTTCTCCCTTAGTTCAATAGGTGAAATCATTTTTTAAGTCATGATCAATAATGTAGATTAATTGAAAGTACAGAGGGGCTACTGAGCATCATGTAGATGCAGTTTCACTTCAGTGGGACAAGAAGTGAGTTTCTCCCAACAGGTGAAGTAATTTTGGATCCTTCTGAATGAGTAGCGCTATGCATTGATGTGCCTGACCAGTGCAGAACCTTGCAGTCATCACAGATCTCCAGCCTCCTGAAAACATCCCATTAATACTAAGTGCAGGAAGTGCTAGTAATGAAATTAATTATATATAAATTATGATTGAAAGGAGATTTTATATTATATTGACTATGATAAGTAAATGAGTCTACAATAAGGATGTTTTGAATATATTTGAAGACCAAACACAACTTTTTGTTATAAAGCATATTGACATTCCATTCATTTTTTGATTCACGTAAGGTATCATGCAAATGATCTCTCTCCTTTAATCTGAACACTTTCAGGCCACAGGGAAGGTCCCAGGTTTTCTCCAGGAAGTATTTATAGAAATCTTTGGCTCAGCATCTTGATTTTTTCTCATGCTACTCCAGCTGACAGTGTTCCAACAGATGGAGTCAGAGGTCATCCAAGGCCGGGTGATAAAAACTAATGACATTCTCTGAGGAGAAGTGGAGTTGCTGGGAAGGATTCTGGACACGTATGAATGTTAGCTTCTTAGTATCAGTATTGATAATAGTGAGAAATTGAAAGAAAGCTACAGCAGTGAGCAACCTTAAAGGTTCACTAAAAGAGTTTTCGAAATAACGTGTAGCTCAAGTAATAGTATTAATAGTATTAGGGTGGATGGGGAGTGGGGTGGGATCTGAGAAGTCTTGCCAATGGAAAATCCTAGAAGACACCCCAATAGAGAGAGAGACAGCTCATTCCTGCCTCTCCCCTTTCATTGACTCCTCAGGTTACGCACGCACTACAGTTCGATCTCCTAATCATACTTGCGCAACACGGTGAACGATTCGCTTGTGACCTACATACCTCGGCGAACTAAGGGTAGCCAAAAATTAAATGGAAAAAAAAAACTTGGCTGTGCACAAGATCGCCCGTTTAACTGGAAGGCCCACAGCTTAAAGAAAATGAATGCATGTTTTGAAAAATGTTTAAGAAGAAAAGTCATGATGCACAAGCCCTTAACCACATATGTCAAAAGCGTTAATCTGATCGTAGATATAGGATCTGTATGATGTACTGTACGCCAGCTGAGTAATTTCTCAGTGCAAAGTATTCCGCAGCCTCCTGCAATGTTGTCTTCAGCGTCCCCAGTGGAAACCAGCCAGCTAAATGTGGGCGTATTTTTGTGAAAAAGTCTGGTCAAGTATTTGCTCAATTATATAAGCGACACATGCGCAGTTGCCTCTTTGTGCCCCCTCTATGACGTCAAAACAGCTGCCTTGATAATAGATGTCAACGGCGCAGCCTGTGCATACTAACAAATGCAAGGAGCTCCCTGCTTCGCTACTGTTCCTTCCCTTGTCAGTTGTATTTAAGATAAACAGATTTCAGCTGCGTTAATGGGCAGGCTTGTAGGGACTCCGACTCGTTAATGAATCCAAATTGTTTAGCTGATTGTTAATCGTGACCCTTATACCCACTAATTTCTTTCATGTTGTGGTAGATAATGGGACCAGTTTATCCTATTATAGTAAATACTAAATAAACTAGTATTTGGACTTGCTAGTTCGATTAGTTCTCGTTCTTACTGCTGAAATTCAGTGGCTTAATTTATTAAATAAGGACATTTGTTTTTGTAAGTCAAAGTTCATTAATATGGCACAAATGCTGCTCCCAGAGAAGGAACATACTGTATGTAGAGTAGTATCTGGAGTAGGAGAGAAGAGAGGGGTGAGAAGCATGGAGGAATTGTTAGAAGCCTTGTATTAATTGCATGTTAACCTGAGATCCAACTAGCCACCCATCCATCTTCTTACCACTTCTTTCCAATTCAGGGTCAAAGGGGAGCCAGAGTCCATCTTGCCAAGCAACCAGAACAAGGCAGGGCACACTCTGGATGAGACGCCAGTCCATCACAGGGCAGACACAAAGACGTACGCATTCACACCAGGGCCAATTTTCCCAGAAGCCAGTTAGCTTGCCAGTATGTTTTTGGACTGTGGGAGGAAACTGGAGCACTGGAAACCCATGCCGGTAGCTCTCCAGGTCTGCTATTGAACCCAAGGCCCCAGGACTGTGACGCAGCAATGCTGACCACTGCTCCACAGTGCCAGTTTGTTCCAACCATCCAACTACATTTTTTTCAAAATAATGACTTCTGTGCATCTGTCCTATTAAATAATAGTTTTTGAACTGCATGAGCCCACCACAAAGATCTGACTCGTACTGAGATTTGTGAAATCATTGTAACTTTTAAATTTGCTCCAATACGTTAGTATGCACCTGCCTTGAAAGCACTAGAGCAGGCAAAGGCAGAAAAGACTGCTTATCTCCAATAAATGCCCAGTTTGTGTCTTGTCCCAATGAAATTATCTCTATCAGCCTTTTCCCTGCTACAATACAAGGCCGTAAGACTTTGTCTCTGCTACAGGAAAAGGTTGTAGGTTATGGTGATTGACATCTTCACAGTGTTAACAGCGAGAACTATTTTTAAAACTGGCATCAGATACTTCTGTTACTGATATAGTTTTCTTTTTTCATAATGCCCTGCTTTTGCATCTGTCAGACCTGTCACCAAATCCGTTATCCTTAGTGCCATTAGGAACATAACGTTTTTAGTCTCTCAAACCACCAAGCGCAAAAAAGATGAGAAAAAAGCGACTACTCTTTCTCTGAGGCAAAAACTGTGATAGGAAACCAAAGCGTCGTGCTTCAGAGGCCAGAAGTGTTGTCATATACTAGCTCATGCCTTTAGACTGCGAGGAAGGCAAGGAAATGTCCATAAGCACTTCCTGTAGAGGGAGGGTGGTAGGGAGTGAGGGGAATGAAAGAAAAACTTGGGAATGAAATATTGTGAATGACATTTCCATGATTCCACCTACAATGGTCGTCCACCCACAACTGCCAGCTTCATTTGCTCCTGCTTTTCAAAACAAGCTGGCTAATGCCAGCTCTGAAAGGCGCGAGAGTCCTCAGAGCTCATTAAATCCCCCTCTCCGGCGCGCTCCTCTGCCTGCAGTGAGAGAACATGTAGGTTATAAATAGAAGTTATATAACATCCCTTTGTTGATGCCAAGTGCCGGGACAGAAGGAGGGGGGGAATCGGCATGACCTTGTTTTTCAGAATAGACCGCCCCCGCCTGCCTGTTGAACATTCTTATTCCACCGAGGGATCATCACTAAAAAGCCTGGCAGGACTTCATTATAAATTTACAGAGGAAAAAAAAAAAGAGAATTCTCACCAGAACTGGGGTAGGCCTCCCCCACAGCCCTGTGCACCTCCCTCTTATGAAACAACTTTATGGTGCCGTAGTGCGCAGTAAAGTCATCCCCGCCGAGTCCTGATATGTTAGCCAACCTACGCTTCACACGCTAGGCCAATCGATACACGTTTAAAAGTCCTGCACTTGATCTGAAGTAGGAAGGGGAGAGTACAGGTATTGAAAGCCGTGTAATAATCAGCACTCACAGAAAGCTGTCCCATTGCAATTACACACGGCTGCTTTTGCTGAACACAGCATTACACCAGAGTGGCCCTCTGCATCTAATGGCAGCTTGACGAATCCACTTTTCAATAACCTCAAGACATTGATTCTGGCACGATGGTGCAGGTGTGCAGAATAAGAAGCAAACGGCCTTCTTTGAGGCAGCTCTACTGCCTTTAGCACATACAGGGAGCTATTCCCATCTTTTCCAGCAACCTATCGGGGTGCAAGATGAATTCAAAGCACATATGATGCCACTCGTTGAGAGACGAAGTGGAGCAGCTTGAAACCCAGCTGGAAGTGTAGGGTAGTTCCGTTCCTTATAGGGAAGGTCCATAAATCCATAAATAGAAGGGGTTTTCTTCCCATATACACGGATTCCGTGCCTGTCACCTGCCTTGGAAAAGTTTACATGAGCCCTTCCAATTTTAGGTTCAGGGATTTTCCCATTCATCTCTGCCTAGATTTGTGAATTCATAGTTGCATTTGTGACCAAAGAGCTTTCCATACTGACAAGCAAATTTAGAACTGCAGTAACAATCTAAAACATTGGGGGAAAAAAATAATGGTGTTAATAAAATGGGTCATGGAGTGCTTATTTTACTGGGGTTCTTTTAAAGTAGAGACCCTTGTTTACACAGGGTGTGCTAAAGGGTGTGTTTGTGAACGATATATTATCAAATGTACTATAAATCTATCAAATATGCATTTTCAAAACATTGCTTTTAGTTTTTGTTTGTTGCAAAACAGTTCTTCACTCCAAAATGTCTTTTCCAGCCTTTGCCAGCTCAGGTACCTGTGGGAGGTTTTCCCCGCTTGCTAAGATAACGTAAAAGATGGGCATGAACAGTATTGGATAACGCAAAGACTTGCAAGCTGGCCGAGACCCCCCGTGTGTTGCTCGTCGTGAAGCGAATGAATGTTTGTTCGATGGACTTTGCAGATAGCCCCTGGCAGAGGCAGCTGACCTTAATCCACGGGCAGAGTGTGAGGTGAATGTTATGTAAGTGGCTCAGGTTTCCAAGGTTTCCAATGGGTGAAGGCATTGGCGAGAGCTGTGATGTGCACAGGGGATAATTGTAATCTGATTGTTATTATTCCAGCTCAACCTACCACAGAGGCTTCCTCTGGCTGTCTCTCCTCCAGAACTGTCGGCTCAGATTGACAGCACCTAGTGCTTGGACAAAATTCGCAAGGTTTGCCCACACCACAGACCTGCAACTAGAGCTTCCCTGCACGTTTTCTTTCTTGCGCCAGTTGTCATTTTTTGGATAAAATGTGTGTAATGTTATAAATTAGAGTTGGGACCTACTTCAGCTAATGTACTGCAAAAGGAACAAATATAGCTTAATTTCTTGCTAAAAAGAATATTGTTTACAGTTTTCAGATGATAGACCCATATTCATGTGTGCTAATAATTTCTTCTTTTTTTTTGAGGACTCTTAATTTCAAATCTCTTTCTGCTGTCTAGCTATCAATAACATGATTCTGTTCCACCAAGTTTCAACTTCAGTATAATTACTCAGTTTTTAGGATGACAAAATCTAAACCTCTGGCACTCTAATCCAAAAATGTGGATATAATCTAAAGATATAAGGACATACTGTACACAGTCCATACTTCCACAGTTGAAAGTCTTTCAAGATTTTTCAGTAGGTTTGTGGCAACAAATATGTCAGTACAAGGCACAGTCCACATTTAAAACCTAAAATATTATTCACTCACATACTGCTAATATCACAGTTTACAGTGCTATAAAGTGGGTCAGATTACCTCTGAAAAATGTTTCTTGAAAATCAGGGGCTCCCCCTCAGTAGCAAAATCGGAGAACCGTGCATGTCTGTATATATATCCAAGCTTCACTCTGCCAACAGATGTTTTATGTCTTGGAGGTTATAATGCAAATCAATACAGTATGTAAAGTAACTTTGCTTACTTACTCCTTGTAAGTGAGCACTGACAATGTTGTCGTAACTTTAAGACATGATTATTTACCACTCCTTTGTCCGCGGAGGTTGTTAAATGAATGCTTCAGCTGTAAGTGGCAGTGAAAGCCCTTAAAAACCAAGCTTCAAATAATAGTCAGAATTATATTTGTGTACAAGCTTTGAGTTGCAATGTAAGGTTTCACCGGAGGTACATGGTAAGGGTTAGAGTTTTGGTATAGTAGTAAAGGCACGTTGCAGTGTATTAAGGAAATCTGTTACTGAAATAGAAAAGAATTTACATGACTGATTTATTATGACATTTGTAGCAATAACTTTGGTTTCCAGTCTTTCACGGTCATCAGTCACGATTGCTATAGCATGCATTGTGTGTTCTGTAGTTTATATACACAAAGGAACACCTTTTGCAATGGAAATTATTGGATGGTTTGTGCAGAATTATTGAAGAGGTTGAAAGTTGTTCTTTTTTTTTTGTTTGCTACACCTTGAGCAGGAAATTGACAGAGCAACAGTAGCTCGTAGTGTCCTGATCATGGTGATCTTGAGGTGAGATTGATATCTCAGTGAAAATTACCTCTTCCTGTCACTTGTTACATACAGATTAGTCCACTAGTTTTTGAGTCAGCAATTTGGGTATCCGAACCCCTTGCACACCTGAACTGCACTGCATACTGGGTTGTTCTGCGGCATATTGAAGGAGTGGTTGGTCACCAAAAGTGCCCTACTCAATGAAATATGGGAAAAAATGTTTTTTATTGCATGCTGGTGGTGTACTTGTGGTTATCTCACATGTTGCAGATTGTTGTCTATTTCAGTTCAAAGACAAATCTCTTTTTCTGCTGTTTGGATTGCGATTAGAGATATCCAGGCTTAAAATTAATTACATTTTCTTGCGGTCCCATCTATTGTCCAGGTGGCCAGTGTCAGTTAATGATCTGAGGTACAGTTTGTTAAATTGCAAATGTCTATGATTCAGTGCAGTTTTCCAGATGGGACTGGCTTGATCTTGGCTGCGTTGTTTACTTCTCTAGCTGGAGAAAGACTGAGAGGAGCTTTGATTCCGTAAGAAGGTTGCTTATGTAAAAAGCTTGTAAAAATGGTCTAGATACCAGCTGATATCTCTTTCTCACACATAATTACCGGACTGGCCCTAAACTGCAGGGCAGGATTGTCCTAATTTTTTTTTCCAACAAGTGTAATTCTGCCGAATTTGCCTTTACAGTAACCCTTCCAATAACTGCTTAGCAGATTACCGAGACCTTACGTAAAACAGGAGTGTCGGATGAAAATGGGGCAGGATTTGTCAGTGTGATTTGAATAAAATTCATTACATTAATGGAGATCATTGATTGCGTTTAACTTAACCTGCGCTTGTCAGGTTTGGAACTTGGCAGAAAAGGAATGAAGTACATTGATTTAATCATAGTGCCATTCATCCTCTTCTTTGTTGAGGCTATTTATTGAAATGGAAGAGAATCAAATGGCTGTTTTCTGATGGCTCAGTTACCATTTTATAGCAACTTTCCTAGGACACAGGAGCTTGTGCAGATAATGAGTGACTTGAACAGAGGAAGTTCATACTAACAAGTATTGTTTGTAAAACTCTAAGCAGTGTTTTTTCCCCCCATCTACATAGCAGTCCATCCATACTGTTTATGACAGGTGAAATATGACAGAAATGAGAATTGGAATGCATATTCTGAAAAAGAAAAGCTTTTAGAGTAAAAGGTTTACCTAAGTTAATTGTATTTTATTAACTTGTTTACTCTAAAGTAATCCATGTGGCGGATCTGACTCTTATATATAAACGTATGCATCCATATTTCCTTACATAGGTATATAACTTCTCATTTGAGAAGCCAATCCAATTTCAAATATGTTTCTATAAAACAGTTTTTTATACAGTCAAAAAAGAGAAGCATAATTCTTTCTCTTTTTTTTGGTCTGTGTCTTTCATCTGCAGCGTTCCTTCTATTGCCGCCTGACAGAGGACAAGAAGTCCGAGAAGTTCTTCAAGGTGTTTTATGACCGGATGAAATTAGCCCAGCAGGAGATCAAAGCCACCGTCACGGTCAACACCAGCGACCTCGGCAATAAGAAGAAGGACGATGACGCTTCTGACCGCGATGTGCCAGTCCGCAAGAAAGGTCAGTGGGCACCACAAGCAAAATGAGGCGTTATTGTTGATGAACTGTGTAGGTTATTGCTGTTGGGTAGAAGTAGCCCTTTCCTGGCTTGTGTTCTTGCATATTGTCCAAGAGCAACAGCAGATCTGTGTACTGCCAGCTTCTTTAGCGTATAGTGATCACATTGTTAAAGTCGTAACCAGAACTGTTGTACCAAACTGATATCACAGTTTTATTACCCAGACTGGATACCCTTACCACACAGGGAATTTAATTTGAATATTCAAAGAACTGTTTGAATTAAGGCACCAATTATTTACTTTAAAGTACTTAAAATTACTTTAAAATTAATATTATCAGTGCCACAGCTACCCCCAGACACAGGATGCAAGGCCCAGTTTCTCAACATTATTTCTTTGCCACATCGCCTCTCCACATTATCCAATGATCTCCTCGGCAAAGAGGCTAAGGTCCCAGGTGCAAGTTTGCTTTGTGTACAGAGTGTTCCGTCGTTGTCAGAGCAGCTCTGAGTCCAAGCTTCTCCCTCTTCTCTCCTCCTTCCCAACCCTTCCACCTCAAAGCCAAAGATGCCACAGCCCAGATCACAGAGGAGGTACGCGAGCAACTGCTGGAGGCCTCCTCTGCCACCAAGAAAGCCTACAATTCCTACCGCAGGGAGGCCGACTCGGAGGAGCATTTCGTCTCCGGCGACGGCCAGCCCACTTCAGGAGACAAAAACAAGGACGACGGCGAAATGAGCACCGTCATCTCCATCATGCAGCCCATCCTCCGCTTCCTGCAGCTGCTGTGTGAGAACCACAACCGAGACTTGCAGGTCAGTCCTGAGCCTGGGGGATTTCTCAATGTCACAATCAGCCCTCGAGCAACACCGTCTCGTTGTGGTGTAGGCGGGCTGTGCTGGCAAGCCACACGCTGGTGAATTTTCCAAGAGGAGGCATTTATTATAGAAACGAACCTAGGAACAGAAACATGAGTGTTTAATGAGTGAATACACTTTTAGTTTCTGATCTCATGATCCCAGCCTTCTTCACCCTATGCATTGATCCCTTTAATGTTTCCAAATTGATTCAAAGTAATTCATTCTAGACTGTATGAGGAAAAAGGATGAACCAGTTCTCTAAAAATATGGTCAAACTGCTGGAAGGTGCACTTCTTGTTTTGATTTAAAATAGGAGGAGTTCTACTTGAAGCAAAAGGGTCAGTCAGCTACTCCTTCCTGTTGGAAGTGGAGCAGAAGGATGATGTATAATTCAAGCTTTTGTTTTGTGTGAATCTGTGTACAGGAGGAAATGAAAATGTCTGGCCAAGCACTTCTCACTTGGTGCTGAGAAAGGAGGGTTTGTGGGATTTTGTTGAGTACTGAGAAGGAGGAGACCATGTTTTTGTGAGAATGACCTGGGAAAGGGCATGAGAGAGACATCCAGTCCCACCCAGTAGCTAACTAGAGTTTCCTTGTTAATTATCTGCACATTTTAAGACCAGTTTTTTTTTTTAAGAAGATGTTTTCAAGTCACAAGTTACCGTACAGGGTGGAAATTAATCTGCATAATGTTTAAAATAGACTTTTGTATTCAATTCAATGTGCCCCTCTTGAAAAAAAAATGCAGCAGAACACAGTTTCTATTCATTCGAGGGAAGTTCCACATTAGCAACTAGCCTTGAGTTGTCTCTTAGCCCTGAATGCTGTCAGGCATTGAATGTTTGCTTTGGATTAGAGATTGTGTGAGCAAGGATATTCTCTGTGGACAGTGCACACTGTTCTCAGGTCAGCCTCTGTGAGACACTTTAATTGTTGCTGTAATGTCTGATCCCATTGAGGTGTTTAAAATTACGTACATCTTGCCGTTAACTGAACACTTCAAGATAATTGCAAATGTACAGGGATGTAAGGTTATTTGGCCTCCATGTTGGTGTAGTGCCATTAGTTTTCCATTAAACGTTTTGTAGCCCTGTCACCCGGAGAAAGACGACCAACAACACTTAAAGTGTAGGAAAGCATTTATTTTTTCCACCACTGTTGTCAAAAACACCTGCTGTATATTCAAAAAGGATTTTTTCTTTTTATCCTGAGAAGATACACAGATGTACTTATGGGCTGGCTATGTTGGGGAATTTTGCCACTGTTGGTGAAACAGATGACCTTCACAAAGCATGAGATGGGATGAGGCGATCTACTGGCAGTGCTCATATTGCCCAAAAGACCTAAATGCTGAAACACCATGTTCTGCCCTTTTTTTTCCCCTCAGAACTTTCTTCGTTGTCAGAATAACAAAACAAACTATAATCTGGTATGCGAGACCCTGCAGTTCCTGGACTGTATCTGTGGCAGCACCACAGGGGGGCTGGGGCTCCTGGGCCTTTATATCAATGAGAAGAATGTGGCCCTTATCAATCAGACTGTGGAGAGCCTCACTGAGTACTGCCAGGGCCCCTGCCATGAGAACCAGGTACGTTGCTTCCTAAGAGCCAGCGGCCATATCACCCTGCATCTCACAACTGGCAGGCCACTAAAGCTCAGAAGGTGGGAGCCTGGTCAGTACCTGGATGGGAGACCTTCTAGGAAAAACTGAAGTTGCTGCTGGAAGTGGTGTTAGTGGGCTCAGGGGGTCCTATTGCCCCAGTATAGTAACAGTGATGCTAAACTGTAAAAAGGTGCCATCCTTCAGATGAGATGTAAAACCGAGGTCCTGACTCTCTGTGGTCATTAAAAAATCCCAGGGCGTTTCTCGAAAAGAGTAGGGATGTTACACTGGTGTCTTGGCTAGATTTCCCATTGGCCTTTACCAATCACGGCCTCCTAATAATCCGCAGCAGTGAATTGGCTTCATCACTCTGTGCTCCTCCCTACTGATAGCTGGGTAGGGTGAGCGTACTGACGCACCATGGCTGCCGTCACATCATCCGGGTGGGTTCTCCATGTTGTTGGTGGTGGAGGAGAGTCCCCATTACCTGTAGAGCACTTTGAGTGGAGTGTCCAGAAAAGCACTGTGTAAATGTAAGGAGTTATTATTAATAAGAGAAAACCCCACACCCTCATAACAATGCTGAGGCCCAGCTGAACACTGAATCTCACATCTGGTTGCTGGTGACAACATTGGTTTACATTAACCCTAGAAAAAAAAGCCTTCTAATTTTTAGATATGCTCCTGCCCTTGATATTATGTCTGAATTTGTTGGAAGTGCACCCTTTTTATTTGTAAAACCTGTAGACATCTGTCTTGAACGAAAAACCTGTCATGTTTTCAATCTCTAGGTAAAGGGGGTTTGAGACATCATAAAAATCATCTTAGCCAGCAGTAGTTAAATGGATTATTTATTACAAATGGTAAATTCAGTTTTCAAGTAGTCAAAATAAAAAAAACACTTTTCTCAGTTAAGTGTACTAATTTGCATCGTATTTCTGATTCATTACTAACGACTAGAAGGCATTGTGTATTGTTTTGCTGCAAATATTTTGATTTGCATTCACACCTTGATATACATTTTCTGATATGTCTAGGATATTCAAAGTTTCTCACTTAAAAGGTTTTGTGTTCTCCTGTTGAGATGATTCAATATACTTGGGTAATAAAACCAATGACAGTTGAATTGTTTCTGGCAACAATACTATAAAAATCCTCTATTGTGTCAATACTACTCATTTTTTCTTTCTTTCCTCTTGGGCTGTTGTGGGACTTGCGTCTGTTAATACAGTTCCTTCTTTTTTAGCACTAATATTCTTCACACTGTAGTTTCCATATTTGCTGGAGCTATTATGCTCTAATGTTTTCTTTCAGAACTGCATTGCTACACATGAGTCGAATGGAATTGACATTATCATTGCCCTGATTCTCAATGACATCAATCCCCTGGGTAAGAAGAGAATGGATTTAGTGCTGGAACTTAAGGTAAGTTGGCTGCAGAATAGCTGCTTCTGCATTCTGTCAGTTGTATCAGTGCTGGGGTCGTTCCTTGGTTGGTCTTGAGCCTGGTCGTGCTCAAACAGTCATAGAAAAAGTTTTGATTTTCAAGTCCTATTTTAATCGCTAGTGTCCAAATTATTCACACGTTCTTCTTACATTTAGACACCTAAAAATGTATCTTTTTTTAAAAACTTTTTTGGATTTTAATAGACAATTATTTCAGTTACAACCACATGATTTGGAATAGCCAGTCAGTCTTGTTTTTATCAGGTCAGCTCAGAGCTGCGAGTCCTGTGACCAGACACAGGAGCGACTGAGGAAGTGTACCTCTGACCCATCTATTAAAACATCATAGGTAGCACAGCCCTTTGGCAAAGCTGATTGGTGGGAAGGCACATCCTTCACTGACAGCATTGCACGTCTGCAAATGATCAGGAGGCCAGAGGGGGTCACTGAGAGAGTCAAGAGAATCCAGGCCAGATTACACCCTTCCCTCAACAGAGCTCAGCTGATCGCACACCACTGCATGAGAATTCCTGGGCAAGTCCCAGGCTCAGTCTCGTGATCTCCAAGCTCAACTTGTGGTTGAACCACTCAGGAGACCTCTTTTGTGTTTTTTTCAGAACACAAAAAAAGAAGCATGTCTCTGTTTCTTAAATGATTAGGGTCATTCTGGTATATTCCGTGGTCCCGGTTTAACAGAAATCTGAAATTATAACCCCTCCGTCTGAGTGTTCAACTTCTGACTTTTGTCTTTGTGCTAAAAAACATTAGACCTAAAAAAAAGTAGGGAAGAAACAGAGGATGCAGAGGTCAGCGCTGCTTGCTTTACATCTGACAATCTTTCTCCACTAGAACAATGCTTCGAAGCTGCTGTTGGCAATCATGGAAAGCCGCCATGACAGTGAAAATGCAGAGAGAATACTTTACAACATGAGGCCGAAGGAGCTGGTAAAAATTAGACACTTTTGTCCCATCTTTATTTGGTTTCCTTTGTTATCAAAACTCGAATGCGAGCCATTAGAGATTGGTGTTGGAACTTGGAGTACAGCATAGAACGGGAAGATCAGGTCTGGCTTTGTTTTTGAGGCGGAAGAGAAAAAAATAGGACACACTTTGCATTCGCTTCAGAATTGGACCGCTTGGTGTGAAAAACGACTGCTGATTTCCATTCATGTAACAGTCGGCCCCAATCTGCTCAAAATGAATTGCTCCATTTGCGTGGATAGGATTTCCTGAACGTGGGTGTGCCACTTAACACCTTTCAGTGTGCTTCCCAGTTGCTACCACCCACAGTCCCCCTGCCTTTTACTTTTGAAGCATCACTTGTGAGGGGATTAAATCATCAGAAAATACTGATGGAGCTGATGTAGTCTTTTTTGTTTCCTGTGATTAGTTTTTCATCCAAGTTTGTTTTTCCTTCTGCTGGTACGGTTTTAGGAATTAGAGTTATTGACCTCGTTTTCTGGCTTGTTGAACAGCAAAAAATAAAATCCTGGCAATAATGTGAGAATTGGGAACACCAGTGAGACCTTTTAAAGGACTAGTTGGTGATTTATTGTAACTTTGTCGGATAATTTAAAATGATAACAAAATGCACTTTCCCGTTAAAACACATTTTGTGGAATGTGGAGGAAAAAAACCACAGAAAAATGTGAGTAATCTCCATTTATACCCTCATTCCTGCTGGTGAACTATTGAGAGTGTTTTAGGTGCTGAGTGAACGCGGGTTTGCTTTTCCTTCACAGGTGGAAGTGATCAAGAAGGCATATCTGCAGGGAGAGTTGGATTTTGAGGATACCGATGAGGAGGGAGAAAATGGGGAAGATCATGCAGCCTCTCCCCGCAACGTGGGTCACAACATCTACATTCTGGCGCATCAGGTATAGAGCATACAACTCCAAGGTGGAACCTTTAACCTACATGTAAATCTGTGGGAAATCTCACATTTAAAGCCACCGAAAACTGAGAATAGATTGTTTTTACAGTACCCTCTGTTAAAGTACATTCTCTTCTCTGCAGAGAGAAAATATATTTCTTATCTCTAGGATGAACATGGTATTAAGGAGACATAGTGACAGATAATGGGATATTTGACACTCCAAGGACAAGAATATGACCTTAACATTGGCTTGAGGGTGCAATTTTCAGCTTAAAAGCAGTACAGTATGTTATGCATTGGAAAGCACCACCCTTGTACAGTAATTCTACAATGTTAGCTATCTGCACAATGGAAACTTCCTCTGTCACCAGAGTTGGACACCACTGATTAGAGTCATTGCAGGCAGCAGTCAGGCTGAACATCCCGTTTTGCTTCGGAGGGTGGGGGAAGTTTTATTTTGCAAGACGCACAGTAGATGCATGTGTGCCCTTTGAGACGGTCATAGATTTCTATATCGAGTTAGACTGTTGTCAGTTTCTGATGTTGTTCTGGAGGTGTGCTTTAATCCTGAACACTAAAGAAGCTGTTGCCATTTTGGTACAGTATATGCCTAAACATTTATTTTGGGAAAATTGTAAAGTTCAGTTAGGCAATTGCAAAAGCACTTTAGGTGAAGATGAAGCTTCAGTGAAAATAGCCATTCTGCTTAAGAATTTTTTTTAGTTCCGCTTTAATTCTCCCATTTCACAAGTTCCATTTGATGGCCACAGCATTCAAAGTCTTGCAGCTTATTTTTCTTTTTTAGTGGCAGTGGTGCATAAAGATGCTGTACGTGGGATAAATTGTGATAGTGAAACTTGGTTTAAGGGCAGCATGGGGTTTCTGTGCTTGAAATCGTGGTTTGAAGGTGTCTGAGAAATACTGCCTGCAGCTCAATGTGACATGGGCGCACTGCTTGTGTTCTCTACTCTGTTTCAAGCAAAAAAGTTTTTCCCTTAGGGGATGTTCTTATCTGGCTGGCTTTTTAAGATTTTCCGAAAAACAACAAAAGATCTCTCAACCTGTAAGTTAGCCAAAAAAAATTGCAATTATGTTTGCAAGTGACCGGGAACTATCCTCCTTACTGTGTAAGAATCATTTAATATTTGTGTCAAACATTTTTAGGCTTGAGTAACTCCACACAGTGTAGACCTCATTTTTGTTTTTGTTATTAATGTGTGTTCTTTGGGGGGAAACACTGCCTCACCTGCAAATTTTGTATATAAATGGAAAAGTGATGCTTTATGATAGCACGGAGGTAACCATGAGCCAAAACGTCTTCCAGACGAGCCTTGCTGCTGTGAAGCATTTCATCCTCGAAAGGCAGTTTCAGAAAGCTTGAAGGGGAAAATGGCATAACCTTTAGAAATGTCATCATCTGTGGTGGGGGATTATCAGAGCTGTAATGTCTGCTAACGCAGTTTGTGGTTTCAACCTTAGCTGGCTCGCCACAACAAGGAGCTCCAGCACATGCTGAAGCCTGGAGGCCAGAATGGAGAAGGAGATGAGGCGCTGGAGTTTTACGCCAAGCACACTGCTCAGATCGAGGTCAGTGAGCACAGACAGTGGACAGGGAAACTGCCCTTAGAGCTGCAGTTTTCTACGATTAATATAAAGGTGTTCTGTACTGTCCTGCTATAAGACGTCCTTTGAGCATTTCATACTTTGATCCCTTGTTTATTTTCAGTACCAGGTGCTTTTCAGCATAACCTATTTTACAATAAATCACATGGGATTGCTGGCTTGCAAGCTGACATTTTAATCTTTTTCTCAAAGTGGTATTTGATATTTTTGTTTTGTTTCTTTTAAATCTGCTTTTGATATTGTCCTGTTTATCATGTTTGTTTGTTTGTTTGTTTGTTTGTTTGTTTGTTTTTTAAATGTATCTTTAAAAAAAATAAAGCCAAATGAAAGATGTATGCTTTTTATGTATGCTTTGCATCGGTAATGGATCTTACTGTCTTAAACTAGCATCTATAGCACAACCATGTTACACAAAGTCAAAACAAAATAATTCCCAATGTTTCAATGACAAATGAATTTATCAAGAAATACCATATATATAAAGGGAGACTATGAAATTCTAGTTACACAGCATTCTATTCAAAGCATCTAGACAAAGAGAATGTATGCTGGATGTTCACTTTGTGAACTGCCTATGTTGTTCTTTACAGCGGTGGCTTCACCTCTGACTGAAAGCTATTAAGAGTAATTCCCCTGCATCATTTTCCAACTCAGAGTTCTGTTGAGTGTAGAGACTGGAGGAGACGGAGTGGGAAAGCTCATGAGGAGCTTTTCAATTTTAGAGTGCCAATTTTTTCATATAAGCGGCAATTAAAAATAACCACTACATATTAAAAATGTATTGCTTCTAAAGATGTGCTGCATTTAGAACATATAGAATAATGTTTAAATTATTCACATCCCTCCAATGAGCATTTTATAATGTCAATTTTTTGTGCTTTGTTATATTCTATTTTACCATTCTTTTTTAAGACAGATGAAGCTGTGTCTACTGAAAAATAACTTATGAGAACTCTGGAGACCTCAGCTTATTATCATACTTATTAGGGATATCATGGGCAACCAAAGTTTATCATGTTAAGCAGATGTCTTGATGTAAATGTTTTTTTAATTTAGAAAGTTGTGGCTGACATTCGTAGTCCTGAACAGTTATACACTGTAGATGGTACCCTCTTAAAATGTCAAAGAATGTTTGACTCTGAAGGGTTAAGAATAATATGTGATCAGTATGATCGACTTGTTATTCCCTTTATAGTTGTATATAAGTTTAAAAATCTGTCTCTTATTTAGCTTAAGAGCACAGTCATTTGGTGTAATTTTATAGCCCATAGCAACGTGATTAGTTGGGAATGCACATGATACTTTAATTCTTCTAGATAAAGCACTGACTTTTTACTTTAAAAAGTCTGCATTCAAATGCAGGGCAGATTGCAAAATATATGCCTAAGAGTGCCCTTGAAAATCCCATAAATCCTGATGTGATCCCAGACATGTCAAGAATTAAGAGACTAGAGCAGATGTGGACCTCGACATTATTCAGTGCTGAATAGAATGGAAAGTGGGGAGGCGTCTGCGGCAGTGGTTCCCAAGGGGAGGTGTGGGAAACCCCAGACCTCCTCAGCCATTTTCTCTGTCCAGTTCTAGGAAAGCCTTAGAACACATAATCCAATGATCTACGCAGACACACAGACTCAATTTTTCTCACTTTTTAAATGTGGCTTGCATTAACTGCCTGGCTTTTTGTATTGTTGCTGAAATTGCATTGATATTTTAAATATAGGGGGTCCCATGTGAAGACACTGGTCCTAAAAAGTGGTCCCTCCAGGCCTGAAGAATCAGGGAACCCCCTACCTGAAAGGATGACTGACTGTTGTGGGCTTTGTTTGTTCAGATTGTGCGGCAGGATCGCACCATGGAGCAGATCGTATTCCCTGTCCCCAACATCTGTGAGTTTCTCACCAACGAGTCAAAGCTGAGGGTTTACTACACCACCGAGCGGGATGAGCAGGGCAGCAAGATCAATGACTTCTTCCTGAGATCGGAAGACCTCTTTAACGAGATGAACTGGCAGAAGAAGCTGCGAGGTACACAAGAGGCTGTTGGTAACACAAACACGGTTCCCTGTGCGTCTTCTAAGTAACTCTCCTTGTAGCTGTTTATGCGAGCTCACCCACCTCGGCCTTCTGATCCTGCTGCGTACAGTGTCAAGTACCCCCCCCCCCCCCCGCAAAAAAAAAAAACAAATAACCACATTGAATGTAAGAGCCAGGGGGTGAGGACGTATAAATGCACGTTAGAACCTTAAGTTTTAATTTCATGTGATTGTGAGTTGACTTTAAATTTCCATGTCCGAGGAACAGCAACGAAATTGGCCAGTAGTGATGCGCGGGTTGACTCACACCTGCGGTTTACCCGCAGGTCGGGCGGGCTCGGGTTAGAAAAACAAAAGATTTTCGATCAGGTCGGGCAGGTGCGGGTTCGTGTCTCACAACCGCGGACGGGTACAGGTGTAATTTCTAATGGAGCAGGTTCGGACCGGGTTCGGGTCTGTACCTTCTATCATTTTAAATCGGCTCGGGTGGGTGCCGGTCAAAAACAAGCCGACCTGCGCATCGCTATTGGCCAGGAATCCCATTCAGAAATTGCACTGATGTTACATGGTGAAAACAACCGCTCTTTCAAAAGAACAAAGGCATGCAATAGGAATGCCCATCTGCCATTTTCATCAAAGAGATGCACAGGCAACCCATTTCAGCCTCATCAATGTAGTGTTGCTTGGTCAAGGTATCACACCATTGCCCATACCTGCTTTGAGACGTGCAGAACTTGAATAAAAGCCCCAGTTTTGGCTTAAAAGTGGTGGAGTTTCTGCTACAAAGCCTTGTAATAATGTAACCATTTTCTTAATGTCTGGCAACTACAGTTACATGCGATAAATGCATTTAAACATATTTTTTCCTTCTTTATTCAGAAACACAATTGTGTGGTAGCCATTTATTTTCTGTTAGCAGCTAATCTTCACAGCTCTGTACAAAAAAAGTAATCTCAAAGCCTTATGTAATAGAGAGGTATGGAGGAACGCTGCCCTTAAACTGATATCATAATGTGATACAAGTAAAAAATCTCTTTGAGATCTCAGCAGGTGAAAAGCAGTGTTGCTAAATGTTTTCATTACAGTGTAGGCAGATGTCACTCAAAGTGTTGGTATTCTGTGAGAGACGCATCTCGGTTGGTGAAGGGAAGAAGGCTTGAAATGACTGGGGTGCCGACTTAGAGGCTCTGCAAAGTGCAGTTGCTCCATTTCCTCTTGGTGTCTGACAGTGCAAGCCGTCTGCAGGAGCAGAGCTTTGCCACTCGGGGATCTATGCCAAGTGCAGTGAGAGCTCTCTCTGTTTTTTTTTGCCAATTTGCTTGCTTTTCACATCTCGGCTCGCTACTCGGATCCCAACCCCGTGACCTCACACAGGGATAAATATCCACCCCGTTTTGCCTCACAGCCCTGTTAAGGAGGTTCGACACTGATTGGAGTTAGAGGCACATCCCTCACCGACAGCACTGTATGCTTGGAAGCGCCCGGGAGTTGACCGAGGTGGCTGACCTAACCCAGCCTAGACTGTCGGTGGCTATCGGCCTTCTGTGCCCCGCTGCTTGGGGAATCCCACTCGCAGTCGGGAGTGCAGCATGAAGGGGCTCGAACCTGGTCTCAACCTGCGCTTGTGCAAGTGCCTTGACTGGTCGAACTACTTGCGAAACCCCAAGGGGCCCTTCTTACGTTTGGCCCAAGTGAGCTATTAGGCCCATGGTGCCTGATAAACCCCAGAGCTGCAGGCGTTCTTTCACAAAGCAAAACCCGAAATCTCCCAGACATTCCACGCTACCCCATACTCACTTTCCTGCTTTGTGCTCAACTACACCTACTGCTTGTTCTAGCGTCCCACTGGTAACTGAGCCTGAGCAATACCAAGAGTGGCGAAATGTACTGACTGTTGTTTTAAAATTTTTATGAAGGCAGCCTGTCAGTCGCACTGAATTTTATGTCATTTGAGTTTGGCGCAAACGCAAAAAGAGCTTTGGATAGTTAATATTGTCCACAACGTGTATTTAGACATTCTGACATTAGCATATACAGTAGTATTTATTTTGTAAAGTTCCAAATGATGTTATATAACATTTGTTATTGCCTGTTCATTTGTTTTTCCGTCACTAAGTATTCCTAAGAATTCATGACCTGGTAAATGCTTTTGAGCCGTCCTAAACTATTGTGTGGTTCGGCATACTTTTTTCTGAATGGGATTGTCTAAGGCAGTTGTTCTGCCAGGGGAATTACACTATGTGCTGCTGAGGTCTGTGTGCCAGACACATGATTACAGTTATCTATATGAATCAGAATTGAGAAGTGCAGTTGCAGTCTCTCTGTGCTATGTAAAGACTTGAGAGTGTTGCCTGTGTTTAGAAGAAGAAAAAACCCCTCACTTATTTCCTCTTTTCCTTTAAAACCAAACCAAAGTGTGCTTTCAAAATAGCATCCGTTAAACCGAATACTTTACCAGCTAACAGAAATCTAAAATCTCTAATTGCAGTTTATAGCTCAAGGAAACAAATCCAGTTTAACACTTCACCTAAAAATTAATGCTGCCTTAAAGAGTCTTATTTTGCTGTAATTGTATTAAACTGGAGACTTATGGGTGGAGTACAGCTGCAAAGTTAACAGAGCAGAGTTGTATAAATTAGGTTTGGAGGCCTTGAAAGCTTCTCTCTTCAAGTGTCAGATGCACACAGCCCGATTAGTATTGAATCTAAGAAATTGAAGATGTTTGTTTGCAGACTGTTGGTCACGTTTGGGTTCCTTGAGGCTCATTTTACCACCTGAGTCTTTTTGAGGAACAAGAACCAGGAGGAAAATTGAGAAATTCTTTCCTCCTTTTTCCCCCCTCTTAAACAGAATCCATTTCTTGTTCTAGGGAGCAAAAAAAGTAAAGAGTTCAGCTCCATAAGGGTTTTGCAGGCCAGGGTGTGATGGTTAGTGTGATGACACATGTGGCCGTGAGGTTCCCAGTCAGATGGTGTGTGAAGAGTCTGGGGTTGTGTTGTCTCCTTCTCCACAGCCCAGCCTGTGCTCTACTGGTGCTCCCGCAATATGTCCTTCTGGAGCAGCATCTCCTTCAACCTGGCTGTGCTCATGAACCTGCTGGTCGCTTTCTTCTATCCTCTGGAGGGAATCCGGGGAGGTGAGTGGACCTAAGAAATTCTAGTCAAGTGCCCAGATATACTGGGTTTGACTCTTTGAAAAAGAAACCTGTTGTGGTAAGGATTTGTCTGAGACGAGTGGCTTCACTTTTTCTGCTGGAAATGGCCTTCCCAAAATGCTGTTTGTGGGTGGGGTTCGTTTTTCTGGAACACAAATCTTTCCCCTTGAGCTGCAGAGCTGACAGATCATTCTGCGTTTTATCTGATATTTCTGTTTTTTTTTAAATATACATAAGCCTCAGCAGGATGTGTAGAAACAAATCCTCCACTTCAGTAATTTTCATCTCTCTCACCTTTATTTGACTTCTTCCACAGCAGCTTCCTCATTGGCAGAACAAAGAAGCCAGTTATTTATGTGTTTTATATCTAACTTTTCAAGAGCTTCTACAAAAGAAGGGGGAGTAAGTAAGCAAAAGTGCTAAGAAGTGCCTTTTCAATTACATGCTTTACAAACCCGTTGAAGAACAGGAAACCTGTGGGATGCTTGGTTGATTTGGGCTTTATTCTAAAGTACAAACAATACGCATCAGTGAGTTTTAGGGAGCAGTCCAGCATGCTAACTAGAAAGCTGAATTGTAACTGCATGTAAGCACTTCTGCACTTCCACGTGCAGTGGCAATGTGACGTTAACAGGTAGCTTCCTGAAATCCTGCTTGGAAGGCCCTGGGTTCAAATTCAGGCTAAGGACACTGTCGTTCCCATGAGCAAAGTACTTTACCTTAATGCTAACCTACTACCTAACCGAAGCACATAAGTGAGTGCCAGGGTTTATACAGTCCCAAATGGAACCCTGAAACAAAGACACCAACCTAATGAATTGATAATAATAATGTTTTGCTGCATCAGAAATGCCATTTATCCATAGCTATGCAAAAAATAGAGGAACGCGCAAAGCTTTTCATTTCATAATAACACTGGTTCTTAATACCCTGACCCTGTGACAAAGTTAAAGTCGACAAAGCCTAAGCTTTCAGACTGTGTAACACAAGTTACTTTTGTATTAAAAATCATTTAACTGCATTAAAACATTTTTTGCTCTTTATATCCACCAGTCATTGTGGCCCACAAAGTTCTTGCACTTGATGAAGAACCTGTACCCTCTGTCAGTATTATCTACTTTTTACACAAGTACTACGGTATTATGCAAAACATACAAACGTTTGCACCTTATTAATGAATACCTGGGTAAATGTCACAAGTAACAGTGTCTAATTAGTTTTCATTTTGACTGCTTGACCTGGTTATGGATACCAAAAGAGCATTAACATTTCAAAGATTTTAATTTGAAGTGTGCTGTGTCAGTGTTATTATTTTCTATCAAATTAACACACAGTCTTTCTTTTCAACACATCAGTGTGTTTTAGTGCTCTAGGCTCCTTGGTTGTAAGGAGTCTTTTGAATTTGGAATCTTCATGTAATTACATCTTCTACATAAAAAAATGCAAAAGAAAGATGCACTGGCTGTTAACGTTGGAGACCAAACGTTTATTTTCCCCGACACATAATTAAATTCTGTAACAGACAATAAACTGAGGAATACTGATATCACTTTTATTCCTGAAATGTGAGAAGAAAGGTTTAGGTACATTTGCTTGGGGCAGGTGTTTAAACCAGTCACCTTTTGTTTCAAATATGAAATTTCACTCTGAGACAGTTTCACTATTACACATCAGTTCTGTTTAGCAGAATTTTCCTCTCCTACTGCATGTGTAGATCAGGTGATGGTCTTGAATTCCCCTTCCTCTGCTCCTTGCGGGGTTTAAAGCCCTTACTGGCTTTTTTTAGGCCTCTAAACTCGGACAGATATCACATGTCACAATTTCATATCAAGCGTTAACATGACCTTTTGAAAATAAAGGTCTCAACCTACTTGAGGTTTATTTTGATGCATCTAGATTTGTGCCAAGTTTCTTTGAAGATACAGGTAAATGTTGAAAGTTTCTAATCTTTTAAAGGATACCTGAACTAAATATCCACTGTTTTTACACTTGAAAATAAGGAAAGGCTTCTCTGTCTCTTGGTTTCAGATGCATATTTAAACCTGGTAGCCTGTAGTGCACCAGTATTGCAAAGCTAGCTTAAGCTATAAGCTTCAGTATGATTGTTCATGTTTTGATCTGCGTTACAAACCCAAAGCATTTTGTTTCTTATACCTGAATAATAGGGCATTTTCCCAAATGAAGAAGCAGCAACAGTCATAGTCTGTGTGACCAGTGCAATGAAGTATTCCTTTGTTAGCATATGTAGATGGAGGAATAAACCCTATATTGTGATTCAGATAAACTTTCAATTGTTCTCACTTGGGGTCAAGCAGCGCAGTCGCTTTTGTCTGTACTTCCTCTGTGTAAGGAAAAAATTGTTTGCTCTGAACAAGGAACTTTCATCTGTCTCCAAAAATGTCAGAGCTTTGCTGAAACCCCAGCTTTAGACATCCTCTTGTTAAAGACAGTATTGCTCCAGGAAAAGTTCAGATCAGGACGCTTTCATCGCAGCACTGGAAATGAAAATCTGGCCTTACCATAGTAGCTGTGTGTTGATGTACATAAATCACTTTTTGTGATTATATGAAAAAAATGCAAAGTATTTTTTAAGTATCATTGTATTCCATTGTTATGTGTAAGTATTCAAATCCGCCTAAAAAAGAATTTGTCTCTCCACTGAGCTTTTAATCACCGCTTTTTGTAAAATTAAAAGTGACTTGAGCACTAGTGTTAGTCCACAGATAAAAGAAATGGGAATATTTTTTGTAATTCTTAAAATGTCTTTTAAAGTGTCTCAATTTTTAACTTTAAACTTTTAAAATGCGGTCTCCACATTTTACCCCGTCAAATTTATGTGAAAAACATGGCCTGGTATAAGTGGGACAAGCACATCCAGCAGCTGTGCTTATTTGTTAGATAGCAGTTTATTATCCAGGAACCCCACAAAGACGTGACTGGAAAGTTCTTTTTGAATCAGCATCTGCAACACCCACAGTGCCTCATGAAATCATCTGTCCTGTCTTTGCTCCTGAGTTTTCTGTAACTTAATTCTTCAAACTACAATTTTAAATATAAGTCATATATTTTTTAAAGGTTTTCCATGCCTGCAAGTTCTTTGCAATAGTTTGCTGCTATGCACCAAACTGTTTCTTGCCAGTGCCTTTGGGTTGCATGTGCAAACATGCAGTGTTTTTACACTAAATTCCTAAACACTGTTATTAATTTTCAACAGTAAATCAAAATTGACACTTCAGGAACTACTTATTTGAGATTGTGATGTGGTTTTAAAATCCTTCAGAATGAAAGGACAGTTCTTAAGGCTTTTGAGACGTTTGTCATGTTATATATGAAATTTGAAACACAAATTTCATATATAACATAGCAGATGTGAGGCAGCACAGAAAACCACTTCCACAACAGATAATACAAACTCTTACCAAGCACGGTAAGTCACGTGAAAAACCAAATACATTTGGTCTCGTTCTGCTCACAGGTTATTGTTGGATGGTTCCTCCACCCTTTATTGAAGCACAGAGCAATGTGTTGATAGAAGTGTTCGATAAGAAATCACTCTTAAATAGGTCAAAATAAACAGAGTATCAACATGTGAGAAATGTGTATTTAACATGTATGACATGACTGCTTTAAACCTCCCGTGTTCCCGAATCATTGAACATGTAATGGAATCTCCCCACCTCCTCTCTCACCCAAGAATTGTAGTGTCTTTGATTTTCAGTCACTCTTCAGGCGTCAGTTGGGCCATCTTTTTCACAAAGCCCCTTTGCCTTGTTTGTCTTAGCAAAAATAATGTATTTTTTAGAACTGTAGTGGCATTTCTTAATAGCTACAAAAGCTCAAGGTTCTTTTTTGCTTTCCGTGAGTCAGTACGCCCTGTGGAAAAGGGAAAGATGATCAGAGTAGCATTTTAAGATCGAGACACCTTGAATTAAACACTCGATAATTTATGGTCATTCCCTCAATTTTTCATTAATCTTTCAAAAGCGTGGGGTATTTTTAGTACCACAGCTACATAACTGGCACCTGTTATGTGACTTTATCAAAAAAAGGACAGGTCGTCTGTAAACAGCTGTGGTCCTCCTGTTTGACTTACACAAATTGACCCAGTTCAGAAAATGCACGCATTTTCCATCCCTGTGCCCCTGAAAGATCTCCTGCTTTAAGAAATAGGCTTTATTTCAAGCTTAATGCTCAATGTTTTTTTTTTACCCCTAATTTGAAAATGTGATATCTAGAGAGTTCCTCGCAACCTATTAAATTCAATCTGTTGATATTAATCTGAGATTTACTGATGGATTAAATGAACATGAGGTGGGTTCATATTTATCTCCATGGAGGTACAAAATACACAAGTATGTCACTGTTTTCTTGCGTTATATAACCTTTGTATTTTGTGTGATTACACAGCTTGGAGAAGTCCCATCCAATGTGTTAAAATAATTCCCATCGTGGCTGTTGCACAGGTTCATTATTGACCTCCTTTTTTGGAATGATTTTTTGCAGGTCCCTCACGGACTAATTTAAATCATGTAGTATGGTTTGCCAGTTCCATTTGCATTAAAAGGATATTTTGCACTATAATTGTCTGACATTTTCTTTGTATGTTAAAGATGTTTGCTTGTTGAGTTGCATCGCTTTTCAAAGATGGGCATATTTGGACTTTGTAAATATTTTCTTAAAATATATGTATTTGTGTAGGTTATTTTTGATCACAAAAGAAATGTGAAGAAACACTCTGATATTGAAGGTTTCAGCCAGTATTTGGTTTGCAGGTACACTCGAGCCACACTTGTCAGCCCTTCTGTGGATGGGAATGTTTGTGTCTCTGGCCATAGTGATTGCATTGCCCCAGCCTCATGGAATAAGAGCTCTGATCGCCTCCACCATTCTGCGGCTGATATTCTCAGTCGGTCTGGAGCCAACTCTGTTCCTGCTTGGTGCTTTCAATGTAAGAAAGCTTGATATTAATTTAATTCCATTTGCTTATGTCTTTACTCAGTCTGCTTAAATGTTGCACCTCCGGTAGTTTTCCTTTGTGTATTGTTACTCGTTAAGGTTAGGATTTAGGGTGACTAATGCGACATTTAATTCCTGTCCTTGTACTTATTTGTCCCTTTCCTCAAAATTTATGCTTTAAACATGATCAAAGCAAAAAGGACCATAAAAACGTGTAGACTTTCAATATCTTTATGCACACATAAAATGGTCTGGTGTTCATGGTTTAGTGTCAGATATGTCACAATTCTGGCAGTGTAGGCAATATTGGTGTCAACACTGTGTGGTAACACAAACTTTTGTCACTTAAGAGCAAGATTTTATTGATTATCATAAGAAGCATCCGGTCTTGTAGTTAGAGCCGCACTTTTTGCATTGTTGGTAGTCATGAACTTGTTTAAAATAAATTAGATCAAACGTGGATAGAAAAACATAAAACGGGGCTGTGTTGTGCATTTGACTTTTGTTACCTCATATTTAAAAATAATGTATTTTTACCCTTTTAGTAAGTAGATCTAAGCAGTCTGAATTATTCTTCAAAGTTCACAGGATCTTCATTCAGCATTTGGTTTGACTTATGGCCTCAATGACATAATTGATCTAGTTTGGCAGTTTGACAAATTTAACTTTGTCATAATGTAACCACACCTGTGAAACCCGTACACCTTTTTTGCAACCACAAGGCAGTCCATCTCTCGTCTAAAGCACCAAATTTTAAGAATAGTTAGTCCACATCAGTGCAAAGTTATGAACTTTGATCCTTCCTGTTTTTTTTTGTTTAAATGTGTTTCTCTTCCCCAGGTTTGCAATAAAATTATCTTCCTGATGAGTTTTGTGGGAAATCGTGGAACTTTCACCCGTGGGTATAAAGCTATGATCCTGGACATGGAGTTCCTCTATCATCTTCTGTACCTGATTATCTGTAGTCTGGGGGTGTTTGTCCATGTATTCTTCTACAGCCTGCTGGTGAGTGAGCAGAGATAAATAAAAAAAAATCAATAGCAGAAAAAATCATTTCTAAGGTGACCAGCAGTCTTCTTGCCACATTGGCAAATAAAAATGAAGTCAGGGGTCAGGGGTCAGTTTTATTTGCTTTTAATTTTAAAATTGATTTTATATGATATAATTATATTTCTTGCTTAAGACAGCACAGAAGAGCATCACTAAGTCTCATCTATAAAGTGCTATTTTTGTGAATCTCAGGTTTGAGTTGTTACTTTCTGTCTTTAACCACACAAGCTTCCTCTTTTGCTTTTGTCTTAATCTCTGCAGTATGACAAAGGTTAATATTTAACCTTCCAGATTTGTGCTGGAAATGATCATTGTTTGAAGACAATTTAGTTTAGGATGATTGATGTGGGGTTAGACTATAGTGATTGGCATTACATTCAACACCTCATGAAGATCAGGACCCAAGTGACCAACATTAAAAACGATTATTTTGAAGCTAAAGCATAGAAAGTAACGTTACCTGATCACTTTAAGTTTTTATCGCCTTAAGTTGTTGAATGAATGTAATACCATGGGATTGCACTTTAGGTTGTTAGCAGATCTGTTACAATACCGTTTTATTTCTCTAAAGCAGTAGGTTGAGAAAAGACTTTATAATTGTAGAATTGTTTGAGAATGCTGCTGTCTACAATCAGATTCTTTCTTTCCCTTCCCCAGCTGTTTGATTTGGTTTATAGAGAAGAGACGCTGCTTAATGTCATTAAGAGTGTGACGCGTAATGGCCGTTCAATTATCCTGACCGCTGTGCTCGCGCTCATCCTCGTCTATCTCTTCTCCATTGTTGGGTACATCTTCTTCAAAGATGACTTCATCCTGGAGGTCGATAGGATACCAAACAAAACACTAGGTAAAAGGCTCTTGACGGAGCATGTATCATACTTCCCGTTGAATATCATGCCCCACCCTCTTAACACACATCTCAATAATGCGTAAGAAGTCATATGATGATCTAATGAATTACAACATATCTCAATAAAGATTCATCCCGTGCTGCAAATAGGTAAAAAACAAGCAAATACAAATTTAGGCTGTGGTGTCTTCACGCACCTGAAGAAGACTTTCATAGCTAAAATGTTTTGTTTTTTTTTCATTTTTTCATTGCAGTGTTGATTTAACTTCCTACTTTTTTTGGCAGCTTGCACATACAACTATCCATCATAATATGCTTGAGTTTTGAAACTTTGATTGCTTTGTGCTTGATAGTTGACCTCCGTATATCAAAGCATGAGGACCAGGTCAAGACCAGTTGACATTGAGTATATCCGTGCATTATATGAGAGATATTTTCTTATTCTTGTTGTATCGTGGGTGTTTCTTATTCTCAACCAGTCATTCTTGGCAGGAATTCAGGACTGCCGTGCGTTATGAACGAAAATGCGCTTGAAACACTGTGTGCTGTTCTGGTTGTCATGGGTTCCATACTTCATATAAGCTCTGCTTACAGTTGCCTTTAAAAGGTTAATTCCTCCGCTACATTCATGAATATTTAATTCTGTGAGCACCTTGAATATTACATCCAGCGTAGATTATATATAAATTAAGTTTCATTGTCATAGCAAGAATTGTTATAAACTTCATGTATAAAGTTTCACTCTCACAGCAAGACGTTGTTATGAACTGAGTTACAAATCTGGATTCAACTAGTATTGTAGCTACTTAAAAGATTGAATCCAGGTAACGTACTTCCACCTATAACATGCTTGCAAACAGTTTCTTTGCAGGTTTAATTTCTGTTTGAGCATTTAAAAGGTGATCCTCAGACTCTGACAGATCTGTATTGCTAATTTACAGAAAGTGGATCCAGTATGGCAGGGGAGTTTCTGTCTTCAGGAGTCTGTCGGGCAGACAGTGGTGAAAACTGTTCAGCTCAGCCTATCGAAGGTAAGAACCTGTGCTTGGCTTTCATACGAACAGAAGTATCTCGATTTTTGTTCCTCTTGCGCTAATGTTTGCACTTCGTGAACAACAGTTTCTTCTGTAATCTTTTCTGTTGGAAATGTATTACAGTATTTTTTTTTTAATACTGGTCATTTCTGATTTTTTTACAACTTGATAGCTGCTTATATATGTGTAGTTTCCTGACTTTTTCATCTTTAAGATTCTGAGCTCTTAATCCATAAACATGGCTGTCATGAGATCAGATATAATTAGGGAAGCACAAGATTTTAAAAAATCAGGTTTCCCAGTCAGAAAAGAAACTACCACAGCGGACCTTGTGGGTGAACCAGCAGAATTAAGCCAGAAGGTTAATGCCATTTGGCGCCAGCTTTTCACCTCTTCAGAGACGGGATTAAAGTTCAGGTCGGGCTGACTCAAATTTTCCAACTAGCTGTGCAAAACCCCAAAAAATAACCCCAAACTGTCAAAAACCAAGTAGCTTCAAGTGTTTAGCCAAGCAGTCAAAACTCTCTATCCTCGGTGATCTTTCGAAGCCAACACTTATTTTTTTTAACTATTACTCTGATATATTTGTTCTTAAATAGTTGCTGTTCATGAATTCAGAATGTCTTTACGAGTGCTGTAGGAGATACTAATCTATGGGCTTCAGAAGTATAGTTCTTGGTTAAATTATACAATTATGTGATTTGCCTTACCTGACAGACAAAGGTAAATAATTTTCAAATGTAACAAATTTGTGAGTTTTGAAAGTCCTCTAGTTTTTATTTGGCATGTATAGTTCTCTGTTCCACTAAATACTTTATTACTTTTATTTGTGCAGAATGCAAGTGTGTGTTTGTACTGTATGTATAAAGTATATGTAAAAATGTATGGAATATGTATATTTACAGTATATCTCTCATGTAGGAATGCTGCCATCATTAAGTAGTTTCATTTAAAAGAGTGAAGGACTATATAATTTACTCAATAGAGGGGGAAAAAAGGCCAAATAAAACTCTTATTCTTTTTGGAGTCTCGTCTAAACTCTGACAAAGATTCTCCTCTATAAAGCTTTGGATGTCTATTTACCTAGGTGTCTCACCTCAGAAAATAAAATCATCTTTGCTTCATCAAAGCATCTTTCCAGGTTTAACAAGCTCTTTTTTTTTACCAAGATCTCTTTCCCCAAAGCAAAGTCAGATGGCATTAATCGGCACACCAGCACTATGCACAGCTTCAAAAGAATAAAAAGCAGAGGGCTCTAATTTGTCATGCTCTCCTAGACTCTGAATGTCCTACAGCTGAACTGAAAAGTGAACCCTGGGTAGAAGTCAGTTGGCCATCACTTTCACTCTAGCCAGTGATTTGTCACTTTACATATGCGCATGTGTCTGTAACTTTTTGCACACATACTATATTTACAGTATATAAATGTTACCTTGTGAACAATGCGTAACACCTAGAACTCAAGTTCTCATAAAATCATGTTATTAATGTCATTTTGGATGGTTGTTTGTTCAGCTCACAGTACAGAGTCGACTGTGTTCGAAGATAAGGAGCGGACCTGCGAGTCCTTGCTGATGTGCATCGTCACTGTGCTGAGCCACGGGCTGAGGAGTGGGGGCGGTGTGGGGGACGTGCTCCGCAAGCCATCCAAGGAGGTATTGGAGGGAACAATTTCCCTTTCGTTGTTTTAAAAGAATTTGGAGTCTTTTTAGTGCCACCAGGTTGCGGGGCTGTCAAATATGATGGTCTGTGATGGGTGACAGGGAGAACATATATTGGAGATCTTCCGGTGAACGTAAGTCCTGGCCTGATGAATCAGTTGGTCTTTGGAGTGAACCATTTCAGTCAAGACTTCTTATTTATGATTTCTGCTGTTTTGGATATTCCAGCACCAAAATTTGAGCTGACTGTCCAACTCACTTCACTTTTGGCCTGTTAACCCCACATCTTTGAGTGTAGAGCCTAGAAAAGCCATTGAGTAAGCCACCAACGTTAATCTCAGGTTTTGTTTTGTTTGCTCTTCGTTCTTTTGACCTTAATGAAATGTGATATTGTTCGTGCAATTTGCAGGCTTCTGCTCTTTTATTTCATCTTGTCGGCCGATGTAAGAGTTGTGCCCCAGTTCACTACATTTTAAAACCGTTTCAAGATTAACAGCGCCGATGCAGAACGCATTGCCAAAACTGACCGAGTCATGCACAAAAATGTCATAAGCTCTGAAAAAAAAACATTGAAGAATTTCCAATAAAAAAATAATCGGCTGTCGTGTTGCATAAATGTTTTTGCAGGTTGAAAAAAGTACCTTTTCAGATGTTGCTTGAGATTTCCATTGTTACTGAATTCTGCTAGTGGGGAAATCACAAAAAGGCAGCCTTTACTGTAGTTGGTGCTTTTAATGCAAATCAGTAAATGTTGAATTCAGCACAGAGATGTCAATATGGTTTACCAAAGAAATGTGAAACCTTTCTTTTTCTAAGAAGCTGGTTTCTTTTCAGCGAGTCTTGAATTTTAAGTGATGCAAGGCCTGTTTTGGTGCATACTTGTCCTTAAAGAGAATTGAATATTAACACATGGGGCTTTGAGCTCCTTTCCCCCATGGACTGATTTAGCAATAGTATCCTTTGTCTGTCCTTACTTGTTAAATGGAAAAACGTCCTGATTTATGTGTTGTGAAACTGGTCTCTTGAAGGTTGAAAAAACAAAATACAATGAATTTGCTTCTGCAATGGGGGTATGGTTTCAATGATATCTTACGTTTGAATTTGAAAAAAGATTTAAGTTGAAATGACAAAAGTTTGCAAACCTCTGAAAAATACTTTCATTTAAGAACCCATTATTACTCACTTAGGAAATATGGATATATAAGGACTATAAAAAGAAATTCCTCCCAACATTTCTGTTTTTCAAAAATATTCAAAAATGTAATATAAGACTGCTGGGTTTGAAATTGTCTTAGAATAATCGTCATGTCAAGAAATAGTTTTTTTTTTCAGGGTTGTTTTTACATCTTGAGAAGCATGTTCAGAAACAATGGCTATTCCTTTTGCTTTCTAGGTGTAAATATCTCCGTTGCCAATGCTTTATCAACCATGGGAATTACGTATTTTGTGTAACCTTGTTACTTAATACAAAACGTTAGTGTTATAGCTGTGAGTGCAAGAATGGCAACTGTTGGGAAAACGTTTGTTACTGTGTAAAAAACAAATAGGTCTGTTAATCAGCTTGTATGCAACATGCCCTCATAAGAGAGATGTCACATGTGTTGCATGTTGTGGAGGACCTCAAAAATGAAGCAACACCCTTGTTTATCATATCCAAGTACAGCCTGCTTTTGCAATTTAAATTCAATTTGTTTGAAACTTGAATTTTGGCACTATTAGCATTTCAAGAACTACTGCTTAGACAATAGTAGAGTTTCTCTGACAGGCTGTCTATCTCCCAATAGTGATAGTACGGTGTCTGTGGCATGCTGTTCCCAGGTCTCTTATGCTCGATTTTACCTTGGCAGGAGCCTCTCTTTGCTGCCCGTGTGATCTATGACCTCCTGTTCTTCTTCATGGTCATTATCATTGTCCTCAACCTGATCTTTGGAGTCATCATTGACACCTTCGCCGATCTCAGGAGTGAGAAACAGAAAAAGGAGGAAGTCCTGAAGACAACCTGCTTTATTTGTGGTAAGGTTTTGAATAAACACTGGCGTTATTGTCACACTAATGTGGTCCTGTGTTTCGGTTTTAGATCACAGAAAACATCCTCACTAAACAAGGGTAAATCTGTGGATTTTGTTCTAGACCTGGGCTGTCTGGGTGGAGTTTGCATGTTCTCCCTGGGTTTACATGTTTTTTTCTCTAGGTGCTCCAGTTTCCTCCCACAGTCTAAAAATATACTGTTAATTGGCTGATTGGGAAAACTGGCCCTGGTGTGAGAATGTGCATGACTGTGTCGGTCTCACAGACCAGGTTGTACCCTGCCTTGTACCTGTTAGACTCCAGATAGACTCCAGCTCCTCCCACGAACGTGAACTGGAAAAATCTGTTTCAAAATGAATCGGTGGATGGGTGGAAGTTCAGGTTTTCACATATAGTAGCTGTGCGATCCAGTGAATTTGAGTTAAAAAAATGCCTAGCTTCACAAATGTTGGAAAATGAAATGATTGCATTTAGTTTTACAAACTAGCTTTAGTGCACATTACAAAGAGACATGCTTCTGTTACATTGTTCTGAAGCAAATGACTGCAGGCAACCAAAATGATGGATGAACATGGAGAAGTACCATATGTCCAGTTGCACGACAAAGCACTGTTGCAGCATATTGTGCAGCTGGCTTGCAACAGAAAGTTAATTTTTTCAAGAGTTAATATTAGCCTCGTTGGCGATAGCCAGGGACCAAACCACCCCCTCTTCCTGGAATGGTTAGTCACCATTGTGTTGGAGGAGTTCTTCCTGTTACCATTCGGTTGTTATCCTCACTGCTGAGAAATCACAGCTGAGAGTAGTCTGGAGACTACATACACAGTATATACAGCATTTGGCTGTTTCTTTTTAAATGAAGGTTTTTGAATGTATAGATTGACAAAACCCGACAACTGATTGATTAGGAAGGGGGGTTCTGTAGTATATGTTTAATCTTTAGCTGGAAACAGATATCTACATTATAGTGTTTCAGGAGCAAGCTACAGCTAGGAATTATGACAATGTGAGGATTAACTCTCAATTTCTCAAAGCGGAATTCGAAATCCTATCACATGCATGAAGTGAGATTTCTAATTCGGTTTCACATTTGTAAAGTCAAACTTTGACTTCACAGGCGTATAAGGGGCATATAATTAATCTATTTAGATGGTCCTGCTAAGAGCTTTTCTCCTATAAATTACGTAGATTATTTGTGTTTTCATCAGTCACTGATTATTATTATTTGCTGTTAGACATCACTGATGTCATCTTTTTGTAAGATTAGCACACATTAATTTCCACATCAGAAAAATGAAATGTCTAAATGCCAAAATGTTGTGCATAGAGCCGTCATTTCCTACTGGCTGACCTTGACTGAGACGGTGAGAACAAAAATATCATATTAGAAATGCATATGTTTTTTCTCAATAAAGCAGGAGTGAACATAAAAGCAAACTGAGGAGGCATCTGAAGGAATCCTGAAAGTCACGTCTTTCTTAGTCTTAACTTAGTGGGATATGCTAATAGGTGGGAAAGGACAAATTTGGCAACATCGCTCATATATCTTTTTGTATGAGAGAACATTAGATTTTGTGTGTTATTGGCTTATATGAGTCATTATTACCTCAGAAGCCTGGTTTCCTTCTGCTTGCATAGTATCTTTCAGCTTCTGCCCTAAGATGTCCTTACCCAGATATCATGTTATTAAATGATTGTTTGAAGGTCTGAAAGGGAGAATGAGATTATGTAGTTGGACTCCAAATCCCTACAGAGGCAATCATAATCAAATGAGTTGATGTGCTGTTTCTCTGGGGTTGGGGCCTTGTGAAATGATCATGATCAGCAACATTTTGAGGGAGTTTTACATGTGAGGTTTGGTCAAAAACCGAACATGAAAGTTCAAAGAGCCAAGCAGAATTAGGGATTCTGTGGTTACCATTTCCTATTAGCGTTTGGAGGAAGGCTGCATCATCTTATCATGTGAAGTCCTGTTATGAACACACGTGTGAAAACATTATTCTTTTTTAAGTCATTTAATCCACTTGTGGTTTCATCTTTCACCAAAAGGTCTTGAACGAGACAAATTTGACAACAAGACGGTGACATTTGAGGAGCACATCAAGGAGGAACACAACATGTGGCATTACCTTTTCTTCATAGTCCTGGTGAGAGTGAAGGACTCCACAGAGTACACTGGGCCTGAGAGCTATGTAGCAGAAATGATCAAGGTAAGACCACAAGGAATCGCATGGCTGAAGAGCTGGGACCAAATACAAACTTTATTTGGGCATTTTTCAAAAGATCAGCTTGAAGTAAGAAGATTGCCTCCTGAGATTTTGTCAGACCGTGCCACTGATTAAAAAAAGTAGTCTCAGAACACAGTACTGAGGCATTTAATTTTGGTTGAAGCTATATGGTTTTGGAAAACACCCCCATTATACATCTGATTATATGCACTGTGTATCGCTACAATACCCATAATTCAGGATTTCCTGTAGGCACTCCTTTATTTTATCTTGTTCAGTGTTTTTTTTGGTCTCTACAACTCATACCTTTTGACCAAGACATAGCTGGAACCACTTCAGATTTCATCATACCAGGGTGGAAGAGGTTGTGAATGACCGCACATTTCCAAAGTTCTACCTTATCTGAGCTTTAAACACTGAATCGAGTTAGTTTCCTGAAAAGTAAACTTGGAAATGTGTTAGAAATGGACATAAATGGTATAAGGTTTTATTTGCATATCATTTAATCTACAGGGTAAATTCATGGAGATCTTTAATGCTTTCAAATGACATGTTCCACTTGAAAGAATTCTCATTTTTTCTACAGTGCAAGTAAAGGCTGGTTTAATACACCTTTTACCCTTTACACGTAAATGCAATAAGATTCTGTGATGAGATTCATCTTTTGTGAATAAAAATATCTTGTTTCCAATGCATTTTATTAAAGATGTGGCCAATGAGTAAAAGGTTCTAAATATTGTATTGTGATCAAGCTATTTTAATCTTAAAATGCATTATTTCTGCTAGATTCTTAGATAAACTCCAAGATGTCAATCATTTTGTCAGCTTTGTTTTTCTGACCATTGACTTTTTAAAGATTTGGCATTCTCTGTCATGATGTTTGAGTGTTGTATTCTGAGGGGTCATACTAAGATTTGGGAATCCCCTTCTCAAGGAAAGAGTTAATCCATAATCCAAATGCTGGTCCTGCATTTTCTTAGTCATCCTCAACTTCCCGCCCCTGCAAAAACACACCAGTCTGGTGATCAGAAACCCAGCCGCCTCCTGATGACTGTTGAGCAGTGTGGGAAATGTAATGTAGGTGTCATACTCCGCACTCACTGTTGAATATTTAACCGTTTTTAAGGCGTTTAACCTGGAAAGTTATGAAACCTGACATTGTATTGCGATTGGTGTAAGCAGTGTACCTTTCATCATTTACTTGATCACTTGTCTTTTATTGTTTGGAAGCATTATTCTATGGAAGGGTTTTATCTTCAATTTCAGGATTGAAGAAAGCATTAAAGGCAATGACAATCACCTTATCTGTTGTTTGAGTAGTCAAGAGGTCGTGGATAGAAAATAGTTTTTTTTTTTCCCCGCAGTTCCTTTGTCTTTTAATGATGAGGCCTTCCGATATGGGAGAGTTGAAATCCTTTCAGCTTGATGTGCTTCTGCAGTCTTGCTGTTTGTCCTGCTATTTATGCGAGGGAGCCTGAGAGTCTTGTGAGTAGTCACCTGAGAGAGGATTAGCCGACCCACACCATGAAGCACATCGGAGCCCCCGTCTGGGAGCCGCTCAGTGAAGCAGACCGCCTGCATTCCTGCCGTGTCATTGACTTCCTCACAGTGAGCCCCCACTGACCTGCTTTGGCATGTGTTGAAGTGCTTAACTGTTTTCTCCCCTGCTTGTACAGAAGCGAAAGAGCTCGGCAAACCTGAAAGGCGTTCATTTTGATAGGTTGGTTCAGAGCCTTACAGCATAAAAACAAGCAGCCTAGACACAGAGGAAGGTGATACTGCTGTAGGAGAACACTAAACACAACATGGAAAAAGCAACAGAAGTAAATGTTTCTGGTGGCTTGGCCCTTATGTACAGTATCCTTACAATGAAGGCAAGATGGAGAAGGTTGTTTATACCACAGAATTTTGACAAGAAAATAGGATAATTCTAATATTTAGACATGCTGAGTTATACACTGGGACTACAAAACTGAACTTTTAAGACTGTGGTATTTTATTCTATATGTGCTTTTCAGTAATGGTTTGCCATTCTGCCTTAAAGATCTTTTGCGGATGTTTATAAAGTCAGCTGTGGCTGAATGGTTTCAGTCGTTTTAAAGGATTGCTTTTTGTTTTCCTTCAGATATTGCTTTTAATAACTTTTTTTTTAACAGGAAATGTTCTTTCACTAGATGTTTTGACCAGGGAGACTGAACCTTTGAATCGGCACTAGAATATTTTCTAAGTGTTTTTTCGGTCTGGTCAGAACTGTATTCCCAGGCTTATCAACCTCACATCTAAAAGAAAGCCTAGTGAAGTTCATCATGTATGCGAGAAAAAAAAACAGGAACTACCATACATAGTAAAACAAGACGTGACAACTGTAAACGTCAGTTTAAAATTGATGACAAACTTGAATGAAATGCCGTCAGCTCGTGAAACGTGTTAACCGACGTTTCTTTTACTGATGTGATACAAGTGAGGTTTGCTAGCTTGGTCAACCAGATACGGTTCTATCAAAAGTGCTTCCACCACAGCTTTTACAGCTGAAGCTCAAATTCACTTGTGCCTACAGGTTGATCTTTTTGTCTGTTGCATATTATCAGCGTTAATATTCAGATGCATTCGTGTTGTAGTTTTGTTATCGATTCCGTAAACAGCATTTAGACCCCACTTCTTGCTGCGTCTTGTTTTGTAGCTGAAAAACCGCACAGCATCCTGTCTTTGTGTGTTGGTCCTTGTGGTTTTAAAAACGAAAAATGCACTTCCTTCACTCCACTTGAATTGGTATAAAATTGTAGTAGTCGACGAACTAGAATGTGATGAGGTGATATCAGACTTACTGGCAATGTTTTCAATTGTAAACAGCGTTAGCAATGTGGGGGTGAATTAAGAAATTAAAGGCTCCAGATCTTGTAATTGACAGTATGTCTCTAAACCTAGTGCAGAAAGTGGCGTCCAAGATATTTTTAATACAATTCATTTGAAAACGCAGTTGTCTTTTAAACACATCAGTTTATATTGCAAGTTGCTCTTTGACTACCTCCTGTTTCCAAGGCAGACAAAGCGATGATGTCCTCTAAGATATATTTTGTAACACTGCTCACAGCGTTCAACATGGTGATTCCGGGAACAAAGCTGAGAAATGAGCTGAATCAGGTTTGTAATCACTCATGCGGGAGATTTCTAATGGATGAGCTATGTGAGAGTCCCTGGAATCCTCTTTTCCAGAACTCTCATGTGCCAAGTGTTTATTTCTTCCGTTCCTGGAAACACAAGTGGGCACAGTGTTGATAGTATGCTGCTTAATCTCAAAGCACACACAGGTTAAGAAACATAAAACATGCAACACTGACAGGATTTTATGTATTCAGCTTGTGAAGCATTCCATATATCCATTCTTATGTTACAATTGTCTATAGTATTCAGTCTTTTAGTATCCTAGGAAAGAAAATAATTATTCTCTGAACAGATAATTCAAAGGGGGTTATAAAAAATCTGTTTGGCAAAGAACTGTGAAGCCCATCAATGAACCATTTTACCTTGTAAAGCATTGCACACGCTTGCTCTATCACATTCAACCCTATTTGTCTCCTGAGAAGCAATGCTTTGCCTCAACCATTAGCTGGCCTGGCAAAAAACAGTCTAATAAAACAAGACAGCAGTTAACTGTTAGGAACATCCATTTGTCTATGAAGTGACAAATGAAGTACATAATGTGAGGGTATATACAGCCTGAGATATTGACAAATTGTTAATTTAGTATTTTACCATTATTGCTTAATGATGTGAATCAAGGAATGAGTGAGAGATTAATTTGCATTGTTGCCAAGATGTGGGCAACAGCTTGAAGAAAGCCTTGAATTCTCCCTTCTTCACAAGGTAGTCTTACTGCCCTTTGGAAGGTAATCAGTCACAATACAACTCGCTAATTTAAGAAAAGTAAGTGCTTTTGCCAATGTTAACTTTATTTATTTTTTGTTAATGTTTTACAGTCATTAAGCCTTACAAGTTTTGTGGAAGCTGTTAAAGGAAAAAGTGGGCCTGACAGGTTAAGCCAGGTTAATGTGATTGAGGGCAGTGAAGGTAAATTTAACTGCCACGTCTGTCTCAGGAAGGAAGGCTGAGAAACGCTACTTTGTGCGTCTTCTCAGAATGAGTAGTGATGCATTGCTAACTCTGTGATTCCCCTCTTCTTCCGTTTTTTTTTCTCTCTTCGCACTCCGCTGTTTGATTGAAATTCGCGCTGCGGCCAGATCTGCAGGCTGGTCAGCACTCCCCCGTGTCTGAGATTGCAGTGCTGTTTGCGCTGTGGGGACTTTTCCATTCTCCACTTTACCTAGAAGGGCCCTAACCAGAAAGCCTGTGAAATGTGGTGAGCCAGCTTCCTTTTGTGGTTTCAAGTGCCCTCCAGATGAAAGCGAGTCAGACGGTGAACATTGACGGGAACAAGCAAGCAGGCTGTGCAGCCCCCACTTGCACTGCCCAAGCTTGTGGGAGGGCGAGTTGAGACAGTACACAATAACATTGGTATGTGGCAGGCTAGTGCTGAATGAGGAAGAGACCAGAAAGAATGTGTAGCAGGGCTGCCCTGTGGCTGCTGCGTTTGAAAGCTGCAGCAGATTTTTTGGAGTTACATGCTTAACAATCGCCATAAACCAATTTTTTTCCCTGTTTTGATTAAGCCTGCAGATGTTTTGTTTAATGAAGGAGCTGTGTTTCATCCGTGGATTGGTCATATGGAGAAGTTGAGGACATCTATAATGCTTCACCACAAAGTTTACATACAGTGCTGTCCACATGTCTCTGTTGAAAGACTAACTCTTGACTCGGGCTTTTTTGAGCTCCAGTACATGACATTATTAGATTTGTGCTTGGAAGCAATTAAGCTTTTTAAAACATGTTTTCTAGTTATTTTGTTCTGCCTTCATTGCCCTTTAATGGTCACCTGACGAAGGATGTGGAAATTACGTATTAAAAAGGCTGGACTGTCATCCCATAAAGCATTTTAAGACTCTGCTAAAGGAAATCTATAAGGGTGGAGAAACTATTTCCTTTTGTTTTTAAAAGTCCCATGTCATTTAACAGAGGTGAAAATAAATGGCCAATTCAGGATTTTGTGAATAAAATGAAAATTTGAAAGGTGAAATCTATCATTGATGATGGCCTCACAGCTTCCGCAAATATACTTTAGAAATCCTTTGTGTATATGTCAGACTTTAAGATAATAACAATAAATACTCGACAAATCATATACAGTATCAGAATTATTTTGTACAATGTTAAAGAGAATTTAGATTATAAATGCTTTTAATAATTGTCTGTATAGGCAGATTGTTTTCTCTTAGGTTATCTCTGATCCCAACCTAATACTGAATTGTTTTGTTGAGAGTCTAAACCTAAAGATATTGTTCTGCTTATTAAAATGCTCCTAACGGAGAAATAGTTAAGGAGGAACTTAACTAAGGCACCAATTAATTCCTGTCCCAGGTTTCAGAGCAATACTTGTTGGCTTTTGGTTGTGAAACACTGGTCATCAACTGTCAAGTTATAAAGGTGCCACAGTCAGGTGAGCCTGGGTTTTGGTTTAGTCTAGACGTAAGCTTGATGGGAACATGGTCATGCGTCTCACTGGTGTAGACAGTCCTGTGGTTTGATTGTTGGGATTTAATTTCATATGACCCACACCTGTTCCACCTGCTGATGGTCACTGACATTTTCAACACTTTTTTTTTCTTAACACAGTCCTTCCATACTTCCATGCTCACTAACTGCTTCATCCAGTTTAGGGTCATGGGGGACCCGAAGCCTATCCCAGCAAGCAACGGGTATAAGGCAGGATACACTCTGGATGGGATGCCAGTCCATCTTAGGGCACACAGACACAAACATGCATACACTCACACCAGGGCCAGTTTTCCTAGATGCCAGTTAACCTACTAGTCTGTTTTTAGACTGTGGCTAGAAACCGAAACAACCGGAGGAAGCCCATGTGAATAAAGAAACATACAAACTCCACACAGATAGAACACCACAGTCAGGATTGAACCCTGGACTCTAGTGCTGTGAGGTAGCAATGCTCACCACTACAACACCTTGGAGATTAAGCATGTTCATTTTCCCCAATTGAACATGCTTTAAGTTAAAACATTTTTTCCTATTTCTGTGGCAAGAATTGAAGGGTGCTGTATTTCCCTGTTAAACTTTATTTTGGGGAAGAATGTCTTTGCTTATTCAGTCTATGTATACAATTACAGGTGCTCTTGCTCATATTTTCTTCCTTACTGCTGTGTGAACACATTGTTCAACATCTGTGCTGTTTGAGAATCTGCGGGTTTCTGTTTTTCAAGCACTTGTGCAGTAAATGATCAAAATCTGTAAAAGTCAGACAGGTTACATAAAAAACAATAGTATTCACTCTTAAGTGACTGCTTTTTATGGAGACCCGTGTAATTTAATTATTCAAAGACTGCTCTTTTTAAATTAATTCATTACCCACGCAATTCCTATTATTTTTTAGAAATCCTACACAAATCCATTCACTCTGAATTGTCTGAGTCACTATGGGCTCAATAGTAGCATTATTGCTTCTATTCAGACAGAAGATTCTCACATCTCACCTTTGTGTTTGTGGTTTGTAAACTACATGCAGCATTTAAGTGCTTGTTTCTTAATGTTTTTCCAAAGGTTTTACCACTCTTCTCTTTATATTTCAAAACCATGCCCAGTCATTTTGTTCTTTTATTCTAATACAAAAAGTAGTTTATATGGACAGACTATGCAACAGCCTGGTCTGAAATCTGTCTATTACTGTATACAGCAAGTACATGCATTTCCTTTCAGAGCGGAATTGGCTGTACTGCCCATTTAGTTTGGCATTTCAGTAGGCGTGTGGGCAGGTTGAGAACTTGTACAAGTTTTTAACCTGTCAGGAGTCCAGGTTTAGAGCCTGTGAAGCCCCTAGAAGTGAGGAATATAATGTATGCTAACCACTGTGTAATCTGAATTAAATTGGAGGAATTGTGCTAATAGTCATTATATGGGAGTCTGAATGCTGATGTGCCAAGATACTTGAAAAATTAATTTCCCCCCAAGGGCATAGTCTGAATCGTGTATTTTCTGCAAGATTTTAGGAAACACTCAACCAATACAGTAATGAATTTTGTTATCCCTTTGAGGGAGAAATTACATTTTTTACAGCCTAAGGTTTACTGAAAGTGAATGTGTCCTGAGTCTTATGGTTACTTGACATGACTTGAGCTCAAAGTGTGTTTTTGTTCTTATATGATCAAGTGTATGCATGGAATTACCCAAAAATAAAACCTATACTCATCTTTCCTGTTAATTTCATAACCAAAAATGCAACTTGCCTAACTGTAAAGCAAAACCTTACTTTTAACGGTGTTGTCCCAATACATTTTGAGGATATCCCATGTCAATAGTCTTGCTAAGTAAGACTTGCAAATGTAATTCATTTTACTTGAAGAAAACCAAATGTATAAGTTGGTAAGATTCAGGGTCTTGAATATATGAAAATTACTTCTGTCAAGTAATTGATCTTAGTTTGAGCCAAAGCAACAACGTAAATAATTTCACCTTAAATGTAAATTATTTTAGTGATAGGAATAATATACTGGTGCATTCCTGAGATCTTCAGTCATCATCCTCACATGAGCCAAAGATGGATAAACTTTACACCGCTTGCTGATAAAACCTACTGAAGTGCTCACTGGAAAGAGAGCTGCTTGCGAACCACAGACTGGACCAGCTGCCATGTGATGAGCTCCATCCTGAGGCAGGATGGGATGTCTGAGGCAGTCTGCACTGTGCCTTGTGTGTTTGCAGGAGCACAACCTTGACTGGTTCCCCCGGATGCGCGCCATGTCCTTGGTCAGCAGCGACGCCGAGGGGGAGCAGAATGAGATCCGCAACCTGCAGGAGAAGCTGGAGTCGACCATGAAACTGGTCTCCAACCTGTCGGGCCAGCTGACGGAACTCAAAGAACAGGCAAGTGGAACAGGGAAACGAACTACAGCCGTGCCTCAGTATCACTTGCCCTGTGACAGGGCCGTAATGGGATTTTGACTCGGTCACTTGTGGCAGCACTGCACCGCTACAGAGACGGTGGGGCAGATTTTTACAGGTCGCTCTTTGTAGCAGAGGACACCGAGAGAGCCCGCCAACATAAAAGCCAACCAGCCTGGCCTTGCTCCATGATTTTACTGCATGCGAGCAGTTGGCATTCACAGGCCAGAGGGGTGATTGGAACTAGAACTCAGATTTTAAAGCCATGCACCAGTACAAGCACTTGTGAAGACATTGTCAGTCCTATTATCCCACAACTACTGAGTCCAGTTAAGCAGTCTAACTCACTGTTCCTACATACTTGTTTGAGTTGTGCTGTTGATACTGCATCAAGAAAGTTTTACAGTAATTAACTCCCTTAAATATTAGAAGCTCAACATTCTTTTTCTTTCTGATGTCTCATTGTTGTTTTTTGGGGGTATTTGCTCCTAATCCAAATGCAGTGCCATCACCAGTAATTATATCCACCTACTTTAAGCGTATTTTCTCCTGTTTTGTGTCATGCCGCTCATTTTTCTTGAAGAGTGACAGACTGCTCATGCTCACAGTTTATCTAGGGAGCCTTGTAGTGCAGTAATCAGGATGAAATGAAAGTGTTTGTCCCGTTTATGTTTTTAAACTTTCAGAAGAGCCTTTAAAGTTCTGATTAAATAATTTGGGAACAAAGAAATACTCTGAACTGAAAGTGAATCACGAGGTCCTCAACTGACTTATAATGAAATGAGATTACAGATTGTTACAGAATCCCCTTGCATGCTCAAAAACAAACTTTTCCATTAGGACCTTATGTGATCCCTGTCTGAATGAATAAAATGGATACCAGAATATAGAATATCTATGGAGAACTTTGCTTTAAACAGTCTCTGTTCCAAAAGTCTTAAAGGAAAAGCATTTAAGAGTATTTCTTTCTATATCCTGTCTGAAACTAAAGTTGTATTTTAAGCAATGATCTGATAATAGCTCACTTTCATATTAGTCAGTGTTTCAGGAGTGATACCTTCAATAATACTCTTTAAAATGGTAACACTTCTAGGCCTGCTGTCTATTGCTTTGAGCCTCCTTTGCTAAAAGATCTTTGAGAGGTGACCCCCACCTCCCTTAGGCCCAAGACACTCTGCTCATTAATGCCTGGGCTGTTTAGTGCAGTGTTCAGACAGGGTGGATCAAAATTCTTGTATTCTGTATAGTTAACTCAGCATAACAAGTGTTTGATCATGACAGAAAACATGCATTGAGCACTCATTTGGCATTCCATTTCTTAGTTGATTATTCATCTAGGTCTTGCCACAGAAAAGATAAAAAATTGTTGTTGCTCCAAATAAATCAGATTTAGGGTGGTGTATCACATGAAGTTCTTATCACATTTCAACTCGGAAACAACTGGGCCATTAGCCTTCTGTGAGGCTGGCCCTGAAATTTGTTTTAAAAGCTGTGGCTGGTATTCTATTTTTGCTTTGTTCTTGTTTCATCAATCCCTTTATTGTCTCCACACAAAATATCCAGTATTGCTTCATAATATACATCTCTTTCTCGCATGTTTTTTTTGGTTGTGTGTTTTTGATGTTTTGCTGTTTATGCTATTGGTATTTACCTTTGGCAAAAACCATTAGTAAAGTTTGGGGAAGGCTGTGAAAGGAGAAGTTTCAATAAGGAACTCCAATTTTTGACATTGAACCTGTGGTCCAGACAAAAAAGGAAATGGGGGTTGTGGCACTGTCTAGTCAAGTCTCAAAACCCAGTGTACGGTACAAAGGCTAGAAAAAATAAACTCACTCAAAATCAAATCTACTACTGCCATTTGAGGAAAGGGTATTCTAAGGAATACATTACAGTGGTTGCGAGTAACACCGTATACAATTTTCCCATTGTTTGTGTTATTACCTACCCAATTTGGTTTCACCAGTTGTGTTTTTCACAACTCAGTTCACGGTTACAAACACCGCAACCGTACACGGGGAAGAAAGAGAAAATGTAGGTAGACTCCTTCGATCAACGCATTTTTTTTTAATGCATCACGGGCACCACAGCTCCGGAGTGGAGGCCAAGCACCTGCTGGCAAAGAGGCATACTCCCCACCTACTATACTGACAGCTTTCATGCACCACAGAATCTGCGAGGGTCACCATCTCACCTTGAGTCGAGAGAACCTCGGCTGACTCATCCCTACCCCTTCCCTCACCAGCCTCAGCCAGTCGTGACCAGGATTCCTCAAGTGGCCTCCACTCGACCCCCCCTGATCACACACCTCAAGCTACACATGAGCATGTGACTTTACCATTTGAGCCACTCGGGACCCTTGCCTTCTATTCTTCTACCTACCTGTTTTTTTTTTAAGTATGTACTGAAATGAGAAGAGTGTTTGAATTTGAGGTCATGGCTAATTTTAGAGCAGCCAAAAGCAGGCTGGAGTTCACTTCTCCTCACTCTGTGTTAGCGTTTCGGTTTTCAAATAATGTCCAAGAGTTACAAATGACTGTTTTTATTTTTTTAAATGAAGTAGCCTAGTAACGGAAGGTGTCTACCCAGGAGCCGTGTAGGGCAGGAGAATACGAGCCCGTATTGCGTCTTAACGGACACTGCAGCGCACGCAACTGGAACACAAACAAGCAAATCCTTTCGAAAACAACTCCCACAACCGACTGCTCCATCTGTTACATCACTTCAAACCTAATTTCCTAAATTAGTTTGCAGTGCTTTGGCTTAGAAGGCCTACATTTCAGCAGGAGAGATTTTAGCCCCTGTTCCCTGTGTTTCTCGTTCATTCTTTTTTTTTTCTTCCCCCCTCAGAGCCCCTTTTGATCTTGTGATCGTATTGCTGTCCCCGAGGCCGTGCTCTACTTTAAAGGCTTCTTTGACAGATATCTTTCATATTAGTTAGGCAAACTTGTTTTTTTTAAGGTTGTTTTTAATATGATGTCCTCATGACCCTTGTTTGCAGGAGTCACATGAAGCTACACTAGCACAGAACACCAGCGTTCTAGTAAGGAAGAGGGTTTTCGACATACCGGTTTCGGTACAGGCAGAGCCTCATAACCTGCCACATAATGTCATAATGCAGGCGATATTCAGATGGCCTGGTCCCTAATTTCAAGTATTTGCTGAACTGCCCAAAAGAACTAAAGTATTTTGTTTTGTTTAAGGTAAGCTTTGCCATTTTGATCAAAATAACAAAGTTTACCAAAAACAAAACAAGATACCTCTACTTCAGTGCAGTTCCCCTTTAATTCTAACATTTGAAATCAGTAATGGATAGGTCCTGTGAAAACTTAAACTTGCTTCAGTAAGTTTTTTGTGGGGGGAGGCAGGAGTTTAGGAGGCCGCATAGTTGGCTTGACACATTCTGAATTGGTAAAAAAAAATCAAAGGGGATTTTTTTCTAGAAAAAAAGACTGTTGTGACATTGAAGGTATTAAGTCTGATACAACATTTCTTCTCGGCCTGCCTCTCCTCTCTGTCTCTCAACTGACTTAGTTTTGTTTCTCAGAACAAGAAACTACAGGTTTGGAAGAGGCTGCTTCTTATAATCCTATAGTGGAAACAAGTGCCTGCAGCCCGCGGGTTTGCCGCAGTGCTACTGAGACGTCAGAACTGGTGTTGTATTAGCACAGGAAATGGCTTGTAGCAATGAAAAAAAAAACAATCTTGTCAATCTTTCCAGATGACTGAACAGAGGAAGCAGAAGCAAAGAATTGGACTTCTTGGCCACCCTCCCCACATGAATGTGAACCCACAGCAGCCAGCCTGAGAGAGAAGGCAGAAGACTATCTTTATTTTTTCTTAGAAGCCAGACTAAAGTGGAACTGCCAAGCTATGTAGAGGTCCACGCTTCAACTACTGAATCGCAATGTGTGAGTGTGTAGTGCACCAGTAGCAACAAACAGAAATAACTAGTCGTATCAGAGTTCAGGCCACATAGGTATAAGACTTTGTAGCTCATCCCTGTTTTGTTTTGTTTTTGGATTTGGTGCCAAACTTTTCTAAATAAAAAAAGTGAATTATAATAAAATGGCCTTTACTGGATGAACTTGAAACACAGCAGGGCTGTACCGGATAGTAAGAAGCGGAACGAGAGAAATTTGTTGAAAGACATTTTCATTTTTTTATTTAAAACAGTAGAGCAAGCAGTATTTAATGTCTTATTTTTGTATGATGTGCAATATGAATACTTTAATATGCAACCACCATAATGTGTAATCCTTATGTCTTAAAGGGAAGGTACAATTTTTAAAAGTTTTTTTTTTTGGTTTCTCTAGTAGAGTTTGTTTGCAAAGGACTTCAGGTACAGTTCTAAACTGAATAACGAGTCCACATGGACCAGTGGTATTGAATACACTGATTCCATTGAGTACAGGCTCTGTTCTTCTGACTCTTAAGTACCATAAATAAAGTTCTTCACATAAATTATTAATGGACAGTGTTTGTTTAGAGACAATAAATAGCATCTTATTCTCATTTGAAAATAAGAAATTTTATGTCTTAAATTAAACATAATGCTCATGCCATCTGTGTTGTATGTGTTTTAAAACTGCCTTTATGATATTTACCTTTATATCCAGATGTCTTTTAAACTTAGTAGTCTTTGGACAGCAAATTTTGGTAGAGCCCAAAACTATAGAACCCACTATAATAATTTGATTTTTTTTTCTTTTTATTTCTGTTTAGTATCACAGACACTTATTATCTTGTACTTGTTACATATAGTTCTTCTGTGACTCTTTTGCCTGGAGTTTTTTCCCCATCTTATTCTTGCGTATCTGTCCCTTTAAGACCTGTAGATGAGCACTGATTTTACCTGTGAAAGAGCCACTGTCTTTTTTTTTCTTTGTGTGTTCCGTTTTGCTGATTTTTGTTTTATTGTACAACACTTTGAGACGGTTATTTTGTTTTCTGATGGCTGAGAAATCAAAAATGCTACTTCTGTGTATCAGTCTGTCAGGTTTTTTTGTTTAGGGTTCTGCATTTGCTGAAGGAAAGTCTCGTAAAAAGCAGTGTTACGGAAAACAATCAAATGGTTCACAAAATACATATATAATTTGGAGTACTGTTGGAGATGCAAATGCATTTAAATCTGTTTAATAAAATTAATGAATAATTCACTAGTGTACTGTGATGGTTATGGAAATCCTTTTTATTACATACTGTACATGTGTATTAGAGCTTGTTACAAGATATAAGTGCTATAGCTCTTATTTTACAAATGATGGAATGACTCCCAACTGTAAAATGTCATTGTTCACAATATTTCTTCTATCAAAGCTACTAGTATCCTCTTGCCCAATTAGTCTCTTCCAAACATTGTCTTGGTTACGTCCTCACTTTTGCCTCAATTTCACAAATTGATCTTTGTCCCAGATGTAACCCTATTACTGAAGGTTTTGTTATCTTGATTACATCTATCAAGATTGAAGTTTATCAAGTGTTCACATTTATCCAGATAATGACCTGTGAAATCCCCCAAACTAGGAAGGACACAGAATAGTCTTTCACGTCAAGTACCTCAGACATCAAGAATACTTCAAAATACCTGCCACACCCAGTTTAATTGTTTTTTTTCCTGTTTTATCACAAGATGTTCAGAAACCATAGGGAGAACTACATGAAAGTTCAAGGATAATCCATTTTTTGGTCTTCTTGGATGCCTTATAGGATTTCAATATGAATGAAGAAAAGAGAAAACAAATTTTCTTTGTCAATGTTGGTAATTAAAGGGGTTCCACAACAGTCTATCTTCTTGTACTGTGTCCACGGAGTCGTTTTTAGGAATTATTTTCCGATTACTGCCTCAGAATCAGCAGTTTCAAGCAGAATTTCAGAAAACCATAAAGATGCAAAGACAGAAAGTTCTGCTATTTGACACTGGTTGAGCCAGCTTTTTAGTTGTATAAATGTATGAAGTATAAACTAGTCCAATAACTAATGAGGTAGTCATACCACAATCATACAATGCAGATTTTTCAAATCTGGTAGTTGATTACCCTCATGTTAGCATTTTGCACACACAATAATGGTGGAGAGGAGTCTCCACTACCTGTAAAGCGCTTCGAGTGGAGCATCCAGAAAAGCGCTATGCAAGTGTAAGAAATTATAATTTCTCTGAATTCCATAAGGTTCCATCTTCTATAATGCAGGTATGGATTTTTCTTTGTTGCCCTAATTCAAAGCTTACAAACCTCTTAAACACTGCTTTGTTAAAACTCTTAAGTGAATAAGTTACATTGCGTTTCTTTTTCTTTCTCGTGTTATTTCAGTGACCGGGCCTATAAAAACCAAGTTTATTTAATGTATTCAGTCCACCCAGAGGATCACATGCACAGGAAAAGCCGAGAAAAAACTATATCTGTAATACACCAGCTGAATGTGAAATCTGAGATGCATATAACCATGTCACTAATGGGGAAATGCACTTTAATCAACCTTTCTGAATTTTTTCTTCAGTTTTCCCTGATATAATATGTCAGTCTGGTTAACATAGAATCTTATGTACAATTGCATAGACACAATTATATACACTTAACATGGAGTCTTATAGGCTTTTTAAAGAGAGCAGGGCCTTGCACAATGGATTCGAATGTGGTATGCACATTTTCTTAGTAAACAGTCTATGCAGGGTGAGTTTTCATTTTAACCTTAGTGTTTGCATATTGCATTGCTTTGATTTGAATAGAGCTTTATAATTTGCAAGGATTTTTAATGATAACTAACTACACTCACTCATGTGGTGCTAGAACACTGCAAGTATTCTCAGGTGTCAGGTACAGAACAGAGATGGATGGGTTAATTATTCTGAGAATATACTTTCTAGTTTCTACAGGAAGCAGGAAAATATCCACCCCCTTCAGAAAACAATTTTGACCTGGAAAGGAGTAGATGATAATTGATAGGCATTGATAGGAAACTAAAATACTGTTGCCTCTGTTTTACTAAAAAAGATAGTGTCGTGAAAGAAAGTGTCATGTTTTGTTGTAGAGGAACTGAAAATTAAGACTTTATAGTCAAATAACACAACTGCAGTTTAATAAGCCAGAGGTTACTATCAAATGTTACATTATACTTAACTGCTATTCTAAAAAAAAACTAAAGCATTTGAGACAGGTTACAAATGTTACAAGTAGACTGATGTAGGAAGGTCAGACAGAAGAAAGTTGTGGCATGTTTTTATATTTTAAGGGAAAATGGATCTTAAATGGAAAAAGGCTTGCAAAGAGGAGATTGTAGAATCTGGTTAAACTACAACAGATCAGGGACATGGAGTAACAAAGAGGGCAGATGAAACTTCTTGATGAGGGGATGGCTTGAAGGCAAAACAGACTCAGGAAGAAGTCGGAGAGTCTTCAGGAGAGAAAAAGGGTGTAGTTATAAACAGGACCTATGTAGAAAAGGGAGAATCCCTGGACCATATGCAAAGAGGAGAGCTGGATGCGGATAATGACATTTAAATTATCTTCTCAGAGAAATGGAAGCCATTTGAAAAGGGTCTCTAAACAAAGTTTGCAGAATTTGACATCAACCGTAATGATTTCAGACCTGATTCAGAGCAGATTTTCCAGTCAAAAAGAGCTGCAGTTCTTGAGCTTTCATTAGAAGATCTCTTCACAACCTGTTGGGGGGAATTGTCAAGAAACAAAGAGTAAATAAAGTTTGTCCCAGCAGGGGTTTTCTCAAAATCCCCTGTCTCTTTAGATACCTGATTAAAATCGTTCTGCAGGCTGATGACACCAAGGAGACGTGCAGACAGAAGTCGATGTACTGCAGGAAAATATGACACAAGAGTTTCATAACTTAGACCGAAGGCTTTCAGTTCAGCAGTCACATAAAGGACAACAAGTTGCAGTGTTAAACTAATCACTGTCAGAATTCAGCACTCCGGGTTTTATGAGATATGCAGTTGACCAGACCCTTATCTGATTACTGTAACTTAAAATGTGAGTAAAGTAGGCCTGTTTTACAGGTACAACTGCAAAGCCTCTAATTGCTGCTCATATTCAACGCCTGCCCTGATGTCCAATTAACAATTTCATGGAGTACCCTCTATAATCTGATCAGCCAATGTCTCCTTAGATTCTTTAACAAGAAATCATCAATATTTTAGTAAATACTTGTCACTGAAAATTACTGGTAGAGTTTTATTGACTAAATCATTAGTGTTTGACCCTAATATATACCAGCTATAAATAATGAAATCATTTTACAACAAGCACACATATATGTTTCTATACTTCTAATATTTTCTATGTTAAATGTTTTAGACTTCATTTTTGATTATTCATGGCTGACATGGTAAATCTGAGTGACTCTGTTGCATAAAAACTCAATTAGCTCAACAGTACCTTAATTAGGCACAGGTGATAAAGTGATTTAAACCATTGAATGTCTGAGTCTGGTGAAGTGGAGAAAGAGTAACACAGAAAGAACAAAACAAAATAATCAAAATATTCCACTTATCAGGAGAACAATAGCTTCATGCCATCAGTACTGTATGTTGAAGGCTGAAACTAGCCAGCACACTGGTGCTGGCCAATCTTTGGGTGTTCACAGCCAGTAATATCTAACCTGGGAAGATGTCAAAATGTAGTCCATCAATGACAGACTACAATCGGGGAAACCAGAAGTCACAACACTTTGCTAGGGTTGATGGGCAGGTCAAAGTTTACTTGTCAGGAGAGTAGTGAGTTGATGCTACAGAGCTTCACTTGCAGTGATTGATGCAGGTGACAAGGCTGCACAACTACATTGATCAAGTCAAGACTCTTTACTTGCTGACCTTCCTGTTGGCCAGTTCCTGAAGTGACTACATTCCAGCAGGATATCATACAGCCTCATGCTGCTCGTGTATCACTGGGTTTTCCGTGGGACGAAAATATGTTAGTTATTCCACAGACGCTTCATTTCTGTAAACTCTGTTAAGATCAAATGGGCTTTAGTGTATACATTACCTACAAACCAGATCTGGCCCCTGTTGGAAAATAGTGTGCAGTCATCCCAGCCCCCATGGTTAATCAGCCTAGTGTGTTATACTCTTTCTTGTTGTTTGTTTGTGTCTTACCCCTGCAGTGATGTTGAACATGACCTTAAATCAACAATCAGACTGTAGGGCAACACTCATTTCTGTCTTCACACAGCCTCCCACGAACCCACAAGCTGTCTTTATTACTCAAACCTCAACTACCACGGCAGTCCTCTGATGCACAGATGGTTTGGACTTTTTTGGTTTGATGAACCTAAAAACTTTCAGGGGTTTTCCATTTCCCTTGAGGCCAGCCATATTTGTTGTTTAGATTTTGCCCTTTACCTGTAAAACTTGTCATTTGCTATGTAATTGTTGCCAGTTTGAATGTGGGTTCTTTTTGTTTGTTTGTTTTTGGTTTGTTTCTTCTATAGGAATTCATATATATTCAGGAACCAAATTTAAGCAGATTTACTTTCGTGCTCGAAAAACACTTTCAAATAAGTCTGGTTTTAGGGACTTTTTTTAGTTCAGTCACCAGTAAATCCATCCATCCTTTCTAACTGCTTCGTCCAATTTGGGGTTGTGGGGGAGACAGAGCTTCTTCTGGCAAGCAGCACAAGCAAGGCAGGATACTCCATGGACAGGACCCCAGTCAGCTCCAGGACAGACCCACCCAAGGCAAGTTTTCCCCAGAAGCCAATTAACAGGTTTCCAAGAGGAAACCCTTATAATCACGTGAACAACATATGAACTCCTCACAAATAGTGCCCCAAGTCCAGAAATGATCCCAGGGCCCCAGAATTGTGCTCCAGCAATGCTAACCACTGCACTACTGTTCTGCCTCATCAACACTAGATCTAACGATAAAATTCCTGGGTTATGGGATGTAAAGAATGTAGTGATGTTAGGGAACCAATACCATGCATGTTTGGTAAAGGAGTGCTAGCAATTGTTGAGGTTTGAGATCCAAACCATTCAAAGCAATAGATCTGACTTCTACTAAAGTACCTAGGATGTGATAAGAGGCACTTTCAATATACGGATCATTCAGGACACTAACTGAAATCTCCTGGGCAACATGTTTCATTCACATACACTGAGCACCAGGTGCAGAACAACTGCCTCTTCAGACGGTCTATTTTTTTTAACTGATTCACATATTATTTTACATATTATTCTATATGTTTATCTATAAGAATGCAAATGTATGATATCACACCTACACAGTTAGTATAACATATACATCGACGCAGACATCGGTTCTTTCTGAAAATAAGTATTCCCCGGAATGGTTGTTGAATGTGAAGTTTGTTCTTTTGAGTACCTCTGTGACAGATTATGTGAGTCTGAAAGAATCTGACCCATTTCCTTATTTTTTGTAGAGGTCGTGCAAACTGCTGACAGCAACAGTATATTGCTCTCTGTAATCAGTTATCTTAAATTTAATCATGTGTTTAGGTCCTAGTGTGATTGCCAGGAGTTCAGCAATGGCTTGGCTTGGGCTACCTTCTTTTGGATCCCTATTGCACTGTGGGTAGAATTTGACTCTGATTTTATTTTCTGCAAAACCAGGATTTTTTAAAAAGGTTCCGTGGTGTTTTCTAAAATGTTCTATCTTGAACATCTTCACTCCATTAAAAAGAAATGAGTTGACCAACTTAAGAAAGAAAATTTGGATAGGTTTAAGGAAACGAAGTATTGGTTTACACGAGATACTTGGCGCAAGTTTTGGTTCTAGAACATTTAGGTATTGATGTTTCCGATATGTATTCTTGGCATATTGTAATTCTGGAATTGAGGAATAAACAATGCTAGGAAAAGGCTGATACAAAATAATATAGATTTACTTTGCATTGGACAAGTCTGCTTTGCTATTATCCAATTGGAAATGCATTTGCAATATTTCCAAATTTGAAGCTACAGAATATTAAACCTGTATCTTGAACTGTTTTTAAACCAAATCTCAATTCAAATTTGGTCGTAACAGCTTATACTTTATGGCTACATCCTGTAACAGGTTCTTGTTAAATACTTTTTTGCATTACTCTATCTACATTGCATCGCTATAGTAATTCAATGTATTTGTAGACAGCAAAAAACTCAGAGCTCACACTTTTCTATTGTTAAAGCAACCATTTTATATTATGTTCCCACCTAAATTTATATTAATATGAAAGTCCATACTAATATTGCTAAAAATGGAGCTGCCAGTAGTGTAGAGAGCTTATAGAAAGTTCTGCCATGTAACTGAGTATTATACATGCCTTTGTTCATATATGTGACTGTGCGTTTTCCAAGTGAGAAGCTCTTTTATAATTTTACTGTTGTTAATTCAGAAGATGGTCACTTTAGGTCAGGCTTGATGGCAGAGTAATGAAAAAAAGGCAATATGTAAGCTGAGAGTGTAGCTGTGGAAAACATGGAAATTACATAAAATATTACCACCTCAGGCCTCCAAGTGACTGTTAAAGATAGTATAAATAATTCTAAGGACTGTCTTTCTACAGCCTTGAGCAGTAGTAAGCAGTAAAAATCCTAGAGTGCAGCTGTCTTACACATATAATGACATTTTTTAACCAGTCATCTGTTTTAACCCTGGAAATAATGCAAAATGTGTTCTTAGAACTGATCAGTGCTCCTTTCTCTTATAACCTGACAGAAAAAGTTTACTTTTGGATACTGGACATTGAGAGCAGGGTAATCTATGTCTCCTACTTCATTGCCAACTAAATTCCATTATTGCAGTGGAATAGAATAATACTACTACTACTACAACTACTACTAATAATAATTGCTTACACTTATATAGCGCTTATCTGGATACTCCACTCAAAGCGCTTGACAGGTAATAGGGACTCCCCTCCACCACCACCAATGTGCAGCATCCACCTGGATGATGTGACTGCAGCCATCATCAGTGGGGAGGAGAACAGAGTAAAGAAGCCAATTCATAGATGGGGATTATTAGGAGGCCATGATTGGTAAGGGCCAATGGGGTTACACCCCTACTCTCTTCAAGAAACACCCTGGAATTTTTAATGACCCCAGAGAGTCTGGACCTTGGTTTTACATCTCACCCAGAGGACGGCGCCTGTTAACAGTATAGTGTCCCCATCACTATACTGGGGCATTAGGACCCACATGGACCACAGGGTGAGCACCCTTGCTGGCCCCACTAACACCTCTTACAGCAGTGACCTTAGTTTTTCCCAAGAGGTCTCCCATCCAGGTACTGACCAGGCTCACACCTGCTTAGTTTCAGTGGGATGCCAGTTGTGAGTTGCAGAGTGATATGGCTGCTGACACTCAGACTTTCATTCAGTCAATGCACTGGATGGCCTGTAGACTGATCCTTCAAGCTTCTCTCTGGATCATTACTTCTTATTTCATTTATTTTCCAAAAGGGATCAAGTTAATTCTAATCATGCACGACTCATTTATACAAGTTTACCACTCTCAGAAGCACATGGTGTGTTATCAGAGATAGTATTACTTTTGAAATTGGGTTATTCTGTAATTGTGGTCACTTTTGGTTTGAAAAAATATAAAGACATTAGAAAAGCTGTAGCCCTGAAACTGTACGGTCATACACTGTCTGCTCGGCTTAATTTTTTATTAGCTGCAAATACGTCTCAAAGGATAGCTTTATGGTTTTGACATAATTAAATGCAACAGAAAAGCTATTTTGTCTTTTTAGCTCCACTCTCGACGTCAAGTGCTTTTAACAAATACATCTCTTGCAAAGACATTTCTATATACCATTTGTATCACCTTGAGCAAATTAACAAAAATGTTTAACTGTGCATTAATACATTTGGGAATATGTTTCCAGCATCTTTCCCTTCTAAAAGATAAAATTATAGTAAATGGAGTTATTACTAATATCGAATGAATTCACCACTTAACTCTGCAAATAATCCTACCTAACAGCTTTAAACAACTCTTACAGAATGTATGTCAGTTTGTGATTCTGTATACTTAGAAACGTACAATCTAGAGGTTTTGAGTTTGTCCTGCGCACTGGGCATTTATTGACAAATTCCTTAACGTTATTTCTACTTTACGACAAACTGAGAAATATTTTCCTCCGATTGGCAAGAACGAAAAGCCGCAAACTTTCCATGCATGATTCCACAAATTCACACTTCGGCCTGTTTTGGCTGTGAAACTAAAGCAAATCTAAGTTTCTAAGGGGTACACCCAAGGCTTAGTTCAGGGGTCAACAAGGAGAACAACATTCCCCAGGCCTTTTAGGGCTTTAGAGTAAAAAAGTCCTGAAGTGTTTTTACACAGATGGAAAGTTATACATTTCTGCAAGTTATCAGTGATGTACATTGGTTCACAGAATGAACAGTGAAACACAAACCAGAGGGCACGAGTGGAAACTACAAAGAAGTACACTTAAAACAAAAACAGGAGGCTCTTCTTTACCCAGAGGCTTGTTTCAGTATGAAACAATTTACACTGCCATGTTTTTGAAACCGATATACTGATTTCTTTCAAAAAAAGGTCTGGATGAGGTTCTTGGATTAATTAATTACTAACTGCCAAATGGGCTAGATGGGCCAAAAGACTTGAAACCTTTCTTATGTTCTTCTGTATTTAATCCTGAATATGGTGACTGGACTAAAAGGCCATTCACATTGATGCCACAGATTTTTGTGAATGCTCTGATTTGTTTAACGTTTTTTTCAGATCAGATAATAAATAATGCATAAGGAGCCATGTAAAAAAAATAATCCAAGGACTAAATAGTTCTTTAAATTGTTATTGATAAAATAGTCCTTTACCAAATGCAGACATAATTACACTACAAAACCGGAAATCCGTGTAACGCTATAAATGTAAACCATTTTAGACATTTAGCATCATCACGATGCTCCCAAAACATAACTGCTATTTATGATAGTGTTATAAAACGTACAAACGCCATTATTTTTTAACTGGGTAAGATATACCTTGAAATACAGTTCTTTTGTCTTCAGACACCGTCTTTTGTACATCTGTACTTTTTCTTGGAATGCATTGATACCAATACAGCACCCAGATAGGGTTTACAATTAAGCAGACGGGTTTTTGGGAGGTTGGCTTACGTATACTGTACAGGTGAGAAACATACGGTGCAATGTTAGGCTAGGCAAACCTGCAGACCTGTTTTTGCGCACACATACTGTACATATTTTTGTCGGGAAATTAATTGGTTTCCATTGCATTTACGGGCATTTTGGGTGTTTCCTTTAAGAGTGCTAATATCGATACGTTTTTTTGGCTGATGGCTTATTATGTGATGCTAACTATTCAGCGCGCAGATGAATTATAAATCAGGTGTCAAGAGTATTTTTAGTTGCTCTTTCGGTCTTGGCACTCGCTGGATGCCTTTCAGGCTTTGCAAAATTGAGAAACGCTGCTTGCTTTGGATTTCATTACAGTCGACGTTTCCAGGAAAACCACAAGGGCGCATGAATGCATTCATTCTTTCGCTGGTTTTATGGAACCAGGCAGAACGGCAGCATCTTGCCGATTCGAGATGTCCACAACATGATGTTGCTCTACGTCCTGTGAAAAAGGTTCAGACACTCTAAATGGTGGAGGTATCCTGCTGCTTCGCGTCACTCTGTCACACTGGAGTTGGTGCAATCATGATCTCACACAGAGCATCGTGCTTTTTAATCTTTAAACAAAAAGATTAGAGAAATGTATTTTCCTGGACCTTCTCTAACCAGATCTGAATAAAATACATTGCAAATACATTGAAAGCATGCACATTGTATACAGTCACTGTACACAGTAAACGGGCATTTTCTTTACCGTCTTCGAATCGTGAATTTCAATGCGTTAAATGTGTACTAAATTGTCGACAAACCCCAGATTATGTTGGCTAGTAGTTTTTAACGGTATATTTTATTTTTTTTCCTGCCAAAGAAAATTAATAAAATGCTTCATATTAATCCTGGGGGGGGGTTCCTATTTGGATTTTCCAAACGTCGGATACCGATATTAAATTTATACTGGCATGTAGTACAGTCTGAGGAATACATTGGTGATTCATTACTTGTATCTGTTAAACTAACGGGGAATACGCGGGATTTTGTTAAAAATGTGATTAAAAAGGCACAGCTATGGATCACGTACTGTTAAAACTGGGAAAAATAGCTTCAACGAGTGCGCGCTCAGTGGCGACTTGCAGATTGCAGGATTTGTACCTCGTCTGTCACTGTCGGGTTTCCGTTGTACCAAAAACGGTTGTCGGCTGTTCTTTGGATTGGCAGCTACGGCACCAACTAGGCGAAAGCACGTTGTTTGCAAGGCGCTGGTCATGCAAATCAGCACAGGCGGCGCTGGCAGGGCTGTCTCAGCGTGCCGGGTGCTCAGGGTTTAATGAGTGGGTGACGTCAGTGGCAGGGATCTGGTTCTCCTCTCGCTGCCATGAGGAGATCAACGTGACTGCTGGTGGTGCACTGAGCAGCAAACCGATCTGCTACAGACACATTGTCAAACAGGTGCACGTGGATGGGCAGATGGAACCAACACGAAATAACACCGTGTCTGCATAGGTCCTACCCAGATAATATGTCGAGTAAACACTCAGGTCCCTGAGTAAACACTATTAAAATGCACACCACTGGGTGTCTGACTAGAAATCACAGCTTGTGTTAACCCATTGTGTATCATTCTCTATTGCATTTTTCTGTAGTCCATTCTGACATTTAGGTAGCAGTTTAGTGTTATTTACTCACCGGCTAGCTCTCCTCAAATATACATAATACAGACATTAACTAAAAACCGTGAAGAGTGGTGTTTCTGCCTTAAAGTGTAAATTGTGAAGTTGAGCAAGCTGTATTTTTAAATTAAAGCACTCTCAATTCAACCCAATTTACGAATTGCAAGAACATTTAATAAACACATTGCATTTAGGTTCTACACGGAGAAAGCGTTATATTATTCAACTGGAAATGTTTTCAAAGCGTTTGCCCCTCACACCATATTATAAAATATAGCTGAAAAAGTGGACCATCTTATTTTTCTGGTTTTGAGTAGCTGGATAGCTAAACCGATAAATTATTCTAAGTACGGTTTCGAGACAAACCAACAAGGGAGTAAACATAATAATGCATTATACGGGATTTTCTGCTTATATTTTTTCCATTTCAGAATAATATACAACTAGTTATTTTAATGGCGAATTCACATCGACTTGAATGTTGTAAATGGCTGTCGACAACAGAACACTAAGGTAAAAGAGAACGGTATACAGAGCTCACTTCAGCCGAAAGGATTAGATCTTCACGCAATGCAAGCATAGCCGTATGTGGTTACATATCATTTTGCATATATAAAAAGCGCAACTGTCTTAACCCGAAGCTTCAAAATGAAATGAACATCTCTGATCATGCTAGTCTTCAGTAACCTTAAAAGACCCGCACAGCTGCTAAATGAATTGCCTGGTATTCACGTTTGTAGCAGGAATTCGTATTGCGCTAAGACTAGGAGTCCAAAATCTTGCGTCACAGATCAGTTAACTTTAGTAATGCTGTCTGCACTGCACTGTGGTCACGGTACTTAATATTAGTTAATAGCATTGTAATTTTAAAAATTTTGTCAAGCACGATTTAGAGGTGAACTAACTATGCAGAAGACATTCCGTGGTTCAAGGTTGGCACAGCCTTGTCAGAATTATATCGTGCATACCTAGGAAATCCTAAAAACGTGGCGTCGCTGATTATTGGTAACATGACAAGCTCTATTCAGATTGCCGTGAATAACATCAGCGTTGGTATAAGAAAACCTCCACGAGTCAGAAATCCACACAGAGATTTTAATTAAAAATGCGGAGTAGCGACATAGCCATTGGAAAAATGTACTATGTTCGACATGTAGTTGATAAAATTTGAAAATAATCGCGACACTTCAAAGGCACGGGGTGAGGTCGAGGTTTCTCATTTTTGGAAAGAATATAAGTAGTGTCATGTTTACCGATTTTAATATTCTTTTATATGATTTCAACATTACATAGCAGCATGCAAGATTAATCGATTCCCTTTTAAAATCGGGTACTCTACCCTCCCCGATTTCTACAATGCCGAAAACCTCATCTGTAATGAAAAGTCTTTGATGCTCCGGGGATGCTGCTTTGTAGCACACTTAAGTGGAGCATGGTGGTACACGGGACACAGAAGTGTGACGGGGGCGTAACGTTTTCGTGCAGATCCTCCTTAACAAGGAAAAAAAAAAGGGTTGTTCGTAGTTCAGTTGAAAGTGCTGTCCAACACGTGAGGCTCATGTGACGGAGGTAGGTCAGTTACTGAGCTAGAGACGTGTCTGTAGTCACAGGGTTTATTTAACACGTAGCCCAATCCACCCACTCCCATACATTTAACCCAGCCTGCAGCTTCAAACTACAGCCGACTGCGCTTTGGATCGCTGGGTGATAACGTCGTGAGCGCTGTCGTTCTGCTTTTCAAGAGACATCGTGGATGATGAAAAGTAAAGCGTAGAACAATAAGCAGCTCGCAAAATCTGAAGAAGAAAAAACAAAACGTCAGAGCAAGAGCGGTCTTTTGATTTTTTTTTACTAAATCATATACACTTTTCATATTCAGTTTTGCGACTGAACGGGAGAAACGAAAAAAAAAAACTTTTGACTATCGTACCTTGTTTCACGTTGGTTTCGTCGTCAGAAAAGAAAATGGAAAGGATCACAGCTGCGCAGCCACCCCCTTGCATGACAAAACACACATCGTTGGAAATCCCTGACATGCAAGGGTATGTACGTGTCTATTAACAGCTGGTTTGTGCATTTTCCAGTCTGCAGTTTGTCTCTTCTTCTGTGTGTCGCGCAATTCGTGCAAGTTTGATAAAGTTAGCCGTTCTTCAAATGCAGACATCTTATTTTCCCCCGTTTTCATATTGCTTGTAGAATGGATTTCCCCATGTACGTGTACAAGCCCAGAAGGGGAATAAAGCGAGGGGAAGACAGCAAGGTACGAAACGCTCTCTCTTCTTGATTACAATTTGAAATACCTTTCTGGTGGATCTTTTATATGTCATTTGAAAGCTGTTTTTGTAAGTTAAACATGTATTTAATCGAGGCATATATCATTATTTTGATGTATGCTTATACCATATATGTATGTATTTAATGGGCTAAAAATGCAATAACGTAAATATAATTTTAAATTAAACTATGTAAACTTTACATAGTGTACTTAAACGTGCATACTTGAACAAGAACCTAACTGTTGATTTTTTTTTTCTCTAGGAAACTTACAAGTTGCCCCATAGACTCATTGAAAAGAAAAGGCGTGACAGAATTAATGAATGCATTGCTCAACTTAAGGATTTGTTGCCAGAGCACCTTAAACTTACTGTAAGTTAGAATTTGGAATAAAGTCAATTCTTTTAAATAGAAATCAACTGTGGTATAAAGCGCCATCTGCTTGTTGGCGTAGGGTTTTCTTGAAGGGCAGCTGACTTTACATGGGAAATTATCAAGGGAATGGATCAAAGCCTTTCTTCGATTTATTCATTCGCCTTGACATTACATAGCTTCTGCAGTTGTACCGAAAGTACCGAAAAGTTCCACAGGATAGGATCATAGGTGCCAAATGGCGTATTTGAAAATAAAAATTCTAGTATATTTTTTGATCGGATATGAAGTGATTATAGGTACGGTAATTGTGTTAATATCACTTGAAAATATGGTTATGTGGAAACAATATAAACACGGGAATCTTTGATATTCAAAGGCTTTTTAATTAAGTTTTAACTTGTTGATAAAAATGCTTCTTTTAAAATTACCGTTCGGTGCCCATCCTTTAACAATTGTAACGCGTAATTGTATGCACTTTGTTGATGCGTTACAAATATTGTACGATTTATAGTTAGAGGGATTCGTATTTTTACTTATTTGATATTTCAAAGCTCTTGTTCATTCTATCACGTTATTCTTAAACTGCTTTTGATGATCACAGGTTTGTCAGCCACAGTTTGTTACATAAGTTATCTGCGTGCTTATCAGACTTTTTTTATTTACAGACTTTGGGCCATTTGGAAAAGGCGGTGGTTCTGGAGCTGACCCTAAAGCACGTGAAAGCCCTCACTAGCCTCTTAGAACAACAGCAGCAAAAAATCATCGCACTACAGAATGGATTGCAAGTCGGTAAGTAATGTGCAACTTCAAATGTAAATGCATAGATTAATAGATAACAGCATACGTTTTTGGCTTTTGATTTTATTACGTTTATTGAAAGGAGTCTTTGCAAAGGGCGATTGCATGTGACATTTCTAAGCTGCTAAATCAGGAATAATATGTAAATATAAGCCTGTGCGTATCATTCAAAACGTCATGTCTGAATGGCAAAATTCCCTTGAAACATTCTATTCCATTAGACATTTTCTGCAAGATGAAATGTTATGTCTTTTCTCAGAACTCGAAATAGCTTTTCAGTAGCAAAATCCCAACATAAAAATTAAATGTTTATTTACTGAGTAGTGCAGTAACTTAGTGAATAACCTTTTAATACGGGATGTCTGCGAGCATCTTGTATTGAAATTAAGTTCCAGTGCAACTATTCTGTGACGGTCAGGATGATTAATTAGAAGTTCCTTCTTTTTTTCTTTTTTTTTTTTTAAGGTGACCATCCAGCTCACAGCCCTGACGTGAGCGAGGAAATGTTCCGGTCTGGTTTTCACATGTGTGCAAAGGAAGTTCTGCAGTACCTGGCCAACCAGGAGAGTGGACGAGAGCTGACCCCTTCCCATATGATCAACCACCTGCACAAGGTAGCGTCTGAGGTCCTGCAGAGAACACCCAGCCCCCGAATGGAGGATCTTGGCCTCAAAGCTCATGACCACAAAGAGAAGCCTGCCGGTTTGCAGCCCAAGATCTTCGAGGGTCACGGGAAGAACTGTGTGCCCGTTATTCAGAGGACTTATCCCCAGGGAAGTGGGGAACAGAGTGGAAGTGACACAGACACTGACAGTGGCTACGGTGGAGAGCTGGAGAAAAATGACTCAAAAATGGAGCGGCAGTACTTCGGCAAGGAGAGTGAACTGAAGTATGGCTTAGCTGACCGAGTGGCAGGCTCCATTAAGCAAGAGAGCGATGACCCGCCAATGAAAAGAATCAGGACTGAGTCTTCAGAGGAGGAGTCCCTCTCTGGCGGAGAATTGCTGGGGAATAACAGTGGCTTTCTAGGCTTTTCTCCACACCAGGCTCCGCTCTGCATGCCTTTTTACTTGATCCCACCCTCAGCCGCTGCATATTTGCCCATGCTGGAGAAATGCTGGTACCCCGGTGCGTTGCCAGTTTTATACCCTGGCCTGCCAGGGTCAGTGGCAGGGGGCTTGTCCCCCGAGAAGCACCCATCGTCGCTCTTGATGTCCCCGAGAGTGGGCTCTCCACTGGCTGCGCAGACCCCCATGGACTCTCCTGCCCTGCTTCAGGCTTTGAAACAGGTTCCTCCCTTAAACACAGAAACCAAAGACTGAGAACTTGGAAACCGCTGCGCTCTAAAGGTTGGCGCTGTTTAAAGACAAAACCACCGGTTGGTTAACTACTAAAGGAAGGAAAAAACAACAACAACTCAACAGCATGAATGGAGTCCTTCTGGTAGCAGCAGTTCTTCTGACCCAGTTTCATTGCAGTGGAAGCACGCCACCACGCTTGGAAGCCAGCCCCACCTTCTAAACCTGATGCTGAGAAAAAAAAACAGAGATGCCAGTCGGCATTCTTGATCTGTTCACAAGGGTGTTGAGAAAGAGCAAAGGGTTGTACCAGTGAGACACTGTGAAGAAGGTAAATTTTAAAGAAAATTTTAAAATATACAGTATGTAAAGGCTAAAACATACGTTGGTTGCGTACCAGAAGGCTCCTTCTGTTGAATATCCAGCAGTGTTGAGAATGTGAAATATAGAAACTCCCTATTTACCAGGACGTACCCTTTGCAAAGACACCTTGGTTGAATGTAAAAACCCTGTAGATGCTGCTTTTAAGTTTATGTGCTGTAAATGTAGGACAGGAGGATCTATACTACTTGTATTAGCAGCTGCTGAAAAGGAAACAGATCATCCTGTTTTTTACACCAAATATTAGCCGTGGCTTTCCCCTGTTTGAAACCTTATGTGGGCCAGAGCAGCCACTATAAAGTAACGGAATTGCTCTCCCTACTCTTCATTGCTTCCCCTGAAAGAAAGGTACACCCAGGCATTTTTAAGAATGAAGTCAACAGCTGTTTCTTCAGGCTTCTTGTGCAGCATTCTTTGCAGATGGGGGAAAGGATTTGCACAAATGCATTTTAATTTTTAGTTTGCATTTCATTACCATTATGCAGTAGCCTTGAAAGAAAATGGTAATGTAAGCTCTTGTAACTACTTTGTTTATACTACCTGTACATCTCTATTTTTGATACGTGTTCTGCAGATATTACCATTACGGCTAGAAAGAGTCATATATGTAAAAGAAACGTGTACATAGCACTGTGCTAGCCCTGATTTGCATTATTCTTAATATTCAAGTTCAACCTGTTCTTTGTTCATGCTGTTGCCTTTTCTTGTTGAAGCTAATAAACTGATATCAGATGTTTATTAAATGTATTTGTATAAATACTGGAGTCTAAAGTAAAGAAAGAAAAGTGAATGTAACATTTTAAACAAGATTAGTTTTGTATAGGAAGAGGTACTTGGGTTTTTTTTTTTATTTTGGGACCTACCAGAAGGTTGTCTGATGTATATATTTTGTCTATAAAGTAAATGTTGATATACATTATATAAGCGTATTAATAAAGTATTTTTTCCCTGTGGAATGTAAGCTTTCTTGTTTAAATGCCAATGGCAATAAAATGTTTTGATGAATGCATTGTTAAGTTTATTCATTTTCAACCTCCTGACCCAACAATATGGAGTTGGGAATATTTCTTTGGAGTTGTTAGGGATCATGTCAACCACCTGTTCATTATAACTTTTTTTAACCTACTTCTCAGCTCAGACTGATTGTGAATTCAACCCCACTACATAGTGGTAAAAAATAGACACTCTGTTCATCTTGGGGTTAATTACTATCCCAATAGCTGATGAGAATCATGTGAATATATCACTTGACATGATGACAGGATGGGTTTGAAGGTGGCACTAGAAGATTATGGTCATGAGTGAGGCTTATTTCTTTTTTCAAATAAAGCCCTTTTACTCTCATTAATATTCTCTTAGGTCTAGAACTACATTGCAGGCAGGCTATTTTATTAAATGAAATGATCTCATATTATAATAGTTTAGTAACTGGAAAATTAACTCTTTGGTGGATTTATACCCCCGGGAGGGGTAATATCTGTCTAAAGCAGGAGTTCCCAACCTTTTTGTCAGCTGAACCCCTTCAACCTAAATTATTTGTCACAAGTACCCCCTTGAAATTTTAACTTAATCAAACCTTTCAATAAATGTAGATAATGCTACAGCAACCATCTTAACATTGCTTCTTTTCACTTTGTAAAATATTAATATTACTACGGTTGTTTTTTTTATTCTCATTATTACATTGTTATTTATTAATAGGACTATTTAATTTGACATTGACGTTTCCATCACAATCTCACGAACTCCCTGCAGTACCGTCACGGACATCTAGGGGTTCGTGAATCACCGGTTGGGGATCCCTGAGTTAGGTGTGCACATTTTCAGGACTGTCCAAATCTTCTCTTTTCTGCTTTTGCATGAAGATACAGTGTCATTTTTTATGTTCGTCATCTTTCATGTGATCTATCTTTCCACATTGCTTAAGAAAAGCAATGAAACCCACACCTTAAGAAGGAGGCGCTTCATTCTTTTCGGAAACCTATTTTTTGTGCCACTCACTTCGGATGTTGTAGCTTTACAATTTAAAATATAATGTCACGTAACAGTGGCTCCCAGAGACAAGGAATACGTAATTTGTACACCATTGGAAATTGAATTACTGAATTAATCAAGACACTGATTAAATTTACATCTAGCACCTGGTTCACGATTAACCCTGCTTAAACTGCGGGGTTTTAGACATTTAAGATATCTGTAACCATGTAGAAATAACACATGGCAGTGTAAGGATCATTTTTCTTTGCTATTATGCTGTATTCTGAATAATATAGTAATAATACGGTATTCTGAACAATATTATTAATTTCTATACCATTTCTAGTATTTGAAGGCATTCAGGCTTAATACACGTGCCTTAGATATCAGGAAAATATCCCTTCCGATGATGTCCAAAACTAGACTGATCACGCCTTAAAGTCACCTCTGTACTCTGTGCCTAGCTTATTCACTGAGGTGAATGCCAGGTCGTTAAGAACTATAAAATATCCTGCATACAATATTCATACCATTTAGGACTACGCTCTTGTGATGTTTTATTAGTAGGCAGTATTTTAACATATATATTTTTTAAAAAGGCATCGAAAATGCAGACCGTTGAAAAACCCGCCGTGCTTCCGAGCTTTTCTTTTACTGTAAATCAGGATTTAAATACCAGTTATCAACCTTTCTGGGGGATTTGTGTATAATTTCATCAGTGCTCGTAAATGAAAGCTCCATTACTCACGCCTAAAAAACTGGCTGTAAAGTCTAATTCATTCCTATTCCAGTCAGGACTTATCTTCAGCTAGCGAAAATGCAAATAGGGTCGACAAGTTTCAGAACTCAGGTGGAGTGGAGAACGCCTGCGTTCACACTGTGTGCAAAAAAGCTACCCGAGTGACTATAAGGCCCATTCGTTAATATTTTATACAATTTTATCAGCATCTAAACTGAGGCCGATTCACCAAGTTTCCTCTCCTCAAGAGATCGGCTGAGGCTACTGCTGTGTTATCCTTTTTTGGTCTTGTCAAAAGTAGTGACGAATCTGTCAGCAGTACATTATATATAACTAGAAGCTAATCAAAGAACACAAAACTTCACACTTCCAGTGTACAAATTTGTGGTGGGACCCACTGCGTGCGCTCCAGAAATCACGCGATTAACCTGCCTGCGATGAATGTTTCCTTTGTTTTCTCAACGCAACGTTGGCAACGCCGCCTCTGACGAGTTAGGGTCATCAGAAAGGTAGCTCTAAATTTGCACAGAAGGCAAGCCCAGACTGCCGAGAGGAAAGGGTGTGGGAGTATGTGCGCTATCTTTTAAGATATCAGTCAGACAGGGTGGGCGTGCGCGTCTTAAAGACTTCTTGTTTTAAACGGTCTACCCTGCCAGTGACCTCCGCCAAGAAGTGAAATAATGTCACGTTCTCTTCCACAGTATTTCATGTGAACCTCCGCACTAAATACGGTGCTGTTGATTCCGGGAACAGATGTGTCTGGCATCCGGTCAATAGAAACCTGATCTCACCGTGATTAGGCACAGTAACGCTTGCTGAGCCTCTTCTAGTTACGAGTAGTGAATGCTTGTAGTGGGAGGTTTAGTACTTGAGGAGACGGAGAAGATACTGAATACGCTTACTGAAGGGTGAAGGGATATTTGTTATTCACTTCTATTTCATACTTTTTTTTTCAATCTAAAATTTACCAGAATGTCCTGAGTAAAAATAGAAAATGACTGAATAATTGATTTTAAACAAAGTTCGTTAGTAGAAGATAATGTATATATATATACCCTCTAGAGATTTTTTTATAAAAACAAAAGTATTTTTTTATTGTGACCTGTTCCTATTTCTTGTTTAAACAAAAATTAACATTGCATGCTGTTAACTACATTCCTGAAATGTGTTCTTAAGTAGTTTTAATCAGTCAGAAGGACTGTGGTTTGCTCTACAATGCTGTGTCATCTAGTGTCTGCCAGACTGTAGGAAGTCTAGTCTTAATTTGTAGGACTGACACGTATTCTTTTCTGTGTATGAACTGTAATAGTAGGTAAAGTGAAGTGCTGTGATTCTGTATTAATAAGCAACATGATCATATTTAGTAAATACAAAAGTTAATCTTTTCAGACTTTGGGTTATTATGTTTCACTTCCGCCCTCTGACAGACTCCCCATTGTCATGATGCAGGATTAGGGTGGAGATGATGTATCATGACCCTAGTCCTCTCTACATCACGTGATGTGTTGTAAGGGACATTTGGTGAGAAACTCATTTACATGTTTTAAAAATGAATCCTGTTCTCCCCAGCCCCATGGTCTTCAAGTTTTATTTTTCTATATTGGCTTGACATAGCCTACCTGTTTACGTTTATCCATTTTTGTTTTTTTTTATATACATTTAGGCTGTAAGCAACAACAAAAAAAACACTTAAAAAATCAGAAATGTAATTTGAAGAGTCTGACTTTCCAGGGCAGGTAACAATTATTCAGTGATGTGTTTCAAACATAAAAACCCAAAGTGACTAAATGAACAAGGAAATTGAGACAAGCTTATAAATAAAAGTAATATTTTTAAATAGATATAAGATACTAAGATGGACAACTTTCCCAAATCACTCCATGTCATCTGATTTCACTCTGCTAAAGCTCATGTTTTTACTGGTACAGTTACAGTATGGGCTCTTGCACCTTTTAAAATAGCTTTTCTAATAATCAGAAAATAAAGGGTTAACAACTTTGAGTGCCAGACAGAAAGTTCCCTGGTTACAGAATGTGATTTAAAGGCTAAGGTGAATCAGTATGTGAACATTATCAACAGGTCACATGTGGAGTTGGTCTTAAAGTGAACACACAATTTTTACTGCAGTCTTCCTGACGTGTTAATTAAGCCCAGTTCAGAATTCAGACACATTTTAATATTTTTTTTTAAAGAACTGGGTGTTATTAACACAAATTACAAGAAATAAAAAAATCACAGACATAAATTGGATCTTTCACTTGCAAGTGCTCATTTGTAGCATGAAATCTGGGTTGTACTATACAAATTAATGAATATGTAGTAAATTGGTGGGAGCCTAACCAGTATGAACACCATATCAAATAGTATTTCCCTATGTACAACTGGTATTAGTATACATCACAGAAAATGAAAGGGAACACTCATCAGGGTTTTCACAGTATGGACTTATGTAGCCATTTTGATCATGGTCATTTGAAACTTTTAAAGGCCAAAACTTTATTGTCCTTTATTTTATATCAACATTAACACAATCACAGAGACCGCCAAGTTAAGGATAGTGATTTCCTTTATTCCCTCATTTGCGCATTGCAAATGTGGGTGTCTGTTTTCTTCCCTCTCTAATTAAGAAGGCCTGTTGGTGAGCATCTTTGGCAAGCCAGCTAATTTCATTATCCTTGGTGATGAGACTCAGCTGACCTGCTTCTCCATAGTCAATGTCACACTCTATGAATAAGAGTGTTGAAGTGTTTTTTTACTCCCACTAATGCTGGGTCTCCTATCGGTTGTTGTTGATTGTGGTGTTTTTTTTTACAGTGATACCCTCCTGGGTTAGAGTGGGTGCAGAGAGTACTGTAGCTGTGATATTGAGTTATGATTATTAATATTTATAATCGCACGATCACATCGCTACGGGGGGTGGAACTTTCACCTTGAAAGGTGTTCTTTAATATGTAATAGTACGTATCAATGGTTAATCCTAGTTATGTTAGGATGATCTTTAGCAAGCACTAAGCAGCTACCCGTGACTTGATATTCGCATAAAGCCGAAGAAATAATAAAATTAAGGCAATTCTGTTTCCTGTTGCTTTATGATGGGCGAAGAAAAAAATAATATTAACATGCACGATTCAGAAAAAAAATACGATAAAAGATCTGCATAGCTCAGTTTGATACGATTTTACCATCTGTAATCACAATGAAATGGTTTTTTGGTCTGATACATTTTAATGTGGGAAAGAGCATTTACATTTCTTAACTGGTATAACTGGGGCTTTGAAATATTATGAACATTCTGTGTTTTATTTCAGATTCCACGCTGGAAAAAAAAAAACAGTAGGCCTTTAAGAGACACCCTGTGTGACCACACCGAAAAAAAAGCTGCAGCCCGTCACATGCGCTGCCACATTGTGCTCCCTGCAGGTCTGCGGCTCTGATTAGTGGGCGTTGTTCACAGCCGGTAAATAACATGGTAGATTAGTAGTTTAGTTAGGGAGCTTCAGCTGGCTGAAAGCATGGGTGGTAACCTTCTATAACCCCGTTACCGGTCTATCAGTACACATACGTTTATTTGTACTAATCAGTCTTTCATAGACAAGCTGGGCATTACAGGTTGCTGTCCCTTGATAAAGATAGCTGACGACCTTTAATCGTGTGGTGTGCTACTCGGTATTGAAGCATTTCTGTTTATTTTGTGAAATACATTATATCTACTTATGTGCTTTACGGGTTACGTTTGAGTGGCTGAGGATAAAGAACATAAAAATGTATTCACAAGCCTGGAGCTTGTCACATCTAATAAGGTGAGAGCAATAAAAGTATTTTTTCAAACCCTTTCAATATATTTTCCAAAACTAAGATTATTCTTCCTGGATTTAACTTCTGCTGGTGACGGAAATGAGCTTCATTATTGCACAGAAACGCAGGGTCGTGTCAATAACTGTTAATGGATGTACAATTAGATTATTACTGGGTTACAAGAATCAACTAACGACGTACACCTCTTGTATCGTCATTGCATCAGAAAATGCTACAAGTACTGTACACGTAGTACTGTCACGTATGTGTAAAAAGAAAAAGACACATTTCATTTTTTCAAATAAACAGAAACAGGGCACAGGTAGCTGTGGTCCTGACCTTGTAATGCAAACGTTTTGAGAATTTCAACAGTTTAATGCACATATAGTCAACGTAATATAGTAGTGCTTTTTTCTTATTGTTTTTTTGCAGTTACTTTGTTAAGCAATTAAGAATGTTTTCCAGACGTGCCTCTATTTAGTAAGTTTGAGAGTTGACTATTAGTTAATAATAATAATAATAATAATAATAATAATAATAATAATAATAATAATAATAATAAATACCAAAAATTGAGTCAGGAATTTCTCAATTTTTCGTAGGCAAGTTAGAAACACAATGTGTAATTTTGTATTCTGACGTACAGTAGATGATCTGGGTTTTAACAACGAGTTGGCAGGCTATAATGTTGTTAATAATGCTAAATGTTGTTCCTGCTGAGGAGAGTTTCATAGATAATCGCGAGAGTAGTGTATTGTATCATTGTGATAGAGTACCACCTACTGGTAGAATCCTGAAAGTTCATACTTAAGTGAAAAAGATTTCAGCTTTAAACTCAATCAATAATTATAATAATTCCTTACACTTATAAAGCACTTCACTGAACACTCTATTTAAAGGGCTATACAGGTAATTAGGACTCCCTCTACCACCACCAGTGTGCAACACCCACCTTGATGATGTGATGGCAGCCATAGTGTGCCAGTACGCTCACCACACACCAGCTATCAATGGGGAGGAGTGAAGAGCCAATTTATAGATGTGGATTATTAGGAGATGATTGTTAAAGGCCAATATGAAAATTGTTCAGGTCGCCTGGGTACTAGTCTTTTCAAGAAACATCCTGGGACTTTTAATGAACACAGAAAGTCAGAACCTTGGTTTCACATCTCATATGGAGGATGGCACCTTTTTACAGTATAGTGTCCCTAGACTGGGGCATTGGGATCCACACAGACCACAGGGTAAGCTTATTTGCCCCACTAACACCTCTTCCAGCAGCAATCTTTGCTTTCCTTGGAGGTCTCCCATCCAAGTACTGGCCAAGACAACATCTGCTGAGCTTCATTGGGTTCCCAATTGTGAGATGCAGGGTGAAAAAGCTGCTCTTAAAATTAATTTAATTATTTATAACAATTCCCCTGTAGTTTGCCTTGTGCAGGACTGGCCATCTTAGAATTGGTTAAAATGTATTACCATTTCTGAAATAGTTTACAAGTTTATACACACCTAACAAATGTCAGTTTTTTTATTAATCTGTAAAGTAAGCAATTTGATTAGTTTATAAGAGGACAGTTCTTGGTCTTGGAATCCTACTTGCTGTTCATATTTTCACGCCCAAGCATTACTATTTCACATCTTTAGACCAATGACTGTTGTCAGCAGGGAATTGTTCAATGTTTTTAGATATGAAGGGTGATCAGTATTACACCATACCTTGCATTTGTTTAGTGTTTTGCATCCCATAGTGTTTTATATATAGGAAGTTTCCACATTGGTGATAAGCATTATTTTGCAGTGACCACACTGCAGATCAGACAAGAAATTGCTTCACCAGTTGAATTAAGGGGAAATTTCGGGTAGGCCAGATGGCAGAAGCCCAGAAAATAATTTAGCACCACCACTCTCCTAGAAAGTACCAGGCACTCTTTAACAACCAAGAAATAAAGAGCTCATTCACATCTTATCTAAAGGACACCACCTCCTAAGGAGTTAGGTCCTAAGAATACTCCGTAAATGTATTAAGACCATTTAACCTTTCGAGCTGCTTCAAATGAAGCATTCCTGTACAGTACCGAGAGGCCTTAAAACAAATGAGAATTGGAAAGCCTCACAGTATAGGCTTACTTTTTATTTTGCTAAGTCTGAATCTGCATCTGCAATACAGATCTGAATCTGCAATAAGGTAGGTTAGTGTATCTGCATGTCCTCATATCACCATTGCGTTTAATCTCATTCAGTAAACATCCTGCCCTGTAGCACCAGAGACACCAACGAATAAAACCAGACGGCCTCACTGTGAGTTTCCTCCAGCAACCAAGTGTTTGTTGTTGTGCTTTGTTGCTAGTCTGTTTGTTAAGTGGCACTGAAGTATATGCTTAAAAACAAACCCTGACAGTAAGGCATCAATCAGACTCTAAAACAGACACTTTATGTGAATTACTGCTCTTATATCCAGTTTTTGTGATTTAATCCTCTAGGATTGCATTTGGAGTTCCATGTTAACAGAGAATGTTAAGTGTAGCCTGGTTGGGGGAAAAACAAAATCTATTAGACGGAACCTGCCCCCATCCTAGAGATCAAGATACAATTTGTCGGGATGATAAGAGGGGATATGTCGCATAAATGTATAGACACGTTCTAAGGTGCAAAGAATAGGTAAATGTTTATTCCATGCTGAAAAGAAAATGTTCTAAGATGTTTAGTTTTATTTTGTTCACATGGATATTTCTCGCGTTTCCATACTGGGCACCTATTACTATTGATTCCTTTCGATATCAGACAGCCCTGTCCAAATAAAATGTTGGAATCTCTTTTTTCAGTTTCGCCTGGCCAAAAATAACCACCACTAGAGGTCGCCATCTCAGCTGCCGAGCACAGCGCTGTGCCCGTAAACCAAATCTGCCCATCTGCCTTTTCGAGCAAGGTCTCCATGCGCTTCAGAGTCATATGACAAGAGCTCACTTCCTGTCGACTCTTTGCACTCCTGGCTGGGGCTTTGGAGACAGAAACAACATTCTGTCCCAGTTTTCGTGTGGTTGTCGTTGCACCTCAAGATGCTGGCGCTCATAAACAGGCTTTTGGACTGGTTCAAATCCCTTTTCTGGAAGGAGGAGATGGAGCTGACGCTGGTGGGGCTCCAGTATTCCGGGAAGACCACCTTTGTCAACGTGATAGCTGTGAGTTCTTAATATTTTATTGTCAACCGGTGAATAATAACATTTGTCCGGCCTTAGACTGGGAGGGGACGGCAAGCAAGCGTTTTCGTTATTTATTGCCAGTAACGCTTGAACATTGACTATGATGGTAATGTTTTAGAAACCAAACATTTAAAATAGGAAAGACAGGTTTGTTTTTTTTTTTTACCGGGCAGCTGAGCTGTTTGCGAATGTAAACACAACAGGTCTAAGGCTCCGAGGCCGTTTGTCGGATGTGCGGCAAAAAAAATCGGTTTTGTTTTCTTTACCTCGTTTTTAGATTATTTCAAGAATACCGATGCCTCGGTTGTACACGTGTAATGCTGCAGTGGAATGAATCGGTCATTTAAGAGATGGGGAACTTAACGTTTACTAGGCCTCCTTTTCGTGCTTCGCCGGTTTGTGCACAGGGAGACTAACCTTTTCACTCCAGATCGTCTCCTGGCTGCGTCGACACGCAGGTGAACGACCCTGTTTTGAGAAATACGAGTCCTTTGGGATGAATTGGTCAAAGTCCCGGCCAAGTGGTTATTACATTCTCTTATGTGCACCTTGGCCAACGGTAACGATGACCTCAGCTGTAGCTGGCCACGAAGTTAGAATGTCATTATATGTGAGAAGCTGCATTGAATGTGGATGTAACTTTAATCGTACGGAGCATGAAAACGTTATCGACTTGCAGATTTTGAAATGGGTCTTGCCCATGGTGTTGTTTAAGGCCAAGGGTATTGGGTAATAGGAGCAGGTGACTTGACAAGACCGGAATAAGCTGCGATAGTTACACATCAGCATTACACTTGTAAACAGCCCTAAACAGATTGCTTCGTTTGCGTTTCTTTTTTCCCAAAATTGCCATGCAGTCGGTGACTACTAATCTTTTGCCTGAAGCAAGTGTTTGTTTTGCATCTTGTGACACATCTTATGGTGATTTGCGGTTGGAAATTTAAAGGACTTTAGCTGCTTAGCACTGCAAACTTGTCAGTCTTCTAAAACTGATCAGGAGAAATTAATACAGTACACATCGAAGGATGTGGTTTGAAATAATTTAAAGCTTTTCTTTTACCATTGATGTAGATGTTTCGATTAAATATCTTTCGTATTTTATCATACGAAGGCCAACAGGACTGGGTCATGTGAGTGTGCCTCAAGTGTGACTGGCTCACCCTGACCTACGTCACTAGACTCGATGTCACTGTTGTGCATCACCTTTTATGTGAAATCTGACACTGTTTTTGAAACACATTCAGACGGTCGTGTGTTGTGAGTCTACCGTTACAGGCTTTCTAATACTTACTAGCTAAGCACCTTTGTATATGCGTGTGGTCGTGTAACAAATCAGGAAAAATCCTGGATGTCAAAAGAACAACGTCACGCAGTTAAACACAGTTTAGTCATATTTTTGGCCTTAGTTATTACATAAACAATTGAATTATTGTAAAGAAATATGCTTTATGTTAGTAGATGGAATTTTAGCTTGGCAGAAATTGTTTTCATGGACATGCATATTACAAGAACACGGAAGGAAGGATTTCTTTTTACGAGGCAAACGAGATCTTTTCACTTACTACCTAGTCAGTTATATAATTACACAAGGGTGTCTGCAGAGGGCTACACTGTAGCCATGACAACCACAGTCATTATAAGGCTGAATCATGATCTGGATGTCCCAAGGGAATAACATTTATTAAACCTAACAAATAGGTTAAAAAACATAAATGCCTGGATTATTTCAGTTTTAGCATCCCAAATAAGACCATTATATCTGATATAAATCATAAAAAAACTATTGGTAATTAACTATTGGTTTTACACTAATTCAGTCTGGTGTGTACCAAAGACAATATCAGTAGCTTGTAAATCTGAATAATTGACATAAATAATTTGAATAAAATGTATTTCGGGAATGATCTTTGTAAAGCCACATCAGTAGCTAGACCACCTATGTGTTACATTAAAGTAAACATTTACTAGGAATAATACCCAAGAATCAAGCGCATTCCAAGTGTTTTAGGCCGTAATCAAGTGCATTTGTGGAGTGTTTTAGACAGTAACTTTGGCTTATCCCACATGCCTGAGGGCTTACCTCCTGGCCATAGGATGAGGAGGCTGAGACCCCCATGCAGAGTGAGGAGTGACCAAGGGACACCTGCAAAGGTAGAGGTGGGATGCTAAAGATGTATGTGAGGGAGGGAAGGGGATAACATAGTATTTATAATGTTTGAAATGAGGAAATGGCGTTAGGAATGATTAAAAATTACTGACAGCTGAGACTGATTGAATTTGGATGTTGTCATCCCTCCTGAATCTTCGTTATAAACCACATATATCATTTAGTTTTTTTAATAGCAGGGCTATAAATTACCATTGTGATAGTTCATAGGTTCAATTCAAAGAATATATTGGTGTATATATATTTTAAAATGTTTGTGAACTTTTTTTTTATGAGTGAGGACTTTACTTTCCAACAGGCCAAAACGTAAGAAATGTGGCATAATTTAAATTTCAGTAGCTGAATGTATACGTAATGGCACTATTGATATGATTCATGAATGGGTATATATTTCAAGGGGAAAAATGACAGAAAATTGTATGTTTTAAGTGAAGCTCTCGGACTGTTCCTATAAAACATTGAACTGTCGCTTTTTAATTTATTCTCTGCTGGACTCCAAAGATCCTTCCCCAAGGGTAAAGATCACCTCTTCAAGGTAAAATGGGCCCAAAAGCCCAGCCAGCTCCAGTAGAGGGACAATGTATGTAATATGAGCTTGTCATAAAATCTCACTCTGGATATTATTTTTTAGTAATAAAAATACTAATAGCAATACCTGCTCTATGTAGAATGGCCAATTATTAATAATACTCTACTTTCTGGCCTTGACTCCTTTACATACTCTAGTAAGAATGAAAAACAGTATATATGCTTTTCTGACACACTTGCTTTGTTGTTATTTAACAATTTGTGAGCTCCACAGCCACTGACAGCAGAGTCTGAGCTGATCAGAGGTGTGGCATATGTCTTACTTACTCTACTGCAAGTCACAGGCCATTGCTGTTTACAGGCCTGCCAAGAGCACCCTGTGTGATTAATCCCAAGACCCTGCTTGGTTAATTGTGTACCACCTCTTGGGGAACCCCAGCCTCTGTGAGCTAATAACATGACCTAGGTTTGAACTGGTGATGTCTGATTTGTATCTGGGTCAGTACCTTTACTGGTTGAGCATCCCTGGCATCTCTTTGAATATGAAGGATTTAGAAGTTTACTTTAGTGGAGGTTTAACATTTCAAAAAGTGCATTTGCAATTGCTAAAGGTTAAACAGCACAGGCTAATGGTTTATCTTGATTTCAATTTGACATCTGAGCTTAAATGTTGGTTCAAGTGAGAAGACATAAGATGTTATTGGTCACTGTAGATGAACCACAACCTTAATCAGAGCCACTGATTTCTTTGAAGCATAAAGTCTACCTGTTTTGAGACACACACCTACTGTAGGAGGAAGATTTATTACTCTTTCTTTCTAAAACATGTTAAACCTGGTGAGCTGCTGAAAAATGATCTGAAAACATTTTTTTCATTTAAACCAAGCTTTCAGATGTAGCTCTTCAGCAATGCACCATCTTTAAACTTTCAGCTGATAGCAGAATAGTGAATCAGATTGTGAAAGACATGCATGCCATTTTGATGCAAAAAACTTTCAGACAACACTGATATTGTTAACATTTAAAGATTGTGTATGCTTTATAACTCTGGCATATCTTACACTGTAGTTAGATTTACTGAAAACTAAATGAAACATTTTTATACAATAGGAACACAGAAGAGAGGCATGTTCATCTATTGAGAAGTATTTAATGCACAGGGAGCAGGACATAGTGATGAGAAATAAATGGTGTCAGCCTTCACTGATGTCCTGTCTGTGGTGTCTAGACACTCTTGCTTACACCTTCACACTTGGACCCTCTTATCAATTGGTTTGTTATACCCAGCAGTTGCCATATTATTCTGTACAACAAGTTCAACAAGTTGAATCAAATGTTAATCAGCAGTTAAAAGCCATAGGCGCACTCAGCAATCTATTATTGTTGGTTTGACACCTAATCACTGCTGAAATACAAGCAAGCATTGGTCCTTTGTTTGTACAGGGAGGGCTTTGTAACATCTGAGTGTTTACTTTGCATTTAGGCAATCCAGTTAATACAAATCACAATCAGGAGTACACATTTTATTTCTGAGATAAATATGATTATTTGTTAGAGAAGAAACATTTCTAATGCTTTGGGAATATATATTTTTTTAGTTTATAATTTGCTTTTCACTACTATACTTTGAGTTGAGTGATTTTCTGTGTAGTTTTTTTGTCATCCTTCAGACTGAAGAGGCAGCTATTGTTGTTACAACAGTTTCATCTGTTTAAATTACATAGTACTTCATTGATAAAGATGAAGTGCAAGCAAGTACGGTACTTTCACTACTTTTTCATTTCCACCTAGGACATTCTGAATCAGCAAGGGGCTTTACAGTGCTGTGGGTGATGTTTCCCTTTGGTCACTCGTGTGGTTATGTGGCATAAATGAGAACTGCGATACTGTAACTGGACAGCCCTGCCTTGTGATATTGTGCTGTAATGTATAGCTAGTCAGCTGGGGCAGGAGGTCAAGGGTTAAATTCAACTATGCAGCTCAAATGTTTGATCTACCAGAGAAAGAATGAAGGAGGACAATGAGACCCAGACAAATAATAGAACTCAACATACCTAGATGTCAAAATATTTGGCCAGAGAAGGTTAGGTCAGAGAATCTGTTAGATAACTAAATATGGATCTTTTCCACATACCCATCTTGAGAAATACAGCTTTAGGAGGAACGTAGGTAACTGAAATGTGTACAGTATGTAAGCTGCAGGAAGCTTGTATTCAGTAGTTATTGTGCTTTGGTGGCTCCAACGGGTTGTGAATTGTTTCTTTTTGCTGGATAGTAATGGCTCCAAGTGAAACCTGGAAGACTGCATTGAGTAAAGATGATTTTCTGTGTTCCTGTGTCTTGGGAGTTAACATCGTCACTACACTAGTAAGAAAATATAGATTCAGGAGGGTTGGTGGAGCTTAAGAAGATTCTCAAGAAAACATTTCTTGTTTGAGTGCGAAAGTTGTAGATTATCGCTTAAAATCTCACTTTAATTATACTAGTGCTGCAGTTAAGGCTTAATAGTGCTACCTCTACTACAGTTACAAATGGTAAAATGTGCAAATTAACCTAAATAATTTGTCAGTCGCAGCAGTTTGTGTGATAAAATCCAGCGATTATAGTGATAATATTTGTGATATCAAAATATTTGAATTAATGAATAATAATTTTGGAGAATTAGCCGCCACAGACCAGGAAGGTTTCAAAAGTGTCTGAAAGTATCTGAAATCTGAAAGTATGATGCTGAGTGGCTGTTTTCTGAGAGCAGCTTCTCTGTGGAAACAATTACATAAATTAAATATGTTTGCTGATAGTAAATTTTTTTATATTTATGCTTTAATAACACAAGGAATGTGAAGGATAATGCCTGAAGCAGCTATTTGCTTTGTTTCAGGTCAGTACAGGAAAAAGGGCTGTTCAAGTTGCCATTTTACAATGATACCATGAATCTCTTGTGATATTGTTGGGAAATAAAGTCAGGATCCTGACTGTTTAAAGAATCATATCATATTTATAACATTGAAGAATTACTTTGGAACTTTTCAGTAAAACCTGAACACTTGCCATCCTGTAGTCTAACTGGAATCAGATGTGTTTTATCAAGGAACGGCTTATTATTAATAGCTCCAGTCTACGCTATAATACAATTCCATGCCTTCTGTAACGTAAGTTCAGTGTCTTGTTGACAAGGGACGGGATTTGAGATATTGGAACTGGTTATGATGCGGAATGTCGAAAGCACTGTGCATGTGCAGATTTCTACTTGTCATTGACTTTCTCTCCTGGGAATTGTAATGGAGTGAAGGAAAGTCGCAGCAAAACAAAAAGTAACTGTACAAGAATGATTAACCTTGAACCATCTACACGTCTCTAGCTAACACAACTGATGCTTCCATCCGGAGTAAAATGCTAGTGTTAGTGGTTGACTTGGTGCCCATGTGTCATCACAGCACGAAATGACAGGAGCAGTCCTCTTCAACAACTTTGTTCAAGTTTTCAGTTCGCCAGAGGTACAGGCGATGTTGTCATCCAGTCTTGAAACAGGCCAATTTGTAACTGGCCTTTTTCGCTACTGGTTAGTAACTGGTTTTTAGGGGTTATCGTGTCTAAATCCTTCCTTGATAATATCGGCTTGCTAGGCAGCATTGAGGATTTGAAGATATGGAATTTATACCCCTTAGTATAAAAAAAACACGGAGCCTATGTTTTCTGATATGAGATCTTTACCAATGTAGGCTGGTATTCGATTAATTCACCCACTTGTCATTTTCAAATTACACATCAACACAGGATGTAAGGTTTCCACTAAGAAGCAGCAAGATAAGAGGTCTTTAGCAAACACTAAACTTCCTCCGAGAACCAAAGTGTAATTTCTAATTCATGGATGTGTTGAATCCATGTCGAATGTTTCTTTTAATTCAGTCCGTAATCATAGGAAAATGGGTATTTCATTTACATCTCTTTTTTTAACTTTTTAACTACCAAAGTGGATGCAACAACATTGAATTACTCTTAATTATAATGTTGTGATGCATAATATGGTTTGAGCTGTGCAATGTTAAATGCTGGATATGCACAGCATAAAAGTGGGCATGAAATCCATATCAGGTCAAGTGACATTGAACCTGGTGATCTTCTAAGGATTTTCTGTTTTTCAGGCTATCGTTATGAATTAGATTCTGTAAACAGATGTGAACCCCCAATTATAAGATGCATAATGTGTAATCAAATGTAAAAGGTTTCAAGACAATCAAATTCAGCTGTAAAACACAATGTACACAGCATTTATTTTTCTGCTCAAAGGGCTTTTTATTGTAAGTTGGCCCTTCCGGTGGCAGTTCCAGTAATGATGGCTGTTCTATACATCATAAATACTGCGTGGTGAAGTTCATTAGGCAGGGAATAGCATATCCCAAGGTATGCACCATGAAAACCTGAAGGTCAGCCCATGAGATCTGAAAGTGGATTGTAATTTTCTTAGAGCAGAAACTGAGCCAATACTGAATGTAGACACTTGTAACAGCTTGCAGCATACGGTTTAACTTGTGGTCTACCAATCTGAGGAAAGAAAGGAAAAGCAGTAATGGGTTTGGCTTTACTTTTATTGTATTTACTGAGTGGAGAGCTATTAACATCTGTAGTACACTTGTGGTCTACTTTTTCGGGAATATATTTTTAATGTTGTGGTTTTAATTACTCCGTTGTATTTGAAGGCCAATAGTTTCTCAAGCCAATCAAAGACTACTTTAATGAGCTTTAAAAATAAACCTTCTACAGCCGATCGTGTTTCATTTTGAAGAGGGAAGATAAACCTCACTTCCATTCACAGGCCTGAAGCCAATTCACAACAAGAAGCTTTGGTCAGAGCACCACAAGGCTGAGATGTGGTATAATTCCACATCTCCTGGGTTCACAGCATATTGTTATTCATGTAAGCCACTTTCAAGCAAACCAGTGCTGAATTGTAACCCTTCCTTTGCTTAATCGATGGTTCTGATCAGGAGTTTCTCTTGCACCTTCAATATGAGGGAAGTTGGTAAGACAGATTTTTACAATAGTAGGTCTTGTGTTGAGATTGTGATCAGAAAGGGATGGATATGTTGTGAAATCAGCCTTTTTTGTGTTTTTCATGAATTGCGGGATAAGAAAGACCAGTGCAGTAACCTGTTCTGTGTCTGCAAGAGAAATTCTTCTCTCCATAACTAAGGACCTTTCACTTATTTGGTATATCCTGTCTATAAATCTCATTTGTCTCACCCAGACATATTGTTTTTTCTGTTTTGCCAATATCAATGTCTAAAGACTTGAGGTGTAGTCTTATTGTGTGATATTCTGAGGTGATGCTTGGCACTGTGGACGATAGCAGATGAAGTTAATAATTTGCCTTCAGAGAATAGCAGTCAACGTATTGCCTTTACCATTGTCCACCTGTGTTGTTCTTCAGTAATATGAAGCTTCATGGAAGTATTCATATTCTTTTTTTGTTATTGAAATTGACCTACTCTGTAATGTACCCCATTCCATATTAACTGATAGGAATATAGCATAGCATTGCTGTGTCTGCAGGCAGCGGTCCAGGAATCTGAGGGGATTACTGGTGCAAGTCACAAGACACACCCACTCACTTCCACTTAGTATGAGTCAGGTGACGCTGGACTCGTGCTTGGGTGGTAAGCTTGAGGCAACAACGTCTCACATACAAAAAGGAGTGTCTTTTACTGAAGAACAAGCACGGTTTTGTCTTTACAAGTGTTAAGAATTGGGTTAAGACTCCAAATTCCAGCGAAAGTTTAAAAAAAATAGGGTTAAGGATTTCCTTTGGATCTGCGGAGTACACTTTGACTTGAGCCCTTTAAAGAAGGCAGGAAGGAAGCATTGACAGTTGAAAAATAACCTGGAATACCGCTGTGGAAATTAGGCAGTCTTGTCTAAGCATTTCAAGTGAAGTTTCCAAGTTCAGTTAAAGTTCAGACATATCCATAAAATTAAAATTTTGGCACAGGCCATACTTTGTGTTTAATTTAATTGTACGTACTTTGTGGTGATGAACAGCGCTCATACAAATGCGATTTTGGTTATCTGTAGTTCGTGTGTGTCCATGAGGAGGTTTTTCTTCTTGTCTTTCCAGGGTAAAGGAAAAACCATGTGACTACTGTAAAAAATGTGCAAAATGCATTGTGAGAGCTGAGGCTTTTTTAAAACCGCAACAAAGAGTCCAACCGGATATTTGTCATTTGAACTTTGTCCCAGTTTTTTTTTCCAGCCTTGTGCCACCATTAGAATGTTTCATCCGGCTACCCTGGGCATTTGCACACAGCAGCCCTTTTCATTTAATGTGGATCCTTTCAGAATTTCAGGCTTTATTCCTTTGCTGAGGGTTATGGGTTCACTTCAAGGACATGTATTAGCTATTTGATTTGTCAAGCCACTTCTAAAATCAAGTACCATTGTCACATCTCAGACTGTGGCACTGGTGCACATATCAAATAGCGATGCCTATACTTTTGCTGTTTTTCCAGGGAAGGGACCATGCAGACTCCCTGTACCTCCAAAACTTTGTTGTGAGGTAGAGGAAGTCTACCTGCTATATAAATGTGTACATTTATACCTGTATGCATGCTAGTACAGATATGTGTGCATGATACTAGTCCTTCCTCTAGTTAAATCATGGTTTGAAATTTTACAAGTGTCTTTCTTTGATAGTTATGATACATGCTGTGGATGGCTAATTTGGCAACAAAATTACAATTGAAACCTGGATGTACTAAAGACAGAATATATTTGATATGAGCCATTTCACTTCACTTTCCATTCCATTTCACTTTGTACTTCACTATATACTCATTAATAGCCATGTCTGATTATGATGAATGCAGAAAAGGAAACGAGCACTCATCTCCAGGATGGGATTTTCTGTTGGTTACTTTTTGACAACTGAACAAAACGCTCATTGTGGTGTTGAGGGGGTAGACAATTTTCACTTCCCAAGTATTTTGATCTTGCCGAGATCTAGATTTTGTTTTCTAAAATGCGTGCTGCCTTTGCATACACAAATAATGCTTTAATTTCTATTGTAGTCGGGCCAGTTCAGCGAAGACATGATTCCTACAGTGGGGTTTAACATGCGAAAAGTCACCAAAGGCAACGTGACAATAAAGGTAATAGCTTTTTAACAAGCTCTCCTTTCTGTGACATTAATTTTGAGTGCAGTAAACACCATGAGAATGTAACACAAGAAACTGAAGCACAAGACTACTTGCTGGTTTTGCCAAGCTCTCCAGTACAACATTGACATACCTGTAGTATTGAGGTTTATTTTCACCTGTTTCTATTATTTGTTTTATGAAATTCAGAATGGCACAATAGACAGTATACAAATATGCAGCTTCCGATGGCTGGATTATATTTTAAATCAATATTAAATCAAAATTTAAGTTTTTTATTTTATTTTGTGCTTTACAAATGTGTTGAATATCATTTGGTTTAGTCACATTGTACATAAGCATTTTGAGATGTATCAGAACATTTTTAAGAAAATGTATACATGCACATGTATTTTCTGTACAACACTGTTGCCAATATTCAGTGGTTTGTATATAGATTTGGGAAGCAAGTACTTTCATGTGCAAATTTATCTACAAAAACATGTATATGCAATTACAATTTTTGTAGTGTAATCCTACAAATTGTTTGTAGTATCTTTTTTTTTATGTGCTGCAAATAAGAAGGTGAAAGTGATTGTGGTAGCCTTCACAGATGACATAAGCGTCTGTTATATGGTCATAGTTCAGGTGGGTAGCTGCATCAGCATGCGTAGGCTGCAAAGGAACAAGTAATAGGTTTATTCCATGCTGAAAAAAAGAAGAAAGAGAACACAAGGTTTCGGCCGTGGAGCCTTCTTCAGGTGACACCTGAAGAAGGCTCCACGGCCGAAACGTTGTGTTCTCTTTCTTCTTTTTTTCAGCATGGAATAAACCTATTACTTGTTACATGGTCAGCCCATCAGGGTAATGAATGTTTGTCTCCTCTCCAGGAAACTACAAATTGATATTGAGCATTAAAAGTATTCAAAGTAATAAAATACAATTTGGCTTTAATTCGCCCTATGGTAAATGGTATGTTCTATTCTTTGTGTGGTATCCATCAGTTATGACATTTTACGTTTTCAGTTTCACTTTACATTTGATGAAAACACATCTCATTTGCCACAGCCTGCAAAGAGATCAATGATGTCTGAGAAGATTTCTTTGTAGAAAGTGCCATCTAGTGGTAAAAATGTAAAAGCTATCTGCTTTTGGTGATTTTCACACTTTTCTCTTTGTGAAGCCATGCAAATTGTCCTTTCTATTTCACAAGTATTCAGTCTTGGGATTGCATATAGTAGGAATAACAATCTTGCTATTGTAGTCTGTTTTTAAGTATTTTAGGATTTTAGTGATAAAATTAACAGGTGTCATTTTTAAATGTGATTTAATTTGCTTCTTCCCCCTCAATAGATTTGGGATATAGGAGGACAGCCAAGATTCAGAAGCATGTGGGAGCGATACTGTAGAGGAGTGAATGCTATTGTGTAAGTAACAGACTGGGTAAAGGGCATTCCAGGACAGGAAACGTCACAAAATGCCATTGCCTAACGGTGCCTTTCCTGCTTTAAAACTGTTATTTCTATATAAATATTTATCTTAATGCAATTGGCTGTTCTTTGTGGTATGCTATTGACTTATGACTTTTCCTGACCCTTAATTCGGGTATCTCCAAGACAGTTATTTTAAAAGCGCAGTAATAATGTCAGATAGGAAAAAAATGGTAACAAATGTAAATGTCAAGGTCATGTAATCAATCTAATAAATAATTTCATCCTTCCCTCTGGATAAAAATGATGACTGGGGACACACTACTGTAAGAGGTGTTATCCTTCCAAAACAACGTTGTATCTAGGTCTAGATAGTTATATCTCTGTTTGGTCCTTGGTCCTTTTTGGAAGACTAGTGGTGCCGACCTTAATGTCCACCCTAAATTCCACTCAGGGTGTATACAGTCTGGCCTTTCTACAGTTCCTCCTTTATTCAATGGGTAAAGCGCTTTCTCGCTTCTCCTATTGAGATGCTGTGTAGTGGCTGCTGGCATATAAGGGCTGTCAGTTGGAGCTGCGCTTCACAGGTGGATGAGTTGGGTACCTTTCTGGGTTCTTTTTGAGGTGCAAAACACAATATAAATTTAACAGAGTATTACGATACTTGATTTAAAACATTAGGCCACTACTAGAGTGCAGACTTGCTCTTATTATAGTTACAATCTTGTCTGGATTTATTGGCATATTTGTCTCTGTGGCGTCTGTAAATGTTCTAATGGACTCCGCTTTCTTGTAGTTCAGGTGGGTAGCTGTGTCAGCGTGTGTTGGCTGCAAAGGAACAAGTAATAGGTTTATTCCATGCTGAAAAGAGAAGAAAGAAAACACAACGCTTCGGCCATGGAGCCTTATTCAGGTGTGTCAGGCTCCATGGCTGAAACGTTGTGTTCTCAGCATGGAAGAAACCTATTACCGCTTTCTTGTATCTAAGTGACTTGAGTAGGAAAGCCAATGGTGATACCTCAAATTTATACATGTATAAACATTACTATAGCCACCATCTTTTAGTTATATATCTGTAATTGTTATACATTTGTTAAAAGTATTAAAGCTAGACCACCATGTTCAGCACATTTATATTTTGCATTTGTATTTATGCAGAAACATCAAAAAAAATGATTTTTTTTAATGCGTGAAAGAAATTGGTTGGCACTACTGTTTGACTTCATGTGTAATTTCTAGATTGTCTTCTTTTTATTGCTGAAGATCATGCACCTGCTAACTGTTTTTTCACAGTTACATGGTAGATGCTGCTGACCGTGAAAAAATAGAGGCATCCAGAAATGAGCTTCACAATCTGCTAGACAAGCCACAGTTACAAGGCATCCCTGTAAGTAAGCCTGTCTTTCCAGATGGAAGGTGCATTTATTGCACCATTGTATTACAAGTACGTCTCTGAACAACTGGAGCAAAAGTTACAAGATGCACCTATATAGCTAATTTAATCACATGATTTCAATAGGCAGCATGAATGTCATTTGCTTACTGAATTGGCTCACCCCAGAGGTAACTACATCACAGATGTTTTGAACAAAGCTTGTCACATAGCAACCAGTAGGAGCAGTAGGACCAGCTTGAAAAGAAGTGAGGAAGTTCAGCTGGGGTTTTAAGACAGCAGGTCTACAGGCAAGATGGGCTACTTCATCTGTTTTTGTAAATGGCAACAACACGGGTTCTAATAGCCATGCTCTTGCAAGAAAGAGGAAAAATGTTCACCTGTTCCTGAATTTATATCCAAGAACAAAAGGTTTAGCATATAAAATAAATTGGGAAGCCTTATTGTTTCTCAAAGCATTTTGATTGTGACTTAGGAGCCTGATCTTACCCAAGCCAAGTTGGGTAAATGACTTGACATATCGGTTGAACCTAACAGGTTACAGTAATGAAAAATTACATCAGTTCCTGCAGAGAATATAGTGGCATCTCTTGATCTTAGTAATTCTAATACGCAGATTTGGTTATGGGGATGGTTGTCTTATTTTAGGTATCGGAAGACTATACATTTTCATCTGCAGATAATGAATCGTCTGAATTATTATTGCTGTCTGCAGAGTGTGTGAGTTACAAACAAGAGGAGATGATTCAACTCATCAGGCTCATTTGGTTGCTAGGAGCTTATTGATCCAAGGATCAGTCTTCCAGTCTTCTAGCTGTGTCCTCACACACCCTTGCTCCATTGCCAAGTATAGATTTATCCATTGGGTTGACTTTGTATGCCTGCGGATTTTGAATACTTCTATTATGAACACTTTTGATCTCCTCTTTTAAATGTTAACAAAGCAGTGAATTACACTCTTAGACCTAGAATTATTTTTATTGCCTTTGAAGTGTTAAAAATACCAGTTTTATGGAGTGATCAATGTAAATCAGCCATTTTATTCTTTCACGTTTTGGGGTTTTGTATTTCTTAGGTTCTAGTGCTTGGAAACAAGAGGGATCTTCCCAGTGCTTTGGATGAGAAGCAGCTTATTGAAAAAATGTAAGTAGAACCTGTAATATTTAAAGTATTCTAGGAACTGTGGTATGGTAAGCTTTTAAGCTCTCCTGCAGTCCTGCAGTATGTTCTGAGTTTTTGTTTTATAGTCAGAAGTTCGTTAGATGTAAAAAAACAAAGATTGTATTATGGCCTGCTAATGCTTGGTCCAAGCCCTGGGACTTTATCTGCTGCCCTCCTTGTGGGTTATCCTGACTTGACAATGTACATCCTCGTACTTCTCATTTGCCAACGGCTTTTGGCAGTCATTGGCAAATGAGAAGCAAGACGATGTGAATGTGACACATAGGCTGTTAAAAGCCTACTTGCCAGACCTGAACACCACTGAACATTTGTGGGTTGAGTGGGGGTGACATTTAACCTCTAGGCCTCGGCGGGCAATGAATAGGTACAAGTTTTTCCATGTTGTACAAGAGGAATAGTAGAAAATCCACAAAATGGCATCTAATCCATAATCTAGAGCAAAGCATGTATTGCAGACATACAGCTTTTATTGCTTACAAAGGTGACCATGCAAGTTGTTTGCCTGTGATTTTCATAGTAGGTAACCTGTTGATGACAGATGGTAATCGTAATGAATTTACTTGTTAGTACAGCAAAATTATAGTACATCTGCATAGTACATAGTACATCTTTTTCCTGGTCATTATGTATACAAAGCATAGCCTTTGATAGACTGCATAGTTTTTTATGTAGTTTGTTGTCTGTTGTCATGATTGAAGTGCATTTTGACACTAAAATTCTTTGTTTATATTAATATTGCAAAAGTGCTGTAGTACAAAAAGTTAAATATTGCATGATCACTAAACCTGATATTATTTATCTGTCTTGTATTAGAACAGAGTCTTGTTTAGAGCATTTTTGTACCAAAAACTTTTGATTTCTTCCTGCAGGAATTTAGCAGCTATTCAGGACAGAGAGATTTGCTGCTACTCAATTTCTTGCAAAGAAAAGGACAACATAGGTAAGGAAGAAAGTGTCAGTGAGGAGAGTAATATAAAAAGAGTGAAACACATGAATATGTTACTGGAAATGGTTTAAAAAAATAGGAGAATGAGGGATTTAGTCCTGAATCTGCTGAACTCTTATTTTGATCAGCTTAGTAAATATTTGTTCTGTATAACAGATGAGTGTTTAGGCAGCACAAAATCTAGATGAATGCTACAACTGTTGTAACCTAATCAGTTTACCATGGCTTTGAAATTTATTTTGATATAGCTAATGTAATGTAAATGAGATCCTTGTTATATTGCTTTATTTGTCCAATGGTTTTTAAACATTGAGGTGCCTCATTAACCTGATAATGGTATAAGGCATCTGTACAGTATATTGTAGTATTGTCCTAAGACTTGCAATAATGCATCGGTTATGAAATCGTATTTATAGTCATGCCTCAGATGTCATCAGGTGGTAATGCTAACAGCTCCTGTGTAATGCTGACTCCAGATGTTTCCTGACTCCACAGATATCACACTGCAGTGGCTTATCCAGCACTCAAAGTCCCGGAGGAGCTGAGGCTGAAGACCCCTGCCCTTGTCCTGTTGGCCATATCAGTTCCAAAAAGCCCCGCTCACTCTGTGATGACGTAATCCTTTTTCACACCACAGTCTCCCTTGTAGCCCAGTTCTTAATTTCCTTCACAGTCCATTTTGTGCACTGCTAATGATGTGTAACCTCCAGTAACAAAAAAAAAACAGCTTAAAGTACTAGAGTTGTCATGATACTGTAAGTAAAGCTTTAGAACTGTTAGAAGCTGGGAAATGCAGATCAGCCCAGAATGTCATATGCCTTTGAAATGCCAAATCACAGGTCCTTTTTTATTTTCCAAATAAGCCTGTGGACTAAGATCCTTGTTCTGCAGCAGGTTTTTTTTGTACAAGTAGATCATGTTACCGTCTGTCATATTTGTTTTGTAAATAGGTTGACGTTTATCCACTATATCTGTCAGCCAAAATGGGCAGTTCGTCTGTTTTGTTGAATATTGGTGTTTAAATGTGATTCTACCAGTTTTATGTTAATCATGTTTTGTTAGGTTGTACACATTTTATGAATTTTGCCTTTGGCTTAAAGAAATTCTTTATCCCTACCAGTAATCAAAATGTGACCTTATTTTATTGTAGTCAGAAGTCCTCAGACTGTAGCAACTCTATGGACTAAGTAAACAGGGAGAGGAATATCATGCAGTTTAGTTTACTTTAATGAGCATATATTTAAGAGTCTGAATGTAATAAATTCAAAGGTAAAGCTGTACGTAATTGTGGGGTCTTGTACCAAGAGTCCTGTCTGTACTTTTCCAGTGTCAGGTGAAACCTGCAATGCTGTTTCTGTCTACGGAGTGGTCTGCAGAGTTGAAAGTGCCTTCTGCAATAGCTCTGACTACTGGACCAAAACAGCATTTAAACATGGAATTGTGTGTGGGGTAGGAAAAGAAAAGGAAAACATAAAAGCTGATAAAGTACAATAAAAAGCATGCTTTTTAACCTGGATGATTGTAACTTGATGTACTTATGATGCTTGACTGGTAAAATTCACTGTGGTTCTGTATTTGAAGCAGTTAAGATATTGTGACAACTCTAGACATTCCCTTACCTTATTTAATGCACTTGTGTAAATATGCTAAAAATGTATGATAAAATGTTGAAGACAGTAATGTAAAAGCACAAGGAGGAGTCAATGAAATGATGCTAATTGTTGCTTTGCTTATGTAAAAAAATGGAGCATGTGCTCCTGTAGTTCTCATGACACATTTTGCACCTTTTTTTAAACTAGAGCAAGATGCCAGCAACTGAATGAAGGACTAATGTTCACTTTTTCAGGACTTTCACAGCAGTTTGCATGCTGTTCCAATGATTGTTTAAAGTGGTTTTCATCTAACCTGGAAAACACTGTGTGTTATTCCCCTTTTGTTTCTTTCAGAATGTGATTTAGGAAATTCTGGTGGAAAAGGGTGCCATATAATGCCTTGTTGCCTCCAGATTAGTTAGGTTGACCAAACAGCCATGTTTTATCAAGTAATCTCATTCACAAATTGCCTTACTGAAAAAGAGTTCATGTAGCAGGTTTAATCTGTCACTCAGACAATTTGGTGCCCTTCTTCAAGACGTCCATTGGCAAACTAGAAGACGAGTAGTAATCCAATGGCAAATTAATACATTTCGTCACTCAATTCTGATTAGACTATTTAGGCTCTAGCTCTGTATGAATTGGTCGCACAATTAAATATCGACCACTTTATGGCTATCCTGCAGATATTCTGTATGAAGCCTTACATCTATTTGCATTTATATTTTTATTTGACTGCTGGTGCCTCCCAAACTCTTTGCACTTTTGATTTAGTATGCACATCCTTTTCTTTTAGAGAAAAATAATAGAAAGATAATGCTTAAACATTGGCCCTTTTTACAGAGCTTTTCTGGGTGGGACGCCCCATCAGAGAAACTAGAAGCACGATCAGGTTGCATTTGCTCTCTGTTCCTTTGTCAGTTAAAAGTTAAAAGCTTTGCAGAAGTAGGTGATATATTACTGCCCCCGGTGACCTAAACTTTACATGAGTGTCTAGAGAAGTCACTTCAGCACGAAATGTTGCTTTGAGAGTGGGGCAGCTTATTTCCTTATTTAATTTGTGATCAGAACTATTAACAGATTTATGGCACAACTCTGCAGATCTATTCTATGAAGTATTTGTTTTGTGGTTTTCTGAGCTCTTAAGATGCTTACAGTTACATCAGAATCAAGGACAGAATTGGCTCTGAACCTTGTTAGATGAATTTTCTCCATTAAATCTACCTCGAGGCAAGTTCGGCACTAAAATGTGAATTTTCCCTTTTAATTAGTTTCACCTACACAAGACATCTATGAAACTTTATAAGCCATTTGTTGTGCGTGGCATGTAAGAAGTTTTGTATTTATTTTTGAAAATCATTTAAGCAATTAACATTTGGATGTAAAGAAAATTGATCAACTAAATTGCATTGGGTGTTATTTGATATAAACCTTATCATTTTTTTAAAGATTGATATAATACAAATTAATACCGAACTTTTAATGGGTATCAAGCTTGAGTGCCACAAAAGCCTTCATTTTAACCGTTAATGTGAACTGGCTCATACTGTAAACCATTTTTTTTTCCTTTTCCCAACTTCAGAGTCTTGATCTTTGGTATCAGATGCAGTTGGGTCTGCAAGGCAGAAGTTGAGAAGAGGAATTGTAAATGGAGGGATGCCTAGCCAATTCTGTTCAGACACATGGGAGATTTCCACCTTAGCCACAAGAAAGGGGAAGATCAGGAATGACACTCTCAAAATCTACTACTGTAATTGTATAAATCAATCATGTAATTGCTTGGCCATTAGAAACTTTCTGAAAGTATGTCAAACATAAAGGAAGTAGCTTGGAAAAGCTTTCATTTGAACGAATAATATACATGTATAGATGCTCATAAATTGGAAATGTATATCTTACACCCTAAATCCTCCATTTGCCCTCAGAACATGTACTACACATTTTAACGATATCGCCAGATTGCAACGAGGCTGGCTTTGAGGAAGCCAGATTTACTTATTGGAAACCAAAACAAAATTACATTATCACACTGGGACACCTAGCCATCTACCTTTGAGTACTTGTTTGGCCATAGTTACATCGTTCTACAAGTTATTTAAAGTAGCACAGAGAGAGAAAGCACATGCTTTCCTTCATCACGTCATGTTCTTTTGACAAAGTGTTAACTTCAAGGGAACTGAAAGAAAATTGGGGATGAGGAATTCAATGGAGATTTTACTGCCTTGCCATAATAAACACAGACTTGTTCGCCACTGTTCTTTTGACTAGTTTGAGCATGTCGCCCAGCACTCTGTACTGGTTGTAGGTGCTTTTGCATTACTCAGCAGTTATAGCTTCTTCAAACTGCTTTCTGCAGTTACAGTGGCAAGGATTTTCTTTATCTTTTCTCGTATTTGTGCAGCATTGTGCCTAATTAGACAGAACATGGATGTTAATATGCTTTATGTGGGGACCAGGTCACTATTTAAATATTTAATCAGGGGTGTAGGTAAAGCTAATGTATTTGTTGTGTTGATATACTAACTGCTTTCAGCATTTTATGGCATTCAGACACTATTATGAAAAGAAAGATGTGTTTTTCCCTGTGCATTAAAAATTGCATGTGTAAACAGAATCATTCAATTACAGACTTTGTAAATAAGAAAAAAAAACAACCTTTTTATTCAGGTGAATGCTCTCTTCTGTGTTTCTTGCATACGTTTCTTTTCCTTAGTGACTGCTATAATAAATTGAGTGTTGAGGGTGATTATATGAATAGTAAGACAAACATTTCTTACTATTGTCTGCACGTACGTGGTGTTGGTTGAAGTTGATATTTAAAATAATGGAGGTTATTGCAATTATTTATTTTCTTACTTTACTAGTGGTTTTTCCATTAGTACATGCACCCAAAAGCTCAGCTAACAACATTAGTGATCTATTCTAATGAATAAAAAACATATGGACAAGAATTAAAAAAGACATAAGTATTGCTATGCATATAGAAGATGTTCATTTTGTAAAACAGTAATGCACAATATATTTAACCAATGTAGCGCCCATTAGTAGGATGGGTGTAAACCAATAATATACAAACAAGTGTTAGTTCTATTGTATGACAATATGATTGTTGGGATAGTCTGCAAGGATTTAGGAAAGACCTGTTAAAATAGGAGAAAGCTTTTGATATTTAATTCATTAGATTAATTCTTAAACTAGAAACATTAGGTATCAAGGCAGTTCATGGATTTGGTTATTGGAAACAATAGGGAGGGAACTCTCAAAAGGTTTTTCTAATTAGTGGAGTACCATGGAGATCTATATTGGGACTCTGATCCTAATTTCTTTTGATGTAGATTATTGTATAGTTAGTAAACTATATTTTGTATAATTAGTCAAATTCCCGGAGTACGCCAAAATAGGAGGATTACTAAACACTCTGAAAATTTTAAGGAAAACTTAAATCAGACTTAAATCAGACTTTGGGACTGGGCACACACTTGATTAAAGTTTATTGTTGACAAGTGCAGAGTATTACATGAAGGATCAGAAACAGAAATTAGATCTAATTGGGAAAACAATGAGTTGAGGGAAATGCATTTAAAGAATATGGGAAGACAGTGTTAGGATATGGTGTTACAATTGTGTTGATTGCAGCAAACTGATATTAAAATTTTTAATGCACTAATATTTATAATACAGTGTGCAATATTGGTCTCCACACAAAAAAAAACGGCACTGCTGCTCTGGAATCCGACGAAAAGAGAGCAACCAGTACCATTTTTGGACATCACAACCGTAAAACGCGAACCAGAAAACAGAATTGGGATAAATTCGTCTACAATCTACAATACCATCACCTCGAGATAAAAATATACAATTTTATATATGTTAGAAACAGTATTTGAAATGTTTTTCACTTTGTGCTTTAACAGGTGATCGTACAGTAAAGTACCTCCACCTTTTTACTGATAAATGTTTTAATTATGAAACAGGGTGCAGAATGCGGATAAACTAGTTCAACGAGTGTCATTCTAACTTCCTTCGGAAATAAATGTATAACTTCCGATTGAGGTTGAAAGAGTAAAGTAAAACTGTCGGAATAACTCTCAGTAATTTATTTATCAACACAAAAAGGACATTGGCCACCTCCATGTGAAGCCGTACGAAGCTGGATTTTCCTAATGCTGAACAAAAGTAAATGTCTCAAGGAATGGTCACTTGTATTTATGAAAAATATTTTTATTTCAATGTTTCTGACATTTCGAGACCCATTTAACCTCGTGGTTTACATTATTCCCTAAGATTATAAAATAACACAACATGTAGATAATGAAAATGATAGTCTCCGCTATGTCTCTACTGTCAATATCAATGGCCTTGATCGACGGGGTAATTACAAAAAAGTTCCTATGTAGAAACTCTCACTCTTCTACGTAATTTCTGTTACTATTCCTCCGCACTTAAATGTCATTTCTGGATTTATTGCTGATCGTCTTTAAATTATGAGACGAAAACCATCTAGTTGTAAATGTTCTTAAAAATAATCGTGCGCAATGAGGTACATTTAAGAAAATACTACATTGCATTAATCTGCATGCTCCCAAAAGCATAGACGTAATCGCGTTGTTTTGCTTTTTTTGCTTTTACTTGTGGCTGCCTAATTGGCTTAAGAAATTTACTGAATGAGGAGCTTGCCACGACACCGCAGCCAGACACGCCTGTCTGAGACAGACGGCTGGCAGGCCCAATCCCCGAGCCTCGTGTGGTGGCCGTGCCCGGGAGACCAGCCCTATGGAACGCCAATCGGATGCCAGAAGGGGGGCAGGTTCACCTTGTTGACAGGAACACGGCTGAGAGAGACTGCGGGGCGAAGGGGAAGTAAAAGGACGATCAAACTTTCTGTTTCTTAAAAACAGCCGTATGTGAAGTATGGTTTTCAAGGCCGTGCCGGGGCAAAAATGCAATGGAGGTCGATAGTGCTTGGTCTGCTCTTGTTAAGACTGGCCTTAAGCTTTGTCCTTTGGTTAGCGTTTGGGTTGGGACCTAGTTGGGGGTTTTATCAAAGCTTTCCTATAAATTTCCACTTCAACGTGCAAAAAATAGACCTTTTCAAAGAGAACGAGAAGGCGAATGCACGGAGTAACACCTGGCTTAATCAGGGACTTGAGAATGGGGCTGAACACGGTGGATCCTGCCCCAGGAATAGTGAATGCGACCGAGGAAACTCTTATCTCAATTTCTTTGAGGACGGTAGGGATGAGTACGCGAGGAAATACAACACATTCCCAGAGACTCTTAAGGCAAAGATGAAGGGTATGGCTAAAGAAATGTTCTACTTTGGATATGAAAATTACATGAAATACGCGTTTCCCAAAGACGAACTAAATCCCATTGACTGCCAAGGAAGAGGACCCGATGTTCTTAACCCGTAAGTTTAGCTACGTCTTTCTCTTTACTTAATCTCAGTAATTAATTTTCATTATTTACTGCACCATAGTCCAAGCAGTGGTTCCACTCAGGGGTGATGCATAAGTAGGTAACCGTTCTCCGTGAATACCTGGGAACAAGTCATTTGCGTATGTTACTGTTGTCTTTCAGTCCGAGTGTTTTCCTACACAACTGCTTTTAAGCTTCGCCAGTGCAATTTTAAGTTGTTGCTAGAATAACTTTTCTCTCAGGTCATCGTGACAAACGTAGATGATAACCAGCTAGGTGGGGAGTTTAGTCAAATATGTGGATCAAAAACCGAAGAGATGGTCCCTGTTGTTTGAGACGATTCAGTTCTTGTTACTACAATTCGTAATAGGACTCAATGCTATTAATCATGGAAATACAGTAACCGGTACTCTCTTTTGTTGTTACTTTACTGTAGCTACTCAGCTAGGCCTTTAATCAGTAGGTTTTCCAGTATTTAAAGTTTAAACTCGGACAACCTTTGTATGCTTCTAGACCTACTACATTTATTATATTGGAATGTGTCGGTTTATTCAGTGTTGAGCCATATCCTGGACGGTGTACAGTCCGGGCGAGCTATTTGTTCACAAAAAACGTTACAGATGGACTTTTTTACGTAGTATTCACAAGCACTAAAAACTAAAGTCGACTTATAAAACCATTAACTGATGAACCTTTAGATCTTTGACATTCACGCCGTATTTTAGCATTACTGCTTGCAACGTGTTCATTTGAATAGAACATTGGTTTTAAAAAGGGATCTCTTGCTGCCACAGTTGCTATTTCAGGATTAGCAAAAATAAATCTAAAAAAGGGATATATTGTTTCTGTTGATATCAATCTGGTCTGTAACAGGGGAGTTCGATTTAACTTTATATACAGTACATGAAATGCTGTTTAATTATTGGTTAAGTTTTCCATTGTATTTGCTCTCTGAAAATAAGCCCTGTATTGTTAGTGGTGCTTAGTTATTCGTTCTGCACCAGATATTTCCACACTTTTGTTTCCTGAAAGTTTTTTTTTATATTTAGTAACTTATAACGTTTATCTTGTTATATAATGTGTTACTAAAATGCTGTAAGTCTTTAAATGAGCTATGGAGTGTTTCAAGCTTGATTCAAGATATGACATTTATTTTGTAGCGCTCTCGGGTTCACGTGGGTATGCGCCCTCACCGCTGCCACAATTTACTAGTAACATTCTTTAATCCCACATATTTTATAGAGATCTTGTTTTTCCAGGTCCAACATCAATATCAACGATGTCTTAGGAAACTATTCATTGACGCTCATTGACACGCTCGATACACTGTTGGTAAGTATTCCACGTTTCGCTGACAAAAGTGTAGATCCATAGATACAGAGATACCATATGTCTTGTATGGGGTTTCAGTGAACTATACTCTTACTATATCAAGTCAGGTCTATAAACAAATAGGGTACAGAGAACAATACTTGATTTTCCAGTAATGTCATTTACAGGTTAAAGAAAATGAATCTTTTTCTTTTGAACAGAGTATTCAGACTGGCGAAGGTATGGGCAAAGTAAATCTAGTGGATAACGTCATACTCCACAATTAGTGTTTAACTTGAGTACTGTGTTCAGGTTTGGTCACAATACCTCAGAGCAGATATTATTCGCTTGGAAAGAGCTCAGTGGAGAGCAACTAAAGCTATTCCTGGTCTCAGGGAGACTGTTGCATACAGACAGGTTAAGAATCTTAAATCTGTACCTTGTAGAATAGAGGAGATTTGATATGGTTATACAGTACACAGTTCTAAGGGGGTCAACAGTTCAGCCAACTGTGCTTTTTCACACTCAGCAGTGAAACAAGGACATGTGGTGACAATTGGAAACTTAAGGGGAATTCACTTAGGACAGAGAATAGGCAACCCTTCCTTACTCAGAGAGCTGTGGGTATCTGGAATTGGTTTCCCAGCCAGATACGGTAGTTTAGATTCAACCTCGGGGCACCTTAAAGAAATACCTCTCCAAAATTTTAGATTTACTTGGTTACTAAACTACCAAATGACACCATGGTTTGCAGACCTTTGTTTTTCTGAAGTAAGGGTGCAAGCAGTAAACCAAGAAGTGCCTGCAGCATTGGAAGTAAGTGGCACTTCTTTACACAAGTTGTCTGGAGTTAACTACCAGTACATTGGTGATTCCTTGGGACCTTGCAAGATCTCTCGAGTAACTGCTGGATTCAATCCTTGGATCAACAAGCTGAGAGTTTTCAGTTGGGCGTACAAACGTCTCTTATTTTTCACCCTCTCTAATGTTCTTGCCCACTTCTTTTGTCCTGGAATTGATATAGCTTGAGAACATAAAGTTTATGCATGAGATCAAAGTCTGTTCAGCTCATGAGGTTAATCTGGCAACAAGTAGCTTAATAATTCAAGAACTTCATCAAGGAGCCCAGAGTGTCAGCTTCAACAGCCGGGTTAGGAAGTGTATTTCGGATTTCTATGATACTTCAGGTGGAACTTCACCTGTTTTCCTTCTGAATGCTACTTTTTGGAACTTTTTTAGTACTCTTGCTTGGCTGCATCCGTTGCTGGTGATATGTAATTTTCTCTAAAAATAAAACATTTGTTCAGTTACCCTAATCTGAATATTACAGTTTCTTCAGACCAGGAATTAAGTCTGGTTGCTCTCCTTTATAGTGTCTTGACATCCGCAATATAGTGCTTGTACCATAGTGCCCAAATGTGAAAAATCTGACCAAAGTGTTCTAAATGATGTTGAGGCAATTCAATGTTCAATTCACACAAGTGTCTCCTGATCTCGCTTAAATCTTCTATCGCTGTGAGAAAATAATTTATCTATGATGTTGAGCTCAACCCACAGAATCCGTGTGTACTTGTTGTGTGACAGCTTGTATATTAGACAACCATAGCATGGATTCTTGAGACTGGAAGCTCTGATTGAATTAATCTTCAGTCATTACTTTATATTCTCGTTGAAGTTCATGCAGGTTTTGGAAGGCATTGCCAAATTCTATATACTGTATTTCTAATGCAGGTGTGCCTCAGCCTTATCTTTTTAATGCTGTACTTGGCAACCTAACTGCTGTACATATGTACTGTGGTGCTTCCGGTGTTTGTTGCTTTTGTGACTGTGGTAGATAATTAGCAAGCAGCTGCAAGTGTGGGCCTGTGGCAGAAAACACCTCATCCCATCACTGTTACACTGCTCATGCCATCACCTACCATGTCTTTACAGAGTGTGCAGTACCCAGGTCTCCTGTGCTCATCATTCCCTCTTGCTTTCGTCCAGACTGCATGTCCTGTCTATAGTGGGCATTGCATAACTGCAACATGGTCTTTTAATTGAGTTCTTGTTTTGTCTTGGGGTTTGCGTTGCAGTTGGAAGAAATATCCCCTGTCATAATATGCCTAGATTAACTCTCGGAAACAAACCTTTAGAGTTGAAAGCCACCCGTGCGTTTGAAAGTTAACGACCCCCTCTTATTTAGCTACATCATTCTTAGAATGACGTCTCTTGTTCTTCCGCTCTTGGTTGGTTAGCTCAAGACTTTATGTGAACGTGCTGGGTTAAAAGTGGGACTCAGTCAACTGTAAATGAACACCTGCTTTAAGTAAAAGCTGTAAGAAGGGATCCTGGTGAAGTGTTGTTTGCACCATTTTCTTTATTTTTGCATTTCATGATAAGTCTCAGATAGTCTCAGATAGTTGGAACACAATACCAATGTGTAGCACTCGAGAGCGAGTCCTACAGGACTCCCTGTTTTGGTTTACATCCTGATGAATCACTGTGAGAATTAAAAAATGAAACAGTTATTTGCAAAATATTTAATCCACAAGTGGTTAGCAGTCCTGAGGCTAAGAGCTCTGGGGTCCTGGGTTTGATTCCAGATTGGGGTGCCCTTTGTGTGGAGTTTGCATGTTTTCCTTGGGTTTACATGGATTTTTCCTGAGTGCCCTGGTTTCCTCTACACTTAATTGGTGCCTTTAAACTGTCGCTATGTGTGCATGGGTGTCTTTTATTTGTACTGGTGTCCCATCCAGGGTATTGTCTTGCTATGCACTGTATGTTTCCTGGACAGACTTCAGATGACTACAGACCTGGTATTGCTGATATTTGGGGAAAAAACAATACCGGGAATAAGCAGGTTTCTTATAATGGATGTGTTTTTATTCCAAACTCGAAATGCTATTTTGTATTCTTCAGTGGTATTCACTTTGCCCTTTGCTTTATACAGCTGTTTCACCTTTCAAATTTTAAATAAAGGCATAAGAGGATTACATCCAGTGAAAACTGTCACCTATTAAACTTTTACAGTGGAAACCCCCACCATACTACCATAATCTTGGTTTACAATATACAGTTAAATACTGTGCTTCTAAAATGTTTGTAAAATCACTTTGGATATGTAGAATAATAATTTTATAAATTATTCATTCAGGAACACTTTGGTCCTGTAGAATAATTAGGCTGCTTGGGCTTAGTATTTTATTTCTTTAGAGCAGCAATAACCTAGCAAATACACATTTAACAAGGAAATAAATATATTTCTCAGGCCTGCAGTAAAGTAAGAGTTTAGTTTTTGCCTAACTTTATGTATGCTTTTCAAAGTTTACGGTCTGTTTGTCACTTCTTTCCCAGGTATTGGGGAATGTTTCAGAGTTTCACAGAGCTGTCAAACTTGTGATTGATACGGTCTCCTTTGACAAAGACTCCACTGTTCAGGTGTTTGAGGCTAATATCAGGTGGGTAACATTTTCTATTCATTAGTTCTCAGTCCAATCACATGCATTACCTTGAATGTCTGCCACATGTAATTTAAAAATAACAGAACAATAAAGTCCCTAATAAACTGAATTGACAGTCAAGTGCTCTTATTGTATTAAGCTTTCTGCTGTTGCTCTACCTCCACAGCCTGTACATCTGTGAAGATCTATAGTGTCTTATTTCTTCTGCTTTCCCTGTAGAATATGCGCTGTGCACTCTGATAGAAGTGTATTCATTATGTTGGGCTGTATTTCATTGTTAATTTTTGTTATGCATGATACCAGTTCTACAGTAACATTCTTTCCCAGAATTCTTTGCTCAAGCACCACTGTACTGCTACTGCTCACTTGTCTTACCTGTTGTTTTTGAATTCCACTGATACCCGCTCAACCTTGGACTCTTTATTGTTTCTGCCTTGCTCTGCATAAACTTTAAGCTTTTACTGGCATTTGAGTGCACCCCGGTGTCCTGCAGTTTGTTTTGTGACTTTTGTTTTAGACGTTAAGAAAGCGGTAGAGCCGATACTCTACCATCTAGCTCAAACTTCACTTCTGCAGACAAAGCTGACATCACCTCATCAACTCTGCAGCCAGTGAGGACCTGCAGATATTTTCTGTCTGTCCAGGCATTTCTGAGCAAATCCCCTGTACACCTAGATTTTCAGTTTCCAATAACTGAACCTTCTAATTATGAACACTGAATTGTAATTAAGTTGATAATATACCACATACCTTACATAGCAAACTGAGGAATCCAGTCACCTTGCCTTCTTGAGCATGCATGGACTTTCAGAAACAGATTGCCACAAGTTTCCCTGTGCAGTCTGCAAAGACCTCTTGGAAGGCACCCACTTCACACTGTAGAAAGTCCAGAGACCCTCAAGCTGCTCCACCGATTTAAACCTCCCGGATCTTCCCTTGATCTCCTTGCTGCTGTGCTGTCTGCTCCTTCTGTTCTCACTCAGCCTGTGTGATCATCACACAATCTGCACCCTGTGCATGTGGCCAAAGCCATTATCTTTGCTCTCTGTGTGGATCCCAGAGTTTATTTTCTATTTCTGTCTGCTCTGGAGTCCTATCAGGATTGAGATCTGCATCTTGGAGAATTCTGTGAATTGACCATAGCTATGGCCAACTTTCGGGGCCCATTAGCTCTGCGCCAACAGTTTAGCCTCGTTCTTGACAGAGATTTCTTATCGAAGGCTCAGACAACAGGTATTCATTAATCTCTTTTGTTTTTCAATCTGGTGCCAAGCTTGGGCCCCAGCATCCATATTTATTTGACAGCTACCTGTGACGTTTGCTCCAAAAACATACTCCTGTGTGTTTGTGCATTTTTAGCTTTCTCCTTCTCACTAGTGCAGTTCTGTTTTTTTTTCTTATTTAAAACTTGTATGTCTTTGACGCCTTGTTTTGGTTGCCATCGGTGACAGCATTTTCAGGCAGCATAAAATTTGCAATCTACTTTAAATGCATTCAAATGGTTAAAAGTACACATGGGAAAACCACCAATGCAAATTATTCTGGTAGTACTCCAAGTTAACGGTCTTCAGTTCTTCACAAGGCAGTAAAGTATAAAATTGGTAGATTTTGCACTCCAGCTGTTAGTTTTTTTTTTTTATATATGCATGATTGTTTTTTGGATTGTGATCATGGCTGTTCACTGCAATGCATTATTTTTTATATTACTTTTTTCAGTGCATGAATTGTTTTGATTGCTAGTCACATGAGGTGAAAGCATCTGTTAAATTATGGGTTCACTGTTACTCGAAACTGTCTCCACAGGATCCTAGGCAGCTTGATTTCGGCACATATCCTTCTGACTGACTCCAAGCAGCCATTTGGCAATATTGGCCTGGTGGATTATGACAATGAGCTTCTGCATCTGGCTCGTGATTTAGCCGTCAGGCTCCTTCCTGCTTTTGAGAACACCAGTACAGGGATTCCTTATCCTCGTGTAAGTGGTGACTTCCAACTATTAGACACGCTATCTCGGAAATATTTGAAGAGAAGAGCTGGTACTTAACTTGGTTTTCAATCTCTGCTGTCTCCATTGAAAATTGCCAGTCAGCATAATTGCTCTTTGGATTCCAGGCTTTTGAAATCGCCATAGACATGGCCATAATGGATACAAACTATTCCAGAGTAAAAGAAAAATTAAATTGGCATTTATTAAGCAAGTGCTGTCAAAATGGCAAAGAAAGTTTATTCAGCTTACATGGACTGCACCCCTTTCAAGTCCAATTTTAAAAGCAAGTATCCTTTTGTAAATATTAAATAATATTAAGAATATTTCTTTATCTTAAAATACGTTTTTTTTTTAATTCATTGGATGTTTGACATCAAAAACGGTCTCTCTTGTCAAAGGTGAACTTGAAGAATGGTGTTCCTCCCAACAGCATCAATGAAACGTGCACAGCTGGTGCTGGCTCCTTATTGGTGGAGTTTGGGATTCTTAGCCGCCTTCTGGGAGACTCAACGTTTGAGTGGGTGGCACGAAGGGCTGTTAAAGCCCTTTGGAACTTCAGGAGCAATGAGACAGGCCTATTGGGTAAGTCTGCTTGAGATCTTGAGTTCCTTTTGACAGTTCAGCAGATCAAGCAGTCCACCATTTCCTTTAGGGCTTAGAGTAAATCGGGTTGTCATGCCGTGGATGATAAATGCGATCTCTTGTTGTTCTTTCCTTTTTCAACTTAGGCAACGTGATCAACATCCAGACGGGTCAGTGGGTTGGCAAGCAAAGTGGACTGGGCGCCGGAATGGACTCCTTCTATGAGTATCTGCTCAAATCTTATATTCTGTTTGGAGAAAAAGAGGACTACAAGATGTTTCATGCTGCTTATGAGAGCATTCAGAGCCATATGAGAAGAGGGTCAGTATGAAATGTCGACTCCTCGGTTTGTAAAGGGGAACTGCAGTCCCAATTTCTCAGACCGGTAATTAAATCTCAGTAACAAAATAAATTCATTGACATTATAGAAAATTTTTACAAATTTCGAATGAAGCACAAAATCGTGAACTGTGTGAAAGTACTGTAAGTCGCCATGTTGTTGCAAACTCGCATTCGAGTTCACACGAATTGCAACATGAGCCAGAGGAACCGCATAACAATTCACTATAATGATTAATGTAATGTGATGTACGAGATAATAAGTACAGGTGTGCAGCAGACATTTTGCTGCATAAATGTTACAATGTGATCTGTGTGCAGAATTAACAAGTAGTATTTGTTGGCAAAACCGTCGAAATCGAAACCAATATTTCTATTGGATTAACAGAAATCTATTCTCAAGCCTGTTTACAATGTAATAAGGCCACAACACGCCACTGGAAGTCTTGCTGCCTTGTTCTGAATCGCGCAATATGGTGCTACGCACACCTGAAGATTGTCTATTTTGTGGTGTAGATTGGAGGTTTTGCAAGTTACTGTGTACATTTTACTTTTATTGTGGTTTGAAATGAACCATCAATGCAGAATCTTTCAAACCTCTGAAATATAAAAATAGCATTGCAGTTCTTCCTGTGCAGATACTTCTGTAACCTAAGCAGTTGATAAATCAGTGGAAGATGTTTCTGGTGCAGAATTTAGCAATGCATCATACTTGTGTCTAGGGCCATACATTTTCAGGCCTTCCTATATTGTGCAAAGTACAGAGTAATTTGGTAGGCCAGCCTCAAAACAAAGGTATAGCTTTGCATATACAACATGGCATAACCTGTGCAGGAAAGGGTTTAAGAGCATATTGTGGGCAGAGAAATTGCTTGAAGAGTAACAGAAGTTGTCAGGTAAGATTTGTGGAGCTGAAATTGCACCGGACTTAAAAAATAATGTTCAAGGACTAGTGGGGGGTGGATATCTGGAGTTGTAAATAAGCGGTCTTTGTTCCACGACATCTTTGCTTAATATGTTAACTACTCCCTTGGAGTGGTATCACTCCTCAGAAAAGGCTTTGTCTTCTGTGCTTGTTTCTGTGTAATTGTTTGACTAGATAAATGGGAAAGTCCCAGCTGGTACTCTGAATTGCCTACAGCTTTTGTAGCTGAGCAGTTCCTGTAATGCATACATAATAAACTCACAGCACCTTTTGTCACAAACAAACCTGACTGAGATTGTGGATTGTTTACACCTGTTAATTTTCCCTTAAAAGAATATTACAAATCCAATCTGCTTTCATGGATTGAAGTTGTTGTTGAAATTCATTAATTAAGTGTCAGGAACACTTCTTTCAGCACCTTCTGAATTGGAAAACAATACTTAGACTTATTTACATTAGATTTTCTTGGTACATTTGGAAGTCGGTGCATGTGCGAAATGCATTTCTCCAAACTTCTTAAGAGAAATTAAACTTACTTTTACTTCAATTCTGATCAGTATGGCAATGTGACAGTGTGCCTGGCTGCTTCAGAGTTATTGGGTTTTCTGGTGAAATCAAACCTTGCTACACATTTGCTTCAAGAGGCTTTTACAAGTGTCTTGCATTATTAGTTATGAATTTTACAACTAACATCTCTCTTTGCTGTGCAATTAGCAGATATTAAGTCTTCACTAGATGCCAATTTAAAGAAGCTTACCCTCTGAGTAGGGGAGGTTTATTTATCGTTATTAATCATAATTATTTGAAACATTTTCACTGTTTCAAGTGAAATGTAGTCTTTTCAGTATATATGGTCATTATGTCATGGTGATGTGGCTCGTCAACACTCCATTTGCAGTTTTGTGTGTGAAGAAACCTACCTGCTATTTTTATTTGTAAAATGTAGTTCCTTCATTCTGAATCATGCAAGATCCTGCCAGGAGAGGGAAATCAGTTTGAACCAAAGCAGAACTGAAACAGTGTCAGAGCACTGATCATTTTGTGCTACAGAAGACATTCAAGATGGAAGCCTGGAGCCATGTTCAGATCCTGTTAGTATAACTAGTCCCAACAGTTTACACGTCAAATTGTGTGTTATTCAGAGTTGCATTATTTATATATTTGATTTAGAACATTTATGAAAGAGTTCAACATACAGATATCTATGTGGTGCTACTCTTCTGCCAGTGCAGTTTTATTGTAGATTGATGGACACTAACTTTATAGTTTTCACAATATTGAGTCATATCTTCAAAGTCCCTTAATTTAACAGAGGCAGGGATAAACATTTAGAGCCCTGGGTAAAACCACACTCGGTATAATTGTTTTATGCAGCTGGAATAATTAAAGGCATTTGTGATGAACATTTTTTAGTTTAAGAACCAAGAATACGCTTATATTCCATGCCAGAACTGCTTTTTTGTTTTGAAACAAGTTGCATGGTTCTGTAGTTGCAAGCACCATGCATCTTATGTGTTCTTGATCGCAAAACCACATGAAGTCCCATCCATACTGGCTTTTAAATGTGGGCTCTAGGCTCTAAATTGTTTTCTGATAAAACTGCCTGGAACACATGGTTTCAAAGTGAGAGACGGGCTCCTCTGCCCAGCTCATCCATCGAGCATGTTTTGACATGCTATGCAGCAACGTACAGGAAGTTCGTCTTGGACTGGAAGAGTCATGACCCGGCAGATGCCTGGGAAAGTTCAAAGGTCACCGTTTCACCGGAACCGAAGAAAGTCATGGCCCACAAACCCAAAGAGTACCCTGGTGGTGCTGAGCTATTTGTGCAGTTCTGCTTGGGGTCACATATGGCTGGTGACATGATCCGGGTTTGAAGTTGTGATGCCCGATTCACAGAGTTGGATGTGTGGAGCTCTTTTACCTCTGTAATCGGCTAATTTAGTCGTTCAGACGATGCCTCTTAAAATCCGTAATTTAGATCCGTGTGTCCATTCCCCGTGTTTGTAGGCGGGAGTCCTGCAATGAAGGGGAGGGCGATCCCCCACTGTATGTCAACGTGAACATGTTCAACGGACAGATCATGAACACCTGGATAGACTCCCTTCAGGCTTTTTTCCCTGGTCTTCAGGTATAAAATGTGACTTTTTGTCTACTTCTGTCTATTTGTATAATAAAGTTGCTTTAATATATTAGTGCAAGTTACCCAAAATGGCTGCATTCATTGTAAGCTTTAGTTTCCTCTGATCTTGGTGCAGCCTAGGAGGAGACTGCTCTTGGGGTGAAATAGTATGTCCCTGTACATCGTGAGTCTTGATCGGCAGCCAATCTTCCCGAGGGTGGCTCCAGACATATCACATTCAAAGGATTTGTTGAGAAAACAGTTAAGGTTAATGCATTTGTGGTTTGATGAAGTTAAAGTCTGATGATTTTTGCAGTTAAAGGCTTGCTTTCCATACTTTAAGCACAGCATTCTAATTATGATCATGGTCTTGAAGGTGACACTGTTTTAAAATTAATTTTCAGGTGTTAAACGGAGATGTAGAAAATGCAATCTGCCTGCACGCCTTTTATTATGCCATATGGAAGCGATTCGGTGCTCTACCAGAGAGGTACAACTGGCAGCTACAGGCACCAGATGTCCTTTTCTACCCACTAAGACCTGAGCTAGTGGAGTCCACCTACCTTTTATATCAGGTACTGAATGCTCTTTAAATTGCTAGCAGTCTTAAAAATGTTTATTTCTAATACCTAAGAGTTAAATATTTATATAATTAATACATTAAAATATTAATCGACAACTATGATATACCTTTCTCCTGAATCCAGTAATTCAAAGCTCACCTGTTGTGTGTCAGAAATTGTCGAAGCTGCATAATGAAATTATATTTTTTTGTGAAGATGTACAATGTGAAAATATATTCCAAGATGATTGTCCATAGTCTAGGCTAGTTGGGGGGGAAAAATGTTGTTGGAAATGGATAGAAATACTTTTAAATGGTGTATTCCTTATTGCACAGGCTACCAAGAATCCCTTTTATTTGCATGTTGGAATGGATATCCTTCAAAGCCTTGAAAAAAATACCAAAGTCAGGTAAGTGGTTCAAAGGAAAAGCAAATTAATGTATAGAAGAATTTCAATTGAGAAACCTTACATTTCATCTAAAGCCTTATTCCTGTACATAGTGCAGCATGGATGTGGAACATAGAGGTGTGGTAAAAAGTCCTGTTTTCATCCCCACATGCACTAAGCAGGCTTCATCACTGAGACATGTTTTTTTACTGCTTTCTCCATTTCAGAGCGGAATTTATTTCTGCTAGTTGCTTTCCAGCTTGCACACTGACACGGCTCCCCTACAACTTTCTATAGATAGATAGATACTTTGTTGATCCCGTGAGGGAAATTGCAGTGCAACAGCAGCTTTACACAGACAACACAGCCACAGTGTAACGAATGATACAATAATAATAATAGTACAATACATACAATACAATCAGTACAGTGAGGGGCGCACTAAAAGAGTTACTCACAGTCCGGACACACAAAGAACAAAGTAGAACAGAACAGTACACAGAAAAATCGTATCACACATATGAATATAAATATAGATATAAATGTATTGCACAGGTCCCTGGCATATATTGCACAAAAAACGGTTGTAAACGGGAAAAGAAAAGAAAGAGAACAGATGTAGCAGTAGATGTGTAGATGCATTCAGTCCAGAAACGGGTTACTGTCAATGTTGCCTCTGCCCAGACGCAAGGTGGATGCGTTGTATAGCGTTGTATAGAGACGCAAAATACTTTTTGTTCTTCTGCCATTGTCTTTGGGTTTGTATAGTGTCAGAAATATCAAAAAGCCTGAAGTGTTTGCATATTTTTCCACAGATGTGGGTATGCCACTCTTCATCATGTGGTAGACAAGTCCAAAGAAGACAGAATGGAGAGCTTTTTCCTCAGTGAAACTTGTAAATATTTGTATCTGGTATGCGTTACATTTCCTGATCTATGATAGTTTTAATATGAATATTCCAGAAAAACATCAATTATTTTAGAAACGTTGTATTCATTGCTGATGATAATGTATCTTTGTTTACATCTGTTTTAATGTTTATATTTTATATAGTCTGTTTTTTAGTATTTTGTTTCCTTGTTTTATGCCCAAAGTAATTAAGTACCCCAGTACCTTAAAATATAATTAACTCCATTTTGTAGTATAAAGAATAAAAAAGCAAAGATGTTTGTAGGCCCTGTATAGTTCTCCTCAGCTCACTCATGCTTTTGTTTTAAGATCCTTAATCTAATAAACTGACATTTTACCGCCACAAATACAGTGCAGGGAATGTGTGCGTGTAATAATGTAAGAGAAAACTGAGTTCGTTTGATTTCATTTCCAGCTGTTTGATGAAGATAACCCTTTGCACAAGTCTGAGAATAAGTACATCTTCACCACTGAGGGCCACGTTGTACCGATAGACGAGCGCTTCCGAGAGAAAGCTTGGCGGGATCTCTTCCCTGGGGACGAAACCCTGCACGCAGACAGGGAAAAGCCAAATATGCCTCCAGCCAACACCAGCAATGTAAGATTTTCACCCTAATGGGCCTTAGGGGCATCTGGGAGCTTTGTTAGTGTCTGCTTTGCTTTCAGTTAAGGATCCATCCATCAATTTTTTAACTGCTGCATCCAATTCGGGGTCACTGGGGAGCGGGAGCCTAATGGGCGCAAGCAAGGTACACCCGGGGTGGGACACCAGGTCATTGCAGGATGCGCACAGACACGACGCATACATACTCACACCAGGGTCATTTTTCTCAGAAGCCAATTTACCTGCCAGTATATTTTTTTTGACCGTGGGAGGAAACTGGACAACCTGGAAGCAAACTAGTGCATGCAAGGAGAATATACAAACTCTGAACAGATAGCAGATCTGCAGTTGAACCCAGAGCCCCCGTGCTGTGAGGCAGCAATGCTAACCACTGTGCTACTGTGCCACCCTAGTGAAAGAATGCACCGTTTTTATGCTTCCTAGCCCAGTACTCGCCAGTACTCACTGGTTTCACTGACTCTGCTTAGTTATTAATGTTGAACTAGGTAAGCATGTTTACGGCTTGCTTATCGTGACTTGCAGAATTCCTTCTTCATTACGCACTTTCTTACAGACTATAATTGTACAAAACGTTTGGCAGATGTTAATGAGCTGTTAATGTGCTTTTCGTTATTGTATTAGTCATGTGGTCAAAATCTGACTCCAGACTACTTTCTATTGCCAGTTCAGACTTGTATAATGTCTGTGGTCTTGTATAATGAAGTGGTTTCTGACTATAAATACGCAAGGGATAGTGGGTCAATTGGGTATATGTTTTGTCCTGTGTGATGTACGGGTTTAGAGACATGCTTGCTCTTAGTTAAACTTTAAATAACCTCCCACTTCAAATTGATTTATCTGTCCTTTATCAGAGAATCACTTCTGTAAAATGGTTAATGTAACCAGATGGGGAGAAGCCTAAAGGACTGATCAGCAACTCTGACCTTTTCACCTATTAGTCTATTCCTCTTTTCACACATTTGCAGTGATGTATAGTGTAGGAGATTCAGTGCTTATTGGAGGAGAGGTGCTTCCTACACTGACATGTAGGGCGGAGCGGTGGCTCTGTGGTTAAGGATCTGCGCCGTTGGGCCCCTGAGCAAGGCCCTTAACCCTAACTGCTCCAGGGGCACCGTACAATGGCAGACCCTGCGCTCTGACCCCAAGCTTCTCTCCCTGTCTCTGTGTCTGTGTCTCCATAGAGAAAAGCTGGGGTATGCGAAAAGACGCATTCCTAATGCAAGAAATTGTGTAGGGCTAATAAAGAAACATTACATTATTATTACATTATCACTGTGAGCTTACATTCACCCAGGTAGTTACGGAAGGTCATTGTTTCACTGAAAATAGGAGAGGTTAGATAATCCCAACCCTATCTCAGCTGGTATTGATTCGGTTATGCAGTACCACTGAGGCAATTCCAGTCTCATTCAGCTGGTAGCATGACTCAAGCTAGCCTTTTTCAGCCAAGCTCCTCTAGAGCACAAATCGTAGAACAATGTAAATAGATGTAAAGGGACATCTGTAGTTCTGTAGAACAACACTGTGGTCCTCGCTAGAGAAATATTTCCGGTAGTTTAGGTTTTTCTTTTCTTTATACTTGTAAATTTCAGCTATTGTTGTATGGCCCTTTTTGCATCTGAGATCCTAAATCACAATACAAAGATTAATTGAGATAACCACATCTGTTTTTGTACCCTCTATATAAGCTATTACATAGTGTGTGTGGGGGGGGGGGACGAGTATTACTGTACAGTATGTATTGGTGAGGATGAAAACATTTCCTTGCCTCCAATTCTTTATGCAGTTTGTTTCATTTAGTACCAGGCTAAGGAAATTGATTATCTTCAGCTGTCGCTGGTTGTTGAGGCAGTTGCCTAAAAAGATGTACATTTAATACGCAGGAATACTAAAGCTTCTCTTTTTTTGTGTGTGCTTTCAGTGCAACAGGATTCCAGACGAAAGGCGATACGCGTTGCCCTTGAAAAGTGTTTACATGAGACAGATTGATCAAATGGTGGGGCTGCTGTGAGGAAGTTCTTCTGGGATGGAGAGAAGTTACTCTGTATGGGAACATTGCTGTGCTGCAGAAAGACGTGTGGGAGGGGGGAAAGAGCTCTGTACAAACATGATGTTGAGGGAGTGAATGGGTTGAGCTTTTCTGAACCTCCAATATACTCGATTTCAGGTATTGTGCTTATTAAAGGTATTCAGTAAAATGGGTTTTCAATGTTATTTGTTTCTCCTGAGAAGTTGAAGGTGTTCAGAAATTCTGACTAATCACAGAGGATTGCACAGGATATGGATTTCTGTCACTTTTAATTGATCATTTTCAATATGTATTTTTAAATTAATGCGAACACTTAACTTATTGGATGATAAGTTGTCTCCATATTCTGGGCTCTGCCTTGTCAGGTGTTCTTGTATTTTTTTTCCAGGAATTTACAGATGTGCTTCTGTATCACGGTCACAGATCATAACATTTCCCAGTTCTCCTTCTGTTTGATTAAAGTTCAGGTTAGAGGAAAAATCTGAAAAGGCACATTTGCCAACGACCACAATGCAAAGTTACTGCTTTACATTCATGTGCATCATACATTACATGTGCATTACCAATTAAAGTACAGATTTATTTTTTATTAAAGAAAAGACCAGTTTTATAATAAGATATGGACACTATTTTAAGCCATTTAATAAGTATCACTTTTTAGGTTATTTTATAATGTATAGTGTACATCTAGTATACACACTATATGCAATACTATATCTTATTGAAACAGTCTTAACCTTCAGTCTTTTATGAACAATCTATCCATAACTTCCCCTTGTAGGACCTGTCTTCCGTTTTTTTCTGAAGTGTTAAGACTTTTTCCTATACTGTTACTGAACTAGTTGTATTTGAAGTTATTTCTGTAAATGTTATCCTGAGATGCTATGTTTTCCCAATCAGTCCAGGAATACAATGTTTACACTACAGTGATGGTCTGTGCTTTGAATAATGTGGTTAATTCAAAGGCTAATGCAGTATGAGCTAATTGCATTGCTATAGTAATTCTTCATTGCAAAAAAGATGGGCTAAGAAAAAGGGTTTAAGGAGCTGCTGCTAAAAGACCAGATCTGTGAAAAACTCAAACTTCATACAGGCTGTAATCTTTAGTGGTATAGTCTGAGCAATGATCATAAACTACTGCTGTTCAGAGTGCTACCAATGTCCAGTGTTAAGCCGCTGGGATTGAACTTTGCCCTTTCAGGTAAACTGACAAGTGCTTCATGAAAGTGGTCTAAATGCCAAGAAGATTAATGCAATAAATTCACTAAGTGCTACCCAGTTATTAGTTTCTTTTTGTTGCTATTGCATAAAACATTCCATGTGTAAAACCACAGAAATCATATATGACAGAGGGTGAAATGATTGTACTAGAATGAAATAACTGAGATTTTGACTAATAATGTTTTGACTATTATTAGAATAAAGGTGTATTTCTTGAAGAACCTTGACTGAGCTTTCCCATAAACATTGTTTTCCTATTTTTTAGAATCTAAATTCCATCTCCCTCAAAATGTTTCACATGCACGATCTTTAAATGTAGTTGGGCAGATAGAATTTATAATTTAAATCGGGTCAACATTTTTATGTTCATTTTGTTGCATTAACCTTTATTAGGTTTATTACAACCTAATTGCATGGTGACTCATTGTGCCATTGGTAGTCGGTGGATAGTAATAAAGTCTTTAAAAGCCTTATTTTAATCAAATTAATTTCTTAGACAGGTTAAATGATGATCCACATTCTCTTGCCCAGTTTTAAAAGTAGAAAGTTCATCTGAACATGAATTCAGGATACATTATCTGTTTTATCCATTTACATGTATCATGATTTGACCGTTTTTTTTAACTGAGATCACAGGTGTGTCCTTTTGTGTAAATGCCATTAAAAAACAATATCCTGTGCATTTTTGTCAAGTATGTCAACAAATTTATTTCAAGCACAATTTGTAGAAATCTCTGTGGTGTACTACATAGAAGGTGACAAGTAAAACAAGCTTTTCTTACAAAATGTAATTTTCCCAATTAGGTTATTCACTTTTTAATTGTAACTTCCTTAAGATATGTTTTTTTTTCACCTCTGCAAATTTTGGTTTTTAATTAACTGATGTTCTTTTGTTGTAAAGCTCTTTCTGACATTCAAATGTACACTGAACGAGGTCTTCCAAAGTCAGTATTTCAATTCTTAAAATTAGAATCTCTTCTGTTTTGTCTTGTCACCGATGCTGCTTTTGTTGTTTTATTTTTATGGTGTTTTCATGTTCTCATCATACCCATGTTGAATTGTTGCTGGATTGTCCCTGTGTGTGCATTTGTCCTGCAGTGAGCTGGTGTCCTGTGCAAGGTGTAGTTCTATCTTGCACCCAGTATTTCTACGATAGGTTCCAGGTTGCTGCAACCAGTGCCAGGAATAAGCATCTTTCTGATTTAATTTTTAATAAGGTGCATATTAAACCTTTAATTATTCCTTTATTAACTCTTGATAGATAAAGAATACATAGTATATGCACTGTTAATAGATTAGTTATAAAATGTCTAAACAGCACTGTTACCAGCAAAAGTGAGTGTAAGAAGCCTGATAAACTTTTTTTTTACTTCATAAGTGGAAACAAGATATTAGTTATTAGACAGCAAGTTTTTCAATGTCTTCCTCAGATAATGCATTGTGTATATATATTATATAAACACATATATAAATAGTACTCAATAATTAAGAACTTCATAACTAATGAACTCAGTTAATATACTAGGTATACATTATTTACCGAGAGTTAAAGGAATAAGGGTTTGTTGTTGAACCTTATTATACACCTTATTTTTTTTTAAAAAATGGGAATCCTCAAGGGTTTTTGCTCTAGATCTGAATTTTGCTCTTACTTAGCAGAAAGTTGTGTTGATTATAAGATGTCACTTTCACAGCCTTGGTTTGTTTGTTATTCTTATTTAATGTGTGTGACCAGTGGAGTTCAAGCATGCTTTTGGCACTGTCATAGTCTTCCTTTATCCCAACAACGTTGGTGCCTAGGGACACTAGTAGGGCTATTATTTGAAGGAGACAAAAGCCTGTAACTCAGGGAATTTTTCTTTGTATTTTTTAAGTTTTCCAGTTTATGCCCACTTTTAGAGCAGAATACTTGTAAAGATCTTCCAGTTTTTTCTGAAGTGTGGAAATGAACATTTTGGGTTGTGTTTATAAAATAAAATTGCAACTGATTTTTTTCTTTCACAAGTATATCCAGGTAATGAAGCAATTCTTGGCATTCTCAGCATGTTAATTAAGTAGTTGTTCATTTTTTTTTGCAGTCTGGTTGCTACTTTGACTTGTTATATGGGGTTGTAGTTTGCATGTGGGGTTAGGGTTCATGAAATAACTGGTACATTGTTGGATTATATCCTGAGTGACACTGCTATTGTACCCTGGGTTTCGACATTTCACTTAGATGGCTTCAGTAAAATGCTTAGCTGTATATATGGGTACGGATGTCAGTTGCTTTGGATAAAGGCATCAGCCAAACACATTTTTACAAAATGTTGGGCTATACTGTATGTTGGATACACTTTTTCACCAGACTCTAAAAGCAGGCACCCTATGTAGTTTTGTTTTAATTAAAACTGATAACAAGCATCTTATAAAAACTAACTTTATATAACATTGTTTCAGCACGTGTGTTAATGTTTTGTAAACATTGCCTTTGGCGTTTCTGGTTTGCTTTCAGCAATGGATTAACATGTAACTGTTACTCTGTCAGTGAGTTAATAGTGGCAAAAGACTGTTAATACAATGGAAAAAAACAACTTTTTATGTTTCCCGGAGGTGTGATCTGATTGAGTTTTCTTGGTTAAAAATTGTTCCTAAATTGTACTTGGCTTTTGTCTGCGGTCTTTGGTATGTGTTTTTCCAAATGGACAAAGCTCGAGGATATTTAGAAATCATTTAGGGCTAAACAACTAAATGGTCCTTAATGGTTTTAGTGGTTAAATTAATCAAAGATGATCTAATGAGCATATTTGAATGTGCCTACTAAGCAATTGATTTAATTTGGTGTATAATTGCTTAGCTGGAGTGAATTCACAGGAGCCTAAAGGAATTATAATGAATTGTACAACACATCCATAGCTGGTAAGATGCTATTTGTGTTGATACAACTTGCTTTGTTGAATCTAGCCCTGTTTTGTTGTTAAAATGTAATGTGACAAAGTATTAAAGACTGATCCAGACACACTATGACTGTTTCAATAAGTTTTTTGCACAGATTTATGTAACAAAAAGGTAGTCTCATGAAAGTCAAATCATTAAATGGATATTTTATTTTTATTGTGATTGCATAATAAGCAAATTTGGAATATTTCCACAGGCATGAACAGCTTGTCTATTATTGCTGCTTGCTGGTGGGTATAATGTTTCACCTGAAGTGCCATTCCTGAAGAGAAATTCTTTACTCAAATGAATGGTCTGTTATTCAGAAAAGTTCTTTGCAATATTTTTAAAAGGAAATTATTTTTACAAGTCTTGATCTTTGTGAAACCCTTTGTAAGTGGACCAGTGTTCTTTAATAAACATTCAGTTGACATCTCTTGACTTGGTGTTTCTGTGGATGAAAGTGGTGATGTTCAGTGTGGTTCATAAGGCAATAATAGGAATATTCAGAAAGACTGATATTAGGGTGACTAAGATCCAACAGAGAAAGTAGTGAAAGAAACAGCAGTGAAAATCAGGAGAGTTCTGTTTGCTACGCAAGCTGTCTTGACCAAATTTATTCCACTTTGGTGACATTACATACAACCCTTTGTACAGTACATGGTCTTAAGTGGTTACAGAAAGTAGAATAAATAATTAAATGTATTTAATATGGACAAATATCTTATCTTTTTAGTTATTTCACTGCTTACAATGTAACTGAAGTGCCTTCTTTCTAAAAAGACCTACAAGTAGGTGTCTCAGTCTGTTGCCTCAATTTAGGAATGAATATTCATTTACAAATCTATAAAGATGTGTCTGTTTAAAACGAGTTGAGCTCCAGGTTAAATTAATTTTCCTAATTTAAGCTAGTAAAGCTCAATCTTATACCAGTTTACATTCAGTTTTCATTAATACTGTATATGCTTTGCCAATATGAGTTACATAGTGAAATAATCTTTTTTTTTCATTTAAATAGCTAAATCAAGTGCATATGCAGGTGGAATTAAACTTTTACACATATCATCTTTACTGGATTTCATAATTCTGAAAGATCATTTTCTCATGAAATAATGGTACATAGAAGATGTTTTTACCTGGAATGAACTACATCAGTGCCAGTATACACCACTCTTTAAGATTTACAGTTGAATAACTGCTGCATACACCTGCTTAAGTAACCCCTATGTTTATAAAGCACTGTTCCAACAGCAATTTACACCATTCCTCTTGTAACTCCTTTGATAAATTTACCTTTACATCAATGATAATGACAGGCATTTTACCATACAAATTGGGAACTTATGCTACTGCCCACAGCAGATATGAACAGAGACTGGCATATAGTCATAGATTTTCTAATGAGGTGAGTTTTGAACAGTTTTGCATATCAGTCCAGCTCAATCACCTGCAGTCTGAGTTAGAGTTGGTCATTTGTCCTTTACCCTTTTTTTGTTCTTCGGGGGTTTGTTTGTTTTCTCTGGGGAGGTGGGATTCATAGGTGAATGGGGAATTGCTGCATACCTGTAGAAATGGAAAATGAATCAATAAATTACAAACTGGAAGGATTGGGAGATGTTATGGGCTGAAAGCTGCAGTGGGGACAAGATGCTTTTCTTGGTCTGGCCTGCAGGTTAGAGAGAAGGTGATGGGTAAAATAGAAAGCTTGAAGCACAGTCTCAATCTGCCAAACAAGGAATGTTTGAGTCACCAAATCACACATTGACTGCTAGTCTGCCTCAACCTAGCCTTGCTAATGATGGGTAGGAGTGATCTGTAGTAGGTAACACTTGATTTAATTACATTGTTACGTGATGGTCCTTTGTTCAGTATGCATTGTTTTAATGATATTACTTGTGCCTATAGAAGGTTAGAGAGTGTGGAATGTGATTTGTTTGAAACTAAGGCAACAAAAGAACCGACTGGCTAGTGTTTTATAATAGCTTATTTCCTGAAGCAGTTTGGGTGAAAAACTAAATTGTCAAAATGGGAAAAGATTGTTGCTCATGAACATTATGCAAATCTGGTAATTCCTAATTGTTTTTATTCCTTCATCTTCAGTTCTACTGTATGTGCTGGCACTAATTGATTCTGATTGTTAATATTTCCAGGCTAGTACAAATTGTCGACAAGAATAAAGCAAGTGGTGATATTTTAATTAGTATGTCTGTTGTTACTCATAAAAAAACTTGCTAAGTGTTTTTTCTGGTTAATTGCACCACTGGGACTGAGGAAACGATATGCAGAGATGTGTATTTTTGAAGTTGAAGTTTCAAAGCTGGAGAAAAACAGGAGCACTGTACCTGTTTAAGTTGTGGCTCTTAGAAGAGACCACAGTCCTTCAGGTTTTCCTTGATGATGATGTCTGTGACAGCGTCAAACACAAACTTAACGTTTTCTGTGTCTGTGGCGCAGGTCATGTGGGAATAGATTTCCTTGATATCTCTTCTCATGTTCAGCTCCAAGAATTGCAACTTAATGTAATTACCAGCATCTTCATAGGTATTTGGGCCTAGTGAAGGAAGAGTAAAATTTAGCATTTAAAAACAGGACATGGGTATAACAACCTTGGTACTATGTCACTCAAGCTTCCACAATTTTTGTTACTACTTAGTATCTGTTTTCCAGGTCAGGCTCCCACCTCTTCTCATGGCCAAGATAAAGTACCGGGCTTTGAACGTATGTCTTAAAATATTGATTATCATATTGAATGACTCCCATTGGGTCACAGAGAATCATGCAGTTCTCTGACTGTCTTTGTGTTCTTTTCCGTCTAGCTATATAGTCCCACAGCTTGGCTGAACATGGCACGGGGTGTCCTATCTTAGTCCATAAGGACCCGTGTGGTTCTGCAGGTATTCATTCCAATTCAGCTTTTAACAACCAGCTCAATACTGGTTTGATGGGACCAATTTCACAGCTTTCTCTAGCTCTTCAATGGTGCTTTGAAGAGACCTAGAAAACCTGCAGACACATCTTCCCTCCAGGACCAGGACTGCCTATTCCTAGTCCTATTTCTATGATCTTAGCAGAAAGCACTCTTTCTAGTCTCTTAAATACTGTATCTCTACAGACTTAATATGGTGAAAATAATCTTCTTGTTGCATGTTGAGCTATTTACTAACCATCGTAATCAGGGAAGCACATGCTGAGGTGAGCCTTCTTGATCTTTTCAATGAAGACGTCTTTCTTGTTGAGGAAGAGTACGATGGAGGTGGTGGCAAAGTAACGATGGTTGCAGATACTGTTGAACAGATGGAGGCTCTCGTGCATTCGGTTCTGGAAGCAGAGAGCAGAAAGACCAGCTTGGGAAAAGGCAGGAGATGGGCAATTTTTGGGCACAAAATACATTGTGAAAGAGAAACTGAAACATTGTACTCTGACATGTCTTACACCACATACAGTCTGCTACCATACAGTAGAATAGTGTTTCTGAACTGGTTCCGCTGTGGAGTTAATAAAATAGCGTATAAGACGAATATTGTTTTTTATTGGCTTATCAGACACCTCTAACCAGGTTGACTTACAAAATATACAATGCTGTACTACCACACATATTTGTTTACAGAATTCAAGATTGTTTGGAAAAAGAACTGAAAGAATGTTCTTTCTGAAAGAACTTAGGACCCCTGTAAAAGTCCTTTGCCTGGGTTCCGTTTCCTGACTTTTTACTTCTCTGAGTCTGTGGCTGAGTCCCCTGGCCCCATGTGCTCTCTCACCACTTCATCATCTTCTACGAGCACCATGTCGTAAGCGCTCAGAGCTGCGATGAAGATAATACAGGTGACCCCCTCAAAGCAGTGGATCCACTTCTTCCTCTCAGAGCGCTGACCGCCCACATCGAACATCCTGCAAGTGTGAGAGGTGACTCAGCCGAGTCTGTATTAAGTTACTGCACCTTATACTGGCGATAACTGACAATCATTGCTACCTTTGACTGCAATGCTGAAGCTAATTCCAGGCAAGGCTTTACAATTGAACTCCTTTGCCTCTCACAGCTCTTTCAGAAATTTGATAAACGTCTTTTGGTTGGTTTGTTTGATCTAAAGCTGTCTGAAAAACATATCTAAAGGAAAAAATCAAGTGCCAGCAATGATGTACAATTCTCATCTATTCCATTCCCTATGTTCCTAGCTTATCCTGCCTAGGAGGCTTTCAGACCCACCTGAAGTTCAGGTCCTTGAAGGAGAACTGGGTCTCAATGATACCAGTGGTCTTTACTCTTGACCGCAGCACATCTTGCTCAGTGGGGACGTAGCCAGGTGTGACCAGCCTCTCCAGGTCATTCAGGTAACTCGCAGAGAGAAGGAGAGAGCAGGCTAGTCAATTTTAAGAAACCAGAAGCACATACAGACCAACCCGCTGTGCTCGAGAATAATGTAAGAAGAATTTTGCTTTCTATAAACGAACAGTACAGTCCTGAGTGGGTTAACTGTACTATTGAAATACCAATCAAGATTTATGATGTTGAAAAAACAGTATAGCAATGTACACCAAGTTACTGGGCTTGGGGAGTTCAAGCTGTACAGATGGTCTGTAAGGTCTGAAACATACTATCCAGCAGAGTCATTGAGCTGGTATTCAGAAGCCCGATCAAAGCATGCCTGGATCCCTGAGTCTTTCCAGAGGCGCTGGATGATATCGGACATTTCCTTTGGCATAGTGCCCTCCTCGATGGTGTCGGCCAGATGCATCAGCTTACGGGCATCATCCTATAGACAAGATGCACAGAGAGACACTGTCACACATAGGCAGGATTCTTTGACACCAAATGCCAAAAAACAGACCAATGAGGTCCTGCATTAAAACTTTCCAGTAGCAAACAAAAGCAGTGCCAATTGAGGCACATTGAATTTGTATGAATTTGCACTGGAAGATGCGAGTGGTCTATTTCAGGATTATTTGATGGCTCAAGTTGGAAAAGAAACAACTAAAAAGCCCATCTCACACTGTACCTGTCTACCTGAGTCCCCGTAGCTTATATTGAGGGTATTCATTGCTTTCACAATGGCCATGATTGACTGCAAAGTATTGCTGTAGATAATAACAATGAACTCCAAGCATTCTTCAAGCGAGTAACCATCTTTGTGGATAATTCTGTAAGGAAAACAGAGGGTGTCACTGTTGTTCATCTCAGGTTCCGGTTTCAATTGTACACAGATTGAAGTAAATGTGGCACATTTGAGTGATGACAAGATAAGTACGATATGATTTGTAATAGATGCAGTTTGATCTTGTTTTCTTTATAGTCAGTAACCATATCATACAACTGGCAAGCTACTTTCGTTAAGCAGGTGTGAGCCTGGCCAGTGTCTGGATGAGAGACCTGCTAGGAAAGCTAAGAGGTGTTAGTGGGACCAGTAGGTAACGCTCAACCTGTGGACTGTATGGATCCTATGGATCCTAATGCCCCAGTATAGTGACAGGAACACTATACTGTATAAAAGGTGCTGTCTTTCAGATGAGACGTAAAGCTCACATTAAAAATCCCAGGGCATTTCTCAAAAAAGAGCAAGGATGTTAACCCCAGTATCCTGGCCAAATTTCCACTTGGCTTTTACAAATCATGACCAATAATCCTAATAACTGGCTTCATCACTCTGTACTCCATTGCATCATTCAGGTGGGTGCTACACATTGGTGGTGGTGGAGGGGTGTACCCATGACCTGTAAATATGTTTTAGTGGAGTGTCCAGAAATACAGTAAGTGTAATTTCTCATAAGTGTAAGAAACTATTAATATATTTGAATTTTTGCTAAATTAATAAAAGGAATTAAAAGTTATGAAACGTACATGTTTGAAGGAAATCTGAGGCCAGTTTAATGGAATCTGAATTTCAAGAGAGGAGCACATTCTCAATGGTACAATATAATAGTGTTGCATTTTTTTTTGTTTTAGAGCTTAATAATGTAGTAGTAGTCATGTAATTTCACGTCATGTAACACCATCTACACGGTTCTAATGACTTGTGCAGTCTCATGAGTGTTTGTTACATCTAGGCAACATGAATAATCTCTAGGTTTCATTTTACATTCTCTGCTTCACAAAATAATTTTGGATGGAAAAATACTGGGATTTCATTGAGATGAGGTCCACTGTACCATGAAAGCTGATTTAATTAAAACATTACAGCTGAAAATGTGATTTCTGCTCCTGCCATGATCAGTGTTTTTTTACATTGAGAGACAACAAAGTACACTCACTTCATCTGCTTGACAATGGTGCTCTTCCCAGACTCACCAGCACCTGTAAGAAAACCACAGGGGTCAGAGGTAAGGGTGACATGGTAGTGATTAGCATTGCTGTCTAGCCCCTCTGGGGTCCTGGGTTCTCCCTGTGTTTACACGATTTTCTCGGGGTGGTCCGGTTTCCTTTCACACGATGCAAAGACATACTGCACTGATAGGTTAATTGGCTTTGGAAAAAACTGGCCCTGGTGTACTGTTAAGTGTGTGCGTTTATGTCTGTGTATACCCTGCTATAGAACGGCGTTCAAGGTGGGTTTCGTTCACCTTGCAACCCGTTGCAACCCGGGATAGGCTCCGACTTCCCCGAGACACCGTACTGAATAAAGCGGTTAAAAATGGATGCTTAGGTCAGATGAGATGCAATGTACTTTCTGCTGGGAGAAACTGTGAAATCTCTTGGTGTTTACAGAACAACCACGTTCCTTCTTTTTGAAATAATAATTATTAAAATATTTTTTCTATTAGGTTTAAATAAACATGCCTTGGCTTACATTTCTGTAAAATACATTATTTTGTGTAATAAAATTCACTTATTGTGTTCAAAAGAAAGCCGGTCCTCTACAGCACCTCACATAACCAGTGGTGGTTTTAAACGATGCTTTTAAGTGCTTTTTTCTTTGTGATATTTATTTTATTGCCTTCTTTGTATTTATTTGTGAATGCATGCTATCGAAGCTATTACTAATACAGTATATGTTCAGTTGCAAATACGAAAATACGTTGTAAAACAGCGAATGCATAGCTAGCAGACCGTCAGGTTAGTGATTGAAAAATGTAGCCGGGCAGTTAGCTGAAAGACTTAAGAAATAAACTGATATTGATTAATTGCGTGATTAGTTAGTTTACAATAACAGGTAGTGTCAAATTATTATATAAAATGGCCACAAGGTGGAGCTATTATTTTATTTGTACTATAAATATCGTTTACGTCTGCGAAGCAAAACTGACTCCTTTTTTCTTAATATGTTTGGAAGCAAGCAGAAACACTGACAGATTTTGTAATGATTTCGTCAACCTTTTTTTATGGGGAAAGAAATATGCAGTAAATTGCAGGTACTTGTATTGTTTTACTGTATTATTTTTAATTGTTTTGTATTTAGAAATTCACTTGGGGTTTCAGTAGTTTATCTGTTTATGGTTTCGGGGGGAGCTTTTTGCATTTTCATTAGAAAACTTAATTGCTTCTAACTAATTGCTTTTTTGCAAATTGGATTTCCAATTAATACGGCAGGAGAAGCTCGTGGCAGAACAAACTTTTCTTGTTGCTTTGGGGGTTTGCATAACGTACTTCTCATTTCTTAACTTTTTATTAATATAAAGTCTTATTTGATTTTCATTTCACATGCACAGATTTTCCTGGGGCAATGTACATGTTTTTGGTTCTACGGTTTCCTTGTTTTTTCTCTAGTGTTTACAAATGATGATATTTACATACCGATACTTTAGGTGATATATCTGTCTTGTTAAAAGCCTGGTTAAAAGAACATTGTTCATGGATTTTCCTCCGGCGGTAAAATGTATTGGGTCATTATTGTTTTCATTTAAAAACAAAGCCATACGTATTTCCTAATCCAACGGCCTGTTTATTAACAATGAACATTAGAAAAGCCAATATAAATAAGCAAAACATTAAACCGCTAGAGTCTGTGAGTATTATGTCATCCACTCAAAATGAGATGAAACAAGAGGGCTGGAGTTAGATTGATGGAGTCCTTAATTAATATGTCTCCTCTCCACATTCATACACAAGAGCTCTAAATGTTATAGTAGCGGGCATGTTTTCTTTGTAAAGGCATTTCACCCCCAAACATGGTGGTAGTAGTCAAAAAACGTTGTAAGAAATAGTGGGTGTGGACGTTATTTGTGTTTTTGCTGATGGACAAATAAAGCTTCCATCTGTTTGTGTAGCATCAACCAAATATTTTAAAGTTGAATTTTAAAAATTGAGGATTTTTGTTAAAATTACTTGCTGCATTTGGAGTCGGTGAAACTTTTTTTTTACAGTCTAGAGGAATAATACCAGAATAAGTAGCTGTAATAGGAGCTCAGCATCTTTAGGAAGATACTATACTCTCAGTGGGTGGGCAAAACAAGTTAGGCACTAATAATCCAAATAAAGTTTTTTTTTTATTTGGTTCTTACTGTTAATTGAAAGGAACAAACTCTCAACCCGTCTCTGGTCTGGTTTCTTTTGGTTCATAAAAGCAGGAGCACAATGCCACTTTTCAGTAGTGTCCAGTCAAGACTAATTAAGAAGCACGCATTGGGCCATATGAAGTGAGGGGCTTTTCCAGTCTCTTGTTTTTATTATGTGGTGTCTGTGCATTGCCGGTTCACAGGCCACATGAACAAAGCCCACACAAGCGATAATCATGCTTACCAACTGTGATGCTCAAATCTGAATTTCCACCCTGTCTGAAGTTTAAGGACTGATATTTTCAGCTTGTGTCGGGAAGGCTAGTCAATGCTAGGTGCATGAATATGTGCTCTTAAGTAAAACTCACAGAGTTTTTGCATTATCTGTGATGTTGCATGCATTGAGTATCGTACATATGTTAATGTAAGCTAATAGTAGCCTATTCGTGAACAAAAAGAAATATTCAAATGATTGTGGAAAGAAATATTGGCAATTCTACAAAACAGGATTTTGAATTTGCAGTCCAGCATAGAGGACCTGTTGTAAAAAAGGTGTTTTGTTTTCACACCATTTGCAACTAAAGAATGACAGTGTCTGTATTCATTTGTATCAAAGTAAGTCTTATAGTTAGCGTGAATTCACACAAAAACATTTCTTAAATATGGAAGGCCTCAGCCAGTTTCCCAACACAGAGTGTGTCTGTGTACTTTGCATTTGGGACATTTATAAATAACAAGAGAGTATAGTGTCCAGATAGAGGAGCTACAGGTTTTTAAACATGTACCGCTAGCAGGGATTGTGATAAGGGCATGCCAAGCTAATTATTTCTGGACTAAGCCTTTTAAGTCAGGACACAGATAGAGTGCGTCATGGGGAGCTCTTTAAGCACTCTTTTATCTCTTGATCCATATTTGCATGGGATACTTCGAGTCACTAAATATCGATCACAGCAGAAGCTATTTCTCGCCTTAATAGGTTTTTTACAACCTGTGGGTATCCCCACGGCTGGTCTGGATATGATACAGTAGCCCAACAAAAATAAAGCCCTCATGCTACAGATGATTGCTGCCTCCTCTAGTTGTGTTCTGAATAGACTGCTCTGAATATCTGTATAAAAATGAAACTCTTGTCATTTTGACTTCTCTACAGAAATCTGAAGCCTCAGTTACATTGTACCAGTCTGGAGGATAAACACATAGCAGGAAGGCCCAACCTGGGCACTGAATACTGTATGTCCAGGTATGTGTTGAATCCTTACTTAACATTCTGGTCCTGACCTAAGTAGAATTACAAAGAGCTTTTTTTTAAGTAACCCACTTATGTCTTTCAATGTACTGTAACAATGGTTTAATATCGGGAGCGTGTCTTTCAGAGTGAACACTACTACAAAAAATAAATTAAAATTATCAACTTATTTCACACATTATGAAATGGAAAGAATGTCTTGTTTCTCCAATAAAAGTGTACTAGCTCAAAGTGTACTGTAGAATACAGAATACAATAGTACAGAATGATTAACAATAAAATGACATATGTAACAATATACAGCATACAGTATTATCCTTTCTACGTATAAGAAGAAGTGACCATAACATCAGCTGTGTAGTTCAAATAAATTTTAGGAGTAAGACTGTAGTTCCTGCCGATTCATAGGCATAAATACGGGCCTCTAGTCCAATGTAGTGTTTTTGGTGTTAATACATCTCTTCCACCCTAATTCACCACCACTAAGCCAGCAAAGAGAGAACAATGACAAAAACCACCATAGGAAAAGCCTAAGAACAGCTGAGCTTCCAGCCTCAAGAAAGGTTTTAGGGTGTATTTTACTTAATCATGTGTTTCTGAGGTGTTACACAGGAGTACTGGGTTTGTCTGGTCAAGGCTACTGCATATGATTTTGTTGTAATCACATAGTGATATACAGTAAATAAAGGATTTTTTTACATTCCTTAGAACATTATTTAACAATATCTGTTAGGATATATTTGAGTTTTAAATGTTGTTAGTGAATGCATTTAAATAATTTGAGCACATAATTGGGATTAAAGCATTGTTTGGCTTGAGGCCGTTAGATGGTGTCAGGGTTCCTCATTTTACAGTGATTTATTGTACATCTTTACCCAAATGCGGTGGACATGGTTTAAAAGCCTGTAGGGTTCATGAGATTACTGTAGGTTGATACATTTGGAGAATGTAGGACTTGTTGTTTCCAAGTAGGGGAGTATTGTGACTAGTTCCAAAATGAATCAAACACAAATTCAGAGCTAGAACAGGCCGAAAAGCAGCCACTTACATTTAGATGTAGTGGTAAAAAGGAGTCACTGTAGCTTTAGAACATTGAGGCTACATTTTCTCTGTACCTTTTTAAGGTGTTAGACAGATATTTGCATTTTGCTTTCCAAACTTTTTTGCAAAAAAGAAACGCGTACAACAATAACCTTTGCACTGTATTTTTGCCTTATTTTGTTAAGAAAATTCTGGTCCGAGCAAATGTATACCACATTATCTTTGCTTTTTGAAAACAAAATCATCTGCCACACTGTTGGAGATATGAAAGCAAGATGCTATTGTAAGCCAATTATCTGATTGTAGACAGCAACAAAAATACAGGCAGAACACCACTAGATTTAAATGAGCCTATCTTTCCAAAGAAACCCACCATCACTTATTCTAATCCAAAGGATAGTCAAACAAACTGCAGTTCTGAATGCCACAGAATCCTAGGAAAGGTGTCTCCTGATTTCATGCCCAGGAAAAGATTTGCCCAGTAGATTTTTTTTTGCCTAACTAACTCTTAAGATTAGTGAATTCCACAGAATGCAAGTGAATTCTGTACAACCTTCACCAGTAGTGTAAACCCTCAGAACAAACTCCCTCAAAGCAGAGTCTTATTGGTTTTCCCTCTTGCACTAGATAGGGGAAACAAGAAAGCTTATATTAGTAAACACAGCGCCTTGCCCTGCACAAGTCAGACTTTACCCAGCAGCAGCAGTTTGACAGTCCTGGCATCCTTGTCCGCATCTTCCTTGAGCTTCTTCTCCAGCTCTCTGGAGTGTTTCTCCTCAGCGCTGGCACCTGCTCCCATCCTGGAACCTTTGGGCTTGTTTTTTTGACCGACGAGAATGAAGTTGGGGAGTTTTTCTCAATGAGATCAAAAATGAAATTGGGGGGGAGGGGGGGAGGCCTCAGGTGAGTCCTTGATGGCCGGTTCACCGTCCGAAGCCTTCTCTGGCCTCAGCGACGCAGCTGGGACATCAACTGCCTCTCGCTTGCCTGCAAATGTCGGCGTCTTTTACTTCTTAGACGGATTTCGTGTACCCCTGGAGTCACCTGGTTCTCGGCAGCCAACAGGAGACAAGGACAGGGTAGTGAGGGGTAACTAGGAAAAAGTGAAAGGATGGAGGGGGGAGGTGGGGCAGGAGAATTAGAAAAAGATTTAGGCAGAGTTTGCTTTGCTCAGCTGAAGGTGCAGAATGTGATGCAGTTAAGTCGACTAAACCGCTTACCTTCAATTATATACACACGCATGCTCATTAAGCAGTGCATAGGCAGTGTAACAGTGCAAGGCTTTTAATTGCTCTGTGCACGCTGTAGTTTAGTTTAATGCTTGGATAGGGGAAATCGGACAACCTGATTCATGGAAGATGAGGTGACTTGTGTTATAGAAGCTAATGAACGGTTGAAGCCTTTGATCTCGCACACCTCAAAGGCTATTGTAAAGCCTGTTGAAAGGAATTCAGTCCTTAAACACAATTTTTCTAATATGAAAGTAATCTAGACTGGTGCGGAGTTGGGGCCTGAACTGTAGTAATAAACATTGCAAACTGTGGTGCTTGACATACTGATGGAAAAGTAGACAATTGATAATTGTCCAGAAGGAGTTTAGTCATCTGTAGAGTGGGAAGTAAATGTTATTGAATTGTATTGAAAAGTGCTCTTTTTTTCAGTGTTGGGAATGGCTTAATGAGGAGATATTGAATAATGCATGAAACCCCAGAGTGCCTCTTTTTTATGAATCCATAAATTAGGCATTCATTTATAGTGATGGGGAAGGGACACACAGCCCTTGAGTACTGGGGTAATAATGTGATAGATTCAACATACAAAAACACTAGATGTGTGTGAGAGAGAATGGGCTTGACATACAGGTCTCCATCTCAGCCATTTTTGGTGTCATCTCGACCTCACACTTGATACCCATGGTCCTCAGAAACAGGCTGCAATGCTAAGGTCACTGACGATACACTCTGTCAGAACTGCAGGCAGGCCAGTCCTTCTGACAGCAGCCCAAGGTGTAGAAAAGGGATATCCACTTGTCTCTTTACATGTTTTCATTCAATACCAGTACTGTATGTGATTCAAAGTGAGTCAAAAATAATCTTGCTAAATCTGTGTGAAGTGTCTTAAGATTTAAACAGTGGCTGTATGAACAGTTTTCAGGACACACAAACCTGTGGTGACAGCTGTGCCATTCTTCACAAATATTAAAAAGGTCTCCATTTTAAGAGCATGGTGTTTTTCGTGTCATTGTATTGAAATGGCAATGAATTTAGAATCCCCCTTTCCCTCCTTGTGTTATCACTGCAGATTGAAGGAGTTTTTCAAGGCTTACTCCCAAATCTCTTGAGGTGCTTAAAGGGGAGCTTTAATGTCTCACCTGCCAGCTCTTATTGACCTCAATCTGTGGATGCAAAAAGAGCTTTATCCACAGCCTGTCCTAGAGGGTCTCATTGAAGAGACCTTCATCCTCCAGCTGAACTGACTATAGCAGGATATTTATATATATTTATATATAGTTCAGGTGGGTACCTGAAGAAGGCTCCACGGCCGAAACGTTGTGTTCTCTTTCTTCTTTTTTTCAGCATGGAATAAACCTATTACTTGTTCCTCAGTTTTATTATGTGCAATATTGAGGCAGAAATGTGAACACCTTGTTGACAATTTAGTGATTGATTTCCCTGCATGTAGTGCTAGCAGTCTTGCAGTGAAAAGTGCTGTCAGCTCTCAGGTTTTTACCTAGTGGCATCACCTTTTGTCAGACATTTGATATTAATATGAGAAAATGACTGCAGAATATGGTGCGAACTATCTGTCACAGGAGAATTTGGATAGAATTAGTGTGAAACATTTTGGAAAGGGTGAACAAATGTGAGAGTGCTGTGAACTGAATGATACCACTGTCTGCTGTCTGAGAGAACCATGTGACCAGAATTGATATGCAAGGACAGTCGACAAAGGTTGCTCTTCCTATTATCCACAAAGGTTTGCAAAGTGCCCTAGGGCAGATGTTCAGTAATTAACACAAGACTCTTGCAAATATGCCAGGCTTCTCTTTTGGTTCCTTTATGGCTCCCAGCACTGGTGTCATTCAGCACCATGACAACACACACCCTCACAGGGAGCAGTGCATGGAGGAGCTTGCTGTTGAAAGGTGACTAGACCAGTCAACCTATTGTATGAGCTGTTGTGGTGGGGGGGGTCTCATCGTCCCCACCTGTGAAGCATATTTGGTAGAAATTTAACTTTCATAAATTCCCTTAATGATTAACTGTCGTAGTGGAATAACTTTAATACCTATAGTGCCTCTGCCTTTTATCATTAATTTGTTGTCATTAGTTCTAGCTGTTTGCTAGAACAAAAGCTAGTCCAGTGCTTTTGTGAGATAAAAGAAGGTGATATTGAAAGGTTTACATTGTTCTGGAGGTTTTTCTATGCAGTAAAGGTTGTGTTAGTGAGGTGGTTAAGGAGGCTTCTTGTGATTATTATACTTGTGACAGACAGCGAGGCAATTCTTCCATCATTTCTACAGTTTTTCATTTACCTGTGCGCATAAAAACATTCCATTCTTAATCTGAAACTGAATTCTTAAATCAGTTAACATGATGTTATTCACCAAATTTACATTTATAATGTTTCAAATGTGTATCCTGCTTTGCGGCCGTAGTTTGCTGAGATAGGCCTCAGCTCCCCTGTGACCTTGTATTGGAGGAAGTGGTTAGAAAATGGATGGATACGTCACATGCTCAAAATGTAGTTGGCATTCACTGTAGTTGACACATTAAGACTTAGGAATTTTTCAACAGCTGTGTTCCTCGGTAAACCATGGTACCATTGAATAAAATCACAGTGCAACCTTCATGCTGCTTTAACCAGTCCAGTCCAAATCCGTTATGTATCATCCTGAGAAAGATACAATACAGAATGTGTTGTGTTCTGTTCCTTCAGTTGTATACTGTTCAGTCAAACATCTTCATCATCCAGGGCAGATGGTTAGTGGCTAAGTGGCTCGTGACAATTTCAGATTGCAGCTGTCGACATTTTTTAAAATCAGAATCAGACATTTCAAGATTGACGGGTATCAGCAACGTCTCACAACTCCCTCAGCATGCGCTCAATATTGAAATGTAACTTGGGTGATGTTGGACTAATGAATTTAGATATGAAAATGGCTGCACTGAAATATCAAAATGCAGCCACAAAGTTCTACTGGTTTGGTTACAAATTAAACCTGTTAAGCCCAAACTTTGTATTGATTATCTTGGGGCAAATAGAATTATAATGCTTAAAAATCATACTGCTGTGTAAAGTAACTGTTGTAATAACAGGTATCAGGTATCATCCATGCACAATAGTATTCAAATTCTGGAATGAAATTAATCAACAAATTAATCAACATTTTTCCTAAACTGCTGTTTTATCCTTGGTAAAATGTGATTCATATTACTTTTCTATATTTTTTTATCTTCCCTGATTACACTAGTCATGCTGATAAGTATGATAACGAATACTGTAATTATATCATAATAAATACTGTGAGTCTTTGCTGCCATCTTGTGATTATTAAACTGAACATAGCAGTCTTTTTTTAGACAACTACATTTCTAAATTGGTCATCATCTTTGAAAAGGATACTGTAACTCTTTATAGACTTACAGTGGAAATACTACTTCCAGCAGCAACAGTATTTGAATTTTCTTTTTTATTCTAACTAAAATCAGTGTAGGTAAATATTACCAATAGTTAAACACTTGTACAATGCTGCAGTTTAATTTTGAAAAGCGATAGGAAAATAGGAGGCAACTTTTCTGGCTTATGGGGCTGGGGGATTCGTCTTAAAATGTATTACCATCTAAACAATCATTTCTTCTTGCATCTTAAAATAACAATAAATCATTTTTTTACTACTAATGAAGACATCATTAATAGTAAGAACACTATCCTTTGTGTTATATGCTCCTCTTTAGTTATTTATGGGGTCACAATGTCTAGTGAAACAGAATCTCCGTCAATATGAAGTACTGAAATGCATTTCATTCTAATTAGCACAACCTATTAATTATAATTATTGTCTAATGTTTTGCATGTCCCCACTAAGCATTCATGTCTCAGTAAAGAGTTTGAAAAACATTTGAATTCTGAGGCTGAAGCTTATTTGATTTGAATTATTTTGAAGATCCCAAGAACACGATGAAGCAAGCAAAAACTGAGACCACATTTTCAGTAGTCATTTAATTTTGTGCTATTTGTTAACAAATCATTGGTTTATTTTTAAATGTACTTTTCTGCTAGTCTCCTTTTCAACTTGCTGCTTTAGAACTAACTATGCCATGTGTACCTGAGTTCAATGGCTGATAAACATTTCTGTCCTTGGAAACCTAAATTAAGAGTACTAGCAGCAAATGTAAAAGTAACTAAAGTGAATTTCATTAAAATTTGTATCCAATTGCTCATCTGTTCTTTGTATTCAGTTTTTATCTTAAATAACACAGGCTGCTAACATGTCATATCTTGTTTAAATTTCATGAAAAACCCTAGTAAACTCAGTTTGCCTGCCCGTGCTCATTGTGAGAAGTACTTTGATCTCCAATTGACCAAGGTATGTACAGTAGTATCCAGTTTTGAATAATATAGCATTCAGGAATTATTTTACTGGAAACAGTTTCTGTATTCTTATGCATTTCACAATAGCATTCAAAAAAGTTTATTTTTGTAATAACTTGTAAGGACAGTCTCTTAGGCTTGTGTTAAAGGGAACACTTTTCTCTTACACTGTATCGTGAGTGTTGTCTAGTGGACAGTGTTCTCTATCAGTTGGAATCCGGTTATATGGGTGACAAAGATCGTCATTTCCATCAAATCATGTTCAAAGTTTCTTGCTGCAGTTGTCTCATTTGTAGTCATGGGCAGTTAAGGTACAACAGTGTTGGTAGAGTTTGCATTGAAACAGGATAAGGACATCTGGCCTAGATGTTGCTATTTTGTTGATCACGAGGGTGACAATTGAGGATCTCAGATAAAAAACTAAACAGAGATGTTACTTTTGACAGGTATTCAGTTATGCGTGCATATTCCGTCCATCTGTATCTTTAGTGATGTTGAGTGCCACTCACTTTCTTTTACCACTAGAATGGTTTATTTCTGCGAGTTCAGTCGCAATATCATCATAGAAAGATACATGTAGCAAACATGATAACAGTTGCATTTCAGTTCTTCCAGCTGAACCTATCACTTTCCTGTAGGTGCCAATATATACTATACTAAGAACTGTCCTGCCCCTGTTGTGGATGGATTACAGCAAGACTGCACTGGTACAGGCTTGCAGTTGTATAGCTGGAAAAAAACATTCTGATTGACAAGACTGCTTGCCTGGTAGTATGTGATATTCCCTCACCCCAACCCAAAGTAGGCTTCTGTAAATCAGGGTCTATAGAGAGTGTCGTGTTTACAACTCCAATGGTGCAAATGAAAGGCACAAATTTAATGCACAAATCAAATGAAATGTAAAAGTAGTTTACATTTTTTTTTATAAAATATAGAGCTTTAATTTATTAGTGAGCAACATTAACAATGAGGGAGGGGGGAATCATTCACACAGAGCCATTACAGTAACATCACCTGTGCATTTTGTCTTATTCTGTAACAGAATAGTCTTTTTTAATAAACTAACTGCAAAAAAACGTAAAACAGATAAAACGCTATTTTTAAAATACCAAAAAAATGTACAACTTTGTGTTGTAGCTCTGTATTTTACTTAAGTAGTAAAAGTGAGAGCAGTCAGGTGCAATAGTTTCTACTGCTAACTCACTGTAGAACTGAAAAAGCAAAAAAAAAACGTTGCAATGTGCTTTACCTAGTGTAGTTTCTTAGGGTCTATAGGTCAGGATTGATGTTGGCATGTCACATTTCATTATTCACAATGAAAGCTGAAGTTCAATGTGTCCTCTTATTTCATTAACAGAGTACAGATTTTTTTCTTACATCTACAGTATATACAGTACATATAAATTTCATGCACACAATGAAAAGCCAGCTTCCCAACATTTTGGTATGTGAACACTTTTTTTTAAAAAGTCCTGGTATGCATAAAGTATATATATATACACACACATATATACATATGTAAAGCCAATATGTTGGTCATCTGTTGATGGGGAAAACAGGTCTTTTCATGAATAAAAATAATCAATATTGCTGATTTGAAGGGTTCAAGGCTTCCCCAGCTCTATTCCCGGCTCAGCTGTTCTTGTATTTTTGCACGAATAACAAACATTTTATAACTCACTCCACCTTTCCTATATTGTCAGAGATTGACTTCTTCCATCATTTATCCTCCTCCGGTCTTGAAATAGTTTTCTGAGGGTTTGAACGCTGTCCTCTGTTCAATTGGTGCTACTCCCTCATACATAAAATGGCCCAAATCAAGTCTAGTCCACTGAGTTTCTCCTAGATCTGGAGGAAATATTAATATCATTGAGAAATATCGATGGTCTTTAAGGGCAATATGCACAATTCAGGAATTTATAAAACTCGTGAGATCAGGAAAGAGGTTAAGTAACAACAGGCAAAACCAAATCTGAAGAGCTGGAGGTATAAAAATAATATTTTAATTCTAATTTGTACACTTAAACAGGTCAAAGTGAAACAAAAATAAAATAATCAGAAGGATTAAACCCAGAATTGAGTCCACTCTAAACGGTCCTCTAAGCTTCTTTCTTATAAAAAGAAAACAGCCTAAATAACAACAGATGAAGACGCAACTAAAGATTTAGAGCTTAGAAATTGCATAAAACCATGATAGTGATTTTTTTTTTATCAAGCCTTAAGTTCTCACAGTGTTCCCATGTTTGGAATTATTCCAAAAGAAAATACTAACACCTCAAAGACAAACAGTCATTCACATACATCAGATAAATTTCTTTTTTCTTCCATTTTTCTACAAATATATTGAAGACCAAATTTGATTAAAGCGTTTTGCCTTAACAAAAACCATGAAGGGTGAGAGGGATAAAGTGGGAACTCTAAAAATTCAGAATGCTATTTATTATGAAAAGGCAGCCCTAGCTAATTTTGTTCTTGGTAATAATGTACTTGAGCTTGTAATTAATAGTCAATGAAATAGTTTGTTAGGAGAAGTTCCATCTTTCTCTGAGAGACACAAATCTGCCTCCTGTTTCTACCAAAACCAGCTCTACTTTAATTAGTTCTGGTTTTTGATACAGCAGACACTGCACAACATTAGTGAAAATTCAAACTTTGCATTCCATTTTTCTTTAAATGTTTCTTGAGTCAACTGTATAACATATGTGAAAAAAGCTTAGAAAAGACCAATCTCCCCCCCCCCCCAGTCATTCCCCTCCCCTTTTATTACCAAGCAAAAATCCCATCCACAGTGTTTCAAAACCTCACTCAAGGTTTTGACAGAAAGCTCCGTCCATGTATTTGGATGCAACAAAATTATATATTTTGAAACACATAGCAACACAATGTTATTAAAATATTTTTGTGAATGTGCCCAAGTACCAGATATTAATAAGGTGGTGGCGGTGGGGGGGGTTTGAGTGAAAAAGTACAACATAGTGTAACATCCATTTGTCACAAAATGTACTTTGGTTCAATTAAAATTGTTAAAATCTATTTAAACTTACATACTGGTGCTGACCTCTACAGTAGCACTAAATAAATAACCAGCTGTGGCATTGATGCTGGTTATATACAGCTTTGATGGACTTACTTAACCAGTGCACAAATATCTGACTCTTAAGCTGTGAAATACTGGATATTTCCACACTTGCACCACTGAATCCCAAGGCACAGCATCAGGACACAGCTCTGCCTATTATAGCTTCCTCTCTTCCCAAAAGTTGCTCACCCAGGCATTATAAGATGTTCTCCCAATTACTCATGACCCTGTGGATTTCTGGAGCGATGTGTCCATCACAGCTTTCAGGGAGTTCCTGGTTCCATGTCATCTGGATAAACCCTTCCATCTCTGTCCCACTCCTATTCTCCTTATGAACAAATTCATTTCATCTCAATTTACAAAACCCTTTTATCGATACATTTGAGACAGGCTTACTATTCATTTTACACTTTCAACTTGACATAGAATTATTTCTTGTTCTTTTAAAGAGGGTAAAACGCAAGTTTTTATAATAAAATTAATAATAACATCAATAATAACAATAATATTTGCCCAGAAGGTACCTATACACAAAGAGCCTCTCCTATATTTAAGTACAAAGAAATCCACAGAATCATACTATGTACAACCTACAATAAATACTGTTTCATAATTTTTAAATTGTTAAAAGGAACAATTCTTTTAAGATTTAGCTCTCACGTCTGAGTCTTTGACTTTTGGGGGCTTGGCCTCCTCATGTTTGCTGCGTTGGGATCTGATCATCGTGATTCCGGCGATTGCGTGGTTTCTTCTGCTCCTTGAGTTCTTTCCCTCTCATAGCTCCCAACAGAGGGTCTTTGGGACTGGAGCTGCCCAGCTGCCAGTAGTCCTCACAGTACTGGTTGATGAGCCCCATCTCAGGTTGGCTCAGGATCTGGAGGAGGTCTTTGTACTGCCCTGCACTGGGGGTCCAGGGACTGGACTGTAATGGAGCAGCCACGGGGGCTCCAGATTCGGCCAGCACACTGTTGACCGCTCTGCTGGAAAGCACGATGAGCTGCAGGCGCACCAGCATGTGTTTGAAGTTCTTTTCGGTGGCCGTGCACTGGTACATGCCTGCGTCTGAAGGCTGCAGGGAGCGCAGGAGGAGGCCCTGTTCCGTCTTGAGGATACGTCCATCGGAGCGCATCTGGAAGGAGGGGAAGAACGTGAGAAGCAGCAACAACCCAGACCTCAGAAGCAGAACGCGAGAGGTAATTTCTTTAATGTCACTTTGTAGTCGCCAAGTTGGACTGGTTAAGAAATGGCTGTCACAGGAGGCTTTGCTTTTCTTCGGATGGATTTAGAAAAGTCCTCATGGGTTAAGAAATGGAAATTGAAGTGGTACCGTTACTCAGTTCACTTTTATCAGAAATAATGGGAAAACTTTTAGGAAGTGAAAGGGAAATAGCTAATGAATTAAAATTAGATTGAGTGTACATTTCCTTACATGTACTCACAAAAAAACGTTTTCATTGCGTTTCTATTTGATTAGGTTTAATATCATTTTTAAAATTCAGTTAGGTTAACTAGTATAAATTGCAAAATCGTCATGGTTTCAAAAATGAAACACTGAGACTATAGCAGCTCATTGTGAAAAAGATTTAAGGTACATTTTCCTCATTTAGAATATACATACCCTACATAAAGTGAACATGCTATTATGTTAAAATGACACAATTATCTATGAGCACCTCATTAAGACTACTGTGTATCAGTACAGCTCCCATGTCACAAACAAGATTAAATATTCAAAATTCTCAAAAGCCTTGCCAAAGTCAATCCATTGGATTTTGTTCAAGAATGAAACATGAACCAGAGGTCACAAATGAAACCTTTGGAGAAGTTCTTTTGAAACCGAAAAAGAGAAACTTTTCACCCAAAAGGTTGTGGAAAATCATGGCTTCTTTTAATAAATGGCTGAATGAGATGCTTGAATCAATTAGCTAATTGCAGTCAACCAAGCTAGATGGGCCCAATGTCCTCCTCTCATTTGTAACAATAGTTCTATTTTCATCTTCTTCTTATCCCTAAAAATATGAGCCCTTCATGTCCTGTGCCGTGGGACAGATTTTGTGAAGGGATGTTTCAAGTCGGGGATGAAAGCAGAACAGAGGAAATATTAAGGAAATGACGGAGCATATGTACATGCATCTTCAAGCAATCCAAAACGTAAATGTGAGTAAACTTCCTTTTTTGTGCTGGAGCGGTGACCACCTGTTTAAGTCTTCACAGCCCACAGCAGAACTGTTACAGGCACGTTTTTTGTCCATGGATTGCCTCATTGTTCTGACCAAAACACTCCACATTAGAGGCCTTGCTCCCAGTGCGTGCGTTGTTATTTTTGGACACGAGCGGAAAGTAAGTGCTTGGTCATGGCAGCCCAAGGTTCAGCAATCAGGGATGGCCATCAGGTTTGTTCTCAGGAAATGTGCCTGGAAATTAGCGGCTTTCATAAATGACATCAGACGGTTATTGGAGCGGAACGGTCCTCCCATAAGGCGCAGCACTCCCTTGTTTTCTTGACCACCAAAGATGGTACAGGCACAGGTCCTTTGTTCTTTTTGAGAAAAAGGATATTTTCTTTACCTCCTTTGGGCAATGACTAAGCCACTGTGTAGCTCACGCCAAGGTCTCCTCCTGGCAGTTAACTGTGCCAGTCAGTTCAAAGCCCAGCTTCCTCATTCAGCTGGGAACAGTACTGCTTCCCTCCCTGTTCCCCACCCAAAGTATAATATCCTAGTGAACCTACTCAAGTGTTCCATGTTAATATGACTAATAATATTTCTTAATCTTTTTTTTTATCAACAGTGTTGATATAATACATTACATACAACTCAAGGACTTGTTGAAATCCTTTGTTTCCTCTACCTGATGAAGAATACACACTATGGTACAACGAGGAACTGAAGTACATACTGAAAATGAGGTACATTCTGATATGTGCTGCTATGAAAATGTAGGCCAATAAGAGTGGTAGCATTTATAGTTGAAGGGAACAGTCAGGAGAAATGTGCAAGGAAAAGGATACATTGCTAACCTTTTTTAAAAATTTACAATGCGTAAAGTCTCTACAAAAACACTGTAGACCAATCTATCAATCCTTAAGTCTAGAATTTTCCTTCTTTCATTCCATGTTCTTTAGTGAGTGGGAGAGTTCCTTAACATACGTCATTCTAAGGACCTCGGTGCAAGTTATCTATTGTCTGCTGTGTTAAGACTGTTAAGTGCTGAGTGATGTTACCATGCCTTTATTTCTTTGATTAATACTGACCTTCAGCATACAGTTCACAAAGTTCATGCAGATATTGATACCAACAAAAAATGAAATGACACCTTTTTTAATGTCAAGAAGTATCCTTGCAAGAGAGGTCTCTCTCTCATCATGCCAGACTTCAGTCATATAGAGATACAGTATGCTTACCTCTTTCTTTCTCTCACTGTTCTCCTTCTGCAGATGCCACTTGACAGAAGCATGAGGAGACCTCGCCTGGCACTCCAGAAAAGTGCTACTGCCCTCCACTCCATATTGCACCATCTCCAGTGTGCTCTTATTGGCTGAAACACCCACAACATAGATTTCAGACACATTCAGCCTCAAGATCAATTTAGTCCATGTACTAAGACTATGCGCATCTTTCAGATCAGACATTCAACCATTTCTCGATAAGAGTAGGGAGTTATCCCGGTGTCCAGGCCAAATTTCCCCTCTCAGCCTTAATCTCCAAATTGTCCCCATGTATGATTGGCTTGTACTTGGCCTGCGATGGACTGGTGCCCTGTCCAAGGTGTACCCTGTCTTGTGCTTTTGTTTGCCGGGTAGGCTCCAGCTTCCCGCGACATCGTATGGTATAAAGCGGTTTGGCAAATGACATGACTAAGACTATCCATATTTTTTATATTTTATTATAATTGCTTTCTGATTGGTGTAATGTGTAATGGGGCTCATTTAAAAAAAACACAGTGTGTGGAAAACAAGGTTCACTGAAGAGTTTCTTCAGGAAAAAGTTTAATAGTTATTTGATTTTGCAATCACAAAACAATGATTAATATAAATGCAAATGAGAACCCAGGCTGAGCATTTCTGAAGATGAACATTTACAATTATTTTACCACACAAATTTGTGTGATTTTGTATTCCAATTCTCATAGGCAAAAATTTCAGTAAAAAGCACAAAAGACAAAGTGTGTTACAGGCGATTCTTAACACATGGACTGTTGCAAATGTAGTTTAGAACTGATGGTAGAGAAGGCTAACCTATAGACTTGGTTTAAGAAGACTATAGAGAAATCTGCTACATACCATTGGAGTTATAACCCCTGCACTGCCGGATGGGGTTTCCGTATTTCACATCTTGCCTTCTGCTGCGCCTGGAGGAGTTAAAGCAGTAAATATTTCTGAGAAATAAAGTAATGGTAAAAAAATCATTTGGAAGGGGGTCCCCATAAGAGGTAATGTTGGGGTTACATAATATAATGACAATGTCTGTGTCTAGTTCTGTTTACTTTGACTAAAACCATCTTGTATCTGTGTAGCTGAAATTTCAGGACACCTTCTCTCACCACTTGTGCTCTCAGTTCCTCTCAGAGAAGTAAAAAATCCTCTGGAGGTGGCTATACTGCCCCAGCAAGAGTGTAACACATACAGCCAAAATGTCAAGTGCTATAATGTCATGCACATGTTGCAATTGAGAATCACAGCACATGTTTTTTCCTCTAAACATAAAAACTCCAACACTGACTATGCAAGTATGACAATGGTTTGGCACAGGCATACAACTTAATTTTACTAGACAGCTCAGGCCTCAACCCAACCTCTCCAGAGAAAACCAAGAACATACTGTAAGACAGGCATCCAGAAAGGCAGAACTCTGGCTTTATTCTTTCTTGTTTACCTTTTGAGTGATGCTGAATACCGTGAGCAGGATTTCCCATCCCAGGCACAATAGGGATCCCGGGCCAGGCAGCAGTCGGCACAGGCTTCCCCGTAGACATCACACCGATGAAGGGCCAGGTGAGTTACCCCCGCTGTAGAAGAAACGTACAGCTGTTGCTGTAATAAAAGAACACAGATGCATTAGTAAAGGCAAAAGAACCCCTATATCTTGTGCTTTATTTTGGGAAGCTCCAAATTTCAGTTTAATGACTGCTGTTGTTGTGTAACTACCCTTGTGTTCATTATCAACTCATATTTGGAAGCATTATTATAATGCTTCTGAGTGTTTGTGCAGCCACTCTATAGGTATAGTAGTTTGTTCTTTCCCTTTGTACAGTACTTGCATTGTCACAGCTGACGTTTATACACTCTATGTTCCATTCTTTGACCTTAAATATGAAATTTAGTTTTACAGTAAAAGGGGAAACTTATTTTCCCCTCTACATTTGCTTACAGTAGTTTTCAGAAAGACATGTACAAGGTTTAATGGATTTCACAGCAGTAACAATAACTATCTGGTGTTGTGCAAGATCACAGATATCATGGTTTTACAATGAATTTTCTTTTGGAGAGAACCATTCAGAAAGTTGTGTAAATGACGGAGGCAGCATTTACTATTTCAAAGTTTGTAGGATGTAAAAAAAATGATGGATTTTGAAGCATATAAACACATTTACCCTTTTTGATGAAATTTTCATGGTTGTAATTGGGGTGGGTACCTGGAATATACAAGACAATTCTGTTTTTATACAAAAATAGGTTAAAAGCTCTGCACATTCATAGGTTTTTTTGTTATCTCATGATAATGCAGTATAATGCATTAGTAGAAATATGCTTATTAACATACTCATTTTAACTTAAATTTAATTTATTTGTGTCAAGGAGAAAAATGTGATTGTAGTAATATATGGTGTTTCAGATATATTGTTGACCTTGACAAACTTCAGAAGAGCATAATTCTCCCTTTTATTTTATTTAGCCAAGAATATATCCTTTGAGGTTGGCAGAATACAAGGCAGTAATAGTTAATAGGGTTTAGTTCTAAAAATACAGCTCAGTGAATCAATTGTCCTGGATAAAGAGAATCAATTGTTCCTTCAAGTGAATCACAGTTATGAAAACTTTTATATTATTTGGCATGTCATTAATACCCAGATTTCTGAAGAATCCAGATAAGATTTGTTCCCTTTCACTTTGACTGTTTCTAAGTATCTGTCTAGTTATAATTAGTTTTAAACACCTGACTGGTTTTTCTTTTGTGTAAATTCACTGTAAAATTTGTAAAAAAATAGCCCTCTCTTTTCATGCAAAAATGATATGCCTCATAGCCACTAGGATACATCTGTTTTACATTTGGTTTCAAACCTGTTATTTATAAAACTCAAACATTGGTTAAGCATGAACAAAATATCATCATTTATTAAAATATATCTGCAATGAAAGACTGTGGTTAAATGCTTATTTTCTCATCTGAGCTTTGCATTAAGAAAACTGTTTAATGCCAGATGGTATTTTTGGGTTTTGCAAAACAATGCAGATTGTCTGCTTGCAGATATTACTTAAAAATCATTTTCACAGTAAAGGGTTTTTATCTTCTATGCCTTGGTCATCAAAAGTCAAACTTCAGAGTGTTACTGTAAATATGAATTTCGGCCTAAACCCTTTCCAGTACAAGAATAAAAAAAACACAGCCTTACCTTGAAAACCTCCACCTCCTCCAGTATGAGTTCCTCAGTCTGCAGATCATCTTTTGGGAGCACAATTACTTTCTGAACAGTGCCTCGATCTGCAGAAGAATGGAAAATGTTGTAAGACCTACACTGGAGTAGATGCACCTTTCTCTTAAACAGATTATTCCTGTTACTGTACAGTATTTCTCGATCCTGTCTCTCATCCTGAATGTTTCTTTTTAGCTCTCACGTGTAGTGTCTTCTTGTATTGTCTTGCCGGCAAACCATACCAGCAAAACTAGCTTCTGCAAATCCCTAATCAAAAACACTACAACTTTAGAGAGCAGTATTATATTCATATTATACAAATACTCAACACATTAATACCTTAATTTAAACCACAACAATCTGTTGCATTTTCTGATTTTTAATCGTAACCTCCAAGAATACATTTCATTTGACTACAATTAGAACAGAAGCACTTGCTTTGTAGAATACATTACCTTGAATAAAAGCTGCACAAATTCAATATTGCCAGGCTTTTCAAAAAAGAACATTGAAAGCCTTTCATAAGAAACATTGGTTGAACAGTCAGTTCAGTTTTAAAAAGTGCAGACAGCTTGACTTTCTTGTCAGATAAAATTCATTAGTCTTTTAACTTCTAGATTCAACATGCAAGATCTGACACAAAGGCCCACACTGTACAAATGTAAATTAACACTTTTGTTTAAACTAAACCATGTTTAGGGAGAGTGATGTAATTTCTCTTTAAAGGCTCAATGCAATGTAACAAAAGACTTGGTGGGAATGAAAACTGCAAACACCAGAATAATGGATATATTGTAGCCTCTTATTCCCTAAAGGCATTTAAAAACTCTATTTGCAAAGACTCACATATGCTAAAAATGCTTGTTGCTAATTGTCCACATTGAATTTAAAAAAGTGAAATCCATTCATACTCTTCAAAAATTAATTATGAGTAAAAAATAAAACTCCTATTATGGTTTGCAGTATCAATCTCCCCTAGGCTGCCCTGGGCAGGGAGCATTCAACCTCTCAGTCAGTCTGTAAAAGTCAAGTTAATCCCCAGGATCTCAACTGCTCTGTCAAATCAGAGCCTGGGTGCAGAGTTGGACTGTCAGTTCTTGTTTTAAGGTAGATTATGTTATAATTTCACAAGGGCTTCGGTTCCTTAATGGCTTGAGTTTGAGATACAGCTCTTGTTGCTACAGGGCACAAGTGTTGTGCACCAAGATATGCTCAGTTTAGAGATATTCTAAATTAGAGATATTGGTTCCGTTTTTAAAAGGCGAGTACAATGTTGCTTAATAAACTGATATTTAAAAGGACCACCTTATCTGTCATAAGTTAAAAGGTCAACAGTCTCTATCCAGTTTTCATTAACAGCACATTTTCTTTTAATCATCAGATACTGATGGCTTATTTTAGTTGTACAAATGTGCAGACATAGAATTGATGTAACACACATATTAATGTTGAATACACTTGAATAGGTTGACTGAAACGCATATGCTTTTGGCCCTATCGACTTCTTTGGCTTTTTCAAGGTTTACCAATACTATGTTAAGTGAGGTAGAAATCTGGAAGATACAGTCAACGGACTACTTCTAACTGGTCCGAGCCTTTTGGTTCCATGGCATAGCGTTATAGTCCCTGACAGCAAAAAAAAACTTAGTAACTTAACAAAGAATCAGTGTTTTAAATCAGTATCTAAACGCCAGTGAAGACCAGAGTGACATCTTTTACAAGCTGTATCTGTGAACTCTCTGAAATTAGACATTTGAGATGGAGGCTGTTTTCCCCAGCTGTGGCTCCTGGCATGGAGACTAGCACCAGCTGGGTGAATAAAAGACCTCGTGTCAGGAACGAATTGAATTGTGATGCCCTTCATTTTGACAGTTGTTCGCCTTGTTTAATTTGTCTTTAAACACACCCTACTTTCAGGCCAATACAAGTGAAAAAGGAGTTTACCTGCAGCCGCAGGATGGCATTCGTTTTGGATCACTGAGGGTCAGGCATTTTAAACGGATTATGTCATCATTTTGTGATTTCTAGGTGGCTAGTCCCTGTACTGGAGAGCCACAATGGTGCAAGTTTTCTTTTTACTATTAAATTCAATTTCTGATCACCTTCATTGAGTTGCGCTAGATTTGCGCAGTCACGTTAAGAGATAATCAGAATGAAAACATCACCCTGTTGGTCTAAAGGACAACGGCTGGCCATTCCGGACTTAACTGAATCAACTAATTCAATAACTTGATGTTCATTCATGTGTTCCAATTCTTTAAATGCTAATGATTAAATGTTGACCTTTATAAATCATAAATTATTGTGGCTTTCCAATTCTGGTTTGGTCACTTTTGGATTATGTGTTCTCGTATATACATATATTTTACTTAAGCCCATTTTGGGAATAAAAGTAATGAAAACTTTTAATGATTTTAAATTGATATGGAGGTTAAAAACTTACCAGTTCCCAGGAAGAGCACTTCATAGCTCCCATCTGCTGCAGTGACTTGGTCCACAGTGATTGTGGTGAACTCATAATCTACGTTGGTTCTCACCACTAGGGGGCGCTTGTGCACTGGGTACACGGCATTGTACATGGTGGGATGGTTCCGCATGAAGTTAATCACCTCGTCAGGATAATCCTTGGTGGATTTCATGTTGGGAGTGAAGGTTCCTCCTGGGCACTGCAGATCAGACCACGTAGAGAGAACTTAGAACACCAGATCTCTTAAGGATTCAATTTAACATTCCTTTTTCAAACACAAGACTGAGCTCCAAGCTAAAAAAGGCTGCATTTTAATTGGTTTCACCCTTAGGAGAACTCTTAACATTCCCACTCCCCAACTCCACTACTGATTTGGAACCCACAAAGTAGACAACGATTCAAATGACATTTTTAACAACAATTTTCCAGTGTTGTCTATCCACTGGATTTAATGAGCTATAAAACTTCTCCACATGCTACTCCACATAGCACAAATAATGAAGCTGATGGTACTTAAAGAAAACAAGTTTTCATTTGAATCTTTGGCACAAATGGACCCTTTTGCAGCCAACCTGGAGAAAACAAGCTAAAAGTTGGATGAGTGTAACAAATGAAACCCTAAAACCGAGTCATGGGTTGCCAGTGCTTTATCCTTGGATAGACAAAGGGCTTCTGTTTCAAAAAAGCAAAGCTTTAAAGTTCCAAAACCTGTCTGGCATTGACTGTGCACTAGTGAGATCATTGGAGGTCTCATATCATTTAAAATTCACAGCTATTTCATTTTCATGTATAGCACCTCATTATTTTAAAAATAAATCCTAGTGAGATTTATACCTTCCTATAATGGGGCTGAAAAGGAAAGAATGATTTAAGTTTGGTTAGTGTTAAATACTTTTTTAAACACGTTGAGCAACTTTCAGATAACTGCAACAAAGCACAAAAAGGAGGAGTGTATATCCAGTGTATATACACAGTGTATATCCAGTAGGTTGGCCCTGTGTAACAGGTGGGGGGTGTTACGAATGTCTCTATGGAGATGATGGACATTTTCCACAGGTGTGGAAGAGATGAAAATAACAAATTTAACAATCAATGAGTTGATGACAACGAGGTTAAGATGGGAGGAAATAGTGAACTTACTGTCCCAGGTCGAGGATAAGGGATCTTCCCAGTGTAGGCTACCCATTGGTAGTTGGGTCCCTCTTTGTGAGCAAATGGTCCATTGAACACCATTCGGATATCTGCCATCGAGTAGACGCATACTGCTGAACCTTTGAACACTGACCTGGAAGGTGAAACCACAATGCTGTCAGTGTGTGCTGGGGTAACTGATCCATTATAAAAAGCACAACCATTGTTTTCTGTGTCTTTCCACACGCCATTCACTGACGACAGGAAAATAGGTCAGTGCTCATCTCTCACAGAAAGAGATGAATACAAGCTGAGCAGTCCATTCAGAACGGAGCAGAAATACAGTATGTAAAATGATTTCAAAAAACATCTCTATGAGAGACCTTTTCTCATACTTTCTCAAAATCAATTATCGTGTCAATAATCACTGCTGGTTTACTTCTTTTTTGACAGTTTAGTTACCCAGGCTTATTATACATGACAGCTGATGGCTTGCTGTTAAAGATATCCTAGGGAGAATAGCTAATTCACAGGAAGCTCACCTGTGGTTTGTTAGAGATTTCTTTTTGTTCTATGTAGTCTTAATAAACCAGGTTTTGCTTTAATTTCTAACTGCATAGCTTAATTTAACAGTGTTTTATTCATGAACTGCAAATGTAATGAGTTTATAATGTAAAATATTACTTTTAAAAGTACACATACCACTGCATATTTAGCGATCCATTTATTTATACACTCTTGAATTCATTTTCAGCCAAAGCAGAGAACAATAGCCAATTCAGTGTCAACTTCTGGGAAACAAGATCTCTTGCATGATGAGTTTGTAAGCCCTCAATTCATATCAGATGCCCAGATATTTAAGACAGTTCTAGAAATGTCTTGTCTGCCTTCTTTGATTCTTCTATTTTCTCAATTTTCAGCAGTGTACCATGTTCTTTTTCATCTTTCTGTTACCTTTGCAGTTTTCAAACTGGCCCACATGTCTTCACATGATAGTTAGGTTACTTAGGTTTTGATGAAACCTGTGGTCTGTTGTATAACTGAAGTTTGTAGTTAAACAGTACTGTTAAATGTGTTTATTTCTGTTACCTTACATTCTGATTCCGGGCATAAGGCTACTGTAGACTTGTTGCCTATAATCCTGTGTTTTGGAATGTCTGGTGAATGATATCTTCCCATATATCATTTAAAGTCTGATATGGAAGAAGCACCTATAAAGATCTTACACGGAAATCCCATATCAGCTCTGGGATAATAAGTAAGGCTCACATCCTGATACAGATGTCTACTGCCTAAACAAACCAGAAGTCCTCAGGTAAAAAAAAGTGCACTCAGTTTAGCTAGGAAACCATGAATCTAACTGAGTGTTCAATCTAAAGGCACTTAATATCCATCAACTACAGACTCAATGACTAATCAATACACGTATTCAGGTCTAGTAGACTAGTCTGCCTGGAATACCTGAAATGGACCAAATAAGGATGGTAGAAAGGATACTTGTTTTCATTTTTTATCTTTTATCTTAAGACGTTAAGCTTAATTTATTGAAATACATGAAACCCTTGACATTGATGTCAGGGTAAGCAACTTAAAATCCAGAAGCACTTGTTCTTTGTCAATTGATATGAAGACCTACTTACAACACTTAACCTAAAAAACCCAGAGACGTCAGTCCCACTAGGTGTCACTTGCCTGCCCACTGCAGCCTCAGAGTGATCAAACTGGGGTTAAAATGGGGTTGAAACCAAAAACACTGAAGGTACAGTCAAAAAACCGCAACCATCTACTGCAACTTAAGACAACATAGAGGGATACTTGTCACTTGGTCTTTCCAAACAATTTCACTGCCGGTCTTTAATACAGGCAGCACTTTATATTATATATTGATCCTGATAATTAGAATTTAAATAATTAGTGCACCGATGGTAACCAAATTGATTCTACAATGCGAAAGTAGTAGATTTGTAAGAGAGTCACAGATCTAGTAGCCTACACAAATAAACAAACTCTGATTTCATCCACAATATACATATATTAATGCAATCCCTGATCCCCATCACGCATGGGGTTCAGGGGGTTACCCGCGCCTGTCGACAAAGGGTAGACACATGCTGATCCATTCAGTGTGGCATGTGTGCAGCCCCGGACATCGGAGGGGCATCACAGACCTGTTATTGCTCCATCTCATGTGGCTGAACGCCACTAGTCCAAGGTCCTTCAGAGAATATGTTTAAGGCTAATGCTTAGAAACGTAAACTACTTTAATCATTATCCTGAGGCACTCTGGAAAAAGTTGATTCTTGCACACTGTGTGTATATTCTGTAAATTCATCAGAGAAACAAGGCGGTATGACAACCATTGAAAAGGCATTTGTTACCATACCAGTGGGCGTTTTAAAGCTTGGAATGTTCAGTCCATTTTCAGTGTTCACGGGTGATATCATGCAGACAGATTCCTGTGTAACCCAGAGCTGGCAGAAATTATCCATTGATAATTTAGAAGAAAGCACAATGGCAACTCACCCTGATACAGAGAAGACGCCATAGATGACTGGATTTTTGGTGTCCTGGGTCTGTTGTATGTAGACGTCTCCTGCCACACAAAAAAGAACCACATAAGGTGATCTATGTTATTAGGTGACAATACTGATGTATCACTGAGCTCATTTTAATCCAGACTACACAACAGATACTGCATTATTTCTGGCTTTGGGTAACAAAAGATTGGGTAGGGAGTTAGGAATTTTACAATCTAAAGAATTGAGATTGTCAGCCTAGTAGGACTGTAAGGATTACTGGAAGAGATACTCCATCAGCGTGCAGTCAGCGCTTGAAGATAAATGAACCAGTGAGACCATGTCTTTCTTCCAGGGAGTACCAGTTACAGCCCAGCATCGCACTCCCAAGTGAAGCCTGGCACTAGGCCCCAGAAGAAAGTACTAGAGAATCATTTCCAAAGAAATGTGTTAACCGCTCAGGCAGAAAAGCAAAAACAGAGTGAAAAGGGAGCACATTGTCATCATAAAAAATGGAAAAACAGCAAAGCATAGCTGTAAACCCTGATTTCAGCACATAGTCATCCTCTCCAGTTGTGAGTTCAGGGAAATGGGAATAATCCTATTTTGCATACAACAATCATTTATATATGCAGACATTCTTCTAGTAATACACAACTAACAGGTTTATTACATGCAATTTTCTGAACAGAATAGATACAGGATTATAAGCATTTTGAAAAATGCCTTGTAAAAATTATGCAGAAAAGAGATTTTTCTTGTCTATGCCCATATTCTCATCCCCTAAAAATGTGGTATCTCCGTATGTACAGTAATTAGGCTATTATTGTGAATATATATGTAAACAAAGGCATTTTGGGACCAACAGTAATAAATCAGACATACATTACAGTATTTTGTCTGCTAGTTTAAAATTCTAAACTAAAAAAAACAACAGACTGTCGGTTAATTGAGACTCAGGTAGGACATACTGCCATTGTAGTATGAATGGTCAACATTGAACGTATGATCGGTGGTCCTTTAACCTGAAAATCATGTGTTCTGCCAAAAATGTGTTGCCATAAGCACACAAATACTTACGGCATTATTTTTTTTACCTTGGTAGTGTTTGCAGGGTAATTATGTTTGACGGTGAAATAAATTTAAAATACAGTTATAGTGCAATTGTTTCAGTTTATCTCAACCGTAGCATTGGTTTTTACATTTGAGGAAAAGATAGTCCATCCCAAAATCAGCAATGAATATGAAATAGTAAAGTCTAATCTGTTTTGAAAATATTTCGGTTGTGACAAAAGCCAAATTTGATTATACAGAGAACAAACATCCTCCACAAACTTTCCTAGTAAAAACGTCAAGACAATCGACTGTAGTCAGACTCACAAGACAAATTCCGATCAATTCATGTAATGTAAAGAAGACATGCTTGTAACTTCAGTAATATGGAAAAAAAGGTAATCCAGGGATAAAAATGAAGACATATCTTCACCCTGTTCCCTTATATCAACAGGAGTTTCGAAACCTCCGACTTCAGGGTTCATAGTTTACAATTCAAAGTTTTTTTTTACTGACTGATATAAATAACAGCGAAATTACAGCAGAACCAGCAATAACAGCACAATACAATACAAATAATTGTGTATATTAATTTATGCACATTTAATAAAAAATGTTAAAAAGTGTGAAACTGATATTAATATTTCTTCCACATTACTGTATTGTTCTGTTAAAATTATCCTTTTGTACAAAATAAATTGCTAACTTTGTACAGATGCATTTTTAAGATAAATCCTAAGTCTGTATTAACTACCTCTATGCCACCATGGGCTCCTTCACGAGAAGCCTCAGCTTTAAACCACCGAAAAGACTCGCTATCTATTTCCTGGATTGTATGCAGTTGTGGAAACAAGAAAGCAGAAAAATGAAATATGGTTCATAGTGAAGGTTTCAGGCTCATGTACAAGCTGAATTATATTTAGGATGTTGTTAAAAAGAAGCCCTGAAATGTGTTCTCAGATAACCATCATTATTAATAAAACATCACCCAGAGTGAAAATTCGTGGGTGTTGAGTGAGAGCATCAGGTCTGTCCGGCAATCTCAATTACACTGGTGTAACAGGAAGAAGATTGACCGTTTCAGGCAACTTGTCAGGGAAGTGAGGATCAGAGATCTCTCCAAGCTGATAGTTCCTATTTTACTTCTTCCAGTCCACAATCATACTTTCTGACTGTGTCCTTTCAAGGGGATTCAAAGGCTCCTATATTAGATAGATATCAGAAAGCCAGATTGTCCTTGAAATAGGTTTACACCTTCTCCCAACACTCAATAACCAACTAAGTTGTTTCTAAACTGCACTATTTGTTTACAGATTCCCACATTCCACACTACAGGTTAACATCTCTTTAGCCCGATTTTCACCTCCATTTATCCATAAGGACCCACACAACCCCTTTTTCTTGTTCTGCGGATTCTCATATTCCTGGTCTCTACCTCATTCCTCCACATACCGTAAGGCTGCTCCACAGCTGAAAAGCAAATGTACTTTGTCCTAAACTTTACCTGTTTCCTTGCAGCTCTCCTTCTTAAGCTGCTCCTCACTCTAGCCTACATACTGTACACACATACATATGTAGGAAGATACACATGGTCAGTCTGCCCCTAATTTAATGTCCTATTTGTCTCAAAACACCTTAGTTCAACTGAAAAAATCATGAGGTCTAACTGCAGATTTTGTGGGGTACAATCCAAAAAAATCTGAAACTTTGAACAAGCACGTTCTTATATACTATAATAAAACAGCTTTTGTTATTTGCTCTTTTCTAAACAACTGCATTATAGTTTGAAACTATCCACTATATAAAAATCCACTGTAGCTTTTACTTGATAAATGTACTCATTTTAATCTTGATTTGAGATATTGTTAAATTCCATCATTGCTATGTTGGATTTGTTTTACTGCATGAGCTCAAAATGTTCTCATGCAGCCGTGAAACTCAATACGTTGTGAAAATATCTAACTTGCCACATGAATAGGAGTAAAACCTAACATATTTGACCAAAACATATTGTACAAAGCAATGCTTAATTCAATTCCCTTAATGACGGATCAGTGAGAAGAAAGTATATACTGTAGCTTTTAGACAGGCGTTTGTCTTTGTGTTTGTCCCTTACTCTTGTTAGATGATGACACTAATCTGGGCAGAAAAGTATCTGCTTGGCTGCACTGACTGCAGCTGAAAAGTTGCTGGCACTGTGTTAGAAGCCTCTCCATTCTTTCTACGGGTATCATGGGATTCTGGCTATCTTGATGTTATTTATAAGAATCTCTCAAGTGCTAGGATCCATGGTGCCGGGGGGGGGTTTAGGTTGTGGACTACTGCCGACAGTCAAAGCCTCATTGCAGTGTAACTTTCTAGCTTCTTATCCACATTTTAGGGTCCTCAAGTAGAAATGTGGAAAGGGGGACAAGTAAAGGGATTTTGGCGCAGTGGGGAATTGTTATGCTTTGTCTTGTCCTTTGGTATGCTTGAAAACTAAAAAAAAAACATTTTTTTCCCTACCACAAAGATGCATGCCTCTATTAATTAAGCTGAAGAAGGTTGTTTCCAAAACTCTTTTTTTTTTTTAAAAAATATTTTGGTATTGGTTTACTCATTGTCCCAAGTGCAAGCAAAGAGAAACCGACTGAAGTAAAAAAAATGTTGAAGTATTATATAATAAATACTTCCAGTTAGGTTTTGGCATTAGTGAATTTGTTATTGTTGCATTAAGTATTGTTGCATTAATTTCTGAGAAGAGAGACAGGTATAGCGAGTGGGGAGGGGCAAGAACAAGAAAAGGAATTAACATTTGGCAAACAAAACAGAGAAATTCATAATATATCTGACGCCAGCTTGACAGACCTCTGGGCTATAGACGGAAAGAAAAAAGAATAAAAAGGGAAACTTGGAATGTGCTACATTATTTAGTTATCTTAGGATTTCTTTTGGTGTGTCCAAACAACGATAAATTCTAGCTTTGCTAGTACTTGTTTCCTTTCACCCTAAACAGCTTTAAAAAACAGAGGATTAAACCTGTGGACAACTGGCGGGTAGGTCTTTGAAATCTATTCCTACAGAATCACATGAATATGCATCTAAATTATCATTCATATTTTACATTAACTGGACTCTCCATCAGAGCGAGCTTTTGAAAATCAACTTTTTCATTGTTTTATTGTTTTATTGATAGAAAAGACAGCTACTTTAAATTAAGTGAAAGTCTTTGATAGCTTGTGTCATAGTGGTGATTTGTGTTTCTGGAACCACATCTATACAAACTGCGTGCCAAGTCTTTATTTAATTTTGCAGCCTTTGTCATAATTTCATTTTGAGTGTACAGTATTTAATCCAAATCAGGAGAAGCACAATGTCCATGTTTTTGGTTCTTTACAAAACCTCAGTCATCAGCCTTCACAAATACCCATAATAATAAAATCAAAATACTGAAATGCACAGAGAGAGACAGTGGAGGAACGCCGTTAAAGATGATAAAATTGAATCCGTCATGGCTAGCTTGATCTGTCAGATGAGATCAGATCTTACATTTGAAATAATTATTACTGCATCACTGCTATAAAAACAAACAAAAACGAAAACATCTGCAATGGTGATATGGAAAAAAAATTACAACATTAGACAAACCTCCAAATCTAACTCCAGCATGATAGAATTCTATAAAAATATCTTTGTATCTTAAGGAATAAGATTAAAACGCAGCTTATACATGCAAGTTAATAAGTCCAAAATGATCTAAGCCCAAAATTGCTTTCCCTCCTGCTTTTGTAAGCAATAAAAACTAACTATACACATTTTTTGTTTCCTTAAAAAGTAAGAATTTATTTCTTCTGGAATGCTGCCCATTCTCAATCGCGGCCTCTCCCCAGCAAATTCTGAATCAAGCTGATACTTTTTAGCCGTCTCGCGCTGCCTGTTCGGGCACATTCGGCAGCTCTGCCTGAATCAACTAAGCTCTAATAGTGGCGTCCTGCAGACAGGCTTATTCTCTTTTCCCTCTGGGGTCCTTTCTGACACCATGCTATTACCACTTGCCTGGATTAACTCCTGCCTGGCTACCCTCGTCTCGAAGGTCGTGAAGTTTATGCAAAATGCATGTGCAAATTGACAAATTCCTGTGGGAAAGCACAGTAGCACTTTAACTTCCAACTTTACGTTACAAAAGACAGCAGTGTTGGCTTTTTTAGGACATAGGCTAAACATAAGTGAAAATGTTGAGTTAAGGAGAAAACAACACATTTTTCACACAATGTTTATTTCCGCTGCTTTCCAGTCATATAAAACAAGTCCTTTAAATTTCAGCTCAATCAATTCTTCTGAAGTTTAAACTAAATTGGTAAAAAAATATACAATCCTTCAACGATTTAAAAAGTTAGCCCCAATATTAGTATTAGTGGGCCAGAGTAGTTCTTAATATTTGTATATATTTCAAAAGCGTAATACAGTGTATGCAACTGTATACCAAACACGCAATGCTTCACCATGTACACACTCTAGGTTCTTGCCTACAACCCTCGTCCTATTTGGAGTCTCAGCCAACAAAATAACTTTTTTACTAAAAGTTAGTATTGGCAACCAGTGGTGGGTTAGTGTAGTGGGTAATTCTTTAGACTCTTGACTGACAAGTTGTGGGTTCAAGTCCCCATTGCAGACACTGCTGCCGTACCTTGAAAGAGGTACTTTAGCCTTGCAGCTCCAGACCACCCAGCTGTGGATTTGGGGACCAGCATTGTTGGGGGCCATGCCCTGTTCTGGACTGGATGTCATATCCAGGGGTGAGTCATGTTCTCTCTACTCTGCTTAACACTACAGAAACCAGCATGAGCTCTAGCCTAATGAGTCACTGTGACTCTGTGATAGACTTCACCTCTTTTACAGTGTGTAATTAATTTTCCTTTCTTCATGTCAAAGAACACTTACATGGAGAATCTTTATATTCTTGCAAGTCCTGTTGCTCTTCTGTGGGTCAGATAATGAACAACTCAAAATGTGTAGCTTTATAGAAAATTACAGGATAGACTGTATGTGACATATGTTCTTTGCCAAAATGGAAGATGACCGTACAATAGTGAGACCCGTATAAGACAATCAATGAGGCATGTTTGAGAAAATCTGAAATTTAAAAAAACAGCCTTTTCTACCTCCTTCTACAAATGTTACTGTGAAGTTGCTTTGACTGGCAGCACAGGACTATCACGCTAACCATGGTGCTCTGCTGGGACTTCTGATATGTTGCTTTGAAATGGTGGGCTGCATCTGTTCATTAACAGCTTTCTAGGGATCACACTAAACTGCAGAGTTACAATTTATTCAATCATGATTCAATGAATCAGTGCATTTTCAAATCAGTACCTGTGCCAGGTTTAAACCACCCATCAGAGGTAGTCCCTATAGCTGACCTTTGTAAATGAAGACTAAATTAAAATCAAAATAGGCACATTTATTACAGTGTGCTGTAATCACCTGCTCAGATTCTGGAATTAAAAGTTTTCACAGATCATTCCAATTTAGTTGGCCCACACACTTTTGCTATATTGTGTTACGCAAGCTTACAAACACCAAGCAGATAGAACAAAGCTTGGTGTTTGTGGCACAGCAAACACAGTGCACATTTGGGGCTTTAATAAGAAACCTAATTCATTATGGTTCATCAGACTCAAACACACTAATGGGATTTAAAGTATCATGCTGTGAATAGGCCAAAGAGTGAATAAACAAAAGACTTGTGAGCCTCACCTAAGAATGCTTAAACAGCACTTAAATTATTTCAGTACAATAATTTGCAACATTCCATGTGGTTTTACATATGCCCTTTTGTGCTAAGCACATTCCAAAATACCAGCATCTACCACTAAAACTTTATAAAATGTTCTAAACCAACATGACATGACAAATATGTCTTTTGGCACCTACGTCTGAGTTTTACATTTAGTAAAGTGAAATTACAACTACATCATCATACAATATTAAGGGAGTATGAACTCAATTTCAAATGAATAGGAGGAAGGCAGAATTCCTACACAAGTACAAAAAAACACTTTGCGAATTACAATCACTATGTCCCAACACCAGCTGCCACGTTATTGTCACATTTTGGAAACCACTTCATTTGTTTACAAAATATGAATCTGAAAGTTGCGTACAGCAGCCAAAAACTGATATACTGGCATAAGACTTACTTAGCCATGTAGCTAAAGTGTTTGTTAATTATATTAGGATAGAAATTCATCATAACTTAATAAAAGTAAACTGAAGGTGTAAACAAGCACTTTTGAAACAGTGTCCGGAATGGATGTGCCCATAGGTCTATACTTTCAAATCTAACATGATATTTTTCTGGAGCATGACTAGCCATATATTAAACTCTGAGAGTCAGTTAAGCTCTTCCTGAACCACATTCTGCAAGTTCTAATTTAAAGCAGGAATGGAAATAAGATAGCAAAGCACTACCCTAGAGATGCAAATGAATCAGAAATTCCTCTTTAGGAACAGAGCACATTCTACGTAAGGCCTGGCAGTAACAGCTAGACATATAACTTTCAGTCTTTTAAGTGTTTCCAATCACCCTGCTCTCCTACAAAAAAGGGGAGCTATATGTTTCAAGCTGCTTGAGACAACATCTCTAAAATATGTGTATGTGATTCTCATTACTATCTGCTTGTCAGTAGATGCTCAAAGGTCTAGGGTGACATTTGGAAATGAAGTGCATTATTTGGCATTACCCTTGGGGGAGACGTTCAGAATGGTAAACGCCATTCTCGCCATCAGAAGGTAAGTATGGTGAAGCTCTAAAAAGGGGGCACTACATTTGTTACAGTTATGTGGAGGGTGAAGTTGGGGGCAAAATAGAGGACAACCTGAAAACAAGTGCCGTTCGGCAGTCAGTACCCCCCACTTATCCCTCAGCTGATCACCACTTGGCAGCAGGCCCAGATAAACGAACAAGTTTCAGACCAGCTGGTGGAATTTCAGCCTTTTGGATCCATTCATTCAAATTCTCCTCTGGGGATGGAAGAGCGAGGGAGCGAGAAAATACCAGGAGAAGGGAGTGGGGAGGGCTGTGAAAGGCACGATCACAAACATTTTGTGCAGTTGGATTGATTTGGCCTCTGCGTGATCCATGTGTCCAATAACAAAACAAAACGTGATCTGGTAGATGCGTCAGTTCTTTGTAACGTGATACAAAAAAGAAAAAAAACCTCACTCTATTTCCCTGGAAAACCTTATTTCCTGTTTCTCCTTCAGTACTACAATTTTAACCTTCAAATGCCCATTCAAAAGACAATCCAATGCATAACAGATCTGGGGTTACAGTGCTGTACTAAAGGAAAACTTTACCAAGTACTAAAGGAAGTAGGAAGTACTACAATACTAAAGGAAAACTTTAGTTCCTGTTGGTCATTGTTGACTTTATGTTCAAACATTGGTCATGCCCTGTTCAATCTCAGTGAAAGCTATCTTGCAGAATCAAAATATAGGTGTGGGGATTTTCTTTTTATAAGAACACAAGCACGTGAGAAAGGTTACACATGAGAGCAGGCCCATCTAGCCTTTTTGTAGTTAGTAGCTGAAATAAATTTGGGTATTGGCTTCAACAACATGGCTGACATATCAACAAACGTTCATGTAAAGAAGCAGTCATTATAAATGAGCTTCCAATCAGAAAAAGGAGGCTGCAGAACATAGCCATAGCAATTCATACAGAAAGAAATCAAGAAAATGATATTGAATGATAAAAAGTGGATACTTCTTTTCAAGCACAATGTACCACAACACTGGCTCTAGTGAGGCCTTTCACACTGTTTCTGCTTGTTGTTATTCAGACAGATTAGAGTGACTAAGCCAAAGACAGTAAAAGAGGACTGAGCTGGATGCTGGAAACAAATTGTTAGCAGCACTCCTGTTTTTCCAGTACTAGACACATGAAGCACATGATCTGTGTGCCAGTTTGGGAGCAGTGCTGTTTGGGTAACATCCAAAGTCTTTAAAAATGTGCTCAAAAGTTATCAAAACAATGATACATATTTCATTTTGCTATATTGGATTTTATTTTTAAAAAATGCCTTAGGCCTTAGCTGTAATTTCTGAAACAGAGATGTTTAGATCACACTACATAGACTGTTTTAAAATAATTACTGAAAATATACTCTGTTAAAAGGAAAAGGGGAAGTTGGGTAGTTGACTGTTGAGGAAGAGAGGTCTACTCACGAAGCTCATCAAAGTGCGTTTCAATCCCATCTGCCCCTGGAACAGAACAGATGAGTCTGGCCTTGAGGAAGGTGCTCCACTTGTTCACCAGACAGCAGTGCCCACCATCGTCATTCTGAGAGACAGAAACCATGTGGTCACATTACACCTTATAATCACACAGTAGCCACTAAACTCATACGTGACCAGATATACAGACGCATGCATTCAGTAACTAATACAAAGACATACAAGTGGAAATGAGGATACTTCAATGTCATTTAAACTGGACATGTCTCCTTTCAAGTAGTCATTACAAGTTTTAAATGCACTGTACATCAAAAGCCTCTTTCTTTTTAGACCAAGTTAGTATTTCAGGCTACTGTAAAATGTCAATTTCTGTAAGTTGTGATTAAGTCATAGTTATTTCCTCAATTTAACCAATCTTCTTTGCACCTCTGTTGTAGTTGGACTGATTATAGTCATTCAATGTGTTTGAAAGATTTATCACGTTGTAAGAAATGCATAGTTAAATGCAAAAATATAAAGGAACACTAGAGCATCTTTAAAACAGATTAACATGGTGGCTTGCAGTTTCCAAGCCCACATTATAAGGACATTTCACTGCTACAATGCATTTTCTAATTCCAAGACAGAACCAGATGAGGCTTTTCCCCATCTGCTGTGGACACAAGCCAAATTCCTGCAGAATATGGATGAGTAAAGTCACTAAATATGATTTATCACTTCAGTCCTTTCACATTTCAGCCAATAACATACTTGCCCTCTGAAACTTACTTAGCCTTGATAAGGAAGGCGTCAGAAAACACTATCTGAAGTATAAGTTTAATGGAAAGAACTAGTGAATTGAACAGCAATATAAACCAAGACCTCTGCACTCAAACCACTGAAGCAATATCCCCCAAGAACAGTCCAAAAGAAAACAGGGAAAATTAAACGTTTATACCGAAGGTCCCGAACAGCCCTACTTTTATAAACAACCAGTGAGAAACTGCAGAGGTTGGAGCACGAGTGATGCAAGCACAGCCAGATAAACAGCACTCTGTGTAAACTAACACCATCAAGCTGCGCAAGAACCTCTCATTGCAGGTTTATAGGAAGGGACGACATTGTGGTTTGTTTGTTTTTTCTTCATTCCTCTTTTTATAGAGGGGAGCCGGAAATGTTTGCATCAAGAGATTGTTGTGAAACGTTTGATTCATTGACAGGTCAAAGGGAGATGGTTTTGGATAGCAGCCATGTTTAGAAAGAATCTTTTCACTTTCAGTACTCCTTAAGATCAGGACTCGTTGTATGCAGGAAGATTGCTGCACTGTCAGTGAGGAAGGGTGGTCCAGCTGCCCCTTTCTCCATTGAGGAAAAGGATTGTTTACTGACATGCTAAACATCTCTGGACCCCCATATGCGTAGGTTACAAAAGTTAGTTTCCATGATTGGGACCAACTTGGTGAAACTGCACACAGGATTTCCTTACTTTCATAACTGGTCACCAGTGATTCAAAGTCAGTGTCTTGTCTTATGATACAGAAAACTCTCTTTGCACATTATTGGTTCTGCTGACTAGTTTGCCTGATAATATAGTTTTTCTTGAGATTTAAAAAGTCTAATAAAACACCATTTTAGGAGTTAGGACTGTTAAGACTATTTAAAGAAGCAGTTTACAGCAATTACAGCAAAACTGGTATCTGTTTCTTCAGGAATTTTGATTTACTGTTTAGAAATAAATACTTCAGCAACTTTGTGTTAATATACTATAGCAGTAATGGACATTAAAAAAATGTTGGATATACTGTATATATACAGCAGGAAATAATTTCTAGAAATAATGTGCAGCAGATCAGGAAATTGAAAAGAACATACACTGTATGTACTATACTGTATGTATTATAGCAAAATAAAATGCTAAACTCATTATTCAAGTTAATTCCTGTTTAAAATAACATGGAACATTAAGAAAAAGAAAAAAAACAATAAATAAAACACTTTTACCATTTGTAAATTTTCCCTGAGGGTTTTGTGCATATTTAACATGTTCTAATGTTATGGTACAAGGCATGATCAAATTACCTCATTTTACGCACAAAAGCAAGGCAACCTGAAATTATTTTCTTGTGTTCAATTAAGGAACATTTTTTAAGTCAAAATTAGAACTGCCTCAGGCAGCTTCTACATTTGCAAGATTTGTTGTTTCAGGCTGTTTTTCAGTTTTCGCTACATTCAGTTGTAGGAGAATTAAGACACCCGACTTCAACATACCAGACAAATTCTACCAATGCGTGACTGGGCCACAGGACTCTGACCCATCTCCGAAGACTTCTCCCGGAAGAAAAAGTAGAGTTTATCGTCATTTTTCTCAGCGCTGTCAGGGATGAGGCGAGCATGAACAAATGCAGGGTCTGAGGAAGACACAAAAGAGGCAGGTGTCAGGGGGCATGCAGGTGATAAGAAAGAACGAAGCAGTCTTAAGTGTTACAGAAGCTGAATGATTTCTTTGGGAGAAAAAGCCTCTTATTTAAAATGTTGGAAACTACCTCAGGGAAGATTAATACTGAAGATCTTCTGAAGAACAAAAAGAAAAGCAATTTTGTTAAACCTAACAGTCAAAGGACTTTAACTTTGTGATGGGAAACAGTGGTTCCCAAAGGTCTCCTGGTATCCTCTACATACATGAGATTAATTAAAACAATAATCTGACTAAACAAATTAGTCAAATTATAATTTCTGCAGGACATAAGCAGCTGTTGATTTCCAGACAGCTGCAAATTCCACCCTTTCCTGTCATTAATCTAAACATTGTGTGTTTTAATTTTTATTATTTACATTTAGTTTAACCTGCTGTACCTTAATTATTTCACGTAATTGTGTAGAAAAATAGTGCAGTCTGTTATGCAAAATGTCTCTCATGAAAACTCAATATATATACAGTACAGCAGGTGATAACAGGTGACACAGTGGTCTAGAATGTGCCTACATAGTCACACCCAATTTGGTTCTTTATATGCAATATTAAAGGAAAACGAGCTGTTGTAGAGCTAAACAATGAAGGCAAAGGTTTTCCCCAGATGAGACGCACAGGCCAAAATCATTTTGAAGGACTTTTGGAATGGAACTGGATTGTAAGCCTTTGCTGATTAATGCTCTAGTATCTGGCTTCACACCCATGAGTTGAGAGCTGAAGGACTGATCAGGGCTCCCACAGATGAGGTGACAATTTAATATGACCAACCACCTGTCTGCAGGATGAATAAATTATACTTAATTAGATAAGAGGATTATTGAGAAGGGCAGGAGGAATTGGCTGCTTGGCAAGAAAACACTATCTTGTCATCTGTCCATCAACAATTTATGTGATTTTCAATTGCCACTGCATATCGAACAAATTTAAACAGTATACAAAAAGCTAAATATATAGATATCCCACTTTTCTGAATTATTAGCAACAGGTGTTAATGTACACTTTGTAGACAGTTACAGACCCAATAAAATAGGAATTGTTTCTACTGAGAAAGCCGCATCTATACTCAAGCTACATGGAAACCCGAGTGTCCACATTTTGTATTGAAGTTAACAAACCTATAGTCAATAAATGAAAAGTGGCAATCCCAAATATATTGAAAGGCTTGTAGTATATGAGTCAAGCTGCTAAATTTAGACAGTTACTGAAAACACAGTTACAAGTTACAAAATGCAAGGAAAACTGGAGCCATTCTTCTTAAACCTCACAACGTTAATGGGCACTTGTACCATTTAACCATCTGGAGTTGTACTGGTCTGTGCGCATGGCTGTCTGTTTCCCCAGAGTGCGGAAAATGGCAGAATCCGTCCCCATGAAGTCGATGTAAACTCCTGCGTAGAGCTCACCATCTATACAAGGAGACAGAGAAGGACATAGATCAGAGTTCAGAACACACTTCAGCTATGGAATCCAAGGAGAGGAGCCAACTTCTTCGGCTCTTTGATATTCAAGCGCGAGCACCCTGGGCACAAAGCAAGAAAGATCCTCTTACATTGAAGGCCATCGCCAAACACAGGTGCCCTGTCCATCGCTGTGTCACACTCCCCGGACTCAACTGAATAGTTTCAGTGTGTCATCACTGGGATTTCTGTGTCAGTTACTTCTTTAGCACTTGGGCCCACATGGGAAGGATTGAATTAAATGGCTGCGTTTCAGATGCTAGTAAACCCCTGTGGTGCATCATTCATGCAGAGAATCTCCATTTAGGAGAAATGTTAGCAGTTAGGAGAACCTAAATGGGCTCTGTCTGGATACATGTGGTCTTGCATTTGTCTCCTTCACATTACTGCAGTTGTTGTTTTTTTTCCAATTATGCTATATCCTGACTTATTTAATTTAATTCTTTAATGAAGAATGTTTTTTTTATTAAATCTAAGCATTTTAAGTAAACATGTATTCATGACACAGATTTACACAGAAGTAAATAAATGCAATTTCAAAGGATGGTACTGATCAGGGAATAGGACTGACGTAACTGCTACACCAGCATTCAGTGATCTAATATAGTAAGGTATCCATGCCATGTCAGAGCCCTTTAGGGGTCTGAGATCATTAAACTGCAGAAGCAGGCATGTGTGTTGGTTATGTCTATACTGAGCTGTGTAGCTCCATGTCTCTAAGAAATAACCTACAGTTGTAAACTGTCAGAGGTTCAGCCAAGCAGATCCAGAGAATGTATAGAACAGTTGGCTTGGTCAGATGGAACAGCACACTGTAATGTGCAGGGCAAGGTGGCTTAAGTGGTCAAGGGGAGGCCAAGATTCAGCCTTGTTAAGCAGCAGGAGCTGCCTGGAGGAGGTTAACTAGCAGCTGCCTCAGCTCAGCATCTATGAGCAGGTGTCTCAGCATGGCAGTGAATGGAGTGGTGCCATTTGTGGTGAGGAAACAGTAAGGAATAAGAACTGCAGTCTTTAAAGATGAAACCAAATTCTTTGCATACTCCTGCCATTCTGAAACACTTGACCATCCTTGTCCTCTTGCCAGACAGCTAGCCATGAAAATGGCGATTTGAGGTGCAAAGATGAAAAGGGGAGGAGGCAGCAAGCTGGGGAGCAACATGTGTAATCATTCACAGAACTTTGTTTCCAATGCGTGCCCATGTTGTGCCCCTCAAGAACTCTGTACCTAATCCCAGCGTTGAATCCGATTAAAACAGACGGAGAGCAAATTTGTTTAAATCACGGTCATTTGTTCCAGTCTGTTCAGTTGGGACTGCATTCATGTGGAAAGGGAGAAGGGTACAAATCTGACAATCTAGCCTTTTCATATTCAACAAGTAAGATGGACTGATAAATGCAACAGCTACAGTTAGCCTTCCCAGTTGTTGAAAACTGAATATTATTATTAAAAAACTTTACCTTCTTATGTGTTAAAGTACTGTGGAGATAAACAAGGAAGACCAGAAAGCAGTAATAAAGAATATTGATCATGTAGGCCATTTTGCAGAGAACAGGGCAGAGTTAAAAAAATGTTTTTGAAATGCCTGTGTTATGCTGTAAGACCATGCTTTTGTGCAAATTCCTTCATCGCATCTATTTTAAATAGCAGGATCTGAAGTGGTTACATTTGAACTGTATTTTTCTCAAAGGACACATTCTAAAGGCCATTTCTATCCCTTTTCATTTCTTTCTAGACCAATATAGATAAATTAAGACATAACGTCATGAGAAAAGTATGATAAAAATTCTGTATTAATATATCCCGTGGGAAAAAATGTAAAATCAATTTTCCAAGTTGTCTGTTTTGCCCGAAACACCACAATGTTTTAGCAGTGCTCCATTTAGGAGTCTACAGTAAGAACTGAGAGTACACAACTGGCATGATGGAGACTGGGAAAGAAGCTATTACAGCACTCCTTAGGGACCTAAAATTAATGTCTGAAATAGAATTCTCTTTTCATAAAATGTGATTTCTTTATAATTGTTTGAAAGAACCATCCCAGACAGGGAATACTCACTGATCAAAGCAGACACACTGTTGAGTTTAGGGTCATATGAACATTTCCCTTTCCCTGAATCCACTTTGCCTGGCTCCAGGCGGAAGATGTATTCCTGGAAAGAAGAACACAGACTACAATCTATAAATACTTAAACAGTATACATTAGGCAAACATTATTGATTTGGTTTTATGGCAATATTAGGAACTCCTTAAGCTTTTAAAGAGACTGTTTATGGAGAGCTGCTTGTTGGGAGATTTTGTAAGAACCCCAGTTTCTGTGTATTAAATGCACAGGACTTCTGGACTTAGCTGGACGCAGCAGAGCTTATCAAGTCTGAAGTGGCCAGTTCGTCATGTTCTTTGCCTTTGTCTGATAGTTTTTAGATGTTGCATCACTAACACACAGATTAGGACTAGCAGCAGAAACAGTCATCCAAAGTGACAAGTTTTGTGAGTTCATTGCTGATTTGCTGATCCACAACAAGTCAAGCAAAGACACAATAATAAACAGTCTTGCTGAAGCTTCATGTATTCTGTAAAACTGCTTACTTGGGGAAAGCAATACGTTTCACTCAAGCAAATAGGGGAAATACCTAAAGCTTTGACTTGGTCCTATAGTTTTAATTTAAATGCCTATTCTGGGCCTATTGACATTTGAAACCTCCGTCCTTGCTTACAACAAACTGAATGAACTTTCTGTGCTGTTTAGAAACGTTTCTTTTGCACATAACTAAACAAACTCTATCTTGTAATCATTTTGCTGTGACATTTTCTACTTGTGTTTCATATAAAACCTTGTTTATATAGAAGGTTATATATACAAAGAATTCTATTACTCATTGTGACCAAAAAGATCAACTTTTAACTTGTCCAGAGAACATTCTTCCAGTAGTCTTGTGGATTGTCCAGGTGCTCTTTAGTGACTGTGTGATGGGAGACAACCTTTTTAGAGAGCAGTGGTTTCTTCCTTGCTATCCTCCCATGAAAACCATTCCTATTCAGTCTTTTCCTGATGAATGAGGCGTGAACACTGACATTAGCTGAAGCGAGAGAGGCATGTGAATCCTTCGATTTCACTCTGGGGTTCTAAGAGACGTCCTGGATGATTTTCCAGGTGGCACTTGAGGAATTCTTTGCAGGATGACAGGCAATGTGCAGAGTCATTATGATCTTGAATATTTTCCATTTGTCATCTGTTTGGCAGCGGATGGTCCCCAAAATTTAACAAGTTACAAGTAACAAATGTTTTTTTTTAGCCCTCTCCATAGTGATAAGCATTAACTAATCTTTTTCTGAGGTCATTCAAATTTGAATTCAAAGGTATTGACCATTTTATAGGACAGATCTGGCCAAAGTCAGTCCTTGGTTTCTTGGTTACCCAATTTTATAACTTACTGTAAATATCTTCTTAACTATGCTAAGTAAAGAAGGATTCACTTTTAAATATACTGATTCTTAATAGTTTTTTTTGTATTTTACCATTGTATTCCAATAAACACTGAGTTGGCAAATATAAAACCTTTTCAGTTGTTAAAGAAAAGACTGAATACAATTTAACAAGGGTTTCATGGCAAGAAATTGTAAATCCCATAATTATGGGGGCACTCTACCCTGTACTCAAACTTCACATGGTGGTCATCACTAATGCTCTTTTCCCATCACATCAACTCTTGATAAAAATATAATCTTTTTTTCATATTTACATTAAAAATAAAAGATTATTCAGTGCTGTGAATGAAATCTGTAATTGGAACCAAGGCATTTTAAGGGGGGAACTTTAACACTATTTTTATATTTCAGGATCAGAAAGAATCGGCATTGATGAGTGCATTTCAAACCACAATGAAAGTATAATGTACACGTACTGTAACATGTAAAATCTCCCAACTTACATTACAAAATACACAAAATTTCCAGTTATACGCATTACCATACCCGTGGCAACCAAACTTCCAGTAATTTGAAGTGGCCCTATTACATTGTAAACAAGCAGGCTCGTTAATACATCTCTTTTACTCCAACAGAAATATTGCTCTTGACTTTGAGATGGTTTGCCGAAAATACAATACAACTTGCAGGTTATTTCTGCTTGCAGATAACTTTGGAACTTTTCTGCGGTTCTGTGGTGAAATGTCTGCTACAGAACCTTTACTTATTCGGTTATACATCGCATTACATTAATCATTACAGTGACTAGCGAGCAGGAAGTGCCACTTCACGTTGCAATTCGCGCAAGCGAAATAGGGACTGCATCTCCCCTTTAACACCTCAAAGGTTCCACTTGGCCCATTATCAGAAATGTCATTATATAATGGCCAGTAAAGTTGGTATCAAGAACTGGGTGCCACACAGTTTCCAGATAAATCAAAAACTCAGAAATACAATGCCTGATGTAGATCTGTAAACAGTTAAAAAGGTTTTCTTGTTTTGTATTTTAACTCAGAGGACTGTGAGGATTCTGTAGGATGATCCAGCAATAGTCCTTCATGGTAATTGAATGGAAGGTGATGCCTTGAGGGCCTAATTTCCCTGCAAACAAAAATGTGTTTTTCCAATGAAACCTACAATTGTAGTCTAGAGGTCACCAAGAAGAACAGAAAAAAACAGCTAAAATCAACTTGGGTTGTGAATGGATAAATATTGTTTAGCACCAAAGAACAGTTGTAGCCCTTAAATGCTGAAATAATGGTCATGGTCAGAGCAGCATTTCTGGTATTTCAGTCAGTTAGCTGCTGACCATAGAAGCCTACTCTTTACTTAGGGTTAACAAAAGACTGCAGAGGCAGGTTAAACAGTAACTGTGCAAACAGAAGCTCCATGCATAGCTAAGCATTAGCAAACATTATTGAGGGTGTGGACACAAATGACTGAAAGACAACAATAAGATGGAAGATTCAGACTCCAGTATTCATAAATAGTTATTGATTATCAGTAGAGACAAACAACCAGCTTAACTAAAGCAGAGGAATAGGCTTTTCCATCATGCTTAGGATGTTAGTGATGACAGTAACATGAAACCATAGAACATGTTTCTTTAACCTCAACATTTGTTATGGAGATATGTTTGGCGTTCTGAAGATAAATTCTTCGAAACACAAGTCAAGAAAGGTCCACAAAGTAGAGTGTAAAAGGTACATTGTTTATCAAGCTACTGCACCATTGCACAGATGTGGAGACACAAAAAAGAGCATGTGGTATAAGGATATGTGGCTAAAAGTGAAGAATTCAAATCTAAGGTTGTAGTGTCAAAATTGTGCAATACACTAGTAAGAAATAATTTGCAATATTATACGCCGATTCAGATGCCATATAAAATACTGTTGCTCTGCAATCAGTCCAGAGAAGAACAACCAGATACACTCAAGGCCTCAGATGATTAACCTACTGTACAGTACATTGACAGACTGTGTCAATGCCTATCCGTAACATACTGTAGAAGCCTATAAGGAAACCTAAATGAAATATTCAACATTCTTAACGAAGTGTGCAAAGGTACCTATTAGTGAAGATGAAGATCTTTTTAAAACAGTCAGGACAGAATACATTTTTAAGAGTAGTGACAAAGTCAGCTGAATGGACTTTTGTGGGATCCACAGTGCAATACGAACTTGATGACACAAATGGAAACTACAGGGAAGAGCATTTAAACTGAGAGGAAAAGGCTGTGGGTGTCTGGAACAAAGCTACCCAGCCATATTGCCAAAAAACAGATGAGATCTTCGGATCAGTTAGTTACGAGTAACTGATGAGTTGTATGGGCCAAATGGCCTCCTCTGATTTGTAACTATTATATTCCTGCATCTACTTTTGAATAGATTCTGCATCTTCTGAGATTATTCAAGCCAGAACATGCATCAAAAAGGGATTTATGCAAAGCAAATTGTTTGCAGTAAAAAACTTCATTTGCTGATTTTGATACATTTGACAATGAAATACACAATTTGAACTAGAACGGTAACAGGCAGGGTAGGTAGACTGATTCATGTGAACACTTTATAAGATACAGCACCTAGCCAATGTGAACCAATGTAAAGTGGCTTTTTTCACAATTTGTGAAACTAATAAGAAAAGCCAACTGCTCTGTTCTGAATACACACAGCATTCACATTGGAGAGAATAAAGTCTTAAGGCATGCAGGGTTTCCTCCATCTGGGCAAGCAGCAGTCAATCTTCAGCTCTGAAGCCCACTTCTTGTGAAAGGTTTGAGATAAAGAGGTACTGAGGGCATATGATAGACTGAGCAAAAGAATGGCCAAAAAATTAAAGTTTGGATTTGAAAGAGAGGGAAAAAAAAAGGTGAGAGAAGAGGCATGCTTAGCTGAAGGAAAAAAAAAGTGGTGATTTCACCATAAATATCATCGAGGGCATTCATCGCCCTCAGGGAGGCCGGAAAAATAAAAATAAAAAGGTCTAAAAATAAAGTAAATGTTAAGTGGCAGAGACATGCACCCCCCCGCAGAGAGCGTGCTGGATCTGACCCAGTGTGGGATGGCACCCCGACTCCCAGCCCATGATGGGTAGGGCTCGGGGGCAGGCAGGATGCCCATGCACAGGATGGGCACGTGACCCAAGCCCATGCCCCACCTTATGTTCCATTGGCTCTGCCGTAGTGAAGTCTGCTGCTCGACTGGCCCTCCCTCCTGGCTGGGGCATCTGCAGGTTTAAGGGGGCCTAAAAACAGAAGACACGACACAGGGAGGGGTTAACCGCCAGCGGCCAATTGTCTTGGTGGCGCTTCTGGGAAAACCATCGTCCGTGGAGGCCCCCACTGCTCCGGAGAAAGACGTGAGCAACAGTTTACCACGATGTCCAAGCGACTAAGCGACTGGGAAGGAGGAGGAGTCATTTTCTGTCACAGAAAACACGAGGAAGAAATATACAGTAAAGTGTCCCATCAAGTGGAGTTCTGAAACTGTGGAAAGTGAAAGACAGAACATGGACATTTTCTGTCTATAGTGTAACTCAATGGGAAGGGAGAACAAAGAAGAACGTCGTGCCAGTAGAAATCTCAAGGCCTAAAATATCGAGAAGAAACTACTGTAAATACTTGCAATCTGTCCCGCAGTGTTTGTAGCAGAAGACATAGCAGCTGGTAAAGTTGGAATGTTGTTATTTCATTCTGTGGTTTAATGATGAAAAAAGCAGCTTGTAGGCTTTATACCTATATTTAATAAATTATATAATTATATCTATATAATAAATGATTATCAAGAGCTGCATCAGTAAAGTGAAAGGCTAATATGTATATCTGTGTTAAACGTTAAATGTACACAGTAAAAGAAAAACAATTCAAATTAGAAGATTGATTGTAATAATGAGACAATGAAACTAAATTCCTTATCTTTACTACTGGGATAGCTACTTTTAAGCTGTAAGAGTTTCTTAGCTGCATTTTGAATACAGTACAGGTTGCTTGGTAAGCAAGATCAAGAGAGAACTACATTTCACTAAACAGTCCTTAAGAAACGGTTTCCCAGTGAAATAAAATTATTGAAGTCAATGTAGACTGCACATGCTTTTTCTGCTTGGGCCACATGTTCCCCGTGTGGTTTTCATGTGAATATGTTGGAAACCTAGGAGGAGCAGTAGAAGCATAAACATAAGAATGGAGTGCAGAATGCATCTGAGTCCTTACGTCAACCTCTCAACAAGGACAAGGGGAGCAATTCTCAACAAATGACCTGTAGCTAATTATTTTTTTAAAATCCCCTTAACTATCATTAAAAATCAAGTGAGGGATTTAAAAAATTAAAAGAAGTGTGTTTGTTGGGGGGGGCTGCAAAAAAGGGAATACACCCAAAGTGGATTAGCTGGCTCGGATGTGGAAATTCAAGCCCCACAATTAAACTATGAGACTAAACAGGCCGAGGAGTAACAGGGCGCTAGGGACAGCAGCTGCCATGGCTTGGCTCACAGGCTGGGCTGGGGGGGGGCTATGTAGGGGAATAACAAGGTTGTTGATGGAAGGGAGACCAGTTTGTTAATGATGAACTTTCAGAGGCTTCACTGATGATCCTCTCACCATGTACTGCCAGGGCAAAAAAAAAAAGGGAAAAAGATTTGTTTCCTTCTCCAAATGACCCAGTTCATCTGCTTTCCTGTTGAAGGCATTTCAGTATCATCCAATTTCCACAGCGTGCACACTAACAGAAGCGATTTGTTTAGTTTCAGAGGAGAAGTTAAGGATTAATACATGCCCAATTCAGGTGTTGGTCAGTAGCTAATTTAGGACTACTTCGCTTTGCTTTTGCAAACCTCATCAGTAGGGGTCACTCTGACACTGTGAAGCTATTAGTCCTGTCTCTTGGCTTTATTAAGAATCAATGCAATATTGAATGCCACCACCGGCATATGTTTGCTTTCGAACCTACCTGCAAGGATGAGGAGTACATCTATGAAAGCATTAAGTATACTGTACACTGTTTTGGAAATCAGTAATAAAGAAATTAGAAAAATAACAAATGAATAACAAAACAGCACCATTAAAACCTTTTAGATTGATCTGTTCAGATGCTAAGCAAGGCTGGACCTGGTCCGTACTGAGATGGGAGACCTCTAAGGAAAACCAGGAGATTAAAGTGATGTCGGTAGACCAGTAGTTGGTGCTCTTCCATCTGCCCCAGAATTTCTAATCCAAGCCTGATTAAGTCCCACTTCAGTCTGCAAATTTCACATTTGATTCAAATGGTAAAAAAAATGTTTAACTTCTCCATCTGGTCTGTTGAATCACACAGAATGACTGCTGCACTTCACTGGTACATGGAGTTGATCCCTCCTCCTTATATGTGAAAGACTTTGACTTGAAAAGCATCGAGATGAGTGATGGCTGATACATGAGACAAGGAACATGAAAACAACAAAAAAGGAAGATTCTTTCTCATCTTAAAGAAGATGAAGATAAAAGAATTCTTGGGGGATGAATTCCTCTTCTTGATGAATTAGACCAATTACCTGATATCCTCACCTATGAAAACCTTGAGAAGATGCTATGAAAGAAACCTTGAGCAACAAGCCCGTCTTGGCTTCAGTCCAGACTGGAATTGGTTACCTGTGGCTTGCGTCCTCTGTTAACGTAGGTACAGACAGGATTGTAGGCTCCAGTCCCACAGACATACAAGTGGGTACGATTCCATGGTTCAAGTAGACGGATAAAGTTCCCACATTCACCCTAGAAATAGAAATGAGGATTATAGTTGTTAAAAAGAAAAAAATAAAATTGAAAAATTGAATCAATGAAGACTGGAAATATAATAAATATAACCAAACTCTAAAAATAGTTTCTCTTCAGTTATTAAATTAAACTCTTAGCTAAAAAGTGCCGTATTACCAAGTTTCTTCCAGAGCAAGGCCCACCAAACACATGAAGAGCCAGAAATACACCATCAGACTATCTCAGTAGACTTCACATTGGGTGTATGCTTTCAGTCCAAGAAGAAAATACATCTTGAAGCAGTTTAAAATTTTCTGAATTTTTATAAACATTGGTAGGGGGCCAAGCACCAAATTCAGGCTGTTGGACTTCCTAAAGTCCCCCTAAGATCCACAATTCAGATTCAAAATGCCTTTATTGCTATGCATACCACAATAATATAATTTGGCTCCCTATGGTAGCCACATACAGCTCTCTGTAGGGGAATGTGCTATCTTTCATGTGGTAATAAAAACCTGCACTCTAATTATATCAACAAGTAACCTCACAGTGACTCTTCTGTTGCTCAGCATGCATATAGTTGATTGACATTTAATTCAGAATTTGGTGTTTTTTCATACTGATGCAAGAGGTGTTTGCAGATTTTTTTGGGGCAGCTCAGAGAAATTTGTATTTAAGATGTGTGTGAATTGGTAAAAATAAGTTGTTGATGGCAGGAATATTCTGGTCCATTTCTTTGTTATTTAGTGAAAGTCCTTTACAGATTAGATTACCACAGAGGTCCTATAGCCATTCCTTGCAATACTGCCATCACCTCATTTACTAATTTATGGACCTTCTAGAAAGAAGCTGTCCTTTATGAATTGCTAATTTTTGAATCATCATAATTCCCCAAAGGGAGCCTGCTTACACATTGCCATGGTTACCACAACTCTTTTGGCTTAACCTTTGCATTGTTCCAGGCCTGAGTGATGAGCTTTCGCTGTTTACCTCAATCTCAGAATTAAAATAGATATAGTGTGCGTTCACACACTAACAATAAAAAAGCAGTTTTTTCATTTAAATCCTTGTACAATTACCTCTTAATTCTTAATTAATGGAATTATTCTTAATAGTTTCAAATAGTCTTAATTCATGGAAGGTTAAAACTGTAATACTAAAATTACAGCAGTGATAAGTGGCACAGACAGTGTTGTTTGGTGAATTCAAGGCGAAAGTCATGCTAATGATCTCAAAACAGCATGAGTAAAGGACCTGTCTTTTTACACAACAATCTGTAGGAGCACTATAATCTAAACTAAAGCAAAACTACCAGAAAGCCAAGCACATGCAAATGAACATGCCTGCCATACAAATACTGGCAAACTATCCTCATGTCAGCAGGAGACACCAGTTATTAGCGACAAATTCTCTCTCTCCCAGGGAGATGAATGAAATGTTTAGTAATTCAAATATGCTCTGGTTTCTACCCATGATTTTAATTGAATACACAAACCTTTGAGCCAGATGGAAGCTTTCAATGGTGGTATTTCTGTAAAAAGGTATTTGCTTAAAAGTTACGGCTACTTTATGAAAAACGTACAAACGATTCTGCCTCTCAATTGCTCTGCTAAATTATGGCATCACATTCCTTTTTGTCATGTCTTACCTAGAGGTAATCTGCGTAAGGATGTTTTTTTTCCTTTTTCTTCTCTTTCTGCAGGTCATAGGGGTCATGTTTTTGTTCCCTGAAGAGTGATTATTATTTTTGTGTGTGTTTAAAGGTGGTGTGGGATTGTCCGGAACAAGTCTGGCATTACAGAACCCCAGCAACCTTAGAGAACATGGGAATTCCTCCTTAAGCAAACATTCTTAAAGCAGACCTGTTTAATCCTTCTCTTAATATGCGATTGTCATAGGGTGGTCACAATGATGTAGCAAATTGATAATGACAAAAAGACATATTTTCAAGAACGCCTGTAGTGAACAATGTGATCTTTAAGATCACACTAACAAATGGACAGCTATATGTGATGCATTAAATAATAAAAGACAAGTGAAAACGCACAGAAAGATCCAATATGGGGTTTCTGGGGAGATGAAGCCTATCCAACAAGCGCAAGGCAAGACATACCCTGAACAAGACGCCAGTCCATCGCACGGGCAGGAAGATTAAATTAACCAAAGCCTTTCAATGAGCAAATGGAAGAGAAAAATCTCAGCAGATGAACGTGTGCTGCTATGCCCAGCCACAGCAAAAAACGGCAAAAAATAAAAAAAGAGAAGGACATGCTGTCTGAGCCACTGAGAGGGTAAGGAGTCTGAAGAAACCAAGCTGAGTATATAAATTAGCACAACCCTTGTCTCAAAAGGAGCACAGGCCAGTGTTTTTATAACATCTTAAAAAGTTTTTTTTTTAATTCATCTGTGTTCAAGTCGGAAAATAAATAGAAGCTGGATGGAAGTGGAGATAGGCAGGGAAACATGGTCAGCAATGGCAGTGGTGACACACAAAGCACATTCTCTGCCCTGGAGCTGAACAGGCCATTTCAACAACTGCTGTTTTCTTAATCCCTTCTCCATCATAACTGTTGTTATTGGAATTGGTCTACAAGATCTCTTCTGCTGTTTATTTTCAGGTTTCATTCACATTGAGCTTCATGGCCTTCATAGTATCCAGCAAGTACACACTGCCCAGCGGCTGTACATATCAAAAAGCCCCTTGCTTTCCCATTTAAAAAATATAAATATTGAACATGTCTACAGGCACATACTAACACTACACCCAGACATGGTAGGATTTGTACTTAGCTAGGTTAGTAATCAATGCAGTTCACACAATTTATTAAAACTATTTTAATGGAGAACTGCAATAAGGAGATCAACAGCAGTATGAAGCACACAAATTCCATCTGTCATCTGTTTCAGTGTTGTTCTCATTTCTTTGGTTTTCTATTTTAAAGGAAGTTTGCTCTTCTAGGGGAGTGCTAGCTTTTCATATCAAATTAAGAGGACCTGCCTGTGGCACAAATATACAAAGATAAATTTTAGTGAATGTGTGTGCACACCTATACACATATACTGCCATGATTTCATAGATTTCCAAACAAATGTGTTAATACCCAGTGTAATGTTGGTACGTACCACGACTTACCAGCATATACAGTAGGTTTTCAGAGTTAACTGAAATTAGCAAAACTAATATTGATTAGAATGAGTTAAGATCTCAGTTATTTTTTTCTACTATCAAGTCTGGCTATGTGTGATACCTATAATATTAAGGGCTGTTGCTAAATCACAGTGAGCTTCCCCTTACATAATACAAACCACTTCATCAAAAATGTTTCCAAAAGTCAAACCTACATTTGTGTCTTTCCCAGATAGAACACACTCATTCTTTCTCTGTGAAGATACTGGCCAGTGGATCTGTAAAAAAAAAAAAGCAAGTTTTGAGTCACCAACAACCAACAAAGTACATTCAAAGTTATTCCACAGAAGTACAAAGTGCAGTTAATTCTGTATCCACATGCTACTTTAATCTGCCTGCACATCTTCTTGGCTAATTGTTGAAGACAGTTTTGAAAGAAACAGCCATGCAGTGCATTCACAAAATTGTCTAGGGGGATGTCAGATGTAAGGAAAGGATTTTTCACAACAGACCATATTAATAACACTATTCAAAATTCTAAATATTTTTCAGGTAAAAAAAGTATTTAACAGTCAATAACCTGTGGATAGGATCATTTTGCATAGACACAAATGAATGACATCTGTAGCAAAAGCCTCTTACTATTAAAGGCTCCTTGTTGATGTCATGTAGGTCCAGTGAAAGGATGTAATCCTTGCTCCCAACATACATCCGGTCATGGTCTTCATCCATTCGGAGGATCCGGTAATCCGTAGTATTCAACAAGAAGGAGAAATGATGAGCAGTGCCAGTGGATTTCAGCTCTGTCAAAAGCAAATGGCGGGAAAAAAGGGTCAAAGGAGAGATTCGGTCCATGTTTTCCTCAAGCTAAGGTGCTTTATCCCACAAATAATTCTCTATATGTGGCATCTCTGCTTCTGAAATGTTATTCGCAGACCAAAAGGCAAAAAAAAAACCTTAATCTTTATCTTTTACAAACCCACATGTTAAACTTAAGCCATTATTGCAGAGTTAGGTTATACTAAATAGACTATCATGAATGATTGGTAATGTCAACTCCAATGACAGAGGACTCCTCCATATGCTGCATATGCTGCTTTGCAGGTAGCTTGAGATTTTATTGTCAGTTCAGTGGCATTCAGTAGATCACCTCCCAATGTGCAAACACCACTCGTATAATAAGGCTGATAAATGATAGCACAAAGGTACTCAAATACACATACAATCACTCAAGACTCTACAATGAAACAAAGCACTCTCTTTGGCTCTGAAAAAAACTTCAGCCATTCAACATTTTGTTAGAGAAAGGTCAACCAAAAAAAAAAACTTTAAAAAGACTCTTGACCAAGAGAACCCAGTCAAGTATTTTGTAGCATTTAAGTGAACTAGAGGGCATATTTCCAAGTCTTTGGTTACTTTACTGTTCGAAGCTTTATTCTGAGATCAGTTTTATTCTGAATATTATTCAATTCTTGATCAAATATTTGTGACTGAGGCCTATTAGTGATTGTGGTCTCAAAGATAAAACATATGTCCCTTCCCAGGGTGTGTTTTCTTTACAGATGAAGCTGGAAAAAGTGAACCCCTCCTCACCACTACAATCACAGGCCCTAGAGTATAAATGGCTGGTGATGGGTCGCTGTTGGAATGGCTTTCATTAAAAAGGTTACAGACATACGCTGAATTCCAGAGGCCAGACGCGAGCGAAAGCTGCCGGACCTGAGCTTCTCTTCCATCAGCCTGTCAATAACTTATCAGTGTCTGTTTGTCTTTAAATAAAAGCTCATTGTGGCCATCTGTTGGGTGGGCCCAGCTCAGCTTTAAGTCTTACCTCTGAAGAAAAACACAACTGGATGAAGCCTATGTCATGGAAAAGACTGACAGTTTAAGGGCTAAAAGTCAACTGTCTTTCAATCTGGAGAGGAGAACAAATTTGACTGTCTGAGACTCTTCCACTTCACGTCACAAAAGTCCACTGTCTTGTGTTATTGCCAGGCAAGTACAGTACCTCACAAACCTTTTTTTAACTCTTATTAAACGTTTCTTCATGGGGCGCCTATACAAATAAGCAAACATACTGCAAGAAAAACCTGTACAAAGAATACTGACTTGACCCGTTCAATTTCTAAAATTCCCCTTAACCAGACAAAAACTACAAGCCAATTGACAAAGAAGGCCAGCATTATTTTTTTATTCTAAAAATATTATTTTTCCTCCGTCAAATCAATCATACATTCATTGTAGCAATAATTACTAATAAGTATTGGGTACAAATTAAGTGTAATTGCATATCATTTTCTTTGATTAGTCACTTTGATGGTTTGTGAGCTATATTTAGAGTAAAAACAATCAAATGAAAAGTAGTCAAATTTTATTCTTGCTAAATTACTTTTTTAAACACAAATTAAATTACTGTGTTCTATTTTCATAATACAACCATACAGTATTTCCGATTACAAGAGTCTATCCCTAAAGAATTGTATAAAGAATAACAAAACTTTGTTAAACTGCAGGCTGTTGTAAGTATTTCTGTAAAAGTTTTCTCAAAATTTAGGAATATACATTTCCAAATAGTAACAGAATATTTATCCTTTTTCACAAAGAGACTTTTGGCAGAATATAATATTTGAAGATAAACATTATTCATATGTTGGATACTGTAGCATTATGATGTGTTTTCAATGCAATGCCAAGATAGCTCAGCAAAAAAAACAAGAACTGAGAAGCATAAAGGAATCGTGTTTACACTGGAAAATCAGGGTCAGGATCAAATAGCTGATGCATGGTAAAAGTGTGAGGACATTGTAACTTTTAAAACTTAGCACAACGCACTTACACAATGGTAAACATGTGAAACTTCTCTTTGAAATCTACAATTATTCAGGTTAGTAACATGTGGGTGATACTCAATTCACACCATGTGTTATACGTACATCAGCATATTTTTTCTTACAGAGAAAAAGGAAAAGGGATTGAGAAATTTATGAGAAAAGAAACTCACATAACTCACTCAAAAGCATACAAATATCATGGCTAAGCTAGAAAATGGCACTGTTTTACTTTTTCTTCTATAGAAAGACAGTGCTATTCAAGCTCTTTAACCACTGACAGATCTTCCTTCATGAGTCATCAGCGATTTTCATGATGCACTATTCCAATTAACAACCTGTTGACTCAACACAGAGCATCTTACTTATGCAAAACCCTACTTGTACACTTTGCAAAATGCAACTGATCCACATCTACAACTAGCAAAACTAATGTTGCTTGTGTTTAACACTATATCCATGCAACCACTACAACAATATACCCAAACTCCTCAAAAAAAGAATACTGCAAATAAAATTCTTTAGGATTTGTTATACAAAAGAACAGGAACTTTCTACTGCCTGGCCTGAAAAAAGGTCGAAGCCTGTCAGCTACCGTCTATTATCTTCCCTTTTCACAAGATTCAAACATTTGCACTGTGTATATTAAATGTTGATACATTACACAACTGAAGCTGTGTAATGTGATAGCCTGTTTCTGTGGCCAGCCACCTGTGGAAACAAGCTGCAAGTCTCGAAAGGACTGAAACTCCACCAATATTGAAATGAATTAATTGAAAAAATAAATACAAAAAATGGTTGGGGCTATTACAGCAATTAGGTAGGATACACACACTGTTCCACAAATGACTGCCTGATGTATGTTCTTCTATGCTTCATTTCAATATTATAATAACAATTCAACTAAATCTGCATTGTGCAATACAAAGATTACGAAGAATACGAAGCCCAAAATGGGATGACCTCATTGACAACAGAAATTGAGAAAAGAATCCAGGAGTACTGCTTCATTTTGAGACTGTGCTGCCTTCACCTGGACTCTTATCTCTTATTATTATTATTGCTGCTGCTCTCCAGGTCCAACACATTTAGGAACCAAGAAAAGGAAAAACACCACATTCAAATCCCATTATGGAATCAACTGGCAACAGATCCATTCAAGACCATTATTATTTCCCATTGGAATTTTGCTGTCTCAAGTTGGGGGGTCCAAAGTTCTTTAAAAGCAGGCATTGTTCTGAAGACTTTGCCCCAGTGGCATGGAAATAGCTCTATTAAAGGGAAAAGTGAAACTCAGTGTTGCTTATGAAGAGCAACTCGATCCACACTGGCTCTCAAGGTGGGCATTGGCAGAGGATGGTAAGGTGATCCCTACTGGAGGTCTGTATTCCCAGCAGGCAGTCTAATCACAGTCCTGTTTGTTTTCCAGTCTAATGAGTTCAGACAATCGAGCCTGCTGTCTCGATCACAGCGCTCACCCCTCCTGAGCCTCAGTGCAGCACTAGAACCTTAGCAGCCGCTGCAGAAGATGTAGCAAAGAAGTTACTGCAACAGGTCACTTCTTCCCGTCCTTCACCCAGTCAGATTAAGGACTTGACGTTGGTTTAGTAAGATTGCTTGTTTAAGGACTGAGATTAGGTTCAATAATGACATTTTTTATCTCATCCATTTAAAAACATTATAGATTCCTTGCAATGATCCATTGTGCTTTGATTTAAACGTAAATTTCATCTTGGCTATCGTGTTCTACCTAACAGAAATGCCTTTGGAGCTTAATGCTTAATGTTTTCCAAAGCAATTGGATTCTAAAACACTGATAGCTAAAATTACTTAAGTAAAAATAAAACAATTCATTTAAATTTGCCTTTCCATATTTTCTTTAGCTTTGAAAAGCATGAAAAGGAGCACAATCCACTTATAGATACATCACACATCCTTTGTGAAGACTTGTTAACTTGAATGCGATATTTGAATGATGCTCAAAACACTAATTGTATATAACAATCAGAAACGGTTAGTGTATGAAGTAATTTAGATTATATGGGCTGAAGCACAACAATGAATGTCATTTGCTGAGCAGGCACTGACTGACATAAGCATTTGAACTGGCTGCCAGACCCTGCAGGCAGCAGTGCTGAAGATTTGGAGGTTTGTGAGTTCAAGTGCTCGGGGAGTTTCAAACAAATCAGCGCAATAAATCCCCCATAAGCCAAAGACTCTCCAAGAAACGAAAGAGGAAACCTTAATCCTCCCAAAGCAGGGTATCTCTGAAGCACTGAGACGTGTTCTGCTCATGACCCAGCTTTCCCAAACGCAGGCTGGCACTCGTTCAGCCTGCTCTCACCAGGATGGCTGCCATACTGTCCACTGCCTCGTAACCTGAGCAAGGGCACAGGTGCGGGCGCTGACAGGCTTGGTAAAAGAAGCCATCTACAGGATACTTTATTCTGTGCCAAAGCCAACACACTGTCCCCTTTCTAACTGCATTTCTTGCAAAACATCTGACACTGGCTCCACCGATCAGCATTCCATTAGACTGATCACCCATTGCCCTTATTAAACTTCTCCAGCTCACAAAAGGATTTGAACACACAAGGTAGAAAACGTCTGATAATCGCCACTTCCCTGTTCTACTTTCTTAAAAAACTAGGCCTTCCATACTCAAACTTAAAGGTTCTGAGTAATAACAGTATCTTCATAAAGTACTGCATAGGATGTTTCGTATTGCTCCCCTGTTCAAGTGTGACATACAGGTAATGACTACATATTTGTCCACTGTACAGGCTCTGCATTGTACCAATAAGTATCGCAGTACAGAGGTGCAGACTCAAGGTCACGGCAGCAAGATACTGCCATCATCCCTGTGCAATAAGCATTAATAACGCCACTCTCCACAGCACATGGTTCCTTCTGTATATTAGAATGAACGGAATCCAGAGTAATTGCTTTCACATTTCCAAGCCAGGAGTTTTGACAGGTGGATTTCCAAATTAACTGCCTTCCAATCAATTATAAAAAAAGAATTGAGAAAAAAACACAACCAGTCATTCTGTTCTAAAATGACCATTGCCTATCACTCAAGTAATCCAGTATTGGTCTTGCTCTGCCTCTCCTTTGTTGCTATACATTTGTGTTTTTTGTATCTTGCTTGCTCCAGAACAAACTGTTCCTTTGTAAGTACACTATGTTGAAGTGTACAGCCAAGAGCCACTGCTGAACCCTTATACTTGCAATACTCCCCATGTTGCTGAAATGTAAAGGGTGGCTTACTGCTTCATCCATCCCTAGAATGTAGGATATGCAGCAATGACAAATTGTGCAGCAATTTGCCTTGAAGCTCCAAGTAACTCTCCTTCCCACCAAGAAGGGTATAATTACCTGTATGTTCTCACCCTCTGCTCCCTGCAGTTCTATTCATTTCACAGAGGAGTCCAGGTAATTTACACCTTGCATCAACAACTGTGGGCTGCACACCATTGTGCACAACTAATCAGAGCTGGGTATGTATAAGCTGAATGGATTTCATTATGTTTATCCAGTCCCACTAATGCACAGACAAAGTGTTTTGCCCATGCTGAGACTGTAGCAAGGACTGATCGGCTGAGCACCTACTGTATACAAATGTGAAGGTCAAATAAAAAACATTGTAAATGTTGAAGGGGAAACAATTTAAAGAAATTCGTGTTTTAAATACACGTTAAGGTAATATTAAACTAAAACTTAAAAAAAATCCCAATTACATCAAGAAGTATACAAGTGGAAATGATCATAATCCACCCTTGTGGTTCTCAGTGTATTATTCTAGAGATGAACATTTTATAATTTCTCGTTAAGTACTGGATCTTTGGAAAGATTAGCGAGTTAAAAATGAGGATTCTCTTACAAGAATTATTTTTCAATACACATAGCCCTACCCACATTTACATTTCCAGGCAAATCCTTATAGTAAATGAAGCTCATTATGGGATCACAGAAATCTTTTCAGCTAAGTTTCAAACTAAAACAAAATTGGCTCATAACTTCATTTTGCACTTTATTCCTGATTTCACTTTTTGTGATACAATGAAGGATATATATCTGGTTTTCAAAGGGGTGAATTAAAAGCATTGCTGCTGCCAAACACACAGTTGAGCATGTTCTTGCATGTAATCGAGTTGGAAGTGTGTTTGGGACACAAGTAGAGAAAAGCAAGTAAGCAATTGATAGACTACATTAACCTAAAGTTAGAGGTAGGAGCAGGGGAGAGAGGGGATAAAGACTTTTTCTTGTCTCACATTTTCTATTATTTACACCTATAGACTTGCACAACAAGCATGGTTTACAAGTCAGCTACATCGAATCAATGCTAGTAAATACATTTCAGTCAGCAGGCTAAGATTCCGATGTCAATTTACACAGTCAATAGGAGATAAACGGGTCACAACATGCTTAACTTTTTTTCACATGAAAGACGTTCTCAAACCAATGTCCGACAAGATATTTACAGTACCATCTTTGTTTTAGCAGACCAAAGACCAAAGCAACACACTACACAGCTCTGCTTGTCTCTGCAGATATAGAGCTTTTGAGAGATGGTTAAACCACAGCAAGCAAAATTCAGACAGAAAAAAAACCAATTGTTCAAACAGCAGGGAGATAATCCAGAGACAACAGGCAGAGGGCCGCTCAGGCAGGACTGGGAGAGAATTCATGAGGACATAGATGGATATCCAATTGCATAGCTTCAGGTTCACCCTTTCTCTTTCTCCTAAGGGGACTTCGTAAATCAACAGGTACCCATGGCTTGCGTAAGACAGGACAGACTTTGATGTCCTTCTCATCTTGGGCTTGAACTGGGGAGGTTTAGGCTCAGGCAGAGGGCAAAGTTATAGTGTATCTGACCTATTAAGCAGCAAGTGATACAGATTGCTATTCATTTGGGTATAGATTGCCTTCCATCTCAGACTGCTTTGTTCTTCTGAGCATATGTACAGATAATTCTATTGCAGAATGTGTCATTTTTGCCTTATGCACTATTACCCTGCACAACTCCACAGAGTATATACTTTAAAGTTGGTATGTTTTAAGCCTTTACTTTTGGAACAAATCTGTGGTTATATAATGTGAGAAATTAACTGAATTAGGAACAATACAAAAGGAACAGCACTTCAGACCTGAAAATCTATCCACCCATTTTCTAAATGCTTTATCCAATACAGGTCTGCAGGGATGCCAGAGTCTATACTGGTAAAGCAGCAGGTGCATGGCAGGATACACCTTGGATGGGACGCCAGTCCATCACAAGGCACACAGACAAACGCACACAATCACACCAGGGCCAGGTTTGACCCAGAAGTCAATTAACCTATCAGTTTGTCTTTGGACTGCGGGAAGAAACCGGAGCACTCAGAGGAAACCCACATGAATTCAAGGAGAACGTGCAAACTCCACACAGATAGCACCCAGGGCCCAGCATTGAATCCAGGGCCCCGGTGGTGCAAGGCTGCAATGCTAACCACTGCATCACCATGCCACCTACAGACCTGAAAAAAAACTAAGGTTAAGTGAATTGTTAAATACTGATAACAGCCTTAAAACAAAGTAAATCAGAGAATTCTTCCAGGTCTTAAGAAACATACATATAGGTAATCCAAAATACAGCTCTGGGGAATACTAAAAAAGGTATGCTTATTAGACTTCTAATGAAGTGCTATAAAATGCATATAACAACCATGGTCCACTTGAATACAAACCATTCTCTCTGATGCAAAACAGTTTAAACATTATTCAATAGAAATAACCCCCCAATAAGTTCTCCTGCATACTAGGTTTTAGGTTTCCTAATTGTACTGTACTTTAAATTGTAACAAATTAAAAGGCAATCTCTGTGCTCTGTGTACCTATAGTTATATATAGAGTGCAAGAACAGTTTTTATATACAAATAAATTCTTGCTGTTTGCAGAGCCAGATAAACTCCTTGGAGGCCCTAATCACTTCTACTTCATTGACCCATAAAAATTCACATGCCACCAAAGTGCCTATCACTTTCTATAGGTAGATGGGTGATCAAACATATCTGGAATTATTTTTAGGGGGGATAACCGATCCTTGCTATATATATTTATTCAAGAAGAGATCTTTGTTAGTTTTTATTTGCCAAATAAAAGAAACATGGTAAGAATGTCATTCCGAATGTTTTTCGAAGGCTAGAGACAGTGCCTGCTCTGTCTATTGGATACTATGTCCCTGGCTGTCTGGAGGTATAGAGTTTGTAAAGCAAAGGGAGACAAAAGAATGACTTTTCTTGCCAACGTTTGCAACCTATTAATCTGAACACCAGGAGGTGTATTATTTTTTCCAGTCACATATAACTTGAGGTGATAACTGACATGACAACTTTGTGCTGATAAAAAAAGGCTTTTTTCGCAACATGCTACAACCTGCAGTTCTTCACCACCGTATTGAATTTCATCTAAAAAAAACTATATGTTTGGCATATGGAACTTTTTTTTTCCTTTTTTAACCATAAACCCTTTATGCTATGCTTTGTGTGCGAGCATGGCGGGGAGGGGAAGATTGGGAGAGATTAAAATACTACATTTTGTCATAAAAAATATCCACAAATACAATTTTCCAGTTCACATTTTACTTGTGTTTCTTTTTTCTACGAAGGTCATAGCTCCAACCATACCAGCCACTTCCAGTCAGAACGATAACACTGTAACATTAATCCCTAAAAATCCTATGTGATATTTTTGTATTAGGTGTGAATGACATAACACCCCATTACCCTGTATCAGTGTTCTCCCCTCTTGTAGAGCTATCAGCTTTGCTGTGTCTATCCTAAAAAGGATAATCTGTTTACTGTCTTGCAGTGCTAGGCTGAAGTGCACTAGGGTCTTATAGAAGAGAAGCTTATTCAATTAATGTCTCCAATACTCTTAAACATATTTCTTTTGTGGTTCTGCAAAAGTCTGTGACATTTTAAAAATAAACCTTTACTCCACTCCACCTCAAGTACTTTTACATATTAAAGAATGACAAACAAGTCTACTGCCACCATCAATACAACCTATTGAATAGTTTTACTTGAAGACAAGTTTCTCTTTATCTCTCTTTACAAGGACGTGAATTTTCATATTTTATGAGGAACCCAGATCACTGAGAATGTTGCATCTGGGGTGTGCTCCAGGGCTATGAGACATTCAGATTAGTACCTTACACTACACAAAGATGGCTTGGTATCAGACACTTGAGTTATTCTTGTTTGTGCTGTAAATATCTCAGACTTAATCAAGCTGATTTCCTGTTGTCTGGTGATAAGGGTGATCCTCTGTAAGACAAACAACTCCGAGCAGAGATAAGAGTGACAACCAGGCACATCACCTTAAGAAGACACACCAGTTCCCCCCAACAAACATGTCAATCAGGCACTAAAAAAAGGGATAAAGTTCTCCTTGCTGTAAAATAAAACTCAAACCTTCAACTGAGATGAAAATTCAGTGCTGGGGATCTTAAAAGGGTATATTTTACAACACTTACAACACTGTTGCTGACATGTACAGTATAAGGATAATGTTTGCACTTGATAGACAAATATCAACTCATCAGTTATCCAGCATGGAATGTTAGCACCCTAATACTTAATTTCATTACACCTTATATTTTATCACACTAGATACAAAGAAAATCCTAAGTGTCTGTCTGAATCAAGACCAAACATGATGGAGTGTAAAAAACTGTTTACTGAGATCTGTTTGGTTTTTGAGACCTCTAATGCCAATTTAAAATATCACATTTTTGCCATTGTAGACAAGATGAACAACATTTTACTTCACTTGTAAAAAAGTCTATATTAGAGTCTATATTAAAGAGAGCAAAACGGTGAACCTCATCTTTTTTTGTGAATATCAATGCATTAAAAGATGTTTATATAACAATACCCCATTCTTAATTGGAAACAAAAAATATTAATTGAACTACCAAGTTTAAGAAGACACCTCAAAAGTTAATATCAAACAGGTTTGACAGGAAAGTCATTTTAAAAGCACAAACGTGCTATGCTTGCCTGCAAAATCTATTCTCATGCTTCAGTAAAACGAAAGAGAGGTATTTGTGTTTGCTCACAGAAAATGACAGAATGCTTCAGTCAAGAGCCACTTGATGTGGGTTACTGTTACAAAGCAAATGTGCAGTTACCAGCTCTAGAAAAAAATACACCCATGTCTTCAATGTTTTAAAAAAGTTCATTACTTGACCCCCCTCCAAAAATATTTCCCAACCCAAATCCCCATCATAAATTTCAAATGATTTAAAAAACAACTTAAAATACTATCTGTGTTTTGCCACTACGTAACAAACTAAAAGATCAATCTCTTCTCTCCTCACTCTGTCGCTGCAAGAAATGGTGCTGCAACTCAGTATACTTATTAAAGATAAAAATCTTCTTTATGCATTCCAATAATCCTTCCTTTTGAAGAAGGGAGGTAATGAAATATGTTGTTGGTTTGCAGCAGATTTGTTGGGACCTTGTCATCATCTATCAGTACGGGGATCTCCTATCTGCAAGGTTATCTTCCACCATCCAGCGTATTGAATGGGGATGAAGCTGAGAGGAAGAGCACAGACAAAAACACATACCTGCCCAGGCATTTTCAGTACGTTGTTTGAATTCCCTCTCTGCACCTACCTTCAGAATCCTATAAATGACAGAGTATGTGCCCTTGCACAACTGCAGCTTGATTCCAGCCATGTGTGGAAGCTGGAGTATGTGTTCACCATCTGTACAGTGTCATCGTGAACATCTCACGTGCACATCTAAGAATGCATACCGTGCCAGAATGTCTGCTTAATTCTTAGTTACCCTGCTTTCAGGAGAAGCTAGGTGCACCTAACCTGAACCAGTAATCTACACTTTTTTTTTTTGGAAGATAGGCATTTTTGTTTCATTCCTTGACAACTTGAAATGCAGGGATCAGGAATTTTGTTTTACATGTCACAAAATGTACTATACTGTTACAGATCTTGAGTGTATAAAGAGTTGATCCACAGATGATTTTGAACTCTATTTAGTGAATTCAAAATGGTGTCAAACTTAAACTCTTAAATACCATGTACAGAGCTCTAAAGGCAAGCTGAAGACTCTCAGACATCACATACTGGACTCTTAAGCAGTTTAGTTTGGTTTAGAACTGCAGTTGCCACATCAAAAAGTAGGGGATATATTGCAGAATCTATGTATCCATATTTAATTTAAAATCCTCTCCTTAATTTTAAATCTACAAATTGAGAAACAATTACAATGGTAATACAAGGTTCATCACTTCAAAAGACATTCCCACAATCACATAGCATTTTCTTCTGCTCTATTTTCACTACAACTGCCAAAGGCAGGCGTAGTATAGCGTAGTGGGTAAGGCACTGGATTCATAATTGACAGGTTGGCAGAGTCCCGACACTGCTGTGCAGGTAAAAAGGTTTTTTTACTCCCATTGCTCCAGTCCAGTCTTTAGTATAAATGAGCACCACATATCCTAGACGTAGACCCTTTGATGATCCTGTGTCCCATTCAAGGGGAAATCATGTGTTTTCTGATCTTTTGACCCCTAGAAACTAGAATATGCTGCAGCCCAATTAGCCTTTGAATTGAATATGCTCTACCCAACCAGACAAGAGGACAAAAGGCCCATCTTGATATTGTTTAAAAGGTGCCCACCTTAGAGACTCAAAAGTCTGCTGATGCATTTAAAGCCTCGTAGCAGGAAGGTTCCATTCTAGCTGTGTGACTATTTTAGATGTTATTATATTCTTCTTCTATTTTTTTTTATGGGGAAAAAAACCTCACAAAATAAAGGGATGAACCAATTTACAGGTTTCATACATCTTGATTGTTCACAGTCCTAGACTTGCTTATCTAGGTTGACACTGGGAAACCAGGCTTAAGATTTGTGAAACCACTGGACCATGTTATGGAATTAAAAACCAAAATTGTAAAATGTCAGCAGGGATTCTCAGTTCACTACACTGAAACTGTAATGTGCAACACTTTCACAGCCAACCTACCCAGCTACACGTGTTTTAAGCTGGTGGACATGGAAACTAATCACAACAAAAGGAGCTGTCATGGTATCAGAAGAACATACAAGGAAAAACACATTAGAGGAGAAATAGGAGTTCAAAAGTACGCTACATTAGCTCAGATGACTATACTAAAAAAGACTGGCTGGTTTGGGGCCCGGATATGTAGCCTCAGGCATCTGTCTGTTTGGAGCTTGTATGTTCTCCTAGGTTTGCAGCAGTTTTTACTAGTTGCTCCAGGTTCCTCCCATCTCACAAATGCAGGTGCTGGCTAGGTTTAATTAGGATATTTTAAATGCCTCCTTTCTCTATGGCCCTGTGAAGGATGACCCCTCCCGCCCAGGGGAGATCAGTGTGCTCTAAGATTCACACTGTACCCAGGGATGGGCTCAGATCAGACTTCTCTTGGATAAGTAGCTCATTGATATTGGCAGCACTTTAAAAAGGTTTACTCCAGTTAAGCATAGCCAAAACAAAATACAAAGCATTGGGATCCACTGGAAAGCAGGGTACACACTTGCTAAAACCTCTTTGATCAGTTTTAAAGATTAAAGAAGCTTAAAAAAAGCCAGATGAGTGCAAAAGGTGCAAACCCTGCCTAACATCCATTGGTAAGTGTAATGAGCAAGAGAAGGAAATGGAGTCAGTTGACGGAGAGGACTGTCCAGCCCTGCTGTGACAATGGCTGAGCATACAGCAGCTATATTGACTGCTGTTGAAAGGTGGATAAAAGGCAGACAAGAGAAGAAGTGATAGAAAACTGCAGCTACAGAAGTCTCCGTGCAGTGTCACAGAAGACATCCTTGAAATGCAGAGACTGAAAGGAGACTTCCAAGACAACCAAGACCGAGCCCTTCTAAGGCGAAGAGACACTAAAGAGCTGACAGGCCTGAAAACAGGCCTTATCACCAGAGTCTATGAAAGTTTCCATTTGATCCCAATCAGCACCCCCTTGCACTTCGTTATCAACAGTTCCCCCTCAGGGATGGACTATTGACTTGGCAAACAAGCTCTATAATTAAAACAAATTGATTCCTAATTCTCTTCCAGTCTAATGGCACCAATTTGTATTTATTGTCTGTTCTCAAGGGCTCTCAGGGCAAACTGCAGCAAATAATGCCCTTATCAGATCCATTTAGTCAATTGTCACTTGAGTTTAGTTTTATTTCCTGTCACTCTAACAGCACTGGCAGGCTGCAAGGTACAAAAGGGTCCAAAGCTCTCAGACTGAGGAGCTTTTACATTACTGAGAACACAGTGTAGAAGATAACAAGTCTGTTTTTTGACTCCATGACTGCTGTCTAAAGCTTTGCTTTTGGACAGATCACACCAGGCTTTCACAGTATGTTCAATGGCATAAAGAAAGAGCATTGATTTTCACAGACACCCACACTTAGAATAAGTGACAGGTAGATTTTCTAATATTTTCCAATTACTGCTGATTAGTTTTTGGATGACAGGGCTGCTTAATGAAAACGCAACCTTTCGATGGCAAAACAGAGTGACATTTTGTCAATATACAGAAAGATGTCAACTTTTCTGGTTAATTCATCATCAATCCAATATGTACTTCATGTTCCTTGCTTTTCTTCCAATTGAAAAATACCACAAGGCATTTAAATAACTTTCCCAGTCTACAGTTCTTGTTTCTGTTAAAACCTGCATTTTTTTCATATTTGAAGAAAAACACTCCTATCTTCTTATGCCCATAGATGGCTAAACAGTAACAAGAGACGTTTTACTGTAAAAGAGGTTAGTGTACTGTGTACTGTGCACTTCTCAGCCTGCCACACAACTAATGTTTTTTTATGATGGTTATCTTTGCAGGTATAAATCTCCAATCTGCACTTGTCCAACACATCATGTCATGGCTTTGCGTGAAGCCACAGTGAATTAGGTTAAGCTGTGTGAATCCAGTGCAGATTCAGTCATGGGAAGTATGGTCAGGAATTCAACTGCAGGACTTCCTGGCTATTAGTCCTTTAACAGCAACTATAGACCCAGAAGCTAAAGCATGTATGCACGTTTTAAAACAGTTATTACGCAGAACACCTGTTCTTCAAAATGACTCCAGCTCTCCAAATATCTCAGCTGTACCATGCATCTGTGTTCCAAAACTATACATACTGTACCGTCTCATCAAATGATTTTTAAATTCTTCAATAAGCTCTGAGGCAGTACTTCTGCAAAGCACGTGCCTATCATCTTCTGCTCTGACAAACCCAATTTTATTCACTGTTCCTGGAGTGCGATACTGCATTGGAGTTTTTAAGCAAACATGCACAGAAATACAAAGCAAGAGATCAAGAGGCTTATCAGAAAACATTGCTTTTCATCGTATGACACAGTACTTATCCGTGACCCTTATTATCCCGGTTTTGCCTCTTGTACAAATCAATATGCACTAGACCTCACTGCTATCCATACCAAATTGTATATCTTATATACAAATGTCTATGCAAGCACTGCATTTTACCACACAACATAAAATAATGGGATTGACCTTATGTTTAGCTATTACACCTGTCCTCCCCTCCCCAGAGTGTGTTGCTCCTATTCCTTCATAGAATACACTTTATATTCCCCACTCTGATAATACATTTTATTTTACAATTTTGAAAAGTTTAAATATTTAAAAGGTTATTGTGATGAGGCAAATTAAATACCATGTGCCAATGGAATTTCAACGTGTCTACGTCCAAGAATAACACTTATGTTCTGTTATTGATAAGAAATGCCATTAGTAAAATGTTTACATACAAAACCTTTTTTAACTGCAAATAACTGAGTATGAGTGATTATGTTGCTGTTTGGCAATGTAAGAAAATCTGTAAATAATCTCTGAAGTGAAATGAAAGGTAAGGTTTATATTTGTTAAAAGGACAAATGCCAATGACCCTTCAAATACAAAGGAAGGACATTTTTGAATTATAAGATCTGTGAGATTGTTTGGAGACTAGTGACTTCACTTACTGTGGTAAGTGTTTAGCCTTAAATGAATTCCAGGGATCCTAGAAATGGAGATGCATAGGCTGAATCTGCAGAACGATGCTACAGAGGTGACAAGGAATCAGAGGTAACTACACAAAGGTCGAAGGTCATACTGCAGCATCAGAGTGTTTTCTGCCTTTATGCTTTCTGATTTAATCTGGGATTAGTGGTCAGGTCAGGGTTATCTCAACCATTTTGAGTGGGAGCAGGGAGTAGGGATTGGTAAATAAGTGGCAATAATAGTGTCCTGAACAGAATCCCAATGAGTTCTTTATCTGTGACAGTAAGGCTTAACAATAAAGAAAAAGACAATGTTTAACGCACTCCTAGACAGTCATGAACTGGTTTATGGAACAATACAAACTGTCCACCAGATAACCCCCAAAGGAAGGCTTCATTTCTTACTTTGCTAACTTCCATATAGAAAATACAGTAAGTTTTTCTTTGTTGAGGGCTGACTTTTTTTTAATAAATAGAACATGTTACTCCAATGACATAATAGATTAAGAATAAGACATAATGGAATGTCAGTACAAAAACAAAATATATCATACTTATGCATACTCTGTTACTTATACAGTACAGTAACAGAGAAATGCAAACAGAGAATCTTTAAGGGGTACTTTTAAGTAAATAATAACAATACTTGCCCTTTATAACTGCATTGCATTTTCTTGGTTTGTTTTAAAGAGACAGTCCCTCAGACCATCTTGGGACTGAAGAAACCATTTTCTTTCTTTCTGTCATTTATACAGAGATGGGCATAATTTGATTGAAGGTTAGGTTGTGGGTTGTATTTACCAAATCTACTGTCTCCCCCCAAATTATTTTCTAATGATAATATTTATGTTTATAGTTGGTTTACTTATCAAAGTCATAGGATGACAAACAGAGGGAAAAATGAGATAAGAAAAGTTATGGAACATACAGTATTAATATGTCTACAACATAAGCAAGAATATGCCAAGATTTGAAGTGCAGTCACAGCCCTCCAGATAGACTATAGTACTTGATGTTGAAGATAGATATTGTTACATGCGATAACAGATGTATGAATAATGTCTCTGTCTTTCTTATTATCCATCTTCCATTGTGACAACTGTGTACTCCAATCCAAGGCTCCGGGCACATTAATTGCCTAATTCTTCTAACACGCACCATAGAAATGTTTTATTCAAACTTTTCATTTGCACAATAGGCCCTTGATGTGAATTATTTTGGCACTGTGACCTATTATACCACCCCATCCTTGTGTCATTTGAACACTCAGGTAGGCAAGTATAAAATTACCTTGTACATTAGAACTGGTTTATTTAAGGAAGCCATTGTTTTCTGTTTACATGGGTCCTACAGAGGATGACAACCACATTTCAACGGATCGAGTGCTCCACTTGGAGAGAGCTTTCAGAGCAAAAGGATATCCTTTCACAGTCATTTTTCATCTGACAGCACTGGAAAATGAACAGCAGAGGATGTGAGCAAAGGAGCAGCTTCTGGAAAAACAGTGACCCTGGACTCCAGTTGTATTGATCATGACTAATTGAAGGTTATTAAAAATGCTGAGATTCTTCATAATAGAATGTCAATGAAAACCAAACACTTGACCTCACTTTTTACACAACTTATTAGAGTCTACTCCACCAACGTACATCGCCTGGTGATGAAGTGAATTAAATAAGTGGTTCCAAATCTTGGTCCGGGAGGACCTTGTTGTTGATCTGATCAAAGTCTTAATCACAGGCTAAATTATCTCAGTTTGCTATTTGGGAATGTATTTGTAACCTTGTTTTCTGCTCTTAAAAGGCCAAATGGAAATTATAACTGGTATCAACCTTGTACTGATCTCTAAGATTTAGAACTTGCCTTCATTCAAATAACCAATTAGATGCTCATTGTGGGAGTGTCCAATACAGTGTCATTCCCACATGACGAGCAAGCTGAGGAAAGCAAGTGTATAGTTCTATGTATTAACGTGGTTGGAAACAGGACTCAGGACTGGCCACAGAAACAAATTAATTGACTAATGGATTAGTCATCCATTAGCACTGAAGATTTAGAGGTGAGCTGAAATGAAAATCAGCAGACTCAGTGTTTCTTCAAGACCAGAGCTTTTGATGTTATTTTAAGTTTGTTGTGATACAGATAGCTATGTTTATATGTTATCAGTGTGCTTTTATGGTTTGTGTGCACTGTGATAAAACGTAAATCTGTCTTCTTCCTCACTCCTCTCTTTTATTTTCCAAATGTTATTGTTCTATTTACTATTTCTATACAAAAGATGGGCCATACAAAAAAATAAACTGAGAAAATAAGAAACAAGCATGTTCATGTTAATTTTCTCATTTATTCGACACAGATCTCTTTCAGAGGATGTACAGTAGTCCCAGAGAAGTTGATGTGGCAGCACCAGAAACCACTTAGGAAGAATGCCGGCTTAAAAAGACAGGTTCTTTTCTAATCAAAAGAAAAATAGACCTAAATTCCAGGTAATCTGAATCAGCACATTAAGCAAAGTGACAATATCTGTGGAGCACATGACAATAGCGAGAGAAATAACATGCAATTGCCTCGACAGCATTACTCTTAATTCTTCATACATAACCAAAAGGTCCCTCAGCTCTGCTGCAACACAAAGTTAATGGAATCTGCTGAGCAGTTGTTCAAGGGGCTGTGCATTTTGCACCCCCAGCATAGGTTCCTTTGTTTGAGCAAAGGATGAAAACCCCAACAATGCAAGGATTCTGATGAACCTGGCAAAAAAAAACAGACGGCAATGCTTAAATTGCAAAAGCTTTGCTAAACATTGCAAATTAGATGAATGTATCCCGATCACCTTCAATAAACATTTACAGAGAAGCAAGATACCAAAAGAAAGATGCTGGTCTAGGAAAAACCTCGCCAGACAAATCTTTAGGCGATACTGCAGGAAACGTCCATTCACTAGGCCAATGTTTACTGCCAGAGGAAAAAAAGAATGATCAAACGGACCATTTTCACAGAGTTTGTCTGCCAAAGCACTGATATAAAGCAAAAGTAAAAGGAAAGGTGAGGCTACAGTTACAGGATACTCTATAACTGCTTCGGAAGGTGTTATGCATGCTCTCTCAATAAAAAAAGCCTACATTTCTTGAATAGTATATTTAAAAACAATCAAACAATCACCCCAGATTGCAAACAATCACCCCAGTGCTATGAAATGACATTGTCAGAATATATTCTCTAAATGTGTACTGCCTTAGTGTTGTGCCAGGTTCAACTGCTCATGTGCAAAATACATTCCCATTTTTAGATTTTATATTCCAGTCTCTTTAAGAAAGCCAAGAAGGCTTCCCTCCAAAACTCATATCCTCAAAAAGAGACATTTTAAGTGCCCATCAAAGGGAAAAAAAAGATGAAGCAGAACTTCATTAGAAAAACAGTTTATTCTGTGAAGGGCAAAATATTGGTTATTTTCCATTAACCAAGAGTTGTTGCACAGTAGTAAAGAGCACAAACATGTTTAAAAATGTGAGAAGGTCATTCAGCCATGTAGCTCAGCTTGGTTTTTAGTAGCTAACAGATCTGGTATCGGCTTCAACAACATGGATGGCTAGTAAATTCCAAAAACCCACAATTGCTGTTTTCTGTACACTGTCGCTCTCGCTGGTTGGACTACTCTGGTAAAATCTGAAGAAAAGCACTGAGGGCTTTAATGGCATCGACTGCCAAAAGGCTCAAAACAGGAGTTTGGACTTTTTTAGAAAGCCTTAAGAACCACAGGATTGGTGTGATGTTTCTTTCTTTTTTTTCTGGATTGTGGTAGACAGCACACCGTTTGTCTATTTAATTTGGATGTTTTTTTTTTTTACTGGCGCCACAACTGCTGTCATTTTCAAATTGGGAATAGGCACGCTTGGAATGACTAATTTGTCTGTGTGGGATGTTGTGTGTTTACGCACAGTGTTTTGCTCCACTGTTCTTTCCATGTCTAGTAACGTGCATCACAATAAATGTAGTGTGTGTTGTCATTCAGAACTTACATTTCTTTTTCTGTGCCGTTTTCTAACCCTTCTGCCTTTGCAGATGTTTCTCAGCACTGCTGAATACCTAAATCTAATTAATCTAAATATTAAAGGGAAGCCCAAAAGGTTTGAAGTCATCAATTACAAACTTTCTTAGAAAGTGTTATTCTAGATTATTTTGAAATAATAATAATCTGTATTTCTCTTTTAAAATATATTGCCATAGTGTTTTAATTTAGGTGCATGATGCATTAGAAAGAATAAGAACAAAGCTTGATGCGTTAATGGTTCTGATTCTTATCAGGAGAATGACACTTTGATTGATTTATTTTCAGAATTTAAAAGTATCAATCTGCTATAGTCCCCTTTACAACAGTTAGCAAACATCCATACTGAAGCACAATTATTCCCCAACTCATGAGGAAATTACAAAATTTCCAATATTTCTTTTTTTAAGAAAGTAGCAAATGACTTTTTTTCCCCCAATGTCGTTTATTATTTTTAAAATGGTATGAAATATTTGCTTAACCTAGTAATGGAAATGCACAGAAAGGCAATCTTAGAAGCTTATCTTTGTATAACCAATGGCTCCACAAAGCAATCATACTTGAAAGGAGTGTGATGTGCATTGCTATTCACATTGCAGCACTGCAAATAGAAGGCAGGCCAGATGAGGTGCAGTTCTCAACGGACACTTTTGCATAGGCTTGCGCTGGTAATTCAGACAAAATAACAGTTCACTGTTCAATATCAGGGGATATAAAAGAGGGTAAACCCTAAAATAATCAATTCTGACAATTCCAGAATTTAGATGAGCATCTGGTCAGCTGAGGTGAAACACATAGGTAGGCAAATATGAAGACTTGGACTATTGTTAAAAGACAGCAGGAAGACGTCCATTCTCCATTTCCTCCAGTTGATTCCCAAGATTGTCTAGGGGCTTAAATTCACAATGCCAGCCTGCAGGAAGGCATCCTACTTCAGTAGATGATTAATTTGCAACCTATGGAGCTAACCCTTTGACTTAGGAACCTTGCTCAATAATTTACCACCCCTGGTCAACTAACAGGAAACAGTTAAAAGTCTGCTCCAATACGAGGAGTATTCTCTACTATTCGTGCACAGTAGCACAAAGGGCTATGGGGACAGATGTGGAGTGGGGGCGGAATGTGGTGGGAAGGGCACAGTTTTTCACACGTCCTGACCGATGACAGGAAACAAATGTGACTGCAGCTATTGTGGAGATGGTCTTCCTTTTTGTTTGCTTGTTGCTTAATGTTTGGCCAACTTCTTTATATAGTTATTTCAGCATATTTCCTCATGACCTGCTGTGATTCCTTGCCCTGGCACACAGGAAAAGTATTTTTTTAAGGGGGATATAGAGGAGGGCACAGAATGTAATTCCAACCTTTATATTGTCACAGAATGAGAATAACACAGAGGGGTGTTTCCTTCTGTGGGCGCCAGGGCATAGAAGGGTGAGAGGAACTAATATTTTAACTATCAAGGAGGAACTCTGAAGAAATGCACCACGTTGCAGTGTGTTTCATTTACAAGGTACTCAATTTCCCAGGCCATCAGACCAGGAAGCTGGATTAGGAGTTAAATCCCATTTTCCCACGGTTATGTAAACAGGACCATACATTTCTGCTTCATCATTTTCTTTTCTTTTGAGAATGCGCTCATCTGAAATAAAAGCGATTAGTGGTTAACAAACAGTGTGGTGTTTTTGTCCGCTCACAGTCCTCCAGACCCCTTACCAAGCGGTGCTGAAAAGTACCCTACGTAACCCTTCCACATGCTCCCATGGGAAAGAGCTAGGGGTGTTAACTCTTCATGCACCGGCTTAACGTGTAGCCAGGAACTGCAGAATGACACTGCTCCTTAACAGCTAAGAATGTTGCAAAACGCTATGGCAATAACTCCAGAAAGATCAGTGCTGGTATGAGAAATATGGCTCAATCTGGTCTTTCACCTACTATTTAAGCATAACATTGCTGGGCCCAATCTGTAAAACAAATGCAAACCCCAGGAACTCCTCCTCTAAAAGTCCTGCTCAATTTCAATGCTTTTTTTCTAGAGAAAATTACTGTTAATGCAAGCACTGGGTGTTTCAGATTCAGAACCACAGGTATAAAATCCGACTTCAAAGATAGTTATACCAAAGACGCTTACTAACGCTGTTAGTAGGAAACAATACTCATGGATCACAATCTTTTCAGTTTGCTCTTTTGTGTGTCAGTTTCTTTTAATTGCCAAAAAATTGACAAACAGCCCTTCATTATGTCCCCTTTACAGATGATGGCTAACCCTTCTCACTAATCTCATTATGCAATAAAAGCATCTTGGGGACTCAGGAAGAAGATGAAAGCGTGTGTTGTTTTTCATTTTAAAAGGTCTTGATTAAATAACATACAGTAGTACTTATCCAGACTTGGTACCTCTTCCCATGTTTTGGGTGTATACAGTTGTGCTGATTTCCAAAGGTTGCTGTGAGACACCACTGAGGGCATTTGCCGATTCTCTTTAAATATAAATTCTCATCTGCCATTTGGGCCTGAATACATTAGTGTCTGATCCAGAAAGACACATCTGGCCCATCAGCTGTACTTCCCCTTTGTACTTCCTTCTCTGGTTCCCCAGTCACTCAGCTAGAGGAGTGAGATAAAACTTTAAAGCTGATAATGCAGGAAAGTAGATGTTTTTTTTTGTGTGCTTACTCACCACTTATAAATCCCTAATAATGGCAAATTGCCTTTTAAACATGCAGGACTTTCTTGCAAAAAATCTTTTGTTTCGTAATTACTTCCAAGCCGTCTTCTGCATCTCTTGTTCTAATTTTTATTAACTCGTGCTGGCCACACATGAGTCCAAATCTAACAAACATGTTGCTTGGTAAATGACTATACCTTGGTCATGCTATAGGTATACCTATACCTTTACTATAATCATTACCAGCCATATCAAAAATGTAACCAGAAACTTAGAAAAAAAGATCCGTATTGGGCCTAGCTTGGAAATCTAAGCACATATGACATTAAATTCCGATACTGATTATAGTTCAGGTGTTCTTCTGTGGTTACATTAAGCCTTATGATCCTTTCAAGCAACACTGTTCATATTCTCAATTAAAGGTTCCTTATTGAGATATGACATGAAAAAGCAACATTTCAGCTGTGGAACCTTCTTCAGGTGTGTGGCAAAACATTGCTTTTACTCGTACTTAATTTTCAGAACAGAGTTAACTTCTGTTTGTTCTTGCATACAAAATGTTAAAAGAACAAAGGAAGGATCTTGTTTCTTGTCTTTTTGAAAATTTCCTGGATTCGCTCAAAGAGATGAAAAGCATGTCATGTAACGTGGTTTCAGCTATGCTGTTTATTTCTATTTTATCACATCTTCAGGCAACATTCTGCCACAGGGCTGAGATAGTTGACTTTCCAGGACTACAAAGCAAGTACAAAATACAAAGAAAGTGTGTGAAAGAGCATGTGTACCCCATTCCCCTGTGGTGGAATAAATGTTGCTGTTTGTTTTGTCGTGGAAGGGTCGAGCCCACAGATCCCAGTAGGAAACTAGGAACGCCGTCCTTCAATTTAAACTCTTCCCCAGATGATTTTCCTGGTCCCTCTGGCCCTGCAATGCTTCCCATTGCTCTGGCCGCCTTTGAAATATCCCCCCAAACCTGAAAATGTGCTTTCACAATCATACATTCTTCTATTTGCCAAAGTCATTCCTTTACGTAAAGGAAGAAAGATTGCAACCTTCATGCTTATCTGGTAAATTAGATATAACTTGTAGACCCAGTACTGGAATGCTAATTGTTTGTGATATCTTCACAGAATCCTGATCTATTAGCTTTTAAAAACATCATGAATCTGCACCTCAGACTGAAGGCGTCGCAATTAAAATAGGATTCTCTTTGTCACCTTTGATTATGAATTGTTCATTTGAATTTTTACATTTGTTAGTCAAAATTACTGTATAGCACAAAACAGACAGACAGATCAATCAATCAATGGTTGGGTATAAGGTAGGTATTATTGAATTTGTTTTTTTTTTCAATTTCCTAATTTGTGGTCAGTAAAAAAAAAACCTTAGTCTTAAATTAATACGCAACAAGGTGGTGCAGCCATAATCGGTTTCATTCTTTTTTAATGTGACTTTTTAGTGATATTTGCTGCTCATTGGTCCAACCAAAGACTGAATGGAATGAACTGTTGATGCAGTCAGCCAGGGGCAGTCACTAGGCTATATAGCAGGCCAAAATAAAAACAGCACAGCTTTGAATTAAATCCACAGGGGCACACAAACCACAGGAGCAAAATATTAATTTTCCAGCTGACTTCTTCCCTTCCCTTCTATTGTGCACATCTCTCCGGCTCTGAATTGTGACGGAGTCCTTGTCACAGCAGCGACTACCTCAGGGACATTGAGGAACTAAGAAAAGCTCCTAAGCTTAAGAAAAACCCCATGTCAGCCCTGCTGCCCATACATACAGACAAGTAGAGAGCCAGGTCTTGTGCCAGAGCTTCCCAGCTACAAAACGATAGTAGAGTTTGAAACTCTATCTTTTATCCTTCAGGTGATTCCCAATTTAGTTATGGGGATTTGCATGCCAGTTTGGTTAAGGGGTGTATCAAGATATTAAAAAGTAAAGATCTACTTTAATATCAAATCAACATAACAAAACCACAGACTTTCACTTAGAACTTACTCATAGTGATTTTAAGGAATGCTAAACAGTCTTGATATTTTCAGGCAGGATGAAAGTACTTAATTTCTTTCTGTATGTTTGTGCTTCCAGTGTATCTTGCGTGACCAAATGAGCCAAAAGCAGTGTCTGAGGAATCAGTAAAATAAATATATTCTTTCATTGACAGAGGAAGCTGGACAAACCACCTGTTTAGATGGAACCACCATGTCAGGGAATATGCAATCAACTGGACAAGGTCACATCCCTCTTCTTTATTCTCCCTTAGAACTTAGTTATTCTACATTGTGTTTGACAGGGTGTGGAGCACTGTAGGGATTTTAATCAGAGCGGAATGAAGCATTAAATCATCTGCTTTGTCCTTTAGCTCTGGGTTTTCATCCCCCCTATGGAAATAAGAGTTTCTCACTGGTGGAGCTCAGGATGGAATGACTGAAAAGGAGGGACAGGAAATAAAGACACAGGCCATCTCCTGTGGTTTGCACATTCACAAACCACCGAGAGCTTCTGAGCGAGATTTTGCACTGGCAACAGCAGTAATCACTCTCCTGCTCTGGAGACTGTGTGGACAGAAGCTGTCCGTGATTAGGGAGTGCTAACAGCCAGAATGATACTCTTAAGGCACAAATTTCCATTCTCAAATGTTAAAGGTGTAATTCTCTGCCCCTATGCCCTTTGACTATGTTACAAATATGTTCATGGGTGAGACATAGTGAACATTGTTTTCTGGCACTTAATTCTGATCGAACCAAAGCCCTCAATTCTCATTCACTTAGATTTATCTTTATCTTTTGATTAACAGAAAATATCACAATTGGACTGTTGAGTCCTTGATAAAGACTGCCACCTCACACTTTACATTGCTTGTTTCTACAGATCATTTAACTCCACGATTTTTAAAATCTTTCACTTGTATAACAATCTTCTGTATCAAGCATTAGTACTGATCCATTGATGATGTTCACAAGGATTTCTTGAATTTTTAATTTCAAGTTAAATACATGATGAATGTATAACTGATGAACGTGAAAAGTAATAACGTCTAGACCATTCAAAGACTATTTTGACAACGTTCCATTGTATGTATGTGAATCAGAAAATTAATAATAGACTTAAAGGCCTGCCTTACGTGAAAAGTTTAACAAAAATTAGGAAACTGAACCTCTTCCAAGCTTATTGCCTTTGAAATGAAAAGCCTGATTTTATGCATTTGTGGTCTGAATAAAACTGTGAGAACTTGAGTTTTGCCCTTCTAAATCCTCACACTCTGCCAGTCCACATTACCACTGGATATTTGGAGGAGCGATTGTTCGCTTAATTTGAATGCTCAGGATCCAGACTAGGAGTAACAGGGTCAAGGGGTTATCATATTGACAAGCCATTAGGGACAAAGCAAGGCAAACAGCCTCAGGGTAGCTGAATCAGGTCAGGAACTCTGGCTAAACTGGCCAGCCCACACCCACTAGACTCTTTGCAATAAGAGATAAAAGAGTAGCCACTTCAAGCCTGGCATGTGTCACAAAAACACTCTGTTGTGCTGTTGAAAGGGAAAAAAAAGTTATGATACTTTTAAGATGCAAAGGAACAAGTAATAGGTTTATTCCATGCTGAAAAAAAGAAAAGAGAAAACAATGTTTCGGCCGTGGAGCCTTCTTCAGGTGTACTTTTAAGATTTTGCCTTTATAACTGGTATTACATCCACTCTGAAAGCTCTTTGCTGTATTACATTTCTGTGTTATGGAAAAGCCATGTACTGTACAGTCTTTGCTCTCTACAGAGGCAACTTTATTCTACTCCCTCCACTGTGGGACCAGGAGCATCCATTATCCTACTTCAGACCAACAAGAGAAAAAGAAAGCAGCACTGATTTGAATTTAAAAAAAAAACTTCTTAAAAGGTATATGAATAGATAACTCAGTTACAGTTAGAAGTCTGCAGACATTGCACCATGATAGCAATTCAAATGGGGGAAATGTTACATTTCTTACCTACCTAATGTCGAGATTCTCTTTACAATAAATAGCCGAGGTGTAATGTTTTCAAAACAAAAAAAATCTACAAACTTTGGACCAATGGAATATTAAAAAAAAAACACCAGCCATCACATTAAATTACAGACTCATTAAAGTTGCTATATAAAGGGACAGACCACTTTTATCTTGAGGACATTTCTTTATTGGTCATTGTGACATTCTTCACTTTTAGATTTTTCAGCCATTTCCATTGCATTGAAACACAATACCTTGACAAAATCTGCAAGAGATCATTGAAATTCTTTTTCCCCCCCATTTACATTAGAGAATGAAACCAAAACATTCAAACTAAATCTAAAACAGCGATTTGCTGAACATGTGAAATTGCCAGTAAACGTATTCAGCACATTCAAAGCATCCCAAGATAAAACTGGATAACAATCAAAAAAAACAATTTAATGGCCAACGAATTATTAAATTCATCCACAGTGTAGTTTCTTGGAATATGTTAATATACAAACTGGGCTCCACGTCTTTACTTTTTTTGGAAAGCAGTGCATTTCCAGAACTGTTAGTTGTCACCAAATGTAAGGTGGTAAGCCTCATCATCACACACTCGCACTTCAAATTCTTGGCTACAGTTTCAAGACTGCAGAACCTCAATGTCAGCTAAGCTAATTCAACAGTGCTTTAGCACATCAACGAAAATCCCTCATTAATGTTTCATTAATCTGAGAGCCTCTGTCCTGCCCAACTTATCTCAGCTAATGGGAGTCCCTAGAAATATCTCACTGAGCAACAGCCTCATCACCCCAAAGTGCACTTAAAGTTCACTTTGCTGGCCTATAGAATCCATCTCTGTAAATATCTAAAGGAATATTTATATAAACATGTACAAAACTTTCCTCATTTATCTCTAGTAAACCTAACGATTCCTTTACTTAAACTACATTGGACTACCATGGATTTGAGGACTGTTGTACAAGTTGTACTTGCTAGGATTTTGTTTTACTTGTCATGTATCTCCTGATTCTGTCCATTGGTATGAGGGAAATAAATTAAATTACAAGATCTTACCCTAGTAACCCTCCTATGACTTGATATAATCCCAGCAACCACAGGGTCATCCAGAGAGCATAATCTACATAGTGATACCTCACTAATATCCAGTCCAAACTGGCGAGATTCATTAAGCAACCTTCAACTCTCCTTGCCACAAAACATCCAGGACAAATCCCAATAAGTACACAGCATAGCCTGTTGCAGTTATAAACCGTAGTTGAAAATTGCAGTTGCAGCTGAAAACGTAGTAAAAATCAGTGAAATCATGAGTAGTGAGCCAAGCATCATAAAGAGCAATGGGCTGTTGATGTGCAAAACCCTAAAAAAAAAAACAAAAACAATGAGGCTATAATAGTACAGCAATCCTGAAGGTAACCACAACCAGGAACCTCAGGAAATTCAAAAGGTGTTGAACTGTTTCACAGAATTGGCTAGCTGGTGAATAATAATAATAAAAAATTATCAGTGTTTAAAAGAAGAATGACAGCACATGATTCTATATTTGACACTTACTGAAAAAAGAAAAATAAACACAAGAGAGATGGGTGGATAAAAATACTTTAGGGTAAGACTAAATTAGAAGGTTAAGCAAATAAATAATAAAAACGAATGTGGCAATACTATGTGCACTGAGAACATCCATAATTGCCATGTGGAACAAATATCAAGGGATGATACTTTTTTCAGTGCCCAAAGTTTTGCCCATGCTTTGTAAGAAGAATTCATTATATGAAGCACTGGGGAGCTTTAAGAATAACCCAGCATTAATGGCAAACCCTTTCAAGCTTCTGCAGAGTTCAGCGTAGAGAGAAGATGATATCTGAAATGAGAACACCACGATTTGAACCTTACAGATATAGGTCAAGGGACTGCGACACAGGACACAGAACTAACAGACTAACAGTGCACAGAACCTACTGCATACAGAATTCCCAGAGCCCATCACCTGCATGAAATCTGTGCTGGTGATCTCACAAGCCTTATGGCAAGCTCTATTTAAAGACTGCCACTCCTCCTCCCCCCCCCAATTAAGCAGCCAGATCCGGAATGAATTGCACAAGAGGACTGACTGTCTTCATGGATTACCATCTTTTTCTGAAATCTAGCACCCTTTTTGCTGACTGACAGGCTCCCCAATCTCCAGAGGACATGATCTGCAGATCAGCTAAGATTCGTTTAGCTGATCTCTTTCATGTTGACAGACAGGCAGGACATCCTACTCCGTGACCCTCTGGCCTCTTTCTGCCCGAGATCCTGGAGACCAGCAGGGACTGGGAAAAGCAAAGCCAAGAGCAGGCTCGCCTGAGCGGAATTAAAAAAGACCTGGCTAATCCTGTATTCAAACACACAAGAACTTCATTGACAGGTTCATACGAAAGAAGGCTAAACCTGCAGGTTGACTAAGAAAAAAAAAGTGTTTTACTTATTAGGCATTTAGATTTTGCCTGAGAAATGCTAGCTCACTGCACACAAGTACAATATTCAATTTAAAAATAATTAAAGTGGGGGAGAATAAGAGTTAAACAAATCTAGTAATCCTACTAACATACAGTATCAAAACCTTATTTCTGTTTCAAATGAGATTTTAATGCATTAAAGATTAAGCTGTTGCACTACTGCTTAGATTTTCCCCAACTTAGTTAGTTGTTGCTTCTTTCCCAGCCTTGCAAAATAGATTGTTACCAATTGTTTCAACATCAGAACAACGAAACCCAAAACACAACAACACAAGACCGAAACTGACAATTTGCAACATTAATTAATGCAAACTGATAAAAGTATGCACATCTTGAAGACAAACAAGCCTACATAACAAAGGATTCAAACCACACATTCTTTGTTTATAACACACTGCATGAACAAATCTAAAGGATTATAAATAAGAAACAAAACATAATTACTTCCATTTCTCATGGGTGGGAGGGGTGTGTAAGGCAGAGCTGAATTAATGTATCATCAACGAAAGAAAAACACAAAACCCACTTGCAGCTGCTAGGGGATGACTATGTATTTGATTAGTCAACTTATTTAATGCACATATTAAGTAAACACAGCAAGAACACAAGTTAGAGAGGAATTTTGTTAATTTACCTTGTTCACCAGTAGAAAATCCATATTTTTATACAATATTTTAGGATATTTGGGTTGGACTTTTAATTTCAAAGTTCAAAGCTGCGTGTATCGTAAAAACGTTTAGAAAGTGGATGGACATCAATAGATCAACTATTACTATTATGACTTTAACTAGAAATCAACTACTTGTCTCCTACTTTGTTCAATATATCCACTCAGCCCAATGTATGGCCAATCAAGCTGACGTACTTAGTGGTGTTTAACTCAGTTTTATAAATAGAAACTTCACAGAAAGAGACTTAATTGTACCACTCTGCTACACAGTCCCTGGCTTTGTTGAATTCGACAGTTATTCTGCAATGCTGAATGGGAGCACCTGGCCAATGACTCAGACAGAAATCAAACCAAAAAAACAGGAGCAGAAAGCCAGAAGCCAAAAGCACTTTTCACTTTAATTTCTTGATAATGGTTTGTGAACTCCCTCACATGTTTTGTTCTGGTTTACCGCACACAAACATGCTGCTAGTCTGAAGATTGTATCTTCATAGGACCTTGTAGATGCCTATGTTCAGTGGACTTTAAATAGCAAAATACATCCTAACATGTTTACAACATTCTTCACTGGTTAAGTTGCAATTAACCATTAACTAAGCACCAGACCATTAATGCAGAGATTCTCTCATACTGATCAAAAGATTAATCCTGAACAGAACAAAGGCCAAAATGACATTACTTGAACTTATTTTATATTTTTACTAGAAAATCATATTTGATCAAATAAAGTTAAAAGTGTAAAACTAAAGTCCCCAACTTGGGTGTTAGCACAGAAAAGGCAAATGGCAAAAGTCCAGTGAAAAAAAAAGTTACTGAATTTCCTAATAATGAATTTAACAACATTTGACAGCAAAGTGCCAAGTATATGCAACAGGGTTTATCCAGTGCATGAATTTGTTACTGGGATGTCAGCCCCAAAGGCAACCAACAAATATGAGTTCTCCTCCTGGCCTCTAGGCCTAGTGGTTCATTTTACTCTGTTGCTGGTGAGATGCTATGTGGCTCAGGACAGGAAGCATGCCTGAGAGACCACAAAGAAATTCTGGCTGGCACATGACAGTGTGGGTCGTGAGTTGCATAAGTTAGAGGAGATGAGTGCAAGATGGCTCATTAAGGGTGTGACATGTTACAGTAAAGTAGACACCTAGGAGATCCCATCATTCTCCCATGATATGGGGCCCACATTGTGGTGTGAATGAATTGTTGGAGGAGGTTGCTTGGAGACTGTGGGATGGGAACATGCCTGAGAGATGATGATCGAATCCTGGCAGTGCATGCCACACCTCCTTTACAGGTAAAGACAGTGAAGCATGATGTGTGCATCCCTGACATACTGACCTGGTAATATAATATACAGTATACCACTACAGCACTGGTGTCTCTCTTTACCTACACCTTTTTGCACAGATTCAGGTTGATGGATTCTACATATATTCTGTGTACTGTAATTTGAACATGTGATTTCTGCCCTCCCAAAAACAGAAAGAAAAAAAAGGCGAACTTGGAAAGAATTTTCTTCTCTTCCTTTGGTATATCCCTACAAACCACATCCGGAATTCAAAAAGGTCAAAGATGCGCCCAATTTGATCCCAGATACCAAAAAAAAAAGGTTTGGACAAAGACACATATGAAATATTTCCAGGTGATTATTCCTTGTGTATAGCCACAGTACATGGTGTCACAGATTGCATGCTGTGCAATTTAAAAAGCACATGGTTTTCTCTCACGGAAATGGTAAAAAAAAAAAGAGTGGGTCATTTATAACTGGCTAGTGTTTGCCAGTGAATGTGTACTGCTGTGCCATTTAATATAAAACAAAGAAGAAAAACAACTGTCTTGTCTTGTAAACCTTTCAGAACATGTTTCACTGCTAGCTGAACTGCACCACAGTGTTGCAGACAAAAGTCAAAGACAAGAAACTGAAGCAGAATGAAACAGTAGGGGTGAGTTTCAGCTGAAAGGCTGGTGTCTGTTAAGCCATGACCATAACAAGATTCTCAAAATTTCTGCTGGGGTTCCAGCTGATGCAAAAGACCTAGAAAAGCCTGTATGAGCACAATCAAGCTTTTGGCACACTTTCATGTACTAAGGGAGAACAGAGGTGTATGGAGGAATTAAACAGTTCAATTAATTGGGATAAAAATTGCTGAAGGGGAAGCATGGAAAAGCCATCACCTTGGATCTCAAATGCATTCTGTGTTTGGTAATCTCATTTTCCGCAACACTTTCATTCAAGGAACTGTATCCTGGGAGTCAGATGTGTTGAAAAGTAAGAGTCCCAATGGTAGGCACTGATGGAAGTTTGCCTACAAATACAAATCTGATGCTAAGCTTGCTTACAGTCATCCAGGGGCCTAATTCACAACAGTTAAAATTTATCCAGTGGTATAATCGTTGATACCTTACTGTGCATAAAAGTCTTGGATCGCACTGGTACGGTTGAGTCCTTTTCTTCCTACATGGAGAATCTCCACAAAATAAAACGCATCTAGACATTCCTTAGAGTTCTTACAATAAATATTTGTATGTTCTATCGTAAGGATGGAGCTTTTGCAAATGGTGTAAAGTGAAAACATATCTCGCATTTTAATCATCACACCAAACTTTCAAGCACACTATGAATTAAAGCAAACTTCAAGAATATTGAGAAACTGCAATTATGTCAGGACTTGTACACCTAACCCACAAAGGTGTCTCAGATATAAATCACCGAATCACAGACAGGTTTAGCCTATTTTCAGGGTGCCATTTTCAATTCGTGCTCAAGCAAACCTAAGTCTGATCACTTAAGCTTCTTTAATGCAGATTACACAGTAATGAACGGCCATTTCCTCAATATGTCACAGGCACACAGTGTTCAGTTATTCATTTTATTTCCTAAAGAGAAACTATTTCAACTTGGTCAAAAATGAAACACTCAAAATACAAAAGATGCAGTGTTAGAAGTGGGCATGAGAAAAGTTTTTAGTTGCTCAAATCAAATCTTCAACTTTTACAAAACCTGGGCAGTATCCAGAGAAAGGAGGTGTGGCATTAATGTGTATGTGAAACAATTGCTTTTTTTTCCAATTTGACTCCATAGGTGCTTTTATAGGAAGTCGGCTTCTTTATAGTAACATGCGTAAGCAGCTGGAAATGAAAACACCCCCATGACTTGCATGCTGATGACGGAAAAGAAGAAAAAATAACACACCCATATCTCTGTCATTGGTTTCCTTCCTTTCCTATTCGGTTTAATGAGCGTCTTTGAATTCTCATTTCCCCACACTCAGGACAGCGTGAACATTACCAGTGCCAATCTGGCTATGCGTGAGAAACAAGATGTCACCAGCGGCTACCCACATCGCTGTCAGTGAAGGAGGCAGCAAGCCCGACAACACAAGACACACAGATGCCAAAAATCTCTTATCTCACTGTGTACTTAGTAAACAACAAACCACTTGAATTATATTTTAGATTTGATAACAAAAAAAAAACGTCCACCGATCTTGACTGGAGCTACCGTGAAATTACTGTGAAATAAACCTCTTTCACTTTTTAAAAATCGGATTTTTGTCTGGGAAACTGTTTTGTTTTAAAATGTGCACTAGTACTGCTCTCTTGGTGTCTTTTCCAATGACACAAAGCTTTTAGTAAGTACAAACCTGCTACTTCCGTTTACCTTTCGGCACAAACTCAAGCAATTGACTAGCCTTCAGTAACATTATTTATCATTAAAGTTGGCATGGTACTTAATTGTTATAATAATTTTAAGAGACAAGCTATAAGTGGGTTAATTTAAAACCTCTTTGTTAGAAATAATTTCCATCCTCAGGCAATTTCTTCTTTTATTAACTCTGAATTAATAAGAAAACAAGGAACGCCACTGCCAAAGAAATTCTTTCTAGCAAATAAGTTTTTTCTATCTTTTCCATTTTTCTCTCGTTTTCTGTTTTGTTATTCAATATTTTACCAAAGGTTTAATACTTTTTCTCTGTTAAAATGAAATATTTTAAAAGAAAAATCTATAAAGTTTTTGTGAAAATGCAATTCTTTTGGTTTTGCTTACAAACGCGAAAGAGCACTTAATCAATACAAAATGGAATGAAAAGTGGGGGATATTTGCAGCCAACTAATTGTAGGTTTACAAATTGCCAGATTACACTTAAAAGCTGTTTTGGATGACTTGTTTACTTAAAGAGGGTACATGGAAAAAAAAATCGTAAAGTATACTGTAGGATTTTAAACAATGGCCATGAGAATTGCAAAGCTCAAGGTCAAAGTAGAAGAAAGTGTAAAAGAAAATGAAAAGCAAATGTTATGCTTGAGTATGCACTGATTTCTTGCAAAAGTATTTCTTTTGTCACTTTAGACATTTATGAGTGAAAAAAGTAATTAAGAAATTACTCTTGAATAAGTCTTTTCTACTAACTTTACATGGGAATTGTACAATTTCCACCTGTTCTTTTCTGAACTTGACAGAGTTTGAGCTATTTTGCATCGATAGATTTGCTGGGGACATTGTTGAAAGGGAGATTAAAATCAGTCACTTAAATCTTAAGGAGTGATTCTCAGTGAAAGTGTACTTTATTATGCGGTTGGGAAAGTATTTTTGAGGGCTGGTAAGCAATTCAGAATGAACAGAGTATACTGTTCTTTTTGGAAATGAACAATGAACAACCAGAAATGTGCTCACCAGGTTAAAGTTTTTAGTTACAGCAAGAAATTTTTTTTTGTAAATCACTACTGTGGTGCATTGAAAATGTTGAAGTCTGCCACAAGCCCATTAATTACTGAATATATTGTACATCTCAGCATAGTAGACACATTTCACTTTCCTTTCTATATGTGGAGAATAATGAATTATGAAGTTGAAATAAATCCAATCTAAACAGAAGTGTCTCCAACTGGTCTGAAGCTATAGATAATGTTAAAATCATGTGAAGTTTTACATACCATTCTAAATTGCTCTGAAAGCACAGGTAAACCAAACAGAGATATGAGTTTAACATATTATTTCACAAGCATGAAATTTCCTATGTGACAAGTAATTTACGGACAGCTTTCATTTTTTCCCCAAATTAAAACATGCCAAGCAAAAACTGCAAGACGTACTGAAGTATAAACCCTATATATCAATTGTTTGGAAAAATGTGTATTATACTGTATGAAGGATGAGATAAAAACAATACATGATTAAAGAGTTCTTAAATTAAATGTGGCTGGGGTACAAGTTGAGTGCTTAAAACATACTGTAAATTGTTATATTTCTGGGGGATTAAAAAATGGTCCTAAAACAGTCAACATCTTTAAAGAACTTTGATAGACCCACCCACAGAGTTAAGAGTAATTTTGTTCTGTTGCTTTGCTGTATACAGGCAATATATTGAACATGCAGCAGGTTCTCATTAGCAATCCATCCCAAAAGGTGCTCTGTGGTAAAAACCCAACCCCACAGCTGCCTGTTAAAAAGCCTGCAGTCTTAGCCCTTTATATTACTATCACCTTTTCCATTTTTACACAACAACTGAAATCTGAGAAATAAAAATCTATAAAACTGAATCAAACTAAAGTCACTCTCACACTGTTTCAAGTGTAGGTCCTGCCAAGTCTGGCATTTTGTAACAGTTCACTATTTTCTTCCAACTGCTAAACAAAACCAGACCTATACATGGTTACAACACCACATGGGCTTTTTGTTGTGTGCCAGCTGGCATGCAGCTCACTGAGGGTTAGCAAATACTGGTACCAGGCAGCACCTACACAACTCAGCTTTGACACCCTGTAGAGAGATGGGTTACAACATCCCTCACCTCAAAAACACAGTATGTTGTTGTTTTCTACAAACTGCAGGAGGCCAGGAACTACAACTATATGTGGGGAGTATATTGAACACACCAGACATCAAACTTTTTTATAGGCAGGGCCAAGAGCTGAAATAACCTTGATATTAAAAGGAAAGGTAATGCTAGCACCCCAAGGGTGCCACTACTGAACCAAAATATCAAACTACCATATCAAAAAAGGGATTAAAGTGAACCTGAATCTATCATGGGAGCCAATAACTAGGTTTGCCCTGGATATAGCTAACTCAGAGTGTGCAAAAGCTTTGTTATTACTGAGGTCTGTTTAAGTGGTTCTTCTCAATTCAGGGATAGGAAATGCAGGCCAGCAGCTGAGCTGTGTTATTTTGAGTCTTTCAAAGAGAGTATTAGTGAAATGTTTTTGAATTTGTAAAGTTTTGATAGGCGCCCAAAATATTTCCAAAAAGAACGATATACTCAAGGTATTTATTTTTCTGCTTACATTAGCTTTTCATTCACATTAAAACAAAAAAAGGTCTAAGGGACAATTATAAAAGGATTGTATTCTTTTCAGAAACTGACTGTCGTAGTACTCACCTCACAAAACATCTTGACTGCATGACAAATTGCAGTAGGGGAACTGAGAGTCAGAATACATATTTGTGGGGTCTTTAAAAAAATCCTTGGAAACTCAATTCTACTTAATCTAACCTATAAATCTGTTTCTTCTCACTATATTACCACCAAGGAATAGCCTGCCCTCACATTGCTAAATCGGCACAGTGGTTTTGCCACAGATGAAAAAATAAGGCATTATACGCCTGCAATTTCATGCTTTAAAATCAAAAGTCCAACCCATTGATAAGGTACAGTATATATTATCAATTCACATTCAAACACAGATCAAGTAACATTAAAAATTCAGTAGCATTTTAACAGCATCTAACAAATAAAAGAAGCATAGTCATGAGTATGATGGGGTTAATTCTAAAATATCTGGTAGCCTCCCCTGGTGTATCATTAACCTGCAATAATGCCACACACCAGCAATTACACTGCTACCACTAATTAGTTCCAACCCAGTTAATTTATTCAACGCTGGCTGAAAATTCAAAACAGGAAGACGTGATTGTTTTCAACAACGTCTTTTTTCCTTTAAATATTCCCACTGGCTTGTTTATTTAACTTAAGTTATTTTAAGCAGGCAATATTCTGAGCTATTTTAGTGGTAGAACCCTGAGTACGTCCACTTTGTTGAATCTCCCTTACTGACCAGATCAAAAAGAACATTTACCAAGTCTGCGTTTTACATTGAGAGCTCACTCGGCACAGACACAGCGTTGTGCAAATTTTAAACAGTGAGCATATAGATTTGTTGACTACTTGAGGTGTGTTCCTCAAGATAAAGTACCTGTATTTTATTTCATAAAAATACAATTTCTCAGTGTTTTTCAAACAAGCCAATTAAAAAATCTGTCATAAACAGTATTTTTAAAAAGACTTATTTTCAATTAATGCAAGAACAATGAAAGATGCCCAGTTGGAATAATGAAGACTGTTTGTTTGTCACAGGTATGACTGGCAGCGGCACTTCTGTAAGAGAATGTGCCTAGAGAACGAAATCTTCTGCTTCAACAACCAGAAAACTCCAGAGAAAGCAAGTAACAAATTTATCTGTGACAGACTGGCCATATCCTAGAAGATGTTGAATTACCACATTGGCCTAGCATCATCACATCTATCTGTGCAATTGCTTTCAGGCTATGTTGCATACAGCATGAAAAATACCAAGAATAAATAACCTGCCCATCAGCAGAAAAACTGAAGCTTGCCATCTGCATGTTAGGAGGCCATATAGGGGTAACAGGATGACAGCAGAGAGATGAAATTGCAGGCTTCTGGGGGCTAAAAAGCATCTGAGATGGCAGCAGAGAGAATGATGCAGTTTTTCTGTCCATTGCCAAAAGAGGATTTGCTTTTGACAGGCCTGACAGAAGACAACGAGTGGAGACGTCAGAGTGAGCCTAAAGCTGATTATTGTGTTCAAGCCAAACAATGGAGTGGAACATGGTGAAAGTATGATGTAGGATGGAACCTCCACAAACACAAAAATGCCTTTAGTGCACATTGAGGGCAACTCTACTGCTGAGCAATAATCCTCAAGCCAACAGGCTCTTCTGCAAGCCAATTCCAACATGTAGTTTTTCCAGCAGGACGATGCACGATCACACATCAAGAATTACAATGGCACTATTCCAAGTAAACAATGTTAAAGGCTTTCTTACACAGTCCTGCAAGCCATCTTTGGGTCTAACATGCCAAAGCCCAACAATCAACATGATTTGTATTATTTATTTGCTTAGCAGAGGTCAACTTACTATATACAAAATTGACATTATGTGCAAGTACGAAGTAACCAAGAAAAAGGCAAAAAGAAAAGAAATCTATAAAATGCCAAAGAAGCTAGCACAAGCTGGAAGATAAGTGCAGTGGACAAGAAAACTAAAGCAATGCGAGTTAAAACAGTATAAATTCACAGGAATAATGTAACACCATGTCTGTATTCCAAGCTTAGAGTAAGTGCATTGTGCAAATTATATAACTATTTTAAGAATTTAAAACATTAGTGGAATACACTCTAAATAATGTGAGAGATTTCATTTTTTTATATATACAAAGAAGATGAGTCTTGTCTTGAGCAGCGGCCATAATGTGATCAGGGACAGAGGTGTCGCCACTACTCAGGAAAGAGAATAAACAGGCTCTAGAAGTGGGAAAAAGGAAAAGGGAAAAGAAAGTCTGAAGGAAAAGAAGGAGAAGACGAAAGACTGAGACAAAACTAGGTGAGAATTAGGGATCTGGATCGTATACAGTACATGCAGCAATAGGACGAGAGTGTAGGAACTAGGGCAATGCGGTAGCTCAATAGTGTACTCCAAGATGTCAGTGCACCCCGTGATTCTTCTCCCTTCCATTCAGCGTTTTTGGTCCTCATCTTTCTCAACCCGATAAGCTCTAAACTTGTCAAAATAAGGCCAGTTTACATGACAACAATGGATTCAGCTAACCCTAAACTGAAATCCAACACCTCTTGTTGCCCCATTGGGGGTCTCCACTCCCATGGAGTCATGTACATTTGAAATGTATCACTGAAATTGTGCCCTACTGGGGCTTAAGTGTTTTTTTTAATCACTACAGAAAGGATGAACTACCATAATGTTACATCTACAAACAACTCTTTGAGGTGGAATTAAATACAAACTTCACGTTAAATTCAGCAGAGATTGTAAAAAAAAAAAGAAGAATATGATTCTAAGACTGAAAAACCAGACATTATAACCTTAAAAGAACTTTAACATTCAACAATAATTTTAGTTATACAAGAAATAATTTGATACTACCTTAATTGAAACAAGGAAATCACAACGAACATTTGATTAATGACACCAGAACCTTTTCATTCCGAGTCTGATTTCCACTATGTTTTCAGTACAATGTTATCTGTGTTGTAAAACTTAACTGCAGGCCCTCTTCCCTAAACAGATACTTACTTTGATCCCAGCGTGAAGAACTGCACCTCTTTGGCTACCAATATGCACATTGCAGAGAATTTCCTCCAGGACTGTTCTTCAGTATCTTCATTAACAAATGCATTGGGATCATCAGCTTCAAGCACAGCTTTGCAATGTCCCCACAAACTAAGAGGATTTTCTTCGGTCATTTGGAAATTTGATCCTGAGGCATTCACACCCCTGGACTGATGACCTCTGATCTGGCTTTGTTATAAATAATGATTTCTGAATGGCAGAATCCAGAACGTTGGCGAGACGCATGTCTCTAGGCACAGGGGAAGAGATGAGTTTTAAAATACAACCAGGTAACCTAATAGCCTTAGAATAGCGCAGACAAGATTGCTGCTTAGAAAGCTGGAAGGGACAGAACTGAAAAAATACAAATCTGAAAGAGTAGTGTTCAGTTTTATCTTCTAATTTCCCCATATACACTCCGGCAAATGTGAAAAATATACAAATGGATTAACAACTTTTCAATTACTGTTTATCTTTTTTTTTTGCAGAAACAATTCCTGGGGAAACTTTGATTGAAATTTTAGTCAATAAACTAGCCATTAACCTTAAGACATGAGCATTTTGTTCTACAAAAAGTAACCTTTTACCTTTGTGAATGTGTAAAGAAGAACAAATATTAATGACAAGGAACAACTGAAAATACAGATATTTGACTGATAAATACGAATGAATTAGCTAAATTGTATAATGTGAACTTGTGAAGTTGCAACACATCATACCGACTACTCATGTATAGTTTATTTTGAGTTGTGGTCAAATTTTTGAAGATTCTGATCAATGCGGAATCAAGATTGTTGAATGATCAGCTTGGTTTCCTCTCACCCACAGTTAGTTGTATTAATAACAGTCAAAGTTGTTCAAATACTAGAAATCTCTTCAAAGCCTGTTCACATATAAGATACTAAATGGTTCAGCTGCAGATTATTTTAAAAACTTGCTGCATGAATATAGTCAAGCTCTTAATCTTGGACCTGCCGATTTTGGCTGAAGATCAGGCAGCACACAATGGGCGATAGAGCCTTCACATGAGTAGCACCACGCCTGTGGAATTCCACTCAAATCCATTTAAGAAACTGCAGTTTTTCACATTTTTAAATTTCACTTCAAGACCAATCCTTTCACTAAAGCTTTTACTGTAGACTTTAGTCTTCATCTTTCATTAGTGAATCCTGCTGTACCTTTTCTGTTCACTTGCTATCTGCTCCTGCTGTGTATTGTATGAGTGAATTGTACTGCACTGCCTTTTCACTTGAAAAGCACCTAAATAAAATTGTTTTATTATTGTTTCTAAAGATGTCTCTCAATATGAATGAACACCTACAGGTTTTTCCGAATGAGGTGGCAAACCCACACAAAAATACCATTTGCTAAATTAATCAAAAGGTCTCCCACACTCTCTCCTCAACCCACACTGAAGGCTTGAACAAAGTGCAGAGCTCACTCCAGAGCTCCTTTTGAAAACATTCTTACCCTCAAAGAGTGTGAAGAGGGACTGCTCACAAAGCAACACCAGGGGGACAAGAGAGCCTAATATCATATCAATACAACTCAAATAACAACAACAACCATCGAAAAGAAGCTGCTACCTCCCACCAGTATTCACACCTACTCCACCAACTCCCAGTTTCCAAACAGCACTATTTTAATAAAAGAACCAAACTTCGAGGCCTGAAAATCCCATACCTCTGGTCTCCACTCCTTACACAAAATTAAATATCAATTCTTTTTAAGAAAGTTCAACCTGGAAAGGTACAGTATATTCGTTCTTAAAACGGAAAAAAAGATTATTGCTAAAAAAAAGTCATTCTTGTAAATGATGATAAGCAGAACACAAAGGACTACATAAATGAAAGGCTACAAGAAATGAGTTCCAGTTTGATCCAAAGATAAAACAAAGCCAAACAAACACTCCAGAGAGATGGTCCTGGCTTGAGGCTGACAGCTATTTGGTTGACTTCCCGAACACATCTAGAGGAATCCTTTGGTTTTATTCATTGGCCTATTATTCTTACATACTTTTTTTCCTACTTGCAAAAGCATGTCAATGCTGGCTTTGCGCTTGCAGGACTGAGCATAAACTGTGTATATGTAAACTGTTTGGGTTGTCAGTACTTTTGTCTCGGTTATCAGATGGTTGTGCAGGCTTCCAGGTAAGATGAGTTCCAGACACATTTGAGCAAAGACACTTTATATTAAAGAATGTATCAAGAATGTTGCTTACTTAATAAACCAAGCACCTATTACATTGTTCTTAATAGCTATATTTGAATGATTGTATTTGGATTCACATACAATTAAGTTCTCAGAAAATGTCCATCACCTAACTGGAGGAAGCACTAGATTCCTTCAAGAGATCCTTAAAAACCTAAAATTAATTCATAGTTTGTAAAGCAACATACACATATGTTACAATTGGAAGTAAAGTATATCTTCAGAACATTACAAGGTTGACACAAAATAGGTTACCAGAGATATGACTTCCACGGCTTTTTTTCCAACCAGTATTTAAGTAGTTCAAATTGTTGCTCGCTTGTGGGACAGATACCAAGAAAATAAGGGAAGGAGTGCAGCAGTTCTACAATATAAATCTCTTGAGAATGCTGACGTGCCTGAATGTGGCTGTGTCATACAGTTAACATTTTCTTTCCAGTCACAGCTAGCTGGCATGGTAATGAAGTGATTTAGCCTTCCATAGTAACTTGCCACTAACAACCATACAGCCCCTCCCTTACATAGCAAAGAAAACATCAAGCTCTAATAAAAGAAAATCCCTGTAGTGTTCCTGGTATAGTATACTGTAGCAATGACCACTGATACCCACTGATTGTTTGCCTGACCACGGTTTATGAACGGAAATACCCCTCCTGATGAAAAGAAATCCCCAAGACAGCATTCTCCAGCACCCCCCCACAAATTCCAGCCACTCCACTTCCTTTCAGTTAGTCGCTGGTATAGCAGCCCCGCACGGTTCAGCCAGCGAGCGAGCTGCAGTGCAACACGCCTTTCGTATCCAAATGTTTCCCGTCTTCCAGCGCGGGTCATTCACCACGACTCCGGGCCCTGGGCTCCCCAGCAGCGGAGTAACAGAATACAGAGATGACGGACAGATGATAATAAATGATGGCAGGCTGGATAAACAGGGAAAAGGTGCCCTTGACCTAGGCTAGCACAGATTTCACCCTGGGGTCACGTGGCAAGCCTGACCTTTCTGGAGAGCTCCCCACTCATTGGCGCATCTGGAAACGTGGGGGGGTGGGGGCAAATGCTGATCTCTATTCTCACTTTGCAACCAATTCGAAATCATGCTTTCGTACAGTAAATAGGAATGCAAAGTTCAATAGGAAGAAAGCTTCAATTGGGGTGTGGCCAAGGACATATATCAAGACCATTCCACTTCCTTAGGGCTTTCCATAGCTCCTAACCATTCCCAGACTCCATATCTGTACTAGGATTGGGCCTCCCTGTTCTCCAATTAAAAGAGCCCCTTCCATTCTGGTGTCAGTTTTTTTTATTTTCACACAGCACTTTGTTATTTCTGCTATAAATGTCCGTCCTCTGAAGGGCAAGTTTCCAAGTATGTGTCTGATCCATTTTCTACTGGGCACTTTGTCACTGTGGTGTTCTCACTAAATCCTGGCTGTTCATTTTTAATACAAGTTAGCTATTAAAGCTGTCTGGTTCCTGGACAGTTTCTACCTTGGGTGAAAAATAGAATGGGGTTGTAGTAGTTACTCCCTGGTGGGAATCACATTCAAGTACATTCTGGCTGAAAATAGTAAGAAAAGAGATGTTTAGTATAAGCTAACAATTAATCAGTTGTTACAACAAAAACTAATACCATGACGACCAGGGTAAATACTGTAGCATTCTTTTCCTCATTCGCAGCCACCTTTATTTCTTGTATTCTTTCTCCTAAATTCAGATAATTATTTGTGATTAAAAAGACAAAATAAGAAAGTTGACCTAAAAACTGCTGATTGTGGTTGTGTCTTAGAAAATGAATGCAAAACAAAAATAACACTGAAAGTTTTTAAATGTACTTTGGAATTAAGCAGATGAAGCAGAAGAAGAGGAATTAAGCAAAGAAGCAAAAGAAACACTTTCTTCATCTAACATAAAAGTACTGAAGATGTTTCTCAGTTGTTTCCAATTCTGTGGATGCTAAGACATTTCTTCATCTATGTTTTCACAAAATGCCACTCAATTATTGAGGACTGAATTAACTGAATTAAATCACTTGGAACACTGAAACTGTTTTTAACAAGACTGTTGGTCTATTGACTAAAAGGGACACATGCTTCTTTCAAACAACCTTTGGTCATTAGTTTATCTTCATATTATATGTTTTTTATCTTTAATGTTACAGCACCAATTTTCCATTTTCAGCATTTTATATGGAAGTACACTACAGTGGAAAACATGTTTTGCATTATTTTGCTCAATTCAATTCATGCAGTCAATTTTTGCCCTTCTTCACACAGAAATTCATAGCAAACTTCTACTGAATCGAATCGGTAACAGTTAATCATGTTACTGTACAAAAAGTAGTCTTTTAGAAATAGCCTGGCTGTGCAGAGAGGAAGAAATTCTATTAATGATAAGGAATATCTGACAAGGACTCCATAAGATTCAACTGATAAATGTGATAGATTAACTATTACAATACTTCATTATGATAGCTTGTGTATACTGTAGTTTACCTTGAGTTCCTTTGAGTTGTGAAGAAGACTGTTTTGGACTCTTGACAGTACTTATCAATAAGTGTGAAGTGACAAGATCAATTTCTTCTCACCCAAACTAAGTTGCACTAATAACAGTCAAACCTGTTAGAATACAAGACAACATTAGTGGAAATTGTTCACGCTGATAATGAACATGACATAGCTGTTTTAGATATCTAAGACCATTAAACAGCATAGTATATTAATTATTCAAGGATCAGTGCTGGAAGCAAAACAACCCTCTTCTTTTCTCAGATTATTTACATTTATTCCTGAGAAAAGCATTTTAATGACATTCTCTGAAATACTGTTGAATTAAAGATATTACTAACACAGGGATGCTAAAATAATGCATGTAATTTGTATTATGAGATGCTTACACAAAATATCAGCATATTGAGGCTGGGGGACTGAAATACATGTTACAAAACAAGGCCCAATTCATATTTGAATATGTTAAAATGGCTAACATAAGCTTTCTACTTCTATTATGCTGCATGCTTTATGTACAACCCCCCCCCCACAAACCCTTCACTACCATTTAAACTCTTACATCTCAGTAATTATCATTAAAATGCTCCATCACTGACAACTGATAAAACAAGTACATCCTTTAAAACATCTATTTATACCTCTCTGTGATTATAAAACATGTTACTCTTTCTATTCCATGATTAGCTTGTCATTTTAAAAACGCTGCTCTTGAAATCTCATGTGCACTAAATTCCTGCACTGAGAAATGGGTTAATGACACTGCAAAAGTTTCTCTGTGCATTTCTGGTGCAACTAGAAGTCGGACCATTCTATGAAAATGGTCCATTGATGGGCAATGTAAAATAGTGATTTCTTTACATTAGCAGAGACTCATACTCAGGAAGCCAAGGCCTAACCACAGAAAGTCTCTTAAAATCACCACTACACTGTTCTCACATTTGCTCTTGTGTTCTAATGACTCATTAAAGGCAGCCGCTGAGGAAAATCCATACAGAGAAGATACACTTAGCTCAGAAGAAAAACTAAAAAATATCAAACTCTAAAAGTTTGGAAATTGTAAAAAAAAAAAACAGTGAGTAGATACCATGATGTGATGAGAAGCATTAAAAGAAAATTTAGATTTTCCGATCTTAAGGAGAACAAGTTTGGTTTAAGTCTAAGGGTATAAAAAACTCAAATTAGTGTTCATAGCAAGGCAGAATAATACAATGTACTATACATACTATTTAAATTCTACAGAGTAAATTCTTACACAAGATGTGTCAAGTAATGTTTGATTGATCTTATAGGTAGCAACACAGCAGTCTTAGTCATTGTCACATTAATTCATATGATCACAGAATGCAAGTGTCATGAACCCTCTTTTATGGGATTGTTTTTTTAAGATTTCAAAGATAATCAAGTTTAATTTATTAATACAAACAGGATATCCCTGTGGCTTTGGATTTTTAAGACCTTCGGTATCATGGTGCAGTTTCTATTATTTAAGAACATGACTCTCCTACTAAACCCTCTTCTGTTCCTTACTGCCAAGTCTTCCAGTTTTTCTGGATTGGCCTGCTTTAAAAAAGGCTTTACAAACTTAAATCTTATTTTTATCTTATGATTCATTTCAAAGGTGTGGCATGAATGCACTGACAGGCCTGGAGACACCAACAGGATGATCTCTAGATACAAAAGATTGCAACCTAATTCAGCAATGATCAGCATCATGCTGTGGGAATAGTCGATTGTGCACTCAAGAGAGAAGATGTAATTCTTCACTGCCTCTCTAAAGTAAAAATGACAGACCCATACACACTATTTGGTGTTCTAAATCCTTGGCAATATCGTTAGCAAATTAAAATGAACCTGTCATAAGAGATTCTTCAGGCTGCACTTCACGTAATCTCACAGGTGTCTGCAAAATTCATTTTCACACTAGGATGCCTCTTCTGTCCGATTGCCTGAGAATGAAATGACTTTGGTAGCTACTACTAGTAGCTACACTATGCTACGCTACTGTTCCCACAACACAAGCATTCAAACCTTCAACTTAACATGTCTATTCTTACAACCCAACGCTTCAAATCCAAATCATTAGTTGTCAATACACTAAATACCAATAGCTTTACAAACTATTACATCTTAAATGTTGTGTCATTGTGTTGTCCCCATCCTCAACTACAGAATGGACACGAGCTTTTGGTAATTACTAAAAACATAAGATCCTGGGCACAAGCTGCGGAAATGAGGTTTCTCCATAGGCCTGCTGGGCGTACTTTTTGTGACAGAGCGAGGAGATCGTCAGTCTGGGAGGAGCTCGAAGTAGAGTCACTTCTCCTTTTGGGTCGAGAGGAGCCAGTTGAGGGGGTTTGGGTATCTGGTGTGGATGCCCCCCAGGTTCATCTGAGGTGTACTGGCCACGGCCCACTGGGAAGAGACCCTTGGCCAGTTCAGGACATGCTGGAGGGATCATCTCTCTCAGCTGGCCTGGGAGCACTTGGAAATCTCCCAGGATTTGCTGGAGACAGTTGGTGGGGAAAGGGAAGTGTGGTCTGCTCTGCTCACAGCCTGTTACAACAGTGACCCTCACCAGGATTAAGTGGTTAGACAATGGATGGATGGAAGATATTGTGCATCATTCGAATATATTCCTTGTTCCGTGGATATATTTATTCTCTGCACTAAACTCCAGGTTTGTTTTGTTTCCAGGACCAGGGTTAGGACTATTCAGACACCTAGAGCAGCTACTGTACCTTCACTGGAGCCAAGCCATTCCATTCATAGGTTCATCTATAACAGGCACACTATTTCTCTACTTTCCTTCTAGACCTCTAAAAAAAAACCCTCTGGCTTAAATTATACCTCCCCAGATATTATCAAAGAAATAAGGTCCAGATGGATTTCAGCCTTTTAGTAATTGATTATTGGTAGAGATGTGCTGTAGGTTGGTTACCAAGAAAAGAGGAGATTTTTGTGCCAAGGAGAGAATACTGCATTTTAACTTTTGCTTTGTTAGAAATAATCTGCCTCTAATTAGAAGCCTTAAAACATAGCCAGGCGGATTCAATTGTCTTAAACACTTAAGACCCACCCCTTTGCCTGTTCCAAAGGAGTGTTTTGGCAATGAGTACAAATTGGAGAAAAAAAAATCTTTTTCATTTGGAACGTGTGTTGTTTCTTCTCCTTTGAGACACACCACAGAATGATTAAGTATTCCATTAGATGTTCATCTTGTTATCAACTTTAAAACATTGCTGCCACACGCCCGTTAGTAACCACTTCTCGGCTTTTAATTTTTTCTTATTTGTCATTACCCTAAAATAAAAAAAAAACTGAAGGTTTGGAAGGGGCATTTAAAGCAATGCAGAGCGAATCCTCCCTTCAAACTCTGCAATTTTGAATAACTGCCACTGAATCTTTGTACATAAAAGAGAAAGACCAACAAAAGCAGCAGCAGAGATTAATAACTGTCCATGCTGCAGGTATGGTAGAGGAACAATACGAGAGTCAATAAAAGTGCAACAACAGCAGGGTTATTAACTGAATCCATAGGTATGTCCACAGGTGAAAGTCTGACAGTAGCTAACTTTAGAAACCTTACATCTTGCTTCCAGTTCTAAAACGGTACAGTGCTGCCTTGCTTGACAAAGAATTTGAAACTTCTGATATTAGTGCTTTCATTGCTTCACTCTTGTCAACAAGCATGTAAGAGCTGCTCCATACAGTGATGCACAAGGAAACGGCATGCCTGAGACAGCAAGAGACTATATTTAGACTGCGCGCTGTCACCTTTCGTTTCTCTTCTCCAAGTTTCCCAATTCAGCAATGAGGATCCCTGTGGAGCTGCGGGTGGTGCAGAGCTGTGAGCCTTACATTTCCTGCTAGCATACTGCAGCTTTCAGCTGCACTGATCCAAAGGACTTGGGAGGAAAAAGAAACAGAAAGAGACGGAATGAGAAGAGGAGGCTCCTGCTAACCACCCAGCACTGCTGTTACTACTCAGTTTCTATGAGCTGGACACAGGCCCTGAAGCTGTAATTAGTTCTTTGCGTCGTTTCTGATTTGATTCAGTTTTTCCAAGTGTCTCCCTGCCACCCCTCTCCCAGCTGTGCCGTGCCGGCTCCAGTACTGTGAGAAAACCGAGCGTGGCCATGCTTCTCTTCAGTTCCTTTGAGAATCCCAATCCTGAACCACCACTGGCTTAATGAAGTGACAGACCACCCAAGCGACTGGAGAAATGAACTGTATTTCTTTCAGAGGATTTTAGACGCACACGCACTTTCAATGGTAATGTGACTCTGTTGTCCATGTTAAAGCACTGATGGAATGTAGGGAAATTCAAAGGTCAAATGAAAGCTCTTAACAGCAGCCTTCGAGGGGCATATATACATCTAGACATGTGTACAAGCATGCGTGCCTAAAACCAGCTAATGCACAGAAATCCAATCTGGACTGATCAGTAACAGACTGGTGACATACTGTAAATGGATCAGGGACATGTGATAATTAATACAGATTTTTTTTTTTACTTATTTGTTCTCAAAGTGAGCATTAAAATGTGATTTCTACACTTATTTTGAGGGAGTTCTGTAAGAAAGACTATGCCAAAATGAATGTGACCTGTTCTGAGTTTTTACAATGAAAGTTAGATGGGCCAAATGGCTTCTATTCATCAGTAGCTTATGTTGTTATGCTCCAGGCAAAAAAACAAAACAAAACACAATCAAGTTTATATTTGTGAAACAAAATTAAGCTCATTATTTACAAAAAGAACTACTGTAAGTCTACTCTTCAGTGGAGGATTAACCATTTTGGAAAAGCAGGTCCCTGCAGCAAAAAGGATTGGTGACTTTATATCTCTCTGATAGAATGAAAGGAGAATAAGTGCTCTAACCATTTTATCATGGTTCCTGACAAAACAGAGACAGTCTTTCTTCTGTACCCTAAAGTAAGCTTCATGCGAATGACATGACAGGCCATGACGTGAGTTTCGGGAGCTTGACACTTCTTCCTCCCTGTACTACCAACGAAATATTGAGTCCAATATGTTGGGTCCTTCTAAACCACCACAGTCTTTCTGTGTTTTCTTTCCTGGTTAACCACCATATTAAAAAAGGGGTGATTCAGAGTTTTTCTTATTAGTCAAGAAAAGTTTTTTTTTTTGCATAATTGCCGCTGGGAGTGATTGCGGTCTGGGGCTTCTCCAAAGTGTTTGTCAAGCGTTTGACTAATATTGAGTTATTGTTTCTTGCTCAATTGTGATAAGTAAAATTGGTCTCTGTGTTGCAATAAGACATGATAGCTAAACAAGGTGGAAAAAGTAGCTTATTGCAATCTTTACACATGGCAATCAATGTATAAAATTGCTCACAATAGTACTGTACTTGGTAGTAGCAAGAACCTATCTGAATGATTAGCATCCTTCATCCTTCACAAAGAAAAGAAGCAATAATGGATCGATATCAGCATCTCAGACATGCAAATCGAGCCTAGCTTAATTCATAGGTAAAATGGAGAAAAAGGATTTTTATACCTGATCTAAACTTAAAGTAACTTCTGCTATATAGCAGAAAGAAACAGTATTGAAATGGGCCAACAAACTTAAACTTACATTTATAATTGTGATGGGTTGCTTCTACATATTAGGTACCAGAATTCCTTTTGAGAGCATGAGGGCGGTTAATACTTAACTTAGATATAATGATATTATTCAACTGGGCTTAAGGAAGCTCATAGTTTATAGTAGCATGGGAAGAAATGAGATGGTAATTGAAATGTTACCAGTGAGTCTGTGTTACTCTGTTCTCTCACCAGGGTCCTGTGGATAACATTTCAACCCCCCATTGACTCTCCTGTAACTCTGAGCTCTTGCTGAATCTTGCCAAGGCACTTAGTTCAGGCTCCAATGTCAACAATCCTGATAAACAAATGCAATTAAAACCCTTTTGGGAGACTGGCAAGAGATAAACTTTACTCTCTTCATCGATTAAAATCCATTCCTCAGAACTGACCGGCTCCTAAACAAAGATCACTTCAACTGCGTAAAACAGTTCTGCTGCCGTCTCTATTACAAGGATATCAGATCCTGCCTCTGTTCATCTACTATTCCTCCTCCTTTGCAGCTTGTCTGTAACTGACAATTCATCATCACCTTGGCCCTTGGCAGCAAGAATATGACTGTGTGACGACAAGGCTATCTATTAGTCTACTCTTCTAAACAGTTCAAACAGAGAAAAAAAACCTTCAAACATAGAGGCACCACAAACCACTGCATTCAGATTAATTGTGAAAATTAACTTGGAAATGAACAATGAATTAAGTGAATTAGAATAAGCAGGATCAACTGATAAAATAGATGCAGGTTTTCAGGAGCAATTACTTAAAATAAATAGCTATAAAAATACATGAAGCGAACACAGTTTTAATTTATCCTAAAAATCATATCAATCCGTAAGAATACATAACTTTCATAATCAAAATTTTAGATATCTAATCTAACTGATTCTAAACACAATTAAAAAAGGGAAACCTGGACTACCCTTAGCTAGCACTGCCACAATTTTCAGCTAAAACCATCTAACCATCTCTGTCATTCCATTTGGACCCCCCAGCAAAATAAATAATCCAAAGCAGGCAAAACAGTTATAAGTACAGGTCAGCTGTGTTAAAGTATTACTGGAATACATCTCACATCCTTGACTGGGTGCAGTTACCTCTTGTTTGACTGATTCCAGTGCACGATACGGACCTTCACCTTGGGTGAAAGTAGGTTGCGATTAGGCTCACGGATAAAATTCATAGCATGCTTTCATATTACTGCAAGCAGGCAGATGTGAAGCATAAGGGAGAGCTCAAAATGATATGGCAAGGCAATTTGTTAAGGTGGAGAATCTGCTTTATAGCACGTGCTCTGTGGTAACATTTATTAACACAAAGTCTAGGTTTCCAATGTGATGTGGCCACTAATTCACTAGATTGTCCAATGAATGTGAATTAATCTGATTTCATTGTTAAAGGACAGGATTGTCTGTAATTTGTGTGTGCATGTTTAATACAACACACAATTCTTACTTGAGTTTGACTTTTTATTAAACATTTCACATTTACTTCATTTATTTGAATAATCACTTACTGTTTGGAATGTCAGGAAATGCTATTTGTCATTTATTATTCCAGCTTTTACACCTTACTAATTGTTCAAACATAAGCATTACTCTTGGGTACATTATTGAAAACCATTGACTCGTTAAAAAGAAATGAAGAGAGAACACAGGAAATACATCATAAGCAAATGGAATTGTTTCATATGCAGCACTCTTCTATTTTTCTGTACTTCAAGTCAAAAGGCGCGCTTCAGTCTACCTTATTTCTGCTTGCAAAAAAATCAGATATTTTATGTTTTGTTAAAACTGAAAAAAAAACAGTGTCCAACATAACCTTGCCAAGAGAAGAATGGCATACAGTATACAGACTTATGGAAGTCTACTTTTTAAGCTAAAATAATCAATCTTTCAATTCTTGAAGAAATCCATCTGCTTCAAAATGGAACCAAGGAAGGCTTCTTTAAAAAGTTTAACACCTCTCCTTTTTCCCTAAAGAGTCTCATCCACTTACAACTGAGTATTCAACCTATATTGCTTGCTTTTCTCAGACATTACAAGGATGAACTTTGCAGCTACTTACTTAACTTCTGATCTGAGATATCCAAAGATGATATAAATGAAAATACCAAATGTTCAATTTTATTGAAATGGCAAGATTTGATATCACACCTGGATGATTCATTGGTGATCATGTGTAAAAGACCTTTGGTGCACAATTTTAAACATACCTGTTCATATCAGAATTCAAGTGTATCACCAATAGTGAAGATTGATATAGCCATGGTAAATCAGACCGGGGAAGTGTTAGCCAGAACAATCACTTCTTCAACATCTTAACAACATCATAACGGACACAGGCAGTAGTGTGCATGGCCAGTATCAGCAACTCCAGATTATTTTGTGTGCTGCTATTCAGAACTCATTTGTAATCAAACACTAAAGGAAATTGATTATTGGAGGAAAGTTCTCTTCAAAGGTAAACCCCATTTCTATATGGTCCAATTAGACAGGATATCAAAGACTTGAAGAGTCAGATTTCTGGGCCATAATTTTGCTAAGCCTGACAGCTATAGAATGGGGACAATTATAGTACTTATATTTACCTAGAAAAAAAGGAACAGGTTTAGACAAAACTCTTGCATATATATATTTTACTGCACTGAAAGCTGCGAGATGCTTAACTCCATAACTGTATTGTCAGATGCCATTAAGACCCTAACTTTATTTTGTTGGATGATGAATTTAAATGCTAGTCTACATTGTGAAGGAGCTGTTAACCTGGATGAACAAACTATTTAAAGTATTGAATGGCCTGAGGTTTATAAATCTAAAGTCTGGCAAATGCAAATATCCTGAATTAGTTGTTAGTACTTTCCAACCCAGGAACCTAGATGAGTTCCAGATTTCTCTACAACTGACAAAGGCTTCCTCACCACTACTTCCAAAATTTGATTAGCAGCACAAGACAACGATACCAGCACATCACATCAATGCTAGAGGTCACTGTACAAGATATTGGCATTCCTCTGACTCTGACATCTGTCTTGAGTTTTACAGACAATGGATTTGATTGTATAGTTATCCATGATGTCATTGCCTTCCCTAATGTGTCCAATAGTGAGTTGATCATGTGTATAAATTAAACCACCACATTAATAAAAGCACCTTCTTAATGTAGAGAATACTTGTTGTCATATGCTGACAGTATATGAAGGTAACAGGGCAGCTTAGCAAAATATTATACTTCAGCAAAAAACAGATATGGTAAAGAGCAAGAAGGGAGCAGGATGCCAGTTGAGTTAGAGATAAGGAGGGAGTTAGGAGTATATTCACATTTTGCTTACTTAGCCTATATAAACTGGGCCTCTGTGCACTAATTACTATCAAAAGTCTTCACCAGACACATTCCTTACTGCTTGCTCTAGATAATGTTCTTGGCAAACATAACTTCAAGGCTATTTTAAAACACTCCGGATACTTTTCACAACACACCTGTATGTTATTTAAACTTCTCAATTGGTACAGAAGGCCTATGCTTTAACTGATAAGGGAGGTTGTGATTAAGATTCTTCTTTTAAATAAATTACTATTCTGTAAAATACAGTGCAGAATGCTTCTGCATTCAGAGAACTGAAATGAAATATAAAAATCTTTTCAGGAAATGACTGCATGCTTTAGAAAAATGTGAGGGGACTGTCTGAGTTTGCAGGTTCAATAGCTACAGTATACTGGCAAAATTCATAATCCATTCCAGCATAATCCATGCTGTACTATATACACATTTCCCATTGCTAACTGGATCTAAAGAGAGAATTATGTATGAATATTTATTTATTCATATCTAATTTATCTAATTAAACCTGGGAGTTCAATTTCCTTTCACTATCTTTAAACTGCTGAAAATCACTTACATAAAATTTGAAACCGTAAAGTTGGAGCAATTCTTTAGCTGATTGCTCAATAGGTAAACAGCTTCTTTCTGTACACGTAGGGTTGTGATTTGAGGCAAATGTGGGAACTATGGCAGGATGTGGATTTAAAAGCGAAGACAAAACATATTTGCATCTTTGGACTCGTGTAAAACTCCTCAGAGGGATTTTCAGCTTGGTCAGTGTTCTTGATCAATCCAGGATATGTTGTTTGACTTTCATTGTTGACCAGGCTTTATTGTTACACATCTTTAACTATAAAAGAACTATCCCATCCCTCTCTAGAAAAGTGAATTGATTATTCACAGAAGCTCATGTTACCTTAGTTAGCGCCAGTACCCCCCCAAGCAGTGAGGTATTGATTACTAAAGATCCCAGTTAGACTGCTTGTCCAGAGCTCAGCTTATGCTTCCTGACTTTCCTGAAGTTTTCTTTTCTGTGTAGTGCCACAGTCTAAGAAGAGATAAGCCAGGACAAAGTCCGTTCTTCAAGCCTATTAGCTCATAGTTCAATCTGCTATGCAACAGAAACTTTCTTAAATAGGCACTGCAGTCAATACTGAGCAGTAAACGTGTTTTGTGTTGGATGGAATGTGAAGGGCACCTATCCCCTTCCACTTATTTTAATATACATTTCAATTCTAAACACCATACAAAAAATTATTTCTATTATGTAGTCCTAGGATCCATTTTCATGCCCCAAAGAATACTGTAATATGTAAAATGTGGTGTGGCTGTGGCTTGCCATTCCATTTTAGAAATGTCTAGGTATACACATATATAAAATAATTCTAGGAACTTAAACAAAACATTACTACACTATCAGGACAACTTTCAAAGTGCTTTTTATCCCAGTGTAAAATCTGCAGAGACCAGAGTCCTGAGTCCAAAGAGGCATAGAAAAAAAAAACAAAATACAAGTGTAAAATTAGTTTCCTACATCCAATTTAACTTATAACCTTAACGTTTTATGATGACCTTAAGAAAAGAGGTAGCAATATTTCCCAAAACAAAACCATTCTGAGCATCCAACTTCTGAGCTGCTTATACATACTTCTTTAAAAGTATTTCAGCCATGTTTAATACTTGGCCGTCTTCAGGGAACAAAAGTTACACAACTCTTTTTTTCCCCCCCAAGTATCTCTTCACAACATCACCACTTCCTCTAAAATTGAAATAAAATGTAAATGTTTTTTCTACGTTCGAAGTATGTTGCAAGTCTCCATCAGGGAAAACACAATGACAGGGAATGTTTTATCAAAACAAAAAGGAAATAATAGGGTTTGAATAATAAACATAATTTATATTTATTTTAAATGAGGAAGTGCAGCTTATTTTGGACGGCCAGATCTACTTAACAGTACCTACTGTTATTAAGTGCTTTTCGTATTAGAGGTCAAGGTTATAACCTCGGGGTTGACTAACAGATCAGCAACAGATTTAAACAAGACATCTTTTCACTCAGACATTTGCCCTGTTATTACAGAACGTTACTAGTTATTACACATTATGTTAAAAGATTGGAGTTGAACTTCAACTTTAGAGATACTACTGAAACACCACATACAGGAAATCCATGGTAAATGTACATACTGTAAGTATATATCATTTAATTTTAAGTTTGTTGCTTATGCCTAAATGAAAAGCAGTATATAGTAGAAACTCTACAAGTGAGAACACGACTGGAAAATACTGTTCTAAGTCAAGTACAATTTGCTAACAGTTCATCCAAAGCTCACGCATTACTGCAGTGTGCGCACCCAGGAGAGAGATCTTAAAACTAATTGCCCACAACAGATACCATGGCTATACAAAAGCGGTACGGGCAGCACGCCAACAATGGAAAACTCTGTCCTTTCAACTTTAGAAAATATTAAAACATCATGGGATAAAGACAAATATTTCCCAGCACACACACCAATAAATTCAACACAGTGGGAGTGGTTAACAAAAATAGGTTGTTGTATTCATACCACCCTGTTAAAACAGTGACACCTTTTTTAACTCATTCACGTAGTTGCCATTTGGATAAATAATGTTACAGCACTCGTGGCAAGTTAAAGAGAACAGGAAGATCTTGGAAAGTGACAAGCAAACAATAGAAGGCACTATTATAGAGGAAAGTGTGTAACTCTGCCTGCCAAGCTGATGGTAAAGTGCCCTGTGGAAAAAGCTTGTGGAATTCAAATTAATATGACAGGGACAGAGGAAGATCTAATTCTCTGGTTAATAACATTTAAGAAAACACAGACGTAAATTATCAGACATGTCGGTAAAAGAGAAAAACCATTTGACTTGATCAATGCTGAGAAGGGCTCAATGTTGAAAAGGGATCAAAGCTGAGACCACTGACAGATGATTTGAAAAATGTGAGTGAAACACAAGCAGACTCCATTATTTATCCTTGTTCACCATAGGGATATACAGGTTGGTACAACAATATTATATTTTGTTCATGACATACAGAAGTAAAAAAAGTGACCAAAAATATGAAGGACTTAACCACGCATTATAGTAAAGTAGTAGCCCACACTTATCATGATTGTTTCATGATAGAGAAGCAGGATATCAAGAAGTCTTTCAACACCATGAGAGAGCCACATCTAGATATTAACCTGGTCCACCTCTGTGACTGAAATGGAAACAGCATTAACTAATACAATGATAGATTATAAAAAAAGAAGAAGACAATTCACTTTGAGAAACAAAGCTTAATTCTGAAAGATATCAAAGCTTGTATTCTCAATTTAAAATTACAGGCAGAATTATGAGATTTATCAAAAATATATAAAAGGAGGAAAATCTAGCTCATCTCAAAAACAATAATAGATGTATATACTGTGGTGGCTAATGCAAACACTGAAAATTAAATCATATATAAACATTGACAATATGCCTATTCCAGAATATAATCTCCCAGATTTCTGTAATAGAAATTAGCACAGAAATACAGGGAAATTATGCAAGCATGTAAACTCCAAGCTTCTGCTCTCTGCTTCCCTGTTCTGGGCTTGGCAAAAATGTAAAACTGTTATGCCTGTTGACCTGAAGACTTTGTCTTGACAACAAAATACTTTTATAACTAATAAAACTGGTCTAAAAGAATTTATGAATCAATTTTTCTCCTGACAGCAACTTTAACTATCCCAGTCAAGTTAGCTGGTGTCTACAGAAATGATCAAGTCAGTTGCCAACATCAATCAGGCATAGAACAACATTATTTTTTTCTTACTGACAAGCCTATACACTTGTCATCAGCTGTTGAGTATGTGGCATCTTCCATGAAAGTCAAGGCCTTTTACCATCAATAAATTGTTTAGGAGTCACTTTTAGTGTATGCATGAAAGAGAATAGGGGTATTTTGACAGTACTACCTTCTGTCACAGTAATTAGACTAAATAATATTTATGAATCAGAAGCTCTTAGGTTATATGAATAACCCTCATCATATGTCAGACCTTTCAAAAATGAATTTAAAAGAGAGAATTGCACTGGAAGAACAAATTTGGGACTGCTGAACCCGACTGTAGTAAGAAAAAACAATGCAGTTAAGTCAGAAATCAATGAAATCGATGAACAAAAGATTTGTTGCAGAACTCCTCCCTTTGACTTTGTTTTGCCTTTTTCCTCTGTGATGTCCAAAGGTAATGCATTTGCACCCTTGCAATTCAAAAGGCGAGGTTTTTTTGTTTTTCTCCCAGTGATGGCCAGCGCTATGAAATTCCTATTTATGGTCTTGAGAATGTGACACTAATTCATGCTGCTCAAGGAGGTTTAGTTAAAATTACAGGAAGCAAAGGATAGATGTGGACATGGGTGATTTCATCTAATAAAAACTTCTAAAACCATAGAGAAACTCTTTAATCATAACCGCTTGCCACCTTTGCCCATTGATGAAGTTTCCATTCCCACTTTCCTTTTCCTGTATTGAAATGGGTTTGGACCTTTCACCTATAATGTGTATTGACTGCCAAATGTTTATTTGGTCGCTCTCTTCTTGTTTTAAAGCCTCTGTTCATAAAATTAACCTGTATTCCAGAATACAGTTTCATGAGAACAGGCTCTTATTATTTTCGAATCATTTCACGTGAAACCATTTAGATTAAGGCTCCTGTCTTCGAGAAAGAACCAGAAAGGAATGTTCTTTTTTTTCTTAAAGGGCGTAGGTTGTTGCATTCCAAAGAAACAATGATTGACTATTCATGTTCAGGATTATTAGGTGAACAGCAAATGGCAGAGAATCTCAAGAGCTGCTAAAGTATGATTCTGAATCTTTTGATTTGCTGAAAAAAAAAAATAATCTAAAGCCACAAGGAAAGAGCAAATTAAACCAAAGCACTCTGCCTTCATGTCCAGTGAACTGTGAAATCACACTTGATTATGGAGGAAAGAAGGGGAAACCCCTTCAGTTGTGAAGTGTAACAGCACATTATGTCACATTTTGCTCTGATGAGAAAAACTTGTCGTTTAACACTTGCTCATTTTAGACTGCTAGTCAAAAGTTTGATCTTTCAGACTTAGTGAAAAGTAACACTTTCTACTTTCTTCTTCTGATTTAGGCAATGTGCAACTCTCTCTACTAGCTAACCTTGTAATCCTGCACAACTGCTAGGCTGCTATACATAATATAATTATAAGAATGGATAATAACTTTGAGTGAAAACTTGACACCATTCCATTCATGGGGTTCATTTAAGATCTACTGTATACTACTTACTTCCATAAAATGAATTTTGACATTAATTTCAAAACATCTTTAGTTTTAGTTATAACCCATGATAATGCTAAGCAAAGAGCAGTTCCCTTCATTACTCCTCAGAAAGAATAAAATTATACTTAACAAAATACTTAAAAACTGTCAATTTGCCAATAGAGACGTTTTTTTCCCCATTTTAATATACTAATTTCTGACTATTTAACTTTTACTTAATCTGATGTGGTTTACTATAAATTCTGTTAAGATTACTTTCAACAACAGAATTAGACTCCCAAGCCAAAAATAGCTTTGAAAATGATTTGTTAAAAATGTAGTGCCAGGATGTTAACACGGGGAAACAAACTAGTGGCACACTCATTCCTTTCTACCATTGGCACAGAAGTACAGTAATCGTCTTTCCCTCTGTCCTTCCCCTCCTTTCACTAAGCTTTGAGAAGTATTTTCGGACCCGTGTGTCCACAAATGTAAAATGGGAAATAATTCCCAAAGAGCTCCTACATTATGCAAAGTAGAACACAGAATAGAATAACAGAATTACAGAAAAGGTAAAACTACTTCAAGAAAGCCTGAAATAGATCTCAAAGTTTACAGGGGACTGGCATGAACAATTAGTTAGTGTTGTATTACGCAAGCAGAAAGAGAAGAAAACAGGATTTGGGACACTGAATATCCCTTACCTTTGAAGGAGAGGTATACTCTCGGGGCTGAGAGTGACTGGCTGCTGGATCTCAGTGCCCAGACGGAGAGAACCAGGAGGCTCTTCACCAGCCAGAGGAGGCTGTGCACTACCATGGTCTGTCTGTTTCCAGTCACAGTGAAAATCTCCCAGGTCCCTGAGGAAGGAAAGCAGGCTTTCATTAATTCTCTAGCACATATTATAAATGCATTTCTCTCCAATACCACCAGCATTACCTTCTGGGCCAATGACAGTGCCAGATCTTGAAGATGAATGTTTAAGAGCTATTAGAAAAAATAATAACTTAACCAATAATTTACCTATGCAGAAACATTTATATTCCTAGGAAAACTGTTATCTTTCTATCATTCAGCTAAGCCATATTGACAGTTAAATATGTCCTGAGGACAGAGCTTGAGAAGACAATTAGTTTACATGCTAAAGGTCTGTAGTTTTCCACTGCAACAATAGTTATCTAATAAATCTGTCTTGGTTTATATTTCTTTAAAACCAGTGATATATAGTCTAAAATGATGTAATCATTGACCATGTTGTCAAGTGAAAGCCAGTTCCATGGCTTCTTACAAGAAATGGCTGGGTGAGCTCAAACCAATTAGTTACTAAATATCAAACAGTCTAGACTGAAAGACATCCTCTCATTTTTTAATTTTTCTTATGCATACTTGTCAGGAATACCCACTTTCTCCTCTGTTGTCTTTCCTGTGTTTTGAAACACTAAAATAAATTGTCAGTCTACCATCTACACACCTATTTCTGTTAACAATACTCAACATAGACAATTACTATATTTTGATTTTGTGTCTTGATGTAGACATTGTCTAGAAATCCCTGTTTAATTTGCTAGCTACTTTTGATGACTCCAGTGCTCTAAAAGGGCATATGATCAATTGGATCACAGAGTACCTGCACTACTAATGCTGAATTTTGAAAAGCAAAACACCAGCCTACTTCTGATTGTGCTGCCAGTCAAACACTTCAGATACCTTGGTATTTAGATTTAATCTTGTTTACATGTGATCACAGTAAACAACTAAGAATAAGTATACACTTATAACAGGTAGACTTGAAAGGATTTGAATTGAACAGATGGACTCATTTCCCAATACTCTTCAAAGTCATGCCACGGTAATAAAAGTGACTGTGCTTCGCTGCTTGAAGTTTTTTTAGTTCAATGATTTGTCTTCTTCCCCCATTAGGGTACTGGGACATTGTATACTAGAATTTCTAAATTTATGTGGAATGGGAAGCAACTTTTTATTTCTCCTTTATGCAGCATGAAAGATGTGCAGGGAGGCTAGAAGAAATCCCAGAAGACATGGTATTATTCCCTATTTTCCATAATGTTAAACTCCTAGGTGTGGTATGGTGATACTGTGGTTAGCATTGCTGCCTCGCAGTGGTAGGGCACTGGGTTCAATTCTGAATTTGGGGTTCTAACTGCCTAGAGTTTAACCTTTGCTTTGCTCACGTAATCATGACAAATGAGATTTAAAGGTTTATTTTAGAATATATTAAGAACAATACCTACAGATGATCCTTAATGTTTTAGGAACCCCCATAGCAACAGGCATAATGGCATAAATGCTTACAAATTGCAAATTGTTTTATGCTCAGCTATGGCATATACATTATCCACAAGAGGTTGCTTAAAGTCTGATTAACAGTGTATAAAATCGCCATTTAAGATCTAGAGAAACAAAGCAACATTTGGTATCTATCCTCACAAGACGAATCTTTGTATGCTGTAGTCAAAACTGCTGCGTGTTCCGCAAAGTAACACATATGGAGCCCATTTGACAACACTGTGCTGCGATTTGAACTGAAGTTTAAAGAACAGTACTTTAAAGTATGCTGAGTGATTGCACACAGCCAGCAGAAATTTTCTGCAATAACGTTAATTGCATATAGGACATTACAAACACATATTACAAATGTAAAGTCTGATCCCATGCTGTTTATATGCTGATGCAAGCCATATGGTTCAATGTAAGGATGGAAAGTACAGAAACATTAGAATGACCTTACAGCTCTGATCCATTCCACTCTTCTGGAAAGAGTGGTCCATGTTTTATATCACCAACAATCCACAAATTATAGCCATTCCTCATTTCACACACAAGCTTTTGAGTGTTGATGAGATTTACAAATAAACCATTGGAATCCTGACTTTTGATGGAAGAGAAACATCAGCATCAACCAGTTTGGGTTAGTAAACAATTCCCAATTCGTGGCAAGCACTACTTTGCCATTTCCTTTTGTTTGAATTTCATCAACTGAATTCCATAACACAGCACATTCTTTGGGACAAAGGGAAAATCTACATTCTTCTTTATTGGGCCAGGCACATACCGACAAAACAGCAGGAACCAACAAAGGATCTTCAAAGAAGAAAATGTACAGCAAACAACTGCCTCTAATGATTACAGTGTCATGCCATTTTCCTTTCAAGTAAAGGCTGAGTTCAAAGAAGGTATGTGCTTGGTCGTAAAATTCATAATGAAGAGTAAGTTTGTATGGATGGTGAGCTCCTGAAATGTGGCAGAGAACAGAAGTTGCTCAGGACGCTTTTCTTGGACTCCTCACTCTCTTTCTGCTTCTCTGTGCCTCCCTTTTCTTCCTACGCCTCTTCTAGCACCAGTTCTTCAACGGGGATTTGTTCAAGATCTCTGCTCATGCATGCTTTTGTGGCCTCTACCTTTATAACTGCAAGAAGGATACCTCTAACAAAGACCAGAACGCCTCTGCTCTGGAAAGATTTGTGAACACTAAAAACCCTGATTCAGCTTTTGAAGGGGGGGTGGGGGGTGGGAGGGGGGTGTAGCCTTCTCACATGGGCTTATCCTTGGAGATGCCAGGCAACCCCCCCTGCTCACTCAATCAAGTGGCAGCCAGCCCCCTCACTGCTTGACATTTAAACCTCAGCAGGGTTTCAGCAACTGGTTGTGGTCACCTCCTGCAAAGATCTCACAGGAAAACATGCACCATGCCCTGCATTCTGCTAATCCCTAGTAAGGAACATGCTACAACATTCATCCTAGGACTCTGCAGGGCTTTTGAAATGCTTGTTTACACTATACACAATGCTAAAAAGCACACAACATTACCGTACTTCCATCTCTATGTTCTCTTAGAAAGGATTTTGGTCAAGTCAGTCTAATTATTAGCCAATATAAAATGGTTAATGCAACTACAGAGGCAGCTAATAAAATGTCCTGGGGTATTTTTGTAGACACATCACTATTTTTGTCTTTCTGGTCCTGGGAAGCAACAAAGATTGCCAGAAAAATGTTTGCATGCAGTGCAAAAAGAATTAAAATCAAACGAAATAGTTAAAACCACTGTAGATAAAAGACAGGTATGACTAGATTCAGAATACAGTGCTTAGTCTTCGTAATTTTGTCTCCACAAGTAATAATGGAGCATTAAAGGGGTTTTAAAGGGAGTGAAAAGGTACAAGAATTCCTAGATCGTGGAAGGTATGTCATAACCCAAGTTCATTTTTTTAACAATGTTCTATGTCAATATGATTCAAGCATTCACAATCCTTATCTTAGTCATATGAAACTGATTATTTTGATCTAAACAGTGACAGTAAGGCTCAACGTTGTAACTGGGATCGGATTACGCAAACAGAAAAAGAGAATTTATTTGCGCTAGGAAAGGGGAGGAGACGTTTTGACACCGGGATCTTTCAAGAAGCAACTTGATGACAGTATCAGTACATGCCACCTTAAATTTGCTCCCAAATCTCTTAAGATATTTTTTTCAGCTAGTACAATAACATTCCCTACAGTAAACTGAATACTAAAGCAAGATTTTTCTTTTTCTGAAAATTCTGATTCTGGATACAGCTACTACAAACTAGGCAGTAGGCTAGCACTGTTCAAGGGAAGAAAACTGACAGGTTCGCCTAATTAAACACCGAACATAAAGGGAAAGTTTTAAAACAATGAATAGTCCTCTAAGCCAAATGATAAATACGCGCTCCCGGGAACACTGACAGACATACACAGTAAAACTACATAATACTGTATTTCTGTAAGCCTTTATTTGGCCTTTTCATTATATATATTTTTTTAATTTTAACATGTAAATGATTTAATTTTCATAATTAGGAAAGGCGTTGATACATCAACTCCAATTGATTAATAAGCGATGTCTATGATGCGACAACATAAACACATTTTCTACTGGCCGGCTATTTGTTTTACATGCAAATGACACACTGTAAAGTCTTTGTGGTTTCCGCTACAAGTGGGGATTAAACGGAGTCAGCTGTTGAAAAACAACCTTAAAAACATAACTCACATTTACAATTGAAAGAACTTGACACTGGTAACGAAATAAACATAACTTAATATGATTAATTCCGAATAAATATTGAACGTTTCCTTTCCCAAATACATTTTTGTAGCCATAACCGTCTGCATTTTATGTAAAATAATCTCTAAACATGGCATTTTATTTGTTTGCAATTGGTTATAAAACCCATTTTCATTGTGTTTAAACGCATCTTTTTATTGTGTGTGCTCCGGTGCCTAATTCTTTGAAGGGTTTTTCGAGGAATATACAAGGTAACTTTTTGAGATAGAGCGAAACAGATTACAATTTATTCAGCTGTGCACAATAAACGGAAAAATGTAGTTGACCACTCCGTTATTTCTTTGCGGGCGAATGTATCTGTTTAACTTAAAATCATTCATTTTCAATTGGCGTTCTGTGTGTTCTCAAATATCAGATATATTTTGTTTCTTAAACATATGGAGAAAGATTATCTTTTTGAGGTAATCGAAGTGTAACAGGCTAACCAACCATTCATTTGAGGTCAGCCACCACTTCCAGACGGGAACTAGTTAATTAAAATCAGCTTAGCAAATTATGGGCAGATTGCGACAACATTCCATTATTAGTCTTTTAAAAATCACATACACTGCGAAACTTTAACAGTAAGAATGCTTTACGGACGTAAAACTTGATCTCTACTGACAACATTTTTGTCTTAGATTAATCAATAGTTATGCAAAACCAGACTGTCAGGAACCAATATGGATTTTATTTTGCAAACAAACTTGATTAAAAGATGTTCATTGCATTACTCATGTAGGAGAATGCCCGGTGCTGAGCGATTTGAAATTCTTGAAAGTAATCATGCACAGAAACTTGACTTTCAAAAAAGCTCCTGAAGCCTAATTTCGCTTGTGGTAGTAAGGTTGTCTGTTGAGATTCGGGCTTGGCACGGGCATTTTATATTGTATCGTCTATGATTTATGGTACTCACGGAAATATAGTCTACTTTAAGACCTGCTTTTAGCCATTAAAACTTCCCTGGCACGGTCTTGTTCCGCTTGTAAACGCGGGTCAGCGGGCTATCGGGTCAAGCACGAACATTAGGCAGAAGATCATGTTCCTCGCAGAAGGCTCCAGGTAAAGCCGAAGGGAGCGTGAACTCTCATTTGGAGGGAGCGTGAACTCCCGAACTAGTATTACACTTCACATGGTAAAGGATCTGCGCCTTTAAAGCTAAAAACTCTAAACCTTGTGCCCACATTCTCCTCCTTTTATCTTAACAGATAACTTGGGGGGGATAAAATGCACATTTCTATACCAGCAGCCTACTGGAGCTATTCAAGATTCAGGGCTCTACTGTATCATAGCGGTTTCCCCGATTCGACGCATCCATCGAATGGGGAACAAAAGCGCGTTTAAAATTGTTTTCATTTTGTGTAAATAAATTGACGACGAAATAAAAATAAATAAAACAAAGCTGGCAGAATTGTGCCACTTATTTAAAGAAATTTTACACATTAAGGCTAAAATCTAAATAATATAAATGAACAGATATCTTCTATTAGACTCCGCTGGGTTAGCAGCCTGGGTGTGCATCCGATTCCAAAGCACAGAAAACCTAAGGTTAATTCTAATGTTCGGAAATATCGCAGCGCCAATATAGTAAAGAGAGCAGGACCAAATTATCTGTCAACCAAGAAATAAAATGTCTTTTTTTGTGCAACAAAAATGAACAAAATGTATAATGCTTAAAAGTAAAGAATCAGAATTAAATGCCATTAACAGACGACCCTTCTTGTCGCACACCTATTTCAGGCTGAATCACGAGCTGGCGCGCACTGATTTTTTTAAAGAGGTATGAGAAACCACATTTATGGGTAATCATTCTACTAAGATGTTGGCTAGTGAAAACTAAAACTGCTTTAACAGTCCCAGTTGAGCCTTTGTGTTAAATATGTTAACCTTCCCCAGTGAAAGCCAGAGTTGGTGTTCTAAATTTTCGATCATAGAGACATACAACTATACGAAGGGTTACAGCTTAAAACAAAAAAGCTCTCGATTTCAACCATGTAGACATACAGTATGTGTATGATAAAGGCCTACACACAACATAACTCAAAATAGATATATTGTGCTTAAACAGCAAATAGCTTCGCACTGTATTATCTTTTAACTGTTGCCATTAATTCCAAATTAAAAATATTCTCAGAACTGCTCTCCGCTTCAAAGTACACTTCTAAGAAACAATCACTATAACCAACAGTTAGACAGCTACAAATCTTTAACATGAATTACTTTTACTGACATGTTTTGCGTCATAGCGTTTATGTGCATTAATTTTATTTTTAAATCATATTTCTGTAATATAGTCACCTTCCGCTGCGTTTTTAAACATATATCAACCTTCATATACAAACATATATCAGCTTTCTTCGAGGAAACTAGTACATATGGAAATTTCACAGTTGTCGAAATCTGACAATATTTACCAAAGTCTGACACAACCTAAAGCACATGGTATAACATTCCGTGTTTTATTACTTAAATGTATAATTACTGCTTTTGCAAAGCAATAACCAACGGAAAAAAATAGCCATAGATCAAAAACTTCTGTGTTCAACTAAATACATACGTGCAAAATGATCATGTTACCTGATTCCTATTGCCAGTCACAAAGTGCTTTATTTCCAATCTAAAGTCATGTATAAAGCAAACGGCAGCATCCACAATAATGTGTTTTCCCAACCAGGAACTGAGAATACGCGTAAATCCTTAAGAAACACCTGAGCTCCTTTTTTTTTTGCTGTGTCTGTTCTTGTTTCTGTCGGTGGTTTGTCGTATAAAATCCAACTTGTTCATATGCTAGGCTGTTGAGTGTCCAGGTTGGAAGGTGTTCACAGGACTGCAATTCCGTAGAAAAGAAGACTTGAAGTATTATCCCTCGTTCTTTTAAGTACCCTGAACACTTCGGCTGCATTCGAGTCGCTCTACGAGCTCCTGACTGCAGGAAAACTGTGCTGGCAGGTGGATGCAATGCACTTATTTGCGTTTAACACGCCTCTAAGGCGGAGATTTACCTTTGCTGCCACCGCCTCCGACCCCGCCTCCCAAAGTGCAATGTGGGCAAGGAAAAAAGGCCAAGTTCCACCAGAGCAAGAACACATATTCCGCTCGGAAATACTCATAACCCAAGAGATATCGGAACATTTACAGAAGCAGACGTAATTCATGCAGATTTGTGTCAATTATTAAAGAAAAAAATATACATATTCGGTCATGCTGTCTACATTGCTGTTCATACAAAAAAGTTCCCTCATGGTGAGTTAAATATTTTTAGTTCTTTTCTATTTTTAAAAAATACGTTCCAGTTTTCTAATCATGGCACCAGTATTCAGATCTCATTAAGGACTATTACTGCTGGTGGCCTCGGGCTCTCCCCTCTCTTGGGATTCAGTGATGTGATTTCTTTGAAGACAACTCCAGCATTTTAGAGAAAAAAAATGAAGCATTCTCTATTATGACAGTAAAATATCATTTACAGTCCTCTCTGTGAACTCGTACTTTTTAAAATGAAAACAAATCCGTATGAAGAACAAAAAGGATCGGCTCATCTATTGGAACAGCTGAGGAACTGATCACGAACCAGACTTACAGCAAATATTTTCAACAGAGTGGTAGTTTGCTACCATAAGCCAAATTTCTTTTAATTTAATTCCTAAATATCCTTATATTTTAAGAAAATGGAAAACATTTCCACCAGAAGTCAATGCATGAAATCCTGGGTTAGTAAAGACTTAGTAGCATGTTTCAAACAATCCTAACTTGGAACTTTTCTGAAGTTCTTTTGTACTTCTTTGTGTGTTTCATAACCTACCACACACATCAGCGAAGCATAAAGTCTTCACGATTGCAAACCTTAGTTGTACAAGAAACCTGAGATGGGCAATTTCTGATTATGCTTTGACATGTTCAGCAAAGATTAGATAAACAAGGATATACAGTACAGTACATAGTGTATACACATAAAATAACATTTTGCCATAGTTAAATTAACCAAATAAGGTTATTAAGGAAAATGTTCAGCAAAACCAAACTCCTAATGAATGCTATTAAAATCTATTGTATCCTGCATGCTTTTAATTTGGAGGGGGCTGAGGATAACCTGTCTCACAGCATTTGGAACATAACTCTTTCACTGGTTTCCTTGTTGACTGCTTGGGAGAAAGAAATCAAAGCCATATAGATTGACATGACATCTGCCATTTGAGTGCTTTTTCATTTCCTGTGCACCATTAAACATGATTTCGGGCATGTTTTTCATTTTCATTGATTCAGTGTTTGTGCAATGCAACCTTTTTAAAGCCACATAGGGTGAATTTCATGAATGAATGAAATCTTCCTACCTGCCAGAATCCATTTACTCTCCACCCTCAGCCCTTGGTGTTGAACTTCCCACAGAAACCAGAAGTCCCTGACCACCTATCAACACCTGCTCAAGACTCATCTGTTTAGACAGTACCTGCCATCTTTCAGCTGTCAAGACACCATTCAGTATCTCTTCCTCTGCATTACACTGATTTTATTACTTCTCAAACAGTTAGTATTACCCAGTAATTGCATTTATTCACTATAAACGTGGAATACACACCAACAATGTATACCATACCTCTACATTGTATTCACAGTATGGGTCAGTTGCAATGAACTTGCAGATTTAGAACAAAGATGCATTCTAACCCTGGGATCATGCTTTCAGTTCATTGCAATTGACCCCACGTGTTTAGTGTCTCATTTCCTGTTGTTTCATGTTGTTTGCAAGGTATTTCCATTGCTTCTGTAAATAGAACCATTGTCTTTTTATTTTTTTAATTTGATTTAACGTGTTGTAGAGGGATGATTGCATGACCTTTTAACACAATGTTTTCTATATAGTTCAAGTAGGTAGCTACTGCACGTCAGCATGCGTAGGCTGCAAAGGAACAAATCAAGGTTTATTTCATGCTGAAAAGAGAAGAAAAGAAACACAATGTTTCAGCTGTGGAGCCTTTTTCAGGTGTCAACCCAATTTATTTTATGCTTACATTCATCTTTTGTCTAACCACACCATCTAATTCAGGGTCATAGGGGAGCCTGAGCCCATCTTGGCAAGCTACAGGCTCAAGGTGGGGTGTACACTGAACAGGACACAAGGCCATTGCTGGGAACACACAAACAACAGACAATCAACCTACCAGGATGTCATTGGACTGTGGGAGGAAAAAAGAGCAGCTGGAGGAAACACATGCAATCATAGGAGCACATACAAACTCTATGCAGATTGTATCCATATCTGTAATTGAACCCAGGGCCACCACATTGGGAGTTAGCAATACTAACCGTTGTGCCATCATGTGGCCCATTTCCATCAATTCCTCCATTTCCTAACCACTTCATCCAAGTTAGGGTTGCAGGGGAGCTGGTGTCTATCCCATTAAGCAATGGGAGCAAGGCAGGGTACATCCTGGACAGGATGCCAGTCCATCACAGGGCAGACGGACACAAACACGCACTCACACTAGGGCCAACTTCCCCAGAAGCCAATTAACTTACCAGTCTTTGGACTGTGGGATGAAACCAGTGCACTTAGAGGAAACCCTCATGAACATAAGGAGAACATACAAATTCCATGCAGATAGCAACTTAGGTCCAGAGTTAAACCCAGGGCCCCAGTGCTGAGAGGCAGCAATGATTCACCATGCCACCTTTGTGACCTGTTTAAATATATGTGTTTCTTTATAAGAAATCATCTCAAAGCAATGTATAATACACGAAACACAGACTGTGTACAAATGAAACAAATGCAAAATGGATTTTTAAAAGGAAAGTTTTCAGACTAGCTTTTAAAAGACCCAATATGGCTGAGTTCCTTATTTCTTGTGAAATGGTTTCAGAGATTTGGGACATATCAATACAAGGCCCTCGTCACCCATAGAATGTAGAAAAAAAGAAGGAGCACATAGGGAACCACAATCGGCTCAATGGTGAGGAGAAGTACTATGTACAGCCTTGGCACAGACTTTACTGTGACTTTTTACTGTGACTTTTTGACTTTGTCTGTAAAGACAAACCATTAGCTTTATTTTGCAGAGGCTTAAAAATAGGACAGGTGTTGAAGCGTGCCATTCCTTGCAGGAAAACTAGTGCACTTCTATAAATTTATCAGAAGTCTATAATTATATGTAAATTATATAATGGAACCTGTATAGAAGAACAAATTATACTACATTTACCAGAAACAGTCATCCAAAGGAATAAACTAAATGGGACTTTAATGTTCTTCTGCTGGTACATAATTTGTTTTATGACAATTGTTAGATTTCCCTTTGAACATTTCCTTTTGAAGCTATAATACAGGTGCAATGGTTTAAAATGAAAACAAATAAGAATAAGTAAATATGATATACGGTAATATTTCAGTGGAGGCAACAACTGACTGATGTTTTTCAATAAAAGCATCCTTTCCTTCAATTTTGTGAAGCACGAATAGCTGTGTGCATAATTCAACAAGTTCATTTCTCTGCTGTAACAGCAACCACACACTTTCTGAATGTTCTTCCTTTTTTTCTAGCTATTAGGGCTAAGCAGATATGCAGCACCGTGTGTTGCTGTCAGGCAGAAGCTGCAAGGAAACACAAAGAGTTGAATGGATATTCCCATCCCAGAAAACAACAGGGGAAGAAGATATGTTTGGATGTGCAGCCCAATTTAAAACAGAGCTGTTTATACAAATAGGCCCCTCAATCCAGTAGAGAGCTCTGTATTATCTTTTGAGAGAACACAAACTTTGAGATTCCAAAGTCTTGCCAGACAAATATTGTGTCTTGTAAACTGCACATGAAGAAAAGGCAAATGTTTCCCTAGTTTTTTTCACCAGTGTACAGGTACTGTAAATAAAAGAGCAATGTTTCTTACATAACGTATTGATGAATATGTTTCAGTCAGAGGTGATTGTTTTTGTCTGTTACAAACTAATGCTCAAGCTTCAGTGCGCTTTTAGTCATTGAAAGAATGAATTTGCAAAGATCTGAGATATTTCAGTGAAATCACAATTTTCATTGTTTAACATATTACTGTTGTATTGTAGTATTATTTTCTTATGGTAAAATTCGACTTTGGCACAAATTTAACAAACCATGTAAATATATAATTCAGAAAAATTACTCGGTACTTTTTTCCAGCCTTTGCCCTTTGCCCCTTCTTCAACAATTTAATTGTGTTTCCAGTGCACGAATGGAGTACTGTTTCAGGAACTTTATACTGAATGTCTTGTAAAACATTTCACAAGTCTAAAATTCTGGAATTCCTCTTATTTTTTCTGTGTGGCTTAATCTTGTATGGCCTCAGTCAGATTCAAGATCTTTTGTTGGCCATTTCAGTAATTTTAGTCAACCATCTTCTGACTTGACTTATGTTTAATCTACAGTAGCCATTCAGTTTCGATTATTATTTTTGGGGAAATGTTAGAACTGGAGAACTGATAATTTTGCATAGGTCTTTATTGTTTCAAGTCAGTAAAAAATTGCAAACGTTCCAAATATATTGTGTAGGGGCGGTGCCGTGGCTCTGTGACAAAGGATCTGCCCCTGTGGCTGGAAGGTTGCTGGTTCGTATCCCGCGGCCAGCAGAGGAATCCTACTCCGTTGGGCCCCTGAGCAAAGCCCTTCACCCCAACTGCTCCAGGGGTGCCGTATAAATGGCTGACCCGTGCTCTGACCCTAAGCTTCTCTCCCTGTCTGTGTGTCTCATGGAGAGCAATTTGGGGTATGTAAAAAGACAAATTCCTAATAAAAGAAATTGTATATGGCCAATAAAATGATCTTAAAACAGATTTAAAGCATGTATGATGACCAGCTCTTTCTAGTGAAAAATATTCATACCTGCAAAACAGTGGGAATAAAGGGTCATGTCTGAGGTCTACAACTCTAATCCTCAAAGGACGCAGTCTGATTATCTAAATCAAAAACATCTTAAGAACTTTTAAAAGAGGATTAAATGGTCAATTTGTGGCTAACTAGATTTACTTGTGACCAATTTCTACATCTCTCAAACTCTGATGTTCTAGAAAAACCTGCAGAATTATGGACCGCTAGGACAAAGAGATGAGCCCTGAGTTAAAGTAAACAATAAAAAGGCAAAACTAAATGCTAGTATATATAATTATAAATCATATAAATTAAATCTGGAGATTCCATGTTAAAACTGTGCAATACCAATAAGAGCTCATTAAGAATACTGTATACAATTTTGGCAATTACATTACAGATAAAAAATATATCTCTGGTGCAGTACAGAGAACAGCAGCCACATACATTCCAAGGCGTGAACACTGGCTGGCTAAATGATCTGAACCTTTTAGTCTTCAGCATTGAAGAACAGAGAAGACTATGATCCAAGTATTCAAAATCCTCAAAGCCATTGACAAAGAAACAGTGAACTTCATAATTAATAGTGAAACAGGAAACAGAGGACACAAGTGGACACTACTGTAAGTGGAAGCTACATTTAAAACCATAAGAAGAGGCAGTTATTTACACATAGCCTTGGATAAGTATGGAAGAAACTAGCTAGCAATGTTGTTGGACTGGATACACTGTTTTCTTACCAAGGAACAGCAGAATGAGATCCTTAGATGAATTAACTACTGAACTACCCAACAGACGAGAAGAGCCACAGGACCTCAACTCATTTGAAACATTTCTTATGTTGATGTATTTTTCATTTAGGAACTTAGCTTTATTAAAGGTTGTTTTAAGCATGAATGGATTAGGTTCTTAAATATAGTTTTTCACCAATTTGGAAATTGCATATAGTTTAAAGAAATCAACTATTCTTATCAGTTATCTGAGAAATTTCAGTTCTTTGTATCACGTTCAGCAGAAAGTAACTGTAATGTGCATAACAATTATACATTTCTATGGATTAACGATAAGCATAACTGTATAAATGAGACACAGCCAGAGTATGAATAACAAATTTAGAGACTGAGAATCTGTATAAGGAATATATTTTCAATATTTGTAGAAAGCTTCATTTTCCAATGAACTCATTTCTTTCTTTTAACACAGAATTTGAACACACATTTCTCTGATTTTCACATCCAAGCAGTTTTTAAACTGAAAAAAAAATGGGTTCAAATGATATTTGATCAAGTGCTGTGATTTGGCTGAGTGCTCTCTGATGATATCATTTCTTTGTATGGAGTCAAGAAATGAGACTTACATCTTTTAAGGCCGTCTTGGCCAAGATTCAAACCCACATCCTCTCCATCCATAGACACCTACGCTGATAGATGTGATTTTAGGTGTTATGTTGTGTGATCTGAGATTCTGTAACCCCTTCCAACAGCCAGGGAAAACAATAACCATACAGGTCTGTAGAGACTTTGTGGCAACAAAGAACAAAGAACAAATCAACACTAATAAACAATAGATGCAGAGTGTTCAATGAGATGACTCTGTAATGGCTTGGGAAGAATACTTTCTTTAGTTCTCTTCAATATGCAGACAACTTTACAGCTGTAAAAAAAAACGTTTCAACATTAATCTACTGTAAATACAGTTTGAGTTCCAGTTAACCACACTTTACAATGAATATTTACACACATCTCCATAATGTACTGTAACCCAATTCTAAGCTTTTATCTATAAAATCAATCCGATCCAATGGTGTGGATCTGTGGTGAGAGTTTTTACAATCTTGGATCTTAGTCTTTTAAAACTCAATAAATTATTGCCTTTCTTTTACGAAGGAAATGTTTAATCTTGTACATATTTATTTATATTTTGAGACATTCCTTTACAGAATCCTTTCTATATATATATAGAAAAGGATTCTATAATCAAAATAGTGGCTTTTACAATAGGGGTGAACAAATACTATATATAATGCAGAATAAAAAATAAATAAAATGTGTAATTTCAGAAAAAGACATGAGATATTAGGTCATGTTTTTACCTGCAATTTTTGTCCTGACTTTAAAGTGACCAAATAGTTTTGAATAGCTTTTTCAAAATTCATATCATGTCCATACAAATGTCAATAAAATAACTGCAATAAAATAAGTGTAACAATCCATATAATTCAACTAAATCTGAATACATTAACTGAAATAAATTAGAAATGTATTCACAGGGAATTGAGAACAAAGCACTCTTATTTCCTGTAATTTTTCTCTGGAATTGCAATATACATTCTGAAGTTATCAAGAGTCACAAAGGTCACATTAAAACCAGGGAAACAATATCCCTGCAGATGCTCAGTTAAAACTGATCACATATACCTGATCTTAAGTAGTTCCTTCTTTTCTACTGCTCAGTGCCTCAGGCAAAGGTGCCTCTCCATTTGTTTGCTTTTAATCAACTCTTTTTATTATTTTTATCTTCTGTCTTAAAGCACATTACCATCTGGCGTGCACACAAGAGAGTATGATTTTAATATATGCCCAGTGGACTAAGGGCATTTGATGTCCTATGAGACACACCTGTTCTTCTACAAGCTCCAAATTTATATCTGTCTCCTTGTCTGTCTTTCTCTCTTTGTCTATTCAAACATTAGTCTAAACCAGAGAGGGCAATGATGCAGGAATAATTACAAGTCATTATGTGCTAAAGACCAGAACTGATTGATATTTGTAGACAAACACTGTGTACTAACTGTATTAACTGTGAAGAATGTAGTTTCTCATCTCCAAAACACAAAGGTTGACTTCCATGAACCAGTGTCTGATCATACATTTTTACATATTAGAAATCGAATGAAACATCTAATTTAAGATGGTCCACAACTTGTGGTTTGTGCAACATGTTGACTCCCGACAGATTATATCAGATTATATCTGTAAGAAAAGTCACAAAACCCATTTGCTCCATGAAAAAGGTAATGTGCTGGACATGGAGCTGTAGGATAGATGAAGAAGAGCACAAGTATGTTGCTCTTGCCAGATCCCTGACATAGAGACATAGAGGGAACATGATTCCAGGCTTTGTTTTGAAATGCCCCCAAAGGTTATTCATATAATGGATAATGACTGTTTGCTCTTTAAAGTCTGAGTGATGACATCTGTGTATCTATCATGTAACAACATATTATGTTATATTGTCAAGCATATGTATGATTTTGACAGTGCATCTGATGTAATTATTGAATTCGTTTACAGTTGGTTCTGCATTTATATGCAATTAAATTGTTCAACATAATTTATTAAAAAGGTTATTTTAAAACCAAAAAGAATCTATCAACAAACCTAATGTTTTATCTAGTTTTAAAGTTTGATTATGTATTTTCAATGTTTTCACTGAAATAATTTTTGTCCTTCCAGTCTGCCCATACTGTATCTACTGAGATCTTTACTTCCTACCAAACTTCAAGATGTACTCAAAGCTCTGAAAATGGGCAGTACAACTTATCCTATTTCATTTTCTGGGGCTACATACTCAATCTTAAGACACCCATCCTTTTTGCAGTAAATTTGCTTGTTGATATAGGCTCCTGTTCCCCCCAACCCTGAATTGGAAGAAGCAGGTAGAAAATGGATGACTGGTGATTGGAATATGATGGGAACTGAGAGATGACCTACAAAATCCAAACTGCTCCAGCAGCCTCTGAGACAAAAACCTACTGCATGACCCGAAACACCATGTGGATTATTTTCTAGAATGAGAAGTTGGACAGTATAGTTATTGTGGAACTGTGTTCACTTTCAGTGTAAGGTCCTGCTTGATTGTGTTCTTTAACCCACTTTGGCCACTAAAGCCTTCAATAGTGTTAAATAGCTCATCCAAGGATTAGGGGTTTACTTCATTATGTTTCTTCTTTTACCCTTTTCTTGATTATCTTTCCTTGTCCTCTTCATTCTTTGTTGCACAGGACTGCTCTTTATGCACTAAATCCCATTGCCTTCACCCCCCCCACCACCATTGTCTCTGTGAATCCTTTTACGCAGACTACCAGTTTAAATCTAGCAAATAAATGAAGTTCCGATAAGGTTTATTTCATTTTGACATTTTTTCCTGAAGCCTAAAAAAGAAATTGAAAGGTAAAGAGAAATATATTTGTTTTTTATTAGTGATTAGCTTGAACTGTGTACTTAAATTATGAGAAATGTTTTCAATTAACCTTAAGCAGACAGAGTACAGAAAGAGAAGATTATGGATGTTGAATTACACTTTCGTTTGTGATATTGAGTTCTATTACAGCCAATATTCTGTAGGTTGATCAAGTAGGTTGTGCATATTCTTTCATTTTGTAGAATCTACCAATGAAAAAGAACCACGTATTCTTCATTGAGTATGGACTCTTGCTTTATAACACCATGACCTTCAAGGTTGCACTGAGATGTTTGCCAGCTATATAGCTTGAGCCTACTTAAAAAGACAGCACTTTAAGAAATTTCTAACATAATGGAAAACTAATAATGGCTTTACACTTCAGTGCAGGAGGCAATTACTATCATTTGAGCCGTGAGTTGAAATCCATTTCGATCTTTGAAGAATCCATTATCATCACCATGAGATAGTTTTCAACCTTGTCAACACCATCTAGCTGGCCTTAAATCCTATTACTGTATGGAGAGTACAATGTTTTAAAATAACTTAACTTTGAAAAGACTTGAGAAAGCAACACAAGCGGGAATTTCTGTACATTGTTAGTTCATGCTTGGGTACTCTGCTTTAAAAAAACACTTGCATTAAGCAGTTCTTCCTTTTGAATGTGTCTCATTATTTAAATTTTTCTCTCTTTGTCTGTCCTCAATTTAATCTCTTCAGTGTAAAATTAATTCCATTATAATTGCAATGCACTCTGTGAATAAGCTCCTCATCAAATGAAGCTCTTGATCTGGATTCTTGAGACCATGCAAAACCCTGTCCCTCAAGACACAGGACTGGCCTCACACACAACCACACAGAAAATTAAGCAATGCGAAGGAAGTGATACAAAATGCGAAAACTTTTTTGAATGATAATAAAAGGCCTTCTGCGGCAGTCCTATCCTGTCGAGTTATTAATTTGGGGAAGACAGAATAAAATATCTGCAAAAAGTATGTGCATAGCCTAGATTTGCACTAACAAATCTCCATTTTTCATGCTTCCAATGGGACTGCACAGTATTCTTCCGTTCCCAGCCACACTGCAAGCACTGCAGTTTTTGTTACAATATCATATGTTAGAAGGGTGCGGACAGTTCACACCATATTAATCATAGAAGTTTAAAAATAAAGTACAACATTTTTGCAATTCTAGTTAAGCATGATTTATTGACAAATGTGCATAGTTTATCTATTTATCTCGTTATGCTGAATGCATATTTCTCTGAATCCATGTAAGTACATTACTAATAGTGGTTTTATCTAAAATTGTTAGGACATATAATTTCAATTATGTAGTGATTGTCACTTCACTAGAAAACTTACAAGTTGAAGAATTTATATAAGAAGCAAAAGTCTGTAATGGATTCCATCACACTAATAAGTATATTTGTCCAAAATGCATGTTGTGTTAACTTTCTCAACAGTTTACTTTTATTCAAATATATTGTCTCAAAGTAAGGCAACATGTCTTTGGTGGGTTCCAAGCAAAATGATATTTTAATGAGAAATGAGAGCTAGACACTGGATGGCAGATTATTTTTCTAAATCATTTCAACTTTAAACATCACTTAATTATTGTTACCATTGATTGACACAAAACATTGTTTATAAAGGGCTGTTCTAATGAAACAAGTCAAATATACAAGAGCAATTTGTAAGGGGCATACTCCTGTTATTTTGTGCCTTAAAATCACACACATGAGCCCTGAATGCTGACAGGCTGGAAGAACCTCTGTTTTGGATTCCTGATATACCTGTCTAGCAATCAGAGTAAAATACTCCAGTGCATTGCATTACAGAGTTGTTGCCCATTTGGATGCTGGTAAAGCTGAGAGAAACATTCATTTGCGTGATCATCTCTCCTTGATCTGGAGCTCAATGCAGGTAGCTTGAAAGGCATTCTCCCACATAGCTTTCAAATCAGCATTCCTGATGTGCTTGGCACTTGTCACCTCTGATGTAAAGTGATGTAAACCTGTCGATAACAATGTTTTACCACCTTTTATAAAAAGGTGGTAAAGCCACCAAAGTGCAGGGTGATATGGCTGCTAAGCCAGCAGCCATATCACCCTGCAACTCAAAACTGGCAACCCACTGAAGCTAAGCAGGTGTGAGCCTGGTCAGTACCTGGATGGGAGACCTCCTGGGAAAAACTAAGGTTGCTGCTGGAAGAGGTGTTAGTGGGGCCAGCAGGGGGCGCTCACCCTGTGGTCCATGTGGGTCCTAATGCCCCAGTATAGTGATGGGGACACTATACTGTAAACAGGCGCCGTCCTTCGGATGAGACGTAAAACCGAGGTCCTGACTCTCTGTGGTCATTAAAAATCCCAGGGCTCTTCTCGAAAAGAGTAGGGGTGTACCCCGGTGTCCTGGCCAAATTTCCAATTGGCCCTTACTAATCATGGCCTCCTAATAATCCCCCTCTATGAATTGGTTACATTACTCTGCTCTCCTCCCCACTGATAGCTGATGTGTGGTGAGCGTTCTGGCGCACTATGGCTGCCGTCGCATCATCCAGGTGGATGCTGCACATTGGTGGTGGTGGAGGGGAGTCCCCATTACCTGTAAAGCGCTTTGAGTGGAGTGTCCAGAAAAGCGCTATATAAGTGTAAGCAATTATTATTATTATTATTATTATAAAATATCGCCTTTCATCAGCGTGCAGCATCTACTTGTTTCAGTTTTGATGAGCAGAATGGATGTGCTATTTTAAAAAAAATAGCTTAATTTTTAACAGAATCACAGTTGATTAATGTCTTAGGTACAGGCTAATTGTTTTTTTAAAACCTCATTATCTGGATGGGTTTACCTGTCAAACAACACTGTTCTTGTTAACAAGCTCAACATGTTAATCAATGCCTCCAGTACAAGGAAAACACCACTGACTCTTCTCACTTTTGAGGTCTTTCAAAGTTCACCTTTATTAAAATCTTTTCAGTTGCTTATAGCACTTGAGCATTGTTTTACAATGAGACAAGAGGGCTCTCCTCCTAAAAGTCTTATCCCCCCCACCCCATCAAAAATGCAGGCATGCACTGGAAAGCCTACATGTCAATATTGACCATGTCTGACTGAGATAACAATAAAAATTTCAATCACAAAACATTCTTTGTTTTAGGAAGCTTGTTCATTTGCTCAGTGGTTGCTGCCCTAAATCCTCTACTAGGCATCAGGTTCAATAGGAGATGCAATGTAATTAACAATTCACGGGACTGATGAAGTTCAGGTTCCAAATCAGAACAATGGTTCTTTTTTCAATGAGATTCTGATTGCAGTGTAAATCTTAATAACTGAAAATGTAGTAGTAGTAGTACCTTACTCGACAAAAGAAGCTATTAGCTTAAAAAGCTAATTGTGTGACAAGATATTAAAAATTTCCAGCTCTTTGCCACATTTTGACTACTACACGAGCAAGCTCATTTGCATTTAAATAGCAAAATATAATATGTTAGTTGGCTAAATCTCACCTTGAACATGGCAGTTTCTTCTAAATTCGCTAAGAAATAAACCTTGAAAGCTTGAGTATGGATTTTTTTGTTTCAATTATTTTGGTTTCAGTGGAAGTCACAAATAATTTGCTAACCATTCAAATGATTTTGATATAGTACTTTTAAGATGGAATCCACATTCGCTAACAATGTTCATTAGATGATAAACTAAATTAAATATTTAATTGGTTTGGCATTATATTCCAAGATCTTTATCTTGTATAATGTGCATTTTTCAGTGAAAAAACACTGCAGTTTATTCCTTTCCAATACAGTGTGGAAAAGAAGGTCCATTCAAGAAAATATTTTCATAAACATGATTTACAGAATTATTCTAATGTACTGAAGCCCTGAGAAATGAATGTGTACAGTACTTGGCTGAGAAAGAGACAGTTCTTAGGGAGTCAGACACTAAAAAAATGTAGAATTGCTGAGCCCCACGAAAAATTCTGAGGGTCCTGCAGTCCAATTACATTGTGAGATTGTGTTTGCGTGCTCTCATTAGCACGCAAACACAACCTCACAATGTAATTGGACTGCTGAAAGCTGCCCTTCAGTGAAGGAATGGGCAGTCAGCAGTGACTGTTCCACTGCAGGTAAGGTTATACGGTAAGGAAGGCATACAGAAAACACACTCACCCAAAACCCTGTTTGTCTGATCACAGCCTAGTGTCCAAAAAGCCCTCTGACACTAACAGTGGAAGAGCAGTACGTTACCTGCAATATATGATCAGAGAGTTATGATGATTTTGATGTGTTCTTTTCATTCTATTTCATGAAACACAACCTGGTGTCTACTGTTAATGAACACTGTATTTTTTTCCCAAACATTCTTTGATAGGGGTGTTTTAAGTGGAACCTCCTTAGCTTCACAAGAACCACAGGGATTTCTAGCTTTTATTGTGTTTGAGCTTTTAGTGAATTATCTGAGCTGTTAGTTTATCCGATCAACATTAGCATTTAGCATAAGTTTTCAAATACATATAGTTTATACATATTAAAAAAAATACTGCACACATGTGAATGTATTGGTGTAGATTTGGCCACCCCTGGACTTCATCAAGGAATGGAATTGATTTGGATTCATCAAGGAATGGAATGGATTTCTCAAGCGGGTGTTCTTCCCAGGAGGACGTTAACTGAATTGAACTGGATACAGAATGTAACAGAAAGATGAAAAAAATGATTGGGCATAAGCTGTTGTTTTAAACAGCAAATTCTTCCACGTGGTGTTTGGTTCTTATTCTTCCTCTTAAGGAAATAGAAAGAGAAAGCCAAAGCTGTGAACTGTTTGATATCCAACGGCAGTAGCTTCCCTGGGGTGCTGAAGGTCAGACTGCAATCTGAAGAGCTAGGCTGCTGGCAGATCCATTTCAAAAGGCAAAATAAGGATTAATAAGATCCAAATCCTCTTGTGTTTTAACAACAGCAGAAATAAACCTTGTGAACTCTCAAATTTAACAAAAAAAATGTTTCATGAAAGCACAAAGACCTTCCTCCATCAAGCTTTTGATGTCATCCTTATCTTTAAAGACTTTAAAGGAAAACATAAATACCAAGTACTACTTAAAAAATCTATCTGGTAATGAAAGTTTGAAGCTCTTCCCTCTCTGTAAAGATAGGAGGCAAACGTCTTCAGTTGCATTAAGTTTTAAGCCTCAGTTTTTAGCTTAATACTGTTATCTCTCCACACATTTATCTTATTGTCTGAACACATGTAATTATAATTAACTTACATAACTCTTTTTTAAGAATAACAGGCATGTAAAGAAATAAGGCTCTCCAGCCTGACAGTCTTTTTCTCATTACCTGTGGTTGGTTTGATTGTGGAAAAGGCTTTCCGTTTTTACTGGCATCTGCCTCAGCATTGCGCACATCCCAGGCTTTCAAATTGAAAGTATTTCTCCCTCCCACTGTTCACTTCCTACATAAACCACAACCAGTTGAATTGAGAACTTGAGGACATTTTGGGGAAAGTGCATTTATTTTTTTTATGTTTCACACTTCAAATGGGAAAAAACAACATGTAAGCCGTCATGCCTGGTCAAGATGAATTTAAAACCCAATGAAGTGATCCCAAAAGGGTATATTTTGATTAAAAATGATAAAAGGGTTCTATTTTGTTTGAATTCCTATTGATCTCTGGCCTAGTTATCACTCCAGCATAAATGTTGTGTCACTGTTACAAAACACATGCAAATAGATAGGACAGAGAAAAAATGGGAGCCATCTTTGTCTATTTTTTGTTCATATACAGCCTAAACGTCTTAAAAGCAGGAACTTGCCACATGCGATATCAGCTTGTCACAAATAGGAACTCAGTGGGTTTTGATGGAAAATATTGAAGCAAACCAAAAACAACAGATGCTCTCTCTGTAGTTCATGCTGCTAAAAGTCTTGTACTACTCTTTTGTAGATTCTGACAACACACATTACTTTTTCCTGAAGAGAAACGTGCATTTCACTCCAATACTTTTTCTTAATTACTGTTTCCTAGATGCTAAATTATACTGAGACACAAGGACTCATCTCCTCTTTGTGTTATGTAAAAGAAAAGCATTTTGCATCACACAGTGTATCAATCAAGACGACTACAGTCAGGCATGAGGCAGCCACAATCTGATTCTGTATTCAAGCTGCCTATTAAAACCACTCAGCCACTCAATAGCTGGAGGGAGTAAAACATACAAGCAAGTACTAATTATCCTACACTCCGAAATGATGAACAGATCAAATTAAAAATAATTTAAAGGGGCTGTTTTTAGTTGTTTAGTTTAGTTAGCCCATTACCTTTTTGAATGTAGCACACATCTACAGTGATTAAACTAAAGGTCTCTGGTCTGATACTGTATTTTAACAGCATTTGTTTGTGAATGTATGGAACAAGCAACCGAACCATGTTGTTAAAGCTGATACCTTGACTTCTTTCAAGAAATTACCAGATCCTTGGATCAATTATTTCAAGAGTTCCTCATCCTGGTCATGGGTTTCCATACACCTGCTGCTAATAACTTAATTTGAGGTTTTTACTTAAATAAGTTCTTTGCTGAAACAACAGTTGCTTTGTTAGAATCGTTGCAAGTTTTATTTTTCTACTCAAAGTCTGGAGAGTTGTAATTACTCAAGAGACGCAATAGTTAAAAGTCAGCCTCCTGCACGTTTAGGAATGGAAAACATTTAAAGAGTTCAAATTAAATGTTTTATTTGGCCAGTCGAGGGTTCAAATGAAGTATTCAGGAAGAACAAAACCAGCAAATGTGTGGGTCCCTGAATGAGTGCCCTACTTTCATTTGTAACTGTACATTTGTTCTCATTGTAAGACATTAAAGGCACACCTCAGTTGAGCTGATCTGTTGTGGATGTTTTCATTGGTGTGCAGATATGACAATATTTTTCCCATAATCCTTTATCCATTGTCATATAGAGGTGTATGTCTTTCCAGATTTGTAGGACTAATAGCAAAAATAAAATAACCTGATGACCCATCAAGTCAAAGGTCACCTCCAGAGGATTTTCCTCTGCAAAACATCTAGTATTCCCTTTTGCTTTACAAGTACACTAATACATCTACAGCAATAATATTACTATTGTCATTATTATCATTAGGGTATCATCTTTTTTTGTAAAGCTTTGAAAAATGTAGGTGTTCTGTAGAGTCCGACAACTGTACAGTTGCAAAACCAAGGAAAGTTAATGGGACAGCAGCTGGCAGGTTTGAAAACAGTTAGCAGCTGCCGGGCTCTCAATGCTGTAAAACCCAGCCCTGCTGCTCCTTTCCCTGATTGTGCTGTATGAAGACTGTGCTGATTTCCTTTCCCAGGTGAGTGCCAGTTCTATTTTCAACCCTCCATGGAACTCGCAATCCCAGTGCCAGTGTTGGCAGGCAGGGGAGCAGATGGATCACTGACAAAGGGCAACTATCTTGTGTGCCATTTTGTTGATACTTTTCCCTCCCTTTTCTCTGCCTGCTCACAAATATTGTGGCCTAAAAGATAGCACCTTTGTGGAGCCACTTAAAGCCCAGTGATTTATATAACCATCATCTTTTTTAATATACAGTACCTATCACCTGCTTTTTGTTTAGAAAATGTGGCTTTGTGAGGAAACACTTTTAAACAAGGGAGCATCAGGGCAAGGATCAAAGACAAGCTCAGGAAGATGAAAGTCAAAGAGTCAAGGTAGTTTAATCTCTGTGAACCATTGGCCACTAAGCCTTCATATTAATATTAAAAATACACCACTTTTGGAGATAGCTTCTTACTGTAGAGGACTACCTCCTGAATATAACAAAATGAAGAGATTCAGAGCTAAAATGAAACATTTATCTCAATTAACATGCCTTTTAGGGAGACAATGAAGTGCTAAAAGAGTTACTAAGTCTCCCACAAAGCCTCCTCACCCCACACTTTTCTCCTTTATGTTCTGACTGACCCATACTTTGCCTGAAGCCTGAACCCCCTCTCACACCAGCCCCCGCAAAGATATCCCTCTCAGCCACTGTCAACACCTTGCAGAGACGAGCCGGTGGGACAGGTGGCAGAGTCAGGGAGAGGGCACAGGCTGTCCTGCTGTAGTGTGCCAGTCTGGGGATCTGTTTGGGAAAGAGAAGAGTGTGCTCTTAAACAGAGGCAGCTACCCCCCCTTCCCTCATCCTCTGACGTGTTGGCGCCCTCTCTCCAGTTACAAGGGCAAGGTTTCCTCCCTCACTCACTCACAGCGACACACATAAACAAACCACCACTTCTCTGGAAATGAACTGGAGTTCTAGCCCTGTGGTGTCAGACCATCAGGCTAGGACATTTGTTATTATTTTGCCATAGAATGAATAACACAGCAAGGTCTTTGCTACTTGAGGTCACATATCTCCAGCTGAACTGTGATCAAACATGTACTCTAGAATACGGATTGCAAGATATTAAATAAACCTACTGTATATGAAGAAATAAAATAGCATGTGTTAAGAGGTCATTGTTATATCTGGTGCACAATATTTACAGAATGCACAAAATAATATAATATTTTCTCATTGACGATTTTCCAAAAATAAAATAAGATGTCCACAACACTGACTGCAGCAGTTTTCTCCTGCATTTCCTTTTTTATGGGGGTCCCCCCCATCTTCTCTTCCTCTTTCGCCACATGTCCTGCCATGGGAGACTGCGGTTGCCCCCTCTCTCTATCATCTTTCTCTCTCTTTCCTAGTGAACACCATGCCATCTGTAAAACTAAAGGCAATAAACCCCCCGTTGCTGGAACTGACCTCCTGTCTCCAGCCTACTCTGTGCCGCCATCCAGCTGCTGAACTGGAGCGTAGAGCCGTTTGCTACAATATTTTACACAAGGAACAGTAGCTATCAAAAAAACTTTTCATATTTTGTGTTACAAAATGGAAGCATGATATATTTAATTGGGATTTTTGTGCTACTGATCTATATAAGGTCAAAGTGAAAACAAGATTTGACAAATAGTTTAAGAACATGAAAGTAAATTAAAAAAAAAATCAGTAATGGAGCCACACCAGTATTTTTGTGTATAGAACTGTTTAGTTCACAAAAAAAGAAAATTATAATGTTATGGAAGTTTGTATATTTTCTTTTATTTGTACGAGAGAGAGGTTAAAGAGAAAAAGGTTTTGGTTGACTATTTTTTAAAATATATATATATGATAGATTTTTTACTAACAAATATAAAAAACAGTGTATTTATTAATTACTATAAATTCATTCATCAATACTTGATATCCAGATCTTTCGCCAATATTGATCTATATTTTATATGTGAAATTGTGAAATAAGTTTTACAAAAATGGTATGTTTTATGCAATTCCATTCCTATTTTGGTAATGTAATATGATAGTTTTATTCAGAAAATGTTGTGAGGAAAGGATCTGAAACGGGGGTCAGTAGTGGTAACTTATCTGCACAGAAAAAAGTGATCATGCTGGTAGAAAGTAGCTTAATACCAAGAAAACGAGTTTGTGAGCAGAAAGATGAAATATAGACTGACTAGTGACATTTGTGACCTTTGACTCATTCTTTTTTGTTTTGTTTCCGCTCTCCAGCAAAGTTTTCTGAGCAGCCACATGCCCATTGAAATATATCCATCCATTTACTAATCCTTCCAATTTAGGGAACTTAGGGGAGCCACAGCCTATACCAACAAGTGATGTGAGCAAGGTAGGGTACACACTGGACAGGACTCCAGTCCATCTGCAATTGCTGCAAGGTTATTTATTCACAAGGTCTCTTACTAGCTCTCTGACTGTGACACAGAAAATTTGCTATGAGGATATATCATTTTGGTTAGTTTGGTTTTTCCTCCTCAACCACTTCTATTGTACGAATGCTCTTAGAGTCTTGCTGTCTGGTGTGAATTCAGGGAATCTCAGCTTAAGTATGTCACTGACCAGGTATGTAGCAGCTTTTCACTTAACAGAAATGTGAAATGGATTCAATTATGGTTTAACTGGACCGAATTATCCCTACTTTACAGCCGTTAGCTGTTTAGAATTTAAAGAGACATAAAACATTTGTAGGATTCTGGACCCTCTGGTTCAGAGTTCAGAATTTCTGCTTTAGGTTTTGCCTGACTAGATATTAGTATTTTGATGTATATCAAAAGTAATCATGTTATGGTCCTCTTATTTCTGTCAGATAAATGTCAGAGTGTCCCTTATTAATACTCTGACAAGTTGGGTGAGGAAACCATTCAATGAAGGTGATCAAGGACTTCAATTTCTTTTTATCAGTGAGAAAAATTTCCCCTTTAATAAGATCTTTAATAAGATTTAATAATATCTTATTTTCTATATACAGATCTGACTGCACTATTTATATTGTTTATATAAGCTTCTGTAGGAGTGACCTACTGTATCCTATCCTGAGGACTGTGAAACAGTAGCAGATCAGGTTTCCTGGTCATTTTTTAAGATAAAGGATAATTATTAACATAAGTGATCTCACAAGAGCCATAATTTGGTGGAGTAAAAGACCACCACTGAAAGCAACTGCAGACCTAACAAGGGGTCAATTCAGACCGATTTTGGTTTCAATAATGAGAGTTTGTGTCATAGTCTATGTGGTTTCATCTTTAATTTGAAGGAAATACAAATGAAATGAGAGACTAGCTGTAGAGACATGACAGCAGTCTATACGTTTGATTCTTAATGTTTTGCACAAAGATGAAATGAAAAAAAATATTTGTAGCCTATATTGGTCAAAATGGCAAGTGCTTTTACAGTAGTGTTTGTGTATCATCATAGCTCCTTGTATCATCAAAATACCTCAATCCCTTTTAAACAGATTGTTTTAAAAAGAACAAACCACTGGTGTAATACAGAAGAGGTATGATCAAGTAAATGCCTTATAAGCTGTATGAAACTACATACACTATGTATCATATTCTGGGATGTCATGTTACACAGGTTGCTCCTTTGAGCAGACCAAGCTGTATTAAGATTAATAAACAACTTGCGATACTGAACCTTGTCTGTGTGAAGCTTAAGACTGTTAAATTCATCACTTCCTATTTCAAACACGCCAAGATCTTGAAGCTCCTGCAATTTCTTCTATAATACATACAAACATGTTTAGGTCAAATATCTTAGTCATATAAAACACAATGAAAGACAGCATTTAAAACCTGTAACAACATGGAATCTAGCAATGAAAATGTACAGAAATTGGATCTTATTTAATTGGAGCTTTTAACTACTAGTTATGGGACCCAGCTGAATGATGCCTATTGTAAATAGGAGTAGATGTGGCAACCGGTTTGGGATGCAGTAGGAACTTGTTGAGTCAGTAGCTGAATCTGCCCTAGTTTCCTGTCTCAGAAGCTGTTCAGGCAGGGAGGGACAAGGGTTATCTGAAAGGGTCCTGGGAATGAAAGAGCTGATGTCACCAAGTACTCCCTTCCTACTGTAACTTCAGAGGCGGCATGTGAACTTCATGTGACCACTGCCACACACGCTCAGAGCCCTCCCCCTGCCTGTGCTCACCGTCTTTACCCATGGGCTCAGGAGCGAAAAGTACTTGGCAAATTCTTCACATTTTAAACCAAAGTCTCACTTACAGAAAGAACTACACAATCTGTGAACACTGAAATATTGTTTCTCTTCAAGTTTCTTATCAAAACTGCTTATTCTATCAAGGATATATTTCACATGTGGTACAAACTTATATTTTACTGCTTAGACCTCATCACCCAATAATTATTTCCCATAAAAATGTGTGATTAAATGTATATTAATAGAATTATTTATTATTTACAGTATGTGAATATGAATTATTTGCTAGTTTTGGTCCTTTAAGAATAATCAAAACTCTGTAAGAATTACAATCCATCGTATGCTCTATGAAGGCATCTGAAAGTTTAAAAGCACACAATATTTTGCTATTCTAGGTGCCAAATACTACCAAAAATATTATCATTCCTCCATGAAACTTCCATTGCACGTATTAATGATGTCTACCAAAATTGAAGAGAATTGCATGTGAAGCAGTTCTTATGGTGCCAGTTTTCTGAGTCTAATAAGAAAGACAAAAATAAACAATCATTAAAAAAATCCTTAAAATGTGATTAAATGTGGGAGCTTGTGATTACTAATATAATTTTGTGATGCACTTAAAAGTACTGGCAGTGTTTGGTTGCCAACGCAAGTGGACCTTTAGGGCTCTGTTAAACAGTTATCACATTTCCAGAGGAATGTTTGCATGGTACATAACACAGCTTTGTGTACTTCCACACAGTTGTAAAATACAGTCTCACAGTATTTTCCTTCAAATGAGCTTAACAGAGAATTTGGGCCATGGCTGTTATCCTTGGGTGAAGTATACAGTATGGCTTCATAGATACCGAGTAATAAAGCATATTGACCGCCGATGAGAGAATGGGTCACTGTGACAGCACATGCTGAACTCTCTTATAGAGAAGGACAGGATGGTGCAGTAATCACACAATCTTTATGAACTTCAAAGACCGTGAATAAAGAACAGGCACCTTTGCTGATGTAACAAGATATGTTTATTCTGTACAAGAGGGAGACACATCTTTCACTGGTGTGGACCTTTTGACTATGTCACTATGTAACATTATATATATTATTCATATTATATTGCTCCCATCAGAAAAATACATGAAAACACTTTTTGTTATGGAAAATGCTGATATCTGTAATAACTGCTCTGCTGATTTCTGTGTTCAAAAAGCAATATTACTGTGATCCAGAGAAAACCACACATTATACTGTACTTTCATTCCCTGGTTTTACCTGGATGAGTACCCACAGAGGTTACAAAGAGAACACTTATCCATTGTATCTCAATCCTGAAATTACAAAATCATGGTTTTATGTCATTTTGTGAGTGAGGTGCACGCGTGGGTGGTATACCCCTCCAATTACAACCACAAAATAATTACCTTGCATTGCCAGAGGCACGCAGCACTGGAGACAAAGTTTGTAAGTTCTGCAGGCTAAAGGAGGTGGTGTAATTGGTTCTGGAATGTAAACAGAAAAGAAATTGAATTATTTTTTTTGCAACCCCAGTGAGAGCCCTTGTCTAGTCTGCCATTCAGCTGGAGGGTTGGGAGATCTACATCTGGGCTGCACTAATATATATAATATTGTATGAGCCAAGGGATCGATTCAGTCAAAATTGTTACAGATACGTTTCTTGAGGATTAAATATCCTGATATTTCATTATGGAGGGCAGTGTAGTGGCACAGTGGTTAGCATTGCTACCTTACCTTGCCTTGCTGGACCTTGGGTGCTACCTAGAGTATGTGAGTATGTATGTCCTCCCTGTGTTCATGCAGGTTTCCTATGGGAGCTTAGGTTTCCTCCCACAGTATCAAGAAATACTGGTAGGTTAATTGGCTGCTGAGAAAACTGGCTCTGGTGTCAATGTGTACATGTCTGTGTGTGCCCTGTGAAGGACTAGTGTCCCATCCGGGGTGTTTCCCACCTTGTGCCTAGTGTTGGCCAGGATAGCCTCTGGATCCAATGCAACCCATATTTAGAAGCAAGCAATAAAATCCTCAGATAAATTCCATAAAACACTTTCCAGAGCAGAAAATGTGAGCAATACAAAAGCTGACAAACCCGTCTTATTAGATAACCGTACTGCAAAAAAAGCAGTGTTGAATCTCTGTGAAGTGATTAAAACCTGACCCAGACTGCATTTGAAAGTTTGACACTGTCTCAGTTTTGAATTGCGTGTTGAATTGCTCTCATGCCCCCTCACCATGAAATCAGGATGCTACTTAATAAATAACCAGATCAGAAAATGTGTTAGAAGCCGCTCCTGATGTGTGGAATGGATCTCATTAAAACAAGGCCTCAGGTCACACTTTGATGGACAAGGAGACATCAGTTTTGTGCTTTTTTCAAATTCATCACAGAGAACAATCCAAATCCGATATTTTAACTCTCACATTCCCTGGTGAGTTAATATGCTGTTATCACATGAGCTGTAGCTCAAAAAAGTTTTTTTTTTCTGCCAGCACAGGTCAAAAACAGAAACATGACAAAGCCTCAGAGTGAATTTGCATGTAGCACACTCCTTGTGGCAGAGCAGTGTTGCAATATTTTAACTGGAAAAATCAAACATTATACTTTTGCCTGGATCTAACAATCACATTCCTGTCAGTTCTTTCAAAATACAGATACAGCATAAAGCACCAGAAAGTTTAGAAGGTCTTTGATTTTTTCAGCATTTGCTTGTGCCAAATATAGTAGGCCACAGGTGGAATTTATTTAGAAGCATGGTTCTGTTATTTTCTGTCCCGAATGACCATTTTATTCTACCTGTTGTTATATAACATGCTAATGATGCTTTTTCTGGCAATCCTGAAAAAAGATTAAATAAAATAAAGAACATAATATACACCATTGTCTGTCAATCCCACTTAAAGTATGTAATGAAAATTCATATGTAATGAATTCGTTTCATGTAACTGTTCAGAAGACAATCAACATTGAGAAGTATATTTGCTGGCAGATTTTCGTGTGGTGTATGGGCTGAATTAGAGTCAGTTTAAATGACCCAATCTTTCCCTAGAGACAGTAATTTTCTTGATAGAATGGTAGTTGTTGCCAGAGAATTAAGTGTAAAACATAGCTCCAGCTTTAAAATGGAAATATCCCTACCTGGGTTTAATAATTACTGTCCATGTCAAAACACATGTGTAAAGGCACCCTGTCAATATACCAGATAAACAGTATATCCTCCTCAGCCTTCAAACAACTGAATTCCTTTTGGTGGATCTCAAAATGTGCTGAAGCAAACTGGCTCTTGCCCAACTGGGCGTTGATCCTGTACATAATATAAAATCGCCTGAGGAAACATATACTTGTGTCAACAAGGTCCGGTAGTGCTTTGTCAGTGGTTAAAGAAAAAGAAGGTTGAGGTGAGATTGTTTTCATTCTTTCTGTATAAAATCATATTCAGTAATTTGCATGTGTTTTTGAAAATAAAGATAACCATGTGAAGCTATACATATACATTCTATTAATGTAGGGATTGCACAATATGTCCACATACTTAAGTATTTAAGTACTTATTAAATATTGTAATAGTTTATGAAGTGTTTGCTTTCATGGTCTTGTAATTATTTGTAAAATGGTTCAATTAATTGGTTCAGTTAAATGGTTCATTTCAATAAATTAGTAATATTGTATTATCTGATGTAAAAATGTACCTGCTCTATGTAAGTAAAGATGTACCTGCACCCCCTAGTAAAAAAGGAAATTAGAATCTGATCATGACAATTGCTTGCTCTCAGTACTTCAGGAGCATGCATACCATGCAGAAATGTAATATCTGAGAAAATGTTTCATGTTTATTGTTGTTAATATATAGAAAATGTTACATTTGTATAGTATTATACAAATATAATACTATACAAGGGAAATTCTGCAATTTCCCTCACGGGATCAACAAAGTATCTATCTATTAGATGGGATAGTGAATTCAGGGTTAATGGAGTATGATTAAACTATTTAATTAATACACTTTATTTTCATTTGAATTAAGAACATGGTTCAGCTAACAATTAGGGGTTTGCTTTTTCATGATTTCATGTTATTGTTGCTTTCTAGTTTATAATCGTTTACTGCTGTTACAAATCACATCTTTGTGCAGACTCTCTAGATAATAGCAATGGCTAAATGACACTAATATCAATAGATTTTTCTAAATTAACAGAGCAGCCAGTCATGCAAATAAAACAAATCAAACAAATAGGTACAGAATAATTGAAACCAGAATTGCTTTTATTGCTGGCTAACTAGCAAATTGCCTTATAAAATGGCTTTGGTTGAGCAAAAGCTCTAGGAAATTCTGCGCTGAATTAAAGGGAGAGTGAAAGATGAAAACAAAATAGCCACAGGACAGACAGGTAATGAAAAAGATGGCGTTCTGATCGCTCCCGAAACATGGACCGTTTGCAGTTCAAAGCTCGAAATTGCCCCGTGAGTGAATTTAACAGTTCCTTTTTTAGGATTATGACACTCTGAGGATTGTTGAATCTAATCAGTACACTGTAGCATTTTTAAGCAACCACTCGTGAACAGGCTTAGGTTACTCTGCAGGGATTTTCTAATCCCTTTCCTAGTATGAGTCATGATTTATGACATGTTGCATGTACTGTATTATGAATTGCATGATTTTTTTCAGCCATTTAATTATTTTTTCAACATGTGGTATCAATAAAACATACACAATGTACAAAAGATATATAAGCCCAAGGCCTAAAAAAGAATTAACCCATGACTGAAGTGTTTTATTTTTTTCCCTAGCAGACTGAGGAGTTCTGTTTCTTTAGGCTTGAATTTAAATCTGACTTAGGTCACACATAAATGGAGTTTGGAGACTCAGAATTGTAACAGCATTTACCAGCTTTTCCACATTTTCAAATGTCACTGCACATTTCCAAACAAAGTGTGATTTGGACAGGATTCAGGTTCAATTTATCTTCAGTCTCACTGGTTTGGTTCGCACTTTTTTTTCTTCAAAACACAAACCACACGCTCCTCTACTCATTAAAGGTTAGAAAAGAATTCTTAACTTAAAAACTACAGAATGATCCCCCTTCCCCAAAACTTTAAAAAATATAATTCATCAATTCAACCATTGGCTTAATCTAGTGGTCAGTAGAAGAATCTCATTAAAGAATATACAGCACATAATACACACCTGTACACATCAATGGGTACTGTATGGTCACAGTGTCACAGCCTCATTAAATATAGTTTAAACTTACATTTGGAAACGCTGTAGAATAATTTGTAGCTATGTTCAACTATACTTATGCATCAGTAGCAGGAGAGATGGCCTATTTCCTTTTGAATAAGAAAGGATAAAAGGAGAGTTGACTAATTTCTCTGGACAGAGAGACAATGCTGCTGTAATCACTCCGACAGGCCAGTTCACCCAGATACAGCAGGGGGGCTCTCATCACCCTGTAGGCTGTATCTCCAAGCACAAAGAGAAACCCGTTTTGTCCAAGTTACCCCTGCCTACACCTCTGTTGGCCAAGAGGACCTGAACTGCGGGTTTGGGCTGTGCTTTATCAACAATGGCATTAAGGGCTTTCAATGATCAGGAACTGAGCTCCTTTTATTTGCTTTTCCATGTTAGTGACTTGACAAAGGGAAAGAGAGGATCTAGTGCGTATTCAGTAGAGATGGTAGACAAATTCCACATCTTTGGGTTACATTCAGAAAACGCAGTCAAATATGAGATCTGATGAGTTGTAAAGTTCATGGCACCTTTCCATTATTATGCAATCAAAAAGCCCTTGTGTCTGTAGCCAAAGTGAACTGGCCAGCCTAGTTTGGTACAACACAATATAGCCTTTTGCCTGAGAAGTGATTTGCATGTACTACCACTAAGCTATAGCTGAAAAAGGCTGGTTAGTTTTATGCTGACATTCATGGTGATTGTCCTTTTAAAAACCTTTGTTTGGATCTGCTGCTGCAGTTCCAAACATGTCTTGTTGTTGGTACCATAACAGTAGACCAACTTTCTATTGTTTTAGTACCATCACAATCAAACAGAAGTTTTTTTTTTACAATCACACTGATGTCACAGTAAAACAACAAGCACAAAACAAGCTTATAATAACTTAAGAAAACTGAAAATCTTTATTGAAAGGGTAGACCAAACTTATATTGGCTATTGCCTTTTGGATGAAAGGGCACAGTACACTGAATTGGTTAAACCTTCATTAAGGTAATAATTCAATATGATAAAAAACCTGACTATATAAAAAGAGCATGTACTGTAGAATAGAAATTTAAATAACAATGTTAACTGGTAAGAGGCAAATCATTAAAATTTCAAACTAAATGTATCCAGTGTTGTTTATGGGTTGAGCTGCTTTCCTTTCTTTTCTCTGAAAAACTTATTCTGCTGCTTTACTCCAACTCTAATTGCCATAACAATTTCCAACCAGGGAAAACATATTCATTTTGTAAATCTGACACGTGCAAGACCAACTGAAAGTCCCAATTTAGACTAGCTTTATTGTACACAAACAACAAAAAAGCCATAGAACAAATAGTCTTACGACTAGGTTTATGTACTTTTCATGATTTTAGTTAATCAATCTTCAAATTGAGTTAGCAAAAGTTAAATTTAGCTCTACAAGGGCTACCAAGCTTGATTTCCCATTTGCATAGAGTAGATTAACTGTATTATTTGTAGCTTGCTGTTTCCAGGTATGCCACATTAGGCATTGAGTACAAAACTATGAATCCACGAATTGGCTTCACTACTCTGTTCTTTCCCCACTAATAGCTGATGTGTGGTGAGCGTTCTGGCGCACTATGGCTGCCGTCACATCATCCGGGTGGATGCTGCACATTGGTAGTGGTGGAGGAGAGTCCCCATTACCTATAAAGTGCTTTGAGTGGAGTGTCCAGAAATGTGCTTTATAAGTGTAAGCAATTATTATTATTATTATTATTATTATTATTATTATTATTATTCTTAATGGCTTCAAGTGCCAGAAAGCAACATATTTTCTAGGTTTCTTTAAATGATCAACAGTCCCTTGGAAACTGTTAATTTGGTACTATTAAGTTAGTGACTAGTTCAATTAGGTCATTGAGAGCTAAGGTAGGAAGAATACCCACAGGCAAAGCAAACCTGTTCCTCTTACTCTCACCTTTATCTTTAGAACTTGCTGGGATTTCAGCTGCATGGTGAGACAGCTACTCCTTGGTCATGTGCAACTGATGGTTAGTGAATGGTGAAAATCTATTACATATTCATCAATTAGTGTTATGGTTTTGCCTCACGTTGACATTGCTTATACCATACAGCACATAAGAAAGAAAAAATGAACAATGGAGATATGACAGCAGAACAAAGTATTTCAATATTGACAGCAAGTGCTCTTGCTTTGCTTTGTACTGTATTGGGTGGGGGGAGGGTGATGAGAAGGATTCACCTGTGAATTTGTTCTCTTCATCTCTTGCATACATCCCCATCTGCAGAGTCCCAACACGGCCATGTTGCCATAGATACAGCTTTGGCAATAAAGCAATTGAAATGGAACTCCCTTTCTCCCTCTGTGAGCTGCAAGGTGAGCTGTCTGGAAAAAAATCAGCTTTGCCTCTTCTAAATTTAAGTTTTTTGGCCTATATTCCACTGTACTGGTATGCAAAGCCTGCAACTACTTGTTCATCTATAAAGCTACCAAAAATACAATGGAATGACCTTTCGGGCTTCACTTTTTACTGGATTTTACTCATTTATTATTTTGTTTAGAAAATGATTTTGTGTTACTTAGTGACATTCAGTATTAGAAAGTTGCTTCTAATTTGTTTAACAATCAGCTTTGTCTGAAATTGTATCAGAAAGCTGCTTATGTTGGTGAGGATCACAGAAAGTCACAGAAAGTCCTGGAAGCAGGACAGAGCAAAACTCAAACCAGTTGACTTCCACCCGGCACTCAGGATTGGCCGACTGATATCCTCGTGAATAGAATTCCAGAGCTTTATGGCATTGTAAGCGAAGATCCTATCTCCCATAGAGTGGAAGCAAGCTTGGGGAACAAACAGGAGACCAGAATCAGGCCAACAAAGGTTACAAGGTAGAGAGGTTCCAAGCCATGTAGAACCTTATAGGTGAGCATTAGGGTTTTGAATTCAAAATGAAACAGGATAGGATTAATGACATCACTTGCACAGGAATGTGGCGCTGTTGAATTCTGAACATACTAATGTTTGTTAAGTGTGGATTTAGATGTCCCAGTGAGAAGGACATTGCAGTAATGCAGAGATGGAAGAATTAAATAACCTTTAGTCTTTAACTTGAAATGCATGTACAATGCCATCCACACATTGGCCATGCACTGGCTTTAGAAAGTTGATGGGAGGGGCCGAGAAGCATGACTTCAGTCTCCACTTCAGTTCCAACCAAGTGGGAACACATAAATGCTGAATAGTAGAGGGTGTAGTATTGAGCCCTGAGGAGCACCAGACTTATTGCTGCTATCATCAGAACTGAAACCCCAAGAGAGGCAAAGTGTTGGTGGTCAAAAATGTAAAAGCTGAACCATTGAAGAGCAATATCAGAAACTCCAAAAACAGTCTCAAGAGGAGAAAGTAAGATGTCATGATTAACAATGTCAAAAGCAGCACTAAGGTCGAGGAGGAGCATAAAAATAGAGAATCAGCAGCCATAAGAAGTTTGTTACTAACTTTAACAAGGGCAGCTCCTGTGCTAAGTAATTGTCTGAAACCAGATTGGAGGGGTTCAAAAAGGTTGTTTGCAAAGAGATGGTTGATTAATTGATTTGCAACAGCACATTTTCAAATTTTCCCAGATAAGGTAGGTTGGACATAGGGCAAAATTTATTTAGATTGATCAGGGGCATTTTTGTTTTTTTAGGCACAGGGGTAATTGCTGCCATTTTAAAGGACAATGGTACCATTCCAGTGCTCAAGGACTCATTAATTGTGTTGAGGATGACAGGGCAGAAGGGCAGGAGAGAAGAACAGGATTGATATAAAAAAGTAGGAATGGGATCTAATAAACAGGTGATGGGTTTCATCAGAGAAACTAGAAAGAGGAGAATCAGCAAAAATAGACATACTGTACAGAAGGGAGGTGTACTAGTGGCGTGTGTGGTGGAAGGATTGTGATGCTGGAAGTTGGAAGTAAAAAACTCTATGAAGGTTGCAAAGTTGGGGTGAACAGTATTCAGAGTACAGTATTGTAGTAGAACAGTTAGGCTTAAGCAGTCTATTATTGGTGAGGACCAAGTACCAAGGATTGTTATGGTCATTTTCAATGATGTGGGAGAAGTAGCTGGATCTAGCAGACTCCATTGTATTGTATTCATTCAAGTGCTCCTTCCAAGACTGACAATGTACATTCAAGCCAGAAAAACGCCCCCTACATTCCATATAACCAATACAGCACCGTAACACTAAATATGAAGAGTTTTTAGGGATGCCCAATAAATGTGTTTTCTCCTGTGTTGAAATGCCTTTGGATACAGGTGTTGCAGATAATATGTAAACCTCACTTAACTTCAAATAAAAGACAAAATAATCGCCATAAACCAATCATTGCACATTGTTTTGAGTGATTATCTTACATTTACTTTTGTAAATTATCTAATTATAACGTAGTAATACAATTAGAAAATAGACAAATCCCCAACAATTTATGAATTATGTATTTCAAAGGGACGTTCAGAGATGAAATGTCTCTAAATAAACCATGACTGTAAGTAACATGAAAATTGTTTTATTTTTTGGAACAGATCTCATTAACTTTGTTTCATGTGTTATTGTTGAAATGTTGACACATTGCAAGGTTGATCCCATTCCCTTTTGTTCTCTGTCAAATGCCTAGTTGATTCTTTTAAGGTCTGATAGTTACTAACTGCAAACAAAAAGAAGAGCTATAAATCTCTGCAAAAGGAGCTGTTAATAAGAATACTCCCTTGTATTTGTGTAGTATCTTTCAAATAGGACGTGACCCTCTTACTCCACTCTACTGAAGTCAATTAATGTATCAGCTACCAACCTACCAATCAATCTTTTTATCCACTCTTTTCCAAAAAGTGCTGCTCAGATTTACATAAAAGTTTACAATACAGGACAGCAATAGTATGTGAGCATGTAGGAGGGGAGAAAAATTAGAGAAGAAAATAAGCCTCTGGGAGTCCCAGGTCCGATGCTAATACCTTCAGCTAATGAGCTTGTTGTTCATGAATTCGGAAAGATCGTGAACAGTCTGCAACATCAATGGCTGGGATCCTGATGTCCTGGGTCTGTCGTCGGGGATACCTGGAAGAAGTTACACAACACTGAATGAAGTGCAGTACCACCTGTGGCTATTCACACAGTAGGATTCACAAAGGGGGCAGGACAAAAAGAAAAGTTTACCTACGAAGACTCTGAATTTGACAGATCTGGAGCAGGGTGATGGAACTTCAGGAAGAGCTTAACAATAAAAACTGGTGTTGACTGGCCTGCTATACATCGAACAGTAAAGTAGACACCTTTCTTTTGACAGACTCTTTTGCATCGGTTAAAGAGTTAAGACAATGGAAGAGAAAAATCATACACTAATGTTGGATTGGAATGTGCAGCTTAATTTTGAAACTCCTGTATTGGTGTAGTTTTCCACTGACCTCCTGACAGCACCCTGTTAAGAATTTGGCACAAAGAGTATCCCCTTCTCTTCTCTGACTTTCCCAGTGACTTGATACAACCCTAGTGGGACTATGGAACTTTTGAAGATATTTAACATTCTAATTAAATCAATTATCTAAATGTATGAGGGCCAGAATAGTCCTTTATAGTGAATGGTCTAGTACGGAATTGCCTGGGTCCTTATACCACGCAGAGACATTGCTTGTTGAAGTTTCGCATATTTAATGCTTTATCTCTCTATGCATTACATTTTTATTAACTTATTTCATGACTTTAGAGCATGACTACAGTTTGTTTTTTACCATAATATACCGCAGTAGAATGTTTAAGTGAAATTGAAGTTGGTTGTGGATTTCTCTTTAGAAATGTTGAAAAAATTGTTGAAACCAGTAAAAGACTGAAATTTACTGAAATTGCTCAGGTATTGACAACAGTATGAGGCTTGTCTGCAAACATGGTTATGCAGAAGATTGGTTGGAGTTGCCAGTTAGTGGGAGTAGGTTGGTGACTTATGTTGGATAGGTTGGAGTAATGCCAATGTAGTTTTCAAGCATTTACACTACATCTTAGAGCACCTGGATTCTAACGTTTGATTTCTCTTTCCAAAAGCTACAGCTGCTTTGCACTTGTCATAAGGAAATCATTTAAATCAGACAGAAGGAACACTCTCTGAAAGTTTGTTGCAAATCATTTTAAATGCATTGTTGTAAATGTTACAGATTTCAGCTGCTTTGTCAGCTGGACAATCAACACATTTTTACTGTAGTGAATCATACATTTTCAGGCATTATAGAAATACAACTTTACAACATTTGTTCCTTGCAGTGTCAGGAAATGAATGTCAAGATATTTTGCTTTTCCACATCTGTAATTGCTAACAGTAATTCTATTGCCAAACCCTTCATTAATAAAGTTCACTTAACGAGAACATTTGTAAAAAATGCAATTATAAAAAATGTTTCCATTTTCAAAAGTAATATTTCATAATGAAATGACTGTTTCCAAATGCTGTATTTTCTCAAATCTGATTCATGTTTGGTAGGTTTTACCCTCTCAAAACAGACTGAATCCTAACTGGTCCCGCATAAATTTGCTCAATATGTATCAGATTCAGGTGAATTCCTGAAAATGTCTTCTCTTAGACTCTAAAGTCTCTAAAGTTAGAATTATATGCAGGTGTCAGTACTCTGGGAGGACTACGATACCTCTAAAGCAATATAAGTCCACTTTTAACAACTGATGCTTGAGAATGTCTGAACCTCATACCTGCCTGAGAATGCAACAGAGCCAGTATTTTCAGTATACCAAGTAATAATTAGCAGTTCTTTGGGATGTGCTCTGTTCAGGGATAAAGTCGACACAATAAGCTTTAAAAGTGTAAATTTATAGACTTCCATGTTAAATCTTCTTTTATTCTTGTTTAAACACTATATTTGCAATCATATAAAAACAGTTCAGTGTAAGACATCACACCTCTTTTTTAACTTGAAACCCAAGCTATAATGCATTTCAAAAACATATAATTAGAAAACAATAAAAAATGTACATTCAAAAAATATTAAAATTACCCAAAAATGTCCTAAGCAAAATGAGAAATTCATTAACCATTTACAATTAAATTTGAGTTTTTTGCACAATGAATACACTGAGTTTTATGGAAGTATTATACTGTAACTCAGTTCTAGTAATGTCTCAATATATGCTTTCATCCACTCAACAGGGAATAGAAAACTGGAGAGTGTCTTCATATGTACAACACATCGGTTATAACCTCAGCATCATAGAGACAAGACAGGGAACATCCCCTGAAAATTGTTTTAATGGCCAAGAGCTTGAAAAAAGAATATAAGAATATAAGAGAGACCACAGCTTTGTAATATAAAGATCCATGGTTCCTAAGCCTGGGCCTAGTGACCCCACTGTTTTTCAGTTGAGCAATCAAACCCTTAATTTAACTATTAATTTGTTTAATGACACATCTTGTGCTCCCAAAAATATGGTTTTAATGTTATACATAAACCTTCAAGTTTCCAGAACTAAAAAAAAAGATTTCAAGAATGTCTAATCATGGATTGGGAAGACCTGATCTAGATATTTTCTAAGGCTGAAGAAAAATGTCTTGGCTGTTTTGTGTTCATTTTTTTTGGGTGTTAAACACAAATTATTTACAGTACTCCTGTTTTATTGAGCCACTGCATCTGAGGATGAGATGAAAATTGTTACCACTTACAGGGCCGTAAGAAGGCTGTTATGGAAGATTACAAATGAAGGAATTGTTACTCTTTGAAAAACAGCCTGGGAGGGGATGCATTTAAAAAAATAATTCAAGGATTAACAGCTCTCAACGACAATGGGATAAGGAGAAAGTGGCAACTGAGAAATTAAGCAAAAGTAGTTTTCTGTAATTACTTAAAAGTCATAATAAAATAACTTAACAATGGATTGCTAATTTGTTAAGAAAATATTCACCAGACACACCTACCATTTATTCTCAAAATGTCCTGTGGTTATTTTTCACTTACATGTATAATAGCAACATCTGTAAAACCAAAAAGTTCTGGTAGAGAGGTGAACATGATAATGACAGTCTCTCCTGGGCTTGAACTCAGAGCACACCCTCTAACAGCAGCAGGAGTGTGGTAGATTGCACCACAGGGAACATGCTGGAATTTTTTGGATCCTGGCCCAATGCAGTCCCAGAGTCAGATAAAAAAAATTACAACCTACGCTAGGGTTTGAAAACAGTATATAGAGAGTTTTAACAAAAGTTTAGGCAGGTTGACAACAACCAAAGGTCTCTCTCGCCTCTCTTCCATGACATCTGTCTTACATGGGAGAAAGTAAAGGTTTATTCCATGCTGAAAAAAGAAGAAAAGAAACACAATGTTTCGTCTGTGGAGCCTTCTTCGGGTGTGAGGAAGAACTTTTAGAATCTAAGACCCAAGAGCTATTGGGTAGCAAGTCCGTCTGCCAAGCCACCATTGTTAAATCGAGAAATTTTGTAGCAATCCTCTATTTTTTTAAAAGACCACAATAATAATTTCAAAATGGATGAATGCTATAATTGTACACTTTCAGCTACAATGACAAAGGATGCCCGACACCTTGTTGACAAGGTTAAAACAAACATTAACCACGCCAATCAAACTTTTACTAACTATTCAATAAAAGCTCTGCAAAACTCTGGGCATCCAAGTTCCAAGTTTCAGGAATACTTTATAATCAGGAAAAAGTCATCTTCTAATCAAAGACATGACGGCTGAGGAAAAGGTAAATGAAAAACAAATAAGAATTTGATTTTCTCCTTGGAGAGAGATGAGCAAAAGGAATTGCTGATAAAACCCCCAGTCCTCTTAGGCTTGACTGGGCTTTGGCTTGTAAATTATTAAAAAACACCAGCAATTTAAAAGTTTCTGTGTGGTTCATAATATACCTCAAGCACCCTGTTGGAGATCAGGTAAATGAGAAAGCTTGCAGCTAGCCAGAGGAAATAGCTGACACATTCCATCACAGGCTGAACCATTTTCTCGTTACACTGACAGTTTGGCTGTCAAAAATACTTTAAAAAAAAGAAGAAAAGAAAAACCAGAGGGAAAAAAAAGACAGACGATTGTTTGACAGCTCCAAAACCTATTCTGAGAACTATTGTTAGCAGGCCCTAGAGGACGGGTTTCCATGGAGATTGGCTGGTAAGCGTACTAATGAGAGTCGGCTTAGCTGTCAAAAGTGAGGGGCAGGTGTCAGGAAGTTCTCAATCTCTCAGGTAAAACTACACTCAGATTTGAAACTAACCAGAGGCTCTGAGAACATGAATTAAGCTGTGTTAACTCCAATGGCTAATAATAAAAAAGCACCATGCTGTACAATGATAGTTCAAAGCCCTGTGCTCTGCTGAAAATGACATCTAATTTTAAAAAATATTTCCTGGCCTAACACCAGTATAAATGAATAATGCCTATACACTAAGAATAAATTTGTCATAAAGCAGGCCAGCAAAAATATTATATGTCCAAACGTCATCACCTTCACAGTCTCCAATTAATTTTTAAAACAGATTTCTAAGGTGTCAGCAGCTTTGCTCACTGTCATCTACGTATATTTCTTTAGCAATTTTTAAAAATTCATATTTAGAGCTAATGAAAAGAAATATTGTTAAAAGCCTTGCTTAGGAAATGTATCCACAGATGTTCATGTTTACTATGGTAACTAGCCTCCATCTGCAATGGTACTGAAAATCTACCTCTTACCAAAATAAGACCTTCTCAATACTAAAGAAACTTAAAGGCCTCAGTTTCTGTGAGCGGTGCTGCGTTTTGATGCATATGTAGGAACTTAATGTCAAAAATAATTTCAAATAAATAGTGGATCCATGTAATCTCTAATGCAAGAACATCATACTTATTTATTAGTCATGTTCAGCATTTGGTAATTGGCAGGACAAAAGCCCTATTACCATTATTTAATTCTCTAGTGGGGAGAAGAGTTGAAAGTAGACCATTAAGATGAGAGAAGCGTATTATCTAAATACCCAGTAACATACTGGAATGATTTACCCTCAGTCTAAATGTAGTCTGCAACACTATAGCCAAAGCTATAATTGACTGCAGTGGTCTGTCCAATAATTGAGAGTTGATGTCCCTTGTGTGGACCTCTAGTAACAAGTGGAAGCTGATGTCATGCCAATTTAGTATTCATTGCAATAACATGTCTATTTACTTTGGCACCACACATGTCAATATGGTTCTTGCTAAGTATTCTTTTCAAGATTTTTACTTCAAAGAAAAATAACTTTAATTTCTTATTTGAGCTGGTTGACACTGCATTATCTTGTTGGCTCATTTCTAATTCCATGTTAGGCAGGCCTATGGCTGTTTCAGAGAAAAATGCTTAGCCCTCAAAAGTCCTAACTTGACTACGTCTCAATTCAGAGCAATAACATTGAAACATAAGACATCTGGATTAATATTAACACAAGTTATCTGTGGTTCAGCCCCAGAGAAGTAATTTATTTACAGTCTGTGCCTCAATGTATAGTCTTTGGTTATAGTGATGTCAGCATGAACAATGGAGCCTATGGGTATCCATCCTAGTGAATATTGAATAAGATGAGATGTACTTTTTAAGAATCAGCATACACTGAAGATACCCTGAGATTGCAGAGACGGAGATGCACTAGAGTCTAGTCTAAAACCGCAAAACCTGTCTGAGAAAAGCCCAAGGAGCACATCATTAAAGATCAGGAAGATGTACTGTAAATCTCATGACTCCCTCCTGTGTTCCAGGAACATTCAACATGACACGATAGCTTGAAAACCTCACTCTTTCCTCCTCAGGTGATTTATTGTTTGTGAGCATTTTTCAACAAGACATTTCTAATGAAAGGTCCCAAGATCAAACACGACAACAGAAATGCACAAATACAAGGAGAGCAAACTTTTAAAAATACATGTAATAGCCTCTGATTTAAGTCTGAGTAGTTTCAGAAATGGCTTTTAGACTGACTTATTTCCTCACTTCAAAAGAAGTGTAATAGGTACTAATTTACAGCCTCTTGTGTTAAAGTGCCCATTCATCGCTTTGTCATCTCTGGGAATTACAAAACACTTCCCATTTTGAAAACCAACAAGGATCTTCACAGACATACATGGGACTAGCATATCCATACATAAAATGTTTTTACTGTAGACAAAATGGGGAGAATATATTTTATGCACAGACCTGTCTGATCAAAGAGAAGACCCCAGGCATGTTCATTGCCTACAACAGCTCAAGTGTATGAAGACTTTTTTTTTATCAGATTCTGTCTATAAGCTACTAATGAAAGGTCAGTTTTGGAAAGATAAGAAGACAAGCAGGGACAATAATCTAATTCACCTACAAATGCTGCTGCTGCTTATCACTGAAATTAACCTATTTGTATTTTTTTTCAAAAACATTAAACAATGAAACCTCAATTGTGTTTGTTTATGTTTAATTATATTTCTTCAATGTACTATACAAAGCAAAAAAAACCCACACACATACTGAAGTTGTTGTTAAATTAAGGCTTCCTGAAATGTTTCATGTCATTAAGCATACATCTTCATAAATCTTTTGACTGCAACAGCCCTGAGACATGCATAACATTGAAAAAAAAGTCAAATTGAGATTTTTACATATCAATGGTCACAACGCCACTGCCACTTAATAAAAAGCAGGCATTCTGTGGGGCAGCCTATGCAGACATCTCTTAAGATGAACCTTGCTGGGAAGGTTACTGTATAAGCTTTATAAGCATAAGGATTCAACAGCAGCAATGAAGGAAGGTATATGTCAATAATCTGTTGTTGGGAAATGACAATAGCGGCACTTCTTTCACCTTTCAGAGGCTTTACTTACCTCACCTTTGAAAAAAGTGTTTAGTTTCTTGAAGAACACAATTTTCAAATAAACTTCATTGTCAGTGACACAAGTTAATAGCTTAACGACCTCTTACCCTGGAGACTCTTAACAGTACACCTATTGTAAAATCAAGCAATACCACTTCAAATAATAGATTCTCATGACCATTCAAACCAAAGAATGCTTATACACCATTCCAGACATTTCTTACCAGAGCAAAACATATTTATTGACACAAGTAATAGGTGTATTCCATGCTGAAAAGAGAGGAAAGAAAACACAACGTTTCGGCCGTGGAGCCTTCTTCAGGTGTGCACCACACCTGAAGAAGGCTCCACTGCTAAAGGGTTGTGTTTTTTTTACACTATTTGGCATGGAATAAACCTATTACTTGTTCCTTTGCAGCTTACGCATGCTGATGCAGCTACCCACCTGAACTCATTTATTAACACACCTGCTATCGCAAGCAGAACCACTCTTGTGTAATATTAGTCCAATTTTATATTCATCGTGGAACATCAGGTGAAAAGAATGAAACCCAGAGTTAATTAAGAAAACAGTGGCAAGTAAGCAGCATGGTCCACACCTGCTTATACTCAGATGTCTGAACTGTATTTACACTTAAAAACAGGTGTGCTTAGCACCATACTAAAAATATTTTTTTCTTGAAGTCATATGACTTCAGTAAAAACAAATCAGGCCTTTTACAAACCACCAGCTTGGAAAATGTTTTGTCGCAACTCGTACAAGAACTGAATGCAACACTGGCCATATTCCTATAGCTTATTACAGACTTGCCTTTGAAGGAATGCACTTAAGGTTAGAATGTGAAGCAGAACAATAAAACCGAAAGACTTCTTTAGGAAAGCAGCTGTTTCTTCAATTGATCAAAGTTTGCAGAAACATTCACCCATATGGACCTGTGAATAAATGTGTGGAAAACTCAGCAGTTTTACTTCTATGGAAATAATTTGTTTTGCAAATCCAGAAAGTTTTTTTAACATCTCCAGGGTTTCTGACCTATTTGATGATAAGACTTAACCCTTTAAGTTCTATGAGCAATTTGCCGCAATGCAGCATGTAACACTGGACACTGAAGGTGTCATACAGTATTGAATAAAACCAAGTGAAGTCTCAACAAAGCTGGCTGCTCCTTGTTGAATTACTTTATCTCTGTGGCCTTAGGCAGCTCTAATCCTCTCCTATTTCTTGACAGCTATCACAGTTTAAAGTGGGGCAGGTGGAGGGACGTTAAAGCGATGCCAAGTGACATTTCCTTTCATCTGTGGCCAGCTCTGCTCTCACTTTCATGTCACCCTCTGCCAGACAGATCCTGTTTTAATGTGTAAAAGATTACTGCATCCCGCTGACTCCACACCGCTATTCCCCGTCTCAGTACACACATCTCCCTCTCCAGTCTCTGACCAATGGTCTAATGGTCTGAAAGTTTAAACAGTTACTAAATACCTTGGCACTGAGATTAAAAGATCGTAGTGTGATTGGGCATGAGGCCTAACCCAATGGCCATCATTTTGATATAAGAAGTGTTTTTTGGACAGTATTGATTGAGGCATTTCTTAAGAGTCTATGTGTATTTCATAACATCTGGGGTTATCTTTTTATATATTATATACTGTAATTAATGGTATCACTGATTTAACTGTACAAAACAAACTGATATAACTCAGGCAGCTATAAATTGTTGCCTCATTCTCATTCAACATGCTATTTAAGTGGCTTTTGTTTTATGATAATTGCTTCTAAAGAAAAATCTATTTTACTCCACATTTCATTAAAACAAAAAAAGTCAGGGTGTGAAGACTTTCAGCTTACGGATTTGCTTCCAGCTGTGTATAAGAGATGAGAGTGTCTCTTGTGATCTATGATTTCCAGTCTCTTTTTCCAGGTGCTTTACTGTGTGCATTGGGAAAGGAAACAGCTGAGATTCTAAAAGAAGTTCAGTAGCATATAAATAACATTACCAAATGTCTACACTACAAAAAATAATATTATTTTAGTCTCAGAAGAGCAACTACAATGTTCTCATTAATGAAACACAGTTTACGCTGGATAAAAACAACCAACAATGTTCAACCCACAGTACAATAATGTAAGTGTGGACGTTGACAAAGGCGATGAGATCTACATGTAACAGCAATGAGTTTTTATTATGGTAGGCAGGGGGTAAATATTCATATACCCAGGAATGGGGTATATATTCTGTTCAACCAGAACACAACAGAAACAACTAGGCTGGTATATCTTACATATTTTCTTTCCATCCCATTCCTCTCAACCAGAAGAGGAAGTTGAGAATGATAGATGCAAAAAAATAACACAAAATATAGACACAATATTACACATGTACACAGTTCTAAGCATGTGAAACAAAACTGATGTGTATATAACTTAAATAGACATACACAGAAACACATCTTTACTAACCTTGTGCTATAATACCAATACACATCAGATTTACTACTTATTTTAAGTAAGTTATTTTCCATTATTATCTGCTTATTTCCCCTTTTCCAGAGAGACTTAAAGAGGCTGAAAAAATACAGTACAGATAAATGAATGCTAGTATTCATAGGTACAACTTTTTTATTTAGATAAAGCTTTTTTATAATGTGCACATTTTTCAGATGGAGAACCAAGATACTAGTACTGTAGGAAAAAATAATAGGATGATCAGGACGAGCTCAAATGTTTAGACGAGAGTTAGAGAGTAATTGTGGTGTGTTAAGTTCCTGAGTTTTTTTACCTTTGTTAAGCTGGGACAAGAGGGCAGATCGCTTGCTATGCTCTATAATGACCGTGGAGGGAGAGGCACAGTCCTGGAGTGTCTCCCGGTGGTCAAGCCACCCGAGCACTGAAAGATCTGGTTTATATCTCTCTCATTGGCCTGGAGTCACACAGGCCTGCTGTAACTGGGAGAACAGCCTGCCCTTTAAGCCCCAAATCTGTCACTGACAAATACCTGACATGTCTGTAATTGGCGCTGTTTTACCTAGGTTGAGGACCTGGACTGTCTCCCTGAAGCACAGGATCCATAAATCTTTGGGAAGCCAGTTGTCAGTTTTTAAGGGATGAAAAATGACATTCACCTGTTACGGAATGAGCTCATATGACCAGTGTGTAATGCTGGAAATGCATTGCAGCCTGAATCAGATGAGGGCATCCATGAATCCCACTTGAGGGAGCTGTCCTGGCTAATCCCAGGATGAATTCAAGAGCTATTTATAACACATTGTTACTGTCATATTCTTAGAACCACAGGATTGCTAACGGTTGTGTAATGGTAAAGTTCAGCAGTGTTTTCAAAAGGTACAGTAAACTGGGTCATGACATTCAAGATGACACACTTTCTCTTAGTTTGGGCTGAGACAGAAAAAAGTTAATACAATATAGGAAAGTACTAGAGCTGCAGGTTGTTTTGGCACGCGCCATGAATCAGATTGGAAAGAAAATGGCGCTAATTACACTAGCTACAAACCAATTAAAGTATGAAATGATTAGGAAGCGTAAGCTACACTCTTTAACTGTTTAATTTTGTACCAGAAAATTTATTTTAATTCGTGCTAATACTGTGCAGGTAAAACCAAATTAAAATTCAATGAGTAAGAAATGTTCACAGTCCAAGTCATATGTTTTTGTCCCACACACAAAACAAGCTGCATGTGAAATAATTGAGCAACACAGAACTGGTGGCATGAGGAAAGTGAAAATAATGACACTTGACCCTTTTGTATGGGACATAGTTTTAATAACTTAAGTATTAAACAGAGCTGTCAGAGAGCTATTTGGTTTCATGCATTGCACCTGAGACCTTTGTTTTCCTTATTGAGAACTCAATTCTGTAAACATACTGCCAGAGATGTGTATTTGTGTTTGAGGTATTGGAGCAATTTAGAAAATAACGCTGCATACACATTGACCAAGACCACAGCACCGTTAAACTGAATATAGCTGCAAACACAGCTTTCTCTGTAGCTGATTAATGTTCATTAACCCTGAGCTTTTAGAGTAAAACATGTAAAAAGAACTTTGCTTTTCCTGTAGAACCAACACAGAAATTAAAGCTAGACAGAGTTTAAACAACATTTCCAAATGTATAGGTAGGTAAGAAGGACAATTTTCTGAATTGCCTTCAATCCATGTACAATACTATTTTTAATCTTAATATATTTATTTTCACCATAACATTCCATAATAGTGCATTTCATTTTTGTGTCAACAGAAATACTTCTGCTTGTGTTCACATATAGTTCCATACATTGCATTTTATTTCAATTAAATTTCAAGTTTAGTTAAAATATATAAATGCATAAAATACTTTTTTAAATAATTTTATAAATTATTTTTGCTGAATCTAGAAAAACACTTTTTGAAGTCAATCGGCTCAGCTGTTACATTTACATCCTGTCCTTTCCTTGTATAGCAGACAAAATATTTTTTTTTCCAATCATGAGACTGTTTTGTGACAATCTGAATTAAACAATTTATCTGTATATTCTTCAGTGCTTTTATGATAAGATATATTTATTTGTCTCGTTTCCCTATTTTATACCACAAATTTAAGTATTGCAGGATAATCTCAAATCTTAATCTGCAAAACCAATGCAAATTCTCCACAAAAGCGATCTAATTGAATCACTCAATCAAGAAAATGCCTGTTACTAGTGATTAATTTGGAAAAAATACAAACTAATAGGAAAAGGTACAAAGGTTTTCCAGCAATAATTGTAACTAATAACATAATAAAGATAACCTGCAACAAATATGTTGTTTGAAAATAAAAAAGGGGTAATTGTATTTCAAAAATAAATTAAAAATAAAGGTAGCACATTAATACAAAGGCTGTATCACATTGCAACTTACAAAATGGCAACCCACTGAAGCTAAGCAATGTGATTCTAGCCAGTACCTGGATTGGAGACCTCCTGGGACAGCTAAGGTTGCTGCTGGAAGAGGTGTAAGTGGAACCAGTAGGGAGCTGTGGTGTATGTAGGTCCAAATGCCCCACTATAGTGATTGGGACACTATTATATAAAACAACAGGCGCCGTTCTTCAGATGAGATGTAAAAATAAGGTCCTGACTCTCTGTGGTCATTAAAAATCCCAGGGCATTTCTCAAAAGCATTAGGAGTGTTATCCTGGCTTTCCAGCCAAATGTTCAACTGGCCTTTACTAATGACCTTCTAATAATCCCCATCTATGAACTGGCTTCATCACTTTACTCTCCTCCTCACTGATAGCCGATGTGTGGTGAGTGTACTTGCGCACTAAAGCGCATCATCCAGGTGGGTGCTATGCATTGGTGGTGGTAGTCCAAATTACCTATAAAGCATTCTGAGTGGAGTGTGCAGAAAATCACTATATAAGTGTAAGGAATTATTATTATACAGTATTTGCAGTTGCATTTACTAGGATAGCATATGAACAGAGGCACAAAAACAGAAGTCAAGCTTCAAGGAAATACCACTCAAGGAAGAGACACAATTTTATATTGACAGACAACTAAGTGAACTATATTTATTGATCACTGTAGTCTTTTTCTCCATTTTTTTTAAACAGGTAATGCTAAATTTGATATCAAGTACAGAAGAAGTAGAAAACTTGGACCTTGTTTTTATTCTTTTTATATTTTATTTATTTATGTTTTAGGGAAATGAAATCTTTAGTGAACATATTAAATTTAATGTCACAGCACAATGGTGCAATTTCCATTTTCTGCAGCCTGAAAAAAAAAAAGATTGCGATTGTGTTATTGTGGGAAAGAGCTAGGAGACCATTAAATACAACAGAAAATATACAGCATTTATAACAAAATTTATTTACACAATTGTGTCTTTGGACTTTTCCAACATAAACATGAATAGAAATGAAAGTAATTTGGTCTGGGAAAAGATTCTGTTGATATAAAGGACGAACGTAGGAATGACAAACTCTCTACCTCTCTTCTAGGTAAGAGATGTACTTTATACAGCACATTCCCAGAGGTAATATCAGGAATATTTTTACATCCTGCCAGTTTGGTGAATTACCTCAGAGACAATGATTTGCCTCAGATACGAAAAAAGCAATAAGCATCTTTTTGCAAGAGTACTCAGCAAGTGGAGTGTTCATCATTACACTTAAGTTACTCAACATTTCCTCCACCCACTCAGGCACTGACAATTCATAGATATGTAATTACAAAGACTTCTAAATAAGTGTCAACCCCTGTTTCAAACACGTAAAAAAAAAAGATCATTCTCGAATTTGTTGATATCTGTAAAGGGCTTCTGAAATAATTCACGTCTGGGGATGATTATGCTGGGTAAAGTATAGCATACTGCAATATGAATTCTTAAGATAAATAATATTATCCTCTTGACTCAGTTTGCTATGTTTATGCCCCCTGCTATTTTATTTCTCAGTAACTTTATATGTACTTGGCTGTGTTTATGTCAAGTCAAACTGTCATGCTTTTCCTCTTGTGTCATAGTCCAATTATAAAGCTTTTTTATGCTCATGTGAAAGATAAGCTGAAATAAGGTTCTCTAAATGTCACTTGTTGGTTGAAATGCTGCATGAGTTACATCACGAATAAACCGCAAATCTGCTTGGTCTGCATTGTGCAAAAGTTCTTTGATCAATATCGCATGTCAACACGTCTTTGATTTGTGCTTCATAGCAGACATGAAAGAAACATTAGACTTTTATAAAACCTTTATCTACCGATCTACTGTATGCCACAGAACCCAACCCGGGGTAGCACTTTTCATGAGTAAAAAAACCACATCATAATCCAGACAGCAACTTGCTAATTACTCAGGCAATTATCAATGCTGAAAGGAAGGCAAAGGTCACTTAGAAACTAAAGGCACATTAACCATTGATAAATCCACACCGCAGTCCCAGCAGACACTAGAACTCCACAGCTCGGGAGTTCTAGTCCTGCTTCTTCTACAGGACTGTTGCTGAAGACTTGATGGATTGGTTACTATTACTGGCTACACGTGCAAAAGTTAAGATATGGAAGGGTTTTGTTTATTCCAAGTATTCAAGAGGCTGAAGATTACTGTGCCTGTGGAGTTTGGCAAAGAAAGTCAACACCTCATTATAGTCAACACAGGGTCTGCAAACTGACGTGTGCCTGTGCATTAGAGGCACCTAATGTAGCCACACCTGAAACCCATTTTATTACATGGTTACAATTATGCTCTCAGCACATTTTCTGTTTAATTTTCTACTTTCTCTTGGATGAAAATGTACAGTAGATTGGATTTTGTTTAATGCTTTCATGTTACACATTGACTAAATAAGAAAATAAAGTTATAATGCGTCACTTTAAATCAGCATTGATAGTGAAATTCAAGAGATAATTGGCTAATTTACTGCTAATTTACTGCTTATAGACCTATACTTTAGCTTTCTTAGATAATTAGCAAAACAAACAAGAATGGATTGTAATCTTATAAGAAATGTTTTTTCCATTCAACCCCCGATGAACGTTTGATTGAATATATCATGCTAAAAGCATCATAAATGCTTAGTAACAGAAAGTGCCTGTTCCAGAACTTGACACTGGCAGACACTTGCATTCATACTGAACTGGAGGACATCCTGACAGACTATAGCTGTGTCCACCACTCTCTGCAGAGGCACTGAGCATCAGTCCTGCAAAGGAACCTGACAATCAGTAAGAGGACCAGTCTTGGTCCAGGAACTTGTGAAAGTGAGCATCAGTCCTGGAAAGGAACCTGACAATAAGTAAGAGGACCAGTCTTGGTCCAGGAACTTGTGAAAGTGAGCATCAGTCCTGGAAAGGAACCTGACAATAAGTAAGAGGACCAGTCTTGGTCCAGGAACTTGTGAAAGTGAGCATCAGTCCTGGAAAGGAACCTGACAATAAGTAAGAGGACCAGTCTTGGTCCAGGAACTTGTGAAAGTGAGCATCAGTCCTGGAAAGGAACCCGACAATCAGTAAGAAGACTAGTCTTGGTCCAGGAACTTGTGAGAGTGAGCACCAGCCTGAAAAGGAACCTGACAATCAATAAGAGCACAGTTCTTGGTCCAGTGACTTGTGTGCTGATTGAAACGTGGAGCCCTAGGGCACAGAGTCCAGGCTGGAGGGAGAACCATAAAGCTGGGAGAGCTAGTGCTGTTTAATTGCACTAACAGGGAACAGATGTTCCCTGCCAAGGACTGTTACGTCTCTCAATCTTTATTTGTGTAAAAGCACGGTGTGTCAGACCCTGGAGTTTCCTGGAAATGAGGGTTAAATCAGGGCTCACTAAATTTTCATTTATTAAAGCCATTTGCCATTAATTCCAATGGTCATATTAAGAGATATTCCCACCATCCTTCCAAAAATAAACAAATAAATATTCTAATTTATACATAAAAAGCACACAATAAAATAAGTTGTAAAAACTTCACATGTGTTTCCAAGAGAGGGAACAGCTTTAGAGTTCTAAAAGTGAGGTGAGAGTGAGGTTTATGCTTTTCTTTTTATACAAAATTCCATCTTAAGAAGCATTTCAAGTGTAAATAGTGCATCATTGTACCTGTTTAGGGATGCAAGAGAACAAACATATCTGTAATGAATCAAAATCAAACTTACCATTAAGACATTGCTCTTAGTGTCATTAAATGTTACAAATTCCATCCATTATCAGATGTTTCTGGTAAGGCAACCCAGAACCCATTCCAGAGGCAAAGAGACTATGTTTGAACTCCGTCCTGGATGCTTGTCCATCACAGGACACACACAAGCAAATGAGGACAAGTTAGAGACAGCAATTAACATACCCTGCCTGTATGTGGGATGAGGGAGATAACCCTAATAGATAGATAAGACTTTATTGATCCCGAAGGGAAATTGATGTGTTACAGCAGCCCAGCCCAAGACAAGCAAAAACAGACATCAAAATAGACGAAAAATTAAAATACATACAGCAATACAAAACAAATATATAGAGTTAGGTGTGTGCAAAATATGCTCATAGTCACTGTAAAACAATAAAATATGTGCAAAATGTGCATAGCGCATAGGTATATACCGATTGAGTGTCCAAAAAGTACAATAGCGCAGCATGCTGTCCATAGACGAGCAGATGAAGGGCTAGCAGTCCTAGCTTAGGGCAGTGTTATACAGCCAGGAGGAAGGACCTGCGGAAACGTTCCCTTGAACACCGTAGCTGGAGCAGTCTGTTGCTAAAAGTGCTCCGCTGCCTATTAACAGTCCCATGTAGTGGATGAGAGGCGTTGTTCATGATGGCTGTGAGCTTGGTCAGCATTCTCCTCTCCGCCACCACCTCCAGGGGGTCAAGGCTCATCCCCAACACAGAGCCAGCCTTCTTGATGAGTTTATGGAGCCTATTTACATCTCTTGCCATGATGCTGCTGCCCCAGCACACAACAACGTAGGAGATGGCTGCTGCCACCACTGATCCATAAAAAATGTGCAGCAGTGTTCCACTAAAGGACCTGAGCCTCCTAAGAAAATAGAGTTAGCTCTGACCTTTCTTGTACAGGGCGCCACTGTTAACAGTCCACTCCATCTTATAATCCAGGTGTACCCCTAAGTACTTGTAGGACTGCACCACCTCTATGTCCTCACCCTGGATGGAAACATTCGCTAATCCAATCATGGTGTGACAGTGCGGAGTGGGAGGCGCCACAACGAGCACCGGTAAAAAGTCAATGCCCCGGGTGAGGGGACGGAAGCACCGGTGTGAGGATAGCAGGGACCAAAGATAACACAAAAAGAGGTGAAAAAAATAAACAAAAAGAAAATGTACTGCTGTGCCTTGTTACCTCCAGGCTGGGCTTACTCTATTTAATGGGGTCCATCCTGGGAAAAAAGAACCGTTAGCACAGCGGCGACTTACCCAATTTAGCAATTTTGTTCGATCCAACTTACCAGTGCAGTGACGTCACCGCCCTTCACTGTGAATAGCAGGGACTGCAGCAGTCGGGCTGAGGGGAGATTTCCCTTTAGCTCAACTGGCTGAGTCCCTGTTGAGTGACACGAGAGGCCCGGGTTCGAGTCCCTAGTGGTTGGGGGCCGACATTAGGCGGCAGCGGCGAGGGCGCATACCGACATGAACCCAAGATCGCTACATTGGTGTCAGAGTGGGATGGGATAACCCTTTGTCGAGGATGGCGAATTAACCAGGGGAGAGTGTAACGCATACGGCCAACATTAGAGGTTGTGCGGGCTGGCTTACCAGGGTGGTGACATCACCGCCCTTCCCTGTGAATAGCAGGGACCGCAGCCTTCGGACTGATGGGAGATTTTAGCCCTTTAGAATTCCAATGTACAGTACATGTACATATGACAATAAACTCCTCTACTCTCTCTCAGACTGAATAACAGTTTAAGAAAAGAGATTAAAAATGCACTGTACTAATTTGTCACTTATTTCATCCTTACTCATTTTGGACTATGAGAGATGCATTACTGCCCTACTATGTAGTATTCAGGAGAAGAGAGAATTAAATTGATCGGGCTGCACATGATCTCAGTAACATTTTTGAGAAACTGTTCCCAGATTTTGTAAACAAACAAATCCCTCTCATCTTTCTGGGTTCAATTAAACATTGTCTCTAACAAAGCCTTCTTTAGAAATGGGAACATGCTGGTCTTTAATGCTGTGTTACTGTATATGGATGTTTGTTACAATAGCCTTTTTCTTTAGCAGACTGAAGATTGTATATTTCAGGATCTACAATAAATGAGATACATTTTAATTTCCATTAGGGACTTTGTCAGCACAAAAGAGAGAAAAGTATATATTTTTTCTTCATGATAGTCCTGAATACTAAGCAGCAGAAAGACAATAAAAGTGGTAATTCTTTTATGTATTTTAATTTCAACACACATAAATATAAATGATCTAACCAATCCTATACCCTGTAGGTATGAAAAGAAAATACTTGAGATCCAACTACCAGTATTATTTTTAATTTTTCAAGATGAATTAAAATAAAACATTGCCTTATACCAGGCATGGATCTTATTTAGAGGAAATTCCATATTTCCTTAATAAGTAAGTGCCCCTAAAACATTGCACTTTCTTGCTGTAACATACCTGTACAATGAGGGGTCTACCTTGAATAACTGCAAACAGCTGTAAATATCTACTACAAATCCTATTATATCTACTACAAAATTTCACTAAATGTGTATTTTAATTAGAATATTTTTGTGGGTGAATATAATTTATGGAAAATACTGACAAAGGGAACATATTCATAATGTAAACTAATAGGAGCTTTAAAGGTTCACTACATCACAGGTAGAAATTAATTACCTGTAAATTTATTTAATCAATTAATTAATTACTGTGGCCCATCATAACTGGAATAAAGCATTTTGTGAGGAACACTTGTCAAGCTTTAAAATTAGTGCTTGACATAGACAACATCATTTTGGTAAAATTCCAGAACTAGTTATGAGCTTCTATATGAGAAAACGAAAATATCCACAATAACACCAAGATTACTTTTTTATTTATGCTTGGGGAGACATTTTTAAGTCACATGTTCCAGGTGTTCTAATCCAGTTATATGAAATCAACAAATGAGGTTCAGTTTTTTGCATTTTACTGTTCACATGGCATTGAAAGCATTTTGCAGAGAAACAATTAAATGCTCATAAACATGTGAATGTTGTTAAGTCCCCCTTAAGAGGCTCTTAAAAGTGTACCTATTATAGACTACCACTGTTAATCAGCTCCCTCTCCTCCTGTGCTGTAGACCTTTCCAGCCCCTATTATAAAACACTTTAATGAAACAGTCCTCATTAAGGTACAATGTAACACACTAAGATTTGTTCAAGGGATATCCTGCATTAAGCTGTTCTTGTATAAATTTCAGTTGTTGACAAAGTGATTTGTGGCATGCGAAATCACCATTAAGTCTAAGGTATTTAAAACTGCAAAGAACTAGGTCAACTGTTCATGTCTATTTCATACTTTTAAGACATTGGTATACGTAGCTATGGAAAACTAAAGAAAGATAACAGCAAGAAGAGATCTGCAAATTTTCTCCCAACTTTTGAAACAGATTAAATTTCATAAGATGCATGTTGTGGACTGACATTGACTGAGCACATATACTTGTTAGATTTCAGTTTACAGGACAGCATTACACAATGCATTGAAACATGGACAAATAATGCAATCTCCATTTCAAATATTCTTTGATATCCAGTCAGAATGTTTTAAAACATTACACATTTTTTTTGTCCTAAATGCCAGTGGATTCCATTGTAAGCTTTAATGTCTTACTGATCTTCCTTTTTGACAACTTTCTTAAATTATCTAAACATAAGAGATCTATGGTTTTAACCGAACACATATTTCATAAAAAAACATAAGAAAGGTTACAAATGACAGGAGGCAGTTCATCCCATCTGGCAGATCCCATTGATCTGCCGTCTCTTGAAGGAAGCCAAAATATGGCTGGGAAGCTTATTCCACACTCCCACAACCCTTTGGATTCAAATATTTCAAAGTCCTTGTGTTAAGTGTGCGGGCATGACACTTAATTATGTTTCATATGCCCTATGCACTTTATATAGAATGGTGTAAATGCTCAAGTTAGTGTTAGAAATCAGCATTTTCAAAGTTCAAGGGACTTTACTGTCCAGCTAACTGGTTGCAGAACAGTATGTCAAGATTTCTTTGTCATTTCATATGATATACAGCAGGTTTTGCATTGGTTAGGCACAGAGTCTCTTCAAAGCATTTTTTTCCTCGCCTCAGTATGAGTCTCTTGACAACTACTGGGATTTTAGGACTAAAGGAAAAGAGTCAAAGCTTAAAGGAAGTTACCAATTAAAATCTCTGCTGCAGACAAAAAACAAGAATGTCACATGGTTTAACTGCTTACTTTAAACAAATTAGTATTATTTAAAAAAACTTCTAGGATCTCATTAAGTTTCTATACAGTAAACCTACATTCTGAAGCACACATCTACAGTATTTATGACTTTTTTCCAAATTGTACTGCTGTTACACTTACAGTGTAACTCGTAACATTATACAGACAGGGGTATTAATTTAGTTTTATTGTATTTATTTTTATTGTTTTGTTATTGCTTTTGTTGTAAACATGAAGTGCACATTTCTCTTATAGCATGCAGCACCTGGGTTTGTAATAACAAAGAAATATCTAGAACTACACTAAAACAGTAAAAAAACAACAACAATAATCACACAGACTCAATAAAACAGTCCAAAGTTTCTTTAATTTTTATTTCTTACCTTTTGAAACCATAGTGTTTATATAAAAGGACCAAGAAATGTTTAAAACAAAAAATAATTCATACTTCAGTTGTTGGAGTCCTATGCAACAGGACCTTTCTAAAATCCTACCTTTTTTTCTCTTGATAAAAAAAGCTGAACCCTGTCAGAAGAGTCCTGCCAGATTAATGGTGAAGCCTGAGACTTAGCAGAAATGAAACAAGAAAAAAAATAATAAACAAGCTTTAAATTAAAATGATAAATAGTAGAGAAGCACTCATAAGCTCTCTTGTTTCCTCAATGAAGTAAGTGTATGTGTAGGGGTGTCATTAAACATGTTTTACTCTGGCTGAAGATAGGCACCTCTGTTTTATGGAAAGGAATGTAGGTTTCTTAAGGTAAAATAGATTTTTTTATTGAGGTAATTCGATATTCCCAGTAAAACACATCCTCCCACTGCCAGCTCTGTTACCCTCCCCTCCCCCCCCCTTCTCTCCCAAACCCTATGATAGGGATGACATTTATATCCCTGCTTTTCAAGAGAAGCAAAAACAGATGTATATGAGTACTTTCAGACTGCTGTTGCGCTCGCAAAACAAAAATCCGATTAAGGATTTTTAAGCCCATAAATGGTCATGTTTTGGTTGGGAATTGGTTCAGGATGAGCAAGAATAAAAGCAATCTAAAATCTCCAAATCCAACAGAAACACATTGCACTCCTTACATTCTACCCTCGTTGTAAAATCCCTATTCAAAGTCTTTAAGACAAATTATCAATATATACAGTACCACCTACTTTCTAACCATTTTATCCAATACAGAGATGTGGGGAGATGAGCCCTGTCCCAGTGAGCAACTGGTGCAAAGCAGGATACAGCCTGGATAAGACGCAGGTCTATTGCAGGGCAGACAGACACACACACACACCCACAACAGGTCCAATTTTTCCTGAAGCAAATTCACTGACCAGGATGTCTTCATGCCGGAGTGGAGAACCAGGAGGTTATTTATGTGAGCATGGGGAGAACATACAAACTCCACACAAATAACACCCCAGGAATTAGGCCCCAGAAAGGTGAATTAGCAGTGCTAACCGCAGTGATAAAACCACTTAAAAAAAGTATTTTCTCATTTATTTAAACAAAATGCTCTTTATTGAACAGCATTGTACAGTATATTGTATGCAGGAAATCACAAAGTGCGACACCTAAAGAATGTAAATGAATAGGTGGTGTCACCTCTGCAGTGTGGGGAGTGTGTGGTGAATATATTGACACAGAAACATCACAAAGCAGGAGCATGCAACACTAAGTCTTTGCTGTTGAATGGAGTGCTTGCTATTCCATGTGACCAATAGTAGCCCAATACCAACAGCAAGACCCCGAGGAGAGTACACATAGGGGACTGCTGGTAATTGGACGGGCTGAGGCAGAAAGCATAAACTCTCCAGAGGTGATGGTAAGTACCTCAGGGTATGTTCTCTCAGGTTATGGTTTACGAAGATCCATTAGAGATCTTGCTAATGACATAGTTGCACTTACGAGTATTAAAACTGCTCTAGAATGTCTGTACATATAGATATTATCAACAGTGTACAGTATATGATCGCTTTCTGCTGTCCATTTCAGCCTTTTCTTCACCCTTAATACAACAAGAAAACATATACAGTATTATTTCCAATGTCAATAAAATATATATGTTACTTCCTACAGTACATAAATCAGCAAATAGGAGAAAAGCACAAAATATTTGTGACTTAAAGGGGATTAGTATTCATGAATAACCTTGAGAACTAAGGACTGTTTTGGTTTCTGTCTCACTGTTCATGGTATCATAACATCTGGTACACAGTGAGCACAGTTGCACACGTTATAGATGATAACCAAGTGTCCAGATTGAAATGCCATCAACTCACTTTTGGATGAATTAGAATACCTTGGAGGGGCACACGGAACAGACATTTCAGTTTCTCCGGGGTTCTCGGGGAGGAACAGCACAGGATCATAACCAGTGCCACAGTTCAGGGAGTTAAAGTGTGTGACCATAGGCCATTAAACTAACTGTTGTGTATTTTAGGTTTTAAACTATGCTTTAAGCCTAAAATATAATCGTTTGTGTAGTGCATGGTGTTTTCATGCACATATTTACACATCCATCTAATCTGTTTGGACAGTAGCTGATTTGATGTCTTAGAGGAAGTTAAAACAGACAATTAACATATATGAGTGAAAACTGTAAAATGTACTATATAAGAAATCCATTCTATATGTTTTTTCTGGACATTTTAGAGTCCTCCTATGAACAAATATATTACAACTTAATATGAAGATACATGTGTATTATGAAGAGTCTTTACTTCTGAACCTAGAGAACAATATTCTACTTAAGATCTTGTCTCCTGTTGTACAGAATATAGCTAATCCCTTTAAAACTTAAAACAGGTGCTGCTTGGAAGGTGCTTGTGCATGAAGGCCTTTACTGTATTACAGAAATACCAGAAGACAGAAAACCTATGCCTGTCCATGCAATTTCCTCATTCCAGCTGCTGTCTTCATGAGGGCACTCAGCTCATGTTCACACTAATTGGAAAATGTTAAAGAAATTAGATCAGCTGAGCCTCTCACTAATTGGTTACTATCACCCACTTAGATTATTCTTGTATGAAAACTACTGCTGAATAACTTCAAACAAAAGAGCCACCCACTCTTATCGCCTGTTGGCTCAATCACCTTATCTCTGGGGCATAATTCAGAAGTAAAATAACAGGAGGCCACAGACACTGTAGGCACAAATATTTGGAACAACACACATGCAATGCACAAACCACAAACTTTGCTTTTAGTGAAAAGGCTGGAAAGGCCTGTGAATTAATTATATTCCCCAAAATCCCTGGCTTGTGTAGACAAACAGTTTTGCCTCTGAGCTCAGGATAAATAGATCCGACAGCTTAACTATCACTAACATTACATTATGTGAAATCAAATGTAAAAAACTGATAGAAGAATGAAGAACATGAATCAGCTAGTAGCAAAACAATGTCTTACTGACTTACCAAAACTATACACATCTGTGCACTTCTCAAAGAGAAAACTTCAAGTGTGCATCACAACCAACAGCAACAATGAGAAAAATAAAGAGCAATAGAGCAAAAAGCCCCACACAAAATTCTACAAGCACTAAGAACATACAGTATTGATTACCTTTGACTGCATTAATCAGTGTTTCCAAAAGTTAATGAGAAGAAGGCAAATGCTGAAACATTCAGTGCATGACATTTTATTAGCGCATATTTTTTTTGATTGAGTGTTTGAAATTATGAATTAGTCAGAGGAGCCCCACCATGTGTGGCCACACTTCAAGCCAAATGTGCTCATGCCAAGTCTTGTTTGCTAGCAACCTCAGTGGTGGCCTGGAATTAGCCTGTAAAGAGACTGAGGTGATTGCTGTGCGTGTGGAGGCCATTTTGGGATTACAGTAGCAATAAACTTAAATTCAACAAAGCCTAGAACCTTGAACGTGCTTTGTAAAAAAACAGGTGAGCCCTGCTACAGTGCCAAAGTCCATAATATATTTGGAGAAGTAATACTTAAATGTGCTTTCACTCTGTATTATACTGCACTATATCCAAATATCAGAGACAACCCCAAGTAGTGGGTCAGACCATCTTCATTGGCTATTAAAGATGTTGATTCCCTTAGATCCCTTACACCTGAATGCACTCAGTCATCAACAGGTGACATAGCTCTGTATAAAGTGTGGATAGTGATTCAGTAGATTCTTGAATTGATTTTCTGAATTTAAGTTCTGCTTTGGAAAAGGCCTGGTCTGCTGCTGCTTCAAAGACCTTAGAACATACAATACCACTTGTTGGGCCATTCCCACTGCTTTGAATGGGTCATTCATATGGAAAATGACATTTTCAAATTTATTTACAGGACTTTTAACTTTTTAACTTTTAAATTTTAACTTTTACTATAACCTATACGGATTGCTTTTAATACTCAAAAATGGCAACATGTGGTTATAATTCTGGTTTATTTGAGATGAGATCTTTTATGATTACTAATACTTTTTTAAACTACTTTATATTGCTGGCAGTTAAAGCTTTCTCATTCCAATGGGCAAATCAATTACAGCAAATGGTGTTCCATAGTTGGAGGTAGGTCTGTTTACTCTCTAGCATAAACCCTGCAAAAGAAGAAGTTATGCAATCTTATAAAATCTTATTAAAGCGAAAAATCATATTCTAATATCAAACTAATTTTATATTATATTGTGAATAATTAAGACATCTACTCTGCTATGAAAGATAATGTAAAATGTCTATAGAGCAAGAGGTTATACTGTTTGAGAGGTCACAAATGTTATGGATTTCAAAGACTGAAGGAAAGATACAGTACCACTGAATCTGGAATAGAATCATCTCAATGTATTCCTGGAAACTACAAATGTATTATAAAAAGCTAGGAAGTATAAAACATGTGGGCCAAAGAGAAAGTACTCCAAGAAAATACACAGAACTAGAGCTCAGTATGACAACATTTGACAAGTCTGATAAATATATTTGATACTGTATGTTACTGCACTTTGTATTGTTATAATACTGAACTTCTATTAAAATCTGATTGGTGATTACTTATACCTTGTATTGTAAGCATGGAGGATATCATAGAGGATAAATAGCCACAATTGTAACAGTACATACTGTATATCTGTGTCTGCTTGAGATGTTATCAAGGGATTAGTTAGAATGCAAATTAGATTTGAAAAGTTTGGGGCTTTATTAGTTATTCTTACTGGTTTCAGAGTATATTCAATTTACCACACCAATCCTTCCGTTTTCTAACTGTTCCTTCCAATTTAAGGTTGTGGGGGAACCAGAGCATTTCCCAGCAAACACTGAGCACAAGGCAGGGTACACCCTGGACCGGACACCAGTCCATCACAGAGCAGTCAAACAGACACAAACCAGACACACAATCACACACGGGCCAATTTTCCCAGAAGCCCATTAACCTACCAGTATGGTGTTGGACTGTGGGAGGAAACTGGTGCACCCGGAGAAAACCCACATGTACACAGGGAGAATATACGTCTTAGGGAGATAGCATCCCAGGTCTGGAATTGAACCTAGGGCTCCAGCACTGTGAAGTAGCAATGTTAACCACTGCCTCACCATACCCCCTGTGGTTTAATAACAAACAGGTGGGATTCAGCTTCGGCTTTCTTTAGCATTTTAATATAAGACTCTAATCAAACATTATGTGTCTGCACTTTTTTAATTTCTACTTATGGTTATAAATATGCATGAAGTGAAGCTCATGGAAATGTACAATTACTCAGAAATTGTTGACTGCATTATTGTTGTATTTTAGCTTGCCTATCATGTGGGAAATACCACAATAATTACTCAGGGGAAAGTGGCCTGGTTTTAATTTAATTTCATATCCAATAATAATGAAACAATGAGTGAGCAATAAATCAAACAGGACTGCGGCTTTCTGTCTGAAAGTGCTAAACTGCCCCTTGAGGTTTGGGAATGTGCAGTAATTATTATAATGTGTTTTCAGTTCTCACTTCCCTAACACTTACACAACAGCATGTACAGTAACTGCAAACGTCAGGTTCTCTACATTATTTTCAACCTATTTGTTTTTTGTTTTTCAATACGTGTGGCAGGTCAGGTGTTGTCACACCTAAAATGACATGTAGCATGGTTGGAACATGTCTTTCAGTGATGGAAAAGGATGATTGGTACTATAGGTATCAGCATCCAAACACATTCCCGATTTCCCCATGTTTGGAAAATCAGCCTCATTCTTACCTGGTATGGATCTCCAGCTATGAAAACGTCACATTCTGGAAGTGGAGTGGATAATCAGGTGGAGACATAGTACAAGACCGAGTTTGCTGTTTAAGCCTCTGAGCTGTCTTGTTTTCTGTATGATTTGCAATAATGTCCCAAAAAAATCCCATGCTTCAAAGTTGCTAGGCACCTTGACCCTTCTTGTCGGACAGCTTCCACGTCTGATCCACACTCACATTAGAAAATATTACAAACACTTAAGACTGCTTCATAAACAAAACACCAACATTTCAAGTCCTTTTCTTTTCTTATTAATACAGAATCATCACATGTTTCTGTCATTCATAATCAAAAGTGACCAGAGAACACTTTCTGAGACTAAACTGAAACAATCTGAGATAAGAATAAAATATCTGGGTTGTTGAACAATAGAAAACTATGATGACCTATGACCCCAATGTGGGATGTGAATAAATAGTTGAGAGACTGTAGGGGCTGGAGAAGGTTTTGTGATACGTTTTGATGCCTGTTGCAGTTTAGGTTTTATAAGAAAATGCCTTAAGGATGAGCACCCTGGATATGTCTTTCTCGCAGAAAAGTGGATTGACATTTTGGGATTACAGTAGCAATAAACTTAAATTCAGATCTGTCCAAGGTGCTGAATTACACGTTTGCACATTTTGTTCTAATAGTACTTTGCATTGTAGTCCCAAATCAATATGTTTGTCTTCAAGGACTGTAGCTCAGATATGTCTGCTTTTCCATTCCAACCATCATAATAACCTATCTTTTAATGTTTTGAGAAAATGTATATTTTCCCTTTAAATAATGTAATTGATGGTGATTCTGATTTAGTCAGGACTTAAAAAAGTCCTGACTAAATCAAAATTGTTAATATTTAAAACATGTTCTGACTCAGTATATGTATATGAATTTCTGGTACTCCCATAAGGAAATTCAAGCCCTTTGGATTATTCTGTCAAGATTTCTTGACCACTTGACTTGGGCCAATGTTAACTTTCAGTCTCCTGGGTAAACACATACCACAAGCCTTGCTGCGTTTTTGGAGTTTGTGTTTAGTCTACAATACACAGAGTTTAGAGATGTGGCACATTTCAGGCTTTATAAAAACATAAATAAAAAACATTCACACTTCTAATACAGTCCCGTTTGTTAACACATTGCTTCCGCAACACCGGCCTATGGATTTTAAAAAGCTATGCTGTCACTGCCTAACATGTAGCAGACATTCTTACCTTTATCGGCTGAAACACACCATACCACACCATATCTTCATTTAGGCTTTGAATTTATTTAAGACAAACAATGAATTGCAAGACTTTTAAGGAGCTAGGGGATTCAATTACATGTGAGCCAGATAAAATTATTAAAATAATGTGGGAGCTCAAAGTGTATCTCAGTCCAACAATTAACTTAATAGTGAGGCCTTATCTAATGGTCATCTATTAACTTGATGGCTTGTCTTAACATAAAATATGTTTGTAATTCAGCCAAGACTAAGACCTTCATTGTGTATGTTGAATAAGTATGTTTTCTTTCTTAGGTTGTTTAATGTCTTTATTTCATATTCATAGCAAAGTTTTCAAACATATATCCTGTTCTTTTATTATTGTATGCAAATACCAACATAAAAAGTTACGTTAATGCAATGCACATTTTTAGCCTTTTAAGTGTCATGAATCAAAAGGATGCCTGCAACAATTTGTAATTTCCTGATAAAGTCTGAGATAATCTATTATCATGGTGTATTTAATCATTCTACAGCTAATCCATTTTCAAGGCTGTGAGGAAAACTGAATTTCTTATTCCATATTCTTACAAAACCCATAATCTTTAGAAAGAGTAGATTTAATATCTGTCATTCACTCTTTCAAAATATGCAAGGGTGTGCAAATTACAACATGTCAATACTTCTGTATAATCAATGATCAATGTTTTTGACAATATATTTTATTACAAAGACAGAAATATGGGAAAATATGAACTTTGTGAACAATTACATTTTTGTATTTTAAGAGTGTTTTGTCAGATGTTCATATCATTAAACTCCAAGTAACAATGATCAGGAACATATTATAGACAGATGCAATTATACCGCCACACCTTAGTGTTTTGTATTTCAGAGCAAAATCCTCTGAGTTCTGTTAAGTTTTTCTAACATGCTACTGACCAGGGGGTAAAAACACAAGAGAGCACACCTAAACAATTCTTTCTGCTTCTGAATTTTGTCAAACGTAGAGTCTAACATAACAGCCTCTTTATGTTAAAACCTAAGTTAAGCAACTAGAGTTCCATAGCTGAGTGGCCCTCTCAGGACTCACGTGTTTACAGCAAACTTCCTCATAATTACCCCTATGTCTACCATTGCCTCTCAAGGGGCTTTTGGCTTATGATAAAACAAATTAGAAAGCAATAGCAAATGAGCTTATCTAATAATTTGACTGTCTCCTCCTTTGAATTCTCTCTTTTTATATACAGTATGCTTTACAATTTTATCTCAACTTCAAACAAAAGAAGACATTAAAACAATGTCAAGCAATGAACCTATAGCTGGGGGTAGCCTATCAAATCTTCCTTTCACTCTCTGCACGGAACACAGATTGTCTGTTGGGAGCCTTTGTTGTTGTTCTAGGGGAATAGGGGTATTTTGGTTTGATATCTATGATTGCCTTTGGTGTGTGTACACATATCTAAAACCATGATGTTCTTGGTTCTTTTATTCTAACAGTGTTGGTCATGCTTTCAGAACAGCAGCAATATTTTTGCTTAGCAACGGATTGGTCCTACATTGGACACTGATAACATCCTTTAGTTACAGTAACAGCTATCACGGCAGAAAAGACATCTTGCTGGCAAATGAACAAAATGCATGTCTTGGACATTTTCTTTGGTATTATCTTTTTAAGTCCTTTTCTTTTTTACATTTATGTAGTAAAGTCTTTTTACAAGAACGTACATCAATAGTGTATATTTAGTACTCATGACTATAACTATTCTGGAGTGTGATTTCTACAGTACATACTGCATTGATATGTTATGTTATTAAGTTCTTAATTCTGATGTGTCAGTAAGGGTTTACCCAACCTTGGAAGCCCTTTAAAATGTACATTTTAATTTTCTTAATGCTTCAATGTCATTGGGATTTGCTCCAGCCATTGTTTCTATCCAAGCCAAACATGTCCTATTACTTAAATGCTTCTTTTAGTTTAACCTACTGTATATGCTAACAGGGTACCCCAAGCTATTAATTAACTTCAAGGACCAATTTACCCCATCATTAACATTTTAATGAACACGAACATGTGGACTAAGGTAAATCAATAGGTACCGTACTTCAAGGTCAGTTGAACAAAAAGTCATTGCAGACTTCCCCAAAATCTGGACAGTTCATTTGTTTGCTATTTTGCATTTTGCACTAGAGAAGTCCTTCAATAACCAAAGTTATAAATGTTAGTTATATGTTATATAAATTGCAATATATAAATGCTGACTTTAATCTGAAAGTATCTTTTTTCATTATATCTTTAATACTTTAAATCAACATAAACTGTACATAAACTGTTTAGCATTGAATTCAAGTTAATATGAAGTTTAAGAGAAAAAATAAATTCATACAATTGTAAGTAAAGAAAACCAACTGTTCAAAACACAATGATGAAGCATCATAACCAGTGGATGTTTTACAATGTTCAGAAAGGTTAAATGAATTAAACAAAAATGAAGGTGTGACTTTGGTGATTGTTTTAAGTTAGAGAACCTTGGAATTGAACGTCTGTAGAAATAATACAAGCAGAATAATGAAATTTAACATGTTTGAAACTTTCCAGACTGAACAACTGTCTTTAAGCAGCTTTGTGTAAGAGAGGGCTGGGACTTTTCAGCCTGAGGCCTAGCAAATTCCAGTGTTGAAAAAACCAGGCAGACAGTCAGTGAGATTAATCTTTGTCTCGTGAAGGTTAAGCTTATCAGAACCCCTTGGAAACCTGAGAGTGAGATGTAGATAGATCTCCAATGTTTTTTTTTAACCTTATCTAGTCACAAACATTAAAAGACAGGGAAGAGAGCAAACATACTGTGTGGCTGAGCCTAGAGAAGACACGCACAGGTTATCTCTTCTTTCCAGTGGTGGGGAACCATGTCTGGCAAAGGCTGCCTGTTTATCCTTTACAATCTCACGGTAGGGTCACCTTACTGTAGGATGCATCCTCAGGTGGGCAATAAGAAGAGCACAGAGGAGAATTACCATTACTTTTGTAAATAGGCATACACTATTTTTGTTACTTGAATAGTGCTAATAGGCAGTGATAATAAACTTGTATAATTATCCTTATCACCAAGAATTGAGCTTTTATGGTTCCTCTTGGGAATCTACTCCTAATTTAAAATGTTATGATAAAAAGATTATCATGGTAATATATGAATATCTGACAGATGGGTGGCATGGGTGGTGAAGTGGTTAGCATTGCTGTCTTGCGGTTCTGCGGCCATAGGTTCACTTTCTGGAGGGCTATCTGTGTGGAGTTTGGATGTTCTTCCTGTGGGCCACGTGCCCCAGTTTCCTTCAACAGTCCAAAAAACATACATGCAAGTGTTTGTGCCCATGTGTACCCTGTGATGGACTGGTGTCCTGTCCAGTGGTGTAGGGGTGTAACCCCGGCGTCCTGGCCAAATTTCCCATTGGCCCTTACTAATCATTGCCTCCTAATAACCCCCACCTATGAACTGGCTTCATTACTCTGCTCTCCTCCCCACTAATAGCTGGTGTGTGGTGAGCATTCTGGCGCACTATGGCTGCCGTCGCATCATCCAGGTGGATTCTGCACATTGATGGTGGTGGAGGGGAGTCCCCATTGCCTGTAAAGCGCTTTGAGTGTAAGCAATTATTATTATTATTATTTTGCCTTGTGCCCATTGCTCTTGAAACAGTAAATTTGGATGAAATTGTTAGAAAATGGATAGATGGATGAGAAAAAAGCACACATCTCTTTCCTGATCCAAGTGCCTCTTTCTAAACAACATCTATATACAGTAATACTTTCTTTCCTAATAAACTGTTCTTTTCCGCTTCTAGTTGTGGCTTTTGCTCTTTCTCCAAAGGAACACTCTCTACCCATCTCCATGCTTTAGTTATTTACCATAATTCCAAACCAGCTCATTTAAATGCAAATTAAAACTCTGCAGCTCACCCTGTATTGTTTCCACCATGTTTCTCCCAGAGCATGTTTCTGTCTTGGATTGTTGATTGGCTCCCCAACTCTGTGAACATCACTGCTTCAGATCGAACTTCTGCAGCTCTAGTCTCTGCATCTCATTGGTTGAATCAGTTACTGTACAGTATGTGCAGACATCAGGACTGCCCCACCTGTTATCATCTTTCAGGTTAGATCTATGATTCCTGTGCTGTCCATTCTGAAACTTCAGCACAAGCACGGTACTGGTACAGTGTATTCACAATATACAGTAAGTAGCCGTCCACAAGAATTGTTCAATGTTTTACTATCAGTTATTAATTAATGACTGTGACAAATTTTATTTTGTTCAATCCCATTATCACGCTTTTTAATATAGTGTATTAGATTTCTTTATTCAATTGGCTAGCTTTCTTATATCACTCATTCCACTACATATATTAGTTATACATCTGAAAACAATAATATTTAATGAAGAAGGAAAACAGAGTGGTTTATGATTTTGATTCTGTAGACTAATATTACTGCCATTAGAACATTGTTCTACCCAAAAGAAGAAAGTGGCAGAATATATACTGTAAATAATTGGGGAGAGCACAATCAACATTGTGTGACATTATTGTAAGAATGAAGAGATTAAAATGGGAGATGGCCAGACACATACAGTAACAAGAATAAAAGATCACCATTGGAGCTTGGATATAAATAATAAACTAACATGATCTCAGGAGACAAACTTTCAAGAAAAGGATAATAAGATGAAATTGAGACATGTGGAAAGACCTTATAGGAGGAATATATCACTTATACAGCCTTTTAAAAACTGTACCTGGTTAATTTGCAACCTTTAAAAATGGATATTGTGCAAATTATTGGAGACTAAACAAGCAGAGTTTTAATCCCTTGTCATCTAAAAACAGTTCTTTGTAACAGAATAAAACAAACCAACCAACTAATATTTTTTTTTTCTTGGACAAAGAATTAACAGGCATGTCACCCTGTGTGACATGTTGATTGAGAAAAAATAACTTCCCACATCTGCTGAACTCCCTGAAACTATCTGTTCTGAAAAGAGCATATATAGCTTTCCTGCCAATGCCTGCTCTATCAGGATGGAATTGGAAATAAAACTAAGCAAAAACTCAAACACACCAACCTTATAAACTTTGCTTAAACTGTGTAGATTATGTAATTGTTATGTACTTCTGTCTTATGAGAACAATATTAGATACATACTGTACAGTAAAGATACAGGAATTTACAATTGCTACATTTTGAACTACAGTATACCTCCAACAGTGTCCACATAAAGTCTCCAGACTTTAGATACAAAAACACACATACACGATGACAGTGAAAGTTTAGATGGTGTGTAGTTAAGTGACAGCACTAAGCATTGGAGTGTAAGAAAAATACTGAAAACAGTGAAGATGTACAGTGAACATATTTCAAATGCTTCAATTTGCCCTCACTTCATTAAATTAGTTTTCTTACAAATATTTGTTACATCATTAAGTTGACTTCTGTCTGGATTTTGAAGCATTTTCTTTAGTTCTGAATGAACATAAATTAAAAGTATGTTCTAGTCTTTCCAGTCATGATTTGTTATTCTTGCATTTTCAGCAGAGCTACGTGAAAGAACATATATCCCATAAATGTCTAGAGTGTGATCTATTCACTCAATCTTTTAAGACCTAATTGGAAAAACACAACATGTCTGCATAGTCCATTCAATTGTCCTAAAACTATTACTGACAACTGAATAGAAGATGAATACAGATTGAAATTGCTGAGAGTCAGCTTTTAACATTAACTGCAGTCGGGTAACAAACTTGCGAGAAACCTACTCCAAACTTAAGATAGAAGTTAAATATCTTATATAAAGTGTTCTTATCTCCATTAATGTTGCCTAGAAAAATAAAAAATAGATTAGAATAACCTTTTAAGCTGTTTTACTCTTTGTATTTAACATCAGGAGTGGTAAGTACAAATCATAGTAAAAATGTACATAACATCTGGAATGATCATTGTAAAAATGCATTTTCTGGTAAAATCCCTGTGTGGATCTAATCTGCTACTGGATAGCCCAACGTTCCCACTGCTGATATGGGTTATGATGCTCTCTGTGACCCAGAACATGGCTTCAGTAAGATATGAGAACAAAGTGAAGGATCACCCAGCCCATCTTTGGATTTCTACTGGTTTGTTGACAGCAGAATTCTGTATCTGTTTTGATCTGTCATGGCCTGCACAGTAGGAAAAGCCAGGGTCTTTGGTGAAGCACATCAATACCTCTCAGGTTGCCACAAATTAGGGTTAAGTGTTTAAGGAGCTGGATCTATCATGGAAAAGTAAATAGAGGAGGTTCTTGCCTTTCTACAAAACAGTGTATTTAAAATAAGTAATTTTACAATTTTTAAATATCAACTAAAATTGATATTGTAGTAGCACATAAATTGTACATGCACCATAGATGATCAGTTCAGTAATAAGAATATTATGACTGTCAGATGACTCTCTGTCTTTCTATTAAATGTGTATACACATTTTTTGCCCATCTGTAACATTCTAGTTGAGAACTTGTGCTCTCTATGAATCAGCAGTTATTTACTTGTGATACAGAGAATGTCAGTTTGTGATGCACATGTTGTTACTATCTGAAATGATGACATGGCACAGTGATGGTAACCTGTGATATCTTCTGCACTACCACACTGCTTCGGGCATGCCGACAAGCAGTCAGCAGAAGATTTGGTTCTGCACCTGAAACATAACCGCAAAGAAATTTGGCTGGGATTAAAATAGCTCTAAGAATGAGAGCAGGGAGGGTAGTGGTACCTGCGCAGAGTTTAATTTCTTACAGAAATATGTCTCCTCCATCTCGGAGTGAAAGCAGGAGTGAAGGGAGCCTTGGAAAGAGTAGCTGAGCTGACTAGACTGAATTTAAAAGAGTGTGGTCTAAGGGCTGCCTTTGAAAGGATTGGGTTTCCCTACAACTTGTTGTTTGATGCTAAATAAACTCTGGCATGTGGCTGGGAAACCCGATCTGCTGGCTGAAAGGGTCGGTCACCCTGAGCAGGCCTGAGCACCCACTGCATCCCCCCACCACCACCACCCCTCCCCTCCTTTTTGCCAGCCTCCCCTACTGGGCTCCATTTCAGGGAGCCGGTTTCACATCATTACTCTGCTAACAAGTCTGCAGGACACCAGCTGACAGCTCCCTGCAACAGAGCAGCAGGGATCTTCAAGGGTCCAGCACACACCCTTCAGAGGAGTCTGTCACTGCCTGCCAGTGAAGCACGCAGTGCTCTTGTGGCTGTGAACTCCCACATCTGATCTCTTCTGCTATATCATATAGCATGCAGAAACAAGGGGTCTGAATGTGGCTCAAGGACACATTAGGATTGAGAAGAAACATGTAAGAGTACAGCCATGCATCCCTACAGATTTACATTACGAGTGTCTAAGGGTACTGTACATATAGTGACATAAATCCACAACAGAAGTTAAACGTTTCCTTCAGAAAAGTATCAAACCTTATCAGTCAGCGAGAACAACCCACTTTCTTCTTTTGTCTATTGATAATTAAGATGGTTAGAAAACCAACAACAGTTTACAAAGTCACAGAATCTTATTAAAGATTGTAGTTCTTATTATTTAATATGTGCTTTGAAATTAAGCGGTGGTCTCAGATTCAGAGTTTTCTTGCACAAATTAAAGGCCTTAGCGGTCCTAAAATAAAAGCAAATGACTTAAGTACTGCATTCTGCCTAGATACCTATTGCACATATTGTCTTAAGGTCTTGCTGTACACTTTATATACAGTAACATACAGTCTTTTTTTGTTCACTGAAATTTGAGGGTTTGTTTTCTTCTGATAAATGCCATAATGCTATTATGCGTAGAATGAAAGAAAACACTGTACTGGACCTACAGAATGGAAAGATTAGAGAAACCAGGACAAGCAGAGATCCAGAACCAACATCATCACAAACATGCACCAAAATCAATTAAAAGAAACTGGAATGAAAACGATCATATCTATCACACTATCATCATCAATACTATCATACTGCAATGAAATAAATCAATTATGCCAGGGACACTGAATAATATTAAAGTGTTAAAACTCACTAAATATGAAAAAAACTAATCTCTTTCGAGAAGAGGCAAGAGTTATTTATTATATTTTTAAATAGGTTATTTATAAACTGCTCATCATATTGTCTATGACATTATATTTACTGGTCACCATTGTTTTCAGTATCACTACAGTAGAATAAGAATGTATAGAAAAATATTACCCTTTCTGAACATTTATCACAAGGAATTCACATGATGTTTTTAACCCCTTTATCATGGTGTAACTCTATTGTTATGATTCAAATGTATGATTCATGTATTTGGGTGTTCTTTAGTTTGCCTTTATTTAGCACAGCAAACTTTATTAAGTATAGTTAATGCAACTCACTATTTAACAAAATCGTGTTGCTGCCAGCAGAATCCACATAATTTCATTCCAAACAGCTGTACTGTATGTCACATGACTGGGGACAAGATACAGTAGAAACATCCTTTAATTGAGGCTCCTACAGCTAGTTACTTTGTTAAACATTTGCCTAAAGTCAGTTAAATTAGATCGACAAGCAGCTCTGTAACCACAAAATAGAAACATCTCACCACTTACTGTATCTAAATAACTTTAAAGTCTGAGAGACAACCGAAGCCTTTATCATAGGTTCAAGCAGTGCTTTTGCATTTTGAACTAAGAAAGCAAGCAAGTATTATTCAGGGACATGTTGAACCCAATGACTCCTGTGACATGTTTGCCAGTAGTCTGGAAGTGAGGTCAGTGAGAGACATGTTGGCCTTCAAATAAATCTGAATGAATGGCCCTGGTTATGGACATGTCAAAACCACCTGTCTGCAAGACCCCATTCTCTCCCTCTGTGGAGATGTAGCTGTTAGCCTAGTCTAAAACAACAGACATTTCAAATTGGCTGTGAGTATAACAAAACAACTGTGATTTCAAATTCTCTTCGTTCTAGTTTGGCAATTGGAGGAGAAGGGCAATGCTGATATTTTACAGCCACACAAAGTGCCATCTTCCTCTCACAACTTTTATTACTTCAATTGGTTGGTTCCAAGTCATCTGTAATTGAGCTTATCGGAATCTGATGAGTTGTGTGGTCTGTTTTCATTTTTGCTGCACATTGAAAAGTCCACTGGCATTTACTTCTTTGTTTTTGTTTTCACATCTTCTCTCCATATGTTCTCTTAATACAAAAATGAAGAATTCTGAGGGGTGTTATTGTTGTAGCACTTAAGAAGCTTGCTGTGTTCTTTTTGTTCCTAAACTCCTGTCATGCTTATTTCTGCTGCGAGGAGAAGGAAGTCAACAATTCTGAGGTTGAAAAAAGATGTTTAGTAAGAACCACATTAGGAGCAAACATTGGACAAGGAGTGATGTGACCCCAGAACTAACACAATAACTGCCACATTTCTTATAGTTCTGTACAGTATATGCCTTAAACAGGGAGCCTGTAAATAATTACATGAAAGAAGGTGAGAGATTGCTCCCACTAATTTATCCAAACTGATGCTTTTATCCAAAGCAAAATTCCTTTGCACCCAATTACAGAACTGGGCATTTTGCAGTAATAATGTATTTATATGTTTATTGGGTATGATGTTTTTGTCCTCTTCTGAGACATGTAATTCTCAAAGGAATGCCCTGGACTCTGTTTGTACAAATGAAATCTGGCATTTTGAGAAACACAGACATGCCGAGTATTTCTTTACTCTTTATATCCAATTTAGCAGGAAACAAATGATTACATTCAGCATGAGCAGTCACTGGCAAGCCATTGCAACACTTTTGCAAATGACAGAGAAAACAAAATTAACACAAATTCATGAATTAAAGAATACATGTGAAATTAAAAACATTGTTATTCATGTTACAGGACACAACTAAAAAAATAAGGACTACTGTTTATAAGTAGTGGCTTAATTAACATCACATTTTGTTTCATTTTTCTTTATATAAAAAGTTATGGCAAGATTAGGAATGATAGCTCCTGATCCATGTATCACTAACACTAACTAATCTTTAGAGAGCTCTAGCTGAACTGATTAGCTACAGTAATTAGTTTCATTTATGCTTACAATGTCCGTCATGAGCCAATCTGTATTCATTAGTAAATGCTGGCTAACTCCCTAGCTTTGCTGGCCCTGGAGAGTTCATCAGTCAACAGGTCAACAGCTAAAGGGATCTGCTGCAAGGATTGTGCTCGACTGTCAGACACCATCTAGACAGCAACTTCAGTGGGACAGTCCATCTCTCACTCCATGTGATGGATGATGAAAAATAAGGGAACTAAGGGACACTTTTCTTCTCTTCTTCCGATTCAGGAAGGTCAAGATCTCAAATGCCTTGCTTCGGTAAACACTTTTTAAAGAAAGGACTTCAGGACCAACATTGCAAAATCAATCTTTTTGATGTAAGCTAGTATAGGCCACAATCCAATTTATATACAAACAATATATGCTAAGAGACATTAAAAAAGGAAACAAATTAGCAGTGGAACCAATAAAATTTATTGTTGTGTTTTAAATGTCTCTCAGAAATAAAACCACTTAAGCTTAACAACCATATGCTGTCACTTTTTATCAATCAACCTTGTCTCTGCAGGAAATTTATTTTTACCTGAGATATAGTTAGTTACCTTATAACCTAGTTACCTGAGATAACCTAGTTAGTTTTAATTATAGTTACCTAATTATGCAGATGGTGGAAGTTAATGTTTTACTATTGAACATGGTTGTCAATATCCAGTGTGTTTGTAAAAACTGTCCAGTATTCTCTCAAATTGTACCATTATAGTTCACTTAATTAGGTTAATTTACATAAATCTGTTTTTCAATGAGTTGGGAAGAATAAAGAATAAGTTGACTTGGGCAGCAATCTGTGTATGTCACAACATCTTCAAACAGGTGAAGTTTGTAACAATGCTGTCAACAGCTACATTACTGTTCTCGTTGGCTAAGAGTTGTTCAAGAGTTTTTCATTGGCATCATTCTTTGTGATCAGTGATTCTGACCCTGACATCTTTAGATAAAAGTAGTACTGCAAGATTGTTGCTATGTAATAATATATTACATAAAGATTTTATCAATTATTTAGTTATTATCTTACTTTGGACTGAAAATAACATGACAATATTTCTTACTATCTTTCATTTTGATTTGCTAGTCTTTGTATTTTGGTAGGCTTTGCAATTTATGCTTGTATACCAATATTGGCTAGGCCCTTTTTAAATACAATTTATATAGTACAAAAAGTCCTTTGCCAACTAGGTTTGTGAGTTAAAATCAATTTCTCTGCTTGTTTTGCTCAACAAAAACAAAAGAAAGGTACAGTATCAGTTCTGCCGAACACTACTAAGTGAGCCCTAAGGAAATACAGTATCCTCTAAAAGTATTAGGACAGCAAAGTCAAACCTGTTATTTTTGCTTTACTGTCATGCAATTTGACCGTCAAGTGATCATGAAATTAGTGTGAATGAGTACAATATGTTTTATTTTTGGGTAATACATTTGATCATATTGAATAAAGTTCAATTAATTCAGTTAAATCAATTTATAATAATGAGTGAACCTTTAACAGGCATGTAAACTGTTGTGTAAAGGGGTATTTTCTAGTCTTTGTCCTAAATGAATTTCCATTTCCATTTCCATTCTCATAATTTCCATTTGTGACATTGTTTCCTTGTTTATGAATCCTTAAAAAGCCCCCTGTGTAGACCTTTAAGATTTTATACACAGTACTTGAATCAAATCTCCTTCCAAGTTCCTGAATTGTAATCTTAACCAATTTAGCTCTTTTAACCTGATTATGACAATTACCTGAGAACAGGAATATTTTTTTCTTCTATGCTTTCAGCTTTAAAAGACTAATTCAATTAATAATTGTAATGGTGAAAAAAACTAAACACAGTATTCCAAAGTTCTTATTAGTGTATTGTACAGCTTGAACATAACTTCCTAGTGATTTAATTTCCATTGTATTTGACTTATTTCCAAGTATTCTATTTGATTTTTTATACATCCCCACATTGTCTTGAAGAATCTCCATAAAGGCAGATTCTTGTGTGTGTAGCGTCCAGCAGCTCAAAATCATCCAAGCAATATATTTTTAGTACATGTTCCAACTTTCTGCCTGGGTTACTTTGCACTTATCGATGTTAAATTTCATTTGCCAAGTCTCTTTTCGTATTTCCATCGCTGCTGTGTCTGCGTTCGCCACTCCCCCTGTTTTCATATCAGAGTCATTCATCTCATTCATCAATTTATTCACTGGCTGATTTGCATTGTCAAAGACTATAACACAAACTCTGAAATTGCATTCCTATCTCAGCATGGAGGTACAGAATCGGTTAAGATGGATAGCCAGGGCTTCAATTACAGTTTGGAGTACCCCCATAGTCATCATAATCAACCATTCTGTTGAAGCCATTGACTATTAAATGCAACAACAGAGGCTGTGTAAACTGACAGACTGAAATATTTTTAGACGACTGTTTTCATGCAAAACCTCCTGTGGGTGTTTAAACCAAATACACCCACGCTTAAAAACACCTTCATTCAGAACTTTAAACACTCAATACAGGCTCTGCATAGCTGGCTTAAGCAGCTTAAATCTCACGAGCTAAAGTCCTGACGGAAGAGGTAATTTATCTGATCCGTCAGTTTACCATCAGAAAATGTAAAAACACACTCTATCGTTCTTCTAGTGGCACACACTATTTTCTTTTGTCCCCGCTATTTCCAATATTTATTTTGTCTTCAGACGACTGAGCAAAGTAATTATTTCAGATATTTGATGCTGCAAAGTAAAGATTTAATATGAGTTGAAATGATGATCGTCTTCATTCAAGCGTAAGAACTATGACACCACTACTTACAGCCCCTCAGGCCATATAGATCTATTTTCTTAACTGAGAACAAATTTCCTAGCATGCAGACAGACTGTCACTGTGTCCCTTGAGGGCCTTTATTTTCTATCTCCTGTCTTTAACTTTGCCGTCACACTGTCTATTAGGACAAATAAACGCTAGCAACCTGCAGTGTCCATGTCAGACAGTCCTGGCTTTCCAATTTGCTTTAATTTTCCAACTGTTCTAAGTTTTCATTGCAGCTGCTGCAATTGAAACTACATAGCAATAACAACAGCTGTTATACAATATCTATTCACTCACCCCCCCCCCCATCAGGCCTTCCTGTGAGTTCCTGGGTTTCATCAACTCTAGAAGGAAAATATTTATGAACGCACACTGCTTTGCATTTGATCAGGCTTGAAATCCACAGGCAGGCTACAAAAACACAACAGATATAATGCATTATATAAAGCTAGCAGTTCTAATATGGAGAAAATATTCATTCTTCATAAACACAGAAATATATGACCATGGGTTGTGCCTACATTTAGGGGAATCATTGGTGTCGCAAGAAAATATCCACCAATTAGGGTAGTTTACCGTGATTGCCGTAATGTCTACAACTATTCACCCCCAAAAGAAAAATTGACTGCAATATTTTCAAAGAAATAGCCATGTTAGTAATGAAAATATCCTAAAACAATAATAATAAGTTCAATGTTCAATAATGCAGAGAGCATCTGTGCAAACCAAAACGTCAAGCAGGATATGGGTCTTTATCTATTACTAATTCTCCCTAAGATACTGAAAATTCCAAATTCCAGGTGCCATTACTATATATCAGTATGTCATATCAGGACTGGAAATTCACGTCTAAAGAAGATTGTATTGCTGTCTGTGTACTGGTTTTGCCTCTTGGAATAAATGTAGCTAATAAGAACTTGTTTTAGTCAAGTTAGCACCAAAAAGTCGTAGGTGGTTGAAGTTATACATGACAAATCAATTAATCAGCCACAGCTAGACAACTAAAATGAGTGCATAAATTAGAAATCAAAAACAATCTACAGTATATGAAACACAACTCTGCCCGAACAGAGTGCAACGTGCTTAGATTTTTCTATTGCATAGAGGCTATTTCCAACTGAGGATTGCAATTAACTGTGGTCATTTTTATATTTTCTCCCTAAATTTTAAATATTGTATCAAGAGTCTTCTCCAGATTACAAAGAAATATTCATTGACTAATTTTAATTGCACTGAAGATAGTAATATATATGATAGATCACTGACTGCTACTTACTGAAATGTTTTCAAATTAAACATTCTTAACTTAATATTATTTTGACATATTATATATGGTATAATATTTAGGTAGACAGAGACAACAGGGCAGAACAGGCAAACAACACCGATAAATGTAATCAAAGTCCAACAGGCTTTAATTATATTTGGCGAGAGACCAAACTCCCTGTGATGAAAACTATTTGATTAAATGCTCAATCTTAATCGTGAAAAAAAAACCTCTCAAAAACCCCAGCTGCTTCCCTTTGCAGTTAAAAGAAACTGTCTCCTGTTGTTTCTGACATGGTCTTTCTGTGTGTATGTGTTTCTCTCTCTCTCTCTCCTTCCTCTATCTCCTTTAGACCCTCTTCCATAAATATTTAGCAGGAAAGAAGAAAGAAACCTGCACAAGTCATTTTCAAGTACCCCCTTTGAAGTGCATGGATAAAAAAAGAGGCAACTCAAAAAAGGAAAAAAAAAGTGTTTTTTTTTTTTGCTTTTAAATAATAAAAGCCTATTGAACATGACTCCATTTCAGCCTGGCTGTCACACAGGCAGCTGAAACAAAACCTATCTCTAACCCTCCCGCTGTCCGGCTCTCTGACTTTACCATCATTGGGAAGCGACATAAAGGCACTTTGGGGGATTAGTTTGGGACAGGCAGGGGTTCGGGGACTGTCGTTAGCAGCAGTGGCTTTTTTGTTTCAGGAAAGAAAGGCAAAGGAAAGACACTGGGGATTTATATTGGGAAGTAAAAGAAGAGAGACAGAGAGACAGGAGGGGAAGATTAAGAAGTGGAGAAGATGTGAAGTCAAGGCCTGCGTTTTCACCCTTTCTGAAAGCCCCTAAATGTGGAAGCAGCCTCCCTGCGTTGACAGGCTGTGACAACTCCACTCTGTCTTTACAATAAACCTTTACATCACATGTAATCTAGTCCTTGAATTATGTATGAAGTTATTGTACCTTTCGCAAGTTACTAATTACTCTTGATCATCTTTTATCTTTGTTTAAGAAGAAAGAAAAGTTGCACACAAAAAGTAACTATGCCGTCACCCACTTGTGAAAGTCTGACATATTTCAAAACTTAACTGTGTTTTTTCTGTGGCATATAACAAACATGGGAAGAAAGCGAATAGATGATTTATTACAAAGTTACAAAAAAACATAATTTGATCAGAGACCACTTTAGTTTAGGAATGGACATTGCAAGCTGAATTATTTATTGTCATATGGGGCTGTAAACGTAGTCACCTACAGTACATATTGAGGTCAGGGACCTAGGCTAGTCACAAATGAAAATAATAAAAATGAGTCGTCTCAATTTTGTGTAATGCTGACACACAGTAAGGTGTCATTACACAATTCACCAGGACAGCTCTGCAAAGCAGCACTCTGAATGTAATGTAGGACAAGAATAGGTGTTGGTTCTTGAGATCTTCAAATGCTCTGTATTATTGTGCTTTAGAATTAATTAGTTCACCATTCACAAACAAATACAGATCATGCCCTCTAAGACAAGTTTTTAAAGAATACCTATTCCAAAATAATTTTGCCTCCAAATGTGATCTGTTTTCACATTTAATATCCATAGTGGCAATTTTCAAAATCCCTTTTCTGTGATTGAACTGTCAGGATGATTTCTAAAATATGGAAAATTAGCCAGGAAACTTTCATTTGGGAAACACATCATTATCTGGCCAAAGAGAAAAAATGCCAAACCAGGGCTGTCACACAAAGTTCAAGATTAAAAGGAGTCCCAGCAGAATTCAGTGAATTTCTATACATGTTTTTTCACAAACTAAACACTTTGAAGAGACATTCCTTTTTTACATCATAAAATTGGAGTGTTACCAGCATATACATATACAGTAAGCAGCAAAGTGATTCAACCTTAGCTGAATGTCTTTATGTCTAAATGTCTGTTTGGCTGAATTATGAATGTGAATAGTCCACAAGGGAAACAAAATAACTACTTTTTCCTGAAATACAAGGGCAGCAGACCCATGTAATTTTCTTTGTAACAGAAAAAGACAATGGTCAGATTCAAGCAATCTCAGCTGCTGTCTAGGAACAGATTGGATGAAGAGATCAGATAGTCAGAACCAGCTCTGTGGAGAGCTTGAGGGCTTAAGATAGTGTGATTTGAAAAATCTTGGTACCCCGTCTGCACATTGAAGAGCTTCATATTGCTGAAACCGGCTGGAGTGGAATGGGATCTCTGTGAGAATGTATTGCAGAGGTGTAGGTGGGAACGGATGAGCATTTAATTTCCTAACTCAAGAAATGCCAAACTAGGAAGAGGATGTTTCTAAATGAAAACTGCATGCAAACATGCAAGAACATGCAAGATAAAAAATTTCCATTTCACCAAGCAAAGACAAAATGTTTAGCATTCAATAATTCTTTTTTTGGTCTAAATAGAAAATCATATTGCAATTAGAAAAACATGTTGCTTTCTAGTCCATTGCCATTATGAAGACCCTTCTTGTAAGATTAGCCAGGAATTAATTTGGAATTTATTAAACTGTGTGGGGGGAAAAAGAGGGTGATTCACAATTTTAAGTCTAAAATTGTGAAAATTAAGTCTATCGCCACACAATTCTGTAAGATGTAAACAAATTAAACATCCATTCTGTGCTCCAGTACTCGTGAGAAATCTCAACAGGTGCGAAGGCACTGTAGGATTGTTTATCAAATTAGCTGTTAACCCTGTATAACTTTCCAAAGTCCTCTTTGCAAGTACACAAATATGTTTGTGGGCTTACTGACAATGTGTGACCGTTGCAGTTCCACACGGGCTCATGCCCTCGCTGCTTCACCCCGCAGGTTCGTCCCGCAACACCTGGGGTGCAAACCCAGGTCTCCGGCGTAACGCAACGGAGAACCAGCTGAGTGAGCTACAGGAGACATCCCTCAATCCAGGCGGCTGAGGTCCCTGCTACGCGCAGGGAGGGTGATGATGTCACCGTGTCCAAACTAGCTCCGCTACAAATGTCTTAATAAATATGTATCTACAGTTGTGTTCAACTGTGAAAGCAGGTCTGTCACATACTCCCATGCACCATTCAGTCAGCCTCTGTACAGTAGCAGCAGACCAGTTCTTTGTCATGTGCTCCAGTGAGTCTGGCTTGTGTAGTTGTAAAGGGTAATCAAGTAGCTTGTTCTGTACGTGAGGCTGTCACCTTCATGTCAGTGAGTGGAGTACCAGGTCCTGTCACACTGTATCCCAGCTGTGGCTCAGGTGTCCTTCCTCATTGCGGTGGGTCTCTTCGATTCAACAGCTGGTTCTCCCCCCCTCCTTCCACCACCCTTGACCGGCACAGTCTCCATGAAGCCCCCAACATCAATCATCATGCAGGGGGCTGACAGGGCTGTCCAGAAGCATTTGGCGGATCCATTGCCGTAGAGTATTTCCTCTTCTGCTAGAAAGTGAGGATGCAGAGAGCAAGCCATGCATTGCAGGCAGGTGGACTTTATTAGGGTCACTGCACAATGAAGGACAGCTCATTAAAGAGGCCCACAGCTGTGGCTGTGACTTTTTGTTGCTCATTTGGCCATATAGCCCAATCTGACCGTTTATTGAAGAGACGCTTCTATGAAGGTGAAAATTCTATCTGTTTGGGAAGTCACTGCTACTGTAGACATTGGCTTTAAAATCAGGTGTGGGTTTCAGCCAGGAAGGAGGTGGATCAAGATGTTGCGGTCTGCACCTTTTTTTGCTCTTGCTTAAATTTGCTTCTGCATAGCCAAACACAACCATTGTGTGCCCCAGAATTACTTCTGGAAGCATTTCTTCATGCAGGATCTGACCATCCATAAATTAAGGATTAACAAGATAGTTATTTCAGTCACACTTTGTTTTATATTCATCTCTCAGTTTTGCATGTGTTGGAGCTCCCTGAACACGTTTCTTTCTATTCCCCAACAGCTGTGGACTTGGTAATGACTGGATTTCATCCTTCACCCCCAAGCAGCTCATCAGCAGTAGAGCACTCTGACAGCCACCCACTCACCCCTTAGTTATATGCAGAACACTAGAAGCCCGCCTGGGGTTTGACAGATGACTGTATATTTGCAATATATTTAAAAGTTATACTGAGTATTCTCTCCATGCATGGCCAGACCACTGCTGGTTTTAGAAGTATGAGCTCTTCGGTGAAGGTTCTAGCCTACTCTTTTTCAGATTTCTTGGGCCTTTAGAGAGGAAATGACAAAAAGAGGATACCTGAAGAAAATTGTAGTGAAACATCATCTTTAAATTCTGCTCACAACACATGATGGATAAGATTCCTTAAGATCATTTGTCATATATGAGGGAAAGAGAAAAACAGAAACTGCTCCCAAGTTAAAAAGCCAGACACTTATTGATTACACAGCAAAGAGAATTTAGGTTTCTGAGTCTTAGGAATAGTGAGCAAATGTCAAAAAGATGGAAAGATCATTAAATCAAAAACCTCACAAATTCTTGTCTAATGATGGAAAAGTTTGATTTCAAAAAGTATTCCGCAAGCAATTCTTCACAGTTTTGTTGCATACACTTTAAATCCATGTATGTTTCGAGTCATATTTACCAGACTAAAAACTGTTTAATTTTTCAGTTGTAAAGGAGAAACTACTACTGATCACAATAAAAAATCATGGCTGCTTTTGAAACCAATGAAACAGGCATTTTACTATACAGTATACGTGTATATTTTCTAAGAGACATATGTATGTATGCCCATTTCATGGTCATGCTGACCAACTCTAATACGGAGGAAAGACAGCTGCTGACTTTGACTATTATATGCAAAGTAGAATTAGAAGTTAATTAAGACGGTTCTGCTTTTCAGCATTGTGAAATAGTGAAAGCTAATTAATATTTACTTTCCCATAATTTAAATTCATAGCAACTGCTCACTCTTTAAACAAATCACGACCTTGAATGGTTTTCTTTGTAAGATACATATAAAAAGCCTTGAAAAGGTATTCACCCCTTCCAATGATATGCCATCCATCCATCTTCGAACTGCTTCATGCAATTCAGGGTCGTGGGTGTGCTGGAGCTTATCCCAGCAAACAACGGGTACAAGGCAGGATAAACCCTGGGTGAGACACCAATCCCTCCCAGTAGACACAAAGATACTCACACACTCACAAAAGGCTCAGTTTTCCCAGAAGCCAATTAACGTACCAGTATGTCTTTGGACTGTGGGAGAAAACTAGAGTACCCATAGGAAACCCTGGCGAAATGTGGGAGAACATACAAACCCAGTGCATACAAAACTCCAGTTCCGGAATTGAACCCAGGACAATGCTAACCACTGTACTATCATGCAAATATCCCATATGGAATTAATTATTAATGATGTATGTGGACGTTTTAAAGTGAATATTTTTCATCAAAACTTGAATGGTCAAACAACACTTTTAAAGGTCATAGAAGTAAGACATCAGCAAAAAATGCAACAAAAAATCTACATGTACATAAACTATACGTATGTAACTCTATATATGTTATACAAATAATGTAATCTCTACATTAGAAACACAAATTCACATTTTGAGAGACATTTTAATAATCATTCAGTTTGGCATGTAAGGAGATGCTAGGAGGACATGCAAGGACAAGATCCGTTTTAAGGCATTAATTCATCTCTGTAGCAAGAATTCCATGAAACATGACATAAAGGCACAGTTTTTGAACAAGCCTATTTTAATTTGCCTAAAGCTGAATGAGTCTAGCCTGTTGCAGACTACAGAAAGTTTGATTACTAGCCAAATCTTATAGCTGTCAAAAGTTGACACAGTGGGTAGCTATGTTGGAGTCAAACATTTTTGCTGTAGGGAAATGGTTTATATAAATATTTCACAAAATCTGCACCCAATGTACTTTTATAGGACCACACCAAGACTATTAGGTATGTTTCCTCTTCCATCTGAGACATGTGTTAAAGAGGGGAAATGATAGACAGATTCATCTGTGAGATACCATTAAAACACTGATAAATGAGTCCTTGGGGAGTGAAAAATGAACAGAGAAAAACAGATGTTTCTCTCAGGAAATGGGACTTTTTTAATATTGAAAAAAAGGAAAGAAAAATAAACCTCTAAACTGTTAACAAAATATTATGTTAACTTTGAAATATCGATCTGCTAGTGATAAGGAAATATAGTTTTCTTCTTGGTTAAAAATTCCCTTATGGCAAACACCACTTGTGATCAGTGCTTTCTGGAATGGCAGATTTTCTGCTATTGCATTCTAAAATAACAAAAAAAATGTCTGTGGAATGTGTCTGTCAAAAACAAAATTAGGCCCCTGCAACACAGAGAAATATAAAATCTCAACTTAATTTTCTAAGCTGTTGTTAAGGTTGGAACACCATAGAGATTTCAGAATATATGAAAACCTAAATCCTGAATGCAAGAGACACAGAAATCACAACAGTGTTCATTCAAAGGTAGTAACTTAATAATAATAAATTTAGCTCCCTTTTTAATTTTAGATTCTTTAGTCTGTTCTTCTTTCCATGGAACAATCTTTCAACTGGGCAGAAGAGATGAAGCAGGACAAAGACAGCTTCCTTTCAATGATATGGTGCAACTATCATTAAAATTCATAAATAATTCTCACACAAAAGATTTACTTTCAAAGGAATTCATGAAGCCGACTCATATCTGGCTCACTAATTGTAGTTCATGAGCTAGTTCTTCAAGCACTCAAATACCAGCTACTGAATGACATCATTTTCATGGATGCCTTAACCAGAATATGAACAAAAAGGTTTTTCTTCAGTTTTTTTTTAAACACACTCTGATTTTTGCCCACATGAAAAGATGGCAGCCCACATTTCCGACATGGCCGTGCCAACGTGAAGTCGGCGAATGTGAACTAAGGGAATTCAGGGAAGAAGGATGAACCTGCATTTGACTCACACTTGGTCCTATTATACGATGACATGCTTCATTTCCTACTGCTGACCAGCTCAAAGTGACTGATTCATGGCTCATGTCAACTTATATCCATGATGTGCTCATAAAATATGCGAGTAAGATCAGCAGCAGAAATTAGCTGGGAACAAGGACACATAACCAAATAGATTAGCAAAAAAAAAAAACAGTACAAAATATCCCACTTACAGTGTATGTTTTTGATATTGTATATTCAAGGTTCAAGATTCAAAATTCAAGATTGGAGCTTGTTTCCCACAAGGAATACTTCAGCCCATGGTGTTCCATACCCCCCATCATATAAAAATAAACATGTGCTGGACCTCACTGGAAACAAGATGAGGCACCTCAGTTTACTTCTCAGCATAAATAATACAACTGAAACAAACCAGCCTGCCCTTGTGCAGCTGTTGTGGGTAAGTTTTATTAGTTGTCGTCTGACATTTTGCTCCATTTGTGCAGTAATGAGCATTCTCTTCCTGAGTAATGGACCAGGTAAGACTGGGAACGGTCCCTCTTTATGGACAGGCAGTAAAGTATTAAGTTACTGTGCCATTAAACTGATGGATGACCAAACGAGTGCAAACTGTGTGACTACTGGTTGCACAAGAAATTCAATTGCAAAACCTGAACTGAAATAAAAAGGTGAGGAGAAATGCATTTTTTCTCTACATGAGCTTTATGATCAGAAAAGAAAATATGCACATATATTTCAAAAACTGAATTTAGTAATCACAATAAAAGTATATGGAGAAATAAGACAGCAGTCATCAAAAGAGAACTAATAATCACAATCACGGTTCACAAGTTTGACAGTTTTCATTCAGTTGCATAGATTAAAAAAAATAGAAAATAGATTTTCTAATCTAAATCGACTGACGTTTCAAAATATCTGTTACTCAATAATAACTGCAAAAATAGAATGGCCAAAAGAAATCTTCTCTTTCGGTCAGACTAAGGTATGAGAGTTTTTCGTAAATCCTGTATTTCATGCAGTTTTAAGCAGATGTGTAGTTGTGGTAGGACAAACTTTCCACCAGACTCTAGAGAAGTCCCTTTATACTCCCAAGGCACAGCCAGCCTACCGAAAACTACTCAGCATTGCCATATATTTGTGCTGTTGTGAGGCGATAAGTTAGTTGTGCCGAAGGCAGAAGATGGACTAAGTGGTTAATGGCTCATTAGGTGAGGTCCTGCCCAAGGAAAGGCTGAGGCATTGCCTACAGGGACTGAGTAATGAGGACAGGCCAGAGGCCCTTAACTTCCCTTGGTCATTCTCTGTAAACTTTTAGTGGAATATGAGGAGGCCTTTTTGGGGTGCCTCAGAAAAGAAGGGGTCATATTAACCAGAAGGCAACGTGAGCCTAGACTCATTAAAGTACTTCCCCCTGGGGAGAGGTTACATGGGGAGAGTAAGATGGTTAGTGGGCTCAAGAATATTATTAGTTTTGGACATGTTTAGAGAAAACAATTACAATTTAGAAATCTGAACTACCTTCAGGGGAAAAGACATGTAGTTGGAGAAAAAAATATCCATAAAGATGAATCAAACTTTAAGACACCATGCTTACAATGAGAAGTCATTTGCTTAAGATTTGTTTTGCCTAGCCTTAATTTATACAATTCCTCTCGACGGGCATATTAACAATTAACAGCTATAGATTATGATGTATTGCAGATCTCTACACAATTCTTAAAAATTACAGCTCTTTTCATCTCATTTCTTTTAACATTCCTCTTGTTGAACATATTGCTGCAACCAAAACCTAAATACTAATATAGGTTTTCACAACATAATGTTTCTGAAATCTTGGTATATATATATGTTAATGGACACAAACTAGGTCCAAAACAAAATTGTATAAATAAACGAGTATCTTCTACTTGTAGGATCATTTTACATCTCACTGAGATTGTCCCCCTGAAAGCTGCCAGATGCTTCTGTATACTTAGTAAGAAACACATGACTCTGAAAGACTTGCGCATGAGGCAAATGCTTCTTAAAGACAACAATTCATTCCAGGTTAGCATGTAAACAATATAACTTGTTAAATCCTTTGCACTCACTTCTTGCAAAACCAGGTTGCACAGACTAAAATGTTTTTTTTGGAGTGGCATAATTCTTCCCCCCCTTCTCTGACTCTGCAGGACCAAAAAGTGACTCCAAAAACAGCATTTAGTGACATTTAGTTAGTGCTGTTTTCAGAAACAATAAAACTAGTCATAAGGTCAAATAAAACAAAGTTGGAAGAAAGGGAATATATTTCTACAGAAACAACTGCGTGTTCAAAGCCAAGGCAAGCAGCTTATAATATGTTGTGAAAAGAATATGAATCCATTTGGTTATAACCTTAGGCCAGAATCCAAATGAGCCTTTGCTGGTTCATTTTGAAAAGGAAATTCACACTCACATACACTCATCTTCATGCAGGGATTGTGGCATGCTATTAAGTTTACACATATGGTAGAAGTATACTGATCATTCCTGAATCACCCTTTGTATTGAAACAGGAGTGTACATTGGAACTAGCAGCAATACTAGTAAGTAATTTTAGGCAATCTGAGTCATTACACAGCATGATCCAGGCCACAGGACTATGATTACTTCATGATTAAGGTATGCAGTTTTTAGCCAAATGGAAAAAAATGTGGATATTTTTAAGATTTCAAGAGAAATATGTGCACTCAATTTACTGAGGCAGAGTAATTAAGATGTCCTGTATGATTATGCTTGTAATAATGTCAGTAATATACTGTATGGTCTTATATAAATGAGATATTAATAAGCATAGCTTGTTAATACTGTACATACTACAAAAGTATTGGTCTAAAAGCAATGGATGCTTCAAATTTATCAGCCTAAGAAAGTGGAGCAATTTGTAAATCTGTCATTTATAAATAAATAATACATCTCTATTTTTTCAGTAAATACAATCTAATTCCTGGTTATAATTCTATTACACATTTCATTTTTATTCTTTAGCTTGCATTTCTCAAATTTATATGCCTTTTTAAAAAAGATTTAATCTTAAATCACAAAATTAGTGTTTTAGTTTTAACTAGATATCTAAAAAAGGTGTCTAAATGTTTCTCTTCCATACTTACTGAAGTTCCTTTATGTCTCTTTCTGTCAGTTGGTGAACATGGTGATGAGCTACAGATGTTCTCCATTAAACTCTCTGAGCCTCAGAAAAAGAAATAGGACTTTATCCTAAATATGCCCTTATTATTATATTTATTATTGTGAGAGTCATTACAAACCATAGATTAAAGACAGTTCTGAAAAAGCTCTAGTCAATATTTTTTTGTAAATGCTTGTATTGTTGATTTTATCATGTTTATTTCATTAATAGTAGTTGCAATGTTATTTTAAAAAGATTGAAACAAGAGGCATTTGAATATTCCTCCAAAAATATTCCCACCATTCCAACGGTATATCTGTTTTTTTTATTACAAAATTAAGACATTTACATTTAAATTTCTAAACGGAATGTTTTGTTTAGTCCGTGAAAGATCAAACTGAAGACTCATAGTGTAGGATAAGCTACAGCAAATGTCAGCAAAACAAAATAAAATGTTGATTACAGAGGTATTCAGAGCTGTAAACTCTATTTTCGGTGGCAGCACCTTTTGGCAGGAATTACAGTCCCAGGTCTACCAACTTTGCACTCCAGATTAGTGCAATCTTTTACCATGTTTCTTGGCAATGTTTCTCAAGTCAGGATTTTAACTGAGCCACTCCACGACATTCACTTTCTTATTCTTAAGCTGCTCCAGTGTAGCTTTGCCCTTGTGCTTTGGATCATTTTCCTTCTGTACGGTGGAAACAGACTGAACATATTGCTGAATGATGCATATCTTCACCCGTTTCAACTGGACTCACTGTGGCCCTCACCTTCAGTGTCCTCCTTGCTTGCCTGCTTTTGGATGGACAGACTGTTCTAGGCAATGGTTGGCTGGTATAATTAATACATCTTCCCCTTCTTGCTTGAGCAGACTATTCTCACTGTGATATTCAGAGACTTGAAGATTTTTGTACCCGTCTCCTGAGCAGTTACTTTATCTCAGACTTGCTTTAAAAGCTCCCAGATGTTCACGGCTAAGTCTTCGCTTGAAATTCACTACCTGACCAAGGAAACCTCACAGAGATGGTGTTTTTATTTTGAAATGAGGAGAGCCATCAGTATTGCACACAGACAGAGGTCATCCCACTAATAGTGTGACTTATTAAGATAATTATGTGTGCTTCAATTCATTTGCCATAGCATAGGATTTGAATTCTTACTTATGACTTTTTTTAACTTCCATTTTAATTAGCTATCTTGTTCTTTTTATTTTTGCTTGGACTGTAGAGTAGGTTGTGTATATAATAAATATTAACTGTTACTTCAAAGAGTTATGCCTGGAAGCTTTAAAGCAACAAAATGTGAAAACTGTACAAGGGTCTGAATATTATTGCAAGATAACAACTGTATAATTGTACAGTATATAAATTCAGTTCTTAATAAGCTGTGAAATACTGTAGGTTTCCAGTGTAAATAAATCTTTTTCTTTTTTTGAAATGGCTGAAGCAGCTCCAGAAAGCAAAAAGCCACATCACCTGAATTTCATTCCCGTTTGGCAGTCTTTTGCAGTCCCCTCCTCTCCCAATAACTCCGCTGTTCATTCAGCTTGCAGTAATTTGTAACAGACTGCAAGACCTTTGCTGCTGATATGTAACTGTTTGACAGGAATTGCATTGTTTTGAAGACTACCTCGCAGAAAGGCTTTTGAGGTCTTCTGCTGCCAGCGTATCATGTGTGCCAGTGGTATGCATATGAGTTGACATAAGAAAGAAACTTAATTCCATTGCATAGACCTCACACGCCAGTAAGCTCTTCAGCTAGACTCACTGTCTTGCCATTTTAAATGTTTCTTCTCACAGTACTATTCTTATGGTTATTACTAATATTGTTATTACGAATAAGAATAAAAATAGGAATAAGAGAATATAAGAATAAGAATAAGAAAATATAAGAATAAGAATAAGAATAAGAATAAGAATAAGAATAAGAATAAGAATAAGAATAAGAATAAGAATGAAGAAGGATGCTGTAGAAGTATCAATAAAGTTGCAAGTATGCATGACCTTTTTACTTTTTTTAGTCTTATCCAGGAGGGAAAATCTAATCTTGTTAGTATCATCATTAAGCCTGGTAGACAGCAGAATTCTCACTGCACTATTCCTGAGGTCAACAAGCAGGGAAAGCTGTTAGAGCCTCAAGGCTTTTTGAGAGGATTTCCTCCTTTCCTGACTGCAAGCTGTCTTTCTTTCTGTACCTGTGGTGTGTGTCTGGGTCAGGCTGGTGACAGGGATGCACAGGTCTGAAGAGGAGGGCGACAGGCTGGGCAGCTCAAATTGCTGACCTCCCTCAGGGCAAAACATAAAGATGCCCCCACCGAGTGCAGAGTGACACTCGCACCCTTTACCTCTTATCTGTCCAGCTGCATTTCATTCCAAGGAGGTGATGAAAAGAAATGTCAGATTTTCATTAAAGCTGCCCCCAGCAAAGGTCAAGCAGTGAATGAAGGCACAACACTGTGTACTTTACTAATTGGGCTATCTGCATAGTGATTAATTAGTGATGTGTTCAGACACCTCACACCAAATATGGTGTATCCTGAGGGCAGGTGCTTCACAGGGATTCATTTAAAGCATAATGAGAATATGATAGCAAAGACAATGAAGCTCGCAGTCTGTCAGTCTCTCTGACAGTAGGGCAAAGCACTACATTGGGATTAATTCAGCAAAAATGCAGCAAAAAGTGGAGACAAATCAGGTCTCTGGAGCCTTTGCTCAGATTGTCTTCCAAACCCAGAAAAGCAAAAAAACAAACAAACAAACAAACAAACAAACATATTGATAAAGCTAGAGGTACCTCAGGCAGAAATGCATAACACGTGGATTTGTTTAGCACTAGTAACAGTGGAAAATAAATTGAGCCTATACTCCCAGATTGTTTCTTTTCTGCATTTACTCAGCTAAGCATAATTTCCCTCAATTCCCTCAATTCAGACTCCATCTGAAAGTTTACAATTTTGTTTTGAAATTTCCATCCTATCAAATAAACAATAGACAGATTTCATATGCTCCTTTCCTGACTATCTGTGGAGGCCCAACGAATTTCATCGTTGGCTATTTCTTCTATTTTTTGTTTTGGGTTTTCACATTCATTAACTAACAGCAATGGGTCTGTGATCCTTCTAATCACAAAGGTTTTCTAAAAAAAACAGCAGGACATTCTGTAGACATTTTTACCCCCCTTAGTTATTTGTAAAATGTGTCTACATGTAAACCACCTCAATTGCATTACAAAATATGTTTGATTATACTGTGTTTTCTGTAATGAAGATATGTCTTTATGTTTTATTAATGAAAATATTCCCTTGCACTGTATAGATTTTCTTTGTTTCTGTTGAAGAAATCCATATCTCGTATTCAAGGAAATCTGCCAAGAAGATTGACTATGTTTCCAAGGGGTTCTTCAGAGAAAATGGGTTTGGGAACAAGAACCATAGAAAAAGCCACTTTGCTTTTTCATAAAAAACAAAACAAATATAAGCAACTAAACATTAATTTAATCAATAGAAGGTGCTTCAAAGTCTTTCTTATGCATCCTTCACTTGTTGCTTTTTACAATATTTGAGAACTTAGCCTTTAGGTGGATAGAAGGAAAATAAAATTATAAAAATGGAGGAACGGAGGTTGTTTCTTTTTGTATTCATTATTTCTTGCTGCTGTACATAGATTGAGCACAAAAAATGCTCCATAGCACCATCAAGAAAACAATTAATAAGCACTGGTTTCAAAACAACAGGCAAGTCTAAACTGGATTAGAAAAGTGTTTAGCCCAGTTGTCCCCTGCTTTTTTAATTCTAAAAATATACATAATTGATTTTTCCAAAAATTATTGATTGTAGTGTGAGCCGGTGAGAAAAAGTCCTGAAACTATTATATTTCTGTCACCAGAAATCATTACAAATAATAAGTACATTGCATACAACGCAAATGTTGAGTAGCTGCTGGCACTGCCTCAGGCAAACCACATGTAAATATCCCAAGAGTAAACCCATATTTATCTAATTCTCAAGATTGTACATTATAATCATTAGATCTGATCACTAGGGTAGACTGTCTGTGCATCCTCAGCCACAGCTTTCAGCCACACTGCTTATAACCCATTAGCTCCAACCACGAGACCACAATCTCCAAAACTTGTTATACTGCTACACTTTCTACAGCACTTAAGGATAGCAATGTGTTCCTTTCTTTCATATTATGGCTTAGTTGTAATGTACTTGAGGTTTTGGCTCACACAACTCTACTTGGCAAGAGTTGAACAGCTCTATATATTAAGATTATTTTCATATAGAAAAAGGAATATATAGTATAGTGTGTATTGCAACACATTGAAAGCCCACCCACCCATAACAATGCTGCTGTTAAATCTTAAACTACTACCTCCCACTACTTTAACAGTCCCCTTGTCTTTTGTCTAGTTATCAGGTTTCGTTTTAAAGAAGACATAAACACTAACAATTAAGCACATAAAGAGGACAAGTGATTTCGTAAAATTAAGAGCAAATTAAGAGCCACAGACTTGGCAACTTCTTAATTTGGATGCAGTAGCTTTGAATTTCACGAGGTTATTGATTGAAAGGTTATTTTGTCCAGCAAAATTCCTGCCCGAGCTTTCCATATGACTCACTTAAAATATCTCACCCATTAAGTTGCCATGTGCTTTCTCACTGGAATTGCAGGCATATTGTACATTTTAAACAAAAACACTTTAACACATGGACATTAGAAAGGGTAGTTAAAAACATGGGTGTCTTTTTGGACTTGTCCGTATCCTAGGAATGAGCCATTCTGTCTCCAATCCTATTCATGAGAGACATTAGATAGCTCACATCTACATGGTGACTCTAGTCATTCACACTCAGGTCTCGGTTAAAAGAAAGGATTATTTTAATATCCATTCATCTTTTAACAGAATGGTGTCCATTCTCAATCTTTACTGTGCAGCCAAAAGGTTTTTGCATTTTTCAATTCTTCATGCCTCAGTTACACACTATCGTAAGCACACACGTGAGCAATCACATACATCCACACGCGCACATATGGGGTCCACATGTATGAGCTACACAGAGCTGTCATACTGATGCATTCTCACGGTGCAAACACTTCACTGCAAAGTACTGTAATACAGGCTAGCCCACCCCTGGGAAGCACTTTTGGGTAATTGCAGCAGTTGACAGATGTTCACAGATGTGACAGATGCATGCTTTTTAGCTTTCTGAGGGTCTCTTTTGAAATTAACTACAAAGATGAGAAATGTTAAAAATGATTTAAAATAAGAAAATGGTTGGTATGCTCTGGCTGACAGCAATGTTGGCTCCTCTCAGAGACGTGAATTTAAGATACTGAACTATTCATCTTAGCCGATGGTTGTAGTTGGCATTTGAGCAATTAATAAATGTTAATTGAGCAAATCTGAGTGTATTACTTTGGTGAAAATAAGACAGCAAGCAGCACAACACAATCTTAAAAAAGTATGCCAGCCATGAAGACAATGGAATATTAAAAATAAACCTCCAGTTACAGGGCTAAAATAAAGCTTAATTTTGTTAAACTAAGCACAATTCATGTGACTTTCTGTATTTTCAATCTAAGTACTTCTGATTTCTATCTAATTGTAAGATAATAAAACTATTATTTTTACATTTATGGTACTAAAGTGTACCCAATATGTTTAACAGTTTATGACAATATTCCTGCTGTGTTTCACATTGTAAAAACATATGGAATATGTAGCGGTTTACCTTGTTGAAAGTGGGTAATGTGTGATTATGGTTTATAAAGTTTATATTCACATACACAGTCCTTCTCTGAAATTCCATTAATATAGACAGATGGAATCACACAACTCCTAGATTACTGTAGTATGAATTAGGATTGGAGTTCAATGTTCTGTAAATGCAAACTGACACATGAAGGAATGCTTGCTTCCCATGAATGCAATAGGATATCCTATGTTAGCAACTTCTGCAAGTTCCATTATATCACAGGAAGTGAAAACAATGTTTAAAAAGATCATCAGCTTCTTTCCACATAGTGTTCATTAAACTTCACGGGAAATAACCGCAGTTCCAATATGTTCAGCGTGGGTCAGGAGACCACTATTTAAAAATACTTCAAAGTGCATTCTCAAAGCCATATGAGCACCACTCCAGTGTTGGGCCTCCAAGCAATGTATGCACATTCTCAGCATGAGGCCTGAGGAATTGAGTATTTGCTTGCCCCGAAGGTATAGAATTAAGGCTCAGAACAGATTACAGAGCATTACAGCATTTTACAGATCTAATAGAACCAGTCCCTCCCTTTCTAACTGCATAATCCTACCTGAAAAGAAGCAGAGGATGCACCTGGTTAATCCTTCTCTTACAAATTTTTTGTGGGTTACAGGAGTGACCATCAGTAATGTTTAAATCCTATGTTTAAGACCCATCTACGGTACGTAACGGAGAAAGCTCTGAATGGAGGGCAAAGGTGGAAGGAGCTCACTAATATAATACCATCATCATACTCTTATTATTGCTACTACAGGTAAAAAAAAAATAACAATTACTATTTCTACTGATTGTGCCAAAAATGTTATTCTGCATGAAGCAGTTAGCTAATTTTAGATAATTCATAGAAAACAATTTAACTCTTTAAACTGTCAACCTTTTTTATGGGAAGAGGAATGGTTTGAGGGTCTGGTTTTCTAAAATACATGTCATTGTTTTGAAACAATTTTTTACTACTGTACATCAGTATACTTATTCCATATGCCCACTTGTGTAGCTATTTGAATTCATGTGATTGCTTTCCATCCAGATCAGATAATGGTCCATTCAAGAGCTACCAAGAAAGAGACCATTTAAACAAGGAAGCCAAAAGACAGTTGTTGTATACTGTACATGACAAGTTAAGGCTCTGCAAATTCTAACAATTGTCACTGTTGTGCGATAAATCATGCAATCAAATGATTTAAAAAAACTAAAATTCCTGATATTAGTTCTCTCTTTTAGTGAACATCATTATGAATATCGTTTTACAAGACTTGAAATGATCTAGAGGTTAATATATATTTTGACCATTGTGAGTAACAATGAAATTGAAAATTGCTCCATTATTTATGCATACTTCTAAATGTCTTTTCACAACTTCTGTTCAGTGCACCTGCCTTTGAAAATGGAGAGTCCTCTCTTCTTCAGTCTGGCAATCAGTTCTGCAGTCATTGACTCAGACTGTCGTCGGTCTGCGTGTAACCTAATGTACTGCTAGAGAACTGGGCAGGTAGTCAATCTTCATTCTCAAAATTCCTTCAGTTCAGACAATGGCACCTTTCACCTCTCATCACTACTTCCCTATTCCCTTGATTTCCTGTGTCTCGTTAACAAAACTCTGGGTCAAGTTTGGCTCCGCCATGCCCCATTCCCTGATGCTGTAAAAAAGAAAAAAAACTCTCTCAGATCAGGTGCCAGTTAACACAGTACCAGCTGGCACAGGGCCAGTACGTGCCTTTGAACTGTTCAGCTCGAGACAAACATCAGAGTGCAAGATGGAAAAATAGAAAACTTTTTTCAGGCAAAGATAGCCTGCTTAAGAGACTGGGAAACAGAGAAAAAGATAGTCTATCTGTTGAACAGAGGGCTTTGTGAACTAGGTTCTTTGGAGTGCACCATGCGAACACGCTCTTCATTCTTGTGCAATTGGATCGACGATTTGAGGCATTGACTTACCCCGAAGGAAAAAAATAAAAAGCTTCTATAAAGCTTTTTTCCGGCTGCTTTGGGCTTCTGGCTCAGAGGGAAGACTCTCACTGCTAATTAGTGTCAAGACACCAAACAATGTGCAAACATAAAGACACAAAATTTGAAAATTCCCTGTGGCACCACTCTACAGAAAAGCAGGGAGGCAGGGTTGTATGGAGATACAGTAGAGGAGATTTGTGTGCAAAAGAAAAAAGAGAGAGGGAACAGATATATACTGTATGACATACAATTGCCTATACAGTTAAGAAAAAGAAGGTGCTGTTTTAGAAAGTTAAACTGATAATTATGGTATTTTACATAGATAAAATGATTAAGTCATTCACATAAATAGTTGTAATGTACTAATTCTTCATGAACTGGAAACATTACAACATAATGATTTTTTTTTCTACTTTAAAAATGCTTGGTACAGAAAGACTGGACTAAGAGGTTTGTTACACACTTCCATTACCCTCTGTGTGAAGAGGTTCCTTGACCACTTGTATACCTGCACTGTACCCAGCTACTGATACTGATATTGATATTAAAGAAGTCCCCTGGATTGACTTGGTCAATGCCTTTCTGCACTGTAAAAACATGAATCAAGTCCTCGAGCAATCGTCTCTGTTCCATGCTGAGAAGATTCTATTCCCTTAATCTGTCTGCCTATGGCATTACCTTGATCCAGGGATCAGTCAAGTTTTGAACTGACTTTACAGCACCTATATTCTTCTTTCAATTTCCACAGCTGACCTATAGGAATATCAGCAGCAGAAACAGAAATGGTAGCCCTGGTTGATGTCTGCTTGTATTGTTCTTGATTTAAAAAAAAACATACTGTAGGTGAGAGAACCACTAGGGAACTGTGATTATAATATGGTGTGCTTTGTAGTATACTTTGAAACTGTAGAGGCTGAGTCCAAATCAAAAGTTTATAATTTCAGAAAAGCACACTTTGAAGAAATGAGAGAGCATAAGAGAAGTCAAATAGCTAGGACAGAGCTAGAATGTTGCGTACGGTATATAACAGCTGAAGCACAGAACAGATTAATCCAAAATGTAAGTAAATCAAAAGCTAAGAGATAGTATCCCAAGTATTTCAGCAAGGTGATCAAGACTGTAGTGAACAAGGATAAAGTATTTTATAAAATTATTTAAAAGCAATAGGACCCAGTTAAGGAAAATGAATGCTACGAAGCACAGTGCGAAAATGATAGTTGAAAGGGAAAGAAAGAGATGGAAAGGTACAGTATATTGGCTAAACTCAACAATAAAAGGTTCTTTTGAGTGCTGAAACAGCAACAGAACCAGAAACGATTAAACGAAATAATAGAAAACATCTAGACAATAAAAAAGAAATGGCTGATGTCCCAAATATTTCCCTCATTTGTTCTAAATATGTTTAACACATCAAACTACGAAATAAGCATTTTCAACAGCCTACCTCAGGCAGAATAAGGCTCTTTATCAAATAGTATTAACAGATAAGAGGCAAAAGTGTTTCAGGTACTAAAAGCACTTGAAGTTAATACACCTCCAGGTTCTTCATGGCATTCTTTCCATTGTATCTAACATACCAAGAGATTCTGTCTATAAGCCATTAATGCAATTATTCCAGCAGTTGCTCAAAACAGGTGTAGTATCCAGGAACTGGAGAATTGCTAATGTAGGGCCCATCCATTAAAAGGGTAACAAAACTTATTCATGTAATTGTAGACCAATAGGTCTGACTTCTATTACATGTTAGGTTATGGAGACAATAAACAAGAGGATCATTTATATAGAGTTATGATCCTTGGGAGGAGCCGTGGTAGCTCAGATGGCAAAGGGCGTCTAGCTCCTAACCGGAAGGTCTTGGGTTCAATCCCAGGTAGGGGCAAGAGATGTAGCTTGCTCTTATTCCTTACAGATGGTTCCCAGGTCCACTCAGCCTGCTTTCCAAATGAGTACTGGGGGTTAATCCTTCTGGGGGTAACAGGCCAGCCAGAGAGTGATGCTGACCACATCGTCTCCACCTCCGGTGATGGATGGTCCAGAAAAATGCTAGCCCTTGCCCCCCATTCCCCCCATGTGCCTTTATGGCCTGAAAAGGTACCTACAGTACCTACCTACCTATGATCCTTGTGAGGAAAGTCAACCTTGATTTAGAGTTGTTAGAGTTAACAAGCAACAGTAACGGACATACAAAGAACATACGTAGGATGTATTTAGCTGTTCGAAAGATTTCGCAATTCATAATAAGGCGACAAAATGATATCAGAATGGAGAAAAACGTTTGTCACGATGAAACAATTTCCCTCTGGAATAATTCTTCAACACACTTGGCTGCAAAAATACTGGACTAAAGAGTAAAGGAACCTTTCTGAATCTCCTGCGAATTGTTGATGACAGTGTTGGCAGTGTGGAAAACCCTGAAGAGTAAGAAATTAGAGACAAGAACTGAACAATAAAGTGAGATTAAGTTTACACTTAAATTTATTCAAACTGGATTTTTATTTCAGCATAATCAACACTACAAAGAGTGCCATGCTAGATGATTGATAACAGCACTATTTTAAGAAGTGCCTGCTTTATGTTCCAGAATATCAAAACAAAAACTTATTCTTATGGTAAGAAATACTGTCCCTGTATAATGTTATTTTTAACAAAGTAGACATATTGATATGTTCACAAATGGTAATTCTTAAACATTTTTTGCTATTGTATATTTTCTCAGTACATTGAAATAAATCTGCAAAAACATATTACCCTAGCTTTCAATTACAGGTAAAATCCACTGAAATGTCAGATGAAGAGAAATATATATTTTTTCTTTTTGTAGGCTGGGAATGATACAGAAAGAATGCAGAACTACAAATTTAAGCTGTCTCTTTTGCGGAACACTATAATAAGGGGAATCCTTCAGAGAGGATTAAAACTATGCAGCAACAGGCTGATAGGGCACCGAGTTTAAATGAAAGTGAATATCAGAAAAATCCCAATTCCTGCTTATAGAATGATTTCTTAGTGAAATGTTTCCAGTTTTCCTTTAGGTGAAAACAATTTGCCAATGTTTTTATTGAATTGTGTTACCACTGACTGCAATTGTCCCTTAATAATGCAGATGGAAGATTGTTCTAGAATAATTTCTACTCCAGAAATTAATTCCTTCAAAATGGGTGTATTTGATCTTCCAAGGACCCTACTTGGAGAGTCAAGGTAGATTTTAGAGCACAATTCCCAGACTTGAAAAACGTTTTTACAAAATCAAATGTCAGCACCCCAATGTTATCTTCCTTGATACATAGTTTGGAAAATTGACATTCAAAGGATATTTTTGATCTCTCACCCCTTACATACTTTGGAACCATGAATCTTTTTTTACCAGAGTCGATAGTATTTTTTTTTTTATTTTCTTGTTATAACATGTTATGAAACCAACTGGCAGAACTTATTTCCACTGGCAGTTTGGATTAGGCCTAATTTGAAAATGTCATTTTTTTTTTTTTTTTGGGGGGGAAATAAAATAGTCTTATTGTTAAATAAGCTAAAAGGACTTTTTCTTGCTTTAACCTGTTTGCATTTTGGCTTTGCCCCCTCAAAGAAAACAACATATTACACTACATTCATATTTTAAACAGCATTTAAACAGTTAGCCTGTTGTAGTCTGGACTGTGTGTGGATCACAAAGCAAGTGGAAGAAGTGCTGTAATGTGTGAAGATGACCTTTGTCTAAACTACAGTCCTGTGTTTAAATATGGGTTTTTGTTTGCATCCAATATTTTTATTTGAATGTCCATAAGCCTTTTGAAAGACCAGGGGCCACTTGTTCATTCAGAATATGGTAGTAGAAACCTGAATTGCAACAAAGCAAAATCTAATTTTATGTTATTTCATGTTTTTTCTGCTAAGGTTGCTGACAGATTTTGTTTTGATGACAATACTCGTAAAAGGCTTTGACTCTATATTAAATACATTACTGCAGCCATTGACGTGAAACGTGATTGAACCAGCCAGCATCATTCACATCAACAGCTGGGTGAATCCTAATCCATTTAAAAAGTGTTAGGAGAATGCACCACTCTAGTTAAATAGACTAACATAACTATTAAATCCAAATTTGAATTCAAGACACCTAGTATCACTTAAAATCTGAAAAAAGATCAGGATAAAATGATAAAACAATGAATTAAAAGATAAACATGATAAACAAATGGAACTAGATTGAACAAGATATTAAAGAATTAAATACAATTAAAAGTTAAATAGAAACATTGGTCAACAATGTAATTTTCCTAGAAATCTAAAAGCTGGACCTGAGTATGTGATGGAAACCTGTCAGTAGTGAAATGCAGTGTATCCCAGTAAAGAAAGCAATCAATGAAACTGGATGACTTTGGTGAACAACAAATTATCAGATATCTCTTTTTTGTAGGATATTGTGTAGGGTTTTTTCCACATTCTGTGAGTCTTTGGGGTTTGTCTCAGTCATATTCAGGGGCTACATATCTCTGAAAGAGATAAAAAAGGAAAGATTTAAAATACTGTATAAAAACCTAGACCTCTTCAAACCACAGCTGAAATCTAACAACTAAAATCTTATATTTTATTCTTATATACAATATTCTTGTACTGGCCACGCTGCCAATGTGCCTTCACTTTTTAAAAGCACAGTAACTGTATGTTATTGTGCCTTTATATGTAAGCAGTATGTGTCTGCTTTTGTAACAGTGGAGTAAGGGACTGTAAGAAGACACAGACAGGGACATGGAGAGAGTATAGTCATGTTTGAATAATGCCCGATTGCATTACTCCTCTTGATTTATAACACAGCAGCTGTCCTGGTAGGGTGCGGGCCCCACAAGAACTCAACACAAAAGAAGTGGGCTTCATTTAGTAACGTGATCCTCCTCTTACAAATTTCTCTGTGGGTTACAGGAGTGACCATCAGTAATGTTTAAATCCTACCTAGTAGGATAAAGACCCATCTACGGTACGTAACGGAGAAAGCTCTGAATGGAGGGCAAAGGTGGAAGGAGCTCACTAATATAATACCATCATCATACTCTTATTATTGCTACTACAGGCTTAAATAATAATAACAATTACTATTTCTACTATGATTGTGCCAAAAATGTGATCCTGCATGAAGCAGTTAGCTAATTATAGATAATTTTCCTTATCTGCTATACACATTCTAATGCAAACTACAGTTATCCTAGAAATTGATTTCTTTGTATAATTCACAGACTTTTTTACCCCATCTAGGTTTCCACTGTGTTCCCTCAAGCTGTGCTGGGCCTGTTCATACATGTTCATAGCAGTGAACTGTAGAAGTGATCTCAAATTTCAAAACGCGTACAAATTTCGCAAACATTAAGGCAGGTGGGAGACTAAAAACCTTGATTACATGGAAAACAGAAAAAGGGACGGTAGGGCTCTGCCTTATTTAAATGCAGTACAAAAGGATTACAGAACAAGATGGGCATTTCAGAGCATTGGTAAGACAGAGTCACATGAAATGGGTACAGAGATATTTATTTTAAACATTTACATAAATATACTGTAGTTTTGAGCTTGATTCCTCTCTCATTAGTCTCCACTGATACAGTATTTTGCATGTATTATATAAAATTTCTGCCTATTTAGACGTGTGCTTGGTTTTGCAATTAAAAACAAAACAAAATTGAACTTCTAACTTGTACTTTGTATTGGGCGTCAGCAACTTGTGAATTGTTTTCCATTTGCAACAGCAGTCTCAGTTTCTAATCGACTAACATCACAAAGGTGCTACAATGAGTCTTCCACTTGATGCTGCTGTCCTTTCTTTTTGATACAGGCTTCTGCTGAAAGAAGTGCTGTGGAAGAAGACAATTGGTTCTTCCACTGGAGGAGTGATGGCTAGATGTGACGCTCTCTCGCTCTGAGGTTGACTTACTTCTGCAAATCCTGTTCCTGCCAAACGTGGACCCATCCTCTCCTGCGTATGATCTTGGTGAAACATTCTTCCTGTTGACAGTGGTTCTCGGTTCCTTTTCTCCATCCAACTTGATGTTGACGAATTGTTCTGGCTATAGGTCAGGTTGGCCTGTCATTGGGTGTCTCCAGTTTAAGAAATGCTGACAGGCCTCTTTGGCTTTCTTGTCTTTCAGTTAGACTGCTTGATGCCAGAAAGCGATCAAGCTGCTTCAAGATTTGTTTTGCAGTCCAATCTGCCCGTTTGGCAGTCCTTTTAGCCTGTGGGTACCAGCAGCAGAGTGATGAAATTTGTATGTTTCCATTGAACCCTTTGTACTCTGCAGTGGTAAACTGCATTATTGTCAGTGACTAATTTATCCAATATGCCACAGTGTGCTACAATCTCAATCAAACTAAAAACTCCTAAGATCCTGGAATGACCAAGTATTTTGTGCCTTTTGCATTATAGCAATTTCCTGCCATAGACCCTTTGTCAATTGTGTTGTCATCAAGATTTTCTTCCTTTGGCTTAGCCTGTCAATTTAACAGAATTCAGATGTTAAAACTTATTTTAACAAGATCCAAACCGATGCCAGGCTCCCAACCACCATCTTTGTTCTTTTACAGGCCCTCATGGACTTCATCATTCCTTACAGAATCTGTTATCAGGTGCGTGACTGAAGACCCCCAAATTCTTCTTATGCAGTTAGCCATGTCAGTCTTGCTAGATTATTTCAGATTTTATACTTCACAATGCTCTATTTATATGGACAATGTCTAGTCATTTTGTTTGATGAAAACTTAATATACTGTACCTAAAAAATAGTTTTTTATATGTGGACTTGAATCACTTAATTTGGGCTCTGTATCTCCATGCATGGCTCAGGATGCTATGACAAAACCATGGCCAGGTAATCAAACAGGTAATGGGGAATCAACTGCAGGGAAAACTTTTCCACTTCCACACAGAAAAAATATATTTTAGTATCTCCTAATGTAGATGACCAAGTACTATTATTATTAGGTTTATTCGTCTAGTCTGTAGTAGTTATAAGAAAGTTTTATTTTTTATGTTTTACATTGTCCTCCTATATGAGAGAAATTCATATTATTAAGTGAAAGTGTCCTAAAGGGTTAATTTTACCCTCATATTTTTTCTAATTTTGATATTCCCTAAACATGAGCAAACCTCTAGGATTTTGTGAAGAACATCAAGCAGGAAAGAACCATATTTTTCTTACAAATTTTCTGGAAATAAGGGGATGTTATAATACCTACCTAGGTAAAAAACTAAGGACAGTGACTGACGAGGAATATAAAGTGTGTGGGAAGTTATTCTAGCAGCAGAGTCCAAAAGCATAAGGACGTATTTTGAAATGTATTTTGTATTTAAAGATAAAGGGGAAATTCCTAGCTCTCAAAATCACAATCTACCTACTGTATGTTTTAGAGGTCTTGAAAATAATTTAAATGTCCAAAATAGATCTAAAATATATTGATTAATGATTATACAGTAAATTGATTATGATAAACAATTCTTTAGTGTGAAATATGGAAGCCACATTCTGCCTGTTGATGGTGACATACTGTATACTTTTGTACAATCTGTAAAGTATCGATTGTGGTCATGAAAATTTTGTTTTATTATGCAATCTGTAATTCTGAATTCCGGTGTTTAAAAACTGTTTCAGCTCCAAGAGTGGTACTGTAAGTTTCATTAGACATTCCCTTTAATTTGCTTGAATTTCACTCACACTGCCAAAGAAAGTGGACAGGGACTTACCTGGAAGCCTTCAAAACTGCTTGATGTTTTTCTGGTTTTTACAATTATGTACATTTTCCAGTATCACAGATCTGGGAACCTACTGTATATAGTAGAATACAAATTGCATACAGTTTATCATGAATATTATTGCATTATTTATTGTGTTTAAGTTAAGTTTATGTCACAGGGGGCTTAACTTTAATTAGATGTTCATTTTTGAATGGTTTAACTTTTGATTTGTTGCAATACAGTACATCTATAGATGAAGACTGGAATGAATATTTAGCAGAAATTCCTTACTGTACTGAACCTTGATACAGTAAGAATACTTGTTCATAAACAGGAACAGGAAGAGTTTAAATTCCAATTTAGAAAGTAGAGGTCTGATAAATAATGATAAAGTTATTGAAATGATACCCTTTAATTGGCCACAAGATTTTCCTTATTACAGAACTGTTCCCTTGTATAAACCTGCATACTTTCCATGACTATTTAGTCTGTCAAAGAGATTATTCTAACTAGTTTCATATGGATCATAGAAAAAAAAAGGAATTATTTATTGACATTACCGAAAAGATAAAAATCTATTTCTTATTTTTTAAATGTGCCACTCACTAGAAAACTACTGCACATCAGATATAAAAATATCTATGAAGGTAATATAACTTGGAAAACTTGGAAAAGAAGAGCAGCGATACTTAATTTTTCTTGAGCTACAGTTACCTATTTCTTTGTGAAACATTATATTTAAGCTAAATGAACATCCATGAGACTATTTATGTAAAGACTCTGAAGCGCCATTCAGTTACAAATACACCCTCCATTTAAAATGAATTCCCACTCATGACCGAAAAACATTTAAAATCTTCAGAGGGATTTTTTTTCTGAAAACGAAACATTCTTAGGAATAAAAATCAATACGAGGGAGCAATGCAATAAATCATGAGAGCATGCTTAGCCTCATAGATTTCAAGAATAACTTCCTTCACATTTAATTATCTGGATTATATCCATTATTTTTCCAATCCACAGGGCCCACTTTATACAAATTTAGCATCATTCAAAATAATTAGTGAAAAAGTCAACCAGTGTAAGAATCCAATAATCAATCCTTTGTTCATTGTTGGTGTACACATAGAAGAGCTGGTGACATAAATATCCTCCATGTACTGTACATAGTTTTGAACACATTTTGAATATTAAAAACTATGTTTTAAACCAGTATTTAAATACATGCTACAGATTAGAATGGTAAAATATACTTTTTATAAGGATATTTCCATTCACAAATATTTCTCAGAGATCATTTAAAAAAATATAGTATCTCACACTAATAGCCTGTTCTTTCTAAGATATACAAAAATAAAGAATGTAAGAAGAATGGGAGTGATGTGAAAAACATAGTAAAGCAACAAGGGGCATAGCATACAATATTGTAGTTTTTTTTTAAATACAGGTAAAGTAATTAAAATCAACTGGACCTTACTTATTCAACATTTGTTATTACACAAAGCATACTGTGATAACAATGCAGATTTGTAGCATGAAATTAGGAATTATAAGATTTTACATTCTCAGGGATGTTAATGTCGATTATGAATACATACCAAAGCTTCATGAAATCTTTCATAGGAATTTTAATTGGCACTTTCTAGCATTTCAAATGTCTATTCAGTAGGTCACTACAGTATCCATAGTGAATACGTTAGTGAATAAATTATTTACATTTGCTATGGTGTAAATAATTTAAACCGACTTTTCTAGAAACACTTGTGTGGTAGTGCAAGTCAAATGCAAGATTATTTGAGGTGGATGGAGTTAGCCGGCTGTTGCCTTTCAAAACGTGTTGAAAAATATTTCTAATTTCCTTTCAGAAAAAAAAAGCACAAACATCTGTAGTCACTGGAGCAGGGGGGTAGTAAATCTGGCCCATAGAATGGTGATAAGCTTCCCTTAGGTCACAATATTATATAAAGTAATGGGTCAGACGTGATTCATTTCCAGGAAGAGTCTGCACCAAAACTGCAGCTCTTAGAACGAGCAAAGACTGACCTCTGATGCTCGTCTTGAAATTACAGCACCCCATCAACACAGGGAAGTGTAGGCAATTCACAGCCAAGACAACAGCTTCCCACACTTTTCAAACCAAGGGATGATAAATGAGAGGCAGGCTACTGTACAGTGCAGCATTATAAATATAGCTGAACCCCCTCAGGCCCACTTATTCTCGCTATTATTCCATAAAGCTGAGGTCTGGTTACACCTCTCCTGTAGAGCATTGCCGAAAACAGGGGCTATTATTGTCCTCATTACCACTTGAAACCTTCCAGGCCTCTCAGGATCACCTTCATTTTTCATAGTGGTGAGGACCCACACTGACAGTTTCAATTTATTTCCAGGGAAAACAAAGTCGTGGCAGCCGTGTTAGGCCAGGTGGAAGGCATGTTGCACCAAATGCAATCTTGAGCATGAACTTGTGCAATTTATTTCCAGCCATGCATCGATATGCATCTGTTGATCCTTGCTTTGATCTGAAAAGCTGAGAGAGGCTTTCTTAATATCAGTCATTTCTTTGATTGAGGTTCCATGTACAGCAGCTTCTATTTGGATCCATTCTTACAGGATGACAGGATTCTCCTGGAGCAATCTAAGGAAAGTACCTTTCTAAAGGATGCAACAATAGTGCCCAAAGCACTACTCTGCCATCAACATACTGCATTCTTTCATTCATATTATATCTATGGATGTGTGGGAAAATATTTATGAACAAAAAACAGATTCACATAGCTGAGATTGAACTTTTAGTTAACTGGCTTACAGACATTGTAACAAAAACTTGAGGAATATTTTCTAAGAATATAAGAAGTAAATTGCAACAGAAACAAAACAGTATTCTTCAAACTAAATTTTCTCTATGTATTCAAAAGATTTTGCATTTGACATACTGTATAACATTGATTGAACTAGGGAGCCAAGTCTTGCAGGAAGTTTGCTTATTTAATTAGTGACTTCCAAATTCATCTTCCTTCATTTTATGCATGAGTTGCAGGCCTTTCATATCACAAAATTTGTAATAGCTCCGACACCTTGTTTCCATTGTTCCCACGGCTGTCTCTGACAAGTGGGAATAATGTTGCTGAAAATGACACACTTATCTTGATTTTGAAAGTCACTTCAGACACCCTTTAGGCCTGAAATCATTTATATACAGACGGTTAATGCAGATGCTGATATGATTTGTAAAAGGTGCTAGTTTCACAGCAATGTAGACTGAAGTGCTCTTTTAAAATGCAGAACTGGAAAGGATGGATTTTACAACTCACAAACGGCACTGACAATTTCCCATTATAGCCCCCCCCCCCCATGGGAGAACAATAATAATTATGCAGGGAAATCTTCACCCTCACTGGCAGCTGATCAAACTGGGTACCTGAGATGAATACAATTTGCACAAAGGGAATGTTACACCTGATTCACTGATGACACTTTTCTAATTACTAATTGAGTGAGGGTTGCTTTATTCAAGCTGCAGTCAAACCTAAGTCCTTAATTGTGTGGAAAATTCACAATAGAGCTCATACAAGAATCAAAAAAAGAAACCTTGTGTTAATGCTGTACCTGTTTCTGATTTTTAAAATCTCGAAGAACAAGAGTAAATGTGCTACCTTCAAAGACAATTAATGTTCTCGACCTCCAGCGTGTTTATTTCTTTTGACATGTGCAGAAAGAGCTGTGATATTTTGGTCACCCAGCTACTCTGAGGTAGGTTTCTATAATTTACAGTCTCCATTGCACACACAAAAGTGGACAGTGAACTAAGCAGCTGCCTTTTGTATGACATCGTCTATTGGCATGGCCAGCAGAAGAAAGTGCCAAAATCATACCGATACACGCTACCAATCCTTCAGTCTACTTATTTTATATCTACTGTAGCTCACCTGTAGTCTTCATTTAACTGAATTTTCTGTTTCTGCAAACCTCTTTCATGTCTTTCATTCTAGATGGTATTCAATGGTGTTTTTGTATTCTGTGCAGAGTTTGCAAACGCATACAGATTTACAATTGAGAAGCTACAAGACAAACAGGTAAAACAATTTTTACTCATTGGGAACAAACACTTTTAGATTGGCTATGGAGGAATAAGAAGTTTTTAGGATGAAAATGCACAAATGGAGAAAACAGGAAAGAAGATCTCAATGCCCTGGTAAGATAAATAATTAAGAATTTGGGCAATATGATGAGATGGTGATTATCTCTACTGTCTTATTGGCCCAAGGTCCTAAATTTAATTCCTGGTTGGAGCACCTGTTTGTATGGAGTTGGCATATTCTCCCCATGTTCACATGGAGTTTTACCATTTGCCCTGGTTTACTCCTGTCTTCAAAGACAAAAAGGTGAGCGCTGATTGACTGCTCCAGAGAAATAGAACCAGAAGGGTTAAATATCCTTTCAATTATGCTACATATGTTCTCAATTACATTTAAGGCACTGCAGAAATAACTGAGCAGTGTGGGGAAATTGAAGAAATAATTCTTAAACCAGAAATGAAAGAAACTGAAACTAAAGGGGAGATCAGAAACATGACACAAGACAAGAGATCTACAAAAATGATGGCAGCTATTTCCCACTGTCATGCCCGGTCAGGCAGAAATGAGCACATGTGGGTTTTCAACAACTTAAAAGTGTATAAATATGAATATACACATTGGGTACAATAACATTACAGAGCTACAGATTTTAAGAACAATTTCTCCAAAACTACTGCAGCATGCAGCAGTCTTTGGCATTTACTATTGGTAGAGCTCTGTGGACATAACCATTTATGAATTCAGATAAGAAACTGGCATCAGCTGATCGGATCTTAATCACATCTAACAGCCAATGAGTATACTTACATTTCCTAATTACAGCATTTTCCAAGTACTGACTTCAGTGGAGGCAACGTTTAATACACATGTTTTAGTAATATGGAGTTAATACCTCAGGCATTCTATTGTGTGGCCAGAGGGGAAAATTTACTGCACACCAGGAGCCTGTTAAACAAAGATCAATTAATTCTTATGACTGTTTTTCATTAGTTTATTACGATAACATGTCAATAGCCATAAAAGTGCAAGTAATTACATTGGTTTCCAACTGGAGTGCAACATGGTGGAGAAAATATTCATTAAAAAAGCTATGTTGGGGTTCAAATAAAAGGCAAATTTGAATGTCTCTTGAGATATCAGTGTCTGGTAAGCTGATCAAGTTGGAAAATGAGATTTTCCTTTCACAGATGTGCATGTTACCATGTGTTCACTAGATGCATGTTAAAATGTGCTTGACAGAGTGATTCTTTCTCATAAGGGGACCAATTCATTGCTTTTCTCCTTTTACAAACACAACAGAAAACCCCCAAAGACAAGCAAAACCATTACTGTTACATTGGTGGATAATCATACTGGATACTTCACTTTGGGCACCCAATGAAATTATTTTCAATTGTCTTTTGTAAAATGGTTATTTAATCTATAAGTATATTGTCTATTCCATTGTATGACACAAAACAAGATCATTTTTTTTTCCAGCTGTATTATACTGATTTAAAAAAGAGGAATCAACAGTTAGTGTGAAATTTAATTTGTGGCTTTATTTTTGACAATCCCTTTAATAAACTTTCAAGGGAAAATGAGTTGATCATAGCAGCAGATTTGAAGTGTTCCAGAAAGGTATAAAGAGTTTCAGTCATATTATACATATGGGTTTCACACATTTTATATAAAAAAAAACAACATTTAAGACATCTTGAATATGACAGGCTGTCAGAGAAGGGGCTGTTACAGCTGTGTTATGCAATTCAAATCAAAGAATTCATGTTTCTCAGTTTAGCACACAGTTTCCAGAGGTGTACCTTGTCAGTGTAATATCCTCTTGTCAAAACTGTTCAGCACACAGGGCCACACATTACCTCACTTATATATTTTATGGTCCAGTGTGAAAGTCATAAACGTGTTTCTGTGGTCTCAGGAAACTAGGACTGGTGATGCACCTGCCTGGTGACCATAGAGTGCTGTGTTTGCAAACAGCCAAGAGTTCTGACAGAGGCCAACATTTACTCAGCTCTGGAAAATATTCTAACACAGAAACACAAGACTTAAACTTTACTCTAGCTTTTAAATGGAGTGAGCAAGCAGACATTTTAACTCTGTAAGATAGAAAATATACTGTAGGTTTTCTATGGAAAACAGTGGAAATATTGAGTTCAGACATCCAGAAATGGCTTATATTTTTATTTTTGTTTCAGAAAAAACTTTCTACCAAAGAAGAAATAGAAGGGGGATAATATGTTATAAACCAAAAAAGACCAATTAGCAAAATATAGCTAGAATCTATGTTGCTTCTTATTTATGTACAGTATTTATAAAGATCAGCAGAAGATGGTCTATTAAGCTGTCTGAAAAGCCACAGAAGAGTGAAGATCTGACAATGCATTCTGGCTACATGTTTGGTTCTATGTTTGCAATTTCTGAATGATTTGCTTACAGTTTTGAATGCAAATACAACTGAACATATCTCTTGTAAGAACATTTACAATGCAGTATACAATTTTACCATTCACAATTGCAATTCCACAGCTGTCATGGGAAATTTTAATACTACAATACCACAAATTTAACCTTATGCAACACAGATTAAATCTTTCCCATTCGCAATCCATGGATGTTGTCCATAAAAATGAAACCCATATCCTGTTCTTGGAAAATACATTTTTGCCTATAGCCTTTTCAGCTAGCTGAGGTTTTTCAACCCTCTGAGTTCCCTGAGTTCAAGACTATTGCACAAAACACTGGAAATTTTTAGGTTCACGACCCAGTAAAAAAAAGCATTTGTCCTGTAAAATCTAAAGCAAAGTACTTTGGGATCCTTAATCCCAATAAAATAAATAAATAAAAGGCAATAACCTTGGAAATCAAATTAAAATTCAATAATAATAATACTAATTACCATCAAATACCCACCATTCATGTTTAACTCTAGGTCCATAGAGTGTCTTTGTCTGGTTCATGCCAAAGGTCAGTTTCACCTGGAGAAGCTGTACAAATAAATCGGAAGAACTCATGTCTTTTCCAGGTGATGATCACCATGAAATGTTTAATGCATGTTGGACCAGATATTTAATTGATCCATTAATGTCATTAAATAATTAGGGGCTATTTAATGACAGCCTGCTGGGTGTGATAGGGAAATACAGTGCATTGCTAATTTTTGTCATAGAATTTTTGTATGTTGTCATACAGTAAATGGACATTAAAACTGTATATTTACCCAAAGAACAGTTCTGCAGGGCAGGATGAGAAATATCAAGGCTGACTGATTCTCTCTTATATTTCTTGTATTTTTTTCTTGCTATTGGCAATGAAGTCTACATGCCAATTTTATTTTCTTCAATGTATGCGTTGGTCATTGTGGAATGAACACTCACTCAAAGTTTGATGTACAAGCATCCATTAAGGAAAAGGTTAAGTTTAGCCTCAAAACATAAGGCAGCCAAAATAGGACTCCATTACTGTGGCCACTACACCCATTCAATTCACTTTGAAGTGACATCTTGCTTGATGGAATAATATAAACCCAAGCTCCAATTGAACACCAGAGACTTTTCAGACTGGAGTATTAGTTAACCTGCCATGCAGCGGTTAACACAACCCACAAAGCACTTTCTTGAGAAGTGAATGGTGATTACAGATTACCAAAACAGGTGTCATGTGAGCCATCAACCACTTGTGCACTATTAGCATATCCAGTAGGCATCTTGTTAACACATTTACAGCTCCCCAGTGCAATATAAAACCCTGAAATGGTTCTATAAACGATTGTGGTGACAGGGTGAATTGGCAGCAGAGGACATTGTAAAGCCAGGGTGAGAGAGAAGCTGCCAAGTCACACGGTTTGGTTCTGTGGACAGACACGTAGCAACAAGCAAAACCGCAGATGCTGTTTTGACTGAGGAGAGATGCATGTCCCTCAACGGTGCTGTTAATTGGTTTTGTTAACTAACAGGCGCCATGTTGTTTTAGATTCAAGAATGTCAACAATGCCTCATACAAGACAACATTTTGCTTCTCAGTATAGATGACACCAACGCAGATACAGTACAGTATGTCAGTCTGCACCAGTAACCATATAAACAGTGTCATGTTTGTTGATGGTTCAGTAGATTTGTTCAAAATCAATTCTAATAAAAGATCAAGGAGGTAATGGGGAATTTGCACATTTTGTTATGAAAGAATAGTTTACTAGTTTAATAGTTTACTCAGTTTACATGTTGAGTCAACACTGATGTTTTTTAGAACAGGACAAATCTGCATTGAGTAATGTTTGTTCAGGGTGATGTGTTCTGTTAAGCATTACGTTATCAATTGTACCAAGCTGGTAACCAGGGTAATTGATTTAAAAAGGAACTGGACTGGAGATTTAGGTGTAGCTGCTTAAACATCCAGGTTTTCAGAGACACTACTGATGTAACCAAATGTAACCCTTAAGGTGTGGTAAAATAACCCCTTTGTTTCCTTTGCACAAATCTTTTCAGATGTCACTTCAAGTTGTTTTGAATTCCAAAAAACAGAAGTGTAGAACCAACAATCCAGTAATTTACTAAAACAGATTTCCCATCATTCCATCTCCTCACCTCATGTTCAGTTGAGGGCACATCCACAACACTGCCAGGAATCCAACTCGCATTTGCGTTCCTAGTTTCCATAACGTAGATGCATCTGGGAAAGAGATATTAATGCAATATGTAGAGCGGAGTAAAGCTATCCAGATTTAATTAACACCTTATACATGATGTGTTAATTGAATCCAAATGTGAAGAAGAAACCCAGGCAAACATTAGAAAACACTCAGATATTATCTGAACACATTCCATAAGTCATTTGAAAATACAAGTAATATGTTGTATTCCAAAAGTTCTGAATATTTTACTCATGAATTACTATGTATATCAAAGAATGGGTATCCACAATATCTTAAACTTGGAAAATCTAATATTATGTTAAAAAATGGAAAAAGTAATAGTTTCAATGTAATGGTCCAACTAGTTCCAATTTCTTACATTACGTTTCCCTGTCAACTACATATGGCACTATTAAATGAATTAGTGCTTATTCCATCCCAAACAAAGCCAAACAGTGACTTTCCAAAAGAACTAGCAAGACAGTAATGAAGAATGAAGAATGTACTGTACGGTGAGAGATAGGGTGAGAAAGCGAGAAACTGAAAGAACTGTATTTTTCATCATTTCCCTCTTTCTGTGTTAGTTACCATAGAAACAACTTCCCTCTAGCAAAAACATTCAGAGGAATGAATGTGGATCCAAGGAATTCAGTTGGTAAGACTGGGCAAGCCCATGCTAAATATACAGTAATTCCAATGGATACCAGGGATATTTCTTTTAATGACAGCAATTAATTATTTTAGCATTTAACATTTTATTTAGTATGTTCTGACCCTTGTTACTTAGATCAATACTTGAATTATATCACCACCAGGGTGGAGATTGCTATTTTATTTATATGTCTTTATTTTTTGGAGCAAAAGGAGGAAGTGATATATTCGTGACAAACGTCTGTATGTTTTAGAACAAATTTCAAACCAAAACTTGTTTAATCTCTCTAGTCTCTAGTCTCTAATCTCTCATCTCCTCCATTTGGCACTTTTTGCCCAAATAAATTTATTTAAAATGTCCTAAATTAAGTTCACACCCTGCACACTCATCAGAAAAAGAGGCTGATACACACTCCTAACTACTTTTTCTGTTTTGATGGGAGAATCCAAAAAAATAGAATACAGACCCACAGAAACGGCAAAAATGACAAAAAAATAAATACTTTGATTACCATCACTCAAAGCAAAAGATTAATTCCCACACAGAACAAAAGAAAAACCTGTCAGTTGGATTAACATGCAAGGTGGCAGCTCTCTAACAAATGAGCATTCCAAATATGTATGTTACTGCTTTAACTATAACAATTTTTTTTATGCAGACATTTCATTTCTGTCCCAATAAGAAAGGTAACCAGAGGTCCTGTGGTAATGGATTTATTTGCGCATAGCTACAGGCTATATCAATAAGTGATGATGCTCATTACTTTTTCATGAACTTCACGAATGTCTATTTTTAATTGTCCCACCAACACAGTTTCTGGCACAGTGTAGAAATGAAGTGTTAAACTCCTAAAGTCAAGACTCACCTGCCTAATGTGCTTTGGTTAGAAAGTATCTGTTAGACGGGCATTTCTTTAAGAGGTTGAAGATATGGAAATCACTGGCTTCCAAAGTCAGAGGTCTTGGAGCTCGAGGTCCCAATACTCCCATCGGTAACCTCTAGAGCTTTTGAGTAGACAATTGCACCAAAAAGCGGCATGAATACAAAAGAAATGGGCTTTAGAAGAGGGGCAGCAAAGTCAAGCAGTATAGGAAAAAATCAATGGAGTGTGAAAATTTATAAGTAGGGAGAAAAACTAATTAGAGTGAAAGAAGGACAAACATTTTAAAATGGAGGTGGGCAGCAATAGTGAGTTAATGAAGAGAGCAGAGTAGTGGGGTTGTGTTAGAGAACTGGGGAGGGAAGAAGACGAAATGAGCAGAGAGTTTGGGATGAGCCTGAGTGGAAGTGTAGTAGAATCAAAGAGAATAGCTAAAAGGGGACAGCAGTCTGTGTGGGACAGAGGCATGGCCTGGACTACGAGAAATGGTGGTCAAGACAATAGGGCATATTCTGCTAATGTTGCTGAAAAAAAGACAGCAGGACTCTAAAAGAGAAGAAATGAGCTTGAAATAGATAAGGGAAGCATCAGAGCTCCTCATATCTCGTTTCCAGTGGTGTAAAATGGCCGTTTAAAACAAGTTTTTTTTGTTGTTTTAAGGATAAAGACATATGTGTGTAGCATGTGAATCTGGCCACTTTGATGTCAAGGGTCTTTTCCTTAGAAACAAGCTGTCCTGACTGAAGAAATGTTCCACATCATTTACATAACCTTCTGGCCTGTAAAAGCATCCCAGAGAAGCATCACTTCCACTAGTTTCATGCTTCTTTGCAAACGAGACCTCTTCCTCAGAAAGTCACCCTGTTAAACCAAACCCATTTCCCCCACCCAGCATGGGTCCTGAATGGTGCCGGAAAAGATTGTGCTTGTACAGGCAGCTATTCTGCCAAAATGCCTTTTGTGAAGAGAATTCTCGACAGAATTACAGGGGAAGAAAACACAGAGAAGGCAGCCAGACTTCTAGGTCAACAATGGAAGGTAATGCACTGCCCACAACTTGCCATCTAAACAACCAAGCCATCCATTTTTGACAGCCTGAATTTGACATCTTAAGTTATAACTTGAGTGCCATTCTCACCAGCTAAATATTTTTATAATTACATAGCCAGCATAAGTTTCACAAATGCAGAATCAGAGAGCAATGTCTTCAGTATTGTTTTTTAAAATGGGCCTTTGCATTTCAACAGAAGTGTGCTTCCAAAGCATAAAAGACATATTAGAAACTATTTGCAACATTTATTGAATCATTTCAAGACAGATACTAAAACCAATTTAAACCTTTCTGACCCTTCAGTGCTGTTGTGTAAGAAAGGATTTCTAAGATATACAGTACACACACTTTTTCACACAAGCAGAAACACAAAGCGATACCTTTGTTCTCACATACCCTGAATATTTCAGAAAGCCCAGTTGATAATCCCTGAAGGTGGATAATAAAGCAGATAACCAATGAAAATACACACAATAGAAGCACTGTGTTATGACATAATAGAGTACTGATAGAAAAAATTATGCACCCAGGAACACACTACTTTTCTACTGTATCAAATAGATATCCCCTACTCTCTGTATTCAGATTGATGGGAGTCTATGCTGTCTGATAAGGTTACAAACAGCAAGTTTGAATGTGAGCCAGACACTCCATTACAGACCACTTTCTAATCCCCTCAAAATAGTCAGAAACAGTCATAGTGGTATCCATTGCTAATTTAACATTTAGAAGCAAGAATCTGCTCTGTCATGTCAAAACTTAGTTAATGTTAATTGGCAGAATGGTGGGTAAGTCCTTGACCATTGAAGATTCAGAAATGTATCCTCCCTCTTAAAGTGTGGTCTTTTTTCCTCAGAGAACGTCTTTAGAAGGTGACCTGAGGAAAAAAACAAAAACAACAGACCAGCAAATACAATTCTTTACTGTACTAAAAGCACTAATCAAAGCAATAATCAAACAAGGGTTAAATATATTGTCAGCTTATAGGTCAACAATTTTTGCAGTGTGTGCTTTGCAGTGCTGGGTTTTGTAAACTTTTTTCTTGTGTTGCCCTATCACTTTACTATGTAATAAATAATAAATCAACACGAAAGCCATAACTTATCTAAAAGCAAAAATATAATTTGAGTGTTCGTGCCCATTACTTTGAATAGGATATTCTGAAGACACCTTTTCCACAGCTTTGTTCATCGGAGTGTATGCAGCTATAGTCTGTAGCTTGTTTCTGTCTCCTTCATTGAGTGACTGACTGAATATGAATGTGTATATTTAAATGTATTATAATGCAGATAATTCACTGTATTATAACTGTTTTGAGAAATAAAAACTCAAAGCATTTAAAATCCATAAAATTGTCATCTCTGTGGTGTAGGCAATGTGTCTTGATTTAAGACAAACCTATCTGAAAGTTGAGGGACAACACCTTAATAGTAATAAATTCCTAGTTTTAGGGCTTGTTATATTGTCATCAGCTTTGTACTGGCACAATCCAACTTTTTCCCATTTGAAATGAACTGGAATAAATCGCTCCTAGTAATGAAGTGTACTTTTCTTTATGATGTCTAGCATAATAGAGTCTTGTACAAACTTTCTGAGTTAAAATGAACAAAGTTGTTTCTTTTCATTATTATTTTTAAAACAGCTTTTAAAAAAGAAGGCCATCAACTTGATTTATGACTCCTCTTGTCAGAGAGGTCTGAAGCTCTTCAAGAAAAAAAAAAAGACTTTTGAAAGATGTAAAGAGCTAATGTAGCTTTAAAAAAATACAGCACTAACACTGTAAAAGAAGGTGTTTTTATTACAAGGCAGTTCCTTTGTCAAAAGCAGCTGTAGTATTACACTGCTGTCATCCTGAAATGTGGGTAATAACTTCCACTGCCTAATGGAAATGCGGAAAATTGTAAAATACAGTGAAACTGTTGTTCTTACACTAGATATTGAATTTTGCATTTATAAAAAGTTTAAGAAATTGAATAAACTTGTCTTATGTTTGCATCCCTTCACATGATCACATCAACTACAAAAAGCTGAAGTATACTACTACATGTATTGCAAAGTTCCAAAGGGTTTATATGTAAGCATATTCAAGTTTTAGACTTAAGATGAACACTCTGTACAAAGTACTTAATTATAATTGCTTTTTTGATTGGTTACAAAAAGCATGCTGCATGAAAGAAGTGAAGAAATACAGAATGATAAAAACATTTTAAAAAACAGTTTTTAACTGCAAAGCCCTAAATAGTTTTAATAGAAGATAGGGCTAGGAATCAATACAAAAACCTTGGCTGTTCCAAAAAATAACTGCACATCCAATTATAAGGAATGTAAGCAAAAAAGAAAGCAAAAGGAGATTTGTATAAACATGCAATATAAACTGCATAATTTGGTTATTAGCTCATCTTAGGCTTCTCGTACTGAAAGAGATACATTTCATATGACAGGTTTGAAGAGCTATTGTGTACTCAAGGAGCAAGAAACTTGGCAGCTTATATCTATTACAGAAACAAGGCTATCATCTCCTGCATTTGTTAGCCTTATTCCCCTCAACTTATCTATCTGAAAGTTACATACCATTTCATTGAAAGAGGACACAGAGAATTCATAAAAAATAAGAGTGAGTTACTTCCTCCTGAGCCTCTTCATGATGAATTATTGTTCACATGTGACCTCCACACCAGAAAAGAATCAATCACCCCCCTCTCCCCATTTTAAAAGATTGTTATCTGTTCAATGTATCTCAGTCTTGATTGTTCCTTCCTGAGTCAGCCAAGGTACAACTACCGTATTTTGTTCTGGAAAGCTTCTTAATTCATTTCAACTGGGTCTTTGCTTCCTGTCTCAATTTCTACCTCCACACATGATGTAAAGCAGCATACTGGACCTTACCATGTTCACACATGTCACTGTAGACATCACATAATTTACACTGGCAAATTACCAGCAATGAGAATATCTTCTCTTGCATGTCTGGTTCTCGTGAAGCCTAGATATTCTCTTACTTGTTATGGAGTAGACCTCTGCAAACATTAATGAGACAGGTATACCACATATCTGTAAAAGATGTTTCACAAGAATAATTCACATATAAATTAGAAGTCTAATCTCCATTTTGGAAGACTTCATGATTTTCAAATAGTTTTTAGTTTGAACAGAAACAATTCAAGGAGCACGCACACAGAACATATACATAACCCAATATCCCCAGGGGATCTAATAGAAGGGAAAACACATCTGATTAAATAATCTAAGATAGATGGGAATAATTGATATAATAGTTTTCACACGTTGCAGTTTGCCAGACCCCAACAGTTACTTCCTCACCCCTCTATTTCCTCTTTCTCAAACACGGATTCTAGTTTTGGAAAGTTCTATATAAATAAAATCAAAAGGAAAGGGATCCATTTCTGCATGTGGAGACTGTCTATGGCGAACAATAATCTTTTTGACCACTCCAAAACCAGCCACTGTCTCTGCTGCACAGTTAGGCCAGTCACTTCTATCAACGTCAGGCACTATGGATATTGTGTCATCGATTACCGAACGAATCACAAGAATGTTCTGAAAGAAGGATAGGGAATGAAACTAAGGTAACCTCAAACTAGAAAATAACAAACGTTTCCAAACTATGTGTATAGGTTTCTATAGTGTTTGGCATTGATAGAAGTCAGTTTAAATTGCAAGGGGTTATAAATCTTGCACGGGGAAATAAATGAACAGGAATCATGTGATGGTTAGGATTTTTGAAAACATAAGCAGTGTCTCAACAAGTGCCCTTGTTTGAAATCACCTTTGAAAAAGGTACCATACCTTTTACCCAATCCAACCATATCCAGTTGTGTAAAACCTGAACTGCTAAACAAAGGCAGAGGCAGAAAAAGAAAGAAAAGGCTGGAAAGTTGTGCTGTAAGTCCTGAAAAATAAGAATGTCACTATTATTGAAGATGTCTGCAAAGGTGTGTGCTCCTGACAAGAGCCTGTAATTGTAAAAGATGACACTATGAAAGTGCCATGTGTTTCAATCAAGAACCATACAGTAACTTTGGAGACTGAATACTGATATTCCCTTTCATAGGCTGCTGCGAAGCAAGAGCGGCAGACAAAAACTTTGCTGTAAGCGGGCAGACTGCAGGTGTTTAATAACAAAAATAAAAATCTGATTAAAATCAAACCTCCTGAAGACCCCGTACGTGGAAAAAAAAAGGAAATTTAGTCTGAGGATGCTTTGAAATCATGGAAAGTAATTTATCTCAGTAGCACATTGGGACAGGGAGTCAGATCACAGAACTGAAAAGGGTAGTGCAGGGAAGACAATTTATTTTTATCACGGCAAAATGACCTTGTAATGAACATGGCAAATGCACTCATCAATTCAGGTCTGCCTCTACCTCCATTAATATCCTATTAAAATTAGCAGCAGTAGCAGAGGTTGTAGTAGTAATAATAATTAATTGCATTTTATACAGCACAATTAAATGATCCCAAAGCTAGTGACAGTGAAATGGAATGAAGGATAAATCTCCACACCCAGATATTCGATATGCTTAAAGCAATGGTATGGTCTACAACAAGGCTAGCCCTACCCTCACAGTGTTCAAAGGCATCAGCACTGGCTTTAATCAATTAATCTTCTACCTTGATAGCAAAATTCAAATGCTCAGAGTTAACAATCTGGGGGAGTTGTTAACAGACATTTTCAACAGACAGAAACACTTCCTCGACAAAAAGGGAAATATTATGATGAATAGAGCTGACAGTAATAGGAGCAGAAAGTTTAGATTGACGTATGGCAAGTGCTTCCAGTAACTAGGGAAACAAAAGAATGAAAAATGAGAATCCCTGATAAGTGCCTCTACAAAGAGCCAATTGGGAAGAATGTGTGTTACCTGTAAGCACAGTTGCTGAAGGACTATATTTTGACCATGTTAATAAATTGCGGGCCAAGTCTCACCACAGAAAACCTCACTTAAATAGTCAAAAGACTCTCTTTAGTGAGAGAACTGCCTGAGGAGTATCAACAGCCATATGCAACATACAGATAGAAGATCATGAACATGGTGTGTTTAACAGCTGCCAAGAAATAAACCCTGTTTGATTACAATGGACCAACTTCATTACAGCTTCAAGCTGATGCAATGGTACTTTAACACCAAAATTGGTATGCAGATTTTTTAGTCGAATAGGACTTGCTACACAAATGAACAAGTAATAGGTTTATTCCATGCTGAAAAAAAGAAGAAAGAGAACACAACGTTTCGGCCGTGGAGCCTTCTTCAGGTGTGTTACCCAGAGTGCCACTTGCTACACAAATGACAATTCCAAATCCTTTCAGAACCGATCAATTAAATGAAAAATATTGTATGCAGACTGTACATTTATTTTTTGGAAACCCCAAATAATTACAATTCAGTTCCATTTAGATAATCCTTCTTGAGCCTACAACCCAGCTGTTAGCTGGCCCTTGAAGAAATAACCAAGGGCTCAGTCCAGCTGTGAAAGGCACCACATCTTTACAATCCAAACAACTGATTCATAATTAAGCTGTGGGATATAAATGGTTTAGACATCACTTTTTTTTTCAATTGTCTGTAATAGTTTTTTTATGAAATCAGTGGGTGCCCTCAATGCCTTCCATTGAGGTTACTCTAATCTTATTACCATGGGACAAGCCTCTACTAACAACACTGTTCAGCCATTGTCTGATACTGTTCTTCCCAATTTATCTGAACACATCCTTTTCTGGCTACAGCTACAGTATGTTATTTGAGAAAGACAGCATTAAAATAATTAAAGTCCATAAATGTAATCACTGTTCCTGAAACAAATTCATTATTTCTGTTTATAACAGGGGTTGATAATTTGATGAGGGGAATGTCAATACAATACCATTTCAAACAGTTAGCCTTAAAATGACCTTATAATGATAAAAGCTAGGAATGATTAGTTTCTGAATACATAAACTGCAGAAAGTCATGGTATTTTGGTAGCCAAATTTGTGTCACTTGTCTACTTTTTGAGAAAAGCTCCCAACATCTGCCATATGTTCCATAAAGCTGCATGAAATTAGAATAAAACAAGCTAAATTATCTCAGTGTTTGACCACATCGAAGATAATAACACACTCATGAAGAACCTTCATTTTGGTGTCAGGTAGCTCAAACAATAATGTTTCTAAAAACAAACCAAGATATTTTCATGCAAGACAGATAAACCTCAAACAAAAATCTCATTGAAGCAAAAATCTTTCAGCATGGGATAAATGAGGCTGTACAAATTCCAGCAAGGATCTCTCAACCTTGAGTAAATGAAATCTAGGTGGAATACTTGGCAAACATTTTTAAAGCAAAACACAAATGCCTTATATTTCTGTGGTGTATGGGGCCCAAATGCTGTTCTGGTCCCACTACTGAATGATCTAGTCCAAATAACTATCAGCCAGTGAGGGGGAAAACTATTTAAAGTAAGACAACTTTGGGGGTTTACGCATTAAAGATTAATGAAGTGTTACTGTCTAATCACAATTTTCATTTGAGAAAGGTTACAACCAAGGAAACACAAGATGCAGGAATGTGTGAATAATACAACGTTCTGTCCACCACAGCATAGGACTGCAGTGCTCATAATGACTCAAACCTGGTTTCTTTTTTATGACTTGGAGACATATCTCTGCCACAGGAGCATAAATTCTTTGGAAGCGATGATAAAATTATCTAAACTAGTAGTGACACAATATCAACTGCTCAACAGTTATGGTGGAGGCTATAATTTTCCAGGGAAAATTAATGTGAGTTGGGGATGATTAAAATGGATTTTGACTGTCTGATGGTATGGTCAAATTCTTTTTTTATTCCTTCCAAAAATAAGAACCGTAAGCACATATCAAACTCTAACTGATTCAAAAGTGTCATATTAACTGGGTATTGCTTTGCACAGTGTCATTATTGTAGTCTATGAAGTTTGCCCTATTTATTTATTCAACTATTTATTACTAGTTGAAAACTTCCCAAATTCAGGCTTGGCTCTTAACATTCAGTATGTATGAGAAAAAAAAACACAGTTATAAATCAGTCTTCATAACAGTCTGTGGACAAGAGGTTTGCTATTTCTTATTTCTTAATCTATACAACCTTCCTCTCTTCTGAAACACTGTACACAACTCCTTAGTTCATTAACACATTTGGGCTTACAGTATATCTTATATCAAGCTAATGTAAGTGGTATTTTTTATGCCGTGTCAGATATACTTCATTTGTTCATCTAAGGCTAAAAACTGTGTTTATTTATAGTTTGTTCTGGATCTTTGAAGGTGTCAGTCAGGTTAAATATATGGCAGGGTTTACGATTAGTATCCAGTGCTGGTCAGGAATGGAAAAGGCACACAGGCCTGTACTGCCCCAACTCACACCTGCCAGCCTCGCATAATCCAAGCTGTAATAACTCCACACTAAACCCATTTAATTGGAAAAAAACATTTTCCCAAGTAGGTTGACTCATAGCCCTGCTGACATTCCGAAAAACTGGAGGGATGAAAGGTGAATTGGCTAATTAGAGAGACGTTTACTCTGCAGAGCCTCTCTCTTTTTCCTCTCTCTTTTGACATTTACAGATGTTCCAGCTTCAACATCTGGTTGTGGGAAAGAAGGAAAAAATAAAGAAAAATAAGTACCTGTCTAGATTTTTTTTTAAATATCTTTCCCACAGTAATTGCAGATATCAGATCATTCTTCATTTGCTCTTCTATCTGCTCTTCTGAAACTATAGTTCATTCCCCCAGGGACAAAAAGAAGTCTTCCATAAATCTCCCACCTGAAGAGATTACACACTATTAGATGTAGTTAAATTAGGTTAAGCACAGACCAAGGCCAGAGGGTAGAAGAGACTGAAGTTATAACTTCCTCAGACAGAATGACATTGAATTCAGATCACATTGTCTGCCAAGCATTTCACCATTATGTTGGTGGTGCTCCGTGTAACATCACATTAGTATGAAACAAGATTTTCACTTGTTTAGCCAGCCTGAATATGTTTTACCAGCCTACCATCTGCAATATAAAATATGCCATTCATTGTTCTTAAAAAAGGGCCATTTTTCTTTCTATGGAAAGCATTATTGAGTGCAAGGCGTTTTTGTTACTTTACCAGGATTATGCTTAGCTCAATCATTCAGGCATCAGTGCCCACAGTGGCTGCGATCAAAAGCATCAGTGCCAGCGTCCGGCACAGAGGAAGCCCAGTGCTTCTTTTCTTGTCCTATCCTCAGCATATTATGACATTTCCTCTAAGAACAAGATATTCTGCCTTTTGATAATATTTATGAAGGGTCTTAAATTGAACCAGACTGGGGCAAGGCCACTGTGCAGCACAAATGGCACATTAAATTTGTAAAATGTGGCTAGGGCAATCTAGATTAAACTATGGATTCCATAACAATGCTTTGCCCTCTTTACAAATTCGATGGTTACATAATAGAGATACAATCCCCAAGAGCATTACACTGGTTAATTAACCTTAAGTTGAATTTCAAGTCAGTCATACAAAAAAAGTAAACTAGGATCAGTCAAATATGCATCAGGTACACTCTGTTCAATCAATACAGGGCAACTGGTAAAGTGGTTGTCAAACCAAATGTTTCAACTCAAATGTCATTACAAATGAGAGAAAGCCATTCAGTCTATCTAACTCATAGTTAATAGTTGTTAATAGCTTATTTAAGGTATTTTTTAACAACTTGGCCGAGTAGCTTGTTGCATCATCCCACAACTATTTGGGTAAAGACGTGCCTCTTATTCTCACTTTTAAATGCACATCTTTAATAATTTCCAATTGTGCCTCCCGTAGTTTTCCCTGTTCCAGACTAAAACGGTTCAGTTCTGTCAACCTGTCAATATGGGACATTACTTTATCTTCAGAATTCATCCGCTTGCTCTTCTCTGGACTGATTCCTGAGCAACAATCTTTTTTAAAATGTGGTGACCCAAATTGCACACAATATTTTAAATGACCACCTATTAATGAGTTGTACAATTTTGAAATTCTATCTCTAGGTTTGAATGCTACACATTTAAATATATTCAGTGATCTTGATTCTGGTATACCTCGGTTAAAAAAAAAACTAGTCAAGTTTTCAATGAAACTAAAAAAGATTTAGCTAACACTGCAAATGAGATTAAAAAAAAACTAAAAGTATATATATATATTATTAATCCCTTCTTTAATTGTTTCCTAACATCTAAAGGCTGTAAATGATGTGCCAATAAACACAGAAATGTTTTTATAAACACCTTTTCTCAGTGTTTCCCATTTTTATTTATTGTTACTACTTTTAATAATTTCATGAAAAACCCTGCACATTAAAAGTCATCTGCCAGGTGTTAACCCACTCTTGAACATTATCTACTTTTTGTTTTCTCATTTGCACTGTTAGCTAAATCTTCTATTTCAGTATCATTGAAAACCTGATTATTTTTTTAACCGAGGTATACCAGAATCAAGATCACTGAAATATTTAACAGATCAGCCTAGAAATGTTAAGGTACAAAAAATAACATTACCCATCCAATCCAATATCCAATATTGTGGATCTCTACAAAGCTATCAAGCAGTGTGCACAATTATCAGTGGGTATGAAATTGAAAGAGAACAAAATCAATTATATTGTACAGTGTAACATTATGAAGCTTTTTACTTTCAAATGCTAAAAGCAGTAGCAGGACAATACATGAGCTCAGGATTGAGTGGTAAAAAATAATCTAAAACAGAATTATATAGAAAACGTGTTGAAAGCAAATGAAAAGTATTTAAATTATAGAGACTAGTAATGAATGATAAGACACTGCAAATACAGTATGAATGCAAAAAAGAGTTCAGTAATCAGTGGTAAGATGGATTTTTTTCACAACAAATCCTTAAATTTTCTGCTTCTTCCACTTCAGAATTGTGAGGGAGCCGGATCCTATCTTAGCAAGTAATGAGTACAAGACAGGATTCAACCTGGATGGGATGACAGTCCATCGCAGGGTAAACATAGACAGCAACACACACACATTCACACTGAGGCCAATTTTCCCAGAAGCCAGTTAACCAACCAGTATTTCTTTGGACTGTGGGATGACACCAGAGCACCTGGAGGAAAACCCATGTGAATACAGGGGGAACAAATCACCTTGTCTGATGTTAAACCCAGGGCCCCTGCGCTACATGGCAGAAATGCTAACCAGTGCACCACCGTGTCATGATCCAAACAAATGAAGTGAAAAATTTAATAGAACACTGACAAAAATAAACAAATTAGTGAAGAAGTTTCACTTGTTTGTAGGCAATTCTAAAGTTCAAAAGTATGCCATATTTTTTCCAAATGAAATAGTTTTTAATAACTTAATAATCATACAGTGTACATACAGTATATAGCAGAATTCTCCCCAAGAAATCCCTAATTTAATTTAAATTTGACCTAAAAGTTAAGGCTAGCACAAAATTCATTCATACCTGTTATCTGATGTAATAAATGCCAGCCTATCGTTACACTTTTAAAGTGGTCTGTTTGGAACATTTCACAGATTTTTTTAAAGAACTCTCATAAGCTCACTGAGAAGGAGTGCAGGGAGTGTACTATAAATTACAACACAGGGCCAGATCAGGGTTTAAGCAATCAGTAGAGTTTAATGGCAGTATCTGTTAGAACTCCTCTGGGATCACATAAGAGTAAGAGCAATGTCATTTCACAGGAAGGACTTTAGTAGGCATGAAGCTAACATCTTGTAAATGTCGGTGTTAAAAGAGATTTCACTCTCATAGGGAATAACCTTTCCATTTTCCATGGTTCATAATACAAACACAGATGATTAAAAAATTAATTGCAGATGTCTGAGGAGGATAATATGTAGCTCATCTGATTGGAATGAAGGTGGGGTAACAGACTAAGTCTCTTAATTAAAATGAATGAATTAATGCATAACCCATAAAACTCAGAAAATCCTTAGGACATTGGTAATTTTGATTGTAACTATATTTTCTGTTAAATAAAATGAACATCTTCAAATTATCATTAACAAGGTAAAAGATGTTTTCTGCATCTGATGTTTACTGTCTTTCCAGTTGAAATTAGATGTCCTTGGTTTTGCTTTCACACAAAAATCAAATGAAAATTAAACTTATTCATTGTCACAGAAAACGTGCACTAGTGTTGAAACTGTATTTGAACTGTGTTTTGTTTGCTTATCAGAATAAAAGTATTCACAGTACACTTTATAATGTGATGTAAACAAAGTATTAAGTATATATGGTGGCAGTTCAGAGGTTGGGCTTTCAGTACTTTGCAGAGACTATTATTGCTTTTGTCAGGATGAAACTTGAATTGAAACCTGCATCATTCCAACACACATTAAATGACGTAATTTTCAAATGTATATCACAAAAAAGATTATGAGCAATACACAATGTTTGCTTAGGAGTTTTTGGTTTACGTACTGTAAAGCAAGACATTTATCATTTAGTAGCATAAGAAAACTCATAATCCTTTGTTGAATCAAACCTTTTGAGCATTACATGGATTGCATTTGATAAAGTAAAGGCTTCAGATGGTCTCTTCTCAATACAAAACATGTTGCAGAGCTTTTAAACCTCTGGAATCCACCTCAGTATCATAGATGTTCATAACACTCTCTGGAAAGACAGGTCCTGTCTGAACTGCTGTCTCTCAGCAATAGCTTCATGCAGCTTCTCTATTTAAAACTTAGGATAGACTATTTCGAATTATTTACTAATATATTTGTACTATACATTTTAATAAGAATACTAGTTTGATTAAATAAATTTAAAATACACAACATATGATATGTGTCATTTGTATGAGACTCCACATATTGAATTCATCATTTGTTTATGAATTCAATCCACAGGATAGCCAAGCCCATTATAAAAAAAAAACAACTAAGAACTAAAACAAAACAAAAGTAGTGAACAGAAAATAATTGGTCTCTTTAAACAAATATATTATGTCATCTTACCGTCAGACAATCCAGTTTTATCGATTCATAGTAAAGAAGGCAGACATTTCAAACACTAAATCTTACAAAGACAGATTTAAAAGCTGGATAAAATAACATATACACAGGTAAATCCTCAGATTCTGTTTATATTAATTGTGTGTTCAATTAATGAATTTAGAGAAAATAAATAAAGAACTAATCCATTATACACAGTTTCTTGTAATATGATGAAGGCTGCTCCCATAGAATATTTAATGTATTTGTCTTTTAGATTATGTCCAATTATTGCATCTTACTTATCACCCAATTTTGTTATTTACAGTGCAGTAAATAATTTATTTCAATAAATTGTTAAAACTAACTGTATTATTCATATTATCACTATCTGAAGTTCAGTACAAGTCGTATACATTTATATATGTTATGTATTCTACATAAACATTTGCAGTGCTTTGGTCAAGATTATATTATGAAACTTAACAAAACAAACTGAGAACAGTCCAGTATCCTATGAACCTCTATTATTGTGTACTGTAGGTGCCTTACAGGTGCAGTGTAGGAGGTTAATATTATTTTTTGTGCCTCGAGTGAAAGCCTATAATATATTATGCTGAAATCTATTGATATCATACTTCCAGCTGTGCAGCTGATGTGGAAAAGAAGAAGCTACATTGCATGTCTAAGTATGAATAAATTATCTGGAAATTGCCCTCACTACAGCAGCCAAAATAGTTCAGGATTATAGCTATTAGCATTTAAATAAGGACCCCATGTTCACCAGGTATACAACACTCCTGTTAGACATGCGTTCTTGCACATGCAATCATGCACAGATTTATCCATTGGCATATGTAAAGCGTTAAAGCCAAGCTTATCTCCATTAAATACAAGAGGAAATATGTGTACCTGTACTTCAACAATTAAAAATAAATGTATTTATTTTTCCACAGCGGTCCACTATCAAGTTCAATTAGTCTCAGAGTAACAAAAAAGTGCAGGAGAAAACAGAACCGAATAATAAGCCTGTTTCCTTGTGAAAAACACAGACTTTGCTGGATCCAAAACCATAATTGGTCCTGCTCACCACAGTCACCATAGTGACACACCACAAAGCAACAGATAAATAAGAAATGTATGAAGTTAATGAGCAGGATGATGTTCCTACTGGCATGAGAAACATTAATAAAGGGAACACACATGGTTTGTGATGAAACAAAGATAGCAGTAGTAGAGATTAATGCACATGGTGAACCACAGCAAAAACAAATCAAGACCATGATAAGCATGAAAGGACAGATCTACTTACAGCTCCATTCCTATAGAGGGCGACTAAGCTCTGTAGTCATTGGCTCTATGACAAGAGTAAGCCATCTGAAAAGAGAGTCACAGGAAGGTTAATTTTAGGTTTTGATTTCTCAGATTAAGCAGTCATTACTTGAAGTGATTTACATGTTCCATCTGATAATTTTAAGATGCATGACACTCCATAGCTGCATTTATTGTCTTGTGATTTAAACATTAAAAATCAGTGTAATTTCATTTCACAACATTGTTATGAGTCACTGTGGGGAAAACGAGGTGACCTTCATCAGAGACGTGCATGTTGTTCATGTGGCTGTAATGTTCTATCATATCTATGCAACAATCTTTGTATGGATGCATAAAACTCAGCAGGCAAGAGGCCATTTTGACATTTCAGGTGGAAGGCAGTCACAAGATGCCAAGACAGATACCAGAAGAATTAGAAAGGACTTATGGAATGCTGAGTGCTGAGAGCTACTACCATTTTAGTTAAGAGTGTGATTATACTACGCTTACAGTGTTACTCAGTCAAGCCTAAAGATTGTCTCCTGGTATTTATCAGTTACAGAGTGGTTTGATTGAGAGACTAATTATTAGACTTCAAAAAGGTTTGCACAACTTCTTCCAATCCAAAAATCTCAGGTTATTTGGATGGGTACCTGAACCAAATCGGATGCCTGAGTCTTTATAATATCCACATACAGTATCACCTTGGTAAAATACGTGAACTGAATTGACATCAACTGTCTAGCAATGTGGACTGTAACAAAAAACATGAAACCTCATTAAGATTTTCATTTGATCGGTGGTGTTGCACCATTCTGCCATTACCCAGTAAATACTGATTTCTGAAAACTACTCCCTGAACATTTACAATGTCCAGAAAGCTTCAGTCATTGGCCATTGTTTCACTAATTTCTAAAGCTGAGTATAAGTCTATCACACCCCAATACAATCTTGTCTCATCATTAATGGGAATTTCTCAATTCCTTCACACAATATGAATGCATCATTAAAGCTGGCATTTATTTCAAGAGTATATGAATACCTACTGTTGTGTTTTCAAGCCTAGCTTAGACTTAGGTTACGATTGAAGGTGAAATGTCTCTTTTAAGAAACTGTCAAAGTGACAAGTGTGGCATTACGCGGGGACGCGCCCAGTGTGGAGGCAGAGCCCTGGTAGAAGGGCAAAACCTCGCCTTTGTAGTCCCAGCTTTCCCAGCTTCTAGATGATGAGTCACAGCTGGGCAGGTCCTATAAAGGCACACTGGACATGCCCCGACAGGACGAGCAGGCCCGGAAGGGGGAGTTTACACTGACAGTCCCAGAGGGGATCGTAAGATTTTCTTTTTATTTTTGCCTTTCCCATCATCCTGATATTTTCACCTGGGCAGGCACGCCTTTTTCACGCACTAAGTTCTTATTTTGTTTTTGCTTTACACCCCCTGCTCTACCTGACTGGACTCGCTAAATTGGGTAAGTCCAGTCTGGTCACCGCTGTGCTAGCAGTTCTTTTTTCCCAGGATGGACCCCGTTAAATAGGGTAAGCCCAGCCTTTTTGTGTTATCTTTGGTCTCTGCTATCCTCACACCGGTGCTTCCGTCCCCTCACCCTGGGCGTTGACTTTTTACCGGTGCTCACCGTGTCGCCTCCCACTCCGCACTGTCACACAAGTGACAATAATATCACAGTCTTACACCAAATAAATGTTGAGGCTTTCTCAAACTTGAGATTACATGATGGAGATTAAATACTGTAGTACAACAGGCTTTATGGACAAAGCCACTCTCTCAGCAGAACTCACGGGCCTACATTTTCCCTATAGTAGAAAAATCCCATGACCCCCTTAAATCTGGATATATATATATACATATATGGAATAATATGGATATACTGGCTAAAACAAAGTATCTGTAGAATAGTAAGTATATAAAAGCTCTTGTTTCTCTTTCCCCCTAATATCACCACTGTTTGCTGACTTAACCATATGGTATCATATCCTGTGGTAGGGGCCCATTTGGAATATAATACAAATTGTGTTTTCAAATGTGCCTTTAACACCAAGGCTCTGGATATAATACAACTAAAAGCAAAGGAAATACAAGTCCATCTCTTCTGTTCAAAAATAAACAACGTTTTTGTTACGGCTGACTTTTCCAAAGTCCTTGTTGTTACTCGGAGCCATGTTACAGTAACTCTGACAAGGCTAATGTGAGGTTCGCTGTTCACAAAAACCTTTCCTGACATTTCAGCTTTCAGGATAAGGCTCAGAGTCTGTTTTATACATGGATTAAGAGATGACTAAAACAAATCCTAAGTAATGGCTCTGGATACTTCATTTTATATTAAGGTTCAGTAAAGGGGGCAGAAATATGGTTGCAGAAATTTAATAGTACAACTAATAAGCACAGATGGGTAGAACCTTCAAAAACTTGCAAAGGGATGCCAAGTATAGTCGGTGTCCATCTGGATTTTGAATTAAGTAGTTCTTTCTTGGCTGCCCATGTGGAATGGGCCTAATCTTTGTCTCAGTCAGCAATAACTTTATACTGTACTTCCTATGTATATATTTCTAATGATGCTAATGGTTAATTGAACAGCTAAAAACTGAACCCTGCAAAAAAAAACATGTCAAGTTGTTGGCCCCTCTACAAAGTGATTTTGTGCCGTTTCAGAATAATGCAAACGTTCAATACTTGAGGAGGAGCATTAAAATTTTTCCTCAGCCACAAGTGAATTGCATTTAGGGGTCTCATTGCACTTGTCCCTGACAGAGGTGTAATATTACCTAATTCATGTGCAAATCCCCCACTTCCAGGAGGAAGCGAACCCCAAGCTGAAGAGCTGTCAGGAGAATTACAGAGAGCCTATTATGCATTGTTCATCTGTGATAGGCTGGCAGAATGCAGAATACTTGGCACCTGTAGAGAGTGAATGTACTAAACAAATATTAATAATTGAGTGTATAAGCATCCCGCGGCAATCTACATAATAATCACCAAATATATACTTTTCCATACTCCTGCCCAGTCTTGTGCAATTCTTAGTAAAACAAAGTGTCATTGCTTTCCATTTTTCCTTTTGTGTGATCCCAGAGAAGGCCTCTGAGATTTTATTGGGAGCAAGGAAATGAACAGATGCTTTTGTAACTTCATTCAGATATCTCTATCATTAAGACAGGAGGCAGGAAGTGAATGAAGAATAGCAACAGCTAAAGGATGAAACCATATCTAAAAAGAACCTAATAAAACAGGATGTTGATGGGACAGGAGAAGATGAAATACTGTATAAGAGGTCAGCTCAATTTGATGATAATTTGCAATGAGTCAGGCATTTCATACAGGTGGATATAAAATCCATCAAGCTAAGGCAATCCAGAAAGGTTTTCATTACTCACATGACACTAATTCAACGTTTACTATTACTGAAATTGCTTTAATTTCAGTGGAAAACATTGTCTGAAAACTAGAGAAATCAAATTGGACCCAATAATAATTTGTTGCATTTGTAATGCTTCACAGTATATTTAATCCATTTCATGCTGAAAATCCTTCATTTTCAATTCTACTGCTTCTTAACCTTGAACATAAAATTATTGTAAAAGATAGATATTTAGAGTACGTACAATTTAGAATGTGTCTGAGCTTGTCTCCTCATTATTTCTTGTTTTAAAACCACTGTGGTATTTCACAGACATTATACCATACATCCTTCAGTATCTTTTCAGGAATATCCTAAAAGGTACTGCATCTAATTGATTTATTTTTCATAGACTATTTTTTTCCACTGGCATAGATCATAATGAAAGATTCTTATACACTGAGATATACCTTTTCAAGATGTCAAGATACACTTAAGACAAATTCATTTTGCTTCACTGGGTACAGTTTTTATTGATTTCCTAAAGTTTAAGAACTATATTGTCCCACTGTAGACACGTTCCAAGCATCAAAAGATTCCAGATTTTCAAAGATTGTGTGTGTATTCTGTGAATGTAGTAGTTAATTTATTGCTTTTTTTATATTTAGGGGTAAACTCACACATTGGAAAATGTGGTAGAAGTAAGGTGCTTTTAGATCAATAAAGTATTGAGTTGAATAAAACTAAGACAGAGACATAAGGAATGAGTCAACTGCATTAATGCCCCATTGCAGAGAACAAATATCCTTTGAGATATGGCAAAAGACTTTTGATGGCTCATTAAATCCATCACAGATAAAATCAAAACTGTCAGTGCAGAAGGCTCAGCCAAAAGAGGAGCTTTCGTGGTCAGAGGAGGGAAGACAATCATGATGACCATCAATCAATCAGGCAAGAGAAAACAACAGTCTCACTTTGAATGGACAACAAGGTGAGGAATGTCGAGCAGTTCTACCACTCCAGAGACTGATAGAACAAAGATGGCAAAACACTCTCAGGGATATCAGATGCAGTATTAGGAGAGCAATGAACTCTTTTGTGAAGCTGGACAAAGTCTAGGAATCTAATAGTCTTGGGGTGAAGGCCAAGCAGAAGCTCTACAATCACAGTGATATGTCAATCCCAACGCAAGAGGCCTGGGAGACCACCAAGAGGGCAGTAAATCCATTCAAACTTCATTACAAAATGAAGAAAACAAAATTAATAAATGACTCAGGAACCTGGACTTTGTGTTAGAAAGCAAGTATGGACTGAAACTCATTTATCACATATGTGGGATTTTAGACCATGGTCCATTTTCAATGGTGCCATTATACTTTAAGTATTAAATCAGAAATGTTGATTTAATAACTGAAATTGTCATCCTGCATGACAATATAGATAATTCTTTTTACTATCTTAATAATATTGCATGGTAGTGAGATGAAATCATAAATCTTGATTTCTTATTTTCTTTATAAAAGTGTCTCTCTGTTGTAATTCTGACCTGGGAGCATTGTTTAAAGACAACATGAAACAGACTAATTTAATATTGTAAAAAAAAGGGGTGACGATCTTGCTTACAAATGCATGCAATGGTGATACGTGAAATAGCATTGCTAGGAATTTTGTCAATTGCAAATACAGTATGCCAAGTAGTTGGTTCTACACAAAAATAAATTTGCAAATATCATTCAGCTGTGAGAACTAAATGGATTCCCTCCCTTTTTCTAACAAGTCTCTGAATTGGAGTGCAGAGATCAACATTTGTTGTAGAGCCAAGAGAAATTAGAGTTTTCAGAAGGTCTTCTCAAACGCTGTAATGATGTTTCACAATGCAAAATGCTGCCTCTCATTACATTTTGAAATGATCTAGTTGTTTAGTTTATTAAGATTATTTTATTGTCTTAATAAAGGGTCTCAGAACAAATCTTCTGATGCATGTCGTTTGTATCTTTATAATCCTTTCTCTACATAGAGAATAAATCTGCATGTAGAACTGCTTTTATCTCACAGTTAAAACATTTTGTACTTTAATGAAAACCTCTAAACAAAACGTCCTGTTTAAGCATTTGTAAGAACATTATTAAATTATCTATGGATAAAAAAAGGTTAAGCACTTTCCATTATGTAACGCATTCGTTCTACTGTGTACTAAAAAAGTTCATAACAATCTTGTTTAGGGATCTTAAGGTCAAATAATCATAATTTCATTTTTTACTGTAGTTTGTTCAGAATTCCATGACCTTGGGTGGTCATTTCAATAATATTTAATCAAGCCTTAGCTTCCTTTATACTAGAATTATTTTGGAGGATATCCATTGTTCTCTATGGGATGTGGGGATCTGACAGAAAGCAGGAGTTTTTCCAAACTGTATCTTGGGATTTCCCAGCTCCGAGATAGTGATTTTCCAGCAATGACTCATGGATCAGAACAGCAGTGCCTGAAGCTCCTATGAACATACATTTACAGTATATTTGTTAGCAATGAAGAGACGAATCTAATTTACTAGTGAATGCTTTAAGTATCCACTTCAAGTTTAAAGAAAATGAAATATTGAATTTTTAAAAGTAGGATGGTTTAAAATTCATTATAAATAGAATTATGTTTTCACCTTTCCTCACCCCTCCTGCTATTCAGAGATGAACATTATTGTTGGGATTTTTACATTTCTGTGTGAACTGAAGAAGTCACAAAAGGACAGGAAAAACTTTTAAATTTAATGTTCATATACAGGTTGGAGAGAGTTTATGTGTTTTGTCTTGTTTCATCTATATTTCCAACATCAGTTATAGCTATTGGAAGGCAGCACACTGGTACATTGTGGTTAGCATTACTAAACACAAAACACTTCACAACACTTGGACCCAGACCTGGGGTGCTATCTACATGGAGTTTGTATGTCCTTCCTGTGTTCATGTGAAATTTCTTTGGGTGCTCTGGTTTCCTCCCACAGTCCTAAAACATACTGGTAGGTTAATTGGCTTCTGGTAGGTAAATTAGCCCTAAGTGTCAGTGTATGTGTGTCTGTGTTTGTGTGTCTCCCCTGAAAAGGACTGGCATCTCATCCAGGATGTATCCTGTCTTGAGCCTTTTGCTTGCCTGGATAGATTCTGGCTCTATTGAATTGGAATTGGAAGCAGCGTTTAGAAAATGGATGAATGGAAGAAAATTATTTGTTGAATACATAACACTGTACCTATCCAGTTAACACAGTTTGGATTTGATCAAGTAAGAGAGCATGTGTTGCGAGCATTGTTCTTTCTTTTTAAGCAACCCAGTACTTGCAACATTTTGTTAAATGTTGTTGCACTGTTAAATTCAGATTTCGGGGATGGAAAAGCCTTTGAAATAATACAATTGTTTCTTCAAAGGTTTAGAAAATAGAAACGTAAGAGTTTAAAAAGCTTTTTAATCAAAACCTAACCTGACTTTATGTATGTCCTCTTTTAGTGCTTTTAGGAAGCTCAGGTCACTTCCTAAATATTGCTATCCTTATTTGCAATCTTTGCACTGTATTTTCAAAGAACTGCAATAAAATCAATATTATTTTAATAGCAAATGGGACATTAAAGAGTTCATTGCTTTATTGCTTGGAGTCTAAATTCAGCACAAATTTCCTATAATTAACTACAGCTCCATAACATAGACGTAATGTTTACCCAGAAACCACAAACGACACCTGAAGGCTATGTAATTCCCTTAATGGCTTGACATTCTGTTAACATTTCGCTCCTTAAACTGCTCTTAGCTTATTTATTATATCTTGACATCAGCATTCCTTACCTTTCTTATCAGTATTAATATTTAATTTTGTGTTGACACATATATAACTGTATACACACATCTGAAAAACACAGATGCTGATATTAATGATTAAAATTATACAAAATGTCACACTTGTGCAGTTTATTGTACAAGAATTACTGTAGTAAATGAAAATTGTGTAGTCATTTCCAAAGGCTTGCTGACATTTTAAAACATCTAAACATTACAAAAAATCTTTTTCATACCCTTTAAAATAGTAAGCACACCGGGAAAATGCCTTTACAATACAATTCCCTTATTAAAACTGATCTGCATAACTTATGTACATAGTTTACTACCTTTCTACAGCCCCACTAAGCTGTCTTACTGTTAACTTATCATTAATACATGAGTGCTTATGTCCTGGAGGCCCAGGTTAGCCTAGAACCCTGAAAAGAACAGCATGTTCATCATAAAAGGCATCTGAAGGCACTGAATCTTATTCTTTGAGTGAGTGACTGTAGTGCCAGTGCCAAATGCTCAGTGCAATACAGTATGTCTTCTCGTCGCACTAACCTAAGACAGGGAATCACAGCGGGGTTTAGTTGTGCCGTTCAAACACAAGCCTTGTCTGGCAGGGAGAGAAATGTAATGCATGCTGCATAATGCACATATTTACAGCCCTGCCAAGCGTCATGGATCTTTTGGAATAGCAGCAGCTTGTGTGTTCATGTCGATGGGACCAGGTGTTGCTTCGCAAGTAGGGTTTGCAATAGGACATCTGCTCATAAAAGCAATCGTTAAAAGATCATTAAAGTCGAAAAGATCTTGCATTTGCATCATATTGAAAAAGCAAGTCCTTGGAAAGTTATGGTGGTACTGTACTTACATCTAATCACCTACGTTTTGAGGAATGTGGAAGCAGTGAGCTCAGAAATGCAATTCTCTTCTCACTTGCAATCGGCAGCTGTAGCACATTGACCCTTTGTAGGGCCCCTGCCTGACTACCTTTTCTGTGCCAGGACCACGTAAGCTTCATGCATCCCCAAGTTGTCCAGGGTCAGGAACCCACCTCCCCCAGATGCAAAATGTACAACAGAAACCACTAACTGTATTAAGCATAAAAAGCAGCAGGACATGGAATGTTATAAATGATAGAAAAAGAGATTGAAACCAAAAATAACAGAGGAGAGTTTATTCTCATTCCAGGTTCCCATCAAGCAATTGTTGTAATTAAATCCCACTAAATCCCAGGCTGTAGTCCCATCTCCTGCATCCAGTGGTGTCCATGGCCATTACAAAATACACTATTATGCAGATATTTCTTCACAGGTAGACAGGTAATTAGTGCTGTTACTGTGTCTATGTTTCCTTAACAGGATAGTTTTGGAAGCTAAAGAGAATATAAGAAAGTAACAGCTGTTTCAAATCAAGATCATCATCCATTCTCTCAATCTGAAAAGAACAGCAGGCTTCATGAGAAAAGGGATGATTATGATATCCAGTTATGGAAAATAAGATTAAAATCGGCAAATAAATCTGGCAAGGAGAGGTTGTACGTAAAGTACTGGTCTGTCTTTCCATTGCAGTTTTAGATTTGTAATTAACAGGTTGTGTCTACTCACATTTAAGTAGATTTTAGATCAATACTTGTTTAAAAGACAGTAAAACCACATGCTACCATTGAAGTTAATATAACTATGTTACTCTTTTCAGAATTCTGCTTTGTGTCACCAAGAACAGTTCAACATATAGCAGGGCACCTTCCAATACTCGACTGAAGGCAAACATCTCATTTCATTTACTTTTGGGAAGACAGGAGTAACATACAACCAACCATACCAAATAACGCAATTATGCAGTTCTGAGAAAAGCAAGAGGAGGTATCTGAGATCATAAAAATATTTATTCTTCCCTTTTAAATTATTTTTTGTTCTTTCCTGATGGCCTAGTTTATTTTGCTCACATGAACTCCAGCTGATGTATGAGAAGCAGCTGAATGGAATATGACAGTTGTTTGTTTTATTCTTTGAGGTTCTATGAAATACAGTAACTGAGGGTGGTGATTTGCCATTTGCTGACTATGAAATAGTGATCGTGCAGGAATGTCTGAAGCACTGATTTCAGGGCTGTTTTTGTATATTAAACAAAACTTAAAAAGCCTATAAACAAACTTTTTTTACAGCAGACTGCAAAGTAATAGAGCTTTAGATGAATGTTTGAGAGGGATGGCATCACTTCCTGAAAAGCTATAAATACCACAATTCTCTTCCTTGCATGCATCTTTCTCCATCCCTGCTACACCCTATCTCTATCGTTGCAGCTATCCCTGGGTTAACATCCCTCTCAGTATGTGGGTATTAACTTCCTCATCCTACAGGCAGTTGGTGGCCAACTCCAGCAGATTAAATATTCCTATTCACTTCTCAATGAACATTCCTCATTGCATGTTCACGTTGGGTGTTGTTATTCCTTGTAAATACAAGTTTGTTTCCGAACAACAAAAAGAAGGGGGGGAAAGACCCTGTGGAATTGATATCGAAGAGCCTGTTGGCGGATTGCTCCAGTTTTCAAAAGAGATGTCTGTTCTTTGAGGTTTCAACTCATTGTCATTGTGGATTTCGCTTGGTCCCTCATTGCTGGTGTTCAGGTGGCTGTGGAACAGAGCTTCCCTTGGGGCCATGTTCTACTGTTTCCAGAGCTTTTTGCCTGCCACCTTCATGAGCTATGAGTCAAACAGTGCCTAGGACCCCTTCTGCCCCAAGAGAGCCATCCCTGTGTGTTTGTTTAAAGCTGTCACTCCTGTCGTTTCTCACATGTCTGCAGCCGAGCCAAGAACATGATGTCAGCCCCCGGGCCCCTGATTTTAATCTCTCTGAGAGTGGGGCAGGGGTACTCCTGTGTGCCGTAGAAGAAGATAGGTTTTCCCTCTGCACCAGCAGGAATTTTGCTTAAGTCTGTTCAAAAATCATCTTGCTAATTACTACAACAGGCTGACAAATTAGCCTCCTTCATTTGCAAATATGCAGACTAGAGTAATTTTATTCTCGTTAAAAAAATGAAAAAAAAAACAGCTTTCTTCTTTCTGAGTTATTCACGTTCTTTATCATTATCTTTGACCATAAGAAAAACGTTACTGCCAGAAAAAAGTGTAACTGCTCAGTCCATTCTTTAAAATTAAATACTGTAATATCAATAGATTTCATTTTAGAAATTCTCCAGATTACAGAAAGGAAAAAATAGCTTATCTTAAATATTAGACCTTTGTTACATTTTTACAAACAATTCTACAGATAAAGAGAAAGGAGTTACAAGCTATTTTAATCAGGTCTAATCTTGGATCAAAGAGGAAACAATTTCTCAGTTGCTGCAGCTGCATTTATATTTAATTTTTTGGCATCTTTATGTAATATCAGCAATCATGGAATACTGTTTTTAAAAAACCTGAACCAAAAATAAATAAAACAGAAATTAACAGGAGGGTTTATTTTTGTCAAAATCCATCAGTACAGAGCATAAAAGAAAAATATACAGTATTTGGATTTATTCTGTGCCTTGGTGCAGAAAATAAAATACAAACATTAGGAAGTACTGTATTTGGACTTAAGCCTAAGTTTTGCAGCAGTATAAATAGAATATACTGTAAACTAGAGAAGCAGCACACTACAACACTTTCAGCATCTGAACCAAACATACAGCAATAGTGAAAATATCATCAGCGCTACACAACCCCCCACACTCACACACAACGATACAGTGATTCAGTTACCAGGATGATTAAATTCAGTTATGCTGCAACACAACAGACTTTAATAAACAAAAGACACTTAAGAAAAAGCTATCTTGCTGTGTACACACCTGTAGGTAACGTAATTTTTATAGGAGCAGCAACATTTTCATTCTTTAAATCCTTAGTATCATTGTAGTTACACATACATAATAGAGTAGTAAAGCATTTATATTGTACATCAATACAATACTGCAGCTAATTTTTGTTAGGGCTTCAGTTAGTGTCCTTGGCATAAAGCAGTTGCATGATTCTCATAAAAAAGTATTTTATTATAATGTTTATATTGCTTATCAAAAAGTACTATTCTGAACACAACAGAGCAATCATATAATTTCAATTCTAGGGCCAAATCCATTTTGACTAGTTCAAACGAATCAGATTTAAGTGATTATATTACTGAAGACACAAGTAATTCTTACAGATAGTTATTCTATTGGAACCTACAGTAGGTGCCACGATAGTACACAATTTCACGACAGCAAACCTTTAATGCAGCATTGTGGTTTCGATATCAGTCAAAATAAAACAATTCTTATACATTCTTTCTTTGTTCCTATCATTCAGCTCATAAAAAAACTTACAGACACTTGTGTCCTGTCCAGGGCTTGGTACTGCATTGGGTCCTGTGGACTCTGGGCTACTGAAACCCTTACCATGAATGAGTGGATTTCTATACTTAATGGTTAGAAACATTGAAGGTTGTTTTGTGGTCTAGCTGCAAAAAAAAAAGAATGAAGATGAAAGATGGGATTTAAAGAATAGGAGGAAGATTTTGCTTTAGTGTCTCTTGTCTTCGGTGCAATAAGTTTCTCTAACACTACAGGCAAGTAATGTGGCACCTCACCATGGTGCAGAATGACTTGAACCTTCTAGCACTGAATTTAGAACCTGATGAAAATACAGTACACTATAATATATAAAATAACTTTAAAGTTTATAATGTTTCTGTCTTTATTTGGGACAGGTTCTATAGTAGCAATTTCGAGTACATTTGTACATTTTCAACTGCAGTATACCTGTCATTCCCTAAGAAGGCTTTAAAAATATTTAGTATAAGAGTAGTAGAACAAAACACTATCAGTTAAATTACAAGGGTATCGTGATACCCAGGGTAGTCAGATTCTTTGCAGTGGTAGCATAGCAACCAGTGATCTGGCAGCACAAGAATGTGACCTGGTGGTGAAATGGCGTGTAATGTTGGATATATGGCCTGGTTAACAAAGTTACTATTGTTGTGTAGACTGTGACTTCATGTCTGCAAACTATTCAACACAAGTTCTACGGTTATAGTTAGAAAACTTCGTCTTATATGGCATATCTATATACAGTATAAGGACAGTAGTGCAGAGCAGTGGAGAGAGCTCTAGACTACTAACTGCAAGGTCAGAATCCTGGTCGAAACACTGCATGATTAAACAATGTATTTCATTTTAGATTGTTTCAGTAAAAAAAAAAACAGGTCAAGAAATGTGTAAAACTAACTAGCTTTGCATAAAATCATTAGAAACAATTATTTTTATTTTTTAAAATTATATTTAAATATTCTGCTTACAAATGTAATGTTTAATGGTCCACCTTATGGACAACTCTATCTAGTCTACTTCTTATTCCGGGCCTCAACACAGTGATGCACAGAGAAAGATACACCTTGGTTGTGCAAGATGCTGTAAGAACAAGGCAACTAACTGAAGCACTGTCCACTACTTGCACCAAGTCAAACTGAGCTGTTTTGCAGAATTACTCTCTGCTGTTGTTTGAATGTTAGGCACGACTTTGGAAATTACAAGCTCTTTATAGTCACTTTTCATTATTAGAACAGTTTAATGAACAATTGTAAGTGTACACACATTTAAAAACTACTTTTAGATATACTTTCTTGCTTCAGCGGTTTCTCACCTCTCTGGGCTGCGAGGCTGTCATGGTGGTAATTTGTGAAATTGTAAACCATCATTTTAAACTATAAATGTAAGATTCAAAACATTTAAGCGTAAAGGGCTTTCCAGAAACTTAGAACAAAATCCATTTGAACTCTAAAGTAATGGCAGCACTGCAGATGTGAGATGATTATAAAAAAATAGTTTCCATGTAGCTTTCAAAAGATCTCTTTATATTGACCTTCACTCGTTCCTGTGAGATTTTATAAAACATCTTAAAATAACGACAGCGTCCTGTAAGGTGGATACTCTTGAAATTTCCATCCAGGACATCTACCACATATTTTATTCAGTTTCTTCAGTTTCCAGGGACACCATGCAGATATCTAATGCAGAGTTTTCCTGTATAAAAGTAACCTAGATGACCTGTAGCTTTCTATAGAAATGTCTCAGCTGGGACATCATAAGCACTGTCAAAAACATACTTTTGAGGCAATTAAAAAACTTTCAAAGGTTTTTTTCCCCTTCTTCCTCTCTCCCTTACCTCCATGATCTCTCACGCTCCCAAAGAAAATCTCAATATCTGAAGGCCATTCTGACAATGCTTCTTTGAGCACTATCCCCTTGTTGGCTTGCCTTGTTTGTAGGCAGACTTGGAAAGGCTATGGACTGGTATAATTGGCCCCCCAGTGCAGAATCTCAACCCCTGTCCGCTTCAAAGGGCAAGATGTGTGCTCCGGATACAAATACAATTGTAGAAATATTGTAGAATATTGTATTGTAGAAATACAATTTTCGATTTGACTTGCTTTCCAAGGCTTTCAGCAATTATCCTAATCTAATATTTCTGTTTTCGTTTTTCTGTATGGATATTATAAGCCAGCTTGAGCAAAAACCTCAATTAGATCACAATGCTTGTGTTCCCTTGGGGAAGGAATATGAGTGTGCCAACGCAGAAAGATTGAAAAAACAGAGAATGTAGATGGAAACATCAAGAAAAACCATTGAAGAAAGTGGGAGAGGTCAGGGCAAGAGGTGATATTAAGAAATACTTTTTATCTAACCAAACGACCAGCTACTGTTATGTCTTTTGCCCAGAAAGTAAATAAATACCATTATTCAGTAAAGTGATTGATAGAGACTGAAAAAACAAACCATCCTTTTAATGTTTGCATATTATTGAGGTAATAATTAAGTTAATGACATAACATGCATCTCTGCTTATTGGCGAAAGAAAGAATTACAGCCAGTTACAGAATGTAAAGAAAGTAGAATGATGACACGACAAGACTAAATCTGGGACTAAAATAATGACTACCTTAGATATAAAACCATCCAGGTTTTGAGATTCCCATTCTGTCTTAGAACAAATGTAATAGGCTTAAAAGCACTTGCAGCTAATTAATATGTCTTCAGAACCATGTGCTTTGATTACCTTGAAGACTAAAAAGTACAGTAAAAAATGTGTTGTTGGCTCAGCTGAACTAGATGCAGCTGGGATCTCTGTTCATGCTGAGATGTGAGAATCATTGTCTGTCTGCAACAGGATGACTCTGAATGAATACCCTGTAGGATTCATTTGCATTCCTTTTACACCTGATATTTAGCAATATGCTGTGTTAGAGGGATGCCAAAAACTTATAAAAGGGTAACCAGAGACTTCAGACAAAGGACACTACACAATTATGTCACAGACATTCATTTTACAGACCTAGTTGTCAGCTGAAGAGTACTAACTTCCATATTAAATCCAATGATTGTTACGTATATACTGTAGCATTCTCAATAGCGAATATTGTTGTCACATGTAGCGTATTTGTCCTTTCAAAAATGTTGTCCTTTCAAAAACAGTGTCAGCCAACCACAGATTGTTAATCTACACAGAATAAGAGGTTTTGTCGAAGAAGAAAATTCAGGCAGAAAGAAAGAGCAAGGGGAGAAGAGATTCAATAAGATCATTGCTTGGAATGTAGAAGTGCCAGGCCCTGAAATGAAGAGCAATGAGAGATGACCCAAGGGCTTTCAACATTATAATCTCATTCATGCCTCTTGGCCCAGCAAAGAAACAGGTCGGTTTTAGGATGGCAAACTCGTTATGTCATGACAGTTTTTTTGTTAATCTTTTTTTCTGAGATACATGAGATATGGTTAAGATATTGAGAATATCTCTAGGAGAGTTTGATGTGGTAACACTGTACTTTTAAAGAAAGAAGCATAATGGATATTCTTTCTTAATACTTTGATGCTCATTCTATTGAACAATGAATTAGATCTTAAAACATTTTAAACTTGCCACTCCTGTTTGATTGCCAATCTATTTTTGATTTATTTTAGATAAATCTGCTCAAGGTATTTTTTTCATGTATGGCATAACAAAAAAGCAAATCATACCCTGTTTGTAATTATTAAAGAATGGTTGGCTGTTGCATTATTAAAGTATTAAGGACATACTGTATTTTTAAACTAATGTTTCATGGTGTAATCAATAACATCAATTCATTGATTCTTCATTTGAAATTTAAATCTAAATAATTGTAAAATAAATATATACAGTAGCATCAACACAGAGAATCTGCAAAATTATCACGTAGATACCACAATAAACATTAAAACATTTTTATTTAGTAACAGGAAGAGTGAAACGTTGCTCAAGATTTCCCAGAAGCCTCTTCTCCCAGAAAATTGTAATTCCAAAATTGGTATCTCTATCTTTTCAGGGACTTTAAAGAAAACAAATCCCTGGTATCTACAAAAAAATAATGGGCAAATCTATTTTATACATGTGGCTTCCTGATAAATATACAATCTATATGTAAATATACAGCACCAAAATTAGCTCATAACCTGAAAAATTTCCTTTCCTAGAATATGATTGTTGTCCCCCAAGCTAATATGTGACTGAATTTATTTGTGAAACATGCAGAAAATCATAACAATATAGAAGTATGGGCTTAAAATACCTTAATTTCTCTGGAGCTCAGAGACAGTACCTTAGCAAGTTTAAGGCTGATCTAAGAAGGTCCTAATGAATTAGATTATTTAATTTCTTCTCTGGGATAACTATAGAAAACAAATTTCATAATGCCTGTTACCAGGGTGGTGTTCTTTCTGTTCCTTTAGGATCAGTTTAAAATTAGTTTACAAGAATAAACTATTTTATTATTACAATTAAGCCAATTGGTTCAGTCCACACAATATTTGTCAGACATTTGAAACCCATTGGGGAAATTGCTTTTTTAATTTTTAAAAATTAAACATTTTTGACACCTGAAGAAGGCTCCACAGCCAAAACGTGTTTTCTTTCTTCTCTTTTCAGCATGGAATAAACTTAATTGTTCCTAATTTTTAAAAACTACCACTATACTGTATGTATTCAACTGGTAGTTTTAATTAACAATGTCTGTTAAACTTACATAGTACATAGTACTATGACAGTACATAGATTGATAACTATTCAATGTTCATTTGTAACACTAGTTGAATGTAACACTAATAGTTACAATTAGTGTTTGCAACACTAAATGTAATCTTAATCTAATGTATAAATACACAACCACCATCTCAAATGAGTTTTAATGGACTGACAAAAGTCATACCTGTATTTGCTAGCAGCGACTGTATATCACCCTGCAACTCACAGTTGGCAGCCCACTGAAGCTAAGCAGATGTGAGGCTGCCCAGTACCTGGATGGGAGATCTTCCGGGAAAGCGAATAGTGGGACCAGTAGTGTTCGGTGAGGACACTACAGCCGCAGTATGGCGAGGGGAACACTATACTGTAAAAATGTCACTGTCCTTTCGATGAAACATAAAACCAAGTTTTTGACTCTCAGTGGTCATTAAAAATCCCAGGCAATTTCTCAAAAAGAGTAGAAGTGTTAACACTAGTGTCCTGGCCATATTTCCCCCTGGGCTTTAACACTTATGGCCTCCTAATAATCCCCATCTGTGAATTGGCTCCATTACTCCGTTCTCCAGCCACCTGATAGCTGATGTGTGGTGACTGTACTAGTGCACTTTGGCTGCTGTCATATCATCCGGGTGGGGGACACACATTGGGAGTTGAGGGGAGTCCCCATTACCTGTACAGTGATTTGAGTGGAGTGTCCAGAAAAGTGCTAAATACAGTAAGTGTAAAGATAATATACTTACAATTATTATATTGTACAATAAAGAACACAGATTTGAATAATGAAACTTATTTTGAGATTTGATTTGCAAATTTGCAAAGGAGAATTTCTTTAAGATTATCTAATTAAAAACCACAATATTGTGATACATTTTGAATTGACTGAATTGACATATGAAATTGAAGAGCTAAAAAGAAATTGCATTTGAGTTCTCCCAGTTCTCTGTCTTTATGGTACTTGAACACACTAAATAGTTGACTTTCTATCCAAAACATCATCATTTAGATGCTTAAATTCCTTTCTCTATAGCAATTTTGCCCATATTTGCCCCTCACTTTCTGTTAACCACAATTTATTGAACTTGCAAAAATTCATGATATTCCTGATTGGGATGGGAGTTTGGCTTGCAAAAACAGCACATCAGTTGACACATTTTAACTTAATCCACAGAGCACCCACAATCCCTTATAACCCCTTAATATTTTCAAATGAATTTCAAATGTTCTTCACAACCTGTTTGTGGCATATTTCCTCAGGAAAAGGCAGGTTCATATCTCCATACATTTTGGGAATATTCTATTGTCAAGTGCTACTGGAGAAAAGAGTGGTCAAATTCCATAGGTCCTGAATGAATTTGTGGCTTTTAAAAACCCAACATTTTTTTTAAAGTTATTAACTACTACTGTTACCCCATCCCAGCTTAACCTTATTTAGACGGGTTAACTGACCAAAAAAAGTAATCCTTCACAGCTCAGGTACTGTAGATACTGGTCTGCTTATAGTCATCATTAGTTCTTTTCTCAGTATTACAGATGAGCACCTCCACCACACATGGTGCTAAATCAGGCTCATGAACTACTGCAACCTTTACAGTGTCCAGTCTTTTTAGGTGTGACTCCGTCAATAAATTCAAGTTTTGCTGTGTGTGTAAATCATGACCAGTTTCTCACCCCTGAATTTTTCTATGCTTTAATGAAGTTATATTAAAACAAGATGTTAAAAAAATTCACTTCGAAGTGCTCTAAAAAAACAGACACACAGTACATTTTGCCTGTGAAACCTATAATCTGGGTTTATAATTGTCAAATGCGCCACCACCCACAGCTATAGTAACAACTACAGCATAACACTGTGATCTGGACCAATGCACAGGCACAAAACAGTCAATTAGCATTCCCACATTCCACTGGTAAGGAGATGGGGTGCACAACAAGACATAAAAGCTGTTTCTCATACATCATCCAGTCTCACAATTTCAGTGATGAAACAAACCCTAAAGACTATTCATCAATACATTGGTTTTAGCAGACGGGCAGCAAAAGTTATTGAAATTATTTTGTTGTAATGTGAAGATTAACATACAGTAGGAACAAGTAAAGGTTTATTCCATGCCGGCTGTGGAGCCTTCTTTGGGTGTGAACATACAGAATGTTGGTTCATGCTTTACTGTCAGGGTAAATATTGATCATTAACGTGGTTCTAAAATACAGAACTCTCTAAGAAAGGTCTATTCCCAGTTATCGTTTATGCCTAATTGGTTAAAACGTCATTTATTAACTATTCATTAGTTTATGGCGATGCTAGAATTAACTGTTGTTTATCTGTAAATTAGGCAACAATAAAAGGATCATTGTAACTCGGATTAAAAAGAGAACCTTTTTTTGCCTTTGAAAAAGTTGTCGGTTAAGAGCAGTTTTCAGTTCTTGCTTTTTTCCTCTAACTTAGGTACTGGTAAGTGAAAACAGACTGCATATTTCACAATTATTGGAAGGTCGTCGCCACATGTGCAATGGAATCCAAAAAAGCTTAAAGCTTAAACCCTTTTGAGGGAAACTGTTGACCTCTAAATGCAATTGCTTGAAATAAAAAGAATTTTTAAGTCTAAATTGTAACAGGATTTTTTTGTAACCAAAATATGCTGCAGCTCTCTTTTAATTCTAAGTCTTAATTTGCTCTATAGAATGTATCCACCGACTTCCAGAAACAGACATGAGCACAGGACTGACCACCTACAGTACAGCAAGCTGAACATCAGGCACCTCACTCTGCTGAGCATTTCCAGTGCTGTGGAATTAAGAAGTAGATAGATATTAGCCCTTGGATTCACTAATCCGGAGACATTTTGCACACGACTGCTAGCAGCCAATTATGGTCCACATGCTGACTGGAATTACGTGTCTGTGGATCCCTAACAGAGTTTTAAAAAGGCTTGGACTTGAAACTTCTCATCACAAACAGCAATTAAAATAATTTGCAACATCCCATTTACAATGTGCAAAACAAGAATAATGGGTATTTTCAACAATACTTGGCATCAGACAGTGGGTACACTCAGCTAGTGCTAGCACACAAAGGAGTAAGTCTACTGTAGTTCCATCATCTATAGTATGTGCTTGAAGAGGATTAAAAAGAACGTACAGAGTGCTGATGCATGACACTGTCTAAAGGAATTTGTTTGCAGGGCCAACACATTAATGGGTGATATGACAACTTGCAAAGAGCAAAAATAAAATTCTCCCTTCACAGGCACGATGAAACATTTACCCATTCAGAAGTAAAAGGGTGAACTTTTTGAAGTTTTTACAGGGTGAACATCTATTTTTTTATTCTATCAGTGTAATTCTGCAAGATTTTGTTTTTAAAAAATCTTATTCAACACACTCCAGACGTGTTGTATTTTGGTACTGTGCTGACTGGAAGGCTTCCAATTAATTTTCCATAGGAATAATGTTGACCATTACTGACATCTGCTGTTCATTCAAAGAACGTCATACCAGCACACATGGAGTTTCAGAAAACTGCTAAGGCAACTCTTGGAGGAATAGCATGAAATCAAACACACCTGTCCTGACACATGAGACAGCTGATGGGCAATAACGACTGGTCAAGGCATTTCTTTCTTCAGTGTACAAGGATAAGATTGGCAAATTCTCTTTTTCATCCATCAGCTTTATCACTCTGCAACTCGTACCTGGCAACCCACTGAAGTACAGCAGGTGTAAGCCTGGCCAGTAGCTGGATGGGAGACCTCATGGGAAAGTTAAGGTTGCCGCTGGAAGAGGTGTTAGTGGGACCAGTAAGGGGCGCTCACCCTGTAGTCTGTGTGGGTCCTAACAACCCCGTATAGTGATTGGGACATTATGCTGTAAAAAAAAACAAACAAGTTGCTCTCCTTCTGCTGAAGAGTAAAACCTGGGTCCTGACTTTCATGGTCATGAAACATCCCAGGGTTACCCTTGTGTCCTGGCCAGATTTCCCCCCAGACCTTTAATAATTGTGGCCCCCTAATCTCCATCAATCAATTGACTTCATTACTCTGTTTTTCTTCCTAGTAATAGCTGATCTGTGGTGAGTGTACTGGTGCACTTTGGCTACTGTCACATCATCCAGATGGGGGCTACACATTACCTGTAAAGGGGAGCATCCAGAAAAATGCTGTGTTAGTGTAATAAATGTTATTATTATAGTTTTGTTACCAAGATACCAATATCCTCATTTAATATAAGGGACAGACCACCCATCCAATTCACGGCTGGGGAGGAGCAGAGCCTATCCCAGCAAGCAAAGGAAGAAAGGCAGGGTATACCCCGAAGGGATGCCAGTCCAGCACAGGGCACACACAGACAAAAACAAACACACACCAGGGCCAATTTTTCCCAGGAGGCAATTAACCTATCAGTATGTCTCAACTGTGGGAGGAAACCCACACAAACATGGGGAGAACATTCAGACTCCCATTTTCACTTCCATCGTTGACATGCAATAGTGGTATCATAGATACTATTACCGCATCTCACATTGTAAGACAACTTTCCCTTCCTCCCAAATTTCTCTTCGCAGCTTTTAGCTTTGTTTTTTTGATTGAAATTTTCGCTAGATGAATAAGGCCTCCTCACTCATTCATTGGTCAGGGCTACTACAATGCAGCTAGTTAATTATCTCAATTATGACAGGAATGTGAGAGAATGTAAAGAGGCTGCAGTGGGCGTACCACCCCTGTTGCCTTTGATCAGCTGCTGATAGCAGCACTCTGACCTTTGCATGGAGATGGGCCCCATTAATCTCACGGCAAACAGTTGTTGTGAGTTAATCGGCTGGCTGTAATGTCAGATTGCCTGTCAGAAGGGGATGAAAAATTATTACAGCCGCGCTCTAATGAAAAGTGCTCAACAGGCACCTGACAAATTAAGCATCTGATGAACTGCCTGCTGTAACCGTTTTAAGTTCTGTTACTTTTATCTCTCTTGTGTACGCAATTATATTTGGAAGAATGTGAGGCCCTCCGTAAGAATATTTTGGCTCACCAGGAAATATTTTATGAAGAGAAATTGGGAGTGCATGACATTTGGTGAATAGAAATATGCTTATACAAGATGTTAGCATAATAACCGTAGAGTTGTTCCATAATTTGTGCAAAAAAAAAAATCAGTTCTCTTGCTTACATGAAGTGTATTTTTGATTGGTCCATGCATAGGTGCACTTTACTTTGTGTCCCCTGGGATGACAGGGTTATTTAACGAATCCCCTGCAATTCCAATGAAGCAAGAGATAAAAAAAGCAGAAAGAAGGGCTTGCTTTAATTTTCCAATGGCACGGAAGACCTCGGGGAGAGTCTGTGTTCTCTTGTCACTGGGTCATATGGAAAAAATGCAGTTTAATTTTAAAGTGCACTTAAATTAGAACATCATGACTGCCGAGAGCCCAGAAATATTAAAGCATTTCTCTCTGAAAATAAAATTTAGAGTGAAGTGTCTAGGTTATAGCTATTGCAGTACAATCCTAATTTATGGACAACTCAGCAAAATGTAGGCTGGTGCTACAAAAATATCACTTCTTAGTTCTGCCCTTAAAGTAGATTTTTTCAATTGAAGACTTCAGTCCAACTTTTACATTCTTGGGCTAGCAAAGAATGACATTCTGCAGAACACATGAACAGTTCCTTAATGAAGGCAAGATAATAGCAGAATTTCACAACTGAATCAAGAATATCTGAAGTCCTTTTTGTTTCATGAATATAAAAAACTATTTTTAGGAAGGAAAGAAAAGAAGCATTCATACACAACTGGCAGTGATGGAACTTGATCCTGTCTAGTCATAAAAAAAACAAAATGTGAAGATTCCTTTGAGGACCATTCTTAAGAGTTACGAGCACGAATAAGAAACTACTTTACATTTTACTAGTTGTAATTGCAGATGTAAAAATGATTTTAAAACCAGGGACTACAAATACTAAGAGGTCAGTGGAACAGCATGGTTCCTCACCAGAAATCACCCCCATCACAAAACAATGTTCAGACATTTAGCCCTTCAAATGTACTTCTCTGGTAAGCCTCTCAAGATGCACTTGAATGCTAGAGAATTCAAATGTGAATTTTAGAGGCACAGGTACAGATAATTGGTTAGGGGATGAGCGATAGCTGAAATGAAAAACAGAACTGCAATGACAAAAAGAGAGGCTTTGACATGTTTTCGAACTCATATTAACCAGAGTTCTAAAGCAAAAAGATGTATGCTTCTGTATGCTTCAGAAGAGAATATACATGGAAAAAAGTGCATCTTATGACAGAACTTGACAATTCATGTCCATTAAAAATTAAGTCTGAGCAGACATGGATACAGACTTTCAGAGAATACAGCAATTCATCACTGTAGCACTTTTATAAAGTGCTCATGTAAAAACAGAGTTCTAAAGAAGGAAGATGTGGAATTCACTTATTTGCAATGCCCAGTTTTGACTCCCAGGTCTACCATGTTATAGTGTACAGAATGAAGGAGGGCCAAGGTGCTTTTCAGGCTCAGCTCTGACCAGGAACGTTATGTTTCCAGCCCTTCTCCTCTCATCATATACAGCAAGGATGGCGAGGGACAGGGACAGGGACACCGAGTCTGAGCTCAAAAGCACAGAGCAGTCATGGCTATCCATCGTGTCCGATGATGATGGTTGTACTTGGTTCAGCTCATCCGTTTGGAAAATGAGCTGCACAAAGAAACCTGTGTGGGGGAGCCATTGCACTGGGGCAGTCCCACTCTCTCGACCTCAGAAGCCTGGGTCCAGTGGTATGGATAGTCGTCCCGACTGGAGACTTCCTTGGTAGCAGTGGATGGCCGTGACGCCTTTCTGTGCCTTGTCATGCCCATCGCTTTCCACGGAGTGCTGCAACAGTATAGTGTTCCATCACACTATACTGGGGCATTAGGACCCACAAAGGCCGCAGGGCGAGCCCCCCCCCTACTGGTCCCACTAACACCCGGAGTAGTAACACTACAGTAACTGAACCACATCCACAGCAGGAGCAACCCCTGTACCTGAACACATGAGGCTCCCATCATGCCCAAATTTCTTTATAAAATTAGTCATTTGTAGGTTAGCAGTTCAATTACCAGTTCATCTTATATTCTCAGACAGCCAGATTGAAAGCTTCCCAAAATTTTTGGTGTAACAGAACCTTAGTAAAATCTGCCCTCTTCATAACCCTTCAAAACTGGACACAATGATTGAATACATTTTTAATCATCTCAGAACATGAGAACCCCCGCAGACTTGATTTATAATACCTTTGTGCTCTTTAAAAGGAGTATGATCCATCAATGAGCTGCATCACACTCCTCTTAGTTTCTGAATGGAAAAAGCCATCCTGCAGCAGATGAGGATGAAGTAGCTGTTGACCTCAGTTCACATATGGTATGTATTGTGTTCTTCACTGTTGGGCACAGTATGCACCATGGCTCATATTAACATATGGGATAGAACTTTACTGACAATTAACTACATTGTTTGTCCACTTTCAAATTGGAAAAACTTTTCCCCGTCTATTGCAATCTTATTCAAGCTCCTAGCATTCCACAAAAGCATGTCTAAAAGTATGAAAAGATTATGTTTCCGATACAAGACTGAGACATAAAAGATCATAGAAAATATATATATATATTTTTTTAAAGTAGGAACACTAAGAACACCACCATTAAAGTGTCTTCCAATCTCATCACCAAACTATGTAAGCAATGAGGACAAGGTAGGGTACATCCTGGATGGTCCATCAAAGGGCAGACAGGCACACCGACAAGGACTCACACCAAGGTGAATTTATCCAGAAGCCACTTAGCTTACCAGTATGTTTTTGGACTGTGGGAGAAAACCAGAGCACCCAGAGAAAACGCATACAAAAACGTGAAGAATGCACCAACTTCACGCAGATAGCACCACAGGTCTGGAAGCAAACCCTGGGCCCCAGTACTGTGAGACCGCAATGCTAAACCCTGAGCCACTGTGCCACTCAATAATAAACATATATAAACATAAAAAACAGTAAAACCAATGATTAACAGCCTTTTCAATTCACCATGAACACTATACAATATTTTACTGAAGATAAGATTATCCTAATTAGCAATTCAAGAATTATTGGAAAGTTATTTCTGCCCAAGAAATCGAAGCCTTTAAAATGTACTTCCATGTAATACTAAGCAGCCAATGCTGCTTGTATATGTTGAGGTCTTTTTGTTATCTGTAGCATGCATACACGAGGAAGCGATTCAAAAAGACTCATTGAATGCAGAGAAAGAGAAGTCCGTCACATTCAAAAACTTCATGTTCATAGCTCCATACAGGACTTGTCAGAAAATCACACCATTCATTGCATCTTCCATATCTTCAAAACTACAAAAATGTATCCACTTTATTGAAATACAGTAAATAGGGAAAAGGAATGTATTAATGATCCATTAGACATAGGTGGCCTAATTGTCTTATATGTTACCATGCAATAGGGAATGTTCTGCAAAATGTCATTTGATGTAAACAGATTTACTTTTGAACCACCCCCCCCCCCCATTTTCCTTCCTTTATAGTCAAGGCCAAATACCAATTATAACAAAGTTTGACATTACAATTTAAAATAACTTTCTAGGTTAAGGACAAAGCTCAACAGGGCACCCATTAGGCACAACCCTTCGGCAAATCTGTGCACATCACAAAAAAGGCATACTTATCTTCAGGACACCTCTGAAAAGTTGTAACCCACTGTCTAAGCAGTTTCTTCTTCAGTTTTCAAAGGATGACTAGATGAAGAGTGAGCAGAACTGCAGGGGGAAACAGAAGGAACTAGTCCGTTCTGTCCCTCACACCTTCTCCATTAAGTATGACACCGTATATTTTCTGGGCCCTTAAGCTGAGCATGACAGTGTCAGTACTGCGAACACAACCAGGGAATGACACAAAACCAGTGTTGTTCAGCTCTGATGAGATTCCTGAAGGTCCAACTGTAGTTAAGACACCGTAAACAACAAACAGCTTTTCAGTATAAACTAACTGTTATGTGAATGGAATCTTCAAAAGGTTTTTTTGTTTAAAGTGTAGTTGCACAAAACACTGCTGTGGTATTAAAAGGAATGTTTAGATTAGGATTTGATAGAATATTTATATATAGACTACAAACATTAGAAATAAATAGCCCTAGCATTAATATTTTTCAAAAAATAAAACATTTCTTCTTAAATACACTGTGTAAAGAACAAATAAGATGTAACAATTTTGATTCTGCAAAAAAATGTAGCCTCCTTGTATGACTCAACAACTAAAAGGTTTTTAATACGTCACAATACAGTAGACAAGTGAAAGAACAAAAAGCAAATGCAAAAAATGTTTTCTAGTAACCAACACCTTTAGAGCATTAAATTCATTTGAATGAGTTCATAGTTTACTGATGTACCGTATATTCATTTTTTAAAAACTGATTTCAATTTACCCTTCATTGAACAAAAGAATAAATTACCAATGAATAAATTTGCAAACATGATTCTAAAAACTGTACAGTCTATACTTTTAACACATCTTAAGAGATTCCTACTTGTAAGTTGCATACATTTACCTACTATAACAAAGCACCAACTTAAATAGGCAACAGTAAATGAATACGAAAAATATCCCATGAGCCCAATCCAGCAGACAAGGCTCAAGGCAGAATCGCCCCTTGCACATAGCATGCTCATGGGGTCATCTTAGAGACTATTAATGTAGCCATCAACTTTTTGCAAAACTGGAGGAAATCAGAGCACCTGTGGGAAGCCCACACAATTACAGTGAAAGCCCACAGGCTTCACAAAACACTCCAGCCCACAACTGAACCCAGGACTCAAGCTCCTGCAGCATTGATGCATGATGCAACCATCTGTAGGACATTGAAAACTGAGGAACACTGGACATACAAGCATGTTTTAAAACACAACGCAAATAAACCCACCACTTTCAAACAAAATTCACCCATTCTAAAAACGTGCTTTACAACAGAAAGGTGCCAAACTTGTGAAACACCTGACACGTTATTATGAACCCTCCAAAATAGTCAAAATGCATTGGATATCCCCAGCCGAGATTTTTCTTTGCAATCCGGTGTACCGAAATGCGGAACATTCCACATTCTTTCGGCACCGATCCAGCTGGTCAGTTCTGTATGACTTTCAGCCTTACTGAGCACTGCTGATCCCACTCAGTTCAGGGTCTCATCACAGCCCAGCACCTCCCCACAAATCTATGGAATGCAATAAATCCCCATCCTCTGCAAGGGAGCTGAGGTTTTACAGTATTCTGGGATTTGTCTGTTGAGAAAACAATATCCCCCTGCAGCTGCCTTAATCCCCTGATTACTAAATACAAACCAAATGAAATGCCTTTCCACTTATGCTTTTGCAAGGCAGTTAAAACCCCGCTTTGTTAAAGCGAGGTTTGTGTTGATTCAATATTCAGGGCAGTTTCTGGGCTTCCTATTTTAGTGTCAGATATACTAAGCACAAATAATCCTCTGATTACCAAACAGCAGGGGGAGGCTGTCCCCTTGGGGTAAGGCAGGGTTGCAACACACCTGGAGATCAAGGGTGGTGGTGGTGGGGGGAGGCGGGGACAACACGGAGAACAGGAGGATTGAAAGAATCAGCTGAGCCGACACAGGGGGGGAAAAAAAGAGCAAGCACATGTAGTTCAGTTAAAGAAACAAAAGATCATAGAAATGCAAAAGGATACATCACAAATTTGGGAATATTCCAATTACTTATCATAGCTGCCTCCTGTGCATTACATTAGTCTCTCCAGGTGTCAAGAGCTTTTAATGCAATGCACATGAAAGGTGTGGGAGCGTGGCACTATCGGCAGGCTCAGCGCCCAGTTTTTGTTGGCGCCATAAAGGAAGCTTTTGTCTGGTATTTTTGCACGCACATGTCAGATCTTACCCGAAGCACCTCACTCCCCAAAATCCTGAGATCTGGTTCTGCGGCTCAAATCAGGTAATTCATGTAATGATACAATGTTAATGATAGCGATCACTGGACCTGCAGCTGAGACTACAAGGCTCTGAACTGAGAGGTTGTAAAACACAAACGAGCCAAAACTTGACCCTGAGGAACAATTTGTTTGGACATCTGAAGTACACAGTGCATGATGCATGGGTTAAAGATCATTTCTTGGCAACCGATAGAGGTATAGCTTAGAAGAGTTTAATTGCCAAGCACTTCTGGTCTGTAGGACACAGTGCTAAATATACTGAGATAAAAAAAAACATTTTTCAACTTATCTTGTTTCTACATACTTAAGGTACCACACTTGTTCAAGGCTCCCTATACTCTTGTCAATATAATGTGAGAAATGAAAATACACTTTGCTGCCTTCTTCTGGAAGCTGAAGTGAATTCTTCTTGTCAACAGATCTATGGTTATGCTGCCATCTATATTTTAATATAGGTATTGCAGTGTTACATAGTGTATATGGTAATCTTCACTCGGATCTTGTCACCTTCACTTCTTGAAAAGAAGGAAAAGACATTAGATTCATCTTCTCAATTAATTTTAACCATTATGCCATTTTTCTATAACAGGTGGGTAGCTGCGTCAATATGCGTATGCTGCAAAGGAACAACAGGTTTATTCCATGCGAAAAGAGAAGAAAGAAAACACGTTTCGGCCGTGGAGCCTTCTTCAGGTGTGTGAGAAGGCTCCACGGTTGAAATGTTGTTTTCTTTCTTCTTTACAGCATGGAATAAACCTATTAATTATTCTATCACTGTTGATTTAAAGATCCTCTTAAGGACATGATGTGCAATTTTAACTTGAAGACAGCCAGGCTTAAGTGGTTCACCGGAAAGTCTCTTAATTTCCACTTATGAATGTCAGAGGGTTATCTAACCCCACACAACACTGAAATACCTACAATGTTAACCTTTGGTACAGTTTACCCCGGTAGAATGTATTTTAATATACAGCATATTTGCTTGGATTAATGCCACACCACAAAGGTAGCAAGTCCTTTTCGAGTACGATTTTCAAAAAGCAGTCAATGCCAAATTAAAAAATAAAATGAAGCCAGTGATCTACAGACATTTTTACTTTAAAAATGTACACTGAAGACATTACAAAGCACATCTGGGAAAACAAAAATATAAAAATCATTGTGTTAACAAAGAAAGTACAATTGTTAGCGTTGCTGAAACCATCCTGTGGCACATAAATCAAGGTTCCAAGTGTAAAAACTAGACATACAGTATAACAAAGGTCTTTATATTCAGCTGGTGGGGCAAACTTAATATACAGCTTTTTTTGCCAACATCATGGTATTATGCAGCAGCACTAATATACAGTCCACTGCAGGCCGACCTTACTTTGTTTCCTTCACATCTGGACACAAAACTCAGCTTTCAGAGATGAAGTGAAGGTACTATCACACCTGTCCCTCCTTCTCAAACAAGGGAAAGTGCAGAAGATGCTTGAGTCAAATAGCAGATATCGTAGTCTTCCTACTCCTGATTACTGGCCAAAAAGCCACAAAGGTAGTGGCAGACGTCATTTGTTTCAAAGATAGTCACTAAATCACTTTTAATTAATATTATTTACACTTGTCAATGCTATTTTTGAAGTGCACTGAACACTGATTTCTGCTAGTGAACAGTAACTGTAACTAGCCTTAATTTTCTACAACTTCACAGTAAGGCATATCCCTTAGAGGTTATTGTCAGGGCACTTTCCGTAGCCTGTGTGGAAGAAGTGGGTTTGTAACACTTAATAAACCCACATTTGGTAAGAGTTTCAAAATGAAGCCAGTCCACAGCATGAAAGGAACAGCCCTATGATGTTTTGTCAATGTGCTCGGACGTAAGACATTTTTCAGAGACATGGGAAAAATTAGTTCCAGAAAGGCAGTCCTGGGCAATCATTCCAACTCCTTATAGCGGGCAAACATGGCCTTTCGAACAGCCTCCCGGTATGTGGCAGGGGTCCTGACCTGCGTTTCCGAGCCCCTTTTCTTCTTCTGAATTTAAGATCATGAGAAAAAACTGCATTAGGTATCCAATACCAGACGAACAACAAATTGAGTAAAAATAAGATTTGACTTGGCAGAATTAGGATGTAATATTTATTTTAAGACCATTCAAAGACACATAATATCTGCAAGTATATACCAAGAGGGAGTCAATCTTCTGTTGCTTGTTATATTAGTATATAACTTAAATAGCTAAGAAAAATCTAAATGAAAAGTTTAATTGTTAGCATTGTAAAATAACCTTATTAAATTGTTTTCAATATTTATTACCCGTGTTTAACACTTTAGATGGCAAATATTCAGACCTAAAACATTCCAGTACATTTCACTGCACACACTACCTTAATTATGAAGTATAAGCTTTAACAACAGAATTACTTCTAAAGGCTGAAAATCCAGACGAATGAATCCCAATGCCTGAATGAAGATGCAGGCACCGTCTCTCTTACCTCAAAAGACTCCTCCTCCCCTGAGTTTGTCTTCACACCCCCTGCCTTGCGGACACCCTTTTCTACGTCACTGTTCAAACATGAGGGAGACAAAGAAGGTATTTTCAGGGGGGTGGCAGCAAGTCTGAAGTGTATGATTCTGCAACTCAATTCATTTAATGGAATATTCTAAATATATATAATGTAAAACGAAAAACATTTACACTAATGAACAACCTCATGTTATTCACTGGATTTTGCTCTAATAACTTTGTAGCATTGGTGAAAAAGTTTGAAAAGGCTTATGTCAACCAAAACAACAGATTCCTAACACTCAAGTCGAGTTGAAGGGAATATTTCAGTTTGTAAAATATTACACTGTGTAAGGGTTTTACACATTGCTTTTAATTTATCATTAATTATATTAGTCCCCAAACCAGACAAAAACTCTTGGTGAGAAAAAGAAGTACCTACAGTGAATCAGAGCTCTGGTACTTTCTTCGTTTGGCTTCAGTAGGAGAGCTGGTCATATCTCTGGAACTCATCTGGAGTAGCAGTCAACAAAAACAATCGTTATCGACAGGAGATACCATAGCCGGGTAATATGTGTTGAAAATGCAATTCCTTTTGATCATGGAAACGTAAACCAATAACATAAACCTTAATTAGTCTGTAGATCAAGAGAAACCTCAACGTAAATAATATTCATTTTGTTTTTCAAACAAATTTTGAATATCATAATATAAACTAATCAGGGGAGGAAGATGAGACCACTAGACATCACAAAGGGTTTGAAAATGGAATTCTGAAGAAGAGATGAAATACTATATCCTCTCATTCACCTCTCTCTCCTGGCTTTCAAGAGCCTCCAGTTCCTTCTTCGACCTCTTGATCTTCAGGTGTATCTCCATGTTTTGCTAAAATGACAAAAAAACAACTAAGAATTTGCAAATGTCCCAAGATTCAGTGACAGAAAAGCAGAGATTAGCAGTTTCCCAAAATCAAAAAGTTGATATGAAATCCAGGAATATTTAAGAGACCTTCACACTTATCCCAAAATGACAATACCTTATGGAGATCAGACAGCTTCTGGTGCCTGACTAGAGCATCCTTATTGGGAAACTGCCTCCGGCAGAGCAAGCATGCCATCTTTTTCCAGTCTGTCAATCGGTCCTCTTTCTCTTGGTGGCTCTTCACAGCCCGTGGCTCTTCCTTTCTTTCCTCTTCCTCCTCCTCATCACTTCCTGCTCCATACTCCGATACCAGCATTCCAAGAGAGCCCAACGGCCGCTACACATGGGGAAGAAACAGAAACCGAGTGTTCTGGATCACTAAAAGCAAGAGGCCAGATTTAAAATCGTAAATAAAGTCTTTACACACCAACACTATGTTTGAGCACATATCAAAATAAGCAATACTGTCCTGATACCTGTGTAGAGAGTTCAAGATATATTAGTTATACATTGCAATTAGTTATTAATAAAACTCTACTAGAGAAAGGAAAACAGGAATAAAAATATTTGGCATTGATTACAATGTAAAACATGAACAATTATATATTATGTCTAACAAGAAATATTAGTTCTAAACAAAATATTATTTTAAAAAAATTTATAAAAAAAGTTTTGAACTTTAAAGTATTCTTCAAAACGGTATACTCTTAGGTTAATTGGCTTCTGGGAATATTGGTCCTGGTGTGAATGTGTTTGTGTTTACATCTGTTTGCCCTGCGATAGACTGGCGTCCTACCCAGGGCGTATGCTACCTTATGACCACTGGTTGCCAGGATAGACTCCAGGTCTCTCCGACCATGAGTTGGAAAAAGTGGTCATAATATCAATGTATAGATTTCTTGCTGCCCAGGAAGGACTAAATTTATTAGCATGCTCCATCCCCTGGTTTTCCGGAGACTTATATAATGGTTAAGAAGGCAAATCAATACCTTTAGAGCCTTCTCTTCTTTCTTTGGTGGAGCAAATGGCTTCTTAAAAATATCATCTGCTGTGCCCTGTGGTTCAGAAAAGGCAGGCAGTGAGCAGGAAGAAAAGTAAAATCAGATGCCAGTGACATACTATGGGCCTCAAATTGAATTTGGCGCCAGTTGTGACAATTTCCAGCAATATAAGTTTTAAACTGGTGACATCAAAAATCCAGAAAAAGCATACACTAAGGGGAAAAAAAACCTAAAGTAATTCACAACATTAACATATCTTGACTAGACATGCAAATGTGATCTGGCTTTCCAAAATCATGCTCCTGGAATTAACTTCTTACAAAGCTTTTGATTCTGCAGCAAATGTTCTTATAAATCATATATAAATAAAAAATATCCTTATTGGCCCTTCGCAGAGTCTCAGAGATTGTTTTAACAGAGCAATAACCTGAGAATCATGGTTATGGGAAAGCCACATTTTAGATAAGAATAACCATGTAACCAACGAATATGAATTTAGAAAATGCGCAGGAACTTTTATTTTAAAAATGATCAAACTGTTAAAAGAGGGAAAAACTTTGTGATAAAGGTCTGTGATAATTTGTGGAAAGTAGAAGTAGAATGACAGCTGATCAGGGGTTAGTAAATGTGACATGAGACACGGATGGGAAAAAACATTCAAGGCTATGATCAGCCTTGTATTGGAATGAACAGTTTTAACTATTAAATGGGAAACTGAGTTAACTTATTGTAAATTTAAAGGGATGTCAACATAATTAAAAACGAACACCAGAAACAAATAGCTCTACTTATAACCCCCCTGACTAATTATGACAATTTGTTTGGTTATGTCATGGTTGCCAGAGGAAAAACTAATATCAGTCCATTGACTGGAAAAAGTAATCAAAAGGAACATGCCCTGTGGCAAAGAGCAGTCTGGCACAAGGTGTGCTGCTCCCTTCCTCTGCTCACCTTCCTCTCAAAGATTGCAAATGCTGCATCTGCAGCCTTAGAAGCCTTTTTCTCCTCCGTGTTCCCTTGAGGCTTCAGGACTGGAGAGGGCGCTCGGATGCTCTCCTTCTGTCGATTCTGGATTTTGGCCCATCGCTCCATATCTTTCATAATCTTCAAATACATGACATATTAATGCATTTTCGAATAGTTGTGAATTCCAAGGGATGTCAAAATTGTAAGGGGACTGTTAGGAAACGGGTGTAAACAAACCTCCCACCCATTTTCAGTCCCTTTGTGTTTTACAAGAGGCTGTAAATCACACCACTAGAGTGATTGAGATGGCTTGCTTTTGTAATCCCGTTTGCAGCCGTGTCTGAGCAGAGTAAGCAATGGCAACAACAGTTCTAGCTGTTCTTTTGGAAAAATGTGTGCAGTTTTAAGAATAGAATAAAGGAGATTTTGAATTCTACCTCATAAGATGCTAGAACAAAGTATAGTCACAGGCAGAAAACAGAAACATAGTGTCTTTGTGAAACAATGTGTCAAAGAGGAACACTGTACCTTATGTGCTGCCAAGCTTCGAGGCTTGTCATCCTTCTCTTTCTTCTCTGGCTTGTTCACCATGTCCTCTTCCTTCTTGTCCACGGCTCCCTCACTGCCTGTTGCCTTTGTGTCTTGGGGTGTCTCCTGGGGCACCACCGCAGAAGCTGTGACTGTTGCGGCAGCTGTCTGGGAGCTCGGGGGCTGAGTCTCAGCTGTGTGGCCTGGGACAGGAACATAGTCCTTCCTGACACTGTCCCAGTACAGGTACTGCTGAGTCTGCGCATTGTAGAAATACTAGTACAACAAAAACAATGAACAAGTCAGTGTTTTTTTTATGATCACAACAGTGAAAAACCACCATTTAGTTTTAAAAAAAGGTATTCTAGAAATAACAGAATTAATTACTGTTAAAATGGTGATTAAAAAAATTCTGTAAGTTTTTAATAGTGTAAGCTTCAATACATATATCTTACATGGGCAAAATGTGATTCACAGGGAAAGACAGTCAATTTCACCTAATTATCAACAAAGAATTACTTGCAAAAAACGGTACACCCTCTTTGTCTTTCAAGTAGCTGTGAATAAGAGATCTTTCAATGATTGGTTACACTGAATGAGACTTTGTCACCCTCGTCAAAACCCCCACCTCAAAACAAAATGTTTACAGACTGAATAAGTCATTTATATTATTCCCAGCACTTACCCTAGAGTTAGGGTCGTAGTACAGAGTGGTCTGGGGATCATAGTAGAAGCCAGAGGTAGCATCATACAAGTATGTTGACACATCAGGAGCGACAGCGTCTGTAGAAAAGTTGATAAATTCAAAATTCCATACTCAAAAGGAACAAAGAAACAAGCTTAACTGTGGTGTTTAGTTGCGCTGTGTATATATCTTTACACAACTTTCTTGTAAAAATATACTTAGTTTACGTTAGGTTTTTAAAAGTAGAGATATTCGATCTTCAGCCTGGTTCAATTGCAGTATATCAAAATTCCTTATTTTTCTACAGCAGGAACAACCACCTTTCATTGTTAACAACTCATCATAACTACTAAAATTCAACATTCTATTAAAGGGGAATTTTATATTATTGTCAAAACAGGTTACTTAAATATTAAAGCTAAAATAAGCATCTCCTTCCCTCACCATAGCTATAGGCATCAGAGCCATCTCCCACTGCAGGGGTGATGGCAGCAGAGGCCTGGGGGTCCGTAGTCTGGTAGGGTTGAGCAGTGGCAGGAGTCTCTAAAAGGCCTGTACCCTGGAACAAGGGTGAGAGAACAAAAACGGTCAATATGGCAGCTCTGGACTTGGAATCTGTAGCCCCCTTGTTGATGGACTACTTGCTCTGAATACCTGTGGCAGATGAGAGGTTTGTAACTGAAGATCAGAGCTCAGCGTGGCATCTCCACTGACTGCAACTGTTGTTTCCCCTAATAAACAAAACAGCAAAAGTAAATTTCCACACATGGATTTCTGTACAGCGCAAAAAGTTGAAGGACCTTGTATTTTCCTAAATATAGTAACAAAAACATAGTGCTCATAGCTGGAGGGCTACACAAACGTTTCCTTTGATTTACCTCTAGACAGCATCAATACAGGACATAACCAAACTGTCTCATCATTGAATTTGTCAAATTTACAGCCTCCAACAAAATGTTCCATGGTCTAACACAATGCTTAGGATAACTGTATCATCACCTTTAGTGTTTGTCACTTTGGTTCAACAAACATCCCAAACGATCCAATTTTCTCTTGAAAGAGTCCTCCATCTCTGAGAAGTATAACTATTCTAGCTACGTATCCCACAAGCAGCAGCTCAAAGGGCAAAGTGTTAACAGGCTACAGGAAGTGTTAGCTGGATATGTCCCTTTTGGGGTTCAGCAAAACAGCAATTTCAGTAATTGGTCTGGAAACTTGCAGCAATGGAAAGGAGGTATTTCATTGGTATTAGTTGTTTATTTTCAGAAGTCAGTAGATCCTCATTCTGTAAGGTACTGCCACAGAAATTGGTTCTTTGGAGAAAACACTTTCTCCATGAAGAAACTAGAAAAGTTTAGTTTTTGTGTGGACTAAAAAACCCTCCGTGGTTAAAAATCAGGAGAGGAGAAAAGCCCTACCTTGAACGACAGCGGGGGTCCCCACAGAAGCTGGAAGAGGCTGGGGATAGTACTGTTGTTGAAAGAGCAGAAATCCATCAACATCCTGCATCCATTTCCATAGGTTTTACTGAACAAGTCCATCCCCCCCCTATCTCTGTATACATTAATGATGGCCCTGGCCCAGTAAGATACAATACTTCTAGATTATATTTCCAATCAAACCATTTGGTCTTTTTAAACCAATTTTTATTCTTTTTAACTTTCATTATACTGAATCGGCTAGTACAGCAGCAATATTTAACAGTTTTCCATTATTTAATACAAAGGATCACAAAACGTTTGTAATGTCAAATTCTTAGTTCCTAGAAAACTGCCAGACACTCACCTCTGCACTAAGATCGGGATATCCCAAAAGCGAAGGTTTTTCAAAATCCTTCTTAAAACTAAAAAAAAAAGAATCACAGGAATGCATGTTAACCAGATTCGGTGTTTGTGAATTGCACACGGATATGGAAATTAGGTCAGAACCAGAATTCACTAACCTTTGATTTTTTAAAGGTCTTGCTACTTCCACATGTACCCTGGCACCATCAATTATTAAAGGCTGGGGTTTGGTGAGTAGTTCCACCAGATGAACAACTTGCTGTGAAAATAAATAAAAAATAGTTCACACTGTTATATTTTTTAGTGTACATGACCTGACCTGTGTTTGGAAATACACTGAAAATAATGATCTGATGTCAGAACTACTGCAATCAAATGTATATGTTGTGTTATTTTTACAACAGAGCTGTTGCTCCTACTGAACTTCAAAATATCACTTCCAGGCATATTGACAGAGTTCACTGGGAAATGGCACTGCCGTAATGGAAACTATAAAGGGCTCACCTCATGTGAATCCATGTCCACAAAGCAGAAACATTTGGACCCCACGGGTTTGCCTTTCACTAACCGCACATTTCTCATATCAAGGTAGGCGAATGGGTCCAGAGCCTTCAGGATTGACTCAACTGTGGATGTGCACTTCACATTTTTAATTATCATAGCTGAAAACACAAACAAAAATGGAAGAAACGTTATTGCCCCTTGATGACAGTCACTGTTTAAAGTACCAAATTATAGTAACACAAAAACCTAAATCAGAACAGTTTCAGTACTACTGGCAAGCCTTTAAAACAGATAAGTTAACTGACTTTCTTGCAGAATGATGTAAATTGGAAAGATAGCTAAACTCGATATTTGCATTTCAACTGCCTGATAATGAAACCAGGTAGTCTCTTTAAGTATATGCTGACAGATTACACAGGTGGTCTACTTCCACCTGCATCCCAGAATCACTGCTGGAATTGCATTACATTCTTTTGGGAACAGTGCTTACATGTGAATAAAACAGCACAGGAGAAGAGCTGATGCTCACACACCTGATACCCTACAAGGGTGCCAATACTGTATTAATATAAATATTTTACGACAGTAGTGTGAGGTTGCCCCACGCCTGGTGTGTTGGGTTCAAAGATGCCTCCCAGAAACTATAAAATCTTAATACTTTCTCAGCCCCTTTACACTAGGAACATATCAGATGTGCTAAAACTGCTTTCTCTAGATGTTCTCTTTCATCTGAACCCAATCGAGCATTTTAAGGATATACTGGAACACCACTTTGACAGTGTCAATAGAGGAGCTTTTCCACCTCAATCAGGCATTGTGTTGACTGACTCTCCCATGGAAGAATGGTGCTGCATCTCATTTCTAAGAGTGCTTCCATTCAGTCCTCTAACAATCTATTTCTTAATGGCATGGGCAAGAGAAACTTCAACGGCAGATATACAGTATGATTAAAAAGAAGTCTAGTTATTTACAGTACAATAAACCACATTATGTAGGACTACCAAGAGACCCTACAACTGAAAGACTAGGAGGTTATTCAAACAGAACAAGCTTTCTTGGGACAAGTTCTATTAGCAGCTGCAAAAAGGCTATTACACTAAACTGGCTTATAAAGAACTAACTCTCCAACCTATGGACAGTGGTTGTCATTAAGAAAATAAATGTATGTGATGGAAAGGGTTCTGTAGACTGCAGATGATTTTTTCTGAAATACTCAAGCTACTTATAGACGAGGTAGAGTGACCATAGGACAAATGAGTGTAATTATGTATTGAAAAATTAGAAAAGTTAACTAAAAGGTATGAAACTACTTCCCCCATGTTAACAAAAATATAAAAACAACTGAGTGAATGTAAGACTGCCCTAGGTTACAGCAATGTTACTAAGCTCATCTGTATATATTTTTTTCTTGTTCATTTGTTTTGATAGTAATTTATTTGGATTTAATAAAGAGAAATTATATTTTCACATTTATAGTAAAAGTGTAGACATACAAGAATTTGCGGTACGGCATCTACAAGTATACGGACATGGAGGAGTCTCAAACTTCCTTTCATGGGTGTGTGTGCATGAAAAAATGAAAAACACAATAAGAACGAATGTGCAAAAAAAGACTTGTGAACTGGAGTAACACGATTTTCCACAGCACTCACTCTTGCTTTCCTTGAAGATGGGGTCGACGCTGCGAACTGCGGGGCGCGAGTTCCACGTGCCCCAGAACTCTGCAGGTTGCTGTTCCATCGACTCTTGCCAAGAGGCATCATCCTGGGGTTGCTGGAGCCAATCTGTTTGAGACTCGGTCTCCCCAGGTGGGTGCTGGGAACCGGGCACCTCGGGGACAGGCTCCAGTGGCTGAGGCTCTGGGGGCGCTGGGGCTGGAGGACAGACCTCCACAGACTGGGGTTCCTCAACCTGTGACTCCTGCTGCACCTTGTTTAAACACAGAGGAAGGATTTCAGCAGCACCATTAGCAAGATCCTCAACAGGGAATATCAATAAATAACTGCTAATATAATAACTTAACAACCAATTTGCCACTAGTACAATGCAGAGATAAGGTTTCCACAAGGAATTATGTCTCAGTGACGCTTCTCTTAAGGTCATACATTTGGATGAACATTCCTAAATAAAACAAATACAACTATCATTTTATTACTATCTGAGTTGCAGTTCTAAGAACACTCTCAGGAATGTTTGCCTAGAATAGTGGCACTGAAGGAGCCTTTAGCAGTTTCAGGTTATATGTAGGTTATTTTTCCTTAAACAAATAAATTATAACAAATCTCTCATTACTTAATATGTAAGCAGCAAATGTCAGTTTGGAAGACTATGCATAGAAACCATAAACTGATTTAATGGAAAATGAGATTTTCCCATATTAAAAAGATATAGTACATCTTTATTAGAACTACTGAAATATGATGCTATTGCTGTTGTCACAACTGGCAAATTCAGACTTTTATGCTTTGCATTATTAGTGACAAAACCAAGAAAGAAAAGAAAACTAACTGTGCCACGATGTTACGCAGTAGCATCATATTAAAACATAGGAAGATGTTCTATAGAACTGAGAAACAAAACAATGATTAACACCCCAGTAAGATGTGGATACTTACAGCAGAAACTTTGTCATTCCAGTCTGGCTCGGCATATTGCATCGTCACAGTTTTGCTGCCAATCTTCAAGGCTCCCTGGAAATAAATGAACATGGTTATTTTCCATCAAATCTTTACTTGCATGGTTAAAAATAACAGAAAACATTTATTATCTTATTAAAGTGTGTGTGCATTCAGCATGCTTCACCGCAGATATGCTCTATAATGTGATGATGTTCAGTTAACAGAACATGTATCTGCCAAGATGAAGACTTAAAAGAAAATCATTTCATACACATACATGTGAAACGTCTGCGCTATCTGATATCAGCTTAGAAGAAAGAGCAGTCATAGTGGCCATTTAAGGTGAGAAAATGACAAGTTTTCCCAAGCGTAATTCAGTGGGATGGCTCATGAATAAGCTAATGCGAATGTCGCTTTTTTGTTTGAAAACTGGACAATTCAAAGTAGTAAAATGAGGCATAAAGACACCGATATTTGAGACCCATGCCTGAGTGAAAAATACGTTTTTTTTAAATTGTTCTCTTGTGAGGCAGTACTCATGTACAATTTGACAACCTACAAGCTTTTAACAAGGAATTAAAAACTAAGAACTATTAACGACTTATGAGACAACCAACTGCATTCACTTTTCTGACATTTTGGTGCTATAAACAAAATGTATATATAAATCTACAATACTCAAATAACTCTACTACTGATCTCGGATGATAAAACTATAAAGGGATACATCTCGATGTGCACATTGAAAATATGCACATATAAAACTAAGGGCCAAATAACATTTGTATATGATACATGGGATTTGATGTTTTGATAAATATCAGTAAAACCTTTTCAGGAAGAAGTGTTCCAAAGCATTCCAGGCTATGACATATTGGAGCTTGTTCAGGCATGCAAAATGCTCTTTTCGTGAAGCACGCTGCCAGCCAATACTAAAACTCTTAAATTTTCAACATACAGCATGCATCTTCATTCAGGTAACATGATAGATGCAAAGGAGGAGCAGAGCACACTCGAGCAGATAATTCTACACTTTCAGAAAGTTTTTGGATGGTGAAATAGCCAGTACAACAAAGTAAACCGTGACTATTTAGACAGCTACAAATTTCAGCTCATAACTTAGTTCCCCAAAAAATCAAACACTAAATGCTAAAACGTCATAAAAATTACACTGACTTCAATTTTGTTCTCAAGGTTATGCTTGAGGTATGCAACTTTATTATTGAGAATACAATTTAGCTTTTTGCTTTATAAATAAAGAGATTGTCTCTAGTCTTAGTGCATTCAAGGTTGAAAATACTGCAATATATACCATGGTCACTGTATATACAAAGCAGTAAGATGTCACTTAAAGCAAGACTTCAAGGAACTTAGTTTAGCCAATGAAAAAACACAAAAACCTACATTAACTAAGGGTATCAATGAAGACCAGGAAACATTCATTTCTTCAGTGCTTTAAATTTTCCAATTTATCATGTAGATGCATGTTTTTTTATATAGCCAAGTATTCCAGAAGGCAACAAATTGAGCTAAGCATTCAAAATATTTGTACTATAAAAGTCAAAGATCTTAGCCTACCCACTTAACATCAACCAATTGATCACATTATTAAAAAATTAAGTTACGTTAGATGTGCAAAGATCTTCACAAACTGCAGTCCCATTTATAGTAGATTACATAAACTTGCAGACATCTCAAACCAGTTCAAATTTAATTAGTCACAAGTGTAAAATCCAAATAGATGGTTTAAAGTACATAAAGGTTTAAAGACAGATACAGTATTCTTTCCTAATGGAAGACACACAGTTTCTTGTAATAAATACAGCAATAGCACATAAAATTCCTGTTGAAAATTGGCTAAAATTTTGGATGCAGGCATTAAGTTATGAAAGTGACTAATTTAATTACAAAGGGCAGCAAAATGGATGGATGATTTCAGACTTAGTATTAAACCATTACAGCATAAACCAAACTATAACGTTTTTTTAACATAATCCATTTTTTAATTGTTAGATATTTCTTTCAGAACAATATCTCTTAAAATAGTCACATCTGAAGCCAAGTAATAAGTGATTGTCAGTGATCTTAATTAGGTAGGTCTGTACTGTTTTGCTCTTTTAGAAATCTAAATCCCTATTGTTAAAAACTACTATACTTGTAAACCTCTATGAATGTTCTTGCAAAATGTATAATGAACACTTCAACACTGTACCAAAGGTCCTAAAAAAAGTAAAACAAATATACTTGGTATGAATTACTAAAAATAAATTGTTACTTTACATGCCAGTGCCCTATTAGAGCATGCCTGATAAAATTAATTAAGGAGCAAAAAAAAAAAAAGTGATACCAAGTGATATCGGTGATACCAAGAATAAAATACTTAATAGTAATTCTGTAATCAAAATTTTAAGTATAACAAGAACACAGTCTTTTAACGCGGATCTGCGATGCTATTTTTAAATTTTGGGGTTATAAAGAATCAGCATCGATGAGTTCATTTCAAACCACAATAAAAACACAAAGTATACAATAACATGTAAACCTCCAAATTACATCACAAAATAGAGAAAATGCCCAGATATGCATAACACCATATTACCATTGTCTGTGACTCAGAATGATGCAACAAAATATCTGATGATGTGCAATGGCCCTATTACATTAAAAAGCACATTTGTGACTATATCCCTTTTAATACAATAGAAATATTGTTCCAAGTTGTAAAACCATATTCAATCACATCTTAACCTAGGTCTTAACCATAATTATGATAAAAAGGATCACCTAAATTGTTTTTCTATCAAGCTCTGATATCACCCTCTCCTTGCGTTTTCTTTTCATTGTTTGCTTTTTATTGGCATAAACGGTAGGAATGGCACCGGGTTTGAGCACAAGTTTTCGTTGGGTAAATTAAATGAAAATATTTCACATTATGAATTGTCAGGCTTCATAATCATGTAAACTCCAAAGCCGAGAAAAGTTCAATATACATGTCCTATCCCAAATTAACTATTTAAAAAAACAATACATTTCTGTTGCAATAAAACACATGCCTTAGATTAAGCGAATTTTTCCACTGCATTAATTAATCCATAACTTTAAGAAACCGACACATACAAGACTACATTTTAAAGATACTTTATCTAGAATACTGACTTGAACAAGTGCAATTGAATTGAATTCAACATATCGACTTTGGGACAATTTTGCTGACAAATAATACTTACTTGTTAAGTCTGCATGCAGATCACGTTGGAACATTCCTGTAGTGAAATATCTGCTGTACAACCTGTCCTTATTTACTCGTATAACGCACTGAATCTCATATAGAAATGCGTTGATGGGACCAACATCAGTGCCCATGTTTATTACCCATCTCTTGGCTAGCTGAATATCCCTCGGAAAAGGAAACAATTCTTGCCAACTCTCAGTCTCGTCCCTTGGTAAGACCAGCATTTTGTGACAACACAGAGACCATACAGTAATTTTACAATTTTGTGCTTAATTTGGAATTTGTAAAATTTTGCGATGCCTCCAATTAATTTAAATTCGCTACCAAAGACATAATAACCAGTCCGAGAAATTGGGACTTCAGTTCCCCTTTAACAATTTTAAAACTGTTAATGGTGGCAGGCTTTCTAATGTATCCGGGCCATAAATTCCACTGAAATAGTGCTGATTTTGGAGATTAAGAAGGCCTGGTTCAAGAGATCTCATATATGTTCACAGAATGTGAATCATGTCAGTTTAATAGTTTTGTTTCATCCGTATCTTCAGATCATTCACCTGTAAAGTGAAAAGACTGCAGCAGTAGTATCTAATTTTGGTCTGCAAGGATTAGTAACATAGCAGTGTGCGAACACCAGTGGCTTAGATCCTTTTGTATTAAAAAAAAAAACAGAACACTCTAAAGATATGGAACATTTGGCACCAGAACTATATAGGTGTAGGATTTAAAGCGATAAATGATTGCAAAAGTCACCGCCTCAATCACAGCTGCAAGATTTTTCAGTATAACACTGCAAATAGTCATTCTATTAATGCCATGTTTCTGATACAAAAAAGAAATACACATCCTGGGAAATTAATTGAGAACCAAAATCGTAATATTTAACAACTGAGTATTAAAGAGCAATTTTGGTATAGCTCAATATCAAAGAGTTTAGATTTAGAGACAGCACAAGATGCAGTTTCGGGAACATTGCGAAGACAACCAAAATTAACCCAAGAGCCATTAGGTGTAGATTTACAGCTTTAAGGTATATAAAAAGCATCCATGGTGTAGCAGAATGCTGCAATAACAAGTCTCCTTTAAAGGAAGGCATTTTGTTATGTGTAGCCGCTCATTCTGTCTAACAAAGGAAATGCAATTGACATAAATAGAAAATAGCTAAACACCGCAGCCTTTTTGTTCTACAAACTAGATGCCTTCTTCACTTAATAAAGGTGTGAGAAGTAGTCATAAATCAGCAGTCCCACAAGTGGCCTAGATGCAGCTCACGAAAGCATCTGCACACATGGCATTCTCAGATCTCTCAATGACAAAGCTCACAGCAAGAAAACATTTGTACTTTGCTTCGATACTAGCAACTGAATTGAGAAACTAAAGGAAACAAAGGAAAAAAACATTCTTAACTTTGCCTTGAGTGTTTGACAGGTTGCGGGCAATACTGCTCAGGGCTTGCCGCATCTTGTTTTTTTGCAGGAGTGACTGAACACTGGCTTACAGACATTTTTCAGCAACAAAAAGGTTTCATTATACGGAAGGCAGGAAAAGGTAGACGCACGGAACAGATCTAATCACTTTCTAAACCTTTCAAGAAGAAAGGGACATCATACCTACACGTCTTACATTTTCCAGCTCTAATTAGTTAATGCAGGTGTCATCAGCACAAAACCTAGAAAAATCATGGTAATAGCTATGGACCATGTAAAGCTTAAGCTTTTTAGGGAGTTAATTGCTGGAACGCATGTAAAACCCATTCAGGTACCTTCATTAGAATCACATATTACTTCTAATGAAAGGATTAAACAATCTTGCAAATCATTTTTCGGAAAAAAAAAACTACATTTACTCATACCAAACGTTGTCGTAAAAGAAGAAAAGCTGCAGATCATGCAACCGTCCCAGCAAGGAATCAGTCATGTGAGAAAAGGATAAAAAAAAATCTTATGTGGAAAGGGACAATATTCTGGGAAGAAGAGCAAGGTTTTGATTTTGTTATGGTACACTAAAAATCAAAATCAGAAGCTGCTTTTACAGCTTCTGATTAGGTGTAAGGCTGTGCCAAGTCAGAAAAGGCCACCAAAAGGAGAAGAGCCTTCAAGTCAAGAGCCTTCCGACCAATATGGCTTTGGAAAAGCCCCAGAAACGGATACTGTGGCATAAACGGAGTTACCAGTGAAACAAGCCCCTCTTCCAGGAGTCCAGATAACCTGGGGAACACCCCCAGCACTGCATGGCAACTGCACGACAGAAGTCTAACTGCGCATTCCCTCAGTGGTGTTCCACATCTAGATTAGATCCAAAGACCTGAAGTAGCTGGTTATCCCAGAGGTCATCACATCCAAATTGTTCTTACCGCTGAGAAGGGAAGCACAGATGAAACACACTGTTTGGATGATCACACCTGGCCCCAGCTGAGCCCGACTGGCAGCTAGAAGCATCAGAGACTGAGACCTGATCGATCAGAATTGATCCATCATTAATCCACCATTTGCCCACAGGACAGACAACATAATTCCTAACTGCAAGGAAATTCAACCCCTATGCAGAGTGGTATGACACCAAAGACAAAAAAAGAGCATCTGTTCTCTTATCCATTTATCTAATAAATTACCAAACTAACCTATAAATACATTTAATTTATATTCTCAATTACCTACAATCCTAGACTCCGGAAATGAGTTTAATAGTTAGCTTAAGTAACCACAAGCACCAATGTTTGCATTTTTTAAACGCATCTTCAGTTTATTTCTGTTGATCACTTATACCCATTTTCCCCAAAAAGCAAAACCTGGACTCAGCGGCACCAAGGTTCAGAGATCCAAGACCCGCAACGCAACCTCAGAGACTTCGAACACACCACAAATCTTTTCATCATGAAAAGGCGAGGCTTGAAGTAAACAAGAACACCTTCCTTTCTCTGAAATATAGCCAGAGGGGTTTCCACTTCACTGTAAACACTACCAGAAATGATTTACCATATTACGATGGGAAAGAAAAAATAAAAATTTCAAATGTATGTACTAGAACACCAGGAACACAAGCATTTCCTACAAAGCCAAAACTTATCTCATAAGGCACCGCTAAGATTAAACACCTACATATTTGAAAACAATGCATTATACAGAATGACTGAAAAGATTAAACCCTTCAAGGAATAATGAATGACCCAAGAATAAAAGCAAAAGTGATGGAATGACCAAAAAGCAACAATACATACAAGTAGACCTTGGTATTTATTTTACCATTTTAAAATCCTTCTAGGCTTAAACCTTTTACAAACAATGCATTTGTTTTGCATTTTAGCATGTTTAAACATACCATTCAATTTGCAGCAAATAACATGACCAATACTAATTTCTAATCGTTTCAAAACATTTCAATTAGATGAATCAGCAGAAATGTAGCATGAGTACATAAGAGAAACCACAGCTACCAGACTTTCAGGGTAATGGCACATATGAGCATCACTCCCAAACATTTTTTTTAAAGCGTTCACTTAATCTGCAACACAGGAATTAGCGTATGAAAGAAAATCGCAATCGAGTCCAAACAAATTAAGCCAAATTAAGAAAGGAAATCTATAATAAAAATATGTACTCAAAGAGAAGATAACATATTATGAATAAGAGATCCCAGACCATATGGTTAAATGTCGTACCACTGAAAACTCCCAGCTTGCATATATCTATTTAACCCTTATGTAAGTTTTAACCAATTATCCCTCATAAAAAACTGGAATATCCATCAGAGATGCTGTAAAACATCAAAACAGATTGATGAAGTCCTCCAAAAATGGATTCAAATCAAGCTCAACCTAACAACCATACTAATCCAATCCATTCACTGTACCTGAGAAAGGTATGATGTCACTTCTCTGGCACTATTTTCCATAAATTAAATCCGAAATCATTTACCTCCTTATATTTTCATGAGACCAGACAAAAAAAAAAAATGTCGAACCAAATCAGAACCACGTCAAACCAATGTTATTTCTTAAGCATCTCTAGTAGAAAGCAACTCCCTCTCTTTACCAAAACCTTGCACACGTGGAACCTTCCTGCCCACCACCCCCCTGCCATGCCAGCCCCCGCCCACACCCCCAACCACCCCAACTCGCTTCCTGCCCAGGGGTGACAGCAGCCGCAGAGCGATGAGGAAAGGCCACCTGGTTGGACTCCATGAAGTGGACTGCATCCTCGAGGTTTAAAAACTCCACATAGGCGGTATCGTAGCTGTAACCTGGGGACAGCATTTAAAATACAGATGGATCTGTGTTAGTCATTGGCCGTCATGAACAAAAATCGACAAAACATACACATCTCAGACCATTTACAAGCATAAACTACAGCGGCGACTCTTTTGAATTATGAATAGGAAAAACGCGCCACACTTCTCTTTTTCATTAGAGGATGCGTTCAGAGACAAAGGGAGGCGAAACGAAAACCAGAAGGATGAAGAATAACGTTATTGCAATTCGCTATACTAGAATTTGGATGGGATTAAAGCTACGTGTTACATCTTCTAAGAAACTGACCTAAATGCGTTTTAAAAAATACCAACAGCCAGAGCTGCACAAGATTGGTCATCCTTAAATCTTCATACTCCAGAAATTCACATGCATTTTTGTGTCTTAAAGTTCACTTTTTACTACCGTGGCAAACAAACTTTGCAGTCATTCAGGCTCTCTTCTTCATTAGGTTCACTTCTTCATTAATGTTTTTGTTTCCTTAAGCACATGTAACTTTCTGGATAAATAACTGAAGATTAAATGCTACCAGATGCAGGTTTTAAAGTTCAGCCATTTACAAGAGAACACCACAACGGTAAATATAATTTGTTAAAGAGAACAAATATTTGCACATGGTTATTACAAAAAAAACTGTTACGAGCACCTTTGGTGCTTTAGGGAGAGTAGAAAGGGGTGTCCCAACCTGCAGTATATTCATAAGTATTCATTTATGCAACAACTCATCTTTATGTGCTAGCAAGCACTTTACGTCAGTGTGCCCGAGTGCTTTCGGAAATTCGAAGGATTCATGTCACAGTGATTTCAAAAACCAAGGTAAAACAATAAGAAAATTTGATAATTTTGGTCTAATAAAACATTTTAGAAATCTGTTCTGTGTAAAATGATATTCAAGTTCATTTCAAAACTGAAGACAAGAAACGGAAAATGCACGGTTTTGTCTATATGCTGTGCACTAAAGTGAAGCTTGTACATTTCAAGTTTGTTTAAGATGTAGAGAAAATGGAGTGAACCACAAGGCTTGCTCAAGACTAACAAGAGTAACATCCCAGCTGGGATCTAAACCCATCCCCCTCCATTCTCGGAAGCCCCAATCATTACTCCATGCAGCAGCTGCATTAAAACTCAGATTGTGGTTTAAATATCTATACCGTTGTTAAAATATCTTAACTACATTTTGACTACCCAATAGTCTTGGACAAGAGCCAGATCAGGGCCTTAATCTATATGCATATATACATAGTGTTGAAAAATGACAAGTATTGACAAGATGACACAACTAACCGTCAAAATATGATCCTATTAATATAGCCTCATGTACTAAATCTACTATTTCTGCCTTTTTTATTACGAACATCCCACTTTGTTTTCAGCCTGCTAGCACACTTTTCTAACTGTGAGAACAGCAAATACGTTTCCCTCCTTGAGCTTGAACAATGCCAGTCCTGTATTTCAAATGGTATTATCCCTACATATAGGTGTATGGATACTGTATGATACCACACTAGTTTACTGCCAGTGCTACTATTGTTGGTAAAATACTGAACACTGCATCTCAAGGCTTGTTAACCCATATCTCCTTTGTCTGTTTTGAGATATATGACCCATCCCTAAGAAAAAGGCATATGAGATCTGCATATGATCTGAATCAGACACCCAGTTACATTAAATTCTGATCAAAATTGTATTAGGTCACAAAATACACCACACACTCTCTGTGTGGAAACACATGATCTATATTTTTAGGTGTACTGCTCACCACTAATGCTAAATATTGTGCTAATTATTCTGGATGCTCCATTAACATTTCAGGAATACTCCAGAAACTGACACATACATCACGCAATTTCCAATAAACTGCAACTTTTTCAAACGTATTTGCCGCTGGAATGTGATCTGTGAAATGGTGCTATTTGTACATGGAAAGAAAGAAAAAAAAAGAGGAGGGTTAAAGAAAAGCTTCTGGCTTACTCCGCAGTACAAACAATATGCCATTTTAGAAGGCTCTCGGCGATCAAAAAAAAAAAGTTTAGACCACTATGACCTCTCTTCTCACAAGAACAAGAAATTTGAAAATTATACCATCTTAAAACAGCCCAAATTTTGAGCCTCATTCACATGGCCGGAAAGTCCATTGCAAACACCTACAGGTCATAAGAATGTTTAATATTCTCAATTATAAATGCTACAGTGCCTGAAGTCTGAAGTTGTCCCCTGGGTTTCTATAAAAACTGCCTAGGATTCTGTCACAATGTAATGGATCTGGAATAAAAATGGAAAAGCCACACAACTCCTCACGTTTAAGCATTCAGGATTACCTACAAGTAGCATAAATCGGTCATTCAGTAAGTAATATCTTGGAATACAAGTGTGGAATTTCTACACAACTTTAGATCCTCTGAGGTATTAATGACCTGAGTAGGAAAACATCCTACAAAAAAACAGGAAGCAACAGAATAAATTCAGTACAGCTCTATAAAGTTCATTATCTTTGTTTTTAAAAACTGTCTTTCCATATCTATAATTGCTGCTTAATCACCACAGTTTCTTCACACAGGACATATGTGCCTTCATGGCACAAAGCTAAACCACAATAAACAAGCAGTCAGTACTTTGGCAGTAAGTTTGGAACACTCCTTATGAGCCACACTACCATTACGTTCTGAATTATAATATTCACCACACTACAGTTCACCACAGAAGGAAGGCGTAAAATACAAAAAAGTCCATTTTATACATTCAAATAATTTCCAAAACTTTTTCTAAAAATGCTGGTTTTATACCGACACTGAAAAACACTGAAATCCATTAACAACAAATATATTTTTCTTCTTAAGTTCTTTAAATACTTCAGGTTTACAGAAGTTGCCTCTATTGTTTATCTTTGCATACAAAAAGATATGACAAAAAATATAACTGGACCAACCATATGAGAATAACTATTATACTACATAATACATGTATAAATAACTACTGTAATAGAAAATGGTTAAATAGTATGACTATCTGAGGAATCTCTCTTTTAAATCAACTTTTCTTTTAACTTTTTTCAGTTACTTCTCCATAATTATACCCAGTAAAATCATGAGGGCAGAGTCCATTGATCTGAAGTGCAAGTCTAACTGCAGCAAAAGTTCCTTGTTTATAGTGGCAGTGCACAAAATTTTGCAGATGGCATGAAAGAAATCCGTTGAAAGTGTAAAAAGGAAATAAAAACAGCAGCAGAAAGAGAATTCTTTGTAGAAGGTAGAAAGTATATTGCGCACTAGGGCAAAGTGAAAACTTTGATTTCTGCTGAATAGTTGGGATTTGGGGTGTTCAGCATACTTCTATGAGTAATGATGTTGCCTTCAACAGTAGATGCTAGTGCTGCGCGGGATGACTCACCGACTCAGGTTCGCAAAACATTTTCGATCGGGTTAGGCGAGTACGGGTTTGTTATGGAGCGGGTTCGGGTCAGTACTTCTATCATTTTAAACCTGGTCGAGCTGGTGCGGGTTCGTTTCTCACAACCACAGACAGGTGGGGGTCAGAAAAAAGGTGACCCGCACCTCACTAGTAGATGCTATAGGGAGTACTCAAACACTGCACAAGCAAAACAAAAATTCCACACATATTCTTACGAATGAGCAGACAGATGCTCATTAATCACCATTTCTTATTAGAGAAAAGTGAAACATTCTGTTACAGTCAATCATAGATGAATACTATCATAGATTGACACTGGAAGTTAACTCTCCTGCTCCAGCCTGGAGAGTTGATATTCCATGCGTTTGCTCATAAGGTCCCTGAATACTTCCCATTTTGAGAAATAATTGAGGACTCATCAAAAGAACTCTTGAGTTCAGAACTCAAACATATTTGTGGACTAAATGAAGATAAGTACGATACTAGTTACATTACCCATAGAAACTTGACAATGTTTATCATAAAGAGTTCGCTTAACTGAATTACCTATGCATTTGTTTGCATGAAGAAAAGGGGTTTAAATTTTAACATCAGAGTACTGTGATACGTCACATGTACTTTAAGACTGGTTTTCTTGTTAATTATATTTAATAGAGAAAAGGGAAACAACCAAACATCATTAGAACCGACAAGACTTCGAAGAACAAACTTTAAAGATTTTCGAAAGACAACTAAGATGAATGTCGTGCAGCGAAATGGCCTTCAAGCCTTGTTCTAATCACTCTATTTCTCTGTAGTTCTGCTCTCTCACCTGGTACAACAGCCTTTATTTTCATGCCAGGTATCGGAACTCCATCTCGAACAGCAAACGCAGAAAGGATCTACAAAACAAAAAAATGAAAAGGTATTGAAAAAGTTACACAGGAATATGTCTCCCAAAATTGTAGTCACGACACTTTCAGAGGCTACAAATTGCAACTGCTGCAGAATATGTAACAATGACTTTACAAAACCACCCAAAAGATTGTTCAGAACCATTGGAGAGATTTTTCAGATTACCACCCGAACTCAAACCAAACAGATCATAAAGGGTTTATGAAACAGTCTGAATAAAACCCCTCCAATGAGCTCTTTAAATATGAGAACATTGTGTTGACATAATTATGTCTAATTTACTTTAACTCAAAGTTTGTCTGTACAAGTTTAATAAGGCAACAAGCATGAAATATTCGTCAGCTTGCAAATATCAAATGAATCAATGTGTTAACGAAACTTTTTAAAATCCCTGAAGCGTTTCAAGAACAAGAAACTTTCATTCAAAAGCGTGAAGGGTTCGGCTTGGGCAATGCTCAGTTATGTTTATTTTTAGAAAAGACTATTCCTCATTGATCAAAAAGTTGGAAAACAATGAAGAACCACACTGAGAAGCTTCGGAAATAAAGTCACAGTCTTTATATATTTTGTACTAAAATGTAAGCTACTTTTTATAAACAGAAGCCTCAAACATAAAAGACTTCTGATTCATATTTATAATCAGATGATGACCACTAAACAAAAAATAGACTCTGCAGTCAGTACAAAGTGTTTTAATTATTTTGGAAATATTGTGGGAAATGGTATTGAACGCCTACAATAATTTAAAGATTTTGACAACTGAAATAACCTTTAGGTCCACAAAGAGAGAGTACTACACCCTAATTTAAGAGTGAATGTCATGCAAGTTCAAGGCACATTTGCGTGGTTGGTTAATATTTGGCAAGACTATTTTTTTCTGCACTGAAATGCTTAAAGAATTAAGCACTGTGAAGACCGTGCACACAGAAAGAGTGCTGCATCAGAACCTTCCGTAACTGGAGTACACAATTTGATCGATGTGCTGCATCCTACGTTTTGCAGATTTCTCCTTAGCCAACGGAATAGTCTAAAAAGCACAAAGTTCTACCGATTTCTGTAATTACATAAAATAAAAGGTCAAATAACAATCAAATAATACAAAAGCACCAACAGGAAGAATGGCGACTCAATATCCTGCCATCTTACCCAAAATATGAAGATGAATAGCAGGGGATAAGAAACGTAAAACATATTCATTATAAGAAGCAAAAGGTCCTCTTAAATAGTTTTGCAAACCAAACCTAATAATAATCTGGAGAACTGCTGCTTTAAAAACAGAAAGCATCAAGGTATGTAAACCAATTCAAATAATGTAAAACAATTGCCATTACATTTTCTGTTCAGTCAGATTGCAGTCATATATGAAGCTCATGATATCCATAACTCCAATAAACACATTTAGAAACTTCAATATAATTCGTTTTCCACAAAAATCATTTGAGTTGCAATATTGCTATACAAATAAATTTAAATAACATAAATCTGTACTTTTTTGTACAACATGATATATGCCTGTATCTCCATTGACACATAATAACATATTAAAGTATGTACCTGTTCCATTGTAGCAGTTTTAGGAATCCCTGTGATGGAAATGGTTTGAGAGACCTTTTCCTTAATGGACGCACTTCTGTAATCTTGATCCTTAAATAAAAATAAAAAAAAGACATTGAACATAAACAAAACAGATGGCTAGTTTTAACAGTTCAATACAACATACTAATTTGAGCATCTTAAAAACACAAAAGGAGTGCCTCTTTTTTTATCTATTTATTCAATTACATGTGTTAATCTATAGTAATAATGTTTAAAACTGGGTTTAAAATGGTCTATTTATTGAGATATTAGCAATGAAAACAAGAAGCGTTACAGTACATCAATCACAGCCCTGATAAACTGAGAAATACCTGTGGTCTCACCTGAAGACTGAAGTCACTTGATCTAGGAGGTGGGACAGGTTTGGTTGGTTTGGAAGTTTTTTCCAGCCCTTGAGGTTCCCCATGCTCATAATCAAAGGTATGACTGGATGCGAGCCGGTAATCAATGTCTCTGTAGTCTTGATCCTTGTATTCATTACTCCTTTTGTCCATGAATTTCTCAGTCTCTACTACTGTTTCTTCTCTTTCTGGACCTGCTGCTGCTTCCTTAGGTTCTGGGAATGTAGAACGATCCTCAATGCTGTGGTGCTCCTGAGACAAACTGTCCATAACTGGGAGAGAATCGAGAGAATCGGCACCCACAAAATAAGGAGGTTTCTCTCTGAATGACCCATTCTTCTCCTGATCTCTTGGTCCACCTTTTGGCTCCTCTCCCAAGGTAGAGTTAATTGGCGGTGGGTCTGTGTGCATTAATGGAGTCTCTAGTAAACCTCTGTGCTCAAACGGTGGCAAATCTCTACCTATAAAATTGTCCAAAGGGACACTGCTCTTCCATGGTTGTGAACCCAAAGTCTCTCTTTCTGGAGGAGGAAAAGTATAGGGGCCTTCCTTAGCCCCTGGGAAATCCATGGGACCTCCCTCTCGGCCTTGGAAGTCATGAGTCCCTCTAGGAGTTCTCTCTGGACCTCTGGTTTGAGGAAATCTATCCCTGCCCTTTGGAAAAGGAGGACCCCCCTTCATATGGGGCTCCATAGGAAAAGGCCCCCTTTCCCTGATATCTTGAGAATGAATAGGCTCATCCCTATTTCTGAAACCCATAGGTGGTTCTCTTTGTTCTCTGTAATTTCCATCCCCACCTCTAAAGTTTGGTCCATTCCATTCTCCAAAATCTGGGGGCAACTCACCTCTTCCCCGCGCATCAAATGGGACACCATCATTGTTCCTGAAACCAACAGGAGATCTTTCCCTCTCCATATATTCTGAAGGAGGTCTACGCCTGTCTCTGAGGTCCATGTCAGTATCAAACCTCCCTCCCCTTAAGTTTACAGGAGGTATACCTTGCCTCTTAAAGTCAGGAAATTCTCTGTTTTTTTGTGGCAAATCCTTATTTGACCCATCTGCACCATCCATGTCCCCCCAAGGCCTGTTTCTATTCCATAAATCCCCACCACCCTTATCATTTCCCCTCATATTTAGTCCATGACCTTCTCTACCCAAGATTTCCAAAGGAAGTCTTCTCCTGGAATCCACAGGAGGTGTACTGAATTCGGGTCTGCCCATTCCATGCCTCTCTCTTAAATCCACATTTGGCTCATCAAACTCGCCCATATGCATAGGTTCTCCATCTCTTCTGCTATTATCTAAATGATGCATTGGAGGTCCCCTAAAATCTGGAGGTCCCCTGAACCTGTTTCCCATTTCTGGTCTTCTTCTCATTCCAAACTCAGGCTTATCTCGTCTAGGGAAGTCCATACGAGGATCTCTTCCTCTTAAGTCCATAGGTTTAAAATCTCGCCCCATCCCGTCTCCTGGATGTTCATGTCGGAACCTTATGTCTGGAGGAGGCCTTTCCATCGGTCTGTATGGCATTTTACCAGTTCCTCCAAAATCTGGAAAAGGCCGTTTTGGGGCATCAAACCTCTCTCCATGGGAGTCCCCACTGCGACGACAACAGAAAAATAAAATAACATAATGAAACAAAATATACACAGAGGCTGGGACAACAGAAGAATTAAAACTGAATATTTGATTAAAAACTACTAATGGGGCACACTGTGAAACAGATGGATTGATGAGATTACAGCACACTTCAGAACACATCAACATTGCAAAAATAATAACAATAATAATAATTACTCAAAGCACTTTACAGGTAATGGGGACTCCCCTCCACCACTACCAATCTGTCACCCACCTGGATAGTAGTGGTATATACGCCATAGTATGCCAGTACGCTCACCACTCACCAGCTATCAGTGGGGAGGAAAACAGTGATGGAGGATTATTAGGCGGCCATGACTTGTAAAGGTCAAAGGGAAATTTGTCCAGAACGTCGGGGTAACACCCCTACTCTTTTTCAAGAAACCCCCAGGGATTTTTACTGACCACAGAGAGTCAGGACCTCAGTTTTATGTCTCATCCGAAGGACAGTGCCTTTTTACAGTGTAGTGGCCCCGTCACTATACTGGGGCATTAGGACCCACACAGACCGCAGGGTGAGCGCCCCCTACTGGCCCCACTAACACCTCTTCCAGCAGCAACCTTAGTTCTTCCCCAGGACGTCTCGCAGGTACTGACCAGACTCACACCTGCTTAGCTTCAGCAGGAGTTCCAGGGTGATATGGCTGCTGGCATATCACCCTGCAACACAAATGTGAGAGGTTTCAATTTCTCGGCATGCGCTCTGAGCAGTCTCATAAATCGACGAACGGCTGACCTGACACTCCTTCAGTATGACTTACCGAAATGGAGGCCCACGCGGGCCAGGCCGGGGGCCATCCCACATTTTCTTTTCCAAGCCAAGTCAACAGTATCTACGAAAACAGTGAGACACGCTGTTCCAATGGAGGCCTACGCTTCTGAAACACAAACAAAAGAACACAGCTGGAATAGCATTAATGATATTTAATGATCAGTAGCAATACTGAAAAAAGATGCATATACTGGTTCTGATTTAATGCTTTCTCCCTCACTTATGGGGGGAATAAATTCAGTTATTAATCATTAATGTTGCAACTGATTTTCCAACAGTGCTTAGGTCTTTACAGATAACTCGGTTGAGAGCTAATTCTCATTTTCAAGGACTAGCTGGTCAAGTGGTGATGGACAAACACAGGTGGCAATGGCACTAGGGCAAACCCTCCTGCTATGAGCACTTTTCCCTTCTGCAGAATCGGGGCAGAGTGGTGGCTCTGTGGCTAAGGATCTATGCCTGTGACTGGAAGATTGCCGGTTCAAATCCCGCAGCCGGCAGAGGAATCCTATTCCGTTGGGCCCCCGAGCAAGGCCCTTAACCCCAACTGCTCCAGGGGCGCTGTACAATGGCTGACCCTGCGCTCTGACCCCGAGCTTCTCTCCCTGTCTGTGTGTCTGTGTCTCATGGAGAGCAAGCTGGGGTATGCAAAAAGACGAATTCCTAATGCAAGAAACTGTATAGGGCTAATAAAACAACATTAACAAATTAACAGATAGGCCCCAACTAGAGAACTTAGCCAGCAATTACGTTTTGCTCTGCTGCAAAATCCAAACGCACCACTTGTGCGCCAGGCTGGATTCTGTTCCTTAATTAGTTGGCGCATATGGGAACCAAAGGTCTACAGCTAATTTTAACACTGAACCTCATGACTGGTGTACGCATGCAGACAATACTGCCACCTTACAATCTTAATAGAAGCATCTTTATTAAAGCCAGGTGACGAAGAAAAGCTTGTTCATTACAATTCGTAAAAAAAAACACTTAAACAACTAAATCACGCCATCCACGATTTTTTGTTGGACAGGCATATTTCGATTTTTTTGGAGGCGAACCACATACCGGTGCCGTCCTGAAGACGAGACACAAAATCAAAGCAGTCTGTCATTATGTTTTGATACTGACCCAAAAGAAATTTCCCAGCTGAACTTATAAAGATCGCTCCTGTACCAAATATTTAATGACAGCACACAGCTAGATATTAACTGATCACTGCAGCACTTTCTCTCGGTCTCAAACCGCACTAGGCTCCGAGACTAGTAGGAACTGTAGCACGCAGGCCCTATAAAGCATCCAGGGCGTGTGAAATAGGTGTAGCTACATCTGCTGGACTTGGCTTTATATTGTAGTACAGCTTGAGCCACCATATTTTACACTGTACAGATTACCAGTAAATCACGGGAACTACATTATCGTAACTAGGTTAAAGAGACATGTCTGCGGATGGTATCTTTAGATTTCGATCTCTTTCTCCATCACAATAGACCACGACCCTCACGAAATATGCAATTATAACAAAATGACTATTTTCCCCCCGGGAAAACCTTCGATTACACGCATTTTTACATATGTGAAAACAGAACATTGAAAATAATCCACAAACCTTTTTAAATACAGAATATTTCTTCTTGCACCACACCGCCTCTTAGAAGTTAAACAACATGGAGTATAGCGGAAACAGAACGACCAACCGGAAATTTGTAATGTCTGAAGCCTGATGGGAGATGTAGTTAGAAAATTTCCAGTTTCCACTAATTCTCACCCTGCTTTTGTCACTATATTTCATAGACCTAGATTTTTCTTTTGAAATATTTTTTTCGATGTAATGGAGAAACGATAAATTCGTGTGTCTGAAATTTTTATTTCTCTCACTTTCTTGTGTGATGTGCGTCGCGTGTAGATAGATTGTGGAGTATGCAGAACCTATAAACGACAAAATTGGATGAATATTACAATGCATAATTGTTGTCATACAGACTGCGACTTGAGTTAAAAACTACTATATTTAGGTTCGTTTTCGAAAATAATAAATTACAAGTACCCCACACTTGAAAACTTCAATTCCCATAGTCCAGGGTACTTCCGTATTGGAGCTAGTGACTCCTATGACAGATTCAGATTCAGATTCGTAGTGTTCGTTTTTTACAGCCGTGGTAAGGGAAGGCGAATAAAAGATGTACTTTCACTTGGATCAGTGCAAGGTTTGTGAAACATTTCTAGAGTACAGCGAGAAGATTTTATTTACCCAAATTCAGCAACCCATGCCAAAGAGATTAGTCTTTGGTAAAGAAAACAAAGGGTAGCTACACCTTTTTTTTATTCAGAGTGCTGATTCGTATCCAAACTGAGTAGTTTGTAATGCCAAAGGCCGCTATTTACAAAGTTTCATTTTTATCAGTGGAGTAGATCCAAGTTTGTTGTTGTCGTTACAATGTCACCTCTGTGAACTAACATAATGGAAAGCGAAACTGGGGGATTGCTGAGGTATCGTGTAGACAGAAATTGAGTAAACTATTATTGCTGTTTCTTATTGTTATGATAACAACTGTTAGTAGCACAAAGAGTCACAGTAAAATATGTTATAAAGTTAAATGTGTAAGTGACGAAAAAGACCATGTAAAATGAATTTCACCCTCACTGTTTTAACTCTAGTAATGAAATATTGTGGGCTTTAGATGTATTCGATATAATTTTATACTGTATGCATACACTGTATGTGTATTTGCAGAAAATCTACCAGAAATATACTATTCATATTAAGCCTGTGTTGCATATGCCTAAATTCCAATAAAAAGTTACACTTTGTGTTCAAGTTTTAAGGGCTTATTGGAAACTGCGGTGATGAGTGACCTTTGAATAGTCTTCAAGTTACTGGCAGTTGTCTTTCTGTCACTTCCCCAGGAAAGCAGGATAGGAAGAGCTGGTTAACGGCACCTTTTACTGAACAAGTGGCTTCTTGCTTTGTAGGCATTTGTTTCTGGAGACTGAAAGCAGTTCACTACAGGCATGGCGGCCGATGTCCACAATAAGAAGGTGGCCTGGGAGACGCAGAATGGGAGCTTGGCTCCAGTGGGCAAACTCCGCGCAGAGAGATCAGACAGTCCCACTCCTGGACTTGTAGAGGGAACAGAGCCAGGTAGATATTTCTGCTCATGCGTCAGTGTACACCTAATGCACAGGTGCCCAAGCATGTGAATTTCTCCACCTCTGCTAATTAATCTTATTCTCCACCTCCTCTTAATTAATCTAGTTACAATAATCTGCTATTTTCAATCAGTGAACTGAAATTATGGCATTTATGCATTCATGCCTTCTGTGTATTGAAATTGTCACATTTGGGCATTTGATCTTTTTATTCGAGACATATAAACGGTGTACATTTGAGACGTGAGATGTAATGAAGTACACTTCATGTCATTGAGTGATTGTCACAAAATGTAGGTTTAAAAAACGTTAAGGAACTGTGCATTTAGAAAGTTATATATAATGTTGGTTATTATGTTATGACACTCCTTATGTTAAGATAACGCTACTTTGGAGTGTGTCCAGAGAAGGGCAACTCTAGGACTTAAAGGAATGTCTTACATTGGTTGAAAAAAAAAAGCAATTTTAACCATAAACAGAGAAGATTGTGAGATCTCCTGATACAATTATTTAAAATCCTCAAAGGCATTGACAAAGTCAATGCTGAGGACTTCTTTAGAGTTAACAGAGAAACATGACACAGGGGGCACAAGTGGAAATGATGTGGTATTCCTTAGACTAAAGCATACAATTTGGGCTTAAAATTGGGCATAAAAATTGCCCAACCACTTATGGTATCATAGAAGAAACTTTTCTTTTCTCTAAAAAGCTTTTCTTTTAAGATCTATGATATCATCAGTATGGTTACTGCTGTAGATGCCCATCTCTTTCAATCCAGTTTACTTTGAAGCATCCTTTTAGAAGACTTTGTAATCTTTGTAGAAAAACACAGAACTGAGTCATTACACAGACCAGTAAATGATATTGCACAAAAAAATAACATTTTTGTATAGATAGCCTGGATGTTAGATTCAATCCATATGTCTTTTGCTGGTTGTTTTCCTTTATTTGCTTTTATAAGAACATATTGCCCCTACATCTGGACTGCTGTGTTAGGTAGCAGCAGGACAAGACTGTCCTATTGTGTGTCCAAGAAAGAGAGATTCATTTTTCATCCTCTTTTATGAACATCCCATGGGAGAAGTTCACAGGGAAATTTACACTGTACTGGTGTGCCAAGTGTTTTGTGTTAGTACCTGTTCTAGATCCAGAAAAAGTCAGCAAAAACCTGCACTAACAAGATACTCTGTCATACTCAATGTGCATCATCCTAATGAGATTAATCCATCAGGAATGCAGCCCCTCCCTCCTCTATCACAATTGGCAGTGTTACCCATTATAAATAAAAAAAAAACCTATATTCTGAAAAATACACATTGCAGATGTAGATGACAGAATCCTTCTTGACAACAGTTCTGTGTTCACTAAACTATAATGCAGTCATGGCAATTCATCTAAATAAATACCGTAACCATGCTAAATGTCTGCAAAGATGTTATATATCTTTGTGCCATTTCACCATTTCTTTTTTTTTCTTCCAAGAGACAGCTGAACGATCAGCTTTAGAAAAAGCTCCGGGAGTGATTTCAAATTTATCATCTAGCCCTTTTGGAGTTTTTACGTACTACACTTTTGTTTAAGTATTTCATTGAAGATGGTAATGCACTGCATGGGGGTTTGATTCTTGTACTGTAAAGTTCTCAGGGTCATACTACGGTAGATGTAATATGACAACCACATCTATGGGAGAGGAGCTGTACGATTAAAGGATGACTACCGGAGCTCTAGATGAGCCATTTGTTAGCACCCATGTGTCATATCTTTTCTCATATTCTTGACATTTTCATTGAACATCATTTTCACATTACTTGTTATACTGAATAATTAAAAAAGCATAATTGTCACATATACATACAACATGTTTATACTTATTCCTCTATGTTCAAAGGCCTCTTAATAGAAAATTGAATGCAAGGAGCATGCCCTGTTATAGAAATTATTTTTATGAACAGGATGCGATTAGCATAGAGAAAGATTACAGGATGATTCATTCAGTACAGTGATTCCTATTAGATCCTATTAGCCTATTGGCGTTTTACGCCATGAAAAAGTTCTGTTCAGTCAGAGACTAGTAACAGACATTACAATTGACCCCTCTATTGTTGAGCACGGTAGCCTTTATCTACATGTGTTTATTAAAGAAGCAGCTGGAATAAAAGCAAAAAGGCCAGTGTGGTATTCCAAGAAAATGGATAATCGGGGAGAGGGTTTAAAAAGAATTCCCTCGCTAAGGTTTATTGAAAACAATGATTCCAGCTTATGGAAATCTCCTTAAAAATGATAGTTTACACATATACAGGAGAGGAAGAAGTCAAACAGTAATCAATACTAATACTTCACAGGTGCAGGACAAGACGATGCCATGTTTGTCCACACGCGCTCTTTTGAGGACCTTACTGCCGACGGCGAAGAAGGCGAGGACACGGACCCTTCGGGGCCCGCTTCTGGGCTCGGGACCCCACTGGGGGACCGTGAGCAGCCGGAGGCAGAGCCGGTGGGCCCCGAGGAGGAGCAGGCCCCGGAGGCCCCAGCTGGCGGGAGGGCAGAGGAGGAGGACGTGACCAGCGAGGCGTGGCGCGGGCGGCGGAAGCACGTCTTCGTGCTGAGCGAGGCAGGAAAGCCCATCTACTCCCGCTACGGCACGGAGGAGGCACTGTCGAGTACCATGGGGGTGATGATGGCTCTGGTGTCCTTTGTGGAAGCTGGGAAGAACGTCATCAGGTCCATCCATGCTGGTGAGAGGGCTTGGTGGTTGCTGGTGTCGTGTAATTGCATTTGTTCCCTTTTCAGTTCAGAGCATTTCCGTTCACTTGTACATAACGTATTGAAAAGTGATTGAGTGTTTGTTTAGTCACAGTAAATTTGGCTTAACTGGTATGGCGGAGGGCCAATGTAGAGCGAGCAGTGACCAGGGAGGTGGAGATGAGATGGAGGAGGGATGCGAAATATGAATCTGAAGGAGTAAAGGGGTGTACTTATGAATTGAGACATGACATACAGTATGTCATGTTTGCAATTTAGGACAGCTGAGGCAAATTGAACTTGGCTGCTGTCATCTCTCCCAAACGTTTGTTGTAAACTCCAGTTTTTGGGCTGGGCAGCTAAAAGCAAAGCTTAAATTGACTCATGAGATGGAACAGGAGCCAAGACACGAGCTCCTACGCACAATTTTGAATGCGTTTCTTGGATGTTGTAATGTTTAATCTTTAAGACAAAGATGTATCGTTCCAAAGATGAGAGTTCTTTTTCTTCATTGTAGCTCAATTTAACTTCAGTTCAAGTTCTTCATTGTACGGGATACTTTTTATGTCTTAACTGATGATGGGCTCTATGATTTCAATCAGATTCAGAAATGAAACTTAACTGATCAGTATCAGAAAGTGGAACACAGAAGGAAATTGCTGAAATGGAAAGGCTATTTTTATAGCACAGTACTAGTACTATCCTTACTGGGTAATCTGTACTTTCTCTCAACATCTGGGAGAATTTTTAAAATCCAGAGAATTTTTATAAGAACATTCCTCAGTTCTGGGTAAATATGAGTGAAGGATTTTAGATGTAGCAGAGACTCTTAAGCTTAACATTATCCTCAACCTAAGAATTAATCACAAAAGAATGTTGAATGTTTTTTTTCTTCCTCTGGAACTTTGTACATTTACGTAAAACCAATGTACAAAGTAAAAAAGGGAAGTGGGGCTCCTTTTTCATTCTTTATTCTAATGCAGCTTGTTTTTAGGAGATTTAGATACATCTAAAATACATGTTTCCATTCCATCTTAATGAACCAGAAAAGGCCTTATTTTACAAATCTCTACTCCCTTGGTATCCAGTAACACCATATTTGTATCTTTTAATAAAAACTTCTCAAATTCATATTGTATTTAATTCCTCCATTTTGAACGTCATTTTGGTTTCATCATCTTTTTAGAGAATGTGTAATGTACTTGAATGTGAAGCAGTTGGTCCCAGGATATATCGCCTTATCCCAGGTTGTAATTTTCTGCGTTTGTGATTTCCAGACGGCTACAAGGTGGTCTTCCTGCGTAAGAGCCCCCTGGTGCTGGTGGGGGTGGCGCACACTCGACAGTCAGAGAGGGAGCTGACCAGAGAGCTGCTCTACATCTACTACCAGATCGTCAGCCTGCTCACCCTCACGCAGCTCAACCATATCTTCCAGCGCAAGCAGAACTACGACCTGCGGCGGCTGCTGGCTGGCTCCGAGCATCTCACCGACAACCTTCTCAAGCTCCTGGACCGGGATCCCGGACTTCTGCTGTGCGCCGTCTCTTGCCTCCCCCTCCCCAGTTCCACCCGCGATGTCATCTCCTCCAGCCTGCAGGCCGCCAAATCCAAAAGCCTGGTCTTCTCCATTCTGCTCGCTGGGAACCAGTTAGTGACGCTGGTGCGAAAGAAGGACCAGTATCTTCACCACATGGACCTCCACCTGCTCTTCAACCTGGTGGGTTCCTCCAGCTCTTTCCGTGAGGGGGAGGGCTGGACCCCTATCTGCCTGCCCAAGTTCAACACTGCTGGGTTCTTCCACGCCCATATCTCCTACCTGGAGCCAGCCTCTGACCTCTGCCTCATCCTGGTTTCCACTGACCGTGAGGACTTCTTCAACCTGTCTGACTGCAAGCAGCGCTTTCTGGAGCGACTCCGCCGTCGCAGTGCCTACCCGGCCCTGCAGGAGGCGACCCGGTCCCCCAGCTATCCCGTCTCCCAGGTGGGCATTCCAGAACTCAGGCACTTCGTCTACAAGTCCAAGAGCTCTGGGCTGTACACCAGGTGAGGAGTCCTGCAGTCGGCGTGTCCTTTTACAACACAGACCTCTGGATTCTCCCTCCTTTCAGACATCTGCTTGTTCTTTTGTTCAATGGCACATTGCCACGCTATGACGCGAACATGAAATTATCACAACATTGAAATATTTATTTTAATACAAGTTGACTCCGGAATGACTACTTAGCACTATATTTGTGGCCTGTTATTATTGTTGTTGTTATTCTTTTGTGACCCAAAAAGCATATCACGCACTTCTTCAGTATACTATATATTATTATACTTTAATGTACTGTGCATATTGGGAGGGAGAGTTGTTTGGAGGATAGGTGTTACAGTGCTGTGCGCAGATTCTCATGAGAAGAGGACTACACACTTTGTCATTAATGAGGTGAATGAATCCATTCCAGGTTTCAAGATGTTTTTTTATATTTATTAACCACTAATTGAGCAAAAGTAAGCAATTAAATCACAGGTACAGGATCTTAATGTTAATGCGAAAATCAAATGGCTGGTGTTAATTTGTATATAAAGAGCTCAGTATCCCTTAGGTGCATTAAGCCTGTAACTAATTTATAGGCCTCATAGCAATATTCTATTTATAACTAAAGCAAGTCTGAGGGTATCTGAAGTCTGTTAATAATATTAGAGAATGTGTAAGCAATATCTTTGGAATTCACTTGTTCCTCTCATTTTCTTCTCGTACTGATTTCTTACTATGACTGTAGGTGTTCATTTTTCCAGATTTTTAAGAAACACACAGTAAAACGTAGCTTTGCAATGTAAGAAACATCCAAAGGATAATCAGCTGACTCACATGGATGGATTGAATGAATCAGAAATGAAGAAAAAAAAAAGGTCAGGAATGATTGCTGTTATTTTTTTTTACATTGTTGCTTGCCAGCCCCGAACTCCCTGCACCATACCAAACTGAGGAAGAGCAGGAGAGGCTGATGGGTCTATACCAGTACCTGCACAGCAGAGTGCATCACACCACACGCCCACTGCGCTCCATCTACCACTGTGGGGAGAGGGAGAACCTGCTGGCCTGGGTGAGACTCTTCAGAGGGAGAATGCCTTGTTGTTGTGATATATACTGTATGATGTTCTTAGGGCAGTGTGGTGGCACAGTTGTTGGCATTGCTAGAAGCACTGGGGCCCTGGGTTCAATTCCACAGTCCATAGACATACTGATAGGTTAACCATCTTCTGGTAAAACTGGCCCTGGTGTGTGCCCTATGAAGAACTTGAATCCCATCTGGGATATATACTGTATCCTACAGTACCTTATGCCCATTACTTACAGCATAGGCTCCAGCTCCACTGTAACCCCAAATTGGATAAAGCAGTTAGAAAGTGGATGGATCTTGTTGTCATAATAGATGAAAAAGCAGTTAAATTATTCCCTTAGACTGGCGGTATGATTAAAAAAATGGACAAATAAATGGACCCCAGGGTTCACTATCAGATTTATGTTTTTCATGTCAGGTTATTGGCGTAATGGTTGTTTAGGAGGAGATTAACTGAACAAATAAACTGTCCAGAGAAAAAGTCAAAAGGAAACTATTGTGATTTGAAATCCCAGTCATACATTCACTGATTATTAGTCACAATAATTCATTATACTGGTGGTTAAGTCCTGTCATTTGTTTGATTGAAGACACAATTTTAACCAGTTATTTAAAGATAACCTAGATATTTAAAGCACTCACTCCAAGTGCAAATTGAGCCCTGTAATCCGTTCATCGTGAGTTTGTGCTTGGATCATGAAACTAGCTGGATGTGACTGACATTTCTCAGCCAGCAGCAAACAAAGAGATGCTAAGGGCAGGGTTATGATTAATTGGGAATGGGGGCCTTGGTTCCTGGTGAAACAGTACTGCCTGTTGACTTACATTGATATTCGCGTGGGATGCCCCACTCCTCCAACTGAACCTCCAGTAAAGTCAGTGCTGTGTACGGGCGGAGTCTGTCTTCCTTTTCTCACTCTCCTTTCGCAGGTCCAAATTTTAAAGAAAAGTTAGCCTTTATACAAACAAATATACTTTCGGGGCTGCTTAATGCTTCCTGATTTTGGGAACGTTTATTTTGGTCACAGTTAACATTTCCAAAAGCTAACATCTATTAATGCTAAAAGATGGGCCTTTTCTAGCATGTCTATTTCTTGATATCTTCTTTTGTTTTTTAAAAAGACTGTCAATAGAGAATGTTAATAACGCCTGCATCAGATCACAAATTTCCAAACGTTCTAGAATGTTATAAGTGTTGAGACATTAAGCCTCTCATTTAATTGCAGGTGACCAGCGGCTTTGAGCTCTACCTCTGTTTCAGTCCATTGGGGACCAAAGCACAAGCTGTGATGGCTATTAACAAGCTGCTGAAGTGGATTCGAAAGGAGGAGGACCGTCTCTTCATTCTCAGTCCACAGACATACTGACCTTCCAGCCTGCTGAAGGCTCGCTACTCACATGGACTAACTATCAGACTGTGTATAGAAAGTTGTAGATGTCACGTATTCTCAATAATGCAATATTAGCAGCTAATACTACTACAAATTACTAAAATATAGTGGGAACAAAAATGTGTGACCTTCAGTGTTAAAATTAGATTCTAGGTTTTTATTGAATACTTTACGATAATAGATATTTAAATAATTCAGGATAATTGTTTTCACCTATAGATTTTTCAGTTCGCCATGGCATATCAAGCCATAGAGATACTTTCCATGATCTACAGAACCAAAAAAATATATTTTGATTTTGTTCTTTTGATTTTACAGATAACACAATGTGATCTGTAATGCTTCCAATATTAAAACTAGAAATCAAGGCACTTTTGCCCTACAAGCACTACAATAGTCTTTGCCGCATGACATTTTTGACTTGAAAAGCAGGATCTGAGTGCATAGTTCTTTTTAGCAAAGTGTTTTAGAAGGTAAAATGCTTCCTATATTTAAATACTGAAAAAGGCACTTATGACAAAGGTCTTTAACAAGAGGTGCCAAGTGCGTTACCAGTTTTAAAAGAACGGTAGTATACTACAAGCAGGGTTATTTTGGGAATTTTATTTAACTTTGTTCTAAACATACAAAGAACAAGATGTAACACAAAAGCAAAGGCAGTATTTTATCTAACCGAGGCATTTCCATCCAGTGAATGTAGCTATTAATGATGAGTATTGAACCAGTACACTGGTTGGATGCTAATTCTTAGGGAATTTATCTTAGGCCACATATTAAGTTCATGACCTTCCGACTGTGATTAAATTCTTTCTGGATTTAACTTTTTTATTTTTCTTTACATCAGGGCAATTAGGTTCTTAACTGGGACTATTTTTTGGCTATCTTCAACGATGGCTTACTTGAGGGTACACTTCGCTGACAGGCTCCAAAGTGAAAGGAGAGTCATAAGTGATGAAGAATGCATCAGGATAGAGACCCTAGGCTTCTGCTTTGTGCAAAAGTAGCTGAGGGAAGAGATACTAAAGAAGGGAACATAACAGTTAGATTACATTAAATTCCCTTCCTTTGGAATCCCTTGAAAAATCTGTTAAAACATTCAGTCATGGTTTTAAAAGCAATATGCAGATATTTTCATGACCTACATAGACTTACTATAAGTCTGGAAATATAATCAGGTTAACTTTTTTTATTTTGTATGTGGTTTAAAACACTTGTAGAGCTAACAGATTCCATGTGCTAGTTTTAAAATTTAATGTTTTTACTTGAAGACATGATTAATTACTTTCCTTTCACATTTGTGGCCTGTATTTAAAATACTTCATTACACAAGAGGGACTGTATAACTTTCTGGGCCACCTGAGCTACCTGTACCTTATCTGATGATTATTTTAGCCCACCACTACATCTCTGCTTTTATTGAAACATCAAGAACAATAAGGTTTCCTGTCTTTTTTCCACGTTTGGCAACTGAATTTGTGTCAGGAATCCTCAGTGAAAAGGTATACAGATCCTGTGCAGATGCAGGAGTAGGTAGGTGACGAAGCAGGCAAACAATCTGATAAGTAAGGCGAGTCTGTGGTCAAAAGAAGAAAGGTGGTTCGAAATCCAGGAAGTACAAATAGTGGCAAACAACCCTAAACGAGAGGCGAGGTCCAAAGTCGAAAGGCAAAAGGGAAGTCCAGAATCTAGAAGAATGCGAGATACAGAATAAACGCCATGTAGAGCTCTCCAGGAGTAGACTCAATACTGAGCAGCAGGAAGTGACTTAGGATGGTTTAAATAGTGCTGCTTGCTTGCGCTTATTATTAACCCGGTGTTGGTACTGGTTCTTTTGTGAGATGATCTCCGCTGGCTGGTGGTCGTGACAATTTGGGTGAAGTTTCAAAAGAAAGTACATCTTTTTAATACACCTTGAACAGTTGGAACTGTTTCCTTCGAAAAAGCATTTTCACTGTGCCCATGGTATGGAATAAATTAGTACTGCAGTAACAGCAGTAATAGTATTAAACATGCTTTAAGTATAGTATGAATTTCTTGGTTTCATAGACATTTTACTAATATTCACCTCCCTTGTTTAAATGAAATAAACAATCCCCATCACCAAACGTTCTCACATCTGCTTTCAAATCCAAGCGAAGAAACATTAACGAAAAGGACATGCTTTCCTGGGGCAGTGACTCAAAGGAATATGGTTTGACTGAGAACAATGTTGAGGGTATAAAAATTGCTTTGCCAAATTTGCCTGCAGCACTCTCAAGGTGAAGTGTAAAACTGCAGTGCAGACATCCCAGATTATCTTATTTTTAACTGACAAGCATGTGACTGAGAATTGCAAAGTGGCAGTTTGTGTGCAAAGCTTTAAGAATACTGACAGGGATGATGCTTGGTTTTACTCAATAAAGTCTTTAAATGTCAATGCAGCTTTGGGTGTCTTTTTTGTTTAACTATATCAGTAGTTTCTTATTCTAGTGCTGGAGTATAACCATGTCTGCCATTTTGTGTTCCAATTCATCCCTTAATAACCCACTAAAAACCCATTAGCTTTTATTTCTTAAAAATCTAGATTTGTAATTGTCTGAACCCTGTGCTAATTAACCATCAATCAGGTTTGTTAACTGAAATGCAACCAATTGGATTTAAGCAGAAATTAAAAACACTGACTAATAGTGTCATTAAATGGAAGCTGTGTGTTCATCTATTAACAGTTGTTTAGTCTGAAATAAGTGAGCAAATTCTTAATTGGCAAGTTGAGGAGAAACTGCATAAAGGTCTGTATTTGAAATACTGTAGTGCTGTTTAACTAGAGCAAAAATTAGCGCTGGTGATTAAGGACCTACTGTAGTTGGAACATTAGCCAGCAGACAAGGCTACGTCAGGTCCGGTATTGAGAACCAATGTACTATAATAATTGTTGTTTGCAATATAAACTGTTATTGGGGATTCTTGTTTAAAACAGTAACTTTTTAACTTAAAATAATATAATATGGTACTCTACAGGGCAATAGAATATCACATCCAGTAGGTGGAGTGTAGTCATCTCTTTACAATAGCTCCTGACTGCAATCTCATACAGTCTACAGACATCCATACAACATTTGAGTTGATTAAGTACTGTATATGTTCTTAAGATACCATTATATTCTGTAACTAACTTTAAGCATAACTTATATATAGTGCATATATAAAGGTATAACCTAAATTTCCTGTCATTCATTTTGAGGTATTCTTTGATTTATATCCCATATTCCCATTATGTTTTTTTTTCTTAATTCTTCATGTTAGCATTTGGGAGAAGGTGTGTATGGGCAGAGGTCATTCGAAAACGGGGAGTTTCTTTTACTTAAATAGAATTCCTTTATACAGTTTACTGCATTTTGCTGCCAGTTAATTTTTATTGTTTCAGCCTCTGACAGAGGCCAATCTTACTATATTTACATTGTAAGGGTGTGTTTTGGCCGCAGAGACTCAAAACTCCCTCCTGCCTGAAACCTGCCACTTTGTCACAGTAGAAACCAGACAGTTACTCACACTGCTGAATTGAAGGTTGGTGTGAACTTTGCAAGCACTGTCATTGCTCAAGAGGAAACGTAGTGATTAGAAAAACTGGATTTTTGTTTTCTTTTCTCATGTAATGCTAGTAGGGTTTAGCAAATAGAGAGATGAAGCATTCAAAATTTCAGTCTAGGTTTGTAATCAAATGAAAGTTTATGTTTAAAAAATACAGTTTCTGCCTTATAACCCAGCCACTGAACAGTCTAGAAATTAATAAAAATCTTATGCATAAGTGAAAATCTTGAGAAAGTGACATTTGATAATACAGTCTGGAAGTGTTTTCTGGCTAAATAGCTGGAAGGCGGTAAAAATAATGATGTGAGATTTTGATATTCTTTGTTCACTTTTTCTGTAGCTAAATCAACTCACATATTGTACTATCTTCCCTGTGAAAGTATCGCACTAGATCTTGTTTGATCTTGTACATTAGTTATAAAATGCTGTTACTTGGAGTGGACAAACTTACTCAATATACTTCCTGAACACACACATTGACCACCCCCAGACAAAAATGCAATGTACAGCACATGTTTTCTTGGTGATGTCTTGGAAAGCATTTCCTAGAAAAACGATTTGATTTTCACTGTCCTTCTGGTGGTTCTGATTCTGAAAGATTAGCACATATTGAATATAGGTTTGGATGAGATCAGTCCTGTAAATGTGACAAGAATGCAAGCTTACCCTAATGGATTTTTTCCCCCAAGTTATATATTTCTTCAGACATTATGGTAGTGTAAGTGCTAGCTGGAAACCACTAATTGAAAAATGCCATTCATGTTATTATTGGTGTTACACACACTGAAGATCATTGTCTCCCCAACTTTTGTGTAAACAGAAGCTCCAGAGTGCTTGTACAGATTCACTTTCACATAGTGTTGAAAATTGTACAAGAAGACCAGATTTGGTGACAACAGAAACAAATTGTTAAAAAAGGGAAAGCATAGGGAATAGAGGTATTATACTCCCATTTTCTGTGGAGGGGAATAAATACATTAACAACAATACAACTTAATAAAAGTAATAAAGATAAAACAGAGCAAAACTACTAATAATCAGAAATGTGTATGTGAAATACACAAGTAAATGATTCTGTTTTTTTTATCTGCATTGGTGCAGTGTTATATGACAGGATACAGTAGTCTTTTATCTGAATGACCTGAATTAGAGGCAGACACATTCTACAGTACAACTAAAATCAACAACTGAAATGAGTTTTGACATCCCAGTCCAGACCACTGTCACAATGTATTTTGCCCATTATTAGCATTCTGCTTTCATCTTTCTCCCAGCTAATCTGGGGTCAGCGTTGTACATTGCAGCAGGGCTACCCCAGATGCGGATTAACGAAGATGGAGCCCCACTCCTATTCGAGGTGGAAGAGGCAGTTCAGCACAGCCAATCAGCCTGCCAGCATGTCTCTCTCTGACAAACAGTAGGAAACCAAAGTACTTTGACAAACAAAAACAGTGCAAACTCTCCATTTTGAGATTCCAGGGGTCTGAAGGTGTGAAGCAGCAGTGATAACCACACCACAGCTAACTATCATGAGTGTGTTTCTAATCTTTGTCTGTGATTCTAGAGGCCAAAGGACTCACATCGAAGAAGACAGTAGCAATCCTGTTATCAGGAGTCTGAGCTGGGCAGGAATAAAACACTGTTCAAGGATCTGCTCTATAAAGTAGCATTTGTTATTTATTTGGCTAACACTTTTATTGAAAGCAGCTTACAGGTGAGCATTTTACTGAAGTGATCTGAGTGGAACTCCTTACTATAAGGGTACAAACTAACCAAAACTCCAATTCTAGGATCAGCAAAACAAAAGATTTTCCAAGTAATTTGTTTCATTTTCTTAAGCAATCCCATAAACACTGCAATGGCAGAAACTCAATTTTTCTGCAATGTCACTGTCTACCCAAACAGTCCGGAAACAGTTATTGCAGGATACTGGAATGTGTCTGTCTCCATCATGCTTTTGGAGGGGTTCCAGTTGTTATTGGCTGAAAACGCTTTTCCTTCTGTTCTGTTACTTTAACTTTACTAAAGGGACTAAAAAAAGGGACAGAAAAGACAGTAATGCAACATTTTGCCACCATTCACGCTATAACATACTCAACTTTGTTATATATAATTTAATATGTATTATTTTCAGAAATTATATTTATAGAAGGACAAGTGCATCAAATCAAACTGGGCTATATGGTTATCCTAAAATCAGAAGTTAGCAATAACAAAAATCTGAATTAAAAATTCTTATTCTAGGTGTGTAAGGACTGATGTGGAGAAACTAAAGGAAAGGCCTGTAAACATGCTGAGAGAGTAAAATGCTAAATACCAATGTATGAATACAGGTAGAATCACCGTATACTGTAACACTCCATAAAGAAGAGGCAGAAGGTGGACGTTTCAGCAGTTTTCTTTTATCGTTAAGAAATGAAACCCAGTAGCTGTAGGAAGTAAGACTCTTCAGTTCTCTTTTTGGGCAGTGGTTACAGTCACGCTTCACAGACAAATTGAGCAATCTTTACATTACTCTTCGCCAGGCGATGGGAGGGGCGATCTTTGGCAAAAGAGCTCAACGCAGAGAAGAAGCCCGTCTCTCCAAGAACGAGTAGCGCGTGTGGGGATGTTTTTTATTAAAAGGAAAAGTTAACACTTTATTAACGGAACAGAAAAGTATTAATCAACAAGTAAGGAATCCTGAAACAAACATCGGGTATCTGTTGGTTTATCTTGGTCAATTCTTGATGTTTGGCTGTGGAAAACTTGGAAATTAGTTGGATTTTGCTCTCAGAGTTTCCTGTACCTAAACCAAGAGAGAAGGCTCACCTTAGGTACAGTATATCTTTTTTTGTGTATTGTTTCTTTTGACGTATTTTGATATCAACGGATGGTAGTCACGTAAAATATTTCATTTTAATAAATGTGAAGGTGTTTGCATACTGAATGACGTATAATACTAGAACTTCAACAAGATTAATACAATATTACTAAACATTTTTTCCGTGGCATCGCTTGTCTATTAGTGTTGCTTATTGTAGTTAGGATATATTTTACATTCTCATGTATCTGTTAAGGCTGCAAAAGATTGCTGCAGTAAAAGATTTGTGTGATTTGTTAAAAAACTATTTAGGTTGTAAACGCGTCGCGCATACACTAAGCTTCTAAATTGAATATAAACGTCGTCCCTCTTTTTCGTGAATGAAATAAAATAATGCATGGAATCGTGTGAGCGACATTTAGGGAACGCAGTTTAACTTTTTCCCTTATGCATGAGACAGTTTATTTCTTTAAGCTGATAAATGTATGTTTTATGAAGTTGAAAGTTAATGTACGACTCCTGAAAATATAAATGAACTTGTTTATGTTTAAACTGGGATTTTAAACTGCAAATCAACAGGAATTAAATGTGACGTTTAGAGTCCTTAATAAAATGTCCTTATGTTGACTTTTCCTAAAAATCGCCAGATGGCCTGCACCTATTTTATTTGGAATTACCTTACTGTTTGGAGCTCCATTTACTTTCGTATCATCGGCAAATTTGATACTCTTATTTTTCTAAATATAGGACAGTCCCTAGCGCATGAGTTTACAGTCATGGAGATGGTCATTTCCATTAATCACTATGTGTAGTTAAACGGGAGGTTGTTCAATGAAGTCATTTAGAGATCATCTGCTGCATATCCAATACAGGGTCGAGGGGAGCTGAAGCCTATCCTGGCCATATTTGGACGCGATGCACGCAGGCAGACACACACAGACACAAATACAAACATGCACACTATCCTTGCAAACAAAGGATACACCCTGGACAAGATGACTGTCAATCGCGGTGCTCTGGCACAAGCTTGCACACTCTCAAACCAGGGCCAGTTTTCCTAGAATCCAATTAACCTACTTGTATGTTTGTGGACTGTGGGAGGAAACAGGAGCACCTGGTGAAAACAGGGAGAACAAACACCACACAGATAGCACCCCAGGAATTGAACCCAGGCCCCAATGCTTTGAGGCAGCAATGCTAAACACTGTGCCATCCTGATTCAGAGATCACTTAGCACAATAATCAGAATATCTTTTAAATCTGAAGAACCAGAGCTCCCTTAATTGACCAGATGACTTATTTCTGGTGTCCCTGTTTTATAAATAACTTGTCTTTAAGGTCACAAGATTAACTGTACTGGGGTTCTCCATCATTATAGACTCCTTCCCTATATCATCAAATGACTGTAGAAACATCAGTCCTAAACCCGATCCCTTTAAAATCCCCAAAATGACCTCATTCCAGTCTGAAGCAACTACTACTTTATTAACAAATTCTTTATCCGTGTGCAAGTATTTACATTATCTTGAATTCCTAAAGTTTCCAGTTTTTCTATTAGGTTTTTCTTCTACAATTCAAAAAAAGTTACAGAGGAGATCTTTTCATTTGTCCCACCAAATTTGAATTGCTTCTAATTTTGCTATAATCAATCATTGTTTTATTTTTTCTTGGCTTCACGGTTTTATTTTGAAAACATGGAATAATTTTTATAAACACTCAGATCTCATTTTTACGCACATTTCCACACCTCAACATCACGTATGGAATATCTATAGTGTATGTTCCTATATCCTGTGTGGTTCACATTGTACTTGTCAGTGTTGGATTTCATTTTCCATGTGTCAGGGCACTCGGTGATTTATAGCTTCTTGCAAGTTTCTTGCTGATGAGTCTGTGTTTGCCACTCCGCTTGTGTTTGTATCATCTACAAGTTATACTTTGTTAATATTTTTTATATATATTTAAACATATATTAAAGTTTGCTAAATGTATCCAAATCTAAATAATTTATTTTAAAAGTGGTCAAAAAAGGACCCCATTGTACACCACTGGTTGAAGCTGCCCAGTTAGAGGTTATACTCCTGTAAGATGACTTGCTGTTTCCTCTTAGTAAAGCACATTTTGATCCATATACATACATTAGCTTGTATTCCTGTAGCAATTAATGCATGGCTTATAGATTTTAATGAGGGCCCTTGTCAAATTCTTTCATGTAATCTAAATACATTATATGCTCTAAGATGTTTTAAAGGTTAGTGCAATGTTTTAGTTACAATACAATTTGGCTTTAACCTGCTTCACTAAAAGCTGACCTCCTGGATATAGCATGAGGTGGCTGGGACCCCAATGCAGACTAAGGAAGGACCAAGGGGCAGCTGCGTCATTTGGGATGATATATGTGAGGAAGAGAAGCGGATTACATGCAGTATTTATAATGTTTTAGGTGAGGAAGTGATGTCAAGAGGGATTACGAATTACTGACAACTGAGGCTTATTGAACTTGGCTGTTGTAGTCCCACCCAAACGTTCGTTATAAATTCCATTTAGTTTGCTCTTGTGCTCTTTGGAAACTGTCCTTTTTTTTGCTTGATGAGTCCACAATTACCCAGTTCTAAGGTAATGGTTGTTCTAAAAACCACAGCAAAGTGCTGGTTGGCTGTCAGGGGCTGAATGCCATTGGTCAAAAGTCACTAGTGGTTTGTGTATATGAATCTTGAGTGCCTAATGCATGAAGGTTCTCTTGGAAGGATTTCGGCCTGTCTTAACCACTCAGCAGCTTCATAGCTTTCACTATGTGTACAGCACAAAAATGGAAGGAAAGTCGGGGCATCACAATTCTGTACTGACTTTAACTATTGTGCGACTATCATAGACACTTCGCATTGTTCTAGAAGTGGTTTCATTTTGGAAGAGCTAGGCTGTATTTTTGGAGTTACTCATGGACCACTTGGAGTCTAGCCATGGCCCAGAAGTGGTCTGCAGACCGCAGCTTGGAAAACACTGAAAACAGATAAAACAAACTTTTTGAAGAGACTTGGGAGTTCATGGTGACTTATTATTATTGTCCTGTTCCAGGCAATTTGGAGAAGCAATTAAAAAAACCCAATAATGTACTAGGGAATATAGTGAAGATATAGATTATATAGCAGTAGAACTGGATTCAAAAGAAGTAACAATAAGGTTATACAATGCTTTAGTTAGACTTTACTTAGAATAATGTTTGTAATAATAGTTTTAGAAAAATTCAGAGAAGGGTAACCAGTCTATTCCAGGTCTAATGTCATACATAGACTAAAAGAACTGACTCTCTTTAATCTAGAACATACCGGATTACGAGGGGACAACACAGAAGTATTTAGAATCCTGAATTGACACAGGTATGCAGAGCACAAGACATGTATTACAAAGGGTGATACAGTAGGTGCCTGGAACAAGCTACCAAGTCCTGTTTGCTGAAACTGATTCCATGAAAACCTATATGAAATGGCTAGTACGATCCTCAGGAAAATAAATAACAATGGATTGAATGACCACCTTAATACATATTTATGTAAACAGTATTTAATTTTGTTATGTGTTATGTATAACTCAATAGATTTAATTTTGTTTAAACAAAATCTTCGGTAAGTCATTTTACATAGGCTATTTAATTCAAATATGTTTTCTAAATGATAGGTTAACATGCAGCTATTAATATTTTCGATGATTATACAGTAACTAAATGTTAATCCATGAAACAAGGTACAGTACATAACTTAGTACTCATTGAGTTGAAAAAACACAAATCAACAGTTTTCCTACAATATTTTTGCTAAAATATGCTAAATTTCTTTTTAAACAAACTAAAATACAAAAATACAAATTTTTGAAGATAATGCTTTATATTTCTGAAAGAAGAATGAACATTCTTTTTAAACTAAAACATGTAGTGCAAGATATATGAACATTACAGCAAAAATAAGCACGTGAAAGTGAGTATTCATTAATATTCATCAACAGAACATGAAACAAAGTTATTTTAAAGCTTGACAAAAAAAGTGGTCTAAATGGTAAATGTTTTATGCTGACAAAAACAGCCCACAGTAACATTGTTCGTTTGGCCATAAAATATTATAGTAGCCAAGGTAAAATCATTCCACACGCTGCCATCCGTATCCTCTTCTTCCTGATTCTGAAGAGTGTTTGAAGTGGACTTTGTCACCCAGCCAGTCTCCAAAAAACAGGAAAAATGTGAAAAGGAAAGCTTTAGGAAAATAAAAGAAGTCCAAGGACAATACATTAATAGTCCAGCACTCTTAAGCACTTACAGTACAGTATATTTGTTTTCTAATATTGTTTTTTTTGTTTGCATGTATTTACATAGTTAAATAAATGTGTTAAATCTCAGCTTGCTTTAGCAGTGACATTTTGATTTTTGCTTTCTTTGGTGTTGTGTATCTGAAAGGCTTCAACACTACAGTCTTTTGGAATCAGAACTTTGTCTGATAATGTCCCAGAAGGGCTCTGCTGGTTACATCACTGACTTTGCTATTACCTTATATTAGTGAACTCTTTTACTTCCGGGGAAACTGCCCAAATCTGGAACTGAATGCTGAAACGATTAAACCAAGTTCTGTTTAGTATTTTGACATGTGTCAAATGTAAATAATGGCTATGTGAAAGGAAAATTGTGCCTGATCCATAAATCTAAAAATGTTAAAACAAAAGATAGGACCAGCATCTTTTTGATAAAGCTGATTGTGTTGCCTTTTTGTAAATAATTAAGCTAAGAATACACTAGAATATAATGAAGGGTTCACTGCAGAAAGTAGCAATATATAATTAACTCTACCTAATAATATACATACAGTAAACTTCCATATGTTGTAACCTGACATATCACCTTGTAATAAGTTAGATTGTTATTGCAGTGCATCAAAAAGCAACGCATTACCCTAAGCACCGATAATATACAATGGTTGCATTGTATAGGAATAGATGGTTAAACCAAAATGTTTTTTTCAATATTAACCTTTGTGAGAAAGAGAATTAAAAGTGTCATTTATCCTGTATGAAAATGTATTTGAGTTTCTGTAAGATAGAAGATCATTAAATGCATCTTTGCATTCAGTACAGGCCTATTTCCCTTAGACGTACTGAGGTTTTCACACAGCCCTGCCCTTAAGTCTTAATAAGGGAGGGTGTGGGAATTTCTACATCCTTAATCACCCTGTTCTTTGTAAGACTGTAAACAAGGCTGTCGCCTGTTCTAAATTACCTGGGCTCGCCTCTTTCCAGGGTCCCCAGGTTAAACCTGTCTGAAATTATTCATGTGACTATTTTCTTCATCAATATTTATTTCTTGTTCCTCTCCCTCTCTGTCACTGAGACCAGTGCACTTGGTCTCTAGCTAAATAATGAAGTTAATGCTTTGTTATCAGGCCAGGTTTCTTACTAAAGTAAAGAAATGGTGAAAATGTCACCTTAAATGCCCTAAACAATTTAAATACCTTGTTTCTGTGTTGATGAGAGAGTATTTGTTTAAAATGATCCTCTGCCTTTTATGTTTATTTTACTGAAGTGATTTAGCCACTGCAATTTTTTATATCCACAGTGACCTTACTGGTTTGTTCTTTTCTGACCATTGAAATCTCTTCAAAGTATCCGGCGAGGGATTTCTTTTTTAATGTGTGCAGAAAGACCTCTATGAATAGAGTACAAGAACTATTAATGGAAAGCTGTTTTCTGACCTTGAGCTTGAATTACTAAGAGTGTGGAAAAAAACCATTCAGGAATTAGTTTGTCAGTGCTGTCAATATGTACACTCACTCACTTGCGCAGTTCTGTAGACATGACCTTTCGTCCTGGTCTGATGTCAGATAGAGCAACTCGCGTTAACATGTAACAAGTTTCAAAACTTTAGTTCATTTGTCTGAAAGAATTAAGGTAGTGTTTCAAGCTATTTTCTCAAGAAATAGCTTCTTTATTCATACATATTCATAGTTTTTAAAACATATCAAATGTCTTATATACAGTACCTTTAAAGACAGTTGGAACATTAATAATGACCAATTAACATACTAGTTATTTCAGTTCTCCAGCACAGATTTGAATAGCCTTAGTGATTTTTGTGAGCTCGCAGAAAAGACATTTCATTTCCAGCAACTACTGCTGCACGCTGTATTCTTGTGCATTTGATAAATAGACTTAGATTTGATTTGATTTGATTTTGATTTGAGATGCATCAGTTATGTTTAAATGCATGCACAATTGTGACAACAGATAGGCCAGAAGATTTCTGGTATCCCTAGACATCTGGTAATATGGTGACCCACAGAACTCATAAGGTATTGATTTTAAAAAAAGGGAAACCACTTTTTAGATGCCATATTCAGATGCTACAGAATTTGTAATATGTACTGGGAAGCACATAGGTTGGTCGATTTTCTTTTATTTGCCTTTACCCCGAACAGAGAAAAAGATCAGGCAGAAGAAGCTTAAACATCCACCATTTGACACACTAAACAAGAACACGATCTCAGGAGGTGGCATAGATCATGAATGGTAGAATCATTATGACCTGTAACATTGATGGATTTTTCCTTTGAAGGAAAACAGTTAATCTTTCATAAAAAATCTAGCTCCTCATTTTATAGTGTTTTATTTTACATTTTACAAGTAAAATATTTCAAAACAGTATCCATCTTTGTTTCAGTGGAAATTTTGGTGTGCAGAAGTTTCTTCAGCCAAGACACGGTTCACTTGCTTGACATCCAGGGATTATTAAAAAAACAGTGTTATGTGCTTGAAGCTGCAGTGTGCAGTGAATTGGCATGATGCTTAGTCATTTACTGAAGGGCAACACAATTAGCTTTATCAAAACGATGCTGGTCCTGTCTTTTGTTTGAACATTTTTAGATTTATGGATCAGGCACAATTTTCCTTTCAGATAAGGAAAAGAATAAGAATCTGTGATTTTCAGTCCCAAGAAACAAGGGTGATGTTGATCAGTGGTGATATTTGAAACTCTGTACAATAAATTAATATGTACTGTACTGTAAGTAGGGTAGTCACTTATTTTGTACTCCATCCTTGAATGTGTATTTTCTTTAGATGTCTGAATTTTTCGTGATCCATTTCTGCAAATTGTTGTGACCTTACTTTGTAGAAAGAAATAGCTGTCCTGTTTACCAAATTTAGCTTGTTAATTTACCTTGAGCCGTACCCCCACTGCCTATTCAAAGATCCATATTCTATTATTCGGGTTCTGTTGCTATCTTTAAATCATCTGCAAATTAGCCCCTTTGAAAGTTTGTCTTGATGGATTGCATTTTGCCATAATTTCGCTACTGTTTGATCAGCTCTTCTTCAATTTTTACCTCACCTTTGTTGTGCATTATTACTGAACATTACCATGATACACTGTGACAAATGTTTCTTAGGGCAGTTTTACAGTATTCTTAGGGTCCAGTCCAATAAGGAGCAGTTAAAGGCATGTTGAAATCACAGGGGAAAACAGCCAAACAGAAATTTTGATAAACTTCTGAAACAATCAGCCAACTAAGGATAAATTAGATGGGTTTTCCACTCTTCAGTCTTTCACTGTTCATAACTTAAAAAAGACTATTCAAACCTATCAGAAACAAGCAGCAAACTTGGGAGCTGACGGGTTTTGATAATATCTTTCTTTATCATCAAGCGGACAGGTCATTGAATTTTAGCCAATCTCTTTTTGACACAGTTGTACTTTTACTCGTTTTATTAATCAACAGCTTTTCTGTTCCTCTGAGTGAAAACAAAGTTTTCACTAAAACAACAACACAGTAATCCCAGCAACTGATTTACAGCTGTTCTTTATACATGAGAGGAAGACATTTTTTCCAAACGAAATATTGCAAGTCAACACACAATATACAAAGTCTGTTTACTGAACACAGCTGTGACAAGGATGAGTGGTGTGGTTTGAACTCATGGTAAATGTGTTTTGAAATTAATTGTTTACGAAAGATGCAAGTAATAAAGGTGTCAGACAAAGTATTTTTCAAATTCAATATCTTAAATTTTCTGCTGGGTTTATCATTCCTGGGGTGAATTATTATGTGAAAAGATCCTTCTACTGATTTGTCTGTCTTTTAGAATATACTTTATGACTCACCAAAAATATAGGTTGAGCAAAAACCAATGAATATTTTAATAAGCAAAGTGTGAGTCAGCATTTTGTTAAGGTTTAATTTGTACCTTTAGCTTGGCTACAAATGTCATGTGTAAAAAAAACAGGGATGTATTTTATATTAAAGCCACATTGCATTGTGCATATGTAAGATCATAATTTTATTTTGTTTTTCTTTCAGAACCCAAGTACATATTCAAAAAATATGAAAATGTAAACATTTTTGAAATTGTTTCTGTTCTCCGTAGTGTCAACAAAAATATTGAATTTATTCAGTTTGAATTAATTGTTGAAAGATATACAGTAGTCCATGCAGGTGAGGCTGCACATTGGTGGTGGTGGAGGGGAGACCCCATTACCATTAAAGCGCTTTGAGTGGAGTATCCAGAAAAGTGCTATATAAGTGTAAGCAATTATTATTAATTATTATTATCCATCCTGTCATCAGAGACAAGCTACATGTCAGTTGTGTTAAATTGGTTTTTGGACCATATTCTAAATATGGCAGTATATTTATTAACCATGACTTACTATTACAATCCTTTTAAATTCCAGTTTCACTTTGTATTGGATCTGTAAAAATTGTAATTCAACACCCAAAAAGTGACACATCTTAGCTCCATCTTATCTGTTTGCTAAACCCTTGCCTGTTGTCGTATTCTTAGGAATTAAGAATTGTAGTAATTGCCAAAGTGTAACTCGAAACTGAAGATGACAAGTTTCTTTAGTTTTAGAGCTACAAGTTGTGTTTTAGGAGTTGCCTGAAGGAGATCAGAGATGATTTAGTTCAGCTTCTTGTAATAATATTTTATTTACTTTATATAGCATTTTTTTGACACATCATCAGAAGGTGTAATGAAACAGTACAGACAGATACACGCACATAAATGTAATAAATAAAACAGAATTAAAAGCAAGCACATAAAAGTAACATTTAACACTTTTATAGCAGTTACTTCATTTAATATGTGCTAGGAGATTATTCCACAGCCTCAGAGCAAGAGAAAACAATGTACAATCTCTCAGCATTTGAAGCCTGGTTTTAGGACTGAAAGAAGGTCAGAGTCCAAAGAGCACAAAAGATATGGAATTGTGTAGGGAGCTAACAATTCACTGATATGCTCAGGATCTAAACCATTCAAGGCCTCAAAACTGAGCTGCAGAATTTTGGATTTCACAGGGAACCAGTGCAAAGAAGCTGAGGACATGAAATTCTCATGCAGTTTTTATTTGAGCAGCTGAGCTCTGAACATGCTGCAACATGTTAAGAACTGCATAGTCTAGAAAGCACTGCATTACAATATTCAAGCCTGGAAAAGGCAAAAATAATTTTTAATGTTATGTTTAAACATCTCTCGAGGTGGAAAAAACAGTGATAAGTCTGCTCTTTTGATCTTAATTTGTATAAACCTTCAGTTTTGATTCCTGGAATATTGGTACAATTTAAGAATTTCTTAGAAGAATTAGTAGATATTCATACTTCAAACTGTTAAAGGGATAAGAACAGTATACAAAGTTTCAAGGTTATGTCTTGATTGGTCCTTCTACAATTGTAAGCCATTTATTCGTGGTAAGGGTCTGTGTAACTCATAATGTATCCCAGAAGCACAGGCGGTAAGGTGGAACTACACCGACCAGGTTAGAGGTATTAGTTAAACTACCAGAAATGTCTCTGGGAGGTGGGAAGAAACCAGAGGACCTGGTGAATATTCTTGCAAATATTTGCATATAAGAACATGCAAGCTTCAGACTAAAGGTGCCCCAGTGCAGAATTGAACCCAGATCCCAAGAACTATGAGGTACAGTAGCAGCCCTGACTGTTATGCTGCCGTGTCACCTGATTTGAATATGAAATGTCACATGGTAATTTAATATCTACAGCTTTAGTCTAGGCTGTCTTCAGGCTGTTTTTGGAAAATCAGTTCCAGATCTAGTTTCTAAGAGACAAATCAGAGGTGGTGAGGTTCAGACCTGTTGTTCTGAAATAATCTTGTGTATTTTGTGTACCTCAAAACCTCACGACAGCCTCTATTAGCAGTGTTACATTCTGCTGTTGTATATTTGTTTATTATTGTATAGTTGTACAGTATATTATTGTACATTGTTGATGGGTGTTTAGTTTTAGCTCTGACTGAATTGAATGCTTGTTGAATGCATGTATAGACAGTTTATGTAGGTATCCTCTTGCCACAGTATCTTTTTCTATAAGCTATGCATTGTTTTGCATAAGTTAATATAAAATAGAAACAGGATTAGTTATTTGGTGATGATCACTTTAAATTAGCAATGCAAAACTTTATCTGGGTAAACTATTACAAGCCAGGTACAGCTTTTTAAAAAGTCTTATTCTGCATGTACAGGCACTCACAGAAATGTGATTTAGGGTACAGCGTATAAGTTACATTTACCTTGATGTTAATTTTTTCCTCTCTCTCCTCTTCTTCTTTCTGCAGTGATCTCTAAGCAGTGCTCAAGATGAATAACAGGACTTGCCCTTCCAGGTTTGCAGCCTGTAGGTAACAGACAAGACTCCAAGACTTCACCTTCACCAGCACTCTTAGCTGAGATGCTCGGAAAGGCCACATTTTTTGTGACTTACATCTGGATGCTAAGCCTATCAGTCTTAGCTCAGGACGGCTGCCCCCCACTTCCCTCCATAAATGTAAATTTTTCAGTTACGTACACCTTGCCTTTTTTCCAGACGGAGACTCGTATACAAAACATTTTGGCTGATCCAGACAACAATGACATTTATGTGGCTTCACGGAACATTATTGAAACTGTAAATGCCAGTCTTGACAAGTTATGGGAATTGCGTACTGGTCCAGTGGGCAGCTCTCAGTGTGAGATCTGCAACTTATGTGACATTGAAAAGGACCCCGGTATTTTGGAGGACACTGATAACCAAGCTCTTTTTCTGGATCCATTTTTAAATTACTTGTATACATGTGGGAGTTCGCAATATGGCATCTGCTACTTTCATGACATTGGAAATGGATTACCTTCCTCCTCCAAGTGCCTCTATAAAAATGGGTCAAATTCACCATCTAATTGTCCAGACTGTGTGGCTAGCCCATTGGGTACAAAGGTCACAATCGTGGAAGAAGGCAAGACTGCATTTATTTTTGTGGCGGCCACTGTGGACCAGAAAGTAACACAGAAATATGGCAGAAAATCCATATCGGTTAGACGTCCGTTAGCTACTGAAGATGGCTTTTACACCGATGTGCGGGGACTGACTGTTCGTCCTGAGTTCTTGGAGTCCTACCCCATTGAGTACATTTACAGCTTCTCCACAACCGATTTTGTCTACTTCTTATCCGTGCAGAGGGAGAGCGTCGATAACGCCAATTCCCCCTTTCAGACGCGGCTGGGCCGCCTCCCTCGCCACGAGTGGGAGGTGCGCCGTTACCGTGAGGTGGTTTTGGAATGCCGCTTTGAGCCTAAGCGGCGGAGGAGAGAAATTTTAAGAGACGTGGTCTACAACGCCCTGCAGGCCGCCCACTTCGGGAGGGTGGGCAAAGAGCTGGCAGAAGAGCTGGGGGTGGAGCAGGATGCTGACATCCTATATGGGGTGTTTGCGGTGACCCACCCAGAGACTGGGAAGCCCCTTCCTGATTCTGCTCTATGCGCCTTCCCCATGGAGAAGGTCAACAAAGCCATAGAGGAGGGAGTGGAAGACTGCTGCACCACTGGGCCAGAACGCCTCTCCCGTGGGCTCTGCTACTTTCAGCACTGTGAGAACTGCCCGCATGAGGTACAGTACAGTAGGTCACGTCACCCTGACCACTTCCTGCCGAACTGGGACCCTTGGGGTTAAACAAAGTAGGCATAAGAAAACATGGTTTTTAGTTTTTCAGGACCAAAATTATTTTACAAACTGCGTGTTCAAGACCGGGCTACAGCTTCCTGGTCGCCCTGCTTTATGTATTCTGCTGTAGTCTGTTACTTTATTGAGCTTTCAATTCAATTTGTAGTTTGTTACCTGGATCAGCTCTTAAACTGAAAGAGGTTTTAAGTGAACTGGAATTTTGTTAAGTGTTTGGAATCTCCACATTTATAATCTAACCTATTATTATTATTCATATTTTTTCTTTATATAATTTGTTAGAATACAATAATAAATATTATTTGAGGCATAATTAAATAGATGAGTGCTCAGCTAGAATCTAAGCAGTGAAATCCAGGAGACAGGATTGGGAATGTCCAGAGAACTCCAGGTTTAAGGGGTTTGGACTATCATAACCAGAGCATGCTCACTGACGAAGATGGGAACATGACGAAGAGGAAGTTTGGGCAAGCCTAGACGAGTGAGAAGGTGCTGTGTAATGTATTGGAGTACAGAAGGGGTGGACTGAGAGATGAATTGAGTAATTTCCTCATCGGTGGCAGGCACAGGGCTGGGTGTGGACTGTTTACCTTTCCTTTCTCCAGTCATATATGCTTAACAAACAATTCTACAGGGGGAACTTAAGAGATGCAATGCTGCTTTTCCATTTTGTTGTTGTAAGTTGGAATTGGAAGTTACACAGGTACACAGCCTCAAGCAGTCTTGTGTTGTCACAATGAGGTTTGCATGAGTCTTCTGTGGCATGTCTTGCAAATACCTATTTTTACATGCGTCATAAGCTCCTTTTTGAAGTAGACCAGGCTGATGTTTAGCCGCACCACTGAGATTTCTGCAGCCAGGTGCTTTATTCTTCAAAGCACTGTAAAATGTCATTCTTATCCATGATGTCACTTGTGTTTGTTTTGTAAAAGTTTAAGCCTAAATAAGCTCTCTTGGCAGATCTTTTGAACTGTGGGGAATAGAAGCCTAATGCTAAAAAAGCTGTTCTCCTCCTCCAGTGCTTGTGTTCATAATGCTCTTTTCCTTTCAACAGCAAAAACAATTGTGATATTTAAGTACATACAGTATGTGGGCAACATGGTAGTGCAGTGGTTAACATTGCTTCCTTGCAGCTCTGGAGCCCTGGGTTCAATTCAGGACATAGGCTGCTATTGGCATGGAGTTCATATGTTCTCCACTTCTTCGCTGGGTGCTCCAGTTTACTCCCACAGTCCAGAAGCGTAATGGTAGGTTAATTGGTTTCTAAGAAAATCCTGACATGAGTGTGTCCCTGTATGTGTCTGTAGGTGCCAGGACTGGCATGTCATCCAGGATGTACCCTGTCTTGTGCCCATTGCTTGCTGAGATTTGCTTTGGCTCCCCCATGAGTGTTTTGGATGGAAGTACAGATATCTAGTTCACAAATTATAAGCCTACTGTACATATTAGCTGAAAGTGGATTTACTTTTCCTGCTGATCTTATGCAGTGCAAAGACACACTTTCACTTTTACTGCCTGATTATAATGTTCCATCCTGCTTTGTTCCAGGTAGACACTGTTCCTTACTATTTTCCATTATTCTTTTAAAACAGTTTTCTTTCCTCAAAAACAGAGGGTACAGAGGGGATGACTGGCCTATGGTGAACATTGTCAGACTCTGTACATTTTCCATAGCTGTGACGTACTGCATGGAGTAATTGTATAGCACTCGGGTGAACTTAAAGTACTCAAGATGTGAAGCAGAGGCCTTTTATTAACTCTGAAAGATAAACTAAGAAATGTTGGAATGCAGAGGGAGTGGCCCAGTCTTTGGGAAACTTTAGATAAGTATGTAGAAACAGGTTCAGTATAAAACAAATAGCGATTTGAATATTAGTCATGGACGCCTGTGAATACCAAGCGTTCTTAGACTGTTTAAGCACGTCTGATTTGTTGCACAGGAACAAGTGGTAAAGGACAGTTAAAAACAAGGAAGAAGTTCGTTTTTTACTATTTGTGAAGATATGTTAATGTGCTTGTCCCATAGCAGAGAGAATATTGTTTTAAAACCTCAATTATTTTCTCTAACATTTTAAAATCTTATTGGTTGTGAAGTCGTACACATACAATTGGAGGAGCAAGGTGTCTCAGATCACTTGAGTGTGGTGATTGAATTCCCAGGATGCATTACCTTGCATCCTTCCACGTTCCTATTGGAAAACTGAGGCATTGTTTACAATTCTTCCCATACCTGTAGAATCTTAACCAAATGAACAAGGTGTCCATGTTTTGAGCCACAATCCGCACTTCCTACTACCTTGTCCTACAACATTTTCAAAAGAGTAACTGTCAGTGCCCAAGGTATTTGACCCTCTGCAATCCTTGCGTTGATGGCACCAACAATCTGTCACGCCCTGTACTCCTAGAGGGCGCTCTTCTTCTGTTCTGTTCCTAGTCCCCTGTGATTATCCGTCTCTTTCAGGTGTGTCTTGTTGTCTAGCCTATTTACTTCCTGTGTCTGCTCTGCTCCTGGCTCAGCATTGAGGTTATGGATGTCCTAAGACCCACCTAGCACCAGGTCACTCCTGTCCGTGGCCTGAGGGCATAGGTTTCTTAACCGACATCATCTCAGCTAAATTTCTAAGTGTTTTTTATGCTTGTGTTTTAATCTCTTTTATTGCAAATCAATCTCTGCTTTGTGATGTGTATGAAACATGCAAGAATTCTTCCACTATTGTTTTTTCTATACTCTAAATGTTTTATGTCTTAAAACTGGAATTTAGACTTAAATATGGATGCCTTTGTGTTATGTTATGAGCCTGGGCTAACCCCCGTGTTGCCCCTTTTACCGTCATGCTTACGGTCTTTACTGCTCTCCTTGTCATTCCACGGCTTGCCCTCCTGACATCCGTGACAGTAAGAGCTGCCCTAATTCGCACAGTTCTGGAAGTGAGATGCTCCAGATCCTGCTTCTCCCCCAGACAGCAATATTTATGAACCTGACATGCTGTACATATACAATGATGCTCGAAAGTGGCACTGATCTTTTCTAAAGACCATGTGTTTGTTAAATTGAGGTAACTTTGAGGTTTCTTTTTTGTCTTCCCTTCCATGTTTCCCGAACATAGGCTAATTTTGTGCTTTCAGCCAACAGCTTAATAACCTGGCTCATATTCTAATATATTACCTGTTGTATAATGAAAATTTTTACACTGCCTGTCAAGTTAGCTTTCAGATGTCTAATGTACATACTTTTATAAGCCACGTCTCTGAGCATGGAGCAGCAGACTCTTAAAAGGTTTTGTCAGACATCAGTCGGGTGTGAACTCTATAAACAAATGTAGGAGACTAATGCAAATGTTGGGACTGTTTTTTGCCATTAACTCAAGAGAATTTTCTCAGAGGTGCCTAAGAAATGCCAAGTTCAACGGCTTGATTTTTAATGGCAGTGTTAAAGCTGCCCTGTAGCTGTAAGAGGATGGAAAATGTACATATAAAGCTGTAGTTAATGCATACTTAACATGAAGTAAAATGAAACAGTAGTCAAGAAATGGAACAAACTAGAGTCTACCTTGTTTGCTGGATGACCTTGTGTATCCAAAAGGAAACGAAAAGGACATCTTGCAAAAAAATAGTTTTATACTTGACCAAGGAAAGCACAACATTTGTTGTTGATATAACCATGATTAAAATGAATTATAGTGTAGACATCCCAACCTACAGTACATCTCTGCAAAACACCTGTGGGGCTCATGTCCTTCTTTTGTTGTAATTTCAATTTATTTCCCAAAACACTTGTTTTCCTCAATATAGTACCCAATGATGATTCCAGTGACCTGCAGTTAACAGGTCTATAACTTTTCTTAGGGCCACTTAAACATACTGTACCAGGACATTTCAGCATTGGAATTCACATTCCTATATAATTGTTTTCCATTTAGAAACACAATTTGGAAATTTAATGAGCAAAAGTCCCTTTTGAAATGTCTGTTGTGCAGAAGAAATACCCTAAGTCCAATGCAGTGGTTTTGCCTTCTGTCCATGTTTGTAATCTTCAAAATGACAGAATATGGAGAGAGCTGCAGGGAAAACCATTTTTTGCTGGATAATTCTAAAGAAATCTATTTGTTCTTAACATATAAGGAGACAGGAACCAGAGAAGATTCAGGAGATTAAGGCATTTGTTATACCAAATTTAAATACAAATGCTCCTTGGTTTATCTAAAACTACACTTACACAAATGCAACTTTTAATAAAACCACTGTAATTTTTTTTTCCCAGGGAACTGCTCAGGATCATGTCAGGCTTCTTTAAATACAACGTCCTTAAACAACTTCTGCTATTTACTTCTGCTACTTCTGCTATTTAATCCATTAGTTTTGTTTTCATTCTACAGAGCATGTTTAATCCAAGCATGATTTTTATTCATTTCATTACAAAGTATATTCATTACATATTAAAAAATAAGTTCAATAGCAATTAAGGCTCAAGTTAGAAATCGGACTTACAGAACAGTTTCCTCTTACATAAGACGAGGGCTGTCTGTACTGTATAGTTTGCCAATAGTTTCCTAATAATAGAAATATAGAGTAAACATTACATGTAGAAACTTATTTAGATTTACAAAATTAAATTGCAAATCTATTTCTTCCTGAAACAGTTGGGATCTTGAGTTCTTAAGATGGAGGTCTTTAAGAAGATCATTAAACATTTAAATTAAAGTTTGAGTTTCTGTAACACCACTGTTATGACTATTGATATACGGTATTGTGAGGGGTTAATCTCTCCATTAACTTAAACCTGTCGTGTGTTTGCATAGATATAATTTTTTTGGGGGAACCTTAATTTACACCTCAGAAGGAAGTAGGCACGTTAAAGCAGGCCGACACATTAACTCTGGCAATCGAGTTTTAAGAGGGTGTGAAGAGTAGTGCTGACAGCAGAAGTGATTCACTGGGAAAGGGGACAGAGCATGCCTGTGGAATGAGTGTGCTCATTGTTGACAATTTATAATGCTGGAATGGACTTTTCTGAAGTGTGAGGTGGAGTTCTTGATTATGTAATTGGGAGAGTGTGAATTGGCAGTGCCCTTTTACACCATGGCCGCGAGAAAAGTTTGAGCATTTGTTTTATTGGTTCTTAGTATGTCAGCTATTGAAAAGGAAAACAACAGCAATAATGAAAACATCTACAATGAGCAAGTGCTCAGGAAGGCCAGACACATGGTTTTGAAATATCTTCAGAACAGAAAGCAGTTATGTTGAACAGCCTCCTGTAATAACATATTAATTTCCTGTAGAAACTCTTGTTTGCTGTCTTTTCTCCTAGATTGCTACAGAGCACACCTCTGTTACTGTCACTTTGCCAGCATTGCATAATGTGTAGTCTGTTGTCTAAGCAGTTCACATATCTGTGTCAGTTCCCTCTATGGCTATCAAATAGTTCTTCCTTCCTTCAGTTCCTTCCTTCCTTGATGTCCACTTCTGTTGCTGAAGCAGGAAGCACTGTGGGGACTCTCTGCTAAAACACCTTAGCCAACTTTCCATGTATTGTCTAATGAATCCCAAAAGGCAAGCCTCTCTCACTGGAGATTTCCACAATCCTGGCATTGAAGAAAAAAAGTATTTTATTTCAAGAAAGCAGACAATTACTTATATGTGCGCCTACATGGAAAGAAGAAGTGTCTTTGAATAGAAGTATTTTTTTAATAATCATTTTGTCTGAAATCCTACTTTAATGACTATGCATAGCCTGGTGTACTGGCAAGGGGGACAGTTATGTAAGGTAAGGCGGATGTTATCAGAACATTTTCCTGTTTGAGTTCCTGTGCAGTGCTTTAGGTTTTAGTGAAAACTAAATCATTAATCATTTACTTTTGGATTACTAACACAGGGTGTAATGTAGCAGGACTGATCAGCATTAGAGTGCATTCAATTCAGCTGCATCGAGAAATTATAGATGAATGAAGCAATTTGGAAACAGTGGAGAAAGACAGCACGACAAGAGAAAAAACTCAATTGTGCAATTCCTGCAACTAGAAAAATATTGTGAAAAATGGAGAGATAACTGGTGATGAGACAAACCATTGGGTAATATTTATAAGTCACTTTTAGTTCATTTACAAACAACACTCATCAACTCTCAGAAAAATATCAGGAAAGGGCATTCATAACAACCAGCTGACAGCTAACTGCAAATGTTGACTGATGGAGGGACTTCTTAGATAAAATATTTAGACATTTACTCTGGCAAGTTTCTGCTATAAAATATCTCTATTAGCTTAGGAGACAGATTTTAAAACATCTGTGATTTGCTAGGATTCAGGTTTGCACCTCATCATGTATGCTCACATTAGGTGACACTGGAGAATTACAAGATGTCTCACAAGTTGTCTTGTTGGAAATAGTTTGTCTTCATGCCATGTCAATAGCTAAAAACTTAATTCAAAGCCAGGTGCACATTTCAACACTTAGGTAAAGGCAGCTGGGCAGCACATTTCTTGTTAATATATGATATACCTGTAAAGAGAGAAGGAGGTTTGTATTGTGTTTATCTTAATTTAAGGACAAAGCTTCAACAGGATTTGTGCTGTATTTCTGACATTCATTATCACCTTTCCTTATGTTGCTTTAAATTGTTTCCATGAATTGCTAATGTTTGGCAGTTAGATGTGATGGCTAGGACATAGCAGTTTCCTTATTTATATATATATACAAATATTCCACTAGTTTTCCCTTTTCTATGAAAACAACTACTTTTGATGGTAAATATGGTCAGTTTAACAAGAACTGGCAGTACGTATGTTTGATGTGGTATATATTTTTTTTGTCAGTGACACATTAAAGTAGAATTTAATTGTTTCAAAATCATGTGTTTACCTGCTGGTTTCTGCAAAGTTTACATATGCTGTTAGTGAAATATTTTCATTTAGTAATGTTTTAATGTTTTCCATTAGTTTGTGGAGATATGTAATCTATATTCATTATAGATTGTATTAGACTTTATAGTTTTCAAAGGAATTCTGTGGGAAGTGGCAGAATTGCTTCTTTACTAGTATTATTAAAAATAAATTCCCTATAGTAGATCTGTCGAGCATTGAAATATTGATGTAATCACATTTCTGTATTTGTAATGATTTACAAGGGAAATGAGTCTTTAAACAGGAAATTATACTCACTTACCAAACATTGGGAACAATGATTCAAATATGTCAAATTAAATGACTCTCTTAGTGACACTATTATGTATCTTTAATCATACATAATATGATTTATACTGTAAATGTTCATGAATTAATTTAACCTTTTCAACCCCGGAACATCAATGATTCAGTATAACTCTTGTTCAGGAAAAATAGATTGCTCAAGTTGTGGAAACCCATGCGTTTACCCAATGTGTGCCATAGTATTTCCTTGATGTGTGTGTTTCAGCTCGAGACCAATGTAAGCTGCCCGGACCAACCCACCATGGTGGCCCAGCCCTTCTACAGAGTGGATCTCTTCAATGGGAACATGAAGGACGTTCTACTGACATCTGTGCTTGTCACCCCTATCAATGACAAAACAGTAGCACATATTGGGACATCAGAAGGGAGGCTTTTGCAGGTATAGTGTGGAATATTTGCCAAAGATGGACCTGCCTGCTTTATAGATTTTCACCTTCTATCTTTAATTGTGGGAGGGGATGCTGTAACTTTAGTCACAAAGGTTCAACAATGAAGGTTTGCTCTGTTTCATTGCTAGACCTCTTCAGTAATCCTTCTAATTTGTGGGAAAGCCCAGAGCAACGAATATGTTTTTAATATTTTCGGAAGAAATGATGAGAAAAAACAACAAACACAAAAACAAACTAATGTGAGATGATGATGTATTAGATGATTCGTGTTTCTGCCCTCTAAGAGCCTTTGCAAATAGTTTTGTGTCCAAGTTTGATTCTGTAGCAATTACGGCTTGTTCCTAGAGCCTTCAAGTGCGACACATCAGTTTGAGCTGATCTAAGATCTCTATGCAATGAGTTTGTTCCCCATGAAAATTTGATAGAATTGTTGGTATTAACTTTACAACTTCTAAAGCAAGGTGCAACGAAATTACATCTAGTTTGAACAGCTGCCTTTAGCTGTTTAATCTATGTAGAATTGAACTAATCAAAAAGACAGATCAACAAAATATGGCTACATAAAAATCAAGCTCCGCTCTCTATTTTGAATACAAGAGCAAAATATTTTACACTCTCGTATTTTTCTCTTTATTAAAAACTATGAGCTGCTTTTCAAAGAAGTTCAAGTTCAAGAAGTTCCAGGCAAGGCAAGGCTTGCCGAGATAGGCTCTGGTGTGTATTCTGTATTCAACTCTGTATTGGATAAAATGGTTAGAAAGTGGATGGATATTAAAGGAATAAATCCCGCCAATGTAGTGCATTGCTGACACAGCTACCCACCTGAACTTCATATGTGGGAGCCTATTATGGAAGGTAGTATTACCCCTTTGAAAACTAAACAGTGTAGAATTCTTCCATGGCAGGAGATGCACTCTTTTGGTGTAGTGGAGTTCGAAGCATGTAACATGTGACACTGGGTATATTTTTAAGTTTGTGAGTAGTTGTAATAGATTCCTGACAGGGCAGAGCTGACCTGCACCTACAGTATATACACATGAGCTAAAAATGAGCACAGTGTTTCAGATGGAATAATTGTGCCTTGAAAAATAAAAGTAAATAGGGTCTATAATAACCATAATGTACTGACATATTGTCTAACGGGCTCTTTTCATTTCTGTTTTGCAGCTTGTCCTGAGAAGAACAAGCCCAATTATCTTTGCTAATTACTCCCTGGAGCAGAATCAGCCAGTGTCTTCAATAGCCTCTGATTACACATCAGACTCCTTGCTATTTGTTATTGGTAACAAGGTATTTTAACCGCTATCAACCCTAACTAAAAAAAAGACGCAATCATTACTATGAACCTCATATTAAAACAGATGTAATTATATTAGCAGGTTGGTATGTCTTGCATTTTACAAATGAATCATGCATATTCTACTTTCCACACAGGGATTTTTGTACTGTGGAGGTAGCATGGGAGAAATACTGTATGCAGATGCATGACCCATGTATTGTGTATCATGGGAGACCACTGCCAAACTAATGCTTGTGAGAACTCACATATTTGCTCCGCTACAGTTGATGTGTTGACACAAATCATGATATAAACTTGTGTTTAGTTATTGTGTTTAATTAGTAACAACAGACTCTTCTTTAGGGTATCAGAACTGGTTCACAGCCTGTCTTTTGTTTGCAGATGATCAAAGTGCCTAAAAGAGGACCAGGCTGTCGGCACTTTCTCATTTGTAGCTCCTGCCTGGCTGCCCCAGAGTTTATGGGCTGTGGCTGGTGTGATGGGGTTTGTACCTGGAAACAAGAGTGTTCCACCCAGTGGAGAAACGATTCATGTCCACCAGTCATCACTGAGGTATTGGAGAGGGACCTTTATTTCTGAATTTGAACTTTGACATTTGAACTTCTGATGTTGGTTTTGCTTTAGTCTGACCTGAAGTTATTGAACCTCTCTATTGTTTACCAAAAAGGAATTAAACTATTGTGTTTATCAGTTAAAATAAAACAAAATGAATCCAATTATTGTCATTATTTAGCTAGACTTTATTTTCATTAAAGGACTTCTTATATCGTGGAATTGGATAAGATTACTTAGATTTGATATACAAATCTAGCCACAGATATGACCCATTAAATTGAATGTAAAAAAAATATCAGTGATGTTCACATTATAAGTATTATAAGTAGAGTTATATTTTGCTAGTTTGCTATTGAAAATGAGGAATGTATCATTTCTCATTCTTACAGATATGGAGAGTTTATTTTAGATTGAAACTGGGTAAATAATAAGCATAAATAGATAACGTGTTTCTGTTGCTGTTCCAGTTCTTTCCAAAGACAGCACCTCCTGATGGCAACACAGAACTGTCACTGTGTGGATGGGATCTCCAGTCCTCACCGAAAGCTGCCATGAGTGCCAGCACTCATAAAGTGAATGTGGGGCAAACAGCCTGTGTGGTACTGCCCAACAAGAGCAGCAATACCCAGTGAGTGTCCAAAAGGCACTAAGCCATCTCATGTCTTAGCTTGGGATGTGCATTTCAATCAATACACATCTGTGTTTTGAGTCCACAGAAATTAACAGCTTTTTATAAAAATTAGCATTTGTAGTGAGTATATAGAAGTGGGTATTTAACCTTCAAAATGTACATCTTAAAGAAAAGATGTTCGTTTGGTCTTTTTTGCAGTTACAAGGAAGCACTACAAAAGACATACTGACTGGAGTCTTTATTAATGTGCAGCTTTATTCGCTAAGAATATCGTAGTGCACTAGGATTTTATTGGAAGATAAATTATTTCACTTGATTATTTTTCTTTCCTAGACTGGTTTGCCAGATTGAGTCAGGTGCTAATGAGCTGTCTCAGCCTCTGCAGATCACTGTTGAAGTCCATGAAGCAAAAGTGGAAGGTCGATATTCTATCGATGGGAAGGCACAGATCGAGCAGTTTATCTTTGTGGTAATATGTCTAATTAGCTTTCTTATTGAAGGCTAGACAGTTTTACTCAGGTTAAAAATATACCTTTTTACAAGTGTATATATTTTTTCATCTGCATTCTTCATTATTCCATTATATACTCAGGATGTATGCATTGCCTATGGCACATAATAGTCAGAAGTGTATTTATAAAAATAGGTTTCTCAACAATAACATGGTTTTAGTCAGCATGGAGTGTAATTCAGAGTAGGAGGAGCTGAGCAGTGAGAAATGTCACATAAATAAAACAAGTGGCAGGCAAAATACAGCTTCTAACATGAGGAAGAGGCACCTTTACACTGTAAATTAAGGTTTAAAAAACTATAGTATAACTCAAAGTGTTCTCATTGTTGATACATGTTTCTGACTTGTCATCTTTGTCCAGGAACCCGATATCACTGAGATCCAGCCGGACTTTGGGCCCATTGTAGGAGGGACCATGATAACAGTGATTGGGCCTTACCTGGATTCAGGAAAACACAGGAGAGTCCTTCTTGATGATAAGGACTGCCAAATCAAGAGGTAGCAACATTTAGATTGTGATCAAATGTCTGTACAATTGAAATTATGGCTCTCTATGGCTGTTAACAAGTATTGCCCTTAATAAAGCTCATCCTTGCCAGCACATTTCCCATAACATTGTCTTATTCCCATAATCTTTTAACATCCATTTCTCTCTTGCTTGTGTTGTTTATTGGTTAGTCCCTGGTACCCTGTCTTCAAGCTTGACTCTACATAGTAGTTTGCTGTGTTTGTTATCACCAGGAACACATAATGATGTCTAAACGTATCACAACACTTACAGTATATTATTTAAACCTTTGTACTTTACTCCTTTTAAATTTTTTGGGGGATAAGTGCTAAATTGTACTCTGGTCAGAGGTTTTATCACACTTCCTTTTGAATTACTTTAACTCATAACAGAATCTTTGATGAGTTCCATTGTTGTGTAGTGATGATCTTTGTGCCTCTGTATTCATGCAAAACAAACTCTAATCAAAATAAAATGTGTGCTTTTATTTTAAACTGCAGATTTAAAATAAATGTTTTGTACTAGCAGACCATTAAATATGTCCTTAATCTGTCAAAACTGAGGACAACGAACTTGCACAAGGATAACTTGGCCATATACTCGACAGTAGCTGATTGCTCTTGTCTGGTCCTTTCAGTGTTTTGCAGATAGAAGGGGGGACCTCTTCAATCACTTGTGTTGCTCCTGAAGTGGAAGCTGTGAAAGATGCTGTTCTGGTGGTGAAGATTGATGCAGCTCAAGCACCTAACACTAAAGTATTCCACTATAAGCCAACACCATCCATTTCCCAGATCCTTCCGTACTGTAGCTTTGACAAGTAAGTGTGATTGTGGAGGTGCTCTGCTCCAAGAGATGTTTTTTTCTTCAAAATATTTTTTTTAACTTTGTTTTCTTTGTTTTCTTTGTATATTGTTTTCTTTGAAAATTGATTCAAGTGTATAATGTTTAACATTTCTGTGTTGTCCTCTGACACAGGGGATCAAATATTACTATTAAAGGAGAAAATCTGGATTCTGTCTACAAGACTGTCATAATGTTTCAGCCTACAGAGAAGACCCTAAAGCCTGTGTTTAAGGTGATCACTAGTCGTAATGCATTTGCCCCAGATCTGTCTGTTGGCTTTATCGAACAACAAAATATCAGTAGCTCTCCTGATAGAACTATCATTATATTATATTATAGTGTTTTAAGTTATTTAGAAGCACAGAGTATGTGTTCATTTGTAGCTGACACACCAATGAAAAGTTAGCAAGTCTCAATACTTACAGTAGTGTGGTTTTATCTCCACTGTTTTCCTGAAAGAAGATTTAATCAGGGAATGAGCACTTCAATTCTCTATAGTCCTCCAGTTTATCAAAGTAACAAGTTTGTATTTTTATATTTAAACTAACATTGATGCAGGATTTATTTATATTTTTCAATGATCTGATTTAAAATCTAGAAATTTAAATTACCCTAAAGTTCCTTTTTAGTACACATTATCTGAACATTGACTTATATCAATTCTGCTTTCTGTGTACTTGAGATGAGATGGGGCAAAACATGAGATTTAAACTTTATAGATTTTGAAAAATTCAAATTTATAAAATGCTAATGCTGTAAACTATTCTTAATGAGACTTCATATGTGCCCATTTGTTTACGTAACTTTTTTCCTTTCCAATTGCACTATTGCCTTAAATACACATCTGATTCTCAGCTTTGTATCTAAATTTGAAAAAAAATCATTTTAATTTGATGTAGTTTTTAAATGAAGTAACTTCAGTAATACTACAAGAAGGAAAACAGAAGTCCAACAAACATTTATTCATTGAGGATCAGCTCTGACACAAGCACACAAGATATTTAGCTTTGTAAAGTGAAGACAAATGCAGAAGATTATTTGTTCAAGGAATGCTTGTTTTGTTTGTCTGAATTTATTGTGTCCTGTTCATTGTCAGACTTGCTGACCTTATCTTAAACACATCTTGATGATCATACTGAGCATGGCAATGTTTTTTTACCATTTTAAATTACCATAATAAATTACTTCACTCCTGCCTGTGCCATTCTTTTATATTTTAAAAGCCATGGAGCTGAAGTTCAAAGCCTAAAATGTTTGCTTCTTTATCTGAAATGTCAACAGACATAACATACAATTGAATAGAATGTTCAAGTAATTGTTTACTCTTTTAAATATACTGATGTTCTGTACTTGAGTGAAAATGACTTCACCGTAATTTCTCCTCAGGAGTGTAAAACTGCCTCAAGCCCCACACAGATGGAATGTGAGACCCCCTTTTTATCACTTAGGGAGGATAAAGAGAAAGGGGAACTCTCTGTAAACATGGACGGAGCTGTTGAGCTATGGAGAAAGAAGTTTTTGTACTTTCCTGATGCAGAAGTTATCCCATTCGAACATCAAGACAATATTTTACGCCTGCATCCTGATCAGGATGAAGTGTCTTTACACGTATGTAAGCTGTAATTCTGCCTGCATTTTGATACTTGGGGCATACAGGAATAAACCAAGTAACTGATAGTAGTGGTTCAAACCCAGTTTGGACCAAATGCTCTGCAGTCATCCATGCAGGATGTAAAGAATTTAAAAAAATGAAAGAATGTGTAGAATCTTGAAAAACTAAGAAAAAAACCTATTTGGGAGAACTGTTATTTATTTTGCATGTTGGCATTTTTTAGCGCTGTGGTTTCTCTAAACGAAGCATATTGTTGTAGTTATGATGTGTGTTGTTACACCTGAGATTATGGCTTCCAAGTTGCTGAAGCAGAAAGCAGTGTTCGTTGTGTACAGTACATGACGTCCCACAGCCCAGATTTCTCTGCTCTGAGATGATGTCATCTTTGCCATGTCTTACCAAAGTAAACAAACCCTTATGACTTACAGTGAGTTAGTTTTCAGGGTTGTCATATAAAGCAACTTAATACCTAAAGATTTTGGAAACTCTGTAGTGGACACTATGAGGCTCATAGTGTCAGTGTGAAATGGATTGCACTTCTGAAGACTAGATCAGGTAGTAAAGGAACAAGTGATAGGTTTATTCCATTCTGAGAAGAGAAAAAAGTAAACACAACGTTTCGGCTGTGGAGCCTTCTTCGGGTGTGAGAAAGATAGAGCAGACAGCAAAGATTAAATAGCATAGGAGAACTTGTTTACTTTCTTCTCTTTTCAGCATGGAATAAACTTATTACTTGTTCCTTTGCAGCCTACACATGCTGACGCAGCTACCCACCTGAACTAGATCAGGTAGTTTTCAGTGATGGTGTCAGAAAGCAGGCCAAGATTTGGGGAAATGTTAAATGATTTGTTTATTAAGTTAAATAAAAATGTCAATATTCATTAAATACAAACAATGTTAGCTAAGAATGTTAGCTGCTTAGATCAGCTTTGACTAGAAGTATCAGGAATGTCAGTACTGTCATATGTTTTTTTAGTCATGCTACATATTTGAAAAAAAGTAATCAGTCTATTATCCAAAAACAAAATCCGAGCAACTCAGGTTCTCCTTCTTAAGCACACAAATTTTGAAAACTTGAAGACAATTGTTAAAGCATAAGCAATTTTTTATTTCCAGCACAAGAAGCTGAACTTGGTGAGTTCATGCATGAAAGTCATAATGACAGTGGGAGGAGTGGACTGTAATGCTAGAGTCCTGGACAATGAAATTACCTGCAGGATTCCCAAAAACATCATCATTACCAATGAAGGTTTGCCTGTAAAGGTGAGCTACTGCTGCTGCTGAAGCACATTGTTCAACCCGTTGGAAAATTCCTCAGAATAAACGCTGTTAAATAGTAATAATATACAGCTGCTTAAAGTTCTTGTTGTGTTTCTCAGATCTCCATCAATGGACAAATTCAGGACCTGGGTAGAGTGGTCATTGTGAATGAGAGCCAGCCTGTGGTGGGAATTGTGCTGGGCATCCTCATGGCTCTGTTGGTTGGGGCAGTACTTGCCTTCGTGGTAATGAAACAGTTAAGGAAAAAGAAGAAAGGTAAAGGCAGTTTTCCCTATTGTTTTCTGACTTAAATCCTTTTATGTTACAAGAAAGACTTAAGACACAGAAATGGCATAGTCATGGTCATGTCATAGTCTTGGAGGTCAAAATGCTATGTGCTATTTGCAAAACAAAACAGAAAATCTAAACTTTCATTCTAGATTATTGAATTTTTTTATACAGTATTTCGAACATTGTCAGATGTCGAGACCAGGATGTACGATCATTTTTATTGGATGGTTTCCGGTGAGCTTGGTAGAACAGTGATTCAGCATGTTCTGATCGTAAAACGCATTTTACATTTTTCAGCTGCCACGGCAGAGAACCATTTATTGACTTTTCGTGACACCGATCATAACAGAGCTGGCTCTCATTTAGACTCCCCAGTCGGCGATTACAGACGAGGTAAGACTTCCCCATATTATCTTTTACTCTGTGACAACAAACAATATATGGAGATCACATGCTTAACAAGGTGAAATACTGTAATTCAGCATTGCTTTATTTTTCCTTCCACTGTGAAGCACATTACAAAGAAAATAAGACTACCCCCTTTGCTCTTTGTCTTTCCCTTAACTCTTAACCTCTTTGTAAATAGAAAATAAAAAAGTCTGCTCAACCTCTATGACATAAGTCAGAACTGCATGAAGGTAATCAACAGCATTTTTGTTGGTTTTCTTCTTTGCTTAACAAGAAGATATCATACATTTAAGATATTTTTAGGACAATTAATTAAGAAAACTTTTCTGGAAAGCTGCTTTTCTGTATTTCTGAGTGGGTTGTGACCTTAAAACCATTTCTGTTCATGATGGTGCTTTTTTAAAAAAAATCTTTGATGGATTTTAAAGGATTTAAATCGCACACAGCAGCAGGTACAACAGGATTTTTTGAGGATTTTCAGTGTTCAAGTAAGAACACTGAGAAACTGCATTCATGTTCTCTTCATCCTGTCTGTTGCTCTTCATGCTCACAGTAAGGGTAACCCTGATACTGTGTCTGCCCCCAGAACTGACCAGCACAAACTCTGTAGGGGTGACCATTCCAGGCCTGATCTACACTGGCAGCCATGAGGCTTCTCTAATGCCACTCCTGCCTCCTGAGAAGATCTCGATCACCAGCTTCCGTCCAGAGCTCCTAGAAGAAGTAAAGGATGTGCTGATTCCAGCCAACATGCTCAAAGTGCATCAGGACCAAATCATTGGAAAGGGTGGGACTTCTTATTTTTAAATATTTCAGTATATTTATATTAAAATACTGGCACATCATGGAGCAGTTTGGCTTCAGCTGACTGTATATATCATACTGACTATATATGATCATAGAATGTATGAACAGCCGTCAGCTCCAGTATTTTCTATTGAGCACAGGATATCATCTATTCAATATACAGTAGATTCAAAATCTTAATTGCTCTTTAATTTTAATGATTAAATACGTGCACCTATCCCTACATTTATGAATGCAATTCGTTCCTTGAAAACTGTATGTAAGATCCAACATTAGTCCCATAGTTTACAAGATGTTAGAATATTATAGTTCAGGTTTTATGTTGAAAGTATCTTCTGGGTAGAAAGGAGATTCTAGCTACTGATAAGTTATTATCGAGAACTGTTTTCCTTTCATGTTTCAGGTCACTTTGGAATAGTTTACCATGGATATTTAAAGGACCCTCAAAACAGAGAAATCCATTGTGCCGTTAAGTCACTGAACAGTAAGTACAAATCTGTTATGTGTCTGCATGCTTGATAAATTGTCTTTGGTAATGGATGCTATAGAATATGTAGATCCTATAGGGTAGATATTGGGATGGGGTGAGGGGTTGTGTAGGAGTTAATGAGTATAGAGTATAGAGTGATTATAGAAAAGACTTAGGAGATAAGAGCTAGGAGGCAAGCCAGCAATAACATCCTTAGACTTAGAATGTGAGCACAGCTTACTGCATATAAAAAGCTTGTGCCTACTGTTGAGAGCATAACTGCAGATCCTTCTAAGGCAAATTGTTAGATTAAAATAAATAATTTTCAAAGCTTTGTTAACAAGGTTGGATGAAAGGAATGAAAAAACAACATTAATTTGAACTTTAAACATTATTGGAGTAGTACAAATATCATCGATTAAAGACAAGTGAAGGATGTTAACTAAATTAGTTTAATTGTTTTAGTCAGTTGAAATATAATATATTCAGACAGTAAGTTTGAATAATTGACATGTCAGGAGAAAAGCAGAGAACTGTGAAGTTTCATAATCATTTTCTGAAGTTATAACTTCCCTAGTGCAGAGCTCCATCAAGAAAGTCATTGAGTGCCCTTTCTTAGCTGAGCTGAGGTCCTGTTGTTTTAGGAATCACTGATGTGGAGGAGGTGGAGCAGTTCCTGAAGGAAGGCATCCTGATGAAGGGTTTCCACCACAGCAATGTGTTGTCCTTGCTGGGCATCCTGCTGCCCAATGAAGGCCTGCCGCTGGTGGTGCTACCCTACATGAAGCACGGAGACCTGCGACACTTCATCCGCTCTGAGCACCGGGTGAGAACTCCAGAGCTGTCTCGACAGTACGCTGATAGCAAGCTTAGACATTATCTTGAGGATGTGTCACAGATTTTCTCTTAGTCCTTTAGTATCAGACTGTCACATACATCAGCACTTGATGGTTCACTTCCCAACATCACCACCCCACCCAAAAAAATCAGAATCAGATTAGCTCAAGTCCTCTGTGAGAAAATTAATTATAGGCTTTGGAAATAGGACAGATCCATGTGAAATGTTACTAATAGGCCTTGGCATAGAGAATGTAACAGGACATCAGGCACATTTTGGGGCTACTTCAGATACTGCAGTATCTGTTAGTTAGATTTAGGTGTCTTGTAGTCCAGATGGTCCTTTTAGAAGCTTCATATTTATTCCAGGTATGTGAACACAAGAGAACTGGACAATTCCAATATGTTTGGAGGTCCAAATATGAGTTTAGCCAAAGTATACTTCAGACCACTTTCCAAGCATAACTGTATGTCCACTGCAGGTACATTTAGTGAAAATGCTGCATTATATTTAGTTTTCTCATTTGCTGTGCTGTGAGATGATTTCATAGCTGAGTGCATGTTTGGTGATTAAGAGGGACACCAAAATTGCTGTCCGTCTTTCAAAAAATCAACCATCTACCTGAAAAGCAATTTCTGAGGCTTCCTCTCTGGTCTTCTTTCTCCTCCAAGAATCCCACAGTGAAGGATCTTATTGGCTTTGGTCTACAAGTTGCCAAAGGGATGGAGTACTTAGCACAGAAGAAGTTTGTGCACCGAGATCTGGCAGCACGGAACTGCATGTGAGTCATTGCCACCACATTCAGGCTGATAGAAAACAATGAACTATTCTGTCCCTTGAGATCTGGATCTACTGTACCTTTAAGATCAGAAGCAGGACTCCTTCCCTCAGAAAAGTTCCAGAAGAAAAAAAGCACTTTAGAGATTGGTAAATAATAAAAATGGGTAAATTGGTGAGTCACATTGAGTTGGATAAAATTAAGGTCACCCATTCAGCCATTAATTACCTTATAGTTTTTGTAAAACATTACAACTAAGTAATTAAACTGTAAACTTTCCGTTTTATGCCATAATGCAGTAAAGAATTGCCAAGAAAATCCCAAACTATTAGATGAATGTATTGTTATCATCAGCAAAGAACGTTGGCACAAACATTTAAAACTTTAAATTGTATGAACTGACATGCTTATTTATTATTTATTTAATTTATTATTAAGTAAGACAGAGAAGAAAAACCTCAACATAAATTTTGAAATAAACAGGGGGCAGCATCATACTTAATAAAACTCCTATTGTGCTGTATATGGTATCTCCTTATATTCCACATCTGGGGCCAGTTTGTCAGTCCCTCCTTGTCTGTAGTTAGCCAATGGCACAAATGAACACATCTCTGTAGCTGTTAATGAAGCCTGTAATACAGTACATTTTAGGTATGTTTCACAATAAAATAGGGAACAATTTTGCAATTTTGCTCTCTGTGGCTGAGCTAGGTGGTCCTAAAGGAGTACCTATAGCTAATACCCTAGTCTAAAATATAGCAATTATCGGACAACATCAATGATGAAATCATATACTGTATTTATTGCAGTAGCCCTGTGAAATAACACATTAATTTCATAGCAGCAAATCTCTTTGTGTTGTCAGACCTGTGTAATGTCAGATTAATCCACATCATACTGTGTCAGATGTGCCATCTGATCTAATGGCTTCACATAAATTTGAAAGTTCTGTCTCTGGAGAGATTTATGCTTTTCACATCCAGGTGATGCTCTTTCAGCTCATGACTCATTTAAACCCCATCCTTTCACCATCCTTCAGATGTATTAGTTTATGGGAGGGCCTGAACTAATAAATATTAAAGACAGGCACATAGTGACGGTAATTTTTTATGGCCATGAACACATTTGCTAGTAACTCAGCTCTCTAAACACTAGTGTAGGCTATTTTTTATCCGTTTATATTTCATTTTAAAATTTGTCTTTGATTATTGCTGTTTCTTGTGGTTCATGTTAGCTTACTAACAGAAAAAAGGGATTGCTCATAACTGCTGTTCATATTTAATTGCGTTATGCTTTATGTATAAATAGAAAAATTCTAAAAATACTTGCCGCTAACAAACCAGTCTTTAGCATGCTGAGCTTTCACCATTGGTGCCTTTATACATACTGGAGTTTTAATTGAATTGCCACAGGCTGGATGAGTCCTACACTGTGAAAGTGGCTGATTTTGGAATGGCAAGGGATGTCTTCGATAAGGAGTACTACAGTGTGCAAGACCACAAAAAGGCTAAGCTGCCGGTGAAGTGGATGGCAATCGAGAGCCTGCAGACACAAAAATTTACCACCAAGTCAGATGTGGTAAGTACAAGGCTGGGTGGAATTCTAATCTGAGTAGTAATGTTTGTTTTACAAGTGAGTTCTCAGAGCACCATCAGTTACACTGTAAATACAGCGTTCTCAATAAAGCTGCAGATGCACATTTAATTCTAAGCTATGTCACTCACAATGAAAACATGATAAACTTGCTTGGTAGTGGCTTTTGTAGCTTTGTGCTAAACCATATTAGCAAAATCTGCATATAATAGACTGCAAATGCAAGTACATTTACATAGTTACTGCTGATAACGGCTTTGTCTTGGTGTTCTAAAACTTGGAACATTTTGTATAATTTAATCTTTATAGCTAAAGACTCTGTGACCAGAGTCACAGAGTGTGAATGTTTGTGAATGTTACATAAAAAAGCAAAAAGGGTTTTTAACGTCACACTTTTGGAAGAATGCAAGGCTGTACATTTTTGTGCAGTTGCATTTAGCTTCTTTCTCAAAAACAATTCACCAAGCAAAACACAAACTTAGTAAAAGTGTGGCACCAAGTACACCTTTGAGAACTGATTTTTAATTATGTGATGAGCCACACCTGTAGTTGCCACACCTGTAGTCACTGGTGCCTCTCTGTAGTGGTCCTTTGGAGTTCTGATGTGGGAGATGCTGACCAGAGGAGCAAGTCCCTACCCTGAGGTGGATCCCTATGACATCACACATTTCCTACTGAAGGGCCGCAGGCTACCTCAGCCTCAGTACTGCCCTGACCCCTTGTGAGTACACTGCATTAGCACTGCAATCAGCCTGTTTAAAATGTTTAAAAAATCATTTTTTTCAAGGCATTCGAATTCCTCTGGCTTTTAGATTTTAGCTCTGCTCTCCATGTGTGTTTTTTTTACATATTTGCTCCCATTCACCATTGAAAAGTGGGGTTACAAAGCCAGTAGGAAGTGTCTCAGCTGCACACACATCTCTAATTTCAGTTCTTGGTTGTTCCATTTTCAATGGAAATAAAGTGGTCACATTTTTCAGTGTTTCAAAAGGACAATCTGTGTGACTGTTTCAATACAGTACAGTACAGAGCAAAACACAGAATAGGTCATCCGTATCACGACTAGTGTAAAAATAAAGAAACTGGTTATAACAAAGTATAGCAGAAATGGAGTAGACAGGAGGAGCCACAAGTTGAGTAGCCCTCAGTAGACTGACACATGCAAAAAGACTGGGATTTTGTAAAACTGAAGTTGTGTTAAATTAATCTGAGTTAAATTACATCACTTTGGTCTGACAAAAAAAAACGTCATTTCACTCTGGAATTAACGGCAAACTATATACTGTAGTCTTTATGGGTTCTGTTTATTTAATCTGTAAAATACCATTGCTTAGGAACATTGTGGTTACTTTTGGAATAGTTGTTCAGGACAGATTAGTATTGACTTGTAAACTCAAAAGCTAAAAACTTAAACAAGTAAACTAGTGACACCACTGTTTCACTTAATCAGTAGTTCCAAGCTCTGGTCCTGGCACAACACTGTGTCTATTGATTTTCAGTCTAGTTGCATTCTAACTCACCGGTGCTTGATCTTCTTGTTTAGACGTTCATTGAACATATTTCTTTGGTCAGTCAAAAATACACTACTTTAAGGATAGTGTCTCCAACAATTTCAGCACACAGAACAATACACAGCCAGTCTTCAACTTGCTAGTCATTATTCCTGACTACATTGCTCTTATTAATCGATCAATTGATATTGAACAGAGACACACCCATGATGAGTGCTCTTTCTTCTCTAGATGTTCTGTTGGTTATATTTCAAAAGCATGCGCTGACTGGGCAATTCTGAAACTGAAACTGTTCCAGGGTTGATACAAATTACAAATCCTGTGTGACCATTTAAGACCTAAGAACAGATTTACAAATATGCCCCAAATAAGGAACTGAGATCATTTAGCCTGTGTTTAAGAGCTCAGCTTTCAGTACATGCAGTCTTTCTCCAGGACCAGGGCTGATAACCAGTGCTTTGGATACTTAAAGGGGAACTGCAATGGTATTTTTATACTTCAGGGTTAGAAAGAATTAGCATTGATTAGTAAATTCCAAACCACAATCAAAGTTACATGTAAAACTTCCAGTTTACTTCACAAAATAGACAAAACTTCCAGGTACAATATGCACAGTGCCATATTGCCATCATTGTCTGTGATTCAGTCAGGCAACAAAACCAAGGCAACAAAACTTACAGTGACGTGAAAAGGCCCTGTTACATTGAAAGCAAGCAGGCTTTTGAATATCTCTTTTAATCCAACAAAAATGTTGCTCTCGTTTTTGAGATGATTGTGCCGACAAATACGCCTTACTTGTTAACTCTGAGTGCAGATCACGTTGGAACATTTCTCCGGTGAAACATCTGCTTGCACAACCTGTACTTATTCGCTCGTACATCACATTATACTGTATTTGTTATTACAGTGACTAGAGAAGAAGCAGCCAGTTTAAGGTATACTGTAATTCTTGCAAACTTGGGCTCTTGCCCATTTGTGATTATATTTAGTTAAACTGACGTCAGAAGCGTTTGTACAAACATTGCTTCAAGCAAACGGAAAGATCAATATTCCTTTTCCTCCCACCTTCAATAGGTATAGAATCATGCTGCAGTGCTGGGACCCTGAGCTTGAACAGCGGCCTACCTTTGCTCACCTTGTCGGCAGTATCCTGGACATTCTGTCAAACCTGGAGGGCGAGCATTACATTAACCTCAAAGTCACCTACGTTAACCTGGACCAGCCTCGGCCCTACCCAGCTATGACCGAGTCTGCGGATGAGTACGACTCCTCTGCTTCTGCCTGAGGATCGCAGTCATGCTCCCAGCGGGACGTCTCGGACCTTTCTTAAGATCATTCATGAATATTCATGAACTGGAGTTTTACTGGACTGCAAACAGCAGGGGAGTGCGATCTAAAGAAGAGCTGGGAAGAACAGGAGCTGGAGACAAGACTTGCAATGATTTCTGGGAAAAAGAGGAAGTGGAAACCAGATCTATGTGATCGGTGGCAAGACTGAACGTAATGATGTTGGGTGGTATGGCAAAACATCTGAACCTCCTGCCCATCGAGAGAGCACCATTCTTTCTCAGAGCGAAGTTATTCCGAATGATAAAATAAATTTTTATTAGAGCCCTAAATAGGACTGGTGTAGCTAATAAGCTAGTGGGCTTATTCTTCTTCATTTTTCTGATGTTAAGTGGATATATGGCTAACTGAACTCTGTATATTAAAAATACAGTCTCTAATTTTATTTTTGTCATAGAATGGAGATGTTCGGAATGAGCTTGAGTATCCTTGTCAGCACTTTTGAATGTGCCCTGTAAATAGGACCAAATTGTTGTCCTTCTGCCTGTATGAATATCTATATATTTGGAATATTCTGATTGTATATTTTGGATTAGTAATTTGTAAACAGGATAGCTTTTTATTTGAAAACATTTACATCTTCTTTCACCCTCCAAAATCTTTTTTTTTAAAATACAATGAATACATTTTATTTATGCATTTGTGATAGTGATGTATTGTTAGATCCAACCAGAAGGACCGTGAGGATAGTTGTAGGATATAAGTGACAGTATATTATCAGGAATGCACAGAATTATGTGAAAGAAACAGAAACAATGCCATGTGCTGCACGTTCAACACAAGCAATTTAAAGACTGTGACTGATTTAAACTGATTTACATAATTCAGGCTACATAGCTTATGACATGTTGGAATATTATATAATGTATTTGAAAAGTTGTTTAAAATAAAATTAAGCTATTTTCTACAGGCAGTAGACCAAAGCAGTTTCAATTAAGGGATCTCAAAGATCTCCACACTGGGAGAAAAAACATTGCTTTTGTCTCCTCGAATGAGGACACCAATTATTGTCCAATGGAGTGTTTTCACTTGCTTTCATTGTTCTGAGGCCTAGATGTAAGCACAAAGTAATATTTTGTTCTTACAGCATAATTGATCACATCAAGCCAGGCTGAAAAGCTATGGGACTACACCATTTAGCCCATCTAGTTTGTTTGAAGTTTCTTCATCCAGAGCTGAGCTATCCTAAAATCAGTGAAGCAGAAGGCTTTGTTTGTGGTCCCACTTTTCCAAGCTGTCTTTTTTGGGCCTGATACTGTATATATTGTAAAAAAGATCAAAGTTACAAGTAATGCCTGTGGCAATTTAACAGTCTCTTTATTTTCCCAGTCAAAACCCAAACAAATCTTCATTAAAGGATGAGAATGGAAGGACCAAAGCAGCCAAGCTTAGCAGAGATCTAAAAAAGCAAAATACAAAGCAGAGTAGCCAAACATCTATCTTTTCAGAGGTCTGCAAGAGTAATGCTTCAAATAAGTACAATTTTCCTTCCTCTTGTTAACTTCTATTTGCCATCAAAAGGCATACTGCTCATCTGCCTAAATACGTAAAACAGAAAATAATGTTCAAACAACATGTTATGAATAGTCAAATCGTTTTCCCATATAACACATAAAGTATGTGCAGTATACATTTTCCCCTGTGCCTATTATATTTTCATTATTACAGTTATTATTAAATATCAGAATAATTGTTTGCATGCCCATGTGAAGGTACAGTGTAAATGGATAAGAGAGCTCCTCTCCAGTACAGAAGTGTGTTATTGTATAAAAGTATTGTAAATTTGTAGTGCAGATTCCTTTCTTGTTTAAACCACACAAGTTTACATATTGTTTGAAATTGCCTGCTTAAAGAATTTCCTTGCAAGCTGTGCGTGGGTCCCCGTTATAGGCTTTGTGAGTATTTCATAAAATGCAAGATAGCACTGACCAAAATGCACACACTGTAAATGATCAAAAATGAACATCATCTTGAGGTAAGACCTGGTACAGACACTTAAATACATTCTGTATTAGTAGTAAGGCAAGCTCCACATTTCTCCGAGTACTATGAATAACAATATCTGCAGTGATCTGGGGTACCACAAATTGTGTAATAAGCAAATTCTGAGTCACCAAACCATCCAGACAGGACTCCTGCTGCTGTGTGCCCCAGTATGGAACCCATCTCTTCAGTCTCTTCAAGAAACACCTGCTCAATACATCGCTGAAGTACACCTGGTTTAGGTCATGATTCCAAGGGTTTATATGGATTTCTGCTATGCCAGATGGAGGCGAGTATAACAAGCTTAGATAGACACCATTTAAGGCTGACAGACGAGGAGGTGTTGCACTGTGAATTAAAGAATCATCTAGAAGTCTATCACTGGATTTGGAAACAGCCCACCAGAATCTTGTTTTGATAACCACTTCCATGAAAACATCACAAATATTTGTAATGAAGAGGATGCCTAAATAATTGGAAATTTCAATCTTCACTCTTTGACTTAACAAGCTTGAAAAAACATTGGATGCCAAGAGAAGTGTAAATGCAAATAATATGTTTTTTTAGAACTAAAGAGTTGAGAAAGATTTCTGTATGAGAAAACATGGCTTTGGGTAACATCACACATGAAACACTCCAGACCCAGATGTCAATTCAAGGTTTAGGTAAGTTTAGGTTTTTCCTAACAAAACACTTCTCCAAAATAAGCTATACTATAGATCAATACTGTAAGTATTTAAGTAAGTCCAAAGAACAGCAACAAGACTCATTCCAGGGCTTAAGGAGTTGAGTTACTAGTCTGTGAAGTCTGTGATTCTATTTTAATTAAACTAATGTTGTCTAACACCCAGGAAAAGAAGGAAACTATCCATAATAGTAAGCAACAAACCTAGTTGATGAACATACAGTAAATGAGAAAACACTGTAGTAATTTTCACAAAACAAATGCCACTAGTGCATTCGCAACTGTAAAAATTGTGGTACCTAATATTTTCTGTTGGATATATCTATTTTTGAAAATGATTGCCTTGTGTGAGTACTCTTGTTTAATAAATCTACAGTACCTGCTTTTGCCTCTTAAGGAACCAGGGAACGTACTGTATGTCTGACTAAACTTAAGTATTTCACAAATCAAATGCTTTTGCAGGTAAAAAGAAATTGTGAAATCTTCACAAAAATATTTTTATGTACAAATAATATGTTAAAAAACAGAACAGTGATGTTAATTTTTCAGTGTGTAAACATTTCTTAAAGATATCGGTGCAGTTTTTCTTCTTTGATGGTCTGTGCTTTACGATTGCTAACAGCAGGTGGTACCATATCTACATGTATCTCAAAATCTGTTCGAACACCTCAGAGCTTAAAAACATAAATTGGATTTATTCAAAGTTTTAGTTTTCACTCGCTGCGCTATACAGCCCCCAAAACTTTCTTTAAAATTACAGTAATTTTGCAGCCCTAGCCAGTCAAGACTCCTTAGTAGTTTGTCGTTAATTAGGCCACACAGTGTCGGGACTATAACATCAACAGTTCAGCTACTTTTGTGTCTTGTGCTCGACCAAAGTAATATCAATACATTGGTGCAGTGTCATTTGTTTTGGAATAAACATATTTAAAATTGTCTTATACAATTACACAGTTGTGTTCCACAGTTCCCAAAAAAGTGTTCAGGTTATTCCTTATTATTTTAACATGTTCTGTCAATGGGCACTACATGATATATTTATGTACTTTCTAAGTATGTGACGAGTATGACAGCAATTAAATGTGTGATTTTTTATTTGATACATTTCTGCCATGTTTCTCTTTGTCTTCTCCACTGGGCATGACTTGAGTTTTTAAAGATCAATAGCAGCTTCTCTCCACCAGAGATCACTGTGTCCCAGAGTTTAAAATCTATATTGTCTTTACTGCAAGATGTACAGTAGTATAGGATGAGTGCCTCTGTCTCCTTAGAAAATTGTTCTAAAATAGCCAATGAATCCCAGAAGAAATTTATTTCTACCTCATTAAAAAAATATCATGGCTGAGGGCCTTGCCTCAACTCAGCTTTCTTATGTATTATTAATTATCATAATCCTGCATTTCCTGGTAATTAAGAGCAGGCACTCTGGTAACTTTTGCGCACCCAGGAATTAATTAAGTTTAGCTTATGATTTCACTCTCAAATCTGAAGAATCCATCATAAGAGCCACTCTACATCTTCAAATACATTAATGCTCCTTACATGGGGAAAACTGTAGAAGCAGAGAATTTTATTAGTGATGTCGTCAAGCAAATGGTTTAAAACATCTCAAGCTAAAATTTGCCTTCATTTTCTTGATTCTAACATATTTCAGAAAAGCTGAACACATTTAAGTCAATGCTCTACTTAAAAAATATTTTTTTCCGCACTTAAGACTTAAGATGTTTTCTTCAGCTGTACCAAACTTGCTGCTGAACTACAGGTATTTCTCAGTAGGCAGTGCTTCAACAAGCTACTGGCTGTGAGTCAAAACTTCAGTCCAAATCCTAGCTGGGTTACCATTGTGTAACTCAAACATCTTTGTTATGTGTGACCAGCATCAATGATAAGCAGCTAAACTTTGGGCCTAAAACAGTGCAATAGTGCACATTCTCACACCTGTTACAAGGTAATATAACCCCCATCCTAGCAGCAGAGGGCTTTTTTAAAGGTAATGTAATGAGGGCAAGGTGATAGTTCAGTCTGGGCAGATAGTCTCTCCAACTCTCCTACTACTCTGTCATGTAGCATCTATCATCCTTACTAGATGAAATCTAGACTCTATTTTCCTCCCACCCTGTCTTCGATGGATAGATGGTCTTCTGCAGAGAAAAAAATAAATGTGAATAAAAATAAAAATGTGAATGGTTCTTCTCAAGACTGGTTTATTAATAAATCATTTATGATTTAACTCAGTTGTTCTATATTTTAAGATTATTGAACTCAAGGGTGGTTGAGGCCCATAAATTTAAAAGGAATGCACCCTATCAAACTGATTGCACTGTCAGCTTTTTGCAAGAAATAAAGCTTAGGCCAAAATAAACTATCTTACATCTTTAATAAGCAATATAAATACTTTATTTCAAGGAGCAGGAATCAAAATTGAATAGTTAAATTTTGAGTTACTGAATTTATGTGGTAAAAAATAAAATTTAGTGATACTTAAGAGTTACAGTATTGATTAAATAGCAACTTACATAAATTACTTTATACACTTATTTTAGCTGAGTTTTCTGTGTGATAAGAGGGCAAAAAAGTGGTTTTGCATCACTGTCTAAAACAAAAAATCTAAAAAGAGCTGAGAAACCAGGATGCTATTGAACTGAATGTAAGTAGACAGGATATCTCTCAAACTGAGTTTAATGAACGTCAGCAGGTTATGATTGATGGGCTTTTCTTTTAGTCAATAGTTTTATCTGAAATATTAGCATACATTTCCTAACCTTTCACCTCATATTGTTGCTCCTAGGTGCCAGACTTGCAATGTCTTATGAGATCTTTTCCTTTCAGGATTGTGATCTGACATCTGTGCATATTGATCAAAACATCTGTGCATATTGCTGCTTGGCAATTCTGGAAATACAATAAGCAGAATAAAATAAGTGTGCCTTTTTGCAACCAAATCTGTAAAACAAAGGAAAAATAGGACAATGGGTTCTTTTTATGTTCTTGGTATTGGAAGAGAAGGAGAGTGCGCCTACAAGTTTGATAAAGCAAAGCTCAAGATGAGGTGCCAATATGAACTCAATGTGTTACTCTGTCAAAGAGAAGAGATAAAACCAATACAGTTTATCTCAAGCACTTAATCTGGTATCAAATAATGCAGTGCTTCTGTAGTTCTGGGCAAATTGAATCCAAGTTTGAAGTGCTGCTGTATCGAAACAGTCAAAACATTACAGGAATGTTTATTAGATTTCTCCACCAATGTAAAGTAGAAACTGTTGCCTTTTAAGCCCCTCACTAAAATGTATTGTGTTCGCATTTTCAAATGACTAACGTAACTGAGGTGCTCCTGCATACCTGAATATTTTCTTGTTCCTTATGAAACATTTGCCTTTTTACAGCCATACATACCAATACCAATACTATATATTTCCATCGCAGAATCTATGAGCTCCTGTTTATAACATAAATTTCCATAACATATACCTGACTGCTTTCCAGTGGTCTGACATTATATATTTTCATGCTGATTCTGAGATTGCAGACCTTGCATGAACTAAGCCATGCCTGCCTGCTTATATTGCCTTTTAGAATTTACTGTAAGTAAATGGTACATGTAGCTCCTGCTTTCAATTTAAGGAAAAGTGTGTACTAAGAATAGAATGGTTATAAACCCATTTGGGGCATTTAGCATAGTGAATGATTTGTAGCTAATTGATCCATTCATCCATCCGTCATGTCATCCAGTTGTTTCTTGAAGAAGCATGGAGTCTCAGCTTCAACAACCTGTCTGGGTAGCTTGTGTCTTATTCCCAACACGTTTCGGATTAAGAAGTGCTTCCTGTTGCATCAGCCCCTGTCAGAGTGGTCAAAGCTGCGGACTAATGGGCTAGGATCAAGTACACACATGCTGAGTCATAACAAAACAAATCACTGATTATTCTGGTGCAAAGTGCTCTGTCCTGAACCATCCGAACAGCCTTTACGACGTACTGTACATATTTTTTTCACAGCCTTACCACACCAATGTGCCAGTCTTCTTCAAATGCGTGCTCTCTCACTTTCCTTACATGGTACGACTTTGGATCCAAAGATTGCTCCCTCCTAGACTGAATACTGTAAGTCTTAGTTAATGAAATGTAAAACCTTAGACTTTACAACCAAAAATAACCTGTGGAGGAGTACAATTAAAGCATATAATTGACAGCTATGGAAAGACAGCAAGAGATGTTATGTTATTGGACCGGTTAATTACCCTCTTTGGGCAGTATTTTGGCAGTTAGCTCAATGAGCTGGACTAGCCCTGTCAGAGGGTCAGTTTATTTTGCTGTTCCCTCCACAGCACCAGAAGTGATTATACTAATACATTATGCAGGTTCTCCTCAGGCCATACCTATATCTTATGCTCACTATTTGCATCTACTGTATGTAATTTCAGTTAACAGAAGTGATTAGGATGTAGACTCTGAACTGTACCGTAAATCTAAATAACAGCTATTGGATACCATTTTCAGTTTTTTGCACGTCTTAACAAAAGGCATTATACTGTTGATGTTTCTTGTTATTGAGTTTGCAAATAAAATAATTTACAAAGGGTTTTGGTAAGAAAATATTTCTTTTTGCCACCTAAGGCTTTGCAGTATGTCCGGAAAGGCATTATGAAAGATCTGTTTTCTACTAATAATGTATAGTGCCTCTACCACAATGTAGATCAAGCACCTAATCACTCTGTTTCTGATCAATTAGGATGGTACAACCATTGGACTTTCCTAGAACAAAACATTAAAAAACATTGGATTTTTTATTAATATTGTTACAAATGGGGTGTTACAAACACTATCAGAAAACAGGCAGATCAGATTAATGAATAATTAAATAAAATTATTATAATCTCCAATTTCCCCAATAAATTAAAAATATACCAAAAATATACTTGAGTGGTTGGTACACAGTTAGTGGAGGCACATGAGCTTGTTTTTCTCTGGCAAAGCTTTGGATAAAAGAGTAATAACTCAGACACACTGGGATAAACACATTTTTATTAATAATGACAATACACATTAAACAACACACAACATTAACATACAACACATAAGTTACACTATGAGCAAACTTACTAACAATTATATGGGCTTTCGTCTTCAGCATCCAGAAAAAACATGGACTAATACCAAGTATTCAACTCTTATATAACGCTTACAAAGGTCAAAAGAAGAGAAAGCTGCCTTCTAATGTAAGCAGAACACACCCTACAGTTAAATCTCTCTTCTCAGTAAACCTGGATTCTACAAAATCACTGAGAACCTATTTCCCTATTCTTAACTAAGCAGGAGAGGCCATTTTTAACTGAGAAATTCTTTAAGATAAGATCAATTTATTGGCCATATACAATTTCTTTTATTAGGAATTTGTCTTTTTGCATACCCCGACTTGCTCTCCATGAGACACGCAGACAATGAGACAGGAAATCAAAGTTCCTATCAACAGCAGAATGACAAGCTCTCATGACAAGGTTCACATATTTAACTCCAATCTGGTCTTTCTTGATGATCTGGATAAGGACTTCTTGCCTTTCAGTGTTTCTGTCTCTTGTTGTGTCTTCCTGTCCCTCCCGCTTTTTCTCTGTACCTGCCTGTTTTATGGTGTGTTCTGAGACTGTTGATGACACTTGTAATCATCAACCAATAATTTAATTAACTAAAAGATAAACCAAGGTAAACTTAATCAGTTCTTCCGTCTCCGAATCACCTTACCAGAATATTTTCTCTTCCATCTCATTTTCCTACTCAGTCACAATCCTGAAGTTACACTTCAAGGTCTCCGGCAATTCAAAATTAGAACTTGTTTGAGGTCACGAACAAAAATTAAGACTGATTTGTTTTAATAGTTAACTTTACAGGTTGAATTACATAGAATCATGTTTGTTAAAATTAGCATAATTCCTGTTTTCTGTTTTTTTTCTTTCATTCCAACAACAATATTCAGAACACATTAATTCTATTGTAGCTAGTTTTATTTAGAGGAGAAAATAACCAGAAATGTAAAGCACTTGCTGCCCCTAAAGGAAAGACCATCTCCCTTTGAAAAGATGCACAAAATTTATAAATCTCTGGATATTTAGAGGGAAATTAACCTGTTGGTACTCCTTTAAAATTTCACAAGTTACCGTAAATTTGAGAAAAAAATCACTTTATTGACTGACACTCAGCTTTCACTCACCTTTCTTTGCCATCCTCTGTTGCCAAAGAAATGGTCATTTTCTAGGCAGTATTTTTCATGGCAATGGCCTACACATATTCAAAGCCTTATTTTCTGACTGGACTTGCAATTCATGTACCCCAGGATCCTCTTGGTCCTCGGCACACTTGGGTTGCCATGGGATACTTGTTAGCCTTCTCATTCTGATTGCTTCAGATAACATTATGATAGGTCTCATTTCTTATTTGTAAATTATTTTTTCTTCTCTTTAAAATGTAGTTGTCTTCCAGTAAATGTTATATAGGATAGAGAGGTAGTCAATTTAATGGCAGTCCCAATTGAGATGCAGTCTTAAACAATACCTTTTCTTCTTCAGAATTTATTTATTTTCTTAATAATTTCTATAATTAATTTCTTAGTTACATTAATTGTATGCAACACCAAAACTGTTTTGGTTAGAAACTACTCCTGTGCCTTTCTCCCATTCACTCAGGATATGAATTTACCTGTAGAAATTTAGGGAATATCCAGATAGTTATTTGGGGATATTTGCCCTGTCATAGAGCACTTCTGGGTATATATACAGTAACTGGTGAATCTGTGTCTGCTTCAGCTCATTGACGATTCCTTGTTTACTATTAGTTACCAGTTATAATGTACTTTTCTACCAAAGCATTTATCATGTGAGCCAAAGTGGAACCTGCAATACCTCTGAAACACACTTGTTTGGATTACTTTATAAACATTGCTTTGTGGAAAAAAGTACAGAAAAGTAGAGGAAAAAGTACACTGTGATGGTGCGCAGTCTTTCATAAAATGGACAAATGTGTTCCTCTCTCTACACAATTTACTCCATCAGCTCCTTTCTATAGTGCTACCACAGTGCTATTTCATTTTTTAATAACTTTGTATTTATTTATGTTTGATTTATAAAAAAAAATACAACTTTGTTCAGAGCTCAAAAATACTTTATTTGTTCTAAGTCTGCAAGTCAGTCTGCTCGCCTAACTCTAAACTCTATTAGTGTCTGTCCTTTTATGTTTCTGTTTTCCAGAAACAACCAAGTCAGGGGAGGTTTATCCCTTTGAGATGTAAACAGCTTTCTGGAGTTCATACAGAACCTCAAGACTTCTTGTTCTGACAAACAATTCATGCATAATTCATTTCAGTGCCTCTTGTTTTGAGGAATTAGTATTATGCTCTGAATAGTAGCTATCTAGACTAAAAAAAAAAGGAAAGTATCTGTGTCGTACACAAGGTTTAAATCTTTAAAATAATTTGTTTCCAGACTTTTCTGAAAGAAGTCCTTCTTTAGCTGCGTTGAAAGAAAAGCATAACATAGCAGTAAGCTTGTGTGCGTGATGTGTCAGTACAGAATGTTCATTTCAAGAACTTCCAAAGTAATCTGAAAAGAAAAAAAAGAAGTCTGAAAAGAAGAAATCTGTACCTTTTGTTTGCATGATGCAAGTGTTCTCATGGTACTGAGTTACTCCACAGATGGCGATGTTACCTACCTTATCTTTCTAGTGATGAATAGATGAATTCGCTGGTTCTTCAGTGTTGGGTCTCTTTACGATCCTAGCTCCTTGCATTCTCTCCAGCCATCCAGCTGTCCATCTTCTAACTGCTTCACCGAATACAGGGTCATGGGAGAGCTGGAGCCTATCCTGGCAAGCAACAGGTGCATGGCAGGATATAGTGGGGATAGGATGACAGTCCATCACAGTGCTCAGGTACAAACACGGACACTCTCAAGCCAATGCCAGTTTTCCCAGAAGCCAACCAGTATGTCTTCGGACTGGGAGGAAACTGGAGGACCTGGAGGAAACCCCCACACTGTACACACTCCATGCAGACAGGGCCCCAGCGCTGAGAGGCAGCAATGCTAACCATTGTGCCACTGTGCCTCTCCCTTTTATTTTATTCCAATTAATTTAAGTTATGAAGACATGGTAATGGAAAATATTTCAGGAGTGAGTGTACAACAAGGAGTTTATTAAAGTGCATAGTTTTGTTAGCTTTCTTGTTAGATTTTTTGTTGACTGGTCAGTGGTCAGTGTTTTACAGCAATCAAGCTATTCACCTCAAGATTGTCAATCTTGTACCAGCAGTCAATGAAATCCATTGCTGTTGTGATCCCTCAGCTCTTCCTACCAGTCTCTGTCCAGCTGGTCTCCAGCAGTGGTAGGCTCTGTTTGCATTGGGACCATTTGTCAACCAATGAGCTTCAATTGTACAATACTTGCATACAGATTTAATTTTTAATTTACTTATGTACCCCCCTTTCTATTTGTGTTAGCCAAGATAGATGTGATTTTCTTGTTGACCTCAAGTTTAGTTTGATTTGCCTTTTTCACAGTAGCCTCTACTAAGGTGTTGCACATGACTTTCATCTTGCTGACACTCAGTGGGTTCAGTTTTCTTACTGTCATATTACTGAAAGAAGAAAATAAACACTAGCTTGTATAGAAGAACATCATATACATATCTTTAATGCATAAAGAGTGATCTTAAAGTCGAGGTCACTCAAATTGCAATATTTGCTCAACAAGCTGGTTCATGCTCTTTAAAAGCTGTATTCATTTGATTTTACGGAGCAGATTGTGATGGCATATCAGGTTTTTCAAAATAGTACTACGTTTTGTAATATGACAACCGCCCCTGAATTGTCAAAGTCGTAAATATCATTGTTCATGATTATTATAATGATGATGGTTACTTTTACAGTACTGCTAATGTGTTGTTATACTGTATATATATATATTCTAGTTATTTTCTGATTTTCTGATAGGGCTAGATATCTAAATAACTAGTGTTGTTTCTGATGAATGTCAGTTTGTCAAGCTAAATGAGTTCAATAAAACAGTCTAACCTTTAAGTGAATGAGCACCTACAATTCCTTTATTTTTCTAATGATGACAGTTTACCGTCAATTTCTGAAGATCATGGATATCCCCCAATCCAAGTACTCTATTTCATTTAAGAATCTCATCCTCCTAATTAATAAATGAATGCCTTAGTACGGAAGATTAAGATTTCCAAGTAGAGAAAGCTAAAAAAAATATGATGAATGACTGGTTATGTAAAATGCTTAAAGATGTGCTTATTTTTTATTATGCTTTTGTACAGTTGTATAAATTCTGACAGTGAAAAAGCTGCATAAAATAGGCAGTACCTTTCTTGCATATTATGTATTAATTATTCAGTAATTCTTAGATTTTTAAGTTGAGGTTTTGATGTCATGGATAATAAGACAGTACTGGAGTTCCTTAACCATCAAGTACGTGACTAAGAACAGTTAATGCAATATTAATCCTAATAAAGATAAGATGCTGTAGCAATAATTAAAGATAATTGATAATGTTTTTGATAACACATTACATTTTATTAAACCAAAAGCAAAGTTTTGTTGTCAGCCATGTTCTTTTTTAATTGGTATCTTAGTCTTGTATGCATTTTTAGAGTTCAAAAAGTAATATTGGTGGCATATGTGTTTGGAATACAGCAGTGGGTTTAGAAACACTTTGTAACAGGATGATTAGATTCAGTGGGACACTGCCTGTGTGGTCAGCTCTTATCATGCTGGCTTCTGTCAAGGACTATTAAGCACTCTGCAGCGATTGTTTGCCCTGAAGCAGGAGTACAGCTCTCAGAAAATGTTAGCCTGAACATTTTGTGGTGTTCTGTTCTGTGTCTATACTTACATTGTGATTTTAATGAGCTTATCATTTTTATTGGGCTGTGGGAGCAAAAAAGTGAGAGGAACTAAATGTTTCCCCACAACAGGCACCTCTCCCTGATAGGATTGTTATTTTTCGCACAAACCCTCATTTGATGTTTTGTCACTTCCTTGAAGACATCTTTTATTTAAACTAATTTCTTTAAGGTCATAGGATAATTGGTGCAGCTTTGTCATTACTTTTTACACAAAATTTTCTCACTTCATGAGTTGACCCAAATGTTTTGTGATATGGTCTACTATTAGTGAGGAATCAGTGGGAGACGACTTCTCATGTGTATTGTCTGCTATTTTCCATTTTACTTTAGTCACTGTGGAGAGACAACTTTGATTTATGCCCTATTCCATATTTAGCAATGATCTGCATTTATTCATTTGTGGAAGCTGAATCTTGCATATGCATTATGCTTATGTAATACCAGAAATAACAAAATCACCACATTGTGAGAAATGATTTTAAATGTATAAATATTTGGGTGAATTTACCCTTAGTAAACTCATTTTAAAAAGTTTTTAAAAGCAAATCTTTTGTGCTGCATTTAATATTACATCAAATTATTTGTAGCAAAGATTTTATCCAGTTAAATACTGTAAATCAAAATAAGTATTTTGAACTCATAAAGCATAAAAATAAAAAGGGCGTTAAATCTTTATGGTCAAACATTCTACACAGAAAATGCCTTCCGAAGAGCCTAGAATTCTTTTAAATTTTACTTTTATCATTACTTTTTTGGTGAAATCCAAATACCCCTGCTCAAATTATCACCACTTAGCCATTACGTTGTGATTGAACGGTCTGATGAATCCCAGTCTAGATAACTGGAAGACAGATAGGTTTTGTTTTAAATGGGTCTAGTGTATCCTAAAGAATACTTTTCAAATCTGATATCCAAAATCAGGGTAAATCCCTCTACAACTCTACAATCAATGTGGATTTAATCTTTACACGTTGATGTTTAAACACTACTGTTAAATATCACCAGCACTATTTATGTACTGAAACAGATTTGCTTATTCCACCCTAGCTGAGCAATTCAGCAGCCAGTTACAGGGCAACCTGAGTTTATCCTGGTAAGGAAATGGTACAAGGCAGGGTACAGGGATCAGTGCTGATCAGGACACCAGTCCATCTCAGGGCACACACAAACATATTCATTCCTGCGCAAAATTTCCCACAAGTCAATTAACCTCTTAGCATGTCTTTGAACTCTGGGAGGAAACCAGAGCACCTGGCGAAAACCCATGTAAACACAGGGAGAACATAAGAACTTTATGCAGGTAGCACCCCTTGACAGGAATCCATATTCCCAGTGCTGCAAGGCAACGTCATTGATAGTTGATTGGGTATTTAAGGGAAAGAGTAATGATGGCAGTTACATGGACTGAAATAGTTAACTTAAAATAGTGACACCTGAAGAAGGCTCCACAGCCAAAACGTTGTGTTTCTCTTCTTCTCTTTTCAGCATGGAATAAACCTTTACTTGTTCCTTTGCAGCCTACTGTACGCATGCTGACACAGCTCCGTACTTCAACTACTTAACAAAGATGCCTATTTGGTGTCATAAGGCCTAGATGTCAAGTTTAAAATGCAGTTCAGAGTTTTAATTGCTTTCAATGAATTGCAAATGTTGATTTCCTGCTTTTTATGTTGTTTTTTTTACTTGTGCGTTATGTGTATTACTGTATGTGTATTGCTCTGATGCAAGTTCAATTTGCTGCTTTGTTCAGAATCTGTTTAATGTTGAATGTTCAAAGAATTGAAATTGTAGTAGCACAATATTCAAATACTTAATTATTTTAAATGGTAGGCAGGTACTGTAGGTCCCCTTTTCAGGCCATAAAGGCCCATGGGGGGAATGGGGGGCAAGGGCCACAATTTTTCTTGACCATCTCACACTGGAAGTGGAGGTGATGTGGTCAGCATCACACTCTGGCCAGCCTATTACCACCAGAAGGATAAACCCCCAGTACTCATTTGGAGAGCAGGCTGAGTGGACCTGGGAGCCATCTGGAAGGAATTAGATACATCACTTGCCCCCTACTTGGGATTGAACCCCAGCCTTCCCAGTCAAGAGCTAGACGCCTTGCTGTCTGAGCTACCACGGCTTCTAATCATTTGAAATACCCATTCTTATTTTAAAGAGAAGTGGCAAGTAACTGCCACTAACTTTCAGGTTTTGACATTGCCTATACTAAAGAAGCAACAGAAGTAAACAGCCTTTCCTTTTTCCAGATGGTGGTTTAATAATCATTGATCTGAAGGCTTTCTGCTGTGCCTTCCCTTGTAATAGACATACTGTATTCCAAGAAATTCATTCCTCTTTGCCCTCATAATTAAAACTTCAATACATTATATAGTATGCATAGTATTTAAATGAATCATTAAAAAATTGGCTGCAATGGATTCTAAATTAGTGCTTCCAAACCAGTCATGCTGGAGATGCCTGTACTTCATACACTGAGGCCAACAAACTTGATATGAAGTGAGAATTTTATGCATTCTGATAAAGGTTCTGGCTGAATTTACAAGCATCACAGAGAACAAACCCAAGTTTAATGAAGATAGGCAATGACAAGAAAAGCAGTGAATGACTGAACCTGCATCCACTAACTTCCATTCTGGCCAAGGGCAGTAGCTCTAAAAAGTGATTTTCTGGGTCAGAAAACAGGTACAGTAGGTAGGTGTTGGTTTTGTTCATTCTTGCTTTGGTATTTAATTACTGCAAGACACTGACATGTGCCTCTTAGCATTTTAACAGTAGACTGGCTGGATTGGCTTTTAAAATACAAACCATCAGTTGATTTTACTTTTTAAATGATCTTATACTTTGCAGATCATGGCCATTATTAATGCAGCCCTTCACAGTGCCTGTTTTAACATTATTCGTTAAGTTCTAGTACAACAACAAAGAAGAAGAAAATCAATTTAAAAGACTGTGGTGAATCACAATTCATTGCTGCTCCATTAAATTGTAATGGACTTTAAATAAGAGGAAAAAAATTAAGAAAAGAGGAACACAATGGCTGGTTGAGACTTGGGTCTGAGACATTCTAGAATAATAACAGTAAAACAGGTGTACAAATTAACCTCATTTCAAGATAAGTAGCTTATAAACATGTTCAGCTGTTTTCATGACTAAAAGATCAGATGTAATTTTAAGCCAGCACTAAGAAAGTATTTACTGAGTTACAGTGAAACAAAACTAAAAGAAAAATAAATCATTTTACCTGCAGTTACTACAGTATAATGGTTTATACAGTATGTTTACAATAGAAGGTAAATTACATATTTTCAGTTCATATCATTACCAATTCTAAGCCCTTTTCTAAGAGTATCTAAGCATATAGTGCTCTCTGAAGAATACATCATATGCACTGTATTGCATTACAAATTCTCAGTGATCTATAAAATAAACTATTTTGTTTTTGCTTAACAATTTGCAGAATTACAATCACTATCCACTGTATGCATTTTACAGTTGAAAGCAATATGGAAAAGACCAGTACAAGTGTCCTTTCTTTGATTTCAGAGAAACAATGTACACATTTCAATAAAATGATTTCTATTGATTTTCATGCTTTTTGGTTTGAAATTTAGATTCTTTCATGTTTACCACAAATTGTTGATGTCATTTTAACAACATAAATTATGATTTGGGTGTTTTTAACGAGAAGATTGTTGAGATTAAGAAAATATTGTTGAAATTACTGTTGATATTCCTGATTTTTGTGTCTCATCGTGCACTTGTCCTTGTCTGTTTGAGTCGAGATACAGGTAGGGCTAAAAGGTTACACAACGTGGTGCTCTTCATCTAGATGGAGTCTAATCGTGTCCTTGAAGGTAAAAGGCTTTGCTACTTCACATGGAGCATAGTGTCTTGACTTCAGTTTCTCATCTCTCATTATAACTTCTATTTGAAGTTTGGACATAACACGCACTGATTCAGAAGACATTGAAATACTAAAACATGCATTTGTTGACCTTATCTGAAGACCCTGTGCCAAGAGTCTGCCTACTGAGAAAGCATGGTAGGAGACCTGGACCCTACGTACACTCTCATTTTCTAACTTCCTGTCTCAGTTTGAAACCCGCATTGCTGTAATTGGTTTTCAGGACAGGGGAAGAATAGAAAATCATCACAGTAACAGATTTTCCCTGCCTATTGCAGTGGTCTTGATAATGCAATGCAGTTCAGATTCTACAACAGGATTGTATGTATAATATTAAAAGCATTTAAGACTGATGCCAATGTCAAGAAACAGGGAAAATAACAAAAATAATTTATTTCCACTTTCCAAAATAAAATTCAGATATCTGGTGATATTTTAGAAAACATACTTGGAGCTTCTTATAATTTTAGTAATGTGCCAAAAGATGATACAAAATTTGGAATGAGTCACCTATCTACGGACTAAATAAGAGGATTGTTAGGAAGAATTTTATGTCCAGGACATTCGATAGGGGAGCTCATAAATATTAAAAGTAAAAAATGAAAAAATAAACCACATTTTGCAAAAGTGAGCTCAGCAAATGTATATAAACACATAGATCACTTCAAGGTTCAAGTGAAAGAAGGGGTAATTCCATGCTGGAGAGATTAAACACTAATACTTGCTGTTATTATTGCTTCCACTGCTCCTTTAATCATTAAAATTCATGGATTAAGAACTTAAGCATAAAGACACACACAACACTTTTCAGATGAATGTGCTTTACTGTGCTTTGGTTTACACATTTAACATACTGTAAGTGCTTCAAATTACATTTTGATTTTCTTTTGTAAGCATTTCGTTGTGTTTTCCATGCAGTCATCATCCATTTAACATTTACTGTACCCCGTTATGACCTGCATGGGAAATGACCAGCATAAAATTACAATTAAAATGTAACAGACATTTTTTCTTGAGGTTAGAATGAAAGTTGCAGGGTGTGTATGAAGTGCAGAGGTGTGCATAATGAACAGGTTATGTGCTTTTGAGGGGAGCCAAATACTTATTGGACAGTCGTGGAAAAATACTGAAATGATAACTTGTTTCTAGGCACGCTGTACATTTCCTGTCAGCTAAACACTGACATCCCCCTCTATGCAGGTGGGTATCAGTAAGTCCCTGAGCTTTTGGCCTTCTGAGCGCAGCTTGCTTCAGCACTTGGAATGATTCACCTGCACAAGAGAGACTGTAGCCTCCACAGTGCAGAGCTGGAGAGCTGGAGATCTCTCAGTGCCTCTTCCTGGTTATGACTAACACAACACCTAAAGCTTTGTTCAAACTCTCCTTCATGTTCTCTGCATGTGTTGTAAAAAATTTAACACCTCGTGTTCCCTTGTAAAGATACTGCACCCAATTAAGAAATGTCTCTACTAAAAATAAGTGATGACACCCTTCAAGTTTTCATAGTTGTTCATAATCATGGTTTTTTAAGCTCATGATTCTTTACTCCATTAATATTTATTCATTACTCTCCTTAAACGGAGTGTAAATAAATTATTTGAAATTTGTTACTTGTATTTAGATGACTAAGTTCAAAAACCCTTCTTTTTTTATTTGCCATTGTATTCAAATTTATTTAGGATGTTTATGGAGGTGGATTAATGAATTACTGCATTATATTTCTATTAATAACAAAATGCAGTATAAGGCTACTATAACTGTCATTCTGCACAAATTCAGGAATACCATTTAGAAATATTATAAAGGGGACTGGATATGTTTGTTGAAATAAATTAAACTAAATATGAAATAAATTATAAATTGGCTGTATTTTTTCAATTATTTCATGACAATATACCCTCCAGGTACAGTAATTGTTATAAAAATGATAGATTTGAATTAAGTTCTATGCAGTAGCTCTCAGCTTCACTATTTCTATACATGTCAAGCATCAGAAAAATAACTACAAGATGATTAAATGAAAGAAATCATCCAAACAACCGTCATAAATTGCTTGAATTTCTCAAACCTCTCTCTGCACCAGTTGGTGCACTGGCATGTGATCAGGGTAATACAAGTCAGGTTTTTAGGGCTAACAGAGATGACAGCTTGCCTTTTACTTATCACAAACGTGCTGAAGAGATGCTCTTCTTTTAATGACTGGAGTGTTAGCATCTGGAAATTCTAAATCTTTTTTGCTATGGTTTACTTAAAAGTCTTAATGGAAGCCTCGGCCAGTCCCATTCTTGCACGTTTTTTCCTTTTTGTATGATCCTTTGTGTCCAACAACTGTAAATGACTTTGTATCCATTCTGAAAAAAATAACACATCAAAACAGAAATGTGGCAATAAAAAGCTCCAGGCTTATTTCAAAAGTTTTGGGGGCTATCTCCCACTTTGAGAAAATCTGATTTTTAAATATCTGTTCAGAAGTCATAAATAAGTGGCCTTCCCATGGCTTTTTGAAAGGTTGAAACATTTAAACTGCTGTGCTGCAGAAAGCTTTTCTCGAGAAGAAAGTGGCTGGGTGGGTGTTGGCATCCTATTGGCACAAAAGTAATTGTAATTTTAAGTATTGCAATCAGTTGCCCAAGGTTTGATCATGTTGATTTAGTTCAGTAAAATATATTCAGAGGCTTAAGGAGACATACTGTAAGCTTTTGAATCCCACCAGCTCCCAGATGTGTTCATGGGAGGCATCCTGAGAGAACAAGAAATGTCATCTGAGTGATATCCTCTGGACCCACAAAGCTTTCACAGTGGTAGGTGTCAACTGGCTGGCTTCTTCTTTCCAGGCTGTTGCTTTTGAGACATTGTGTGAAGCAGTTACTCCTGTAATCCCTCTCTATCCTTCCATTTCATATGAACACAGTGTGTATTTCTCTTTACCCACTGTGTGCTGGGCAGATTCAATAATGATGAGATAATTCCCAAAGCCAAATGGTGTGTCAGTGAGCAATGGGGCTCTATATCTTTATCTTTTACCATTTCATTCTGTTCCTTCAATTCCCTGCATGTTCTGCTATAGAATATACAATATTAAGTATTTCCATATGCTTGGTTTTCTTTTTCATGGATTTGTTTAAATATAGCTTTGCAACAAAATGATTCATTAACATGAATTCATTTAGGGAGGCACTGTGGTACGGATTACTGCCTTGAAGCATTATGGCCCTGGGTTCAATTTCGGATCTGGGGTTGTATCTGTGTGGAGTGTGTATGTTCATGTGGATTTCCTCCGAGTGCACCAGTTTCCTCCCACAGTCCAAAAACATACCGGCAGGTGAACTGGATTCTGAATTGGCACTGTGGAGTGTCTGTGTTGGTCTGTGTGTCTGTACTGAGATGGACTGTTGTTCCATTGAGAGTGTAGCCCGCCTTGCTCCTGTTGCTTGCTGGGATACTGTAGGTTCTGGTTTCCCTCTCTTTGCTATGTACTGTATTCATAATATAATAGTTTAATTATTACTGTATTTCTAGTAGAAGATACAACCATATAACTGTCCCTTATAGGGCATATTTATGTATAATAAGGTCCGGTAGGCTAAAACCCAGCTTCCCTACCTGCTTACTGAAATTCATGCTGTAAAGGTGCCTGTCCAACAATAAATGTAGACAGACACTGAGGAATCATTAAGGTTTTGTGTAAAAATTGTAAATTGAGAAATTGTAAGTTGAGGAAAAATGTGAAAGGATGGACAAGTCTCTGCAATGAACCAATGCCAATATGAACCCCAATATAAACTGCCATCCGTGTAACAGAAGAGCCTATAATCATCAATACCATGTCGGTGTAAGTGTCAGAAAAGTGATGATGGCAATACTGGTGGAACAAAGGGAGGGGTTTGTCAGCCACTAAAACATGGATCAGGGTTCTTCAGCAGAAGCACCATGCTCCACTCCTCAGCAACATGACAAAGCACACCCACACAGTGATTGAGTAGCTTCGCTAAGGACTTTCTTAGTTAACACATTGCTTTTTTCAAATCTGAAGCTCTTAAGGGAGAAATGTCTGCATATAGAATACTACAACTGGCAATATGTAATATGTGTTATTGCAATACTTACAATTGTACCCCTATCACTTAATATTGGGTATTATAAGTGATGGTATATGTCAAATACATTTAAAATGTATTCTCCGCTGCTGGAAAAGGATTAGTGGTAAAGAAAACTAAATTTTGCAGGTAAAAATCATCCATACTTTATGTACTCTGTAGTTTATGTTCCCCACTAGCTGTGCAGATCACTTTGCTATTTATTTAAGTTCATTACTTCTGCAGTTCGCACTCCCTACATTTTTGTAATTTTGTCTGCAAATTGAACTAGCTTGCTAACTATACAAGAATCTACGTGATTTACATATATATACTGCAGATCAACAAGAGCAAGATGCTTTAAACTGATCCCAGTTGTAAAGCATTGCTTACATTGGTTACATTAGAGGTTATGCTCCTTAAGATTCCTTGATGTTTCCTATCCATTTAAATTTCAATTCATGTGCATACATTAACTTGGATTCCTACAGCTTTTAGTTGAGGATTAGCTTCTCGTGAGGGACCTTATCAAAGGCTTTCTGTAAATATAACGTCCTGTGCTTTAGAGGTATAAAATATTTTTGTCACTTGTTCAGAAAAAAAAAGTGATAATAGGCCAGTTAAACAAAACCTCTTAACCTAAAACAAACCTTCTTAAATTGTGTCAAATTGCCATTATTTTGTAAATGTTCTAGATAACTCTGATTATCAGTTCCATAATTACCATAACAGACTAGACTAATAAGACAAATGTGTCCATAATTACCTGATTTGGTAATGTCTTGCACAGATTCCACCCTTAGTGACTAAAATCCCTAATTTCCATAAGTGCAACAGTGAACATGCTGTACCATCCAAACCCAGAAATGTATTACTTTTGGCCGGTCTCGCCCTGTAGCATGTCAATGACAGTTATGCTAAAATTTCTTAATACAGAGTGAGCTCATTCTATAACCTAAAGGCATATTGTTGGCATCTTCTTTTCCAGAAATCTGCGTAAAATACTTATTTAGCACATTTGCTATTCCCTTTTCATCTTCTAGCTATTGTCTTGCAAACTGTTTACGTCAACTTTTGAGGTTCTTATACTGTTAAAGTATTGAAAAAATCGGTTTGTTTTATTTTTAGCCTCTGCTGCAATATTCTTTTTCACCTCCTCTTTGAAATTCTAATGTCTGTTTGCTGCTGTGCCTGCAGCTGAGAATACTGTTTTTCTATTTTTTCTATCTCAGACTTATAATAACTGTAGCGTACTCTATTTCTTCCAATTTTTCCAATAATTTCTCCATTAAACCTTTTAGGCCATGCAATATTTTCCTAGATTTTGATATGTTAGTTTTAAGGATGAATTCATATTGACTCTTTAAGATTGTTTTTTGAAGTGAGACTTTCTTTCTCATATGTATCTACCTGTTCGCAGTTATGTGTTTGAAATCTCTGCATCGTTGTTCACAACCTTACTTTCTAAAATTGCAAGCCTTAATTTAAAGTAAGAATGCATAAGTCAAAAACATCACTATTTGTTCTATCACATCTAATTCATGATTCAGAGTCTTTGAGATTATTAAAGACTAGGTCAAAGAGAGCAGCTTCCCTGGTAGTTGTCTTTACTAACCAAATAGAGTTAAGAAGCAATCACAAACTGTTTCAGCCATGTACATTTCTTTCTTAGTAATTATCCCAGTTCATTTCTACAAGGGCTTCATTAATGTCTACACCATGTCTGAAATAGAGTATATATTTATACAGTAGGTAAACCTTTAAAATTATGGTTTTCCTAAATAGAATCTAAATTTGTGTCTACTAGCTTGCAAGTTATGCTTAATAGAGAGTCCCACTTGAGCACTGTTTTTTATCTAGCCTGCCTTTCCAAAGCACATTGCATTGCATTTTTATTTCCTTAGTTTATACAGTATTCTCTTTAGATAAATAAACGCATTGTGTCTTCGAAAGTATACAGTAGGTAACCGAACAATGTCACAAATGCCCCAGAAGATAGCTTTACACGGTTCTTAAGCTTTATTTATGTGTCGTACATTTTATTGCTTTTAGCTGATTGGCACCATTTGGCGAATTAATTAAAGGCCAAATGTTGATAAACTGACATCTTTAATAGGGATCACAACAGTTTTAAAAAAATGTGTGAGAAACTCACAGCTTCATCCAACCCGTGGCTTAAGGCATCTGTGACAGTGCTTTAATGAGAATATCCAGTAGATTCTAGAAGAGTATATGTACATTATAACTATTTAGGGCACCATTCAAGCTTTTCACAAAGATTTTAGAAGGTGTTGTGTTGATGTAAAAGAACAGTTATGATGTTATTTATTCCTAGTGCAGTCTTGAAAATTGACTGTAATATTTTAACATTTATCAACCACAGAATTATTTTTTAAAAAACTAGTGCTTCCAAAAACATTACTTCTCCGAAAAACATCACGAGGTGACGCATAACGGTGATCAGATTACCCCTATCCCCACTGTCCATGAGTTCCCAATCCTGGTCCTTGAGACCCACACACCTGCTGGAGTTGTCCTAGCTAAAACTCTCAGTTACATAGTTGAACTCCTAGCTAACCTAATAAAATTTCCTTTGAATTATTCAATTATCTGAGCTCTTACACAATTTGGAGGTTACCTTTTAACTGCTGTATTTCATAATAGCTTCAAAACCTCCAGCTTTCAAGCAGAAAAAAATGTTGTTCGTTCAATTAAGAGTTCAATTACATGAAAGAGGTTGGCTGGGGCAAGAAGTAACCACAGCAAGTGAGTAGATGTCCCCAGGACCAGAACTAGGTACCCCTGCTATTTAAGCTATAGTTTTCAGGCTGTTGACAATGTAATACAGTATAGCAGCAGCATTGTAGTGGAAGTGTAATGGAATTGTAGTGGATCCTTCCAGCTTCGGTGTACTGATAGTCTGGTGTTCCATTGTCCATGACAATGTACACATACTTTGTAAAGCGCACTAAGCATTTAATCAACCATTAAATGTCAATTAATGTATCTCATTATAATTTTATTAATTAATTCAATTTCTAATAGAATTTCTATTTGCTTTATATATCACTATATTTTATCATCATTATTATTATTGTTGTCTGATGTGTAATTATATCAAATATACTGTAGGATAGAATTTTTGGAAAGAATGGAACAGATAACTTAAAAGTTACATTAGCCCTCTAATATAGGAGAGATTGACATAGTTTATAAAGACAGCAGATCCTGGGAGAGGGTTAAAGCTGGGTGAACATTTGCAAAGCAGGGCGGACAGTTCAGTAACCTAGCTGTATATTATTCAGTATTAATTAAAATAAAAGGCTGTATTTCTGGCATTCACAATGGGACACCCACACACACCAAAACAATTCACTGAAGGTTTTTGAAAAGCTGTGATTTCAAAGCTGTGTGAGGAAAAGTCGCTTTTTTTTCTGAAAAGCAACATTTTTAGCCAGGCCCCTTTGTATTTTTAAAGGTAATCTTTAAATATGCACTCATCCATTCAAACTATGGAATGCTTTTCTTCCTTGTTAAAGAAAGCTCTTTGTGAATATATACTGCAACATTATATTATGAAAAGATATTAAATTACTTTACCTCAGTTTCTATACATGTGTTCCTTTCTTTACATCCACAAGCTAATGCCAAAAAAAAGCTCATTTTGAATTCTTTACTTTTTTATAGAGGAAAAGTATTTTAAAAAACGTATTATTCATTGTTTTCAATTAATTCTCCTGAGAGAAAAAAAAAACATAACATAACATTCAACCTCTGAAAAAGTTTTCTCCATCTATTAAAAATGGATGGAATGTGAATATTTATTATCTCTTACTGTTTTACAACTCTGTAAAGTAGAGCTATCTCAATACATTTCTAACTCAGCTTTCTATATATAAAGTTAATAGACAGCAGCCAGAGACAGCTGTTTTGTCTGGGGCTCATCAGCAGGGCATGAAATGAGTGTACCTCTCAGGGTATCTTTAATAGAAAGCCCTATAAATTTGGGAAATGTGAACATCACTTGGCTGCATTTCACAAATCTAGAAAGCAGAACACTCTAAACCAGGGATCTGCAACTCTGATATTGTGAGAGTCACACTGTCTTCTTGTTTTCTTTACAGCTGAGTTCCCAAGACCAAGTTTGAAAAAGAGAGATTTTAGAGCCTTTTCATTTAACCTTTTAACAAATGTTTGACCGCACAACTTTATGAACATCTGCCATTTCAGACTTCACCCTACAGTCCTTTAATTACAGCTCAAAATTAGTTCTGGGTTTGAACTTGCAGATATGGCTGTAGAACACAATGAAACATTTCTCACCATAAATGAGAGAACCCAAAATAAACCATATTTCTTTGCTCCCATGAAAATAACAGAGGACAGTTACATTTTTAATTGAATTGCTTTATAATGGCTATTTTAATCAATGTACATAAACATAACTCTAATCTCCTTTTTCCAGAATCCAGCTCCTTAGTTCTTTGTTAATTGAAGAATTTCTAAAACATTTTCAGATTAAAATACTGATGTTTATGGATCAATCATACAGCTTGGCCAGGTGTGGTCAGGGGGTTATTTTCTGTGCTCAGTGTAAAAAAGCTAAGTAGAATAGTAGTGCAGATGAATCTTGATATCTATTCTTTGGCTTCAGGACCCACTATATTTTTATTTATTAGATTTAGTACATTTTATTAAATTGAATACTTATCTGACAGGTGCCATTTAAACTGCCTTAGTGAAGTTCCCACTTAAAATATGAAATTTGATTTAATTTAATTCTGAACAATTTCAGACATGTTTCAGAAATCCAAGATTCTTGCAAGTTTAGTATTTATAACAATTGATAGTTTCCTCGGTAGTTATATTGTTCTGGTGAAGTTTCAGTCAGGAGTTCTGGTCAGAGTGGTAAACGATCTGCTTCTTTTCCCAGATTTAAATGATGTATCTATTTTTGTCCTTTTAGACCAGAGTACTATATTTAATACTGTGCACCATGAAATTTGAATTAATCATATTCAAAAGGGTGGGCTTGTTTGGAGTGGTTCTGAACTAGTAGAGATCATACCTAATCAACTGACAGTCATTTGTTTCTGTAGGGGAGTCTGTATAAAAATGGGCTTTTTTTTTACATTATCCAGTATGTGTCCTCGGGGTTATCAGTGTTACTTCAGTTTTATTTGAATTTGAATTTGCTAAAACCAACGTTAGTGGTCTAAATGTTCAGCATTTAAATGAAAATAATCTGATTCTCAGAAACTGATGTGTTGAATCAAGAAGATTAGGGAAATTTAACATTACATTTTAAATTCAAAGTGTTTATACATCTGGAATTTGCAGATTACTGTATATGCTTATGTTAAGCTTTCCTTGTAATATTTTTTAAAAAATGTTAACGTCCCTTCATCATCTAAGAAAAAGAACTACAATTAAATAATTTCTCTATTTCTCTGATGTTAATAAACAAGTCTTCATTACATAGTGATTGGGCTATTGGATTACTCTGTTTTGTGGTATCAAATGTGGTCACAACCACCCTTGGTCAGAATGTAGCTGCTATGGTAGATAAGATAAGGGCACATTACTTCATTACTGCATTGACCTCTCTGCACTGGCATCCAGTATGGCATTGCTAACATACAGTAGTATAAAGTATATATTGATATAGATAACTGATAAATAAGCTGTTTTCTTTTGTTATTCTGCATCAAAAATATGGACCTCATTGATGTGTTTTGTCAGAGATGTACCCTCATGGGTAGTTTTTTATAAAGAATGAGATATTTTTTTACCAAAAATATGTTATATAAATTTGAATGTACTTTTAATTAGTTTTGTTCTTTTTAATGGTTGTAACAAGTGTCACTTCTATCTAGTACGTTTTCACTTTTTTTTTCTGATAGTTTCACAGATTATTTTCTCTGTATTTTGGAAGTATGTTTTTTTTTGTTGTACTATAAAACACTTTTAGCTGTCCTTATCATGAATGGTACTGTATACTGTACCTTAAAAAGTTTCACATTATTTTAACTTGAACATCTTATATTAATTAGTGATATTATCATTCAGCATGTGGCACTTTACAATATATTTTCCAATAAAATTAATTAATAATTCTCTCCTTTCCTCATAACGTGAGAAATTTTATATTTCCCATAATTTTCATGTTTCAAACGAGTGATTATTTTATTTGCATTCCATTTTAAGTCAATTTGTAAACTTAAGTGATGTTGTACAAATGCTGCACAAGTTTAATCTTATTACTTTAGAGAAATTAAGAATATGCTTCTATTAGCATGCCAAGGGATACACTGTACTGTAGCATTTTCCATTTACTGTAGTTTTCTTATAGTTTCTTTATGCACATGTCATATAAAACAATAAGTGGCTTTTATCGCATACATTAAGTCTTTCTTATACTGCAACTGGTGGGTTGTGTATTCAAGTACCCAGTACAGACACTGATTTGTACCTTGAGAAAGGTACTTTATCCCAGTAGCTCCAGTCCGCCCAACTGTATGGGTGGGTAACAGCTGGGGAGTAATTCCTGTGATCGACTAGCATCCCTGTCCAGGGCTGAAGTCATGTGCCCTCTTATCCACTTGTTGCCACTGAATCCTGAATGAGCTCTAGCCTGATGAGCTGGTGTGGCTTTGGCCTATGTACCATCTTTAAGAATTTACAAATAAAATAAATACTATTATAAATAGATATTACATATTTATCTCCAATGAATGTCTATTAACTTACAAAGCTACATTAACATTTATCTTGTTTACTCACCATTGTTGTTATAACTAGTGATCATTGAAATCTATATCAATTTGAGTGAATAATAAAAGAGACCATTTCAACTCTGTCACTCTTGGTTTCCAGTAGGTTCTATTAGATAGGGATGATTGAATGTAGCTGACCTTAAGTCCCGTCTATATCAATTATTGAAAGGCGTATCTCTACATTTTTGTCATTTTTTGTAACTTGCTCAAAGTTTGCTCTAAATGTGTCATCTGTACTCTATTCAAAGGTAAAAAATTCCAGTAAAACTCAATAAATTCCAAAGCACATTTTTCAAACCTACTTTAAAAGAAATCTTCCCTTCTCTATTGTTTCCTTGTCTTTAGTGCTTTTAAAATATACTTTAAATGCATAACTGCTATAGATTAAATTATTTGTCATTTCTTCCTAAAATGTAATTGATAAGATATATAAATGACAGGAAGGCTGGCACAGCCCTTTGTCCTGGAAGTGTGCATCAGTCCATGGTTGTTGCTTTGTGTTTATTGACACTAATAAGGATGTGAAATTGTAGAACACTGTCAGGAAAATGTCATTTTAATCCACTACCCAGTACTGCATTTGCAGTGCTGAAGACTGTCAGTAAAAATAAAACTTTCAGAAAGAAAAGAAACTTGGCTCCTACAGCTTAGTTCCCAGTCGATTTCTGTTCACGTCACAAAACCCCCACACACCACAGCAGAACCTTTTTATATTGGACCACACATAATAATTAGGTGTCTGTGACTTTGAATTTCAGTCTCAGGGATCAGCGGGACATTCTTTTGTGGTTGTTTTTTTGTGGGGGCAGGATGGAATAAAAGAGTATCACTGAATGTACTGGTTTTGGCACAACATTTTTTGTATTTTTTAATCAATTCTTTTAGTTTTATTTATTTTAATCCCAGCCTCACCAGGGAGGAAACAAAGAAGCAAATACAGACCGAATGTATTCATTTTAAATGTTAATATTTAACTGTTTAATTGAAGATCAGATGGCATCAATCCAATACAAGTTCTTGATATTGAGAGCAAACAAGGTTGAAATCGGCAAAGAGCTTCCCACATGACCATGCTCACTGGAACTGATCTGTAACTTCATTGCACCTTGGTGATCTGACAAGTCCAGTCAAAGCAAAACTGCCAAGCCCTTCTTTTGCTTTAGTCCTGTACTACAGCTGTTGTGCTGATGCAAAGCAATGACTGGATTTTAGCCCAGTAATGACAAAACTGTGGTTAGTACAAACCTGTGTTTTTTTAGCTTGAGCTGTTCTACTAATACTGTACACTTTAAGGAACTTGGTTGTTACAAAAATAATATTTGTTTTCATATTTGTTCCCTCATCTCTCACTTTCAGATTTCAAATTCTATCAGTAAATGCAACTTGCTTTTCTTGCTGGGCCATTTCAATTACACTATCAGCATTATACCTCGAGGCAAACATTTCATCTTGCAACTTCTCGCCCTTTCTACGTCAGGTCTTGCAATGGCCACTTTGCTACTGTATATCAGCTTATGTTCGGAAGGATATTAAGATGTGGAGTCTTTTATTCTGCCACTGGAATGGCCTCTCTATGTTTTACAACGATTTGTCTGCTCAGCATGGTCTGTCTCTCTTTACTGATGCTTCTGCTGTTGGTTTTGCTGGAAACAATATGGGGAGAGAGTACAAGAACTCTCTCCCCATATACGATCCTCCTCCTTTTTGGAACTCTACCATATTGTTTCTGCTGCCCACATATGGGGATATCACTGGATGGGAAAATAAATTCTATTTCATTGCTATAACAAATCCGCTGTTTTCAATTTTAGTAAAGAACAATCCTCTTCTACTCTTTTTTCAAGCCTCCTTCACTGTCTGACCCAGATTTCTGTTACCCATAACTTCCTCGTTCTTCCACTGCAGTGGAACTCTGGAACTTCCACCACAGCTCCTTCACCACTTAAAGTTCCAGAATTCTACTCTGGAATCTCCCATTTGACTAGCTTCAACTCTTTCCTTACAGATTCAATAAGCACATTTCTACATGCCTGCTGCTTTAGCCCCATCTATCCATGCAACCTACTTTCCTGCCTGGTCATCATATACTGTACCACTTTCTGCATATTCTACAGGCTGCGTTCAACCCCATTCAACCTCACTATTCTAATTGCCTGTTTTGCTTATGCTAGACACTCTTCATCTCTCTCGAAGTGCTGTAAGGTCTTACCTCTTTGGGATTCAGTTTCATCTCAGGCTCCAGTCTATTCACTGTCTTACTGTGCTTTCTATTCCAGCAATACGTCTCATGATTTGTGGAATTCAAAAGACAGCACCTCCAATCTTCCCTTCCAATAAGCCAATCTCCTCTGACATCTTTCTCATTTTATTTTCTGTCCTTAGACAAGGTTGTTTTATGAAGAAGCACTTATGGATGCAATGTGTCTGACTGCTTTTTTTCGGTTTCTTATGAGCAGCAGAATTCACCATTTGCTCTGTATCTTGTTTTCCAGATTTGGGTATTCAACTCTGTGACATTTCCTTTCCCAGACTCCCACTTCACTGTTTTTCTACGCTTTTCTAAAACTGATCCCCTTCACCAAGGGCATTTCATCCAGCTAACCAAGATTCCCTCTCCATTGTACCCTTATTTTGCCCGTTCCAAGTACAGTACTTGACTCTTTAAGCCTGTGCTTCTTTGTTTCTCTCATCCTCTCTATCAGCTGTAACCAAGCACTGATTTTCTCAACGACTGTCAGTTTTAATCTCCAAGGTGGGTCTCAACCTCCTTCAGAATTGGAGCCGCCACAGCTGCTAACTTGGATATTCAATTTATTAAAACACTGGGCTGTTGGTCCTCCTCTACAGTCAATCTAAACATTGACACCCCTCTCTCAGACATTTCAGTCATCTATTGCTAGTCCGCTCGGAGTGGGGGCCTGTTCCACTGGAGGTTTTCCCCTGAATTGGCATAAAGGGTTTTTTTCCACTCCACTGTTGTAAGGAAACCCTAATGAGGAGATATGGATCCTGTGCAGCCGCAGGAGTAGCCAGTTGACACGGCAACAAACAATCCAAGTCGAGAGGCGAGATCAAGGCCAAAGGGAGTAAGGTAGGTAGAAATCCGGGACAGACACAGGTGGCAATCAATCCTAGTAGAAAGGCAAGATCGTGGTCGAAGGGAGAAAGGGAGGTCAAAATCCAGGACTGAGACAGGTGGCAAACAATCCGAGTCGAGAGTCGAGGTCCGAAGTAAAAAGGCAAAGGAGTAGTCGAAAATCCAGAGTGACAGAAGGTTTAGAATCACCATGTAGAGCTCTCAGGGAGTTAACTCAATACCGAACAGCAAGAAACGGGTTGGAGAGGCTTAAATACTGCAGCCTGCCGCACGGTAGGGCATCTGATGTTGAGTCAACACGTGCAGTGGCGCTTGTAATTATCGCTCTGCTGCTGGCACTGATTAGTTCTCTTGGGGGCTGGTCTGGGCAGGTTGGTGGTCGTGACAACTGTGAGGTCAGGCTCACACATGGCCTCTACACCTTCTTTTCCTATTCTTTTTAATTACACATTGGCACACACTGTGTTTGTCCTCCCCGGTATTGGGAGAGAAACTGTTGGACTGGGGTCTGGGTGCTACTTTTCTGTTAACCCCTGCTTCTCCCCTTGAACTCACTTATCAGTGCACAAGATTAAAAACAGTAAGAAAAACGACAGTATAAATTCAATCTCACTGATGATGAATATTTAAAATTAATATACTTTTATTTAGTTGAATTACAAATTTCATATAGCCAGCAGCTATATCACCCTGCAACTCTCAGCTGGATACCCACTGAAGCTAAGCAGAGTTGAGGCTGGTCAGTACCTGGTTGGGAGACCACCTGAGGAAGCTATGGCTGCTGCTGGAAGTGGTGTTAGTGGGACCAGCAGGGGGTGCATAACCTGCTTGTCTGTGTTGAGTCCTAATGCCCCGGTATCGTGACAGGGACACTGTACTGTAGTGGATGAGACATTAAACCGAGGTCCTGACTCTCAGTGGTCATGAAAGATCCCCAGACATTTCTCGATAAGAGTAAGGAGTTATCCCAGTGTCCGGGCCAAATTTCCCCCCTCGTCCTTTACAATGGCCTCCAAATTGTCCCCATGTACAGTACGATTAGCTTGCGCTTGCACTTGCCCTGCAATAGACTGGCACTCTGTCGGATAAGCTCCAGCTTCTCGTGGCACCATATGGTATAAAGGTTTGCCAAATGATATGACATGACAAATTACATATACAGTATATACAATATGCATGGTGTAGTGGTTAGTATTGCTGTATGGGGCCCCCGGGTTCAATTCCGGACCTGGGATGCTATGTGTGCTATGTGTGTGGAGGTCATATATTCTCTTTATGTTTGCATGGGTTTCCTTCAGGCGCTCTAGTTTTCTTCCACAGTCCAAAATCTGTGGTAGGTTAAAAATACAGGTAGGTTAATTGAAATTTGGCTCTGGTGTTTGTGTGGGTGTGTGTCTGTGTTTGTGTCTGTCTACCCTGCAATGGACCGGTGTTCTGTCCAGGATGTAACCTGCCTCAAGCCCTTTACTTGCAGGAGTGGGCTATGGCTCCAATGCAATCCTGAATTGGAAAAACTAGTTAGAATATGGATATCTACTGTACAGTATATATAATTTTTGCTGAAATTTAAGCATACAAGTAGTGAATAAAATATTAACAGATGCATATGTACATACAGTATCAGCTATAATTAAAAAAGTTGGATATCATTGGACAGGGGGAAAGTGTAAATGGCAGTGTTGCAAGGCACTGTAAATGGCATGCCAGTCCAATACAATTACCTACCACACTAAAGCTTCTTTTATGTTTCTGAAACAGAGTACTAGATCCTAATAGAAGGCTATAGCTATATTACTTACAGAAAAGCTCATCCCTAGTTGGTCGTACTAATACTGGAAGAATGGGTTTAATAAGTTCTCTTCTGACACCACTGGTTTTATGTGCTTGAGAGCCTCATGTCACCTTTATATTAGCTAAAGTTAGGCTATAAACCCTGTAAGAGATCAAGATCTTGCATTAGTACCATAATTCTCAAGATGCCATTCACTGTCAACTGCAGTGTACTTTTCTCACTGAGAGAACATTTCAAGGTTAATGAGTATTTTTATTCTTTCACATGCTGATTACTTGTTTATGGCTGTTGTTGATGGCACGGCTCTTGTTTTCTGCTTGCAAATAAGGCAGGAGGCTCAGGTGTGGTATTGTGAAGCAGCTATTGAGCAACTCTTGACTGTTTCCTGTGTATGGCTGTACATGAAGTGCAGAAATGTGTCTGTGTTCAAAGGTTTAGAGGGAAAAGACCTGGAATAGCAAGGCTTTACAATGTATTTAATGGCTTTCTTGTAGTGTTGTTTTAGCTATTTCAGCCATACTGAAAATAAGCAGGTAATGCAAACTTTGTTTAGTTACTGGTTGTTAGGTTGTTATATTGTATATGCTGGTTTTAAGTTACTGTTTACCACATGACAAAAAAGCAGAAAAGACTGGTTTACTGCACTACTGTACATCTTCCTCTCTCTCGCCTCACATAGCCTCACAAATTAGCCATGTTCAGCTTCTGTGCATGATTTTCATATCATATGTTAAAATATTCCTCATTTTTCATTGGCCTAGCAGAAGTATAAAATCAAGTTTTTATCTAATTTACATTTTTATCTTATAAAGATAATTTAAGGTAATAAATGATAATAATTATATGGTATATACAGTATTAACAATAATGGGGTAATGCACTCTTGGGTGTACTCAGATGGTTAGATAGCATGTATGCAGCTACCACTGTAAGCTATAGCATGCATTAACTGGTGAGAAGTCAGTGTGGTGCTGCATATTAAATTTGGAATGGAAATTAGTGTTACTAAATGTTCAGATATTAAAAATGTTATCTAAAAGTCAAGCATTCCATGATATAAATTGGGGGTTCAAGAATTAGGCATGAACTACCATGGCAAAAATCACCTTCACAATAAAACGTGTGTTTGTATTAATCTAAAGCATTTTCTTGTTTAAAAAACAATAAAAAGAACAACATTACAGAGAAATTACAGATGCTTGTAAAATACATATTTTAAATTGTATTAGTGATTTACTTTATATGAATAATACAAAATTCATCATCCCTTCTAAAACATCCCTTTAGTTTACCTGTCCTGTAAACAACAGCAGGTGAAATGGAGTAATTAACAAAGGTTAAAAGAAACCATTTGAGAATAATTCTTAGTCCTGGCTAATGTTAAAAACATATCTAGATTTGAAATACTGTACATACTGTATTATAGAATTTGTCACTGTCTGTAGTCATAATTGATCATGTGACATTAAATTACAGAATCAGAATGGTAAATCTAAATCTAAATCCAATAATTCTGTGCACATTTGTCATGATTCAACTTGTGAAACAGGGAATAATTGTATTTCAAAATTGTTCATTGTTGCCTAAGTTTGTATGTTTAAAGTAGAAGGACCTTTTGCTTTTTAACCCATAGCTAAAACAATCTATTCTGTTGTTAATATTTGCATACTGTTCTGTGCATCAATTTTTTATGTTTACCAATCATTTTTCCTTTTCGAGTCACAGCTTGAAATCAGAACATGCATCTCATCCTGAGTCACCACAAATCAACCTTCTAATGTGGGTGAACAAAGGGTACAGGCTTCAAAAACAGCCTTTTGATTTCCAACTTGATGCACCAGGTGTGGCTTTAATGAGAACCTGAACTTCAGCATGAGATGCACATTTTCAATCTCAAACTAAAGAGGTACACATGGCATCCTTACAGATGTCAGGCCTGATGCCTCTTATCTTACTTAACCAGGAAATAGGGAAAGGATCCTCTCAGCAGGACAGTACAGAACCTGCTGGCAGAGTGAACTCCAGCAGGCATCAGCCAGCTATAGTAGTCTCTGTCTAATGAAGTGCCAAGAATCTCTTTGGTGATTCCATCCTAACCAGTCTCAGAGGCTCTCAGAAACTTTGAAAGTTCACCTGGGATATATTTTATGAACGATACAATCTAAATGTGAACCAGTCACTGCTTCTGAATTGGAATGTTTTGAGGCACCTTTTAATTTTTTTTTAAGTTTTGTGTATCGGTTGAGTTTTGTAAGAAGGTGTCAATTTTTTATTAAATGACAGAATCCTTTCATCCATTTTTGACCGATTTTGCTGACCAGTTAAATTACAAAGGAAGCCCTAGGTATATTGTACTTTCTTAGGTGTGCAGTCAGTAATCCCGTAAAGACAGCGACTGTGGTTGTCCTTATACAATGCTGCTAGTGAACTCATTTCACAAGCATTTACTTGTTTGTCAACTGACTAGTTCAATTAAGGGTTCAATTAGGTAATCAAGCCCAGCTGGAACAAAAAACAGCATAGGGTAGGTGTGGGCCTCTAAGACTAGGATTAGGAAGCACACTTTATTAGGTCATACACAGGAAAATTGTACATTTTTCATTTAATAGTCACTCAAGACAGGAGTAACATCATTTGACTCTAATTTCCTAATATAGCACAAATCCATAAAATGTTATCCAAACCAATCCAACTAATTACAGATGTTCAATAGGTTCTGGCCCTATTGCATGCATGGTTAGTACAATAGTTCTGCATAGCAATAAGATCCTAGGGGATAATCAACAGGGATTTAAAAACGTTACTGTAGGTCTTGCTTAACTAATATTTTAGGGCTCTTTCAACAGGCAATAGAAGTAATACATATAAACAGATATGATTTGGTACATTTAGCCTTTTAGAAGGATTTTTAATAAAATTACTCATAAAACATTAATTCCCAAATTGTAGGCTGTAAATATTCAATGTAATGCATATATTTGGATTAAGAACAGTTTAGTGGATACAGATAAAGGGTGAATGATCAAATTGGAGTGATGAAATTAGTGGCGTAACAGGTAAAGTACCAGAAAGATCTGTATGAGAGCAAGTGCTCCTCTTGATTTCTATTTTAACTAATTTATATAAAAATATACTTATGGTAATGCTTTAGTAAGACCTTGTTTACCATATTGTATACAATTATGATCACTCTATTGCTATAAATTAAGCCGTTCTGGAATTAGTCCAGAGATGTCCAGATGTTCCCAGGGTGAGAGGAATGTCCTGCACAGAAAGACCAAAAGAGTTGAACTTTTGTTAAGCTTGAACAGAGAAGACTATAAAGACACCTCATTCAGGTATTCAAAGTCTTTAAAGGCTTTGGCAAAGTCCTCAGCAGATTCCTTTAGAGTCAACAACCAGAAGCCACAAATGGAAACAATTTAAAACAGTCAATTTAAAACTGAGAGCAGGAGGTATTTTTTATACAAAGTGTTGTGGATTTCCACAACAACCTTTATCGTCATTTTGCTTTAGCTGCTACACTGGCTTCTTTTCAACTGCAAGGTTGACAGGTGGGGAGACCTTTGTTTATCCCAGCTATAGCTTGGTTCTGAATATACTGTACATGGATATTCAGGATGTTGACATGAAGAAACAGTCCAACTGTCTTATTTAATTGATCAGGTGAAAATAAGTGGGTACGCAAACTCACAATTTCTTCTTTTCTGAAAGAATCTTGGACAGAATTTTGCATTTCCCTTACTCTCTCTCTTTCTCTCTCTCAGCCTGGTGTTTTGAAGAAAAGTCCTGACTTGGATTGCTTGCAGTCACGCAGTTGGAAAATTTGAACTGCCAGTTAAGGTGGAGTGATAAGGAGCCAGAGAGTTAACCCCAAAACTAAAAAATAAATGGGTTCTCATTCTTATGGTACAACATCACAAGTTGGTGATTAGCTGTGATGCTATCGTATAGTTCTGGGACCCACCTTGCAGACCCCCTGTTGGTGGATTTCCCCAAGGGCGATGGATAGTGATCTTAGAACTGTGGTCTTGGGAAAAAACAGACAACAAGCTGGATGGAGTCCAGTATATTTATACTGTATATCATTACACTGTTCAGCCTTGGTACTGTACAGCTTTACAATGGGGCCTGTTAGCCACTCTAATAAGGACCATTCCTGTAACATCACACAGAGAGCCACCAGGCTGCTTCGTTAAGGCAGCACAAAGAGTATTAGAAATCTATAATAACTTATAATAATAATTTATAATAACACTTAGTTCTAAGTGAAATAATATGCTTCACCCTTACAAAATGATTCTAGAACTTACCAGATGGAATTAAACCTTTTGTTAACTGATTATATGTATACACTATGCTGTATTTATGCTTGTATGCAATAGTTCATCACTAGAATTAGCATTATTGAGAACAAATTAAAAGCTAAGATAAAACAAATTTAGAGTGCAAATTTTGAGGTGCACTCAGTACAGTGAACTTACCAAGCTGTGAAGCAGACTATGTTGCTCACATTTAAAATGTTCTCAATCGTATCAAGTGCGTGCGAAACTCCCTCTGCGAACATGAACTTGACATCATAATAAAGAATTAAGGAAATGTGAGGAATTATGAAGGAGAGGACTGTGGCATTTTAAAATTCTTAAGATTGAAATATTAGTCTGTGATAAAGGGCACAGGAGCCATAAAAACGTACATTAAAGGAACTAGCTAACAAACTCAGAAAACAAATGGTAAGCACAACACTCCCACTGTACACTAGAGATCCCAGTGATGGAGTAAAGCAAACAAAAGACAATGTGAAGCAGCAGGATGTTTGCAGGGGAAGAAAACAGTCAAAGTGAGTCAAGGAAAAGGGTTATAAGGTCGGACAAAAGTCCACATGGGGGGAATATATTTTTACAGTTTGAAAGCTGAAAACCACAGCAGAATTCTCTTATACTTTGCCTTGGCTCTGTGCTTCTAATTTCCACTCTATGGATTGAGTTTATAACATGCTTCGTGAGAGCTTTTGACAATTACAAAGTAGCTTCAAAAAATGAGTTCTCAGCCAAAGCCCGTTTTACACTTAAGATGCGGATCAAAACAGGAAATCTCTGGGCCCTATAGATGCAGAAATCTATTCCCCATTTAATACATTCCTTCTCTATCTGCAACCAGGTACTAAATATTGTAACTACCTGTATGTACGGAATACAGTCCCAGACGTAGACCAGTATAACACCAGTGGGTAAAATTGAATTCCAAAATTTATTTTTCAATACAGCAAACGAGAATGCTGGACTGTAGCAAGTTGTGTTATTGTCTGGGGAACATGAACGGTATAGCTCTAGCCCGAGCTTACAGCCAATCTGACAAGGCTCTGTAGGCATTCAGCAAATGACAAAAAATGGAAATTTCAGCTGCAGTTGATATGAAAGTCACAGAGTAACATGATAAAACAAAACGGACATACTTGAAGCTTTGCTTTATATTGTAACATAAAGGGAGAATTTGAAACCAAGAGGTGTTACAAATAAGCATTGTTAAAACTGAGCTGTTTTTTTAATTACAATAACGAAAAGCTAAAAACAGTGAATATGCAAGTCGTTTATGATGAAATGGAAAACATCTGGCTGTTTTATTTTTAAAAAATAAAGGTTAAATTAAGTTGAATTGAAAACAACCATACAACTTCAAGTAAAGTGTTAAATAACTAAGATATGTTAGTGTAACATACAGTATCTAAGTTATTTAGCCCTTTGTACTGCATCACAGACAAGCTTAAATTTGCTAAAAAAAAAAGGTGCAGTGCTGGCTCCAGGTGCAAAGTTTAACAATCATGCTTTAATGTACACTTTGTTACTATTTTAATTGAAGGGAAATTACAAAACAGAACATGCACACAATAACATTGAAAGCTGCGCCAACTCTATCTTATCAGTGTGGGCTGGGGTCAGAGAAGGATGTCTACTATTTCAGTTTGAGGAAAATGACTTGGCATTTCAATGAATAAACATTCAGTTGTGTGAAAATTGGTCTTTGTGTAGAGAATGAAGGGCTGAGCCAAAAGTCTGACTTTCTAATAAGGCATCAGGCCAGGAAGCTGGGTCTGTAATTTAATTCTTTTCCATTCAGCACCTCAGATCTCTGACATGAAACAGCTTTGTAATTTAAATGTGTTAATAATAATGTTTTGCCATCTGTATCTTGGTTTCTACTGTACATCACCTTATCCATTCAACCAAGTTATAAGAGAAATTTGTATAAATACTGTAACTTGTTTTAAGATTTGGTTAGCTCCAGTTAATACTACAAACAGTGCCTTAAAACATTGAGGCCCATCATATGCTATCCCATTCTGTGAAATTACATAATGATGCATACACTTTTTTGTACTTAGTATTTTATTCAAAACCTGAAAGCTCAAATGTCTTTTAAGTGCAAGATACTGTAAGTTACAACACATGTCAGCAAAAATTGTAGAGAAGAAACTGAAATGTTGACTACATAAGTAGTCTGACCCATGAAATGAATATTTAGTGGAAGCACCATTTACAGCAATCATAGCCACAATTCTTTATGGGGCAGTCTCTATCAGCTTCTTGGCAGATTTGCTCAAGTGCTCTCATGTTGCTTGGAGATTGATTACTGTATAAAAATTCTCAATAGGATTTAAGTCAGGACTTCAGCCCACTGAAGACCATTCTATGTCTTATTCTAAAAAAAAAAAAAACACTTATAGATTTGGATCACTGTCCTGCTGAAAGGTAAATTTCCAGGTGTAGGTCTTGCACACATGCTGCACCATTCATTTTTCCTTCAGTCCCAACACACCTTCTTGTCCCTGTTAAGGAGAAGCATCGCCAGAGCATGATGCTACCACAACTATGCTTGACTGTACAGTAGATGATGCTGTTGACTGGAAGATGTGACATGGGTCTAGGCTAAACATAATGCATGGCCTTTAGATCAAAATGACCAATTTGGTCTCATTTGACAGCAACACATTTTGCAGGATCACTCAGGTGCTTTGTTGTAAACCCCATGAGTGATATGAGATGAGTTTGCCATCCAAGCCAACTTTGTGGAGCAAGTGGGATATAATCGATGAACAACTTCCCCCATCTAAATCCATGAACTCTGTTGCTCTTTCAAAATTGTCATTGGCCTCACCAGTTTCTTCCTTGCCCACCTGCTCATTTTAGAGATATGACCAGACCTAAGAAGTGTCGGGGTAATACAAAACACTTTCTATTTCCATTTCAGTAGACTGTGCTCACACTCGCTCCTTAAAGGATTCAGTGACATGATATTTTTTGCCCCATTCTCCAGATCTGTGATTTTCAGTGGCTTTATTCCTGACTTGCTTTGGAAGCTCCTTAGCATTCATGGTTGAGTCTAACTTGATTGCAGTTTACTACTTGGCCGAGGAAACTAACAGAGGCAGATGTCTGAATTCTGAAATCATGAGAACTACTATGAATACCCTTTACAGAGGCCACTCAATTAAATGGTAAGTTCTTGCGTCTAAATCTATGCTCGCCACAGCAAAGTGTAACGAACAGTTCTCTCCGGACCCTATGTGGACGACACAATCCGAAGAAGTGGGGAAACACTAGGAAAACGTCATGCAGGAATACGGGGCTGAAAACAGGGGGGCGTGTCCAAAGTGCGCTGGTGCACGGGGAAGGTGTGGCCGAGGCAAACAATCCAAAAGTAATCCATAGAGGGAATCCAAAAACACAAGAATAAGTCCATAGCCAGATGATCCATCCAAACAAGGAATTAAAACCATGAACCGGGTCGGAACCGGCAGACAGGGAACGGGAACAGAGATTAAAACCTTAACGGGACCAGGCGCTTCCAGGTCCCTGACTCGCATGGTGCGGAAACCAGATGCAGAGCCAGGATGAACGTCAGCGCCTGGCTTTTAAGGTGGGCTGGGAAAAGGGGTCAGGTGCACAGAATTAGGTCTAAAGTGAAAGGGCTGGAGCACCCTTAAGGAGGGGGGACTATAATCGTGACACAAAGGGTTTGAATACAAACAAAGGAAAACTATTCAGTAATAACCCTTCAGACCCCTGATTGAGAGGATACTGTACAGTCACATATTAAATACTGTAGCAATGAAATTAAACAGTTTTCAGCTCTAGGTCAAGATGCAAAAACAGCAAAATATGTGGATCATTTTACTTCCATTAAAGGGTTGTTGCATCTGTTCTAGAGTGCCGATGGCAAAAGGCTTTGCACAAAGGCACACAATGACAACATTTAACTTTTTTCTCTTAAATGAATTTTTCATCCCTAAAACCCACTTTGGAGTAATGTCTCCGCCACTAAAAGCTATGACTTAAGCATCCAGCAAAACGTCTTGTCAGTATTCCACTCTAAAACCAGTTCATTACTGCCATGTCTGAAAGACAAGGAAAAAATGGTTCGCTTCTGAACGACATTTGCTGCTTCCTGGGAGGAGTAGGCTTAGGATAATCAATGAATTATGCATGGAGGATGTCAAAAAAGAAAAACTAAGAACCCTTGATTTTTTTTCTGCTGCTTGTCTGTTGGCATAGGTATTCAGGCTCTGAATAGCCTGCGTATCATGTTCAGCAAGCAGTGATACAGCATGACTCAAAGAGCCTGCAGCACTAGTGCTAACGACCAACGCGCCAGGGATACGAATGTTAATTTTTTTTAGAGATTAGCAACAGCTACAGTATCTCACTCTCTCATTATTTCTGCACCCATCTCTTGATACACATCACCTACACAGTACCCCCCCTCCCTTTTATGTTTTTCTGCCTTATTTGCTTTTCCTTTCCATAGGAGACAAAACCCCACAGGCTTGCATCCTTGATTGGAGAACCTGGCCTAAAGGGTTTGATTTCATGTTCCTACCCAGCTCCCAGAGGCTCAGTCTTGGAAGAACAAAAAGAAAGACACCATAAGTAGAACTATTTTTGCCGGACATACCTGTATATTTTTTTGTTCAAGTATATTTTTTTCCTCCACACATTCGGTTTATTTGGGTCATGCTGTAAAATACATAAATAGAAGTGTCATGATGAATTTAATTGAAAAAAAAAACAACTCAGAGGGCCCTGCATTCTACAACACATCATACCTGTCTCACTTCATTAGGATTTTACCTTAGTTTTTTTCTGCATCAAAGCAATGTTTATTTTACTACACCGTATGTAGACTGATGTAGTATTTAGAGTAACGGATTGTCAGCATATTTATCACTCTGTCTTCTATTCTCAAAACACCATATGTACTACCTGTATATCACAATTGCTGTAAGATAACTTCATTTTTTTAGTAAAGGTGTAGTACATCTGAAGATTAACCAAGTATACCTTAGAAACTTAACTGATTTAATAGATACTGGGTACGTTCATGCTTGCTAGCACAGACTCTGCCTCCCCCAGACCATGAATTGGAAGAAATGGTTAGAAAATGGATTGATGGATGGATGTTTATGTTCATTCGTACTTCCTATCAGGAAACTAGAAATGAAAGTGGGTGTAATAAGGAAAAACATACAATTAATACATGTACAGTAGTAATAGACCAAGCAAGGCAAGGCAAGCAGACTGCATGCTAAAGTGCAACAAAACACCGTAGCACTCCTTCACACATTTTGAAAGATCTTAGGTATGTCCAATTTGATTTTTAATTGTAAACATACTGTAATTAAGTTTTGTGTGTATTGTTGTCTTTCACCTTATGCCATGACACAGATTGGACCCTTCATCTATGTGTAATATCTGCAGTATTCCAAACTTTTGTACTCTACCATTCCATTATGTTTACACTTTGCACAATGTATCTTTACAGTTTTGGAATGGTTTTGAATCAAGTCATCAGACAAATAGTATAGTTTTCACACTCTATGGGAATGGATAGGTTTTTGTTAAAGTCGAGTTTTCTTTCCATTATTTAATGTGAGTGATGTTTAACTGGCTTATTTGTGTTTCAATTCTACATTAAGATGTCATCCGAAAGTGTTTAAATTCACCTTTAAAGTGTATTTATAATAATAAAAATGGTGTTCACATAGCATAATATCTTATTTTGGTGCAAAAGTCATTGGCAAAATCTATTAACATAAAAATATCAGTTTTCTTTAATATCAGCTTCATTTTTAAATAGGAACTGTAAGAGATTGCTTTTAGGTAGAATAGTTTTTGTTTTACAGAGCTCAGAATCTGATTAACTTTATTTGCACTTCTGTACATGCCACTAATATTCAGCTCACCCTTTTAGCCTGTATTTATGCAGAAAATATTCTCTATTATTCCAAGTTCAGGACACATTCAAAGCAAGAGCCAGATAAACTCAATGAGTTTCCAAGTTTGCTTTGACCTTTAAGATTCTTCCATCAGTTCCTAAATGTCTACTGACTAAAGAGGAATAAAATTATCTCAAATCATCCTACAGTTCAGCACTACAGATCTGCCAGATCATAGACCAGTCTCAAGGACGAAAAGCAAGATGTTTTAAAAAAAAAAAAACAATGAAGAAAGCATAAGCAGGAAAGCACAGTGACAATGGGAAAGAAAAATCGTGACTTTCCAGAGCATACCTATTAAAAAGCAAACACAAAAACCCCAAGAACTAAAGATGGACCTATCAGACCAACATAAATGATTACATGATGCATAGAGTCTGGCAGATCAGTTGTAGGTTACCACAAAAAGTGCAAAAGCAGCTTTGCTTCTTTTCAGCTTTGCTAGCTTAACTGCCTGATAATTATTTTTAAATGATTTTAGAGTATTAAAAATCTTTTTGGGATCTACAGATATGTGTGGATCATCGATACAGATGGTGCTCTTGTATGGTTCTGCTTTGAACTTAAGACGTGAATTCAATATATTTGAATACATTTCTAGCATTAATGAAATTGTCTGAGTATAATTTACAGAACCATATGAACAATATTTCTTATTGTTAGGCAATTACTAAAATCCAAACCTTAAGAAAAATCTAAATCTGTCCTTTTTTAGTCTGGCTGAAGCCAGTAGATGATGGAGACAAAGTTTCCATTTTCATGAGGCATGCATGGTGGTGCAGTAGTTAGCATTGCAGTCTTGCAGTGCAAGGGCCTTGGATTCAAATTTGGACCTGGGGTGCTATCCATGTAGAGTTTGTATGTTCTCCCTGTGTTTTTGAGGTTTTTGTCAGGTGTGTAGGTTTGCTCCCACAGACCAAAGGCTAAATACCTTCTGGGAAAACTGGCCCTGGTGTACTGGTCTGTGTTTTCATATGTGTGCCCCCTGTGATGGAGATACAGTATCCCATCCAGAGTGCCGTCCACCGTGTGCACCATTGTTTGCCAGGACTGGCTGCCCTGCTACCTTGAAGATGCAAGGCGAAAGCAGTTAAAAGGTAGATGGATTAATTAAAGTAAGCGCTTAACAGCTTCAGCATCTGTAGCATGAAAAACTATTGAGGGAAGGTACTGGAGAACATATGTTTTATTTGCAAAAGCAAACAGATACAGATAATTTAGTTTAATGTGTAAAGAGCCATGAGGTTACCAAAACAACTCTGCTTGCCTTCACTGGGTGTGAAAAATATGACTGTTAAATGTGTTACATGACATGAAATTAGTCCTCATTAGGAGGAAAGAATAAAAAGTCAGAAGTCCATAGGAATGTATTTAGCCAGCAACAACTGTAACATTTCTGAAATTGATTTTAATCTTAATCTGAACACTACTCAAGAAAATAAACCTGAAACCAGTTTTAGAAGCAGTCAGGAAAACAGCTGCCCTTATCCCAGCTAGTGAAGATATTTACATGCATCAATGCCACATATCATTTTATCATTTTATTCTGTTGAATCTACAAAAAGAAGTTCTCAATTTATACAGTATGGTCTTTTCAACAACGTTAATGGTACATTGCATGGTCTTAGCATTCAAACAATCCTTCTTTTGAAGGTCAGCTTCATCCTCCTATCATGTAAAGATGTCAAGTAATAATGTACTAAGTGTTGAATTGCCATATAAACTGGGATTTTTAAAATGCATTTAAAATATGTATGAGGATGGAGAGGCAGTGATGTTTATTGAACTGCAAATGCAAACAGAGACCTAGATTCATTTGCAGTCTTTTACAATAAATCGAAGAACCTTAAAATTACCTTTCCTGAATGAAATATGCTCCATTAAGTTGTTCTTATGCATTTTAAACAGGCTCTCTGGTTCCAGAAGGAGTACATTAAAGCAGATGTTTAGAAAAATTAAATATGCAACATAAAAATGAATTTCTAATATGCCAACTACAAGGGTTGTGCAGTGGTGTGGTATCATGCGACAGGCTCAACCCCAGACACAGCCTATCTAAAGGGAATTAGAACTCTTACATATTCTTGCAAGTCTGAACTCTGACGGGAAGTGAGGTTCATGTACAGTGCTAATATGGAGAGGCTGCCTACAATTTTAAAGATCCGTGATATCATATATATCAAAGGAAAGTTTTTGTATTGATCTTTTTTTTCTTGATGGGTTTTAATTTTTTTTGTAAATGTGAGAAAAATATAAAAGAAAAAAATAGTAGAGAGAGTGAGAAAAAGAGAGAGAAGAAAAATAAAATAAAGAAGTCCTCCAACGTTTGGGGGTGGAGGTGGGTTTAGAAAAAAATATATATTATGATTTGCCGACTGTAGTCCACTAATATTTTATCAGGCCTTTGATGATTAAAGCAATGTTATCAGAAGGTGAACAATTTTAGAGCCTAAAAAAACCCTAGGCTTTACGAAAGTTAGAGCAAGACAACACAAAAGGTTTTTTCACATCTTGTGTTAAGTGGTTGTTTACCAGTGAACCTAAGGGGTTTGATTGGAGAGCTTCACAGAATACAGTAGATTCACTTCATCCAGCACTGAAGCAGAACTCCGTCTGTGAATGCAATGCTGTGTCAACAATTAAGGACTCAGCTCCTGCTCTGGAGAGGTTTTGGATGTCTCTTCTGGAGAAATGTGAGCAGGTCAAACAAGGCACTACCTATAACATTTTAACTACATGGTGGTTTAGCTGCTGCTGGTATAAAAGTTTTACTTTGAGACTGCTGAAAACACCCTATTTCAAGGTAAATATAGAAATATATATAAAAATGCTTTTATATTCTTTCTCCAATGAGAGGACTTTTGATTCAGGAAAGAACCTTGAGCACTGCTGACTCGAGTCTGCAGCATTCAGCTTTCTTTCTGTGGCTTTTGAAAAGAAATCAGCAAAAAACCTAAGACTCAAATACACAGAAAAACAACACCTAAAAAATTGCTTCAAGAGGAATTGAGACTAAAGGCCTTTGAGCGAACAGCTTTAATTATTTTTGTGGCAAGTTCTCATGCAGTGGCCAGGCCTTATCGTGGTGAACTGTCCCATACATCCTCTTCTGGCTCACCTTTGAGCTGAGCTGGACACCATTAAAACATGGAATTTTCTAAGACAGCTAATTAATAAAAATCACTGAAGCAATGACTCGTTTCTTTGGAGTCCAACATGTAGCCAATTCAATTCAGCAATTCAGTTATCACAATTTAACTCAAATTGTGGAAGATACTTTCCTTATTTTTCTACTTTCAAGATCAGAAAACATTCAACACTCTCCAACTCAAACCTAAAATTATTTCCTTAATTTTTTTCATTAAAATGTTATTTGTATAGTACTTAATTTTGAATACTTTTATTTACACTCTATATTACTTGGTCACATCATAATTTACAAGCCAACATTGTATCCACTAGACACTAAGGAACAATGAGATGTGATATCTTGCAATTTAGTTAAAAATATTTATTTTTATTTAGTTACCAAATTAAATCTTTTTGAGTAATTCAGTCGTATACACCTATCCATTAATTATAATTCATTGCCAAATTTCAAGTAACTAGCACACAACTATATATGAGCAAGGCTATGAGCAAGATCAAACTTTGCTACCTTACACACCTCAGTTCCCAAGTAGCTACGTTTGTAAGGGAATGCAACCAAACACTGGTGTGTTAGTGTTGTTCTATCAGTACTATTTTTATGAACATCGCACCCAAAGAAAAGAAAATCTTAAGGAAAGTGTTGAAAGAAATATATAAGCCAAAAAGTGAAAAAAATCCATACATAAACTTAGATGTGATATGATGCATCGATGAAAGCCAGTGTAGCAATGACATCTGTTGGGCACCACAGAGTTTACATTTATCTTTGTTGACTGTTCATACTATATACAGTACATATATAAATAGGGTGAAAATTAACATACGAAACTGCTAAATCTGTAGTTGGTGAAGCTACTTTGAAAACAGTTTCTAAAGCCGGGCATCCAATTTTGTAAAAAATAGAAAAAATGTTTTTGCAGTGAATTGAAGATAAGTCCAAGCATGCTATGATGTTAGGCTTTCTTCACCTTTAGCTAAGTTTACCTTATTGTTTGTAGGTTTGAAGAAAAAAGCCATTGACAACGGTGGCAACACGGCAAACGATTTAGAGTTTAAGGCTAGGCATGATTGGTTTGAACATTTCAAACTAACCGGATTTCTGCATAGCGCAAGAGTGAGGGCGATGCTGCATCCACTGAAATTCCAATGAATTCCTTTCCAAGATTTCCAATGTACTTGTACTTATGGCAATAAACGCCTCTACTTCACTCTACTATTCAGACTTTCACTCTAGCTATTCCCTCTACTACTCAGGAGAATATCACTTTCAACAAGTTTTCAATGTTGACGAGATAGTTTTGGAAACAAATGATGTCTCACACCATTATCTCGCAGGAGGAGAAAAGCGCCTAATGTCACGAAGCATTTTTCAGGATCCTTTTCAGACAGCAGAATCCGGAAGGGAGTGAATCAAACAGGGGGGAGAGAAGACTAGGAATGGGCCTAGTACCGTAGATGAACAGGGGGGCGCGTCGACGGTGCGCTGTTGCCCGGGGGGGGGGAGGCATGGCCAAAGCAAACAAGTCCAAAGGGAATCCGTAGGGTAATCCAGGGTTAGCTAAAGTCCAAAGCCGGGTAATCCATCATTGACAGACATGGTGAATGTTAAAAGCTGGAGCGGGATCTGGTGAAAGGTCGGGGAAATAAAAAGGGGTAACAGGGCCAGGCGCTCCAAGCCCGGGCATCAGAACGCCATTGTGAAGCCTATGCCGTCAGGTGTCTCCTGGACCCGCCGGTAGGCGGGCTTCCGGGCGTTCATCTTCCAAAGCTGAGCCTGGAATGGTGGGGGCGTCTGGTTTTTGTAGGGAGGGGCTGGAACAGGAGGCAGGTGCAAAAAATCAAGCGAAACAAGGAAAAGCCAGAGCGTCCTTAAGAGGAGGGGCTTACGATCGTGACACTTAAGGTCATAAAGTGTCTAAGACTGTTGCTCTGCTCAGTGGTAATCTTTACATTAACGTCAAGCTGAGACGTTTACTTGTTCACCTTTTGAAAAATCCTATGGCTTTGAAGGGAGAAAAAAGAATCATCTTCCAGTCATTTGCACTTCAAACCAAAAAAATATGGGTTACTCCACAAATATTTTTTCCTTTTGTTGAAAAATACAGTTTGCAAAACAACCTTTCCAACATGGCACTCTTGATAATAGACAATGCTCCTGGACATCCTTTTACTGTTGTAGAGTATGGTGAAAATGTGTAAGTTGTGTTTTTACTCCAAACACAACATATTTAATCAGACCTATGGACCAAGGACTTACAGTATATCAACATTTAAGGGTGTTATACTGTATGTACTGTAGTTGGTGATAAAAAAAAATCTAGTTGAGGGACTGGAGAGCAGCAAAAAAATCTCAGTTAAGAACTTACAGAAAAACAACAACATAAAAATGGCTGTGGAGAATATAGAAACTGCATGGGAGAAGTGCAAAAACAATGAATGTGGTGTGGAAAAATCTTCCACCTCAATTCATCCATGACTTTGAAGGCTTCATACCCATTATAAAAAAAAACATTAAACAAGACATAAAGCTTGCTAACAAAGCTAGATTTAAGGAGATCAATGCCAAAGATGTTCAAGAGGTGCTGGACTCCCATGCAGAAGAATGAAGAGCTTGATTCTTCACAATTTGATGCCGAAGGGTTGGATGTAATGAAGCAATGAAGCTGCCAAAAAAGATGGATCGCAATTCATTGCAATTCATTGTTACCAAGGCCTTTATGATAAAAAGATGTGAGAAATAAAAGATCAGTGTTATATTTTTTTTTGTCCGTCACTCCTTGGGATACTCAGGATTCAACATCAGGTTGGGGGCCTGTCACCGGTTTGAGGTTTGGCTCAAAGAAAATTAATTCCCACAAAGCAGTCTTCAAATGCAAACAAAACTGGATTTATTGCCATCAAAATAGGGATAAAGGGGGGGGACCCCTTCACAGGTGTACTCTCCACACCTTTCCTCCAAGGCACCCTCCTCCATACTGAGCTCTCCCAGTCCCTTTTATAGCTCCTTCTCTTCTAAGGACCATCCTCTTAAAGGGACTCACTCACATTTTCTTAACAGAGATGGGCAGTTTGCTGAAAATAAGTATTCAACAATCTAAAAGAACCTTATAAAGTTTAACAGAGTCATGCAACCGTGATATATTCGCTTAAACAAAACACCTTACAAAACATCGGTTATTTATAGATGGCTCACCAGTAACCTTTCCGTTTAAGATCATTTGTGTGATACTACAAACAGGAAAGGTGACTGGTGGCCATCTTGATCAACACAAAACAATACAATACAATACTCCAAATGGGGAAAACACTGCAGTGCTTTTAGGGAAACAACAAAAAGGGTAAGTATCATTCACACTTCATTCGTATCACATACACTCTCTCAAACATACCAGAAGGGTAGGGGGAAGTATTGGAGTATTTCACATGCAGAAAGAAAAAAATAACAAGCACTCTGTCACGGGGCCAAAAGCAAAGTCATGTGAGGAAGAAGAGAAAGAATTCCTGGTTTCAGAAAGTTGCTCTTCTCCTTCGTTACTTGCTGGCTTGCCACCACCACCTTGTTCACCATCTCAGCCATCGCCACTGCAATGTCCAAAACAACAATGACTGCTCTCTCGATCACCACCTCTTTCCTCTTCCTTACTCAATGTCAACTTTTGGGTGTTTTTGAATGAGCATTTATTTTTTATTACTACATAGTCTATGTACATTATCTAGGCTAATATGTTATTTTATAAATTATTTGATAAAACAATACTGTACATAGCGTATTACAGTTTAACATTGATTTGTGTTATTGTTTACAATAACTGGTATTTATGATAATTAGCAGTTTGCCCCTGTTTACGTGTTATTATTAACAGCATCTCTACTCTTCACGCTAATTTTGTTTCCTAGTAAAAATGACTTTTTGATGGCTTTTTAATTATTAATGGCTTAATAAAACAATGCAAAATATAAAATTACAGTATTACCAATTGATTTTGCCAAAGAAAGTTGACATAGCTCTCTTACCATATGCCAGCAACCATATCACTCTGCAACTCACAACTGGCAACCCACTGAAGCTAAACAGGTGTGAGCCTGGTCAGTACCTGGATGGGAGACCTCCTGGGAAAAACTAAGGTTGCTGCTGGAAGAGGTGTTAGTGGGGCCAGCAGGGGGCGCTCACCCTGCAGTCCATGTGGGTCCTAATACCCCAGTATAGTGACGGGGGCACTATACTGTAAACAGGTGCCGTCCTTTGGATGAGATGTAAAACCGAGGTCCTGACTCTCTGTGGTCATTAGAAATCCCAAGGCATTTCTCGGAAAGAATTAGGGTGTAACCCCGGTGTCCTGGTCAAATTTCCCATTGGCCCTTACCAATCATGGCCTCCTAATAATCCCCATCTATGAATTGGCTTCATTACTCTGCTCTCCTCCCCACTGATAGCTGATGTGTGGTGAGTGTTCTGGCACACTATGGCTGCCGTTGCATCATCCAGGTGGATGCTGCACATTGATGGTGGTGGAGGGGAGTCCCTATTATCTGTAAAGCGCTATATAAGTGTAAGCAATTATTATTATTATTATTATTATTATTATTATTATTATTATTATAATTATATAAATACAGTTAAAAGTTATTATATTTCTTGGATAAGTAGCACTAAAAATACTAAATATTTTTGGGTGTATTCTGAGCATTTAAGGGTTAAAATAGGTGTATGTTTTTGGTCTCGGGCATTATGATGTTTACCAATTATTGGTAATTTAGTCTTCAATTTACAAATTTTCTTTATATGGGGCTTTTTCAGCAACACATTAAGTTTGAAAATTGAGGGATATGTGTTTTTTTTATACCCTTTGGTTTGTAGTGATTTTGTTGGCAGTTCCACTACACATATTTGGCAACTTAAGTAATCTCCTATGCGTTTAGCTGTTTTAACATTTCTTTAGTGAAAGAGAGGCCCAGCTCACACTTTCTTAGATTACTTTTGGCAGCTATATTTCTGTTAACTACTTAAGCTTACAGAAAAATATAGATGTACAGTAATGTACAGCATGGAGTCAGCAGGCACTTATCTTCAATTTGGCATTGTAAACTGTTAATCCACTTGGTTCACTGCCATGACTCTCATAATGTCCACAAGTGTGTGTGGTCTGAATTATGCACTAATCAGGGTCATTTGATATTTTTCAAGCTGGGAGTCCTATAGTACCTTATAGCTCAGCTGACATTAATTGAAAAGATCATCTCTTGTCTATAGTCTGTAGTCTTCATGAAAACATTTACTGAATGTTTATGGAACACAAAACATTCAGAGCAAATGCAAAATTCAAAATAATTCCAATATAGTGTAATACACTGTACATTCCTTTCTTTTGTCAGCTTTTGATAAACTGTTCTTGGGTATTTTTTTTTTTAGCTAAGGTCAAATGAAATAATTGCATGGAACTAACTCAATTAACAGCAAGATCATTTCAATGTAAAGGTCTTTATAAGACCCAATGGCAAAACAGATAAAACAGCAATTCTGAGTAATATGTATTTGCAAATCGCATTAATGTACTGTGATAGCTCAAGCATATTACACATGTGAAGCATTTCTAACTTGTTAAAATTATTTGATGAAGGAATGGCACACAATTTTAGGTGACATATGGAATCAAACTAGCTGTGCAATTTGAAATTTTGTGACAACAAAGGTGGGCTTTCATGTAAAAGAAAAAGAATTGGAATATTTTAGTCAAGCAACAGGATGCCTCCAAAATTATGCTTTTTTAGTTTTGAACAAAGAAGATTGCGAGAACCTGATTCAAATATTCATAATCCTCAAAGACACTGACAGTCAACACAGCCTACAGAATGAACAGTGAAACTCAAACCAGAGACCACAATTGGGAACTACAGTACTGTAGATGGGAGTGCATTTAAAACTGAGAACAGGAGATGCTTTCTTACACACAGGGTTGTGAGTGTCTGGAAGAAACTTTGTAACCATGTGCTTGAACCTGATACCCTGTCTTCTTCTTCAAGAAATGGCTTTGGGTCAATTAACTACTAGCTAGCAAATGATTGAGATGATCCCAATGGCCTTCTCTGGTTTGTAACCTTTATAATGTACAGACATACAATATTAAGTTGTGTAGCTTTGTTCTAGTGGGTTGATGTTAGGCCTCTGGTATCTGATGTGCATGTTATTGAATGTTATAAACAGTTGTTTCTTTATCCAGGTGGAAGTAGTCGTATGTCAGCCCCAACTTCTCACAAGCTCTTTGTAAATCTTGTGAAATTCCTCGTCTACTCACTATTCTGCACTAAACCTGTGTTAAAAATTAACTTCCTGTTGAACTGGTGTTCAACTTAGTAGATACAGTATCATAGGTAGATTACATTTATTAACCATTTCAATTTCTTTTATATCACAGATACAAATAGAATCTATTAGTCCTCATTTTTAGTTTATACATTGCATTTTTAAGGTAAAGTAAAATAACCCACTAAGTCCCTTAATGCTTTTGAGCCTTATGTGAAACTAGTTACAACATGGTGAAGAGGAATTGGCTTGAATCCAACACAATCTAACAGTAATATGGCAAATGTATCTCACTATCGCACTGGATCTTTCAGTTTCCCAAAATGGACTTAGTTGACACCCACAATTATTTTTCAGTTGTAATTAGGTCAGACCATCAATGAAACAAAGAAGGCCACACATTGAAAATATTTTTTGAAACCTGAGCTGAACTGCGCTGGTGCATCTTACTGGGTAATCATCTTTTTCTTTAGTGCCCTCTGGCTTTGAAAGTGACTGATCCAGAAGATCAGAATCAGGACTGTCTGTGCCATTGACACACAGCTCCATCTGCACAAAAGCAACATGTTTCTTTGCCTGAAGTCAAACCCTTTGGGGTGGGGATTAATTATTAATCTAACTCAGCTCATGTATCACACAATTAATTTTTAATTAAATATTTTGTGCCATGTTATGTGCCTGATTAACCGGCTTTCTTGCTGACTCAAAAGTCTGTTTCAAAAAACATGTAATGGATGGAAGGCAGGTATGTTTCACTAGCCCCAGGATAGATTGAGATGAGGTCTCAGAACTTCAAATATCAGGCTCAGCTTTTGTTACCTCTCATTGTCAGTGTACTATTACACAGTGAAGGCTAAAACCTGTTAGTCAAGGCCATAACTGAGGTAATTGTTTTCATCTCCATAGCAACGGCTCTCATAGCAAAATATCAGCAAATGTAAAAGAAGGTTTACAGATCTACTAGTGTTTTATGTCTTTGGAAATGATTAATTAGCCATTTTATGCAAAATAACTTCAACAAAGATATGTGAGCGTGTGCAGGGTGGGTGGCAATCATGGGAAATTATCAAAATGGAGAGACTATAGATACTTACTGTAGGGCTTGAAACTTTAATTTATTTGCTGTATTTACCAGACTTCAATCTTTAAGTTGTTTCTGGAACCATATGGAGAGGAAATCAATCACTGAGCGCCTTATAAATGCGAATTTTATTCTGCAGCTCATGAAGCTCAAAAGCACTGACTGTGATTAGTGTGCACTATACTAATCCTCATTTAAGTTGCAAATAAATATTTCAGGACATACAGCATCTTGCACACGTACCTGTGAAAATAAAAAGTAAAAAAGAAGAAAAAATCTGAATTTGGAAAAAGACCTGAATAAAATCCCAGTGAAACCTGAACAATTACCATTACCTTTCAGCTTGAAGAACAAAGAGAAGCATGCAACTACTATTGACCTTGTTCCCAATCAGTAGGTGTTGTTATGAATTATAAAGCAAAGTCAACTCAAAGCTTAATGGTAAATCAAAATACACACATTCCTTTCATGAAATAGTTAAAGGCACAGTGGTTTAATTTTTCATTGTGATGTGTCTTTTAGATTGAGAAAATGTGGTCTCTTTACACTTTATTCAAGGTCATGAAAACTGGAAGATTATGGAGGTCATGCAAATTAAAGTAAATTAACCTCTATTCCTTTGCATTTTGCAGGTTGACCTAGCTGACCAGGCCAGCTGTAATCTAGGCATAAATTAGTTGAATTTTGCATTTGGATAGATGTGCCTGAGCAGTTGTCAGACAAAGTAAGAATGGAAAGCTGAAATTAAAGACTGAAAGCATTCAGATCCTGTAATTTTATTTAGGGTGTGGCTACAAGATATTTTTAAAAACCTTTTTAGCAAGGAATTGAATATCTTTTCAATCACTCATTCACCCTACCCATAATTTCCCAGTTTGTCAGAGGACAAGCCAATCAGGTTAAAGCTCTAATCCTGCAGAAGCACAATCTTTCCCAATACTGACCCTGAAGCTCCCCTGTGCCTTCTGATTTTATCCACTTGAGTATCTCTGAGTAATTAAGCTTATTGAGCTTTATTGCTTATTGAACTAATTGCATTTTACAAATTTCAACTTTTGAGTTGTAAGAGAAAATTAGAGAAGCATATTAACCCTGTGTTAGAAACAAGCTGGCATTCAAACAATGGGTCTATACAGCATTAAGTTATTATGTGAGTATTTAACAGTTTTCCACTTGGGTATACAGAACACATCATTAATTGGTAAGTAATTAGATGTTTAAAAAGTTGTGTGAAAGCAGATTTTTCAGAGGTAATACTGTACATGTACTGTACTGTAAGTGATTATTGCTGAAGCCGAGAGCTGAATGATAAAAGATTGATAAAAAATTGTTGATTCAATGGTAATGTTTAAGTTGAATGAACCTAGAAGACACTTATATCCTTCATAATCATTACACAACACTATAAAGCAACATGCATAAACATGTAGCAAAATTCAATTTCACATACTGTATTGTTAATATACCCAAACTACTATTTCCCACATTTGAGGCACATCAGCAGAAAGCCAGTTCTCAAGTACTTAATGGTCTGTTCCATCATTCTTCCATCAGGCTTCTGCAGGAACACAAACCAGATGGTATAGGTGTAATCAGGGACCAGGAATAGGTTACACTGTGGTAGTGAGATTTCATCTCTCTCTCAGCCCCCTTTGCTTTAAGAAATATTTTCATAACTTAACAGTTTTCAACGTCATTGTAGCACTGTAGACAAAAGTAAAATGAGCCTTTGAGTACCTACAGTAAGGCTGTACAACTGACAGTTTTAATTTTTTTCAAGTGGTTGTCCTTTTTATTTCTGATGACAAACTGTCCAATTTTTTCTTCTGCTTGTATTAAGTATCCCTGTTTATTAAGCCATTTTAGCTTATTAAACAAATTTAAAATCAGTGTGTTCCAAAGCTACAGATATATAAGTCATTCTAAATAGTCAGTGCTACCTAATCCTCAAGAATTAAGTTATTTTATCCTTGAATATAAGTGTTATTAAATGTGTGAAAGTAATGGATTTTTCAATGCATTTAGACTTTCATAGAGACATGTACAGCATAACTGATAATAAGATGGTATTTAATGTCACTTTCTTTTACATCATTTCCCACTGTGATACCAGTGCATCAAATTAGGTGAACAAATTCCCATTTAGCACATGGAATCGTGGTTTATATTGCTAGCTTACTTGTCTGTCTGGAAGTTGTCCGCAGGGCAGTTGACTCTGTTAGGAATGTAGAGCTGGAAATCAGGGGGGAAGGGGGAGCAGGTCTGGATTTTGAGTTAGGCAGGTCACCACCTGCTACCCACAATGCTGCCAGCACTCATGGGTGCAGGTGGCAATGCGTGTCCTGATGTTGTTGTGAAGCAACCTGGCAGTGTGTCAAATACAGATCTGTGAGTTGCTTTAGTTCCCAACAGGCACATGCCAAGCACCCAATTACATTGTAAGGTCATTCCTTCCTTCTCTATTCAGATCATCAGTGGCACTAATGCCCCTCATTCTAGGAAAAGGTACGGTACTTGGGGACACAGGCCTCTTCTTATCTTCACTGCCTGTTCTGCCCATTATCAGCACATTGTACTACATCATGATATGTCTGTTTCCATACTGAAAATGATATAATATGGTGACATCACCACATTTTTAACAGATTTTTGTAAGAAAAAGATTCCCCTTGTATCGTACCCTGATAGTTTAAAAAATGGTTTACAACAGCTTGACTTTAAGAAATGGAAGCCGAGACACCAGCACAAATGACAAAAGAGGAAAAAAAGTGAATAAAAAATAAATGTCGCAGGGTGGAAGTGAAATTTCAGCACAGCATAGAACTGTGAAGCTTCTGAAGCTGTTGTTTAGGAATCTTTGAAAGAATGTCTGCTCAAGTGACAACTAATTGAATATAATTTAAAAAATGGAACTGAAACTAAAATTGTGACTTTCATTTTTCAGATTTCATTGAGCAGTTACCACGCAATAGAAATTAGCTTTCCTAATTTCCTAGACTGCTAATGCGCTATGTATAAATAGTTAATAGTATAAAGTATTATAGTGTTCTAAGAGTTCAACTATAATTCCTAGTTATATATTGTATGTACAATGTTAGCACAGTTAGCAAGCATAATTTTTTTATGTTTTTTATAGATTACGTGGTTTGCAATTTTTTATTTTTTAAATTTTTCCTCTTAGAAACATCTTGTGAATATATAATGCTATTCACAGGGAAGTGAGGTAACGCAAAGTTAATTACAAGATATTGCCTCAGAAGGCAATACAAATACAAATGAAGTGCTTGTACTGAGACATAACTCGCACTTTGAGATAATATACGGAGACACTTAAGAAACGAGTTCTCCATGATTGGTGGGGAAAAGTGGTTTTATAAGATAACTCAGCACATTTTGAAATGAACTGACCTTTCATGCTTAACTGATTTATTTTGCTACTAGTCGTATAAAGGAACTGAGTATAACCTTTCATATTAAAAAAAAAATCTAAAATCTAATAAGAACCTTGCATGCCTTAAAATGTGTGCTGAAAGTCTGTAAAATCCTGTATCATAGAAATGAAAATGTAGAAATCTTTACTTTGGTTTTGTCTTCAAACATCACAAACAGATTTTAAATCCAATATGTTAAACATTTTGTGATTTCTTATTAGAATAAAACATTTTTTTTTTTGGCTGGGGGTTCTTACAGGATTTTCTGTTCCTTTATCAATTCATTTTACATGAATGAAGCAGGGAAAGTGAATCAGTGATTAAAAGCAAAAACATTACGACACATCACTTAACAATTAATTCAATCCTGCACACTTAAAGTACAGATTTTAAAACCCTAAATGAATTCAGATGTTGTACATCAGCTCAAAAGCTATTTTGTTACTTGTGTTGTAGTAAGAAGCTTCGCTTTGTGAAATATTGAAGAGTGGCACTGAAAGCATCCTTTATTATTTAAAAACAAAGTCCTTGTTCAGAAATAAAAAAAATAGCTTTATTTAATAAGACATGGAGGTCTGCCTGTGTAACACTGATGCTTCCTTTTGATACAGTATGTTTGACGTCACCTTAGAATATAAGCAGATGATGCTGCAGTTTAGCATAAGGCAGGGGACATGTTGGATTAGAGAATGTTAATCTACTTTAAAATATACATTACAACATAGAAATTGTATTTCAACATTTAACTGTAGATTCAAACAGGATTAATCTAAAATTACTTTGTCCCTCTGTGGATTAATTCTTTGTATTAGTAAAAATTAATGCCATTTTAGACAGCAAACTAAATGTTTTTTTTTAAAGTGCTTTTTGGCAGTAAGTTAAGAGAATGCCAGAAAAAAGCTTTTCATTAATCATTAATTTAGTATTTATACACTTGTGTCCTGTCAGCATATGTTTGCTCACAATTCATAGAGAAGCTTGTATGTGCTCTGGATAACCTGAAGTAGAGAGCCTTGTGTAAATGAAAGGTAAATTAATGCTAATAATACCATTATCTTAGTGAGAGTGGATAAGATATATAATTGTGAATTGAAAATTGGACTTGATATATTACTTTAATATGGAAAAAAAGATGCTGAAATAGATATCACTCATACCCATAAATCTTATATGCAGGAATATTGAGAAAATCTTCTTCACTTGACCTATTTTTTTATTCAAATTACATTTTCTGAAAGTGTTTAGTATATACTATAATTTGGCTTCTATCTCTGAACTGAACTACTAGAAGTGTATGGTTCTTATGAGGCTGTAGTTTTAATAAAAACCTCAAAACTATAGGCATAAACAAGCTGACAGTATGCAGCGATTGTAAAATCATGGGTATTTACTTTCTGATACTGTTACTTAGCAACAGCTAGTATTAATATGCTTAGTTCTATGTACTGTAATACAGTACATTGAATTTTCTAGTCTAGTAAATCTTTTGGTCAGCTTGTGTACTTATTTGCAAAAAATGCTCCTCCTGCCATACAAAGAACACAACAGGTTCTGAATATAATATTGGAGTGAAATATCCAGAGATCTGAAAAACTGTGCCCTGGGGAAAACATTCTTTGAAGTAAAAGAGAAAAGATAGTTCTGCGAAAAAAAAAATATTTGTGCTTCAGCTGCTGGCATCATTGTTCCCTCTTCCTTTAAATTAAGTCTGAAGTAAACCCACATTCCCAAAATAGTGAAGGATTTTAGAGGTTTAATAAGCTACCTCACATTGCTATTTTAATTCTCAGTTGGCTAACTGTCCTGTAGCTGACAATTAGTGTTCTTTAACAAATGAGTTAAAAAAGATAAAGTCAGGTCTTTTCTGTGAAAATGGGCCTGCAGTTTGTCTTCTGTTCCTTCTATGAATATACAGTCTTAAAAAATCACAATACTTTGAAATCGGCTTTTAAAACAACAGATTACGGTCTCCTGACAAACTGCAGAATTAGTTTTTGTTGTTAGGAGACCTCTTTGGTAGGGTTTCCTAGTTCTGATCTTCCTGACAGCAGTACCTGCAGATTTGCATTCCAGGTGTTTACTTACTGTACTTAGTTACTTAAGTGAAACATTGAACAAATGATTAGTTTAATATTTACATTTCGGCTGCTAAAAATAATATATTTTTTCAATGATATAATTGAAAAACCATGGCATTCAAGATGCTATTCCACATAGAGACTCTAAATTTAAATAGAAAATCCTACTGAAGTACTTAATAGTAAAATATAATTCTACCATTAATTATTAAATATTGCTGGTCTATCAAAAAATGAGAATAAACTTTCAACATCTGGAGGCAATTATAGCTGCACTATGTTACAGGTTTTTATAGGACCTATGAAGATATGGGATTACTTACTACCTCTCATCAGAAGACCCCAAATCCACCATCAGTCTTTATTCAGTAACTTTATGAGGCATGAGCGATCTCCTGATTTTTGTTTCTTCATCCAGTCACTCTCCTCAGCCATCTAAATGGACACATTAGTTACAGCTTCTGTTACCTTCAGTGATGCACCAGATAATAACCATGCATTATATACAGTAGGACTCCTTACAATCAGGTTACGTCTCATTAGATAACACACTGAGGAAAGGGCCCAGTTAGTTCTCGGTAGCCTTGGCACATACTGTACCATGTTCTGGACACTTGTCACTGCTTTGCATAGGATAGGACAGTGTATTGATGCCAACTGCAAATCAACAGATCATTTTAAACATACTGCAGTCTGAGTAACCCCACTGTAGAAGAGTGCTGTCTTTCAGTATAAATATAATTGGTATGCACTAACATGGAAATTGTACAGAAAGGTAAATGGTCAATGGTAAATGGTGGTCACATAAATCATAGAATAAACATTGTCTAGAAAGGTATTTGTTTTCAACACAGAGTACTTACTGAAGGTAAACAATTTTAAAAAAAAGAAAAAAAAACAGGATACCTAACAAATGGAAGAAACATCAGGAATGTTCTTACTTGCAGGTTTGAAAGAGTTAGTACACATCAGGCTGCGAAATCACATGGACAAGGTGCACTATAATCTCTTGTAAAAAAGACTAACATGCTTCACCATGAGTGCCAGGTTAAATACTCTAAGCCCCAACCCTGACTCCTTTCATTAGATACGAAACCTCTGTTTTAATTAGAGGTGAGACATCTTCTGTCATCCTGACTGAACATGGTGGAACAAACAGAAATGACAAAACTGAGCTGATTGTCAACAGGATTCACAACAGGCAGGACAAATACACAACAACCATTACAATAACTCAATGACAATATTTCTACCAAACTAAAAGCACAAAGAAAGTGACTTTTCCTACAAACCAAGAATAAGTGAGCAAGTGACCCAAAAGATAACAGAGGTCATGTGGCAAGAGTGTGCACAGGTTCCTGGTTAATAGCCTAATTTGTGGACCACCACATATCAAAGTGCCTCATCAGCAAGAGAGACAATACAGCTGGAAGGTCTAACTGTCTGGGCTGTTTGAAGAGGAATGTACTGTAACTAAAGCAACAGAGGTCATTAAACAAAAGCATCTGGCTCTGGTTCATTTAATGCAATGAGCTGAGCATTGGGATTTACAGTACAGTTTTTATCCTCCAGTTTTTTTATAGGCATAATGCTCTATGGTTCATTATGTAAATCTGAAAGTTAACAAAGCTTTTACACCAAGATCTTAGACTAGAGGAGGGGAAGGCTGATCAGATGCATTTCAGTCCAACTTCTGTTAAGGGGTTACTATTTTTGTGCCTTGACAGACAGGGCCTCATCAAGGATTCTGTTTATTGTGACACCAAGGTGAAGTTCCTGTTGTGTTATCTTTGTGTGGAAGAGAGAAATTTTTGTTTTTTTCTGATTTCGGTAGAATACATTGCACACTGAAGTCACCATGTTGCTCTAGTATGCTTCAAAGAAGAAGGTACTCATTGCAGGGATTGTGATGTTTACAGATCACATTGTCTCCAAAACAGTAGGATTTAAAACCATCCTCCCTGATTCAGTACCCAAAACTGGATTAGACTTTGTAGCTATTTGACCTCATCCTGTAGAACTTCGCTTCCAAATGTTATTGTATATCTATTCTTAGTGCACTGAAGCTGTTATTCATAAAGTCACCTGAATGTAACGCAATTTGCAAAAGGACTTTTAAAATTAGAATCTATAAAAAACCTGGATAATTTTAAATAAAAAAAATAGAATATGCATTCTTAATCCATCCATTTTCTAACCACTTCATCCTATCATGGCCACCCTATCCTGGCAAGCAACAGGCACACTCTGGGCAGGACACCAGTCCATTGCAGGGCAGACACATAGACACAGAAACCAGGACCAGGTTTCCCAGAAGCCAATTAACCTATAAGTACTGTATGTGAAACAAGAACACCCCCAAAAATTCTACACCAACATGGATAAATCATACAGACTCCATTGAGACAGAGCCCCAGGTCCAAAACTGAATCCAGGGCCCAGGGTTAACTGCACCACCATGCTGTTGTGCCACCCATCATTCTTACACATACAGTAACACCAAAGATTAACTATTAATAATTTGGTTTTACTGTTAAAATGGTATTGTTCCCATTGTAATATCATGATGCAATAGAACATGCTCTTATAGAATGCTTCCACTTTTCACCCAAGGATAGCTGTGGCCTAATCGATGATGATTGATGAAGACAGGTCGAAACTTTAACTTAATAAAATGTTCTTTTTAATAAATAGTTCAGTATAAACCTAAGCTGTATTGTACTGTACAGTTATTTGTACCTTGACACCATCTTCTGCAAGTTTAGGCTTCAGCAATAAAGGCCTTACCTTGGCAGTCTTCCAGCACATGTGTCAAAAATGTCATAAATGTGCAAACCTGTGGTGACATATTGTTACTGTCAGAATTGCGGGTTTAATGTTCACTAAGGTGTATTGCAGTGAACTGTGTTCTCTACAATGAATCAAGCACCAGAGGGCAAGTAAGGAATTTAAATTCAAGTAAATCAACATACTGTATTAGCAGCTCAGCCGGTTTATGCTTATTAGTTTATAGAACCTGTGGGAGTGAGCATGACCCATTGTCTCCTACGAGAACCTTGGTCTGTGACATTTCTTTTTTTGGTGTTTAATTATGAGAATATTCTATGGTGCAGTTTTGTATAGTTTTAAACTTTACTTTGGAAGGGCCTTGTGCCCTCTGGCTTTTCAAAGTTTTTACAGGGTAGCTAGGAATACCTAAAGATGAAATTTGCAAAATAAATATGTTATTATAGGACTTTAAGTTATTGGAAGGCCTACTTAGCTCATGCACAATCAGCTGTAGTGCCAATCAGCTGTGAAAAGTGTATTTATGAAAACATTTTATAGAAAGACAAGGTGTAGATAACTACTGAGACTGTAGAGGTTTCACTTAGGGAGTCCAAAATTAATATACAGTAGAGTATTCATTATTTTTTAGTGCCCATCACAGGCAGTAGAAAGTCAGTGACCCTGCATTGGAGTCTGTGAACTAAACTTCCTTATTTTAACCAAAACTATTTTGAGCAAAATACTCAGGAGCCTTGGTTTCGTTCTACACAGGAAAGCTGCACTATGTATCAGCACATAAAAAAAGATAAACTTATTCAGATATTGCTTACCAAATACCCCCAACTTTACAAACCAGCTGCAGCAATTAGCATTTAGCATGCAATGTACTATTTACAGATTGGAGGATAATGCTGTAGTGTGGCCCCTAAGGAACAGTTAGAATGATTCAGCTTCTTCTATACAGATATAAACATTTTAGTTTCAATTTCTCTTTTTTATTATGGACTTTAAAGTAGATAATTTTGCTTTTACATAAAGGTATATATTTTCTATTCTGCTATGACATGCACATTGGTGACAGTGTGGTTAACACTGAGCTTCAGGGATCTTGGGTTTGATCCCAGCTGTTAGAATAGGTCTGTGTAGAAATTGCATGGTCCCCCTGTGCTTTTGTCATGTGCTCTGGTTTCCAACCATCTTCCACTAAACTATGGGAGGCTGGAGGGGATTTTGTGACTGTTGCAGTTCCATGCGGGCTTGTACCCTTCGCCGCTCTATCTCACCCATTTCGTCCCGCAACACCTGGGGCCCGAACCTGGGTCTCCGGCGTAAGGCAACAGGGAGCCAGTCGCATGAGCTAAAGGAGACCTCCCTCAGCCCAGGCAGCTGAGGTCCCTGCTACACCCAGGGAGGGCGATGACATCACCGTGTCTGAACAAGCTCCGCTACAATTTCATATGTGTGACCTCTGCAAATAGAACAACATGAGCACAATGGACTGAAAGCGGTCGTGTGATATCTGACTGTAATACGGTTTCCGACCGATGTGTGGCCAGGATAAGAAATTAATCTTCTCCGTTACTAGATGGAGAATCCAAAGTGACCTTTGGGCATGGAGTATCAAATGTCACTTCAGTTAACATTACGAATCCACAATACATTTATTGCAATTTAATACCTTTAAAGACAAAAGGTATTCGACATGTTTATGTGAATTTGGTACCTGGAGTCTGAAGAGTACAGTATACGAATAGAATGAAGGACAGAGTTTCAAATGACTAGGTGCTGAAAAGTTTCGAAAACATGTCAGTTTATAATAGTTAAATCATTTTTACCTTGGCTATTCTTCTACTTACTGTATGTCCAGAATTTTTTTTCTTTTTAAGGAATGTTCACTAAACACAGAGAAGCAATTGCTTTTTTTTGCTAAATAGGAGTTATTCCAGTTACTGTATACCGAGAAGATAAGCTTGAAGGCTGGGCATAGGAACAATAGTTTTAATTTACTGTACTTAGTAAAATGCAATTTACATTTTCATTTTTTTCCCAGAGCATTACTTCTATCCTGAGCAGTGCCATGCTTTCTGTTAGGAAAAGGGTCAGCACCTTGGACAGCTCTTTGTTTCCTCATAGTGATGTCCTAACATACTGTGCAAAACTACTCTTGCATCTAGTTAGAATTAGCTTGGGGGCTCTGAGAGCCTCTGCCAGGAGAGCAGACTGAGCTCATGTTTCTCATCCTGTCCAGGGCAGTTTAGGAGTCATTGCTGGACAGCTAAGTCCTAAGACAACAGACATTTCGAAACTGGGCAGTGGATGCATACAGTAATTTAAAAAAAACAAATCCCTTTGTAAAGAAATAAATATACAGTGATAATAAGCAAGAGCATACCATTCGTGTACTTTAGAATTTTATACTTCATAATTAAAATCATAATTTATTATAGTTTTATTATTGAATTTTAAATAATTATCATTTTATGTTAGTATGTACTGTTACGCTGCTTTTCTAATATTTTAATTACAAATTTAAAACAAAACTGTATTGAGGGAGTGTTTCTGTCAACAAATATGTTGTGATTTATAGGAGCCCAGAATCTTAACCACTGCTCCACACAGGTGGCATTAAGCCCTTCTTGATCTTGTATTTTTAATTCTGTTAGCATGTGATGTAGAGCTATAGCCAGCTGCAGAGCAGGTACAGGAGCCTGTGAAGTACTTGGGGACTCCATTACATAACATAATCTGTCGCTATATCCCTGACACCTACACAATCTACTCTCAGGAGAAAAAGATTTATAAAGACAGCAATCAATGAGGCCCTTGAGGGGAAACGTACCATTTTATGGACCAGTTTACAGAGAAGGCACTAACAGAGTTACCAATTGCACTGCAAATGGTTTAATCATGTCTCATTTCCCATGGCTTAATAGTATAGTGAGGGCAGGTGTCTGATATCAGACAAGCAGAGACGGTAAAATCGCTTCAATCCAAAGAGCCTAGAACTGTATGATCCCCTGAAGACCTGATTGAGCACTCTGAGTTGTCCAACATTCTTAACTTCCTTCAAACAATCACAATTTAAAGATGAGACAAAATGCAGACGTTTATTCACATATACAAGGTGCTCCTACTGTAAGTTGCAGCTTTGGGATGGATTGAAATTTATGCAGCTTAATTCTTATATAAAAACATACAAATCAAAAAGAAAAACATGACAATGGGCTTTCTGTAAATGTCCATTTTGGTACATTTCAGCATGCAATTGGAGCTTTGTCTTTTTATCACAAGTAACATTTATCACCCAGCACATACAGTACTGTTTTATAGCTTATTTTATGTTCTAGCAAATTAGTCATCTCTTTGTTGAAGGATAGTATATATCTAAATTGCTGCAATTTTTCTGTAGATAAAATCTTCTAGTTCAGCCTTCATTAACAATTACATATTCATTCTGTCATGCAATTGGCAGTAACTGAGCTTCATTTATAGCTCTGATAAAGTCCCTTTTGGTAGCTGATTTATGATTTGAATATTATACTGAAAAAACTTCAAAGATTACTAAATCAGGAACATTAAATGCCTTTTTTATTTGGTTTCATTTTGTTAGGTTTTCCTTAAGGTTTAATTACTTTGACGCACTCATTCTTTAATACTGTAAATGGTGAGCAGAGCTTTAACGTTTTCAGATTTAGTCAACAAGCACTCAAATGGAATATCAAAAGACTTCAAAATACCTCCAAGATCTCCGATATTAAAAGTTTTCATTTGGAGGCTGCATTTACATCGTATAAGATTAAATTTGTAATTTGTCTGTAAATGAGCAGACTATAAATAAATCACATGGTCTTACCTTTAGCACCAATTTCGAAACAAAGGTAATCAGGGATGAAACATTAAGCTTAACACTGGGCTTGCAAGAAACAGAATAATTCCAGATGATACCAGGTGTTTATTAAATATCAGATTGGGTCTATAAAAGGGCATATTCAGAGGCAGAGACTGCCGACAGCTGAAGCTGTGAATAAACACAGCAGTCAAGGTCTTGGAATAAATCTGCATTAGAGAGAACAAGACAGACACTGGTCCTAGAGCTGCTGTGTGAAATCTCTTGGTCTGAAATATTTTGAGATATGCAGTCTCTTAGGTCAGCATGATGTATGAAAGACAGAAATGCTTTTGTCAGTGGTTTCTAAAGAGCGCTTTGCAGATTCTTTGCTGTCCATGCTTTAGTTTTATATTAGCAGTAAAAAGTCTATTTACTGTACAAAGTACTCTTATCCCAGAAGTTTTGAAGCTCTTCGTAGAAAGTTACTAAAAGATCAAGAAATATCAGCCAGTTAAAGCTAAAAACGGAAGAAAAAAGATATTGAAACACATACACACTGCACTCAATTTTAATAAATATAGTCGAGTATTTTAAACATGTCAAACATACTTCGAGGTAAAGTGAAAATCAACTAGAAGATTATCAAACATACTGTATCTATAATATCATATACAGTATGAGACCTTTTAACTTTTAACTTCATGCTTGGAAAATGTAACCATCTATCACTCACTCACCTCAAAGCAAAAATAATTCCATGTTCACTGCTTTTTAAAAAAAAACATTTGTGATTTAATCCTGCTATGGCACAATAAACTAAATTTCCTGGACATGTTTCCTTCATGTTATAAGGTTTTAACCTTCAGCTGTTTTATTCCAGAAAACAGAGTGGCTCTGGTATTCCTTATACTGTACGTGTCCTGTGAGAATCCCTGTCACTTTTACTGAATAAAATCTATGTGAAATGCTTTCATCAAAATTAAGTTTCGAAACATTATGAAACAGGGTAGGGTAGGGAAGAGTGCATTCTGAGCTGACAAGCACTAAATAAAAAAACAGATAAACCTCTGAAGGAGGTATTGTTACCTCTGAAAACACAGGCACATTTGTGTGTATCAGGTAAGCTACCACATTGATAGTCTATCTTTGGATATCTGCCTGTTTATTTTGTGGCATTACTGGGAGAGAAATGTCACTCCACTATCTCAATTCAGCTATTTAGCTAATACAGGTCTCAAGGTGAGGGGCCTGGTAGGCTTACCTCCACCGCCACCATCTAATATGACAGAACAGTTGTCATACAAGAGTAAATGACTCTTAAGGTTTAAACTCCTGCACTTTCCTTTGAATTTAAATAACAAATTGCCTTTGCAAATGCCATCCTAATAGTGTGTATTTCCTCTGTCTTCACAGAGATCCTTGCTCCAGTATTGCTTTATCGTGCATCTAATTTTCACCTCTAATTTTAGGCTGTCAGGCACCCTTGTGTTCTTGAGATTTCAGGCAAGACCTAGCGGCTGCTGTCCTGGGAAGGGGGATTACACTGCCTCCTGGAAACGATTAGTGGGAAAAGAAAATACCGTATAAAAAGAAGAAAAAAAAGGGGTGATAATGAGAAGGATGATATTCTTCCCAGTTCTGCACATTTTGGATTTCCCTTTATTATAGATCGATCCTAGCCCTAATTAATTTGTTTGTCTTGTTATGTTTACTATTGCACTTGTTCTTTACAAATACTATTTTGAGTTCCGTGTGTTGGTTAGTTAAGTGACTTTACAGCCTATGGGGTTTACTATATGTTAAGAAAAAGTGGATACTTGTATTGTTTTGCCTTGAATATCTGACAATGCTTTGTGTATTTTATTTTTTAACTGTTTTTTTTTTTTTAGATTTCTTTATCTGCCAGTCCATGCAACTCCTTTCATGGCATAACAGCTCAGCACAAATAACTGCTTTACCCAAAACAGAACAAACTGAATTAGAAGCAAAAGCTGAGTCCTTTACCTCTGAAGTAATACCTAACTGTTTTAAAATAGAAATTGTAGTCTGATTGGTATTGTGTTTAACAAGCTCACTTAAGGAAATCTGCTGCCATTCATGACAGAACTTGAAAGCACAGTTTGATTTTTTTTCTTTCATCATGCTACTCATATTGTTGATAATGCTTATCCTATGCTTTTATTCCTGCTTTTTCCCTAATATAGAATCACCATTTTTTTTCATTACTGTATATATCCAACCTGTCTCACTCTTTAGTGGACACACTGCAATGATCCCTGTACCCACATGGGAAGGATGAGAAAGTGCAGGCAGGCTCCTCTGATTCACCTGTTGAGTCATTTATCTTTGCACACTTCACAGGCTCTATAGAAAATACTGCCTGGAAAAAAGATGAGTACAGTATCACATTAAACAGAATGATGAACCTTTAACCAGAAGTCAGGAGGCCTGATGGGTCACTGCTAACCCAGGGAGCTGAAAAATACCTGGCTGACTAATTCTTGCCTTTCTCCTAGTGCCAGAGAGATCTATACGCACAACTGGTCAGTGGGCTAGTGATGTGATCCAGTCTGCAGATCTTGGAGTTTAATCTGCACTCGTGAGCCTCACCTGCATTGTTTTTAAAGAGTAACTTAAGGAACTTTTGTATTGTATAAATTTGCTGCTTGGGATTGATGCAGCTTGTCTTAACATGGAGAGGATAAAAGTTTGTCCGTACCGTCCTTCCCCTTAATGCGATCTGCCAATCAATACTGTACATATAGTAACTGGAAAAGGTAGTGTGATGTGTGTAGTTCAGGTACACAGATAATCCATTAGTAGAACAAGCAAAAATATTCAACAATAAGAGACTGTATTTATCACCAGAAGCTGTACAGCATAGATGAGCCCTGGCCCTTTCTGAAAGGTCATTATGCCCAAGTAAAAGACTTCAGGAAAGCCTGAGGCTACACAGTTTTGTTTAAGCAGCATTAGAAATAAATGTTGGGGGAAGAGGTTGTACATCAATTCCCAGTTGGCTGGAAAGAGCAGAACAACAGGATTCACTTTTCTTCTCTTCAGAGTTTAGAATAGCATGCAAAGATATTGTACCACTGAGACATAATTGTTTATTTGTGATTCTCATTCAAATGTACAGTGTGTCACATTTAATTCTGATGATGCTTTGGCTTGGCAAGCATTCTAGATGGAGATCCTTTAAAAATCTTGCATATTTTTTTCTTGTTAGGGACATTACTTGTTTTACTTTAAAATAATGAATATTTTGTATGTATTTTTAGAAGCAGACTTGACATCATAGATGATACTAGAGAATTTTGGCATATATCAAATTGAATTGTGGCACTGATAAAAAAAATGGTAATGTTTAAGATAATTCCAGTAAAATAGTAACCTACAGTAAATTATCTACTGTATTATATTAGATTCAGCATAGATAATATGAACTTTGCTCTAAATCAATAACAAATGAGCAATAATAAGCTAGTCAAACCAATATTCTTTAAATGGTACAGCTAAAGATTGCACACAATTGCCCCAAAATGCTTTGTGCATGTGCCTTTTTTCACTTTATTTCACTTACATTAAACAGTTCCCCTTTAATGTAAATGTACTGTTAGGCACTTATTTGTTCATTCCACATAGGTTGTAGTAGCTGGTGGCTATAGAACATCACTAATATGAATAATGAACAAAAAGGTGTTTTTAATATATTTTGTGGTCATTTACTTATGAGCTCCAGTCAATTAAGTAATAAAGTGTATGCTATTGCCAATTATCGCTTTTAATCCTGATTTATTAAAATGTTTACCATTTAAATTAGGACTAAAACCAACTTCAAGCTTCAAGGTACTGTAACTTCAAGCATTGCATCTGTTCCACTTTGCAGCTGGATTTAAAACATCTTGCAGGATCCCTACATGAAATAAGGGAATCAAAGTGGATGTTACACCTGTTTAAGATTACATTAGAGATAGTGAGAAGTTCAGGATCATCTTTTAAAACAGGAGTTATTCACTTGCGATTTGGAGTCAGTTAAAAATGTAATTGCATCTAACCTTGTTCGTTCTTCTAAAGTCCGAAATAACTACTATTCACTTGGTATATTGCATGCCATTGTGCCACCATGCAAATACTATTCAAATAAATATTGATTTAACACTGAAATAAATACTATTTTGAGATGTTTTATCACTACAGTAGGTTAGAATGGCCTGCCAGCAGGTTTTCTAAAATGGAATTCTTCCTGTCTGGGTAATAGCAACCAATTAGGGAGAAAAATGACAAAAGGTGCAAGTTTCAAACAAGCTGGAAACGGGAGTAGAAATTTGCAATTAAAATGAGCTCATTTTGCTTCTGTGTATGTGATGTTAATGCCAACAGTCTCTTAAATGCTACTTCTTTGGTAATTTTGCTGTAAAATGACACAAACTGTTCACCCTTTTATACTAGAGTATGGAGACAATTCTGAATCCAGATAATACAGTTGGTGCTCATTGCAAGTTCGTTGCATTTCTTCTTGTTTAATCATCTTAGTATATTTTAGTGTTATGTTCAGTTCTATGTGAATAACTGTATGCACTGATCTATTTTCTTTTTTCATAGACAATATCAGCTGAATCTTCTACGATAGCACACTGAAGACAGTACTATCAAGACAAAAATAAAATGTTAGTCAAAGTAATCTAGAAAACAGCACAATATAAAAATCCTGGATCTGACAGTAGTGATGTTCAGATGTATAAAAATGGCAGGATGGGGTGTGAATATTTGTCAATGTGACTCTTTTCAAAGCACAGTTCAGATGTATGAAATCCTCTTGTATCACAGCTGTTTTAATATTTATAGTAAATCATTTGTTCAGTTTGGAATTTCAGCCTAATGATTGACTTGATTGTTTTTTTTTTACCCATCTCACTATAGTTTTGTAATAAAAATTCAGATCAAAGAAGAGCTTCACATGGAAATGAGAAACATATGTACCATAAGAAAAGAGGAGCCCGTTTTAGCCATTTTGTAGGGTAAAGGACATTGTAATTTAAATCGATGGCCCTTTATAGAAAAGATTGAAGATTTTATTCCAACTGAAAGAGAAAGTTTGCATTCTGTGAGCAGTGGTGGATCTGAAATACACTGGCCGTTATTACTACAAGTCGCCTAAGGTCTGCAACAAATCTGAGAAAGGAAATGCAGTTTCCTCGTGTACAGTAGACTGGAATGGGCCAATTGGCAGCACAAGTGCCGAAACTGAAATGGTTCACATAGTGAATGAACATGAGGGAGGGGTATACAGGTACTCGGTAGGTAGGCAGCATTGGTAAGTTAAATGGAATAGGAAGGTTGTGATTTGAAATAAATTCTGGGTGAGAGTCTGCTTTGTTACCTTTTTATGATTTTATGAGGTTATGATTGTTGTTACAGTATATTTACCTACAGTAGCAATGCTGGTTTCCATTCTATACAGCTGGGGGGCAGCTGGGATAAGGGACCTCACTCCAGAGTACAGGAGCAGTGTCTGAACCTGGGATGTGAACGTATTATAACTGTCTTTTACACTATGCTGTGCCACCCCTTTATTTACATATACAGTACATTAACAAAAAAACACGTATAATGCTTGAAAACCTACTCCCAGCGGATGCCGACCAGAAGTGGCCTCATCCTCACCTGTATCAGGAATTTGAGAGTCACACTTGATCCTCTCCTGTCCTTTGAGCCCCATGGGATAAATGTAATAAATTAAGATATTTTTTTCACAAAAAAGCCCACGTTTGACACTTTCTATCGTTGTGCTGAGTACCTGATTTATGCACTTGCAGTAAAACGTCAAGGCTTGGTTTGTGTAACTCTTTACTCGATGGGCTTCCTAACACTCTTCTCGCTAAGTTACAACATGTCCAAAACTCTGCAGCTAGACTTCTAACTCACACCAGACCTTGGCAGTACATCATTATTACACTTAAGTCTCAGCATTTATACTCCTATAAAGTCATATATTCAATATAAGGGCTTTAATAAATCTGGCTCCATCATAAATCGCTGAACTCCTTCATGTTTACTTTCTCTCCTGTAGGCCCTGTTCAGCTGAGGCTGGTCCTTTTCTCACTGTACCTAGGACTAAATCTTTTTTCTGTCACTGCTTCTTTGTTACAGAATGCCCTTCCTCAGACACAAGAAACAAATTCTTCAAACTCTCCACTTTGATTCTATCTGTACGAACTTGTACCGTATGTTCTTGTTTATTTTTTTCTTTTCTTTTAAATTTTTACTTTTGTTTTTAGCCTTTTGTTTATCTCTACTGTATAAACTGTGCAAGTGAAAAAGGTGCTTTATAAATACAAGTTATTTTTAAAAATAGTATAATATAATAACTTATCATTTACTATCATATGTGTAAAATTAAAAACTTTGCTTTATTAAATGAATATTTTACATAGGTTCTCATCAAGAAATAAATCAATAACATGTCTCAGGCAGAGGAAGGACAAACTATTAACATCAAAGGGGCAAAAGTGTTGCTGAGCTAGAAATGAGACAATAATGTGTTGTTTATGGGCATGGTATGTGTGCAATCCAGGTACATTTTGAGTCCAGGAACAAGTGTCATTTGCTTAATATCAGTTACTCTCTTGCTTGCCTGTCACAGATTCAGAAGTAAAGCTGGCAAAGTATTCCAAACACAAATCATTTCCTTAACATTTATTTTTAATTCAGATTGTGACAAAATTACCTCAGATTTTGTTGCATAATTTCCCTAAAGAGTATGTCATTACTTTATAATTACCTTTTCGTATGTAAGGGATATCAAGGTGTTTGAATCCTATCTATAATTAAATGCTTAGATGTGTTGGTAAGAGGTCAGAATTCTAATCAAGGGACATTGAAAAAAACATACAATGGATTGGTTAGATGTCACTTGAAATAGTGTTCCGTTTTCATTCCCATGCTACAGGAAGGATGTACAAAGGAGGGGCTGTACAAAGGAGAGCAACCCAACTTAGTCCCAGTCTGATAGGAATGTCATAATTGGACAAAATAAGAGAAAACAATCTTTTTAAAATTGAACACAGAAGATTCTGTGGGGACTTAATACATGTATTGAAAATTCAGAATGGCTTTGACAAAGTCAGTTTAGGGCATTTCTTGAAGAATAGAGGCAATACGAGGGCACAAGTAAAAATTATGTGCAGAATTCAGGACTGAAAACAAGGCATTTTTGCACTCTGAGGATTGTGGGAGTTTAAACCCACTCACTAGTCTTGAGTCATGAAACTACCTGCAACCAAAAGAGCAAGAATGAACAAAATTCCCTCCTATTGTACATAGACATTCAGATCATTCTACTGCAAGTTTCAAAATGGCTAAAATTGTTTTTCCATTAGTTTTGCAATGACAGAAAAATAGTGAAACTCATTATAAAGCTTTGTAGAGTAAAACTATGCTTTAGATTATTAAATTAAATCTTAAATTAAATGAATGAAGATGACTTTAGTCTTCCTTACACATGGAGAGTTTCATAGTATGCATTTCACAGAACAATGATTCCACATCTTAGTTAAGAGATGCAGAATGATACCTGATCAGCATTTTCATGCCGCATGTATATTATTAAGAGTAACTTGTGTTTGTGGTCTTGTGTTAAAGAAAGAGAGCACCTCACTGAATTTTAAACAGAAATCTGACCATATAAACTTCAGAAAAATTATTTCAAAGAAGAAAAGCAAATTGTACATCTTGCAATTTAAGAATAATTGGATAAATGGATCAATGCACACAAGTTAGAGTAGGTAGCTGCTTTAGCATAGATCTGTAGAGGTCGAAACCTCATCTTGTTGCTGCAATGAAAAACAGTATATATATATTGAAATTTAAATTAAATATCACAAAAGTATACATTTATATTAACTATTTAGAATTTGCCTTGATGCAGATATCACAGAGCGACAATAATCACTACAACATAATAACTATGGCAATTGGCTTAAAATTGCTGTGCATCTATTCATCAACTCAAGCACAACTGCTTGCATTGCTCATACTAATTTGATTTGCTTCATTGTTGTGAATGATTATACTTTCCTACAGGAATATAACTGAATTGCCTTTTTTTCCTCATTGCTTAATTTGATGCATTTTTTTCCTTACCATTGAGAAACACTGAACTATTTTCTCTTCTAATTGAAAATAGGGTCTCTGGCTGGTGTATTTTAAGCGTGGCTCTCCTGAGAACACTAAAATTCAATTTTTGGTGTATCATACTTGTAGTATGTCTTACATTATGCTTAGAATTTTACATTTCAGTTTATTGCAGCTATAAGGGTATCTAGGGTATTTACTGATATTGTCTCTGTTTTATTACATTTAGGTAACAAATTCCATGGTTTGTGTGTTTGTGGTCCGCATAAAAATGTCTTACACATATTTAATCCCTATACTGTACTTTCAGGTAGAGCAGGGTACCTTCATGATCCTTACATGACAGGTTATGGGGGAAAGGAAGACAAATCTTGGGGAAAAAGAATGTGATGAAAAGGAGGACTGGGCCTCAGTGCACAGTTGAAAGGAATGACTGCTTTTTTAAGACTGCTGAAAAAATAGATGGGACCCGCATTATGTAGCTGCATTGTGACAGTGCTTATGTCAAAGAAAAATGTCAAAGTGATTGTAGTGACGTGGGAACATGTGTCATGAAGCTTCCACAGTGCTTTCTTCTTTATTTCATTCGGTATTTACTGGCTTATTTGGAACTCTGTGAAAACAAGAATTGCTGTTATCCACCATTTTCTTTTAAGGATTATTGGATGCTTATTATCAATTACCAACAACAGGAATATTTATGTAGACCACTGACATCTTAAAATGTCAGAGTTTTAGTCTGAAGTGATCTCTAAAGACATTTAATTTGAAACAAAGTCAGAAAAGAAGCAAAAGAAATAGTATTAGTAAAACAGGGGAGTAGCTTGAATATAATTAAGTACCTGGGTTTTCTTTCCTAGAAATGAGAACTGTGACCTTATAAATAATTGCTGATACAGCTCACATAGTATCGATTGAAACTGAATTTACACATTTAATTTGTATGGGTGACTTGAATTTTGTAGTTATTTCAAGCCATTCTCTAACTGCTTTATCTAATACAGGGTCTTGGGGGGATGCCGGAGCCTAACCTAGCAAGTAATGGGCACAAGGTGGGATACAGTACATCCTGAATGGGATGCCAGTCCATCACAGGGCACACAGATACACACTCATGCTAGGACTAATTTTCCCAGAAGCCAGGAACCTACTGTGGGACTATGGGTGGAAACCCACAAAAACACAGGGAGAACGTGCCGTACAATCTCCACAATTGGAGATTGGGGCCCAGGAAATGGCCCCATGGCCCCAGTGCTGTGAGGCAGCAATGCTAACCACTGTGCCATTGTACCACTCTAAGTATATGCAGATATCAACAAATTCAAATAATATAACCTAATTATGGATGCTGTATAAAATACACTTTTTAATAAACATATTGCATAATGTGTATTTAAACAACCACATAACCTTTGTCTGGCCTTTACCAGCAGATAGAAATCAGCAGACCAGGTGTCTACTCAGATTATTGTCATTTTTGTCATTCCAAATCTGTTTAATGCTTAATTTTTTAACTAAAGATGAACTTTTGCTGTGGATGGCATTTAAATAAGGTCACAAGCTAAAGACAACAGGAATCTGCTAAATTGTACAATTTGGTATTATACTGTACAATTTGCTTTACTCTTACTCTGAGTGTAGAGGAGGAGCAGGGAATCAAATAGAATTAAATGCGCTCAGATTGAGATGACTCTTTTAATCTTGATTGAGCTGGAATATACAGAAGATTTATATATGCAGGCATGCCCCCATCTCAGTAGCTGCCAGCTGAAATAGAAGGAGCTCTGCAGCAGAGATTAATGTGATCGCTGTGAATCTGATTAATCCCCTCCTTCTCTTGTAGGTAGCTGAGATCAGCCATTTTCATTTTGGCCATAAGGTGAGACTGTAATAAAAAACTGCAGGTTGGATATTCATGGAATTTCATCCCTATTTATCTCAGAAAGTCAAAACAGTCCTTTCAGAAAGGAGATTTGCAAAATGTACCTTAATCTGCACAATATTTTGATGAAACACGTCTTGCCATTTTAATATGCACCTTAGTCATTAATCTAAAATCATAGGTGTTACACTAGTCACATCAGTCTTAAATTCTGGGCTTTGCAATGCTGCCACAGCCAATTGTGCATATCAGTGCACTGCAAGATAACTATTTGTATTATGACACGTTTCATTTTGGGTGATGTGCACATGATCATGAGATGTATTTTAACTAGTGCCAAAACCTTCTGTAGTGCTGTCTTTCTGTTTGTAATGCTCAGTCGGCCTTTTTATATAATTCTCTGCTGGCACAACACTTTTTCCACGTTCTTGTTCGAAGGTGTTGTAATTTCTGTAGCTGTTCTTTCAAATCTGACATCAACATTCCAGTCCTGTTACTGTTTTTTCAAATGATCCAAACTGAAGCTTTAAAACACCTTGCTGTTTAGTGACCTTTACACCATTCAACGTAATAATATGTGTTTGTGTGCTGAAACACTCTTCTAAAATGAAACATTCATCTTTGTATACAATATCTTTTGGTCATTGAAATTGTATTACCATAGAGATGGATTCGGAATTGTAAGTACTGTACTACAACCATAACAATGTTTGTGCAGTATAAGAACATCCAACCACCCATTTTCTAACCACTTTATCCAATACATGGTCATGGAGCTGGAGTTTATCCCAGAAAGAAATGTGCACAAGCCCTGGATACATCTCAGAAGGGACACTAGTCCATCACAGGGCACATACACTAAAGCTATGCCCAGAAGCCTACAAGCATGTCTTTGGATAAACGTCAAATTGATAGCATCCCAGGAACTGAATCCAGGACCCTAGTGTTGCAAGGCAGCAATACTAGCCACTGCACCATCATGTTGCTCTGTAATATAGAATATTTCAAATATAAAATCCATTGTATAAACACGGTAGTGATATACTGTATACAGTATATACAGTACTATATACAGTAACATACTGTATGCAACAGTACATATTATATTTAGTATGCAATTTTCATTGTAATGGTATGACAGTAGGCATAATCATTTCATATTGAGTTCTGATTTTATTTGTCAGAAAATGAGAAATGTTTTGCAGTCTCCAGACTGAACATTCATACGTAACTGACTTCACTATGGCTGTCAAGAGCTGGACTCTGGACAATTGGACTTTGAAATAAACATCAAATGCACAAGCTCTTTTTGCTGTGCACGTTAGGTTTAGCTCATTATTTTTTTACTAGGAAAAAGGCCAGTTGAGACCACAGAGTGTGCTATGGACAATTACTTTGAATTAAGGCTGAAAACTACCAAAGATACAGAACTCTGAAAAAGATTTCCAAGTAAAAAAAAATATCTCACTGTTTCTACAAGAAATAGATATCTGAGAAAAGTCAGGTATGGATTTGGGAAAGACAGAATTGTTAGTTCTTGTTTTAATTTGCAAATCATGTTCCACTGTTCTGCAAATTAAAACATATCATTTGGTTAAACTGACTATTTTTTTTTCTTGTAATCTATTTAGTCTCTCTGATACAGTTGTTGCTATATGGATTGCTCTGTAAGGCAGTTTTTTGTCATTATAATTGCATTAACAAGCATTTATAGGAACAGTTACAAATAAAGAGACCTTTTGGGCCAACCAGTTAATTTGGGTCTTAGTAGCTACTGCATGTGATCTACATAATCTCATTCAACCATTTCTTGAAAGATGTCAGATCATATGCCTCAACAAGAAGTCAATATATTAAAGACTCCTACAACTCTTGAAGTACAAAAGTGCCTCCAATTTTCAATCTACTTGGCCATTACGTCCGCTTGTGCGCTTTGGTTCATGTTTCACTTGACTCTGAATTTGATTTTGAATCCTGGAATCAAGTCCCCTCACTTGTTCTTTTATCCTGGTAGTGTAACTAAGGCATTTGTCTGTGCCCAGGAATGTACCAAGTGTTTTCTTTCTTGTGAAGTATCAAATACCTAAGCTTAACAATATTACCTTTCAGATTCATAGATTTCTGTAAGCAATGCATTTGTACTAATCTAGTAATAATGTTCTGGTTTCTTCTCTTTCACCTCTGTGAAAACCATAGTTCCAAATAATTAAATGTTTACAAACTCCTGATGTTATATTGATTTTCCCCCCTTATACAGTAGAAGTGAACGACAGTCTCATTTTAAAGCACTTGAGTTTCACTTATAGAGTCCAGGGCAAGCACATTTAAAAACTTTGAGTAGCTAAAGTAATATTTGATGGTGCACAATAAGGATGAAACACTGTGTTTTGGTGCAGTTATACTTTAGTATTTATACTTTAGTATGAGTAAGGAAGCAAGAGGGGACATTTATGGAATTTAACAGAATCTTAATCAAGTGTATCTGCCAAATCAGGTTCTATAAAAGAGTTCCTGAGGTAATGAAACCTCTGCACACAACATCGGATTGGGATTTTGAAGCAAAGTTTCTGTTGTCAGTCTCTGAAATTACAGTGGGATTACTGATCTTTAATCTCATTAACTTTGTGTTTTAAGGCAGCAAATAAAATAGGTCTTCATTTCAAAGTGCCTTTACTATCAAAATAATACTTTAGCCCAGACCTTGTCAGGCAGTTCTTCACAGCTGAGCAGACACAAGAGTTCACATTCCACCATGTTTGAGCTCTGTTTTAAAATATAAAGTACCTGCAAAATGAGGCTTTTTAAAAACCTAGACATGAAAACTACAAACTCGTATTGCACACTTCATATGAAAGCAATTGTGGATTAAATTCTGAGACTGGGCAGCAAGAGTTGGTTTAACCCACAGAGTTCTGATTTTGACAGATGCAGAATTCCAGTTTTCATTAAAATGTAAAACGCTTCTGTTTCTCAGCCAAGTGTAAGTATATATGCGCTCAGCAGCATCCAAAGCTGCAATCAGCAGTCCTGTTATTTAACTAGCACACTCTGTACCACCGGGTCTCTCAGTTTCTCCTCTCAGTTTCTCTCCGTAATTCTTACTTGCATCAAAAAGTCTATTATCCAGTCTGTCAACATTAATAGGAACACTGTTTAGTGATCATTCGAACATCTTTATTCTGTAAGAGAGGAGTCTTCCAGTCCTAGAGAAGCCCTGTGGCTTCTGGTTCATGTTCCAACAAACCTCTTCATTATTGGAGATAGACTCTTAATTAAATAGGTTTCATTTTCAACCTTTTCACACACCAATGTCTTGGATTCAGAAATAAAACTCCTTTACATATTGTACAGTATGTAATTTCTAAGTAGTGTTGCAAACAGAACTGTGCTTCAACTTGATTTACAGCTTGCTTTTCCGTATCTTCTGTATGCTTTCAACATACCTGTATGCTTATTTTGAAAAGGAATCCTGGTTCAGTTATGTACAATAGGGACCATAGATAAAATATAACTGTATAAGCTATATCGGAAATTCAATGTATTTATCAGTGAGTCTTAAACATGATTCAGATGAACTAAAGAGAATATATACAAAAATAATCTGTTTGCAGCATTTATTTGTGAGGATAATATGATTATCCTCTCAAAGCTGTAGGGCTGTAGATGTCTTGCAAACATTCCCAGACTTTTAATTCCCAAAGGTGTGTAAGCACTGAGCGCATTATTGAATCTCTGTCTTTCCTGAGCATTTATCATCTGTGTGCAACATCTAATTATTGTGCAAAGTACGTTTCTCAATTTGTCCTAGACTAGCATACTAAACCGTTGAAAAGAGACAAAAATTGAAGTACACTGCCTTGTCCAGAGCTGATTTGTATTGGTTACAAAAGTGGAGTGACGTGCCTATTTTTTACAACAAGCTTATTTGAACTGACTTCAATCCCATATTTAAAAATATTTGATTATTTAGTAAATGATTAATTAATAAAGATACTGCAGGGTGACCTGGTGATGCAGTAGTGTATAGCTGCCTCACAGCACTGGGGCCCTGTGCTCAATTCCGGCATTGGAGTGTGAAGAAAGATATAAGATGCGAAAAAGGGTTAACTGATTTCTCTCTGCACAATAACTTCTTTTGGTACAAGACCATGCTTAAGCACTTTTGAGTTATGGCAGGGACGGGGATTAACTGATAAGAGATTCCTGTGCGAACTAGAGACTCCCTAACCATGGGAAGAAGAGACCAGCCATTCATAGCGTTCAAGGTCTGGAGAATGTCCGAACACAGGTGACCTCCCCCCATTACCACAGTAACAATTTACGTCAGAAACGACTGAAGTTTGCTATATAAACTGGAGCTTTGTATCTCTGAACAATTCTTTGATCTTATTGTTCTTTGCATGCAATAAACTCAGTTGTTTAAACTTTGTCTCGGGGTCCAGAACTTATTTGTCTGTTACAACAGGTGCTATCTGCATAAAGTTTGTTCTGTATGGTCACCTTGTGTTCACATGGGTTTCCTCCAGTTGCTCCATTTTCCTCCCACAGTCATGCTAGTTGGTTAATTTGGAAAACTGGCCCTGGTATGAATTTGTTCTTGTTCAGTCTGTGCCTGCCCTGTGAAGGACTGGCATCCCATCCAGGGTGAACAGTACCTTGCCTTGTGCATTTTTATTGCAGAGATAAGATCTGGCCACCCCCATGACTCTAAATTGGATGATGTGGCTAGAAATTGAATGGATGGAAGGATTGATAATAAAAGGGGTTTTTAATGAGGACTGTACGGTGCCAGTCCTGAGACAGAAACAGAAATGGTTAGAGATTGTTGGATCGAGGAAGAGAGTTTCTTGTGATAGTAGTGGAATTCAGGTTCCATCTCATGTGCTGAAGCGTTACAAGGTGATAGACAATGACATTTCCTGTGTGGACCCAGTTTTTAAACTCAGAAACCTCCAAGGAACTCTTTTCTACTTGCAAGAGGTAAAACCATCATTCACTTTATTTGTCCCCTTTGTAATCCGTACTGTATAAATTAGTGTTATAGGGTCCATTCATTTTCTTTCTAAGATTTGCTTTGTAAAGAAAAATGAAAGGTTCGAGGCTGCAGTGTTTACTGCCAGGCAATTTGACAGGTTTTAATTATAGGTGACATCTCTGCTCTGCTATGGAGTTTCATCTGAACCTCCACCCCTTTCCCTTGCAACATAAAAGCCTTTACTTACTAGGGGGTGCTCAGATGATCGAACCTCATCAAATTCTCCATGTTCCTACGGCAAAAATGTCATGTTTTGTTGCATGTCAGGAAGGATCATGTCAACAAAATAAAGCATATGGATTGCTGGGGGGAAGAAAAGGCATGTTCCTATATCTTCATGTGGGTACAAAATAATAATGCAGAAGGTATAGAACTTTTATAAGATAGAAAAGCAGGAAGATAAATGTTGTGGACAACAGTCTTTTATTGGTTGGAATCAATTAGTAAAATCACCGAGCAGTGAGTAATTACCACTGTAGTAGTCTGCAGCCGATGGAGAATAATGATTTATTTTGGCCATACAATGATATAGAAGAGATTAAACCAGGAATGGACTGAGACTAAACATCCTCTCTGGCATTTTAATGCACTCTAGCTGAAGTATGCCTGCAGTATAAAGAAAATCTTAGTTTAATGTCTTTTTCATTATTCAGATTGGTAAACCCAGTGTACAGTATTTAGTCCTCTTACATACGATCAGATTACAATTTGAATTTTTTTTGTTGCTTTTTTGATCTGTCCTCAAAAAGGGGGATCTTTTTCATGGGTCATATATTTTACAGTACACCAACAAGTGTTTTCATATTGCTCTCCTTGGGCAAAATTCAAAATAACAAAATCCTTAAAATATTAGTAAAAACTATATAACTGCAAATCATTGTTGCTGTGCATGTGCAGTTTTCTTTTAGACTAGGTTGTTGCCAAGACAACTTGGCAATATGTAACAAGGTCGGACTTGGGTGGTGTCAGACATGCAGGGGTGACGTTTTTGAGGAGGTCTAAATAGGGATTTCATTACAGAACTTCACACAAAAATGGACAAACTGGCTCAGAGAAAGCAGCCTTAATAGAATTGGGACAATTACAGCACCAGAAAAAAAAACAAATAAAAGCAGAATATTCAAGCATAATGTCTTATTGAGTTTCCCTAAAGGTATCTAAGAACATACTGTACCAACCGAGCAGGTTTTGCAGCTGCATTTGGGTCCCAGGCAGTTGATTGGATGACTGTTCAAGTGTGGAGAAGACAGGAATGTCTGTGTAACAGGGCTCATGCACTGAACAGGCTACCAAAGGGTTTTTCAGAGTGGTAGAGCTATAAGCTGTCTAGGGATCAACACTTTTTGTGCACTGATCCCATGGGAAACTGGGATCATATCTCGGCTGGGGCAGGGAAACCTGCATCCTCATCCTCATACAGTATGGTCAATAAGCATCACCGGGAGTCTCATACTCCAACCCAGCTCTGCATAATGAAGGTGTGACAAGCTCCCACTATTGTACCTCACTATAGTTTATATTGTATGCTGATTTTTTAGGACTGTAACAAGTGTGATTGTCCCACCCTTCATATGTGTTCATATATCTGTTCATATTTGCTTCTGGCTATTTGAATTTTTTCAATCTTCTGACTCACCATGACACTATAAGAATAAAATGATCACAGAAAATGGATGGTTATCAATAACAGATAGCACAGTGGCACAATGGTCATTATTACTGCTTCACATTATTACAGCTCTGCTGTTGGTTAAATTCTGGACCTGGGGTACTATCTGTTTGGAATTTGTGTAATATGTTCTCCCTGTGTTCTGTGTGTTCAGATGGGTGCTCCAGTTTCCTCCCAAACCACTTAGCAGTGATTGTCACTAATGTTGAAGTCTAGAGTCCAAAGAATTACTGGTAGGTTAAAGGGCTTCTGGGAAAACCGACCCTGGTGTGAGTGTGTGCGTGTTTGTGTCTGTGTGTGCTGTGCAATGGACTGGTGTTCGTTTCAGGGTGTACCCTGCTTTGCGCCCTTTGCTTGCCAAAAGTTCTTGCCCCCGCATCCTTGAATTGAATGAGGCATTTAGAAAATGGATGGGTGGATACAGATATCAGTAGAGAACCAAATCCTAACCTGTTGATAGACAAAGCACCCTTTCTGGTTAAGTGAAGGACAGTTGCAGAGAATTATGGGTATTATAAGTATGACTCTCAACTGTATCAAATGGATTTGGACGATTAAGTCTAAACTAGAATTTTCACTATGACCTCCAATTTAAAGTAGAAATATTATATCCTGTGAACAAATCTGGCAAGAACATTATTAATAATTACAACTCCTAAGTATTGTGTTATTAAGAAAGTTAATTCAGTTCTACACATTTGGGTCAACTAAATAGTGTTAAACCTCTTTACTTTGAAGGAGGTTAAAGTATTGGGAAAATTGGCTGACCGGAGTCTTTGTGTTAGTAGTGGGGTAATTAAGATGTGCGCCACTTTTGTATGAGTGCATCAACTTGTCTCACTTTGCCTTTGTGTTTGTGTTGTGCAGTGTTTTGTGACTGCAAAATTGCTAATGTTGTGCCCATTAATTAGAAATGCCCATTAACATCCATGTAGTGCTCATCCTTTAGAAGCAGCACCAAGTACGTATACACAAATTCACCTTTCTTCTGTTGCATATAAGGTTTAAGCCAAATACAGTGTGAATATTATTTCAAAAAAAATTTTTCATTATTGTGCTAATTTTACACTAGAATGTTGTGCTATATACGGTTTATTTATATAACATTTATTTGTATTGTTAGGGGAAGCAACTATAATATAAATACGATTCTGACTCTAGAACACAAAATATGCTTGAACGTGAATAAACTCATAAATGGTGTTTCTTTCTCATTATTGTTTTTCTAAAACGTGTATTTTGATACAGACTCATTGAAGTTTAATATTATTATTCTCAGTCTTTTTAATCAAGTAAAAAGTTTTCTTCCTGAGCTGCACTGCAAGTCAGGTTATTTTGCTTGAAATGATTTTGCACAGTGTGCTGTTTATGGTTTCCAGCAGAGATTACAAACTTTTTTTTTGCATTTGTAGACATAAAATTAAAGTGATCTATTTTTAGAATGTACTGTAGATGTCAAAGGACTAAAGAAGCCCTTAAATAATGGATTGACTTTAACTGAGTTACAGGAAGCAACTTCATCACTGCAAGCCCTCTTGTGGCTCTCAGACAAAAATACACGCACTTTTTCAAGAAGTTTCTATGGCTGGATCAAATGTTTCCCTCTTAAGCAAATAATAGCACAGTTAATTGCTTCTCTTTGCAAAAACCTTTGGAGCTGTAGTTTTCCACTTTATCTAGGTAATAGGTTACAAAAAATGTTACAAAACAGTGCAAAGAGATGTTCCATATCACAAAGAATAAGTCAGAAACGCAACATTTTCTGGAATGAGAATACAATAGTTATAGCTGAGGTACTTTCACAAAAAGTTGTAAATTTGCTTTAAGTCCTCTGACCAGCAATACAGCTTGTGCGGTGAGGAACTGCAACTTCCCAATCACACGAAAGCTCATAAAGTGCACTGTTACCCAACAAGATTCAGGTGGAACAATGCCTGATCAGGTCACCTTTAAAAAGGACTTAATTCAAAACTTAGGTAACTGCAAGAAAAAGGCCACACAGTTAGATTTCTGTGCATTCCATAATGCCTCAAATGTCACCAGAAGCTAAAGGCAGGCATGTCATGTGCCAGCATGACCAGATAATATTGAGTAAGCCGCTCCACTGTGTCCTGACTACAGAGAAGGTTTCAGCAGACCAGCAGGACAGATGATCCTGTCACCCTCGAGTGACCGTACCAGAGCCTGGTCCATCTAAGAGATCGTTTCAGATCTGCCACCCATACTGCTGCTGAAACTGCCAGCGGACACAATGCCCACATGAGTGACAGGACAGTGACCTGTCAGAGGCCCAGACCTCCTAGACGTCACACCCAACTGACTTGGGCCAGACAGAGGCTATGATGGACTCGTCAGCAGTGACATCAGGTCCTCTTCACTGATGAGTCACTCTACAGCCTGTTCCATGCAGACGGGAAGGCCAGAGTGTGGAGGAGGAGGTGTTGTGTTTCTTTTTTTTCCATCAGTATACAGTATATCATAACCAAAAGACTGTCATAATGAAGTGTATGGTAATTGAACTATTTTCTCTTCAGTGAGTTCCATGTCCAGTGCATTTGTAGAACTTAATCTTCTGATCACTGCCTTTGCAGTGCTCTGTTTAATCTCCTAAACTCTGTTTATTTTAAGCCAATTTAACATATACTGAGCTTTCTCTAAAATGCCCAGCCTGTACTGAGAATTAAGCAGCATCTTACACAAGCCATGTTAAAGATAAGGCAATATCATTTATATATTGGATGTTGCAATGTGAGATTAAACATCCATGAAGGGTACAAATTTCACACCTCAAAACTGTCTTCTGTACACTACAGAAGCTCCCAATACAGTAGCTCCAAAAACAAGGTATTCAGCTCGGACGTCTAATTAGCCATGTGCTCTGAATGGCATTGTTTTATTTGCCTTTGTTGTTTCATACAAAATGTCTTTTTTCCATTCCTTTGGTAACCAGAGGCTAGATTGAAATGCTCAGAAGAGAAATCTGGGTTCAAAGCTTATTCAAACTGAAAACAGCGAAGACTCAAAAGCGGTGTGTGTTTGCCAATGCATCAGGGATGTAGAGCGCAAGGAGGAATTGTGGTTAGTAGAAAAAAATACACCTGTCTCTTTGTATATCTGTCTTTTCTGAATTAGACCAGAGTGATGGATTTGGTTCCAGCAAAACTAAAGGGACTGACAGCAGTGAAGTTTGATTTCCTTTATTATTATTATATTACCTTTGTGTCTCCAGTGGTGGCAGATAACAGGGAGTATCTTTTTTGACCAGCACTTCTCTTCATCCTTGACATGGTTTCCATGTGAAACCAAAAACCTCAAAATATATATGTATTTTTTTTCCAAGCTGCATTACGAAACTCAGGAGAACTAAGTGAAAGGAAAGAAAAACTTTGATCATTAAAGTTTAATCTTATTGGTACTGGAGGGGATTATTACAACAGTAATGGGAGAGAGTTTTTTTTTTTATTCTTCCCTAACATCTAGGAATTAAATTACAGCTGGATTGTATTTGCAGTGATCTAGGGACCAAGCAGCCATTTAGGTAAACGAGCGAACCATTTACATCATTAATACAATTGAACTGCCGCTACATCTTGGCGATCAATATGGAACAAGCTGTGTGTAATTAGGATTGGTGTCTAGTGCTGCTGGCAGTGTTGTGGGTAATTGCTCCAGCTGCAGGTCTGAATCTCAGAACTACAGAAGCCCTGCTCCCCTGCACCTTGGTCCCAAGCTATTGCTTATACTTCTCACCTCACCAGGAGATCTATTACTTGTAGAATTAAAGCATATTGGAGGCATCATCGCCACCAGGAACGCAGCATCAAAATATAGTTGTTACAAACGAGAGAAATGTTCTGTGCAATTAGAAAAAGTTTCTAAATGTTCAAATCCAGAGACAGTTAGCACAGTGAGTACATTTTCATTACGTTTGCTTTATTTTTAATCTTCTGATCATTTGAATATCTGTGTACGTTTTGGAATAAACTGCAAACGAATACAGTACAAAAGGTATTTATAGATGGACCAAGTAGAGAGTGGTAGGTACAGTATGTTTGTGGTTGTTGCAAACGTTCTCAAAATGTTTACTTAGTATTTTGACATTTTTACTTAGTACAAAAATTTTGATGCATATGGATAATAGCCAAGATATGATACCAGAACCCAAAAATATTTTCGTTTAAATTGAACATCTATGTACAGTATATTGAACGGAGAATTGGACTATTAATTTCCAAATGGAAATACCATTGATTCATTATTAACTGTTGAAGTATATTTACATGAAGGAGACTTGAATAATCAAATCTCAGTGCCGGGTATAATCTGATTTGAAAATTGACTTTAGTAGGTGATCTCAATAAATGTTTGTGATTACTCTGTGTGTTTGGAATAACACACAATTTGGCTGTGTAGTCTTCAACTGAAGAGGGCAGAACAACCAGCGCATTGTGCTGTTTCTTCTTTCTGCATTTCATCATGGAGTTGACCTCTGCTGGATCCTTTACAGCCTTCACACCTCTGTTTACATTTTTGTCAGGCATGGGTGTATAATAAGTTAATGTAGTTGTCCATTCTGGGACTTTAGGATTTTAAAAAAATTGTTACAGAAAGGTCGGAATTGGTGCAGTGTACTGTAATATGCCCGGTTGCCTATTTTTGGTTTGTTTGTTTATTTCATAAATGGAAATGAAAAAAAAAAGTTTTTTTTTTTCGGTTTTTGGCTTTGAAGTTATTTTGTTGTCCTTGTTCTCTCCTGAAGTTCTCAAGAGGACGCCCTTGTTTAGGTTTCTGCCTGTTAACCATTGTTAGAGTGAGGACTTCAGAGGGAATTGATTTCTTCTATTTACAGTCTGCTTTGGAGATCAGTCAAAACGTACACTCCTCTTTTTTTGGTAATAAGCGGTAAGAACAATTGAAACCTCTATGATCGAGATCTGAATTCCTGAATGATTATTTTGCCCTGCCCATGAAAAGAACAGAAAATAAGACATTTTAAATAAAAAAACAACAAAATATACACTGAACACTTCCAACAAAACAAAATTCTTTTTAGCCAGGGGCTGATCACTGATAATGGTTTTCACAAATAGTTTAACCATGGGGAAATGAGTGTTAAGCAAATCATGTTTGCTATGTTTTTACTGCAAGAGCAGCAGCAGTTTATGGTAATAGGATTTCTGATGGGCACAATTCCTTCAGGCATTGTGAATATAGGTCACCAACAAAAGAGTAAGTCTTCTAGGTGGGTGTAATCAAAAAAACGGGCCTTGCTTCTGAGCTATGTTTTTGTAACCAGATTTACTGTCATGGCCCACTTGTTAGCAGCACTGTCTGGGTTCCTATACTCAGTGAGATTAATCACATTATATAGGTTATAAAAAAATTCCCTCATGGTTAGTGGATGGACAGGAAGACAGGAAAAAAAGAGGGGATCTCAAAGAACGTGGGTATCTACAGGAAGAGCACAAGCCTTGAACTTACATTAGAATTCCTTACATTTGAAATTGGTCTTTATGCAGATTTTTCTTTCTTAATTTCGATTTCTAATAATTTTTGTCTTTGAAGGTGTAAAGCTAACAGCAGGCTTGTCAAATTCATGGGAAGTGTTTATACCAAAGGAAGTCTCTTCTATGATTCAGTGACTCACAACTCCCTAAAGTCTTACAAGAGAAAAGTAACTGCTGTCTGTGAAAGTAAAATTGAGCTGATATATTTCTTCTTATTTTTTTTGCGGTTTGGACCAGCTATTGCTTTGTTCACCTTGCAGTCTTCTTTAAGTTCAAGCAAATATAAAGTTTTGGTAAAATGTAAGAAATTTCTTTACAGAGTAACATGGGGAGTGGTTGGCATTCCTCCTCAATACAAAAAAATGGAAATCCTTTACACATGACTGTTACCCTTAGTTTTTACTGCAACTTTCATTGACGATTGCTAAAAGCATTACTAGAAATACAAATGACAGTAATCTATACTTGACTTACTGTATAAATGCAGAGTGCACAACACTATAAGTAACTATTAGCACCTACAGCCTTCTAGAGGCCATTTCTGTCAGGAAGGATGTGCCCTTAAACCTCCTCCATTAGAAAGTACAGTATAGACAGTACAGGCCTGGCTGAGGGCTTGAATTCAATGTAACCCCTTGGGCATCAAGTCTAAATCATCAGATTTGTATATGTCTTAGTACACACAGACAAAACACGAAGCACATTTCATTGTATTCCTTCAAAAGTCATTTATTCAAGTTTTAGCACATTTAGGAACCGAATTTTCTCAGGGCTTCTTGAATGTCTACTGCTTTGGATCCAAATCTGAGACTGATAGAACAAGGACAAAGACATTCTGTGTGAGGAGTCATAAAAAAAGGTTTTGAGATGATTGTTACTAAGCCTTGCAAAATAAAACATAATTAGAAAAAAATTTAAATAATTAAAATTAAATTATTATTATTATTGTTGTTGTTGTTGTTGTTGTTGTTGTTGTTGTTGTTGTTGTTGGGCAATGCTAGAGAGACTATTCATGGTGGTTAGGCTGTAAAAATAACCAAAAAGAGGAAAAAAATCTCTGGTGTTTCCTCTGGACACCTGTAAACTGACCCTAAATCTCTAAATGGTTAAAATTAACTGAGTGTTAGCTACTTTCTCCAAACAGAGCAACATTCACTGCAAATAACTGAATTCATTTAAATTCTGCATCAGGAACCAATCCCTTATCTTTCTTTACTGTGATCCAATTTGGATTTATCTCCAGGGATTTAGAAAATGTCTTTACAGCATCAAAGTTAGATTGCGTTTCTGATATATTGTGATCTGGTAAGTTTTCGTTTTTTGCGATTATGTTATTTTACTGTCAAATGGCAAATTAACAGGTTGTGGTCTTTGAATATAGTGCATTGTTTAATTCTAGGCCATTAGAAAAATGGTCTTGTAAAAAACAATTGTGTTTCCTAATTGGGATTTGAACTGCATTATCTTGAAGGACAGTTTCTTGCCTTGTTTCTTATGATATATAGTTTGTGGTCCTGTGCTTTGATTTTGCTGCTAAATGTTGATGAAAACAGCTGATAGGGTGGTACTGTACATGTTGTTATTTCTGAAGTAATCAAAGTGCCATAGTTTCACAGCTGTTAATAGAAAATTAATCATTGGATTTAGTGGATGTTGAAGATCACTTGCATGTACAATACCTTGTGAAAGGATTAAAAAATGTGTTGTTTATGACAATATGAGTTTGACTTTAAGGGTGTTGTAGCTGTGAAGTCACTCCAGTGCCACCGCCAAGCACTAGAGCTCATTTACCTCAATTCACAATCTCATCAGTAGCAAATGATCATGGATGCAGCAGAATAAGGCCTCCCCTTGGTATCCCTGCTGTTGGATCAAGGTTCCATTCTGTCAAGAGCTGTATGACATCTGGAGTGCAACAACATCTCCATGATAAATCATATACTGGCGTTCTCCACAGAAACGTCATCTTTCTACAGTTTCACAAGGTACATTAGTACTTACTTACCTTGGGGTCCTGGAACAGTAGATTCATAATGTAGAAACCTGCCAGTGAATACTTAGAGCACCACCCTGCAGTCATGACCTATGAACTGACATTACTGTGGTGACCCTGAGTGAGACTCAGCAAACAGAAGGAGAACAGATCGGGGAACAAGTAAGTAGACTTCAAAAATAAATTAATTGCATCAGCTCAATGAATTTCCTATTTAAATGAACAAGTGCCATATGACTCTCCATCTCAAACTGGTGGGGGACTGATACACTATTGTCATTAGACCGCTGATGAAATCAAGGATAAATTCTGTTCTAACCTTGACTGGGTCCATTATGGCATTATTCCAGATAATCCTAATCTTTTTGGCACATCCAATGCCACAGTTGGAAGGGAATCAAACCTTTGGAACAGGACTATTGGCATGGAAGGAGTGTAAAACAACAATGGTGTCCTGCTCCTGATGCAGAATATGTGTACGCACAAATGTGCAAACATGCATCTGCTGTTAAAAAAAGCAATCTGCCAGAAAAACAAGACAGTTTGACAATACCCACTGCCCCTTTATGAATTATTCTTTGATCAGATATTGATTTGAATCGGATCACAAAGATGTTCTCATGCAGTGCCAAAAATTAACAACTGCTGGACCAATGACCAACTAATCTGCAGAAACTGGCTCCCAGTTTCACAAAATATTGTACCTGCAGGTGATCTGCAATATCCTCTAAATCCAACCATTAAAGTAGAACCATATAGGAGATGGGTGCAGCAGAAGCAATGCCACTGGAACATCAAATTTGAAAGACCCAAGTGAGGTCTTTTATATCAGTGCTTCTGATATTAACTCTAAAACATTTTGGGAAAGGTTGAGCAATATTTGATGTATTTTCATGTCTACCATCATCAGCACATGTAAAGTTACTTTTGGGTCCTTGATGAAAAGATACAGGAGTTAATTCAAATACATTTTGTGCTTGGAAGAATGGCAGCAGCTTCAAGAAATCATAACTGAAGATATTGAATCAGCAGCAAACCATGATAGAGGTTCAAAGAATGATTCAGCACACAAAGAGCAGATTGTGGAATGACAAGGCAAAATACGGTAAGCCAGAATCTCGCCAACATTCACAACCTACTGTAAGCTGTTTTTTCTGTGCCACCATATAGTATATGAATATGGTCTGAGCACTTGAATAGAACACCGTCCTGGTGATAAAACAGATAAAAAACAAGAAGGCATTGCTATCCAACTAACTGCTTACCGAGATCTTCAAGCAAGTTGGAGTGGAGATAAAATCACATCTTCACACCATATTCCTGAGGATGATGGAGATATATTAATGGTTTTGACTATCAAAATACACAACTGATATAATGTATTTCTTAATTGTGCACATGCTACAGGGAAAATATCAGGAACAATTTTTTTTAATCCTCCCACCATTTAAATGTTTGTCTACATTTCAGATTAAACTATAAACAAATACAAAAAGTATTTATAGACATACCAAGTAGAGAGTGGTACAGTATGTATGTTTGTGGTTGTTGCAGATTTTCTCAAAATGGTTTCTTAGTATTTAGAACAATTTACTTTAATCATGACAGTCAATATACTACAACCAAAAATATTTTCCCTAAAATTAAATGTTTAAGTACTCTATATTGAATACAGATTTCCAATTTGAAATGCCATTGATTCATTAATAACCGTTTAAATAATTTTTACATAAAGGCAGCTTGAAGAATCCGAACTCCATGTTGGATATGGTCCATTTTGAAAACTGGCATTTTTTAGTTTCCTTCTACTCAGAAATGTAGAGAAGTGAAAATATACATTTTGACTATGGAGCCTTCACCTGAAGAGAGCTTCACAGTGAGAACATTGGACTATTCTTCTTCCTGCTTTTCATCCTGGTATCAACCTCTGCTGGTTCCTTTGCAGCCTTCACGTCTCTGTTTACATTTTCAGTCATTGGTATTATTTAAGTTAATGTATATGTAGTTGCCCATTTTGGGACTTGAAGAATTGTTTCTAGTTTGATACAGGAAGGTAAAAACTGGTGCAATATACTGCACAGTATTACAATTCGTAATCCATTATTTAGGCTCACAAGAGCATTTGGCTATATCAGCTGGGAAGCACTGTGTATGATATTTCTGAAGTGTGGATGAACCATGAAATTAATAAATTATGATGTGTGAACCCTGTTTCTCAGTAACTGAGTAACTGTCACAAAGCCTTTATAAGTTAAGACAGGAGACAACCAAACATTTGTCATTGCCCATACATTGCAGTAAGGAACATCAAAAGGAGCATTACATCTGTTAATGTTGCTAATTATTGAATTGAAAGCAGCCTCACACAGATGGCTGACATCAACAAAGAGATCCAACATCATGACAAATGTGCAAGTGCAGTATTCAGATAAGACAACTAGTGAAAGAAATCCCAAAATATCAGATCTGAAACTTGTCTAACAGACTGTCTAATTTAAAAAGGAATATGATGATAATCTTTCAACATCAACTTCACTGGATCCACACTGTTGTCTAGATGTTGAACTCCAGACTCCAGAATAAAGAAGTCTTATTCTGCCATTTAGTCTTGGCATTCAAGAGTTTTTCAAAAATTGTCCCTTAAAGCCAACAATGACACTAAAAGATCTTGGGTGACTATTGTTCATCTCTGCACAAACACAAAAGACATGGAAGTCATTCATACTCTACTTCACTGTGAAGGATACCTAGATAGAGAGACTCAAGTTTTACAAAACCATAAATCATGGATACCCTATAATATAAATTGATTAAAAAAATATGATATTGCCTAAAAATGAAACTAAATAAATGTTCAGGATAATAATAGTTATATCAGTGTTTGTATGTATAATATTAGAATGTATACTGTAATATTGCCTAAAAATGAAAGTAAATAAAAGTTCAGGATAATAAGAGTTATACCAGTGTTTAATCAATTAATGAAATTCCCAATATGGTGTACAAATCTCAATCACAGACAATAGAAATAAGGTTTTGAAATATAGCTAATGTCTGTTATAGAACTAAGAAAAAATCTGTTGGCATCTGGAGCTGTCAATTACTGAAAAGGAAATGTTTTCCTTCCATGGAAAAAACTGTTTTAAACCTGCTTGTATTCTCATTCTAATTGAGCCAGACTCTGATTAGGGTAATTTTCCCATGTTATAATTCTGCATTTCCCATATGCTATTTTGCATGTCAATTGTGTAAATGAAATGATCTCTAAATTAGTCCAGTCTGGTTTCATAAAGGATACGGATAAATTCATCACATTAGTCTGTTGTGAAGTGCAGTTGCAAAGTTGGGAACCACAGGAACTAAGCTATACTGTATGTGTTTAATTTTTCATTTACATTATCCAGTACTGGCAAGGTTTGCTTTATCTCCTGTATTAAGATTACCCTGGTGTACTAAGCCAATGAGCAGTTTTTCAAGCAGAAACTGTCCACATGCTTCTTGTGCATCTTTCTTTATTGGTTTTCTTTCTAAACACTGACCTGAGAATTCTGTCGTTTTTTTTCCTCCTGAAGGTTAAGAGATGTGTGATGCAAGGAACTAAGGTCCTGTGAGAGACCCTGACAGTGGCAGTATTATGGTGCTCCTGTACAGAGACAACATTAAATTAGCTGCATGCGCATTTATCCTAAGCAATTTACATTATCGGTAACTACTGGCAGCGCTACATAATATTTTATAATATAACTCAAAATGTAAACGTTTATTATTTGATTTGAAAGTGACTTTAAAAATAAAGTGATCTTCTGAGGATTTGTAAAAAAAAATAAAAATAAAAACATAAAGTCTGGCATCATTTAATACCATTGCATTATTCCACTCTGCTCGCTACAATGATGATTTGCCCTTCTCCTATCTAAAAGACCCCTGTTGTGTTGTTCCCGTTGCCACGGTAACTACTGTTGTTTGACATTGGAAATATGTAGTTAGCCAAAGAAAAAAAACATAATCTGGCATACATGTAAAATAAAATAAATCAGAAAATAGGTGCCATGTCTGCATTTATAAATACTCTTTCTGCTACAGCATAGGTTGATTATATATATATATTTTGTTGTATTCTCACAGTGCGAGATTCAGAAATTAACTAGAATTTCTCAACTATTTGTTTTTAACACTGATCAACTCTTAATCCTTCTGGATTACTTCAGAACTATAATTGAAATAAAGGAACAAAAGAAGCAGTATACAATAAGTTCAGTGGAGCAAATCATACTATTCTCAGGTGTCAATTTACATAACTTTTATTTTGTCTAAATGCCCCTTTCTCCCTTTTTACATTAGTATGACTTGCTGCATTAAATTAATTGAGTAGAAGTTTATAATTACTATGTTGAACTACTTTGTCTTTGCCAAGAGAAACATGCAATCAGTAAGTGTTAGAATACCCTTAATGTATTGTTAATAATCCTAATATAATGGTTCTCATCTTATGTCACTTGTCTTGATGGGCAGTTAAAAGCTGCCTTTTAAAGTTAGATGTCATCCATAATTTTCTTCCACCTTTTTCTCTAAAAAATTACATTCAACATGTAATGTTGCTGATGCAACTTTAATGCAAAAGTTCTAACTGTGATTTTTCCAAAGACTATCTCTGCCTATCTCTTAGAGTATATATGCACCTGTGCTGCTGTTTCACCACATTTCTTGTCACACAAGCAGGGCAGGAAAAAAGCAGATGTAAGACATCTGTTATGCAACATATTCAGTTATTTTTTGTTGCCAAGCAGCAAGCAGTTAATGGCCGAAAGAAAGGATATTTACATTTTGTTTCAGAAAACACGTCAAAATATGTGTAATTGAAATAAAATTACTTCAGATTATATTCAAGTCACAATGCCATTTTCCTTTCCCAGTCTGAGTCCAAGTCAGACATTGAATTTTACTGGCTGAAAACAATTTGTGGTTGGAATTAAATTTAGCAGGTCCGGGCTTTGTTTAATTGTACTAGATATTAAATGTTTCAGAGAAATAAAGTACAATAGGAATTTTGTATAGAAGTCAGAAAAACCTTTGTACGGACAAATACCTTGTTTACTCTGTGTTGCATAAACATGTTTCTACTGCTTCCCCACATTTTATGGAAGATGAATGTGTCATAATTGAGTGCCTTACAAAAATATTCTAATCCTCCCTACCATGTCTCATTGTGAGAAATTAATAATGATGCAAGAACATTTATGAACTTAATATTTTATTAAGAGCCTCAATGCTCAAATTGATGTCCTCAAAAGGTAAATTAGGTGCAATATATTTCAGCAAATAATAAAGAGAAGAAAATTAAATAGGTTAATTATGTAAGTAGTCCATCATCTGAACTCAAAATTTTGTGAACACACCTTTGGCAGCAATTACCAGCAAGTCTCTACCTCATTTGCACACAGGTGCGGTATAATTGTTTCCTATTCTTCTTGAAAGATTTGGTCACCTTTTTAAAGTTGATTGAGGGTCGCTTATAAGCAGCAGTGTTCAAGTCTTTCCACAAATTTTCAATAGTATTCAAGTCAGAACTTTAACTGCACCATTCAACGACATTTTCTTTCTCATTCTTAACCCACTCCAGTGTAGTTTTTTGCCGTGCGTATTAGGTCACTGTCCTGCTGAAAGGTGAAATTTTGCCCCAGTTTTAGATCTAAAGCAGAACATAGCTCCATCTTGCCAGAACTTTACTCCATGTATGTTCCCATGTTTCCTGCTTGCCCAGCAGTTTAGAAAAATAACCTTCTCTAGGCAGTGTTTAACATCGCTTTATTAGCCCTATACCATTTCTTGCATTAGGAATTCATCTTTTCGCATACTCCAGCTTGCTCTCCATGAGACACAGACAGGGAGAGAGAAGCTTGGGGTCAGAGCACAGTCAGCCAGTGTACAACACCCCTGGAGCAGTGGGGGTTAAGGGCCTTGCTCAGGGGCCCAACAGAGTAGGATTCCTCTGCCAGCTGCAGGATTCAAACCGGCAACCTTCCAGCCACAGGTGCAGATCCTTAGCCACAGAGCCATCGCTCCATCCTTTTTTTTTTTTGAGAGCTTTCCACTTCTAAACTTCTAAATGATCAACTTCACTATTCTCAAAGAGATATTAAGAAGCTTTGAAATGTTTTTATACCTTTCTCCTCCTCTGTTCCTTTATAGAACTTTATCCCTGAATTGTTTTGAAAGCTCCTTCATCTTCATGGTTGATAGTTTGCATGAAATTCACCACCTGACTGAGGGACCTTACGGAGATGTATTTATTCTGAAATCATGTGGACTGCTATTATTCCTAACAGATAAAGGCCACTCAACTTATCCTCTTAGCTTCTTAATGTAATCATTGTCAGAATTGTGGCAGAATTAATTTGCCACAGCAAGGGTTTTGAATACTCATGGAATTATGGATTTTCCTTTTTTCTTTCATATGTACAGTATTTGCTTCTTTGTTTTAATTTTTGTCTGATTGTTTTGTGAATTTTGTATGTATAACACATATATTAATTGCTACTTCAAGGTCAAGGTGTCATGACTGCAATCTTTAAAACATCAAAATATAACAAAATGTACATTAATGTAGATGGGCCATGGGTACTTTTACACCACACCGTATCTGTCAATATAAACACCTACTGTAAGTAACCTATTCACATTGTAGATGGTTTCTTCATACTCAATGTTGTCCATGTCAGATATCTATTTTTTTTAGACATAATGCTACACTCATCTAATGTGGAATATAATATGCCAGGTGTTTGCTCAGTCTTGCGTTTATATTCATTTATCATTTTTTTATTTATTTTTGTTTCTTTCAACCAATGGTTTTAAACAATTTTTGAATCTTTATTTGTTTTTTTTTGTAAACAACTTTATTAATGGCTGTCTTACTGTATGTATCATTCCCTTCAATACTTCTACTTTCTTAGGTTGTCTGGATTTTTATTAGTTTCTGATAATGTACAACACAGTTCCACCACAAAAAATATCAGGTTACAAAAAAGACAAAATAAATGTATCTGAATTAGCATAGTTTTCTCATAATACAGGGCTGTTTTTTTCTTTTCTGGATGGTATTATGCATGCATACATTACATGAAAAAGCCTTCCTCTGGTAACAGGATTTTCAAGTACAGTATCTGCAACTGAATAGTGAAATAAACAGTGAAACTGAGAGGTATAGTATAGGCCCATATCTAAATTATCTCTAGCTGTTTCTGTCAAAACGTGCAATAGCCAATATTCTACCATATCACCCCAAACAAAATCTTTGAAAAGGTTAACTTTTTTAACACTTTGCATTGATATTAAGTATGGTTGTGACAGAACATTCCTTAGTTCTTAAATTGAGTGTTTAACAAAAGAAGTAAAGGTTTATTCCATGCTAAAAAGAGAAGAAGAGAAACACAACGTTTCGGCTGTGGAGCCTTCTTCGTGTATGTGAAGAAGGCTGAAGAGGGAGGCTCCACACCTGAAGAAGGCTCTACAGCCGAAATGTGATAAATTATGGGAATATTTTATAATCACTTATTCAAATGCTATTTGAAATTGAATGAACAAAGCATTATAACTTGTAACAACTGTGCTAATTGTTTACAAAGCTCACAAGGTTACAAAATGATATTTTTGAGAATATTTGAACTTGAACTTTATTGCCATATGTAACCGGTACTGGTACAATGGAATTCTTACTTACAGAAAGTCTCTCGATTGTAAAACAAGTGTAAAAAACAAAGCAAAGTGCAAACAGTGCATCAAGACAATGTACAAACAAACAATAGACAATGTGCAAGTAAACATGTAGACAGTTTAAATGTAAACAATACAGACGTGTAAACAATGACTGGAGATGTGCAATAGATAAGAAATCATAAAGAGGTAGATGGTGATGGTGTAGGTGTGGTCCGAGGGGGATGGCCAAATGTGTTCGCCAATCTCACTGCTTGTGGAAAGAAGCTATTGAAGAATCTAGTGGTAAGTGTCCGTATGCTCTTATATCTCTTGTCTGAGGGCAATGGGGTGAAGAGCTCATGCCCGGGGTGGTGACTGTCTTCTGTGATGGCCAGAATTCTACCACGGCAGTGGTCCTCATAGAGCTGTTTAATCTCAGTGAGACTGCAGCCGATGATCTTCTGGGCCATATTGACAATTTAAATGAATAGTTCATATTATGCACTAATAATAACACTATGTGTATGTGTATGTATTAAGAGTAGTGAATAAATCCTAGTAATTGTACAATAATCAATGCATTGCTCACTGTTGCCATCAACAACATCAAGAGTTCAATGATGAAAGTATATTTATCTCTTTCCAGTACTGTATCAATTGCATCTATTGCAGTTTGATTGTAATAAAATGGATAATTCATAAGAATTGATAAGCACTTCAGTTTATTTGAAACTATATTTATGTTCCTAGTAGTTCTTTGCTTTGTGTTTCTGTGGAGTCCTATGCTTTTTTTCTGTGTACTGTTCTTTCCTAAATTCTAGCAGATTCTTTTATGTAAGACAAACTCTGTTTCTTACAACTGTTCTTCAGAAAGCAAACTTAGATCTGTAATTTAAGATGCACTGTATTTCTTATGCTACTGCATTTGCCTTTATCTCCTTCCTTCAGTACACTGCTGCCCTCAATGTTTCCCTTCAAAGATTAGCTTTTCTGCTAGTATCTGGGCAGTAGGCTGCCAATCCAACTCATTGGGTAGAACAAGAAAACAGGTGAAAGCTAGAGAGATAAGGGCTACTTCAAACATATAACACGATTATTCAGTAGCTTCAAGCAAATCCTATAACATTGCATGATTTGATTAGTAAGCAGTTTGGTACAGATTTTGGCATTGACTAGCTTGGCTAGGGGACGAAATTCTTATCCATCAGAACAACAGTTCTCCCAGGTGGAACAAGCCAAAAAGCTGCTATAACAACAATGGTGAGGAGCAGCGAGAATTGAAAAGCCTGTTCTTAAATCTTTTTGACTGACAAGAGCTAGTCTATCCTTTCACTCTAAGGCTTTCATTAAAGGAATACACTTAGGAGTAACTAACCTTCCTTGCCAATCACTGGATATATGTGTTTATTAATTCTAATTCACGAGGAATGACAGCAGCTGAAAGCTTGGGAGAAATTAGAATCATTTATTGTGATGTGGAGATTTGGCGTAACCCGCTTGGCTGAGGGCCAACCTCCCGGCCGTTGGACGGGGAGGATAGGACCCCCATGCGACCAATGGGGTAGCTGCAAAGGTGGAGAGGGGGTGGAGGAGGGATGCAGAAAACGAACGAGGAAGAGGAGAGGGTGACGTTTGATATTTATGGAGACCGGTTGCTTACGTAGGGATTAGTGAGAATTGCAGCAGCTGTGTCGAATGAGCGCGGCTGCCTTCATTCCTCCCGAACTTTCATTAAAAACTCCATTTAGTTTTGCTGGTGTCATAATGTACTGTATTTGGTAAAGGTGGGTTATCTTTCATGCACGTGCTAAGTCACAGGAACAAGTGACTTTATAAGGTGAACCATCACTTTGCTTTATGCTTCTTCAAGACCAGTTTTTCCTTTATGTGTAATGAAGCGTTCTTTCAGGACCCTATGAAGACAACACAATCCAGGGAAGAGTGAGGAAAACACGGAGGTAAAAGCATGCAAGGGGGCTGGAAGGAAAATAGGGGGCGTGTCCATGGTGCACTGGTGTTCTGGGGGGTGAGTCTAAGGCAAACAGTCCAAAGAGTGTCCATAGGGAAATCCTTGATGATGCAAATGTCCAGAGCCGGGTGGTTAATTCAAGACGAAGACAAACGGAGTTAAAAACCAGAGCGGGATCCGGCAGAAGGTTGGGGGGGAAAAGGGGGGAACAGGACCAGACACTCCAGGTCCCGGACTCGGCTGGTACTGGAAACCAATGTAGAGCCCGGAACAGAGTGAGCATCTGGCTTAAGTAGGGAGGCAGGAACTGGAAGCAGGTGCACAAAATCAATTCAAATGTGAAAGACCTGGAGTGCCCTTAAGGGGGAGGGTGTACAATTGTGACATTATGCATCATTTTTTTTCCTGCTACAGTACTTGCTAATCATGTAATACTACATTTTTCTACATAAAATGCCATAATGCCAAGTTTCTCCAGTCTTGAATTGTGCCTACATCTTTTTTAATTCGCTTTGCTTCATCTGCAGTGTTTGCTAATTCTCTTTATTGGTACTGTATCTGTGAACTTTGCTAATTTTGCTAACTATATATGAATCTTAATGATTTATAAACTGTAAATTAAAGAGCAGTGGGTCCAAAAACAGGCCCCTCTCCTCTACCACTAAATACAGTACATTATTTCAATTTGAGTGTTTACATTTAATCTGAACTCTAAAAAGTTACTTAACCAAGGAGTATTCTGAATCTATGTTTACTGTTACCTACTGTAGAATTATATTTCCATACAGGTTCAAGTAGGTAGCTGCATCAGCATGTATTGACTGCAAAGGAACAAGTAAAGTTGTATTCCATGCTGAAAAGAAGAGACACAATGTTTCAACTATGGAGCCTTCTTCAGATGATGGAATAAACCTGGAATAAACCTTTACTTGTTCTTTTGCAGCCTCCAGACTTTGCCACCCTTAATAAGTTGTTGATTAAAGGAGACCTTGAATTTGGTTTATAATCACTTTGATAAATTTTGTTACCTTTTTTTATGTTTGTGTGCTACAATTTTCCGATCAATGGAATCCACTTGCCCATTGGAAATGTTTGGCTAATGGCTAATTAAAAATATCACTTGTTTCCTTAAGTACAATTGATAGAAGACCAGGCCCTGGAAATCTTGTGTGTTTCTAATACCTATAACACGTCTCTGCCTTTTCTGTGCTGCTTAATATAGAATTGTGTCTTTGCTCAGCCTGAGGCATGTTATTGATTTCTTCCTTTGCAAACACCTAAGTGAAACATTCATTTAATACATTTCATTTCCCTTTCAGAATCTAAAATTCTCCCAATTTATCTCTGAGATTTCTTAATTCATTCTTTACTGCTCTTTTGCTATTGCTATACTGAAAAGGGAGTTCTTAATTTAGCATTCTTTGCAGTATTATTTTCTATCTTATATTATATTCTAGAAAGTGCACTTTTCAACAAATGTTTCCTAATTGATGTATTAAAACATTTTGGTCAATATTCTGTGGACTTTGATTTACTTACCCTTGAGACGAATCTGTTTTGTGCTTCAGAATATCTTTTCATTTCCATTTTTTATTGATTTAATATCAATCATATTCTCCTATTCTCATATTCATATTCTCCTTTTTCATAAAATCTCATTCCTTTTTAATCTGCAAAAAGAACCTTCCAGTGATCGTCTCCATGTTGGTTTTCTGACAAATAAATAGGGCTATGTACAGTATATACAGTACATTTCCAATACCTCAATCTCATGGTGGTCACTTAGTTCCTTCAACAGAGAATTGGGTTTTCACAGATGTAATCTGTAATCTTTAAGGATATTTTTAAGGATATTTAATCTGAAAATCAGATTTTTTTAAGACTGTTTTATATAATTTCATACTCATCCACTGAAGTCAATCCTTTTGTTTCTGCTTCTGCTTCTGCTTTTATGAAGTCAGCCTGTGTGCATCGACAAAAAAAAACCTATAATTTCATAGAAACAGTGAAAGGTATTGCTGTGGACTGTAGTTCATTCAGTACTTTATACTGCCTCATATTGCTACCTGCATATCTGATCACTTTTAGGTTAGGTCAGTTACTGTACATTACAACTTATCAAAGGTAATCTTAAAAATAATTTATAACAACAACAGAGATGTGGAGTCTCTAAGTGCTAACTATTAAAACCTTTTAATAAAGCAACTAAATTGTGCATGAGACTGGATTCTTGAATTTCCATTTAATCTTTTAATCTTTTGTGTGATTGGTTTGAACTCAAAAGTTACATTTCAGTTATCAATCACAAGAAACCCAGGGGGTTCTTAAAGGCATAATCGTGCTGTACTGTGCAACAGCATGTTTAATTTTTTTTTATTTCAGCAAGAATTGCCTCAGATGAATTGGTATATTAATGCAGAATAAGGGATAGAAATCTCTTTCAATGCTTTCCCATCATGATTATTGTGCAGCATTTACCTGGGACATACTGTAGTAATTTGTCAAATCATTGGTACACTGAGAATGTCAGCTGGAACTGAACTGTCGAAATACGATTACAAAGTATCGCTTTATTTGAAAATTTCTCTTTTAATTAAATGTCCATAGCAATTTTACCATGCATTATGTGAAGTGGGCACTGTAGTTTGTTTTTGCTGGCAAGAGGCGTTTTTAACCCAAAAAAAGCAAAGTGCTGTGAAATGTCTTATGTCTCCTGAGACTCTATCTGTGTCAAGTCTAACACACCTTCCAACATGCAATGATGTGATTTTTTTGTGCATTTCTGTCATCTCACATGTATAATCCCCTAATTATGTTCCCAATATAGTTGCTTCTATGAACCCAAAATCCAAAATCAACATGGAGCTGATTAAAAAACGATTCCCTGGCTAAGATGTAATCTAATATTAGATTTAAATTTTTTGTCAAGCTACTTAATATGTGTAAATGAGGAATGTGCGCACTGTGAGATCATGTAGTGTAAATAAAACTTTATAAAGTGTTTAAACATTGCTACACATTGGACATTTTCAATTCTCCCATCTGTGGTTATGTTTCTCATCCTTAGTAGTAGTTAATACAGCCTCATTAAAGTCCTTTGAACAACTCCTCTCATTTTCTTAAGTACAATTTGGAAAAAAAGCCAGGCCCCTGTGATTTATTAAATGTTACATGACCTGGTACTTGTAGTACCTCAATGTCAATTAAGCTATTGAAAATTATTCAGTACTAATGGAGCTATTACCTTGGGCATGTTATTGACATCTTGTTATGTTAAATCATTTGTAAAAAATTTCATTTAGCATTTTTTTCATTTCATTTTTCATTTAGAATTCTTTCTTTTTCATTTACTGAAGCAAGGGCCCTGTATTCAATTACTATCTGTAGGGGGTTTGTATCTTTTCCCTGTGTTTGTGCAGGTTCTGGCTTCTTGGAAAACTGGCCCCGGTGTGAATGTATGCATTTGTGTCTGTGAGTGTCTGGTGATAGATTGCAGTACAGTCCAGCGAGTATCCTGCCTTGTGCCCTTTGCTTGCTCAAGCTTCACCTCGACCCTGAATTGGATGAAGCAGTTAGAAAATGGATGGATGGATTACTGGAGCGATTATCTTGCAAACATGTTATCATATTATCTTGTAAACTATAAGCTGGCAATTCCCAGTAGAGCCAATTGAGCTGAGTGAGTAAATAAAAATAATTGGCCAAATGTTTTATAAATCATAAAATTACTTAATTCCTGAGTGTGCACAGGTAGAGTATTTGGTAAACAGAATTATTTAATTCATGTCCATATCACATCATTAAGTATAAGGTTATATGCCTGAATAGGCAAGCATAGTAACTACTCTGAATTTCACAAAACAGAAGGGACTGAAAATATTTTGAGTATCGTTTTAATCCTGTATTAACTTTATGTGTAGGAAATTTAAAGTGTGATCTGTTACTTCTCTAATGACTAGTCAAAACATACTGTATATCAAACAGTTCATCCAACACTAATCAAAGAGGTCCAATTTTGAGAGTGAAAGCTAAGCCTTTTAATGAGAGTTACTAAAAAATTAGCAGACATCGCTAACAGTCAAAAACATGCTTGGAGAGTTAATTAATTTAGTTGTCTAAATTAGCACATGGATTTGATCTTGAAACAGTTTAACAGGCAGTCACAATGTTGTTTGCAGCGTACTATAAAGCAGGGAGAGGCAACGTACAGTACAGTATGTGCATGATAAAGCACATACCTGTAGTCATGGTAAAGCAAGAAACCCTGGCAAAGCAATATTTAATTATGGTACCAACATAAAAATGTAAAAAATGCCATCTTGAAATATCATATCAGCCATCAGTAGGGTACTCTCAGGTAAAGCCAGAATCATTAATATTTGAATAACTGTTGGTTTCAATGAGTACATAAGTATTGAAGTTTCTCTTGATTATTTGTATATACTGTAAGCCTACAGCCCATTTAATTCTGGTGAAACATCAGTGATTTGCATTAGTATTTACAATTACTGTACACTACTTGAGGTGTTCGAGAAAGATGTTCTGAGCTGTTATGATCCTTTATATGTGTAAGATTTAATGAATCACTACTGGATGATCAAAATCCTTTATTTACAGCATTCCCATTGAGCAGCATTAGAGTGAACTAAATTTAAAGGTCTCATTTCATTGAGTTCTATTTAAGAAACCACCATCACAAGTGTAGGCCATAGATTATCACACTATTATGCATTTATTATGTTGACTGATGATCAGACTGGCTGTCTGATTGCTGTGGACTTACAGAAAGCCTGTTTGATTGACGTGCTCATCTCTTGAAAAATATATGTCAACGTTTCCTACCTTTTTGGTATTGTTTACAGAGATATGTCAGATTCTCCACACCAAAACAAAACATATAAAAAGTATAAAAGTTACAGTTACTGAAATTAACCTGGTTGTATAATTTACATCAACAGCTGCTTTTTGTAGCAATAATATTTGTTTTCCAGTTACATTTCTGAGTTCACTGGCAATTGTAACAGTAACAGTGTATAGTACAACTGCTGGTCTCTGGAATTGTGATTAAGAATCTGTTCAGAAAGAAACATGATGAACAAATTACAGTGATTTCACTGTGAAAAGCTATATAATTTAAGGAAGATCAAACATCCCCTCACCGTATCTCTTGTGTGTGAATTCACAAATAATTTTCTTATTCAGGACCTTCCTGTGTTGTATGAAGAATATACCAGCAACATTGTCGATCATTGTTCAAAATAGCAGTCTGCATTATACTTCAGCATAAACAAGGCAAGGAACACAGTTTTTAGGTACTGTTGTTAGTTTTTCTGTTATAAAACAGTAGCATCAGTACTGATATAACATTCAACTTTTAAAGTAATCATCTGTCACCATATTTGTATTTTTGATTTTATCTTTAGAAATCTGGCATTATTTTGCTGAGGTATAGAAAAAGAGAAAAACTCATCAACAGAGATTATTTTTGTAGTATTACTTGTGTTCTTCCACTCCTACTACTACTTTGCAATTTAAATGCAGAATTGCCTTGAATTGTTTTAAATGGACAGTAACATACTGTACAGTACTTTATTATTGGAGCTGTCAAATTGATTGATGAAGATACATTGTCACTCATAATTGCGTCAGATTTAAGAATGATAAAGAGGTTAAGCCAGCCAAGTCACAGGTATGCAAGAACACTGTATTTAAAATTCTGTTCTCAATACTATCTTAACAGGGGTTTGCTTTCATGGGAATATATGAAGATAAAGCTAACTTTCAAAAAAGAGAACATGACTAGGTGTTTGAGGTTATATCAGGGAGTCTCTTGGGTGTCTCCCCAGAAGAGATGCATGAAATTCACGATTAATGCTGTAATCATAGAAGTATACCATAGATGTATAAAGCCTTTGTGTGAACATCTGATTTAGAAGTGTGCCACGTTTACGTGGAATTGATGGGTGGGTTAGGAAAGGGTAGGAAAATAAAGTTACCCTTCTAAATGACATTCATGTGCAAAGTGTAAAAAATACTTAGTACTTAGTATGAACAAATGCTAGAATATTTGAATACTAGCAATAAAAGCATGAAAACTATGAATAGCCTCAAAGAAAATGATTAGTTTTTCCTAATTTGTTTTTAAAAAAAGTGTTGTACATTACATGCCCTGGAGAATATTTGATTAGCATTGCTGTAATGCTACTCATTCATTACAGAATGGGGAGACTCTTCTCTTTTGTGGCTTTTTGAATAACTACCCACTTGCGTCCATTTTGTAATAACCAGTGAATAATATGTCAGTGCTTCGTGTGTCTTTGTTGTTCCCCCAATTCATTACATTGTGAGAAAACTTTAACAAAGGTTTAATCTGCTGATTACTCTTTCTCTTTCTTTAAATTCAAACTTTTTTGTCAAGGAAACCCAGTTTTGTGCAGTTTACCAGATTATTTATTGGGTTTGCTGATATACCATACTCAGACGTAAAGCATACTGTAGATGTTCAATATTGGTGCTTTGAAATCCAGCACGATTATTAGGACTGTTGGTGACTAATACTGATGTCATCTTAAGAGTAAGAGAAATATTGGTTTCAGGCACCTAAGTGTACTTATTAAGTTAAAACATAATGCTGTTCATTTTACTAGTCTCACAGTCCCTGCTCATTAAGGGTTGCTTGCTCAATATATTGTTATCTAAATATCAATCAGCATCTGTAAAATCAATAGCAGGGATGGATTGCATCTTCTTAAAGAAAATAAATAAATTAGTTGCAACGCAGTGTCATTAATTACATCTGCATAAGATGAACGCACCGATAACTTGACAGCGGGATAGATAATACAGAAATAAAATAATCAAAATATCTTTCTGATATTTTGTGAAGTGTGCTGATGGACAAATTCTGTACATATTGTTCTGGGTGGGGAGATAACAGTCCTTAAAGGGCTAAGTGGCAAAAGAGTGTTGTGTAAGAGTATTCAGTGTCATATGACTAAATAAATAAAGTAGCTGATGAAATGTTCAGATGAAGTCAAGGCAATTAACTGAAAAGTGCCCTTCCAGCAACAATTCTAATGTATGGCTTTCTACTCAATAGCAAGCATCTAATTTAAGAGGCCTAAATTTTACTGATACTCCACTGGGAGGAAGCAAGAAAAGTAGCAACTGAGGGTTTATTTAAACCAATCAAATGAGGTTTCCATGTAAGTCCTGCTTTTGAGAACAGCGAAACTTTAATGAAATGTGTCTTTCTTGGATTAAGGTCATTTTTTGCCCTTTAGCAAAGCTCATTTCAGCTCCCTTATGTTTATCTTTCTAAAGGTGAGAACTGTAGTTTTAACTTTATACAGTATGTGCAGAAAGGCAGAATGGGAATTCTTTAGACAGTTGTAAAATCATTTGCCCTTCTGTAGCACTGTGATTGCATAAAGAACTGATGTGCACGCCCATAATAAATACAGTAGGAGTGACCATAATACATGACATTGGTTCTGTAGCTACAGCTGCTTCTCTTGAGCCTGAAATAAAATTCCCCAGTAGCCAACCATCAAGCTGACCTTACAGATCCAGTTGAAAGTCATGTGGGCACAGTCAGTGTACATTTAAGTTTTTCATTTCCTTACGTGAGATCCAATCTTTTAAAATAACAAAAATGCTGAATAGTCCACAGTTCATTTATACTGTACCAAATATTGCAAAGATTGCATTAAAATCACTGTCAGGAAAATAGGTTTGTTATAAATTACCAGTAATAAGGGTCACTTTGGATTCCAACGGTTTGCACTGTTGCCTTGCTCATAAATGCTACAGAATTGAGTGCCACAAGAAAAGTAGATATAAGGATTTGTCTATATGACTATGTCTATGTTTTTCTCATCAGCCTCACAATACCGATCCAAAAGTTATCATGACAGACCAGTACCATGCAAATTTTGATTGTGTTAGAAAAATAAAAGTTGTATTCTTGCAGTTATTTTCTTCCAAATTTACAAAAACGTCTGCTGTGTAATTTGGATAGATCAGCTTTATTGTGAGTGTTGCTATTAATTGTAGTTTTGCTTTTATACTGTAAATCTAAAAGGAAAATGAAAACGGACTGATTATTGAATGGGACTCAGCAGAAAGTTGACTTTAGGTCACTATGACATACTAGTAGAAACAAAGGAGCCAACAGATAACAGCTCTGATTATGAGTTCCAGGTTTGCAATGCGACAACTCAGGGTGCATAAGTAAGACGGTTTATATAACAGCGTGTAATTTTCCAAACTGAGTAATCTAGTTGGAGGGTCGTTGAGATGACAGAAGAGAATGACAGAGTACCCTTGACACCCCCCACTCACTCAGACCACCCTGGAGCCGCCCACAGCCCGCCCTTGTCTACCAGCATTGTGCCTAACGGAGAGTGAGGCTGGGGCCTCACCGACCTGTATACATCAGCTGTTTCCATGGAGATCTGGCTCGCAACAGTCTCTGGTTGATGCAATGGCAGATTCGGTGGTGGATCCCTCCTTGCCTTTGCTGAGAAGGCTGGCGCCATCCGCAGCTAATGTTTCACAAGTGCCCCTTTCTGTTCCCGCTAGAGTAGCCACTTCATTAAATCTGGAGCGAGATGAGAGCTCTCGTGGGATGCTGATGAACAACTCCCCCCTAAAACACCTACCAACTAGCACTGGCTGGTCACTTTGCGGCAGAACACGGGAATATTTCGAATTTCTAGGCAGCGTAGCAAAATACAAATTGTGCCCAGCAGAGACCTTGTTTTTGCTCAGCAACTAGACTGTTTTTTTTTCTCATCTGAGTTTGTCTTTTGAGCCTCAAGCCAATGCTGTGTAGAATTTTGGTGTTTGATAAAACTAAAATAGACTCCACCTACTGTTCCCAGGGGTGGGCAAAGCTTTGATCAACCCTTTATTTGAAGGTAAGTACTCTACATGATGAATTAACCTCTTCATGCCCACAAATGCTAACAGAAACTACAGTAGTACCAGATGTTGGTGAAACAGTTAAATCAGTTTTTATGGTTCAGCCTGCAGTTTCAGATTTTCTTCATTAACTTTCAGTTTATTTAATACTAGATTAAGTCAATTGTTTTATTTTGAATCCTGGAATTTCAACAAAAACTCATCATCAACTGAATTTTCTACTGACTAATTTTTTTCAGACAAAATTTCAAAATAGTTACCTGTTATGGTACAAAAAAATTGCCAAGTCCACTCAAACCTGGACAACTTTTCAGTCCTTGGCATCAGCTTAGCTCTGGCGTCCTGAAAGATCCAATGTAAGTGTATTTCAGCTGCTGTAAGAGAAATGCGTCTTGCTTGGGAAAACCAATAAACAACTTGAGAAAAGAGATTTATTCATGGTGTTCTTTAGAAAGACTTATAATGAATTCTGTAAGAAGCACACAGTTGTAGGTAAAAAAGTAGCAGTGGTTGCTCACCACACCAAGGAACATCAAAAATGCTGAGTCTCTGAGGTGCCTGATCAGTCAGTATTGGTAACATAAATACCAGCCACATTTCCCTCATATTGGCAACCTCTTTAAAAACGTCTGCTTCTTCCACTAAAAAACCATATAAACCTTCTCTGACATAAATAACACATCCCAGTATTATTTACTGACAAAAACCTATCGCGTTTGTGTGTCATTTCATACATTTTTCAAAATTTTGGGATTATATATTAGCCTTCTTCTGATTCATACATTTGTTATGAAAAAAGAATGTGGCAATGATGTGTTTCAGCCAGAAAGGTTGTTTTTCTTTTCTTTTCTTTCTTTTGTTGGTCATAATGTGCCTATTACTAAACTGGGAATAAACTGAAAGATAATGACTAAGGCTTCATGCCGTAAGCTTGACTTGTAAAGAAAATGTAAACACAATGTCGGTTTCCATTCGCAATCCTTTGTGAAATCTGTCTAGCCAGAATGTGAAACATTCTCTTAATAAATCAAACTTAAACTACATCCGTACTACTGGGTTACAAGTTGATGTACTAAATTATTCAATTTTGTACTTATTCGTTGTTTCAGACTGATTATTTAGGGACAGGATGCCTTCTTAGTATGTCAAAAATAATGTCTTGCATTACTGTGTGGCAGTATTCTGGTACAGTGTTTTTCAGTGTTTTTGCTTTAGTTGTATTTTTCCACTGCTGTACTATAACTATGGCAACCTAATGTACTTGCAAAAAAAACTGGGTCTTTTTGAAAATGTATTAAATCTGAGACTGCATCAGAGTTTACTGACAGAGGATGTTCACAAAGGACTTTTTGGCTGGACTGACAGGAGGCAACTGGTTCAAAGATGGCTTGGGAATCTGAAGATAAATAGCAGTTTCATATTTTCTTTTCAACATCTGCCATTCCTCTTATAATTATTCCTTATGATTCTGAATTTAACTTCTTACATATATACAGTATCTACTCTATACTTTTTGATTTCCATGTTGTGCCCTTCTCCTACCCCTGCATCTACCTGTCCTTTTACCAGAATTTTCAGAATTACAATATTATAATTCTGCTCCATACCTCCTCAATCCACAAACCACCCTGAGAGAGACAAAGACAGCACAGACATCTGAGTGATATGCATTGTGCTCCTGGAATTCCACAGGCAATGTGTCTGTGGCAAGTAGAGGACAAACACAGCTAATACTGATAACACGCCATTGTTGTAGGTACCCACTCAGTAGAGGGCACTGTATTGAATGACAAGCCAGATTCTGTACAGTACCACCTAACTAGTCCAATCTTGCCCAGCACAAGTAAGAAATGAACCATCAGCTGTGAGGAGAAAGCATTGCAGAAACTCATTTTGCATTGCGGAAACTTTTTCAGGATGAAGAAAACAGGATACCTTCTAGGAATGTAGTGCATACGTTTTCTTTATAATTTAATTTCTGTGCATCATACAGAACACAAAAGAGAGACCTCAGCCCTCAGTATGTTATGGAATCTTTACTAACTTGTTTATACATTGTAACAGGAGAGAGAGAAAGATCAGATAGAGATGAATGTGAAATGAGCAGAGTGGAGAAATGATGTGAGACATGAGATGTCTAACCCAAGCAAATGCTGCCATACTTGTGTAGTTTACCGACATCTGTTAGATAGCCTGCAGGTCCTTATTCCTCTGCGAGGACTCATCTTCCTAATTACCCTACTGACTTACATCTGCCTGTGCTCCTCTCTGTTCCACTGTCTGTTGACGGAGACAAAGACCAATAAGACTCCATAGCATTTAGCTGCTGACGTACATCGGTGGCTCACGAGCAGCAGGAGACTACAGAGAGGAAACAAGCCCTCCAGGATTGGCCGACATTTGCAGAAGGGGTACGGAGGGGAGGAAGAGTGATGAACAGAGACTTTGCAAACACCTTTCTTAAAGCCTTAACATACCTCAAAAAGTGGAGAACTATCATTCTAGGATGGGGAACATTGTCAGCTGGTTCCTTGTCCTCAACAGGCTGCTTCTAGGGGTCGTCAGCTTTCTGGATTTTATAGTGAATATTAGGAAAAACAGAGGCACTTTAGGCTCAGTTTAAAGCCCATTATTCACTTTCCTGTTACACGTTTAACTGTTTAATTGTGTGGGGATGGATTTCTCTGTTGGTTTGAGTTTGTTGGTGGTAATTCAGGTGTTTGGAATTAATGCCCTGTCTGTGCCAATGGTTATGTAGTAGCTGTAGAAAGCAAGGCAGTGATGCCACAGCCTGATTTATTACTTGATGTGATTAGATGTGATAAAGTGATGATAGCAGAACTGCGTTGAGAGTAAAAGCTCTGCCTTGTTTTGTTGTAATTTTGTTGTCATCTCCGGTAACATGGCATATAATTTTTTTATCATGGGAAAAAGGAATAAAAGTGTTTAAAGCAGTCATCGTTTAAGAAACATCAGGTATCTCATCTGGCCTTATACTGTAACTGTAGCCGTATATCATTAGCATATCGTCTTAAGTAAGATAAGATATCCAAATGGCTCATCTTATTTCTCTGAGAAGGTTTGGATGTATTGAAATGCATCAATCATTAAAAAATATGTGAAAAAAAACATGAACTACTTTAGGCTAGACTTTGTGCAGTCTGTTTAGCAAATTAATTCCATGTAAGACATTTCAACAACTTTCTATACAGGTATCAGTAAACCAGGTCATACAGTTTATGTATGCATATTTTAACGATATGCATACAGGTATACAGGTATACTGTCCAGTTTACAGTATATGTTTATTTTTTACCATAGACTTTATTTAATTGTGTAAACCTCATAGACCACACTGTGTTGCTGTAGAATTAAATTCATCAGTTTTGAAAGCCTTTTAGCTGAAATGGTTAGGAATAATAATATTGCAAAAACTGTTGCTTGAAAATGTATGTACTAGTATTTTGGGCAATGGGAGAAAAATGTTAAAAAAAGAAAAAGAAAAATGCACAAGCTTAGTCTTCTTACTTAATGACTCTGTAACCCACAAATGTGCAATAGTGTTCCAAAACGTATGTGAACGATAAACTGTGATTAATGTTCTAAATTATAAACAGCATTTGTAGATGATTTAGTATTGTGGACATACAGTGTAGTCATCATTTTGAAAACAGAAATGGTTTAAGGCAGATATTATTTGACATCACTCTTATGTTTTTCACTTCATTGAAGGAAAATTGATTAGCTCTTCCCAGTTTGGCTGCTGTGAATTCTGTACACAATACAGTACAATATTCACTCCAGGGCACTATCTCATTGCTTCATAAATGGCCCTGTGATTCGGCAATATTAACTCACCTGCTAAAATTTCCTTCGAGTCCCACATTTGAAAAAAATATCTGTGTAGCAATTTCTCCTATATTGCACAGTTCACATTTTTTCTAAATATGAGTAAACCAGATAAAATATTTTCTAGATCTCACTTAAGCTTATCCATACAGGCATGGCTGTCCCTTTGTGTAAATGTACTGTAGTCTTTACATCTTATACTTTATTTAATTGTGTAAACCTAACAGATCACAATATGTTGTAGAATAATTAAAATTTGGATATGACTGTGGTCATCCAGAATGCATTACCAGAAATGGGAAATATTTTTTTTTGTTAGGGATAATCTCTTAACACGTAGCTGTTTGACACTAGCTTACTGCTATATACTGTATAGATACAAATATCCCTCTTCTGTACTTTAGATGTTTTGTACTCTGATTTTTTAATTTGAATTTTATTCAATTCAGTTCTGATTTTTAAATGTCTTAGCTGATTGAAATATTTCATATAGGGTTTTACATCAGTAGATAATATTTCTTTGTATATTCTCTTTGGAGTTTTTGTGGATACTGTACATAAAAGTCTGTTTTCCATCACGTCTGTTCTACAGTATATAATTAAATCCTTTTTTTGCATTCTCAATAGGTACAAGGTGCCTCTTGTAAGATAAGGAACTGATGCTTGGAATATTTAGTGACCATTTAGGATCTGTGGAGAGTGCTCATTAGACAGAAGCCCGTTATATAGATTTACTGTGGCATATCAGGGTAAAGGCAGAGTGAAGTGTAATGAAGCATGATAAAGCAATGTGGATATACATACCACAAGCCTCAAGCAATCATTGCAAAACAAAGAAATAAGAATAGTAAATCCATTAGAAAATGAATTCATATTGTGCATTTTTCCCTGCCAAACATTTTTATTTAAAACTTAAAATACGGTTCACCCACTTGGCCAACTCTCTCATTGACAAACTCGAATATTCAGACATGGCTGTTGTGCCATATGGTGAAGCTGACTCAAGCCCATCCATCCCTGGGGATGCTTGGACAAAGGCATCCAGGAGTCATTGGTGGTCAAGGCAGCTTTTGGACTGGACAGCCCTGGAGGTGCCTTGTCACAATAAGAGAAGAGGGAGCACTGTCATCTTGGAAAACAAAGCCACTGTCAAGATTTTAATCCCTCCCTTAAGGGCGTTCCGGCTCTTTTACATTTTAGTTGATTTTCTGCACCTGCTCCCTGTTCCAGCCCACCTTTAAAAGCCAGACGCTCACTCTGTTCCAGGCTCTGCAATGGAATATGGACGCCCGGAGGCCCGCCTACCGCCAAGTCGCCCTACGTCCACGGCTCGGGGGGCATTTGTCTCCTATCGGCGTCCCGACCAGCTGAGTCTGGAACTTGGAGCTCCTGGTCCCGTTATTCACTTGTATTCCCCCTCCCTGCACCTGATCCATTTTCCAGCTTTTAACTGTGTTTTGTTTAATCTCCTCCTGCATTTCCTGGCTTTTGGACTTTTGGACTTCGCCCTGGTTTTCCCCTGGATTCCCTTTGGACTGTTCGCCTGGACCACGCCCCCCCGAGCAACTTCATCACGACCCCTGTTCGTCTACCAGCCCAGTTCCTCGTCTCCTCCCCATGTCTGTTCACCCCCTTCCTGATTGTGCTGTCTGCATAGGGTCCTGAAAGACGCTTCGTAACAGCCACAATCATGACAACAGACAGAAGGCAGCTCAGTGGCTCAGTAATGCTGTCTTGATAGTGGATATAAGCAATACTGCTCTTGCATACATGTAGGTCTTCTTGCTCATGGTGGCCCCTCCCCAGATCTTCACCCTGTCTAGAGTGGTCTTGAGGAATCCTTAAACCTATTTTATTCTTTTTTGTTTATTTTGGATTGGAAAGAAACTATTCAATACCAACATTTGCTCACTTGTTTTGCAGCAAGGTTGCCGTTCCTCTCCTTTCCAGTGCAGAACTGAGAAACTGAATACATTTCTCATTGCAAAACATGAGTTGGTTTCATGTACAGTAAGTGTGAAAGTATTAAGTATTAAGTGTGAACTATTAAGACCTTTGAACGAACCTGAAGGGGGAGGTGGTCTGTGTTGGAAGAAGGATAATAGTGCAGGAGAAGACAGGTGCAGAGCTCAGGTAGGGCGATGGCAGACAACAGGACTGCAGGAGTAAGCAGGCAAGCGGGTGGGGATGCAGGCAGGAGTCAACTTCACAGCAACACAGTGGCTGCAGAGTTGTGGCCACACTGCAGCGAAGGACGTCAGAAGTGTAAACTTCTGAAAATCCAAGGCAAATGGTTGGGTAGGCAACTCCATGGAGTACAGTAGTCCAGATCAAGCACGGGAAGATGTAAACAAAGCCAGGGGGAGATTAAGGAATCGGGGTCGGGGGGAACAAGCAGAACGTCAAGCCAAAATAGAGTACACAAACATGGGGGGGGAGAAGGTCAAGCGTGAGACATATTTAATTTATGTTAACATACATAAATGTCTATAGGTGATACAAAATCCCGAATATGTTAACACAAATTAAATACGTCTCACACATTCAAGGGACAATGAAACACGGGTCACAGAGGCTAAGACCAAGCACTATAATGTCGGTCGAGTGGGAATAAATACTTTGCTGGTAGCAACAACCTGACCAACCATGTTGCCATGGGAATAGACAGATGAGACATAATTGACCACTGGCCGTGGTGTTGCCAGAGCTGGGAACAGCGCTTACAATAACAAGCACTACAGTAACATTTTCAATTCAAATTATATTGTAGATTAATTTAAATAATTATTATTATTGCAATCATATTTTTTAAATTAAGAATTAGGAACTATAATGGAGCAGGGAAACTGTAATGAGGTAACATGGAGGAACTGGATTTTAAATTCTGGGGAAGAGATTTATATGGATTGTGGGATTGCAAAAAGCATTGTTCACAGGTATTATTTGTGTCAGACTAAGAAAAGCAGGATAAAATAACAAATTGAGAGTACATTTCTTTCTCACAATCTGTAATGTCAGCAATGATTCTCTCATGTTAATTCAAATAAAAATAGACACCAATTAAATTAAAGCCAATCAAATTGTTTTTCAAATGAAATAAAATGCTTCTGTTGTCCTACAGGGAAATCAGTGTTAAATACCTGAGTATTCAGAGACACTGTTCTCTTTGACAGTAAATGCACATTACAGCACTGTAGTAAACAGAAACCTTTTCATATCTGTACACTAGTTTCAGATTGCATCACTATGATTCACTGATCTATTCACTATCTTCTACATTTCTGCTAGTGTATGGGGGAAATGAATTTGAAAAGTTTACCTTTAGGTTTAGTTTTTCCATAATCCATACGACTGAGTACACCGAAGCGCCACAGTGGTTTTACCACTAAGTGACACCTGATCTCTGATTTGAAGGCTTGAAAAATGATTTCATTTACAGGCATGTTAACAGATAGTCACTTAGTGTCATAAACGAGACCAATAGTCTATATGATCTTTTCCTTGATATTTAAAATTTTCTAATTGTATTACTTTGCATCTGGTTATGATTCACTAAAGAATTTTTATGTCGAATTATACCACTTAAAAGTTCCTGGTTGTATTATTCCTGTTGGGGAATTTGTGCATTGACTTCCATATGAGTTTTGTATACAGTATGTATTGAACTCATTGAATGTGTTATCTCATTCATAGTATACATTACTTACCTGTTGTGTAATTAACCGGCTAGATGTAGGCTTTAATCTAGACCCAAGACTGGTGGGACTTTCTGTTCTTGTGCTCCCAGACCATGGAATGTTTTTCTCAGAGAGATTAGTGAATCTGGCTCATTGGGTACTTTTCAATGTCACTATTAAGCTAACTTGTTAGGCTAGTTACGAGGTTTAATTAATATTTTCATCTCTTTTTTTCCCCTTTATACGTTCAGCTTGCCCTTACTGTACAAAAAACATGGGTATTTGAGATTGCTTGACATGAAAGGAGCTTTGTAAAATTCTTATTCTTATTAGTAATGAATTAGAAATATATGTTGTATTGTATGCCATCCTTGATTCTCATTGTTGATTCATTAGAAAATTTCACACATTTGTATATAAGTGCTACAAGAACAACAGGAGTTGAAATGTGATCTTTCTTTCTTGGCTTTCTGTCTTCTATTTTTTGGAAGGTGGTTGAATGATTAGTTGATTGATTTTCTTTGGATTCTCCTATATAGTAGAAGATAATCAAATTGAAAGATCTGGGGCTGAACTCATAATGATCCAAATGGTTAATGACTGCACTTGTATTGATCTTGTCTTCCTAAACAATGCAGGCTTAGTAAGGGCAACAGAGCTGAGAGACCCACTTGGGCATTGTGACCACAACCATATACAATCTTCTGTGAATTGTTTTAAGCTCTAGAGGTCAATTCTCAGCCATAAGTCTGCAATTTTATGCAGGATGACTTTGAAGAATTGAAGTCCAGTTTACATTCAAAAGATCTGGGACTAGTGGACAAAGAATCTATGGTTATACCTAAAAAGTAAGGCAAGGGGTACAAGGCACATTTATCCCATAGTAATATAGTTACAAAAGTAAGTCCCAGGAGTGAGTGGACCAAATGGTTTTAATAGGTTCAATCAAAAATATTGCCATCCAGAAGTAACTTTGAGGTGCCATTTAAAAGGGACACATGGAAAGTAAATGAATACATTGAGTTCCAAACACAAGATCAGGAAGGGTTTGCATTGCATTGGAAGCTGAAAATAGCACAAAGCAAACTATGAATGTAAAATATTAGTAAAGGGAGATCCATGTAAAAGATCCCAATGTACAGTACACGATGAAAAGGGAATTGCAAATACATATCCAACGAATATTTCTTGCAGGTGTTCACTAAAGAGAACACTGACCGCCTGCATGATGAAGGGCTCTCATTGGTTTTGAGAAATCTTAGATGAAGAGGTTTTCCAGAAACCAGGTAGTGTGAGAACTGTCTGAAAATTTCAAATATTGTTCTCACCCAGAGGTTATTTGGGCTTGAGCTAAAGGAGTGTCAGGCATACATATAGAGAAACAATAAAATTAAAATTAGTAAAATTACAAGGTGACCTTTATAGAAAATGTATTATATAGCAAGTCTTGTATAGCAAGGGTACAGTACTAGATTTCATTGAACTAGCCATGGAAACAATCATTATAAGTAAATAAATTGATTGTGAACAGGTAAATGGATAAAAAAAAGATTTATAGTAACGGAAAAAAACTGGATTGTGGTAATTAGTGGAGTGGTGCAGGGATCCATATTAAGCCTGTTGTTTCTGATTTATATAAATGACCCAGACTCTGGTACAGTACATTGAACAATCTTGTCAGACTTGCAGATGTCACAAAAACAGGAAGCAGGAAACACTTTGAAGCAGCAAACATGTTACAAAATAAATTAGGATCCTTCAAGGAACTGTTTGGATGAGAAGCTTCTGGCAAAATATTGGAAATATGAGTCGATTTGCCTCCTTTCATTTATGACCTTCCTTATGTTCCGTAGTAATGAAAATAACATATAGTTATCATCAATATACTGTAAAGTCGTATCTCCCTTGTTTGTCACATTGTTTAGATTCCTGCAACCACCTGTATTTTGGAATGGAGCTAAGTATTTTACTGCTAGTTGGTAGCCTACAAAAAGCTTACGACTTTTAAAAAAGGACACGCTTTTACTGTGAGTTTCATATTTGAAATGTTGCCTTGAGACTTTCTATCCTCAGCACAGGATGCACAGAGAAATAATAAGAGAAGAATGGTCTGCTTTGGGCAGGGCATTAAGTGGAGTCTACAAGGACTGGTACTGCGACTCTATATAGAAGCTACAGATCAAGGTGTCAAATACATTCTGATCACCCTTCAATAATCAGTTTGTAATTGGCACATGTGCAGTTCTGACCAATTTAGCAAGTTAATTAATTCAACAACATCAGGTATGGCCAAGGATGTTTGTATTTTTAGTTCACATAACCTCTAAATTCCAGGGCTACATATACAATATGTTGAATCCAAATCCAAACAATTGGATTGTGCCTCTTCATGATTAGTGCACAAAAACTATGAAAAGGGCAAATAACTTTTTTTGTTGCATAGCAAATAGTATAGAGAGCTCTAGGGAGTCGATCTAAGAACTGTACAATGCAATAGCTAGATTCTAGGCTCTAGGCTCAAATGCATATGGGGAACTGTATAATAGTGCCCCAGTTTTCAAATGACTCAGGAAGGATTTGCAAAAGACCAGAGAAGAGCACTGATATTAATTCAAGGAATTTCGGGGACGTGATGAAACAGAATCTTCCCAGTCTAAGTAAAAGATGTCTGACAGGGGGACTTAATTGTGGTCATCAAAATGTTGAAAGAATGACCCCAACAGTTATTTCAAGTTAATTTCAGTGAGAAGAATGGACATAACTCTGTGTAAGAAATTGTTTTTTAGCACTGGTGCGAAAATGGCTTTTAATACATTTCCAGTTATCTAATTTTGGAGGCAGGGGCACTGGGAGCTTTCATGTCAGGTGGCTGATGCTGTAATAGATTCTCTTAACATACTGAAAACTGATGGACACTGATGAGCTGAATGACCTGTTCTCTAGAATAAATTTTACTTCTGTTCCTCTGTTCTATATACTGTATATGTACTGTAGAAGGATGTTTCATTTTAACAGATTGTTTCTACTGCTTTATTTTGGTCAACTCAGTTTCTTACACATGACGTGTGATTCCTACTTGGGAATTGTATTCTTGTCTAGATCATTAAGACACTTGTACCCACGGTTTCTAAAAGTTCATATTATTATAAACAGTTTTATCTACATTTGTAATTTGACTTTTTGAGTAATTCATAATAGCCTGCTGAGCATTCAAGTAAATTACAGAGCCTGTTACTGGTGAGCAGATTGCGGGTAGTAGGAGGCAGTTTGATGTTTTCTGGTGAAAGCCACCTGTGTGGACTATAAACAAAGTGGGCAGACGATTAAGTGAGAGTAATCTGGGTGATGATGACGTGATACACACAGACAGTTACTCTGTGATCATGCAGAGAAAACAAGGAACATTGTTTCTTACATTCAACTGAAGGCAGTTGTGTCACGGTATTTGTGGTATGTGCAAATTGTTTTTTTTCTTTTTCTAAACACAAAATAGACATTTGTCATAAGAAATGTAACTGAACTGAACAGAATACATGAAGTAAGTATCTGTTCCAGACTTTCTTTTTCAATTTTAATACGATATATATAAAGTATCTGAGCACCCTTGGAGTTTACACTGAAATCTCCTCTTGTTTCCTGTGAAAACTGTCTTTTTCACTGCACAGAAATTGTGTAGTTTGCACTTTAGTACAGAAGTAGGAAATAAAAATTCAGTCTTGTAACAGTTCTGAAATACTGTTTTGTCTTGTCAGCATCATACACCTTCTTATTCTATTTTATGACAAAATTAAATAAAAACTCTTCCAATACTCAAACAAAGACAACCTATTGGACCTTCATTGGAAATTTTGGGGAAACCTTTATCCAGCACTGAGTTTTAATATAATAGAATTTTTTTAATTCTTTTATTTAGAGAATACCATAAGGAAACCAGTTTTAAGTATTTTCAAATGATTGGACTTCACTGTGAAGAAGGCACCAGAAGACAATGGAAACTATGGTAAGATGCATTTAAAACTGGACACCACACATAGGGTATTACACAAAGGGTTGTGGGTGTAGGGACTAAATTGCATAGTCATATTATTGAAGCAGATACCCTGGCTTTTTTATGAAAAGGCTGAATAAAGTCCTCAGATCACATGGCTACTAGGCCATGAGGCCTAGACCAAATGAGGCAGATGGACTGAATGGTCTGTTTGTAACCTTTTCCATATTTCCTTAGGTTTAAGTTCACAAGAGAGTTAGAAATTGCCAGTATAACTCACTGAAGGACAGAAGCAACCAAGGAACATGAGAAGCAGCACAATGCAAGGTCCTCTCTCTCCCGCTGCCTGAACGATTGTTGTGGTATGTACTGTAACTGTCTTTGAAATATTTTTTCGAATGATTTTTTAAATTTCATTCAGTGCATACTGAAAAGTCCTGATTTCATTTTTGGGCCTTAACCTGTACATAAAAAAAACGAATTTAATCTGTGTGTAATAAAGCCACTAAGGTACATTGAAAACACAGATATTTACATTTTGCATCAAATGCTCATTTGGCACATACACAATAGTATTTACATTTTAAACTAGTGAACAGTTTCAAGTAGCTTTGTTAATAGTATGAGCAACTTAGTCAATTGTGATGACAAAACGCTAAGATAAATTCATGTTATTTCATTAAAACTCCAGGTCCTCAGTGTTTCACACTTGAGTCCAGTTAAAGCTTTTGCAAAATTAGTTTATTAAGAATGTGTATAAATAGCCAATCAAAAGGCATGATTGTAACATTTGAAAAAGCAGAGAACAATCCAACCACATCCCCACTAATGAAGAATATCGGGTTGATAAGGCAGAAGGTTCTCTCAGCAGCCCAGGACCATCAAATCCTCACAGAACACCTACAGCATGTGCTGTAATCATTTTTAGACTGCAGTGGTTGCAGCCCTAGAAATTGCAGAAAGAAATGGAGTTCTAACGAAATTTGGTAGGCAGCCAAACTAATAAAGTTCAACTGTCGCAAGCTGCACCTAAGCCTGGCTTAATCGCCTCCGTACAAAGATCCACTTAATCATCATCAAGAAATGTCGGATCCAATTAGAGGAAGGAATTAGAGGGTCCTAACAAAGCACCAGTGTGTTCTTGGCACATGTAATGCCAACTTATCAAGCTTGTTTCAGCCTGATTGGTTGGCCTCACTCCATTTAACAAGAGCAGCAGGTGAGAATAAGGAATATTTCACTGTTTAAAACAGTGAACGCATGTTGCTGTGTAAGTGTTAGAGTCAATCAGGAGTTACAATATATGTATTTTAAGACAATTCACAGTTTACTGTGTTTAAGCCCCCAATTGTCCATCCATCCATTTTCTCAACTGTTTTAGCTAGTACAGGGTTTCAGGGCACACCAGAGCCTAATTCAACAATACATTTTGGATGGGACTCCAGTCCATTGCAAGGCACACACAGACACAAATACAGACACACAAACTCATACAAGGGCCAATTTTTTGAGTAAAGAGTGATGGGTGCTCCACAATAGTAGGGCATTGCAGTACTATAAGAGCTGTATATAACCTGCTGTATATAAGAGCATGTATTAATTTCTCTGTATCTTGAGTAGAGAGAAACTGCCTTAGTTTTGCAATATTTCTTAACTGTAGGAAGCATGTTTTGGATACTGTTTTGAGAGAACATGCAAACACCATACAGATAGCACTCCAGGAATTGAACCCAGAGCCCCAGGGCTGCAAGGCAACAATGCTAACCACTGCAGTACTGTGCTACGTGCCTCCAAACTTTCATAAAGACAAAAGGCTTCCTATCATACTACAAAATTAAAATATATATTTACCGATCTACAGAAACTAACCACATCCAAGTACTTCCAAATGTGTACAGTAAAAAAAATGTCTTGTGGACAGATCACGTGCAACATACTGTAGACATAGGTTTTCTCTTATGTCTATGAGATTCGTGTACCTTCCCTAAAACAACATTAAGTGAATTATGTGTTGATTTGGTGGTTTGGAAGCCAAATCTATATTTTCCCAGGAAATAATTCTATCATATTCAAATCCCCATTCCAAATCATAAGAGCTGCTATGATGTCTCTAGAACAAAAACATCATCAAGTCATGTTGTTTTGTCTTTGAAATCAGTCAGGTTATGTACTGGGTGTTTGGACAACCTTGTCCCCCAAGACGTTCCGATAGACAGAGATAGAATTAAAAATGGAAAGACATTGCATTGACAGTGTTCATTTGAAATATCTGCAAGAGTTTGTCTCCAATGTAGAAAAAAGATTACCTGTAAGGAGTTTATAATTATGGATTATGTGACACTGGGAATGCCATATCCTCTAGGATTTTGAGAATTGTAAAATAACAAGCCCATTACTAAAGTACTTGCACTACTAACGTACAAAGATGCTAAATATACCTCAAAATGAACGTCAGAAATCCTCTTGAGTTCACAGACAAAACCAAGGTGCTAGAATAGAAGTCTGTATAAAAGTATTATATAATTAGAGTAATTTACTGTAGCTCACTGTTTTCCAAAAGAATATTTAGTATGCTGCATTTGAGTAGATCGGTCATACAGCTTTCTTTTTTTTTAATTCTCCATTAAAAAGGTGACAACAGAAAGGCTTTTAAAGTTATTAGTACTTGTGATTAAAGTCAATTAATCTGGAAATATTTTATTTAAAAAAAATCAGGGAGTTTAAACAAAAAAAATAAACTTGAACTTTAGTTTTTCAGCTTTAACACTTTTATTATGCTTCAGAATATTACAAAAGGCATCATGTATTTTTCAGCGCTGCACAACAAAGCAATACCTTTCAATTAAAAACAATGCACTTGAATTTCTAAGAAAAAGCATTCTTCAATGGTCTTTGTAACCCACAAATGAAGGCTTAATGCAGCTTGAGTGTGGATCTCTGGGATTGGAATTTAAAGCACAAAACAGGGTAGATATTATCTACACATGGTGTTTCAGTCCCAGAGAGGTAAGAAAGAAAATGCAGTAAAGTCACAAGATGAACACATAATTGATGGCAAGCTATAAATGCAAAGCAGAATGTGTTGTGACAATTAGAGAAGGTTGTCTATGAGTGCAGCAAGAAGTATTAGCATAAAAGTATTAGCTGTAACCCATTCAGCATTGTGTTACAAAAAGCCCCATACATCAGCCTAACACTAAACTGTGAAATTGTTGCCTCTATGGTCCAGAACAGACTGATCAGAATGGTAAAAGCACTCCCCAGTCCCGGCAGAGATGCATGGACTGTCTAGGACAGAGAGGGAATTTATGAGGTGCTAGATGAGATGCCAGCACTGTGTGGGCAGTCATAATTAAACATTAACTGCACTCTGAGTCTGGCTCAGCACCTCTGGAGAACTCATAAAACAAAAAAAAAATCTGCACTTTTCCATCTCAAAGAGAATCACGTCTGCCTGCCTTTCAGAGAACACACATCTAAAACTGCAGTAAATTCTCATTTTGCTGTAGGTTAGGCCTTTGGGTCAGGTTAAATTATAAATTATAAGGAGGTTAAATTATAAGGAGAGACTGATTCTACTGAAGTTAAGATGATCTTTCCTACCCATTTAACTCTCCACAAATCTTTATCTGAATGTACACAAAATTGGATTCTGTCTGATCCTGATCATAACTCATTGTAAACTATTTAGGAGCAATCCACACGTTCCACTCACAGTAAAGGTACAGTATAGACAAGGTTCCTCTCTAAACCTGAGAGATATGCAACACTGGTCTTATGAGAAGAGAAGAAGATGCCATTTATCTCAATACTGTGTACTGTGGTTTTTACCAAATACTGTAATTCTTTGTTCTATCTGTTTAAATGCTTGTTTTTAAATTAAACATTCTTTCTATAATTCTCTATAATGGATTATTAAAGGTCATTAAGTGTTTCTAAAAGAGGTCTCTCTCTCTTGAATTAATGACTTAATGGCTGGTTGACTGATGACAGGTGGAACAGAAGGTATTTTTATTCTTTGTCTCTTGCACTGCTAGGATTTCTTATGCTGTATGTTTAACACAAAAGCTGTACTTAAAGCAAACGAAGCATGCCCTCCCCCATGAAAACAACTAGTCTTGACCTAGAGATTTTGTGACACAAGAGCAGACTGTTATGACACACCTGTGGTGTGGAATTGCAGGCTGAAACCCAAGTGCAAGGGCTAGGGGAGTTTTGTTGGTTTCTGCCTGAAGGCAGAGAGGCTTGAGGCTACCAAAGACAGCAGAGGGCACAGTGAAGAGAGTGATGGCTGACTGGGAAACAGGTAGATTTGTCTGCTGAAGTTGGCTGCAGGCATGAAAGATCGCCACTGGACAGGAAGGTTCTGGAATTCTAATTCCTGGTTAAGGTTATTTGGGGAGATTCAGGATTCCAAACAAAACACCAAAACAGAACACTATCCACTAGCTTTGCCCTGCTGGTAAAACTTTCACACAGACTCTTGTGGAGAAGGATTTAATTTATACTGCAGAAATCTTAGAGTTGTCTAAAATGGTGGTCAATGTGTCTGTGCGCGTGAGAGAGAGAGACGGGGGGGGGGGGGTGCTCATTTTAATATGGCAGGTGGAAATCGTTCCTGACATATTACCAAAGGCCTTTACCATAGTTTGAAATGCTCCCACAGTGCTGCCACTTACTTCCCTTAGGGGCTGTGTTGTGGAAGGTCCAGAAGAAATGCATCTCTGCGTGAAAAACACAGCTCTCAGGGCCCTTCACATTTTATTGTATCATTTTATGGTATTGTATCACTTCTTATTCATTTCATAGTAAGAAATCACCGCCCTCTCCATACAGAAGGCACTTGTTTCTTCTGTGGTGGTTGAAGGTAAAAATGACAGCTTTGAAAACTGTTTTTCTATCCCCTTGTAGCCAACAAAAGTGTTTCTTGTGTCACAGTGACCTGAAGAGTCTTACTGTACCTGAGGCCCCATCATGAGTGGAAAACTTTAACAAAAGACCAGTCCTCAAGAACTCTGCAGTATAACTATAAAACTGAGTTAAATAAAAATAAACTGTGATATTAAGTGATGGCAAAACAACATAGTTCACTATGTTACTAGTTGAAAAGGGAAACCATTGTTAGGTGTTGTTTTTTTATCTTTTTGCCTCGATTTGCAAGCACAAATGCTGCTTGACACTTTACATAAAAGACATTTAAGTTGGCCAATACATTCACTGAAAAATTGATGTCAGTATGATGCCACTGTTCACTTTTCTTTTATGTAAACGGGTGTATCTGGATACTGTAGAATATAGCACAATATTTTTCATTTGGGACATTTGAGCTGTACTGTGCTTCAGAATGCTCTTGTTTTCCTTGCTAACTGATTCTAAGAATATGTGAAATTGTCATCCGTAACAGATTCTGTTCCAACTTTAGGCTTGTTGTTGAAGGGAAGCATCACTACTGTGAGGAGGAGATACTGTAGTAGTTTCTAGGTAGTAATTGTGGTATAAATAACTATCCATTCATCCATTTTCTGACCCCCTCATCCATGAAAGGGTTGCAGGGGAGTTGGAGCATATCCCAGCAAGCAATGAGTACAAAGTGGGGAACACTCTGGATGGAACACCAGTCCGTCACAGGGCAGACAGATACAAACACAGACACACACACACTCACAGCAGGGCTAATTTTCCCAGAAGCCAGTTAATCTAGCAGTAAGTTTTTAGACTGTGGGAGGAAACAGGAGCACCCAGAGGAAAACCCCCTTACAAAGGTTGTATGTCTTCCTTGTGGGGAGCTCAAAGCAGATAGCACCCCAACAACTGAACCCAGGGCTTTGAGGCAGCAGTGCTAACCACTGTGCCACCGTGCTGCCCTATTAATATCCACTGCAATTGAAATATTCATGTGGTGTCTTTGAGCTAAGAACTGACTAAAACCTTTTACTGCAGAAATGTTCTTAAGTAGTCAAAAGGATAAGGCATTGTCAGATGAGGATAGATGTGTGCAGTGCTTTCATTGTAGCCTATGGTGGAGCTCTCCTAAGGAAATTCCATTATTAAACAAGGAAAATGGCTGTTTTGAATTGAAAAAGGTCAGCCATCTTCCTACTTTCTCCAGCACCTAATCCTCTTTGCCTGGTGGCTGCGAGCACTGAGAGTCATTAAAACAAAAGCAATGGGGACACCAACCTCTAATTATGTGCTGCACAGCACCCAGCACAGTGGCACATTGTTTTTACACTCTCATTATTTCCCAAATAACAGAGTAGGGCTATTTAAAATAAAAAGAGCTCTCGTTACTTAAATACAAGAGGGTGACAGTTTGATATTCATGTAAGGCTTAATTATTAACCCTGAAGAAAAGGAACTGTAAAAAGAGGTAAATCATGAGTATAGTGGAATTCAAGTGTTGCAAAAATCAGAATTTGCTGTGATACTTGTAGACCTTTATAGCACAGTATAAACTGTACCTCATTGGGGTTTTGGGGTTTTACCCATAGTTAGTTTTTAAAAACGCATTAAATTAAAAAAAAACATGTTAAAGTGAAGAATATAAGCAGCACAATTACTAATTCAAAGGTTTTGGCTTAAAAAAGTAAATATAATATTCTTGTTTTTTCCTGAGATACAGTATGTTTCAATCACATTATTTTTATGCTGTGCACCTGTCAGTACTTCCACAAGGATCAAACTCAGGCTGTTAGCTGGTGATTCAGTGCACCTAGCTTCATGCATCTTACAGTATGTCTCTGTTGCTTTCTGTTGTTTCACAGTGCTGTTGCCTCTGATTAAACCAACAACACTGCAAGAAAACCAAAATATTTGGACAGTACATTTCTCCCTCTCTGACATAATGAGCCTCACTGTGTTCCCTGAAATATTGAAATGATATTTTATTAAAACATTAGGTTCTATGATGAAGTACACTTGATCCTTTAAGTGGAGATGAAGAAGTCATGTTGCTAAGAAGTGGAAATGTTAAGATGTTTCTCAAAAGGAAATGTCTTCATGGAGCACATTATTGCACAAAATAATCTCTGATACAATTGTCAGATTCTATGACGTATAGTAACTAGATTCGAAGGTAACTTTCATCCTGCTAGGACAGCAAATCTATCCGCATCGAGCACAGAGTTTGATCACGCAGATTCCATCAAAGGAATTAAAACCTCATATTTTGTCTGTCTCACAAATATTCTACTGTAAATATACATCAGCTCTCATGATGTACTGTACCACACATATACAGTAGCATATAGGGGTGATAAAACTGTTATAATGTGTTCTCCACACTATTAGGTAAGGAATTATTTTGCCTGGGAAAAGGACAGGCAGGGGAAAGTTCTCATTTTTATTATGCTTAGTACTGTGCTATACTGTGTTAAACTGACAGGAATTTTAGTCTCTCAGTCTTTTTATAGCCCTTTTCTGTGTGCCGTCCATCCTTCATGTTTGTAAAGTCCTTTTTTGCCCATTTATGTTTTCCATCTTGGTACACTGCATGTGATCTTGGATGTAAAGTCTTCACATGGCTTCTAGCCTGCAGCCCACTATACCCTCAGTAGCAAAGGCCTGTAACCACTCACATGTCACAGTTCAACAAAGCGGTGAGTGGGCAGGTTCCAGCAGGATCTCCCCATAGCCCTGAAGGCAGTGTCTGATAGACTGCATCGAAAGAACAAACAAACATTATTAGCACATGCAAATGACATTCTCTTTATGTTCTTACTCTTGGCAATGATCTGTACAAATATGTCCAAAGAGCCTTACGGTTCTAATGACTACATGGCACATGGCAACAGTGGACATCACTGCTAACCAGGGTGTTATTTGGGGTGTTAAAATATTACTGAAAAAAACACCTTTTAGTGGTGTGATCTCAATTCTGTTTAGTCTAGCTTTTTTGAAGTGGTGGCAAACATAGGTGAAAAGTTACACTTTCATAAAGCGCTATCCATGTTTTCAGCTGGGCAGCTGAAATACTGTCACTGTAGGCTATTATTTTGACATCTCTTTCTCAGTAAGGCATCCTGCATTTGAGTTTGCAGCTATTTATTTCTCTGATCGTGAGTGACAGTTTAAGAGCTAAAACAATCAATTTAACGAGTAACAAATAATATGTTTCTGAACCATTGAATTTGTCTCTCTTTGTGTCTAAGTCACAATTCCATTACTTGTTAGAAATGATGTAACCAAGGGCAGAGTAAAAACATTTCATGGATAGGTGCCCATGTTAATCTTGCCTAAAATACATGTAGTAGCAAAATAGTTGTTCAGGGTGTTGACCTCTTCAGTCAGTCTGCATTTTGTTTTAATGGTATTTTCAGGCCTTTTAATTAGTGAACAACATTAATTTGATTAGAATGCCTGTCATTTTATTTCAAAACAATAGGGACCACTGGCCGAGCATTGAGAAAAGAAAGAGACAGATGAAAGAAAACTCGCTTTTGGCTGTTAGTGTCTCTGCTGTGAAATCTGTTTACCATCTTTACTCCAATTATCATGTAATTGGGTGGTAACAATTGATTGCCAAAAGGTTTATTTGTTTGACTTTGTTGATGATTTTGCACTGCTTTATAAATGTGTTATGGCATCTGAAAAAAACAAAACCAGTGTCAAAAGCCTCTACATGCCCAGGCATCAGAAATTCACTCCTTTTTCTTTCTTTTATTCTGTATCAGTTGTCCTCAGAGAATATGAAAATATGACTCTCCAGCTTATCTGATGGGAACATGTTCCTCTAAAAATTATAGCCTAAACTTTTGGAGAATATGTAGATATACTGCATTAATGGCATAATATCTGGATTGGCCATTTTTTCTTGTAGAATTATTCTGAGTTTTATATTTTCTCATTGCATATCATCCTGCAAGTCACAACTGGCAACCCACTGAATTTAAGCAGGGGTGAGCCTGGTCAGTACCTGGATGGGAGACCTCCTGGAAAAAACTAAGGTTGCTGCTGGAAGAGGTGTTAGTGGGGCCAGCAGGGGGTGCTCACCCCGTGGTCTGTGTGGGTCCTAATGCCCCAGTATAGTGATGGGGACACTATACTGTACCAAAAAATGATACTGTCCTTAGGATAAGACGTAAAACTGAGGCTCTGACTCTCTGTGGTCATTAAAAATCCCAGGGCATTTCTCAGTAAGAGAAGGGCTGTTTCCACAGCGTCCTGTGCAAATTTCCCATTGGAATTACTTAATCCACATCTATAAATTGGTATGTGATGAGTGTTCTGACGCAGTATGGTTGCTGTTGGATCATCCAGGTGGGGCTGCACATTGGTGGTGGAGGGGAGTTCCCATTACCTACTGTATAAAGCGCTTAGAGTGAAGTGTCCAGAAAAATACTATATACTGTAAGTGTAAGTTATCATTATTATTATTATTTTATGGTTTTCTTACATAAAAGAGAAGAGCCTAGTTTTCTTTATTTTTATGTACATTATAAACATTAAGATGGATTCTATTTTTTTTACATACAGTAACAATTAGAGTTAAACTGAAGAGCTTTGTCTTTCTTGGTTTTGTATCTCCTACCTCTGTTGATCACAGAACAGGCCTGTGCCAACCAAATGATGTGGTTGGGAAACAGAAACTTGAAATAAAAAAAACTACGGTAAGCTTAAAGTAAATAAAAATAAATTACTTATGTCTTCATAAAGGTAGTAATTTAGCCTGAGTTTTGACAACACTATTAGTGAAAAGTAGAGAAGGTAAATCAGGTTGCTGCTATAAGTAAAACTGATAGACCAGTGATCTTTCCTCTGGCCATTTCCAAACCAATGCCCTAGTAAACACAGGGAGAACACACAAACTTCACACAGATAGCACCCCAGGTCTGGAATTGAACTTGGGACACTGTGTTGTATAGGGAACTGTCCTTCTGGTAAGAGCTAGTACCACTACCATCCACCAAGTTCTTCTGTATAGAATGAAGGTGCCTGAAATAGAGAAGTTAACAATCATGTCTCAATGCTCTGATCATGAGAGGTGTGATTTTACTTAAGCTCTGCTTCATCACTGTAATGTCATTTTAAATTTAATTTCTAATTTGGATTAAATATTTTAATTTTAATAAATGTTAAATGTTTAATATTGATAAAACTTATATGATAAGCTTTAATATAATGTCTGTTGGATAGAGCCTTCTCTACAAATGTATGTGTAATTTAATACCTTCTTAAATACCACGTACTTTCAATCATTTTTTATGGTCCATTTGCTGTTTTTTAAGTATCTTTTTTGTTCTAAGTAATGTTTTTTTTATGTGTTGTATGTTGTGCCGCTTGCTTCTAAAATTGTCTCCCTGGGGATGAATAAAGCATTTTGAATTTAATTGAATTTAATTTTAAGTGCAATCATCTAAATTAAAGTTCAGCACAAATAAAAGTTGCAAACCAAAAACATCCGATGGCCAATTGTTTCTCAGCGTGATCATGAAATGATCATTCAATTTGACTGATTAAAAAAAAAAGAATTAACTAGAAGTTTGGCAAGATTGGGCACTTCTCTCTCCATCCAACAGTGATAACAAGTGGTTTGTCTGACATATGGCAAAACACTTACTCAGGATGTTGAAAAAATGTTAATAGTTCTGTTCAAGCAATGAAAAAGCGTTTCATCAATCTACAATATGCCAGCTGTGAGTTAGAGCTTAATGCATGACAACAATGAAACTTTCGGAAAGCCTCAGCTGTCTGTCTCAAATTGATACACTGACATTCAAACATATAAATAGATTCATTTGCATTTCCATAAGTTTCCATAAAACTTTAGTACAATTTCATGAATTAATACAGCTTCTGAAATTTTATAAGGGGTATGAAATCATAAGAATCAATCACATGTTTTACAAGTAATGGAGTGAGGCGCAGAAAATTAATTTCTGAGAATTTTTAGGATTAGCAGAGCTTTATAAGTCAATGCTGAAAGCAAACTAATGACCCACAGGAGGTCAGAATACATTGAGCAAGTATGAACTGCCAGAAAAATAAATCCATCCATGTTCTCATTACTTCATCCAATTCAGGGTCGTGGGGGAGCTGGAGGCAAACAGCAGGCTAAGCAAGATACACCCTGGACAGGACGCCAGTTCGTTGCAGGGTATGCAAAGACTTAGACACAAACACTATGGCAATTTTCCCCAAAAGCCAGTTAACCTACCAGGGTGTCATTGGACTCTAGAACCTAGAGCTTCCAGGGGAACCTCATGCAAACACAGGGAGAACACACAAACTTCACACAGATAGCACCCCAGGTCTGGAATTGAACCCAGGGCTCCAGCATGGCAACACAAACAATGCTAACCACCATGTCACCATGACACCCAGAAAAACAAATTAACACACTTTTTTGAAGATGGTACTCTACAAAGTACTGTAGTTTGCCTTTGCTTATCAGCCTCAGACTTCTATTAGCAAATAAATAACATGAAAAAAGCACTGTTCTCTTTTCAAAGCATTTCAAAGCACTTTGGAATGAGCGCTTTTTTTGCTCTTTAGGGTCACATGCCTTACGACAAATTTCATAATAAGAAGAATTGCTGTTATTTTTACATTGACTGCCTGTTAAGTTTTTAAGTCATAATGCTTGGGCTAAAATCCCATCTGCACAGTAATTATGGTGGAGTTATTAAAATCATCTGTCATGCTATTTATGCATTGCTTTGGTGTTTCTGTTATGCATATTGCTGTACCTGAAGGGAGTAGTGAAAGACCATAATTTATCTCTCAATGCAGAGTGACATGCTCAAATATCTCCCATAAAGAATATTTATATTATAATTCACATCAAAACAGCAGCTACGGCAGCCTTTTGTATTTTTACCGTACAGTGGAGAATATCAAAATTAGAAAAAAAATGAAGTAGAGTTTTGTACTGTATGTTTTTCTATCGGTTCAGCATATCCAATAAATGATAACGCTTGTGGAGAGAATTACAAATAAACAACTGAAAAATTATGAAATGCAGTTGCAGCACTTGATGAGAACTTTTGAAAACTGGGAATGCCAAAATATTTCTTGTTTTCTTTTTTTTTTATGATTTTGGCATGCAAGCGAACCATTTCCTTCAGATGGTTGAGATTGTTTTTTGGCATTCCTGATCTTATTTTAAAAAAATTGCATTCTAAGAGCCTTTTCATTTTTAAAAGAGTTCCTAGAAATTTGTTATGTTTGACCGTCTGCTGGAAATGATGACCATAAAATAGTAATTCCAATTCTGTGTTAGTACTCAACAATTTTGAATGAAAAATGTTACAGCTGGACATGCTGGACATGTTACAGCAATTGACTCAAGGACTGAATGCAGAGACCTCTAATGCCTGAATCAGAGTCTGAGTCCATACTCTCCAAAAATTCTGGTAATTACCTCAGATCATGTTTGAAATATATTTGCTGGAGCTTTCTTTTACACATCTGATGCATGACTATATACCTGTATATACTGTATATACTGTACTGTACTAAATTTCACAATTCATGGTTGATAGAAATCTCTGCACCAAATTAGCTGTACACTGTTGAAGGTGGGAAATCAGAATTAATAATAATAAAATAATGCAAGGATATTATTGTATGAATAAAGATCAAAGTTATGAAAGGGGACAGTGTGTTAATGTGTAAAAGTGTGTAATAATAAAATTCCTCACACTTATATAGTGCTTTTCTGGACACACCATTCAAAGCGCTTTACAGATAATGGGGACTCCCCTCCACCACCACCCACCCACTTTCTTATACTGTAATAAAGACCGAGGCATGAATAAAAATAAAAGCAACTACCTCACTTTTCTGCCACCCAAGCACAAAATAAAGATTAATAGTAACCACAGCATGATATTTTGAGTAACCAGTGTGTACAAAAATGTTTGTAGTATTAGATCCCAATACTTCATCCTGACACTTTTTGGTGAGTAATGTTGCTGCATGAAGCAAAACATTTTCAATTATTTCTGATTTTTGAAACCCCAATGAAATCAGATGTAATTCTTCACCCAGTAACTCCTACTAAGATGCAACAAACTGTGCATTTACATTTCCTGTGTGGTCATACTGGTTTTCAGGTAAGGGGTACAGTACCTGTTTACTGCATATAAAATCAACAATTTAAAAATTAATTGCTTGGTGCATCATATCCCCCTGTGACATATAAGGTAATTCTGCAGTATTCATCATCATTGAATAGTCTCTTCAATTTGCCCATCATTCTGTTCGGCCACAGAGCAGCTATAAGAACAAGATTCAAAGGTCAGAAAAATTATACCTTAGAACTTAACAGCATCATTAACCTCCTAAAGGCATTTTGGGAATTTTGGGCAGCAGGGATATCACACCCTTTGTTAAGACAGTAGAAATCCAGTGTTGAGATTTCAAATCTTTATTGAGTGACGTCCTGTCCAGAGTTTGTATTTTGCCTTGTGCCTGTTGCTTGCGGGGTTAGGCTCCGGTTCCCCCTTGACCCTCAAATTGGATGAAGTGGCTACAAAATGAATGGATTCTATTCTAAAATCCCAGGCAAGTGGCAATAGCACAAATGGTGGAGTTTACTGATGTGTCACTTGGCATGCCGTGTCCATTTGCATGTCATGCAGGAATTACAATGACATTATGTTATTGTGGAACCAAACCAGCAATGTCATCTGAACAAGACGACATTGGACCACTTGAGTTTCAAGAGTGAATTAAAAAAATGAAAGCAAGTATCAAGTTGTTTTTAGACGATTTACTTCACAAATACCACATGTAAAAGTTGATTATCCATTTGAGTTCCACTACAAAAAGGGATTCATTTCCCCTTTAAAAGTCAGTCTGGGTTTATTCTGCTTTAATATTTTTTTTGTTCATTTACATTAATACATCAGTTTTGCAGTCTTTGTAATGTACAGTAGGAATGAACCCTTTCTGGTCACTTTCATTGCTAAAAAGTAATACAACTATTTTAAAACATGGGTTCTCATAACCCGTAACTGTCGTAAGCTATTTATTTTTACATCTAAAATGTACTTGTTTTTTGGAGATTATAGCTTATTCTGAATTCTACCTTGTCTTTTTAGAGCTGTAATTACAAGCTGTTATACAGCGCATCAATATTAACTGTAATAATATTTAAGTGGTATTGTAGGTATGCTCAACAAATCTTGGATATTAAATTATTGGCTTTGACCTGAACAATCACCAGAAAGTCAATCAAGTCACATGAAAAGAAATAGTACACTTCAGCCCTGAATGAAAATGAATCCAGGAACTCAATACAGAAAAAGAATATTTAGAACTGAGAATGGTGCCCACTCACCATACAAGGGGTTGACCTCCTAAAATAAACTGAGTGGGGAGTTTAGGATGCTATGCCCATAATTGTATTTAATTTGACAATATTTCTGTAATCCTACCATTTATCTTGCAGTTTTGTACTACTGGTAGAATAAAGCATGTAGGTAAAAAGAAAAATATAATGAAGAGTATTTTTCATCCTCTGGCAAGTATGAAATTGGAATTTGATTTAGCTTGTAGAATTGATCGGTTTGTTTTGCTGAGCTGTGTTGGTAATTTTTTTCCCCAACAATAAACCTGGAGTATTAGAGCTTGAATGTGTAAAAAAAAGTCATTTTCAATCAAAAGCTGAGATCATTGCCTTTTCAAGTTTAGACACGATTTGTATTGACATTCAGAACTTATACATTTGTGTGAATTGACTGTAGGGTGACAATCGTTCATGATTAGCTGCTGATATCATCTTGAACATGCAAACTCATGTTTTTCAAAATAGATCAGTATGAAAACACTCATAATTTAATGGACTGTAAATGCTGTAATAAGGAAACACTTTTCACAGAAATATTAAAAATATATAAAATTAGTAATACAAATACTAATTTGACTGTGTAAGGATATTTAATGCATTGAATTCTCTAATTTGTACAAGGAAGCACTAATAATGAGTGTATGGGCATGCAGAGGACAGCTTCAATGCTTCAAAGTGCCAGAGATGATTTGCCAGGAAGAAAATGGTGTAGTAGAAGCAGTAATAGCAGTAGTAGCATCAGTAGTGCTTATACTAATGTGGTTTTCTTGTTCAATAAGTGTTTGATTGAAATTAAAGAGTGATTTTCTGCTGGAAAAATTCACAGACACAAGCACTTCCTATTTCCAACTAATTTATTCACTAATTAAGCATATTTCTTCCTTGTTTACTGACCATTCTGCACCCTAGTAAGCAGTAGTTAGCAAACTAATATTATATTTACAGTATGCCATGCCATATACTGTCCTGTATGTCTATAGAGATGACATAATTGATTAACTAAAGAACAACCTACCCACAATTTATGGGTGGGTTTTCTACATTAAACGTAGAATACATACCAATCATTCATTTTCTTACCAATACAGGGCTGTGGGGGACCTGGAGCTTATCACAGAAAGTAATGGGTGCAAGACAAGATACCCCCTGGGCATGAAACCAGTTCGTCACAGGGCACACATAGACCGGAGTCCTGCTGGAGCTCAGGATGCAACTCCATGTTCTGTGGTAGCTTGTGTAGCATCTGAATCAGATCCTGCTCTCTGCTGACCAGCTGGTGCTCAGGGCCAGGGACTGTGTGATGGACCTGGAAGGCAAATCTGCCACCACATTGTCATGGCCCAGTGTGAATTGAATCTAAAAACTGCATTGCTGTAGAAGCATAACTACAAGTGCCTAATGAGAGGAGAATTTTGAGTATGGGAGAGCTTTTTTATTTCACTTGGTAACCCAGAGCATAAACACTATATAGTATATACCATTACTTAAAAGCACAAAAAATACTCACCAATTTATTGTCTATTAAATATTGCTTATTTAACTGTCATAAATTGGACATAATTTCAAGTAATTAAAATTACTGAGTTACCTAAGTCAAATTGACTGAATACTTATTTTTGCTAGAGTCTGTATTTACACGCTGCGACCTGCGTTATCATTTACTGTATATGATCAGACATGTCAGATATTCTTTATTGAATCCAATATTTGGTTTCATTTGATCAAAGTCAAAGCATTTTTGCAAATAATCAATAATGCTGTTATTTGGAAATGTTGCCTTACATCAGAATTGCTCTCCGTCCTTGACACTGTCTGACAAACTGAACTATTTCCCATTCTAAGGTACACGAAACACTGTCAGTTAATGTCCATTTAAAACCATTAACTAAACATTAAGTGGTATGAAACAATGTACTAGACGTAAGCTACGCTGATGGGTTTACCATTACAAAAGGGAAATATTTGATATGCAAAATGAATCTTTAGAAAAAGTGTTAAAGTGTGATTTTGCAGCACAGCAATTAATGTTTTGGAAATGCATTGTTTAGTTTTGTTCATTGCAAATGATGTTGCACATATGAAAGTTCATTCGATTGTGTGTGTTTGCTCTAAATATGGTCGTACCTGTAACTATTGACAACTTCCAGCTCCAAAATTGGTAATCACACTGAAATATAATACGTTCTGCATGCATTTTTCTCTAGGGCAGCAAGGTGGTGCAGTGGTTAGCATTGTTGCCTTGCAGCATTGGGGCCTCAGTACAATTCCTGGGGTATTATCTATAGTACATGGAGTTTGTATGTTGTACACCTGTTTCTTGAAACAGTCCAAAAACATACAGTACGGGTAGGCTTATTGCCTTCTCTGTCATCACTCCTTTTTGCTTTTATGTCATATCTGGCCTTTGCAGGTGCCTGGTGAACTACACCAGTGTTAAAGGTGAGCTGTCGTTCTCAAAAGGAATATGCCGAAAGACCAGTTTGTCCACTCATAGTTACCACGGGTCATCAAACCAGACAATGCCTGCAATTTATTTTGGCTGAGTTCACTGCTTTTCCTGAGCAACATGGGAATTAAACATCCCAACACCTATTTGTCATTACCAAGCTAATGGTGCTAAAAGGTTTAGATCAAAACTCAGAAATGGAATTCAATCTTATATGGCTCAGGGCTGCACAATTCAGACAGTGCCTCTTCTAATGCCTGTACAGTACATTACAGGGCACATGATCACTGTCTCAATGGCCTCAACCAGAGGTAAAACCCCCAACACTAGGCATTGGAGTCAGTCACATATTTTGCTCTAAAATAAATTTAAAAAATCTTGAGATTATTTTAGTGCTGCATCCCATGGACACATCATTTTCCAGCACAGGATACTTTCGCGCCTGTGTCTTGTTTTGATGCCAATTTGATGACAAAAACAAGCAACACAGCTGTAACATAACTTTGTCTTTTGTACACTTTTTGGTGCTCTGTACATTTCTATGAATAAATTGCAATACATTCAAAAACTTAAATTAGTTTTCAATACATGGATGTTTTGTTCTGATGTGCATTTTACTCCTGTTCTGGGATCTCTGCACTGCACAGTATTAGAATCCTATTTCTGGAATCCAAGGTCTTGAATAGTCTATTCCATGACCATTTCCTCAAATTACTCTTATCTTTCATCTAAATATTCGCCTAATAGCTACTGTTTGTCAAATGATGCTTGATTCTCTATGCCCAAGACCAGACAAAGCACTGTGGGTGATCGGGCTTACTGTGACTGTAGCTTCAGAGCCTGTGCAACACCCTCTTGAAAAGAATTCGGAACTCTGACTGCTTGTTTGCCTTTAAATCTTAAAATTGTACCTGCTGAGGGGCCTCCTGATTGGCTCAACTGATAAACACTCTCACTGAAATGTATTAACAGTGATCACATGTTCGAGCTTGGAGCATGGCACTAGCTGACTGTGACAAAGTTGCAGCTGTCAGAGTTTCTGAAGGCTTGGGCTCTCTTGGCTCTCAGTGACACTGCTCCTCCTTTGGTCTCCCAAGTTTACTGCAGACACTCAGTGCTGCCAGTGAGGGACGTGTTTTCCTGTATCCAGTAAGGGGATGTGTTGCCTGTGATGTTTGAAAACACAAATTGTTCTACGGTTTAGAAGCTCTAGGAGTCTAACACATTCTCCACTGTGTGCAAGGACAGGATTAGAAAGTGTGAGCTATGTCATGAAGAAAGCACACAGCTGGACATTTCCAAATCAAATGAGTATATGAACCCATCAACCCACATTGGCTATTGTAATCTTTTTTTTAATATATAAAAAAATTACCCATTTAGAATATAATTTTCAATTAACAATATTTAGATTTTATTCCTTTTTAATCTGTGTTTTAAGATGGATGTGTTAACACTGAGATTTTACATATTAATAAGTTTCTAAAACAAAAAAACAATTTGTGTATTACAGATTAACATATTCATGGATCTTGTTTGACTGTTGACACATTGCACAGTCCTCTGGGCTGACAGTTTCCTTTAGTCTCTGTTCCATCTGAGCGCATAAGCAAACAATTGTTTTGATATATTAACTACTGTACAGTAGCTGGACAAAATTGTCTAAATGTTTCAATGCTTTTATTATTCATAGACAATTAAAAACCGCCCCTGAATCATGTGGAGATGTGGAACACAAGGTTCAGAGATTACGGTGAGTGACAGAGTGCCTGATGGAAAGAAATATATTAATATGAACTGTTATTGTCAGAATTGTTGATGGCATGTTGTTGGACGTGATGAAGTGCTGCTAAGCCTGGGAAAACATTTGCTTTATAAATTATTCACAGTAATTCCTAAAAAAAGATACATCAGTGGAACAATTTTGAGAAGAGCACAACTGAATTTAGTAAATAATTATGTAACTACCCTTGGTATGACTAAATCCTCTTCTGTCACTAAATTAAACTGATTTTACAAAATACTAACTGAAATGAAGGGCTCTATTCACCAGGCTGAGGCTTGTGCGTTATTAAAAGGATTTTTTTTCAGTCTGTTGTGATGCTTTCAAAAGACATATCAACACTGTTGTCAAGGGAACCAACGTCCTTGAACAGTGTCTATAAAAATGAAACTTTAATTCACCGATGTAGGCTTTCAGTAGGCTTGAGTAAATGGTGGTTTCTTGTCAATTCACGCTCCTTTCATTTAATTTTATTGAGGAAGATTTTCAAAAGTGTGAGTTTATTTTTTATGATTAAGACAGTTTGATTTATGAGTGCGCCTTTAAGCAATATACTGTATGGATTAAGATATAGTACAAAGATTATTAAGCTCTTTTATTATTGCTGTAATGATTTTAGCTGGCTGAAGAGTTCTTGTACTGTAGGTTGCAAGAATGACACATGGATAAGTTGTGTAATGTATGAGAGAGGAAAGGAGAGTTTCATTAAGGTGACAGGAACTAATCAGCACTTAAAAGGCAAATCAAAATATCCGAAAATGCATATTTTGAAAAGAATAACCTGGCAATTACTTTGGAGCTTTTCAGTCAAACCCTGTAGCAGCTGCACATTTTACAATAAATTGTGAAATTGTGTGAAACTGCAAAGGCATTACTTTTTTTCCAATATCACCCTGTTTGGTGAACTGAATTTCAAATGTCATCCTGTTGTAAGGTTAGGGATGTCAATGTCCAAATCTTTGATATTTCTGTTCAATCTGCAAAATATTTTTGCAGATATTTCTGACAATCATATCTTAAAATATATCATATATATTTTGTAAAAATTAATCAAATAATATTTCATATATATGAATATTAATATTTTTATATACTTATTTACTCTGTATTTACTTAATAAATATTAGTAAAACAACATGCTTTCTCTAAAGCTGATGTCTAACCTTGTACAAATTATGAATTTGTCTTTTACTACAGTGTATTATTACTGTGATTTTAATGTAATTTTCTGGCCTGGCAGTAACACTACTGGCACATTCTGTCATATACACGGGTTGTCATCTTCCTTTGGTTGTACAGATGGTAACTCCCTTAAACCATTTCATACAGAAGATCTGTTGCGCAGCTATTTTTGACTACGACACACAGCTTTTGCAAATTTGAACCTAAGGGGTGTCGCAAACTCTTAATTTCACTTCCTGGTCTAGTTCCTCTCTTTTGCATTTGCATCTGGGAAGACCTCTGATATGAACAGATGCACTGCAGTTGTTTACTTCTGTTTACAAAATAATGACCACTGCCAGCTGATACCATTCTTTGCTGTCGAGATAATCTTTGACCCACAATGCTTTGTATATTTTACAAAGAGGATCACATTCACTGCAGCCGCTTGTCACCCTATTGTTAAGAATCCAACGCTTACTTGAAACGCTTACGCTTGAAAACAGCCCCTCATCTCTTGATGTCTTCGACCACATGCTGTGGCATTCATAGCCACTGTGAAGCTATAGGCGTGAAGGGGAGGGAGCTGCACACCTGGTAGCAGGATTACACCTCCTACAGTACATTTGGTACTCTCTACACTAGCTCTTATTGCCATAGTAACCAGAGCTAGACCAACCAATTGCCCTCACTCGGCTAAACTACTCTGGAAAATGCCACGGTAAATGTTATTAATTTGTTTGCTTTCCTGTTTATTTGAGTTATAAATCTTTAATGCATACAGGTACTGTACATAGATCAGCAATACTACAGGGAGCTACAAGGTGCAAGGGAAATACAATATTTTCCTCAGTTTTGCTGTGATGTGCACAACTGAGCATGTTGTAATTTTAGAATTAATGTTTGTCTTCAGCAAATTTACCTTTTGGATTTTTCCTGTTTGGGAATGTTATGCACATTTATCTTCTCTCTTTTTTTTGTCTCTTTACTTAAACTAGAGTGAAACCTTAAGCGCACAATTAAGCAACTGACAGCCAGCTGTGCCTTTAGGCTACCCACTTAATAACAGTGATGTCCTGTTTCATGCCAAACTTCAGAGGAATTCAGCTAAAAACACAAGTGTACACAACATGACCTCTTTCTCTTAGCCAAAAGAAAGCAGCTGCCTTTTTTTATCAGTGCTATAATAAAGGTTAATGAGAAAAGCATAAAAATGACCTCCACCCTCATCAATATGGCTTATAGTGCATCCCCATCAGTGGTTTTTGATACTCATATCTTCCTCAGTAACATCACCCAGCTCCTCATTTTATCACTTCAATTATGGAAACTAATTAAAGTTCACTGGCTTAAAGAGGCTGCAATCAAATTCTACAATTGTTCTTCTAGATCAAGCTACTTAAAACGGATATCATACCCTGTAGGCCTCTGTAGGCTCGCATTTATGTTGGACTTTTTAAATAAGATTTTATTGTGTCTTTCTCAGTCGACAAATGAAAGTACAGAACTTGTGTGGTTCCTGTTACAGCCATGAGTGGATGATGAAGCCATCTGTTTATCACTGCTGCAGTTTTCTGTGATTTTTTTTTTCTCACAGCAGTTCCCCTGGTGCCAACTGTCATGAGTCCTTTTAAATCCCTATATGTTAAAGTGCTGAGACCCAAAATCCCATAGTTAAGCAGGGTGACTTTACATATTTCCTTGCAGGATGTAAGAAAGAACAATTGAATATTAAAAGAAGCTTCCCTTTGGCCAAAAAATCTATTTTCATCAGGTTTAGGGTTCTTTGGCACTTTGTTGCACCAATTTCAGGGTTGGCATTGCAGCAGAACTTCTTCAAACAGGCAAATTAATGAAAAAGGGATCTTCTGCTCCTCATCCATTCATCTAACGACTTTTACCAATACAGGGTCATGGGGAAGTCAGAACCTATAAAGGGGAACGAGGCAGGATACAACCTTGGCAGGATGCCACAGACCCAAGCACGCACCGGGACTGATTTTCTCAAAACCCAATTACTCTAGCGTTATATATTTGAACTGTATGAAGAAACCAGAGCACCCATAAAAACAAAGGGAGAACATACAAACTCTGCACAGATAGCACCCTGGGAATTGAACTCAGGGCCCCAGGGCTGTAGAAAAAGCAATGCTAACCAGCTGATTCTCTGATAAAACCCAATTACCATTAGGAACGCCACACACAAACCGAACATGTAAACTCCATGAAGGTGTCTCCCTAGATCAGACTTGGAGCGAACAGCTGTGATGCGAATAGTCAACAGCACTAAACACCTTACTACCATGATTCCTAGAAAATGTTGTGCAAATGTAGTGAAATATTCTGTAATTTACTGAAGTGCTGCAAAAACCAATTGTTATCAAGCAGTGATGGGGTAAGATCTTAAAATTCAGTCAACTGTAACAGCCTCAGTGATCCACAGTGAGTCACAAAGTCAGGCTGTTAATAAGTTCTTATACTGTAGGACTTTACTATCAGTAAAGTTTCCTGAAATTATTTTACTGAAAAAATGTATGAGGGGCCTGTTGTCTTTTTTTTCAATTTGCACAACAGAACATTTCTATAAAGTTATGCCTTTTGAACACGATACTGGACATACCTGACTGAACATCATCATCACAAATGGTAATTTGGTGAATATTTCTTCTCGTGCTTTAAATCATAAACAATTGGATTTAAATTTCTTTCTGTTTTCATTCTTCAAAGAGTTTATCGAATTGTACAAAATCTTTACTTGTCCAAAGGGGGATGTTTCATGTTTCTCCAAGTGATTCCAATAGCACATACATACGAACGTTACGAGGTATATGCTGACCATGAAAGTCCTGATATTTGAAAGTTAATAATTAATTGAAACAAGGATCTCATTCAAGTATTATTTGAAAGAAACCAGGGTATCTTCACATTTTTCACAGAATATTTTGGCTAAAAATTAGCTATAGCAAAGGGTCCATTAACTTGCACACTGAATTACACAGAAAGTAAACATCAGTACTTTCATGTCTTGAATTCGGGTACCCCTAATGTGTCATGATTTATTACACCTTCAAATTGCTCATCAGATTTTAGTGATTTGATATATGAGTTACGTTTTAAAAGCCTTTTCAGGATCTCCACGTTTGCAGACTATTTACTCAGAAGTATACACCAAAATAAATGTTATGTGTTTCAATGCTAATAAACTGCAATTCAGGGAAATAGCATTTGACCTAAAGAAGATTTCTCTCTGAATCCATCACTTGACCTTTAGCTTCTGTGGATAACTGATGTAAGAAGAAGGAAAGTGCACCTGCATTTTTATGCATTTCTTTTGATATATTTTCTGTTTTTGTTTGCTAATCTACAGATATACCAGATTTTTTTGTATGTCAGAGTGATCCCAGCTAGAGCAGATTTTATTAGACGATCAGCCTGGTATCCATTTCACCTACTGTTGAGTTGAAGCTTAGCTGATGCAAATAAATAGTGGAAGTCGAATTACAGTTATGTGTGCTGCATGTCCAATTATTTGTAATGTTTCATTAGCTGTTTTTTACTAATCTAAATTAGATTCAGATGAGGATACCTCGTCTTTTCCTGCCAGTTACCACACGTTTAAAAAAAATCTGCTGTTCATTCAAAGTGCTAAAGTTATGAATTTTGTCATGACTGAGACAGCTTTTAAATAACATGAATTTTTCCGTGTTCCTTCACATCCGAACATGAACATGAACGTTTTATTATCGCTGCAATTGACTTTTATTCTGCTGTAAAGAAATGAGCTGTAGACTTTTGGTTATAGCTCTGTTACTCACTCAAGCCTTTTTTGCTGTATCCCACTAAAACAGAGTTCATAGCTCTGTGAACATACTGTATAAAGAAGAGCACTGGATTACCTTGTACAGAGAAACATGACCATGCTACTGTATTTTGCAGTACTTTCTGAAATAAATATCTCTAAATCAGCCACAACAGACTGGAAATGATGCAGTACAAATTCTGTAGATCAATATTTTTTATGTACAGAAAGGATTTTTTTTTATTTACAGAGAGGCAGGTGTGATATGGAAAAAAAGGCTTTGAACTGTGTAAAATGTTGGCAAGCAGCATATTGTTAATTAGCCATGACAGAATTTTATATTTCTAACCATACTGTAGTTTTTCAAAGTGATTTAGTGACTGTTGCCCAATAATTTGGATGTGTGGTACCATCATTCCAATGGCAATAACATCGTGTACAGTATAAAGAATTATCTCACTGGCAGATGGAGGTCATCTCCTATCTCACAGTTATCTCCAGAAGTACCCACTTGTGACAGGTTATGTGAATATACTGTGAGGTAGACTTATTAACAGTACACTGAGCATCTGAACAATAAAACTCGGTTTTTCACAGGTGAATAACCCATTAAGGCAGTTACTGTAGTTATAATTTGTTTGTATTTAACAATAATGTCGTCCCATTGCATACAGTAGCCTCTTTTGAAAGTATTTTTGCTTGTTTGCTTTTTGCAGTACATAGTAAAAGATTACAGTTCTTTCTGCAGGGTCAGGACACTTCAAAACAGAAGATACTGTTTGTAGCAATTTATAAACCAGATGGGAATATAAAGATTCAATTAGCAATAACTTATAAATCCTTAAAATGTACATGATTTTGAGTTTTTTCATGTACAGTACAAACATATTTGATATATGCACTGCCTGCTCCAAAACTGTCTTACTTAACTAGGTTGATGTTTGACATACATTTGCACCATTTTTATAGCTTGGCATTTTATAGGAACAATCCAGGTAAAGTATTTCACTTAAGGGCACAACAACAACATCAGTGTCTTGAACCCTCAACCTTCTAGTTATAAAATCAGAACATTAACTGTTGTTTCTCTTGTGGGGTTCTTTTCTTGTGATCTCATGCATTATTATAATCAACTGTTATTCCATATTGCCCAATCTGACTGTGGGCATTTTATTTTCAAATTTGTATTGGTTCTGTGCAAAAAAGGGCACACTCTACTTGTACTGAAATGAGTACTTAAAGCATAAATCAAACAAGAGGCATAGGCATAGAAAACAAAAATGAAATATTTATTTTCCTCAGACCATTTCAAAAAGGCAGCTTGAGTTTAAATGGAGTTTGGGGAAATTTGCCCAAAGGTTCAAATCCTTTTGGCATGAAACATGCTAATGTAAAATTAGAGCACAATGTGTTTCCTCAGTTAGGAATGAGTTGGAAAATGAAATGTACTGCATGGCTCCACTTCACTTTATTTAGCCTTCTAAAATGTACCAGAAAGCCGTGAAACAAAAAACACAGAGACCTACAGTATATGGAAATCAGGAGATAATAATTTTTGGACCAAGAATAGGACGTAGTTCTTTACTACAGAGAGTGATGGGTGTCGGAAACAAACTGTTCAGCCAAGACTCAACTGGATAAGACCCATGGACCAATTATATTCTAGTAACTTAATAAACAAGGTAGCTTAAATAGTCTCAAGGCAAATTCATTCATATGTACAATATAAAAAGGTTTCAAACGAGAGGAGGGCAGTTGGTTTACGTCGGCTCATTCCATAACATACTGTACTGTATTTGGCCATTTTTTTCCAGTTTTCCATAATATTTTCTATAGACGTTGCTTCCGGATCTCAGTCTTAAATGCATTCCTTCTTAGCTTCCACTTGTGTCATGGGGTCCAAATTTTTTATTTACTTTCTCACTACAATTTAGGATTGCAAGTGTCCTGATGGACTCCTTTGTTCCAGTTTTGAATTGTAATTAGAAAGGAGAGTGGCTAGACTTGTAGGTAAAATTTTTTCAATCCTGAACTGAGATGTAATAGAAGAAGGCTGGCAAAGAAGAAATATGTCATATTAATCTGGTTCCAAAATATAATTGAGTGTATCATATACAGTATGTATATAATTGACCCAAGAATATATGTTATTTTATTAAAGAAAGAATTCTATGAAATAGAAAATGCCTTAATTATACTGATAACCCAGTTGCTGTCTAATTAAGTCTGTCAAACTGACATAAAAATGTCAGATTATATTCTATCAAAATTCTAGCCACATGTCTTTCAGTTAATTGAAGAGTGGACTGCGCCATGGCTTTTCAATATAATTAACTGGTTCTGTTTAACACTGTCATCTTTCTTTCTTATGATACTCCCTACATGTTAAACACCCAGCTTTCAGGTTCACCCTCAATGAAGCTAAATATATTTAAATTCAGTTTCGATTATTCTTTAGGGTGTGACTTTGAAATAATTATCTATTCTACAGACGGGTTTACTAAAACGAACAAAAAAGGAAAGTGTTGGAATATTGAGGGTGCACGACTTTTGGCAAGCATTATTTATGTTCCAGTTAATTTCCATTCTCTAACCACTTTATCCAATACAGGTTCATGGGGGAGACGGAGCCTATCCCAGCAAGCAACAGGCTCAAGGCAGGATACACCCTAGAGAAGACACCAGTCTGTCACAGGGCACACACAGACACACTTACACTAGGGCCAATTTTCTCAAAAGCCAGTTAACCTACCAGTATGTCTTTGGACCATGGGAACAAACCAGAGCACCCAGAAGAAACCCACATAAACAAGGGGAGAACAAACAAACTCCAAGCAGATAGCACCCCAGAGTTCAACCCAGGGCACCAACGTTGTGAGGTACAGTAGTAATGCCAACCAATGCACCATTATAGTACACACAAGAAATTATATACTGTGTCTAAATCAAATCGGGCTGCTGCTGGAAGATGTGAGTTGTAAAGAAAGGAAGAATGCTGATGGATTGGAAACCAAATCGGATCTTGTATTTTAAAACAACTTTAAAGTAGTTTCTGAGCATAGCATCATTCCCTAAAGCCTATTGATAATGCTATGTAAATGAAGTCTATGACATACTGATGTAAATAATCTCAACCACAGCAAGGACCAGACAATCTTGTGGAGACCAGGTGAGAGATTTATTATTTAAGGATGTTCTTTCTAAACAACTGAAAACACAGTTAATCACAGTGAATGAACTCAAGGTCTGTAAGAGTTGCTGCCCTGAATATCAGAGAACGCTGATGCACAGCACACTTTATTGTGCTTACAATTGTCTGGCTTCTGTTGTTGTGTTTCACTGTAGATAATATCATAATGATTGATTTTTCTGTCTGCCTTGAGATTTTGAATTATTTTTCTTATACATTTTATACATTTAATCTCTCTCTATTTCTGTTTTTCGCATTGCAGAGACTTCTAGTAGAAGGTGAATTTCTAGGGAGTCATGGTATCAGCTCAAGAAGATTTTCATTCCTGGATAAGTACACTAAAAAGATAAAAGGATGTGCCTTTTTTTCCACACTGTAACACTTTCTGAGCATGTAGATTGACTCTGGGTGTATTGATTCTCAGCAGAGCCAATGGAAATAGGACCTAGCATCTAAAAAAGAAATTCACAAAGCTCAGCCAAGTATTTCACAAATGCAGCATAAGTTCTTGACACAAAGAGCAAATTAGTTTGCAATTTTAAAATATGTTGCACACAAACCATATGTGGTTCAAAGCCCGTCACTGCCCAATAATCTTGTTCAGTAAATACAAAGGTATTGAACATTTTTCACGTTCTACTTTCCTGTTTTCCCTACATTAACACTAACAGTCTTATTTTGAAACAAAGCTTGAATACAGCAATAAACTCAATTGACATCAATGCCAAGCCACTGGTATTCCAGGTGAATCAAATACTCATTTCCAATGTTTATTGTACGGAAATTCATTCAAACAAGCCAAATTCTGCATGTCATGAAAAGGTAGTTCAGATTTTTTTTTCACTAGGTTTCTAATTCATAAAACTAAAATTTGTTTCAGTGGCTGCTTTTCACACATTTTTAAGTTTCAGCAACAAGGTCTGTGGGCAGTTTTCTTCTTCAGCTCACCACAGCCAGCTTAATAACAGCACAAATGTAGTCATTGATGTCAGAGACTCCTATGATCCCCTTCTTTACTATGTATTTTCCCATGTGTTACAGTTTATCCAGTATGATTTAGCGGTTTGGGCTGGTAAAATACAGCATTAATACTGCAGTTAACCTACCACTTCTTTTTGATATATCTAATCCCACGAACATATAAGATTGTTATGCCACACTTCCACTCATACAGACTGTGAATACATACTGTAAGTACAGAAAGACTGTGGATTTATTGACCACGTAAAGGCATGAATTTGCAGCCGCAATATTTAATCCTGATTTGTATCCAGGCATGAAGGATCAAAAATCGTACCGAAATACTCCTGCATTCAACTTTGCCTTAATTCATTCAAATATAAAGTGGCATACTGCAGTGATGGTCTTGTTTCTAACAACTCCATCTAAAAATTCAATACCTTAGCTGAAACTACATTTTAATTTAATACTACAAGACTGAAAGTGAGCCGATTTATGTTGTACACCTGCAGCATTAATATGGAATCTGTATTACTTATCTCGTTTTAGAATGTAGAACAAAGTGACTGGGGTTCTTACAAATGAGAGTGCTTGTTTAGCACATGACATGTCTTTCGGTACTAATGCTGTTTCTGTAAACAAAACAACACAATTCTGTGCTTCTGCTAAGTGAAAGGGCATTTTAATGATGGAAACGTATTGAAATAATGAGTCTCTGGAGCCAGCGGGAGGGCAGGAGGTGGGTGTGAGTCAGTTAACTGATTGTTTAATTGACCATTTTAGGGGAAAAGAAGCACTCAGAGAGAGGCTGCATGTTGGTGAATAGGGAGGATGGTTAGGAACGTACGGCTGGATTCCTTGATTGCATGAACATGCATTGCTAAAACTAGTCCAGGCGTTGTTTTTTCTAAAAAAAAATAATTATTTTTTTTGAGTAAGGGTACACGATTAAGGTTTTTTTTTTGTAATGAGAAAGATATGTTGCATTGTGCCCTAGTAAAAGCACAATAGGCATTTTGAAATTAACAAAATATTTGTCGAGTCTGTTCAAACAATCAGAGAACTGTTAATAAATGTGTTATTAAGCATGAAGATGGATAATTGACTACTAAGTTATTTACATTTTGTTAATCACCTGGTTACAGAATGAATTATATGGCCAGAGCTGTGCAGAAATGCAGTGGTGCTGATACCCTGGATGGATGGATTATATGACAATAATACCATGGTGAAACAAAATATAGACAATAGTGAACGATCCATCCATTTTCAAAGCCTCTTTATCCAGTGCAGGGTGACTGGGGAGCCAGAGTCTATCCTGGCAAGTGACAGGCACAAGACAGTCTTGTACACCCTGGACAAGTCACTGGTCTGTCACAGGGCACACACAGACACAAACACACACTTACACCAGGGCCAATTTCACAGACGCTAAGTTACCTACCAGTATGTTTGGACTGTGGAAGGAAACCAGAGTAACCAGAGGAAACCCAAGCGAGCACAGGAAGAACATATACAGTAAACACTGAGTGGATGGCACCCCAGGAACTGATCTCAGAGCCCCAGGGAACAAGGGAACAATGCTGACCACATCATCACAGGTCCGCCCGAGTAAAGTAAACCATTGCCAGTTCAATTAAAAGCGTGGCACAAGAATCAGTCAGGAATATCATCTTAAAAAGGCAAAAGTGTTGTGCACATGCACCCTGGTAATAGTCAATGCTGGGATCAGTATTTGTTCATACAAATAAAGTTACATTTAGTCCTCATCACAGGATATTCAGCCAATTGAAGCTGTGGTTAGAATTTTCTATCCTAGGAACTTTCTCTCAGGATTTCTTTGGAAAATCACTGGACTCTTTTTGCAGAGCAGGCTAAAAGTAAAGTGTTAATAACAGTGAAACCCAGAATAACAAGCGTGTGAGAACATCCTTGTCTCTTTGAGAGTTTCATTACTTAGCACTTCAGCAGGTGATCACACAAGGTGTTGGTAGTTCCCCACATCTCTGTCAACTATTTAAATCCTTATTACCCAGTATACAGTTCTAGTTTTTTTTTCTATTACTTCTATAGCTGTTGATTTGTATTTTTTATATTCACGGAAAATGAGATCTTCTCATTATTTCAAAAAGGAAATTCCAAATAAAATGCTAATACACAATTTTAATTGTAGCTTCATTGTAGTGTTATATAAATGTTAAGATATAACCAATTATTTTGGGTGATATTTGACCACTGAAGTATCATGTTTCAAAGTAATATTAAACAAAGCTATAATTACATACTCTGAAATAATTATACATTTGATTCAGCATTTTATGACTTTGGGGATTATAGTCACTGTAAAAACTATTACTGTATTGTATACATTTCCCGTTTGAGCTGTGATGTAACTACACTCACTCACTAATATTTAAATCAAAATTCCTGTTTATTTTAGAGCATGCTCTTTTTTTGCCTTCGTACTTTGGAATGTTTTTGAAAAGAATTGCATCATTAGTTTTACTTGTGACATCACAGGCAACAAAGGATACCCCACCTTTGCCGGTACCCTTTGTATTAGCTAGTGGGCCATTATGATGTGGTTGGTTGTCACAGCTACCAAGAGATACTGTAGTATCCTTCAAAACCCCACTGTTGTCTTTGCACAGCAGAAGAAATTCATTAAAATAAATACATAAAGGACAAAAAGGTGAAAGTAGCCTGAACAAGAGGCCTAATGTCTGCGAGAACTCCAGCCACCAATCAACATACAACAGCTTCTTCTGAGTCAGCTGTAGTTTCTGAAGACAGAGGTGATGATTTCAAACAGACCGTAGCTATTGTACTTGACTCTGGATCTGGCTACACTAAAGCTGGATTCTCTGGGGATGAGAGACCCCAAACCATGATCAAGTCCTCTACTGGTATGTTTATAGGAAGCAGATGGAATACAAAAAAGAGCGAAGAACTGGATTACTACATTGGACACAACATACCCAGAAAGGATTTAGTGATGAAAAAGCCTATCACCCATGGTATTGTGACCGACTGGGATGCCTTAGAAAAGTTGTGGCACCATGTGTTCTACCATGAGCTGCAAGTCTGCCCTGAGGAACATGGAATCTTAGTGACAGACCCTCCTTACACTCCTTCCACCAACCGGGAGAAGACTGCAGAAGTTCTGTTCGAAGGATTTGAGGTACCAGCCATTTACTTAGCTCCCCAGTCTGTGCTGTCCATCTACTCCTATGGACGACTCACAGGTTTGGTTGTGGATTCTGGATCTGGTTGCACTTATGTCTCCCCTGTCTATAATGGGTACTGTCTGCCCCATGCCACCTCCCGTCTCGATCTGGCTGGTCAGGCCTTAAATGAACACCTAAGCAAGCTGGCGGCAGAGGCAGGACATTGTTTCAGCTCAAAGGAAATATCCATAGTGCAGGATATGAAGGAGAAATGCTGCTATGTGTCAGAGGACTTAGGCGAAGAGTTGAGGTCAGAAGAGCAAGGTTACCTGATGGATTACCTGCTTCCAGATGGAAACACCATTACTCTGGGCAGCCAGCGGTTCCTCTGCCCTGAAATACTGTTCTGCCCATCCACTGTAGGTGTGTCACAACCTGGCATGCACATCATGGCCATGAACAGTCTTAAAAAGTGTGCTACCGAGCACCAGGCAGTGATGATGAAGAATGTGGCAACATGTGGTGGTTCTTCGCTGCTCCCTGGTTTCTCTGAGAGACTCAAGATGGAGATGCTGAAGCTCGTTCCCCAGGGCTCCCCCGTGGCTGTGCTGTCTGGGCCCCACCGCCAGTTCTCATCCTGGGTAGGAGGTTCCATTATCACCTGCCTCAGCAGTTTCCAGTCCATGTGGGTGAAGAAACAAGAGTACATGGAGAGGGGGCCTACAATAATGCACAGCAAGTGTTATTAGAAAGAGAGTGGGTGGGGGGAGCTGATACTACCTAAAAAACAAAACAATACAGAAGGGGAATGTAAAAAAAAATGTAAGCAATAAAATAAAAGTGCAGAAAATTCCACATTGCCCTTTCTGTGCAAGTACTGAACAAAAAACATACAGATTTAAAATGGGTCACAGAAACATTTCTTACTCAGTGACTAACTAAAATTCATTGTAAAGGCTGAAATCTAAAGTGTGATTTTCATTCCCCGTGCTTTAGACACCTCTTTCTCTGTTGTTCAGATATCTTCATAATGTACATTAAATGAGAGTTCTGAAGGAATTCAGCTATATTGGTTGGGTGACAAATCACACAAACAGGAATCAGTCAGAGTGCAAGAACACAAGAACGGAAGCAACACACAAGTCTCCCCAAAAGGAACATAAATAACCACTGCCGACACTACGAAAAAGTAGGTCACCATGACTGTTCTAAAGAAACACAGAGCGGTACGAAATAGTCCTCAGCAGCTCAGTATACCAGGTTTCAGTACTATGAAAAAAGAGGTCAATGTGACATCATAGCAGTGAATAACATTGCGTATGGTAAAACATTATCCATGCATTTACAGTAGATGCCTCAGGTTAATATGATTTCAGAATATTTATGTTAAGGACTAAAAAGGAAAAGACAGTGAATTTGAATAAAATCAGTGCATGCTTATTGACTACCACAATAACCCTTCACACATCCCTGGCAAGCTACTTTTTGTGACACATATAAACTAATGCACATGGACATATGGATCCAAGGGGATTTCATCAAGTCACAGCAGTACACTGGCAAGTGCTCCAGAACATCAAGCATCTCCATTAAGTTACGCTAATGGCAAGAAGAGAGATAAAACAACATGTATTAGAAATGAAATGTATTAGGAACACATTTCCAGTACATAAGTGACCATAATATGTTAACCCTCTGAAAATACCTGAATTTTCTATGTACTTCTTATTGGTAATTTTTAAATGGCAGTGATAAACAGGCCCAGATTTACTCCCCTCTCCTTGACCAGCATAGATTTAGAAACTGAAACTTTGATGTTGTTCCAAACGAACACCACACAGATACAGAAAAGGTTCATTTATAACCACCATTTATTCTTTTATTCAAAAACCCTTTGGAGCACCATGGTATCTAGCTCTCAATGTTCTCTAATCAAGATGTGTATTTTTTTGTTTGAATGGTTTGCTTTCCTGATTGCTGTTCTGCTCAACACTGCACTGTAGCCTGATTGTCATCATTTCGTCAATGGTCTTTGCCACAAAGAAAATCCTTCAGATCCGCAAGGAATGAACAGAGTTCCAAGGGAAATGCAGAACATTTATCTTGCCAGGGACATGTAATATTAACCCCCTCTGGAACCTTCTAGAAGTAAAGACTGAAATATATACAGATATATAGTATTTTAATTCTGTATATCTGGGTCAAACACGGTTTATCCCATGTTATCAGAGGGAAAATCAAGGGTGGGCCTTGTTTAACACACCAGTAAAAAAAATGAGTGACAAAAGGTTAAGCTCATGTTTTCCTGTTTTATTTTTATGTGCAATACTTGGGTATTACACCCTGCTTACATGTCTGAGGAGGTCGTCCATCCATTTTCTAACAACTTCACCCAATTTAGGGTCACAGGGAAGCTAAAGACTACCCCAGCAAGCAACAGGCACAGGGCAGTGTACATCCTGGACAGGACGCCCATAGTACGGCGCACAAACTAAGAACAATTTTCCCAGAAGCCAATTAACCTACCAGTATGTTTTCAGACTGTGGGAGGGAACCAGAGCACCTGGAGGAAACCCACACAGATAGCACCCCAGGTCTGGAATTAAACCCAGGGCCCCAGTGCTCTTAGGCAGCAATACTAACCATTGCACCGTGCTTCCCTCATGTTGTTGTTTTTTTTACCTGTTGTACTGAAGCTGTAACCAATTGCACAAGGAGAACAGAGTATCTGTGAAATGTTAATATGATTTTAAAATCCAGAACCGGGGCAATCAGAGGAATTCGTTTAGTGCTAGTAAAGGAGACTGAGCACCAAAGCTACTGTGTAGTGGGGCTGCCCTCATGTGCTCAATATACAGTTGTCTTAAAATTATTTTGTGCTGCCTCACAGTTCACAGTTTTTCTCCATGTCAGTTAGTTGGTGTCCCCAAATTTTCCATGGGTGTGCTCTGTCATCCCCCTGTCTCAGCCAATCCAAAGTCAAGGCTTGTGCAGTCTGCTAGTGTGGTGTCTGCTAGCCTGCTAGTTTGGGCACCAGCTTGCTGCTGGAGGATGAGGAGGATGTACTGTATATAATGGATGGATAAAGAAACTACCGTTGTTCTGAGTCACAGTATAACGCATCCACACAGTACCTATATTCACAATACTGTACAATGCGATACAAGAAAGCACAGCTTCTTGATTCTTGATAATATTGGGTTCAAGCATCCGCACTGCGTAAACGGTGTAAAACCGCGAACTGCGACGGAAATTGGAACCTTTTGCGAAGTTAATTTGTATAATTGTGAAAGTGCAGTGAAGGCAAAAGGCGCTGCGCTTGCTTCTCTTCCGCTCTCTGATAAGATTTTTTTCCGTGATCACACTCCCAAACTTGGATGCACTTACCCCCGTCACCACTACTGTAAGTTAATTTGTGCCACAGTGCACCCAGCAGCTATCACATAACTATAACTTTTCCACCACAGAAGGCCTAGAAAGAATTATTCATTCAAGGCTGTATCATTTGTAGAGAGGTTCATTTAATAGCCACACCCCTCGTTTGCTTGTCAGTTTATCTCGCTGTAACTCCCTCTCTCTCTCGCTCGCTCGGTTTCTGTTACGCGTAGTAGCGATTGAGAGATTCAGTCCCTCTCCAACTCCGGTTAGCCAGAAAGCGCACGGTGGATGGAACAGGAGACCTGGAATTTACCCCTCTCGTTATAGCAAAAGAAACACCTGCAAGCAGCTCAACACGTTAAACAAGAAAAGAGTCGACTGATCTGAAAGCACAGAGCATCTTTATTTTTGTGAAGAAGACTAGGCAGGGAACTACAGTGGACCCTAAATTTACCGAGGACTTGGCATTTTAGGTAGGCGCAGTGGAGCTCTTACGTGTTGTGGGGTTTGTTTTGTACAGTTGTCACTTTATATGTGAGTAGAATGTGAAACGGAAAAGGTTGGTAATTGCCTAAGACAAAGACTTTCTTTTATGCACAGGGTTGATTGAGCGGATTCTTTAAAAAAAATCAAATGCATTATTTATTGTTTGCAGTCCTGTTTATGGTCTGTAACTTAAGTGTAAATAAATACGCTTTGCTATTTTTAAAACAAAATCTGTAATGATCTTGAGTTAGTAAGCCAATTTAAGAAGCGTTATTTTAGAAGTTATCTTTTTTTTCCTCACAAGTTAGCCCACTTGTTATGTTGCATTTGCTCTGTGTTCGACTTCAATGCGAAGCATACACTTCGTGCTTTGAAGTACTGCTGTACTGTATGTAATGTGTGAAGAAGAGGATAAAAAGGATGATGGCATCAACTTACATAACGTAAAACGAGTGCATATAGCAGCCATTTATGCATGTGCTTTCTTTTCTGGGGGGGTCTTTAGATACTTAACATGTTCGCAATAATGGAAAAAGGTACAATTAAGTCACAAAAATAGTCTCATCACCCATAAAACTTTAATTGTGCTCCTTATTTTGATGTTAGTCAGTTGATGATTGCAACATTACCAGATAGTTGACCTGCTTTTTGAAATGTTAATTTAGATTTTGAATTCTTTCTCAGGATGTACTGTAGCCTACAGAGAGAAAAGCGCTGTAAAAACTGCTTTCTTTACGCTCTTAATTCAAAGTAATGAATTGTACAGACAGTGAAGCTGTGGTGTGGTCCACCCACTGCATTAAAAACCTACTATGCATATTTATTGTATATAGTTGTTAGGGGTCTTAAATAAAATACTCTAACCCCAACTTGTCGACTCTTGTTAATACGCTCTGAATAAAGGAGCACGCTAGTTCACCAAGTCAGTTTACTGTCAAAAGTCAGAGTACTACTAAAACTGATAGCTCTTCTTGAATTGAGTTTCAGTGCATCGCTAAGATACAGTACCAAGTCAAAGGAAAGAAATAAATGACCTGAACCTGTCTTAGCTGCGCGGAGCACCGTATTACGATTACTTAAATTCAAATCGTTTAAATTTGTACTTGCATTGAGTTACGCTGAATTGCGCAAAGGAAAAAAAAACGTTAGATCCTGGTAAACTGAAAACGGGAAATGTATACAATACAGTAATAGTTTTTACAGTGACCATAATTAAGAAAGTGGGCAACGTGCAACAAATTGGTTGTAAACAAATGAAATGTACAATGACACAAATAACCCCAACCGTAATCTTAAATCAGAAAGATTTAAGTAGTTTTTTTGTCAAATTAAGGCTTGGAACTGTGTCATACAACAGCGAATAAATAGCGTTTAATTTTGGTGTACTGTAATGCAGTCGGCTGAGATACGCAACTCTCCGATGCCTGCAGTGTACAGCAGTTAACTATTTATTTGCTTGTTTTTCTAAAATACTGTAACTAGTATACTTTTACTCAGACTCATAAGTCATTGCAAAAGATGTTATGAAATTATATTAACTCAGTATTTAAAAATCGAAATCTACTTTTTGTTTTATGCTATTGTTTTTTCTATAGTTTTAGTTTGAAAAAATAATATTTAGTTTTTTAATGCAAATCATTTTTTCAGCAGCAAGTGTGTACCATTTAGAAACTTGACCATAATAATTGTATTTGAGTTTACAAATAAAAATGGATTTCATCTAGTTTTTTATATTCCCCTGTATTTCACCTAGATTTGTGTGTGAATTTTATTTTAAGCTCAGTTTCACCTTGTATAGAATGTTGTATAAATTTGTATAGAATGTACTTGTGTATAATGTTATACTGTAAATCTAACCTTTTGTGATTGTATTACCTTATATAATTAATGTATTTGGCATATTCATATAATAGTTAGGCAGAAATTCCTTAGGAGTGGTTTGAAAATATTCAAGTTACTCCAGTGTTATTAGTGTTCATAGCTTTCACACATTGATTTTTACCAGAAGTGTTTCCACTTCATTATATAACGAAAACATATAAAGTTATATACTGTATACTGTATACAGTACTGTAAGTAAGCTTACATATAATATAGACAGTAAGTAATAATTTATAAGTTAAATTAATATATATATAATGTGAGTGTTTTATAAAAATACCTTTGTAAACTGTTTTATTCAAATTTGAAGTAGGTTGTGAAAGAAAAGGGGACTTTATTTTTAAAAAATAAATCTTTCTGAAAGCCTTTAAATGGCATTACTTTCTGATTTATTGAGCCTGGGAATGATTTCTGATCTATATAGACATCCATGAGATATATTTCTTATTCTCAGACAAATCATTGTGTCGCTCATGTTAATTATTTTGGTCAACACCTCATATTAAAATGTCAGATTTCCATGTTTTAGTGTAATAATCAAGATCACTTTGTTCTTTAAAGTTCAAAATTGCATTAAAGCAGGCTGGCTGGGTTACAGTATGATTAATACAGTACTATTAGCACAATGACTCATGATTCTGCCGTCGCTTGGATAAAGTGAAATTTGCAGCAGACACTTAAACACAGACATGTGCATGTCTCAAACTAACCGATATCTATATTTAATTCGAACACCATGAACTCTAGCATAAACATACCATAAAACACTTTTTGTTAGACATTTTCCTGAACACTCTTGTCACGTCTTGTACCTTTCTCTATGATATCTCTTCAGAACTGCTATTGTTGTCTTATTGTTGTCATTGCTAGACATGTGTATATTTGCTGCTGAACGTCTATATTATTCCTTGCAGTTGCTTATCCATCTCACTGCCACTCAACATCTGAGTCGCCCCCATGTGGCAAAACTGAAAGTAAACCAACAGCGGCTGTCTCGGGTTCTTTGGCATTTGAGGTTTTCAGTTGACAGTACCTGAGTGAGTTGTGTTTTGAATTGTCCAAAGGTTGGAATATTGCCATTGCATTCGTGCTGCTTTACCCCATGCATTTATAGGAAAGAACTGGCAGAGACACTGCTTAAATACTTGTCCATTTCATACATTAAACTCGGAATAAAACTACAGCACCTTGCCGCAGCGTTCAAGTAGTGTCATTGAAAAAAGGTGGAAGATTTGACCCAAAAGAGCTCAATCATTTCATTGTGGATGTAGGATGGGGTGAAGACCCTTTTGGTCTTGGGGTGGATTGAAGACCTTTTTGGCCAAAGTTAAAACTAAGGGGAAAAAATACATATTGATTTATTTTGTATTGACATTGACAGTCTTTTCCTGTTCTGCAAGCTGACATGTTCTTGACTTGGCTAACTTGATTTGGCTTGACTTCTCAACAAACTTCATGAAGCATTCAGACACAAAAGCCTTGGTCTTAATGAAACTGACAAAAAGTAGCATCCATATGAATTCAGGAACAGCACTGATTGGCAGTGGCATGGAGAGGCAGTCACAAAGAGATTACAGGTAGAGTGTATACTGTACCTTAGATAACAGAGAAAGAATTTTCTTTAAGTTGTGGTTGAACCTGTTTGATAAAGCGTAACTACAAAAGTTAAAACGAGCACTCAATATTTTGCAACAATATGACCGAATAAATTAGTTTCATTCAGATATGAACTGTTTAAAAATGTTTGTTATGTTTTAAATTGGAATTTTTAAGATCACAAATGGATTTAATTCGACCTACAAGCAAACCATTGAAATAAGTACATTTATTTTTAATAGGTTAAATTGCAGCAGGGAAAAAGGCTTTTAAAGTCAAAAGGCGAATATGCAAATAAGAGGTTCTGCAGACAGCTGCAAGAATTGATAAAACCTGGAGGTCCCTTGCTTCTCTATGAAATTAACTTAGTTATGACATGTATTGACATAACAGACAACTTATTTGGGGTTGTATTCTGTCTCAACATCTTCTTTCCTAGTTATAACTTTATTTTCTTCTGCACAGATTGGTGCTAATGAATTTTATGCATCAGATATGCTCATTCAGACAGCTTCCTAATGAGTAATCTATAAATTTGATTCTACACAAGCCTTGGAATTAGCCATGAATTTGTTTTCAGGCATGTTTCATGTCTTGCTGTTCCTAGCAGTTTTCTCTGCATTAAATGTGTCTCATAGCTAATGCTGGGGTCATGTTTACTGTACTATATTTCTTAGTCTTAGATTGTAAGTAGTGAATATATTATCCTATCTGTGCTGATTATTAAACTACAGAAATTTGCTTGATGTGCATTTTTGAAATCCTTCTTTTTGTTTAGTATTTTCTGTTCATGCTTTTGAATTCATTTGGAAACTGCTCAGATCCTGCAGTGCCTTTATATGGAAAAAATTGAAACAAGTGTCAAGGCAATTAAACCATAAATAGAAATTTCCAACAATTGAACTTTGATTTTGAATTCTGATTCATTCACATACAGGTGCTTGATTTAGAGGTTCCTAATTTAAAAATAAATAATGGAACCAGTATATTTTTATATACTGTAAAGTGCTAAAGCCAGAGATTATTAATATACAGTACTGTATCATAAAAATGTAAACTCACATTGAAATATCACATTCATTTGCTGCTCATTGCAGAAGTCTGATAGCATTGTATTCAATGCAAAGTTGAGCTACAAGTTACTGTTTGAATGGTTATTTCAGGCTTTATATATTGTATGTCTGTATAATGAAAACAAGGTAGTGAACTCCAACATCGAAACATGAAATCTTTTCAATTTACTGTATTCTGCCAGCCCTCATCCTGTGCATAGAATTTGTCAAGAAGTGGGGCTGACAACTATGATACTTCACTTACCGAAGCCTTCCATCTGATTCAGACTTAGAATCCAAAAACAGTAACTTCCCTATTTCAAAGTTCACAGACAGTTGTAATAATTAACATAAAGTGAGTAGTTATCTCAGACCTGAACTGTCATACTTACAATATTTTGGTAAAAGTCAGTTTTCCAGTTTGCCATGATAAATTAACTGATAGCTACTAATAGTCTATTTGCCAACCTTTATCCTAGTCTTCCAAAAGTAAATCAAAATGTACACATTTTCTGCATTCTAAAAAAAACTTTAAAATGACAGAAACAAATATGGAAAATCTGTAGCTACAGTATATGCAATTTGGCATGATGCTGTCATATGAATATAAACTAATTTCTTTCTCCACATGGAATTCAGGAGTCTTTCAGTATATTTTTTCTTTTTCTTGGTAACTATATTTTGTCTCCTAGGTTGCTAGATTTAGCTGGTTGCTAGATTTTGTATTGCAGGGAGGCAAATCAGCTCTTAAGTACTGTATATATAATATATACCTAAGATGATATAAAGCTATGGAATGTACAGTGTATGATGGATGTTAGGCAAAAGGCTTTTCAGACAGGACTTTTTCTTGCATTGAGAAAGGGGTCTGCTTAACCAAGCCTAAAGAGGAGTACAGCATGCCACACAATAGTAAAAAAAAAGTATCTTAATTGATACTTTGGAAAGGTTTGTAAGGAAATTCCATTGCACTTTACATAAATTAATTCTTATACGTGTTTGCAACTGTCATTGTCTGACTGATGAAAGAATACTACTGATGCTTTCTATTTTAGTTTTGAACCATCTCACAATCTGTGTACTGTATTAAACTGGAAATCTAAGAGGTTGGATTAGTAAAAGTGTGATACAGTGTTACAGTGTAAAATGTGTCACCAATAATGATAATGAAACCTATTTTTGTCAACACAAATAAACCTTTGAGCATAAACCAAACAAAACTGAAAAGCTGAAAAGCTGCCAGAACCTTTTAGAATCCCTTATCATCAATGAAACCATACAACCAATCATGTTAATCAAATGAGAAGTGGAGAAAGTCCAGAGAAGTGTTGAAAGGTCTTTATTGTCTGCTCAGTGAGGTTAAGATGCAGGCTAATTACGTGCTAAGAAAACGTTGCATATTGTTACCAGAATCAGTAAAGAGAGTCAGCAGATGGAGACGGAGAAGCATTAGAGAGTTGAGAACATAGTGTTTGAGTTTGTGCAACTGAGACTTAGAATCATAATTCACTAGGAATGATAACACCCAAGATGATAGCGTCATGGAGCGAATTGTGGCTTAACCCGCTTGGCCTCCCAGGCCTGATCCCCTCGGCCATAAGACAAGGAGGCCAGGACCTACATGCAGGGTGACCAAGGGGTAGCTGCAGAGGTGGAGATGGGGTGGAGGTGAAATGCAAGAGATATGCAAGAGAGAGAGGGATCTTGTCGGTATTTATAGCGTTTGGGAGAGGAATGGATTGGATTGTCAGGAGCGATTGCTAATTACTGACAGCTGAGTCTGATTAAGTTTGGTTGTTGTCATCCCTCCCGAACTTTTGTTATAAACTCCATTATAAACTCTTTTTCCTGGTTACTAGATTTTGTCTCCTAGGTTGCTAGATCTAGCTGGTTGCTAGATTTTGTATTGCAGGAAGGCAAATCAGCTCTTAATTATTGTATATATAATATATACCTAAGATGATATAAAGCTATGGAATGTAATGATGGTACATGATTGATGTTAGCCAAAACGCTTTTCAAACAGGACTTTTTCTTGCATTGAGAAAGGGGTCTGCTTAACCAAGCCTAAAAAGGATTTCTTGTAAATGGAGAACATTATGTCGGAGTTTCATGTATGGACCACACTCGATCCCAAAAAAACATACTGCAGTCAGAATGTTTAATACAAAAGGCTTCTTTACAAAGGTGGTTTTCTTTTCAGGTTTTTCACAAAACTTTGTTAGTCACAACAGTTGAATAAAGACAAATGTGAGTGTGCTTCCCAAGATTCACTACTGAATTAACCAAGTGTTAACTACTGTACATTTTAAAGATACGCCCTGTTAAATAACATGAAGGTGATCCCCAAATATTTAATTTGCATTCATATTCTTCCTCTTTATCTTGCAAATTTGCAATTTCATTTTTAATTTACTTAACTACTTTAAGTACTTTAATAAGTATTTAAAATACTTAGGAAAATAATTTACATTAAAATCACATTCTTTACAAATTGGTCTAACCAACTCTGTGTCACCAGCATAATGAGTTACAAGTGATAGATTATTCAAGCAAAAGTAAGGGGTCGGTGCAAATGTATTGTGCAGTTGAAAATGATAAAGGGATCAAATACAGAGTGAGAGATATAAGAGGGCAGTAATAGGAATTTTAGTTTGAGAAATTTGATAATTTAGTATGAATTGCTGTGTGGTGAGTGCCTGTTTCAAAGCCTGCTCTGCAAAAGAACCCTTAGCTATTTCTCTTACAGTATGTTAAGAAAATATCTACATCTTGTTAGTATACTTTAAAAGATTTATTTTTTCTGGTTTGTAGTGCCCGGGGATTTTAGTGTTTAGAATCATGGGGTGTGACCCTAATCTTACAGTCTGGGATATGTTGAGTGAATCTCAGAACAAGGGTTCATTACAAAGGAAAAGGTTTAACCTCTAATGATGGAAATTACTGTGTATCCTCTGTACATGTACAATAGTTTAGTCTCTCACCTGACCCCCACTGGCACCGTCGGCCCTTCACGTATGAAAGAGTATGGTCTTGGGCTTTAGATTATGATAGTGCCATGTTAATGAATTTGAGTCTGTAATGCAGTTGTCACCTCTTTGTTGGTTGGCTGTGCCTGCATGATTTTTAATCTGCACACCCTGGATATGTGCACTACATGTAAATCATGCTTGCTGTTAAGATTTCACCCCAGACCTGAGGATATTCCTTGGCTTTACCTACAAAAGACATGTTTTTGTGGAGAAATACATCCACATTTCTGTCCAAAGTAGCGCCATTACGGTACCACACAGATAATGCACAATCCAAGACCTCTTGGATAGCTGTCCTCATAGAATTGGTACTGTTCGCTACAAATAAACAGGGATATTTATCATATCTTATATTTAATTGCAAGAAGACAGAAGAAAAAATACATTCTTAAAGGCATTCTGATAGATTTTACAGTGTATAGTAATTAAATGTGAACAATCAAATTCAATCCTGACATTTCCATTTTCACTCCACTTTTCACTCCCATTGCAGTGTTTTCTCTTCTGTCGACTGACTCTGAAAACAGGGAACAACAATTGCAAATCCTGCAGTGAAAACTAATCAAAATTAACAAATGTATTCTTTTAAACTTGGCTTGTAGTAAACTTCTTAGAATAATGGAGGCTGCAGGACGTCATGTTCCTGCTGGGTGGTATAGAGCTGAGCAGAAGGCTTTATTCCAGTTAGCAGATTCCCTGATTTATGACACCATTAAGACAACAAAATGATAGCCCTAGATCTGTGTTCAATTTATTGCCATCTATATTTCAGTTCTGTGATGGGTGAATTACTGTATAATGTTGTGTTTGGATCTAAACCTTCTGAATTACAGAACTGTGAAAGAGAGAAGTGCCGAGACCATTCCCGCTTTAAATGAATTCAGCTTGTGCATTTTAGAGAGGGTTATCAGGAGTACAGTTCAAACCAAACCAACCCACAAAATGAATCATGGCTTTCAGAATGACTTGAGATGCAGAATGGAAACTTTACACTGTTACAGGCACACCGGGACATCGTTAATTAACAATTAACATTCCATGCCTGACCTGCTATTTAAACCCATCTCAGTCCACACCTCTGGGCTCGGTATTGTACAGTCTCTGTCTCCTGAGCTAGCCTGCTGCTAGTCTAGAAGCTACAGTAAATCTCTTAGTGACTACTTTGGATACCGACTCTGCCTAGCCCTTTTGGAATCATTCACCTTCTCCATTTTCCTAATGAGACCAACCTGCATAGGGTTCTCCTTTCAGTCTTGTAACATAAACATTGGTATAATATGCAATAGTTCAGCAACACAATATTCTACTCGCCCCAGCCAAATATTAATAGAAAATTTTACATATACAGTATATTATATGTGTGTGACTATGAAAATAAGCAATTGTTTCACACAGTAAAGTCATTTAATTTGTATCTTTAAGATATGCTTTTTAATTCACATATCTTTTTTTTAATTCACCTTGTAAAATTCTTTGTTCTTAAATATATTAGTCTCAATATACAGTAAGCCAGTATAAAAGCAATTGGCTTGTTTGTCAGTTTCAAAACGGACCATTCATGGAAAGCCAAAAGTATTTTGAGGTTGGTTCAAAAATTAACTGTTGTAAGGTCCACTATAGCACACAACTGGCTAGATTGATTGCATAAATACACATTTTCATTATTTGCATTTTAGGGCCATTAAAACCAGGAATAAAAAACAAAATGCTGACATTTTTCACTTCTATCTATTTATAATTTACTGGGGTTTATTTCGGAATCTTTTATCTCAGATTTTTTGCTTTTCTTTCATAATTTGCAGTTTGTGAGTGTGAGACGAGGTGGACAGAGGTGCAAAAATGCACATTCGAACAGACATGTGCCTTCAAGATTTTCTATTGTCACTTGATGGGGGCTGAGTCACCTGGGAATTGTGGATGGCATTGGTTTTTATGAATATTCCTTCTTTTGGGGTTTTAACCTTTTCTGGGAGACAGCCGGTGGAGTGAATGATTCTCAGTATTTCCATTTATGCCTCTTTGGGGAATTATTGATTTGGCCAAAGATAATCGGGAACAGTTACCAGTACTATAATTCCATATCATCACTCATTCTGAGGGATTATAGCTGCTGTCAGTGGTATGCACAGTTGTCTTTTAGTGTAGTTAATTAAATAACAGACTGAATTCTATGAGGTTAAGAAAATGAAGTGCAATCTTCAAGGGAATTAGATTTACATCATGTTTTGAAAGTTTTTATTTATCATGCCCAGCCAAAAAGAGAATACTGACAAGGTCTATATTATATTTTCATGAAGACTCACTTCAGACAAACTCAGCATGAAACACTGTATGGAAGATGAAAGAAGCAGATACTCAGTTCTTTTTGGTAACATGTAATAATATCCTGTGTGCTTAGATACTGAAATAAATTGCAGACATAAGCCAGAAAGGGAAAAAATGAGCTGTTTATTTACTGGGTGCAAACTGCAGTAAAAATGCTAATTTTACCCTCTAAACTAAATTCCAGCATTCTTAGGTCCCATTCATCCCCTTGGGCCTAGACTTTGAATATTTCACTGTATTGTTTTTTTAAACAGATGCATTCCTGGAATGTCTTACAAATGTAGTTTATGCAGTTTCTATGAGGGGAAAAATACTATATTGCATCAAAGCATTGTCTACTGGACTGAAAACAGTTGAATTCAAAAGGCTCTAGGGCTACATAATACTCTGTTATTTTTATATGATATAATATTTGTTTCATTAGGAGAAATAGAGTTTGTACTTTAGACACATCTCATTGCTATGTGTTTTCTTGGGGGCATGCTCTCACAAAAATAATATTCGTTAAAGTTGATAAACATGAAAAATAGCAAATGAGCTGAAATAGAAGAAAAACATTAGTGGTTAGGTGCAGGTAGAGATATGTAGACTAGTTCTTTTTGATCATGTCAAATTGTGTTACATGAAGCTGTAGGGCCTTAGATTTTTTGTTTTCAAATTGTTATTTTAAAGGAAAATAGAACAAAGTATTCAAAATGGCACTTCTTCTCCTCTTGGATGTTTACACTGCAGCTAGTTTATTTATTTTTTTACCCAGGAGCTGAGTGGTGTAGGGTTTTAAATCGGACAGATCCTGTAGATGGTACAGTAAGCCCTCAGTTTAACCGATTTCCCTTTACTGGACTTCGGATTTAACAGACAAAATCTGTTAGTGGGACTTTTGTCTGTAGAATCAGAAATATTGGACTTCCCCACAAAAAGAGGGAAATGTACAACTAATTAAACAAGGTAAAAATAAATACTGTAGGTTTAAAATTCAGGAATATCAATTGTGTCCTATAGGGGTAGGTCAATTGCATACGATGGGTGTTTTTTTGTTAATCGTGTGCTTTAGTGAATTTTATGCAATAATGTGTATTTACAATACATGAAATAAAGAGCTTGTATATTTTTAATAAAAAGGCTCAGAACTTAAACTGACTGTGTATATAGACTGTATATATTTCTCACAGTGTGTTTTGGGGTTGAAAAAAATGTGTATTAGTCCATTAAATGGAGAGTTTATTCAGTAATAGAAAACATACAGTAATTCTGTCAAGGAATAAATACAGTATGGTTAGGAAAGAGAGGGATCAAGAGTAGCACTGCTGTTCTTGGCATTAGATAATTGAGAAAAGATGATATATAAAATGAAATAGAGATCTACTGTATATGGTGATGAAGAAGAAATGGATATTATCCATATTTTGGTAAGATTTAATTGGGATATGAGTGTATCCAACATGTGTATCTAACAGAAAGTTAGAGATCCTCAAAGAGATTTTGGTTAAAAGATGGGAAGGAAAGAGAAAAACGAGGATTTTAAATGAAGTTAAGATTTTTGGTGTCTGCATGCTTTAAGGTTCATGAAGAGAGACTTCTCAGACATTTTTGGGAGGGCTCTGTGCTGTGTGAAAGGAATTGATTGCATGACAAGATTGCTACTGGGGAGTGAACACCTTGCGTGTCCACTGATCCGAAGCGAGTATGGAATTTCACGACACTCGTTTTCAATTAAAGGGTTACATGTGACACAAGCAGGCATCAAAGGACAGTCTCTGCCTAGATAGCATCTACAAATAGCAATTTAAAGGAGAATTTTAAATGAAAATTGATTAATATTTCACCTCTGGTTGATTCATGCTGCCACCCTGGATATTTTCATCTTGGTGATAATCAGTAATGTGAAGTACTGTAAGGGAAGGCTCCAAGGGATCTTGTGTGTTAATTTATCCTTGAGCGAGCCAGAATGTATACTAAAGTTGGAAGGTTTCTGCTTAAACCTTAACCACTATCATGACAGTTATGGAGAAAATGGCCTCAGGACCTCAGGGCGTATTTATAAAAACCTTTAGATTCTTTTCATAATCGGACATTGGGCATCAAGACTTCTTCATATCCAAACGCATCATTTGTGGAGTAAAAATTATATTTTAACAGATACATTCTTCACACCCCTAAGCCATTCTGTTATTATTAAAAGAACATCGAGACCAGAATGATGTTCACATAGGTTAATATCCTTTAAGTGTCCAGAAGAGCTTCTCTTGACGTGTTTGAAGTGCAAGCAGATGTCACCGTGTGTTCGGCTGTCATTGCCCTTACACTTGGGGAGTTAGGCTCCAGTTCTGAATAGCTGCAGCATGCGAGAAATCCACTCTACTAGGAGAAAGTTAATTGAATATTTAATAGGCTGTTCTGAATATTTTCTTTTTTTATGTTTCAGATGGGTGCTGCAGTGGGAATACGGCTGAGTAAGAGAGAACACAAGCTTCTCAGTGTGTAGCCCACAGCAAAAATAATCCCAACCTTAGAAATACTGTTTTTGGTGGTTTTAATTAGTTCATATATTAGACGAGAAATTGAAACATGGAAAAAAAAAGCTTTTGCTTGAATAGTCAATGGAATTAGTTCAGTCGTGGAACAATAGTTTTCAGAGAATGCCCATGGAGAATTGTAGCTTCCTGGGACCAAATTGTTCAAATACGTTTCTATTACTAAAGCTGACGGCATGTCTCCATTAACCTTCCAGTGCTTCATTCTACTGATTTTCCAAGAGACAATGGAGCATTCAGTGTATATGTCTAAGGATTTTGGTCCTATACACACTTAGATTTTTATCATCTTCCATTTCTACAGAGCCATGATTCCTTTGATACCTTGAAGTACATGTGGTCACCTCTCAGAAAATGTTATATATTGTGTCTGTCACGATGCGTCTTTCAGGACCCTATGCAGACAGCACAATCCGGAGAGGAGTGAGAAAAACACGGAACAAAAACTAGGATAGGGGCTGGAAGAAGAATGGGGGGTGTGTCCAAGGTGCGCTGGTGATCGGGGGGGGAGGGTGTTATGGTGTCCAGGGCAAACAAGTCCAAAGGGAGTCCGTGAGAATAACCGGAGTAAGCCAATGTCCAAAGCCGGGTGATCCATCCTGACACAGATGAATTAAGTTAAAAGCCGCAGCAGGATCCGGCAAAGGGTCAGGGGAATAAAAGGGGATTACGGGGCCAGATGTGAAGTCGCTCCTGGACTCCCGAGTAGGCGGGCTTCTGGGCGTCCATCTTCCAAAACTGAGCCCAGATTGATAAAAGGCTGGAGCGTCCTTTAGAGGAGGGGTTTACGATCATGACAGTTTAATCAGCTATATTATATCTTTTTACTATGAGTTCTTGTGAAACCTCTCAGTTTACTGAATACCTCATGAGCTGAGTTGAAGATGCAGTTGAACAGTGCAAGTGATTGCCTCTGGTCCAGATCACTTCCACTTCCACAGGCAGCAAAAACATTGACAGGAACGATCAATGCATTCATTATTGTACTAAACTTTTTAACTCTGTTGAACTGTTCTACAAAACAGTGTTACTGTTACTGAAATACTACTGCACAAATATCATACATCCAATGCCTTCAAAAGTGTACTGTACATACGGTATTAATCAGTCATGGAGTAGGAGAGTTTGTAGTACCAACCAGTTGCCTACTTGAGTTGCCTACAAAGATTGCAGCCAGCGATCAATCAGCAAATACTGCTGTAAGGACGTGTTTTCAAATGGAAATGCATATTTCCATATATATATAACTCTAATCTAAAAGTATCCATGAGAAGTGAGTGTATGACCTTTAATAATGTATTACTGTTCTGAAAATTTCTTTTGGTATTCTGTCACTCAGCTGTGGAATGTGGTGAAAAGGATCAATGATTAGAGTTCACCCAAGCATATGCATATAATTCTGTAGGAAGAGGCAGTGGTTGATTGTGGTCTACCTACTTAAATTCATGTCTCTATAAATCATGACATTACTGTGTTTTATGTAATATCTGTCAAAAAGTGGTCACCATCTACTGAGCACATTATAGTGGTGTCTTTTCACTTCACTTCACAGCAGGGTGAAAGTTATCCTTTTCTCCATAACTAGCACAGGCAGTAGGATGAGAGAAAATTGTTTTTCATTAAAATTGCATGCTAAGCTGTAAAGATGTAGGCACATTTAATGTTTCGATGTACGCATAATCTCATGGATAGACAGAACGAACTGCCGTTCCAGCATTATAACTTTGCTGAGAAACATGGGCCATTTCGAAATGGGTTAACATCTTTATTGCAGTATTTTATCAAACAAGTGATTCTGCTCTTAAGTGCACTATTGTAACACTGGTGACTTTTTTGCAGCAGTGTAGGTGTCTGCAAGATTTGTGTTTATCCGAAATGTAGCAGAGACTTATGGAACTTATTTATCCTGGGGAATGAACCTGAAGAAAATGGATCTGAGAATAGAATGGTAGAGTCTATATGGTAGAAACAGTTTGTTTACTTGTAGCTGGTCTGAATTGATCTGAGGATCTGATCTAGTCATTCCTTAAAAGAACTAAATCTGGTTAGCTTGTTTTCAGACTGTATGTTAAAAACTCTTTATGTAAAAGTGCCTCCTGACTTCAGTTTCCACTTATGTTCTCTGGTTCATGATTCCCTGTAGAACATGAAAAATTCCTCTGGGTTGACCTTTGTCAATGCCTTTAAGGATTTTCATATATTTGAATGAGGTTTGCACTGTGAAGGTAAAAGGATTATTTACCTAACTGAATTATTTAATTTTGTTAGGAAAAAAGGGGAATGTGAGTTAGTGGATAGTGGGCGGTGAAGGTTAAGAGATGCCACATTATTTGCCAGTCTGAACAATTGAAAGAGTTTTACAGGAGTGATGAAAGAGGATAAATAAGTAATTTGTTAATGTGTTTGTGTAAATACAGAGGAAAGTGCAAAGTTCTATCTTAAGTGTATAATGACAAAGCGCAGATTTATATGTTTGTCTGATTAAATACCTTCAAGAAATGAAATAAAGGTAGTGTAACACTTTCTGTTTCAGTAATCATACAGTAAGACAGTGTTAAAGCACATGAAATGAAAAACAGAGATGCTTTTTTACAAATGTTTTTGATCACATTTTGATAGAATGTAGTCATTCTCCATTCATTTTAATTCACAAAGACTTGACAGTTTAAGATTAGTCTTAAACCTCACAAATAAAATGGATAATTACCCTTCAAGTAACTCAGTTTTTTTAAATCATAATTATTCAGACTGCCAAATTACTGTGACAAATTTGCAAGTATTAATTCACCGTTTCATTTTAAATCCATTAAAATTACGCAGGATTAAAAAAAAAACAAGTGTGTTTAGTAAATAGTAACATTAGCCTTTACAATTCTATCTACTATTGTTCCGCTCTTCTACAAAAATCTATTTTGCTTTTTAGCAGTGTTAACTAGGCGAGACAAATGCATGACAGTTTTATACTACAGTCTTGCCAGTTTTTGATTTTGAGCTCAGTTGTCAGCTACCAAACATTACTAAGTACTGGATTGAACCACTACGAAAATCAATGAAAGACAATAGATTACATAACAGAAAAGCAATGAGCCTATACATCTCTGGAGTGCACATTCATGTGTATTTTAAACAGTTCATTTTCTCATAAATGAGAGGCTTGCCACAAGTCATCAAAGTACAACCAATTTTATACACTTGGCAGACCACTGTAAAGAGCATGATACTTGTTTGTAACAAAAGCTCTTTTGGAGACAGGTTTGATCACAGTCCAATTAAAACTCATTGCTGCTGTGCTTGGTAATGTACATTTACCAGTTTTCTTGTTTGCACTCCTGCCTTCATCCAACATTGCCAACAGTAACAGTTTTTATTAGGAAAGTATGTATTAAATCCTTATGCGAACTGATCATTGATTATGTTAGAAAAACATCATCGGAGGTTCAAATGTTGAGTGCTGTGCATAAGGTCTACAAGCCGCCTAATATTTTCACAAATATTCCACTGCTGTAGAATTCTACAAAGTATATATCTTCCCTTGATGTCCATGTGAGACTCCTAGCTGCTTTCTGAAGTAACTTTACAGTATGAGGAACGAGATGAAGGATTTGGTAACCACGGCAACAAACAACATCAGAGCACAATCACCAGATTATCTACTGGAGCATGAAGAGGAAGCAGTACAGAATTTCTGGAAGTGAGGCCAAATCAAGACTGGAGTCTAGAAGAAGTGTTACAGTAGGTCCCTATTACTGTAGGAAGCCATAAGGTAGGCTATTCATTATGATTTATATTGTGCTGGAAGAAGGTCCTCAGTATCCTACCTTCTGCCTAGGCTTGAGAATGCTCCAGTGAACATAATGAACAACTTCCTCATGTTCTAAGATATGCATAGGATATATTTCCGTCTAAAAGACATCTGTAAGTGCGACATTTGCATGCTGCATGCTAAATACTGATTATTCTCCAGATAATCACCTTCAAATAGTAATGCACTGCATGTTGATTCGTGTGCATAGAGCTTTATTTCTCAATAAAATGGAATCCTACTTCACTATATAGACTATATAGTACTTTCATCAAAAAGAGAGGGGCAGATAAAATATGGGTTTAGGCCTTGGTGGCCTCTTTTTCTGCTTCATCCATGGTTGTTAACATCTCATCTGACCCTCTGTCACGTGTGCAGCAAATCTTTTTTTGTCTTTTATATCATGGAACATTGACTTAAGACTTAACATATCAGCCTAAATACATATATACGTATGTTACTATGGAGTGTTTTCATAACTGAGTCTCTTTTACTCATGCTGGAGTAAAGAGGTTTGTCTGAATTTGTCCGAATTCACCTGATGTTGGTATGCTACAATTCACATACATGAAAGCTTCATAGAGTTCTGAAGGTGGAACTCCGCACACTGACTTCCTAGGTATGGAGAAGCAAGGGTTTGTAATGCATTCCAGGATAAGCCTTTAAGTACACAGTGAGAACCTGGGGTTATCAGAGCCAAAATAATATACTACTAGTAAGGCAGGATACACCATGGATGGAGCACCAGTCCATTGCACGGTGCACTCAGACACAGACACGCACACACTAAAAAAAGGGCCAATATTTCCAGAAGCCAGTTAACCTACCAGAAAGTCTTGCGACTATGGGAGGAAACCAGAACATCCAGAGTACGCCCATGTGAACATGGGGAGATAATACAAACTCCACACAGATAGCACCCCAGGGACTGAACTCAATGCTACTGCACTGCGAGACACAATGTTAACCTTTGTGCTATTATGCCACTAAGCTAGTCATCAAATAGTATAATCAGACGAAGATAAGAAATGTATCCATTTATTTCCATGATGGTTTGTAGGTAATGTTTGTTTTTTTTTTATCCAAGAACATGATATAGCCATTTTCCAAAAGATCATAGGAAATCAGACAGTAGTCTGAAGCTTTTTGTCTGTGCCTCTGACTTACTTGTAAAGGAAGTCTTTTCCTCAGTCCTTAAATCTGATTTAATTTCTTATTGATACTTAATAATAGCTTGGATTTCACTATTTTGAAAAACTCAAATCTCCCTGTAATAGATTAAATAATATAAATTAACAATATCACTGTATGTTCATCAACCCATCCTTGCTCTTGTGTGCCTTTCAGTCCTAAGAATATTGTGGTGCAAATATAATTTCTATAGAGCAGTAAGTAGAACTGAGCAAGGTTATATAAAAAAGAGTGCTTTATACAAAGGCTATAGTATATTGTGTGTATTATTGAGGTAAACTGGTGTGAGGTCTTTAATGTCTCCCTCAGAGACATTTCATTTTCTGAAATAAAAAAAAAGATCAATTGTATAAAAAAGTTTAACCACAAGCAAATACGCACAGAGAATATCTTTCAGAGATAGTGAACGGGTTATATCAAAATGCTGACTCCTACGGGGAATTTCTAAGTTATTGATTTCAGCAGCTTTGGATGGTTAATAATTCAGATGAAGTAATTATGCTCTCCACATTAATGGAAGCCATGCCTGGCAATGTAGACAACGGATTTATATTCCTGGTCCTGGAGGGCAGCAGTCCACTGGATTTTGTTTTTAATTTTTAATTCTCAGTGAGGGTACCAATGACCTGGAAAGAGTGGTAATATAGACCAGTTGAGAATTCAAATCAATCCAATTATTAGGTCAATTGGGCATTCAATTTTATAACTCTGGTCAGACAGAATAAAAACAGTAGATCTGTGAATCCTCAGTGCCAGGAATTAGGACCCGTGTATATGTACCACAAAAGAGGTACCTACAGTATAATGGCTAAGAAAGATTTTTTTTTTATTTTGAGACGTGTTTAGGTTTTCATGCTCCTGTCAATATCACATATATTTCTATGCCTTAGCACGGATATTAAAATCATTATACAGCAGTTGAGCATGCACCATACCCCCCTATGTGGATGAAAAGGAAGCATTTGGTCTCCCAGGCTTCAATCTGGCATATTTCAGGGTCACGAAATGCATGAGAAACTTTCAACTAAAACATAAAAGACAGAGTTCTTGCTGCTTGGATGAAAATACCACCATCTGCCCTTTTCCCAAGCCAGGCTAAGTGATCAGGAAAGAAGGGTAATGTCAGGTTTTTCAGAAGAGCAGCAGTCAGTGCCAGACCCTTGTTAGTCCTTTTTTGGAATGTTTAGAAATCACAGCTGCTGCATCCCTGATCACCTCTTGGCGCTTACTCAAGACTCATCTCAAGACACCTTTTTAGACAGCACCTGTAATCTCTCAGCTCTCAACTAAATCCGTAACTCTTCCATTTTGCTGCACTCGTGTTTCTAATCTTCAGACAGGTGTTGTAATTTCTTAATTGTCCTTACTGTAAACATCAACTACAAACAAACATGGCTATACTGTACACTTCTGCTCCAACACTGTATTCTATTTAAACTCTGATAGGTTCATTTTGTTTGCATTCCTCTTACAGGTTCTGTCATTTAAATTTGCTTTTACCTGATCGCACCTGCATGATTCTTCCTCCTCGTGCTTATATATAAATGTAAACTTTGGATATAATGTAAATTCTTTGACATAAGCACCTCTGCTAAGCAAATTAATGATAAGCTTGATGCTGAAAGGGATTGGACACAGAAAATGGTGATTTTCTGCACCAGCGTGACCTGGGGAAGGAGAACAAGAGATGTAGTGAGTCTGCCAACTGTGTTAGTCAGGAAGTGAGATCATCTTTGAGATGTAGTGAGTTGGCACCGGCTGGTGGCAGGTGGGATGCGGTAGTAGGCAGACTGCTGCTGTAAGATTGTGAGCCATCTGCACCTCCTTTCCCAGCCTGCTCCTCCAGCGTCATGTGGTCTGAGCTGTAATCTGCGCTCTTTAGCTCTCCACTTAGGCTCACTTTTAGTGCCAAAGTCTTGTTTGCTTTTTTTTTATTTGTCGAAAGACAAACATGGGATAAAAAGTCCAGCTGGCACAGAACAGAGCTGAGCCCACTGCTGCTTCGGGTTAGAAGGTCTAATCTCTGCCTTGCTTGAGGGCGAGACTCCAGTTTCTCTAATCACCTGGAACTGGTAGCCTGGCATTGTGTGTCAGTCATTCATTTGTCATATGCCAGTCTCTTATTATGGCATTTGCCTTTTGTATTTATTGTACAAATGAACTGGTTAGCCATAGGTGCTGTTTTTTTCATTGTTAGTAGGTATTCATGTAACGCAGACTTAATAGTAAAGATTTCAAATGACTGCACTTTTGCATGGCATGCTGTGGTTAATACAAGGTATTTTAAAAAATATTTGACTTGAAGGTGAATGACTTGATAAATGATTTTTTTTTGTTTTTTAATATTTGTTTCTTATTTTTTATTCATTATTGTATTTTATTGTGTATTCTTTCTTTTATAAGCATGGGTAATGATTTGAATTATAAAGTCTTAATTTTTTCATTGAATGCCCTTTTAATTGTATGATATTGCAAAAGGTTTAATAGGAATAACATAATAATTCCTATTAACATATACAATATTATACAATACAATATATACAATACAATATTATAATTTCTTATTCCATATTTCAGTTGATTTACCATTATCAATATTTAATAATTCAAACTCATTTAAATGTGCTAGGCAGAATACAAGCAGCCCTTCAAATCATGCTCCCACACAAATACACATATATATGTATGTATCTAACAAGGGAGACCTTTGAGCCTTATGGTGAATGAAGGGCAATTAAGTATGGGAATATAAAAATTAATTATCTACTGCTGATCCAAAACACTGGAATGCAAATCCAAACTGTTACCATCTTAAGCTAAAGCCAAACTGAGCAGCCACAAACTGTTTGTTCAGCCAGATTAGAACATGACATTGACAGATTTGCACTTGGAAAGTGTCTGCACACAGTATGTGCTGTATCTTTGACTTTAAAGTTTCATTAGACAATTCTGCTTTCAAGTGTTGAGAATTGACCAAAGCTAACTCATAATCACTTTCCCATAATCCATAGCTATCTGTTGTCTAATAAAAATGAATAATATGTGGTTTAAAAAGGTTAAAATCATGTTCTTAGGAATACATTTTATGAACAATAAAGAGAAAGAGAAACAAGCTTTAAAGAGACAACTGTCACAATAAACCTTCTATTGATTTTTGATGTTTTAGACATATATCTGTGACAACCCTGAAATGAGATGATGAGCTCCTAAGATACGGTATACTAATTCAATTTTTGCAAATACTGCCTGAACTCAATTGCACTGCAAACTGGATTTTGTGAGATGACATTTCTGGGATGTGGAATCTTCTGCCAGACCTAGTGTGAGCTCAGCGAGGGACACTGGTCTGATACTGTAGCTCTGGCCTTCAGGCAGAGTTGTCCCGCTGAATGACATTACCCTCTGCTGACTGGAGTTTTCCCAAGTGGTCAGAAATTTCACTTGAGCTCGCTCTTCCCCTTAGGCGGCTCATAGCCGTTTCTGTAGAAGGTCACCGAGGCTTTTTGTGTTTGACTGTAACTGAGTATCTGTGGCAGCTACAGACATTTGCAGATCTCAGTCCTCATTGAATTTACTTTTAGACATTGAGGCAAAATTTATTTGTGAGAGTGTGGTCTGCGTTTTGGTTCTGTTGGTGCTGATACTTACAGACATACAGTACAGCGTTCCCAATAAATGGTCAACACACACCACTCATTGAAAATACTGTATGTTAGTGTGCATTAATCAACATGCTGTGTGCTGTGTGTAAATTGTATTTAGCCTATCACGATATCAGATTTCAAATGAACAATTGTACTAAATTAGGTTCTCCAGATTATGTCTTTTTCTGCCTGTAGTTTCCAGCTAATAGAAAAATGTATTAGAAGTCCTCACATAAACAAGAGATGGTGAACAGCTTCAGATCATGTACGGTACAGTATGTGATAACTATTATGGGGCAGTGATACATTTTGATGTGTTTTGTTTTATAATTATGTCTACATTTGTTATTCTTATGGTTTGAGTTTGTCATTTGTGTTGTCACAAATGCTGTTCATTTTGTCCATGGAAAATGATGGACTTGTGTGTAATTTTCATCAGAAGCAAAGTCCGGGAGGTTGGAAGCTCTATGTTTGTACCCACTGATGCATTATCTAAGATGTCATAGATCCACTTTTCAGCAAACACAGCTTCACCTCAGTTAATAACACTTAGAGAACATACATTTAAAAGCTATTGGCTGTCTAATTATAGTTTATCTGCACTCAGAGTTACTAGCTTAATGATGAATTACTTTCAGACAGCCTATTTGGAGACATTGGGAGTTTGAGGAAATTACTAATGCCAAATTAAGTGCACAAGGACATTAAAGCCACCAATTTCAATTCTGCTAATGGACGCTAGACAAATAGTGGCAAGAACATGGATGACTAAAAGTATAATTTAAAAAAAGCTCAATTAAAAAAGCTAACTGCGTAAGACCTGGTGTCTTTTCACCCTTTTTTTTTCTCCATACATCTTACGTGTTTATGACCAGTAAGAGAAATGATTATGAGAAAAAAATAACACCTAGAGAAAATGTATCACAGAAATAGAAATGCAGGGACCCGAAAAACTTCGACAGGTACCCAAAGAAAAAGGCAGCTGTAGTCAGCAGACATGAAGCACATCCATTAAGACTTATTGTGCTACTGACAATTGTACTGTTCTGGAAGAAAGATCAGCATACAGTATGTGTATTCTCCTCAGGATCTTGTATACAGCTTCTGCTAAAATATATTGTTTGGCACCTACTGGTCACATGGAAAAGCAAGCACTCCATTCTACAGCAAAGACCCCGAGTGTCGCACTCCTGTGATCTTTATTTTACCCGGAGTCACACTAACCTTTATGCATTACTCACACTTCGATGTTATCACCACTTTCACATGGATTATGCAATGTGTGGTATTTCAGTTTTTCTGCATCACAGTGAATCATGCTGTGAAGCATTTACTTCCTCACAGGTAGACAGGTGCATACAGTAGTTGACTTCAGACTACTTCAGACAGGAAAGACTGTCTTTTCTGACCATCGCATTTGCCAGATTCCACTCATGTTAAAACCAGTGGAATGTGCATACTAATCCCATACCATTACCATTATCACAAACTCAGCTGAACGCTGCCCTGCAATAAAAAAAAATGAGTTGCTCTGCAGATATTTCAAAACATTGCAGCATGCACAGTAATAATATTCCTTTAACCTGTTCTATCTTCTTGCAGAAGTGCAACACGTTATCTGGCGGGCTTTGATAAAATCTTATCCAGTAATCACAGAGGGAGCTGTGGTGTATTTCAGTTTTTATGCATGAGATGGCATTGTGTCAAGTCATTACATCTTAACATTTTTTCTTTGCCATTTTCCTGAATTATATCCAATATTTTATCAGTGCACAAGATTTTTTCAAAAATATTTCTCAAATGATAAATGAAAAATCTGGTTTGAAACAAAAATCCAAAACATAGACTTTCAAACATCTTACTGCAACCAGAACATATTATGTCAATGTGTGTTTATTGTGTGATCCAAAACATGTACCTTATACCACACTGCCTATCTTAAAAATCAGTGCTGTTAGTGCTGCCTCCTCAGTTAGTGACTTCCACTAGGATAAGGAGGAAAAGGTACTTTTACTAACACATTATGACACTTCATGCCCACTGCAGTGTCCCTGGACACACACTAATGTCCACATAGAAACACAACAGGGCAGAAGCAGTCTCATAAATCAAAATACAGCAATAACCCTCCAGACCTTGATTCTTTAATATTGTATAGCTATCTTTAACCAGGCAGTAAAGAAGAATGTGTATTACAATAAATAAGATATTAATTAATAAGTTGGTCATAGCTAAATTAGACAATGCATTAAACGCTTACTATTGTAGGGGTTGCTGACATACACCAAAATGTGATCTTGTGTCATGTTTTAATATGTTTGTTTAAAAAACACTGACTTGAAGTTAATTAAGCCTGCTCAGTACTGGGATAGGAAACCTCTAAGGAAAACAGGTTGCCATTGCAATTGGTGTTTGTGAACCACTAGTTGGAGATTTTCTCTCTGGAACACAATTTCTTATCCAGTATGATAACCGAGGGCACTGTGTGCTGCAGGAGGGACCACCTTTCAATTGATGCTCAAAATTCAGTCAGCATACGAAAGGAATTGGTTATGTTGTCCCGTCTCAGCACTGTTTATAGAAGTTGAAAAACTTTAAAATAGTAAATACAGTAACTGAACTAGCCACTTGTCCATACATATATACTGTATAGATCTTTAGCTGTATTTCTATATATACTGTACAGTAGATACCATATTAAATATTTCCTATTTTTTTATTATATTCTTACTTACATTTTTTTTTAATTGTTTCTTATGTTTATCAATTTTCTAGCCAATTTTTCCAGAAGCCAGTTGACCTCCCATTATACTTTTGGACATAACCTGGAGGAAACCCAAGCAAACACTGGGAGATCGTACAAACTCCACACAGATAGCACCCCAGGAACTGAGCCAAAGCTCTAGGCTGTGAAGCAGGAATGCTAATTGAATTAGTCTCTCAATGTGGATGTGCTAACATTAAGGGGGAAAAATCGGTGCTTGGGTAAATATGGACTTTAAAAAATGTTCCACTTTTGTTTTAAATGTTTATTTGATTGGCAGCACTTTACCTCTTTAAACTGTGTTTTGTAACAGTAGGACCATGTTACTGTACATGTAGCTCACAGGAAAACAGTTTTGAACTAATATTTTGATCAAATATATATTCTTTATATATCTGTTTTTTCTTGCAAGAATAAGATGGCACAACACCACTGTAGTTGTTTCAGCTGCAACTAAGGATGAATGTAGTTCACTAACAGTACACTATGCTTCCTGGGAAGCATCAATAAGTTGTTATTTCAGGAATTTAATGGCATATCAATTTTCATGATATTCTATGTCAGTTTCCCCGCTAAAAAATCAATAATTCCATCTAATTCATTTGAATTTATATTTAATTTTTTTGTAAAAGGTCTTGAGTTCAAGGTCCTACCGGACATGAGGTGCCGAATGGAATTGAATCACCTTTTTACATGATGCTACAACATTGGTGTTCATTTGATTCTTATTTCTTTTTCTTGGGTGTTTAAAATCATTTTACAGTTACAATTGTGGTTTTGTAGTTCTTTAGCTATGTTAGGGAGGCGTAGTGGTTAGAGCTCTGGCCTTCTCAGTTGAAGGTTCTGCATTCATCTCTGTATAAGGTACTGCTATTGACATTTCCAAGAGATGCTTCACTCATCAGAATAAACACAGATTACTATATTAAATGTCCAGCTGTATAAATGGGTACAAATGTCAGCTGCTTTGGATAAAGCATAAAAAAATCATCATTACTGGACACTTCTCAGGTGTTACACTCTATTATTGCATTTGTCACGAGCACCATATAGTTTGGTCTAATATGTATTTGAAAAAGTATGTAAATATGTGTTTTATTCACAGCATGATTCATATATGTGATTCAAAAAAGGCAAATCAGTTCACATGTTTTAAAGATGTGATGAAAAGTTAATTTTTTTTCTCTTTGCAGTGGTTTCAAAAACGTTCAGTCTCATACCATCTCAGTCCAATTGAGATGAGTTGTGGTGTTTAATGAAGAAACAGATAAGGAGCCTCCCCTTGAATCAATAACCTGCAACACTGTGGCAAACTGATAAAGCAAGTCTGTGCAAAATAGAAGGGGAAAATCTTCCTATTGCTACAGCATTGTGGTTACAGGTATTATTATTAGAGCACAGCAGGCATAGTAGATTAATAAGAAGACAGTAGACCAGATGAGCATTCTTCATACTGTACATTGAATTTTTAGTCCCTTATTACAGGTATGTTCTGACTTCCAGTGTCTGCTCCAATACCTTCCTAAGCCAAACCCTAAATGAAGATCTTCACCTTTCTCCCTTGTCCCTCTCAGCCCATCTTAATTCTCCCCACCCTCCATTTTTGGCCTTTCCAGAACAGCAGCCCAGTTCATCATGTGTGTTAGCACCATACAGTAAAGCACTGGATCTAAAAAGAATATTCATGTTTGTAATACATTATTCTCACAGCAAAGTGGTTTGTTTCAATAATTTAGCAAAGCAGTACATCTGAAGATATTTCTTTCCTGTTAATAGAGTAAAAGTGGAGCTGGAATTTTAAAGTTTGTATTTTGCATTTTGTGGTAGTTGACTAATTAGTAGTGTTTTAAACATACGGACTAGCTTTAAGACAGCTACAAAGGCTAAATTAATCTAGTTATGTGAAGGAAGAAATGCTAGTTTTATGCATTATGGACCAGTTTAGCATGCACAATTATTTTTTGCTGATATTATCCACAACATCTTTGTGCTTTTGTCAAGCTTGCTTTCTGTGGGAATTGTATTTAATATTTGATAAAATGTCATTTGTGTCTTAAAAAATATTTTTTTCAAATTAGAAAGAGAAATTGCTGTTCTTTTGTGAAGTCTGTCCTTCAAATATCATTTTGAAATGATTCCCTTGGAAAATAAGAGGAGGGTAAAATTTTCCACTTCAGTAAAAACAAATTAACAAAATGCTGTCAGTTGTGTGCTTTTCATATGCTGATCTTCAAAAGATTTCATCTTATGTGCAGAGGGAGGAAAAGAGACTGATAATAAACCACTTAGGTAGTCCGAACAGCACTTGAAATAAAAGGATGTTTTATCTGACCAATTTAATCTCCTTCATTTGAATAGTGGTATTTTCTGTTTGAATGCCATCAAGGAACAGTCAGACATTTTGAGGTGACAGTTAAATAGGAGGAGACTTTTTTCTTTGAATCCAGCAAGTTGCAAAACATTTATATATCAATTATTTGTTCATTTTTTTATTTCATTTCCCTAATTTGGAGCTGCCAGTAGTTAATCAACTCTACTTTATTGCTATGACCTTCATACTTGCTCGGGATGGGAAGAAGACTTTGCTCAATTTTCTCAGAATGTAAATGCACTCTAAGCCACCTGTTTCTTATTCAAACTGAGTCCCACTTGGCCATTTCTGTGCTCCAGTTTGAGAGATTCTGGTTAGCTGGTTAATGATGTTGATTAGTCTTGAGCTAGTGTCTTTAATGATTGAGCCACTCAGAAACCCATGTGCCCTTTGTATATTAAAAAAAAAAGATTTTGTGGTTCTACGAGCAAAAAATGTATTTAATTAGAAGATTTAGAGGACATGGGTAGCATGGGGGCAGAGTGGTGAGCATTGCTGCCTTACAGCTCTGGGGCCTTGGGTTCAATTTGGGTTCAATTCCTGGGATGCTGTCTGTCTGGAGTTTGTATGTTCTCCTCGTGTTTCCATGTGTTTGTGCCAGGTGCTCTGGTTTCCTCCCACAGTCCAAAAACATACTGGTAGGTTAATTGGCTTCTGGGAAAATCACCCCTGGTGTGAGTCTGTTTTTGTGTGTGTGCTCAATAAAATTTATCAGTAGTGGCATACATTTTGCTGTTTATGGCAAATTTACACTATTTAACTTTTTATTTCTTCTTACCTTGATACATCATTTCTTTACCTCCATCTTCAGAGATCAAATTTAAAAATATAAAAAATACTACATAAAGTAATACTTGTAAAGTCACTTGCTTCTTATAGAAAAAAAAATGTTTTTTTCTTTTTTTACATTTCTGTAAGCATTTTAAATTTTTTCTTGTATCAAAATCAATGAGACCAAAGTGGCACAGTGGTTAACCTACACACAGCACCTGAATACAGCAATGAAAACTACATGCACTTACTTAGAAGGTGAAGGTGACAATAATAAGGATCGATCTGAAAAGCAAATGCGAATTGCTAGAAATAGGGTACTTATATCATCCAGGTTGATGCTGCACATTGGTGGTGGTGGAGGGGAGTCCCCATTACCTGTAAAGCCCTTTGAGTGGAGTGTCCAGAAAAAGCGCTATATAAGTGTAAGCAATTATTATTATTATTATTATTATTATTATTATTATTATTATTATTATTATCATTATTATTACTTGAGGTGGACTCATTTGCTAAGAGGTAGACCTGAACTCAAGTAAAGTTATCTAGAGGTTTTGTACAGTATGTCTTGATGTTGTTGGCCAAGTGTCACGCTGTTTATAGCAGGCAGTGTGTTAACATGTTAGGGTTATTCATTTAGGTTCCAACACACTGGCTTGAGTGAGATTCTGCTTTCTGGTTCATTTTTTCACAGATGTGTTTGCCTTGTGAGCACAACTACGTCTTGACAGCAACTTCAGCCCTGAACAGCTCTCGCACTCGGCTCACTGGCCCCTCATGATTCCCTCCATTGTTCACTCTGTTCAAAGAGTGTAGAGCCACAGAAGTCTTGGGGACGAGGATAAGATGCACTAAGCAAAAGAAACGTCAGTCTCTGCAGGGGGAGACAATTCTTTCAACATCTCTCTTACCAAGCTGGCTCCCTAAGCCTCTTTGTTTCGACAGCTTTTTGTTGCCAAGCAAAAATGCGATTTACATTCCTATCGTAACAAACCAAGCAGGTTCTGGAACACGCTTTCCTTATCCAGCTTTTGTTACACAGCGAAGCGCGGGGGTGAGAGCGAGCAGTTTGTGGGTTTAGATGCTGCAGACTTAAGACTAAAGAAAGAAAAAAAAGCAATCATCCTTAACTCTTTGAAGTCCAAATGTTCTCATTCAGACTGACTGCAACTTTAAGGCAGTGCTTGTGTTAACGGGCCTGAATATTGAGGTCTTAGACATCAACATACAGTACAGATGGGTGTATGAATTCACGGCTGTGAGTGGTGACGATTGATAACACAGGTCTAAAATCCACCATTAATACAAAGATGAAAGATGAGCACATGTGCCCAAAGAGACACAGTTCCCCATTAGTTCTATAGAATATGAAAAGTGTGCCTAATGTATTTAAAGCATTTGATGGCATTAGCTGTTAGCACTATCCATGTAACCAAGTTAACTGCTCTTATTTAGGTACATTTTCTCAATGATATGATGTATAGAATTCAAGAAATTAGACCCATTCTGCAAAAGACCTCTTATTGTATAAGCATCAAAATAGTTTTCTTACTGTCTGGATACCAATTTTTGGTTGCCTTTTAGAGACCGCATGGGGGCAGCATTTTATTAGAAGGCTGAGGGTAGACTGAGAAGGGTAACTGGTAACAATGTGGGTGCTCCTGAAAGAAAGGTGTAGTTTCTCTAAGAAATGTCAATGTCGATTAAGAGATCAGTGGAATGAAAACCAGAATATATAGGAATGCTCCAGAATCAGAGCTGTGAAACAGTGCTACAAGTCAATGTAAAAGGTGTGAGGTTTTGTATTTACAATCTGCAAAATAACAAAAGGTTTTTTTTGTTAATCTGTAACTGGTTCATCCTCAGCTCTGGAATTTAGATTAGTTCCATTCATACAGTAGCAGTCCAATGCTGCCAACCTGGTCTCTAATGAGGACTACAGTATAACACTCTATGTCAAAGGTGTAAGAGCACTGATCTTGAATTTTGAAAGAGAAATCCAAATGAAAGTTGTGAGGTAGGCTTTCAAGAGAAATGGACTAGATGGCTTTGAGTTCTTTGAAGGGGAAAGGCTAACAAGCCTTTAATTAAGATCAGCCAGAGGGATGAAAGGACCCCTGTTTACTAGCAAACTCCACATCCGCACTGCACCCTGTATTCTCAGCAGGGGGTGCCATGGATTCTAGCAGCTGACTGCAAGCATGTTGACTTCCCATTGATCATGGTGTCTTCATAATGAGTAGAACTGTGAACTATCTGACTACAAGTTAACATGGAGTTGCATGGGACTTACTATAATCTAAAATGGAAAAAACCTTCCTGAAAGGTCAATACAGGTGGAACTTGTATAAGAAATACACAATGTGCAAATGCTTGTCTGTGCTTAACAAAAAAGAAAGTTTGAGAATCATTGACAACATAGACCATGTTGTGAGTATTTCTTTGTCTTTCAGGCATCTGGGACATTATCAAACACTTTTAATTTTCCTTATGTTGTTTGAACAATTTCAATTGCATATAAACAATTTTGAACAATCTCTGCTTAAAGATGTATTTAAGACACTCCATGCTAGGAGACCACATTCTCTTATCTTCATATGCATAGGCTTTTATGCAGCAGGACAGTATGTGTCAAAATGTAATGTTTGCTATCAATCCCAATAGTTCAAGTTATCAGCCTCTCTAATAATGACAAGTCTCCCTTCAGTATGTGTCTGTGCTGTACAGGTTTCCATAAAATGCTTGTAGATGTCAGCACAGGGCGGATGTGTTATAATTACATTCATGAGCTCATCACCTCTGTTTATCCTTTTTTGAATTATCTAAAAATGTCACGCTTTTCTGTAAAAGTTTAACTAACTATTGTATAACAGGCTACTGAACCCTCTCAGAGAAGCTACACTGTATATATTATAAAGTGAGGAAGTAATCTTAATCTCATCACCCCAGTTCTGTCCTTTTTTGAAAGCAAAGTTCTATTCTCTATTCTCATTAAACAAATGATCTGAATTGTACAAATAATTTAAGTATACAGTATATCCATAACATTACATTTATTTGTAGTGTATGTTCACTCTCTATTAACACCAGAATAATGCCTTCTTTAGCTGTAATATATTTACCTTAAATTGCTGCCATTATTTTTTTTTGCTTTGTGTGCTACATTCTGTACTTTTCTGTACAATCTTAGCTTGCCATTATATAACAGGTTTCTGAACCGTTGCAAAGAAGCCATTTATTTTAAGTGAGGAAATAATCATAAAAGGTGAAGCAAAAAAGAACAGAAAGGAAGGAAGAAGAGAGACTGGAGAGTGGGGAGTCTGCAGAATAAGGGGAGGTGAGTCTAACACATCCCACTTTGAAGTCTTACCTTTCATGAGTGCAGATGTCTTAGATGTTGCGAAGTAACATGTCAGAAATAGGATGCAGAAAATTAAGGGAATATAAGAAAAAAGCATAAAATGAAATAATATCATTTACATTCGAGATAGGAGCTGTGGTAGCTCAGACAACAAGGGCGTCTAGCTCCTGACCAGAAAGTTCCGGATTAAACCCCAGGTAGGGGCAAGTGATGTACTGTAGCTTGCTCTAATTCATTCCAGATGGCTCCCAGTCCACTCAGCCTGCTTTCCAAATGAGTACCGGGGGTTAATCCTTCTGGGGGTAATAGGCCAGCCGGAGCGTGATGCTGACCACATCACCTCCACTTCCAGTGTCGGATGAGAAAAATGGTAGCCCATTCCCCCCATGGGCCTTTATGGCCTGGAAAGGGGACCTAACCTACATTAGAGATAACTGTATATAAATCAGAACATGGAGAACAATCACATTGACAGCAAGACATATAGCTCTATGGCTACAAAGATGGGACTTTACGTATTATTCCATAAATATCTGATATTCTGTGTATATATACTTAAACATTTTGGAAGTGCTTAGTTTTAATTAATACCATTTAGAGAACAGTACAGTGATACACTTTTTCTCTAATGACACTACCTCTGAATATTGTTTTCATTATGCTGTTTTTTTTTCTGAGGTTACATTGTTAAAAGCTATAAAGACGTAAGTAACAATGGAATGTCAGTAAATCACTTCTTTTGCTGATGGTTAAACAAATCTTTTAATGATCCTGTTTGGCCAGGTGTGACTGTCATACACATGCCATCTGGTGGAAAAGATGTTTGGGGTGATGGTTCGCACATGTTCCCACTAATAATTATGTAACACACAATTATTTGATGTAAAGAAACTGATCTTCACATTAATCAGCTTTAAAAATCCTGACACACCCTTTAACAGTGCAGATTACAAGATAAAACTGGATTGCCCATGACTCAAGATCACTCAGGGCTCAGTATTGAAGGCTGTATGAATCACCTAACAAGAAACTGATTATAAGTTGTAAATGGCGATAGCTAGAACAATATTAGATTATGTTTTCTACAGTTGGTGCTTTCTTGCTCATACCTGTAGTCTTTTATTGTATTTTAGGTTAGTTATCATGTTCTATGTGTGTGGAATGAGTACACAGTCATTACGTGTATTGATAATGGTAATAGTGGGTGAAAAACAACAACACGAGTTGATTTCTGATGTTGTCTGTATTTTGAATATAGAGCCCATTATGAAGATTTTTTAAAAGTGTCTGAGATGTATCTACAGTACCAGGAAAGTTCATTTCAGGCCTGGAGCCCATGAGTCAAGACTAAGACATTAATTCATCACTATAGCGTTGAAAATAAAAGTATATAGTGTATTCATGCTTCTGAAGGATTTCAGCAAATAAGATCAGTTTTCATAAAATCTGCATTAGGATAGTACTATAGACTAATGTTTAATTTGCATCTGATAAAGTAGAATGTATACTGAGCATCAAAATAAACATTGTACTATATTTTTTCATGTATGTTTTTTTAAAATAAAAACTAAAGTTTATGCCTTTTGGATACTGATTATATTGTATGTTTTTGGCCTCATTTTGATCAATTGATTATTCTTGACTGACCATACAATTGTACATTTAAGTGCCTTTGACTGTGGCATGAGCACAAAATCACCTCTGTCATGAAAGAGTTGAAAGGGCGCATGTGTGGAGGTGATTTGACCTGTAGAATTTCAAGACTGATGAAAATATAAATCCCTCATTGTCTGGGGTGTTCATGTGCCAGCAAGTTCTGACCTGGCAAGACGTTATATAACCAAACACTGTCTCTCAGTTATAGACCATGACCTCGGAGATTCAGAGTTATGACACCACCTCATCAGCAGAACATCACACTCCCATCTTCATGATTGTTTTCATGATGCCAGTTACACAGCATTAGTGTGTAACTTTTGCAATTTCATTGCAACAACAATGAGTGTAGAACATTGCAATAATTGTTGTGTACAAAAGACAAAGTGAATTGATTTGAGGCAGGAATGTCTAGTTACTACAGAACTCTCAGCTTTTAGTGATTGTAAGTGACTTTATAGTGCTACAGTACATTAATCATATTCTGTGATGTCACTTGCTGTCATTCATGTGGTCTCATCCTGACGTCACAGAACAGTAAACATCCTTAATGCTGCTGTATCATGTATCAGTGGTTAGCTTGGAAGATGATAAATGACAGTCAAACCTTCTCATCAGATTTGAGAAAAATGGAATACTTATGAGTTAAAGTGTGAGTGACGTGTGGCTCATAGACTCCAGTGAACATGAGCAAGCTTGTCCAGGCTGTGCTACAGGAATGATACAGAATCCCAAAAGACAGTATCTGCAACCTGGTACATCTACAGTTGTAAAATGTGCATTGTTTCCAGTGGTAATTACACACCCTACTAGCCCGTGTCTTTCACTGTAGACTCCCTGTTGATCAATCCTGTTAATGTGAAATGTTCATCAGCATGATGGGTTTACCTGTCATAACTGTTGGGTAAAAAGACACTGCACAACATTTTGTCATTTTCCTGAACAAAAACCTTTGAAAATTTGTCGCAGCTTGATTGCTAATTTTGTACTGATGGAAATTAGCTTCTAAATTATAGTATATATGAATTATTTTGAAAAGACTATGTGTGTCAATTTCAATTCTTACATCCGAAGAGTTTTTATGCAATAGAAACCTGCAGAATATCCAAGTAACAGTGTTAATTGTTGCCAGTTAGACTTTGCTTTAATGTGCTGTATTTAACATTTATTATCAGGTAACTTAAAATGTCCCACTTATAAACCCAATACCAGATGTCTGTTGGTGGGGCAGCAAGTACCCATAGAGAGTCTATAATAAACTGTTGCTATGACAACACCACTTATATTTATACAGTACATGAGCTCTGCAAGTAACCAGGTTTGCAGGTTTCTTTGATGGGGAGGAAATCAAATACAGACAGCAGCACAACAACACTGAGAATTTCCGGCTGAAATTGTTTTCTGTTAGTTGTTTTTTTTTTCTCATTTTGTAATTAGAACAAAGACAAAACTTAACTAATTACAATCTAATCCTCCCCCACCGTGGCATCTCCCCATTCTCACCCAGCCCTTTCCACAGAGGATTGCATTGACGTAAAGTGCAATATCGAAAGAAGTAGATGGGAAACACCATTTCACAACAGCCCAGATAAAAAGGGGTATAAAAGCACAGAGTCTTCGAAAAGGATGGACAGTGTAAAAACAATAAAAGACTCTCAAAAAATAAGAATTGACAACTTGCTGTCACGGAACAGTTATTTCCGGGCCCTATGCAGATGACACAATCTGGGGTAGTGAGGAAACACTGGAGAAAAAGCATGCAGGATTCGTGAATAAAAAACAGGGGGTCGTGTCCAAGGAGTGCTGGTGGTCCGGGAAGGTGTAGCGAGGCAAACAAATCCAGGGACGAGTCCAAAGAGATATCCAAAAACAAGCAAAAGTCCATGGCTATGCAATCCATCCTGGAGATTAAAAATGGGAACTGGGTCGGGACCGGCAGGGGGAACAGAAACAGAAAGGTAAAAACCTAACAGAGCCAGATGCATCCAGGACCCAGGCTCGCATGATGCGGAAACCAATGCAGAGCCCTGATTAGTGTCAGCATCTGGCTTTTAAAGGGGAACTGAACAGGGGCTGGAATAAGGAACAGGTGCGGGGAATGAGGCAAAACAAGGAAGGGCTGGAGTGCCCTTGAGAGGAGGGGTTGCGATCGTGACACTTGCTAACTGACTGTTAATCACAACCTTCAGTGTTGTAAGATTTCGAAGGACAGGGTATTCAACAGCATGGCTACTGCGAGAAAGATGCATTTTATTTAAAAAGGCAATTTTTGAAATATATCTTCTGGTATATAAGGTATCTGTCCATCCATGTTCAGGAACCATTTAATGCTTAGAGAATCATGGTGAGTGAGAAGCTCACCTTGGTGGGCTATACAACATACAGTATACACTGCTGTGGATGAAAAGCTCATAAAGAGTGTATAGTGACTGAAGATATATATGGTAGCCAAACATTGGCCTTTAATTTTGATTCTCTGCTTTATTGAGAAGCTTTGCATTCTTAGCAGATCTGTATCATAGAAAAGATGAAGTACAGGTGGTAACAAAAGAGAGAGGCAACACTGCATCCTGGGACAAACACTCAAAAGACCAGCTAAGAAACACAGAGCTGGAAACAGGCAGGCAGCCCCAAAGACTTCAAAACCCCTCTGTCACATCAAGCAGGAGACAGCTGTAAATGTTGCATCCAGCCTTAATAAAAAATCACAAACAGAGCAAATGAGAAACAGATCTGAGACATTTACATATATACTTCCAGATTGGAAGGTACTGTACTCTACAAGGATATTGTCAACAATTAAATCTGTCCCAGTAAGCAGTCATATCATAAGCTGATTTCATTTCTTAAACTATCTTAATATGATATTCAACACAAAGCAGTGCTTCAGTTGCTCGATTCCTGTTGATTACATTATTTAGAGCTTTAAAGAAGAAGCAATAATTGCAAAATTATATACTGATATGCCCAGATATAACTGATTTTTGAGAAATGAAATAAAAATGCTTTCACAGCATCTCATCTATCTGCAGTTTTCATTTAGAAATGGCTTGTTGTTGCACATACATCACAGTTAATGCAATAGCAAGTGTTCCTGTGTGTCAAAAGGAGAGCCAGGGTGCAAGAATGAACATGGAGTAATGTAGTCTGTCTGTTCGATTTTAGCATAGGATTGCTGAAAGACAAAAGAACAGGGAATGAGGTTCTTCAGGATAATGAGGGTCATCTGCTTTCTCATCTCCTGTCCTTCTGTTTCTGTAGAATGGTGGTTTTTCAGTCCCTTTCTGTGGCCCCTTGAAAGAGGAAGAAAGGGATCTTATACAAGAACAAAAGTTAAACTGATGTTAAGAAGCATTCAGGATAAAAAAACAGGTGAATAGTACTTTACACAGAGAGATGTGAGAGTCTGGATCAAACTATACCTGTTGTGCTTTTCCAGCTGACAGTTTGCAGCAGTTTCAAGAAATGGCTTGATAGGATTCATGGACCATTAAGCTACTAGCAAGCAAATAAGTGAGATAAGCCGAATGTCTTTCCTCTTTGTTGGTGACCTTTCCTTTGGAAACACTGTGCAACTGTGATGTGCTGTGTTTGCACCATGAATCATTAGCTGAGTTATCATTATTTTTTTTTAATCTTTTACAGTCTAAAATGGACACAATTTCTCAAAGGTGATTTAAGATTCAGTCATCAGTTTTCCAATCTAATCTTCAATTAACAGAAGGCTAACATTAAAATTGAATATCTTATTATCTGTAGTGAAAGCTAAAATAATTCATGTTATGTCAATTTTATGCGAGGCAATTAAAGCCTAGGAGAAGCAGCTGAAGCAGCATTGTGGAGCTCCAATCTAATTAAATTGAATGTGCACATAGCTCAGCACAAAGGAAGGGGGTGCACATTCCATGTTGTCATTGTAAACATTTAAATTATTTTAATATTTTCATTGCTTTCAGTCTTGAAGGACAATGTTCCTATTGGAAAGACGTGTGTGAATTAAAAATTATGTCTGAAAAATTAAATGGTTACATTTTGTAGCTCAAATGTCCAAGGCCAATCAAAAATAATTCAGTTTGATTTTTAAACTTGGAGCTGCTAATATGCATTTTGTTTTTATTTTAAATTTAAATTTGTTAAGCAACACAGTGCAAAAACAAAATCACCAATGCAGTCAAGACAGCTCACGATTTTTAACAACTGCTGAGATATTGATCTCCCATTTAATTAAAGCTTTGTCATTATTATAGATACGTGTATGGGATGAACTATGCCTTATCATGTCTATTACCTTCAAAATATAGCTTAAACACAAATGTATTATAGATACCAACCTTTTGTTGTGTTTCTGGAATGTATTTTTCACAGACCATCAAATTGTGTGTACAGTATCCGTCTTCTTTTGCTTCATTAGAAAACCTGTCTCTTGTGTTTTGCTGTACATTGCCCGTGTCCATCTGGCCCGAACTTTAAATTGGCTTAGCATTACACATTTACTTTGGCAACAGCATTATACAGAGACCGCTGTAAAATGTCAACCAGTTTCTCCAGTGAAAAGTAAATGTATATAGATATAAAAAAAAACTTACACCAGTTGTGGTAACATTGTCAAACATGGCAAAATGAAGACAAATTCCCAAATTGCACTGACTGTAGCCTTCCTGAAGAAGATAATCCTTGCCCTGTTTTAAATAACATTGAAAAGGTTTTAACAAAGAGAATGGTTTCATTCTTGCATGTTATAAGGAGTGATATCTGTGAGGGGGTACACTGTAAACTGTAGATTCCATTTCACCTGTTGCTAGAAGTTTCACAGTGATTATTCTCAGATGGCTCAGTTGTGTGTGTTTTATTTTGCATTCTTATAAATGTTTTCTATGGTAAGCCATTTTAAGGTTTAGCAAAGAGCAATGAAATCATAGTAAAAACCAAGGCAGAAGGAGATGTATGGTAAATTATTATACAAACCACGCAGGACGGTGGCAAGGATAAATGCATTGTATGAGCATGCTAAAGACATCAGAACAATTAAGAACAGATGCAGATTTACCAAATAAATTTAGTGTGACACTAAGGTAGTCAACCTGTAGATTCTTAGTTAATGTGAAAGTAGACTGGGAATGTAAATAGTTTTATTTATCTTGTTAAAAATAGGAATGTCATGGTCATAATAGGGATGCTAAATATAGTAAAATCTATGAACACCGTCTGTAATTAACTTCAGTCTCACTTCCCTATAATACCACAGACAACACAGAGGCTACTTTTTTTCAGCCATCATGAAAAGCTCATTTGGAGCCAGTCCTCTTTTTTAATGAATATCTGCTTTACCTTACCGTCTGAAGGTTTCTGCTTAGAAAATGCATTTGGTCCATACTATTAACTGAGCACTGGCAACTGCAACAAAATCACAAAGAAATTGTCTCAGGGAAATCTCAGGAAATTTATTTTCCCATCCAACTCACTGATTAGGTGCATCTGGAGTACATCAATATCAGTTAAGCATGATCGGATAATTGTATTAATTAATAAGATGTTAATTACTACCAAATAGCTTTAAAAATCTAATCAATATGTAAGGTGTATGCTTTATTCTCAAAACACACAAAGGTATACAGTATAGAGTAATAGGTTTCTGCACTTAGTATTCACAAAATTGCGAACAGTTTAATTTTCAGACTGTATTTAATGTCAAAGAGTGATTGTCTCATATTTTTATTGCTACCCTGTGTCTCTCATCTTCTAACTCTAATTGCCTTTATAAAGAAACAGATGTGAGAAGAGTTGGAGTTGTGAGAGTCAAATGACAACATTCCGACTACTGGCTCAGGACCCTGGCCTTTTGTGTATTATGAAATGTAATTTATTCTGACAGGGTCACAGATCTTATGCTGGAGAGACTACCGTTTATCTTCAATAGTTTTGTGCCGTTGCATTACTGAATACAGATTGCTGTCTTTTATGTACTGGGTTCCATTTTACTGTATATCAAAAGGATTAATAATGTCAGTTTTTGCCTGTGGTTACCTCTCAGGCCTTTGAATGAATCAGTCTCGGTCTTGACACTTTAAGTAAGACTGACTTTTTAATTACTGTTGTTAACAAACTCGGGGACAAAAGACAAATTAAGAAAAATTTAAGAAAAATCTGCATATTAATAAGGAAATTGAGCTACATTTTAAGAGATTTAATTGTGTCAACATCCTTCAGCTCCCAGGCAGCCTGTAGTACTATGTACTATCGTTTTTACATCCAAGCACATTGTAGAAAATGAAGACACCGATAAACAATGAAACAATTCAACAAGCTTATTAATTCTCTACCCTCACAAAATGCTTGTATCATTTTACATTCCTAACTATGAAAGTCGAGCATGTTTGTTGGGTTCTATTGTGAAGGCCCCTGGAATCATTATAATAAAAACTCCCTTACCGCATCCTGACTGTTCAGTAGCATGTTTTGATCATAATTAGGCTAGATTCATCAAAGGGTAGAGGAAAAGGCTAGCTCCACAGTGAGCTGTGTAGATTCTTCACACTCACTGCCGTGGTGCAAGCCTATGAAGATGGAACATTGTTTGTTTTTCTTGAACATAAAAGTCACCACCTGTAAAGAAGCCAGGATATTCAACATTGTGTTACAATCTCAGCGTACTTTAACAGCAGGCGAAATGAAATGCAGCACATTCTTCTCCGTTCAGCTCTTTGGTAGAGATATAAATAGGGATTCAACTGCAGAGACGTTCAGTGACTTTGGGCCTCATTCACTAACCAGCAGTACTGCGTTTTGAGAATGTCAGGCACCTTTACTGTATGTCAAGTGCAGCTGCAGCAGTCCCAAGCAGCATCACCGCTAGCCTGACATCACCAGACACCTCCGATGTTATGTACAGTATAACATGCAAACAGAGTTCACGAAAGTGGAGCTCATATCATCGCCTGTCCCAGTGCATGGAAAACTAAATGCACTGGTGTTTCAGAATGTCATTGTCTCTTCTGGGTACTGAAGGCCACCACATAAAGCAAAATGCACTAGCTGTCTTTCTGTGTTGGGATTTAATTTCCTTCAGTTTGCCTGTTTGTGTGAAGTGCTTTATGGTATATTTGTATCTGTGCCAGATCAATAAAGAGCAGCAGATAGCAAGGAATGATGTTAAGGAGAAGCATTAATGCATTAATACACTATGATGGATTCATATATAAAATTCTATAACATATAGCCTTTATACAGGACAAATGCAATATACTGTATATTGGTACATCATTCAAGAGAATGTAAGATATATTCAGTTAATTTACCCAAATTATATCTTAAAAATTAGTATGTATTCCGTTTATAAAATGTAACCAAATATATTTTTGAAATTTTTAGACGATATTATATATATTACTTTTAAAATTAAGTTGAAATTACCTGCCAGGGTGGCAAACTCAGCTATTCATGGGAAAAACAAAGAGGTTTATTAGCAGTTGAAAAAAAGAGCTTTTCTTTTTTGGGACACCACTGGATCTTGAGTTGTCCCTTACCAGTGTTGGGATGCATCCTGCCACATGAAAGATACTCCTTGTTCTAGACCCCAAGGTGGTCTTCATGGGTTTGGTTCCAATAAAGGATTACAAAAATCAAGGAGAAATGTGTAAAAACTGAAATAGTATCTCTGCATCTGTCCTGTTCAGGCAGGATTTGACATTAGCAGTGTTTCTCAAATGGTTAAAAGCAATCCTGTGCACCAACTGACTTAAATGCACTTACAGTAGATGAAACTTCAAATAAAATTTAATCCGTGAGTAAATGTTAGATGCTCTGTGAGGATGGACACTGTCATGACAGTTTGAGCTGGTAATGACCCATAGAAATGTTCATCCACAGAGTTGAAAGCCAGGTTTGTTCTTTTTGGTGATATCTCTAAGTGATAGCATGTACACACAGAGAGTCTAATCCACTTTGGCCCTGTCAGTGTCAGTTACTGTAAGTAGGGCTGGCGCTATGTGATTTCTTCGGGTCGAAGCTAACGCTGTGAAGACTGATGACTCTTCTGCCTTCAACCAGTGTTTATTGCTTGCTACAGTGAATTGAGCTCTTGTATTTTTGAAGGGCACTAGCTAACACTTCTTTATTTTGAGGGACACTAACATAAAATTGTGTACTGGAGAGAAAGTCAACAGTATATCCTTCCCTATAAAAATATTATATTTAACTGCTAACTATGAATAGTAAAAGAGTATGAAAGGACCTCCAAGTCATGGAGAATGTTTGCCTACAATAATGGCGAAGAGGCTCAACAGCCAAAATGTTCTGTTTTTTCTTTCTACTTCTCAGCATAGGATCTACAGTATGTCTCCTTTACAGTCTGCACACTCAAATAGTTAACTGAACCTTCTTTTAAATAATGTTTTTAGTGGGTTTTTTTGAAAATAGTCAATATTCATATGTGTTCACAGTGATTTATTTCATGTCTTCAAATCACTGTCTTTCCTTCATTTTAATATTCTGTAGCAAGATTGTCATTTTCTGCACCTAACTTTATGACCATAACCTGTGTAATACCTGAATCTTTTTAATTGTTAAAGTTTCATTTTTAGTTTAGCATTTCTTTTCATTATAAAATAATATGGAAACAAACATTAATAAACAAGCATTAAGAAAGTTGAATAATAACACTAGAGAAATATTTCTAGTATCCATCATAAAGAGTGCTTTCATTTTGTTAAATTTTTAAGATAAAAAAATAGAAGCACTGGGTGTCCTGTTCCTTCTCTGGTGTTTTTACTGGGAATTTAGTAAATGTGAGTGTTGATCCACCAGGGAGCCATCCTGGTAAGTGCACTCAGCATTCAGTGCTGCTCCTGATACCTCATATGGACATCATCTGCCAGTATCCTTGTGTATTTATTTTACCCATAACGCCTGTGTTGCTTCTCAAGTGCTATATACTGTACAAAGTGCATTTCATGGGCTTAGTGTAGGAAAATCTATTTAAATTACTAATACAGTGTACAGTCTTTTAATAAATGGCAACCTTTTTGGGTAGCTGATGTGTTATTATCAGTTCTTTACATCAGTTTGCGCACACGTTATGTGGAGTTATGCACAAGGAGTAATGCTGCTGTCTCCAGTGTAATTTCAAATAGTGTTACCAGGTCCTTATATCTCTGTTGGGCTCTCCATGTTTTCTCATGTTTATCCATCCATTTTCTAACTGCTTCATCCAATTCAGGGTGGTGAGGGAGCTGGAGCCTATCCCAGTAAGCAATGGGCACAAGCCAGAATACACCCTCCATTGAATGCCCGTCCATTACAGGGCTCCATTGGTGTACGTTTTCCCAGACGCCAATTAACCTACTGTACCTGTATGTCTTTGGCCTGTGGAAGAAAACTGGACCATCCGGAGGAAACCCACACAAACACAGGGGGAACATGCAAACTCCACCCCAGGTCTGGTATTAACTCAGGGTTCCAGTGCTGTGAACATCAATGTTAATTAATGTGCCACCTGTCATATGTTTGCATACAGGACATTATCGCATGAAGTTTACCTTTTATTACCATGGTACTGTATGACTGCGCTCTTTTTTGTTTTGTTTTTATGGTGTAAACATGTCTCCACTGTGCATTTCTCCACAGGATCCTATGGTGTATTATAGTAAAATTAATTCAAAATGTTATCATGTTATATCATGACATGATGCAGTATGGTGGCAAAGTGTAATAAAGCATAGTGAAGACATGTTAAGAAGTTAGGAAATCACAATGAAACGTCAGCAAAACCATGGTACAACTACAAGAATTCTATGGTGAATTTATCATTTCGACAATGTTTCCTTAAAAGTCCTTACACGAGGAAGTGTGCTTCAATCTTCAGATGGTATCAGATGTCTTTTATGACTTTCCTTCCTCTCCTCAAAACACTAAAACAAGCAGTTGCTCTTTTCTGAACAGTGGGGCTTGCTAAACCTTTTGTGCCTTTCAAAATTGTCACCATAGAGCTCATTAACAGGGGTCAGATCGCTGGTGAAAAGCCTGGTGGATGTGATCTTTTTTTCATTTTTGTAGTGCTACTCTTTGCTGGATTTCTTGTAATCTAGCCTTTTCAGGGTGGGATTATATACAGTATCAACAGAGGCGACAAGAGTACTTTTGCATTTCTGTCTGTGCCATAAATGTCCATAAAATGTGTTTGTGGTTTACACAATCCTGCATTGCTGTTCCCTTTTTATTCTACTGTCCTTCCTTATTGTATACTTTGAAGACATATTCTCATGCTGTACATGAGCGAATCTGGTGAAGTGGTTGCTTCCTCTTAAAAGAGCATGCAAAAAGATGCCTAATACAAATCTGTTGTGAGCTTAACATTGCCAATGGTGGGAGTATTTCTGCAGCATTCTCATCATAACAGAGACATTTTTAAAAGGCTAATGAATAGTTGCCAGCTAATGTACCTTTTACTGTGTACCCCTGTGATTTGATTAAATTATCTCTTCCATGCTTTCCAGCAAATCAAGCTAAATCGGTGCTCAGAATCACGTCTCCTCTAGAATGAGACTGATGATACAAATTTTCAGACGTTTATAAACACCCTGAAGATTAGTTCTGTGAAAGTTTTCATGCTAATCCTCCTAGTGAGGCACACAAATATATTGAACATATTTAAAAAAAATAATGAAAGGACAGGTCAGTGCTTGAGCAAGGTATGCAGATGGTAAAGTCAGAAAACCTGCAACAAAGGTGTGCAAAACTGCTGTGAGCCATTCTTGAATTTTTAATATATACACCAAGATACAATAAATCTTCCATACTGTGATATATCGATCCTAGGACAGAATGTTTGTTACACAGTTTCCAGCTTCTTGGAACTTTTGCCAAGTTCTTCTAGTGGCATCCAAAATTCGATGTGGAACAGAAGACTACAAATGATTACAGTTGCCTAAAGGATTTATAACCCTAGCTTTTGATAATAGCAATAATGCTCGGAATTACATTAAAGTAGACAAGGCTTAATTGGAGTTTCTAACTAAAGTTCGAGCAATTAAGTGCTAACCCCTCAGGCACACCTAACTAATTAGAAATTTAGGTAACAAATTCTACTTCTCCAACATTCATCATTTTGCTTTCCTCTCTCCACCACATAAATTGCCCTTGTAGCAGCTCCTTGGCTCATTCTACTTCCTGTGTGTGGTGGGGAGAGGGGGGGGGGGTGGTTGGACTCCATTGGCCTCATGCTCTTTTCCAGGTTGTCATTTCCAAAGCCAAGTAGGTTAGAGTCAAATCTGTGTCTCAAGCTGCTCGGTTTTAGGATGGGTCCAACACTATTGAAATGTTACGCATAAAATAAGCAACTTAATTGAAACCATCTACCTCCATAAGCTATCCCAGTGCAGCAATAATGAATTGACAGCTTGAATCCCTGGATATAAAGATATTCACTTCACGCCGAAGCAGCTGACTGAGGGAGCTTGTTTAAGACATGACAGAAGCAGGCTAGTACTGTCTTCTCCGTTGATGTTCTCCACTTTCACCCTCATGAAGACATTTGTCCATTGAGACAAACATGATGCCTGAAAATTCAATTATTTTGCCCCAGTTCACATCAGCTTTATTTCCAAGTTTTTCATCATCATTATTTACTTGCCTAGCAGGTGCAACTCCTCCAGTGCAACTTACAAAATATACAATAATGCAAAAAAGATCTCTCAATACAGTAAAAACAGAAAAAAGAAAGACATTAATAGTAAAACATTGAGGCATGCACAAGTTAGAAGTGCACTTTATAGAGCATTGTGCTCTGCCATTATAGAGCAGAGCACAATGAATTCAGTGTCCATGAAGTGGTAAACAAAGAGAAGGTAAGGAATCATTGATTACAGCACAATACAATACAGGTCTACCCTTCTATAACCAGGAGTCTTCATGGTTAATGCTGCTTTCTATTTGTTGATCATGTAGCAGATTAAAGTTTCCGAAACAGTTCAGAAACTGATGAGGTATCAGTATATTTCCCTGAATATACAGTATATCAGTATATTCCCAGTATATTCGAAACAGTTTGGTGCGTAGGTGTGGTGTGTCTAAGTGCATGTGATTTGTTAGCCATCAGATTTATGCCGGTTGCAGTTGCTGTATCTGCCCCTTTTCTGCCTGTGGGATTGAGCAGGAAGCTGACTGGCCACTTGCTTCTGCTGCCAGTTTTTAAATAAAGCTCAGGGGCCAAGAGTGTAACAATAAAAACATGTGTCTTGGCCAGGGAAAAACACTGGAGTGGTCTGCATTCTAATAGGACAATAATCTGCAAGGCCTGCTTCATTGTACAACCATGCAAATATTCTACAGTTAATTTACTGGAGCACACTTTGACAAGATTATGCTAATCTATTATTCAAATTGATTTTTTTGTATGACTTAATTCATAATGTCGTCACTGTTTTGTTTCCCTTAGAAGTGCTTACATGAGAAAGTGTGCTTCAATCTAGCCTTTTCAGAATTGGACAAATTGTAAAGTTTCTGCTGGCTGAATTAACAATTAACAGTTCATTAATTTATCTTTAAAGAAGAAGGTTTATTGCTGAACTTACGATATCTTTCAAGATTGGTTACTGCTGGTTAAAGGGATATTTTAATCAGAACAACAGTAGGGTCTGACCTAACTGGTCATGTTACTGCAGTGGATTTCTGTGCATCTTTGAGATATACTATACAATAATATCATTAGCTCTGGGCTGACCTGTGACCTGTGAATTTTCTATGAATTTCTATGATGTTTTATCACATCACAATTTTCCTGCAGTGTTCAGAAAGGTGGTGTGTGTGTATGTCACAAAATTACTACTGCCTGTTGATATCTCATTTTCATTGTGTCTTTTTTTCTTTTGCAAATGATGTAGTTTCAAATAAACATAATTCTGTGGACTGCATAATATGCTACTGAGGCTTAACTTCATTGCAGACAGAATAAATTGAGAAGAAATGCCGGCACATCATGGAAATATTTCCACACGGGCAGCTTAGCAAATGCAGTTTAAACCTGCTGGCATTGCTCTGTGGTTATCTCTGTTACACAACCACTCTGAATAAGAAATATGTAAGGCAAGATTAATGCCTTTCAGCTGATAAAAGATTATAGAAGGTAAATGTAGGGAATGGCAAGGTATTGAAAAGTGGATATAAAACGTTTTTGAAAGTTTTTAAAGATAGAAAACAATTTACTTTGTTCTTTTTCACTTTGAGTTTGAAGGATAAAAGAAACACAAGTAAATAATCAAACACATTTTGATGTGTGACATTGTGTGACAGTGTGACAGTCCTTTATCTTTCCCTTGATATTTCGGAGAACAATCATTATTAATTTTTTTAAAAACCGAACAGAAGGAGGTGTGAGAAAAAGACTGATCCAAAAATGGTAAGAAATGTGTGGATTTGTTTATTATTTTTAAGCAAACCCCAAATGCTCCTTGTATTATTTGATGCTGTACTTTTTTCATCTCAATTTCTGGGATTTCGCTCCTCCTCATAAGAAAGCGTTCACAATCTGATAGTGGGGTTTGTACGAAGGGTTTTTTTTTGGCCTGAGCACAGAATGCAGAATATGTAACAAAAGAACTGTCACTTCATGTGGAGCAACAATTAAATAATAGCCAATACTAGAAATAGAGTTTATAACAAAGGTTCAGGAGGGATGACAACAACCAAGTTCAATCCGATTCAGCTGTCAGTAATTAGCAATCGCTCCTGACAATCCATTCTTTTCCCAAATGCTATAAATACCTACGAGATCCCTCTCTCTCTCTCATATGTCTCTTCCATCCCACCTCCACCCCATTTCCACCTCTGTAGCTGCCCCTTGGTCACCCTGCATGGAGGTCCTGGCCTCCTTGTCCTATGGCCGGGAGATCTGCCCTCAGCCAAGCGGGTTAAGCCACAATTTCACTCTATGATGCTTCCATCTTGGGAGTTTTGTCATTCCTCATGAAATTAAGTTCTGAATATAGCCATGCCTCTTTGAAAGCGGAATCAGTCGGAGGCATGCAAATGTACCCCATGGTGGGATGGTTACACTGATGGATTGGCAACAGGCTGAGAGAGCAGACAAACGCAGATGTGGGTAGCTACAGTAGAGAAGGGCTGATGTTGGATGCTTGTAAAGAGTTGACAAAATTTTGAAAGAGAGCTGTTTTGGAAAAAATTCCAAGGGCTCAATGGCTCAAAAAGCTGGAGTTCAGAGGAGGATGCTATATCTGTTTCCTTTTTTTTCCCCTCATTATTTCATTCTGCTTCAGTATCCCCCGACACAGTGCAGGCTGTGAGCAGGAGAGTGTTTGAAGACAGAGATGATTGGAACCTTTTGTGCTCCAGGTTAAAGGCTCCAGATGGAATTGAGTACTTGTTGGAATCTGGGATGTCGCTCTGGAGGCACTGTGCCCACTTTGATTACCCCACAGCTCCAGAAATGACAAGGCCAAGAGGAAGGCATAGAAAAGTGTATGTGCATCAGCAGTCATTCTGAAAACAATGAGCTAGTGATTGAAATTGCTGATTTTGAAGCCAACCCCGCATTTCACTGAGCTCAAGAGTACAGCGGGTGAGTGAGATTGATGAAAATGGAAGATGCTCAGGGTGGTACCGGTAATAGACGGTATCAGGCTTTTTTTTTTAAATAATCACATTTCTGCTATTATTTCTCTGATTGTGGTCATGTAAAGCATCCATGTTTTATCCCTCTGTTCCTTTTTTAACTTTTGAAATGCTTGCCTCTATTTATGTGCCTAGAATGTTCATATCATCGGGTCTTCATTCCTTTCTAAATTCCTTTTCATTTTCACCACATAAGAAAAGAATTATGAGGAGGGGCATACAACAAAACTAATGTTCACTGGTTGGTGAGTCAGATACAAATGCAACAGGGCTTTTATGAACCTTTTATTTTAAAATTGTCCTCACCTGAGCCTCTAGCTCCATAATATGGTAAGCATCAGTCTGTTGGCATTTTCCAGCTGCTCCTTTCATAATGATTACATAAATGTTAATGACTAAAATTATTTTAAAACTTTATTTTTTGTATTAGGTTTGATTTTGTGAAAAGCCTCCCAGTGGCTTTCTATGGCTTAATTACAGTAAATTGCTTTCTCATTTCAACACATCTCTCTTTAGCCTTCGATTTCCTCTTCCTGTACGAAATGTCTTTACATTCACAGCTTTGTAAATGCTGCTGTTAACACGTAAAACATGTAACACAAGAATCTACTGGGGAAAAAAATACAAATTACATTTAAATTCATTAGAATTTAATTCATTCATTCATTGCTTTTAATTAAAATGAAAAAACAATGCAGCGCAGAAGCACACAGGAGACAGGAAGGGTAGGTAAATCAAAGATTAGCCTTGTTAATAAGAAGATGAAATAGAAGAATAAGTCACATCTCAAAAAAGCTTTACAGTACAGTGTGTTTAAAAACAGTTATAACAAAAAAAAAAACAGTTATAAGGATAGCACATTACAACATAGGCAGATAAGAAAAGTGGTTAGAGATGCAGCAGGAGATGCATGATCATTAAAATTTGGAGCTATAATTAAGAAATATCTACTCACAGAAAACATTTATTTAAAATAGGGCTATTTGGTTTTTTTTTAATCAGGATTTCTATATAAGCACAGCTGTGCCTTTCAAAAGAAAGAATAACAGAGATGTATCGCTGAGGAACCATGGAAGCAAGGTTGACAGCTTCATGCTCATGAACATTATCGAAGGGCAGAGATCCTGCACACGCTGACGTGCTAGTGATTGTAAGTCTAACGCAAAGAACAGGACAGAATTATTTGGTACAAGATTTGGACAATAATGAAAGTGCCTAAATCTTTGTAAGTCGGATTCAGATCATTAAGGTTGAGTAAGGCCGATGTGGGTTAGCTGATCCAGTTTATGGAAGCATTGCTGAAGAGCAGATAGATTTTCTCTGTGCCCATTATTTTTGATAGTTTGGTTATTTTTCTGCTTATTACAGACAGCAGTTTGCACTTTTATCCCAGCTACTGTATGTGATGCGACTGGGGAAATGTAGCATTTTAGGATTCATTTATGTGGACTTTAATAAATTGAGAGATTGGCATCTTTACCAACAGTCGAAAATAATCTTTTTTTTTTTACACATCTTAATGAAATGTAAAGGTTTACATGTATGTCGTTTGTGATAGATTTAAAAGCAATTAAAGCTATGTTTCTTAATGTACTGTATAACTATAATGTAATTTGTGTTTGGAATGACTGCACCACATTTTTATTTCTTAAGTATTGGGATATAAGGTACAATGTAGTTGCAGTTAATATAAAAATTTAGAATTCTTAAATGCTAATGGAATGTTTACAGTCTAACATTTTTAAATTGATTTTTTAATTGTCAAGCTAAAATCTTTGTACTTTTGTAGTTTTTTTTTGGAAAACCGGATTAACACTAAATGCAGTTCCAAGTATTTAGTATTTTCCAGCACACTGGCCCTCTAAGGTCAAAATAGTTACTTTGAAGATAGATGGATGCTACATATGTAAACCTAGCATGCCCAGATTTGTATTAGCTTGCTTGCACTTTATTATTTTGATAAATATTATATACAGAACACTTTGCTGTATAATGAACTTGTGACAGCATTCTGAACATGACTACAATTTTTAGACAGAGAAAGAGCCCAAAAGAGTGACATATTTTCTAGAAACAAGGAAAGGGCCCAGTGTCGGAGGAGTGTGTGGGGTGATTCAGAGATGGCTAGAGAAATTATGTTTTATTCTTACATGTGCTCAGTGTTTTTCATCAGCTGTATTAATTCTTCAGCTAACAGCACCACAACAAGATAACAAGTCTTAACAGCAAGGTAACAAAAGAGATTCTTGGAGACTGGCAGTTCAGAATAAAACCCTGGGTCCTGGAGTCGAAGTAATAGCCGAAACGTAATGAAACTTCCAGACTTCTAGTGCTCTTTGTTTTATTATCAGTCCGACTGCTCTTATGAAGCACATGAGCTTGATAAGTTCAGAGACTTCAGGCTCCCTCTGACAGTGGGAGGCCAGTGTGGCCCAGAAAGGCTGCTACTGTTCTAGCCAGGACAAATATTTACCTTTCAGTTTATGCTGCTTCTCCACAGAAATAGAAAGATGAACAATATCCTTCTGTCCATTTTCTAACCACTTTCTCCAATACAGGGTCTCATTAGGGCTGGAGCCTATCCCAGTAAGTAACAGACACAAAGCAGGATACACCCTGGGTGGGACGCCAGGCCATCACAGGGCACACACAGACACATGCACACCAGGAGCAGTTTTCCCAAGAGTCAATTAACCTACCAGTAGATCTTTGGACTTGGGAAGGAAACCGGAGCACCTGGAGGAAAGCAAAGTGCACATACAGTAGGGAGAACAGACAAACTTCAGCCAGATACTGTAGCACCCTAAGTATGGAACTGAACCCAGCACTACAAGGCAGCAATGCTAACCACGGCACCACCATGCCATCCTAGAATAATATCACACAAATGTTAAAAAACAGGTCTCACTGATGAATAATATGCAGAACTAATAACTAACTTTCCCCAATTTTGGCCAGCGTCTCTTTGCACTGTCAATTTCGAATAAGACGCCCACTACATAACATATTCATCCATTTCAGGTTTCACAGTCTGCACGCTCCCTTTTAGATCTTTCCGATGAAACAGAAAAGCTGTCTGTTTAATTTTCTGTCAGCTCTTGCAACACACCTCCTGCTGCAATGTTATCAAATTTCAAAATAACTTTTTAAAGATTTAAATACCTGGTGTTGGATTATGCAAGATCCTGCAGTTTGCAGTACCTGAAATAGATGAAATCATTATACAGTTGGAACGAGCTGCGTTTCTGATGCAGCTATGTGCACACGATGGCAGCAGTGAGATATAGTGTTAGACACTCTGGATTCCTCAATGGAGTTGAGTTGTGGATTCAAATCCCTGTTGTGGATGCTGCAAGTGTAGCTCTGGGGCAGATGCCGTACCTGTAAACCCCGCTGGAAATATGAGTGACCAACTTTGTATGTTAAAAATATAAGCGACTGTTATATCTGTAAAGAGGTTAACCTCTGTGAGAGGTTTGAATAAAAGCATCAGCCTAATAAGTTAATAATACTAAAATTCAAGAGGCACACAGATGGTTTTAATACCTGCACCTACCCTTGTCTCTTCATTGCATTGCAGATTGTTCTACCTGCAGAATGGTGGTTTTCCACAGCCGAATGACTCCACAAATAATCTTTAAAAATGCAGGAACTTTGTCATTAGTAATATAATATTGTTTTTCAGCCAATTGCACACAGTCTTTTTCTTTTGGTTTGCTCTGGCTTGTAACATGTATTCTGTTTCTTGTACTTTAAAGACGGTTTTACAGGCATCTGGGCTGATACAGAAAATCACTTAGCCTATTAGGAAATCTGTAAGAAGAGATCTTTAGCAAAACATTAGCAGGAAGTCACCCTTCAGATCCAAAAACATAGGGGACTTTGTAATGAAAGTCATAATAAATAAATCATAACAAAGCTAAGTAGTGTTGTATTTCAGTTTAATCAAATCTGCTGTGCCTATTAAAGCAAAATGCCAAATTAATCAAGGTTTGTAAAAAAGCAGATTGCGGCAAATGGGAAGAGATGCACTATACTGTACATGTGCACTTTTTTAACCTTTGCAACAGAGCCCTTGATAACTTGTGGCAGTGGTAACATAATTGTGGAGAACATAGTTCCCTCTCAGGCACTCACACTCTGCACAGGGAGCCCTGTCTTCATTATTGTCACGCCCTCTGCAGCCAGAGGGCGCTCCTTCTCTGTCCTGTCCCTAGTTTCCGGTCTGCTGTCCTTCCTGTCCGTCTCTTTCCCTTGGGCTATATATTTCCGGGTCTTGCACTCTGTCCTGGCTCAGCATTGATGTTCGGATGTCCTGAGACCCGCCTAGCACCAGGGCGCCCCACGTCCGCTCCCTGAGGGCATAGGTTTCTGTACGGCATTCCTGAACTCTTTGCACTAATGAGCCCGGGCCTTTTTCCCGTCTCGCCGCTACGCATATGGGTCTTTTTCTGCTCTCCTGCTCCCCACGGTTAGTCCCTTTGGACGTCCGTGACAATTATGGTCTTCAAATCTGCTTTACAAAGAACACTCTTGGACCCACAACAGCCAGAACGGCGCAAAACAAAGTGCAGACACCCATCGTTGTTTGGGGCCAAGCACAGATGCTGTGAAGTGGGTAGAACTTGGATTGACTTCATAGCGATCTGCTTAAATATTAATACCGCCTTAGAGTGCAAAAGAAAAGGCTACAAAAAGCAGGGGGAAAGCTGTAACAAATAAAACTTAAAATGAATTAGTACATACTTTGAAAATTAGCTTTAACCTTCCTGAATTTGTTTTGAACAAACACCATATTTTTTGCAGAGTCAGTGTTCGTTCAATACATAAACATGTAATCTAAAAGACTGTGTAAGACGCTACGAAACTCTACAATACATCATCTACCAAATTAATAAAAAGACAGGGGCATCAAATGTGTCCTTTTAAAATTATGATTATATAATTAGACAGGTCCTAATCCAGGTTCTGGAGAACCACACACCTGCAGGTCTTTGGTCCTCCAAACCTCTCAGTTCCATAATTGAACCCTTAAATGACTTAATACCAGGATTATATTGAGCTGTCTGACTCTTAAATATGTTGGAGATTTGCCTTTTAACTCTTACATTTCAGAAGCAACATGCAATTCAAAGTTTTTTAGCAGAAAAAGTCCTCGCAAATGAACCTGTCAATTTACTGTACGCAGTCTTTCATCGTTCAGTTAATGTTTCAATTAAATATTGAGCAATTAAGTAATTACGCAGGATTAGACACCCCTGCCCTTTGAAGAGTGATGCTCAGTCATTGTTGTAGGTAATTCCATTTCTTCTATTTCTTCAGTTGTTTTTTTGCCCCAGCCTTGTTCTAAATCACAGGCTCATTTATGTCAATTTTATATTTGAGTCTTTTAAAAAAAAAATTGCATTCAGCTCTGAAAAAGCTGAATGTCTTGGTAATTAGACCATTACAGTAACAAATGGAACTTTAGGTAGAAGAAAAGCCACTGCTTCCCTTTGAGAGTTGTCTAAATACAGTGTCATTCCCTCCTGTGTCTGTTCATCATCAATCAATCGCTTATTAAGATCTGGTAAGTCAGTAATTAGCTAACAATTAGCATGTTGAGGAGAGACTGCATAAAGTTCTGTGTTGCTGTTGTTAGAAATAATACATGTAAACTGGGGTATTTGTGAAACCAGGGACTGAATTCACATAAAGGTCTAAACCAGCATCAGTTACAGACACAAATTATCACCAGTGACGATCCCAGCTGGAACAAAAACCAGCAGGCTCGTGCTTCTGGACCAGGATTGAAAACCACTGACCTAGGAAATCATACAATGGCTGAATAATAGTTGCTATAAATATTTTTAAAGTTTTCATTTGTAAATGATATGTTACATAGGAATACACATATGATGCCATTGGGGTATTACAAACATATGTACAGTACAGTAAGCACTGCATACTTTAATTAAAAACAAATGTTTTGCCCAAGCGGATAGTAAATTGAACTCTGGAAGAGAAACAAGTACAGTAGTTTGCTCTACTATTTACTTTGTTAAACAATGAATGATACAGCAAAGCTCTGAACAGTAAAGACCCAGAGAGTACTCTATTGAAATGGCTATTCTTTTAACAATAATGTCTTTATTATTCTCCCTGTGTCTCATATACCCTTCTTCGTGCACCATCAGTTCCCTATATCCCATTCTTGTAGTACTATAACAAGGTGTAATACCGCAGCCCAACAGTAACTGCTGTGAAACAGATCAATTGAGCAGCCCAAATGAAAAAGTATTTTATTCCAAAATAGTTTTCAAGGTGATATCAGTGCTCTTGGTTGTGCCATGGATAATTTCATTGTATGCTCAAATGCCAGACAGCTGCCATGTTCTAAATTGTGATGGGTTTAATGACAGCATCCATAGTTCAATTGGCACAATCAAGAAAAGAGTAAAACAGAGGAGCTCTGGAAATTAGTTTAACATATTGAATAATTCAAGGCAATTTATGGGGTTTACAGCAGTTTGTCCAAAAATTGATTGATGTTTTTTGGTAAATGGACATTTAAAATGTAGTCCGAAAGCTATTTGGAGCCTTCTCTGTGGAAATCGGCACAACATGCAATGAAATTTGTCTAAAGTTGGAGAAGAGATAGAATTTATCAAGCATAAAGGCACTTAATTGCCAGAAAACAGCCACTGTGGTGTGTGAGTGCAGGTAGTTACAGTAAATAACAGAATATTATTCTTTTTCTGTCATTAAGTTAACAAAAAGAAAGCTTTTTTAACAGAGATTTAAAGCTTAACTTTACTAATGTACATTTTGTAAGTATAAAAAATATTTGCTGAGAAGGTATACAGCAGCAATATTAATCAAATAATTAAGTGTAATTATTTGAAAAATCAAGAACTGTCAGCTAACAGTGGTGGTTATGTGAAAACACTAACATATAAAATACATGTGATATTAAATGAGGTGATACGTCACAGCAATAGCAGCACCACAGGCACTATTTCACAGGCACAGGATCACCACACACACTAATTCACAGTGGCAGCATTGCCATGGCACTATTTTATAACCACAGCATCACCACAGACACTATTTCACAGCCACAGCATCACCACAGACACTAATTCACAGTGACAGCATTGCCATGACACTTTTTTACAGCCACAGTATCACCACAGACACTAATTTACAGTGACAGTATTGGCATGACCATTATTTTAAATCCACACCATCACCACAGACACTATTTCACAGCGGCAGCATTGCCATGGACAGAGTTTCACAGCCACAGCATCACCTTAGACATGATTTCACAGACACAGTATTACCATAGACAGTAATTCACAAGAACAGCATTACCATGGAAACTATATCAAAACCACAGCATCACCACTGACACTAATTCACAGCAACAGCATTGCCATGGACATTTCTTTACACATGTCTGGAATCATTATTTGTAACTTACAAACAAAATATTCAAATGTACTGACAACATTACAAAGCCCATATTGATCTTGAATTACTTTGGAAAAAAAGTGTCAGGTGTTTGTCTAGATCTTAAAACTATTAGGATTCTTTTTTTCACATGTGATTTAAAAAATTCACCTTTGACTACAGTCAGTGTGATTTGTGTTTGGACAGAACTCAACAGACCTCCAATTTATGGACAAATAAGGCTCATGTGAACATGTTTCTGGAGGCTGTGTGCTGGCTTGCTAGCACTGGGCTACTGCAGGTTTTGTATGGACTGAACATGCCTGTGATGCCTGATTTACAGTATAACTGTGTGCTTCCAGGATGTATCCGGAATCAAATCCTTTCTCATGCTGAAGTTTTCTGTTTAAATCTTTGTATGATTCATCATATATCTTTAGACAAATGCTGATACAGTAGCTGCAAATCAATTTAATAAACAAAGGGAACAAGATTCTAATTTGCTCATTAATATTTGAAAGATACCATCATGAGGCTTTCCTTGTGCAGTGCTTTGGAATTATCTGCTCCATAGGGTCCAGCTGTGAAATGATCATTTATGTAAAATGAGCTCCTGTTGATTCAGATAAACTGAAAAAGGCCATGTCATTTAATATTAAAAAGCCCACTGTGCCATAATAATCTTGCAGTAAATAGACAAACTAATGCGGAAAAAGAAATGAAGAAAAATGAACCTGTTCAGAAGCTGTTACTAGTCAAATTGTGTCATGACAGACTGGAGATATGAAAAAGATACTGTATGTTCTTGTCTTTATAGCTGTCTTGATGACTCTCAGTACTTAGCTACTTCAGATATACTGTATGCCTTCAGACAGATTCATTCATCATTCACCCATTCGTTATCTAAAAGCTGTGTATGCCTGTTAAGGATCAACGCAAAATGGAACAACGGGTAGGAGAACTATACACAGGAGAGGATGCCAATCCATAGCAGGGTATGCATATGTGCACAATTTAGAGACAATTGACAATAAATAAACAACCTGAATCAGACAGAGGAGGAGATAGGGAAACAGAAAACCTGCAGAAGGTGTGGATAGCATGAAAACTCCACACAGGACTGGGGTCAGGATGGATACCGGCACCTAAGAGCTGTGAGGCAGTAGCACTGACTTCTGCTGACTAAAAATCCCCCTGGACAGATTCAAGAGTGCATTTATTAATCATTTTCTAAAACTGAGCTCCAGGAGATCTAGATGTGTACAACAAACACAACACAACCTATAGTACCTTCTATTACACAGCTCTGAGTTACTTTAGGGACCAGAATGACTTAAACTGAGTAAGTCTCACGGTATTTCCCCAATCATACTTAAGCCTTAACCAAAGGAGGGGTTTTAGAGTGTTTAAATAGTCATTAGGGATGGGAGTTGTGCCCACAGACAGGGGAATTTTGGAGAGCTGTGGATTTTTTTATTATTTTTTATAAGGGCTAAACTAGAATACTATTTCCTAAATAATGGCATTTGAAGCGATAACCATCATGGAGTTTAAAAGGGAAGGTCTTGCTACATTAATTGTGATGTCCTAGAACAAACAACAAGAAAAGTTGATACCGTTAAAGAATATGCATGATACAAAACGATTTTAAATAATGATACAGTGGAATTTTGTGATGTTATTTTGTTTTTGTCTTCAGATTCTGTGCCCGTTTCTGGCTGGTTCAAAATTGCTCAAATTTTTTTACATAATTTGGTCTGGGACCAGAGCGAATGAGTTGGACATTAATTTTGTTTAGCCATATGTGCCTGTTGGTGTACTGTATATGCTGTATTAATTAATATTATGTTCCAGTGATTTATAATTATTGAAATAATGAATGCTATTTATTTCAGAATTAATCAAATAAGGATGGCACTGGACCAATTAGTGTTATGCACATCCCAGAAAGCAAGCAGAAAGCAGCGAATATCTGCTAATTCAATAAGTTTAAAAGGGCTCTAAAACATTTGTAATATATAACAGTGAGAAATAACTTATGGTAGCCATAAAGGTCAAATATAAAGGTGAAGGAATGTAAGAGGACCAAAAACTGATAAAATGTGGTCACACATTTTATTAAAAGCCCTATTTCAGAACCTGGAGTATGAATGCTTTGTTTTTCGTGAGTGAGGTGTAATACAATCCACATCTTTTCTTTTCACATTGGCATAGTAATCTGGTCGCTTTCTTCTGGGTGTCTTGAGGCCTTTCTTATGTTTTAGTGTGTCATATTTATGTCCCTTTGATCTTTCAGTTGTGATGATGTGGGTGAGTGATTGCATTAGGTCCAATTGCCTTTCTTCCTTCTGATACTGATTTTGGGAGGATTTTGTTTGCTCTCTAACCCAAATTTTGACATTGCTGTGCGTGAATCACGGCTAAACATACAGTACCTCTAGGAAACTGTGATTACATCAATATGCCCATAAAAACACAAGTGATTCATCCTGTGTCGGGAACTGAAAACCAAACAAAGAGTGGCAGTCCATTTGACTCTGTATTCGTCCTGACTAGATTAACTTGGAGGCAGTGTGAAGGCTAATAAAAATGGTCACAAAAATATAACCTCAGCTTTGAATTTATTTTTCTGATTTTGTTCGACATTGAAGAAGAAAGGAAAGTGCAAATATTATCAGCCTCATAAAGTAGCATGATTTTCTCAAAGCTATATCCATAATCATTTTTTTAATGCCGTAATTCACATTGCTTTACGATTGCAGCCCATTGGTGGATGAGGAGAGTTGAAATTCTGGTAGGTGTATTGCAGTCTCACCTTGCCACCGACTCATGAACACAGCTGTGTGTGATCCTACGCTTTGCCCTGTGGCCTTAATAATTAATGGAGCTTCAAATAAAACTTCTGGAGGAGGTCAATCCCTAATCTCACCCACCTCCGCCTACCTACAGTACATACTATATAAACATCAAGATTCAAGATTCAAGATTTCTTTATTTGCCATATTCAATAAGTATATTGGAATACTTACTCGTTCAGCTGTACCCAGTAACAGTAGAGAAAAAAAATAGGCACAAATGACAAACAGACATGGACAATAAATTTAGACAATAGAGGTTATAATACAGCCAAGACAGGACATAGTGCAAATAGTGCAGTACCTTAAAGTGCAGGTGCTAATTTGAGCTGTTTAAGATGCGGACTGCTTGGGGGAAGAAACTGTTTTTGAATCTATTGGTCAGTGTTCTGATACTGTGATACCTCCTACCAGAACTCAGGGGTGAAAACAGATCGTGGCCAGGGTGAATTGGGTCCCAAAGTACAGCTCGAGCCCGGTTGTGGTTGTGGTTGTGTATCCTGGGCACGAAAGTATAGTTTTCTCGTCTGCATTACTGCTTTTTCTTACATTATGCCCTGTTATGCCTAATTGACACTGTACAGTAAACTCTTGTCATATCTTGTTTTTCAGGGCAGGGGAGGTCATGCCGTTTGGCTGTCTGACACTAGGGGAGAAGAAGGATTATAACAATCCCTCAGAGGTGACTGACAAATATGACTTGGGTCAGATTGTTAAAACGTGAGTACCCGGGGTGCCAATTTTTGTGATTTGTTGGAACTTTACAGAGAAGTAAAAAGCATACATACTTCTCCACTATGTGAAAGCCTCTTCACCATTATGTAATTTTACTTTCGTAAAATAATATAATAAAAAGAAGGATAGTACGTCTTTTATAAGAACTCTACAGTGATTGCTGTTGCTTTACTTGTTCTTCTAATATCACATGTGTGTTTGCTCTCTGTTTGAAGGGAGGAGTTCTGTGAAATTTTTCGGGCCAAGGACAAGGCCACGCTGAAAATGTACACCTGTAAGAAATTCCTGAAAAAAGATGGGAGGAAAGTTCGGAAAGCTGCCAAAAATGAGATCCAAATTTTAAAGATGTGAGTGTCTTTTTCCTTTAAAGAGAGGTTTTTGTAAGTGGTAACAAACCATAAACATATTAGTCCATACAGTATGTCCAGTGTAATCCTGGATAACCATTTGAAGATTAATCATCCAGATAATATTGTCTACCATCTCTGTACCCTTGGTTCTCAAGCACACAGTTCACTTGTTTTGCTAACTTTGTTGCTGTGCACTCTTTTAAGATCATTTAAAAAGTGTTACTTTCACAATTCACATTCACAATCTCATGTTTTGCTTTTTGTCTCTTGAACTATTTATTCATTGGAAAGGAGGTTCAATTACAAGAGTTCGGCTTTTATTAGGTACGGTATTTATTGGCTGCTTCTCCTTAATTATTTTTACTGTCAACATCTTGGGTGTTCTTCTCAATGAATTAAAGTGAAAGCATTTTCAAAACGTATAACACTTTTCTTAGTTTCTTGCAAAATCAAGCAAAATCATTCAAAGCCTGAAAGACTGCATTCAAGAAATGAAATCTGTCCCCAAATACAATGTGTCTAACACCCTAAATCGATCACCTAAATCAAACACCAAGTTTTCCCAAAATGTTGTGGGTGTGTGGACCAAACTGCCCAGTGATTTGTGAGTCTTGTTGTCCGATCTACCCGGATTACATCACAGGGATGCCTGGTTCTTATTTGATTGGTAAATACTGTATGTAGTCTGTAATTTAATAGAGGAAGCTGATTGTGACAAATTTATATTGTGTTGCCTTGAGACAGCAGCGTTCAGCATTCACAGTAAAATTTAGACTAACCACTTATCAACCGAAATCCTTCAGCATATGTCATAATACAACAATGGCAGCTGCAATAAGATTAAGAGTACCAATTCGAGATTTTTCACATTTACAGGGTCCAAAAGACCCTAGAAGTAAGAAAGTAGAGTCAATTATGCTAAAACGTTTAGAATAAAACTGCAGTTATCTTTTGTACTCACTGAGGTGCAATAAAAAGAAACTTCTAAGCATCTACTGTACTGTATAATCTTTCAACTATTGCTAGTTTAAAGTTGGACTTGCATGTGACCAGGAACTGCAGAACACGAGAATACTAACACCTTGACTTTTTCAATAGGAAATTTTGACAGTTATCTTTTCCAATTAATGGTGACATCATTACAAAAAAAACACAATTGATGTATTACACATAGCATGATGTAATATGAAGGAGCTTGCATTCCTAAGTACTGTATATAAGTATTCATAAGGAAGGTAAATACTCATGTACTGTAGGTTTCATGGACTTTTACTTGCATACTTTTATAAAATTTTGCTCTGTGGTTGATAGTTTTAAATATACAGTATACTGTAGGTTGTGGTTTTTAAAAACATGCAATTGCTCAATTATGATATTATATAATTAATTATATTAAATATTTTTTAACAAGCCATAATAATACTAAATCAAACTTTTACATTTTCTAATAGCATGATTGAACTCAAACTAGTTACAAAATATGTTTCAGTCTGAAACAAAAAGAAGCTCTCTGAAGTGTTTTTGACACCAAATACAAAATGATCACAATTAAACTAAAAAATATTTTAAAAATATAATTTCTGATATCGCCCTTAAGAAGGCTAGAATGCAAGAGCAATGTGGGTATTTTTTTCTGAAAAATTGTCTTTGTTTTTCTGACAAATTTTCTACTTGTATTTGTACTAGTATACAAGTTAACTGATATATCACTGTTTCAGAGCTTGTCTTCCCTTTTGGTTATATTGCATTAGCAGGTTGAAATTTACAACAGAATTCGTTACTGGCAGGAGACCACACAAACACAGAAAACTAAAATATCTGAAGACTGCCGCTGTTCATTTGCATGGCTTTTTCTCTCTGTACTGGGAACAAAATGTGATTTACCTCCTTTCCTGAATAAATAAAATGCATATGACACCACACTATACAGTACTTATTACTTACAATGTGTTTTCAAATAATGTTTTTTTTCCTCCTATTGTGTTTCATAATTATTTCAGTGCAGTTATTTCTCATGTTGTTTGCTTTATGTCTTAAAAGAGGATGTTTTGTAAAACTAAAAAAAAACCCACAATGTTTCACAATGTGTGTTGTCTTTGATTTTGTCTTTCTACCAGAGCACACAGGTGGCTAAGTCAATATTTTTAAGCAATGTAAATAAATATTTGGAAATGTTTGTAAACTGAAAAACATTATTTTCAGTTTCTCGGTTTTGATTTGTCCCACTATATATATTTATATACTTAAATTTGTTTTGGTTCTACACATTATAAAACAGTTTCTCCTGCCTGGAAGAAATCTGTAGATGTACTACGTCTCTCTGCTACTCTAACTTCCTTTCTCCTTTCCCACTTCTCAGGGTGAAGCACCCAAACATTCTCCAGCTGGTAGATGTTTTTGAGACCAAAAAGGAGTATTTCCTGTTTCTTGAACTGTGAGTCAACATCTCAGTCTGGTATTGTAGACCAGATTAAACTAGAAGGAGGTGGTACAGTACCTGCATTATAAAATCAGAATTCATGGTGAATGAGCAACTGTGTCTGAAGGCTGCCTGACAAACATACTCTCACTCTCTTTGTTTTGGCAGACGCTTTCTAAGCCTTTTGTGGTCTGAAATGATATATACAGTACAGGGAGTTGTTCTGCACTGATATCCTGATGCTCTGTCTGAGAGTTGCTGTACATCTCAGCATTCTTGACTTGTTATTTTATTCATCAAGATGAACCATTTTCTCTTCAGTTCTGTTTTATTCACAAAATTCACATAATACCTCTGATGACTGTACTTGTATCTGTATCTGTCAAATTATAGGTCCATGACTTTGTTTTTTAGGCTAGGATGGAAATATTACCGTGATTAATTTACAGACTTGTGATGCCATCCCTGTATCTTTACCATAGTTACTCTTTTTTTTAACATCACAGACCTTCCCTCCCCCAGATCTGCCACATCTCAGTTAAAAACAACACCTATGAGATCTCACGGAAATGGATATTTATTTATTGCTGTAAAGGAGTCACAGTGACTCCTTCTTCAAATCACTGCACATCTTTTAATACTGAAAGACCATATGGACCAGGAACCACACTCTTGAATCAGAGCCATTTTCCCCCAGCAGTGTAACTGACTACCTTCAGTCTCTAGACAACTTTCGGGATAGATCTATAGTGTCTGCCTTGAAGCCAGACACCTGGATTCTTGCGAAGAAAGCCCTCAGGGAGACCCAGTTGTAAAAAAAAAACAATGATTAAGGGAAGGGTACCCATCTTTTAAATTATTTTAAAAACGAGTCTGATAATGCACCTCTTGATTAGTTTTGATGAAATGATGTGTTATATTATGAATACAGTCATGTAGAGATACTCACCATCTGAAAATAATAAGGAGGTGTGAATTTCATATATTTAAGTTTTACCATATCTGCGGGAACAACTCTTGTTTTCACCCACAATTACCTTTAATGTTGTCTGGTCAGTGAAACCAAGCCAGATACATTTTGACAGTCTGACCGTGAATTATCATAAAACTACTATAAATTAGTCAGCAGAAAGCAAATTCTCTGAGTGCAGAATTCAACAGGAGATAGGGTCCACTCATATACATGAGTGGATATTTGGCTGATCAGTCACTCTGATGTTCTACATGTGTAAAATACAGTCAAAGCTCCTAATCTGAGCACTCTGGAAATAAAGGTATTATAGTCACCAAAAAGTGACTTTGACAATAGCACTTTTCTTCCTATACAGTGCCACAGGCCGGGAGGTATTTGACTGGATCCTTGACCAGGGCTACTACTCAGAGCGTGACACCAGCAATGTCATCCGTCAAGTGATGGAAGCAGTGGCTTATCTGCACTCCCTGCGCATAGTGCACAGGAACCTCAAGGTATGGTTCCCTCTGCTGGGGAGATTAGGTACTGCACCAAGCAAAAATCGGGCTGACATCCATCATCACTGCTTGCACAGAGGCTTTATCCGTTCCTGCCAAGTTATAAATATGCACTTCACAGCATTGAAGCTCTGCTTGACACTGGGATAGAGAAACTGGAGCAAATCAATTAGACTAAAACAAACTGTATCATGGTGAATGGTCTCCCTCCTAATACATGTAATGTTAAATTGGATCCTTTGGAATTAAAAGCACAATATACAGTAAATGCAAACTATTATTAATGGTACAAGTTAGCACCACAGGAGAGAAAAACAAGGTAAGCTTTTTTTTATAATGAATCTTAAAAACCCTGAGGGAAAAAATGCAATTATAAAATCTGTAGATCACTAAAATATCTGTATTGCCTTGTATTTTTGAGCAGTCATCTTGAAAAGGATGTTCAAAGTGTCAAAATACCCTTTCCTAGCCTTTTCTTTTTTAAAAAAGGGTGATAATTACTGGAAATGTCATTTCAGCTTGAGAACCTGGTTTACTACAACCGCCTGAAAAATTCCAAAATTGTCATTAGTGATTTCCACCTGGCCAAGTTGGAGAACGGGCTCATTAAGGATCCCTGTGGGACTCCGGAGTACTTGGGTGAGTCTGGTGGGAGAAAAGGGCTGGTGAGCTACAGAGAGTTCTGGTGTTTTTTAGCTATCAGGTTCTTCAAGTTCTCAAGGAAACAGCATTCTTGTGATGAACCTGCACTGAAGTACAGTATGTAGCCTTCTCAGGGTCCTCTTTAAACTTTTATGTTGATAGTGAGCCTGATCACAGAGAAAAACTCATCACATCTGCTGTATTGCAGAATAAATGTCTTCAATACTTTACAGATATTTACAGACTGCACAGTGTGGTACAATATGACATATACACTGCCATGTGACAACACATGCACTTTAGCGCACTGTGTTATGATGCTGAGTATTTTAATAGGCATCAAAAATAATAATCCACAAATGAAAATGTACTCCAGAGAGAACTGTTTGTCTCTGTATGCTCATCAACATTACAAAGCAGGAAAACCATCACTGATAAGAAGCTAAACAGAATGAGCAGGAAGGAAGACTCAGCTGAAACATGAGAGTATAGAGAATCTTTCACAATATGATGATGTTGAGTAAACTAAAACATATACTGATGGAAAAAAGAAATGCAACATTTTCTGGAATGAGAATACTATAGTTGCAGCTTAGGCACTTTCACAAAAAGTTGTCAATTTGTTTTAAGCCCTCTGACCAGCAATACAGCTTGTGCAGTGAGGCATTACAACTTGCAAATCACACGAAAGCTCGTTAGGTCCACTTTTACCTAACTTGGTCCATGTGGAACAATGCCTGATCAGGTCACCTTTAAAAAGGCCTTAATTCAAAGCTTAGGCCACAACAAGAAAAAGGCAACACAGTCAGATTTCTGTGCATTCCGTAATGCCTCGAATGTCACCAGAAGCAAGGGAGAGGGCCATTGGCAGAAGGCAGGTATGTCATGTGCCAGTGTTGCCAGACACTATGGAGTAAGCCGCTCCACTGTGTCCCAACTGCGGAGAAGGTCTCAGCAGACCGGCAGGGCAGACGACCGTTCAAGATCTGGTCACCCTCGAGTGACCACACCAGAGCAGGACCAACACATCAGACTGGTCCATCTGAGAGATTGTTTCAGATCTGCCACCCTTACTGCTGCTGAAACTGCTGGCAGACACAATGCCCCCATCACTGACAGGACAGTGAGGCTCCATGCTGCTGGCCTTAGAGCAAGGCAACCTGTCAGAGGCCCTCTTCTCACACCTCCTAGACGTCACACCCGACTGCCTTGGGCCAGACAGAGGCTGTGATGGACTCGTCAGCAGTGGCATGAGGTCCTCTTCATGGATGAGTCACCCTTCAGCCTGTTTCACACAGACGGGAGGGCCAGAGTGTTGAGGAGGAGGTGTTGCATTTCTTTTTTCCATCAGTATATATTTATGAAGCAGTGATAAGTACTAGTAGTTAGAAAACAGAGTTATACAGATAAATCATGTTACTTAGTCTAAGACTAGGACTATCAGCATTCTTGACAATGTGTCTGAGTGCTGAAGAATATTCTGAGCAGACATTTCTTCAAAAATAGCATGCATTTAAAAACAGAAACTCTCACCTGTCCATTCTCTACCCAAAGACTAATGAATAACATTGCAGAAGCAAGACTTAAAGATCTCCTTAACCTTCATGAATACCAGGAATTTTCTCCACCTGATTGTAAGGTGTCTCCATGATATAAGTATGTGACATACTATCCAGAAAAAACAAAATCTAACAAAGCACAATAATTAGTGCATAATAGAATAGCTACAAGCATAGCCAACAGTAAGGTCAAGGTGTACAGTACATCATCCTTCTTGTTTTGTCCCTTCATAACAACAGTGTATCAAATCAGACAAACTGTAGCAGAAATCCTCTGGAGATAAGACTCACCAGCTTCTTGTCGGTAAACCGCAAATAATCAGCTGGACAGGTGCTTCATTAATGGCAAAAGAGATGGACATCAGTGTGCATCAGGTCAGGGCTGGGAGGTGGTGTGGTGTGGTCTGGTGTGGTCCCACCCATAACACTCACAGATGCAGCTGGTGTACTTTTTAACAAATGACCTTCTATCACCAGGCCTGACCCAACAGCACTGCTTAGTGTTTTACCAGTTTTGCACAAGATGTCATTATGTGACATTACTGTGTGCCTTTGATACAGTACTGTGAGCTCTGTTATAATTCATTACTTATTCAAATCAATTTCAGGAAGAAAATCTTCTGTTTTTTGCTGGTGCTTTGTGCACACACAGTCTTCTTTGACTAGAAACTTGCCAGTTTAGCTTGACAGAGGTTTAGATGAGATAAAATCATTTTATTGGCCCTATACAATTTCTTGCATTAGGAATTTGTTTTTTTTGCATACCCCAGCTTGCTCTCCATGAGACACACAGACAGGGAGAGAGAAGCCTGGGGTCAGAGCACAGGGTCAGCTATTGTACAGCACCCCTGGAGCAGTAGGGGTTAAGGGCCTTGCTTAAAGTAGGATCCCACCAAAGTAGGATTCCCCTACCAGCTGTGGGATTTGAACCAGCAACCTTCTAGCCACAGAGCCACCGCTCCACCAAGGTTTACTTGGATATATATATAAGGCACCCTTATCGATGAACCCACACACTAATTTATTAAGAGGATTTTCTCACTACTAATCAGAATCTAATTTTATGTATTATCAATCTCACAAGGTGTTGCTGAGATATCAGACCGAAGTTTATGTTGTATCTTGAAACAGTCCTTTTCTCATTTAAACAGGTTTCTCCTCACCTGTACTGTGATAATCACAGGCTGTTCAAGAGTGCACTCCCTAAATAAATTAAAACAAAACAGAAGAGCAGGCATCAATGGTTTTAAATTGCTACTTATAATTATTTGGCTCTCTGCACAGCTCCAGAGGTGGTTGGCAGACAGAGGTATGGAAGACCAGTCGATTGCTGGGCCATTGGAGTCATTATGTATATATTGTAAGTATTTCATTGTTAATGAGATTAGGAGGATGTCTATTTCCTTGGCACATGGTTGTAGCATTGTGTTTATATTGTATTATTTATTATTATTTACATTATATTATTATTATATAATTATTTATTATTATTTATATTGTATTATTTATATTTATATTATATTTATTTCTACAATATGTGTTCTATTATAACATCCACTAAATCCTTTAAATGAAAATTAATTATGTTAATTCCTCCTCCTAATTTTGTATAATATTTATTTTATTGGGAAATCCATTGTGGACAAGGGCATAAAGGTACCATAAGACTGTTCCGTAGAAATAAATATGGCTGGGATTTTTTGACTGGGTGAAATGAGCTCCTGTGGAACACGACAGACTCCACCGCAATACAGAAGGATGTCAACATTCCCTGCCTTGAATCTTCGTAAATAGCCACATTCTATATAACCTAGTCCACCCCATACTGTAATGTACTAGAGTATATAGTATGTACAGTATGGTTAAAAGGCGCCAGCAGTCATATCACCCTGCAACTCACAACTGGCAACCCACTGAAGCTAAGCAGGTTTGAGCCTGGTCAGTACCTGGATGTGAGACCTCCTGGGAAAAACTAAGGTTGCTGCTGGAAGAGGTGTTAGTGGGGCCAGCAGGGGGCACTCACCCTGCAGTCCTTGTGAGTCCTAATGCCCCAGTATAGTGATGGGGACACTATACTGTAAACAGGCGCTGTCCTTCATCTGAGATGTAAAACTGAGGTCCTGACTCTCTGTGGTCATTAAAAATCCCAGGGTGTTTCTCGAAAAGAGTAGGGGTATAACCCTGGCGTCCTGGCCAAATATCCCATTCCTCCTAATAATCCCCCTCTGTGAATTGGCTACATTACTTTGTTCTCCTCCCCCCCTCCTCCCACTCTGACGGCAGGCGGAGCGACGCGCCAGCTGGAGTATTTCTCGGTCGCAGTTAATGGTAACGTCAGCTCAAAGATTTTTGGAGACTGGTGTGCCGACAAGCGGACCCTGCTGATGCGAGATTAACGCTAGGAAAGAGAGAGAGAGTATGGTTAAAAGGCATAAGTAACCCTCTCTAACATGATAATAAAAGTACTAAAGCATTGGATTTAGGTTAATCAAAAAATCCCTCCTCTGTGACCAGCAGATGCCTGCACTTCCCAGCTATTTCCCTGCTCCATGATTAGCACGCCCCACTGTAATGAATGTAATGTAATGTTGAATTCACAGATATCGAGACCCTACTGTACATAAAATCTAACCCTTTGTCACTCCACTTGGTGAGTGCCTTCATGGCTACCACACAGAACTGAGACTGTGTTCAGGCAGGATTCAGTGCAGCTTAAGACATGTCTGTTCTTTTCACAGGCTTTCGGGTAATCCTCCATTTTATGATGAAACTGATGATGAGGACTACGAGAATCATGACAAGAATTTGTTTAGAAAGATCCTGGCTGGAAACTACGAGTTTGATTCTCCATACTGGGACGATATTTCTGATTCAGGTGCTCAGATTAATACAGACATTTAATTAAACGTCTTTTCTTTAGACACACACAGCAATACACATGCATTATATAGTCATATAACACTGTATATACATTTGCCAGCACCAATAAATTCATTAATAATGCAAGATTAGTTCATTTTCATGCTAAAGGCCAACAGATTTCCATCTGTTTCCTCTTTGATCTAATGATTTAGTTGATTTATCCTGTCTAGTGTACTTATTTTTATTCACTAAGCTCAGAAATGTTTAACAAATGAACAGTTACTAAGTAGATTATGCTGCACGTGTTGGTTTCTCAATGGACAACTGCCTGTGTTGATTCCTTTGCAGCCAAGGAGCTGGTGGCCCGTCTGATGGAGGTAGACCAGGACCAGAGACTCACTGCACAGGAAGCCATTAACCACGAATGGTAAACATTTAGTGTTTTAGTAAATTGTGTCAAACGTATTTTTAAGATGCCATTTTATAAAGAAAATGCATTTAAATGTAATAAGAAGTGGTTCTTTTTTCCTAAAAACTGAAATATGTGTTGTTTTTGCTACAGACAGTTATGTGCTGTATGTCATGCATAGATATAATCACTAAGGGTTTGTCACTTTAAGGATTAGATTGCATTAGTGTGTTTTCTTCTCATTGTTCAACATTAGCCAAATATCAGTTGCTAATCTTCTTTATTGAAACAAATTATGGGAAGGGAAAGTCATGGACTTCTTTCATCTTGCCTCAGGATTTCTGGAAATGCAGCTTCAGACAAAAACATAAAGGATGGTGTCTGTGCGCAGATTGAAAAGAATTTTGCCAAAGCAAAGTGGAAGGTAATCTTCTTGCTTTTTTGCTGCTGTTTTGTGCGCATACTCTCTTTTGACTTGAAATTTGCCAATTAGCATTGTAATCTTTCCGATAGAGGTTCACTTGGAAGAGTGTGTAAGGAGTGTTTTACATTCCTGGTTATGTCTCAGTTGGATATTAAAATCCCATTGCAGATGGCACTAATTTGGCTGAAATTGAGAATGATTAACACTTTTCCCCCAAGCTACAAAACGCTTAACGAAAACTGCAGAAATTGCAGAAAACTGGACTTTGTCTCTTCTTCTGGAGGTTTTGTGACAGTGTTCTAAAAAAGCATTTACATTTTATGGGGTCTGACACTAGTTAACTAAAATTCAGCCAAATTAAACAGATACGTAGGGATGGTGAGACCATGTTTTTTTTTATTTGAAGGCTTTGTAATTTAATATTTGAAAACGGATGTCCTGCACTGTTGAATACAGTTTGAAATACCTTACTTGTTTCATTAAAAACATTCTACCGGGTGCTTTAGATACCCGACCTGGCTGGTTCTCCTTATCGTCCTTATTATTCTCCTTATTGTCCTTTGCCCCACAGAAAGCAGTGCGGGTCACAACCATCATGAAGAGGCTTCGGGCGCCGGAGCAGAGCGAGTCGGCAGCAGCCAGCCCAGCCACCCCCGGAGCTCAGGGGGCTCCGTCTGCTCCACCTGCTAGCGACACCCCTGCGCCCCCTGCCGCAGCCCCAGAAAGCACCCCTGCCCCTGCAGGGGCCCCCGGCGCTGAGTCAGAGGACAAACCTGCCAGCGCAGAGGACCGCAAGAGCCCGGCTCAGCCTGACAACTCTGCCAAAGTGAGTGTGGCAGCTGAAGAAGAGGATCCTTCGTCACGATGTAATGGGGAGACCCCAGCTCCCCTCAACTCTGCAACTGAAGCCTGGGATGAGCAGAATGGCTAAACTAGGGTCCTGTTCCCCTGGCCCCAAGCACTATGTATTATAGCCGCTGGCATGGTGACGCTGAATCTGCTCTCTCACACAGCATAGTTAGTATCCAGCTTAAAGAGCCAGTGTTCTGTCTTTCCTGAGAGGTGTTCTGCTGTTTTGTCCTTTCAATAATTTTTTATCCATCCTTTTAGGGACCTAAATTATCCCTCGCTACAGCAGCTTTTTGCCGAAGATACAGGAAGCTGCTGTTTCTGAAATGTTTGTTTCTTTGTGAATGGGGTTTGTAACTGCGTTAAGCTGTCCTTCTGAGATTTCATTTCTCCTCCCCCAATGCTCCCACCCTGCGTTAAAAACCCAAAGTATTGTAAGAGACACAGCTGGGACTGCAGTCTTTTCTGTAAATTTCTGTCAACATTTCATTCTCAGAGTCTTCTTTGAAGAAGAGGTGTTTTGAAGCAGATTCTTTGGTCTCTGTGCTTGCAGACGGGGAATTAAGCTATAGAAGAAAAACCTCTGATGGCAGATAAGTTTTGGTATCATTGGTTAGTTACCAATTAGTATCCACCCTTTTGAAGGGATTTAGCAGTAGTCCCCTAAAGAAACAGGTTTTGACTCCCACTCATTTTTAAACAAGGTATAACAAAATATTATCCCAAAACACATCCCAAAATAGGTAGACTTATCCCAGGAGACTTTCTAAAAAGTGTTTCTCCAAAAGTAAACAGAGGAAGGAAACCTGAACTTAAACAAACCCACAACTAAACCTTTGAAGCCCCTTACATAAGATTGGATTTTCATAATAAATCTTACTCTGTGATCATCATTGTAACGTAATTCAGTAGTATTTATTGAATAATACTTCCCTCTTGAAAATGTTTCTGCTCTGCTTTTGATATCTTTTATTCCCCTCTTCGTTTCCTCACTAATGTTATTATAATAAGTACTTACTGGTTCTCTTTGTCATGGGACACCCCTTCTGCTTTTGGCGTAATGGATGCAGTATATCAAGTACATTCCTGCTTTTTGTGGGGTGAATCTCATCAGCAGGTGTTTAATGTATTGTACTTCACTCTCAGATTACTGCCCAGGCAGCCTTCGGAAAGCAGACACTGCTCTTTAAGTATTATACTGCTGTAAATAGAAATGTCCGTAGGAGTAGCCAAACTGGCATGCATTCTGAAGTTTCCTATTCATTCACATTGTTTCTTAGTTAGCACCTGATGGATAAAGATTTGATCTGACTCCCTGCCTTTACATGTAGAAACACATTGTTCTCTTAACTGATGCCAATTGTATGCATATGTACTTTAGAAATGTTAATGAGTGTACACTCGGTTACTTGTTTCTGTCCATTTCTTACATACAGTATATTTAATGTATACTTCTATTTTCCGGGGGAAGATTATATTGATATGGAAATACACAAAACTTTGAGAGTTATGTTCTATTTATTTCTAGACTTTATTTGTATTTGGGACATGGTCACTCCATTATAGTAAAAAATATTCTTTGGATTCTTCTGGATTGTTTTCTGAATTCATAAAATGGCAGCAGATTCTTAAAGATTGCTGTAGACAGACATATCATTACAACTACGTAGACGATGAAGAAGTACAATATGCATAAAGAAGTATATTAAAATATCATTTGATTTTGTTCCTTTATTAAAATATTGTCTGGATTTAGATAAATGTATATAGAATTATATTAAAGATCAAATGTTTATAAGAACATGCTTGTACAAAACAGATATTCATAGCATTCATACACATAGCTTTGTGAAGTTAGTTTTACACATCCTTTACTGAGGAGATGTCAGTTAATTTTAACTGTTTCATTTATGCTGAATAATAATAAAATTTAAATAACAACCATCAAGGAATATATTACTTGCATGTGGAAAAGATGCGAAGGGAGAAGTTATTTTGTTGTTTATTTTTTATTGCTTCTTTAATAACTATTACCTGTACGATTCCTTTCTAAGAGTGGAATTTTTAGAGATTGTTAGAGATTTTACTAATGCTTTTCTAGGCTGTAAAGTGAACAGACTTAGTGATGCAGTTTCAATATTGCACATACTTCTTTTTAGAAGAAATGTGAATGTACAGTATACTTCCTTATTCTCTGTTTGGAAAATGGTAATAAGTCACTTATTAAAATGGTACCTCCTTTTAAAACAGCCCCAACAGTGCTTCTCACAAATAAGGCATGAATAAGGTGAACATTTTTTGCTGTGGGTGTTCAATGTTCTTTAGTGAGCAATTGATAACCTCTGTGGAAACTGTATTTATCTTTTGTTCTTTAGCTGCCCTAGACTTTAACAGAAAGTAAATAAAACAGATATAGTAATAGTTATTAAATTTCAATAACTTTCAGATATTTTACTTTTAAATGCACCCCATCACCTAAGGGTACCTCAAACAGTGATTGCAGGGATAAAGTTAGCAGTATGTTTATCATACTCTAATTCCATATGTTGTGTGAAGGAAACTAGTCATTCTGATGGCTCTGAATGTAATGCCTTACGCAATTAATGCTTGTTACTGCATGTATTATAAATTTTCCACTTACAGTAGCTTAGGGTGAGCTCTCGGTATTGTCGAATTCTGTCACATCTAGAGTAGTAGTTTATAAATTGCCAAACATATAAGCATTATGTTCTTTCACAAAATCGTTGTTATGCACCGGTGTATATTTTCAGCTTTAAAATATAAATTTAAAATAATAAAACTAAAAACTACGCCACAAAACATGGTTTTGAATTATTTTCGTGGCAATGCACACCTTTGTCAATAATGTGCAATAATAACCGAGAACAATTGTTATAATTGCCATGGTAGCAGACCTTCTGTAATAGCAGGCTGAGTCAGTGGGTGCTACTCTGAAGTGTTTCATTTTTAAAATATTTTTTTTGTGCATAACCCCTGACAAATACCAGCAAGGACAAAGAATCAGATGAATGCACACAGGCTGGATCAAGGGGAAATGTCTCTGAACTGAAAATAGAACGGCTAAATACCGTGTTTTGCACAAGGTTATTTAGCTTACTGCGCTGTGGTAGGAGTTGGTTTGTTTTACAACGATGAAAATCTTTGTCAATCAGATGCCTTTGTCTTTTGTTCTGTGTAAAAACGGGTTAAACTCCCCTGTTTTGCGGATATTGCCTTTCCATTATCGTTCTCTTTATTCCCAGCGCCCTGCTTGTCTCGAAGCTCTCTAGTTCATACACCGTTATTTTATTGCTTCTTAGGTTCTGTATGTAAACTGTAACAAAAACGTCAATGTATACTTTTCTGCTCTTTTAACACTAGCTTACTATTATGTGAATATTGATTATTAAAAGCCATCCTTGTCTCCTCGGTTTCCTTTGTTTAACTTTTCACCTGTAGAAAATAAAAAAGCAAATTGAAACTTCAGTGGGGATTTAGGCAGATTGAAAGTGATTTATTGTGCGATTAAAACGCATCATCTGGCTATTGTTTTTTTCTTTTTACTTAAACCACTTGGATTCGCCTATTATGCTTAAGGGTGGTTAGACGTGTTTTTTCAAATATAGTTACTAGACACCTTATCTAGTAAAGGACACTCAGATTCTACGTCTGCCAAAAAACAGGGCCTTGTAAAATCTATTTTTTTACCCAGCTTTTATCCCCCATTTTGTATAGAGATACCACAGATCTCATCGAAGGAGGTGTTTTAACATAAAAACACACAATTACGTGAGGCTGGAGGAGGGTATTTGACATTGGTTTGATTATGCAACAGGAAAATCCCACACAAATTATGTGAATGTTTATGAATTTATTTTAAATTAACCAAAACCAATTAAATTAAGGTAATTGGGCATAGGAAACAGGGAGGAAAGTGTCCAACTGCCCTGTACTAGTTTTAGGTGAGAGAGCACATTTTCTCCTTTTCCAGATGGTACACATTTTAGCACCGCAACCGTCATCTCCCGGGAATAGTTCAGATCGTATTATTTATGCTCCGATGTCTCCGCTCCGGCTTCCTCTGCAACACCAAACAGGGTTGAAATGTTAGCCAGACCTGCTGGGTTGAGAGCTGTCTGTTCAAGGCCAATAAATACGAAGCGAAACAAATATTCTCGCTCTAGTTTGGGGTTTTTGTTTTGTCGTCTCATTGATCGATCCGATTGACTTGTCAGTAGTATTTTTGCTTACGTTTCTCATGTCTGCGAAATCTGTAGTATGGGTATATTTCTACAGTTTTCTACAGAAGGAAATGTATCGTTTCGTATCTTTCAAAGTGAAAATTTGAGCAAATCTGTATGTCCTTAAAATCTGTTTCACAGGGATCTATATTTATATTTTTTTCTTTAGAAATGTATGCAGAGTATTATATTGTTTTGTAACAATATGTACTATCAGTCGAATTTGTGAGGGATTGCTGGAATGGTTGTTTTCTTCTGCCTAAATACGAGCACGTTTCTAGAAAAGTGCTAAATACCTAAAATGAAAAAAAAAACTAACGTGGGGCAGATGCAATGTTTTATTAAAATTATATATACACAATAAATTTCTCAATTCGATTCAGACACTTCATACTTTAAAAAACACTTGCTGTACATATCAATCATATTATACAGAGGGTATTTTTCCTATACCCTCTGTATAATTCCTAAGTCATAAAAACTTTTCCCCCAATTTTGTAATGCCATACTTCCCCTTTTTGAAGTATGCTCTGTTAAAAAAAAATTGCCCACAACCTTTCTATTTCTTTTCAGTTTTGTTTTGTTTTCTTCATTTTTTATGTCTTTATGAATCATTGGAGTTAAGGGGGTTCTAGATTGTGCTCCATGGACGTGGCTCTCACTTAGAAAGCTTCAGTATTCCTGAGCTGAACTGGAAAGTTATTTCAGTCTGATGGTAATAAAGGTTTCTTCATTTGAGTTGCGTTGCTGTGCTTTTTCACATCTTTCCTCGTGGAATCCCAGGGTGGGATGGAAAGGAATTCACCTACTACTTCATATCTCAGAAGCTAAGCAAGGTTAGGCCTGGCCAGTACTTGGATGAAAGACCTCTAAAGAATAAAAAAGTAGCTGCTGTAAGTGGTGTCAGTTGACCTGTAGGTTGGTGATCTTCCCTCTGCACCATTCATCCATTTTCTAACCACGTCTTCCAATTCCGGGATGCTGGGAAGCCGGAGCGTATCCCAGCAAGCAACAGGCACAAGGCAGGGTACACCCTGGAGGGAACACCAGGGGCCATTTTTCCCACTAGCCAATAAGCCGACTAGTACGTTTATGGACTGTGGCAGGAAGCTGGTGCACCCAGAGGAAACTGGGGAGAACATGCAAACGCCATGCAGATAGCACCTCACATCTGGAATTGATCCCAAGTCCCCCGCAGCTGTCAGGGGTTGCAGTGATGTGGCTGGTTATGACCCTAGCGAGCCTGTGGTAGATTGGCCTACTTCCGCCTGTTATGCCCCCAAGCTCTGGAACTCTCTGCCCAAGGATATCAGTTAGTCTCTAAACTCCTTCAAATCCAGACTCAAAACCTTTTTCTTTAGAAAAGCCTTTACTTAACTGGTTCGATTCTTCACCCCTCTGCTTTTCTTAGTATCACCATCCACGGTCTCCTCTGCATATTGTAATTGGGTTTTATCTTGTGTATTCTTTTTATTTATTGTTGTTGTCATTCTGTAAAGCGCTTTGAGAAGCCACCTTTAAAGGCGCTATATAAAATAAAGTTTATTCTTATTATTAATCCCGGAAAGCTTCCGTAAAGCTCCACAAGTAACCAAATCCCCAAAACGTAAAGCGGTGCCGTAGTCCAGGGATTGCGCAAGGGTTTCGAGAGCCAAAAGACGATTAGGTTTAAAGTGTTTCTTTCCCAAAAAGGTCAAGCGAGGGTTGAGCTCAGAAGAGGGAACCTCAATCATGAGGGGAGACCGAGTGCACTGAAAGGGTATAAATAGGGAAGAGCGTGTGGAATGATAATTGATTAATTCGAGCATGGATGTTTACGGTGAGAGGTGCTCGCGTGCGGTTCATGACAGCAGCAATGTTAACCTCTGACCCCCCTTGCCGTCCTCTGGCCCAAAATGTCCAAAAGCCAGTGACCCAGTATTGTGGCCAAGGGACAGTTTGCAGCAAGAGGCAGAGCTCTTCCAATGAGACAATACAGTGCAACCCTGAGTTCTTGATCATTAAATGTCCCTGCTCCTAAGGGTAAGTATGTTTACCTGACATCTTAGCTGAACTCCTAAATTCCTTGACCTTGCACAATCACCGCCACCTGTATAGTTTCTCCTTTAATTCAATCGGTGAAGCACTTTCCCATTTCTCTCCCTGACCTGCTGTGCAGTGGGGTTAATCCTTTTGGATTAACAGTACTATACTGTATAAATGCAATTAATCATTATAATTATTGAAGTAGCCTTCATTCCTGACACAAGAAGAGCCAAAATATACCATGGTAAGACAGTATGGCGGGGAGGTAGTTATGGAGTGAATGCCAGTAGAAAAGAAAGAATGTGTAAGAATTACACAATTACGATTCCTGACCTAAATGAGAACCATGAGGTGCCAACGATGATTCTGCATAAACAAGTGCAGTTCTTCCTAATGTTTGTGGCATTCAAGGTACAATAGGTCAATAACAGAGCAGATTGCATGACTTAAATTTCACATAGCTATGATGATTATTAATGAGAATTCTGTTTTTATTTCATCACATTCTATTTTTATATGGCCTTTTGGACGTGAGAGGGTTGATCTTACACTGGAGATGTGTCAGTTGCATGTAACAAGATCTTGTTTGTTGCCATAGGTAGCACTGGGTACACTCATACAGTATGTCGTATGTCTCATATCATAAATAAAGTGATGTTCAAAACAGGCAAAGAGTTGTGTGTTCAATTTTTAAAGACTACTGAAATACAAGAACACGTTCTTTCTAAATTGTTTATACTGAAAATTGAATGCTTTAACATTCTGTAGTGGTCGGGAGAGGGTCAATCTAACAAAAGTAAAACCAAGAATATTCATAAAGAATAACATTTTCATTAACTTTCATTAATGACGGTAAACCATGGATCTAACAGTGCCCTTAAAATCCTTTTATCGCGTTTCAAATTAAAAACCTTAGTTCCTGAAATGGATAAACTGGGAGAACAATGATGAGCTTTTGAGTTGTTTTCCAATCATTAACAACGTTGTTTGTAAAAGTAGCTGCAATTATCTAGTTTATCGTCAGAGGAAGCACATCGTAAAAAGAAATACACAGAGTGTTCATTAAAAGGGATTTTGCGAAATAGTGTAGATAAATTTGCAGTTCTTGAGTTGCTCTTTCTCTTTAAATGGTTTCAAGAACCCTGTGTCGTCACGGATTACGTACATTGTAAGGCGGAGACTACGTTTGAAGTACGCGCGGGTGAGTGGTTGCAAAGAGAATGGTTGGGAGAGCTTCCGTAAACAACGTTTCTCCTACGCTGACTGCGCAAACATAAATAGTTGGTTGAATAAGATTGTACGTCTAAATGCGTAGAATGTTTAGAGAATAGTACTTAAGTAAATGGAAAATGGCTGCGGTAAAGATGTTAGCTATACTATTTTTAAACATTTAAGTAGTGTTTACTTGTAACTTCACCGTTTATTTCTTAGACTTTTTGTCAATTATTATTCGTGGATTTGTTGGCTTGTGAAAAAAACGCTTACGGTCTTCCGGTTTACAATCTAGTAAGTATATGAACACCGAGAACTGTCAGAATGTATGCATGCGAATTAAAACATAAATATATAATTTATTTCAGTAATTTTATGGGATAAGTAAAACCGTATCACTCGTAAAAATACAGTTTCGTTCAATTAGGCCTTGCTTTAATAGTTAAAGTGTAACACTGTCGCATATTATATGTTTAACTTGCTAATTTCCTTATTTTTCAATGGAATCATTGGTTACAATTCTATTTACTGGTTCAGATATAGGTTCAACTGGCGTCAGTGGAAATTGGTGAAATACTGTTGAAACACGTTTCAGTCCAGATTACAAATAAAGACACAGCTGATCTCGCTTTACACTTTTTTCCCTCTGATTTTGTTGATTTAAAAAAGGATTAATCATTACCCGGTCTACTTTGCTTTTGTAAATTGTAGGATTGTTGAGATGTCCGTGCACTATTGTGCACTAGTGATATTGGAATGTGAGTACTAAACAAGAATGTTCACTAACAAGAAGGGCCATTCAACCCATCTGCTGTAGCTCGTTTGTCTTTTAATAGCCATTTGCTCCTGTATACTCAAATTCAAATATATTGTCTCTTTTACTAAAATAAATGTGATGGGAGGAAGCAGTCAAGGTTAAAACCACACTCTTCTTAATGGGATGTTTAATATAGAAATCATACCGAATTCAAGTGTTGAGTGGTTCAGTATGTATCAGATTTCAGTTCAAGCTTGATTATTTCCTTGTGGAAGTTTGTTTTATGGCAATACATCACCAGCAAAGAGTTCAGGACAGCAGTGTTTTTGAGAAGATAAGAATTATTTTTCATTGTGTTATACTGTTTATGTTACATTGTATAGAATTCTACAGTGTTAAATATTTGTTGAAATATAACCATTTTTATTATAAATACTGTATAGAATAGTGTTAATTAAAAATATGTATGTTACAAGGAAGAGGAGGATGTCAGCTATTTTTCTTCTCTTCAGGTCAATGTGAAGAATGCCGATTCGAGCTTATTGTACGATCTGCTCGGACTTTTTTGATCACTCTAAAGATGTGGCAGCCATCCATTGTGGGCACACGTTCCACTATGATTGGTAAGTCTGCACAGCTAATGCCCAGCTTTCGATATAGCCGTTTTAGCCATCAGAAATGAGGAGTTAAGAATATGTGGTCTGTAAAAGTTCACTTTTTTTTTCTTCTTTTTTGCTACCGTCATAGCTTGACCACAAAATCCGTACCTTTACTTTTTTTGAAGCGCACTTGGGAAATGCTTTACGGTGCGGTGTTTTAGCTGGTACCTACCAGTGTGATTCTTGACCATACTGTATCTAAGTCGAGATCATCACCTTTTTTAGTGATGAATGTGTCCAAACACAGCAATACATTATCTCTCCATTTGCAGTCTTCTTCAGTGGTTCCAGTCTGCACCATCGAAGACCTGCCCACAGTGCAGAAAGCAGGTATGTGTAACTCTTGCTCGCTGTGGGGCTCCTTTAACTTATTTCTTGAAAGAGGCCTCCAGAGATTTACTTTTAGTTGGGTATTGCATCAGTGTGCACTTCTAGCTGCACTAGGGTGCTCTGTAGTATTTAAATCATGTTTTCTACTGTAGCTTAGTATCTGTTTGAGATATGTGTTACTTAGATCCCTGCCTCCTCTTATGAGACTCTGTGCTAAAATATGTCTTTTAGCAGATTTTCTCAACTTGGTCTTTGTTTCAGGTTAGAAACCTTATGGTTACATCTTGATTATCTGGTATTGGTTAGTCATGTTTGCACTTGCACTGACCTCTTCCATCGGTGAAATGTGCGTGACATACCTGTTCCCATGTGTATTGATGCAGCTCTTCCATTTTGCTTCAGGTCAGCACCAAGCACATCATTAACAAGCTGTTCTTTGATGTGGGAGGTGAGGAGGATAGTGCCCGTGTGGACCCTGAGAGTTTACAGGTATGACTCATCAGTGTTTGCTCTGCAGTTTATGACTGCAGGCTAATGTACTGTAGTCCTCTTGCAAAAGCCAAGCCAGTCTTCTTGTTAAATGGAGTCATTTTTAATTTCAACTTTTTATTTACCTTGCATTTAAAAAGGAAACAAAAATGCCTCAACTTCAGATAAAAATAAAAACAGATAAACTGATTAAAATAAACTGTACTTTGAATAGAAAATGGCTTTAAGTTGCAAATTGCAAAGCACATTTTCTTTGCAGTAGGTTTGTAGAAGATTCCTCCTTCTTTTTCATTTATAATGTTTTGTGGAGCCGTCTCATTTATGCATACCTTCCAGTAAGATCTCTGATAGCAGGAGAGATTCTGAAAGAATTGTCACCGGTCTGTATTTTGCTCTGAGAGATGTCTTCCCATTTTGAATGAGCCCATCTCCATATTGGCTACATGAATGGGCACAAGAGGGTTTTTTTATATTCTCGTGCAAAGTGTAGTTTATTGCACAAAGGAGTCTATAGAGTATTTGTCTGCCACTATATTAAGGTATAGTTGAGATATTGTTGCAGCTATAGGTGACTAGGAAGTGTCTCTTAAAGTTTAGATAAAGTGTGTAACACCTGACAGTAGAAACATTTCCAGGTCCAAAGCAAAGGGGATGTTTGCTGAGATGTATGGGGTCCAGATCCTGTGATCAAAAGCAATTTTTGGGATCTTCTTTGGTATTTTGTTCGTCTGCCTGGATAAAGGCTGGTTCAAGTTTCTTGCCTGAGTTACGTGTCTTGGCTCAGCTCTGCAGGAGCTGCCAGTCTCCCAGGGGAGTGGGGCTTTTGACAGCTTTCAGCGGTAGAAAGCAGCGTACCTATTGCCCAGCCTCTGGGTTTTTTAGTTTATAGTCAGTGATTGAAGTGGTTTGTTTTATATCTCAGGTATTGGTGTAGAATGTTCCACACAACCTCAAGGATTGTCTGCATTGGATTTGCTTTCAAGATCTTGTTAATATAATTTGTATAAGATAAAGAGGAAGATGGGTTTAAATAATAAACTTATGTTTTAGGCAAAATCTCAAAAATCAATCCTTATCATGCTGTTCACACAGTGCTTCATTTGTAGACCATTTTAAATGTTTTTTTATGTTTATGTATTTTCGTCTTTTTGTGCTGGTGTTTTGTGTGGTTCCTGAACATAATGTGATTAAGTGTATGTCCTGTGTTTTATTTTTCAGAATGAACTGGACAAATTTAAAGCCCTTCTAAGTGTAAAAGGTAATGTGAAGATTGTGTACTTCTCTAGACATGGGTTATTAGAAGTTAGATTTTACAGTCTAACCTTAGAATGCAGGTTTATTTTCCAGTCATTTCTAATTGCTTGGGACAGATGTGCCCTGTTCCTTTGGCTTGCTCCATGTGTGGAAGCCCAAGTTTGGAGCCCCCCCCTTTTTTTTTAGACTATCCAAAACAATAGGTCAATAAAACATATAACAATTTTCTAATCGCTTCATCCGAATTAGTGTCGTGGACTGTGGGAGGGAAGGAGAGAACATAGAAACTTCCCCCCTCAGGGACAATAATGACAATAATCCACATTGTTAGTTTTAAATGATCTTAAAGAAAAGAGCTAAAGAAATAACATTGCATCAGAAATCACACATGAGGAAAAAACAGTTTAGTGAGAAAGAGCTGTAAAGTCCACACATTTATCTAAAGATGATAGGTGTTCTAGCTATGGTTCTGTGTTGCAGAGAAGGACAGGAAAGGACTTCAGAAAGTGATCGAGGCTTTGCGGGAGACAGTGGGACGACTGAATATAGATCTGGAATGTGTCAAGAAGGAGCTTAGTGAGAAGGACATGCTATGTGCTGCACTCAGGGTAAGTGTCAGCTTTTGACAGTTATGTTACACGTCAAAAAAAGTAAATATATGGCTTTTTTCTTTCTTTGTAATGCTAGTTTTTCTTATTTTGAGGATCACAGTAGATATTAATTTATCTCTCAGGAAAGTTGTACAATGCAGTTTGTAAAAAAAGAATCAAGTGCACACTTCTTGACTTCAAGTGTTGTGACTGTTCTTCTTCTGTTGTCTTTATCAGTAAACATCTTGCTAGTCTTAGTAATAAACCCAACGATTAGATTTTCTTTAGGATTCAATTGAAAATACTTACCGGCAGATTAAAGTGAAGACTGATTTACACTGTTCTGCGTTCAGAAACAGATGAAGTTTTTGGAGAACCAACAAAGTGAAACACAGTCTGCAAAAGAGGAGGCACGCCGTCTGAGGACTAAGATGAAAACATACGAGAGGTATGAGTACTAAGCTCCTCCCTCAGTTGCAGAACACAGTGGCCTTCTGTGACATATTCAATAATGCTCAGGGCAGTAACACTTTCAGAAAGCAGCCATATCACTCTGCAACTCACAACTGGCAACCCACTGAAGCTTAGCAGGTGTGAGCCTGGTCAGTACCTGGATGGGAGACCTCATCGGGAAAACTAAGGTTGCTGCAGGAAGAGGTGTTAGTGGGGCCAGCAGGGGGCCCTGTGGTCCATGTGGGGCCTAGTGCTCCAGGATAGTGACGGGGACACTATACTGTAAACAGGTGCCGTCCTTCAGATGAGATGTAAAACCGAGGTCCTGACTCTCTGTGGTCATTAAAAATCCCAGGGCGTTTCTCGAAAAGAGTAAGTAGTTTAGCACTGGCATCCTGGCCAAATTTCCCATTGGTCGTTACCAATCTTGACCTCCATAATCCGCATCTATGAATTGGCTTCATTACGGTGTTCTCCTCCCCACTGAAAGCTGATGTGTGGTGAGCGTTCTGGTGGATGCTGCACATTGGTGGTGGGGGGGGGGAGTCCCCATTACCTGTAAAGCGCTTTGAGTAGAGTGTCCAGAAAAGCGCTATATAAGTATAAGCATTAATATATTATAAGTGTAATTATTATTAGAAACCCATCTTGGTGGAGGCCTATTTATGTTATCTTGCCTGGTAAATAATGGCAAGGTAATATGATGATACCTTAAGCATCAGTGCAGTGAACTAACAGGCCTAAAGGTGGAAAGAACTCAGGTAACGCATTTTGTTCACAATGGTGTTATGACTCTGAATGATGTTAGGTGCGCTGCATGCAAATTGAGTGAGATTAGATTAAAATAATTACCATGTGTCACCTGCTGGGAAAATGCAGATAGCAGGTATTTGATTTCTTCCATCCATCTATTTTTAAGCTGTTTCTTCCAATTTAGAGGCGCAGGTATCTGGAGCCTATCCTGACAAGCAAGGCAGGGTACACCCTGGACAAGGCACCAGTCCATCGCATAGCACACATCGATATATACGCACACATCCAGAATCCAGTTAAAGGGGAACTAAAGTCCCAATTTCTCAGACCAGTTATTAAATCTCGGTTAAAAAAAAAATTAACTTTAAAGAAAAAAAAATAAAAATTCAGCACAAAATCGTGAGCTTCGTGAAAGTACTGTAAGTCGGCATGTTGTCACAAACTCGCATTCGAGTTTCTACGAATTGCGATATGGTTCACCTCCTCCTGCTCACTAGTCTCCGTAGTGACCAACGTAATGTGATGAGCGAGCAAATAAAAATAAATTGTGCAGCAGGGATTTCACCACAGAAATGTTCCAACGTGAACTGCATGCAGAGTTACCAAGTAAGTAGAAACTTACAAAACCATGCTGAAATCAAAAGCAATAATTCTATTGGTTTTAAGGAGAAGCCTGCTTGTTTCCAATGACGTGCGACCGCACACGTCAATGGACATTTTGTTGCCTCGTTCTGAATCGCAGAACATTGCGCTGCGATTACAAGATACTTTGTATATTTTGCTTTTATTGTGGTTTAAAACACTGATCCGTGCTGATTCTTTCTAACCCTGAAATAAGAAAATAACTTTGCAGTTCCCCTTTAACCTATCAGTATGTTTGTGGACTGGGAGCACCCGGAGGAAACCCACATGAATGTGGGGAGAACATGCAGAGCCCCAGAACCAGAATTGAACCCAGGGCCCTCCGTACTGAGAGGCAGCAATGTTAATCACTGTGTCACTGTGCCACTTTTTGCTTTCTTATTGTTACTTTTCTAATGTATTATTCATATGCAGTCCGTGAAACACTTCCAGTCATATTGTAAATCCATTGTCCAAGGCATGAGAAGGGAACTCCAAAAGAGTGAAGTCCTTGAAAACTCCTGCTAACCCCAGTGTGTGTGTCTGTCTATCTATCCATAGCCTGGACCTTCTTCTGCAGGGCCAGCGCTCAGAGGTGGAGGCCATGATTAGAGACATGGGAGTTGGCCAGGCAGCTGTTGAACAGCTCTCCATCTTCTGCATTTCCCTCAAGAAGTAAGGGCTGACCTCTTCCTAAAGATCCATTTTGAGCTTATAAAGGCATCGTATCACACAATGTTTCAATTAAATCAAAGCTTCAACCAGCCCGTGTTTAATCAAAAGTATTTCATGATGGTTTTCTGTTTGCCAAATGCTGTTCTTTTTTTTTCTCAATTGTAAACCTACTTTTAATCTTATACTGTACTGTGCATTGCAGCTGGTGAAACTGTTGGAAGAGTTCAATGAACCAAATCACTCACCATCTGAAAGATGTTATGGAAAAAATCTATAAGGTTTTCAGATAAACTATTACTGTACTGGTCTCTTTTTTTCCATACTTTTACATTGAGATGATTGTTTGCCTAAAACATTTGCTTCTCAGTCATTGCAATGTTTTGGGAAATAATTGTTGTGCACAAGCTGAAACCCTCAGTACCTGGATTTATTAACATGTCGTTAGATCCATAAATGTATTTATTTATTGTATTTTAAGATATTGCTTTAACACACATGGCTACACGTTTTTATGTAAAATGCATTTCTCTGAAATCTTGTTTCTAATTGTATGGCTTTCTCCAGAGAATATGAAAACCTGAAGATAAGTAACAAGACGTCAAATGAGATGTGTGAAAAACTCAAAAGGGAGGTTTTTGTATCCAACAACAAGGTAACTGCTAATTGATTTTTTTTTAAATCTTAAAACATTTTTGAAGTATTTGGTCCTTAGACCTCTGTGTCTTACTACGATGTGGATGGATGCTCTTCGAAATCTATATTAATGAGAATATGGACAAAATCCAGATCTGTGAGACACTTTTGGCAAAACCGTAATTTTGTCATTGAAAGACGGATGAATCCGATGTAAACATGTACATTTTTTTGCAATACAGTGGGGCTTCACTGACAGTAATTGAGAAGATTTACTTTTTAATGTACATTATGTACGTTGTTCATCATTTGATAAAAAATTGAATATACTATTAGTCATTCCTGTCATTGGAACATCAGTTTTAATACTGTCTAAAACCAGTCTACTGAATAAGATATTTTCTTTATAATTATTCATATTGAAATCCGAGCACATTTAAAATCTTTTTCTTCCTTGGATTTTTGATCAAAGTATGTCGGCTTTGAAAAATTGCCCGAAGCTACTTTATGAAGTGGTAAAGTCGTAGTTAATTGGATTCTGGCTATTTTTTCCTAAACCAGTCATTGTTAAAGCAGAGGATCCACCTTAGTTCCTAGTGAAGCACAGTACCCACAAGAGATCAGTTAGAGTATTCTTTAAAGTATTGCTTTACCAACTGATACAAGGGGAAATTTAGGGAGACCAGAATATGGAACCTCGGAGTGAAATTTAGGACAAGACACTGAGGTTACACGCTTGTCACTGCTGCCAGTCAGGATTTTTTTTAAGACCAAGGCAAGTCTTTAACATTTCAGCAGAGGGCTGGCACCACCTATTGTACATCACATCATCATTACATCGCTTTCAGAAACCACTTATCCAGTTAAGGGTTGCCTACCCTGTATACATTATTGTGTATTTTGTGGTCCAAGGGAAGAGCATCATCCCTTTACTAACTAGGCCCTGCCTTATTTATTTATTGAAACCTAAGATCACACAAGTACCTGATAATGCTGCTGTCAACTGCAATTTGACTAAAAATCGGTAAGGACTTGAACAGCTACTGTTAAAACTGCATTGGGAAAGCGGTAAAGTCAATTTAAACTGAATATCTTTTTGTGTTTTTATAGTGTTCATTGGATGCTTTGTATTTGAGGAGCAAAAACCCCTGAAAATCAAAATTCAGAAGCTATACTTCATATTTGTGGAATGCATTGTTGAAAATACTGATTTCTTTGTGAAATGTTTTTGTCAATCTAGATCTAAACACTTTTTTTATTTAAAAAAACAAAAATTCAGAATTGCAAAATGAAAAAAGGATTTCATATTTCAGCCTATGTTCTTTGCCAATGAAATTTTATAATCAGATGTGTGTTTATGAGTCCTTTATTATAATGAATGTTTACAGTCTTTGGGAGGGAATTTTCAGTGGTCACAGCAAATTTTTCTACATCTCTGTAACACAAAGTGGAGAACGTGAGAGTATTGCTGAAGTCTTATTACCGCTTTTGGGACCACGATACAGGTCTCAAAACAGATGATAGATTTGCAGATAGTGTTAGAATTCAATGCCTTGGTGAGGTGGCTGAAGAAAACAATGCATAAAAATTGACCTTGATCTGTATCCAGTTGCAGAAATCCGCCCTGCAGGTGAGCCGCACAAAGGAAGAATTGAACGCTGCCCAAGAGGATCTGAAGAATGCTGACAAGCAAATCAGTGTATGCACCTTTCTGTTCTGATTTTCCACATTTTTATTAATATTACAAACCTGTATAAATATGCTAGCCTGCAGAACACCTGTCTGCCTAAATCTATTTGTTTAGTGATAAAGCTTTCACTTATTTCCCACAAGCTTTCTCTCAACACATCTAAATTGAAGCCCTGACTTTTACCTTGCCTTTTACTCTATCACCTTCTACATATCTTGCTTCATGCGGAATAAATGTTATCTTTGAATATCTAAAGTGTTTTTGTGTTACGCTCGACCACATGCTCACAAAACTCCTAATCCTGTCCCCGTGCTGTGCTATTGATTTCATATTTGGAAGAGTGTAATGCTATACAGAATTACTGGTGGGATGCACTGGCCCATTATTTGTAATTTCAGAGTCTTCAAAAGAAGGTGGAATTCCTGCAGAAGGCTCTGAGCACGCCGTCTCGCACCAATGAAGCAATTAGTCGCATGGTCTTTGAAAGGTCAGTGAGTACCTGGCTACAATACAATTAGAAACACATTATGCTATTAACACTTACACCACGGACGTAGGTATTATTGAAACATATCAGCTGTTTCAGTGTTCTTTTTCAAGACTACATTATTGGCTAACTTTCTTCTTTTTTATAAAGAGTGCAGTATATATTGAGGAAATATCCTATGGTATTACAGTATAAGCAGCCTTAGAAAGGTCAGCTTGTAGGTTTTAGATTTTAAGCATTTCATTGTTCATAGCCTAAACGGGTTCTTATGCATTTCTGGCAGCCCTGCTCCTTTGGAACTGAAACAGCCTCGTCTACATCAGCCAGAGGACAGTCAGGATGTGGATCTCAGCATAACCTTTGACATTGAAACTCCTGAACAGCAGGAAAAGAAGAGTATCCCAGTCCCATCCAAGAAGATGAGGCTAGAGCCTGCTGAGTGAGTACTGCCCGTCTTGTAAATAGTCATTACACAGCTATTTTCAGGATAGGTGTGTGGCTGCCATCTTGGATTATACATTTTTGCCTTAAAATCTAAAAAAAAAAGGAGGACTAAATGAGCTGAAATTTATAAAGTGCATTATTAAATTAGCACATTTAGTTTTTGATTTATCCAATGTCAAATTCAAGACTTCCAAACAAAATCCTAAAGAGTAGCTCTGGATCTCGTAAATCTTCAATACTTGTTAAGATATTTGTAGTCTTTACCTATTAGGTAGGAGTATTGTATAAAATATAACACACTTTTATTATTGTATATGCATTACTAGACAAGTCTAGAAATACAGAAAAACTAGAATACTGTTAACCTGCCAAAACCTTCCTTAGTTATCTATACAGTCTCAAGTTCTCCACACAATTTGTTTGTATTTTCAAGATGCAATAATGTGTCATTCAACTGACGTTTATTTAGGTGACCTTGGCTACAGACATGCAAATTCCACATGCTGATGGAAAGGAATATACATGTATGATCTATCAAATTAGTTTGTATTTTTTTTGTTTTGGAATGGTTCTGATGCACCAGGTTTAATTAGCATATTTAGCAATCTTTGCTAATGCTCAGGAAACACTTCATGAATAATTCATAAACCGTTTTTGATTTTAAGTTATTTTAATGTTTCCCTGTAGGTCACCAACATTAAGACATATTGGCAACTGTTCAACGGAAAAGAAGGTAATGAAGACAAGAGTATTTTCTCTGGAAGCTATTTTAAATTAAATGCTAGGTTGCTTTAGGAACAAGTAGTCCAAACATAGTCTAGCATGTGCAGCCCATATTACTGGTTCTTCAGATCTAATTTTGGGTCGGTATTGTTATACAGTAGGTGTTTTAGATGAAGCTAGTCATGTGGTCCACTGTGCCTCACAACAGGTGTGGGTATGTTTGTATTTCAGAATTCCAGAGCTCGGGATGAAGAGGAAATTTCCTTGGCACCTTTGCTTTATAATTCGCTGCTTTTCAGGAAGAAAACCTTTGGAAGCATGCTGGACCCCCAGAGGACCAAAGTGGGCACTGTAAGATCCTGGCCTGATTTGATTACTCATGTACAGTTTCTAACCTCTTGCCATTTTGAACATGAAGTCATTTCTTTTTCTTTGTGTTTTAATAGTCTTTCTATATCAGTAATTTTAAATTTCAGACTTTTTAGTTTACTATTTAAGGACTAGAGTATGTTTATGCTGTTTAAAAGAAGTATTATTTTTAATGTCTCAAGGGTTAGATGAGACACATTTTTTCTTCTTTTTTAGGTAAGGACTGGTTTTGATGGACTTGGAGGAAGAACTAAATTTATTCAACCTGTATCCTTTCAATTTTTCTCTTGCCTGTAGTGTATTATTAGGCCAGTATAAATGTTACACGTTTCCTAGGGCATTGGAAGTCTGTATGAATGGATCTTAAATGTATAAAGTTGCTGAAAATTTCAAAAACTAATATTTAAAACACATTTTGTAAGAGAAGAAATACTTGAACAAAGATTTTCTCATTTGAAGTGTACTTTTTCTAAGTGTGTGGCATTAAAGTTGTATGACTCTTAAGGAAGCTTACACACACTGTATGTCAGGATGGTTGTTTTTAGTACCGTCAAATATTAATGTTGTGTTTCTGAAAAATAAGTGATGGCACTTGTGTTACGTGCAGGAGGTCTGCAGAGAGATCAGATAACTGATGTGTGCTGGCTTTTCAGGCAGAAGATTTCTTTTTTTCTTTAACCTCACTCCTTCCAGTCACCCCTGTCAGAAATCCGTCCTCTCATGATGAAAGCAAAGCGGAAAAAAGTGAGCAGGCCGAGCAGCAGCAGGTCTGCTTCCAACCTGCTGAAACTGGACAGCTTTCTGGAATGAAGCACACTGTGTTCCCAGGAGTCAGAGGTCACGGGAATGTACAGAACGGGAGTAGATGAGCCTGCTTTGCCTATCGAAAAATAAACTATTGCTATTGTGCTTAACAGGACCTTGTCAGCTCCTTGAACAGACACCTTGAAGTTTTTGAAACCGATGCAGCATACTCTCTACCAACTGAGCAACGCAGCACAAACAAGGCAGGTTTTGAAATGGTTGGCGTACTCACCAGTATCACCTATGTTTTCTGTTTTTTGCTATAGCCCACAGATCAGTGAGACCAACGATCTCACATTCTTGCATAAGCACCTGCAAAGAATGGATCAGCAGTTCCACAAGTGTATCTGGGGATGCTGAGACAGACAAAATAGTGTGGTGAATCCTTACCTCAGTCTCTTCAACCTAGGGGGAACTTGAATGGGCATTTTCTGTGTTTTGTGTATATATGGCCTGTAAAAGTTTGTGTTGGTTACATTGCTGAGTGCACTCTTAACCTGTGGCTGTCTGACATTCGCTTTATGTTAGATGCTTCTTTTATGAAAAGTAATAAACACAAATTCAGTTTCAAGTCTGTCTCGTATATTTTCATGCTAGCGAAAGCAGTATCTATCTTTTGGCTGTGGTTAGATAGTTGCAAGGAGTGCATCGTATATTATAGTACAAAAATATTTGATTCTTAACTACTATTAACCATTCTGAATTTCATATGGCTATTGTTTATTAAAGGTTTGGTCTTGCTAAATGATGTTCACTGAAGAATACTAGTCTTTTTCCTACTGATACCATGGGTTATCAGCTGCTCAGTGTGCATCAGTGCCATTACCCCGATGAACAGATGCACATCAGTTCTAATGCTGTTGACTTGTTGCTATTTACTGTGGAAAATAAGTTACAAAAGTTACTCCTTAAAACTTGCTCCTAGCCTCATAACTCTTGAAGTTTTTGTCACTTAAGAGTGACTATAGCCAATAATCAGCACAGTGTTCCTACCGGAAATAAAGCAAAACCTAGACCAAGATGTTTAAGCTAAAATGTAGATCTAAATTAATTGCCGTTATATTCGGAAGAGATTTGAAAGTACTATGTGATGGGTCTCCTAGAGGACAAACCAGTTTCCTCTGTAATTCTGGAGGACAGTTCTCTCCTGGGTTGCTTTCTGAGCTCTTTAATAATCCACTTAATCCACTAATGGAACAAGTAGAGGTGAATTCCACAGGTTGTTTTGCAAGTAATGACTATGGAGTCATCTTCAGCTGTCGGTGAACATGATATTCAATGGAATGAAGACCAAAAGATGATCAAGTTCAAATAGGTAGCCGTGTCAGAATGCATAGGCTGTAAAGGGACAGATGAAGATGTATTCCATGCTGAAAAGAAACCCAATGTTTCTGCCGTGAAGTCTCCTTCAGGTGTCTTTCGAAGAAGGCTCCGAAAGATGAACAAGAGTACTAGAGTGCAAGGGCTCTAGCGTACAGGATTTGCAGGTTACCCAGAATTTGCATTGTTAATTAGTGGTATTTTTAGATAATCTCTTAATAGGTAATGCTAAAAATAGTCTACATACCCTTGTTTTCGTTTTAATTTTCCTGTTTGTTTTTATTTTTTACTGTATGTTTACAATTAAACTTTTTTTTCTTTATTCAACATGGACCTTATATGTGCTAGATATATATTTTTATAATGCACGTATTCTCGTGTGACAGGATAACAATCTGAATTTAAAATGGTGTGCAATCCTCATTATTAAGTATTGCAGATCTGCTCGTCTCTTACAAGGGTTTAGTAAAGCTTAAAGTGTAAAGGTTATAAGATTTTCTTTTTTGTGTCGAAGAAGCAACTATTTGAAAATAATACTGGGTGCTGAAGTGGCATTGGTAATGTAAGCGGTCTGATTGCACGTGTTTTCAAATAAATATTAATACCTCATATTTCTGCTCGTATATTGCGGTTTTCAGTAATTGAATATTTTTCAGCAGAAACAATACAAAATAACCTTTCACCTTGAAAACAACCAACTGTGAAGTATTTCAGGTGGGTAGCTGCGTCAGCATGCGTAGGCTGCAAAGGAACAATAGGTTTATTCCATGCTGAAAAAAGAGAACAAAACGTTTCGGCCGTGGAGCCTTCTTCAGGACTGAAGAAGGCTCCACGGCCGAAACGTTTTGTTCTCTTCTTTTGTTCTCTTCTTTTTTTCAGCATGGAATAAACCTCTTACTTGTTCCTTTGCAACTATGAAGTATTGTGTCTATCCTGTAGAGGACGTGCATAATTGCTTAAATCAGCGGAGTCGGTTTCACCAAAAATGGGAGCGTTGCTGGCATCAAACCTTGCTACAGGAACTCGGAACTGCACATATGAATCTCTTTCTTTCTGAAGGCGTTTTGCGAAACACGTTTAAACTTTTTTTGGATAGCACGATATTGAGCAGAACGCGTTAATGCTGAGTGTCTTAAAAAAACAGCAACATTAAAAACAGTTTGACATAAAAATAGCCGAGTTATTTCCTAACACTCGAAAGCAGTGATCTACAACAAACTCAGAATTCAAGCTTTTATAAAACCAGTGAACGTTAGAAAGGGATAATAAGCAAAACGGGAAAAGGATTTGAGCACATTTGCCGGTAAAGGTTTCTGAGGGGGAAATCAGCTGGTTCTTAGGAAAGCGAAAGTGAAAATTATTTCTCTATACTGCTAGTGCTATACTGTGCAGGGTCCCTTTTCATTAAAAAAAATCGCATTTTTTACTTTTATCAGTGTACTCTTGCAATTTGGTGAACGGGTGAGTCTTATTCATCTCTCTTGACCGTATTTCGTGAGACTGAATGACAGATGGAAAATGCCGATAAACCCTTGAAGACTGAGTGTCAGTATATTTAACCTTTGGGTGACCAAACGGAATTTTGCATAGTTCCTGTACTGATAATGATGGTTTTTTTTTTCAATTTCTGTGCTGAACTGTCAGTGCCAAATACGGTATTATTATGTAGTTTAACCACGGATCGGTGGGTTTCTATGTTACTAGTACTTGTTGTAATCGTTCCTTACTCTACTGCATAGACCATTTGATTCAGAAATATTCAGTATTTCAGTCTCTCAGGTATTTTTTCTTTCTGTGCAAGACATAAATCTCCGTTAAAACAAAAAAATATATATATAGGCCAAGTAACACTAGATAAAACTTCATATATTACAGAAATGTCATCAATCTCAGAAATAGACGAAAGTCTGTATTCTCGGCAGCTGTGAGTATTACTACGATTCTGTTTACATTATTTTTATGCTTTTATACATATAAATATATACACCTTTCTTATTAAATATAGTCTGTTTTCTAGATAAGTTGTTCTTTGAGAATGTCTGTTCACATTTTGCCAAGGAGCACCGAAAACGTCGCATTTTAATTGTAATTTGGTTTTTAAAAAACTTTAGAAGGGTACATTCACATTTGTTTAATTCAAACAATTTATCAAGAAATTATTCAAATAACCTGACAATTCACAAGTCACTGACAAGTGAGCTTTCAATTTCATTTTCACCAAGAACTTTCAGTTTTATTCAGGTGTGACTTGTGTGTATGTGTTGAATAGGCAATCAAGAAAAAGGACGTTCATGCAACTATTCATTAAGTTTCAGTCAAATCTCTGTACTGACTTCACAAGTTTATTGAATTCATCTTGTGTACATTTCCATTGTGAATGGAACTGGCAAAAGAATGACATAATTTTAGCCCTTCTTAAACTGATCTCTCATTGCAGCAGGCTTTTATTAAGCTTATCTTAATATGTTGTGACCTAGTCGAATCTAGTATGAAGTACTTTCTGAAATGTACTCAGTGCAGATGTGTCTCTGGGTATTAACTTTTTTCCCCTGACAGGTATGTGTTAGGACACGAGGCCATGCTGCGCATGAAGGAGGCTAATGTGCTAATCTCGGGGATGAAGGGTCTAGGAGTGGAGATTGCCAAGAATGTCATCCTGGCAGGAGTCAAGTCTGTCACTATCCAGGATGAGGGCATCACTGAGTGGGCTGACCTGTCCTCGCAGGTAGAGTGCTGCAGTACTTTGTGCTGCAGTTTGATGTGTGCTCCGTTTCAGCCTTCTCTGGTCAATTACAGTGTACTGTGTGATTGCAGTTGCATATTGAGGTGCCCTGTTACAACAAACATTTATTGTCCTTCTTTTGGAATAAGTTCTTCAGCAAATATCTTATCTAGCAGAGACGTGTTCGCTGTTGGAAACTGTCTCTGAAGGTGGCACATACTGTTGGGAAGACAGTTGTTTGTAGTCCAGTTTTATTCCACTGGAATGTATCTAATTACAAATGTACAGACTGTAAACATGTGGTATGGTAGTTTGAAGTGCTGTGTCCCAATGCTGGGGCCCTGGATTTAATTCTAAACCTGGGGTGCTGTCTGTGTGGAGTTTGTGTGTTCATGTGGGTTTCCTGTGTTCCTGTGTTCATGTGGGTTTCTACTCGGTGCTCTGGTTTTCCCCCACAGTCTAAAGACATTCTAGTAGGTTAATAGGCTTCTGGGAAAATTGCCTTTTCATGTGCGTGAGTGTCTGTCCTGTGAGGGACTAGCGTCAAGTCCAGGGTGTATCCTGCCTCGCACCTGTTGCTTGGTGGGATAACCTCCAGCTCGCCCCCCCGATCCTGAGCCAGAAGAAGTGGTTAGAAAATACATGGATGAAAGACAATGTTAAGACTGTTGTTTCCCCCACTGTCCAACAAAGTTGCTGTTCTGTGACATAACCTTTGATCTTTCAGTTCTATCTGCGGGAGAGTGATGTCGGTCAGAACCGGGCCCAGTCCTGTGAGAACCAGCTGTCAGAGCTCAATTCCTATGTCAGAGTGTCCTCCCATATAGGACCGCTCTCAGAGGACCTCCTGGCCCAGTTCCAGGTATATCCATGACCACTGAAGGAGAAACAGGCCTTTTTGATTTTTTTTTCTTAGCCCAATACTATAAAAAGCATACAAAAGTTTAAAAATCAGCTTCAAAACTATATTGCCCTGCTTAAGGTGTATCTGAACCTAAACAAATGGTAAAGCTTAAGCTGTTCTGTCTGGGTGCCTTAGGACTGTGAGTGTATTTACAGTATATGAAGAGCTGTAAGTGAAGTGCCAATTTTGGACAGCAGGTGGGGCTAGAGGATCAGAGCACAGTGCATACAGTAGCAGCACTGTGCTTCTGTGAATGAATTCCCCTGTTGAAAATGGTATGGCAGTTAAGAATTGAGAAGCAGGTTCATTGTACAGGGCACAGAAGTGAATCCTAGAAAGTTGCCTCTATAATATTAGTTTAAAAGGATAAAAAAAGCCATGAGAAGGTTTAAACTTTCAGCCTCCAAACCTGAGTCAGTAAAGTCACACAGGACGTATTCTCAGAATCATGACTTTTCTTGTTTAATTATCCTCAGTCAGGTTATCTGTTCCCTTTTTTAAAAAGTGTGTGAGGGATGGCTGGTATTTCAGTGACGAGTACAACAGTACAGTGCTGAAGTAGTATTCTAAAAAGCCCCCTTATCTTTGGCAGGTGGTGGTCCTCACCAATTCCTGTTTGGAGGAACAGCTTCACATTGGGAGTTTCTGTCACTCAAATGGCATTAAATACATTGTAGCAGATACCAAAGGCCTGTGTGGGTAAGGACGATGTTAGTCATTGTCTTTTTATTATTGCTTATAATACAAACCCATAACCTCATTCCACAAACCTGAAACAGGTAAGCTTTAACACAAATTCTAACTATAAATTAACTAAAAATTATGGAGGTACACATGCATTCAACATGCTGAATTTACTGTAATTTCTCAGTCTCTGGATTCCTCATAACAAAGGAGACTTTTCTTCACCTAAGTCAAATCTGCTTAAGGAGGACTGAAGGTAACTTGAATTTTGATAGTTTGTTCAACAAGTGATGGCTTTAATATTATCGGAATGGACTGTCTGTTTGATACAGCTTTTTAAATACCCTTACAATTAAATATTGTAACTGTTAAGATTATACTGTTGTAGTGAGTGACTTATGAAATGAAGAAACTAAGATTTAAATTATGTAATATTCAACAAATCTTTTTATTTCGAGCTGATCCATTTTTCATATGTTCAGAATGGTATTAAAAGAAATTGAAGAAATTGGATAGAGCTTTTCATCCCAAAGGACCCCAAAGCACTTTATAGTCATAGATAGGCACACTCTTCATATCTCACTGAACTGCAAGGACACACCAGGGATAGTATCAGGAAAAAAGCTAGGAAATTGTCCCACCTATTAATTAATAATTCCTTACACTTACTGTATGTAGTGCTTTTCTGGACACTCCACTCAAAGCTCTTTACAGGTAATGGGGACTCCCCTCCACCACCACCACCAATGTGCAGCCACCTTGATGAGGTAACAGCAGCCACAGTGCGCCAGTACGCTCACCACACCTCATCACACCAGTGGGGAGGAGGACAGTGATGTACAAAAATGTGAGACAGAAGAAAGGAAACAACGTTTCAGTTGTGGAGCCTTCTTGGGCTCCTTGAGCTCACACTCGAAGAAGGCTCCACAGCCGAAATGTTTCCTTTCTTCTCTTTTCATCATGGAATAAACCCATTACCTGTTTTAGGACTGTACATGGTCCATATCTTGTCACCCTCTATAGATGGGAAATCCCTCTTTGTTCCTGTGGGATAGAGCAAACTATACAGCACATTCTAGAGAACTGCTCAATCCACAGACTCAGAGAGGACTGCACACCCTCAACACAGCTGGACCAGGACCTGTCACTTGGCTCAAGGGCTTTGTATTTACTAAGTAAAAAAAAATCCTCTCTTCCTCATGGTACAATTGCATAACAGGGGAAACAGTGTCACCTAGTGGTCTATCTTCACCACTTACAGCTTTTCACATTGGACACGTTTCCATTAAGGTCTCCCATCCCAGTACTGACCAGCCCCAACATTGCTTCGCTTCTGAGATCTGACAGTATCTGGGAAGAAAGTCGTAACACTGCCTGCATCCTGGATAGTGTTCCGGTGCAGCAGATATTAAACCGTCTTTGACATTTGTTTGTCTTCTCCTTCCTTTGTAGACAGTTGTTCTGTGACTTTGGGGAGGAGTTTGAGGTGACAGATCCTAATGGGGAACCACCAGTTTCAGCCATGGTTGTTCATGTCTCTAAGGTACTGTATATAAAAATAGCAAAAAGAAATGGTACATATCTCCACAGTTCCTAGTAATACGAAACACTGGGGTTTCAAAACTGCTTTGATAGCAACATAAAAACAAATTCATCCTCAGATCACGCTGTGTCTAAAGCAAAATGGTTTTCAGTTACATGCATGTGGTTTTGCTAAATCTTATTAGCAATATTCTTCACATATAAACCCAACCTAATGCGGATACCAGGTTATAAGAATCCAATCCTGACAATTGGGGATTAAGAGGTTCTGAATCTTGATACAGACCGGTATTGTACTTTTTTTATTATTACATGTTATACAAACCCTAAACCCCATTTCATAAGCCTGAAACAGGTGAGCTTTAAACAACAAATATTTGAAATATTGAGGTACCAGAATTCAAAATTCTGAACTTTTATAATACAAACCTACAAACAATTCAATTTAAAGACAATTTAAAATGTCTTTCGTTATTAATTGCATTTATAACTATAAAGGCAGCAGGTACCTTATTTGTATTTTTCTTGTAGTAAAACTTGCAATATTACATGAGCAGGTGAGTGGTTTGACTTCATGATTTCCTGTTATTTCTAAGCAAATACAAGCAAGCTGTAAATGGTTTCTGACAGTTTATTGTCTGCATGTCACTACCTTGACAATGTTTTTAAATGTTTATTGTATAATGTAATTTCTCACAGTTTTCCAAGCACTTTCAAGGGAAATTCCCGTTCAGAGATGCATGAAACATATTTCAGAACTAGTTATTTGGACAAAGGTTTTGAAATACTTGACAAAAGGGAGAAATCGCTGAACACAATCCTGTGGGACAGTTAACGGAATGTAAGGAAGTTTATTAAGGTGACAGATATGACATCCATTGTGTAAAAAGGTAGATCCTTTTCATGTTTTATGTGCTTCAGGATATTATGTTAGTCAAAAGCAAGTGGTCTACTTTTCATAATTTTAAGTAAATATGCATAAGCAAAGGCATGAAGTAAAATGAAAAAAAATCATTTTCTGTGATGTCAATCTAGAGCCTGCATTTCATAAAAAAAACTGAAGTGGATAAAAATGCTATATAATGAGAATTTTATCAGCTGCCCTTGTCTGAGTTCATAAGACTCCTTCAAAACTAAAAACGAACTTTGAATGTCTGATCTTTTTATCAGTCTTGCAGCAGCCATCGAATGGCATTGATGAGTACCATTGACATAGTGAACTTTGTTTTCATGTTTTGCAAAACAGATAGGGAAAACTTTTAGATAAAGAAAATGAAGGGAGTTGCAGTGTCATTCCCTCAACAGAAACACATTAGTCTTCTTATAGCATATTCGTCTGCTGTTTCTCATTATGTGAAGGCAATAAACATTCTCCCCAGTTAACAGTGCCATAATTACTATGTTTCACTTGGTTTATACTGATGTTATTAGAATTATTTCATTGTAATTGCTGTAGAATAAAATAACTGGGCAATTCCTGATTACTCTTGTACTTGATATTAAGATAAAATCAGGTTTGCTGGCAAATTAACAGTAGTGTATTCCTTCTTTGACATTATGGCTACAATAATCTAACCCAGTCATTACATGGTTGTGAAGTTTCTGTAACATAAAGTGGTGTCTTATTTCAGGTGGAGTAAGGTGGGTTTATTGTGGGGGAGAAAAGGCTGTTTTACATTTGGGGAACCATACGGGTGTATTTTAGGGCAACCCAGGAATAGTGACCTGCATGGATGAGCAAAGACATGGATTCCAAGATGGTGATCGCGTGACGTTTTCCGATGTCTGTGGCATGACGGAGCTCAATGGCCTCGGGCCAGTTGAGATCAAAGTCTTGGGTAAGTGTATACATTTCCCCACTTGATCCTAAGGAGCGTCATGAGATCTTTGCAGTCCTGTTACAGATGGCACAATATGGGAGTTTGTGTGTCTGTGTTGTTTTCCAGGTCCTTACACATTCAGCATTTGCGATACCTCAGGCTTCTCTGAGTATGAGAGGGGAGGTGCTGCCACAGAGGTTAAAAAGACAAAGAAACTGAGCTTTGTAAGTACTGATTAGGGGTTGAAATTCTGATTTCAGCGTCAATTTCTCATCTTATTTTGCCACAGTGTTCTGGATTACGACAGAGAGACAGTGACTTATTGAGGGATTATGCTGCCTGTCACTCAAAAACATAAAAATTCCCCAGGAGACTGCAAAAAGGCAGTTTTAAGCAGAAGCTGTGGGCCATTGGACTGAATTACTATAGCTTGTGTTGTCCCATCATTGTGTACTAATTCTGTTCAATGTCCTGCTTTTCCCTCTCTCTCATAGAAACCCATAAACGAAGCTCTAACTCAGCCTCAGATCACTGCGACTGATTTGGGAAAGTTGGAACGTCACCAGACACTGCACGTTGCTTTTCAGGCTCTCCACCGGTTCATTAAAGATTCAGGCAGACTGCCTAAACCAAGAGCACAGGTTAGCGTTCTAGCTGAAGCTGTGAAAATTTATTTCATAAGTGAATTATAACAACATTTATAACAATTTCCAATTGGCCCCTACCAATCATGGCCTCCTAATAAATCCCCCTCTATGAATTGGCTACATTACTCTGCTCTCCTCCCCACTGATAGCTGATGTGTGGTGAGCGTTCTGGCGCACTATGGCTGCCGTCGCATCATCCAGGTGGATGCTACACATTGGTGGTGGTGGAGGGGAGTCCCCATTACCTGTAAAGCGCTTTGAGTGGAGTGTCCAGAAAAGCGCTATATAAGTGTAAGCAATTATTAATTATTATTATTATTAACATACAGTAAGGCGATTTGAGACCGAATATGTTTTGTTAAACGAGTAACAGATAAGAACACTGCTGCATCTTAACTCCTTGCATGATGGTTTTTCTGTAGTGCCACAACTTGATATTCGAAATTTGATAACTGTTCCATTGACTCCAATGGAGGGAGTTCTTTGAGATACTGGCATTCAGGTAAAAATGAATGATCTGAAATGGTTTAAAGCGTAATTTTTGAAATTGAAAAGTACATTCCGCATTGCCGAGCCTGCAGTACTTCACTTTAATAAAAATGGCTTGATAAGAAAAAGATCCAATGCCTTTTTTTCATTCATAAGCTTTCATACACACTTTCTTTTTTGGCTTTTTAAGGGTGACGCAGAACGGTTGCTTGCATTGGCAAAGGAGTTGAATGCGGATGTCCTGAATGAGTTAGATGAGCACGCCGTGCGCAAGCTGGCATTCACAGCAGTGGGAGATCTGAGTCCTGTCAATGCCTTTATTGGAGGTTTGGCAGCCCAGGAAGTCATGAAGGTTAACGTTTTAACCTTGTTACACCACTCTCTGCAACACTGGGGCAGTTTGATTACAAACCATGAATAATGTTCCAGTCATTTCACATTAAAAAAAATCTGCGAACTTAAATGGTTGTTTGAAAAATGTAATAAGTAAAAGTTTTAAAATTGTAGCCATGGCCAGATGTTTGAGTGATCATTGGCAAGTAATGGGAAGCATATATATTGTTAGCAAAATGTCAAGGAAATATAAAACACAACACAGCTTTTATGTATGTCAGACGTCTTTATCAAAATTAAAACTAAAAACCCTTGTGATTCTGGAAAATAAGTCTGACTGCAACAGTCTGTACAGGATGTGCAATCCCGTAAGAAATTATCTTTCCTGTAAAGGAAATTTTGAGTTCAGTCTGTTCCCTCATATTTTAATGTGGGTTAAAACTATTAAGCCTTTACAGAAAGCATTATCACGGCCACAGTGTACTCTTAGTAATCCTTATACTGCAAACTGGAACCTCTTTCTGTACATGCCACATCATTTTAACAACACTCTTAGATCAATATACAGTGAGCAACTCACAATTTTAATGACAAAAACAGTGAAAAGAGTGAGAAGTTCAACGTATCAAATTACAATTTCTGGTGATCTTTTCCATGTTATCACTTTTTTAATTACTTGAATTTTAGGATTTTATTTTAGACTGCCTGGAGGCAGTCCTCCCTACAAGATATGATGGTGTGATTGTACCTCTTTGATTCAGCATATAACTAAGACACAGTCTGCAATGGGAAAGTAATGCCCACTGTTAGACTTGGCAGGAAGTGTTGTGTGTTTATTTCCTGTTTTGGTTAGCTCCCCCAGCTGTGCCTACTATTCCTTTCATGAATGCTTTCTTATGGGAGATAGAATAATTTTCCAAACTGGGACAAGACCCAGCGTAAAGTTGGTGAACATTTTTTATGCACTTGAACTTCAGACATGTTCATAACGTTCTCTGCAAATGTGCCCTTCTATTCTGAACTGTGGTGCTTTATTTCAGTGTTATTATGTCATTCCACAGGCCTGCAGTGGAAAATTTACCCCACTGTATCAATGGTTGTACTTCGATGCTTTTGAGTGCCTGCCGGAGGAGGACGAGGAGTTGATTCTGACAGAGGACACCTGTGCCCCTGTGAGTTCCCTGTTCACTGTATTACAGGTCTCTGGTTGCAGGGGAAAATCCTTACGGAATTTGTTTTTATGCTGAATAGTGGTGTTTGTCCAAATATACCATGACCAGCAAAAGGAATGGTAGAGCAAGGCACCTGAAGTGAGATAGCTGGGATATAAAGTCATCAGATATGCATGTCATGTGACCGTCATGATGTTCCAATAACTTCTCAGGCGTGTTAATGCTACCTGTGTCTTGTCTCCAAATGTATGTGATTTATAATTCAGAATATCTCATATATAATAGATATTTAGTATTATCATTTAAATATCTAGCTAAAAGTTTAGAATATCTTACAAACGTTTTTGTAATTTCAGAACTATTTATTGGATAAAAAAGATCATCTTAGTGCGTTATCAAGTGATAATTACAGCATAATGCACGTCTGTAGAGAGGACCATGATATGCATCCCAAGCATGTTAATTCCTGGCTATTTCCAAGATTCCTACTTGCTCTGCGCAGTAATGGTCTGAAATCTTTTGATAGAAGTGGGGATTAATGAAAGTGATCTGTTTAGTACTTCAAAGTTTTTTGCCATGGCATTTTAGGAGAGTGCTGCTCACGAGCACAGTTCTATCTGGCATCTTTGCTGAAGATGTTAAAATCCCAACCCTGCGCTTGAATTATTTCTTATTTTATGTTTACCGGCATGCACAAGTTTTTTTTTCTACTTTCTTCCTCCTGTAATTATTTTTTAAATGTCAGGAATTATTTCCCGATTAGGTAACAGGTTTGAGTGTAGAATGCTTCTCTTTCAGCGGGCCTGTCGTTATGATGGACAGATCGCTGTGTTCGGTTCTGCTTTCCAGGAAAAGCTTGCCCAGCAGCGCTACTTTTTGGTAAGTGCATTTCTGAGGAGTAACCACCAGAGGGCTCTCCTGGCATAAAAAGTAAATTAGAATTAGAAGTTGTAGTGATTTGCTACATCAGGGCTGTCATTTGTGTTGATAATGATACACTCAGGAAGTGACTCTGATTCAGGTGGAATTTCCTGTTAACGTTTTATTCTGACTGAGTGATGAACATTTATCTCTGCCGAGCAATGAAACCTTGGCACCAAGGGTCTCTTTGTTTGGATTCATAGAAGTGATTTGTTTTGTGCTAAAAGCTTTTTTTTTTCATATTGGAGAGAGAGAATGTGATATCTGCAAAATGGCACACATGTATGTCACAAATAAGTCTTTTTATATACACTGATGGAAAAAAGAAACGCAACACCTCTTCCTCCACACTCTGGCCCTCCCGTCTGCGTGGAACAGGCTGAAGAGTGACTCGTCCATGAATAGGTCCTGGTGTCACTGCTGACGAGACCATCACAGCCTCTGTCTGGCTCAAGCCTGTCGGGTGTGACGTCTAGGAGGTGTGAGCAGAGGGTCTCTGACAGGTCGCCTTGCTCTAAGGCCAACAGCATGGAGCCTCACTGTTGTGTCACCGATGCAGGCATTGTGTTTGTCGGCAGTTTCAGCAGCAGTACGGGTGGCAGATCTGAAACGATCTCTCAGATGGACCAGTCTGATGTGTCGTTCGTGCTCTGGTGTGATCACTTGAGGGTGACCGGATGTTGGACAGTCATCTGTCCTGCCCGGACTGCTAAAGCCTTCTCTGCACACAGTGGAGCTCCATAGTGTCCACAGTCCATAGTGTCCGGCAATGCTGGCACATGACATGCCTGCCTGCAGCATGCCAATGGCCCTCTTCCTTGCTTCTGGTGACATTCGAGGTATTATGGAATGCACAGAAAACAGACTAAGTTTTCTTAGTTTGGCCTTTTTCTTGCAGTGACCTAAGCTTTGAATTAAGGCCTTTTTAAAGGTGGCCTGATCAGGCATTGTTCCACCTGGACTTTGTTGGGTAGAAGTGCACCTAATGAGCTTTCGTGTGTTTGGAAGTTGTAATGCCTCACTGCACAAGCTGTATTGCTGGTCAGAGGGCTTAGAACAAATTGACAACTTTTGGTGAAAGTACATAAGCTATAACTATAGTATTCTCATTCTAGAAAATGTTGCATTTCCTTTTTCCATCAGTATATAAATGAACCTTTAAAAGGTTACTGACTGTAGCACAAGCCCGTTTCTGTCTGGGTGTCCCCCTTTTGGCAGTAGAAAGCAGGTGAGTGCTGATGGGAGATCGACAGGAGCACGCTCTATCTGGGCATGATGGGGATATTGTACAGGATATTCTTGGACATTGTTCTGGTCTCCATGCACGTCTGCTGATACCAGTCCATCATTCAGCACAGATTGCTCCTCATGACTTGGGTGTATTTAATTCTTGTAGATTCTTACAGTCCCATACAGTATAAATTAGACTGTGTTGCCATTGTGAATCCCAAAGAAAAACAGAGGGTGAAAAACAAAATGTATTTAGAATTGTAGGTTATCACTGTGCAAAAAATGTGACACCTTAGAATGGGATCCATGTCTCAAATGAAGTACATTTTAAATTATATAAATTTTTTTCTACCTTTTCTGATTTATGTTTAGTTAATATTCAATAATTAACATTTATATCATCTAAATAAACTGCGGTATGAACCTTTATCAAAACAATGTGATTAGCAGTGTAACACACAAAGCATATTTTAAAAATACTTGCAAGAATTTTTCTTTTTGCGAAACGTCTGGCTTGTCTTGACGAATTAAACCCTGTTTAGGTGGGAGCGGGTGCCATTGGTTGTGAGCTATTGAAAAGCTTTGCCCTGATTGGCCTGGCAGCTGGAAAGGGCGGGCACATCACTGTGACTGATATGGATTCCATTGAGAGGTCCAATCTGAACCGACAGTTCCTGTTTAGGACTGAAGACATTATGGTAAAAAATATATATATATGAGTGTTCGTTCTTCTGAGGTGCAGAATACAGCATTAATCTTTAAAGAGGGTTTTTTTTCATAAACTATAAATGTGCACCAAAAAAATCACTTTTCAAATCTTCTGCAACAAGTATGGACAACAAGTTACTAATTTCTAGAGATTGCACGGAGAAAAGAGTTTTATTTATAAGTCGTAATATTTATGAATGATTTGAACTAAAGTGTAACATAGCCTTAGGAATTAATAGAGAAATGTTGCTCTCATTTTTGACAGGAAAGTAGTAATCCCGAAAAGGAGAACTAGATTTATCCTGACTTAAAGGTCCTGGAGTTTTAGTCCATGTGCAGCACACATTTGTCAACATTGAGCTGTACATTAATCCTCAGAGCCAGATATTCTCACATTGGTGATTATGATCTTCTTTTCATAATCTGTTAATTAAGTCACCCTTTTCCGCAAACTGCAAGGATACATGAAGCAAAATGGCTGTAGATTGACTAAACTGAAATTGTACAACAAAGAAACTACTATGCATTTCAGTCTTGTTTATTTCTTGCAGTTCTTGGGTCAGATTGCATTTCTTTTTCCCCTACAGTTTTCCCACAAACTGCTATTATTAGAACCAGGAAAATGTCTTTCAGAAAGCATGTGCCCTCGACTGCTGTCAGCTTGAACTGTTTTATACCACCAGTTCACAGTAGAGGATCTATGATTAAATATTGATAGCTGTTTTTTGGTTCTTCTGGGTCTTAATTCTAAACCTTTGGTTAATCTTTGTGTTGTCAGTGAGGGTTTGTTAAGTATTTGTGTCAAAGGTTGCTGATAAGGAGAAGAAGTCAGAAGTCGTCTTTCAGTTTTTACCAGCGTATCGCATTGCATGCAATTCCAGTTAGCTTCTTTTTGAGATCACACTCCTACTGGACACTACCCCCCAACTCACTCAAAAGTCTATTTTTTATGACCCCATCTGGCCATGTCTCTTGAGTAAGAAATGTTTGATCCATGTTGGTTTTATGGGTCTGTCTCTCTTTCCTCCTCAGACATGCAGACTGTTGTCTCTCACCAGTCTCAGTGACATACAATGTTGAATTTCCTTTTGTTTGCATTTCTGTAACATGCAACTGAGGAGCAGCTGTGTCCAGCTTACATATTTAAATCAATATCAAACATTCAACTCACATCAAATTGAAAATGCAGATCATGGTTTGCTGTAGAAAGCTGAGAGATTCTAGACATCGTTACCCTGTGAAGGTCTCTTTCTTTTACCAACAGCCTCCTTGCCTTGTTTTTCCATCAATGTGGTAACATTGCTACATTCTGTTTTCTCGAATAAATTGTTCTCTAGGTATCTCTCAAACAACAAGCCCGCTTATTGATTTCAATCATGTAACTAGTATTAAAATATCTGCAGTCACATTCATCTGCACTGCAGTGTTTTCATCAGGATGGCCTGGTGCTTATGCTTTTTCCTTTCCCTTCACCTGATATACCTGCTCTGTTCCACCATCTTCCTGTTCACCTCAGAAATCCAAATCGGAAACAGCCATCCAAGTGATCAGGAGAATGAATCCTGCTCTCCACATCACGGCCCATCAGAACCGAGTAGGTCCGGAGAGCGAGCAGGTCTACGGACATGAGTTCTTTTCCCAACTCGATGGTGTTGCTGCTGCTCTGGACAACATTGAAGCCCGTGAGTCCTGATCCTGGTGTGGCAGTACTGCTGGTGTAGTTTAATACGCTTCTGACTGCTGTTTCAACACGTCAGGAACAGCAGAAAAAGCATATCTGCCACTGCAAAAGCAATGTTGTCAACTCAATACATGGCTTCAAGTTAAAACCTGACTTAAAAGTCTGCAAAAACAGGTTTTTATGTCTTTACACGGGTCTTTCTCACATCCCACCACATTGATGTCACCTCACTAATCTGTCTCTAAACCTGATATTGTTAGCTTTTATCTGAGCCACAGTAAATAAGGTTTACAGGTGACCTTAAAAAAGCTTTTGGTCCTCAGATATAAAAAAAGCTTTATTTAAAAAAAATGCACAAGAATAGATTAATAAAATCTCTTAACGCATGGATAACGTTAAGCTCCACGTGCATCAGAAGTCTGTACCAGCACCCAAGCTCACAAAATTTCAGATGGTATTTGCATAAGCATTCATAAACTTGAGAGAACGGTGTTTAACTACAGTAGCCACACTGACTTACATAAGCAATGCAGTCTCCGGCCCTTACAAGTCACTGTAAATTACTTGCTTACATCCTAGAAAATCGCTTGCTTTAAGCAACAATTAAAAAAAAAAATTATACCTGCCTACCTTTTTCTTCAACATTTTTAGCTGTCATGAATGCATTGCAATACACGGGATAACCTGCTGTCTTAATGCACACTCTTGCATGTTCTTTAGGAGTGTACGTTGATGGGCGTTGTGTTCAATACCAGAAGCCCCTTCTGGAAGGAGGAACTCTAGGTGCCAAGGGGCACACCCAGGTCATTGTGCCCTTTCTGACAGAACCTTATGGACCAGCTAAAAGTGGGTCCCAGAACTCATTCCAATTGTGCACACTCAAGAACTTCCCATATCGAATTGAACACACCCTTCAGGTAAGGTATATGCCTTTTTTACATCTAAATCTGTTTAAAAACATGTTGCTCAGTTCTCCTTGGCTGGATTGACAATTTCAAATTAAATAAAAGTGAGCTTCCAGTGACCTACAACAGCTCTCTTGAGTTCTACAGAGCACTTCTGTACCCCAGCATCGATGCCCTGCGCCTGAGCCTCTCACTGCAGAGCTTTTTCATAACTCAACAAGCCAGCGCAGGAGTCTGGGTTGTCAGGGCCTAACAGGAAATGTGGTCCAGCTGGTGTGCAGGTGCTGTTCACAACCTTAAGGCTTTGCAGGCCACATTGTTTCTACCTCAGAGAGAAAGAGCAACAAGGGGTTGCTTTCCAAACATGCCAGTGAAGAACTGTCAGCCATGCTAAGAATGCTTTTCTTTTTTATTCTTTTTCTGTTTGTTTTGAAAACATTGGTTTTTCAATGCTGCTTTCCAAAGAACAAATAACACAAAACCTTTACAGTTTTAAGCCAACTCTTAAAAATTCAAACTAGTTGTTTGTATTGATATCTTATATCAGCTTTCTTGGTGTGGTTTTGCTGCACAGTTACGATTTATTAATATCTTGGAACATATCCTTTGGGAGATGTGCGTCTCCAAAAGACCACCTGGTTGCTAAAATATTGAGGTTTTCCATTTAAAAGGATTTAGCTGCCGAATGTTTCTGTAACTTTTTTGGTACTTTTTTATTGCCGATTCTTAGGAGTTGGTTTTGTCTTAACTATGTTCTAAATAGGATTTTGTCTTCACTGTGCTGTTAGTTGTGGAACAAATGTTGTAATTGTGTCATTAACAGCTCTCTGGCAGCTGCAGTAAAGGTTCTAGCACTAGCGAAGCAGACACAATAAACACCTAATCACGATGCATGACAGCTATTACCTTGCATGGTAAATGCAGGCTGGCAGCAATTCCACCACTATCTTCACTCCAGACAGCTAATTGGTTTTCATTGTTACAGTAGTTCATTGACTTTTTTAACAATTTTTTGAGAATTTTATTATACACCTACTGAGTTCGGAATCTCCTGTTATGTGTTTGTCATGTCTTGGCTTACAGACATGAACCCTGTAACTGCATACAGGGGAAATACGTGTAAGCAGTGTAGGCTCCTATCTGCCTGCCTTTGACCCACTCATATTTTGACATGTCACAGATTAGGCATCCCCCCTGCTGGATGTCAAAGGGGGGTTCTATACATCCAGGATCTGAGAGAGCCGTAGCCATCAAATCTGAACTCTTCTCTCAGCAGAGCTCTACTAATTGTACAGAGACATTTGTGGAACCATGGTCACAGCACAGTTGGCTGGTGACTTGGCCCAGGTTTGAACCCATAATGCCTGCATCATAGTGCTTGACATACTGTATGCTGAGGCAACTGCCTTACAGGCTAAGCCACTTAGGATCCCAGAGTTCCACCAATAACTGATCTTAACTTTTGTGTTTGATAGCATAAAATAAATAGTGTTGGGGATGGTAGCAAAAGAGATTTCAAAGAGAGCAAGGCATTTTCAGACATCTCTAATTCAGGGACAGTCAACCCCGCTAGGTATTGGGTTATGGGTTGCATGTGAGTTATTCACTTAAGCGGTTTAGAGAGCATTTGAATTGAAGACCCTAACTTTCTACAGCTCTTAAGGGCCACAGTTGTTTAATTGTATTGAACAAAATAAATGTCATAAAACTCTTGATTTCAAAGACTTAAGGCCTGCTACTGTATGTTGCGTCTCTCCAGGGCTTGTCATTTGTGTTCCTAATACATTTCCTGTCTTCCTAGTGGGCCAGAGACCAGTTTGAAGGGCTTTTCAAGCAGCCAGCAGAAAATGTTAACCAGTATCTTAGGTAAATGTGTTTTTTTTAATATTGTTATTCTTAATTATATTCATAGAGGCTGAGTGTTCCGTAGTCATTAAAAAAGCTAGATAGTGTCACAGTTGAAATACTGCAGATATTGTATGCTTTCGCCATACATTCTTGACATTACATCAGGATTTGTTCTGAATTTGGACTTTTTGGCAACCTTACTCTGGTTGCAGACTTTATATACACACCCAGTTTGGAATCGCTGCTGTTTAAGATTAAGCTTCACAACTTAAACAACTGTGCCCCACAGGAAGAAGGAGGACCAACAGATTTGCTTCTACAGCACGTCCATCTGTCAAAGCCATTCATCTTTTGACATGCTGCAAGTTTCACAGTGCCCTGCTTGAGATTTAGCACCAATTAGGGGAACAGAATGTCATTGCTGGTTTTCAATTGCTTTGTCTTTAATTTTAGTTAAATACCATTTTTCATTGTATTTAATTTATTTGCCTTTGCTGTGCTGTATGTTGTTTCAGGTTTACATGCAGTTCTTTATTAAACGTTGTTTATGTGATGCTATACCAATTAAATGTGTTTCCATAACCACAGAAAGGGTAGGTCAGTGTTTCTCCAACTGGGCCCAAATGACAATTGAAAGGACTTGTTCAGCTCCATTCTCATGCAATCCTGTATATTCCTAGAGTGTTTAAGGATGAACTAAAATCTTTTTTCTTTATTTCCTGCTTCTACGATTCAAAACAAAGCATTCTGCAGTCGTCTGTTGTATATGCAGGCCATGTGTGGATAAGAAATGGCATATCATGGCATGTTCAGTCAGCTACTAGAGACCAGGGAGTAAACCCTAGCCAGCATTCTAGAATGTCCAATGGAACCCAACCTGCATATCTTTGGGAAATGGGATGAGACCAGAGTGACTGGCAAAGACCTATTTGAATCTATGAGTGTCATGCAAATTCCACACAGATGGGTGTCTTAGGTTAGAATTAAACACAGGACCCTGAAGCTGTGAGGCTGTCCACCAAGGCAGCATGCCACTCTATATAAAGAGGACTTGGAAGCACTAGTCAATGAGAGAAGGACTGAGGGGATGAGGTACTGGCATTGCCTACACTGTTCCCTCCATGCATACAAGCACGATATTAATCTAATTTGTCAAAAAAACACATTTAAAAAGGTTTTGCAGGGCATGATTCAATAAATCTTCTGATAGCATTGTTTTTTGAAACAGATGTCCCTCACTTAATTTGTGCCGAGCTGAGCATTTGAAACCCACAGGTTGCAGAGGACATTGTTATTAAATAAGCCTGCTCATTATGACCTATAATTAATTTATGTATGGATTTAATTTGGAGCAAGCTGGAATTGAAAAGCATGTCTTTCAGGTAAAATGGGAGATGACGTACAGTAATACTGTTGACCCATGTAGCGTTAAATCCATCGTCCGGGTAGTTCAGACAGATAATATAGGTGAAGAATTATTTGGCTGGTTTGTGGTAAATGGATGTGGACTATCAGAAATGGCAGATTGTTTTATACTACTCCTGATCTGTGCTCAAATTTAATATAACACCTATCTTTGATAAACTCTGTCTTATGTACTGTATCCTGTTGGCTCCCAGCTGAGCCAGAAAGAAGTCATCACCCCTTTCCCCAACGTTGCCAGATGAGGCGATAAGATCTCTATATAAGCCTTATAAATCAGTCCAACTCTACCCAGTCTATTCTCATTAAGGGCCTGGTTTGATTCATAGTCTGTAATTGTTTTTGTAGACTTGATAAATCTTAAAAAGATAAAACATGACCCACCTTAAAAGGCAAGAACCCTTCACTAGGCCAGCGAAGCCGTCGCAGGGAGAGCCAGGGATTACAGCACGTCCAGCTCCAGACATGTCCAGATAAATTTAATGGGCAGACTTCCCGGTGGAAAGCAGTGAAATACATGAATAAACCAGAGTTCTGTTTTCATAACTAGTCTCTGTCACTTAACCCTTTTCTGCCCCACAGAGGAAGGGAATCTCTTCCGTGTGTTGCCCCGCGCAGACCTCAAACATAATTAGAGTGGCTCTTCTGTCACAGTTTAATTCAATTGACAGTCCAGCATTTAATGCACTGTTGGTTTTAAATCAGCTGTACAGCATGTTCAGAACCACTTACATTACCTGTGTCCTGGAGCCACCTTTTGGATTTTTTTACATTGAGAATTGAACTTTCTCACCAGAAATCAAAGTCTCTAAACTTTATACAGAATGATAAAAAGAAATTAGATGTGGGGGTGGGGTGGGGGGGAGGCAATAAAATTTGAAGTCTGTTTAAATTTGATGCAGATGAAGCAGGTCTATCTTTAGTCCCAGCAAGAGCAGAGGGGTTTAAGATGAGAAATATGTTACTAACCAGATGACAGGCAAATCTGCTCTGCTTCCTGTTTAGGCCTCCGAGTGTAAACATCTGCAACTAATTTAGTTTTACTTTCCCCCCGTGCTGTTTAAAGTAAAGGCTGACTGTTTATAGAGAGTGAGTTGAGGAACCCCTGCGCTCACACTGGACGTGGAGAAGCATGTGAATGAGGCAGATATCATCGAGGGAGTCGTATCTTGGCCAGATTGTTTGGCGCTTGAGTTTGCTGAGAACTTATATGTATGGAGACCTTGGTTCTCGTTCCCAGCTCCTTGGCAGACCCTGTTAGCCTTTTTCTCATTCATTCTCCTTCAGATTATAGTGTAAATCCCCATCAATGTCCCGGAGACATTTGGTGACAAATTAAATGCATCACCTCTCCCACCACTTGTCCCCATTACTCAACAGTACATCTACTATATGTTTGCCTCTGCTACTCTCTGTGCCAGTGCCTCAGTTCTTGGCAACTGAAATTCACATTCTGTGCTGTTATTGCTGTGCCTAATGTCTCATTTATTTTACAGTTGCTTTTTCAATCAATATAAACTATATAAGAGAAGAGGTGCTGCTGCTGCTAAGGATTTATGTATTGCAATCTCGGAGTTCTGCAGCAGAAAAACAAAATCGAGCAAATGTCTATGAGTCAGTCAGATCAAAGTTGTACCCTGTGGTGTTCTGTGTGCTTGATGTGTGTCTGTGTTGCCCCCAGTGACCCTGGCTTTCTGCAACGAACTCTGAAGCTGGGGGACACAGAGGCTCTGGAGATTTTGGAGGGAGTGTACAACAGCATTGGGGAGCAGCGCCCACAATGCTGGGAGGACTGTGTGAGCTGGGCCCGGCGGCACTGGGAGAGTCTCTATAATAATGCCATTCTCCAGATGCTGCACTGTTTTCCTCCAAATGAGGTAAAGCTATCTGCACACCATCCACTAAACATAAGAGAATAAACACTTACAATTTTTAGACAGGAGATGGCACTGCATGCTGTGCAGTTGTCCTGCTTTCAAAACCAGAGGGCATTTCCTGTTTACAGAACAATCAGAAGTCATAGTGATTAGACCTCAAATGGTTTTTGAAAGATTACATTACATATAACATTCTAAGCCATTTTACTTATTTTGTGCCCTATTCAATTTTGCCACCTTCATTATTTTATTGATGATCAGCAAGATTGATAAGGTGCTGGTTCTATTGAAATGTACTGCAGTGGAGTGGAACAGTCTGGAAAGCCACATGTAGAGTAGTTACCAGGCATTGAAGAAACTCAAAAAGTGCTCTAAGCAATGAAGAAAGAACTCGCCTTGAATAGTGCCAAAGTTACTAGAAAGTTTCGGGTTAAGGTATTGCAGAGGTATGAGTACCTGCTTGCTGTTTTTTTTTACACGGGAGTGTTTTTAGTTGTAATTCTTAGGTCATACCATATAGAGTACCAGAGCTCTTTATCTCAACCATGTTTTTTAGCATTGAAAGCACTCTTAGGGAAGATTGTAAATATACATAAAACGCAGAATTTTTTAATTTGCTCAGTATTTAATAACATGTTACTACTGCCATGAAGTGCCTTTCCCCTCTAGCAAGGAACATAAGCCCTTTCCAAAGAGCTACGCTTGGCCTTTCAACATTTCAAATTAATGTGCTTGTTCATTTCCCTTAAGCCACATCATTGAATTTTGGATGTCAAATAATAGGCGTCTGCTTCTAAGAAGCAATAAAATGCTGACTTTAATAGAATCCCAGGAGAGGAGGTAATAATAAAGAAGGAACATCAGTTTAAATGAACTGACGGGGGAAAATGGTTCTTTTGTTGTTGGTATTGTCATTGCTTTAAAGTTGGTTGGTTGAAATTGGATAGAGTTATCCAACAAAATACACATTGCAACATAAATGATTCCTGGTGGAATTTAATTTCTTAATAGAATACAATTTTTTAACATTATTTGCATTTCTTAATTGCAAAATGTAAGATCTCTATGGTTGTTTATTGCTTACAAAAAACTTTAACTGACTTTTTATCGATTCTCTACACAAGTATTTCTACATAGTCTTTAAGATTGTACATAGGCTCAAACAGAGGTGCACACCAAAACATAGACGGTGGCTATGCAGAGAATCATGAAGTTACAGTCATACAGGAGATGCAGAGTTATGTTGCCTTACAGTCTGTGCAGAACTGTTTGAGTAAAAAAAGAAAGCAAATATGGAATTTGTTTGGGGTTCAAATGACAATGAAATGACACATCATCATATGCGTTCCTTGTTCATCTCGTACAATTCTTAATGGATCTGTATTTGTGTTAATTATCTAAGTTTTTGTATTGTGTTGGTGCTCTTAATCTAAAGAGAAATGCATACTGTAGATCTCAGTCTACTCTAGAGTCAGCAGTGTTTGTAATGTACTGTCTCTCATCACTCCAGGTCAGTCGTCTTCAGCAGTAAGCAGTAAGGTCCTCTTAATCAGGAATCTGCCAAGATAACCCTTCAGTGCACAGTAGCTAGCACACAGCAGGACAGAGTGTGACCATTGTGTAGGCCATTGTGTTTCTGCTTGTCTGGCAGATTATACTGTAGCTTTCACTGCCTCTTTTTGTGGTAGAGTGTTTAACCTCTGTTCCTTTGTCCAAAGACAAATTGTTGGATAGTCTTAATTGTCTGTTGTATTGATAGTATTGCTTATCTGTTGCATTCCTCAAAATGTTTAATGCAAAAAAGTCCCTACTAAATTAATTGAGCACATATATTATGGATCCAGCTACATAATGTATCATACTGTATATATTTATAATATATATTATAAATTAAAAGAAAAATAAGTTTTGTTTTTTTGTTTTCCTGTTGAATCCAACTGTATTAAATCAACATTTGCAAACAGAGATAATAAATATCAACTTCCGAATCAGGCATTTTGGCCAGCTTTTGCATATTTTCTAGCGAAAATATTTTGCAGTTGTGTGAAAAGGAAATATTTCTTTTTATTTCTCCCTGCCTCTTCCTAATTCTCTCTCTTCTCTCTCAGAAAACAAGCTCTGGTCTGCCCTTCTGGTCAGGACCTAAAAGATGTCCTCATTCCTTGACCTTTGACCCCAACAATGTGAGTGTTATTCTATACAGAGGCTGGACGTGGATAGAATCCAGCAATTACCCCCATTGTACATGAAATATAAGATATCCAGCCAAGGAAAAAACTTGAATGTTATCAAAAAGTTAAGAATACACATGACTATGTTCATCACAACTTTTGTACACTTTATTATCATCAGTCTGTGACCGAAACATCATGATGAAGATTTCTGATCTGTCCAGTATTCTAGCTCATATCTCATAATTTAAGGGATCTTACTGTAGATTTAAAACTTGACGTTAATGAGAAAAGGATTGATTTCTGGTCTTAAAATGTGTGTGATATTCATACTGTACCTGAAACTGGTCAAGTAGAGAAAAGCTTCTTCAAGAGGCATAGACACATCAACACAGTTTTGGATTTTTCCACATTTTCCCTCCTTCTGAATTGTTTCTTCTGTAGTTGTCTTGAGTTTTGCTCTGCTTCAGGCCTGAGCCTGTCAGTCTCATGAGAGTACATTACATTATTCACAAATTATTGAATCTTTTTTAATTAGAGGCCACTGAAATGCTATGTCAAGATATTCGATATGGGATAATTGTGCTTTGAGATGTGAACCTTTTGATCCTGTTGTAATATGTCTTTTTTCTTCCAGTTTATTAGAGCTTTCAAGATAGTATTTTTATTTTCAGAACAGAAATGAGAATACATAGTTTTACTAATACATTCTGTTCTACAGACCACCCATATGGACTATATTGTAGCTGCAGCAAATCTCTATGCTCATACCTATCGTATTGATGGTACCAGAGATAGAAATGCCATTCTGAAGATCCTCCATACAGTCAGAGTGCCAGACTTTTCTCCCAAATCCAATGTGAAAATCCACCTTACTGATCAAGAGATGGAAGAGGACAAGGGGACAGTGGGTGAGTATAAGACAGCAAGAATAAGAACAAATGAGCAGTCTTTCTAAACATGACAGATTAACGTGCTGAGTGGTTGGAATGAATATGCTTTGCTTTGTCTTGCATTTTCCAGACAAAATCAAGCTGGATGAGCTGAGCGAGAAGCTGGCATCCCCAGAGACATTTAGTGCTTCCAAGATGTTCCCAGTGGAATTTGAAAAGGTAACTTTGAGGACATGGATCACTTAATATTTCAGTGCACATACTAATTGAGACATCTGTCGTTGCTGGACAACTGGAGAGTGCTGCAGTGATCTTTGTGCAAGTAGGATGGGATTTCTTCATCATACCGCAGTTTCATAAGCCCTGCTAAACCAAAACAGCTGAGGTCAGGTAGAGTATAACAGAGCTTCTTTTTGGGGGGGCTAAGCTGAACAGTACTGGATCTAGATCGACCCTAATAATACTGTTCTCTGGTTTGTACTTATTTCTTTGGTTATTTCTTATGTTCCCAAATACACACAGAGCAGAAACATAGTGCCTGTGGGATGTGAGCTTCCCTGACTAACAGAAAGGCAACAATGAGGTTAATCTTTTCATACATGGAGGGAGATCTGAATTAATTTTGGTTGTAATAAAAGTAGGATTATGAAAATGGCAAATAGCATAGACAGTCATAAATAAACTTGTTTTCCCAAAAGGTAGCATTAAAAACCTAGTTTTCAGGAAAGTGTTAAGCTGCATATAATTTGGGCAACCCAATATCTGTCTTAACCACCATTGATACAGCTTGTGGTTCTGCAGCGGTAACAGCTTTTTGAAGTCCTGTGCCCAATCTACCCTGCAGCGAGCGCTTCAAATACCTGTACTATTGTGCCAGCATTTTTATCCCTCGCCTTTAATTGAGAAGGAGTCCTCTGTTTTGGAGAAAAGAAAAAACCTGATGACGGAATGACGAGCCGTTCTTGAAGCTCTCTGTATCCAATTTCGCAGCAGCTGGGGTCCGTTTTCCTCACTATCCTCTGCCCCTCTGGCTCCGTCTTCAGTCTCTGACTGTTAGTTGACTGATGATCAGCTTGCTCACATTGGCTTCTGAATCGGTGTTGTAATGATCAATCCTGACCCTCACTGTTTGTGTCTTTTTACATTGTGTGGAAAGTGTCAGTTCCCATTTATAAGAATTAAGCATACATTTTATTTAAACTTTTGCCATTTTAGTGCCCACTGTGCACAGGATGGGCTGCTCAGTGTCACCGCTCTTTGGGGATATAACTTCCATCTGTTTTAAAAATTGTTTAGAAACACCAAACTAACTGTGACACAAAACTGGAATTATTCAGAAGAGCTAAAGAGCTTATTAAAATGAAAGTAAATCCCCTTTATAAGCACTCAAGATACATTGAGAAACTTTCCCTGTTTATTTCAGTTTTTTGGATTGCATTTGGCACTTCTGAAATCAAACGCATTAAAATAACCAAGCCGAAAGCACCAAGTATAAATGTTTACTTCATATTTGTTTTTTGTTTTTTTTTCTAATTAGAAATAAATGTTATGCTTTTGTAAAGAAAGGACAAAAACAAACTGAAATCTCCTGCTACGAGTTGGTTTTTGGTTGCTAATTAAGACCTTAAGGGCTAACTAAAGATTTAGCAAACAGCCTAATTTCTATGCCAAACCTTTTTTTTATAGGATGACGACACTAATTTCCACATGGATTTCATTGTTGCTGCATCCAACTTGAGAGCTGAGAACTATGACATCCCCCCAGCGGACCGCCACAAGGTGAGAACTCCATCATGGCATCACAGTGAGTGGTTCAATTCAGCCTCGGAAATGGACACGCATGTTGTATGAAAGAGCTATGAATATATACAACACCCTGAAAAGTTGGGGTTATTCCATATCTATTATTTTACTATTCTTTCTAATTGCTGTCTGACAACATAGTATTCTGGATCAAAGATAAGTAAGTACATGAACTATATTTGATCAGTAAGAACATTTTGTAAGTTCCATTTACCTTTTCCTCTTGTCTCTGTAGATTTCCAGTGTAAGATCAAAAAAACGTTTTAGGGAGCGCAAAGTCTAATTCCAGTACAAATAGTCTCCTATATTCTCAGATTCATATGAGAGGTTTATGGTGGGCCACTCATACTATACTATCTTAAGCTTTGCTTTCCCTTTACCTTCTGTGTCTAAAATTGCTATCATGGGGTTTTACCTAAACTAAATGTATAAAATCGAAAAATAATCTTTAAGCACTTTAACTCTTTATTAAACTCTTAAACATAGTCAATTTAAATCCTCAACGGACATAAATGTGACCTTAGATTTCCTCTGACAAAGAGATTGAGGATACCCTCCTTCAATCTGGCCCTCATTTGTCTGGTTTGGCAGTCATTCATTGTCTTCAGAGGAGAAGAAAACTGCAGACTGTGCACAGGGCTACACCCTCCATTGCTGTCTCTCAGTTGTGAGCTAATTCCTTTTCTTTCCCTGTCTGGTGCCTTGACTGAGTAAATGGAGAAGGACTGACTCCAAGCCCTTCCCTAATTGTATATCTGTGCAACACCTGCCCAAGCAGACCTGAAGATAAGAGGCTTAATGGTGCCGAGCTGTGGGCCCCTTATCTTCTTTATAAAGCTGAATTAATCACTATGTTTTACCTGTCCTCGGAGTGTAGAGCCGTGCCCCGTCTCCCAGTCAGTCATGCAGGTTGTCAGGGAGGGGCAGGTTGGTTCAGGTAGGCAGAGTTGAGGCGTGTGCTGCGCAGCACGTGGAGAGAGAGGTCAGGGCAGGAGGAGGGGGCTGAGGCGTGTGCTCTGCGGTGTGTGGAGTGAGGCCTGGATGGGGGGGGTTAGTTGAGCCGTGTGCTGTGGGGGGTGGGGGGAGATTGAGACAGGTACTGTGGGGTTGTATGAGGAGGGGGTATGGAGAGATTGAGACAGGTACCGTGGGGTTGTGTGGGGAGATTGAGACGGGTACTGTAGGGTTGTGTGGGGAGATTGAGACAGGTACTGTGGGGTTGTGTGGGGAGATTGAGACAGGTACTGTGGTGAGATTGAGACGGGTACTGTAGGGTTGTGTGGGGAGATTGAGACAGGTTGTGTGGGGAGATTGAGACGGGTACTGTGGGGTTGTGTGGGGAGATTGAGACGGGTACTGTGTGCTATGGATTAGTGTGGAGTGGCAGTGTGGAGGGGTTGAGAAGTGTGCTGTGGAGTGTGTGTGGGGGGAGTCTGGTTTATTCTCCTCGCGTGCCAACATGGATTGGGAAAACTGAATGGGAGGTTCAGAGGCAGATCACATTGTGCATCAGTGCTGTTGTGTCTGTCTAGGCTTGTCCATGGAAAGCCACGACCTATTTATTTTCCAGCAATACAGTTTGCACATCTCCCCAGGTGCTGAAGTTATTCAGCTTATGGTTTTGTTTGAATGTTTTCTCATAATTGTTTTTCCCCAGGAAAGCTGACCTGACGCAACTAGTTTATTTAGGCAACCTGTTAAGAACAATTACAGCTGAGGATTTTAAAAAAGGCAACACTTTTGTTCAAGAAGGCAATAGAAGTTCACAGACCCAGTTCTGTCTAGCATTTTCAGTATATATTTGATTTAGATCTTGTACAAATTGTTCATTCACTGCAATTGACTAGATAGAAAACCTTTTTTTTTTATTTTGAAAGTTGATTAGCTTCTTTTCTCCTCAGGCAAAAATTTATTTTTCCAAATTCAAGGATAACTGGTAGGTCAAATAAGGTCCAGCTGTAGTATTTATTTTTGGTAGCTTAAGGTTGCACAAAATATTCTAATAACATATAGCACAAATTACTTATCCATAGCCTATAATGTGCTTTGCCTTCTGAGGAATTTCATGTAAGATAATGAAGAAGGAAAATGTAAAGGAATGCACAAAGCAGTAATTTCAAATGCTGTTTTCATATTCGCTATTTAATAGTTGATGTTTATCCCACCAATAGGTTTGAATTTTATATCTAATAAAAGAGCAGGAAAAAATAAAACTGAGTGAAATTTATAGCGAATGTGTTGAATACTGTGAACTTGGGTCTTACTTTATTAAAATACAATGTATGGTATTATAGTGCTTTAGCACTTTTTACTGTGCAGTCCGTTACAGTACAGTATCTTTATGTAGAGCAAGCTGATTGCTGGACGGATCATCCCTGCTATTGCTACGACCACGGCTGCTGTGGTGGGCTTGATGTGCCTGGAACTGTACAAGATTGTCCAGGGCCACAAAAAGATACGCTCCTACCGCAATGGTTTTGTGAACCTGGCTGTCCCGTTCTGCGTTCTGTCCGAGCCTTTGAGATCACAGGCATTCACGGTGAGTATCTGCTGGCTGAGGCCTCGCTGTCACTGTTGGCAATTTGCTGGCTCACTATATTTTCACTGCCTCATAGAGGGCTAATGCAGGATTTCAGGAATCGAATGCTTGAAAAGTTCAAATGTCACTCTTTTATGTTCCAATATAACATCTCATAGATTATTTAATCTGCTCTAAGAGTGATGATAATACAGGAGATTGGTTGTACCCAGTGTTTTCATGTAGTATTTTTTGCCTTTCATCCTCTAAATGTTGTACAGCCCATATCTTTTCATTTTATTTAAAAATAACTTGTAATTGAGGAGTGGTGTGGATAAACTGTCTGCTGCTTGATGCAACCATATTTTGATCAGTAATTCTAATTATAACAGTGGTCAACACCTGAATAATGCAGGACAGGATTTCTCTGTAATTCCTGTGTGATGTAGAATGTCATTGAGGACCTTGTCCAGGATCATGACCCATCTGTACTTTTCCTCAACCTTTTGAAGAGAAACATGGAACCTTATACTAGACTGTCCTCTTTGAGAGAATTGGTGAAAGAGACAAAGCATTCAAAAAATGTGTAAGGTATATTATAATAAATGAAGAATTTAAATACTAGAAAGTATTGTGTACAATTCTGTTGCTGCATTGTACAGTAAAGACAGTGCTGTCCTAGAAAGATGTCTGAAAGAAGCTACAGTAATGATCAGGCTTAAAAAATAATTCCATATGCAGAAAGGTTGAAGAAACAGATTATGTTTAAGAGAGAAAATCACAAGTAGACATGACAGAATTGTTCCAAATTTTGGAAGGTATTGATCAGGTGAGCTCCACAGATTACTTCAAATTCAAGAAAAAGTGCTTTTAGGACAACAAGGGGTACTTCTTTATCCAAAGGGTGGTGGGTATCTGAAAAAAAGATGCCATGTTATTGTAACTTTTTAACTGGGAATCTTCAGGAAGCTGCTTTTGCTTTTTATCGTTTTGTTACTATATTTTGTGTGTAGCATGCATTTCTATACAAGCATTTAAATACTACTTGGCACAGCAAGGACTTGAGCTGGAAATCACTTCATCATCTGTCTGACATACCATTTTTAAGAGACAGGTTTCAATTTTTTACAAGAGGCCGTTATATTTTTTCCTCTTTTTTTTCATTTTAAATCCCTAAGGAATATAGCCTCAATGTAACTGCATCCTTTGGGTTTGGAGGTCAGTCCGACCTCTATCTCTGATATTTATGCCAAATGGATTAATGGTTTTCTGTGTTTCTTTTGTGTCTATTTCTGTGTGAGAGCCTTTACGCTTAAAGTTGGGGCCATGCCTGCTGGTGTGATTGAGGGAGTGCATGTCTGTCTGTGAGTTAATAACTTCCTGTCCAGCCGGACTCTTCATAACAAAGTCAAGGAGCGCATTAGACTTTTAAACTCCAGCTATCATCTGCCTGGCACAGGGCCACTTTCCCAGTGTTGCAGACAGGCCTCTGTACACCAGTTCTGTCTGTGTGACCTCTCACTCTGGGACCCATCAGCCACAGGAAACAGGACCTGAACTTTATATTAAACACACATCAACTTTATAAACTCAGCTCCTTGGAGGACCGCCAAGGAAAAGAGAAACAGCTTTAGATACTCCAAAATCCTGACAACCTCTTCAACTTTTCATACGATACAAACGGTTTTACCTTTTTACTGTGTCAACCCCTCCCAAGAGCCTCTCCAGCTCTCTTCCAGAAGACTCAAAACTACTAACAGTGAGGAAGGAAGCATGGGAAAAACACCACCATGTGCTGCCCACATATCTTGTATACTGTAGCTTGTTTCATTGTAATAAATGACCCCGTTACTTATTTCAGGTTGTCAGATGTATTGCTCCTGTTTTATTAAATTTAAATTTACTTCCAGTTTTGGAAATGTAAATGCTTTATAATTTTTTTTTTCTCCAAATCTGCTTGGCTTTATTAATGTCAGTGAGTTTGAGTTCATGTGGTGCTTAGTAGATCCAAATTAAATCAGAAGTGAGAGATGAGAGACAGTTGGCATTGGTAATTGTACAGTAAATACGCAGTGGAAAACAATAATGCAAGTACCTTTTTCAGCTCTGTCACTAATTACACCTAATTTTCAGAATGGTACAAGACAAAATTAAAACATTATTGCCCCTTCTAAACAGTGATGGATAACAATGACTTAGTATTTGGACTAGGCTTTATAGGTATTACAAGAATCTGACCCATTTTGTGTTTATTTGACTAATATTACTGTGTTCTTTTCTAATGTGTTAGAAGGTCATTAAACTGACTATTTGGCTACTTTTAGTGAAATTAGTAGCTTGCAATATATGTTTAGTACCAGGATAAATACAGAGTTTCTAAATTTAAATAAAAATGTTTTCTTGAAGTTTAAAGCAAATGTTTAATATTTTTGCCCCTTGGAAAATATAAATTAATTTCACTTGCTGTGTGGTATACTTTTAGAAATATCCAGTAGAAAACGCCCTTTTCTAAGCTAATTAGAGTATATAGATGGTAGGCATCTTCAAATTTGTTGGAATAAAACAGTTGCAATAGTTTGATTCCTCTCCTGGAGAAAAAAAAAACTAGATTTAAAGCAGAAAAGATTCTCCATATCAAAGACTGTACAATGTATTAATCAGTTGTAGAGTAAATGCCATCCACAGTGAGACATTGCCATCAGTATAATTATTCATTTCTGTCCCTATTCTCGCCCTTGTCTCGAGGCAATTATCTTTCCACTTACTGTTTGCATATAACTAATCACTACTTAAAGTTCTAAGTGCTTCTAATTTTGTTGACTTTGTATTCTTTCTAGATATTTGTGCAAAGTTTAATAGAGGCAACCACTGAGCTGTCAAGTGCTTATTGATTTACGTACTGAGTGGTGCAGTTTTCCTTCTGTACTTGTTACATTTATGTTCTGCTATGTTCTTGATTGATGTTTCTTGGGGATAAGAAGCACAAATCCTGACTTGCTCTCTTAGTCTAGAACTTTATTAACAGATGTTACTGCTGGGAAAACCAGCCCCATACAATGGTAAGGGCATATCACCACCAGGCAGTACTGTAAAGCGTAGGTCATTCTGTAAGAATTATCATAGCCATGCAGTGGCTTGCCAAATAAGTACAAATCTGTCACACAGAAGTTGTTATTTTTCATTGTCTGGCAGACAAACTATTATTTGAAACTCCACAGAGCAGATAATGGTTATTTCTGGCGATTGTTTGATAAATTATTATTTTCCAGAGGTGTAGACTTGTATGCCTAAACTGTAACTGTAGTTTTATTCAAGTTAGCTATTTCCATGCCTGTTTCAATTGTTATCTTTAGATCTGTTTTTGTTTCTGAAGTATACACAAATATACTGTATTTTTAATTGTGTATTTCAAATATACACAATTTAAAAATACTAATTTTGTGATTTGCAGTTTAATGTGGTACCTCATGTGATGAACTTATGCTGTTTCCAGCATTTTTCAGTTATCAGAAAGTGTAGTTGGGACAGTTCAGATTCCCACAGCGGAACTGTACCCTGGAGAATTCAGACCATCACAAGACCCACATAGAATTTAGACACTCCAGTTGACCTGGCCAGCAGGCCTTTGGAAGGTAAGAGAAAGCACCTGGAGAAAACGTGAACACAAGGGAAAATGCAAACTCCACATAGAAAGCTTCCCATTCATGAATCGAACCCAGGTCTGGGAAGAGGCAAGACCACTGTGGGGGAGTCGAGCCTATTCAGACCAGCAACAGGGTAAAGGCAGTCCATTGCAGAGCAAACATAGCCACACACACACACTCACGAGGGTCAGTTTTTCCAGAATTCAGTTAACCTGCCAGCATTGATTTTGACTGTGGGAGAAAACCAGAGCACCAAGAGGAAACCCACATGAACCTGGAGAGAACATACCAATTCCTCTCAGATAGCACCCCAGGAACTGAACCCAGGGCTTCAGAGCTAAAAGGCAGCAGTGCTAACCACTGTGCCACCCATTTTGAATAATTTAAATTTCAGTTTTATAGTGTGCATAAAAAAACATGCCTAGCCACAAAGCAAAATTATAATTTTGTGTTTTACAGTACAAAAGAGCAAGTTATCCTATTTTCCTCTGTCTTTCTCAGCTACAAGAGATAGAAAAAAATGTTGAGGTCATTTATTTGGATTGAATGATAATACTCACAGGAAAACAACAGGAAATAGCTCAAATGTTTGTACTTTTTAGTTTATAAATCTTCACTTGAAAATTTCAATAGGTTTGCTGCTGTTGTTTTTTGGTGAATGCTATGTTTAGATAGTTTATTTCCATTCTTTAATTTTAATCATGTTTTATCTCCTTGAAACATGGATAGGTTGTGTCCTGGCAGAAAGATTAGCAAATCAAGCTTTGTTTTGTCTTTCAAATAATTCCTTCATTAAGAGAACTTACAAATGTTTCCTGTTTGAGATTCTAAACCTTCTTAAGCGGTTTAGATTCATTAAGTGATCTAAAAAAAGTTTCTAAAAAAAATTGGCTGTCTTTTTTTAAATCTGCTGCCTTTTTAACCTTTTTATGCACAGCAACCTAGAAGTACAGAGAGGCAATGGCTGTCACATTGAAACATTGAATGCTGTCTGCTGTACTAAGCTGTTTTCTATCTTTGAGAATACGGCGAAGAAATGTGCCAACTTATTATTTGAAATAAGAGTACCTAAAAGGAATGAAACACTTTCTTTTCTCACTAAATCAGCTTATTGAATACAACTTTGGTATAACTCAAGATGGTTTAGAAATGCTGTGAAGATGCTCAATGTTGAATTTGGCATACAGTATATTGCTTGTACTTTTAACCCAATATTTATTTCTGTGTCTGCATAGACACACATCTTCCTATGCAATGGGTGTTTTCTAGGCTTTAGAGTGTTAAAATCTGGTCCTTTATTGACAATTTGAACCACTTTGTGAGCAGTGGACCATGAACTTTACGTTTTGGGCGTGTAAGAGGTTGTTGAAAGGTAACCAAAGGCATTTTTTTTGTGCCTGCTGTCCCAAGTTTTATATCTGTGTAGTTTATAAAAAAAACAGATAAAATACTCTTCTCCTGCTGTGCTCACCCGAGATTTAGACAGCCTTCTAGATAGGAGCTTTCATGGTACGAGGCCAGAATAGCTTTGATGCCAGCAGACTCTTCCAATGCAAGATTAGCTCCCACACGAAGAGTGAAGTATTGCACTGAAATTGCTGACAAGTTGAAATTTAAAGCAGAACTGGAAAGAAGCTAGTGGATTTCACACCAATCTGCATGTCATCATCATCATCACACCAGGCAAACCCTGAACTTTCTTCACCATCTGGTTTCCTTATGTCCCAGTAATCTAAGAACTTGAGGCTGCCTCATCTATTTGGTTTTTTGGACGCCTTGTATACATACACTATAAGTGCCAGTCCGTACTTTTTATATTTCCCACTGCAGTGCTTTACTTTGACAGTGTTAGTGATGCGAGAAGAACATATCAAGTTCTCAAATTTCTTATTAAGGTGCAGAACAGCGAAAGTGGAAAAATCTTTTGGAACTATCCAATTTAATACTCCTAATTAAAATAAAACATTACCTTTGGAAACAGTTTTTCACAGTTTGGGGGCAAGGTAACCAGTAGTTTTTTCAATATCGGAGGTCATTTCGTTTCCAGCAAAAAATATTTTCTTTTTTGTAATTTCTATCAAATTAGATATTTAAGAAAGCAGTAGTTGTATGGGAAATAGTTAAATTCTAAAGTGCAGAACAAGTCTTTTGAAAACTAACCTACAGTGCCATGCTGTTAGTCTACAAAACTAACACATATACATTAAGTGTGACTGCATGATTCATCATTGAGGTGCACTGGCATTTTTGTGACATATTGAGTTAAAATCAACTAGTAACCTGATTCCTAGTGTTGCAGAGCCCCTATACAAATTAGCCCCTTGGGTGAAAGTTATCCTGTTCTCTGTCCCCTAATAGTCCTGCTGTGTCTGGGGCCAGGAGGGAGGGGTTTCTGCTGCAATAGGACTTAAAGGCCCCAGGTGATTGAGTCTCATCTGTTTTGCATTACCTCATCAGCCAGGACCTGGGGAGGTGGCTCCAGAAAACACACTTGTGTGTGCCCTGTGATATTAATATTAAAATGGTGTATTATATATCCACAACTGGTTGTATACGTGGATTAGTTTAATCTTGATGATTCTCAATTGATAATTTGAGGTATTTTTATTTTGCAAGAATTTAAGCAACCATTTCAGTTAGAATCAATACAGTTTATAGTTTCAAGGTATGCAAGGTTTGACAAGTTGGTTTATCAGGATAGTGTACTTACAGTTGAAGACTGAATCTGTGTTGTGTCCTAAGCAATATATTTATGCAGTACACACTTCTCCGCCTGATGTTCGTGTTGAAAAGCAGTGTTAATGCCTTCATGCAGTTGCTGTGTACCTTGGTTTTGCTTCTGTCTTTCCATGGCTGTGGAAGGATTCAATTGTTTTTGTTCTTACATGCATGATACACTAGTTGGTACATGCATGACGTTTGAACTGAGTCTCCTTATAACAAGAAATCACACCATTAATATGCAAACACTAGTTAATGGAACAACTGAAGTCTTCAGACATGAGAATTTCTGAGCTCCTCAAACACTTTGAAAAAGAGCAATGACATCTAGAAGACATGTTATGAATGCAGCAGTAAAATACTAATTGCTCTGCTGATAAGACATGTTTGGCAGGGTTTATTGCCAGTATGTATAATACTATGATAGCATTAAGATCCAGTAGAATTTATCCATGATATTATGCTTCAAGATGTTTGACTTTTTTCTGTTAATATATCTGTTCTTTGTGTACGATACAATAACTTGAACAGGGCATTGTAATAGCAGTTAATGTTATTGCATGGGACTGAAAGACACCCCCATAGCCTCACAATAGGACTGAAATTCACACCCAGTCTGGCTGCAATCCATATACTGTATATATATATATCCATATTCTCCAGATACTTACATGGGTTTACTGCACATCCTTGGGTTAAACCTGGTTAGATGAATTATTGTACAGTATGTGAGGGCTCTGTAATGGCCTGAAGTCCAGTCCAGGCAGTGGTCATACTTTTCATCCTGTGCTTCTGGGATGAACTGCAGGTCGCCATGGCTCTCAACAGGAGTAAGTACATAGCTTTCTGATAGATGAGAGGACTGATGGAGGGATGGACACCAAGACTTCATTTACTTTACCCGAATGGATCCTTGTAGAAATTTGTGTATCTCTTATGAGTTCCTGTAGCTATCATCGAATCCTCTGAAAACATGTCCCTTACTAGAATTTAGTGGTCTTTTTGTTCTGGACACTGTCCTAATATAGTTTTAATTTAGGTAAATGCATGCAAGAATGTTGAATTCAAATGAAAGAAATAGGTTTGAGTGCTAATTTGTAGGAAAGCCAATTAATATTTGTGTTTATAAGCGTTCATATAGTATTTTTAAACCATATTTCAAGTTAAGCTGCCTAAGCCTGTGCAATTGTGAAGTTTCAGCATATTGCATGGGTATATTTGTGGAAATGCTACAGATATTATGTAATTCCTATAGGATAATGAGCTGCACAGTTTAAAAAAAGAGGGATGGTCAGAAGTAAGAATAGGAGAATTTTACAGGAGAGTGAAATCCTTAATGTCTATTTTGTATGGTTCTTGTTTGCTAGATTGTAGGTCTGCAGGCTAGCCAGTTAAAAATTCTACCCAAGTATGATGCACCAACAATGCATGTGTTGTGTTGTAAAGATACTAATGGAAAAGTTGTAAAGTTAGCAAATGAAGTAGATGATTAGCATTCTGTGTTAGAGTGGAACTGCCGTGTCTCCATCCTGTTGAGGATAAACCTGCTTTCACTGTTTCATTTCAGTGAGTTTTAGCCCGTATTTCTTCACGATGAGTTCTAAATGTGTAAGATGGCTCTGAGATTGCAATCCCATGTTCTTAATAAGCCCGTGTGGCAGAAGAGCAAACCTCCAACCTTGTCAAGCACATAATGTGGAAAAGTAATCATTAAAAGAGGCACTTCATATAAAAACCTCATTTCTGCTGCATTCATCGCATTTCACAAGCAAGCAGAATTGGATTTCTATAATCACACAATTACTCTCCATCTGGCGATAAGCCTGCCCTTGTATTTAGTTACTTTCAGTGTCTTTGTGTGTTTTCCAGAAGGCTTGGTGTTTACCTGTGGTACAAGTAGAAGCACAGTTGTTTGACCAGATGGTGATTAATCTAAAGCAGGTCCGTAGGAAACTCGGCAGCAGTGGACCTGCAGTATAGCTCAGGTCAGACTGGTACCCAGCGTGTCCTCACTGCTGTCTGTCACCAGCATGACAGGGCTTCAGGCTGGTGTCCAGTTACTCAGAGGAAACATGTGTCTCTGTGAAGCTCTAAGATAAGAAGTTCTGGTTCTTAAATATTAGGAACTGAAATTGTCACAGGGCTTTTTTTTTGGCACACCATATTAATTCGTATTTGTGCAAACAAGCTCCGAATCTCAAAGCACAGTTGTATGAAAGAAATGTGCTTAAGGATAAATTATGTAAGTATGTAATATCTGCTTTCAAATTGAAATATGGAGATTTTTATTTGGATCATTGAAAATCAGTTAGCATACTCAAAATATAAGTTTTGAATGTCAGGTTCGTGGGGGTCATGTTATTAAAGCAGATTTTCTGGGATCCTGAATATAGGGGTCAGATGAGATGGGCCACATGGCCTGCTCTCATTCATAACCTTCCTTATGTTTTAAATACGGTTAGGAAAAAAAACTAGAAGGAATTAACTACTCACCGTTTTTGCCTATTTTACATTTCCTATTTACCATTTTGCTGCCATTGCTTTTTTTATGAAGATAAACGGTAGTATGGTATGAGCCATTCCAGAATTCTGTGCTTTGCTGAGAAACACCCAAGTACTTGCAAAGTGCCCTTTAATCATTTCTGTCCAGCACAGGTTTTTTTTATTTTGGTAGACCGAACTTAATCTGGATTTTTTGTGTATTTGATGGGCAAATGTTTGAAGTCATGTGTGACAGCCATTTAATCTCACTTTAATTTAATGTTAAAAAACGCTTTCTCAAGGCAATTTTGGCAGATGGGACAGGCTCCGTAATGTGGTCTGACTAGACTTCAGAAAACAGTGCTTTGTCATGGTTTAGCAATTCTTTCTGCGACAGGCAGTGTTGTTTTAAGGCGTAACTCAAGAAGAAAAACTAATCTTCTTGTTTTTTTGATTTAGTGACCTAAAACATTCAATGTCCACTTCTCTAAATTGTTTAAGAAGCCAATGAGACAGAAAACTCAGAACACAGGCCCATCAAAACACTAATAAGGATATTACCTTACATGTTTGCAATGTGATACAGCCAGGCAGCTTTTAAGTCCATGTGGTGTCCAGTCAAGGCGCCACTAACTTGATTTTATTAACCTCCTAGGGAACAAGCCATTCGTGAATGATAACCTGGACACAGTCCATATAGCAGTGACCCAGTGCAGTGCATGTGGAAGCACTATAACTGATGTATACATCACCCACACTGAGCACTTTTCATTTGCTGGATATTCTGTTAGAAGTAATCAGTGAGACTCCCTCTTTTGTCCTCCTGGATTTCCAATAATGTTTATAATAATTCAATTATTACTATCTTCTTTGCAGACACACCGGACTTACAATTTTGATTAACTTTACATAATGCAAAAAATAAGCAACAAGATTCACAAAATCTGCAAGATCAATGCAAGTGCCTCACAAATGAAACATAGGAATACAAAACAGAAAACAGATTCCAACAGAATTCCATTTTTTAATGTAAGTGCGTTTAGCAAATTCCATTGTCGAATTTCTGGTCATAACAAAGGTGACTTGGCCCTTCCGAGACGTTTCCTCATTTGTTGGCGCAAGCACAGTTTCTCTTTCACAGCTGTTTCCTAATATATGAAGCTCCCAGTGTGTTTTCTTCCTATAGACCTTCATAAATGTCAACACTCTCAGTTAAAGAAATAACCCAGACAACATAACAGAAAGCTCTTTAGTATCGCGCTGTAGGAAGCATCTCTCCTGTCTTTAAGTGGTTATGAGATTTTTAGCAATAAAAGGCACAGAACTGTTTTTCACAGCAGTCTCAACAATAGGCTTTTCTTATTTCTCTGTTAATGTTATTTAGCTGAAGGTGGCAACAGTCCCACCTGGAGGAGTTGATCTTTTCTTAAAAAATATTGTGCCATTAAGATGGCAGTGGCAAATGCAATATGAAATCTTCACAGTACCATATTGAACCAGTGCAATAAGGTATAGTACATAGTTAATCAAATTTAACTCTTCCTAGAGATCCCAGCTACCTTCCACCAAAATCAAACTGACAGCAATTTATGCTCAAAAGCATAAATTATACAAATATTATAAAAATATTTTATATATGAGATCCGAAGTGTATTTTGCCTCGGCTCCTTTGCTGCTTTTGTGAATAAAGTTGTTAGAAAATGGATGTACTGTATATTTACCAGTCTTACAAATTGCTTTATATGTGTTTTTTTGGACCATGCTGAAAGTGTTGGCTTTCTTTTCCGTGCTAGTTATAGATATTTCAAGAGTACTAAGCATAGAAAACTCCACAATGAATATCTTCAACCAATGAAAATACAGTTGATAGCCAGAATCAAAACTACAGAAGGCACAAAATTACTAAAGTTGAAGAATGTTTCATGTGAAAATGTGTTCATTCTTGTTAAAGGTGTTTTGATGTCTGCCTCTTTAAAGTGTTCTTCACTGTTTATCTTAGATTTGTGGAATCACTGAGAGGCTTATGAAAGCCAAGAAATGAGAGGCAGAGTAGTCCCAGATGGAAGTAGAGTGTTGGAACACATGTTCAGCTTTCTTTGATTGTTTTGGGTGTTCCAGCAGTTCTTTATATTCCACAGCTTGAAGTTCTTTTTCACCACAGAGTGGGCGAAACTATATCCATTATCCTTTTTTTCCTAGTCATGCATCTAACAAAATAATGGACAGAAATGCATTATGAAATCTGCAGGAATATCACGTTACCCAAACTACAACTGGCTTTTATTTCAGGAGATTTGTCTGAATGATTACCGGAGTGTAGACGAAAAGCCTGTACTCCACATTATACACAGGGGTGCTGTTCTCTGAGATGGAATACTAATAGACATCACTAAAGCTGAGAATCTGTATCTTCCAAAGTTAAAATGCCTACACATTGGAAAACATTGTTTTCATCGTGATTTCCTTTTGGCAGCACTCTGGTCTTTGTTGCGGTGTAGATGGACCTGTAATCTTTTTAAACCATATTTTCTTGACTCCACTGAGGGCAGTGTACTGTACATGTGTTGTCAGCCCCCACCACTCCCTCCCCATTTCCTAATTGAATTAACTGGAGCTAGGCTGGTTCCTGAGCTCTGTTAAACTGCGGGTCAAGGCCATCTCTCACAGAGGTGCTTTGTTGGGTTTTACAGAAATGAAGGCTATTTCCTGCTTTCACAGGAAGTGGCATATTGGAAACAGATTTTCCTGAGAGAACTTCAGTATAATCATTTACAGACCCCAAGAAGGAGGGGAAGGAGCCGCCTTTGAAACTCATCCCCTCTCTTCTTTTTTTAACGATCTTTCATTTCTTTTTTGCTTCAAAGGGAAAAAAAATTGGTTTCTTCTCATTTCTACCCCCAATCTCTTTCCATTCCACTTTTGCATTACAGCAGGGGTTTTGTAATGTCATACAGCCCTGAGTGAAAGGAGACACCCAGTCTTCAGAAATAGAAGAAGAAACCCGGTTTAATAAACAAAAGACTTTGCACAAAGTCAGAGAACACCCAGTATAAACACAGAACAGACATTATTATTCCTGTATATATAAACTCAAAAGAACTTTAGAGCATTTGAATTTAGGGGGAACTGTATGAAGGCCAGATTGTCTAACCTAGCCATCTTTTAGGTGGCAGAAGTCATCTAAATGACCCTCCTGTCACAACCTCTTTGTCCATTTTATACCAAAGCAGAGATGTTAATTCATTTTTGTGGTCTTACCGCCTGACTTTCAAAATTAAATTTGCAAACTGATTTATTTATCATTGTAAGGCAGGATGTCTATGGTGTGTAACATTGTGATTCGAGTGGAGTGTTTTACCATTTGGAAGGAGGTAGAATTCAATGGACTGTTGATTTTAGGCCTAAAAGTGTCAACGCATTTGATAAATTGATTCCAGCCACGTCAGCAATTTACATCCTCAGATAGCATAGGTCTTCTTGGTAATACTGTTTTTAAAGGTAAGAGGTCAGTTAAAATGTATATTAATTCAACATTTGTTTTCCTCCCATGATAATAAAGCTCAACTGCAAAGACAGTAAAAGACAATGAGATGCATATTAGAAGAACGGCATTTATAGTTTTTTTGGTTGTGACACTTATGGAGGATTTAAGATCAAATCCCGAGTTATAAACACACCAGTTTATGGAGCACAGTGTGCCCCGGAACTTGTCTTTTTTAAAATGTGATTCTGTATTACTTTCTGTTTAAACCTTGTTAACACTGGGTTTAAGAGAAAATGCAACAGCCTTGTGACAACTACTGTACCTCTTATCTTATATCATAGCGTACTCCTGGCAAACATTTCTGCGTCCATACATTATTTCAGGTAAGAGCTAAGGGGATTTAACAGTCAGATATACAAGTTAAATATTCTGAGTCTTATAGAAAATGTGGTCTAGCACAGAGGAGCGAGTCGTGAGTACTGAAAAACAAAGCCCTTTGCTGTGGATGACAGGATTAGGTGTGTGTAAACTACCGCTCAGAAGATTACAACAGACTCAGCCTCCAGAAGCAGCACTGTTCCTGGGAGACAGTTTGGCTAGTCCAGGTATAATCTAGTAGCCCCGTGTACTCCCCCAGGGAGCTGCAACATGGATTATCATGGTGATAACCCAGGGGTCACTGGGAGTGTGCTGTGGATTAGGCCCTGTACTAGCACTGTGAAGGGGAGGCATAGCCATTTTAGCAGCTCAGGCCTTTGAATTTCAAGATCTCTGATCTCCGTGACATCAGATATTTCTTCACTAGAGAAATGTCAACTCCATGTTGGGGTAATATTTTTTTAAAGCGCTGACAAATTGGGGATAATGTCTTTTTCTATTACATTTGATAGAACTTTTCATTTAATCTTCATCCCTTCTCTTTGTACACTCCTGTCGTGATTCCTGAAGTAGTTATTTTATTCAGGAAAGGAAGGTTTATACCAAGGCTCACTGGGCTAAGAATGTTCTATGCAAGGAAATCCCATAAAAAAAATGTTTTCGGAAAGGCCACTATAACACAGTTTAGAAAGGTTGCTGTATTAATTTCCTTTTACTGCCTTTTAATGTTAATTCATGTGGGCTATCAAATCACTTTTTATTTTTTATTTTTGTTTGTCATGCCTCAACACAGATTATTGCTGTTTTGCTTTCTTTGTCTTGAAGCTATATAATGTACTAAGTTATAAGTTGTGTATTTTAGATCAAGCACTATTGCCACGTTCACTTCGCTCTTAATGTGGTTTGTAAATAAGGGCATTTGCTAGGGATTCCCTGAAGTGTAGTTCAGTTTTCTTTATCGTGCCTGACTGTGGGAAAGTTTTAGGCTTTGCTCATATTTGTCTGTAGTATAGTAAGACAGAGCCTTTTATGGAGTTGTAATCGCAGGGTAGCCATCTGGCACAAAACTTCAACAAAACATGAAATTTCTGTGATGCCACGTGGAGCAGTTTGTACCAACTAACCGAAAGGCTCACAGAATTAAAATGAATTTCATCCTTTCCATCAGTGAAATGCTTGTTAAACTGTAGCTGGAACATAGACATGTAATAAAAGAAGGTTAGTGCATACTCTTTAATGAACATGGAGCTGTCTGAAACTGCGCTGATAGAGGCACCTAATAGGTATGGCATCAATATGTATATATGTGTTTTCTTGCATTTGATATTGGTGTATACTTTTCACTCAGTATTTTTCCTCTGTTGTGCAGAAACACAGTTCTGTGGCATTTTAAAAATTGCAATTTCAAGATAATGATTAATATTTTATGGTACAAAAAGTAACCTTTTAGCTTTCTGAACGTGTAAAAATGAATAAATGTTAATGATGAGTAATACCTAACAATGAGTGAATTGGATTTGACTGCTTAACTGTGATAGAATAACTACCACTACACTTCATTCTGGTTGCTCGTATTTTACCTTTCAGTTCTGATCATGCTTTTGAAAATTTGGATTAGTGTGGATTAAAGATTAAGTGATAAGTTTAGTTTTGGCTCACCTTAATTATGATGTAATATTAACGTTTTTTTTTATAATGCATGCCCTCACAGATTTTGTTATTCTGTGATCTCAGAAATCAATTTAAAATTCACATTCATTTGGAGAATTCCATGGCAACCACAGAAGAATCACTTGCTACACCCATGCACAGAAAACAAGTCTAGTGGACTGCTTTCATAAAGTTTTGCCTGTAAATAATAATGCTACAAAAGGTCATCCACTTCCCCAATATGTTTCACAGAAATCAATGGCAGGTGTTCTGAAGTTCATGAACTGTTGTGTTTGAGCACAAAAGAAAATCAGTGGTTATTGTCATAGGATCTGAATTTGGTGTGTTTTTTTTCAGTTTTTTCCCCACCCATGAAAAGATTAAAGATTTGCAAGCTCTCACTGTGGCTAAAATTTCTCCTAAGAGTTAATTATACATGTGGTCGTCGGATCACAGTAGATACAGGTATCTCTCTTTCTTCTTCCTTCAAATTCACCAGTAGGTAATCTCTAGCACATTTACTGCAAATGTTAGAGGGCTTATATTCTTTTCAATGAAGCCTTTTCTTCAGCCCTTCGACATCATTGGTTGTCACCTTGACTGACTTCAAAGCTTCAGGATTTAGCCCTTTTAGCCCTCTATAACAAGGCTCTGGTCACCTGTGCAGGTGTTTCAAACCAGGTGGGAAATTCCCCTATGGTTTCCTAGCAACAGAGCAGGTGATATGGTCTGTAAGAAAACAGCTATGAGTAAGCCCCCCTCCCCCATGCTCCCGAGTAAGGAACAATACACATGAAATGCTTTCCGAAAAGTTGAAAGCCGAACCCCGAGAATGAGTTGACATGACTAATATGGGTCTTTGAGTAGGGCAATATGGCAAAAGGGCAAAAAGTACACTTATAAATTTAAAAACCTTTTTAGGTAAACATAAGGCAATATCAATAAGAATTTCTTATGAATTGACAATGCTTGAAGCGTTGCTGTTTTTCTTATATTTACTAAAACAATAATAAAATAACCTTATGCTTAATTATAATGAATCACATGTATTATCAATAAATATCAGTAACATTAATATCGTTAGTAATAATGCAATGCATGTATTGTTATTGTTATTGTTATTGTTATTGTTATTGTTATTATTATTATTATTATTATTATTATTATTATTATTATTATTATTAATAATAATAATAATATTACCATAATCATTCTAATTGGAATGTCTAAGTGGCCACAGCCTCTGTTTGACATATTATCCAATGCATGGCACCTCCTACAGGTTCCCCGATCACCGTTTTGCTTTTGAAATTCTGATACAGGGGGAGGAGTGCTACAGTAACTGTCAGTATGCCAGGCCTTTGCTTGAATGAGTAATTATGAGTCTTTTCCCCTCATTCTGCAGTTTTGCATTTCCTCTCCCTGTTACATGCTCATCCTGAAGGGTACATACTCTTTCACAAAGCCAATCCACTGACAAAAAGTATGCGAAAATATATGAACTAAAAGCAAAACATTGTATTGGATAATGTACACTAGTTGGCCAAACCAGGTTTGCAATGATATGTTGATGCAGACTCAGCTACACAGAGAGTTTGCTGTTAATATGACTGTCCAGCTCAGTGAGTTTGTGTTAATCGATCAACATTGAAGCAAGTCTATAATATCTTGAATGTAAGCGAGCTGTCTGTTGTCCTCTGGTAGGCATTCAGAGCACCTCACGCTGTAATTTTCTTACAATCTGAGAGCTGTCTCATGTTTGCTAGTAAATCACAATCTGCATCTATTGTATTGGGGTATCTAAATCTACTCTGAACAAACTGCAGTATGTCCAAAATTCAGCAGCCAGAATCCTGACCAGGTCTAGTGCAAGTGTTCACATTACTCCTATCCTGGAGTCCTTGCACTGGCTTCCGGTCAAATTCCGTTTAGACTTTAAAATCCTCATGCTCACCTACAAGTATAAGGCTTTACATGGCTTGGCACCTCAATACCTGTCTGAACTTTTATCGCCCTACTCCCCACCTCGCAACCTCCGCTCTTCAAATTCTGCCCTCCTTACTGTCCCCCAAGCCCGTCTACATTGTATGGGCGACAGGGAGTTCTCCTGCTATGCCCCAAAGCTCTGGAAATCTGCCCAAGGATATCAGAGAGTCACCTCCTCTAAACTCCTTCAAATCCAGACTCAAAACCTTCTTCTTCAGAAAAGCCTTTACTTAACTGGTTCCATTCTTCACCCCTCTGCTCTTCTTAGTACCACCTTCCACGGTCTCCTCTATTGTTATTGTTGTAATTGTAATTGTGTCTTATCTTGTAAAATCTTCTTATTTTTGTTGTAGTCTTTTTATTTATTGTTATTGTCATCCTGTAAAGCGCTTTGAGAAACCACCTTTAAAGGCGGTTTAAAATAAAGTTTATTATTATTATTGCATTTACATAGGGATATTTCTTGCTGCATGCCTGCAAACATCAAGAAAGCCACAAAAGCAGCTATTTTTAAAGTCTGTCTAACCAGAATGTTAGCTCTATTTATGGTTATGCTTTCTTTGACTCCCCAGAATTTTAAAGTGCTTCTAAAATACTTAACATGTAGGCTAGAAGCAAAAAATTGTAGGAGAGCATTTTTGTGCTGCTGTATGGTTTTCTCCAGTGCCACACTGCCAATAGCAACAAGAATTTGCTGGAATTCGTAGATTAGGGTTGGGCACGCTGGTGAGTAAATGCTCTGTGTCATTTGGTGATTAAACCCTGTATTGCATATCACGTCCTGTGGGGAAACATGTATATTATGTTGGAGTTTAAAGAAAAAAATTCCCTGGAAGTTGAACAACCCAACTCTCCAGCGACAGAAAATGAAGTTTGCAGCTGCCTTTACTCACAAGTGACTTGTTGTGATTTTGAGGTCCAGACGTTGTTACACACGTTTTAGGTTTGTTCAATTGATGCTAAAGACCAAACACATTATATCAGGCACATTATGCTACTCAGGTGTGTTTTTATGGGGGGAAAAACACAAAAGTATTACACATTGAGAAATTTAAATGTGCTTCGTTAATTGTTGTAGGAGTTCATGTGTGTTTTTAATTCATTTTCACTAATGTAAACTTGAAAGGCAAAACATCACCAAGTCGTCCTGTTTAATTTCCCTTTTGCAACAGAGTGAGCTGATTTTTGGCTGCTACGTATCTGCAAACAGTATCTGCTTGACCTTCCCGTTATGGGTGAATGTGTTGCTGCCAAGATCTTTACACTTCAGCACATGTTGCCTTAGATTTACATTTCCTGTGTTCCAGCTTTACTCTGAGTATTTCATTTTTAGAAATCTCAGTAGAAAAACAGTGATGTTTTCCTTTATCCAACAATGATATAACTAAAGAGAACTAGCTAAAGAAATTTACAGTACTGTAAGGCATTAACTTCCAATTGTGAATCAATAATTTCCTGATTCTTTTCTCACATGTGAGTTATGTGGGCCAGAGGCCTTGTTTTAGATTTTAATTGAGGCCAAGTGTCCCTCTTGCAACTTTTAGCACCTGATTGTTAGGAAGGGAAGATCAGGCTTTGAGCCCAGCCCTGGGCCCTCATTAAGGGGAATAATCAAGTTATCTGTTGCAACCCTACTTTGAACTACGCTCAGCCCACCCCTGCTGTTCCTAGCAAGGCAGCGGGGGCACCACAACAGCTCACGAATCGCCACTCTGACATTTGTTATGAAAGGGAACTTATTTCAGTGCTTGGGGTAGTTAATTGCATTTGGAAATGATCATCAGGCTCTAATTAAAGCAAGACTTGCAGCTTCTGGTTGATGTCAGGAACCTAATCTCTGTGAGGCCTGGTAACAATTTCTAATATACGTCTATCTACATTTATTTTTCCTTTGATAGGTCTGGTTTATTTCTGAAGTCAATAAAGGGAACTCAGACAAAAAAAAATAGGTTTATGATCTATGCTGCTTCACATGGCTTCATCTTTTGGTGTCAGTTACACTATTCCCAGGAATAATTAAGCGCTGCAACTTTAAAGCAGATATGCTCCTTGGGTGGCTTTTGTGCTAGGTGGCAAAGTCGAGCAAAAATTTTAATTTTAAACGCAGAGTATCTTTAAATAGAAGTCAATGCAAAATTCTACTATATTCTACTATATAATTCTACTATTGTATCATACAAGCATCAACAAGCTTACTAAATCTTCAAGTAATTGTCTAAGAATATGATAATAGTTGTAGTTACAGATAAATATACAGTATTTTCAAGAAAATTGCTATGTCGCCACTATACATACAGGAATATTTACTTGCATATTAAAATGTATATAATTTAATGATTTCAATGGAATTTTCACATAGAGGTTAAAAAAAAAACCAATGAATAGCTTTTCCATCTGAGGTCCAGACTGGTGTATCACTGCTGCTGTTCCTCTTCTCTCTCCCTTTCTGTGCTCCCCTGGGTTCCTGCTGCCTGATTCTCAGTTCTCTGATGTCTGCTCTTATGCCACATGCTGAGAATTGCAGTGAGAACCAGTCTCCGTAGGGAAACTCCATCTCTAGCAGCTGAGTGTGGAGACATGGACTCTTAGCCCCTGCCTCTGTTTTCTGACACCCTAAGGTTGTCTTGTTGACTCAACAAGTGGCCACAGGCCTAATCCACTTATTCAAAAGGCACAGTAACATGAAATGAGTTCCACAGATGCAGAGCAAATGCAGCCTTTAGTGTGTTAATTCTCCCTCGAATTGCACTTCATGTTGCTGAAGACTCGAAGACAGATCGCACTCAAACTCTTTCTAAAATCCATACATTAATGTCTCATCTTCTGCCAGAACTCTGATTTACTAGTTAATTTTGTTAATTTTGCTTTACTGGAAAGGTCACATAAATCCGTTACTATGCAAAAAATAGTAATAGTTTCATTATTGGGGCTTAGGGTTAGGCTCTGTGTTTTTCAGGACTTAGTCTGTAATATAATAAATATAAAACATTTATTGTGCTGCATTACTGTATGTTTTGCAGTATTGAAGTGTTTTGAGAGTAAAGACTGATTTCTATCTAGAAAAATAAAAATCTTAAATAGGGCATTACAGCTTATAGCTGTAACAGCTCTTGATTCTTGGGTTCAATCAGGTTTTGGGGTACCTTCTATGTGGAGTATGCATGTTTTGCCCCATGGCCATATGGGTTATTTCCCAAGAACATTCTGGTTAGGTTAATTGTCTATAAATTCTCATTGTTTACTTGAATGTGTGAACTGCAATTGACATGCAACCCAGACAGGGTTTGGCTTTTGTTTTGTCTCCCTAAATAAGTCTGTCAGTTGTATCTAAAATGATAAAATATGATTATGTAGAAAAGAAGCTTTTTTCTTTCGCTTTTCCACACCTATGTTTTAGCTATCTATATTTACAGAATCATTTTTAAGTTATTTCCCCCAAACATGCTTAAATGTCTCCCTAAAAATGCATTTAATCTTGCCTAGGTCAGAAAGATGGAGACCACTAGAAATCTATATATAATTCATCAATTTTTGCCCCTTCTTCTGCCAGTAGTCTCCTATACCAGTTAATGTTGTTAAATAGTACAAACCGTGAAACACAAACACATGAAACTTGTGAAATGGTTTCACTGCGGAACAAACAGGCAGTCAGCATGACTGTAGATGGAATGCTGTGGTTGAAACGTTCCAAATTGACTGTATGTTCCCAAAAGTCCTGTGAGGAAATGGCAAAGTATGAAATGGAAAATAAATGATGACTGATGACAACAGCTCCTGCTCGAGGAAAGCTTTCGAACCAGAAGGACAATCAGGTCGGACAGACGGGCTTAATTCACATTGCAGTGTCAATTGCTGGAGCTGAGAGCAGATGAAGGGAGTCGGATGAAAGTGTCTCTGAATATAAACGGCCGCCATTAAGTGTGAGGAGCACATTCTGCATCTGAAGTAAAGGAGAGAGAAGAGGGGCCACGAGCAGGCTGAGGACGCCATTTGTTGGCCACCCTGGAACTCAGCAGGGACTTGCGCATTTTGACTCCATAAACCTTCCACTGAATTCCTCATAATGAAATCACTTCTACAGAGAGAAACAGGATGAAGCTGTCTGAAACTTCTGTCAGCTGCATAGAAATACAAAAAGCCTTTAACACTCATTGAGATTATCTGTTGTGTGTCCTTAGAAATCAGGGTAGACAATTCAGAGGGCTGGAAAGCATGGCGATTCTTTCACACCCTTACTGTAACATTATGTCCCCACACGGTACTTTTACATGAATAAAATGCTTTTGCTCTTTCTGCTGTATGGATTCACTGGTGCAGTGGAATTGTTTTCCTGTTTTTTGTTCTTCTCCCCTGATTTTTCCTTTTATTAAAAAGCACCTCTACTTAACATTTGAATTCTGATTTCTCTTTTAATAAAATGGGTTTGGAGAAATCTTGTTTCAGACTATTATAATCTCATAGTCTAGGTTGTAGCACCAATGTAGGCACCAACAAGCTTGAGGTATATACCTTAATGTCTTGACGTTAAAAGAAAGACTTGTAGATAAAGCTGTTTTTATAGAAATGTGTAAGTAGTGACTGAATTTTGAGATCTGTTATATTATAATCTGGAGGAAAATTTATTGTTCTTGTACAACTTCATAGCAGTGCAGAAATACTCCTTTGCCTTTCATGTTCTTTGATGCATTTTGATAAAATCTTGTCTGTTGCTTAGATACCACGATGGCTGAAACAGAGCTGATGTGAATGCGCTTTGCAGCTTTCGAACAGCTTTTGAAACAGCCTGTCATTTTATTCAGGCGTTTACAGAATTGAATCAGGCAAAGAAATAAAACACCTTCATAATCCTGTTCTTTCACTCAGTGGAGCCCATACCTCATTAATCTACCCAGCCAGGATAACCCATAGCTCGGTTAAAGTTCAGGTGGAGATTTTCTCATTTCTTCATTATGCATCTCACCATGTTAAGAGAGACTGTGCAGAACCAATATGAAAACAAGCAAGCTTTATAAAAGAGAACTGATTTTGCTGTTTATCAGCTCTATTTGGCAATTCCTGATTTGAATTGAACCTTTGCGATACAGCAGTGGGTATTGGCTGCCTTTAAGATCTGTTCTTTCCAGGGAATGTCAGCATCTCCTCCCTATCTTTTCCATATGTCTTGTTTTCTGTAGAATGCACCTTAACACATCCCAGAAATATCATCTCCTTTTGTTGCATTTTTTCCCCCCATTGATCTGAGATAAAGGTACACGAAGGGCACCCCATGCTCCAACTCAAAGCTCCATCCCATCAGAAGCTCCTGGCTTCTGCCTGTACTTCAAAGCTTCCTCATCCTTCACACTCCTAATCCTCAGATAGCTCTTATACCTGGAGATAACCCAGCCCCTGGTTTACAGTTTTATTAAGGACGGCACCTTTGAGATAAACTGCGATATTAACTCCTTTGTGTCCGTAGGTTTTCTAATAGATACAGGTTTGCCAAGTGTTCATCAAAAAGGTAACTAAGAAGTTTGGCTCAGCAGGACTGTAATAGATTTCACTGTCAGTTTATTTGAGGCACATTGTAATTGAGAAGCACCTTTTGTCATTCTTCAGCATGCAGACATCTGTCCAAGAGTATCCTTATGCTGTGAATTGTGTGCTGCATGCTTTGCTCTAACTCTAACAAAGCTAACTTAATATTGTTTTCTTAAAAAGCATCCAATGCACACAGCACAGCAATTTCTTAGCAGCACAGCCTTCTGTTCCTTCATATAACCTGGACTTTTTTACTCTTGAGGGCTAAAAAATAATCTTCCTAATTCTTAAAATATATAGTATTCTTTTAGTTCCATGCCGCCTTCAGCATTGCCTGTATTTTCCATGTGTGCGTTTTATTTTTATCATATTAACACAGATCTCTGACACCATCAGTACTGGTTTGATGTAGAATTGAAGTTCAAATCCCCATACACTCCACAGCGTGCCATTCCAGTGGCCTTGCTCTGCTTTGTTTTAAAACACTATGAATGTCATATGATAACACACTGGGACGTCCAGTGAGTCACAAAACATATAACGTCAGAGTGATTAGAGAAGGGTGGTGGAAACAAGGAACCAACCGTTGCTTCTAATAAATAGAGAAATTGAGTAGAGGAAATAAGTCCTTTCTGTATGACTGATGCAGACAGAAGTGTTTTGAATTTTCCATTATTATTAAATTCCTTATTTGGTGGGTAATAGTTATGTGTCACAATATATTTCAAGCATATTCAAAGACAAATGGTAGACTTTACCTCAGTACACAATACGTTTCAAGTACTTGGAAAGTTTCTTAAAATCCCATTTTTCTTTTGATCTACAGTGTCATGTGTTGCCATCTGGCAAGCCCATGCTTCTTATGGAAAGTTTGAAAGTCTAGTTGAGTTGTATATTGCAATATATAATAAATGGTGTATACTCTTTATATTTATTCCTACTAATGATACAGCCATTTAATGTACTTTGAACGGCATTACTGAGGGTTGAATGCGTTTTTCTCCTGCATGATGTAAAAACTTGACACTTTTAGATTTAAAAATCAGTTTGAGTTTTCGGTTTTAAATGGACAGCAGTGAACTTTCATTAAGTTCATGCAAAATGAAGAAATTGTGCGATTCACTTTAAATAAAGATTGCTACTCCTCACAAAAGTAAAGCCACACTGCTTTAACCTTCTGTGTCCAATGCTGAATAATAATAGGTTGCAGGCTTTTCACCATAACTGTCAATTTTCTGTGTTTGTGGCACATGAATAGAACTGAGGAGTATGCCTCAGGTTTTGTAAATCGGAGTCATTAGTCAACATCCAGCACTTGATCTCTCTTTTGTAGGTTTTCAGGTTGTGTTGATGCCGGTCTTTATTCATTTTCTGAAACATATCATGCAACCTTTATTAAACCTTTAAAGGTGAATTTAAAGGAAAAAAATATATTTTTCTTCTTTATGCGAATTAACCTTATGTATACAAGTAACGGCTAGGTGATTCAGAAAGGCCGACGCTCCACAATGAACACCTTTAGTGCGTCACGGTCTTGAATGGTGGCCCTGTTGCTGCAGCCTGGCTGAATGTTACCTGAGATGTCTATCAGCGGTGTGAGGTCACAGAGAGTTGTTCATGGCTTCCTCCAGTTGACGTAAGGGTGCCTGGTGCGTCTGACGGTTCCGAAAAGAAAGGCGTTCGCGTGTGTGGAGAAGTGGAGCCGACTGCAGGGCTGGACAGTGAAAGGCCTCTTTCATGTGTGGCTGCCGCGGCTGACTGGCCTCTCTCACAGGGGTACAAGGCAAGCATTGAACAGGGCACACAGCCTAGCGGGCACAGAGCAGGCCTCCCACAGTGCCTGCTCTGATCCACTGTGCCCTGAGGGGTGACCTGGGGAAAACATTACCTCTGAAGTCAACAGAGAGCTTAGTTCCTGTCAGATGTCATACAAAGGTCTTATTAATTCAATAACATGTGGAATGCTACATGTTTTGTATGTCGGTGCGAGGGATTCCACTGTTAAACATGTAATCACAACATATTGTTATGCTCATTCAACAGCACTGTAGCGTTTTCCCCCAACATTTGTTCCCTTTCCTGTTCACACACAACTTTTCTGTATTTTTGTTTGTACCACATTCCTGCTCTTTCATGCCCGGCACTTTTTTCGGTCAGGTTTTCTTTAATGGTTAACCATTGCTGTGCATTCACGCCACGCGCTTAAACGTAAACACGCGGTAAAAAAAAAAGTATTAGATACTTCGAGTAGCACAGCATTCCACAGCCCAGAAATCATTTCCTGCTAATTAGGATCATTTGGTTCTGTAATTGAAACCAATTAGTCCCCCTGCTGCCACTGACTGGATAAGTTGTAACAGCCGGGAGGAGAACAGGGCAAAAGGGCCATTTTGCATGGGATACGCAGAGTTTATTGGAAATTCTGTATGCATTCTGTTACAGCACAGTAAATAATAAGCAGTGAAAATGCACAGATCAAGCCTGGATAAAGCTGGGGAAATTTTGATATTACTCCACTCTGGGGAGATCAGAAATGTGAAGGCAGTAAAAATTAGTAATAAAACAGCTGGCTCTTCATAGGAAAGAAACTGACTCCAGTAGCCTTTTTTTCACCTTTTTTTATACAGATCCCCATGAATCTCTATAAATTACTTCTGCATGTGATTAATTCAGAAGTATTATACTCCAGATATTGCCTAGCAATATATTATGTAAAATGTAAGTTTTATTATGTATCTTAAACAGTTGCTCTGCATTTGTCTTGGCTTTTTTTCAACTCTATTAGAAGCACAGATGTTTGGATTTAGTTTTGTTTTCTAGCTCCAGGTTATGCCCTATGGAACATTTCAGTCCAATATTAATAATAAAAAAAGCTTTTCAAAAAGGACATCCTCCTAAATCAAAAGAGAGTGAGGTGGAATCTTCACTCATGGTAGGCTGTATGTATTTTAAAAAAAGAAAATCGTATTTAGGCAGCTGAGAAAAATTCCTTGTTGTCCGTATAGGGAAATGCATTTCTGAATCAGATGTCCTGAGTTGGTGTTAGTTAATGGTATATAAAACTGTCTTCCTCTGTGTGACTCCTGGTTTTAATAAGGACCAGAGGCAGCCAGATAACTCAAAGCTTGGTGGGTTATAAAGTTCAACAGGAAGTAGCCCTGGAGCCTAAAGTTAATATGCTCACATCAGACTTATTAGAGGTTCCCACATGTTGAGATGTGAGAAACTAGTCCTACAAAAGACATCTCTGTTGCTCAGGCCTGCTAAATAGCTTTCTTCATGTAATCTGATTATTGATCTTTTATTAGCAAACACTACACCACTATGTCCATTTTTGTATAAGGAATGATATACAAACATCCACATTAATAATAATAATTAATAATTGCTTACACTTATATAGCGCTTTTCTAGACACTCCACTCAAAGCGCTTTACATTAAATGGGGACTCCCCTCCACCACCACAATTTTCCCCCCTTTAATTATTGCTATGCAAGTGCTGTTCTCAATGCAGTGTGTATTTTGTGTTTTAGGCTATATCAGATGAACCATATACAGATATCTTTTTCTAAAGATAACTATTACAAATAGTCATGTGAAATCAGTACTGTACCGGGAGTCGTTTTATCAATGAGTGGCATTCATTAAGACAAATAATGGCTGTTTGTGTCTTACATATGCTTTTCCAGGACAATTATGTGGTGACTTGTACTGCATATTTTCAGGTAACTTCAGGGCCCTGAGTTCGTTTCCAGTGTTGGACTTCCATCTTTGTGGAGTTTGCATGTTCCCGTGAGTTTTCTTTCTGGCTTCTTCCAAAGTCATGCTGGCTCTGTTTGACCAGCTATTCTAAATTGTTCTTTTCCCTGTGGTCCCATGAAGGGCTGGTATCCCATGTCTCCTGTCAGTCCCTCCTTACACCATATGTTTCCAGAATGGGCTCCAGCTTGCTGCCATCCTCACATGATAAACTGTTTTCTGATAATGCACAGATGGACCTTTCAGGGAACAGGGGCTGTTAGATACCAACACATGGGGTCTGCAATAAGGATAACTAACCCATATTAAAGAGATATGCATTAGAAATACAATATTAAATATTTTTTAAGTATTTAAAATGCAATGCAAAATCCAGATTAACAATTTGGTCTGGAGTTTGTGAAATGAGAAAAGCCGCTGTGAACTGTAATTAGTTTTAATTTGTGTACAGCTCTGTGGCTGCTCTTGCATCTTTTTCTGCTAATTATTCATTTATTTGGCAAAGCGAGTGACCTATGAGCCCATCTATACAGCTGGGTATTTTGCTCATGGGCACAACAGTAGTGTCTCACCTGGGATTTGAACCCAAAGTCCTTCTAGTTAAAAGTCTGGAACCCCAGTAAAGCTGTTCAATATACTTTAAGTGCATCAACCGCTGTTGATATTCATTTTCATGCTTAATAAGCACAATCTTATTAAGGAGAACAGGGACACAACTCAGTTTTTTCAAGTTACTGGCACTCAAACTTTAAATCACTCCTTCTCAAGCACAGACGACATCTACAGGTTTCTGAGATTGCTAGAAAATACAGATCCAATCTTCCAATTTAATTTACATTTTTTGCATGTGGTACGCTTAGCTATAGCTAAGAGCTGCTGACAGAATTAGCCCCATTGCATGACATGGGTCATCATAGTCCATTACTCTGATACTGAAATTGGCAATATTGCACTGGGTACCATTCAAAGGGTTCTAAGCTCAGTTTAACCAAAGAATCCTATACACTTCTAAGAAAAGCTACAACATTCTGAATTAAATATATTAGTGCTCTAAGACAAAAAATATTAGTGAATGATCTCCATTGTTTGTCACTCAAGAGCTCCAAAGTTCCATACATATGCACAAACTGTCTAGGAGTTAAATATCAATAAAAAGATTATTGATTATTGATTGATTATGAAATAGGCAGAAATGAGTATTTCTGTGTTTCTGTGCAGTTAAAAGAAAGCACTTTTTTAAAGTTGAAAATTTAGCTTTGGCTTTAGAGATGGTTAGCACAGTTCAAAGTGGAAAATACTGTGCTAAAATGTAACTCATTTATTTCTGAAATTTAACTCCTATTACTTGTAAATGAAATACTGTACAACACATGATGTGGAGGAACCTATTGTGTTTTATGTAACCATCTGTTCCACACTGATGAAGAGATTTATAATGGGCTGCATTTGAGGTCTAGTTTGCATCACAGTAAACACATGCATGGCTCCTGTATGGCACATTGATGTGTGAGTTTGTTTGATATCACCAAGCTGCTTAAACAGGTCTTTGACTTCAGTTAATGAGCCTGAGGCAAAAGTAAGTTAAGTTGAAAAACGTTTATATACCAATAAAGCCTTTCAAACATTTGTGGATTTCAAATGATGTGGGTTAAAACATGTTGAGAACTGCCAGAAGACAGCCTAAAATTCAAGTTATTTCTTATCCTTAAAGTCATTAATGACTTTCCAGTAGTGAGGTGCTTGTTTTTCCTTGAAACAATAGAATCTCAAATGATTGTTGTTGCATTTTTTTTTGTTTTCTGTTGTTGGATCTCTACTGTATAGATCTCCATTGATTCCAGTCCTAGGAATCCTTGTAAATCCCTGTTTTATTTTTGCAGTTTCAAAAAGTAATAACACAAGTAATTCATAAAGCTTAATAAAGCCTTTTGTTATTGAATATCATACGATGAATCAGCAAAATACAATATTTTTATAGAAATGTCTCAAGCATTAAAGACGTTGCATGAGCTATACAATATGTGTCAGTAGATAAATTAGTCAGTCAGTAGATAAATGGGCGAAGAAGGTTTTATTTTCTTAAAGCTCGCCACCTACTATTGTACCAAGCCTGAAAATGACTAATGTTGAAATCATATTTAATAGCTTGTTATTATCTTCATTCTTTCATTATTCGTTATTTCACTCCCTTTTCGCTTTTAAGATTTATTCATTTTATATGTTTCACTGAAGACACATTTTTCATTGTATCTGAAGTCACAGTTTAGGCATCTTGATTAACAATACAGCTAATAAAATCTTCAACCTCTACAAAACAGAACATACAAATGCTGGCACAAGCGCATCTCTAGATAACAGAGAAACAGACTGAATGACAAATGAGTATAAATCTTCAAGCTGCCACACACAAGATCTGAATATCGCTAACAGAAAATGTTAGGACAGGGCACTTTTTTGGGTTAAGTTAGTGTTGATGTCATTAATTTACATAAATAATTATTTAGAAACAATTTTAGCAGTATACAATATCATGCTCCTGTTTTCTTTTACATACAAAGACGTTTTTACCCAGGTTTCCATCAAGGCAATTCTGGTTTGGTAAATGACAAACAGCCTTTTTAAACAGTATTTGTTTTATAGGGGGCAAACCATGCTTATGCAAACATTTCAGGGTTCCACAAAAGTGAAAAACAGAACTTGAGAAGGGATACTTTTAAGACACAAAATCAAAAGCTAACCAGAAACTGCATTTTCACACACTGCTTGATGGATTTTCCTTTCCAAAACACATACTGTATGTCTCCTGCAAACTGTCAGGCTATTCATTTTCTTAATTTCGTATGAAACTGAAAGACTGAAAAAATAAAGCAAACCAATTTGTCCTTGTCATACCTCAGCATTTTTTGTTAGGATTCTAACTCAATTATTTACAGAACATAATTTTGGAAATTGAACCATCCAGCAAGGCTAATTGTTATACATTATGGATATTATGGAATTAATCAGAATGTTAAAACAAAATCAATGCTATATTCTTTTTTACAAATATTAAAATACATTACATAATATGGACGTGGAAATGTGATTTTAGTTTACTGGGAAACTCAAGAAAAAAAATAATCAAATGGTATGGTTGAGTATGTTCTCACACTATTGCATCATATTAGAAAATCAGTATCCTGTTATAGCAGTCTGTATTGTAAATTGAGAGAACTCCTGGGATTCTATAGGCCTACAGTTTTTAATTTCCATATGATCCAAACAGGTCTCAAATGCTCTTTCTGTACACAGTGGTCAAAGACCAAAACTATCTTTGGCTCTGACTGGATTGTTTAATTCCAGCCTGGCTTTTACAAGGGTTTTTCATGGATGGTGGGAGATTAGTGCTGCATTGGCTTCTCATACATTGGAGGCACAAAGAGGGTAAGGGGTCTTGATTCCTGTGATGTTAGAGCAATTCGAGTGACAGTGGCCTGTCTGTGTGGCCAGCACAGAGTTGAGAGGCTTCCTTGTTGGAGAAGCTGAACTGGATTTGAAGAAACAGCCAGCTGACAGGCTGATGTAGAACTGTGGGTCATGTGTTGCAAAGCATGACTGCTTTGCCCCTTCAGTATAGCTAATGAGATTATTAATGGAAGTACAAGGCCTGCCCATAAGAGTTTTGTTGTGTCTCTTTTGTAGTAGGTAAAATTAATAAAATCTCCATATGTTAATGTCACTTGTAAAGTTGTGTCCATGTCATAGAATTCCCTTAGTGCCAGGTTGTACAGGACTCCAACAAAGTCTTTAACACCACAGCACCGAGGGACTCAACCTCAGAAACAATTTTAATGTTTTTCCCCCACATGGTTCTTCACATTTGAGGAAATTGAAATCACTGTGATGCCAAAATGGCACATGAAGGAATGTTTTTTTTCATAAACACCTCCATTTATTTTAGTCTTTACATTTACCTTAACACATTGTTGTTTATCACTGCGGCAAAGTAAAAAAAAAGTTGTACAACACTTAAGCCGTTCTTCTTTCACCAGGAAGATCCTTCAACAAGGTAAAACGTTTGCACTTATTAAAATCTTAACAGTCTTTTTATACAAACATTTCAACAAATAGGGTGGCGCAGTGGCTAGCATTGCTCTTCACATCTCTGGAGCTCTGGGTTAAATTCCTGGGATGCTTTCTTTTTGGACTTTGTAAAATTCTCCCTGTGCTTGCATGGGTTTCCTCAATTTAGTAACATTGGGAATTGTGTTCTCATTTCCATAATCCAATAAAGCGCAACAGAACAGAAAAATGTGAATCTGCTGGTTCACCTCCCCACATTGTCACCCTCACCTGCTCTCTCCTTTAGATGGTCAATATGTAATTTGCAATAATTTCAATTATCCGAAATCACTGATAGCTGAACTAAAGTGACTAATTTAACAATGAAGGTTTTTATAACGCGTGTGTTTAACTTTAAAAAGAGGTTCATCTTTTTTTTTACATCGGCATATCACTTAAAAGAATAAATTCCCATCTAATCCTGAAGCTGAAATGCAAAATTGTGAAGCAGTAGGAAAATATCAAAGCCAAATATCTTTCTGAAATTAAAAACATATGAAGCCTTTTGTCAAAAACAGTTCAAGTGTTCATGTTTTGTCCTTACCAAGATGAATGTGAACTAGTAAGTTTTTGTTGAGTGCTGAATAACCTGTCCTTGTGATAATTTAACACAGCAATTATGATCTTATAATTAAATAACTAGGTAACGTGATGCTTTTACAGGAAAACAGGCGTTTTCATGAGACCAAATCAAACCTCATGAATACCAATACCATGTTGAATACTGGAAACCAAAATAAAGTATATTCTTACAGAATCTTAGTACTGTACTTTTTAATGAGAAAAATAAAGAGTGCAGGATGGGTAGTCTTCAGAATTACATTATTCACAAGTTTGCTGCATTAGGTCCATGATTTCCCTCCAAAACAGAGTACTGTTGAGCAAGTTGTGCCAGTTTGACATCTGCTGTGATTTTGCACTTATTGCTGGACTGTGCAATACAACAGCAGCTGTCTCTATTACACATTGAGCTGTCAGTCACTGGATTTCTTGCTCCATAATGGCATTAGTCATACTTTGTTTATCATTTTCAACTGAACATGTGATTTCCCATGCATAGAGTAGAGCTGCCCTTGCAAATTATGTTCTGAACAATAGAAACTTGATTTTAATTAGATGTTCACCTTGACTGTGAAGGTTGTGGAGGACTCACAGTCCTGACATTACAGTTGTGCTTCCAGCTGTCAGTGGTAATCATCTGATATATCATTTTTAAACAATAAAATATGATTAATTTTATAGTGGTGTATGAGGCTTTAGGTCTGAGTGCCTCTCTTTATTAATGTGCAGTCATGTGATACATAAAGGTATTTATTAATTTTTTTGTAGTCTTTCTAGTGCAAACAATGTTTCCCTATTCCAGAGCTGAGGAGTCAGTTCAGGCTCTGATCCTTATAAGAATTAATTAATTCTGAAAAAAGTGAAAATCTGAATATGCAGGAATAGTATTAAACCATATCACCCTGCAACTCACAACTGGCACCCCACTGAAGCTAAGCAGGGGTGAGCCTGGTCAGTACCTGGATGGGAGATCTCCTGGGAAAAACTAAGGTTGTGTTCTGGAGGAGGTGTTAGTGAGGCCAGCAGGGGGCTCTCACCCCATGGTCTGTGTGGGTCCTAATTCCCCAGTATAGTGACGGGGACACTATACTGTAAAAAGGCACCGTCCTCCAGATGAGACGTCAAATCGAGGTCCTGACTCTCTGTGGTCATTAAAAATCCCAGGGCATTTCTCAAAAAGAGTAGGGGTGTAACCCCGGCGTCCTGGCCAAATTTCCCATTGGCCTTTACCAATTATGGCCTCCTAATAATCCCCATCTATGAACTGGCTTCATCTCTCTGCTCTCCTCCCCACTGATTGCTGATGTGTGGCGAGTGTTTTGGCGCACAATGGCTGCCGTCGCATCATCCAGGTGGATGCTGCACATTGTGGTGGTGTTGGAGGGGAGTCCCCATTGCCTGTAAAGCGCTTTGAGTGGAGTGTCCAGAAAAGCGCAATATAAGTGTAAGCAATTAATGCAGGTGCAGGTACAGGACAGGTTATTTTCTTGGTTCATTCAGCAGATCTTCTTCTCGGTGTCAATCAAAATTTGTTTTTAGAGCCAGGCTGTTTCCCACTAGGTGTACAATCCCAGAATTTCAAAAGTACAGTAAGAGTACAAAGTCAGGTGTTGTGTCTTCATTGGAACATAGTAATTTCCCCTTTTGCATGTATTTCAGTGTTTAGTTCTTACAATAGCTGAAGAAAGTAAACAGTACTCTTGTACATCTTTTACATGTGATTTGTGATGACTTCAAGGGGCAGTGTTTTGTCTCCTGTAAACCAGTTTACATTCTCTGAATTAAACACTTTTCTGGTGTTCCTTATTTGTCCTCCAACTATTATGTTCTCCTTAGTTAGTATATGCCTTGCTAACCCTATACCTGTTCGTCCAGAAGTGATTTCAGGCAAGGAAAAATTAGAATATCTCAATAGAAAATGCAATTGAATACATTGTGAACAGATTGTTTTCAAACAACTTGATGTGTTAAAAAGAACTGTATTGTTAACCAGACCTGCCACCACACAGTAGTGCTGAACCATAGCAGTGTGCAGTCATACAGATAAACATTAACAGTTGGCTTGTTTTTTTCCCCTTGATGTGATTGTTGCAGTCCTTGTGTGAGATTCTCAGATTACTTGTCCTTCAGGTCTCTGGTAACAGGTGCCTACAGTATATGCAGCATCAGCCCAGTGTCTCTTAGCTTCCTTACTCCTGTAGTGAAGTACAACCCATTGACATTTCACGTGTGTGATCCCAACCTGACAAGCAGTGAGGAAGACTAGTTTCACTTTGTCGTATAAATTCGTTATGTCGCAATATTAACTGGTTTTTCAAGAACTCCGATTCCTGTTTGATTTGAACTAGACTTGTGAACTTGAAATGCAAGTTCACAAAACAGCGTAAATAACCCTTATTTGACCCGTTTATTTAATTAAAACAGTAAATAAAGCTTGAAATCTAATTGTAATTGCTCTCAAATATTAATTGTATAAATGCTAGCTAACTCAAAATGAAAGGCTCTAAATGCCTTAACCTATTTTTCTGCTGTGTTGTTGAGGTGAACCAGTGATTTCCTTATAATAATGCTGTCAATGTAAATTTTATCTGGTTAATGGTCTGATACAGTATATGTAGACTTTCACCTGTTCTACATTCCTGCAAATATTTCCTTGCATACGAGATTTGATGGTAAGAACTGCTAATCTGGAAGACAATAAGCTGTATTCTATATCTCTTTTACATTTGAACTGTGACATCTTAAAGGGTGGTGTTTTTGTCTACTATAAACCACTTTGCATGCTCTGAATTAAACAGAAAACACTGATGTTTCTTGTTGGTTCTTCTTTAGCCCTGGTTTCTTTGACTTAGAATATGTTTTGCTAACCCTACACCTGTGGTATAGACATGATCTCAGACCATTTTAAATGTTTTTAGTGTGATATTGTAATTAAATAGTTTTGTTGTTTTTCTTGACATTCACCTTTTTGTTCAGCAAAATATTCTTTCTATATGATGCCCCATTAAGAGTGTATTTTCCTATGTTGCTGCATTTAGGTTAGGGAAGCTGGAATATTAATATTGCTTAATATTATTACTTAACTATACTACAGTATATGTATATTACGTTATTAATGAAAGTCAGTTTTACTTGAATGTATTGAGTCAGCAGTCTTTATATGGGTTTAATATTTAATTCCATTAGAATCTTAGTTAACCATTTTGTCACGACTGCTTATTTACAGTTGGGCTTGTTTGTTTAACGTCAACAGGATTCCTAGCACAGTTGTTGAGTTGGATCTGACTTCTTGCCATCTGTTCCTATATTATATGTGATTCACCGTGTGGAAATAAGGAGCGGTGAAAGTAAGGATTTAACACGTTAGAGGTGATGTTACCTGATATCAATCTGTATCTTCCTCATAATTTGTATAATTATTCATGTAGTCAGGGTGTTGTAAAGCACTAATAACAAGCAATAGGAAAGCAATTAAACTGGTGTTAATGTTGATCATGTAAGATTCTTTTTCTATCCCCTACACATTCAGGGGATAACTTACTAAAAAGTTACAAAAAATACAAAGACCCCTCATGAGCTAGGAAAAGCCGTGGTATTCCATGATTGCGACAATGAAGTATGATTACTGTTACTTAGAATTCCATAACAGTACTGTTAAAAATAAATCTGTCAGTACTGTCAGTTGAGATCTGAATCATTAAACAAGATTCAGTAGAGTGACGAATGCACCACCACATTTTATGTCCCACACAAGTTAGCATACACTGGATATGATATAATTAGTCATTGTAAGGCTGCTGAGAGAATTATCAAGGATAATTGTAGGAACAGTCAAAGATACAGGCGATAAAGGGGATAAGTGATTGCCCACTAAGTTTTTTTGTATTGGTATCCAATCTCAGAGTGAAGCTTCCTATCTGAAGACTGAAAGACCATTTGAGACACCAAAAGAGCAGCAGCCATCTGTCCCGCTCAACTAATCATGTCAATGAGTGTGTCATCAGTTTTTTCTAGACACTTTCATTGAATGGATATTTACCCATTAGCTGGTACCTTGGTGAGAGACAGAGCTATTGACCCAAGAAAATGAAAGCTGATGTTACAAAACCTCCTTCAGAAAGTAGGATGGTATGATCATTTTGCAATCATGCACAGGGCACCGATGAAGTACAGCCTGTAGCAACAGTCAATTTGGAGGCGTTTTGTCTATTTCTTTTAAATGATTCATTTGGCTAATGCCTTTATACAAGACAGCAAACAGCCTAGTACCCAGTTGCTTAAAGGCATATTCTACCGCAGAACATCGTTTCATGTGACTTTTGTGTTTTGCCTTAACATGGAGTACATTTCTATGAAATTGAATAGATTTATTATGTATATTATCCTTGGGGTCTGTTTTCACTCCAAGTTTCCAGTGTCACATGATATGCCCCTTAGCACCATGGCTATAACCTGGTTAGCCCATCTTGGGTTGAAAGCTTCTTTAACATCAGTCCTTACAATAAAGATGGTTGTAGCAGCAACATAAAAACAAGACTATATGATGGTCATGTGCCGTAGTAAATAATTCCACTGCTCTTTGTTTTTGTTAGGATGTGATCAGGAAAGAGGAACCTACTTATTCAATTTTTTATCATACTTGTTAACAGAAAACAGCCTGAGGCTCTCTGTTTCATGGAACACAGATGAGTAGTTTTATACCGAAAGGGCAGTCATAGTTTGGTATCCATGCTTCTGTTTTAACCAGTTATAATTATTGTGATTTATTATTGAGAACCAGGGATGGAGATTTAGTTCATAGAACATGGCTGTATGGTTTAACTTTTAGCATTAATCATATACTTTCTCCTGTTTCCTATTCTGGGATTCTAATTGGCAATTAATATCACTGCTAGCTGGCTAAAAATGAAGAGTGGAAATGTCATATAACTAATGCAGGCAACTATGTTATAGATATACTAGAAGAGACATTATTTTCCAGATAGGAAATCCATAGATACAAGACGGCTAACTTTCCCTATTCTCCTCTGTAGGTGAACTGCTTTACTTGTAAATGACTTCATGGGGAGTCTGCAGATCATTATAGGAAACAAGGGGTTTGCATATTGAGTAGGAAAGCCTTATATTGATTGGTGACAGAAATAGGTAGCTTATTCAACATCCAAAATCCTCCATATTCATTTTAATGCTCTTATTGTTAATGATTGATCAGTCTTTTAACAAACCGGATTTTGATAGATGTGTAGTAAAATGATATTTAAATGAAGAATATTTTAAAGTATTTAATTTAATATTTTTTGTAAACTAACAGGTTATGTGGAATGTATGTAAAAGGTAATTCTGTCCTTTTCAGTACAGATGGGATTTCCTGCATCTTATTCCTTTCATTTTTGGAGATTGTTTTCACCTAGGAGATCTGTGAAAGGCTAGGGTAGAAAGAAAGGGGCAGGGATTGCCTGCTTGTTTCAACATGTAAATCAGAAAGGAATGAGTCTGGATAAAATCATAAGACACTTTATCCCCAAACACAGAAAGAAAAGTTAAAAATAGCATCTAATTGTTTCTAGGACAAATTGGCTAACCAGAAACACATTTAAACTAATAAGGAAAGGAATGGGGCAGTATGTCACAAATTGTTTGTTTGAAGTGTTTTTCTTATTCATTTTTTGTGATTTGGTGATTCTTGCTTTCGTACCAAGAGTGTTAATCCCAGATTAATTTTTGTGAACACAGAGGTACTATATGAATGCTGTTCATATTTTTCAGTAGGCCTCTCCCCCCAACTCGCATATCGTTCCCACTTGTACAGATAATTTTCAGTTATTTCTCTTGCTTTTGTCATGGAACTTGAATGGGGAAGCATGTGAGGTCAACATAATGGGGAAGATATAAAGTGATATTGATGACTTCAAAAAAGAGGAAGAACAACTAAACTTGGTCTAACACCCATTATTCGGTCACATTTGTCTCTGTTCCAGAAAGCAAAACAGAGTGTTGGAACCCTGCAACATGACTCATTTGAAACATTCCTGCACTTAATAGGTTTATAACATCATCCTTGCTTGTGAAACCACTCTCTAAAATCCTATTCATGGCCCAAAGGCTTTGGCCAGTTATTTCTGCATTCTCTCAAGTTTTTTTTTTTGTGGTGCCTTTTGTTCTGTCTACTACATAAATGTTGTTTTAATGCGTCTGAGTGGAAGCTGACTGGTGTTTGACATCGGTGCACACAGAAGGAAGATTTAATGCACCTCAGCTGTGAGGTGGCCATAGAGAGGTGAACAAAGAAACCAATTCTGCATCCACCTCCAGTCACAAGGATTACACTTCTGCTTCTGGGCTGTAATGGCTTTGGAGAAATCTCCACAGGACCTGACTAAGTCTGGGGGAGGCAAAAGGTGTATGACAGGGACAGAAATCTGAAAGCTGTAATAAAATAATAATAAGAATTAATAATAATATATACACTTATATAGTGCCTTTCTGGACACTCCACTCAAAGCGGTTTACAGGTAATGGGGACTCCCCTCCACCACCACCAATGTGCAGCATCCACCTGGATGTGTGCCAGAACGCTCACCACGCATCAGCTTTCAGTGGGGAGAAGAGCAGAGAAATGAAGCCAGTTCATAGATGGGGGTTATTAGGAGGCCATGACTGGTAAGGGTCAATGGTAATTTGGGCCAGGACACCAGGGTTACACCCCAACTCTTTTCGAGAAACGCCTGGCGATTTTTAATGACCACAGAGAGTCAGGACCTCGGTTTTACGTCTCATCCGAAGGACGGCACCTATTTACAGTATAGTGTCCCCGTCACTATACTGGAGCATTAGGACCCACATGGACCACAGGGTGAGAGCCCCCTGCTGGCCCCACTAACAACTCTTCCAGCAGCAACCTTAGTTTTTCCCAGGAGGTCTCCCATCTAGGTACTGACCAGACTCACACCTGCTTAACTTCGATGGGTTGCCAGTTGTGAGTTGCAGAATGATATGGCTGCAGCAGAAGGTCTGACCGAATGCTATTCCAAGCTCTCTGGATTGAGCTACAGTATGCTTACATGACTGGGTCATTAAAGTTGCTTAAAGAAAAGAGTACAGGAAACCCAGTGAAGAGAAAGTAAGAAATGTTCAAAGCGAAGGACAAAATGACTCTAAAGACCACTTCTGTGTTTAAAAATAGGTTTTAAATTGAATAAGTGCTGCTGTTACTTTTCATCCATTAGAGAATTCAAACGATTCTATTGTAGAAAGTTGGCCAGGGACTATACTGTGCTTGTTGAGGAACAGTTGTGTGAAATCTCCATTTTGCGGTACTCTACAGGAAAGGAGACTTATCTGGACTAGCACTCTGACCCTGTTTCCTGTCTTGAGAGAATGGTGCATTGTGTAAAAAGGCAGATTATAGTCTTACGTCATAGTGGCTACTCAAGCCCCAGTAACTGGTACTCTGTTAACTATCAGTTCAATGTGGCATTTGAGGCTGCCAGTGTCTCAGCTATGTAATTGTGCTGCTCAACAGAATTTTTGTCTAATGTTGATCTGCCATAGCTCCCTTATCAATTGAGGCCAAGGGTTCATTGAACTGAATGCCTGAAAATGAATTTCATTTGCAGACTGAAGCCCTGTCTTGTTCATAGCCCTTCCTGTTACAGTATCTTAAATGAATGCCTTTCAGGATCTCTGCGTTTCACTCTCCAGTTACACTTAGGTTGTTCATATTGTAAACTATTTATATGACTCTTATGAATTCCATGTCATTAAAGGTAATGTAAAGGTATCCCCGGCACTGGTCCTTACCAAGCAGCATCTTAAAAAATGGAAGATTTATTTTCTGTCATTGACGTTCAGTGGAGACATGGCTACTAGATATGTCCCTTACCCAGGGTTCAGGAACAACGAAATGGGTCAAACCACAATTCTTTATGTCCGTATGTCTGGATTGTGACTGTGCGTATTGATAAGGGTGTGGTGTTCTTGGTGAGGGCGATCTCCTCTTAGCTGAGCCCAGCTCTCCTCCCTGCTGTGTCAAACCAGCTTCCACAGGAAGGCCCCCCTGGTTCTTTCAGATTCGCTGCCTGCATCCTGCCTGAGCACTCCCAACCCACAATATACATGTTGTGGATATCCTGACAAAGAAAGCTGATTCTCTGCTGTGCTGTTCACTTATCCAAGACAGGATCAAAAATATTTCCAAACTGCTGTTGCTGTTACAGTGGCCTTATATTATCTTAATCCACTAATACTTATCCTAGATACATTCTCAACTGGAGAATCATTCAGACTTTATGTCAGTATTAGAAGTTGAAATTTCATCTGGTGGCACAAACATTTTTTCTAACTCTTGTAGTGTAAAATTTGGGGCCATTAAACTCCTATCCTATACTGTGTCAATGATTTAACCCCCCAGATTGAGAAACTGGCAGTCATTCTGCTGGAGTGCTCAGCCAGTTCATCTTTGTCCACATCACCAAATGTCTTCCTTTTGGGAGTCATAAATGCGAATGAGTGCTATTCTTGAGCAAGTGCCCAAGTCGCTGGCAATTAGAGAAGACTCTAATTTTAATGTATTTTTTTGTGCAGTATTGTGTAGAGTCAATTGTAATGACTGTGGGATTTAAAGATGGACATTATTACATTGAAGAATATAGTTGTGGCATGTATCTGTTATGTTCCTATACAAGAGTTTGCAAAGCTAAAAAGGTTTAGCTGTGTTTCAAGAATTTAATACATTTGTTTGACATCTCTTTAGACCTAATTTGCTTCTGTATGTTTAAGGACTATAACATTGCCTTGTACAGAGTAAAATAACTCAATCCTGCATTAGTTAAAAGGCAGATGTAAATATTAACATGACAGATGATACATTTTGGCCTTCTTCCATAAAACCCAAAACCATATTAATCCTTTTTTCTTCAGGCTGTGTTAATATGTCATGCAGATTCCAGAATTTTGGCTGGAGTCTCAAATGGACATTCTTTCCAGGGTGTGTCTGTTTGCTGCCTTAGATGGCTAAAGAAAAGCTGAGACAGCAGTCACCCAGAACCACGATGGAAGGGATTTCCAAACAAGCTTTGGTATTTAGACAGACGGCAGCAGGAGACATTTATAACAGGCCTGCTCTTTACAGCTTTCTGTTTTCACTTACTGTGGATCCATATGATTTCTTTATTTTGCCATCATGGTTTTGGAGCTATCTTTTGGTCTGATTTCAACAGATGTGGGCAAAATTGAGGAAAGGCTGTTGTTTTTCAGATCTTGCTTGATAAAGTGGAGATAAAAAGTAAATAAGTATGACTCATTTTAAATAAGAAGCCAAAATAGATGTGTATAAAGACCCCCTTCCACCCCAGCATACACATGAAAATATCAAAGTGTTATTTTAGGGAACTGTGCCTTAAGAATTACTTGGATCTCCAATCTAAAAACGAACTAGACAAGATGAGACATAATTGCACAGCACATCAGTGGTATACATGTACTGGATATGGCATGCTAACAGGGAGTGACATTTTTTAGAATACCGAAGAGCACTTACACTACCTCACAATAAGGACAGTACTGGTATTTACATACAGTAGATATAAGTTTTCAGGTCTAAAATCTTTAAAGATTAGGCAAAGTTTGCTTCAGCATGTTGTGGTTTAGTAAATTCTGGTAGTGATTTTAAGAATCTGGAAGATAATCAACAAAAGATTAAGTTCTGTACTAAGAGAAATCTCAGTGGCTTTGCTGTCCAGTCAACTCTTGAAGCACAACTGTATGAGCTCATAAGTGATAAGTTCAGAAATATGATCTTAAAGCCTGATCATTGGTTCTTACAATCAGTTTTAAATGGGGTTAAGTACAGTTAAGCCCAATTGAGGCCACCGGACTGAGTGGACTTCTCAAGCCTAACTGTTATCAGAGTAATTGTTTCTCACCAAAAGCACTTTTCAATTCCCAAAAGCTGCAATTTTAATTAAGAAATTAACCTTAAAGCATGTGCAGTTATTTGTGTTTTTGTTCTCCCATGATCAAGCATTACTGTGGGATGCATTTTCTTTTCAGTGGAAATCAAACAAAAAGAAACAACGCTAATTGTTTCCAGAATGCACACAGGAAACAATTTTATTTTATTTTTTTTAGCCAGGCTTTTAAGGAGGCTGCGTCACTTTGCAGTGTGCGGTTGCAGTTGGTTTTGATTTCCAGAACGTGCCTCAGTTCTGCACCCTGGAATGCTTGCGGTGACCTTGTCTCCGTTCCAGTGGCATTGTGTTCACTCAGGCGCAGCCCACAAGCCCAGGCAGGCCCTTCCTGACAGAGGCGCAGTGAAAAAGGGTAAAAATAGTTCCAGAATCTTCTGCTACAGGGAAAGTGGTGTCCTAGTCTGTACATGAAGCTCACAGGCAGCAGGGTAGGGCTACTTAATGGGAAGAGCTTGACAGAGAATTCAGGGAAACAGAAAAAAATAACGGCAAAAAAGTGACATCACCTCTCCATCTGTCCAGGTTTTTCAAAATACTTTATATATATTTTGTCTAATTGATCTTTTCACCTCATAATGATGAGAGCCTCTCAGAAACTGCCCTGTTCTTTGCTATTACATCATTAACTTGCAGTGGTGTCTGACTGGACATACAGTATGTGATTTGATTGCTGTCAAAATGGGCCTGTTCTATGGCTAGACACTGTATATAATGAGTCTTTAGGCAGGACTTAATTTAGTTTAACAAGGGGTTACCTCTGAACTGTGTGCGCAATGAGGCGCTTCAGTCAGCTAAGGCTTGTGTTCTTAAATGTCTGCTTTTGTTCTCACCTGACGCTATGGAAAGGAAATCATGTTGGATGAGATCAAGAGGCAAATACACAAGGCCAGGTTGTCTGGCCTAAATATTGGGTTTAGGGAAGTCATTATAATGTACACATTTAGAAGATCTGTAAATTGTTATAAAATGTTTTTTTGTTTAGGAAGCAAAAACAGGACTGACAGCAGTCTGGAAACACCAGTTGTTTGTTTGGCAAAAGATGTCTTTATCTTCACCATTTCATGGCATTTGAAAGTACCTTTCTACAGTGACAGGCCTAGGAAATATCAACTGAAATTTCACGATTGTGTAATTTCACTTTCTTTTTTCACAATTCATATGATAGCCTCTTTCTTCCAAAGAATCACACTCTATGAAAGGGAAAGAAAAATATCCAATAGAATTTGGGCCTAATTTGTTTTGATGCATCAAGAAGAAAGAATGTGCCTGAAGAGGAATTCAGGAATCAGTTGTGCCAACCAGGTCTCCTTAGGGTTTTTTATTTTTGATTTATTCCCACATCTATTTTTTTACTGTGAAACAGGAAACTATAAAAGTTGCTTCCACAAATAATTAAAATGATTGTGTTCTGTGAAAAATTCTTTAAATACTTTTTAATTCTTTAAATTAAAAATTCTTTAATACATGGCATGTTAAATAGGCATGAACAGAGGTTTGAGTTAAAGGTGTGTATCACAATAACTATTTGCTTTGTTTAATTACACTTGCAAATAATAATATTGCGATACAATAATGAAGAAATGATAAAAAATGTTGGAGTGATAATAAAAATCACTTGTTATACAATAGAGGTTTATGAAGAGCAATGGCTTCCCTTTGAACACAAGCTCATGGACTTCACATTCAATGATTCTATTAAAAAGCAAAAATATATCGACTTCTTTATTGACTTGAAAAAAATACAGTAACAAACACTTGAAAGAAAATGGAAGAGAAACAAATATGGTTGTATAAATAGCTGACCAAACCCTTATCTTGAACCTGGCACAGATTTAAAACAAAAAACACCTCTCAAAGAACAGTTACAAATAGAACATAAGACCTTTTTTTAGGTGTTGAAGTCAAATTTTCTCTTTGTGGTAGGGTTTCCCAGTCAAATGAGTGTACATTGATCTTGACACTTATTGTGTACAGTTTTGCTGAATCAAACAATGTTGTCTTGAACTCGCAATAACAGGGGGAATTTCAAAACTTTATATCCCAGAACACAAGTTGCTCATAATTTATAGAGAGTAAAGTATATATTTTTGCAGATGGCAATGAAGATAGACACAGAATTGATGTGAAAGCAAAATATAATTTCTTTAGCTTGCACAAGAATTTGGATTTTAAAATGCTTTGTTTTAAGAGACAAACTGAAAATGTCTCTGTTTTCAGACTGGTCCTGTGAACAGTCTGCAACTCCTTTTTCATTCCATGAAAATTAATTTTAACTCAGCAGAATTCACATGAGTACATATTATAGAGCCTAGTAAAGAATCCATTATCACTGTAAAAATGCATCTGTTTTGGTAGTTAATAGGAGCTGAAGAATTAGATTGCTTTCAATTTCCCTACTTAGAAAACCTGAGTAAAGTCATAGTGTGTTTGGAACATTTTAAGCAGTGAAAAATTAGTTATTTGTCTGTTCACCATATTCTTTGTTATACAGAAAAGGCTGTTTGATTTTTATTATTTTACATATCAAGGAGATTTCATTATTTGCCTTGTATGGTCCTTGACTCTATCTAGGCTCTGCTTCTCTCTAATCAAGGTTGCTTCCACAACCTTCAAGGTTATTAGGAGAACAAGGCTATTGGGATTGTTTTGACTGTCTGCTTTTCTGATTATTTGGTGCATAAACTGTGGACTAGTTATGGGTTATTTGGGGGATCTGGGTTATTTTTTCAGAATTTAAGTGTGAATTTTGGACAACTATATGAAAATATTCAACTTGGTATGATTTTTGTTTTTTAACTTTTTGGATATTGGGTGTGAGTTAGATACTATATGGGAAAGTCATGTTACTATGGAATTCAGCTACAGACACCAGATTAATGTGGTCAGCCTCAAAAGATGTAGTTTAATAAGGATGTGAGGTGTTTGGATTTTTTAGCTGATACAGTATGTGAATATGAGCTGATTAAGAATCTCTATTGTTTTAACTAATGCAATATCAGTGATGCCCTACTTGGGTAATGTAGAATTCTTATAGTAAGATTGAGGGGAGTTTGTAAGAGAAATTGTCTAGCGCATGATGCCCTGCTTTAACAATCAACCAGAGAAAGCAGGAAACTCTGTAAAGAACAGGGCACATCCTGGAAAGCAATTCATTCACTTTGCCATCCTGTTAACATCTGTGTGATCCATTTCGTATAATCATTTTTGGACTGCAGAGGCTACAGCACAAGACATACCAGGAAGAAATAACCCACGCATTAGCAGAATATCTGCATCTGTACGAATTTCCCGCTGTCGGCATGAAAACTAGTCAGAGGTCAGGGGTAATGTGGCCAGTTGGCTGCACCTACAAGGATGGATCTCAGAACCGCCTGCAGCAGCTTATCCAGGTTCATCAGTTCTGTATGTCAGGGCTGCCAGGACTGAGTAAAATCTCAGAGAGGACATACAGTACCTGACTCTAGCGCTGTCAAGTTTTGATTCTGGCAGTGTCACATTTCCTGATGAAACCTTATCATGATTTTTTGTTTTTTTGGTCTGCGTTTTTGATCACATTGTCTTGTCTTGTTTTTATATCTGTTATACCTTGAAGTTGATTACAACGTTTGATACAAATCAATTAGATCCCAGTATTGCATTTCTTTTGTGCATCAATATATTCCGTTTGAAAGCCCCATGGTCCAGATAGATCTGGTTCAATATTGTCAAGCAATCCTGTTTAACCTCTCTGTAAGGATTCTATGTTGTGTTGTTTGATTGATTTTATTTACCCAGTTAACTTCCAGGAATGAGCACTTGTGTAAAGAGAGAAGTATAAATCACATTTGGCCATTGTCACTTAATCCTTGAAGGAGGTGCCCTTCTTTCTAACCTTTTGTATCTGGATGTGGATCAAAAATCAACAGATTGCTTTTTAAAAAAAAAATCCAAATGAGAAACTCAATGTTGAACATTCTGACTTGTCTCCTGTTGGTGTGTGTCTCTCTCCAGCTTGCAAAGAAGGACTACACTGTCTGGGATCACTTCCCAGTTCAGGGCAAGAAGAATGGCCAGGAGGAAATGACCTTAGAGGAGCTCATTGCAGTCTTCAAGGTAAAGCTGACTACCTCACCAAGCCTTTCTGTTTAGGAACCCACAGAAGTTATCTTCATCTTACAAGCAGATGACATCGCATTAGTATAAAGTGGGGAAAATTCCATTTCCAGCGTCTGCCGTATTAGTACAGTTCTTCAGAAGGAAATGTATCTGCATCTTAATGTGGTTTTGCTTTTGTATAGTAAGAAACAATCCAGGTTCTGTGTCCAAAGCAGGAGGAGTGAAAGACTGGAGATGACTTTACAGGCTCACTGACAGTTCCATTGCTCATTACAGTGGGGTGTGCAGGCAGAGAGAGAACTTACAGGCCTCCGCTGGACTCAGAGGAGGGGTTGATGTGTTTTTTTAACTCATTCCTGTAAATTTGTGATTACTATTGTTTCTTTTAGTTGATCAATGTTACTTAAATTACCTTAAAGCCAATGCATTAGTACTTTAACCATAAATACTATAAAGGAACAAGAAATAGGTTTATTCCATGCCGAAAAGAGAAGAAAGAAAACACAGTGTTTCGGCCGTGGGCCTTCTTCAGGTGTCGAAGCTACCCACCTGATCTACATAAATACTACGGTATATACTGTAGTACATTACACGACAGTATAGGGGCAGACTTTAGCTATTTGCAATAGTGCTCTGCTCTGACCCCTTGCAAATATGGAGATCCTACTATTTATATAGGCTGGAGCATCATTCACGGTGTGAAAACACGTTACGTGCACTGCATGTTTTTTTAGGAGGAGCACTTATTAATTGTCATTAGTAAGTCTTACAACTGCACACCCAATGTGTTTTTTTTCCAAGGATGAAACTGTACCTCTTTTGAGAAGAGGGTAGTACCTGGTTTTGGTTGCTAGTGGTGAAGAATAGGGAAGGGCCAGGCAGGGCATAGGCATTTGACTTGCTCCATGTCCTCCACCCACCTGTAAGAAGGCGGGAGAACAGCAGGCAGCCGTCTGTCAGAAGGTAGACTCGGCGCGTTTGGACAAGTGCGGCAGCACACCTTTCATGTGACTTCAATCAAGAACGCCAAGAGGCGCTGACTTTATACGCGCGCCAGGGCTTTCATCTGCAATTAACACCAGTAATTCTTTAATTGTCTCGGTCTACCTCTGAGAGTGATCTCCATTGAAACTTGCTTTAAAGGAGGTATCATGTCATCTTTGTGCCAAATATCTGAAGAGATAACAAAACACAGTAAATAAAGGGCTGCTGAAAGGCTTCCCCATTTTCTGTTTCATTTCGTTTGTGAATTAAGTAAATTGCGCATAAACATCTACCTTCAATAACTGTATGAGAAACAAGAGGAGGGTAATTTCCAGTTTCTAAATCAAAAGAAAGAAACAAAAACACAATTTCATCTGTTTCATCTGTGGAGCCTCCTTTAGGCCTTTCACAGCTGTTGGTCTGAAATCAGCATAGGCTGACAACAAAATATAGAATTTTAATATGTTGTGGTTCTGCATACTTAAAATACTGCTTCCTTGGAATGTTATAGGGAGTAAATTCCATTTATGTAATGACTTGGACACTAACTTATTTTACAAGCGATAGTTAAGTAAACATTATTCTCCATTGTCAATGTTGCTAGAGTACATTATACTATTCAGTACATGTTGACCAGTCTATCTTTGTTAAAGTAAAACTAATTTGCCAGAGTGATCGTGCTTAAAGCATTATGCTAAATCTTATTCTAAAGGTCCAGTTTAACACTGATGGTGAGTGAAGAATACCCAAGAACATAAAGAGGTTCCAAACAAGAGGAGTTCATTCATCCCCTCTAGGCTTTTTAATGGCTTGTAACTAAATGATCCAAGGATCACATCCAACCATTGCTTGAATGATGCCAGTGTGTCAGCTTCAACACATTGCTGGGTGTCTTGTGTCTTCTGCTTTGTGTTTCATAGCATAGCATTTGATCATATTTTTATCAAATGCTATTGATTTCCTGCATAATTGTTGTGCTAAAGCACATTCTTAGATTTCCCTTAAAGGGTTTGTCTTATATTTGAAGCAAGGAGAAGGTAATGTTTTAGTCATCTTCAGATATTTCACATTTTCTGCTACAAAGTGAAAATTGGCAAAGCCAGTAATAATAACAACTGTTTCCCTCTATTAACTCTGTCTTCCATTTTTATCAAGATTCTCTTATGCCAGAGCTTGACTATTTCATTGAAATCAAGGCCATGACAGTCTATTTACAAAATCTGTGGCCTTTTAATCCCTTGCCTAAGCTACATTAAGTCATGGAGGAAATTGAAGTGCATAGCCTTTTTATTTGGATGCAGATTTCATTAGCTGTCACTGAGGGCCACTACTCTTTCCAGAGATTCCTTTCTTTCCATGGGACATCTGAACACAGAATCACATGGCTGAGATAGTAATTAGACTTGCGCAGCTAATCCACAGTGCATTCTGCATGCAGTGGTAAAAGCAGTCCACGTGGAATCTGGTTTCCAGAATAGATTAAAGGACTTCCTCTGATCCTGAATTAATAATTAACCACCAGATCATGATGTATTGATTCAGTTCTGATGAGCATATTGTCAAATCGTAGTGGTTTGGAGACAGTTGTCACTAGCATGTCACAGCACTGCAACTTGGTTGAAATAATATACGTCCTATTGCTTTTAATGCATGAGGGTTGTGCTCCACACAGGCCTCAGTTGACTGACAGTAAAGCTTTAGAGATGAATTGCATTTAAATTATGCACTTTTTTACAATCTAACTGCATCACAAACTATTGGAACAATATACAACCGTTGGCATTTGGTAGTGCATGTGTAATAAGTAAATTAAATAAGTGGTTGTGATTCTTTTTTTTTTCTTTCTCTTTTCCAGTGTGAATATAACCTGGAGATAATTGCCTTATTCTATGAAAATGCACTTCTCTATTCTAAGGATAATGAGTCGCATAAAGAAAAGCTCAAACAGAGGTGAGTGTCCGATAGCAAAGTGTGTCTTTAACAACTTGTGCTGGCTTCCATGGAAACTATTATTATTATTATTATTATTATTATTATTATTATTATTATTATTATTATTATTTAGTTTTGTAACCATCAGTAATGAGTTTCCCAAATAAGCAAAATCATCAACTATTCAGAAGGTGTTAATATTGCATGTGTTGGTGGTGCTGGGTGCTGTAGAGCAGTATGGTTGGCAGATCAATGATTTCAAAGATGGGCTAACATAGTGAAGAAGATAGCATTTCACAGGCATCTCATAATGTTAGGCCATCAGTGAAGAACACCTAATCACTTTCTCCTAAGACAGCATAAAATCACAGAACACAAGTTGTAAGATGCGGTTACATTCACTAACTAACTCTTTTACAGACCCCTTTATTTGTATGCTGTGAGGGAAACATCACCTGAGTACTGTGCAACAGCTTAACAGCTGACCAGTTCTTCAATACCCAGAAATGTCAATGAAAATCCCTGTAGTTGTGATTTAAGGTTAACAATTCCTAACCTTACCTCAGCTGAGCAGGGCAGATAAACATTAGAATCTCAGGAGGTGACATGTAACAGTCATTCTTGCCATCTTAAATCATCCCTTTAAGTACCTTGTGAAAACAAAAGGTATCAATTACCCATGACCTCACAGCCTCTTTGTTTATTTGGGGGGTCCCTGGAGGATCTCGCTCAGCAACTCCAAACAAAGAAGGTCTAGAGGGGCTTTCTGCTCGATTACCCACCGTTCATCTCTCTGCTCAGTGCTGTACTCACTCACACACGTCCTTGTCAGAGGTTTGAGTTATGAAACCTTCTCTGTACCGCATCAAGGTTAATATGATTTTTGAAATGCAACATTGCAAGTTATTTTTTATTTTACCAGCTTGAATTTTTGGGGAAATGCAGTTGTGTGTTTCTCACAATTTTCCCTGCTCATGGCCACACACCCCATGGCCTCACAGAGGAGACGATGAGGAAGTAGAAGCTGACATCTTCAACCTGCCCACCTTTGAGCCACTCCTATTTCAACACCAGAGGTCTGTGCTGATTACAGGAGAGGCGCATCCCTCACTGACTGCACTGCAGACCTTCTAGGGTCCAGGAGCCCCCAGAGGGTGCTTTATTTGCCAAGAGCCAAGAGTAGTTTAGTAGAGTATTCCCACACTACAGTACCTTTTTGAGCCGCTCAACCAATTATATGCCTGTGCCAAGGGAATTTATGGCACAGTCAGATAGTGATATAACCCAGGCTCGTACCTGCAACACCTGCAGCAAACAACCTAAACTCGGGAAAATGCCTTTACTAGTTGAGCCAATTTAGAGGTCATAATAATAATCATCAGCAGCAGGAACAGAAGTGGCAGCAATGTTCTTATTATTATGTTATTTGAAATGTACTGGTTAAAAACATGGATACAGAGTAAGACATTGTAATAGATTTTGATGAAAGACATGATGAAATGGTGAAAGGTAACTGATTTAAAGTAAAGTACACTGTAATTCAAAATCCATAAAAACACATTTAACCAGATTTATTGTAACACAACTCTTAACTGGGACGGAGCGGTTGCTCTGTGGCTAAGGATCTTTCCCTGTGGCTGGAAGGTTGCCGGTTCAAATCCTGCGGCCGGCAGAGGAATCCTACTCCGTTGGGCACCTGAGCAAGGCCCTTAACCCCAACTGCTCCAGGGGCGCTGTACAATGGCAGACCCTGCGCTCTGAACCCAAGCTTCTCTCCCTGTCTGTGTGTCTCATGGAGAGCAAGCTGGGGTATGCAAAAAGACAAATTCCTAATGCAAGAAATTGTATAGGGTTAATAAAGTGATGTTATAAGTACGAAGTTATAAGTTATATCTACTTAGTAGATAAAGACCCAGACTCTAATTGCATGTGGTGGAACGTTGAAAAGCTTGGGTTCATAGCTGCCTCAGGGCTGATGATTTATTTTAGTGGCAGCAAATAAGCCAGTGTCACTAAACTGAAGGTGCCATGATGGAAAATGGGTGCTAACTAGACTTTTAACATGGGGGGAGGGGGGTATTATTCAAGACCTTCAAGGTCATTACAATAATTTCAAACTCAACTCTAAACATCAAAGGCAGTGAGTGAAAGCAGCATTTAACAGACCTACTATGGCTACAATTAGATTTGGCTTAAGGGGGCAGAAAGAACTGAGGTTGGGCAATACTGCCCAGGTGTGTAAGGCAGAAAAGGCATCCATTGAACACAAAAATATGTATTTCTATTTACAAACATGACCTGTAGGCTGTGGGAAATGAGTCTGCTACCAGTTTTAACATCCAGTTTTGTTTATGTGTTTCAAATGTCAATTGAGCTCCTGGGTACATAAGGCTACATGCCATTGCTTTAGGAAGCAAGTTCATGTTTTCTCTCCTTAGTGTTTAATTAACATTATGGACAGGGAGCTATGGCTCCTAATTATGGAAGACCTGCCGTATTAAAGTGATCCTCCTTAAGACTAGACTAGGTTTGTGCTTCCAATCCTGTTTAAAGCAGCTCCCCTGGTCATGTGCATCGCAGTGGAGCTGACGATGGAAGAATTTTGAGGATAGCCAGAGAGATTATGCCAGAATTATTTTAAAAAGTAATAAAATATGCAGTAACTTCCATTGGAAGGTCATAATAGCCGTTAGATTTTATTTTAATTCAGACCAGCAAGACTAGTTTGGCACTGTCCACCAGTTTGATTTATGAAAGTTTAGGAAAGGAAAGCCAGACTTACTGCTGCCAGCAGGAGAGACTCACTGGCCTTTAACTCAACATTGCTGACATATAGGTTACAGCAGTGAGGAGAAGCAAGTCAGTCTCTCCAAAAGCTGAATGAGATTTAAAACAATATCAAATACACATGAGAACGCATACTATATAGTGCGTTTGTTTTAGCAAAGGCAACAGATTTCAGAGAGTTTTTATGTGCTTACTGTAATTTCTATAGATGCCACATATTTTTGCTATGCATGATTTATGTTTTGAGAATGATCTGTATGATATACTATACTTCATTGTTTTCATAAGCCATTATGCAGTTTTTAATATTGTTTTATAACACCTATTAAAATATGCTATTTTAGTACGTCTGCTTTGTACTTGTGTAGCCTCCCAATAAACAGATTCTTTTATTTTGAGAAATTAAGCATTTAAACTATATATAGTCTGTTTTCCCCAAAGTAATACAGACTTTTTGCCATTGTATTTGATTAGTTCGTTGTACATTAGTTTCATGCCACTGTTATATATATTTCCAATAAAATTGCACACTATAAAGAGTTCAGTTCTCTGATGCTACAGTATATATGTGAATATCAGACTGTAACAAGTTAGAACAAAGAGCACAGATGTGATAATAAATCCAACTTCCAGGACTGGAATTGATGGGGACATAACATTTCCCCTTAAGTTACAATTCTTCATTCCAAGCACAAAGTTATGGAGAAAATACATAGCTGGAAGTCATCACCTGGTGTTATACAGGCTGCTGTGTTTACAGAACTAAAGAATTCTGAGCCCATTTAAGGAAAGTCTACCCTGTAATTACACCTAAAGGACTGCAGACCAGAATAAATATTCCAAAGCATTCCAATAAATGTTTTGATGCGATTCTTTTTCTTATTATGGTAAATCATTGCAAATAGAGTAAAATACCTCACAAACATTCGGTTATCGTAACAGCAAGAATTGATTAAATTAAGGAAAACATCAGGATTACATCTTAAACTTTATTTATTTGATGTCAGGTTCTTTGGTCATATTCCTGTTACGTACAAGTGATGAAACATACAGCTCAATAAAATGTTTGTTTTTCATTAGTTTGTATTTCTTATTATATATTAAATTTCATAAGATCTCAAAACATGACCTTTTGAAAAATCTTGATCTGTTATTAAACCTTTATACCACACTGTATGACTTTAGGACATTGAAGCTTGTAGTATCACTTTCTACTGCAAGAGTTGTGTCAGCCTATTGTGTCCAAGAATTTTTAATCACAAGATCACTGTTATCAGATTCAGTGACAGTTTATCAAATCTGACTGGTTGTAGGGGAATTATAAGTCATTGATGTAATTTGAGGGGTTTTCAGTAAAGCCCTGTAATCTTTTAAAAAATCATGTTGTAATCCCCCCAAGAAAACACCTAGGCTGCCATCATCCAATTGTTGTCTTGTGAACTAGTATTTTCAGTGGCTTACAAGTATTTAAGTTTCTGAAATGGAGCTTTTTCTATTCTTGATTAATTATATGCATAGTAAAGCTATATCCAGGACTACCAAAAATATATCAGATATTTATATTAAGTTTGACTTTTTGTTTCTGGAAACATCTAACCATTAGAATATGTTTGTAAAGAGACAAGCTCATGTGAAACTGAACAGAGAAACCAATCATCCAAGGGAATTAATGCAACCCAGTTGTCTTTGGATCAAGATATTATGTCATGTTTTATAACCAGGGGCATCGTTATCCTTTGCAGTGTACCATATGGTAAGAGTGGAAATTCCCTTTGGTTCGGAAACACCGAAAGACTTGAATCCAACCCCCGGCTGAAAGTGGGTTATCGGTACTGCCCTTCACAAGCCAGGGGATTTCCCCATTCCCTTTTTCAGTAAATGTCAACTGGAGACAGTGGGTTGTGGGTTAGTGGGTTAGTGTCTGGCCCTGCCTCTCACACTGTTTCTGTTCCTGCTTTCCCAACCTTCGTTCTGACCACACTGCTGTAAGACTTTAAAAGAAAGGAGCAAAGCACAGGGAGGATATCAGGAAGGCGGCTTTTTTGTTACAAAAACATCCTGCCCATGCCCCTCCCCCCCACTGTTTCCCTTCTTTCTGTGTTTCTCCGTCTTCAGCCACACAGCCCATTTCCTCAGAGTTTAGAGCAAAACATCCTCTAGGGACCAGACCCCTTTTTGGAGCTGACACAAGAGAGGTGTGAAGGCAAGAAAAATCATTTGAAAAATGCCTTCTCAAACAGCTACACCCTGAACTGCTTCATTGGTGAAACAAGAGGCCTTGTTTATTGATCCATGTGCATGTGTGTGATTCGTTACGGTTTTTGTTATGGAGCAATATCGAAACAGGGGCTTTATTGCCTCAACCTGGAGATATTTCTTCTCCTAAATCAAGAGAAATGTTGTACACATTAATTCAAAAAATAATTCCAGAGATTGTCCTGCCAAAACAATTCTTGGACAGAGGTGTTAAGAGTTCTGCCTCAGTGTTGTTACTCAGTGAAGAATTTCAAAACAAAAAAAACGTATTTAGTCAAATAAAAATGTATTTGACATTTTTTCAGTTTGCCCCTTCAAAAATCAAACTTATTTCACTAAATTATCACACATTTCATATAATTAAGTGATTATGAAAATTAATTAGAATACAGATTTCTGTATTTTCTGTTGACATTTACATCAAATTTTGTTATGTAAGCCACCAATCTAAAAGAGCTTTTATAAATTGTATTTCTGTGTCTGCAGAGTGTCTGATGTTGTGAGGAAGGTCTTCAAGAACGGGATTCCTCATCATCAGCATGTGCTGGTGCTGTATGCTGACTTTGCTGAAGACAATGCAAGTCAAGAAGTTCCACCCATACGGTACCAATTCAGATGATTCACATTTAAACATTCTGGCATCTGAGGAGTAGCTACATAGAACTGGGGGTGTACACAGCCAAGAATCTATTCTTTTTATCTTATTAAGGGTTTGAATCAAGAAAATGCATCTAAAGCTTATTTCTGAAGCTTCAATGTTTAGCCTAATTTTGAGGTTGTTATTAATCTGTGCTACTGTACCTTGCAAAGCTTTTTGACTTTCCTGAGTCATGTCTTGTTAAATCACTGTATTACATGGAACTTAAAACAAATTGTAGTTTGATGTCACTGCTTCTGATATAATGCTGTGTGATTTTTGTATAACATGAGTTATTGAAGTTTGCCAATGTAAAATCTAATTAAATGTTCAGAGCATTGAATATAGTTTTCTCCATTGATTTCTAGCTTGATTTCAGATGCACACTCATATGCCTTCATGTTTTCCTCCCCCCACTAAGGAGTATTACACGGGTGCCCTGATTCCTGTTTAGCCACTTTTGAAAATCATGCCCTGGATCTCAAAGGGGTGTCTTTGTAATTCACAGTTTATCCTGTTTAACTGCAGCCTGACAGGAAGTGGCCCAGGTTCAGTAAAGAGCAGCTTCAGGATCACCCAGTGAAAATACAGTATCCGATTCATTACTGTTCCCTTCTCCTGAGCAGCTCTTTTAGACTTTCATATGCTTTCTCCTGAATTACTGTATCACAGATTTTTGTTCATGTTTTCGAGCTCCAGAGATTTTTTACATATTATAATTGTGACCACAAATAATCGTTATTAATTGAAATTACTGCTCTTTATCTTCCACACTAGCCTGGAAGGGTGTTATTTCTTGAAAAGAATTTTAATATCTGCTTGTGAAAGTCTTCCCGAGATTAGAACATATGTAATAAGCGGTCCATGGCGAGTTTAATTCTTTAACAATAAGTTATTTTTGGTAATGTATACTAAACTAAACCTTTAATAGTGATGACTGGACTAAACCTGTAAGAATAAACAGGATGACATTCTGTATCGCATGCCGAAAAGCAAGGGTAGTTTCATGCACTGCACAAAATGAACTCCACTCTTGTAAGTATGATTCTTTGCTGTTCACGTCCGACTTGAATTTGATCTGTTGTTATTAAGATTGTCTGCTGTCTTCAAGCACTGATGGTGTGGTCAAAAATGTTTTCATTTTTTGGCTACAAATTGAAATGCTAGTTCTGTCATAAAAATGTTTGCAAAATCCGTTTGCATGGTGATACACAAGCCTATCTCACCTGTAAAAATTCCTAATAGTAATATGGGGAATTTATTTTAAAACCTAGACCTTGTATTGGAATCTCCCAAATAAGGTTGCCGGACTGGTGAAGTGTGAGAAGAGTTTAAAAGTTTAATGAAGGGAGACAGTGGAATTTTCTCAATAAACACAAGCTACCCTTCAGGTTTATAGTGGCTGGGATTCAAACAAAGCAAGATTCACTACTACAAGTGATGAATCATAAACCTGAATTCCCTGAAGCTGAAATAATGCATATGTTAAAGGAGAAAGTTACCAGTACTCCTTGCTTTCTTCCGTGTTCAGAGATTTTTGCCAAAATTCCAAAACAAATTTTGACCCCAAAATAATAAACCGATTTGGACAGATTTGGTGGTTTTCGCATTGTGACTCTCACACTCCATCCAGTAGGGATTGACAAAGCTAAATGAAACGAAATGATTTTTAGTGAGCTTCACGGCTAATAAACCAAGAGCCTGAGTAAACGCTGGAAGGGGTTTTGCAATTCACCATCTGGACACAGCTGGTTCATTTGCTGGAGTGGTCACAAGAGAAATATAGGGCTGTGCTAATCAAACACATGTTTGTCTCATGGCAGGCTCTGTGTGTATAGCTGCCTTTGTACTCTTTTACAATTAATCGTCCAGTAACATTCTTTCTGCTTGAACTTACTTATGCTCCAACATGACGCAAAAACATCTGCGTTTTCTGTTTTTGCTTCAACACTCCATGACTGCCATCATACAATTAATAGGTTTGGTCTTTATGAAAAAATAATTTTAAATGTACTGGCTTATACTTTTACATGCAGGATATTGATCATTTTTCATACAGATGCTATATTATTATAGCAATAACGTGCAATGTGCAATAAATACCAATTGACTGTGACCAGCATTCTCCAATTGATAAGAGCAGAACTGGCTCTGGGTTGCCATGACAGAGCTGGGAATTGTCAGAAAGGACTCACTCTCTTTGTTCTCCTCCTCCTTTCATTTGAACTTCCCAGGTGAATATAAAATAACTATAAAAAGTTTATGTAGAACATGAGAGTATGCTGTGACAATAATGTCACTTTTGTACCACTCGGGTTGTATTGTACAATTGCTAACTGATATGATAAGAGAATGAAGTAAGAATATATGCAGTGATGTTTCCCAGTACCAACAGAGAGTAACTTTAGGTGCTATAGTTGTATGTCAGCCTGTGCAATTATACATAGCTTGTGTGACTGCCCGTCATCCGAGACTGAAAGTTCTCAAAATTGGTGCACAGTGTTGACAGTCTTGTTCCACATAGACTGAGGCATAAAAATAACCTTTTAAATTATTCATCGGTCCCTTTGCTTTTGTTATTAGTTTTTATGTTAAATTATTTATTGATGTTTCTTATCCAGCTGTTCATCATCTTATAATAGGTTTAACGAGTGACCTAATTTCATATTCAAATATGTTTTCACAGAAATATCGTTTATTTGTCCGGTTAAAACCTGTTGACTTTCCTTTTCCACAAAAATCCAAGTAAAACATCAATTTGATCCTTAACACTTTTTTGACAAGTTGTCGAGAATAAGTCTCATACTCTCAATATGTTCTCAATATCTCTAAATTATAATTGGAATCAGGTGCCTACAGCAGGACATGTATCCAAAGTTCATATTTGTTTTATCTATTCCTTTTGAATTTCAGCTTTTCTCCAAGGGTTTTACAAGTATTTGTGTTCAAATGAAAAAAGTAAATGAGGGTGTTTTTCCACATTTTACACAGAATATAGACTACAAGTTTACACACAGGAAACTATTAGCATTTTTTATCAAAATAATGTTTAGTTTGTCATATGAAATTAGACTTGACCATTTTATGTTCAAAGTGTCATTTCAATGTATTGCACAAACACTGCAGAGGACTGTCATTTGTTTCTTTGTATTAAAGAACCTTTGGGTTTTGTACATGAGTTAGGAACACATGTAAAAACTGCTATTCTTATCAATTTAAAAGATGGACCAGGAAACAGTACTCTCTGCATATGATAGCTACACACTCAAAGCTTACTCTTTATTTGTTCAAGTTGCCAGCCTACTAGTCATAAATTGTTAGCCATTTTTCTTCTTTTCCATTTCAATGGAACAATTCTTAATATATTTTAAACTGAAGCGCAAGAACAAGTACACCTCCTCCAGTAAAAAAAAAAGGCATTTCATTAAAAAAATGTTGGGCTTTATTATGGGCACAAGTGAGACATAACAAAAGAGGCATAAAAAATGTTGTAGAAAACATGTGCTAAGCAAGTGGTGAATCCCAAGCTCCTGAGTCTGTTAGATATACCCAATAATGTCATTGCAGATGATAGGCTGTCGGCTGCCAGTTTTCATTAATGCAGTGAACTGGTAGAAGTCTGTTCCCAGTTCATGAAGACCTGTGTGTGACTGGTGAAAGTAGGGCACTCTGGCTTGGAAACCTACAGGACAAGATAGACGCTTTGGTGCTCCAGTCCTGTTGGCCCGTGTGCCATCCACAGATTTGCCCCGTCCATCTGTGCCTTTTGACATTCCAGTCAGTTTGCGCCGCATGTTGAGCAAGAAGTCTTTGGCCAAACGTCGCCCTGGGTTTGGCTTCAGTTCTGCCGGATCTGGGCACTCCGGTAGGTCCATCCAGTTCTCAATCAAGTCAGCAAAGCTGTTGTCTCCCAGGACCAAGGGTTGCCGATTGCGTCCCCTCGTCAACAGGGAGGTGGTCCAGTCCTCTGGGTCGCTGGCCTCAAATGAAGTCCAGCGCTCAAGGCAAACGTCGGAAGTGGATTTGGGCCTCACGCGTCCACTCGGAGCCCGGTTGGTACGGACGCACGCCGCTGACGACACTCTGACATTCCTGCTCCTCCGGAGAACCACCACCTCATCCTGCCAGGAGGCCTCGGAGTAGCCAGAGTCAAACTCCAGGCTCTTCTCGCTGCTGGGAGACCCTACCGCCAGTCGGCTGCCGGAGTCCTCCTCAACCGAGCTGGCCAGGCAGCAGGCGGAGTCGTAGGTGCTGGATTCCAACCCCTCGGAGATGCGCAAGCGGGCCAGCCGCTCCCTCTGGAGCACCCTCTTCTGGCAGCCCCTGGTGGCGGCCGGCGTGGGCCGGCTGGAGGCCTGGCACCCTCCTCTCATCTGCTTCAGGTCCTGCAGGGTCTTCATCACGCACTGCATCTGCTCCCGCAGGCAGTCCCCCGGCTCGCGCAAGCACAGCTGAGGAGGAAAAGAAGAGGAAGAGCAGGTCAGTCTCAGTCACTCACACAGGCCTCAGCGCAAGAAACTCTGTGAGTCAAGGAAGCAACCCTACCATTGTCTTTCAGATGAATCCCCCAAATAACTGCTAAACATCTCATCAGATAATGAGAGTGGTTGCTGTCTATACCTCACCCATCTGCCCTTTGTTTTAAATTCGATGCAAATGGCTTTACATTTTGAAAAGTATTAACTCTGGTGGGGAGCAGTGTTATTTTTCTTTCATTTCCTTTGACTCATCACTGCAGAGTGTTCCTTTCCTCTCTGGCCACTCTGTTTGTGACCATGTATCACTTGGCATAGCCAGTCCCGGCGATAGATGCTAGAGCTTAGAGCGGAAGGCAAAACTTCCTTTCTCTGACAAGGGTCACCCTTTTTTTTTCCCTTTTCCTCTTTCACTTTGTGATTTCCTGACTTTTTTAATTCGAATATCAACTCACAAAACACTATAATCTACTCAATATCATAAGGCATCTCACGTATAAAGTTATACTGTCTTAATAATTTAACTGCAGGAAGTTCTTGAAAGGAACTATCTTTGAAGCATGTAATTATGTATTTCTGCACAATTAATTGCCAGAAAATAAGAAAGAATATGTAGCTACTTTGATGTCGGGTTCAGACCAGAGCCAAATACTGCTTGAGTGACAATTAAAATCCACTTTATTTCCCTCTTCTCCAGTGGAACAAGGTTTTTAAGTGTGTCATTTGCATACGTGTTCACCGGTTCAGCTTAAAGCCCAGTCCTTGCCTCTCCCCAGCTCCCTGGACAGGCACAGACTTGCACTGAGATTCTGTGGCAGCCTGGGAGTTTCGATTGCCTTCCACAGCAGCACCCTCACTCCTATCCTGGGAGAACCGTCAGGCTGTGCCTTAAAGACAAGCCTTGCCCTCTGAGGGCCAGAGACCTGATTGAAGGCTCTGCTTCACACATCTACTGACTGTCCCTTTCACTAGCTGTCCCGTGTGACTGTCAACTGCAAAACATTTCCCTCTGCTCTCTCAGCTCTGCTCTATTTTTTTAAATGTTTGGAAACAAACACTTTAATAGGAAAAGAATGATTAAAAAAAACATCTATAAAATGACATTCAGCTACTAAAAAAACAACATCTCTTGGCAATATCACTTTTAGAGGTATTATTATTTATTTATAAGTTTATCAAAATAGTCAAATTAATATTATATATACTTTTCTAAATAACAAAAACAGAAGGGAGAAGTGATGTGGAAATGCGAGACAATCCAAAACAGTCCAAATAAAATGTTTACAAAGACCTCTTAAATCCCACTAGGTTGTAATCATTTGCAGACATTGTTCTTATAGAAAGTAAGACTTATTTACATTTTGTTAGTGCAAAACTGCAATAATGTGGTCAGATAGTTTTACTGTACATCAATGTTCCATTTTTTCATGTGCTCTCCACCCAATTTTTGCCTGCTTTTTGTTGTTTTCAGAATTTTGTTTTGATGTTTGTTCCATTTGAAAAGAAGACCAACTGTTATAACACCACTGGCCTGATTGGTTTTGAAATGCGCATGGATACAGCTTTGTCTTGTGTGATCCAAAGCGTGTTAGTGGGACAGAACTAAGGTGGCCTGTGTGTTTTTAAGAAGAGAAAACTCATGGCTGAGTAACAGCACTAAAACCCACAGGAGTAGGAGAAGTCATTTCCTTGAAACTGAGTCACAGGAACTTCAGATTGGCCAAAACAGACTAGTGGCAACTTAGAAGCATTCATACCATGCAACAGCTGGTTTTGAACTTAAACAGCTAATTACATTTAGTAAAATCTACTAACTTTTTCCTCCACCTAAGAGGCAAAAGTAATTGATTATTTTCACTACCTGGAATACTGTCAACGTGAGAGATGTCACCCCTGTTACTAACATAAATATACTGTATCTTGGCAAGCTTCATATGTTAAAAAGGAGGTTTTTAAAGTAAGTGAAATATATCATGAAACAGCATTGAGTGTTAAGAACACTACATAAATGCACTTAAATTGCTTATATGTCCTTTGGTCAAATGAAATCTTAATATGGATATTGCACAGGACATTTCCTTATCTTTTTTACAAAGACTTAGACTGATACTTAGTGTAATTATCACTGGTCAGTGTTCAAACATGGGATTTCCCAATATTTCTGAGCACTAAAATCATTAAATATAGACTTTTTTACATTTCACATTGTTCACCCTAACCAGGGAATGAACAGTAGATAGAAAATGGATGTATGGACATTTGTCACATCAATTTAGGATTATATTGTAATTGAACTAATAATTGTAACTAGTGAACTTTACTTTTTGAGCATAACAGATTATTTCTGTGGCTTTCACAACTGTATAACACATCCCTAGTTCATAGTCCTACAGGCTAAACAGTGCTTATTTGGAGTAGCTATGTTATCACAGCTGTGGAAAGTTAGCTCTTTGGCTCCAAAACAGGATCCTTGAGTGTGAGATGTATGGGGCTGGGTAAGGAGAAAGAAGGAAAGAGAACATGCTCTTTTTAATACTTCTTTCAGCACTTTATTTAAATACCACTTCTTTTAGGATTTCATTAAAAAATGTACTGAATTATTTTACCATAGCAAAAATTCCAAGATTGCTCAATGCCATTTTTACTAACAGTGTAAAGATAACAACTCTGAACAAAGCTGTGTTCTGGAGTGCATCTTGAAAAAATTAAAGAGAGCAGCTCTTGTACGTTTTTGGTTGGTCCTCTGCTTCCAATTGTCTTTATTAGTAAACAGTCCATCACAGCTGAAACCTAAACACACCTGAGGTCTTTTGTGAAGAACGTGAACTATGCACACTGAAGAACTACTTTTTTCACCCTTCTGTTTAGGTTTTAAAAGAACAATGTAAAGGAACGTTACATCCCAAAGGGAAAGCAAAGAGCTAGTAAACGCTATTTCTGCTTACGAATTGCAGCAAATTATCTGATCGCTTTATTGCCTAAGAATAAAGCATTGCCCAGAATAATTATCGTGGTTTCGTTTACTGACACATAAGTTAAATCAGTTCAAAAGCAGACGTAAAGCAATTAACCAATAAAAACTTTAAAAAATGTTAAACAAATGTAGTAGGACGCTTTCTGACCTGTAACAATACCTTGGCAGGTCTACCAACCTGAATACAAAGCCAACAGTTATGAGAAACAAGAATATCTCCAAATGACTCGTCCAGTATCACTCCATTCCAAGTTCCCAAACGGCAAAATACAGGGAATTGTTTCACAAAGAGGTTCAAGTCCCTCAACATCCGCCTAGTATAGTAGATTTCCTGTAATCTGTAGTACACGTTTACAAGAATCTACATTTATAAAACCGCCGCAAACCGCAGAAAATGACCAACAGTATGAAAAGATAAACTACAGTATTCGCAGAAATGATACCACTGATTTATGCGGTGCTATCAAATGCTATAACTCTTAAAACAATGTGCACATTTAATCTCTTAATAAACCATCTTATAAATATAACGCTGCATTGTGGTAACGTTTTTCCGTAAATTTGTCTAGAGGCCTTTCGCAATTATTTATTTTTCGTCGCCCTCTTGAGAACCTCGCGGCTTTTAAATAAAAAGCCACCATTTGGTTGCGTTTTCACGAGCACATGGCATAGAAAAACATCACACCAAGGGCTAGATCAGTTCTACTGTGGCAAAGTCAATAAAAGATTAAACGTTTCCCAATCCACAGTCTATTGGCTTTCTACACATCTGCATTGGATTGCAGCATAGCTTTCCTATAAGAAAAACGTTTTGCCACTCATACTTCAATAAACACATTTACTGATTAGATTTTAAAATTGTACCTCGGTTTTCATACCTTTTCAAGTTATCATTTTAAGCTTTTAGTGAGTCTTTGGTATAGTGGCTTTTTAATGGGGTTTACAGTATTGCACAGTATAGTACAGTAGATACAAATACTATTATCTATTTGTGCGTTAAGAACGTTATGGAAAAGGTGTTAGAAGCCTAGCTGTATCTCTTAAAGCAAAGTACCATACCACTTTACCATAGCTCGTCAAATATGATTTACCGCAAGACCCTACTGCTAATGTGCTAATTAAGGTGCTTTTTTCAAAGATAACCCATACTTCCTTGCATTGCCTGCATGTTCTGCAGTCTCCGAGAATGGTAACATATAGTTTCTCAAATAACTATAGCATGGTGGTTATCGGATACATGTCCCACACAAACTGACAGTTCTCAAACTTCTCTTAGTCATGCTTTCGGTGATCCAGCATCGTAACGTTATTATGATTATTCTAACTCCCATTAAAGTCAAAAGGCATTGCATGTATCGATGTTGTTTTTCACAGTAAATATAATCCAATTTTAAAATTAGTTTTAAAACTCACCATTTCCTTTTTAGTTAACAGCAGCCAGTTACAGCTAACCAGTTTTCCTGAAAGAAAGAAAAGGATGTTTAATCGCTGACCGTACAGAAATGAACCCAATTAGAATATTTACCGATTATATATAAGGAATTGTGTATATAGAAATGGAAATGTATATATATATAGAAACTTACATTGGTATGTGATTCGTTTCCAGATGCGTACGCGTAGTCCTTAATGCGCTCTACAAGTACACATGTATCTGCAGACGTTTCAGTACTCCTTTCAACCTTTAAAGCATTATAATGCAGGTCTAAATCTCCCTCAGCGTTTTTGTCCAATCTGTCCCCATTTCAGCGTGGGACTCTCCACCAATAGGAAACGTGCATCACCCTCTCAGCCAATACCCGCGCTCCTGAAATCCGAGACAATGTGGAGCACGGTTTTACCTCGCCAAGGTGTACCCCAACTAGCAGATTATCAGGCAACACCTTCGTGAGGGGGTTACCCACAGGGGCTCAACACAGGAGCAGCCAGGTGCCGAGATGGTATTGTTCAGTGGATATCTGGCAGTTTAGAAAAATAAATAGGGCGATATGGAACACGTAATGAATTGTTGGTTTTTTTCCTGCTGTCACTCGGTCTCTAAGTAGATGGCTAGCACGTTTCAACATCTCCCCGAAAACTACCTGGGGTGAATTCTATGTACAGTAAGAACACAATTCAATAAGCTACACAAACCCCTTCAGCATGGCATTCCTTTCTAAAATGGTTTGAACATGCTGTTACTAAAGCCCAAATAATTTACATGGAATAGCGGATAGTGAATAACTGTTTTTATAACCCACAGAGACTACAAATATGAACTAAAGTTGGTCAATCCATCCGTGTTTTTATTTGCAGTAATATTAGCTTGTTTTGCAGCAGTGTGATATATGCTCAGCTTTCCTAATGAACCATGCGCCAATGTCAGGATCAAAATAAGTTAATATTATTAAATTAATCTTTTAACCATCTCGAGATCTTTCCTGAGTGAACAGATGCACTGTTAATGTATTTACTCTATGTAAAATTGAAGGCATTTTTTCAGATATGCTATATTCAATTTGATTTTGATAAGAACGTATGAAAACTGCTAAGGAAATTCTTGCAAGAATTAAGTATAATACGTACGATTTACACCTGAAAGTTCTGACTTGCTTTTGTCTTCCGAAAACATTTTCTGCTTTACTAAATGCGCATGTTTATTCTACAAACATCACCTATTAAACCGTGTTTTGAAAACTTGTTTCACTTTAAAATAATACATGCTTAAATCGATGTGCTTCGTTTCTAGACAATGAAGTGACGTGACTGGGGTATCCCAATGTTTTAGATTTATATAAGCTCGCATAACAGTCTGTAAACATAATATCAGTTCTTATAATGGAAAGCACGCATGCTTTATGTATTAATCCTACATTAGGGGTTAGATTTAATATTTTATTAGCTTATCCCGTGCTGTGTTTAGATATACTGTGAACGTTTTTTTAATCATAGCTACATGTACAGTTACGCCTTGTTATAGGGGTTGTACAGTACATAAGAGAATAAACCTATCAACTCAAAAACGAACATTTTGTTGATCGCTGACAAGAAGAAAAGGACATACAGTGTGTAGCCTATGAGATAAGATGCTACTGAAAACATCTTCATAGCACTTTCACCATTATCTACAGTACGTACAGTATAATTAAGAGAACACCCATACTGATCTGTATTGCAAAGTGCGCCAGTTGCTGATTTCTGAGTTTCTGGAATATTATAGTATGCCTTTTGTCGTGTGATAGCCATTTCATGTCAAGCAGTGCCCAGATACTGTATTTCTTGAAACATATTTCTCGTATTGGATTCAGCGGTTATTGATAATGCACGGATAGATATTCTAAGCAAAACAGCCACTAATGATTGGGTAGTTGACCGCGATTCTAACACGATAATAACTAATAATAAATTATATCGCTGTAAAAGCAAACCTTGATGGGATAAATATTATATTTTTTTTCAATATGTAGAGACATATTTTACTTGTTTAGGGGATTTGTAAAATAGCTGATTAGAGCACATATAAGTTTTTAAAGGTAATTTTCCCCATCACAAAATGGTCTACGTTTTGCATGAATATATTAGACTAACGTGACATCTACTTTAAGGGGGTATATTAAATTATGCATTCGTAAGCCGTATGTAGATATTATATTATATTGTATTTAATCAACATTCTGTGAAAGACATTTTATCTAAAGTGAAACTGCAGCGTTCTCCAATTTAGGTCCGTTCCTTAAAATCAAATTTCTCTTCTTCGCTCTTTGCGCCTTTCTCAAGCACAGTGGACTACCCCCATCTAGCGTCTGATTTTAAACGCAGAGGCAGTGTAAATACACCACAGGCTTCATTCTTGTGTATCAGCAGCTACGCGGATGTAAAATGGTGTGAAAACTCATCAGTGCTACATTCCCGTAAACATTCCGAACATTCTCGCGTTCATCGCTGTTTTACAATGTAAATAAGACTGTTAACAAGCAGTTACCTTATGCAAAGATGTCAGCCTGGCCTTAGGAATGTTACACAAATTGTGAACAGCTGTTTTATAGAATACGATAAGCATAACAGCTACTCGTAGATCCTTGAAGAGAGTATTCCACGTGCAGTTTCTCAGAGCGTAGTACTGTGTGATGTCATTTGCTAAGAAAAATCATTCTTCTTTCTTGATTTCAGTCTGTATTTAGTGTCTAAATAGTTCCTTCAAGTTAACTCTTGATACACAATTTTGGGCTATTATAAGAGACGCCATTCATTAAAAACGTTAAGAAGTTTTCAGTCTTATTAATATACAAGCGAATAATGTTCTTTCGTGTTGCATAGTCTAATGACGGATCGACGACGTATCTGTTTTTAAATGGACCTTGTTTGAATCTGATAATGCGTCCACGTTTAGCGATTAGTAGCATATCTGTTGCAACAATGAAGTAGAAATGGTACTGCTTGCAATATTAGATTTTGTTAAAGACGCAAAGAAAATACTGTATTATTATATTTAAAAAATAAGTGTTGTTTGTATCAACATTAATAATAAAACAGTAACTGTAAGTAGTAATAACAATAATATTATGGTTAAGAATAAGTCGATAATATTGTTTGCTTACAACAATAATATAATTAAATTTTAAATAATAGCGATAATAATATTGTTCTTGAGAATAACAACTAACCACCACAATAACAGCTGCGGACTTTGCCTTTTCACTGTGTTAATACTGCCCTCTAGTAGCTTTACTTGGAACGGGTGGGAATAAAGGGATTTTCAAGGTCACTAAGAAAAATCAATATGATTTTGGCATCATGCTTCTCAAAGGAACCACATCGACCTCCTGACTTAAAAATAAACAAAGTGTTTATTACTGCATATTAGGTTGTACTTAATAATGATGTGAATAAAAGATGTGTTAACATTTCTACATCAATAACAGATTGTGACAACGCTTCAAAGATATTGTTGATGTGTGGTAAATATTCCAGGACCGTTTCTGAAAGAGAAAATGTTACAGAATAAATTATGGCAATAAATATACAAACACAAAGATTTAAATAATTTTCAGAAAGAATGTGGAAAAAAATGTCTTTGAATGCACCTTGGGCTACAGAGCTATCTTCCACCAATTACTTATCTGAGTTTATTCCCTGATGCATGCCATCAGAGTGTGAGCTGCCTCATCTGGTTGCAATCCCAACTCAAAATGATAAAATACAGCGGACAACGTCATCAGAAAGCTGTAAACCAGGCAAGACCAGGCAGATCTAAGTTTATATAACAGTGAATTACAGATCAGTTATGTGTATAGAGAAGGTATGTTTGATCTTCATGGCACTTGGCAACCCTCTGGGCTTACAGCTAAAGACAACAAAATTCTCAGTCTCCAGGACAAGATCAGTAAAAGTGTGTTTGCACCGCTGACTGGATTCTGGACTGAGAGCAATAGAAAAGCTCTAATAAGATGGGTCAGATGTCTTCTTATGGGCTGCTTTTCCCAGCTCTCTTTCATGTCTGTCTGCTTCAAGGTGAGAACGTTGGATTAGCTTTTCCTTTTAGCTCTAACTTTGTTCTTTCTTTTACATTTGTGTCCTAAATTGCATTAACGAGTGTAAATGTTAACAGCTGTATTGTTAAGCTTTTGTCATCATAAAGATTAGGTTGTTTCTCTTTCACCAACAGTGTGACAGCAGTAATACTGTTTGTTATGTTTAGCTAATTAAAATGCCACCACCAAATGTTGTATGATCAGTTTATTTTAAAATACTGTACATCAACGCTGTTGCTTCTTCCTACCTGACCTGGGTTCATTTTTACAAGTTTTCTGCAAAGCAGATAAAACAGACTTGAATTCTGTAAAGTGGTGGAATTATAATTAAAAATAAATAATATATTAAATAATAACACAATATTAATAATACAAATGTTTTATACTGCACCGAGCAATGATAAATTCTGGAACATCATGACATAACGACAGTGTCAGTGTCAGGGATACTCTCAGACATTAGGTCTAAGTAAATTAGCTTCATCATTTAATATGATGAGTTATTTATTGGAAAACAGATAATTCCAAAAAAATCATTTTAATTGCTGTATCATTTTCGCTTACCTGTTTTATCCTGTTTTTTGCAGTGTTCCCCCCATTGACATTTGTTATTTGTGCTGGATTGTGTGTGTCAGGATGTGACTATGCCCAGGAAAAAGTTTTATGAAATCCTATGTGCAGGAAAAACGAATGAGTGGCTTTTATACTTTTAAGACATACAGTATAGAGATAATTATTTTAATTTCCACATAGTTTAGCTGTGTCTGCTAGTGTGATCTTGAGTGCTTGCAGATTTTTATTAGCACAGTCATTACCCATTGAAGCAAATATGACACAAGGTGGTTCAAGATGTATACAATAAAATATTACATAAACGTAAGGTGTTGTTTGGCTACCAAGTTATATATTAATGCAGGAGTCATGCAGATATCCATTACTTGACAACAGTCTTATCAGAATTTGTAGTGAATTAGTGGTGCACAGTGAAATTGCAAGTTACCCGGGGTTAGAACTAAAATCTAAATGGAATTCTCTTTAGAATTCATAGGCCTCCAGCCCTCTGTTGACATTATGGAAGACAGTCGTCCCAGGACTCTTGTGCAACAGTTTGGAGTTCGAGTGCTGAGTCCCCCTTTCTCAGTGCAGATCATTTCCGTGACACCGCAGAATGTCTTTGAGGTGCCCATTGTCAATCCAACACTTGACCTTGAAGTATTCAGTGTTGAGGTAAACTATTTCATGGTATGGTCCTTCACTCTTGCTTTCTTTGAGATCTGACACTGTCATGGCAGGAATAAATCAATCTTTCTATTCTTTCTATTCCCCTCAATCAGATCAGACTCAATGCTTCGTTGGACTTTGAGAGAGTCCGCATGTACACTGTGTACCTAAGGGTGGACTCTGCCAATGGTACTGTACAGCAGAGCTTCAATGTGCATGTTACAGATGTCAATGAGCCACCAGTGTGTGACCATTTCTTTCAGTTCCCAGGTACTGAATCTTGTACATGCTGACGTTAATTTGTCTTCTCGCGGTGAAAACACTATTGGATGCAGCTGAAGAAAAGAAAATAACTACAGTAGATACTGTATATTTAGCATTTGCTGCCCAACACAATACCGAGCCGTTCATACATTTTCTAAGGGTCTTGGGGGAGCCAGAGCCTATCCCAAAGACACAAATGAGGATACACTCTAGATAGGATGCCAGTCTATTACAGGTGAAGCACAAACACAAATACACGCACACTTACACCAGGCACAGTATTCCCAGAATCCAGTTGACCTACTGGTATGTCTTTGGAGTGTGGGTAGAAACTGGAGCACCTGGAGGAAACCCATGTGGACACAAGAAGAACATGAAACCCCACGCAGATAGCTATCCAGAATTTGAACCCAGGGCCCTAGTGCTTCAAGGCAGCAATGCTAAACACTGCACCTCTATGTCACCCCAACACAACACCCATTGTGTGCTTTCTGTGACATATATTCCTCATTCCTCAGGAATATATGTCCATAAGATTCTATTTATTACATACTATATAATTTTAAGCGATATACGATAGTATTTATTCATTGTCACATACTGAGAGAAAGACATGCAGGGAGTGGCATTCTAAGTAACAAAAATATTTATAATAATGGAATTGTGGTTACATTTTAATATTTTAATAATTTCTGTAGGTCATTCCTTCATTATTTAGAAGTGCCACTTTAGGCTATGTTATGGAGAATGGAGACCTTTCTTGTGAGACCCATGTGAGTTTTGTGATGGCAGTTCCTTCACCTCACGGTAGTGAAATGCTCTAACAGAGAGGATAAAATGTGTTTGTTTGTAGGTGCAGAAGTCCAGATCCCTGAGAGTCTATCTGTCCCTGTGAGGGTTTACAATGTCTTGGCATCCGACCCTGATGAGAAGGACATGCTCACTGTAAGCAGAGGACTTGGAGTGGACATTGGTGTCATTTGCTTTTTCCGTTCAATTAGAGGGAAAACTGGTTCAAACCAAAAGTCACACACAAACTATACCATACTGCAGTTCAGAGTGTATCACTGTACAGTATATCATTTTATGATAATTGCTTGTTCGGAGACAATAACTTCTCTATAAACCCAGTCTGGGAAATTATTCCAATGCCATATGTCTTTGTCAATCAGTCCTCTCAGTACAGCCTCCTGAGCCCCAAAAAATGCTTTCTGCTTGGACAAGAAGGAGAACATACTTGTACTGACACATTCTGGTGCATCACTAAAAATCGCTTTGTCCATAAATTGACTATTCCTTTCAGGGACATGTGGGGCTTGCAAAAAAAAAACACAGAGCAAAAGTAATCTTATAAATAAATAACTAAATTTAATGACCAAGTAGTCAGGACTTTGGTGTAACATCTCAGTCTATTTCCTGGTGCACAGTGTACCCTTTCACCATACAAGAGCACTGGTTTGGAACTTTTGATCCAGAAAAAAGACCGCCACCTGCTGGGATATCAACATCACTTGCAGCAGCAACCTGGTTTTGCTTTGTGGGCTACTAGCCCAGTAGTGACAGGACCAGCCTTGCAAAGCGTCTGAGATGTGGCTTACCAGGCAGAACGGTGGTAATATAGAGGAGAACTCAGAAATTGAAGGTGACCCTCTACTGCTATCTTTGTCCCCCAACTATTTGTGAAATGACACATTTGTTATACAGCAGGGTCTCGATATTTGCAAATTTAACATTTGGGAATTTGCTTGTTTGCGATTCTGGGTCTTGAGCGGAAGAACAGCAGAGCAGGATAAAACCAAGCCGAAGGTTGTGAAGTGCAACTTTCAAATTAGCCGCGCAATAGGCAAGGATCATGGGATGAATCTAACTAGTGAGCGAGCCTCTCTCTGCCCCCTGCCCAAGTTCCCACTACCCAGCATCCACATCTCAATGCGGTCTTGTTTATATATTGTAATGAACGCTCCTGGTTACTGGATACACAAGTCTATTCTTCTTTCTCTTTTCATTTATTTTTCTTTCTCTTTTCATTCAGTACACTATAAGCAAAGTGCAGCCCATTTCATCTAGAAAACAATTTCAGATTGATGGCACTGGTGTTGTGACTTCTAATCAAAGTTTTGATTACCAAAATGGGCCACAAGTAAGTTTGAGCTTTATTTCGTCGTTTTTTTTGTGTGTTAGCTTCACACCTGAAGGCAGTTACCAGCATACAGTATATGTTAGTGCACCAGAACATTGTAACTTCAATTAATAAATAAGTACTGCTTAACAGTCAATAGTTACCTCTCTCAAATTCACATATTCTCAGTGAGTGGATATTTTTATTTCAAATAGAAGTACCAGTTTGTTCATCTACGGCTCCAGAAAAATGGTTAATTCAGTTTATTATATATTTATGATAGTATGACGAACTGATAGAGTTATAAAAGATGATGAGGATGTTTTTAATCATTCCATTAAACACATTTCCACCACAGAGGGGCAGCAAACGGTCTGAACCCCAGTTTGAAATTCTGATATGCTCAGGCTTTCCAATAAATAAGTTTCTGTCCTCCTGCGTAAAGCCACCATACCATACTGAAACAAATAAAACATGGTAACACTTTAAAACACTTCATGATAAATTACGGAATTGCACCCGTTTCCCAAAGGACTTGCATATTATTGTTACTCAGTATTTAGTATGCTACTAATGTGTGCCTCAAAATACAGAACGAACTTAAGGCCCTGCACTGAAAAATAAATGAAAGGCGCAGATAGGAAAACAAGACATGTACTGTAATCACAAGTGCGAAAATACTGCACACTTGTACTTTTTTACCCCACCTGTTATCCTGTCTTCCTGCCATTTGCTCTGGGGTGAACAGGTGAAGAGTGGGAGGCCGAATGTCTGTGAGAAATAAATGGAGTGAAAGAGACACTAATGCTAGCTCTGTCTCCACTGTCATTTAGGATTTTGTTGTCTCTGTGACTGTCAGTGACCAACATGGTGCAAACTGCAGTGGCACCATCCACATCAAGGTCCTTAAAGTCTTTATTCATCCCCTCACATTCATGTAAGTACAGCACTTTTTGTGAATTTGTGCTACTAAAAGCCTGCCACCTCTAGACCACAAAGCAGCAGCTTTCCCTGGCTTGTCTTTCCTTCCCGGTACTTTAAAATAAACAGGGCTTTCTTTGCAATATGTCATGAAAGCGTATCGTTGCAGAGCTGGCAGATGTAGAATAATGCAGCTAGTGATGATTACTCCGTCATTAGAGCAAAAACATGAAAGAAAATAAGACAGCGACTATTAAATTTAAGATAGTACGATTGTCAAAGATTAATGTGGCTTGTTTTAGAATTAAATCATAAATGTGTATAGTAGTGTGGATAGCATTGCTTCCTCACAGCGCAGGGGGCCTGGGTTAAATTCCAGACCTGGGGTGCTATGTGTGTGGAGTCTGTATGTTTTCCCCATGTTGGCATGGGTTTTTCCCACAGTCCAAAGACGTCCTGGAAGGTTAATTGGCTTCTGGGAAAATTGGCCCTGGTGTGAGTGTGCATGTGTCTGCATCTGTGTGTGCCCTGTGATGGACTTGCACTCTGTCTTATGCCAGTTGTCTTTTGGGATAGACTCCTGCGCTCCTGCAACCCTGTGATTTAACTGATAAAGTGGTTAGAAAATGGATGGATATATGCAGTATACAGTATATAATGCAGAATTAATATCTAGATTGTCATTTATTTGCCATTTGTGATGATTCCTCTTCTTTTTATCTTAGACATCCTTCCCAGAATGTCTCCATCGTTGAGAATAAAGGCAATGATGATTTTGTGGCGACTGTCACTGCCAACGCCTCTGATATAAGTTACACCTTTGTGGAAATTTACCCACCATATAAGATAGACAAAGGTATGTACGGGATCAAGCCATGGATGGGTTCGTGCACTCAGATAGAAAAGCATGGTTTCAAATAACACATTTTTAATTTTTCAGTGACAGCATTCACAAGATTTGATCAAAAAATATAATAAGGAGCTTAAAAATAGGTGAAAATGTAACACATTGATTGGTCTTTTATGATACAATATTTTTTTCTCTTCATTCTTCACAGGAAATGCCCACAGGTGGAGTATTGAGCTGACCAGCTGGGCCTATCAGGAATCCTGACATTGCACTAACAGCATTCCTCTGTCACTTATTGCAGATAGTGGGATCATCCGAACAGCTTACAATCTTGACCTTGAAGCAGACCTGGCCTTGCAGTTTAGTGTCCTGAAAGTGCGAGCCTACAGTCGGTTAGATCGTCGCAGTGCCACTGCCACTGTTACTGTCACCGTGCTGGATGTCAATGAATACCCCCCGCTCTGCTTCCCTTCTGTCTTTGTGTAAGATCAGTTGTAGTGGGAGCTGTTGCGAGCGATGAATGGAGAAAGGACTAAGAGCCACAGTGTATAAAGTAATGGAGTCCGTTAAGCCAAGATGTAATGGATGGAGTTTAATAGTTTTTAAATGAGCCCAAAACCTTTCCAAAATCATTGTCATCACCTCATTCTCCTACTGTATACCCATGCAAAATAGTTGATCTTCTCATAGTCGTAGAGACTAAATTAAATTCTGCAGCAAAAGTCTGGCTGATATTGTCACTATAAATGGTTTCATTGTAGGCTAATGGTATCAGAGACAACTCCAGTAGGCACCAGCCTGGGTACACTGACCTGCCATGATGTCGACATCACCAACACTGCTCTCTCTTATCAGCTACAACCGAACAATTTATCTCTCTTCAGTTTCCGTCTTGAGAACGGCTGTCTTAGGGTAAGATTTACAGATGATGGGGAGACGCTGTGACAGATACACTGATACACCTGGGCTTAATTCACTGTGACACGACAGGAATTTGCATACCAGCAAACTTATTTTGATTCTGCTTTCAGACTTATTCCTTTGTTTTTCCACACAGGGTTAAAAACCCTTGACAATGGAGTTTAAACACAACAAGTATTTATTAACACTATGGATTTCAATCTTGAATGTTAAAGGCAGAATCACTTTGTAACAGTGTATGTCAAAAAATTATTGTATAAACATCTGTCTTTATATCTTTATAAAAACCCAATCCTTGCATATAATCATTTCTTTTTTTACAGGTGAATAACACTCTGGACTACGATAATGCTCTGGTTGCAAATAATAACTTCCAGTACCAGGCCACTGTATGGGTCAATGACAGTGGTATACCCTCCCTCACAAGTCAGTATGGCACCTTGGTTATTAGTATTGTTGGTCTGCTAAATAACAATTGTTTGTTATATATGACCCCGTGGTCAAGAACAAATGCATTTATACATTTTGGAATCAGTCCAGTTGTTACAATTTCTCACGGCACTTTTATTGAGCATCTCATTATGTGACAATGGTATAAACTGTAGCTTCAGATTTGTGGCTTGTGACCAAAAATATTGTGACATTCAGAAAATGTTATGAGCTCTCAATCAAGGAAAGCAAAACAAGCTCAATGACATATTGCTCTCTGTGAAACATCAAAGAAAGTTTGGGGAATGTTGTAGGCCAATGATTTAATTCAGCAAGGTATGGACATTGGAAGATCTTTAGGCAGGAAAAAGAATGTGTTTGGACTCATGCTTTTTATTTTAGTTTACATATTTTAATGCATCATATGCTACTCCATATGAAAAGGCTGCATGTTGATTTTTTTTCTTGTCCATGCAGAAAAAAAGGCTGAGGTTCCTCTGTGTTTTGCATTTCAGCTGCTGTGCCTGTGCTGGTCACAGTGACCCGTGTTAATGAGTATACACCTCAGTTCCAGGGCCCGCTGGCTTTCAGTGTGCCTGAGAATGCACCCAGGCTTGCTGTGATTGGCGCAGTGAAGGCCACAGACAGGGACTGGGAGTTCAGTGCTATGCGCTACTCCATCATCAGTGGGAGTGGTTTCTCCATCAATCCCAAGAATGGTCAGTTATGCCAGATCATTGGTATTTTCCTTTGAGATACAACTGTTGGTAAATAAAAGGGCCCTGTAAACTGGGCAAAAACATATCCAATCTAAAAGTCAAATATTCTTTTTGTAATCCAGTTCTCCTAACACTTATTTCACTCTGCCACAAGTTAAACTACAAATAAACCTTTTGATTTTAAGTCTTTGATCATATAAACAACAAGATGTCTCATACAAGTTTTAAGCAAGATTGCTATTGATCTGGTTTTCTTGACCCGGAATTTCTTGGTGGCTGCATATCACATTTACAAACCCACGTTCTGGAATGATAATGAAATTCTGAAAAACAGGTTTGTTGTTTTTTATGTTCCTTGGTGGTTAATTTTCTCTCTATTGGCAGGAGAACTTTATCTCAGAAGAAGCTTGGATTTTGAAACCCAGAAGGTACACCTCTTGAAGGTGCAAGTTGTAGACCTAAACCAGGATGTAGATCCTAGCAACCAGAGGACAGCCAATCAAGAGATCACCATCCATGTTCAGGTTCTTCTCACCCAGTTGCTTTTTCTTCCCAAGACGAGCAGACTGTCTTATTGATACTGTGCAGCAGGGAGGCTTGACTGTGCTTTTTCATGGTGTGCCATGCAGGTAGTTTCTGAGCTGGAGACCTAAAGCAAAGGCCAATATTTTTCTCAGTGGAAAAGGGACAGTGTTTTCTTCTTCCTGAAAATTACAAATTGATAAATCTGTGGCTTTTTGTAGTCCACAGTGATTATTAGAGAGGACCAGTGGCAGGTGGCAAATATTTAAAGGGGAACTTATTTAAATATCACAATTTTTATATTTCGAGGTTACAAAGAACCAGTATTGATGAGTGCTTTTCAAACCACAATAAAAGCAAAATGTATGCATTAACTTATAAAACCTTCAATTTACAGCGCAAAATAGATTACATTTGCAGGTATGCGCCATGTTAAGCGATTCAGAACAAGGCAACAAAACTTTCTGTGACGTGATGCAGTCTTATTACATTGTAAAGAGGCAGGCCTGCGAATACATCATGAACAAGTAAAATTCCAGCATTCCATGCTGAAAAGAAAAGAAACACAACGTTTCGGCTGTGGAGCCTTCTTTGGGTATGGGAGAAGAAGGCTCTACAGCCAAAACATTGTGTTTCTTTTCTTCTCTTTTCAGCATGGAATAACATTTTAGTTGTTCCTTTGCAGGTACACTGGCTAACGCAGGTACCTTCTTGAACTACTTGTGAATACATCTCTTTTAATTCAATATAAATATTCCCCTCAACATCAAGACTTGCTGATAAATGGAACTTACTGATACCTCTGCAGATCACATTGGTAATTTTCTGTAGTGAAATATCTGCTGCACAACATGTACTCAATTCACACACATATCTCATTACATTAGTTGTTACAGTGACTAGTGAGCAGGAAGGGCTGTATTGCGTCACAGTCATGGGAACTCTTGCTCTTGCCCCCGATAACACATGGGGTTTGCAACAACATGACACTTTACAGTACTTGCACAAAGCTCATGATTTTGTACTAAATGCGAGATTTGTACATTTTTTCTATACTTTAAATTCATTTTGTTACCAAGATTTATTAACTGGTCTGCGAAATTGCAACTGCAGTTCCCCTTAAAAGTGGCAGGACACAAGAGTCAATGAGCGTAGTCGGTATTTTTTACTGTGGGTAGAGGTTATTTAATACAAGTCATAAAAGAAAGGGTTTTATAAAAGCATGAAAGCAGGTTTTCTTTATTAAAAGAAGCATTTTTCCCTAAAAACCTCCTTACACGATGGTTAGTACATTATAGAAACTTCATCGGCATTAAATTTCAATATCTGCTTTGTATAAACCATTTTGTTGTTTTCTGAAGACACTTTTCAAGTGATTCTAAAAAAGAAGTCCTAAATAAATTCATCACCAGAAACTGTGTGAACAAGACATTGTTTAAAGTACAGAGCAACTGTGAGCTTTCTCACTGCATGTCATTTATTGAAAGTAGAAAGAACTGAGATCCTCTAGCAGATAATTATATGATGAAATACTGTAAGAACAGAACATTTTAAAGGCATTTTTTTCAGCCTAATGATTACTAAGTAATTTTCAATATCTGCACTATGCCAGCCCTTCAGGCCAGAACTTGGTTTCCTTGGCATTAAATAGGCAAGAGAGCATAAGACTCCCTCACAGGGATTACTCTCAGACATGCTGATCTCCATTTATAGAGCTGTGTGGACTGGAGAGGTGGGATAACGTACTTTGCTCAAAGTACGAGAAGAGTCTTCTCAGTAGGTTTAACCCTGTTTAATTATGTGGTCAAAAACAAATGCATTTATACATTTGTGAATCAGCCATAGGAGTTAGGAGTCCAGAGACCTACCCACTACCCTGTGATACCCCCAGTTTTGTATAAATATTTTTAGATTTTTAATATTTATTTATATCTATTATACAATAAAAAAACTGCAATAAAAATGAGAACAAAATTAAAACAACCTCCCAGACCTCCTGCCATCCATCCCTACAACAACAATCCACACCCAAAAAGGAGAATAAAAAATAACACACTCAAATACCCCATGATTATCTACATTTTAAATACATACATAAAAACATGGCGAAATACAGACAAATTAAAGAGATTTAAACAAGATAACTGCTGACTCCCATGATCTAATTGTTTGTGTTTTAGCTCCATGGATACAGTCTTTGGAAAGTTCCAAAAATTAAAAGCCCAAAAACCAGAAATACTCAATGAACCCCCAAATTGATTGAATGACATACATAAAAATATTGGAAGACTATTATATTAATCTTTTTGTTTTAATCCAGTATGGGAGCCAGTTCAGAAAGATGTACAGTGCCTTGCGAAAGTATTCGGCCCCCTTGAACTTTTCAACCTTTTGCCACATTTCAGGCTTCAAACATAAAGATATAAATTTTTTATTTTATGTGAAGAATCACCAACAAGTGGGACACAATTGTGAAGTGGAACGAAATCTATTGGATTTTTGAAACTTTTTTAACAAATAAAAAAATGAAAAGTGGAGCGTGCAAAATTATTCGGCCCCCTTGCGTTAATACTTTGTAGAGCCACCTTTTGCTGCGATTACAGCTGCAAGTCGCTTGGGGTATGTCTCTATCAGTTTTGCACATCGAGAGACTGAAATTCTTGCCCATTCTTCCTTGCAAAACAGCTCGAGCTCAGTGAGGTTGGATGGAGAGCGTTTGTGAACAGCAGTTTTCAGCTCTTTCCACAGATTCTCGATTGGATTCAGGTCTGGACTTTGACTTGGCCATTCAAACACCTGGATACGTTTATTTGTGAACCATTCCTTTGTAGATTTTGCTGTATGTTTGGGATCATTGTCTTGTTGGAAGATAAATCTCCGTCCCAGTTTCAGGTCTTTTGCAGACTCCAACAGGTTTTCATCCAGAATGGTCCTGTATTTGGCTGCATCCATCTTCCCCTCAATTTTAACCATCTTCCCTGTCCCTGCTGAAGAAAAGCAGGCCCAAACCATGATGCTGCCACCACCATGTTTGACAGTGGGGATGGTGTGTTGAGGGTGATGAGCTGTGTTGCTTTTACGCCAAACATATCGTTTTGCATTGTGGCCAAAAAGTTCGATTTTGGTTTCATCTGACCAGAGCACCTTCTTCCACATGTTTGGGGTGTCTCCCAGGTGGCTTGTGGCAAACTTTAGACGAGACTTTTTATGGATATCTTTGAGAAATGGCTTTCTTCTTGCCACTCTTCCATAAAGGCCAGATTTGTGCAGTGTAAGACTGATTGTTGTCCTATGGACAGACTCTCCCACCTCAGCTGTAGTTCTCTGCAGTTCATCCAGAGTGATCATGGGCCTCTTGGCTGCATCTCTGATCAGTCTTCTCCTTGTCTGAGCTGAAAGTTTAGAGGGACGGCCAGGTCTTGGTAGATTTGCAGTGGTCTGATACTCCTTCCATTTCAAGATGATCGCTTGCACAGTGCTCCTTGGGATGTTTGAAGCTTGGGAAATCTTTTTGTATCCAAATCCGGCTTTAAACTTCTCCACAACAGTATTACGGACCTGCCTGGTGTGTTCCTTGGTCTTCATGATGCTCTCTGCGCTTTCAACAGAACCTTGAGACTATCACAGAGCAGGTGCATTTATACAGAGACTTGATTACACACAGGTGGATTCTATTTATCACCATCAGTCATTTAGGACAACATTGGATCATTCAGAGATCCTCGCTGAACTTCTGGAGTGAGTTTGCTGCACTGAAAGTAAAGGGGCCGAATAATTTTGCACGCCCCACTTTTCATTTTTTTATTAGTTAAAAAAGTTTCAAAAATCCAATAGATTTCGTTCCACTTCACAATTGTGTCCCACTTGTTGGTGATTCTTCACATAAAATTAAAAATTTATATCTTTATGTTTGAAGCCTGAAATGTGGCAAAAGGTTGAAAAGTTCAAGGGGGCCGAATACTTTCGCAAGGCACTGTATAAAGTTAGGATTCTGTTTTGTTCACTCAGGAAACAAAAATTTGACTTTGCAACATATAGAACAGTAGTCTGAAATGATAAAATAATGCTGTTTAGTGGCTTTAATAAATGTCAGTCACATTGCTGTATGAAACTATCTGAGCAGTGCAAAACTTACAGTAGTAGTGTTATATAAGTGATAAATATGGTGCCTTTGGAAATGTCATAGCTCTTTATTTTTTCCCCTTTACAGAATGTTAACGATAATCCACCTGTATGCAATCCATTTGTGTATGAGTCAACAATTTATTCCACACTTGCAGCAGGAATCCCAATAATCACATTGAGCTGCACAGACATTGATGATGATGAATTAACTGCAACTATAACAAACGGTATGGCTGTGCACGAAGAGGAAATTAATCTCTTTAATGCTGTACAGTACAGACATTTTAAAAGATTGTTAATAATTAGACGGGAAACAGAAAATAGCTTTCTCTTTTCATTTATTAATGCATGAATGCATTTAAATGTTCTTAGTTGAGATTAATCATCACTTTGCTTTTGTCTTTGCTATATGTCTCACTAAGGTGCAGTAACTGACCGTTTCTCAATGAATGGCATGAGTCTCTCTTCCAAAAACACCTTCTCCTACAATCCTGAAGGGTTGTTTGACCACACACTGTTTGAGGTCGCCATTGAGGTGTCAGATGGTAAACACTCCACCAAGGTCCTGGCTGTGGTTCGTGTGATTCCATGGACAACTACCACGACAACCAACCCAACAACCACCGAGGTGAGTCTGACACAGACACAGGTGACAAAGAGTCCTTTCTATACTCAAACACAGAGCAAATGCGAATTACCCAGATATTTGACTGCCATCAGATTATTCTGTATCCATGTGAAACATGCACTATACAGATTCATGAAATTTGGACTGCCTTTCAGGGTAGATTGACCTAAACTCTCAGGTGTTATTTTGATGCCTTTCTGCTCAAATGATACCCAATGGATCCTTACTAAGAAACAGGATTCTGTGCAAACTGTGAAACATTTGGTCAGTGAAGTGGGAAAGCAACTTCTTTCTTGGTCCACTTCATTACTCCCATAATTCTATTCTCTGCTTCTTTGATAATCTAAAAAGTATTGTGAACAGTAGTCTCATCATACTTATATGCAGAGGTGTATAGATAGGTTTTCCGTCTTCTTCATTTCTGAATGTGATTCTCACACTATCTTCTGCTCTAGCAGACTCATTCCAGGGCTCCCCTGGTTGTGACTTCACTGCAGAAGTACTGGGATCCTGATCTGTGGTTCGTGCTTGTCCTGACTATCACAGGGGCTCTGGCTCTGATCTCTCTGGGTCTTCTTATGTGGAAGCTCCTCACATGGTAACTATCTCCCCCACCACTCTGTTCAACAGGAAGTAAAGTTACCTGGAATCTGTTCTCATATAACCTCACTGGCTACGTAAAAGCTATCCTTTAGTGTGGCAAAATGAATCAGACACGCAGATGTGTCAGACAGAATTTTCCTTTTCCAAGGATGAAGGAATACTGTTGGAATTTGTTCATAAAATGGAACAACACACAGCAGTAACAAAGGCTACAAACTGTTCGTTTTGGCTTCAGAAGGCCACAAAATGTACTATTTTTTAAGTATGGGTTTCCTTATTTTAGTCTTTGTTTTTATTCCCAGGACTTCAGTTTGTGGAAGGCCACTAGTCATGTCAGAGCACCTGCTGAATGACAAGTGAGTGTGATGCTGAACGACAGTGATGCTACAGTACTTCTAAATACTGTGTTGGCCCAGACGTGCAAAACATACAAAAGATGTCATGTCCCTTGTGGAGAACCTTTTTCCACTTTAAACACATGTTTGTGCACTTATTTTTATTCGTACAGTCTTTTTTGTTTGTTCTCTCATTTTTATAGATTTGTTTTGCACTTCTTGGCCAAATGCCAGCAGCCATGTCACCCTGCAGCTCTCAACTGGCTACCCACTGCAGCTAATGAGGGTTGAGCCAGGTCAGTACCTGGATGGGAGACCACCTGGGAAGCTATGGATGCTGGAAGTGGTGTTAGTGGGACCAGTGGGGGGCACCCACCCTGCAGTCTGTGTGGGTCCTAATGCCCTGATATAGTGGCGGGGACACTATACTGCAGTGGGCGCCATCTTTTGGATGAGATGTTAAATCGAGGTTCTGTCTCTCAGTGGTCATTAAAGATTCCCAGGCATTTCTCAATAAGAGTAGGGAGTTATCTCGGAATCCGGGCCAAATTTCCCCCCTCTGCCTTTACTGTGGCCTCCAAATTGTCCCCATGAATATGATTGGCTTGCCCTTGCCCTGCGAAGGACTGGCGCCCCGTCCAGGGTGTACCCTGTCTTGCGCTCTTTGCTTGCCAGGTAGGCTGCGGCTTCCCATGACACTGTATGGTATAAAGCAGTTCGTCAAATGTCAGGACACGACTTCTTGGCCACTATTAATATAATTAAGGAAATAATCTAAGGGGTTCAGGTCAAACCTATTTGTTTGTATTGAAATATAAAAATGTAAGTATACAGTAAATGTCTCCCTTCAAACGTTATCTGTTGGTTTAGAGTGTGGACTACAGAGAGTTTAGTGTGTTATCATTTTTATCATCATATTGAATGTTACCATTTCTTCTTTATGACAGGATTCTGAACAGCGCTGATGAAATTAGGACTAAGGAAATAGCCGCATCAGTCCACGGTCTTCAAGTTGATCCAGTGATAAAGGTAATACAGCAGAGGATGGTAAATATAACAGTGGCCAAGCAAAGAGAAATGAGATAGGTTGAGAGATTATACAAACCTTTGAGAAGTAAAAGATGAGGGCAGAGTTCCTCCTCATTACCATACAGTGAAAAGAGTAAAGGGATGTCTGAGAAACATGCTGATGTTAAACCGACTATGGTCTTGTACATTCACTAAGACAAAATATTATGAACCCCAGATGAATAAATAGACTCTCTCAGGAGTAGTTAATGGGTGGTTGGCTTGAGAAGTTGGAGTCCGATTTCATTCACCTTCTTTGAGGACAAAAAGCTTCACATCTCAGTGTGGGTTTGTAAATGCGATATGCAGCCACCAGCAAATTCCAGGTGAAGAAAACCAGATCAATAACAATTTAGCTTAAAACATTCTCTCTTCTATGAGAGGACCTCTTGTTGTTTATATCACAAAACACTTAAAACCAAAAGGTTTATTTGTAGTTGAACTTGTGGAAGAGTGAAATAAGTGTTAGCAGCACTGGATTACAAAAAGGATATTTGACCTTTAAATTAGATATGTTTTTGCCCAGTGCACAGGGTCTCGTATTTACCAAGGGTGGCATTTCAAAGGAACATATCAATGATCTGGCATAACTGACCATTCTCGGGATTGATGGAGAAACCACTCCCACTGATGACAGAGTAGCCAATAGTGTTGAATTCCCAGTCCCTGTTTGTGGCCTTGAACATTCCACCTCACCATCTCCTTCATCACAACTACAAATGAAAAGGATCCTGCAGCAAGAAAAGACTGGGAAAGGGATGAATTCGACCTTTCGGCATAAAGAATAAAAACAAATCTTCATTGCGGAATAAGACCCACATCCTTCACTGTGTTTTCTTTGTTTGCAACATCCCCACACATGAGTCTGACACTTATATGTCAATATGTATATACGTACACTTACAAAATATATTATACATAACAGATGATCTCACCCTCTGTGAGTACACATTCAACTGTAGGACATTTGCACACTTCATAAGTACTCACATGTGTTAATAGTGATGTAAGTTGATTGTGCTACTGGCATCATCCTGCTCCAGCAGTAATGTGTCTGTGTTCTTCCTGTATTCAGTTGAAGTTGAAGGGGAGAGTGGAAATGTCAAGATATCTCATCTCATTAGGCTTCTCTGTTATCACACAAGCTGCACAGCTTTCCTGATCCATGTACTGTGTCCCCAGTAGCTCTTGTGAATATGCAGACCACGTCTTTCCTGATTCAACATGAGAACCGATGTTATGATCCTGGAGACTGATCATTTAAAAAAAAAATTCCCCCAATCATTTTTTCAAGGCTAATTTGTCTTTCTTTATAGACACCAGTCCCACCTCTACCAGAACACGAAAACAAAAATTACACAGAACAGAACCTGATTCTGTGTAGGTCTCCTAAAAAAAAAACTCTAAAAAGTGTCACTATACATGGATGTATGTGAACAGTACAGCTGTGACCTACATGAATCTGAACTCATTAGTGAGAGTGCTGCTTTGGAAGTGTTTTACATTTTAAAAAATGCACAGTTTGTGTTTTTAGTAGGGTTTACTGGATTATCTCTCTTTGAGATGTTATATTCCAATATTCACTAGATGGAGATCTCCCTTTGTGAAGACGAACAACAAAGAACTGAAGTTATTTTCTGTGCAAAAAAATGGACTAAAATAACTCAGCACCTGATAAGACACTGTTAATTAGTGTGATAAGAATGTATTTTGAAAGTTTTTTTTCATTGCTATTTCTGCTTGCAGAGATTTGACGGGAAAGCACAAGATCCAGGTATTCTTCTTTTCTTTTGGTGCCAGGGAAGGAGAAGGTTTTGTGTTGTGCAGGTTATGAGGCACTGTGAACATGCCATATGCAGTATGAATAGACTTTTGTGAGTTTGAAACATAAAATGTGGGTTTTGGTTACCAGAGTGCCGTGATAGTCAGAATGCAGAAGGTGTCAGAACTCTCCAACTATTGACAGTTACAATATCAGCATCGTTAAGTAGGTACCAGCACATGACAAAAGAACCGCTTGAAACACAGCTGCATATCTCCTGCCAGAACCAAATAATGGAAGAAAGTTAGAAATAAGAGGGGGCCACTTGTTCCCCCTGGCATCTTATTGATCCAAGGATCTCTTCGGACCATTCAATAATAATAATAATAATAATAATAATAATAATAATAGTTACTTACACTTATATAGCGCTTTTCTGGACACTCTACTCAAAGCACTTCACAGGTAATGGGGACTCCCCTCCACAACTACCAATGTGCAGCATCCACCTGGATAATGCGACGGCAGCCATAGTGCGCCAGAACGCTCACCACACATCAGCTATCAGTGGGGAGGAGAGCAGAGTAATGAAGCCAATTCATAGATGGGGATTATTAGGAGGCCATGATTGGTGAGGGCCAATGGGACATTTGGTCAGGACGCCGATGTTACACCCCTACTCTTTTCGAGAAACGCCCTGGGATTTTTAATGACCACAGAGAGTCACGACCTCAGTTTTATGTCTCATCCAAAGGACGGCACCTGTTTACAGTAAAGTGTCCCCGTCACTATACTGGGGCATTAGGACCCACATGGACCGCAGGGTGAGCACCCCCTGCTGGCCCCACTAACACCTCTTCCAGCAGCAACCTTAGTTTTTCCCAGGAGGTCTCTCATCCGGGTACTGACCAGGCTCACACCTGCTTAGCTTCAGAACTTCATCAACATCGCATTGCAGATTGTACCACCCCCACACAACCATTAGCGTAAAGACGTACTGCATGCTTTTAGTCCTAAATGCATACCCCCTCCATTATCATGCTTGTCTTTGTTATCGCTACTGAGTCTGGTGAAGTCCTCTAGGTAGGTTTTTAGGCTTTTGAGATTTTAGATAGTGATCATGTTAACCCTTCCTTTGTGTCCCTTGTGGCTAATATGAATATTATTTCCTTAGTTACAGGAAGACACTATCTGTTTAACTCCCAAACAGGACAGAGGAGGTGGATCTAGGAGCTGAGACAATGCATAAAGATAATGGCTTCAGAGTGCCCATCAAGGAATTCCATGGCTGCATTTTCATATATGTGATTTTTCATTAATTAATGATGATAACTTCATTACTAAAGGTTTATAATGATGTATCTACTAAATGTGTCAGTATTATGCATTTCTAGTAGTAAGAGACTGTCCTAAATTTCTAATAAGGTAAATGGGTTCTAATTCTAGGTGAACAGCTGCTGTTCTTTTTAATACAGAACTTTACTTTGGTTGCTTCGGTAAAATACCCAGTTGTATAAATAGATGAGATTAGAATATTTAGAGGAAAATATCAGCTAAGTAAAGTAAGGAACGTAACAATCTCTTGGGCCTGGTGGCACTTTTTTCTTTTTTTTAACCAGCAGATGGCAGTATACATGTGTACATATGTATGTACCATATGTATTTGAATTCTGAGGCCTATGTTATAAGTCATATTTCTAAGGAAAATGAGCAAGCAATGTTTGCTAATGATGCTGAATTAAATATCGATCATAATAAAATCACAAGAAACATTCAATATGGAAACAGTAATTTTTTGATCCCTCTCAGATATTTTCAAGAAATCAGACCTCAAGATACTGGGGGAAGGATGAAATGTTCTAGGTATTTTATCTATTAAAAAACAAGAGCTCAGAGTTTTAAAAAGTCATATTTGAAAACATCTGTCAAATGCAAATGATCTGCAGTAGAAATACTATAGCTTTCAAAGGAAAATATATGCAACCTGATCTTTTAGCCATGGCGCTGTGTGCAAAACTACTGTACATTGATGTTAAAAATCTTTCTGACATATACAGGGAGATATATCTGTGGTTACTTTAAAAATAAAAAAACAGAAGATCAGAAATTTCACTTCTTATAGCTCAGGGGCATAGTGTTTCCTCAAACAAATACAATCATTGTCAGTGTTCATCAATTCAAATAACCCACAATACATCAGAAAACCAAACCGTAAATGCTGGATATTTTGTGAACCTAAGCACTAAATTACACAATTTAAAATATTTTTTTTCTCTAACACATACATATCAGCTAATTTGAATAAAGACCAATTCAATGTCTTGATAGACATCATCCAACATGATAAATCAAGAAGTGATGGATTTATTTTTTTGCTCAAATGTTGGAACTTTATTCAAGGATCCAACCCTAATCTTAAACATTTAAAAAATGTGTTTTGGTCCCAACAAATTGAATATATACTGTATACCAATCACGTCTAGACACTTTTAATTGATTTGCTTTATCTTAGCCTGAGATTCTCTATTACAAAAAGTTCCTGATCATTACTTGCAAATGTAAAATGATTCTTGCATTTTTTCATTGCTGGGCTGCTTGTTTTGAAGAATTTCAGACACAACGGACTTGGCTTTCTTGAGAATCGATTTTTAAACCATGATACTTTGCATGAGCTACAGTTGTCTCCAGTATCATAGTCTCTCACTCTCAGACTCAGACATACACAAGCAGCGTCAGTCTAGGAGATCAAAAGTAAATTCAGACTGTTTGTAATTTAATCACTATTCAAATTATATCCCTGCAGACTGTTCATGGATATTAAAAATGTAGTTTATCTTAATTTAGGTAGTTTGCACAGGTTACTATAGCAACATTGTGACATTTAAGGCTCAAAAACTGTGTACATTCAGACTCTGTCAAACATGCACCTATCAAATTGGAGGAAAAATGTTCACCCTCAGTTTTGAGGCCTTAAGACCTGGTCCTGTGAATCGGTTCCGAATGGTGTTAGAAGGAAGATATTATTCTTTCCTCCCTGATCTCCTGATAAAATCTTATAATGTAGATAGCACCACCCATGATGTCTCGTAAAAGGATGCTGTTTTTATTAAGAGCAATTTATTCAAGCTTCTTTATTAAGTAAAATGAAAGATCTCCCTACAGCTTATTTCTACAATCTTTGAAACACATTCTCTGATACATATGATATTGCTATCACTAATTCTAGCATCTCCAGCTCTACAAGAAAGAAGCCTTTCTCTTGGACCATTGGAGTACTGTGTGAATTCCACACAGGTCTTTACACACAGCACTGCAGTGCTCTGGAACAAACTGCCCAGCCCTGTTGATGAAGTAGACTCATGGGATCTTTCAACTAATGTCCAGATGACAGAATATCTACTGTACAAGCAAAACACAAATAAAACCTTTGGATTTTTGTTCCTTCAAATACAGTATGTTGGCCTAATAGTGCAGAGAGAGGAGGTTATAAGTCTTTTTCTACATTATTTTTTTCTTTGAAATTGTTTCACTGTCATTGTTGCATATACTGTACATAACACCTTACACTGTACCATTAAACTCTTAGAAATTCCCCTCAGATAGGGCATTACTTGAAAAAAAAAAACTTCAATGCAACCATCAATGCAACTCAATCACACAGTGGCATTTCAACTTATTAAAAAGAAGCAATAATAGAGACCACCATTCTAGTGACGGACCTTTTATTTAAATTAAATCATTTTATGACTTTTAAAGCATTTTATTCTTTACCAAAAGACTACCTTATTTTGTTAGATTTTTAATTTCATTTTTACTGTGGTGTGAAGAAAATGGAAGAAAAAAAATTAGGCCAACACTATTGATAAAGCAAATTTTTACGACAAGTTTTCAGACGTAAACAGAGAAGTCAAGGCACAAAACTTACTGCAAAAGACACGGAATGGAAAACGCCAAAAAAAGAAAAGAATGTTAGATACACATCTTAAATACATGTTAAAAGAAAACTTTTACCATTCTTCCCCCAGGTTTTGAAGCATTTCTTTTTTTTAAAAGGAATGTTATGCTGGTCTGTGCAGAGTACAGAACTAATAAATTTTGACTATCAGCGACCATGCAGCACAATATGCAGATTTTGCTAAGAATGAGGACTTTATGTAAACATTATAAAAAGCGGTTTCTATCTTTTTCTTTTCACTCCCCTTATTTTAAAAATAAGTCTTCTGCACTTCAAATGTTCCATAAAATTTTCACATCCAATCTTGTAGAAGTAACGTGAATGCATTTACATAAAAACATGTTGTTTGCATCTGCTAACTATCAATTAAAAATGGAAGAAACAAAATAAAAAAAACAATGATTTGTGGTCTTGGCCTAAAGGAGTTAAAATAAGATGAATATGGAACCCCCTTCAAATTAAATATCAAACAATTAAAGAAAAAGAACAAGCACACATGGTAATTGGGGAATTTGCAATCCTTAAACTCCTGCAAGGCTTTCCAAGTTCTCAGTCTGTTTTCTTTATAAAAGCAGATAAAAGCAGGAATCATTAGCCAGTGCAGTCTGTCATGGTGTGTCCACTCTTCTCTCTGGTCATGAGAGCAGTTCAAGTAATCCTGAAAGGAACACAGGAACAATGTCACTTCCCTACAGTCACATTCCAAAAGTTATGACTTATTTCATCAGCGACTTCTAGATAGAGCTGACAGGCTAAAGTGCAGCTCAAAGCGGGCCAATGGAAACATGGCATTAGTGTTAAACTCGAGTCTGGATATCATACTGAAAAAACACAGATCCCTAGTACGTTCATAAGGTTCACCTCTGAAAAAACCTCCACACTCCAGAACCTGAAAACAGGGTGTTGAGCCTGAGATCCAGTTCTGGGCTATGCTATTGAATAACCAGTTCCTGATTCAAAGGACTTATCTGTGCAAAAACAACTGACACGGTCAAAGAGTGGGGCTCTCTTTTGTCGGATCTGCTCTGACGGCTGTCTGCAGATATCTTGAGTGAGTTGTCGGCAGCAAGAGGTGGCACTGCATCTGTCACTGACAATGATGAGGTCTCAGGAGGGAAGGTGAGCCCCTGTCTGAGGTGTAAAAGGCTTCACCAGGCCAGTTAACGGCAATCAGCGTCAAACACCTAGCCACTGACATCTACTCGCAGACTGAAGGAAGGCTGAGTGGGCAGGATTCCTAAAGTAAAAGAATGCTTTAAGCCATTAAGTAACCAATGGATTTATGGCTTGTGGGCAGTGTGACAACTGCTGTGATAATTTTCTACTGCATTATAGCCACATCAACGTCTGGATTAAATATGGCAAATGGCAAGCTAAGGATGTGTGGGCACCTCTGTGTGTTCAAACTACTTTCTGTCTCTGTGACCCCTCACCTTTGTCCCTCCCAGAGGCCCTCTTTCTAGAAGAGTCCGCAGTCCTTCAGGTTGTTCTTGATGATGACGTCAGTGACAGCGTCGAACACAAACTGCACGTTCTTGGTGTCGGTGGCGCAGGTGAAGTGAGTGTAGATCTCCTTGGTGTCCTTCCTCTTGTTCAGGTCCTCAAACTTGGCCTGGATGTAACTCGATGCCTCTTCATATTTGTTGGCTCCTGCAGGGCAGTTTTTAAGAGATTGTCTTTAATTACCAGAGCAGTAACTATGCCAAGTAAAAGCAACCAGGATGTTTCGATTACGACTACAAATAATAAACTTTATTTTATATAGCGCTTTTAAAGGTGGCTTCTCAAAGAGCTTTACTGAATGACAACAACAATAAAAAAATACACAAGATATGCATGAAGACAATACAGGAGACAGTAGGTGGTGGTACTAAGTATAGTAGGAGAAGAGGGGTAAAGAATAGAACCTGTTAAGTAAACGCTCTTCTAAAGAAGAAGGTTTTGAGTCTGGATTTAAAGGAGTTTAGAGAAGGTGACTCTCTGATATCCTTAGGGATAGAGTTCCAAAGCTTTGGGGCATAACAGGAGAAGGCCTTGTCACCCATAGAGTGTAGAGGGGCTCGGGGGACAGATAGGAGACCAGAATTAGAAGAAATTAGACCTTTACAAAATAATGGGCATCAATAGTCAGTGGCATTTGTAGAACTCATGTTTTTTATGCTTTTGGTGGAAATATGTGAGTGAGAAAAATGTTAAATTGGGATTATTGTTTTCATTCCTGAACATGAAATAAATAAAGCAGATTAAGGATTTTTATGTTACTGCAGGAAAAGGTAACAATGTAATGCTCTGGGGGACTGTATTTCCATGGAGGAATGAAGTCCAGGCAGTGGGAACAGACAGGTCCCCTGTCCCTCTGCATCACCCCATTGTCATCAAAGTGGCCTTTTCTATCAGGCTCCTGTGTTGTACAATACATGTGGGAATGATATTGACCAGTTATGCCTGGTTTAGGTCAGGCTTCCTTTAGTTCCCAGCTTATAGATTCTAAGAAAGCAATAAAAACCTTGAAAGAGGCGTGACGAGAAACATTTCATAGCCTGTCTCCCAATAGTAGGACATTTATAGTTTTACAACACGGGGGGGGGGGGAGCTCTGTAATAGCCAAGCAAAGTTCACAACTACTAGGAAGCACAAATAACATACTGACATATTGTACACATCACTTTCACTAAACGGTTATGGCTGCCTGCTTCCATAAATGTATCCACATTCAATTATCTACACATCAGTTTGGTTAAGACTGGGATGTTTTTTTCTGGCATAACATACTTCTTGTAGATTTATCTGTGTCACTTCCGAGTCAAAGGAACACCTGACTAACTGCGTTCCTTGGTAAACAACGCATTCCCTAGAACCACAAAACAGACTTGCTGGGGCAGAAAATGACGAAATGCTAAACGTCTATAATCCAATCCCCAGCTTTCAGATCCACTGTAATTCAGTAGCATGATCAGAGCTTCAGCATGACAAATGGATTGTTTCCACAACCAAGGGCTTTGATCTCCCCCAAGGGAGAATGTTTGAAGGTGTTACTGGAGTAAGGCAGTATAACAAGGTATCCCACAAATCTGGGAGAACTGCCCTGTTTCTTGCTTCTTAATTAAGCCAATGAATATTCAAGTGAGGAAAACTACAAAGGGCGTCTGATCTCAATGACTTTCCAAAACTACCAGACTGTTCTGCACAAGCTACAAGCTGCCAGCACCATCGCTGAGATCGCAGAGAGACTGTTTTTTTTTGACAGATATTTCTTTTAGTTTTCAAGTTGGCAAGCACGATTCAGGAGCCACAGTCGTTCGATTCCCCCAGTCAGATTTGCTAAAGGCATTTTTTTTCTCTTTCCTGTACCTAGGACCCAGAACAGGGTGGTTTTATTTAATGTCGTAATACCAGTAACAGCAGCTGCCAACTAATCAGCAAGAGCCCGATGCACCCACCCCAAAACAGCCTGCTTCCGGCCTCACCACAGTATCAGTCGTGTCAAGCTTCCTGTTTCTTTGAAATGAACAATAAAGTTGAAGAAAAAAAAAAAGCTATTGCAAAATCAATCACTGAGAGCTCCCTGCAGATTTCAACTGCTGTGTAGCTTATTATAGCACAGTAGCTAGGAAAAAAATACTTCTGTTGGCAAATGTAGCTAATGCAAGCTGTAAGTTTTGTCTTTGGACAGGAAAGCCAGCTAAATGTAACCGACTCCATCTCCTTTAGAATGTAGAGTCATGGAGCTCTTCAGTTTCGGAACTACAGCACATTGAACTCTCAGTGTGCTCCACACTAGTACTGTACATACTCCCATCCATCCACCAACTGCTTTGTCCAGTTCAGAGTCACAGGGGAGCTGGATACAACCTGGACGAGATGCCAGTCCACCATGGGGCACAGAGAAAAACTCAGACATGCACACACTCACACCATCCCACTTTTCCCAGAAGCCTATGAATCGACCAGCATGTCTTCAGACTGCTGGAAGAATTCCGAGAAACCCTATACAAGCTCCACACATCCACACAAAACAACAATGCAAACCATTGCACCACTATGCCACCTGTATTTAAAAAAATATTTAAAAAATCAAAATGTCCCAAAGGACAAATATACATCTTTTCCCTACAGCAAAATAACATCATGAAAGAGCTTCTGGACTATGTGTTAAAATGGCCTCTTTCAAGGTTGACGACTGAGGTCACTACAGTACCTGAGTACTCTGGGAAGCAGATGGCCAGGGGGCTTCGGGTGATCTTCTCCTCAAACAGGTCCTTCTTGTTCAGGAAGAGGATAATGGAGGTCTCTGTGAACCACTTGTTGTTGCAGATGCTGTCAAAGAGCTTCATGCTCTCATGCATGCGGTTCTGAAGACAGAAGAGAGGGGGTTTCAGTGATCATCAGTAATTTAAGGCACTTTTTCCACCAAAGGCTGAGGAGGGGCTTTTCTGTTGTGAAAAGCAATCACCAAAATTTTAACAAAAATTGTAGTTAGACATTCACTAATTCTATGTAATTTAAAAGGTAAGACACTCAATCCAATATATTATTTTCCAAACAAGTACTGCATTTCTAGATTCTTGTATGTTTCTGCAGAGAAGAAACATCAACAGTCTGTAAGAAACCAAAAAGACCATAAATAATTTTCAAAAAATAAACGAAAACTTTGAAGTATGATTAGTGCTCTGCATTTATGGTGCTTACTTTACAATGCCATACCTCCTTTACAAGGAACCACAAAGTCAGCGTCTTTATGAGAACCAGTTTAGCTAAGCTCCTTCACTGCCCTCTGGGTAAAGGAAGGTCCATTTTATCATCCATTTTCTAACCACTTCTTCAAATTCAGGGTCATGGGACAGCCAGAGCCTATCCCAGCAAGCAACGAGCCCAAGGTGGTATACGCCCTAGACAGGGCACTAGTGCATCGCAGGGCAGATACACAGACACGCACACATTCACACCAGGGCTAATTTTCCCTGAAGTTAATTAACCTACCAGTATGTTTGTGAACTACGGGAGGAAACCAGAGTCCCTGAAGGAAACCCACACAAACACGAAGAGAAGATACAAATCCCATACAGACAACACTCCTGGGCTGGAATTGAACCCAGAGCCCCAGCGCTGCAAAGCAGCAATGCTATCCACTGCATCTCTGTGCCACACGTGATGTGATCATAATTAAAAATTGTCCTCAAGGTTATGGTTGTGCATATTGTAAATTCTGTTGAAAAGAATATTGCTGGGGCATCTCGTTCAACTAGTGAAAAGAAATTCGGAACTAAGTACACAATTATCAGCTGGTAGCCTGAAGGAATGAAATGCAAGTTCAGTGGGCACTAGAGATAGGGATAGGTAAACTGTAACCTCTGAGGGACTGATAAAACAAAACAATTGCCGGGCTTTAATACAAAGTGAAAAACAGCTCTGGTCTTGTTCTCCCTTTTGGTGTTTTTTTTTTAACTGGGAATTAGAATCAAGAAAAAATAAGTTTAAACAGATGTTGTGCCAAAAATGCAGAAGTATGACAGTCAACATAGAAGGGTAAGACACTTAGCCAAAGACTGTCTTTCCTTACCATCTCTTCATCCTCCGCTAGGACAAGGTCATACGCGCTCAGAGCCACACAGAAGATGATGGCTGTCACTCCCTCAAAGCAGTGAATCCACTTCTTTCTCTCAGACCTCTGGCCCCCCACATCAAACATCCTGAGGGGAGAACAGCAAGCAAAGGGGTGAGAATGGCACCACCCGACAGTATTGGGCCTCACAGTGACATTAAAGCCTAGTCAGGCAGAAGAAGAAAACATCACTGGAAAATAATCTTCTTGTTCCTTTAGTTTGTTTAGGTGGATCCTGGCTTTCCTGTGGGGAAAATGGATTTAAGACTCCCGAAGAAGGTGGAGCTCTTTGGTTTTCTTTCTGTGAACTTGTTGTGTGCCACCCCATGGGGCCTGCACAACAACCTGTGTTTACTTGGCTTGTTCTTTTCCATAAGGTGCATGTACAAGCCTGTAAAACAAGCTCTGTAAAAAACATTATCGTCTGTGGATACTCATCCGTACTTTTTAAAAGCAGAGATATTGCAGTGACCAACAATGACATGCCTCACACATTCATCAAACCCATTTGGTTGCATTTGGCATGCTTTTTCAGTTGTGATCTAGAGCCTTTGTTTCAGAGGGGTTATCAGCAAGAGCACAGAAGTCAATAGTATTTTACATATTGACAGCACAGGCAGTGGATGAATTTGTTTTTAAAAAGAGCTCCTTTTCTTGCATGCTGAAGTCCTGAAAGTCTAATGTTTTTGGTCAACAAGGAATCCTAACTTTGCAGAGCTCCTGACAAGTGCACTCCTGAGGCAGAACTGCTCCCCATTAGCTGAGCTAGTATAGACTAGTAAAGACAGAGGAGACTGCAAATGACAACCTCATCTCAGTATCACTCCATGGCATACCCCTAGGGTTTTGCATATGTGGTGGCTTGGTAAACATCAAGAGGTGCATCATCAATTTGTCATATTTCCTGAAGGGGATTACATCAATTATATGATGATAAAACGCTCTTCAAGAACAATGAGTCTGAGGCACAGAATGCTCTTCCCAGAAAATGTACATGTGCAATTGGCTGGAAAAGAAATAATTCATTAAAAATAAAAATAAATTTAAAAATTAAAACACACAATTACAGTACAATCTATGCAAATCTATGCAATCTATTTTTTTAGAAAGAGTAAGATGAACAGATTCACAGAGGAAACTGTGTTCTACCTTTCAATAACTTTTGGGCCAGTGTTTTAAAGTATGACTAATGGACAACAGTGACCGTAATTACCTAATGTACTTTTTAAAAGGGGCTGTTCTGACATCAGAATAATAACACTGGCAGGTTTTCAGATATCCCTTTTTGTTCTAATCACTGCCAGAAGCTATGCCTGGAAAAAGTGTGGGGATTGCTTTAGTATGTGAGAGAGAAAAATAAAGACATTAAGTGAAAATCAAGTTGATATCCATCTGCTCTTTCATATCAAGACTTAATATGCGGCTTAAAAATCCATTACAGACTTCAAATCTTCAAAGATTCCAAGTTAGTTGTTTCAAAGTAATAGCAAAAGATGAGAGGAATTAAGTACTTTATAGAAAGCAAAAGTTCAAGCAGTGATTGTTCACTGTAAGAGAAATGATAATCGAAGTACCTGAAGCTGTTTGACAGGGACAAGCTAACCAGCTACATTATGCTTCTAGATTTTTTAATGCAGAGAAAATGTAATTATTTAGCTATACAAAGCAGAAAAGGAGTGGTAGCTGAGAGCATCAATAACATTGTGAGAGGTAAAACTGTTATTAAACTCTGCACTAGGGAGAACAAAGAGCTAGACTAATTACAGCAGCCTTTTCAAGTCTTCTGTGCATCATATAAAAGTTATTTTTACCCTCAAGTCATTTATTGTCCTCTTTCACGAACAAACCAGAGATGCCTGTCACAACTGCAGAACACGAGTTAGGGAGCATTTCCTTTGCAAAACAATACTGACCAAAGAATTAAAGAGTACAAAGAGCCTGGCTCCCACTCTAAAGTGTCAGGGAAACACGTACAAGTCACTCATCTAAAAAGCTGGCCTGCATTTCAGATTTTTAAATAAGAGGTCTACTGTCTTTTTATCTGTCAATAGTGAATGCATGCTGTCAATGCAGATGTTGTCATTTTTGTGGCATCTATTGGCATTTTCCTACAATTGTGTTGCCATGGTTATAACTAGGTGGAGAGAATAAAAATGTTACAGTAGTTTTGACATTTATTCACTGTAACTATACTGATGTACAATGAAAATGCAAGAGTTTGATTTTTACCTCAATAGTTCATTGGGCTGACACAAAAATGTTATTAACATTTTAAATAGTGAGCAGAAATTTTGGGGGGTTGCATTATTCCTTGGGATAACCAAATACTGAACTCAAGTCATGTTATTTTAAAAATTGAGTGTGTGATGTTTTTTTATTGAGTTAACATTGTCAAGACTACTTCAAAAAGAACCAGTAACCCTTTCAAATGAACAATGGAAGACACAGCCCTGTACCATGCGTTTGTAATGAGGATCACTGGGAGTTATCACCATGACTGAAGGCGGTCTGTCTGAAAGAACATTTGCCCAGAGAATTTGAACCAAGAAAATAATCTCTATATAAAAAACATAAAGGACAAGTAATGTCCTGAAAAACAGAAAGTCAACACACCAGTCAAGAATTATCACATCCATCTGATTCATCAACATAATCACTTTCAGACACCTTCAACTGACTATTAACACCGGAAACTCCAAGCAGAAATATCCCATGCCCAATCAGCCAAATGACTAGCTTGCATGAAAAGGCTCTGCATGCTCAAAGACCAGTCACTGGTAACATTAACAGCTGAAAGCCAAACTCCTCATCTCCTGTAAGCTAAAAGCGATAATTTGAGGTGGCGACACAGAGTGTTTCTTCCACTGACTAACAATGTTTTGCCATTGACAAACCTGACAGAAGACAACATGGGGGAAGTCTTATTCTGACTGGTGTGCTCAGGGCAACCAGAATTGTGAGTGAAAGTTTGATGTAACAACTTTATCTTCTTTCAGGCCAATCTGGAAATGCTGATTTTGAAGTGGGGCAATGCACAGCAACTTCTCGACTTCAACGTTGAGGTTTTGCAGTCCAGCCTTCTTGTCTGACCTGAGTTCACTTCTGTGGGATCAACTCACCAATTCTATCAATAGAACACAACTATGGCTGGTCAAATCTTCCCATCTGATTTTCTTGTGCAGCAAATCTGTCATAAGGCTGAACAGGTCTATCTGTTAACACTGCCATTTATGATGCTATTGAGTATTAAGTTAATATTGGTCGGGTTTTCAGTATGAAATGTGAAGATCAACACAGTACTGAGTTACTCTCCATATCATAAATTTGTTCTGTGTTTTTGTTAGAATATTCAGTGATAGTTTATTGTCAGTATTACGTTTCTATACGAGGATGTTGTGTTTCTTCTTCACAGTTACTTCAACCTTTGACAAAGAGATATTTTCTTCCAAAAATCAATTTTGTTTTTTGTTTGTCAATACAATTTATACCCCTGATTTTCCCTGGAATATAAATATTAAAATAACTAAGTAGTGCACATTATAGAGGGGTCAGAAGTTAAATTTTATTAGTCTCCCGGAACAGCTTGCTGACTAACCTTTTTATCTGCACATGTACATTAATAAACGAACAGTTCTATTTTTTAATGCAGCGGAAAACATTCTGCTGCTCTTCATTGGGAGGCAGCATTTAATGCGATAGAAGCACGTATCGCTACAATCCTAACACTAACTGCTCTATCAGTGCCCGGCTGGTTGTTTTCCACCACAAATGGGCATTTGAGGCATTTGTCAAATCTGCAGAGCACAGTTTAAGATGAAAGCAAGTGAGTGAAGCAGAAAAGTGAGAAATCATTAATTAAAGAAACAGTAGCATTTGTGCGGACTACTTTCCTAATGATTATATCTACTGAAATCGACTTTTAATTCCTCTTTATGATACCGATGTTACCTCAGTCAAAGTTCCATTCCTCACCATCTAGACAAAACATTTGTTTTTATTTCTTAAATCTGGTTCATTATACTTCATCTTTTATTTCTTTTAAGTGAAGATGAAGAAATAAAAGGAATAGCCCAGCAGAGATTGTCAGGGCAAAATAACTTGAATTGTAACCATTTTACTAAAGCATCTTATTGATCTATCTGAGTGAGATCTTACAGCACTTCATATTCAAGCCCTCCTCACATGGATGACTTTCCATCTAAGTTTCCAGGTTACAAAAGACCTGCGACTGTGCCAGTTGCACTCAAGTGTTTGTTGGCCTGTCATCTTCACTACAGCGGTGAAAAAGAATGGAACACAAGGCATCTCCTTTAGTATCAACACAATGTTCACACAGCTTTGTGGGGAGAGGAATCCAGGTTACATGTAAGACAGCTTCTGGAAGGAAATGACATTGTGGGATTTTATTAAAATTAGAGCACACTGAAAGAATGCCAGAGAGCACCTTAAAAAGTTGCAAAATCACTTCCTGAATACTACTTTAAATGTGAATGTCTTATAATTTTAAACTGAGAGGGAAACCCGAGTTCTGATCCAATTATAAAATCTCTCCTGGGATCCCCTGGCTCATATATCATCACACTTGAATCCCAATGTTACACTTTCCCATATAGTAAATGCTTTCTGTACATTAATGCTTTTGTAAAATTGCAATTCCTCAGGCCAGTGAAAGCTATAGAGCTATATTGAATTAGCATTTGTAATTATTTTCATTAAAGCAATGCACCTGGATTTGATCTGAAAGCCGAAACAATGATAAAAGCCATTGTCTTCTTTACTACAAGGTTTGTAAGTCCTCATATCTTTAAAAGGATGTAATTTAATCTGTGACTGGGGTATTGCTTTACCAGTTAACATCCGATTTCTCTTTAATTAAGCCAAGGCAACGGCCATCCTGGTGAATAAATGGAGAATCTTCAAAATCAAGCCCCAATCAAGAAAATCAAAGAAAACAAATCAATCACCATTAAGGAAGGTGGTATAAGAATAATTTTGGACAGGTTTACAGCAAGTAAGCATTTACAGCATTTTTTTCTAATTATTACCTGGAATGTAAGTATCAAAGTAATTTGTAATCATTTATCTCTTGGCAGAATTATGAGAGTATTCATTCAGTACTATAGGTGGCTGTGAGCTACTGCGTAAATTTACATTGTTCAACAGTCAGCGGAGCTTGATGATGAAGAGGCTGTCCTGTTGAGTTAATGCTGTTGGAACTGAGGTGATACTGGAGACTGAATTATGTTTATAAGCTCATTCCAGCTTGCTCGAGGTTCACATTAAGTGTAAAAGGGATAAAAAAGGCCTCTTAATGTCTCCCAATTTTAGATAGCAAGCACAGGCACTGTCAGCAGCATCAAGGATCGACACAACAAAAACAGTGCGGCTAAAGAGCAAATAACAAACCAGGACACAGCCGCTGGCCAGCGGACGACTGGTGATCCGAGACAGCAGGCTGCTCAGCTTGCTTGTCACGTCTCCAGGCACACGGACACAGCGCTCTATTTAGAGAGAACGCTATGGTATATAAATGTTTATACTGAAATCTGGCTCACAGAGCAAGGCATTGCGTCATCCTTGACCTCAGAAAGCGCAGTTGCACAGAAACAGACGTGCGTCTCAGTGTGTCGGAGCCCAGCGGCCAGATAACATTCTTCCTATGACCGCCTGTTTGTGACTGGCCGACACGGCTAACCTGGAGATCATCTTTTCTCAGCTGCTGTGACACAGAGTACAGCGATGAACTACTGCTAAAAAGAAACTGTGACTTTTTTTCTTTCACAGATGAAATACTTTTTTCCCTACAGAAATACAGTATAATACAGGAGCCCTCAGATATTGTTCTTTTAAAATGGCTGAAGACATCACTTGCATAATGAGCCCTGGTACTTCGACATCCAATATGACAAATTATGAAAACTCTTTTCACCATAACCTCATGTTGCACAATTCTTTTTCAAATAACTGGTTGAAAAAAAGGACATTTTTCCTTTTTATCATTTTATACAGTATGTTATCCAGCTAGCACAAGATTGGTGGTGTTGAATGAATTGCCTCTGGCCTCCTATAGTTCTCTTCTGTTTGATGGACTGAAACTTTCGATATGTAGGCCTGCCTAGGATCTTCTAACAGTCTAGTGGCAAGGAACAGAAGGACTGAAAGACAAGATAGGCCCTCCCTGCTTACTTGAAGTGCAGATCTTTGAAGGTGAAGTGCGTCTCCACAATGCCAGTGGTCTTAACTCGGGTCCGCAGAACGTCCTGTTGGGTAGGAATGTAGTCCGGTCTGGCTATCCTCTCCAAATCATTCAGGTAACTGCGAAAGAACACACAGATCAACAGCTCAAAGATAACTCTGCCCATCTTATTGCACCACCCCATGGATACTAAGCCATTGTGAAAGATGGGCACCTTCAGTGCCTCCAACACAAAGACATTTATTCAGACAGAAAAACACAAGAAAAAGTAGCACTTTTCATAAATGTTTACTCTTTCTTTCCTGAAAAGGCTAGTGTTTTGTCTGTACAAAAGTGTTGGCTCTTCATTTAGACACTCTTAGATCAAGCAGAAATATTTTCAATTCTCGTTTCTATAGCACATTCAAAAGGCAATTATTAAATTATTCAGAGACAAGAATGCTGGGCAGTTTAACATGAATTTGCAAACCATTATTTGTGGTTCTTTTGATATTTGCTTTAAAAAGAAAAATAATTTTAAAATAATTCACCGCTCAGAGGTCGGGAATCATATCTATTATTCTTTTTAATTTGGACAGGGGCTTGACAGTCCTGATATGTTAATGCAATCAAATATATTGTTTTTTTGTCTGTGGTCTTTTTACTAGCTGTTTACTTGCTGTTTTAACTGAAACAGCTTGTAAGGCTAACATTTCCTAAGCATCTCCTTTCCTAGCAAAACCACACGGGACAGAAACAAGCCGTACTGCTAAAATAAGCCACATTTCTGATCATTATCCAATGATACAGTCACTGCAGCACTACTGTTTCCAGGTTTGGGCCTTGTGTGGTCTAAAAAGCACATCCTCCAATCTCGGTGCATGCTCCCCTACCTCTTAAAACACTGCCAATTAACAGTGACCTTTTCCATTTGTAATTAGATTAATATCCAATAATTTCTCTTCTTTCCAAGAGGGAAGCTAATCTCCCGGGGCTGAGAGAGAGGAGCACTTGTCTTTAATCAGAGGCCTGTTATTGAAGAGCAAATGTGTGTGTGTAGTGGTGGTGGAGTTGGGGGCAGCTGCTCTATGTATTGCTCCTTCCTGACCTTTTCAGCTCCTGTTTATTTTGGAGAGGAGGCAAAAGGATGAAACTTAATGTATCATCACAACAGCAAGATAGTCACCAAGCCCAGTTTTTTCAAACATGCTTTTCTTAGACAATTAGACAATTAGACATGGAAACAGTTCTCAAAAATGTTATTTTCCCAAAATGGGAGAATATGACTCAACCCCAACATTGATGTTGTACTTTTCTAACCTTTAATGTCATATTACAGGGCTGCAGTCATTAACAAATTTCATGATGCCCTGATGTTGTTGTTCTAACAGGTTTGATAAAATTACTGTCATTTGTTTTCTTCAACGTGTCTGGACACATTGGTGTTTGGATTGAAATATATAGCCATCTGTAGGACATTAATTCCAGCACAGTCTCTTCTTTTTGGTCAACAAACCACTTTTATATTGCTCGGGCGCTTTGGGGTGGTTTCACACTGGAACAACTGTTTGGAAAGTAATGTCAAAATAGTATTAAACCCCTGAATTAGCCTAACTGTTTAACTTAACTGCTTGACTGTTTTTAGGCTCCAATTTAACCTTAATATTTCACTGCTCAATACACACAGAATATTTAAAGATGGATTTGAAGGGCTCTTACATTTTGATGTTAGAAGGTTTCCTATACACATTTTGACAGCTTTTTGTTCCATTTTGCTCCTGACTGATTCCATGCATTACAGTATGTTGCAGGGATAAAGACTAGAAAAGTCTACCTTACTGAAGCAACAGTAAATATTCATCCATCACAGAGCTGTCACACCTTCCTGAAGAGAAATCAAGGAATACATTCAAAAAACACCATATGCAGGAAATGGTACTTGAGGTTTTTTTTTGCACTGAGTAGACGGGTACAGACCACGTCAAACCAAGAACTCAGCAAGGGGTCATTAATCCAAATTCGGAATCACACCAAACTTTAACATTTAACAGTTGGTTCTCTTATGTCTCTGTGAAGAGTGCTAGTAAGTACAGTTTACTGTGCTTACATTGAGCTAGCACAGCATTACCATTACAGTGTTTAATAAGATTTGATATGCTTTATGTGTATTTGGCATTTCACCCATCCATTCATTCATTATATCTAGGCAGGATACGCCATGGATGGGACACCTTTTTTTTACAGCTAATTAACCTACTAGTATGTTTTTGGACTGTGGGATGAAACTGGATGCAAACATGTGAAGAGCATACAAACTCCATGCAGACAGCACCCCAGAAATTGAACCTAGGGCACCAGTGCTGCAAGGCAGCAACGTTAACCTCTGCACCATCATGCCTACCTACTGTATTTGGTATTTAATCTCGTACAAAATATGTATCCCCAAAATATCTGTATTCCGGGTGTTAGTTTAATATCTGAAATGGGTGCTAGTTTTAGTCATCATAAGGCTTGCTTCAGTGTAATGCAAGGACAAGAAAGGGTTTGCACAACTCTATGTTTTAGCCATTCCTCTATAACACCACCCAGGCAATGCACATCACCCATACAGAACAGGCACTGCTGTGTCCTGAGTGACAGGGGAGGTGACAGGCTCAAGGAAGAAGTGAAATCTTTTCAACAGCAGCTGGCTGCCAATGAGGACAGCTCTGCACAATGCACTCAGAGCAGACAGCCTGCAGGGAGTCAATGTCAGAATAAAGGAGGGAAAACCTAAAAAAAAATCTCTGTAGTTCACAGGGAGGAACTGAAGTATTTAGATGGACAGAAAATTGTGCAAGAGATCCAAAGACTAGCAAAACAGTACTGTAATGACAGACAGGTGAAAATCTTTCTAAAGGATTACTGAAACTATTGGTGCTTCAACTATTGGTCCTTGTAAGTGTGCTGCCACAGCTAAATTCTTATAGTTGTCATTAGCACTTTGGGTTACTTTTTTTCTTAATCAAAATAGAGCTACTGTTGACAACAGGACGAAATTCTTATTAGAGGTGTTAGGAAGAATTTTTCAATTCAAATAGCTTTGCAGAGGAATGTCATGATCAACATTTCAAACCTGCTGTTATAAATCAATATTTTGTGGTATAACGAAGAGCGAAACAAACAAATCTCATATTGTTGAGCTCTTACAGCTGTTACTCTTTAGTGGGGATTAAAATGGAACTTTAGAAAGTGCCAGATTGCTTAATGCATTAAGTAGCTGTGTACTAGTAGAGCTGTGATCAATAAAAAATATAAAATACAGTGATGCAAGGCATCTCACGGGAGCTCAGGCAAGTATATAATTAAGTTACTAGAGCCAATAAAATAAAAAAATGACTGCAATATAGTTTTATTGCTGCTAGTACTTGGTAGAAGTTGCTACAGGTATACGGTTTGCCTAGGCTTTCATAATGACTGAAAACAAATCTTTGGAATCCAAATTTTTCATTGCACTTTCTGTTTTAAATTAACCTTCATTATAGTTACATATATATATGAGAAATACTATGGTCTGACAATGAGAAGCATTGTCCACATCTCCAGTTACAGAATTATCGTTGAATATTACAGTAACAGTGGGAAATGCAGAAATTTAAAAGGAGTACTAGGGGTGAATTTACTGGTCCCGATAACATCTAAAACACTGACATTTTTACTTGGCCGATGCTTCAGCCCAAATCTGATTGATATGCAGGAATTATAGACAATGGCCAATTAATGAATTGAGATGTATTAATAAGCAGGGAATTTGTCGTGCTTTGACTTAATTAGTCGAGTGGTTCCCCGAGCTGACATCATCCTCTCCTTGAGACACAGGCCCTGGCACGCACCAGGGCCTAGAACAGAGCGCCCTGGAGAAGCTGAAGATCGGCACTTCTGGGACGGTGGGGGAACAGAAACAGTCGTACCAGCTGAGAGTTCTCCAACCCTAATTAATAAGAAAGTAGCAATCATTTAAGTTTTAATTGCCAGAAGGAGATTCACTGTGTGTGCTTTTCACACAAATCTCACACAACTAAGTATCCCGCCATGATGTGGAATGGAATGTGCTGTGCATCCAGCAGTCGGTGACGAGCCAAAATGTTCCTCCTCATTTTTAAAGTTAAAGGAGTGCTATGAACTTGCAATGTTAGTGTGAATACCTGGAAGTCAGTCAACTAAGCAGGCCACTTCACAGAGGTGTGCAAAACCGAACAAACAACAGAAATATCAAACAGACCTAATGTGGGCAACATCAAGACTTAACACAGAACTGGTCTTATTGCCTTGTCCATAAGAGTTCAGGTATATCGTTACCTGAATGAAATAACTGTACAAATTCGTGGATTTATGTTTGACAAAAACAGAAACAGCTGTGTTTATATTTCCCACTGTTTTCTCAACAATGGTGCGATTTAGGCAAAATGACTCATCAATTGTATTCTGGATCATTCTGGCTCAAGAAAGATTATATAAGCAACAGCGCATGTCAGTTAAGATTGTGTTCTATTTTATGCACTATGCAAATGTTAATTCAGTAGGAAATTTGATACCTCTACAAAGAATTAGGCTGGTTATGAAACACCTCACTCTCGAATGCACTTGGAAAACAAAATCTAACTTAAATCCATGGCTGTAAACTCCTGCACACCATGTTTTTTTTGAAGAGACAGATATTAAATTTATTTGCAGAGATTTCATTCTTATTAAATAAGAACATTCATATAATATTTCTGGATTATCTTTTTTTTTTACTCCACATTTGTAGGACAAAAACTTCATACTTGTTCTGGAAATGCCCCCAAAAAACTGTAAACCTTATCATCCTCATCCGTATTTCAAGTGACCTGATCCTCCAAAGTCAGGCTCCTCAAGGTCAGTCCTCAAAGATGAGTTTTTATGTATTTCTATCATGAGGGAGTTTAAAGCAGCCATCAATAGTGTTTATTACTTTTCCAGATTTAGTCTTATAAAGTACTGCCAGAATCAAAACTGTAAGCTTGAAGATTGACTTTGAAGAGTCTGGTTTGTGGAAGGCAAGCCACATTAAAGCTATAGCTTTATAGATCTTAAGGTTTCTGCTCCTCCCTTCTCTTTGCCCAGACAGACAGATGTCAGATCAAATGGACTTCATCTGACACCCTGCTCTAAATGCATTGAATCTTCTCCAATTTAAAATACTTTGTGGTTCTCTATAGCTTGCTATTGCTGTTTCCTGAGAATTTGCCCTCATATTAACCCCATCTAAATACTTACCTGTCTAACCCCATCTAAATTAGATATCAAGGTATAGGCAGGTATGAGGCTTATTGTGTGTTTGTTTTGCCCAATAATTTATCTCCTAGGTTCTGGAACCAAATATTTAAAAAATGAAGAGGTAAAACATGAGCTGACTTCAACCAAAGAGAAAAGCCTGAAAATGTAATAAAAATATAAACTTGATTTTCAGACATATTTTTAAACCTCTTTGTATATTTCTGTCTAACACAGGTGAACCATTAAGGCCACTTTAAATACAGTCTTGGTTTCATAGAAAAAAGACAAAATCAACCTTTCCTGTTAAGATCCTTAAAGAATTATACAGTTTGACGTCACTGAAAAAGTCTTGCATCTCGTCCCATAGGAAGAACAAATGGATTTTAATCTGGTTTCATTGAATATAGTTTCTCCATATGAAACTGGCAGTTTTGTGTAAAAAACTGAATAAACAGAAATATCTGTGGTTCACTCAAAAGGCAATAGATTCATAGGTAATATAACCTTGAAATGCAATTTCTTAAACTTCAGTTAAAGGAGGTAATTAATATGTAAATGTACCATTCACACTGGCGTCCAAAATTAACTGAGGTCTATATGAATGCATAGAGACTTTGGACATGTGCATTCTTCCAAGTTTTTAAATCTGTGACCTTAATAAGGAACTGTGAGGTTGTTTTGTAAAACAAAATGGCAGTAAAAAAATGTATAACCCTTTTTTAAGATATACTACCTGGCTAAAATATTATGAAAACATACTGTACAGTAGCAACTAATTTGTTTGCAGTCACAGAGGTCCAGCAACAACTTGAATAGGGTGTAAATTGTGTGCTACAAGTTTCTGAAATATCTGCAGTGCAATCTCATTCTATGTTTCTTCATTGTTGGCTGTTGGAAGCCGGCAATAGTATCTGGAAATGAAATTGTGCTCTACGAGGTGTTGAAGCTCTGTCTCATGCTTCTCAGGCCAGTCAATGACTGGGCAGCCCTGATTCTTGTTTCTTTCTGGACCATATTCCCTCAGAGACCTTAATATCTTACTGGAACTAAATAAATGGATAAGAAGTCAAATCAGATGGATTTTCCAGGTCCTAATCTAAGATCCTATCTTAAGGATCTAACCTAAGGCCTCTAAAGCCTGCAGGAACCTTGCACTTGAAGACCAGAGTTGTCTACTCCTGGCCTATTTATTTAACTGGGGATTCCTAATGTTTGGGCCAGGTACACACAGGCTTTGTAGTGACTAACACATAAACAAGAACCACAGTATATAGATAGTTCCACTTGTTCTAATCTGAGGCTGTTTAGCCAAGTCAAAACTGCTCTGTGCTGGAAGTTGTGTTTTTGTCATTGCCAAGCACTGGGACAGACAGGCTACTCGGCAATAAAGCCAAAAATGTGCTTTTAATTACTGGCAAACCCTTAAATATTGGCAAGCCCTTTATTCCATGGTTTTTATGAATAAACAAATCTCCAACATTTTTGGCGCTAATATCAAATTCCAATTAAGTGTAGTAATATTGACTGTGAAGCATGTCTATATTACTACATATGTTGGGCAACTACAGTGCAGATCCTCCAGGATATTTAGAATTTTTGCTCTTTGATACACTGTCAATATCATAATAAAAATGGGCACGATTATTAAATTAACTGCCTGAAGTTTTGAATATTTTTCATCTACATTGAAGCCTCTCCACAGCATGAGAGTATTTAGCAAATGAAAAGGCATGATTGTTAATTCTTATGCTGCTGAGATGTCTTGGATAGTTAACAGATTTAACAGATACAGTATTTTACGCAAAATACAGTATACATTCAGAAAAATACAGAATACAGTATTTTATGCAAACTCTGAACTTCACGATGGAACAAGCCTGTTTTAATCACTTATGTAGCAAAGTGACTGACCTTAAAATTGCTTAAACTGCAGCACCTACTACAACTTGAACAACTGCAAAGGCATAAAATAAAATTGGAGAATGCAGCTGTCTCGATAAATGCCCACCTATTCTATTTAGATAATTGTGAGCACTGCAATGGCATCAAGTTGATTTTTTTTTACTTTTTAAATAATAACAATAAAATAAATAATGAACACGAGCGAATAAATTTCGTTATTGTGATATCTGAAATGAAACCATGGTTGAATGGAAAAATGAAAAAGACCACCTCTTCACAAGCACCCACTGATATACATGTATATATAATTTTTTGCCTCTTCAGCCCTAACTTCTTTCAAATCTGTACTATCTCCGTAATGACTGTGCAGCTTAGGTTTAAGTACAATACAATTAAACATTAATGCTACTGGAGCTTAATGCCTTACACAGAATTAAGTCACCAGGATTTATGGGGTAAAATTAGTCACATGGGAGCAATTTACCATGCATTATGGTCACTAAACTACAGTGCCAAGAACTCTGGTCCAGTAAAATAAGAAGAAATCAAGAAAAACATCAAAACATTGTGTGTTAATTTAAAACCAAGTGTCCAGAACATACCATACTAGTGTGATCTAAAATGTAAGAAATACAGAACAGAACTTTAAGGAGGACCTTCACAGGCCCTCCTGATTCTAGGGCCTGTCTCTGTGCCATACTGTAAAGCAGCCAGAACTCTTCAATCTAATTCAGCAATTAGGAACAAGAAAGCCTACCTTTAACTCAAGCAGAAAGGTGGTAAAAAGGCAAAGTCACTCAATAATTTTCCTTAACGATTACGAGCAGCCATAATTAAAGTCTTAGTACTAATGAGTAAAACAGGCTCCTTTTAAAGTTAAGCTTGCATGGACATCAAAGAGACTGACCAGAGATAATGGGGAGCAAGGAAGATATGTGCAGCACTGTAATCCAAAAGGATTAATGAGCTGGGTGTTACCTTGAGTGCTTTTAAAGCAGGGAGCCTGATAATAATAAACATTTGGAAATGGCCATGGTCGAGTTTGATGTCTCAGCCAAGCAGGGATTGACAAATCTTGAGGTCTGGCTACCAGAATCCCGGGTCTCGGTACCACTTAATCGAGGTACTGCCAATTCCAAAGACCCGAGAACCCTGCCCTCTTCTCAGGCCCCTGACCAGACGGCACGTCAGGAAGCGGTACTCTGGTCTCCAAGCACCCGGGGGGGCTCTGGCTGTCATTCCCCTTCTGATCTTAATGACTTCATCACTCATTTTTGGATTAAAAATCATGTTACTAGTGTGTTCAAGTCTGAACCAACTGCTGATTGAAAACCTATGAAACCTGTAGGAGCCTAATCCTTGAAGGCTGGAGCTGACAATTCATGGTCCGGACAATTCTGTAGGAGCCAGGAGTACTCACTAGGCAGCAGAGTCATTGAGCTGGTACTCCCTAGAGCGGGTGAAGCAGCCCTGCACCCCGCTGTCGGCCCACAGCCGGCGGATGACGTTAGACAGGTCCTCGGGCATGTTGCCATGCTCCTCTGCTGTGTTGGCCAGGGCAAAGAGCTGACGGGCATCATCCTGTAGGGGGCAAAATGGAGCAAAAAATCAGCACATGGTGAGGGAGTGGCACCTTGCCACAGGGAGGCATACTCAGGCTGTAGCACAGGCCTCAGAATTGAATTACAGCCAAGAAACTTTTAAAAACAGATTTGAAAATTCCATACTTCTCAAGAATATAAGAAAGGGTACAAAACGAAATGAGGCCATTCAGGGCTTTTAGCCTGTTGGGTAGTAGCTGATTCATCTGAGGAGCTCATCCAACCTTCTTATAGACAAAAGGGTGGCTATCCAGACACTAACAAAAAAGGAAGATAAATGTCAGAATTAATAGATGGGTAGATAAACACAGATATAATTAGCTTCTCAATGTGCACACGTAAGACCTGCAATTTATTCCCAGATCATGTGTGGTAGGGTTTGTTCTTGGGCACCAGTGTTCTGAAAACTGTCCTTTTGCACTGCAGACCTATCATTTGACAGAAAACACAATGGACAGAGGTCGTAAAAAATATCAATGGAGTCGAGGAAACAAGTATAATTCAAACTTGAGTCTCCAGCCAAACAAGTCGGACTGTCTGAGAAGAGCTTGCTCACGGCTTGGCATCAGGCTGTTTGCCCACTTGGTGGAGCGGGACCTTCTGCCCCAACGGCTTTATTAAAGCTATTAAAGCTTTATTCCAGCTTGTCCAGAAGTTGTCCCCTGCAGGGCAAACCACCACATAGCTACAGAAATGCACATACAACACCAGCCAGCCATTTCTAGCCAGCTCTTGAATTTCATTTACTTAATGAAAATTCTGTAGCACTCGTAGATATATCATACAAAACAAACAAGGTACTAATCCCTTTGAAAATATCACTGTCCAGCCCATTTACTTTGAAAGTAGGTCAACTTCACAAGCTGGGTAGGTGCTGAACACAGATGTTTCAAATAAATTATTACTATATCAATCTGTAATTAAAAGCTGTAATAGATCGTTATGCATTCAGACGCTGGGAGAGCAGAGAAGAACATCAGGTGAAGCGAGGAGTGGAGTCTGACTGACACTTGGTGGCTCTGGAGGGCAGGGTTTCTGTATCTGCAGTGCGGAAAGAGGCTGGCCGACAACACAGTCTCCGACACGTCTCATTGTTGCATTAGGGACTGACCACCCTAATGATCACCAGGTTCATTTTATGAAATGGCTCAGCACGATTCTCATCCCACAATAAAAACGAGCACCAATTATCACATCATGCCCTTGCAAGCGCAAAAAATGCCAATGGGGGAAGGTTGAAGAAATGACTGGATCTTTTGAAGATAATAATGGGTTCATAACAATTTAATCATTGGTCGCAGAACTGTTCAGAACTCCAGTTTCTTTCTTTAAATAACTAAAAACACTAATTTAACAATCACAATATTCTTTCTGTACATGAAGGTCAGAAAGTAAAACACTACCTACTGCATATACAAAGACCTCAATTATATATCACTTGTTCTTACTTAATCTTGGCCTTTAGGAAAGCATTTCTATTACATAACTTGGAACTAAAGAAGCAAAGCAATATCTCGGCAAACAGCAGGCAAAAAAATAAATGGATCAAGGAGGAGATTTATATTTGCTTTTATATGTTAGGTGACTGACACCTTATAGCAGAAATCATAAACTCAGTGAAGAGAAACAAAAAAGCACAGGATTCAATTTGTTATCCCTCACCGAACAAGTCAGCAAAGATTATCTTTTTAACTCTGCAACCCCCAAAGTCTAGCTCACCCAAATCCTAGTGTCAACTATAATGAGCAACCAATCTTGAAAGGGGCTGCTTACTACAGTACTTCTACAGTTAAGGCAGCATTTTGGATTGCTTTATTCAACAAACAATTTCTAAAACAGACAAAAACGAAGCCAAATAACTCGGGCGAGCCTTCAGAGGGTTAACTTGAAAGCACACTGTAAAAGCAGCTCTTGACTTTTCTCGTTTGGTAGAGCTGATGTGATAGTGAAATGCACACAAAAAACGGAGGCAAAAGAACAACTGCATTTAATCTTAGGGGACAAATTCAGAACGTAACAAGTAAAATTAAATCATTTTGACTAAAGGGATTTTTAAATCAGGAGCTTTTGAAAATCCCTGTAATCTGCTTGACTTTTCAGCTTCTCATCTTTTAACATCCCTTCCAGCAAGGTGCTATTACAATTTTCTACAATGCTGACAGAGTGCTGATGTAAAGAGAATTGGGCTTCTGTTGACGTGTGTATGCAGCTATGAAGATGACTGCCAGTTATGCAGGACTGTTTTGACCAAAGAGGGCCTGGGCAGGTAGCGTTCAATGGATGAAACGGAACGCAAGCTGCAGAGAGAAAACCATCAGAGATGTGCAAAGCAGACCACTAAACGAGTGGCAGTGAGGAAGGCAGTATTTCCAAGGCCAATTAAAAATTTAGATCCGGTGACTGGAAATCAACTCCAACGAGAAGGGGAACTGAAAAAAAAGGCATTACAATCTAAAAACTCAATGCACGTAGAGAGTGTTGCATCAGATGTGCAAAACTAAATGCAATCACTTAAAGATGAAGGTTCTCGAATTATATCTCAGTACTTTGTTAATGGATACGAAAAGGCAACATGTGGTACTGTGGTGCTGAAGTGAAGGGCAACGAGTTACTGAATAAGGTGACTGCAAAAGATCGTCTCGGGAAAGGACTGTGGATCAAGGGGGATGGGGACAAAAAGTTCTGCTCCACAAACTAACCAGAAGTGGGCTGAACTTCACCTCTAGTTTGTGATTCCTAGATTTTCATAGTTTCAGATCCTAGAGGCCAACATGAAGTTAAAGGAGAGAAGCAATCGAAGATGGTAAGAAACTAAATTGTATCTCATCATTTTCTATCCAATATAAGACACTGCCAAAGAAATTAATGCCGCTGAATAAATACAAAAATACTGTCTTAATCGTTAAGATTAAGAATTTGCAGCTTCCTAGATCTATTCTATTCGTATTCATTATTTACGGCAGTGCGTTTAGACGAGTTGGATTTATCTTTTTTGAGAAAAAGAGGAATTTTTGAGGAATGAGAAACATTTCTTGGAATGTTTAATAACTTTAAACATCCATTAATATCCTAAAGCACACCATCCATATCAAAAGACTAAATTAGATCGGTAGAAAGAACTGGATCCGTCATGCTTCAATAAACTAATTTCAGGCACAAGGATTAACTGGCCAAAGCACTTGTGGTTTTGGACCCCTTTCTGTTGGGTTTCAACAGGTACTGTATTTCTATCAATGATTAATTTTCTGGTCAGCATCTAATTAATAATAATTCGTTTCACTTACAGTATATAGTGCTTTTATATATACGGCGCCTATTTACAGTATAGTGTCCCCGTCACTATACTGGGGCATTAGGACCCACATGGACTGCAGGGTGAGCACCCCCTGCTGGCCCCACTAACACCTCTTCCAGCAACAACCTTAGTTTTTCCCAGGAGGTCTCCCATTCAGGTACTGACCAGGCTCACACCTGCTGAGCTTCAGTGGGTTGCCAGTTGTGAGTTGCAGGGTCATATAGCTGCTGATGTATATATAGCATCTGCCACCTTGACACCTATAGTCATTGTTACTGAACCCTGTCACACCTGAAGCACAGAAGATGAGTTCTCTTGGCAGAGTTTAGCGAAAACATGACCATTCCTCTTTTAAGGTAAAAGAAAAGACCATTTAAATACACACCCTAGTGTTTACCACAAACAGCCAGACCGAGGTGATAAATGCAAACTGAAACAAAAGACCTGACGTAGTAAAATGCTGATTCAGCTTTTCAGTAGCTGTTGATTTCCCCACAAATATCTCACCATGTGACAATTAATCTCTGGCATTATCATTCCAACAGACCTACTTAGTGTCTACTGGAGCGCGAATGATATTTGCACACAGATGGAAACAGCCTCAGTGAGAGCATTTTTCTCTTAAAGCCCAGTTACAAGTTAGATTTAGTGATTGCTGTCGCAGCTTGAAGCCACCTCAGGGATGTGTAAACATATTGACCAGCTAGCAAAGCCTGCAGAGTCAACAGAGAGCAGAGGGGATTAAACAACAGAGATATGCACATAAATGCAAACAAGAATCCTCTCATATTGAATATAAAAAGGATTCCTGGAGCTCAGCGTAAGTTATCTGATTCCTCAAGTCATTTCAGGCCTCAGAAACATAATGATATTAAATTTATTTTTTTCCCCTCAGGATGAAATCCGTCATCTCATCTCACTTACTTTAGAGGAAGAATTTCAACATAGAAGGAAGAATACAGCTGAACTAACTAAACTAATCAACATTTCACATGCTGGCATGCACAGCTTGAAACCAGACGTCCAGGCACTGCAGGCTGAATTGATTGCCTGGGTTATGCAGCTGACCGTGACTGGGATTTCCCGAAGCTGTGGTGTCACATTTGGCTGAACACCATGGGGGGTTGGAGAGGTCAGAATCAGGTATGGTTTTTCTTGGCATGTTGTGCAAAAGTGACTCCTAGGGCTTGCTGAGTACTTGCCAGATCAAATTGAGGTCAAGTTTGATGGCTGTTTACTTTCACATATCACTTATACCATCCAAGAGGACCTGGTGGGTCTGGATCTGTGTAATTCCCTGATTTTTTGTTTAAACTGATGTCGATGAAGTCAGAGATTCACCCCTCCTCCACACTGTGTTAACTCTCCTCTGAGGCACAGTGCAGCTCTGAAAGAAGGGTGTGGTGGAGGCCTTCATTCTCCACCTGCAGTACAGCAGATTTGCAGTAGCGCTGACTACTCCTACACTTGTTGGATATAACAGAGAAAATGAGTGACCATTCAGTCAACCTGCCCCACCAACCGCCAGTACAAGCTGTGACCTCTGGGGTGAACTTACCGCTCTGGAAGCCTCTCCATAGTCGATCTTGAGGTTGGACATGGCTTTGATGATAGCCATGATGGACTGGATGGTGTTGCTGTACACCACAGCTCTGTACTGTTTGCACTCGTCTTCTGAGTAGCCATCTTCATGGATGATCCTGAAAGGGAAGGGAAACTGGTCATTTACACAGAGTAACAACACTACAATCTGCACTCCCAAGACTTTTAGAATATAGCTGCCCTGCTGACAATTAAACAGAGAAGTCATAATCCCTTAAATAATTAAACAGAACCAATGCTCCAGAAATTACTAAAGGGGGGGGGGGTATAAATAGCTTTGCACTGATGTCATTGCTTTACAAAGTAAAAAAAACGACGCAACTTTTAAAAACATACTTTTGATATTTATGGTCAATGTACTGATTAATCAAGTGACTTTTGTCATCATTTTCAATTAAAATGTAGCTCACATCTGAGCAACTCATCTGAAACACAGGGCAATGTATTTGCACAAAGTCTCTCATATTGTGAAGTCTCTTAAGTCAGGTAAGCTACTGATCTCATTGTATCTATTTATGTCCATTTTTAGATATTATTAGTAGGCATGTTAAAGAAATGTTCCTTTTATTTTGTATCACATTTTGTACCATATGAGCCATCTGATCACTTAAACATTCTAAACAGTATTAGAAAGCATCTTAAAGAAGATTGTGGTTTCTAAACCAATATTGTTTCAGGTGAAGCCAGGACTGTAGCAAAGTATCTCTGTTTCTTTTCTTTTCAATCATACTAGCAATCTGAACATTTAAACTTCAAGCATCTGTTTCGAGGTAACAAAATAGTTAATGTCCACTTTATGAAGAGAGATTATTTCCATTGCAAGACCGGTGCAGCATTAACCAGGTTCAAGGTCCTAGCCAATAACAAAAGTAAGTTTGTTTTGGATACACAATAATGTGGGTGATCAGCATTGCGGTCTCACAGCTCTCAGGTCCTGGGTTCAAATCTGGCGGTTCACTGAGAGCCTGTATTGCCCTAACTACAAGCTATTGAAAATGGTTGAATAATACTACTACTAATTATACATTTGATACAATTTAAATAAGATTATAACAGCTAAAACAAGAATAATGATTGCTTCTTCAAAATATCCTAGTTCTCCAAACCACCTATGTAAAAAAAACAACAAACGAGAGAAGGACATACAGCCATTGTATTTTGCTTGGCTGTTTGCAGCTAATTTGTCAGAATGTCACATCCACCTGTTCCTTGAAAGAAGCCTCATGCTGGCCAAATCCTATTGTTTATTGTAGTTTTTTTCCTATTTGTATTACTTTTCTACAATAGAGTTCAAATGCCTTTTCTTCATTAAGCATTTCTATACCCTCTGTATACAGTAGACAATCTTTTTTAGAGGAGGTTAAACTTTATTCAAAAGTTGCTAATATTACAGAAAAAAAGAGAAAGATGCAGGTCTCTGCTGATGGGAAATCTGTTCACAGACAACATACCTCAACCCAAGGTCATCTAACTCTAAAATGTAAATCCCAGGTTATTCATTATTCACATTTTACATCATTCGACACTATAGTACTGTACATTGAAAACCATGCAAACTGCTTCCAAAGCAGCCTTCTACCTTTACACTGGGGAGGTTATAGTTAAAGTTAAGTGCTGTCAGTTTTGCATTTTATAGGATTCAAGGTCACATAAAACCTGTTAGCATGGGATTGACAAGCCCTTAATTTATCAGTCACCACAGTACAAGCCAGTAAGTAAGTAGTGCAGGGGACACAGTGTCCCAGTCTCTTGTTATGCCTGAGTGGAGATCTTGAGTTGTAGACTGTGTGTGTTACTGGCCCAGTTAAAGAGGATAAGACTGGCAGAAATCCGAGTCTGGAACGTAAACAAATAGTGATGGAACGCAGTCTGGCCTTGAGATCGAGACAAAGCACAGAGGACAACTGGAGTAAGTATAAATATTTATCAAAAGCTTAAAAACTACTTCTGAACCACACTGCCTTAAAAAAGAGGTTTAGGAATTTTAAGAACATACCTCTTTTTCATTTTTATTTTCACAATATAGCTAGAGTTGTATTAATTTGGTCTTCACATCAGAGCAGCGCGGAGAACAATATTTGATGTGATTCCACCTTCCTGGATAGATTCTGGATTGTCCGAAACCTTCCCAGGAAGGAGCACCTTTCTGATAGTGGACGAATGGACAATTTAAGGGCTCTAACAGGTACCTCAATAAGTCATTAACAGTACTAAATATAAGTATAAAAATACCAATAAGATTTTTTAAACTGTAGTGTATGCCACTATTTTTCTAGTAGAAGAAATAGAGAGAAAAGGTGTCAAGAACTATGTTGATGTGGAAAATCAGAGAATGCAGAATGTCAGTTTTACTCAATTTTCTACAGTACAGTACCTCTCCGGGAGCGACTTTAATTGCAGGAGGTTTAAGGGCTTTCTGTGTGTGCTGATGAATGGAGGAGTGAAAGCCTGCCTTGTCCTTAGGACTTTGGATAACAAGGCAATTGAAACCATGGGGCAACGAGAAAGTGGCTGCTGTACCGGACGAGGAGGCACTCGGTACATTACAGTAATCACAGTGTTGACAGCACCGCTAAGAGTGCAGACATCAGAGCTGGGCTACAAGAGACCAGGAGTTCAAGACTAAGTAAGAACAGTAGATTTTCAAAAAGTCTGATCGGGGGTTTTAGTGAAATTTACATTACAGGCAGTGGTGCCATTTCTGTCAAGACCCTAGAATGCTGGTAGATCTTAAAATTGCATTCATTCTTAAATGAGCTCCTTTAAAATCTTAAAATATATATATATAAAACAAAATTATGTTTAACTATGGCACGCCACACTTTAATGACTTGTCATGGCCCCATATTATTTTTGGTATATTTAATAAATTCTGAAGTAGACAAGAGCTTCTTTAAGCTTTTATTAAACTGTAGCTGCACATTAGCCATACATCTGTATTAAGTATCAAAACAGAAACACCGCAAAAAATTCAAAATATCCACAGCTGCTGCAGTCTGTCCAAAAAGCATTGCTAACCTTACACATGTTGTGAATATGGCTTATAAACTTTTGTTTTGACCACATTTTGTATAATTAGAGACAAGTACAGGATGAACCGACACTGATATAAAATACAGCAGTTCGCAAAGCTACAGAAGCCTTGTGGCGATCACATGATTCCTGCCAGGATGTGGTCATCAATGGCTCTGGTTGCTGCCGTGAGGCTGATGTTTCCAATTCAAACAAGAATTAGAAGGGGCTCCCAACAAGAAGTGAGTGTGGGAAAAACAAAGGAAAGACATTTACTCACTTCATCTGCTTCACAATGGTGCTCTTTCCTGACTCTCCCGCACCTGCAAACAAACAGTCAAAGGTTAAAAATACAGTATATGATCACTTTAGTGGCTAACTTGAACAATTACTGCAGTGGCTTGCCACATCTGGGCCCTTTCCTTAATGTGACAGAATCAGCTGAGGTTTGGCCTTGTGTTTGATGTATTTATAGCTGTTTCATGTTCGACAATCAATGGCCTTCAGCCTTGTACACAGTAGGGGAGTTCTTATGCCTTTTATGCTGTAGTTAATACTAGAATTAACGTTCAAAGAAAATAGTTTGCAGAAAATCTTAAATCCAATTACAATGACTAAAACGCATTACCCTTTTTGTCCCAATTTCACCGATTCAACAAAGTAGGACCTTCTCACATAGAAAGCTTCCATTTATCCATACAGCTGGAAGCCACAGCTATCCCAGCAAGGACCTGCACAAGGCGGGATACATCATGGACGGGATGCCATTTCATCAAAGTGTGCACACCACCACACACCAGAAGCAATTTTCCCAGAGCCAAATTAACCTACGGTATCATGTCTTTAGACTGTGGGAGCAAAGGCACTTAAACACGGGGAGAACATACAAGCTCCACACAGACAGCACCCGAGGTCTGGAATTGAACTCAGAGCCCCAGCACAGCAAGGCAAACCATGCCATCCACTTAGTAAGCTCTCTCTTTTTAAAATCAAATAAACCTTTTTGCTTTTCCTATCACGCCACATGTCACATTCCCTAGCTTTGATGTTTATTTCCAAAAGGCCCTTTGGCAGTTAAGCTTCCATGTATTGCTGATTATTAAAAGCCACAGAAAATGTTCCCACATTATAGTGAACTAATCATAGTGAGCTTAACGCAAAAAACAACTGTTGTGAAACCTCAAACATCGCCAAAGGGCAGTCATGAAAATGCAGTTTAATTTTTCTTTGTAACATTTAGTGACAACCAACACACATACTGTACCATTTCTGCACCATCTAATGAGAGCTTCTGAGTGCAGATTGTCACTTGAATTTCTTCTAGGATCAGGACAGTACTACATGAGAAACTATTTAAATGCTTAAAGCTCAGTAGACAAGGATGCCAGACTTCTGCGAGACAAAAAGAATTTCTTGTTTAATCCACACATCTAGTTAATGATGCACTCCATGACACACTGGATGCAAGCCTGTGCAAATGAACACTCACAGGCTCAGCACAGAAAGACCTGTTACACGGAGCTATTGCATAATGTTGGCTAGAGGTTTAATTAAGAAAGCCAGCAAAATCACGAGCCAGCCTGCACCCCATCACCTCTCTTTCAGAAGCCTTTTCTAAAAACATAGAAAGGTGAATGGCAAACGTTGCTTTAGAGACAATCTTCCAAACACCCTCTCTCATCACATTTTCACTGACGTTTATTTAAAATATGGATAACATGGGGATCTTAAATCCTTTGATCTTTAACTTTCCAATAAATAAATCATGTGGAGAAAAGCTCCAATTTGCACCTGGCAGGAGAGACACAGCAGGTCTCTCCCAACCTTGAGCCTTCTAACTCATCAATTAAATAACCGCCCTGCGTTCTCTGCCTGGCTATCTGCCCCATCTCGAACACTCTTCCTACAGTGACTGTATCCATGCTGAAAAGGACACTAATCCCTGTCTCCAGAATCAGACTGTGCATGATAGAGCAGTGATGCAGGAGCAATGTGTAGCTCCAATTTAGTTATCCTAAAGATACAATAAGCTACTGATAAAGACATTGCAATCCTGACATGTGCACACTTGCTTCATTAGAGCCCGTCATCAGCAGTAATTAGATGATGTATGGGTACCTACTCAGGGCTCTGTAAGCAATGGTTGGCTAAAAGATATATATCTGATTTACAACTATGTGCAATAATTGTTGAATGGAGTAGTGTTTGAGGTTTCTCGTTTTCACACGACGGGGCTCTGTAATGTGCCACCCTGCCTACCAAGCAGGACAAGCAATGTCTCTCAACAGACCCCTTATGGATAAAGAAGATGAAAGGAGTTGGGAAAGTATATCTGTGACCCGCTGACTTCGGTGCACTCAGCATCCCTCTGAGAGTTCAAGCTCTGTGTCACTCTGATGTGTGTCCGCACCCAAGAAAGTCTTTTCAAGAGCTCCCGCTGCTTGATGGGACCACATGGCCAATACAGTCTCAATAATAAGACCCCAGAGAGAAGATATAATAGGATATGAGTCTTATGGAACAACAGCATAAAGGTGAAGAAGCAGACCGGACCTTTAAGGTTTGTTCAGCATTTCACCGCAAAGAAACTCATTTTCAGGAAGAGTCTGTAGCCCGGATAAGTTGTAAGGAGGGAACAAAGGCCGTTCTTTGACAATCGCAGCAGCTCTCGTTTAATCATCAAGAAACCCTGTGGCTCTTTGGTGTACTTTTAAGAACTCCAAATGACATCTATAACTTCAAACAGGCAGTCATAAAATCTGTATAAACCATAAAAGAAGCTGGTCTGGAGAAAGCCCCGCACAAGTAATTAGTTCTCTACATCCTTGGATGACAGCAGACAGTTACAGAAGCCATGCAGGAAGCCAGCAGCCTCCATGGGGAGGAATCTGCTTTCAGTTAAAAGGGAAAAATTAGATCCCTGCAGGTCAGGCCTGAGGTGTGGCAAAATGGTGTCCCCACACTTCTTTTTTTGTGCTGGTTTTAAACCAATTTAAACAGCAAACAGTGCACCCTTTTGCTTAACATGCAGTAAATGCTACCAGACTTCTGAGGTAGAAGCAGGCTTACACCTGCATTGTATATTTATTGAGTACGATGTGGAAGGGCAATTGGGAAGACAGATTGAAAGGCTTCAGGAGACGGGTGGGGGAGAGAGAGCAGTCGCAGATCTAAGTAATGAGAAGCTGGCAGGAAAAACTGGTGCCAGGGCACACTGATAAATGTGTGTGTGACAAAGGAGGGGTAGAATTTCACCCAGGCTCCTTTATCTGGCTGTCAGGTAGCAGAAAATCAATGGCAGCAACTGTCTCCACATTGATCATCTTCTCAGCAATGCAACAGGCTTTAATAGAGCTATTTAACAGGACAGTGTGCAAATAACAAAACATAGTTCAGCAATATTCAACTGCTAGAAAATTGGAAACTGACACAAATAAAAAGCATTCCGTTTGGGACGGAAAGAGTTTATTGTCTGTTTGGAAGAAGACGTTTTCCTGTTTTTCTACTGCCATAGCAGTAAAGTCAATAGAGAGAAAAAAAAACTAAAGGTGGGTAAATGTCTTTATCTGACAAAAAAAAAGTTCTACAACATGTGGTCTTTGGAACAATTTTCTCTAAAGCACAGACAAAACTCTCAATGAGGCAACATAATTGCTCAATGGCTTTTCTTTTATTGTCTTTTGACAAAAGTATAGGTGCAATAAAAAAAGAACCTTTGGAGCCGCCTTTAATTGGCCATTCTAATAAAGATGAAATGATAAAGCACATTTAGGGAAGCACGATTATCCTGTACAACAGGGAAGCGTACCCACACTATGTATTAAAAAAGGTAGTAGTGTGGTTTCTGAAATGACAGTCTAACCTGGATCCAGCGGACAAAGACTAAATAATGACAAGTCACACTCTACGTTCATGAATTTGGACAGTTGGGCAAAAAAATGAGCTGCAATTTAAAAGTTTAACAATTTTACTTACAATATTGCTTCTGGAGAAAAAAAAACAAAGCTAATATTTATATAAGTAATATAAATTATGGCCTGCAATGGGTTGGCCCCTTGCTTGCTAGGATAGGCTCTGCCTCTCCCACCAAACTGTACTGGATAAAGTGGCTAGAAAATGGATAAATGGATGGATAGTATTAATAAATACTGTTGACAATAACTTGTGAATTTCAATACCCTAGAAAACACCTTTAACATACTAGTTTCAAAGTGCAATGGATTAACCCAACCATTTTACAGTTTCTTAATTTATGACTTACTGAATGGCATGAAAGGAACCTACAATATTAGAAAGAAGAGAGAAAAGACCTAATGAAAAAATACAATAATAAAACTCTTTTAATTTAAAGTTTTGGCTCTCCACAAGCCACTGCACAAATCAAAACAAACAGATTAAAATATCCTGAATAACACAGACGACATACTATTACTGAAGACACTTTACTGTCATGTAAACCAAGAAAAATTAAACACGGGAATGACATACAAAGGTCTAAATAGGATGCTTTCAGTAAACTTATCCAACTATTGTGAAGAAGAGGAAGTACTTCCTAACACAGAGTGGTCATTTAAGAGGCGAAAAATTAAAGGAAGAAGCAGAAACAAAAACAAGATCTTAAAGGATATGAAGAAATGTGTCTGATCTAAGAAAAGCAAAACAGAGTCCTGCAGCTGAGTCATATTTCTAAGCCCTTCGTAAAGACATCTTCAATATCTGTTTTTTTTACCACGAGAGAAAGAACAATATTATTCACGTATAGAACACCCGACAGCTTTGTGGTGCAAAGCTGTGCCAGAAATAAAGAACTTTCTTCTCCTCTGGGAGCCCATCTTTGTAATTTACTACAGAACGCCACAGTATGTCTTAATACAATAGGTGTTAACCTTGGCAAGGCCTAAAGAGATTCTAGGCTCCATATATTCTCAGATCTGCTGTGCGTCTTAATAAGGCAAAATCTCCAGAGACAGCAGGTTTACAGAACCAGCCATAAAAAGACAGTGCTCTAGGAATGCAGAGCATCAGAGGCTAAACAGAGGCCAGCTACTCTACCTCAATGAACTTGACACATCTTATAGAGGGACTTGGCCAAAAGCCACCATACAGTCCTTCCACAAAGAGCATGGGCAGCCACAGTATGAACACAGAGAGACTTCATTCACCCATGAAACTGTAATATTTACAATTAATCCCGCTCCTAATGAACCAACAGATTAACGTGGTTGTGAAAGGTGGGTTCAGGTCTGTGAACATTTCCGTCCTGTTAAGAATAGCTGCCGAGGTCAAGTTGGGGCGAGTATGTCACTCAGCACTCTGCTTTGCAAAAAAGACTACCAGAGAACAGACTTAACAACCACCAATCAATTACAATGAAATACACGCTACTCTTTCGCCTGCGGCACAAAATTCTGGAATCATGAACAGAATTTGTCTTCTTGGAAATCCTCTGCATAATGAAAAAATATGGAGAAGAAAACCCTATCTAACAGGCAGAATAAAACTTCCCGCAGTTTGCTGCAGCCTCTGGCCACTGTTAGTGTCAATGGACAGTAGTTGACATTCTCAGCAGAAAGGTGACCTTTCATTTAGAAAATGTCAGCTTCTCAAAACTGAGAAGGCAAAGAATGTGATTTAGATATAGAGATGCACCTGATTATGCAGCATATGGTAATTGAATGAAATAAAAAAGCAAGATGGCAAAGTAAAAAGTAATTATGATAATAAAAGCATGCAATTACATTAATTAGTTCCCTCAATTGAATATGCATAACTTCTGCCTATTCAGAAAAACCTTAAAACTGTCGAATTATACCACCAGGCAAAGCCAACTGTTTGTGCAAAAGAGCAGCAAGCAAGTCCCCTTTAACAACCCCACAAGACTAATGTAATAATGCAGGACTGTTTATCTTTCCCAGTGAGTGCTGATTCTATCTTAATTGAAACCATTTCATCTCTTCTCCCCCCACACAACAAATCCTTGCTGTCTCCATTTCCAGTAATGTACTGTAGCAGTGTAGCCGGATGAAGAGGGACGAGAGAGATGTGGAGAACTTCCTCAAATCCATCAGAACTGCGCCACTGTGAACCTCAAATCATATCTTTTAAATACAATTTCAAATATCTGGGAACACACCCTGACCGGAGGCTGAGTTACACTGAGAATATGGTCAATATCTTTAAGACAGCAAATCACAAGCTGTTTTTAATTTAAAGACTAAACCTTAATGTTAGTCAAAATGTCCTAGAGATGGCATATAAATGCCTTGTTGAGAGCATCCTGGCAGTTAACATGACAATTTGGTATGGAAACCTGGGGTTGAAAAATAAAGCCAGACTGTCCAGGATTGTGAAAATGGCAGGGAAAAATAATTGGGAAACAGCAGGCCCAGCTCAGCAATTTATATCACAATACAGTTCTCAGAATGGCAAGGAACGTCAGAGCTGACTCCATACACCCACTCCACTCTCAATTCGTAATGCTCCCATCGGGGAGATGGTATAGGGTACCAAATTCAAATAAAAAACTTTTATAAGAAGTCTTTTGTCCTCTGTGCAATAAAACTGCTCAATGAATGGATGTAAATGTAGTCCCCTTCACTACCTACTGTATTTATTTATCCATTTATTTATGCATGACATACTGTTGTTGTGATTTCTTGTACTTTATGTGATTTTATGTGACTTTTATGTTTTGCTTGTGTGTTTTGTGCTTTTATGAAAGAAGATACATAAAAAAGCAGAGACAGATACTTTATTGCCCACCATGGTGGCAATTTACCATATGTATTATAACATTGGAGCGTCTTTCAATGGTGTAGTGAGCCACATAAACCTGAGAAATCTCCCAGTGATATTTTTAAAAAGGCCATGTTTTTATGTTTGAGTTACTACATCAAAAGCGGCACATATTTTGTCAAAGAGAATTCTTAATTTGCAATATACAGTTATGCTCTTGTCACAAAAACTTCAATAAAGTCCATGATCAGATTCCTGCCAGTCAGTGCCACTATGCCAAATTCGTCGGAAGTGCTTCAATCTATCTGAGTGTATTCACATTCCTTTGACACCCAAAACACGTACAGGCACATTTCTTCCCATCCGACTTGGCCTGCGACTTCCAGGAATGTAGCTGTTCTACTGCAGCTACAGTGCCTGCAGTTCAAACGAAAGCCATGGCTGGTCACTGTAATTCTCGTGAAATTCTGGTGAAATTACTATCACCCACCACCCCCACCCTGCATCATGACTCCTTCATTTATGTATCTTCTTTCACTTACAGAACATGGATTTAAAAATGCAAGGTTTTCCCACGCTGTGCTGGGTTCTTTGTAATTCCACACTGGTATTCAAATGTAAAGATACTAAAATGCCCCTGCTTTTGCTGCAGAGGAACTGCAATGAAGCCTGTGCTTAGTTTGTGTCTGTGCTCAGCTCCTGTACCTCTTTATTTGAGACTGTCTGCACACCGGACTCCTCGTCGTGTCATGAAAACTCATAAACAAGGTGAAGACTGTTGCTCTTTTATCACTGAATCCCCTATGACGTTTCCACAGAAGCACTGAAAGGTGAATAACTTAACCGCAGTGATTGTCAGGATCTGAACAGGACTGAAATGTGATGGTTGTGAGAGTTGTGAGAGCCTCTGGTACCGTTCACTCCCCAAATCTGGCTAATGCTAGATGATGCTACTAAACTTGAACAAAAAAAAAAGTTGTTTTAAGGAAAAGAGAAGAATTTTAAAGCTGAAATGATAATTTTTTATATCATAGGCTACATGTTACACAGCTGAGGGGCTGGTGTGAGATCATACAGTCATATATTTGAAACTCTAAAGATTCGGCGACCCAGGTCCAGGTCATAAAAATTTCATTGAAAAACGGAAGGACTTTAAAAATGTTTTCATTAAAAAGTTGCTTTTTTTAGCATGTCATTAACTGTAGTGCCTTGAAAATGCTTCGAGAGTGCTATGCATTGATGTTGTGCGCATGTTGCAGCTAAGCACTCTGGTACCTCATTTGCCTCTCATACAGTACATCCTCTCTCTGACATTTGCATTGAGCTTCAGCACCACATGATTTACAAATTAAGCGCTGATTAAGAAGGCTGTTAGTGCAGAGGTACTGCAATATACTTTCAGGGCTGATGAGGAGCCTGAAGAGGTTAAAGCAATCAAAGAGCCTTAGAGGGCTGGAAGGCAGTGTGAGGCTTAGCCTGCTCTTCTCTTTGCAGAAATCAGAAGTCACACAGAAGGAAGTGCACTTCTCCACCAGCAATGTGCCTCCACAAGCCTCCACACAAGATGCCACACTGCTGCTCACAGATGGCCAAGACCCAGTTTCAACACCCACTGCTCTGCCCCCCCAACACACACTGACAGCCTCACAGATGGACTCTGTACACGAGGATGCTCTGAGGAAATGTCTCCAAGAACTCTTTTTCCTTTTGATTTAATAAATAATCTACTCTCCCAAACCTAACCTTTAATGGCATACACTTGAAGCTGGGGCAACACATCCAGAAAGGTATCACCACTTCAAATTAACCAGTAAATCTAACACAGATTCATGTGTTGTATACAACTGTATGTGGTTCATAGCTGTTGCATCAAGGATATTTCTTTTTGCCAGTAATCTGTTTTTAAAGAGCAAGAAAACTGATTTTTTGGGGCATGTAATCTAAACTAAACCCATGAACACTTTTGCATTGTTTAAGTTTCTAAAGGTCTTGCTATAAAGACTTCTTAACCCCACTGTTAAATATTATACTGAGCTTGATCCTAACATGAAGTGTAAATGGTCTAGTCCAAACAGAGCAATTGTGTCCTTACAGGGTATTTCCACAAACTGGAAGTGCTCCTTTTTTTCAGGAAAACAGGATCGGTGCCTACAATAAACGCTACTGAATTCATTTTCGCAGCGTGCATTCAAAAGAACACAGGAAAGAGAATGATTATGTTAAGCCAATTTATCAGTTGCAAAAGTTGCTTGTTGGTGCAAGAAACACCAATATTAATAAGAAAAAAACAGCTCTTGTATTCTATTTACACAGATCTCTGGATTCCTTGAATATGTAGAAAACAAACACTCCTGGCTGCCTAGCAACTGCCAATTCAGAGATACTTGTGGTGGTCACAGCAATTTGCTTGTGCTATACAGTGAGCTAGGCTCTTCACAAAAAAGGTAGTGGTGGGGGGCTTTAGCCACTGAATTAAATGAGTTTCCTTTCCCAGCCCAATTGAATATGATTAACGTGATCTGTATTTCTGTCACGCTTTTGTCACTTTCCCCACACTGATTAAACAAAAATAATATTCCAGAAAATAGGAAGAGGGCCATTAGCCTGCAAGGGTATTGTGAATTTTGAGAGGCCCACTGCTTTTGCATGACCAAGGAAGCAGTCAGACTGTTAAGACCAGTTTCAATATGCTAGTTCAGTTAAGAACAAGGCACGGTTAATTTGATTGAAGAAGGAGACTTGAACGGAGCACAAAACAACTGCCACAGATGCCTTTGAAATGATATACAGTCATTTAGGCAGAGAAAAAAAGGCATGCTAGCTGAATTTTGATACAATAAACAGACATGCTCTGACTTAATTGTAAGGATAAAAAAAGCAAAGCAAAATGCAGTTTATTCCCCCAACAAATCCTTGACTACATTCCCACATGACTACAAAGGGGCACAATCTACAGCTCGAGTAACTGTAAATAACCGAGTTTCAGGATGGGGCATAGGTCTGCAGGGTTCCATGTACACGTGCATAAACAGGTTTCTCTAAAGATACAATCAATATTAAATCAGGACCCTCCAGCATCTCAATATTAAAGTTGCTCTAGATAAGATGAACAAAAAAGCCAACGCCTGGCTTAAAATCTGCGTTGCTCATGTACAAATATTTCTCTCAGCACCATTAAAAGACGTACAGTTTACTCCTCACAATATTTTACATGACACCGGTCCACCTGTGTACCCCTAATCTCTGCGTAGCTCTCCACAGCTGCCTGAGGATGAAGGAACAGTGGGCCTTGTTTTTTGCTGTGAGCAAATTTCCCACTTCACAGCAAATTAATGAGATGGGTAACTTGCCCACAAAAATTATAAGGATCAGAAAGTGCCCAGCAATGATATGGACAGATCCTCTAATACAAAGGCTCATCACTTTGTTGATCTAATGGTTGCTGCTCTGAAACTATTATCTCAGGATTATAGAGGATTTAAGTCTTCTAGGTGGCCCTACAGAGATAAAGACAGTCTAGGAAAAGAGCATGAGTGACACCTGGGAAGATTGCTGGGCAGATAATGGCAGATTTGCCAGTTACGCCAAAGTGGCCAGAGTCAGAGACTGGCAGGAGAAAGGAGGAGAACACGGACCTACAACTACAGCTTTGAGACCCATGACAACAGTAGTAGAGTGAACACCAGGCCGCACAGCTCTAATATTACTGTACAGCAGTGAGAAGGCAGAGGAGCAGAGAATTAGACCTCTTTGTAGGAAACAGCAGGCAACACAGCTTCATGAGGTAAAAAATAAAAAAAAGTATTTAATATATAAATACAATAAGAAATAATTGCACTGGGAGCACAGTTAAGCCATTCCAGTGGGGAGATTACAATACAAATAACTACTAATGGCCAACTACGAAGGTTTAATTGATCCCTTTGGGACATCAGGAAATAACAGTCCTGTTGTTTATCTAGTACTAAAACAGGCCCTGCTTATTAAAAAACAAGGTTTCATTAGCAACAGGATGTAGAAGCCAGGAAAGGTTGACTGCAGTACTATATTAAAGACCTGTGTCTTTTGGTATGACCCTCACTCACTGAGTTTATCTTTCACTGTAGTATACTATAGTGCTGCAGAGAGAAAAGGTAATCACTAGAATTTCTTAATTTTCTTAGCCGCAAATGCGCAGCTTCAAACAAGATATGAAGCAATTCTTGGTTTTGAAGCTATTTAAGGATATCTACAGTAGCATCATGCTAAAACATCAAACAAAACTTATATTCTTTATCGTACGGGATTCTCTGCTGCCTTTGCTGCTTATTCTGTCGAACTGTGTGCTCGTTAATGACTACAGAACAATTTCAGACCCTGCATTTTGTTAAAAAACCACACACAGTGCAACCAGATATACTGCACAACCAGCCAATAAATTGGAAATTAAATATGTGGTATCATCACTTCTTCCCTTTTCTTTCCCTACATGCATTAAGACTTGAACAGTACATTGATAATGTTTCACACGCCTTTACTAGCAAAATTAATTAATACTTTAGCTCAAGCATCCCTTCAAAAAAAGTTACAGAGAATAGGGGGTAGACTACAGGATGTTATCAAAAACTGATGCTGCAGAATCGCTCTCGGCAGGACACAGTCTTTCAAATCCTTTTCATCTGACTCCAAGGATGAGCAGATTCTGTAGATTGTGCAGGGCGGCACGAAGTGAGTTCGGGTTTAAATTGGTAACCTCCTGGTAAAAATCACCCGATGAGCCCCAGCATCTCAATTCATAAAACTCTTGATGGACAGAGCAGGCCTTCTGTAGGAAGACATGAGACCTGACATCTACAGTATTTTCATGAGCTTTGAAGAGATGTCATTAATAGAAGCCCAAGTCTCTGGAGCCACATCTGTGTGTTGGAATGATATTAAAATGGCAAACTAGGCAAAGACATAGGGAACAAAACTGAAATTAAAGATCTTTTAGTGGATGTGCCAACTTCTCTCACCAACTGTATATCTCTACATCCCACACTTCAGAAGATTTCATTTGGAAATGAGTGCCAGCTCTGCCTAATATGGAGTAATGTGTGTCATTAGTATTCATCAGATATCGTAGTTGATGTTTGTTTACAAAACTGAACACCTCTCCTTGCTGGAATGTCATTTCATACAATCTGGCAAAGAACCTTACCAGGCTTTTTATATGAAGCTCTTCTGCTGAGGAAGTAAACTGAGGCAGCGATGATAGACTCCCCTCCGTTTATAACTTTTCTTAAGATCTGCTCATTCGAGTCTGCTCATTGTTAATAATGTCTCCGAAATTTCTTCATATTAATCATTGCATGAGACAAAGAAAAGGTGTTTTATTGTGTGTACTGTACTGCATTGTGTATTTGGTATAATCCCTTCAGGGTATGTATTTTATACACAGTGAAAAGATGTATGATACTAAAACCTAACATCTACCCACAAAACACTACCTATACAAAAGGCTAACTGACCCCTGTAGATCTGTCAAGGATGGGTGGGTGAACTAATTATGTTGGTACAGCACAAATGTTTTTTTTTATCCCTTAAAGGAATGGATTATCTTACATCTCATAACAGCCACCCAGTGCTTCACTTTAACTCCGTTACCCACAGGCAGCCCTGAACACAAAACCATCGCTGAGATTGATGATAGAGTGACAAAGACAGTTCTGTGGATGGAGCTGGAGACAGAGAAAGGCCCTCTCTGTTTACTGTCATTTAGGCTCAAACAATAACATCTAAACTTGCTCCAGAATTGCTTTCTGGCAATTAGCAAAATAGGGCCCCTGTTATTCACTCTGTATCGCTCATACATTTTACCAAGAGAAAGAGAAAGAGAGAAAGAAAAAAACAGATCACGTGTTCCCGCGATTGGCTGCGCATTCTACACCCTATTCACAGCTCACAGTGATGTTAACTCCCCCCGTTAACACAGGGAACCCCCTGTCTCCTTTCATTTCCAACAAACTCCTTCCACAAAGCCTCCTTGTACAGATGATTCTAATTGGATGCATTCTGACAGAGTACAGTGATTTCCTCCAGTTTGCACTGGTATAAAATTAATCCCTTTTTTCTTTTCTTGGTGCTTTAAGGAGGCAGCACTGAGTCAGAACAGACGCTTTGTAACACAGCCCCGCAGTCCTTATATTTAGCAAGGGTTTAAAAGAGATTTCTTATATTTGTGCTAATCCTGGACAGCTGGACAGCTGATGGTTGGTAAGGTACATTATTTTCAGACTCTATCCAATGAGCCAATTATTCAGCAAAAACACATACAGTAATTTACAGTATCTGTAATATTGAAAGAACGTATTGCAGAAACTTATGATAGGGATATGTGAAAGTCAGAAACAGTTGTTTGCCAGACTAATGTTAAGTTCAGGAATATTACCTAACAGTGGTTTCTCATCTTATGCAGTACTTTTGAAAACCTCAGATCAAATCTAGAAACAACATTTTGCTAAGCTTTTTAAAAGCACTGAAGTTCCCTAATGTTCTAGAAGCCTGGAGTTCTAGAATGCTGTAACTTAGGAGGCCAAATTGCCTTCGCTAAACCCTAACCTGCAAACATTTTCTTTGAGAAAATAACTCCACACCTATTTTTTATACCAGTTCAGTCCTCAATAACTTCTAGAGACCATGCATCAATGTACCCGTGAGGCTAAACCAAAAACTGGCTTCAGGTTGTAATCAGATTGTGTCCATTTCCTATACACCGTTGTTCAATACCACTCAAACCCTTTCACTGATATTGACAACACGATTTCAAAGATGCAAGTGAAGTGAGCTTGCAAACTCAACCTTCTTTGATAGTTTCTTGTTTACAAGAGATTAAGGAACATATTTAACTTGGTCCTGATATGTGTATTCAGATAGTTTAGTCACAAAAGTGAGGTACAGAAAAAAAAATTAAAACCAAAAAAAAGGTTTTACTGCTGAACGACAAAATTCCGCTTGGAAGCAGAGACTTAATGAATCTTTTGTGAACAAAGCGATGCCCTTTCCAGCAGCGTTCTCTGTATGTGTGTCCCATGTGACTGGAATGGATAAAGATCGAGGAGCAGGGCCAGGAAGTCTCAAAGCTAAGTCAAGTTGGTGTGCTGCAGCAGAGAGTGTAACCTTTTCCTCACCTTCTTCCACAGCTAGGAAAATAAGCTGGGTGCGGGCTCAAAGAATGGCAAAAATGGGCAGACTATTAATTATTTATCAAGAAAGAGGGAGAGAGAGAGAGAGAAACATAAAGCACATAGAGGAGATCACCACTTCTTTAGTGAAATACGCACAAGAGCTTACAGTGTTTTTAACTGTATCCATGTCCAAATGTACTGTAGATGTTGTAGTATTACAATTTTTTTAGTAGGATCCAAAAGATGTGTAGAGAAATACATAAGGACTTTTCAACAGTTAAGTCAATTAAAAGGAATTAAAACATCCATTCTGCCATGAAGATGTAACAGCTTCAGCCTTAAAAACACAATAATTTAATATTTAAGGTCAAAATTATATCTTAATTTAGGTAAGAAAGTATTGGTAAAGGATGGTATAATCTTCATTCAATAACTTTTTAAGGAGTTAAAAAAAATGTTTTGACACCACTAGACAACTGGCATTCTACAAAACCAGTTTCCAAAACTGAAAATTAACATAAGTATTTAAATATGTTTGGACAAATCACACCATATTAAGCTCAATACTGCAGAAGAGCCAACTAATTAAGGCTACAGGATCAGAGCCTGCTTGTGAATAGAATATGTTAATTCTACTGATTGATTTCCTTATGCAGTGGTACTGGGTTTCCATGTTGAGTGTGGAAGAGATGGGAGAATCAGGGATGTGAAGCAGAGGAAGGAAATCACAGTGGAGCAAGGCTGTACCACCGTAATGCATTAATGCAGCTTGTTAAGAGCAGAGCGAGGAGAGCTCAGTGGAAAAAAGGCTGAGTTGGTGAAACGCTGGCCTTGCCTCTGGCAGCTCCTCTGACAAATCTCCAAGACAGAAAGCACAGCACTTCTTATTCAGCTTATCCGTACAACACTGCAGTGCAACAAAACAACAATCTTTAGGGAAATTAAAGAGACGCTGTGCTGATTCTTCTCTTTTTTTCCCCCAACACAGTATCCTTCTTACTCTTTCCAAAGAGTTTAGACTGTGTATGGCATGTAACGAGGACTAATAGACAAGGGTAGTCTTCCAGACCCTTAATAACCACAGCCCTGGGCTGGCTCAGTTTTAAATTAATACAATGTAGTATTAAACTTAAAAAGTTTAAGTTACACAGCGGGACGCACAGTGGTGCAGTGGTTAGCACTGCTGTTTTGCAGCATTGTGGCTCTGGGTTCAGTTCTGACCTGAGGTAATAATTAATAATAATAATTGCTTACACTTATATAGCGCTTTTTCTGGACACTCCACTCAAAGCGCTTTACAGGTAATGGGGTATCCCCTCCACCACCACCAATGTGCAGCATCCACCTGGAGGTGCTATATGTGTAGAGTTTGTATGTTCTCGCCATGTTCACATGGGTTTTCTCTGGGTGCGCCCGCTCCCTCCCACCATTCAAAGACATCCTAGATTAACTGGCTTTTGGCAAAGCTGGCTCTTGTGTCTGTGTTCGCCCAGCAGAGGACTAGCGTGCTGTCCAGCCTTGTGTCAGTTTATTGCTGGGATAGGCTCTGGCTACCCTGAATTGTAAGAAGCTGTAGAAAATGGCTGGACGGGTGAAAGGTTTACATAGTATTCCATGTCTGACAAACCCAGGGAGCTAAATCTGCCATTTGTAGGCTCCAGGAATAAATGCACAGTCTTTTGAATCGGGTACACCTCATTCATTTTTGTTTTTTCCAGGAAGGAAAACCCCCATTTATGTTAAGAGTTGCGCCAGTGACTGCCGTACAAATTTGAAAGCCAAAAACAATAATGGTGTGTTGTAGTTACCCACAGCGACACGCATACAAATATATTAACCAGGCGCCACAAGTGATTTTGTGCATCTGCTAAAAGAAGTAAATTCTGTATGTCAAAGTCTATTGATGCATTATAAAGAGTGACTACCTCAGTACCGGAGAGTGCATAACAGATGGCAATAATGCAGATGATGTTAGAAAATCCTCAACTATCAGTCATCATCTAGTGAGTGAAGGGAATGTTTTTCAATTTCACTGGACTTGTGTGTGGAAAATGTCTTTGGTCACAAGGAAAGAAAATACTGACAACTGAGCAATTGTAATCAGGTGGAGGAGCACTGTTAGGAGCTATTTTGTGCTCTCCAACAGATGCCTGATATTCAAATAATCACTACATTAAGGGAAATAAACCGTGCAGATTAAAATCTTCTTCGGGCATGTTTATACTGGATAAGTAACACAGAATATATAAAAAGTGTGCAGTCCATCTGCCTGTGCAAAACAATACATTACATTCTAGGAGGTGGAGTTTGTAACTTTAACAGTGGAAAATGAAGACAAAGTCAGAACACTGTGTTCATCCCCAAGTTGATGGATGGCACAATAGCACAGGGGTTAGTTACTATTGCCTCAAAGCTTAGGCATGTTTGGAAATGGGGCATCTCTGAAAGAAAGAGATATAGTGCAGGAATAAGAGAAAAGAAAGGCAAAGTAGTTCATAAATCAAGAGTGACTGTTATTTTCGATCATCAAAAATCATTGAAAGACAAGACAATTGGACCTTTACAAAAGACAAGCCTCTCAAACAAATGGGATATCAATGGGATTCTCAGGACTCAGGAGGACACTTAGAAGTCTTTTTTAAGATGATTCTGCCTAAAAGAACGTCATACTCTTTGTACTTCGACAGTGGAGAAGTCCCAGTTATGCCTCACTCTCCTGCATAGTACTTCAATCCAAAGAGTCATCTAAAAGTGGGCCATAAAAGTTAAAAAGAAAAAAAAAAGCATTACTACTGATGTTACAGAGTTATTAGCCTTTACTTTAAAAATGGAGACTTGTGTTAGGGATAATGTATTAGGACAATTTGTTTCTGCTTTTTTCACTGGAACATATTACATTTGCATTTGCATTAAGGTCAAGAATATAAACACAGTGCTGTAGAGACGGTTCTGGCTGAACAATCAAAGAAAAAACTGTGACGGAGAATCGTTCACTCCTGACCTTGGACTGGCAGCTTTTAGACACTGATCTTAAAACTTTGGGGCTATTTAGGGTAACTTCTATTGAGCTCCTAATCTATAACAGCATCAATAATTAATAAATGATGAGGAAATTAAAGCTCCTTTAAATAACAGTGTTTATTGTATGAGTGTACCTAACTGCCCTTCATGCCCTATCCGGGTTAGGAATGAACACTGTATCCCCTTACTTGTCATCTCTTTCCCACAATGCCGGAGACAAAGTCCCTTGCCTTTGCTATTTTGGGCTGCACAGTCTCATAACTGGCCAGTTAGTTAAGAAAAAGCAGGAACTAGCAGATGTGCTACTGAAGAGGATTGTTCTGAGGCACAGGTGGGACTGAACTTGGCATCCTAGCAGGAAATCCAGACAAATAAAACATCAGCTTTTCTATGGCCACAGAGTAACACTTGACGTTTAAATAGATTACCCTGCTGATCCTGTCCAGAACCTCACAGCCTTCTGAAATAAAGCTTGGGAAGAACAGAGGGAAAATAGAAAAGCAGAACTACAAACTGAGCTGCACTGCAAGAGTAGGATCCAAGCCCTGCTCCTGAGTGCTTTCCAAAAGAGGTGAGAGCATGTGAATCCCATGTTAAGCCAGATGTCTTGTTTTAAGAAACAGTGCACAGTTTGAAGAAAACATTTGACAAAAGGGGCTTAACATTAAAACCTAGAACTTCACAAGCAAGAACAGAAACATCTACTCTTTGCTTCTGACACTACAGACTAAGTACATTCAAGGCACTGTGGACTGACAAACTATAACAAAAAACCTTAATCTACAGTAAAACCCAAGTACTGTTTTATTTGTTAGGGGAGAAGACATACATTTTAGGTTGCAGTAAAGGTGTTTTCAACTAGGGTTCTGGAGACCCCAGGGGTCTTCACAGACTGTTCAGGGAGTACCCAGATGCAAAGAGCACTGTGTTTACGCCTGTTCAGGCAGCATGCAAAATCAATAGTATCACACATTTGATTTGTGTTGACAGTGCTTCAGGAAATCACAATACAAGGGCTGCAATAGCAGCAGGAAGGATGACTTTCTCACAGACACGTCAATCCTGAAACAATCTGATCTGCTCTGCTGTCAAGCAGCAGTGCACAGTGTAGTTTGTTCCAGTTAGCTACCGATTCCTTCCCACCTCCTCGTTAAACCACACTGGGCCACTCTTTCCTCCCTCACCTGCAGCCCCCAAGTTGCTGTTACAGTAATTAGGGGAAAATATGTTTCTCTAATTAGAGAAACAGAGAACAGAGGATGCTAACAAGGCATTATCTATTAAACACCTGCTTTTGTCACCAGGGGGAAGTGTGCTTCTGGAGATTCCAATGATAAGAAACAAAGCAGGATGTCTAATGCATTCGCCAAAGCAGAAAAGAGAAACACCCTTGTTAGCCATGGAGTTCAAAACTAAGCAATGGTTAAAATTTTAGTCTGTACCTACGTACCTACCTCTTACTGTATTGAGGCATTTTTAATTTGGGTGAGTATTACGGTCCTGCTGTTAAAGTGCGGCACTCTAACAGTGCTGCTTATTGTAATGTAAAAAAAAAACCACAACACACATTTCCCTTAAGAGGGGCAGATGGAAGGCATTTATAATTGATGTTCACCAAATGTTTAAAGATTTGTTGCAATGTCAAAAGTTCTAACAAAAATAACCTCAAAGGAATCTCGTTAGCACTTGATCCTGACCTGGGAATTTCCAAAGATAAAAAGATGGCCACTTGAAAAAGTGTTTTGTTTTGCATTAGGAATATTGCCAATCCAAACATTTCCCATGATTATAAGCATTTCTTGTAAATCAGGTGCCCTGCATGGTTGAAATTAATTCCTTTTGAATTCCTTTTCTATTTTTGGCCACAGGGTACAAAATTAGAATCACAGATCTGGGGGCGTTGTAACCCCACCCAGAACATAACAAACCAGAAATAAAGCTATTTTGTATCTGGCTTATGTCTGCTAAGTCAAATGCAATAATATGTTCTAAGTACATTGATGAACCTTGCACATGAGGTCATCCATTTGTACAAGAACCTATATTATACTAAAATAGATCCATTTATTCTCAAGCAGACAAGCTAATGGGAATGTTTTAATACTGTCACTCACAGAGGCCTTACTGGAAACAACTAAGAGACCCCTTTGTTTAAACATCCTGAAAACATTTTGTAAATAAATTACCTGCTGCTTTTTCTTGTTGCAACATTTAAATGGTAAAAAACAGAGTACAATGCACACTCATAACAAAAGTGTATTTAAGGCGGAGCATGGCCTGCAGAGGTTTGAATTGAAACAGCTCAGGGTTTGGAGGTTGGAACCAAAAGAGGAAGTGCTCCAGAACATTGAAGTCACCAAACTCCTGGTAGGAGGTGTTAACCTGCCTCATTTCCACTCATTCTGGAATTGCATGGTAGAGTAATGAACAACTCCAATTTTCACAAACCAGGTAGCACTGGAGCTGCCCAGAAGGACAATCTGGACACGTGATCACTACTACAAAAGGGGAAAATGCTCACTTTCAAATCATCATTGCGGAAAAACCCTCTTCATCATCAGGTCGGTCTGCACACCCACCCATCCTTTCAATATATTACAATGACTGAAAAACTTAAAAGAGAAAGTTTTAAACACAAATTACTTAAAACCCTTTTGAGTTTAACAGTATATTACTATGACCATTTACTGTGTGAGACTGATTAAGCACAGCTTACATACTAAGTAGACTTAAGTATTATTGATAACAGCTATTAGCACTGTTGGATAACTATAAAAATGAGTGATGAAGCGCTGGTGTATTATATTATTTTTAGTTTGCAACCAGTTAGCATATGGATTTGCTCTGTGGTCAGACATCCTGCTCTGTGCATCCATCACTTCAAGGCAGTACAAAGGAGATCCTGCCAAGGGTAGCCTAATGACTTTTTTTAAAATGTACGAGCAAAACAAAAGGCACACTCTCATGTAAAAAAGGGCTTTTTGGTCCGAAATTCCCAAGCAGAAAGAGACAGTTACTTGCACATACATTATGTTATTTTTTAATCACAACCCACACATTTTATATATAGATAAAGGATAAACAATTCCAGCAAGTAGGGTTTGTCATTCTTCTCGTTTTAAGATAACAGGCCTTTTCAGGTCTGTATGGTGAAAGATGTGTCTCAGACTACCTCTGCCCTAAAGATGCGTGTCTCATATCAATATGGTAAGCGTGGAAGGATGCTCACCTTCTCAATGATTGTTAATTGTCAGTCGTTTTCCACAGCGAGGATACAAAAACATCATGTATTCAATTGAGAGATAAACAAGATTAAAGTGAATAAACCAGTCCCTGCTGGCAGGGTAATTCAAGAGAAGAGTCAATGACTTCCAAAAATGAAGAGGTTTGGTTTATTTTCAGACTTTCAGGTGTCAGCAAAAGAGTACCACACAATTACAATATCAATTTCTGAAGCCAAACGACTAACCATAACAAACAGAAACACCACTTACTGTAGGTAAAATGAGGTTTTGAAATTACAATACGGTTCCAGTGGATAATGACCAGTTTTGAGAAATGATCATTTTTGCCATATTATGTTAAGGGCTTTAGTATACAAATAGCAGTGTCTGACTTTTGGGAAAACAAAAAAACATCCAAAAATGGGCTTTAGGCCTTTGAGACAAGAAATTACAAATGCAGAGCAGACATGTGCTATTTTCTTGTAAGTACTGCACAAGGTTTCTTTCTAAAAACTTCCTGTTTTGATGATAAACTTTTTAACAGCTTATCAAACAGCTTTAACATGAAACAGTCTACAGGGCAATCTTAAACTAAAAAATATTTAAGTGCAGCAACTACCCCTTCCTTTATATTTACATATTCATTACACAGCAGAGCAGCTGAATTTTGACTCCTCTAAAGAAAACAGTCAGTAAAATCTCAAGGTCCTTTTCATTTTTTTTGTATTGTAGAAGAATACTTAACTTAATAAGGATTAAAATGCTTGTCCTTTATAAACCAATTAATATGTAACAAATAAGCATATGTGTTCATGCATAGCAGAAGCTGGAAAAAAAGCAACTCCATTATAGTTACTTACAGGTAAAACGCATTGGAATCATGAGCTCAGAATGTCAGTTTAAATCAGTTATCGAAAACATGCTTGAAAGGGTTCAGTAGCTGATGTTATCTTTCCTATTTTTCTGAATGTTTCTGATTGGAAGTGTCACTTCCTTAAAAATATGACGATGTAAAAGGCTTTCCATTGATTCATAGGTTATTCTAAAGCTTTAATAATCTGCTGTTGTAAAATGTCAGGATTATTTAAAACAACTGTGTTCAGGAAGAGGGTCACAGAAGAACACCTCTGCCTTGACAGAAAACCATCGAAGGCAGGACAAATTGGATTTTTGCCTTGGAATTATTTCTCATCTGATTTGGTAGTGAGACATAAGAGATAGGGCTAAGTGAATGATTACCTACAGGAATAGGCAAGTATTTTAGACAGCTCAATGCAGAGTCACATTGATTCTTGCACTACCAGCCATTTGATCAAAGGAAAGCAGTCCTGCAGTCTTCTCACCCAACTTTCAGCAAATCCAATGTGCTCTGGATCAGCTGTGCTGTGTCACCCTGATCAACATACGCTGACCAGCAATAAAATCAAGCCTTTTAATGTGTACTGTATAATCCTAAAGGTATGTGTACCAATTAACACATTCCAGATCCCTCACAAAAATCATCTGTGAGGAGAAAAGGGAAAAATCAATTTTTCCATTAGGGTGGCATTGAGCAGGGAAATGCATACTGCATATGGGACAGCAATAAAAACAAAAGACTTCTATTACACACTTTAAATACAGCACAGCATCTCAAGGTTCTGTGAAATACAGCAGACATTTGTCACGTCATCCTATTATGATTCATGGCTAGCTGAATAAAGAAAAAATGATCCGAAAGGCCATTCAAATTGAATGTAAGCAGCTATAATTTTTGGCCAAAGAAACAGGCTGAGCATTAATGCTTATGTAAACTTTTTAAATAACTGGTAAAAACTGTATGGGAACACTATATAGTTTCTGTATGAGCATGTTTCAACAACTGCAGCTTTGTGCTTAAAAGTGTTGTTCACTCTCCTTGCTGGTCTTACAGTAAGTATATACAGTCACAACGGAACTGGCAAGTCTAGGTCAGAACAGCCTGAAAAAAAGAACTCGCAAAAGATAAAGTCCAATTATCACTCGATACATAATCTTAAGAACAACCAAACGATACACAGAACTTAGCAAGACTATTCAAATATTTGTCTTCCACTGTTTAAGCAGAACAAGCAGCTCTTTTGTTTCAATCCATTTCTATCTCAGACTGCTGGTTAATAAATTTCTATGACATCACCTCAGGTTATGACAATCTACACAAGCTTGATAAAATGCACGCTGGATCTGTAAAGTGTCAATGATCACAAAGCCTGGACATGAGTGCAATTCGGAGAACAATAACGGCGCAGATAAATCAATTTCATTGCCCTCAACAAACTGCTGGGTTAACGTTAATCTTTCGTTTCAATTTCCTGGTGAAGACTGAGTCTTGGACGCAAGGTATCCTTTAAAGCTTGGCTCAATCTATTTTGTTCCAGAATTTGTTGATCGAGGTGACATTTTGCAAACAGTAGAAGATGCAATAATATCCTGAAGGAGACATTCAAAATGTACAAAGAAATCAACAAAAAAAATGGCACTCTTGTAGATAGTTTCACAGTAAATGATCTGTAATGGCTCAGGATGTAATGAAGCACACAAAATCCTCCCTTCAAAGAGACCTTTCTCTTGAGATTTTAAGTCACTAAAGCTGTATCTGAATTAAGTCCTCCAGAATTTATTATGGAATGTTGATTAAAAGCTCCATGTGGGAGACTGTAAGTTTGTACTAGAACTCATGTGATGTTCTTGCCTGGCAATGCTGTGTAATCCTGAACATTACTGACCTCGTCGACTGGTCATCTGTTTCCCTCATATTCATGAGGAGGGAACTCCTCCAAGGTCAGGGAGTTTGGATTGTGTTAAAGAAGCACAAGCAATTAAAATGTTCCATAAATAAACACAGATATACAACTTCCAAAAATGGACATAGTTTAATGGTTTGCAGAATGTTCCATTTTGTGAAAAAGACACGTCTTTTCACGTGGGGATTAGAAAAACAAACAAAAGTTATAGCAAGAGATGAACAGCATGTCTCATGAAAGCGATGCATATGCAACTGCACTCCAGTTTTTTTAGCTTGGCTCGGTCAAAGCAAACCTTTCTGAAGAAAAGTGGTTAAGACTAATGCTGTGAGCAAAAAGACCAGGAACAATGAACGAGGGTTCTGCAATGAACAACAATGAAGAAGTTACATTGTGCAGGAAAACTGTTCCAATATAAAAAAAAACACCAGAGTAATCTGAGCAGCTCATAACAAAAAATAAAAATAAAATTGATCAGCTTCAGTCCAGTGAAGACAATTTTAAGCAGTAAGAAAGCCCATTCCTGCTGTTCAGTATAGGGCTGTGGCTGCTCTGATTTCTGCCAAAGTTATTGTTCTTGCACAGCATTGTAAGATCACACAGGAAGAGCCCAGTGCAGTAGCAAGTTAGCCAAAAAAAGGGCTTTTAGCTGGATAAACATGCATCACCAATCCACATCTTGGCCTTGTCCCTCTGGGGCTGAAATCCCAGATCCTAATCTGAGCGGCTCTAGGGGTGGTTTTAATTTCACACCTTGACTGTGTGTTTTTTTTGTTTAGCTTTTGCTTTTTTGCGTTTGAAGCCGCAGGAGAGCCCCTAGAAGTGAACAGACGGGAGCTGATCTCCCCAACACCACACGCTGTCCTGGAAAGAAGATGAATCCGGGCCTGAGAGGCCATCGATCAGGGAAAAGCACACGGACAGCATCTGCCGCTCAGCAGGGGGAACATCCCCAACACTGAGCAGCTGGGAACACGAATACCTTGGAAACTGTGTGAAATAAAAAAAACAGAAAAGGACTGGGGAATCCAGCAGACTAATATGAATGCAGAAGTAATACAGTGCCTCCAGCTTTATACTCTCAAAAGCAGCTGCATTGCTTTAATTAAACTTAGGATGTGGCCTCCTCAAACCATAAACAATTCTGACCCGTCTCAGGCTGGCATACCTGAATGCTTTTTATTTACAGAGTCGTCTTTCCTAGTTGCAGGAATGTAATTCAATAAGGCGTGAAGGACAGAGGAGACTACTCTAGAAAGATATGTTCTTACACAGACCTTACTAGTCTAGAGAGACACACATTCTTACAGATTTTGGGGCATACACTTAAACAATCTCCTCAACTCACTTTTCCAACAGAACCAATGAATATGGGATGAAGATCCTTCTGAATCCTAAATTATCGCAGCCACCCATGAGTGCTACTGAGGGTGCACCTTAACCTGCCCTGCATGGTAATTTATAATCTGTACACCTGTAATTTAAAGATATACTGTATGTCTAATTTGTTAAGCATTTGAGTCATGATTACCGACTATTTAAGGCTATCCGACATTAACATTTCTAATTAAAAGCTTCCAAAACCAATCCCATTTCAGGTTTGCTCTGTACTAAAAAACTAGTGTACAGCAACAGCCATAACCCTTCGAGAACACCATATTACATCTGAGAAAATCTTTCCACAAGCCCACTCCCTAACCCTTGACCCCATATTACTTAGTGGAAAACAAACGGTGCTTATTTACTGCACTTTAAACTTGTCTTCTATTAGAGGAGACATCTATTAATAGACAAAACCTACCTGCTACTGAAAGCTTTAGTGGAATGTGTTTTTTTTTCCATTCCTGCTTATGAAACATCAGTCACCTTTCAGAAACTTCTATGTAGCACCCTTTTAAAATCTGTTTCAAATGAGCTGTGTTTTCTACTCATAAAATGTCCTTGTGTGTCTTCAGGCTTTGTTGCTTGAATAAGGAAACACCTGTAATTCTCAAAGCTTTGCTTGAAAAACTTTTACTTTGTAAACTTTTTTTGTTGCTAAGGAGGATGCGTGAGACGCTGTACTTAGAACTTAACCAAACCAAATTGAAATTTCAGAGTGAAAACACACAAGCAATACCTGGATCTGAAGCAGCACCTAGCATTTTCTACATGTGGTTTAGCGTGCAGTCAATACTGGAACATGTGCTTGAACATCAGATAGCATAAGTGAATAAGACTCACAATTAATAAGACACTCATAATACAAAAAGAGAGAATTGTTATTCTGCTATGAACAAACACCATTGTCAATTGTGGCAGTGTTAAAACCAGGGAATTCTTCAGTACTGTCGAAACACAATTCTAAAAATCACACAATTAGCTGGCCATTGTCCATTATCAGAAAGCCACTTATTTCTGATAAGAATTGCAGCACCCCAGAGCCTCTCCTGGAAGCACAGCGTCCAAGGTCTAAGGCAGAAAAAAAAGGGCAATCATTGAGTGCCCTGACACTTGGCAAATTAAACTTAACACTGATAAGAGCAAACTGATCCATGCTGGAAGTAGGACCACATATAACATAGTACCACTATATTAATATGGGTGATTCTAAGATACAGGAAAACGGACATGAAGGAAATCTGGTTGTTTATATAGAATGTTCTGTTATCTAGAATCATCTAGACACCTACCAAAGTGTTTAAACTACGAGCCAAAATTCACGTTCACTTAGCAGGTAAATACCGAATGAGCAAGATGGGCCAAATGTCATTGTCACATTTGCAAATTTTCTTATGTGCTTATTCATTAGTCCTAAATGTTTCTGTGTTAAACATCCACTATTAGGCCATTATACACCTCTAACCAGAGAATTACGAAGCCATCCATTACACCAGCTAGTCAGATATTGTTTGCGTAGTACATGAAATGGTACAACAATGAGTCTCTCTTCTAATGTTGAATCCTGTAAACTACTCTAATCAAATGAAGAGGTGAAGAAAACTCTGATATTATCTGTGAACGGGCAATAGTGGTAACATCCCAGGTGAGACAGCAGCAGATGTCAGTTATGAGGTTGATCCCTCTGGTTCACTGCTACTGAGGGGGAGCATAATGGCGAGGATGAGGATGACTAAATTGTTAAATCAGCCAGTTTAAAATATTTATGTTGGATTGAAAAAGATATCAAGCAAGAACTGTGCCCCCTTTATTCAACTGCTTTTGAAATGCAAGGAGCAACAGCTAAGCCTGTGATGTGGGCTCACTCATTAGTGCTGTGGACGTTTAGGAACCTTTGCTTGTGTACTCTGGCTATCTATCTGTTTTTCTTACTCTCTCCTTTGTTAATGCCATGTCATATCACAGAATACCATCCATCTGCAGCTTCTCAGGCTTTCCATGGAATACCTTACATCCAAACACACATAAACGTGGGCTTTTGTGGTTTCCCTCTGGTGTACAATCCCAAAGGAATAAAGCCAAAGTTTTTTTTTCTTTGTATTAGGAGTATAAAGAGGCCTTGTGAGAGAACCATACTGATTCACTTTCTTCAGGGTGAGACTTAAGCCATTTTATAACGGCCTTCACTGCAACCTCTGTCATTAGTTCATCAAAGCTATGCTAAATTAACTTATGGTTAGAACACTATGGGCCAGAAAAAGTATAAAATCCTTCCACTCTTAGCTCAGAGTATGTCAAATATAGGGTGAGGTACTAATTTCTCCTGTACGCAAGTCTTAAATATACCAAGCACATTGCAGCTTGAGTTGGAAAGGAATAAGGGCTTGATTCATGTCACTCAGTGTGGAAAAGGACCCAAATTCAAATTAAATGTGGGTGGAAGGATTAAACATCTTTTCCCAGGGTTCTGGAGAACTGTACTCACAGCCTGGGCATAATGTTGTGCTCCTATGGGCTGCTAATCAAATGATTCAAAGCAAAACCCAGGAGGAGCACTTAATTACAGTTCATTACTCAGGAGTGTTTTCCTGTCCCCAGCGATGAGCGGAGCTGTCAGTAATATGGTGCTAAATGTTGGTCCCTTATCGTAGCTGCTGAGGCCTGTCACTTTGCAGCTCCTGCTAAGCCAGGCTACGGAAAGAGCCAGAGGCACAGACAAACAATGAGAAGCCTCCAAACGGCACAGTAGCCCTTACAAGCATTTGAACTGCAGCACAAAGAGCAAATATAATATGTGGGCTGAATGCTAAAATTCTTCTCCCCAGACAGTAACAGAGCTGATGGAATATTTAATGTCAAGGTAAAAGCTACTTAAAGAGTGATGACAAATGGTCTCAGTGTAACTAGGAACTGTCTGGTCATTTTTTATGTCCAAATGCACTAGCTGTTGGGTTTTTTTTAAATTGTGAACTAACCAGAATAATGGGTTTTTCAGACTTGCATATATCTAAATGATTTTCTTCATGGTTGTTATATTGTGCTACCTGCCGCGACCAGGACAGTCAGGCCCAGTAATTGTAACAAACAGAAAGGCAAGGAACAATATGGCATGGTGGTGCAGTGGTTTGCATTGCTGTCTTGCACTCCTGTGGTCCAGGGTTCAATTCCTGGGGTGCTATCCATGTGGAGTTTGTGTGTTCTCCCTGTGTTTGTGTGGGTTTCCTACTGGTGCTCTGGTTTCCTCCCATCTTCTAGACTGACTGGTAGGTGAAGTGGCTTCTGGGAAAACTGGCCCCAGTGTGAGTGTGTGCATGTTTGTGTCTTTGTGTGCCCTGTGATGGACTGGCATCCCCCCCCAGTATAGTCCAGGTCTTGTGCCTACTCTTTGCTGGGAGAGGCTCTGGCTCCCCTGCGACTCTGCATTGGATAAAGTGGATATGATGGATGGATCTAAATGACAGCTAAACTATTTCAAGCAAGAAAATCAAACCAGTGGATGGGAGAAAATTGCATAATGCAATTGACTTGGCAGACCGACAAAGTTAAAACTACAGAAAGATTTTTTTTGTATCGTGTAAAAGAAATGGCATCTGTCAGACTTGAACGTGACTGAGAAAGATTTAAAGTACTCAATGAAGAGATCTAAAGCTTTGAACACCCTCACAGAACTGTTTTAAGTAATACAGAAAAACACTTTGAGGGTGTGCAGAACAATCCCACTCTGACATTGTACAAGGGGGTGGTCTGCAATTAAGAGGGGGAAGGATGTACTTTTTTCCATGAAAAAAAAGTGGTATTCTCTTAGTACCGTCTCATGTAGGAAGGTTTTAAAATCAAACATGTGGGTGCAGCCAAAGAAGCAACTTCTGAATTATATCTTGTCTGAAAACTTCCACTTCTGTAGGTTTGTAAGTATGTGAAACAAATAAGAACAAGGATCTGGAGCAGCCATTTTTTGTAAGAAGTGATGGTATCAACTTTGACAGTATGGTTGGGCAGCTTGTTCCAGACTCCAAAATATTCTTTACAAAACCCAGTAAGCAACACCCTCTTTCCACACAGAACAGACCTTAAAAGCATGTTGAAACACTGCTTTCACAGATAACTGGGCAGCTTCCAAGCTCACACTGATACTGCTAAAACTGCAGCAGAAAATGTTATTACCTCTGTATCAATAAAGCAGTTAATCTAAATGAGAGACAAACTAAACTCAGGTCCAGCATTATAAGAATAAGTCTGCCACAGAATAAGTCTAAGAATAAATATGCAATTTCAGTCAAGTTCCAATATTTTAATAAGCTTATTTCTTTATCACTGTGATATTCAAAATCTGTCCAGGATACACATGAGGTAGTGTTAGCACCTAAAATCTATTCAGTTATGTATTATTTATCTTTGTGACTCAGTTTAACTGGACCTAATTTCTTTCAGATATACTACTGGGCAACAGTTGTAATTACATTGCCAGTATTCTCCTTTGATGGACATTTACTTATTCTTATTTATTAATGGATTTACGTTTCTTTTGCAACCCTATTTCTACTTTATTTTGATTACATTTTCAGCCCAATAACAAACAAGGGATTAGAAAACAGGTATAAAGCTCCTTTAAACTGCATTAACATACCCAACAACCCACAATAGCAACACTACTGCCAAACAGACAGACGGATGCTTTTATATATTAATCAAGAATGGTACCACATTTTAATTGTAGATGAGCATGAAGTTGCTGCACCAGTAAAATTCTGATAAAATTGGCCTTATACTATGCCCTAAATTAAAGAACTTAAAACCCTTCAGGACCAATTATCCAGACTATAAAATATCTGATTATTTTTCCATGTTTTTTTTCCACAGCAAAGCAGATAAGGAATAAAGCTAAAATATACAGTATCTCACAATGAAGATCCTAATAACAGCTCAAAATAATGAAATCAGTGACTCTAAAACTGTAATATATTGGTACTGTATGTGAAAGAATAAGATCTAAGCAGAATATTTTTCCTTAAAAAATGTCCATTCTTGTGAAAGAATAGAAAGAAAATATAGCATGCAGAAATAATATAATCCAGCCCATTCGATGTGTTATTTTATATTAAATTAAAATTAATTTTAAATATAGGTGAGTGTGACACTCCAAAGGGGAACTAAATCTTGAATTTCCCCTCTGCAATACGTGAAGAGAATGGAGACAGCCTGGCTGATTCCTGAAGTGACAGATTCCTGGCCCCCTGGACAAGCGCGTGTGTGTTTCTGACCTGTACCGCAGAGGAAATGAGCTGGCACACTGCCCTGCAAGATTACAGAGATCAGACCTCTAACCTCCCCACAGGCTGGACAAACACAGGAGTGAAGGACACGCTGGACACTCCTGTATGAGACATGTAGGAAGTCACGTCATTTGAGAGGAAAAACTTAACCTTTGGTTCTTAGTTCCAATTACACTTAAAAACACAGAGGAGAGCCAGTGGTATTTGGAATGCCTTTTAAAAGCAGTGTGCTGTGTAAGCATCTTCACTTCCTCTAAACTGTCCCTGGGGACAGGGTGTCATGCGAATGCTAGTAAGCTGCCTGCTCAGATGCCTCACTCCAACCACAGCCATCTTTTCTCTTCTCCTAAAAGCAGAAGGCAAGCAGATATTTTACATTGATTAACCCTTTAAAAACATAGCTGACAGAACTCAGGGAAACACGTCCAGGAGAAAACTAAAAACAGGATTGACTGAAACGGTTACCAGTTTGGGGGTTTTAAACTGATTACGTATTGTATTATGTAACCCACTTTTCCATCAAATTCTGTTGTACAGTGAAAAATGTTCTAGGTTCAAAATTGTCAAGATTTAAATCTATGACTTTTGGCTGTGAGTTAAGACAGCTTTTCTGCACTGCAAAAAACAGCAGATTGATGATGCCGTGCCTAATCTGTAAGTCATCTACTTCCAGAAACATTCCTAAAAAACAATGTGAACATGTGCTGTTATAAATACCTAAGAATGAGAATATCAGTAAAACTGTAACAGGCACTGGATCTCTGATAGACTTTAACATTGCATTGGTGGACAAAATTGCTGCTCTATGCACCTCTTCCACCCTAAAGGAAAGGTGCACAGATCCAGCCGCTGCCTAAAACTGTGGGGTTTATCAGAAAAACATAAAGCCAACGTCTCTAAGGAGCTCACACACACAAAAAGTCATTCAAACCACAGTGACCTCAGATAGCAGGAATGAACAGAAGAGACCAACAGCCAGCCTATAGAAAATCAGACATCTACCAGACTTGACTCAAAAACACCAGTTTTCTTCACCATTCACTCTTCACTACATTACACAAAATGGATTTCAGTTCCTAACATGACTTATTCCTAGAAAAATTGCAGAAGGAACTTTTCAACTGCCATAATTTGCACAGCAGCACCTTGGAATGTTTTCAATGACAAACTGACTTTCTGTGCAGCCCGTGCCGATTTCAATGGGTTTTGTTATTGCATTCATCTTCCTTAATTTCTGCTCTTTGGGTTTAGTTTATTCCAACAGTTTTCAGGCAGGCACTTTGTTTAATTCAAGGCTGTTGAGCTCTTTTTATAAAATATACCAAGAGGTAAAGCAATTCTCAGAGAAACTAATTTTTTGTTTTTCACAAAATGCACTCAAGTTCTTTTGTGTAGCAACTAGCAGTCCCCAGTCCCAAAACTTAAAAGACCTTCCTGTCATTTTCAGGAGTTTGTTTAAAGTCCTTGCTGTGTGATTTTTTTTAAAGCAATGCAAATGTATTGTCATCAGACTATTGGGAATGTGTACAATCTTTTTTTTTATTTGTTTTGGTTCAAAAGGGCATAATTTTCTGTTTTCCCTTCCATTTTATTGTGCTACTGCTAGACCAATGAGCTGTGCTGTCAGCAGCCTAACAGGTTACAAGATCAACATTTTTCTTGTGCTTGTGGTTCATCATTGCATAGGCACAGTTTCTGTTTTTAATTTACCATTCATTCAATTTCTTTATTTTAGGAGTCTAATTTTGCATCGATCAATTAAGCAAAACTGACCTCCTGGGGTCATCAGCAAAAACTAGGCCATCATAAATATAAGACTCTCTTGGTGGGATGTATTTTATACATAAGAAGGCATTTGTATAAAAGTTCCTAAAATTTTGAATTTTGCAATTACACATTTGCACAGATCAAAAACAGAAAGTTTGTAAATAATTTGAAGTAATTCTTGAACACGGTGCTTTAATCAGAAATTGACATGGGGCCTTTTTTTGTTTTTGCAGATTATTGTATTTAAAGTACAAGTGGAAAAGAACAGTCATTGATAAAACACTGAGCTGGATGTTTGCCTGCTCTTGTGTTCTTTTTGTGAGGTGTCTGAGGACACAGGAGTCACTACAAGGAAAAGGCAGTTACAGGAAAGGCTTATTTCAAAATTAATTGAATCAATGACAAGTCAAAACTATCCTGACCACAAATGCATTCACCTGTAGCAACAGAGAAATAAGACAAAAACAGAAATACAGTATAGCAAAACATATTTTGCAATAACAGAGTCCAGGAGAAATCATGTAAGGACCATGATAAAAATCGATACATTATTATTAACATAACCTTGAAACCTTTGCTCACAGAATCCAGAAGAAACTGCTATTTGACCAACAGTTTTAACTGTATGTATTGCCCTTATTATTGGTTGAATCTATAAAAATGTGCTTGACGTATGTATCAACTCAGGTTTATAAAACCAAGATATTTTTCACACTGTTTTCAGAAAGCCAAAATTAATTTTAAAAATGTTTTTGGCATCTTCCAACGTTGACTTATAAAGTTCTTTGCATCGATGGAAAAATCAAAACCCTGTAATGTTGATTTTCGAAAGACTTAAGAATTAAAGACTCATATTGTTTTGCACCCCACCCAGTAACGTGAAGGAGAGTGGAAAAAAGTTGATGACTGTAAGTACAGGTGCTCACATAGAAGTAATACTGAGGTCACCTTGCAGTACCAGAAAATGGACGTTTTAGTAGGAGAAACTGGTTCCTTTGATCGGCGTGCACTTCCAGTTCGCTAGTGTTTTCTGTATGCGAGATTTGTTTTTTATTTTTAATACACTGATTAAAATAAATTAATAAAAACAGATGATGCTTAATTGAAGCAGAGAGACACTTTACCGGTCTAATCTAGTCACGGCTCACCTAATGAGATTAAATGCAAAGAGGCTGCTGCTGTCATGAAAAGTTAATACTACAGTAGCCTTCCTATTTTTCTAAAATTCAAGAGGAGGAAGCGTGCCCTATCAGGTGCCAGTTTAGACAGGAATTATTTCTCTCAGAAAGCAGAACTGAGATTTTAATATAAAAAAACAGACACAAATAGAAAGAACCTGACTTGAACATGAGGTGCATTACGTTCATCACGTTACTAACAGTTACCATTAGAAATAGTTTTTAGACAATAATACTCAATACCAAAAAGAATGACAAACAATAAGGTAAGATAAGCTACTTAAAACGGGTACCCATGCTTCATTTTTAGAAATGATTTCACGTATGAACATTTACATTTTGTTGAAATATAAATAATATCAGTGTTACACGGCTAAAAATAAGAGGCAGAACACCAGACCACAAAGCACAGACACGAAGTTTATCCCATGTCCCCGTCACTATGGCAACTTTCAACATGCTGTTAGAAACCACAGGAAGTGAAAAGGGGGGCAGAAGGTGCCATTCTAAAAAGGAAACTTTTTCAAACAAAAAAAAAAGGACAGGCAGCTTACCCAGACAGGCACTGAACACCAGGGTTACAATACATTTCAGAAACTTACCAAAGTAGTGAAGCACGGCATCAAACAGGACAAATGGCACTGAAATGAGTAGGTCTACCTCATACAATTTATAACTGTATTACAGCTACAGAGGAGCTAAAGAATGGATTTAACAAAGTTTTATGATTAAACTAACATCGTTGCCCATTAAGACCAGATCATCTTATTAGATTGCCACTTCATTAAATTGTGTTGGTATTGAATGCAAATATTTTGTGCTTTGACGGTTCCAGACACCTTAAAGTAGTTTATATCTCAAGAGGAGCACACCGCAATGGTGTGTTTTTTGCAGGCTGGGGCACGTAGAAGCCTCAAGCACCAAGCATTGCTCAGAGCTGTATTGAGCTGGAGATTAGCACTCCAGTGGCATCAGCATTCACACAAAGTCTTGTTTGGAGGAGAAAGCATTATCGGGAACTTCAGACGGTTTGGGCAGTGCCTTGTATAGTCACCAGGGGTGGCCCTTGACTGAACAGCACAGCACTTGTTCCTCTGAGCCTGTCCGACAAAGCCACACAGCTGATCGCACTGAAGCTAACATGTTTCTTCTGCTGGAGCTCAAGCTCTGTGGTCACATGCCAGCTGCAGGCTTCACAAAACTAAAGGGAGTCACCAGAGTTCTGACTGCTCTTAACCTAAATACGACCAGCTGCCACAGGTCCAGGAAGTGGCTTGAAATAAAACTACACAGGTTACTTAACAATTAACTCCATGAGTTACTTATTTAATATCACATGCAAGTTGGTTTTGAAAATGAAGGGTGAAACAGAGCTTTGGCTAGATATTTCTCCTTTGTAAGGCTGTCATTTCTTTTTAAGGACATGCCCTCCCTAGCTCCTTAACACTACAAGGTTCTGCAACACCAGTGCAGGTTTACAGTACAGGTGTGCTTGCTGAGTTATCAGTATTGAAAGTTTTCCCACCAGTCCTGGATTATTCAAATCCAGCACATTCGGCAGTCCCACAAGCACCTAGGCAATAAATCCTTATTTCTTGTCCATGCTCCCTTGCTGTTGAAATAAATTAGCCATCTGCCACGATAGCAATTAGAAAGTTTAAACTACTCGAGTGTCAACTGCTAATCGCTAAAACAATGTTATTATTCTTGCGCAAGAACACATAATGCTGTTATTTTGCACGTCAGAGGGAATACATAAATAGGTCCAGTTGGCAAGAAGGAAACTGCATCTGACTTTCTTTTTGGGATCCTTACAAGATTGTTCTTCGTGCACAAATTAAAATTAAAGAGCAACTGGGAGGCCAGGGCTGTGCAACAGGATTTTCAGTTAATTGTCTTTGGATATACATAGCCCGGGGTGTTCATCAGACTGTGTGTGTGTGTGTGTGGTTTGATGAGAGTAAGCTTAATGTTCTTCACACAAAGCCACTGTCATTGTTCCCTCATGTTTGGCATTTTCCATTCCAAAGAAAAAATAAAGAACTTCAAGATGTCAACACAAGCACTCCCTAAAGATCCAAAAGTCACCATTAGATTCTTATTACATGGACACAGTTTTTTTCTTCCTTCTAATTTACAATGGTGGTGAAAGGTCTGTGCTAAATGCTGAAATTCTTGTACCATCCTGCCAAACATGAATTTCGGATTAACTCAATTACGTATTACAACATTACTTCAACAATAAACGTTACAGGATCGACTGGTTTGATTTTTTACAACTGGATATGCTTTGGGACATTCTGGAGTGCCCATTACTTAAAGTCACAAACAAATCCAATATCCCCCCTTTCATTATAAGTGGCTACTGCCTTTAAAATGGTGAAATTCAATTATTTAATGCGCCTAGCCAAAGGGTGAAAGTTTGCTGCACCTTCCAGTGGATGATATGAAGGTACAACAACAGGTCAACAGCTCTGACAAGAAACATTTATTCAGAGATGTTTTTTTCCCAGTCTTCATGACTACTGCATGTAAATGTAAAAAGCTTTTTGGAGTGCAACAGTGCGGCCTTTGTCCCAACACTGCCACACAAGAGAACACCCAGGGTTTTCTTTTCTGGCCTACAGTACAAAGTGACCAGAAAATCAAGGCCTACAACTGGAGAGAGGAATACGCATGCAACTGCTCTGTGTACTCAGCAGACCTGAGGGAGAGCAGGACAGAAAGACTTGAACATGGCTTTTGGTAAATGAAAAAAGGGGTCAGTACTAGAGTACAACAGAAGATACAGCTCTGAAACAAAACTGTGCTTAATGAATGCTCAATGGAAGCAGTGAAAGAGCTGATCACTGCACTGTGCTGATTATGTATGAAGCTGGTTTCTCTCCCATGAACAATTACCAGTACATTACCGCTTTTTCCAATGGCTGTACATTGTTTATGTAATGTTTGTTTCATTCATTTGCCAACAGTTAGACACAGTTTGCATCCTGCTTTACCATACCACTCTGTGATTCACTATTCTTTTACCAAGGCCTTTCAAAAGTCCTCATATTTCTGTAACCAATGCTTTTCAGACTTCATTTCATGTTAAAATAGAAGATGAGAGCAAGAAATCATTAAAGAAAGAAAACATTAAAAAGAAAAACCTTTTCTCAAAATGGTAATCACTCCCTACTGCTTTAAATATTCTGAAAGCATTTGAATAACATTGTGGTGTGATCTGTTCTTGGTATTATTTAGATTCTGAGCATAAGGAACGTCAACATGGTGCGTTAAATGTTCTATTTACTGTAGGATCTTTCCAATGTATAGGGGTTCCTCGTCATGTGACGGTGTAGCCCAGGAAAGGCAATGGGAGACAGGATATTACCAAGGCAGGATTAACACTGAAAAAGATGGCCAAATCCAGAAATATGAGCAGTGACAAAAGGTCACAGCACAGGAGGCGATCTTTTCAAACACAAAGGCTGCTGGACAGCTGAAGTTGTGGGAAAGGCAGAGAAAGAGGAAGATGAAACTAAGGACAGGAAATAGAACTGCAGGGGTATGAATGACACAGTCCGCAGGAACTATCACACGCAAACCTAATTGCTACTCAGAACACTTGCCTCCAACCTTCTTTTCTGTTTGAGGCCCGGTAGCTATCTTCATATGGACACCTTCCAAATGAATATTATATAAACTACAAAAAGGAAATTGACAAAACAGGACCAATTTGAAGTACTGAATAGGTTAAATCTTCGATTAAACAGCTTCCATGGCTTAAAGCCACACTATAGGGACTATACTATTGGCAATGTTCCATACTCAAATTGCAAATGTATAGGGAGAATTCAGTGTGAAGCATGAGACTACCTTCTCATGATAAATAGTCTAATGACTCATTTAAAAAAAATAAAACTCATTGCTCATTCAGATTAGCCATTTAACATTTCTAAAGGATATGTGCATTCAGATATAAATCATGGTTAACAGGACAGGTGAAAAAAAGAAGAAGTGATGTTTTCAGCTTCTCTTCCCTTATTTAGATTGCTACAGATGATGCAGGCACTACTACACTACTACAGGCATTACTATGGGCAGATTGTGCCTGAAGTCCAATAACTGGGCCGATAACCTATAAGGCACTTCACTTCTCCGTGGTGAATAAGGAGTTTAAAGCAGCAAAGAAAGTTTTGAATAATGAACCCTCAAAAACACACATCAAACCTTTTAGTAAAAAAAAATAGGGAATTATTCTTAATATAATTTACACATTGATATGGTCAATAGCATTACTGCTGTTTTAAATCATGACCCTTATCCATTCCAACTGAGGCCAGTTCTATAAAACTCCAGGTACTGAAGTGTTGTTCTCTGAATAAATTGCTTTTCAGTTCTGCATATGGTCTCTTTAATTTACTACTCCTGTCTGATTTAAGGTGTGTTTCCTGCCTATGAAAGCAACAACAGGAAAATTACACCACTTTTGGAAACATTAACTAGCGCCCTGGTTTTCAATTGCGGCAGTTCCCCTATAAATCACCACATGCAGGTGCTTCAGATAAGATAGCAGCATATTTTGTTAAACCATGGCTTAGACACGCTACAATTCCAATTCATTAAAAAGATTCCATACTGAATATTTTGACAAAGTGATTAAACCTGCTCAATAAAGGCATTGGGGGGGGGAATAAAAAGCAATTGTACTAAATCACAAATCTGGGGTGTGCAAAAATGTGGCTTTTCAATTGCTTTCTAAAAGCTGCCAGTCTTCTGAGGTGAGTGATGCAGTGTCTTCCTGTCTTGTCAACAGGAAACTGATGCAAACACCCAGAGACAGGGTCGTTAACAGACAGCGTTCTGTTAGGTAAGCCTCAGTTCTTAGGTAGGGATCTGAGGGGTAACGGGGGCACATCAAAAGCACAACCCTGTTATGACCACACCTATTCCAACCACCCAAGCTTGCATGTTGTTAACTACTGTCCTCTCTGGTATTCTTCCTCTTTCAGTTCACAGAATTTCTGTTCCTCAGGTACAGCAAACCTTGTAAAACACTCCGCCTTTACGCCTTCAACACAGCTCCTTGATGGTGTCACGTTTTGTACCTGCGGTAGATGCTGTAAGGACCTGCCCACTCTGCACTTCGTTCTCATACGGCGGCCATTTCTGTTACCAATGTGGTGCTTGCCTTCTTCTTGAACTCCCTCCCCATTTTGGGATTTTGGGATCCCCAAAAAAAGAAAGCAAATGTACAGTTCTTGAAAACACAGCTCACCACGTTCTGGTGAATCTTTGATCAGTTCTCTCGAATACTTTATGCTTCGTTGGTTTGACATAATTCATTTCTTTTTACATTGCTGACTACCTGATGGTATTTTCCAGAGCTTTTGAGCTTCATTTTTGTCTATGGTCAACTGCAGTCTTCCTCATTGCAAAATACCTGAAGCTTGTATAATAAATATGAAATGTCTTCAGCTTTAAAAAAAACATTTATTATACAAGAGTACTATATATTTATTCAAATATGTGAAAAGAGCTTCAGTTTTTTCTTCCTGTTACTTCCCGAGAGAAAAAAGACAGGTGGCATCACAGAGACACTAAAAATATAAGTACACGGTGCTGAAGTGGGTGACAATGTTTTTAACCTCATATTCTAAAAATTAAACAAAGAACGTATTAAATATCAACACTCTTATCACGAATAATAAATAATAGAAGCACTCAAGCAAACTTGTCAAGACAGGGGAACCGATAGTGAAACTATCACAGAAATAAAATTCTGGAAGTAATAAAATGGAAAAACTCCAAACCAGCAGAAAATAAAAAGGGTGACATCACAGTTCTCTTGTTTACTGTATGATAAGCTCATGGCGGCAAGTTTATTTATGCTGTAAATCTTAGCTGTTTGGAGTGACAACTGACAATGCTGGTTGAGAAAAAATGGGAATTAAGAGAGAACACCCCAGGGCTGTCTGATTTCAGTTTCCTTGGTGACGGTGTTGGTGGTAAAGTAATAACTGTAGCTACAATGCTAAGGGAAGCCAATGTCCCTGATTCAAGATGTCTTCAACTTAAAGAAATAAGCTTCTGGCATTCTACAGAAAATGACAAGATGTCAGTCCTCTAGAAGAGGTAATGTTTGGTGATTGAGAGCCATTACACTAACCTCTTTCCAAATGTTTACCTGAGTACTCCTCCCAGCACTCTGAAATTCAGCACTGTCCAGCTAGGTTAAGATTTGTCTTTTTCCTTTGTTTTTTCATTCCCCCTGCCAACCTTGCAAAAAACTCCAAAGAAATAAAAAGATTGAAATCACCGATTAATGCTATGGAAAAAGAAAATCACATCTGTCAGTGCCCAGGCCTGTTCAGTAACTAGAGAGGTTCAAGTCAGAATGAACCATTTCCCATGGCTGAATTCCGCCATTTCGACAGACAACAAGGAAAAGGCAGCTGACGTTTTTCCTTCAAAAGCATAATATTGCTACTCCTACAAAAAAGGGAGGATAGATGAGGGAGAGAGCTTTCAGATGCAGAGGTAAAGGTTCCTTGGACAAACAGTTGCTGACAGGTCTCTGCATCTCTCCCTGTATTATGTAGCTAGGAGCACACTGGCCAGCCAAATTCAGTAGCAGACACACCATGATCTCACCCCCGCCACTCAGCAACATAGCGAAAAGAGCCAGGGGCTGCCACGTAGAGCAGTCAAAAATCCCTTCTTCCTTGTTCAAAAAAGGCATTAGGGAACCCATCTCCTGAGCATTAAAGTCAGGTCCTGTTCCTCCCTAGCAGCTGGCCTGTCAACCAGTTTTACCTCCTCTGTGAGTCCTGCTTAAAATCACGCTCTCCTCTCTTGCCTCAGACTGAGTTAGTATTCCTTCCCATAATTGTTTTCAGGCGTTCTCAAAAAGAGCTTTATGCAAGACAGCTGTCCGTGACGAAACACTCACTTTCACAAGCTTCAGCCTCCTTTTTTTAAGAGCTTTACTCAATTCAAGTTCAAACCCTCTGGGGGTATTTAGGTTAAACAGTGCTGAAATTAAGAAGGCTACCTCAAACTTGACATAGCACCTCTTAACATTCACGCGTTGACCTTTAGTATGCACTGGGATTAGAGCACAATGCAAGCAAATGAAAAAAAACATTCTTACCATCAATTTCAACACATTTCAATCCGAATGTTGCTTCCTATTTCAACTTGTAAAAAAAAAGACAGATGTGGAAACTATTCCCACATGTTTCCAGATGGTTATGAAAACCCCTCCCCCCGTAACCAGTCTTGGAACTGAAATGCTTCTTCCAAACTTTACTCACACTGCAAGTCAAGTATCCCTAAGTTATTCCTTTTCATTACAGGGGAGTTTCCCCATTTACAGGTAGTGTACATAGCTTTTGACTAGTTATTAATTAGACCTTCTGTAATACTCTTAATAAGGTGGTATTGTCTAAATAGAATTAAATTATCTTGATTAATATTATTTAAGGATAGGACTGGTTAAATCTTCTGCAGAGGAGATGCTAGATGCACTGACTATGGTTTTAAAACCATAAAAGATGATTTTTAAGTCTGTCCTGGTGTCCTACCTCACTGTTGCATTGCATCTCTCACACCAAATTACATGACTACACATTGTTAAAAGCAAGATCTTCAATGTGACACCACTCATATTCCTAGAGTGCAACACCCATGGAAAAGGCAAAACAAATAGAGAGTTTCTCGTCTGGCGGCTGTGAGGCCTTTGGCAAGCTTCAGCTAGCAATTATAGAACAAAGAACTATATTGGTAGTATATAGAATTTGCAAATATATGTCTCTATAATCCCTCCCCCCGTAATTAGGTTCAAAAGGAGAAAAATCAGAAGATAATTACACAGTGACAGAGTTAAAAAAAACACTGCTGGGCAGCAACACACTATTCATGGTAACTGACGCAAGCAGTAGCTCACAAATAGTAGTTTTGGTTTCCTTTGTTTTTCACTAGAAAAGTAAATTATCCACAATAAAATGCTATAGAGCAAATGAACACAGAAAACTCTTAAAGAAACAAAACATTTGAGTATTACGATCAGTGTATGCATCATTTCTGTCACCATCTTAAGGTACCGGGCAATAAGGACTGTATTCCCAGCACAAAAAATCCACACGCACACTACTCCAGAACTCAAACCAAGAAAAAAACAGCAGTGTAAGTGAAATGTGAAGAACCAACAAAATGGTGGGCCACTTTGCCAAAAAGCAAAATTGGCCGTGCTTTCTAGAAGAACTCTGGGAGGCTAATGCAAACTAACCAATCATCACACCACTGACTCCAAAAGCACACAAATGTGGAAAACACCACTCCAGGGGCTTGTTGACTTCAGAGGGTTCTTGGGTGTCAGAGCCGAGGAGTAACTGTGTAAACATCCACAGCTTTTCCTGTCAAGACAACCTGCTTGCACCTGACACTGACAGGGATTGTTGCCTGGGTTTTTACTGATTGTCAAATTCTCATATTCCTGCTTCAGGTGCTTCTTAACGTGGGTGGCACAAAGGAACAAACATCTATCTGAAAAGGGTTCTATGGGGAAGAGACTGAGACTGAAGGCACCAATCTGTGAAAATCAAAGGACAAAAAAGGAAGAAAGTATTGTGTCATTAACACAGCCACAGTAACGATAAACATGAGGGATCAAACAAAACACGAGTAAAGATGACTTTTCTTCTCAAAGAAGGGTCAAGATAATAATAATAATAATTAATAAATGCTTAGTCCACTCAAAGAGCTTTACAGGTAATGGGGTCTCCCCTCCACCACCACCAATGTGCAGCCCCAGCTGGATGAGTAGTGCCCCAGAACGCTCACCACACATCAGCTATTAGTGGGGAGGAGAACAGAGTGATGAAGCCAGTTCATAGATGGGGATTGTTAGGAGGCCATGATTGGTAAGGGGCAATGGGAAATTTGGCCAGGATGCCAAGGTTACAGCCCTACTGTTTTTGAGAAACACCCTGAGATTTTTAATGACCACAGAGAGTCAGGACCTCGCGTTTTACATCTCATCTGAAGGACAGCGCCTTTTTGCAGTAAAGTGGCCCCCTCACTATACTAGGGCATTAGGACCCACATAGACCACAGGGCGAGTGCCCCCTGCTGGCCCCGCTAACACCTCTTCCAGCAGCAACCTTAGTTCTTCCCAGGAGGTCTCCCATCCAGGTACTGACCAGACTCACACCTGCTTAGCTTCAGTTGGTTGCAAGTTGTGAGTTGCAGGGTGATATGGCTGCTGGCTTTAAGATACATCACCCTTCATCTAGTATCATATTCAGCAACACATTTTTCCCATCAAAATGACACAAAAATTAAGAATGAATCCCACACAAACCTCAAAGGCTTGGAGCATCTAAAACACAAACATGTTTAATGCAGGGTTTTATGCCAAGTAGATGTTAGTCTATCTAAATGGAGATAAATGCAGTATCACACTGGGTATGATTAAAAAAAAAACATACAAAGTATGAATATGTAATACCATTCAAGTCAAAAGGAAAAGCAAACACTATTTGGCTGTCAGGGAGCAATGAAATATAATGTAGGTTTTCCATTCAATGCAAAACTGAAAAGGAGGTAAATCATGAACAAACAATGAAGACTATGACTGACGCTGTGAAAACAGAAGTCTTCAAAATGACAACATAGATAGCTATTAACAAACAGAAATTAAAAGATTTCAATAATATTTAATAATGTTGCTTTTTTTAATATAGGAATTTCAAGCTCACAGCCAGTATCTATGGTTACGTTTCTGCCTTTGTTTTTCCATTGTGACAGTACAAAAAAAAAACACAGCAACACAACATAATATTATGATCACACTACCTGGACATCCTGGAGGACAGCAGTGGATGAGAGTTGTGGAGAACACTGTGTGAACTAATTCCCGAAGACTAATAACACAAAAACACACCTCAAATAATAAGCAATATAAGATTTACTGCTGTTCAGTTAGGTTTATTTTAGGTAGCTTTGATAAAGTTCAAAGTGGTTACATATCCTTCAAAACTTTTTTAGCTTTTTAGCTTTTTGTAGCTTACACTAGCAGCACAATCAATGGCACCTTGTTAGGAAACTTGTCAGCCAATCAATGAATTATCAGATGACTGTTCAAAGCACTGCCATACAAGTTATCTTTTTTAATGTGCGATATATAAGTTATGAAAACCTACTAGCCTAGTATTATCACACACCTCTGGCCTCAGAATGTGAGGAGTTTTTATTTCTCTATTTTGATTTAATACAATTAACTATATACACATTAAAAAAATCACATTTTTCTCATGAGTACAGGATAATATTTGAATTCCAGAGCCACTACATGTCCATATCACTTGGTCACTCTTACTCTCAGTATGGGCTTGACTCCATACTAAAAGAGTTAAAAACATGTACTGTACAACAGCAGGCACTAGATGTATCAACCCACTCCCTGATCTCCTCCTTTCCTGTTCACTATTGCTTGAGTTTTAAATGCCATTAAAACTATTGTCATTGCCCATTTTTTTCCACTGTAGTTACAGCAGCCAAGCAAAAAAAGGGCTCAAAAGGGAAAGGGGTCACAACTGTGAGTTTATCGGAACAAAAGGAAGAAAATTAAATTATTTCCATCCCGACAACAGAATGTGAACAAAGCTATATGTGAAGCAGGACAAATCCCAGGATAAAAGACTTAAAGAACGGAATGAAAACTGACAACATGTGGGCTAAAATACCATTTATCACCCATTTAAGACACATAAATTGGCAAGTTTTATGGTGGTGTCATTTCACAGATGAACATAAGTGCAGTACACGCACAGCACCAAGCATTTATGCTGTCTTCCTTTTCAGACCACAATAATTTCTTTTAACAGATTACAGAGATTTCGTCTTATTCAGTTACATGATTTTAACATTGTAGGGTACTAGACAGGGCTTCTTACCTGTCTCTTACCATATTCCATGGCAGGAGCACAACAGATCTCAGAAGACCTTTCAAAACTATTCATTTCCTTTTCAGAGAGCTGGTACACTGACAATGGATGCCAAATGATGAGAACATCAGGGGTAAGCAGAGCTGCAGAAGGTTAGTGGGAGGGATAACAAGCTGTCTGTTCACAGTGCATAAAGTGTTTCCTTTTACTCCCTCTAGAGTGTTTTAGGGGTTAAAAACGCTTTTTTTCCTTCCACCTTTCTTCAGCTTCCTGTTTATTTTCTAATGATTGTCAGCCATAACTGACATTATGGCATTTACAGTTTAAAGATTTCAACACTTCCTGCTGGTTGAGAGTGAGGTAAAGTAATCTTTTTAAGAGGGATTCCAGAGGGAGCAGTAACAGAGGAAGACATACTGTAATAAGAAAGACTCCTTTCAGTACACACGACTGCTTGGAAACCTGACTCCTACTGCAAGGACTTCATCACTCACTGACACACAGACACAATCGCACACACCACAAACAGCTCTGAATAGAAACCTCTTAGTCTGAATACATACAGTAGGCTATCACTTACCCCCATCACAATTCTTGGGACAACAGCCTTTGTTGTCATATTAATGACAGAGACTCGCACTCTGAGCTACCGTTGGGAGTTATATAAGCGTGTCAGGACTTACATGGGTTTATCAAAGGTTACAAATATATACTGTTCTTCACACTTCAGTTCCTCACTGGCCTTCCTGCTAGTTTTAAGTTGAATTACAGACATGGAAAGTGGTATCTTATTCATTATTTTCAATGCTGTTGTTTGACCAAAGTCGTAAGGAGCATGAATTAGAGGGTTTGGGAATAAGATCAACTCTAATTAATAATATCTTTTATTTCTGTCCTGCTAGTATTAAAAAGTATTTTTGCAGGAAAGGTGGCACATATTAGTTAAAGAAACCCAACAGCATAGGAATTAGACAGGTAATGCAAAAAAGAATAAACAGCAAGAAGACACATACAAAGGATACACTGCAGTACCATGCAGAAATACAGTTCAGTTTTGAGCTAGCCCATTTAGTGCAGAAGATGTATGCAGAAATAGAAAGAATGTGAAAACCCATTAAACTGCACATTCAGCATTAAGAAATTTTAAAGCTCTTGTGGAAATCTGACAGGCAGCCAGGATTACTGACTCACTGGGTGGACACTGCTTATGGCATCTATAATTCATTCGCTCACATATTACCCTTTTCACGGGACAAATGCATTAGAAGATGCCTGCTTTGCTCTCATTTGAAAGAGGCGCATGCCCAAATTGAATTTTCTGGAAAGAAAAGCTCTTTATGAGGCAAGAGCTCATAAAGAGCCTGTAAACAATTCATATATCATATCATTGCCACATGGGCTGCTGTACCACCTTTTTTTGTGTGTATTGATGCTGTTCTCACTGGGTGTGCAAAGGCCCAGTTTTTCCCATGGGCTTTAGCACGCTTTGCGGGTCTCGTGTGTTGTTAGGGTTAATATTCCCATTCCCGCTCCTGCAGTTCACCGTCCTCTCACGTTATGCATTTACAATGAACAGAGCCTTTCCACTCAACTCCATGCCCTGCAGCACACCACATAATTACAAATCATAATAAAGCCTTTAGTAAAAACGTGCCCTGTAGATATTCTGGTGCTTTGCTTGGTTTCTAAGTAAAGCAAAAAAAAAAAGGGCTTCTCCTTTCACTGTTACACCCAAACCTCCTGCCTGTCACTTAAAGGGCCGTTTTGCTAAATATATGGCTGAATTGCGTCTCCCCAGAAAGGCTTCACAGATACAGCCTGAAGGAGTGCAGTATAGAGACACTGCTTCTTCAGATCTGTCCACTTCCTTAACTAATTATTTTCTACAAACTGATATGTATATGAACAGCAGACAGAAAAATTAGTTTTAACGCATTTATCGGCTTTCGCCTTCTATTCGGCAACAGAAGCAGCATCAGCAAGCGTACATTATGCGCATTAGCACGCCTATACATGTTAGAGTTGTCATAGAACCGATTAATATGCCAAGATGGGAGCTCAGGAACAGCCCACACAAAAACCGGAGGAAAGCGCGATTGAAGCATGCGAGAGGAGTCTTTTTATACCCCCTGAGAGAACGTCACTGTAGCTCTTCTTTCAGACAGGTTTAATCTTCCTGCGGGAGACACTGACAGCCACTTATTTTGACGTGTTGTGGCACATCAGGACAGCGGGGAGCAGGACGTGGCGTTGTTGCCTGAACACCAGTTTGGGGGCCTAATTTCATTGACAGTGTGCCTTTGTGGATTCCTAAGCTGCTGCAGCCAAGAGCAGACACAGTGATAGTGATAGACGCTGTGCAGATAAAATCAAAGATGCACTGCCAGGTAGGCCTTCAGGGCCACAGTGTCACTCAGCAGTGGCACAATTGTTTGATTTTAGATGTGTATGGAAAAAAAAACACACAAAATGAACAGTTAACTGCAGTTCCTTTATAGACAGAAACATTTCTTTAAATGATGCCAATGTCCCACAAAAAAGAAGTTTATTCATTGGACTAAAGAATTCCCTAGCTTTGTAATTCAGTTGGATTACGCAGGAACAAAAGAGGGCCAGCCAGCTGAGTATAGAAAGGGTGTTACCAGAAAAAAAGGCTGTGATTTTGGATTCTGGAGTCTCAAGAATTACAAGCATCATTTCGGGTGATGCTCAGAGCTTTTGTGGTACTGTACTGTATATGTAGCAAGCAAGGTGTGGCATATCCTGTCTGCTCGATATTGTCTCAGCCTGCGGCACAGATAACGGTTTCCTGCTTACTGAACAATAGTTCCTGCATGTTCAGGTATTCTTTTACTCCAGCTATCACAGTGGAAGCAAGGGACTGCAAATCAGGAGCTGCAAGTCTCTCTCGATGATCGCGCTATAGGCATTAGAATGCTGCTGCCATCGCCTTGCCATCTTCCAGCTGCAAGGCATTCGCAGAGCTTCACGACAGAAGAGGAAATCAATCCCTGCACCTTATCACCACATGAAAAAGAGTGCTGTAATGAAAGCTACAGCAGGCGAGCCCAGGGCTAACTTTTTTTTTAACTAGGCAGTGTGAAAGCCATAAAAACTCAAGCCCAGTTCAGATATACAGCAAATACTCTGCATACTGCCCATGTTACTTTTCATTTTACACAAATGGAAATGTCCATTTCTTCCTGGGTCTTTTAGGTTATTAAAATGTGCTATAGAAAATAGTTTGCCTGACTTCTCATTCATGTGCTCTGGGTTTAGTAATACAAAACTATAGGAAAGTGGGGAAAAAAAACCTGAGTGTAGTGGCCTGAACTTAAGACTTGAGCCCACATACCAACATGGCCCAGATTCAAACCAGATGTCTCTGGACTACAGGGCTCAAATGAGTGCCTGCTGCCATGTTGATAGCTAACTGGGATTGTCCAAACAGCGGGCACACATTTACACTCTGCACATTTGGCCAGTACACATGACACCTGGTCTCAGTGCACACCATTCTTGTGTTCAACACTAACACTGCGCAGTTTACTCAATCGGAGAAGAAGCAGGTGGTCAAGCCAAGTGCTTGTGGTGAATTTCCCATTCCAAATTCTCCAAAACCAGATATACTGTAAAAGGGGTGTTAACTCGAAACTCAAAAGTGTCAAAGGCAGTTACATAATACTCACTGCAACCCAAGCCCCACACATAAACCTGAAACGAACACATAAAATAACCTTTTCTCTGAGTTAGATACGACTTTTTAAAAGTCATTTTAATGTCTGTTAGCTATTCAAACTTGGACAACAATTATGCTTTAGAAATTTCTAGTGGAGAACCAGACCACCATAACTCCAACTGAGAAAAGCCCAAAATTAAATTTAAGCTAAAACACAAAAGAACACACTAGACTTGCTTCACTTCATTAAAACTCATTAATAACAAAAACCAAAAAGAAGCGCAAGCATACTTCAGGGAAAGTCAATTATAATTGAATTGAGTCCCCTCCAGCAGTTAACAGCCGTTACCTATAGAAGCAGTAACATTTACAGTACAACAAATCTGTTCTTTTTTTTTCAATCACAGATTTCATCCTTGAGTACCCTTGAGGTATTCACGTGGCATGTTATAAAAAAAAAAGGCCTGATACACTTAAGAAAATCAAGTTGCATAAACAATTCAAAATGCAAAACAGCCAGCTTCCATAAGGGGTATCTCAACAGCCACTTTCCTGGACTCACAGAGGAAGCTGGTGCCTTATGGGATATGAGAAAGGGAACAGCATTTCTGGTGGTTTTATTGGAATATAACATGCAGGAATCATTAAGCTTGAGTAACTTTCACAATACGGATGCCTTAAAGATGCCTTTTTACTCCTTTACCGGATGGCCTTAGGAAAGAAGCAAGGTCAGACTGCAGCAAACCTTTACAGTCCAACAGAAAGAAGCCAAGAAGCCTGTCCATTCGGCAGCACTGACGTCTAAGATTCCCTGGCACGGAACAAGACATGGAGAAATTGAAAAACGGAGAAGAAATTGGACAACAGCCACTAATCCGTCTTCCCACTGGCTCACATGCAGGTTGCTCTAGATTGCATTCAAAGAGGGTTAAGGGAAAAGTGAAAAGATACAAACACAAAAACAGTGTGATCCCTGCAGACAGAAGCCTGATTTAGGTCTGCGTCATCGAAAGGGTCAAATTAACGGGTGCTTTGCAGCTGTAACAGCAGTTGTTTTGTTCCGCAGGGAAATGAACCAAGATCATTCCATCTCTGCATAACTGGCAAACCTGTGATTATACACAGCAGCACAACTGCTTACATAACCACATTTTCTCTCTAGATAAAGGGGGTTAACATTCTTGTGTGCAAGCACATTCAATTACAATACTCAATTCCTTCACCTCCTTTCTTTCAGCTTAAACATGACTATAGTATTACTGACTGTTTTGTTCTTTGTAATTAACACGGAAACAATCACTTGGCTATTGGCTGCTTGGCTATTCCACCACCATTAACCATCTATACTACCCAGAAATATCTTGAGAAGACATACTTAAATGAACAAATGTCAAAATAATTGCCATGAATTATAAAGGAGAAAACACAGTGCATGAACTTGATGAACGTCCTTCTGACAGGCATATATTGCATTCCAAAAGCCCTCATAATTTCATATTATCTGCATGTTTGAAATGCCCTACTCAAAAATGAATAACATTGAGTTCCCAGTGCTCAGCAATTCCTGCTAAGTTGTTTATTATTACTCACCAGACTGTTCATAATGAACAGGACTTCTTCAGTCATAATTTGGCTTATGAACAAACAACAAACACCGTCTTTGAATCTAAAGCCATAAAAAGAGACAGCAACACTGACTTTTATTTAAGCTGGAGGCATACACCTTATCAGGGGCTCTATGCACTGTAAACACACTGCCTAGACCACTACATTCTTATTCTAATGATTGCAGCCCAGCACACAATGTTGAACCCTGACCACTTCAGTGCCTTCCCAATAAACAGAACGGCTCATTACCAGCCTCCCAGAAGTGGAAGGAGCAAAGAAATGGAAAAAAAGACATGTTTTTCTAGTTCCATGAAGGAACGGGCTGAAAATAACCTGTAAACTACTGAAAGCACTGCTGTTCTTTACCACAGCCATGTGACTAAACACTGCTGTGGCTGAGACTGCATCACAGCAGGTCAGGGCCTGGCCTTGAGCCAGCAGAATAAAAACATTTAAATTCAAAGCTGCTAAACCGAGGTGACTCGACCTGCTGAACTGCTGTGTCTCAAACAAGGCTGACAGTGAACACCACTGTAGCACACAGAGCAAAATCCCTGATTCCGCATTACTGAGCCCTGAGTTCTCCTGATTGGGTCTTCCAACACCTGAAATTACAGAGAGGCCTATAAGGAGGGTAAGAAACGCAGTAAATAATGGTGAAAGGGAGGTGATCAGGACTATGCCCAGACTCTTTGTTACTTTGTTTTCATATTATTAACCTTTTCAAATTGAGATTAAACACATACGGAAGGAAATTTAGATAATACCCCTACATTATTTAAAAAATGAACAATGCTAAGCACTAATTGTTTTAATTGTTTTATGATATATCGTCATTGTTCTACAGAACTATCTACTGTACATCTGGCACTGCAAGATGCACCAGATAATGTCTAACACATTGTTACTGACTCCTCCCATTAGTGGAGAGTGTTGTCACACAAGCCAAACACCTCTGCATCAAGGTGCCAGTGCCAGAATGGCAGGGCTCTGTATTTTTTGTATGTATAGTAAGATCACAGCTCTTTTCCATCCAATACTTTAAGACCACGTTTTTATGATAACATCTTTTAAATTTTAAGCTTTTCTAAATGCAGTGCAAGATAAACTATTCAACCTCCTAGGGATCTTTACAGCGAAAAAAGAAACCAATACAGACAAGAATCATCAAAATTTGTTGAGATTCTAAGATTAAGATCACTTTATTGGCGATATACAATTTCTTAGATTAGGAATTTGTCTTTTCACATACCCCATGTTGCTCTCCATGAGACACACAGACAGGGAGAGAAGCTTGGGGTCAGACACAGGGTCAGCCATTTATATGGCACCCCTGGAGCAGCTGGGGTTAAGGGCCTTGCTCAGGGGCCCAACAAAGTAGGATTCCTCTGCTGGCCACTGGATACGAACCGGCAACCTTCCAGGCATAGGCGCGGGCCTTAGCCACAGAGCCACTACACAGCCCACCGAGTCACCATAATCCACTCACTTTTAAAAGTGACAGGGTTGAACTAAGAATTATTTGTGATCTTCAAAGGCACTGACAGTGTCAACCCCATAGACCAACAGTGAGATGCCAACTACATCACACAAGTGGAAACTACAAGAAAGTGCATTCACAAGTGAGCAAAGGAGATGCTTTTTGACACAAACGGTTGTGGAAGAATGTAACAAGTTACCCCCCCAGATGTGTCTTTGAAGCAGTTTCCTTGGCTATTTCTAAGAAATGGCTGAATGGAGTCCTTGGATCCAATACTAGCAAACAAATGGGCTAGATGAACCAAATAATCCTCTCTCGTATGCAACCTCTCTTATGTTTTAACTGCAAGTGTATAAAATCAAAATAAAAAAAACTGCCCAAGAAGAAGCATGTTACCATTTCTAACCGCTTTTCCCATCCGGATCACCTGAAAGCCAGGGTCTATCCTGGCAAGCCACAGGCACAGGAACGCAAGTCCATCTCAGGGCAGACACAAACACACTCACACCAGAGCCAACTTCTTCAGAAGCCACTGAACCTACCAGCGGGAGGAAACCAGAGCACCCAGAGGAAATCCACACAAACACGGGGAGAACACAGAAAATCCACACAGATAGCACCCCAGGTCCGGAACTTAACCCAGGACCCCAGCACTGTGAGACATCAATGCTAACCACTGCACCACAATGCTGCCGTATATGGTACCACTGAGTTAAATTGCATATTTATAAGAGTACCCCGATGATGAGGAGGAAGAGTGGCTTGTGCTTGGCATTCCAACACTGCATTATCCCCTTTAGTGGTTCATAACACCGTCACATTTCTTCTTACTTTCACACATCTCAACACTTGTGTTTAGAAATGCATACTTTTGCCAAAATAATTCTGGAGGTTTGTGTTAAACGAAGACTAGAACAAATGTCCTGTGTAATAGATCCATCTCATATGCAAACAAACAACAGCGAGACAAACTATCTCCTCTCTTTGTTCCCCACTCACCCCACAAAGTTGAAATAGGCTTCACAACAAATCAAAATGCATTGAAAATGGACACAATCTCACAAGGCACCTTTGAATACGCCATTCAAAGATGGCATATTTTCAAAGACTTCGTCATTTGTGCAGCTCTGAATGGACCCTGAACCATTATAATGAGCGATTAGTCCAGTATTTTCATTGATTTGTGCCTCATTACTATTCTGTGGCAGTGCAGGAGATCCAAAAGAACAAACAAGAGCCCACTGCAGCTTATCCTGCAGTGACACTGTAGCTATTTTTTAAGCACATAATTTGGCAATACACAAAGAGGCAGTAAGCCACAGGTTCTGCCACACATCTGTAATTCTGCCTTTGTTTCAGTTACACAATGACGCTCAGCACTGCTTTGCATGCCATTACACCACAGTGAAATGTTATTTAGTACATTGAGAGAAGCCAACTGCAATCCCGTTGCCTTCAACAAAATAATAGAGCCCTGCTACTGGTTAAAGTACAAATTCTATTTTTTTTAATACTGTTCTATTGTATACTAAAATCCCTCACATCAAATATATGAAAAGCAAACAACCCAATTACTCACAAAGCCAAATCAAACATGTAATTTGGAAAGAATGCTGCTTTACCTTTGTAACGTACATTTCAGTACTACAGCTCAGGGTGAGGTAATTAGTCAGATGATCTTCTGAAATGTCATCCTTTTTTTTTTGGAAGCATCTCCTTGAGTGGATGCTTAGTCTTTTTATTTTAGCACTATAATGGTGATTATAGCCACCGTTCACTGTATATCTTCATCTCTTTAAAATGGATCATAAAATGGTATAATATTCAAATACAATAAAAGCAATTGGGTTCATATGCTACACACCACTGCGAGTAGTATAAAACTGCTATACTGGTAAATAGTATAGCGCCATGTGCTTTAGCCATGCGCACTCAAGGCTGGCTGAGAACAGCGCCTTGGGGTGGACTACGGAACTGTACAGTATATAGTGGGCTGGAGGCTGGGAGACGGCTTCTTCCCTTTGTGTGTGTGTGTTAGTGAAGGTGTAGCACTGTAACCCCTGTCCCTGTGTGTGTACCTTTCCCCGGTTCGAGTTAATAAATGTGTTCATCAACCCCATTCCCTGTGTCCCATGCCTGCTCCATTCCGTACTGAAACCTGCGGTCATTACAATTGATTTGTGATCATTAATTTAATATGATGGTTGTCTGTCGTGTCGGACGATGACAGCTGCACTACAGTGTAGGTGCAGCTCATCTGTTTGGAAGATGAGCTGCACAAAGAAACCTGTGTGGGGGAGCTTTTTGAAGTGGAAAAGCCATTGCACTGGGGCAGTCCCACTCTCTCGACCTCAGAAGCCTGGGTCCAGTGGTATGGATAGTCCCCCTGACTGGAGACTTCCTTGGTTGCAGTGGATGGCCATGACGCCTTTCTGTGCCTTGTCAGGCCCTTCGCTTTCCACAGAGAATTGCAACAGTATTATGACCCACACAGACCACAGGGTGAGCTTTACAGCAACTAGAATCATTAGAAATGTATGAAACAATATTAACTGCTTGGACCTCACAAAGATCCCAAAGTAGTTCAGATGGAGGAGTAAGAGGTGAACAATTTAATCAGCCTAGGTAGTGCCACATTAACACACAAATCAGAATCTACTATCTACACCATATATCACTGTTGTGTTTACATTGTGTGAGTTCAAGAACAATGAAATATAAATTATAAATTGTGCAAGAAATGTAAAGAATAAAACAATTGATACATAGGATTATATGGAAGAAATCTAGGTATTGACAACAATTAAAATAGGACTCTTCAATTACAAGCCAAATGGCACAAAAAGTAGAGTAGCTCATGTTACAAAAGAAAATGAAGTATTGAAGCCAGGGTCAAGCTCCCATCCATAAAGAGTGTAAAACATTTCTTCCGGAGGGAACAAAAGAAATACAAAAGGACTATCCATATTGTGAAAAAAAAAATGTTCAGCATTGACACATGAAATCCCTTCACACGAGTGTAAATCTCCAAAAGTGTTCACCAAACTTATTGTACATACCCCCAAAAAAACATTTACCTATCACTTTCTAAAACCACTCTTGTTTAATATTCACTCAGCTCATGCCTTTATCCATCATGAGACTTACCAAGGTTACTCTTACCATGATAAAATGTGTTGTGTATACAAGGAAGCGCTGTGAGTCACGGTAATGTCATAAACTAGTAATCAAAAACGGAATTTGATCACATTGCACAATTTAAACAAATGGTACTGGTTTATACTGTAAATAGTTCATATGAACCACGCTTAACTCATTAAACACTGGATGGATCCTCAAGAAAACTTTGAATGGATAAAAGCTAGCACTCCTTAAATTTTTTTATTTTATTTTTTGTTTATCAGCTGTGAGGCAAGAGGACAGAAAACAGTATATGATGCAGCAACAACGTTTTTGTCAGCACATTTATAAAAAGGACAGCCATTTCAACAGTTCAAACCAGAGGTTCATCATTCCAATTCTTAAAATCCATTCTTTAAATCGGTGACAGCTGCAAGCTACGGAAAAGAACAAAATAAGTCCGATTGAACCTTCTTTATATCAATTACACATTTTTTCCAGGTGAACGACTGTTATAACGTAAGGAGAAGCACAGGGCTAGATTCCAGCCCTTGAAGACCCTGAATTCTGAACCCCTAATTTATAATAACAACGGGTTAGTATAAACATTCAACATTCAGCTTTTAAGTCCTAATGATAATTCTAATATGAGGGAGTTAACAAGCACACCTCAAAGTACAATATGCGACAACCTACAAAATCCAAAATATAAAGTAGTTTATATTTTCTAACAAAACTGACATAGTGTAAGACACATCCATTCATTTTAATCTATGCTCATTTAAAAGTTTGTTTCTGTTGAAGCTAGTGCTTCAAAGCAACATTGTGTCTACAGGAAGTTACAGTATACATGGCAGAGAAGACATTCTCTTGAAAAAAAAAATTCTGGGCACTGTGAGGCTTTTGCCTTCACATAACACTGGCACTGATCTTTACTACTTCAGCCGTTCCCTGCAACTCCAACCACACACTTAAACCTTTTCCAGGAAGCCATAATCCTCATGCATAATGGAGACGTGAGGACTAAGCTCCACATTTGTCAGAATAATGAAATTATTAATTGTTTAGCACATTTAGGGAATGCCGGGAATTCAGGAATCACATAGGTAATATCTCTTCCTTCTTAAGAACCTTCCATTTTATCAACCACAAAGCACTTAAAGAACATTTCAGGGAAGAGATTGTTTCTCTGTTGCCAATCCCTGAAAAACAAAACAGGGCAGAGGGGGTGACAGGCTAACCGCAAAGCCATAACGTGGTGCAAGACCGTTCAAAAGTTGATGCTGCTGTTTTTTCTTTCTAAATTAGTCACATCTAGGGCTCCTGCTGCTAACACCTGGAAAAACATATCTTTTACAGCTGGAGCAAATGGTTGACATCCCCACCCCACTTTTGGCTGTCCTGGGCAACTGTCTTTTTTCCCCTCTTTTTTAATGAGGTGAAAGAAAACAACAATAGCTAACCCTAAAATAGAGAAGCTTTATTCAAAAACTTTCCGTAACCCAAGATGGGAGCACGGTAAAATGTCAGCGGGACTGATTTTAAATCCCTGCTCTTTTGACAACTGCAAAGGTTTACTTTTTTGTACTTCCAGAGCAAGCAAAGGGTGTTCTTTTTAATTTGACAGTGCCACTCAAAGACAGCATATCCTACACATGATCAAAAACAAGCATTTGCGGTTGGGTAGATCTATGCAGCTGAACTCTTAATACCTTTATCACAGCAGGCAGCACACTTAACAGAAATATTCACACTGGGCTCACGCAACAAAGGGACAATGAATGTACAGTAGGTGCATGTGAACAATCCAAGTGGCAATAGCTCCATAGGGCTCACTCTGGCCTAACAGCAAGATTTACACTTGGGAGCATTATAGGAAAATAAAAGGCTAGTGTGTTCAAATTAATGGGGTTATTTGTTTGAAGAAAGGACTTGGATTCTCTTCATTCCTTAACAATCAAAACCATCTTCACACCGCAGCAAACAAAAGAGCTCTTACCACACACCAATATCGGCATTATCACTTCAGCAGAAGGAAGACAGAATAAAGAGGACTCTCAGGCCAGGAGCAAATAACCATCTCAAGAATTCATTAGCACACACTCTGTGTTTAAATGAGATATAACAAAGCCAGCTCAAACACAAGGAAAGACCTCGGATCTCGCCAGGTGCAGGGGATTGCTAAAACTCACAACGCACATCCCACACTTTTCTGCGATTTTGTTTTCATGCAGGTTGGGGGAAAAACCCAACCCTGCCCACCTTCAAAAGAAAAATGCTAATGTTCTTGAAAACTAGCTAAGGAAGATCAAGAGCTACTGCTGCTTATCAGTCATACTGGCAGACAATTGATGCAAGGCAAAAGTCTCACGTTTTAGAGTTTGCAACCAGAAAATGGGATATTGGCAAACTAACAATCCAGGGATATTTTATTACACATAATAAAAACATTCTGTAAGCAAACACTGAACTGGGAGATCTGTGAATGCATTTAAGTAAAACATCCGTCTTAAAAAGTTACAAAAGTGTAGTCTCAATAGCGCAACACGTCTTGGAAAATAATCTTCTTTTTTTTCCTGTGGGGCTCACATGCTGTAATTGTAAGCCGTTTCCAAGAGGCACAAACAAACAAGAATACTGGAAATCCGAGTCCCTTTCAAACTTAGAGTGCAGAGCAGAGCAGACGTATGATTAAATGATTAAATCGGCAGATCTTTCCAACCCTGCCCCGCTGAAAGCCAGGCCAAACTGTACAGGATGGGCGTCAACGCTTCCTGTTTCAGACAACGAAGGGTTAACCACGGCTTCTGTGTAGTTGTAACAGCAGATAACCAAAAGAGGAAGTGAAGGAGGTGGGGACTGGGTCTCAGGAAAATACATCACTTCTGCAAGTTTCCATAGCAGCTTAAATTTTAACTGAAAAAAGGCCAAGCAATTTCTGTCACAAAATGAGGGTGGAGGTTTAAGGACCACAGGGCAGTGTCCTGACCAGCAAAAGAGTCAACACCCAGGCCCTGAAACATGTCAGAAAACTGCAATGCAGACTAGGGAGTGAGAGAAGGGTGCAGGTTTCGCAAGGATCAATTTTCTGAGATAAATGTCCTCATCCAGAGGGTTTCACAGCATTTAAGAATTATTAGCTGAGAATTAAAGCATTTATTCACTAGACCTCTCTCGAAAAGGACAATTCAGGGGAAAAAAATAAAACACTAATATTACACAAGAACTGAACCTGCTTTCCAAAAGTGAGACATTTTGGGTTGATATAGAATTTTATACCCTTATAACTTTAAAATACATGTAAAAAAAGTAGCATTATCCTACATGAAAGCTAGGTAGAACCTAAAGAATATTCTGGTAAATAACTACTAAAAGGGATTTTTACAAAAAATTTAGCTGACTCATCCATTCATACAGCGAATAATTTTACAATAATGGGTCATGACCAAGGCCTGTCCTCAGAAAAAAATATATTTTATTTATCCTGGTTTCACAGAAGAAGAAAAACCTGTTTCTCTGAAATGTCTGGGAATTTTGTAAAATGTATTTTAATACTAAAGAGACTGAAGTGAGCAACATGTACCTTAAGAAATAGTTATAGACTTTAAGGCCTAGAAAAACAACTGTGATTTCCATTTACAGCCACACGCATTGGTCAGGATGCAGATGGCCATTTGCACAGTGTTTTAACACAATTAGGATTGTTTCAGTGTGGAAACAGGAGGCAAAGAATGGATCACAAAGACAGATGGCCCTGCCTTCCGCTTAAGTAGGAGACCCCTTTTTCCCCATGAACCCAAACACCGTCTTCTGCAGCCACTGTCCTGTATGTGGCCCATCCCAGGAGTGCTAGAGCAATTCATTCAGCACCAGAAAGTCTCACGATTGAGTCCGTTTGCAAAGTGAAGGAATTGTTAACCACTGAGAAGCAATTATAACCCAGCATAACAGTGCATCGTGGTCCAGATTTCAGTGTGAGCAGTGAAGGCTGAGATTTCCAGATCACGCACATCTGCAGTCCAACACAACAGCCACAATGCAGTACTTGCACAAACTGTATCACTAAAAGGGGGATCTGTGTCAATCCAGCAAGAGTCACATAAACTATGTCCCATGGTTCATTTAATCTGGAGAAAGTTCATGACACTGTCTTACCTTCACACATTAACACAGTCTGCTCTGTTACTGTAGATATTACAGTACAGTACCTTCACTTCCCGAGACAGTTAAGGAAGTGGGGGATGAGCAACACTCACCAATTTGTGCCGTAATACCATTGAGAGTGTCCTGACCGGTGGTATTACGATGTGGTATGGTGGAGCCACAGTACAGGACAGGAAAGCCATACAGAGGGTTGTTAGGTCCACGCAGAAAATCCGAGCTACCCTCCATCGAGCTGACAGCTCAAATTAGCACATGCACTTTAAAGTACTGCACTGTTTATTGTCCATGTCTGTTTGCCATTTGTACCCATTTTTTTCTTTATACTCTTACTGGGTACAGCTGAACAAGTAAGCATTCCAATACACTTGTTGTATATGGCAAATAAAAACTCTTGAATCTTGAACAGGATGTGAGGAGGCAAAGGAAGCTTTACTGTCTACCATGACAGCCCAGACATTTAATACCACTATGACAGAAGCTAAGTTCAGCCCCGCTCCACGTCCTCAGGGGTCTCTCCAGTAAAACTTACTGGCACCTGTTTAGTCACAGGAGTCACTGATACACAGGAAGCCAATCATGGCTGCCATAGCCCACTCAAGCCCTCCTTTCCAACACTGCAGTCATCCTGGCCGGCCTTCCCATGGGCATCAGGAGTCAGTTAGCGACCTTTGACTGCTGAACATCTGAATCACCGGCATGGAAATATTTTCGACAGTTTCCAGGGCACTGCAGCTGCATAAAAATAATTGGCAAGTATTAACACCCAGACGCACGGACTTAGACATTACCAACCACACTATTTAAGGGATCCACTTTGTGGGGTGTCAGACACCTGGGTAGGGCAAAGACGACCTCTATTAATATAGCATCCAATGACTCGTTCCAGGCAAAATAACGGAGAGACGGCATTTAAAAGCTCTGCGGGGAGTCAAGTGTGATAACAGTTTTAGCAGAGGAGGGAGGGAGTAAGGGAAGTGCACAAATTAAATGTCACCATGCAATGCTCCGCACCAGACAGTAATTAGCACCTCTGAATCTACTCCTCTGCCACGGTGCTCGTCACACTCACTCCTACATACCTCACAGAGCATCACGACTCTGAGATCCTAGACGAGCCTCTGCTCAAAAGATTTCAAACCGAAGCAGGACAGCTGATATTTCTTGAGCGTTCAATGGCGTTCAATTTCATGAGGGAGAAATGAAAAGGCTGACAATTACCTTCCTTTGAAAAAAATGTAGTGTTAGCTTTAGGCCTAGTATGAAAAAAGCAACAAATTAGGTGATGGAGGAGGGAGGTCAATATATAGTTTGCTTGTATTGCCTATTCATTGCCTATATTGCCTACATCTAAATTGTCTCGATTTGTTTGCTTATCGCCAACATGCTTGTTTAATCAAAACTACCTGGAAATAGAATAAAAGATGTGAAAACTCAAATGTGAAAACTGTGACTGCAGCTTTGGCTCCGATCACCACGTTTATAAGCCTGCTTAGCCAAAAACGTGCAAAAAATAGGCTCCTGTCTCATATACACTGCCTGAAACAATTCAATTTTACCACTGCTAGAAAACTCAGATCACCAGACATAATATTCTGACTCTGACCGTGTGTTTTGTATTTTTTTCCTTCACAGGGAACATGTTGACAGATTGCCGAATACATACAGTACAAGTAAGCTGATTCCAGCTTACCCACATAGTTGTTGAACACTCAATTATCTTCCCATCAGGGAGCCAGAGACACAATGAAATCCTGCTTCTTGGTACAGTAAATTATTGCAGACAGGAGAAAGAAAATAAACTGATGGCCTGTTCCATTATTATTCAATTATTACTTTTTTTTTAAATCAGCAAAAAAATGATTTCTTCTTTGGACAATTCAAACTATTATGATAATAAACGTTTCACCAAGTTGCACAGCCAGCAAAATGAAGGTTTCTTTCTTTAGACATGTCTTTTTCTTTTAAATCGGTACTAGGTGGTACAGTAGCTGAGCTGATTAAGGATTGCGTATCCCAAATATGGAAGCATAAAAAAGGTAAAGTACTGACTCTAAACTTAACAAAATATTTGCCCAGGATGGGCAAAATATTTTTAGATTGGCACCTGGGAGAGAATTCATGGGTCCCTTAACTCAAACGATAATGAAGAGAAACACTGCTTGTTTTCTATTTTGATCAACTACACTGGAAAGCAAAGAGAGCTGCAAAAATTCTATCATTCTCCCAGCTTTTAGCCGAACTTTAAAATCTGCGTCTGCGTGCATCAAGCAGAACTGTTCCGCTCTGCACAGCCCTAAGTCACAGCACAGACAAAATGCCTCTCAATTGCAGTCTGTAAATCAACCCACTTCCTCATCAGTTTCTGCCAGATATTTTTAATACTGAACAGTCAGGAGAGAAACTGCATGACTAAAGGGGGTATATTTCTACAGAAAAAGAACGCAACAAAAAGCTGACTGACACAACGATTTCTCAGCCGTGTGTTTTCCCCTCCTCTAAAACACTGTACATCCCCTGCCAAATATCAACAAGATTTTTGAAGAGGTTGAGATCAGTTATTAGTGGCACTAGGAACATAATCTCAGTGGCTGTTTTATGCAATTAAGTATTTATGACTTAAACAATGCGGGATTGTGTTTAAATATTACCCAGGAAACTATTATGCACAGAATGGAATTTGGTAGACATAATTTTTTTTTTGTGCATGATTACTGTATGTGCACAGCAGGGCCAGCAAGGGAACTGAAATTGAAAATTGCTTAAAAAACACAAAAATGCCAATGATTCACATGAGTTGAATGAAAAATTTAAAAGAGGCTCAAAACATTTTGTGACGCCAACCTGGAGGCTCAGAAATATTAAAACCACTCACCTGGATCTTAAACTGAACTATATCAAATATGATTTTGGGCCTTCATTTCTAAAGAGTCCTACAATGTGCTGAAAAGACTGCTTATTACATAGACACTGTTATTGCACCAAAGCTCCATTTGACACAGCATCTAGTCTTTACAGGTTTAGAAAACATAACCCACCAGAACGACAAGTGGCTTCTCACTGGTGTGAGTGTCTCTGGGCTGTCCTGTCAGTGGAGCCAAGTCTATTGCAGAAGTCAAAATCCATCTAGATGTTTGCTCTTCAGTTGTAATTGGGAAGGAGCATGTGAGCCTGCCAGCCATCTCTTGAAGCCTTAGCTTTGAACTGCTAACCCAGACAGGTCTCTGGAGAATTAACCTGCATCTGGTGCAGCTTCTCCACACTGTGAATTCAGCTTTTACTGTGTTTCTAACTGCTTGATTGTCCTCTGTTTTTTCTTATTTTACCTTCAGCTCCTTCAGAACAACTACTTGACACTACGTCTTCACCTTTTTGCTGCTAACACTTGGACCGCACAATCAATAGTAACGCCAGCCTTCAAAGTGCAAAACACAAAGGCCGCATTTCATTGAATTTTTCCTGCTTTGCTTTTTTTTCCGCAACCCCATTAGAGCTCAATTTACAGTCCAGGGAAACCAGCTCTGCAAATTTCACTTAAAACCTAACTGTCAAGAGAGTGAAAGTTAAGATATGAGGAGAAAGAACTGTCTGTCTAAGGGTTCACCATTCCTGTCCCAGCTGTGTAAGCTGCAAAAATGGGGCATCGGTAGTGCTTCAAGCAAGAAAGACAACAGAACCCTTGCAGTTATTTTCTCAACAAAAGCAGGGTGCTAGCAATTCTACTATCGTTCACAAAAACTACAGCACTGTCTTTTGTCCTGTTGTCAAACACGAACTGCCAATGCAAAGCTACCTGGAAAAATACAAAGAACAGCAAACCTAAAAGATTCTACCTGGTCATGGAAAACAGAGAAACCAGCTGTCACTGTAATATAACAATTTATTTCTAAACTTCAAACGTCTGTTTCTTTCCAACAAACGACATGTTAAACAGAGTGTCTAAAGTGCCATCATTCACTGCTAATTTACATTATAATGTGCTAATATTGTGATGTAAATCCATTATAGTTTACAAATTAAAGAAAAAACTAAAACTGTTTTTTTTAAGTAGATTGGAGACATGTTTTCATGTCTGTAATGGCACGCCATTCTAAATCCTGTCTAAGCAGTTTGGATGCTGTAATCCCTGCAGTACTGTAATTAAGTGTGAATGCGCAGTTTGGCGTACACTCCCTTGCTATTATTTCTGCCACTTTCGTGATAAAACGGGTAACAAAAGTAGTGAAATAGGCATCCCTCCACCAACAATGAAGTCAACAAAGATTCACCTACTGAAATTCACTTGTTGAAGCACATTTCAGATAAAAGAAAAATGCTTTTGTTATTTAAAATGCTCATGGCTTCTGCACTCTATTTTGGGTGCAGAAGGTTTAATTTTAAGTGCTTCTTTTCCAGAACCGCCAGTCAAATTCATTACCGCACCAGACTCCCTTAACAAACTGAGCAAACTGAGTGGCATTCACTGCGAGCGATGGAGATGCCTGACGTAATGTTTTTCAGTTTAGAACTGCCCAGGCCAGGAGCCCAGCTGCAGAAAAGCTTCTGCCATCTGGACAATTGCTTGCAGTAGTAGAATTATTTATGTTTCTAAAATTACACTCAATGAAAGCAAATTTAATGAACAATTCAAGTTTAAAAATATTGCCCTTTACCATCATGTTACATTAACTCCATTACTCCATTCAAAATGCCAGACAATGTTAACACAACATTTGCTAAAGTATTTTCCTTTTGTTTTTTGCTTTTTCATTTTAAAGTGGGCTGCTACTGTAAAGCTAGTTCAGATTTAAACAGAAACTGCTGATCTGAAGCTAGGATCTTCACTTCATCATCTCTGTTCTCTATCCTGTTAAATGTAGTATTTTATACCTGCAGGTTGCCAGTCACCAACTGCAGGTCAATGAATTAAAAAAAAACTGAAAAGAGAGAGGAACTCAATCAATAATACCAGGCTTAAGCTGAGAGAACATGAGCCTGTTTTCCTCTCTTAAGAGAAATAAAGATGGTGCTTTGTTTTCTCTGCAAGCAAAAAAACACCTGCACAAACATTAAAGATATTCAAGATATCCAAGTACCTTATTTCCTGAAGGCACGCAAAAGTATCCATTAATGTCTCATACCTTGATATTAACACACAAGGTGCTCATTAACCTTTTTAAATAAAGTGCTGCCATGCAAATTCCCCTTTTGTTCTTCTGCCCTTTAGAACCTGATGTACTGTTATCCTGTTCATCCCATCAAACATACAGCTTTTAATCATTTACCCATTTGTCTTTACTACTTATTTAATAAAAACTCTAGTGTCTAAAAAGTAACCCTCAAAATATATAAATCTTGTTAATTTTCCTGCAACAGGATCCATAAATTTAGTAATCTGTACAAAAGTAAATGTCTGTCATTTAGGATATATATTTTACTTCCAAAATGTTAAACAGCTTTCACTGAAAAAAAGCAAGTTGTTTCACTCAGTAAAAACTCTAAACTTTCAGTTGAACAACTGGAACAAATATTTTATAAACAATATATCTTCACATTTCTTTCTGGCAAATGCTGGCAACATATTCTTATGTAAATTGAAGTAAATATTCTTTAAAGCTCTCTGCTTTCTTCGCTTCAATCTTTGGGAAAAAAAACAACATGAAACAATCATCTTTGAACTCATTTGTAATCAGGTCAGATTAGAGACCCTGATTTACAAATCCCTCAGCTCCTCTCAACGCAGAGCTAAAATGCCCTGCAAGTTTAAACCACAAGCTGAAAAGCCTTCAATGCAAAACAGAAATCATTCTGGAGGTATATAATCGCATGCCTGATGTGTAGACGCTACATAAAACATCTTGAAAAGGGCTTTTTTCTTCTTTGCAAAACAAAAATCTAAATATCTGTATCTAGTTCAACTACGAAGCAGCTAAGCCACTGCTTCTTGGTGAAGTATCTGTACTTGTACCTAGATGAAATGATTAGATTTTTGTACCTTCAGTTCTTATCGTTGTTACAAAGTGTATTGCTGCATATGATGGTAAAAGCAGAATAGCTGTGACATCACAGTAACATATATGTACTCTATGGTAAACCATGATAAGAAACGTGAGAAAAAGAGGCAAAACAAAGTAAATGCATCGTACCAACATTGTAAAACCAATGGAAAACTTCAAAAATGGCAGGCATTTAGCATAGCAAACTCATATTAGGGGTCTTTAGTCTTGTTAGTCCTAAACGGACAAGTGAGCAGCTCAGACCTGAAACACAGCAAGCGTGCTACTGGGATACGCAAAGCCCAGGGCAGATCGCAGTCACAGTGTGACAGCAATTCCAAATCATCAATCTAGCAGACTTCAGTTCAACTTAATGACTTGAATCCTTTATCTGATACATTAGAAAAATCCCCAGCATTTAACCACAATCAAAGCACAGAACTAACTCTAGGCTCTCTTCTGTCATTCATTAACCCAACTGAAGCCTTTGCTGCTGCAGGAATTCACATACACCCCCCCACCACCACCACCCCCACCACCCCCTGTTTCTTTTTCCATTGCACAAGGCAATGGCAAACTGCACGGCCATAAAGTGCAATGTTTGCACAGTTTAGGGCTGTACAATTTTATTGCACAGTTAAGATTTGAGTAGAAAGCAATTGACTTCCCATTTGTTGCAGGACAGTGATTTATCCTAGCTGTAGAGGGGGTCAAGGAATCATGTCAAGGGCCATTGGTGCTATTCAGTTTGCCCCCAAGCCCCCACCCGCCTCCCTGGGTGGGCTGTAAGGTCAGAGAAACCTTGCTCAAAGGGGCAGAGGAATTAAATGTTAGCTGAGCAGCAATACGGAACACTGAGTATTCCTCGAAATTTCCTACTGAACGACTGATCTTACATGCATTATACTATAATAACAAAAATGACTACTAAAAATATGGAACAAGTCATTTGCTTTAGTTGAAGCTTTTTTATTCACTACTGTTTTCACGTCGTAACCTACAAAGGTTTAGAGAACACCCAAGTACTTTCAAGTCTTTTTCTTTTGTCCATTTCTTGACAACCTCTAAAGGACACAGGAATCAGGGGCAGTGTGCAGGCATGTGACTTTCTTTCTTCTTCCAGAACCATCTGATCAGAAACTGAATCAATACGTATGCCCACTTCTGTATGGAGTCACAGTGCATGACTCAACTTCCCGTCATGAAACCCAGAGGATCTACAAAGCACTACGAGAAGACAAGCTTCTGCAGTTCAGACTAATACACATCTTATTTTGGTCCTGAGGTCGCTGGCAAGTGGGAAAAATGTGGATTCGGTACCAAGTTAGCATGATGTTTTGTTAGGAAATGAAATGGACTAGAAGTAACTGAAAATAATTGGCACCTGCAGGGAAGTGGTGCCAAGAGAAAACCCTGCTGTTTAGCACTCGGCACTGGAAAACTCTTGAAGGGTCAAACTAAGGCGAATTGGGATTAACTGGGACCCCAAGGGCAAATCTGTTTCTTCCATTGGGAATTGGGGCTTCCACACTCACAGCTATCAAAGTACAGTTGCTGGGAGAAAAAGCAAACCTTCATAAAGGTAAAGAAGTATTAGAAAAGGGAGAGTTCAGATTAATTGCCTAAAGTAGGTTTACAGGCCTTCGTTTCCTCCTGATGTCGGAAGCGAAATAACAGTGGTGTGAAATTGCCCACTATCTCAACATCAGGAACCCCATGTCACCTGAAACTGTTCTGTAATAAAACTCTGAAGCGTAAGTGACCATTTACAAGGGAAAAATAATCACTCCGTTCCAAGAACGTAAGGAGAATGAAGTGGCAAGCAAATACCATCTGTTTTTTTAATATTTATGGTTGTGGTAAAAAAATATATATATATTCCCCTTTTTTGCAACCAAGCTTGATGAACATTTTTCAATTCCACCCGCAGCATTCGCGACACAAGCCGAGTCATGAAAACAAATCCATATTTTGAGGCCAAATCACTTTGTTATAATCTTCTTCACTGAAGTCCACTCTCCCTCTGGCATTTAGGCCCTTGCACTCATAGCCACTGAGATTCAATTAAAATCACACTGTTCAGTTTAAATTCTTTGGCCATCAAAGAGAATCAAGACTGCTGATGTAATTGGAAATGCTGGCACTAGGAGACAACACACTGACAAAAAACTTGTTACCTCACACTCCACACTGCTTCCCATTCCTTTGTTTCGATGGAACAAAAGCAGAGTTTCAGAACCCTGTCGTTCCTTCCTCAGAATTCTGCTCACCACAGTTCTGGAACCTTTCTTTCTCTTGAAACAGTAGAGAGGGAAGGCTGCTCAGAACAGGAGGTACCAGCAAGAAGGAAAGCAAAGCTTTAACTGCTCCAGACCAAATTCGGAGCCCCTGTTTCATTCTGGGGAGCTGTGGTCATTCGGAAATAACGCTTCTCTGACATTTTTGGAAGTCGTCTGCATGGGAATGATAAGCATATGGACTTCCAGGCATTAACTCTACACACTGGCCAGTGTGTTGGTCACTTTCAAAGAGGAGTGCAGGTAGACACTCCAGGCAGCCAACGGCTGTTTTCTTTATGTTACCCTCCTGGTGTCACCAGAGTGCAGGACTGTTTTCAGAAGTAATATTTACATCCGTGACAGAGAAATATTTACATTTGGGAGAGAGCGTGGTGAGAAGGGAGGGGAGGGTCAGAAGATTAATCTTAATGAGGAACTGAAGGATTAAATATCCCCATACCCTCAACCCGGATTATGCAGTTTTAATCTTTAAAAGGGAGAACAACACACAACACTCTCTTTGACACTGGGGGATGCACAGTGACTTCTGTACGCGTGTGTGTATCCAGGCAGGAGGAGAGATGAAGGTGGCCATGCGGGCTCACTCGGACAATGGAATCACACTGTGAGGAGAGGGAATTGCCAAGGAAACTTCCATTTCAGCTGACCTTCCACCAAGGCTGGGTGAGATTAATCCCAAAAATAAAAGCAGCAGAAGTGGAATTTGCTGGGGATCAAGTTGCCAATAGGATTAATTTAGGGTCAGAGTCCAGAATTTGAGAAGAACTGTAAAAGACAGCTTTAGCGGATTAAAAGTTTTTCCCACCAACTTTCTCAATTCTTTAACAGCTTCTTGGGGACTTACAAATTATACCCTGGTGAAATAACATTTAGAAGCAGGCTATGTCGGACTAGTTTTTGCTACTCCTGAAGCAGTAAGTCAGATTTATCTCTGCATATGACTGCACCTCACCCTTTGTATTAAAATTGTTCTGAGATAGCGACTGACTGCATAATTTAATTAAATGTGACACTGTTCTCCTACTAATACTCTGGATCAGAGGAAGAAAAAAAAAGATTTCATTAAAATATCTGAGACCACTTGGCTCTTAACAGTCTGGAGGGAGATACACACTTAACCGTCTGATAACCAGGCTTTCACACCTGCAAATCTCAAGGGCTTCTTGGAGATGAAAGTAGAACTTTGCAGAGTTTGTCACACCTACCCATGGAGTCTATGCAATGCTAACAGACTAAAAAGCACATCCTCCTAAATGCATCCACCTAAATCCTGTTTTCATTTATAGTGGCCAATTTATAGCACATAATAAAAACAACTATCCCCTTCAAAACCATTAAAAGACTTTCTGGATGACTACCACTTATTTGTCCATTTATCAAAGGACATATTATTCATATTAAACCAGCATTAGAAAGCCTGCTAATGAAGCCATTTGGCCCCAGTTTATTTATCTGGTAGGAGCTAACAGATCCAATCAACTCCTCCAGTCTTTCTATTATAGAAGGAAGGTATTGGTCAACAACATGGCTAGGTGTACTCCCACAATCCTTTGAGCACTAAAGTGCCTCTTTGTACCCAACTTTAAATCGACTTCCAATTTAACTTCGACTTGTGTCCCATGGTTTATGATTCACTCCTTAGGATCTGTGCTTGGGGCTGAAAGGTTGCTGATTCGAATCCCATGGCCGGCAGAGAAATCCTACTCTGTTGGGCCCCTGAGCAAGGCCCTTAACCCCAACTGCTCCAGGGGTGCCGTATAAATGGTTGACCCTATGCTAGGATCCCAAGCTTCTCTCCCTGTATGCGTGTCTCATGGAGAGCAAGTTGGGGTATGTCGAAAGACAAATTCCTTATACAAGAAAAATTGTATATGGTCAATAAAGTGATCTTATCTTATCCTAATCCTGGGTTGCTTTTGTCAGTGCCTTTAAGGACTGAATCAGGTCTCCTCATAGTCTTCTCTTTTCATGACTCAAAAAAGTAAGTTCTTGTAACCTATCAATGGAGGACAGTCCATTCAGCCTTGCTGCTTTTTTTTAAACTGATTCCAGAGCAACAAGACCTTTTATGAATTCTGATTATCATAACTGTTCATAATACTCCAAATAATTGCACAACATGAGAACACAATGCTCTTTCTCAAATCCCTTCTCACTTCTGCAGGGCAAGACAATGTAAAACAACCAAAACCCAAATGTGAAATCAGAATCAGAAACGTATTGCCATTAACTGACCTGGAAATAAGATGGTCTGACTCTTCATAATTAGGAAATTAGGAATTAAAATGGTCAGTTTTAACAGAATAAGGCTCTGTATTGCAGACTTTGATGATTTTCAACAGGATGAGAGCACGCATGCACGTTGGGTGCGGGGGACTGGGCCTTTAAAAGTGTTTTTGTAACTAAGCATTTGTGTTTCAAATTGAGGAAGCGAGACACGTCTGAGACAGAATGTGGCTCAAAACAAAAGTAACTTAAATCCCTTATCTGCATGATGGTTGATTTTCTGAAGCTTAAGTGCCTTCCATCTTAGTAGCTGCACAGGCAAAGGCCCATTCATTTCCAAATCACAAATAAATCTAGATACATCCGTTCACAGGCAGTTTCAAACTTGCACTTTCAGATCATTCAAAAAATGTTTGAAAAAGATGAGCAGAATGACATCCGTTCTTCCACACGTTTTGTCTAAGATCAGGGACACTCTGCCATTCTTAAACTCAGACTACACAGTGGCGACTGCCAAAACTGTCTTTGTGAGGTTGTTCTGTTTCATCTGTGGTGAGGCCTCTTACCTGCCAGGTCTCTGGTTTGTTTGAAATGTTCTCTAGGTGTGGTGGAGGACACTGTCAAAACTCTTTGAAAAGGGTAAAAAGAACAGGCTCATCCAGGGACAAACTGGACACTGTAACATGCGTTACTCTCCTCAGCTGTATCCCACAGCATGAATAATTAGGACAGCTAAATTAATAATCACATTATTCCTTGCGTCTAAGCAAAAGCCTTTATTCTGTTCTTATTTTACCTTAAAAGAAGCCGTCTTTCAGGCTACAGAGAGGTCAGTTTATCCTGAAAGTATACCATTATCTACTTTTTCAGCAGGCAGAACTGGTTTTTATTATGGTAAACAGGCTGTCTGTTTCCACCAGCAATCATACTCAAGTGATTCCGAAAGTCCTTTTTTCAATGACTGAAGTCAGGTAACCATTAACCATGAAGTTTAAGTTAGTACACCAAGCCAAGGACTCATTTCAGAGACACACATATGAAGCAGGCATGAAACCCGTTTCTCCAGAATGACAAAAGGCCAAATCTGAATTCTGGAGCAACTACATCTCAGTACGTCAGTACTACCATTTCACTCAGTTCTCCTAAACATAAGGAACATACAAAGCCAGCCTACTGTAAATAAATCAGGCAGAAGGAGGATAACTTATTTTCAAGATGTGGAGTCACTAGGTCAGACTGAAGCATCATGGGAAAACCAGAGCCCTTCAGGATGAGGCTAGAAGATTTTTTATATGTATGGAGGAACAAAGCTGACCCAGGGTTTATGGGTTAGAGAGTCAGCACATTTCTTGGAAACCTTACCCTAACCTATTGCTAATCAACTGAATATGGGCTAGACTGAGCTCACAGCTCCAACATTTAGAATACCAGTGGCACTAAACCACAAAATCAAAAAGTGAAGCTGTACAGCCTCTTTAAAAGTCACTATCAACACTTATGACAGGTCTGCTGCCACTGACAGAAAGGTTAAAAAAGACCACAGATTATGGGGATCTTAATTAGACTTACACCTTCGCCTGCAGAGCAGGGAAACTGTGGTGTACTGAAAAGCAGGCTTCACACTTCACTGCAGACACTGTAAGAATATAGACCTATTAATGAAGCTGTTGGCGTTGTGGTAAACAATTATAAAATCAATGACTTTCTACTCCTTTTTCTAGGGAACCTTTGGTAATGTAAACAAGGCTGACCTACCCTTGTGCTTTTAATTAGAGCAAACCTTAGCTATTATCAAGGCTATATTTTTACTTGTGCACTGCAACGGCACAGAATCATTACCACAGTCAAAAAATTTCAGGACCGAAGCTTATAGATGACATACACAGCACAGGCACTGCAAGCCTGTGGCAGTTTTACGCGCACTGCAGCGTCAATACGTGCGCTTCATAAATCCGCCTGTACCTAAATACACTAAATAAGACGTGTACCGCAAGCACAGCTTATCTGTCCAGGGAAACAAAGAGCCTGAACTTAACTCATTCAGAAATGTTTCCAACACTTTACAAAATAACGAGCACATCATTGTGCGAAGGACAACGAGTCTTCGCAGGATGAATACGCGCACAGCCTGCACGGTAAAAATGTCAATCCTATACGTTTACCTAAGCGAGGGACGTAACACTGGTCACACATGTAAAATAACACAGCACGTTACATTAACTTGGTTTCCATCAAACGAAACCACGGAATCACTGTTCTGTGCAGTAAATTAAGCCAGAGCATTTCATCCTATTCCTAAATAGCTTGGCCAAGTCCCGCACAGAGACCGCGGTACAAAAACATCTCTCCTACTGGGGGATAAAACCCATTCACCTGAGATAGATTTCAATTCCTCATGTCAGCATCCGCTAGCTGACCAAGTCCGTTTATTCTAATGGTCGCGGCACAAATCTACATCTAAATCACACAATACAAACAATGATGCTTTTGTCGTCTTTGAACGGTCGTGGACAGGCGCCTGCGAGACAGTCAAACTAAAAGGGAAAATAACATTTTAATGAGAGTGAAAGCCTTCCTTCTTACCTAAAAGCAGCAGTTTCACCTCTCTAGCGGCTTTCTCCCCATCTTCCCGGAGGTTTTTATCAATCATCTTGGATCTCTCGGCCGCCGCTTTATCTTCAGCACTTACTGTACAACCCATGGCTCCAACTGCACACACACGCAGGTACGAATAATGGTTCACAAAAAAATGTATGTATACACTTGAATACAAAAAAAAAAACAGGTGCTAAGAACTAGTCCCGCGTTATTCTGGATCCTTCACACAATCAAGAACTGGCAAATTCCTATTCTGATGACAAAACGAAGAAAAAAATAAGGTTTATCCACACATACACAAAAATCTTCGTGGGGGAAAAAAAGTTATGAAAAAATCAGAAATGCCCTTCTTTTTTCTTGTGTTTTCGGAGAAATCTTTAATTTCCTGTACGCATGTAACGCTCCATTAATCACAGTTCAGCTGGAACACGATGATTTGAGAAATAACCAAAAAGCGAAAGGTGCAAGAAGAGCAAGCAAACCACACTATTAAGCTGGTCTTCGCAATAATCAATATAAGGGGCCAGCAAGAACTTCTTTTAAAAGTCACATTAAGATTCAAAGAAGTTAAGATTTCCCCGTACAGCTTCTTGCACGCAGAGAACAAGATAGGAGGAAATGAGTAACTGTTCAACTATATTCCACCAGCTGGACAGCTATACAGAGTCAAATCAATTACCATAAAATAAGAAAAAAAAAGTCAAATTGGTACACCAACAGTTAAAAAAACCACACACATACACACCAATCCTCCTTTTCCCTTTGCTATCAAATTTCTGCAAAGCCTCCCGGCTCCGATCAGGACTCGGCAATGCAAATGAAATAATCCTCTAGTCTTGATTTATTTGCAGTATTTCTGTTGACGCCACACCCGAACCCGCTGAGAAGTTCCTCTCTGCCTGAAAAGCAAGAGAGAAAAATCTGAAGCTCCCCGCACCGCACTCTGCCTACCTCCGTCTGCACGCCCACTGGCGCTGCATCGTGGGAAGTGTAGTCTTCTGCGGAGACAAAGTCCACAGAAATTCGGTTCTGCGCATTTCAGGTTACACAATTATATTGTATTGATTTGTAAGGACAATTTGAGATTTATGCACAGACTCTGATATAAACAGTTGTCCATAAACATCAGCTATGCATTATATAGCTAATAACAGATAAGTCTATTGCTTACTCTACTTTTCCCTTGGTATACAACATACCAATGAGTTTTAAATGACTTTGGTTCCCTTTGGATCCGTTCAATTTGTGCAACTTTCACAGAAGTTCTTGCGTAGGCTAAGACACTGAGCATTAAAAAAAAAACTTGACCAAATTGCACTTCACAGTAAACAACCAGCTTCATCAATGGATGGAATAAAGACGGAGACAGGCTGTCTTTGGTTGACTAAATTAAGCCGATGTTTAATTTAGAAACTTTTCTTCGACATAATGCTGTGAAAGTAATCTTTGGTCAAATATGTTTAGCGTGGTAATTCACTCCGAGAAGCGTAGACGCTCGATTTCCCTGTGGTTTCGACGTTGGTAATTATAGTTACTATTTAAGAATTTTGCTTTCCCGTTTTTTTCGTCATATCATGTAAAACACTTTTACGAACAACCATTTGGTTTCCCTTTCCGTTTCTGGTGTTTACTTGATTTACATTTAAGCAAAGCAAAAATGCAAAATTCGGATTTGCCTTACACTGCGCGTTTCAATGCGTGGTTTTCCCTTAACTCCACAACATCAGCAAGGATGTAGGCCAGAGCACCAGCTACAGTATGTACTGAAAACCCTAAAGCGTGATGGCTCTTGTAAAGATTATTCGCCCCGTCGAACAACTGCCATGCGGCAAACAAGTTTAACACGTGAGCAGAGACAATGAGCTATAAATTACAGTAGCTCATTATATAGGTCATGGCATTTCAACAAAACAGAAAATGGCTGCAAATCAAAACTTGATAAGCGCAATGTCGAAAAAATGTTGGGATGAGGAATTCTGGTAATTATCCTTCTCACTGTTTCGCACATTAAACAGGTGACATTTACTGTAACTGTTTATTCGTTACTGTTTAAGCATCTTTCCATAAAAAGACCAACTGTACTCTTTCGGGCTAACAGAGAGGTTTGGGAAAAAACCTCAGTGAAAAAAAAAACAAGAATTCCTAATGAGTAAAAGCCTTTTGTTCATTGCTGGAAGTCTAATTACAATATTGAATTGAAACACATTATCATTTCATTCTATTAATTTAACAGTCTTCTCCTTTGCACTCTGAAATAATATAAATAACGGCAAATAAAACAATGTGTTTATTATCTTTGTATTTCCTAACTTGTATTAAAAAATAAGGCGCGTTTTGTGTCACGTTAGATTAAACTGTATTAATCATTTCGATTCCCATTTTCATTACCAAGCTCTGATAAGCGCTCACAGTCAAGTATCACAGGGCAAGCGCAGAGTATCTATCACTTTCTAACAACATTACCACTTTGTAACCTGCATTGCGACCAAAATGACATTACATCTAACTGCCGAAGGCATCCAGTAAATTAGTAGCGAACGTTCCTTGTCTAGAATGTTTATATTACTTCTGCTTCTATAAGTCTATAATTTTTTTCCAAGCATGGGAGTTACAAGAGATTCAAGACTCAATTATTATTTAATCAACTTGCAACGTCCATTACTGTGAACGGAGAGATGGCAGCTGTAGTATTGTGATTTAGTGTTACACTTTTCTTTTCAGTGGTTTATGTTCAGCCTATGTGATGCCACAGGAGATGTTGGTGAAAGCAGAGTCCAAGTATGTACCCACTTGTGGAGTTAATCTGAAGTAGTGGGCTTAATGGACCAATGGATCGGTCTTCCATGTAACCATATTGTGTTCAATATTTAGCACGCGGTAAATTTAACTCGCATACTGATCTAAACCTATTAAACACAAGCGAGTATCTGATCGGGTCATGATGTTTTTGTCCAAGGTTTTCGGTCTTCTGTGACAGTCATTATCCATTTGGGTCTGGCCGTTTTAGGCATGTTTTGTGAACCAGTAATATCTCAACAGAATTCGGAAGCGCAGATCTCATTTTCCAATGGTAGTGCACCTTTTCTGTAACGTTTAAACACCCTCGTTTATTTTAATTCATTTCGTCAGATACAATGTCAAAGTGTTCAGCCTTTTATTTATCCGGGGGCATTTCGAGTTATACCTGACTGTGAAGTACTTGCAATTAAAATACAATTAAGTTTAACACAGTTCACTAACAAAATTGCACTAACACTAACACAATCGTAAAGGACTGTAGCAACATTGGAACCTTATATAAATTGTCATGCAAAAGTTAAAATAACTACCTTGAAGTTTAGTGTGATATACTGGACGGAAAAGTAGTCACCGATAAAAAGAAAACATCTCCTCCCTTCACAGCATTTTCAAAATAAAATTATTAACAGTATGTTTTTCTTCATTAATTAGCTTTAGTAATGTGATGTCTGCTTGATCTGCTATTCTTAGTGACATGGTTTTAGCGCGCACCTTTTTGACAGCTATTTACAATAGGCTACCCTATACATATTTACTCGCTTAATCCGCTTATGCACTATACTATAATATACCTGCGTATGTCAACATCAGGACAGTAAAAACTGTGTACTGCAAAACTCAGCGTACTGCCAAGAATAGGGAAGGCCTGAACATTAATCATAATCACCGCACTCATCAGGGAGAAACTCAGCTGAAAACAGTACTTAAGCAAATAACCTACTCCGTGGCCGCCTTGATGTTTTTTCTTTCTGGGTACATTATAAAACCAGAGCTCTACCTGAGATAAAAGGATTGTTTTAACTAAATTATAGTCTTCAATCGCTATAGATTACAAGATGTGACCGTCTTCTGGAGCATAAAAGCAACTACTAAAAACTCCACCAATGTTCTTAGAAATGATATAACAATTATATTAAAAACACAATGCTTATTTTCTTGCCTTGATGGGTAAAAACAGATTAAACAGAAATATTCAAAATAAATAATATAAATTAATGTTGGTTTAAACATTTCTTTACATATCCCATTCATTTTATTTAAAAAATGAGATACTAAAGTTTGCCAAAATATCTGCCTTTTACTTCAAAGTAATACATAGTTGATAGTTCCAGCGACTATTCTACGTTTTTTAAAATATGCATTTATGCGTAAAATGTCAAGCTCTGTCACAATAAAACGAAAACTGTGGAAGTATCTTCTGGGCAATAAATAAGACAGTGAATCGAAAAAGTGCTATATAAATTGTAACTCATAAAGCATTATTTTCTCATAAGGCATACAACGAAAAAAATTGAATTTTTCATTTGCTCCACTATGTTGTTAAATTATGCTTTCTATAAATTTAAATTAACACGCAACGATAAACGAAACATTCCTGTACCACAGCGCTCTCTTGTGTTGCTGCATCAGTACTTACTGCAAGATCACCTATGAGTCCAAAGATACTTTATTAATCACGTGAAGTTAACAGCAAGAACAATTAAAGTTGTATTTGTTTAGTTAAAAAGGGGGCACGGAGACGCAGTGGTTATCATTGCTGCCTCGCAGATCTGGGGTCCTTGGTTCAATCCCTGGAGTGCCTTGTGCATGGAGTTCACATGTTCTCTCGGTGTTTGTATCGTTCTTCTCCAGGTGCTCCGGTTTCCTCCCACAGTTCAAAAACAGGTTGGCTTCTATTAAAAAAAAAACTGGCCCTGGTGTGAATGTGTGCGTGTTTGTCTGTGGCCTGCACTGGACTGGTATCCTGTCCAGAGAACATCCCGCCTTGTGCTGGGTGCTTCCCAGGATAGGCTCCGGGCCAACATGTCACTGAATTGGATAAGTGATGATGATGTGATGTTTGTATCGATAGCGTAGGTGTACTAGATTTTTTTCTTGTATATATTTCCTGGACAATCTATTTCTGCTAATGTTTTCTTTTCTGCATCGGTTCATGCAAATTTACATATATTGTGTTATTATTAATTGAAAAGACAACTCTCTACCAGTTTCGCTAGGCTGCAATAGACCGCTGTCCAGTCCATGGTCTCAGTGTAACCTTGCGTCCTGTGTTTCTGGGCCCTCTAGTCTCTAGGCTGTGTCCATACTACGACATTTCCGATAATGGAAAGATGGACTATATTACATGGAGAGTTGAAACTTAATTTCAAAACTCGAGGATTTCCTACAGATCAAAAACAATATCTAGAAATATAAATAACTCCTCCTTTAATACATCTCACTTTAAAAAACCTGTTGAATCTCTCTTGAATAATTATTTACTCTTCATTAGTAGATAGTTAAGGCATAAAGAAAGCAGTAATGAGATTTTAAGAGGTTATTACACAGAACGGACCATTAACTTCGAGAATTAGAGAAGCACAGCAGAGTCCTGGAAAGAGAAGGGTATCATAATGAAAAAAGACAAAGCCATCCTTAATGTATCCAAACAAAGTTACTTTTTCTTCCGTGTTTTCAAATGTGTTTCATGCCAACAATAAAGATCTGAAAAATCCATCATAATAGTATTGCGCCGGTTTCACTTGTACCTTTCCCTGTTCTTCTGCGTCCGCTACCGGTTTAGTGCGTTCCATTAATCGTGTTCTGCGATTGAATCATTCCTCCTCCAGTTTACCTTGTTCACGCTGTTTCACATACACGGCCTATAGTCTATATACCTCTTTCACAGTTTCACAAAAAACTACTACAATCTATCCTGTCACTACACGTCTACATTGAAGATCAGATTGCAGGTGCTTTATTTTGAAATTTTGTACTGCCGCGCACAGCCAGTTGCAGTACTGTAGTTTTACTATCGGTTACTCATATTGAATTACGCATTCTGCTTCTGTACTGTATATTGCTTCTTTACTGTCTAATGTACAGAATACGGTGTTTCATTCTGTATTCTGTTAGAGATCCCCCATTTTAGTATTGCTCTAGAGATCCTTGCAACTTTATTTTACAGTTATATATGAGTATATAATGTTCTGTTATTTATATTGGACATGTGTTCTACAAGACCTATTAAGGTTCTATTAAAATTAGTGTCCTTAACGAATTTCCGACTTTTAGATGCGCTTCATATCTTTGTAGTATTATAATTTATCGATACTGCTTACATCACTACCATATTCTTTTGTTGAAAAGTTTAATTGGAAAAAAACTTTGAACTCGATTTTTTACAAACGACAACATACATAAACATACATACAAAAAGGGTCCAAATGTTGTTGTTTTTTTTCCCTAAACTGTAACCTATACCTATATATATATGAAACGTTAACAAGACTGACCTGTTCTTTTTCATGTTGGGTTTATTAAACACCTGAAAATAAGGGTCAGAGTTGTCAAACTATCATAAACAGAAGTAACAGCTAAATCAAGGACACTCATAAAAGGTAAATAAGTACAACTGGGATGGTATTGTTTCCTGTTTTGGAAAGAGATTTATTTACATGACACCTTAACTTCTGAGAAAAGTAATGATTGGAGAGCCTAAAGTGTCAACATTACAAGTGTTTTGCAATAATTAACCTAGGACATTCATTTTATTTGTTTTACTGTGATGTCCACTCAACTGAAATCTGTGGGAATTTAGCGCATAGTGTGAATAAGATCAAGGAGCACAATGTCAGAGAAAGGAAAATACAAGATAAAATACATTGGTAAGTGAATTTTCCATCATGGCACTTTATAATCACAAATGTATTGCACTGTAATTCTGAATCACACTCCTTTGGCTAAAATACATACTGCTGCATTGCTGATCCAAAGCCGCTTTGGGGAAAAGCTTCAGACAAGTGAAAAAGTAATAACAGTAATCTAAGCTCTTGTTTACTTGGAAAGAAGCTTTATGCATCTTCTCTGTACACCCTTAGAGTGGCACACTATTGTTTGTTATTTTATGAGCTAGGGAATTTGAATCTCAGAATATTCTCAGAATATTCAAATAATGAGAAGCTTTGACCTTTGTATGATGAGCCACTGTGGGTCTGAACAGGCGTTTTGAAGGTCCGTGTGTTGAATTCAACCTTGTCTGAACAGGCTTAGCCGTGAATACTTTCACACTTAAAGAAGAATGACTTTCCAATCTATCTGTGTCTTCCAGTAGCATACACATACCCTTTCATGACCAGCTTGTTGGAATATCGATCATGTTCACTATAAACATCCTCACAATCCTAACTCCAGTATGCGAGTGTCTTCAAAATCCAGGCCTTATCTTGAACATCGTTCTAGAGGCTGAACTTATGCAGGGCTGACCAAAATTGTCAAGTGTTATAGTGAATAAATCTCTTTCAAGCTTATCAGATAAATGTCATTTTGTATTGTGCACATGAGCATAGTCGGTGTGATGAAGAGAATATTAGACAATGGTTCCAGTGCACACAACTGTAGAGCAGGGCGTTTCGAGTACTTTGATATTATTACAGTACCATTGTCTGGTTTTATGTGTGTATTTCTAAATCAGATCACAAAAAAGGCTGAATATTTTTTCAAAGCCGGCACATACCTCTAGCATTAATTAGCCACAGCTAGTCCTCTTGGCTATAAACAATTCAATATAAAAATAAGCTTCCAGCAAGCGTCTGTATTTAAGTTGATTTAAAAGTTTATTCCACTTTCTATACTTTCAGCAGAGTCATGAGCACCAAAAGCTGGATTTTCACATATTCCCCTGCAATACCATGTGTTATAGCAGATGATAGGAGGAACAATCCTGGTTTGATGTGTAACCATTTTTGTCCCCTACTGGCATGCCCTCTGCAGCCAGAGGGCACTCCTTCTCTGTCCTGTCCCTAGTTTCCTGCCTGCTGTCCTTCCGGTCCCTCTCTTTCCCTTGGGCTATATATTTCCGGGTCTTGCACTCTGCCCTCGCTCAGCATTGACGTTCGGATGTCCTGAGACCCGCCTAGCACCAGGGCGCCCCACGTCCGCTCTCTGAGGGCATAGGTTTCTATACGGCATTCCTGAACTCTTTGCACTAATGAGCATGGGCCTTTTTCCCGTCTCGCTGCTACGCATATGGGTCTTTTTCCGCTCTCCTGCTCCCCAAGGTTTGTCCCTTTGGACGTCCATGACACCTACTCAATCACACTTTCCCAATTTTTTTTTCAGAATTCACTAAAAATATCATTTAAGAAGAATTGCCAGCGACTGGCAATTTTATGTTTGGACCTTGAACCCTTAGTAAATGTTGATTTTGTTAACCTAGGACAGAAAAACTGTTAATGTAATTCTGAGTGCTTAGATTTGTACCTTGTGTAATTTTACTTTTATCATAATAGAATTCTTTTTTGCTTGGATTCGTGCCAACACGGCAATAACAGTGAGATTATTAGAATGTAAAATGTTTTATAAAGAAGAACCAAGGTTATACTTCAAAACACAGATCTAAAATGTGCCAGGTAAAATCTATCTGTTTTGACAGGTTGCAGTTGAGTTTATAAGGTAATACTGTAGATGTAAGATGTAACCATTATGTAAGATTACAAACACTATTAGGATTACCCAAACAGAAAATGTACAACATCTTTACAGTTTCAGGAAGCATTAAAGCATTAAAAAGTTTGAAAGCGCACAACAAATAAAGGAATATCAACATTAAGAGTGTTCATGTATTAGAGTGCTGATTTGTTTGATAAGCTATCAGCAGCAGTGGGGCCTGCTATATTAATTAGGTTTAGTTCAATAAACATATTGTACTGTCTATCATACCAAAGTAATGGAACCCCAAATACTACATTTTTAAAGTGCATTGAATTTCTTGAAAATTTCGGAATATAAAAGGCTATAACATAAAATAGTCAAAGTTGTTACATAACATCATGTAAACATCATAATCACCAGATTTCGAGGTCAAACATAATTTTAAACCTCATATTAACAAATGGCTTTGCTCCAAATCACATACTGTAGCCACATGTTTCCTAATCTTGAGAATATTCCTAAGTAAATAACGCTTAAACTCACTGTCACTAAAACTGGCATGAAATCTGCGCTTTCATTTTGGAATTAGTTTGAACAAAAATGTACTTCTCCAGTTTCAAATTTTGCAGATTTAGATATTTGGTTTAGTTTAGGCATAAGAGAGCTTTCTCTTGTTCCATGTTTGCCAGTTAAAATGTTAAGAAATGAAGAGTGTAAGATGAATAACTTATCAGTAATATTATTCATGAAAATCAGAGTTTTGGATTTTTGTAGTTTCACCGAATATGGACATGATAGTATTCTCCTCAACACAGACTACTGTAAATGAGAAAGTAACTTTTAATGGTTCAGTGTGCTTTACATATCATAGTTACAAGTGAACAAGGACCTAGACGTTTGTTTTAATAACTGGGGCAGTTCCAAGGAGTTTGTTCAGGTTAATGCTTTACCATAAACACTTCAGTGGTGGTGTGACAGAGAAAAACATGTCTGCAGAATGGGAAAATAAGAGGGGAACTGTGGGGTGTGGGAAGGTGTTGTGTGTGTGTGTGATTGTGTGGAGTGGAGAACCACCTGACTGCGTGATGGCACTTATGAGTGACATGCATTGCCCATGTGCTTCTCTGAAAAGCAAACACAGCATTATGGGATCTTGGAAGTGACAACTTATATATGCCTTTTCTTTCACCTACTATCTGCCATTTCCACTGAACCCAAGCTGTTGCTTTCAAAGCTGAACTCTTAACCCCATTTCCTCTTAACCCTTATAGCTATCTGCTTGTGAAGACAAAATTCATTTTACTATGTGAAATCCTCAGTGTAGTACCACTCTGGAAGCACTGATTAGCACATCAGTGAGAAATCTGATCAAGACTGAATTTGAGCACCATAAACCTGACCTTTGGATTTTCTTCATGTGCTGGTGATAGAAACAGTCTACAGAGAGGTCTGCCTTGGTCAACTTTAACAGCTCAAAAACAAGTTCAGAAAAGGTCTGGGTTACATCGATGAAGTTTGCATGTTGTGAGAGTAAAAGACACAGCAATTTGTTATTTTCCTTGCTCATATTAGTTTGGTAAGGAGGAGAAACGTAAACCGTCTGTTCATAATAGGTGTGGAAAAAACTTGTGCCCACTTTTTAAAGAAAAACCTGAAAGGAAAAAAAAGGTACCTTCCTATTGTTTTAACAAAATTTTATTCAGAATTCATTCACCCTTGTACAAGATGGATGTGGTATGAATGTTTTTGTTCTTTGCATTAGCTATAGTAAGTGCCGTGAATGTATTTATAATGAAAAGTAAAGAAATCTAGAAAAAACAAGATTAAACACTTTTAAAAATCACTACTTTTATTTTATTGTCAAACTAAAACTGTCCCTGCTGTCTATTTACACTATACAAACTAGATATGCATCAAGAATATAAAGGGTTTACTTTTTTATTAAATATATACATTATTTATAAATGCTGACATGTAAGCCCAAAATTCATACATATTGTTATTCACTCATTGCCATTTCATTATTTTAGTAGTAGACCAAAAATACAATAAGAAAACAAGAGTTTTTGTGAGAGTACCCAGTTACCCAGGCACCATTTGGCAATCAGTTTTAACAAAGTCTGCCCTGGTTCTTTAACATGGTACAGTATGTGTCTGGCAACACAATCTTACATTTTTACATGGACTTTTTTTGCACACTACCGCTCATATCATGACATAAAAACATGCCAAATTGTTCACATTGATTCTCAGATATCAAGTCAGCTAGTCCTTTCTATCAATTCCCTTTCCAGACTTAGGCTTTAACCAGCTCTTCAACCATGACATCAATCATTGCTTGCATCAATTAATAAATAGCTGACAGTCTGTTGTGGACAATGATAGTTCTAATAGATGGCATATTAAACAGCCTGGGATTAAACTTGTTAACCATAAGTAATAAACATTCCTTATCCCCTTGTTAGGAAGCCAGTACAAGTTTAGGTTACAGTACAGGAGAATAACATCAATTCACCATCCTCCTGTAACATGAATATGAAATAAACTAGTATGTAGATGAGGAAATTGTATATATTTTGTTGAAAATTAGGATTTTGAAAAAGTATCATGGTATATTTCGACGTGATACTTGAACACTGACGTGACATAATTTGAAATAAGTGCCAGTTAAAGTAAAAAAGGATGGTGCTGTAGAGACCAGACTGAAAGACTGACAGAAAAGACTAGTATAAGCATTCAGTTACTGTACGCCAGTCACTGCTCTGTAACAAAGGATATACTGTAGGGTTTCACCATTAAAACCAATGTCCAGTTGTGAACGTGTTCTTCCTAAAATGGGACTTGCAAGCTGGTGAAAGGGCATGCTTGTTTAGGTGAACCACAACTTTTGCAGTTCACAAGAACGCACTTTGAAATGCGGTGAAACTCTCAGACACACCCACCTCTATAAATTACGAAAATCAACTACTGTACATTATAAACTAAAACATCCACAAATGTGGAAATCAATAAAATACAATAAAAACAACAATAACACAACAATTTTCTTAAGTAGGACTGGGGTTAAATATAAGCAGAGCTCTGGCAGGTGAGTTCAGATAAAACAATAGTTCAGATAAAACAATAACAATGGAAAACAGAAGGAGACTGAGGACAGGATACCCTTCTTTATGTAACTTTATAATGTAGAGTTATACACCAATAATATATATTATTACAGTATAATAATAATATAAACCTTAAATAATATAACCACTTGGTTTGAATAATACAGCAATAAGAAAATGGTGTGTAAGAAATGTTTCAACATTCTGTCTTCAGTGTTGCTGCACCAAAAATGAAAAAAAAAACTTGTTTCTGAGAAGTTTGCGTTCATTTCCTGAATATGGCACTAGTTCAGTTTTGCTCTAAGAAGACAAAGGCTGTCCTTCCTAACCATTTCTTTTCTGCTGATTAAAAATAAAACTACTAAAAACTACTAAGTTTCACATTTTTCAGATTTCATTTTGTTTTCAAGCAAATATATCTAGCTCGGCGAAGAAAGCTAGCTTCTCAGCTCCTAAGCCAAAACAGAGATGGTCTATCATATAGTGTCTGAGAAATGTAACTTGTTTTTTGAGAAGCATTTCAATTTTTACAAGCATTAAAATCTGAGAAATATTGTCCATCAAACCTGACAGATAGCTTTAAATACAAAGTATAAAATGATTTACATGTGTGCAATATTTGTTCAACACTGCAAAGATTTGCAATTAATATAGTACACATTTTAAATGTATAACCGATTAATACTCAATACTAAAAATTATTTAAAATATGAAATGGCAGTTTGAATACAAGTATCCAAAGGACACTTAAAAGAAGCTTTGTTTTACTTCACTGGATTGTAATTATGAAATGAAGCTTCTAGCATTTTTTACCTCTTTCCTGATATATACTGTTTGATTCACTGTTTGTATGTAACACTAATGTAATTTTCCTGGATTTAATAATAAACGTATATAATATATAATATCTGAAATATCTCAACACTAAGTCATCTTAATTATAGTCTATACTGGATACATCAAACATGAGACAACCTTGAATTTCAACACCTGTTGAAATGAGATATTTCCCCTAAGTAAAATGTAAGTCTAAAAGCCATTTGCAAAATTCATCTTTTCCTTATATAGTATTGCTCTTATTTAACCATTAATAGCTAATTCAAAATTATTTTTTCTTTTGTTTTGACAGACCTTACTCACTGGAGTAGCTTACACCAAAGCCCACAATGATGAGACAGTTCAGAGTATATACTTTGTTTGATCAAATGTTTTAGTTTCATTGCCAAGTCAAGTCATCAGACAGACACACACTCACACCAGGGCCAGTTTTCCCAGAAGCTAATTAACTGTATGTCTTTGGGCTGCAGGAGGAAAACAGAGCATGCGAAGAAACACAGGAAGAACATCCACCCGCCACCTCAGTGCCGAAGCAGAAATGTTAACCACTGCGCCACAGTCCAAACCACAAATATGGCACAAAAATGAGACCGAGCTGCCACAAAATGTGCTTGCTACACCTATGGCAAAGCTCAAAACTCTTTGTTTTCTTGTGCTGAAAACACACAAAATGAATAAATGACAATGTACTCCAGGAAGAAGGATAAGCCATTATCACCTAAATGAGCTACATGGGCCAAACATTCATTTATGACCTTGTTCATGTTTTCTGAAAATAGAATGGCAGTCTAGGAAGCAGATGAATAGAGTACCTGGAATGCCACAGATATTGCTCCAGTACAATTGACTGCCCATTTCTTTTCTATTGCACATTATATTTCCCCAGTCCTACTTACAAAATAACTTATCATTATAGCCTTTATATAAAAATACTAAATAACACTCTACACTCCTAACATTTGTAGTGTATGCTCTGGTATTACAAAACTTAACTGTGCTCTTTCTTTGCCTCTGTACAGTACTAGCTGTAGTTCACAAGGTTCAGGGGTTAGGAAAAAGGTTAGTTCAGGGTAATTAAGGGCTACCGGGGAGAAAGGTTGCAATTTCAGCAAGCCAGCTTGAATGTCTACTTCCGTCATGTTTGCAAGGATGCACTATCCCTTTTCTGAATGTCTGTTCAGTCTCAGCTTTACTCTGTATTTTCAGGCAGGGTTACCTTTGGAATTGCTACAATGGCACCATAGATCTTCCAATGTTAAAACCACTGTTGGCTTTATTGCGTTTACCTCAGCTCCTAGCAAGTATTTGCAAGGAGTTTAGATGTCGTCACATGTGTATCAGAAATGATTAAATCGTTGGCAATTAAAAATAGAAAACTAAAACCACTGAAATGTTCCAGTGAGTGTCTTTTTTAATTTCTGTTCTAGTTTCTGTGCTGGAAGTTTTTCTCATTTGAGAATTCACAGAGCTACGCACGATTTTCAAACTACTATCTGAAGAGGCTCAACAGATGAAATGTTGTCTTTCTTTTTTCTGCTTTACAGTGTAGAAATAACCATTGTTTGTTCCTTGGTATACTGTACAACTTTACCTAGGTTCTGAATTTAAATGGTAATCACTACCTTCCCAAATCAACGAATCTCTCTTTTAATTTTTGTTTCTCACTTTAACATGAAAAAACAGAAAAGCAAGCAAAAAATAATGTTTTAGGATTCCACATATCAATTTCCCAGAGGAACTAAACTGTAGATCTGCTATCCTCTCTGCCAAATCACATCAATTAATTCTTGTGAACTTAAAGGCAATGGACTAAGAAGGGAGGTTTTCATGAAGTAAATAAAGAATTAATATAATTAAGGATTTCTAACAAGTTCAAGTCATGGATCGGGCTAATCAACCGAAGGCCCTTCACTGAGGTATGGTGGTTCTCATGTGTTGACTTTAACCCATCTGTCCAGGCACAGGACAATAATTAACTGTACACTGTGTGCTGGATCTTTCAACAGCTGAGGAAAGCTTGAAAAAGTCCAGCCCTGGTTGATATTTCCTATCCGAAGAGATGGTGCATCCTCTAAACAGTGACAAAACAGCAATAATTCTTAACTCCCCACAAATAGGGGTGGGGCCTAATGGCCACCACCAGCACTGTTGCTCCCTGTTGTCCAGTCAATAATGATGAAACTCAGGCTCATTATCATAAAGAGGACTCCCAACCCGGCAAAACAGGCAGCCTGAAAAATGAGAAGAAATAATCAATGAGTAGTGCCTAGAAGGATGTCTCAATGTGCTGTAACATATATTAAAGAGCTCTGTAAATATATAAACTGGGAGTCGTTTTAAATTGCATATCATCTATGTGTACTCTAATTTTTAGAAACACTTAAAAAAGTGTGATATCTAAGTAGAAATGTTAAAATTAAGTTAAGACAAATAACATTAATGCATGAAGCACTATTTTAGATTATACAGTATGTTGTTTGAGTGTAATTGCTACAATGGCAGAATTCATTTTGGTGAGGATGGGCAGCCTACCAGGATCTTGGGAGTGGATCGCATAGGCTCCTCGTCCTTTGGAACGATGCGGATGTAGAAGACAGCAGGGAAGATGAATATGAGGCAGGGAGCAGATGTTGCGCCTGTCAAGGAGGGAGAAAGAGAGAGAGTAAGTGGTAATGGGGACACAGAGAAGGCAAAGTTGTCTCCAAAATTCAACATTGCACTGCCCAAACACAAATTCAGACAGCAAAACTACACCTAAAACAAAAGACAAATAACACTGGGTATTAGGATAAAACCAACAGATAATCCATCATAGAGCACACAAGCAGAATATAAGCAGTAAGCCATTAGTATGTGGGGGGAATCAGAGGGGCACAGCTGAAACAAATTGTGACAGAAGGACGGAGCATCATTAAGCATGGCCGAAAGGAGACTCAGGTTGCCAGGCAACTATGAACTAAACTGAGAAATTTAGAGAAACAGCAAGGCTGACGGGCTAGAATAGAGGGCCTCTCACAGGTTCTGCAGAGCTCTGTGCTGGAATGATAAGTCTGTATCCTCCTAGGTTCAGTAAGAGACCTCCACTTTAACAATATCACTAGTTTGAAGAGATCAAAACCAGTTCTTCACATGTGAGTGAAATTAAAATGGCAGACAGAACAGAGTTCTTTCTGGCATGTTGTGTTTTGAAAGCAGCAGTCTGAGTTATTTTTACCAAGAAACATTTATTTTGTTTCACAAAAGGGCTATACTCCTACACGTGACCATTTAGTGGCATGACACTGATTTCCAGAAAGGCAAATAAGCATTTATGTAATTGCAGTAGTCTTTGGAACAGATGCTGGAAAAGGTTAGGGGCATTTTAGTGTGTGGTTAAAACAAACGCAAGCGCGCTGCTTCAGGTTTGAAGTCTCAGTAAACAGGACAGAGTGTTTATCTAGTCTGGGAGAGTTTCCTGACCTCACCTCACACCTACATGTCATTGCCAGTTTCAGAGGGCAGGCAGATGAGTTCATGCCACGTGAAGTGCAAGGCAGGTGGGGTTATCAAGCTGGTGGGCTCCGCAAAACATTTACTGAGATTTTAACTTTGTCATGACTCGATACCTGCAAGCCACAGAAGTCATCTCGGCCATTATAATACGATGTGATCAGTAATATAAATGACAAAATAAAAGCAATACATCCAGCTACAGTCCAGTCGTTCAGTTAGACACTAATTAGGACAAGAGGCTTGATTTGAAAGGGAAGCTTCTTAAGGTAATTCACCTGGCTGAGGAGAACAACAACCTGCCTGTAAGGACTGAACTGTCAGAGCCCCTTCACCCCCCCTTTAATGAAGGAATGAGGGAAGTTGCTGCTGGAAGGGCAAAGATGGGGCGGAGAGAGTGATATGAAAATGAAAGTCGGTAAGACTCAGTAAGTAAGTTTCTAAGAGAGGCAGTAAGGTAGCCGGCAGTGGGCAAGATTAGGTCTTGACCTCCTTCCGAACCTTTCTTTAAAAATCAATAGTTAAAAAAAGTTTTGTTATAGAACATTTACTGTAGATATCTTTATATATAATATTAGTAGTGATATTAAATACCTCAGGGTGTTGGGTGATAAACAACAATCCAGCAATGAACTAGATTCAAGTACAAGTGTTCATCTTAAATACAGAACGGTAAGGCATATACTACTGCTAATGAGTCCTAATGGATGTATTTTACATTGGTAGCCCATTTCTGCCTTTTTGCTTAATTTCTTCTCCTCAGTACTGGTTTTCAGGCACCAAATCAGGTCATTAGCAAGATCTGCACGAATTGAATGGAAATTTTGATTATGTTTGTTTGTAGGACTTGAGATTCTGATAAGGCCTTCAAAAGAAGGAATTTGCAACTCATGGCTCAGGCTTGGACTGGAATGATAATGACATGGAATGCAAGTTACACTTCACTCCAAGTCTGGTGGATAGCCATCTGTCACGCACAGTACAGTACATACTCTGAGGTATTTAACATAATATCAGGAGAGCCTGGGCTTTGTACCCTGACTTCTATTATCAACAGTTCCAGTTCTGAGTACCCTCAAAAGGGTCTTGCATATACTGCTGAAACATGGAGCCAGGCTACAATTTGTCACATGAAGATGTACGATTTCTACGTGCTTGTCATATGTCCTTCCCTGGAGCCATAGAAATCAGCACACATTCCTCACGGTACTGTGGTATCACCACATATACTTGTATATTCCTTATGTGGCTGTGGCACTTTTCTAAATTGCTGAGTATTATAGCAACACATGACTTTATTATGGTGCATTTCATTTTCCCACATGAAATGAGATTAACGTTTTGTGTTATATCTGTTTTTTTTGTGTTCCAGGAATATTTCCAATACTGTACATTTAGGTATATTCATCTGTCCATTCATTTTCTAACCATATCTTCCAATTCAGAGTTGGGGAGGTGCTGGAGCCTATCCCCGGCAAGCAACGGAAGCAAGGCAGGGTACATCCTAAACGGGACACGAGTCCATCACAGGGGACACACAGACACAGACACTCACACACTCACACCAGGGCCAATTTTCCCAGAAGCCAATTGACCTACCAATATATCTTTAGACAGTGAACAGCCTGAACACCTGATGAAAACCCACGCAAACACAGACAGAGCATATAAACTCCACACAGATAGCAGCCTAGGTCCAGAATTTAATCCAGGGCCCCAACACTGTGTGGCAGCTATGCTAACTACTGCACTACCATGCCACTCACTTTCATTCAGTTTAAAATGGATTAAAGCAGGACAAACAAAATCAAGGATCCATCCTTACAAAACAGGGTCCAGCAACTATTTATCCAGCAATTAATTATTAAAGTTCCCGTAAGCACGACATTTTACAGGGTTAGTTCTGCTGGAGCCCTGTGCCAGTTCAAGAGCCAGAAGGCGACCAATCAGACTCACCAATGATCCCAAAGATGCCGAGGATGTTGGGTGCAAATATGACGAGCATGTTGATGAGCGTGAGCAGGCACACGGCAATGATGACGTGGCGCAGCCAGTTAAAGGTCTTGTTGGGAAACAGCATCTGCTGAATAGCTCGCCGCACCTGCAGGGTACAGAGTAAATCACTGGGCCTGGAGAGGGAGGAGTGACAGCAGGCCAGCAAGCACAGCTGAGGCATTGAGGCACCTACACTACCATCCCAAAAATCATGTACCAATAAATGGCACATAATATCCAAAGATGTTTTTATTAACTCTACACGGTACTCTGGCCAAGCAGTTCCTATAGCAATTCCTGAAGAATAGCATGCACATTTTTAAACTCAGTGCTGAAAGTTTTGATGATCAAATACGTTGTTTTATTTCCCAAAACCTCTTTTCATAAATCTCCATTAACATGGCACAGCAATGATGTTTTTAGTTTACTTTTTGGTGACTAAAGTACACTGCGTGTAGTTTTTGTCCTTTGATTTCCAGATTAACACCACACCTGTAAGTGTGGGAAAGAAGTCTTGACGATGGGACCTGAGCTAAGTTAAAGCCCTTGTTGGCTGAAGGCCCAGGTGTCCCACTCACCGGGAACAGGACGATAGGCACAGTTAGAGTGACGGCAGTGAGCACAGCCAGCCTCACACACAGAATCAGCGTGTCATAGGGGTCAATGCGGCTGTAGGTGTGCAGCAGCTCAGCTTCCACATTACCTGCAGAGAGACAGACAGTGTGTCTTGAACAGAAATGACTATTCCTGTTACGAGTATTCAGGTATTTGTCAAAGGCACTGACAAAGTCAACCCAGCTGACTTCACAATGAACAGTGAAAAAGTGCCTCTAGAACTAGTACCCCAATTTCGAGCACAATGAGAGGAATACTATACATAAAAACTCAACTCTCTCTGTAAGACAGGTGAATTCAACGTTACAGAAAATATATGGTATTTTTAATCATGAGCCTGAATTACAAGGTTCATACATACAACAACCAGAGTAGTATTAGGAAGTGAGCACCAGGTGGTGCTGTAACATTATATTTCCTTTTCTTTCAGGCCACAGGCAAGAGGGAAATAATAAAAAGTAAGAGAACAGTGAAGTTCACAAAAAGTCCCTTGACACTTTTCTGAAATCTTTTTATTTTAACTGTTTAAACTACAGTGAGGTGAATCTGTCGCTGTCCACTCCGTAAAAGACAAAATATTTGGCCAATGCCTACCCTCACAAAAACACAGTCCCTCATTTCTAAACAGCGGTGCAATTTGAATTCGACCATGTTGGGCAAAAGTAGAAGGGACCCTCCCTCAGGAATAAGGAAAAAGTAAGTGTGACTTCTGCGTGCCGAAGCAAAGAGAGCTATCCCTGAAGGCACTGGGCTGGGGCCTCTGGCACACTGCCTGACTAATGCAGGAGAAACCTCACCATAGAAAGTCAGGTATCCGAACAGAGCTGCTAGGAAGTACATGGTGTACATGACAGCAATGGAGATGTTAGAGACGCGTTGCATTTTCCTCTTGCTGGGGCTGAAATTAGAAAAGATGGGCATGGAAACAACGAGAGAGAAAATAACACAGCGCGTCCAGACTCGCACACTTGGAGAAAAGGAATGTGACCCAGGAGGAAGCAACACAAATCCCTGAAATATCAACATTTTAATCTGGTATTGTTGCTTCTTTGGAAAGACACTACTTCTGGATTTAAAGGGTTATTTTTTTAAATTATAACACAAATAATTTATCTAGTCAAATATTAGGCCAAGGGAGCTAAGAGTTGCTTGGCAACCACTCTATACAACCAATTCCGGCATGGAGAGTTGGTTGAGTAATTGCGGTGAATTGCTTTGTGTGTTTTAGCTTTGATAATGGCCTGGCACTGCATTACCAATCTGAAGGAGCCCTGCAATTGAGAAGCTAAAGAATGTAACGCATGATCAAAACACTACAGACACAAAAGAGTAAAGCTTTGCAGGTGGAGAGGACTTGACACTATACTGTAAATCAGTGAGACTTTAATTAAACTACTCTTAGAAATTCAGTTTCAGATTTTGGATAGTGGAAGCAATTAGCGTCAACCCTGTATGAGAAACTGGGATTCTGATTTTTCCTCAGTTAGGTCTACCGTTCCAGGATGGAATTTAAACAGTGGGTACATACATCACTGACATTTTAAACCAAGCTGAAAGAGAGATCTGTTTGCAACATTTCTTGGACACAGATACACATAAATGAGAATAATGACAATGAAACTTGAGTACAGGAACAGGGTTAAAAAGTACATGGTTGGGTAAATTAAGGGTTCAATAATTGTAATTATTGAAAAGCTTTGTTAGAACAAAAAAATAGAAAGTATGGGGTCCTGCAGAACCACGATTAAAAAAGTGCTGCACTAGACAGACACTACATAAGTCTACTGTTTCAACCACACATACTTGCGAAGTTCAGTGTAGATAGGCAGAACCTCTGGGTGGCACACAAAGGCAAACGCCAGGATTGGTATGGTATAGGCCGTCTGGAACAAAGACATAGCATAACATAAGGTAAAAGACATTACAATGCACAACCTTTAAAACCTTTTCATGTTTTAAAAAAATGTACATTCATAAAACCAGGATGTTCATTACATTAATGGCATGTAATGAATAGAATGCACACCTAGACTTCAGTGCTTAAAAATTTAAAGTAAAAAATCTCATGTTGTCCTTTGCTATTGTGTCACTGTCGCACACTATTTTCTCTTTCATGTGTTTAATGCTCCACTTTAAAATTACAATACAGTACAGCCACAGGCTTGACATTTACAGCATTTATTATTTCTTGCTGCTTTGTGTGTATTACAGTTAGTATGAGTAATCATTCTCAAGTGTTAACTGAATTCAGATAATTGCAGGATTCACATTTTAGAAATTCTGCATGTGTGTTCCTATCAAATTCACTTGTTTTGTTTCCATATTTTGGAAATAGTGACTTTTGAGGAAATCATACTCTCATATTCTCATAAAAGAGAACTGTCAAATACTACTTTCAGGAAATCAAACTGTAAAAGGTAACCAAAAGAAACCATAAAGCATCAACATATCAGCATAATGCAGATAAAAAACATCGGGGCTTGGTGTCATGTTCACATTGCAGGTGTTTGGACAAGAAATTTCAGTCTTCAGTGAGTTAGACATAGACTTCCGCAGAGAACAATGGTCCAATTATATGATAACAAAAAGGCAAGAAATAAATGCATAATTAGGTTTCAAACCTTTTCTGAAAAATCTGCTTCATAGATACTCACTGTGCTCACATAATGAGGTCTTAAAAACATAATTCTAAGATAACTAGAATGATGGTAATACCAGCTCAGTTAAACTTGTCTGGAACCATTAGTCAGAGATGACTGCGGGAGGTGGAGGGGTTGACATACTGAGCAATCAATTACCCAAATTAGATGTCTGCGGATTTTCCTCTTACTTGCTTTTCCTCTGGTATTTGCCAACAAACTAGTAATGAATTTGAAACAATAGGAGAACCAATGCCAGACAATTAAGCCCCACCTTCAAAATTGCTCACTGGACCCAAATAATAGATAGCAGAAATGCTGATGATCTTCTTTACAAAATATAGATGGGGCTTTGTGTTCATTGGCTAATCTACTCAGACACAGAACTGCAGCTTGCTAGTAAGCGGCTTTTACTAGAAGTGAGGGTTCTTGCTCCCCTAATTGGAGGGTTGCAAGTTCAAATCCCTAGTATGGTACAGCTGTTGTGCGTGTGTCTGTAATTCCACAGATGTCCTCTGTAAAATAGTCAGCTGTAAGAATGAGCACAACTCTTAGCTTTGAAAATACAGAGGTTCAATGTGAAGGGCACAATTACCATCCGTAAGGTAGAGAGAGGTGCTGGCTGCTTCACTGTACCTGGGAGTTGAGGGTGAACATACGAGGGCTGCAGTCATGCTCTACTGTCTCTTGACTGTGGCCATTCAGGTAGCCACTGGAGTGATCCAGACTTGTGCTTGTGTTAAAAACCTCTGTGGCGTTATGTTTATAGTCATAAAAGGGGCATGGTATCTGGAACTTCTTATAGATGACCTGCAGGCAATCAATAATGTTAAAAAACATTGTTTTCCATCACTTACATGTTACCAGCAGCACCATTGCAGACATGCTTTGCAGAGAAAACATAAGGAGATAAGGGTAACTGATAAAAACTATAATTCCGTCAAAAAACCTCACCACAGCTCTTTCAGCAATTATATTTAAGAATAAGAGCAAACACAGATCTAAAACAAAGGCACAGAATCAAAATGTTTGCTGCCTTTTCAAGCTTTTTAAAAAATCCATCATGTGTCCAAGTGTGATACGTACTGTAAAAGAACATGTTATTGCTTTAAATTTCAATATGCCTGTGAATTCTAAGACCAAAGTGGACTGCTTTATAGATAAGTAGCTTTAAAATGTGTTTTTACAGCATGAAGCTATGACAGGTAGCACTTACCACAATGAGAAAAAACACCATACAGCTTAGTGAGAACCCACTGGTGTAGCCCAGGTAGCCTGTAGTTGAAAAAACAGCACCAGTTTGATATAAAGAAAAATATATTTGCTTCATCTGCTTGGACTATCAGAACATTTTTATGGTGAGGTCAAACTGCTCTATTTTTGGCAACATAACATAAAGAAACAATGCTTACTTGTTGTGTACTTTAAACAAAATAACAAAATTAAACACAATTTTTGCATTACTTTAGGGACAATACTTTTTGGGGTCCTAAGGTATATATTTCTAAAGTATTTATAGACTGATAGATTAACTGAATTTTAGTATCAAAAGCATAATCTTGACCACAGTTTGAGCCAGAACCTTAGGGATATATAATCATTTTTATAACAGTTTATAACAGCAATAACAACATACTGTATAAATAATAGGTTTATTCCATGCTGAAAAAAAGAAGAAAGAGAACACAACGTTTCGGCCGTGGAGCCTTCTTAAGGCTCCACGGCCGAAACGTTGTGTTCTCTTTCTTCTTTTTTTCAGCATGGAATAAACCTATTACTTGTTCCTTTGCAGCCTACGCATGCTGACGCAGCTACCCACCTGAACTACTGTATAAATAGATTGTTTATAGACAGTTATAAAGCAGATTGAAAGTGTGACCAGAATGTATCTTATTACTGTGGTACAGTATATACATATTAAATATATGTGTATATATAGATCACATATATTTATGTCTGAACTATTATCTGAACTATTATCTGTCTGAACTATTATCGCACTACTCCCCACCTCGCAACCTCCGCTCTTCAAATTCTGCCCTCCTTACTGTCCCCCAAACCCGTCTACATTGTATGGGTGACAGGGCCTTCTCCTGCTATGCCCCCAAGCTCTGGAACTCTTTGCCCAAAGATATCAGAGAGTCACCTTCTCTAAACTCCTTCAAATCCAGACTCAAAACCTTCTTCTTCAGAAAAGCCTTTACTTAACTGGTTCCATTCTTCACCCCTCTGCTCTTCTTAGCACCACCTTCCACGGTCTCATCTATTGTCATTGTTGTATTGTTGTAATTGTAATTGTGTCTTATCTTGTGTATTCTTCTTATTTATTGTTATTGTCATCCTGTTAAGCGCTTTGAGAAGCCACCTTTAAAGGCGCTATATAAAATAAAGTTTATTATTATTATTATTATTATTATTATTATTATTAATATATTTTTAAATAGGATTGCCAAGGATCCTTCCAAGTGTGGAAAGGCAGTGAATCTATGAAAGTCCTAGATAATAAAGGCAAATTTAGGATCACAGCCTTTCCAGTCACTACACTGTTTTTGTGTCAGTTGAACTGAAAGACATTGGATTTACCATGTAACCAGTAAAACTGAAACATGAGTCTGAGGCTCAAAGTGTCTCTGTGTCCAATCAAGATACAGAGATTACGTCACAGTTTCCACAATGGGAGCGCCACTTCTTCACTAACCACACAGACTAGTCCAGATGTTTAAGTAATGCACGAATACTTCCTGAAACACAAGATTAATTAATGGAGCACATGGTATGCACCATTAATAGTCTGAACTTGGATGGCTTCTCTGAGAATGATTAGCCCTTTCTCCATTACACTCAAGAAGACAGATTTTTTTTATGTTTCAAGCATGCACTGGAGCTCAAGATTCCCAGAAGACTCCTACAAAACATTTCTTGGTAAAGTGGTCTAATTTAACTTCACGTTTACAGGTTTTATCTGAATGTTTTTTTCGTTTCAGAGTTAGTTTGACACTTTCGGTATATTGGGAATCCTGAACAATACTGTCCAGAGAAAGACAGGTATTTGAAGAAAGCAGCATTACTATACTTCAGAAGCAGAATGAGAGGTACATCTGCATCAGAGGGTGATGATGTATATTTGAGAGAGACTTCATTTGTCAGGAAAGTGTGCAATACAGTACATACTGTACTTTCATGGGGTGTAGCCATTAACTCAAAGAATCCCACTTTGTATAAGGCATTTGTTTTTTTATGCATGTATTGTGCTTCATTAATGAAAATGTTCAGTATAGTAGGAGACAAAAAAATATATCAATACAGAATTTGCCTTCAGAGCAAACTGGAGGGTAAGTGGAGTATGTTCAATTAATTAGAGGCCTGTGTTAGGTTGAGACAAACATAGGAGGATGGCAATATTCCTGACTGCAAAACATGTTTAAAATGAGGCACAAGAGAACTCCTACTCTGTCTCTGTGCCAGTAATCCTTCAGTAGAGATTACACTCTACACAGAAACCATGGTTCTTCTTGAAAGGAACAATACCCAAGAATGACACTAGAGCAAAAATCTAGTTTTCTAAGCACAGCACTGTGTGTTACTTTAAGCAATGCTACATGTCCATTAAAGCCCACTGATTTATTTTCAATTTCTTTGACTAGAACCTAAGATGCAGGACACCACAGAGATCTGTGGGCAGATCTTCAAGAATGGTATGCTTCAATACAAGTTCAGAAAGCAGGAATGACAAGAATGATTGCGGTTAAGGCAATTAAACTACTCATTTAAGAAGACCGCAAAGTTGTTAGATATCATAATTCAGGAAGGGATGATTTTTACTTGCACGTCTTACATTATTGCCTTTAGTGGTGTGTGTAAGTCTGGAATGTACATCTGAAAGGCAACAAAACTGGCTACCTCAACTACAAACACAAGTACCACAGCACAACACTGCAGATTCCTAGCAGCCTCGTTACTCCTTTGCTCCTCTACATATCCATCCTTTTTCCTACTGTTTAATCCAATACAGGGTCGCAGGGTCAGACACACCCTGGAAGACACGCCAGTCCATCACAGAACAGACACATAGAGACACACACTCACACTAGGGCCCATATTCCCATTAGCCAATTAACCTACCAGTATGTGCTTGGACTGTGGAAGGAAACTGAAACACCCAGAGGAAATCCATGCAAACACGGGGAGAACATACAAGCTCCACACAGATGAGCACTGCGCCATCATTTTGGCCTCCTCTACACTGTAACTGCAACTGTAATACTGAATGTCAGAAATTGTCATGTCTTTTAGGTCTGTCCTGTGGAAAATCACCTAATTGCTTGCTGTGTGTGAACACTACAAAACATAACAAATTGTCCCCTAAAATATATTTTCATTATGAGAAAAGCAGCATGTACTGTATTTATTTGAAGTAGGTAGCTACATCAGCATGCGTAGGCTTCAAAGGAACAAGTAAAGGTTTATTCCAAGCTGAAAAGAGAAGAGAAGAGACACAACACTTGGGCCGTGGAGCCTTACATTCTGTATATGGCTATAAACACTGCAGGGACCTACAATGGAATTTGTGTGTTTTCTTCTCTTTTCAGCATGGAATGTATTTATTTAGTCATATGCCACAGTTCACACTGACTCCAAAGCAGCTGTGAGGTTAGATTAAAGGTGAAATATGGAGACATCCTTTTTAAGCCTGAACATGTACTCCAACATACTGTACAAGCAAGGCTTCCTGAATCATGGTAGTTCAAACCAGAAACTCACCTAGCTGCTTCATGAGAGCCAGAGGCAGGATGACACAGACAGACACCAGGATGACCAGGTAGTTGCCATTCACGTACCACTCCCTAGAAGAACAAAAGACTGTTGTCAGCAAGCAAGCATAAAGCCAATCCCGACTTCAGCACAAGGAAAGTCTCCAGCTCTTTTTCCACAATAGACTTGAACTGCAATTTTCATTCTTTTCTCTGTGTTCAAAACCATGTAATTATTCCCTTTATCGTGCCTAAGCAAACCTTCCTGCACGGAATTCTTATTCCCTAATCTTTTAAAAACACATCAATTTTTGTACAATTCGTATTTTGTTACGCCACTTTTTATGTCTGTCTCCCTTTCCTTTAGTTTGACTTTTTATTGTGAGGGAAGATTTGGGGAGGATGTGGAAAATTTGAAATTTTCCATTTACCTTTTCACAACTTATCCTCAATTTATACGCAGCAACAATTGACATGTCTGTCACATTATTTTAATATAATGTACATTATGCATTCTGTATTTTTGTTGGTGTACAATTTAATAACGACACTTTATAGAATAGTAGTGTTCATTACATTAGAAGGTATTGCCCATTATAATCCCTTCTGTAATTTATGAAAAGTTGTGTGCCTTAAAAAAAGAACAATACAAATACACATTTTCAGGAATTACTCCTGTGACAGGTACACTGCTCTGAATGTCATGTAAACAAAGTTTAGTGTAAGACTACTTTCTACTATTGCTCAGAAAAAGGAAAATTAAAAAAAGTCACTATCGCACCAGTGAGGTGGAGGATGACCCAGGGTAAACTACACAGAGAAATTTTAAGAAGAAATCAACATGGGGCAAGTTACACCTGACAATAACTACGTTAGGATCTCCAGCTAAACTGCTCACAAAGCAAAATTGTTAAGAAGACATAAAATATAAAAAATAAAAACATTGATTGGCAGATATCATTAAATGTTTATCGAAAATATTGGATGTAGATTTTATTTACAGCAAATAATAATATTTCTATGAGGACCACAAACTACAGGCTGCACATTTCACTATTACAATCTTCTGGAAAATCTAAATCCGCTGTTTATCAATGTTTTAATCCCGCCAAGAATCTGCTCTAAGGTAAATCAGAAAATGAAAAGATTAAATCAATGAATTCCTTCATTTAAACCTTTATCTTTTTTTTCAGCTACTGTCTGGTTTAGAACAATGGAAAAGACTGTCTATTAAAGACACAACAGCTGTAGCTCCACATCTCAGCAGGTAAAGGAAAATGTGTTAAAGAGCTGGTTTCAATCTGTGATCTGTGATCTGTGATCTCTAGCAACCTAGACACAAAAAGTAGTGATTGGAAACCACCAATCAACCCCCCTAATCAAGCTTAGGGTAGACTTCAGCTAAGAATAGTGAAGCTCCATTGTTAGTCTCAGCTACTCTATCAAAATATCCACCAGACAATTGCAAAAGCGATCTATAATACTGATGTGTGTACTAAGATGTGCTGCTTTGTTAGAACAAGTAAAATCTTAAAACACTTTATTTTACAAGACTTAGCAGACTGCAAATTAGTACCGCAAAGTGACTGTGAATCATAATCTCTAATTACTCATGGAGCAAAAAACTCTCATCTGTTCAATGCGCTTTCATTAAACTCAATTTAAGCATCAGTGGGAAAAAAAAATTAATTAACTTGCCATGGCATCTGTTCTACTGTCTTCTGCAAACCTGCTGCCAGATCATAGATTAAGAAGTGCACAGTGCTAACATCAGCCTTCTTTTAAAAGACAAATTTGATATGCTTCCTAGAGCACTTTTCAGTCTTTAAGTAATCAATAATGAAATAATCTTCAAGTAATCTTCAAAACACCTAGATCATAAGTGGCCTGTACAATGTGCCACCAAATGAAGTTTTTAATGACAGTTCACAAGAAATCAAATAGCCTCAGCTGGTCTAATTTGTAATCATTCCTTTTCACCCTTGCATTCATCTCTTGCATCCCATCTCCACCCCATCTCCACCTTAGCAGCAAACCCCTTGGTCACTCCTCACTCCACACAAGGGTCCCAGGTTCATTTACCTACGGCCAAGAGATTAGCCCTGGCACATGGGATGTGTCAATTTACTACAACTAAAACACACAAAAAATATTTTTAATACACTTAATTCTTGGGTGTTGCTATTCCTAGTTATTACTCATTTGGTAATAGCATGCACCAAACTCTTATCAAAGTCCCATTTCTTAGAAATTCAGTCAAACAGACAAACAGACACACTACCAAATAATAAGGTACTCTGTCTGCCTTTCTTGACCGCTGGTCACAACATGGTGTGTTTGGCAGACTTACACTTTCCGAGTCAGACCTATAAATTTGCCTTTTGACAGTTTACCAATCCTTTGGAGGAATTAATGAAACCTCTTTGTTTAAATGTCGACATTCTTTCAAAGGTATTTCCAGTTGAGAGAAATGGACATGGGAGCACAACAGAGAACAACAGCGTTATTCCCCAAACTATAAATCATGGCAGCAGAAAAGATTTTGCTGCTTAGTATTATTCTCCTACTGTTAAAAGAAACAGGAAGAAAAAAGCTGCCTAATCTAGCTCTTTGTAATATAGCGCAGAAGTCTGTCACAGACTAAATGTAAAATGTTCTGAAAGACCCAGATGCTATCAAGATACAAAATTTAATAAGGCAGAAAATAGTGTCTCTTGACTGAGATCTTTAACCAGTCCATTTAGCACGATAAATATTGATATCTTATTGATTGATCATTGATATCAATTGCAGTTCCAGGAACTGAGAAATGGAGGAAACATAGAACCAGCCTGGTGTAGACTTAGATGTCCATTGGTCTCTCACTACCTAAATACCAGGGTATCACTGGACCATTCAGACAGATACTGTAGGTTTGGTGTTGTTTTTTCTCATTAAACCAGAGTACAAAGGCTTCTCAAGGCTACAGTTAGTCCTCCAAAATAACAAATGAAATGAGATCATTCACAATTGTTTCTTTTGTTATTTTTTAAAGATTCTGAATTGCTGTCTGTGTGGAGTTTCTATGTTCTCTTTGTGTTCATGTGAATTTCCTCCAGGTGCTCCAGTTTACTCCCACAATCCAAAGACATAGTACTGTAACTCATAGATCACTGGCTTCTGGGAAAATTAGCCCTAGCTTGAATATGTCCTTGTTAGTGTCGATTTGGCCTGCATCCAGGGTGTATCCTGCCTTGCTTCCATCACTTGCCAGGATAGGCCCCAGCTCTCTCTGTGACACTCTGTTTGGACAAAGCAGTTAGAAAATGGATGGAGAGATGGAAATTGATAGAAATTAACTGAAAATCATGGTTTGGTCAGCCCTGGTTTGACCTCTAAGGAAAACCAGGTCAATGCTGTAAATGGTGCTTGTCGACAAATAGGTTGCACAATTCCCACTGAACCACAATTTCCAAGCCAATTTCCCAGTATGTTCACTGGGGACACTGCTGTAGGAGGTGCCATCCTTCAGTTTATATGTTAACCCTGACTACTTTGTCATTACGACTCCACTGATTACACAAATAAGGGTGTTAACCTTGGCATCCTGGTTAAGCGTCAGGGTTTGAATATTCTGACCACCATGAATTGGTGAAGCAATGCCTCATTTATCTACCTAGTTTGAAGTGCATTGGGTTGTCTGCTATGTAATGGCTGTTGCATATTGAAGATGAAATGGGTTTCCTCCTATGTAAAGCACTTTGTGATGAAAAGCGCTATAGAAATTTAATTATTTCCACACCTTCAGATTTTGTTCTTAAAATAGGCCTTTAAATGTGTGACTCATAAAACATTTGTCTTACATATGTTCTCAGAGTCACCAAACAATCTGGCACTTTAGTATTTACAGTATAGTTTTTCCTTCAGTATGAGCAAACACATTAACTGCTGTGTCTCAGGAAAAGGGAGGTAACACTGACCTCAGAAATCCTACATCTCCCAGAGCTCTTTCTCTTCCAACTAAGTACAGTGTGCAGAACAGACTGAGTAGACACACTGAGTAAACATAACAGAATGCAAAAAAAGCTCAATCTTAATACGATTAAAAAACAAAATCATGTCCTAGTTCAAAGTTCCAAAATGGATAAAGGGAATCCAGAATATCAAAATAATATTTTCATTATAAAAAAATGCTTACTATGTCTGTCTTCTTCATTAGTAAATGTCTTTGACTTTTGACTATAGTTTTTAAAATGGTGCTGGTCTTTATACATCTTCCACTGACAAATTCCATTGATAAATTTTGACAAAGAGAACCATATGTTTAGCCTAATCAGCCCGACTATTACTAAAGCATAGTTAATAGGAAAAGTAAATGTCATAAAAGATTACTTTAAACATAAACTAATGGTGTTATGTGCTCTGACAACAGTTAAAGTAGGCTCAGATGAAACACTGGCAGTTTAAACAGACATTGTTGCACTAGTTTGGGACACTTCTAAGCCCACCTTAGACAAAGTCCACTGAAAGTCGACTCAAGACATTGTTGCTGTTGACCTTTTAACCCAATTGTGGTCTGATCTTAAAGAGGCATCCAGTTTTGCAGAAAATGCCTGCAGACAGGCTCTGGACTCAGGTCACGTCAGGCCAGCTCTCCAGGGCTGTCTGGAGCAGATCTACACCATCTAATTCTTACACTCACTGAAAAGATTTATAGAGAGACTTACAGCCAGTTTTCTGTGAGGGCTATAGCACAAGCCAAGGAGGCAGCACTCAGTCTGGCTGCTTTAAAATGGTTGTTTAACCTCTCTCTATTCAAACATGGACCTCCTAACAAAGAGCTTCCAGTCTTCAAGATACTTTCCTTTTCTAGGACGTCGCTCCAGTGTTGCGACTTCAGACTGTCTGACAACCCTTTCCTTTTCTGGGGGGGACCTCCCTCACATCACAACTTTTGGGATTTCTGGGGGAGGGGGAAGGGGGTGCCTCTATGCATTTTCATTTTCCTTCGAGCAAAAAACGCATGACCTGAAAAAAAAACCAAGCAAATGTGTTGTCTGCCACCTGGCAATTGCCCAGAAAATTCCTTTTGCTTCTGAAATATGCCATATCCTCCACCATGGTCAAGCCTAACTCTAGACAGACAAGCTGCTAACCCCTTTCTGTAAGTGTATTTTTTGCTGTCATTTTTAATAACTATCTGCGTTTTTATTTTCTGGAACAGCAAAAAAAAAACTTTGTATCTCATACCAGTCAGGCAGGCTGACAGACATTGTAAACTACACGACATTATAATTGCTAATAAAAAACAGACTGAAATAAAAACAAACACATTGTAAGGATTAGTAGTTAAAAACAAGGAGAGACTGACAGGACACTGGAGTCTGCAGAGTTTTTATTTCTAGATTTCATTTCAGTTTCCTGACAAACCCACAGGGTCAAAGAAATGAAAACTAATATTATTATTTTAGAAAATAAATAATGCTGTGGAAGAAATTATATTGTATTCTGTAAAAAAAGTGAAGGGTCATGTAATCTGGGGTCATATTAAAAATTAATACTAAATCCCAAATCCCCAAAATACTAAAAATCCAGTTATAGGTGACTTACTGTCTAATCATTTTGGTCAGAGGAACAGAGTTACCCAAGAGGGTTAACAAGGGTATAAAACAACTTTAATGTAAAGAAAGGCAAAGATGCTGCCTCTGATGACATGCTCTTTGCTATCCTCAGAATCCCTTTTGACTGACACAAGAAACCAAACACAGACAAATTAGGGGATGACTACAAAAAGAGCTCTATATATATAGATACACGTGGCTGACTGCCCCTACTGTATCCAATAAACATAGCCCTTCTATGTCAAAGTGAGGCCTGTATATGAAATTACTCTCCCTCTGCCTTCTGTGACCACTAAGTTCACAAAGTCTCAGTCAATGGTTGTTTTTTTTATCCAGAACAACACAGCAGCCTTTTTTTTAAAGTAGCGAGAGACTCCTCAAAGTAGCCTGTATTCCACATGTAGTGTGTCTTCATATGAATTCATATGAAAAAGCAATGTGTTTTGAAAACAAGAATCAGGAAATGCTCTGAAAATATGTATTTACAGAAATTTAAATGACCATAAATGCATCACTCCAGCTTCCTTTGCAACTCTTCTATGTTGTAGCTACTGTACTTCAAACATGATTCAAAACACAATGCGCAAAATTGTTTGTTTTTAAATGAAGTCACATAAAACACTCTAAGCAACGTGACTGGATTGATTAGGTAAACGGTCAGTACCAGTCAAGATTTGAAATACAAAATTTCAGAATCATTACCATTATTTACAATATGTACAACATAAGATACTACAAGGTAAAATGACTAAAACCCCTGTATGTTACAATTAATTAATATGCTAAAAAAGAGATCTGTGCAGCCATTTGCAATTGTGTTTCCACACCTCTAGAACCAACAAAACTGTCCATTTCAGGAGGATAACCAGGAAGAGGCCAATAACCAGGTCATTTCTGTACAGTACATATCCTCTATCCTGTAGACTCTTCATGGCTCATTAGCCAAGAGAAGCTCCAAAAAAGCTCCACTATGTGAGTAAGGTAGACATCACACCACTTGAGTGTCTTGCTGTAAAAGAGTACAAACATCTTGTACTGTGACAATGGTTCCCAATTTTCTACTTGAAACAGAACTGCTATTCCGAAGTCCATCAGCCTGATGGTTTTGCAGTTCCATTACCAGTAATCTGTTGCTGGATTTGACTGTGAATTACCTTTCCCTCAATATCTATGGACATCCCCAGACTCTCAGAAACATTCCCAGATGCCTTGATCCCACTTTATGCTGACACCAAACTCAGGTGCCACCCGCCTTTCAGAATGGCCTACCTTCATCATACCACTTGCTCTCTATGGCATAGAAAGAAATACATTTTTAAATATCCTTTGTGGAATGACAAATGGTCATGAAATCCATTTTAAACACTGCTTTTTTCCTACTAACAGACACCAATTCCTGAAAAGGAAATCTACCTCATTCCAAGACCTTTGCACATTATCAAGACAATTAGACAGAACTAAATATGTGACCATTAGCCAGTTATCACTATCTCTAGACTCAATAGTATTTCTGTAATCCTGCTAAGCGCTTTATTTTGTTTTTGATGGTTAGAATCGAGATCACAATGTGAAAAGCACTTGTATGTATACACACACATCCCACCACCGCCTGACTGGAAACCAAGTTCTTTAAGACATTCTTACGCCAGGAGCCAAAAACATATATTTGAGACAGAACAGACAAAGCATTTAGGACAAGCAAAAGATGGACAGTTTCCCATTGCTTGTGGCTCGCGTTGTACACTGACCTGCAGTCACGAGTGTAACCATCCACTTCATAACTCCCAGTTTAAGTGCTGCTGTCAGTTTGGAAACACTCCGCATGACAACGCTGTTGTTATGAACGGTTGTCAGCACACCAGGGGCTCCACCATGCCAACAATGTCAGACATCCTCTCCCTCTCTGACCAATAGTGGTGCCTGAATGCTCACCCACCTTCTCTGCAGAGTTTATCTGTTTCCTAATGGGAGCCAAGGACACAGCTGTGTTCTAAAAACCAGTAGCTGAGAATGCAGCTGTGAAGACTACCAGACCAGACCCTGTTACCAGAGTTAGAATGGCTGATATGGTGCCACATGAGCACCTTAGCTCCTGGCCTCTTGGGTATGATCACCAAGCCTCCCAGTGCAAGGACATTTATACTGTTGTGAACTGGGTGCAAATTCAGCCATCACCATAACAGTTCATTAGCAGGGATAGTAACATCCATGGGCTCAGGAAAAGCAACATGAATCAAACTTAATGCTGTCAATGTCTTGTGAGCTATGCAGTGCATATCAATACTTTTGGGTTTAGAATGTTTTGAGGTATTCAACAGGAGTTTAATATTATAAACTGAAGAAGCAGCTTAAATAAATCATGGGCGTTCTATGATGCTTATTGTGGAATGCACTTTCCACAGCCAGAGGTCATCAGATGCCTCTGATGACACGTTGCAGTGAAATACTGTGTGAATTGGTCTCAGTAAGTCCTTCAGACATACTTACTCAGATGAGGTGCTGGATTTCAGAAAGGCCTGGATGACAAGAGGGAACTCATATTTGACAATGTACAGGTAACTGGACATAGCTGTGTGGGGAAAAAGAGGTTGGTTAACATAACAGGTGATCTTGGTGCATCGTGCAAAAGCTAAAACCAAGCGATACCACAGATATATAACATAAATAAAATTCACACCCCAGCTGTCGGATCCTTTTTTGTTTACAAATGTCCCCTCTCTGGGAGTTAGTTTGTTATTCGTTTATCAAAGGGAGATGCCCGTTGGGTGTTCTGAATGGTTTCAGAAAAGAACGGTACATGACCATCAGCGTTGCTCATGTGCACACAACAAAAATACCAAAAGAGCTCTCCAAACAATGTTTATGTATTTTTATTTACAATTCAGATTTAAACGTCACCTTGGATTAATTTCTGTTGTTTGGGTGTGTTCCTTTAAAGTTGTTGTTAAACATTTGTTTTATAAATCCTTTTCAAAATCCAATCATGTGTACCTGCGATTTGGCCTCCATAATATACGTCACAAAGCCCATCTAAAATGTTTTCAAACAATCAGGTCTTTGCCAGGGTGCCAGTTCCAATTCAGTTTAAACTTTCACCAGTCCTACTATCAGGGTGTGACATTATTTAAGGTTACACTGACAAACCAAACGGTTCGACTGGTGTTTGTCAAATGGGCTGTCGCAGCTCACTCCCAAGACAAAAGAAAACAGGTTGCTCCCCACACCTCTTAATTCTCAGCCTCTGTTATACGCTAACAACAGACAAAAACATCTCTCCAACTTTTGAAAAGATGCTCAACATGTACAATTAACAAAAAAGTTTGTGGATCACCAAAAATCCAAGCTGTACATATCAGTCTTTTTATATTTTAAAAAGAATCTTAAAAGAAAGGAAAGAACAGGATGTGATGTGATAGAAAAAGCAACCGCTTAGATTTACAGCTTCAGTATGAAAGAGGAACACATGCACCATGGTGCTAGTGTTGTGTTGCAATCAAAGGAATTGGAACAAAATGAATGTGTCGGACGAGTTGGATTCAATGAGGCCTGACCTCCAATGTTCTGTAAGGTGATGGCAATCCCAGCTGCCAGCTTGCCTGGTGTGCCAAAGGCCTTGAACCCAAGCTGCTCATAGGCCCGTATCCCTGTGGGAAGAGAAAAAACACACATATCCCAATCATCAACCATGTACAGCAACAAGAGTGGTTGATAACATCTGCATGGGTTGTGTCCTTGAAAGTTGCAGTCACAAAAAGACAGTGTGTGTGAAGGAAATCTTTACAGAGCAGTTACACACACAAAGCATACTATTTTTAATAAGTAAGTACTTTCATAAAAGCCTCTTATTTGTTTCCTGGGACAGACTGTCTACTCTGTACCTATTGAGAGTGGATATTAAAGAGAACATATGACGGTTAATGTCCTCTCACTTCAACATCTGAAGAGCAAACGTGTCTGAATTCCAAACCATTTCCAAAACTCAGACAGCTGCCTGTTAGGTTCAAATAAACAAGTCCTGTGACTTTTTTACTGAAAGATAATAAATAATGCATTTATCTCTTTGTACTGTATGTTATGAGAGACCAACAGATCTAATATTCCTAAAAGAACAACACACTGTTGTTTTTATTCAGGGATCTGTCTGAGCAACATTTAGGCTGTCCTCAGACTTTTGACCCTCTGTGGCAGGGTTAGGGAATGTCTCTTGTGGTAGGGGTAGGGCACATATGTTCTGCTAGTGGCAGGGCACATCTGCTGTGCCAGGAGCAGGGCATACCGTCTGTGCCAAAGGGAGGGCATGTCTAGTGTGCCTGGATTTGGGAATGTCTACTGTGCCAGGGGTGGAGCAAGCCTACTGCGCCAGGAGTAAGGCATGCTTACTGTAGCAGTGGTAGAGCACACCTACTGTGTCAGGAGTAGAGCATGCTTAATGTGCCAGGAGTAGGGCACACGTATTGTAGCAGTGATAGAGGACACCTACTGTGCCCAGAGTAGAGCAAGCCTACTGTGCCAGGGGTAGGACACATCTAATTCTTCTACAACGCTCACTCACCCACAACACCTGAAGACTTCAGCAGCAAATGAATGGAATAGGAGGACAGAGCTGCCACGCCCGTGAGAAGAAAACTGCAGGAAAAACAAACATTTTTTTATCTTTAATTGTTTGGTGGAGACGGATCTTTACAGGGACATTTTTTAAACTAGCCGCAACCATCATTCTATGTTTTTTTTTCCTGCAATGGGTAGCATTACAGTTAATATGACAGTGAGAAATGTCTGTATCCCTGAACACCACAAACTCTCCCTCTTCACAAATCTGAGGTCAGCTATAACATTTTAAGTGAACTACGTGTAACAAGAAGAAACAAAATGAAAGATGGAGTAAATACACGGCAAAATAAACTAAAGAAGCAACTTTAAATGGTAGGGTAAGATGTAAAATGTAACATATAAGATGTAAGATATAATTTTTATGCAGAATTATGGGTTAATTAATTATTTTATTGTTTTTAGCAATTACTGTGATGTCACAGCATCTTACACTGAATATAATTTAACAGTCACAAACATGTTACTATATTGGATTAATCAGTGGCACAGAATGACTTTGCTGATTACTTTTTATGTCAGTCTTTGGCTTTTCTTGGAGTTTTCACACATTAAGTCACATTTGTTGTATACGAGGAGAAGTACAACGATTGGGATCTTTACATGAAATGTCCAATTCAACATTCTCAAAAGTTATCAATATTGTTCAACATCTGTTATCTGTTTTCTTATTCGAGTTAATCTCATATATCCTCATTCTGGTTCATATCTACCCACTGTGGTGAGCATTCAGGCAATTTTACAATACCAACTCCTACTGATGTTTCCAAATCACTATAAAGCACTTTTCACTATCGCTGAAACTGCAATCCTGGAGATATAGCTAAATTAAATTGCTGAGATTTAAAATATTTTAAGCTTTTCAATGAATGTGTATTATACCGTCTATAACGGCAGTTTCCTTTAGCATAGTTTCACTCAGGAGCTACTGTATGTTACAAGCCAGAGGTGAATAATGTGACTCACCACAAACAAATTATATTTGAAAGAAAAAAAATCAGCCTGTCCTTTTTGTTCATAACTAACTTTGGGGAAAGAAGCACACACATACAGGCCATCAAAGGGTTTTCTATGAGGATAACAATGTGTGACAAAACCAGCAAAACCATTGGCCAGCTCACATTCTGTGTATGTTAACTGTTTTACATTTCCCCATGGGTATGTTTATTAATACAAGGATATTAATAGAAAGATAATAATAGAGCAGCTGCTACTCTAAAATGAGAACAGCAGCCACAAAAGTGATTAGAGGCAGAAAATAAACATTAAAGCAAAAAAACAAACAAAATGTCCTCATAGAATGGCACTTGATACAGTATACATATTTCAAACTACTGCTTCAGTTTCAATCGAGAGGCTACCTCTCAAGTCTGCAACATCTGCACCAAAACCACAATCTGGACTAAAGGGAACAGTCTAATGTGTGCTTTAGCTAGCTAAAGCAATGCCCCTGTTATCCAAGCTATTTTTGTTAGGTTACTCCCAGCAACTACCACTAGGCTCCCTGGAGACTCTGGAGACACTTCACCTCAAATTCAACTTACATTTGGTGGAGGCAAAGTTCAGCCGCAGGGAGGAGATTTTTAATTTAAAAAATAAATAAATATCATAACACATAAAATATATATTTCAGTCTGTCACTATTCTGCAATACAATGCAGGGATCTGACTGTGGTCCAGGAGAAACAGAAGTTTCAGCATGAAGACTTTTTATTCTGTAGGGTAAATAAAACAACGGTTACAGAACAGGGGAAGCCTTTTGACCCATAGTGAGTGTTTTACATACTGTATATTTCACCCCGCAACTCGCAACTGGCACCCCACTGAAGCTAAGCAGGGTTAAGCCTTGTCAGTCCCTGGATGGGAGACCTCCTGGGAAGCTATGGTTGCTGCTGGAAGAGGTGTTAGTGGGCCCAGCAGGGGCCACTCAGCCTGCTGTCCATGTGGGTCCTAATGCCACAGTAAAGTGACGGAAACACTATACTGTAAAAAGGCGCCATCCCTCGGATGAGGCATAAAAACGAGGTCCTGACTCTCTTTGGTCATTAAAAGTCCCAGGGCGTTTCTCGAAAAGAGTAGGGGTGTAACCCCAGCGTCCTGGCCGAATTTCCCATTGGCCCTTACCAATCACGGCCTCCTAATAATCCGCATCTATGAATTGGCTTCATCACTCTCCTCCCCACTGATAGCTGATGTTTGGTGAGCGTTCTGGCGCACTATGGCTGCCGTCGCATCATCCAAGTGGGGCCTACACATTGGTGGTGGTGGAGAGGAGACCCCATTACCTGCACTTTGAGTGGAGTGTTCAGAAATTGGCTATATAAGTTTAAGCAATTATTATTATTATTATTATTATTATTATTATTATTATTAGTTGCTATAGCAACTATTTAAATTTAGATAGAACTGATATAATATCACTATAGGTTAGAGCACATATAGATGAATATGGTACAGTATGTAGAAAAGAAAACATATTATAGGTCAAGTCAGAAAACATGCTAAAAACCTATTGAAAATTGTACAAAAAAATGTACAGTTACTTTAGCCAGGGCATTTGGTTTCCCACCTGCAACCTGTAACCAGTTACCCTCATGTGTACCCCATTATCTCAGTTATAAAGAGGTTGCCCTACTGTACCTTCACAGTGTTTGGACTCCTGTGCCTGCATCTCTAGGATTGACTATCAAACCTTTCTTCTCAACCTGCCCCACTTTCTAAAGGTCAGGCTCCTACACTCAGAGGCTTCAGTCTCTGAGGTATGAGAGGCACAGCAACTTCCCACAACCAGTCCTTTGTTTCTCTAAAAGTCAAGGAGCAGCCTTTCATATTTCCTGCGCCAAGAGGTGTCTTGGAGAGCAGCAGGTCTCGAACACACGGATCCCAGTGATCCTGAAGTTCAGTCGGTCACTCTGTCCAGTTCCCATGCCCTGAGTTATGTCGCCTCACAAGTCGGACAAGGGCCACCATTTGTTTCAGATTTGTCAACTAAAGCATCTTGTTTTCAGACCCAGACGTGGGCCCAGAGGTAGATATTTGGAATTCCTCTCAATTTACAAAAAATCTTGGCCTCGGGTGTATAGTTCTCCTGCCAAGCCTCCAAGCTACAGATAAAAAACAAAATCCAGAGGTGTATTGTTTTGCCCGTTTGTTTGCTTGGTCTCCCAAATTTGCAGTTTTTTTGTTTCTAGAAAACTGCTGAGAGGTGGTGCATACATACTGTATTTAGGTCCTCTGCCCCTGTAGGACACATCATCTGGGATTTACAAAGACACACCACCAGAGCAAAAAAAAACAGATGCCCTGCTTGCTGTTCTCATCCCTCTTTAGCAGATCATAAGACAGCTCAGCAAAGACAACAGCAGTGCTGCTCACCTCTGCTTCTACCACTGTCCAAAAGTGTAGGAAAGAGACAACCCAAAGCTGTGGAAACTGATTCTGTATCTGTGCATGATTTAAAACCTAACACATCAAACAGTACCAAACCTGATCCAAATAAAAATTATACGACTGTAAACAAAAAACGAAATTAAGTTTTAACTTTTTTTCTTATTAATAACTCCAGAAAAAAGGGTAAATAGTATTGACATAATGAGCTCTATATAGATATGGTTATTTAACAATAAAAGTTGTAATGATCATGCTCCACAAATCAAAGGTTGCAATTATAATGGGAAGATGAATATTCATTTTGCATTCTATAATTTAGGAAACGTGTCTTTTCTTTACAGACACACCTTTTATAAAGTAAGGAGAAATAACCTCTGTTTAGCAAACCAGCACAAGTGGCACCCTCACAAATGGGTACATTTCCTACAGTGTCTTTGCACAGGAGGCCTGTGAATCCACAGGCACACCAAAGTTAAGCACAAGGAATGCTATCACACAATCTAGCTGTTTCGTAAGGCATGGCTCTGCACTCCAAGACATATTGTATGTCAGTATGATGAAGGTCTACAGGTCTGGTTCTGCGGAGCCCCAGTCCAGATATGCTTACAGTATACTTACAATATAAATGATTTATAAATTACTTAATTGACCACACCACCTATTCAACTGATCATAATTAAGTTGTTCTAGGCCTTTATATACTGGTGATTTAAAAACTAAGTATAAAATCTGCTTGAGTGGGGCTCTCCAGGAACAAGGTTGGAGACTTTGTACAAACTGAAGAGGATTTTATTTTTTCAGGATATAAACAGGGATCAAAAGTTTACAAGTAGAAGTTCTCATTTTGGCTATTACTGTGTCACCACCTAGGCTGTTGTGCTTCTGATGACTCAGATCAGTGTCATGGATGAAATACAGTAAGATAAAAACTTTTATCTGTAGAAATGTCATTACATTAGGTTGTCTATACCAGAAAAGGTCTATTTCCACAAGTGTTTGGAACTAAGGGAATAAAGCTGGCCTTTACACACTCATGCTATAATTGTTCCTTGGAGAGCCATTCCAATATCACCAGGTCTTGGAAAACAAATCCCTTGACAATCTAAATTTTCTAATAAAAATAGCATTACTTAACCTTACGACATCTGCATTTTTTCATAGAACGGGATTTAGCCTTCATACAATCCATTTTTCCATCAGTATAACACTACAATATGAAAATCCAAAGGTTTTTGCTAAAGCACTGACTCCTCACTGCTGGGCTTTTGCAATATAATTGAGAATTTAAAGCACACTATAGAGCAAAAAATCTTTAATATATCAGAATCTCCCATTGAGGCTGCAGATTTCCTTTAAATTGTTACAGTTATTGCATCTACATAAGACTCCAAGGGTGCATGTGTAAGGCTTATCTCATAGTCAGAAACAACTGCTATTCTACAGGCTCAAGTCAGGAGAATGAGTGAGTCTCCTATTATAAAAGGTCATTAAATTTAATCGGTTCTTTTGCTGCATCTCCAATCCACGCTCATATTATTAAAGATCCTTTTTATACAAATCTTTTTGTTATCTTCCTACCAGGAGTTCACTGCTTTTCTCCCCCTTACCAAGCCACCCCAAAGTAAATTGTGTCTCTTATGTATATTTTGTTGCTTTTTGAAATCGAAATGGATCTTAAAGTTCCATCTAAAAGCAGAGTAAATACAGTGTAAAGTATTCCTTGGTAAGAATTGGCATTCAGCGAGAGATTTGATTCCCAGTCAGGTGGAAACCACTGCAATGAGATATCCTCTAAACTGTGAGGAATCAGAAAGCAATATTCTGGGAGCTGTGGCTAAGGATCTGCGCCTGTGGCTGGAAGGTTGCCGGTTTGTATCACCCGGCTGGCACAGGAATCCTACTCCGTTGGACCCCTGAGCAAGGCCCTTAACCCCAACCACTCCAGGTGTGCCGTATACAGTAAATGGCTGACCCTGCACTCTGACCCCAAGCTTCTCTGTCTGTGTGTCTCATGGAGGGTAAGTTGGGGTATGTGAAAAAGTCAAATTCCTAATGCAAGAAATTATATATGGGAAATAAAGTGATCTCTCTCAATGGAGCAGTTCTTGATCCACTGTAGTAGGTTTCCCTTCAGCAATGGACAAGTGCTATAGATACTTCACGAGGCCATAAAAGGAAAGGCCAGACCGCTGCTTGCAGCAAAGGGGAACTATTTTCTGTCGCATTTTGGGCACTTACAAAGGTTTGCGTTAAAAGATTGTAGTGAAAACCAGTAACGGTAATAACAGTGGCTTCAAGAGACATTTCTGTGGCTAGTCTGATATAACCTTGACTCAAGACATTTCTTGCTGGTTTACAGAGGATGGCGCTACTTACTCTGCTCTGGCCCCTTCCCCTCTCCATTCCCCATACCCCACCAAGAGCACAGCTTCAGCCCTCACATTCCTTGGAGCTCAGCTCTGCCCTTACGCCGAAGGTCGTAGTGATTTCAGCTCCCCCATCTGTGCGCCCCTCGTGTGATAAAGAGAGGAAGCCTGCATCCAAAGCCCTGAAACTCTCAAAAATATTTCCTTTCCATTATTTAACCTTTTGCAAACTAAAGCAGAACACACACAAGGAGTGGGGTTGGGGATCCTTCAGGGGAGGGAAATGTCAGAATGTGCTAGTTTCTACTGAGATTGGACTCTTGTCGATAGACAACTCTAGGGAAGAAAATATGCAGACAAATGAGTGAAGATTTTCTCTCTGTCTGTCCCTGAAGTTTAAAAGAAACAAAGAAGGGACAGTGCCAAATCTTTAGCAGTTGAAGCTAAACCCAGAGTTTTCATTACATAACAGCATTATTTCACTAATCTGAGCACTGCGTTAAAGAACGCACTGATTCTGCCCAGTAATAGCAAATAGTAGTTCAGGGATCATCTCAGGAGTCTGTGCAAGTGGGTTCATGCAGATTTGGAAATGTAATATAAATAATAGTTTTAAGTGTTTGTCATACACACTTGGACGGAGTGCCTTTTAGGAGAACCATTGGAATTAGTCTTATTGAAATTGATTAGAACTTCTTAATACTTTTAAAGATTGCTTTTTTCTTATTATTATGCTGCTTTTCATTATTAATAGATAATTATGTTGTTCTAATTAAATATATCATGAATGACTATAGTAAAATATATGTGGTATAATATACCGTGAATATTTAAACAGAAAGGCACAGAATGCAGACTTTGTACTGTGTACCCCACTGTTACACTACAGGGAAAGAAAGGAGAATACAAGAAAAGCTTTGCAATTCTTTGCACAGGTAGCGAAAGAGTTTCAGAGGATCAGGGAACTAAACAGCCAGACTCCATGTTGCTTGGCAGAGAGGGGCCACTAGTTTGAGTTGGGTCAAAAAGGCAAAACTGACAGGGCTTGATTCACTTTACCACACTATTCATACAGTACATTACTTACAGGAACAGGACAATGCCAGTGTTGGCCATAGCGTATGCCAGCCCCAGGATCCCACTGCCCATGATGGCATTGCCCAGGTTGAAGACAGACATGCCAAAGGAGGTCTTTCCATCAAACTGAAAATGAATAGGATCATTTTTATTTGATTGAATTTAACCTCAAAACCGGGACTTACAGATACTTTACACAACCTTAGCAAAACCTTTACTGGTTAAGAGAGCTGAACTAAACCAAAAACAGACTGAACTTTTGGATAAACTGAAACGCTAATTGTTCCTGTCTTAATTAAACTTGGTTTTCTATTTTTCCTTTTCGTACAATGTTCCAATATGTTCAGCTCATAGTATGCGCTTGGTAAATATTCTGTATACTAATTAGGATTTCAATATAATTCAATATTATTTCAATATTCTAACCACAAAGCAGACCTTTAAAAAAATGAAGGCAATGACTTTGCAGACTTTTAGGTGGGTTAGTTTCAGAACCTACCTCTTTCTTGTCTGTGGGAGCCCAGTTTGGTTGTTAAGTTGCAACAAAAAAATTCATATACTGGCTACTGAGCGCAACATATTCTCTTAATATTTAATTGAGCACAGGGTGAACAGAAACAAACCATATCAAAGACACAAAAAGAATCATGTCATGAACAGGGTAACCGAATAAAGGCTTTTGTATTCAATATTTATCTAACTGATTCAATCATCGTTGACATGATAGTACCAATGCAATATACATTGTAGGGCATTGTCCTAGCATTATCTAGTTACATAGTAATCCATTATAACTTATCATAAATCTAGCGTTTGGTGTTGCAAAACTTAAATTACATCTGTTTGTTTGCATTCATTGGGCTTATACTGCACGCTTCTAAATAACCTGATGACAATACCGATTCCTGGGTGTTTAATCTGAAATGTTTGCATACACAGTATACAGTGACGTTGTCCATTTCAAGTAACTCACATCGGTGAAGCGGGTTGGCTTTTTGCCCTCGGTGCTGGGGAGGAACTCCTCACTCTCTGCTAAATTCCCTTCTGCATCTTCAAACCTGCGGGGACTGAAAGTGCAAACTACAGTAAAAAAAAAAGGACCTGCAAGAAAAATAGCCAGCACTACTTTTAACCGGGTGTTTCAGAATTGTTATGGATTGGATATTATGTATTCAAATTCTTCTATATTGTTCTCCAGTAAAATAAAAAAACGTTTTGTTTAGATTGTTTGCTCTTAGTATTCAGCATATATTGTTAAACATTTGACCACAGCTCTCAAAGTTATTCCTCTCAAAGAAAATTGAGAGAAAAAGTATCCTGTCATGCAAAGGAGGAAATAAGAACATTCTTAGATTTCTCTCCACCTACTAGAGTGTGATTTTAAAACATTTTAAATGCTTTTAATGAAAATTATATAAGTCTTTGTTCTCAGTTTACAAAAATACATTTACCAAATGTCCTTTTCATCTTTTCACATGGGCTATTACAAATCATTCACCTTTCAGAACATAACTGACCTCTCCTTGGGCTGTTTACATGAAACCAGGCTGTCATTGTTTTCCTTAATTCCTTGCATGCAAAGCTTCACATTTCAGTCATATGTCTTATCATGAGACAGACAATGTACTGAAAAAGCCCAGTCACATCCCAGTCTAAAAGAAATTCCAAGTTTCTAGCTCTCCCTAAACATTATTTAACATAAAGTAGTATTTTGCTTCTATGCTCTAAAACAAAAAGACAATCATCTTTTATTTACTTTATTTTCAATTTTTAAAACAGAACATTTCTGCCTCAGAAATATTTACATCTTTTACACAAAAAGTTAGTCACATAGACTGGGTCCTTGAATTAAGCAGTTTAAATTAATGCTGAAGAAAATATTTTTTTACTGAAGGGACAGAATGCTAGAGCTTCCATACATAAGAAACCATCTTTAAGTCAACATCTATTAGTACTGAAAGCTAAGGAACAAAAGCTTAGTTTTAAAAGGCTAGTGAACTGTTTCAAATCAGTCTTAATGCTGAGAACCAAGTGCTGCTTTCAAAATCCTTCACTTTCAATTCCTGCCTCACTTAAACTTTAGATTTAGATTAGTTTAGATTTAGATTTAAAAAAGTGATTTACAATTCCCTACACTGAAAGGAAAGCAGCCTTATTTAAAACATTTAGTGTCAGGGTGAAAGTCACTCATTAACACTTTAGGAACATAAGAAAGGTTATAAATAACAAAAAAAAAACAATCTGATGTCTTTGTTTGCCAATAAATTGATGCAAAGAACTCATCTAGCTACGTATTTCTTAAAATATCATGACTTGGTAGCTTCTTACAGACTCCCACAGTCCTTAGTGCCCTCTGTCCTCATGCAAAGTGGTTTTAAAAGCATTTCCTCCTCAGTTTTTCACTTATTTCCTGTGGTTTGTGTTGCATTTTTTAATCTGTAGAAGCCCACTCATTTGACTTTGTCAGTGCCTTTGAGGATTTTTGTATAATTGAATCAGCTTCCCTCTGTTAGCCTTCTGTGTTCAAGACTAAAAAGGTTGAGTTATTTTAGCCTCTGAGTGCTAGACATTCTTTTAGGCCAGGAAATGTATCTGTTGGCTTTTCTCTGGACTGATTCCAGAGCAGCACTTTTTTCTAACATGATCTAAATGAACTGTTATTAGCATGCTGTAAAACTTACAACAGTAAAACATAACATTTCTCTTGATTTAATTTAATCACTAAATTATATATCCTAACATTCTTGCTTGGCTATTTATTGAATCTCCACATTGTCATGAGAAGCAGAGTGATATATCAACCCCTTTCATAGTAGTTTCTTCAGGCTTGCATTCCTTGTTCATTTTTTGCTATTTGCGTAAAAAAGTACGCATTTGTTCACATTACATTAAATCTATCGTGTGTTTTCTCAGTCTTGAATTTTGCCTCAGTCTTTTTAAATGTCTTAAACTGCTTCTGTTATGTGGACTTGACCCCCCTATTTTGGTATCATCTGAAGTCTTGACTAATTTATTAACTACACCAGAATCTAGATTTCTGAAGCGAAGCAGTCCTGATACATTTACTATCACTCTTAACACGAGAAAATTGCTTTCAGAATTAAAAAGCACACCCCAAAAAAGCTACTAGCTTCTTTAAGGGACTGACAAATGGTACGATCGTGAACGCTGCTTACTGGTCGTCCTCCGGCAGCATTTTGACTGGCATGGTCATGTCCTCGCAGTGCTTTCCATTGGGTATGATGCTCATCTCGGACTCAGCAGTCTCCATGGCTCCTGCTTGTACTTCCAACCCACTAAAGCCCAGGTTCCTTCCAACACCAAGAAGTGGGTGTTCTTACTTTTTCCTAGGGACTGTAACAAAGAAACAATAATTAATAACAGTGCCACCCTGCTCACGAACTGGTATACTCTATACCACAAGCTGGTTGCCAGTGAGTGTTTGGTTTCCTTTGACCATCCTGTTAATCTACAACCACACCCTGAACAATGCAATATAATGTGTGCTGCGCAGCAGTATTTACAGAAGGTGTTTCTTCAGTCTGTCAATGGCAATTGTTACGTTCCTCAGCTGTTCTCATGCTGATGTATTTGCGTAAGTTCTCAGTTATTTCCATTTCCCATTTCATACAGTTACTTTTATTGTAAGAATGAATAATGCCAAGCATTTCCTGTTGCTATTCGTGCCAAAGGCTGTCCAAGCACTTCACACACAGGACACACTTCCATTGATACAGCAAATAAGTAGAGAAAGTCCATCTCCAAGACCGAATGAAGGATGAACTTTACTATGACAACAAAGACCAACTAGTAAGGCTGTCTTGTTCCCAAGTGGAAATTTAGCAAGGACACAACACAGTTGGCACCCTTTCTCTTATGTACAGTGCCATGCAATATTTAATAGCTAACACTCATGACCTAGGTTTATCATATGGCACAATGTGTCCTTGTCACAATAATGAAGAATTGGTTTTGAAATTGTGGTCCTAAAGGATTAGTGCCACCTACAGGTTTACAGGTTAGACACCTATAGTCCTCATCCCAGGACTGACCATGGTCTGGATACATTGTGGTAAATAGAACATGAAAGAAAAACACACCATCTATGCAACACATAATCTTAAGAAGTCCAACCTAATCTATGGTAACATGGTGAGTTTGAAAAATAGCTGAGAGAAAAATATCCAAGTTAAGGCAAGACAGGTAAGCTGCACCATTATCACATGTGGAAGTTTAGCAAACCTAACAAGATAGTCTCATTGTTCTTAAACGTTGTATAAGAAACAGACAGCAAAGTTCTAATAAGACAGGGCTATGTTTTGGATGGAGTCAAAATTACATTAGTAGTATCAATCGATGACAAGGCAATAAAGTCCCTGCAATGAATGAGTTTAAAGTTCACCCTTTATATTTTTTAATAATTAAAAATCAAACTCCAAAACACAAAAAAGCACACATAAAAATAATGAACAGTGCTACCAAAGAAATGTGGCAGTGTTAATATGTAAATAGTTTTACAATACAGCACATGGTAGTTCTTTTAAGTACTGAACTGAATCAAACCAATTTGATTAAACTTTCAGAAAAGAAAATCAGAATGAATAATACTGTCAAGTACATTTAAGAAATGGGATAGCCATTACTGTATATACAGTATGGATACTGTAAATGTGTGAGTTTACCCGTTTTGTTTCATTGTGTTCAGTTATGACACCCTTCAGTACACTGGTGACACAGATGATAAATATTCTAGCTTTAAGTCACTTTACAATTACAATAAAAGAAGGACTAGTACTGTATCATGGTAAAAAAAACATGCAAGGTAAAAAAGTGTTCTACTGCCCCAAACCATTTAAATCTGTTTACACAAATAGACAAAGACTCCAATAGCAAGTGAGACATTAGATAACTTAAAAATACCAGTTCCCTCAGCTTTTACTTCAGCGGAGATGTCCACCCTAGATCAAACCCAGGAACAGGCGGCAGAGGAATACACAGGGTCTGTCTCTTGCATCAACAAGCTGCTCTTTTCTAATCGATCTGACAACTGATTTTTTTCTTCTTTTGGAAAAAACACAAGTGGTGTCGACATTTGGATATTAAAGCTTTAGGAATCGCTTTCCACGGTTTCCATTCTCATGAATTGGACACACCATTGCATCCCAACCTCTATTCTTCCTTCTCAGTCCAAAAAATCTGCTGGCTAATGACACGCACTTCCAGGTTTCCTGAAGGTGTCCCAGCTAATTTATAAAAGGACTGTCTTGATTGACCATTCCAATTGCAGCAAAAGGGTCATTTGATTGAGTTCCTCCATAAACAAGCGGACTCTGAACCAGCAGGACCCTGCGAGATGAAAAGCTGCAGAACCAGCTCTGACCAGCTCAGAACTAGTTCTGGCCATTGCTGGCCTCTCTTTGTGCTTCAGTTTTGTTTTCCTCTTTTAATTAGGAAGGACTTAACATAAAGCCAGCATTCTCAGTGCTTTAAACCTTTTCCTGGCACAGTCCTCAGGTTCCCTCCAACTTCTCCTTTTAAATGTGTAGCTGTTTTTAAAATTATTATTATACATCAAACAGCCAGGGAGGTGAAGCAGCGATGGTACATCTGAAAACCCTGCCGCGTTTCCTTCACTCCCCCCTGTTACCGGTTCCCCAAGCCCCGTTATGTGCCTTACTGCACAGTTAGGGCCTTCTGTTCGCCTGGCTAAAACTGGGCAACGTGGATGGGCAGCAAAAACACCACACACAATGGCGCACGTTGTGTCGTTTCCTGGGAACTGCCAGGGAAACAGTGGAGCTATTATATCAGCAGCATTATACTGCTGGGCCCCCTTGGCTGGTGCTTGCAGAGCCACTCGAGGGCTGAAAAGGTAATTCATTTTTGCCTAATTGAAAAGACGGCAACCTTAAATCCAGCTCCCACCAGGACCTCAGCTCACGCAGCACACGCTGGGACAGCAAAGCTGGGCTCCCTCCCTTGTGGACTGGGCCACCCAGCCCTCCCCGAGCTCCCCCACTCACAGGCAAAGACAGATAGCTGAGTAATTCAGGCTTGGAAAAACGTGAGGTCTTGGCAGGACTAGAGGCTCTCTCTATCAAGCAGGCCTCAGGCCTGGTGGACACAGACAACAACCTCCTACACAATGTGAGAGGTAAGTGTATACGCTCACAGTGCAGCCATCAGCAAGGCGACAAATATACAGTATGTCAGCACGCTCACTCTAAAGGGACCTATGATCAACGGTACGGGAGTTCTATTGCTTTCCAAAACCAAAACTTGCTCCGCCATCTGCCTGCAAAGAAGATAAACCAAAGCTACCTGTGCTGGAAAACATACCTCCGTAAAAAGGAACCTATGTGCAGCAGAAAAGATTTGGCATGAAGAAAAGATTCAATCTCTGTAAAAGGACAGTGGAGGAGGACAGAGGGACCTAGAGAACCATGTCCCTGTCTTCCTATATGGCCTCTGTGTAGCCCTCTGTCGTGTTGATTTATTACTACCACTGTATATTTAGACTGCCAGAAATAAATACAAAAACAGTGTTATTAAAAGATCAGGGTCTAGGGGTGGGTATTTATATAAAGCTGTTTATTTATATGGCCCTTTTTTTACAAATGTCCTGGCAGCCAGACTGGTCACAGGACCAGCTCTTAGCTAGGTGAGAGCTGGGTAGGTCAGGGTTGTGGCAGTTTCTGCAAGACCAGTTCCAGTGGACTTTTCAACCCTCATGCTTTTCAACCCAGTAAAACTGGGGACAATACATTTCTAATTCCCCCTCTGATTTCCAGCCGATAGGATGTCGTGAGTTCTTGTCATGAGATCTATTCTGTGAAAACAGAGCATATGTTCAGTTCACCGCCCTATTAACAGGCAAAGTGAGTTGAAGAAAGAACAACAGTTTTAATTGTGGTGAACTGAGAGTCAGCAGAGCTTTCTAAAACATTTAGTTAAATTATAATAAACTGAAAGTCTATTGTTAAAGTGCAGTAATGATATAATCATCAGTTTTATTACAGTAATACTGCAATAATCAATTAAGAATGCAATAGATTTATAGCTTTTGCAGTTAACATTTCCTTTCAGGCTACATCTCAATACCAAGGAGCAAAATGGATTCCTTGTTCTCCAGTAACTAGAATGTATAAGCAACAGAAATTGAAGGTCTAGCCTCCTTCTACACTGTAATCTACTGTAGACGGGGTTCATTAGGGTTCATTGTCTACAAAAAGCAATCATGTGCAGGCAGGAATGTTTCATTTTTACTTATCTGTTCTGCTATTGAAACACAATAAAAATTTAACTCTGTAGCTCTAGCAATATGAGATGACTTCCCTCAAAGACACAGACTCTGTATATGAAATGTCATTGTATCAAGAACACAACAGCGCATTCTCCAACAAGATGCTACACTAAGTACCAAGATTTAACCAGGTTAATTTTGGAATTGAAAACACATTATGGCTTTGTCACCGTGAATATGGTATAAGTTTAGCAATTTTACTAAAAAGCTATTTAATGTAACATACGTACTACCACCTATTCATCATTTTGCAAGGTACTGATTATCCTAATACAGATGTCATTGACAGATTACCAGGCTTTTCCTTTTTAACACTTTCCCATTTTTACAGTCTTTTTTACAAGCCAATTGGCTACTGTGAAATTAAATAAGGGAACAAAAGTGTGTTTCTTTTTCAGTGTGAACTATAATTACATAAAGCTGCTAAATAAGATGGTCAGTGTTATGCTTATTTTTGCAGCTGCCTTTCTAGCATTATGTAAGATAAACCAAAATGGCAGTGGTGTCCATTTATTTTACTTGTGTGCTGCTGTGTCAAGGGGCTTTCTCCTGTTGTGGGCAGCTGCTACACCGTGATTGGAACAGAAGGCAAATGTCCCCAGGGGTCCAGCACTAACAACAGCACAAAAGCAATGGGTTACATAACAGAGAACGGGTTCCTTTTCTATATGGATGCAAATCAATTCCCAGTTCCCCCCACAAGTGTTATGCTGTGGTTGTTTGCTCCACTCCAAACCCCTGACTCTTTCGTGAATGAAAACAGCCCAAACCGGATGCCCTTGTACATTTCGATTTTTGAAATTAAGAGAGCTGAGCACAGGAGACAGGTTCATTTGGTGAGTCTAATCCAGGCCTAATGCGATTGTGCTGGTTTCAGCACAGTGAATATTAATTTAGCCAGACGTATAATCACTCATGCCTCACAGCCCCTACAATATCGCCTCTTGCTCCTTAAAGAACCTCTAGCTGAAATGAGCAGAGATACACAGTGTTTTGTTCCTGATTACACTGTCACATCGGTGACTACAGGAATAATCTGCCTGCATTACACCATAGGATGTGATCAAGGCTTCTAGTCTCTAAGCTTCATTAAGTGTACCACAATATCCTGGGCATTTGATAAGTTAAAGGGGCTCTAGTTTATCATTAGGGATGAAGGATTAGCTAAGCCCTGCAGCAAAACAAGCGTCACTGCCTCTCACATCATAAAAAGGACTATTTTTTGCAGGTTTCCATGGAAAGCTCAGCTGTGGTATTTTTTGTTTGCCAGAGAAATGTTGAGCTGACAATTCCTCTGATGGCAATACTTTTTGTCACCCAGGGCTGGGAGACACAGGTGAACTAGGAACTGTAAGCAGGAAAAAGTAGAAAAAATCAAACTGCTGGTCCGGTGCTCCACAGAGAAATAACACAGAAGATGCAGCTACAGAGGCTTACGGAAATTGGAGGGAAAGGAATCTTAAGATGATGTGCTCATCCTCTCAGCTCAGGAGGTGGGATAAAGAAATACAGGGAAGGAAATGAACAGTACTGCGCAGGGGAGGTTGTCTAGATCTCGCAAAACTGAGTAACAGAACCTTCTCTCATCCTTAGTGCTGATTCATTCAATTCATTTTCAATGCAGGAAGTGGAATAGAAAGATTAAAAGATTACAGATTGCTCCATTTACTGATGAGCTGCCAATAGACACATAATAGACAAGAAAGGCTCATGCAAACATTTCCTGCAGATAGCAAAATGGCTGACACTGGGATCTGTATGCGCTTATATTACAAAACTAACAAGCAGGGAAGATTTTGTGGAGAAGCAAATTAGGATAAACAATGACTGTGTCTCGTCAGGGTCCCATATGTTATTAAAATAATGTTAGCATATTGTAATTTTAGAAAAAAGGGTGTTTTCATAAATGACCTGATAAAAAAACTTTAGAAATGTACAAAAGCTTCCAAAAAGCTATGTTTTCTATAAAAACTATTGTAAAAACAATTATAGACAAGCTATATTCAAGTGGTGCCCACATTTTGAAACGATCACTGGTTTATTGCGGAATAGAGTTTATTCTAGAGTGGATAGATAAGGTGCAATACTGTCCCTTGCTTATAAAAGAAAATCTCCAGATTTTGGTTTCCTGGGATGCTCTGAGGAATGATATATACTTGAGATATGGCAAGTGTTCTTTCCAAACTTCAGCATTCCAACAGATATGAGATTAACCTTCAAATAACCTTGGTGTTCTACAAGAATTGAAAATTTTATTAATCTTTCCGAATGTGCTCAGAAGGCAGCATGTTGTGCAAATGTGAGATTTTGTTACAGGCAAATTTGCTCTCAGTGGGGAATGTCACGTACATTTGTACATATTTATTCACAACACGAAAATGGTTAGGTTAGTTAGTTAAAAGGAACAGATGGTCCTGATTTAATACTTTATATGTAAGAGTTATTATATGTTCCATAACTATAAATATTGATGGGTGAAAATAATTGATCTATAAAACTAAAAATCAACACGTGCAGTCTATAATAGAACACATACATATGAAAGAGGCAACAGTACCTTCTTTAAACAACACGAATAAATATTTCAGTAATTAAAACACATATTTGGTTGATATATTATCTGTATCTTTTGACTACAATCCATTATTAATTATAGAAAAAAATATATTTTTTTCATTCATCCACCCCATCAGAAAGCCTCATGTTCCTAGTAAAGGCAGTAGTAACCCAGAGTCTAGCCTGAAAGCACAGGGCACAGGGCAGTACTACACCTCTCTGGACAGGACAGAAAGGTGGGAGGAAACTGGTCTTGGACAGCCAAGACATGAATTGAACCCAGGATCTGAGAGATGTGTATCTTCGGCTACGGACACTCTACCTGAAAGGATTACATTTTCTTAGTTATCATAGGACCACCCATACAGTGTTTAAAAAAACATTACACAAAAGCAGAACTGCTGTTTAGTCATGTGATTGTCACTCTGTTTTCTTAAAGAGATTTGATTTTTCTAAACAGCTGTATAATTAGATTGGTTCTGTCTGCACTAAAGGTCACAGGGACACCTCCTATGATGCACTTGGTAATTGGTCTGTTCAAGGAATAGCAGGTGTCTGCAGTATCTGAAATGGCAGGCATGTGATCACCTTTATGAATCATTTAAAACTGCCCTTCTGTTTGCAATGTTTTGGTATTAAAGTAATGCAAACACAAGATACAAACAACACAATAACATTTACAAATTATTATTTTCAATCAGTGATTTCTTAGATCCCTTCATTTTATATATCCTATCCCTCTGGATCCCTAGCACTGACCACCATAATGCATTTAAAAGTGGACATCTATATGAGGGCAAGTAGGACTGTTTGCAAACATTGAATATCTTTCACAGGTATGCCTGTCCAATAAACCCACTGAAGGAGAATAACTTAACAATAGTTAAGTTAACAATAACAATTGTTAACAATACTTAAGTATTTAACAATACTATAATTTTGAGAATTTAACAATACTAATGTAACAAACTTAACAACAGTTAAGTTTCTTTAACAATAGTTAAGTTAAGCTAGTCTGAAAAAGGTACAACAGCGACTGCACGTTCTGCAGTGCTTAAACAAAATGCAGTATGAGGAAGCAGTTCATCATGAACTTTTACCACAGCAGCACAGAAAGTATCTTCACCAGTGGTATCACTGTGTGGTACAGCAATTCTACCATACATGATAAAGACTCACTACAAAGGGGTGTGGCAGCGGCACAGAGGATTATACTATGCAATTTACCATCAATTGGAGAGATTCACACCATCCACTGTCTCAGTGAAGGCCAATCCATCATTCAGGATCCCAACTGTTACGATCCCTGCCTCCCGGCAACGGAGGAGGCAGAAGTAGGCTTAGCCCCTATCCATCAGTTCACCTATCAGTTTTCCCATTCACCACCACACCCCCGTCTCATCCTACTTAAACACCTGTCCTTCCCTACCTCGTTGCTCAGTATTGGTTTTCCCTTTCGAGCTTCCTGGTTGCGCTACTTCTACTCTGTGTTCGTCTTGGCTTTCGGTTTGCGGTTTTTCCCTTTGGACTTCGGCTTTTCAGATCTCGGCTTGGATTGGTTACTTTCGCTCTGTTTTGGATCACTGGCTACCCCTGGATTCTTGGATTGCTCTACGGACTACGATTTCGGATCTCGCTTCGGCTTCGGTACTCGTTCCCTTTCGGATATCTGGCTTCCCCTGGACTCTCGGCTACGATTACGGTTTGCTTTCGGATTACGACTTGGTTTTGTTCGCTCCTGCAAGTGGGTTCACTTACTGGTTCGGTCCCTATTACCGAACCCATAACACCAACCATCCCGGCCACATACTGTTCTCCCCCCTGCGCTCTGGGAAGTGCTACTGCAATATTAAAGCAAGGACCACTAGTCTCAAGAACAGCGTCTATTCCACTGCAGTACTCATTCTCAACAGCTACCTGCAATGCCTCAGACTCAATACACATCTGCACTATACACTTTTTGCATGGTCTACCATGTTGTTGTTTTTACTCACCACAACTTATTTATTGTCCCACAACATATTTATTGTTCCTGTTGTTATTATTTATTATGTTTGTAATGTCTACATTGTGTGGTGATGTACTGTATATGTCCCTAGAGATCAGTGCAAATAAGAATTCCAATGTACATGTACATATGGCAATAAACTCCTCTACTACTACTACAGTTGTGCATCCAAATAAATATGCCTAACAGACTTAGCCTTGTAGATTTAAAAATGAAAGTTAAATAGGTTTATCAGCTTGAAAATACTTCTTCTTTCCGTAAAATTAAAAGTCCCTTGAGTGCTTAATACCTTTTCTTGACTGTCATCTTCTGGAAATTTTCAGCCTGATAAGTGTTTTAGGCATCTGGTGTCTTCTCAGATTGAGCTGTTATCTAAGTAGATACCACTACAGCTGTGAAAGTACCTCCTCTATCTAGCTATGTTGGCCTTACTGGTGTCTGAGGTGAAGGAAGTTCCTTCATATAAAAAATGGTAATAATTTAGGCATTTAAAGACCTCTATTAATATTGTACATTCATGCAATAAAAAACAAATTTTTGCAAGTGAACAGGTAAACGTTTATTCCACGCTGAAAGGAAAAGAAAAGAGACAATTTTTTTCTTTTCCTTTCATCATGGAATAAAGCTTTACCTGTTTCTTTGCAGCCTATGTACTGTATGCTGACAAAGCTAACTACTTAAATTACTGCAATTATTGCATTATTTAATGTTAAATGCTATTTCCAAATGTATGTACAGTTAACATCTTAGACATTTTTGTGACAGATAAATCAACATAAAATCTTCTCACAACTGCAAGTTGCAGGTAAAACCTGAGATATTTTAATCTGTGGCTTTTTTTCTTGCATTCGTAAATGTCTAGCTTTTATCATTCTGACAAGCTTTGAATCCCCTGGAGCAGACTAGTGAGGCAGCTCATTCTGAGTCACTGAAAATACAGTTTATTTATGGGGCTAAAGGTACACAGTGTCACTTAAACTAAGTTTCAAAATACAATACAGATATTCCTGAATATATAAAGGTAGCAGACACAAAATAGAAACGCCCGTGTAAATGAGGGAAACCAAGATTATTGAAAGAGCGATTCCAGACGTGTGGCTCATTTATTAATTAAACAAATACAGTCCCGGTATGCATAAAAAACCTGGACAGGCCTGGGTTCCTATTATTATGGCTAGCATGACAACAAGAGGAGATCTCAGGGACTTTGAAAGAGGGGTTATTATTGAGCTGCATTTGGCAGAAGCTTCATTGACCAAGACAGCTCATCTGGTTGATGTGTCACGAGTAACAATGTCTAACATGATGTCAGCAGGGAGCTCCCAGGGGAAAAAATCATCTGCAAAGGACAACAGTGGACAGAGGTGCATTCTCCAGGATCAGGATCAGTGCATTAATTCAAGGTACAAAGCAAATATTTTGACTGCAAATATCCACTTCAGGGGTAAGCAACCACAATTGCTCCACAGAGCAGAAAATAGTAGTTTGGTTTGGTAGTTTGGTGTACAACCTGCTCACAACATAAAAAATGTCTAATAAAGGAGAAATGTGATATGGTCAGATAAATCATCCTTCACCATGAACGTGACAAACAGGCAAGTGCATGTGTGATGCCCATCCAAAGAATTCCAGCCCTGAATGTTTGGTTCAAAGAGAAGAGGGCATTTTCATCTTCTTGACATGGTTTGTACTCATTCCCCTTGAAGGCAAGGTCAATGCTACTTGCTTATTAACGGTACCGAGTGATCTTCACCTCATGTTGCAGCACTTCTTTCTTCTCTGAAAGGGTCTCTTCCAGGATGATTGCCGCCATTGACAGAGAAAGTTGCCCATTAGTCTGAGCTTGATGCTGAGGTTCACTCACCAGATCTGAATCCAGCTGAGAATTAATTAGATATTCTGGAACAACGTTTGAGACAGTGTGCTAACCAAGCAGGAGCTGATTGATCTTCTCATGGAACAATGATGTTACATCCTTCCTACAATATACCACTCTTAGACTCTATGCCTTTATGCATACAGACCATAATGGCCTCACATGGTGGGAAAATGTCTTATTAAGTGACTTGACACCAGTGTTTCCCTTTTTTGTCCACTAGCAGCACTGATTTTATCTTTCATTCATCAGCAAGCTCTGGAGCTCTCTATTTTCATTACTGATTAAATTATAGTACTTAATTTACATTTAAAGATATGCTTCTTATCACTTAATTGAAATGGAACACATTTCTACAAAATTCTTTGGCCTACTAATATTTCTTCCCCTAACATATGAGAAATTAAAAACAAACCATGCAGTTAAAATATAGTGTAGCTATTGTCTAAATAACAAACTACTAGTCTTCTTTAAAACTCAAAACCTTCCTTTATTGGCCTTTGCAAATTGTCACAGATAATGCATTAATAACCTGCCAAATTACGAAAAAAAATAAGCGAAACAGATCTCTACACGCAGAAATACCAGGTGTTTCCCCTCTTTTTTATCGTTTCTTTTTTTCCTACTTTCTGTTTTGCAGTGCTTGAAAATGCTTTTGGCTATTACAAGCTTTAATTCACTAAAATAAATGACCATGAACCTTTCACACACAAAGTTAAAAGTAAAATTACAACATCCAAAAAGTAAAATTACAACATCCAAAAAGTAAAATTACAACATCCTCTGGCACAATTTTTTTTTTGTTTTATCACTCGTAAATTTCTGGAGTGAGCAAAAGTTAAAGTTAGGCACTGGTCCATCATGTCCAGGAAAAGAGGACTCGTGCTTTTGCACATCTGTTTCTTGGGTCACCCACGGGCAACAAGGTGGGCTGTGATCTGCTGCTCCTATGCCATGACTTGAGATCATGCAATTACTTCTTTCACCAGCTGGTCGACAAACTGTTTACAAGTCTTTGCCAGTAATTCTACTACCAGGGCTTCTTCCTGGTTGGAAGGTAGGAGTTGGTAACACCTAGAAACTTCTAAGCTGGTAATGAAGGTAGTCTTTATCCAAGTAGGAAATGTGCTGATGTCAATGAGGTTTGGCAACATCACTCTGAAAAAACAGCTCAGAATTCAGAATGGTCTCTACTTCAGACAGAACTGGGCCAAGGTGTTAAAAGAGAAGAGATACCCTTTACAATATGTTTCATAGGTCTCTATAGTCTGCCAAATCTCTCGCAGAAAACACCACCATAATGCTTGCTACACTACAAGTGTGTCCTTTTCAGATAATCTTCCTTGGTGTCCACAGCTCTTACAGATTCAGATCAGTTGTCTTGAAGAACACATCATCTTGCACAGTCCACTCTCTGATCTGGTTTTTAGTTCTGGATTATAGGGCATCACGGACTCAAGAGGAAGGGCATCGCAGTCCAGGGGAGAGGCTGGCGCACTCCAGAATGTTTTGCCAGGACAGATACAGGGAAAGTCCAGGCACACAGGGACACAGGAATGAGGCGGGGAGGACTCATTCTGCTTGGAAGGCTAACTGGCGGTTACACGGATGCAGGTGACACAATGCCGGTTTGCCAAGGAGAAGCTAAGCAGATCTTAAACAATCTGGAGCATTTGATGCAGTATGACTTCTCATGATAGCCAGGTGCGCTGAGTATCTTGTGTCCCTGGCACTCTGTTCAAAACAGGCAGGACGGTGGAGGTGTGGCCCGTGGCATGTTACACTTGCAATATGGTGGACACAACAGTAGCTGCAACACTCCCAGCCCCTTTACATCAAAGTGGACATAACAAGTTTAGGACTGGTCATGTCTTGCCAAATTCTATAGATGGGGGATCAGTGCAAGCCCTCTTTGTTCCTGTGGGATGGAGCAAATTTGGCAGCACATCCTAGACTGCACATCCTAGTGGACCAGAAGCTATCGGTTGGCTCTGGCACTTTGCACTCACTAATAAATTGATCTGAAAACATCAATAATATAGGTGCATTCTACCAAAGTTTCTTTTTTTGTCCAAAGAAGATTGATAAAGTCCTTGTGTCCCAAACACACAGATGCATCTTCCTATCTTTTTCTGTTTTGCTTTTCAGATTGCAACTGCCAGCTCAAAGCAGTTCTCTGACTTGTGGACTAGCATGTACCGAAATATGGCTGCTGTCTCTAGGCCTTGAGGAATCTGTGCACTGTGTAGCTGTAGATGCCATGCCGAGTCACTCTGTGCTCTGTGTACTTTGTTCTGAAGGAATGTAATGAGTTCTTGCACACTCCTTTCATCATCTGTTTCTTAAAAAGTCATCAGCACCTACATTCTCCTGGTGGTCAGGATCACTTTGCATTGTTACCCTTCTAAGTTGAAAAGCAGCTTTACTGAAGAGGACTGGTTACTGCCTGATTCTGTTTCATCTGATCCACGAGTTCCTCCATCTCTTCTTCAACTTTCTGGCCCCTCTGCCAACAATTGTGTGGCTATCATCTAGATAATGACCAACAAATGGTTCTTTTATTGTTCTTTACAAACTATCACAGCTATAATGCTTAACAATGTATTATAAACTTAACATAAAAAAGGAACAAAAAGAAGCTGTGTGCATATAACAAAAAATACATGTTTTCTTTGTTGGGCTTTTATCCTTCATTCTTTTGCCATTTTCTGTGCTTGAGTTTGCTTTAGTGCAGAGGCCTTATTGAAGTCCTTATGTTATTATAAGGTCCTTATGATAGAACAGGACTACTCAGCTTACAGGCCTTCTTATGTATTCATTTTAAATACTTTGATACAACCAGCACCTTAATCGCTCTATTGATCCTGGTAATCATCAATTAATAAAGAAAGCTTTTGATGGCAAAATTCTGTAATGAAGCAGATTAGAAGTAGTGCTGGTTGAGTAGCTGTGATTTAGAATCTGTGCCTTTGAAACCGAATCTTAAAGAAACGGTCGAACAGCAAGCTCCAGCAACACAACAGAGCAAAAGGGTTAAGACAAGCCAAGGCAAAGAGCCCTGTTCTGTTGTGTATTTTATTAAAAACAGATTATGGAGCTAGACAGCAGAATAAAACCGCATGCTAAAAGTAGTCAAGTAACTAGGGCAGAGTTTTTTTCAGATGCTTTATTATATCTTCTTACATAACAGGTGTTCATCACGATACCAGCTGCTGCTGATGGCTTGGAAATTCAAACCCGGCTGACAAGTTTCTATCTACATCGGGAGCTTTATCTCCAAGTAATGAGTGCCCGCTCTGTCCTGATGACGACAGATGCAGGAGGTGGGATAGCAGGGAAGTGTCAGTAGTTTTCCAGTTTTGTATCGGACTGGCACCGATGACTAACACTGGCAGGCAGACGGATCGATGTATTGTAGTGGACATATGAAGCTAAAAGTGAACTTCTCAAATGTTTCTGCTGTGTATGACTTTGAAAGTTCCCATTGGTTTGGGTTAGTAAACACAATCTGCTTATTAGTAGCAACGCAGCACCTGGAACCACTGCTTCCAGTCCAAAATGATGAATTTGTGAAGTGTAGAGCATGCAGAATCCACTGTGTTCTAAGTAGATTGTTTCTGCTGTAGACGTACTGTACTGTAATACTTCTCCAATATAGTTCAAGTAGTTAACTGGGTCAGCATGCGCAGGCAGCAAAGGAACAAGTAAAGGTTTATTCCATGCTGAAAAGAAAAGAGCCTTCACAGCCAAAACATTGTGTTTCTTTTCTTCTGCCTTTTGCAAGATATACTGGATATAATACTTCTATATATATACTATACTGTTTCTATCAGGTCAACCGTCATAAGAATATTTTTATAGTAACAACTCAAACTATAATTTTTGTATTTTAAAATAATTACACCTTTACACTCATACGAAACATGTCGGAGCATTGCACTCTGTCTGCTTGGCTTTCATTTTTTAACATACTTCTCCCTGCTGACCCTGGCCTCACTTTACACAACCTCCACTGCATGAACGAACACTATCCTCTTTCATGCACTGCACCTCTGCTGTGCACAACTGTCCACCAGCTCTTTAAACACAGCAGGGCTGAAGTTTATTTCTTTCTTTGGGAGTAGATACAACCTTGTAGAGTGCATGCCCCCACCCCTTCAGCTACAGCTGATATCGGCCAGCTGTGTGTCCTATCACTTTTCTCAGCTCAGGCTTCGTGCCTTGATACACCTCTGTGGACACAGATGTTTTAAGTGTTTGTAGGCGTACGGGCCAGGTTTTGTTCACTCTCAGAACAGTGCCTCAAATGGAAAAATTCAGGCTCTGACCAACGACAATGCCCCCAGCAAGCTACACACAGTAATCCGCTGGAAGCAGGTTCCTAGAATGCCTGATGAGGATCAGATAGGGGGGCAGGAAGCAAAAATAGAATCAGAAGTTGAAAAAACTTTTTTTTCCACTGAGAAACTGGCAAGTTTCTCACATCTGCACAACCTAATAGCTCCCGCCAAACTTTAACACTACTAATAAAACTGAATAAGAAATAACAGTTACCTTTGTTAACCTATTTGTTCCTCCAAATCTGATTCTAAGTCAGTTTATTATAAAACCAAGGTATTCCAAAGAAGAAAATCCTATACCAACAAAACCTTATTGTTCTGAGTTTTCGCAAAGGAGGGGTACAACTTCTAGATCAGAGGTCTCTAACCCTGGTCCAGGAGAGAGCACCTATCCCGTAAGTAAGAGGTCACTCTAATTCATCTGTTTCTAAACAATGAGAACACTTGTAATTACTCAATGAAGCAAGTCATGCACTAATTTAAAGGAAACCTAGTTCGTGAAGAATGATAATTTTTGTCCAAAATGATGTCATTTACTTTAACAATTCACCTTTTATTGGTTGTTGGACCAAAGTAAGGTCATTGTATAATCACATATTCCAAAACATCTCTGTAACTCCACACTGCCAAACGTCAAAATCAATCCTTGCACTGCGGCCTGGTGAGCCAGAAAAGGTGTTGTTGCCAGTACAGTACTAAGGAGAGGTACTTGTACAGCCATGGGACAAAAACCAAAGCTTTGGGTTTTCAACAAATACAGTACACAATAACAAGCTTTAGGGCTTAAACTAACTAAAACAGATGTGTACGTTCCACTGTTATTAGATGTACAATACTTCAAATACATAACCTGTTGAGATGATGTGTTCTACTGGATTCATCTCTAGCTCCACCACAAGCTTTGTTTTTATCTAACAAAAACAACTTCACCGTGTACCAGCGGAATTTGAAAAATATACTTTTTTGTTTCAAAAAGACTACTTCATTTTCCCCACTTTTGAGAATGTCAGATTCTGGCCCCAGAGGTTGGCTGCTTCTGTTTTGCACATAGAAGGAGAACATTTACTGAGAAGCCACGTGCTGGTGAGGGAGCATCCTCACATCGCTCTATCAGGAGCAAGAACAGAATGGCAGCCTCCCAGCAAGCAGTGTACTCGCCACTCAGGCCAGGCCAGGCAGTGCCAGTTTCTCAGTCCCTGGTAACAAAGGGGAAGTGGTCATTTCCTGCTCCCCCTCCACCTCAGCGGCAAGAAGGAGCCATCACGAGATCATGCCCAGCTGTGCTTCTGCTCCCCTGCTGGTACATCCCAACCGAGGTGACGCAGTCGAGCTCAGGAGCGTTGCCTCTGCAGACCTCTAAAAACACCGAATCCACTGAAGAGAGGATCTGCGCTCTGAAGTCATCCCAAATAAGCACACACGACTGCCAGTCTTTAACTGGAATATTAATCATCTGTTATTGCCATCATCTTGGGTGGCATTTTGTCAGAAAAACATTGGTGCCTTTACAAGCACAGGCCCTGCACCTCTTTAACTACCATTAATAATCCCATCACTGTGGAAAAGAGAAAGGGAAAGCTGACAACTGTGGAATGACTTACCAGAGAGTTCCCAGATGTCCAAAAGAGAAACTCTTAAATTTTAAAAGTCATACATACTACACCTCTCTTTTTGTCATGGGTTCTGTCTGGAATGTCTTGAAGAGTGAAAACTCTTCATTGATAAAGGTGAAAAATTATTAAGAGGCAGTTTTTACATTTCTAAATTCAACTTTAGGAATTGAGAAGGACTACAGGTCAAATCATATTAATTCCATATCATATTATTAAAAGGCCAGGCAGCATGGTGGCACAGGGGCTAGTTTTATTGCCTCCTGGGGCCCTGGGTTAAATTCCTAGGGTGTTATCTGTGTGGAGTTTGCATGTTCTCCCTGTGTTTGCTTAAGTTTTCTCCTGGTACTCTGGTTCGTCCCACAGTCCAAACAAATACTGGTAGGTTCATTGGTTTTTGGGAGTGTGTGTGTGTGCATGATTGTGCCTGTGTGTCCTGCAATAGACTGGCAGTGTACCCTGCCTTGTGCCCACTTCTTGCTGGGATAGCCTCTAAATTGGTTAGTTCAACTAAATCACTTTGCTGGCAAATGCAAAAAAAAGTACCATCCATTCTCTTTTACAATTTGGTTTACAGTAAACTATAAAATGCCATGAAACATTTCACAAGATTTTAAACATGAGCAAGATGTTTAGCTCCAGCTCAGGCAGGGCCTTGTTAAGATATTCCCCTAATTAATCCTTTACCAAGCGTAAGCAGAAAATCCTGGAGATCTGGCCACCCACAAGAGGATAAAAAGGATTACTGACATTTTTTAGTATGAAAAGCTTAAAAAACTTTCTGAATTATGTTTTTTACGTCCACAATCATGGATCTGATGGACGCCGACTAAACCACTCTGTCACACTGACTCACAGCAGAGAAGTCTGATCCTTGTGAGGTCCAGTTTTTGTAAGAATAAAATGCAGTTTTTCTGCACTCAATTCATTCTGACTTTCACTGTAGCTCTAGATTTTGAAGTAGCACTAGGGTTGCTAACAGTTTTGCATACCAACTTAATTTGTACACACCAACTCACTATATTATCCAACCTGTGTGTTATATTCATACAGAAATTCTTTACAACTTCAATCTAGTGTAGTAAGATGTATTTGAGAAGCAACCACACTGAGTGTGGATAAAAAAAAAGTCCTTTACTTTTTACTGTAGTCCTAAATGCCTTGAAATGCTCGAGTACTGTAGTGGTAAGTGATTAGGCAGTGAAATGCCAATGTGACACTTTATAATCTCTCTGTGGAATCTAAAAGATGTCCCCATATTCAGTAAAGCATTGAGGTTTCTTAATATAATCTTGCTTTTTCAGAAAATCTGCATGCTTGTTTTCTTTTTTCCACATTCAAGGACTGTGCTTTAACAAAATCGTGGAAACAGTACAGAAACTTTCCCTAAATTCTAACTCAATATGAGTCATAAAAGGTCTGTTTGAACATGTAATGTGTAAAAAGATTAAAAAGATCAAAATACTGCAAATTCCAGAAAGTATGTTATGGGCAAAAAAACACTGAACCACAAGCCGTGAGGAAGCAGAAAAGAACGCTGAGAAAGTAATAATTTTTGGTTGTTTGTGCAAAGGGATGTGAAAAGGAATTTACACTTCTCTTCGTACATCTTTTTCTGTGCTACTGTGAAATAAGCATTCAAAGTCCCTCCAAGTAAAGGTTCTCAGATTCAACCTACCTATTCAAAGTCCAGACCTTTACAGGATTTATAAAGTGAGCATCATTTCATTAAGTTTTAAATACTGTATGAATACCTGCCACACCATATTCATATACTGTATCATCAACCAGAGCATTACGATCCTGTGTCATTTGTGGGACCACAGATTTTTAATTGATTAAGAAGCACAAAAAACATCCAATGGTTGAAGGATGTACATTAAAAAAAAGATTAGGGCTGTTACCCTGGCATCCTGACCAAATTTCCCCTGGCTTTTACCAATTGTGGCCTCCTATTAATCCCCAACTATGAACTGGCTTCGTCATTCTTTTCTCCTCCACACTGATAGCTGATGTGTGGTGATCATTCCTACACAATATGACTGATTATTATTATTATTATTATTATTATTATTATTATTATTATTATTATTATTATTATTATTATTATATTCTGCCTTATCCCTGAATATTTAACACCTCCTGCACTGGATAAGTAGTTAAGATGTTATGATACAGGATAATGTTCAGCTGTCCTTAAAATAGACATTTAGACAACAATCCTAAATCAATCATGAAAATGAAATGAAATAATTTCAATGTTTTCTGTTCCTCTTTATAATAAAATTGCTTCTTTCATACTAAGCACACCTCTAACAAACACAGTTTCTTTTTAAGTCACTTTTTAAGTTTTAAAGAATAAGAGTTTTCTCATTTTAGAATGACTGAATTTTAGAATATACTGCAGGGATTTCCAAGGGTAGTACAGTACAATGGTAAGACAGTTAATGTGGCTGACTCACAGCTCTTGAGTCTTGGGTTAAATTCCAGACTGATGGGATTCCCTTCTGTGTGGAACTTGCATGTTCTCTCTGCGAACATGAGGGCTGATTTTGCCTGATGGTGTGGTTTCCTCCCACTTTTCAACTACATTCTCATTAGCTTACTTAGTGTTCCTAAATTGTTCCTTTGTGTGGGTGTCCTCTGTTGGACTGATATTCCAGTCAGGCTGTTGTACTGCTTTCTGCTCTGTACGTCTGTGATAGGCCATGGGTTTCCTGGACTCTTGCCAGGAATAAATCCAAACAAATATGCTCATGGTTTTCCATCTGATTGTTATCTACAAGGTCTACATTAATATTGCACTCTCTGTGTTACTGCGAAACAGAACTTGAGCTGTAAGACACAAAGTCACTCAAAGCTATTAATTTTTTTAAATGTTACACATAAACAGCAGAATACGGGCAGCATGTGACACATGAGACGCAATGACTATCTGGAGTCAAGACCCAGTTAATACAATATTCATTTGCCAGCTGGTATGTATATAGGAGGAATTGTAAAACCAACTCTATTTGAACTGCATGCCTAAGACGTTTGCATTAATGGCCTGATCCTAATTAGTTATACCACTAATCAGATATATACATGTCTAAGCCCCTGGCTGCCAGGGCTTTTATAGTTAAATCAAGCAATCGGCTACTACACATAATCCTTGAGTGACTTAAAAATGGCTTGTTGACTGTCACACAGAAAAAGAACCTTCCATGTGTCCAAGTCAACACTCACTGGACCAATATACAGTACCTCTATTTTCAGAAATCATACCATAAGCCAATTCAGAAATGACCTCAGGTCTTCACTCCAAGTGTAAACTGACCAGCAGAGAAGATAATTTCATGTAACTGTTGAACAATCGTGTGCATCTCGAGATTATTCCAATAATTGGCACTGATGGTCCTTGTGTGGTGCTTTTTGCTGAGTTTTTATACTTGACTCTTGAGCCAACACTGATAATAGATCCATTGCTATACTGGGCTCCTGTCAAATGATTTGGAAAAGATAAAAGCTTAATTAAATGTTGAGCACTACAACATACTGTACAACAAGCATTTGTACAAACACAGGGAGACTAATAACACCATATATATGTGTGTGATATCCACAGCTTGTGCATATCACACCCTACCAGGTAAATGCACAAGATGTGATCCTGACTTGCTGTTTTCCTATCAGGTAAATAGCTTGGACTGATGTGCTTAATAAGTCAGACATGTCTCTGGGTGCTGGAACAAATTTAAACCCTGCCTGGGATAATGGCAACATATTGCTTTCAGCAGCATCTCCAGGCTGTGTGACAGAGTTGAAGTCTCCTCTTTTAAGGTAAGCAATAAACCTTGACACCCACAGCAAAAAGGTTCAAGCTGGCCCTGATGGAGTTAAAATTAACATTGAAGCACTATTTTGAACTCTGCCAGAGGTGAATTAACACCAGACGGTTTGCTGTGCTATAGGGTCAAAACTAATTAAGATCTTACAGTACCGTAAAAAAGTTTCCCAATTAAACAGTGCTGAAATAAAAAGGGCACTGTTCTCCCATAAACATGGCACTGATTTACTTGTAGTATTTTTGTGAGGCATTTCAGCACTTTTCTGTAAACTCTGCAACTGCATTGTGTTCTATGACCTGAAAAGAGTTCAGTAATCTGTCTTGTGGGTGTGCCAGTTTAGGTCAGTGTCACCTGTTATGCGAAAACACTCGAAAAAAACTCTAGAGACAACATCCCATTTGACAAACAAAAAGGTTTTTATTTGGTTCTTCCGTATATCTTTATATTATAGTCAAATTTTTCTTCCTTCCTGAAATAATTACAAAGTGATACCTTCTGAGATGATTAGGAATAAAGTGCTAGTTATTTTTGAATTGCTTTTAAATGCCTTTCAGCCGTATAGTAATAAATGCTACACAAAAATCTAAAGTCACATTAGAGTGCTGCACTACTCATATTCATTTAAGCAATTGTGTCATTTTACTTTCAGAGTGCCCAGAAGCTATGATGTTTTGGGATTATACTCTTAATACACAGTCTTGTTCACTACTGTCAGGGCCAGTCAAATATTCCTTCCAGGAATTAATATGCTGGTTGATGAAAAATTGGGATTAGGGATAAAAGTGGTAAATTTTTCGGTGCTAATTTTACTTAATAGTAGGACGCAAGTGTGCTTACAGGAGAGTAAAACAAGAAAACACATCAGCCTGCACAAAATAAAGAGTACAGTGCTAGAACATGCATACATTTATTCCCACATCCCCCTTGTTGTTATACATAGTAAACGCAATATACTGCAATATTGAGACACGTACATGCAAAGATGAGCACAGTTCTCGTAGAAATGCAGCTGTACGTCTTCCAAGAACACACGAGGCTTGCATTCACGTAACACAAAAGAAAACGAAAGCGTTAGCATTTATTCTATGTAGATTATATAAAAATTACAAAAAAATGAAATGTCCCCAGTCATTATCAGACTCTGGAAAAACTGTGACACAAATAGCATTGTAAAAAATAAATGTAATCTTACATTTAAATTCTCAGTCTGATATTTTACTAATGAAATCTCCGTACTTCGGCTGTTTGTAAAAAAAAAGCCTTTATCATTTAATGTTACAGTAATTAAATAATCTGAGCCAAGATGCAGAAATAAAGAGGATATAAATCCTGTCAGTCTAATAAGATGCTCGCTTTTAGTTGACATGTATCGAATATGAAAAACGCGCTTGACAACTTTTGCCTCTTGCAGTCAGTGCGATGTCTCCTTTAATAAAGAAACTCCGTTATTACGCATGCATGACCCGCGATGTCAAATCAAATAGACAAAAAAGTATCTAACCGTACACTCATGTTAATTTCTGAGGAGCTGCGAGGACATGGCACAGGTACTGCGGTTTCCAAAAGCATAGCATTCTATACAAATACTGCCATAGCACCAATATGAATTTAATTGATCAGCACTAAACAAAGCAAAATGACCACTATTCAGCAATTTAGTATCGTTACATTAACTATGAAATCATCTTGTATTATATGTGTATGTACTAATACCCTGCTACAGTTCTAAGTACTGTAATATTTTACAGCCTCTAGAAGTTAGGCTTTAATTTCCTGGCAACACCACTAGAATATATCATATAATTTCAGTGATATTATCTCACCTAATTTCACGGTAAATTCGCCAAGAACGGTACCACCAACCAAACCACAAACCAAGTTCATAGCACCGGAGAAAATAGAGACTGATCAGACAGTGTAAGAGAAACCACTTGTTACACTTGGCGTATTATTTTCAGTATTTTTCGAGCTCATATCATATTGCCTTTTTACTAAAAATACAGTTAAAGTATTTAAAAAGGATCGGTTACTGCCAGCGTTCCCCGGACGTCTAACCGCTCATTCTGTTCTGTACAAGAAAGCTGGAGCCCTAAAACACTCCTGTCCTCAAGCAGAGGGGCCGAAAACGCAAGGGGAGGGGCGATGTAATACCGTCCCATCAAATCAGCGTTCGCCGTAGGAGTAGACAGGAGCAAAAAAATCTCTTTGGAAAAATGATACACGGGGCGAATTCCACGTGGATCAGATTTCACCATAGAATCCAGATGGCTTCAGCGCATGGAAAAGAACAGACTGTTGAAGAGTTCATGGAAATATCATGTAGTATTATACATTTAAAGTATAATAAGAATAACATACTGTATGTATATATAGAAAACGGGGTTTTAAAGCATCTAGCACCGATTTAGTCTCTTGGTGTCCCTAAACATCAACGAGCAAATAAACCAAAAAATAAGATCCTAAAACAAAGAAAGTCAAACTTAATAATTACAAATCGATAACACAAAGCCAGCCTTGTAAAGAAACCATTCGAGCATTCACCCTTTATTCCCACATAAACGAAATAATCCGATATGAAATAGACACGGAAAATTGAACTGTCCCTGGAGGTACAGAAATACAATCTGTACCTTCACCCGTTTCAGATCCACACCCAGTCTGGTTTAATTTCACGTCTCCAAAGTAATTTTGAAAAATAATAACCCACAAACGGAAACTAAAGTTTGTCTGTGCCCATTCACTTTACACCAGATTTACGAACCCCCCAGTTATGATCACGTAGTACCCTTGAGGATTTTACACAAAGGAGTTCACCAAAACTACCCAGATATCACTTATGAAATCAATAAAAACCGATTCCAAATAGAAACACAGTGCCGTCCCTTCCGTCACAAGCTCAAATGAAAAGTTAATTTCAAAATTGAAAGCTATCTATCCAATTATACACGGAGAACTGTCAGGCGCATTATCAGGGACCGAGCACATGGCTGTGTCACTTGCACTCGGCATGAGCAAATCCATTTATTCACCTCACATAGACTAGGGTGTAGGTTCAAGACTCATTGAAATTAAATCTTTCCACCTTAATCAACGGGGACATGAACCACAAGAACTGTGCTTGGTATAGAAGTAGTAACCAATCTATTTTTATATGTGACTGGATTAATGGATTAATCTGGATCATCAAGGATTTCGACGATTTCACCAAAGTTTAAAAAAGTCTTTATATTTACCGTATACAGCAACATGATGTAACGAAATACTTTGTAGCACATCTTCCAGTCTCGGAGAATACATAACAGATCTTCAGAGTGCAATGCAAGTTATGACGGCTAGCTACAGTATATAGGTTAAGTAGCAAAGAAAGAAGCCTATTGTTGTAATATTGTAGCAACAATAATAAAAAAATAAACATTCCGTAATTGTAGTTATTATAGAATAAATGCGTTATAAAAGCTCAGAATGAGATGATTTCAGGATACCAAAATCCAAATCGCAAAATAAAAAAAACATCTAAAAAGACTTTTGTTCAAGCCATGACACAACTCTTTCCACAGTTCTATAAGCCATTTCATTAAGTTAGTATCCTTACCAGTCTAAAGGAAATATGTCGTCACGCAGGATTTTAATAAATTCCCCGATTGTTATTATTTTTTTACCTCTTCTTATCAGAGCCTTTAATGAATATGTTCCTCTCAAGCGGCACTTCAATCAACCCCGTTAGGACTTCTTTGCCGAGGCAATATAGTGTTTGAAAAGGGGTTTCAACAGTAAAACTAGGGTCGTGATCCGCCTCCCGGACTGGATCTCCAATCACCGGTCCCTCTTCCACAGAGCCACCCAGCCCGCGGAGAGACCGAGCGGTGTGGGGGAGCTAGTAGGGGGGAGCGGGGAGTAAAGAAAACTGTACAGCATGGAGTACGCAAGTGTATTTAAAGGCACATGCTGCCTGCTAATGAATTGCATGATTCAGACTCGACGTCCACGGGGATATTTAAATCATAAGTGAATACACTCTTCATCGCTGAATGTCATCGACTGCCGTCGACGGACAGCAGGGATACAATTGCCAGTGCAAAGCGTTTTGTACTCTGCTGGATTGGGAAGAAGCGTTTTCTCTGGTGTTAATTCCAAGCAATATAATTGGGGATTGTACCGATTACATCTTTCATTATGTGTCAATATCTCAAGTTATATTTCAATGTATATGGCTTACTGATATAGCATTGGTAGCGGTAAATCCTTCATTAAAGGAAACTATAAAATGATGTCACACAAAACGGGTGGCATCGCCTACATATACCGTACATTAATCCTCCTAGGATTTCTCATTTGTCTCTAAAGTGGTGCTTCTAGTGCCGTGATGGTCATCACGCAACGAACAACAGCACATTTTTGAAGGCGCTATAGTAGAAGTTCTTAATTTTATCCAGCCTGCGTGTCAAAGCAAAGATAAACCACAGAAGTCAAGCGGCAAATATTACTTGTAGCTATTGTTACAGATCGCTTTTGTGATAAATGTTTTCCGAAGTCTTCTCTTGTGCTTGGGGTCAACTGGAATGTTAGGATATACAACGGTTTTAAAGAAAGAAATGCAGTCTTGCCAAGTTGTATTAAAAACTACACCAGTGAAATTATGCAAGAACTATGAATGTATGTAAAGAAGCGGACTACATAGCGCTGCAATATAGTGAAACTATATTTAAATATAACACATTCCGATGAAATCATACTTCACAAAGCGTGAAAAGTTTAAAACAAAATTGAAAAAGTCATATGGCACAATACCACACAATACACAATAAAACAGATGTGTGTCCTAGGTCAGCCATGACACGCAACATAAGCCAAATCATAAATCACTCGCGAGATCCTTAAAATATTAACCACGTGTTAGCGGCATATTATCCGCAACAGTACATCTTTGTGAATACAGTCTGCCATGAAAAACTAATACACTTTACCGCTGGCCCCTCTTTTTTTTACCAAATCCGCTTGACAGATTATTCACAGTAACTCCCTGTTAAAGGTGAAATAAACAGCCAGTTGAAACTGCTTGAGTCGAGCTGACACAAAGATGCTAAGGGGATATTTATTTTCCCGTGCTTGCCCTTAAGGCTGTTGAACACACATTAAGTTTTCTAGGACGCTCGTAGCCTGTGGTACACGGGGAGTGACTCATGAAAAACGGCACATCCACAGCTCAGTAACGTCACACAGCTTGCTTGTGAGGAAGGATTGGAAAGATAAGGTTGCAGATACAGCAATGCTGATTTCTCTGTTTACTGTACACCACAGTCCCAGGTAAATGGCTCTCCTCTGTCTGCCAGCCTTGCACAAATACCACTATGACCCTACTAACTCGGGAGTCCAGTTCCTAAGGCAATGCAAATGAAATTGATGAAGCACATGGGAAACTCAGCTATCAATCACTATGTTCCAGAGTGCTCACCACTCCATTGTTGCCTCAGACAAACAGAATGGTGCACTGTTGTGGCTTTTTAGTTCAGCTCAGGCATGAATGACTCTGACCAGCTCTTTCTAGTTTCCATTCGATGAACTGTACAACTTTTCCCTGCATTTCAGGTGTTTTAATGAAATCTAGAATTCCCACATCAGGATGCCAGTACTAGGGATGGGTGCTGCTGAACTACGGTGAAAGCACATTACGGTATTAATATCACATTTTTACCATGTGAATAAAATAAACATTTTTATACATATACAATATTTATTTTTAAAACTTATTTCAGTCATGTCCATTAGACATTTCAGGTCCAGTGCCATAATCAATAGTGGTACCCATATAGATAGACTACAAGAGACATTTGTCCTAGACATAAAGCAAGGTAACTATCGGTACTGGTAGTCCATAAACTTAATTACAGGAGGAGGCATGTTACCCTAATTAGGAATTGGAGGTCTTCTGCATAGGCTGCATGTTAAAAGCCATTATTCTGCGACAGAGTTATGTTTTCACAAATAGCATATATTTAATGAACCTGTACTTCACGAAAGATGAGCACAGATTCCCACAGAGCTGACTGAACTCTCCACTGTGGGAATCTTATTTTAAAATAACAAGTGTTATTATTGTCTCGTGAAGGGTGGTTACATAATCGTCCAAGAGGTGTGCTCTGTACAAGAGCCTACTGACACTAATCATAATCTACTTTATTGTCCACATACACAGCTAATTTTCCTTTGGCCTCAATGAGGCAACAATAAAATTTTGTATACACAAAGTAAACAAAACATTTAGCTAATTTTACAGGTGTATACAATCAATGTAATATAAATAACAATACCATACAGGACAATAGAATGTAATATGCTCTCAATGCATTGCTGTGCTGTGAACATCAGAGTTTAAAAGAATAATGACACTCAAAAGGAATGACTTCTTAAAATGTTTTTGTATGCTTTAGGACTTTAAAATGCCATCTGAATGGTAAATTTTCAAATTGAGAGTGTAGTGGATGTGAGGCATTATTAACTATTAACATTTGTATCCTTAACCCCCTGTGGTGACACAGAAGAATTAACACAGATTGATGACAAGAGGATATTAGATTGATTTCTGTTTCAACAGCATTAAAAACATCCATGAGACATATTCAATGTGATATTTCAAGAATATTAAGATGTATAGTAGTATAACAAAATTATATAATTTTACTTCACTTTGCATTTGGTTAGTCAACATAATGAGAGACTCGTTTATTCAATAAAAATGTCTTCTTGTGTAATGAAGATAGCTTGCGTTTGGAATTGATAGTTTGAAAAGTAACTGAATGTTCCACCTTAGTGAAGTCCAGGTGAACAAGAGAGGAACAGTGAAAGAAAGGATTAAAGGCCATCACAGCAGCCGACCAGTGCAGTGAAGTAGCTCCTCATCTGCGGAATTATTTAATTCATCATTCAATTCATAAAGAGAGCTTCGCTAAGGCTAAAGTTGTTTTTCATAATTACTGTACTTAATAGCAAACCTTGCTTCCTCACTATGCCTACAAATGTTTGCAAAAGATGTGTGCTTACAAAGGATATCTGTAATATCTAACAGCTAACAGCACAAATAGCATGAGCACATAAACAAACGAAAATGACTTGATAATGACTTTCTTCAACATAGAGTAATCTGTGATCAGGGTATGATTAGGGCTGATATGGTACTTGTCATTTCAGTTTTACAATTTGCACTAAATTTGCTTTTCCTGACACAAGAAAGGTCCAAAATCCAACACAATTCCAGTGTGTTCAGATATACACACTTTAGGATTAATTCGAAGTTGCTTATAATCAATAAATAGCCATAACAACTATAAACAAGAAATGTACCCTTTCAGCGTTAAAATAGAACTGTACTGTGATGATTACTGTTGTACTGTACATTGAAAATGTATGAAGGTATTTTTCCTAAATGTTATCTTGCCTGCCATCTTCCCTCTGGTAAAGCCTTGGATGTAATAAGAAAGCTACAGTTATTAAGTCAGCCAATAATCCAACACATAATGCAACCAGCCAGAGTTTGTTCTGAGAGGCCCTGCAGTCTCTTTGCTTAGCCACAGCTTTGCACTTTGCAAGTTCAGTGCATCACACAGCTGTGATCCCATGCTAGGCTCACATGATGCAGCTGGCCATAAGCTCATTGCTGGTATTCAAGTCACAGCGGAAGGCGAGCTGAAAAATCACAGCTAACAGACATCCCAACAGGCGAAACGTTTTGACTTGCGTTTGTTAACAAGCACCTAAATATTCAGAGAAACCGAATGAGGAAATGACCCTGCCCGTTGGAGGACTTTAAAACTCCTGTGATGCAGGAGCTGGATGTCCATCCCGCCGCAGTTACGTTTGAGATAACTGGACTTTCAGAAGCACAGCTGAAAGCACCAGCTGGGGTATGACAGGAGAAATGTTCCCATGCTGAGTAGAAACACAGAAATGTGGCCCAAGTCTATCACAAATCAGGAAGGAGAGAGACTTGTCAGTACCACAAGATACTAAATGTCCAGCCAAAGAAAATAGAGGAGCAGGAAAGTCCCACAGAGGGTTGATGGATTTTCAAGGCAAGGACTGGCTAAGCTTGGTGAATGTAATATCAAACGGCCAAAACAAGCAAGAGACCTCACAAATCCACACACTCTACTCCACAGACCCCCTATTCATGTGCTCACTATAGCAGCTAATGAGGAGCTCAAAAGATTATGGTACAGATAATTAACCCCATTGAAAGCATTTGCCTATATGGTCAGACTCGATCAGGATCTATCTTTCTGCTTTTTCAGGATGCGTAAGTTTTACATTAATTATAACGGAACACACAAAAAGAAAAACTATTATAGTCTGGTACAGTTAACACAAATCAGAACTTAGAATAATAACTTTGAACTGCAAAATTGGATTTATTTGATTTACTCACAGAGTAGCACAATACTGGCACACAATATTTTTTGGAATGAGAAGAAGCAACATCTCATTTTCCTCCCTTATGACTTGTGCAGTCTTTCAGACAGAGACAAAAAAACAGGAATTTTTATTACCGGTTTTCAGAATGACAATTTAGTTTGCTAGTCGTTTATTCGCTTGATTTTCCCAACAATAAATACAAAATTGTTGGTTCCTCAAAAAAGCCATAAGCACTGAAGGAACAAAATGCTGTGGAACAAAATGTCTCTCAAACATGAGAAGCTGGCAGTATAAATACTTTTTAAGTGCCCGTAACACAGAAGCAATAAAGGTGATTTTTATTTACCTTTTACATTTTTAATGTGAATGGAAATGTAGCTCAGTATGAAAACTTCCACCCATCCATTTTTTAACCGCTTCATCTCATTAAGGGACACGGGAGGAGCCGGAGTCTATCCCACCAAGCAACGTCTTTGGACTGTGGTAGGAAACATCTTGTGATCAAAAATTAATCTTCAATTAATTTAATCGGCAATGGAAGAAGCATTTCCCCAAAAACTGAATACATCTCAGTCATCCGAGTCTTCAACGTCTATGTCTTAGTCTCTGTAACATTACATAGGTGATATACTGTACGTCACAGAGTCAAGCTCTTGCATGGCTACCGTTAGCACCGTTAGCATCAATAGCTGCAAGGCATGTGCCCTCCATAGAGGTTCTCACATTGGTGTGGAAGTCTTGTGGTATGTTTTTAGAAATATTCACTAGTTCTGTGTGCAGGTCTAGCAGGCATCGAAGACAATGGTCCAGCCCATCCCACACACTAGATCAGAGAAGAACCTGGCTAATCAGTTTGAAGGAGCAGAATCTGTGGTGGTCGCAAAAACACTCACACAACAAAGAAAAAGTAAAAATGTGCTCACAAACAAAAAGTCTGGTTCACTATGAGTGGATGTAACACCTCTACAGGCTGGCACAAATCTACACCAAGACAGCCCATGTACACAACATGACATGCCCTGAAATGTGCTCTATGATTGACATTAAGATTAGCTTTGTCACATCTCAGAAGTGCACTGATTGTCTCTCTGTAGCATTTGTGTGTCTCAGCTTGATTAGGAATTTTGGGACCTTCAATATTTATTCATGACTCTAGGACCTTCACACAGTGCAAATGTAAAGGTACAGTACACTTGACCAGGGATGTCACTTGGATGCCACGCAGGTTAATGCCACCAGTCTTGGGGAGGTGGTATTTGCAGTTGGCAGAAAGGTCCTTGCTGTTAATAGAGTGACATCTAATTTCAATGTCTCTGAGGTGCTCAGATGGGAAGTTGCCAACAAATCAGTCCTTTTCCATGTTTGAATGCTGTGAGTCCTTATATAGTTATTGAAAAGGTCAACGACGAGACAGTGCAGTGGATTTCTGTGAAGAGGCTTTTTATAGCACATTGCCCAGATCCAATGTACTTTGGTGATTTAGAGTCTGCTGTAGAATGATGCCAAGCATGGACTAGTTTTCACCAGCCATTGATATTTAGAGAGACAGAGTTATATTTTTGACCTTTCATGAAGAGATAAAAAATACAGCTGTCATTTTGAATACACAATAAGTATTCCCTTATTCATGGATTACAGAAGTAACCCACAAAAATACTAAACTATCAGATTTCATTTCATTGCTTTAAACTGTTATACATCGAAGGATAAAAACCATGAAAGGTTAATGCAATAGAAACTCAGACCTGTGTTCTGTTTATCCAATCCAAGTCAAAGATCCTTTATGTTGAGATTCATTGACATTATTTGAAAATGTATCAGGATGTTTCTCTATAGAGACAAATCATGCTGGTTTCAGATCTGTAATCTTTTTATTTCTGAAAATTATAGCCTAGACCTTGTACTGTCCACAGCAACAAAACAGGAAGAAGTGAGTATTTTCTTCCATCACTCATAATTTCATATGAGAAGTCAAATGACAGGAAGCAAATATGGAGGACATGGGTGAGAGATGAATACAAAGTCACAAATTTTTCTCAAACATAATCACTAGTTGGTGCAGCTAAACTTTATGGACACTGTTTTGACTATTGATCCTGCAGTATAATTAGCTTTTAAACAGTGTTGTGTAATTCAGTACTTGTAATCTAGGTTTTGTTTTAAACTTAGGTCCTCTATGTTTACACTTTGAGACATGACAAGACATAAAAAATGCATATGTAGAATGTCCAGTCCAGAAACTGCAATTCCAGGACAGCCACAACCAGGAAACTGTATCATAGTTGGGACAATAATTTGCGTTTGACACAATGTTTTGTTCCATAGTTTTATCACCATGGCAACCAGAGGTTTTGGCAGGACCAACGTCTGCAACTTGAAAAACAGTAAAAGGAATGACACGCATTACCATTTCAAATAGTTCTTGTCAGTAAAATTCACTCCAGGTGTTAATAAAGGCCCTTCCGAGTGTCCAGTAAAGTGTTAACATTCCTCTGTCCCTGACTGCTTTTAGCAAGGCATTGTATTGTGCAAGCTCTGTCAGGGCAGTAACACAAGTCACTCATCTCAGTCAACACATGACGCTGATTACACAATAGGCATTTGGGTTATCATGAGAGAAAACTGTTTCACATTGCTCTGTGTTTAACTTACAAGTAAACTGCTAGCAATCTTCTCAAATCACACGGAACGATATAAGAATTGAAGTCCATGATTCTAGTTTGCAGAAGTAATAAAATTGAAGGCAGAGCTGATCTGCAAAATTGCCTTCCAAGACTGACACCAAACATGGAAGCTTTATGGACACCATACTAAAGCAAAACAGTTTACCTAAAAGTCTACCCAAGGTATTATGATGTCATCAGTTTCCTAATTTCTAACCTTAGGAGGGTACTTAACTACGTTTCAAAACCTGCAACATTGTGCTTTGATGATATTATCAAAACATTTTTGTACACACAGAGTCAATATAATGCTACAGATTGCTTCAAAAAGCAATCAGGGAAGGCTTTAGCAATCCTGTCCTGTGTTTGCTCTTCCACAATGTCATTAATTAGTAGCCAATTGCTGGAATGCACACACTTCACAGAAACATCTAAATTCCTGTTTTGTCACTTAAGTCAACACTGTTAAAAGGAGCCCGCATGCTCTTTCAAGTGAAACATCAGCTAACCAGACCCACATTCACTACATCAAACATAATATTTAAAGGACTGACTGAACTTTCTGGTAACTCGTGAGGTCTGTGTGTATAACAGATTCCTAGAGATGCCAGAATTAGGAACTCTAGAATCGAAGAATTATCTTTCCTTATTGTTTTTGGTAGGCATATTTTGTTACAAAGGAACAAGTAAAGGTTTAGCTGCTGATGCAGCAACCTACTTGAGCATATTTTGTTATAGGAGTATGTATTTTAAACATTTTTCTATAAATATTAAACTGGTTTCAGACAAGTCTGTAAAACATTTAAAAAATAATTGTCACAGTTTTAGAGACTGTAATAAGGCATTAAATAGCTTAACACTACTAGTAACTTATCTTCTGTGTTGCATCTTTAAAGGAGTATTTAAAAATACAATTTTGGAATCAATAGAGTCTGACAGCATAGTAGTTATAATATTATTAAGAAAGGTGTTGGTGACCTTCATGATTTAGGGAACTTTGATCTTAATGTTTACAAGTGAAGGAAGATAAATAGTCTGGCTTAGTGTGTAACCTAAAAGAAGAACGGACTATAAATATAGAGGTGGTAAGGTGGGTAGTTACATTTCACCATATATAAAAGGAAGTTATGGGCAACACTGGGGTGCTGAGTTTAATTCTGTAACTGGGGTTTTATCTGTGTGCAGTTTGTATGTTCTCCCCATTTTTGTGTGGGTTTTCTCAGGGTGCTCTGGTTTTCACCCACAATCCAAAGACATACTGGTAGGTTTATTGGCTTCTGATAGAACTAGTGTTAACATCTGTATCTGTGGACCTTGCAAGAGGCTGGGGCCTAATTCAGGGTGTATCCTGCCTTGTGCTTGTCGCTTGCCAGGGCAGCCTTTGGTTCCCAATGAACCTGTATTAGATAAAGTGGTTGGAAAATACACAAGTAAAAGGATGATTCTGAGTTGTTGACTAGGCTGAAATGATTTGGAATGCTGCAGTTCAGCCTCTTCTAGGATATATATATATACTGTATATGGATTTGATATATGGATACTCAAGGCTCAGAATATGCAAAAATCCTAATCAACACAACACCACATGAAAAGGTACAGGATATGATATAACTCACAATTTAAGACGGGAAAGGAAGAAACAGGTTAGAGAGCACATAGCCACTGACATCACTGACAAATCATGTGTGTGTATTGAACAAATCCCAAAAAATGCTAGAGACACACAGAAGTGTTGGAGTAGGGGTATTCTACATAGGCACTGCTGTATTTTTAAAGTCTTTAGAAATACGAAGGAAGGCCCGAGTCAGACGCAGATGAGAAAACATAACCTGTCATTTTATATCTGTCTAAAAACTCAAATGGGAATAAATTTACCGTACTACTAACAGCATTCCGCACTTAAGACATTGAGCTTAGATATCTACTAACACAATTAGCTGCAGCGTTTTTAAATTGTGGGAACTATCCTAAATATAAGTCAAAGTGTTTAAGGATTAGTGTACACAATAATTTACAAACTATTTCTGAAAACATTTGTTATCTTCTGAATTTGTCCACTTAATTTTAAAGCTGCATTTTAAAATAAAATATATCATATCTGATAATCGAAGTTATTCTTAACATTAAATACTCCTTGTTACCCCAGATATTGTCTAGCATACACATTTTGAATATCACTTTCATGGACATATAATTATTTGGGGAAAATTTGAAACAATGGGAGAATCAAATTACCATACAGTGGTTTCTTTAGATAAAAGGCTGGTATATATGTATGTCTTTTTCCATGCCTTTTACAAGAAAAAAGGAAACTTTAAAAAATATATATTCTATGCCTTCAAAGCCCTATAATTTTACAATTCTAAATTACACAGAACACGAGCCCAGTTAACAATAATGACACTGGACTGTACAACCCAAACATTCCAAATCATGCTTGTTTGTGCCACAAAACAAACTTCTGTGGTATCCTCCTTGGATTTAGAAGAAATTACCTAACAAACCAGGAGGTTCTGAACTCATGTCAACTGCAGCAAATAAATCACAATTATGAATGTTTTATGCCCCATCCATCCCATAACATTTTTAACCCTCTAATGCAGTGGTAGACAACTCTGGCCCTCAGGTGCTGAGGTCCTGCAAGTTTAGAAGCACTTTTTAATTAGAGCCTGTAAATGTTCATATATTGTATTGTTTCTATGCTATGCTACAATTATGGAATGAGATACCCATCTTTGTAATGGAAGTGTGTTTAACTCTTGGATTAATTTGTTTATTGCTAGTTCAATGTAATTGTTTTTTCTATTTCTTTATTTTGCTAAACTTTATTTTCTTCACAGCTGTTTTTTTTTGCTATTGTCTCATTCCTTTTACACCTATGTCATCATGATTTTTAACTATTAAGTGCTACTTTACTTCTTCTATTATGTGTAAGGATATGTAAACAATAATTAGCACTAAACAAGAGGATCATTTGAATGATGATAAGATTCTGCAGGATAGTCTGCATGGATTTAGAAAAGACTCGTTTTGTTTAACTTGTTAGACCCAACAGTAATAATACAGTATTTCTATACAGAGTATATGATATAGCATTTTAATTTTTTTCAGAAGGCTTTTGATAAAGGTCCACATAAAATATTAATTATAAGACTGCTAACAGTGGGCATTATAGGATGTGTATACTTGCAAGGAGAATTTGTTCATGGATGAAAAAACAGAGTACAGGAAAAGAGGCTAATGCTCTGATTGGGGTGATGGAGTACCTCAGGGTACTGTTCTTGCACCACTGCTCTTGCTAAATTATGTAAATGATTTAGATTCTATCTAGAGATCTAGAGTCTTTTTAGCAGATAAGATCACTGATCACTGAACACTGAGATTATACCGAAATATGATTAGCCAACATTGTAGAAGCTGCAAAGGAAATTCAGAAACACTCAAACAAAATCCAAGACAGGGGACACGTGTTAAATGACATTTAAAGTAGGCAAGTGTACAGTGTTGTATGAAAGTAGCACAACTATTAACTATAATGTTTATATACACCATATATTAAAAAATTATATTGAGCTATAATTACATAGGTAAATATATTTTTAGGAACAAGTAAAGGTTTATTCCATGAAGAAAAGAGGAGAAAAGAAACACAGAGTTTTGGCTACAGAACCTTCTTGGAGTGTCAGGCTCCACAGCGGAAACGTTGTGTTTCTTTCCTTCTCCTTTCTGCATGGAATGAACCTTTACTTGTTCCTTTGCAGCCTACGCATGCTGACACAACCGCCTACTTGAAATATATTTTTATATTTACACTAAACTTGAATAAGATAAGTGGAAAAGACTTAGATGTTCATAATGACACATATTTTCTACCTACAGTATAGACATTGTGTGAAAGCTACTGAGCCATGCTGCCAAAGCTGCTAGCCTGCAATGGTTCTTTCTCAGATCAATCAGCTACTTGTAACCAAATGCCCTGGATGGGATGAATTACTACCTCTTGTTTATAACCTTTCTTATGTTTTCTCTGTTTACTTTTGTCAATGTATTAATTCAAGTAAAGCACTTTGCAGTGATATTTGTTAAAGGAACCATAAATCAATAAAGACTGACTGATTCAAGGCAAATTGTGTAAAACACTGCTTTGACAGAATTAATTCCTCTCACTGTTTTACTCAAGTCTAAACTCAGATTATCCTTAGGGATAAACTCTATGACCCTTCTGAATTACTGTTATTACGGTCACATAAGGCTGTTTTTACTATAGTTTCAACTATAGTTGATGAGTAAGCAATTCTGGGAAAGAAATAAGAACATATGCTGGCTGGTGTTCCATTTCAATAGTGGTGGATGGTTTTTCACATTAAAGCTAAATAAAGTACGTTTTGCTAAATCAAAAGGAAGATCTCTACTAGAATGTGATAATTTCGCAAACACTTCAGATAAGGCTGAAATGATAGAGATACAGATCTTTGGTATGTGAAAGTTTCCTATGAATAGTTTGCAGTCTCATGAAAAATCAGTTATGCTGTGAAACATTTTCCCCTTTTGTTATTTAATCAAAAAGTAAGAGGAAACAATGAACGTAGCCTAACCTTTCACATTTGTAATGTGCTTGAGAGACTGTATATCTAACCAAAGCAAATATTACACATTTGTTGGTCACACAAAGCGTTTTCTTTTTGACTTTTGCCAATGAACCCGTGGACAGCAGCCAAGTATTTTAAGGATTAGGGAATGGGATTCCTCATTTTATGATTTTATTAAGTTTAATGTGATAATTTTGCCATGCTCTGCATTTGTCAAATTATGTTTCTCTTTTATATTCTGTATGTGTTTAGCCAGATTTCATTCATTGTTCATTTTTCATTATCTCCATACCTTTCCTTGCAGAGTGGCTGCTGTTTGTGACTCACTCCGTCTGGTTTTCTCATTCGATGCTGGTAGTTTTGAAGGGCCTGAGAATCGTACTTTCATCTTCTGCTACATGTGTTCAACTGGCAGTACCTCAGAAGACACAAACCACTTTGTAGGGAGTAGCTGGTAAAAACCAGCCACACTATTTTAGATTCCTGATCCTCCTAATTCAGTATTTACAAACTTAACCAGTTTTACTTACTAAACCATGATCTAGATCATTTAAATAAACTGCACTGTAACAGGGAATAATTGTTTATCATCCACAAGCAAAAATGAAGGTGTTGTCATTACTGATGTGAACGTTTTTTTTAATAATTTAATGGCACAGTGATCATATTAAGACTGAGGTTTAAGTGCAGCTCTACAGATAGTGATTTTCATTCAGGTTCCAGGAACAGAGAGATCCACAATCCCTGCTCTCCCAGTCAACTTTGGCTGTTATTTGGTTTCTCTGTGCCAATGGACTTTCATACTGTTCCTATCAATCTGGCACCTGCCCATGACCCCTGGCCTTGGCCTTGACAATCAGACGCAATGAGGATCCTCTCTCTATGGGCCTTGTTTAAAATAAGCAGAGAGCTAAGCAAACAGGAGGACATTGGTCCACTGCGAAACCTGGTGTTTCCTGAGTGGTTACCATCACAAGCTCACAAGCAAAGGACAGAGAGTTTTACTAGGAAACAGCAAATATATGTCTCAAAAATCAGTGAGATACAATCATTGCAAAATCCATTTTCAAAAGATACGCAGCGCACTACAACCAAGTTGTAAAATTGTTTTCATGCTATTAAGCCTAGCAAGACTTGTTCCATTCTGCTTTTCTGGCCACTGTCAGCACTAAACATTTTATCATTGCAAGACTTCTTACATTCTGATGTGGCTTTTTGTTTATTATTCCTCTCAGCTAAAATGCATCAAGGAGAATTTTTTCACAGGCCAACATGACAGAATTTTCCTGGCTTCCTATGTCTTTCTCTCTTCATCTAAATGTTTACACTGTGGTGAAGACAAATAAGGCCAAAAAACAAGATTCTAGAATATCTGTATTCCTGGTATGGAAACTAGAGGGGAATACAAACATGTTAACCTACAAGCCAACTCAGCAGAATGTTAAAAGGATGAGTAGGCCTCTTAGAGTCTGTTGAATAGCTGAATTAAGAAGGAAGGCTAACATCAACTTTGAAGGAGAAGAATGTCTCTGCATTGGTTTTTGTTTAAGATCAGCATCCTCAACAGGTTGGTATCTGATTAACAGGTTAACTATCTGGTCAATAGTGAAAGGCATATTTGCCCTTTATAATTGTTTGTTAGGACTTAATAAAATAATAGGATTAACAGGAGGCAGGTATGTGGAGTAGTGGACTGGGCTCTTGTCTTGTAATTAGAGATTCATGGGTTTAAGTCCAAAGCATGGCCCTACTACTGCTGTACCTACAGTATCTCTGTTCCAGTATAACACCCAGCTGTATAAAAAGATGTTTGACTGTAGATGAACAATTGTTCTCACTTAATGTCCCTTTTCCAAATAGGACAGATGGACTGGCTGGATTCCTTTTGTTTGTATCCTTTCTTGTGTTCTTAAACGGACATTTAGTTATACTAATTCAGTACCAAAAATGCATAATTGAGGGAGATGCTGTTGCAGATTTCTTATATATTAGTTCTGCACAATGTGCAGCATTTTCTCCTTCTGAAATACAGGAAAGAGATACAAAATAACGTCTGGAAGCCAGATCCTCTTTAAGCGATGTATTTGTTTCATAAGCTGGCTGGGTTTTACACCAGGCTCATTGTTGTTAGTGATTGGGAGCTGTATGAATGCACACTAACCTAGAACAGAACATAATATTCTTCTCAAGGGGCAGAAAGCTGAAAGATTCCAGAGACTAAAGAAGAAAGGGTGTTTTTCATTTTTTTAAATCTTATACAGCATCCAAAACATAAATAATTAACACTTCATCAGTACACTGCAAGTATTCCTCTTCATCCGACAATTAGGGAGTGGACAGCTATTCTAGCTAGGATAAAGTGTGTCAGTAACCAAAAAAAAGATGTTGCTGTACACCAGCAATTTTCAAAGTAGAAGCATTTTTCAGTTTTTAAAGTCAAAACTTTTTTTTAGTTATCTGAGCTTTAGTCAGGCAAACACATAAATCAAATACAGAAAATCAACATCACAGTTGTTCTTCATGTGGGAAAATTAAATTCTGGTATCTGTTGGAAGATGCCTCTTAAATTTGATTGAATGTCATTTAAGAAGCATTCACTAAAATAACAAGGACAATGGAAGGTATTATTTTTTTTACAGCTACAACCATCAATTTCATAGAAGAAAGGACTAGCTCCAGCATGCTGGAATAAATACTCAAATTTATTTCAAATTAAAAAAAAAGTCTGTTTGCATGGATTCAAAATAATTGCATACAGGCCTCCCATGCAGACCAAAAACAGCCATTAAAGACAAAGAAAACAATTATCACCAAGACACTACTTGTCCTCTTTCTCCCTGAGACAGAGCACTTTACCACATCTAGAACTTCTTATGTTGTATTAAAAGGAAAACTAAACATATTGCAATTAAGGAAAGTATAATGCCTTAAATAGTACGTTGCATCAAATCCTGCATGAGTTTACTTCAGCTACTTCAACTTGAGCAATAAATCAATGTAAAATCTCTTGAAATCCTGTTCTGAGAAGAGCCCAGCTAGTGAGGAAACAAGCTTTGATGGCTGGAGAGAAGGGACTGTGTCCAGAATATATATGCCGTAAAAATCAGTTTGTTTATAAAACTCATAACTGTTTATATACCAGCATATATCAAAAGTAGTTACACAGGTTAGAGTTTTACTGTGTCCTCTACAGGCTATTCTGAAAGAGCTGCTTTAAACAGTTTAGATTTGAAGAAATGTAATTAGTTGTTGTTTTATTCTGTAATATTACAACAATATTTTATTGGCAGTAAAACAGTGCATGATGCTTTATAAAAATAGCAGACTGGTGGTTTGTTGAAAATGGTGGGAAATCTACCAACACTGAAGAAATAATTATCAGAAGAACACGGTGGGAGTTTATGCTTTGCTTCAAGAAAACGTCTGGTGTTTAGGTTTGTAATCAGGGCTTATTTTATCGTTTTTTTCCATTTTACCATGATTTGATGAGTGCAAATGTAAGGTGCTTTGGATAAAAGCATCAACTAAATGAATGGAAATGCTTCAATGTTATTTCACTAAGATGTACAGTATTAAACTTTTAAGGTTTCATATACTGTAGTCCATCCATCTATAACTGAAAAGCAGCTTATTCCAAGTATGGTTTGCAGCAACCTGCAGTTTACCGTTAAAGCACTGTGTGCCAGGCAAGAGACCAATTAACCAAGCCAATCTGTGTCAGAGAGCTGGGAGGAAGCCAGAGGACCTGGTGAATTCACAAATGGACAGGTGGAGAACACGCAAATCTTACAAGTCGTAGGGAGAAATTAAAATAACAGGTAGTGTTACTGTTAAAATATTAGAAATAAAGGCACGGGATACAATTATCTGTAGCGTGTGGTCTTCCTCATTTACGTCTAGGGTAAAATAGTTTTCAAACATTCCAAAAAATACCAAATGCGAATAGGACATTTGACACTTTCACAGTCTGAGCAAATGTGATATTTAAGGCATCTCTTTACACTTCATAATTAAGAGGATCACAGAACTGCAAATGTCTATTCACACAAATCACAGGCATTGATTTTTTATTATCAGTGACAATCTCCAGCGCAATGTACTTTTAGAATACAACGCAAACGCCGCTTTGCCTCGATTCACGCCACCGGAATTTAACGGTAAAACCATCGGCTATTACAAGAGTTCAAAAAATGTCTAAAATCAACAAAATATCATACCAACTCTAGGCAAAGCAATCAGTGCATTGAACAGGCTGGGGAGTGTTAGTTATTTAAATAACTAACCTGTTAAAAAAGCAGAAATGAAGTCACCGGATAACTGGATCAAGTATCGGCTGTGGCTCATTTACTTCTGAGGGAACACGACGATACACGGTTGTATTTGACTTTCTAACTGCGTCAAAGTTCCATCCAACTGTCAAACTCCAGTACTACAGTCTGCTATTTAAAATACAGGTTTATTGAACTTTTTTATATCCCTTTTAACCATGGTGCATGGCCCTTGAAAGACATTTTGAATCTATTTCTTTGAGCATAACACAGACTCCATACAGAAGGTAATCTATCCACTGTGGCGCCACTGTGACACCTGGCTTCAGCTACTCTTATGAAAACACAGGATTGCTACAAATACCCCCAGCAGAATGAGAAAAACCTACCAAAAACTTTTAATGCATAACCAGAAAATGACTACTCTCGAAATTCTACCTTTAATACGATGAATGGAAAAAAAAATCAGTGAATGTATTACAGTGTATTTTTGTAATTACATAAAGATTCTCAGTGCACAGTATATTGCCTTAGAGCAGGGAGAGAGAAAGGTCTCATTGATTGACAGTGGCTCAATGCCATTCACCACAAAGCAGAACATTAAAAGTCAGTATGTCTCATTGGAAAGAGTTAGAGGAATGCTATTAACCCAAACAATGGAAACAGGATTCATAAGAGGATGTCCTTCAAAGGTCAGTTAAGGATTTAACACCAAAAATAATGGGCACAGATTACATTTATCAGCCTCATCATCACTTGCCTACAAAATAGAAATGATGCATTTGATGCAGAAGCAATTTTTTTCAGAGCACCAATAGTCCCCATTAAAAAAAAAGTATGCAGTTTCATAAACTACACCAATATAACTAGACCGTTTTAAAAACAATTCTAAGAAAAAAAATGTTTCCTAACCCCTCTCTAAATTAAATGAAAGGATGGGAAATCTGACAGGTCAGAAAGTGTTAACCTTAATAGCCATTTTGATAAAACTATAAAGAAGTGGTTTTGCTTTTGGAAACTTTTGGTAGGTTAATTGAGATTCAAAGAATAGGAAGATATTTTGACATCAAGGGAGCGACTTTTTATCATTGAAGACTTCTACTATTGCGATTCTGAAAGGAGCACATGCTAATTGCAAACTCCCATTAAAAAGACAAACTGCAGATTGTTTTAATGTCAGATGTTAAAGATCATGTACACTCCTATGCTAAAGTATGCTATCTTCACTTTCAATGACATTCAGTTTGTCTTTTTAGCGAATCTGCTTTCCTTTGGTCATTGTAGATGACATTGTAGAGAAGATAAAGATAGGAAGGGCTACAAATGTCATTCAATGCTGAGCCAAGTAGTACTTTTCACACGTGAGCTGAATATTCCAAAGTACACAATAGCCTCTGTGGATTTCAGCCCTAGTCCCGGAGAGCACCTGTCAGACAGGTTTTGTAGACAACTGCTACATCATTAACATCTAAGGACCTGAGGACCTGGATCAATTATTCAGATCATGTGGAACACAAATCAGAAAATCTTTCATCCATAAAGACTAGAACTCCCTTAATTGAACAAATTACTTGCTTGAATGAACAACAATGTCCAAGTTTTTCCAAACTTTTTGTTTTATGTGGCTATTTGACTAACTGGACAGGGGCACTCCAGGACCAGGATAAGCAACCAGTGCTCTAGACGTATTACTGAGATTAATATTAACCCAAATCAGCCCAGCATCCCCTGTACAGAGAGTACAGGTAACCTGTGGAACATAAACATGAAATACCCTAGGACAACAACCTGGTGTTACAACAGCCATTTCAACACCATAACCTTGATTTTAGTTTACATGAGGACACAATCTTGTGAAAATGGCCATGTTTTTTAAAGCCAGAAATATGTGGCATCATCAAAAGACTCATAAGAGTGTGAATTATAATTAAAGCAGAACTAGGCAATAAGTAGCTCACACTACACTCAAACGGGAAGAAAACACCTACCAATTTCTACAAAACCTGGATCTGTTCTTGAAATGAGTATTCCAGGAATGAAACCAAAAGCACTTCTGCACAATCTGCTTTGCAGATCTCACATAAATGTGTATGCAGGTAATAATATGATGATATGACCTTCAGGCTTTTGTCAGAGTGATCAGATTAACTTTATCCGGTGTTCTGTTTGTTGTAAGGGTAGGGGGTGGTCTTCTTTCATATCTGGATGTGATTTTTGCCTATTTACCATGTTATAAGCTAGCTGTATCTTAATGCATTTTGAAATACACAAAGGCACATATCGACAAGGAGATTACTGTACCTTTTCTCGGTTTTTCTAGTGCCATTTTTAAAATGCTGACCATTAGCCACTTGAAGACCAAAGTTTCTGATTGGAGCTTCAACAGGGATTCGCCTGAGCAAACTGATGCACTGGGCAGGGATTGTCAAGATAAGGCCCATGACAGAAAGAACATGCAAACGTGATTCAACAGACGTCATGTCATGTCATTTGCCAAACCGCTTTATACCGCGGGAAGCTGGAGCCTACCTGGCAAGCAATGAGCGCAACATAGGGTACACCCTGGACGGGGCACCAGTCCATCACAGGGCAAGTGCAAGCCAATCATACATGGGGACAATTTGGAGCCCATTGTAAAGGCTGAGGGGAGAAACGTGGCCCGGACACCGAGATAACTCCCTACTCTTATCGAGTAATGCCCAGGAATCTTTAATGACCACTGAGAGTCAGGACCTCGCTTAAATGTCTAATCTGAAAGACGGCACCCACTACAGTATAGGGTCCCCACCACTATATCGGGGCATTAGGACCTACACAGACCGCAGGGTATGCGCCCCACGCTGGTCCCACTAAGACCACTTCCAGCAGCAACCATAGCTTCCCAGGAAGTCTCCCATCCAGGGACTGACCAGGCTCAACCCTGCTTAGCTTCAGTGGGTAGCCAGTTGCGAGCTGCACGGTGATATGGCTGCTGGCCCAACAAGATGTCCATGCCTACATAATCCCAGACAGAAACATTTTTTTTCTCTGTCCTATTCAACAAAAATTATCATTTTGTAATTCTCATGGAGCAGTCTCATGTGACACCGCATCTGAATATACATTTTGAATCTCACACCTTCTGTGTCCAAGCATGTGGGTGATAGAAGTGATAGTGGCTTTGGTGGTCCAGGAGGTGACGTTTGTTCATTTGTTCTCCACTGTGTTGAAGGAGAACACTATGCTGTCATAAATGTCACTCATTTTAGTAAGCAGCAACCCAAGATAACTTGACAACCTGCTGTTTTTAATGATTCCACGACCCTTTGCGAAGAATGGGTTTACTAACCTCAGTGTCTTTGCCAAACTCTTATTTAACAAAAGTAGTGCAAGAAACGAAGATACACTTTTGCCCAATGTCTCAAACACTGGCCAGAGCAATGCAGCTGACATTGCAGATCAGGAATTGCTGACATTCAGACATTCACATCCTTATAAGACTCATATTCTTGTTTTACTATCTAGCTTATTTACATAGCCCCTTAATGAAGGTGTCTTTTTGATTTTTGAAAAATAACTAATTTAACATATAACAATGCCTCAGTAGTGATTATCTTGAAAAAGCAATCTATTTTATGGAGATTCAGGGATTCAGTCAATGTTAATTACCAGCCGCTGTTTACTTAGGAGACAAGGGAGCTGATAAAGATATACAGTACCAGGTCTTTTACAGATTTGACTAACTGAACACTACAGTAACAGCAGTGTGGTTGATAACTAGATTGAAACGGTCCACAACGGATTACAACAATAACAATAATGGGGTTTTTAACACTATTCAAGCACATGTCTTGAAAATCTGAGTCTGGTTTCAGCAAGAAGCCTTGAAGGTAGCCAGACATAACAGCCTTTGTTTTATTCACTGCTCATTCTTTAAGATATACAGTATCTGCAATTGCATTCATAAAATTAATCAACTTGAAACAAAAAGGATGCTGTCATGAAAATATTTTCAGTTAGCCTTTTATCATCATCAATCAGAACAAACTGGGCTAGACTGAGGCATCAAATCACATGAGCACATCTTGTGCCATGGCTTGTTGAAAAACAAAGGACTTTCTTTTTTTTTCAAATACATTAAGAAATAAGGTTATTAATAGACCTCAATTGGTGTTGTAAAACTGTGTCAAAGATGGAACATGCCTTTTAGAAGCTACTCTAGACAGCTACCTCTAAACAATTTAATCCATGAAATCTTATAGTAGTCCTTTCAGGATCTGAAGATTTTTCAGCTTCTTGAACAGGATAAAATGAGCTCACGCCTTCTCAAATAGCTATACAAGCTTAGGCTTGTTGGGGTCTTCAACTTTTTCCTCACTTTAATAGAAATGTGGGCTATCAAACATGTATTCATCATCTATTACTATCACTTCTCGAGCCTAGTCAGTACCCTGATGGGAGAACTCCTGAGAAAAACTAAGGTTGCTGCTGGAAGAGGTGTTAGTGGGGCCAGCAGGGGGCACTCACCCTGCAGTCCATGTGGGTCGTAATGCCCCAGTATAGTGACGGGGACACTATACTGTAAACAGGTCCCGTCCTTTGGATGAGACGTAAAACTGAGGTCCTGACTCTCTGTGGTCATTAAAAATCCCAGGGTGTTTCTCGAAAAGAGTAGGGCTGTAACCCCGGCATCCTGGCCAAATTTCCCATTGGCCCTTACCAATCATGGCCTCCTAAAAATCCCCATCTATGAATTGGCTTCATTACTCTGCTCTCCTCCCCACTGATAGCTGATGTGTCGTGAGTGTTCTGGCGCACTATGGCTGCCGTCGCATCATCCAGGTGGGGGCTACACATTGGTGGTGGTGGAGGTGAGTCCCCATCACCAGTAAAGCGCTATATAACTGTAAGCAATTATTATTATTAATTACCATCAGATTCCTGTGTGAGTCACCCTCACTCCAGATTACGCAGTAGAAGGCAACCAAGAGAGCAGCTGGAGAAGTCCGGTGTCCCTGTGACCTCACTTATTTGGTACCTGGGAGTCCACATCACAGCAGAAACCAGCCTTCCTTCCTTAACAGCAGAACAGTTCAGTTAAACACTGAAACTCAGATCAAGGTCCCTGCAGTCCCATTTTGCCTCTCGACATGGTCAGCATTATTGGTAGATCATACTACACAGATTTATTGGAGACACATTTAATTTTAAGCCAAGGAAAATCTGTGCAAGCACAGAACATTTCCTGACACCCCAAAATGTTTCTTGTAATAGAAAGAAGGGCTTGGTACATGTCAAAACAGTTGCCAGTTGTCCAAAATTGTATTGTATAGTGGCTTCCAGTCCTGGTCCAAGGAGACCCTTGTATCTACTGGAGAGCAGACAAGAAATCATCAATCAAATTTGAGAAATGCTTTAAATTTGCTTTAGTCCCTTAAAGATTAAAATGGGACTAAAATGTAATTGTCATCAACCCCGTACCAATTTCAGAGTATGGGAGTATTTGATTTAGTCTCACCTCTTTTCAAGTCTTGACAAGCTGAGGAGAATCTGCATAACATTCTGTGTGCTGAAGCTGAGGAACAATAATCATGCAGTCAAGTATTTTGAAGAATAAGAACTGAATGCAGAAACAGGAAAACAAATGTCTAAACAAGCATCAATTAGCTCAGCTAGAATGAAAAGAAGAAAGTCACAGTTCACCCGAACCACAGTCAGAAAGAATATGAAGCACCCCCAACAGAGGTAATTTCAAACCAGAACTGGACAGTACAAAATTCAAATTTGCAGCTGGCAAAGGTGGTCTTTCTGCAGCACAGAGCACATCCTCTAAGCAATGCAAGCACTGCACACAATTCTCAACCACCACAGCATCACAAGGTAGCTGCAGACATGAATACTTTGAATACTCAGGTGACTTCCATGTCAGAGGCATTTGTAACCTGTTCCTTAAAGACCGTATTATGCTTTTTGAGTACAATCACAGTTTCAAGATAAAACATCAGGTTTGAAAGGGTTTATAGCATTAAACATGAAATATGGCTACTTTATTAGGCTCACAGAGGTACAATTTGGTTGAGCTCTTTCATTTATTAATGTTCAAGAGAGCAAAGTCAAAGGAAGGTGTTGCACAGTCAGTAACAAAAGAAAATTATGATTTTCCTTTGAATATAAGCATTTCTTTTGATTTATGTGCCACAAAAAAACATTTCTACTGATAATTATTCAAATCCCTTTATCTGTCCTACAGTTTCATATCTTAAGATGAATACCAAAGAGAAACAATTCACTAAAAACACAACATGAACTGTGCATAATAATGTCCTTAAGCTTTACTCCAAACTTTCTTCACACTCTTTCATATGTGCTTGAGTGTAGATGTCTTCTATAATGGATGCATTTCAAGAAATTGTCTGCAGTCTGTGACCTTCATCTTTGGAAAAACACAATGGATTAAATTATGGTTATACTGCCATCTAGTGTTCACAATGTTTTCCTAACACTACATCACGTAATCTTTCCAGAGTTTCAAAACTAAACCTCTTTTCTTACATATCGAGCAGCTTTTGTTGGCTGCATTGCTCATAGTGTCTTCTAACAAAATGTGGAAGTTCTGTGAATCCAGGCCATGGATAAATGATACATACTCTTTGCATATATCTAAACAGGACTTTCTTCCATTTTCTAACTGCTTTATGCCATTGACAGTCACAGGCAAGGTAGGATACCCCTTGGATGGGAAGCCAGTCCATCACAGGCCACACAATGCCAGTTTCACGGGAAGCAAATTAACCTACCAGTATGTCTATGGACTGTAGGAGTAAGCTAAAGCACCCAGTCATCACGGGGAGAACATAAAAGCTCCACACACATAGCACCCCAGGAAGTGAACCCAGGGCCACAGCTCTGCGAGGCAGCAATGCCAACCAGTAAACTACCATGCTGCCCTAACAGCAAATCATGCTACCCAAATGTCATAGGCCATTTGGCTTTAAGCTAATAGGTAACAAATCAGCATCCGATAGATCATCCATGAGGAGTGGAATTCATGGTAATGGAGCCCAACACCTCCACTCAAAAAGCTAGAGGCACCAAAGGAGCTTCTGAGCATATTTCAAAAATGAGAACAGGAGTCTATGCGTTTAAAGAAGTTATTACCTGGTACTAGGGGACCATTATGCTGGTTTTCAATTTACCTGATATCTAAATCACCAGTGCATATTTGATCACAATTATGGACTTCTACAGTTATCTTGACTTACTTACCCTCATTTCTGACTTGATATGCAATATAAGATCAATACTGTAAAATGAAATTTATCAAACATTCCCACAGTTTTTTTCCTTGTGTTTGTAATTTGTTTTAATGAGGTATGAATTTTTGAGTTTCAGAACTCTTCTCCATATGAAGGAACACAAGGAGTTCTGAAACTCAAAAATTCTTACCTCATTAAAACAGATTACAAACACCGTTAAAAAATGTAAGTTAAAAACAAATTTTAAAATACGGGCCTAAATAAACCAAAATAAGCCTGTAATTAAGATTTTGGCTGGAGTAAAAAACAGAAAACAGATCTGCCCTGTCCAGGGTTGGGAACAACTGGTTTATTATGCTAGTGCAATCAAGGCAGCCCATTCAGAATAAAACAAGACTTTGAGGTTGGATTCAGTTTGTTTATTTTAGATGGAAAAAAAACATTCAGACAACACTAATTTGGTCTGTACAAAAAAAAATCTATAATACAAACTGTACATTTTGAACGCACACAAATGAAAAGGCAGGACGTCATAGAAGAAACAAAAATAATGAAAGATTACTGAAAATCATTTCCTTCCCAAACGGGTCTTTTTCATATACATTATATACAGATATTAAATAAAGATATTTCTTTCCGGTCACTTTTCTTGGTACTGCATGGGAAACAAGAACTGTAAACACTGGAGTTCTGATGTTTCAAGGCCAAACAGATCTTCCGTTGAAGGGCAACAGACACCATGGTTTGGGGTAGCTAAGAGCAAGCACACTTAGCTTTCTAATGAAATGAGGTTTATGTCATCTCCAAATCAAGGCTGAGCTTCAGGCTGTCACTACCTGCTTCTTCCCTGCAGTGTATTTTTTTCAGGAATGAAGGTTTGGGATCAGTGAGGATTCAATGAAACCAAAGAGAAGGTGTGATTTGTTTGGGGTCCCCCTTCCCCTACCTCTGAATGGGGGAAGGTGCATAAATATTCCAAGCGGCTTGTCTCAAAAGGTAGAAAACTTTACTCAAGCCCTTCATATTGAAAGCAGCACCTCTTCTACAAGGCCAGAGGCAAGATTACCAAGGTCCCGAAGAACAGACAGTTTATTCCATTTCTGTGAACCGTGCAAACATGGCTTTACGGACAGCATCCTTGTAGGAATCTGATGCAGACACACCATATGAACTGCCCTTTGTCCCTAGTCCGGCACCTTTCATCCTTAACTGTGTCTGGAGGAGAAAACAGAACAGTGACCTTTGGAACCTGCACATACGAAACTATGGGTCTCAAAGACCTGCTTCGAACATTTGTAACCCCTAAATAATGCACTGAATGTAGCCAAAGTCCAAAACTATATCAGTAGAGACACACAAGCAACATTTTTGATGGAAACAAGGTGACATTTGTGCAATCAAACAAATTTATATTAGTAACCCCCCACGTTTGTCTACCTGCCTTTTTATTAGTTCGTGACCTGATGCAATGTCCTAATTAAAAAGTATGTAGAAGTGTTTTAACAAGAAATTCAGATGGTTGAATGGGATTATAGAGATTTGTATGGTGGTGTTTAGAGGAATTTGACAAAGAAAATTCGAATATGATGCTATACTTACTTTCTCACAGCTTATATAGAAATCACATTTAACTGTTAAAAATTATAAATGAGGCACCTTTCAAAAAGTACATTGAAAGATAAAAAAATGTGCAAGTCACAAGTAATGGCAGTTTTAAACATTTTAAAGAAGTTTAATGGTTTATGAACATTACAGACCATGTTACTCATTCTGAAATGAGATTCTGTAGTGAAAATAGAATGGCTAGAAAGGAAGACCTTTTCATTTTTTGCTCTTAATTGGTTTGCATGTTGATGAGGTTTGAGTTTCATATTGATCAGAGTGGCAACATGAGGACATCAACTCAAGTAGTTCATGTGACCAATTCTTTGAAATGCAAATTTTGGTTAAACATGGACTTACCTCAATGGGAGCAGTGATGCCCTGCTGGTTCCTCCCCAGACCCTTCCCTTCCTTCCATCCCATGGCCTGCAGCATTTTGCTACCAATGTTGTCACTGTTCAGGCCATCTTTTGTGGGCTGTTCATAGTTTCTGCAAGATCATTAACATTTCAGCTATTATTTTCAAGTGTGAAATCAAAGGATGTGCAAATTTATAATCAATACACTAATTTATAGCACCTTTAAAAGTGGCTTCTCAAAGCATTTTACAGACAAAAACAAAATACACAATAACAGGAGACAGTAGATAGGAATATAGAGTACAGTAAAAAGCCATGGGGCACACAGGATCAGTTAAATAAAAGCACTTCTAAAAAAGAAGATTCAGAGTCTAGATTTTAAAGGGCTCAGGGAAGGTAACAGATATCTTCAGGAATAGATCCAGAGCTTTGGGGTGTAACCGGAGAAAGCCCTCTGACCCACAGAGTGCAAACGACCTTGGAGGACAAACAGGAGACCAGAATAACACAATGGTTGTGAAGTGGGAAGTAGGATGCTAGTAACTCAGTTACTGAGGTGCCTTGTAGGTGAACATGTTTTTTTTTCCATTAACATGAAAACTGACAAGAAGCCAGTGCAAGGACTCTGGGATAATGGACTCCAGGAGTAATCTAATCACTTGAACGAGACCTAGTCAGGATTCAGCCTGCCGAATTTAAGTCTTTTTGCTGACATTTATACTCACACTGTAGGAGGTTCATAGTATTTTTTCTTTTTAGGTTCTGGGGGTTCTGGAATGCCATATTTTTCCCTTCTTTCGGCAGCTCTGTCTCTGTACTTCATCTGAAAACAAAATTCAAATGCGATTCAAAACTCAGGTTCATTATGAAAGTCACAACAAGAAGTGGTATTCATCCCTAAACTGCTCGTTCTTAAAGCTTCATTATAAATTATACTATAATAAAAGACAAATAATTTAAAGTACACCAACCACAATCAGGTTTTGTGCTAGAAGATCCAATACTGGGTAACTGCAAGCAGAAATAGAATAACTAATGGTCCTTACCTCTGTCTCTTTTAGCTCCAATGCCTCCAGTTCTGATTCTGACATTCTTGTTCTTTTGTAAACTTCCATGTTTTGCTGTTGAAATAAGCAGAGAAGACTGAAAGTAAGAATCTGCTTTAAAAGAAAACAGTCATTTGAAATGGCAATGTGTAACATTTCCAAGCTAACCAATACTTCCATAAGAAAATATCCTGATGAAACGAACAGTTCTCAAATTAAAAACAATTTGCATAAAATGGAAGTGCACATAGATATTCTCTCCCACACACCTGATTAAGATGGGATAACAGTGCAAAAAATACATTTTGACCCCAAATGTCTTTTGTTTTTACCCTGGGTACCTCAAACCTCCACCATACCTTATGTAACTCAGAAAGCTGCTGGTGCCTGAGTAGAGCCTCTTTATTAGGGAACTGTCTCCGACAAAGCAGACAGGCCATCTTCTTCCAATCTGTGAGCTTGTCTGCTCCCTCCTCACCCTTCTCAGGCGGCTCCATCTCCTCTGTGTCACTGTCTCCACTGTACGCAGCCACCAGCCCACACTAACAAAAACATTATCCTTTCACTGAAGTACATCATACAATGCTACTATAAAATATACCCATCACCAATGTATTTTTTCACCCTAGTTGAAAGTCAGTTCTCAATTCTTTATCACACGCATGAATCTTGCACATAAATCTGACATCTGACATTTAATAGGACAAATTAATCACTTCTAAAAGTTGAAATCCATTTCGGCAAGATCCCTCTACCTTTAAAAAACATGATCGTAAATCCCCAAAATATAAATTCTTAGGTATTAAAACTGGAACCTGCACTGCACCGTTTACTAGCAATTATTTTTTTTAATGAGCATTAGACAACAAAATCAATCAAGTGCACAATGTGAAAGCACAATATACCCAAAATAAATACTAGAACACTATGAAAAGGTTATCCAGTGCCTTTTCTATTAGACTGCAAGGTATTCCTACCTTCAAAGGATTTTCCTCTTCTCCACTCTTTGCAAGTTCAGACATCAGCTGCTGCTTCTCAGACACAACACCCTGCTGAAAAAAAAAGTGGTTTATATTATTCTTTGCACCTTTTCCTAAAAAAATAAAAAGAATTCAGATTGTTTTCAAAATAACAAATTCAAACAAAAAAAAGTAAATTACAAAGTTCAACCTAAAGAAGTTTTCTATTCAGAAGCGCGTTATTGAGTGCCACTTTCACATGATATTCCATTCACTCTGCTTCTTAACACGCCTATACCTTTTTCTCAAAGAGGGCAAAGCCTGCATCTGCTGCAGCCGATTCCTTTTTCTCCTCATCCTTGTTTTGGTTAATAGGTTGAAAGCTGTTCTTAAAGTTTTCCTTTTGTTTGTTCAAGCTCTTTGCCCAACGTTCCATATCCTTGGCAATCTGCATGGGAAAAAAAGGGAAACATTCCAGTTTGTAATATGCAGCACCTTGACCCATTATTTTGGTCCTGTGGCCCAATCTCGAGTAACAGATTTTTACTAAGACATTTTCTAACACTATTCATTTTTACATTGATTATTTAATTAGATGCCCATCTATGCCTACAAATTCCTTTAAGAACAGCAGCTCTTCATTATTTTGTTCTGGAGAAACAAAAAACAGATTCTTACTTGTTGGGCAGTTTTGCTCTTAGGTTTTTCTTTCTTTTCTTTGGTTTCCTTGTTTGTTGCAGGAGTTGAGGTATTTGTCTGTGCAGCAGGCTGTGCCTCCGTAGCAGGTACATAAGTTTGTTTCTCACTGTCCCAGTACAGGTACTGTTGCGTCTGCGAGTTGTAATAGTACTAAGGAGAAAGAATACAATTTTTTACCTCCTACTATTTACAATTAAAAGGGTGGCCAACTGTATCCAGGGCAGTTGTACCGATATATTTTGCCCATTGTGCAAGCACTTTTAACAACTTTGAAATTAATACATGACACCATTTATAATATTCAGCCCTACTGTACTTACAATATACAAAGTATAAAACAATATACCTGCTACTTGGTCAATGATGGACACAAGAAACAAACCATAAACAATGCAATCGCACTAAACTGTGAAATTAAACATTTAAGGGATCAAGAAATTAAGTTGTACATTAACATGCATGTATAGTCTCTAATGATGTGATAACTTAAAATGCTTAAGAAAAAGAGATAAGTAAAAAAGGATGTGGAAAATCAATGACACTATATAAAAATACACAATGTGAACCACAACTTAATAAAAAAGTGATTTTTGTCACCCTCTTTGGTGCGACATATCCATGATAAAATATTAAGCTGTAATAGTCATTCCTTCAATTGGTAGGTAAAGTCAAATTAATTCAAGTGACACTGCAATGCAGATGAATAAAATATTGTCTGGATATTGAGATAAAAAGCTTGTTTCTCTCTATGTCTCATTAGTTTTCAAACCTTTAAATTTAAATGTCTTTCACCACCTAGTGATTATTTGTCAACAAATAACTTTATCTGTTTTACATAAAGCATTGCAAAGAAACTGGTTAGTCAGTGAAGCCAGAAATAGTTAGGTCAACTGTGAATAGGAAGGTTTTCATGTCTCAGTTTTTTTATACCTAGAGAAACAACTTCCACTCTTATGATGAATGAAGTCTGACAGCTGGAATGTCTGAATATTTTATTTTTCACACCACTTTCAATTATCATTCTTTCATTGTATAAAGCAAAATCCTTTTCACTGTATACTTGATGTAGTTTGTAGGATGGTGAGATTTTATAAGCAATAGGTTTTTATGACCTTTGTGATCCATGGGGAAAAAATGTTACGAAAATTGAGAACTCTTGACACTTTGAAGAAATATTTTTTTTTTTACCATGGAGGCATGTTCAATTTTACTCTGACATATTCAGTAGCTGGTTTAAATGAACATCTTTAAAATACGTTCTTCAACAGGAGCTGAACCAAGTCCAGATTTTTCCTGTGCTTTCATGCAGTGTTTAATAAATAAAAAAGCTTCAAATACAGCAAAGGTTAATGAGATACCTGGGTGTTCGGATCATAATAAAGTCCTGTCTGTGGGTCATAATAGTATCCTGATGATTCATTGTATTGGTAAGTGGATGTATCTGGAGCAGCTGGAAAAAAACAACTCAAGTCACAAACAAATCCCAATAATTTGAAAAAAAGTTGACACCCTAGGCTTAACTCAACAAGGTACTCCAATGCAATTTCAGAGTGTGATCAAAACTTTTGCATCAAACCAATGGATTTTCTATTTTGCATTTCCATCTCCACAAATGTATCTTTCTGCAATTTTACTAAAGTTTAAGACTTATACCCCGTTTTTAAGAGCCAACCCCAACAATATTTGGGTGTCCATGTAATACTGTACACCTCTCAATTGAAGCTGACTACAGTAACTCCGCTACTGCCACAAGTGTGAATTCAGGAACTGTGATCCCTGGGGCTTACCACATTTGCTGTCATCTGCAGCAGTCACTGCTGTTGCTGTTGCTGCAGCTGCTGCTGCAGTAGTTGTTGTGGCTGCAGCAGTTGTGGACTGAGAAGCAACCTCAGTTTGTGGAGTTGCTTGAGGTGCCTGTAAAACACAACAAAAATCAGACAAGCTTTAAATAACTAAGAAGCCTTGGTTAACTTAAAAGTCAAGTTAAGCTGCTACTCATACTGACAATGTACACCTGTAGTTCTTTTAACGAACGTTTTCTTATGAAAATTGAGTACTAAGAAGAATGCGAATTTCGAAACCTCTGCTAAACGCAGAGTGAAGACGAAGGCATCATATGACTCACTTCCTACCGAGCACACGCGTCACATTTTTTCATTAATATGAGGACCCAGTTAGTGAAACACTTTGCCAGCCTTCCTTCTCTTTCTCAGTGCTCAAGCTCCTTGTAAGGGAAGTACTCTTGAGTGTTTTTGACAGGAATAGACTGAATTATACACACTGTCATCCAAATAATAACTGAATGCTAGTGAACCTAGTGGGCAAGAAGAGCATATAAAGTGAAGGCTTTAGTGCAGCAACCTAGTGATCTCACTGTTACACTAAGACAAATACAAACCATTAAAAGCAAAGCAAGATACTACAACATGCCACTCAGCAGGGGCACTGAAACGAATCCATGGAATACACATTCCATGTATTTAGGCGGATCTGACCTTATGTTTGTTAGTCTTTATTACTGTACAGTCCTACTCTAAGGCCCTGGAACACAGCACTGCACCTCACGTTATATCTTTTGTAACAGTTTTAGATAAAGCAATGGAATGGAATGTAATTAACTGAGGATTTATAGTACTGGAGTTTGCAATACTGATACACTACCTGTGTAACAGGTTGGCTTATTATATGTGGCTGATATACTTGGGGACTCTGAGATACCACAACTCCTGGAGCAGCAGGAGCTGACTTTACAGCAGGGCAAGCTAGAAAATATCAAGATCATTTCAAATTAATTTTTAGCAACAAATTACTTCACGCACAAAGTGACATTCTGATCAGAAAGCATTTTCTAAGTTACATACTTAATTGAATTTGGAACACATTTAAACCAGCACCCTGCATAAACTAATCAGATCACTTTTCATCTGTCTCAAATCCCTGTGAACCAAAGACCTGAGCAGGTGAAAAGAGGTTTGCAAAACCTGAATAAATAAAGAATGTGGAAAAAAAACTCAAAACAAATATTTTAGTAAGAAGAGCAATGAGAAGATCAATGTTTGCACATGAGCACTGATCTCTCATATAAAGAAATTAGAAAATAATATCTGCAAAAACTGTCTTTTTAGACATTACAGATTGTGCTATAATTCTGCTGCATGTCTCTTCTGCTCTGAAAGAACCCAGCTTAAAACTGCCTTGAAAATCTTATAACAACATTAAAGACTACAAAAAAATTAAAACAGTAATAAAAATGCTAGATGACATCCTGCAAACCATTAACTTACATCTAATGGTGCACAGGCTGATATACCAAACATAGAATGTTTAGTGTACTTTTCACACATTAAAAGAGGAACAAAATAATTGTAAGACATTGATGAAGACTAAAGTTTAAAATCATATCTGTAAGCCTATACGTACCACCAAGCAAGCCAGATCCATGTGCACCTTCAACAGTACCAGCCTGCTGATAGTACGACTGATAATCCTGACCATACTGAAGAAAGAAGCACAAATGGAAATGACAATTAACCATATACAGTTATATCAATAGCTGGCTGATGATGTACCAAAGCATGTTTTCAAATCCAAAGACTGAATTTTTCTTTTGAACTATATGGTTATATAAGAAAGAATTTGAATTGATTTTAACAGCTTGTGTGCAATTAAATACTTTTCAGTGGCTAATAATGATCAGTACCAACTTGTTCTCACCTGTGAATACTGTGCATAACCGTCCTGGAGGTACCCATAATCCACAGATGCGTCTGATCCTTGCTGTGGCTAGAAAGATCAGTGACATGTTAACACACCACGAAGTGGAGTTTTAGTGACCAGACGCACAGGGGATTACCGATCCAGTACCTGGCTAGATGACCACTGAGCAGCAGCAATTGCTGTGCTGGCCACAGAGAAGGCGCTGATTCGATTTCCATCCGGAAGAAGCAAGTCCCTGATTAAAACAAATACTTGCTGTTATCAGAACAAAAATAAAAGTCTCACTTGTATAAACTAAAGATGCCGAGTACTGCATATTACAGAACACAAGCAGGGTCTTTTCACAGTGATGTATATTTTAGAGTGCCTCCTTAAATTTTGCTCCACTGTACCAGCCAACACCTATGGGCTTTGTTGCGCTGAAACTTAAAATGTTTAAACCAGAACACATTACTGCTTAAAATTACAGTGTGAACCAACTTACTTCCTTGCACTCTTCGCATAATCCACTCCAATAGTCTTTCCATCAAGTTTAAGAGGGGGCTGGAGACCTTGTAAGATTGTGAGAAGCTGCGATGCCTCCTAAACAAGTACAGCAAACAGCACTATTAATAATCTCTACAATACCCCAAGGTAAATCTGATACTTAGGATGTGCTGTGAAAAATGAAAATGTAAACTTGACAAGAAGCATGGGACAACATCTTTTGCCAACAGGGATTATAATCGAACAATTCAATGAAAAGAGAGTGCAGTTCTACATACCAGAGGGGAGGAGAGCTGCACAAAGGCAAAGCCTCGATTCTGACCGGTCTGCTTATCCTTTATGAGACGTATGTTGCTCACTGATAAATTGGCATAGGGGGCTAAAGCTGTCATAATAGCTTCCACTGTTGTGAGAGGGGCAATGTTTCTCAAGATGATGGCTGTCAGGTAAAATAAAATTTCATTAGGCAAGTAGACAAAACTTTAATAATATTAATACTTTAAAACATGAAATTAAGATTATGTCCTTACTATAAACTGTTTCCTGTTTAAAACTGATATTAATTTAGAAACTCTGCAACCATTCTCTAGGCAGTCCACATAATTTCCAAAAGGCAGTTTGTATTCATAAGTACAACAGTTATATTAAACAACTTCTTCACTTTTACATTGAAATGATCGTTCAGTATTCAACAAACTGTTTTTATATCTTTTGTGAATGTGCAGCTTGTAACAGCTGACGTTATTTGTTAACATGCACCTATCAACTGATAACCACAGAAATTATTTTTACAAAAACAGTAAATGTAATATAAAAATTACATACATCTGTGTAAAAATTGATTGGTAAGTAATAAAGTCCTTACTATCTCCATAGTAATCTCCTCCTTGCTGTGGCTCGGGTGCTCCACTTGGGCTGCCTGACTCACTTTCTGTTACAAGGAAAAGACAGAAAGAACCCCGACACATTCCATTAAGCATTTAGACGGATTGCATGGCTTGAAGTCAGCAGTAGCAATAGCTCAAGATGCTACCGACTGTTGGCACTTGTCACCATTGTTTTCTCAATTTACAGCTACCGACAAAACAAAAATAATAAAAATAATAAAATTCCAACAAATTGGAATCACATCACATCACAAAAATGGTCACATCACATATCCACAAATTTGAAAACTGTATTGAAATAACCCTTCATGCTACTCAAACAGAAAATGACAAAACACGGAAAGGAATCTTTCATTTGCATTACTTACTTTCTAATATTAAATGATGTGTTTCTGCTTTGACTACGTTTGAGTAATAATACGTATAAGTATATGTCAGGGAATTGAAAAGGCAAAACGTAAACTGGCCTTGGCTTGAAGTATGTTCATGTTTGTAGTGAAGGCACAACAGGCCTCAATTTCACAAGTAGACCAAACTTTGTCTCAGCAATTAAATGCTTACTTGCCATCAACACAGAGTTTAACAGGTCCAATAAAGTTATAAAACCAAGAATCTTTTGTTGCAAAAAAAACATAATACACATTGGTAGTGTTCTTGTATCCCAGATGTTAGTGATCAGCCAGAATTAACACAACATAAAGCTTTGACTAAATCTATAACGGATAATTTCAGATGCTGTGATTGTTCTTAAAATGGTTATTGCTAAATTGCTCATGTAGTTAAACTATTCTCAATGTAACTGTGCTGCTGTAATTGCCACTTATTAATAATTTTACCATCCTAACCTAGAATGTATTCATTCCCCTTCAGCAGGCATGCCATAATGTCATTGCTTATTTGTACTTTATGCACACTAATCTTCATCTATCCAGATATTCCTACCAAATCTGTTTTTCTTTGCAGTATTTGACTTAGTGAATATTGCATATGTGATACACTTCCATAACTGTTGATATGTACAGGATCAGTCAGGACTGGGACTCTTGCTACCTCAAATCTGCTAAGTGGCAGCACAGATATTTTCATTTCTAGGTCTAACATGCAGAGGTACCCAAGAGCATCACTGGTTGTCCTGAAGTCTGCTACACTGAGCGATGAGCTTCGCTACTTACAGTACGAAAAACATGTTACTCACCAAAACATAACATCAGTTTGTAAAACCACAATGAAGATTATGCATCTTTTCCTTCAAAACTGCCATGCATTTATCAATGTAAAAGTGTAACCCAAGGTTCAGCAACCTAAGGCACACATGCTATTACTGTCATGCAAAGGGATTTTTAGAAGCACGTGCAATAAAGGTCTAATGAGCCACAAATCAAGATAAAAAAAATATGCTTGACTGTTCTATAATTCTCTAAAACATGCTACCCAATTAAAGCTATTGTGATGTATAAATAAATGATTGCTGCTAGAAGAGGTGTTAGTGCTACCAGTAGGGAGCACTCACCCAGCAGTCTGTGTGGGTCCCAATGCCATAGTTTAATGATGGGGACACTATACTGTAAAAGAGGTGCTGCCATTCAGATAAGTGTAAAACCAAGGTCCTGACTCTCCATGTTCATTAAAACTCCCAACATCCTTTCTCGAAAAGAAAGGAAAGGAAAGCTTGTAGTCTGTGCTGCTGATAACATTTTTTACACTTAAATCTAAAGAAATATTTTGGACAAAATGTGAGTTGCTAAGAAAGCAAATTTAGCCGTTCATTCATTTAAGGCTTTTTGGAGAGGCGAATATGGATTTCTTCAAAATAAAAATTGCAAAAGTGTGTGTATATAAATGAAGTACCGCAGTTAGCAATTCTTGCAAGATACTGTTACTTGGAAGGAGTTTGAGAAGAGCTGCGCTGCCTAAAACCCATGTATGGCTCAGCTACAAGGGAAGATACAGCAGTTTATTAATCAATTTGAGTAAAGAAGAATTGACATTAAGAAAATTCTTTCTGTTACTGATGGCTCCCCAGCTATAATTTGTAAAGATCACCTCAAATCACATTGGCCACCCAATGGCAAATTTTCATGGTATTTTCTTGCTAAATAATCTTTGTGTCAAGACTTCAATTTATGAAGTTAATACTTTTATATGACTACAGTGGTGATTACAGTGGTCATTTTTTTTCTTGCTTGATCTGCCTTGACACAGGCAGTTTCAAACTTCGCTATGAGCCTGAGATCAGGGAACTTAGCAAGTGAAAGTAAGGGTTAGGACTGCATTAAATAAGATGTACACAATTATAGATATTAATCTTCAATTTTAAAAATCAGAAAACTTTTAAAAAATTGACATTAAAAAACTATGGCACTGTAAGAAGTACATGAGCCAACGCCCCTTGTGAAGGTTATTGACCCCTGGTGTAATGACTCCTGCTCAATAAAAGCTGGGTGTATACGACATTAGTGCTTCCTTTTTCATTTCTCTCACTTAGCACACCTCTATTTAAACTAAGTATGGCTTTTTAAGCAAACTGTCTTAATTAGGATGAATATGCAATTTACACACTTTTTACAAATCATCAAAACTAAAAACACTATAATTTTGTTTCAGACTGTACATGGATATTTAAATAGTGAAAATGTCAGCATATCACCCATACAATACGTGGCACAATCAAAAATAACTGACACACTAGAGGCTAAATGCAGTACTGGAAAAAATGAAAGGTGTACAAAACGGGGATGAGAAATCAGCACCACCTGTCAGCGATGTTCCCAGCAGAAAACTGCTGGTGTATCAGGATGAACCATTCTTGCTTCATATTTATTCAATTTGCACAGGACACTTACCAACTTTGGCAGCTCCACACCTGAAGCACTTCAGCCGCCTCCGGAAATTGTACAGGCCACACTGCAAGCAATTGGTCAGATTATTTTACCCAAAATGCTACTGATGATTGCAACCTGAACTAGCTGCCTCGGTGACAAGCAAACTAGTAAGTTGCTGTAACTGATACTTACCAGCCCAATATGTTTTGGATGTCCCCCGATATACAAAAATATTGATAAGAAGTGTTTATTCAGACCAGTTAAGTACACAAGGTCATTTAAAAGTGAAAAACTAAAACATTCATGTTGCATGATAATTCAGTGAAAAGAAATTTCGGCACTACCACAGTAACACGAAAGGATGCAGAGGCACAGCCCACCTAGGTCCATACATATTGTGACACTGCAAGGGTGAGGAAACAAATGAAGGTGCTTACTGTGTTGCAAAGCCAGTCTTCAAACTTGTGCCTCGGGTTGCTGTAGTGCATGGCCACTGGCTTTCCTTGAATCACCAGCAGTTTCTGCAAGATGAAGATACACTCAATTATTTCAGTTTTTCATGGCAAGTGATCTGCGCTGGCTGGTTTGATTTCATTAATCCCAAGGAAAAGCACACTTCAAGTTGTGTTGGGGAGTGCTCGGGCTCCAAGTTTTAGTGTCAGCTGATGTTTGTCAGGGAGAGGAGCAGGGTGTGTGTGTGCCCCCAGGAAGTTTTGTAAAAGTGTAGAGGACCCGAGTGCTACTGACTTGGCCTTGGCCCATTCTCGTCTTCGGATAATGAGGGAGCGTTGCAAAATGGGCCAAGACTCACAGGCAGAGCGAGTGTGAAATGGAAACCCAGGGCACATCTCCGAATAGATATGTACTTGTGTGAACCTAGAACCGAGGAGGGCCTCAAAAGAGACAGGGTAGATCAAAAAAAATAAAGATCCTCTTTGTATTCATAGGACAAGCTGGACAACCTTCACAGACGTTTCACTTCTGCACTTCAAATAAAAAAAAAAGACTGACCGCATACACAGATCTATCCGTTTTGTACTTATATGCCAATTTTCTTTGTTTTTTGCAGAATTTGACATTCTGAGAGTGAGCTTCAGAGGGACCATGTTATTTTTCAGTAAACTACTGCCAAGAAAGGTATTGTGCAAAGGATTTTTCAATTTAAAAACTAAAACACAAATGTTCTTTACTTTATACTCACAGAAAAGTAACAGACTATCTGCCTGGAAATCTGTCCATGAAGGCAGATTACCTAAAATTCAAGCCATATAAGGAGCAACCTAAAGTTTTATTTACTAGGGTGTTCATCAGTGATGTATATTTAAAACACTTAAATCCACCGGAAAGCATTAGTCTTAAACCTGGAATTTAAAACATTGCTAACAATTAAATCTTATAACCTTACAACTATAGATTGAAAAGTATATCTTAAACCATGCCAACTTAGAGTCTAAAATGTCTCTGTGCTATTACAAAAACTGATTATCATTATAACAGATCAGAACAGAATGGTCTTTTGGGAGGTACAAGACAATACTTTTCCCCAAAATGACATGATTTAGGTGACAAAATATAGCTAAAAAGTTGTTGTAATACAATATTCTCATACTTCATGTAAAAGGTTCTAGCTTCAATCTAACTTTTTATATATGCAGACTTTACATTTGTGTTTTGATGAAATTCCTTAAGCACAACCCCCATCTCTTTGTATATGCTGAGAGAATTATAAATGCCTTTTAAAATGCTTTTTTACCAAATAACTTCTCTACAAAAGCTTTTCTTCTGGTTTAAAGGCAAGCCAAAATTACATATTCCATTAAGAATGTTTCTTGTATAATGTGCCTCATTTTTCTACTGCATCCAAGTATCAGAAGGAGAAAAATCTCTAACTAAGAGGGTATGAATAAATCTGTTACGTTACTGGATGCAATCACTTTGAAAAATTCATACTCAAGTTCCCAATCCTTTTTCCTCCTAAAGGGTACAAGGATACTAAGGAACTTTCTAATTACAGAAACAACAAAAAGTATTACAGAAAAATACTTTACAATACTTTGCAAATTTTATGTTCCTCAGCCGACATGTAGAAACTACAAAAAGCACAATTTACACATGAGAGAGGAAGGAAGTACAGGCTGTCTCCTCCAACCCCCTCCCTTTGAGTTACAACATAGGCAACACAGTGCTGATTTGAGGAGAGGCCTATCCCTCACCAACAGCACCTCCGAGACAGCAGACTAGCAGACTATTAACCAACTACCCTATCCTCAGCAGCGCTCAGTAAATCACGTTACTAGTTGGAAACTCCCAGTCAGAGATGTCTAGTAACGTGTCCCAGGTTCAAAACCATGAAGTCTGGATAACAGACTATATCTACATTTGGGTGGGTGGGTGTCTTTACTGGCTGCCACACACAGCAAAACTTGTAACTCATGTAAGGATACTACAGCCTAAAAGAAGTCGGCTCAAAAGATAAGCAAGCCTTGTCATTTTCCAGCATTACAAATCTCACAGCACACGCAGTAGTGTTTTTTGGATAGTACCCTCTTCTGCTCATAATTTGCAGTTTTCTTTTAAAAAAAATCTTCATTGTTTTTTCCTTCATTTGCATCCGTTGGATTTTTTTGTTTTGTTTTCATCCCCAAGGTAAAATCTAGACTTGGCGATTGAAGCAACCTGATTGGTCTCCATCCATCGGGTAGCATCTTGCAAGTGATAAAACTCCACGAAGGCGAAACCTCGGCTTATACCTAGAGACAGCATTCAAATATAGACGGGAGTCGTGTTAGTCAGATTCCTTGATACACAATCAAGCTGTCAAACTGCTTCACAACTCAGAAACCCAACAAGTGAAACAGTGGGAGATCTGGACAATTGTCACAAACTTTGCCATAGCAAGAAATATGTGTTTGAAATGTTTTAAGTTGCACTCATCCATAGACTTTCAAATGACCATCATGCAACTATGCAATAGGTTATATTTTGAAAGGAAGAATGATATTATTGGACAATTATGCTTACTTACCTCACTACTTCACTTTTCATTTGAAATTGTTCTTTGTTTTCAAGGAATAAAATTCAATTTTTAAAAAAAAAAACTATGCTCATTCCTTCGCTATGGCAAAATTATTTCAATTGGAGCGAAGTGGACTGTCGGGGGTTTTCTGTTTCCAGGGAGAGGAAAACTTTGCTGCCCAGCCTTGGGTCTCACCTGTCCGCTTTTTCATTAGCCTGACGTCAGCGGGCTGGGGTCCCTCCAACAAGTCCAAAGCAGCGCGAATCTGAAATATCAAAGGACACAGAGAATTGCAAATAACGGTCAGAAATGGTATCTAAAATTTGTGGCAGTATCTAGTTTTCATAACATCTGAATACTACCTCTCTCCCGACATCGCAGAGGCCATGGCATTCCACAGAAATGCATAAAGCACATGGCATCTCCAGAAGCAAAAGATGCTCTTTAAAATGTATTTTCCCCTTGCTCATCACAATGCTACTTTTACCTAGGTGACAAAAAAGGCAAAAGAATGTTCACTCCCCAAAGTAGAAACCAGCAAGAGATGAACCACTTACATCTGCCTCTGTGACATGAAGTGAAAGGCCTCTCAACATGATGGTCTTGCTCTCTTTCTCTTCACCCATGTCTCCCCTGTAATCTTGGTCCTGGTAGTCACCGTCCGAGTGGTAACCATCTTCAGATTTGTCGCTGTTTCTTCGCTTTCTTTCCCTCTGAAAAAGTGAGACATCAGAAATGCCAGAACTATTTATTCAAGCCAAAAGAAAACACCCAGTGATTTTTATTTTGTATGTCTCACAAGCCGAATAAGGGTCTGCACTATTCACACCATTTTGGAATGCCTACAGTTCTGTGGGCACAATCCCTGTACAAAGTCCCCCCCTGTGTTTTGTTTCTGAACATTTAGGACTATGTTCTTCACTTCTGTTTTGTGAATGAAGCTTAAATTGACAATCTGGACTAGTTTAGCCAATTGTAGTTCCGTAGACCCTGATTAAGGCAGTACAGTTTTACCTCTGGACTGTCCCTGCTCCTGCGTTCATCATATCGCTCGCTCCTGCGCTCATCGCTCCAGCGCCGCTCGTACTCGCGGTCTGAGTCTCTGTCCCGGCGCTCTCGCCACTCCAAGTCGTCCCGACTCTGATCTGGACCATACCTCCCGCTGCGTTCACTGCGACTGATCCTGCACAGAGTGACCACAATTCATTCCACGCCACAGATTTTCATTGGCTTCCAACCACTAATTGGTGAAGTGCCTCTGTAACTGACTGACCATCAGAAACTACTGAAGTATCACTTAAATAAGATTGAAGATTTCTGGGGTGAAAATGAAAGATCACCAACATCTTATGAGATTAACAAAAAATGTACTGCCTGTAAAAGTTTCTATTAAGCTACATATTTGTTAAATATAAGGCTGTCCGGTCTGTATAACAGCGACTGATATGCAAGATTGCTATTTAAGGTCTGAAATTCTGCAATCTACATGCAATCAGCACTCTCTCTCCTTTATTGGTTTTTAATGCTTTTCCCATTGGAAAACCCAGAACTTACACAACCATTTAGTTCTCTAGGGATACTGATAGATGAAACACTACATCCTTATTATTTCTGCTCATGATGAGATCAACAGCATCTCAACAATAAGAAATCACTTAATTCAGTTTAGTAAAAAATGTAACAATACCTAAATATCATAATCTTTCATTTTCAATTGATAATTGAAACTAATGATACGAGACATGACATCATTCATGTACTCTTCACACATTCCCCTCTAAATATCTTTTATCCAAAACTGCACATCAGATTTTTAGACCCTGTTAATCCGTACAATCTGTCTACATAACTCTTCTCAGAGGGGTATCAAAAAGAATATTGTCAAACAGCTAGGGACTAAATAAACTAAAGGAACGATTTATCACAAAAGAACTTATCACACTGCTGAAGCTGCTCAGAGAGAAGTGAAACCTCCCTGAACACACATGATGGATGGTTTTAATTGTTAGTAGGTCTCACCGTTTATCTGATCCCATGTCAGGAGTTTCAGCCAGCGTTTCTGGTTTCTTGCTTTTAGATCCCTAGAGAGACAAAAATAATTAGGTACCAATTCACATTCATCGCTAACAGTTATACACTCCGATGGCAGATTCAACACTTAGTAAACAGTGAAGTTTTTACAGTGCTACATCAGTTGTAATCAAACCGGGCTATGAGGGACTTAAGCATGCCGTTTTATGTTCCGGTTGAGCTGCAAATGACTGGCGCTCATTGATACCTTTAATTGATATACTTGCTTGTTTAGACTTATTTCTGCACTCAGGTACTTGGTTTCAAAAACACCTTATTTCAGGTGTATTTTTCCCCAACATCTTCAGCATGCAGAACTTTAAACAGCCTCTTCTCATTTTGCTTAAGGCGTTTGCTTGATTATTTTTGTCCAAACAGCTCTTAATGGGTAAAAAGTAATTTCCAAACAAACAGAAGCAGGAATGACTAGCTAGTTATTTTTTCTTTCTACTGATATTTAGTTGGTTAAATTTCAGCTAACACCAGAATAAGGTCCTGAAACTCAAAAACAGCTACATGTTTGAAAACACAAAATCAACTCTTAAGAGCGGAGAGTACATTTAAAAACATGTCTCGGTAAAACATAATTAAGAACTTGACTGAAACAAAAAAAACAGGAGGAACCCAAAGACAACAAACTGAGGGATTCTAAAACCTTAACATTTACTCAGAATTAAACATACACTGGGAAGTTGCTGGGAGCTGGCTTTGCCCTTCTATAGTTTTGCACCCAATAAATCTGATCTGCCATGACACTCGAAATACTGAACTCATCTTACTCACTGAAAGGGCAGTGTGAGCTCAGACACCTATTTCTATTAAAACCGACCTCTTTGGAAAATAATTATTAGCACTAAGAAATCTCTACCCCAAGACGTGGAGACCACGTCCAGGCAAGCCAGCACAGATCTACGTGCACCAAAGACCCCTCTTGACTGCTACTGAATAGGATAGTCCCCTTCTTACCAGCTGAGTACCACGATATTATTGGCACCGGCTGAGCAAACATTGCCTTAGTCGACCGATCCGTGTTAACTTTATGTACTACTCACACGCTGCTACATTTCAAGCGTTTGAATCCCAAACCCTCAACTAAATAATACAGTATATTTCAATTAAGATAGCGTTACTGCTTCAAAACTTAAGTTTTCGCCACAGCAGGGTCGGCATTTTTTAAAAATAGCATTTCGGCACATTTTTATGGGTATATATCAATACTATCGCGAATTGAACTAGCTACTACAAAATGTACCACGAGGGCTAATACTAGCAAGCCAACTTTAACGCTCTTATGTAACATAGCAACCGGTACCAGAAAGCCTACGATATTACAAAGCTTCAAGAAACGCATCTGCACAGGACTTGTGACAAGTTGCATTTTAACCATGCATTTAGGATGCAGCAATTTTCTTTAACCTAAGCCTTTCGATTTTGATTTGAAGTCTCCCAACTTGTATCTTCCGTTCTTACACAGAATGCAAGTAATGTAAACACATTAAGCCGATACTGTTCTACTTACATGAAAATATTTTTGCAGAATATCTTGTTTCAAAGCGGTAAAATGCACTATAAACGCAACATCATACGGTATTAATGAATCTCCTGTATAAACAGAGCTACCCATTTCAAAGCACTGAGAACAAGATGGAGACGTATCCAAAAAAAAAAGCACTAAATTACTAAATATATTCAAGCAAATCGACTTCAGAACTTACCAAGCTTTTACAATTTTGCAGAACAATATTCGCGTCTTTTTCTATTCGAAAACACAAATATTTTCTCGGAGAACGTTTCTATTCACGCCTTTTCCATTCTTAATCAACGAGTTAAAATGGCGGATTCAGCTTTCTCCTTCCCAGCGTGCACCAGAATTAAGATGACACCCTATTTGCGTAAAGTGTGTCTTGTGGGAACTGTAGTCTTCTGATCTCTCACCAAACTCCCAGATCATTCCATTCGCATCTGACATTAAAGTGGCGTGGTAGTTAGCACGAACACTTCCTAGTTTCCGGACTAGTCCTGGACTTACCTCTAACCTGAGAATCGTTTTTTGGAGTCTGTGTGTTCTCTTCATTTTTTATCTGTGGGTGCTCTAGTTTACAGAAACACACTACTTACATTAATTGTTGTCTCTTAATTGTCTTGCCTTGCAACAGACTGGTGTCCTGTTAAACGTAAGTACTATCTTGCACCATATTCATGAGTTGCCATGACCCTTAACAATAAAATAAACGTTTTTTTGATGAATGATTTCACACGATTTTAACAAACCTTATATATCCATGTATTTTCTAACTGCTTCTTCCGATTCAGGTTTGCTGTAGAGCCAGAGGTTCTTCCGGCAAGCAACAGGGACAAGGCAGAGTACACTCCTGGATAGGACCCCAGTCCAATTCAAGGCACAAACGCACATACTCACACAATGAGTACAATTTTCCCAGAAACCAATTCTGTTTCAATTCAAGAAACCTGTTTGATGAGGGAAGAAACTGTAGCACTCAGGGGAAACCCACACAAACATCGGGGAAACAAACTCCATACAGATAGCAACCAGATGTAAACCCAGGACCCCAATGGTGCAAGGCCAGCAATGCTAACTACTGTAATACTGTACCACCTCCATGACCTTATATACTATACACAAATCCAATGAAGGATTTTTGAAGGAACCTTTTCCTGTTTTTTTACAAACATTTCTTAACTTCCAAACAAACTTACCTTTGTGAGGTTAATAACCACTTCTCCTTACCAAGATCCATCCAGGTTAGGTTCACAAAATAATCCAGCTGGTTTTTAATACAATAATGTGTATACAGTATTTCAATATGTAATAGGTTTATTCCATGCTGAAAAAAAGACAAGAGAAAACGCAAAGTTTCGGCCGTGGAGCCTTCATCAGGTGTGAATGTATGTAATTGCATTTTCATGGTGCCATGGTTGTACATGATAGTCTCTGAAAAAAATAATTGGGAGATGAAGCAGTTAAAAGATGATTATAATAGGGGTTAGAAGAATGTAGGTATTGACCACAGGTCTTTTTAAATATTTTAATAAGTCCGACACCAAGAACTGCAAATATCTGACTTAAGCTTGTAACCTAAAAAAACTAGACACCTAATAAATTAATAGCAGAAGCTAATTCCACAAATAAAAGAAAAAAAGGCTTTGACAGTGGGGAAACAGTGTTTTCTTCTTTTGTTTGACCTTTCAGCATGAAATTACCATCTACAGTATTCCTTTATAGATCGCACGCCAACACAGCTCCTTCCTCAATCGCACACACAACATGTCTTTTATTTGGCTTGGCATTACAGTTAATTAAGCACAGAAAAAAAAAAACCTCCACCACACCACTTTTTTCCAATTTTAATTTTTCAAACATAAATGGTACAGTTATATTACACTTACACAAAGTTTAAAAAAAAGAGCTTAGAAAAAAAAATAAGAGATACAGTAGCAGAGGTCTGCAGAGCTGGTCCTGGAGAGCCAAGGTGTCCTCTGGTTTTCATTACAGCTGACGTCATTAGGAAAAGCTAAACTTTTTTTTAAGGATCTCTGGTCATGCACCAATTAAGGTATGTATGTATGTAATGTATAGTACGAGCGCTGTTGGAAGGGGACATTCCAGGATCAGGGATGCAGACCCCTGCAGTACAGTGTCCACAATAAGAGAATTAACTTGGCACTCTGGGACTTCTCTTCATTTCCTGCACTGTGCCCATGATAGAAGGGTTATGACTGGTTGTCTCTGCTACACGAGCACCCTCTATGCATTCTGCAAGCACCACCTCCCTGTCTGCTTTAGTAAAAGAGGGATTAGGGGGTGAGGATTTCTAAAAGAAGGGGTGAGGTTTAAAGGTTCAAAGGACAGTTGGATTTTCAGTGACATTTTTTTTTAGTTACTGCTTCACTCATTCACAAGCACAAGGTACACTTCATGCTGCTTATAGTAGTTAACTCCTCATTCCTGCGGGCTACTGCGAGTTGTCTCCACGTTTACATTACCTGCTAAAATTATTATGCGGTGTTCTGTGCAGTTCTAAACACTGTCCTCAAATGCCACCATCATTTTGAGGAGAGTGCCAAAAGTAAGCAACAGGTCTTGGGACTTAAAAGATATCCAGAGGGATTAAGAGAAAAGGAAAGCCACGCACACATCTCATTTGGGAAGGTCTTTTAGTTGTCCCGTGCAAACACAAATGTGTCTAAAGTATGCAAGCATATTTTAAAAAATGTTATAAAATGGAAGAAGGTGATGTTTGGGTGCCATTGTTATACAGAGCTACTCCAGGCTCTTCTGAATCCTGTGTCCCCGTGCGGCCTAAGTCAATGTCTCCCCCTTTGTAACCTATACAGAAAGAAGAATAATGAGTTTAATATTAATGACATTCATCCTTCACTGGAAAGCACTTAGCATCCAGAAAAAAATGACATAATTATTTGGCTTTTGATGTTGTTAAAATATAGCTGATCTTAAAAAAACCTTTAATGTGCTATTAGCTTTGTCACTTTAACGACCAGAGACTAGTATTTATAAGCAAAGATACAGCTCTCAGTTATCACCTGTCTCATGGAAATTATGCATTTGGATATCTGCAATGAGACCAGGACATGAGCAGAAATCTGCCCTGCGGCTGTCTGCAGAGGAATTGCATTTTCAGTACAGAATCAAAACAGCAAATAAAGGCCATGAGGTACTGTATGAGTCAAAGGCAATACACTGAGTAGGTGTTACTGCAACACACTCTACCAGAATGAATCTGGAGATTGCAACATTAAAATATTGACTTTATGGTGAAGTTTTCTGACCCACCTACCCTCTTTTTGTAACAATGACTGTGCAGGGAAATGAAACACAAAAAAAAAACAAGTAATTTTCAATTCTCAAGGCAACTATCCCACATTCCCAATGACTGTGTGTACAATGAACACTCCTCCTACTAAACAATTCCCGTTCAATGGCGAGTCATCAGTTAATTGTGACTGGAACTTCGAGAACAAATACATTTGTCATTTTTTCCCCCCCTAGAAGGATGAAATGAAGCACAGGGAAATCCAGAATGCTAGTATTTAAATATTGAAGTATCAGTGCCCCACAACAGATCCTACTACTTACCCTAGCCTCAATGTATTCAATTCTCCTCTCCAGCGCCGTCAGCTTCTCATTCAGAGTTGCCAATCGGGACCGACAGGACATATCTATACATGAGAAACCTGCTGTTGAGTACTGCTGTAACACAACTGTGCAGCAGACAATCCTGCAGCTGTTGGGTCCAATCAGTTTAGCCCAAGCTGTCAGTGTGATGAGTGCAGGTCTCCCTACCGAGATTCAATCCGATCACTTGCAGGCTCCCAACATGCACTGTCTCCCTAGACAGCAGATATCCTCTCCTTGACAAAAGACCAGGTCTTTTGAGTTTTATAACTATCATACCAGAACCTATATCAAACAAGCCACTGCAGTTGACACTTTTAGTAACCTGAAAAAAAATACAAAATACTGAAGCATCTCCGATAGTTAGGAACACTGCTAAGTACTACATTGTTATACAACCCTAAAACCCTGTGACACAAAAGAGACTTTTTCAGCTGCCCCCTGGTTAACAGGTTCTCTTGAATTCAACATCACATTCCATGACAAGCTTTCCCTAGGGCAGAGAAGATGCTAAAAAACTGAAGATCCTCAGCACTAGGCAGTAGCCTATGTACTTGTTTCTGGGCTGCTAATAATAAAATAACGTGTTCACGTGTTCCTTCTTCAAGCAGGAGCTCCCCAGTCCCCAACACCTGCTAGTTTATTAATTGATCTAATAACCGGATTGATTTGAAACCTCCAATTATTTCCAGGTCCTAAACATGTTGGAGATCGCCTTCTGACTTCTGCAATTCATAAGTCCATCATTTGAGTGGAACAAAATTGCAAATGCTCCAATCAAGCACAGTGTTGGCTCAATTAAGTGTTCAATTAGGGAAAATGTTAGGTTAGGTGCGTTACACCCAAAGAATAAGGTTGGATACCCCCTGCTTTAAGCAATATGATAACAAATTTACATGTACATCATGGGGCAACATCAGGGAAACATCAAAACTGCAGCAACATCTATAGTGCACTGGGGCTGTCCAGAGGCGGAAGCTGTAAAATGGCCTCAGGTCTGAATTCGTGTCCTAATGTGCCTGTTCCTATAGAGTAATTTAACCTCTTTCAAATAACGTGGCTGAGCAAAGATAATTACATTCATAACCCCATCCGGACCACCCAGTAACGGAATGCTAAACGTTGACAAGATTTCTGTTTAAAAAAAAATCCTACGGAATGGGTTTAAAGAGCTATCTGGTACAAATAAAAATACAAATCACCCAGATTTATGGGTGTATGCTTTAACTAAATACAACTGCCCTATCCCTTGAGGATGTTGACCGAACATACTCTTAAACGTTACGTCGCTCAAAGCCCACCGAATTAAAAGACTGACAGTTTCAGCTAAGATATGTATTATAAATTGCAACAGTGTGGTTTATGTCATACAGTACTTAAATACAACAGAAAACCCGATGCATTTTAAGAATGAGACGGCAGCAGGGCAAGGCCTAGTTTTCTGTATTAAACATCTCTGACCCTTCATATTCGCCTTCAGTTCAAAATCTCTTACCGAACGAGTTGAGGAAATCTGCGATTTTCTTAATGCTGCTGGTAATAACTTCTATATATTCTCGATTTGCCCAGTCTTGGTGAATCTCTCTCTGGACGGGATCTTCCTGGCCGGCCATTTTCCCGCAGATCTGGACTGAGACAGAGCGCCGCCTACCTGCTGTTCCCCCGCCGAGACTGTACCACATTTCAACAGGAGAGGGCGCTATTAATACACAAGTCGCAGCTACGCTCAGAAGTGTTCGGGCTGATCGAAGTGTTGTGAAATAAAGCTTCCGTCCGTCGCCATCGTTTGTCTCGAAATGTGATTTGTAATATTAATTTTCGTCATTTTCCTTACTGTTTTTTTTTGTTTAATGTTGAAAAGGGAAACCCTGCAACGCAAGAAAGGTGACAAACAAGATGAGGCAATTCGGTATACCTAACTGGCTTAATTGCTATGTAGCTGAGTGATCAGATGATATCATGCAGCTGTCTCTAGACAGAAACCATTGTATCGGTGTCAGCATGTTAATAGGTATCTTGTTCCATGTTCTCAAACATATTTCTGTATGTTCTGTAAATATGCGTCTTCTGTTCTTGGTTTGGTTAGATGCTCTTCTATATAATTTATGCTTGAGTGGGCTATAAAAATATACGTACGAAATGTAAGGACGTACAGCGTGTTTCACACCGAAGATGGTTATTTAAAAGACCGTGAAAAAATGGAAGTTAGTATTTATATAGGACAAGATATGTCTTAAAGCGTCTAACGCCTTTCACTACTTCTATGAAAGAACCGCCGTACTTTGCTTAGTCCAATCCTCTTCTTACTCCCGAAACAATAGTTATTAATACTGCATAAGTCTCGATATATACAGTTACTCCAGGAATCGGTTTTTAAACCCATTTGAAGGTAAAGACAACGTGAATATCCAACTTTATTTTTACCTACTTGAACTATAGCTTTATTTTTGCCGAGTCATCATGAAAAAGGCTAATTATTTTCTACTGGCATCGCAGATTGTTTTCCAAGTTAAATTCGCCTACATACCCCTATTTACATACTATCACACTTTATCACCCAATAAAGATTATTTTGTGTTGTCCCTTTTATTAACTCTGGTGCAATTAAAACTGAGATTGCCGACACTGAAATAAGCGATTTCTAACCTATCTCGTTTCCTTACACAATATCTATTTCCTCCTGTTACAATAGGAGGCCTTGGTCCGTTTGTACACCACCCTGCTAACATCGGTTATTTCAAACCTTACATACAAAAGAGATAAAGCTATCGTTTCCTTTCACAGCGTTATCTGATATAGGAACATACTTTGTGCTTTTTTGTCGTTTTATACATTGATTAAAATATCGAAAACATTTTCCTTTTGCAGGAGTTCTTGGGCACTTTGGGGTTATTTCTCAACACAAATATTCCATTTAGCCCCACGCATAAATATTACGCATAGACGCAGAAGCCGCCTAGTGTTCTGTTTTGTTCATATAAGGGTTTCTGTAATTTGCATTTTGGAAAACTTCCTCAAAAAATTATTAACATTTGAAGGCCAGCCCCTTAACACCTCCCCTTTCCTTGCGCACCACCTGGAACCAGCGTCTCCAGGCTCGGGTACAAAAGGGACCTGACAGCGGGAAAGCAGGACAGTCTTTGGGTTTCAAGATGGCTGGAGGGATGAAGAAGTTTTACGATTTCTCGATGAATCTCCTGTCCACGGGAGAAGCGTATAACTTCTCCACGCTGAAGGGCAAGGTCGTGCTGATCGAGAACGTGGCGTCTCTCTGAGGCACGACCACCAGGGATTACACCCAGATGAACCAGCTCCAGCAGCGCTACGGCGCCCAGGGGCTGGTGGTACTGGGGGTGCCCTGTAACCAGTTCGGATATCAGGTAGGGAGGTTACTCCTTCTGACCGCAGGAGCAATTTCCTTTAGCTTGAAGTACCTTAGTGGCTCTCTAGTTTCATAGGAAGTTAGAAAAACGGTAACTTTGTGACGTTTCCGTTATCTGGTGAAGGCAAGGCTTCACCTGAGTTCACAAGGAAATGGAAATCTCATAATTTCGATGGTACTTTTTATTGCTTAATGTTCAGGTTTTTTTTTGCGAGCTGTTTGCACATGAGCCGCTGAAATAATCTTGTTTATCTTTTGGGCTATCGGTTAAAAGGAAACGGTAATCGTTCGGTTTTTCAAGTGTGTATTCTTAATTGATTGAAGTGAAATATTAGCTTTGAAGTAACCTAAATGATTAAACTTCAGTTCTTTTTTTGTTGTGTGGTAATCGGGCGTTGTAAGCCCCATTTTTTTTATATATTAGACCAATTGTGATAATGTTGCAGGAGGACTGAGTTGTCGCGTTGAACAAATTGTTTTTGGGAGGCTAGGATTTACAGGACCCATTTACCAACATACTGGGAGAAAATGTCCCAGTGAAATAATGATAATAATTATGATGGTAAAACAAAGTTCATTCGGTTTTTCAGGGATAATCAACCTTAACACTTTTTTAGTTCAACGCCATTAAATACATTTTAAACATTACAATAAATTACTGAATTGATTCCTAACTGATGGCAAGTTTAAAAATGAAAAATTATCTGGAGAAAATGGAGGTGCTATAACTGCTCTGGCTGTTTTTGTACTCGGCTATTATACTCTAATCCTGTAGTGCTTCAATTGACTATAAAAGGGTTATTAGATATATTTCAGACATTCAGTTGAGCCATTTATAACCAATTATGTTCCTACAATTCCACAGGAGAATTGTAAGAACGAAGAGATTCTCAATTCCTTGAAGTATGTCCGTCCAGGCAATGGGTTTGTGCCGGATTTCCTTCTGACGCAGAAGGTGGATGTGAATGGGAAGGATGCCCACCCCCTGTTCACATTCCTTAAGGAGCAGTTGCCTTACCCCAGTGATGACAACCTGTCCCTCATGACCGACCCCAAGTACATCATCTGGAGCCCGGTCTGCAGGAATGACATCTCGTGGAACTTCGAGAAGTTCCTCATTGGCCCTGATGGCAAGCCGTTCAAGCGCTACAGCAGACGATTTCTCACCAGCGACATCGAGGAAGACGTCAAAAAGCTGCTGAGCTTGGCCAAGTAGACAGGCCCTTTCTTTAGAGAAGCATTAGTGTGGCTAGAGATAAGCCTGAAGTAACATGAGCGCCATGAAAGATAGTAATGATTCTGCTTCATCTGTTAATCTGCAGTCTGCACATTTTCAGAAATAGTGGGTTTCTTCTTTGCTTCACACAACTGTCGCTGTGTATCTCTTAACACCAAATTGGCGAGACTGTTATTTCTTGCCTGCTTTTGCCTCTGCGAGAAAAGCATGTGGGTGTCTCCCAACTCTGTTTATGCTCTCTAGAGCAAGGTGCTGCTGTGTTTAGTCTCTTTACTGAATGAAGGTGCCCTTTGAAACATGTGCAGAGAAGGGTGTCTGATGTAAATGTAAAAGCCTTAACCTAACAGTAGCATTTGGCCCTCGTAAAGCATAGCTGAGTTACTGGGATTTTGTGTATTGTGGAAAAATAAATTTTCTTTACAAAGAATGTGATTGTAAACTTTGGTTTATTTACTATCCCCCTTCCACTCAGTATCCTTGAACAATTAAAATTTATTATAGAAGGGCTTCAATTGGGACTTTTACCAGAAGTTTTTTTTTTAAATACTGAGCTCATTCCATCGCCTGTTTGCTCCATTTCATTTTTATGCTTTTTTGATTACTGATTACTTTCTATTTGGCATCTTTCATTTGCCTACCCTTTTATTTATCTTTCACCCTGATTCACCCATAGCTCAGAGCAGTTTTCAAGGTCATATGATGAATGCTTCAGTTTGCAATAACCGAGTCATGCTGACGGAGGGGGAAAAAAGTAAAGCCATTTACATTTTCCTCCATCACTCAAACACTATTTTGTTTATTCTTTCTCATTACATTAATAGTTACAGAAGTTGTGATTCACGTCTTGTTCAAGTTTTTAGTCAAGCTTCAGTTGCAAGGCCTTTTTTATCTAGATCTGTACCTTTTACTGTAAATAATCCCAATAGATATTAAGAAGATTGGGGGGTAACTTGCATAAAGTGACTAATAGTATTGAGGTGTAATTATTTCATTTATGGCCTAACAAGGAATAAAAATACTCCAGATATTTTTTTTTTAACATGTAAAGCCTGTGAAATACCTCTACTTCCGTTATTCCAATTGTATACTATTTGAATACTTTCAATTTCCAGTATAAAAATGTAAATGTTAAACATGCATTCACTGTAGTGAAAAGATATTTGATTTGTTAAGCCGGGTTAGTTTTGCTTGTAGCACACTTCCTCTTAAAGTTGTGCAAGATGTTAATTTTTTAAACTATAATTCCTCAATGTGTTGCATCAGAAGAGAAAACCCTCTCGTGTTAAGTTTTATTGGGATGAAAAAAAACATGTGGTTTCCGGAGTTCTATAAATCAGCCAGATTTCTGAAAGTGTGAGATAGTCTTCCTCCCAGTTATTTAAACCATGAACTAAGAAAACATCAAATCTGACAAATTCTAAACAGGTATTTTGGAACTGAAGTGTGTAGTTTCTTAGAATTAAAATGTTGCTATAATGATTACTTTCTATTTGGCATCTTTCATTTGCCTACCCTTTTATTTGGAATCTTTCACCCTGATTCACCCATAGCTCAGAGCAGTTTTCAAGGTCATATGATGAATGCTTCAGATTGCAATAACCGAGTCATGCTGACGGAGGAAAAAAAGTAAAGCCCTTGGTTTATTCTTTTTAATTTCATTAATAGTTACAGAAGCTGTGATTCACATCTTGTTCAAAAGTTTTTAGTCAAGCTTCAGTTTTTTATAACTACCTACCAAATATAACCAATACTGTTTTTTATGCATAGTGAATAACTTTAAAAATAGGGTATTTCAATTTGCTTAATCTTCAACTAACCAGGAAGATTAAGAGATAAATCTCTCTTCAAGGCATAACCGGAGGGGTGGAGGTAGAGCAGGAAACAGACTTTGTATGCTTTAGTTAAATCCTGCTTCTCAATAACTACAGAATGACTGAATATTCTTTATATCCACATAGTATGTACCTAGTATTACATACATATACATAGCTGAGGTAAATACTTAAAGAGGAAATGCAATGCTATTTTTATATTTCAGGGTTAGAAAGAATCAGGATTGATAAGTGCATTTCAGACCACAATAGAAGTAAAACATACACAGCAACTTGTAAAATCCCCAATTTACATCACAAAATAGTTTACATTTCCAGGTATGTGCAGCGCCATATTGTGTGATTCATAACGAGACAACAAAACTTAAAGAGGCCATATTACTTTAACAAGCTGACTTGTGAATACATTGCTTTTAAACCAATAGAAACATTGCTCTTGATTTTGAGAGAGTTTTGCCGATAAATGGAACTTGTTAACTCTGCATGCAGATCGCGTTGGAAACTTTCTGCAGTGAAATATCTTCTGCAAAACCTGTACTTAATTCCCTTGTACATCACATAACATTAGTTATTACAGTGACTAGTGGGCAGGAAGAGCCATGTCACGTCACATTTGTGGGAACTTTGCTGCAACTTACCATACTGTCATACCAAGTTTTTCTATACCATTAATGGATTTATTTTATTACCAGGATTTAATAACTAGTCTGTAAAATTGGGACTGTAGTTTCCCTTTAAATGTAATCATTTCACAAATAGTTTGCATTGAGTCTAAACAATTCACTCAGTTTTTTGTAAAGGGTAGTCTCAAAATAATTTGATTTTTTTATTGAAACATTTTGACCTGTACACTGGTATACTCTATACTGCCATGCTTTGGCCTTCAGTGTTAATTACAACAAAGCTTTTCTATATTTTGAAGGCTAAAATACACTTAAGGGTGTATTTTTTTTTTACTTTGTCTATGTACAAATGTATTGTTATTTAATTACCTTACATGTATTACAGTTAGAAAAATATACACCTTATAAGACTTTGGAAAAGACTAAACATTTGTGATAAACATAAAAATAAATATGAAAACACAGCTTGGATAAAAAAATCTAAACAGTTATTCATCATTAATCAGTACTTCCTTTTATTTTTATTAATTGAAACCTGGAGGATGTCATATTATGAGCTTGAATGATATCTACTGGAACAGCTGAAATTATATTAAAGGTGTTGATTAATAATAGATAACTGCATCTTGACTAAATATCCTCATAACTGTCATCAAGTGTGCAGGAGATGCACAGTGTAGCTTTTCTGATATACTTAAAAAATTAAACATCTGAGTTAGTGATAGAGGTCTCCTATTGTAAGATGCAACAACCTGGGGGCCCAACTATTTGTGAAAATTAGGTGGAGAAATATGATGCAACTTTCAAATTGGCAACTGCGCATAACACACTTTTTAAGGAACTAACTGAAGAAGCGATTGCAATAAAATAGAAGGTCATACTCTTGCTCCATTTCCAGTGCAGCCTCTATCATGTTGTGTTCCTCTGTTTCTGAAGTGTTCTCTTTACTGCTTCCTTCTAGTGAGCTTTTAAGCTCATCTCCACACAGCATTGTAAGGTTGTCCAGTTCTGCTCCTTGGCTCATATTACAGTACACTCTATTCAACGTGTTCTCAAACTCCAACTTCCCAGCTAGATCCTCTAGTGCCTGGATGTCTTCAAAATCTTTGAATGGAAAAGATGTATAACATACAATTGAAGTTTGGGGTTATGTCATTTTAACACTTAGGATCAGCTTTTACAAATGTCTTATGCTTTCTGCAGCCAGCTTTGTTGGGTACCCACTAGCCATAATATTGGGGACCCCCAAGCAAACTGACTTCTTACTGACTGTCGATGCATACTTGGCTTAAGGAACATCAGGCTTCCGCAACTTTCTATGGTCTGAGCAATCTTCAGAATTAAATTAAAATGAAAACATGCAAAACTGGAGTAATGTCCTCCTCAATCCCAAACATCGTTATCCTTATCACAGTCTTAAAACGTGGTCCATTTATTCCTTAAAGAATAATGTTAAAGATTCTGGGCTGCAAATATGTAAAAAGCCTTTCAGAATACATGCCACTGATTAGAACAGCACATAACGTTTGAAATATAGCATGGGTTTAAAGATGATGTTTTCCTCTGTTCTTTTAAGCATGCATTTACATGGTGTTAAGTGTTTTATGCTTTTATGCATTTGCTTCATCATAAGCCAATGCTTGTCATTAACTGTAGCCACATATTACCTTCTAGCAAATCCTGAGCAAGTGGAAGATCAGAACTGCTTGAAAATGAACAGTCCAGTTTTCCACAAATGAAAGCCTCTTCCCTGATAAATAAGGAGATGGTTTTATATGCAGGTGATTAAATGCAGAAAACCTTTTAAAATTGAATTACAATGCCTAAGCCTTCTTTACCCAGTGATAGCCTACATAACATGAACTTCTTTTGCAATCAGAAGTATTCAGGATGAGAAACAATGAGGAATCGGGAGTACAAATTACGAAGTAGTTGAAATAACATACATTCAAATCAACTTCAAAGGTAAGGGCAGAGCACTCACTGTTAATTTATTCCCACATCTATAACAACTGGACTATTTTTTTCCCAAAGAATAAAACTGTTTTATATATGGTGCATGAAATATAAGATTTATTTTTAATTAAAAAGCCTGAGGACCTCCAAAGCCTGGTAAATCTTAAAAAGTGTCTGTATCTAATTCATTTTTTATTAGTTCTTTTTTTAGCTACAACAGCTCTCTATACAGCAGCTTACTATCTCATGTTACGCCTCGCAAAACTGTAAGATAAACTGAAAAAGAAATAATTATTCATCCAATTATGGTCAAGCCAGCAGCCATATCACCCTGCAGCTCGCAACTGGGTACCCACTGATGCCAAGCGGGGTTGAGCCAGGTCAGTACCTGGATGGGAGATCCCCTGGGAAGCTATGGTTGCTGCTGGAAGCGGTGTTAGTGGGACCAGCTGGGGACGCCCACCCTGCGGTCTGTGTGGGTCCCGATACCCTGGTATACTGGTGGGGACACTATACTGTAGTGGGCGCTGTCTTTCGGATGAGACGTTAAACCGAGGTCCTGACTCTCTGTGGTCATTAAAGATCCCTGTGCATTTCTCGATAAGAGTAGGGAGTTTTCCTGGTGTACGGGCTAAATCCCCCCCTCAGCCTTTACCGTGACCTCCAAATTGTCCCCATGTATGATTGGCTTGCGATGGACTGGCGCCCCATCCATGGTGTACCCTGCGTTATGCTCACTGCTTGCCGGGTAGGCTCCGGCTTCGTTTGCTATAAACTGGTTTGGAAAATGACATGACAAAACCCATGTCAACAGAAAAACGTCGTATAACAGATAAAAAGTCTCGTTTAATGACTGTTGTCTGTGCTCAGCACCGGGGCAGCCTGCAATTAAAATGATGTTTTGAAAACATTCATTCTGAGAATCAGTAAGGTGCACACCCAAAATACAAACTATGCTATTTTGTTTTCATTATTTATCATAATCATCGCCATAAACCCAATCCTCCTTTTCCTTAAACAAGAGAAAAATCCCTATAAACTAACTTACCCTGGAAAAACCGGAGAAGACAATGACAGTAATGTGGGTGAAACTGCACCGCACAACAGTGGCAAGTTAGAGGAGCAGAGGGAATCCCTGTGTTCCGGGGAGGCAGGAAGGAAACAGTGAACTGCCCCGGGCCGAAGGACACAGTCAGGGGCCTCTCCAGAGAAGGCCAACAGCCGCGGAGTGGGAGCGACGGAGGGCTGCGGAGCCTGGCGCTCCAGCGCGCAGGCGACCAGAAGGCAGCCCTGGGCCGCCGCGCTTCCCTCCAGTGCCCGATCCAGAGCCGCAGACAGCCCCTGCCTGCACCGCCGCAACTTCTCGGACATGACTAGTAGCCGCCCTGTTACAAAACAGACAAGAAGCCAAAACTGCCATCTTTACGTTCTGACTGCGAAGTCGGGATCAATCTTTGTACTGTTATTTTTTTATTTCAATTTGTGCGAGCTGTATGGTACCAGAATCGCCTTTCAGCTCCTTCATTGAGCTGCGGGTACTGATTCGCGGGCTGGCCATCCACAGCCGCGCACGTTATCCTTAAATGCTTATAAAAGTTAATACCGGTAACGAAAATACCAGCCTGCGACTGTTACCAACTTAATTTAGGGTTGTGGGAGTACGGACTTAGCTGCCCAGCGATCCTGTTGATGCCGATACTCAGTCTTTTTTTCCAGAAGCGTCTAGAACGAGATCACAGTATCAATTAACCACTGACCGCCTAACTGACTGGACGGGCCGAATGGCCGTATCTAGTTTAATAGTTAACGCAACCGTTAATGTCTTAACAAACATCACTACCAACAACAATAAATAAAGTATTTAGACTTCTGTACCGTTCACACATGTCCGTTACCGTTTGTTCCAACAACCGTTGAGGACAGAGTACTGTATCACGAGAATAATCACTTTGTGTTAATAAAAACGTGTCTCCCGTAATTTCTTAATAAACCTCACTATCAACCACAATAATAACAAATATAGTATTTGAACTTCTGTACCGTTCACATCTGTTCGTTACCGTTTGTTCCAGCAACGTCGAGGACAGAGTACTGTACCACGAGAACAATTGACTACTTTGTGTTAATATTATGCTAATATTCGATTTTTTAAAGTGTAAGAACATGCAATAGACATTGATATCAGCCCAAGGCTTTCCTCTGAATTGGTTTTGTTATATTCGACGCGGTCTTTCTGCATCCTTGTGGATCTGCAGGTATTATGTATTAGTTTTCAAGTACTTTGCAAGATAATATGGAATTCATATTTCAAATTAAAATCGAAATATTTCAATTTTTATAAAATATGTCAACATCATGCTTCGGGCCATCAAAGAAACTCCATCAGTATTGAAATAAATGTTTACTTATCGAGTTAAATTGTACAAAGGCTTTAGAAATCAATGATAAAGATGGATGTTGTGTAGTCAGAAAATCATAAACTTATCAGTCTCACTTCTGTGACTGGTAAGATTAAGGAAACAATATACATTAGGAGAACCGGCAAAACAATGTGAAAACCATAATGGATTTATAAGAGGAAGGAATGACCAGATGTCTATGAATGCAATTAGCTAAATGTATTCATGTGTTTCAGATTTCCCCAAAGGTTTTGGTATCCCTTCTTAAAAGGTTAATCTTGAAGTGTAGATATCTAATGTAACATATGCATATGCTAAAGGAAACAAGATGTTATTCATAGATCCTAACAAAACTCTTCCAACTCTTTTGTTTACCTTACACAACACAAAGATAGTACGAACTGACTGGAAATATCTAATGTAATGAATGCCCTTCCATTAAAAGGCTGAATAAATTAAATCAGGTAATTACGCAGAAGGTTAATAGTGACACATGAATTTCCCACTCCAGATAAAATGTGCGCGTTTTCATAAACTCTCAAGATAGCGGTCAACCAATTTCTGCAGTAAATGTCCACTTAAGGCTTCAATTATCTATTTAGGGTGGGATGGAATGAAAACAGGTGTGTAGGTCACCAGGACCAGGATTTGGGACAACTACTCTAGGTCATTGATGGTTATCAATAAAAGCTATCGATGCTCAGACCCCCACCATAAAATGTACACAAAAAAACCACAAAGCTTTTTTTCTAAAAAAATCACACTTTTATTGATTTTTTAAATTATACCTTTATTTTAATAAACCCAGCAACTTACAAAGTGCTGGTCCGCAGCAACAACAAAAAATATATATATTTCAGGCTAGTGGGTTTGAGATTTATAGAACACACACACCAGCACCTTGCCTTACTGGTGACTTGCTGCCCATTCGTCAATCTGCCCCAAGCATTCCCATAGTTATACATTACATATATTATAGGCTACCACCTGCAGGGGTGAATCTGTGCCTCAGTCTGTAGTTCCCATGGCTTTGTGGGTCTGGTTTGTTATTGGGTGAGAGTTGTGGATAGTAATACCTGACCATCCTACAAATATAACCAATATTTTGACTCATTTCACTTTATAAGAAACTGAGACAGTTCGCTAAGGTGCGATGAAAGATCATAACAAATATGGGCCCATATGTTCCAAGTTAATTGGGGAGGAGAGGCGTTTGAACATTTGTGAAACTGCAACAAAATGCTGATTACCACATTCATAAAAAAATGTATTTCAGTAATATAAGCTACAAAGAGCGTATGAGGTCAGATATGATTCTATGCTAAGGCATCCTGTAGGTCCCACCCCTGTGATTCTCCACCACAAAAATGTAAGAAACATTGCAAATCCGGCATTCAGGTTGTTTGGTAGTTTGTATATTAATGTAAATACAAACTGTATTTGTCTATAATGTTTTGATTCTGCATACTAAAACCACAAACTAGGCAAGAGATAGCAAAGCCTGAGAAAACAGGTCACCATTGTGGTGTTCTTTCCATAGAAAATCTGACTTTACATCCACACTGTGTAAGAATAAACAAACTAAACATGTGGTCTTACTTTGTCCATATTGTACTACTTACACCAAAGCAAAAAGTGTTAAGAAGCACCTGCTAGTTTCCTTTTACAGACATTACACGAAAGCACAGGCACTGAGGATCACTAAAACAACCCAAGACCCTTGTTTGTAAACTATAAAATGAATTCCCCAACTTATAAGCAAGATTACTTGAATGGAAAAATTCAGTACCACTCTTAAAAGAGTAAAAAGCTTAGGCCTTTTATAAAGCGTAAGCCTGAGTTTGTATAAAATATTGGTGTTCATAATGTTTCACAGCTGTACTTTAACTCAAAAACCTAACCCTAGCTCCTATCAATTAATTAACATTAGTTTCCAACAATGCCAAAATAACAGGAAAACCAGTAGATTTGAGTGCATCAATTATTTATGGAGTATAAATTTGTTAACGTTATCATTCCATTTTGATAAAGTCTTAGAGATTTAGAGAATGCTACTAAACTCCATCTTAGAAGCTGCTAATAGGACATTTTTCCCCAGTTCTGTTTTGATGATTCTCATTCAATATAATACACATATCCTTACTGGGAGTAAGTGGCATTCTGTTAAAGCATGGATAAGCTTCAGCAAAGCTACTGGCTGGGTATATATGAATGTCCTTTCAAGCATGGTTTTTCATTGGAAGAAACATTTTATCTCTTCTTAAAAAACAGATTAACATGTAATCATTTTAAAAATAATAACCTTTACTGTTATTTGTAGGTATTCAAAGCTATACAGACATGCATGGGCCAAAATAAAGCTGTAATCCAATCTAGTACATGTTGCCGAAGCCCGATGCACAATTCACAGTAGCTTCAATCAGAAAACTTGCGGAGTAAAGCAGAAGCCTGTTTCACAGCATCAGAAAGCCAAAGTCATGCAAAAATGCTGTTTCCAGTCTTTATTATATATGCACAGCTGAAACAGGCTGCAGTCAGAGTAGAGTGCCTATAGAAAAATACAGAATTTTCCAGTTGGTTTTGACGTCATACGCTTTTTGTTTCAAAAATATAATTACTCCAGGTATGTCTATCTAATGCAGTTAAAACCGAGCTTGGGCATTTGTTTAAAAATAACAGCAACACGGAAAACTATCATTTGCATATTAAGGCTCTATATTTTGTTACAGTGAGATTCAGTACTTTCTGTGCTTCTCACTTCAAGAATCTGATCTGTTACTGACAGATGTCACTTAAGTCTACCACAGAAATATGGTTACTTGAAAAATACTGTGGCTTACACTAACGTGGTTATGATATAGTTTTATATTTTTTCTTCTGCAACTTAATACAGCATGCCCAAAGCAACGTTACACTAAAAGTGAAATCATTACTTATACTTTCACCTGCTTATGTCATGTTTCATTAACTGGCTAATTCCTCTTTCTATGACAGACATTCAACACTAAACTCCTAAATACCAGAGCAACTGACATGGAGCAAAACATCAGCAGTTTTGAATAATTATGGTTTTCTAATCCCATTCTGAACACAGGAACCTTTCACTGTTTTCAACAGTATTAACTAATGGTATTAACTGTACAATTAATCTATGATGGTTTCCTACTCCTGTAGAGGAGCACTCTAATTACTTCTGGTTTTCATACTAACTGATCTTTTAACTTATATGAAACTGATCTTTTAACTTTAAATGTACAAAATCCTTAACTGCACACCGATTGGATGTTTTACAATATTAGGTATTCAGGATATTGTTTTTAAATATTTAACCCATAAATTATGTTCAGACACAAGTAACAGTTACAGTCAAACATTCATTATAAACATGGTTATAATGAGTTAAAAGTCTTATGGTTATAATGAATGTTTGACTTTAACCCAGTGCTTCATGGGTTAAATTAATCCAAATAATGAACCTGAAACCCAGCATCTGGCACAAATTTTACACTAATTTCTAACCCAGTTCTATTATTTAATAATGATTTAAAACTACTTTGTAAACAGTTCAATTTTAAAAGTCTTGAGCAGCCAAACTAACAAAGTTCAGTTGGAATGAAAACCAGAAAAACTGGTAATCCCATACCAAAATTGGGAAACGCAGATCTGTGAAACGTTAATTATTTGAATGTAAAACAAGGACATTCTGGGTTAGAGTAGCACAATTTCACATCCGAAAGACGGTATGCAAGATATTGAGCTAGCTAATTTGTGCAGCCAGATTTTCATTTTATCAATTTCAGGAAATACGAATAATGATTAAGCCTTTCTCGGTAATAAACATCTATACATCTATCAATTAATCACATGTTGAAGGCACCTATTCTTATCTATCGATCCTAGTCTTAAATTTAATTTCCTTTAACGTAAACAGTGGAAAAACTCTCCAGGAAACAGGACTGCAATGTGCAATAGTTAAGCAAAAGGAATTTTGATAATTTGCCCCAAGAACTGAATAAGGAACGGAATTTTCAGGAACTGCTGAAGAATCTGACTTTCTCTTGCCAATACAGAGATGTCATAAAATCTTATGTCTATAAGGGATGATTGACAAGCTCAGTCTGTTTTTAAAGAAAATCTGTCAAGTTCAGTTATTTCTTCTATAGAACGGTTGTCTGTGTTCACATATAATGGATTAAATTAACTTTTCACTTTGTACATATACATCCATTACTGCAGGTTTACTTCCATTCACTCCAACGTTACAGGGAACAGAATGGCAGTTTAACTATTATTCCATGGAATACAAACATCATGTCCTATGATGTTATTCAAACCACATGGATCTCCAAAGAACATTTTGTTGTGGTTTTCAAATTTAAAAAGAAACTACAAAGTCTGCATATTTTTTACTGTTCCTGAACTGTTAGACAGTCTCATTTAAATAAGCTGAAAATAATTTTACCAGTGTAAAACACATAGCAAGGGAGCAAACGTATCCTCATGCAATCCCATGCTCTTCAGTGATTGCTGCAGCAAAGGAGCTGTCCAAAATCGCCTTTTCTAACGCCGTTTTTCCCAGTTCACCTTATTTAGCACCACTCCCAAAAAATCCAAATTTCACGATGTTCTGCAGACTCCAGGAAAAAAAAAAGAGAATGTAACTGTATCTTCCAATGTAATATAATCCTGAAGAGGAACAGCCAACGTACCCAGGTAGATAATCCTAGCCAATGCTGCACAACAGATGCCCAGAAGACCAATCAGACGGCAAAGATGACCAAAAGTGATGAAAATGAACGCAATTACTGGCCTTCAAAAAAAAATCACCAAGCAATGAATTTTAAGTAGGTTATGCTGCCAACAACGGAGAGCAGAATTTAAATCTTCACCTCATTTAGGTGTGAGTCTACACAAACCTGTGGCCAGTTGTCTGGATTTGAAACCACAGGAAGTTAAAAACGGTACCTGCTGGCGACCGATCACAAACTGATAAATGAAGAAACCCAAAGCTCTCCCGAAGAAATAAATTCAGACACTGTTCCGGCTTTTGAAAGCATCGCACTGCTAAAAGGCAAACTGGTGCTTCCGTGTTTGATGGAGCAGCACATTTGTGTTTAGTTTTTTTTTTTTTTGCAGAGGGTGAAAACTTCTTAAGGAGCCCATGGAACTGGACATTTCACAGAGCTGGACAGTGTGCTTAAGCAGTACATTTCTTCAGCGTCTGTAGGTGGTGTGCTCCTTACACTGCAGACACTTAGGCATGGGGAAACACAAACAGCCAAGGATAAAACATTGATGAGGAAAATCTTTCGCAAGCTGAAATGATAATTTTCGGGGAAACCAAAGGAAGGCTAGGTGGAACCTGAAAGGAAGAACAGAAACCTCCCCCGTTTTCTGGTTTGTGTCTTTAGCTTGACATTTTCATTCTCCTGCAGTGGCACAGTTCATAGGGTCTGTGTGTTTTTAAAGATGACTGTGCAGGCAATCAAGATTAAAAAGTTCTCAATGTGTGTTAATCTCTGTACTGGGGCAACTCCATTTTAAGAGAGTAATATACACAAAGGTGGATGTTTCTGTGATACAGTTGGCATGTCTGTAATATGCCTGTGTACAACCTCGGCCACTTTGGTTGAAAGGATGTGCATATTTGGCTTCTCTTAATTTTCTAGTGTGTAAATGAAAGGTATTCATTTTATTATTTGTAATATCATCCTAGTCATCCAACATTTGCTTAAATTGTACCATCTGCCTGAAAATGTGTACACTTACTTGATGCAGTCCCCGTTTGGGCGCTGCACAGTTTATACATCAAATATTTTTAAAGGTTTTTGGCTTAGTGATGAATCATCTAAAAAAAACAAGACCAAAATATCAAATGGGTATAGCATTGATTCAGTACAGAGGTTTAAACGACTGAAATAGGTTTGTGTGCGTTGACATATATGTCATTGCATCAGTACATGTTCCTCAAACCCTAGCCTCTCAGTTGGTGTCCATGTGTTCATCTCCTGCCTCTGGAGCTCCCCCAAGCGAGGCTGAAGGGGGAGAGTTCAGGGGTGTTTCCTGGTCTCTGCGCTGGTAAAACAAGACATACGCTGCCTTGGTCTGCAGAAAGAGAAAAGACAAGGGAAGGGATAACTGAGCAGTTTCATGCTGGTGAACAACAAATTGCCAGTTGATATACCTTTCCACTTAGAATTAGAAAGCAAAAAGCGAAAAATATGAATGCAAAAAAAATACTCCAGGAGAGCTTTTAAAGGTTCATTAACCTGAAATTAACACTTTAAGGTAATAATAAAGCTATGCAGATTTTCCTCAAGTTAGATATATAATTATAGTTAATCCATCCTTCTATTATCGGTAACCCAGCACCCAGAACCTGAGGCAGCACTAACCATAATACCACTTGTGAAGCTCCGAAACAAGTCACTCACCACGATCTGATCTTCTGTTGCAGATGAGACACTACTATCATCAAAGTAATACCACTGCCCATCCACTTTGTTCTTGGCATAAGCTGTGTCTGTGGGGAGAAGAGAGAAAGATGCAACACTGAGCGAAAAGTTACAGATAAAACAGCCTTTTAATATAGAATTTTGTTGTTTGTGCCTGAGTAACATGAGCCAGACAGCACAAGTACATTAAACCCAACTTCATAATTTTTATCACAGGAGCGCAACAGTTATGAAAACAAGAAAATGAAGCTTTCAACTAGCAGTAGTCCACGATCACTAATTCTGATTTCAATCATTAATTGAAATTTTGATACTTCTGTAATTATTTTCCTTTGTTTGAGTCAGTGGTTAAAGTCCACCTCAAAATGTCCTCCATATCATAAATATAAGCTTATATGCATTCATCTTAAGCATTCATTGGCTATTCCTTGCATGGATTGCTTTCCATGAAACTGAAAGTGTCTAGCAAGACCAATACACAACCTACATTACCCATTGTCCAGGATCCAAGAAGGGGTGGACTTTGGAACTCCACTCTTAACAATACACTAGCATTTGCACTTAGACTGAAAACAAAAAAATCCACAAGAGGGAGAGGGCCAATATACACAAAGGTTGTTAGGGACCTGGTATAATTTGGTAAACAAACCAGCCAAATCTCATTATTTATCTTGAAAAGATAAAATAGACCTTTTACGGAGCAAACGACACTGCCGTGGATATGTAACTTTGATTTTGTATGTTATGAAACCATTGTTGATTGTTGGGATCACATGGACAAAATGAAAAGATAAATATTTTCTCTGTCTAAAGCAAGTTGTGTGCAATTATATTTCACAATAACTGTTGTCACAATAGTCTGTTGGGAGGCGAACTCTGTGGTAAACAAAATACGTCAGCCAAGGATATTACTATTTTTAAATCAAAATTATATAAACATTTTTAAGGAGTTTACACAACAAAGCAGTGAAAGTGGTATTACCAGACTTGGATATCTCTGCTATAGTGGTCTCTTCAGACAGGTCTCACAGAAAACACAAATCTAAACATTTCACCCGAATTTCAAGTGGCTTCTTAATTTTGCCTCTTAATCAAATGTTCTAAGATTTTCAAAGAAGAAAAACTTTTGATCCCTATTTATTCCAAAGCAAATATTCAGATAAACTGTCTGCATTTCCACCTTTAACTTCCTATTAAGGATTTCTTACATACTCTAAACATATCACCACCATACCTCTCAGGAAACACAGAGAATATTCCTAGGGGCCAAATCACAATGATAAAGATTGTTTTAACAGACCTAAACAATACGGCTAAATACTTTTAAAGTGCAGCATCTAATAAGCACATTTAAGAGTGAAAATTATTTGTAGGCTTAAACCTGTGTTCAGGCAAATAAATAAAACATTACTCACAGTGCCCTCCACCCATTCCACCATAGTGGTTGGACACAGCAATGAGGTCATAGATATAGGGCCCAGCCTTCGGGTCGCAGACGAACTCTGACATGTTCAGATCGCTGAAATAAAGAACACACCAGTTGAGTCTTTCCTGGGTAGTGGTTCAAGAAAATCAGTCAAAAACAAATGTCATTTAAAACAGGTTATAAAACTGCATTATTGTTAAAGACTTACAAGAAGAGGCCAAAGGGTTAAGGTAAACCTGATAACAGTACAGTTAGGAGTTTAAATATTTATCTTAATTTATTAACAGTCACATTCATATAAAACTATACCATTTTCAGTACTCATTTATTGCTTTTTTTACAGCCTCCTGGTATATTTTAACTGCATGTCATACTATGCTATCTTGCTCACAGTGTTCTTGTCACATTATATGTCTATTATTTTTTAATGAAGCTCAAACATTTCCACACAATCATGAATCAGCTTCTTGGAAGCCAGTGCCGCTTGCCAAAACACTTTGGCATTTGCTCCTTGTTTGAATGAACTTCCTGGTTTCACTCCAACACTAATGGCGGGCCTGACTGTAAAGATTAAAGTCAGCAATTGCTGTTGCAGGTTTTAGACTAGCACTAATTGTTATTATTGAATTCTGAGATAAACATGAGTGTGAAAAACTGGCCAAAAAATGACTAAAAAACAGCCTAACATTTCAATAATTCCTATTCTATGCTGTTTGTTTAATGAGCTAATCATCTTTTTAGCCAAGAAAAGGCCAGGGTAGATGTTAGTGGTCACACACATTAACTGATACCTAATGGTTATTTGCACCATGTAGTTTTAAATACTAGATGACACAGTGGGTGTCAACCGTTATTTTTTGCAGTCTTAGCCATATCGAACTAACCGAAGGTACACATGCATCCTTTTTGTCACTGCTTCTTCTCATTCAGAGTCATACAGGGGCAGTAGGAGCCTATCCCGGCAAGAAACAGGCACAAGGCAGGGTATACCTGGATGGGACACCAGTCCCTTGTAGGGCACACAGACACAAACACACTCATACCAATTTCTCCAGAAGCTATTTACCAACTTGTATGTATCTGGACTGTGTATTTGGGAGGAAACCACAGCAGTGGAAACCCATGTGAACACAGAGAGAACAAACTCCTCACAGACAGCACACCAGACCCAGAACTGAAACCCGTGTCCCAGTTCTGTAAGGCAGCAATGCTAACCACTGTGGCGCCGTGCCACACAGATTTAGCCAATCACATCATATTCCTCTTTTAAATGAAAGGACTATTACCAATCACTCCTGATGCACAGTGTCATCTGGTGTGCAGTTCTAACTGAATCTTCAAGCCATGTAAAGTTCGTAGGGCTGTTAAATATTCTTCCTGTTTAATACAGCTTTAACTCATAAAAAATTAGTTTATTACCTGATTGGGAAGTCTACCACTGTATCCAGCTTATCTCTCCAGCAACGGTTATAAGAGAAACGTTTTAAATGGACTACCAGGATACGTGGTAATGACCACAAGTCAAACTTTTTTGTGGCCTGCTGATGTTTCTTGCAGGTGGGGCAATACCTATGGGGGGGGAAAAAGGGAGAGTTAAAAATATCAGTGTTCAGGACTAGACAACTGAGGTCTGCCAGTTTCGGCGTCCTTGCGTGCTTTGGAGAACCAAGAAAAAAACAAACCTGAAAATAATCTAGCATGATATCAACAGTGGTACAGTTCAGTCAAATATTGTGGTTTGCTTAGTTCCAGCAATGCACCTTCAGGAGAGCAGCAGAAACCTGCTATGTCTACAGGAGGCAATGGTTTGAGTAACAGCTGAAACTATACTAACAGAAATTAAACCACTCCTTTCCCTTCTATTGAAGATGGTTTCAAACCTAAGAGACGGAAATCAATGTCAAAAGCACAGGTACAAAGTAGCTTTTGAAAGACGCAGGAAACCCACTTGCATGCTGCTATGAACTGATTCAGCTCCAGTGTATGTCTTTCAGAACTGGTTGCCCAACTTTTGAGTGTTGCAAAAACAATTTTTACAATGGATCTACTGTTAACTTGCTTATATGCTGTTCTGGAAACTTGTCATGAAAAACTACTTCACTAAAAATTCTCATCATTTACAGACAGACGCGAGATTTAATCTAGGACCGGATGCTCTTACATGAAATTAACAGGGTCTAAAAATAAATGAAACAAACGACAGATGAAGAATAAAGACGATAATCCGGGTTTTTCTTTTCAGATTTATCTGAAAAAAATCTCTTTGGCCATTTTGCCAATCTTAGAGCAGGTTTATTCTGCAATACAGTATGTGGCCAGTGTATTTCTGTCTTCTTTATTTATTGGAAGAAGTGCAAGTGCAGGCTCACCAGGGATCGTGTTCTCCTAGTGTCTCCATGGTGGTGAACAGCTCAATACAGTCTCGCAGGGCCACTGTAGCTTTCTTCCTCTGGTGCTGCAGCATGCTCTCATGTTTTTCATAAGCCTAGGTATAGAAAAACAACAGATGTTCACCAAAGGGCAACACAGACTAAGTGGAGTGCATATATTTTGGGCTGCTTGTTTTGTTAGCAATCTAGTGATAAGATCAGCTAACGAGAAAAAGAAAAAGCACTGAGAAGCAGTGACTTTGTTATGTTATTGTAACCATGTTCTTAAAAGATACCGCTCTCTCGACTGTTTGATATCAGAGATGTAGCCGAGTTGGGGAAAAAAGCATGGAGCAATCAGGAAAAATGGCCAAAATATACTCAGTTGCATTGCTGATGCATTCCATTTAAAACATCTGCACTGATTGCTAAATTTTCAAAACAAATTCCAAATATAAATTTAAGATCTGAAAATGCACTTGTGTATAGATGTGGAAATCATACCACAGACGCTTTGAAGCACTGACCTCTGCTTCCTGGTCATCATAGTAGAGCTTCTTCATTTCAGAATTCCAGTCAATTGCTACTGTGGAAAATGCTGATACATACAGGATAAATATAAAGATATAAAGTTAAATGTTAAAAAAAATATAAAGATACATTTACAGCTACTTTCATTTAGATATTGTCAAAAATACTTATACCACAAATTCACTGTTCACAATAAAGTGTTAACAGCGAGTCTTCAAAGTACTTATAGCTCATTGATTATTTATCACATTAAACGGCTCATTTAACCCCACATATCTTTACTAATGAAGCTCAATTATACTGTGGTCTAGGGTTTATTCTTCTTAGTTCCAAAGTCCATGGATAGTATAACTGAAACCTGCAAGCTGCTGAAACTATGCCCTTGCAAAAGCTTATAAAGGTGTTGGAAGTGTGCAGTTATTTTCTTTACATTGAATATCTGGATACTCACCCTTAAGTTTGAGGATGTTGCTCTCATTGGTAACAGGACTGATGTCAGCTGTTCCATATGAATTCACCATTGTGAAAGAGAAAAGCTTTGGCTGACAGGTCGTTGACTTGACAGAGGATTTTGGTGCATTATCGACTGGCCCATTCTCTAGGTCTTCGCTGTCCTCGTCTCCCACTGAGCCCTCTGACTGACTGTTGTCTGGTTCCAGGCTGATCTCCTCCTGGTGATCCATTGCTTCATCCTCCCCTGCCACACACAGCCAGACTGTTAGCCCCAGTAACACTCATGTCAACATCTAGTGAAGGAGCTACTGCCCTTTTCAGTATTCTACAGATTTTAGGATTCCTGAAGGTCAAGACCAGCCTGACCCCCCCCCCCCCCAAATCAAAATTAATAGTGGGTAGGGATTATTTTAAAATCTAAAATGGTAATGCTGCAACTTTCATCGAAAGCACAGCTTTCCAAAACACAAAAACACTGAGCCATCAAGTCGCTAAAAAAATCTCAATAACTTTTAACACAGAAGTATATCCAATATGATATATTGACAACGTACAGACAAATACAAAATATAAGATACACAGCAAAAAGTTTAAAAAATACAAATTATTCTATGTGTTCTTGTCTCATCTATTTGTAAAACAACTGTTACTGAAGTGAGATACATAAAATGAAGCACCACTGGGGGAGAACCTTACCTTCACAAACCCCATTTGAGTTATTGCTATTGCAGGTCCCTGGCTGGTGTTTGGCATTCTGGCAGTTGCTCGTGACCATGCCCGCTGTACCTGCACTGCAGGATGCCTCCTCCAAGGACTGGCACACACTTGCGCCCATCTCAGTGTTGAGACTGCGACCCCCTGCCATCTCGGCAGCTTGACTGCTGCTGCAGCTGGAACTGCTACTACAGGTAGCCGATACTTTCCCCTCACATCCTGCACCCTGCGGCCTCTTCACATATCGCCTGAAACAACAGCACACTTGTCACCTGACACAGGATCTTGAACTACTTTAAGATGAAACATCTTTAGCACCTGTAAAAAGAAGCTGCGATACACAAGACATCTCCTGACAGCAATCATAATTATTAAGGATGACAGTTTTTCTTCACATGTTCAGACATATTACCCCGAGCTGGGCTTATAAGTTTAACGCTGCTATGTCCACGCACACGAGCACACACTTACCCAATGCGCTCCAACACTTTTTCGTACAGGAAGTCGACGGCCAGGTTTTGCCGGGGAACAGTGATAATCAGAGGCTGTCCAAACAGTACCGTACTTGTGGAAGTACCCGCATGCTTAATGTGCCGCTCCCTGAAGTAAATGGGCAGGCTGATTCGCTCCCCATCTTCCTCTTCCACCTCATACCTGTCAAGAGACGGAGCGAGTCATGAAGATCCCCACCCAACAGGAGACAAACTACCCTCTTCACAGAGGAAGGATTCTGGCAAAACTTCCATCTGGAACTCAGAACTTTAGTTTTACTTAGGTTTCCTAACATATAACACTAAGGACATGACCTTAGCTTTAAAATAAAAAGGACAACAGAAAATGGGTCTAACTCTAGAGAGTATTTGCTTCTCATAAATAATCTCAAACTTTTCTTAAATTAATTATCAGAACAATTACACACACAAAGATGTCGTCCTTGTCCATGATGTGATTGAGTCCATCGTCCCGCCGGTAGATCTTATGAAACCGATGATTGTACACGTCTGCCACCAGCATCTGAAACAACGGCAGAAAGTTTGAATGTAATAATTAACCAGACATCTTCTGAAAGAAGAATTCAATCCTCAACTGTGCCTTTCAGTGCAGCGTTGTCTTCAGGACCAAAAAACTCCATACTTATTTCATAAGGTATAATACACTACATGGGAATCAGAAAAAAGACATAAGCAATGTGTATTCTATTGAAAAACACAAGGCTATATCAACACAAAGGGGTGAAGTGTTTTATTAAAAGATTTGAAAACATTTGATGTATAATTGTAAAAACCTTCAATACTAAACAAAAAAATTAAGAACGATGGGAAGTTATAATTAATTTTTTAATATTTTGCTGCATAATATAAAAGATAGAGATTAGAAGAAATTATTTTAAAATGTTTTTGAGCTGTGTTTACACAGTATGATATATCACAAACACTTTCAACTGTGCTAGACTAGAGAGTACATCTAAGGGCAATTCTTCCAAATTGTAGTCTTCAGATACGCAGTTCTGCACATATACAATATCTGTTTCCCCACTTTCTCAAATTTCACTTGTAAAACAGCTTCGGTTTCAGAGGTTGAAAAAGGAGCTCTCCTAGCACAAACAGTACACACAACAGATGTCCTCTAATTCATAAGGTTCTGGTCATGCCAAGCGTAGGAAATATCTCTTACAGAGTACAATTAATCACAAACATAAGAAACATATACATATACAACATTTTCCAGCACAAAATTATGTTTTCATTACTTATTATCAGCATCTAGAGAAGATTACACTGGCATTTGCATGCAGCTTTCTTTTCTTGCTGTGAAGATTGTATTAAGTTAATTAAAATTGAGAGGTCACTGTAGACGGTGTTTTATTTATTTTGAAAACTGGTACCGACAGTGGTTAAAGTTGGTTTATAGTTTGCAGAAACATCACTGCCTGTAGTTGTAATTAAAGGTCAGAAATTATAGATAATTATACAGTTGTACAATGCAAACAACATTCCTGAAGGGTTTGTTATAGATAGTGGTTTGACTGCGCGTGTTAAATGCATGCAGTATTTATACCGACGTCAATACAAGCACTTAACATCAATAAAAGGGTATATATTTAATAGCACATTTTGATATGAGGTCTCTAAAAACATTATATATAAGATACAGGTTATATGCCAGGTATATTTAAAGTAAGTTCAAATGTGACCATATATACAGCATAAATAAAACCTGCAAGTAAAGGTAGAAACTTCTGTTCATAATTTAATATTATGATTTGAAATCTGTTCAGATTTTTGTGGGAAATCTGTATTAAATATTTAATATGGACACCTGCTGCATTTTTCCCCAGCTAAAAAAAATCTATTTGTGCTGTTTACACCAAACAATATGACACCTTATACAGTATTTCATAGCATTCTCTGCAGGAGTAGTAAAAGGCTGTTCTTACATTCTCTGCTGTGACACCGGAGAGCTTAGACAATGAGCTGCACAGATCTGCCACAGTACCCAGCTTGGGGACCACTACCCTGTACTGGAATAGAAAGACAGCAGTCTAAGTAAGACACAAGAAGTACTTCATTGGACATTTAGCTTATTCACTACACAAACACCAGCTTTCCCTTGCATCATGCCCCTCTATAAGGGGCACACAATGCAGACATGGATTAAAATAATCATCACCAAGTAAAAAAAACACAGATGATTACATTTTTGCACACTGTACAATCACAAATATCAATACTTGCAGTAACAATAATCTTACTAAAAACCAGCCATGTTATAAAATGAAAAATCAAATGTTTTTACATGTTTAATACAGTAACTGTATTTAACCATGTGCAAACCACCACAAATGGCAAAGGGACACAGTTCTTCATGTTTCCTACAGACAAAGTAGCTGCTACCAACTAAATGACCAAGGAAAGCTCCATTTGTAAAACTGAGGGACTAATTTGCAATGATAACTGATCATATGATTAAACATTTTTTTCCACAAGTCGCCCTTTAAACAGCCTTCTTTGGAAATGCATTGATAACAGGTTAAAATTTCCTGTAAAAAAACAAATGCTAAAATATACTCAAAGAACATTTTTTCCATCAAAAGGATACTCTTCCACGGTATACAAAATGCCTCAGATAACAGTAATACCTCCACGAACGAAGTTTGCATTAATGGGAAAAACTAACATCTATGAGGCTTGTGTAATGTAAGGTAGTGGAATCTCAGTTTTATATTGTTCTTTGAATAACAAGTAGAGGTTAGAAAAAATCAAGAAGGCCTCATGAATGCTTGTTTCCTCTAAATGTGTATGGATAAAAAAAAACATTTTCCATCACAATTGCTCCTTTACCTGCATAGGGCGGGACTGGGGGTCTGTGCGGACCAGAAACACCTCCATGGTCCGGTCCTTTTTCATTGGCAAGGGCAGGGTGAGGTAGCAAAAGGGGTCAAAGGTGACCGAGACCTTCGAGCACTCTGGGCACACCAAGGTGGATTTGAATAGGCCGTGGAAGATGTCTACAATGATGGAGTCATTTCGGAGACGATGGTTTGTCCAGGCTTCCTTCGCTACAATCTATCAACAAAACAAAGTTAAACCCTTTTCACATCTGTTCCCCTTCCAGCATGACATGAGTGAAAGGTTTACTCAACAAAAAAATGATTTTGTGGAAAGAAAATAAACATACCGAGAGGCATTAAAATGACAACAAACAAGTGCTGGAACCAGCAGCATCTGCTGCATGTTTTATGGCTGCTGGTATATAATGAAACCAGGGTGCAGTATCCAAACATTATGTTTTCAAATCTCTAAATCAGAACAATGCTGAGTTTCTTAGCTTTTCTTTGATGACAATACCACTGGCAAAACTTTAAAGGAGTACTCAATTTAAAATTTACTTTTAAATACATTTTACAGAGCTCTTTTTCCACACAACAACTGCAAGGCTGGCTGAGTAACATGAGGTGACACACACATTTCACGAATGGAGGTGTTGAACAGCCCAGTGTACACAGACAAGACCCCGTGGTACCGTGTACCTCGTCTTGCCTGCCCTCCGCATCTCTCAGCACCAGGTAAGGCTTCTTCTTGACACGGTTGAGGTCCTCGTGGAGCCCGTCCAGCAGGAAGGCCAGAAGCTCCTGCGAGTCCTGCTGCTGGTACCCTGAGAACTGCGGGGCGAAGCGGCCTACCTGGGTCTTATGAGGAGATAAGAGAGCAAGAGTGCATGCTGTATATTAATAATTAAACATTGCTTACACTTCTATAGCGCTTTTCTGGACACTCCACTCAAAGCGCTTTGCAGTAATGGGGCTTCTCCTCCACCACCACCAATGTGCAGCATCCACCTGGATGATGCGACGGCAGCCATAGTGCACCAGAACGCTCACCACACATCAGCTATTAGTGGGGAGGAGAGCAGAGTAATGAAGCCAATTCATAGATGGGGATTATTAGGAGGCCATGATTGGTAAGGGGCAATGGGAAATTTGGCCAGGAAGCCGGCCAAGAAATGCCCTAGGATTTTTAATGACCACGGACCTTAGTTATACGTCTCATCCTAAGGAGGGCACCTGTTTACAGTATAGCGTCCCTGTCACTATACTGCGGCATTAGGACCCACACAGACTGCAGCGTGAGCGTCACCTGCTGGCCCCACTAACACCTCTTCCAGCCTCTTCCCAGGAGGTCTCTCATCCAAGTACTGACCATGCTCACAACTGGTTTAGCTTCAGTGGACTGCCTGTTGTGAGTTGCAGGGTGATTTGGCTGCTGGCAAATTCGAGATCTTCAAAAACCTGCTCCTGCTCTCATCAGTCAAACGAAACCGTTCTCTTCACAAACGGTCAGCTTACATTTCTTGGAGTGTATCTCAAAACATCCATACCCTTCTGAAGAAGCTCCATACAAAATGTAGAATGTGACCAACAGCATATTGCTGGAAATGCAGTGATTACATTGCATTTCAAAAAGGGTTTCAAAAACCCCTTACACGTTTTACACAAGTAGTATTTATTTTATTATTAACCTGATGCCATTTGTTTTTCAAAAATCATTTAGTATTTTATGCATTTTGTTTTATAAATTCCTGAGCTCCCAATTTATATCATTAACTGGTTAAACACAAGTCAATATTTCAAGCTACTTTGTTTGGGGGAGAAAAACAACGAGAACAGTGAATCCTTCATAAAGCTGTACTCCAATGAAAAGGTATGTGGTCTTACGGCAAATAGGAATTATTTATTTGTACACCTGGGACGTGTGTCACCAGGAAAAAGACTGGAAACCCGTGAGCAAACCTCAGGCTTTGGATAAGAAAGGTTTCCATCACTGTCCCACCTTGAACGTTCGTGGAGCCACGTAGCTGTTGCGTCCCTGCCACATCTGCTTGACCAGATCAGCGTAGGCTTCTGCAATCTCTCCTCGCATCCCAAGAGGGTTCTCGCGGTTTATCTCGGCCTCATATTCATCTTTCAGGAAGTACTCTGTCAGAGGGGCGGCGTTACTCAGGCACTGTGAATAAGCCACCAAAAACCCACAATCAGAGCTATAACTAAACTTCTTCGGCCATCCACTTTCCAACCAAATTCAGAATTGCAGGGGAGCTGAAGCCCATACTGTCAAGCAATAGGAGCAAGACAAGGTCCACCCTGGATAGGACGCCAGTACATTGCAGGGCAAACACAGAAATGCACACATTGACGTCTGGGCCACTTTTCCCCCCAAAGCTAGTTAACTTACCTGTCAGTCTCTGGACTATAGGAAGAAACCACAGCGCCCAGAGGAAACTCATGCAAACCCAAGGAGAACATACAAACTCCATGCCAATAATAACCCAGGTCCAGAACTGAACCCAGGGCCCCAGTGTTGTAAGGCAATAATTCTAACAACTGTGTCACCATGCTGCCCACTAAACTTCTTAATGAACTTCAATCTAATATATTTTATCTAGTATAACTATTACAGCCAAGTAAATGTAAATTATGACAACTCCAGTTTACAACAGTACATTTCCAGTCTCCATTCATTCACTTGAAAATCAGCACATTGTGTTGACTCAAGTACATTTTATACACATTCAGCATTTGCAGCTTATATTAATTTCACACAAAGAATAATTAGAACGTATATAGTTCTATACAAAACATGAAATACCTTTTAAGCTTAAAGACATAGGACAACTAAGATGGACTTCTAATGTATTTTAAGAAGCAGTTTAGGTTCTTCCGAATTGAATGTTGGGCTTTTTAGCATTCTATGCCGAATTAATTTTTCGGCAAAACCATCTGTTACCCATGACAGTAAAATACCTCATCATTTTAACTACTGATTTTAAAGTTTATCCAGCATTTGACACTTTTCAGGGTGTATGCAAACTCAAACAATTTAAAATTCAATGAGATCTTTAAATCAAGAAAAAAAATGTATTTCTTCTGCAGGCATTCTACTCTTTTTGAAGTCTTTTTAAAGTCGTATAATTTGGATTAGCTGAACACACTTTTCTAAAGATGGAGTCCTACCTGCAGGGCTGAGTTCATGAAGCAGGTATTGCCCAAGTTGCTTAAGCCACAGAGACCAGGCTGTGTCTGCGATTCTCTATAGCTGTAAGATGAGCTATAGGAGCTGTAGCCACCCAGCCTATTAAAACAAATAAAGCACTTTAGTTAGACAGCCTTTAAAGAATGTACAAGATCCTCTGTACTAATTACATGGCTGAAGATCCCTGCACATAAACCCGAGGTCTAGGAAAGATTGTGAGGTGAAAGTTTTGGTTTCATCAACAGAAAAAAAGTCTCCCATTAAATGCTGCCTAAAGATGAAAGGCAGTCTATGCTGGCCAGCCAACAGGTTACCCAAGTTACAAAACAATACATACAACCCCAACAAAATCCTCTAATGTACCTGTAGGGTCAAGCTTGCATTGAATATACAGGTTTCTTTTTCAAATCTTCAAAATGAAATCCAGGCCACTCAGTTAACTCAACTCACTTTCAACCCCACCTGCTGCAAAAGCTGTGTATACGGTCTCAGCCTTAGTTCCCAATGGAACCTCGTCAGGGAAGTTGACAGACTGATCATCTGGACATTACCCTGTGGTCCGAGATGCTGAATAACTGACCAACTGATCTCCCTGTGTACATGCAGATTCTCACGGAATACTTCCATAATGCACTAGAGGCCTCTAGTGGCCATTCTGTTGACACTGCACTGCAGCAGTGCACTTTGAACTTTGAACCACACCTTGAACTGTCAAGTGCCATAGAAATCGTGAACATTTCCACTCATTACAACTGAGTGGAGACATTACAACTGATCCAATATATCACTTGCTAATAACACCCTTGAAGATTTTTTTTATTGTATATGCTTAAATAGAAAAAAACAGAACTAGAAATGAGCTCATCGCAATTTTTAATATTAAGAGTTTATATTGAACCAGAGTGTAAGATTAAAATTCTAAATGGTCAGAGAGATCCTTAACGGCAAAGAGAACTTAAGAAGGAAGTTGCAACATTAAGAACTGCAAAAAAAATATATAGGCAGGTTTATATGACATCACAATGTGAACGGGCATATTTTACATTTGTTAAAAAACTCGGAACTTGCCAACAGGTTATTTTCGGCAGAAAGCAGTAAGGAATGGAGATAAGTGAATGGGACTTACCGGTTACCAGAACTGGGACTGTTGTTCAGCGAGTAGCCAGAGTTGTTGCTATCCCCATTGGCTACACTAGAAGAAATGGTGGCTGAGGAGTTAGAGGAAAGCTTTGGGGAGGTAGTGAAATTTCTAGAAGTGGCCGTGCTGGACCTAGGAACAGGGCGACAAACAAAATGAGTTCTCCATATTAAAATGCATGCAAAAAAAAAGCAGCTACATCCCCTGTAGGAGACTGAAGTGAAATACTGGATATTTTTTAGATTTAAATGAATGTAAATGCAACAAAGAGATGGCAATTATTTTTTCTTCATACACTCAATGATTTGGAACACAAATCACATCTATGAACTTAATATCCCACAGGAAATTTACAGAGGGCTAGTTCTGGTCTCAACCTCCATAACACAAGTTGTACAGTGGCTTGCAATTTAACGGTTGTGAGGAACATGAAAGATCTTACTTTGGGTGACTGCTTTGCCTAGGCCACGTACCATCTTCATTCTTCTGTTCAATCACAAGAACCTGAAGCAGTCAAAGAGTGAGAAACCCATTGATTATCTTCAGCACAGTCTGATCAAGTGACTAAACCTTCAATTTTAATAAAGGGAATGAAGTTGCTGAATATCCACAGGTATGAGGTAATATACACACATACTTCTGAAAGGCAGAAAGTCTGCTTTGAAAGTCTGAACTATATTTTCATACTTAAGCAACTTAGGTTTAAGCAATTTCTATTCAAGCCAAACTTTGCTTTCCAAGCAAACAGGACACCACTATTAGAAGATAATTAAAAGAAGTGGAAAAAATGTAGTAACTTCATTTCAGCTCAGAGTATCTGAGTATTTGAACAATACAAAAAAATCTTCTAAGTTCATAAAGCAGATCAGGAGGCTGCTTCAGTTTGACTTTTTTTCATTTTGATGTTGAAAAACAGAATTCTTTATTCTTGAAACAAATTCATTGAGCATGTTTTATAACCCAAAAGACTGGGTAATACAGAAAAACAAAAATCCTACAACATAGAGCAGGGGTGGACTATTATATGAGAGGGGATTAAGTGAACTGTTTGGAAGGGCTACACAGAAAGTCAGATCCTACAGGAATCCAGGCAATATCAAGGCACCCCACCTGTCCCTGGTAGAGTCCAGCGTCCTGCACGGTGCTCTCTGGTTTATTCAGCTGTTCATAGGTGTTACTCATGTATTTATTCCACAGACGCGTCTCTTTCTCTGGCGGGATCTTAAACAACACCCTCATTTCTTTTTCAATTGTCTCTGTTGAGGCAAAAAGGGCACAGAAATGTTTTGGGGGACAAGGCATTCATACCTTAAGAGTGAATGTACATTAGACAAACTAAAACTGTATATCAACCCAAATCAAACAACGAGATATTTTCATTGTTTTTGAGTACCATCATATGAAAGTACAATTCTTTTTTTTATCACATTTATGTACATTTCACCACAGTGTAAAGCAAAGAACCTCTGCCGTTTGCCATGTTTCTCACCTATGGTATCCGCCTTGCTGAAATGCCGCGTTATGACATTATCCATGTCACTGTTCTCACAGAGCTTGAGCTCTAGAAGGTAAACCTCCACTTTACAGTGCTTCACAAACATGCCATGCTCAACCACCTGTAAAAAAATGCATATGCCAGAGAGAGAAGCTCCTTAAAGTGTTGAAATCCACAACCACAAAGGTGATCACCCTTGCAATTGATCAAAGAAGTTTTCAGTTCTCATTTCACACCCATAGAAATGGTCTAGAGATGGGCTCTACTGGATCATCAAAAACAGAATTTATGCTAAGAAATGCAATATTAATTTTTATTCCTCAACGTCTTCTATAATAATTATAATTTATTATATTTGTTTTGCTCTTTTCATCCCAAACTGCTTTACATATAGGAAGGGACACCAATAACATTGTAGAATGTCAATGTATGACTGTATTAAGGAACACTTCATTTATACACAGAAGTTATTAATCTATAAAAGACTTTGAATGACAACTACTTTTTTTTCCGTATCCAAAACTCTTTCCAATATTGTACAGTATATGCCAAGTAAGAACAACATTTTAGATAAAGACCTTGGTTCAAATGGCTTTGAAACTTCTGACACTCTCCTTTACAGTGGCTGGAATTTTCCAATGGAAGCCTGATCATGCCTGCATCATGTCAACTTGTCAGCGACTTGTCAGGATTAGCACAGGAAACGACACAGGGTCACACGGTATGTTAGGATTAGCAGAAAGCTGCAATCTTTTGACACTTATTCTGAATATGCATAATAATACTGTACTGCTGTTTCCCCACCAGACAATTGTCAGGGAGATACCCGTGGGCTGGAGCAGCTTACCTTGTGACTAGACTCCGCCATTGGTAACATAGGGGAGATCAGGGAAACTCTCTAGTCTAACTTTGGGGTACAATCTCCCCACCACCTCTCCAGGCGGTCTTAAGAGGTGATTGAAAAGCATGTGTGCCAGAATCCCTCTAGGCTCTAAAAAAACTCAACATGCACTTCATATCTTGGTTTATTTGAGCAGAGCTCCCATATAAATAGTTAAGGGCATTAATGTTGGTTCTCTACACACTGAAGTGTTCCTTTTAAAAAAAAATAAGATCTTGCAACAAAACAATATAAAAGAACAATATTCTATGAGTGTTTTAATGCAGAATCTCAATCACATATACGTTCCGCAAAAGCCTTTTGCTGAGGTAAGACTGTTTAAATAGATTTGCATCAGTGTGACAAGTGCTGATTGGCACCATCAAAACCTTTCTAGTAGTGTTAAAATTCAAAGATAGCATTTGTGCTGTGTACTACAACACAAAGTGCTGAGAATGGGTTATTTGCTTTAATCCAGAAGGTTATTGATTATTGTGGGGCTTCTTTGCAAGAGTATCTGCCTTCTCAAGCACGCACTCCCTCACCCACCCCTAAGCAACACTTCAGCTAATCACAGGACAGCTGAGGTCAGGGGCTGAAGACCAGCCAGAATCAGACAGGCAAAGACCGGCTGGTCAGGAGCACTGCTGACTCACACCAGGCCTCCCTCTTCAGCAAGAGGACACTTAAAGCATGTTTGGCTGCTTTGCTAAACCTTAAACTGTACTCAGGGGTCATGAAGTGCGGTTTTACCATAAACTGAAGTCCATGTGCAGAAGGAAAGATATCACCCACCTTTCTGATAATGGGTTGCTGCCCTTCCACACAGCCATACCAGCTAAGAAGCTTGTTCCAGGCCTCAGTGGGCACCAGAACATAGTCCAGCTCATCTATCAAATGCTCCTTTATGGTCTGAGTCTCGTGGTCTGCCAGGGGAACAATAACCAGTGAGAAGTCACATATGGGATAAGGCAAAGAAACAAACTCCCACCTTTTCTGTGACAAATCTAAAGGCACAAGAAACTGCCTGGATAAACAAGAACTTAGTGTTGAGAAATATTATTTTGAAATGGAATGGGAATTTCAGTTATCGAACCTTAACCATAAATAAAAACAATAAAGATCCTCTAAATGAATTACCCACAACCTGAGGGTGACTTTAGATGGCCTTACTTACTTATGCTTTAACCAATTCTATTTGAAGTCTGACGTTTAAATAAAGGGATGATATGATAGTAATGTATAGACTGGTTAAATTAAAAAGTACAAAACTGTGTGACATGTTTGATCAAAACCCAAGGCCAGAAACAAGTGTTACACTGCTTACAAGTTTGTTACAGGCTTTTGTAAGTTTAAGCTTTATCATTATTTGATTTGACAAAGTAACAAAGTAGGTAACAACAGGTAGAATCCCCATTATAATTATGTAATCATTTGTTGTGAACAAAAACAATTTATGACGTGCCAGCAGAAAAACAAATCTTAAAATTTGACATGCATGGACACAGACAGATTTCATTTTCATGATTAACAGGTGATTTCGCAAAGGAGTGACTGGTGACAGGATGCTCAAAAATGAGTCACAAGCTAGAGTTTTTAAGTGCAATTATCCCATTAATTCTTAGCAGATTACCAACTGCTAGTTTCGAGACAGATTTTTTAAAGAGCATTAAACACAATTCAGGTGTATCTGTATAAAGTCTAAATCGACAGTGTGTGACCTGGCCTGATACCACACAGAAACTATTAAACTATTTTATGTTTTAACTTAATTTATGTTAAGTTAAATGGTGGCCAAGATTGTCAGAACAATGACACATTTTACCATTATTTGGCTGATAAAATCATTTTACTTGCACTGGTTAATAACGTGGTGATGTCTGAAATACAAAGGTCAAATTTCCGTTGTACACCACTTTAAAGTTGATGCTTTCTGCACATTAGTCCATGCACACATTCTAACTGTTATTCCAGGACAAAGAAAAACAGTGTCCTATGCAGTGTTTCACATAGAATTTCCCTGCTGCTTCTTGCCGAGACTTTTTCAGATCAGGACAGAGCCCTAGAATACCTGCGCTTGCTACTGTGCTTCCCTTATTTCCGGGTGTAAAAAGTTTCACAATGGAGAATCAAAGATGCAAAATGACACCATGTGGCAGCCTAACTCCTTACCTGAAAAGAGCCCCGAGTTGTCGATGGGCCCTGGGTATAGGCTGAACTCCCCAACATTGTACATATCCCAGCTGTCGAATCCTACATATTTTTTCCATTGCTTAAACCAGCGGCTGTCAATCAAAAACCTGTAAAACAATTCAAATACGCCCAACTATGACACAGTGAATGTATAGGAATGTTGCAATACATAATAGCCTCGTTTTTGCAATACAAATAACATTAGTGCATGAATCTATTCTCACAGACATGTTTAATGTTATAATAAGGTATTCAGAAGGCAACTGTACCCCTTTATGCACATTCATTTTTGTTTATTCTGGGCTGGAAAATAATTTTCACAATTGCTCAAAAGGGATCACAGGCAGTAGATCTTATTTTCTTCTATATTTATCCTTACAGATACATATCCTTCCCTTGGTGGAGGGGGGACACAACACTGATCTCAAGAACATTATGCCAGGACAAGACATTAATTCTGCTTTTCCAGTGAGCTAAATTCAATACAAAAAATTCAATTTCTGTGCTGTCACACAAAGAGGTCTATCTATAGACCATTTTATGGTAACTTTAATTTTCAATCACAGACAAAATACAATATATACCTTAGTTTAATGGGAATTACTTAAATTAACCTTTAAAAATAATACTTACAATATAACCTGATCCTTTATATGTTCATTAACGGTCTCCACAAAGACTATTCAAGTCACGTTTAAAGGAAAACATGATCAATAGCTTACGAGATCAAGGTTTAAGTCAGGTTTGCCAATGAACACTCCAACCTAGACACCATTACTGCATTCAAAACACAAGTCATTCTATGACTACAATTGTGAAAGACAAGCTTTTTGAAAAGTATATTTCTTATTAAAAAGCCAGAAACCAGAGATTTTTTTAAAATGATGACAGAGGAAAGGTCTAACCAACTACACTATAAAAAAGTTCATTACAGAGGTTCCAATTGTTAAATTACTCTATTATCATGAGACGAAAACGGCACTTTATTGCTGTATGTTGGGCATGAGGCAAGTCACATTAGAGAAACCACTTATGCTAAAGAAATCTTTCATTTTCTACACCGACTGAAGTACGTTGTTTAACCTAAATCTACGGAGACAAAAATTATACGGCAATCTCAGTGCATGTCAAGACCAGAACAAATAAAATTCCAAGTTATGCAACAAATGGAAAACAACAATGTATTTTAATCTAATGTCACACTGGTCAATATAGCAACCGATAGGATGTGCTAATCGTATATGAATTAAGGAAGTTGCTGATCATAAGCTTGTTAGCTTGACTTAATACAGGGACTCTTGCATGTTTACACATAAGTATACAGTCAACCGAAACAAATAATCTAGTTTAATTTCATTAGATTGAGATTCGCTATGCTAAATATTATGTGCCGTACTTTGCTTAACAAAAGCACATCAACCCTGCAGGACGTTTTTCTGGGTCACCCTCGATAGTGAGGATGACCATCACCGTTTAATACAACGAGCTCTGACAACTGAATCAGCACAGGGCTACTACCCAGTCAAGTTCCCTGCAACAGCCGATAACAGCGACCTGGGTCGTGGTCTCTCGCAGGGCTGAAACGCCTGAAAAAAAAAAATCACACAGAAGCGCAGACGCCAACTTAAAAGATCAGGCTCGGTCGCGACGTAAACGCATAGGGATGATCTCGATCTCCGTGTTTTCGCTGCGGCGCCTCTCATTTACGTGGTGGGTTAAACTTGCTACTCAAAGCACCAGCGAGGAAGCCGGTAGGTCCTCGTCCGGCGGTAGCCGCTGCCGGCACTCATACCCTCACGCTTTCTGCGGACAGTGCCAAAGGAGTAGCTGGGTACCACCCAACCTCCATGACAAAGCAATAAGCTCGCTGCATTGCCTTTCCGGCATCCCGTCCTAGGGCGAACCAGGGTACTGCCATCAGCCGCGGCTTCCCGTGCTCTTCCTGATTTACGCACAGCGGCCTAGTCATCCCCGCACTTTCCTACTTCCCCTCCACCCTTCGTGTCACGCTTGTGCCTCACGCTGCCAGGCAGAGGGGCCGGCGTTCCATACAGTGTAGCTCACAATCGCGGATCGCCTGGAGGTAACGAAACCGTCGGGTGTCGGATCAGCAACAGGTGCTCCCAGATCCCCACCAGACCCAGCGAACCACGCTTCTTCCTGCCTCCCGCACCCGGCGTCTCCCCGGCTACGGTTCCTCACACAGGCCTGCAAAGCTCAGCTCGCGGTCCGGCCACTCAACTCACCATTCGTCCCCCTTGCGGAGAGGGGTTTTGAGCAGAGCTCCTAGGCTTTGCTTCTGGCTGTCGGGTGAAGGTAAGGGTATCTGAGCAGGTACCGGCTCCGGATCGGGTTCAGTCCCGCTACCCGATTCGGGTCCTCCTCCCTCAGCCATCGTTCAGTATCTGACTCGGGGCCGCGGGAGCGCGCGCGCCTCAACTGGAATTTTGAGTCACGGAAAAAAAAAAACTCGCGTCCGAGAGCGGTGCGCGCACCCCCTCTTCACCGCGGGCGGACGAAACGTGCACGCGCAGCGCGACTCCCTTGGGTCATGACCTCAATCCCATTGCAGAAGCACGCCAATGGGAGGTTTTGGTGCTGACCCCGGTAGTGAGCTTCGTTAATACACGTTGTTTAGATTACCCTGTGTTCACCTACATTGAAATATTTTAAAATGAACACCTGTAAGGGTTTATTTAAAGTCGTAGCCGCGACTGGCTAGTTTGATTCAATATGTAAGGAAATCTCTTAAAAAACAGTTATGCTTTCTTGAATGTGAAACTAACAAAATGATTATAACATTATACATAATTCATATATATTAATGAAATCGTGCAAACTGCGATTTAAATATTCTTCAGCATTCACTGAATATTCTTACACTCTTTCCCATGACTTCAAAGATGAATCTCTAGCCTATTCACTGGACTACTCAATGTTAATATAGATATGGAGGACAGGTAATTTAGGACACCAAAACCGAAGTTTAAAAAACAGTTTTATATTCAATAGTTGACACCGATATATGCATTTAACATTTACCTGTATATACTTCTCAAAAACCATTTAGGACAACAACATAAAAGGTTACAAAACAAGAGGAGTCAGTTGAATCATCCAGCTGATTTGATTGTAGTTAATTGATCTGGAGATCTCAACCAGCTGTCTTGAAAGAAGCCAGGCTATCTGCTTCAACAAGTTGGCTGGGTAACTTGATCCACACTCCCACATGTCTTAGTGTAACCAAGTGCTGTTTTAAAATACAGTTCCATACGGTTTCGACTTGTGCCTTCTGGTTCATTTTTCTCTGCGTTTTGGAGAAATTTGCAGTGCACTTAACTTAATTTTGAATACTTCTATCAGATGCTCTTGTTGTTTTCTCTATTTAAGAATAAACAGGTTCAGTTCATACATCCTGTCAGTGTAGGATGTAGTTCCTTTAAGCACCAGAATATTTGCGTAACCAGAATGTTTGCGTTTCTCTTGCGTGACCAAAATTGTAGACAATATTCTAAATGAGACCTTACTAGTGTTATACAATTTAAATTCCCTGCTGTATATATCCTAACATTTTTTGCCTTTTTAATTGCTTTCACATATTTTCTAGGAGATATAAATCGAGTATAATTTGTTATATGTCAACATAATCATTTTAAGTCTTTTTTTATAAGTAGCATCTTTCCCATTTTGTATTATAGCGCATGTTTTTATGTTATCCCTGCATGCAAAACCCTGCACTTGTCTACTTTAAACATAATCTGCCAAGTTTTTGCTCAATCTTGAATTTCATGTACATATTCTTGAATGTTTTTGCTACCTCTAGTGTTTGCTAATCCTAATTCGGTAGCATCTGCAAATTTAACTCGTTTTACTATCCCAGAATGTGGATCACTGATTTGAATTAAGAGCAGTGGTTCCTCAAAAATTACATTACCCCTCAAATTATTAATATTATTAATATTGTCTTGAATATGCAGTTATATTAAATATTAAAAATATAATTCACATCTTATTATACATTATGATAAAAATATAATTAAATCAGCCAATAAAATACAGAAGACAGTAATTATAATTTTATTATCAGTGAACAAGCACAATCCCCATAATTGTAAAAATCCAGTGTCAATATCAGGTGTCATCCCCAGGAATGTCAGTAACAGCCTGGCCTCAATATCAAACATTGTTGACTAGGTTACAAATACCTTCCTAAGGCAAAGTTTTCCTCTCCTGAACAAGTGCAATAATGCTGTTATTCTTGTTGCTGATTAGGTTTAGACAGACATCCAGCCACCTGAGGCCAGAAGAGTTTCAATCTGGGTTCATAGCATAGCAGGATCTGTGTGGAATTGGGTGTTCTTGTCTTGGAGGGCATAATGTCAGCTACCAGTCATTGGACAAAGTTGTGTACCCTGGACTTTCCTTCCTGGTGCTCCATGCACTCTCTGCATTTTGGTGTCTTCTTTAGAGTTTGCTGCTAACACTGTGCAATGCCAAGTTCGTTAGTGATGTCAGCACAATAACTTCCTGTCTCCAGTCATGCTCAGAGTGCACTCTTTATCTGTAGGGTGCCAACATTGAGCCATGCAAGGGACACTGAATAGCCCAGTCTCTCCTCATAGGCATTTCCATTCCCTAGCTAACCGGAGAGTACAAATCAAAGCATCTGACACCACCTTCATTTCAGGCGCTGACTTACTGAGTCGATAACTGACTCATTGTGAGCAAAGACTGTGATGTGAAATTAAAAGGCTTAATTCATCAATAAACGTCAAGACCTGGTTAAGACCGTTTCTCTTGAAATGCTGCTGTTGAAAATAAAAAAAATGTCGACTTCTTAGATTTTAAATAAAAATGAGCTGTAGTGGTATATAATTTTAATCATTTATTTTGTTACAAACATTTGCATTTTGAACTGTGTGAGAAATCTGCTAGCATTCATGAGACCGTTGCATATGAAAAAATAAATTGCCACAATCATTGATTTTGACAGACTCAAGACAGGAAAATTAAAGTAAGCATTTGTTCCAAATTACCTGAATAGCTGTAAATTATTACTAGTTGCATCGTAATGGAGGAATGAGGATCACTTCTTTTCTGGTAGTGTCATTATCTCTTCAGGGATATTAATTTAAAGACCAAGATAATATCAGAACATCTGAAACACAACTACTTCTGAAGCACCTCACATTAAACAATATGGAATCAAACATCTGAGCAGAGTTGTAGTAATCCAACTTTAACTTGTCACGGCATGTTGTGTCACAAACCCTATTACAGTCCCCTTTTTAAACACCCACAGCAACCTGAGAAACCAGCTTTAAGATAATTTATAGATTTGAGTTGCCATCACAATAGCTGTGTCTAAGTGCCAAACAGTTTCCATCAAGTGCTCCAGACCACACACGTGCAGGTCACACACACTATTTCACACATGCTGACGTAAGTGTAATAAAACAGCAGAGTACACCAAATAACCAAAATGCCTGTATTCTGGTGTACAGATTTCCTAGCCTCATTTGGGAGCTTTACAACTACAAGTGGAAACTCTCTACTTAACACTTTCAAAAACTATTGAAAATGTTGTACGGCTTTAGTATTTGAAGACCACATGTAGTGTCTACAAGTTTTCATTCCAGATGTTAGCATTCCTGCTTATCTGAGCTACTCATTCACTTTGCCTGAATTAAACACTTCAAAAGCCCTCATCTGTTGATTTTTTAACGTCTTTTAGCAAGATGTTTTAAAACCTTTTGGTTTGCCCCTTACAGGACTGGAGTAAAGCCCCCTTGATTTAAATGGACATTTTTGTCTTGCATACAGGACAGCATTTTCAGGAAAATCAAAACATCTACAAGCAAATGCCAATCCCACAAGGTTTCTACATACTGAACTATTTGACCATTTCAGATTATCACAGTGTATCATAGATTTTTATATATCATAAATGCACTTGATAATGTAAAAACTGCCAGTAAATTACTTAACTCCATTTCTCAAAGTCTGGGGGTACAATATTATTACTACCAGTATTTATATACTGATCCCCATCACCATGACAACAGAAACCTCAGATGGTCAGCCATTTTGGACAAAGAATCAACTTACATTACTACCCTAATGCTAACAATATACAGGACTACGATGAGAGGAGAAATAAACCACAAAAAACAACTCTAGTCAAAACCGTCTCTTTACAAAACAGAAGGGAATGTTACACGAAATATGGCTTGGAAAATAAATATAAAAAAATACACTACACTAAACATCAATGGTTGAATTCTACACATTTGAATATGTACATGTTAAAGAGTCAGAATTATGTAGCTGTGTCGGCCAGCCAGCCTTGCTTTCAACTCAAAGACGGGATTAGTGTTGAGGGGGAGGGGTGCAGAAGGGTAGAGACAGAAACCAGAACACTAACACCATGAAGAGGCAGCACAAAAATAAAACGAGCTGAAACTGAGGCAGAGCCAAGTAATTCTTGTAAAGCATTGTGATGTACAATCCCTATGCCAGGAGCTGCGCGAACCAGTATTCAATTCCTGGTAGTACCTTTTCAGAGATGGCTAAACCATCCTGAACAGGGATAATGCAGGAGTCTACCATGGTACAGCAGCTTTGATTTCCACTGACTGCACCTCGCTGAGGGAGGGTAAAATCAAAATCGCAGTTATACAAACATATGAGCTTGTTTGATGAAGCATTTTGCAGCAGACCTCGAAGAATTAGGGTTTCCTCTCCTGAACTGGACATCCACAGAAAGAGCAATCAATACAAATGTAGGCAGCTGTTTTTTTGACTTCCTAATCAACAATGTTCAACCGAGAAAAACCTGGTCATTTCTTCATGCAGCTCTTGCTCTGATCCTCTCCCCATACAGCTGCTGTTGAAATCTGCAGCACTGTGTCAGTACTACATGCTCTGGCCAATCAGAAGATGCCAGTGGGCAATTCGCTGCTGAACATTCCATCCAGATCCAGGTCTTTGCTCATCAGCTCCTCCTCCACACTCTCCAGAGCCCACTGGTGGTCAGTCAGCTCCAGGGCTTCCCACTCAGCCTGGATAACAAGAAATCAAATAAATCAAATCAAAGTTGATTTATCAAATGCACAACAATACAGCGTGCAGCAGTAGTCGCTGGCAATGCAATGTCTTTTCCGCGAGCTCACAAAAATCACAAGAATCACAGAAATCACAAAAATCACAAAATTGAGGTTATGAAAATAATAATAGATGTAATAGAAATTGAATAAAACTCAATATGAGTAGAGCTGCTATGTGTCCATGGTGTATGCAATATATACAAGTAGTGCAGTTATGCTGAATACAGTGAAAACTGTGTGTCCATGTAGCCATTACAGGTGACTTGCTATAGGAGCTGCAGGTTGGCTTTTTAGCAGTCTTATTGCCTGGAGGTAGAAGCTGTTCCGTAGTCTGTTGGACTTGGACCGAATGCTTTGGTACCGTTTACCGGACAGTAGGAGGGAAAACAGTTTGTGACCGGGATGACTGGGGTCCTTGAGAATGGACCTGGCCTCCTTCAGACATCTACCTGAGTAGAAATCCTGGATGTCTGGTAGCTCACAGCTGGTAATGAGCTTCACTGACCCTCTGACTGGAGTGGCAATGACCAATACAAGTGTTTTCAGATTACGGGCTCTTTTTCTGGTATCATTCATTTAACCTGTTTTATAAGATATAATCTACTCATGAAAACAGTTCCTAAAGAAGTTATCTGCTTTTATCTTTCCTTATTTCATGTTTGAAGACAAACCAGATAGCCGTTCTCTTTGCCAACAGTGTGGGAGGGCTTTTAAATTTAATGTTTGCAGCTACAATGTGCTCTGGGGTCAACAAAGAGGGGTTCTCTGTATCCCATTCTAATAAATAATGAAGCAGCTGGGACCATTTCTATCCCTAATCACGCCTAGGGAATGTAAAGTTCTCTCTGCAGAATTTTGTTAGTGTCTGACTCACATATGTTATGCTTAATGTTTTGAGAACAAGACAATACATCGTTTTTATAATGATCTCTGTGTTCTAGGGAGGGCACCTGAAAACAATTTGATAAAACACAGAACTAATAGTTGTTTATCCGCTTATCTTCAAGAGCGCAGTGCAACAAACCTGCTGATGTAATCTCACTATAATAAGACATGGCATGGACATTTTAAGTTCTGGCCTGCTGTCATGGGCTCCCAGATCTGTAACATATTCCAAAGCACTATAATAACACTTGTTACTTGTAGCTAGACGTTGGCCGTCTCTATTTTTCCTATACATTTTTTGTTGAAAAGCTGACTATGAACATCTTGCCATTGCGAATGGTCAGTAGTCGCTCAAGAACTCAAGAGCGTTGTGTGTGCTGGGTAACTATGGCAAGGATACACCATCCAAGTCATTCAGTCATTCGTACCTTAAACGCCTTGTTGGTGTCTGCAGGCATGGCCATGGCAGCTCCACTCATCTGTTCTTGCATAATTCTGGACTGATCGGCACCTGTAGATTCACACCCAGTTCAGGTACATTTGTCAACTGCAATCTTTACTCTAATGCTTTGGCTTGCTGGGGAAAGCTGTTTGATTCGCTTTTTAGCACCAGATGGCGTACCGAGACACCGTCATGATTATTAAACCTACGATGCACCAAAGTCTATGACTCAGGTCAGCATGGAGTAAAAGTAGCGCCCTGCAGTGGACGTGGGATCAGATGGGCTTCGGTAAGCAAAATTGGGAGTGGAAGAACATTATGTAGTTCAAGGTGGAATTGGGAAGGAAAATAACCCACGTATTTGTGGAAAAACTGAATCTAGTTAGAGCAAGAGATTCCTATTCAGTAAAATTAATAAATGTTTTGTTTGAGCTTCTTTTTCCTATACAATTTATGCTTATGCGTTATGCTTTTTTTCCAGGAGTTTTCAAGCAGCATTAATAATCCTTGCATATAATTTGGTGTTTTAAAGTTCATCTTGCTTATAACAATCCTTAAAAAAAACTTGAACATTTGAAGGGAAAACCGTGGAACAATTTGTTTTGACCACGGTCTTTGACAGACTCTTGACCGCAATAAACAGAATTGTAGAAACTTTTTAAAATCCAGATTTTCATATGAAAAGTTAAGTAATGGCAAGAGATTTCATGTCCGTTATTTTTGACAGGACAAAATAAAAATATTTATCCTAATCCTTTCATTTAAAAATTAGCATGGTGGGTGGTGATCTAAGGTTGCTGTGTAGAAGAGGATAAAAATGCAAAAAAACAAAGTGGGAACCTCAATACAGTTTACTCCCAACAAAGGTAGGAGTGTGTACGATGGCATTAAGGAAAACAGTCCTCATGAAGAAGAGCTCTTGATGAGAGACAAATCAATTTGAAGGCTGGAATCAGGACCATCACTTGTACTTCCTCATGTAATTATCCGTACAATGCTACAGCACAACATCGTCATAAAAGCTGGGAGTTTTGGGACAGATATGCTTCAAACATGGCACACATGACATCCTGAAACCTTACCCGGGAGGCACCAGAGGCAAATTAAACTGGACTTTTCTAAGGAGATTTGCCTGTTCTTCAATTACCAGAGGTTTTCTGCGGGCTCAGGGGATGTGACGGTGAAAGACGTTCCCATGGATGTACACCACTACATTCTCAAACACTGTTAAGCCAGGGTAGATACCTGTTGCTGTTAACAACAACAGAAAAAACCTGGCCTGTGTTTAACTGGAGGGCTGCCATCCCAAAGACATCTTTGCTCAAACAGGACTGGCCCCGATCTATTTTTAGACAGTTTTGTCTTCAGCCTGACGTTCAGAAGAGTGATGTAAAAGAAGTGGTTTTCGTTTGGGAAGGAAGGCACACAGTTCTTCGTGCCCAGCTATCTGAATGGTTTTGTGAAGACTCTACATTTACAGCACAAAGGTTTATTTCTTTTTTTACTTTTTACATTTCTTTTTTTCTTGGTTCACGGCCTTATCCTCACTCACAGTCGAGTTCTGCTTAACAGAAGCCATATGCACTGAGGTAGGCACACTAGCACGCAAGCAAAGTTGGAAAGTAAGGGGGAACTGCACAGAATGATATTCAGGAACACAGTGTACGTTACCATTGTCTTGTCCCAAGATAAGGGAGTACATGCTGCGCAGGCCGAACACGTTCAGGAAATACCACGATGCTGAGCTCACCCTAAACATACAAACAAGGGGAGGGGTTATTGAAATTAATCCGCGTAGGGATACAGATACACAGAGGCTGCACTTACATCTCCTATGGGGGGCCGAGATATCTGTAGAGTGGCATGAATATCATACACAGACTACCCCACCAAACTTTCTTCATTGCTCTGTTGCTTGGGAACAAAACAAAACTTCATTTTTTGTGCTGACCTGTCAATGAAACTTAAAATGAAGCCGATATCTGCTCTTCATAAAAGAAACAAAAAACAGACCTTAACTATGCCTTGTTAAACATTTATTTGGCTGTTTACAGCATGGTGATTGCTATTGGCAGCACTGTATTATACCAGCTGTACAAGGCTCATAGGCATCTGCTTCAGGGGAGTTTCATCCTACCCAAACGTCTTCACCGTGTTGAGGAAATATGTTCAGATGAGCAGCTACAGGCCACCACAGACAGACACAAGAGACAACGCATTTTCTATTCAGCACAAGCAGTTGCCAAGACCATGCAGGCAAGCCCAGGAACACAGAGTCTACAATTCCTGAAAGGGTCCAGGCATGTAAATGCAGACGCAGAGACGGCACAAAACATCAAAGGAAAGCATCCATGGATTGAGGAATCACGTACAACAGTGAGCACGCGCACACACTTATTGCGAGAGAGAAAAAAAACGGAGCACTGACCAGGAGGCGTCGAGAGAAAGGAGCTCAATCCCCTGCTGGAGCATCGGTTTGAACCGGAGAGTGAGAGGAAATGGCACCTTAGCTGTGTGGGAAGAGAAGAGTCCAGGTTTAAAACACTGAGAGGCAAAAAACTGTTTGCGTTGTAGCCTTCTAATATGTCTCTACAAGTTGGAGGAGTGAGCAGTGAGGTTAGTGGAATAAGTGCAATTTTGTGAGCTAAAAACCACCACACACTTAAAAATCGCTGTAACCAAGGATGTGACACAGAACATGAGAAGTAACAGTGGAGACACCTGAGTTCAATCTAACAATGAAGTCACCTATAATTTATGCAATGGAGGTTTGTTACTGTAAAAACAACATCTTAAGCAGCACCTAGCAGCAATAACTCTGGAGATATCATAATCAGGTAATGCTTTTAAAAAGTGCCACATTGTTATATAAAATTAAAACAAATGTGTGCTGGAACATTGCTTAGGCAATATGGTGTTTCAGCCTTTCCATTAAAAATAAGCATTTTTACAAAGTAATATCAAAAATACTAACAGAACTTCCTTAAGAAGCCGTCTTTTCAATATTGTATTTGTTTCTCTTCATGCAGCTCCTCTAGCAGCTCAAGAGCAGAGGAGAAACTTCCTAACATCACCCAACTCCACAACCAAAGATAACCAGATGCAGTCATTGGAAGCTGTAGGCAGCAGCGCTGAGCTACGTCTTCCCAAAACATAAGAATGGCAGGAATTGAAAGACGAGGATCTGCTTATGAACTGGACAGACCCACGGACGCCCTCTATAACTCACTGGTGACAAACCCGGAAAAGGTCCAGTTGATCCAGCCTCCAATGAGGATCATAGGAAGCACATTGGTCACATTGCCCTTCATCATGTCTGTTAACATACTGGGATCTGAATGGAAAGAAGACCATATTTAGCGTTTTCATACTTGCAATGGAAGAATCTTTTCAGTCAGTTTAATCTGGAATTCCCAGAATGGAGAATCAAGGTGTTTTGCTTTATTTAGATTATAAGGAGGGACTTTTTGGTCTTCTGTGTTTATAGAAGACAGGACTCTTGAACTCAAACTAAACGTGTAAATACGTGGAACTTGTAATGTTGTGTTAATTTGTGTTAATAAATACTTGCTTCTTCTAAGTTTGGGCCATATTACTACTGTGTAACCAAACTCAGTCATAGCATAAAATTATACCCTTATTTTATGTTATTATATGCTCTTTTTATAACCATATATATTAAAAAATAAACCTTTTATTTTAGTATTATTAGAATGCCTTACCTGTCATAGGAGAAGGTGGAACAACCTTTCTTTTAGTCTTTTTAAAAAATCCATCTTCTTGGTTATTGAAGAAAAACTTTCTCATTAAAAAGGACTAAAATAAAACAAGATAAAGAGGATTTTATAGGCAGTTTTGTCAACAAATATACAGTGCCTTGCGAAAGTATTCGGCCCCCTTGAACTTTTCAACCTTTTGCCACATTTCAGGCTTCAAACATAAAGATATCATTTTTTTATTTTATGTGAAGAATCACCAACAAGTGGGACACAATTGTGAAGTGAAACGAAATCTATTGGATTTTTGAAACTTTTTTAACTAATAAAAAAATGAAAAGTGGGGCGTGGAAAATTATTCGGCCCCCTTGCGTTAATACTTTGTAGAGCCACCTTTTGCTGCGATTACAGCTGCAAGTCGCTTGGGGTATGTCTCTATCAGTTTTGCACATCAAGAGACTGAAATTCTTGCCCATTCTTCCTTGCAAAACAGCTCGAGCTCAGTGAGGTTGGATGGAGAGCGTTTGTGAACATCAGTTTTCAGCTCTTTCCACAGATTCTCGATTGGATTCAGGTCTGGACTTTGACTTGGCCATTCAAACACCTGGATATGTTTATTTGTGAACCATTCCTTTGTAGATTTTGCTGTATGTTTGGGATCATTGTCTTGTTGGAAGATAAATCTCCGTCCCAGTTTCAGGTCTTTTGCAGACTCCAACAGGTTTTCATCCAGAATGGTCCTGTATTTGGCTGCATCCATCTTCCCCTCAATTTTAACCATCTTCCCTGTCCCTGCTGAAGAAAAGCAGGCCCAAACCATGATGCTGCCACCACCATGTTTGACAGTGGGGATGGTGTGTTGAGGGTGATGAGCTGTGTTGCTTTTACGCCAAACATATCGTTTTGCATTGTGGCCAAAAAGTTCGATTTTGGTTTCATCTGACCAGAGCACCTTCTTCCACATGTGTGGGGTGTCTCCCAGGTGGCTTGTGGCAAACTTTAGACGAGACTTTTAATGGATATCTTTGAGAAATGGCTTTCTTCTTGCCACTCTTCCATAAAGGCCAGATTTGTGCAGTGTAAGACTGATTGTTGTCCTATGGACAGACTCTCCCACCTCAGCTGTAGTTCTCTGCAGTTCATCCAGAGTGATCATGGGCCTCTTGGCTGCATCTCTGATCAGTCTTCTCCTTGTCTGAGCTGAAAGTTTAGAGGGACGGCCAGGTCTTGGTAGATTTGCAGTGGTCTGATACTCCTTCCATTTCAAGATGATCGCTTGCACAGTGCTCCTTGGGATGTTTGAAGCTTGGGAAATCTTTTTGTATCCAAATCCGGCTTTAAACTTCTCCACAACAGTATTACGGACCTGCCTGGTGTGTTCCTTGGTCTTCATGATGCTCTCTGCGCTTTCAACAGAACCTTGAGACTATCACGGAGCAGGTGCATTTATACAGAGACTTGATTACACACAGGTGGATTCTATTTATCACCATCAGTCATTTAGGACAACATTGGATCATTCAGAGATCCTCGCTGAACTTCTGGAGTGAGTTTGCTGCACTGAAAGTAAAGGGGCCGAATAATTTTGCACGCCCCACTTTTCATTTTTTTATTAGTTAAAAAAGTTTCAAAAATCCAATAGATTTCGTTCCACTTCACAATTGTGTCCCACTTGTTGGTGATTCTTCACATAAAATAAAAAATTTATATCTTTATGTTTGAAGCCTGAAATGTGGCAAAAGGTTGAAAAGTTCAAGGGGGCCGAATACTTTCGCAAGGCACTGTATATAACGATTTAGCCCAAATGGTTAGAAGGAATGCGGTGCAAAGCTTTCTATGCAGTGTATTAAAGATGTTTTTAATCAACACACGTCTGTGTATCACAGTAATACATATTTTACTGTGTAAAGACATCAAACATTAAAATGCACATACAGTACCTGTTTTGGGATGTATTTTCCATTTTCTCTTAGAATTCGACTTCTTATCAATACCTGACTGAAGGGTTAAAAAAACAAATGTGAGAATCAGTGAAAATCACAACAACCCATCAATGCTCATCTTGACCCTTAAAAGCTTCTTAAACAAGCAATCATCCCGACTTTATGGATCATTTAATTATTGGGTTCCAGGATTACAGAATCCTGGCGAAATAAGAGTGCATCAAACTTTTCTCCAGTTTTGAATTAGGAATTTCAGAGGTTTTTTATTCTAAAAAATAGCAAGCATATGCCGTGTTTTTCTACAGAGTCTGGTGCACTTATGGAAACTTGTGCTGTATCTTCATTAACAGGAATTCACACTTTGACCATTTTGAGATAGAAACCTAAAATCCAGATGTTAACAAAATACAGTTTGGCAATTCATGTTGTGGGGGCGGCTCAACTGAATCCTATTTCAGGAACCAGAATGAGCATTAGTAGTTGGTGACAAATGTCTGACATTTCCAGGAACCTTTTCCAGGAAAACTGCGGTACTCCCATATAGTGTAGCTGTTAGGTTTTCACCAGGTGGTCAGGGTTCGACTCCCAGTATGCAAAGGACAATCTTGGCTGGGGGAATACGGAACAAGGTACCCAGCCATACAGTTGAAATCAATATCCTGACTTTGAAATCCTTGGTTCACCTCGACTGCTACGTACTTAATGGGCTAGATGGGCCTCCCTAATTTTGTAAACTTCCTTGTTTTTGTTACTTTTTTAACCCTGCCACCATCGTGCCCTCCTTTAATCGCAAGTGGCTCTTTCTCCCCAAGCTTTGTTTCCAACAGGTGCAAGAGAAAGCCTCCATCACGAAAATCAATAAATCCCAAAGGTGTGCCAACCCTATTCCGGACTGGCATAGCCAGAGACCGGATCAGAGAGGCAGTGAAGGACATCAAGGCGGAAATACCTGTCGGAGACTTGCTCCAGTGTGAGCTTTTTGTCACTCTGCAGGAGGATGGACACATAGTGGCGGATCACACCCACGAAAAAGGTGATGAAGACGATGGGCAGCACCACCCACAGGCGGATGTTGGAATCCAGGAGCAGCTCAGGCTCTGCCATTGTAGCTGCAGAGACAGAGAGGACGTGACCCCAACAGGGTCCAGCCACCGGTTCAAAGGCGGGAACTGTTTTGCAGAATGACACCCTTCCTTATTTAATAAATATATTTTTTGCAGGTTTACTCCACCTCTGAAACGATCAGTCAAAGGATTACAGCACAGCTGCGATTTTCCAGAAACCAATCTGGAAAAGTACTTTTGTCAGCTCGTATTCTTAAGAAGCACTCCCATACTTTCTTTAGTTAAAAAAAGAGAGATTTTGCTGCGATCTAAGATAGCTAAACACATTACATTTAGGGAATTTCAACATTTTCACGCATTAGAAAACACTGTCATTTTCCCTATTGGTTCCAGAGAATCGTTCAGACAATCATCCACCGAATTCCTTCTTTTGTGGCAAACCAATGGTGAGTTAAAAACGATTAAAAAACTATACATACGAAGCGTAATATACGTAATTTTAATAATATTAATAATAATAGCACACATTAATTCCCTCTGGCGGTGATGATAGTTACTGTAACACGGGCAGCACATTAAATTTATAACAAAACAATTTTTCTTTTCCTCAAAGGCATGCTTTTTTTTTCAAAACTCGTTTCACATTATAGAAACCTATATTAAATTCTAATTATCCTCACTTTCTATAATGTATAAGGAAGTCTAATACCTGTAACGAACAGACGCACAGGATGTGCAAATGTCGATAGTTATTGGAGATGAACGAAACGCTCTACTACAGTAGCGGAAAGATGAGACTAAATAACTTCAATATAAAAGCAATCCAAACAGAGAAGTTTATGCAACCTACGCCTTCAGTCATTCAGTTCAGGGGCAGCTTTCGAAATGACCGGATTCCCTTCCTCGTTGTACGGCGATTTAATCAAAGGCGAAAACCCCACACCTAAACTGCATCAGCTCTTGTTGGTACAAGCAACCATAATTCGTTTCGAAACCAGGAAGTCGGGAGCTACACAGGGCGAGAGACCATAGAGCACCGAAGAGTAGATAGAGCGCAAGAGAGTTGCTGAGAAAGAGCGGTCAACAGAACAGGAACAGGCGTAAACTACAGCGCCACCCAATGGCCGGGTCTGGAACAACACGGAAATAGTCCCGAACATCAGATCAGATGCCTTTTCAATTAGGGTCGAATTAAAATGTGGGATGTAAATTAGGAAATAATTCCGACTACAGCACGTTTTGCCAATAAAAAACAAACCAAAACAAAATAGCTAAGACAATGCAACAGCTATCCAAAAAACTGTTATTTGCTGGCAGCTATGTCGTTGGTTTAATGAACATGTACAGTTTTCGCTGAGACAGTACTGCATCAGTTCACCCCATTAATGTACTCCGGCTTTCGCTGACGTATGCGTCCTTGAATTTGACGACAATCCCTAACCCGCTGCCAAACACTGGCGCGGGAAAGTAACTTTCTGAATTACAGCCTGTTGGTTGAGGGGGATTTCAGCGAGTCTGTTTTACTGGTGGGTCTGAGTATTTTCTGTCGTTGAATGGTTATGTAAATGTACCGTTCAAATTAGCTACCCTGCACGAAATCGTAGTAGAAAATAAAGGAATTGCAACTGTAAATCTTGACTTACTGACGCAGTCTTCAGCTGCTGTTTACCAAATAAAAACTATGGATGTTGTCCTTATATTTTTATGTTTATGACTTAATGTGTTTAATTCCCTCATATGTTTTGGAATGTCACCGAGGGCAAATAAGTAACACGAATAGTTCCTGAGGTTACAATTGTTGGACTATTTTTTTCTATTTTTACAGATACACACCGCTAAGGCAGGACCAGTGGTTTGATCAAAATGATGCGAAAGAAGAGGCGTTCCTCTTTGGATAAAATTGAAAGCGACGCCTCCGTCACGTCTAGTAAGTAAAAAAAAAAACTACTCTGTAATCCATTGATGATGCCAGAAATGCGGAATTATGCGTTTATTCAACTTTGTTTAGCCTACTCTAGGAAGACATTGCTTTCAAACGAATTCGGAATACGTTCGTTTTTCTAAACTTTAAATGCACAGAGTAGACATGTCAGTTCTTAATAATTCCCATTTGTATATCCATTTCGCTTTGTAGATATTTCTGTGTTTTTTTCGATACAGCAGTAGTAGCGCAGTTAGAAAAACTGATATTCTGTCACCCATTAGGAGTTAATCCTCCCGGGTCCTCCAGTACCAGGACTGCACAACCCTGATTGCTTTTTGTTTTTGCCCCCAACCTTCCTACCCACACAAACACCTGCCTCATATCACCTGCAGCTCAGTTTCTTGAGATAAAAGAATCCAGAATCATAAGAGTGAGATAGTAAAATCCACCGCTAGGCTCTGCCAAACCTGCTTTCATCCTAAGCCCAGTCATCGGTGAAATAGCTGAAGTGGTTTGGTTTCTGTCATAATTTTATTTTTTGCCACATTAAGACAGAAATACAAAATGCAAGTTTTTGCTTAATTAAAAAAACGTATTCCTCGGCATAATTAATCAGACCTTTTGTCCTTCAATATGGCAGTCCCCTGATAATAGAGCTAGTCAGCAGCAGACATGATGATATTGTAACGCATACGGCCGACAGGTACTGTGTAAGAGCCGGTTTACCAGAGCTGGTGACGTCACCGCCCTTCCCTGTGATAGCAGGACTACAGCTACAATGTGGAACAAATCCCCCAGCCAGGTGGTTAAAGCCAATTCCCCGACGTCCTCCAAGAAACTGCTAGATGAGATCGATTGATCAGTTGGCTGCTGAATGGGTTAAATAGCCCGAATGGCCTCCTCTCATTTGTTGTCTTTCTTATGTAACTTTGAATTTGGAAGTAGGGTTCCAAAAAACAGTAATAAAATACACAAAGCTGAGAGACCTGCATGGCTAACACAATCCATGTGAAACATTAAAAAAACGTGTTATGTCAGTACAGTTTTTCTTTCCTTCTTGGACATGTTTGGTTTTTTTAAAAACACGTTTCAGATTCTGTAAACCTAAATGAAATTCGAATTATCCTCACTCTCAGTAATGTATAAGGAAGCTTAACACCTGTAATGAACAAACGTGCAGTAAGTGGAGATGAATTAAAAAAAACATGATTTTTCAACACCTGCCCCCACCCCTCCCGAGTACTGCGCGTCAATTTTTTGGGGTCCTTGTCAAGCCCTAGTATATCCCCCGGCAGAGAGCAAGAAGAGTCGTGATGGGACGCGCAGCCTGAAGCCCACAGCGCAGCGCGATAACGCGGGGGAGTCTGTGTTTGCCCAGCTGGTGAGGGGGGCAGGTATCGCTTTGAGACAGGGCTGCACGCCCAACGAAATCAGTAAGTGGACTCTGTTTCCTGGTATGTTTTCCTTCCCGTTTATTTTTGTGTTTTAAAGTAGTGTTAGGTTCATCAGCAGAATTGATGCATTTAGTACATGTTAGTCATAAAGAGCATACAATCCCAGCCTTCTGAGTCCAAAAATAAACTTGCAGATGTTTCAATCAAGAAACCTATAAGTTCAATTAAGTGTTGGATTAAGTAATTAAGCTCAGCCAGAATGAAAACCAGCGGGTGTGTGGGCCTACAGGAATGGACTGGGAATACCTGATCTAAATGGTTTAATACACAAGTAATTGGAAAAAAATGTTTGCTAAAATATTTTAAAATGTTTGAAGGTTTTAAGCCTTGCAGCCCCAGTTACAGCAGCAGGAATGTGGGCATTGGTTGGTGGTGTAAGTGGATCTGGCATGTTTTATAGCTGTGGATCAAGCGATGTTCCACGGGAGACTTCAGCGGAGCCTGAGGAAACATCCTCATTATCCCAATGTGAGTATACAGCCTAGAACTCATTCGTTACCCATTCTGACTCTTTATGCGGTGCTCAGTCTTGGTAATGAGTGTGTATTTGGTTGCAGGTAATTAAAGAATTTATTACTGGACTGGAGTCTCACATTGAAGATCAGGAAAAGTTCAAGAACTGCCTTTTGCCCTGTGTCCCACGCTCATCTGATGGGGAATCCAGGTAACCCATGGGAGTCTTGATTGGGCTGGTACTCTTAACTCCTCACGACCTCAAAGATTAAGGTCTCTCTTAATGGATGTTTTTGAACTACACGGAACAGGCTACAGAGACCTGTCCTGCTTCTTGAAACCTTTCAGATTGCTTCAAGGTTTCAAGAAGGAGAGGCAAGGCTCTATTTTGGAAATCATATGAAAAAAGAATGGAACTGTTTCAGTCTTTGGCAGTGATACCTGTTGTTCTTCGTAATTTAAGCCCTTTGATGCAAGTATGCTCTACTTGTGTTTGACCCTGAGTGAGTGGTAACCCAGTGTCAGGTGAGTGAAGTACACAGTTTTTACACTGCAATTTAAACTAATAGGGTCAGCCTCCTCCTCTCAGTCTCTCAAGAATGTGTCACAGAAACGTCCATCCAGACATCTCTGAACTGAATGACGAGCCCAAATATTACTAAGAGCAGATGCTGTACACGGTTCTTTCAACACTGTGCTTTAATATGTTTCATTTTCACTGTGCATGAAAAGTGTTCAGAGGGCTTTCCATTCCATACAGGAGCACAATTCCCTAGAGAACTGCACTTACTGGTTAGGTTTCATATTAGCAAATTAATTACATTTGATATGATTAATAAATTAAATAGGAAAATTAGAAATGGAATTATTTTGAATTTTCCCTATGGTAATAACAAGCTCCAGTTATTGGCTATGGATGCCGTCTCATCATCCAGGTGGATGCTGCACATCCACCTGGTGGTGGAGGGGAGTCCCCATTACCTGTAAAGCGCTTTGAGTGGAGTGTCCAGAAAAGCGCTATATAAGTGTAAGCAAATATTATTATTATTATTATTATTATTATTGGCAAATTCATGTATTTCATTATTTAAGGCAGTGTAAGATGGAATACTATGTGGACTAATTGTCAGTCCTGGTGGGTAGATTGTGCCATTCTAGTCTTAATCTCACCATCTTTAGCTCTTATCACCAAAATACACAGAGGAGCAGAAAATGTGTATCTTAATATTGAATAAAGGCATGAACTGAAAATTATCGATGGCAGAGACAATATTTTTTTTTAAACTTAAAACAGTTCACACAACATTTGGAAAGAGAAATCTGGAAGATAACGGTATTGAATGATCTGGTGAAAAGAAAAGTGCAGATTCTCCTGTTGTCAGCTGTGACCTTACAGTATGAAACATGTTGGCGGAAAAAGGCCTCCTCTTGCTGTTTTCTTTGCCTTTAGATGACATGAGTCTACAATTTTCCTCTTGCTACAATCGGATACCTGCGTCTGCGGCAGGAGTAATGGTGACCTGGGTCTCCACGAGCTGGGATTAGATGAGTCTCAGTGCCGTTGTGAAAGGAGCATTTTGTCTTCAGAGAGGAACTTAGTGAAACTGTATGTATATGCATTTGGGTGATCACTGCAATCATGCTCTTTGGTTTTCATTGTAGCACTGCTGTCACTTCATACCAGGAGAGTCTCATCAAGATGCTTCTGGGAATTGAGATGCTTCAGGTATTTATGAAACTTTTGTGACTGGAAACCTGCAGCCCTAATGTAGCTCATGCACCTATTAGGCCTAGAACATAAAATAGTTGTAAATGGGAGTAGGACGTTTGGCCCCTCTATAGTCTATAGACCAGGATGTCTTTCAGCTGTCTTGAAGACTTCCAGGTTACCTGCTTCAGTGGAACTGTCTTCTGTTTTATTTCTATGAGTGGTGTATTATTAAGATTTTGCAGGTGGCTGGATTAATATTCTGCAGATGTAGAGTGATAGTGTTTGTCTCTTAACTCGCTATATGTCAACACTGGGAAGTAAAATTTGCATTTTGTGCTTGGAACAGAAGAGGGTGAGCTAAAAGATTTTTATTTCTTCTAGCCATCTGTCATAAACACCTTGTTTGAGAAGCTGCCTGAGTTCATGTATGATGGGTAAGTTTTTGATGAAATGTCCTTCTTCTTGCTGTGTGTCACACGTTGAGTTGCTGGCTTTGACTGTCCATGCACATTTGAATTACTTGTTTTTGCTCATTGGTCATCCTGCTGAGCTCAGTTTATGCTATGAATTTATTATTGTACACTGTTCACTAAGAAGGAAACTGACATACATTTGAGAGAGCTTTGTATTACTTTGTGGTATGTTTTCACATTTTAAACATCGTTTCAGAGCCTAACTAGGAGGACTCCTTAAGAGACCAGTTATGCATTATTGAAGTAAGAAAAAAACAATCTGGCATAAGGATTGTAGATATTTTGTAATATCTTCTGATTACCCTGCTCCCCTCAGAAGTCTACCCACTGATGATGATGATCTAGTTTGGGCTGTAAAGACTCACCAGCTGTTTTCCTCTGCAGTGTGGGAGACGATGGGTTGAATATTCCTCGCATTATAATCAACCAGTTCAAGTGGTTGGACAGAGTGATGGCCAGCAAAGTAAGTGAAAAGGCTCCTTTCTTGTTTAGGCTTTTATACTTCTGAGCTTGTCACTCCTCATCAATACTGCATCCAGTCGCCTTTGGTGAATATATGTCGAATTGCTTTTGTAAAAGCAGTAGTGGAAACGTTAGTTTCCCTTGCCAATATTTTTATGTTTTCATTTTTGTTCTCTCCCATTTTGTCTTCCTCATTCTCCTTTGCAGGACTTGGCCAATAAGCTGATGCAGCTGGTTGCTGTGGCACCAGTGGAGATCCAGCGGGACATCATCAGCAGCCTGCCTGAGATTCTTGAGGACGCGCAACACAACGACATTGCCAGGGAGCTCAAGTGAGTGGTCTTTGAACTCACTTGTCTAAAACCAGCATTGTGTCCTTATTGGAAATCCAAAAACCATTTCCCTGGTCGTGTCTTTGTGCAGTTCCCTGCTTCAGAAGAACACGCAGTTGACTCTGCCTATATTGGATGCTCTCTCCAGTCTCAATTTGAGCCCCACCCTGCTGGCTGAGGTAGAGTACTGCATTGCAAAAACTAGTGGTCAGTACCTTAAGTCCATGTGGTCCTCATGTAACTCATTCATTCCAGTTCTGACCTGAACCTATTAAATATGCATACGTCTGCACTATCTTTTTATAGTTTCGCAGCAAACAGCTATAACTGTATTTTTGTAAGATATGTACTGTATAACCTCCAGTTGCATCATACTGTATATGTTTTAAACAACAGCATACAGCTCTCTTCGATGTTTCCATGCAAGCTGTCACAGAAAAGACCTTTTAAATTAAAACAACTAACACAGCAACCTGGCCCCTCAGGTGCGTCAGGCTGTCATGACCACTCTTTCTGCGGTGGAGCTAGAGGACTTGCCCGTGGTTGTGAAGTTCATACTGCACAATTTGTCAGGAGCTGAAGCTTATGAGGTGAGCCACAAATTTAGAATCCAGCCCCCACCTCCACATCATGTCCTAAAACTTGAAAAGCAGACGTCCAGGGCTGACATTCCTGAAGGACTTTGGAGGGCTGAAGGCAGAGTTTGGAGATGTTAAGACCATGTGAAGCTGTGTCACTGACAGAGTTCTTGAACCTGACCTTTGCAGGTCATCTGTGATCTCAGGAAGAAGCTGGAACTCGAGTCGTGTGTCTTACCCCCTGTGCTGCAAGCCTCCCAGAACCGACTGAAGAGCAAAGGGCCAGCTGGGTAGGTTGAAAAAGCTCTGTGATTTGTGTCGCTGTAATGGGAGCGCACCCACTATGAGCAAGGTCTTGTGCAGGAGCATAAACCAGCATTAACTTTCTATATAGAAAGAGAAAAGCATATATTGAGCATATTCAATACGTCTGTAACAGTTTAAGTATAGAGCTTTATTTTTGCTGGTATGAAAATAGCAAACAACTGTTGGCATTAAGTGACTGAAATCTCAATCTGAGAGCCACAGTATCTCTTTCTGTGGAAAAAGACTGGCCCAGTCAGTTACCATCAATTTATCTGGGAGATTTTCATAACAATCTTTGTGCTGGACTACATGAATGACACAGAATGATTAAGAGGGAATGTTTCGGTTGAACTCACAATCGAGTCTAACTCAGAGGTGTCCAAGCCTGGTCCCGGAGAGGCTGGTGTGTCTGCAGGTTTTCTAGCTCTCTCCCAAGCAGGAGCACGCAAGGTACCGGGAGAAGCTGTTCAGCTGGTCCAGTTTGACTGGCTAGTTTAGCTTGTTGAGAGCTGAGTCCGAATGAAAAGCCGCAGACTCACCGGGCCTCCAGGAGCAGGCCTAGACATCCCTGCTCTAGCCTGTCTCTCTTGTGGCCCTAGATCTTCCCACCACCCTGCAGCCAGCTGCAGCCAGGACTGCGTGTCACTGGTCTTAGATGTCATCAAATCAGCCGTTCGCTTTCAGAAGCCCATCTCAGAGGCATGGCTTAAGGTGAGGAGCAACGCTGGCTCGTGCTGTCAGTTGTTTTTGAGCCAACTAGAATTTTCACTTCTTTAAATTCATGTGTTTTTTTTTTTCTTGAAGGCTATTGAGAATATTGATGCAACAGAAGACCACAAGGTAAAACGCTCATTTTTTTCACCATGAAATCAAACCTTCATTAGGGGAAAACTCCATGGGATGTTTAAAATGGTCCCTTAACTCACTAATACTTGGGTCATAAGTTTGAGCTATAAAATGCTTTTATGTAACTATACAGTGTGCACATTTGCAATGCAGTATAAAAATCAGGCAATGTCTTAAGTGTATAAAAATATATTTATACACATTTTGGTGTGTATTGTACACAATTACACAATTAATTTGGAATTTGCAAATGTGATACTAGTATATAGGTGGCAGCCAGGATCTATCTAATTTTCAAAGGAGACCATCAAAGCAGGGGAAAGTCAGATTTTTTATCATAATAAACAGGTGTTTAGTATCATTTTTTAAAGCCTTTGGCAACAAATAATGTTTATGTAGTAAGAGAAAATCTCTCTTCATTCCTTACTGTTTAAATTACTCTGTCGTTTTTTTCCAGTTCCTCATCATCCTGCAGCTTTTTGTTTTTTTTCAAGGAGCAGGAACTGTACTTCTTGTGAGGCGAGACGTCTTAAATGATGCATTCAGTAAATGGGAGTATGTTTAAAGACATGCCTCACTTATTTAAAACTTAAATCAGATATGTAATCGTGAAGCTTTTTTAGCTATATGTTAAAAGAATTGTGCTGTTTTATTATATTATATATTTTTAAATGTGCTAAAATGGCCACTGCCTTCCTTGCTCAGGTCATAGACATCATGGCGCTGCTCATTCTCCATTCTGCCTGCGCAAACCAGGGGCGCCGCGAGGTGGAGCGCCTCCTGCGGGTGAAAGTACGCGCGGGGCAGGTTCGCGAGTCCCTCCTGCAGACCGCCTTTCGGGGTCATGCCCTGGTGAGTCCCCCCAGCCCCGTCTCTTCACTATGACACAGGCAGCATGTGGATTCGGCAGGTAGTGCCCACAGCCGAACTTGAGTGCAGCTGTGCATTCAGCTTGTTCTGTAGAAGGCACTTGTATCTTTTAATAGCCTTCAGGTCTGTCCTGCAAGGTTATGACTTGTCTGTGATTTTCAGGAAACGCTGCCACGAACTGTCTAGCGTTTCCTTTACAGTTATTCACTACGTGGCATTCATTGCCCTGCATGTTTTGCCGTCTGTAGAGAAATAACGATGTTTGAGTGAGGCGTGCATGAGTGAGGCTGCCGTGTGGAGGAATTAGGTCCTCATTGGTTTTATGTGTGGTACAGGTGATGTGTGGGTACTTCCCCTCCATCCTGGCGCTGGCTCAGACTCTCCTGCGCTCTCCCGACTCCAGTGTCCTGACATTTGGGAGCCACATGTACAAACATGCTTTCATGGCCTTTGACTCCTACTGCCAGCAGGTACGCCTCTCTTCCGTGCCATAGGCTTCAGTCCAAATCTTGCCCTGTTTTTATCTGATTACTTTTTTTTTTTGCCAAATCCCTGAGGACATGTGGGATGAAGGTCAGGGACCTCTGTGTGTTTTTGGGGAGATGTGGGGGACGTTTTTACATTAAAAATATGAAATGGTGTAAAAGCTATTGTTCAACTGGTTTGCAGGTTCCAGTATGTTCATTTTAAATACATTGCAAGGGAATTTGTTTGAGCAAAATTGCCTCTAACCGATCTCTTCATAAACATCAGATAGCCATGTAAGTCTGTTTTTAGGTGAAAGGATGTGATCTTTCTTTTGCTCTCCATTGTGTTCTCTTATCGATGCATGTTGGAATTATTTGAGGTAACAGGAAGCAAATTTTGATTAGGAACCTGAATGCTTGAAAACACCAGTAGTTTTTTAGGATCAGTGTTTTCAAGTGATGTGTGCGGTCAGACCTTGGAATAAAAGTGCTGTCTTAATTGCTCTCAAGCTGCAAATCTCAAATTAAGCTGCAGTCCCAATTTCTCAGAAAATACTGCAAGTCGCCATTTTGTTGCAAACCCCTGGTCTTGACCGCACAGCGAGAGTTTGCGAGAATTGTGACTTGGAGCGGCCCTTCTTGCTCATTAGTCACCATAATGACTAATGTAATGTGATGTCCGAGCAAATAAGTTCAGGTGGTACAGCAGACATTTCACCGCAGAAATGTTCAAACATGATCTGTATGCAGAATTAACAAGTTGTATTTGTTGGCAAAACCATCTTGAAATCGAGTGCATTATTTCTATTGGATTGAGAGAGATGTATTTACAAGCCTATTTTTTTTGACAATGTAATAGAGCTGAAACACTTCACCAGAAGTTTTGTTGCCTCATCGTGAATCACAGAATATGGCGCTGCGCATACCTGGAAATCTGTTTTGTGATGTAAATTGGAGGTTTTACAAGTTACTGTGTACCATTTAGTTTTATTGTTTTGAAATGCACTCATCAATGCTGATTCTTTCTAAACCCCAAATTATAAAAATAGGGGTGCAGTTCTCCTTTAATGCTGCATTTGCCGCAGTGTAGGATGTGTCTGTGACTGTGAGAGGCTCTCAATACACCCGGCCCTGTGATGCATGCAGTGATTATCTGCTGGCCCTGGGCGGTAGCTGAGAGAGCTGTGTCTCCCGCAGGAGGTGGTGGGTTCGCTGGTGGCACACGTGTGCAGCGGCTACGCCCATGAGGTGGATGTGTCCCTGGAGCTGCTGGGAGAGCTCGTGACCCAGCGGCCCTCCGACATGTCTCTGTACGCCGTCTTCATCAAGGTGAGAGGACCTTCCAGCTTCATGTGTTGCGGCCAGTTAAAGGGATTAAAACTTTCACACGCACTTCGTCATAATGAGGTCTCTCTGTAGGGCTGCTGGGCTTACTCTCTTTGTGACAGGGCGAGGAGCTTGGCAGTCAAGGAGGACCTTGGAGTAGAGTCGCTGCTCCTCTAGATCTAGAGGAGCAAGCTGAGGTGGTTTAGGTATCTGGTGAGGAAGCCCACCTGGTGTTTCACACCAGAGGTGTACTGGGCATGGCCAACTCGGAAGAGACCCTGGGGAAGACATAGGACTGGTGGAGGGATCTCTCTGAACTGGCCTGGAGCTGGAGAAAGTCTAGTCTGGTCTACTCTTCTTAGCCTTTTACCGCCAGGAGTAAGCAGTGAGAAAACAGATGGATGGACGTGCAGTTCTGTGGTTTTAATTCCGATGGGTTGGGTTTATGTTGGTACAGTTGTAGATTGAAATCTGTAAGTACCGGATGCTGCTGAGCTGGTTTGGTGTGTGGTCATGAACGTGCTTGTGTCCTTGTGCAGGGGATCCTAGACTACATGGACAACCTGACGCCCCAGCAGATCCGCAGGCTGTTCTTCATCCTCAGCCAGCTGGCTTTTGGATCGCACCCCCAGGGCAGCCACATCCAGGTCAGTAGCCTCTTCCTGGCCTGCCTGGGTCACGGCTGTGCTCATCTACTGGACTGCTTAGCCAAGATAGCCACAGCGTAGTGCAGGTCAGCGAGAGCATGCCTCATTTAGTGTCTGTCTGTGCACAACATTGTTCAGATGGAATATCATTAAAAATGACACATAATATTTATAAAGGAACAAGTCAAGGTATTTTCCATGCTGAAAAGAGAGGAAAAGAAATACGTTTCGGTTGTGGACCCTTCTTCTGGTGTCAGTGTTTATTTTCTTCTAATTTCAGCATGGAATAAACCTTTACTTGTTCCTTTGCAGTCTACGCTTGCTACCTACTTGAACTAATATTTGATAATATGCATTTCTCCATATTTTTTCATCGTTTTGCTGTTTTGTGAAATGGCAATATGCTCTATAGCAGTGAGACTGAGCTTGAGAGACAATGGGATAAGAGAGGAAACTAGTAAATAACTTGATGGTAGAAGTTTAATGACATTCCTCTTGAGCAACAGAATAGTTCCATTTGAAGAGTAAGTAAATAAAAGTTAGAAACCAATGGCCAGATTGATTTAATACATTATGTTAGGAAAATATATGGAGAAAAGATCTAAAATCATTCTGTTAAAGAATAAAGTAAAATAAGTACAAGACTTGCAAGTCCAGTTTTTCTTACATCAAAAGAACAGTAAATGAGGTAAAAGTAAAGGTGTCCCAGAGATAAAATATTTCGCTCAGGTGTGTTTACCAAGGAAACAAGGCCCAGGCTTCACAAAAACATAAACACAATGTTAAGTAACTTGTTTTACTTAAACAATTGTAAGAGTCTGCAACAAGCTACCCAGTCCCATTGTTGAAGTTGGACACTTGTCTTTGTAGTGTCCTTCAGGTGCCAGCAGTCACACAAGCTTAATGGCCTCTTTTCTTTTCAAACCTGTCTCGTGCTCCTATGCTTCAATGTGGGGTTTTGATGGATGGTGTCGCTTTCTGCTCTTGCTGCAGGATGACATACACATCGTAATCCGGAAGCAGCTGTCCAGCACGGTGTCCAAGTACAAACGTATCGGGATCATAGGCGCAGTGATGGTGGTGGGTGGTATGGCATCTCACAGGTAGGGGGCACTGGAGATCAACATGTCATTTCAGCGATCTGTACTGCACTGAGGGGCAGCAGTAACAGAGGAGTGTACAGTCCAGAAGGAAAAAGATGGGCTTTAAGGGAAAACCGTACTTCTGAGTACATAACTACCCCATAATATTATGATGTTTCACAATTTCTTCAAGGTTGTGGATTCAGTTTTACAAATAACATTACATTACATTAATGTTAATGATATACTAACAAACATCACTCCCTGGTTACGTGAAACTTGATGGGGTCAGTGAAGTGAGAGAATCTGATCCTCAAGCAGGAATTTCAAACTATCCGCTTGCTGAAGTTATTCATCTTGAATACATGTCTTAAAGGCAAAGGGACACTAGGACACTGACTTGGTAAAATTAATTAAAGGAAAGAGGAAGAGTTTCAGAAAAGTTTCTGAAAAAAAGCCAGTAGGATGTTCTGGCCTCTGGTGCCATTCTTTCCACAGGGAAATATAACAAGCTCTTAAAGAGGTCAGAGAAAGCATTGGGTGACTATGAGTCTGTCAGAAAAGACATTCCATTGTACTGTAATTTTCACATTTATGAGAAACACTGCTATACTTTATATGCTTCTTAAAGGTACTTGATGGTACTTCACATTTACCTGATGAAATTATTGTGAATTATGGTCTAAATAAGTTTGTTCCTTTTTGACATGCATGTGTCAAAACAGTAAAACAGTGGCTTTTCAATTTTTAGAGGTTATAGTAATTTAGTAATAAAGCTGTCTGTGGCAATCCAGCCATGAGTCCAATAGGATCTTTAACCTTTAAAACAATCCACAGCATGTTAATAGATTGATGCAGTTTTGTTACAGTTTTGTTATTTTAGAACGATTTGCAAATCAAGTATTTTCTGGAAATATTGTGTTCATTTAAAGTGTTCATTTTGTGTTCAAAATAAAGTGTTCATTTACTTCAGTCTTCTTTTTTTCCCCACTGCCTTGAAAGTCATCTAAAAACGAAATACTAAGCTGATTGACTGACAGTTAAAAAATTAAAACCTCAGAAAGGGGCAAGTCTTCAAACTGTAATAGAAAAAAACAACATAGTTTAATTGTTGTTTTAGCTTTGCTGTTTTTAAATTAAAGTAACTTTAGATTAGTACGTACATAAAGAGCTTATATAGACACCATGTTTTATTGGGTTTTTTAAGTGTTTGTGTTTTATAATATGTTGCTTTTACAAATTCTAAACATTACCGTTGTGCATGAACATCCTTTTGATTCTCTGCCCTTTATATAGTTTACAACACTAAATACATAATTTAGAGTGGGGGTAACCTTTAAAGCTGGAAGAGTGGCAGTATACAGTATAATTATGTTTGGCGTGTGTGCATTTTAATAAGTTACAACAGGGAAGTGTAGGGTACATGTACAGTACATATTTAGATGGATTTTGCACTACAGGGCATTCTAACAATCATTACGTTTTTTAAAATAATGTCAGATGGGAGTGGAACAGTGGGCAGCTATGTATATTTATTTCTGTTGCCTAGTTTTGTTACCTGTCTAGCTGTTATTCTCTGTATTTATGGGATTAAAAGTTGAAAAAAAAAGTTGATTAAAAAAGAAATCCACCCTTGCAGCGGGTTTATAACAGCTTGTCTGTGTAATATGTATTAACATATCGGCACGTTAAGACCAGGATTAAACAGGGACTCTGTATACCCAGTGCTGTGAACTCTTTGACTCCCCTCAGAAACATGCAGAATTAGAATTCCAAACTGTCTTTGTTCCCAGGACTAACTCGGCATCGTCAAATGGACAGGAGCCTTCTCTGTCCAAGGAAATTTGTAGGCAGGTGAGCCAGTTGTGAAGTTTTCTCAGCTCCTTTCAACCACCAAGTAATGTTGTTGCTTCTTAGTTTTATTTCAGAATGGCTGAGTGGTGCAGTGACTGGCATTCCTGCCTCGTTGTACTGGGGCCTTGGTTCAATTTCTGGGGTGTTGTCTGCATGGAGTCTGTATGCTCTCCTTGGTTTTGAGTGGATTACTTCCAGATGCACTGGTTTCCTACCACAGTCCAGATATACTGGCAGATTAATTGGTGTCTGGGAAAACTGGCGCTGGTGTGAGTATGTAAGTGTTTGTGTCTGTGTGTGCTCTGCGGGCGTATCCCGCCTTGAACCCATTGCTAGCCGGGATAGGCTCCAGCTCCCCAGTAACCCTGAATTGGAAGAAAAGATTGGAAAATGGATGAATCCCAAATCACTTTTCAAAATTGTTAATTCATCCTGAAAGAAGAAAAGTAGGCAGGAAAGCAATCGGATGTTTGGAAAGAATGTTGGTAGCCATGGCAACGCGTGTGTGCTTCCTGTCAGGTGACGGCCCTGCTGGAGCTGGTTCGGTCCTGTAGCGAGGGTTCCCCGGAGGCAGCCGCGCTGTACTACGATGAACTGGCCAATCTGGTGCAGACTGGTCACCTGGACAAAGTTGTGCAGGTCAGTCTGCCTTGCGCCGGGATTGCTTTCATTTTCCTAGGCTTGAGCCTTCCTTCACACTCGGCCAATAGGACAACGCACTGACTTTGTAGCACAAGGACCTGTCAGTGTGTCTTTTAGTTCATAGAAGGTATTGTTCACACTAGAGGGGCCCAGTTCCTGCCATCCAGAACTCATACAATTCTTGAGTTTTTCAGGGTTCGCAGCCGTGTAGGTTTGTCTCTTAGCTCTTTAACCCCCTTAGACAGACACAAAAGTGTCTTTCTATCCGAACAAAATGTACAGAGAATTACACGATGGGGAGCATCAAGCTTGAGTTGGAGTTGCGTGAAGCAGCATAAGATTTTCTGTCTGTGTGATTGCAGGAATGGATTGGGAAAAGTGTACTTGAGGATTTCCAGGATGACTTTGTGGTGGACCTTGGGCCAGAGATACAGGGGTAAGGACATATAGTCAGCATAGGCTATGATGACCACACCTGAAGAAGGCTCCACGGCCGAAACGTTGTGTTCTCTTTCTTCTTTTTTTCAGCATGGAATAAACCTATTACTTGTTCCTATGATGACTGTATGCATCTGAACACCTCTATGATTTTCAGATCTGTATAATATAAACCCTTTCTGATTTTGATATGATTAACTATCTGCTAGGAGATTTATCTCAATAACCCATATCATTCTTGTTTCTGTGTTTGTGGCTTGTATGTGATTTGATCTGACGAGATTTTCTGTACTGCACAGTGATAAAATATAGGCCTATGCATTTATCTGTTGAATGTTTCCATGTTTCTCTCCCTGGGTTTTCTGTCCTGTAGAAACCATTGTTCTCAGAGCAGCTTTGTTTGGCGAGGGGACTATTCCATTCTCTGCAGCCCTCTGCCTATGTGTTTCAGAGACTTCCCCTTCCCTGTGAAAGTCATGTATAGCCTAGATGAGGAGGAGGAGAGCCAAGGGGGAATTGCAGTCAACCTCCTGCCACTGCTTGTCAAAGATCTCAGCCAGAAGGGGGCGCAGTGGAGTCAGCCTGGAGAGGAGAACAAGAAGTCAGTAACCCCGTGTCTCTCCAGCACATAAGTGCTGTATGCACGACGCTTTGAAAAACAGGCCTTTATAATGCAAAACAAGCGATACGACAACACAAGACAAGATATAGCACTGTCTGATTAATCATGTCACAGTTTTCCAGTCTTCAGCTGTTTCTGATCTTTCGATGGAGACAGTAGCAGGGAGGGTAAAAGAAATGTTCTAGAAACGCATCTGTTTACAAATTTGAGCTTGCAATACACTAACAGATTTTAAAAATGCATGTTGTGTCAACTGTAAGTAATGAAAGGGTAGACAATTCAGCAGAAAATGTAGGTTATGTTTGAATGGAAGGCAGCATGGTAAAATGGCATGTCAAAAAATGATTACAAACAACCAAAGGACATTCACAACAAACTTTTAAACAACATGATATATGGTAAGAGAGTACAGCAAAGTTAGAGATAATATAAACACAAAATAACACAAAAATACAATCTTTACATGACATTGACGTATTCACTTTCTTGTCACTTGTTCTTTGCTCCTTTGGCGGGAAAAGATTAGAAAAGACATAAAAATAAAAAAAAACTGTTAGGATTCTTCTGAGGCCTTTTCATTCTCTGGAACTTTTTGCCCTTTGAAGTTAAGTTCTCGATCTGCAGAAGGCCTAGCATTACAAATGCTGAACCAGAGGGCGAGTGAAAAGAGTGAGGATGTGTTTTAAGATGACACCAGTGGTAAAGTGCTACTGTTCCCCGTGGTGCTTCAGGCAGGTGTCTCCACTGCGCCTGGCTTCCTTCTTCCGCCTGCTGCGTCTGTGCGAGGAAGAGCAGCATGACGGCGACCTGGAGGAAATCGACGCCCTGATTGGTAACGACACCGAGGGGGGGGGCACCGGGGTCGGAGGTCAGGGGGCTTAAGCCTGCTACTGCAGGCGAAAATGATACTGAGGGCAAAGGAAAATAAAAAATCTTATTCACTGCAGCTTCATTAGTCTTGCTTAACTTAGAGTGATTTTCTACCCAGCAAACAATTTGTAAACCTGAAAGCCTTACAACACTTTGGAGCTACTGTAACACATTAGCTCGCATTTGAGACTGTGCAGCAATAAATGCTCTGATATTTTGGACATAACTTCTGAAACACTGACCTCCAGTGTGAAAGCACTTCTAAGCATTGAACTACCACATTCAAATTGTAACAAAGCAATACTGCTCTGAGAATTTTCTATACATCCTGCTGGGAGTAAGAGGGATCGTCTCTGCCTTGCAGGGTGTCCTCTGATTCTGACTGACCTGGATGTCGTTGACAAGATCGAGTCCCTGTCCAAGTCTGAGAAGGAATTTCTCTGCACTTTGCTTTTCTACACCATCAACTGGTTCAGAGAGGTACAGAGATCTCCAGCTACATAATCTAATCGTAATCTTCACATCTGTTTTACTGGGAACTTGCTAGTGTTTAGAAATGCTGAGAAAGGGAGTGCTTTAGTGTGTGTTCTGAAGAATGTAATACTTCACCTTCACCAGCTGGTTACCAGTGAGAGATCATTAGGGCAGTTCAGAATTTCTGAAGCATTTGACATTCCCAGACCTTTATGCGTGTCACAAATACAGAAGCGTTCTTTTTACCATCTGCAGGTGGTGAATGGATTCTGCCGACAGAAGGACCCTGAGGTAAAGCTGAAGGTGGTGATGCGTCTTCAGAACATCACTTATTTGCAGAGCATCCTGGAGAGGTGCTTGGCAGGTAGGACCTGGATCTCTGAGCAGCACTGTAATGTACTTGCACTGTAAAAAATCCCAACCTGTACATGGCCTTTTTTTTTCATGCACTCTTTCTCCAGCTGAGAACGTGCTTCTTTATTATCAGATTTTTCCTATCTGTAATATCCATCTTGTCATGGCGAAAATGATACTGAGGGTACAGGAAAATGGAAAATCTTATTCACTGCTGCGTCATTGTTTTTGCTTGATTTTGTACCCAGCAAACAGTTTGTAAACCTGAAAGCTGTACAACACTTTGGAGCTACTGTAACACAACAGCAACCAAATCCAAGTTTTCTGTGGCTTCTAGGCTCGTTTTCCTCAATTTCTGCTTAAACTACATATATGAAGGACCTCTCTCATATATCACCTTTTATGTTCTCTTGGCCACAGTTTGGTACCCAGGAATGCGTGCTCCTGCTGTCAGGCTTGGTCTAACCAGTACTCTTTCATTCTTGCTCTGGCTGGTCATAAATTTGTGTTGTGGACTTCAGTTTAACCCTGCAACTCTTCAACCTCCTGTACCACCCCAACCTTGCCCATTCCTGATCCAACGTCCTCCTGTAGAGGGTCACAGCAAGCTGGAACATACAGTAACTTGGCAACCACAGAGCAGTACCCACCTGGTGCCCGTTATGTGCCAGCAGCCACACTACACTACAATGGAACTGAAGCAGTGTGGGATTACTTGACCAATTCACACATCTTAACTGCCAGTATACATCTGAAGTCTGACCCACTTGGAGAAAAGTTAAACATAATTAGTTCTCCCTCTCTCGTGTTTGTTGTAGCAACTCCCAGCTATGTGCCCCCTCCCGCCAACTTTGACTGTGAAACTGCAGAAGGAGGTCCAGCCCCTACAAGCACCATTCCTCTCAAGAAAGCCAGAAAAGGTACAACACTACCAGAGGAAAGGCACAAAAGGAAAAAAAAGTTTGTTCTGAAGAGCTATTGTCTCTTTCTATTAACTTTTACCTGAACACTCTTTGTTTGCTGTTGGCTAGGCATTCGTTGACTTGTCCGTTTTGTTAAATATCAAACGTGAGTTTTTCCAGCTAAAAGAGGAATGATTCTCCTTCCTCGCAGGCTTCCAGTTTTTATAGCCTTTCAAATGGCTGCTCTGCTCTGGTTTATCACGGCTTCCTTTAGTTCCCATGACTCCACATTGACCAGTCCAGGTGAAAAGAAGAAAGAGAAGGAGAAGGAGTTGAAGGGTAGCATGTGAACAGTGGGGCAGCTGTGTGGTGCTTCTTCAACTCTGTCCTAACAGCCGCATGCTTCCCGTGCCCACAGAGCTCGGCGGAAAGAAACGCAAGGCCCAGGCCAGTAAGGCCGTCCCTGGAGACAGCTCTCAGCAGGAGGAGGGTGGTGAGGCCGAGGAATCCCAGCAGGAGAAGGTACAGGCACGTCCCTTTGGTGCTCCATAAGGCAGGCTCCTGTTCTCTCTTACCTGGGCTCTGCACACCCTAAGATTTCTAGATCACACCAGATTTAAATTAAGGAGGCTTGCGCTGTTACTTTCAACAGATCCTCAACAGCGTGGGCTGCACCCCTATAAATGTGTTACGAATGGCACCCCCCTACAGGAAAACACCTGTAAAATCTAGGTTGCCGTGCTATTTAAATATGTAGAGCTGTATTTCCTGTCTTGTGCTTTTGTTGAAAATCGCATAGAACATTCCAGAAGCCTGTTCGGGAACCATACAGTAGTTTCTGGTTTAAAAAATAAGAGAACCACGGCAGACGGAAAAGAAAAACAGATCTCAGAGCTCTGTGCCTGAAATTAATGAGAAATGTGAATGATAGTTCACTGTGTTCATCCACTGGCCCAGCTTTATTCTAGGGTGCTATGCCCCTTATTCATTGTAATTTGTGTGACTGAGCATTTTTAGAATTACATTACATTACTTCATTTGGTTAAAGGATAATTTAATTACCATTTTTATGATTTTGCATTTGTAATCTCTTGCTTAGTGCATGAAGTAGTTAGTAGAGTAACAGGCTTATTGTTCCAATTGTGTTAAATCAGTGTTATGAAAAAAAGATCATTTGCGAGCTGGAAAAGCCCCATATGATTTTTTTTTGTATTATGACGAGTATGAAAATAAACATATTGCATTACCATATTGCATATCACAGCCTCTGGGTAGGTACTGTTATGGAAGCTAGTCATCCTTGTTTTGAGAGACCTTAGCTGCTTACCAGAGGGGAGGAAAGGAAACAGGTTAGGCAGGATGGGAAAGGCTCACTGGAGATCTTCGGAGCTGTGCGTTTCTGTCTAGAGAAGTATTCTAGAAAAACAATTTGAAAGAGCCTAGATCCTTTCCCTTCTTTTAGCTCATTTAATGCCTTCAGTAATTTCCTAAATTTAGGATTTTATTTTATATAGTTTGCCCCCTTCTGTGTAGAAAGCGCACCAATGGCTTAATTTCCCCCCTGGGCTTTCTTTCCCTCCAGGATCACGCAGAGAAGGAGAAGGAGAAGGAGGAGGGCAAGGCAGGAGTGAGCCTGGCCTCATTCCGGCCTTATTTCCGGGAGCTGGACATTGAGGTGCTGAATGTGCTGCAGTGTGGTGTCCTCTCCCGGTCGCTTCTGGACAGCGAGCTCCACACCAGGGTACGGTGCCTGGGTTCAGGGTTCAGGACAGAGGGCACGGTAGGAAGGCGTCAGCAGTGATGGAGTGAGGATTAAATCTTAAGGTGAACATCAGGCCTGTGCTATACTGTTAAGACTGAACTAGACAGGCAGTTGGTAAAACATAAGGGCTAATTGCTGAGACTGCATTTTCATTTAATCCCTCACACTCACCCTTTATGAAACAGATAAATTCAGACCTGATCATCGGTGTAGAAACGGGAGCAAGGCAGTTTTATCAGAACAGTATTATACAGGTTTAAACACTTGTCCCTACAGTCCCTCCAGATTTTGGTTTTACAGCTCCTTTTCACCAATTCTTAAGGCAGTCGTGAGTACAGAAGCAGCCCCAGAGCTATGTAATAGAAGTTCAGCTGGGATATGGTAAGGAGAGCCGATGCTCTGATCCTTGCAGGTGCGTGAGGAAGTGCGACTTGGCCCTTCGGAGCTCGTATTCCTGCTGGAAGATTTGTCCCGGAAGCTGGAGTTCAGCCTGGCAGCCTCCCCTGCTAAGAGGGCTCCCTTTCTCAAGGTGAGAGCTCTCCAAGGTAAAGAGGTTATCACCAAGTGGATTCACGTCAAAGATATCTCTTTCTGGGGATACCGTGTGGAAGGAGGCGAGCTTCAGATTTGTAATTCAGAATTCATTGGATGTTATAATGAGTACAATTAAAGTGGGTCATTTTTTAGGCTGTTTGGAGAATGTTAAAGAGTTTTTTGATGTATTGTAAATTAGCACTTTGCCTTTTTTCTGTTGAACTCATTCGTGTAATTGACCAGCTTCTGACTCAATAAGGAGGCTCTCAGTGTGTGAGAACATTAAGAACTCGGAATGACTTGATCGATGCAGTGAAGGAGTCTTTATTCTGCATACTAGCAGTGGAAACCACACTGAAGTTTGCTATTCTGAGCCTGACCACTAGCTAGACCTGTGAAGCCCTTTATATAACAAACTTGCCTTTAATCACATCCATGTGAGAATATCTTCTAATCCTTCACTAGTTATCCTATCTATGGAGGATAACTCATCTAATGGCAGGTCAGCTGTAATTCTCAGTCTTTCCTGATCCACACACAGAGTCACAGGGTTCTTATATGACTATAAGTATGTGTTCATAAAAGAACCATTAAAATAATGGTATGCTGGCATTCAGATTCAGAAAAATATGGGGGTTTAATTTGTTTTGTGTGACTGATACATATGGTCTTTCCAGGGCAAGGCAGATAAGACGGTGGGATTCTCTCACCTCCAGCAGAAGAGTCCTGCGGAAATCGCCGCATGTTGTGTGCAACTGCTGCCCACTCTCTGTACCCACCTGGAGAACTCGCACAACTACTTCCAGGTGACTCCCAGCTCTTCCTCCTTCACCAAGACCCCTTCCTGTGAGCTGCCTTCATTGATAACCAAGACATTTCAGTCTCCAGAGCTCCTACACCATCTCCAGTCAACACCACCAGCAAGCCCCAGCTGGTTTGACTGAAGGAATGAGAGAAAAATGGCCTGACTGTAGTGAACGATGTTTAGGCAGACCTTGGGTGTTTATCACTTAACACCCCAGGAGCTGGAATATGTTCTAGTCCTCTGAACTGCTTTGGTTTGTGAGGAGCTTTATCCCTCAGACTTCTCTGTCATTGAATGAAATGAACAAAGGGGATTTTAATTTGCAGCTGTGTCAACAGAATTCTATCAAAAAAGGGAAAAGTGACCAAAAAGCCATAGCTCAATGTTGCAATCATAAAATCATAAGACAAATCTGGGATTTTCTGTTTTTGCAAATGATTTAGACCACAAGTATATGATTCTTAGACCTTTTTTCCTCTTTTAGGCACATTTTCAGTTTTTTAATGTAAGGTGTAAGATTATTGAGGCTAGAAAATGTCATGCAAAGCAGAAATCATGTAAATAGGTCTCAGCACTCTACGAATACCAAAGGCTTGTGCAGCTCACATGTACAGCAGGTTCTAAGTAAATGTGAGTTGTAAAGAATTCCATTAAGAGCTGGCAGTTTGATTTGTGTATGACCCATATATTCACAGAGATCTAGATAGCTCTCCTGTCCTGCCCCGAGGAAGTAGTTGTAGGTAGGCTCCCTTGTTATAGGGAGATTTATTGAGTTGGAGATTCTTTGACAAAGGAGTATGAGACGGCCTTGGGCAGATTCAGTTTTTATTGAGCTTAACACACACAGCAGTGGAGCTTTGACAAACTGTTAAAGTTTTCTAGCCCTGTTTATACAGTATAGCCTCATGTAGTATATGATTGTGGTTGATTTGTTTCAGAGTCAGGTGGTTTTCATCCTGTTCTTTAAAGCTGATCCCTCCTTTTCTTAATCTCATGAAGAACAAACCAATTACTTTTTGCAAAGTCAGTCTTTATTGTACTTTAACCGACCTTGAGGCACTCTGGTGACCAATACAGAGCTGCATAGCTAAGTTCTAGCACATTCTACACATTCCACAATACAACACAATGCTAAAACTACAACCTAGGATATGTTTTGACATGTTTGTCCCACTTTATCCCTGATCTCCCATTGCTGTGCACAGGGTCTCCTGACGGAGAACCAGGGTGTGGTTGACGCGCTTGGGGTAGATGTGAAAGAATACCAGCTCATGGCCTCCTGTTACCAGCTGCTAATCCAGGTCTTACACACCACCTTCAGCTGGTAAGTTCCAGCACCCCTCTCTTCTCACTGTGAGCTGCACCCCTTACAGACTGAGCCGAGAGCCAAGAGAGATGGAGATGAGCTGCTGTTTCTGGTGCAGGATTGCCACATGTCTGAGCATGTAATAGCTAAGAAAATTGTTGTGAAGGGTCTATCCATCCATTTTTCACCACATCTTCTGATTCAGGCCAATAGGGGATACAGAGCCTATCCTTGCAAGCAATGGGGCCTTGGGTTCAATTCCTGTGTGGCTGTCTGCATGATGTTTGTAGGTTCTCTCCATGTTTGTATGTGTTTCCTCCAGGTGCTCTGGTTTCCTCCCACAGTCCACAGACATGCTGGTGGGTCAATTGGCTATTGGGACAATTGGCCCTTGTGTGAGTGTGTCTGAGTCTGCCCTGTGATGGACTGGCTTCCCATCCAGGGTGTATCCTGCCTTATGCTAGCAGCCGTATCACCCTGCAACTCACAACTGGCAACCCACTGAAACTAAGCAGCTGTGAGTCTGAGAAACGCTAAAGTTGCTGCTTGGAGAGGTGTTAGTGGGGTCAGCAGGGGGCACTCACTGTAAAAAGGCGTCCTTTGGATGAGACGTAAAGCAAAGGTCCTGACTCTCTGTGATTATTAAAAATCCCAAGGTGTTTCTCAAGAAGAGTAGGGGTGTAACCCCGGCGTCCTGGTTAAATTTCCCATTGGCCCATACCAATCATGTCCTCCTAATAGTCCCCATCTATAAATTGGCTACATCACTCCGTTCTCCTCCCCACTAATAGCTATTGTGTGGTGGGTGTTGTGGCGCCCTATGGCTGTCGTCACATCATCCAGGTGGTTGCTACACATGGGTGGTGGTGGAGAGGAGTCCCCATTACCTGTAAAGCGCTTTGAGTGGAATGTCCAGAAAAGAGCTATATACTGTAAGTGTAAGCAATTATTATTATTATGCCCTTTGCTTGCTGGGATCCTGTGACCCAATATCCTGTATTCTGTATTGGATAAAGTGTTGGAAAATGGAGGTTTCCTCCATTCTGAAGTGTAAGCGTTCTAGTGTTCTAGGCTAATAAGGAAGAGCAATCATTTTGCCTGGTCCTTCTTCTGCTGTAGGAATGGGTTCCTTCAACAGGAGAAGCGCAAGCTGCTGAAGATGGCGCTGGGTGTCCTGGCTGGGCGTCTGAAGGAAAAGGAGGTGGAACTGAGCTTAGAGGAGCAGGTCAGGTAATCTTTCCCTACCTCCAGTCTCACCTGTCTGAGTGTGTGAGAGCGCCATGGTACTAAGACTGTACTGTTCTGCAGGGAACAGCTTTATACAAAAACTCTGACTGATTGGTGTGTGTTTTGAGTAATTCAGCTCACCCAAAATATTCTTTTCATCTGTTGGTCATTACTGAAAGCGAATGAGGACTGTAGAAATTAGATGAGGCTGTTCAGCCCATTCAGTTCACTGGGTTACTTACAGCTAACTCATCCAAGGATATCCAGGGCTCAGAATCAGTAGAAGCAATCTACTTTTGTCATTTGCTTCCAGTATTTCTTCCCATATGCTTATGGGAACCAGCTACACACCTACACATCTGGCAAACTGTCAATTAGCTCTGCCATTTTCACAGACTAAAAACGTAACATAACTGTCACGTTACAGTCTGAAACTGATGCTGAAACAAACGCCTGTCGTTTTCCTGCACTGCACCAGGAACAAGTTTTTAAAAAATTTAATGAATTAATCTTCTGTTGATTTGCATTAATGGGTCTCCTTTGTGTACGCTGGGTAAATGAAGGAGTGTTTGTCTTATTTAGGTATTTCAGTATGTGAAATCTGGTTGATGATACAGGTAAGACAGTGTACAGTAGTTGATGTTTCATACACATTGTATTTAGGTTGTTTCTATATATTTACTTCATCTTTTAAAAAAATATTCTTACTTATCTTTGTTGGCAGTACCTGTTTGAAAGTACCTTTGTGGTGTCTGCATTAACGACTCAATTTTGCCAATGTGTACAAAAATTGTCTTGCTGATTAATTTGAACTTCCCACTGGCGGCTGTAGGAATGGGCTGGTCAAGTTTTCCTTTAAAACTATTTTTTTGCCAAGTAAGAGCATAAGCAGTTTTATTAAACACTCCTGAGAGACGTAATTCCTGACATTTCTTTTAGCCTATATGTTCTACAGAGCTGCTAGAAAAGGTTAGTTTTATCCCTGATATTGCCCAGCTGTTTCTTGAAAGCATACAGTTGAAACTTCTTCAATAAATAAGTAGATAGTTTGTTCCACACCCTTAATTTAAAAAAGGGTCCCGTTTTGGGTTTGAAACGTACTAGCCCCTGTTTTCCGATTGGTAAAGGTCACTTAAAAGGACGGGAACGAAATTCTGGTTCTGACAATAAACTTTATTTTATATAGCACCTTTAAAGGTGGCTTCTCAAAGCGATTTACAGAATGGGAACAACAATAAATAAAAAGAATACACAAGATAAAACACAATTACAAATTACACAATTCTGAGCACGACTATCATATATTTTTTATTAAAACTAACAAAGGTTTACTTGGGACTGCACTGTGACCTTTCCCGGTCAGCTTGTGTGTTTGAGTATTGGCTGGTGTCTCATGTGTGTTGAGAACATCTGTGTGGGATAAGTGCTGCGCTAACCCAGTTGTCTCTGGTGTTCCCTGTCTATGTAGGCACAGCTTCGAATACCTGCTGAATTTCCGCAGCAGCATGCCCACCTGCTGTACAGCTCTCTCCCTCATTCAGCTGCTGATACTGATTGCAGAGTGTGCCGGACCCAGTAATTCTGCTTACCGAGAGCACCTAGGTATCCAACAACCTCCGTACGCATCTGTTCATGTCCTGATGAGGGCTGAGGGGTGGGGCAGAGGCTATATCAAGCTGTGAAATGTCTGTAGTTCCCTGAAAAGAAAGGTTACAAACCCAGATAATAATAATAATAATAATAATAATAATAATAATAATAATAATTGCTTACACTTATATAGCGCTTTTCTGGACACTCCACTCAAAGCGCTTTACAGGTAATGGGGACTCCCTTCCACCACCAGGTGGATGTGCAGCATCCACCTGGATGATGCGACGGCAGCCATAGTGTGCCAGAACGCTCACCACACATCAGCTATCAGTGGGGAGGAGAGCAGAGTAAAGTAGCCAATTCATAGAGGGGGATTATTAGGAGGCCATGATTGGTATGGGCCAATTGGAAATTTGGCCAGGACACCGGGGTTACACCCCTACTCTTTTTCGAGAAGCCCCCTGGGATTTTTTAATGACCACAGAGAGTCAGGACCTCAGTTTTACGTCTCATCCGAAGGACGGCGCCTGTTTACAGTATAGTGTCCCCGTCACTATGCTGGGGCATTAGGACCCACATGGACTGCAGGGTAAGCGCCCCCTGCTGGCCCCACTAACACCTCTTCACCTCTTCTAGATAGGGTCACCAGACCCGCCTAGCTCAATTGGCTAGATGCTACTAAAGTAATGACGAGTTTCAGTAATGTAGCTTAATCCCTCAGCTTTTCTTCCTTGGTGGTGCCGAATTTCTGATGTGCTTGTTTGTGTGCCCTCCACCCAGCCTCTCTTGCCCGGCGTTTCCTGTGCCAGGAGTGGGTTCTGCCCAGTGGAGAGCGAGAGAGGGGGAACAAACACAATGACACATTGCAGACCCTCCTCAGGTACTTTTAGCTTTAGATTATGCTCAAAACAAGTTGCTAAAACAGCCCCCCCCATGAATTGCAGTAAAACCAACACTGCCATCTAGTGGCCACATTCAGGAAATGTTAAAACATTGATAGTTTCTTGCTACCTTTCATTGTGGAGAGATAAGTTACAGATACAAGATACAGTTTCATAATACAGTTTGTGCAGCAAAACATCATGAAAAATATTGAACAGTTCATGAGCATCAGCTTTCTTCCACTTTGAGGTTCCATTTCTTTCTCCCTTTTTAGCATTTATCTGGATCACAGCGCTGATGTGCTGAAGGCCATTGAAGAGATTGCTGAGGAGGGGGTGTCTGAACTTGTGAGCAGTGCCAAGGATGGCTGCTCCAAAACCTTCCCCACTCTTAACAGGTAAGCTTGACTAAGGACTTGTCAATGTCCCAGAGTTCATTGCTCTGCTGAGTGCCGAACAAAAGTTGTAGCAATAAGAAATGCAATCCTTTTGTATTTAGAATTTCTTTAACATGGTTTAAAACATATCCCCTCTTTCTGTGTCCACATTTCAACCTCAGCTCAGTTTGTTTTTCACATCCGAGCTCATTTCTCCTGATTTTGTCCACAAGTGAGTTAGTAGGCAACCTTTTCAGTGACATTTGGTTACCAAGCATCTATTCCCTGAGGTCTCTCCCTGTGACTGCAAAAGCAAACACCTGTGCTTGCCCAGCCTGACTCTTCACTGCTTTAAATCTCAGACAGACTTTCTTGGTTTTCTACCGGGGAATGATGATGGAGCTGGAGAAATCTGTCCGCAGGATTCAACCTGGGAAGCAGACGGACTCCAGTGAGGTACAGTATTTGCTGTGGATAGGGAGTGCTTGACATGGGCCTCCACAAAGCACTAGGGTACACAACATTGTGTGTGCTTGTGATTTTGTCACACTTGTGCTGCTTGATTATCTCAAGCCTGAATGGTCTGACTGGGAGATATGACAATATTATAAGTGTTATCTTTCAGAGACTTAATTTATAACAAAATATTAGCAATAATGCCAAAATGAAGACTTTGATGTCTTTGACCTGATCTTTTTTTAGTCAATCATACCTAAAAATTAAATGTGAAAAATAGCACCATAACAACTTTAAGAAAAAACAGCAACTGCAGCTTATTTTTGTTTTACATTCTTCTGTCTTACATTATTTTGTTGTTCTGTATAGGTGCTGTCAGCTGTTAAAACACCATCTGCAAAACCAAGCCATTGTGCTCTAGTTTCTTCCAAGCATGCTAATAATTAATAATTTGTTACACTTATATAGCGCTTTTCTGGACACTCCAATCAAAGCGCTTTACAGGTAATGGGGACTCCCTTCCACCACCACCCATGTGCAGCATCCACCTGGATTATACGACAACAGCCATAGTGCGCCAGTACTCTCGCCACACATCAGCTATCAATGGGGAGCAGAACACAGTGATGAAGCCATTTCCTAGATGGGGATTATAAGGAGGCCATGACTGATAAAGACCAGGGGAAATTTGATGTTGAGGTTACACCCCTACTCTTTTCAAGAAACACCCTGGGATTTTTAATGACCACAGACAGTCAGGACCTTGGTTTTATGTCTCATCTGAAGGATGGTGCCTTTTACAGTATAGTGTCCCTGTCACTATAGGCATTAGGACCCACACAGGCTACAGGGTGAGGCCCCACCACTAATACCTTCCAGCAGCAATCTTAGTGTTCCCAGGAGGTCTCCCATCCAGGTGTGAGTTGCAGGGTGATGTGGCTGCTGGCAGAATGGAGGAAAAAAACACAACTGGGAAGGACAAGGAGATCCATTGTGGTTCAACTTGTAAAGCTGCCCACTGTGAGCACTGGCTGGACTCTCTGATCCAGATGTGTCTGGTGAACTAGCCAGCTGTAACTGTGGTTCCCTAAATGGTGAAGCACTGTCTGGGCTAGCGCTGGGATTAGTGGACCAGGGAGAGCTCAGCTCCCAGATGCCCTCGGAGAGATCTGGGATGCATGCCGGCTTGAAGTAAAGTTGATGAGGGACGCCCCTCTCCTCTAATAGGCACTGATCCCCCTGGCTGGCTGTACAGGCTGTATGGTGCTGTGCAGCCTGTAGCCTGTCACAAATGAATGGCTAGACTGATGGGTGGTTTGGAAGAGTCTGTCTTCATTTCCTTATTCTCTCCCTGTGGAAAAGGGGGTAATACAGTAGCAGTATTGAAAGATCTAAATTTTTGATGGTACAGCATATAAGAAAAAGGGGCAGCACGCATTAGCCACGCAGTACTGGGGCCCTGGGGTCAATTCCGGACCTGGTGTGCTATCTGCATGGGGTTTGTAGGCTCTCCCCGTGTTTGTGTGGGTTTCTTCTGGGTGCTCCGGTTTCCTCCCACAGTCCAAAGACATACTAGTAAGTGAATTGAATTCTGGGAAAATTGGCCCTGGTACAACTGTTTGTGATTGTGTCTGCCTTGAGATGGACTGGTGTCCCGTCCAGGGTGTATCCCTCCTTGTGTCCATACCTTGCTGGGACAGACTCCAGCTCCCCCGCAACCTTGTATTGGATTAAAAGTGGATAGAAAATGGATGGGTTGATATATAAAAAAAAACAATTAAGATCTTTAAAGAAAAAAGACCTTGGCAGTGACCGTGATCTCTGTCTTTTTAGACGCAGACTGAGAAACTCCGTATCTGGAATCTGGCAGTACGAGACTTCCACATCCTGGTGAATCTGGTTAAGGTGAGCGGAGGGCTCAGCTGAGGGTCGTACAAGTCTTGAGCACTGTCCCTGCTGGACACTGGAACCGGTGGACACACATTGTTCTCATTCATTTAGCGTATTCAGCATGGAGAAACGGAATGTTCTGTTGTCTTGAAAACCAACAACAACAGAATTGTTTCGCAAATGCTCTTAAAAATGTACTTTTCCTTTAGCTTCAATAATTGTGGAGGGAGAAGATTCAAAGTGTGTGCTGCATTATGATTAAATGGTGTTTCCAGGTGAATTCCAGAGGGAGAGGAGATTGGTTCTGTTCATATAAAAACACATTCAGTCACTCTGTTCTGTATGGAAGGTCAGCCTTGCTAGTATTGACTCCTTAGATGCTTATTCATTTTCTGTTCTGATTCTGAAAATAGACACTGTCATTTTGATATGCAGGTGTTGCATTCCAATCATGCACAGCCAAGGGAGTGTTTGCTTGTCTTCATATGTAAGCCTGCTTCTAGATACAGTTATTAGGTTTCTGTAAAAATAATTTTCTTTTACATCTCTAGGTTTTTGACAGCAGATCTGTGATTGGTGTTTGTTTAAAGGTAAGAGTGGCTTTTAACAATGTTTATGCACAATATTCTATTTTCAACTATATTGATAATAGCAGTAATAAAATAAACACACATACAAATTGTTTTGTAAGGCAGCACTTAATTCTGGACTAGGGTAAATTCCTCGAGGAGTTTCAGTGATCTCATGCATTCATGTGGCTTTTCTCCAGGCACTCTGGTTTCTACCTACCTTCTACATACATGCAGATTAGGCTAATCACATATAACCTGATCGTATGTGTGTGGCCCTGCAATGGACTGGATTCCTGTACAGAATGAAGTCCCACCTCATGCCCTATGCTTATAGTATAGTCTCCCGAGGAAAAAGTGCATTTTTGATAATGGTTTTATGGTGGCTAGTAATTGTGCAGTGAAAATATTATGAACTGTGTTTCCTGTCATATTTACTCATGTTGTTGTTTTATACCCCTGCCCTGTCAGTATGGACGCCTTTTTGTGGAAGCTTTCTTGAAGCTTGGGATGCCATTATTAGATTTCAGCTTTAAGAAACACAAGGTAATGCAGCATCTTGAATACATCTTCAGAGGCACAGAAGGGTCTTCAAATTGCCTTCCCTTTTGAAACACCTACGCAAAATTAAAATTCCATATTCAGTATAAGGGGCCTGTCTCCTACCAACTACAAATGACCAAATTACCAATCCTGAAACATTCAGGATTTAGATGTCTGCCAGCTCTTGCTCAGTTCTTTTGCTTGTCCTATCAGTTTTCAGCCGTTAACAGCTGTCCTCTAAAAAACAATCTTTTGTTTCTTAGTTTTCATTTTCCCATCTGTTAACTGACTTGTCACCCCTTCCAAAACACAACCATGTGTATTTCTTTCAGTTCCATATCATTTCATGTACGGCCCTGTCCAAGTGTTGCAGATTAACTGTTTGATATTTTTAAGTCTTTAGTTTTAAGGTAAACTAAGCAAAAATGGCCCTCATGGTTTTGTGTGCTGCAGGAAGATGTGCAGACCTTGCTGAAAACATTTCAGCTGAGCACCAGACAGCTTCATCACGTGTGTGGGTACTCAAAGGTAATTATTACATACAGTAGGACCAGGAAAAGTTGCTGCACTGAAAAGGGTCAGGCTGACTGGATAACATTCCAATTCTATATAGACGGAAAAGCTTCCCTTACTTGGCCAGTAGGCCAGTGGCTAAACAGTCTCCTTCACTGACAAGTTAAAAGAGAATCACAGATGTGTCCCTTCATGACAAAGTGGAGTGGTCAGTTGTGATGTCTGGCACTGACTAGAAGTACTGTATAACGTTCTTGACTGTGTTGTTCAACAGACTTGTGGGTTCAAAGGTCGTTCTGTGTGTTTCTCTCTGCGCAGCAGAATGGAAGACCAGTTTATCTGCTCTGACCCTGATGGGTTGTAGCTAGCTTTTTATGTTTTTGTGAGAACCAAGGTTTAAACCTCTATGACTTTTTCTTTTGGCCAAGTTTCCAGCACATTAACATTGTAAAATGTCTTTATTTTTCCTTATTGCTCAAGCCAGAGTGTCACCTAAACCTTGAGGTTCTGGTTTCAGATCCGACAGGACACAGGACTGACAAATCACGTGCCAGTGCTGAAGAAGACCCTGGAGCAGTTTGTGTATCGCGTGAAGGCCACTCTCGTCCTCAACAGCTGCCAGGAGGCTTTCTGGCTAGGAAACCTCAAGAACAGAGACCTGCAGGTATTGCTACATTACCAACTGCGTAGCCTTTAAAAGGGCAAAAAGGTCATTAGCACCTAGGAAAAAGTGCTAATGCAAAGTAAAAGTAAAAACAGTTTTGTTATAGTTTAAATACAAAAAAGATCATAACAAAATGTCTTTAATAATATTTCATTTGTACCAGATTTGTCTGGCTGTGCTCACTCAAGAAGAATATAAACCAAAGGGTTTATCATGGATATCTAGAAGTTTTGACTTGTACAGCTTCACAATGTAATGTGAGGTTAACATTCTCTGGAACGCTTGTGTTTTTACATAGAATTTCTGTTTTCCTGAGCACAGTGTGGTCTTGTGAGCCCGTCACTTTTTTTTTCATTTCTGTGTCTGTGGTGTTCCCTAGGGTGAGGAGATCTTGTCGCAGAGATCTCAGGCCAGTGACGAGGAGGATGAGCAACAGGTCTCACAGCTGCCAAAGGAGCAGTCTGAAGAAGAGGTACTGGGGCTCGTTTTCTCGTTTCCAGACTCTGACTCCGACCTCTGCTACTGTCGCACACAGTCACTTGAAATCCTGCAGTTGGGGCTTCTTTTCTTCTGAGCACGCCCAATGAATGACGGTGTTGGACTCGGAAACAGTGGGGCTAACCAGCTTGGTTATTGGATGCTGTCTGCTTGTCCAGTCTGGTTATCTAAAGTACAGTGAAAAGAATCAACCACAGGCAATTTCCCCTTCCTTTTTATTGCTCAAACCAGATCATACATCTCTGAGGATTCATAGCCAGACAGCTCGTTCCAGCTCAGTCTTGACCCCCCTGCATCTGGATTTAACAGCAGTGCTGAATGGAACAGTAGTGGAGGTGGGATTTATCCACAGCAGAGTCCCTAATGTGAAACTTCACTTCACTCACTTCATGGTGTTTATCATGTACAGGTCAATTCAGCAAAATGTGCAAGATCTTTTCTTACATAAGCATATCCTGCCCTACATAGAGTGATCTTTTTAAAAGGTCAATCTTTGTTATGTTCTGTAGATAAGATAAGTAGAGTTTCTCAGTTAATTATTACGTGCTTTGCCAGGGTCTTTTCAATGAGGTACACACATACTTTATCAAGCACCCAAGATGTGAAGTAAATTTCTATATATACAGTGCCTTGCGAAAGTATTCGGCCCCCTTGAACTTTTCAACCTTTTGCCACATTTCAGGCTTCAAACATAAAGATATAAATTTTTTATTTTATGTGAAGAATCACCAACAAGTGGGACACAATTGTGAAGTGGAACGAAATCTATTGGATTTTTGAAACTTTTTTAACTAATAAAAAAATGAAAAGTGGGGCGTGCAAAATTATTCGGCCCCCTTGCGTTAATACTTTGTAGAGCCACCTTTTGCTGCGATTACAGCTGCAAGTCGCTTGGGGTATGTCTCTATCAGTTTTGCACATCGAGAGACTGAAATTCTTGCCCATTCTTCCTTGCAAAACAGCTCGAGCTCAGTGAGGTTGGATGGAGAGCGTTTGTGAACAGCAGTTTTCAGCTCTTTCCACAGATTCTCGATTGGATTCAGGTCTGGACTTTGACTTGGCCATTCAAACACCTGGATACGTTTATTTGTGAACCATTCCTTTGTAGATTTTGCTGTATGTTTGGGATCATTGTCTTGTTGGAAGATAAATCTCCGTCCCAGTTTCAGGTCTTTTGCAGACTCCAACAGGTTTTCATCCAGAATGGTCCTGTATTTGGCTGCATCCATCTTCCCCTCAATTTTAACCATCTTCCCTGTCCCTGCTGAAGAAAAGCAGGCCCAAACCATGATGCTGCCACCACCATGTTTGACAGTGGGGATGGTGTGTTGAGGGTGATGAGCTGTGTTGCTTTTACGCCAAACATATCGTTTTGCATTGTGGCCAAAAAGTTCGATTTTGGTTTCATCTGACCAGAGCACCTTCTTCCACATGTTTGGGGTGTCTCCCAGGTGGCTTGTGGCAAACTTTAGACGAGACTTTTTATGGATATCTTTGAGAAATGGCTTTCTTCTTGCCACTCTTCCATAAAGGCCAGATTTGTGCAGTGTAAGACTGATTGTTGTCCTATGGACAGACTCTCCCACCTCAGCTGTAGTTCTCTGCAGTTCATCCAGAGTGATCATGGGCCTCTTGGCTGCATCTCTGATCAGTCTTCTCCTTGTCTGAGCTGAAAGTTTAGAGGGACGGCCAGGTCTTGGTAGATTTGCAGTGGTCTGATACTCCTTCCATTTCAAGATGATCGCTTGCACAGTGCTCCTTGGGATGTTTGAAGCTTGGGAAATCTTTTTGTATCCAAATCCGGCTTTAAACTTCTCCACAACAGTATTACGGACCTGCCTGGTGTGTTCCTTGGTCTTCATGATGCTCTCTGCGCTTTCAACAGAACCTTGAGACTATCACAGAGCAGGTGCATTTATACAGAGACTTGATTACACACAGGTGGATTCTATTTATCACCATCAGTCATTTAGGACAATATTGGATCATTCAGAGATCCTCGCTGAACTTCTGGAGTGAGTTTGCTGCACTGAAAGTAAAGGGGCCGAATAATTTTGCACGCCCCACTTTTCATTTTTTTATTAGTTAAAAAAGTTTCAAAAATCCAATAGATTTCGTTCCACTTCACAATTGTGTCCCACTTGTTGGTGATTCTTCACATAAAATAAAAAATTTATATCTTTATGTTTGAAGCCTGAAATGTGGCAAAAGGTTGAAAAGTTCAAGGGGGCCGAATACTTTCGCAAGGCACTGTATAAAATTGGAATTGAATACCTGGTAAGACAATTCACAAGATCATACTTATCTCTTCAAATTGTATACATTTTGTTTTCTTAAAAAAGTCAGCCTCCTAAATAATGCTCCATCGTCCTTTATATTGCCAATATGTAAGTAACAGTATTATGAAAGGTTCCCTCCTTTCTCTAAAAATGTCCGTATTTTATCCGATCTGATTCCACACTTGGTGGAGGAGTCACAGCTTTGCCGTTATTAATTTCTGAAAGTGAACTTTCATTTCCAGGCTTTTACCCATTTAACTAATTCTAAAACTTCATGAAATTTTGCAGTCATGTAAAAAAAAATATACCCCTTTACGGATTTATGGTTTTACAGATTAAGACATATCTGACTTTCATTTAGTCCTCAAGTCCTAACAGTAGATAAATCTAACCTTAAGTGACAGGTAACTTTACTTTGTCATTTTTATTTATTAAACAAAAAAATCAGGCTACATTTAGTAGCTTTGTGTGAAAAAGTAGGAGCACCCCATGATTTAGTTACATGCGGTCCCCTCTTTAGCAGCAATAACGTGAAGTAAACATTTCCTGTAAGAATCTATCAGTATCTCTCCTCACTTGGGAGGGATTCTGGCCAATTCCCCCTTTACAATACTGCTTCAGATTGGATATATTTAAGTGCATCTGTTTATGCACAGCTCTCTTAAGGTCCTGTCACAGCATCTCAATGGGGTTGAGGTCTGGACTTTTAACTGGACCATTCCAGAATCCTGATTCTTTTCTTTTTCATCCATTCAGTTGTAGATTTACTGACGTGTTTTGGATCGCGCTGTTGCATGATCCACTTGTGGCTAACTTGTTGGACTGATTGTGTCACATTTTCCTCTAAATTGCACTGGTATAGGGAAGAATAGTGGTGGACTCAATGATTGTGAGGCATCCAGGTCCTGTGGCTGCAAAGCAGGCCCATATCATCACATGCTTGATGGTTGGAATGAGGTTCATGCATTATGGCCAAACAACTCCTTTTTGCTCTTATCTGTCCAGAGGGCGTTGTTCCAGAAGTCTTGTGGTTCAGTTCAGTTTATTGTCAAGTGCACAAGTGCAATGAAATGCTTATCATTCAGGCGCTGTTTTGCAAACCTAAGCCTTGCAGCAATGTTCTCTTTGGAGAGAAGGGGTTTTCTCCTGGCTTCCCTTCCATGATAGCCATTCTTGTTCAGTTTTCTCCTGATGGTTCTCTTGAACTCTAATGCTTACTGTATTGACAGAGGCCTGTAGATCCCTGGATGTAGCTCTTGAGTTCTTTGTGATCTCTAGGAGCATCATGTGGTCTGAACTCGGGGCGAATTTGCTGGGACGTGCACTCCTTGAACTTTCTCTATCTGTACAATTTTTTCTAACTGTGGAATGATTGACTTCATATAGGCTTTATAACCCTTCCCAGACTGATGAGCAGCAATGATTCCTTCTCTGAGACCATCGCAGATATCTCTTTTTTACTTAGGTGAGATGTGTTACCACAAACCTGAACACTTCAGACCAAACTGCCAAAGGTTCAGATTTTTATACACAGGTGGAAGATCTTCCTGATTATCATTTAATCATGAGCACATGTTCCAGTTACCTTGAAGCAAGCAGTAAGGGTGCACTTACTTTTTCTGAATCCTGCCTGATTATTTTTGTTTAATAAATAATGACAAAGTAAAGTTTGTGTGTGTGTTATCTGTCACATGAATTTAGATGTATCTACTGTTAGGACTCGATGAGCTTCTTCCAGGTCACTGTGAGCTCTGTCTGGATACTTTCACTCCATAGTAAATTAAGGTGTATCACTTTCTTGCTTTTATCACAAGAACAGTAATCAGATTATATAACACAATTTTCTACTATTGTGTCAAAAGCAAATTTAATTAAAAACCAGTTTCATAAAGTCCTACTTTTCATTAAATTGCCTGTTTTTTTTTCCCCACTAACACTCGTTTGCTGCTTCATCTTCTCTTTGCTCACAAGGTGTCCAATGATCCAAAATGCCCTTTAGGCAGTTGCAATGTTTAAATAGTGAGATCCAGCCAGTAGAATTCTGGGTTGGTTAATACACTGAATGTGCTGACTTTATTTTTTAAGAACAAGTAGAATGTGGACAGGTTATTTGTTATATTAATATTAGTAATAAAGGGGGTCAAAAAGCTAAATTAGGTTAAAAATTTATGGTGGAGCGGTGGATCTGTAGCTAAGGATCTGTGCCTGTGGCTGGAAGGTTGCCAGTTCAAATCCCGCAGCCGGCAGAGGAATCCTACTCCGTTGGGCCCCTGAGCAGGGCCCTTAACCCCAACTGCTCCAGGGGCGCCATACAATGGCAGACCCTGCGCTCTGACCCCAGGCTCTTTCCCTGTCTGTGTGTCTCATGGAGAATTTCATCTTTTGAGGTCCCCGCTTCATCCTTGGTTTACAGTGTGTTTTTTCTCCTCTTAAACAGGAGGTGAGGAGCGACTCTGAAGCTAGGAAGAGCGGGCAGGAGAATGACGAAAGTACCGATGACTCGGATTAGACGCCCCCTGGTGGAGAGAGGGCCACAGGATTTAGCAAGGTCCCTTAGAGCTGCTGTCAGCGTGGTCTGGTCCTATGGTGTCTGTATGGCCTCCTCCAGCCTCACAACTCTACCAGCGCTCCAGACAGCGTTGTAGTCTACTGCTAGTGACATACTCATTCTGCTAAAGCTATTCATCATCATAAGTGGTGCAGCTATGGATGATGAGTCCAAACGGTTTTACACAGATATACAACGAAAGTTAAGAATTTAGCAGTGGTCACAGAAGAACGAACACTGTTTTGACTTTTTATTGAAGTGGATAAAGAGACTGTGTTCAGACCAGTCACTGCTCTATTAAACTAGTGTAAACAGGCTTATACTAGTTTACTTAAATTCATCTTAATTAGACTTCAGATGGAAACATTCATTTCTATCTTTGTTTACACCCACTCCACTGGCAGTATCTAGATGTAACCTGTACTTAATCTTAATCTCGAGCTCATTTCATCCATGAGCTCTTCTTTAAAAAGACCCTTCTTCACAACATATTGTAGTAATGTGCTGCTGAATTTGTAGAAATGTTTAAATTCTAAATATGGAGTCGGAAGGATTTTAATTTAATTTTGTTTAGGCAAATAGCCACTTGGGAAATGGAAGACGGAGTGAAAATTACTCCTGGAAAACAGAGTTGGGGATCCATATTGAAGTATTTGTATTAGGATGATTTGCAAAGCTGAACAAGATGGAATCTTTTGATATAACCTAGATTTTCACAGTAAAGTTCTCTGAAAAAAATACTGTATGTGAGGTTTCTAATGTAGTATACATTCATGCAGGTCATTTTTATTTTGTAACTTTGACATTGTTGAGTTATAAATAAAAACATTGCACATTTAAAGCTTGTTAAATAACATGTTATTCAAAAGAAAACGGTTTATATAGTTTTGGGGAAAAATATTAGTTTTATGTGAATGTTAACTCAGTTTAAAATGGTCTTTGTGGCTTGTACACTGTTGTATGAATGTTTTGTACAGCACTTAAAAAGTTATTGTTCCAAATATAAATTATCTGTTCAATACATAGATGTGATATCCTGCTTGAAGTATAATATCTATAAAGACATAATTTTGGGCGAAGATGGTACCCTTGTCATTTTAATTTGTATTGGTTCTCTCCAAAAATATTGTTGGGTCGATAAACATTTTAAGTTTTTAGAAGTCCTGGAATGGAAGAACCTTTTTATTCAGAAAGAAATCTTACTTTAAAACGAAAGATAAAATGAAAATGTAAACACGCTCAAGATCAAAGGGAATAACTATACAATTTATGAACTCGGCCGTGTTTGAAACGGTAAGATCTATCGGCTTTTGTGCTCTGACACTACAGCGCACTAGATAATGCTGACTTAGCTGAGGATGTGACAGCAGCAGGAAGTCTGTCTGTGATTTAGTGATTTTGGGGAAGGCTCAGCCGTTCCTGCTGAACAAAAAGGCATAGTTTATCAACCTGGGACACGTATGTAAAATGGCAACTGCTGTCTTTAACTAGGAAATCTAATCTCCACCTTGTAACACCGAGTCTTCGTCTTCTTACCTAGTACCTTCCTTTCAAAGGATGTTGATGGGACAGCTTCAGCTCTAAGCTGGTCGGTACCAATATTCACTAAAGGTGGAGGAGAAAAAAAGGTTATTTTTGGTATTTTTTTTCTTCGTGCTTTACGTCTAATGTATTATACTTTTAGCAAAGTGTTATAGCTTTCTGTTTGCGGCACAGAACGATCGCTTAAGAGATTTTTGTATTTCGTACAACCCCCCTTGAGCGAAGTGGAACTTGGTGTATGCAGGAAGCTGTATGGCATGTCGCTGTGTTTAGGGAAATAAGCGGTGCAGCTACCCTTTGCGTCCTGCTTTTGGAAAAATTCTTGTGTCCACGTTAACGGATGTAATAATTACACGGCACTTGAATGCAAAAAAAAATACAGGTCCTAGCTGTTGTTTAAGACCGGGTTAAAGGACGCACCAGTAGAATCCGACGGGTTTATGTACTTTGATCATTGCTTACTTGTGGAAAGGTAGATTTAATCAGAGCTTGACAGCGTCACCCCAAGAGCCAACGGGGACAGGTGTATTGCCTTGTTTTGTAAGACGTAAAAACGAGCAAAAACAACAACAACACAATCCTTGTGCCTCCGATTGATCTTATTGATGATCATGTCTGATCTGGTATTGCTGGCGCCGATTGGCTTTCTGTTACTGGGTCTGTTGCTCACTATTCTGGGGTATGTGCTGTATTCGGGACTGTTAACGGAAATCATCGTCCGGACTGGATCTCCCCCGATCAGGAATATCACCATTGCCTACAAATTCAAACAGGGTCCGTATAAGGAGTGCGGATCTCTCTTCACCGAAAGCTGCAGCATCGGCCCGAAGCTTTCTTCAATCGGTGTGTACTATGATGACCCTAAACAGGTGAGCTAGCAACGGGTGCCATTCTCCGCCTGTTCAGTTTTAGCATTTCGACACAATTGCAATTTTTAACTGGCTCCGAACCGATAGGATTTTTTAAGAAACACGTGATTGTTTAAGGGCAGTTCATTTAGGTTTTATTGAAGCCAAATTCAGCTTTCCAGCCTGTACTAAGAACTTTATTGGATAGGTTTCAAGTGGCACCTTTGGGCATGGAAATCGAAAGCGTGGCACTTCCTATTCTGGAATTTCCCTGCAAGTAGCAGGGAATTAGCCTGCTACTTTAATTTAGCCTCTGGAAAAAGTGATGTGGTGGGCCGTGGCACTGAATCCAGACATGTTATTCATGGCTAAGTCTCATTTAGCCCGAGCATGTGTATTTTATAAATCTAACCACCAGTTTCTGTTCATGGTTTCTGTTTTTATGTCATTACGTCACTTCCAAGACAAGCAGAGATGTCAAATGATCAAATAAACCTTCTATGATAATGTTTTAGCCACAGTTTTTAAAACTTATAATTTATTATTTTTATCTTGTGCCCATCTTCGGATGTCAAGAATGTCAAATGAAGCCAAAACTCTGTTCAGAAACTTTGGAACACCTTTGATGTTATAATAATAGCGATAAAAGTGATCAGTGCCATAAAAATATTAGAACCATTCTGGAATTTGTTGCAAGTCAATGAAGATGATGACAGAGACAGTATGTGCAGCACATCGACTGCAATCAGAAGAACCTTGCACTGAAAGTAGCACCCCCTTGTGAGCATTTACTTTGCTACTTGTACCATGGTATTTCTGCACTTTTGTTTAGTCCTACTGAAGAGTTACTGTAGTTTTTTTTTATTTCTAAGGTTTTAACAGCTAATCTTGTTTAAAATGATGGTGTTTTTAAAAGAAAAACTTGTTGAAATATGGGAAATGACAGTAAAAATGTAGCAAATCCATCATGAAAGTGCACAAATGCTATTGAAATTTACCTAGTTAAACGTTTGTTAAGTTGGGCCTTAGGTTTTTATGTTCTATAGGCTGTTCTGTTTAGAAGGTGTTATTCACGACCAGAGGAATCCTGTTATGGCCATACATATTTAAATACACATGTGGAAGGAGATGGTTAATATATACTGCAAACAAAGAAATGCCAGATTATGAACTAAGCAGGCAATGTTTACTAATCCTTCTTTTCCTTCTAAAGTAGGGCTGAAAGGGTTTTCTCTTGGCACATCAGTGCCAGGCCTGAAACTGTGTTGCTGAGTTGCTGTGCGGCTGTGAACTTGCTCTTTTGGCACAGCAGTTGCCTTGTCGTAATAGGGCCCAGGAGCTCTTATAGTATTATCTACTCATGTTCCTGGCAGAAAGCTTAGACTGCTCTGAAAAATACTTTGTGCGTATGAGTTTGAAGGAAGGTTTCTTTTTTTCCTTGGACTTTCTGTTTCAAAGGTTTTTGTTTTCCTTAGGATAGCAGTGCTGTCATAAAATAACAGCCAGTTGTACTGCAATTTTAGTTCTTGTCCTTTTATTGACAGATGAAGTAAAATTGTTTTTTTTTGTAGCATTTAAAGTGGGGTGGAGGATGGAGGTGGCTTTATTTCACAAAGAGGCCTAATGCACATATAACAGAAATTCTATTAAATGTTTATATTTTCGGAGATAACTTTGTAGACATATTTGGAAACATTAGAGACAGTGTTAAAATTTTTTTGGAGGTATTAAAGAATGAACTTGTGCTGGCACTGTGATTTTTGGACAGAATTTGTGATCATTTGTTGTTCAGCATGGAGGTTTCCAGCATTTCCAATGAATTTAATACTTGGTACATGTAGCAAAGATTGGAATAAATCATTAGAATGTGCATGACAAATATTTTTTGTATGCCAAATGTTTTGGAATGACATTGGACACCTGTGCCTTTCAGCATTCACATTTGTTCTTAGACTATTGAATCCGGATGAAATGGTTTCGTGAAATGAGTCTACTCTCTTAGTGTTTATTTTCTGGATCCTCAACAGGTCAGAATCATTAAAAGAATGAGCTTCAGTCTGAGTTTACCTTCAGATGTAAACACCTGCCTTTGATGGAAAAACAAATAAGGATTGTTAGGCATTATTTTATTCTTTGTGTCTTTCTGATGTTTTTTGTTTTGGAAACAGTGGTTCATGCCACAGGTCTACATCATAACATTGTAAACATCAGATCCCAAAAGAATACAGAAGCTAGTGTAAAGAAACTATTCTAAATATTCAAGGCATGTTAAAAATTGATTGTTTTTTTAAGGGTCTTTTGACACATACTGCATTGTTTTTTTTTTCTGCCTCCATAGACTTTCACATTGTTTCCCAAGTTTCCTTAGAAAGTGTAACTGGAAATAACTGATATATTGAAGCCAACAGCTCCAATGGGCATGAAGTCACCAAAGGTATTTTTTTTTAGAATAAGGCCCTTGCTGTTTTCCTTTCTAGTGAAACAAGCTTTATTCCAGTAAACAGCTGGTGAGGCCTCCTGTTCGCCGTTTTTTATAGAAGTCCAGAGTCAAAGCCACCAAGAGTGGCAAAATACATACTCGTTGCCTTCAATGATTCTGAAGAGTTGGAATCTGCTGATAAAGTGTTCTGATAATGGCCTTGTTTTTTTTGGCAGGTCTAGGAGGGCTTGGGTGGTAAAAGTCAAATGAACGCATTACCAACTTCATCACATGCTTTTGCTGCTCCCTGTCTTTGTTGTCTCTGTACACAACAGCCACAATCCTGAGTGGGGAAAAAAAACAAGAATGAATAGGGGGTTTTGTGGACCCACAAAACAAAGCTTTTCTTGGTGCAAATGAAGGAACTGTGCTGGGAAGGGGGTCTACTGTGTTAGATCTTCTGTGTTTATTTTAAAGATTAGTTGCTAGATGATTAGAAGAGAACAACGAAAGAGGATAATTTGGTAGCCCTCAGTGGTTGATGAGACCATACCTGAAAGCTTTTATGCCACCAAGCGAGGAAGCTATAGATTTTGGATAAAAGGCATTTTCATTTTTAACCCTGGTCACAAATTAGCAATACTAGAATTTCTTTACACTCATCTCTTGCCTTTTTTCTGGGTCAGGTTAAATAGTAACTTTGTTCCTGGAAAATTATGCGATTTGTTCTTACCTATGGGGAGCACTGCAGCCCAACACTCTTTGCACTAATTTCTTTTGTAAATGCGTTGGCATGATAATCACCCACAGCACGTAATATATATGAACTGTCAGATGTGGACGAGCAGTAAGAAAAAACATGACTTTTCTCTGAATGCAGGTTTGTTGTTTTCTAGAGATTTGGTTCTAATGAACCTGATACAGCTTGAGAGGTATGTGAAATACACGTCCCTTACTTCTGATGAAATGATTACGCTTTTCTGGAGACTATGAGTTGTTAGACAGTTGAGTTCTGAAGCAGTTGAGGTCATAATTCAGTAACTGTGAAAGCTGATTGCTTATCAGATTGCTGTAGTTAACTATTTGAAGGTAAGTGGAAGTGCCTATGTACTGTTCTCTCTAGGTATTAAAGGCTGTGATCTCTAAGCACATCTGTACTTCGATTTATTGTTAAGCATGGCACAGTGTCGCAGTGGTTAGCATTGCTGCCACAGTGCTGGGGTCCTGGGTTCAGTTCCTGGGTTGCTGTCTGCATGGTGTTTGTATGTTCTCTCCGTGTTTGGGTGGGTTTTCTCCAGGTGCTCTGGTTTCCTCCCACATGCTGGTAGATTAATTTGCTTCAGGGAAAATTGTCCCTGGTTTGAGTTTGTGCGTGTTTGTGTCTTTGTATACCCTGTGATGGGCTTGTGTGGTGTCCAGGGTGCCTTGTGTCCAGCTCCCCCACAACCCTCTATATTGAATAAAGCAGTTATTATTATTAAGTGCTTTTGGGTGGCATTATTGTCTTATAGCAGTGTGTGGAAAGTCATGTCTTGTCAGTGCAGTAGTTTAGAAGGAAACGGTTACATGTTGAAACAAACTACATGTGTGTTTTCATTGTACTTTTCCTAGCTGCTGGTTTTCCGTGTCATTGCTGAGGTATGTGTGATTCAGTGTTAGGGGCTATAAACTTATTATGTTTATGTACTTTTCAGAGGAATTCAGAACACTGGCATACCCTCTGATTTAAGAGACTCAAAATCACTGGTAATAGCCCTGCCTAAACACTTAGTCACTACATCCCTATAATGAACTGCAGAACTGTTCTTCAGCTGTGTATTATTAAATGGGTTTTGTGGGCTTATATTTTTTCTTCTGAGAAATGTTATTTTAGTTTGGGTTCACAGAATAGGAATTGAACAGTCCGACTGTCTTTTAAATAACGATGATTATCAATTGTGTGATAGGTGAACTTATTGAAAGCTGCCCAGACCTCCTTTGCCATCTCGCAGTTTATAAAATAGTTTATAAAATAGTTTATTACTGTAGGTTAAATCTTTGTAAGGTTTCTCCAGAAAACACTGTGACAGGATATTCCTTCCAAATATCTTTTTATTTTGCTTGTGCTAGTATGTACTTTGCTTTCAGAAAGTGGATTACAAAACTACAAAGGAAAGGAGGGCATTGGGCCCATCTAGCCATTTTAAAACAGCCTGAAATTTCTTAAGTGTGATATTCTGTCAGCTAACATTTAAGGAAAATGTAATAGTTATGTAACTTACTTGTATGTGGAAACCCTTGGTTTATACCACATTTTCAAGACTATCTGCTTGAGTGAAAGTGTAGTCAGATTTTCTCAACACTCATTTCATTACAGTATATGGAGTTCTTCATTTGTTTAAAAAATGCAGTAGGTAGGCTGGCTGTGAAAGTCTGGGATGTTGGCAAGGACAGTTGAGCCCCAGAAAGTACCAGTATGGCTTGGTGAACATTCAACATTAGGATAGCAAGTCTTGTAAAGAGTGTTAAATGTGGCAACAATTAAGCAGTACAGGCAGACCATTAAAAGGGTTTGGTTCCTCTTGCTTGTTTAGAAAATAGTGGCTCATTGATCCAAGAATTTAAATTCCCGAAAAGCCCAAATAGTGAGGTATAACTTAGCTGGTTTAAAGCTGCTTGAATTTGTTCTGGACACCACCTGCTGTTTTTTACAGAGGATGCTTTCTAATTAAAGCTTCGTTAAATCGAATTCCTGTGTGATTACACTTGTATACTGTTTGGTTGTTAAACCTCAAGTAGTCCATTGGGCTGGCTTTGTCAGTACCATTCTGTGTTTTAAATAAATGTATCAAGTCCCCTTCTAATATCTTCAGGACTCAATAAAATGCTGTATTTGTTTCTAATTACTGCCTAGGTTAGTTTTTCATTTCCGTACAGTAAATGAAAAAAGAGCCAATGGTGTTGCTGAATAAAATAATCTCAGAGGGAGCAGTATTGGCAGAGATCTGGTTGTCCAAAAGAAGATGCTACTTCGTGTCAGCCAAAGTGAAAGTCATTCTGCAGTGATGTCAGACACGGTGTGGTCACATTTTCCAAAGGTCAGTGGCATACTTTCACGGCCCCGCCCTGGAGAAGCAGATGAGATCCAGATTTGCTGACATTCCGCACCCTGTCTGAGGATGAGTGCTCACACCCTGTTGCTAGACTGGCTGTGTTGGCCCCATGAAACCGTGTGGTTCAGTTTCTTGAACCCCAAAAAATGTACTGCCCTTCCTTTCGTTTTACACTCTCTGCAATGTTGAGCCCTTGGGGGTACAGCCACTCCCTGACTTACAACATGTAAATCAGATATCATGTAAAAGGTTGTGTCTGGCCTCAGGCTTATTCCACATATGGCTTTGTTGGCCAAATGGAAACCATGCTCTTATGTGTCTGTTTTCTGGAATAATCTCCGCCATGTTTTCTCAGTTTTACCCTTTTAGTCCTGCCTGAAAAGTGCTCTGGTGATGTGGAAGTAGCTGGAGTTGTGAAAAGGAGTCATACAACGCTCTGTATGAGTGCAGTTTTATTATTATAGCACAGTATGTTATTGCAATGGTGTAATTTTGGTTTACAACAGTACTGTAATTATAATAATGATAACAGTTGTAAGTATTCATGTACTGTATAAGAGTGCATTCTCCATCCATCCATTTTCTACCCACTTTCTTCCCACTCAGGGTCTTGGGGGAACCGGATCCTATTCTGGAAAGTAATGGGCACAAGGCAGGGCACACCCTGGACAGGATGCCAATCACAGGGCAGAGACAGATGCAAGAACACATACACTTTTCCCAAGAGCCAGTTAACCTACCACTATGTCTTTGGATTGTGGGAGGAAACTGGAGCATCTGGAGGAAAACTTCACACGAACACAGGGAGAACATATAAACGCCACACAGATAGCACCCCAGATCTGAACCTAGGGCCCCAGGGCTACAAGACAGTAATGCCAACCACTGTGCCACCATGCCACCTGTGCATTCTCACTTGTGTAAATTTTGGCTTACCTAAATAAGTACTTATTTGAGTTGAGAAGTATTAACCTGTTAGCATTTGACTGCTGCACTGCTATATACAGCAGCTGCCCAGAAATAACATTAATTGAGGTCCTAAGAAAGAAGAAAAAAGCATAACTCTAAAAGCCAGTGCAGTTGACAGCATTTGGGAATTGAGTTGACTGAAGTGTCAGAGTTCCCTGGCCCAGAAAGTGTGCTTTCCCTCTGTGGTCAGGCTCTGAGCTCTTGTTTTGGAGAGATTGCGGTGATTCATATGTGGATTCCTAAGATTAAGCTACTGTGACTGAGACGCTAGACCTACTTTCCCAGCATGTAGATCTGTTGAAAGAGAGAAGGAGAGAGAACATTGACAGAAACCAATCTATGTCCAAACAATGCCAGTTACCAATCTAGGTAAAGTAAGTGGCTCAAGGGTACAGCAGCATCACCAGCTTGTATTTTGAACACATGACCCTCTGGTCAAAAGTCCAGAGCCCCATACACTGTGCCACGCTGCAACCAATGGGTGGTACATCGAAATTCACTCCTTACTAGCTGCCTTCATGAAGAACGTAAAGTAAATGGACATTATTGTCTATGCTTCTAATTACCACTTTAACAGGCCTGCTAAGTACTGTTTCTTAAGTAAAGGAACAAACTGGCTGCAAAGGAAAAAAGTTAAGGTTAATTTCACAGTGAAAATATAATATTTTCAGTGTGGAATAAAAAACATAATGTTTTGGGCATTCATAACAGTGGAAATTTTGTTGTTTTTTCTATTTTCCAGCATGAAATTAACCTTTACTTTTTCCTTTGCACACTCTGACGTATGTTGAGCTCTCTACTCAAAATAAAATTGTGTAGGTACTGAATTTCTCCAAAAGCCTTTTTCATCACTGAAGCTACATTGCTTCCGATTGTACAGGCCAGGAAATACTGCATTGCTGAGGGTCAAGAGGACACAGTAAAAAAATGTAGGTCCTTTAATTGAGTTATGTCCTGTTTTTGTCTATTTTTTGTTGGTTTGGAACTGAGAATTTAATGCTTTAAGACAATTAAGTTTCTGGGTATGAATATTATATTCTAAATTGTCATTACTCCATTAATAGTGCCTTAAATTTACACAGTGCTGTTGGAAAAAATGGTCTCATAATTTCACTCTAACATTATATCAAAAACAAAAACAGGCCTGTTTGCCTTTCCCTGAATGCTGCAGTTAGAATAACCAGTTTTATAACTACAGTTCCTCTTGCTGTTTCGGCACCGTGTCAGCATTTTTTTTTTATTTTTAAGAAGGAAGGCAAACTATTCATCATTGTCTCTGGAAAAGATAAACCATATGCTGGAAATGTTTCTTTAGCTCCCTCCCTCCCATAATAATGACCTGTTTTAAAATTCAAAACAGGGTTCTTCATCGTCGGAATAGGACAGAGCCAACAGATAAATGGAAATTGCCTTTTTGACTTTTCCCCTTTGGGCTTTTGGTCCTTTATCCAGATACTGCTCAGAGTACAGTTTCTTTTCTCACTCAAATCCTGGGAGTCCGTTTTTATATTCAGAAAAGCCCTGGTGCTGACATGAATGGTTCATTAGCTTACAAACCCTAGTTTCTTCTCCTTGGAGGAACACAACACATTGTATTTTTTATGTCTCACATCACCGCATTCCAGAAGAAAAAGAGTACTCAGACAAAACTTGAGGGTCTTTATCTCCTGCTTCTCTCTCATTAGTGTCTCTACAGTCTTTTGCTGTCACATGCAAACAGCCCCAACTACGCTAATTCAGGCAGAGTTTAGTTACGCACATTGCCTGTGGAAACTTCAGGAAGATGCCATCACAAACAACCAATTACACTCTTCATGGGTTGCCAACCAATTGCCAATAATAATGACAGTGTGGCCTTTGGGTTGGTTATTTTCCACTCGGTTGCAGGGAGTTAAAAGGAAGTGGTTTCCTGAAATTAGCCACACAGTGCCCAGGGAAAGCAAATTAATGTTACTCTGTAAGTATGGTTCAGGGAAAATTCATGAGTGAATTAGATTGGTGTAACTCAGCCTAAAATGTCATGATTTTTAAGAATATTTGAGAAGACAACATATCAGTAACTGGGTAATCGGACAATGTATGCTCAATAATGTGACTATTCTGCATACTTAATTCAAGCCACATTGACCAAAGCATTGCCACCATATTGCCAGAGCTTAGAATCTGGAAGCTAAGCAAGGTTAGGCCTGATCAGTGATAGGAGACCTCTGAAGAAAACCAGGTTGCTGCTGGTGGGCCAGTAGAATTTCAAAACCCACAGCCCTGTATGGTGATCTGGGACAGTGTGCCATGATTCAGATTACACTTGAGTGGTGGATGTAGTGGGTCCTTTGCTACAGTACCCATAGAGTGCTTTGCAATGAACAGAGCTATACAAATGCAAGCAGTAGTGGCAATAATATTTACACGACCTTGCATAACTGCTGGCGCTGCTTGGATTCTGACTTTGATTTTGGCCTGGGCTGCCTTCTGCGTGGCGTTTTTCATGTTGGCGTCGGTCTTCTCTGGTTGCATCAGATTCCTTCCACAGATATGCTGACTAACTGGCATAATTGGTGTCTCTGAATTGTCCCTGTCTGTGCTCCCTGTCATGCCAAGCTGGCAGGGTGTAGTAATTAGGAAGTGTATTTTTATGTGGAGAGTGGCTGTAGGAAGACCACCTGTGTAAAAGTGATTTTCTGATAATGGTTATAGGTGTAGAAAACCTTAAATTTTCCTTAAATAATACTAATGGAAAAACCAGGGGTAATATCACTGTGTGTACTCCTTAGAAACACACAGGGGCCAAAGCAATATTTCACAGCAGTGCGTGGGGTGTCGTGGAATGATTTTTGTTGGATTTTAAGCATGACACTAAGTTTATGTCTGACAGTAGGGGTTGATAGTATATGCCAAGGCCTTGATTCTTTAAGATTTACTGCCAAATCCTGTATACAAACCCCCAAAAAACTTTTAATCTCAGGTCTTAACTTCAGTAATTAAGTGACTGATAAATAACTGGCAACTGATAAATTTAATATATATCTGATAGCCTGCTGTGGCTCAAAAAAGCAGTTTTTAAAAAAAAATACTCCTTCAGGTGTTGAATCAAGATGTTTGGTTAATCTGGGTACCAGTACAGCAACTATGTAATGATTTTTATAACCTTAAATTTATGAATAAGATATTTCAGATGTATATGAAACTTTAGTATATGTAAATTGTATATTGTAAATACATCTTTAAAAAAGTGGCAGCAATTGTGATATAATTTAAAAGGAAAGTACTTCCCTCTATTGGAGGGTGAATGAACCCTGTAGTTATGGGAAAGGTAATTGCATTTCTCGTACTACAAATATGGTGTATTCTGCACATGCACACAGGGTTTAATCACCTCTAGACATCCCAATTTTTAACTTGTTATTGTTAATATAGGACTTAATACCTAGCTTGTCATTGTAAATCTCAAGCTACCTTTGTGCATTGTGTGTAGTTGTTGATAACAGTTCAATTTTAAATATCTTTTTTGTTGTTCAGAGTATATTGGTCTATATTTGTGATATTCTCCTTGTCCTTGACAAAGTCTGTTCCGCAGGATTTCTAGGTAACTTACGATTCAAAGTAAGTAGTAAGAACTAAAATCACTCTGTCTTGTAGACAGGAGTGAACATTATACAACATATACAATAATTATTACCAGACTAGCAGGGTCACAGGAAATAAGGCCAAATCTATTAAAATGATCCTCAGTACTGCATAACACGATGACCTTTAATTTATAGGGATTTTACAAAGTCTCCCCTTTCACCTCCTTGTTTACACCTTTTAGCTGGCGAATTCTAAGGAAAACTCATACCGGCTTTCACCACTTGGTGACACCAGCTGCCTACTGATCTTGTAGAATGTTCAGAATGGGCTGACAGCTGTGTGTTCATAACCAACAAAGTACTTGCAATTGTAGGCCTATCATTTAGTACAGTTACAGGTAAAATTGTTAAATTGGTGTTTATATATCTCTTGGATAAGCCTTTCAGTTTTTGCCTTTTAGCATTAAGTAGCAAAATTAAGCATTATACACTTATTTTCATAGCAGTAACTGACAGTGTGTTTTCTTTTTAATAATAAAGTCTCCAAAGCAGATAGTCTGTTGATTTATGCTTGAGTAAATTCTCTTTAAGCTTTTTAGGATTTTTAATGTTATTGTGAGATTTAAGAACAGATGGTAAAATGCTTCCGTTAATGCTAATGTTAATAGTAATCTTGTATTATTCCCAGCAGTCTTGAGTTTTTAGGATCATCCATATTCTAAACTGTTTGAACCAGTTCAGGGTCACGGGGGAGCTGGAGCCTATCCCAGCAAGCAATGGGTGCAAGGCAGAATACATCCTGGATGGGGTGCCAGTCCATTGCAAGGCAAACATAGACACAAACACACACACCCACACCAAAGCCAGTTTTCCCAGAAAATAATTACCCTTCTAGTACTGTATGTCTTAGGACTGTGGGAGCAAACCCACACAGACACTGGGTGAGGATATAAATTCCACACAGAAAGCACCCACCCCAGGGCTGTAAGCCAGCAATGCTAACCATTGTGTCCCTGTGCCACTTATTTTTAGGACCATGTATCAGAAAAGTTTGTATGAAATAACATTCAACTATTTGTGCCTGTACAGTAGGTGAATTGAAAAAAGAGACAGACATGACAAAGGCATAAGGAGCTGGTGAAGAAAATGGGGAGCTGTTGTGTGGGTAGAAAACAGGAGCTGGACTTTGTGTTAGTTAAGAACAAAGGTACTCAGTGGAGCACTGCCTTTGAATAATAATAATAATACAACGGGATTCATTGTCACACAGCTGGCTTTGGAATTTCTTAGAACACAATGTGTGTTTAAAGGTGGAGAGACAAGTATTGTGACACAGCCTGTGCTGCAGGTTAGAAAGACACATCTTTGTAGTTTTCAATCCCCAATTTGTAGGTAAAAGCTGAAAAATGAAAGAAAGTGTTGGCATTTTTGTGGAAGCAAGTATTCAGAATTCTTGCTTCCATTCATTTTGTGGTGTTCTGCTCAGCTGTTTCACAGACAAGATCCTGGAAGTTCACTGTCAATTTTAGTATTTGTTTCGAAGTGTTCTTTAACAGAAGCTCGATGAGAATGCTGGCGAAGAATACTGTATATTAGTGGATATACAACATTTTGGAGAGGCAGGAATGATGGGAGAAGTGGAGATGTAGCTCTGTAAATAAAAATGAACATTCAGCCATAGGAAAAAAAAAAACCTAGAGGAATCAATGTGGGTCACAATTAGAAAAAAAAATCAAAAGCCATATTGTTAGAATCATGATACTAGTTATCAAATTCAGTTATTAATTCTAATGCAGGCATATACAGTATAATGAAATCATACATGTATGGAAAGGAATATTTTATCATGGTAGATTTTAATTTTCCTTATAGATCAGTAAGAACCTTATAGATATTAGCAGCTGAAACTGAAATGGCATATGTGGTTAATGACTGCTTTCATACTTTGTCAAAGCGTACTTAGTTTGTCAGAGCACCTACTAGAGGGAATGCCCTTATTGATCCAGTGGTTTTTAACAAAGAAGATACAGTGAGAATAGCAAAGGTAAGAGAAACATTATGGAACTGTGATCATAATATGGTCTGCTTTGAAGAATATTGTAAAAATGTACTACTTGAGACCAAAACAAAGTTTGTAATTTCAGTGGAGCAGACTAAGAGACACGTGGAATCAGTAAGGAACTGATAGCAAAATTTTAAAGGCATTCTAATGGAAGCACAGAGTAGAAAGTAGCAACCCAAATGGTTTATTAAATTGTTTACAAATTAATTTAAGGAGAAAGCCTTTATGAAATAAAGAAAAGCACTCAAGTAAATATGTGAAGTACAATAAATAAGAAGACCAGGTAAAAAAAACTTAACATTGGAAGCTGAAATAATAATGTAAGTTTTGTTTTCAGTAATACAACAGCAAAATAATAGTAAATGATGGTGTTTAGTAGTACAGATAATAATGGGGATCTGTTTATGATGAAAAAGATTTGATGAATGTTTTAAATGATTTTTAATCAAGTGTTTACCAAGAAAGAAATCAACAACATTCCTCTAGGTGAACAAGGATTTGTATTAAATAGTATTGCAGTATCTGTGGTTAACACATATCCAGGACCTGGTGATATTCTGCCAGTTGTACTTAAGGAAATGAAGTGTGATCCAGTTGTTGACAAAACCCTTCTAGCAGTCACACATAACTGGGGTAATACCCATTGGTTTGAAAACTGATAACACCCATCCATAAAAAAGTTACCAAATCAAACCACATAATTATGTAGACGTCTTCTATCACATGTAGGATTATGAAACTTCTAACAAAACTCTGGGATCATGTGTATGACAACAAGATTCTAGAGCATGGTCAACAGATTTGGAAAGGAAAAATGTTGTGTCATTAGTTTTTTTGGAATCCATTAACACCATTTCAAACAGTGTTGGCCGTTTGTAGTAATGGTATAAATGATACAGTAGCCATGTCAATTCCTCTTGCTCTTGTTGTATATTTTTTATGTTGTATTAGGTTGACAAACAACCCTTCAGCAGAACAAAAAGAATATGACTTCCTGCAAAGACAGTAAGCAGTACACTGAATGACATATTTAAACACTATCTTTGTTAAAATGCTATTATTTGATGCTTTTGTGCTTGACATTCCTTAAATGGAAATGTCCTTTCAAGTGATTAAAAAATAAGAACATTTTTTTATGCAGTTCAGGTGGGTAGCTGCGTCAGCATGCGTAGGCTGCAAAGGAACAAGTAACAGGTTTATTCCGTGCTGAAAAGAGAAGAAAGAAAACATGTTTTGGCTGTGGAGCCTTCTTCAGGTGTGAGCACATTTTTTTAATGCTACAAGCCATTTTTACGCATGAAGACCTTAAGTGAATTTATGGCGCTGGATTGGTATGAAGTACCCTGAAAGCGACAAGACTTTCTGCGAGGTGTGTCAGAGTCCTTATTCTTGGTCCATTTCTTTCAGTTCTTCTTCAGCAGCACATTGCTATGGTCCAGTCCAAAGCAGTAGACCCCAGGGATGTATCTTGTGTTTGTTGCCATGGATACTTCGGCAGAGATGCTTTGTCCTGCCTTCACACTTCACATTAGTTTGCAGCTGCAGAATAAAAGAGAGGTGTAACCTCATTTTCTCTTCCTGGGGAGGATCTAGGTTCAAAGTGACAGGGGTGGTTTTGCACAGACGGGGCTGACAGGAGAGGTCAGTCTGCTCCCACCTCCCGCTCTCTGATTGACAGATCTGAGGGAAGGCAGAGCTCTTTGAAGGCTGACCAGTGGTGACATCAACACTGAATACATTAGCACTACTGGCACCTCATAGGCAACAACGGATCAGCCCTGGCAAGTTTGTGTTTTTATGTGAAGAGTTGACAGGCACGGGATGAGCAGGGCATGGAGACGAAGATCTGCTCTGTGCTAAGGCTCCCAGCTCTCATCGCCTGCAGGCTAGGTACAAGCCCTCAAAAACACAGTTCTCTGGAACTCCCTCACTGGTCTGTAGCATTGTAGCTACAGAGAAGTATTGGAGTGCACATGCATGCAAGACACAGGGCAATTTCACACTTAATTCCTGTGTTTGGCATTGTGTTCATATAAGAACAGTTCATACAAGCAGGTAAAAATGTTAGTGTGCTGTATGATTTTACCCTTGTCCCCTGTCCAACTCAGTACAGTATATGTTGTGATGAAAGTGCCTTTTGGTGCCTTGGAAATTGGTGTAAATACAATGTTTTTTTTGTATGTTGAATTTATAAATTAATTAACAACTTGAGTGCGAAACGGCATATAGCAAGGCAATTTATAAGGGGGGTCACCTGTACTGCTAAGGAAGGTTCTTGTCGGTTGTGCTCCTCACCAAACCCAAGAGAGCAGAGCCAGATAAAAGAGTCTGATATCTGCCTTGAACCCCTTAGCGGGTAATTGGAAGATTTTATTAAAATTACAAGGCTGGGTCAGAGCGCTGTGACCTTGATGTGAAGACCACAGCCTTTTCCACCAAGGCAGATATAGACAGAGCCTGCTGGGACTTGGAGCTTTGTAGTCTTCCAACTCCCGAATATGTATGAAAACAAAGTGCATTTTTTCCCCTCTAAATTCAGTCAACATATGGTCAAATATCTCACAAATTAATGCTCCAAACACAAGATGAATTTTATGTCTAAAATGCTGCCCCCACAAAAATAAATTGTTTTCCTAAGTAAATTCCAAAATGTTAGTCATAAATGCAGATCTGAGATCAAAAATTTCAAAAGGGACAGCCCTCAAAGTGAAATTTAATAATGTGCAGCTCAAGCGAGCTGCCTATTGATGGGAAAACATGAAAGGAAAACTTGCTTCATAGTCAGAAGAAGCTGTTTTTCTAGTTGGTATAAAAAAGGATGCTTCAGTACCTGGTCTTTCTGACCCCAGTGTTGTGCACACTTTAATTGGAACCCCGATATAACTAATGAAACACTAATTGGACACAACTGTTTTTGGACCTGCAGCTGCATGAGGTGTGAAATGTGGTTATTTTCAATGAATTCAAAAATTGCAGCTTTGTAGGAACAGAAATTTAAATTTAAAAACATTATCAATTAGTTTAGCTGAGGACTCAGTTAAGCAAGAGTACAGCTGGAATGAAACCAGTAGATACTGATGGTTTGAAGTCATCTCTTAAAGGTATATGAGTCACCTGGTTTTGTTTTGCGTGTCCATTAGAAGTTTGTTAGCCCTGGATAGCCCTGTTTTACTGCTCACATAGAGACTTGTGATATAATTACTTTCCACAACAACATGTACAGTCCATTAGAAGTCAGGATAATGTTTTTGAAAAGACTGTTTTCTGGCTATAGACTACTACACTTCATAAGTCCTGTCTTGTTTCACTGCTGGTTTTTCTTGAATTCATTACATAACCTTTTATCCCTGCCATCTGATGAATGGTGTGATGGAAGATGAAGTGGGATTATAATACCTGTTATTGGTCTTGCAGATGCTAGGGAGCAGACTGTAAGGGAACCGTGGTCTTAATTAGAGACCCAGGGCTGAGACTGCTGTCAGCTCTGCTGATGAACAGTCTTTCAGGATGTGATGGGCACAGCTATTTAAGTCCGTTCATACATAAACATGTGTTTTTTTTTTCCTTGCTGTGTCTGCTGTGGTTTTTGATTCGCTGTCACTTTTGCTGGTAATAGGAAAGATTTTTTTGTCCTTTCCCACCAACCAGTACGTGTGGTGACCCAGGTGGAGTCTTTGTGCGAGTGACTGGTGAAGAATTTCCAGAGAAGCAGTGTTGACAGAACAGTTTGTTAAATACAGAGCGGCCTGCTAACTCCCTGTTACCTGGCAAGTATGTTTGTAGAATAGCCAGAGGCAACTGTGTAGACTTTAGAGAGTGAGAGATCTGGATGGGGGGGGTGTTCAGCTGCCACAGCTGACAAGAGCTGGGTTTTTCAAAGAGTTAGACAGCTTAAATTTCAATTCTATTACTGATTTATCTTTAAGCTGCCAACACTGGTGGGTCACTCGTTTCTCTTTCCTTTTTAAAAGGACATTGGATTCAGCTTTCTGGTAGTGAAGATAAGGATGTTCTTAATAGTGTTTAGTGAGCATGGATTTCCATTTGTGTGTTCCTGAACTGCTGGCAGCGCTGAATGAAAACCTCAAAATACATTTGAGTTCCACAAAAAAGTGGTTGAGATGCCCCCTGCAAAAAATCCCCAACGTGTACAGTTTTTCTCATTAATATACTTGTTTTTCTCCTGTCAGGTTTAATACTCTCTTGTTACTTACAAGTTTGCACCCAGGTGTCTCTCTTGTAATCACAAACGTGTTTGATTGCCTGACAGGGGAGGGAGACATCTAATGATAAGCAGGGAGAAATCACTCTTGCCAAGTTATCTGTCTTGCTTTTAGCAGTTCGACCCCTTCTTCTCAAGTGCCAGTACTCACAGGCTGCCATGCTTAATGAGCTTGGAAGGACCAAGTATGAGCCCATGGGGCAGTTGTCATTGGCCATATCCCATTTACAGAGGCGCTGTCACATACCGGCTAATGACAGGTTTTAGGGGCTGGGCTTGACAACAGAGGATTAAGGACAGTTTCCCCAGGCCTCACTGCCACTAAAGAGCATTCATGAAGCAAGGAAAACTCCAGCTCGAGTCTGGGCATTATGGAAGTCTAGGACACATAATCTTTGAAGGTAATATTGTAATTTTAATGTAGAAGGAAATACAAGCTAATGTAACTAAGATGGCAGTGAGCACACTGTTGGAAGGCAGGGCAGTATCAGGCAAGGAGGACATATTAAACTGGCATTTGATTTATTCCCATGTTGTGTGCATGATTTTTATTAAAAAAAATGTTTTATAAAAACTTTAATTATACCAACTCAGCTTGAAATGGTCAGAAATTTCAGGGCTCATCTTGACAGATCAGGGCCTGCCTTGCAGCATGGGCAGAAGGAGGACCTGCAGACATGCTCCTCTGGCATGCCACCCATTGTCCGTCACAAGCTCTGTAGAGCCTTCCGGGAGCCGCTGTTGCTCTGAAAGCCAGGAGGATCTCTAATCTGATCGATGCCCACCATATCAGGGCAGTGCTCAGCCAACTACACATCCTGATCAAAGTCTGGTCCATGAACAGCGTAGCTGATGTTAAGAGGCTTCTCTGATGCAGTGAAACATGAACCATGCAACACATAAGTGACAAGTGCATTTAAGACTGAACAGGTGACGGTTTTATACACAAAGTGTGGTGGGAGAATGGAACAAGCTGCTCAGCTTTGTTATTAAAGCTGATACTGTCTTTCTTCGAGAAATGGTGATACAAGAGCCCTAGATAAATTAGCAACCAAATGGTTCAAATTGTAACCCCTTGTTTATAATCTTATACTACTATACAGGTTGTAAAAAACTACACTGTGTTTTTACACATGGGTTTTGAGAGGCATTACCATTTGTGCTGGGAGAGAGACTGTGTGGGAAACGGTAGTCTCGAGATAATGGATGCACCAGCGCTGATGCCTTTCTGTCAGAAGGTCGAATGTCTGAGCAACTACTGGGGGCACGTAGTGACTGTTAGGCTGATTTGATTGACAGACTTTCTTTCACAGTGATGTCAGCCTTCCCAGAGAACTTTGTGAGCTATTGGCCAGAAAAAAAAAAGACTTATCCTTCAGGGGCTTAGGAGCTGTAAACAGAGTGGGCACACAGACACTGTCAGCTTTGCAAATGGACATCGGTGCTCTGTTTGAACCTGAACGTGAAGAAAGTACTGTCTCTCCTATGCATTAATGGTCTAATCGTGCGTGTCATGTTTGGAAGCAGAGTTCTGTTTTTTTCCTACACAGGCTTTCTTTCTCTACTATTCTGAGAAATCCTACAGCATGCAATGAATTATCAATCAGCCTGACAGTAGATGTGCTGCAAAAACTTGAAGAGAAATAGATCACACACTCCTTGTAAATTCTAATCAATATGATTAGTCCGTGTTGTATAATACTTTATGAAGCATAATATAGAGTAGGACATGTGTTTTACAGCCTATCCCTGTGTCTTAACTTGTGCTGAAATATAGCCTTGTGCATTGTTACTTTTAGATTTGCTTTTGTCAGTAGATGGAAACTGTGTTCCCTTAGTTCCCTATCTGAAATTTTGCTGTTGTCAGTTGCACTGTGCTCCTTAAACAGTGAAAATTGAGTGGTTGTTTACACCTTGAAAGAGCTGACCACTTGGAATTGAAATCAATAACTTGTCAAATTTATTTTTGAGTTTTTTTGCTAGGAGGCTCATTAGTGACACTTCATTCTGTTTGTATTTCAAAGGAGACCTGTTAACAGTGACTAACTTGGACCCAGGATCACTCAAAGCTTTGATCCGCCTTGTCTGTAGTAATATACTGTGTTCATAGTAGTGTGTTACCATTAGGCCTGGTTGAAAGAGAGCTCAGAACCAAACAAAAAAATTCACCTGTAATAATAGGTTTTAATAAGACATTTCATTGCCAGCAACTACTGCTGCATGCCGTATTGTTGTGCATTTGATAAATAAACTTTGACTTGACTTGAATAAGAAACTTGCATTGATAGAGCAGTGTTAATACATCTATATTCCATTCCTAAGTATTTTAAAATACTTTTTTAAATAGTTTTTTTTTAAAAAAGATGTGGGTCTGTCACTGTCAGGTATTTCTCCCTTCAGTTTTGTTCTATTCAATAAGTGACAGATTCTGATTCCATTTCGATTCTTTTTTTGGTTCATTTACTGTTAATTCTTAAAGGCAATATAACCTGTTAGTGGGTTACTCTCAGTAGTGCCTAATGGCAATTTAATAAATATGCCAATTTACATTATACAGGACTGAGGCTCTGGGTTCAATTCTAGACATGGGGTGCTATCGGCATATAGTGTTTGTATGTTCTCCTAATGCTCGTGTTGGTTTCCTCTGGGTGCTCTGGTTTCCTCCCAGAGTCCAAAGACATACTGGTAAGTTATGTCACTTCTGGGAAAATTGTGACCCTGTATTAGATGAAGTGGTTAGAAAATGGATGAATGGATGGACAGTCAAAGACAAAGATTTTCATCCTATGGTCTGGTTGATGTAGATGTTTGTCAGTACGTGCTATGTAGAAATACTAGACTATGAATTGAATCATCCACCTAATTCATATATACCCTCCTCTTCTTCAAAGAACTTGTGCAAGTCTTTGCTGTGTAGTCCTATATTGTTGCATCCAGCAGTTCTTACTTTTATTCCTGTTATTCCTGTGTCCTGTGTTTACCCCCCAAAAACTGATGGGGATGTATTCCAGGAAACTATGACAACAAAGCACAATTATCATAGTGCTAAAATTCATGTAAAACAATATAAAATCATGTAAATTTCAAAACGTAACAGACCATTGAGATGAGGTCACATGGAAATAAGTAGCATTTACTATTGTGATACCAACCCTACACTGGTAACAGCAGGTGTGTGAATGACCAAGTGAAGAGCCTACAGGTATTCTGTAGCAGGAATTTGTCTAGTACTGCACAAGACAAGTCATGTTTTTGCATTTTGAAACTAAAGTCTCTCTATTTTAATGCATTTTTGGCAGCGCAGACATGTGTTTTCCCTGTGTCTGTGTCATGTGTGAAGCTGTGCCCCTATCAATGAATTCATTGTTACATCTCATCAGAGTGTGTATACTTCACTTCCCTGTGAATGAGATGTATAGCCACCTGGTACTGATTGACCTCATCTGGCCCAACAGTGCTCTGGACTTGCCTCATCCTGCTGTCCTGGTTTCTGACCACACGGGGCTCACCAAGTGGTGAAGCTTTTACCCTGCCCATGATCGGCTTGTATTAACAGCACAGAACAACGTTTTCGCAGTGTCCTTCAAAGCATTTCCTGCTTGTTTGGTAGTTAATTTGCGAGTGGAAATGAAGGTGAAATAAATTGTTTGCAAAGCAAAAGGCATTTAACACAAATGCCTGAGATGAACTGACAGTATTCTTTAGATTTCCACTACTAAGGAATCTTACTCTGTACTGTAAAAAGCATTGTCGGTCACTGCCAGTGTCTGGGAGACCCTCACTGTGTTTACTCTTTACATAAGCATGTTCTTTGCTGTCAGTGATACATGTGCATGTAGTTGTTCATGGTGCCTTGCTATTGAATGTGCTCTTATTTCTATATTGTAGTGTGATGAGAGTACTTACTCAATGTGATATTGAACACCCATGGTTCTACTTGTGAAGGGTCAATGTTGATTCTTGCTGCTGATTAATTTATTTCTATTAGACTTGTGCATTTACAGTAGACGTCCAACAGATTATAACGGTAATTAACAATTGTCAGTACTTAAACTACTAAGACATTAAACTATGTTCTGTAGCAGTTCAAAATGACTTATTTCTGCTATTTCATCAAGATGTTAATTGTGCAACTCCATGTTCTGTTGTGAAATATGTCCACCATAGTGCTTATAGTAATTCCCCAAAGAAAGGAAACGTAACTCCTCATGACCAGAGAATTCATGGAATAATAGACTGATTACAACAGATTCGAAAGCAATGAAAAATGCTTGTATGGTTTCAAAATTACTTCAGTTAATACTGGTGTGAAACAGACAATTATATCGGTGTGGGTGTCTGATGTAAACATTGTTTTTGAGTATAACCTCTGGAAGATTAAGCTGTTCTCTCTGGATGAAAGGGATATTTCACAACTTACTTTGCCAGAAAGAGATGATAAGATGCTAGAGGTGCTTTGTCACTTCTGGAGGGGATGTTTCATTATTAGAGGGTCCCCAATTATTTTTTAGACTTGGATTAGTTTGCCTGCAGCGACGGCTGATCAGTGGTGCTTAATCCTCTTGAGGGCTGAGAATACACAGGCGGCAGCAGCCCTGTGAAATAAATTACTTCTGTGGTGGTTAGCGGCATGTTTCTGTGCATTTCTCTACGTTTCATGTAGTACTGCCTTAGTGTTTATCAACAGCCTTTGACAGGAATGCAGCCTTGTCTTTTTAACCTCAGAGTGAGTCCCCAGAGAAAAGCCTGTCACATTTCAAAGGAACTTCAGGCTTTAAGTGATGTGAGGTGCTGCAGGATTCAGGATGAAAATGAACCAGAGTTCCTGCTTTAGAAATGGTGTCAACCGAAATGAAAACAAATACAAGAAAAAGTAAGAGATGTTGAGTAGAAAAGGCTATGTTCTCAACTTCAACTTGCAAGTTATGTCGACAATGCTAATCCTATAGATTAAAGATATGAAACAAATGCAGTTTTAATGTCTAGTGTCTCTCACTATACAGCTGGGAAAAAGTTCACATTTTTTTGTACTAATTAGCTCCGGATCATTTTTTGATTTTTACCCTGTAATAGGTGATTTAATACTGTCTCATTCACTTTTTATGAGCTCATGAATAGGTTGTGCTGATGTTTTTGGTGCACCGGGCTCAGTTTATAGCTAAAAAGTAGTCACTCTGAACTAAAGTGTTAATGTGGAAGGAAGGTCAGAAAGTTCCAAGAACACAGAAAGTTATTACCACAAGCTACCAACAGCAGCAGAAACAGAGAAAGTTCAATTCGTTACATCTCCATTTAATGAAGAATTACCCTTGTAAGATGGCCTCTATATTGTCCAGGTATGTGCTTGCTCATTTGTCAAAAAGATTTCAGAGCTACATAAAGAAAATTACTTGATACAAAAAGTATACCACAAATCCTTTGAGACTCCACTGAAGGAACAAGGATGAGGCACTCTGTATTGTATGGAATAGAAACCATCTTTTAAATCCCATGAGCTGACAATCATTTGCCATTAAAGCATTTTAGAAGCAACCATAAATGCTTTTTAGTCCCATAAGGAATTACTGTGGTAAACAGAAAGGGCTAACTCTCTACCCAGTGTTACACAGTAACTGTTATTGTATTGAATGTTAAAGCAAGTTTTTCAACTTTTTCTCCTGTTTTATTTCAAATTCACCATCCCTTTGCTTCCATTTATGTGCTCTTGGTTTATGTTTCACTGTTGATTCCAAAGAAATGCATGGGCTTAATTGTGTAAATGACTTTGAGAATTTTAGATATGTGATATAGATCTTTTGTCAGTGTAGGGCATTCCTTTAGGCCTGGGGATTTGTCTGGTTGATATTGTCGAGGTTTCAGAAGAGAATTTTTTTTTCTCAGAAGTGTTTATTCTAAATAACGTCAGTGCTTTTAATATATCCTCACATTTGGTTTGCTAGTTTATTGCTTTGCCTAGAAAATGTCAATTATGTGTCAATGTACAGTAAGTACATAAGTCTTTTTCATAAGCAGTTTTAAAGCTTCCGGTTGTGTCTATAATGTATCTTTTCTATTCTGCACTTGTCTATATTAAACGTCATCTGCCAATCTTTTGCCTAGTCTTGAAAGCCAATTAAGACTTTTTGAATATCCTTTGCAGCTTCTACAGTAATGTTCCTGTTTTGGTATCTGTGAAATATACTAGTTTACTACAGTAAGTACGCCAGAATGTAGATAATTGAATCGAAATTAGGAAGAACAGTGTCTAGAGTCCTGTGGTATTCCACTAATTACGGAAACGCAACGTTTCGCCCGAAACGTGTTTCTTTTCTTTTCAGCATGGAATAAAACCGTTACCTGTTCCTTTGCAGTCTACGCATGCTGACACGCTACCTACTTGAACTACTTCTATTAATTACTGTACATCTTCCCAATGAGAGCATGGAAGCCTAATCTGTACACTTCCGATCAATTAACCAGTTCGTAATACAAATACACGCCTGTTCTTGAACGCCTACCATCTGCAATTTCATAATTCAATAAAGTTTTATGAGGAACATCATGGAAAGGCTTCTGAAAATCTAAATAATTTGCATCTTGTTTACATCCTTACTTCCTTTTGTTCATAGAACTCTTAACAAATTAGTTAAACAAGACCCACTTTTTTTAGCCCTATTATAACTATCATAAAGCATCTTACATATTTTGGCTTATCTTAGATAATTAAATTTAAAGTGATGTTCAGTGAGAAATTTCCAAACTTTTCAGCAGCTATTAAGAGGCTCAAGAACATCAACCAGTCTTGTATTTTATTAGCAATCAAAAACATAGTCTGAGTAAAGGCAGTCTGTAAATGTCTGCAAATAATGTCTTAAAGGTTTGTGAATTGATGGTTTTACGAAACTATAACAATAAAAAATGATGGTAAACTTTAGCAGTACATTCCAAAGGACGCCCCTGAAATTTAATTGGACAGTGCTACCTGTGGGTTTTCATCCTGAAATGATTGCTTACATAAATCTTTGGTATTTTGGATGCAGTCTGTGTTGTGCACAGTCTTGTTTTCTGCTGTGCAGCTGACTTGTTTTCTAATTTTGAAGACCGCTTCAGTAACAACTGGAGAGCTAGCAGTCCAATTATCTCTGAGATGAATCAAAGAAGGCTTTCAACATGAGCTTTCCTGCAATTTACTCACTTTCTTTGGTAAGACTTGAAGCCTCTTCTTAACACTCATCTTTTGGCTTCTGTGCAACTCACCGAAGCTCAGCAAAACAGACTTTTGTTTTGGTCTGTAACATGTTCCAGTTGAGTCCCAGAGACACTAAATTAAACTAGTTGACAACTAATTTAATAATCCTAAGTAATAGTACAATATTTATTTTTATTTAGGAAAAAATAAGTATTTTGAGTATTAATTGTAGACCATTTTAACCATTTTATTTTATGAACATTAAGGTTGACAATACTTTAAAAAATCAAGGAAAAATACTTTTATTTATATTTTCTTTTTATTGAATTTCATTTTTTAAATTTCATTTGATATTTGGCATCAGTAAAAACTTATTCTATATATATTCTATACGTTTAATGCAAACTAAAACATGAAACATGGTTCTTAGGTCCTGTCCCAAAGAATTATAATCTGCAACAATATGCAAAGAAAGTAGACATCTAAAATGGCTTCACATATTAATGGAAAGGCGTTAGGCACTTAAAGGGACCTTTTCATTCTTGTGGTATTCTAGTGATGATAGAATAGCCAGTCACTTGTTTTTCCTGATCGATCCGTTTTTTCATCCACATTCTAACTGCTTCATTCTGGCAAGCCAAGGGGTCAAGGTTTGACCATCCTTGGACAGGACGCCAGTCCTTCACAGGGCACACACAGACACAAACATGCACACTCACATCAGAAGCCAATTGACCTAGCAGAATGTCTTTGGACTGTGGGATGAACCCAGAGGAAACCCAAGCAAACATGGGGAGAACATACAAACTCCACAGAGGAAGCATCCCATGTCTAGAATTGAAAGGCCCTGAGCCAGAAGGCAGCAATGCTAACCACTGGACCAATGTGCTGCCCTTGTTATTTGTAATCTGGAACTGTTAATCAGTAATACTGTTGGTAGTTAAAGGATGACCCTAGAATTAGGGTTTATAAGTTTGAAAAGCACGCTATTGAGGAATGAGGTGAAGCCTCTTAGAAAGTTATACTTCAGAAAAATGTTGAACATACTGTAATATAAAAGGCACAAAACTAAATTTAAGGGTAGGAAAATATCATCTAATGGTTTAACAGAATAATTTAATTAAAAAACAGAAGTAAGAGAGCAGTCTCCCAAGATTTAAAGACAGAAAAAGAGTCCATCATGCTGGAAGAGCAACTGAAAATAAGACATTAGAATTGTCAAGAGAGCGACAACTCAGGCTAAAAATAATGCAGCTTTAAATGTTTAAGTAAAGAGTTTTGGAAGATAATATTAGATTTTTCCTAGAAGATGGTATATTGTATGAAGTAATGTGCTCAATTAATATTATATGCAGGTTTTTACAAAAGAATGTTTAAAAAATATCCATCAATCATTTTTCTAACTGCATTTTCCAATTTAGTGTCTCAGGGGAACCGAAGCCTATCCCAGCAAGAATCAGGCACAAAGTACATCCTGGAGGGGACACCAGTCCATCACAGGCTAGACACAAAGATACTTGTACCTAGGACCAATTTTCCCAGAAGCCAATTAACCTACTAGTATGTCTTTGGACTGTGGGAGGCAACTGGAGCACCCAAAGGAAACCCACACAAACACAGGGAGAGTATGCAGACTCCACCTCAGGTGCAGGATTAAACCCAGGGCTAAAGCACTGTGAGGCAGTAATGTTAATCTCTGCACCACTGTGCTTCCCATTTTGAAAACATGCTCCAGGTTGATTCTAGCATAACTGACAAAGTGGTACTAAAGGGACCAGACCATCTTAAAAACGAAGCTACTTTTTAATCACACTTAAGGAACTGAGGGATGATAATCATAGTCACCAAGGGTGGGAGCTATACATACGTATTAAAGAGTTGCAAACATAACACCCTTTCATAAAAAGGAAGACAACACTGAACAAGGAAATTATAGACAAGTTTGATTGTGAACGTTTCAGAACTAACATTATTATTAGTTTGGAGGCAAAGGCCAGGTGGCAGGTCTTGTTTGGACGAATAATACCGCTGCACATCCTCGGTGCAGTCAAGGAATAGACATAGAAAACATGGATTACTGTATTTCTTTATAGCTTTCCTTATAGTTAAACATCATCATCGTCTTCATCATCATCAGTTTCTAATCTCTTACTCCTGGTGAGGGTCGCAGAGGAAAAGCTGAGGAGATCTTTCCCCAGCAACAGTCTTTGGGTACTTCCAGGTATTCCCAGGTGAGAAGGGAGATAGAATCCCTTCAGTGTGTACTGGGTCTGCACTGGGATCTCTTCCCAGTGGGAAGTGCCCAGTATACCTCGCCTGGGGTGTATCCTTTCCAGATGCCTGCACCACCTCAAACTGCCTCCTCTAGATCTGGATGAGCAGTGACTCTACTCCAAGGTCCTCTGGGACAGCCGAGCTCCTCACCTTGTCATGGAAAGTCAGCCCAGCAGCCCTGGGCAGACTATGCAGAAACCTAATTTCTGTTGTACCCACCATTTCATTCTTTTGGTCATTACTCAAAGCTCATGACCATTAGCAAGGAAAGTAATAGGTTGAGCAGAACACCAAAAGCTTGGTCTAAATACTCAGCCACTACTTCACCATGGTTTGGTACAGTGTCCGTATTTCTGCAGCTGCTGCACAAATCTGCTCACGTCAATCGCACGATCCCCTCTGTTAAATCAGACCCATTCAAAATGGGTGTCGGACTCCCCAAAGGGTGCGTCTTGTCTCCTCTCCTGTTCATGGACACGATATGGAGATGCAGCCGTGGCTTGTAGTGGATCCAAGTCATGCATCCGAGGTTTGCATCTCTGGTGTTTGCTGATGGTGTTGTCCTCTTTACCTCGTTGATTGTGATCTCTGTCACACATTGGAGAGGTACACAGCTGAGTGTGAAGCGGTTGAGATGAGGGTCAGCACCTCCAAATCTGAGGTCATTGTCCTCTCCCATGAGAGAACAGAAAAGAGTGGGTTGCTCTCTCCAGGTGAGGGAGGAACAGCTGCCCCAAGTGGAGGAGTGTAAATAGCTCAGGGTCTTGTTTACGGGTGGACATTGAGGGGATTGACCAGCCGATTAGTGAGGCAACTGTAGCAATGCGGACACTGTACCGAACCCTGGTGGTGAAGCGGGAGCTGAGTTTTCAGATGAAGCTCTCAGTTTTCCGGTCGATCTACAGTACGTCCCTATCCTCACCTACCCAAAGGTTGAGAGCTTTGGATAGTTACAAATGTAAAATGGAATTCGAAAGTTTTATTACATAGCTAAGTCATCACCGTCTTACTGCAGGTCTTCTTGAAAATGGCTACTATTCACGTAGGACTAGATGCCTCTTTTGGTGGAGAAAGTGATTGATTTGAGCTGCAGGGTAGGATTATAGCATGTGATTCATTTCACATATTGAGTGGTAAAATGTAATATTACTGTATATGATAATACATTGTGCCTTGTTTGTTGCACTATTCTTTACCCCCTTCTTTGTTACGTTCTTTAATGTTCTTCATGTTAGGAATTCCAGATTCCTGGTTGCATTCTGGTTGCACTGCTCTTGCTGCCATACGCCTGAAACTAAACTGTCTCTCCTGCATTATGATTTTGCACTGCTGGACACTTTTTCTTACTGCTTCTTAGTCTTTCAGAGGTAGATCTGACAAACGCTCTCACAGAGGGGAATAAGCAGCAGCTGGGGGTTCCAGATTGCACATTGTCACCTCTGTTGACAGAGCGTTTGAGTTTATCCATATGGTGGCTCTTTTTGGGAGGGGGGGATGCTTTGTGATTTAAATTGATGCAGGAAGTTAACTTGTTCTAAGTGAATATAAACCATGATATACTCTGCACTCTATTCCTTGAATTTAAAAGAACTGTAATTTATTGACGTATATAAAAATAAGGTAAATTAGGGGATATTAATCCTTCTACTATGTACTCCTTCCTGGTTGGTTTCTCTAATAGTGGGACTTACAAATACAATGACAGGATATCAGGCTAGCATGATACTATGCTTCAAGATTGACACGGGGAAATAAATTTACTGTAATGATATACAACAATGTAAACAGGGATAATCACAATAATTGAAAGGCAATAGTGCTTCTTAACAAGTGAGAAACAGTGTAGGATTGAAGAAGAAAGAAAAAACCCTCAAGTGACAAAACATTTCTGGAGAGAGCAGCTTGAAAAGGCATACCCCTGAACATAAGAGAGTGATAGGGACAGCAATTAGTCTGTGTATCTTCTGAGCAGGCTGCTTAGAGCCTGTCAGAGCTTTGGCACGTAGAAGACTAAATACCATCTGCTGACAACTTCACTTTTCATGAAAGCAGCTCAGCGTAGACGGTTTTCTTTACTCCTCCCTCAAAAAAAATAGGGAAGAAGGAACAACTTCTTTAAATGGCAGCATTCGAAGTTTGTCTTTTAAACATTTACTTCAGCATGACTTTTAGCTCTTCCCTCTCTTAAAAAAGGGTCGACAATGTTACAGGTGTGTTGAAATGATTTGCAATCTTCGTCTTTGCTCCCTGTCTTAAGTTTTAAGATATCGCCAGGAGCCACACGAGGTTCAGAAATAACTCCCTGCCACAAAGATTCTCTTTCACACTTGTTTCATGGCGCCTCTAATTGTTTGGCCATCCTGGCTTGAACTGTTGCCTCTACCCGATCCTGTTTGTTTTAAAACTGTTCTAATCAGCAAACACTAATCATAGTGAAAAGGTCATCACAAAAAAAAGTCACAATAAGAGCTGAAGAGCGAGTAGCAACCAAAACAAACACCTTTAATTTTGATCTTTTACTGCGTATTTCAAACCATCCACTTAAGTAATTCATATAGCTCAGGAAAACATAAATCAGATCTGACTGTCAGCTAAGGTTTAAGTTCATTCGGACAAAATGTAGCTTATTTCAAAAGCCTTCACATCCTTCAGTGGAAAAGTATAACTCTTTGTTAGAATCTTATCTTTGTAGGAAGGAAGCAAGATGTTCATATTTATTTAATCCTGATGTTTTACAGTCACATTGGTATTTTGTCCAGTGCTTTGGTTTATATGCCTAATGACATGTGAGATGTTTTAAAATGGACAGGGTACAAACTAGGGTTTTGCTGAAAACATAGGTTATAGAGAGTATTGATCATCTACAAGCCTATTGCCCTTATCTGTATTAACAAGTATGCAGGAACACACTTTTGAAATTCAGTGCTCCTTTCACAATCTTGAAAGCCCCTTGACATCAGAGGCATTGACAAAAGCAAGGTAATGACATTGGCTTGAAGTGATTTGATAAAAGGGCATGTTAGAAAAGATATAAAAGTTTAAAAAAAACTTTGATGCACTTAGTACCTCTTTGTCCAACCCACGTCACATTTGGTCTCTGATGGCCTCTGGGCATTGCAGGCCGTGTTTTGTGGTTAACCAGTGTGGTCATGGTGTCACCCTGTGCATTTCAGGTGCCTGCTGAGAAATGCCGGTGTGCTGTGGGCAGCATCCTGAGCGAGGGAGAGGTGAAGCCCTCTGAAGAGCTTTTGCGGCTTTACGAGAAGTTTGGATACAAGATCTTCTCCTTCCCGGAGGTCACGCACGTTGTCACGACAGCCTTCCCTCACAGAACCTTCCTGTCCGTTATGCTGGGTGTACACAGGGTGTACCCACAGCTGTCCAGCTACATAAAGGTACTGTAAAGGGGCAGAGCCTCTGTTTCATTTGCAGTTGATCTTCTAAAGTAGATTAGCTCCTCACAATGGATTGGATCTGTTTGAAGGGTTGCTACTAAGTAAATACAATGCTGATTAAATTAATTTGAGAAATTATTATCTATCGGCCTTGTGATTCAAAAAGTGGGCACAAATCTTTTTTCAAATACTAGATGTGCATTCTACAGCAGTGTTTCCCAACCCTAGTACTGGAGGCATCTGCTAGTTTCTATTCCAGATGAGCTCTAAATCTCCAGTACTAATTGATTTATTGATCTCTTTGCTTGTTTAGACATTTTTATTAACTTGTTACTTTGGGCAGTCCTGAATTTCAAATATACCAAGCTGTTTTCAACAACGTCAGCATACAGAAATTTATGTAGCCTTTCCTCAACTTGCTTGCTGTTATTTCTGACTAAACAGCTTTTACTAGTTGATCAATTGATGATGATTGATAGTTGATGAACATACACAGCTGGGAATGACGCTGTATCAGACACAACCACAGTGAGAGTTTTTCCTTCTCCAGAGGTCCTGCTGGTGGCAGGTCAGGCAACATGCCAGAGTGACTAAGAAATTGGATACCATTTTCAAATCCCAACTGTCCTTTTAAGAGCTCAAGACAAATTTACAAATATGCCCCCAAACAGGAGACTGAAATCAATGAGCCTTTGATTAAGAGCTCAACTGAAGCAAAAACTAAAAGACACAGCATTCCTCTAGAACCAGGGTTGGGAATCACTGGTCTATAGAAACTGAAACCAAAGAAATGTAACATCACAGACAGTGCAAAGGTATACAGAACCAATTTCCTTGAGGTGCTGGAATACAGTTAGAGTTACTTGGCCTAGTTTCTGGGTATTTGCTTTTACAACAGGAGTATAAGGGGGGATAGTAATTTTACTCTTTTTAGCACAACAGAACTCTTACACACTTTTTCAAGTTATTTGCTACTAACAAATGTAGTGTAGCTATGCAGCAAAATCAATGTCAGCAGTATCTTTTGGTTTGATTCCGTTCTTACAGTTAGAAGGTATTAATTTAGTATTATAGATGCTCTTTTAAACATTTCATTATATTTCATACAGCATATGCAAAAATGCAAATCATACAGCACATCAAAAACACTTAGTGTTATTATGCAGGCATGCTTTTAGAAAAATAATGTATGCTTATTTTGAAAATTGATTAAATTGTATTAGTGTCACTAGATGAGGGTGTTGATTTGGCACAGGTTGTATGGTAATTTAACCAGTTGAATATCAAGCATGGTGAAAAGAAAAACTGAATTTGGAACTAATATGCCCCACTCATCAAGAAAACCTGCTTGTAAATGTGTATTTGGTGTGTTGGAGCAACACCTCAGGACTCCCCAGCAAGGTATCCAAGTTGTCTTTGGCGATGACTTTAAGTGTGGTGTAGACCACCCTATTGGTCATGGGTGAGTTTTGCATAGAAATGCAAACAATACTTTAATTGTTATGTGTAACATGCCAATAACTGAGGAAGTTTAAGGTGTGATGAATTGGATCAGTAGTCTCTGCAGAACTCTATTTGTAGTCATTGATGACAATCTAACTGCACAATACTACATTGATGAAGTCCTGGGACCTCACTTGTGAAACTATGGCAGTTTTTATGGATTCATCCTGACATGACATTTCAGGGCAGTGGACACCCTCATCACACTCTGTAATAATGGCAAGATGACACGTGACATTTATGCTTCACCAGAGTTGAGACTCATTGAGCATTTATGGGAAGATCCAGGACAACATGTGAATCTTTATTATGTCTCTGAGACTATTAAACATGGCCAAGCTCTAGGCTCTTTGAGAGGAAAGGGGCATTGCAGATGTACAGCTTTTATTTCGTCCAGTGGGGTCACAGCCACTAATAGCCCATGACGTTCACAGTAGACCTCCTGTTGAGGACATAGTTGATGTCATGTCATGGCTGCTCAATAAAATGTCAGGTCATCTGCAACAAAAGGATTGTCATTTTCCAGATAAAAACTTTATGAATTTGTTGTAGTTATATGTTATATGTTTCTTTTGATGCTCAGTGTGTGTTATCTCTTTGTCTATGACATTTATCGGAGTTGGATACATTGAAAACCTCTCATTTTTATGCTTTAGTTTAGCACACTGTTGTCATGCAAATTCTTATAGCATTACATTATTACTGAGTTTCCATCCTTAAGTTTATGTTTCTCTCTTTAAAGCTGAAACTTTGCCGGTTGAAAGCTGGACTATAATCGGAGTGTGGCGTGTTGCTTAGTGTCACATATATAAGAAAATGAGGAAATACTGCTTCCCTCCCTCTTTGCTGTTTTGTGCATTTCCAGATTGTTAAGCAGAACAAAATAGTAAACGACCTGTCCTTACAAGAGTGAGAGAGATTTATTGGGCTTGGTTGGGCCAAACATTTATTGGGCAGGTTGACATGAGATAATGAATAACTGAGGGCCACATGACATTGATGACAGGAGTGTCTTGCCTTTTATAGGAAGGATGGAAGATTTAAAAATTTAAATGTTTTAAGTCATTAATATAACATTAATATACAGTACTATTGTGTCGTAATCTTAGACATTTTGCATTGCCCAACATTTCTCACTCAGTGCTTTTCTTACTCTATGCAGAAACAATTTTGAAACACTTTGGAGGTGATCTGCTGAAATTCTGTCTATATTGTTTTATATTGTCACTGTGTGTGACATGCAAGGTGTGCCCTCAGAGCTAAATAGCTGGGTTGCAGAGAAACAGACATAAATGCAGTCAAAAGGTAAAAATAAGTGCTCTTTTATTATCTTTTATTTATTATTTATTTTATTGCTACTGACAGGATATATTTAATCCCTCTCTCAAGTAAGTGGACCAAGAGACTGAGAGTTTCCTTCTAAAACTCCTTCAAAACTCATTCCAAAAAACTCTTCTAAAACAAAGTTTCTCTCTGAAACTCTTGATTTCCCAACAGTACAAAAACACATAGGTTCCACAGTCCCATGGTTTGTTGACTGGTATAATTCTTCCCTCTCTCTTGCTCCTTCTTCCTGCAGTATGTTTGCAGAAGTTCTCTCAAATGACATAATGACTGACTAAAGTCAGGGGACTGAGGGTGGCAGGTCATTCCACACATCTTTCGGGGGGATGTAGTTCAGATAGTAGCTGCCATCTTGTCTGAGTCTATCATCCCATCTCACCTAGATACAGTGCCTTGCGAAAGTATTCGGCCCCCTTGAACTTTTCAACCTTTTGCCACATTTCAGGCTTCAAACATAAAGATATAAATTTTTTATTTTATGTGAAGAATCACCAACAAGTGGGACACAATTGTGAAGTGGAACGAAATCTATTGGATTTTTGAAACTTTTTTAACTAATAAAAAAATGAAAAGTGGGGCGTGCAAAATTATTCGGCCCCTTTACTTTCAGTGCAGCAAACTCACTCCAGAAGTTCAGCGAGGATCTCTGAATGATCCAATGTTGTCCTAAATGACTGATGGTGATAAATAGAATCCACCTGTGTGTAATCAAGTCTCTGTATAAATGCACCTGCTCTGTGATAGTCTCAAGGTTCTGTTGAAAGCGCAGAGAGCATCATGAAGACCAAGGAACACACCAGGCAGGTCCGTAATACTGTTGTGGAGAAGTTTAAAGCCGGATTTGGATACAAAAAGATTTCCCAAGCTTCAAACATCCCAAGGAGCACTGTGCAAGCGATCATCTTGAAATGGAAGGAGTATCAGACCACTGCAAATCTACCAAGACCTGGCCGTCCCTCTAAACTTTCAGCTCAGACAAGGAGAAGACTGATCAGAGATGCAGCCAAGAGGCCCATGATCACTCTGGATGAACTGCAGAGAACTACAGCTGAGGTGGGAGAGTCTGTCCATAGGACAACAATCAGTCTTACACTGCACAAATCTGGCCTTTATGGAAGAGTGGCAAGAAGAAAGCCATTTCTCAAAGATATCCATAAAAAGTCTCGTCTAAAGTTTGCCACAAGCCACCTGGGAGACACCCCAAACATGTGGAAGAAGGTGCTCTGGTCAGATGAAACCAAAATCGAACTTTTTGGCCACAATGCAAAACGATATGTTTGGCGTAAAAGCAACACAGCTCATCACCCTCAACACACCATCCCCACTGTCAAACATGGTGGTGGCAGCATCATGGTTTGGGCCTGCTTTTCTTCAGCAGGGACAGGGAAGATGGTTAAAATTGAGGGGAAGATGGATGCAGCCAAATACAGGACCATTCTGGATGAAAACCTGTTGGAGTCTGCAAAAGACCTGAAACTGGGACGGAGATTTATCTTCCAACAAGACAATGATCCCAAACATACAGCAAAATCTACAAAGGAATGGTTCACAAATAAACGTATCCAGGTGTTTGAATGGCCAAGTCAAAGTCCAGACCTGAATCCAATCGAGAATCTGTGGAAAGAGCTGAAAACTGCTGTTCACAAACGCTCTCCATCCAACCTCACTGAGCTCGAGCTGTTTTGCAAGGAAGAATGGGCAAGAATTTCAGTCTCTCGATGTGCAAAACTGATAGAGACATACCCCAAGCGACTTGCAGCTGTAATCGCAGCAAAAGGTGGCTCTACAAAGTATTAACGCAAGGGGGCCGAATAATTTTGCACGCCCCACTTTTCATTTTTTTATTAGTTAAAAAAGTTTCAAAAATCCAATAGATTTCGTTCCACTTCACAATTGTGTCCCACTTGTTGGTGATTCTTCACATAAAATAAAAAATTTATATCTTTATGTTTGAAGCCTGAAATGTGGCAAAAGGTTGAAAAGTTCAAGGGGGCCGAATACTTTCGCAAGGCACTGTACATGTTTTTTTTTAAGTCCCTGAATTTTGGGGGTTTTCCTGTGGTAAAATGCTTTTTTTAACTTCACTTTTGTGATGGATAATTACATTTTGATGAAAAACTCTGACCTATGAATAATTTAGGCAGATAATTATTTTTCATTTTTTATACAATCCCATATATCATCACAGATAGCTGCTTCTATATATAGAACTGCCTGTACTCTCCAGATTCCATGAGACTGTCCTCATTAAAGGATTATTTTCCCAGTAAAGGTTTTGATTAAACATTTGTGACAAGCACAAATAAGGGTAGCGTGGGTTCTTTGGGAACATAACACCAAACAAGATGATAAAAATAGTAAAATATATTGCAATTTCATTTTCATGGAGGAAGATTTTTTGAAAGATGCTTCCTGACATTTCGTGCAGTTCAGAGGAGTTGTGTATATGAAAACTTCCCTCATTTCCTGCCAAGAACCCCAACTTTAGCAAGGTTTTATCACAATCCTGTCTGTGGGTCACTTCCATTCATCCAAAGTCAGAAAGCAGCTCGTTCCGGAGAAGGGTCATGGCAACACAGAGCCTATCCCAGAAACGCAGGGGCACCATGTGAGATTTATGTTCTTGAATGTTATTCTGAGTCACTTTCCTCAAAAAATATTTGAATACGAATTAATGTTTAATGCAAATTAATGGATGGATGTTGTTTGTCATTGTTTTTATGGTTACATTTATTTTTTTTCTTGCTAGGGCGGTTTTGATTGGCTGAATTTCTGTTTCTAGGCCACTTATTACAAAATAATACATCGGACCTATTTTTTCCTGATATTCACATTCCTCTTTGTAAATGAAATATTTTATAGTCTAAACAGAAGCCGGTGATAAGTCGGGTTTAAATTGAAGATGACAGAAGTTCTTTTTTAATCTTTCACATCATTTTTTATTATTATAGAGCCATGTGCATTTTCTGTCTTCCCCCATGATGCATGCATTGCCATTCCAACTCACTGTGTGGCGACGTGTAACTTGGGATGCTTTGAATACCTGCCACGAAATGTTCCGCACTTTAGCCTTGGGTAATATACTTTCCTGCCTCATTTACCACAAATATAGTCTTGCAAAACCCTTTCAAAACCTATTTTTGTAACAGTGAATTAGCAAGGTGATAAAACTGTCAAAGTTAGAACAATAGCAGAAAACCATGTGGTGCACTCTCAGCAGACTGGAAAGAAAGGGGAGGTATAGGTTTCTTGCTAGGGCAGTAACAGGTGCAAGCTCAATACATTATTAGATCTCACCTTAGATCTTCATTACATGCTGCAAGCTGACCTGTGGACTAGCTTTAATTAAACATCTTTACCCATTGGTGTTTGTATAATTCCTGCTTTTGAAATTCCTTAATTTTAAATACTGGCAGAATTCAGCGTTTATTTTTTTTTTAAAGAAAAGTCACTGACCCTATTGGTCTCTCATTTTATTTTTTTTCCCTTTATCTGTACGTACAGTACATAGCAGCAGCCATATCACCCTGAGACTCACAACTCGCAACAGAGGTGTTAGTGGGGCCAGCAGGGGGTGCTCACCATGCAGTCCATGTGGGTCCTAATGCCCCAGTATAGTGACGGGGACACTATACTGTAAAAAGGCGCTATCCTTTGGATGAGACATAAAACTGAGGTCCTGACTCTCTGTGGTCATTAAAAAATCCCAGGGCGTTTCTTGAAAAGAGTAGGATGTAATTCCGGCATCCTGGCCAAATTTCCCATTGGTCCTTACCGATCATGGCTTTCTAATAATCCCCATCTATGTATTGGCTTCATTACTCTGTTTTCCTCCCCATTGATAGATAGTATGTGTTGAGTGTTCTGGCGCACTATGACTGCTGTCGTATAATCCAGGTGGATGCTGCACATGGGTGGTGGTGGAGGGGAGTCCCCATTACCTGTAAAGCGCTTTGAGTGGAGTGTCAATGTAGCACTATATAAGTGTAAGCAATTATTAATTATTATTATTACATGGATTCTGACCCAGCTTTTGCTGAGCGGTTCATGAACTCTCCATTACGCGCCAGCGTTCTGGTTAGACCGAATTAACACAGAACTATTCCTCCTCCCCCTGATTCTAACTCCTGTATTAAACCGCCTCTCTGTTGTTGTTCTTTCTTTCCATTAGTTTTCAGGCTCAGGAATGACTGTGGAGTTCCCCAGTTGTCACACAAGTGAAGTCGAGCTTGAATACCGCATCTCCAATGACTGACAGCACAATTAGAGCTCAGGGCAGCGCAGAAGGGAATCCTCCCTCCCTCTTAGCGAGCTCCTGCTGTGCCTTCAGCTCTACCTGTTTACTTTGAAATGCCCACCTGCAGCAGATGGCAGGAATACGGTTTTAAATCATTTAAACAGGAGCTGGCTGAGACAGGGTGTTGTAATTTACACAATCGGCAGGTAAACAGTGCAGGGCTTAATGAGTTTCTGCCGCTTTGAAGACATGAAGCTGCTGGCTTTTAATCAGTTCCACCTACGCGGTTGTGATTTTTGCAGGAGCGTTTAATTATGGTGCAATGGAAAATCTCAGCAGTCCAGCGTCGAATTTATTATACTGTAAAAAAATTCAGACATGCCAAGCGTCTGTTAGACATTAACTTTAATTAAAAACTCGTAGTGTTTTTTTTTTCTTCTGTCTCTTATTTCTTGTGCCTTTCTAGAACTAACGCTTCTTTGCTGGGGATGTTTGGCAGCGCAGGACGACGAGGCTAGGACAAGGGGTGGGCAGAACTCTTTTGTTTTAAATGCAGGCGCGAGTTTTGTACAGTACTTCATGAGTGAAGCAGTCAGCTCTCTATTAAAATGACAAGTAGCAGTAGTACCTGTTAGTTGCAGAAATACAGTCAGCTTGCAGACTGATAAGCCACACACACAAACAAGAATAATGAGAGATTGCCATGCAGTGTCTAGGATTGTAACTTGACAGTATGCTGCTTTTCTAATATTACCCTGATAAAGGTCTTTTTATGTTTGTGATTCAAATACAAAAATAACAAAATGGCAGCTAGCCAGACTACTGTGTGTGAGTATATGACAACATTATGTATTATTAAATTTTGCCAAACAATAAGAGCTCTTCTGTTTCCAGATACGTGGTAGCTATTTCCTAGTTTGGTGGATTACTTTAGTCCTATGAAGTACGTCACAGGTATTTATTTGGATCTCATAATGCTCAAAAGCATGAGTTTATTTGGAGTGGTCTTCATTAAAAAACATAAATGTCTGAGACTAATGTGTTAAGAATTGCTATTGAGTTATTGCTTATGAATAAGTTCATTGTCCTTGGTGCTTTTCTCCTCGTGATCAATGTCAAATACATTATGTATTTTGCTCCCAGCACCACTGTTTGCAGCCTGCCTGCAAATAACAAGGACTGAGCAACAGGGGTGCTCTCCTGACAGTCTGACAGTCTAGCCCTAGTCTCCCTAGTTCACTAAAGAAAACAAAGTGGACAGTAAAAATCGTCACAGCCCAGTAGAGAGGAGCCTTGGCTTGGCTTGAATAGACATCCACTGGTGGATCAGCATTAAGAAGGCTCCACGGCCGAAATGTTGTGTTTTCTCTCTTCTTTTTTTCAGCATGGTATAAACCTATCACTTGTTCCTTTGCAGCCTACGCATGCTGACGCAGCTACCCACCTGAACTATTAAGAAACATTTACTTCTTTCACTTTTCGATTATATTCTTTAATTAACTTGCTTTAATATAGGAAATGCTTTGATCCACTGGGAAGAGACTGAACACGGACCCCAACGTAATTGAAAAGTATTTATTTTAGCTCATTTAAGTGGAAGTTCAATGTAGAACGTTTCTCTTCAAAATTGTAATGATTCCACAATTTACTATCAATTAATAAGTCAGACAGGCTGAGATGTTTTGAGTTGTGAATAGAAAACCGGCAGAGGCTTAGGGCCTGTTGAAATGGTCATGCATTTGTTTTACTTTTGTCTTCTCTGTAAAATAAGGAATCTACATGATTTCTGCTAGGCGTTCTTCATGGATATTTGTGGCACAGCAGAGTGTTTGTCTCCCCGGAGCTCTCATTCTCAAATGACCAAAGTATAAAAAAAACAGAGCTTTCAATTATTTCATTTTTCTGGTGTGGAGATATGGCCTGCAAGAGCAGGCATTTTTTTAAGAAGTGGATCCAAGCGTTCTGATGCTTCATCTTTTTCTCCCGAGAATGTGTGTGGTTTTGGGTGGTACTGATATCCGAAGTAATAAAACAGCCAGCAATTCCAGCCATGACTATAATAAGGGACAGAAAATTTGAAAAGGAAGTCAAAATGGCGACATAATGTGGCATCTTTTGGGACAATGTTCTGGACAGGGCACTGAAATGTGAAATACTTTAGACTAAGCAGATAAGGGCTGCATTAATCAACCCCCATTAAACACGGACTTTCTGAGGGTAGCAATTGAAAAAAAACAACTGGTGGATTTAGTCATGCCATGAACTTGTAATTAATTCCGTAGGGGTGATTGCAAAGGTTCTCCTTTAAAAAGCCAGATAATCACTGTCCTCAGAGAGAGGGGTAGCCAGCAGAATGTGTCCGGCTTTACCACGTAATACAGGGGTGGCAAGACTTCTGCTAAATGTGGAGGACTGCAGAGTTGTTGATGAGCTTTAATTATCTCTTCTGTTTCTCGCAGGTGGCAGCCCGGCAGGCAGTCAGTTGTTTCCTTTTTTTTTTTCCTCTTCTCCCTCCAAGTAAGTGCATGTTTCAGGCTGGCAGTGCCATCTGCCCTGGCAGCCTGCACGACACACTGAGCCACTGTGTGGAGCACATTCCTTGACAGAAAACATGTTAAGTGCCAGGCTGCCCTCCTTACCACCCTCCTCTGAGCCACCAGCTGTGCCCAAGGACTTCTTGCGGCTTCTCTTAAAGAGGGCTCCTATCCTGTGATTGTCGGCCTCTCAGCAGTATGAACCTCTTACAGGTTCCCTAATACCAGAAATTAATCTTTATCAACCAAGAGCACTGGGGGGAGAAAGAAACCCAGGTAAAAGAAACGTTGTAGTGCAGTAAGTATCAGAAGAGATAGTGTAGCTTTGGCTCTTAGTCATTTATTTTCAGGAATGAAGTGTTGGAATTGAAAACGTACCCCTTTTTTTAAATCCATTGCTTTTGATGCAGAACCACATCGAGTGGGAGTTGCTGGACAATGACTTTAGGGCTTGCAATTTTAAAGTTCAAGGTGGGGATCACTACGGCATTCTTCTAAACTAGGAAGGCTGAGGAAGTCAATTTGTATGGGTCAAACATATAAAATGCATTCAACAATATTTGGTGTTATTTTTTTTTCAGCTTACTGGCAAAGAATTGTGTTACGCTTTTATCTCAAACGTTGGTACCAAACAAGAAGGATTTCTGACAGTGTTTAGTTTGACCTTCTGCAGCTTTAATGGAATCAGTGAAGACTTCATTAAACTTGGTTTAAACCCAAAACTCAGATTAGTCTGTATTAAGAAGTGCCCAAAGTAACGACGGACAACCTTCTGAGGACAAAGGGGTATTCACAAGCAAATAATTTCTGGTGTATTTTATACAGTATGTAGAGCTACCATTCTGAAGAAAAAACATGATCTTTTTGACTGACATTTGATCATTTTCCATTTCTTGCCTCAGAGTTAGAAACAGAGGACCTCAAATAGCACCTGTTGTCAGAGTTAAATTATACTTCTGAAAGTTATCTACTGGGACGCTTTGATGTGACTCCAGGGTCACACGAAATGGCAGCAGGCTTCTATTTTATTAGTTCTGTTAAAGTGAGGGTTGCTGCTTGTTGAGCACTTCCTGGGAAAATAATGACAGCGGGGCATCACTCTAGCATGTTACCTGACCCACTTCCAGCATGGCTTTCTCCCTGGCAAGGAATGAATGTAGTGCAGCAGATCTGTGTTGTTAAGGGAGGCATTGCTTCCTGAGTTAGAAACGAAGAAACTCAGACCCCTCACAAAGGCTGAAAATATGTAAATAAGCCTTTGAGCTAAACTTCTCTCTTCTCATTGTCTCACCAAAAAAAAATACCATTGCATGCACCAAACATCCATCCATTGTCTAACAGCTTCATCAGGTAGGCAGAGCCTATCGTAGCAAATAACAGGCGCAAGGCAGGGTACATGCTGGTTGGGATGCCAGTCCGTTGTTGGGCACACACAGACAGCACACACTGACACTAGGGCCATTTTGCATCTGTGGACTGTGGGAGGTAACCAGATCACCTGGTGAAAACCCTACCCACAATCGTGGGGCGAACATACAAACTATTACATACAAACCACTGTGCCACCATGCACATCTGACCTGGATATTCCACTGTAATTAACCTTGGCCTAGTTGGCTGAGCCCACTAGTATCCACTCCAGTTTTGCTCTAACCAATCCCAGACCATTTGTTGTCTGAAAAATGAACTGGGTTCTCAAAAGTACTCGTTTTCGAAATCATTGATTATGAATTACTGTACATAACCAGTGTGAAATGTTTTCTCAAGCTCCTGTTTTATTATTACTTTTTCTTAAATCTTAGAGATTATTGGACGAGCCCAAGGTAGTGTTTCGGAGAATTGGAATAATGAGAGTCGGGGCCTCGTAACAGTGCTTTATACTAACAAAATTCAGATTGAATAGCAATTAGGGGTCTGATTAACAGAAGTAGGGGAAAGCACCCCAAAAACGTCTGTTTTAGATGTCCAAAGTGAAATCCCTAAAGTAACTTTTCTCAGAGAAAGTTTTTTTTTCCTAGTTAGCAAAGTTGCGTGTAGTGTTATTAAAGGCTTTAGCAATAGGGTTGGCTTGAGCAGCATGATTTGAGAATTTGCTGAATACCTTTTGTCTAAGGGTTTTGAGGCTAAGGATATCATATAAGAAAATGATTCCACTTATAATTGTTCCACTTTATTATTTTTGCTATGGCCATAATTCTTAGACTTTGAATGTTCTACCGGAATAAAAGTTTTGTTTTTTTTTCCCAGTTTTCAGTTTTCAATATACAAAGCATCACTTAAGAAAAGTGACACTTAATTTGCGATGCCCAAGCTGTCAGAATGTGTGGTGAAGCTCAGTGGAGACACAGGTGATTTAGAATTCCTTTCACATGTACAAATTACACACAGGCAAAATGCAAAGGGAATATTATTCATTTAATATATATATAGCTTTTTCAGAAATTGTAATCAACAGCCAGTTGAGCTATTAAAATGCCATGGTGAAACACTAGGGGACAGCTCTTCCCATACCTCATCTACATTCCATTGCTATTAAAGTATGGAGGAAAATATCAATGGCAAGTAATTAAGTTATCTCTTCTTTGTGTATTGAAATATAAATAAATGAAATAGTTGTCATAGCAGTTCCCAAATGAACATTTGTAATGTGTCTGTCTGCTTTCCCTGGTGAAAGCGTAATGACAAATTGTTCAAAGTGATTTAAATTCTGAACTGTAATACATTTCTTCAACAAATCTGATTGTGTTTGTTTAGAGAGGCTCTTGAAGTAAAAAGATTAAACTTGTGTTGCTTAGCAAATGCCTTGGTGTTGCAATGTAATTATTAACCCATACTGTAGATTCTAAGGTAAAACAAAAAGAAAAAAGATTGATGTATTGTGGACTTTGGGATTTTGTCCTCATAGTTTCCTAGAGCACTAGCATGCAGGGTTTCCATTTTTTATAGCTCATGTCTTAGTCCCCGATAGAGTAATTTCTGACAGGAATGAGTAATTGTAAGTGCAGGGCTTATACCCATACATTTAATTAATTCAAGCATTAGCTCTGCTACACAAATTATATTCATGCTTAAAATGACTTGGTGCTTTGAAATCACACTATTCATATGAATTCTAAGAGCAACATTGGTTTGATAATAAGTTGATAAGATAAATTCTGGGGCTACATGAATTGATTTTGATATGTAGACTATAGAATCTATAAATGTAGTCAGTCCCATGTGTTCCATGTGTGTAATGATGGACAAACACAAGATACACATTTCTCTAGAATAGAAACACAGGAGGTGTTCAGTAAATGCCTAACTTTTTATTAAATCACATGAAAACATTTCCAGGGAATGATCATAAAATGACAGCAATTTGAATGCCGTTAATAAAAACTAACCTCAGATATTGTTTTAAGATGCTGTTTTCTTTCATCGGGAAAAGAAAGATCCCAAGGGAGGCTTGGAGAAAACACTGGCAATGTGCGACGGGGCAGGAGTTTTTTTTTCAGAGCTGCTAGTGTGGCCCAGCTAGGACTCTGCTTGTATTGCCTCTCACCACATTACTCTGATGCTCTCTCTTGATTTTTGTGTAGGTTGCCAGTTCACCAGGAAATCTACGAGTTAGGGGTTGTTTCTCGTTCAGAAACCAAGGGTTAAGAACATGAGAGAGGGCAGAGACAAGTGGAGACAATTCAGCCCATGTAGTTAGTTTGGCTCCCAGTAGCTAATGGCTCTGAGCATCTCATCCAGTCCTTTTTTAAAAAAAGGTGGTATTTGCTTTGGCAATATGGCAATAGATACTCCAGCTTCAATACAGACGTTCATCTTTAGCTTCCATGTCCTCTGGTTCATGTCTCACTTTAGATTATAAAGAGGTCCATTGGATCAACTTGAAGGTACTTGACCTGGGTTCACTCGTTGTCTTCTCTGTTAAAAATTCCAAAGTTTGAGTTGTGTCACAACCTTACACAACCTGTTGTTTTCTCTCATTAACAGCAACGTGGGAAGATGCATGAGAGCTCGGAGGTGGTGGAATTTGAGCGTAACTCTTGAATCAATAGAATGTGAATGTGTCCGTCCAGTATCATTACAAATCTCAAACACGCCTCCAGGGGGAGCTCACAGGTATCCTCCAGGATATAAGGTCCATGAAGGTTAATAATCTCTCCATGGGTATGTCAGAAGGCTGATGCAGGCATAGCACAGTGAGAAGAGGCAGCTGCAATGACAGAAGGCTGTTTGTCTGTTCTCCAAAGTCTTTGTGGTAGATTAATTGGCTTCTGTAAAAAAACTAGCCCTGGTGTGAGTGTACTTTATGTCTGTTTGTGACAGTGTGTGTACTGGCCCTGATGTGACAATGTGTATGCCCTACAATTGACTGGTGACTCCTTCTGGGTGTATCCTGCCATATGCCCGTTGCTTGCTCCCCCAGAGCCCTGTACTGGATAAGCAAATTGCAAAATAATTGGATGGATATAGGAGGTATGTTTGGCCATGTTTTCAAGTCATTTAGAGTTTGAATACTGCCGAACAGCCAAGCCAATTAAAATTTGACTTATCTCTCTCAAATGCCATTTTTCATCATAACTAGTCACTAAAGCCCCCTTTAAGTAACCAGCTGAGACTATCTCACTGTCAAGAATGTGTAATTTCATTTCACCCTCTGGGTGAAAGAGCTTTTATGCCCTTCACGTGGTCTTTCAGCCTGGAGGGAAAGCCACCTTTAATCCACCTGCACATGAGTTTTATACAAAGGAAATAAAATGATAAATGATATTGGAGTGACTTCCATCATCCCGTTTTCGATCTCATTAAAGCTCCTTTGCCATTCTTCTCTCTCTTACAAGGCATTCTGGAACGATTTAGTCTTTCATGTGAATTATAGCCCCACCTGTATCTCATCTCTCCCTAGACCTTTTGAAAGCCTTCTGTGGTCTTCTGTCAAGAGCTAATGTTTTAGGATGTCACTTCTCCATTTGATTGTATCTCGTAAGGAAATGGCTTATGTTCATGTTCATGAAATGTTCTTAATTTATCCGTGTTTTCTTGGGTGTTACTTATGTGATTAATGATCTACTTCTGCACGCCCCACAGAAAATCGTTCTGAATACCCCCCCCACCACCACCACCTCAGCTCCCCTTTAGCTATTCACCTCCACCCCCATGACTGAACCAATAAATTATTCTCCACTTTCAGCGCTGTGATGTATTATTCACGAAGCCTTTCCCATCTTCTGGGATGTTATTATTTGTTGAATTAAGCATGGGAAATTGGTTTGTTGTCCACAGCATTCATTTTTAATGAATCTATGTGATAACTGGGCGAAAGGTGGAGGTGAACAATGGCCTGTGTTCTGAAAAGTGTCTCACTGATAAAGGAAAACAGAAAATTGTATTTCTCAGCAACTGTGATGCTGCCACCCCCAGCACTGACCCCCAAGCGCCTTTCTGTTAGCAGCAGCCAGGCTAAATGCATTAGGCTTCTCCTTTTTTTTGTCACACTTTTCATATCCTTTTGGTGATCCTGTTGAAGAAATGGTGTCCATAGGGGATTTCTTGTCGTTTTCTTAATACACAAATGATTAAAAACAAATTGGATTTAGATAATGCTCTTGGCTGCAGGGTCAACGAGGTTGGGCACAATATATTAAAGTTTAATTGATGAAACCACTGAAACACAGCAGTCCAGCCGAGCACGTCCAGCTCCTTCAGAGCGCCGTGAATCCGGAAATTGCAGAGCCGAAGATGTCTGCTAGCTTCTTCCATTCATCGAGCACAGTCTTGACTGCGACTGTGTCAGAGACCCAACAGTTTTAGCGCCAACTTGCTGATAACCAGGCTGAAACAGGTGTCATGTACGAGCAAATAAACCCACAGTACTTTTTAAAGAACAGACAAAAATGGCAAAATAAATAAAACAATACAGTATTACAGTATATACGATGCTCTACCAAAATAATATGAGAGCTCGTAAAACATGAACAGTACAGTTTTGTATTTTATTTCATTAAAGCAGATGTTTTATTTACAAATTGCATGTTAGTATTACCAAACTCTTTGGGCACGAATGTCATTTAACAGTTCCTGTTCAAATACTGTCATATGTGTTTGGCATAATCACCTTGCAGCCTGATCTCATGAGATCTCAGAAGCTAAGCCTGGCTGAGACTGGTCTATACTGGGATGGGAAAACTAAGGATAATAGGTTGCTACAGATAGTGGTGTTTGGAAGACCGGTGCTCCAGTTTTGGTTGACTTTCTCCCCACCCTGAGAGACAATAAAGCTCAGTCCTGCTACGTCATGAAAAACCTCATGGCATTGTTCATAGAAATAACCCTGGTATCTTAAGTAAATTTCATTTAGAGCTTGCTCCACATCTAGATGCATTGTTGTGCAAATCAGCATTTCTGATCTTGATAGGTTTTTAATTAGAAATTTCTGTTTTTTTCCAATAAAGACTAAAAATGACATTACTGAAAAATACATCAGAGACCTCTTTATTAATATAACTAAATATAGTGAGAAAATAACAATAACGGGGTTCGTATCAGGGCATTTCGGAACCATAGCAGACTTAAGTGTCCTTTTCTATCTTTTTTCCTGTTGTCTTGGCTGTTTGGTAAATTACATTGTCTTCCTGAAATGAGTTTAATTAAGGTTCTCTTAAGATTCTTACCTCTCAGGTGAAATGGGCATTATGTGATGTGGAAGGTTGGTGAGCCATTTCTATGCTTTGTGATAAGCATATTTTACATCAGGTCATATTAAATATACTGTACTTAAAAAACAACTTTCTCTGATTTTGTACAGTATATGCATGATGTATTCATCAGCACTGTTTCTCTGGGTAGTATTGTAACAAATGTGCTGGGTTTTGCATTTTACTCCACTTTTTCAGTTAAATTAACTTCAGAAATAAATGTATAATTGTGAATTGAATAGCTAATACAGTCCACTTCAGACCATTCTGAGCAAGATCCCACTGAACATATTAAGCAGAGCAGAGATCAGACCTGAACTGTACAGTATAGTATTTTTAGCAGTCACATGGTGTTTAATTTATTGTTCTGCTACTAAATACAATAAATGTAATGTGTAAAAATTGGACAAAACACATGAAAGAAAATGAAGGTTTCATAAACATTTTCAGCAAATTTGTATTTTGGTATGCACTATGGTATTTTGGGTGCTGTAGTGTATTCTGGGAACCTATCATTCAAGCAAGTTAGTTGTCATTAACTATTGTAATTATACCCTAACCTTTGGATCACCATCACAATTGCTGTAACCATAGCTATTTCAGAGGCATTTTCATAATTAAAGCTAATGAAGACATTCTTGCGGTTATCTGTGCTTCAGGACTAATTATTTGGATTAGCCGTTACAAGCATCATTTTTGCTTTCAAGGATAACAACTGTCATACAAAGTTGTGGTTTAGACAGAATAAAGCAGTGTGCTGGAGACACTGTTTTTAATGAAGCCATGGTAGTGCTGATGTATTTTTTATCTTTTAATTGGCGCTCCAACCAATTAATTTAATTGAGCATTTAACCGATTTATTAGCATGTGTTTTGTGTGTGGGGCTATTCCTGTTTAGGTTCTCTAAGTGGGTTGCACACCTGTAGATCTACATTTAAGATAACATGACATATATACTCGTCTATAAAAAAGGAGATAAAAACTAGGGAATTATATATGGAATGAAATTATATCCATTGCTTATGTTTGTGTTAAATTTATGTTAAAAGGTTTATCAGGAATAGTCAGCAAGGATGCAAAAGGGTGGTTCTTGTTTTACAAACCTACTAGAGTTCTGTGAACAAGCTGTGGTTGCAGTAGTTGTAGGTAAAGCCTTGAATGTAGTATATGTGTTATTCCGAAAAGCCTTTGATACAGTTCCATATCCTCACTGAAAATCCTTATTTTTGAATTTTCAATTCAATTTTTCGGTTAATTGAATACAAGAAGGTACAGTAAAAGTTACTGTGCTGTGTTAATTATTAGTGTACCACAGGGATGTGTTTTAGGGACACTGGTTTTTCTGATTCTATGTAAATGAACCAGAACTCTGATATAGTCTGCAGAATTGTAGTGACACAAAAAGAGAGCAGGCATTGCTTTGAAGCTGCAGAGATGCAGCAGAGAATCTTGGGCATGACTGTGCAGCTACCTGGAAATTCAGTAAAGGCTAGTGTATTTACTTGTAGGTAGTAAAAGTATACATTATAAATACAAAATGGATGGTACTAAGTTTGAGGAAGTAGCGTTTGTGATTTTATGTATTTTCAAAAGAAAACATCAAAATGTATAGCTATATTTGAAGAATTTCAATTACAGGGAAATCATGTTATTTTTTTTAAATATATTGCTAAGACCTCATTCAGAATCCTGTGTATAATTTTGGTTGTCGCATTTCAAAAAGACATTAGTTGCACTGAAATGATCCAAAGAAAAGCGATGGAATTAATTAAAGAAATGTTTTACACTGAAGGTTTACAAGGACCTGGTCCAGAGACAGCCATAAAATAAAAATCACTGAAAACACAAATGTAACATATACTAGAGAGTAAACATTAAAAAGAAATAGAGACTTTTCAGACATAAGATTGCTTTAAATCAGGGTTACTGAGCAGCTATGTATCTAACAAGGTTATATCTGATCAACTCGCTCCATTTACGAACCTTCTGTTCACTACCCTGCCTTTTATAGTGCTTTTATAGTGCATTTTCGGGCTTATTCACTTCATTACCATGATCAGGTATCCACTTTGGGAACTGGAAATTCTTATTTTTTTACAGGCATACAGACAGATGGAGATACACAGTTTCAAGTGCTCAGGGTTAAATTCAGCTCTGCGAGTCTTAACTTATGACGAGGACCCATTGCCTGATTAAAAACTTTTGAGGAGGCAACTTTAGATTTAGTGTCTGAGCACAATGCCTGTGAAGTAGAATTTGTACCAAACCCGGCTTTATCAGTTCCCAAAGGTTTTGACTGTAATGATTTGAAATCTGAGTTTTGTTCCCCCACTGTTTTTTTTTTACTGGTCATATGTTTCCTAAGTGATGTAAGCAACAGGCGTAAGGCAGGATACACCTTGGCAGGATGTACAGTAAGTCTATTGCAGGGCAGACATACAAATACAGACACGCACACACTGACACCAGGGCTAGTTTTCCCGAAGACAACTGTAACTGTAGGAAACCCTTATGAACATCAGGAGAACATAGAAACTCACATATTGTACCCCAGTTCTGGAATTGAATGCAGTGCTTCAAGGCAGCAATGCTAACCATCCTTTTTTTGTCATCTTTTACATCCTAATTAGTGATACTTTATGTGTGGCCTCCTTTAGTGTATTCTAATTTTTACTTTCTTACTACAGTACATGAATAGTATGTGAATGCAGAGATGCAGTTAGATATGACCCTTTGGATCCGGTGAAATGTACAGTATACAGTAGATGAATGTATGGAGATCAAGTTAGTAGACATCAGTTCCTTAACATAAAGCAACTTTCATGTCCAAGTCAAGGCATCTTGATGTCTTCCCACTGTGGGGAATGGCTACTCAACAGAAAAAAATAGTTCTTTAGTTACTTCCCTAATTAATGTTGTGTCTTGGTTGCTTTTGAGAAACGTCCTGATTTTGTGTTCACTTTGAATCATTGATTTAGGAAATAGCCTTGAGAGAAATTTGAAGAATAGGAAAAAGTTACCTGAAACCAAACAAGTCTTGCCCAATCATCACCATCAACCACACGAGCAGTCAGTCTTTTAGTGTTGTATGAGTTACATAGTTACAAGCTACACTACATCTATTTTAGTGGATGATGGCTTAATTGTTTTCAGTTTTCAGAAAAAAAACATTAGAATATTATACTGTAAGTCTGTGTAAGACTCAGTGTAAGACAGTATTTAAAAAATAAATTATATTAGATTGTGCTTCAGGAAATACAGGCAGCCACTAGAGGGGGACAACATAGAGTAAATTTACAAGATACGGCATATTTTTAAGATTGTTTCTCAGACAATGAGCATTCACATGTAACTGGTCACTCCTTAATGTTAATGCTCAATATACTTCTGTATCTGCTGTATTTGTTAACGAGCAGTATTGATACGCAGTTTGGGGAGTTTCTGTTAATCTTTCCTTCTTTCCTGAGCTATGAGAGGTCAGATCTTTGTAGGTGCAGTACAATTCAGCACAATTCAAGGGTGTTTTTTTGCTAGGGTAAAACAGTAGTCCACAAACGGCTTCCAGGAGGAAAGCTCAGAGGCAGCGTAGTTAAATCTTTGAAAAATGTGAGATTGCACTTTTCAGTGAAGTGTCTTCAGCCCTTTGAATTGGGAGTTGATCTGTGGTGAAATACAGATGGAGGATTTGGAAATAATGGAATGAAAAACACAATAGCTGTAGATTCCTTAGACATTTAATATTTGATGGCAAGTTCTTACACACCTTTTAGTCTCCATTAAATTCTCATCTCTTCTGTACTGCACCTTTGGTCAATAAAATACTTGGCACACAGATCTTTTATATTCCTTTGAGGCTGCACACTCATAAGAAGATGACCCAAAGCTGGTCTCGCAATAATATCAGGGTTCCCTCTCTGGATTTCATAAGTCTCATCGGCTTTGATCCTCTGCAGTGGTCATCTATTTTTAATAGGTTCTGTGTTTCTTTACTGCTTGCTGGCTTTTCTTCCTCAGCAGTTGCCTAAATAGAAAGGTAGACGCAAGATGCCATCAAAGCAATATCAGCGGTCATGTAACCTGCAGCAGATCCTATGTGAGATGAGGTGGCAGTGCACTCCAGTGTGTCACTCAGCTCTGTGTTGACTCATGGGCCACAGGAAGTTAAATTGTTCCTCTATAATTGATGATGTAAACCACCAGCAGTATTTCTCCTATTATGTTTTATTGCCTTCTGCTAGTTCTCCCCAAAGGGCTGGTTATAGTCATACAGGTTCCCACAGTAAAAGCAAAAAAAAGGCAGAAAGAACAGGGACATCTGCTACTGCACCAAACCTCGTATCGGAGCTCTGCGATGAAAATATGTTTTGTTTTTTATAGTGCATCTTCCTGTCCTTTGGTGGAACTCTATCCTGTTTAATCCCCTTTCAAACCAAAAGACTCAAAGAGCATGTTCAGGAAATGTCATAAAGCAAATGCCCTGAGTGAAAAAAAGGAGTTTAAAACAGTGTTTGGCTCAAAGAGTGCCATTTCCTGTCTCTACCATATGTATTTGTGAAGGCCTGTAAGTATTTTCCCCATAGTATGATACTGAGAGCTGCCTGTTTTAACTCAGACTCAGGTTTTCACTTATGCTGCATTATTCAGTGGATTAATTTCTACTGATTGCAAAGAGTGATTGGTGATGTGGCTTGTTAGATGAGTAAAACAAATCTCAGAACACCCGCCCATACAGTTTCTAAACTATCCATTTGGAAAGAGAGGATCATTCATATTGTGTCAATGTTATTCCTTAACAAATAACAAATGATTTCCTATTATAAAAATTATAATGGCCTCTCATTCGGATCCCGTCTGTAAAGCCCTTCACAATTAAACTCGGTGCACTGCCCAAGCGGAGCTAGCTGCTTATATACTGTAGTATGTTTGAAACCTACTAACTTCAAATGCTTGTTACAGTTTATCCCATCATGTTTTTTAGCAATACATATGGTAAAGATATAGTATACGAAAAAAAAATCTCAAAGGGACACATACTTCAGTAATGGGCAATACGCTTTAGAATACATATCATAATAATTATCATCATACAAATGGATAATATTATATTGGTTTACATGTTACAGATGATGACACATATTATTTCATTTTGATTTAAGTTTTTTTTTGTGTGCATATAATGTTATTATAACTGGCTGCCAGAGGATAACCGGTGTTTTTAATGCAATCACTGCAAACACCTGTCTCCTTGTGGAGTTTTGCCTCAGCCTGTCTCTGGACTGTTGTCTATTCAACAACTGATCCTTCATCTGAGCACCAAATCAAACTACATTTCCCAAATTTGTTTCTGGATGGTTTTGTGCCATTAACAATATTTTTGTTTAAAAAGATCTTCTGGTCTCTTTTAGTTCTGTTCCTCTGATTTTTTTTAACCTTTTTCTTCTCTGGGGTAAGGTTATAGCTTAAGGCTAGTTCTTCCACAAAAACCCTACAAAACCACAAAGTTTTTAAACCCTTTGGAGCACAGTCCTATATACTGCAGTGCCTTGTTAACTCCTCAACAGGAGTCTTTTGGTCATCTAAATAACTCCAAAACCCAGTGAATAACATAGTCCTATTGCTTGACCAGGAATGCATGCTAATTATAGAGAATGGTACTGTCTGTGTATACCATAGAACTTTAGTACAGAAATGCAATCACATCAGAATCTGGGCGCCCCATAAAACAGCCTACTGTATGACTTCCTATGAACTTTAATACAATGTTTCTATATATTATATTTTTCAAATGTTAATTGTGTAACACTAACATGCTGATTTACCAGTTGTACTAAACCAGATACGCTATATAATTTATTCTAATTAATTCAAATCAAATAACTTTATTACATCTTAAGGGAACTTCAATTGAAGCTGAGCAGGTGTGAACCTGTGCAATACCTGAAGGAGAGACCACCTGGGAAAAACTAAGGTTGCTGCTGGAAGAGGTGTTAGTGAGGCCAGCAGGGGGCGCTCACCCTGTGGTCTGTGTGGGTCCTAATGCCCCATTAGTGACGGGGACACTATACTGTAAAAAAGGCATCGTCCTTCAGATAAGACGTAAAACCGAGGTCTTGACTTTCTGTGTTCATTAAAAATCCCAGGGCATTTCTCGAAAAGAGTAGGGGTGTTCCCCCGGCGTCCTGGCCAAATTTCGCATTGGCCTTTACCAATCAAGGCTTCCTAATAATCCCGATCTATGAACTGGCTTCATCACTCTATTCTCCTCCCCACTAATAGCTGATGTGTGGTGAACGTTCTGGTGCACTATGGCTGCTGTCGCATCATCCAGGTGGGGGTTACACATTGGTGGTGGTGGAGAGGAGTCACCATTATCTGTAAAGTGCTTTGAGTGGAGTGTCCATATAAGTGTAAGGAATAATAATCTACAAATTTATACAATGACACAAGTGAATATTAAAGCAAGAATGAACTATAGCAAGATCTTTGTTTTCAGAGACAAATTTAGCTTTTGAGGGAACAAAACCACTCTGAACTTTTTGAAATTAGTTGTATCAGAAGCAACCTGCTTTCCCTTCTTGTAGACCTATTTACAGGTTTTCTAGAATGCTGAATTTATTTACATTTGATTAACCACCTATATAACTACATAGGGTTTGCAGGATTCATGCATCTAATAAAACATAAAAAGAACATACAGTATATTGCAGACATTCCTTAACAAAGCACTGTGTGCCAAAGCTTTTAAATAAAAAGCTGAATATAAAAATGACCAAAACAGATATGTCAACAATATTGCTAAAACATGAAAATGGAAGAAACATTGTGACTTTAAGTTACCATTGTATGGATGAAGTGGAAGATTTCATAACACTAAATTTTGCATTTAAAATCTGACTGTAATGAACACACTCTGTATGAAACATTATTGAACAGAATGTCAAGTACACAGACTTTAAGATTCAAGCTTAGCTCCACGCATGAAAAATTCACCTGACTTTGAATGGTTCCTCAGCTAATGAAAGCTCCAGCTCACCCTTTGAAATCAGCTTTGTGATCTCATTGAATAGCTTTATCAAATCCCTTGGTAACAGTTTGCTAATTTTAAAAAGTAGATACCAGACTGAGATATTCACACTTTTTATGCTAGGCGAGTATCTGGAACTTGTGTTTTTTCTCTTTGCCAACAGTTTTCACAAGGGTTGTAGACAGACTGGGGTATATTTAGAATCTGTAATGTGAATCTCATCAATTCAGTTTTTATTTTTTATTGTAACAGCTTGAGTTTAAGGTAGAATGTGCTTGTCTTAAAACTCTTGCTTTTTATACTTCTTTAAGATTCCTAAATTCCTAAACTGTGTGTGGTTTTCATTATACTGTATCTTGGTGTGAAAATATGCAAATATGGGCACAGATGTTTTGCGAGGTTTTGTAATATGATTTAGCCTTGAACATTAGATTCATATCTAGTCATTAAAAAATGTTAAATATTCACATTTACTCGTTCTCTGTGTGCCGCTTGTTGTTGGAGTTCTTCAAATAGAGATAGAAAAAATGCAATGAGAAAAATTACAGGTACAGTATCACCTCAGTTTGTAAGTCAGCATAGCTGTTGCTTAATATACGTAGTAAAATCTATCCACTTAATCGGCTCGTCCCTAGTTTCATCAACTTCAGAGATGGGCTGAACATTTATTTGTTTTTAGGTATTTGATTATTGAACTAAATAGTTAAAATAGAGGTTTTTGACTGAGGTACAGAAGGGAAGATGACAACTACGTTACTATTGTTCCAGCTGTTCTAAATCATAATTAGAGATGTAATTTCCCGAAAGCTATATATATACACTGTACTGTAAACCCCTCTTTTTGAATTCTGGCTCATGCTTTATTCCTCCACCTTGGTAGCTGTTGCTTGTTTCACTCTTCAGTCTGCATGGAATCCAAGTGAATAAAGCCAAATCACACTAAAGACTCAATAAACATCCTCAAACGCATCGAATTTTAAGATGGCACTGTTTATTAAATACATGAGTTATCATGTAAAATGATGAAGTGACCAGAGCACAGAGAACAAAGCAGTGAAACAAAGAAAAGAGCCATCGATAAAATGTAAATACAGTAACACAGCAGAATTAGGTAATATTAAGAAGTGTTAAGTGGAAATTACAGACCTTGAGCACTGAAAATGTGCTCAAATACAAAGATGAGGAGTTTTAGCTTCCTGTGCAAATTATTCCAGTTATTGGCAGTGACACATTTGATTGACCTGGCCACCAAAATGATAGTGGGATGGTTCAGTTTACTAAATCTTAAATTGAAAGATGGCACAGAGACCTGTGAGAAACTAGGAAGTTACGAAGAAGTTTATTCCAATTAAAGATCTGTAAATTAATTTGAACCAGTTAAATATTCACCTAGTATGCTGAGCGGGAAACCCAACCAAAGAGCTCTTTTTTTCAGTATTTTGTTCAAATGGAAAATATATATATACACTTTAACTGCATGTTCATAAACCTTTTTGCTGACTGTTCAGCCACCTTGTTACGTCAGGCCCCTGCTTTCAGACTTCAGAAATCTGCCTGTACATTTTGTAGGACAAGTCTCAAGGCTTGTTGCATACAAGAGCTTATGTGTCTGACTGACTCAGGTCTGGGATTTTTCTCTAAGACCTGTGTGCTTCCTCTCATGCATCACAACTCTGTGTACATCACCTTGTGATCAGCTCTGCCTCTATTAGCCATCATTTAAAAATTAATGATTTGAATTGATTCAGACGGCAGACACCTATGATTCAACCCGACAAGTAAAGAGGCACTGAAGACAATTGCATTTTTTTAAAAGAATCTGTAGATTTGGGTGTACCTTGAATTTTTTATCGTGTTCACGCCCTCGTTTTGGATGTAATTTTAAAGTCTGATGTTGGCGGGGATTTTCAATCACTTGAAAGGCACGGCACTGAAACTTGAATGGTTTCTTCCCAGAAAACAGAAGGCACGTTAGGCCCATCTTCTACCACTTTCTGTGAGAAAGTGTCCCCTTATCACGCAGTTGTTCTACATTTGGTATTGGGTGACAGACATTGCACAAGCCAACTCAAAGCGACAGTACAGCACGAAAAGGTGCCTGTGACAGTTATTATCAGAGAAATGAATAGATCTCTGGAATACCAAAAAAGCACTAGTTCTTGAAAGTGTATCCTGTTACATTGGGTAAGAAAACTAGCATTCAGGCAGCAGTGTGGTGTGGTTATGAAATAACCTTGGAAGGCTGTTGGTTCAGCTCCTGAGTAGGGCACTGTTGCGCTACCCTTGAGTAGGACACTCCATTCTGGGTTAGATTTTTTTGTAAATTGCTCTGGATGAAAGCATCGACCAATAAAAGAATAGTAATAGAAATGCCTTTGGGCTTCCTTATCTTCTTTTGAAACTAATGTCAGGTTCAGATTCGTCTGAACTTTGTATAAAAGTCATCCATATTTCCTCTGGCTCATTCAGCTTTAGAGCTCCATTTGGAATGAGTTACCCTTTTCTCTTAGAAGGCCTGTGCTTGCTTTTCTGCTCCCCAGCGCTTCATCTGTTTGCCTCCCAAAAGACGTCATGTGGTTCATCGAATAACGAGGAAAAGTAAATGAAGCTACAGAACTGCGTCAATGTCACAGGAAAAAAAAAAAGTGTAAAAAGTTGAAACTGGATGAGATAAAGAGTGTGTGATTGGAGTGTGGGATAGCACTGACGTCTGTTACCCATGGAACTGAAAAGGAGGAGTCAAAGGCTATTCACTGACAGACATAGTCGACTTAGACATCCTCAGTCCCTGGGAAATTCTGTCCTCTCAGTAGATGGGCTCCGAGGACCAGAGTATCTCGTACAGTAATTGACCCATAAACCTAATCTCTAAAATAATGGCTTATCTAACACTCACTTGTTTTCTGTCTTAAACCCCCCCATACTGCATTATAAGTATTTTTTTTTCTGAAGGAATATATAAGTTACTTTCTTTTTTTTCTAATTACTGGCTTTTTATCCAGACTGCTGTTTATGTGTGTTTGTTTAATAATGTAACTATTTATTCCCATAAGTACTGTATACAATGTAATGGAATGATTGAAATAACTGTTTTTGTGGTATCTACCAACCATTATGTTGATCTGACACTGAGGTCGATATGTGCGTAAGAAAACATTCTTTGTAGGAAAATTGTCTGTGAGTGAGGATGAAGCATTCAAGTGACACCATCTGTTTAAAAGGTGTTGCAGACTGAAAACCTTTCACTTCCTGTGTCCTAAGTTAACATGTGCTTTAATATCAAGCTTGTCACTTTTCTGGTAGTTATTTGTTACAATAACACATTTAGTTATAAATGCTGGTGATCCTTATCGCAATTCAACATGTTTGCAACATTTGACTTATATTTTGTTTGTTCAGGAATACATTTGCCTTATTTGGATCACTAATTCTTTGTAAGTTGATATTCCTCATTTTGACCACCGCATGTTTTTATTAGGGTTTTCATTCACTCTCGTTCAACTTGTAATCTCTAACCTCTGAGAAGGGTGCTCAAAATGTTTACGGAAGAGAAATTAGCAAGACAACTAACAATCAAAGAAGTATTATGTAGAATTATGCAGTTTGCTTGGAAAGTCTTTTAAATAAAAGTCAAATTTAGCTTAATCAAGTTTATGTTCCCCTCCCCCAATCAATAGCTCAGTGGAGGAGAAAACTCAAGCTACAATTAGTTATAGAGTGCTTGAGCTCTGGCTTGGCTGTGGCAGTCACCATTGGCTGTTAAATACGGTAGTACAGCAGAAATGGGCAAGTTTGGAAACACATTTGGTTGTGCTAACCCTTTTACCCTCTTGAGTATTTATTGACAAAAGCTTCACACTGAGTGGAAAAACTAAAGTTTTGTCAATGTTTGCCTTTTTGAGGTGTGAATGTAGAACACTTAAAAAATAACTTTTCAAAACAATACTGTTTACCATTTATTTAAAAGTGCTTTAGTTTTTTAAGTAAATCTTGCACAGACAGAATACCATCTTTTCTTCTGAATGAAAAAAGATGGATTCCATCACCTGTTTCTTGGGAGAAGAAATAAGGGTCACTAGATTCAAACTCAAAGTAAAACACAAAAAAGTGAAGGGTGAGATGCAGTTTTTCAAACATGAATAGTTATGCAGCCTTAAATATTGATTTTGCAAAACTCCTGATAATTTAGATCTGTGAAAAACATTCTCTTTGGTCTTGGAATGAACTTATTTGCTCTCTTCCCAGTTGAATTTGGGCTCAAAAAAGTGGGAAAATACTGCCAGGTTATATTAACTCTTAAGCAGCATTCACTTCTGTAGAGTCTTAATCTGTTCATTAAGCCCTGATTAATTTATTCATTAAAAAAAACTCTTGTCGCTTGTAAACAGTTCATTTGTGGCAGCTTTAAATTATTTAAATACACAGGGTCTCCTAAGGTTCTGAGAACAGACATTCTTTTACAGTACTTGAAAAATATTAGATATGCTCATGTAATTTGGAATGTAAAATGTCTTGTTCTGGTCCCTGGGCAATGAAGAAGCATGTCTAAACTCTCAGGAGCTGTTCTGGCTGTACGTCAAGTCTCCTATGTGGAATTCTGTCTCGCAATAGGAGAGACTCTTCGGCTTCAGGGCACTTGTATTCCAGCTGCCTTAGCTACGTGTGACAGTCTACACCAGTAGTACAACATAAATTTGCAGACGTAAATGTTTCATAAATGCCTGATGAACGCCTTTAGATTTGCTTGGCATAATTTATGACAAGGGTGACCGTAAGCAGACCTCAGGGCTTCAGGAGAACTGTATTATGAAATGTTCAAGTGGGGGGTTGTATCAGTGTGCATTGGCTGCAAAGGAAGAAGATTAAGGAAGGAAGATGTGTTCACATCCAAAGAAGGCTCAACATCTGAAATGTTCTGTTTCTTTTTTCCCACTTTTTGGCATAGAATTAGCCTTTACTTATGTCCCTTATGAATTACAGATTACGGTTCACTCATCTCGGAAAGCTCTGTAAATTCTTTCGTGAGGTCTTTGTTATAACTTTAATGATCTTTCACCAACACAATTAGCAGGGATTCTAGGTTTACACAACACTTACAGTACCTTGACTCTTGATCTTAAAGTGGTAGCATTAACAATGAAGTCAAATATGTGAATAAATAGAGGCAGCACAGTGGTTGGCATTGGACAAGACAGGGGCTCCTAGTTCAATATCTGTGTGGAGCTTGTATGTTCTCTCTGTGTTCTCATGGGTTTCCTCAGAGTGCTACAGTTTCGTCCCTCAGTCCAAAGACATACAGGTAGGCTAATTTAGTTTCTTGGAAGACCGGCCCTCTTGTGAGTGTTGGCGTGTGTGTGTCTGTGTACTGTATGTCCTGCGATGGACTGGGGTCCTGTCCAGATTATGGTTCCCTGTCTTTGGTTCCCCCATGACCCAGAATTGGTTCGAAAATGGATGGATATAAATAAATAAAACACAGTTTGTGGAAATATTGCAATACATTTGGTGTGCTGCATGTAAGTGGCTGGAAATGAAGCCGCACAGTATAAAGTATATGTGCAGACTGTCAAACTGACACCCACTGTATGTGGCCCGTGAAAGGGTGCTGAGGTCTGCTTTTTACTTCAACAGTCTGCAGTGGAATCCAGTGCTTAACCAGTGACACTGAGAAGCCTGATGACTTTTTTCACATAAAATCTTCAATTTATCCAGCTGTTTAGATGGATTTGCTGACTTCATAGCAGGTTTTTTATCTTGTTTTCCATATTAGACTACAACAAGAAAGTAATACGGGGGTGTTGTAGTGGATGATGTACAAGTGTTATTTGTTGTCTAAAATTAGCATTTAAGGCGTATATATTTAATGTAAAGCTGTTTTTTACCACTCATCTCTGCTTGTTAAATTTTTGTGAAAGACTTCCTTTTCTCAGTAAAACAGTGTATGAGTAGATTAGTCTTTTTTGCAGATTTCGAAATTAACATAATCTTCATTTAATGTTGTGACAAACCTACCTGATGCAGGGATGGTTGCAGAAGTTATAAAATCACAGATGTGATGTCTTACAAAAAGATGTCTTATTACTTAAATGTTCTTGTGTAGGTAATTTTTACAAAACAGGGAGATATTCAACAAAATAGTAAACAGTTTTTAAAGGAAATTTCTCCAAGTTGTTCCAGGATGATAACAGCAACAGATGAGAAAGTATAAGGTTTATGACAGACCTCAATAGAAGTCAAGTAACGATGGCTATGCTGCCCGTTGTTACATCTATATTGTAAGTGAACCTTTCCTTTTATATCTGTAAGTCATTATTATTTTCCAAATTTTTGACTTGATGTTCTCAGTTTTTTACTCATTAGTTGTTGCTTTTCCACAGCAATTGGATTTTAGGGGTAAAAAGCTGTTTATCTACAGAAACACAAATTCTTAAGATCTCTTCTGGTAATGTGCAGAACAAAACATCTAGTGTGGTAAGGCTTAATTGTAGTCAAGCACACTGTATGCTTCTGTGAATATAGCTGGGCCCTGTTTGTTCACAAAGCTGTGTAAAGTGGTTCACTGACCCCAGTGACTCCAGATTATACCTAGGCAAGAACTTGGATCCATTCTGCCTGAATGCCAGAGTGAGAAAAATTGAAGACACTCTATATGTATTACAAAAATGGGTTCAGTGGAGCTTTTGTAAACTGTGTTGACTTCGTATCAGATCTGGAAGAGATATGACAGCTGCTTTGACTGTTCTGGGTCACTAAAACACAGAACAAAAAATGAAAGGCAGAGTAAAGATAGGGAAGAAATGAACTGGCGAAAAGAACAGCTCATGCCCCACAATCTGTCACGTCTCGAGATGAGCTGAGGTGTTAAAGTTAGATGGTAGTGAATAAATATGTTGCCGGGAAATCTTTCGGCAATATTTCACTCTGACATTAGAAAGTGTCATGTTTGACAAGTGTAGACGATTTTGGAATAGAACATCTTAACAGGCACTTTTAATAAGAACTAGTGATCTCTGAGCTTGGCTATTTCTTTGCTGGTCCACAACTCCTCATAAACATTGACAGCTGTTGTTGTTGGAGGAGTCTTTGTTTTCAAAGGAAAAGGAGGGTGTAAATATACTAGTACACTGTTGGAGTGTTGTTTTCAAAGGCAGCCTTATTTGACAGCAAAAATGGCTCATTTAGTTCATATACTTTCTAGTAGATTTCTAGTAGTTGATTGGAAGATCCCATTTTGCCATTTCTTGTTTTATGTCTTACTGTTGACTGTGAAGAAATCATGAATCCTCTCTGTGTCTATTCAGGAGTGAAAAGATTAGTTATTTAACCTGTTGAAGCAGGACGTTAGTTTATGCCTGGAAATGTATACTCTCATACACCCCTGGACTGACTGTGAAGAAGCAATATTTGTTTAACGTGGTGACCAAAATTATATAAAAGTCTTAATAGACTTAATATTGTATTTGTATTGTATCACTTTTCAATATTAGTGTTTATTGTACACGTCACCCTTAGAGTCTAGATTATATATCCTACACTATATGAACATTCTTGTATTATTATTGCTTTGCCAGAAGAAGATGAAATTCTGTGAATGATTAATCAATAAAGTTTGTTTCATAGATAAGCTTCTTAACAGTCAATGTTTCCCATTTTACTTTTGTAGCCAGTGTTTATCTGCTGTATCTGTGTGCAAATTGCTGTTTGCAGGGAATTTGCCCACCCTTGTGAAAAAGATAAGACTTGTTCCCCATAGTTCCTACATAGTAAAAACTCAAGAACTTTGCCTAGTTCACATAAGATGCACAGGAACATGAACGTGAAATTGTTGTCACATATTACTGATCCAGATGTCCAAAAACGCTACTTTTGTTAGGAATGCAATTCTTTGTGTATTCCATCCATCCGTTATATAACCCCTTCATCCAATTCTGAGTCGTGGGGGAGCCGGAGCCTATCACCGCAAGCAACAGGCACAAGGCAGGATACACCCTGGACGACACTAGTCCATTGCACACAGACTTGCACACATTCACACCAGGGCCTGTTTTCCCAGAAGCCAATTAACCTACAACTGTGTTTTTAGACAGTGGGAGGAAACTTGAGCACCTAGAGAAAACCCACGGAAACACAGTGAGAACATTAATCCTCCATGCAGATATCACCTCCAGTCTGGAACTGAAGCCAGGGCCCCAGTGCTTTGAGCCAGCAAAGCTATCCACATCCCTATTTGACATCCCTATGATTTCTAGTCTGAACTTCCAGCACCTTAATTTGTACGTGGTTGGTGACATGAGAAGGGACTAACTGGGACTCAGCATGGTTTAGGGAATGATAGTGAATGGTTGGTGACATGAGAAGGGACTAACTGGGACTCAGTATGGTTTAGGGAATGATAGTGAATGATAAAGACCAGTCAGGGCTCACAGAAAAATGCATAATGTTCTGCAAAACATGCTGGAAAAAAATAATCAAAAATATCTGATCTAATTTGATTTGGGTTCGAACCAACGCACTTTGTCTCTTGCTACTCAGGAAATGGCAGATGACATGTAGCATTAAATTACATGTAGCGTTATATTTTATTTGCTATGTTATTATATGGAGGTGGCAATGATAGAATAACATACCTCTATGACTCATGAGGAAGGTAGTACAAGAAGAGCTTGTATTTTGATAGTTTTGAATGCCATTGGCTTGGAAAAGACTGAGAGGATCATGAACTGAATAAAATTAATAGCAACACCTTGCACTGCTTAATATGGTTATGGTGTCATGGTTATAGTGACTGTCAGTCAGAGGTCTTGTGATTTGTGTTGCTATTGCTTTCAAAACCTGATCCGACTTGCTTTCTCCTTTCCCCTGTCCTTTTCAGTTTCTGCTCACATCATTTGTTTGAAAGATGTGTAAGAGTCATTCATAAAGGAAAACCACAAAGAATGGGCCATCTATTGAGTTTTCGTTCAAGAATACCCATTAACTGTCATAAAATAATGCAAATGTTTGTCCTAAATAATTTAGTTATAGTTATAGTTGTTTGGTCTGTTGTTAGGCTCATTACTTGATCTATGGACCATGTCGCCATTGTATGCTTTTCACATTATGTTTAGCCTTCTTCTTCCACAGTCCCACTCTTCATGTTTTTCTCCCTTTTCCTCATTATTATTATGCTTTTAGCTGTGCAGGGACCTTCAGAAAAACATCTGAACCCAGCATGGAACATAAAGAAAAGCCTTCAAAGTGACAAACTTATAACTGTTATATATGGATAGTTTACACATTAAAGAGATTTAAACTGTAGCTCCTCATGAGATGATGCTTCTGGCTACACTTGACTTACTTAACTACAAAATTGCGATTTAAATTTCCATAAACCAGCTGTTTGCAGCATTGTGCATTTCGTGCGGTAATTGCAGAAGGATTTGTACTCTGTTGGAAATTCTCTCAGGGTGTTATGACCAGTAATAAGGGGAAGCAGGACAGGGATAAATTTGTGGTTCTTCCCCTGTCAGATGTATTTTAACAAGGTGTACATTATTCCCAAGCCACCACCAAGCCTTGACCTCTTAGCAGTCTTTCATCATCTATATTGGCAGATTCTGTGCATAAAGAGTGAACTTCAGTCCATCTTACACAGTCACTGTTGTTGCTTTTCGCCCACAGGTATATAAGTGTTTCCTGAGATGACATGACACATTTGAAACTGAAGTTCTTAAGGAAGCAGTTCAAAGTTAGTTCAGACTTTCAAACAGCACGCAGCAATGTTAGACCCTGAGGATAAAAACCTTTCATTTTAATTCAGTAGCAAGCAGTACGCTTCGCCTGTTTTTCTGGAGTACAGGAAGTAGCTGACAGTCATTTTGATTGACTGCTGTCAAGTGGGGCTAATATTTGGGTATTCAAATGATCAGCTGCCCTTTTCGTTTGCGCTTTGACTTTGGAGACTGTGGGTCCGCCAATAACCTGGGTGTCTAGAGACCACGTTCAGGTCAAAATCCAGTCATTATCAAATGCTGACATTCTGTGGGACAGCAAGCCTCAGCCCTGCAACATTTGTTTGCCGTGGGCAAAAAGAGTCATACTGGCAGTAGGCTTGATTGCGCTGAATCTAAATTATATTTCACCATCACTATGTATGATCAGGAATTTAAAGGCTACGGATAGCAAAGAAGAAAGATTGCATTATTTGTTTTACCTATTTCATTTTGTTCCCTCTGCACCAGAATCTCTCCTATGTGGGGTTTAGCTGGATAGATGTCTGTTGAGGCAGAGCCATGGAATTTGGCTGGACACTCAAGAGGATCATTAGGCTGTTTTGTGCGTTTCCATGGAGAGTTCAGCAAGACCTTTTCTGCAGCTGATGCCCCTCACTGTTTAAAAATGGTTCAACAGTGAGTATACCCCCATAGTGTCAGAAGAGGATTTGGGATTAAAAGTGCCACCTTACATTTTGGCAGCGTTTCAGTATAATTTGTGAATCATAATTTGAAAAATTCTAAGCTGTTCGGGGGAAAAAGTCAAATGTGAGAGTGCAGTTTGTCATTTGAGAAAATGAGAGCAGTATACTGAAAACTGAGAGAATCCATGAAGTTGGTAAGGTGTTGTACTTGGTTCTTCAACCTTTTTGCCATTAAACTCACCTTGGATCCCAAAAACCTGGTTCAGTGTCAGCTCATTACCATATAGTTACCATATAATTTAGCCACCAAAACCAACAAATAAAAATGCCACTTAAAGCCTCTTGATGTTGAATACAGTTGACTAATATTCCAAACAAAACCAGGGTCAGTATTCTCCATAATTATCTCTCCCGTAAAGCACACAGCTGTCACTCAAGGCAATGTGCATTTTCTGAGATGAGAAGCTGCATTGAAGAAACAGGCATGGCTAAGGTCACCAGCATTTATAAACAAAATAACTCTCTCCCAGCACCGCTTTTCAAGATGTTTTTTTCTTTTATTTCCCCACATTGCGACACTTCTTTGCAATTTCTCCTTTCCTCGTTGCCTGTCAAGTGCCATCCTGTAATTGCGTTGGCCGACAGGCGCTCGCCAATGGAACAGGAAGTCAGTGGTGTGACTTCTCTCATCCAGACGAGATAATGAGGCCTGTGAGGAAGGCTCAAGGAGCCCCCAGGCTTTTTCAAAGCTGAGGAGCTGTGTGTGACCTCTCCTTGTTTCTCAACACCAGATGAGGTTTACTGATATATCTTAAAACAACCCTACATTGTTTAATACAGCCCACAACATTACTTATCTCTTTGCAGTATTAAACAAAAAGGAAGCTTTTGAATAATTTAGGACTTTTAAGTGCTGCGGCTATAGAAACATAATTATAATTTTGAATATGATTGTGACAGTGCTCACACTACTGTAATGGCATCTGCAGTTTTTTCCATTTATTTCAGTGTACTGTGAAAGTGGTGAGCATGCCTTAAAAGGCACTATTATATTGTACTACTGTAAACGTTTTTAAATTAAATTTGAACCTACTGTAGATTTTAAACCTACAGTACAGTAATAAATGTATTCTAAAATCCCTAACATTTTCGTTTTGAGTTCACTGCTCACTTTGTTTATAACCACTTGGCAGCAGTAACTAAGGATGTACAGTATGTCATGGTGTGTGCTAAACACTAGAACAACTAGCAAATAAATGGCAAACCACAAAAGTGTTGAGCAGTACTCCTAAAATATCTCATGAATGTGCTGAGGAACAAGGTTGCTTTCTAGTTCTGCAGAAGTATGACAGCCATGTCTTCAGTCTGACAGTTGTTGCTCTGTGATGCTTAGTCACAATAGCATGCAGACCAGAGCTCTCTCAACTCATAATTATGTTAAAAATGACAATCTTTCTATATGTAGGTTGTTATCCCAAAAGTGCAACAGTTTGTAATAGTGACTGTACCAAAGAGACCAGGCTGATCAGAATTAGTTATTTCTGTTATTTAGTGTTTGATTGTTTTTAGTGAAAAAAATGAACGCACAATACATATGTAATATCTGCACAAAATATTTGGCCTGACTTTCCCCATTATGTTAGAAACAGTTTTTTCAATGAAATCAAAATCAGCTTTAAAGAAATGTTTTTTGGAGCATGGGTGAAGGATTTTGAAACAATGCAGAACATTTATGAATTAGATGCTTAAAATACTTTGATTGGAAAGTATTATGGGGTGGCACGGCAGCACAGCACCAGGGCCTTTGGTTCAATTCCTGAAGTACTATGTACAGTATGTGGAGTTTGTATGTTCTCCCCGAGTTTGTATGGGCTTTCTGTGGGTGCTCCTGTTTCCTCCCACACTCCATAGACATACTGGTAGTTAATTGGCTGCTGGGAAAATTGGCCCTGCTGTGAGTGTGTGTGTCTATTTCCATGTGTCAGCCTCTAATGGATTGGTGTCCCATGCAAGGTATATCCTCCCCCATGCCTCTTGCTCTCTGGGATAGGCTCTGGCTCCCCTGCACCCCTGTATTGGATATATCAGTTAGAAAAAAGATGTACTATCACCACCAAGGAATGGCAGAATATGTGTAAAACACATTGCACTTCCTTAATATCCAAAAGATGGCGGAAGAATTTAACTTAAGTTAACTTAACTTAAGAATTTAACCATGTTGGAGAGAGTGTGGTCGTAGAGACGCAGGACATTCCCATATATGTTGGCAATGTCCAAAAATTCAATCTTATTGGGAAGAAGTGTGGTCTCCGATTCAAGATATATTATATTAAGAAATTCCAAAGTCTTGTTCAGTTCTGTATCTGGGTAATCTGCCTGACGAGGTTCTGGGAAGAGATAAATACTTGCTAAACATATTTTGGCAGCAAGCAAGAAAGCTATAAAACATAAATGGTTACAAAGAGACCCCCCAACCAAAGAAAACAGGATTGTCGATGTTTCCAAGATTTATGAAAGGGAAAAATTAACATTGTTACATGTTAAATTGTTACATTTGTTGTTACCATGAACATACCATAATCTTTTACATTTTTGCTATGACTGTTCTGTGAATTTTACCTCATTATACCACAAAAAAGTGTATCCATAAATATACTCTATGCAGTACATTTCATGTAGAGCTGTGGCAATATTATACCAATACAGTACTGTGTAATGCAACTGTACATCAAATATTTTATGCAGACTTACACATTTTACGTTATATACAGCAAATTTTGAATAATATTTTTTAATCTTTGAAATATCTTTAAATAAATAGCCTTTTATTAAAGTTTACATAAGTACTTATAAAGAAAACACTTGTGCCATCAAACTGGAGAATTTTTCCAATTCTGTTTTAAACAGATGAGGGGTTCTCTTCAGTATATCCAGGTCCTGCTCCTAATTCTGCCTTTCAAATTTGAGCTTGATCTCTCCACTGTATTTTCATTTGAAGTGCATCATCTGATATATCCAAGAAAAATACAGATAATGTTTGACTGTCCAGTTAACTGTGGCATTTATATTTTATTTCCAGTTTTAAAAGTGTTTTACCAAACTGTTGAAGTTTTGAAGCCTTTTTAGATTGTGGTTGCATTTCTTTAGTATCACTGGGGTTAAAAACTAGGAATAGCTTCTGACTTTTTTTGAGGCAAGGCACAGCAGGTAGTATTACTGTACAATCTTGTTTAGGGACAGTTGCAAATTCTTCCTGACCTTCAGCAGTAAATCCCAAAGAGCAAGCCCCCTTTGTTTGCAGATTATTCAGCCATTCCTTTGAAAACTTGGTCTTCCAAACAAAGAAGTCTTTGATCTCCCAGACATAATAAAGGGTAAAAGGATATGAATATTATATCTTAGAGACCAGGCCATAGCCTTATTAACTAAATCCTTATATTTATGGCTTTCAGTGCAAATAATTATTGATATTTTCATTCATACTCTGAGATAAGAAAATAACTGTGCCAACAAGGGACCCCAGGGTTGCAGGATTATTTGTGTGTATGTGTGCGCAGTGTATACTTCTACTATTATTAAGAACCTTGTTAATCTCCTATCTATATTCTTTTTAGGTTGTTCCCTAATGCTATATTTAAATATCCTAAGAAGTATAGTTCTCATTCTCTTTATTTTTGATCATATTAACAAACTAAATTGCCTTATTTTGTATTTGTTGTTTTCTTTAATTGCTAATTTTGCATTTCACTGTTCCCTGGGACTTTGTGCATAGCAAATTAAGGCTAGTAGCATTTTTTGCTAATAGATTTTGAGTGACATTAGGATAAGCTTAGTTGAATTAGCATGACAATAGGAAGCATAAGTGAGTACATTCCAGTATACTGTAGGAGATATGAAAGAGGGAAATCCTTTCAGAACAGGCAAGAAAATGCAACAGGAAAAACATTGCAGATGTCTTGTTCTCAGGATGTTTTCAGAAGTTAAGAACCATAAGAATTGTTCTAAATGCCCATTCAGTCCATCTACTATAGCCCGTTTGGCATTTACTGTCTACAATAATTTATCCAAGCATCTGATAGATCCAGCAGGTTTTTAAAGGTTACGAGGGTATTGGTTTCGTCAGAATGATTGAGTAGCTTGTTCAACACTCCTGCCACCCTTTGGGTTAACTGCACTAGTTCAAAGTGTTAAAATCTGTTTGGTTTAAAATCAGTTTAGAATTTTCAAAATGAATATCATTGCTTCCTTTCAGTTTTCCAGTTTTCAGCAGAAGTTGTTTTTGAAGTGCTTTTGAAGAATAAGACTGAATAAATAACACAGGCTTATGAGAGACATGGCTGATATTCAGACAGAAGTCTTATGAAAGTTGAGACGTTGATGCTCTGTCTAATAATAAAGTCCTCATACTGTAGATCACAATAAGCTCTTCCAATCACTTAGTTATGAGCAATCAAGTGAGCTGGTTGGGTCTCATCTTGTTTGTTAGCTTTCTTATCTTCTTGTATAACTGGCCAAGGAGATAGTTTATCTGCATATTAATGGTCAATATTATTATAGAACATTGAAATGTTTGTGGTCTTAAACTAAAAAAAAACACTTAAACAGAAAATCATGGATATAACTTATGTAATACTTCAGCTAGAGTTAGAAGCTTTTCAGCTTCTCTTATATGACCAGTGGAAACACGATTTTCATGTACTAGACATCTTTGGGTGTGTTGTTTGACCCAGTGGTCTGTCTTACAGGGGGTTAATGGAGCAATGTGACTCTGAACACTAATGATTACATTCCAAGCCATTGCATCACGACTCTGGAGCATTCATAATTGATGTGTTTCTGACACTTGGCTGTCAGTGTTTAAATATGACTTTTGCTTTCCAGCTGAGGGAATTGTGAGATATTTATAAGGGGTAAATGTTACATTTGAATATGATTTATCAGATATAAATATAATGGCAGAGACCTTTTAAGCAGACACTAAAGCCCTAGAAGTGTCAATGATTCTATAATGCTTTCATGCACAAAGAGATGACTGTGACATAGCAAGAGAACTGTATGAAAGGGGATCCATTTAAGTAATTTAAGTTTTTTGTATATTTTGTTTTGCGGGGATAAGAGGAAAAATCTTTCTTATCTTGCAGGTTCTGTCTCAGCCAGGATTTTTTTCAGCCAGGATCAGAACACGCCCTGTGATTTTTGTGTTGGGGCATCTCTGAAGGATTTAAGTATGGGTCACTTTACAGCACATAAAAGGCTTAATATTTCAGAAAATACCTGCATAATAAGCCAAGCCTTTTACTGTTAAAGCTAATGGGACCAATTATTGGCTTGATTGTAACATAATAGCTTTGAGCTGCCTTTAGAGAGGAGGCAGTGAGAAAAACTAGTGCATCCTTTAATTTCATCCATCCATTATCAGAAACTCACTTTTTTCTGGTAAGGGCAAGGGAGTGTATATAATAAATATAAACCAGAATGTATCTGGGAAGCACAGGGTGCAAACAATTTAGAGACACCAGTTAACCTTGTCCATGTCTTTGGAGGGCCAGGGCACCTGGAGAAATCACAGATGAGCATGTGCAGAACATGAACACAGAATGTGCCCCAGACCAGAATGAAAGCCAGGAGCCCAGAACTCATGCAATTAACTTGAAGGCAATTCCATGAATATAGTTATAACCAAAATCAATAATATATGGGTGTTTTTTATTGCCTTTTTTGTTCATCTTGTGTTTTTTGTGCCGATTCCAATTCTGCATCTCACCCTTGAAAATTAAATTAATGTCCAGACAGACGTCAGTGAACAAACAATGTTTTGTTTTTTGATGTTCAGCAATGTTGAATCTTTCCCTGGTGCCTTCAAAGCAGTTAACAGTGTATTTAATTTTGCTGGGCCTCAGTTTTCCAAAACATTATTACCAGCTGCTTTGAAAGATTCCAGTTGATATGTCAATGAGATGCCAAACTGGAATCCCAGCAGGCTCCTGCTGGTGACTCACTCAATTGGCTGGGCATCAGTTTATTTGTTGTCAGAGGTTGGGATGGACACTGCTACTTTTTATTTTCATATGGTCGCTAACGCTAAAGAAATCCCTCTGTAGTTTTTAAAGTTAAAATGCTAAACTGTCTACATGTTTTGAAGGTGTATGTTTTTTGTGTTTATTTCTTCAGGAATTTGGAAATCATTCACCTAGAAGCATTATAACACATTACCTATTGTTAATATTTGTTAAGTTCTGTACTGTATCTCAGTTCAGATCTGCAGGAAAAATAAAGTCAGTTAGCACCCTATTTCCAGATAATTTTGATTAGAGTTGATTTACTATGACTGTCTAAATGCCCAGCAGGACTCTCCAGGCTATTTGGCAATAGCCAGGAGTTGTACAAATGTGTGAGCAATCTGGTCTAAAAATACCAGTCTTTTTCAGGTGTAGCCATCACTTTTCAATGCCAAATATGGGAAAAATGCTTTGTCAATTAAAGTAATACAGTTTTTTTGCTTTCTTCATTAGGAAAATGTACTTACATATACTGTACAGTAGTTGTTCATATATATATATACTCACTTAAATTAAATTAAAGACCAGCTTTTTATGAAGTTACAATTGCTGGTTCCCATTTTTGGTAACAGACAATATCTCTATGTAACTGACTTTGTATTTTAATATACTGTACTCACTTCTCAAGTGCAGAGTATACCACTGATTGCAGACAACAGGAGGCCTATCACATGTACAGTACAGTACTTACATCTGTCAAAGCATCTCTGATGCTGTATACTCCCTTTGAGAATACAGCGTCAGCCACTGGATAAAGAGCATTCTGGGAAGTTCACTGCTTTCCTTGGGTTCTCTTTCCTTAAGTACACATTTACATTCTCTGAAAAGAAAATCAGAGTATAATCAAGATAAAACAGAATGATGTATAATTAAAGAAAGCTTAGAAATACAGTAGCTATGAAATAAGTGCTGAGTGGTGACACAGAGGTTTGCATTTTTTGCAGCACTGAGGCACTGGGTTCAGTTCTGGACCTGGGGTGTTATCTGCATGAAGTTTTCTATTTTCTCCCCATGTCCCCATGTGGGAACATTGATGGATGGATGGATGGAAAAGTGCTATCAGCCATGGGCAATTTGTGTCTTGAACAACAGCAGAAATACAGTATGAAATAATTTATTGTAACTATACTCTTTGAATTATAGTTACACCTATTAATATCTGCTTGCTGAAAACAGGTTTGTGCCTTTCAACCATCAGAAGATATTGTAACTACAACATATTGTTCCTCTTTTAGCTAAAGCCAGTATAGTTTTTAAAGATGTTGTTTTATTCTTTTTCCACAATTCCAAACATTGGACCACGTTCACAAATGGTTGAGCCAAGAATAAGGGAGTAAAAGGAAATGCTGTATTTACAAACCATACAAAGAACATTCACACTCTGCACAGACGCTCCCTGGTCCTAAAAGAACCCAAAAGCCGTAATACAGCAGTGCTACAAAGCCACTTAGACTCCTTCCAAAATTCATCTGAATGAAAATGTTGGAAAATGGAGGTGTATTTATGTCTTATTGAATGATTTAAGAAATAACACTCAATCAACGTGGATATATTAAGTTAGAATGATTTTACAAAGCAAACAACTGAACAGCCACTAGCAGCAAAAGGACTAGAAAAGATTTTCCTGTGAAGGTTTCTACTAATATCAAAAATAGTGCCGCGAAAACTGAACACACTGAAGCACCTGCTTATTGGGCTCTGATTAATTGTGTGCATTTCTGAGGGACAACCATGTTATTAATTGCTGTACATAATGTTGCTTTTGCCTGCTGTGTGGTTCAGTGCTTTCTTTTTTTGTGTTCTGTGTCTAGTAGCTGAAAGCGTGGGCTATATTTTACAGAATCTTGTACTTTAGAGAGAATGTGAGTGTGATTTAGTGCTGGAGAACGTGGAGGGGGCCCTGGGAATTGTTTCTGAAGCAGGTGTCAGGAGATGGCAGCGCTAGGAGGTGTAAATTGTGTAGAAATCTGACAGAGCGGAGGTGAAAATGAAGCAGCGTCAAGTCCTGGATGCTCTCTACTGGCAGTTTTTTTCTCTCTTTCCTTTTAAGATTATTTAAATGGTCACCCGGCTGGCTCAGAGACACAATTAGTTATATGGCATTAAAAATGATTGACACTGGTGGGTATTGCACCTTATATAATGACAAATTACCTCTCTTAGGGTCAGAGTTAGGTGGGCAATTATTGCTGCTTTAGGTGTTGATTCTGTATCATAGTAGAGCAGAAAAAGAGGAGCAGGTTCAGCACATGACATACAGCTACCTAAAGAGCCAATGTAATGTGCAGTGTTAAATGTTTCATATTTATTGAGGTTTTAGAGTATATTTGCTAAAATATCCATCACTTTAAAACCTGGAGTTTAAGAAACTGTATAATTAATGCTGTACAATTATTTCCATTTATACCATACTGAGGCTTAAGGTGGAATAGCTAGAACTGTTACCTACTGAAGGGTGAAAGACCTGATGAAAATGATTATTTCAGTTACACGCAGGAAGGGCAGGCACAGTTTGTTTTGACTTGCTTTTTTTTTGACAGCTGAAAATTGCTGTTGGTTTGTCAGTTGAATCCTAAAAAAAGAAAAGAAAATGGCTGCTCTCTTTAATGTTTGCCTGTACTCAATTTAATTAAAAATTGAAGTGAATCCAATTAGCTAAGGTTTGGTTACAACTTGCCTGTGATGTGTTGGAGTCAAAAGAGGATATTTTGAAAAGGTGTCGAATGTGAGCTATTATCGCCCATACAAATCACTGAACATAGCTGCTGTGGGTTAATCTTTGCTCAAAGGTGGGAGTGACCATACTGTATTGCAGTGTTTAAAAACTTGTGGACCCTTATCCTCCAGACAAATGTAAGCAGTTATAAATGCAATCACATTTTTCAGTATTTTCAAAACTGTTTGCTGAATTTATGTATAAAACATATGGGGTTCCAGAATTTACCCAGAACATCAGATTTTAAGCTCTAAAACTATGTGAAAAAAGCACATGCTGAAAATCATATTGAATGCAAAAAAAAACATATAGAGATTTCACTTTTCACTTACAACTTAGGAGTTGTCCCTTCCACTTTGCTAAAAATGACCTTAAGCTCAACTGTCTGGGGTTCTGATGTCAGTCTCCTGTTAAAACTAATGGAAATGTGAAAGTGACAGGCTTTGGTATTTCAAACTGCAAGCAAACTGTTTTATTGGTATTTTTCATTGTTTCAGTAAGTATATTTAAAGGGTACAGCAGCTTTTTGACAGTGAATGTTGGAGTGTTATATTCCTTTGAAAAAATAGTATGTGCTTTTTTATCTTTATATTTGAAATTCCCATTCTAATCAGTCCAAATGTATGCATTTTGTTCATGTATCAAATTATTCCAGCTATGCATTTCTACTGACCAGAAAGCTTCTAATCATGCATTCATTCTTCAGATGCGTTAATAGCAAAGAGTTCGTTACATAGAAGAATGCCTTTCACAACAGTTTGAGTTAAAAAAAAACCTTCAAACTAGGTGTCAGTTTTATTAGGAGTATTCAGCAACTTGTCACTCACAAAACAACAGAACGAGGTCCAAATGTTTCAACTTGAAAGGTTTTGTGAAATGCAGTGCTACATTAAAATAATATCTGCTCTTGCTTTGTGAGAGGGTGCTGATGCACGTCAGAAAATGACATACAGATTTAATAGAAGGATAAACCGGACCAGAGGAGATGCTTATTAGCAAGTGTATGCTTTTCTTTCTCCACAAACAGACTCCAAAGCACTTTGTGCTTGGCTTGGGTTTCGAAAAGAAACTCACTAATTTTGCACAATCCTACAATAAAATCACCAGTCCTAATTACTACTTGTTTAAAGAGCAACTTTGTGTTTGGCTTTTGGACCCATAGTAGATGGGAGTAGAGTAAAGGGCTCTAAGCTTAATGCTTTTGTGGTGTCCAAATAGCTGGGCCATTCTTTTATCTATGGAGTTTCACACCCTTTTGCTGCCTTAGTAAGTTCAAGTAGGTACTGTAGCTACATCAGCATGCATAGGCTGCAAAGGAACAGGAAAAGGTTTATTCCATGCTGAAAGGAAAAAAAAAGAGACACAACATCTCAGCTGTAAAGCCTTCTTCGGGTGTGACACCACATCTGAAGAAGGCTCCACAGTCAAAATGTGTCTCTTCTTTTACTGTTTTGTCAAAGCTCTCATGTTTACATCAGTGTGAGTAAGACCTTCTGGTGAAACTGAAAACTATAGCTCTTGGCTTAATAATGCATCAATAAAAACATCTCTGTTGGCAAGAATATATTATCATAAAAGAAGAATTGATTCACTACAACATAATGTTGTACTGTTTTATCAATGCTACCCTTGGTCTGATAATTACAGATCCCCTACTTACGTAAATTAAGGATTAGCCAAATCTTTTTTTTTCTCTGGTCCTAGTACCAACCTACATGTTTGTGCTTTTAGCTGGCTTAGGACTCAAGTGAAATAGACTGGACTGTGTCTACTAAAGCAATCTGTGATTAGAACCACCAAACAAAACTGGCATCTACACATGATAAATAACTGAGAACTAGATGGGCATGGAGCCAGGACTGTTCTTTCTCTCACTACAGTATTTTTTTATTCTTGGTGAAGAGTTGATTCAGAAAAGCTGTAGGTTTTATAAATAGTGCTTTCCACAGTTTTTCTGGACTTTATTAAGTAATTGTACTCAAGTGAAAATGCCATTTGAAGGGTGTACCATGTCCCTGGAATAATCTGCGGGAGGAATTTTCATTAAATATTGCTATACTTTTGCAGCTGTTACAACTAATGGGCATATGTGCTGACAGTTATGTACACATCTTTACCAATGTCCTTGAGGAAACTGGTTTTAATCCCAAGCTAACTCATTCTTATGGAACGTATCAAGCAGTTTGCTAAGCTGTGAAGCTATTCAGTCTGATGCATTGGATACAGCCAGCATCAGATGTGATGGTAGAATGTCTGCAGTGATTGAATTGGATGAAAATTTGATGGATCAAATGACCTGTTGTCATCCTGGACATTCTTATGGAACAACTGGCAGACATTATTTTAAAGGACTGGAGAGATTTGTGTTTTTGCATTTCTCACCTTTACAGTTACTTAAGGGTTACTCAGTCTTTTGCCTTAGTTGAAAAAAATGTATTTTTCTAGCTGTCTTTGTTAGAAAGCAGGTGTGTTTAAATGGAGTCTTCACACTGTCCAGAATGAAGTGGAAGTTTGATTGTGGAAGAATCTTCCATCTCTTTTTTTAAAAAAACATTTAATCAGGCATACTCATTGTAGCTGTATGCATAAATACTTTCTCCCCCAATTTTTTTGCAGGTCCTGTGTCTGAGATAAAAGTGCAATTCCAATGAAACTGGGTGTATCAGTTATGTATACGGTACTTTTCAGTAGTTTGGTCAGATTGGAATTAGGGCAAGAGGCCTGGTTCAAATCTTACCTGGCAAGAATGGGGCTGTTGAAACACTCCGCTGAGCCAATTTACTCCTGCAAGTTCGGAATAGAGGCAGTTGTGCAATATATTAAAGTGGGTCAGGAGGAACTGTGATATCTATACCTAGGCATGTGGGTGAGATCTCCTAAACTTTTGTTTTAAACTCCACATCGTGAATGTTAAATTAGCTAATTAAAATCTTAAATTAGCTAATTCAACAGAACATCTTAACCTCTGCTTGGTGAAATTAAGGAATTAATTCAATCAACATGCAATATTAATAATATTATTCTAATTGTTATAAGTGTCAGAATTGTCTGTGTCCATTGTTATTTGTCTTCTGTGAGACCCTACCTTTATCCTTCCTCTCGCATTCTTTCTCAGAAGGTGTTCATGGATTGTATTGCCAAACAGAGATCAGGCAGGAGCCTGGGAGAGCCGTTGGTACAAACTGGACTAATTTACCCAAAAAAGCACAGGCCCATCTGTCCACGTATTGCTTATGCATCCCCACAATAACATGGGGCATCTGCTGCTTTTTGTCTGTTCCAGTCTCAGGAGGACAGAAGCTGCATGACAAAGCCTCATTAGTGGTGTGGTTATACATAAGGAAACTGGTCATTTCTTGAGGGAAGGACATGCTGCAGTGGTTTAAAGAAGTATATAACCCCTACCACTGGATACTTATGCAATAAACATGTTTTAGTTTTGACATTTCTTTTTCTTTGACATTTTGTTCATTTATAAAAGTGCACAGTTTAAACATCCGAGTTTTGATTGAAAACATTCCCAAAAAATGTGTATACAATATATCTGTTGTACGTACAATACAGCAAAGTGGGACGTTTGTAGGAGGTGAATACTGTATATGGAAGGTACTACATACAATGCTGTATCTCCTTTGTTGCATTCCTGTAATTTTCAAGTAAAAATAAAATGCATCACAACAGATTTAAGAATGGGGTCATGTCACTTGAGTCAGGGAAGTTTTCAAATGTCTGAGGAGTTACATTACCTTCATCTACAGTATCTAGGCCTTTTCCGGTGCTGAGCAGTTACTTCAAAGTGTAATAGTCAGTGATTGAAAATATATTTGTGAAGACATTTTCCAGTGTTGTGTCACTTTTCAACTAAGCTGTCACACAACATATATACATAATCACAGTGGTTATTAATATGAAAAATACAGAGCTGTTGCATATTCATATATATTATGAGCACTTAGTGAGGAAGTGAATTAATTGACATCTCAGTCATAGCTGAAAACGCAGAAATAAGTGTGAATGTTCTGACTATTTTGTCTGTTGGCCATCATCCCGGATGCTAAATTCATATAATTTTAGTTCTGAAGACCTTATGTTTTCCAGCGAATTAATTAATTCATGGACTTCAAAATGTATGTACATTATTTCAAAAGGAAATAACGCAGAATTAATTTAACTTAATTTAGAGCATTACCGAGAGCTGTAATAGAGAGAATAAATAACTAAATTATAACTTAATTAATATGGCTAGGTGACAGCATGATTAAATATCCTTGTGGCTGCTCGAAACACAACCTCACAGGATGAGCTTTATCATACTTCGATGTGGTAGTGAGCAATTTTATTTCCTTAATGGACAGGACAAAACTCATTAATGTATATTCCTCATCTGGTATTGGGGATTAACTTTGTAGATAAACTCGGAAGTACTTTTATTTATGAATTTAAAAATTACTTTTGCTGACATTCATTCATATCAAATTCTGAAAGCACAGTGGAACAAAATAGAGATTAGGTCTCATTAAGTATCCCTGATAGTTTAGAAATCAAGCAAATGTACCTTTTAGAAAGTAGTCATTATTCATGACTGCCGAATAATAGTAATTATTTTACATTTGCAATGGAGTTGGTGAAGCAAAACAGTGAAGTTATGTTAAAAGGGTTTTTCAGAGTGATGCAGCAAAATTTTATTTTAAAAGAACGCATGCCAGGCTTAAGAAAATAGCCTACTGATTTCTTTTTCAATACACACTTAAATAACTTAGATTGACATTTGGGGTGCATTCCAAGAGTGCAACATGGGGTTAGAGTCACATTATATTCAAACTGGGAATTACCTAAGGCACCAAGGAACTTTTAGAACTTTAGAAATCATAATGTCTTGGAAGTTCAGTTTTACAACACACAGTTCATGGAGGAAATTGACAGTATATAACTTTTGTGTTTTATATTTCTTAATGGTGTTCAGTCTTGGACTGTCCTTTAATTCTAAATGTACTTCGCTCTTTAAGTGTATTGCAGTTTAAACTACATGCAATTACAAATAAAATGCACAATAAAAGCAGAAAAGGGACTGTGACAGGCCAGCCTCTCCTCAGGTGTCTCATGAGGCCTGAGCACAAAACTGAAGTGGAAAAGAAATACTCTTAGATAAGATTTATTTCAGGTCAAGTTCTGTAATGCACACAAAGGAAACCTGTTCTCCCAGACTCAACACCAGCTATCGCTTTGGAACCCTTTGTAGACACCCATGTGAGTTCGCATCTCTCATCCTCCATCAATTACTGTCAATTAACTAATTTACCCCAATGAGAATCTACAGTACATGCAGTACAAGTGGTTTAGGCCCAAATGACCTTCAGTGGCAGGTAATTATAATAAAACTAGAGGGAAGCTCTAGAGGCAAAGAATGAAATTTAGCTTTTGATGTGTTATTATAATCTGTTACAGTGGTTCAAATCTGTTCAATGTCTGCATGGAGTTTGTATGTTCTCCCCATGTGGGTTTCCTCTGAGTGCTATGAGTTTCCTCCCACAGCCCACAGTAGGTTAACTGACATTTGGCTGAAACCCAACCACATAGGATGAGCTTCATCATGTCAGATACTTCCATGTATCGCCCTGATGTAAGTGTGAGCGTCTGTGTATTTGTGTCTGCCCTGTGATGGATTGGCATTCTGTCCAGGATGTACCAGGCTTTGTGCCCTTTGCTTGCTGAGTTAGGCTTCAGCTCCCCCTGAATTGATCCTGAATTGGATGAAAAGGTTAGAAAATGGGTGGGTGGATTACTGTTAACAACAATTTAGCACCATGGCTAAAGAGCAGCAAAGATGTAGAACTGTGAGATTGTTGCTACACATACCGATATTGCTACACATACAGATACTGTATGAGCTGTATCTGGTTTCCTTTGTTTGGGATGATCTAATCATATCCTTCTCTTGTAAAGGTTAGGGGATGGTCATTTTCCTCAGACGTCAGTAGGAGAATTTGCCAGGGAAGGCAGGATTACATACTGTAAACGTTCGTCAATATAACTACTCAGTTTCATCAGAGCACTGGCAGCAATGCAAGTATACAATGGCAACATTTGAGCAGTGTTAGTTAAGACACAGTATTTTTGAGAGCATTGTGAAGTAGCACACAATCCAGTTATGGACCTTTAGATGTTTTATATAAACAGTAAATATTAGTAATACAACTCTACACAGACATCTTGAGGATTTTAGGAAAGAAAATCATTACCATGAAAATCTAAATATAAAACCAAAAAGTATTTGCTTGGTACAAAATATGAACCTACAGTATGTATCTCTAGGTGTCTTTTCTTCTGCCTTTAGAATGTTATGTACTGTAATTACAGATGCTCCACATTTACATTGTGAAAATGTAATTGAAATTAATGAGTAAGTCTGGATTTCACATGAAAGCATTGTACTTTCTTTTCAAATGAAATACCTGTATAGATTTACACATTATATCTCAACAGCCGGGCTTTCGGATAAATTCACAAGCTTTTCTCCCTAACGGGTGAGTGCATTCATTTTCAATGATTAATTTATGTAGCCTGTTTTTAGAATATTGTCCTCTTTTTATGAAAAAAAAAAACAGTTTAAAAAAATGACAGCATTCATTTCTCTGTTGACTAAAGGCTGCACATTAACTTTTTTTAATAAAAGTTGGTACTATGATGGTACCATTTTCATCAGGGGCATCCACTTGCTTTAGGATCTCAGTCCAAGATCCTAGAAAAGGTCTAAATACAGTATACAGTATTTCTGGTACAGACTGTTTGTTTTTGTTATTTATGTATTCTTTGTTCAAAAAGCTATAAACTCCAAATGGTTACTGTAGAATTCATTCACTGGTTCCTGAATGTTAGCTAGTTATCGCCTTAATCTATTTTGCATTGTCTTTTATTCATCACAGCAATCTCACAAAAACCATACTGAAATGTATCTGGAGGTCATCCTCGTTCTAACGTGGTACAGAAACAAGCCTTAGGTGTCCGACTATAATGGCAGAAGAAAAGTTTAGCAATTATTTAGGCATTGTCTTCTGTCTAGAGCTATCAGGCATCCCTTGACATGTTTGCATATAGTTAATTTATTAAGACGCTGGATGCAAGCTCCTAGAGCTTATTATCTTCAGCACATTAATAATCATGGATAATACTGCTTTTACAGCGTTAGTGTAAGAAACAATTCTCTGGGACAATATTCATCTTTCATTTTAATGTCAAGAAGCAGAAAGTGTCAGAAAAAATACATAATTTTCATTCCAGGGAGATTTGGGCTCACAGCATATTCTATATTTTTTTCTATTCGTTTTTTTTGTGCATGAAGATAAATGATTGCTTAAGTTTTGAAAATAATTGGGAATTTAAATTTGCTTTGTATCAAATGATTCATTTGTACAGTACGTGTGTATGTGTGGGTGGGCAGGAGTAAAGGAAATACTGTACAGTCGGCTTTCTTTCGGGGAAAAACAAATCTAACCAAAACAACCCAAAAGGAGCTTTGATTTCTCCCCATTTCTGGACACGGAAGTGTGCTGTTTGTGTTGTTTCCTTATTAGAGATGTTTACTTTTTAATTTAAAATTATTAACAACAACGGCTTTTCAAATACATCCTTTGCCATCTGTAGCATTTTTGGATCTCTTTTGGCTCTACCATGCTTATAGCATGCATTCCTTTTTTTCCCCATGCCTCTTATACTCACTGTTACCATGATTCAACTGTGTTTTGTAGCACTTAAGTAAGTTGTGCCAGAAAACTTTTATGAGAGATATACTGGACCATATGGCCTGTGGCCACAGGGTTGAGTACATGTCTATTCCTGTACTGTATCTCCCCCCAAAAAGATTGAAAAGGCAACAAGGGAGGAGGAAAGTTTTTGTTGTAAAGGGTTGGGATAGCGCGGCAGTGTTAGCAAAGTCTTTTATTTCAGGAGAGACACAGAGCTGAAGCATTTAAATTTTTCCTTCAATTGAAGGCTAAGAAGCCAAATTTTTGATGGACAGTCTGATACCGATTCTTCACTAAGACACATTCTTGTTCTATATTCGCGTCTCACATTCCTGACCTCCGGCTCATGTTTAGGGCTCCGTTATTAGAACTAATAGATATAAATGTAAGTCTGAAGGACTGAACATGCCTTTGGTCGATGAAGCATGCTGGGGCTAATGAAAATGGATTGGGTTTCACCGCTGGGGAGGAAAAAAAAGAAAACCCTGTTAAATTGCTGATGTTACACCTCTCAGATTAATCTTCATTTACCAACAATTACCAGACTAATAGATAGGGGACACAGATCGCACAGCTTTCAGTTTGATTTATTTAACCCTAGCAATGCTGTGGGATTACTGAACCTACTTTATTTTATCAGAGCATATTAGATATTGTCGCTATTGGAGCTGTCATAGATGTGAATTCTAGGCAATACATAGAATACAGAAGAAACTGCTTGCTATGATGTTGGTGTCATCATGTGCACCAATATACTGTAGATCCATTAGTAGTCCATGAGCCTGTTTTGTAACAAAACAATAACCAAAGGCCCTGGCCATGACTTTTCCTTGGTTAAGTAAGTGCTCATTTATCATATCTTTTTTAAAATACTAATTTTTAACTAGAAAACTGTAGCTATCTATCACCATCCAAATAGTCTGCAGGGCTATTTAAGATTTAAGATGCAATATCTATGGAGTTATTGACTAATCACTATGGATTCTATGTTGTTTATTAAAAATATTTTGCTTTGGAAAGCTGGCTAAAATAGAGGAAGTACATCCACATGATTTGCACTGCCTGTTGGTTTGATTTTCACCATGTGTGAACAATAAACTTGGCAAAATAAGATTCATGGGAACATCGGTGGTTCTGGTCGATTTACCAAGCCAAGACTCCTCTTCTGTTCAGTCTGTTGGTTGATTTTAAAATGTGACTAGCTTTATAACATTCGTCATGAAATGTAGTTAGGAGCTGTAGAAGAAAACTTCATTAGCTGATAATCTTGCCTGTGTCTGTAAAAAGCAACTCTTCCCTGTTAAACACAATTGAACCCAGACATCATCTTCTTAACTAGTCTTGCCCTCTCTAGCTCAACATTTTTGGCTGTCTGCATTCACTGCATGGAAGGGAGAGGCAGTTACCCTTCGCTACCCAACAAATTACAACTGTGCAGCACAATTATTCTTCCCTCATGGGGAATAAAGTACAGAATGGGCTTAAAACATGGAGCAGGTTTTTAAATGAAGTTTATGCATTTTAGCATGTTCAGTCTCAACATAAAATACTGTTAGAACTGCCACAGAACATGTTTTACCCTGGTAGAAGTACGGTGTTTTCTGTAGTGCATGAGAGTTCTTAATGTATTTATTTTCCATTGGAGAAAACAAGTTATGCCCATTAAACCACATTCTTTCGCTAGCACCAACAATGTCTTCAGATAGCTTAACTGCAAAGAGCACTGCCAATAATGCCATTTCCATTTGACTGGAATACCACGGGCTTCTTATTTTAAAATAAGAATTGTTTTCGGACACAGCGATTTGTGCCCCGTTCAGAAGTTCAGAATAAGGACATCTGCCCCCATGTCATGACATGCTCCATGTTAAGGGAAGCTGTTGATAACAAGAGGTGCCGCATACTAATCAAGCCATTTTGTCATGGCAGATAATAACAGATTGTAACACAGGAGCACACAGAGGTGTTGAAATGATCTGGGACTCAAAGTTCAGCTGAACATCCTAATATTAAGTTAATAAAACCCTGATGTTTGTGATCATGTTGTGTAACCTACTAGGGCAACGGGAGTGAAATGAAACACCCTTTTTCTCTCCTGTCATTAAATCTGTTTTGCTGGCACCTTACCGGTGTCCTGTTTACAGTATTAGTTTCCTCTTTGCTGCCTTTGTGGTGTGTTCCTTGTGAAACAGATAAGACATAGCTGTTTTAATTTTTCTGGCACAGTCAGGCTACTACTGAGTGTCTGTGTTTTTACATTTTATTTATTATTTTAATATGAAGGAACTTTAATGGATTAATTGTAATCAATTTTCTTTATTTGAAATGCCCACAATGACATGGAAATAAAGGTGTGGCACCCCATACCCATTTTGTCAATCTTCTGTTTTTAGAACATCTGTTTCATTCTCAGCATTTCATTTTATTGCAATTTTTGAAAGCTGATATCAGCAGATGTAACATATTAGCATTGGAGGCCCTGCGTGTGTTGAATTATAGTTATATACTGTAGGTTATTTTCGAAATGACCAAATTATCCACTGCTCCCTGGAACTATATAGGAAAAAGGATGGGATGGAATGGAGATGGTTTCCTTGGTAACTGTCTCATTTCAGTAGAGGCAAAATAAAATCACAACAGCCGATTTTGGTGATTGTTAATGTTTTGTATTTTTGCTTGGCCTGATTTTGACTAGGTTTGAAAGTGTTATGTACAGTGCTTTGCCAATATACATAATGTCTGTTGCATGATAATGTGTAGATCAATAAATAAGCAAATATAAGCAAAAACCTTAACAGATCATGCCCTCTGTTTACCTTAAGTGCCGTGACCTATATCCATCTGTTACCTCTTTCTTTACAATTTTACAGTATTTTGTCTAGTTCACAATGTGCTCCTATGATGCGTATCAAATATCTTTTAATATGTTGTATCATGCTTAGGATAGCAGTTTACAATAAAATATAAGTCTTTAGGACACTTTACCCTTCTAAATATTTATATATATCTCAGACCCTTCTCACTTTGGTAAGTGCCTTTGATATGTACAGTACAACATTGTCATAGATCATAATTAATTGTCATAAATAAGGCCTATTATTTCCCTTAGAATTAAATTATATTAAAGATTTCTTGTGCCGTGGCCAAGCAGTGCCTTCAGGGCTCATAGCTGATAGGTTGTTTTCAAGTCTCTCCTGCGGACCCTGCTGCTGTAGCCTTGAGTGAAATACTTTACAACAGGTGCCAGTCTACCCAATTTTAAAAGTAGACCAGCATTGTTGAGGATAATACCTGCAATGGACCAGTGTCCCATCCAGGAGGGGGGCTGGGTCACATCCTATCAAATTGATTAACATCATGTTAAGAAACATGAGCTGTGACCTGATGAGCTTCTGTGTTCCAGTGAGGACTCTGCCCTTTTCAGTGGTGCGAACGCTGGATCGAGTGTTCAACCACTGCACTATGCCGGGTCCCCCCCTCTTGCTAAAATTGACAAGGCACAGCCTTAAACAATAAGGCTTAAACAACTACAGCACAAAGCAAGCTTCCTTATCTGCAGTCTCAAGTGAATAAACCACAAGATGTCAGAATTCTCAAAAACATTATTTTTTCACGTGATTTGTTGTCAGTTTTGATTTAGTTCATATTTGAGGGGTGTCATGAATTGTGCTTCACTTTGAGCTTGTTGTTTTGGTTCTTTGACAAGGCCTTATGTTCCACTAATTCAGTGATGGAAGATATGTTGACTGTCCCACAGATCACTTCAGAATAGTTAAGCACCACAGTTTCAGAATTCCACTTACATGATTCCTCAGCTTGCTTGACAGCTGTGTTTTTCTTATATAGATGACTGTAAGCATTTTTTTAGCAACACAACCTTTAAAGTAATCTGCCTTTAAAGCTTCTTTTTCATTAACAGGACAACAAGCGGAGGCCTTGCATCTAGTACTGTATAAAGCTGTTTTCCAATACAGAACTCAAAAACCACTTCATTTTGTTTTCTTTATCTTGCGTTGCTGATGAGGCTTATTGTTCTTCTTCTAACACTTTGCTTCAGGGGGTCAAAAATTCCAATTAGAATTTTTCTGGTCCATTATAAATTGGAGGAATGTGGGAGTCAATATATTATAGCACAGCACTATAGATTGAACAGGAGTGGTTCCTCAACAGTTAGAGAACTTGTCTTCATAACACAGATCAACAGAGTACATACATCAAGTACCCAGTGTTGGATGATAAGTCATTCTGATGCTTTGTGTACTTTGAGACTTTGCTAACTGGCATTTAGGCAGTTGTAAATTATGTGTAGAAATAGAACTCTTGGATATGATTTTGTTGTTGTATGAGGTTCCTGCTCCAGAAGGAGTTTTTATGTGTAAAAACCAGCTTGTGGGTGTTGTCTGAAGAAACGGCTTAGCTCGAACAAGAAGAAATATAAGTTTTTAAAGATCTTCCTGTCTTTTTGGGGATTTTGACTTGGAAGTAAATGTATAAAAATATATAAAAAAATATGGAACCCTAGCCTTTTCTCTGCCTTTTGAAGTTATCAAGCTTTATTCTAAGTCTTCTTCAAGATTGCATTGTAATATAGAAGCCTTTCATCACCTTAGACTCCACTGAAAAGAACGAAGCTTCGTCTTCCAAAGATTTAAAAGCAATAGCCTGAAATACATAGTACCTTTGAGTCACATAATTGAGATAGGGATGCAAATGCGTGGGATTTCCGTCACTTCTAGAGGGGGATTTTCAGAAGCAATTCAAAATGCAATTTGGAGCCAGTGAAGTATGAGTGAGGCAGAAAGATGTGTTTCTTGCTTTGCCCTCAGAGTGGAGTGTCAAATTTTGAGGAATTTGCAATTTTGTGATACCAGCCAAAGACAGACCAGCGATCAAGTGGACTCTTACTGTCTACCTCGGACCAGTGGTTTTGAAACAATGAAGAACTGACTGTTGGTAGCTTTTGGATTTTTTGGGAAGTCTTTTTGGAATTCAATAGCCTTTACATTTCATATTTCAGTATTGTGAGTAAAACATATAATAATAAAATTTTAGATGCAGGGATCTGAACTACTGAAGGAACACAATGTTTTGCCATAAAAAAGAAGGATTTATAATACTTTTGAATCAGAAAGTGTTAAGGTTAATGAAGTAGACCTCATGTTCCTTGGAGCTCCTTATTCTACTGTCAGATTAACTGAGAGGTGAAGAGTCCTGGCCTGGAAAACCTTGAATCTGTTCTAGAAAAAACCCTGTGAACTGTCAGCATGAAGGTTAATTTCAGACTCTTTCAGATTGATGGGTCAGCACTATCCTTGCTTTCCCCATGTACATTAATCATAGGGAGCATTAACAACCCAGAATCAGAAGGACTTTAATTGGGAGTGCTGTCAGCATGCAGAATAATTATGTGAGCAATTTGTTTAAATACTGTCCTGTTCTGCAGTGGGCAATGCCAATTATAGTAGACAAGGTCCTGGAAGCCTTTTCCCTTGAGAAAGCATAGTTATGTGGCAGAAGGCAGGGTAGCCTTTAAAAAAGAGAACTAGAACAATACAGTGCAATTAAACAGCTAGAATTGTGAGAGCTACACTAGCAGCTGATAACTTTTTTAAAAGATAAGGAAATGTTCCATGAAAATGGCTTCCCTTTCTTGACTTTTTCTTTCCTTTTAATGAGATCATACAAGTGTTGACTAATAATCTGGATGGTTATAATGAAACTGAACCCCGTAAGCAAAATGGGGTCCACATAATCCATCCATTTTCTAACTGCTTTATCCAGTACAGGGTCTCGGGGTAGCCGATGCCTATCCTGGCAAGCAATGGGCACTAGGCAGACATATGAAACCCAGAACTTCATGCATGTAGCAGCCCAGGTCCGGAATTGAACACAGGGCTTCAGCTTTGTAAAGGCAGCGATGCTCAACACCATACCACTGTGTTTCCTGGGTCTGCTAAACATTCTGTTTCTTATTCTGTGCTCCCACAGAACATTGTCTCACACTGTTCCTACATTTAAAAGATTATGACCCCTAACATGGCTGACGGCACTCCAGATGTGTTTTTTTTTTCCACAGTGCTTAAAATGGATGTTAACCCTTAACTTAGATAGAAGGCTGAGCCATGTAACAGGACTTTATTCGGCTTTATGCTGCCCCCTTGTCACCGTGAGCCATTTATTGTATTTAGGGTGACGCATTTTTATCTGTGAAACTTTTTAGGTCGTCAAAGAGTGAAAAGGTGATTCCAAGCAAGATGGACCTTTAAGCAGGGTGTAAACTCTTACATTTCACATTTAATAACTGGAGCAACCTGTCAGTTATCTACTGTTTTCAGTATAAATACATAATCATTTTATCATTCTTTGTTATTTAAGTAGGAATATTGAAGAATCGGGCAAATCCTCAAAATACAGTAATTTTGCACTGTATTATTTCTTGGTGATGGCTAGATTTCCATCAAAATTAGAATGGGTCATAAAACAGGTAAGGATGATATTTTTAAGATTGAAAGTGTAGGTGGAAGAAAAGGTGAGAAACAATACAGTGTGTCATTATCTTAGCCTCTCTTTTCATGCCACGCACAGCTTTTAGTGCAATAATCACGTCTGATTGGCACACATAACTATACATACTGTACTGTAGCTGTGGAGAGCAACAGAGATTAGATGGTGACATTTAAGCTTTAATTTCTTTTTGTGCCCTAGGAGTGTGGGCATGTCCTTTAGTTCTGTGCTTTCCAATGCAAACTCATGTTTCATTTAAGCCATTTCAGGATACATCTGGAGACAAATTAGATAAATGAAAAGAGTAAGACAAAGAACAAATTAATAGTTTAGGGAGCAGTCCTTTTACACACACCAAGCATTTGATTGAAATCTGTTACCAATTATCCTTTCTTCAATTTGTAAAGGATCTTGTATTATTAATTTATAATTATGTATTGTTCCTATTAGACAAGGGTTTGCGTAAACAAGATATCCAGACATGTTTGACGTTGATTTAAAAAAAAACAGCTGAATGAGATCCTTGAATCAATAATCTACAAACTATCAAATGGACTAGATAGGCTTCTCTCATCAGTAACTGTTCTTAATTTAATAATTTGTAGGGATAACAAAATAATTAAATAATATTTAATCCTTAAATTTAGTGTTGGAAACTCTTGCTACCTACTTGAACTACAGTCTGTATTTGTGTCTGTCCGCCCTACGACAGACTAACGTCCTGTCCATGGTGTATCCTGCCTTGAGCTCATTGCATTGAGCTTCACCTCCCCCACCACCCTGAATTGGAAGAAGCAATTAGAAAATAGATGGATGGATAAAACAGTCAAACAATTCAATGAGAGTAGCAAAATGTCTGAGTACCTTTCCGTAACTTAATAGAAGAGAGAAATATGGGGTTAAGAATTGCATTTGTTTCTTAAAAGATCGGTTTTAACCACATGAAGTGTGAATTTCCTACAGCCCACTGCATAAAGACGTGTTACCTGTGTTGCTGCTGAACTTGAACAATTTCCTTTGGTCACTGCCTTTTAGTACAGTATTTGAATATGTGAAAAAAAAATCCCCATGTAATCTTCTCAGTTACAGGCTTAAAATATTCCATAGTCTGTGCAAGTATTACATGCCCTTCAAACTAGAGATTAATCTGTTCACTTCCCTTGACACTGCCTCCATATTAGTAATATCTTTCTTGGTGACCAACATTGAACTCAGTATTCCACGTGAAGCTCACACATTATATAGTTTTAGCATGACGTCTGCTCATTCAAATTCTACAGTCTTAATGATACACTCCAGAATTTTTATTGGCCTCTTTTATTGCTTCCCTATAATATCTAATTGAAGAAAGTGCTGAATCATCACCATCATCTCTTAGATCTTCCTCATTTATTGCTTTTTTTCTGGTTAAATACAGACGATTTGGCATTTGAAATACACATTCTTACTTTATGTGTAATACACTGATCTTATCCAGGTTAAATTTTATTTGGCAACTGCCAGCTGTCTGCCCAGTCCTCTGTTTTATCATATTGTGTGTGCTGTGCACTACATCCTACTACATCCATTTTGTATCAATGAGGTACTATCATCTTCAGATTTGCTAAAAAGTGTATTTACAACTTTTAAATCATTAACTTTATTCACCATTGCAGAGCCTAGGTCACAAATGTATAATATTAAGAGTAGAAGACCTAGAATTGATCAGTTTGAAATAACTTTTAAGTCACCATTTTCTGCCTTTTGACCAGTTCTTTATGCATTTCCATACAGTGCCTTGAATTCTTGCAGCTTTAAGTTTAAGGATTAGTCTGCCATGTGTTACTTACGTACAGTAGTTAAAATATATTTACTGCAGAATTTACATGTGAAAAGAAATCTAGTAAATTAGTTAAGAAGTGGTTTAATGTGCTTGGTTCCTTATTGTACTCTAGAGAGATCCTTTTGTATGTGAAGTTATTCTGACCCACAAACATTGCAGAATTTGTGATTTTATTAAATACAGTGATCACAGAGTAAACCAAAGACTTTCAATTCTAACTAAAAATAAGGGAGCCGGTAATTAGTTTTAGAAGTTTTCATTATAGCCTGTCTAACCCAGGACAAAATATTACAGATATGGCCAACAAATACTTAGAACATTTGTGCCAGACCACCAGTCAGAGTCTACTGGCTGTCTGCTACACAACCATGTGGGGCCTCATTTTTCTTCACTTCACTTATACTGTACCCGTGTACAGCATCTTACCACAAATGGCAGTGCTTCTGCTCCTAATATACCTCTTCCGCTTCACAACTCTTGGGTCCCTGGTTTGATTTCTATGTGTATTCCTATCTCTATGGGTTTGCATGGGGTCTGTCTAGGACAGGTGCTCTGGTTTTCCAGCCCCCAGAGTCAATTGAACATGATGTAATGTGCCATGACCCAGTGATGCATAGCATATTGCAGCATGTCCCCCTAACCTGGTGGCATGGCAAGAAGGATCTACTCACATGATTTCTTTGTCGTAGGGTATCTGCGCCCTTTTGTCTTTAACCTTTGTCATAAATCTGGGGAACTTTGAAATCAAGGCTGAGGCAAGACCAAACCTGGTGTACAAACCTTCCCACCCTGACTTGGCCCATATTCTGCTTTTGCCTCACTGGATTCCCCTATAAACTAAATTGTAAAGGACGGAAGAGCAGCACTGATCTTCTTCCTTCTGACTTCACCCTCCAGGTAAAACTAACCCTGTTTTTCCCTTTTTAAACCTACTTTTCCTTTTTACCACACAGGAAATATTAAATCATTTCTCAGGTCTAATGGTACCCCACTACTAGCCAGTTGGACATTAAAAACTTTGTGCACAACCTTGTTAAAGAGATAGTAACTGAACTTCCCCCCCTTGTGCGAAATGCCTGCTCCCGTCTCTCTCTTACTGGTCTGTAAGCCCCACAGCCGCAGTGCCGCAGTCCCAAATGGCTAGAACACACAGCTTCTGCATTACACTTACTGTATGCGTGAAGAACATATTGATCTTTTACTAAAGAAAAGGAGAAAATAAATTAAACTATGCTTTTAAAATTGACCAAAACAACTACTTTCAATAACTGAGATTGACTGGCATCCCATCCAGGGTGTATCGTTTCTTGTGCCCGTTGCTTGCTGGGATAGACTTCCGGCTCTCCTGAATAGGATAAAGAGGTTCCACAATGGATGGATGGATAGTTACAACAAACAAGATTGTAACATGTTAGGCAAAGTGCAAAGATAAAGGTGAGTAGCATGATTGTAGGTATAAAAAGAACTGATTAAGATACGTTCTTTGGAAAATAAAAATTGTGGTTCTTACAGTATGTCTATAAATTGCAGAACCTCATCTACGCATGGGCACATGGTTTATGAGCCTTTTCCAATACTAACAGACAAAGAAATTGAGCTTAATTCCTTTTTTTATTATTTTGTTTGTATCAAGATAAATAAGGCAGTTAGATTCTGTGAATACATTTTACAATTTACAATTTTGTATTTCAAATAAAGGGGCCAGTTAGTATTGTCACTAGGGCAGTTAGATTGACAAGTTTGCTTTTATTGCTTTATAGAAGTGTTTTTATTTTTTTCTGCAGGATTTGTGATTATGCCTAGTCCAGGTTTTATGTGAAAATTGTACTGCATGTTGCCAATTAGCATATTCTTTAATTTCTCAGTTTAGTATGTATTATTAATAGTTCTAATTAGGACAATGCTTATCAAATGTTCAAGCAGTCCAAAAGTTGGACATCTGGTAGTTTTTACCACACTTGTGAAAGATGTCTGCCTCTGTCACATCTGTCACTTCACAGTGGCTCCTAAAGTGGATTGCTCAGACAGCTGGGATCCCTTGGAGAACACAGCTAGGAAACAGTTCTAGAGATTTTTAATTGTGCACGTCTTGTAATTTTATCTGGTGCTTTTTAGTTTTTTTTTCTTGCTGTTTTCTTTACACTAGGATTCACACACAATCTCTGCGATTTTCACTGTGTACTAATATCAAAGGTTTTTCTTTTTCATTTATTTTTGACTGGGACCTTTGGCTCGTTAAAATGATCACTTTGATTACAAGTACATTCAAAGAACCTTCTGTATGATACACTTTACAGTTTCAATCATTATTTATGACTTGAAATCCTTGCATCACTTCTAAGATGTGAATAAATACTTCCTACACTTCCTACGAGATTTAATGTAAAGGAAAGGTCCTCTTTTAATGAAGCTTTTCTTTAATGAAATGCTGTCAATGATTAATGCTGAAAAACTGTTTTCTGGTGAACTTATTTTACCTGCTTTTTCTAAAAGTTCTAACTGTTCAGAGAAGCATGAAACATTGATCTAATTTAAAAATACTTTCATAACTTCTTTAGTTTCCCAGTCAGCCAAATTGCAGAATATTACAACATTTTTTGAAGAAAGATTTAACCTAATAACGTATTAGCTTCCACTACAGCTATTGCAGCATCAGCAGGGAAGCAATATTTTTAGCCACATACTGTATCATTGGCTTGGAAGAATTTCGGTGGTGGAAATTCATTCAGTGCTTAAAACTTTTACAAAAAGTTGACCACATACAGTACCTGTTTTAATGATTCTGAGGATTAGAGCTGAAATAAAGTTTGAGTACAACATGTTTATTGCTGTGAATAGGAGTATTAAAACACACAGTCCCCAGACACAATAACCTCCCAAGTTTTAATAATACAGTATGTTTGTTTTGTTGAGTAGAACAAAAAACTTTACTTGCAGTTGTTTTGCTGGCAGTGATGATACCAGAGAGATTATGGTTTTTGGCTGGTCCTCTATTCCTTCTTGCAAACCTAGAGATCTATTCACTTTCTTCATACACTGTACCAAGTATTTGATATCCACATTATCTGATATAAAACGTAAGCAATGTGGTTCTTATTCTGTGCTCCCACTGTGTGCTCCTGCAACTTTTGGGAAAAGACGTGCTCTGTTGTCCCCTGTTTTAAATCCACTTCTACAGTGCATACAGTGATTTCACTTGTGCCCTATGGTTCACGATTCACTGTTCATTCTGAAGAAGTCCCCTGGGTTCACTGAATACTGGTATTACGTGCCCTTGTAATCTCTTTTCAAGACTAAAAAGGTTCAGTTACTTCAGCCAGTCAGGACAATCTGTTTAGCTCTGAAATGTATCTGCTTTCTCTTGTCTTGATAGTTTCCAGAGAAACAATATATTTTCTTTCATGAGTGATGACACCTCTGTTATGACTTTTTGTCTGAAAGGCCTACTCTTGGTGTAAATCCTTAACTCAGAGAGAAAACTGAGTTTCACAAGAGAACTCTCACAGGCTGCAGTTTTAAATAGTCATATGTTTAAGTATTGAAATTGGTACATAGAGCATTAAAAAACTTGTTTTCATTATACTAAACTTTTATTTGAGAGTAGTTGACCAAACATATTGTGCTTTATAATAAAAGTTGTATTGCACATGCATTTAGTAGTTTTACTTCTCAGGAAGCCTAGTTCTTGTACTGCACTTCCATGACAGTTCTATACAAGACAGCCTGGTATTTATGTTGTAGCAATTATGAACACCTACAGCGACTCTGACTTGGCAGGTCTGAAAAGCTGAGAGTATAGAAACCGCATGTTGTTTTGATGTTAAACTTAGATAGCTTCTTATATTTTCTTGTATTGTTTGATGGAATTATAGATTTACAAAAAAACAAAATATTTTTCAAAAATAAATATTTTCAACTTATCAGTAGAAAATAGAGTTTACAACCTGAGAAAGTGATTTGGTTAAAAACATTTCAGACCTTCCAGAGACAGTATTAGTATTTTTAGAACAAAATGGGAACATTTTGAACATTTCATACCAGAGAGTATCCTGGTATGTTATAAATTGAACTCTGCCTAACACTACAAGCACTCTTCATTCTTGTTCTTCACTAAGTATTAAGGTAGTTCCAGTCTACAAAACTGTGTTATAGGAGAAAGCTTTTTTTTCATGTAAATAAAAAGCAACTCAAAAAACAATGCAGGCAACACGGTGATAACCTTGTAGAAATAATGTAATTGTATAATTTCTGTAGTGAAGGTGCATTCACTCCACGAGCCAAGAAATGATCTATTAAATAGATTTCCCCTGGGTTTACACTGAGTTTACACAAGGTTTGAGAAGTATGCTGTTGGGTCTTGCTTGTGGAATTACAGAGCGTTCTTCCAGTATTGTTTTGCTATAGAAACGCCTGAGTAGATGTACTGTAATTACACGCATCAGGAGGACTGTCTCATTGTTCTTTACCAAGCCACCTGCTTACATCACTGTCAGTAATGTTAGCAAGGATGTTCACTTTCCTTGTCACCATTGGAGACCAGAGCTCATTATGTGGGCAATTTCAGTGTTTCTTTCTGGTCGGTTCTAGCAATATTAGCTGTTTTTAGTCCCCCTTATTTCTTCACTTGTGTATTGGAGATTGTAACGTCCATAATGAGCATTTATTGCTCTCCCCAAATCTTTAGGAAATGGCTAAAGATTTCTAAATTGTACACCACCTCAGAGTGGTCCAATTATATTTGAAAGGTTGTTTGGTTGAGCTTGTTTTACCTAGAAAAAAATTAATAAATTGGAATTGCTCTTGGAATGTAATTAAAGGTGGGGAGCCATCTACATTGCTTGAAAGTGTCTGTGTCATCCTCTGTTTTTATCATCAGCATATGATAATTTCACTCAGTTTGACCATTCGAACACAGAGATGTGCTAGCATAGAATAAAAATAAAGCTCCCATCTGGTTCCTACAAGTCGACCTCACACCCAGTCTTTTCAAATGATAATCTCCGTGATTGCTTTTGCTTCATTCTTGGCTTGTTCAGTAAAAACAAATGGAGCAGTTTTTGAGCTTGTTGTTGGTGGCAGTTTATGTACTAACACAATTAAGCGCAAATCTGCATGAATTCTGTCAGGACAGATTTTAGAACGTGACAGAAAGGAACACCAGTGCAAACCGACGAACAGGCAGTCTCACAGAATTAGATGATTGGAAGATGCATTAAACACTCATTGTACTAGGAACTCCAGAAACTGGCAAAAGGAATGAATTCAGAACATTCTTGTTTCCTTGAGCAGCTTTTACCTCTTCAGCCCCCCTCCTTACTTTCTATAGTCCGTACCAATTGAAACAGTATATTTCAGAATTAATTCTGAACCTGTCAGGGAGTAATAATAGTTCCAAAGCTCATGTGCTTTTTGTTTTTATACTTTTCATTTCAAGATAACCTTACTGGTACCATTGAATCTCATAGCTGTTTCTCATTATCCACATTTATTTTGTTTCTTGTTTGTTTAATGATGCCTGCTTGGGGCTTGCCCTCCAACACACACACAATACAGAACCATTCGGGAATAATCTCACATTTGGCAAATCAGTTGAATTAACACAAACTAATAAATTAGACCTGGGATGCAATGAATAAGTACCACTTATTTTATTAATTCTGCCGTGGACTTTCCTAAAACAGGCTTAGAATGCCCAAGCTAGATAAAATCAAATTTAACCTAATCTCTTATAATAATCAGAGTAATGAATTTGCCTGTTTTGAATCTGTTCAAAAAAGCCATCACATACATAGACAAAAACACAATGCCATTTTCCAGTTTATAAATTTGGGAATGTGTTGGAGTTACTGAATGTGATACATTTCCTCTGATGCACAGCATAACAGGCTGAAGCTTTTGAAGTTTGGCCTCCAGAGAAATAAAGGTGGGGATGGGCAGCGTCGAGCTGGATTTCGATTCAAGGTTAAGAAAGGAAAAAGGAAAGAAAACTCCGAAGCTGGGTCTTGAAAAATCCAATTCACAATCAAAGCGTTTGACTTGCTCCTGCTAATTATAATGGCAAAAAACCCCTACAAAATCAAAACAGAAGGATTACTGAGTCTTGTCTTCTTTACATTTAGAAACATTTTAATTACTTCCCTGCCCAGGAGAGGGTCCTGCTGGGTCTTCTGAGGAAGAAGCTGATTTCTGGACAAACAGCTACCTGCTGCCCTGCTCCCTCAGCTCTGGTGCTTAATTTAACAGGATTAAGTCTTGCCTGCTAGCCACACAACGGTGCAAATTGAGTTTTAATTAGTTTTCCATACCCTTCCTGCTTAATGGGCATGTGAAAATTGGGATGAAAGGAGTAAAAGCACAAACTGTGAAGTTTACAGGCAGAGGGTTAGCCAGCAGACCCTGTTTTGAGTTACTGACATAGGCCTGAAACTCATTACTTATTCATCCAGAAGTAATTTCCAGAGTCTATAATAGCTTGTTACCTGGGATCTGTTGGCAGCTTAAAGTTTATGAATTAGAATAATGAAGGCGTGGGTGATATAATTTAAGCGGCATTTAATAACAACTAATTTGACCTTTTGTGTTCATGAAGAGGCAACAGATGGCTTTTTATTATTTATTTTTATTATTACTAGGACATTTCATGAGTAACTCAGAACCTCACAATCCAATTTACAAGAAATTGTGTAACACAAGGTTAGACTTCTAAAAAAAGATTTAGGCAATTTCTTTCTTTATGAGGTTTTGAACTTCAACTTTTTTCAGTCTCTCCTAATCTGCTTACCCTCTTGGAAATTCAGTTGAAAGCAGAATTCAGCTGAATGTCTTCCTGTCATCTGATTTTTGGTGCTGCTGTGCTGCATCTCTTCTTCAGAATCGCCTATGTAAAGCAAGCAGACAGAAACAGAAAGCAGAAAGCCAATATATCTGTTACACCATCGTCTATCACTGTGCACAGTGCAAGAGGGTCTTCAAGCTTCAACAGTTCTTGAGAAAATCACATTTAAAATTTTGTCATTTACATTTTGTTCTCTGTTAAGAAACAAGACGAGTTTTGTTTGTGCTAGCCATTTGGAATTGAAAAATAGAATTTCCACCTAACAATTCCATTGCAAGACAGACTATATAGGTCCAGTGAGGATAATCTTTTTTGTGTGTATTTTTCTACTAGCAAGTAAAGCAGAATATGACGTCCAGTGCCAATCCAGTACAAATTGTGTTGATAACAGACTAGACACCAGCTACAGTAAATTATTAAGCGATAGACGCAGCTTCATAAAACTGTGCAGAACTTTTACATTGGCTACAAATACAGTAAATGAGATGAATAAACAATGATGAGTATTAATCACTGCGATTGTACACACCTAACCCATTTTGCTACAGTGTTTACAATGTAGTATAATGACACAATGCGTGTGCAGGCTGATACTCCATACATCACTGTTTATGTAGTTCCTAATAGGAGGTCTCCTTATCTAAGAAATATATGCATAGGTACGGGAAGAAGAAAGTAATTTAGCAAACTTTTTATAGATCCCATGGCATTTAGTCTAAATTGACTGAATTGACTGAATTAGGGAGCCAGTGAAATTTATTTTTAAATGTACTGGCAAGGAAGTAAACAAAGAAACTAGAGAACTATTAATGTAAATTTGTTGCACCCAAAGTTATGTAGTAATAAGTAGTGAGAATTAATTTGGGATCCAATTTTTTTGCTAATAAATGTGACTCCCCCGAGTATCCCTGCATATTTTTTCATTATTCCAGAAAAATCTGAAGCCGAAAGGCAGACTTTCAAAACATCACAACAATAGTTTACATAACTATTTTAGATCTGCAAGCTGTTAAAACACTGCTATTCAGCTTGCTTGCATGCCAATTTAAATTTTGGCATTTTTGCAAGGCTGATTTAAGAATTCTTCTGTTTTAAGAATGTAAAATCTGACAATTTAAAACAGACCAGTGTCTTCTGAAGCCAATTTATTGGGTTTGGAGTAGAAATCTTCAATATTTCTAGTAATCAGGTGTTATCTGTAGCAAGATACAAAGACTACTCAAGTGGCTTATCATGTTAATTGCTAAGGAATGATTTAGTAGATGGCACGCATTTCTCAAGTAAGACTATCTTTTATGTTTAACAGGAAGCATTTGAAGTTTTTAATGCAAAATATTCTAAGCCCCACACAGATGATGGATTTGAATATGCACATCTTCGGTAAATAAATAAAATCCTGTGATACAGCAGGATTTGGGCAATGTTTACAAAGCAGACTACAGTGCCATGATGAATTATGGACAACGGGATGAAGTGAAGTGAAGTTTAAGCACCTGGATGTCTCCTGGATGGCAGGATGTTATCGTTGGCCCAGTTAGCAACTAAATGTGTTAGATGGCCAAATGGGTTTGTCATCTTTGCTACCATCTTCCCATTTCCTACACTGAGAAATACGTGAATATTTTCCTTATTCACTTCATAAACGTTTTGCAGAAAGATACAAGTTTTAGGGAAAACGAAGCTACAGTAGTAAAGCAGTTGACAACAAAGAGCATAGACTAATTTGGTTACAACTGAAGGTTTGATAACACAGGTTTGGCTGATGTTTTCTACAACTTTAAGCTTAACCTACACAGAAAACGATCTGAGACACCTGTCTTGTTCTGAAAGAGACCCGTGACTTTCCTGAGGTAGACTGGCAGAACCCCGACAACAAAGGGGAAAGCAGCAGTTTGTTGTTTTTGACTTTACCGAGGTGGAAGAAAGAGAAAAACAGCAACACGTGGGCCGTAATAACTTGTGCTGCAGCTGTCAGCGATCTCGGATAGAGTGCGAGTCGATGCCAGCACTGATCCCGCTAGCTGCGATGCTGTGAGGGAAACTCAATGGACCAAATCCTCCACTGCAAAAAAAAAAGGAACAGATTAGGTGTAGCATTAAGGAGCATTATATTGGATGAGACACTTGAATAACAAGGCTAATTTTCACTGTGGAAGATTATGTAGCTTGGAATGCTCATTGTCAAGGGCTTTGGTTGAAATGCTGTTTGGATGGACCAATATTTTGATTACAGCTGTCGAAACCCTGCCTTGGAGCTTTGTGGGCAACAGAATGAAGACGTGACTGACAATACCACCCAAAAAGATGTTTTCAAATTGCAGTTTAATATTGTCGTTGCCTTTCTTCCACATCTCATAATTAGGTGAAGTATTAGGTGGAAGTACAGTATGAAGCTTCTTAAATCTAAAATATACAGTTTTTCAGTCTCCACACTGATGACACATTTTAATACTATGGCAGTATTATCTTTTTTTACTTTAAATTATTACTCCTCCTCCTCTTCTTCCTCCTTCTATTAGACAAAGCAATTTTTACCTTTATCATGCTATAGTGCTCTATTTCTTGAGTAGCTGTATACTTAAATAAACTACCTACCAGCGGCTGCTAAAATACTGTATATACAGTACAGTACTAGCTGTCCAAGCTCTTCTAGCTATGGGTCCTGCTAGCACAAACTGTACAGTAATTATTCTGGGCTGTAGCAAATTACTAGACTCTCTCTTTGCCACAATTATGATCCATTGTACTTCATTCTCACATTTATGTGCTAATCATTTTCATTGTCTTGCTTGGGAAAATAAAGTAAATACATGTATGCAGTCTTCAGCCTTCCAGCCACACTGTATTGTCTCTTCAAGAGAACACTTTCAACACTTGAGTATGTGCATGGTGATAAGATGCTAGAAGACTCAGAAGTTTTTAGATAGAGTAATTGAACATATTTATTTCTTTGTCTTTGAAAATGTCTAGAATTTGATATTGAATAGAGCTGAAAAGCAGTGTATATGTTATTTGCTTGTGAAAAATGGCATTAAATATTTAATGTCTGCGTGGCTGGCCTATTTCCATTCATTGAAATTATACAAAATTCAAAATGGTAGGTGGGTAAAGACTTCAGGCAATTAATTGCACTCTAATGCCTATAGAAATAAAGAATGAAATAACACTACTGTGGGTGGTATCAGGCATCTCTCTTCATTAGAAGTTTTAAGGAAAATTAGTTGGATCAGCAATTCTTAAGATCTCTTTTTGCATGATTCTGTATGTTGTATAATAGTGGTAAAATGCATTAATAGTTGATGTAATACCATTCAAAGAAAATGAATGAAAGCATAATATACCATTGCGGAGTTATACTGTATACTGAGTCTCCTCTGTACTGTATCTTAAAATTTTAATCAATTATTTAAAAAAAGCTAAGGAATTAAATGTGCAGTAACTCTGTTTAAGTACCTGGAAGTTGAACTGTACACATTGTAATTAATCTAATTGGTTCTAATTGAATCTAAGTGGTTCACAATTTGATGTTACATTTAAATCTAATCAGAAAAACATGTCTTTTAATATCTGAGAGGTCACTACTGCCTGGTACTGTACTTCCCCAAACTGTGTGACTCTTGGTACGTTTTTTTAATTTAAAGAAAATACATCAGACCTATTCATTGAGATTTTTATCTCCAGTCCTACAACAACATACAGTAGTATTTTGTTATCAAAATCATTGTTTTGCTGGTGTCTTTTCTACTTGCAGCAAGGCAATTTTGCAGTCTATTTCTTCTTGAGTACGTTTGACAAAAAGAACACAGTGCAAAAAATTTGACCTGTGCTATGAAATGGCTGTGTGCTGTTTTTAATCATTGTCTGCTGATTGCTGTATTGATCTGAAGAAGAGTATATTATGTGGAATAATATTTTTACTGATAAAAAATGGGTGAATTCTAGTGAGTGAGTGCTGGCGGGGATGGAGAGTGCTTCATTGTTGCATCCAAATGGAGAAACATGCAGCAGGCAAATCCCTATGAGTTCTGACCAAACAAGACAAGTAATCCATTACAGCTCCATCGATTCTGAGCAGTTAAGCCTATTGCTTTTCATTTCCTCCAGTTTGGCATATTGATCATCAGGCATTCAGTGTTCTGCCTCAGTCAGAAGTGAAAAGAGTGGCCCTACAATAAAAAGTCATTAAGTCTTTTTTTATTATTGAGTGTGGCTTGAATGTAAGAAGAGGTGGGTGGGAGGGATGGGGTGGCAGATTTAAGGTAAGTTTTTGATCTTTGGCTTTAGGGATTTTCCTTCTTTGCTTTCCCTGTAACAGATCATTGTCACAGAGCATTGTGGAGTCTGTTAAAATGCACCTCAGATCTCTCACGCCTTCTTTTGCAAATGGGAACGTCCATTGTGTGATAAATGTAAGCTATGGAGAACACAGTGTGTTCCCTTAGAAGGAACGCAGATGGACCACTCTCAGCTTTCAAGTAGCTCAGGATTATGGAAAAAAAAGATAAATTGAGAAAAGTTATGTGCATTTCGGAAGTGGCATCCGTGAGGGAAAACAGAATTGAACACCTTAAAAGGTGTGAAATGGAGTTTTAGGTCTCTGGTGGGAGTGGATTGCTAGAATTCATGCTCACTTACTGTAAAGGGGGAATAAATAGGCCCATACACACATGGGACAGACACCAATTGGCACTGTGAGATGTCTTGTTTAGTATTAATTTTCCTCCCTGTCTGTAGGCTCTGGTGAAACTTCAGCTACCTAAAAATAGACATCCATGTGAGCCATTTTCAGGAAAATAATGAACCAGTCCCTGATCTGTAATAAGGGGATAAATGCTTTTCTATCTCCCATAAAGGACTTTACTGATTCAGCTTCCCTCAACTAAGAACACAGAGCCACCTCCCAGGTAGTTTAACCATTGTAATACAATGTTGTTTTCAAGAGCAGCCTTACAATTTTATCCTTGGGTTATCTGTGTTTTGGTCTGCCTCTGGTATAAGTCTGCAGAACAGTCAGTGGTGATCAGGGCTTCAGTATGTCATACCTGTATGCTTCTAGCTTTATGGCAATTGGAATAGATTCGTACGATCTTTTCCACACTTGCACTGCATCTGCCTGTTATTCTATAGATTAATCCCCCAGTTCGTCTTTACAGTAAAAGTTATTGAAAAGAGAGAAGCTCAGACCTCTATGTGTCTTCAATATGTCAGCATAAAGATAATATAAGTAAAAAAAAATACAATGTCAATCAGTTGCAGTTTGTTTTATGAATTCAAATGAACATTTCCAAATTCTATGAATTTGTTTCAATTTCCCTGAAAAAATACATTAAAGCAATTTACTGTATTTTTAAAAAAGTTGAGGAAAAAAATACCCCCTTTATGAATCTATTTACTAGGTTGAAACAAGCTCATTATCTGTCTTTACATAAAAGGGCCCAGGATTCAAAGATAGAAAAAGAGTATAGCGAACTACAGGAATAGTAGAAAAAAAAGATTAGAATTGCAACCAGATATCCAGTAAAGAAAATTGAAACAGAGGCAAAAACAGAGTTTTTTCAGTACTGTAGCAGTAAAAAAGAACTGTAAAAGCTCATGTGAATAGTTGGGATTTATAATGGAAGATGAAAAAGAAATAGTAAATTTTCGAAATGAATATTTTACACAGGTGTTTACAACAGAAGATGTCAATGACACTCTACATGTTATAGAAAGAGCACTTTCTGTGTTGGGTAATTTTAACAAAACTGACACTGAGGTTCTATGGGTGATAAGTCATCTTAAAACTAATAAATCACCAGAGGACATGACAGTAGTTTCTCAGTCGTGCTGAAGGAAATGAGGGCTGTTATTCATAGACCTCTAGCTATGATGTTACAGCTCTCACTTAGGATGCTAGTCGTACCCACAGATTGGAGAATATAACATCAGTCAGAGCTGTAAGACCCAATCAATCTTACTTCAGTTACTGGTAAAACTATGGAAACAATAGTTTGAGCTGGACTAGAAGAATACTTACAAAACAATGACATTTTAAGAGACAGGAAAAATGAAATATTGTATTTATCATAACAGAATTGTTTGAACAAGCAACAAGGAGAGGTGATAGCACTAAAGCATGAGGCAATATATATTCATATCTCTATAAAGTGATAATATTTTGATAAGGTTCTTCATAAAAAGTTAATTTTCAAAGTAAAAGATATTGAAATCTAGGTAATGTTCACACATACAGTAGATCAAAACCTGCTTAGTGAACAGGAAGTAATATGTTACCTTAAAAAAGCAAACAGATTAGTTGGGTATATAGCAAAAAGAGTGGAATTCAAATTAAGAGAAGTTACGCTCAAGCTTTACAAGACCTCGTTTAAAATATTGTGTTTGGTTTGGGTCATCATATCACATAAAATAAATTGTAGCTCTAGAAACAGTTAAGGAATAGCAATAGAATGATTCTTTGCCTTGGGGGAATGTCATACAATATATAGACAGGATACAAGTTGCTTTAGTAAATCTCTTAGGTCTAAGACAAAGAAGATTGAGAGGAGATTTGATTTTAGCAAAACAAGTTCACAACTGACAACAGAATTCACTGAGGAAGCACTGGTTCAGACAAAGAGGTCTGGGAATCTGGAACTGGCTTCCCAGCCAGATCATTCAGATCCAAATCCTGGGCTCTTTCAAGAAAAGGATGGGTTCATTTTTTTTTTTATTCACATAGCCATTAAACTACCAAACAAAAGACGTGGGCCAAGTGCCTTGTTCCCTTATGTTCACCAGCTTCATTTTCCCTGCTCCTTTTCACAGCAAACGTCAGGCTGTTGCTTGTCCAGTATTTTCTCTGTAAACCTGCAGACCTGTGAGTGAGGGAGCAGGGGTGAGGGGCGAATGTGGCGATGGTGTGAGCGGGGAGGTGGGATGAGGGTGACGATTGGAGAGTGACGTCAAGCAATAAAGCCAACAGATAAGACAGACAGATGATGCTTCAGTTTTGATTTTTTTTTGGTCGTGGCACGCATTGAAAAGACCTCCCTTGGGATATCTTTGTGTTGCTTGCGTAGGAGGATTTAGTGAAAGTGCCAAAAAGATGAAGATTTTATGCTTTTTAACCAGTTCACTGCGTCAAGTGTGATCCTCTTTTGAATGTTCTGAATGCTGACTGTCAGGAACTGAATTCCTTGGCAGAGAAACCTCAGCAAAAATGTTACCATTTGTTACTTTTTGGGGAATAAATGCTCTTCATCCCTCTGACATTGACCCTGTATTGAAGTTAAAAAAAAACTATTCAAATGTTATGATTGATGCTGAAAATGTATAGTAAGCTGTGAAATAAGATTATTATACATGAATAAAATAACTACAGTATATGTAAGGGAATTAGAAATTTAGAACAACAGAAGGACAGGAGATTAAAGAATTACATCACTTTATGTCTTTTAGTTCAAGCTTTTCTTCAGTGTAATGAGGCATGGAAAGCTTTTTAGGACTACCAGTGGTGCATGCTCTTTGTACAGCAGAAAAGGCAGGGGCATGAAGAGTATCCCATTCGCCAGAAATTCTGCTGCTAAACTTAAGTCATTTGTGCTCTTCTTTTTCTCACTCTAGAAGAACAGTGAATTTGTGTTACTCAAAACATTGTGCTTTGATTGAGATTTGTGGTCAGTTATAAATCTTAAGTGGTAACCGTGCCACATGAACTTGGATTAAGTCCCATGGTTTATAACTGTAATTTCAATGAAATACTTGCCACTAAAGGTACCTAAAATAGTCGTGAAGTTTTAATATGTTATATCATTTATCAGGAGTCAGGAGTGCCCAATGCTGGTTCCGGAGGGCTGAGGTATCTGTGTTTTTTCAAGCCAACTAAACTCTTTACAGGATTAACTGGATTAATTTAAACACCTCCCAGCTCTTTGGGTGCCTCTGCTGTAAAGAGATGTGGAAACTTTTCAGAAACACTGACTTCTTCAGAACAAGCATTAGATACTGTTGGTTTGGAAGTGTGAAGAACTTTGTCATGTTGTTATTGTGGATTTTGCTGTGTGGAGAGTGACAGTTTTCACTCCTTTGGCTTCAACATTAGTGATGAACTGCATTTATTAGCCACAAAAATATTTTTAAATTAATTTCCATTGTTTGAGCAACATTTCCCTTCTGGTCACATTAGAGTGAATAGGAGTGCAATGAAAATGCCATACACACATTATGCTGTGCATAATAATTATGATTAAGGCTGTATCTTTTAGCATTACCTGTTTGTGAAAGGCTCACAGATTTGAAAACGTTTCCTTAAAATCTGACTGAAGTGAGTTGACAAGTTGCTTTCCTTAATTATTCCTTTTAAATGTTTGAGGACCTATTTTTTTAGAGCTGTCAGAGCACAAACTCAAAAGCGGAGGTACTGTACTTAACTGCCGCAGATCTGCTGCATAGCTCATACTTGAGATTAATGTGAGAGAACCCATGTAAAAATTAGCACTTTCTGATTTGTTCCTTTATTACTCCACATTACAAATAGTAAGAATTCTTAATGAGCTTTCCAATTAAATGGATTGTTTGTAATGTTGCTAACTTGTTTGCGAAAGGTTTGCCTTATCGGACAGAAAATCCAATTACAGTCCATTAATATTGGTAGAGCCAGGCCTTGTTCTGCATACTAATTGACAGAGTACAATCAATTTGTGGTTTGTTAGCTCATAGGTTTCCCTCTGGCTGTGCTTTAAAGTCCCAAGAGATCCCTTGGCGCTGTCTGCCATTCACATTAATCAAGGAAAGCTTTAACTTTTATATGCTAATTCAGCCTTCAAATTAGCATTTTTCTGCTTGCTCATTAAAGCCTGGGTATCGGTTGTTGTTCTGGTTGTGTTTTAGCCTTTTCACTCAGGGAACGCATTTGTCTGCCAGCAGTGCCAGGCAGCTGGATCAACCTGCAGCACATTTGTGCATCCTGTCAGTATGGCATGCAGTGCCAATAGGGTTCTTTTGCACAGTTGTGTGCAGTCTTTTTGCTCTTGAGTGTCAGAATCCTTCCCACAGACTTTTTTTCTATAGCTCAAAGGCATGGCTCTTAACAGTAAATTAATTGCAGGCAACCTGCTAAATCTTCATCATTTCCACATCAAACTCAGAGTGCCGAAAGATTTTTGAAAGTGGCACAGTTGCACAAATGTTCTCGAAGGAGCATGTGACCATTACATAAAAATGTGCTTGGTGTCAGTCCTGGACTCTACCACTGTGCTACATATTTTAGCCTGGTGAAAGCTGACCTTGTAGAATACATATTATACAATCAGGATTTGATTTTGAAATGTTCTAATTAATTTAATTGTAAATGCTCTACTTGTGGGTTGCACAGTGGCACAGTGGTTAGCATTGCAGCCTCTCTGGACTATTCCTGACCTGGGGCTGTCTGAGTGGAGTTTATATTATCTCCCTGTGTTCAGGTGGGTTTTTATCCAGGTGCTCTGATTTCCTCCCACAGTCCAAAGATGTGCTGGTAGGTTAATGGGCTTCTGGGAAAATTGGCCTTAGGTGTGAGTGCATGAATGTGTGTGTCTGTGTGTTTTTGCTGTGATGGGCTTCCCATCCAGGGTGTATCCTACTGTACCTTGCATCCCTTGATGGCCAGGACAGGCTCCTTGTGATCCTGAATTGGAAGAAGCAGTTGGAAAATGGATCAATGGGATAGAAAATGCATATTCTATTTGTTACTTGGGTGGCATGGTGGTATGGCAGTAACGGGTGTTGCTTCACAGCACTTGTTGACCCTTCTGTGTGATTTCTGTATTGGTGATCTTCTAAATTAGTCTTAAAAGTTGGTTCCGAAACGTCTTGTTATAAATGTCAGAGTTTTTGGTTTAAAATTATTTGGTTCAGTTTTGTCACCATAATTATGAATGGGCTCTACATTAATATGGCACATATCTGGACCTTCCTGAAGCTGAAAAATCACATAAATCACAGCTCATTCTTGCAATGGATCACCGAGCAAACACTGTGATTGACAGTACTTTCTCTGTACCTCTGGGAGGCTCTGTTTGAATTCATTATGACTTCACTGGGCTGGTGTATTTCTGTACCTCTGCCCACAGTCTCTAAACTTCTTTTTAGTGTTCTTGAGTGATTTTTCTGTGGCCCTTTGTGAAAACGCAATCAAGTTGCTGCTATAATAATTATTTTGTTTTAATTTCCAAAACATACACTTTTCGGTATGCATGCAGTAGGTTTCTATTAGCCAGTAATGATTAGCAAAGAAAAGGTTTTTTTCTGCACTCTTTGTGGAAGTGTTAACGCATTGAACTGTTACTTTGGAAGGCCTTAAGGTCTTCATATCAGTCCAGCATTTTATTAGATTTTGCCTGTTCAGCTGTAGGGTGAATTTCCTAATCCTGCATGCAATGGTCTCCTAGCCAATCTTTGTGGGAGCTTTGGGGATGTTGTATTAGGGATCATTACCAGATGCAAAAGCAGGTGCGTAGGCGTTTTGATGTGCGTGGGAGTCAGTTGCATAACTGAGCAAATACAGTGTATTAGAACCTCGGTTGTATTAGACAGATGCTGATCTATCGGGGGTTAAAGAAAACCTGAAAGGAATTTCAGCAACTTTGATGAAGGGAAGATTCTTTTCTGGCTTTTAAACAGTAACAGACATGTAATTAAGAAAATCATAATTTTCATTATGTGGCGTACTGTATTACAACAGCCTCCTAGTTATTAGAGGCTTTTCTCATGTGGGACAACATTTAACCTGTAAAGTGTCCAATTAATAAAGGTCAAATCCAAAGCATCAAATCCATCTATAGATTTAAGAGAATAACTACATTAAATGCTCAGAAGTATGCACAGTAGGCCTGGTTCTTTTTGTGCCAATTTTGAACTGTGTGTAAGGACACCCTAATGAGGAGATATGGATCCTGTGCAGCCGCAGGAGTAGCCGGTTGACACGGCACCAAACAATCCGAATCGAGAGGCGAGATCGTGGTCAATGGGAGTAAGGAATGTTGAAATCCAGGACAGACACCGGTGGTAAACAATCCAAGTTGAGAGGCGAGATCATTGTTGAAGGGAGTAAGGTAGGGTACAATCCAGGACAAACACAGGTGGCAAACAATCCGAGTCGAGAGGCGAGGTACAAAGTCAAAAGGCAAAAAAGGGGAAGTCCAACATCCAGAGTGACACAATGTTTAGTAATCGCCAGGTAGAGCTCTCGGGGAGTAAACTCAATACTGAGCAGCAGGAAGCGGGTTAAGATGGTTTAAATAGTGCGGCGCTTGTTATTATTATTAACCCGCTGCTGGTACTGGTTAGTTCTTTTGCGAGATGATCTCCGCTGGCTGGTGGTCGTGACACTGTGTGTTTCAATTAGTTGTTTGCATGTTTTTAGTTAGTAAATATGTGGTGCCATAGGCGGTACCACACAGGTTGTGAGGAAATGAAATAAAATCGAGGACTCCACTGGTTTTGTCCTCTTTTATTTATTAATGAGGTTTTTTAAGGAAGGGTTTCACAGGAAGCCAGTAAAGTCAAGGAGTCATTTACAGTATGTGAAATAATTATGGGTATTATATTATTATAATGTATTATAAACTAATAAGTTTTGTGTAAAAATGAAACGTTCCCCAACGCTTCAATGTCATTGGCAATGTCAGGCAACCCATCAGAAAGTGCTGTGCTGCTTCAAGGTCTGTGTAATTATTTGCATTGATAGCATTGCAGCCATTGTAGAGTTTTAAGTATGTGGTGAAGACAATGGCTCCTGGGAATTATATCTCATGACAAGAAATTAATTTTAGCAAATGATGGCTACTCCTATTGACAGATTGCTGCCCATCTTTTACCCAGCATAAGATATATAAGACTCAGAGGGAGGTAAATGAAATGTGCAATAAAAGAGATCAAGGAAGAAAGCCCCAAAGCTTCTAAACCAGTGTCAAATTCCTCAGTGTAAATTTGACACGTAATAAGTGATAAATCCAGTACTATTATTCTCTGCAGGATGATACCACTGCCTATGCTGTGGCCTTGAAGCAGTGTGGCACTTTCTGATGGGTTTCATTCCTTTCTTAATTAGTCCATGCACCATATAAAGCCCTCTCCTTCTGGAAAGGAGTAAAAGAAGCAAAATAATTTTCTTATGAAAAGCATAGCATTAAATGGCATGACGTGATCCAACAAGGAACCCCATGGACCATTCCTGTATAACCTTAATTGAATGCTTTTTGATTTAAAAAAACATAATCTTTTGGAGTTTAATGGTTTTGTGCTTCACAGATTTATGGCTTTGTATACACAGCAAATAATACTTCAGAATTCTGCATGGAAAAATAAAGATGAAAAACACCTTCACCCCGGGGACTTTAATATAAGCCTTTCAATTGTTTAAATTTTCTTTCTACAGAAAGACAGAGACTACAGTGTACTTTATCTCTTGTGGCTGTGAAAGTCCTCTGAGATTGATTCTTCTTTCTGTCTTTTGTAAACCATGTTTGTTTCTCTTTGAAAGGCCAGAGAAGTAAGTGATTTCTTCTCTAGCGTCATGTTATGCACCCTATGGACTTACTTCTGAAATGGAACTTTAATTGGCAAGTTGCCTTTGCTGTACACAGTAATTTTAAAAATACAGAAATTAAGACCATTTACAATTTGCAGTATTCTATGATTTGTAAATAGGATACTTCTTTGAAAATGATCATGAGAATTGCAGCCTTTGTTTTGAATATCTCTGGATACCTAGGTTTATGTTCATTGGTAAATGAAATGTAGGTAAATCTTTTTTTGGAAAAAAGCATTTGATAAGCTTTCAGTGTCCTGTTTGAAGCCATAATGAAGCTGCAGACTCAGAAATCAAGTACATGGTAAATGTTCTTTTTTCTTGAAAACGTTTTTCTCTCTTTTCTGTTGCTTGGATTCATTCCAACAAATAATCAATTATGGCACTGTAGACTCAAGTGAAGCATAATAATGTCAGGGCTGATGAGATACTGTAATTACAGTTCAGCAGAACCACGGCTCTCAAGTTGCCAGTACCCGGTAGCTTTCATTGGCATATTTGAAGGAGAATGTGCTGGGTACTGCATCAAAAAACAAGTTGACTGTGCCGAGAGGGGTTTTATAGATTGTGGGATATTTATAATCTGTAGATATTTAATGACTACAGAATAATTCAGCTCAATGTTTTTTTTCATCCCTTAACCCTGCAGTATATGATGTGTTAATTCGGTACAACATCAGTATAAGTTAGTCAATGACCAGAAGTCCCTTGGGCATAACTAGAGGTTTTCAAAAATGTTCCAAGAGAACCCAAATCCAGTTAAGTATGTAGTTAAGTAGTATGTCCTCATCTCTGGTCCTTGAGAGATAAAGAGTACCTCCATTATTTTTTACTGCTAAATGATCTCTGATATACTCAACAAATTACCTGCTCATTAACTGATCTCAATGGAATTGATCCATATTTTAAAAAAAACTGATGATCTACAAAACCCACTGAAAGAGTTACATTACAGTATATGAGACAGTATTTGTAGATTCGAATCTTAAATCGATGAGATTATGACAGGGTAGGTACATAATTGCTTCCACCATACTCCCTCACGGAACGTTTCATTCCTGTTTTTGATATTCTGTTCCCGTCGGAATTGATTATTATTTTTTATTTAAGCCTTTCCCATGTTCTCAGAAAATAGACACTCCTCTGTGAGGTACTGGAAATCTTCGTGATAAATTTCCAATAATGCAGCCATCCTCTTTCATGAATTCAGTTAGCTTCTGGACTTGAAAGTTTAGGAATCAAGCCATCATAACATGGGTCAATGCTTGCCTATCTCTATGACTCAGTCTCAGCAGGACAGTTATTGGCCGTGTTTTGAGACTATAAATGTTGCTTCCTCACGGTCCCATCTGTTCTTAAAGACTGTTGGCAGCAAGCCATTTGCAAGCCATGTGCCCATGTTTTGGAATTCCCACTTGAAATTATAATTATAGTCAATTCGGTTTTGCAAAGAATGGAGGAACCCCTGGATCAGGTTATAACAGCACATTCCTGCTGAGCTAAATGTGTGGTGGTTTCTCCTCTTGACCCATGTGTCTGTGAGAGGCTGGCTTGACCTCTATATGCAGAGACTGATAACAGAAAACAGAAATCAAACTGCTGTTTCTGGTCTGCCAAGTTGTGACCTTTGAGTTTGTATGTCAAATCACTGTTATTGTGCAGTGGAGGCCCACACTGCTTTCTTCACTTCTGCGCTGTCATACTTTGCACACACAGGAGGAAAGACCCAAGGGAGTTTTGAGCTTTAGCTAATGGGGTCTTTTGTTGATCTACTGATCCCTAATCAGTATGCAAACAGCCTTTCATCTTGAACATTAAACAATCTGCTGTCAATACTTATTGTTAGCCAAGCAGTTTGTGCTTCTAAAATGCACATCGATCTTGATTATCAAGCCCACAAGGGGCTTCCTTCTCATGTTCACATCTTCCACCCGCCCAGCTTGTTTACTGAGTTCTTCCCAAGTGTCTAAGGTCAAAATTGTGTCCTTTTGGAGTAAGGTTCCCTCTGGTATTGCATGGTATCAGCTCTTCATTCTTCTTCATTTTAGTGGCCCAGTGGTCAAAATTAAGATTTCTCTTGAGACCATTTCTAAGGAAATGTAAATTTTTGTTTTGTGTCCAGGAATGAAACATCTCACTTATGCCACTTCAAAATGCCTCAGAAAAAAAGGACAAAGAGAACAGAACCGCAGTTCCTAGCTTTTGTTTTAGTTTTAATCAATTATGTAATTGTTTAAAAATAAACATTACCAAAAGGAAGTTAGTAAAAAGAACGTATTATTGCAGCCAAGTGAAGCATTAAGCAAACAAACCCACTAATGCCAGATTAATAACTAAGTTCACTAGGTAGGAGTGCCAATAACCAAAGTCTGTTCTTTCCTTCCTCAATTCAATTCGGTGTCTAGACAAAGGGATTGTGAAGAGGTTCTCTATTTGGGGAACATTACATTTTATTGAGTCACACACTGGGGTGTCAATCTGCCCGATTTCCTTCTCTCTATATTTCTGTCTGTATCTGTCAGACGTAACACCACAGCGCGGTCGCAGAATCTGGGCAAAGTGGGGTGAAATGAAACCAGACCGAAAGAAATGATTCATTCTATAGTGAAATCGGTGGAAGAGAAAACCAATAGTGAAAGGGAAAATATTATTAAGATTGGCGACGGGAAATGAGTGAAAAGACACTGGGAGCAAAAAATTGACAGGCATCACCACAGAAAGAAGGCTTACACAGTCAAGAAAGGCTTGAGAACTTTCTTGTAGTTTATTTTTTTGTCTGGCCTTGTCAAGTTTGTTTTTTTTAGTGCAACTACAAAGTGTAAGCTGTTAAAACACAGTATTAGAATACTATCACGGCTCTTTCATCCTGTTTTGAGGTTGATGCTACAGGTTTAAGCTTGAGACTTACTTAAAATATTCTACTGTTCTTTGTGGTTTCTTTAGCCTATTTTATTGTTTCTTATAATCCATCCTGTGTTGTGGCTATAGAGAATTAATTTTAAACAATTCAGATTGATTCAGTGATGAGGCACACCTTCTGTATTTAATTTAGAATTCTGTGTAATGTATCTTGTCTTGCCTTTATTGCAGGATGCACTGGAGACACTTTCTACATGCACAGTGTCATACAAAAATGTCATTTTGAATTCTTGGATAGATCAGTTTTCAATATTGCTTTTCAGTCTGCAATAGTCGAGGCTGTAAAAAAATGAACAGTGCACATACAAATCTTGTTTTAAAAAATAACATGATGTGGACTGTACTATATTGTCATTAATCAGATGCAAGATTTAAATGGGAAAAAGACATCCACTGCACGGTGCCCAGAAGCAACAGAATGAATTTTAAAAGTACTAAATGGCAAAAAAGGTTAATAGAAAGCTTGGAAACGTAGACAATAGTGCACAATTTAGGTGAAAGAGGTAATGCTTTTAAAACTGAAGAATTCACCAGTTAAATAGCATACAATTTCAGGCACCACTGTACAAAATGGATCAAGAAGTTTCAGTGAAAGTCTAGAAAAGAACAACAACACTTTTTCTAGGGGAGGTACTTTGGCTCAGTGGTTATCATTGCTGCTCACCAGTGCTGGATCATTGGGTTCAATTCAGGACCAAGGGTAGCTATCTGCATGGAGTTTGTATGTTCACCCCATGTTTGTGTGGGTTTCCTCTCACAGTCCAAAGACATACAAATAGTTTAATTGGCTTCTGAGAAAAATGATCCTGGTGTGAGTGTGTGTCTGTGTTTGTGTGCCCTGCGATGGATTAGTGTCTCATCCAGGGTGTATCCTGCTTGCTAGTAGAAGCTCCAGCTCCCCAGTGACCCTGAATTAGATGAAGTGGTTAGAAAATGGATGAATAGGGCTCATGTAGATGATGACAGATGATAAGGAGATGAATGAAGATGTCTCAGAGAATATTTGATTGATGCCCTTGAAATTTGAAATGAGAGTAAGTAAGGTCCATGCCATTAACAAGAGTTTGTCTAAAATCCTGCAGTAAGGCTCCTGTGTTGCAGTATGTATATTAAGCAACCTTAGAGAGACATTGTGACAGTGTGAAAAATAAAAGCTGTTAAATCTTCATGCACTAATTAAGATGAGTATTTTGGAGATTGCATTGTAAATTATTCAATTATGACCAGGCAATTAATTTGATTTTGACAAGAGAAAATATAGTTTGTGTGCAATCCATTTTTCATATGTTAATAACGCATTAATTAGATAACGTTCATATTTGAATGTTTAATCAATAGATAGTGGTGATGTGGCAGATCACAGAAATAAATGTAATGAGGATGGAGCGATATTGTGATTAAGTATTCATCAATGTACATTTCAGCCTACGAGCCTATTCTGGCCAGCCAAGCAAGGCCTAGGGCACCTACAAGGAAAACCAGTATGTACTGTTTCCTCTGGACCAGAATGTCCAATACTAATGCTTCAATATAGTAACCAAAAACAAGCTGCTGTAAGGGGGAGCCAGATTTTGAATGGGAAGTTAAAATGTGGTCCTGACTGAAGTCATTAAAGTTCCCATGGCACTGTTCATAAGAGGAGTGGTCTCCAGTGTCCTGGCTAAATTCCACTCTGCACATGTTCAATCTGACCTCCCTGTATTCCTCAGAGGGAATGTGGGTGTTTCAATAAATACTGCACATCACTCAGGTGGTGGCTGAAGTAGGTCCTTTCCTAGCAGTTAACTACTTTAGAATCCTGTCTTAAAAGCATTCAGTATGCGCAATTAAGTTTTGTTGTTATGAATAATAATAAGCAAACAAATCCAGCATTTATTCTGCTAGAAACAAGTTAGACTTTAAAACAACAATGACCCCCCCAAAAAATGAAAAATATTGCTTGCTCTGTAGCTTTTACAGAAAAGCTCCCCCAAATCAGTTTAGGGGGAAATCAACGGGTTTCTGTGATGCCAATCCACAGTTGCTTATGTTCCGACTTGTTATACAGTTTGACTCCTCTCTCTAGAAAAGTATGATCTGTTTAACAAGGCAGTATTGAATTTGTACTGCATATGCATACAGTGTATTCCCCTCATGGATTCCATTAATCCAACTAATGCATTTGAAGTTTGTGTTAGTGAAATCTCAGTTATATTTATTTAAAATATAATATGAGGTTCCTGCAATGGTATTTTTATTTGAATTCATCTGTATTGCGACTTCTTGTTCATCGTTTTCTGACGTTAATACTGTGGTGGATTGCCTCCTGTGGAAATAAACAAGCAACTGTAATGACAGTGTCGGCCACAAGGGGATGCCAAAGAAATAGTTTAATGAAAGTCTTGGGTGTGAAGAGTGTAATTAATTGAACAATTGCAATGTTTTGGAATGTTTGAGTTTGTGCACAGGTATAAGTCGTATTAAAGGTGTGGAATTGACTCACTAGGGATTGGTGTTGGTGTTGTTGGCGTCAAGTCAGTGTTGGTTAGAGGATTGTGACTAGATCACAGCTGATGGTAGCCACTAGAATTACTGTAAGTTTAGAGTGGTGTCTTCATCTGAAGAGTCTTCTGTTTTGTTTGTGTTAGAACCTGAAAAATAAATCATATTAACTGTTTTTCTTGTAAAATAAATATTGTAATCTTCAATAAGTTATAGCCTGGGCTTTTGATGTGTGTTGCAGTTTGTGTTCATCTGTGAAGGCTCCCAATGAGGCATCCTTAAGTACACATCTTCAACACTGTGCATGCTTATCCTGTGTTTTCTCTCTTAATACTACATTTTCATTTTAAGATACTGCTGTAGGGATGCAAGGAGTCACAACACAGTCCAATTAATTTTAATTGCAACTGGCCATTTCCAGAGGACACTGAAGGAGACATACACAAGGTGCATTTCCCACAACAGTGCTACAGAAGGGTTTATAGTCCAAATCCAGTCGTCGTCACCCTATGTTATTACCATGAATGGGTGTTAGAGTGACTATTACCAAAATGGTCCAGTTGCTATTCCTGATGATGTTATTCCCACCTTTGAGATATTTCTGAGATGTAATGTACAACAGCAGGCGTCTGTTTAAAATTCACTCAAGCCAGGTCAGGAGTAATGACCCTGCTGGAGTCACATTTCTACACTGCATTTGAAAATAAGTTCTTTTATGTACTCTGTGTTTTATAAAAATGGGAAAATGTCAGTGTTGGTTGAAGTAGAAAGGAGAATCGTCTTTCACCTGTGCAGATTGATATTTTTGCAGAGTGCATTCACTCACCTTTCTTGATTAGCTTTTTGTCCTCAAGGTCATGAAAACTCTTACAAAGATCTGTTATTAAATTGTTTTAGTTTGTTCTGACTATTACATCAGAAATTTCTTTCCTTATGTCTTATTTAGAAGGCTTTTTACCACAGCATTCAGTTGGTATTCAGTTGGTACAGTAGCATCTCTATTTTAAATCTTGCAGCAATAGAATACCTTTGCGTATTAACTATAAAATGGTAAAACTGCAGAACTTGCTCTGTGTTTCCTGAAAATATAAATGTTGTTGGGAAATGTTGGGTAGTTAAGTGTTTAGAAAGTTCATGCACCAAAGCTGTTTAGTCTAGAAAGCTGCAGAATCAGAATCCAGACTTTAGCTGTTTTCAGCTACTGATGTGTGAAAACAGTTTTGAAATGTGAATGAATTCTTGCAGGCTAAAACAGTTCTGTAACTGCTTTCTGTAACTGTTAAAGTTAAAAGAATATAATATAATATATCAGGTGGCACACCTGAAGAAGGCTCCACGGCCAAAACGTTGTGTTCTCTTTCTTCTTTTTTTCAGCATGGAATAAACCTATTACTTGTTCCTTATAATATAATATGTTTTGAAGCAGGTATTGGTTTATTTCCCCAGTGTTTTGTTGTTGTTGTTTTAACTGAATGTACTGCACTGTAAATCTCAAACAAAACACCTTTGAAAGTTAACAATGAAACAGGTTTTATGTAAAGCAAAAAAAAAAACTAGAAGCAATTATCTTAATGAAGCCACCAGAAAGTAATTAGGACTATAACTGGAACTAATCTCAGAGAGCCTGATCACAGACAGAGATATGTGGTAGAATTTGCATGGCGAAATCTTTTACTAACACTGTAGATCCTGCACAGATTACACTTTTAAGGACACTGCACTAAATGTGATCCAAACACTTTGTAGTTGTTAATACTTGTATTTTATCGCAGCTGATGGCAGTAAAAAAGAAAAGCAACTAAAAAAAACAAAACCAATATCACTTAGTTTAATCAGGACTGAGTGCCAGTGTAATTACTCTCCGGCGTTTTTAGTTTTTTTTCTGTCTGAATTCTCACTCTGATGATTTGTTTAGTTGTCTCTATCTCTGTGTGAACTCAGAAGTTCTTTTTGATTTCCTTCTTCAATGAGAGAACAGTCAGGCTGTTTTCCTTTGCTTTTCTTCATTATCAGCAGGTCCGAGGAGATGTGATCTCATTTACATAGCTGCTCTGGGGCGCCACACAACAGGTGTGTTGGGTGATTCATATGGTATACCTTGCAGAAGCTTAGATTAAAACTAATCAATCCCTGCACTTATATCATTTATTCAGGCAGGGAGAATAGCCTTGTAAATTGAGAAAACAGATTGTCGAAATCTTGGAAATGGGGGGAGATCATCTGGAAACAGAGCTGTCGACTATATACTGTATGGTGTGTTGTTTTTAATTTCCTGGATCCTATTTTTGAAAAGAGGGGGGCCTTGCCTTTGCTTTTTTAAAGGAATTGTAAGGTGGAAAGGAACCCCAGAGAGTGGCATTTGAGAAAATGATCTGGAGGGAACATTGAAAAGCCAGCCACAGCTCATTCTTTATAGAAGACTATTGAACTGAGATAGAGAGAAAAGAAATGCAACAGTCCAAAGTTAATAGCTGAGTACCTATTGTTTCCAATTGCAATTGTTTAACTTCAGTTTGTTGTGATAAAAAAAAAAAACTGAGTGGGAAGCTGTGTCAGTATATGTTGGCTGCAAAGGAACAAGTAAAGGTAAACACACTGTTTTGGCTGCTGACTCTTCCTCAGTGCAGTCTTCACACCCAGAGAAAGATTGCATTGTGTCTCTTCTTTCTGATTTTCTTTTACTTGCTCTATTGAAGATAAAATATTGACTGAATTATTACTGAAGAACTATTAGGACTATAGCATTTTGTGCATTCAGTGCATTTGGTGCAACCCCAATATAGCATTTGGTGAGGAATTGGGCCATTTTATGGCAATTAAGATGGGAATTTTGGCTACAAAAACTAGGAAATTATCAATTCAGTATGGGATGATGTTGAAGAGAACAGAATCCCTGATCATGGATGAAGTAGTGGATGCTCTACATGAGGTCACCATTTACTGTATGTGTCGGCCAAAGTCATCAACTGCAAACAGGATGTCAGAAAAAGAAAGAGTAATGAAAATGAGATAAAGTGCATTTGCAAAATTGATTGTTATTTTGATAGGGGATCTCTTTGTGCTTTAAAAGAAAAGTCTTTGTCCAAAAGACCCCACCTTTTCTAATCTGTCAGTCTGAAACCTGGTAGCTGAAGACAAAAATTGAACAATACAGTACCTTATATACAGATGGTCCTATGAAGCAGAGAAAGCCTTGGGAAAAGAGACAACAAAAGATGGGAGTAGTATATATAAGGGACTAGATGGTAACATTGAGTAACATTGAGTAAAAGAAAGAGAACAAAAGAAGACCTCTTTGAAAGGTGTAATCACAATGTTTGCATGAACAAACTGATTGTAGATACTGGGGGAAGTCTTTGTTGGACTAAGGGTTGAAAACAGCTGATAGTTACCACAATATACAGTAGATATCCTGTGTACAAACTTAGCAGAGTTACATTGAAGGCAATGTCAATTTCGTGAGGAAAAACAGAAGGAAATAAATGGGAAAATGTGTTGCCTTATCATTTTGTGCTACAATTGCTTCAATCTTTAACCTAATCAGGCCTGCAGCTTGTACCTGTTATACAATCTTAGTGAGTACTTTTTGAAAGGTGAACATGTTAGAGCAAGATCAATGGAAATAACTGTTGATGTTCATTCTTCATGCCAGACTGCCTTCTCTGCTTCATATGAGAATGTGGTTATAAACAAAATTTGATCACAAATAAAGTCCTCAATTTCATCTGACAGTCTAAGGGAAAAGGCGCAAGAGGAGCAGAAGCATACGTATTTTCAGTGGGCTGACTTAACACATCTCAGCATGACGTACTGGGCCTTCTCAAGAACAAGCAAAATCATGTTTTTTTTTGTTACTTATTTCCTGTAGCTGTCCAGCTCCCTGTGGTGTTTGGTGGCTGTGAAAGCCTTTTTCTTATTTCTCCTGTTTTTCTGCTCTTGTGGGCTGCATGCTGTTTATGGCACAGTACACATGCACTTCACAGTAGCAGTGATCACTGTTACAGTTCAGTTGACTCTTGACACTAATTGATGGTGTGCCGGCAGTTTGCTGGGATAGATCACAAGTCCAGATCCCAGGAAGAATGATAATAGAGTTGCGGGTACACTTAGCATAGTGCTACTTTGCTTCGGGGGTTGTTCAGAGTAGAGAGGGAAAGTCAGTAAACGTATATGCTTGCTCAATAAGAACGTTTAGAGAACACTATTATTAATCAATTTATTCTAAAATGGAATAGCTCTGCTCTGTAGCCACATGCCAAAATCCAAGAAAAAAAGCTGACAATTTCAATACAAGAAATGTGCAGCTGAAATAATTATTTTTAAGAGTCTCGCTTACTTGTTATAAAGAGAACATTTGTGACCTCAATGTTTATTATATTCACTTTTTATTGCTGAAAATGCATTTGGGGCTTATCTGTGTTGTAATTGTTTTCCTCAAGGTTTTATTTCTCCAAGAGCAGCAGCAGTTTATGATTTAATTGCCTGAACAGCTACTGAAATTGTGTCCTGAAATGTAAGGTCTTTCCTCAAAGAAATGCACCACAATGCATTTTATTCATTATATTCAAAGAGATGAAAGCTGCTCAATACAGTCCAAATAGGATTCATAAACTATAAAACAGCTGACCCAAATTCAGGCAGTGTCTTTTCTAACTCCAAATCTAGCAGCTCGACCAGATCTATCAATTAAAAAGATTAATTTTGTTGGGCGAAAGACTTTATACAAGAATATCTAATTTTAGTGTCCCTGACTGCTCAGAGATCTTTAGCAAAGCATGTCTTTAAGGCTAGTTCACTGTTTGCCCTACATAGCTCTTGCTTGTCTTTGAATGACCTGCCATTAAGTCTTCTCAGTAAGAGCTAAGCACTTAAAGGTCAGCACACAGCAGCAAGCATCAATTAGCATTGTCACACTTCAGTTTGCAGCTTATTTTTACACATCAGTTTTCATTTTGGTCTTTCTGTGTCCATTAACTTTCTAGAACAGGAGTGATGTGAAATCGCTTTCCTGTTTTCGTAGACATTGTTCCTGCAGGAGGAATTGTTGTACTGTCTATAATGGATGTTTTCAGCATTGAGCTGAACATTTAACCATTTTTTTTCCCGACATGGCAATATTCAAGTGAAAAAAAGTTTAACAGCAGCAAATTATTGTTACAGCAGTATCATTAGAATGGCCTTATCTTTGTTTTGATTGCTTAAGTTGGCCTTTTGATGAAGGAACACTGAAATACCTACTAGACGGTATTTATTGCCATAGTTTATATACTCACAGTAGATTATAGTGTAACAGTGGCTCATTTATTATTCGGTGTTCAAATAAATATATGAACTTTGTAAGTAAATGTTTTTTGTGATTAGCTTTTCCACCTTGGTTCAATTCCTGAAGTGCTACAGTATGTGTGGTGAGGTTGTGTGTTGGCCCCATGTTTGCATTGGTTTACTCTGGGTATGCCCTTTTCCTCTCAATGGAGTAAAGACATACTGGCAGGTTAAATGGGCTTTTGGGAAGGTTAGCCCTGGAGTGAGTTTGTGTGTGCTCTGCGATGGAGTGGTGTTCCATCCAGGGTATACAGTATGCTGCCTTGTGCCTATTGCTTGCAGGGAGAGGCTCCAGCTCCCCTGTGACCATGTATTGGATAAAGTCATTAGAAAATGGATGGATATATACTGTAATTATGTAATGATGTACTCACGAGTACACCAGTGACAAACAGTATGTGGAGTTGGACAGAATAGCGAAGAGTCAACTGGCTGCCTGAAATGTGTGGCTTATTAGAAATATATAAATTACAGTGTTATTAATTTAACTAAAACATCTTTTACATTTATTCTGCTGATCTCGTTTCTGATTTAATGTTTCAATGCAATGGTGAACAGAAAAAACACTTAGCAGCCTATTAGGACTGTCCCAGATGCATATTTCCTACCTGCTCATTGATATGACACCAGCACCTCATGGTAACAGTTACTTGTCCACCAAGGTGTTGTAGTGCAGGGACTTTCTGAAATGACATGGAAGGTCATATTGACAAAGGATGTGATGATGCATGTGATGTTTAATAAAATCTGAAGCTTATATGTAGCTATATTTAAATGAACCATGTAACCTTTTGCTGCCTATGAGATGTACTGGCCTCATGTCATGGGTGCGGTCCTTTCTTGTGCCTCATGCATCCATAATCTTAGCTCCAGGTTTCTGAGATCTTGACCAGGAACGAAGACCTTTTTGATAAAGGAGTGATAATAATCCATATTACAGTACTTGCAAAAGTATTCAAATGTAAATATTAGTGAAAAAGTGGAAGTGGACTGTAAAGTAAATTGGCTAAATAGTTCATCTGGAAGAAAGAAAAACTGTAGCACATCACACTGATCAACTCAGACAATTCTAATGAAGATTAAACAGCACTAGTATGATACTAAATGGTGCTTTGGGTACATGTTTAAGAAACGTAAGAGCTCATATATGCAAAAAATGAAATTGGATATATAGTTAAACGCTTCTCTGCTAGGCATTCTGATATCTGTCTGAATATTTGCATTTCAGTTGATGAAAATTGACGAAGAATTGACACAGTTGAGCTAGAAGAGAAATTTTATTATATTTTCTTAAAGTGGCTTGCAATATTTGTTTTTTCTCAAAATCATCATACATTGGGGGGAGATATTGAATAATGTTAAAATACTACTAGTAGAAAGTGCTGTAGGTCTACATTTGCAAGGTAAATGAAATAGATAGATACTTTATTGATCCTGTGAGGGAAATTGCAGTGCAGCAGCAGCTTTACACAGACAACACAGCCACAGTGTAACGAATGATACAATAATAATAATAGTACAATACATACAATACAATCAGTGCAGTGAGATGTGCACTAAAAGAGTTACTCACAGTCCGGACACACAAAGAACAAACTAGAACAGAACAGTATGCAGAAAAATCATATCACACATATGAATATAAATATAGATGTAAATATAGATATAGATATAAATATAAATCTATTGCACGGGTCCCTGGCATATATTGCACAAAAAAACAGTTGTAAACGGGAAAAGAAAGAGAACAGATGTAGCAGTAGATGTGTAGATGCGTTCAGTCCAGAAACAGGTCACTGTCAATGTTGCCTCTGCCCAGACGCAAGGTGGATGTGTTTTTTTTCTTCTCTTTTCAGTATGGAATAAACCTATTACTTGTTCCTTAAATAGAGTATACATACACATTAGAAGCAAGATTGATTCCTGTATCGTTGCCTTGTAAATCATGAGATATTTTCGTATTTGCATGAACAGATTATTAACACTGCGCCATGAACTAGATTTCTGAACCTCCATACTAAAGGAAGGCATTTTTGAAATGTACAGTAGATGGTCTTTTGTGATTGGTGTCTAAGGGTTCTTGAAATTAAGAACTATACCTTGAAGACATTCGTACTCATTTTAAAAATATCACTATTTAACAGAACTCAGAAGAATTGTGCGATGATGTTAGGATTTGATCAGTCACAGGGGTGTTTGAAGCCAGCAGTGAACTTTTTTAAAAACAGCCACAAGAAGACATTAACTGTCCTTGCCCTGCTTGTGCCCCACTTCCAGAACACAGTAAAAGCCTTTGAAGAAATAAAAGTTTAATTCAGTAAGCATGAGGAATAGTATCTGTTTTAGAATAGCTTAAGATCAGAAGATGTTATTTAAAGTCCGTATTTGTTAGAAACATAAGTTTAAACATATTCTCCATTTCTAAGGAACAGGTTGCGCATCACATAACAGCCATGTGGCAGACCTGAAAAACCGACAAAACTTTGTGAAAGTTTTTGCACATACAATTTAAAATGTAGAGAAATAAAGTGTTCTGAAATTGAATATTTCTTGTTCCAGCTGAGCTGCAATAGGATACAGTATAGGTAGCTTGTGTGAGATCAATTTAACAGAACATCAGTGTTAAATCACCTTTCAGCAGTTTCCTGAGTGACTACAATTATATAGATAAAAACGGAACTACAATTTGGCTGAAGGGGGATCCTAATTAGTTTCAAATGCAAAATTTCTCTGATATTTTGCCCTCACCTTTTATGTATCAGAAAATTCAGGTTTTTTTTAGCTGAGTCTTGCTTGTGTCTCGTCTGTGGCAGAATTAAATGCTCTCATTAAGTGCAATTTAATTGGGGCGAGTTGTTTCGCTCTAAACCTATATGTGGTAAGCGTTCGGTAATCAGTTGTGTGCACTGCATAACAAAACTGCACAAAATTAAAAGTTAATGAACTGGGAGTCGGCTAATGGTCTCCGTTGGGGTAGTTTCTCTACATTTGGCTCAGAAAGCCGACAGAAAAGAACAACGCGGTTTTAATTTGGACAGTCAATTCAGGGATACAGCAAGAAAGGTTACTCATGCATTAAATAAAACTATCAAACTCAAGATCAGAGGATATATTGGGGGAGGGGGTAGTGGAAGAGATATAAGGAGCAGCCACAATTGAATTGTGATGGGGAAATGCATGAATGGAGGTGCAGCTTCTATCTTGTTTCAAATGCAGTCCCGTAGAATTCCAATTATCTGAATCCCACTTATCAGACTTTTCCTCTTCTGCTAAGTGCCCTCCACTATCGTAACACAGAGATTCTGAAATCCTGTTGTCATGTTGTAAGCATTTGACATTTTCAAGGTTTTTTTCTCGCTGCCAATTTTTAGGCAAAGCAATCCACTTTACATCAATAAACCTCATGGTATTAACGTGAATATGCTGAAATACTGTAAGGAGCACTGTTCCCCAAATATAAACCATTTTAGTTATAAAAGTAATTATTATGAAGACCACATTTCAGGCTAATTTGTATTTCATGACCATAAGGAAAGAAATAGAATTTTAACACTGGTGCAAGTGCTCTTCAGTATTTAATGGCAGAAGTGCCCAAGTGGTGACAGTTTCATTCTCTCTTGCAGCTTTCCTTGGGAGTCTGATTTCACTTGAAGTTGTGTAAAGAACTAAAATAATAAATAAGTTGGAGGCAGCTGGTTGGCGCTCTGTGGAGTGGAAACGCAGCAGGTTCTCTGCAGGACGAATGCTCCTGAAGCCCACTGACAGGCAGCTGCTTGCATGCTGAGGATACAGATGACTGAACTGGTGGGAGATGGGGGCAGCTGTAGCGAACACATTCAATTGAAGCTCTTTCCATTAAGTCAGTGCGATATCCAGGCTGGCTCCTGAAGGCGATATACTGTACATGGTATAGCCGAACTGGGCCTCACCTTTCCTGTGCTGTAGGCTTCGCCTGGAGTCAGGCCGCACTCTGAAAATGCATACCACTGCGTTTCATTTGATGAAACTAGCTCTAGATAATGCGTTTTGCTAAATCAGGGACATATTGTTCTTATTTGTTTACAAATTGTACTTCAAAAATGACCTTTTTTTGACCAGAAATCAAGGAAGAAACAATAACAGCAAAACAAATCTGACAAGAGCAGATACAGAAATAAAGCTGTTTTCCTGTGTAGGAAAACCTGATGTTGAGACTACAGTAATTCACATAGTGTGATGACATTATTTGAAAGTTTTACTTCTGTGCTTAGTGCACACATCTGATACCTAAAGTACAGTTAAATTTGAGCAAACCTTTTAGGTTCTGAAAAGCCCAATGTCTTTTCAATTAAAAACCCTTTTAGTTTTTAATTTGAACAGACATGTTAAAACTGTGTTATGCATGATATTACCAAAGTCTGCTGTAAGCCCAGTAAACTTTTTGATTCACGGTGCCTGGAGTTGTCACTATTTTCTGCTGACGTACCTGAGGGCTTTTTAGCATTGTGCTTTTGAACTTGAACTTCAAGTTCCCCGCACCTGGGGAATTTTCTGAACCTATCAGAAGTTATTAAAATACATCTTTTAAACCAGCACGTATTTACCAAATTAATTGCACACCCCTGAAGATAGCAGTTATTTATAAGCTCAATTAAACATTACAATTCTCCAGTCAATTGAGTGACTCAGCCTTCAGTTCTCGTTCCATTATGCAGTCAGTGGCGAAGTGAGGGGCACATTATAATGCTCACTGAGAGAAATCTCTATGAAGGAATATGAATAATGAGTAGTAACAATGGCTGGCAGCTCTTAAAACTGCAGAATCCTTCTAAGACGTTCTTTCAACGGCTTTGGGGACATGGGTGGGCCTTGTGACAGGAGAGACAAATGTTTGAGCCGTTCTTTGTTTCCATTCTTTCCTTTCCCAGGAGCGAAAGCTGTGTGCTCACCCCTTCCTTGAGATTTACCGGGGAGACCTGATTCACTACATGAGCCCTCTTGCTCGCCAGAGTGACTTCTATGTACCGGAGGTCAGAGACACTGAACGGAAACTGCAGGCTGATGAAGAGTCAGAGGACAGGCAAACAGACATCACAGGTAGGCATTGAACAGACTCCTCTCAGTACATCTGCAAGAGAGCATACTCTACAGCTTTCTTCACATGACCTTCCCTTCATAGACTAGAAGTCTATGAATCCTACCCTTTTGGTTCTAGAGCTTTAAACTCATCTTCCATATTTTCCCTTTGTTCTAGATTCTCTTTTTTTGTTCTGGTAATATTACAATACACTTGAACAAAAAAATGAGAATGTGTTCCATAAGTAACAAATAGTATGAATAATGAGACTGTTTAAAAAAACTGTAGAAATGAATGGAGTGCAATGCTTTTTTGGGAAACAGAGCACATATTTGGGAAAGCTCTGTTTAATTGTTGTTTAACATTTTGATATGACCTATTGCCAAATTATCTATTATTAAATAACTGTTAAAATGATTATAAATATCTTTATTCTCATTATCATTATGGCTCTTCTACTGAGGAAGCTGAAATTTGAGATTGACATATCAAATCTTTGCTGCTCACTGAGTTATGACAATGTTAATGTTGGTCAATTTGGATTAAGTTGCAGAGTTTTATGGTTTTCTGGAGTTAGTTTTATGCAGTGGTTCCAAATCGTGGACATCACCCCCAGCAACAGTTTCTTGAAGCCAAGGCCTGCTGTTCGTTGTTTTACGTTTCTCCGAGTTAAGATAGTGTACTGTTTGTTTTTGTTGTAGAAAAGGTGGATGTGAATCTCTTTCAAGGTAAGATGGAAATGCAAAACAATGGTTTGGCTCCACGTGAGAGAGCACTGCACTAAGCTGTCTCATTGCCTTTCCCCTTGCCTGCCTGCCCAACCAAGGAATCAACTTGTCAGATAACGAATGGACGATGATATGCACTGCTGCCCTCCTGTGCAAATCCCGCAGCTCTGGCTTCCCCCAAATTTCTAAACCTTTCAACGTACTGCATGTCTTACAGTAGTGTTTGATTTATTATGCTTATGCACGTAATTACAGATCTTCGGTTTGTGAGCCTCGCTTTGCTTTTCAGGTGCAACTCAACCCTTGAAGTCTGGTAGACTTGTTCAGTGTCAACACAAAAATTGCCCCAAACTGCAACAAAGTAAAAACATTTGGAAACTTTATAATATACAGGGTGGTTATACTGTACATTCTTGCAGTCATTCCCTGAGAACAACCACACTTTAGTGGCTCTCCGTATCTCTTCAAGTGCTGTTTCTTCTCCACTGTCATTTGCATGCCCATGTCTGCATGTGTGTATACTGATAATTTCCTGGAAATTGGATGAACAGTCACAGATAGATTCTTTTTGGAGGAGACTCTATAAATACCCTGTGAATGTGGCATTCTTTTTCAGGCAGTATTGGTTTGTGTAGTATTGGTTAGGGTTGTAGCTGGAAGGTTGGGTGTTGAAATCCTGGGTGTACAGCTGTTGCACAGGATATTAGAGGGAAGTGGTATCCTCAGATTGCTGCACTAACATGCCCTGTTGTATGTAGTATAGGTGTACAAATGTGAGTTACTGAGTTACTCTGGATAAAAGAGTCAGTCAAGCAAAGTGATAATGATAGATATGTCCGATCGTCCTTATTCTAAAATGCAATATTTCTTATTCAGGAGCGTTCTTTGTAGAAACTCTGCCAAAGGAACCTTTTTTGATAAGAAAAACCTCATCTTATGTTGTCTCAGCCCAGGAGCTAACATCTTTGAACCCTATTTAGTCCAGATTTTATACATTGTGAAACTTAAGGTTTTGTTGGTAATAAGGTTTCATCAAATGTGGTACGTTCTTTCTTGTTGGTGCTATGCAGGCTACAGATCACAACAAACACCACTTTTTTTCTTTAGAGTCATTAATAAGAAATGAGGAGTGAATAGTGAATTGCTATATGTTGCTTTGAGGGCAGGATTCATTTCAATCTATTGTGCAGCATTTCTGTTCTTCATTAAAAGAGGTTGTGTAAGGGTTATAGCTGTACCTGCCAGATAGAAGGCCAATAACACACTGCTGAGCTGGACGTGTGGCATGTTGATTACATATTGAAGACTATACAGAGGCTGAACAAAGACTTTTTGAAATGTATTTTTCCAGTTGCTGCTCCCTCTATTGATTGCATCGATCTGTTGATAGATGAGGTTGTATAATTGCTCTGTCAGTTTGAGCATGTTCTTCAAAGTGCTAGCAGTCAAACAAGATGAATAGCCTTACCATTAAAAGAAAACAGAAAAAAAAACCCTGACGGGACTCTAGTAAAAAGGTCTTGAGTTAGGTAAGCGAAGATATTAACTTGTCACAATATAAATCATTTGAAAACTGAGCTGTGACACTGTATTATGTGTGACTAGATGACTGGGCTAGAGTCACCCATTTGGAGAGTTATGAGTACAGCTGTGATATTATTCTATCTGAAGCCAGTGGGTAAGGGCATTTAGAAGGACATTCCTTGTTACACTGTGGAACACATTTCCTATCTCAGCAGTCAGTAGTGAGACTCCACAGGCTTCAGAAGATATTTACCTCACTGATGCCTTATGATCCCTGACATTTATTGGGATTTGTTACTTGAATTTTGACTCAGTTTTCCTCCCATTTAACATCAACTGATACATGTTTTATTCTTTGGTCCTGCTGGCTACATTGTCTTGGAAAACAGAAACTAGCAAGTCCTGTTTAAATATTATATTTGTATTGTCATGTTTCTTTGTAGTATAAATTCTTCAACCTTATTTTTAAAGACATAATCATCACATCTGTAGAATGCTAAGAGCATCTGAAATATTTGGAAACATTTGTTTTGATTTCATCTGTGTAAAGTGCTTCCAGTACTGCAGTAAAATTAATACTAATTCGCTCTGGGAGATTATGCAGACTAATCCTGACTTATTACCTACGCCAGGTGCAGTTACAGGGCACGTTTCTGTAGTATTTCACTGTCTGATTAATAAACTGAGAATTCTTGAATTCTTGGTCTGTATGTTCTCCCCACATTCACACAGCGTTCCAGTTTTCTCCTGTAGTCAAAGGACATGCTTGTAGGTTAATTGGCCTCTGGTGAAAATTGGTCCGAGTGTGCGTGTCTGTTCCCTCCAGGATGTATCCTGCCTTGAGCCCGTTGCTCGCTGGGTTGGACTTGAACTCCACCATGACCCCGTACCAAATAAAGTGGCTGGAAAATGAATGGATGATAGTTTAGTACTGTACATGATGCCTCATGTGTAATTCTTTCAAAATGTCTAAACCATTGATGGATTCAGGATCGGATTCATCTCACAGCAGCAGTCGTGGGTTATTAATGTCATTGTTAATCGATCTACCTGCTATACAGTCCAGTCCAATTTTTAAAAGCACCACGTATTGTAAAGCAGATATCCTCCATTTCTGCGTACAGTGCTTTGCAAAAGTATTCACCCCTTTCCAATGATTTTCCACAACAGGTGATGTATACAGAATTTGGAAATATTTATTTTTTTAGATTATTCTTTGCAGTGTTAGCTAACACGTAGCTTTTTCATCCTTAAATAAATATTTGGGTTGACCTGAATAACTGTTGATGGAAAAATAACCAATTAAAAAAAAAACTGTGTACATTTTTTGTCATTCATCAAGCTGGGATATGATTGGAAAAATGTATACTTTCGCAAGGCACTTGCAAAATATGACTTTTGCAAATGCAGTACTGTACTGTATATCTCATTCATCCTTTCATTTGATTAGAATGATCATAGATAAAAAAAACTCAGTGTTTGATGAAAATCCAGAGCTGAAACAAGAACCGGGGTGACAAAGACCTGGATTGAGAATTGCTGTCATATATAAAGGTTTACAATATAGTATTTTCCATTTATATTCAAACCTTCAAGATTGGTCAAATACCAAATATTTTTTTTCACTGTATGGAATTGCACGACTACTTGTTAAAGGCCTCAGGTTGCAGCTTGACTTATGCTTCAGTAAACAGAGCTTTTGTAGTTTTATGGCATGGTCTGGTGTCAGAATGTTATGAATTATGTGAATTAAAAAGTCACAGTGCTGTGCAGCCTCAAGACCTCATTTATGTCTGGACAGGACCATGTGATGTTTAGTTCAAGTCAAAATTGCTTTAGTTATAAACTTGTCACATCTGCCATAAATTCTATTTGTGGGGCTTAAGACTTCAATGCAGCTCACCATAGTGCGCATTTTGTGGCCTTAGGTTGGTCAACTTACTGTAGGTATGAACTCTTAAGATCGAGCCAGAAGGCATGGGTTTCAAATTCTCTCCTTCCACAATGTTATTGTAGGATATTACTTTCAGGGAATTCTTGGGTTTTTTGTGAGTGTTTGTGTGGTTCTTGCCTTCCATTTGATGTTATTCAATAAGACACTTGCTGGCCTGCTGGTCACCAAGTCTAGGGGCTGGAATGTTTCAAGTCTACAGATTGCTGTCCAACCCAGATAGTAAAACTCAGAGAACAATCCACATTGAGGCTTAGTCCATAGCTCTCAGCCTGCCCTGGAGTCTCACAGCAGCAATAGGCAGCCTTTTTAACTCTTACCTTACCTGAGCATGTAGATGACAATTTTCTGCATTGGTAATACTGTATATCCTGGTAAAGGATGCCTCTGCAGAGGTACTGTATGATAGTCATTATTTTCATAGAAATAAGTAGCACCCACTAATTGAATGCTTATGGGGTGAAGTGAATTACTTAGATAATTAGAGTTCAGACAATTAGAGCTAAAGTACTGCAACTAATGGGAAGTTTTTAAAAATCAAATCTGTGCAAATCAAACTGCAAGAGTGCTTACATGGTGTATTGCCATAGGCTCATATTCTTGAAAATACATCATGTAATTCAAATTATTAAATGCTTTTAGCTTCTAAGTGTTTCAGTACCTTTCTCTTTCCCTTTAAGAACAAGACAATTTTTGTTTACCATCTTACTTTTTATTTATATTATACTTCAAAACTGGAACCATGCATAAATGCAATCACTGGACCAAACATTTACCAAACTGCCTTTACCAAACGGGGTACTAGCTATAGAATTTAATAATAGATTTTATATTGATGTAAAATGTTACTGATACTTTCTTTACGGGCCCTAAAATTACACAATTTACAAATTACCCATTTGGGTTTTTAGCGTCTCATTGTTTTGATCTCTTAATAATATTATTTTTAATTTCCCTCCTTAGCAGTGGTTTGGTAATTGTGATGAATTTATCTGCGAGGGGACATTCTGCATGTGGACAATGATTTGAAGTGACACCCCTTCAAGAAACGCAATTGGCAGATAAACAAAATATGAAATAATAATGCTAAGAATAAGAACAACAATAACAACAATAATAAGAAGAAGAAGTTTAGAACATCAATTCAGATTGACAATTAAGTATCCGTTCAGTTGACTTTTTTATTTTATTCTTTTTTTAATGGTGACTCTCATCTCTGTGACTTATGTTGAGGGATATTGCTATTTCTCCTCAATGTGTTATGAGCTTTCTAACAAAGTGTCAAACTTAGTCAAGCAGAAGTGCTTGTTAAAGCCACACTGTTGACAAAAGAAGTGCTTTAACTCTCTATGTGTCGAACATATTTATGGTATTATAGAAAGTGGCAAGGGGCGTGCTGTCCTTGGTGTCTTCACTTTTATAAACTCTCTGCCAGTAAGAAAACATTTTCTCTCTTTGCAAGGTGAAGGGGGAGTGTTGTTTTGTGCTGCAGTGGGGACAGGGTGTTAAAATACTGCCCACAGGCAGACATGAAAGTGCTGTCTTTAAGGTCTGGATATCATTAAGAATTGTGCTCCAGAATGCAACAATGCAGTTCAAGGCCTTTAATACTAATAATAAAAGGGAGTAGTCACTGTTACTATATGTAGTCCTTGGTAGGCCTTTAAGGTGTGAATGCTAGCTCACCAGCTGTCTGTGGGAGCTTGCATTCTGCGTGCCCCGAGTCGCAGAAAAAAAACAACAAAATGCACAAATGAAAAACAACCTAAACAACAAATGATCAGGTGCAGCCCTATCACAGAGCTTTTTAATCCGAATGGGCAAAAGCACCTGTCATAGTATTTATCAAGGAGCCACACTTCTTGCCTCGTATTTAAACATCTGTACTTCAGGATTCAAATTCAATCCTGCCATCTGCTTGAGTGTGCCTTGCTATAATCTTCAGTCTTGCCTAATCTATTGCCTATTCTGGAGATTTTCCATTGAGTTTCATATGCAGTATACAGCCCAAATACATGGACTGACTGATCTATGGACTGACTAAGTTTCTATTGAGCCGTGATCCCTAGACTATGACCTTAAAAAAAACGCCATGTTCAGTAATTGAATGCCCTTCCAATTTATTTCCCATTCCAACTTATCTCATTTAAGTTGTGTTGTGCTAGAAAGTAGTAAAATAATCACGTCTTTCTCCTTAAAGGACATATTTACTCATTAAAAAATGCTTGTTAAAGATTTCATGCAGTGCATTGTGAGTTTTGTGCTTTGATGTTTTTAGTCTGGTTTTGAATAAATGAGATTCATGATGTGTAAGGCTTTAATAAATATTAGAAAACCATGAACATTTCGAATATGAATGTTGGCTTCCTTTTTTCTTCATATTATAGATTTATTAATCCAAACAGCAGAATGAGGACCTACAGAAAACAACAACTTTGTGAGTGTTATTCTTTAATTAGGCTCTGAGTACCTTTCATTTCCACTCTTTTCCAGTGAGTTAAAATCACTGGGGGCACCCTTTACACCACCATTAAGACAGTTTCTTGAATTATGAAGTGGTGTCCCAGTGCTGATATCTGCAATTGAGTGGCCACAGCATTTTTGTCTCCTCAGGTTAGCTAAGTGCACACATTTCTCTGGAGAATGCAGACTAGCATTACATTATATACAGTAGATAGTATTGTAACGGTCTCTTCATACACTACAGTCATCACAGACTGTGATAAACACCTGTTCTGGTAATCATCTCTTGTGGGAAGACAAGATTGTAATTAAATTTGGACAGTAAACTTAAACACAAAGACCACCTCCAGCTCACCTAATGCATACTGTACTGTACTTACTGTACTGTCTATATGCAGAACAGTACAGAATGAGTAGCTAGGTGATGCAAGGATCTTATCCAACCTCTCCATGGAAGAAGCTTAAATATCATGGCAGGGTATGTACAGTAGCTTGTTCCAGACTCCTACAACCTTTTTCAGTGCATCCTGTCCTTGGTTTTAAAAGCACTTTCATTTTAATTCTCACTTGTGCCCTCCGGTTTGTATTTTCCCAATGACTCTGAAACACAAAATAGAGGACACAATTAAACTTCCACATAAAAAAAAGATCAGCTGTTCTTACAGGATGTTCCTGGCTGAAGGATGATGTTCCTGTTGTGTATCACTTCATGTAACTCAGTGATCTTCACTCTTCATACTGGAGCTACAAGGTCTTTTGGTTTGTTCTTACTAGCTAGAGTCAATTATTAACTTATTTGGTCTTAAATACAACTTTTTAGTCCCTGAAATCCCTCTACAAATGCATTGCTGAGGCTTTTCAGGACCAGTAGTGAATATCAATATGTGTGCTTCCAGTGTGTCTTTCCAGCCACTGTATAGGACCCAGTCTTCATAGTGAGGCCATTGTTCACCAGCCAAATGGGTTTGAGCATTAGAATGTATGTAAGTAAATTCATCCATTCCTACTCAAAAACTGCAAGCTTAATTAAGATATACTGTAGAGTAAAATGTTGTGCGTGCCCTAGAGTTTCTGTTTATAGAGTACAGGTCAGTGAAGCTGCTTAGAGTCAGATCAATGCTTTTGTTCTTGTTATATAAGCAAGAATTTAAAAAGCAGCTCACAGCACTGAAATGTGCTAGCAGTCCCATTAAAATATTTAGAATTCAGCACTAGCTCATCATCATCAAAGACTCATGGATAAAGGTTTTCATATGATTCTGTAAAACATAGATGGAGTTTAAACTCTGTCATCTGTCTCACACAATGATGACCCAGTTTGTTTTTTCATGATTGTAAAGATTATAGTACGTAAGCTGCTAAATTGTTTTCCTCGTCTAATGCATGTATGTTTTTTAGTTGTTAACAGTTTCATGTTGTGTTAAATGTTTTATGTTTTGTGTTGTGTCTTATACAGTATGTGCCTGCAATGCACATTTTCTGATAACATAAAGGAAGTGATTTATAAGTTACTTGCTATAAGCGAATAGCAAGTGAGTTAATTAGATATCTCTTTAATATTTAGAAAACATGTCTCTCTGACATCAAGGGAACAGCAGGATCTCTGCTCTCTAAACATATAGTACTGTATGCATGCTTTTTATTCTTCACATGAAGGTTCTACTCAGTACTCAGCATCTCTTTTACAAACACTTTACTAGTCAAACCCTAGATCTGGTAAATGTTTCTTTGTACATGAAAATCTATACTAATATTCTGATAAGAAATATAGTAAAACAGATTAAGCTTTGTGCACTTCAGTAACTGATAATTAACTGACATGAGTATTTTTGTTATTGATTGGTTTACTACAATATTTTGCTATAAAAATTCATGATTAGTGTTTTTTTTTTTAACTAAGAGACTGGCAAGTTGATGTTGACCAAAGGACTCTGGAAGCTTTTAGAGATGGACTTTTAATTAGCATCATATTTTTCCCATAATCCCAGAGAATTTCTGCAGCATTGCAGACCGACTCTTCAGTGATTCTGAGCCCCCAGGGTTTTTCACTCTAGGATCAAGATAGTTTAAGAGCAATGCTGTTAGCTTTGTGTAGTTCAGAAGGCAGAGATAACAGAGACTGGCACAGTTGTCAACTAGAGCAGAGGTGGAACAATTCTTACAGCCATGATTTGATAGTGACAGTTTTTTTTCTGTTTCAGAAAAGTTTAGAAGATAGGGAAAATAATGTACAGATTAAAAGTAATACCGGTTTCTTGTAAAAAAAATACTTTGTGATGTTTTTTTTTCTTTCTGTTTATGCTGTTTATGCTTTTTTCTGAAGTGAATTTATCACACAACAGATCATACTCATGAAAAGAATAATGAGTAATGCTGCCTTTTCATTGAAAGAGATGTTTGTAACATATACTGGCAGTCTGGAGATTTAGGAAAGCAAATTAGGTAATCTTGCTAATAGATCACAATATTTAATGAAAATATGTATTATGTAGGCACATCAAGATCCATTTTTCATCTCACTAGTCTATTTTTTCTCTAATAAATAGTCTTTTTGAATCTGTTCATCTTCATGTTATGTATCAAGAAGAAGACGCAGATTTTAGGGGCTGAATTTCAGAACAGTCCTCCATCTTGCTTTGACAAGAACAAAAAAACAGTTTGGACAGACACTATGGCATACTAGCTTGGAATACTATACATAGAAACAACACAAGCAATGACAGCACATTTCTTTGCTTTCCTCTAAAAACACTATTAGCTGTAGTCCTGTTTTACCTTACCTCTGAAATAGGAAGAGGCTGGATTTATTGAACTCTGAAATTCCTTTCCAATTTGTCATATATTACTAAAAAGGAATTATCTGAGCTGAAAGAACCTTCTAGTGCTGGCATTTGAATAGTTATTAGGGTTGGTATTGGATGGACATATTGTCACTATTTTAGTGTACTACATGCCTGGAAAGTCTTGGTTAGAGCTGATAGAGATATGATGGAAAACAGCATTATTTTTTAGCATGATTGTGACTGCAACAGTATGTCGCAGCCTAATACATGAATCCTTATCTCATGTGCATCCTCTTGAAAATAGCTTAAAGGAGATTGGTTGCCAAATTGAGTCATTGCATTTTTATAGAGGCTGGAAAGCCTTTCATGAAAAAACGAACCTTCCCACTCTATCCTACACACCTGTATAGTAATGATGCAAGTAGCTTGAATAACATAATGAAAATCATCTTAACTGTTGGGTTTCTGAGCTTTAAACCGTAATGAAATCATATCGTCTATTTTGTCAGTTTTTAAACTATTCAGTCTTGTGTAATGTTATGCCTTTGGGGTGGGAGAAATTGAATATGCAAACCAGCAGGTATTTTATTGTTATGTTTTCCTAAGCGTTAACTTAAGATTTACCGTTGATATGCATGCCAGTACTACTGGTCAAAAATGTTACACTGAGCCCTTTGTGTAGCTTGAATGGAATTACAGTACATCATATTGTATGTGCAATGAACAGTTTATAAAGAGATGGGTAGATGGATAGCACAGCACTTATTCTTTAACCCTGTCTAAACTGTCTCAGGTCTAGCAGCATATTAAGGTTTTGGAATCATTAATCCTTGTTTCTGTTTGCTTGAGATGATCAATCACTTGTGAGCAGACAGCACTTCAGCAGTACTATTCCGAGGTGATCTCAGGCCATCTCCCAGATGATGATTGTCTAATCTTCTATTCATGTTTTTGGAGCTTCATTCATTTCCTCATCCCTAAAGAGCAAAGATTCATCAAGATCTAGATGCCTTCATCTTTTGTCCTCATTGGAATATCAGATGAGAAGCCAAGGGTACATGGAAAATTTTGATAGGCGTTGTCACATGAACTTAACGTTTGAGGCTCAATAAGTGTTTTTAAGAGAAAAATGTAATTGAGGTCAACAAAAGACATTGCAAGTGCAGTGAATACAACAGAGGAGAGTCAGTCCTGTCAGTTAAAAGTCAGTCCTGTGGTGAACCTTGGAAGACACTTTTTACTTTTTAGCTTTCATAAACATATTGTTTTCCCACTGTCATGATAGGCTTACTTAACGTCTAGAATTATGAACACTAATGAGCTGACTGTGTCTTCCTTACCATCAACCTGTCTTGTATTCATGCTCTAGAACTTTTCATTATGCTCATCTCATTTTCTGACTCCTGGTGAGGAGGTACTGTAACAGGCTGAGTAGAGTAGACTTCCCTTTCCCCAGCACCAGTCTCCAGCCACCAGTCTCCAGCTCTTCAGACATTCCCAGGCCAGTCGAGGGAGTGTCCTCAGTCTGCCTTGGGTCACTTCCCAGTGGTACAGTACACCTCCAGTGGGAAGTATCCTCACTCGCTGCTCAAACCACCTCAACAGGCTTGTCTCGATCTGGAGGAGCAGCGGCTTGACTCCAAGGTCCTCCTGGACTGCCGGGCTCCTCATCCTGCCACAGAGAGTAATCCCAGCATCCCTACATAGAAACCTCATTCCCATCACTTGTACTCACAATCTCATTCTTTCACTCACTACCCAAAGTTCGTGACCATACAGTAGGTGAGTTTAGCGACATTTAATCATGCTGCGTTGAAAATATTGAAGCAGGCTATGGGTACAAAAAAATGTCTGGAGTACTAAATTCCTTAAGTATGAAAGGATACTGTTTCTAAGGATAATGATATCGATCATAGTATAATGAGTTACTTTGTGCAAAACCCATAAATTAAAAAGAATAATTAAGAGGTAATGTGGAGGGGGGTTTCAGTTAAGTTGTGTTTCCCAGGTGGTCACAGGCTCCAGCCATGCTGTTGTATGGATGCTGTCAAAATCAGACCAACATGATTGCTCTGAGGCTCGTAGTTTTTGAAGTGGTAGTTTGGTGATTTGATATGATATTTTATAAAGTATTTGGATATCTTCCGAGTTAAAATCTGCATTTCACCATTGTATTATTCAGTCATCATTCATTATTCAGTCTTGACCTGAAATAGCCTGGGTACATTATTAGCTATTGGTTATCTCAGTTTTATATTAGAAGTTTATTGCTCTGTTTTTTTTACATTTTAAGAATAAGACCTTGATTCTCATTTAATAATCCCACTGGGACTAATTTAGCAACTAATGCAGGCAAGTGTTCTGAAGGAACCAAAACAGCTTCAACTGAAGAATACATATAAAGATGTCGGATCTGTGTCATTATTTTGGGGTATTTTTGTGGAAGATCAGCTGGGGCTGTTCTCTTTCACAAGCTTTTATTTTAAAAATGTTTTTAATGATTAAAATTTCAATAGGAGTAATGTGCCAGCAATTCTAAAGTGCAATGAAACTGAGGATTCTTCTAATTAAAATGAAATATAATCTTAGTTGTATCTTGACTTTTTTTTCCTCTTTCATTCTTTGAAAAAAATGTGTTAAAAGAATGTAAAGAAACCCCAATTTTATTTTAGTTTAAGATTTAATCTAATTGACCAAGTGAAATACTAATAACTAAACTAATGCCTCATAGTTGCTTTCAATCTTTTGGTCTTTCTGGTAAACCTGGCTCATTTGGTAGTAAGGGGAGATCACACATACAGTAGGTCTCTCATTATAATAAATAAGTGCAGTTTCTGCATCCATAATGTGTATAATTGGTAAGAAAAAAACGTGTTGCAGAAACAGTTTTTCCTACTGTACATTAGTATGTGCAAGGTTGAATTTCAATCGATTTCTTTCATACAATGTTTTTTATTTATTTGTTGGAGTCTTATTCAGGAATGCTGTAAACATGTTACACGTTTATTATGGTCTTGCAGTTTTATACAGTAAGATAGCAGCTCACCTTGTGATTCTCACATACTGTACTTTTCATTTTTATCACCACAAGTAAACACCTCCCTCTTTTGTTGTTTATTACAATATTACTTCTTTTAACTGTGTTCGTTACAAATCTTTTAAATGTGTTTTTAATTTCCGTCTTACTGCTGTGGTAGTGATATGATACGATATCACTCAAAACACCCAGCAGATACAATTTGACCCGTGGTACTTGCTGTGCTGTGCTTCCGAGATACTCTTGTGATCGATCAGGGTATCCTGACCTGTGCAGGGGTCCACTCCAGGTAAAAAGAGACTAATTGGGTCACTTCTCAAAAATTAGACCTTTAACCCATTTTCCACATGACCCAGAGTGGCAGTCAGCAGTTTTCAAATGATTGAAATTCAGTTTGGGGCAACATGTAGGAGTCAGGTCACTAGGACACTATGTTTTGCTTCAGACAGATTCTTTTGTGGTGTTAAGACAGACTGTAGCTTGTTGGGGTGGGGAGATTTCTCTGCTGTTTCATGGCATGCAGAGCTGTATTTCCCCAAGGATATTAATTTCACAAATGACCTTGATCAGGCCCAGTTAAATAATTAAAGACGCAGCACAGCCATTTTTGACAAAAACTAGTCAAATTTGCTAGTTGAGTGTACAGTAAGTGCAAAGGTGTTGAAAACATCTGCTAGGGTGAATTTTCACTCATTCACGAGGGAGAATCATACTGTAGCTCTTGCCAAGGTTTAAGCCAGGCATAGGAGGCTTTTCGGAAGGAATAGTAGATCTATGGACTTTCTAAAGAGATACACATCTTGAATGTGCTGCACAGTTTGACCCTTGTGAAAGTGTACATAAACTGTATGTACTGTATGTATTATTCTACATGGCTTAATTTTTCAAAACCATCTTTCACCTGTAACAGAGGAACTGACTTCATACTGTACTTTCCACACAAGCTTTTTCAATACCAGTGTACTTTATAGCATTTCCACAGATCTCTTCCCCCTGGGAGACTGTGTGCCTTGAAGCTGCCCAGCAGTATTTAATAAGATGTGGAGATTCTAGGCGCTTTCCCAAATCCTCTTACTGCAGACTGTGCTAATTAAAGGTGACCACACTGCCATCGATACTCCGCACTCCTTAGACTTGTTTTTTTCCAAAGCAATAAAAATATGACATTTAATAAATAAATATGAAGGAGGAAAGACTACACAAAGGTTCACAACTGTCAGCAAGAATAGCACTTGTGCATTAATATCATCCTCTCTCACAGCTGAATGTGAAGAAATACATACAAATCCATTTTCACTATCCCAAACGCGAGTTCAACAAAAACAAGACCAATAAAATTATCTCCATCTTGATATTACATCCCATGGAAAAATACTTTTTTATGTAATATGAATGTAAACTCAAGATAATAATATTCTCTTAAATATATTGTCTGATGTTGATTTACAATTCATTCCAGATTATTAAACCTGTCAGCTTTTTCCTTTAGTTAAAAACACTGTACGGTGTAAGTCAAAACAGAAATGAACATACATCATTAAATAAATCAAATACAACATCAATTTATTTTTTTAAACATTACTGACACAGTAATAAAATCAGGGAGAGCTTTTTTCATATTATGGAAATGCAAACCCACACATCCCCAGTAGTACTAATGAAATAATCAAGGAAGCAAATGTTTTGACAGATACGGCATGACTTCACCTTTTAAAATGTGTTTTTGCACAATTTCACTGACTCCATGTACTGTAGTTGGAAAACTTTTAATTAGAAACATTTTTTCTTTAATTTCCTTCAATCTCAAACCACCGGAGCTCCTGTGATCAGTTAAACAAATCCATCTTTTTACAAAGAAGACTTACTGCTATTTCAGTAATCTCAACAGTGGACTCCTGAATTATTAATGATTATTTGATGCAATGTGTACCATTTAATTACTAATATTTAATATTAATATTGCACTGTCAAAATTTGAATTTCACAGCATGTAAGATATTATTCATATTGCATTTGGTACTTTAGCCCTAGACAAACAATCTGTGTAGAGTAATGTTTTTTTTTATTTCTATCCGTGTATTCTTTGATATCTGCTCATTTCTAGAGCTATCATTTCTTTAATTTTTTATTATAATCTTATTCCATCTCTTCCAGGTTTTAAAAAAGGGGTTTTCTCTGCAGGAGATGGCCTTCAATCTGTTTTTCACTTGCAAGAACTGACCTCCAAGTCATTTTTTGGTGTCAGTGTTTACAGAAGCAACATCATTAAAAATAGCAGTGAGTTACAGCTCATTGATTTGGGAATTGTACTCTTCATACATAGCTGGATAACCTGGAAAATGTACACTGCTTTGAAAAGCTCTGACAGGAAAATTGGGGGATGCTCTTTAATTTAACAGCCTGACCGGGACATTGATAAACTCCCCAAGTGCATGAATGAAAACCATGGATTTCCACCATCGATATACTTTGGGAGGTTGCAGGCGTGTTGTTGAATAAATGTTTCTTTCCCTCAATGTGGCATGGGTTTCTGCACTGCTTATTAATGACACATGCTCTGTGTTTCCTGTAGAGATGCTGCTGCCTTGAAACAGTTCAATATAAATGAGCAAGGAAGCACGCACAGTTAGGGCTTGACTGACCTAGGTGCTTGGCTGGTGTGTCCCTAAGCAGATATCACCCAGAATTAGCCTGGTCAGTTCATAGCCTGTGATAAATTATCATGAAAGTATGCTCACAATAATATATTACCCACAAATAGATGTAAGGAGCTTAGTGTAATCTTTCACCATGGTCACCATATGCATTCCTACAAGCCTGTGTGTGTAGACTAGCAAAGTACGTTTATCTAGTGTACTTCTTAGCTGCTTAGAGTGCTCAGTCCCTGTATATCTTTGTTAACCTACTTTAACTGATTTTTGAATTGTGTCTAATCCAAATAGACATACTAAGTAACTCTAGTACAATAATTGAACTAATTGGTACTGGATAGAGTTTGCATAATTATTTGTCATTTAGAGCTTAACGTTTCATTGATGATTCCGTCTTTTCTAATTGATCCATCTGTGCCGGATCTTCTTTAAACTGCTAGTGTAGCATTAGACCTACTTTCTGTTTAATGGTAATGAAACTGTGGGGAAATGAGAAGCTAAGGATGGACCAACCCTTAATAACTTGCAGTCCAGCCCTTACTTGGTCTGAAAAAGTTAATTTCCTGACTGGATTCCCTTTTTGTATAAACTTTATGATGGGTGTGCAAATGATGCTTATCCCATCCTATCTCTTAACCCTAAGGGAGATGAAGCTGTGATTCTCCCTAATAACCAATGAGAAGCACACACTGCTTTTCCTTTCTATCTTACGGGAAGTTAGTCAGTTGGCAGTTGAGCACTGCACTGTCGACTATCCTATCTCTTTCCTGGTCCACCTGATAGCCCTTAGACTCGTCTCACCATGACTCCATGGTTAAACAAATTCTCCCGAGTCATTTCTCTTAATCTAAATCAGCAGCAGTGTAATTTACTCTTGCAACCTCGTGTGAATGCCTGTACATATTTTCTCTCTAACAATTGTAACCAAGCAGCATTCCCCAAGCTCAAACCATAAAAAACAGCTCAGAGGCAGCAGCTCCATTATGTTATCCATTATGTGAAATCATTCTTCTCCTCTTGAGGTTCACTACCACTCAGAGCTTATTCCAGAACAAGTCCCAAGATAGCACTGAGAGTCGGACTGCTCTGTCCATCACAGGGCTTTACAAACATCTGCTGGATGTGTATCTTTGCAGCCAGATGACAGAAAGTCTCTGTGATGACGGCAAGGTCCAACTGGCCATGCAGGTCCAGTTCAGAAACCAACCAACATTAATTTATCACAGGGCCATCAACACAAGCCTGCGGATTGTGTGGATGTCGATTTCATAAATGTTTTCCTTCTCCAATGAAGTGTATTTGGTGAATAACTTCACCTTATATATTAACTTACCCATTTATTTGATATGTGTGTGCACATGATTGATCACTCAGATTCTATACCTTCATATAATTAAAATGAGCAGCAGTGCTCTAATCAAGATGCTCATGAACTAAATGACATTTAAATGTGGCTGTGGAGAACCCAGGGTGTTCTGTGCTTCAAGCTTTAATTAATTCTGTAAAGGTCTCAGATCTTTGGAGAATATTTTAGTCACCAAATGAACGTGTATAGTTAGTGCTGAAGAGGCCTGATTTATTTGAGATGCTTGAGTTAATTTTTGTGAGCAGCACAAAAGAAAACATTTTCTTTTCCCCAGGCCTAAGCAGAAAAAAAGTTGATTGATATGGTAAAAATAATTTCTTTAGTGACAAGGCAACTCAAATTTGTGTATTATTTTAAGTAGTGTATGAAGTAGATACTGTACATATGATATTGATCGGAAAACCGTCTTCATACAAGAAATGCATTTTGTAAATGAACCATGCAACCATTTTTAAAGATTGACAGCAATATAACATAACAACTAGAAACTGTTAATTGTGCTGAAATACAGCCTGCACATCAGATGTTACCAATAACAATTAAATTGAGCCTTTCTAATCCTGTTAAGGACAATTTACCCAAAAAGTAGAAGACAGTTAATTTTGCCAAAAGAAATACAATCAGACATACTAAAATTGATAACAGAAATGCTACAGAGTGCCCACAGAGAATATTTCTGGTTTTGCAAACATATTTTGGTCAGCGATATCATATCCCGGATACTGTATGAAAACAAGTAATTTGATTAGGGATATGAAGATTTCTATGTTTGTCAGTCAGACTCTTATGTTATTCTGTTTTGCACTTTTCATGATGCTTCAGGAAATTGTCTGATGAACCAAATACATTACCACGATAAAAAGAATGACAGGAGAAAAATATTGCACTTGGCCCTTTAAGTAAGAAGGTCTTCTGTGATCTATAAAGAAGGGGAACGAAATGAATCATTATCCTGTGCATGACAGAAGGAGATTTAGATCTCTTGCTGTGATTGGTGCCCTTTTTCATATCTGGCTTTGGATTAATTACATCTCTTAATTGTGAATTTCCCTGTGACTCTTATAGCACTGTAAATGCAAGATGCGTGTCGCTGGCTGGTAGGAAGAAATAAAATGCACTATTGAATGCGTGTCTGGTGGGGGTTAATAGACTCCAAGACAGTAACAGGGTGACTGAGATGGAGCTGTATTGATTAAACGTTTCTTGCGCTAAATAAAGAGCCTCTAATAAACTCCACAGCTTACAATTTCACATGGTTAATGACACAAAATCAAAGAGCCTGGCTTGTCAGATAGACCATTTCCAATGTGCCTGGGTCAGGAACCACCTCAAATGAAAAACTCACTGTCCTGAGGAGGCATCTGAAACTCAATCTTTACCCAATATGTTAGTTCTCCAGTGGGATTGGTGGTACTGGCTAAATGCAACTTTCATTTCAGTGTTTATTTTTATAAGGTGATTCAGTACTAACTTTGACTTTTAATACATTCTGTTTAGTCGTCAAAATCATCACTAAATTAAAATAAATTAAAGATTACGGTGTTGTGAACATAGGTTTGTTTGACAGTGCCTCAGTAAAATCACAAAGGTTTGGTGAAACTAAAACACAAAAGTTATTCAGAACCATTTAATGGTTTTATATTGTGTACTAGTGGTTGGAAAACCTATTCCACTGTAGTAATAAAATCATTTTATTAGCGTTTCCTCATCTCACAAGTACTAGATTGAATTGATTATGTGTTTAATTGGTCAAAAGTTCACCAAAACAAGATTATTCTATGCCAGTATATTGGCCTGTAGGAAGTCATTTATCCGTCTCCACTCCCTGTGAGGGTGAATTTGCATTGATGTTCACATATCTTCTTGATAAGATCTTAATTTACCTGTCTCACTGCTTATCTGGTTTGGAATTTGGAAGTCTCAGCCAGGCAAAGCAAGGAGGCTACCAACATTTCAAAAGATTATAACCTGCAAAGAGCTACTCTGTTCCTCTCCTGTCTTCTACCTGTCAAAACACTGCACACCGTCATTAACCTTGTTGCATAGAATCAAAAAGATACACATTTCTAAATAGATATTCTAATTAATGGTACATGAGTATTATCTTGCATATTTAAATTACAGTTATTGTTTTAGTTCTCACAGTGTAGAAAACTCAGAATTTTTTTTAGCAATCCTAGTTGCCATAGGCAGTGAATGAGTTAATTTCCAAGCTGTTCTGTGGAGTACAGCTTCTGCAATGAAGGAAAGCCCCTTTCTAGTGTCACTACAAAGCTGTTTGTCTGCCAGCACTCCTGGCTTCATATGCTGTAGCTCGGCACAACAACTGGTTCAGAAAGTACTCCAACGATGCTGATGAATCACGAAGACCAGGTGTTAGAAGCACAGATACCTCCTGGAATTTTAACTGACAATAGCAGGCAAAGTTGATTTTGCAGCCAGGTTCTGCGTTATCCAAACCGTATTGTGAAAGGGTTTGTATGCCTTTATAAATGAGTATTATTTTGATATTTTGCCTATCAGTGTTTAAACTGACATTTAACAGCCTGTATTGACAGGAGAATACATTTATAATGGCTGATGCTTAATGCTTCTGGAAAAGGCAAGACAAATGTTTATGGTCTCCATTATTTGTGAAAGGAAAAACAAATCTCACCTATTGTATATTATGTGGTAACTGGCATGCCAGGAGTCTTTCCAGACTTTTACACGCATAGATCTTAAAACGACTGACTTTCTTTTTTTCCCCTTTATTCTCTCAATTACACAAGAGCAGAGGAAGCTAAAGCGCACACTTTCAGAAAACAGATTTTACCTGTCTTAAAAAAAAAGCTTACTTTGTGCCATAGGAAGGATTCACAATTAGATTATAGCCTGCTAAATGTTCAGTCACTCTCATGTACAGTACTGTACTTTGCTTAGCTTTCAGGTATGTTTCTTTTGAGCTTGAGTGTCACTTTAAAGCAGCTAAGCAAAAAATAACTCAGAGTTTTTTTTTCTAATTACAGGGATAAAAAAAAAAATCAACCTTTAAAATCCTCCTTGTGCTTTATATTTGCATTTAACAAAAGCTGCACTTAACAGATGGGAATGCACTTGTTGTGTTTGTTACTGAAGTTCGGGAGGAAGGCTAGATACTAATCTCACACACTTCAGTTCGCCTACAGTACGTACATAAATCGTGTACCCAGGTCCTCCCTTTTCTGTCTGTCTTGCATCCCCCCTGCCTCCTCATCTACGCACCTGTAGCAAACCCCCTGGCTCACTGCTCACAACAGCCTCTCTGATAGGCTGACATTCCTTTCACTAGGTGAGTCAAGCCAAACACTTCATACATATCTTGTCTTTGCACTCATTGGGATCTAACCAAACTACCAAATTAGTAATCAAACAGGTAGCTTTTCATTTATCCCTGATTTCTCTAATTCAAGGACTGGAATGTGCATCATTCCTTTCATATAAATCGCATATTAATTTTCTTCTTTTTTTTTTTTTTTTTTTTTAAGGTGAGGACTCAAACAGCGAAACTGGTTCCGTGAGCCAATTGGCCATGTCTGAGAGCCGTGAGACTTCCCTGGCAACGTCAGTTGCGCCCTCTCTGCCTCCCAGGGACCAAGACGATGGGGACAACAGGAGTGACAGAAGTGACAAGGGCTCTAACGAATCGGTTGGAAGTGGCTCCTCCTTCGAGGAGCTCGACCTAGAATCGATTGAGGGAGCGGAAAATGTGGGGGTCACCCAAGCTGAATTGAGGGCCAACAAGAACCAGGATGTTATCGCAGAGGAGCGTGGGGCCATTGTGGAAGGGGAGGAGTAGACAGTTACTAAAAAGGCAGGCGGTTTTTGTCAGAAGTAGTTTGAGAATGTAAAAAAAAAAGAATTAACCACATATTGTCATTATGTCTTTCACTAAAAACAATGTAAGAAATTGTAGTGGTGCCCCTAGGATGCAAGTCCAAAGGAAAAGAAGGATGCAGTTAGCCATGGGTACAATTTCAGATTAGCGTTCATGAGCTTGTTTTGACCTCAGATAAAATCCAGCCTCTCCTTTTTGATCCCATATGGCTGACAGGGCTAACAGATAACAACCTGCAATGAGCGACATAAGAATTCAATTTGACTGATGTATTAGAATAGCTTCATTTGTCAGTTAAGGGGCAGAGTGGGATTTCTTCATTATATTTGCATTTTTGTCTGTTTCTCCATTCAAATAAAAAAAAAACCCACAACTTTGTCTTCGTTTTAGTAAGTGTTGTCTGCTGGAGATATAAGGTTAGAATCCAAAACATTGAGGCCTCCCCCTCTTTGGTTGAAGCAAGAAGTACAGTCAGATGACAAATGTAATCTTACTTAAAGAAGTAGTTTCAGAATGCAGAGGGAATATGTAGCTGCGCTTGACTCCTACCACATGTATTAAATCAATTTATGGCAGCCTCACATTGTTAGAAAATATGGAATCTGTGGCATTTAATTTTTTATTTTGTGCAATATAAAAGGAGATAAATGTGTTCTGGAAAATTGAGTTTCTGACATTTTTCTTAATGCTCCTGCAGTCTTTCATTTAAATACATGTGGAGATGTGAGAAACGTAATCTGGAAACAGACATTTTCAAACCCGTGATTGGTCTTTAAATGTTTATGGTCACTTTATTCTTATAGTAGTTTCTTTTTTTCAGAGATTTATATGTAGTCCAAAAGTAACTTTCGCACATTTTTTTCTATACAGTAGGTTAAAAAAAATACACAACCTGAAATAAGGGCTCTTAGTTGTTAAGGTGTATTATTTATCTACAATATCATAATTTTTGGAAATAGTGGTGCTTATATTTTTCCAGTACAATGCTTGTAGTGTGTTCAGAATTTCCTAACTTGACATTTTGAATCTCATATTTCTGGAAGTTACTGTATCTACAGCAAATCCTCTGCTCTTCTGTCAGCAAGACTGAATGTTCCCTGAAAATATGTGTAGCTGACAAAACCACTGGTGAAGGGTTTAAATAATTAGAACCAGGAACAGCAAATTTAAAAGCACTCTCATGTAATCCATTGTGTACACACAATCTAGAATAAAGGTACTGTAAACTTGACTTCCTAAATAAGGCTTGATTATTAGTTTTTACTCATCTCCAGTCAGTCCTGCTATAAAAACTGATATTGACATTTTATCAAGACGTTGTACACTGGTGGAGTTTCCATTCAAAAATCCTTTGATTAAGTTAGCATTATTTTCCCTGACGATGCTTTCTAAACTTCAAACTGTAGACTTTCAGATTTTTCAAAGCTGTATCAACTCCCCCAATAGTCTTCAAGTTTTGTGATTCTGATAGGGACCAAAACCTAGATAACACACCAGGCCTGGTGATTTGTGGAGCTGTGCTGCTGGCATTTTCTATTTTGTGATCTCTAAACAGGAAATTCAGTGGTGCTACAAAGGCATTTTCCTATTAAGACTTGTTAAATTTGGCATGTTGCTGGAGATTAGAGTGCGTTTATTGAACTACTTCATTTTCAGTGTTTTTGGATATGTCATGCCACATTTGTACTGCTGAAATTGGGTCACAGCATATACAGTATATTGTAGGAACTTAACACTTTGGTTTTGGCCAGAGTATTTTTTGTGTTGTTGAATTGTTGATGGAAAGTGTACTCTGTCTCACATGGTCTTCATTTTCTTGACTGTAATAAAGAGTCTCTTCCCACTCCAAACAAACAAACAAACAATTGCGAGTTCTTTTTGTCTGCACCTCTTTCACTTCAGGCATCCATTTATAATTTTTTTAAAGTGGAATTTAAGGTGTACTTACAGTATATGAAAAAAAGGCCTATTAAAATGAACATTTTACACCCCCAAAAAACATTCAGTGATTTTTATTTCTTAAGGAGCAATTCTGAGTTCTGCAGACTTTAGAGTCATCAAAAGCTGGAATGTTACATTAGTGTTTCCGGTAGTGTTTCACTTTCTCCTGAAAAATTAAATAAAATCGTGCTGCCCTATTTATGATGAAGATTACATAATTTTCTTTAGATTTTCATTGTCTTGTTCAGCATTTAACTCTGCAAATGTCACCTAAATCATTGTTTTTCAGCAAAGTGTTTTTTTCCCCAATTGTGTTTGATTGGTACACAATTCCGAAAACACAGAAGCAATAAAGAATCAGCGAGTAATCCAGTAAATACTACTACCATTTTAAAGGAATGGTTTTTAAAAAATCAATTCAAAATGCCCCACACTTATTTAAAGCCTCCTTAGATTCTGGCCATAAACAGGTTTTATTTCTGATCGATTCAACCATTAAAGGGATTGCAATGTTGATTCTTGGGAGAAAGATGTATCAGAAATATGCTGGTAAATGTTTTCATTCCTTACAAAATAGTTAGAATTGATTTTTCTGTTTTCCTTCTTCTTAAAGCTCTCATCAATTTCACTTGTGAGATGAGAAAATGTCCCCCGTTTTATAATTTGCTGTTCAAGATGATTGCTTTCAGAATGACATGGAACTGATGGTGACAGAAAGAAACAATGGTTTTGAAAAAGGTGATGAATGACACAGGGTAGAGTGTCGACTGGGCAAAGTGAAAGAGACATCTTCTTGTCATAATCTGAGTATTATTACTTCATTCATTGACTTGATACATTGGGAAATAATTGTTGTTCTGCCATTCTTTTCAAATATGATAGCTTTTGCACACAGAGATATCAAGCCATTAATGTTTTTCCAACATTTAAATTATTTACAGTATCATGAAGTCTGAATGAAAGAAAAATTGCAGTGTAGTATTCTACCCTCTCAGGGGTTGTGTATGAGAGAAATAAATATCAAGTTCAGATAGACCATCTGTCTAAAATATTAGAGAATGTTCCTAATAGTGGGTCAGTCCACACAGAACAGTAACTACAGCTACAAATCATTGCATTTATTATACTAGCGGTAGATGTCTATGAAAATATAGCAGCCCTCAACCAACAGCATTTGATGCAGCTCTGCCTGAAATTTTGGAAGTAGTTCAGTAATTTTTGTGGCCCTAGGTGTATTTCGTGTTGTTCTTTATAATTAGCCAACCACTGCATGTACAGTAAACCCTCGCCTTGATGTGAAGATCGTATAGCCTGGGATTACTTACCATCTCCGTATTCTCATTGTATGCAGTGTGAGAAATTAACAGGTCATCTTGTCTCTGGGTTTAGTTATACCACGTATTATACAGCATATCTGACATATTCTTTTATTATGCAGTGGACCAATACGTGACTATGTATTGTTTTTTGTTGGGATACTAAATCTGCAGATTCAATAACTGAATTCAGATACTGAATAGTAGATTGCAGCGAAAGATGTCTATCTACTTTGGAATTACTATGATTATGATGACAGCGATCATCATTAGTCAAATGTCTGATGTGATGCCTATTGAGTTTGGAAACTTCAGCTTTTTGGTGGTGGTGTTGTTTTGAACTGAAGCCAAATGTTGTCATTGTGCGGGACCTGTGACAGGCCTGAACATTTTCACACGTCTGTAGAGGAGATGTTCATCCCCCAATGTCTTCACATGAGAATCTAATGGAAAAAGGGTTGTATAAATAAGATTATATTAAAAACAGACACAAGCTGCCAGTCACTGACAATGATAATATGAAAATGTTTTGCACACCAGGCAGCGACAATGTTTTAGTTGTTGCTACACTTAGAACAATAAGATGAAGAAGTTTAGAATTTCATTAAAGGAAGAAAGTAGGCAGACTTTTGCTGAAGGCATCAACAGTGGTGTAAAATTAGTAGACCTTATAAGAAGTTTTTTTAAACGACTTCAGAACGGAGCCTTTGGTGTTGGTTTCCAATACCAACAGTGTTAATTCATCTTTTTGTATGACAAGGATTTACTTCTGAAAACCCACCTTTCTTTTCAATCTTGTTTTACTTTTACTTGTAAACAATTACAGGTTTTTCAATGAATTCATGGGCTGTATTATTTATTCTGGGTGTTCAGGGGGCATGGAATTAACATTCCTTTGTACAGTATATCAGATGGTACTTTGGTGTATTTATCTCACTTGCTCAGAAACATGATGTAGTTAATCCTCACTAGGAGAAAAGCACCTATATACTACAACCATCTGTGCCTTATTTAGGAACCACCAAAATTAGATCACATATTTATGTACTCCATCCATCCATTTTCTTACTGCTTCATTCAATTAAGGGTTGTAGAGGAGCCAGATCCTATCTCGGCAAATAACAGGTGCAAGCCTTTGAATGGAGTGTCCAGAAAAGTGCATTATAAGTGTAAGGAATACTACTCATTATTATTATTCAAGTCTTAGTTCATGAGCAACTAAACAGAGCTGCAGAGTTAGCTTGTGTTGCATGAAACAGAGGTGAACTCTTGATTTCCAAGTCCAAAGGTTCAGAGGTAGGTGGAATGTGGAATGTGAAATAGCACAGACTGCATGCTGCTGTCATTTGAGTTCATGGCATTGTTTAGCATGGAAGGTTAACCACATTGAAGACTTCACGTTTGTTTCACTGTTCCTTATGACACAGTGGCTGTGTATTAAACAAAATATGCATTTCCGAATTAATAACACCATCCAGGAAAAAAAATGTGTTCAGGAATATAATATCCTACTTATTCATAGGAGGTTTTTGCTGAACCAGTTTGGCTGGGGGGCAGCCATCTGGCTGTAGGACGAGGAAGTCAGAAACCCCAAAAGAAACAAGCAGGGCACCAAACCACTAGTTCTGAACTAAGGATTTCAATGAAAGAAAAATGCAAATGTGATCACCATTTTCAAAGAGCTGTTAAGAATATACTTTGGCAGTTTGTGAGAAGAGAGAGAGAGAGAGAAATTTGGATTTCCCTTTTACTGTATTTTCCTGCAGGACGCACAAAACCTATAGAAGGACTATTAATTAGAATGTATTTTTATATATCCTAAAGAGGTGCCTTTATATATCCTAAACATTTTCTTTGGTCCATGCCAAACATACTGTGTGGTCAATGATAACAACACAGAGAACAGACATTTGGGGGAAGCTGACCGACCTGAGATTTGAAGCAAAAGTTAGGAGCTGATGTACTGTACATTGAGCAAGCTTGTGTACCTTGTAAATCTGCACACTGTATAGTATGTAGAGGAAATGATAAGGAGTTTCAGCATCCAAGTGAGGTTAAGTTGCAAAATAGGGCTGGCTGCCTTAGCAGAAGGGTGGTCAACTGAACCTGAGAATCTTCGCTGGAGCTGAGGAATCCTGCTTGGATCCGTGGAGGATCTTATTGAAGCAACAGATCCCTAGCAAAATGGTGGAGAATGTTTTTAAACATGATGCAACAGCAGCAGCGAAGAAGAGGTAGGAAGTAATTCAGTAGCGCAGGTTTTCTTATACAGAGTCTTTATGATCTAGGGAAAGAGGCTTACTATGGTATTTGTTTGTTTTTTCAAGAAATGACAACATCAAATTACAAGTTTGAGTAGCTGAGGTGAAGGAAAACTTGGCTGCGGTCATCCATCCTGAACTTTCATTAAAAACTACAGAGTAAAGCTTAAAGACACAAACAATGTGCGTCTTTCAGTAATAACAACAAAACAGAAGGCTCCTTATGCCTTATGTACATTAATAAATCTTTGCACAGCTTCAGTATGGTCTCAATTTTTATCTTGAAAACATTTCCTGTTTATTCTTTGTATGTAGATCATACTGTATGCATGAAAAGTCAAACTGCATGTATTAAAATTATTCGCTATGCCATAAAAATGGTATTGGTTTCTCAAAGTAAAGCTAAAACTTGTTTTATTTAACAGTGAATGAAAGAATGCTATGCTTTTCCAGCTGATTAGTATTAAGAAATAAGTATTAAAAGCTCTACTTGTAATTAGATCCTACAGATTGAGGAACTCAGCAAAGGAAAGCAAGGATCACACCGTAATATATGCATATTAATTTATCAATTTAGATATTGTTATTCTTAATCAAAATCAAAAGTAGGGCTTTTATTAACATTAAAGTATCAATGGCACACAAATCCATAAGAAAAGCAATTGTATGAGCTACCTTTCGGCATGCCCATACTGAAAGATTGCTGACCCTTGCTTTAGTGGCTATAATAGTATGCTACAACTTAAGAGTGGTTACAAGAGGAGGCCATTCAGAATTGGTGCAGGGCTAAACCACTGTAATTTGTTTTGGGCCAATAGGTACAGCAATACTGTCCCTTTCTCTCTTCTGCAAGGGGCCTTCAACACTGCATCCCAGACTGCATACTTTGGGGTTTTTTTTTTGACATCCTGAACACTTACTGTATACTGTACATGGAAAACCTGTACAAGGAACAGAAAGCCCAGTGTGACCCAGAGTACAGGAAATAGTTACTGTATAGTTGATCACAGCTCACCTGTTTCAATTGGCATTCTACAGTTGTTGTATTGTGGGGAGACACTAATAACGTGTAACCCCTTAATGTTCTGGTGACATCAGGCCACAGCTTTTGAGGACCTGCTCAACTATTCTAAGAAAACATTACAGCAGTTGGAAACTCTCCTGAAATGCTAACCCACTTATGCCCCTCAGTGCAGTAATTCCAAACCAGCAGCATACTTCTTTAGTCATTCATTGGGTTTACTCTATTCCTCTGCCTCTGTTCCCATCTCTAGAACCACTAAGCATTTGTCCTCATGCCAGCAAGAAACTGAAGATGGCAACATTACCTAATGGCTTTTCTTGAACCTTAGCATCCTCAGAGGTTCCTGTGCTGCTTAGTGTTTAGCTATGAGCCTTAGATTGAGGAATTCAGCAAGAGAAAGCAAGGGTAAGGATCTCAAGAAATGGTAAGATTTCACCCAGAAGATCTGGCAATAGACCATCTGGCTCTTTAGTAACCCAGCTGAGACATCTTATCCTAAATGGGCATTCATATTTTGAGATCATGAAAGCAGTGGAGTGGAAAATTGTATTAGGACCACTGCTCTTCCTTATCTATACCAAAGAAGTAGATTCTGGTATAGTATACTAGTCAAGCTCGCAAGTACCAAAATAGGAGGGTGAGCAAACTCTCTGGAAGTATCACAGGAAACAGAATTTAAGGCAAGGGCAAACAGCTAGAAGGTGATATTTAATGCAGACAATGTCTTACACATCAGCAGCAAAAACTATAAATATAAAATATGAAACACCCAAACTTGAAGTTATTTATGAAAAAGACTTACATGTTTACATTGACAATGTCATCTTCTAGATGAGTGGTACCCAATCCTAGTCCTGGTGAACCACACACCTGTGGGTTTTTGTTCCAGCTGAGCCCTCATTTACACAATCAAACTCTTAACTTAATTTAATTAATTAATTTGAATTGGTTGTTCTCAGCTCTTAAACATGTTGGAGCTTTAACTACTGTATTTTGTAAGCGAAATAACATCCCAAACTTTTGACAAGAAACTAAATGCAAATATTCAAATGAAGCAACTTGTTAGATCAATTAAGGCTTAAACTATTTAATTAAGGTGGGATGGAATGAAAGGTAGCAAGTGTCTGAGTCGCCAGGATTGGGGAACTAGGCTTTTATGTGGAGGTAATAAAAGGGTAAACAGAATGCTATGATATATTGTTAAAAGCATAGAATTTAAATTGAGGTATTCTGTTTGTGGAAGAGGACAGCTTCTGGTAGCTTGCCTTGGGGAACTTTCACACAAATCAAGCTTCCTTTAAAGTCCAGGAAACATCCAGGCCTCTATTTAAAAATGATGTTTTAGCTGAATAAAAATATCTTCCAAGAAAAACAAGTGTTCTTCAATATACTCATCAACCAGTGCTACAATCACTTACCCATGTTCTCTAGCATAATGCTACTCATCTACTGTAGTACTTTGTCTGTGACAGAACCTTACATACAGAAAACCATTCATTAAAACCATGTGAAAATGTGTACACTCCTAAGTTAATCCCATGTGAAAATGCAGATGAAGCAATTATACAATAAAACAATTAGTGAGAATACACCCAAATGAACTAATTACAGGAATCAGAGGCAATTTGGCAGCAATCTTGCACACCAAGATGCAAAATTAAATTGCAGCTATGGAACAAGTCCAGAGAAAAGCATCCAGGTAGGTTCCTGAGCTCCTGAACAGAGATCTCTGAAAGGAATTGAAAAAAATTAACCCAACGGGTTTCTTTAGAATAAACATTGAAATACAAACCAGAAGATACAAGTGGAAACTAAGTGCATGTAAATTTTTGACCAGGAGTCACTTCTTTACACAAAAAGTTCTAGGAATCTGGAACAAGCTACCCAGCTACAGTGTATTGTCAAATCATATTCCATCACCTCTTGCACTTGGTAGATGCGCGAAAAGAACTCTTCTAATTAATGGACTTGATCATATTCTTATGTTAAATCAACAAATGACAGTGTCATAAAATACAGTACATTGTTTTATTAGAATTATTATATTGGTTCATTACTAGCTGATGCCTTAATGCATTAGTGGTTAAGCAATTTCCAATTAAAACATTTGATGGAGTGCAAATAATTAAGTACGAAACCTTGTGATCTACTGTAAGTGGCATACAAAATGGTAGACTGATTAATACAGCATTAACAAAAATGTGCAGAAATTATTACAAAGCCAGAAAGAATTATAGGCTCCAGGTGTAAAACACAATCTCTAGGTATCATAAGGCAGTGTAGAGATGATGATGAGACTTTGAATATGTTAATCCACACTTAAGGATTTTTTATGCAATAAACTGGGAATCTGAGATCCCTCAAATAAGCATTCACCACAGGCAGCACTGATATGTTGTTCATACTGTTTTATGGTCATTTCATTTGATTGCTTGATGTTTTATTGACGTGTATATGCCATGCTTACTAATTTCAAATGTCATTTATATTTCTAAAAGGTAAATGAAAGGAAATGATATATGAAAATATATATATATGATATATGAAAATATACTAGACTTGCACACATCTAACTGCATCATTCCAATATATTCTGCAGGTGCTGTGCAATGCTAATATAAAGACTTGTTCGTCTTCTTGATTGAATACATATTTCAGAGGATTTCAATGTAGTAAATATCAATCCAAACTGAAAATCTGAGATTCACACTCTGTTTAATGGCTCTTCTCCTGTCAATTTTAGTTCCTTCCCAGGCTAAGACATACTATATTCTCACAATGCACCCTGCCAGTGAAGGCTTTCAAAGATTAACTCTGCTCTGATAAGCAAATTTTACACCTATATTTTATAAGGCACAAAAAACCTGTAACTGTTGTGTTAAGAAATGTATTATCTTAGAAATGTGAAGTGAATACTACATTTAAAAATATTTATATTTAGTATATGGATGTTGTATGCACTAATAGATGCACTACCTGAATAAACTAAGGAAATGTGGGATTATGAAGAATAATTTTAGACATTTAAATACCTGTTTTAGAAATTTTAGAAATTGCACAATCCTCAGCAATTATTCTAGAATTCCTGTATCTCCCATAATTTAGGCCAGGCGGTTTTAGACATCTAGCTTTAGTAGGTGCATTTATATGAATTTCATTGTCAGGGATATTAATTCCATCCCATTAAGTGCTGAACAGCTCTGTACAATAGACCAGTTTTGTAGAATAGAATATTCATGTTACCTGAAGGTCTAAGGAAAAAACAAACAATGATAACAGAAATTGAGCTTTCAAATATATACAGTTGAGTGAAGATTTTTCCTTTCTGACCTTTCAATACAAGTCAGAGAAGGTTCTAGGACTCTGGAACAAGCTACCCAGCTACAGTGTATTGTCAAATATATTTCCATCACCTCTCGCACTTGCAAAAAGAGCTACAGTAGATGGGCCATGGATTAATGTGGCCTCAAACCAAGCAAACAATCTCTATTACTGTTGTAATAGTCTCCATTAATTATAATAATGACATTCAAATGTGTTTGAAAATCAAGACTGCATGTTAATTTCCCACATGCAACTAACAACTAATTTGTATCCACTTTGGATGATAGCTAACTGGTATACAAACATGTAGGGACTGTTCCCTTAAATTAAAAAATATATCTGATATTAAATCTGTGAATCATCTTGTTTCCCCTGATGGGTCTAAACCAAAGACACCTACAGATATTAAAATAACACTACAGATCAGTTTCTATAAATTAACGTTATTCAATTGATTCTGTTGACATTTTTCTCTTGTTCTTCACCTTTTATTCTCTATTGCATAAAATGTTCTTTCCTATGAAACACCTAAAAACCCTGCTCCAGCTTTTTATGGATATGTAAGCATGAATTCAAACTGCTATTGAAGTCAAATTTCATAGCAATTCTGTATCTGTCCGAGAGTTATTTTACTGTCTCTCGACTGTCAGCTGCTGTAGCTGTCATATCTCAAGAAGTAAACAAGTGAAATGCCGATTTGCGAATTGTCAGGATGATATTGAGTTGATAGTGTTACAAAAATTGCTGGAGGCTGATGGGTTAACAGATGTGGTTCTGCAGTAGGAAAAGAAAATCTGAATGACATGACCGGAGTTTAAATGCGCTTCCGTTTTCAGGGGTGTTTGAAGAATCATGTGATAAGTCAGAGGATAACTTGACAGGAGGGTGACTAGCTATAAATATTAATTCAGTAATAAAAAAGTAAAATGTATTTGAATGCTTCTCTCATTTGAAGTGTGAAGGGTGCCAGCTGCTATCCAAAACTGTTTCGGCACAACACAGCATACAGCTCGTGTCCAGGCATATCTGACAATGCATTTTCAGATGAGTGCGTATTGACAGCAAAAAGACTTTGTGCAAACTAGGCTCACAACTCGCACCAGATTTAGTTTTGAAAAAGTATAGAGAATTGAATTAATGATCTGAAATTTAACTTAAGTTCATACCACTGTAAATTGACAAGGAAATGGTCAATCCAAACTTAAAGGTATTTTATCCAGGAAACTGTGAACATATAACATTATTTTATGCTAAACTTTTATGCTATCAATCAATTTAGCATTTGCAGTGTAAACAATTAAAGGTGTTCTCAAATTATACAGTATATATTCACTGAATGAGAAAGAGAGCTCAGCTTTCTGAAGAACTAAACTCCTTACTTGCTTGTGTTTGCCAGTTTTAACATTGTTCTTCTTCTGTAAGCGCAACTACCTTCACAAGCTTAAAATAGTTTGGTTAATGAACCAAACAACCAGAAACTTTCCGAGCTTCAGTACCGTACAATATACAGTAACATCTCAGTATTAGTCACTGAAAGGCTGAAACTGGGCTTCATGTAGAAAAGTAATGTAGAACACCATTTAAATTACAGTTTGGATCCACATCTGACAGAACAAAAAAAAATGGAACATATTTTGTAGTATTAAAGAAAAGCAGAAAAAGCCAGGATCACAAACAATTTTACCTGCTATAATGAAAGTATCAAAATATTTAAAACAATTGTGAAATGACACCTGAAAAATGTTTTTTATGTTGCTTTTTAGGGCTTTCCTAAGAAGAAAAGAGAAGGTGCCTGTAGTACATAGGCAAATTAATAAGAATGAATAGAAAGCAACATTGCTTGCACTGATTCAAGAGTGAGTGATACATTGAAGAAAGATTAAGATGAGCAATAAAGTCAATGAACCTAATTACTGTGGATTTTAATTACTGCAGACTTTTAAATTCCATTTTGTGTTTTTTTGCAGTTTTCTTAGATGTTCTTTTTTTTCATGTTTGCAATTAACAAAGATAACTGATAACTGAGAAGATCCGTAGTGCTCATGTGATCTTGTATAATATGCAAGTTTTCTTTCTCAGAACCGGAGTACGTCAATCACTGTTCCTTTAGGATTTCCTTTCACCCCGTATATTAAGTAGGACAATGCATTTTTGCAGTTAATACTTGCACTGTCTTTCAGAGAGTGCAAAATAAGCTACCTTCTGGTGATAATACTTCCTTTGGTCCCTTTCAGCTTCACTGTAAGCTCTAACTCAGTAGCACGTCTGGCAGCTGAGACACAGAAACCCCAGAAGGACTTTGAGAGATAACCCTGGTCACGCACATGACCAAATATAAATTCATTAATGAAAAGGTGTTCCAGGAGGGTATGCATTATATGTGCTCTTCTTGTTGTCCTTGCACAGCTCTTGTAAATGGTATCATAATTAATACATCAGACTAGAGTCATTCATTTGGCATTGCAGATTTGTTAAGTGCACTTTGAACATGTACAATGAGACATTGCAAACCAAATGTACATACTTAAAAGCTTATCTGTTACCCTAAGACCATAAGAAAATCATAAGCCTTCACCTGACACCCAAACTAAGACCAAGAACAAATAGAATTGCTGTTCTGTCTCCTCTGCATATACTGTACTGTACAGTATGCAGTATGTACAGTTGGTTGGACTAGAATTTGTAAACCAGATATGGACCTTTTTGTTTTGGTCATTGTGCATTTTCATCATCCTTTTAGTTAGAAAAAAATCTCACTCATTCATGTATAGATTACTTAATACTTGCTTTTAAACGTATATTTACAATTCAAGGCAAAAAGAAAAAAAGACCCCTTTTGCTCCACAACTGGGAGATGTTTTAGAGAAAAAGAGCTCAAAGGAGATCAAGGAGGAATATGTAAACCCCCCCAAAGGCTCTTTGATTGGATCTAGCAAAGAAGAGGTAAGCTATAATTAAATGGAGATGTCTGGTATGCTTTGGTCAGTGGTTGTCTGAAAATAGAACTTTGCTTTCCAATGCTCCAAATGACAAAATAAAATATTGTATATACTGTACAGTGATGAGGAAAGATTGTTTACCTCAGATTAAAGAGTGGAAGATAAGTGCTAGACAGCTCAAACCTATAACACTACAGAACTCAGGCAAAAGAGGGAAGTGAATCTCTAATCAAGCACGGTTTCTTGAACTCTGAGACCATCTTACCATGCCTACAGTAGGTGTCAGCCTGATTTCAGAATCCCTGCTTCAGCCATTTGGTGCTCATCTTTCTCAATAACAGCAACAATCCCAGCAGAGGGATGTGACTAACAGAGACACATCTCAAGGTTTAAATCTCTACACATTTGACACAATCACATTCACATTTGACAACAAAAGAAACAGATAATCAACTCAAAAAGAATTGTCTTCTGGGGATTAGAAAGTAATAATTTAGTGACATCAAAATTAAACAACCTGATTTAAATAGAGAAACAAAGTATTGAATATTAAAAACATTTTTTATGAGCAAAATCATTATTCTTAGGAATATTCTGGAAAAGCAATGGATAATTGATGTTCTTCTGGTAGTAAAAGAGAAGTTGAAGGCAGACTATTGATTCTCATTTCCACTGCCAGTGTAACCAGGCTGAGGTTCACTGGCTTAACCCAAGAAAAATGTGTTTCTGTGCTTTTAGCCAAAATCAGAAATTCTTGTCCTGTAGCTCTGTGACTTAAGGCTTTTAGTGGCTAGTGTTGTGATGCTTTTTAAAGAAACATAAAGTATAACTCCAAAAAAATGATGCCTAGAAAAAGAAGTTGAAATGTTGGGGAAGAGAGTATATATCTATTCATTTATCTATTTTTATATAGATATTTTTCATATATCTATGTTTTGCTTATAATCTGGGCTATGGTAACCAGGAGTAAAATAAATTAATGTATGAATTAAGATTATTGTGTGGCAAATGTTTAATAGTCTGATAAATTGTTCACAGTTCTTGCTCAATTAACATATTAGGGTTGGGAGAGTAATTTCAAAGTATTTTTGTACATCTCATTATTGATCAATAGATTATAACTAATCCCTTTCTGTTTTATAAAGTCAAGGTGGCAACTGTTCCAAATCAGTCACCCTTAATTACACATACAGGCTATGATTACAGGTTTTTCACTTGTATGTGAAAAACTAAGCGATTTAATACATTAACAGAAATCCTCAGATTCATTAAATAATGTAATAATAATTACTATTGCCAAATCAAGGGATTTAAGATCATAAGAATGTTTTGCATGTAAGGAGGTCATTCAGCCCATCTAGTCCATTGGTAGTTAATAGTTAATTGATCTGAGGACTTCATCCTGCTGTTTCTTAAAAGAAGCTAGGATACAACAGGATTAGGTAGCTTGTTCCATACACCCACAAACCTGGGTCTCCGTGGTTTTAGATGCACCTCCATGTAGTTTCAACTGGTTCGTTTTTCACTGTTCCTTCTGAAGAATTCTTCTGCGTTGAGGACCAGGTCCCCCTGTAATGAGTCTCAGCTCATGACACACATGGTTCAGTTCCTTTGTTTCCTTCAATTCATTTGTTGTTGTTGCTTATTTGCTGAGCTTCAGCACAGTTTTACTCTGTGAAGCGCCTGCTACATAAATAATCTTAAATTTAACCTGAGAGGTCAATTGAGGAAATAAATTCACATTGACAGCAATGACATGCGGAGAACTCATTTCTACGGCAGGTTGTTTTTAACTGAAATAATCTAGGTTTGAGGTTCCCAATCCTGTACCTGGACCAGGGTTTTAATCCATTTGAGCCCTCAGTTACACAATTGAGCTCTGGAGTAAATTAATAATAAGATTTATTTAAGCTGCCTTTTTTCAGCTCTTAAACATGTTGGAAGTTGTCTTTTCATTACTGCATTTCATAAGTCAAATGAAATCCCAAGATTCTGAGTAGGGAAAAAAAATGAAAAATTTCCAATCAGACCACTAATTAGCTCGATTAAGGCTTCAATAAGGTAATTAGGCACAGCCTGAAAGAAAATCAGCAGGTTTGTGGTCCTCCAGGACCAGGAAGTAGGTTAAAGGTGGCACGGTGGCGCTGTTAGCATTAGTTACTTTAGTTAACAGTGCTGCCTCGTAGCACAGGGGCTCTGGGAGTAATTCCAGATCTAGGGTGCAATCTGAGTGGAGTTTATATGTTCTCCCCATGTTTGCATGGGTTTTCACCGGGAGCTCTGGTTTCCTCCCACACTCTTTTTTTATGTAAGTAAACCTGATTACCACAATGTGTGCAATTCTTACATTGAGTGCAATTCTAACCTGAAAACTATCAAATAAAAGGTATTAAAGGGGTGGTTGTCCATTCTCAATCCATTCACTTTGCAAGTGGTTGTTGGGCCTGGATTTGCACAATAATGCATCCCTCCAAGCCCTTCAGGGTGTTACCATTTGCTGTAGTCCATGTCTCTTTAACCTGTCCTGGCTCTGAAGATATACAGTACAGTACTGTTAGGTCTATTGGCTTCTGGGAAAATTGACCTTGGTGTGAGTCTGTATTTATGTGTTCCCTGTGATGGACTGGCATTCTGTCCTGGGAGTGGCTGAAACTGGATGCATGGATAGATAGATATATAGATGATTTAGGTTAAGTACCTTGTTCCAGGGTACAGCAGCAATGCCCATATGGAATCTAAACCTATGAACATCTTGTTACGAATCAAGAAACGAACCTAGGGGCTCTCAATGCTGCTCGTGGGGACCAACACAGCTGCTGGTTTTCATTGCAGCTGAGATCCTTACTTAAATTAATCTTTGAACCAACCAGCTGGTTTGTACTGTAGGTCCCTAAAACCGGGAATCACTACCGCACGCAAGTCTGAGGTTAACAGGGGCAATATATCATTTCCCCCTGGGATTTGAACATGGGTACTTTTATTTGCAAGCCCTTGCCACTGTGCAACAGTGCTACCCTCTTAATGTGTCAATGTCTGTTGAATAAACAAATACAGGTACTGTACGTATACACAGATATGCACCTGCACACCTGGCTGTGTTTAAAGAACAATTATCTTTTTGGCAACTGAATCAAATAATCTTGATCTGTGTATTATCTCTAAAAAGGTAATCCTTCAGTCAGAATTTCATGAAACAGAAATAACTGAACATAACTATTATTAATACATTCTTCTGAGCGGTTGAGTCACTCTACAGCCTTTGTGAATGATTTAAGATAAAAAAACATACGTTTATAAGTCTGTACTTCAAAAATCAGACACACATTTCCTCCTGTGAATCACAAATACAGATGATTGCACTTAATTAACTCTTGAGCCCTTGTAGCAGGTATGGCTGTGCAGCAGGAATTGGTTTTGTGAATTCTGATTTATTGCCGTTTCCTTGCTAACATTTCCTTTCCTTTAGTCTAAGGAAACAGTGGGTGAAATTTAAATTGAATTAGTTTGAAGTGCTATGTTAACAGCTTACTACCACACAATCTGGTTACTGCATATCTAATTGTATATCAGCCTGTGATTAATTTTGTATGTGTATAGAGTACAAAACGTACTACACTGCTAACAGTAGATGGAGGATTCTGTATCAGCAGAATTATTTTATGTTTAGAAATATAAGTCTTTTGTTTCCTAAGTTGCCTTTTTCACCAGGTCAATCAAAATGAAGACAAGGAAAGCGTGAACTATTTAAAAATAAAATTAGAACATTAATACTAGACACACAGCAGGGAATGTGTTTGCTCCCCCTTGTGGAATGTAAAAGTACTGAAACGTAAAAAGAGTGGTTTTATGACTGCAATTGGATTAGATACAAGAGCCTGACAAACCTGAGTAAGAGGATTAAACTGTACTTGTCATAAAAGCTAAGCTTTTTTTTAAAGTAGAGCCCTCAATACATGTTACTTCACACAACAAAAGAAGCCAAAACATGGAATTTAAAGGCAAGCAAGTTACCAGATAAATCTTTTCATAACAATACAAGTTAGAGATAACCATGAAATTCTCTAGGTAATAGTATTCTTGCAGAATCTCAATTACATGTGCAGGTATAGATTCTTACAAATTAATGGAATATTATTGTATGCCATTACAAGATTTTCTAAGCATGTAATATTTACAGAAAACAGGAAGATAAACTACTGTATATACACCTATAATAAACAGCAGTAACCCTCACAGATTTTAAGCCAACTTCTATTAATGCCACTTACTTCTCATTATAAAATTATTGTCCAGGATGTTTTTAGTCATATTTAACCATGTTTAACCATGTCACAATACATGCCACATACAATGTTAGTTTCTGTGTTTAATTACTCAACCACAACCCAACTGAGATGGCTAAATAAAAAGTCAGGAAAGCTCAAAGATTCAAACAGCCAGCGGTTATTCTGGGACAGGCATTACAACAGCTGCTTCCATACTGAAGCAGAATGCCCATTCATATTTTGCAAATCACTGTATGATGTCTGACTAACTAAGTAAATGGAATGCACCCTTTCTGACATTAAATGCAGCTCGAGGGCATTATCATTTTAGTTTAAACCAAAGAAGGAATTCTGCAGTCAAAATAGGATAAATGCAAAGGACTCTACTTTAATGCTCCCCTGTGTTTTGTTTTTTTTTCATGTTCTAGCTGAAAACTATTGAAAAAATAATTCACCGCTAATGAAAAAGATGAAATAACAATGAATTTCTTATCTTTGTTCCAGGATAAGGATCTTCTTAGTAACTTGGAGGCATTAAATCCTTTGAAGAAATAATAATATGTAATGTACAGTTTGTCAGCTCTTAAGGCATGATACCGTACCTTCATTAAGAAAAATCAGCTATTTTGTTTTTTCCACCTTTCGGCTACAGACTAAAATGAATGTCAACCAAGGTTAATGAAACATTTTCAAACTTTAACATATTTCCATGTATTCCAAAGTTGAACATATCTTGGAATTTTCAGGGCACCCTGATCTTTTAATGTACAGTGCCTTGAAACCATATTCAAACCTTTCCTCGGCACAAAATATTTTTGGGTGAATCTCTACCAAATGTGCACCCTGGCTGGGTGACGTTCTTCTTTGCAGATTTAATCAAGCTCACTCCAATTTGTTTCAGGATCACATGTGGGCAGCAGCTTTCATCCATTCTTACAGATTCTCAATAATTCAAGTCAGGACTCTGAGCAGCTCAGTGACATCCACTGTCTTATTCTTAAGCCATTCTAGTGAAGCTTTGGTCTTGTGCTTTGGATTATTGTCCTGGTGAATTTTTCTTTCGGTTTTAAGTCTGAAGCACGTTTCCTCTAATATTTAGCAGCACTTTGCTTCATCTACTGTACATTTCCATTGGTTTTGACAACTTTCCCAGTCTCTGTTGATGACAAGTAGTCTATAACTTAATTCTGCTACTAACGTGCTTAAGAGTAGGGATTTACAAAGTGATGCGTTATGCTGTGTTTGTCCCCCCAAAAAGGTTCCAATTTTGTCTTTTCTGAGTTCAAAATGCACATCCAGTTCCACACAAGCCCCCTTAGTGGAGTAACTGGAATCTTGTTGACACAAGAACATTTTCTCCCATCTCCGCCTCTAAACTCTGTAACTCTTTCAAGGTCTCCAGTGGCATCCCTAAACAGATCTATCCATGCCCACCTGCTCAGTATGAAGGGAGTATCTCAGTGCCTTACACTTCAAATTTTTTGACTTCACTGTGCTCAAAGACTCATTGGGTATGTTAATTATCACAAGATACTTTTGTGTGCATACTGTACACTCTATGAATTTAGGTTGGCTACAGCAAAGGAATATTTATACAATCATGATTTTTAAATTTTTGTTTCATATTAATTATCTTCTTACATCTTCTTGTTTTATTTGCTTTGTGTTTTGGTACTGTACACATAACAAATATTAAATGCTGCTTCAAAGCACCGTGCTTCAAAGTGCCATCACTGCAAGCTTTAAAGTAACAAAAGGTGAAACTGTACAGGCCTGGCACTGTATTATAGTAATAAAGGAATTTTAAAAGAACAAATCCTTTTTAACATCCAGTTGGAAACAGAATTTGAAACAGTGACAAATCTGAAAAACGTTAATAGAGAAGGATGATCATTTGGTATATTTTTTCATACATTAAAATTTAGCAGCTAAAGCATGTACAGCAGTTGAAACACTTTCTTATTGCTGATTATGTTTACTTTATAGTTCCTTAAGACTTGATTGTAATAATTTGCCTCTCACAGGTAAAGAATCCCAAGATGTCTCAAAATAATGTACAGTTTCCTCATGGCTACTAGATTTATGTTCCTTTAGCATCCTCCTTAACAAATTTAGCATTGGTAAATTTGCATTTTGTTCAGTCTTATCAACAGAAACATTTAGGTATGTAATTTACAGTAGGTATAAGCTTAATTACAGTATATAAAAACAATTAGGAAAACCCCTGCTTTCTTGCATAATAATTATTCTGCATTGTACAATTTAAGACTCTCTGATCTAATTAAAGGAGCTGTTGTCAGGCTAGGCACTGCTCTTGGTTATTGCTCATTTTACCTTGCTGCTGCTAATGGCAGCAAAAGTTAAACATTTAATTTCTGCAGATGTTTTCACACATAGGAGTGGCCTCCTGGCTTTTACTTGTTAAAGTCTGTTTTCTATCAGCTTTTGTCTGTAATCTCCACATACTTTATTTAATTTTTAAATATATATTTTTATGTTACTTTTGTTTCTTCTCTTGTAATCGAGTTAATGTCTTGGCCAGGTTGTCACCATAGATCAAAGGTCTTTGAATGAAGGATTGATTGGCTAAAAACAGGGTTTTTAACAATTAAAAAGACATCTTTATAAAGGCTGTCCTCATCACTCTTGCAACCAAACAAGACAATGTATTAACTGGCACATCTTAGTGATATTGCCATTATAAAAGTGCCTTAGAAGCCCATATCCACCCTAGTAAATGTTACTACAACAGTGAAAAAGAAAAAAAGAATTAGATTGAAAGGAAGGAATCAGGAAGTGCTCCAAACTACTTAAAACCAAACAATATGTCATGCTGTAGATTTTAATTAAAAATATATAGTCATATTAAATGATGGGCTCTTATCTGAACCCTCTGTTCTGCTCTGTTGCTACTGTAACATTTGCTTCAAAAACCTATGGCTTAAAATTGTAGAAAATTAGTCCCTTTGTGACAGTGAAAGAGGGATTACAGGACATAGTAAAAATGTTAGCACTTTAATTGCTATTGTGTGTGTCAAATTATTCTTTATGCAAAAATGGCCATCCCATTTGCCTGTAAATTAAAAAATGCTTAAAAAGACTGATAACAAAGTTAATTTCAAAACAGATTGATGTTTTTTTCCTCTCTCTCATACTTAATTGCATTGGGTTCTATTCACAAAAGTTGCTCTTAACAATGGGGGTAGCTAAACAAATTTCCAGTGCACGCATTTAGAGTTTTCTTTTTTTTAATATGTTGAAAGTGTTTGTGACATACAAAGAGAAGATACAAAGCAAACGTACTGTACCCCTGTGATTTGATGGATGGAGCTAATATTTTCTCCCCTGCCCAACAGTGACGGACTATAGCTGCTGCCAGATATAACATCCATTCCACTTCTCAAATAAAGCATAAATTAAATGTTTAAATGCCCCACTTTGATTTTTCTTATTTCCTTGCTACACAAAGCTCTAAGTGATTAGCATTGTTTATTCCTCTTTCTCTACAGTAAAACTTTCTCTCCCAATTAACTGTAGGCCATTAAAACCAAAGGAAGACAGCATTGAAAATGCACCATGCAAAATACCTGTATTAGGTAACCATATTTATACTGTATCTGCACATCACATTCTTAACATGTTTATATATGAAGTACATAAAGGAACATACTCACTTTAAAAAACACCTAATTGAAGATTTTTCTAGGAAATTCTCTACAGCACTCCTTGAGTCATACTTTATCTGTTCTTTGTTCAGAATAATCCTTTTTTCTGCAGGAAAATTTCAACATTGTATGCAGCAGCTTGATTCTTTAGATATTTTTAGATGTTTTTTTACTTTTGAAAGTGGTCACTTGACATATCAAAGAAAATAGATTGTTTTGTGAGATAGCTACAGGCATTCAGTATTTGCCATTGTGTGATGTTGTAAAAGTGATACATGTCACTTAAAACTTACATTCTAATGTTTGACCCACATGGTTAACTAGGTACTACTATGCATTGATTTAACATTAGTCTATATCAGACAATGGAAAGTTCACTAATCAAGACATACTTTCTTTGAGCTTCGCATCTGAAAGACTAATCCTTCAGCAGCATTTTTCAACATTCTTCCAGAGGTCTGTTCTATAGATTTTTACTATGTTTACATTGCATGTAATACATACTACTGTATGTACTGTATTGACAGGCCTTAAAAATAGACATACTGAATAAGTGACATACTGTAAGTGTGAAACTAGACAACCATGGTTCTCAATTCTTCAGCCCATTAAATTCATTAATGGCACAAGATATAGGAAATAAAATTCCTAGAGAAATTCTTCATTTTTTGACTGCTGACTAATGAAGGACAACTTTCTTCCCTGCTGAATTTGAATGCTGTATGCAGTGATGTCAAAAGATAAGTGATTATATGGTAGTGGGTTTATACTGTAGCTATATAGGAAGGAGATTCCATGATACGAATTACAGTACTTATCCTAGAGGAGTGACTATTTCTATCAAACCTCAACAAATGATTTGAAGTCTGGTGGTTTTGCTGAAAACCAGAAACTAACCAAGGCAATAATCTTAATGAGTACAGAAGCAAAAGATTGGAAGGGATTTAATAAACCCTGCTGACAATATCAACAGAAACTTCTTCGGAGTGTATCTCTCCTAAGTACATTCAAAGCACTTCCAAAGAAGAGAATATATCTGTATTGTGAAACAATCCATGAACTCTTGTTCAAGATATGAAATAATAGAATTCTAACCTCATGAATGTTTTTTTGATTTTGTGGTGTTTAAGCCATGTCACTTTAACACTGTTATTAAAAAGCTCTCTCAAGCACTAGCAATATACAGCCTGATTTTTGAAAGAGAATTTTTGTCTGTCTTGTAGTTTATTTTGAATATTCTGAACAGGCTGCTCTCCAGGGATTTGGCTGTCTGAGTCTGGACAGCTAAATGAAAAAAAAAATAGCACTGAAAGAACTCATGATGAGAAGAGATGCCCTCTTCTTTCAGGCATAAGAATATATGTAAAAAAACAACATTTATGTGAGGTTTTCAAAATGATATGGCAATTATCACATTTCTCTAAATCATGGGTCAAAAGAAAGAAATGCTTGAGCAGTAAGTGACTTAAATGGTATTCCAGATCTCCTGGATTTAAGTAACATATAATGTTGATGTTTCTGAACAACAACAATAGACTTTTCACTGATGATTGCACACATTAATTGTCCAATAAGTCCCATATTTAGCTTTCATTCATTTTAAAAATGAAATGTTGCTAGACTTACTTGGAGAGGGATCCAAAGCATAGGTACTTTGATCTAAAAAAGATATACAAAAAGTCATAGCTTCTGCAAATTCACTTAATAGGATTACTCATATTAGCACAGTTTTATTGTAATCAGAAAAAATACATGCATTATTAGTGGGAGGCTGTATCAAAATGCTATATCAGTAATTTTAAACTAAACAGACTGCAATGAGGCAGACAAACAGTGCAGGTAAAAAAAGCACAGCCTTTTTGTTTCTTAGGCATAAGAGGGTTAACAAGGAGTTCACTATATTAGCTTAACTCATTGATTTTAGTTTCATTTTGACATTTCTGAATTTTGTAAATATTAAGATCTTTTGTGACTTTGACACTTTGGTGAATTGCAATCCTGCCATTTGACATTTATATTGCAATTAGTGTGTATTATTTTCTATTGCATTAACAGTGGCTGAGGCGAAGTACACGAATTTGCAGCTAATTAGTAAAAACAATGATCTGGCTACTCCTTGAACTATTCAGTTGCCTCGGTAACATCATTTTGACAGAGCAAATACCCAAATCTTATGGATTATTTCAGGAAGAAGTTGATATGTTGTAAGAAGGCTTTTTGAAGTAAAAATAAAAGCAGAAAAAAACAGATGAAGGCAGACATTAAAATAGTGCGGTGAGGGGAAAAAATAGGACTGAGTAAAAATAGAGTGATAATTACCAATTAGAAAAAACAAACTAATTAAGAAGCACTATTTTTATTACGTTTTTTTCTGCTGCAGGATGTGCAGTATACTGTATATGTAAAATTTTCTGTCGCTGGATTTACATTGATAAGATAATATAAGAAAAAGAAACAAACTAGACTGGCAGAAGTAACACACTGAAACAATGTGTGGCTGTACTAGCAGACCCATTCTACAGGACTATAATGTATTCAGCACGAAGTCTTTACAAAGGAGCCCGCACAAAGTGACTTTATCTGGAATGTTTGCAGAAATTTGTTGATCAGGACATCATATTTCTGCCTTTTCAAGTCTACTCACTGGGTATTCTCTCAATTATTATATTGTCCACTACATGTTGAGCTACCCAAATCGTCTTTCTAATAACTTAACTTTAATTACTTTATCTACTTACAGTTTGCATATCTGTAAATATAGAAGTCCCTTTATGTATGATACTTACATTATTAGCCTTTTACACCTGTTTCCTGAAGTGCAAGAAACTACTCTCAATTAGTGATTCTATTGAGAAACCATTCATGAATTAATAATTGTTTACTGGTTTTAAACAAAGAACAATAACATTTTTACTATTGCTGAGGAGGCTGATGTAAAATTAAATATTCATGAAAAGAGTGGAAAGATGCTTCATTTACTGTTAACTGAAAGCCTGGTTAGGAGGTGTTAGCTGGCTAGGGTAATGCTGAATTTGAGAAGATGCCCTGTGGTGTACACATAAATATCAAATCTCACTTCTCTCTTTCCTTGTGGATTAAAAAACCAACAGGTAAGAAAATTCATCTGTCTCTCCTCCTTGGGTCATGTCCTGTGAATCAGAAGGATCTGATTATTAGGTGCTGTCAGTCAGTGTAAACCTAGACCTAGATGTTTTAGTTACGAGATATAATCAAATGTTTTGTCCATATCTAGTTTTTACTAGATTACTTTGCATATTTTTGTTTTATTTTCAATTCAAAATGCAATTAAATCCCCAAACAAAATGCACACATGTAAATAGTTATTCAAAAGAGACAGGAATATATTACAATATATACATTTTTCCCAGGTCTGTGTGAGCAGAACTTAACCTACTGATTTATTGATATTTAAGTACATGGAGATTTCCGATCAAATCATTCATAATCCCAGTGATCTGAATCTGAACCACTCGAGTACTGACATTTTTTAATTTATCTGTTTTATATATTAGTTCAAAACGAGAAGGAAGAGTTGAAACACAACCACATAACACTGTGAAGTAGAAAAGCTTAATCACAAAGTATACAGTATATATACAGTATCTCATTGTTATCAGGAGTCACACAATAACCGCGATTATAATCACCACATGAAACTGCCACCGCAGAACTTTCAAATCTGTAAAATTAATTAAATTGTTTACGACCGGTGGGCTTTTCTTGTGATTTGATAATACTTTTAAAACGGTTTGAAAAAAAATAGCCTGGTTATACAGTATGTTCTAGAGCAAACGAGAAGATAATGCAAATTTCGGATTGCACTTCACTTGGTGATGAATATTAACCGAGTTTTAAATTAAATGTCATAAGACATCTCGCATAAGACAAGCTCGCGGCTGCAACATCCCCCTTAGGGCAAAAAAAATCTCGTGACTCCTCCTTTCATTACATCTGGATTTAGGTGGTAAGTCCGAGAACACTGGGCTAGAGGTCTAATTTCATCTGATGTATAGTGAGACCGCTCTCAACACGGTGTCAAACCAACTGAGAATCCCTATCACTCAACAAAAATACCAGGTTTGGTCTTGCACAGAAACCAGAAATAGCAAGAGCAGCGGTTAAACGTCAGAATAACAAAGGAGCCTCTAAAGACTTATCCCTGCCGAGGCTTGACATAGCGTTTGAACTTCATTTGCGCAGCAGATTTATGCTTGTATATATAGAGAAAACGGGCATTCTCTAAACGGGAAATTTCTTGTGTAAGACAATGCCTTATCATTGGCTGAGAGCACTTTAGTTAAAAATGCTTCCTTGGGTGAAAAAGTCTGCTGCAGAAAGCAAATAAAATGAGGATGAACAGTGAATTTAGAAAGTTATGAGCACGTCCACTTAGAATGAGTTTATATTTAGCCGCTTCAAAAAAAAGAAGAGCAGTTTTCAGTCAAAAATCAATCACACGTGGAGAGGGAAAGTTGGATATATCTTCAAGGAAAGTCTGTGCTGCCTCGAAGACAGCTTTGAACGTCTCTAGTCACACTACTTCAGAGATTGGGGTCGCTGATAATTTGAAGCTCTCAGTTTCAGCCGCTATGAGAAACTAAATCTGATCTCGGTATTTCAGTTTTGGACAGATCCGATTAAAAAATGAAGACAAAGGAAAGATGAAAAATCGAAAATCTCTCTAGAGAAAGCGTAATCACTGCCTAGCAATTAGCCTTTGGTTTTATTTTGAATAGTTTCCATGCGGCTATTTCGAGCAGCTTTTGTCGCGCAAAGTGAAAGCACTTTCCATATGTCTAATTGTTGATAGAATAGTGAACTTGCAGCAGAAAACAATTTTTTATTGAATCCAGATTTCTCAAACCATATTTCTGTTGTGCTACCTAGAGTCAGAGCGAAGAGTGTATTAACATTGCAGACACGGGAGTTTCGCATGAGGCTCTGCATTTCAAGGCATGGACAATTCACGCGAATTTGACTCCGTTTCAGGACCAAGGACAGATCCACATCCAAGCTGTGGCAATTCGAACTGAGCAGGAATACGCGGACAGCTTGAGCGCAGAACCCAAGGCTGGACAAGTCCACACATGGAGTAGTTTAAATTCACCGAGAAAACCGATTCCGAATTACACAGGTAAGGATACTTTTTGTTTTTCTTTAATTCGGCTTACACACGCATTACGTTTGAAACCATTAATAATATTGTAAATTGTACAGTAACAGCTATCATCTTATTAGGATACATAAGCTTGCTCATCCGAGGAATAGTGCTCTAGGAATATTAACAATCATTCGGATAGGAAAATTCTTCGATCTTTATTAAACAGTTCTAACAACGTTTTGGAAATAGATAATAACTGCATATACTGTACAGTATGTAATTCATACAAACCAGACTGGCTGTTGGAAGATTTCACTCTTCTTCATTCTAGTTTAACACCTGTTTTATATCGTAATCAAATGCTATTTTTATTTATTGATGGTATTCAATATAAATAGGTTTATGATTAAGATTAATGTCTCTCAACTTTTAAGTTGTGAAGTGACAATTATTCTCATACCCAAATTAACGTATGCAGGGCAGTGCATTAAAAAATCATACTGTATACTCCACATATGATATTTATTTACCCTCGGGGTTCGAATATAGTGAATATATTGATCACTGGTCAACAACATCCTATTAGTTTAAACAAGGTCAAGGTAGAACTCTGGAGTACAGTGCAGGGCTGAAGCATACCTTTTTTGCTACTTTGACTTGAATGGAACATTAAGAATGTTTGTTTTATAAAGTAAATTGAAATAAAGTAAATTTTAAAAAGTAAAGTGAAGTTGTTGATTCAGTCTCATCACACTCAATACAAGTTTAATGTGTCTATTTCTGCATCTGTATATACACTATTAATTTCAATGATACAAAACCAGTGCAGAGTTCTGTACTTGGAACATGAGCTCTAGTAAAAGATGTGAAGTACACACACCCTTTCCACACCTTAGTGCAAAGATTTTCCAAATATTTACCAAAAAAATATTAGCTTGTCTTTTTATCTCATAAAACACAGACGAGAACTTTGGATGGAATACTTACGATAAGTACATTAATAGTGAAAGATAAAGACAATGAAAACACTTTGCATGTTTTATTACATGCTGTTACTAATTGCTTGTGAATTGTTTTTATGGTGGTTGTGATTGTAATGGGCTTTCTGCTACATAGCCTTAGGTGGATAATGTAAAGGAAAAAGCATGCTATCAAATTCACCTTACAGGAGTGCAGTATATGTTTTATTTAGTTTAAGTCAAGAAATCGATGACGTTCCATTATAGAGCTATGTCTGTGATTATAATAAATTGTTAGTGGGGACAGTTTTATAAGGTTATTCATCCAAATGGAGTAATGTTGCATTTATAGTGCTTACTCTTACTGTGCATTTACATAGTAATTGAGCTTGAGTGAATGTAAATAATCCAGAAACATGTTTTTCTGATCATGGCTTAGGCTATATATGAGGTTATTCATCTGTGAAGTTGCCATCAATTCTTTACATGTACTTTCTGAAGACAAAAACAGAACATGACTACTTAGCATTCTTAGCATATTCTTAGCATATTAAATGAAATAAAAGCAGATAATAATCAAAACACTGTAAAAGCCTAGAGCAATTTACCCAATGGTAAAAAATACTTCAACCATTTTGCACAACTAATTGGTAACAGAATCATGACAGGAGAGCAACAGACCTTTCTGAATGGCTCAGCAGTACCACAATAACTAAATTAAATGTGTTTTAAAATATGAATGTCACAGTATGGAAAAGTTAGTTGACTGTTTTTCAAAATTATTAAAATATCCTAATGAAAATTAATGTTAATTGCTGATTTCTTGATAATATACAAGAAACGGTAACTATCTGCTAAGGTTGAATTTGCAATTGATACCTCATTAGAAATAAGACAAGCAATTGTAACCCCAACAGAGAAAATTAATGATGTTTGATGAATTCTATGATATTTCATCATCAAAGCAGTCAGAAAAGACTTTCATTATTAATAGTGATTGTAGAATATTTTACTCAAAGGAAATTGTTTTCTAATTCATACAATAAAGCTGCTTGTAGTTAAACATCTCATGATCAGACCTTATCCTTGTAAAATGGGTTAAAACTGTGAAAATCACAAAATAATAATTTAAGGAAAGGTGTACTATAGATAACAATACATAATTATCACAATTTCTTGTCTCAGTTTGGAGTGCTGTGACATTAACCTTTAATATGACTTCAATTCACTTCCCTTGTAATTGATTCAACATGGAAGGGATGAGCTTTTTTGAAAGTGTAGCATCTCACCCCATGCGGAAGAGAATTCATGACACACAATCCCACAAGATTCATAAGAGCAAGGATAGATCATATGAAGGAGTGCGTATTTATAACTCAGCAGCTGCAGCAGTTTCTTTCAAACTTTAGTTCACATACATCTTTTGTATGGAAATGTGGTGTGCTTATCAAAAATGCTGTTTTTCTAATATTGCTGTATAGCACATGTGTTGATAATATGTGTGTATAGGGAGAAAGATGGTGTCTTATCTCTAACTTAAGCATATTAAACAGCATTTAAAACTGTACATGAGAATACTACCTTGGGCACTCTTGCAACTTAAAGCACAACATTTGCCTTTCTTTAATACAATTATTAATTTATGCCTCAATTTATTCTGCATGCCTGCATATTTGCTTATTTATCTAGTAGAAACATTAGTGAGTTCATGCATAATAGCAGTACTGTACTGTGTATACATACTGTCTGCATTTGTGACGCAGTACATATTTCGAAATGTCTGTTGTACATACAGTATCTGTGTGTAGTGTTATGCTCTTTTTGTTTCTTATTAGTTGATGGCAAAGGCAGACTATACACTTATTAAATATTTGTATGTGTATATTTAAGAATAAACAGTGCATTATGATACTATTCACATCCACGCATTTCATATTTTGTTGCTTTAAAGCTTGCAGTCACAACACTTTAAAGTAACAACTAATATTAACATTCAAAGCGAAAACCAAAAAGACGTAAAAACAGTAATGAATATGAAAAATGGAAATATCATGATTGCTCAAGAATTCAAACCCCTTGCTGTGGCACACCTAAGTTAATGTAGGTGCACAAAACTACCTTAATAAAGCACACAATTACTTAAGTGATGTCTGTGTGCAATAATGGTGGTTAACATGGTTTCTGTATAAATACATGTGTCCCTGTAAGATCCTTCAGTCTGGTATTTCAAGCAACGATTCAACCATGAAGACCAAGGAGCTTCATGAACAATGCAGAAATATAATGTAATTGTATAAAGCCACACTTCAAGAGACAAGTATTAAACATTTCAAGGTCCCTTACTACAGTATCTCTTTGAGCATAGTGAAGTCAATAATTAAGAAGTATAACACACACAGGCACTGCCTAGATCAGGCTTCAAACTAAGCAGCCGGTCAAAATGGAATCCTTTGGATACTGTATGCCACTGTGAGGCGGAGACTTTGAGACAGTTAAAGTTCAGTGGCAGAGATGGGGGAAAGCATTCATGGGTCAACAATATCCCAGTCTCTCCACTAAGGAGACTTGTATAGTCCCCACAAAAAAAACTACATCTCAAATCCTACAACAAAACACCTAATTGATACTGCAGATGTGTGGCATAAAGGTTTTGAGGTCAGACAAGACAAAATTTGAACTTTTTGGTCTAATTGCAAAACATTACATCAGTCACATACAGTACCAGGCATATTGCATTATTCATCACTCATCAGCAGGGAGTGAGGAACTTGTCATGACTGATGGGAACATCTATGAAGAATAGTACTGGCAAATCATGGAGGAATACCTGCTTCAGATCTCTAAGTCTGGGACAAAAAACATATTTCAGCAGGACAATGATCCAAAAGCACAAGACCAAAGCTATGTTGGGTGGTTAAAGGATAAGAAAGTGAATGTCCTTTAGTGACCCAGTCCAAGTCCTGATTAGAATCTTTTTCAAGCAACCTGAGAGAGCATGAGCACATCTCCTAAGACGAAAAGGCAAAAAATGTTCCGAGGTAGTGAAAAAAAATGGTAGAGCGTTACCCTGAACAACTTGTGCCTGTAATCGCAAAGGTGCTTCCTCCAAACATTCAGTTCATGGGTCTGACTATTTATATAAGCAGCACATACATTTTTTTTTCTCTTTGGCTTTTGCTGACATTTGCTGTAACTTTATCTTACCCTTAACAATCTTTGGTTTTAGCTATAGGGTTTTGAATTAAATAGGTTTAAGAAAATGTTACAAGTCACAAAGTGGGAAACCATAGGAACAGGGAACAGTATATACAGTATCTCTCCTGCTTAAAATGTCTGCTTGTATCTAAATTTGGGTAGTTTTAACTTCCTGATGATGTGGGTTCAATCTGAATTGTAGTATTTAAGGAAGCATGCTTTTGTTAGTTGATTAACTGGTATCTGAAGATGAATGTATGACTGCTGATGGCTTATTTGAAAGCTGTTTTATGTAGACAGCACACCTTAATAGAGGCTACTTACATTGCCAAAATAATATTCCTAGTCCTTTACTCCTTTACCACAATTTTCCTAGATGGTGTTATACTGTGGATATTGACCTCTGTCAAATAAAGTGTGACCATGTGGTTTTTACATTTAGTTAGTATTCACACTGTATACAGTAGCACTGTACTGTATATTGTGTATCATGTCTCACCAAAGGCTGGGAGCTGACTCAAAATCAACATATTGCATAGTATACTGTGAGACATTTATGTCTCTGATCTTTTTATAAGTATGTTTTTCTTTGATTTCGTACTATTGTTATAGAAATTACTATTCCATCCACACAATGGCCCCTGTTAACCCTTAGCTGCATCATTCTGCTATATCCCTGTAGCTGTCTTTCTCTGCCTCGACGCCAAAGGTTTGTTGTCGTTTTGAAGTCAATTGCGATCAAATACTTTTAGTGACTTTTATCATTCTCGATAATACGTTGTCATTTATCTTATATTTCTTTAGCTTGTGTCTTTTAATTTGGATTTTGCAGTGATTTTTCTCTTTGCTTTCTCTGTGTTCAAAGACACATGCATGCTGTTCTCACATAGCAAATGACAAATTAGTCTTATGTCACTGGGGAGCTCCAAATTTGCAAATGAGACATTTTTTCAAGCTTTCTTGACTTACAGTACCAGTATTTCATTATGATTAGGTGTACTGTAGTGCTCTACAAAAATATGTTTCAATATAGTTTGAAAGGCCAGTGAGGTTTGTGACTGCGGTTTATTCATCTTCTATTTCTACTTGTTCAACTTGTGTACAGAATATGATGCTGTTGGTCTTTAGCCAGATGAAATTACATTTGGTCACATGTGTAGACAAAAGACTGAAGACACCACTGATGGATGTTGGACTCCAATGCCTGTATTCTCCATCTAACCAAACTTTGTTTGCATGGAGGGATAATTTCTTGTCTGGAAACAAAAATACATGATTCATGTTATCTGTGACACTATTTATTTATGCATACTTTTGTGTTCATATTTGGTCTGTGTTGTGTTGGTACAGTATAAATAGAAACTGTGTTTTGATTGAGGTATTCTGCAATTTGAAATATTATTTCAAAGTAATTGTTATTTATTAAGCACACCTTTAAAAAATAAATTTGAATTTGAGACCATAATTTATAAAGATGTATTATATATGCTTGGATTTAATCAAAAGTGTACAGTAAAGGTAAAGGTAAAGTAATCATGCTAATTTTACTTGTACAGACAAAATTAGGAAAACATATTTTTTAAGTAACACAAGTAAGTCGAAAATTCACAATTCTAAAAATAATTAAATAATTATTTCAGGACATTAAGAAAAGTTAAAATAATATTAGTGTTTAGAATATGTTTATGTATGTAATTTAATATTAATTGCTTACACTTACAGTATATAGCGCTTTTCAGGATACACCACTCAAAGCACTTTACAGGTAATGGACTCCCCTCCACAACCACCAATGTGCAGTTATGTTTATGTTTCAGATTTTTAAAAAAAGTTTTTGATTTTCTTAAAGAGGTAGCAAACTTAATGTAATTTACAGGTTTGGAGTGTCTAAAGGTGTGAGAGGTGAAAGGAGTCTACATCTCCTGTTTTCACAGGATTCTGGCTCCTGGAAGATACCCGTAGAATTGACAAGAGTAAAAAATGGGTATCAGGGTAATAGGAATTTAGTCATTTTAGGCGAGACTATTTTAACATTTGATTGACCGATCAATCAAATAGATTTACATACAGTATGTACAAATAGGTTTGTTAAAAACTGGCAAACCCCAGGCTTAGCATGTACTGCAAACAGTCAGAAATCTGGCACAGTCATGCCAGATTTCATGTCCAGGACAACTCAGATACCCATGAATAAAGAAAGATAGAAATATAAAAATAATAATAATTGCTTATACTTATATAGCACTTTTCTGGACACTCCACTCAAAGTGCTTTACAGATAATGGGGACTCCCCTCCACCACCACCAGTGTGCAGCCCCCACTTGGATAATGCAATGGCAGCCATAGTGCGCCAGAACGCTCACCACACATCAGCTTTTAGTGAGGTGGAGAACAGAGATATGAAACCAATTCATAGATGGGGATTATTAGGAGGCCATGATTGGTAAGGGCCAACGGGAAATTTGGATGCCAAGGTTACACCCCTACTCTTCGAGAAATGTCCTGGGATTTTTAATGGCCACAGAGAGTCAGGACCTTGGTTTTACATTTCATCCTAAGGACGGAGCCATTTTTTTACAGTATAGTGTCCCTGTCACTATTCTGTGGCATTAGAACCCACATGGACCACAGGGTGAGCACCCTCTGCTGGCCCCACTAACACCTCTTCCAGCAGCAACCTTTCTTTTTCTCAGGAGGTCTCTCATCCAGGTACTGACCAGGCTCACACCTGCTTAGCTTCAGTGGGTTGTGAGTTGCAGGGTGATATGACTGCTGGATAAATATAGCATGAGGACTGGAGGAAAAAAGTAGTCAAGACCTCTCGTTGTCTTTAGTCAACTGCTATCAGGTTTCTCCAAATGGTGGTACAGAACTGGACTAGGCAGACTTCATATGGACAGGGGTCTTGCAGGCTTTCAGATACTGTACTGTACATTGGTAGTGGATTCTCCTCTAATAATCACCAACTCTCCTGTAGGGGGATGTTGAGTCCATAGCATGTCCGATGTATCTTTTGGAATGATCTGTTGGCTTGAGACTGGCTTCTGAAAATAAGTTAGATTTTCATAAACAAGAAAAATGCTGTGCTTAAATAGTTAAACTGTAAGTTTTCAGTTCAGGCATTTTCTTGGAGTGAAAACGCTCTGATCCTCTATTTAGAAGCTTATGAAACCAGCTTCCAGCACGAAGCTCTTTAGTCCAAATGGAATCCACTTCACCTGTATCAGTGCAAAAAGCAAGGCTGCTACAAGAGATAACCCACAGATGATTGCATACTGGCACTGTTAACAAGAGGAAGCTTAAAGAAGAGTGCATGACATAGCCTCTGCTGAAACCTTTGACTTTCCAGATTGAAATAGTGTGCAGAACGCCCATCCGTGCTGCAGAACTGCTTATCGGAGGTAAAGTGTGTAAAACATCACCTTATCTGTGTTATACACAACTGCAATGAACAGAGTAGGCTGACTTTATAGGTCCAGCAGCACTTATAGTAGTACAGCTTATCTGAAGACAATTAAACCTAAACAGTTTCCCCTCAGTAGTGTTTGATCGTTTTTTTCTGCCTCTGAAGAAAGCAAATATGCAAAACAATGACTAAAGCATTACTTTTATACTTTTATAAGTCTCTAAATCTGTATGTACTGTACTGAGTAGTTTCTAGTTTGGGTTAATTGTAAAATACAATTGTAAATACAATTAACCTACTTTATGGAACACCCACATAAATAAGGAATTGTAATGGTTTTGCTTACTGCTGAAAACAATACTAAAAGAGCAATAAAAGGTTGATTTTTAAGAGATTCCTTGGCATTAAGCCAAGGTTAATGATAGAACACTAAAATTTGTCATTCCTTTAGAGTCAAAGACCTACTGTATTTAAAAAACCCTAATATCATTCCAAATTATAACAATCAACCCTGGTTTTAAAAGGCAGCTCTCTGCTGATCTTACATTTAGTAGTTATTCTCCAAAAACATTGCATGTTTACTGCTACTGTACATTAGTTTTTTTTTTATTAAACTTTGATTTCCACAATATTTTTTGTCATTACTTATTACATTTTGCTGGTTAGTTTTTTCTTTCTCTTTTCTCTTTTTTTAGTTTCTTAGTTTTCTGTAAGCGAACAGTATAATCTGGATATATACTGGTTCTGTCAGTTAGCAAATGAAAATGTGAACTTTAGAACTGGGATATAATACAAATAACAGCTGTAAATATATAAGGTGCAACCAAACTCTTTTGAATGGTACTACAAAATATCAAACTGATATTTTTATATATGATGTAGACCTCAGTCCTGAAATTAAATTTGTTTGGGATGAAACTCTTTTCAAAGTCCATAATGCATTTGATATTTTTTTCCTCAGTACAGAAAATAGAAAAGTTGTATTTCCACTCTTATATTTTGGTGTCAAATGCCCCTGATCTCTGTAAAAGCTATACATTTGCAATCAGTTTGTGAAAATGAAAGGCAATTCACAGGTTTATGATCACAATGTAAAAAAAAACAATGTGTGACAAGTGACATTCCACTTGCCTAGAAGACCAAAATTGCATTTCAGCAGAATAGGCAGGAACCTTATTATGATCGCCAGATGACAAAAAAAAATCTTGCAGTTATTGAATCAGTCAGCAGAAATGCAATCAGATATTTCCCTTATTTTCAATATTTTATATTTCCATTCTTAAAGGAATGTCCTACACTGACAGGTAAAAATACCTGAATCTTTTTAGTCTTGAACAGAGAAGACTACGATGGACCTGATTTATATAATCAAAATCCTCAAAGACATTCGCCTGATGGATTTCTTCAGAATCAACAGTGAAACATTTTCCAAAGGACACAAATAGAAGAGATGAAGAAATGCATTTAAAATTGAGAAGACAAGGCACTTTTTAAATCAAAGGGTTGTTGGAGCCGAGGACAAGTGTCCAGCCACATGTCCTTGACACTGATAACCTATAAGGAGGTTTGAACCAATTATCTACTAGCAATCAAACATGTTGGATCTAATGATTTCCTCTTATTTGCAACCTTATGTTCTTCTGTTCTGACATAGAATAGGAGTCTGTGACAGGACTGGTAAGTAAAGTTTTCTTACTCTGTATGATGCAAAAATTGCTCATTTAGGTAAGGCACTGTCCTGTACGCCAGCTGTCCTTCTAACAACTGAGTACTTGCTGTATGTTAGAACAGATCCCAGAATAACAAATTTTGACAGTCACGGATTTTGAAGCTTCCTCGTTTTATTGTTGTAGATCCTTAAACTCCAGATCTTTATGTGGTCAGTACCAGCCTATTTCCAAAGTATAATCACATTAGCAAAAATAAAAACAGCACCTTTTTCTAATCACTGTTCATCCAAAAATGAACCCAATACATTTAAGGTGGAAGGCAAAGCAACCTGTATGTAAATTTATATTTTTCTCTGTTCCCCCAGGTGCTATATACTGTAACAGAAATTGGTAAACTGTAATATAGCTACAACACCTGGATTAAAATGCAATAAAACAAGCCATAATTACCCATTGCAAGAAAATCACGTGTTAATGGGGTCATTATTTTGTATTATTTTTTTGTTACACACACAAATGTGATTTTGATCTAAAATTATTTTAGTTATTCCATCCTGAAGTCATGCTGTTGTAGTATCGAAATATAGCTTTTAGGTGAAATGCCCAGACAGATCACTGTCATGAGAAAATGCAATGCACAACTCTAATCAAAAGGCATTATTTTGTCTGATTATCAGACAGATAGATTTGTTTAAGATCTATCAGTTTTATGGTTATTAAGAGAAAATAGGATATAGCATGTACATCCAGCATTTAAGGATGTATCTGATTGCAAAGAGTTAAATGATTTACATAATATATATTTCTAATAATAAGTGTAGCAATGGTAGTAGTAAACCAAACATTTTCTTCTTCTAATAGTGCATCATCTAAACTATATGTCTGTAGTCAAACATTCAACAAATGATAAGTCTGAGATTTAAAAAATAAGAAGTTCAAAAAATCCATTAGATATATCTATTAGTGTGTCTTGGAAAGTCAAAAATCTATGCCTAATCTGAAAAAGCGGATCTTATCTTTGTGTGTTCAATAGGATTGTCCAACATTGGAAATGTACTGTACATTTTGGTTCAAAAAAGCTATTTGCTTTTTTGAATGTTTACATTGGGTAGTAAACATTTTTGTAAGCAGTCTGCCGAATCTGGAATCTGGAATCAGATCTGTTAAATTAAGAAAAAATTGGTAAAAAAAAAACCAACCAAACATTTGACAAAGAACAAACTAAACAAATAGTGCATATGGAATTGATTTATGGATCAGTAACACAGAAAGTCCCTCTGGTAAATCTTCCATTTCAAGATCCTCACATCAAAGCAGAATCATTCTATGTCAGCTCTTTTTGGCAAGGTGACAGAACATGGAGGTACCGAGATACAAGCTTTAACCTGTGTCCACTGAGGAAGGATTGACAAATACCTCTGAGGTTTTTACTTTCAGTGTTCTGTCATCTATCCAAGGCCCTGTGTATCTTAATATTTTGTCAAAGCTGTGTTTATTACAGTGCAGAGAAAAAACCCCAAACAAAACTGTTTCTACATTAGGTCCTGCTGTGATAGGGTTAGCAAGTACTGTCAGGCAATGGTAATTGAGCAAGCAAATCATTTTGCCTTATTTCTGAGTGCATGAAATGGTGATGAACCATATACATTATTATTATCATCATCGACATCATCATTGAGATATGCTATGACACTCTTTGCTTGCTACCAGATGAAATACACAGCAGAATGATTAATGATAGCAATATCACCAATCTTTTTGAAACAGGGTAGCTTTGACACTGACACCATTTCACAATTTGAGGCTAATGTAATTTTAATTCACACACATCATACATATGATGAATATCAGCCATAACACCTCTGTAGTTTTTGTTGTTTTGAGATTTATTCATTTCTGTTCCAAATGTACAGTATGTTTTTGTAAATATTATAGAAATACTTTATATAAAATATATTTTATGTACATTCAAAGCCTGTTATAAATGTACAGTATTTATTCTGTCAGAACTACAATTTAGATGATACTCTTCATGAACAACAGAATGTGAAATTGTGTTCAGACTTAAAATGTTACATTATTTAAACAATTTATTTAAATAATTGGTTCTGAACTTCATTAAGCTTTTGTTAAATAGTGTTTTAAAAATGAAAGGTAAAGCATTGCCATTGTTTCTAAAAATGTCATCATTAACAAGCTTTATATGAATTATGAATGAATCAAGCTGGATGAAATCATGGAGGACAGGTAAATTGTCAGAAGTTAGCTAATCTTTTATACAATTGCTCCTGACATCAACAATGTGAGTGCAGCTGTGGTGTGTAGGTAAAATCAATTTGTTTTATTGTTTTTGAATTTTAGTTTTTCTGCCAGTAGAGTCAGAGCTGATTTTAAAACTCAGGCCATTTCAAACTCATATTCCAACACATGGTGACAGAACATAGGGCCAACACAGAGTATGCCAAGCAAGTCTGTGAGAGTGTGAGTGTTGAATGCAAACTGAGGCCCTTTCCTGTCAGCTCAAACAGTTGGAGTTTTGTCATACTGTCAGAGCTACAGTAGGTTACTCTCAGAGAGGGTTTGTGGAAAAGCCCAGCAGCTAGCCCTACTCTTGTCATAGCTTACTGGTTAATAAAAAAGCACTTCCCTTCAAAAAAGGAGCTTCAGTCTCCTATACCATCCGAATATCCATTACCCTGTCACCAGCCATCAAACTGTATGTCCTAATGAGGCAACAGGAGGGGAGACAAGGGTATGAATATAGATGAAGGAATCAAAGTTGTTAAGTGTAATTAGTGACCAAGGGAGAAAGATGCATGATCTTTGGCTAGTGCTTTCCTTGACACATGTTGAGAGGAGAGGAAGGGGGGAAGTGATTATGTCAATCAAGAAAATATCATCTTCTAAAACTGTTCTGGTTTGTCAGCATGCATTTGAAATCCCCCAACTGAATTTAAACCAGTTATAGTAAATGCATACAGCCTTGAAACACTACCACAGTCCTCAACTATAAAGGAGAGAGGTAGAGAAAGACGATACTGGTAGAAATGGATTTGTACATGACTTGTATACCATTATAAGCCTTCCTCTTTCCATCACTTAGTTTTCTTTACTCAGCCCATTTATATTGAAACACAATTTTACATAAATATTGTCTTGAATAGACATAGTTCTAAAGAGTTCTCCTCTGTATTCTTTCCACCATGAGGCCAATAAAATCTTTTGATGAGTAAATGTTGATTTGATGAAAGTCAGTATAGTAATATTTTGATAACTGTCCTTAAAGATTTGAGTATATCATGGGCCTTTAGAATACTACCCAAGAGACACTCAGTGAGTCCCAGGCAGGCTGTGACATTTGTCTGTGTGCAAGGATGTAATGTAAGCAGGTCGTGTTGATGAGCTAGACTTTAGGAATAGATTACCAAAACACGATGGAATATGCCGGTTAGAGAAATAGATGAAAGACAAGAGGTCATGTGTAGGAGGAGAAGAGTTGCACGATGGCTCATTAAAGCAAATCGAAAGCATTTGAAAATGAAGATTAAATTGGTGCCTGAGAATTTCCCTGCTATCTGACGAAGATGACATCTGCAGCTTTGTGCAATCTGATAATTCTGCTTGGGTGTGAAGTGCATGCCTGATTGCCTCGGAGCACAGTCAGACAGAAGGTAGTGTATGTCAGGGGAAATATACATTGGATAGCTCAGAATAACATGTATTGCTCCCATCCTCACACGCTCTCCTCTCCTCCTCTCTCCATCTATTGTATTGGAAACACCTGTGTGGCCAAGTGTACAAGAACAGTGAACACACGAAGAATTCCAAACACAAGTGGCTAAGGGGGAGCTAAAAATGGAAGTGGATATGTATTTCATATGAGATAATAATGTAAGATTTCAATTATGTATGTGGGATGAACAAAAATCCTGTCCAATCTCATTGTCCACAACAAGCCTGTATGTAAGATGGCATGAGTTCCCGTGGTGACCATGTGACTCCATGTTTGCTTTGAGGCAGGATGGAATTTTAAAAAAATGTCTTTCAATTGAAAAATGTTAATTTGTGTTAATCAGCATTCTGGCTTTGCTAGGATTTGCTAGGATTAAAACTATTTTTTTCCAATAAATGTGTAATACTGATTTCTGTGGTGATTTGATTATTTGAATGTAATTAAGCAATTAGAAATTAGGCAATAAAGTCATAGAGTATGTTATGGCTACTAGGAATAAATAAATCAGAGTCAATAGCAGTGTGCATATGTGGCTTCAAAGAATACAATATACAATTTTATTGATATGATAATAACGTCAGCCATAAACACATACCGTAATGGAGTATATATGAATCTATGTGCCATGATAGACACAAATAGTTGATCAATCCCTCAAATTCATGATAATCAGTGTCTTGACATCAACATTCATAAATGCTTGATAGACAAGTAGATATTCAATAACTTTCCTGAATTAATCTTGATCAAATTATTATTATCATACTTGTTTGGAAAAATAGTTTAATTCTCAAGTATAAAAATGTGAATATTGAATTACTGTATACTGGTTGGAACTGGGAATGATTGGCCAGGAAAGTATGCAGTAAATGAGGTTTATACAATTCCCCTGGGGAGAAGATCAGCTGGATTGTGTCCAGTCTTCGTCTGCCAGCTCTGTGCCAAAAGGGATGTCCTGCTGGTGCAGGAATGGTTCTGTGCTTAGTGATGCTGAAGTCAGGCCCTCCACTCGAACTTGAACAAAATCTCAAGACTCTGGAACATGGCCACAAGTTGAGGCTTAGATGAGCAGAATCCTAGGAAGTCTGTTTATTTTTTAGCTTCTGTGGGAAACATTCTTTAACATTCAGTGGTATTGACAAATGTCCAACTACAGTATATCATTGTGTTGATTGGCTCAATTACAATAAGGAACTTGTCCCAGAAGTTCCCTTACTTCCAAGTATGTCTTGGGCATTATTTTGGTTCACATAGAACTGTCCGTATGGCAATCGCTTTTCTCATCTACATTTATTCGCCATCGTGGTAAAGTCATGTGATCAGATTAACTGTCAAGTTGCCGTGGTCCCAGAGTGCATCACAACTGCTTGAGCAGCACCTCTTAGATCATAGCAATAGGGCTGGTGATTGGCTGTGATGCCATCAGAGCATCCCCTCAAGGCACTTGCTGATTGGTGGATCACTGTGGCCTAGTCAATGGCTAACCTCAAACTGGGGTTTGAGTCTAAATGTGCCTCCCTCTTGGAGCCGCTGAGGTGCGGATTTGTTTACTTCATCACTGGAGGTGTCAGATTAAAACCAATCTGTGGTGACTTTGATTGGCACTGGGACATCTTTCTTTTTGAATATACCATCTCAAAAACCTACCATTAGGAAGCTGTCTCAAAGAAGTTAAGCATTTCCAGAAGGTAAGTTGCAATTCAAGGTAAGATAAATGTTATTATTAGAATCTTTCTGAACACTTAATTCTAAGCAAAATCATAACCTACATCACTTTAAAACATAACTGCAACATGAAGCTAACAGCTGTTCACAGGATCTGATTGATGGTAAGAATAGTAAACAGCTGCTCAATATTATGCATTTGCTGCACATGTGCATCAATCACCGGTTTTCATCTCTGTGAAGGTATACTGCTGAATTTTCCATAAGAATATTCTTAATTAAAGGCTGTTTTAAAGTGCACCAGTGAACCTATTCAAATGATCATCTCATACAATGACCTACATTTCATATTCAACTTAGTTACCAAGTCATCCCTGTTTCCTGAAACCATACTACTTCACATCCAGAATGAACATAATATTAAAAAATATGGATGTTAATCATAAATTGTAAGAGGAAAAGAAGATTGAAAAAAGCTTGAAAGCTTGAAAAAACAATCTTTTGAACATCTTATGGGAACCAAAAAACTAAATGTGTAATTAAAAGGTATTTGTATCAGGGAGTTTCTACACAGCATGCAACAGCATATTTAAAGGACCATCACTATCTTGATGTTTAAACCCAGCCTCTTGGCGAGCTTTGGATGTACAGTATGTGAAGGAATGTAACCTTAAGGGGATGTAGTGGGGTTACCCCAGTGTCCTGGCCAAATTTCCCTTTGGCCTTTACCAATCATGGCCTCCTAATAATCTCCATCTATGAGTTGGCTTCATCACTCTGTTCTTTTCCCCACTGATAGCTGGTGTGTGGTGAGCATACTGACAGACTATGGCTGCTGTCACCTCATCCAGGTGGGGGCTGCACACTGGTGGTAGTGGTGGAGGGGAGTCCCCATTATCTGTAATGCACTTTGAGTGGAGTGTCCTGAAAAGCGCTATATGAGTGTAAGGTATTATTATTTTTAAGTATTGCCATTTGGGCTCCTGATAAGCTCAAGTAGCAAAGACACTCATGTGTAGTTCTGGCTGAGCCCTGCAGTCAGGATTTATTCAGTCTTGATTGACCGATTAAGTCTGTGTCATGTCATTAGTTGACTAAGATTATTCATGCAGTCAAGTGCTGGCTGGGTCATGTGGGCTTGAGTTAGCCAGGCATTCTCAGCTTGGAATGTAACAATGGCCTTTTTCTTGGGTGTCTGTGATTTTCCAGGGCTTTCAGTGAGAATTGTGTCACTCTTCTAGTTGATGCTAACTTAACTATAGTCACACTGGGACTCAGAGTATGAATAAGAAGGAAATACTTTGAAAGTCTGCATTCAGTGGGAACCAAAACAGAAAAGGAAAAGGAAAAAAAAAGGATGGTTTAAATTGAATTAAAAGTATCATCCCTTTAATACTCTGCCTGTGTTTTCTTCGGTGGTTGGATTTGTTAGAACAAGCACCTAATTATCATAGCAGACCTCATTTTGTATTCTACTCGCATCTGCTGAAAAACTGAAAAAGCAAAAAAAACAAGATCAGATATTAGCAACTGAATCAGATTCCCTATGTTTTTTTGCCAGGAGGGCAGGATTGGCACTGATGCAAACATCATAAAATATTGCGCAGAGAGAGATAGTTTTAATAATTTAGCATCAAAGATTAAGGATGTTGTTTTCCAAGGTGTTTGATGGATGTTGTAATGACTTTTCTTTACATTTTATGGTTGGAGTAGCTAACCATAACATTTAGGAGTGGGGAATGGTAAAAGCAAAAGGTGTTGATTATTGTCTCACTGCTCAGAGAAGACTCCACAAAGACAAGAAGACATCTCCTTTCCTGCAGACATGGTAACATAAATGACCATGTGACATAGTGTCATTTAATAGATATTCTTTTCTCTGCTATTTTTAACAACATGTTATGAAAACATCCAAATTCTGTTGATGGGTCACAAGCTTGCATTGATTTGACACATTAATCATTATTCACTGTATGTCAGGTTTGCTCAGGATAAAAAATTAACACAAAACACATTTTCCTTTTAGCATTGTGACTCCTGCATCCCTCCAGATCATTTCCATGACAGGCTGAAAATGGTAAGATAGCTCTATCTGTTCATATACAGAAGATTTCTGCAGTGCACTTATAGAAGTCTGCAAGCATGCAGCTCTTTCTCAAGGACTCTTTTCCTCTGCTTCAAGTCCCAAACAGATTAACAGCCTTGGCAAAGCACCATTCCTCATATGCCACCCATCTCTAAAAATTACCATATATTAATACTACTTTCCATCAGGAATGTGATTGAAACTGCTCAGACAGATTAACAGTTTTCACAGCTCCCATCTCATTCCGTTCTTCTGAAACGGATGTTGCCAGGATTGAAGTGTTCAAGAAGCTGGCTAGGCTATTGAATTACGTTAAAAACACCATCTGTCCAAATTAAAGGGAAAAACTAAGGACATTTCTCTGGAAAATCTCTGAAAAAATATAAAGAAAATCTTTCATATTTCTCATTGGAAAATGTCCTTGTTTCTTTGGATAGTTACCTGTTCGCTGCTTTTAGTCTGTTCTTAATTCATGCACGTTACTAAAAAAAAAACACTGCAAGAATTAATATTGACAATGCAATGATGCACATGCAAAGAATAGACCACAGACATGTAAATATACGCAGTATACATATATAGTGGATAACATCAAAATCATATCAAGCAAGGCTCTTGTGGTTGTACTGTATCAGAAGCTTCAAAGTGTTTTGAAGCTGCTCCTCTTTTTGATTCTTTCTTTCAGAGAGAATCATTCTGAAGAGACATCTGGAGAGAAATTCTCTCGACTGCAAAAACAATATGATGGCAGTTCCCGCTGAGAGTTAAATTTGATCATGAAAAATGATGGTTTCGCAGCCAATATACAGTTAGATTCTTTTCTATTCATACCCTATTTTTAATGACTTCATACAACACTATACCTCTCGTTGAAGAGTTACTGTCAGGTCAATTTCCTAAAATCTCCATAAACTCACCACACCTTATTTTATTGTCAGATTTTAAGACAAGTAGAGCATGGAATCAATAACACTTTTACTACTTCTACTTCTAATAATACCTCACAGAACTTAGGTTTGGGGTTTGTATGTTTCTTCTTGAGCCCATGTAATTGTTCTTCAGGTGCTCAGGTTACTGTTTAGGTAAATATTCATTTTATCATCTTATTTGTTTTTGTGTAGCTCATGCAGCTTGTATTGCTGTATATATTGTACCAGAATCATACAGAATTTAATTTTCTGGAAACCTACAGTAGATTGTGTTTTGTGGGTGCTTTCTGGATTCAAAACATCTTGGATTAATGTTGAGTGGAAAAGAGATCTGATCATCAAGACTCCAGATTGTGCAAAAGCTTAAGTAACGAGGGCTTGTTTTTATACTTCTTGTGTGCCTCCTTCCCTCTTTCCTGACACAGGGTATTAACAGGATCAAACAGCCATCTTGACAGACTATTGATGCCAGCTTAGGTCTATAATTTGTCAAGCAAATGGAGGAAACCCAGGATGTTTCCTTAGCCTTTTCTCCACTCATGTCCCTGATGCTCCTTGAAAGGCCACTTTGCCCCACACTGGTTTTGCAAATGGGAACTTCACACTGGGGCCATCTGTTCAAGGAAATGCCAGCTTAATTATTAGGTTTTTAACGTTAATTAAAAGTTGTGAGCCACCAAGATATCAGACTCATGCTGGCAGATTTCCAGTGCTTTGGAATGCAGGGGGAAAAATCAACAGTTTGTCAACAGTTTAGGAAGCAGGATTCTACAAAAAACGGTTAATCCTTTGGTAATCCAAGAGTGCTCATGGCTAGGCTGAATAAATGAACCTCTACTATCTTTTATACTCTAGAACAAGTAACATATACTGCACAGTATCAGCACTGTTTCTTTAAGTGAGTACATCTTTGTCCTCAACATCTTTGTCCTCATTCTCTATCAATCATTTCATATTGCCAGATATTACAAGAATTACAGATTCTTGCTCAAGGTTTTTAAGTAATCCAGTATTTAATCAGTTCTCATATTCTGAAGATCATAAACACTTTTTTTTAATTTCCCTTTTTTTGTATATTTTTTTATTTCATCCCCCCTCCCTGACTCTTTCCTGTCCCCTTTTCTCCAAACCAATGCTGTTGTCTCTGCTCCCAGTGTAACTGTCTCTGAAACAACCGTAATTAGGCATAGAATTCTTTACATGCTGTCTGGCTGATGGCCAACACATTTAACACTACCAATTAATGCAGACATCAGGAATCGTTATTGACAGCCCCCTAGGAGAACAAAAAGAGCTCTAAGACATATCATCTTTCACAAATATTTGGTTTACTTTTCAAAAAGAAGATAATTTGTTATTCTATATACAGCAAGATGTCATATCTTTTTGCTCACTCTTTCAAAATCACTATAATCTATGGTGCTTAATTTGCCATTGAATCATTTCAGCATTGTTGTATTTATTTATTTTTGGTTTTTTTTTCTATTGCCTGTTTGTCTTCTTCCTGTGGGAGTCCATATTAAACAGGCTGTTAAAAGACATCACACCCACTGTCGTTTTTAACAAAACTAACCAAAAGAGCATCGCATGCAAATGAGTACACATCATACTATAAGCAGAAAGACTGGTGACACTTCACGTGGTATGAGGCTGTTTTAAAGCAGAGCTCAGCGTTGTGTCTGTGTGTGTTGCATAACTGCAAATCAGACAACTGAAGATAAGAATCATAAATTTACTCATTTAAAATTAAGGGATTGAAATCTGTGAGGCATGGTGGTGCAGTGGTCAGTACTGATGCCTCACGCTGCTAAGGCCCTGGGTTCATTTTCAGGCCTGGGTGGCTATCTGCGTTTATGTTCTCTCCATGTTTTGTGTGGGCTTCCTCTGGGTGCTCTGGTTTCCTGCCAGTGTAAAAACATACTGGTAGGTTAATTGGCTTTGGAGAAAATAGCCCTGGAGTCTCTGTGTGTCTGTAATCTGCTTTGAACCCGTTGCTCAGTAGGATAGGCTCTAGCTCCCCGCTGACCCCCAAGCTGGAAGAAGTGGTTAGAAAATGGATGGATGAATATTGAAATTCTGGATTACGACCACATTGAAAACCCAGCAGCACCAAGTCTAAGATGAATGAACATATACTGTATTGTAAAAGACTGTAGAGCTGGAAAGTAAAAGACAAATACATAAATCACAATAAAATGATCATTTTTACATATACAGTATACAGTATATATGTATATATTGCAATCTTTACAATTTTACAATCTTTGTCCTGTAAAATATATTGATGATATTTACAGTAGGGCCATTGAAAAAAAGAAAATGATTTGAACTCAGCTGTTTGTGTAAGAGACAGGACAAATGAGGTATGCATAGTCATTGCTAATATACTCTGAAGATACTTTGGTATGAAGTGTTGATAAAATCGCTTGCCAGCATTGTGAACTCATGACATTTCCCTGTGTCATAAGATTATTGCAGAAATTAAGTTAGAACAGTGGAGAGCGCTTAACACTTCATTTTTGTTCTCTTTTGTGCCCTACTTAGTTTAAAATTTGTTACTGTAGCATTCTGTAAGACAATGTTTTTGAGACTGAAGATGACACAAAGGTTATGATTAAAGCATTTAACACGATCCTTAAAGCTTGAAGGAGCTTTCATGTAATCAAATGTTAAAGAATGAACAGAAGCATGGAAATGATGCATAGAAATACAGTACATAAGAAAACAAAGTCCCCCTGGTGGTACCTTCTGGGATCGGCATGCAGGGACTTTTCCCACCTTCCTGTTAAATTAAATATCACTCACTGAGAGCTGCTGAAATAAATAGAATTAAATGAATAAAGTGATAACTGCACAGTTAATCAGTAGTATCAAAATCTGTCCATCTCCTTGCTTCCTAGTATAAGGCCTAATTAGTTAACACTGCCAGAGGGGTGTTGTTTCTTTTTTAACTTTACCTTAAAAAACTGAAGGCGATTTTCTGGGAGCACTTTGCAGTTACAGTAAATTGGTATGAAACACTACACATTGCAACACACAGAGGAGATCTGCTTTTTCATTAAGCCGCTGGCTGGGCTTGCATATTGGTACATGTCTTTGCTTGTCTCTCTCCTAGGTTCCATCTTGCCTGGCAGGTTTCCATGGAAACTAAGGTTAGGGATACCTAATGAGTGAAATCATATTTTTTTGAATGTACAGTATTGTCTCTATTTACATCTGTGTATATGAATATATGTCAACAAAGGAAATGATAAATGTTTTTTTTTCCTTTGTCTAGAGCTCAGGTGTATCCAGAAAGGTATCAACACCTCATTACTGAGCATTCGTTAAAACAAGTGGCAGGACGTGCCCCTAGGTTGCATGTTCTGAACTGTGAAATGCAACAAATAACACCATAGAGAATTAAACCTGAATACAGGTTCAAATAGCTGTGACTGAGTCTTAGAACTTCTCTGCATTTAATAAAGTGAAAACAAAACCTTTAATGCTAAGAAAGGTACCTGTTCTTTTTTATTAGATCTATAGCAATATAGATTTCCTATTTTAGATTTTTATTTTGGGTCAAGGACACAACTGAGGAAGGCTTAATGGGGTCACTGAATACTGACTTTGTTTCTGCTCCTGGTATAAATAAGATTAAAGCCACGACAGTCTCCTTTGACCTCTAGTTGACTGAAGTAATGACCACAGAGGACATATCACTTGACATTCTAAAATTAGGATAGAATATTGTCCTCTTTTCATAGTTGTTAAAATAACAACACATATTAAAACATACCATTTTGATGTTAAGTAACTCTAATAGTATCATTCTTATGACAGGGCTTCAATTAAATAGAATCCATTAATTTAATGGTACCATTACAAACCAAACCTGTATGCTAGGGTTCCTGAGAAAATACTTCAGAGCAGAACTGGCAAGCTTCTGATGGGGATCGTCTATGTTATGTGAATAAAAAATGCCGTTCATATTCTGTGGCTGGCACTGTAACAAATTCCATTGATGAATAATTGACACCAGCCTGTATTTAACAATCTCTTTCTCCCACACAGTTATGAGCAAAGCCAGCAGTGTTACCAGGGTCTCTGGTTTACATGCCAGAGAAGTACACATTGTCCACACAGAGCAACAGTGAATATTTAAAAATCTGAATTTATTTTATTCATGTTTTCATCTCCTGGTAATTTAATTAGTTGTGACTCGTGGTGTGTTAGTAAGTCAGCTTCACTTACAGAGGTAGGAGACCTCCAGCGATATTTGCTCAACAAAAATGCCTGTAAATTATATCAGTATGCAATTAAGTCAGTATTTAATTATCTAACAGGGGAATTGTACAGGCTGATGTGCTGGAAATGTGGACAAACTGCTCCAGAAAGTGATTCCACTGATTATACAGACAACCATTTTCATTTGTGGACAGCTACTGCCTTTACTTTGTTTCATATTATGTCACTGTACAGTATCTAAAATGTGGTTCTGAGGAAGCAATAATGACATATTTATTTGTACATGTGCTTTAGGGCCACATTTGTATTCTCATAAAGAGATTTCAAATATCTTTTAAAAACTAAATTTTACTTTTCAGGTGCTATTCACTGTCAATATGAATATACCATACTGCAGCAATCACAGAGTATCGAATTTGTTTGAACATTGTAACATGTCACCTTATGAAATAAGATTTTTAAAAACAAATTTACAACACTTACACATGTTCATATCGTTTGGCATACATACTTCGACATTTTAAATAACATCTTTAAGACAAAAACAATACTGTTCTTAAAATGCACACAGTCCATAAATCATCTGTCTATAGACATGATTAAAATCCAACTTCAGTTGTGTTAAAAAGTCCTTTGGTGTACACCTTGCACTATCCATTTTAACTGAGTTCAGTTGCAGCTGCGTTGTTATCAAATCTTTGATAAGTTCCTTTTTCCATTAAGTTTGGGGAGTCTTGAAGATTTGTGTAAAGAGTTCATTCACTTGAGTTATTTGGAACTTGGGTGCAGTTTTTAAAAACCCAGTTCTCTTTTTGACTTGAGACTTAACGATGAACTTTTCTCTTGTGCTCTGTGAATTATGCTGTCAGTCTAATTGCAAATTCTTTTTTTACCATTGTATTTTTCTTGTGCACAAACATTAGCCAATTTTAAATATTATGTTTTCTAAATGTGCATTTCAGGCTTGCCCCTTGATTATCTGTAAAATATAAGCTTGCTCCTTGGATTTGTTCCTGTAAAAACAAGAATTGAACAATAAGTGATGTTGGTAAAAAGCATTTACTGTAGTTCTGTTACTGGTTGTAACCTTCTCACACCATTACAGCTTTGGTGATTCTAAATTAGTTTTTTCCCTCATGGTAAATGTCACTTAAAAACATTCCTGCATACTGTACATTATCTACACATACAGCGTGGTCTTGTCAATCAAACTGAACTACAGGATTAATCAGTTCACATTGGTGAGTTGCTGTCTCTTTAATATTGTACATTTTTTCTAAACATATCTTATACGGTATATTCTTCATTTAACTCTCAATAGTACTATTCTTGTTGCAAAGGTCTATACAAACTATAATAAACTTTTGTGTACAATTTAGACATAAATACTTCCTGTACTGTTGTTAACCAGTTCAACTCAAGCACAATTCTCTGTAGGTTTCTGTATCACATGCACTTTTATAACTTTCCCTATTAGGTTCTCCTGTAAAATAGTAAAGATTCTATTTCAATTTATTATCATGCTCCGTTAGACCATAACACTAATCTTATTTCATTGTTTTGGTGCTTCTTTGTCTATTTAAGTTTCTTCTAGTTTGATTAAGGGTTTAAGTTGCTGCAATTTCATCTCTCTGGCAGCTTCACATTTATGTTGCTGTTTATAAGCTCACCTGTCTCTTATCTTTGGGATATACATTTTGTTCCAACTATAGAAAACATACTGTACATTACAGTTTTAGTTTTTGTATAATTTATATTTCATGTCATTTTTTTTTCATTATTTCATTTTTCCATGTATGCACCTTATTGTTTTTGCACCCAACATATTAAGTAGTGTTTTAACTCTACATAAGCATGTACTGTACACTGTATACTATATCCCTAATAATTTTGAGTTAATTACCTACTGGTTTTGTCAGTTTTTCTTTAAGTTATACTTGTACATTTTCTTAATTTTGCATTCTAGATACATTATATGCAGTATATATTCCCCCCTCTATCGACATAATAGTATTTATGGGGGCCAGCAGGGGGCGCTCACCCTGCGGTCCATTTGGGTCCTAATGCCCCTGTATAGTGACAGATGAGACATAAAACCAAGGTCCTGACTCTCTTTGGTCATTAAAAATCCCAGGGCGTTTCTCGAAAAGAGTAGGGCTGTAGCCCTGGCTGGGGCAATTTCCCATTGGGCCTTACCAATCATGGTCTCTTAATAATCCCCATCTATGAATTGGCTTCATCACTCTGCTCTCCTCCTCACTAATAGCTGATGTGTGGTGAGCATTCTGGTGTACTATGGCTGCCGTCGCATCATCCAGGTGGACATTTATTATTACTATTATAATATTAGGATTATTTATAGTGGACAACAGAGAGAAAGGCTGAGCCAGATGTAGACTAACTTTTGTTTAATTGTTCATATACTGTGACTGGCATTCTAACAAATTCCCTTATAAACAATTGACAATTATTTAATCTTTTTCTTTTCCAAGTGGCTTGTAACTTCCCTCTCCTTTTAAACATGAAAACTAAAAAATATGAACACTAAAAAAACAGGACTATTTCATTTTCTATGATCTCCCATAATACTAAGTGCTTAAATATTTTCTATACATTAAATAAAAGACTGTTCTTTGTACTTTGATGGTTCTGCAGTTTACCACGCAGTCCCTCAAGAATTTCCCATGTATACTGTTTAAAAAAACACATTGCACTTGCATATAAAAATTACAAAACTGTATTCATCAAGAAATATGAATGTAAACAATACGAAACTGCCACAACCAAAAACTGCATACTATAACTGTCCAAATACAGTAGTGAAAATGCATAAAAATTGTAACCCAACTGCTGAAATTTCCTTTCGCTTCTTTATTCATTTTTTTTTTACCTTGTCAGGTTTACATTTAGGGTTAATGAAGCTGCTTTATAAGCTGCACAAACATGAAACAGGATATGTTTTCTAACATATATTCATCATTACTTTGTTAGTACATGTTTGTGTGGATGTGCTAACCTCTCTTTAAGTGAAATATTAGATGTAGATTGGGACTGGGAAGATCCCAAGTGGAAGTGTCATTGAATTTTACTTGAGGATAATTTTCATGGCATTCTTGCAGTTCTTATGCATCATTCGCTCTGACATTGTATTCTTCAGGGATCTGTGTGTGCACAACAGACATAGACATAATGCACATGATAGAGTACTTCCACAATTCATGAGTGCACAAGTTTTGAATTACACTCTAACTGTCATTCTGCTCTGAGATATATGCCAAGGGAGCTGTACACTGACCCTATATATCAGTATATAAAATAGTAATCCACTCAGCAGTTTGAAATGATGTACTCACATGTACTGCATTATTTATGCAGGAGGGGAGATTAAGCTTTTATCCTTTGATTTCAATTAACTTTAATTCATAGAGAACCTGCTGTGCACACTAAAATGTAAATATGATATCCAGTTTACTGTATATATAGATTTTCAGATTTCTTTAACTAAACTGTGAATCTCCATTGAACTGTTTTTTTTTTGTCATTAGATTTAACCAGTGACAAAGCATTCAGGCACACTTTAAGAGAGGCTTGCAGAAAATTTGTCATAACCTGGCATCATCATCATCATTATTATGATTATTGTTGTTGCTTTTGTTTATCCAGGACAATTAACAATATATGCAAATCATTATATTATGTATAAGTACATACCATAGGAATACAATCTAGAAAGTAAAATAAAGTATAGCAATACAATGGTACTGTAGTAAGGTCATTTTAATCATGCAAAACATAATAAAATAGCAAACGTAAATGTAAATGATGTAGTGTAGTTCTGTAGGTATCTGTCATGTGTTTATGTTTATGGTGAAAAGTGCGATGAATAAATAACACTTCAAGGTACAATTTCCATAAAATGTGTTGTACTGTAGCCTTTCCCGTAGAGACAGTAAACTTTCAATTTTTGAAATTTAGATTTCAAAAGTTTAGATTATTAGAAATACAATATTATATTTTCTTGTATCCTAAATGTGTTTTTTATCTTAATGTGTATTTGCTGCTTCTGAGGTACTCAGATTTAATTTGGTAATGGATATTATTATCAATAATCATGTCTAAGGAAACCTGCTAAACTTATTTAAATGTTTGTTTTGCCCTAATTATTAGTATTTATTAGCAGTTGTTTATTACTTATTACAACCATTTGTACTTTTATGCAGTGTTTATTGCAATGGACTTTGTTTAAATGTGTGGAACAGGGAAATCTGTCACATACACAAATCATGAATAAACTTACCTTCATGAATACATAATTGCACACAACTTGGCCATTTTTGTAAATGTGGCAGAGGTAAATGCAAATTTCTCCTGTTACAAAGGATATGAATGAAAACAGGTTATTCATGGTGTTGTGCAGACCATACAACCTCACTGTTAACACCAACATGCAGACAAAGACTGTAAAATACCAACATCATGTTTATTATTAAACCATCATAATCAGAAGCATGAAAAAACAAGCTAGGACAAATGAAATCTAATGTATGTTCTGCCCCATACCTGATGCTGTTTTACTGGTGCTCACTGGTGCTAAATTAGGCCTAATAAAATGTGGGGTGGCACAGTGGTTACCATTGCAGCCTTGCGGTACTGGGGCTTTGGGATCAATTCTAGACCTGGGGTGTTACAGTATGTGTATGGAGTTTGTACAGAATGTTCTCCCATTGTTGGCAAGGGTTTCCTCTGGGAGCTCCTGTTTCCTCCCACAGTCCAAAGACGTGCAGGTACTGTAGGTCAATTGCCTTCTGTAAAATTGGCCCTGGTATGAGTGTGTCTATGTCTGTATGTGCCCTGCCTTGGACTGGCATCATGTGCAGGGTCACTGTTTGCTGGTTTAGGCTCCAGCTCCCCTGCAAATGAATAAAGTAGTTTAGGAAATGGATGTATGGATACATACAATGTGTAGCCATACCGAAAAATATACATAACATGTTTTGACTGAATTTTAGCCTAGTGATTTGTCTTTTGCCTGTATTCGGTGCTATGCAACCATGTTAGTACTTTGTCTTGCACTAGATCTCCCTCCCCCTAGTAATACAGCTCAGTCATACTGAGAAAAAAAAAACAAGTAATGAAAAAGTTTAAGCAATAAAAAGTAATAAAAAATGCAGTTGGAAAGTCAAATTCGAAAAAACACAAATTCAACTGCCTGTTATCTGTTCTGAGGGAGAGGTTGTTGTAGAAGAAGCAGTAAGATCCAGAGATGATTGCGCTGCAAAAAATAACAGTAAAAACAACAGTGATGGCTGATAAGAGGTGAAGGAACTGCTCATCACTGGCACGTACACTTCTATATGAGAAGAGTATTACAGATCAGCTCTATGAAGTGCTCCCAGAGTACCAGAGTATTTTGTCTTGTTTGGGTTGATCTGGGCAACAACAAAAAAAAGGATGCTCTTTTTTTAGAGTAGCAATACTCATTATGGTTAATAACAACAGAAATAATAAGCAATCATGGAAAGGGCAAAGGAAATTTATAAAAAGGAGTTTAAAACTTGAAAAATACACATCAGACGGTATGAAAAATCCAGCTAACTGAGGTAGAGTACCACAGCAATAGCTGAGACAGGTACAAAGCTGATCAGTTTGGTCAAGTGTGATGCACTGCATACTGCTTAGATTAGCTGCTTAATTGTTTTTGACAGGGTTTGACAGGGCTTGTCATTCACAGGCCTCGCCGCCCCTGGTGCTTCAGTCTAGTCAGCGGTGGTGATTGGTTCCTGCTCTCTTTCCTGGCCTTATTCTTATTACTTTCTTCACTTATCTCAGGCAGACGTTCCTTCTGACCCATTGTTCACTGACGAGCTTCAACAAGCAGAGGAGCTTGTACTCATTACCTGTTCCTCCAACACCTCTTGGTTGGGTAGCCAAAATCGACCACAAGGACACTTCTTCCAGCTTGGCACAACGTCTTCTTTGGCACATTGTGGAATCTCCGTTTCTACCTTCAAAACCTAGGTAGGTGGTCCTCTGAAGCCTGCCTAGGCTATTTTCCAACTGAGCGCCAGTCAACCAAAAGCTTGCATGACATATGCTTTGTATAGGAACTCTGTATGGGTGTAATGGGTTTCCTTTGATCTGTTTATGAGTGCCGTAATCCTCATGCTTGGTGTCAGGTTGCCGTTTCCTCAGCCAGGAGAGTTATGTTGAATCAACTTTCAGCATTTATCCGAATAAACTCTTGGGTGTCACATTAATGAGAATTTGACCTAACCAGTGATCTTTTCCTGGGCAAAGATTGCACAAACTACAGACTATTAACATTTCACGGGCAGGGAATTTGCACACATCTCTTTCTAGCATATTCACTAAGCTTTAGCATACCACATATTGGGACCTTAATGACATGAAACAAGATATTAAAAATCATTTTTATAATAGTAGCATCCTAAAACAATGAAGAACAAAGAACATGTCTTCAGTTTGCACATTACTATGTACAGTATCAATCTGTCATTACTGTCTATGATACTCATGATCTCCAAGCTTAACATACTGTACACATCACATACAGAATACCCCATAACTGTGTGGACAGGCCTTTTCATATTTCTTCAGTGTAATGTCTTTGGGGTGTAAAAGCATTATGTTGCATGTTTGCAAGCTGTGGGATGCTTGAGACAATGGCTGCAGTATACAATAATCACTTTTTGGTTGTTAGATTATAAAAGTTGCAATCAAGCTACTGTATTTATGTTGTACTCTATCCCTAGGTTAATGATTCATAAAATGTCACCTTTGATGCCAGAAGAGGAACACATATCAATGAAAAGACAAAACCTTTAAAACTCGGCTACATTTCAACTCTGGACACCAAGACAGCTCCATGAAGAGCATGTGGTTCAGAATGGGTGCTTCCTGTGCTCTCCACATCCTGTTTCTTTTCACTCTGGTGCAAGTGGCTCTTCCCACCTCCAGTTACAACACAGGCATCAAGAGGGAGATCACTATGGAAGGGGACCTTGTTATTGGAGGACTTTTTCCCGTCCATGAGAAAGGGGAGGGAACAGAGGACTGTGGGAAGATAAATGAGCAACGAGGGATCCAAAGGCTAGAGGCTATGCTCCTGGCTCTGGACGAGATCAACAAGGACAATAAAATCTTACCTGGCCTCAAACTGGGTGCCCACATCTTAGACACCTGCTCAAAAGACACCTATGCCCTCGAACAGTCCCTAGAGTTTGTGAGGGCCTCCCTGACTAAAGTAGATGAGACAGAGTACATTTGTCCTGATGGCTCATATGCTATTCATGATGACTTCCCTTTGGCTATCTCTGGGGTAATTGGCGGCTCCTACAGTGATGTCTCCATTCAGGTACTGAAAATAATTAACTTTTTAATTCTTCTGTTTTTGTAATTCCATATGGTTTTATGAGATGAATGCTTTAATGCTTTACCTTGCTTACTTGTTTGTTCCTATGCTTGGCAGTGAAGCAATAAGAAAACAGCACATGACAGGGGTATGACTGGCTAAGAGTAAAACCTTGCTAGGTTGGGCTTGGTGTAATTCAGTATCTGAAAGGGAAAAAGGACAATGTTTTGCTTTCAATGATCAAATATTACTGCAAGTAGATTAATTCTGTGAGCTGTTAACCTTAATCTAGTCTGTCAACAAATTAAATAGTAAATCAATTGATATACAGTATTCTAAAAATGAATTTCCTCCTTTACAAAAATTAATAAAGAAGTTGTATAAACTGCATGCAGACTCCATTCTGGATTTTGGCCTGGATTCTGTAATGACATTTCTTTGAGAGGTTAGTATTGGCATGTTTTACGCCTGTCTTTGGGAAAATCTTATAGAGTACTACTCAGAGCAAATGTAAGTAGATGTGAAAGCCAAACTGTCTAGCTTCTTGCTAAATCTTCCCGGTATTTAATTGAATTTATAATATTTTGTTTTCACAAATACTTAACATAACATAAGAGAGGAGACCAAATGACCCATCAACATTAATTACTATTAATTGATCCAAGGATCTCATTTAGCTGTTTCTTGGAAGAAGAGAGAGTTCCACCCCTTGCAAACCTTTTTTAGTCTGTACGTGGAGGGTTGCAAACAGTAGGAATTTCCACAACATTAAGATGAGAATACTCTCGTGATGAATTAGTATCATAGTGTCATTTGCTTCTGTGATGTATTATGCAGTGGGATAAAGGAAGAATGCTATAACAGAAATATTTTATTTTATGCATTTATAAGCCAGATCTTAAGGTTAGTTATCTAGATCTTAAGCTAGCCAGGACTGCTGTTTTGAAGAGCACAGTGTCAATACGTTGTTAAGTTGCATGCCGGAACAATAGTAAAAAAAAGTATTGCAATGTAACAAAAGCGTAAGCATCATCTTGATCCATCAATTTAATTCAGATGGGTTGGAAATTGAAAATAACCTTGATTTTAACATACTGTCTCTACCTCTTAGCCATATGTTCAATTTTGAGAATGTGTTCTGGTGATTCATATTATGCTTAACATAAGCGCACAGATATTGCAGCTGTTTCCTGAATAGCAAAAAGGATAAAATTATTTGATGAAACATTCAATAACAATTAGAACTGCTACTGTGTAATTGGTCCCACACGGCCCATTATTTTGTTGTTTCCTCATCAGGTTGCCATTCATCATAAATTCTCCCACATTCCAACTGCAGCTTCTAACCTCTAAATCTCAAGGCTTCAAGCCGTGAGGACCTGTTAAAACATGATAGAACTGTATAGATGATGGAGAGAGTCATAGACCGAATTAAATTAACATTTTAATGAACAGGTTTACATGTCTGATGTTGGACAGAATAAAACCACGCTGTTCTAAAACATTTACACAGTTCTTCCTAATATTTTATGGTGCATTTTGTAAGTGTTGAGCCAGATAATAAGAAGATTCACTCTTCCCACTGTATTGTAGCCTTGAGCTCTGGGATGAAGGCTAGGAGCCACTAGATCCTCATTTCAACTATCAGCTTGATGCATGACTTTTTGCATTAACCCCTGGCTACGATTATTGCAATTTGCTGTTGTCTTATACCCCTGTGTGACTGAAAACAATTTGAGCTCCACAGTCAAAAATGTCATACTCAATGCCTTTAATACATTTCTGTTGTCTGCTGCCGGCATGATAACACAGTAAAACACAAGATTTAGCTCACCTTTAATGAAACAAAGGAGCTAATCTATTTTTTTACTGTATTATTGGTATATGAAAAAAACTTGTACATCATGGAGTTTTAAACCATAATCCATAAATCATTTTACCATTTAAACAGATAATAATAATGTTTCTTTATTAGCCCTATACAATTTCTTGCATTAGGAATTCATCTTTTCACATACCCCAGCTTTTCTCCATGGAGACACAGACACACAGACAGGGAGAGAAGCTTGGGGTCAGAGAGCAGGGTCTGCCATTGTACAGTGCCCCTGGAGCAGTTAAGGTTAAAGGCCTTGCTCAGGGGCCCAACAAAGATTCCTCTGCCAGCCACAGGATTTGAACCAGCAACCTTCTAGTCACAGGTGCAGATCCTTAGCCACAGAGCCACTGGATATCAGACTTTAATCTTACTCACTAATAGAATGCTGTCAGCCTCATTATTACTGTCCATTTGCCACTTACTCAGCCAGCAGAGCTACATAAAACTACTGTAACTTTCAAGGAATTTTTCGTAATAAACATTATTGAACATTATTGTCACATCACCAAACGTTTGAAATTTGACCAAACTACTGAAATGGTTTAATAGAGGAGCAGATCAAATTGTAATCTCACCCCCTTCCTCACTCCTGCATACAATATATAAATATCTCACCTCCTGAGCCTCTTTGTGTATCTTTTATCACACCCTACTCTCCAAACCATCTTCACCCCTGCAGCTGCTCCCTGGCTCATTCTGTGCAAAGCAAATTCCCTGTAAGTCTTGTCCTTACAGTCAGGTTGCCCTTTTCTCACCAAGGAAAATTACACCACACAAATGTCAAATGCACTATTCCTAGAAATGTTCTTGCATTATTACAATAATCAAAGTTTGATTGAACCTCTGAAAGTTATATTACAGCAAAGGGGATCATGAAGTTTCTTTAGCTTTACTCAACAAGTAATATAACTTTAAGTCTCATGTATATTTTAAGTTAAAGATTATATTTATACTACTTAAAACAGCCTTTCCATCTTTTGAAATCTATTTATGAGGTAGTGTTCGATTTGAGCTCAGTGGCCCTTTAGTTCAATGCACTGGGAGTGAGGCAGTATTCATAGAACACAACAGAATGACAGTTCAAAATGTCACTAGCACAGAGGACTGTAAATGACAATTCCTCTGTCATCTGACTTCCACTCTTGGACATGCCTGTAATCCATTGAAACCGTTATATAAAAGAAAAGATGGTTCATCCTCTGTTGATGAAGCTAACAGTTTATGGATTTTATTATCTCATTATACAGGGATATTGAGACAGCTGATCACCTCACAATCACCTGTACTACTTGAGATTTTAGTAAGGTTTAGAAAGGTTTTATTAAGATTAAGATGTTTGCATGAATAATATTTCAGCTTGAAATGAATCACTGAAATACCGTGCTGTTGAAAATGAGATATTAGGTATATACTTTAGAGACTGAGGTTTGTTATAGATTCTGGGAATTGCCATTTTAGGTATCACAATATCAAGGTACTTTTTCATACGTGGGATACATTTGTGTGTTGTGGTACATTTAGGAAAATTTAGGAGTAGATTAGCATGTTATGGAAAAATGTGTACTATATCTTATCTATGTATCTATGTTTTATCTTATCTAAGCTCTATGTTTTAGAGCTTATTGATGTACAAAATTCAAAATCAAGTTTCCAAAAATCTCTAATGAATTACTGTATCTTACTTCCTTTATATTTAAGGGAAAAAACATTTTTTATTGGCAAAAAAACTTATTATACTCATTATTTAGAAGTTAAAAACATTTTAAAAAGGTTTTCTCCACATAATTTATGAACATCCCATTGTGACATACTAAGACTTAAGCTCTTATTCTTCAGTTCTTTTGTTTGTATTTTTTTCATTTTTGGGTACCCTGGACCATTATTTCATAAAATGAGCAAAGGTCAGAATAATAGTATTAAAAATTCATTCCATATCATTCTCCATTTCTATTTTGTACTTTTGGATATTTACAACCAAAGTTATCATGGTTTTAAGATTTCCAATATGGATTATGGTCCAAAGGCTGTTTTTAATTTTTCCCATAATAGTCTCTGGGCATCCCTCCCTCAATCCATTTTGTCATTTGTTTTTGAGTTCCTCAAAGCATCTAACCACTTGAACAAATCCATGTCAATAAATTGTGAATAAAAAGTAAGTTTCCTCTTTCATTGAAAGAAGCATGTTTTTGAAAAAATATTTTTTATGCAGTGCTTCACAAATCTTGGTCACATAGGGCACTGCTATTTCCCCCCAGTAAAACACAGGGCATTTTTAGAAATGCTCTTGAGATAAGTGACTGTTCAAATGCAATTACACTTAGAATTGTGCATCTTAAGAAGTTAAACAGCACTTTTCATAAAGATGCTCATACATACAGAAACCAATTAATTTCAGAACTAAAGATATTCTACTGAGATGTGAGACCAGAGCAATTTAAATATATTTGGCATTTGCTGAGGGATAATTCCTTGTGGTTAATGCTGCCTTGCAATCAAGACATACACTACACAAACATGGCACTGACTTGCATAAACACCATACACTTCGGTATTAATTGGAAGTGAATACGGTGTTCGTGATTACAGAGTTAGTACGTGGATGCTCCAGGCCAGTCAATTATATTCTAATTCCATATGCATGTAAAGCCAATCATTTCTGTAGTGTTTGTGCTTTTTACTTCAACAGCTGTTCCCTAAAAATAACAGGTGGATTATTGAATAAGCAAAGATCTTAAGAGGTAAGAGGTGAGTGACCATGCTGATGCACAGAAAGTTCAGTTATTTGGGAGTATTTGGATGGTGTTGTTCTGGCTTCTGAATTCATCCCTATGTGTCCATTAGATATATAATAAGAAACAAGGACTTCTTTGTAATGCAAATGTTTTGGGCACGTCTGGAAAACGTCCATAGAAGATTACAGAAAATTGAAGAAAGGGAGGAACAAGATGAAGCTGTTGTGGTGTTTGAGCGTTCTTCATTAAAAGTGGGGGAAAAAGATTTTCTTGAGAAGACTTCAAAAAGGTGCTGCTTATTATGCAGTGAGTTTAAGCTGCTTCTGAACTTGATATTTTAAGATGAAAGTTTTAGCACATTTACAAACACTGTGCTGTTCGCTAATTAACAAAGTGGAGGTGAAACAAACCTTCTGAAAAGAAGGGGCTGATAAAAGTCAGTCAGAACATATGCGCAAAATCTGTGTGACTGCCAATTCATCCGCAATTCTGCATAGTTCATTAATGATTTAGAGTTTAAATAAAATTGAAGAGAATGGTTTCAGGGAATGGATTTAGAATTTGTTTTAACTTATCTGCTTTTCTTCTCTTTCTGTTCTCACAATCTGGAAAATGCTGCAACTTGTCAAGTGAAATAGACTGGTTGTTGATCAGTTACTGTTCTGTAATCACAGGATCAAGGTCGGTTGATCAGGCGGGGTTCTTTAGAAGTTTAGTTAGTGTTACCAATGGTGCTCACAATTTCATTCAAAAATGATATATGATATATACTGTATATATATATATATTTCCCTGTACTTTCACTGTTTAACAGTTTGTGTATGGTCCTTCCCTTTTTTTACAATTCAGTCTGTAACTTTCATGTGTACTTACTCATCAGGTATACATACTGTACCTGTACACTGCATTTATGCTCATATATTAAAGGATTCAATTTTCCCTGAATTCATACAGATGTGGATTCAGAGAAAAGTGATTGCTCATTCTTTTTCCTTTCATGGGCCCAAGTGATTACTACTGAATATTGCTTCTAACACTTTTCCATGTGATTGGAATTGTTGATGCTGAAGTGCACCCGCTAACCTGCTGGGATTTGCAGATGGACTTTTCATGTTAAAAAATAACATGACATCTTCAAAAATTTAGTTTATTTGGTACCTTAGTTCAAATATTTTTATTCATACTGCTACTTTCTTCTAAGTTACTTTATTTTCTTGTGCTTTTAGCTTATTTTACCAGTTGTAGAAATAATAAACTAATGGTGACCATGATAATAATCAGTACACTTTGCAAAACTAGTTCACTTAAAGGTGTATCATTAAAAGTTTTGCAGCAAACAGGATCAAGATACTCCATAATGCTAATTTAGTTTGAGAATCTAAAAGATAACATAAAATGTATTAGGTACAGTACATGCCATATATGTATGGGGGTGGCACAGATGGTACTGAAGACTGTTGCAGTGCTGGGGCCCTGGGTTCAGATAGGAACCTGGGGTACTATCTATGTGGAGTTTATATAATCTCCCTGTGTATGTGTGGGTTTCCTTCCACAGTCCAAAGACATAAAAAAAACAGGTTAATTGGCTTCTGAAAAAAATTGGCTCGGGTGTGAGTGTGTGTATGCCCTGCCATGGACTGGTGTCCTGTCCAGGGTGTATCCTGCCTTGCACTTGTTGGTTGTTGGGATAGGCTCTGGCTCTAATCTTGATCCTGTATTGGATTAAGTGGTTGGATAGATGGATATACAGTAAGTATGTATTAAAATGATTACCTTTCCATGTTAGTGTTGAATTTTTCATTCAATGACAATGTTGTAGGAGATGAAGCCCTAACAAACTTAAGTACCTGCCAACTTTGAATTGATTACTGCAAAAGTACAGAATGAGAAGTTGTAAAACAGGTCTGTCTCCTGTAGTATTGTGACTGGACAAAAACTAGATAATATTCATACCCATAATATACTGTATACATTATATGTAGACTGGGATATTAGTAAGTACTGACATATCCTAATCTCAGATCTAAAACACCAGAATCTTAAAGACCAACCAACCTTTCAGTTGAGCCATTTGAAATTCTACCTATGTGGTAGTATGTAGTAAATGTTGCATCAAACTGCAAGAGCAGTTAAGGTTGTATTGTGCTGTTTAGATGCAGCAATTGGTCTCCAGTGTTTCGTGAGTCTCTTTCTTTAGCAACCACTGGGAACCACCAGTTCAATTGAATGACAAAACAGCAACAATGGCATACTGAAGACATGGCTAGGCTGCACTTATGAGCCCCAGACAGGACATAACCATTTTGTAACTGATTGTTTATTAATGAGGGTACCAATATACAGAGTCTGGGCAGTGGGTGGCTAAGGAATTGCACCTGTGGCTGGAAGGTTGCCAGTTTGTATCCCACGGCCGGTAGAGGAATTCCACTCCATTGGGCCCCTGAGCAAAGCCCTTAGCCCCAGCTGCTCCACCGGTGCTGTATAAATGGCTGACCCTGGACTCGGACCCCAAGCTTCTCTCCCTGCCTGTGTGTCTCATGGAGAGCAAGCTGGGGTATGCGAAAAGACAAATTCCTAATACAAGAAATAGTATATGGTCAGTAAAGTGATCTAATCTTATCTATACCTGCATGTATGTTTTCAGTATTATGAATAGATCAAATCCTAAAGTATTGCAGATGGTGAAGCCGTGTTTGACATCTGGTTACATCATTGGATAAAGTCTTACATAAACTAGAATTTTGATTTTTTAAAAACTAGAAATAAGAAGCCATTCCATTTTGCCATTCCCAGTTTCACAGCTTAGTCCTCATGAATGCCTTATCACTGAGGCAGCAGCTGTTACCCTCTGTCACCTCTCTCAGAGCACAAAATGCAAAGCTTAGCCTCTAAGACAAACCTCTCTCACTTTAAGTACCTTCATAGAATATCCATGTTTCTCCAACGTATATAAATATCTGTGCATCTTTAATTTATTTAGTCATTTTGTATTAGTGTACTGCTGTTGTCTGTTCATATTTTCCAATAGTCCACTGTCTAACATATGTAAGATACAGTATTGATAACATGGGATGTGCGTTTCAACTTTCTATTTCTCTTGTTGGTGCAATACACATTTATATAACACAAATAGTGTACGTTCATGACACACACATTGCATGGAATGAATAAAGTGCAGATTGTGTTGTTTCAGTTTTTCTTTTGCAGTGAAAATTTCCATTGGGGTGTCACAATCGAATTCTGTCTGCTTATGTTCCACAATTTTACACCGTGAATGTTTTGAGAAAATTTTGCTTTTTTAAAAGGCATGTTATGACACTTTTCATTCTGACAATAATGTTAAGGTTGATGATGATATTGATGATAATTTTTACACTGAAGGCTAAAGAATGACTATTTCATAATGCATTTTGCAGCTTATTGTTCTACTATGAAAATGAAAGCTTTGATGCGACAAAAGTAGTAAGCTTTGTGCTTTCTCTACTGAAATATAGTAGGATTTCACATGCCATCCTCCCACAGTTGCAAAGTAAGTCATTGTGAAAATAATCCGTTTGATATTAAGACCTTACATGCACAAATCCCTGCCTCATCTGCACTAATTTTTAATTAAAATCTCAGTTTCTTTATTGTGAAGAGATTCCACTGAGTATCTGACATTATGAGTGGGGGAACATTTCAGAAGCCTTTTTTCATGTACAGTATTATATTTATTACATACATTAAGCTGAACTGCATAGGGAGAGCATACTGTATTTCATATGCAGAAAAAATATAGACACTTTGCAAATTATGTTTTACCTATTTATTTTCCACTTTTTGTTTCTGAAAGATTGTCCCTAGACAGGATACAGTCACGTAATTAATATACTTATCCTAACATTTCTTCACAGTTAAATCTGCAAAGATCTCAGTGTGGTTATTTTTTTTGTTTGTGTTTCTAATATAGAATATACTAGTATTAAGGGTAATGTGATCTTTGTTTGTGAGTTATGCTCAATTCTTGTATAATCTTGTCAGTTTTTGAACAATTTTGGTCATCTAAAGTACTGTAAATGATGCTATACATAACCTAATGCAAGGAAAATCTATTTATCGATTGATCCATCAGAACACTGAGAACACTAGTAGGAACACTAGGTAGGACACCAGTCCATCACAGGACCAAGGAGAAAAGGAAAATTTAGAATTGCCAATAAAACCAAGTAAGCATCTTTTTTGTAGCATTGTGAGGTGGAAGGAAACCAGAAGTCCCAGACAAATCTCATCTCAACCCATCTGAAATTATAAGTGAATTCCACACAGAAGGTACCCTAACCCCGAATCAAATGTATACAACCTGTATGAAAGCTGTGTCTTATGCCTCTGATTCTCGAATGTTGTACAGTTTTACAATACATGTAATAAAAACACTAAACTTCCTGTGCAAATCTGGGTATTAGTACAACTGCTGTTGCTCTGTTAATGTGCACTTTTCCTACAGTTAGCTTTAGGTGTTAAATAACCTTCTAGCAAAATCTGTAGCACATGCTTCTGAAGAGAACATATGTCACCTCCTAAGAACATGCAGCATGCTTCGGCTACGAATGATTCTGTTTAATGTGTCAAATGGCACAATAGTGAATTATTCATTGTGAAATCTGCTGTTGTATTGTGCCTGACAGTAAGATACGCATGCTTTTTATAATGTTCGCCCATCTTTTTCTTTAAGTACTGAAAAAATACAATGTGTCACTTTTTTAAAATGACTTCTAAAAAGATCTTTCAGAAATGTTACTGTATATAAGTTGCCACCTTTCACTTTTCTGAAACCCTTCATTTTAGCAATGATAAAACATTTGCACATAATTACTGACATTCAAAAAGATGGTAAGTATTTTGTTTCACAGGGAAATTGAGTATCAAGTCAATTTTTGAACAAAGTCACAGTACACAATGCATGCTTTATAGAAAATTGTATCAGTTTAATTTAAGTATTGATAGGTGAAGTGTCAAAACTAGTCTGTGAACACATTTTATATTCATTCTCTAGCAGTGAGCTGCTCATTGCTTTGGATTTGCCTTCAACTATTGCTAAGGCTACTCATTTCTTCAAGGAAGGGGTGCCAGATTCGATTCCTGGTGTGCTCCCAATGTTTTCCCAATGTACTGTATGCATGGGTTTCCCCTGGGTTCTCTGCTTTCCTGCTTTCAGTCCAAAGACATACTTGCAGGTTAAATGGCTTCTGGGAAAATTGGCCCTGGTGTGAATGTTAGTCTGTGTGAGTCCTGTGTTTAAATTGTTGGGTTTTGATTGTTGAAGAAGAAACCATTTTAAAATAACTTTCAATGGCTCTCAGCTTTCCATAAAGCTGTACTCTGAGAAACCCCCAGAGAAACAGCTTTTCTAATATTAACAACCTGGTTTCCAAAAGACTCTTCTTTCAGTGTGAAAGTGCTGCAGAGTCTATCGGGTTTCTATAGCAACATACATCTAACCTAATGCATTGTACTCTCAATGTGACAAGGGCACTTTGAAACTCTTATTACCACTGACAGCAAGCAACTGCTTGTATTGTCATTGTTGTTTTTAATATTACTACTTTTACTGCTTTTAGATACCAAGAGATTTTCACATGAAACATGTTCAGAGGACCCTGCCAGGACAGAAACATAAAAAAAAAATGATTGAAGGGGTGATTCAGTATTAATTTAGTTTAATAGAGGCAGTAATTCTAGACAACTTTTTTTCCCTCTCTAACAAGCTAAGAAAGATAAGATTGATATTCTAAAGTCTGATGGTTTAAAAACCTAGGCAAATCAGATAGAAATGCACAATAATTCACATCCTTCAAGAGGAATGGCCTTGCTATTAGTCATGGACAATTGCTGTCTGAGATTGTGCTTTGTGTATGCTCCACCCATTATTTTGTATCCTGTATAATCTGATTCATTACAGGTCAAATTGCATTACGACAGATCACACAGCTGACTTACCTAAGACAGCATTACACTAGAATATAAATATGCTCTTGCTTTAAAACACGACACCAATTTCTTCAAACTGTAAACTGATTTTCTTTGTGGGCAAAGCATTGAAATTAATATCTTTCTTGGAATTCAAGTTATTTTCTGAAACAATACAAATAAAATACTGTATTAAAGGGGAAACAATGTATGGAATTGTTGCTTAAGGTTTCTTTAGGCTTTGTGGAGTCCCTGTAACTTACAGTAGACTTAATATGGTAGAAATGCATTTGTTCGATAATCGCTTTGTTAAACCAATATTCCATTTTGTTTTACAGCTAGTTGGGCTGCATGCTAAACAATGTTTTTTTAAGAAAATGTAGGCTGATATTAATTATCTATTTTTAATTTTGCCTGCCATAAGACATTGATTTATGAATATCATGTTCATGCTTAATAGATAATCATTTTAACTTGAAACAGCCCATTGATTTGTTAATAATAAATACCACTGTGTTTATTACCCATCATTCCCAGTGAAACCTTTGATCTGAGCATCACTGAAAAAACATACTGATGCATGATGAAAACACAACAGTCTGTTATGCTTTAATTACTCATGGCTTAAATATAATAAAATGTATACTTAATATTTTAAACATTGAGCAGATACAGTTGGAGTTTTATTTGTTTGAAAAGTATTGTTCTTTGCAATAACAAAATACTGAGCTGAAGTTATTTAGTGTGATCATCAGATTCTCAGATGCTCAAAAATCTTTATAAATAGCTATTCAAAGAGACATCATTTTTATGAATGCAAAATCTCCGAAAGATTAGACCTTTCCCCACCTGGTTAATGAAGATCACCTAGTTGCTAAGGGCATTATTGAACGTACGTGTAGTTTGTCTGTGAGGTAAGCTGCTTAGAGAATGAAATGTTCTGCTTCCACAATTGGCAGACTAGTACAAGGAAACCAAGACACTACGACACCTGTAGGAGGGACCAGCTGCATCCTGGAAGGTAGAGGGCCACCTCATTTTTAGACTGCAGTGGCTACAGTGTGACAAATTCCAGGATTAAATAAAATGCACTTCAGCAGAATCCTTGCAGCACGTTGTCTAAATGAAAATGATCTTATAGACCTTTTCTTTCCTGTTAAGGTTATTAATTTCTTTAGAAAGATGAGACATTGTTTGCAAAAATAAGTCAAGGTATGCTCGGCCAGTTCACAGTGATATTTTTGTGACTATTTATTAATGGATACAAGTTTTCCATCTCTGTTCTTCTTATTCAGTTACTAAGGAAGGTCAGGAAAGATTGTTTTAGCATTTTATGGATAAGGTTATATCCTCATTTTTTCATGTTTGACTGAAGAGAAACATTCTAACCTTATGTAAAGCCTTCTTGTGTATGTTTGCGACACCCAAAACATGTTATATGTCTATACCATAAAAGCTATGGTATGAGAGGCTACAATTTGTATTCTGTAGAAATTGCATGAATGGTTTCAACCTTTCACCAGCTTAGTAATATGACTCTTCTGTTCTTGCTTTCCTTTTATTCACATAGGTGGCCAATCTTTTGAGGCTTTTTCAGATCCCTCAGATTAGCTATGCCTCCACCAGTGCCAAGCTCAGTGACAAGACCCGCTATGACTACTTTGCTCGCACTGTGCCACCTGATTTTTACCAGGCCAAAGCCATGGCAGAGATTCTACGCTTTTTCAACTGGACCTATGTGTCCACAGTGGCCTCAGAAGGGGACTATGGGGAGACCGGCATCGAGGCCTTTCAACAGGAAGCCCGTGCACGGCAGATCTGCATTGCTACCTCCGCCAAGGTTAGCCGCTCCATGAATCGGAAGAGTTATGAAGTAGTCATCAGGTCCTTGCTGCAGAAGTCCAATGCCAGGGTAGTCATCCTCTTCACCAGGAGCGAAGATGCCAGGGAGCTGCTGGTGGCTGCGATGCGCATGAACGTGTCTTTCATATGGGTGGCCAGCGATGGCTGGGGGGCACAGGAGAGTGTCGTCCGGGGCAGCGAGCTGGTGGCCAATGGCGCCTTCACCATAGAGCTTGCCTCCTACCCCATCAAGGAGTTTGCTGACTACTTCACCCGGCTGGATCCCTACAACAACACTCGCAACCCGTGGTTCCGGGAATTCTGGGAGCGTCGCTTCCAGTGCAGCCTACAGGACCTGAGCTGTGGTCAGCGCTCCCTCCAAGATGGCAAATTTGAGCAGGAGTCAAAGATCATGTTTGTGGTGAACGCTGTTTTTGCCATGGCACATGCCTTGCACAACATGAGGCAGGCCGTGTGTCCCAACGCCACCAAAGTGTGTGATGCCATGAAGCCAGGCAACGGGAAGAGGTTTTACAGGGACTACATCCTTAAAACAAAGTTTGATGGTAAGTGCTGTGAATTTAGCACTTCTCTTTTTATAAAATATGGGCTTCAAATGTTGTCAAATGTCCATTTTGAAATAAATACAGTGTAATCTCTTTCAGCTTGAGTCAGCTTATGGTAAATGTTCTTTGTCTTTTTTGTTCTTTTAAAAAAACTCCTAGAGCCCTTTAAGCCTTACATTTAAATGGAAATACTTTTTCTGTCTTGTTCTCTTTCTAGACATTCTAGACATATTTGTATCTGCATGCTCCCATACTGTGTCTGCATAGGTTAAAACAAACAACAAAATAAAAGAGAATATAAATTATGAATAAGTACATTATATTTGGCCAATGGAGGGATCTTTGTTTTTCTCTGAATTTTCAGCTGTGATATACTTCCAAGTAGCACGTATGGAAGTCTGTGTCTTGGATCTTTATGTTCTTTAGCCTTGTTTGGTGCTTATTCTGGATTTTAGTGGTGCTTTTAGGATACCTATTTTTAATGAATACATTAAATACCATTTTGTATTTCCCTGTAATTGATGTTTTCACACTTGAGGTTTTAGTGTGCTCTTTAATTAACAGTGCTGTAAAGCCAGTATTAAAGTCTGCACTGCTGGTCTGATACTGTACATGTTGAACCTGACTGACGAGGGAAATGTTGACCTTTTCTATTGGTTCGTAGTGTTTTTCCCAATAACTTTATAGAGAAAGGTGCAAAAGGACATGCTTGCTATGTGATTGTAGGCTTCTGAATGATCCCTGATCATTACAGGCTCACTGTTTAAGTATCCAATAATAAAATGTTGCTATACCTAGTCTCCCAGAGAGCCCTATTATCGGACATGACTCCAGGTTGTTCCAGGTATTAGTGAAGTAAATGCGACAATATTCTCATGCCTCAGTGATCCTGGGTGGTTTAAGGTTTAGGAAAATGGCACAAACCCTAGGCTATCTAATATTTCAATGTAGTTTTAAGAACACAGTCCCAGATGTGGTTTCTTTAACAGTAGAACGTCTGGGCTGACAGAGATAAAATCCCCAAACTCTTTATTCTGAATCTCTTTCAGAAATGCATTGTGTAGAAGATAGGTTATCTTCTAGAGACTAGATTTTGTATTCTTCATGCACATGAAAGCAGTTTTTAAAATTGCTAAAAAGGGAATATTATTTATAGTATAACCTTAAAGGTCTTTAATACGTTAGGTATTTTAATGTATACTAGTTTATAAATTATAGTTAATTAACTGATATTGCAAAAAATTTAATTGTATAATATAGATTTTCAGTTCAATTCTAATAAATAGAATGATAATAAAATGCATTATTAATTATACATGTACATTTTTTGGGGGAAATGGTTAAACCATGTCCAATTGCCCCTCTCCTTAACTTTGCCTGTTTCTTTGGTAAAAATGTTTTTTCTTTCCTTGGTTTCGGCTCGTTGCCATTCATTAATTGCAAAGTCGAGTGCAGCACAGAAGGCTGGCCTGCTGAAAACATGCCCTTTTAGCTTCAATCATGTTAATTTACAGTTTGCACCTGTGTCCAGATTTAGTGTTTAGATATTCATCTGAGAAAGGTTTTTGGTGCATAGAGGTCTGGAAAAGGAAGAGGGGTTTTGAGGTGCTGAGTACCTACTGTGTGTAGCAACTACAGCATTATGAAACTAAAGATTGATTTTCTTCACATGGACACATTGTATGTTTTCTGATGCTTTTATCACTACCCTTGAGACGGACTGCAGAGCACAGTGCTATTTTCATTTCTAATATGAAAATGTTAGAATAGCTTAAAAAGAAAATAAATGTTATGGTACATTAACTGAGATTCATTTTGATTTCAAGTACAGTAAGTGATCAGTGGACAACAAGCTTCCGAACTTTGACAGGAATCACACATCCACCATTTTGACTCTCAGCTGGATGTCAGAAAACCTAGTGTGTTACTTTGCTAATTTACGGTTTTGTTTTCCCTTCTCCAGCTCCATTCCGTCCAGCAGACACTGAAAATATTGTCAGGTTTGACTCATATGGTGATAGCCTGGGGCGCTACAACATCTTTCATTATCATAAGGTGGAGGACAAGTACATCTACAGAAAAGTTGGTTATTGGGCTCAGGGTCTGGTCTTGAACAAGAGCCTCATCTCCTGGGCCAACCAGGTAGTTCCCACCTCCCAGTGCAGCGATCCCTGCAAGAAAAATGAGGTGAAAAGCATGCAGCCGGGAGATGTCTGCTGCTGGATCTGCATCCCTTGCCAGCCCTATCAGTACCTGCTGGATGAATTCACTTGCATGGACTGCAGCTTTGGACGCTGGCCATTAGAAAATCTCACTGGCTGTTATGATCTGCCTGAAGAATACATCCATTGGGAGGATGCATGGGCTATTGGTCCAGTCACTATCTCTTGCTTGGGCATCATTTGCACGCTTTTTGTGATCGGTGTCTTTATGAAGAACAATGATACACCCATTGTGAAGGCCTCTGGCCGAGAGCTCTCCTATATTCTGCTCTTTGGAGTACTGATGTGCTATAGTATGACATTCATCTACATAGCAAAGCCATCAGCTGTCATCTGCACCCTTCGTAGGTTGGGCTTGGGTACGTCCTTTGCTGTGTGCTACTCTGCACTCTTGACCAAGACAAACCGTATTGCCCGGATTTTCAACGGAGTCAAGGAAGGGGCTCAGAGGCCCAGGTTCATCAGCCCAACCTCTCAGGTGGTCATCTGCATGGCACTCATCTCCTGCCAGCTTATTGTCGTCATCGTCTGGCTGCTGGTAGAGACACCTGGGGTCCGCAAGGAAGTCAACCCAGAGAAGCGAGATGTGGTAACTCTGAAGTGTAATAGCAAGGATTCCAGCATGCTGATGTCCCTGACCTACAACTGCATCCTGATCATTCTGTGCACTGTCTACGCCTTTAAGACCAGAAAGTGCCCTGAGAACTTCAACGAGGCAAAGTTCATTGGTTTCACCATGTACACAACTTGCATCATCTGGCTGGCTTTCCAGCCCATATTCTATGTCACGGCAAGTGACTACAGGGTAAGTGTCTATTATATATATATAACTGGTCACAGGTATATGACTCCAAAAAGGCTACACTGTAGATTTTTGAAAACATCAAAAACTGTTTTGAGGCTGTGAAGTGACACAAGAGTTAGCATTGCTGCCTTGCAGCCTTGGGGCTCTGGATTGCATTCCGGACCTGGGGCGCTATTTGTGTACAGTTGTTGTATGTTCTCCCCATGTTTGTGTGGGTTTCCTCCATTTACTCCAGTTTTGTCCCACAGTGCAAAGTAATAATGGTGGATTAATTCGCCTTGGGAAAATCGGTCCTGGTGTGAGCGATGGAGTAGCAACCTGGGGTCCAGAATGTATCCTGCCTTGCACCTAGTGCTTGCTGGCATAGACTCCTGCAATCCTGAGCTAGAACAAATCGTTAGAAAATGCAAGGATGAAAAAAACATTTACCACTTTGAGTTTCCCGTCTATATTTGTGAATTACACACAGTGCTGCTATTCAGTATTTTTCGTTATTTTGCTATTCTTGTTTGATGTCATGTTCAGAGTTATGCATTGTTTCATGCATTTACTGTTTGTGCTAATAGTTGTGAAAGGCTATTACTACGCATTCTATGCATTCATTTTTTACTTACTATTTTCATTCAGAAATTGGAAAAATTAAGTACATAGACTAAAATCATTTAAACAATGGTTTAAAATAATATTTCCCAAGCCTGATTGATAAAAACGTATTTATAGTACAGTACGTCTTTCTTTTTTTCCTGGAACCTGCCTCCACATGAACTTTACTTGGTCACCTGCTATTGCCAAAGAAATCAGAAGCACAAATGATGGTCTGCCTTTGAACTTAATTGTTGTGGTATCAGGCAGAGAAAAGATTTACTATTCTTTTGATCATCCTGCTTTACGTCTGATAAAAGGCACAGTTGTCTTTTTATGTGACTAAGAAATCTGGTACAGTAAAAAACAAAGAGATGGAATAGAGAAAGAAGAACAGTTGAACCAATGAGTCTTAATTGCTTCCAAACCAGCACATATCATGGCAGAATGTCCTTGAAATAAGATAGTAAGCCTAAGCAGCATTACAGTATATAATTATCATGAAATAATATATTTTGAGTTAGAATATTTTTTTTATTTCATAAAGGTTTATTTAATCTGCTATGATGAGATCCATTGGGAGTGCCGTCTTTTCTGGGACGTGAAATACTTCAGCATTTATCCCCAAGGGTCTGCCCTTTGTAGTTATTGCCAGTTGGGGCATCAGTGCTAGTTTTCATCTGGGATTAGCCCAAAGGACTCATTTTTATACTTAGAGTAATATTAAGGCAACACACCATGCTTTGAAGGACATTAATAAGAGCCTAAGCTAAAATGATTGCTCATTCTCTGTGGGGACACATTAACTTTGAGACACGATGGTAGCCTTGAGCCACACAGAATTTCTAAAGCTTGTTCAAGAAACACAGGGGAGGGTTTTGTAGGATGGCTGGCAGTGAATTTTTAATCAGGTCAGGGTAAAGGGCACTGGCTGCTATGATGAGTGAGAATGGCTACAAAGTAGTTCTCTGGGAATGAACCACAACATCAGATGAAGGACTGTCTATTTTAGGTACAGAAATCTTGTTAATTGTAAAAATGATATAAAGTGCTTTGCTAACGTGATATGCTGTGGCTACCTGACACTGGACACTATGAAAAGATGACTCTCATTCTAAGTAATCTTTTCTACGATCAGTTACATTTCAATCATCCATGACACCATATGGTATAAAGCGATTCTTTAAATGACATGACATGACTTTTAATCCAAGTGTTCCTTCTATAAAAATAGTCTGACCTGCAATTTTGTGTTTTTAAGGCATGGAACACAAGATCATCTCATCACAAAAAGGTGTTGTCTTTTTCGTGTTATAAAATCAGAATATTATGAAATGAAAAAAATCAAGTGTAAGCTATTGGTTTTTTGTCCATTTGCATGGACCTGAAGTGCCTAGTGAATTTTCTCTCAATATTTATAGGACAAAATGGAGTAGCCTGGGGTAGTTCCATCAAAGGTTTGTGAACATACAGTATAGGGCATTTGGCTATGCGTTCTGAGGCAACATGGCATTATAGGAAGGTTGAAAATAAAGATTGCAAGCAGAATTTAAGTAGAATTATCAAGAATTGAAATATATGAAGAGAAATCCCCCATTACCAAAAAAGTATTGATTCTTTATGTTGCCAAATTTGAAAAAAGCTAGGTTTCGCTTAACTTGACTTGAGTTATTTGAAGAAGAAATGGCAGTTAAGGATACTGATTACTATGGCAATCTGTACTTAGATTTTTAGAGGGCTTTTGATAAAGGTACCTCTTAAAGAATTCTCACAGGCTAACGCATGTATTTTGTTTAAGAATTGGTTGATTTACAGAAAAAAGATCAAGGGTAAAATGTTTAAATGAATTTTCCTCTCGTGTGTAATTATTTTTATGATCTCGTATTCTTATGGTTAAAGTTCAATTGGAATAGTCTCTCCAAGAGTGTCGAGTGTTGTATTATACTTTGTGCATAATATACAGTATAATGAGGTATTAGTAAACATGAAAGATATCAGGAAAGCATACTTCTGCCTTTTGTTTATGAATAATAGATTTCTGCTGTGTTTGTGTGCTGCACATATAATTGCACACGTGAAAACAATTGTGTGAGAAATCTTGTTGGAACGCCTCAAATAAGACAAACATTTCTTCAGGCTACACTTAATGCATTTTAGAAAAAAAGATTGCAATGCAGCACAGACTTATAAAAAAACAACATGATTCTTTTACCAGGCATTTAATTCCCTCTTCGATTTCGAAATTTAATATACAACAATGATCAATAATGGGAAGTGCTCATGAATCATTTCTCTTTTGAACAAGATCACAAAATATGAGATATTAATATCTGGCTCTCATTTACTTAACAGTATTAAGTATTAAAGGAATATAAACATTTTAAAAGTTGTCATTGCAGTTCCTGCACCTACAGTACCTTAATGATATTGTCACGGACGTCCAAAGGGACTAACCTTGGGGAGCAGGAGAGCGGAAAAAGACCAATATGCGTAGCGGCGAGACGGGAAAAAGGCCCAGGCTCATTAGTGCAAAGAGTTCAGGAATGCCGTATAGAAACCTATGCCCTCAGGGAGCGGATGTGGGGCGCCCTGGTGCTAGGCGGGTCTCAGGACATCCGAACATCAATGCTAAGCGAGGACAGAGTGCAAGACCCGGAAATATATAGCCCAAGGGAAAGGGAGGGACAGGAAGGACAGCAGACTGGAAACTAGGGACAGGACAGAGAAGGAGCGCCCTCTGGCTGCAGAGGGCGTGACAGATATTACCATAGGATACTCCACGCAGTATTTTACCTGTCCCTTAAATAAATACTTCATTAATGCTGTTTAATACCGGGCACCAAAATATAGGTGAGAGAATATGAATAACATCATATTAAGTACAACCATCCATTTTCTAACCACTCTATTTCAACACAGGCTCAAAGAGGAGCCTTAGCCAATCCCCGCTAGCAACGGACACAAGGCAGAATATATACTGGACAGGACGCCAGTCACACACAGACACAAAAACACACACTCACATCAGAGTTTTCCCAGAAGTCAATTAATTTATCACTTTGTCTTTGAACTGAGGGAGGAAACCCACAGGAACATGGGGAGAACATACATACTCCATGCAGATAGCCCCACTGGTCTAGAATTGAACCAAGGGCCCCAGCACTGCAAGGCAGCAATGCTAGCCACTGAATCATCACACCACCCCCACACTAATTACATGAGTAAAGAAAATGCACGTTGGGAGAACTGTTTTGTATCAGTTAAAAATCACTGATTTACAAGGAATTTATTTTAAACATAAATGTTTCATTGCTACAAGGAGTTTAGTGCCACAATGCACTGTGTGAGAGTAATTTGAAATGCAAAAGCAGTTTTCAGTGTAGCCCAAGGTAACATTATTTTACCTGCTTTTTCAACAACCTTTGTCAGAAATATTTTTTTTCTGGGTTTGCTGTCTGAGACAATGACGCATTAATTTTAAAGACAGATGTTTGATACCAGTTTTAGTTGTGAAGTACTGTTTCAATCTATCAGTTCCTCATTTTAAGTTACTTTATTCTGTATATCATCATGTATTGTCAGTTATGTTACAGTGTTTTCAATATGCTTTCAGTGAACCAAAAACAACTTGAAGGGACATTAAAGACTATAACATTCCTTCAGTAGACTCTTATATAACCAATAAATATTAAATAATGAAGCTGGAATACTAAGAAAAGTATTTTAGTATTTGACCCTTTTCTAAGAACAGAAAGCTCAAATGTAACAAATATCAAACAGTACCATTGTTTCAGAATATGTACAGTGAATACAATTCTAATTAAAGTGCTTTTGCTGAATATAGTGCTTTTTATTCCAAAGGATTCTAAAGCATTTCACATAAAAAGGTATCCATTCTCTCAACCACTGGGCCACAGGTAGAGATTACTTCACCAATTGGATTAATGCTGAAATAGATGAAGCCCTGACTGTATGAAGTGGAATTAATCCAGGAAAATGTTCATAATTTACCCTCCATCAATGTATAAATGTTAAGATTATGTCAAATCAGAAAATTGAATATTTACACATAAACACATCAATACTGTCTCCTTATACATCTAACCAAAGATCCATGCATAATATGACAGAGGGCTGTGCAGTGTCTGATAGAAGATAAAAGAACTCCCGCATGTTTTAAATAAAGGATCCTCTCCCCCCTGTCCTCCTTCTAAGTTGCTGACAGGCAATGCCCTAGTCTCTGTATGTGTAGACCGACCGCAGGCTGGGGGATGTGGCCCATGCTTAGCTGTGTGGAATGGAGTGTTAAAGAGGAGGATGCATCCCAGCTGTGTCCCTGGATTGGGACTGATGTGTGCTGACAGAGCACTCAGCTGTGGTGTTCAGGGGCCAGAGTAGCCTTTTCAGTAAAGCAGACAAACCTGGACTGCATCTGCAGCACCTACAATAACCTTTACGGAACGTGCAACCATTAGCAACAAAATTCTTCTGGGGACTCTTAGAACACATTGTTCAAACCCACATAACGCAGGTCCTCTGGGTGAATTTGGGCAGTCAGGGTGGACAGGTGCAGTCCAGGATAGGCAATGTGACTGTCATTTGTGTTCATCAGTGACAATGAACATTTCTGTTCAGCTCCAGCAACATAGCTTTACCAGCAAATGCATAGCAAGAGTATGTTCGTATGTCTAATTACATCAATGCTGAGGCACGGTAATTGTGTTGCAATGAAAGATCAAGGCATTAAGACAAAGTTCAGCTGACCATTAAGAATTCTGAATGAATTACTCCTGTCAACAAATCATGAAAATAGTAAAATAATCTTTTGTTCAATGTAATCTTGTTCAGGTGGTGCATTTCATGATTAGGGCAACCCCAAGGCTGTTCCTAAACGTACTGAGTCTAACAGACTTGCTGCGTAATTGAAGATCACAACCTGAGGTTCATGGATCCATTAACTATTAGTATGCAGAGGATCTAAAGTACATACACAGTATGAAGACAAACATATTTAGTATGGAAAATATTTAAGCAGTTGAAAATGACAACTAATATATTTTGACTGCTCATGTTACATTTATTAAAATAATATCATGAGAGTCTGATTAGCCAAACTACCATAGTATGACATTTTTATCTATGGAGCTTTAATTCTTAGCAGTTCACAAACATCCTTCAGTTTTAAAACTACAAGAAAATGGGGAAAAAATGGAAGAAAAAAAGCTGTGTCCATTCAAAGTGGCGGAATAATGCTTACATTCATAAGATGTTGTGTTGCATTTTTTGAGTTGACTTTAGAATGCATAAGCCACAAAAATGCTTGAAAATAAGCATACAGTATACTGTAAGCATTACATTACAGCATTCAACAGCAGTTATTAAATAGCAGCAGTTAGAAACACAACTCTTCTAAGATAAGTAAAGCTTAAACATTTCAAAATGGTGTAAATGATGTGCATTCAACTATAATTAAACCAGGCATTATAATAATTAATATCCATTAAAGATTTGAAGTATAAAGAATTTGTCAATTAGAAATGCCAGTAGGCTTTTACATGTATTTCTGTCTTTCTCAGAGATCCCTGGACATAGTGTTATCGTGGCTATGTTGTTGAATTTTTGTCGTAGAAGGAGCCAAGAATGGCTATTAAGGAAACAGATACTAGATATGCCTCATAGAAAAGGGGAATCATTATTGTGGTGCTTTGCTGTGGAATCTGACCTCAGAAGTATTGAGCTGTTCAGTCTCTCGTGCTTAATGTATTCTCACAAAATACTGGGCTAGCTGTTCTTTTCAATTTTTAAAATAAAAAGGACCTCAAGGTTAATTAGGGAAGTCAAAATAATATTGGCTACATATTTCTGTTTGTTTCTATGTTTTAGCCTGCAAAATAAATCTATAATCTTATATGGGAGATTTACAGGAGTTAAGGGTAATGCCTTCACAAACAAACATACATATTTCAAGTGATAAATAAGCTAAGTATTTAAACAAGTTTAAGTACAATATAGCCTTCTGCACCATTAATTGTATGCATCGCTATAGAAGTATGTGCATTTTTTAATTTTTCTTCATGTTGTTGTCATTTTGTCTTTTTGTTCAAGTTGTTCTACACCGTCAGTGTCATTTTTTCATGCTGTCATATCTGATATGTCCTGATAAGCTTAGGGTAGAACAGCTCCAGTCATTGACAGCTGTAGGGTTTTAGGGTTTTCAATCCATCTGAGCCATTGATTGCTTAGGTATTTATGAGCGTACGTGTACAAAATTAACACTTTGTAAAAGTCTTCAGCTGTGGTTTTGAAATCCTATAAAATCACCTCGGCTGAAACACTAGGTGACTGAATTTTTGCACCCCTGGGCTCACTGATTCATGTGAAAAAATCAAGATAAGTAAAGGTAAGCACACTGTTGCAAAACATGCCTACACGCGGAGTAATGTATGTTTTAGTTGATAAAATAGCAAATACAAGACATTGATAATAGAGACCTGCATCAATATGCTGCATAGAGTAAATAGTTATTTTAATTTACACATGTTTACTGTATACAGGCATACATTAATTTTCATCACAGAATGGATCCTTGCATTCTTTGCAGTTAAGTGCTTGGCCAGGCACTGAGATCTTTTTTCCCACAATCTATAGTATCGGCTATACTTAGTTTTCTTCAGCAGTTGCTGGAGGATGGAAAGGCATTAGTCAATCAGTGAAGCAAGAAGCCTTCGAGCCCACCCATTTAGCTTCAATTTTAAGTCAGAACGGCAGAAGCTTCTTCATGTGTTGTGCTCCTTCAGGGTACTTCAGGCTTTCATACTGTATATGCTGGAGAGCCCCATTCAAGACCTCCAGTATAACAGGACTCCATCCATACTTCCCTTTTCTAACTTCTTTTCCAATTTGGGGGAGAGAAGGAGCCGAAGCCTATAGCAAGCAAGAGGTGCGAGGCAGGATACATCTGGACGCCTATCCATCCACAAAGACACACACACTTGCATGAAGGCCAATTTTCCCAGAGAATGTCTTTGGGCTATGGAATCACACCAGAGCACCTAAAGAGGACCTAGGCAAACACAGGAAGAACGGCCATCATGCACTTAGCACCCCAGGAATTGGATCCAGGACCCAAGTGCTATGAGGCAGCTATGGTCCTTTGAGCCTATTACAGTGATGTACAGTAATTCCCAAGGAACCCAGAGACTGTTGGATTCTCCTACTGCACGGAAACCTGTTCTTTCAGTTCTGCGTAGCAGAATTTCTTGCTGTTTGGGGAGTAGTGCTGTGTGGATCGGAGGGTAGAGATGTACTGGAAGGATATTAATCAGAGCCCAGCAGGGGCAGAGCTGCACTTGTCACACAAGCAGCTTTTCGTCACCTTAAGGGTCGAAGATCAGAGCTGGCCAGAAGGGTCATGGAGTATATCTAGGCAGCCAGTTAGAATTCACGCCTTTGTCCCTTTGTTGGCCTGATAGAGCCAACATAACTGACTTCATCCTGGTCCCTCCATGACAGGGCATCTATTGAGGATCTCTGCCTGATGGCAATGTGGGCCTCACTTTATGTCTGTGGTCTGCCTCTGAGTGTCTTCATGATTATATATCATTGTGACCTCTGGCTGCTTAACGTACTATTGTGCCACACCTTGGGGCAATTCTGTTCCACAAGATGTGATGATTTATTCGAAAGAGAACGTGATTATCATATCCCTTGCTCCCTGAATAAAAATGTAGTCATGATTTGAAATGATGAAGGTTTTTGAATGTGTGGTTCTCAGCCATCTGGCTGTGAAGTATGTTCCTAATACACACAACTCTGTGTGAAAGTTGTGTTTCCTATTTTTCATCATAAATTAATTCCCTTTTATTTTACGATTGTGACCCTGTGCCCCTGTTCCAAGACTTGAATTTGAAATAGTCCCCTGGGTTGACCTTGATCTCTTTTGCTCAAGACTGCAGAGATTGCTATTTTAATACAGTATGTGTTTATGACAATCCCTTGAGACTAGGAATTATTGCTGCTTTCCCTTTAATTCTCCCTAAGACTATAATATCCTTTTAGTTGTATGGTGACCAAAACTGAAGATACCATTCTAAATAAAGTCCTTGGTTTTAATTCTACTTGTACATTGTGCTTTATGCTGAATTTCCAAGCATTCTACTTATCTTTATTGTTTCTTCATATTACCCAATTGATCATATTACAAACCATCTACTGTTTGTAAACGCCCAAATCCCTACTATGTTAGAGAATACTAGTAATAACTCTATCTCTCTATTTCCTTAAGTATAGCTGGGATATTGCCATCAGTTTTAAGATGACATAAAACTTGTATAATATCAGTGACAGTTATGTTGAATTTACCTAATATTTAAACATGCATGAAATGTTAATGTATTTGCTATTTTTAATTTTATTTTATGAATATTTATTATTGTTGTGCTGCTGAAATTTGTTTTTTATTATTTATTTTTGCTTTTGTTTCAATATTCTTTCCCGTCTCTCTGATGACAATCTTAATGTTTTTTAGTTGTACCTACTGTAAAGCTCAGTATACCGTTTTTCTGTCTGTGAATCTTGGAACCCTGTGTTTTGTTTCTCTGCTGTCAGCCTTGACTGCAACTTCCTGGATTTTGCAGAAAGTTAGTTTATTTAACCCACGTATGACATTACTTCTAGACCAGGAATTTTTCTGGTAGATCTACTTTGAACTGTTTGTAAGACAGAGTTGTTCTTTTACAACCACATCTATAGCTTTTTTGTTCCCCATATTTTTAAGAAGAAAACAGTGATTATTCAATATAAAATTTAAATGCTTTTCAGAAGTATGTCTTATACCTCAATGCCTCATATCTAGAATTCTACTGCACATTCTATTTTATTATCTGCACGTTCTACTTTGTAAAGTGTCATAGTTTTTGGCAAACTCTACAAGCAGAAAAGGAAATATACTATTCCCATTTCTGCATAATTTGTGAACTTCACAAGTTTACTATGGCAATGTCTGAAATGAAGAACAGCAAACCTAACACAGACCCCTGTGGTACTCCATTAATTACACCACTCCAGTTCAAGGTTTTGTCCCTTATCACTGCTCTATGCATTAACTGGCTCTCAATCTATTTACATATACAGTATTAGCATTGATTCCTTATGCCGTTCAGCTTTAGAATCAATCTTTTATTTGGATAATTATCAAAAACCTTCTGGAAATGTAAATATACTATATACATTATATACAATATATAACACTTTGCTTGCGCAAAGTGACATAATTAATTACATACAGTAGGATCTGTCTTTTCTAACTCATGCTGACGCATCCTCATGAGATTATTAATATCACTGATTTGCATTTCAGTTCAACTATTGAGTAACCCCAGAAAGGTCCTGTATAATGATTCCTGAATATCACTCTTCTTTTCTTAGAATGCAATTAGAATCATACTGTATAGCCTAAGAGATTTATTGGTTTAAAACACTCTTAATCCCTGTTATACTTCATCTTCTGTTATACTGAGATTAATCAGAACTGAATGTTTTCCTACATTAACCTGAGGCATAGTCTCAGTACCCTTTTCAGGGAATATTTGTGTAGTTTACTCATTCAAAATATGTGCCTGAAAAATTATACTCATGATTATAATAGGATATTATACTGTATGACTGACCATTTCACAAAATAGTTCCACATTGATTTTATTCCAATCCAGTGTCCAGTGTTAACTTCTTATTGTACTGTACACCCACATTGATGCATCTTGCATCTTTGCTCACATTCACAGGTTTCTCTTTCGTCTTTTCAACATAAAGTGATATTATTCAGGAAATTAATCTCATACTCTCTCATCCCCAATTCATACTTTGAGCCTGAAAAAGCGCACACTGTGGGTGTATTATGAATAAGAGACTTTCACAGGCTTAAAGCCTACATCATAAAAGATAAATAAACCAGTGATTGAAAGAGAAAGTGAAAATCACTTTGAGGTTAGTTAAATAGAAACTGCAAGATGCAAAAGACTGGCAGATGCATCTTTTATATCAGTTACTGATAATTTTATTTTCTTTGGCTTTTCTGGTAGTGGTGGGGAAGTTCAATGATTCAGTCAACTGCAGGGGACTGAACTTACACACTGTGTAAATGTGTCTTTTCCTCTCCGTTTCTCTGTAGGTTCAAACCACCACCATGTGTATCTCTGTCAGCCTGAGTGGATCAGTGGTCCTGGGCTGCCTCTTTGCTCCTAAGCTGCATATCATCCTGTTTCAACCCCAGAAGAATGTGACAAGTCACAGAGTCGCAATCAACCGGTTTAGTGTCACTGGCCCTGGATCTAGCTATTCACATGGTAAGTAAACAGAAGCAAAAAACAGATATTTTACTAAAAAATATTGTAGCAATACAGTCATGAATAAAGCTGTTTTATTCTTAGAGTCAAATAGTTTACAGGGGTCAGCTTTAGTACTTATTTATGAGGCAGTAAAACAAATGGAGTTAAAGCTAATTATGGACTGTACTGTATGTCTATTCAGATGAGAAAATGTTAAATTCAAGTTAATTCTGTAACTTTGACACCCTGAATGAAAAGTAGACATCAACCCATTGAATATTGCCACTCCCAGGGCAGAGAACTGAGCATTAATATCAATACTACCAATAGCCTAGTGAGGACTATCACCCTATCACTACTGATTCCCATGTGGTAAAAGAAAGCTGGTACAGTTTTGACACTTCCTCTTTCATTGATGAACACTGCATAGGGACTGCCAAATTCAAATTGACCGCTACTAATTTCTTTCAAGGAGTTTCACTTCTTTCATTTGGAGGAGTATCCACCAAACAGTGGGGCAGTATACCAATAATGTCACATTGTAGGCCTGGTGGAAAATGTGTAACTGCAGCAGGAATAACTCAACATCAGGGCTAGGGTGCCACTCTGTGTCTAAAACAGAACACACCATCAAATGGCTTAAAAAAACAGACACAGTCATGCAGTTGAAAAGGTATGCCGAGTATCCCAGCTAGCTATAATAAATTAGCATTGATCAAAGCTGTCTTACTCTGACAGTATAAAATGTGGGACATGTAGACATGCTACATGGGCATAGTTAGTAATCATTTACGAAGCAGTAAAACAAGATAATTATGAACAATTTTACTTCGTCAGTTGTGTAGTTGTTAGAAGCACTCTGAATACTGACCATGATGTTGCCATGTCCATGGGAGGTGGTGACATGTGCTTTTGCAGCTGCAGTTTCATTAGGGTCTGAACTGATACTTTTGAACTGAAAGAGAAAAATAACACTGACACCAGATTCTGATATTGGGTCAAATGCCACTGCTGTTATAATGTCTGTAGAAATGTGTTTTAGCCCTCTGGATAATAGCAGCAATGGCTGATGACAAGCCTAGAGCCATCTAATATTCCCTTTCATGGACCAAACTCATAGCTCCTGCACTATCATGTCATTGAGAAATGTTGCCTTGAGCATGAAACACATCTCTGCTCGAATCACAGCTGATAGTGTGGACAATTGTGCAACAGGGCATCTACAGTACACCCAGTGGGTCAACTGCATCTTTTATCTTTCACATCAGTCTTTGGCCTTGTGATGAGAAGTGATCTATGTTTTCCTTCTTGATGGGATCCCACTTGATGGACTGCATCACTGATGCATCCTACAAGGGAATTAAGGTGGGGTTGAGTTCCTCTTCATGACTGAAGTGGAACAAAACTGTTTTGTTGTTCATCTGTATGAACACAGCAGGTCCATAGCATCAGGAGAAAGTGCTGAAGGACAAGAAACTGTAGGGCTAAATTTCCAGTGTTGATGTGTATGCACTGTCAGCATTCTCTGCAAATGCTGTACAAAATCCTCCTGATGTATTCATGTTTCAGGTGTTTGACCAACCCTACAAAATATCCTTCCAAAGGGAAAGATTGGTGAAATCCATCAACTAGATCTAGCAGCCTGAGACACTATGACAGTCCCCATCTTCTCTAGCCTTAGATAGGAAATACCTGTGACAAGAGATGTGTTTTTATCATGAGAGTCTAAACAGAAGCAGCTCTTTTGCAGGCTAACTGTAAGACTGAGCTACTGAAGATGGTCAGTGATACAGTGCAGCCAGATCCCTGGACAATGTGTAAATAAATCACTTGGCCAGATAATTCAAAATTCACCATAGCATTTATGGAAAACATAGGTGAGAAACCAACCATAACAAAGCATGGAAAATGTATCATTATTATAAGGAGAAACAAAAATACTGTACTTCTCCTGATTGGGGTGAACAGGAATAAGAAAGTATTACTGTATGTCCACTGCAGTGAACAAGTCATTCAGATGGAGAGATTGCGGCAGTGCTTTTGTGAGAGCACTCAAAGGGAGTGTAATGGAGCACCAAGTTGCATGAAAATGCTATAAGGTTTATAGCAGTGATTCCTAATACTGGTCCTGGTGACCCACATACCTGTTGGTTTTTGTTCCAGCCGGGCCTTCAGTTACACAGTCAAACTCTTCATTGACTTAGGAACGAGGAAGAAGTGCAGCCGAAGATTGTGTAAAAGAATCATTTATTGAGTTTGTGGAAACTTGGATGAGGGCCAACCTCCCTGCCGTAGGATGGGAGAGGTTAGGAACCGCTTACCCAGTGAAGACATGAAAAATGAAGGAAGAAGAGGAAGAAGAGAGGGTGACATGGAATATAGTATATGGAAAACTAAGGAATTGAGTCAAGATTAGTTGTGGGTTGCAGCAGCTGAGCTTCATCTGGCTGCCTTCACTCCTCCAGAACGTTAGATAAAACAACATAAATATTAATTTGTCTGCTTGTTCCCAGTTCTTAAACATGTTGGAACGTGAACCTTTGTATTTTGTAAATGAAATAAAGTACCAAACTTGTGACTAGAAACAAAAGGCAAATATTCAATTGAAGAAAAGTAGGGCTTCAATTATCTAATTAAGGTGGGATGGAACGAAACCCAACATGTATATGGGTCACCAAGACCAGGATTGAGATCCACTGGCTTATAGGGAAAAGGAGCATGGAGCTGCAGGCTAGATCACCAACAGACAGAGCAGCAGGCAGTAAAATCCATACCCATGCATGACCAAAGATAGCACTAAAAAGAAGTTTGTTTCTTGCCTTGGACAGGGAACCAGAGCATAGATTAACCTGAGGGAGGTGCAATCGAGCCCACTTCCAGTTGGATACAGACTCAGTCAATGAGCTAGACAGATAAAACCCTGCTAAGTCACTTAACTGTGAGGAAAGTAAAGAATGTAGCCCTGAGGAGAAGGCGCAGAGATACAGTAGCATGCTTCTGAGCAGACTGCTAGTGATGTTTATAGATAAGCTCAGTCCTCTGTCACTGGGAGCACATCCCATTGGTTTGTGGCAACTTTAAGGAATGAAATTGGAAGAAAAACCCTGTTTATACAGTACGTGTGTATAGTGCAAAAAGCCTTTACTAAGTTTCTTAATTCACTTAGGAGGAAAAAGTGTGTTAATATTTTTCTGCAATATTCAGAGGTTCTGTCTAAAAAGTAATGCAGCCTTTTCGAGAGTTTTAAACTCAACTTTCACAGGCAACACTGTGTGCCTACAAGATACCAAATCCAAAATTCCTGGAAAGGAATTAATCTAAATGGCATGCAGAAAAAAGAAATCCAACTGTCAACATTTTCCTTGGTCATTTTTTTCTTTTCCTGCACACCTTAAAAGCACAGGTTTGTGTTGGCGGTGGTGGGCGCCATTTGGAAAAGTCAGAAAAAGGATAAAAATACCCTAGGAAAGATGAGAAAATTCTGGGTTAATTTCAGTTAATTAAAAAGCTTCAGGTGGCTTTTTTATATAGAACACACCGCAAATCAATAAAACCAAACATTGTTTAATTTCTTTTTAGCCTCTGCCTCCAACTATGTGCCAACAGTCTGCAATGGTAGAGAGGTGGTAGATTCCACTACCTCTTCATTGTGAAGACGGATATAAACGTCCTTTGGCCAAATATATGAAAGTTACTATCACTAGTCAAGAATGAAGTGTTACAGTATGAGAATGTTTTTGCACAGAAGATATGATCTTCTTGTCCTGAAAAAGTGCTGTGAATACAATGTCCCAATTATTATTTTTGACTAGTACAATACATTTTAAATATCAGTATCCCTCCTTTTTAAAAAAAATGTACACTTTATTTGAAACATGAAGTAAATGATAGATTAATCTGTTAAATGTATAAAAAAATGTTTTTAATGTAGATTTTTGTGAACCAGTTTGTGCTTTCTTGTAATTTATGTAAATAAAAGGTGTTTTATATGAATATTAAAAACTGTATTTGTGCAATGTCATTTTATTCTGCAAAGTTATTCAATCATTGGAGTGAGATTTTTGGTTTTAAACCTTCCTTCAGGAAGTACTGGCCTATTAAAACAATATTTCTAACAAAAAGCAATAGCCTTGACTTCTATACACAAAATATCAAGGCTCTAACTCAGTATAATGAATGAAGATTTGGTCTGTGATGGGAATATTTACTATAGAGAAAGATATATCGGCAGACATTAAACCTGCTTCGAGTATATTTTGAGCATTCTTACTGTAAAAATAAGACACTCTGGACAGACCAATGGCATGTTCATAGCACAATAAAGTAGAAAATTCCATTAAAAAACACAGTGTGTATAGCCACAGAAAACAAACTGAACAATGATATTAAAGCCAACACTATTTTTGTTCCCAATATCCTGCCAGAAATGTTAAAGAAAATTGTATTACTGGTTAATCTGTGATGCTTCAGAGATCTAATATGTGGAGATTATTTTTGATAAACAAAATATAATAATAATTTCTTACTTATAAAGCGCTTTTCTGGACACTCCACTCAATGCGCTTTACAGGTAATGGCGACTCCCCTCCACCACCACCAATGTGCAGCATCCACCTGGATGATGTGACGACAGCCATAGTGCGCCAGAACGCTCACCACACATCAGCTATCAGTGGGGAGGAGAGCAGAGTAATGAAGCCATAGATGGGGATTATTAGGAGGCCATGATTGGTAAGGACCAATGGGAAATTTGACCAGGACGCCAGGGTTACACCCCTACTCTTTTCAAGAAACACCCTGGGATTTTTAATGACCACAGAGTCAGGACCTGTGAGCAGCCCCTGCTGGCCCCACTAACACCTCTTCCAGCAGCAACCTTAGTTTTTCCCAGGAGGTCTCCCATCCAGGTACTGACCAGGATCACACATGCTTAGTTTCTGTGGGTTGCCAGTTGTAAGTTGCAGAGTGATATGGCTGCTGGCATATTATATGAGCATGGAGCAAACTGTGTTTAAGAGATTTTGAAAGATGAGCAGAATATCGAGGCATCAAAACCTGGCCATGGTGTAAAGCCACCAGTCCAAACATGCTTTACTCACCTATTCCAAACTCCATCTTTTTGTGGAATTATACTTCATATCATGCCAGTCACCAGTATTAATAATCTAAGCAATGATAACAGTACCTCATATTCTATTTTGAAACCACAGAACCATTCACACTAGCTGCTGACACACAGCTATGTAGCAGACCAAGTTAAAAAATGAACTGCAGATCATTGGATGAGTGCAGTTTCTATAATAAAGGCAAACTATTACACTTGCTTCCGATGTCAAAACAAGGGTATATAACCTGTTTGATTTAAATAAAACATTTAATCAATGGGAGATACAAAAAGCCCAATATTCCAATTTAATTCTGCATTGTATAACATGTTGAGTTGTATAACCAGGGTTGTGTGGAGAGTGAAGTCCTTTATTGCACATACAGGTCTTTATCTGGGTCACTTATTGGTCTCTTGTGGGGTCTTGTTCAGAACTCTTTTTCTTTAGTGGAATTATATAAATTCCATTCTTTGCTTCTTTGATTCTCCACCACCGGCCTAGCCTAGAAGACAAAAAGAGACACCATCAGTCTATCAGTAAAGGAGGGGAAAAAAGTTAACCAGTGCTACAAGCCTTTAGAAAACAGTCATCATCACCTGTACACTTTGCACATCTTTGTAAATATAACGATGGAATACATCAATGAAACAACAGTGCCATCTAGTGCAAAGCAGCTCTTTAACTCACAGCAAGTCTGCAGCAAGTCTGCACCTCTTTTCAACAGATTTATCCAGTAGCAGATAAAACATAGCTGCCACAAAAAAAATATTATTTTTTTTAGATTCAGGCTATGGCATAGTAACAAGATTCCCAAAGGACATCATTTCAAGAGGATTTTGGAATGGCACATTTCATACTGGTGTACACCTCAATAATTTCAGATTATATTCTTGCACCAATGCATATAAATTATTTGATTCCCTGAAGTGCACACATAAAAATCCACCAAGGTTTATTTAGTAACCCTTTAATAAACCAGTACATAAAATTTTAATTTGAACAAACATGCTGTATATACTAATGGTGACTTTAAGAATACCTTTATCTCTACATGTATAACTTGAACAGAGAGTTACTGATACTTGATCAGCTCTTATAGAGTATGCATCTCAAACCATCATACAAAAATAAATACAAAAAACACAAAAAAATGAAAAGATTTCATAAAAGAGCAAGAATGCATACATTACTACAAACACAAACACTTTAAATTTTGCCCAACAAATGTGGTCACGCCTGTCTCTTTATTGAATGTTATCGTATAGTTAGGATACAACACACTATTTAATTTCCAGTTTTAATGTATGTACCAGATGTTCATAATGTTCAAAACTTAGTACCTGTGCTCTTGTCCAACTCCAGCAACAAGGAAATCACCTGAACTTGAAAATTTCAAACTGTTCACAAAACCAACCTGATGGGGAAAAAACAAGGGAAAAGACAAAAAAAAAAGTGCTTTAACAACAAAGTGGACTGACATCTTTACTGACAAACTGAATTCCTCATGCAATAGTAATGAAATGAGTGTTAAGTATACAGTTTCTCCAATTAACTACTGCATCTTAAGTATTTCTTTACAATAAAAATAATGCATCAGTATTAATCTTTAACAAAACCTCATAAAAAGCAATAAAGTACTGAAAATTTGTTAAGGCTTATTTGTTAAGGTATGTTTGTGATTTAATTAAAGTACTAGCATTATGGCTGTCTGCAGATTTTTTTACTGAAGAATGCAAAACCGTTATCCATAACATCTCAATTTTCCCTTCTGATTCTTATGTTTAATAGATGCGATCATGTGTAATTTTTCACACAACACTTACAACAGGAATGCTGAAGAGAGGCTGCAAACTACGGAATCCTTCTCCACTTTTCCAGATTTGTACCTTGGAATTGTGAGAACCTATAAAAAAAGAAGAAAAGATCTTCAAATGACTGAACTTTGATGAAGACTTGTGTTTGCTAAAATGTTGACAAATGTTAAATCAAATTTATTTTGTAGCAGAAAAACAGTATGCCTATTTTTGACCATAAGAATTAGGAGGTTTATATCTGGACTTAACAATGGGAATTTTATCCAAAACTGAATATCACATCTTGTAAAAATAAGCCTAAGCAACGATAAACATCAGAGAACTGTAACAGTAAACCAGTGATGGTTTTGCATTATTCATCATGTACTTCAGCTTCAAAGAAACTCATGTTTGTAGTATGACAGAAAACCTTTCTATAACCCTTACTCCAAGTACAGTTAACAGTTCACAGAAACTCAGCACTAATTAAGAATTCACTTAATTTAGCAGCAATCGACCCTCTTCTGTTTCACTTAAGCTTTGAATTCTTCTTTGTGCCTTAAACGTTCTAGGTCAAAAAGATAAGAACTCAAATAGTATGAGTGGTCACCAGAAAGAGACAAGACTACATTTCCATCTGTACACAATTAGATATCCTTCTTTTATTTGTTACATTACTCTATGATATTTTTCTAACATTATGCAGATAAGGACACGGCACGATTTCTCAATTCTTTCTACAGTAAATCAATACTCCCAAGTCACTGTCTAAACTGTCCCCTACCCAAATGGTAAAAAAACCAACAGGAACAATGTCCGTGTTCATTTCACACCTAATTTTGTTACTGTGTTATTCGTACTCAAGGAAATTAGTTTTTTTTCCCCCACTATTAACAAAAACTCTTCTAGTTGTCACTGTAGAATGGGGTAATACACTACCATATATTTTAGTGTAAAGAATGTTGCATTCCTTATCCATACCACATTCTAGTAAGAAATTGCCACAATATAAAAAGTTTATTATTACTCAAGAATCTCTCTGAGGACGTGAGCTCAGGTACATGTTGTTGAAACAAAAAAACAGTAGCTTCTTTCACAACTCAGCTGGGTGAGATCTTTGGATAAATGAGATACAATCAACCAAATTAGTTAAATGGACATTTTTAAAACATGCAGACATTGATCAGGAACCAAACTTTCACTGCTCGGTCTGTTTTTGATAATCTCTTTACTATAGCACCTGGGATAGTATTCTAGTACACCACACATGCTAGGAATCATGTTTTTAATTTAGTTGGCTGCAAAGGTGATTTAACCATTGCAATACATTTCATCCAGATGCTGTATTGCATACAGGAACTAAAGATTCTGATCATGTGCACATGGAAACCCAGCTTCGGGCTATATAGGAAAAAAGGAGGAGAGATTTTGCAAGACAATAACAAAGGTAGATCTGCATTCAATGTGATCACTGCTGTGGAGTATGAAAACACAGCAAGGTTCTTATAACCACATAAGGGAAGAACACTTCCTCAGTAACCACAAACTGCCTACATTTGTACAAGTTTTACCTGGTGGTATAATTTTATTCCCCATGCCCAAAATAATGATATTATGAAACCACTGACAAGGAGTCTCACAGCTTGAAGTACCTGAGGCTACAGTGTCACTATTCTGAAGAGCTGCCACAGAGGAGATCCAATAGGGCTGCTCTAGGGCTTTGTCTCCATGACAACCATGGGCCTGCTTTACTGTGGCTAAAGGCTTCTTCCTGCCAACGCTCCACAAAGCAACAGACCTGTAAACAGACAAAGTTTCAGTGAATTTTCCATTGGATACAAAAGACAAGCATGTCTAACTTATTCCCTTAGAAGATTTAGCAGAACTCAACCTCATCCCTAGGCACCAATTAATAAAAACACATATAGCCTTCCTTATCCTTCCAATACAAGTACTGTGCAGCAATATTTTGGTCAAAACCATTACCAAAACGTCAAGGAAAATGGCACCAGTTCACTTTACTACAGCATTTAGCATGGTAAGCAATATTTATTACATTGTTCTATTATACCCACCCATCATCAGCTCCTGTTATCATATGCTCCTCATTAACCAGTTGAACACAGTCAATAGAACCTCTAAAAAGAAGAGAAAAATATTCAATGCACAGAAAGCACAAAACAATTTAACAACTGTAAAGTATGCAAGAAAGCCACTGAGGAGTGACTACATATTACAGCAGTGACACTTAACTGAGGAGAGCAAATATCAACAACTAAGAGAGATCCTTTTGCAACACACAACTGTGAATAATTGTTCATCAGATCTCTCCTTGAAAATTGCAATTATATTGAGAAATAAATATCAAGAAGCAGGGGGCGTTACCAGTATATTTACAAATACTCATATAAATTTCGCAATAAAAATATACAGCATAAAAAAAATCTTACAGGCCCATAATCCTTCTGCTAACTTTGAAAAGACAGATTCTTCTTTGCTGCATTGCAGATTGGTTTTCACAGCATTTGTTTTTCTGAATATAGATGGGAATTAAATCCAAGAAGTGATAAAGCAGTGTACGGGACTCACTCATGCCCATGAAATACAAGCTGTGACTCCTCTGCAATCTTCCAGACCCTGATAGTCCCATCCCGGCCACCTGCAGTCACACAACGCTCTCGACTCAGACTGTCCAGGCCTGTGATAACATCCTGGTGGCCGAAACTACAGAGAGAGATTCTTCAGAACAAGACTCAAAGGCAATGGATAGGTAGTACAGTTAATTAAAAAAAGTACCCAGAAAGCTAATATTTGAAATAAAAAAAAATGAAACTCCTCTCCCCACCCTCCGCTGTTAAGCCCCTAATTACTAGATGGATAAATTGGACCAAAGGTTTTACCACTGCTATGAAAGATTACTAACATTTTCTGAATGTTATGTTCAGTTTTTAAATGTATGCAAACAGATGATACCCCAGTTTTCTGTGATGACACTAAAAGATTGGAGTTCACCACAAAAACTTTACAAAACATATTGTGGTATATGGCTTTACTTGAACGTTCTATTTCAACTTTAGTATTTGAGTATTTTTACCAAATAAGTGTACAAGACTTAATACACTGCATTTCAGAGTCATACCATAAAGGAAACCATGAGGTGATGAAATCCATTCAGGTACTCACAGTGTTTCCACGTAGGCGTTCTCACTGACATTCCACACCTTCACAGAGCGGTCATGAGAGGCACTGTACAGGTCATGCGTACCTTTTCTAAAGGATAAGCCCTTGGGAAAGCAAAAGAAGCTTAGTGAAGCTCCAATATTTATTGTGGTGATATTAAGTGATGAACGGGGGTTAAATAACACGGTCTTAAAGATCCCAAGCTAGGGACGTTCACCCAAGATTCCAGGCTAAATTTGAATTTTTGCCTGCTCAATATGAGGCAACTACATTTTGCCCTTAAGTCATCTGGTGAACCTATGTCTCACTCCTCCGCCTGATCTGCTGGTGCAGAAGGACTGCTGCACATCACGCATGTGGGCACTGCACTTCAGTCGCAGATGAAGTGGATCCCATCTTTGTGTTAAAAGCTTCGAGTTCCTTTTAGCACTACACATGTACTGTACATTACAGCAATAATTACTATACAGTAAATATGTGTTTTTTCACGATTACTGACATCTGCTCTCACACTGATTTTCTGGCAAAAAGGTCTAGAAAAGCTGAAACAAAGGGAAAAATAAAAAAAGAACAGCCAGACTGCTCCTAAACATTGGATACCATCAGCTGACATTTGTATTGTATATAAATCAGTTACAACATCTGCATATAAAACAAAGTTTTTGAAAGGTTAAAATAGCCGTTTCTAATGAATAAAATTCAAACCTTGCGATATTAAAGTCACACAGCCGGGAAGGAAACGCCCAAAGAGACTCACCGACACAGCGTCTTTATGTCCTGTGAACTTGTAAAGATGTTTACATGTGGCCGCTTCCCAGATCATGATTAACTTATTCCAATCACCAGTGGCCTGCAGAAGCAAAAAAATATATATTAAGTAATCAAAAAGGTTTTAGGCCAGTTTAGCGTTACAGAAGAACCTATGAATTCATAGCTCTAACACCATCCACAACATTTTCAGTTGAGAAGTTGTAGTACTGCGAGTTTGATTAGAAAAAGCACGTTCCCTCTCCCTCCCTTACCAGGTATTTGCCATCAGATGATATTGCCATGGACAGGATATGCGCAGTATGTCCAACATGTCTGTCTTCTGTTCCTTTCCTCCCTCCTGGAATGGTGTGAAGCTTCTTCCCGCTCTCCACATCCCCTTTGGTACGAAAACAACCTTTAATAAGAAGCTAACGGACAACAGGCCTTTGATCCCCAAAGCACCCGTTTTAACTGCAGCTTGATCAAAATGTATCCTATTTCTATCTCTGTCACTCAGCACACACAGTGTATAGCAGGTTTTTCATATCTCCTGTTAAACAAGCTATACTTTAAAATTGTACTCATCATGATCCTAAATATATTCTTGAATTTGTTTGTCACGGTGAATAATTCATTAAAAAAAGACTCAAAATACATTTAAAAGGGGTAAAATGTTACAAAACAGAATATCAAGATTCTCCACATTTGATAAATTGTTTGTCCACCTTATTTCTTTCTATTACATACCTGATGGAACATAAGTTGTCTGGTTAATCAAATTTTGTCAAAAAGAGTCAAAAGGTCTATTCAAACACCATTTATTTGTAAGATCCAACCCTTCACATAAACAGCTGGGTGGCGCAGTGGTTAGGATTGTGGACTGAAAGGTTGTGGGTTTAATCCCAAGAGTGACTCCGCTGTTGTACCATTATCAAGGGTATATCACCCAAACTGCTCTAGTAAAATAAACAGCTGTATAAACGTGCCCAAACTAAAAAATAATCAAATAAATTAGTAACGTACAGCATCTAAAAAAGCCTACTAACACTTAATAATGGAGCAATCTTTGGCAGCAGAGAAAATGTGCTTGTCGTCAGGGGAAATAACTAGGCAGGTGACTGGAAGCTGGTGCCCTCTCAACAGACGGAGATCGGCAACATCCGGAGCCTGGAGCTGTAACACACACAAAAAAAAAAACACCTAATATGACTGAAGACATATTGAAGCCCTCCTAAAAAAGCAACATGTTATAGCACCACTATACAACTGCATACACTGAATTCCCAAAAAAACACAGTACTTACATCTTTTGCAATAAAACGCTGAAGTTTTCCTCTTTGTTCAAGCTGGAATAACAAGGAAAATATCCTTAATTTAGAAATAAATGTACATGTAATGTCAATGACTGAGATGCCAGATATATAAACATACCCAACAGCTCACTCTCCAAAAATAGCCGCAAAGCACTTACTACTTCCTCCTGAAGTCTTCCCGCAATTAAATCCTTCTCAAATGAATCCTCTTCAGCCTTTTTTTCTTCTGAAAATGAAAAAACAAACTCTTTGTTATGTAGTACTGAACTTTGAGGCACCAAATTTGAAATTGCTGTCCATTGTGTTGAATTCAACAGTGAAAAACTATTTTAATTTGACAAAAATGAAACAATTGTTCAAAGTATTTATTTTTCGCTGCTGTGCAGAATGACACAGGAAACACATTCTGTTTCACATTTTATTATTATTGACTTCACCGACACTCATCCTAAGTAACCTACATTTGTACTCAGTTATACAGATAGGCATTTGACTGGAGCAATGAGTAAAATGGCTTCCTTAAGGGTACAGTGACAGTACCTAACTTAGGATGTGTGTTCACAACCTTCACCAGAGACCTAACTTCTCTACACTGCTGTCTTGTTTCTGCCTGTGGTACGCACTAAAAAATGAAGTCACATTCTATCACAGAAGTTTGACTGCTTTGCCCTGTACACAAGGTGGCCATAATGCAAAGATACATGTGGTACATTCTCAGTCATCTATGTGAATCTATCCGCTTAAATTGACAGTGGCTGAAATTAAAACTAATTTTGGGCTCATGTCAAAATGGCTGGTGTGGTGACGCAGTGTTTAGCACCGCAGCCTTGTAGCGCTGGGGCCCTAAATTAAATCCCTGGGGTGCTGGGGATCTGTGTGGAGCATGTATACTTTTCCCATGTTTGTATGGGTTTCCTCCAGGTGCTCCCTTACAGGCCAAAACATACTGGTAGTTTAACTGGCTTCCGGGAACATTAGACCTGGTACGTGTCTGCCCTATGATGGACTGGTGTCCCATCTAAGGTGTACCCTGCCTTGTGCCAGTTGTGTGCTGGGATAGGCCACAGCTCCCCTGCAACCCTGATTTGTAAGAAGCATTTAGAAAATGGATGGATGGACGCCAAAAAGGGATATTCCCATTTCTGTGCACGATGAAGCTTAAAGTGGTGCGTCTCCCTCTCACCTTCCTCCCTCAACTGCTCAAGGTACAGTTTGGCTAATCGAAGCTTCTTCTCTTGTGGAGTTTCTTCAATCTCTTCTTCCTCATTCTCCTTTCTTTTCCTACTGACTGTAGGACTGGGGAGAAGAATAAAAAGAGTCACAAAAATTATTCATTTCTACAGTGAGTTTGAAAAATACTTGTATTATTTCAAAATCTCAGTCTTGGGAACGGCTGCACTGATTGAACTGTGGTAAATTTAATAAACACCCAAATCGGTGACATATTTGAAACTATATTGGTTTAAATTATATTGTGATAATCTGCTTATCACTCACAGTGAGTCACCAAACTCTTGATGAAGTATGTTCCATACTGCAAACCACTCCTCTCTGAAAACTGACCTGATAACCACACTTAATAATTACCAATCAAGCACACCTACAATTAAAATAAATTAAGCAAAATGTTCTCAGAGTAATCCAGGATGGTTGGATGAAGACCTTTTTGTTCTCATATTCAAGACGTAATCTGTTCTACACTGATTTAGCTACTTAATTATACATTTGACAGAAATCATCCCTGACATATTGGGATTTGAGTTTTCAGAAAAACTTGATTTACAAAGCTAGGCCTTGGAGAACACACTGTGTAAATGTCAAACTACTATTGTTCAAAAACTTATTTGGCAGTTAAGACAAAACTTGAGAAGTATAATCCTGGGGACAATAAAATTAAAATGTGGCACAATGGTAACTGACAATTCAATTCTGAATTCAGTAGTCAGGTCTGCTTTCCTTGTGAAAAAATACTAAGGCCAGTGAACTTCAGAATTGTCAGTTACAATCCTAGCCAGTTAATAATTTGGCAATAATAACGCAGGAAAAACAAAAAGGTGGCCTGAGCCTGAGCAGTATTCCATAAGACCCAGTAAATCAACTGATCTGAAACTTAGCCAAAACAAGAAACATCCAAATACACATCATCTTAGATTTGATGCAAAAAACCTGACACAAATTTAGAATTCTGTTTAAAAATCTGTGAACCTAATTAAATCCAAACTTGTGTTAACTGGTCATTCTGTTATCACTTCTGTATTGATCATTTTGTAAAGTTCAGCCTTGGATGGAAATTGGAAACTAACTGCTTTTGTTGAAAAATGGCCAAACTTTTATGCACCATGCGTGCATCATAGGATTCACATTTCCCAAACTTTTGTTTCTACATAACAAAATTGCTGTGCTGATGATAATCAAAATATTACGTAATCTTCACAGTGTGGCAATTTTTTCAGTCAATTATAATTAACCGAGGTGGGTATAACCATGGTGAAAACCTATTTATATAAGGATAAATATTGATATCCCCAATTATAACACTCACGCTGACAATTTATTTTTAATCTTACTTTTGTCTAACAATATTATACCAAGATATTTTCACAAGTCTTTTCTCAGAATGTATATAAAACATGCCTGGAAAAGATGACCCTTCTACCTTAGTCTGTATTTCTGGAGAAGATACTGAAGCCGTTTATTATGGGTGCAGCAACATTTTCATCAGGCTAGTATCAGTGGTGAACATTGTAAATGTTCAAAGTAAATTTGATTCGAGGTACAAAAGATTACAGTGATTGTGTTGAAAGTGACAGAACTTGTTTGGAAGCCAACTCTGCCGCTTATAGTTCTAGGTTTAAATGATCCACCTCACCCTTCTGTCTCTGACTCGCTGGAAATTTCTTCATTAGCTCCAGAATTTACTTTTTTGGCGCGCCCTTTACTCAAACCATCACCGTCAGCCTTAAAGGATGAGAAACAAAAAACACTATTTTTTAAGTAACTGAATTAGAAGCATCCATTGTAACGTACTGTATGACATACAGACTACATAAGCGTACTCTGCTGAGCATCCGAAGAAACCACGTATAACAGCAACAAGTTCATAAAGTTATCATCAGGAAAACTGTAATCTGTAGCAGAGTCATTTGAATTTGGTTGAACAGACACATGTAACTTCATTATGCCGATCAACGTTTGTCACCAACAGGAATCCTCAAAATAGGGAGGGCTTCAGCTATCGGAAGGAATACAAGCTGTGCATCTGCGTTTCATGGACACAAGATCGAAGATGCTGCCCCCATTGCTCTCGTACAGTCTGAATATGCAATGTGCCTCTTCACTTGTCTGTGAGCTCTACAGGACACAAATCGTCCGAGCTAATTCCACAGATGTTTAATGACCCATCTCTATCAAGTAATAGAAACCAAGGCATAGCTATTGCATATGTCGCAATATAGATTTTGCCCCTGTGCAATGCAACGACATTCTGAGATCAGCAAACACAGGCGAGGGAATGGGAAGACTCAAGACCTCTGTCCTTGTAGAACCTTTCTATATAAAAACGAAACATTTTTTCCAGTTGAAATAATGTATAGGCAATGAGCAAAACATGCGTTTCAAGCAGGTCATATATCGCATTGCTGATAACTCTCGGTCAGCATCTGAAACGTCCTGTTTTTATTAAGAATTTGTGTTGGCTTCATTTATACTGGATATTCGCAGTTAACTTCAAGCAATAGCGGTTTCACAGCACAACAGTGATTTGAAATGAGTGAGTGAAGTATACCTAAACTAGAAGATATTAGTGCATTCGCCGCTTAAGAATTCATACATCCATTTTAATGTTTTTCTTTTCGTTTTCCTCCTGTGCACTCCAAACGAAATAACACATAGTTGGAAGGTGCTCATTTGATAGGATTTTAAAAAGCAAATTGTTTATTTTGACTACCCTGTAAAATCTGCAATCTAGATTAAATAAAAACATAACCGGGATTTTCAAGTAGTAGCAAAAAAAACTTACCTTCCTTTTAATAACTCTAGTACTGCCCGCTTTTTTAGTAGGCTTCGCGTTAACTTTCTTCTTGATGAAGAAGGAAGACATACTTCCAGACAATATGATTCTTTATTTAACGATTTTAAGAAAAAAAACCAAGTAAAATAGTTGGAATTCAATATTTCAGTCTGTTAATCAACATTAGAACCACATTGGCACCGTCCACGTGCATTCAAACTGGACCTCACTCACCACGCCTTTCCAGTAAAGCAGGTAATTGATTGGATATTAAATACTTTAACTCCGTCTTCGTTTTTCTATTGAATCGCAACGTGCCCTTTCCCACCTACCAGATTTCGATTGGTGCATACATTACACCACATTTAAGGGTAGGTTGTGGCGGAAATGCATCCGGTGAAATAATGAAACCGTGAGAAACGAAAAGTAAGAAACACAGTTCCGGGAAATACCGAGCAAATTCTTGGACAGTACTTGTTAAACATTATAGATGTTTTTGAATTCTTTGATTGTAAAATGTCCAACAAATAAAAATGTAGTCGAAAGTGATTTCCAGGCTGATTTCGTTCCTTGTGCAATGTTATGAATTATTCATAAAAAAATCTGAAATTTTAGCACTGTCCATAGAAATAGTAACACTACGTGATAGGAGTTCGTCCTAACCTAGTTTGATGTGCATAATGTGTTGGGATTTGCAATGATCTCGGGTTTGAGAATAGGAGAGGGTTGTCAGCTTCGGTCTTGAGTTGGGGCGGTGGGGGCATTTATAATAGTTAAAAAGAATGAAAATGTCCCAATGCTGTTGCAATGAAATAAAAAAAAATCGAAGAGATAACTTTCGTGTTTCAGGCACTGTAAAAAAGACAGCAGAAATACATACAGTAGTTACTACTGCAGTATAACTGCTCAAAATGTAGACTTCGAGGAGCACTAATGTAGAAGTGGTAAAACAATATACACTCGCGAATATTTGTACATGTTAAAATGCTCTTTGTGAAATTCGGACTTTGAAACACATTACATCATTACATCAGTCAATTATATGCAATTATATGCAAATTAATGAAGCTACAAAAACAGGCAGTAAGCCAAAAGCGTAGCCACTCCCGATGCGCTTTCATCATGATTTCCTAATCCTGAGTCGTCCTGCAGCACTTCACATTACACTTCAGGAGCCCAGCAACTGCAGTTCAAAACACACAGCACAACTCAGGTGACAGCCAGGGCGTGTTGTCTCTCTCTAAGAACAGGTGGGTGTTTATTATTCTTTAGAAGTTATATCCAAAAAGGTTAAACTTTTTTTTAAACAGAGTATCGAAACATAAAACGTAACGGGAATGTGTCGTCTTCAACACTGTTGTTTTTAAAGCTGTTTTCCAGAAAACAAGCTGTCAGTGATTGCGATAAGGAAAGGCCACGCAGTATTATTTGAGACTGCAGTGCTGCGTAGGTCATACAGTTCTACTGCAGTACAGTGATGCTATGTCGTCTAAGCAGTGCAGTACAGTTCAATGGCTGAAGTCATACGGCAAAAAAGACTACTACGAAATGAATGCACTCGTGTTAATCCTGTGAGATGTACACTGCGATATTTACAAAATAATTTAGTCGCGAACTGTTTGTAAACGTGAAAGTTAAAACAATGCTTTTTCAATATTAATCAGCGAGCCGTTTATACAGTATAAACTATTTATAAACCAATCCTTTTATCCCAGGCAACCCGACGTTTACAGTTTTATATGTTTGTATGATGACATGAAACGTAAAAGTTTTGACAAAACATGTACTGTATGTACAGTATAAACAGACTGAAGCGGCAGTCTAAGTACTGAGACATTGCTTGTGGCATGTCTGGGCAACATTGAGAGGGGAAGGCGTACACTAAGACACAAGATAGCTTAATAACGTTTTAGAATGAGCCCAGTGAAAGACAATAATAATTAAACTGCAAAACGCTCTACTACAAGTAGAAAGATCCCTAGCAAAACTTATTTTTATTTTAAAACACTGTTATTGTAGTACTAAAAATACTGTAAGAATTCAATTGCATATGTTTAATGCACTTTAGATTTTATGTGGCGGACACTCTGATACAAATTGTTTGCTGAAGCACAAAATCGGATATTTGTAAAAAGAAAAATCTGAAAATGCCTTGAAATATAGCTATTGTTAGTCTGCCAGTTTCAGTACTTGTATTGTCTCAGACTGCTGTGCAGTGGGATCTTGTTTCCATACAGTACAGTAAGTACATCTTTTGGCTCTTCTGTTTTTGTTTCGATTATAAGGTCACCAAGCAACGAAAAAAACAATATTGTTTTGGATCTTTTTAATTGCCACAAAGTGTATACTATCATTACAGTTGAAGAACAATCACGAAACCTTTCAGGATCATTGAGGCGTATAGGAAATTGAGTCATGAATATGAGGCTGATGGATAACTAGATTTAACCTCTGTACTAGATTTTTAATTTAATATTTGGAACTTTCCAAAATGTCTATTTCTGAAATGAAAGTTTCAGTAGTGTTTAATTCAACAACTACTGTTTATGCTTAGAAATTGATCTTTTTGCTGATGTACATTAAGCCATTCTGGATAACAGATGTGCAAAAACAAATTTTAACTTTTTAATGTTGAAAGTCAGTGAGAACACTTTATATGACAAGACTATAATTTATTTAATAATAATAATAATAATTATTATTATTATTATTATTATTATTATTATTATTATTATACTTACTTACACTTTTACAGTATAGCGCTTTTCTGGACACTCCACTCAAAGCGCTTTACAGGTAATGGGGTCTCCCCTCCACCGCCACCAATGTGCAGCATCCACCTGGATGATGTGACGGCAGCCATAGTGCGCCAGAACGCTCAACACACATCAGCTATCAGTGGGGAGGAGAGCGGAGTAATGAAGCCAATTTATAGATGTTGAGATATTTGAGCCAATTTAACTATTTTGAGCAGAATCTAATAGCACATTTAATCACACAACATCTGTCAATCAAGAATATAATGAGGTTGGTTTACAGCCTTGCAGATTCAAATCTTACCATCCAGCATGTTTGGAGTTAAAGTGATTTCCGAGAGAGTAACCTTCAAAGAGAGATTAAGATGTGGCAACATACAGTAAGTAGTAAGCCATTTCTAGGAAATATTTATAAAAGGAATTTCAATTGTTTTCACTCAAGTGATTAAAATTGTTTTTCTTCACACTAAAACCTGCTACAGATTTGGAGCTCTCAGTTTTTTTTTTTGCCCAAAAGTTATCCTCTTTGAAAATGCACCTCACTTTGCTTAGTTTGCTTGGAAGAAGTGGTTAGCAAATGAACGGATGGATTTTTACAACCAGAAGCCAACTCTTGATATTATTATTATTTAATTAAAAATTGTAATGCAAATTAAATCCAAATTATTTTTAATAATTGAAGCTTCACAGGTTTCATCAAACTAAAATCAGCTTCAGAATTTCATCACACATTGTAATCGGTAACTGGGGATTACCTCTTTATTTTGTGTGTGTGAGGTAAAGGCAAAACTAAAGCAGTAACTGCATGCCATTTTCTGGATGTTTTCCTAAATGCACCTGCAAAATGGTTGTCGTATAAGACTAGATGAGCATCAAACAAATTTATAGATTTAATTCCATATACTGTATCCTGTGTCCTGCCAGAGATGCCTGTCCAATAATTATTGCTGCAATATTTTGCCAAAACAACCTTGAGCCAATCCAGATTTATTTTGACACTATCAAAACCAGCAGTGGCGCAGTGGTTCGCATTGCTGCCCTACAGCGCTTGGGCCCGAAGTTCGATTCCAGACCTGGGGGTCTATGTGTGGGGTTAAGTTCTCCCTGTGTTCGCTTGGGCTCCATTCTGGGTGCTCCAGTTTCTTCCCTCAGTTCAAAGACACACAGTACTGGTAGTTAAATCAGCTTCTGGGAAAATTGCGTTTGCCCGGCAATGGACTTGCATTGTGTCTAGGATGTACCCTGCCTTGTGCCTGGTGCTTGGTGCGATAGGCTTTGGCTCCCCCTCAGCCCTGAATTGGAAGAAGTGGTTAAGAAATGGATAGATGGATGAATTATTAAAAATCAGAAACCACCTCTTGATATTATTAATTAGCAATATTATTAACCTACACATAGTACAAAATAAATAAAGCCTACCTGTTCTGATGTGATATAAACATGATGAAGTGTTTTTCTTATCTTGGGACTACAAATGCACAGTAACATCAAGAGTGTTAACCCCCGTGTGTATTTGTGTCTTAGGAAATGGCGGGAAGTATCTCCCACTGTGGGCAATCCAGACCTCTGAATAGTAAATCAGTTAGTGGTTTAACACTTCTGAAAACTGGAACTTTGTTTTGTGGTTTTTACGTAAATATTTATTTTGCAGTAACTGAAATTGGACAGGGAGATGCCACCAAAGAGAAAAGCGGCCGCAGCTACCAAAGCTGGGGGTAAGAAAATCAAAGAGGAACCGGATGCCCCCGAAGACGCCTTTAAATCTGCAAGAGAGGCTCTGAAATCTGCCCCAAAGAAGAAGTGCAAGAGTAAAGTGGATGAGAATTGCCATCTAAGCTGGGATTCAACATCAGAGGTGAGGACCGTTCAGCGGAGTGTGAGACAAATTTGTGCCTGTTTTTCTGTTCATATTGATGTGTTGTGTTTTATTTTTCACACGGCCTGCTACACTGGTCTGTCATTGAAGTTGTAGACTCATTGCTTTCATCACACCTCCAGTTTTGGTTTCTAGGGTCCAAAATTAGGCCTACTGTACATTTTCCTTGAACTCGAGTGAGTGTTTAGAATGGTGTTCTTCTAATTATTTGGTTCAGTAAAGCTTATTATTTTGTTGCAAGTAAGTATACCGTGCTCTAACATGGAATGTACAGTACCATGGTACCACTGTTATTTTCTACAAAAAAAGTTCAAATTGAGATATATACAACAGAAAACCCAATTGTTGCTTACGAGTTATACGTTTCTTCTTTGTCGCACAATGGCAGAAGTAAAATGCTATTTACTTATACCTGTACGTGAAATATGTATTTTAAAATTTATACTCAAGGGCAAGACTCTTAATGCATTCGAGTATTGGAAGAGAAGACAAGACAGCAATTTTTTTTTTAGTTTATGGAGATAAAGAAGAATTTCTGCCTTCCCAAAAAACTGTTTTGTTTTTCTTCAGGGGATGTTGCCCTGAGAGAGGGAGATATTTTACCTAAATATTGCTTTTATGTTAATCTTGATTTGAATTCCACGACAATGTGATTTTGTGTGAAAAGCTAACTCGTAATTAGATTAGTTCCCATGTCTGAAGAAGCAGCACTCTTAATACTGTAACTAAATATCCATCATAAGCATCTTTACCTGAAGAAGTGTATTAGCAGACTGAGCATTGTTTGAACTGCAAGTACTATTGCCAAGCTGTGTTTGAAATTCGTTACACCTTTGATTCAGTCAAGGGTTATTTGCTTCATCGTTTACCACAAATGAGAATATTTATATATTCTTGGAACAGATCTTGGAATTTACAAGGGTTGTATTTAAGATATTCCATATCATGAGACTGTGACCTACAAAACAGTTGAGCCCAGCATGCTGAACAAACATATTTAATCACTGTGATTGACATGCGTCAAATGAGAGAAACATGCTGTAATTTTAGTCGTGAGCACATTTCTTAGTCTGAACTCTAAGGTTCCTATTTTGGGGGAAAATTCAATACAAAAAATGACATGTATTGTACCATACAGAAAAACCATTATGAGACACTTTAAATTCCTTATCAGTAACAGACAACATATTACATCCCATTGGTGTTTTGCACTAAAAATTGCATATGTTCCACAAATAATGTATTTCTTGCATTATATTGCCCTAGTTACATTTTTCTGATTCTTACTTTTGGTCCAGATTGACTTTTCCAGTCTGTTTGTTTTAGAATTAATAAATGTCCATTATCAGTTTGTGCTTCACTTGTACACTGATTTTGTGTGAATTTCCCATATCTGCAATGTGGGTGTTATTAATCCATAAGCACAAACTTTTTACATAAGTGGAAGAAAAGAAGAGGCTGATGTTTTGTGATTTTATTCCACTGTCTGATCCTGGAAGAGAAGGAATACAATATCCCTGAAGTTTAAATACACTTCCTTTATACTGTAAGTATTCCAACATATATTGTTTTTAAATGTGTTTAGTTGTTTTGAAGTATGCAAAAAGTTAAACTGCTTTAGCATACGGTGTACTGAAACCTGCAGGTTTACTGAAAAGTAATGAGCTTCATTTGTTTATTTCAGGGAGTATGTTATATACTGAGCTTAATAAGCTATAATAAGTTTCAGTAGCATCAGGCCACCCCTTCTGATCAGTTTGAAAGCAAAGTTATTTTTAAATATTAGCGTCTCTTTGTTCAAAAGAACATTTACCTCCCCGTAAGGCTTACGTTCTTGAGAAGATTTACAATGCGGAAACATTGTCGTGCGAAACAGACTTCCTTGGTAGAATTAATGTTGAAGCCTCTCATAGAGAGATGATATCACTGTGCCTTTTAGGTTTCATGGGATTTTCTTAGCCAGTGCTCATGCACAAGAGAGCTCTCTGTCCAATTAGAGCTGTTCATAGCTCCAAATCTTTGAATCAAACTGTAGGCTTAATCTCCTCAAATATCCGATTAAGCTTAATATTCATGCCTACTTTAGTCAGTAGATTTTTTGCAACCAGTATAAAGGCTTGAGAGGAAAACTTAATGAAACTCAAGAGATGCTTCTCTAGACTGGGGACCGAATGAAGTGGGTCGATGTTTTAGTATTTAGGATTTATGTTGCAAACAGTACACTTAGTACAGGCTTACAAAAGCCAGATTTGTGCTCTGCCTCTCTCTCATTGTAGAGCATTATAAAATATTTTTTACTGTCTAATGCAATGTTTAACAGTAGTCTTTACATTATATGCATACATGTATTATAACCAAATTAAATCATCCATAAACTAGGAAATTCCTGCCACAAGATTTTGATTATGCCTATAATTGAGCTGATTTATACCCTACAATTATAACCTACCTGTATCATATCATAAAGCAAAGTTAATTTTGGTTTACTTCTTAAAATGTAAGATATTACCAGCTGAATTATTTTTCCACAACAAATTCTCTCTCTCTCTCTCTCTCTCAACCCACCAACGTTCAGATTATTTATTTGTCACAAGACCTAACAGTCCTTCATAGGTGGTGCCAATTTTGATACTTTGATACTTTAGATTTGTGATCTTTAAATCACACAGTAAAGTAGATATGGAACAGTAGAGCTAAAACAGAAGTTGTCCTTCTTTTCAAGAAACAAACACTTAAAAATCATTGTAGATTTAACACAGTGGAGGGATTTTCAATCTTAAGGCCCCACCATGGTACACAGGAGTACTAAAGCAGACATGTTTAAAGTCCACAGCACAGTGCACAAAGACACTAAAAGGGTGCTGTTTTCCAGCAGCAATAATTGAACATATTGTAAATATTTACCAGTGTATACTTCACAAAGTATTAGAAAAATCTAAATCTTGAGTATAACATTCTGGTTTATTTGACACAGAATATGGTCATGTCATTGTTCATTATGTATTGCATGGCTATATGTTTGCATGGAAGGCTGCAGTTCTGCATGTTGTGAATCTTGAAATCAACGTGATTTGCGTATTTTGGGGATGCCCAAAATCTAGTCCTGAAGGGCCTGAGAGCTTAAGTTCAAAACAAAATATTAGAACTATCTTATTAATTGGCTGTAGTTGCCAAGTTTCCCAGGCAGGAGCAGGAGACTGAAAAAACAAGGAGTTTTCCAGAACTGAATTTTGAGATCCCTTGGTATTTGTAATTCACTATGATATGGTGAATTAATGAATTAATTGTTAAGGAGGTCTGAAGTTGTGTTCAGCAAGATGATTTATTGCAACATTTAAAAAGCAGGAAAATACTGTTTAGTATTATTTTTTAAAACCGTTTACAGAAATTTGATCTATCATTTATATGGAATTGCAAATAATTACCATCAATTTAGTGCTCCTTTTTATTTTGTAGCAGAAGTAGAAACAATGGAATGGCCTCATAATCTTCTACTTTTGACTTTTCAGAATGAATTGAATGACTCTGAGGATGAAGACGGGCTTATTAGTTGCCCCCAGATTAAAACGGCCACCTTAAGCCTTTTAATGAAAATTCAAAAGCTGGAAGCAGAACTTAAATATGAGAGGAGATGTAGGATCATTGCAGAAAAGGAGCTGAGACAGTGCAAAGGTATTAACCTTTACATTTACATTTTTAGAATTTCAGAACATTAGGGGTTTTGATTCATTTTCTCACTTCTTAACAGAAATGAACAACCTCATGGCACAAATGAGAGGAACAGCTAACGAGCTGAGGTCAATTCTGAACTATGCCAAGATGGGCATTGAAGATGCACAGAACAGAAATGGGAGCTCTGCTGTTGGAATAAATCAGGTTTCCGTGGCTTCACCTGAAAATGATTCACAGGTGGGCAGCTAACCAAACTATGACTTATTTTAATGTTGAACTATCGTAATATTTGTAGATTGGTGGTCACGCAGTTTCCTTAAAATATTTTGACATTCCTCAAAATTATATTGTCAAACTTGTTATGAATCAGAAATCTCTAAGACTTGCAGAGAACATCAATTTTTAAAGAGACATTTGACATACTACGACCTCCACCATCTCACAGTCAGTTGGAGGAATAGCACATCTCTCATTAACCTTACTGCAAGCCCATAGGCGCCCTGCAGGTCACAGAAGTTACAGTACAGTTGTGCCAGGAGTGACCTGGCAGATTATTCCCAAACCTACTCGCCAATCGATACTGCCATTTGGGAAATTCCAGTCCTAGTTGGCTAATTGCTTGCAGAATCCAATCTTAAACTAGAGTTTTGATAATATACTGGCCTAAATGTTTTTGAATATTTTGGAATCAGTGTATCATCATATTGTGCAGAGTTAAGTGTTTTGAAATAGTTTTTCCCCTTCTACTTTTTTTTATAGGATGATAAGTTTATTGAGCTGCCTGGAGGTCTAAAGGTGCAGAAGAATTTGTACAACAGAATTTCAACCACAGATTTCAAAAAGTACACCTCTGAACTGTTAATGCTGGTCTTCAATAGAGAAACTCTCGCTACTCATTCCCTCCAAGGCAGAAAATCCTACAATTCCAAAGAGGATTTCCAAAAGCCACCACTTCCCTCTGAAGAACTAGCAAATATAATAGGTATCCTAATTTTATTTTCCATGTCATTTTTTGTTCCTGTTAGTGCTGCCTACTGGCCAGAAAATAACACAATAACTTAAAATGGTTCTGTCTTTGGAAACTGGAAAACATGTAAAATAGAGGAATCTGCCTTTATCACAGTGTGGATCATTTCAAAATGTATTTTAAAATGATTTTTTAAAACAATGTAGTTCCTCTTTTAGTCCATTTAATATTCTGCACATTGAACTTTTTATTGTCACTTAAATCAGAAAGGGTTATTTTATCTTTCCCTTGAAACAAAGAATATGAAATGACTCCCAGTTTTGCAATGTGTTGCAAATTAGTAATTACTGTTTGTTTATTCTTAAATCACAAAAATATGTAACTAATTAAAGCTTATATTTTTGTTCTAGAGCACGTCAAAATAAAATTTGGAGTTGATTCAAGCCTTATAAGAGCTGCTATTAGGACAAAATTAAATAATGAGGATAAAATGTTGAAGAAGAGACTGAACAACCTGATAAGTACATAAGTTGGTGGTTAGTAGTGTTGCGTTTGTTTCCTAGCTGTAATTCTAACAATTTTCCAAAGTTTCATAAATGTACACAGAAGTAGGGAATAGTCTTTAAATATTTGCTGCACCAGTAGGTCTTCTCAATTTTATTTTTTAACATTGTAGTTATTGACATAATTTTAGAGTTACTAAAAAATAGATTTTTGCTATTTGTTCTGTACCTTTTGATGTTAAGACTATAGTGTGTATAATTACTGTACATGTGAAATCGAACTATAGCTTTTTTCTCAGTAAAGCTTTTTAAAACGATGTGTTCTGAATTATGAGGCATTTAAGCCTTCTCTGAATAAGTACTGGAAATAGGTAATTATTAGATTTTCAGTGTTTTAATACAATATAAACTTCGAGCCATTATCATTTCTGCTTAAATGTAAATTAATTTATAAATAGAAAAAAGGTTAATAAGCATGTGTAGATACATTGTATGTGTGAATATGACTCCTCTTTCCTTACTTTTTTAGATCGAGGAAACGAGGCCACTTTTTCTTTCTGTAGATCCCTGCCTTGTGGCCTAGTAGTGGCACACAAGGGCAAGGTTGTACAGGAAACAATTTACTGTGCACAGTACACACTGTTGGATACCTTGTGTGCCAAATTAAAGTGCAGATGTCTATTCACAGAAAAAAAAGAGGACGTTTTTCATTTTCTGTGTTTTGAATTATTGATTCCTTTGATATTTAACAGGATGTGTTCTTCTGCTGTTTTAGACATTTTTCAACAAAGGTCCATCCATTATCAGAAAGCTGCTTGGGTTGCAGCACCCCAGAGCTTAAAGAAAGGTTTTTGTTTTCTGATTGTATGAGATTGCTTGTTTGTACATGACTGTATTGTAGGTTGCTGCCAGAAATAAAGTGGAATATGAATTACTTTGACTCTATGTGCCTTTTTTAATATGAGCATTGGTGGACACTGTTTAAGGGTGACTTCTGCAAACCCTTTGGTACTTTGTTTTGTAAATGACTATCAGGGTGAATTTGTTTTAACACGTTACTACTCTGTGCATTTCTTTGTTTCATTTGTTGAATTATGTATTGTTAAACAATTATGGAATATGATTCAAAGGGTTTAAACTTCAAGGACTGGTTTTCTGGGCAAAACGTTTAGCCAAATGTACATAGTTGGCCAAAAAAAGTATTGCTAAATGTACTTATTCTTCTTCATAGCTTGTGATCCCTTTATGTGGCATTTTAAGAACACTGGTTATTGCATTATTGCTTTGATAAGTTTTTGTAAATATTTACTTTTTTTTATTTTTTTTTCCCCAGATATATAATGACTGTGACTGCATGCTAAACCAGACGAACATTGGGCCTAACAACAACAAGTTTTATGTTATTCAAGTCATAAAGAAAGGAAATCAGTACTATTGTTGGAACAGATGGGGTCGAGTGGTGAGTCAAAATAGCATTGGTTCTTTTGCGTTTAAAAATGATTAAATCATAAAATAGAAATATATGCCACACAAATTCAGCAATTATAAGGTTGTTGATTATAATAGGGATAACTACTAATATACTGTAATGTGTGATTAAAATGTATATTTTCCTCAATTAAATCAGTAATTAAATTGCATTGCTGTACTTCAGAAATATTTGATATTCACACACAGCATCTACCCTTAGTCTGGAAAGGACTAGTTTGATTATCCTTCTAGCCAGCTGTGAAGATTGACATACTGCTTTTGTTTTCAGGGGGAGGTTGGGCAGTCAAAGCTGTCTTGTGCTTACAGCAGCCCTGATAAAGCACTGAGTGAATTTGAGAAAAAATTCAAAGACAAGACAAAGAATGATTGGAAGAAAAAGGACAATTTTGTCTGCCACCCTGGAAAATACACCCTGATCGAAGTGGATGGTGAATCAGAAGCTGAGGTCAAGGTGAGAGAAATGAGTGGATAAAAATATCTTCAGAACAGATGGAGCTTGTCTTTTTGTTCCCTGGATTGAAACTGACAATACAAAAGCATGTATATTTTCAGATAAGGAGTTCATTGAGGCTGATCTTGTTGTTTTTAGTTTATAGGGAGAACAATGGCAATGATTAATGTAGGCAATTACATAAACTGTACTTGTTTGTAAGTGGTGTTGACTATAGGAGGCAATGTATATAAAATGCAATTAATACTTGTGGAGCTGATATCAATGGTGTCAATTGCATCTAATTTCAGGTGGATACAGTTGATGGACTGAAGAAAGTTCTGCCCAGCAAACTTGACACGCCCACTAAGGAGCTCATTGAGCTCATCTTCAGCACCGATATGTTTAAAGAGGCCATGGAAGTCATGAACCTAGGTAAGGTAAAGCACATTAATGGTAGTATTCCTTTGGGAAATTCACCTGTCCATCTTTCTGTCTGTTTTTATTTGTAGGTGTGATTTTTTTAATGACACTGGAAGGTCTTGAGTATTCAAGTATTCCTTGATCCTTTTTTCAGAATAGGTTAAATAAAGGTATATAACGTGAGGTGATATTGCATAAGCTTTCCTAAAGTCTTTCTAAACTTCTGAAGTGTACAGCACTTGTGGTATTCATTGGTATTTTTTGAAAGTGTAATGGTCTATTTTAGTTCAAGTAGGTAGCTGCATCAGCATGCGTAGGCTGCAAAGGAACAAGTTAAAGACTTATTCCATGCTGAAAAGAGAAGAAAGGAAACGCAAGGTTGTGCTCACACCCGAAGAAGGCTCCACAGCTGAAACATTGTGTTTCCTTTCCTCTCTTTTCAGCATGGAATAAACCTTCAATTTGTTCCTTTATGGTCTATTTTATACAATAATATAAATGCCTGGAGAGGATGGGCAGACCAACTCTCTGCAACTTTTGCAGTGGGGGGGCAGTATGTTTGTCCAGTATGTACAGTATAATCAGTTTTCTGTGTTTTTGTGCAATGTGAGCATGTCATGTTTTAGGGGTATCCAAGGTGTTAAACATTTACTGTGCTCAGCTACAAATTCCATTCGATTCTGGATAATCATTAAACTAGTCAAACCTACCCTTGCCCCAGAATAGTCTTTTGTCTTTCTGAATCTGGAACCAGTGAGAACCATGTATGCAGATGTCATGCCATTCTAAAGAGGTGCTTGTGGCCTGTTGTGTTTGAAATACTCAAATTTATTTGATGGATGCATTTGTTTTCAGAAACCACCAGAATAGAGAAAAAAACAACAAATCCATGCATTGTGTTGAAAAAGTACAAATCTGACTGAGAACTAAAGATTAGACCAGTGGTCCCCAACTTTGCGCCTCAGGAATCCTACAAGTTTTGTGTCTCTTTAAAACCTCAATGGCTGTAGGTTGTGGAGAATGGATAGATATCTCCAGTTGAACTTAATTCTTGTATCCTTAATTTGATCAATTTATTATTTCTCTTGGGTGATGAGCTATTTGTAACCCCAGGAAATAATGAAAACCTGGTGGATTCTGGACCCTGAGGGTCAGAGGTGGAACCCCCGGTTTAGACTGACAATCCCAAGACCATAAAACCACCTACAAAATCCGGAGGAGTTGTGTGAACTGGAACACGTCTGCAAATACTGAAAAATCCAAATTGTCAAAACTGTTTCATAAGCAAGCCCTGAAGTGTGGCCAAGCCTTCATAACGTAGAAGGCACTGACATCAGGAGTGAAATATTTGAGCTCAATCAAATGCTGCTGATTCAACTATGAATGTTTAAAGTCCAGATTCAGGATAGCTCTGTTATAGAAGCTGCAAAACAAATGCAAGAGGTTACCACTAATGTGCAGAAATGGTTTGATCACCTTTACATATGGGTCTTGGGTCATAGCAGAAAGCTTTTTCAAATGCTTGCAATAGTTTAAACCATGGCGACATACTGTAACACTATGACACAAAGCAGATGGAACCCTGTAGCAGTATGTCACACACAAAGCTATTTTGTTAATGTCGCCTTACTGGAAAAATAATTCTGTTACAGATACTTTGGCTTCATTCAAAAACTAGCTGGATGAGAGCCTTGGATCATTTAACTGCTACCTACCAAACAGGCTAGATGGGCTGAATGGCCTCTTCTCATTAATAAGCTTTCTTATGTTCAGAGGAGAACCACGTTCGGAAACTATTAAATTGAATAGCCCTATTTCTTTTTAATTTTCATGTTGAAACACCATTGTAATTATTTAAACAAATAATTTCTGCTATAAATTAAGATACATCAAAGTATCAAGATCAAACATTGTCCTGGACACTGTAAACATTTTTAATAACGTATGGTGTCATACACCTTTTTTCTTACATGGTTACTAGATTGACATCCGTGCTATACTGTGACATAGTGCTTGGCAGGAATTCAATAACTCTTGTTTGTTTGTATGCACAGACATAAAGAAAATGCCTTTAGGGAAGCTGAGCAAGGTACAGATTGCTAAAGGGTTTGAAGTTCTGGAGGAAATGGAAGAAGCACTGAAGAAGAAGAACAAAAAGGCCTTATTGGAGCAACTGTCCTCGAAGTTCTACACCACCATTCCTCACAATTTTGGACGCAACAGGCCTCCAGTTATTGCTGATATGAGTACAATAGAGAAGAAAAAAGAGATGCTTCTGGTAAGGTAGACAATAAAGTGGCTTAACCTTGTATCTGTCTGTACGTATGACCTGTGACTTCTTTATATTAATCCATTGGAGATTTATAACTAATAGGTATATTTCATTGATGCAACATGTCTATTTTTCTCTTTGCTTTATTAATTTAATTAGCAACATCACTATTTTTCATTTTTCCATAGTTATCTAATATAAGTATGACAGAAACTAGTTTCCTACAGTAAGTCACAAGGCATGAGTGGTTTGAAATTCAACTATGATTTTTTGAATATTGTTATGCTCATTTTGATTAAGTATATAAAGTTCAGTTGGTGTTGTTTGCTATTGTTTTATCCCATTAACTGAAAATATAAGATATATTTCCAATATAATTACTTAACATCATAATGACTTTTTTTTTATTTTACTTCATGTTGCATATCTTTATTATAAAATCACATTACAACTTTTCATCAGTTGTAACATGTTCTTACACGGCTTAGTTTTATCACAACAATATTGTCTGCTAGAAATATATTTTACTAAAGCTAGTGACACAGATCAATGTCCAATTTGTTCAGATGCTTATAAGGGCTGGTATCAAAACTGTTGAATATTGTCTTCTTGCAGGTCTTGGCTGATATCGAGCTTGCTCAGAGTCTCAAGGCTGAAACTGAAAAGACAAAGGAGGAGATGATTGAAGAGATACCTCATCCAACTGACCAGGATTATCTGTCACTGAAGTGTGAGCTAACATTAATGGATAAATCTTCCAAAGAGTACGAGGTACAGTAATACCGTTTTTTAATACTGAGGGATATTGCAAAGAAATATTAGAAAGAGTATCAATCAAGCCACAGAAAAAAATGTTTACGCCCCAAAACAATTTAAAATACTGCAAAAATTACTTAAATTTTGATCCAAGTGAAGACAAAGCCAAAAGTTCAGGGGACTTAAAGTTCTATTCAAGGAAAGTAAAATGATGCACTTACAGTAATGTCCCATGTTTGCTTACGTCTATGATACTGTCAGTTTAAATGTGCTTAGTATTCATCATTATTAATATTACTAATATTAATCAGTTTCTTATTCTTCTAGATAATAGAAAACTACCTTAATGCAACAGCAGGAAATTGGAGAAGGCCCACTATTCTTAATGTATGGGTGGTAAACAGAGACAAAGAGGTGAGATTATTTCACACACAGTTTGTTATACAGTCTATTTGGGATCATTCTTATTGGTGATGTATGAATGACAAACTCAGACAGGTTAAAGGAACTGAATCTTTCTTACCTGGAACAGAGAAGATTATGTGAGGACTTGATCCAGGTATTCAGATTCAGGCAAGGCATCATTGGCTAGGTCATTCTTCTAGTGGACTAGTAATGCAAAGACCTGGGAATAGGAACCAGGAGACATTTCCTTACTGTAGTAAAGGGCTGTAGTGCTCTGTAGCCAGATCCCTATATTGTTGAATCCAACTTAATACTGTAGGATTCTTTAAGAGACAGGTTGATGGAGTTCTTATATCATTAAGCTACTTCTTAGATGAGCAAGAGGAGCTGAAAGGCTACAAATGAGACATGATAGACTAATGCAGTAATACTAGAAACCAGTGTTAATGGTGCATGGTCTGTTTCTAGGCAGAGCGCTATGAAGAGCATGATGCGCTGGAGAACCGCCGCCTGCTGTGGCACGGCACAAACATTGCAGTCGTGGCAGCAATTCTGAAGAGTGGTCTTAGGATCATGCCACACTCCGGTGGGCGTGTCGGGAAAGGGATTTACTTTGCTTCAGAGAACGGGAAATCTGCAGGTTACGGTAAGGCTGACTTTCATGTACTCTACCAGACCTCTTGGAACTGTAAAGAAATGGACATGATTTTTAAATCTTAAAAAAATGCATTCTTTGCAGTTGGCACTACTTCCAAATCAGTTGGCATCATGTTACTCAATGAGGTGTCACTCGGGAAGGAGTACACCATTACTAAGGATGACTGCTCTCTGAAGAAACCTCCAGAGGGTTATGACAGTGTGGTGGCACGAGGGAATACAGAGCCAGGTAAGACACTTAAGATGTGACCATCATTATCCTTGAAGCACAAGACAAATGATTGAGATGGTGTGACTCTGAATTTGTACATTGTAAAACAGCACCCATTCACCCATGTGTTTCCAAATATTGCATAGGTATTACTGGGACAAAGTTTATTTTGCATTCACATATTTGACAGTGACGGCTGGTTCAGAAATCTGTTAACACAGAAAACCTTTGAAAAATGATCTACAAAGCTTAGTCATGGCTGTATAAATTAGGTGAAAATGCCAGTGGTGACAGTTCAAATAAAATCAGTAAGGTGCTGACTCTTCCTGACACTGTTTTTAATAGACAAAACGTTTGGAAAATGTTTAATTTTAAATCCTGCTATTGTGGATGCTATTTTTCTAGAGATCATTTACAGTGGTCACTCCTAGATTCAATTCCTCCTGAAGTTACACTTTTTAGGGCAGTTTTAAACTAGTGCTAAATGACTGCTCTAATTCTGATTTTTAAAATAAAAACTAAGTATAAGAAGTCATTAGATAAAATGCTTCTAGTGAATCTTTTAAAATATAGAATTGCCAGTTAACTGTTTTGTCATTTGGAGCAGTTGTTAATTTTTTCCTTTTGGCTTATGGCTACAAACACTGTACCGCACACAGGGAAAATGAGGAAGCTTAGGTAGACTCCTCTGACTCCGCCCACCTCACCTTCAAGCCACTCCCCTTGTGTGTCACCTTCAGGTGAATCCCAATTCCAGGGGGGTTGATGATGTGACCTAGGATCAAAACTGTGATCTCTAGATGACAGAGTTTAAGCAGAGCTCCTGTTAGGTTGATCTACTGTACTGTACTAATTCTGAAGTAGATGCTTTCTCACCTTTTAACAAATATTTTACAGTGCTAAGGACAACCCCTCTTTGAAGAAGCCATTCTAAGGGTCCATATATTTCTATAGAGAATGCTTTTCTAAACTGATTTTAAGACATTTTACAAGAAATATCTGTTTTTATTTGTTCAACATGAACCCTGTAGTGTGAGCTGTCTTTTATATATTTTCACCTTTTAGATCCCTCTATGGACACCTTCATCACATTGGATGGGAAGAAAGTAACTGTGCCACAAGGGAAGCCCATTTCCCAGTCTCTCTATAGTGACAGTTATTTCTCTCAGAGTGAGTACCTCATTTACAAGGAGAGCCAGTGCCGCATTCGATACCTCTTGGAGATGCAATTTTAGGCATGGCAGTTTGAAGGGAATGAATGTGTTCTGAAAAATTAGCTGTCTAGGAGTTCCAAAAACCTTTCTTTCCAAAGAACACTATTGTGCCTCCTTTTAAAGAAGGATGTTTGAAAAAAAAGCTGAAGTTGAATGTTTTTGTCTTTTATTGATTTGTGTGTTTAATATAATTTAGTAATAATTTGACATTCTGGGAACTTGTAAAACAGGTTAGTGTATATTACTGGTGATTTAGTAATGAATAATTCATATTTGCACTGTAGGTTGAATGTAAAAGGTGTAATTGATTTGCCTTTTCTACTCTCAATTGCCTTTTCTCGTATGAAGCAAGATGCTATCATCTTTTGCACTTAATGTATACTTTTTATTGATGTGCTGTTCTAGCAGGGTTCCTGTTGACCTTTGCTTTGGTTAACATTTTGTGCCTTATATTCCTAGTGTCTCTACCCTTGGCAATAAAGTCAGCATGTTTGAGAGAGAACTCCTTGAGTATATTTCACTCCTGTTCTTCTGTTTCCCTTCAAGAAAATGTCCTTCAAATTTTGAAAGTCTTTAAGAATACTCCAGCTGATCCAGCTTCTCATTAAGTGCAAGAACAGACTTGCCCTGTCCAAGTGATATGATAGTCCTTTCATCTTGCAGTTCTGTTTAGCAGCAGAGACTACAGTAAAATAATTTGTTTAATTTGGCCGGATTGTGATTTAGTTGTAGAACCTGCTAAGTAAAATATCAAAAGTAAGAATTTACTGTAAACTGAACATACTGTATACTGTAAGGATATACTGTAAGAAATATGAAGTATATAAATATACTTTCTACATTGGAATGGACTATCACAGAGAAAGCACTTTTGCCTTTAATCACGTGAGAAAAAAAGATTGTGTTAAGTTGTACTTACAATAGTAATCTATACAAAGAGAAATAAATAGTTTGCTGTCATACTCTTTTATTTGTTCAGGAATGTACAAGAATGTACAGTGTCAGTACAAGACAATGTACAAATATACTTTTGCTTCGTACTTCTTGTACAAATATTGGACAAGACATTACATCTTAGCAGGTTCTAGCCATCTACACAAAGACACGTACACATTACACACAATTGGACTCCATTATTAAAAATTATATCAGCCCATAAAGCTTGCTTGGCTTTTAGTACATACACTTAATACAGTAAAAAACATCACAACATTAACTTTAATGCATTTGTTTTTTAGGTCATTCTTATTTTTATTATAGTTTATAGTTTGTGAATAGTTTGTGACTTTTTAGATAAGTAACATAAGACGTACTAAATAGTATGTTCTAAAACAACATTTTTAAGTCCTGGAATACATTGCATTGTTCCTGTTAAGCAAGTAATTGTTATATTATAACAACTGACGTAAGGGGAAGATAAAGTCCTTTCATACTATAGTAAATAAAGGCATGTTTTGTGGTTTTATTCTTGCTATAATTTGCAGCTCATACGTAATATTGTTATATATATATATTGTTGCTTTCTTGAATCTAATAATGTCAGACCTGCTCACAGCTTTGTAGTGCTTCCAGAAGCAGTTGCATCATATCAATTTTAGCAGCAACAGAAAAGCTTCATCAATTTCAATGTAGAGGACCTTTAAGATGTTTTTTCACACTTCAGTTTATATTAATACTGATATAATATAGCTGATGCTGCTTATTGTTCATGGTCTTATTTTCAGCCCAGCCTGTGTTACAGTTTCTTTCACCTTTCTTTCACTAATAAACTGGACAGATCAGAGCTGCTGCAGTCCATGCAAGAGTTATTGAGGCCTCATTAGTGAAGCTGCTAAAATGCTTCCTGATAGAATGTTTTTAATGTTAAATTATTGATACAGATTGTATAAATGTACTGCACCTTGATGTAAACTGGAAGGCAACAGTGAGGGCAGCATTGTTCTGAAAATGTGACTGGGTGGACCAGTCTTTTGCTTGATTAACAGTTGAATAACTAGAAGATTTTTTAAAAAATGTGTTGTTTTCCTGTTTTCAAATAAAAATAAACAAAAATTAAATATTTTGAGATCTTTATTTGTAAAAGTAAGAAATTTGTAAAAATATTTAAACTTCAGTTGCAAGTCCCTGACTTAAATATGGGATTTTTCATATTTTAATGTTTTATTGCCAGTAGATGGTACTATAGAGCATTATCTGAACAACACACAGTTATTACTAGAGGTTACTTCTGAATATGAGAATAAAAACATGAGTTTACAGTTACAGAAAAAAAACTTTTTTAACTTCAAATAATGCACCATACTGTATAAACAACACACTAAATGCTTCACCCTACAGTCATAAAAATAAATAACATGTCAGGATGTCATTCAGATCTCTTGTGTATACTCAAATAATTTTTAATGGTTTTACGTCTACTTACACCTTTTCATAAGATCTATTAACAATATCAGATCTCTAGTATAGTCAGACTTATTATACTGTATATTGTTGTGTAACATAATATTTTACATCATCCAAGAGATTCTGTGCTCAGACAAGCCAATATTCAGCCCCCTTTAGTTCAACAAAGTTATTGAACATCAATACATTAAAAGAAGACAAAGAGCAATTTTACACTTTTAGTGTCTAGTGTACAGTACTTTCTCTCATTGGAAAGTTTCACCTGGAAGCCTTAGGTTAATCTTCCACCAGCACTTTACAGCAAAACGTTACAAAGATGTACAATACTTAAAGTGCATCTGGTATTTAGAACTGCATGATTTTTCCATTGCTGTCTTTTGATAAAATAAGAACAAAATCATTATAGGTGTGATCATTTAATATTAAAATATTGTTTTTTACAGGACCAGTCCATCCACCCCACCCTCTATCCATTTTCTAACTGCTCTATCCAATAGAGAGTCACAGAGGAGCCAAAGCCTCTCTTTTTTGTATAAAACTAAACTGAAACTAAAAGGTAAAATAAAATCAATCTAAATGACTTGTGTTATTTCTTTCAAGTCATTTATAGTATTTTTCAAATGGCATTTGGCAGAGGTTTCCAGCCCTTGTCCTGGAAAGCTACAACCCTGTACATTTTAAAATTGTAAATTGAAAATTGAAAATTGTTGGTTTCTAAATGCTTAGGAGCACTTGTGAGTTAATTGGGTCAGTTACCTATGTATCAGGTATGGGTCCCTGTAGTCCTTGAGAGCTACTGGATTTAGGTATTTGCATTTAAAATGGTCTCTAAAAGACTTAATTGAACAGCTCATCACAAAAATGTCCTCCATACTTAAGGGTGACTGTTACAATGTGCTGGGTTATATCTCTGCAGGACTAGTTTTGGTCACCCCTAATTTACGGCATTATTTTTGGTGATTAGAACGTTTTAGTACATAGGACTACTGCTCTACACCTATACTCTCAAATAAATGTAATTGTGTTACATTTGTAGATAAGCTAAAACTAGAATGGTTCTGAAATACTCAGGCAGTGATGAAGGGAACTTAAAAGGTCCTAATCTTTTCCTGGCAGATGTTTTGGAAATGAAGTTCAATGTAAACAAGTGTGATGGATTGCACTCAAGCCAAAGGAAAGTGCATGATAAAAATCGGAAGAGAGGCATTGAAATTGAAGGGGATAATCTACGAGAACGACTTAGGTATTTTCGTTGACACATAACTGTCCTCTGTCTTACAAAAATACACTGATTTTCCGGAAAGCATTCAAAACACATTAGCCAGAAACAAATTCTGGAAGGAAAGGTCAGTCAAATACAGTATAGACTACAATAACTCAATCTCTTTAGCCTCTCTAATATAACTTGGAATTCCTTCATCTTTACAAGAAAATGAGGTAGAACAACAGCTTTCAGCTCAAAAAAGACAGGTGCACCTGAAGAGCACAATTGTAAGACGAGTGGGCATTTGATTACAAAAAGAAAAAAGGCAGAATATCTTTACACCTGAGACTCATTTGGGTACTTGGTCAAGAACCATAGGTCCTGAAATCAATAGGCTATCAACAACCGAACAAGAATAATGCCTTCTCTTGTTTGTTTAACAGTATTGCGTTGGACAATTTAAGGGACCCAAATTGTGCAAGTAGTCCCTTGACAGCATTTCTTGTAAATTGTTTACTCCACTGTCAGTTATGCTTGGAAATTGTAGTTCATTATTTGCTGACCTTAAGTTACCAATTATTTGGCTAGGATTCTGAAATCTACTGTTACTTATTCTGAACAAGATTAATGTGTATTGGTTTAATCAAAATAAGAAAAAAGAAAACTGTTTTGTTTATGATTTCATTCTTAATATATGTATGGCATTTTTTTACTTTAAAGCCTTTGCAATTTCAGAAACTATACAGCAAAATCTTTATGTATTATGTTTGCCAAACCATTCAGAAACATAAAAAAATATGTTTATGGTCTTATTGGAAATGTGTAAGCAGACCATAAAATGTTATGTCTGCACACAATTTATACTGTATATTGTATGTGCAACATTTCCTTTTGCCATCAACTTTTTCATGTTGCCTACTTATGTATTACTGTGTTGATAATTAACAAGAGTTTCTAATAATGGCTTCTATTTTTGTTTTAACTCCATCAGATGCAATCCCATTTTAGGAGTAACTCAAAAAATCACTGAATCACCCTAGTTTTTAAAATATACAGTAAATACCCACTGCCATTTTACTATGCTAAAACTGGGGGGAAGTGTTAAATAGTTGCTATGACTATGAACGCATATCTGGAAGGTTATAGATGAAAGGTTTCACTGCAGACACTGCTGTTGTACTGTTCAGCAAAAGCACTTTAGCTCTAGTACTCCAGTCTTCTCAGCTGTATAAATGGATACCAGAATCTCTGGATTAACACTGTTCGATTAGAAAGACACCCATAGAGTTAAATTCCACAAAAACTGGGATAGTCTTCAGCTCTGATGAGCAGCTAGACTGGAGTAGACTGCTGCTAAACAAGAAAGACAGAATACTGTATATTAAAAATCTTAAATGATTTTAAACAACAGAAAAAAAGTTATCAATTGCAAATCTCAATGATTAATGACACATGAAAAAAATAAGGATATTTAAATCATTCAATTTTGGTGCTTCTAATGACATTGCAATGTAATTCTTCCTGAGTATGCATTGGCTGTTTTCAGACACCAATAATGACTTTCAGTCTTAAATGAGACACAGAAGGCAGCACTGGATAAACTGGATAAATGTACAGTATATATTCTTTATTTTTTTCTCTTTTTAAATGTTTTGAATATGACTAATCATTAAAGGTCATTTCTATTATATTGTCTATAAGGAATAAAAATCTAAATGAATCAATACTGCAAAAGATGAAAATTGTGTTCTCAATTGAACATGATGTGATAAAAAGGCTCAGTACTTTTATCCTGAAATTATATTTTATTCACAAAAGAAATCTCCTTCACTAAAAGCTGTCCCAAAAAAAAAAGCAAAGCTTCTGATAGTTACAGTGTGTCTGAGGGATGTGCTTTAGGACCCAGAGGAACCCTGATTCTGAGGCACAGAGAGTGTGTGTACTTAAAAAAAGAAAGGCAGGCACGCACAGTGTGTGACAGTCACTGCCATACACAGCACTGGACAGAGAGAGAGAGCATCATCAGATATCATCCATTCCAAATCAATCTGCTTCTGAAAAACAATAAGCAGACGCACTACGAGCCACCAGCAGCACTGCTCTGATCTTGTCCAGCTCAGACTTATGGAAAAACAAGGCTGCATTTAACACAGAATTGAGAATCTGGTTTCAACACAGTCACATCATCCACTAAGAGGACCTCAGCGAAACGGAGTCGGCTCTCTTCTTTTTTTAGAAGAAATTCAAGGAGACTATGTGGCATTATTGAATGACTAGAAATAAGGGAAAAGTGCAATGCTACAGTTTTTGAGTGACATGTTTTTTTCTATATATGAGCTAGAGATGTGACGAACATAAAGACTGAATTTAATTGGCTTTTTTCTACCTCAAACACCTTTTACAGAAGAGAGAAAAGAAAAAAAAGGACAATAAAGAACATTTTATTGACAAATCTCCATTTAGGAAGATTTATTCCAAATTCACCTGCTCTGTCTTGATTGAACTTTTTAAAGCTGTACCGAAGTAAGACCGACCCAAACCCAATATTTTAAATATTGTGGGACTGATTTCCGGTCAGAATGTTTTGCCTCCTTACCCATATCTTGTTTGATTTCTCCTCTTGTCTTCAAATAATTAATTACAATTAATTACAAGAAAAATGAATTATAAGAAAAATGTTTTCCACTAAAGAGGCACCAAAGACCCTTTTGAACTTTCCTGAAGAGGACATGTGAGAGGAGGAAAAAACTCCTTATACTACAAAAGAAAATACAGGCACATTAGAGACGTTCATAATGACAACCTAACACCTGAAGGTCAGTGTCCATCACCATTGAATTTGAGGTGAGACATTTACTTTTTATCATTGTACATTTATCTTAAATATTACAGTTTTACTTAATTGTTGAATGTAGGAAGTCTTTTGGTTTGTGACCTCAACAAAATGCTAAATAGGTTGATTGCCAGGAGTTGCATGTACAGTATAACAGGAGTCAATGGTACTGTATGTACAGTAATGCAACTTAAAGACATCTTATAGACATTTGTAGTCCTCTGAGCAATGATGAACAAAACATATTTTAGTATGCTCCTCATCCCAAAGATTTTTAAAAGGAAATTAGCCAAAGTGACCAAAATATAAACATAATTGTCTCATCGGATTTAAGATAAAGGTTCTAAAACAGTAAGGGTGAAGCTGTGTAAGTGCTGTCAATATGAGACTAATAACCAAACAAACATGTTTAAGTATTAAAAATACAATTCAAGTTCTTAATTTTTGACCTCTAGTAATTTGCATTTACTAAATTTGTCTAATAATTTAACTAAAAACGTTATTTAATCATTTCTCTCAACCAGAAATGTACTTACCTTGGTAGCAACGTACAGTAATTCTAAGTTTTATGTAGAATTTATGTGTGCACATGTGCAGGGAGTGCCTTCTACAACAAAATTTGTTCTTGACTTTCTGCTTATTATTAAAAAAGTATTTTAATAACCCTTAATAAAATATTATTAAGAAGACTACCTTTGCTTGAAACCTTGATCATATAAATTTAAGAAATTAATCATTTTTGTTGTTTTTTTAGTAACTGAAGAAATTGTCTATACAACACCATACTATGCACACAGGAATGCCCAAATTCCAAAACCATCTTCATCTAAAACAATCAGTATTTAAAAAAATCAAGTTTAACCAATTATCTGCAGATTTTCTTTGAAGACCAAATTATATTATAAAGTTAATAAAAATAAATTTACAGCTATTCCTTATTGATAATATTTGTTCATGTTTGAACCAGTTTTTGTCATCCTCTGGGAATAACAAGGTACTGTATATGTAGAACAGAGGTCACACATTCACCAAATAGTGTTCACAAAACACAACAGACAACACAAGTGTTTCCCGCTTGGATGAGTCAGGTAAGGGAGCAAGGACAACTAAAGTTAGAACTGAGCATTTGTTTTTAGTATCACACGTGACTTTTCTTGATCTTAAATGCGATCGATTCACAGAAGGTGAACAACCGTTAGGCTGAAAACAATATTATTGTCAAGGTGTGTGATCACTGGGCTAGTACACATAGTACACTCAGGGGATACAAAAAACAACAAAAATAAAATGAAAGGAACATGATTTATTTATTAAACCTAGGAAGCCTTTGCAATTAAATTCTTGTTTCGTTGCCAATAGTTTGTGATCTCTGTGCCAACACTGGCATTTGAGGAAATACAGACAGTTTAAGATCTTGAATTTTTCATTGCACACATTCATTGCTTATTCTGTAAACGTCTCCTGCACATACAGTATTGGTCGCAGAGTGCAGCAGTAGTTAGTTTTGTTTCCTAGCAGAGCTGGGGCTCTTAATTTTAATTCACAGGCTGCTGTCGGCATTGAATTTTTATCCTTTATCTGTGTGTGCGTCTATGTGTGCTCCTTGTGATGGACTAGTGTCCCATCCAGTTTGTATCGTGCCTTGTGCCCGTTGCTGGCTGGAATAGGCTCAGTCCTCCCTGCAACCCTCTTCCCAATCCTCGTCCTGGTGACCCTCACATCTGCTGGTCTTTATTCCATCCCACCTTAATTAGAGAACTGAAGCCTTACTTGATCTAAGAAGTTGCTTCTATTGGATATTTGCATTTTGTTTCTAGTCTCAAGGGTGGGATTTTATTTCACTTCCAAAATGCAACAATTAAAACTCTAACATGTTTTGACTTGGGAACAAACAGTTCAAAATAATCTTCTCATTAGGTCAATGAAGGGTTTGATTGTGTAACTGAGGACTCGGCTGTAATAAAAACCAACAGTTGAGTGGTCACCAGGACCAGAATGGAAACCATTGCTATATAAGATAAATGGTCAGAAGATGGATGGGTGGACATACAGTTTTTTACAGAATGTTGGAGAATATGCCTAACAGTGGGTCAGTCCATGTCAAATGGCTGTGAAAACTGTAATGTCATATAATATCATGTTACTAGATGTTCGTAGAAGTCTGTGGAGATATGGGACCACTCACCTAGCACATTTAGTGTTGGTATTTTTTGTCTTCTAAGAGCTGCCTGGAAACCTTAGAGGCTATTTGAATTTGCCTTTAGCAATGCACCAGTGTGTCAATAAACATACTGTAACTCCTGTAATGTTACTTACTGTACAGTACATCAACCTTCTTTCTCCCAAAGAGACAAAGGGCCCTAGTTTGCTGGCTCTGCCATCAGGGGTCATGGGACAGGCCACACCTTGGGTCTTACATAAATCATTTACTGGGAAAGGTCATGCCCTACACACCATGTCCACATGTGAGTTACCCATGCAACAGCAGAATAGCAGAACTGTTAATGTAAAAAGAAAAACTGGTTAACAAATACAGACTGTAAAGTCAGACTGTTCTAATAGAACTGGAAGCTTTAGATCTGGTCTGCCCTGTAGAACATATTCACATCTCCTCTAGCAAGAACATAGTAATATTCACACCTTTACACAGTGACCTTGAGAAAACCGGAAGAGAAAATAATACACAAAAGCTTATCTGGGGTTTTTAAGGACACAGGTACAGTGTAGAATGATTGCTGTTGTGACACCTTAGGAATTGGGAATTGATTTTTATGTTTAAAAAAAAAATCAAAGTAATGAACTCTTATTCAGAAAACAAGGTAAATTAACAGAACCCCTAACATAAATTTTGATTAACTCAAAAAGTGTAGAGGTACTACTGTATATATTTAGCCTTATCTCATTTATTAATGAAATACTCAGTTTACATAATTACATAATTTCTCTTGATTTACCTTTATTAATAATCATTTTTATTTAAATTTTGAATTAAGTAGGCAATTTGTAGCATATAAATAACAGATGATTTTGGTCCAGATTGTTGAATCATGTTTGGCCTTAATCATGGCTTATTCGTCCAGTGTGTCAGAACAGTGAAACCTTACAAAATCTGTCTTTCCTTTCAGCCAAGCATATATGACACTTAAAATAACATTTTAAGATTGAAGCTTGCTTGCCTTTTTAATACTGAATTTTCTATAACATTGATATTTGCTGTTTGTTTTCCTTTAGTTATTATTTTGACACCATATACTGTACAGTCATTCTGTAATTCCATACTTTCTTGTAAACTACCATACCCTTATCAGATAATACAACTATCAGATAGTTGTGTCATAATAATTACACTATTAAAATAAAATAATGAAATAGTCAGCTCAAAATAATAAAAACTCAAACTCTTTCCATTTGCCAATCCTGCAATGTTTTATGGAAACGTTATCGAAAAAGCAAACCAGAGAACAACTTTGGATTCAATATCATTACATAGTGAAATATTAATAAGTAAATATTCAATTGCCTTTGTGTGTTGCTTTACATTTTGAAAACCTGTGATAACACTAAAAAAAAGCACAGTTGCTTTCATTGCCTTCCGATCACTGTTAATCTATTAGTGATTTAAATTGGCCTTAAATTTGTCAAATGTCTTCAAAATATCTATACTTCTGGCAACACATTCAAACCGAAAATGATGTTATAAAAATTAAAACAACCTTACATAATATTGAAGGATACTTCTGCTTACAGCAGCCACATGCCCTCTGCAGTTCTTATTAGCAAACACAGCAAAGGCAGTTCAAAATGTCAGCAGAAACAATGTCAGAGGAATACTGCTCAAAATGAAAACAGCAATCCAAAAACACCCTACAGAAAAAGATGGCTAAAAAACAAAAATGAAGGCGATTTTATTTCAAAATACTATACCTCCTAGAGGAGGTATGGGTTCGTCAATATGAGTTTTCATCTGTTTCTTAAACAAGCATAAGCTGGTAGGGGTTGATTGGGATAGGGTTAGAAGAATAAGGTTCAGTTCTGCTTGTACAAATTTGTGTGTAGGTGTCCATGCACAGAGAGCTAGCTGTTGTTATACAAGGCAAGTTGAACAATCCACGAACCACTCATGAGGGGATCTGCTGTATTTATGATGAAACAGAGGTGAGTTCACTGTCCAATGTACAGTATTACTAAAGCGAGTAATTTCTTTTCTCTTTTGGATTACTACAAAAGTAATAAATGTAGTTTTTTTTTGTATTACTACAAAAGATAACTTTCCAAAGTCAAAATGGTGGCGTTCCTAATTCCAAGCACTTCAGAGTTTAGCCATCACGATTCCTAGTTCCACTGTCAAGATGAACAGCTGCGTATTAGCATGCCTTGTGTCCTGATTTACATGAGCATTTCATAGTGAAAATTGCTTAAGATTGCCAGTGATAGCCAATAGGACTTTCAATACACAGGGAACAGGGAATCATAAAAATGAGCTGGAAATTGAAATGATAGGCTATCAACTTTCATATAGCCAGGTCATTCAAAGTATCCAGCATTCTTAATGCTTCTTATAATTAATGCACTATTTTACACGATTTCACACTTTTTACACAGTCAAATGAAGATTCAGTGTCAGTAATCACTGAAGGTCTGATTGAGAGAAGTGGTCTTCCCACAAATTTGCTTTTGATGAAAGGCATTCAGTGCAGGGTGAAACAAGGATTATAAAAAAGAATCAGCGATACATACTTATTGCAGCTGATTGCTGAGAGACAAGTAAAATAAAGAAAAAGACAGGTTGGAAATGATCCTTCATCAAACAAAAGGATGCAAGAATTATGCTCATTTTAAAAGGTGTAATGAAAGATAATAATCAAGGAGCTGAGTAAAACATACTGAAAATACACAGTTGTGAGGCACTAATATTAAGCTATGGAAACCTACATTATATTGCTTGTCAATACAGGTCAGCTTATCTTTTATGATCTGTACAGTGACTAGAGGCATGTCAAGGTGTTGGTTGCTATGTTGAGAACATTCTTCTCATATCAAAATATTAGGCGCCACAATGTGACAGAAAATATTGGCATTATTCAGCCTTAAATCCTAAAATGTGAAGATGTTATATCACAAAGATAAGTTATTTGTGGTATGCTTGCTAGAATTTTTTAAGTTTACCCTGTGTAGCAGTGTAACCTTGTTCTTGGCAATAAAAAAAGAGAAAAAATATGCAGTACCACGGCCAAACGAGATCTTTAATAAGGATGTTGAACATCCTTATTAACAGTAATAATAATAATAAAAAACAGTAACATACATTTTGTATTAGAATCTTTCTCGGAGCGTTTGGCACATGTACGTATTTGCCTTTCCTTGATGGCACTGTGGAACTGTGCCTAAAGTGGCATGGTGCACAAGTTAATCTTTTGGTGTTCCAACTGACAGGATTTGGGCTGAGTTGTTCCAGACAGGATATGTTTTTGTGTAAAAGTGGAGCGTGTTGTATTTGCAAATTTAATACTTTGCTTTACATTGCAGCAGTTAAAAGTAAAGCATTTTAGAAGGGTGACAATAATAATAGTTCACCTCTGGCCTTTTTTGTATATTTCATCACTGGTCTTTTGCCTTAATCCATGTTGCATTTTTGTCTTGTGGAGATCCATGTAAATAAACAATTAAGGACAGCACTAGCATTCATTAGAATGCATTGCAGCTATTGGGGGCATTTTAAACCTTTTTTAATGAAAGAAAGAGTTAAGCTACATCTAATGTAGATTATGGCTTTGGGGCCATTAACAAATCCAACAGGACAATAAAGCTTTTATTTGCAAAACACACTAAAATCCTACGTTTGAATTTTTTTAAATATGATTCCTGAATATCACGTGCAAATATATTTTTGCTACATACAATCCCTGAAAAATTATCCTGTAAGATATTTGAAGATTTTATGAGAATTAATTAACCATAGTACAGATTCACAAATCCTATACACCAGCAAATAGCACAGCTTAAGAATTGTGGTCAGATGTATCTCATAGTTTTGATAGATTTATTATCCATTGAAAACATTGTAAAAAATGTTAGCGTGCTGTGCATTGCCTTACCTGGGCAGCCAAAAACCCATTTAACCCTTCAGCACTGTGGGTCTAAGATTACTGTATGTTGCTGTCTTTTTTCCAAATGTTTCCAGAGGTTTTTCCTTCTTCCTGTAGAACACATTGATATATATATTTTGTATTTCCCATTCTCACTTGTTTTTAATAGCCTGAAAACCAATAGGGAATGCAATACTCACCTGCATAATACACCTCCTCTGAAAGATGACATAGGCCTTGCTTCGCAGCACATTAGCATCTATTTTTCACCTATATTGCCGTCCATCCAAACTGTGGCTTCTTAATGTAGTACAGAGCTATATAACTAGGAAAGAAAAGAAAAGGGCATGCTGTCATCACAAGTAATAAATGTATTAAGTCCAAACTGAGACTTTGATGGACCTTTTATTACACAGGAAAGCTGCTCTCTTACATACATTAGTAGGAGCTAAACCATAGGTTTATCTACTGAAAGGGTCTGTTGTTATTGAAAACCAATATCAACATCAAAATCTATACTACAGCTACTTGACAGCTGATGGTAAGCTTATAAACTAGGCTGTTCTTATGCATCTTATGTTCTTGTAATGGAAATTTCATCTGGCAAGGAAAGAGCTGGCTGAAAAGACCAGTGATCCTTGGTCACAAGGGCATGCTAATTAAGCTGTACATCAGCAATCCCCTGCTTGCTTTCATTTTACTTGTATTAAGTCATAATCATGGTTGTTATAAATCATGATTGTTCATGTAGATACAGTAAATACAGCAGCACGTTACATGGTTTTACTTTTCTACTAGTCTTAGACGAAAAAAAATCATTAATATATGGTGTCATTTCTAATTTAGTTTCATCCAGTTACGTCCAGTTACAGATTAAACTACATCATCAAGGATAACAGATGAAATAAGATTTTTCTACTTTTTTTCCATATAGAAAATAATCTTGCTGGACCAAAAGAAAAATAAATAGCTCCAGAACATTAAATAGGTTACTTTTTTGAATTATTCCGTGTTCCAATTAATGGCTAGAGACAAATGCACTTTAAAAAATGCTGAATATACTGTATAGTATGCACGACCTGAAATTGTGACTTTCTGGTTTAATCTCTTAGGAGCTCTTGCAAACTCTTACAATTGCAGAATCTTTGGTAAGTGGGATTCTTCCTTCTTCTTTTTGTGCTGTTACAAAAAAAAAATCTTAGAAATGTTAAAATATCCTTTTTTTATTTTGCAGGACACAGATTTTATATCAAGATATTTTCTAAAAAAGGTCACGCCAAGTGGAACTAGTTCAGAAGGAAACAGAAACCCTAGAATGGGGCAGTTAAGTATGCTTCTTGAAAAGCTCTCTTTATGAACTATGGAGGTCTTAGGTCAAATGTTGAACCCGATGACAAATAACACAGCAACAAATGACTCTTCTAGTCACGTGAAGCCTATTTCTACACCTGCAAGCACAGATCTAGGAGTTTTTCCCAACGTACAAACCAATTTCAAAAACCTGCTTGGGATTTTCTTTATGGTGTCACTGAACATTGTTGCGCTACTGGCCAATACAGCTGTAATAGTGGTGATCATCAAAGCCCCACATTTGAGGAAGTTTGGATTTGTCTGTCATCTGTGCATTGTGGACCTTCTCTCTGCTGTATTCTTAATGCCCCTGGGCATTGTCTCCAGCTCCCCCTTTTTTGATATGGTTGTGTTCAGTGTGTTGGAATGCCAGGTTTATATTTTCCTTAATATCTGCCTTATTTGTGCCTCAATATTTACCATAACAGCCATTAGCATTGAAAGGTATTATTACATAGTACATCCCATGAGGTATGAGGTCAAAATGACCCTCAGCCTAGCTATAGCAGTGATGATTTTCATCTGGGTTAAGTCGATTTTATTAGCATTCATTCCCTTGCTGGGGTGGTCCATGGACAGTACTCAGACCTCAACAAATGCTGCCCATTGCTCTTTATACTGGAACCACAGCAGCTACAAAAAGATCTTTGTCATTATCTTCAGCATCCTCTGCTTTTTCCTCCCTGCCATTGTCATCTTCACTGTGTATTGTAATGTCTACAAAGTGGCCAGGATTGCCGCTCTGCAACATGGACCCATTCCCACGTGGGCCACTAGTCCGAAAAGACGCTCCGACTCGATCAACAGCCAGACAACAATCATCACCACCAGAAACCTCCCCCAAAGGCTTTCCCCTGAGAGAATCTTTGGAGGGAGCAAAGCAGCGTTTACTCTGATTATCATCGTGGGCCAGTTTCTTCTCTGCTGGCTGCCTTACTTTTCATTTCACCTGCAATTATCAGGCAACAAAGCACTCAAAAGCCCAGGAGACATGGAGATTGTGGTCACTTGGCTCGCCTATTCCTCTTTCGCCATCAACCCCTTCTTCTACGGACTTCTGAACCGGCAGATCAGAGAGGAGCTGTGCAAGCTCAGAAGGTGTTACATGACGAGGCCCACAGAAGTTGGCGTGTCTAGCCACGATGGCTCCCTTCAGGAGAACTTCCTTCAGTTTTTACAAAGGACCAGCTGCACAGTGGAAACCCGCTCCAGTTACATCAATTCCAGCCCCAGAAACACTCTAGACCAGACTATACAAGGATTCCGTATTCCTGGACAAATTCCCGAAGAGTTCAGCTGAGCAAAGAAAGGCCTTTTCATGCTGCCATTTTGTTGAAAATTTTTATTTATTTTTTAATAGTTTCAAATGGTTTAAAATGTGGCTTTGCCTCAGGGTTGTTGAACTCATCCTTATCCTAGAAAGTTTATTTCAACCATAGAATAACTTTTGAAACCAAATCTTACACCAGCTCACCTGGTTCTATTCAAAGTGATTTATTCTGAGAAGGTATGTTGGAGGCACATTTTCCATTTCAAAATAATAAGAATAAAGATGATCAGAAAAAGAAAGGTAGAATCAACTGTTTAACTCTACAATAAAATAGACTTTGTCATGAGTATGTATCAGGAGGAAAGTGTTAAAATCATAAAAAGGTCTTTTCTGCACAGCTAATTACTGCAAGGATTGTGTGGGAAGGTGTAATATATATTTTTTTTATTTGTTATGTACTGCTCTGCTGTTATAAAGCTGAGCAAATAACGCAAAAGACCATGCCGCAATCTGCTTCTCTGAATGAGAAATTTTTCAAGCATGCACTTTGCAGTAGTTGAGCTTTTTGAAGGGGATATTGTGTTTGAAGAGCTCTGTTGTAAAGGTTGGTGGAGAATCCACAATTCATTACATCTTGTCTGTATTCTCTAACAGTGAAACAAAAGTGAACACAACTTGTTAAAGCACAAAGCAAAGCACAAACATAGGTTAGTGTCTTTCTTTGGGCAACTTTCTCAGATTTTTCTCAAAACCTTTGCTGTTGAAAATAGCTGTTTTGCTTTTAATCAAATGCCTTTTCCCTAATTGTCTGTAAAGGAGCATTTTTTTGTGCATATACTGTTTTGAAGCAATGTAGAATACAACAGCAAAACACAATGTGCTGCTTTCAGCATTTGCACTTTTTCCTCTAATTATATGTCATTGTATTACTTCACTTTGGTTTTTAGATCCAAAGATATTGATTTTTTTTCTGTGCTTTAAAATATATCACTTAGAAGGAAACATTTCTTAATATAAAGCAAAAAATGTTTTGAATTTTGCTACTTGCTCTTAGTAGTTTGTACAGGGCCTATTTGTATGTGCATATGGCTTCTTATTTGTAAAAATAAAAAGATTATTGGAAAACATCAATGGGCTTCTTATTTCAAATTTACAGTAAGTGGACATTATTCCTTCAATGAAACAGTGGTTTCTATGTATCCAAGTTTAGGCGATGCTCACACTTTATGAACTTGGTTTAAGCTTCCAACTGCAATTACATACAGTGTATTTAGTAAGGAAATGGAGGCACAATGTTTTACCTCTCTAAGTCTTTATGATCAAGTTTAATGTGTTATAGTACTTTAAAAGATAATTCAAAGAGATACAGTACATTAAAATGTAACAAATAAATAATGGAACCGATATAATTTGTCATGTATCTAATGCCTCTCAATTTAATGTGTTTTTCCTTCATTGCCATAAAACGCAAACAGACCTAAATTACAGACATTGGTGATTTGATATTGGAAGCTGGGGATTACCCCAACGAGATATAATACAGATTTAAAAGTCTTTCAAGGTTTTAGACATTTGGGGAATACAAAAAATTAAAAATATAAATACCATGACCTTTGCTTTAGAACTGAATCTAGTGTTGAAGCAGTCTCATTTTAATAAATAATCTAAAGGAGTTCTAATACACCCCCTCCAAGCCATCTGTCTCAGTTGCCATGGGAATGCAATGAGACAGGAAGCTGATAACTTTCCTGTTGCTCACATAGCAACAAGGTGCTTTTAAGCAGGATCTTTAACTGCAGAGACAAAACAAGAAAAAAAAGTGAGTGGGTTGCTTTTGACATGCCTTAATAATGCATAGCTGATAGCCCCTGGCTGCCCAAAGATCTATAGCCTCCAATCAGTGCAACCGAATAATAGGAGGACCATCTCCAAACCAAGGAGATGAATATTTATTGTGACATAGTAAAAGACCTTGGAATGAAATTACTGTATAATTAAAATAACAACAAACAAAGATAGCATAGTATGTTTATGGACTTTATTATCTGCATGCTACAGTGATGCTAAGAGGAGCTAGAGGAAAGCATCCTTTGTAAATAGTGATAAGCTCTCAGATAGCACATTATCTACAATATTCTACTGTATTATGAAGTAAAATAAGTAAAAGCGGTTATATTGACACCATATACTGTAGCATTTCACGCTGCCAGACAGAAAATACCCAAATATGTCTGTTTTATTCAGACAGTTCAGTATTGAAAATTAAATGAAAAGCAATGTTCATCTTGTTCAGTGTTCTTTGATTTGAGCAAATTCTAGTACTTTACATTTTTTCTGTTGTCTTGTTTGGGTAGTATATCCTTTATGTATAGCTTTAACAGTATAGCAGGATGATAGTATAGTTTCATCATGGGTAGGAGCAGAACCCACAGATAAACTTGTAATTTCCTATCTTTTGGAAAAGAAAGCACGCTGAACATTCAATGTTTTATTCATTGTAATTATTTAGGCTGTTTTCAGTTAAGTTTATCTACTTTGTTCAGAGAAATGCCACTGTTAGTTGTCATAAGATGGAATGAAGCAGTTTAAGTAGGAATGGATTACTTGTAGTAGGGCAGTGTTGATGCATCAGCAGTATTCAGTGACTTGCATTTGTCAAGATAATTTGGCAGTGAAATTTTAACTTTGCAGTTTTTTAAAAAAGCATTTGTCATGCTGTAAATATATAATTTAGCTTTGTGAATGTATATATTCAAATTTTAACATTTAAATGTTGAATTACCTTTTGAGGTGATTTATTTCAGATGTGTCATCAATACTTTGCTGTGATATTTTGATATATTGTAACTGTCATTATGATTTTTATTGCTTAATTTTGATAGAATGACTTTTTACACAAATTCCCTTATTAGAGGTGCATTATACAGGGACAACTTAAATATGTACAGTAGTTTTATCAGTGCAGGAAAAGCACACAATTATTTAATTTTGAGTACTACTTAGTCATGTTCAAATCATAAAGGCTTCATGGATTGGAAATGCATATATATTTTAGCTCCATGTCTTTATGTCTATCATGCATTGCATGAAGACATACAGTACATAGCCTATAATACACACATCCAAGTGTTGAATTCATTTAGGAACACATGGGACCCATTAAAGAGACTTTCTCCATTACTACTTATTTCACTATAGATGGAGTATATTATGGAGAATAGGTTAAAATGAACCAACCACCCCTTTTAATTAGGGCATGTGAACATTTGCACAGCTGTTTCATTTTTTGGGTCAAGAGGAGTATTTAGTGCCCATTGAGTGATTACGGTTTCAGAACTGAGAAATAGGAGGGTGGATTCATGAATATTGTACACCTAAATCTGAAGACTGCTCAATCTATTTAAAGGTACACTTATTTGAAAATATGTAAAAATGTATGCTGAATAAGTCGGCTATATTGTTTCATTCACACTGTCATAGTGAGATGCACATTCTTTTGTCTGTCCATTAATTTGGTGTCATGGCAGCCTGAACTACTGTACTTCTCTCTCACATGCACACACTGTTGAAGCTTCTGATTTTTTGTTGAAATCTAAAGATTACAATACTTAGGTATGAAATTAAGCTCAATCATTTTACGTGATTTTGGATTAAGGGTTGTTTCCTTCTACTGATGTTGTAAGTCAATTGCTGGATTTTTCAGCATAAACAGTTCAAAACAAAAAACAAAAACAAAACAAAATGCATTGGATTCAGTTAAGCTTTTTTTCTAAGCTGTTTTACAAAGACCACAAACTTTCATCTATTAACATTAATACCAACAAAAGCTAAAAATATCTGTTTTGTCTGAGGTCTCACTACTTTCAGAGCGTTAGGTTTTTTTAGATGGAATGTTTGAGAAGTTAGAACTAAAGCATATTCAAATATCAGGATAACATGGTCTAAGCTTGTGTTTTTATATACTGAACGTATATACAGTATACTGTACATAAACAGAATGAGGCAAACTATCCTCAACTTGGCTGAAGTTCAGTCAGGTGAGCTTGTCTCATGTGAGACATACTGTAGTTATTGTAAAAGGTTTTAGGAATGTTAGAGCTGAAGGAAGCTGTAAATGTGAAATTAAAATAACCTGCAATACTATCAGTCAATGTAAATACAGGTAAAACAGCTACAACATTGAAAACTACAGCAGTTCTCCAATGGTTGAAGTGCATTGTGTCCAGACAGGGAAAATCTGGATAAGAACACCAGGTATTGATTTTTATTAATACAGTTGCCTAGAAATGCCAACCCCATTTAATCTAGTGCCATTCTTCTATCTAATTTAATTAACACAGCTCCTGGAAGAAGACTTTCTGTGGACCAGAGATGTGCCAGATGAATAGGCACTGTTTCAAAGGCAAGTGCTCATGTTTTAAGATAATCAGAATCTGCCTCTTCCACCTCTTCGATGGTTAATTAATGTACATTTACAGCTCACATAATGAAGCCTTAATCAAAGTGAAGATCCAGTTTATCAAACCCCTTTGTTGCTAAGGAAACATGCTTTGAAAACCACACCGCAACATGTGAGACTTTTGCGCTTCAAGCATCTGAAAAATTCATTACTTAGGTTACTGTACGTTTTAAAGAAAGACACCGATGTAAACTTGAATTTGGATGTGCTAAAGGGTTTATTGGATAATGCACATAGGGTGTTCTTTTTATTTATCACTTCATTGCTGTATAACCCTGGGAACACTGCAGGGGATGCAAACAGGAATTTCAAACTGCTCAAAGCAAAATGCATGCAAACAGTGCAGCTATATATCAAATCAGTCATGTCAGAGCAATTTTTGCAGTTTGAAAATTTGGGCACACAGAGATTTAAAAGCACTCTCTCCAATTTGGAACCCACAGTGGATAATAAACACACTTTCACAGCTATTGTCCCAACTCATGAGGAACCTATCATAACAATCCATTTCCAAGCCAATAATCCATTTCACAGGAGCCTATCCTTGTAAGAAAAGAGGGCAAGGTGGGAAACAACCTGGATGGTATGCCGGTCTGTTGCAGGGCCCACACAGACAAACGTGTACACTCTCACATCAGGGCCAAAGTTCCCAGAAGCCACTTAACCAACCAGCGAGTCTTTGGACTGTGGGAAGAAACCAGAGCGTCCGGAGGAAAGTCATACAAGCTCAGGGAGAACATACAGTACAAACGCCACACAGATAGCACCCCAGTTACAGAATTGAAACCAGGGTCCTAGCACTGCGAAATGGCAACGCCTACCACTTCACCACAGCACTACTCCTTTCATAACCAACTACCATTTTTCACCTGGAACATGCTGTATCTGAAGGCAATATGGTGTGGTGAAGAGCATAGTTCCAGGCTTCTGGGTTCAATTACAACTTATCTGTAGATAAGGTTTACCAGCTACTCTTATTGCCTCACAGGGGCACCCTGGCTGGCTCTCAGGCTTGGTCGCTCTAGGAACGTTTTGTACCCAACCTCAGTCAGCTAATAACATACCCAGATTTCGTCTAGAAAGACTATAGGGCTTAACCAGGGGGTCTAAATGAGTCCAGGCCTCTTGGTTGAGAGTCCTGTGGCCCATTTCTTCTTTTCTGTAGACAGATTGTGTTATTCACAATATGTGGTTGTTACTGTGTTACCTTGTTTTGGCACATAAGCTCTGTTTACATTATTGTAGTTGTTTCTTTGCCTCTTCATTTATTAACAGTCTCTGAGATAATCCCCCAACCCTTGTACTTTGTTTAAGTGGGAGCCGAAATAGTGTTTTCTTTAACATCTGTATAAGTTACATGAACTTTAAGGTTAAAGTCTAATTTTGTGTGATAAAGAAACCAGTGTCCTTTATACAGTAGGTGTCTAGTAATAATAATCCAGTCCAAACAACAATTTGAGAAGAATGTTTTAAGATTTAGCAATATATTTAATTCTATTCAAAATCAGTTATTTCTCACATACCTGTTTCGAAATCTGATGGCTTTCTATTGCATTGACATTTTATCTAGAGAACTTAAAAGGTCAGGTGTAGCAGGTACACCATTAATTGCCTCTTCATTATAATCATTCAATTGTAGGGGACCAGAAGACATCAGATGAAACAAATATTTATCTGTAATAGATCATTAAGGAAGGAGTAGACATAGGACATTACTGTAAATGTATAATAGAACAAAATTCCAAATGGAAATTATCATTAAAAAGTAAGTATAAGTTACACATGGCTTTATCACGATGAGTAGCAGTTCGAGCTGCAGCTCACAGTTTGACTCCAGTCTGAAAAATCCTCTGTGTGGTTTTTGCCTGTTGCCTATGGCTGTGTTTTTTATAGGTACTCTGGTTTTCTCACACGTTCCAAAAACATGTTGACTAGGTGAACTGGCAACTGGCAACTCTAAATTGCTCCTGTATGATGGTATGTCCTTTAATGGACTGGTATACTAACAAGGATGTGTTCTGCCTTGAGCCTATTGTCTGCTGATTTAGGAGCTGGTCAAACATGTTCCTGTATTGGACTGGGTTATTCTTGAAAATGGATAGAAAAATTGATTTTACATGACATTACAAACACAAAAGGCAGACACAGCAGGATATTTCAGCTTTTCTAAAGCAAAATCACTATACAATTCCAAATGTTGCCTTGTTTCTATTGATATATAGCGTTCTGTTACTATATTTATAGGAAAATCCATCTATTTATAAACACTAATGATGTTTAGACTTCACATTAGGAATCCTCATGTAGCCCAGTAGCAGGGGTTAAGTGGCTTCTGAAGCACATCTATGGTTAAAACTGAGAGACAGCAGGAGCAGCTTTGACTGAATTGTAAAAACTAAAAGAGACCCAGACTAATGAAAGACACAAGAAAGGAAGCTTTATCTTTGGCTTCAAACGATGAATTAAATAAATCCGTTTGTCTGTGAAAAGAGGCTATGCTTAACTGAAGTCATGTGATGTGATTATAGATTCATATTACAAGTGTCACATTATGATCAAAACATTGTGTGATATAAATAGAGTTTAAATGTGGTCAGGAATGTTGTGATGAAGATTAAAGGGCACTGATTAAACAAGGAGAAAGGCCTATTTGTCTGCATATCCTTATAAATGAATGCACTTGGACTGCAAATGGCAAACAGAGATTGTAAGATACCATTATATGCAGATGTGCTACCTTAACAAAACCAGACTTGCAGAAGATCTTAAGTAAACGCCATTAGAAGATTTTGGAGAACACCACAATTTTTACAATAAAATTTTAAAAAAAGGCTATTAGGTGCTTTAATTCAGCATTCAACATGTGCTTTTTACCTTTTTTTCGTTATATGATAATCTAGATTTTCAACCTGTAGCAATTGATTAATGCTTTCCAGGAATGGGAGTAGCAAATCTGTTCTTAAAAAAGGTTACATAGTTTTTCTTACATCTTTTGAGCAAGTACTAAATACTGCATAAGGGGGTTGAAATACCCCATAAGTTTTCTTATTGCACCTCCCATCTAAAAACACTTTGTCTATTATGTGTATGTGTCCATGCTCCCACAAAGAGCACTATCACCTTCAAAAGCAATTCTTACTCATTCCATCACTGATGCTAAAATGTCATTTTCTGCTTATCGGGAAATTTTAAAGTGTTTGACTGCTAATTTTGCTGGCTGACAGATTCTGAAACACGGAGTAATATTTTAGCAAATATATATGATTAATTCCATCAACAATGCAGATGAGAAGCAAGTTACAATTCCGTGTAGACTGCATATTATTCTTGAAATCTTGGATTAAATCTGGATCAAAACTGTTTGACATTTTGTAGAACATTGCAAGAGGTTTCTACATAAACTGGAAACTAGAAAATACACTATTTTTGAGGCAAGCATACTGCATACATTAAAAGGTAAGGTTAGCTGATTTTGGATTAGTTGTGGGGAGGGACAAGTTGGGCACACACCCTCATATCTGACATCTCAGAAGGAAAACATGGATACAAATAAACTAAGATTCTGTGTGGACAAATGATTTTGTTTTCAGTTTATTGTTAATATAAAATATTTTGTTGTTACTGCGATTTCATTAATGTAATGTATGCTAACGCTTTTATAGCTATATTAGCTGCCTCATTGTGCTGCACAGAATTATAGTATATTGTTAAAAAGGACACTTATCCATCTTAGAAACCAAGCAGAATTCACAGCCATCATAACAAGCAAATATGTATATACAGAAGAGGAAATGTGAAAGTGTGGGATAGTCCAAAAATTCTGAAATAGTATTAAGATCTAACATTATGAAGCTGAGGGGTTTGTACAGAATCAGGTCTTGTGCTTGCTGTAGTGCTTAGTGCAGGATAACAGAATCCTGCTGGGAAGACACATGACACCAGTAAGAGATGCTGTGCACTGCTGTTGCAATCAATTTAGACTTTGTTATTAATTTAGCTTCTGAGTTTCCTAACCACTTAAATGCCAGCTTAATATGAATCATTTAACCAGTATGTTCAAGCAGTACAAGATCTTTTTGTACACTTGTCTCTATCCAGACACAAGTTTCTTATGAAGTATTGAATCACTCATATGTTCCACAGTGGGAAAAGATTGAAAATGCAGATGTTTTTTTGTCACATCCCTCCTCCCGATGCATGTACTGTAACTCTCATTATTCTGTCTTCCAGGGGGGATCCTGTTCTACAATAATTAGATTCTCATCACGCTGATTAGCACAGGCCAGCAGGCACTGGTAATGACCTGTTTCTGCAAGGTTAGAGTGAGCTATCTCCTTACAGTGTGGTCAGGATTGAGGACTGTGTTTGGTGGGAGGTTCTGGTGAAGGGGAGGTTAATATAAAGGCCTATGGACTCCTTTACACTACAGTTGCATGCTAATAAACGGTTTGTATATTATCATTATACTAAGAAAGCAGTTGTGCTTGATGGCTATTCATGATTAACAGAAAATTAAAATTCAGGAGTCAAGCTTTTACTGAGTAATCGTTTGAGGAAATAAAGCAAGTCAATGTCAGGTGGATCAAGACAGGTGCAGGTGTGTCCAATGATTTCCAATGATTTCAGTGCCAATGTTATTTCACTTTCCTGCTCAGAAGCAGCCTGCCATCTGCCATTGCAATGCATTAATTAACATGCCAATGTCAACGTTTGTGGGTAAGAACAATGTACAGTATGTCATGAAAACTAGATTTTACCACTATTTTCCAGCAGGAAACCGGCAGGGTTTAGTCTGAATGCTGCGTTCTTCTTTCCTGGAAAAAATAACATCTTTGGTTCAGAAATGAGTTGCGCATTGAGTCTAATGCTGCTGCTTTCTGTGTGATAATACAGATGTTCTATTTAGATTTTAGATTTTGCTGAGTGTCATTTTATGTTATTCCAATAGATTCTTTCCAGGGAACTATCCCTCACTTTCTAGCTCCCCTCTTTCAATTGCTACTTATTGCGTAAATTAAAAATAAATGTTCTTTATTTTTCCATTGTGGGAAACTGCCTACTCCAGGGTAAATTATGTAGGTGGACAGTTCATCCAGAATGGAAAACTAGGCACTTTGTTTCCAATCAAGTGACTTACTGTTTGTGTTATGCTACAGATGGAGCCAAAAAGGCAGGAATATGGACTTGTATGTAATTGGACTTAGATTTAAGATAAGAACAGAGAGGTTATGAATTAATAGCATGGCTTGCACATTTACTTGGTCAGGATTTGCTAGCCCCAGGAAACTGATCTATCCACATTACCCAGACACAAGCTTAAGTACTGGCCTGACTGTTCTGAAAGCAGGCCCTCATGTTCATTACAAGGCAACACTTTGACACTTGTCAGAGCCAGCTTTCATATATTTTTTTAATTCAGTTATCCTGTTAAAAATAAAAGACACAACAAATTACATTGCATACATTAAATTTTTAAAGGAAGTTAAAATCAATTGGGAGGACATGAACTAGAAAGAGGAGAAAGCCGTAACATTCCACCCACTCTCTTTTGGAAATATCTGGTGAATGAATGTAGAATGTATTTAAAGTGTGAGGGGGCTCTTGGGTCATTTAGCTTAGTATCTTAATACTGTATGTGTGCTTCTGTTTAGATAGTGACATTAATTCCTGTGACCTTTTATAACTTGGCATTGGAACTACGTTTCCATGCAATATACAGTAGAAAATAGTTTTTCTCTTAATCCTGAGCAAAGATCAAGTGAGGAATTTGTATAATATTGCAGGTTTCAATTTTGAATTATGATCTTGGAGTAGAGGGGTAGTTAAATTGAAATGTGAAGACATTTTAGTACAGTATATTTCTATGCTGATTGAAAGTTCAATGCTCTCTTTAGATACAGGTAGCCAGGAAAGATTGCATCTCAAAAATTTTGAAGTAAAGAGGACATTTTGCATATCGTACTTACATTTTGAGAGACCTGATATTTCAAACACTTGAAAAATGAATGCCAATAGCAAAAATAGCATTATTCCTGCAAAATGTCATGGAAACCCAGGTGTATTCTGGATTCATAGAGTACAAGACAGGACTGCACCCTGGATGAGACATTACAGTCCATTTTGGGAAATAAGTAGACAAGTCTTACTAGTCCTTACCAGCATGACTTTGGAAGGTGGGAGAAAACCAGAGACCATGAAACAGATAGGAAATTGCAAATTCCACACATAAGGGGCCACAGACCAGAAGTGAATCCTGAACCTGATACATGTGAAGCTAACTGCCACACCACCCTGCTCCCCAAGTCGAAGCATGTTAATGAAAATTGTGATATGAAGACCAGAAGAGAGCACAATGATTATTAACATTGATAAAGGGAAACTAATGAAATCGGGATGGATGCAGATTGAATTTACACTGCTGAAAGTATAAAGAACAAACAGAAATAAGTGACATCTAGGTTGGAATTTCAGATGTTCACATTTACTTTTTACAAAGCATACAGACCTTTAGAAACCTAATTTCTTTTCAGCCTGTTGATCAAAAATAAATTGCCATGGAAACCCTATTTTTAGAAATTAACATTGATTGATTGTGTTATGTGGCTATTAAGTGAGAATTCTCTCATTACTTTTAAACGTAATTAGTCCAATATATGTGATCTAATGTATTGACATGCAAACCTTTAAATTGTTCTGCTGTGGTGATGTGTCAGGTGTAACATTCATCTTTAATCAAAAACATTTCCCACTAATGCATTTTGATAGTTAGTGAACAGGCTTTGTTGATAAAGAATTTCCGAGGGACCCTGAGCTGTGCTGTGTATGTCCCCTGCAACCCATGTCAACACTGAATGAACTTTCATCTAGTTTCTAGGTTTTCTGTAAATAAATAAAGAGAAACTGAATTGCTGTTTAAATTGATTAGGCTGTTACATGAAAGCGATAAAATGTTTTGTCTTTATATGTATACTTTCCCTATTGATTCATTGTTGAAAGACTTAGCACTTTCACAGTATGTGATTTCAATATTGATTGGCTATATTCCTCTCAGTAAACAGGTTTCATCTGGAATCCCAGCATTATAAAATATACAGCACCTACAGTAAAATACGACAGTCTCTCATCCAAGGACATCAATTTTATGTTAATATCCATCTAGCTAAGTGGGTTTTATGCTACCTCGTTTCAGGTTACCCAGGAGTTATTTTCTGAACGGATTATTTTCCCTAGCACATTTAAAAGGCACATTTTGCAGACTTTCAAGGCTGCCTTGAGCTATTAATAGCTTGTGGAGGCTGATCCGTTAATGGGTCCAAAGGTTGGGGAAAACAGATTTTTCTGAAAAGCACGTTGTGAAATCATTGGTAAGAGAGTTTGTCATCCTGAAAACAGCAGTAATGAACTGGCTTTCCACCTTGAGCAGCTTCAACAAAACAAAGGCCAGTGTTGAGCAAAACCAAGATTGCAAAAGCACGAGATTGGCTATTGCTAAAAAAAGAGCTCTGCGTATTTGAATGGTCCATCTCAAATTTCACTTTTATTTGCAAGTGCCAGAAAGGCTACAGGTGGACCAAAATATGTTTTACCATACATTTTTCCCCTCATGTCTGTACCTTTAAGTCTATGCCATTCAAAGGAGGATCAGGCAAAATATTTATCCATGTAGCATCCAGTGCTGTGTTTAAATCAGATTTAATTAAGCACTTGGGTTGTATTTCATTTGTGCATAAAAAGCTGAATTATAATAAAACAAGAAAATTAAAGGCTGTGAGAACCTACACAATGACCAGCAGAGGACACTGTAAACCTATGTACAGTATGTGTTAAACATGTATATATTATAGGATTAACTACCAACATCTCAATGCGCAAAATTCTAAAAGAAGATATAAAAGACTACTATATCAGCTGTATACTGGAAGGTAAGGAAGTAGGAGAACTCGAAGTGTCTTTGAAACAATCAGTTTGAGTTTAAAGCTTGTTTTTTTTAATGAATTAATTACAGCCTATGAGAAGCTGCTGTAGGAATGGAATTACTTAAAAGATGCAGTAACAAAGCTGCTATCCATGGTGCTGAAATATTAACTCAACGCCCATTCCTAACTCCTGCAAATGAAACCAAATAATTTAATTAACACTATCATTGAAAAGAAAATAGTTTCTCCATTGAAATGGTCAAGCAACAAGAAGTCATTTGACTTTGAACCTCTCAGTCGTAGTTACCAAAGCTTAATTTTTCAATAGCATTTTTCTCACCAGCATGAAGTTCTACTTTGACTGTCAATGAGTGTTTCTCCATGTACAGTAGATACATAATTTTTAATTGTTTCTGATGCCATCTGTAACCTTCAATATAATTCCAGGTGCTTTGCTACTGCAAATGTAAGGAGAAGGATTTGAGGTATATAAGAAAATGGTCTGTACATTATGAGTAAATGCATGATGCAAGGTTGCTAATGGTTCGACTAACTGCAAATTCTATCACCAATGTTGTACGTATAGAAATTGACTATAGTATTGACAAATCCTGTTAAGAATACTTTGTTTATATAGACCCATGAAATGTATGACCTGTATTTTGATACAACAGGTTTCACATTAGTCTGAATAATTTTGTTATCAGCATAGCAGGTAATGTACTGTACATTTACATAGTAAAATTTAGATTTAATGACATTGGCTTTGTGGACAGTAATGGATTAAGCAGTTTTATATTTAGAAAGTAAGATCCATTTTCCTGTAAATGTTGTGGTTTCTATTATAAAAGTTATTTTACTGGAAGGACAAAGTTTCAATTTGTTGTCATTCTGAAATTGTACAAAGGATCGCTGCTTTGTTTCTGAAACCTCCCTCACATTTATGCAACTCATTAACACGTTATTCTTTTCATTAGCACCTCAGCACACTACCCCATATTTAAATAGTGGAATGTATCACATTAGTACAAATAACCTGTTTATTGAGCTGCCAGTCAGTGTAACAATGTGAAAACTGCGCTTGTTAATGGCAGTTTGGAGATTCCTTCAAGGAGAAAGTCAGTGTCTTAATATATCCCTCAGACAACATTAACATCAAGCAGTTTCACACAACGAGGGCTTTTGGAGTGTCCACTTTGGAGGTTTACACAGCTAGATCCTAGTCTCTTGGCTTTTTTTCTGTTCTGTACAACTTTCCGTGATGATCAAAGTGGATCATACTGCAGAAACCAAGAGTGCTCTCGATGTGGTAGAGCAGCAAGCAGAGAATAATGTCCACTCAGCCCAACAAGACACAATTCCTGTGGTGGAGAGTCGAGACCCAAGAGGTGTAAATGCATACCTTAAGGTAACTGTAAATGAAAGTGACTAAAACAAATTGTTTGATGCTTAATTGGAGCTTAGTAGGAAAACATGTCTGAAGAAATGTTTTTAAGATTGTGGGTGAATGTTTGAAAGTTTGTTCTAAGCAGAAATGTCTATGGAGAAAAGCTTACTTTTTTAATGCTTTTCAGGAAACTGTTTAGCATTTTTGGTTTCCATATTGAATGCAGAAACTATTATACGGACAAGTGAAATTTAAATATTGGAATATAAGGTACAAAATGTTTAAAATTAAGTGCGCATACAGATTAAGGCAACTACAAGTCACAGAACTTATATATTCCCTAATGTGATCCAGTTTTTAAAAATGCAAGAAAAAAAACATTTAGAAGAAAGTATTTCATGGTCTCCTGCTCCTTTTGCTTGCTGTTACTGACCTCTAGAGGACATTTTTTGTTTTTTACTTTTTCATGTTTTTTAAAAAATTGTTTGACTTCTCAAAATGATCAACTTATCTGCTTTTCAGCTATAAGCTGAAATATTTGAAACAACAATTTATAAATGGTCTTTTTCTTGTACCAGGATCCTTCTTTTTATTTTTCTTCGGTCAATGAAGAATCCTTGAACTTCAGGACAAAAAGATAGTGTATTTTTAAAAAAAACAGTCTAATGACTAATGTAACAATTGTTTTTCCTATCTTAGGTTTCCTTCGAAGATGTGATTGCAGAACCAGACACAGTACATAGTTTTGACAAAGTATGGATTTGGAGCCATGCCCTGTTCGAAGTTTCAAGGCTTTGGTTTTACAGGATAATAACACTTGTCCTTGCTATCCCTGTGTCTTTAATCAGTGGAATACTTTTTGCTATATTAAGCTGCCTTCACATTTGGTACGTAGGGCTTGACATACCTCTTATTACTATGTACTGTACTAAATCATCTGCCCTCAATTTTTTAATGACAGTTTAATATAGTATTCGCATTTCACATGTCTCTAATAATTTTCTTGGCAGTCATTCAGAAATGCAAAAAAAGGGAGCGATTTAGAAGCAGACCATAATTCATGCTGTTGATTTTCAATTTCTTTAAAGCTGAATATCAACAGACAAATTGCAATCTAGCAGTTAAGTATGTGAAATACAGTATATTGAATAATACAGTATTAATATTAGTTAATTGTTACTTAGACTTCACTACGCCTTTATATAACTTGCCATTTTCTGATTTGTTTCAGAATGCGTTTTAAAATCTGTATTCTTAAAGTTCAACAAACCTATATGATATAATTGATATTATAACTGTATGAAGAGGGAAGAATGTGTGATGTACTGTATTTAACCTCCCAGTTTAGGAATACACAAAAAATGCATATTGTAAAGCTTTTAATTGCTCTTATAGTTATTTCGACAATTACGTTTTCCGCATTTTCATTCCAGGTGCGTCATGCCTTGTGTCCAAATCCTGCTGATCAACATGAGGTCCATACAGACCATCTGGGGATCAGTCCTGGACATTGCCATCTCCCCTTTCTTTAGGAGTATAGGGAGGTGTTTCAGTGCAATCGGTGTGCGTTTGGCTCATGACTGAAACGTCACGTTGGGTCAAACATCTAAGCTGGCATCATAAAGTATGGTAAAGAAAGGAATGGATGACCATGTAACTTGTCTTAATACACCACATTCCAGAAGTAAGTGGTCAAAATTGATGGGTATAGACCAGGAAGCACTGCAAAGTTCTACCCTTGTTGCATTTGGTACAAAAGCTGTTGTTTCAAGCAGCGTGAAAAGCAAACAAATTTAGCTACAGAAATGAAGTATGAAATATAGAAATCATATGAAAGAGTAAGGCTAGCTGATGACCCATAAAACTATCGGGAAATAAAATCTGTTGTTTTAAAGGGTTGTGCTGCTAACGACAGCAATAAAACAAAAATGTGAATTTAATGTGAAGACAGCCATGCTTCATTTGTCAAATTTGTCAAAATGGCACAAGATCAAAGGAGCACCCTTTCCTTGTAAAAATGCCAATGTTAATATTTACTCCAGACCTACAAAAAAACAATCATAAAATATACTTTCTCAAACCTTATGTATACACTTTTGGGACAATGGAGTACATTTTAGGCTTTCTGTTAATGACAGAATTTGTTAGATTGTTGTAGAATTCCTAGCAGATTTATTAGTACCAATAAGTAACAATTCATAGATGTTATTGTTTAGTCTTTACTCATACTGTATATACAAGGCTGCATTTTTGCGGCCTGTCTGATTTATCTTTTTGTTCTTTTGGGCTAAATTGTAATGTACTTTTTAATGATGCCTCCATTAATCGGAATGATTTTTAACATTATTCAGCCTAGTTTATTGATTATGATGAGGAATTATGCTGTGTTTGAAATGTATACCCTGAAGGAGTATGTTTGCATTCCTTATGAAAATGTATGAACAACCAAAGCCTGGAAACTTGCGAGGAATGACCTTCTCTGTGTAAAACAAAAGAACTACCAAAGTTTGTACTAACACAATTATAAAAAGGACCAGTACTATGATGCTATTGTGCTGAATTTATTAAATTGTTCATTTAAAAAAATGAAAACTCTGTTGTGGTAATATTTATGACTGCAACACATCAATTTTCAGTAAGCTTAGTATCCATCGGGATTGCGCTGAACTGAAGCCTAATCCAGCAGGCACAAGGCAGTAGGCAAAGTTACACTGTGGAAGGGACATCACTTAATCACAGGACACACACACAAGAGGTCCTTTACAGATGCCAATTAACCTATAGAGAATGGGTCTGGACTGTGGGAGGAAACCAAAGTACCCAGAGAAAACCCAGACAAACTTGAGGATGGACCATATTTGGGGGGAAGTGTCAGCTCCATGTCACACTACCACTTATTGATGCAGCATAAATGCATTGAAAAAAAAAACATGGATTATGGGTAATAGACAGTTCTTGTTTATACAGGTCTTAAAGATGCAGAATACAGCATGCTCAGATGAGACATTAAAAAGAGGTTTATTTTCTGCATTTAACTTGATTCATTGATAGCTCCTTTTACCATATAGGAGATATTTTATGTGTGACAGCACCTTAAATACTTATACAGTGCACCAACTATATATATTCCTTCCTGTATTACTTGGTTGAAATTTGAGACCAATTATTACACCATGTGCTTCAATCAATTAAGGTTAAAAACAACTTTATATCAAATGGGATCATTTCTCTTTTGCAAAGCATCATAGGAGATCATTAGAACTTATGAAAGATTATTTAAGGGGCATTCGTTTTGCTCCTTGGTTGCTTGTTTGGTAACTCAGCAGCTAAGGAAATCTAAAATATTATCCGGCTATTTCAGAAAACTGGGCCTAGAGTTTAAGGCTCAACAATCTGGCTTCAAAGCCATTTCCAGATATCTAAAACTTTTTATGTAAGGAAGAAATTACTTTTATCTGTCCTGAATGGTTTCACCCCATCATCCTTGTTTCACTACTGTGTGCAAAATAGTCCCTTGAGTTGATCCCATCTTTATCCCTTAGGTTTTTATACTGTACACTTGTATCGAATCTTCAAAACTGAAGAGATGTGGCCCCCTTGTTTGTCTTGTTGAGAAGGTAAATTAACTTACATTGACACCCAGATCAGTCACTAGTAATATGAAGACATGAACAATAGCATTGTTGAGATGTGCCTATAATATTAAAAAAATAAAATAAAAAAATTGCCACTTAAACTATCTTGGTTCTGAAATTAAAGTAATATCTAAAGTAAGTGTACTGATGAGCTATAGGGTTAATTGGTTCTTTTAAGAAATGCATTAACAAACTTTCAAATTACGCAAATAATGGAACTCTCATCAAACATAGGACTTAAATTACGCTTGCGATTTCAAACTAAATAAAATAACAGCTAGCTCTGCTTATCCTAAAACAGGTCTATTTTCACAGCAGACAAGGAAACTATTGACATTTAATGAAAGGGCTATTTCATGTGAGGTCTGAAGGTACTGCATATTGGAAACATCTGCTGTTTATGTCAAATCATGCATTTTATGGGGTGTGATTGGAATGAAACTGGGTGGAAAGAAAATAAAACACTTGCTTTTCAAAGCAGATGGAATAAAAACTAATTTCTGTCAAAATGGATGAAATTCTAGTTATTTCTTTCAGGATTGTTAGAAGAAACATTCTTTAGTTCTAAATGAGACAAAAAAAAAACATCACCCTAAGCTAAGGGATTTGTTGCTTGACTGTCTCGGATTTTGCTAGACAAATTCACCTGGGTGAGTTTGGTCCAGCTGAGTTAAGAAATGCTGGCCATTTAAAATGTGTGACCTCTCAGATGTCAACCTGAAATGTACAAAAGGGCCTTGACCAGAAAAATCATCCCCAACTCCATGTAGACATTTGCTCTTCAGCTAGGACTTCTGAGAAAACAGCATCTACTGTAAATCACTTTGTTGGCAAATTGGCATTAAAGTGGTTAGTGAGTTACTGTTAGTGTGGATAATCAGGTGTTAAATCTGAACTTATTTCTGTAAGAACCTTTGGGACTAGTTTCCATTTGTTGTGAACCAAAACAGTTTTGTTTTTAAGCACATGAATGGAGTTTATTTCACTAAAGTGAAACTCCCTTCGTCCTTCCTCCACCGAACACTATAAATACCAAATGTGATATCTCTCTCCCTCACTTGCGACTTTTACATCCCACCTCCACCCCAACTCCACCTCTGCAGCTGCCCTTTGGTTACCTTGGGGGGGTCCTGGCCTCCACGTCCTACGGCCAGGAGGTCGGCCCTCAGCCAAGCGGGTTAAGCCAAATGTTCACTCCACAATAGTTCGTTACGCTTCCATTTTGGGGCGTTGTCATTCCTCGTGAAATGGGTCATGACCCCCATCCCATTTCAGTGTTATTGCCTGGAACAGGGGGTAATGAACTTCTTTCTGTGCTATGACAAAACCTTTGAAACTCCCAAAACTTATTTCCATTTCACAAACCACAAACTGTGGGGAAAACACAAAAATGTACCTTTGCAAGCCTGTCCCAAAACTCTCAAATTCATTTTTCTTGCAAAATTAGATGATATAGCAATGGTTCTGGAGTTTTTGGTAGAGCAGGAAAATTGAGGATTTTGTTGACGGACTTTAAAAAAGTCCCATTTGCTATGAATTGTACTTAAGGACAGTCATCCAACAGTCACGCAAGACATCAGGACAAGGGGTGTTACCCTGAATGAAAAATGGTGTGCTGGTAGTGACCATCCATAAAAAGGATGACAAAACAGAACCAAGTTGCTGGAGTTCTTGCTTGATTAATTTGATAAGATTCATTAAACAAGCAAAAACATTAACTGACCTGCACTGAGCATGCACTATGGTATATATTGTTTTCAGAAAGCTTTAAATAACCTCTCTTAAAAGATTAATTATTAAATTGTAGGGGAAATGTATTCAAGATATTGTGTGCAATTAGTGGAGTACAACATGGATCTTTATTAGGTCCCACTACTCCTGGTCTTCCTAGTTTATATCAATGATCTAAATTAGTCTATATCTAGTAAACAAGTGAAATTACCAAAATAGAGGGACTATGAAAGTAATTGCATAATGACTTAGAGTGAGCTCAGGCCTGGGCTAAAGGTTATGCGTAACACAGACAGGGACAGAGTAGTATATGTACTGTAGGTAGCAAAGTAGTCCAGAATAAAAAAGCTACAGTAGCTAATGACAATTGAGACTTATTACAATCTCCAAATAACATACAGTAGGGCAAGCAATAACAATTACCTACATTTTAAAACATAAACAATTTGAACACACTATATATGAGGTTATATATTTTAAACATAGAACTTAAATCAAGGAAAGTTAGGTTAAAATTGTACAATGAGCTAGTAAGATCTCACTCAGAATATTGTGTACAATTACAAATAACACAATTTGGAATCAGTTCAGAAAACGGCAATGAAATTCCTGGGATAAAAGAATTTCCTACATACTGTAGGCAAAATGAATTAACCCTTTTGTTCTTGGACACAGACCAGTGTGAATGTTAAAAAACCTTAAAGGCAGTGACAGAGTCAACCCAATGGACTTATTTAGAAACAAAATCTAAAACTCAAACTGAAGGATACAAGTGAAAACTACTGGGAAGTGCTTTTAAAACTGACAAGTGAAAAGGCAGCACTTTTTTAAAGAAAGTGTTGAATAGGACCCTGGCTTTGTTTAGAACATACCGTAGCAGGATGAGATCTAGCTATTAGCTATTATCAACCATAAAGCTTCATCTTTATATACTGTAGGCTAAATGATTTGTAACATTAGGTTGAGTGCTGGAGTTCATACTTTAGTTCCAATATAGGCAGCATGAATCTTGCCAGGAAATCCCAGCCTGCAAACGTTAATTCCTTTGCTAAAGAACACAGAAGACACACTTAACATACAGATTAGATATATATTCTCATTGAGCAGGTATATTATGAGTCAAATGTTTCCATTTTAAAAGGAATTTTGCTGTGCATTAATCTGTCCATGGTTTCATCCAGTAAGTAGCGAGATTTTTTTTTAGAATAGCTTGCTTTCACAAAAGTTGTAGTGTATGTTTTAACTGTCAGAGGTGTGCATTTTATTTCCCATAACTGCTACTATACATCCTTTTAAAGTGGATCTACAACATTCCATATGGTAGGATTACAGTAAATTAATGTCCAAAATTCTATACAGCTGTTCTAATAAAAGGATGGACCATAGGACTCAGTTTACTGTAAGGATTAAATGGGGAATCACAGCCGCGTCTGACATGTCGCACCATCGTCTATTTTGGTCTCTCTCCTGGGAGCATGCTCTGTACAATTTTGCAGACTGCTGACAATATTTCTTTAATTAGGTCCTCCTACCCCCATGCATAGTTTAATCAGCATCTACAGTATGAACCCTTTAGAGATGGTTTAAATAAACCTTGGCATTCCTCAAATCTCAAAACTTAGCAGTCCCACATAATCATGGAATGATAAGTTGGAAGCAATCTAAGCGAGTCTTTGCAAATCTTTACTTTGAGTGATCGTATAGTATTCAATCATGTTTTAGATGGAATTGGTTACATATATTTGGCTGTCAAAGAGAAATCTAAAGTTAGGACACATCGAAAAAGCAGTTCAAGATTCCCCTCGCAATACACTGCTATCTATTACCTCAAGAAGTCTTCTTCCTAAGTTGTGCGCTGGGAACTGACATTTTCAAAACATAGCAAATCAGACCAGATAAAAATCAACCACATTAAAAAGGGATTTATTTATTTTAACGTAATTATTTGTTAACATGATATTCATGCATGCCATATCATGTGTAAGGTTAAATACATTTTCATTGCATTTGCTCTACGGAGAAATAGAAAGTCTATCTAAATTGTAAATTTATTATTATTAAATTTCTATTTACTGCTCGCTGGACAGGAAAAGCACAAATCTGCTGTTTAGGAGGAGCTAAGCATGAGTGGCAGTAATTTCTGGAATGCAGTGCAGTAGGCACAGTGAAGCCAAGCATGCCAGGCTCTGTAATCCTATGCTGGCAGAACATATGAGTTTATGTGCACTGTCTTATCAGAGAGAGATACTGTGAGGATTGATTTTTCAGCGATAAATAATACCTGTGCTTACAACAATATTTTTCTCATATGTTTTTAAGTTAAACCTGATGTTAAGTACTCTTATCCTAGGTATTCATTTTTCCAGTGTGCATAACCAGTTGACAGAGCTGATTTTCTAGCAATGTATACAATGTGTTTAAGACGTAAGATGGAAATACCAGAAGGGATCTGAGGCCAAGATGTTGAATACATCATATATTACTATTTTAATTACTTATTAATATGGCTGATGATTTTATCCAGAATTGACTTACACTTGTACTATTGAAAGCAGGACATTGTTGATCCAATTTAAGTACCTTGACTGACAGGAGTGTCCTACCTGCGATTTTTGAATGTATTGCTCAGAGTTCATTCAATAGAGGGGTTGGATAAACAATTTACAGTTAATGTAATATATTATGCAGCGTTATTCCAAACCAGAAAGGTAAACTGTAAAACCTATACTTTGCAATTCTGTAGAGAGTAAGCTAACAGACTGCAGGAGACTCCATAAACGTTTCACAAATTATACAATGGGTGAAAAAATACAGCTTATAATGCAATATGGACAATCACAGAACATGAGGCATAATGCTCACACTCATACTCATAGTATGGTAAAAGCACCAAAACAATATAATTAAAAGCAAAATATAGTATCAAATAAAAATATACAGTGTAAAAGAAGCACATTTGTAATTGCTCATTGAGAATTATAAAATGAACAGCCCTGTTTAGAAATAGTTTCCTTTACTGACAGCTTTAAAATATTAAATATTGCAAAGTTTTAACAATCCATTGGAAAAAAAAAAGGTTCATCTTTAAGGTCGCAGAGCTCATTTGAACGATGTGACATCTACTTGACTGTCAGCAACACATCAAGAAACTGAACCTCACCAATAAATGCATAAACCCTGGTGTGGCATTTGTATTATATGTAGTAAACGGGCAAATTACAAAGCTTACTCTCTCTGTGATATGCCATTACTTAATTGTTTCAAAATAATCATGAGTGCTTTCTATTGAAAATACTATTTTTCTGTTCCCACTAATGTAAAATACCATTTCTTAAACACTATAACTATTTGCAGACCTTACTATACAGCTTGTTATTAATAATACACATTATACAATATTATTGGGGGATGCCAAAGTGCCATGGTTGCCTCATAGCACATGGGACATGAGTTCAATTCCAGACCTGGGGTGCTATTTGTACAGTATATTCTCCTTACATGGGTTTCCTCTGGGTACTCCAGTTTCTTTCAGGAGCCCAAAGGCATACAGTATTGATAGGTTAGTTGGATTTATTGAACCTGGTGTGTGTGTGTGTGTGTGTGTGTGTGTGTGTGTGTGTGTGTGTGTGTGTGTGTGTGTGTGTGCGTGTGTGTTGTGCCCATTGCTTGAGGGGATAAGCTTTACCTCCCTCACAACAAAATGATGTACTGCATAAAGTGATTAGAAAACAGAAGGATTACATTGCTGGCACAGCATTATTAATAAGAAAAAAGCAATATTTCAGTTTTCAAGATTTACTGCCATCTGGAAATTCAAATTCAGTTTTTACTTTCTGCTGCTTAAGCTTTCCAATGCATTCAAGACTCATCGTTCATTAACCTGTAAAAATATTTTGAAATCCAGCATGCCAGCCAGATACAGTAAACAGTATTCACATTGAATTAATCACAGCATTGTGATATCTGCGATGGGTGAAGGCTTCTTTTCATGGGTTTTTATATGAAAAATATTCAGGGGCTTTAAACAAAAAACAGAAAACAAAGCTTTGAGTTTCAAAGATCCGACTAGTATTCTATTCACATAGCGCATTGCCATCTCTGATTCAGAGGTGAGAATATCCAATTAACTCACCAGACAAAAAGGAGAAAAACTCATTTCTGGAAAATGGCAAACTGATTCCTTTTATTTAATTAATGTGGATCTTGATTTTTTGTGATCAATATGCTACTGCTGATATGAGCTTTAGAATGAAACGCATACTGTGCAACATTATCTTCCACAACCTAAATGTTAATTGAAATGGGTCTGTGGGACATTGTGCTGATTCCTTGTCATTCTTACCCAGTGTGCAATCAAAATTCTAGACACAATTCATTGACAAAAATGCATTCTGCCTAATATCAAATACTGTTTCCAGAGATATTCTCAAGAATTCACACGCAACAGACTCAGCGAAACAAAGCAGTGAAAAAGAAATACTCTTGAATTTTTAGGGAAGATGATTCACTTTGAAAGTAAACTGAATAACTTAGTATAAAAGCGTGAGAGCTGAAACAAAAGATCCTCTTTCCTACTGTACATGAAATAATCAGTTCAGTAAGAAAATATCTTCCAAATACAGCCAAAAAAAATGTAATGATTAGCAGCAAATATAAAACCTTCAATTAATTACAATAGATTGCATTTCCAACCCATTTGAGTATGCTTAAGTGATTTGAAAAATATATTCAGCAACACAGAACTATAAAAGATGTTATGTGAAAAGCTTAAAACAATGGAATGACGGCTTTGAAACCAACACGAGAGCATAACACTCACACTCATACTCATTGTATGGTAAAAGCAGCATTCTTATTCCGTTATTTTCTGTATCCAGTAATTATATGGCAAATGTGTACATGCTGTTTCAACTCTTTATTGGCAAATCTTGTCTCTACAATGCTGAACAGAGTTAGGTGTGCAGGGAAAACGGCGATGAGTAAATTCACATTTTTTAAATGAAATGTGCTAATACATACGCCCTCACGGAAACATGCAAACGCAAAGTTTTGTCAATTCCATATCTGAGATAGTTTACGGAAATGATTTAAAAAAATACTTGTAAATGTGCAGCATGAAAAAGGTAGAGCTCCAGAGTATACTGTAACATGCTGTCCATTTGGAAACCTCTTTGCAAACTCCAGCAATTACAGAAGAGTGACCTAACAGCACAGTGTGAAATGTAACACTGGCTTGGTTTCCCCTTTAAGAAATGCCTTTGGTCTTAGTGTGAGTTATGAACTCTAGGCTGGTCTGGGACACTGCTGTGCCCAGATTTGACAGGACAGATCTTACAGTCTGTAGCAGCTGTCTGCAGGCATTTGGGGTGCGGCAGCACTTGCAAACGAAGAACAGAGACTTTTGACTGCTTCACACAAACCCCTGCCCATTGTGTGGTGCTGCTTCTTTTGCCTTCTCCAGCCTTCAGCATTCTTCCTTGTCTTAATCGGAGTCTCTGGAAGAGCCATGGCAGAGCAATACCACACTAACGAGGAGAAAATTCAAAAAGACAGCCACACCAAGGAGATAGACTTGGTCAACAGGGACCCGAAACATATCAATGAGGATATAATAAGGGTAAGGGATAAGCTTTTCCACTTCTTCATTTGGGAAACTGCTGATACCTACAGTTTCAAAAGTGGATGTTATTAGAATATGTTTTTAAAAGATAACATGCACACATGTCATTTGTTGTATTTAAAGGTCCTGTCCTTTATAGCACAGAACCCAAAATAGCTTGAGGCCTGTTTTACTTCTATGGTTGAATCCTGCAGTTTTATTTATGGAAAAAAAATGAGAGGGAGCCATCATGTATTTTAATAGGTCTTGTTGCAGAGTAGAGGGCGCACACACAACACATAGAATTGCTTATAATTTCCCCTACATTTTAATGATACATTTTGAAAAAAGTAGAATATTAATGGCAGATTGGGAAGACACCTATAGGGGAAATTCTAAATTTCAGAAAATGACATTGATTGCATCATACAGGCTTGGTTTAAGTACAGTATGCTATTTAGTAGATATTAGGTAATATAATTTCCTTCAAGTGAATTCTGTTAAGTGTGCAGCGTTTTCCTGGTCTGCTTTGTTTTTCAAACTTTAATAGTCTGAAACAAGTCACTAGGTTACAAACTCAGTAATGGATAATAAAAACGTTTTGTAGTAGCATTACAGTATATAAAGTGCATAAAACTGTAATACAGTCAAATATACAGTATGTTACTTTATATTAAATGCCACACCCTTTTCAGCCTTGTAATAAGATACTATAAGTGGAAGCCTTTACAATATTAGGAATACAAATCTACACTTCCGTACAAGGAGTTAAGGAAACCTGACAATGCTCTTTTTCTTTGATATTCAATACTTTTTATTTTGGTCTAGTAGCCATAAAGATGATTTTAAATTTAAATTGGGAAAAATTGCTTTAATCTGCTTTTTGAATATAAATCTATCCCATATGGTCCTTGCCCCAAGAAGTGTAATATACATTTGTGGTTTAGGTTACACATATTCTTTTTGTTTACAAGTAATGTAAAGCATATATTGGGGGGAGAAAAAGTAGTAGAAGTGGTGCCAGATTTTAAAAAATACACTTATCGCACAACCCATTTAAAATATTTACTTAAGTGCAAACTTGAGTGCAACTGAAAACTTTCACCTACGTTTTTACTCATGATCAGCCCATAAGACATTATACTATCAAACCTATGACCAACTAGAAGGAATTCTAAAAGAATTTAGGAAGTTTAAAGTTTATTTTCTATTCTTCTTGTGCAGGTTTTTATCACACATTAAAATGAGCAATTGTGCTTTTACTTACATTTTTATAAAATCCAAAAGAGGATCAAGATAAGAAAAACTTTTTGGGACACTTAACAAATAGAGAAATTCAACAGTTTTTAACCCACTACTGATCTCTACTTACAGTAAATATTACTAAGTAGTTTTGATGAGAACAATGTGGTAAAAGCATGGATTATCCTGTTTTGCACCTGTTGCTTGCCAGGGTAGGCTCCTGAACGCAACCATAATGGATATTCCATGGATTATACTTTACAAAGAGTGTGGATTATAGAAATATACAAAGATTTGTATAAAATGTACAAGATACCTGCAGGGAGTTTTTAAAACATCGACTTCAAAAACTGCAATGCAGCCAACAGCGCCAGCTTTGTAATACTCATTGAAAACTCTCAGCTGTTAGTTTTGGGTGGGGTCCAAAGACTGCTTTCATTTCCTGTTCCAGCCCCACACTCATGTGTGAATATGATTAAATAAATAAAACGGTCAAGCTCTCGCATAAAATGAATATATATTGATGGTGTCATGCTGGTGAGTAGTCATTTTTGCTTCAAACAGAACATGCTTCCTATTGACAAGGTTTATTTGTCCCCCAGGTGGATTTTGAAGATGTGATAGCTGAACCAGATGGAACACACAGTTTGGATGGAGTGTGGAGGGTCAGCTATACAACCTTCACTGTCTCTAAGTACTGGTGCTACAGAGTGCTGTCTGCCATCTTTGGTATTCCTGTCTCCTTGCTGTGGGGCTTCCTCTTTGCTTGCATCTCCTTCTGCCACATCTGGGCAGTCATGCCATGTATCAAGAGCTACATGATCGAAACACAATGCATTAGCAGAGTCTACTCACTCTGCATCCATACCTTCTGTGACCCCTTGTATGAAGCAATGGGAAGGGTCTTCAGCAGTATCCGAGTGGCTCTCCGCAAGGAAGTGTAGATCACAGCTCTCCAGGATCGGCTTTGGATTCAGTAATCATCACTATTTTAATGATTTCAATGGCACACGCCCACTTCAATCATGGGACATTCAGTGTAACTGGGGGATTCTTTTAAAAACTTCTACAGCCTTTTATTGCTGTCAGCAAAAGAACAATTTCTCTTCAGTCAATCCCAATGCAACTACACAGTTGACATCACTGCTTATAACTGTCCTGTTACTATCCACATTATTTAAAAAGTGTTATGGTGAATCACATAACTATAACTTAAAATTGGTTAATAACATTATTCATGTAATGGTTCCCCCAGAAATTGCCAAATTAGTTTAAGTGCAATATTTTGAGAACTTAATAAATAATTTTGCATTAAATTGGATTTACTTCTTGTTAATATTCATTTCCTTTAAGTTGTAAAATAAAAAATGTATATAACTTCAGTTTCAAAAATCTTACTCTACAGTTTTTCCATAATTGTTGATTTCATGTGCAACGTGTGTAGAAAAATATAATAATCAGAGAAGGTGATTCATTTATCAGTGCTTTCCTACCAATGGTCCACTTGTTACATTCACCACCAAGTTATTTCAACCCTTAAACGGAATAAATTCAAATTCATGTCTCAGATACAGATCGGTATTGTTTATTGTTTTTTAGTGCCAGTCGTGGTTGACCTGAACAGAATATTATACAAATGATACATTGGTAAGAATACCTTGATAAATTAAGTTAGTGTTGTATCCTGTGCCGTATTCTCAGCATATTTTTATTTACTGAACAGTTAATTTAATTAATGTTTGAAAATAACAATATTAAAGAAGTATTTATACTGTAGTGCTACTACATTTTCTTCATTTGCCTGTGTGCAAATGCTATCTGTGTTTTTCTTAGTAACGCAATACTATACACTTTACAAATGACTACAAATATCCCATGATGCAAGTGTGAACTTCCTTAAAAAATGCCAGATAAACAGTGGCATAAAAAGAACAAAAAATGCTAAACTGGTGGATCATACCTTTGCCATTAATTAATAAATGCAATTAATTGCATGCATTTGATTTAAAACTCCACATTGAACAGTGTACAGAAGAGTGTAATAGGTTTCAAATAAGAGGGGGCAATCTGGATTGTTGCTAGTAGTTTGTTCACCTAAGGATTTGATTACTGTAGACAGTTATTTCTTGAATGATGTCAGGGAATTAAAGTCAACACCAGTGGACTGTGTTGAAATTTGTATTCAATAAATATGTTATTTGTTCAGACTGCAGTAAACCAGACCAGTATTTCCTTTTCATTCAACTTTACACAGATCAGCTTAGATGTTCCACTGTAACCATGGACGATAGTTCTAACACAGACTCCTTCAATAACTTACTGCTACTAACTGCTAATTGTGATTATCAAGCACCAGGAAGCCAGAGGGTATCTGGTTATGAATACGATTTAACCCTTTAAAATACAAAGAAGAACATTTGATTTTCATCCCACAGGCTTTGACTACCACTGTACAACATGACAATAGTAGTTTTTGCAATTGAGATGGCAGAACAGGTCTGTCAATCCAAAATTACCCCAAAAGTGAAAGGTAAGGTGCAGATGATATGAATGTTCTATATAAAAAAGGGGAACAACTATCTGAACCTTTGAAAAAACACTTGTGCCACATTACAACCCACTTTATTTTGGATCTAAACACCAAATACGAGCATATTTGGTCATGTGAAATCAATGGCATTCACATTTACACTTTGTTATTGAAGCGTATTATTAATGATTCAGGTTACTCTAGAAGTGTGTGTGAGATAACCGAAAAAAGAAAAAAGAAAAGGGTAGAGGCAATAGAGAGGCCCTCTGTAAACTTTTAATGCCATTATATAAATATCTTCCTCCATAAAGAACAGTCAATAATACACAAATGCAAAAAACTATAAATAGATAGATAATACTTTATTAATCCCATAGGGAAATTGATGTGTTACAGCAGTCCAGCCCAAGACAAGCAAAACAGACATCAGAATAGTTATAAAACAAGACAACAAAATAAATAAAAATAAATTAAAAAATAAATACATAGGTGTGTGCAAAATGTGATAATCAGTCACTGTAAAAACAATAAAATGTGCAAAACGTGCATAGGTTTATACAGACTGATTGTCCAAAAAGTACAACGAGCAAATGAAGGGGTAACAGTCCTAGCCTAGGGCAGCGTTATACACCCTGACATCCGCCGTGAGGAAAGACCTGCGGAAACGTTCCCTTGAACACTGTAGCTGGAGCACTCTGTTGCTAAAAGTGCTCTGCTGCCCAGTAACAGTCCCATGAAGCAGATGAGAGGTGTTGTTCATGATGGCTGTGAGCTTGGTCAGCATTCTCCTCTCAGCCACCACCTCCAGGGGGTCAAGGCTCATCCCCAACACAGTGCCAGCCTTCTTGATAAGTTTATTGAGCCTATTTGCATCTTTTGTCATGATGCTGCTGCCCCAGCACACAACAGCGTAGAAGATGGCCGCCGCCACCACTGATTCATAAAAAATGTGTAGCAGTGTTCCACACACACCAAAGGACCTGAGTCTCCTAAGAACATAGAGTTGGCACTGACCTTTCTTGTACAGGGCGTCAGTGTTACCAGACCACTCCAGCTTATCATCCAGGTGTACCCCTAAGTACTCGTAGGAATGTACGCCCTCTATGTCCTCACCCTAGATGGAAACAGGTAAAGGTGTAGCGGTGTAGAGCAGTGGGTGGGCTCTAGACTTAAAACTATATAATTATAGGTTAGGGTTTTGCTGTTGGACTCAACAGCAAAGTAATTCACTCTGATTACTTTGGTAATGACCAGATAAATAAATGGGTACAAATGTAGGTGATGTTGAATAAAAGTTGTAGGCAAAATAGGAGTCAGAAGACCTTATTCACCTACCAAAATTTGACGCTTGTTGTTTACATTAGCAGGAGCTAAAGAAAGAATGTAAGGTTTACATTAGACACACAATCATGTGATAATTAAGTCCCTGTCCACTTTTGGGCATGAGTTTGACACTTGATTGGGAAGTCTACAGTCAGGAGTTTGCACATTCTCCCTGTGTTTACAAAGGTTTTCAATGAGTGCTTCGATTTCCTCCCATCTCCCAATGACATACATGTACTGACTAGGTTTGGTGGCTATTCTAAATTCGCTCTTTCTCCGTGGCCCTGCTATTGACTGGCACCCTATCTAAGGTGAAAGATGTCATGGCCTCCTGGTTCTTGCACCCTATGATTCTGAGGTTCCTTAACCCTCTTAACAACCTGCAACTCTCTGGTAATGGATGGATCTGTTAAACTTTGCATATGTTTTGCTCCATGGTACTGTAATTGCCCATTTTCTGTTATGTGCTTACACATGGGAGGAAGAATACATGGGAATTGGTTCACGGGAAGAATACAATGGAATTTAAACACAAGATTGAATTGTGCTTCTTTTACTGTGCAGCCTAGGAACTGTAGGCTTCACATTGTGGTAGTAAATCAGCAATACCATTCATACTTTCTTAATCAGACAATATTCCAATGCACTACCTCTCGTCCCCATAACTAGCCCGTGCTGTAGGGGTTGAGAGATCCATCTCCACACACACACACACACACACACACACACACACACACACACACACTAAAGATATCAAATGGAGTAAGAAATTTACCAAATAACAGGGGTGGATATTTCTAAGAAAGTTCAAACATACAGTACACCACACTGGTTCTGACATGCATATACACATGGGTTATTCTCAGATTACCATAGGGCCACAACCCCCTGAGGTAGCAAGAGGAAACCGCCATTGACAGATTGGTGTGCACACATCCATTCACCAAACAAGCTATTAGAGAGGTCGATAGTGTGTGTAGGACATTAGCAAGCTGCCAATGACCAAAAAATTGGTTGAGTCAGCTGCCAGGCATTAGAAAGCAGCACCACCAATCAAAGAGCCAGAACAACGAAGTAAAAGTGTGACAGAGGCTGATATGTCCAAGTGCATGGGACAAGGAACCAGTCTCCATTACTGTATGCTTAGACAACATTTAAAACATACAACAGTGAATTGAGGACGTAGGCATCAATTAAGTGCAATTTTCCATTTTATAAAATGGCTGTTCTAGGAGGCAAATTGTTTTTCTGTCCTATAAGGTCCATGGAATTATTCTTTCTGTTAAGTACTCTGCTTTTCAGTGCTGGCAGTAACTGAACATGTATGACGTGAGAAATAGACAGCAGCTGCCTTCACCTGGACACATTCACATGATGCAGGTGAAGGCTCCTGTAGAGCACAGGTAAGCACCACGCATGTAGGAGGTGCAGGCCTCCACCCACAGGCAGAATTTGACTTTCATACTTGTGAGGATAGGAAAGTGACTAACCAAAATAATTTCTTACTGATATACTGTATTAACTGTCAGTGTAATGTGTATTTACAGCCAATGAAATCAAATATTCACACAGCATGTTTATTGCTTCACTTCTGTATTTTAGTTATTTAAAAAAATGGTGTATGAAGTTTAATACTTTTACAAAATTATATTGCTTTTCAGATACATTTGCTTTATCACAAACTTGAAAAGTTATACTTATATGTAATTGTCTCTCCTTCTGGTTAGTGTAAAAATCCATGTGTTCTCTGGGGTCTCTTTAGCATCTTCTATGGAAAAAAGAAGTTCTTTTCTTCCTAGTTTGCATCCTCTTTCTTATTTGTCTCATCACAGGAAGAACTTTGTTATAATATGGCTATTCCATATGATAAGCTATTCCATCTTTGCAAAGTGGGACCTAAATGACAATTCCAGACAAATATGTTGCAGCTAAATGAAATAAACACAGTGACTTTCTAGAAGTTCCATTTGGCATAAAAGAATATTCTAATGCTTATCTGAGTACCCCCCCCCAAAAAAAAAGCTCTGACCTGGAAGTGAAGCCATTTTGTCAAGGGACCAACCAAGCCTGAACTCACCTGCAGAAGTATTTATATCTTGCAGCCTGCCATAACCTTTATAATAGCAGAGACCCTCAATTATGCTACCATATACATTCTAGGAACTGGGCACATAATAAATGTTCAGAGATAAGGGGAGGCCTATCTTTAAAATTATAATAATAATTGCTTACACACATAGTGCTTTTCTGGACACTCCACTCAAAGCACTTTACAGGTGTGCCAGAATGCTCACCACACACCAGCTATCAGTGGGGAGGAGAGCAGAGTAAGTAAGCCAATTTATAGATGGGGATTATTAGGAGGCTTATGATTGGTAAGGGCCAATGGGAAATTTGGCCAGAACGCTGGGGTTACACCCCTACTCTTTTCTAAAAATGTCCTGGGATTTTTAATGACCACAGAGAGACAGGACCTCGATTTTACATCTCATCCGATGACGGTGCCTGTTTACAGTATTCTGTCACTATACTGGGGCATTAGGACCCACATAGACCGCAGGGTGAGCTGGGTGAGCCCCACTAACACCTCTTCCAGCAGCAACCTTAGTTTTTCCCAGGAGGTCTCTCATCCAGGTACTGACCAGGCTCACACCTGCTTAGCTTCAGTGGGTTGCCAGTTGTGAATTGCAGAGTGATATGTAACAGGAAAAAGCACATTCCATAAATGCATGTATAAATGATTATTGTATATTTGCCACTTTGTTGTAAACCCGTTTTGTAATGACTATGAGTTGAAATGTAAATGATTTATTTTTACTAATTTTCATACACTTTTAATAGGTGGGGACTACCCTGTTTAGAGTATAATAGAAATGCCATTACATATCTCTAGGAAGCTTTAATCAGTATTAGGATGCAATTGAATGATTAAAATCTGTTACGAGCTGTTAAACTTGGGAGCCTGTTAAAGGAAGTCTTTTTATCAAAAGATCGACATGAGCGTTATGTGTGCTATTCCCAATTCCCAACTTTGTTACTTTGTCCTCCTGCATTTCTTCCATTGTTCCTACCGTGTTTGTTTTCAGTTCTGGCCTCCAGCACTGGAGATAAGCTGGGGGGGGGTCTCTTTTTTCAGCTCTGCCACTGGAGCTTAACCGCTGGAGCTTCTCCAGTATGCCAGCAAATCCAGAGCACTGCCAGCACTAATTGGCACTCTCAAGAAACAAAGCCCCCTTGCCAAAGCATGGCAACATGACAACATAAACAGCTCAATGGCATAATTCTTTTCACTGTGATTGCAAACAAACAGACAAGAACTCGGGGCTAAGGTTCTCTCAACAAAAAATTCGGTCCTTTAATGTTTAGATTACTCCTGTTATTACTTCTGCAAGGCACCCGTCACATTCAGTTTAGAATTGACTTTAAAATCCAATTTCTGACTTTCAAGACTTTAAAGGCTTGTTCCTTTTTTATGTAGCTGACCTTTTGCCCAATTATATCTCCAGCCGCACTTTTCAGTATTGTTTTGCAGGTTTCTCATGTGTTCCAGGCTGTGCACCACAGGTCACAGTGACTTCTGGTAAGATCTGATGCCTGCTGAGGACTTTTGCATGTTAAAACTCCTCTCAACCCAACATTAATCAAGGATCTGCAAGTAGTTACTGGTTGTAGTCAGGTTCAAAATGAATTAACAAAACAAGTGCCTACTGTAGCTCTGTTTGAGTTCAAGGTATACAAGTGATAGTACCCTATCTAAAACAATACATATACTGTAGTTCTAATGTGTAGAGAATACACACATTGTGATAACACAATGCAAACTAAACAAAAATGAAAAAGTAGGGGTTCATTCTGCTTGGACAAGTAGAAACAATACAAAACAACATTTCAGCTGTGTTTCAAACCTGAGCCTACCTGAAGAAGGCTCCAAGGCTAAAAGTATGTTTTTTTCTACAGTTTAGCATGGAATAAAATTATATGTGTCTCTTTGCAGCTTGCAGGCTGACAAAGCTCCCCACTGGAACAAAATTTAAATGAACAAATTCTAAAAAAACATTTAATGAATGTACCACTCATGGAATAAAGTTCCCAGTCCCTTGGAACAGATGTGCATGACTTCCATACTTTTCCTGAAGGATTTTAAAAAGTAGCCAGTTAGAAGGTTTTGAAGAAAGAGCAGAGCCAATATAAGTTTCATTCCTAGTAATTCAATTTATGAAAAAAAAAAACATTAATAGGCAAAAGTTCTATCTTGCCTGTATATTCCAAAAACCACTGCTTCTTCTAGCAACAGGGTATACAACTTATCCAGGGTCTGTTATATAGGCTACCTAAATAAAATCGGAAGATGTAGTTCTTATGAAGATCTTATGAAGATCTTACTTCATAAGAACTTATTTAAATACATATATCTAAATATTTTTGTTGAAGATTTGCACTTTATTAAAATTTTAAATGATTTCACAGTCACCACCTCAGCTATTGTTGAAATGTGTTCCTTTATAGAAACTTGTGCATGTACTGTAGATACAATAAGGAATGAGTCAAGCACATTAAACTTAATAAGCAACATTTATGGTATCAACATTACTATTAACATTTTTGTTTATAGCAAAGCCCCAGTACTTACCTGGGGTCACTGCATTCGATACTTACTTTAAAATTCAGCATGAATTGGAAAGTACACTTGCATGGATTAGTATGTACAAAAGCCTACCAAACAAACAATTTCTAATAATTTATAAAACATCTAAGGTAGAATCCAGCAATATTACAAACCAGTGCCTCAAATGCATTATCACCTGCAAATGCTGACAGTATTTACAGTGCACCTGAAACATCTGGTGGAACTACACTAAAAGGATGAAGTGTCTCTTAGAACTTGCCAGTCACCTGTGCAAACGTTAAAAACGTTAACAATTGTGTGATATCACTTGTACTTAATGCTGTCCTAAATCAGTTCACCAAATAAGTCAATAGGAAAAGTATTCTCATCATAAGAAGGACAATTTATTCATCATAATTACATAAAATAACAGTTTAAGTTGAAATACAAGACAATTCTTTTTCTGGCTGAAATTCACAAAGAAAATATGGGATACTGGAAAACTGCAATGCTGGAAGTTTTAATTGTAAAACCTGACAGACCAGAATTTGAAATATCTGCAGTCTGATTATTAATACTGTAAGCATTTTAAAATGTTTTGCATTTATTTCCTGCATGGAATTTTAAGAGCATAAAGGAAAAAAAAAAATCCATCATTACTGTTAATAAAATCAGAGTATTCAGCTCCATGTTGTTTTGACAGATGATTTTACTTAGATACATTTAAAACAGTGAAGTGTATGAGGGCAAACGTGCAGAAATGTACCACAGGTAATTCTGTAAAAAAAGAATCCATTATATGGATCACACTGTATTATACTGTATGATCAAAATGAGTAGATAGAGGTGCTTTGTTGTGACTCATACTGCTAGTCTATAATGTAGCTTTTTTCTTAAACAGTTACTGTACATGCACTTTAAAAAGCACACATGGAGTAATCAAGGTTTTCCACATGTCATAAGCACATCAAAATTGTGCAAATGAGAGGCTATTTGGGCAATCTTATTTTTGTTTGGTTGACAGGAGCTTGCCAGGGAAATCATCCGGACATTTCCCAGATCTGTTTCTACAACACTGGTGAGTATTTTGCTCCAGACAATCAGGCACATACTGTACTGTGTCAGTCTCACAGTATTGTTGGTAAAGTGCTTATTGAAACAGATTACAGATCAGCAGTAAGGGGAAATGAAAGAATCTGATAATGAATGCCACACTCTGAATGTTCACCACTGTGGATGAATCAGAGAGAATGCATACAAGGAGAAGGGGCTTCATTTAAGACAGGGATATGAATGGTGCCTGCCTTTTGACAGGTCTTCCATCAAAGCTTAATTTTCATAAAACAAACACTGAATGCCTACTAAACATACAAAGCTCGGGACTCTTGTTGACATTATAACATTTACTTGTTCCTTTCAAGAAAAAAAAAAGTGCATTTTTTCCATCTGCCAAACAACATGATGGAGGGAAAGTAATGCTAAGATATGCAAAATATGTATATAGAAATAAAAAATAACAATAAACAAAAACTTAATCTCTTTTTAAATTAAGAATATTGATTGTTTCTGTGCATGACTTGGCTTCCTTTTGGCTAGTACCAATATTACCAGCATCCTAAGAACTGTGAAACAAATGTGCACAGTAGGCATCACCATTTTCGGATGTTACATCTGTATCAGTCACTTTTATTAGGCAAATGCAAAGCATATTAATCCATAAACTGACTTTAAACTTATCAGAAGCAAGGCAGTGAGAGCAAAGTCCATTGAGGCTGCAGATGGATCTGTATGCCCATTTTAGCTGTATTTCTCTGTTTTAATTCATCAGAAACTCCTTTTCACAACGAGTCCTGTGTCTCTTTTTTGCAAAGTTGAATTCTATAAATAAAGGCTATTTACAAATAAACTTTAAACCACTTCGTTTTTTAATCTTTTAGTTTTTTCTTCTGTTTGGAAAAAAATACAATATACTGGAAACCCTTTTCTAAATTAGAAGGGCTTCTGTAAATAGGTCTTTCTTATAATAGTTTCAATTGGCGGATATGATATAAAAAACATAGTGCAATCGTTGTGTGAAAGTCCGAAGACGTGGCGCGCCGAGCTCATGTGGAGGAAGTCTGAGTGATACTCTTCTGGCTGCTACTGTTCTTGATGATGTAGGTGGAGGAGTTGCTTTTGCGGCTGGAGTCCAGCTCGCAGGAGCACTGCGTGGCTTTCAGGTAGCTCGCGGAGCAGCACAGGAAGTGCTGCATCAGGTCGTGGAACAGATGTCCCGCAAAAAACATGTAAATCCAGGGATTGCAGCAGCTGTTCAAGCTGGCCAGCAACATGGCAATGATGAAGGCTAGCTCTGCAAGATAAAACAGAAATCACGCTTACTTGTACTCTGGAGCGGCGCTCACCACAAAGTTCACAGGTTTCCCCTGGGGTTGCACAACGTCTGCCGTTTATAAATGGTTGTTGTGTTGTGTTTCTACTAATCCTATCAGAGGGCAATTGAATTACCGAACATGTTTTCTTCACTTCTTACGTGCGTACCTTAATTCCAGATATTACATTTTATTTTAATAAATTGTATTACTTTTGAGACACCTTGAAGCAAACCTGTAATGTGTTTCTTGATAATATTGGCAGTATGACTTATTTTGTATTTTTCAGCATTCTTTTCACAATCATATCAGAAATACTCTTTAAAAAAATACGAATTGTTACCTTTTAGGAGTTTATCATGCATTACATTCCCACCATTCTAGACTGAATTAAAAACAGAAGTAACACGTTTTACCTTATTGATCTTTTATGTCTACTAATGCTTTGATGTCTAGCTGGGAGTGAAAATCTTCCACTGCCGTGTTACAGAAATGAGCACATGCACACATTTCTGTGAAAAATTAAATCTGGCTGTAGCTCTGTTGTGTATCAAGCACAACAAATCACATTATTCATGGGTAATATTTAGACAATGTTGAATAGGCCCCTGAAGCAAACTGGCATTTCGGAAATCAGTTCAAGATTAATCGAGGCAGCATTTTTCCTGTGTTAAAACCCATACTGCTGATCTTTTTTGTATTAATCTTGGCTTTCCTTTTAAATCTAGCGCAAAGACATTTTTGAATTTTTAAGTGGTTAAGGTGAATTAGAATATCAGAGGAATGCAATGAAGTTCCATCTTTAACCAGCAGGTGGTACTAATGTACTCATGTGCTTCTAAATCATTCATTTTAATAAGATCAAAGAACTATCATCCACTTCAGGGACAAGAAAATATCTGGCACTTGGAAGATAATCTCAGTATATTTAAGAAAAAAAACCCATTTTAAATCATACTTCATGACTCTCACCAGAATCATAGATGCATAGATAATACATGCAAAAGAAAGCAGAAGAAAAACAAATGCTATTCTTCAACCTCATTTAGCTTGTAGGAACAGTACTATATGAAACACTGAAAAAACACTGAAGCACGTTTGAGCCACTTTAAACAAAGAATTGTTTTTTATAAAATCAAAAAATTCACATTTTAAAGTTTAAAGTAAAAATCCTTTGTTTTGGTGACATGTGTGATGGTTTGCTTAATTTTAAAACACTGGACAGACATTTCCAGTACACAGTAATGTACCAGATCGACACCGTACACACTTCACTACACAATATGATATGAAAGCAAAGGAACTGATAAGATATGCATTTCGACTGAGGGACCTTCACTTTCATTTATGTGTTTTTACAACTGTACAAGGCAGCTAGGTGACCTAATTTCCGCATCTGCCCGGTCTAGAGCCTGCAGAAGCAATGAAAGAATAAAGTGTGCAGCAGTATGAATGTCTGTGTATAGCAGGCTATTGACCATAAGGAAAAAAAGCCAAGCTACAGTATCTGCCACATAGCTCCTGCTTTAGTGGAGAAAACAATGCAGAGACATGGCTATCCCCAGTGCTGAGATTTGTGAGGTTAAAAAACAAGACAAAAGCAATTTCTCCCCATGAGCTTCATAAACCACAAGCTGCAGTCAATTAACCTAAAATGTTCTCAAGTTAAAAAGCTAGAACCTGTGTTAAAATAATGGTTAATTGTTTACTAAAAAAAGTTCTATCAGCCTATCAGTTCTATCAAATTCAAAACTCCTGTTGGAGGGAGCTAAGCAAAGCATTAAATTGCTTTTCTTTTCAGCCATGTAGAAACGTTATGCCAAGATGGAGTAGGGTTTGTAAAAACTAGATAAAGATGTTTCACAAGTTGTGACAAGTGCCACCTGCCCAAATAAAAACCTTCTCGGTCTATCTGTGCTGTGGCACGTCAAAACATTTTTTTTTATTTGTCTGCTTTCTAGTTTGTAGTTTAAGAGGGATATCATCTTCATTAAGTACTCAGGATTAATAGAAGGAGGATTATCAAACTGAAGTTAGATCGCAGCCAAAGTCACATTGCTTTGTGCCACAGGCTGCCTGCTCTGAGGTTTTATTTCCTCACTTAATAAAAGTCTTACTACTGATAAACACATTCAAAAGCCATGAGGGGGTTTTATAAGGGACAGCAGGCTCTAATTTCCGTTGAAAAGAACAATGATGTGATGCTATATTAAAAAACAAACGTAATAAAAGAGAAGTGTTGCAAAATTTGAAATCCTCTTGAACACTGTGCTGTTAAAGAATGGAACCCAGTTAAGATCACTTTAGCCATATACAATTTCTTGCATTACAAATTTGTCTTTTTCGCATACCCCAGCTTGCTCTCCAGGAGACACACAGACAGGGAGAGAAGCTTGGGGTCAGAGTGCAGGATCAGCCATTTATATAGCAACCCTGGAGCAGTTGGGGTTAAGTGCCTTGCTCTAGAGCCCAAGGGAGTAGAACTCCCCTGCCAGCCATGGGACTTGAACCAGCAACCTGCCAGCCACAGATGCAGATCCTTAACCACAGAGCCACCACTCTGCCCTTAAAAAAAACCAGTTAAGACTTTATCCATAGATTATCAGAAAGTAACAAATCCCTGGCAAGGCTTACGGCAACCATAGGTCTATCCTAGAAGCACTGGGCATAAGGTAGGACTGCACTCTCTAAAGGACATCAGTCCCTCACATGGCACTAGCATGAGCATAATTTAAACACACCAGATAACATACCCAGCATTTCTCTGGGAGCACCCAGAGATGGCCATACCAGACATAAAGATAGCATGCAAGCTCCACACAGATGGTACCCCAAGCTGGAATCAAACTATGGGTTTGAGCCTCTTCATCCTATAGGTACTGTAGGAGCTTATACATTAACCAACAAGGTTAAGACATCTAATTAAATATTCCAAACATTCACAAAGCATTCAATTCTGGATATTGTTGTCTCTAGTGAAATAAGCATCAGCTGTCTGTATTTCCATCCAATGACAGGTGAGTGAAAAAAAGCAAAAAAAAATGCTATTAAAGATATAGTTAAAAATGACAATGTACCATTAATTTTCTGTTTATCATCGTCTAGACTTATACATACTTTCTGCGAAGCTTCACAAAAACTATGTAATAGTCTAGAAGATACAGTTCAAAGCATATTTCTGCAGTGTGTTTAGTTATACTGTCTAAAAATACTTTACAGACAAGAACAAATACATACTTTAAGAAAAGATAATAGAGAGACTAAGCTTCACATAATTAAAAAGATAAATCAAGTTGATAAATGCATGTGAGTTTATCAGGGATTTGCACTGCAGCACAGAGAATACAGTAAAAACTTTACATAATATTTAAAAAAAAACAATGTAAAAACTTGTCTGTAACTCATAATTGATGTATTATCCATATATAAATGGTGGAGACGTGAGCATACAGGATGTGCATGTTTTTAATAATGGACTAATTCACCAAGGTATTTAAAATTCACTACATAGAGAGGAACACCACTTGCATATTGTACCAATTAACACAGAGAGTTCTTGTACAGTACAGTATATGAACTAAGTGAATTGCTAATACAGACATACAAGCATGGAAAGGTTAATGTCTTTAAATATCATTTTTTTAAATATATATATATTTTTTAATTTTGATTAGTTTATCAATAAATTATACTGCTCTAAAAGTATAATTTTTGTACATTCTTCTTTCCACATTAAATTACGTAGAACTTGGTGTGCCATGTCACCGTATAATCTATTTGTTTTTCATTAGACAAAAAAAGTCAGCATAGTACAGTATTTTGCTTCCTTTTTTAAAATGTTAACTAATCTACTTCTGAAGCTTCCCTTTACAGGACGTTAACTAACTGTCTTTTCTAGATCAAGAAACACATTTACAAACCACTTAAGCAAAAGAATAATATGAAGGCTTCTGGGCACGAATGTGTTAACTATAAGACACTTATGTACATTGAAGTAGAACTGATGTAGCTGTGTAGATGTAGCTTTTAATGGTTACCCTTAGGCCAAAAACTCAGATTTTAATGAAATTATTCTCATGTTTCCATTTTCCATCCCTGTTGTTGGCTTGTAGTTAGTTCAGGGGGAAATAAAAAGAAAACAATGTGGAATTATGCAGTCACTCATCTACTTAATGTAAAAAAGATGGAATTAGGTTTGCCTTTCGTGCACTTAAAACAGAAATTTGGGAGTAGGTATAGCTCAATATTTATTTTAGATATTGATAGTTGTCTGTCTGCCTTCATCTCTACAACGTTATCTGCCAATCTCTCTTTCTATAAGTGGAAATATATAGATAAATAATCTAATAGCCTTACTGAAACAATTGAATTTTATTGAGCCTGTAAAGTATCTCTCAGAAAGGCTGGTACAGATATGTTTTTTCTTAGCATTGAGCTACAGTATAATTCTTTTGGCAAACATTCCTTGAGGTTTTGAAAGCAGTCTGTAAAAGGGTTAAGACAAAAAGCGTTATTTTCTTTCAGCTTTCCTTTAAAAGAAAATTTAATATGCATACATTTTCTTTTGTGATAAAAGGGGCTTTTAATACTCAGTATCATGCATATCACAAAAGGAAATTGCACCTCTCAAAATCCAATCACGAACTTTGAAGTAAAGATGTAAGAGAAATAATGGAAAAGTTTAAAGCAACAGCATATCCGAATTTACCTTTATCTGTATGCCATAGGCAATCATTGAAATTACTGTGACTTCTTTTTTAACATTTGCTTATAGTTCAAGTTATTTAAGGAATGAAAATACTTTTGTATATAATTTAGATTTGATAAGATCTGTTTGTTCAGTCTGGAAGATAAAGACATAATCATAAATCATTTTCTTGGACACACAAATTTAGAATTTTTTCGGAACAGTTATACCAAATATAGATTTAATTTTTGAATGTCTGTCTTCAGGGTGGATATGAGAATAATTTTTTAATGTATTATTTTCATGCTAACCAGTAGTCATGTCTTCTGCAAAATTCTATTTTATCATGTGTTGCATAGCAATATAAAGAAGAAGAAAATGAAGAGGTAGCAGAAAAATCTGAAGAATGTTTTATAGGAATTGTAGCATACCTCCAAAAAAAGTCTCAAAATATGCTTTTGAATGGCTTGTGAACTCACTCCATATTAATTTGATAAATTAGATAGATATTATTCTAATCGTCTAGTTGTGCATCACATAAATGTATTTCTTCCAAGACAAATTCATGCTTGTTTTTGTATTCATTGAATTTTAATTTTAGTTAAGGCATCATATTATTGCTTAATGGAAACAAACATTTGTCTCCAGAATGCAATCACAAAGACATAACTGAATAATCAAAATTTTAGAAGCTACTGTAAGTGCTAATACATTACTGGTCAAATATTTAGATTTATCTGCCTTTGTTGCTTTCTTAGAGGAGCTTCATATGCACATAATGTCATTGATTAGTTGAATTAAACAATGAATTGCATGTTGACTACAGTTTCTATAGAGGTTCATCTGTATGGCAATAAAATTCTTAGGGATAGTTAAAATGGATTTAGAATAAGGTTGGGCTTGTTTAACTGTTAGAGGTCTTTGAACAAGTTACTGTACATCAGTAACACATACATAAAGAGCACCTTTAGATTTTCAAAAAGCTTTCGATAAGGTTTCTGATAAATTCTTATTAATATAATTCACAAATTTCTGGTTATCGGCATACAAAGTAATGCAGTTTTTGGGTCAAACATTAATTAATGGAAAACACAAAGTATAGGTAAGGGGTGAATGCTAAAAAATGCTTATATCACTGACTGATTCTGGGATAGGTTAGGATATCTCACTTCCTGAGCTTCCTTTTGCACATCTTTCTCACATCCCTCTTACCACCCATATGCAACCTTGCTGCAGCTCGCTGGCTCATTTCTCGTTAAAGAGAGCCTGCCTTTCCCTCAGCTAGGTGAATTATACCAAACAAAGCCCTAATACATTTAATCTCTATATCGTACTTAATAAGATCTGACTGAACTAATAGAAACAATAGAAAGTTGATTGTATCTGCATTACTGGAGAAAACTTTTGGGTTCCTATGCTTATAGGAAGTAGGACTCTAAAACATACTTACTGTAAAAAAGCTGTCTTTAGTGTAACCTTTGTATAATCGTCGCAAAGAGTTCCAAGAAAAATCATTATAATGCATTTTTTACCTGTCTGTCATATGTGAGCTTGATTTATTACTCTGTTACCAGATCTGTGCCGGAAAATAAACTCACATGCTTCTCATTTTGTTAACAGTTTATTATTTACCAATTAGTAATAATAACCCAAGTTATTTCCCACCTGCTATTTTGCTACAATATATTAATAAAGTATACTGAGGAAAGGTGCTTTAATTGCACATAAGTACTGGCATAAAGAATTTCATTTTCCTCCTTTTTCTTCCATACGTTGAAAAATATTAATTTGATTCAGTGATTAATAAAAATAATGGAATGACAATTGTGACCAATTCTCTGAAAAGGTAAATGAATGTAGTCTTTAAACATTGACATCCTAATACGTGTTTTACCTTATGATATTAATTTCTGTATGTGTCTTAAATGGGTAATAAAGTACATTTTTTTCTCTAATTTACATAGATATTTGTCCTACAGTATGTATTAAAGCTGCACATGTAAATTCATGATTGAATTAGGCTAATTGTTTATCATGAAAAACACGTCTGATTCTGAGCTACAGTATGTTACAAAAAACATACTTTTCTGCATTTACTGTTACAGTATATGAGGAAGATCATGCTGGGCTTAAACGTGTTGCCTATTTTCTGATGTGCACAATGTCCTATTTGTGAACGTTGTGAAATACACATAGAGTGGAACACATTGATTTTACACCTTTTATCCTGAATCGGAATATTTCCAATCAAGGTGTTTTGAACACTCAGCCACGAGAAAAAAAAAGAACGTTTTGTATTGTGAAGCATTGTGGGACTGGGTTCATCGTTTCTTGTTACTGTATTAACTGTCCGATGCAGTTGTGCAGTTGTGGAATTTTCCATTCCTGAAGTACATTTTGCAGTACTGTGAGACAAACAGATATTTTTTTTTAATCAAAACCAGCTCTTATAAGAACTGTATTACCAAACGTCACACAGTATAAAGGAAAGGAATGTTAATATTTATGCTACTGGTTGTTGTGGTATCCATGATTTTACTGGCAATCTAATTGGAGTTCTACAGTACACTGACCTTGTTAAAGTTGAAGTGCCACAGTGGCCTGTCCATCAGAGTCTTTTGAATAAGTTCATTCAGCATACAGTAAACAAACAGTTGGTGTAATCAGATTGGAATCCCTTCAGCACAAGCAAGGCCAGAAAGTATAAGGACTATTGTTGCACGTAACAAAAAATTCATAAACGATGACAACTTTTGCTTTTACTCCTAACAATTATGATTATAATGATAGCAAAGAAGACTAAAAAAAATACATTTTACTTGGCCTTATATAGCATTGACGGTAGATTCCGCACAAGACTTTAAATATTTCCAAGGAAGATATATCAGCAATAGTACTATAACAACTGAGTTTATGCCAGAATTACCTTAATGGTCTGGCAGTATAGACATTCCAGTTCTTTTTAATACACTATATTTGTTTTAGAAATTGGTCTTTTCAGACCAAGCTAAATGTACTGGTCCTCAGCCTGTGACTAACTTATATGAACTTTAATGTAACTATTTTTTGAATGTTTGCATTATTCGTATTTGTGTGATCTGATGGTGCAGTGGTTAGCATTGTAGCCCCTCAGCACTGGTACCCTGGGGTAAACTCCTAGGCTGCTATCTATGTGAGTTTGCATGTTCTGTCCATATTTATGTAGCTTTCCTCTGGGTGCCCTGGTTTCCTCCCACAGTCCAAAGACACACTGGTAGGTTAATTGGCTTCTGGGAAAAAACTGGCCCTTGTATGAGTGTGTTTGTCTGTGTGTCCTGCAATAGATTGGCATCCCACCCAGGGCATATCCTGCCTTGCACACTTTGCTTGCCATATTAAGCTCTGACTCCCCCGCCACCCTTTATTATTTAAAGCGGTTAGAAAATGCTGGATATTTGGGCATTCATCCTGCCTTTCAATGTGTCACTTTTTCATACTATTATTTGAACAAGTAATTCAAAGGAGAAAAAAAGAATCTGTATTTATAAGGACAACACAGAGACCCATTTTTACTGCATGACTCTCCAGGCCACAGACCGCCTTTAAACCTTATTGGGAATGTTCCCTCCCACATTATCAGGGAAGAGCAAAGTGAAAAAAACAATAAGATAATTAAACCAATTTAGGACATGTTTAATGCTGAAACAAAGAAGCTATGAAAGACTACTTCTCAAGCTCTTTATTTAAAGCTTATCTGAGTACAAAATGAGTGAAAAAGCTCAGTGGTGAGTCTTCCAGTGCCCATTCCTTTTTGCACTAGTCACTATTTAGGTCTTCTCTTTTTATGTTTTTATGCATTTTTAATAGCAATGTCAAACGTTTTAGATTTTGAGAACATTGCATAAGTAACTGCATATGCAAAATGTAATACCAAAATATTGTCAGTGTACTGTGCTGTGCTCCATCCAAACCCCATGTCCCTGCTGCTTGCTAGAATTAAAACAACCTGAGTCTAAAATCTCTACTGCTGCAGATTGGTATGCCATCTGATGTGCCACAGTGGCCTGTCCATGAGAAACAAGGAGAATTTCCTTATGCAATTTTGCAGAACCACCAGGGTGCTCAGGATAACATAAGGAACAGATAAATTTGATGCTGACTTCAAGCATTTTTTGAGAAAGCTATACTGCAGTATAATGTTGTACTGTTTCATCTACAGTATAATCTGTTGAAATGTTGATGATACCATGCTGTATATTAAATGTTTAAATGTGATTTCTACTGTCATAGAAACTAAAAGGCATCTTTTGCTCTATACAAAATTCTACAGAATAAAAATAATGGAAGAGCTCTTAACAAAGACTACATATTTTTCCACGAATCCCAATTATACATTCTCAAAAACAACGCACCCAGATTTTTCCTATCCACAAACATCATCCTGTTTTCATTTCAGGAACGCAAAAACATTTTCTTGGAATGGTCTTCTCTAAAAGCATTTCTAATTTAAACGTGTGTTTAAATGCTGTTTTCCGTCACTGAGATGTTTTGACAGATTCAATTTACAGGCTTCATAAAGAGGTCTATTAAGAATGTCCTTTTTCTCAAAATCCTGATTAGGAGGATGAGGATGCTCATACTCTGTGTTAGGTCATCTTGTTCTTTGTTGTGTTTGTACACCAGTCACGCATTTTCTGATTAAGCATACTGCATGTGCGCCGATAGCAATGTCAGTTTGGAAACATTTGTCATCACAGCTGCATCCTACATTTCTGTTGCACAAACAACATAATGAAATACAGTATGTACTGTATCTGACGTAAACTTGCTGATATGATCGCGACATACTGTACAGTATAGTACACAGCTAACAGTCTAGCTAATTAATTTCAGGTCAAAACGTTTATTTAGTTTTTTTCTCTTTAATGAGTTATTTTCTTAATGCAATTTATCTTTAACAAGAATATATACTGTAAGTTAATTTGTAAAAAAAAAAGACCAAACTAAGTTGTGTTATTTAAAAAAAACCTATTCAGCTAATTTCCAGTGTCGTCAGGGGTATTCAACAGTTATGTCTCTTCAAAAGTTCAAAAGTTACCTTGCCAAAGAACTAAATACCAAAGAAGTTGCTGTCGGCCTAATTTTATATTCTATTATATTTAATGAATCAGGCAATGAGTGAAGTATCGAAGAATATCAATCCTACACCTTAATTATTAATACAATCAATGTGACCTATTCACAACAACAGGGAACGTGTAGCATTTGGTTTTGTAAAGCCATGAAGTGGACAACTGCGATATTGGTGACTATATCCTAACTGCCCTCGCTATAAAACAGAACACCAAGAACATTATTGACACAATCTTCTGCTGTGCTGTATGCTGTGTGTTAAGAGTTTGATTCAGCTGGCAACAAGCAGAGGCTATAGGCACTTAAGTCAACCTTGGTTACTTTTGGCTTTATAACATTTCTAAATTAGCTAAATAATATATACACTAAAACTTAAAAACGGTTCTACGTCTGCATTGTTGGTCTAGCCCAATACTTGCTAAATTAATACTCATCAATACCTAATACTTTGCCACGTCATTTGTTTCTATGATTTTATATGATGGATTTCCAGGGGATACTGAATTGGACACAACACCGGTGTCCACTGTATCTTGCACTTTTGCCATTACATGCTTTTTTGTGAACAAACAAGACAAATAAAGACAATATCCTGGGATGTAGTTAGGAGAGCCCAAGTGCATGTGTCTTATGGTACTGAAATGCTTCAAATGATGACCTTACACTTTTCAAAATAACAGTATTAACGAGCTTTTCTGTAAAACGCAATTAACGCACTGCAATTTGCTTTATTTCTCCCTCCCCTACTCGATTGTCAATTTAGAGAATTAATTCACGGCAACAGAAGATGTACCTTCTCTGGGAGCTGCCGGGTCCCACGCCGACCACATCTGCACAAAGAAAAAAGGGGTCCAGCAAACGATGTAAGCCAAAACGATGACAAAAGTCATTTTCACCGTTCTGATTTTGGCTTTGGAGATCAGCTTTACGCTGCTCACTCGGGAGAGTGCAGACCCTTTGAAAGCTTTCGGCGTTAAAGGTATACTTTGGTCCTTCCGAGTTTTCAGTTTGAAGTTTTGCCATATTTTAAAACTGATCAGTCCGTAGCAGACACTTAGTATGGCCACTGGTATTATATAGATTGTGAGGCTGATCCATGTCACATAAGCTTTGGCGCCCCAAGGCTGAATAAAATCCCCCCAGCAGTCATAAACTCCAGAACCTGCCGGTATCTCCCTCAAAGAGAATATGTACACTTGTGGAATGCTAAACAAAAGACTGAGGACCCACGATGTAATGATGTAGAACCGATCGGCTCTTCTGTGTAAGGACCGCAGAGGCTGGCATATCGCCAAACATCTGTCTATGGACATCAGAACAAGCATATACGTTGAAGCGAACATTCCCACAACCTGCAGGTACTTTACTAATCTGCAGAGAAAATCGGGCCCATAAAAGCGAAAGGTGATGTCCCAGATGAGCTGCGGCAATACTTGAAAGATTGCCACGACCAGGTCTGCAATACTGAGGTGCTTCATGAAAAAGTACATCCGAGACTGGTTGTTTTTAGTCGTGTATATAGCCAGGAGGACACACAGGTTACCGGTCAATGCAAGTAGCAGGATGAGGGCTAGCACTGTTACTTCGACTTTGGCTACTTCTTCGTTCCGCAACACCGGGTTCACGGTGCCGTTTGCCTCTCTAGTGGCGTTAGCGAGGCTCGAGTTCTCCAAAGACGCATTCACGGACCACAAATCCTGATCCTTAAAGAGAATATCCTCCATCACGCTTAAAACTTTCCCCCCTTTTACCGTTTCGTTTTAAACGTTTGATGGGTCTACGTTTTTGCTTCAGTTGTATCACACGCAGGTGAGCATCTTTATGTTGTGGACTTATTGTCTTCGTTTAACTAAACAGATGCCACGTGAAATGATCACAATTCAATAAGCAGTTTCCATCATTTTGTTTTGGAAAGTCAGTTGTTTGTTTCTTGCGATTTTGCAGGAGAACGTAGTTTCTTTGACCAAGGCAAAAAACAGCTCAGTCACAAACTAGGAGAAACGAGAGTAAATAATTTGTTGATATGAAAGCAAAACATTCTGTTAACATGCATTATTTTTTAAAAAAATGCAATGGCTCAAAATATAAGCATTGTGAATAATGAATTGGAAATAACTGGCAACGAAAAACATATTGACAAAACATTAACATACATTTTTAATATGGTAAATTATTTATGCAAGTAAAATTACATACCTTTAATGTTTTTTTTTAACAAAAATCCAATTCCACAATTTAAGGTCTAAATTGTTGCTTTATATCCTTTATTGTGAATGTATTTAGTTCTTATATCCTTTTATAGAGATTATATTTGGTTTTCTCACATAGTTCTTCGTAGGTTTAAATCCAGCAAGTGAAGCCTCACTCTGAGCGCCACGCAATATATGTCCCGGGTCTTGATATTTATACCTCCTGTGCATCTCAGCCTATTGAAGAGGTCTGGCCTGGTCTTTTACATTTCTACCAGTAGGTGGAGCTTCGTGCAGTAGTTTAGCTTGAGCTAAGTATGATTAAGATACAGTACGCTCCTCTGCAGTTGCTACATTTACCCACAGTTACCTTTTTCAATTGGATGATTGATTTCATTGGCATTCTACCTATAATTTAACATAATTTTTTAGCCTATGTTATTCTAGGAAGATCTGTACAATGCTATTTCTCTGAGTTGCTATTTCAGAAAAGCAAGCAAACATAGTACTTTTTATTTCAACTTAATTTGAGAAAACATCGTAATGGTAAAATTAGATTATAGGATAGTACATTTAGACATGCATATTCAGTCAGAGTTGTCAAATCGATATCTGGCCAAAAAGCATTGCAACTAAACTGAAAAGACCAGCATTTGTAACAAACTGAAAAACTTTAGGATATTCTGATTGGGAACAATTAGAACAGTTTTTATTTTAATTCCCAGATAATTGGGGATTATATATAATTTGTGGGTTTAAGCTTTGGTTTCCATTGGCTCATAAATAATAATCATAATTCATATTTTTCTGCTAATAGACTGTACGTCTTAAGGTTCAGTACAAAACTACAAAGCGTCTTGAGTTACATTGAGCTACTTTGTCATTCTAAGCAAAATGCATGCAGATGGGAGGAAAATTGCATGTAACAGTTGGGAGGGAATATGTGCTACCTGTTGGCACAGCTGTCCAGAGGACACATTCTTCATGTTTACATTTTCAGTAGAGAATATTCTTTTTTGATGAAAATTAAAGTTTCTTTGAACTAGCTCCTTGAACCAGCTTCAAAGTGAACTAGCATTATGGAGAAACAAATTAATGTAATAAGTCATGGCTTTGTAATACAAGACAAGAAAAACAGCTGAAAATAGAGTCCATATTTTACTAAAAAAAATGCTTTGCTCATCAAAAAAATGTCCCTCTATGGAGATTTTAATATTCTGAAGGGAAATTTAGCTTCATATGAAGTGTTCTTCTTTATATATATATATTAAAGCAGAAAAAATTACTGATTTCCGACTCTATTGACAAATAATGTTCCACATACTGTACATGGATTTACTTTTGAAGGTCTAACAACATAGCACACATACTGTAGGAGATCGCCGTCTACATAAGTGCAAAAATAATATGGAGTGTAAACAGTTAAAGTAAGGAGTAAATTCATTTTATCCATATGTCTTTGCATCCCATTTTAACATATTAAGGTTGCGTGTCATTTCTGTCTATACAGTTAAAAGAAATGTGTACTACAGACTTAAGCAACAACATTCATCTTACTTTGCAAGCATGCCTTTCACGAATCTTACAGAAAGTTTTCATTAGAGTGTGCAGCTATCTCAAAAGTTGTTTTCAAATGTTTCCACATTAAAAGCAAAGTTTCTTACTTTTTTTCTTGTCCATATGCTTCTGTAGAATCACCTCCTGCCAGCAGGCAGAAACAACAGTTGAACAGTTGCATGCTTGTTTGAGTATATGATATTCAAATCTGGTTTACTGTTTGTCATCCTGTCTGAACTCTCTCTGAAAACGTGAAGGTTTTTATAACATAGGATTTTGGAAGTGAAGACTGGATGTTAAAACATTCAGAAGGCATCTGTCTGTCTTTCAAAGAGAATATGGAAGATTCTACAAAATGTACAATCACAGACTTACAGTACAGTATACTGTAAATGCTTCACATGCAATTCTTACAGAATTGTTTCTGATTAAGTATACATTATGTGCGCCTATAGTAAATATAGATAAAATATCAGAATGTTTTATGGAATGTTTCAGGGCCACCTTGCAATTAATACATTTAAACCTTTATTCATTTTATATATTTCTTTTGTTGAAGTGGCCATACCATTTCAAATCATAAATTAAACCAGGGATATTCCCCAAAAATTATTACAAGATATTTCAGATACAATATTTATACTGTTTGTTATTATTGTTATATATTATATAATGTTATTTATTTTTTTAATTAGCTTAGTTGTCAAGCCTGGCTCTTTATCATGCAAGGAGATGACAGAAATTCCCCATCATCATTTTCATAGCCCTGTATATATTTCTAAAAATGCTTAGTCTAGAGTAAATGTTGTTCTTGTCTCATAAGCTTACGAACTTTTATTCTAGGTTTACTTTTAGAGAGTTTCATCAACTGTGCTTCTGGATGTAATTATCAGAGAGAACATCTTACTATTTAAATTCATTGATAATTTTTCAAAGTTGTTGTAAATTATTGCAAAACAAATACTATTAAAACTTTGTTGTATCAAGGTCACTGATAATGCAGAGAGCAGGGAAAGCAAAAATGATGATAAATCTTTTTCCATTGCACTCTCAGCCTGTCTAAAACAATCTAGTAATTCATTACTATATCATCAGACATGTAATTGTTTAGATGTCTGTACCTGCAGAGATGTTGAAAATAGCAGGGACAATTTGTGATTGTATACCTTGATTCAGCTGGATAATGAAAGGATAATATTATGTGCTATTTGGCACATATTTGATGTCTCATTGTATATTATTCTACTAACGTCACTGTATTTTCTGTCACACACTTTTAACAATTAATTTTTATCTGCCTTCACCCATTGCATAACATTTTGAATTAAATGCTAATTAATGAATGTCTAGTATTCACACCAGTTTAATCTGTTAGTATGCATAAAAATGTTTAAGATCAAGTACAGTAAATAAGTCTCTCAATTGTCATAATTAGAGATAATTGTTTGTTGTTTTCAGAGGAAATAGTCTTTACTGTTCTTAAATACTGTTCTTAAGTACAGTATGAACAAAATGAATGCTAGTGTGATGCTAGCATTTGTTTTGAAAGACGATTTTGACAAAATATCTGTGCAACTCAAAACAATATGACAGAAAAAATTAGAGAAAGCCTCAGGAATGTGTATCACTACAAAATTGTGTTTACAGTTTAGATCCAGCTGGAAAATAATCTAATCTTAAATAAAAATACAGAAGTGTTTAGACTTGGAGCTCACACTAGTTTAAATCATTAAAAGAAACCTGAATTTAAAAATGGCAAACAAAGTACCACTGTTGTTTGTTGTTCTGTTTTAACATAATTATGTATGAAGGCCCTTTCCTCCGAAGCCCTAGCTTTTAGAAATACTGCCGTTTTCACTGCTGTCCCGTGGACACATACCGACAAACACTGAAAGACAAAATTGATATATTTAACAGGAGAGGAGGGGTCTGACACAGAACTCATAGCTTATCAATTCTTATGATGTCTGAAGCATTACTGTTCAGTATATGGTGGTATGGAAATGGTACAACACTAACACTGAGATCATAAGGGAAAGGCTTCTTTAGTTATACATGATTGATTCAGTGTTCATTCTCTACCTCAGATTCAGTATGGTAAGCAACAGGAGCCCTTCCTATATTCCACATTAGACACCCTTGACTACAAATGCTAACATTTGTGATAAATGGTAGCAGGAGATAAGCAATGTATTCTCAATATACACAAACCGCTGTAAAACCACACTAAACTCCTTAATCCAGGTTGCCAGTTAGGTGTTTGCTCTTCTATCACAGCCTGATTAGGAATCTCAATTTGCTTTCCACAAGGTCAGTTAGCAGGCAAGACGTTTAGGTGAATCACTCTTAAAAGTTGGAAATATCTGGTCTTTTGAGGTCTGTATTTATTAAAACCAGCTTACCGTCTCATGAGATCACAACCTGCTTTGTTCTCTATTTTCTCAGAAAAAAAAAACTGTGCTGTAGCGATATTTTCCATTTTTTCAGAAATGTGATTTTCTAGAGACGTTTGAATTGCCACTTTGATGCTACATTGAAAAGGTCTACATTTATTTTACGTACATTATTTTTTAAACGTCTGTGTATTTCCGAAAAACAGATATCTGGTATTTTTTAGAGGTGTTATGACAACGTTTTTGTTTGGTATAAGTACATCTTTAGATAATTTAAAAGACTACCAATATAGTGTTGCATAAAACTTTACCATTCGGTGTCCTTCTTAGTATTAAAGTCCTTTGCCATTTTCTCAATTAAGAAATATAAAAATATCAATTGGCTAGGGAGGGCACATTCAGTGGCCAGAACTGTTTTTTAAATTATATGATTTAAAGTTGCGCACAGCTTTTAAATCCAAACGCAGAAAAAAAAATCCTCTTTATGTACCGTACAAACCAGAGTATACATGCATTATGAGAAAGCTGCTTAGTTCTAGTAAATGACACAGCATATTAGGGATTTTAATATGGTGATGATTATTAGACTGCATAGATACTTTCAAGGTTCTCATATACTGTATTATGCAATGCAAGAAAAGGATGTGTTTTTTGGTGTGGGGGCTGTGTGTATCGTCCTGGTTTGTCATGTTTCAGAAGCACAAGGCAGACCTCACCATTAACAATCCAAACATGTTCTCTTCAAGCATCAGATATTTTTGTATTTTATTTTGTTCCAGAATGTGATATATCAAAGAAGTATAACAGATAGTATCACTAGTAAAGTAATTGGGAGGTTAGAAATAATATAAGATTTTCTTCCTCAGTAAAAAAAAATAATTCTGGTTTCTGCTGGTTTGGCTCCCAAGGGAGGCATAGTGGCGCAGTGGTTAACATTGCTGCCTGGGAGAGCTGGGACCCTAGGTACAGTACAATTCCTGGTGTCCTATCTGCATGGAGTTTCTATATTCTCGTTGTGTTTGTGTGGGTTTTCTCCAAGTGCTGCATTTTCCACCCACAGTCCAAAAAAACATTACTTTAATTTGCTTTTGGGAAAAAATGGGATGGAGTGGCATCCTGTCTCTGCTGTCTGTACTCACCTGTTGCAGAGACATGAATTGGATAAAGTTGTTAGAAAACGGATGGGTGGATGGATGATTTGCCCAACGGCTGTTAAGTTGTTCCCTACAAAGGAGAAGAAATGACAGAGAGCAAGGATGGAATTAATATTAATAAATGAGATCAAAGAACAACCAACACTGTTATGTGACATACTGTATCTCCATGATACCCCAAGATTAAAGGCTTCAAAGTTCTGAAAATGTTTAACTTTTTAACAATCTTGGTTTAGAAGAACCGTTATATCACTGTGCATCATAAGTATGCATCATAGCACCATTTTCCTGGAGTTGATAGGAAGTTTTTTTACATGAATTCAAACAATAACATCTGCATATAATATTGTAATATTTTGCTGTAACACATTGTCAGATCTGAAACCCAATAATTCCAATGTAAAAGGGAAAGGATGTAGACTTACCTTGCCAAGATTTTTTCTGCAAAGTTTTATTAAATTACCTGCTCAGTTTATATTCAAGTCACTGTGAGCAAGAGAGCTGAGGAAATCCCTTATAACCTCAATCTGATGCAGAGTGGAAAATACTTAAATGATCTGCTTGAACATTCTAAACTATTTCAAAAACTGTGGTGTTTTTGAAAAAAATAAAATAAAATGCATATATTACTTGGATAAAATGTTTTGGGTTATTCAAAGCACTGGTGAAATGTTGAGTTTCTCATAATCTAACTTTAGTTTAATAGTAAAGATGGAGAAGTCAGTTTTCAGTTTTCTCATACTCTCTCTCTCAGCTTTGCTTTAGGTATTCCATTTATTTAGTGAGGTGGAAAACAAAGATATGCTTTGATTGCTCCTAAAGAGACTTTTGTTGGTACAGTTTGTACAGCCTGATTAAGGATATGCGGCTTCCAAAGAGAGAACTAATTATATTAAGGAGATGCTGAGTATTTGTTGAAAAAGTGATAATGACAACATTTATGACATAGCAATGAACTAAAGCAAAACAAGAAAAAAAGAGAAGACACATTTATGAAATGTTGTTCAAGTGCTTCTGCTTAGTAGAATAAGAATAAAATAAATAAATACAATTATTGTATTTATAAAAGCACCTCACATACAGGGGGAGACTCACCTCATTCATAATTGAAGTATAAAACACACCTGGGTGATACGAGGTAGATTTAAGAATAGCAGCCCCATAAGAAAATGCTCCCAGGGGAAATTTAGGAAGGCCAGATTGCTGAAGCCGAGATGGAATTTAGTCCCAGAAACATAGATTAACAAATCTGATGTCAACATTGTCATGAGATATTAATTGATCAAGTAATTGGAACCTCTGTTTAATGTCTCAAGAGTGTGCTTCAGAAAAAAGGGGGTCAACTACTGGTACTCCCAAAAAACCTGTTTTTTACCACATCTACATCACATCTTTTGTTTCTATAGTTGTTCTTTGTGAAATTAGATGGAATTTATCCCCTGCTACGCATCCACTGTACTAATACACATTCAGTTTAACAGTGTTGATGAATAAATGACATCACTCCCCCCAAGAAAAACATACATAAAAAATATGCAGTCATGAAACCAATGGTGTAATAAAAAAGGCATGCCTTTCACAATCTTTTCAAACATGTGCAGCTCAGTCCCATTCTTTTCTTTTAGCAGTATTGCTTTCAGATGAGGTTGTGATGAAGGAATTAGGGTTGGGACTTAGTAACTTAAAAAGGAAATGAAATCAAGAGAATTGTGCTGGTCAAAGAAAGGATAGAAGCCTGTATTCTGCTTCTCATATCAACTATATATTGCATGCAGGTTCCTAATATCTTGTTCAATGATTGCATTATAAGTGATGTTATTATTGTTACTATGTGTGGTACTTGGGTGTCATTTTCCTCTTGAAACTAAATGTTTAAGCTGTGTGTTCCCCTCTTTTCTGTTTATACCAAGACTGTGGATATTTTAAAATTCGGTCAGTATGTTGCATCTCACTAAAAAAACAGAAACAAAGTTATCTAAAATTTTAAAATACCTGGTTTTGCATCACACCCAACTCGAACCAGCAGTTTATTTTATGATGATAAATCTTGAAGCTTATGTCTCATCCACTTCATTAACATCATACTGATCTTCAGTACATGGTAAGTACATGGAAAGAGAGTATGGTTCTCTTTCCATACTCATCCTTCTTGATCTCAGTGCTGCCTTTGACACTGTTGACCATAACATCTTGCTTTCTCGTCTCGAGACTGTGTTTGGAGTCTCTGACACTGCCCTCAAATGGTTTAAGTCTTACCTCACTGATCGCTGTCACTTTGTCTCTCTCAATGGGTACAGGTCTGAAATTGGTCTTGTCAAGTCTGGTGTCCCTCAGGGCTCAATACTGGGCCCCTTGCTCTTCAGCATTTACATGTTCCCACTTGGTCAGCTTTTAAGATCACATGGCCTCAGCTTTCATTTTTACGCTGACGATACTCAAATATACATCCATACCAAACCCGACACTGATGTGGCTGTCTCTATTCTATCTAATTGCATCTCTGACATAAAAATTTGGATGACTCAAAACTTCCTTCATCTTAACTGTGACAAGACTGAAGTCATGCTTATTGGTACCCCCCATCAACTTCGCAAAGCCAGTCCTGTAACCCTGTCTGTAGATGGCTCTGTACTTGAGCTCCAATCAAAATTGAAAAACCTTGGGGTTATATTCGATTCTGGCTTAACATTCGACCCACATGTACAGCATACTGTCAAAACATCTTTTTTTCACCTTAGAAATATCGCAAGACTACGCCCTATGCTATCATTAACTGTGGCTGAAAAGCTGATCAACATATTTGTATTCTCTCGAATTGACTACTGCAATGCTCTGCTCCCTGGGGTATCTAAATCTACTCTGAACAAGCTGCAGTATGTCCAAAATTCAGCAGCCAGAATCCTGACCAGATCTAGTGCAAGTGTTCACATTACTCCTATCCTGGAGTCCTTGCACTGGCTTCCGGTCAAATTCCGCGTAGACTTTAAAATCCTCATGCTCACCTACAAGGCTTTACATGGCTTGGCACCTCAATACCTGTCTGAACTTTTATCGCCCTACTCCCCACCTCGCAACCTCCGCTCTTCAAATTCTGCCCTCCTTACTGTCCCCCAAGCCCGTCTACATTGTATGGGCGACAGGGCCTTCTCCTGCTATGCCCCCAAGCTCTGGAACTCCTTGCCCAAGGATATTAGAGAGTCACCTTCTCTAAACTCCTTCAAATCCAGACTCAAAACCCTCCTTTTCAGAAAAGCCTTTACTTAACTGGTTCCATTCTTCACCCCTCTGCTCTTCTTAATACCATCTTCCACGGTCTCCTCTATTGTTATTGTTGTATTGCTGTAATTATAATTGTGTCCTGTCTTGTGAAATTTTTCTTATTTATTGTTGTAGTCTTCTTATTTATTGTTATTGTCATCCTGCAAAGCGCTTTGAGAAGCCACCTTTAAAGGCGCTATATAAAATAAAGTTTATTATTATTATTATTATTATTATTACATTGCTATGCTGATGAAGTGGACTTTTACTGATTCATGTATTCTTAGATAAACAGATACTGTAAATTATTGTTCACCTTTACTGGATTCTCATGAGCTTTCAAGCCAGAGGAATTTGCACAAAACTACGTAAGGCAAGGAAAGTACTGGGGCCAGAGACCAAATGTTTCAATGCTTTTACACTAGAAAAAAGGTAGCTATTTTCCCAAGAGTGACATTATCCTTTGCTGTGTTGTACTTTTGAGATGTGTCAGAAATGATCTCAGTATGCTGATGCAACATTTCACTCTATTCTCAAAAATAAGCAATATTGTGATTGCTTCTAGTTAAGTGACATTTACAGTACGAAAACAATACATGCTCCTTCATAAGAAAATGTTGTTTTAATTATATTTAATAAAATATATGATTCTGATAGAACACAATCAGTAATTTAAGCACCTTTTGCATGTACGAGTATGCATATACTGTACTGTATGTCAGGCTGGACTCATCTAATGTAAAATTGCTCAGGCTTATTTGTTACACATTTAACATTACAGTATTTACTGTTTCTTTATCCTGTGTGTCAGGAAAACAATTGAAAACTATATTGATTCATGGCACCAGGAGATCAGCTATCCCTGTAGGAACTCGGAAGAAATTATTTTTCAAGTCAAACATAAAATGCATGTAGTCTTACTTCTTTATTACTTATTTATATTGTATATTCAATAATTTGACATTTGTAATTATCCTACTTGTGAAAAAGCTGTTTATTTTCCTCCTTTTCTATAATTACTCTCCTTTACTGAGAAACATGATAAACTCATTAGTCCACATTTTCTGCACGTAGTCTGCTTGGTCAAATCTCCTGATGGTGTCTGTGAGAATCTATCAGCATTCCGTCATTGGCATTAACATGGATTTTTCATTAAAACAATTTCAAGCACATTTTTCTCATAAATAAACGTATTGGTTTGACAGGCATAGATATGTGATGTATTATCCTTTTGAACAACCAAGAGTAAAAAAATATTTTAGCCACAACTCTGTAATCAAAGAGGAAGAAAATAAATTTGGTTAAATTGAAATACTTTCAGTATGCCAAAAGTTGTGAGGAGGTTGGGGAAGGGAGCTCTGTCAGTGTGTATTGGCTGCAAAGGAACAATTAAAAGATCTCATGCTGAAAAGTAAAAGAAAAAGTAAAAACAAGTTTCATGTGTGGAACCTTCTTCAGGTGTAACAAATTGAAACATCTTCTGATCTCCTTTTATTTCTTAACATATCGTGGTTAGGACACCTTCAGCCTATTTACAGTTGTGATAGCAGTTAATTTTCCTACTGCATTAAACCTTCAAAGTTCCTCACCTTGATGAAATGAAGCTCACACTTTTTATACAGACAACAATCACACCAGCAAAATGTTTAATTAAGAATTTTAACTGACAAGAATTCTACTGCCAAGTCATAGGCAGGTTGTTGTGTCTATGAGAAAATGTAAGCAAGGCATCCTAATTTAAATGATTTTTATTAATTTCTTTTTTTATTTTATTTTACCGCATATTTCCTAGGAACTGCTATTATAGATAGTAGGTCAAGGTTTAAACAACAGAGACCAGAGACATACAGTACATTACATTCTTTACTTTAGTGCCGCTCACTGCTTCCTAAGAAATTCTCTTAAATCCCAAAGTACCACAGAAATGTAATACAATTATTTTTTTAAACTGAATGAAAACCACATATAAGATTTGTATAATACAGGATCCCATTTTAAGAATCAACTGCTACTGTCTGATTTATATATGTTGTTTTAACTTCTTCACATACTGTACAGTATATCAGATATGTATATTGCTTTTTGTACTTACAGTATATTAATGATTTCACATTTCTTCTCTGAGGTAGCTGTTTTAGGAAGTCAGACACCAGCCACAGATAAAAAAGAATGGTGCCCTGAAATAATCAATCTTTCATTATCCAACCCCTTCTTCCCTATTAAGACCCCAAGTGTCTAGGGGTAAAGGGCTGTAACATTTAGGATCATTTTTGATGCAGGTGGGTTCTGGTGAGGGACTAGGAAGCGTGACAACAAGTGTTGGTGCAAAAGTGATTATTTTAAGGTCAACAAGTGACTCGTACATCATAGGACATAATAACACACAGGGTAGGGGAACTAGAGTGGTGCCAAAGAAAAGAAAATAACAAATGAAAAGGAGCTGGCTAAGAAAGTGAGGGAAAGCTGACCTAACTTCAAAAGAAAACCCGAAACACTGGGTCTTCGGCGTCTTCAAACACCCTAGCTAACCATCACTGACTACCCAAAACCATACAAGACAAAAGGCACTCACCCGTCCTAAACCAGTGTTAATAGTACAAAAATCAACTACATGTGCAAAATGTACCCAACAACCTGAACTAACACTATACACAAAAGTTCACACAAATACACAAGTGAACTACGAATACAAACGATAGTAGACAAGTAACAGGGTACAAAAGAACACAGAGCTTTGATACAATACTTTTGGACAAGGTAATGGCTAAATAAGAATAAACACACAAACAAATACGAAAGTACAAAGAGACGAACACAAACCAACAAACCAACAAAGCCAAAGATATACGAAAACACACATGAACAAAGCGAACTTATTCACCTTAAAATAATCACTTTTGCACCAACACTTGTCACACTTCCTAGCCCCTCACCAGAACCCACCTGCATCCAAAAATTATCCTAAATAATAACGACACTTGGGATCATAACATTTTTGGGGGCTGGTCCGGGATTTAAGGTCAGGCAGGAGACGGAGCCCATCTCGGAAAGCAACCAGAGCAAGACAAGGGTACACCCTCGACAAGATGCCAGTCTATCACAGGGCAGATGGACGAAAAACATAGACACGCACACACTCATGCCAGGGCTAATTTTCCCAGAAGCCGATTTATGTTTATTTTTGGACTGGGGGGAAACTGGAGCACTGGGATGAAACCCATACAAACTCTACACACATACTGTAGCACCCCAGGGGTGGGGCTGAACACAGAACCCCAGCTCTGCAAGCCACCACAGTGCCACCATGCCGCCCACTCTTAAATATACAGTACATAATAATAGTAATAGTAAAATAGGGAAAGTAAAATTAATTACAGACTATCTAAAATTGCTAAAATGTGTCATTTTTGCTCTGAGAACTAGTTTTACTTATTACTAAACTCTTTGCCAACTTCTGAAAATCCGGGCTATACACTTTAATGAGGATTTTATGAATAGAATATGAAACCCTTAAGGCTACCAAGAACAGCTGCATCATTCACTAATTTGATTAATTCCTGTTGCTCCCTAGTGTTTCTGGTGTTGTGGCACATTGAATAACCATCTGTAGGACTATCTGAAACATTTAGCACTGGAAATAAGTTGTCACTCAGAATATAATAACTTTTGTTATTGAGAACATTTCACATTTAAGCTTCAAAATGGAGATCCTAATTAGTTAATCTGGGGGCAGTTGTTTTAGTAAAAGCTCTAACTCTTGATTTAAAGTGAAGTGTCTTCTGTTATGCAGCTTTCGCTGTGAGGTACTGTGAGATGTAATCAACTTTAATTTTACATTTTGTAGGAGCAATATAACATTAACATCTGTTTCCAGTTGTGAATTATATTCCACAATACTGTATATATTGTTGACTATATGTATATACTCATATATGAGGCTGCAGAAACAATGCATTTCTGCTATGTTGCAACATATATTTCAATAAGGATTATACTGTAGTTTCTTGAATTTATAGAAAACATTTCATGCAAAAGATTTCAATGACCAGGTAATCAGGAGCTAAATGAGACTTAAACATCCACTGTAATTCAAAGGATGGCACCTCCTACAGCACAATGTCTCAGTCGACATACTGGGACATTGGTCTGGTGCAGAGGGAAGAGCACCACCTACTTGTCCACCAGAACCAATTGCACCAACAACATAGATTTTCCTGGAGGTCTCCATTTTTAATAATACTGATGGGATCTGGCTAAAAGGTAGCAATGTGACTGTATGTGTCTTCTGCACTCCATTTCAACAGCAAATTTCCCACTTTCCTGCCTCTTCAGATGTTGGGATGCAAAACTGAGTTGCGAGAGATTTGAAGCAGTTCTATTTACAGACGATCTATTTAGCCAGCTTTTAGCATATTATCCATGCAGTGAACATATGAGCTTTAAAGTGGATTCAGTTTTAGTCATGTGCACACAGGGAAGGAAAAAAAGTAAACACAGATTGTGTTTGTACAACAAGTTTTCAATTAAATAAAAGTCCTGAGGGGATTTCCATGAAGATGCAATTTTAGGTTGTAGATAAAGGTTTCTTTAATTTTATCCTGTACAACAAGGATGTCAAGCAGATACTTCACAATGTTTTTTTAAAAGATTGAATATTTTCTTCCTCAGTTTTGAAATATGAGCATATGTACAGTCACTTGAATAAATTAATTGGTTTCAAATACCCTATAATTTATGGGGTGTTGATTATTATACATCATAACACCATGTGCTATGGGACTGACAGGCTAAAGTGCTTTATTTTGGTTTGCGTTCTACATTCTGGTTCAAAACCAAGAAACCTAATGATTTTCTGCTGTTGTTTTCAAACTGGCAGTATAGAATTTTGCTGCTGTTTCACTAAACTACTCAGTGTGTGTAGTTCTGTGTTTGTCATGTTTTTTCTAAAATTGCTTTTGTGCTTAGTATTTGAGCATTTGGTGGATTGCTACCATATTATAATGAGGCAATTTAATGTATTTACTTTTAGTTTTTAATGCATTTACATGTTTTTGTCTTTTCACATCATATGTTATTTGTTTGATTATAACTACAGAGTAAGTATACTTCTTTATCTACTCCTATGACATATAAAACCATATTCTGACATGTGGCTTGAATTTATTCAGCAACAGAGCAAAATGCATAGATTTTTTCCACAAAGTGCCTTTTCTCTACCTCAAAATTGTCCTTTGCATGGAACTTTAAATGTAAATGATTTTAAATAAGCATAAAATATACTGTATATCTATACTGAAGATATTTTTTTTCTCTATACTTATTGAAGTATATAACTTCCACAGATATATTTCTGTATCTGAGCATGCCCTGTGTTCTGTGTTCATTTGATTTGGTTCCATGAATTACATGTTCAATATTTTAACGATTTTCTTAACATCTTTTATCAAAGATTCTTAAAAACACTGACATTGATTCAATTAACTCTTGAAAATGTGAGCTTGCCCTGCTAACTTTCATTCTTTAATGATGACATTTTCTGTTTCTTTCTGATACTGTATTACTATTTTAGTTCCTTGTGTCTTAAAACTATTTGACATCTTTGGTAGACATAATGTAAAAGAAATCAGTTCAAATCAACCCTTACATGTTGAACCCCACTGCTATACCACAGCTATTTTTTACTCAACACTGCATTCCTAGTCTGTCATAATATTCAGATATTCCTTATCTGCATATTTCCCTAAATGTCAACAGATTTGTAAAGAGAATTTGCTTGTCCTAAATACAACTGAAAGGAAATTTATAGGCCACAATGCACGGTAGGGTTACTACATGTACAGTATGTACAAATGAATATGCACTGAGCACAAAAAGAAAACTAGACGTATTCCAGACAGCCACACCACAAACAGAATAACTATTCTGAATGCCAAATATACAGTATTTCATGTATATTTGGAGACAAAAAGCTATTGTATCTGTCAATAAATAGGAGGATGGTGGTTAGTGTGACTAAGAAGAAGAGATTAAAAATCCATAGACAATATGCTTCTTCACATGTGTTAATGTAATTACTGACAGCTCAAAAAAAGACACAGTGAGTAAAATGTGAACTACAGAAGACAACACAAAACTTTTTAAAATGATATAAGGAAATGGAATCAGTATGACTTGAAGAGGTAACAGTCTCTAAAATTCACAAGCTTTTTTATTACACATTGATATGAAAAGGCACAGAAACAAACTGACGGGATTCTAACACATTTTAAGATAATCAAAATCATTGTAAAACTTTTTTTTATTGTATTTTTTTATTTTTAAGTCATGGCCTTTACTGTCCAAACAATATCTCAAAGGGACTTCTCTTCTACACTAAAAATAGATTCTATTTAATTCCTGATAATCCTCTGATTTTTAAGATTCCTCAGCTAACAAGGCATAATCCATTGTCATTGATTTCCCAGTCTCCTTAGTGCACAATATGTATTCCCCAGATGAAAAAAGTAAACATTAAAATAATTTGGGGATGTTTATTGTTTATGTCTCTTTAATTATTCTTGACATTTCACATTTTTTAATTGCTCCTGATGATAAAAGAATGAAAAATAAAAATAGAAGATTGTCAAAAAGAGATGTCAAGTGGAGCTGAGTCACAGGAAGTTGGCATGAATTATGGAAAGTTTTTTTTTTAATAAACTTTTTCCAGAAAAAGAGATTAGACTGCACACTGTATATATCAAAGAAGAAAATATAACACAGAAAAACAATTGTAAGATTTTAGAAATTAATAATGAATACAAAAAATCAAGCTATTACTGATGGAATTCATTTAGATAGGTTAACTGAAATATTAATATATACCTGTATTATTAATATTAGTAATATTAACTAAAGCTTTAGTAATATTAACTAAAACTATAACTTTCCTCCTAACAAAACCACCTTTCCTTAAATACAGTGTGCCAATTGTTCAAAACAATTTTCAGGAGAAATCATTTAATACATACAGTAGTGATATTTCTCTTCACTGTGGCTAACAAAGTGAGTGTAACTCATTGTCAGTTATACTGGCAGGTTAATAGGTTTTTATGATAACAAGCTAAATAGTGTTATTGTTAATGCAAACACACAACTAGATTTCTAAATAATTTATTTGCATAGTTTACATTATGGTTATTTACAAAGTTGAACAAGAGGCGTGTTGCCACGCAGGAATCAATCTGAGAATCGCTTTTTGTGAATTCTAATGATGTTATTCTCGTTGCAGATCATGAACCAACAAATTTTCTTGAAGAAACATTTAAGACAAAATTTATCAGAGCTTGCTGTCTTTGTTAGATCCCCATTAGCAGAGCTGGCTTTGTCTTTGTTGGATTCCAGTTTAGTCCAATTAAAAACTGAACATGCTAATCACAGATACAGTGTATCCATGGACTATCATGTGCTTTCATTTTGACCTGTAAGACTAAAAGATATTACTGTAAGAGAGCTTGGTGATCTCAGGAGGCTGGCTGAGATTGCAGAGAAGGTGGATTTTGGAGACTGGCAGAGAAGGCAGAGGAGGGATGGAGATGGTGAAGGGAAATGGCGGTTGTGAGTACAGTAGGACTGAAAAGAGGGGAAGTGCAGTCATTAAGGCAGGAATGGACTGGGAGGCTGCAAAGCTAGAAAATAAACTGGCTAGAGAGACAGAGTGGCTGCTCTGGTTCTAAGCAGAAGGGTTATGTACGCTGGTGAGTCAGGTTCAGGACTGATTAGGTAGCCTTCAGGCAAAAAGAACATTTCAGATATGTAGGAACTGGGAGAGCACTGCTGAATGTCTGAAAGCAGCTCAATGAAAGAACTCTGTCCTAGTAACACAACCAGGTATAAATAATGAGGAGTGTTTAGTGAATCACCTGTTAATTAGATGGGGTGGGGGGGTGGGAAGGGTTAGATAATAGGCCCAAACAAGTTCCAACTGCCCCAGGCTGAATGCCAGACTGTCACACCCCACACTCTCCCTTGCATATAGCATTGCATTCCCAAAACCACTGTTTCACAATCTCATTCCTAATTGAACCCATCACATTCCCACGTGCACTAGATTCCACAAATTCTCACTCCCAAACCAATTATCCAACCACATCCCTTTCCTTTCAGTATTAAAACTTCACTCACACACCTACCCATGCTCACTATTGAGAAGCCTCTAGTAGTATTCTCTTGTCTGTATTTCTAAACCTTTTGACTGATCTCCTAGTACCAAATCTTTTCCTGCCTTTTGACCACTCCTTTTGGATTTCTCTTAATACTGGACTCATTGCTTCCCTAATTGGTCTAGTCCCTGGATTTTGTCTTTTGGATTTCTCTTGTTACAGGACTCTTGCTTCCCTAATTGACCTAGCCCCTGGATTTCGTCTTTTGGATTGTTCCTGCGCTACTCTGTGTTCTGTGGGATTCACGGTTACACATAAGGATCCTCCTATTCTACCAATAGATTCCCTGACACAGACCTTATGGGAATATGTTTGATTAGTCTCTGTGGAGACTATAGTAAGTGCTGGGAGCTCTGGATCTACTGAAATGACTCCCAGGGCCTGGGAGGAATAATATTGGGATCTTCTTTGCTGAAGCACTAGGATAAAATCACAATGATTATTTCATTATTTCATGTAAATAGTTGTGGCTAAAGACTGGCAAATATTCTAAAGAGAACTACATTTCTCTTTTTAATTTAATTATGCTCTTTAAAAATAAAGCAAGTAGCAAAAAAGGATTAAGTCACTTTCTATAGTGTCTATACATTTCTTGCTCTTGTTCTAACTGATTAAGGTAGGGGCATTTCAGGCATTGTTTATGTTTTGCATTAATGGTCCTTTTTAAATATAAGGTTTACAAATCAACATCCTAGCAGTGTTGAATTGCAAGGCAAATAAGAAAAACCTATTGACATACAGTTATTTATATAAGCTGTACACACAACTGGTGGCTATGCTAAGGCAACTGTAAAAAATGAAAGTGAACAAAGAATGGAAGAAAGTGAACAGATATTGTTTTTGAAAGCCTTTCTTCCATTCTGAAACGTACAGTAAAGCAATGAGAACTGTGATTGATAAAATTCAAGATTTCAGTTTTCTCATTGTGTTTTTTAAAATGACTCAGACTTATCTTACCATACAGTAGCTTGAAAAGTTAAGAAGCTGTGTAAACTAATCGAGAGAAAACAACATTTATTTAATAGGTTACACATAATGTATATGGAAAGGCACTGTCCTTTTTTGCTTTTAAGTACTAGCTAAGAAACATAAGAAGATGTCAATCAGTTGAGTTTTTTTTCCAATATCAAATTAAGCACACAAGTAGGGTATATTTTTTTCATTTTTTTCAGGAAAATAAGACAGATGAACCAAATTAGAAACAGTCACGAGTTACAGGGCTTAATCACAAACTACTATAAAGGAAAGCAAGAGTTATTGAAAGATTAAAAAATGTTCTGCAAATTACCAGCACAGGAAGTTGCTTTTTTTCCTGACAGCCTCTTCTAGGTTGGATGTAGCAGTGCTGATGCACATCTGGGATTTAAGAGGTTTCATAATAAAAACCTAAGATGATAATGTATGCATAGGATCATTGCATCCATCCATCTATTTTCCAATCTCTTTATCCACTACAGGGTCATAATGGGACCTGTAATCCTGGCAAGCAATGGGCCCAAGGACAGGTGTACCCTGGATCGGACACCTGTCCAGTGCAAAGTACACATGACACAGAAGACATGAACTCACTCACAAGCAGATCCGCTTTTCTAAGTCAGTTATCCTACTGTACTGTATGTGTATGTCTTTGGACTGTGGGAGGAAACCGGAACACCCAGAGGAAATGCAAGCGAACATGAGGAGAATGTACAACCTCTATCATCCTGCAAACTTTGTAATTCAAGCTTTAAGCCTGCATGCGTAGTTACCACTGGAAATTGTAGCATATCAGATTTAGGACTCCACAGCATGCACCATCCCTTTTGGATAGCACAGCCTATAATGTTGTGATACCACAAGTCTTGCTGTGTTTCAGTGTGTCTGTAGTACATCAGTAAGTAATCTTCCTTACTTTCCAGATACCATTTAGCCTCCTAACCACACTTTCCAAAGAAAAGATGAATAAGTAACATAACGGAAAACACAATGTCAACCAGACATTTTAATAATTACATTGCCTTCTGCTGTTTATTTGTGTTACTTCCAAACACTGGAAGATGCAGTGCATGCATCTTCATAATTAGATAAACCATTATTCATGTTCAGGGCACAGAATTTAAAACCCACTGGAAGAATGGTATCCATCTAAGTCCTTTTATTAAGAAAAGATGTAACAATTTGAGTAAACATCTCTGTTCGACACAATCCAGGATGAAGATACAATACAGTTTGTAAGGGATGTTAGCTTTCTTGCTGTGGTTTGTATCAGATTTGGGCTAAGACTATATTGTAGCAACAATTACACACCTATAACACAAAGAGCATGCAGGGCAAAATACATCAACAGGTTAGTCTGGCAAAATGTTTTGGAATCCTCTATTTCAATTTTTAGTTCCTGTAATAAAAATGATGAAGACAAGACAACCACCAGCTAACTGTACAACAAGTTGTGATTGCTGTCTGTTTTCAAGTAATTCAGTATTAGTTTAATTTCCAGACTCTTCTCACTTAATATTTGCTAGCATAGACTTCTAAACTGCTCTGACCACAAAGGTTCCACTGGTTAAAAGAAAGTCTACTGTCTTAGCTCTACCTGAGTCTGAGAAGCTTTGAAAGAAGAGAACCTTGAGTATGATGTGTGTCAAGTTCAATTAAATCTTTTCAAGAATAGAAATTCAGTCAGAACTGAATTCTAAGGAACCCATTGGAATTGTTTCATGATCCAGTGGATTTCTGTGAAAGTCTTTGCCTCAACTCTCAGTATCATGCATCAAGCCTCAGTGGAGCAGAAGACGACGACAGAGTACAGTTTTCCCACTTCTGGGATATTTATGGAGGAGTAATATTGGAACCTTGTTTACTGAAACACTAGGAAACAAACATTGAAAAAGTCTCCAATGAGATATGACTTATCTTTAGAGAGATTTGTTTAACGGAATGTTAAAACAATAGTTTTCTATCTTGTAAATGAAATCAATATATTACCATAGAAGTCCATTTGGTTGGAAAGAAGAGTGTTTTTTGCTGTTGGATAGAAACCATTTATGTATTGTTTTGGATTTGAAATGAACTTTTACTACTGGATAAATTCTATTTGTTAAAATACATTCAGGATTAAAACTACTAATGAGAATTTGGGGGTTTCAAGATTTACTCATATAACATCACCTATATTTTGTTTTTTTAAATCTTTCTCTATATTGCCATTAATAACCTCTCGTCTGCATTACTATACACTTGACTGTGTAAGCTGCAGTCTTTCTGTGTGGGTTATAGATGTATCAGACTGATGTTTCAATACTGTTGTGTTGACCTTTTGCCTTCCAGAATGTGGCCTGGCGTCTCATTCTCTAGGCAATTTCTCTCAGAGAAACTATACTGACAAACCATATTGAGTTATTGTGATAGGAACTAGGTAATCTTCATTACTCAATTTGGACATGGTTGCATCTTTTGCTGTTCTGGTAGTAATTAAAATAATGTATTTTTGTGTGGCTATTTAGAAAATTTCTTAATTCAATTTTGGCAGTAGTAACTCAACCCAAACAACAAACACGCAAGCACATTACATGACATGAGTTTAGTATTTAATTTCCTAAGGAACACTACAACTTAATCAACCAGTCTGCTTGTTTTGTCTTTTACTGCTCAAAAAACTGTTGAAGTTTTGTTACAGTGTCAATATAGTAATCTGTTTTTGGAAAGAAAATGATCTTCAAGTAGTGTCATGCCTTACAAGCTAATCCCAGAAGGAAAAGGCATCCTTTTGACTAATCTCAAATTCATGTTAACAGTTTTGTGAGCAAACTCCTTTATCACATCTATAATCCTCTTAGTTTATGAAACTGAGAGAACAGCTGCTGACTGGATTTCGCACAAATCAGGAAACCAAAGACAACATAAGGATTTGCCTTTTAAGGTAGCCACCGGGCGGAGCCACCGGCTCTGTGGCTAAGGATCTGCATCTGTGACTGGAAGGTTGCCGGTTCAAATCCCGCGGCCAGCAGAGGAATCCTACTCCGTTGGGCCCCTGAGCAAGGCCCTTAACCCTAACTGCTCCAGGGGCGCCGTACAATGGCAGACCCTGCGCTCTGACCCCAAGCTTCTCTCCCTGTCTGTGTCTCCTTGGAGAAAAGCTAGGGTATGCGAAAAGACAAATTCCTAATGCAAGAAATTGTATAGGGCTAATAAAGAAACATTATTATAACATTATAAAGACCAAATCTTTTTACTATTTGTTTTGTGTAGATTTTCCATTTCTTTTTTGTGACAACAGAAGAATAGCGATCAAACAAAAAAGTACAACCTAGTCATTTTAAGGTTGTCAGGAAGTATTGGTGATTTGTGATTTTGAAAATTAAAGATAAGTTTGTTTTACAGGGAGTTTTGTCTCTGAAGCGTTAAACAAGCTCAGTTACTAAACAGACATAAGTCTGGAAACTTAATCACAATTTCTTCTGTCACACTAATGCCTAATTTGCATAAATGTAGTTTATAACAAAAGTTTGGGAGGAATGACAAGTTCAGGTTCAATCAGATTCAGCTGTCAGTATTTTGTAATCACTTGTGATGTCATTTCCTCTCCTAAAACATTATAAATACAGTACAGATCCAGACATTCTCCTGCACTCTCTTGTTTCTGTTACCCATTATCCAACTCGGCCCCAGGTTCCTCCCTCCCTCCTGCTCCCATTGCCATCTCCTCGGCTCCGGGTCTGTCCGGCACCCCACAATTCAAGTGCTTATCTCTTTCAGGGATGAGGGACCTAAGCACAAAAATATGCTCAAGGGAATGATCATGTGGGTCCACTGCCACATTTTATAGAGTGTTTTTTGGTTTGCTTAAAGAGTGCAGCACTTCGTTCACTCTTCAGCTCTGCTTTTTGTTGAATAACCCTGCAAAAGAAGAGTGCCAAATGCCAAAAAGGGGCACCATTGCTATAACTAATACTGTATTTCTATAGTTTATCTCTTCTGTCCGTAGCTCTTGCCATGACTTTGCCTTTTAGACAAAACCTCTCCTGATTCAGGGGATAGCCAGGGTCTCTAAAGAGAAAAATAGGAGCAAAACAAAATATTCAGACTGCTGGTAATGGATAAGGATATTTTATCCTTTTCCCCAACAGCCAAGGGAGTCACTAAGCTATAACTGAGGTACACTGATAACAGAAAGAATATACAGTTAGGTATTCCACTGCCAAAAATACTGACACATCAGCTTTGTTTTCAGATAATTTGAACTGAACATAGTCAGGAATCAAGTCACAAAGTAATGGGGATAGATGTTCTTGAGTGCAAAATCTTATTCTTCCAAAATGCACAAAAAGCGAGACAGGGAAATTAATTTGTTATTACAGTAAAAGCAAAACAGGTTGTCATTTGAAATTTGGAATGTGCAAGCTTGCAAACACCTTCAGAAGTTTTAATACATTATCTTATCAATTCTTCACGGTTTAGGATAAGCTCAATTATTAAGCAGACATAAGTCTAGAAGCTTAATTGCAATTTTGTTTGTCACACTAAAATGCAGTTTATTAAATTAGATACCTTATTTGCTTAAATGTGGTTTATAACAAAAGTTTGGGTAGAATGATAACAGCCAAGTTCAGTTTCAGCAAACACATTTTATATAATTTCATGTTCGTCCTTACAGTAAGGAACAATAATAATTTGTTGTCTCTTAACTAATCAACAGCAAATTCACAGTTGCTAGCATCGATAAGGTATTTTTGAATTACTAAGGTCCTTTATTGTCCTTTAATCACACAAAAAACAGATCAAATTAATCACACTATAAAATCTAAGGAACTGTTAGTTTGTAACACAAGAAGCACGGTACATAAAATTTCATAGAACATTAGTTACTAAAGACACTAAAAACAAGAAAGGATAATTAGAAAGTACTGACAGACTTTAGTATTATATTATTGCACTATTTTATACAACTCATAAATCACTATAGTAAAATCTTCCATTTATCACTGTTTCTTATTTTAGTAAAAGTTTTGAATATTGTAAGCAAAGCAAAACAAGTCTGAATATTTAAATAAGAAAACACAAATACACTGCACAGAGCCACATGAAACAAAAACTGCACTTGAGTTGTATAACCTTCTTGTGTCTCAAAGTAAATTTTTCTTCTATTGCCTATTAATGTTGATTAAAAAAAGTACTATTACTAGACTTGAAATCTATTGTTATTGCATTTTAAACTAAAGCTTTCATTAATACCGTATATCATAAGACTAATAACTAATACCCTGTATCTTTACATTTCTATGCCAAATGTGATAGCAATCCAGCAACAAGATAGGCGGATAAACTTCTGGACAGATTTCTCCATACATCTTAAATAAAAGCAACTACTGTACTCAAGTAATATGAATATTTTGATTCAAATTGGGAGCAGATCTCCAGGATAAGACTTGAGCCTGCTCCAGAATTACTGTACCTGGTATGACTGTCAGAAATAAAATTAATTTTAGTGTTTAGTTTTAAAAGTGTTTAAAAACTATTGAAATTGCACCTACTCAACATTAATGAATTGTGATTTCATACAGTACTCATCAATTCAGGGATCTCTAATGTAATTAAATTAACTGGCAATGTTGTCAAAAATGCAAAGCAATACTATTAAACTAACTTATTCCTGGTGACTTTGCTTGGTTAGTGTTGTAAGAGTACACAATAATCCATTTTTAACCTCTTATTCTTAAAGGAAGCATTCACTTATGGTTCACTGAATGCACTTACTGCACATTAATATGGATTTCTCAATAATGTAGATTCACAGAGATGCGTTTGTAATCAGATTATGACATAAAAAAGGTCTCTCGTTGTTTAAGTCAGTGATTGTGGGTAAAATCTGACTGAACATGGTGTCTGGGAATTGGGGCATAATTGGCTACAGTATAGGAGGACACAATCAAGATGTTCTTGGTTATAAAAGAATTAGTTCAGCTTGTGTGGGCTCAACAAACTGAAACAGCTACATGCATCAGTGCATGCATTATACATACGTGCCTATAGGCCCGCATTGGACTTTGGGACTACACTTTGAGAATGACAGAAAAAATAAATGCATGACAGAAAAAAAGACGTACAGTACAGACCAAAGTATTATAAACTTATCTTTTTGGCTAAATCTGAGCTGTGTAATTAAATGTTTCTGCTCTCTATAAAAACAATTAAAACACTTGGACATGACTTAAAATTAGGGGGGGCATTGTTTTATCCTACCATTTGGTTCATATCGACTCTCCACAGCCACGTTGGCTGGTGGAGTCTTGCAGCAGTTACCAATTAACTTTGCTAGTGATGAATGTGAACCTTTCTGACACAGAGCCTGCAGCCCTGGAATCCAAACTAGTGCCAGCATTGCAGCCAATTTGAAAGGTCACATAGGCTCTTAATTACCAGCATCCATCTCACAAGGACGTTTAGAATTTAGCTCTTAACCTGTTGTGTACAGTGTAGGTTTTACAGGAGATACAAAAATGAATCATTTTTCCAATGAGGAATACAGTATTAAAAAAATTGCGCACCTATTTAATCTCAACATAAAAGTATATTTTATTTTATAAAATAGAACCTTATAGAACCTTTCCTGATTCTCAGGACGTGACTTAGGAGAGAAGATATCTTCCACTGCCTGTGGTAGGCAACCACACACTCCCACATCCTGGGCTCACCATTTTATCCCTGACTCCACCACTATAGATACTGTATGTGAATTACACCACCAGCAAAGCTTCTTCCATTGCTGGATGTCTGGTTTCCCTGTCCTCTTCAGTCATCTCATCAACAGCATCAGTATTCTCCACCGTAGAATCTTACAGCACTGTGTAAAATGTGAAATTGGAATCAACAGGAGTAGCCTTCATTAGCTAAAACATTTCCTGTGTTTTCCATGTTCTTAGTGAAAAACTTGATCAGTACCATCATTTTAAAAAGTCTCATGCAACGCTGAGACATAGTTAAAAACACCATTAAAATGCAGAGTAATGAAGAGTAATCATAGATTCCTGAGAGCACGACCTTAAGCACAGTGTAGGCCATTATCACAACCACTTGGGAAACTACAACACAAATGGTAGTGGGGCTTTGAGTCCTGGCAGTATTTCTGGGACAGGAGCTTTTTATTGACTTAATACCAAGAACTCAAGTTCTACCCCGTTTCCACATCAAAAGGATGGTAGATTACCTTATGTAAATACAGAAGTGCTTAAAAGTGTTTCTGTGGGTTCAGAAATTCATTCTTAAAAGGAATTTATACTGTACTTTTATTAAGATGACCATAGTTAGCTGACAGCTCTTATAAGTAACAGAGAACAAATTCTCTTCTCTGACTCACAGACTAGTGCCTCCCCACACAGCCACTATCTATTTCCAGAAAGTGGGATGACTTACAACAGAGCAGTAGAACATTTTTGTACATTTGACTCACAGAATGGTCCCATCATGTTCATATGCTAATCAAATTCACACAATGTCCAAAAACCTCTAAAAAGATCTGACACTTATTACAAACACACAAGAACCTTTAAACAGCCAAAGCTCCTATCATGCCTGCATGGTTGTCAGGTCCAGGAGAGGTCCAATAAAACCCAAGGCTGCTGTGTCCAACTCCTGTCAACAGCAGCCCAAAGGCATTACCATATGCAAAATCTTTCTACATAAAAAAAACAATATTTGGTCTGCTTCTTCTTGAGTTTTTATAATACATTTTGAGCAACGTTACTTGCACAGACGCAGAAATTCCATTTCATTTCAGTCTTTGAAAATGTTGACTTGCTCAGTTCTGTAAATGGTTCTTTCTTTCAGTGAATGATCGAAATTGCAATCGAATCCATAACAAAAGAACCCCTCAGAGGTCTGTGTCTGTAAATGAACACGCTGGTCTGCGGTTGTGCTGATCAGTGTCCGTGTTGGAAGAATGTGTAGTATGTGAAAGTGTCTTTATGAAATGTAATTGTCTGGCACCTGACAAACATTGAAAGCAGCAACGTCTCCATGTTTTGTTTCTTTCACAAAGAAAACACAACAATACCATTCCGTGAGCGCTTTCTCCCAGGCAATCTAAAGAAGAAACGTATGTGAGGTTTTTAAATGTACTTTTTTTGTGAGTAGAAAAACAGCCTTTCTCTCCAAGACATTACGCTTTTTTTCTAGTTTAGGGATCATCTCATTTAGGTTTTTGTTCAGATCTGGATCAAAAGAGTAAAAGAATAGCAACATTTTTGATAAGTGGCCAACATTAAAATGAGTCAGATCCTTTAATGGAATTAAAGCAATAGAGGATGTCAGTAAAATCATGTGCTAGTGGCGTGCAATATATCATCTTATTTGTGGGCACACATTCACATAGGCAGAACAGATTAATTATACTTTTCATCCTTTCAGTAAGGATGCTTAAATTTACATTAATGCGACTAAATAGATTTAAAACATGGCTCTTGGGAGTGAGAGGACATTATTAGCCTCTGAAACCAGAAGAGAGGATTTAAACTTCGATACCACATGGCCTGGGATCTGGGATTCCCTACTATTTTTTATGGTCTGTTGAAATCCCTCCCCCCCCCAAAAAAAAAAACAGCAACCATTCATTGATAAAATAATAATTGTAATTCCTTGCATTTTGATAGCACTTTTAATTCCAAAGGATCTCTTTATGTATAGGAGTCGACCCACTTTTTCCATCACTAATTTGCAGCACCCACCTGCTAATTAATGACCAAGTAATTAGGACTTGGGTTTAGTGTCTTTTCCTGAGGAAATGACACTACCAGGACATTATTTTTTTTAAAAGGGGTAGAGTGATGGTCCACCAACACTACACCCTGCAGTTACCTGGTTACCCATCATATTGTACTGCCTTGCTATACTTCTGACATCAAATGAAATTCAGCTATGAGGTGCAAATGCTGCTGCCAAATAGAATCTGACAGTAATATGCAGTTTGTCAGACTGGAAATTTAAATGTCAAAGAAAAACAAACTGAACATGAATATTTCACATTAAAGCAATAATGGTCTGTCTTTACAGTTTCCTTTTTTGTCTTGGATTTTAACATTCTGCATGCAGATGTCCTAGCATGGAGATAGTTTGGGAGTTCAGCTCCAAAGCAAAACATGAAGTCGTGTCGATATATTTATCCTCAGTGCTTTGCCTTAGCACCTTATTCCTATTGTTTCCAACCACTTTTAGAACTGGGTCTTCTCTGAAGTATGTTCTTCTTTGAAGTCTGTTCCAGGCAGTCAGGAAAATTGTTTTAGGTACAGTAAAACAACACTATTTTCCAAAAGGCATTTATATTCTAAATACAGTATGTTTAAACTCTATACATTTTAATAAACAATATTTCATATAAAGAAGGACAACAGCTAAAGTCTTTTTTTCTCATTTTTCTAGTTTTCAGAATAGAATGAACCTTTTCTTGCTGCTTTGCATCTCACACCCCGACTCTACATTTCTTATTGATACTTTTCAGAAAATATTGTCTGCCCTTCAAAGTCTGCACATCAAGTTTTTCCACTTGTTTTGTTGAAAATGCAAATATAAATTGCTGTGGGAAAAGCTATAATTCTTTTAAGGCCATTTGTGGCCTAAAAATATATCTGTTTTTAATTAATTCCCGCTTTTAGCGGGGAAAATGTCACCTGAAGTAGAAGAAAAAAGCTCATATGCCTGGACACCTTTGAGAATGGCTATTTAATGAGTATTCCTTGGTCAGCAACACAGTTTTGTGTTTTGCATGCTGGCAAGTTAATGATCTAGGTAATGTTTTTGTCTTAAAGCAACATCGCACTTTGCAAGTTTTAATTTTAGCTTGACTGTATGTACTGTAGAGTAACAATAATGAGGTATCATTAAAAACCTAAAACATTTACAAAAATCTTTTTATAGTAAAAACACAGTACAGGAAGGCAGAGCTGTTGCAGCGTTTTACTTCCCTCCTAGCAAGATTTAGAAAAATAAAATATATAACAAAATATAAATGAATACTTTTCTGACATTTTGAATTCATTTCAAGCCCATTAGTGTTAACATGCTGGGGATAAAGTCTTTCATGGTTTCACCACTAAAATTCAGCCTTGGTTTGCTGTCCGACAGTATCCTCCCTCAGTTACATACAGTACAGTACATATAGTAGAAAGGAAACACTTCTGCAATAAGACAGTGATATACCTGTAAATACTTCCAGACCTTCTAGTTGTGCTCTGACTGAACCAAATAAGTACTATTCTATTACTATATCATAATGCATTTATCTACTGTAAATAATAATACAATTTCAATATCAAACTGAAATAAATGACCTCTTGTGTCCTACATTCATTTTTAATTTAAATATTCGTACACTTTTAATAAATAGCAAACACTGTTATCCTTAAAAAATAATTTAATTTATATTTTTCTTTAAGGATAGCAGTGTTTTAAAACTATTCAATCCGAGGACGACTCAACTGATTTGGACTCTCTAGGGAGGCACCTTTTTGTTCAACTGCTTAATGGAATTTGAGACACCTCAAATTCACTTAAATTCAGGAGACTCATATCTTCAGGGACTTTCCCAGAAAACAAGTTTTATATAAATATATTTTGCAACAAAATTTAGTAGTTATTGATTGCATCAACTTTCTAGGCTATATCTTTTGAGGCCATTTAAAAGAACAGATTACCATTGAACAGTAATAAAGCAAAAGCTGGGAAGCTGACATTTTCAACGACTTTACATGATTTAATAATTGCATGAGAGAAGCTATCATTTTTTACATGTTCCTAGCACAAAAAACAATGAATCCACTTGGAATCAATGCATCACAAAGTGAAGCTCTCAAAGTCAGTAAGCTATTTTCCCTTTTTATTACGACTTATCTGAGTGTTACTTATTGTACAGTACAAGCTTTATAAATGTCAAGAAACTGTTCTCCTTGCTTTGTAACCTCTGAAATTTCATACTTTTCCTTTTCAGGAAATTTGAGAAAATGTTTTTTGAGATCAAACATGCTTATGAAATGGCTTTCCTTATATCTGCCTATACTGTACACTGTAACATGTATTGTATATACAGTACATGTTATATATAATACAGATCCACTTGTTGAACGCATAAGTAAGTGTGTACTGTACACATAATGTCCATAGTGTAAAAATAAATATGTATATACTATCATTATTTATATGTAGGAGGTGTTTGTTATAAAACACTGTTACCTGCATAGAGCAGATATACCCAGTCTGGAAATGCCAAATGTTTCATAATGACTTAAATCACAGGAAGGACTCCTATGAATATTTATAAAATGCCTATTATATAAATAGACTGTATATATACTACACATCAAGCCAGTTATTTCTGTGAAGCTGCATAGTCTCCTACAGGAGAAGTGACTCATACACGAAGATCGGTGTGTCAATCACTAACGTTACTCTCAATTTTAAGCCTGGCTGCCAGAGTTTAATTTTGAAAGTGGCTACTTTTAGATGGAAATCTCAGTATTGAAGCATGTTTACAGGTATGTATGGTATACAAGTAGCATTCCATAAGTTATATTTTCAAGATATATTTTCAAGATTATATTCCAAGATATATTTTCTAATTTTCGAATATTCCTAGAAACAGAAAGTCGTCTGAGGAAAATATGACTATAACCTCTTAAAATCCCAAAGCTTTAGAGTTTGTGCCTACAGTAAGTAAAGCTGAAACATTGACCACAGTATAAGAATATGACAGTGTTTGCTAGAGCTCTCTCAACTCCCAAAGAAACAGCTAATTCTTGAGACTTCCTGGGGGTCTGAAAACTTGCAATGGAATCAGTGAAGTAACAGTGGAGCTTGCTGTATTTAAAAAGCTGAACACATCAATGGAACTTCCTCGTTATATCAGTTTCATTGTTCTATCAGTGGTTACAGGAGGTAAAGCTGTTAACTGAGACATACAGTAGTTACACTACTGGTGATTACAAACTCAGTGGGTATGGGAAAAATAAGAATGGTAAGGATTTATTTGCATGAGGGGTGTGTGTGCGTGTGCGTGTGTGTGTGTGTGCACCCTGTGATGGACCAGGATACACCCATCCAGGGTGTATCCTGGGTTGCACTCATTGTTTGAAGCTGAACACATCAATGGAACTTCCTCGTTATATCAGTTTCATTGTTCTATCAGTGGTTACAGGAGGTAAAGCTGTTAACTGAGACATACAGTAGTTACACTACTGGTGATTACAAACTCAGTGGGTATGGGAAAAATAAGAATGGTAAGGATTTATTTGCATGAGGGGTGTGTGTGCGTGTGCGTGTGTGTGTGTGTGCACCCTGTGATGGACCAGGATACACCCATCCAGGGTGTATCCTGGGTTGCACTCATTGTTTGAAGCTGAACACATCAATGGAACTTCCTCGTTATATCAGTTTCATTGTTCTATCAGTGGTTACAGGAGGTAAAGCTGTTAACTGAGACATACAGTAGTTACACTACTGGTGATTACAAACTCAGTGGGTATGGGAAAAATAAGAATGGTAAGGATTTATTTGCATGAGGGGTGTGTGTGCGTGTGCGTGTGTGTGTGTGTGCACCCTGTGATGGACCAGGATACACCCATCCAGGGTGTATCCTGGGTTGCACTCATTGTTTGTCTGAATACACTCTAGTTCTCCTGAGACCCTGAATTGGAATGAAATGGCTAGAAAATGAATGGATGGATATACATACCAGAACCACTGTTACTGAGATGCATCTGTATCTGAAGTTCCTCGTCAGCTCTTCAGCTCTCAAATCTTCAGTGGTGTCTTCCATCATTTTCTCCTGACTTCTGTCTACCTGGAGTTCACCTCTTAGCTTTTGCCTGGAAGTATGTCTTCATATAAAACTGGTATGGATAATTGTGTTCCTGTATTATAATATGCTCAAATCATTGTGAAGAATTATACATATTCCTAATGTTGTGTAGTGTTAAAAAAGGACCTATGATATTAACCTCACTCAAGTAAAGCATCACCAAAATAATTGTAGTTTTCTGGTTCATGCACCCACACCAGAAAATACAGAATATCAAGAACATTAAAAACGTTTAATCCAACAATACATATTCTTTGCCGGGCTCCTCACAAGCTTCCTGTGTGTAACAGGTCTCATTGTGTAAGATGACACAGTTGTGTCAATGGAACAAGTAATAGGTTTATTCCATGCTGAAAAGAGAAGAAAGAAAACAACGTTTCGGCCGTGAAGCCGAAATTGTATCAATGTCGCCAACTTGAATTTCCAATGGTTTTCAAGTCTCCTGAAGCAAGAAGTCAGTATTTTACCATCGTGGTTTCATCAGGTGCTTGTGTTGACTGTGAGGCACAAGTGCTAGGAGGTGTCTGAGAAATGGCACCTATAATTCAACGACTAATTGCACAGGCTACATGTGCATTAATCTTGTACATTCTGTATGCATGTTTATATCCATTGCAACTACAGTATTTAAAAGAACAACAGAAAGGCTAAATTTATCTGTATTAAATATTAACTTAAAGCCAGGAAAGTACAAGAGTGAAATATTTTAAAAGGATAAAGAAATCTCTATTCATTTTAGGAAATAATAGGGGATTACGCTGTGCCCTTGCTGCTAAATAAAGTCCCAGATGTATCAGTGTGGAATCCCCAATGACATTAAATCATGACCTGAGGGGAAGCAGTTCATTCCTCAGACTACAAGCTTTTATGTTTCCCGAGGCACTGAAATCAATTTGGCAAGACCTCCGTGTGCACCAGTGACTTCTTGACTTGAATCTTTGGGAAGAAGAACTGACACTTGACAAGAGTTAAGAACCTTGGAAAAAACTCCCATTGTTTCAGTTTGGATTTTATTTAAAAGAATGTTCAGGTTTTCACCAAAGGATGAAGCTAGAAGACATTGAAGGGTTTGGGATGTTTTGAATCTTGTCATAAATGAAGTACTCACCTTACTTTTATTCTCGTTAAGGAGATGCATCAGATAACTGACACTCCACTCTTCCATACAGCAGAAGAAATAACTTTTTTAGAAGTAAAAATTAAAAAAAAATATTGACTTGTTTTACTGTAACTTTTCCTTTTGTAAATATTTTGTAAAAACAATACCAAACCTTTGGATTCCAATTAATTTACAAATGGAGTCTTCTCTAATGGCAATTGTTGGATTAAAATACCTTACAAGGCAATTGTACTAATAAATAACTGTAATGCAATGGCTAACATATCATATGGCTTCTCCTTTTCTAGGAAACTACAAAAATAAAGCTGTACAAAGGAAATGCCATTCTGATTTTCTGTGATGTTGATTTGAAAGAACATAACAGGTGTAAAATTGTACAATGGCAAGGGAGTTGAATCAATGGGCAAATTGTTGTCCATGGGAAGTTGCATTTCCCTGCAAAAGCTTTTTCCTAATGCAAAAATAAATAAGAAAAAATCCACAGGGAATTTAAAAATGCAGATCCACCTTTCCCCTCTTCTTCAGTGGAAAGGGTAATGTCCTTTCTGCTTTTCCAAATTCCATGATACACTGCCCCAGAAACGCTCAAGATTTTATCAACAAATATTTTGCATTAACGAGACCTTGTCAGTGCAGACCTACTGTAAGTGGAGCTATTCTGAAATTTGACTGATGTGCATACACGTGGACAAAGACATATTTATGAATTAAGGTTTATTGAGAAGTGAATCACTGGACTGGAATGTTAACAAAAATGGAATTGTGTTTAAGGGATGTCTTCTAATAAAGAGCGTATGTGCAGCAAAAAGATACCAGTCCATTTAATCTTCAACATATGAAAACACTAAGTCCCCATGGAAATGAAAATGTGTGAAAGCAGTTTAATAGTTAAGAATAAAGTAAACTCAGCTTTCTTTTTTACTAAATTACAATTTACCAAATTGTTCTTTTTTTATTAATGTATTTTTTACGTATAAGAATCATCAGCAAAATGTAGTCAGGCAATTAATTAGAGATGAGATGGCAAAATATGATGGTAAATGAAAGACAAAAATAAATGATAGAATTATAGGTGCTTAAACTAAGAACAAACTCATATACCATTTTATGAGTGACTTTTGCAATACTGAGAACAGTGGACAGTGGTTAAAACATCTACTCATATGTAAGAAAGCACAGACATATTATAGAGGAATAAGAAAAGTACTTGTCCTGTTTGGAAAAAAAAAGCAGGATCATTCCCATTGACTCCAACTGATGACAACCTGGAATCCATCACTGTAGTGAAATATGACTTCGACAAAACACAGGGACCCTGGCTTTGTGGCCTAACAGAGTTTAACAGCTTCACTGAAATGGTATTTGTATATTTACTGTCTTTGATGGATAACATCCCACAGTACCTTGTGCTATATCTGAGAAAAAGTTCTTTTGAATCTTCTTTTCAAAATATTCTAGCTTACGAGTTTCCAGACAATTGTCTAACACATTGAATGGATGCGCATCGAGCTGTTTATCCCAGCAGCAGATGTACTTAATACAGATCTCTCATTAAAAAGAAACACCAGTGTAAGCTCAGTATTGTGCAACTGGTACACCGCTTTATAAATACTCTATCAAAGGAGGAATAAACAAACCCTACTAAAGTATGTTCTAACATGCAACAAGCAGGAAATAAAAGATTTTGTTTTAAACGCACACTGTATTGTATTTTATCATACCCTGCTTGCGGCTTTTTTCCTGACAGAGGGGAAGGTTGGTGGTACACTGTACATATTAAAGTAAACAGGGCTGAGTTATTTGAATGCCTGCAATATCTTGCGTTTTTAAGGCAGTGTGCTTCAAGATTACAGAACTGAAAACATAAAGTTGTCAAGATTTTATCCAACATAATTTGACTCAGTCTATGCTCTCTTTTAAAGGGATGTCCTTTTTAAATGACAACCATAAAAACAAAGATGGGATGATTAATGGGAGATAAAGCAAGTGCTGACATGACCGTTGACATTAGAAAACTCAGGATTTTCTTCAAGGCTGGGGAAGGACAGCGCTGCAGAATACTCTTTTTCACACATCCTTGAAATAACATTGAGTACTGCTACTTTTAAATAGAGTCGCACAAACAACCTCTAAAGTGCTTTGTTTTGAGAACATCCTGAACATAATTACGTGGTGCTTCTCAGTATGCTGTGAATTAGGACCATACTGGTTAATATATAACGTGTCAGACTGCCATAATGAAAAAATAAACACGTCAGCATTGTTCACACTTTTCTTTTTCCTGGTTTTGAGCTTGGTTTGACTGCAAAATGGAAATGAGAGTTTGGCAATCACACAAAATAGGGACACGCACTAAATACTCATTCTTAATGATCTATTGTGCTTAATGTTAGAGGGATGCTTTTAGTGTTGTAAACACTCAAGAGACTAAGAATCCATCATAATAAATAGAAAAACAAGATACAAGCATAATATTTTCAGGGTTGACAGGACTGTTCAAGTAAATGATGACTGTTATCTTGACTTAGACTCCTAACCTGAAGGGACAGTCTAAAATTATGTAATCAGTTGGATTCTTCTGTGTACATTAGAAAATCTAAATTAGTAGAATTGTCTACAGTATTTAATTACAATAGTAGTTTTGATTAGTTAAATAAAATCAGTGAATGGCTAAACCATTTAAAAATTTAAATTTTAAAAACACAAGAACATATCTTGATATTTCTAAATCTTAAAAAGGTCCACTGATACACATTTCACTTTGCATTATGTATATTATTATTATGTGAATTATGCTTAATTTATTATATTGAGCTGCTCATGCAGGAGCTCTCAGCAAGCACTCTTTCTACTTGAGTCTTACACTCTGCAGCATTCTGTCAGATTGTGTGTGGGGAAAACCTCCACCCACAAGCCAGCAGCCATATCACCCTGCAGTTCTCAACTGGCTACCCACTGATGCCAAGCAGGGTTGAGTCTGGTCAGTACCTGGATGGGAGATCCCCTGGGAAGCTACAGTATGGTTGCTGCTGGAAGTGGTTTTAGTGGGACCAGTGGGGTGCACCCACCCTGCGGTCTGTGTGGGTCCTAATGCCCCAGTATAGTTGTGGGGACACTATACTGTAGTGGGTGCCATCTTTCAGATGAGACGTTAAACCGAGGTCCTGACTCTCAGTGGTCATTAAAGATCCCCATACATTTCTCGATGACAGTAGGGAGTTATCCCAGTGTCTGGGCCAAATTTCCTCCCTTGACCTTTACCATGGTCTGCAAGTTGTCCTCATGTATGATTGGCTTGCACTTGCCCTGCGATGGAATGGTGCTCCGTCCAGGGTGTACCCTGTCTTGCGCTCTTTGCTTGCCAGGTAGGCTCCGGCTTCCAATGACACCGTATGGTATAAAGCAGTTTGGCAAAATATATACAATAACTTCCACCCACTTTTTGGGATCTGGACCGAAAAACAATGCTTCTCTCTGGTTTCTCCTTAATGTTTATTTCTGCATAATGGATTTGATAAACATATGTCTTTAGTGCACAAATAATTGAGTTCGTTTGCTCCTTATGTGTTGGGCGCTATGTTAACTTTGCTTCAAATTTATAATACATTAGACTGAATTCATAAAAGAATCACAATCAGATCAAATACAAAAAAATGCAGGAAAACCTCTTCACCATCTATTCCTCCATACTTGCATTGCATGAGTGGCATGTAATCTAGTTTCCACTAGCTGTGCTGTCATGCTGTGGTTTTGCCATCAGAAAATTCCCAAACTTGAAACTTTCACAAGCTTTCACTGATCTGGAACAATCCCTTCTTAATTACTGTCTCTCAGCCTTTTATTTATCTAAACATCTTATAAAAAAAAGTTAATACTCCTGTGATATTTTTGATGATAATGGTTTCTGCATGTTTCATGATGCAAGGGAAAGTTACACGCTCAGTATTTGTTTCTTGTTTTATGCACTTATCAACTCCTCAGGTGCAAGAGACATGGGATCCTGCCCTGCCTTCTCATCCACCTCATCTAGAGGTTTATAATACAGTACTTATATGGCAAAGCAATTTCCTGTTTGAAACTCCTCAATCATCAGTTGCTCATTTTAAATGTATACATCAAGGCGATGCATTACAAGTGTTTCACTTTACTTTCAGCCTTATCTGTCACAGATGTATTCAGTGTGCAACCAGAATGTATTTACATTGTATTTATTTATATTGTAATGAACAGTGGATGGGGAGCTTGTGTAAATACATTAGGCTAAAGCTAAAGTTAGAAAGTCAGCTCTAATAGTAGGTAGTTTAGCAAGCACATTTGAGAAATTAAAAATGCCACCCTGGTCAGGGAAGGGAGACCTCTTTTTCCCTTAGCACAGCATAGTTTCTTAGAAAATACATACTGTAGGGAATAAAACTAAAAACTTAAAAAACAAAGGATTAAACATGTATTCTTGAATGTATGAGTACCTGGACCTAAGGTTTAACTCCCTTCACTGTATATACTGTACCAACACCAACCATCCTAATGAGTCACAAGTCACGTGACAAAAGAAAGGTAAACCCATTTCTTCTAACTGGGTGTTACCTTTCTCATTATACCAAATATTTCATTGAAATACATCAATGAGAGGTTTGTCCTTCTAGGTCAAAACCACAGAAAGAAAATAGACATGTCCTCAACAACATTTTTCTAGCACCGCTAGTAGAAGGGTATCTTTTATCAATACTATGATTAAGGCACAGATTTCTGGAGATTCTGTTCCCATGTCTGAAAAATGTGACTATATAGTATACTGCTGTACAAGCATGTACATATTTAAATGCATTATTATTCTTAAACATTAATTGTGCTAGTATCTATGGATTATTCCATATATTTCAGGTCATTTGGGATGTTATTAGATTGATTAGCGAACGACATGGAAAAGAAATATCATAGTTTCATTAGGAAATTTCTGATTTTACAAACATCTGACAGGCAGGCTTGAATGCAAACACTATTATTACAGGAATACAACAGGTGAACAAGACCTTGTAATAGGTTTATTCCATGTTGAAAAGAGAAGAAAGTAAACACAGCGTTTCGGCTGTGGAGCCTTCTTCGGGTGTCAAGGCTTCTTCCTCCCTGGGCTACTTGCCCCCCTCTCTTACTGAACAAGACCTTTTTGCTTATGATTAGGACTGTAATGAGGATGTTTATTTCACACAGGACTCAAATAACAAAGCATATTAACATTTAAGGAAAAGCTTTATCAATATGATGCTTAAACCTTTGCCTTTGTCTACATTACAAGAAGTGGAAGCAATTAAAAGAGCCAATGTCTGTAATATTAAAATCTATGTAGCCAGACTTTAATTAAGCTGATACACATATACTTCATAAAATAAATTAGAATCTGATAGAAAGTAATTGACACACTTTGTTCCTGTAAAACATCCAAATCTGTTGTGAGCAATAACTCAGTGAGGCTGCAGTACTTTCATTTTGGACCTTAATTATTCTTCAGACACCCTGTTGAACCAGTAGGAATATTTTAACTCTCTTTCTTTATACATTTATCCAGCCAGTAAGAACCTAAGTGGACGATAATGAAATAAATGAACTGCAAAGTACTTCTTTATGAAAAACTAAAGAACAAACAACTTTATCATAAATTAAAGGACTTTCATTATCTATCCATTTTCAGGCAAATTAATCTTTTTTCAATCATGATATCATTTCATGTGTAAAATCTATCTAAAATTTAGTAAAACAAGCCAGGATTTGAGAGTTATTCAACCTCCTCTCTTCCTTTAAATAGGTTTCACATTGTAGTTGAATTGCTTTGATAAAGTATCTTCTAAACACTACTTCAACAATAAGCATTATTAAGCATATTGTGTGACAAGTTTTGGAAATTCAAATAGCTCTGAATCAGAAAACACTTCCTTAGAAATAAAAGTTTAGCCTCTTTCTGTGAGTCATGATCTGCTTTACATGGAGCTGTACTTTTGTGGTCATACCAATAATGTTTACAGTGTCAGTAGAAAAAGGAAAAGTTATGATTACATAGCATTAGATCAGACACAGGCAAGTTACATCTTAAGAAACAATGAGTAAAGGAAACATTGATCACAGAAATATAATATGATCGTCACTGCAGAGATTAATAAAACTGCTAATTAAATTTAAAAAAACAAACAAAAGAAATAACACTATAAATATGGCTATGGAAATGTTTTAGGTATATTTGACACAATCAGAACCTAGACTCTAGGGTCAGATTGTGTCAAAGATACAGTACCTGAAACTTTTCAATGTTGTTGTTTCTTTTGTTATTTTTAAGAGTGTGCAGTATATGATGAGCACCAACAATTTACTCAAAGTGTATATCACTGTTTCCTACAATTACAATAATTTTAATTATAAGTAATACAGCCTAATTTGGGTGAGGAGAAATCATGTTTACTATAGCAATATTTGATTAATATACATTAACATCTTTAAACACTGGTTACAAATAACTCAAGAGAAATTATACATGCCACCGATATGACGTTATAATAGCTAAATCCTCATATTTACCAGTCAAATTAAATTTACTTATTCTAATTGAATTATCAGATGTTCAAGCTAAAAGATAAAGTTTTGTACAACAAAAATTGTACCTACAGTATGTGATATAACTTAAAACAGTTCAGTAGAAAATCACCATAGAATTGTGTTTCTTTGTAAAGAAGGGAAAACTACAGTTGCATAGAACAATGTTAAATGTGTTTTGACCAGTGTAATATAGGCCATACAATTACACAAAGATGTTTTATGCCGTTCCAATTTCTAGAAAAAAAAAGCTATTATTGTGAAAGGTGTCCATAAAACCTCACTTTCTACAGTTTCATGTATTAATCCTTCTGTTTTATAACTCTAAGAGCTTCAAAGGATTCTTGTTCAGCTTGCACATCTAAGGCTTCAGTGCTTTTGCCTAAGAAAATTGGGAGTGGAAGCTGTCTATGATGATAACTCCTCCTGATGAATTCCCCTTGTAATACATTGTTGATTGGGCTCAGCTTTTTATAATTTATTTTGACTCAAATTTTTCCATTTGCTTGTCTTAGCCTCATGCCACAATCTTTCTTAAGATGAACGAATGGATGGGTTATGAGTTAAAATAAATTAAAACAACTGAGCCTAAACAACAATGTATTACAAAGAGAGTACACCAGGACTTATCATAAACAGTTTCCAGTCCCAATTTTCTTAGGTCAAAGCTCTAGGTCTTAGCTTCGCAAGCTGAACAAGAATCTTTTAAAGTACGAGAAAACATACAGTATGGTATTTCCAGCAAGTCTCCCTTTAATCCATATGCCTGACCTTGTTCCCATATTTTCTTTCAATTACTTATTCACCTCCTTTCTCTATAAAAACATCCATAATGCCCTAATGTTGAAACTTGACAAACAGACTATCAAACAAGACCTGCAGGTTTACTTGTTCCTCAATCAACATTCAACTGTTATAATAAATGTTTTTTAACAAGAGACCTCTAAAAATAGACATCACCCCTTCATTGTGGCTGGTCTCTGACCAGTTAAATGTTTAGTCCAGTTTATTACTATATGACAGTATATGACGATTAGACTTTGACACTTGAGAAACGCAATACAGAACATGGAAAAGTACAGCAGATCAGGGCCAAACAACAGTGAGTTGTCTGTATCTGTGAGTTGACTTCATCTGTCAAAAAAAATATATGTAATTGGTTGTTCACAAAAAGACTACAGTCTGTACTACAATGAGTGATTTCCTCTTCCATTCTTGTTTAACATTTTTTGTGCCACCATATGAATCCTTTAGGCTTTGATCTGTCTCCATCTCAATAGCTGTAAAGAATAGGGGCAAGTAAAATTACATCCTTTTGGTCAGAGCTAAGACTTCTTTAGAGGAAGAAACATTTTTTTTAAATCGAGTTAATACATCTGTCCTTGCGGTCAGTATAAATACAGAAGAGGAAAAAAAGATTAATTTACTAAGGAACATCACATTCTTGACCACAGTGCAGTGATTCGAAATAAAGATTTTGACACTTCATAAATGTACTGAGAGCAATATGAAGTATATTTCTCATTGTGACCTTAAAAAAAGCTTTGGTAGGAAAGGTTTGATGCATTAGCTGTGAAATCTGGATGATTTATGTGAAATGAAGATAATTCCAATATGTCAAGGTGAACACAAAACAGAATATGTGCCAGGCATCTTTGGATGAAGGGAAGAAAGGATGATGGGAGATTGAGTGGAGACTACAGCTGATAACTGGAATAATTTCAGTTCTTGCAAAAGTTCTTAAAATTCCTTAAAATTCCTGGACCACGTCCATAAAATATTTCAGTAGGAGCCAAAAACACCCCAAATTGTTGGAAAATAACACATAGAAGCACTTGATATTTTTAAATATGTTATATTGTTTATTCTTTCCACCACAGAAAGAACAAAATATAAAAAATAAACAATTCTAGGAAAATCAAAATAAATATAAAAACAGGCAGTTTCCTTGGCATGTTACATAATCAATTCATAATCATTCAGCTTTACTTGTTTAACTGCCTTTTCTTCAAGACATTTATTCCCATATTTATGTAACTGTGCATTTCAAGGCTCTGTTTATTGACCATGTACTGTAATCCTGAACCTGTGTTTTGAATTGATAACTTTAACAATAACTCTGTGGATATAATACAGTGTGAGGCTTTTGTTAAGTTATTTCCTCAGCAGAGCAGAGGGTACCATTGCTCCCTTGCAGCACTGGAGCCCTGGGTTCAATTCTGGAACTGTTGTTCTATCCGCATGGAGTTTGTACTGTATGTTCTCCCTGTGTTTGTGAATTTCCTCCCACAGTCAAAAAAAACATATTGGTAGAGTAATTGGCTGCTGGGAACATTGGTCGTGGTGTGAGAATGTTTGTGACTGTCCACCCTGCAATGGACTGGCATCCTGTCCACAGTGGACGCTGCCTTGTTCCCGCTGTTTATTGGGATATGCTCCAGCTTTTCTGTACCTGAATTGGAAGAAGCAGTTAGAAGATGGATGGATGTCCTAAGTGCTGGCATTTAATTCCATTAATGTTTACACCACACTCACTGCACCCCCCCATCCTCAGTTTGGGTCATTAGCTGTCCAGCCAGAGGGTATTTACAGGAATCCTATTGTATAAGCATGCATGTCTAATAAAGTTTTGCTTGGAGCTCATCCTACGTAACAATCTTGCATACCTACACCTGTTCATGGGTTTTTTCATTTTTTCTTTAGAATTTTATTCCACAACATCAACATTAGTTATACCCAATTATATACATATCATGGCTCGATTTCTGCAACCCTTTACTCTGTGGGCTTCCTAACACTCTTCTCACTAAGTTGCAATATGTCCAAAACTCTGTGGCTAGACTACTAACTCACACCAGACCTTGGCAGCACATCACTCCTACACTTACTTCTCAGCATTTGTTTGTCTATAAAGTCGATGTATTAAATATAAGATCTTGTTACTGACTTTTAAAGGCTTTAAAAAATGTGGCTCAATCATAATGTATACCTCTGAACTCCTAACTTGTTTACACTCCCTCCTGTAGGCTCCTTTCAGTTGAGCCTGGCCCTTTGCTCACTGAACTCAGGATGAAATTTTGGTATTTAGGTGACTGCCTTTTCTGTCACTTCTCCTTTGTTATGGAATGCCCTTCCTCAGACTCTATAAAACAAAGTGTTCAACTCTTTTCAAATCCAGTCAAAACTCATCTTTTTCTAAAAGCCCAAGTCTGGTTGCCCTACATTCTGTCTGTATGAATATATGTTCTTGTTTATTTTTTGTAATTTTACTTTTCAGTGTCACTTTTTTGTCCTTTTTCTTTATCAGTATGTTCAGCAAACTTGGTTTTGGAAAAGTGCTTTAAAAAATAAAAGTTATAATGACTACCACTACTATTACTACAGCACAATGATTGTGTTTTTACTAGGGACATAAAGATTTATCTTACATCAAATGCATCAGATTGAAGCTGCTTTTAGTTTTGTATTTGTTCAAATCCTTATTATGCAATTGGCAAAGTGCATAAAGGGATGCAATGGATAATAAGGAAAAATACCCTCTAAATTCAATTTCAAGTAATCACTTGATAATGTTGTTAATTTGACTAGCTCAGTTTATTTGCAATCATCTTGACCTGATGAAAAGACAATGAAATGGCCAAAAGTGCAAGGCTATCAGTCCCACTACAAAGAACATAATATTTATTAAAATTATGATTATTGATTTATTTGGATCTGTATTACTGTAGATTTACATAAGCTTGCATTCATTTTCCATTACGTCGATCGTTTGAAGAATGATTTTCGGTTATTATATTATAAATATTTCTGATCTGGTTTGCTAGTTGCAACAAATGTAGGATAACCTTTCCAACAGGAAAAAAACAAGAACACAAAACACCACACCAGAGCCACAACCAAGAAGCACAATTAACGTGGCTGGGTGTTCTCTGGTTGTTTTTGGCCACCAACCGTGAGAGAGATTGTTTTTTAAACAAGAGTGAACTATGCATTTTAGTCAGGGTTCACGGTTTGTTAGAAAGCTTTGGAAATAAGTGAACTGCTTAGGAGAGTGCCAAAGGCCTTTTCTCAACAATAGTTTGATACCCAAATAAAGTGGATAAGCCGCCATCTGTATGAGCAAACACAATACATTGCGTGTGGAAAACTATGCAAGTTCTTGTTACATACATCTGGAGCTAAAAGGCATTTTTTAATGTAGACCATGCACTTTCAAGTACTCTAAAATGTGCCAAATGTCCTTCAAAGCATGTGTACATTTTAGTAAATGTTGTCCTTCTTGCTGTTATCATCCTCTTCTCCTAAAAGGGTGGATTAAATCAAGTCTGAAGTACTACTACCAATGAAGCTTATGCATAAAACATACTTGTAGGCTGTTGAACTGAAAGATCTACAACATTTTCTGCAAGATTATACAATCATATATCACTGGCATTTACTGCATGGGACAGTAGAAAGCTGTAGAACAACTGTAATTTTACAGCCTATGTCACTTTAAAGGTGAACATATACTAACCTCTTAGTCTTCTTGCACAATGTCTACTATAATACAATATCAGCTGACAAAACAGTACACACTATTGTACAGAATTGTAATCTACAGTGGTAGCAGATTTTATTGTCAACTAACTTGTGCTATATTATCCTATCTTTAATTTTTAGAAACTGATCCTGAAATGAATGAGAACTGACAGACAGCAACGTATTAGCAATTAAACTTGAATAATTAAAATTTACATTAGGACTAAGAAATTTTTGGATTTTTTAAAAGTATCTGCAGTAGAAAAATACAGATAAACACCTCCATTTTTAATAATCATAGGCTTTGTTATTACTGGTGTCTGAGTTTGGCATTACTACCACATAACTGGTGAAACTGCTTACGCAGCTCATATAAAATTAGTCACTTCATTAACTGTATTGTAAATGGCACACACTGGCTGGATTTGATTTGTAAAAAAAGAACTGAAAAAATATAACAAAAATAAACGAAGGCACCATAAAAACATAATTATGGCATCTTGGTACTGAACAACCTTATGAGGCAGTGTGCAAATAGTAAAGAGTTTTTATGTAACATTTCTAAAAGAGCCTTTTTTACATACAATGCTCTAAAAGCAGTTGATATTCAACAAATATTATTCTCAGCCTTCAACTCTCATTTGAAGATTTGTCTGTCCAGCTGATTCAGGACTCTGTTACATGATGTTACATCCTTGTCCAGACTCCAACATGTTCTGTTTTCTGTTTAAGGCAGGTTTCTCAAGTGTCCTTGACATGGGAGTTAAAACTGTTTTATTTTTGTGTTTGTTTTTTTTATCCAAGCCTCTCAGAGTCAGCCTTTCATATGCTTTTGAACTCCACTCAGCTTGAAAGCTGTTTATAAATTAGTACTTTGTAGGAATTAAAACTGACAGGAAATTTACATCAGCTTTCCTAATTCCAGCTGATAAACTTCAGAAAAAGTTCATTTTAAGCACATGAAAAGGGGAAAGTTGCTAATGTGTTCAGACTTGTTTGGACAACACTCCAAAAGCACAAAATATTAATAACAGTTTAAATTGTATCAGATTTTGTTTGCTAAATATACAGTATATGACAAAAAAAAACCCAACCAATCCTTCATTGTGGTACAAACAATAATTTTATTTAGAACTGGTTAAGTGCCGTGATACTTCAAGGCTAGCATGTTTGTCTGAACACTTAATAAAAAAGAAAATTTGATTTTGCTGTCTCAAACATAATTTATAGTGTTAGAGTTTTGGCAGCAATGCCACACAGAGAAGCCAGACATCCTTCTTTACTGTATCATATCATACCAACTTCAAGTTCTCTAACAATGCAAAAGAAGTGCTATTAGCTTTAAACCTATTTAATGAAAGATTGTTAGATAAATTAAAGAAAAAGGGAAAACAAAACCAATAAAATCTCAAACCTCAAGGCCCCATATCTTTTTGGAAGGTATAATACTGTTGTCAGGCAAAAGAATGATTTGATGGGTAACTTTTATAAAACCAAGATGGAAATCTCAGTTTTTCAAACTTCACATACAACAGGAGTCTTATGAAATGAAAGTCTAGTATTTTTCTTTCCATACTGTGTATGTCACACACATTAATGACAACACATCCATGTTTTTACATACATACTTTTAAAGTACTGTATGAAGGGCACCAGCCCCATCCTTATGCAAGGAAATGGCAAGGGTAAACTGTAACCCCTGTTTGCCTTACATGTGAAAATCTGTTTTTCATCCATCCATTTTCTAATCTCTTTATCCAATACAGGGCTGGGGGGAGCTGGAGCCTATTCTGGCAAGCAATGGGCGCAAGTCGAGGTGCACCCTGGATGGGAAGCTAATCTAGTGCAAAGCACACACAAACGCACATACTCACACCAGGTCAATTAACCTACCAGTATGTCTTTTGACTGTGGGAGGAAACCGGAGCACCGGGAAACCCACACAGACATGGGAAACATACAAACTCCATGCAGATAGAACCCCAGTACCCTAGTGGTGCGAGGCAGCAATGTTAACCACTGCCCGGAATCTATTTTACATCACTACAGTATGTAACTATTTTTGTAACATAATCATATGAAAAGATAGAAGTACAATTAACTACTGTATATGGCTTCTCATCTGCAGTGTAAACACATGCAGTAAAGGCTATGAAGATATTCAGTTTTCAGCTCACTGTTAGTTTGGTGGAAAGGTACAGTATAAATACAAATATGTTGTTGTGCAAAATGTATTTTTACCATAAATAGAACATACCCAGAACTGTTTAGAAACTCCAATTTGATAAAAAATATTTTAACAGCAAATAAGTCCCCCCTCCAAAAAAAAGAAATAGAACACTTAGCCAGGTGTGACACAGAGATTCTGCTTCTTGCCTTTGGTCTTTTGTATTACAGACTTTTTACTCACCTGTTGAATATTGTTAATGCCCAGGTTCACCATCACCATCCATTATCCTGGAGTACTGTACATATAAAGAATAATTGTCTTTATTTTACTCATCACCGTTACTATTTTATTGTATTCTTTATTTTGTATAGAAAATAGTATTTTGTTCTTGGAATTTGTTGATTTATTCTTACCTATGATCCTTAATCCTGTCTGTTCCGCAGTTCTGTTGAGTTACAGACCCTGACTCCCCTGTAGTTCAAATGGATTCTTACCTGTCCAGCAGGGAGAGACTGAAGTGGGGCTTAGGATATTTAACCTGGACTTTCAACATTATTGGTGCTAAGCTCCCTGACAAGCTCCAGTTTGGGGCTACTGTTTGTTGTTTTCTGTTTTTTAAAAGGGGAACTACAGTTCCAATTTCTCAGAGCAGTTATTAAATCTCAGAAACAAAATAAATTAATTGAGGGTATAGAACAAATTTACACATTTTGAATAAAGCACAAAATCATGACCATTGTAAAAGTACTGTAAATTGCCACGTTGTCACAAACCCCTGGTCTCGCCATAGGTGAGAGGATGAGTTGGTTGTATTGTGACATGATGAGGCCCTTCCTGCTCACTAGTCACTGTAATAACTAATGTAATGTGATGCATAAGCGATTTCAGCTGTGCAGCAGATATTTCACCATGTAAACGTTTCAAATGCGATCTGCAATGCAGTGTTAACAAATAATTGCCATTTATCGGCAAAACCGTCTCAAAGCAGAGAGCAATATTTCTATTGGATTAGAAGAGAATTATTCACAATACTACTTTTTAGAATAGGCCCGCATTCAACAGTAACAGGGCTGGTTCGCCTTACTGGACATTTTATTGCCTTGTTACAAATATAGTGCTGCACATATCTGGAAATTTAGTATATTTTGCAATGTAAATCGGAGGTTTTACAAGTTACTGTGTAGATTTGACATTTATTGTGGTTTTAAATGTGCAATGTGCAATGTGCAATTCTATCTAACCCTGAAATATAAAATTTGGATTGCAGTTCCCCTTTACTATTTTTCTGCAGTAGAGTATTTTAGTAAATTGAAACTTATTTGGTACTTTATTAAGTCTGCTGTGCAGTTTTTTATGACAGCAGTTTATTCAAGATGCTATCTTGGAGAGCAACAAAGTAAACTAGAATGTACTTGGAAAGATACACATTTCAGCTGCTAATAAAGCTTGTTAAAGCAGTGCCTAACATCCTACTTAATCACATCTACAGTATTTTAATATCTGGAGATTTTGAACCACCTATAGTAGATGTAGCTACACATTTTCATATGCTGCTTTATCAATTACTGAAAACTCTTTGTTTCCTTTAAATGAGTACAGTAGCTATGGACATCAATATTAATTAAGTAATACTTCTCAGAACATTAAATCTGTATTTAGTTTACGGTTAGCTTCCCTCAATAACATTATGTTTATACATGTTGTTCTCCTCTCTTGGGTTGTATTGTACGGTAAACTCATATAAATAAAAATTAGATTACATTCAGCAATTAGTACTCGGCCTGTTTCAAGGAAAATATCCATTACTAAATTTCACAAAATACATACTGTACACTGTTTACGCTTGGTCATATCTGCATTATCGGCTCAGTTTTCACCCACTGTATACATCCTGCAGTAATTTCCATCTAAATAAAGTGAAACTCTTTCTTGTATAGACCTAGTTTTCCATGAACGTCTGGTTTCTGAATGCTTTATTTATATATCAATTTTGTGTCTGGGGGCTTATTTCAAAACACGAGAAAAAAAGGGAAGACAATCCCGCAGTGGTTTGAGACAGTGGGTAAATCCAGCTTTTAGCAATTATGAGGATTTTAAGTAGAAAGTCATGGTTATTTTAGAATGCATCACAGAAATGTAACCGCTGTCTTGGGCACCTTTTTATTTTAAAGGCTTCCTGGCGAGTGACAATACCAGAGTGAACCTATAACCTACAGGAAAAGGTAATGATTCATTTTCATATAATAAACTAATAAACCTAAAAAGGAGCAAGATGGTTAAATTGGTATCCAGAGGCATTTCAAAACAATGTTTATGTTTCTTGTTTGCTAATTGTATTTCCAATATTCCCATATTACGCACGTTCAGCTCTACAGAATGACTGTTGTGCAAGGCAGGAAATCAGGATTTAAGGAAACTGAATCTTTCGTTTCAAAATCTGACTGAAACTCATAGCACAGCTTTTCTTCAACTAGTCTTTGGTGCCTGTCAGGGAAGGAAGAACCCTTACAGTAGAGGTCATCACTAGCATGCAGGACCAAGGTAACAATAGTGGCATCACAGAGGTTAACCGTTGTGGCTTTGTACATCATAGACACCATGTGGCACCCAGACATGTTCAGGTAGCTGGAGCAAAGGCACAGATGTCTAGGAATGTACTGACTCTGCCTCCAAAATCTGGGAGCATGGGCATCAGCAGCATTTACATTGTGAGACCTTGGCCCATGCGATGTTGATGTGATGTTGACCTGCCCATCTCATAAGGGTCCTTCCTAAGAACTTCATAGGTGATGACATAGTTCACTAATATGGTGTACAAGTCCACAGATGATAAGCAGACAGCTGGAGAGGGTGACATCAAGTTCAAAATAAGGGTCTGTAAGGATCAAGGGTGCTCCAGCGAGTTCCCAACGGTTTTGCTCAAGATGCCATGGCTTGAGCAAAAATATCAGGTCATGAGTCTGAAATACAGAGAAGTAAACATCTCACAGTCAGAGGGGACAATGGTGTCGTGGTGATGACACCTCTTCATTCAGAGTAAGAAGAGTATGAAGCAGGTATGATGAGGGTGAGAGTATCAAGTCACGCACCCGGGTGCCACTTCAGGGGAAGGTTTGGCCATAGCTGCTGAGGGGAAGCGAAATTGTTGTTCTGACAGTGAAGAAGGGAAAGCACTTGCACCTTGAGTGGTAGTGACTCTGCTCTGCTTCTGATGATGTCGAAGGACTTTATTCAGACAGAGATGGAAGGGCAAGAATCCTAGCATGGTGCTGCTCAACAACAAGAAAGCTGCTTGGGTGTTTTTATTTTGGACTTGGTTTACTCATTTTTTATTTGGTTTATTTATTTTCCTATTACTTTGTTTTCAATTCCAAAGATTTCAATTCCGACAGTAAGAACCAGGGCACAAACTAAACAATGGTTGGACTGAGCAGAGGAATTATTGTAAGGATAAACCAGTGGAGATGCATCAGCAGGGAACACACTGAAATACCCAGTGAATCAAAGTGAGCAAGACAGGACTGAATGGCAAGGGGAGATGCATTGGCAGGAATGAATGAAAATGATGTCAACTGGTCATTGAATCAAACCAAGCAGGGCAGAAATGACAGGTGAAAGGGCTTTGAAATTAACATCTAACAAAAAAAAGAGATGAACTGAATGGAGACACCAGAAAGTGAACCAAACTGGCTAAATAAACAGAGTGTTCCTGGTAGAACACCAAAGCCCCCAAGATTCAGTGTTCGAGTGCGTTAGCACTGAACAGGATTGAACAGGGCCAAACCAAACCAATGTGCATGGAACAGAGAGAAAACTGCTGATAACAGGAGCCAAGATGGACATGTGCAAGCTGTTGCTCTGCACAGAGCCTTATGTGTTACAGCCTGTAGCTGAACAGGCTTGCTGTGACCTGCACATGCCCTGAAGGGGAGCACAAGTAATTGTCTAGACTTAGTGGACAATAATGCTTGGATTTAGTATGACAAGAGAGGAGAGAATAAGAGAAATGTTAGGGAACAGATAAATACAATGCTATTGATTACCATTCAAGGAAACAGAGTAAGTCATGCACTCTAGCATCAGAGAACAACTGAACTGGAAGAGATGTGAATATGGAAGAAGAAGCATAGGAGAGTTTCATAGCCAATCAACCACCTAATGGTAAGAAAACCTCAGATGGGAATAACTGAAAACTGAGTTTTATTCTCACAGTTAAATCAGCACAAAACTTACTTGATGGAAAGTCAAGATCCTAGCACTGAGTGACGAAAACAGCGCTGGTGGAAAGTCCTGACTTGACAAGCACTAAGCAAGCTTGGTAGGTGTTTGATAAAAGAGCTGTCAGCAAGTACATATCTGCAGGAAAAAAGCAGCAATTCGAACGTGAAAGGGAACCACACCAATGCAGGCAGGGGTCGACATGTAGACGATTGTGTCCTTAAAAAGCCACATCCTCATGCACAAAGGAAACTTGCCAGAAACGCAGCCTGCATGTGCTGTTCTCATCACAAACCCTGAAGAGCCACTGAGCGAAGTCTGGCTGCCTATGTTTACTTTAGCATAAATATCCTACAGCTTTATAACAAGATGTACGTTTGACCATCTCCCCTGTAATAAACATTGTTCTCACATGAAAATATTTCTTTGAATTTTAAAAGAAGTTATCTTCAAAATAAAATCAATTCAAATGATTCTACTGTATATGAAACGTTTCATAAACTTGACATTTTCTAGTCAACACCAAATAAATACGTGAAGGTCTTTTATTGCTGTAAAATACTGCTTCAGCTTGAAAGGCTTATAAAACAATAGTATATCCTTGTTGCTAATTTAAACATGGACTTTTGCAAGTGTTATTTTGTATTAACCTCAAATACATGAGAAATTAGTTATGGAAAATTATATTAATATGTTTTTTGTTTGATTTTCATACTTTTATCTCCAAAGGGGCTTACATGGGGCATTTAACTGATGTAAATATGAGGCACATTTAGAGTGATTCTGAAGTAAATTTTATACAAATACATGTACAAGCATAGAAACAACAAAAAAAGATGAATAAATAAATTTTAAGTACTAACAGCTACGGTGTCCTTATCTGGTCTTTCATCTGATAAACAAACCTCCATCAGCAGAAAGTTCCTTATTCCTGGCAGGGGTCACGGCAAGCCAAACCAATCCCAGAAAAACGGGGGGGAAAGTGGGACTAAATCCTTGACGGAATACCAGTCTATTTCATTGATCAGACGGATACACACACAAGAGAAAACAATTTAAATATATCAAAGTGTGTCTTTGGAAAATGAGGCCAAACCACCCAGTGAAGGTTCACTCAAACTCAGGTAAAACATGCAAATTCCACATACAAGACACCCTCAATCAGCCGTACTAACCATCATGTTGATATGCTGCCCTCACTAGATCACGCCATACATCAAGCCAGCAAGTTTGCAGAAAAAAAGAAAATTACTTTTTCAGCGATAAGGATTGAAGGATTAAGCTTTGTATTCAGTGTGAAGTTATAACATGTGGTAGTGCATTACAATTATTCTGCATGTTGTGTTTTAAATGTATAGGATACCTACCTCTAGCAATGCTGCTATTAGTGAATACTGGAGGTGAGCATAGTATGCAGTAAAAGTGCTTAACAAGCACAAAATAATGAATAAGACCCATTGAATGTTATTAACCTACAAAGACTGGGATTTTAACACTGTTGTGCATTGCAAAAAGTGTAAAAAATATTCTTGTTTTTCCAAATTCAAATCTACCAAGTGGAATTGAAAGAAAATGACAAAAATGACTTCTGCACCTTTGACAAAGATTTAATTATACCCATTCAATCTTCATCTATGCAGCTGACTAAGGATGGTGGTAATAGATATGTCTGACTCTGCTCAATAACTTAGTTTTAGTTATAAACCTTAATGATCATTTTTTTGTTTTATTATTAATTTTAAAACCAAAGATTTTAATTAAAAAAAAACACTTTTCTAAGCAAAGCATAATTCTGCAGGAGACAGCAGGATGTTAGTGCTTGTGACATTTGTGCCTTCTCCCTTGTGTGGAAGGACTTGGATTAATCAGCTCCTGGTCGATTACACTGAGACATTCTAGTCATTTGAGCTTTTAAATATCAGCTGGGGAACTGAACACACTGCAATTCCTTGTGAATAACATTAGCGATGTACCTTGTTAAGGTTTCTGTTGACAACCGCAGCAATATTAATTGTGAAACACTTAGCCATCCTAATGACACTTTTGGGGTTATTCACACAATAACATTTCCAGATCACTCCATTAAAACAGTGATAGGGTAAAATCATTTTTGGCTATCAGTAAATGACTTGCAAGTTTACAGCATCCTATAATTTCTTGCAAATGAAATGGTGCAGGCCTGGTGACAGAGCTGTTAAAGTTTGTCCTATGATAATGGCTTATGGAATTTAAAGTGATGACAGATGCTTTACTTGCAGAGAAAACAAATCTGGGGACAGATACCTGGCCATGCTGATGCTATCTGGGCCATAAAACAGTCTTGGACTGTCGAGATGGCAGAGAGAAAGCCGCTAAAAACAAGTTACAAACATTGGAAGACAAAACTGAAGGACTGATTTAGCATCATGATAATCTCAAAACACTGTAATCATAACACTTGTAATCTTATATATGCACCTTCTGTGAAAGCTAGCAGTGATTCAAAGTTGCTTGTGTTAAAAACACCTTTGTTACCAAAAAAAGCCTGATGATTGCTGCACCTCACAGTCATGGACTCTGATTCTTTTTTTCTTGGGGCTCCTCAAGAGGGATACTCTTGCCATTCATTCGCATTCAAAATTTCAAAAGGACCTGCTAACTCAAATTCTATTTTTCGTTAGGCTTTTGTGAGCATTCCGCTGTTTTGGATAAAATAATAAGTTAGTGGCTCACTAAGCCACAGTCCTGGAAGACTGCCATCTCTGCTGATCTTCATTCCTGCTCAGCTTTTAAATCACTGATGCCTTTTATTTGATGCACTAGGATCAGTGGGGTTCCTCACCTCAGAAACTGATACAGACTTGATACCAATTACATACTCAAAGCAAGGTAGAGGACCTGAAGGGAATATGGAAACAATTCTTCAAAAAAGCTAAATGCAATTAGTTTGCGATTAATAACTCAGAACATGAACCAGAAGAGACTGTGTTTCTCCAGGACGGCAACGACTGCTACACATCACAGTTCATCTGTGTGCTAGCACTGGTACTGGCTGGAGCACATGATGAAAACAATGATTCTGTATTTTTTTTTAATTCATACCACAAACATTTTCTATTGGTATACCTGAATATAATAGAATGCCACTCTTTGGATTTTAAATGTAAACTGCAGATGTGCAATGATCTGAAATAAAGCTGCAATGTATTTAGAGCTGTTTAATGAACATTTCAAACTGAAAATGTGCAACAAATAAAAACGTTATTTAAATAAAATCATAAGAAATGTGCATCAACATGTTTAACAAAAACAAAAGGTTTGATTGACTACGTATACACAAAAGAAAAACATATTTGACGAAAATGATTTCCTTCCCAGTCTGAGAAGTCTCATTCCCGTTTGCAATCTTATTTCCTCTTCGGCTCTTCTTCTTTAGTCCGTTTTGGGTTCTGGATGAAAGGTCCCTCTGTGGCCCTACAGATCTTCCGTTTCCTGGGGGGCGTTTCTCCAAAATTGCTGTAACAGAGTTTGATATACATCAGACAAAATCCCTTGACCGACGCTTGAATAATAGAAGATTTCTATGATCGTGCCACAAGACCAGTAGATACTTTGTGTCTGGTCATTTCTTCTATGATATAGTTTGTGTTAACAATAAACAAGAACATAATGTTTGTAAAACAAAAAGGCATTCAGCCACCAATACACCAATCAACTTCCATTAATATACAAGAACATTCTTTCCATAACTCACTATTTGAAAACCTAAAGTTGCTCTTGCTCACCTGAATGCTATGGGAAGTTTGTCAATTTCCTTCATAGTATAACTGCAAATCTCACTTGAGGGTGCACATTATTTGTTCGTGCTGTGGTAGCTGCTTATCTTCATAATGCTTATAATTCGTATTTCCTGTCAGGGACTACTCCTGTGACTACAGGCCATACAGCTATTTCCAGGACCAAGACCACTAATCTATAGAACAAGCTCTGGTTTTGGAACAGACCAAGGTTCTTGTGAGACAGATCGGATAATATGTCATCTCAGGATACTGGAGGAGGATAAGCCAGCTTTGCTTTTCTGCAGGGACTCTGTTCTTCCTGTTCCCGATTCCCACACTCCACTCTGACACAAAAAGCTTCAGCCATGGGCAGAACCCAGGCCTTCTATTAAAAGGTCAAAATACTTCGTAACCCAGCCTTGTACAAGATTTGTTTGTATTCCTTAAAGATGTCTTCAGATCATAAAAAAGACACCATGGACAAAACAAAATGTTTGATATGCACAACATGGTGCCATAAAGGGACTGTTCATCGGTTGTTAGTTAAAGGGTAAAATGTGACCCAGATTTCCCCTCCATTCCCTTGCATATTGGAATTTGTTTTACTTACTAAAAAAAACTGATCAAATTATATATGAATGAGCATAACGGCTCCTTTCAAGCTGGGCTAAAGCTTTTTGGTCCATTATCTCATTTAAAAACCACATGCACAATGCTCTAAGTGCCCTTTTAAGCACTTCACCTGAATCCTCCTCTCCATCATACAGTAAATGATAAAAATTAAAACCCTTCAAACTGTGAGGAAACAGTATTATTACAAAAATTAGAGATGACATTAAATATGTGCAAAAAATCGATTAGGTTAAATATTTTTGAACTGCTTCTTTTCTTAGGAATGCAGTCTAATGTTCGTAATTTGCTTGTAACAGCATGTATTCAAGCTGTTGTCATTTCTGACTAACACCCAAACATGCTTCAATAACTAATACATCCTGCCTGGAAAATTACAATTTGATTATGATTTCATCCTAAATATCTGAACAAAGGGAAACTGACAGAATAACCTAGATATATCACATTGGCAGTACAGGAATGAGCAAGGTCAAAAAAGAAGCAGTCACTGCCAGGGCATTTATTAAATAATATTCACTGTATAATACTCACAAGTAAATTAAATGATTCAAAACATTGACCTTTATATACTTTAGAAATATCTACACTGCTCCCCTGACATTCTAAAATGAACTTCAGTGTAGGTACTGCGATTTGTGATTACCCACTGAAGACCTGGCAAACCTGCCAAAGGATTTCCTCCTGTAATTCTAAAGGTATATGCATTCCCAGACTGACACACTCTGGCATACTCATCAAGAAGGTGGCTCATCTGTCTACACGGAACATTAATTATACAGAGTTTAAAACTAGACAGCAACACAGATACAGCACTCTGGACCTTTTACTCCTATAGGCCCAACACCCAGGTATAGAAACCCCTATCAAACAGCAAAATTCATCAAAGTTGCTTAGACTCACTAGATACTACTGTAAGATCCAATACAAAGCCCACCGTAATTATGCCAAAACCGAACCCAAACATTCTGAATAACAGTGGAAAAAAGGGGGTTTGTTAAAAAGAGTAAATTATGTGACTGCATTATATTTTCAGCGGGCAAATAAACTTTTTTATTGGTCTTATTTTTGGCAGGTCACTGTTCCTTAACCCCTGGATGTCAGTTTTATGCATGCTCTCAGTGGACATTCACTGGAGGCCTGAGCGTTAGCTTCTCTTTTAACCTTTATGACATTATACTGATATAGCTGGAAACAAAACAAAACAAGCTCAACAAAGGCAGCCAAAAAAGATCATTTATAAAAAATGGCAAAACCTGGATCAAAGTTGTACCATCATAAAACACTGCACTGATGGATGAGGTATTTTCTAGAAACTCAGAATGCTGCACCACATTACAGCAGAGAAATAAAATGTTAAATAAACAAAAACGAAAAAAAAAAAAAACAGATCGGTTTAGTCAAACCCCAGATTTACTCAAAAGATAGGTCTTTAAGCAAATTATGAAAGGGTTAACTGTTGCAGAGACTCAAATGGATTTGTGCAGTGAGCTACACAGATGTGGTGCTGCACTGTGTGGAGGCAGAGCACGAATTAATTCTAGATTATACACAAGCATTAAATCCTTAAAATAATAAGGAGATAAACCACTCAGTGTTTTATGACCTGAGAATAACTTCACTGGAAGCCAGTATTGATGGTCATGCTGAAGCCATAGTTTTAAGAGATTCTTTGTTCCAAATTCACCTATTATTTCCACATTATTTGCAAACTAATAGTACTTAATTTGTAGACTACAAAACTACTTAATTAAATGTAATGATTTTGCTAGGCGGATTCAAAGGTTTGCAATATCTAATTCACCAAAACATTTGTTCAACTTATAGCTGGCATGAAGCACACAGCATAATGACAAAGCACCTATGAAAAAGGGTTCCACTGCAAGACTAAAATTTCACCAAGCCCACAACAACTTGGAAAACAGCTTCCATTTGCCAATTAAAATTTGTTACAGATTCATCCTGTACATTTTGTAATCCTTTTTACACTAAATTCAGGATTTATCTGGTATGACTTGACTACAGTTGGGGCCAGGTTGTGTGATGACTCCAAAAGGTAAATGCACGAGTCTTATTTGGCTCAGACTAAAACATTCATGTGAAACTTTTCCAATTAATCAAAATAAGTTACACTAGTAACTATATATGCTGTACTGCTATACTGCATTCCTTTATTTGCCAGGACTGGATGTCATATTTTTAAACTAGGAACATGAGAAATTATACCAGTTTTCACACAAGGTTAAAATTGAAAGCGGTAAGCTGGCTCGGTCTGCACTGATACCTGACACAGACTGGTAGAATTGATTTTATTCAGACACTAAAATATGGCTGCTACACGTTCTCTAATGATCTGAGAATTTGAAATATATTTTGTAGTTTATCCCGTTTCCCACTGGGATCAATACAAAGGAAAACTACCCCAGTTTCACCTGCACCATCATACCAAGAAGTAATGTTTAATTGTATTTGATCAAGTTGTATAAATAAAAGTAAAAATTCATACATAACAAAAAGCTGTTTGTGATTATTATTTTTGTTCTTTTCTTGTGAGTATTGTGATTATTATTTTTTGAATACCTATTTCCATTGCATGAAAAACAGTAAATGGTCAACTTCCATAAAGGGACCACATGGCCCAGTCTCAGTTTTTCAATGATTAATGAGAAAAGTGTAAAGATTAGAAATCAAAAGGGCACTTTATGATGCTATTTTTTCGCTGGCTGTGTATTCTTTATCGAGGTGCAAAAGGACTGGGACAATCATGTTTTCCTTGAACCTACTGTAATTAACTCCAAAGCAACCCAGTTTCTCAATGATAATCTGCCTAAATCCCATTTGTTTTCAAGTGGAATAACTGAGACACTATAAATTGTCCCATAACATGGGGAAAAAGGATTTAGTCTTGAAAATCAGGACACTTCTGCCAATTATTAATTTTACCTTGTCTGATACATATTTTTCAAATCATGCAGCTCCTACAGATTTACTGCTGCATTCATTTACTTTTCTGTAAAGCTTCAGGTAATAATAATGCTCACTTCTAAGGGGCAAAAAAGAGAAATTCAGGAAGTCATCAAGGACTCTATATAATGCACTCTGCTTGGAAGTCTAAAATCCATGGAAGTTGATTATCCCACAAAAAGCGTTAGAGAATCCTGCACCATATTGCAAATTACTTTATAACAAATGCAGACATACTTTTTCACAACTCACTGGCCTCACTATGGGACCCTGTGTTTTTCTCTTATTCTTTGGATTATGAACTGCAAAGTATAATGTAAAGTAAAACAAAAGATACAGGGAAAATAAAATATTATTACATAGGGAGTGCAAGAAAGACAGCACTGGGATTAGATTAAATCAATAAATACATGTTAATTCCACACTGAAAATCAGAAAGAAAAGACATTTCAGGTGTGACAACTGATGAAGGCTTAACAGCCGAAACATTGCATTTTTTCTTTCAACATTTCAGCGTGGAATTAACCTTTACTTGTTCCTTGGCAGCCAAAGCACTCTGACGCAGCTCCACGCTCAAATTACTTGAATTCGGTCAGACAAGAAAAATTAAAAATGTACTTTCTCATCTGGTACTTTAAAAATAAAATATTATGTAAAAGGGAATACAATCTGGAGGGTGGCGTAGTTATTTCTACTCAAGAACACAGTAATCAAATATTTGAATTGCTGTTTATGGCATCACAAGTAAAAAATCTAAATGTGAAACATATAAAAAAAGTTATTCAAAAAGTAGTTATTCAATAGTAATTATTTGGCAGTAGTTATTCAAAAGTAACCCTCCCATCTGCAATCCAGTGTAAGTGTGTGTTACTTAATATACTGTACTGTATATAGAGATTGGTAATATTTTCACTTGCAAACAGTGTACAAACTCTTGAGCACTGCTCTAATTAAAATAACATAATATTACAGATAAAAGCATCTTCTTTCCTTGAAGATATACAAACAATTACATTAGCTTTATTAAATTTAGTACCAAATGAAAAACCAATGTGCAGCTTTTTGTGGTCATAATTTAGATGCTTAAAAAATATGGTAACTATTTGCCATAAATGCTAATTGCAGAGGAAAATAAGACAATCATGAAACACATTCTTGCATCAGCTGCTTATGACATGAATTAGACATATCACTGTGTAAAAATGCTAAATGACAATTTTAGGCAAATTAAGGCTGACTAGAGAATTCAATCATTTAAGCAGTAACTAGAAATATTCCAAGATTATTTTAAAATTTTAAACCAGTCATGTAACTACTCAAGCTCTGTTATTTTTCTCTTAATAAAGTAATTTGTTGTAGGTCTGATACAGTATCACATACAATTTGCTTATTTATTTTCCATTGAAGTTTGAAAAGGGTTTTAGTTTGTATTGTGTGTATACATTTATAAGAGCAGATTAAAATAATACGGTAAAACAGTATCGTGGAAGACGTTTGCGACGACAAAATCTCACCTTGGGAAAAATTCACAGATATTAGCAAAATTGCTAATACAAAACGGTCAAATACAAGATGATCACAGTACGAGAACTCTGTAAATCTGTTGTCTACTGCACGCAATCTTCACCACCCACATAAGCCTTGTGAACCTATAGTTGAAGAGACAGCATATTGCCAGAGAACACAACAAATAGCTACACTTATGCATATTGGCATATTATAACTACACATATACTTGTATAAAGAATGGCTCAATTCACCAACTGAATCTTCACTTTATTTTGTTATCCTACTTTTTCTAGAAATGAAAAGGGTAAAATTACATTTACAATGATTTTTTGGACCCAAAGAGCATTTTTAAATTAAAAGTAAGTTTTATTTTATTCAGAAATTTGTAACTTAAACCTTTATTTGACAAAAAAAAAGAACTTTTGAAGCCAGGAGTTCATCACTCTAAACAGTTTTGCCAGACTTCCTACCCTTCCCACATTGTATAAACTGAGTCACGAGAGATCCCTGCCGACATATGCAGTGTACTGAACAAGATTAAACTCATTCTGATCAAATAACCCAAAAAAATCAATAACATTATTTATTAAGGTTCTTAGAACATCTGAGAACATTAGAACATGAGGTCACAAAAATAAATTGACATGCTACCATGCTCAGTTCGCGGAATTAAAGTAACACTACCTGTGTATCACTTATAATGTAGCCAAGTGAAACGTACCATATGGACGACTAAAGAGTTTTTCAGTGAGTGAAAGGCATGCTTCCTTGGAAGGAAAAATAAAAACCATGAAACAAGTGACAGAGCACGTCTCTTCTCCTGACAGAGAACAGAAAATAAATATATATATTCCAAAGATAAAGCTCAGCTAACACACCCCAAGGGAAGTTCCACAAACTGACAGAATTTCACATATGGTACCATTTAAAAAGAAACCAGACTTCAAATGAAAAAAAAACACTTGATGCTGTATGTGTTCGTGAGTCATATCTGTTATTTTCTTGAAATTGGATGGCCAAGGTCCATCAGTATCTGTCCCACGTTGGGCTACAGAAGTCAAATGAAATCGTAGCAGTTATATGCATGGGAAGTCAATCTCATTCCCAATTAACTGTGGCATATTTTCAATGCATGAGTGGATATAAATTGACTGTCTACAAGCAGTCAGTTAATAACTTGCTTCTGCTGGGAAACTGAAACATATTTAGGTACAGTAATATATAAAAAAACATTCTGTTCTCCTCTGCTAAAGCCATTAAATTGTAAACTGCATCTCAGATATTGATATGTCATAAAGGCATGCTCAAAACAAATTGACAAATTGCAACGCATTACATTTTGGAAGGGTTCGTTTGTTCACTTGGCTACACTAAAGAACTGGACTTTCCAAAACTTAATATTAACCCTAGGTATTTCGTTAACACTAAGTAGTACTACAAGGCCAAACTAAGACTCCTTGAGGTCCTTAGTGTGCAAAAATTACTTATTGTACATTCATAATTACGTGATCACAATCCCATTTCTGACGTTTGCTCAGGCAAACCATCTGGATAACAGTGAAACTCTGAATACTTTCATGCCTCTTTTGTCCCAAGCTTCCTGCTGAGTCAAGAGTATGTGGCTTTATGTGTATTGGGGCATGAAGCAGTGCTTGTACTTTCTGAAACGTAATATCCTACCTTTTTACCTAAACTGCAATTTATGAGCCATAAAAAACAGGCAAGAATATCCAAATGACTACAATGTTTTCAGCACAATTCCATAAAGGCCATGTGCTACTATCCAGGCACAACAGTGAAATACAGCACTTTAAAAAAGGTTTTGGAAGTTGTTTTCAAAGGGAATTTCACACATACATTTTTTGTTCCTAAGCAGCCTGGGCTTCTCACAGAAGGACATGAGAAAAATATTTTTTACACGCTTGGTTAAATCTGACGCATACAAAAGGATAAGTATCATGGGCTTTGATTTAGGTTTCTGAGGCTAACATAATTCCCAATTTTAAACTCTCAATAAATCTGCTCACAAATCCCACTGAATGACAACCCCTTTGATTCAGCATTTCAGTCAATCTAACGCAAGTCATCTTGTATTAAGAAATAAACAGGGGCACCGGTTACAGCTGTGTGCTGCATTCTAACTCAGTTCTCTTGGCAGATTTTGTGAAGTATGACAATCAATATTCTGAACTGTGAATCTTCCAGTGACATGCTAAATTAATTAACTGTGTGTATCAGCCTATGACATTTACTGTATACATACAAAATTTGTAAAAAGAAAAAAAATTAAAAGATGTAAAAAGTGTTGACTATGTAAATGTGTATTTAAGAGATATGAATGTATATGCTATCATTTAGGTTTTGATTCTAAGAACATGCACAAATATACAGTTAAGCTTAGTGTAACATGCAGTATCATTATGTAGTCATTACAGTCTCTTTAAGTATTTTTAAAGAAAAGCTGGACTTATAGCTTTGACCTCTTCATTGATAACAATCTCTCCAGACATGATTGATCTGGTCTCTCCTTCACCTTGAATGAACATGCTTTCTTTACAAACACTGCAGAATGGGCTGGCCTCCATTTTAATTCTCAGCTCTCATATAACCAGATACTGCACTCACATACAAATGAGAACTAAGAAGGATACAGTAAGAAAACAGAGAAATGTTTATCACAATTAAAATATTTACACAGAATCACAATTCAGTTAAAAAAGACTGACAGTAATGTATTTTTCATAAGGTGTATTTTGGGATATAATACTCTGTTGATTCCATTTTAAATAAAACAGTTATGCACCAGAATTATTTTTTTCAGAATTTGAAAGGGGTAGTTCCTTCACAGATGTCGTTTCAGGATAATAGCTAACACCTGGTAGTATAATAATTCATCTTCAAACATTGAATACTTATGACTACTTTGTTTTAAAACTAATTGGAATGTGAAGCAGATTACTTAAAAAGCAATTACAAAACATTTCAGCTAATTTAACAAGTCTTACCAAATGGTGCAAAGATTCCAGTTAAAATTCCCATTTAAAAGTCTTGCCACAGTCTCAGTATTTTTCAGAAAAGGATATAAAACTGCAAAGGACCAAAAAGCTTTCCAAACCAAGTGATAATGTAAAGTGGAGGGGATAAAAACTTCATATTACTGTATGGATTACACAGACACTTAATTCACATTCACAAGAGTATTACTAGCCTTTAGAACCTTTAGGGTTTAGAATGAATTAAATGCAGTATTTCACACACTGGGTCTAAACCATTATAGCAGGATGGTGAAATATATTTTAAATCTAGGCAATATTTGATGCAGACCTTTTAAAAACCTTGCAACTATTTTGCAAAAGCATATGGAAATCTCTGCAAACTGAAACGCACTGTGGCATTTACTTATGGATTTTCTCCAAAACACATCAACATGATCACCAAACAAACCAGGAGTTTTCCTCCCCTGTGCCCTGACAGATGATATTTACTTGTCAAGGTCTGCTGACAGCAGAAATGCACCACCTTTACCTGCTCCACACAGTGTGCTCTCAATTGCCAATAGCTTACGTACAGGGTACCGTGCATAGCTCTAACTAACCAACTTAAAAGAATAATGGAGTCTTAATGATCACAGCATGACAGCTGTACTGTACAGAGAAAATGTCCAGTAACCTTGTAAGTAATGGCTCAATGCCAAACTGAACAGCTACTCAACTGGCATCAATACCGATGTGTACTGTACTTAATGTATTTGCAGATCAAAGCCACTGCACTCATTAATTTTCTAACTGTCATCTGTAGAAAAAGCAGGGAGGTAATACTCAAACCAGATGGAACAGCAACAGCACATAGAGGAACTAACAGCTTGCACCTAAGTGTTTGCAGCCACACTAATTATAAAGAAACATTTTGTCACGTTACTATATTCCTAATCCAGAGTTAGTTCTGATTAATATAAATGCAAGACATCAATATATATTTCTAAATGTATATTTGAAAACTATATTTCTAAATTTTTGTAATATTACTCCTCAGCAGCAAGACTATGGAATTCACTTGGCATTTACTAATGAACTTGAAAATCCATTTTCTTTTCGTTTTTTCTAAAGATACTAAAGAATCCTGTTTCAAGTCCTGCTTGCTGATACTGTTTTAGGTCTTGGCGGGCTATAATTTCTTCTGTTACTACTTAAGCTGCAATGAAAGACACTTTCTTTTTTCAATCCATTTTCTTTTCATTTTCTCTAAAGATACTAAAGAAACCTGTTTCAAGTCCTGCTTGCTGATACTATTTTAGGTCATAAAAATAGTAATTTCTTCTGTTCCTGCTTAAGCTGCAATGAAAATTATTTATACACTGCAGCACTTTAAAGTACAGCTCTTTTGCATGCTTCAATGAACAGTTTATTGCTTAACATTATATCGTAAGTAGAGAAGGAGAGATGCATAAATACATAAGTCATACAATAACCTTCTACCAAAGCTTGTGAATAATTGGTGAAAAAGACTACTCTGTTTAGATAAAATGACTCATTATGGAGGGACATTTTCCCTCAAGCAGGTGTCGTGAGAAAATGTTCATCATTACACCCTTCATAGATTTTATGTTCGCCTATTTGATTAAAAAAATAAACCTGACATACAGCACAGCTGATAATGGGTACTTTCTTGGGTTTAACATGTTGACTGTCTGTGAAATAGGTGAGTCTATAAATAAATGAAATATAATTTCACGGCAGTCTGCAAGAAATGACTTTTTTTGGATATAACTGATTCGCAATCACTTTTTCTTGAATGTTAAAAATATACAAGGGGCAAATCCCACAGCTGTTAAAGCAAATTATGTGAATATAAAAAAAAAAACAGTTCTTTGTTGAACACCCTATATGCAGAAGCACACAGGAACTGTACAGTGCCTTGTGACTGTAGCCAGACCCTTCCTCTGGAGTCCCATTTTAAAAAATCATAAAATAATGCAGTTTTTAAAAAAGTTATTCAAAACCTGAAAGCTCAAAATAAAGAATTCTAAGGGCAGTAAATGTTAACAACAACTAATGAGAAAAAAACAAATATGTTGATTACATAAGTATTCAGACTTGATATCTGGTGGGAGAGTTCTCTGGCAGAAATGTATAGCCACAAGTGTTTCTGGGTAAGTTCTACCAGTTGTGGTGCAATTTTTGCCTGTTTTTCTTGGCAGATTTTCTTGAGTTGCTTGGGGATCGCTTATCGACAGCAGTTTTTAATCCTTTCCACACATTCTCAATAGGATTCAAGTCAGGACTCGGCCACTCAAGGACATCTACTTGCTTATTCTTAAGCCATTCCAGTGCTTTGGGTCATTGTCCTGCTTAAAGCTGAATTTCTGTCCCAGTATGAACAGATAGGTATGAAGCAGAGTTTCCTCTAGCATTTGCCAATACTTTGCTCCATATACGTTCTCGTCAGTCTTTGACAAGCTTCCAAGTTCCAGGTGATGAGAAGCAGATCTATAACATAATGGTGTGAGTGACTGATGCACTATGTTGGATCACAGGTGGCTTTACAGTGGTATCCTTAACCTGACAACACCTTGCTCAGAGTTATTAAAGGTCTTTGATTTTTTTCCATCTTCTCCCTAATCTGTGGCTTTATATAACTGTATCCCAGAGTTGTTTTGAAAGCTTCATGGTTTTCATGGTTCAAACTTTAATTGAAATTCACTACCTTACTGAAGAACCTTACAGGAACAAATGCATGTATTCTGAAATCATGCAGATGACTATTGATTATAATAAGAATTAATTTTGTGTACTAAATTTAGGTTTGCCACAGTAAAGAGTTTGCATATTTATGCAATCATGACTGCTCCATTTTTCCTTCATATTAATTCCTTTTTTGTTTTGAATCTCTGAAGTAGGTTGTGTACATATCAAATACTAATTGCTACGTCAAAGTGCCTTGACTTCAGCTTTAAAGCAACAATATGAAAACTGAGCAAGGCTCTGAATACTTTTGCAAGGCAGTATACACACACAAATGTGAAAACGAAGCAGCTGTCCTCGCTTGTCAGTGAAGTCTGGCTTGAATTGCATTGCCCAAAAGCTTAAAATGAAAAAGGAAAAAAAAAAACTTACTCTTTGCTTTCATCAGCAGAGTCTGAACTGAAAACATTACTGCGGGAGCTGAAACAGGAAAGAGTGTTTTGTGAGAAAAAAAGATATTCAACAACATTTAATATAACGCCATTTAGGCTTACATCATTAAAGAAGGACGAGAGTAATGGAGTGTGCTCGTCTGTCATAATGGCTGTTAATCTGTCAGTGTGATATCAATAAAGCACTCGACAGAGCTTGAATAAATCTGCATAACTCAGGTTATCTCTGGAGCACAAAGTATCATACTGTGACTTGAGTCCCAAATCATAATAGAATTAATCCAGTTAAGACAATGCACAGTGGAATGGCAACCTGAAGTGGTAGAACCATCAGTTATGCATTTAATATGGCCAGCAGCCATATCACCCTGCAACTCACAACTGGCAACCCACTGAAGCTAAGCAGGTGTGAGCCTGGTCAGTACCTGGATGGGAGACCTCCTGGGAAAAACTAAGGTTGCTGCTGGAAGAGGTGTTAGTGGGGCCAGCGGGGGGCGCTCACCCTGCGGTCCATGTGGGTCCTAATGCCCCAGTATAGTGACGGGGACACTATACTGTAAACAGGCGCCGTCCTTCGGATGAGACGTAAAACCGAGGTCCTGACTCTCTGTGGTCATTAAAAATCCCAGGGTGCTTCTCGAAAAGAGTAGGGGTGTAACCCCGGTGTCCTGGCCAAAATTTCCAATTGGCCCTTACTAATCATGGCCTCCTAATAATCCCCCTCTATGAATTGGCTACATTACTCTGCTCTCCTCCCCACTGCTAGCTGATGTGTGGTGAGCGTTCTGGCGCACTATGGCTGCCGTCGCATCATCCAGGTGGATGCTGCACATTGGTGGTGGTGGAGGGGAGTCCCCATTACCTGTAAAGCGCTTTGAGTGGAGTGTCCAGAAAAGCGCTATATAAGTGTAAGCAATTATTATTATTATTATTATTAATAACTTTCATATGTGAACCATTTTCAGTACTGGAAAGCAGTAGATGCATTTATATCAGTTCAATCTCAAAAAGGTCTTCAAAATGTTTACAGCTTACTAAATATTTCAGATTTCCTCATTTCTTAAGTTGTGGAGTTTTATGTTTAAGCATTTTAGAAAAAATAAAACTATATTCAACTTGTACTTCTTTTTGATATACATATTTAGGATCACAAGATCTTTATGAATCCGCTGTCTTTCAACATGCCAAAACTAAATACGTGTTGATTATTAAGGAAGATTTTCAGTGAAGACATGAAATTATACAAGAGCCTATAAATTGAAAGATGCAGAGTTTAATTAAAAACAGCATCAAGTACATTATAGACTTCAAGTGTTCTCATCTTGTTTGAAGATGCTCATCTGAGAAAAAAAAATGAAGATCCTAGACATTTGACCTCAAACACAATGCTCAGAGATTCAGTCTAAATCTTCAGTATTTTCTATTAAGTTTAGATGGTCACGCTCAAGGTTCTGCACTGCTGGAACTGTGTGGGAAGTGTTTTCCAAGTAAAGTAGGCATATATACAATACATACAGTATATTATATACAGAGACTATCATAAGTATTCACCTCCTTGGACGTTTTACAAAATTGGACTTGAACAAAATTCTACTACAATAAAAACATTACTTATGTAGCACCTCGGTTTAAGTATTATCCTAAGTATAGACAAACCATTGATGTGCTGTAATTCTACAATAATACCGGAAATTTTTAATAGTTTTATCATGTCATCTACGTCAATATAAAGAGTTGTTTAAATTTCATAGGGATTATTACCAAATCATTATTCCAGTGTATTCGAAATGGAGGGGGAAGGTTTAGTTTTGTTATTTTCTTTACGTCACATAAAACCAGAATTATTACATTCCTGAACTTTTGCACGAAACTGGAAGGGACCTTGACTTTCAGTGGTATTTTGGATGTTTTCCTTTTTTGTGGTGTAACCCCAGAGTACAAGGATTAAAAAGCAAAAAAAACGTTAAGGTCACCTTTCAAATCTCTACAAGTATGGAGCAAAAACATTTTTCAGGGTTGAACAATGCTGAAACTAGTGCTAAAAATGACCTTCTCTAACATATATCCCTTCTAACTTTAAACTTTAAATTTCATTTTTTTGCTAGAAGACAACCAAGAATACCAAGCATTGATAGCAAATGGTAGTAAGTAGCCTTACTTTCAAATTGCAAAAGATGCACAACTATCTGAGAAAAACCTTCCTTACACTGTGTGATGTACTGCATTGTCTTAAGGTCTTAAATATGAATGATTTATAAATTGTGATTCATCAACACACTCAGTTCACAGTAAACTGGCCTTACCATATGTTTAACCTTATTGAGCATTCCCATTTAGTGGAGACAATTCTCTCTCAGTTAACACCAAAATGATCTCTAAATGACCCCCACGGAGAATTTTTACTTTCCAACTTTAGTCTACACATTAAAACCACAAAAACCTTTCCTGAATATTGCTGTCACACCTATAGAGGCTTACGCAGGACAGGTGATCAATTGATTTCTCGTACCTGAACCAGAGAAATATTGTTCAGAAAATGATGCTTCAGATGGAATGCCACATCCGGATATTAGATTCTCAGTATTCATCTAGGAGCTCTCTCCGGGAGTTCTGATGAATCTGGTGTTAGTTTTCAAGACTTGGCTTTGCCATCAAGAAGGTATGCCTGCCTGAGTATACTGTTTGAAAAGCGATTACAGAACTGTGTGCCTTTAATGAAACACACAAGGAAACAAAAACTAGCTCTACAACAACGGGAGTAAGGAAATTACAAGTCTAAGGGTGTACTGCACTGAAATAAGTCAGGCCGAAGCCAGCTATGTGCAGCTCAAAGGTGGCATAAGAAAATTGCATCTGAAACTATAAAGGTAAGGCCCATTACTGTTTGCAATAAGGCAAAAGGAAAATGGATTAGAACTTAAAACAGGTCTGGAATGGGGGTGAATGCCATTCCTAAAAGAAATCCGTATTCAAACAAATATATAAGTAAAAATTCATAATTCAGCTTGGCTTTATTCCTTGGTTAAATTAGGATGGTAATAATTCCTGAAATCAAAAGCTTAAACTTAATCTGTATTTATTTTCTCCTAGCTCTTACAAAATATTTGATCACATTACTGAACATATTATGCATCATGTTATTGCATTCTGTAATTCTTCCCCTCCTTTATAACTCCGGAGCAGTGTGACACTTTAGGCTCCAATTTGGCTTTTTTTTAATGAGTGAAACACACTGCAATTTTTAAATTCTGAATGAAAACCCTGTCTAGTACCAAGCATCTTGACAGTAAGCTTCACATTTCTGGAAGTCTTTCAGTCTAGTACAAAACATCTTGACAGCAGGCTTCACATTCCTTAAAATTACAATCAACATTCATACCAAAAGATGGAATTTGCATATTTGTTTCAAAATTGCAAAATTGTTGAGTTTCAATTGAAACCAGACTTGGAGATCCTGTACAGCACACCATTCACTTGCTCTGCTTTACCAGAAATTGAAAAGGGCTGTGCCAAGCAATAAATATGCAAGGCAACAACTTAAAAAAGATTTTTGCTTTTGATCAGACCCATAATTTCCTTATTTTGCTTCCAAGTTGAACGAATTACAACCATTACAATAGAATTGTTTATTAATGGCTTTAAGCACTTAAAATTCTGTTTAACTAGAATAAGCCCAGTGTGTGAGCTACAAATAAAAGCAGGAAACACAAAAAGTGTAATACAGTTAATTCTACTGTTAGGTAGAGGCAGCAGGGCTACTTTGCATTTAAATTCTAATTTGAGTTCTAAAATTGAGACATTGATAAATGTCAATAACAGCTACCAGTGCTATTCATATTTCTTGATGCAAATTACTGATTGACCCACTATATTAAAAAAAACCTACTTCTCTACATACCAAATATAAAAATAAAAACAGACTTATTCCCTTGAGAGAGTTCAAAACCCATATCACAATAATGCAAGTCTGCAGGAATGAGAGGTGCACTAAAAAATGGCACTAATAAATTATGCAGATCTGGTCCAGTTAACATAACTCCCTTTTGATGTAAGACAATACTTGTCAATAGATACAATACTTGTCAAATAAAAGTTTAGCTTTAATGTAAGCCAATGCCCAACTCCTCATGGGCTTGAGCCGTGTTCCTTTGGGCTTTACACTAGTCATATATTTATGTGGACTAGTTTCAAATTATTATAGAAAGCATAAAAAGCATAGGGCCCCGATCCAACAGAAAGAAGAAACAAGAGTTGTGCCACTGGCCTGTGAGTATCTTTGGGCTTCATTTCTCAGTGCAGAAATTATATAGATCAACTTTGTGCAATGTCCAAAATAGAAATGATGACAGTGCTATACCATTTAGCATTAAAAGCTATACTGTCCAGATAAAAAGTTTTCTTTGAAATGCAGTCAGAAAAGGAAAGTCTTAAGTGCACCATGACCTAAAATGTCTAATTCTGCATCTTCGCATTGAATTTCAACGTAACAAAGATCAACTGGTTCATTGCACACCAACGCAACCAGAGCTGTTACCCAACTCTCTTACATGCTGCCTAAAACAAAATCACACAGTGGGTTTTGGGTGTGCACGGGAAAACGGGAACATTCCTTAAAAAAAATTCCCATAACCTAGCAAAGCTACAATCAAAATATCCCTTTACTGGTTTTGTGTGAAATCTCACTGCCAGAGATTCTGCAAATAATCGGTAAATAAGCTCTTTCTTTGAGGACTAACTTTCTTTATCACGTTACCATAATAATTCAAAGTCCTCAAAAGGGAACAAACATTGCATTTTGTTGAGTGATTCTTGCTACCCATGGGAAGGCACTGCTTATTCTCAAATAAGACATAGCATTACATTCATAAACTTTCATCAGAAATAATTAATGGGACTGCTCTCAATTTTATGCCAAGAAACTGAGCTCATTTGTTGATTTTTCTGAAGTGGCCATTACTCACGCTGCCACCTCTAGCCTGTAAATAAAAACTGTTTCATTCATAAATAATACCATTTTGGTGAGATATAGTCAACACCGATTCACTTCTCACTCAGATTATCCGACATTTTCAGCAGTGATAACACCGCCTTGAGGAACACATATACTTGTTCTGTATGATGTATTGTTAGCATTCTTTATGTGAAATCATACAAACTCAGATTTGGAGGCATCTTTCACCAGTGTAAGTTATTTAGCTAAGTGAACAGTGAAATGTCATCTTACCATATTGGGCATCTAAAACAAAGTGAAGGTTATTCTAAAACCTACCATCCACAGTAGTAAAAGCTGTTTTTGTCTCCTTCTGTTTACTAGCATGGCAGTAAATTACCATGACAGACGGCAATACTGTCACAATTGCCCCAGAGTCTCATTTCCATAAACCACAATGCATGGACTAATTTGATGATGCTAAATGGTTTTAACTGGCATGAACACATAGCATATTCTCAACTGATGGCAGTAATAAAACAAGAATGCCCTTTGGAAAACTATTCCACTTTTATGTCTGACAGAATCATTTAAATGCACTGTAGACTGAGCACATATACTGTAACACAAGATAACCGGCAACAAAGGCACAAATATCAGAAAAACGATCAATCTTTTCAGACGCAGGTGCACTGATATTTAATTGAACATACTTGACAGTGTAGCGGGAAAGCAGAAGCCAGGTTGTCTTGTGAACTGTACATAAATGGTTAACAGGGTAATAAAGATAAAGAGAGATGGGGCAATCAATGAGAAATGGGACAATTGTCTGTGGGTTAAATGCAAACATGTATGATCTGAATGACATGCATTAGAGACCGATGAACACAGATTTGTCATCTTGTGGAAGAGCACACAAAGAGAATGCCCATGGTGATATCATCAGTCATGAGAGCGAGATACACCAGCCTGGTTGGAGCCTCTGGTGGAGTATTAACCTGTCTCTCTGTTGTAAGGCTTAGACGGGATAACTTAGGTGACATCTGGAGAGTAGTCTCCAAGGAGGCAGGAGGGCTCTGAGTGAAGGAAAGAAAAGGCTAGATCTCTTCATAGGTTGGCTCTAAAGGTCAAGTTAATTAAGGGTTAAATTATGTAACTAAGATGTTGGAGAGATTTAAAAAAAAGTGTTTTGTCCTCCAAGACCAAGACTGGGAAGCCCTGCTCTAGGCAAATGCTGAAAAGTTAAGTCTAAAACAATAAAAAGAACAGTACTTTACAAAGTCATAGCCTTTTAAGTTTTGTGTTCGTTTTAGCACAAATATATTTCCTAACAATAAATTACACATAGCATCCTGTACAAGAACACTGACAAATAAGTGGATAATGATTCTACATCTGAAAGTATTTAAAGTGGTATTGAAATATTTATCCAGAGAACAATTTATGATGGTGTCAGAACACAAGTGGTATAACCTAGTATAACATACTTCAAATAAAAAAACCAAACTTGGAAAAAAACATTTTAGACCACGTTTATGATTGTTTTCTAACATTTCTAACTTCTGTTCCTTTCTATGTTTTCCAGTGAAACTCTTGTATAAACTGTATTTCAATATTGAAGATCAAAGAAAAGTACATACTTCAGTGTGTGGCTAAAATTTTCTGTTGTTCTTAAAGGAAGCATTTTAATAAGCACTCATAATGAGGAATTGTTTTCCTTTCAAAAGACATTAAAAAACAAAAATAAACAGCCAACGAATTTTAAGAAATGAGGCAGCACAGTGGGAATGTGGTTAGCGCTCCTGCCTTAAGTCTTCGATTGTGCACTGGGGCACCTTCTGTGAGACGTTTGCATGCTCGCTCCAGCTCTGGGTCTTCCGATTTTCTCCCATTTTCCAAAGACATGCTGGCTATATCACCCTCCTTCCTTAAATGTACCTATGTGAGTGCCACCTGTGAAAGGCTTCTGTCTTTTTGAGTTTCTGTCCCATCTTGTACCTTGCTCCTGGGATAAGCTCCGGGCTGCCATAACCCTTACCGGGTATTATAGGCTTTCTAAAGACGAATGGACAATGGATTTTAGAAATGTTGCTCAACTGCAAAAGCAGAGCAGTTTAAATTCTTTCCTCCTTGTCTTTCAAGTATTCTCATTCATCTATTACTTTCTTAAGATATCTTGAGTGAAGCTGTTTACCTCTTACACATCAATACAACCTACATTACATTATCATGTATACCACATCTATACACACATTACATAAACTAAGAATTCTATTAAAAATGTATGTTATTAAATAGTCACATATTGATATGTGGTTAATAAACAAAAATTGAATGGAGACCAATAGGAAATCATTAAACTTCACTTTTCGCACATATCTATTTCCATCTTAACTATAACACCTGTTGTAAAAGCAAGAGATGCCATACAAATGGACAGGCTTTAATTGAAAAGGCAAGTTGACAATTTGGAGATCCTAAGCCAGGGAAAACTTGGACTCTGCAAGGTTGTTAAAATAGAAAAATGAAGCAGGTACAGTATTACATTTCTTAAGAGTTATAACAGTTACCATATGTTAAATAATCAGGTAAAAAAATTCTAAAACAGTCACTAAAGGAAAATAAAGTTAAACTCTATTAAATCAAGAGTTTTTGATATGCAACGAAATGTTCATGGATTTCTCCATCTAAGGGAAAAACACTTAAGAGGATATTAATACCAATCACTATTTTCTAAACCCTTCAAAGTAAAAAAAAAACTTTCTAAAAACATTTTAAAAGAACAGGGACTGCTTGAAAAATTATTTGAAATGTTTATTGAGCCTGCACTATACTGAGGGAATAATGTGTAATTTATGACAAGATTTAACAACAGCGACAAAGGCTACCTAAGACAGACAGGGCTTCAGGGCACGCTCTGATGAAGGGCAGAGGTGATTGACAGAGGAAAACAAATTGATTGGAGGATTCTGAACGACCATAATGTGAACAAAGCATAATTAGTTGTGGCCTCGACATAGCTCAGTGTTTCAAAGGAGTTAAAATTGTTTTGGAGAAAGGACTGCCACTATATCATTAGTTATTTCAAGGTCTCTTGGATATCCCCTAAGGTACTGTATGTTTGGTTAAGGTCCATGCCACTACAACTAGTCCATTTATTTTATTCAGATGACACATAAAATCTAGGTCCTAACTCTCCCTGGTCAATGAGAACGGTTGTTCACCCTGGCATCCTGGCCAGATTTTCCCCAGCTTTTACCAATCTAATAATCTCCATCTATGAATTGGCTTCATTACTCTATTGTCCTCCCCACTGAGAGCTGATGTGTGGCGAGCGCATTGGTGCACTTTGGCTGCTGTCACATCGGGCAGGTAATTAAACTGTAATGTGCTGTGAGTGGAATATCCAGAATAGTGCTTTATAAGTGTGATGATGATTTTATTGATATCAAAACTAGCACAATTATCTTATCTTTATAGGCTGATTTTGTGTTTCAATGTTAATGCTCATTGTACTAAAAGCTACAGCACTTGAAAGAAAACAAAGCCTTATGTAAGTGTAGGCAATTATTATTATTATTATTATTATTACATTTCACTTTGATCTTCTCTCTGTAACCCTTTAGACTGGTGTGGTAGATGTATTCATGTAAGTCTTATGTGCTTTTCACACAAATGTTTACATATTGATAATTAGACACTTGACACTCCATAATTTCTTATAGCCTCAGGCGCCTGTTAAAAAATACCATATGAAAAGTCTCAGAAATGGAAAGTTCAGGCAACCAAAGAATCAATCAGTGCTACATTACAATAATGTGGAAGCAGCAGTTCACATACTCTCTTAGTATTCTGGATAGTTATGAGCTGACTAAGATGCATTTAGCATTCTTCAGAATCCGTCCCCTCCCTTGATGGTAATCTTTATTATTCAGTGTCCTTTTTAAGCAGTCAAGTTACCACAAAAATCCCAAAGCACATGTCTCACACCCTACCCTAGCTTTCTCAGGCCTGCAATAGGTAAATGCCAAGCCACGGGAAAGAAACTGTGCAGGGCTGTTTATAGTACAAGTCCTCTGCCATCATTTTTAAATATACTAACATCATGATGAATGACCCAACAGGAAAAAAAACAAACTAAAAAACGAACACTTTTCTGATTCCATGATAAATTGCCAGATGACTTAGGACTTGAAACACTCATCTCTGGGTGATTTCACTTCAGAGCAATATTCCTTTCCATCGCATAAATATCCATGAAGAACAGTAAGAAAAACATGGTCACATAAGGATCATTTAATTCGGATCTGTTGAAAACCACAAACATCACAAATAAGTTCCTAAAAATTCCCTAGTATTTTTTTTTACCTGTACACAAGGTTACAGGAGCTTGGGAAAAACAATAAGCCACAGAGGAGAAGCTCAAGTGCTTGGACAATAAATATCAAATTACTGGGATAAACAGATATAGAAGCTCTGGGTTTCGTGGAAGCTGAATCACTCAAAAGTCTTCCTTGTCTAAGACTTAAAAAATGTGAAGTGTAGAAAATGTAACCTTGGTGTCAACATTCACGATTTCAATGTTAAAATATTTCTACTAAAGGGAAAAAAGTCAAAACCGATTCAGAATTATGAAGCAATAGGTGTCGAATAAAATTGCATTTGAATGCAGAACATACCACCAACATTTCAAATATATAAAACCTATTCCGAGAATTTACCTATATTATGCTTTGACCTGTCAAAGCATAAAAAGTGTAGGCTTGTACAATGTGCTTCACTGAACAACAGAGAACTTGGACATTGAAAAATCCAAACGGAAATAGAAAAAAATCGAGAGGATTACTGATTGTATCGTAAAAACTTGAAACTTTTATCCTGTATTGGAGCAGCTATTCAATTTTATGGCCAGTTAACTTTTTTGAAAATAAAACATGTACTTCTTATATTTAGAACCTTTTTGTATTACTTTATACAAAAGTGCTTTTTGTGCACTTTAAGTGATATTCTAAGCACTTCATTGAACTTTTACACATTCAAACACATTCCATTCAAAGTTAAAAAAATATAGATGCCAGCTACTACTCAGCCAAGTTTCAGGAAACTTTACAAACTGCAGTATAAATCAAAAAGGCCAAACTGCTTCCTACATTTCCCTTAAACTCCAAACCTCTATCGCACTGTTGGTAACAAACCTGTTCAACAGAAACAGACAGCCCCAACACTAAATATTTAGAGACACTTAATATATGCTATGTGTATAGATGTATATAGGGGGAGAGCGGTGGCTCTGTGGCTAAGGATCTGTGCCTATGCCAGGAAGGTTGCTGGTTCAAATCCTGCAGCCAGCAGAGGAATCCTTCTCCGTTGGGCCCCTGAGCAAGGCCCTTAACCCCAACTGCTCCAGGGGCGCTGTACAATAGCTGACCCTGCACTCTGACCCCAGGCTTCTCTCCCTGTCTGTGTGTCTATGTGTCTCACGGAGAGCAAGCTGGGGTATGCGAAAAGACGAATTCCTAATGCAAGTAATTGTATAGGGCTAATAAAGCGATGTTATGTTCTGTTTTGTCCTGTGTTGATCTGACTGGAATACGTATTATGAGTCAGACATACAAAAAACTATTTGGAAGTCTAAAGCATGGTTATATCTTACCTGCTAATGGACACTTCACTGACAGAAGGACTGGGTGGTACAGGAACATGATCTAACGTGACATTATCTTCATGGGAAACTTCAGCTGATTCTACACAGGAAAAAAAGAGTTCCAAAAAGACCATTCAATACAGAACATGAGTAAAACATTTAAATGAGGCAAAGGCCTACTTGCCTCAAGATCTCTATGCTTTGTGTCAAATAATTTGGGGAAAGCTAGCTTTAGCCAAATATGGACAATATAGATTGCTGATAAAAATAAATTCTGCTTTCATTCAGGCCCAAACAATCCATTTTGCTTGAGTCAGCAAATTTCAGAAATACCGCAGGTCCTCTTTAATACAGTATATACACAAATATTCCCATGTACATGCATGTTCATAAGCATATATAATATTCAGTACAGCCTAAGAATGTGTTTATTTAAATGAATTCAAAAACAAAATACAAAAACCTTCTTGTAAACAGTAATTCACAAGCCACAATTACAGTGTTTCAGGGAAATCTAATCAATCTGTACCAAGGGTTAAAAAAAAACAGCGATGCAATATAAACTTCAGAGAATGAAGGAGGGAGAAATAACAAGGGGCTACCAATAAGAGCTGCTAGACAGAGGGGTGATGATGCAGTAAACTTAAAACCCATTTCTGAAGCTGCTGTTTTAGCTCTGGTGAAATATTATGCATTTTAGACTGCAATGCAGACTATTAATAAGAAATATTACCAGCTTTAAATAAAGAGTTATGCATGATTGTGCTTTGTTATTCAATCCCTTTATGGTTAGTGAAGTTTTAACATTATTTGTGATACTGAAAATGACTGTTAGCCACTGTTGAATGATGGCAGCCTCACAGATCTTCCATATCGATTACATATTTATGGCTCTTGGTATGGACTGTCACAGTACAGTGTTGTATAGTGTAATAGGAGTTCTGGACATGGACCATAGAGTCTGTATGTTCTCCCAGTGTCTGCAAGGGTTTTTTTCTGAGTGCTCCGGTTTTCTCCAACAGTCCAAAGATATACTTTTAGAACTGGCTTCTGTGAAAATGGACCCTAATGCAATGTGTGTTTGACTGTGTGTACCCTGTGAAGGACTGGCGCCCGGTCCTGGGTGTACTCTGCCCTGTGGCGAAATACTGTTCTGAAGGTAATTCCCCTGCCTGTACCTGTAGAGCATTCCCTTTCGTGATCCGTTTCCTCCTCTGGCTCCTGTTTCACCTGCTTTTTCTTACAGCGCCCTCTCACCTGTGCAATAAGTTGAGAGAACTCATCCTTGTGCTGTTTCCCTGCAACAAATCACAGCCACAACGCATTGATTACTCATAATAGATGCATGACATCAAATTCACGGTCTTTTCAATAGGCACTTTAATTAAATTTACAAGGGTAAAGAAAGTAAGGTGTTTTTTGTGAGATAAGGGGATGCAAAGCGATGCTTTTAATCTCTCATGCTTTTAAGCATTCATTTCTCATTTATGCAGCCCTGTCCAAAAAAAGTATGAAACCACAACCATATTTTCTATACCCATTTATAAATGTTTAGTGCATTCATTACCAACACAGCTTCCAAAAAATCTCATTACAGTCCACCTACCATTTCATACATCATAAATTCAATTATGTTATTAATTATGAATTATTAATTCAAGTGTTATTAAATATTTGGGGACAATGAGTTTTGTTCTGACAAATGAGTTTGGCAGCTGACAAAACAAAAATTCTTCTGAATCAGTCTGAATCTCCCCTCACAACCTTCACACTACCACTCAGACCACTTTTTTCTGTTATTCCGTCACCTAAATTTAATAAGAGGTAGCCTTTAGTACTAACTGTATTCATTGTTCTACAATAAACTATAAATGGCAATGGCACCATTAGGGAATACAACTACATAAATCAGCTACTTGAACAAACACATTACACATAAAACACTGTCATAACACTTGTAAAGATAAAGTAGAAGTGAAAAGGTTTTCTAGGTTGGTAAACTCCAACACCCCACAATAGAGATTCTACATTTGTACAGAACTGAAATGGAAAATAACAATGGCAATGGTTTCACTTATTTATTTCTCTAGACAGAAAAGAATGATTTGCAAGAGCATCATTAGCCACCGACCATAATACAAGCCTGTCAATCCCAAAGACTTGGATCACATGGATTATGTTTACTGAACATCATAAAAATAAAAGCTGCAAAAACAGTCAGAACACAAGAAAAAGCATACTGCCGCCTGCATATTGTCTGCATATTCACACATTCAGACACAGTTCTGGTGCCCAGAAAACAACTGACTTTTGTACAAATTCCTCATTTTGTTTGAATTAACCCAAGAATCTGTACCAAGATTACACCACAAAATAACATACAAAACGTTTAAAACAATCAGAACTAATAACTAAAAAGGTCCGTTTTAAATGTGAGCAAGTGGGCTTTGTTTTTTCCTTATTTCAATTTATCCTGAAAATTGTATCAAGTATTTGCATGTCTTTCTAAAGCTTGGAAGGCAAGGGGGCCAGGAACTATACATCCTAATAGTCATTTAGCATATATACTGTATATACAGCAAACTGACTGGAAAGTGCACCTAACAAACTTTATTGTATATATTGGTTAATATTAATTGTAAATTGATTATTACAGTATGTGTCATACTAAAGCAGTGCAGTTTTTATTTTGCATTCTTAATCTTATTCTAAATAAATCTGGTCACCAAGAAGAAATGTGTGAAAGACCTGTTTAGATAAAGAGATCACCTTGTATTGGTCCCGAATCCCTTAAAGACAGTATGAATTTCTGTAGTACTTTAACATTTTCATCAAGTGCATAATTCCCTTTTTCTGATGCTTTTTCTAGCAGCTGTATGGTGTAAAGATGAGTAGATTATTGAAAATGACAGCATAAACCTATGACTCAAACGCACAAACAGTTCTATATGTTGGGATAAACACAGATACAAAAATAGATTTAGATTAAAGGAAGAAAATGAATGTTTTGTGTTAGATTTGGCAGACCGACATGACTATTAGATTATGTTAGCGGGAATCAAAACAGAAACAAACAGTAACTGAAAACAGTTGTACACATAAAGCAATATGGAACAGAGCATCCTCTTTGATGATGAAGACAATGTTATTTTCTTAATGTAACAAACATGAAAATGGACATGTGAGTTCATTTGTGAGTTAATCATTCCATTGAATTAAAACCATAACAGAAAATCAGTTTTTAAAAAGATACTTCTATAATGAATATATTCAGAGAAAGAAACGGAAAGAATAATTTTGTCCTAATATATTACATTTTAAAGCATACTATAACTGCAGAGCAAAAACCTTAGACACTACTGTATATGAAAACGTATAGACAACATGACAAATGAGATTTGGATTAAACCTCTGGACATTATATTTTGCAGCTTTAAATTTGTATTATTAATTTTTAGCACAATTCACTTACTAAAATCTTTTGATCAGAACAAAGTCTCTTACAATATATAGCAATACTACAAAAACCATCTCAGCACCAGGTATAAAAAGATGTGAAAACGATGACAGCACAAAGTTGAATTTTATTTCCTTCACAGAATAATCCTTACAATGCTTTACTACATTTGGAACAGGTTCCATCCAAAGCAACGTAGAGCTCTTTCATATTTCTAATTTTCTATAGTGTACCATTCATCCATTTCCTAACTGCTTCATTCAATTCAGGGTCGCGGGGGAACCGGTTCCTATCTTGGCAAGCAAAGGGTACAAGGAAGGATACACCCTGGATGGGAAGCCAATCCATCACAGGGCACACAGATGCACACACACACCAAGTAAGTTTTCCCAGAAGCCAATTAACGAGTATGTTTTTGGACTGTGGGAGCAAACTGGACCACCCAGTGGAAACCCATGTGAACACATGGAGAACATACAAACTCCATGCAGACAGCGACCACAGGTCTAGGATTGAACACAAGGCCTCAGCGCTGGGAGGCAGCAAAGTAAACCGCTGTGCCACTGGTAGCGCATAGTGTACCATTTTAAATAACACAATAATAATCTGCAATTTTTATAGGATTTTTCATATGGACTTCAAAATCACAAAACGCAAAAACATCTTTTTTATATTCATTTAGAAAAGCACCTTGGAGTTTCTTCCTCTTGTTGCACACGGGAATCTCAAAGATGGAACCTTATACATAAATCTAATCTAAAAAGATATTGCTGCATGGGAGTCAGTCCCGAGAAAAGCAACCAGGTACCTTCCAGAGTTCAGGGAAGTGTCCTAAACTTACTGGTTGAAGGAAGAGAACCTTTTTAGACTTACACAAGTGCAAACTACATGGAAATGCATTTTCCCCAACATTTCACTTGCTACACACATTGTTGACACCAACACACTGGATTGTTATGAAATATCTGGATTAGATGCTTAGATCAATAAGCTACTAACTACGTAACTACGATAGATCGAATAGCCTCCTCTTGTTTGTAATCATTCTTATGTTCTTTATTTAAACGAACTATGTATGAACTGAAAGACAATACTGCTGTTTTTCCAATCCATGCTTTCAATTATGTGCTTTTTAGTGGTCAGTGTGGAAAGAAAAGCAGCCTTAATGCACTTAAATGGAATGTAACAAAAAATGCGATTATACTGACAAAAATGCGTGATGGTTTTAAGGATTAAAATCATTCCCAAATTACGAACGCTCTGTCCATCTATGAAAACCAAGGGCTTGGTAAGAAGCAACTCCAACCCTGACAAAAATATGCATCTCATTAAACAACTATGGCAGCTACGATGCCGTTAAATAACTGTTGCATCATGAATTCTTGGAAAGCAAATATTTTGACTGGAATAATTAAAAACATTCTTCTATTTTCAGATTGCATTTCTGGGGCAATCTAGGTTCTCTCTGCTCACCTTCATCTGGAACATATTACCTTTTTTTATGTAATGCACTTGTTACAGGACATGCTAGAGGATTACACTTTTATTTTACTTTATAAGCCACAATTCTTCCACTGTGCGTAAATGTTTATAATATTTGTCAAATTCCATCACGTAAAAATACTCTTGGATATTTGGTAATTTCAGCAAAAAACTAAACAAAATCTTTCTTGAAGCCCACATGTTATATTGGAGATGAAATGGCTAATCACAACTACTTCAAATATGCACATGAAACATCCATTTTAAGGTATGAAGTGTACAATCTTTTACTCCTTGTACTTTAGCTTACTGCTCATCCACTGTTATGCACTATTTGGTACTATTTGACACTGCTGCCTCACAGCTTTAGGGTGCCGGGTTCAATTCTATTTTTGAGTACCTTTTTGTATGGAGTGGAAATATTCATATGCTTTTTCCTGTACTTTGATTTTCTGTGCAGGTCAGGTTTGATTGGCTACTTCAGCACATAACACCTAGACCCCAGGATGAAGAAGATATCTGAAAGCTCATTATACAGCCCTCATACCACAGATGGACAGATAATGGTTCTGGTGCTTCTGTGCCTTATGCTTGGATTGGAGTACAAATTCCACTAAAAAAAATATATTTTAATGTTAGCTAGCACCGAACAAAAACATCATTTTGAGCACCCCATTACGGTCAAATCTTTGGTGAAAAATACAGGGATGGTTAACTGCAGCTTTCTAAGGTTATCTGGTGTATGATCTTAAATGCCTAGTTTACAATGTATCCAATAAAATATGCAGTCTCTTAAAACCATGATGATTTTCACAACCTGCACCATGTGATGGGGAATTCTATTTTTCAATAGAAGGCAGGACTTGTTGAACATTCTATTCTAATAATTCTGAGGCTTTCTATTGGATTTTTTAAAATTATACAGTGACTCATGCAACACTTGCATTCTTCCACTGTACGCTTCATTAGCAACAAAATCCGACAAGACTGCTTTTGAAATCTTTGTGAAATAGGAAACTTTTTATACGTGAAAAACAAAATCAACAAAAGAGGTTCAAAGAATACGCAGAGAAGAAAAAAAAAAGACATGAGCTGGATTCAAAGAACCAGGACTAAATAATGCTCAATATCAGGTTGGGGCAAATGGGGACTTGAAGAGAAGGTTAAGTTTGTACACAAACTAAGTGGACTAAGTCAAGTGCAGGAACAGGAAGGTCATGAAAGTACAGTTCAGGAAGATGGTGAGGTCAGCAAATGGTTTTTCTGTAAAACTTTTCTAAAACTATATTCCCAAGAGATTTAAGGCATTGCAGAGGCCTTAGATGACATCCCAAGGGCTCTCCGCACGGTTTTCGCCTGCATTTCATAAAAACAATCCAAATGCATACCCGCAGACTACGTATTTGAAGATATGATTGGAAATAATATCCCTCCTCCCCCCTTTCAATGTCATTCCCAGTCATGGAATTCCAACGTTTTTGTCTTTTATGGGAAGCATCATACCACAGATGGGCAGACATTCTTTGGAGCATACCCTTAGAAATTGGCTGTGTGACACCCCATGAAGGCCCCACATCCGAAACGTTGTGTTTTCCTTCTTCTCTTTTCACCGTGGAATAAACCTTTACTTGTTCCTTCTTGAAAGCTATACAGTCAAACACAATAAATAATTAAAAAAAAAATCTCTGTAGGTCCAATAGATAATTTAATTCTTGTATTTTACAGACTCCTGTTGGCAGGCGATAATGCAACATTTGGAAGTGTATTTTTCCTCCATCAATTCTTTACCTCAAGAAATAAACCAGTAGTTTTATCATTTTCAGTGCAAGGCTGATCTTTCTCTGAAGACATTTTTATGTTATTGTCACTGCTCTGAACCAAAAAGACATTAATAATGCCTGGTGACAAGCTTGCAGACCTGTGGAGATTGGCTTCAAGAAGTGACATTACAAGATAAAGTTGACAAAAGGGAGTATCTAAGGTTCAACAGCTTGGCTTTTCTGATTTAGAGCTTTTGTACCCAATATTATCTTTGACCAAAATAATAAAATCTGAAACACTTCTTTTCTGTTTTACTTTTTATAGCTGTCACGTTTACTTGAGATTTTGTTTACTGATTTTGTTAGTTTTTCAAGAGAATGGAAATTTACCAAAGCAAAACTGCTGTATTTCAGGATATGTGCAAGTCTTTGAACAGCTTGTAAAGAGTTGATTAATAAAGTAAGCTCCTGAATCCTAGAGACTTCCATTAAAAATACTCTAGCTGATTCTATAATGGGTCACAGATAATGATGTAAAAAACAATCATTACAAAATGAGACCTTGAACTTCATGACTAATAGAAATGAATATGCCATTAGTTCAGCCATACAGTACATGCTCTTATGTCAGTTCATGTCTGAGCCTTCTAGAAAACGAAAGAATAGATATACTGCTCTCAAAATGAGGGACATTTTTGGTTTTGGCAGATTTGTATTTGTCAGTGTTCTTTTTTTCCCCAATAAATCCAAAATCACATTTACTTTTAAATGTAGGCCCATCCAATGTGGAATTCCTAATTATGTATCCCCAAAATAAAAACAGAATAAAGAACAGAAAATAGACGAAAAAAAAACTATACATTCATCAATTTTTCAACCACTTTATCCAATATGATACAAGGGGAGCTGGAGCTGGAGCCTAAGCCAGCAAGCAACGGGCACAACCAGGACGAGATACAAGTCCTTTGAAAGGCAGACACACAGTCACAAAGGGCCAATTCTCCTAGAATGCAATTAACCTGCCAGTATGTTTTTGGACTGTGGGAGGAAACCCATGGGAAAACAGTGAGAAAATACAACTTCTACACAGATAGCACCCCAGTTACAGAATTGAACCTACAGTTCCAGTGCTGTGAGGCATCAGTGATAACCGACTGCACTATCATGGTGCCTGCCTCTCACAATACAGCCATTCAACAAAATTTCCAGGGGACAACGGAACTAGAAGCTTATACGTCAGCGCACAGAGTGCGCATAGCACAGAAGTTGTGTGAAGTGACCAGGGCTGAACAAATATTTCATTATTGGAAAAGTACCCACTTCAAGGGCAGTATTTTTGCTTGTATCGCTTAAAAACACAGCAGGGACAAGGAGTTTGCAACTGCATGTAAGTTTCTGCCAGGAATTAGACGAAATGTATTATCCAGTGAACATTAAGTTAACCTTAACTTAGAGAGAGATCTGCTTAAAATAAAAATACTATATGCATTCACAGGCGTTCCAGTAATAAACTGATATCTCAACATGAAAGTAACCTACCGTGTGGTAAATGGTACCGAAGCAAGTTCACCAGATTACAGAACAGCTTCTACCTCCAGGCAATAAGACTGCTAAACAGCCAACCTGCAGCTCCTTTAGCAAATCACTCATAATGGCTACATGGACGCACAGTTTTCATTGCATTCAGCATAACTGCACTACTTGGACATAATATATTGCATACACCATGGACACATAGCAGCTCTATTCATATTGAGTTTTATTCAGTTTCTACTACATTATTATCTATTATCATGTAACTTTATTTTCGTAACCTTAATTTTGTGATTTTTGTTATTCTTGTGATTTTTGTGAGCTCGCACAAAAGACATTTCATTGCCAGCAACTACTACTGCACGCTGTATTGTTGTGCATTTGATAAATAAACTTTGATTTGATTTGAACAAATACCACAACTACACCTACAAAATAATATAAAAACAAACTAACAAAGTCAGTTGTCTGCAACAATGCATTATGCAATACAGCTGCATAATGTTGAACACATGAAAAGGAATATGATACAAAACAGAAGTAGTATTTTATTCATTTTTTAAACATGACTAACCTCTGCAATACTACACTGTCAGCAGGTCAAGGTGGTTAAGACGACATTTTGTGTGTTTTGTTTTAAAAGCCAAATTTTCATTTCAAATTCCACTTCAAGCATCTCGTTTGAAAGACTTAAACCACAACCAGTCAAAAAAATGGAGAATAGCAATGTTCAGATGTGCAATCTAAACAGATTTGATAGCTTCTCAAACAATAACCACAACAAAGAGGAAAGATCCTGGATAAGAGGCTGTTTTTGAGGGTTTTTGTGTGATCACAGACATGTAATTTAATATTAAACTGGAAACAAATAAGATACATACAAATAAGATACATACAAGCTTTTATAGTAATTAAGGACAGTTTCATCCAGGCCATCTTTGCTGAACAAATCTGAATGTCACATTATTTTACTGAAATTATTTAAATGTTTTGGGAAAAATAATTTTACTAAGTTTTTAATTTTAAATAAGTATAGAATACATACAATTCTATACTTAGAACATAAAGAAGAAACAGAAAAAATACTGTCTAGATTCCAGTATTGAAAAGAAAGAAATTTCTTTTTACAGGAGTGCAATCAGCCTTAATTCCCTAGGAAAAACAATATATATATATAATCACAGAAAATATTTACTAAGGAACTACGCTAGCCATGTCTAGAATGTCATTAAGATTTTTTTTTCTCCCTAAGGACATGATTCTTAACTTAAATCAAAAGAACGCAACAGAACAAACATTGCACTAGTGTATTTTCTATAACACTTGGCTGCATTTGGAAGCATTTTTCATTTCCCATGATATACTTAAAATACATTCACATTTTAACATTAACTTTTAAACTGTCAGTCTCACTTTGCTTAAAAACTCAATTTAAAAAGTAATGACAGCAATATCTGTACTAAAAATAATCCCCCAGGACCGAGGCAGGTATTTTTACAGCCTTCTCTTTTTAAGTGCAGGCAATGTTTATATCACTAGAATAATGACGAGCAGAACTGTGACTCATTGGTCTCAAGTGATTAATTAAGAATTTATCACTGCCGGTTTTCTATTCATAGGTCTACATACTGGTTCTAGATTAATGTTTTAAATTTCCTTCAAAGTAAAATCTGTACGTTACCGCTTTTATCATCTGCTAGTAAAAAAAACAACGGCAGACTTTTTAGGTCATGTCCTTCTCATACTGTTGGTCATTACAATACTTGACTACAAATAAAATACTTGCTGTCGCAACTGGAAGTCAATCATGCCACTTGCTGTATACTTTAAATACATAAGCCTCAGGAGAAACAACGAGAATGGATCCTGTGCTTTTGCAAAGGAAAAAGGAACTCATTAAATGCCTTAACATGCATTTCCCCCTCTAACATGGAAAATCTTTCAGAGGGATAAGCTCCCAGCTACTGTGTAAGCAGCCAGACAGAACATTGTAAGTGTTGTGGCCCTTTTATGTAATCCACCAATACTTTGGCCTCTGTTGCAGACCTCAAATTAACTTTGCTTGTTTATATGGAATACTATACTATATGGTTCAATATAAAGTTGTTAATAATTAATAATTAATAATTGCTTACACTTATATAGCACTTTTCTGGACACTCCACTCGAAGCGCTTTACAGGTAATGGGGACTCCCCTCCACCACCACCAATGTGCAGCATCAACCTGGATGATGCGACGGCAGCCATAGTGCACCAGAACGCTCAGCACACATCAGCTATCAGTGGGGAGGAGAGCAGAGTAATGTAGCCAATTCATAGAGGGGGATTATTAGGAGGCCATGATTGGTAAGGGCCAATTGGAAATTTGGCCAGGACACTGGGGTTACACCCCTACTCTTTTTCGAGAAGCGCCCTGGGATTTTTAATGACCACAGAGAGTCAGGACCTCGGTTTTACGTCTCATCTGAAGGACGGCGCCTGTTTACAGTATAGTGTCCCCGTCACTATACTGGGGCATTAGGACCCACATGGACCGCAGGGTGAGCGCCCCCTGCTGGCCCCACTTACACCTCTTCCAGCAGTAACCTTAGTTTTTCCCAGGAGGTCTCCCATCCAGGTACTGACCAGGCTGACACCTGCTTAGCTTCAGTGGGTTGCCAGTTGTGAGTTGCAGGGTGATATGGCTGCTGACATTTAAGTGGTATAGTACATCATGTGAACTTCCTACACCAGAACAGAGTTGTAATGGTGGTCTTTATGAACAGTGATGCTAGTTAAAAAGCAGAACCGGAAGTGTAGCCTGAACTCACGTGAGAGTTTGCAAGGAAACAGCTGTGGATGTAGCTGGCTTTCTTTGGTAACTTAATCGTCATGCTGTAAAGGGTAAATACAACCTAAAAAGTGTAAACAATGCCATTTTTACCCCATTCCACCCCCATATTTCACTGAACTGTGTATTTATTATTAATAGCTGTTCATAACTTTGTTTGGGATATTAACAATCTTAAAAGGAGTCTAAAACCTTTTCATACAAAGGCTGCTTTGTTGGGCGATGCAGTGACAATTAGGCCACCACAAGAGGCTGCCATAGAGTTGCCCTTAAAGACAGGTTAATCTCCAATTACCCACCTATTGTTTATATAGGAGTTCACCTGTATTTCACATGGTGATTAACTAGTTAGAATACTGAATGTGATCGTGGGCTGTAGGATAGTTAAAGGTGCTTAAGACTTACACAAGAAAGTCAGTTCAGAGTTTTAGAAATTTTCTTTGAGAGTTAGTGTTCGGTTTAAGTCTGTCGGTGTGGGTGTCAAGTTACAAGGCTTGGTTAGACTGAGGTCCAGGAGACCAGATAGGTGGAGTCATTTGAATTAACATCGGTCTGGACTAGCGTTATGTGTGAAGGTCCCTTCCATAGCCATGCTGCCCGCAGGGATGATCATGCGCTTAACTTGTGCCATAAAACTATCACAAGACAAAACATGCCACAGTTTGTACAGAGCAACCTAAAGTAATACTCCATCCATTAGTGTAACATAAAATTATTTGATCATTCTTAATTTTATTTAACACAACACCAAACTACAAACAAGTCACAATTCAAAATAACATGCATCCCTATATTGACATTATGTCAGTGGAGTGTTCAGAGTGGAGTGTTCCTACACATGCCTCTGAACAAACATACCTTCGCACCTGCAAAGTGAAACTGTTTCATATGACAGGAACCACCTATTCAGACAGTGGGCGTTTGTGCTTGGCTAAGGAGCCAATGGTGCAAAACTATAATCTGCTAGATTATGACTTGAACATCTCTAAATCAGGATCTGCCCTAAAAGGTGCATGTGACACCAATATCATGCAACAAGTCATTGAGATTGATGCCAATAAATTACTGAGGTTGCTTTAAAATTTGGCAGAGAATATAACAGGACCCTGCTACTATGAGCCTTAGTGGAGCTTTAATCCCACCCAGAAATGAGCAATGGTGTTTTTTTTCCTGCTTTTATATACTTTTATTTATTACCGGATATTTTTTTATCCGACCTGTTGACTGGCGTGTCTTTTGAGAAAGCAGTCTGTATGAAAGGGATAACCTAATTTGTGCTGCGTGAAAGTGTTTTTGAAGAATTCTTGATTTGCCCCTGAAATGGTACCGTACCCACAATCCTTTGAAAAAATATCTTGGGCGACGAGAAAAAATGTCAATATGTGCGTACAAATGTAGATGCAGTATATTACATAAAGTACAGCTGTTAAAGAACTGACACCCTATTCAATTTGATATATATAAATTGGATGCACAACATCTTACACAGATAAGACATTTGCAAATCCACTTAACATCATGTTGCAAAGTAATAAGTAATTGAAGGTTTTAAAAATGCATTATTGCCAATGGGATAAAATCAATTCACTTTAACCTCAGATCCCTATGTGCTAAAGAAAATTAATATCAATTAATTTGACATTTAATGTTGCTATTCAAATAAAAACACTTCAGGATTCTACAACAGCAGAGACTCTCCTTATCCCACAATTTCAAAAACTAGATGATGGTCCACAAATTGTTTTAAGAAAGATAATGTAATTGAACACTAACTTACGATATTTGGAATGTAATTCATCTATTTCTTCTTCAGTTTGATTTTTTGAAAACACCATTACCTAAAAACAAGAAAACAAAAAGAAAAATATTTTTACTTTGCATAAAATCTAAATCCTAACAAAGCAGTAACATATATACCTTGCAAACCTTTGCCTTTCACTGTAGACCCCTTGTTAATGAGAAACATCATTCAGCAAAATGGACTTAAGTCATGTCTGATCTTTAAAGTGTACCTCCTACAAAATGGTCATTTTCATGATAATATTGTTGCAGTAAGTTTTGTTGAAGCTCAGTATATTATACAGATCACATCACGTATGACTCTGGATAAGGGCATCATTAAAATTAATACATAGCTTTTATACCTGCTGAGGTAACTGTCACTTTCCTTATTTTATAAAATTAAAACCACAGTTCCCTTCAAAATCAGAAAACACAAGATGAAAAATACACGAGTCCTCACCGTAATGTGAATATACACAAAACGCAGATCAAGAAGGCAATTACAAAAGCAAATTATGTATTAATAGCAATCCACTTTCTTTAGTTGTTAAGTGTAGTGCTATGTTCAACCCATGAGTTGAAGCAGATGGAGCATTGAAATAATCATCACATGTAATGCTTGCTTAAAAGAGGGCAGAAAAAAAACACCTCCTCCAGCACACTTCCAATTCCGTATTAAAAAAAACATGCTCTAGAAAAACAAAACTTGCCGCGGACAAAGCTGGAAAACAGCACGTTTGTCTACTTCAGGACGTGATTTGATTGGAAGGGTACATCCAGTCCCGTAACTCCATCCTGTTGTTGCTTTCAAGCTGATTTTTATTTACAGCAGAGCCATTCCAATGCACAGTGGCGCAAGAGGAATTTGTCTCAGAAAGCCTCAGAAAGTGCTTTTTCTGGGATAAGATGAAACTAAATATGGGTAATTAGCATTTAAACTATACAAACCTCCGATAGCTGGAAGTGCCATGTTCACTTATATTGGATTAATTATATAGACTATTAATACATCAGTGCACCTCCCATTAACAGAAGATCTGAAGACTGATATTGCAGAATGCAGTCTAAAAAGCTATTATATAAACTATCACAAGCATGATAGCTCAGCTTCCACATAATATAAAGGCTCATATTTAATGTTAATTGCTGATTTTTCATTTTCTGGTCAATAATCCATCCATCCACTTTCTAAACCCTTTATCCAATACAGGGTTGCAGGGGAGCCAGAGCCTATTTTGTTCAATAATGTAGGCAAAAATATTACATAGCCCCAGTTAGATAAATAGACCTTCTGTGGCAGCGACAGGCAATGTACAATCAGTTGACATACAGTAACATAAGACTATCACCGTCTCAGGTTTAAGATTTAAATTCTATTGAAAATCCACAGTTCAGTCACATATACTATTACGCTCATCACAACTTCAGTTTCATGCTGAGGGGAATGGGATGCAACAGAATAGAAAATATTTCCAAAAGTTTGTGGAACACCCAGAGAGGCCCCACAGTTTAGTCAATGCAGGTTCTTAACATTGTGGTCAGGGAGTATATTCACATATCATTAATGCAATTAGGTTTAATAACACCTAACGGAGCAGTTTTTCCTTGCAGCACTGGGTACCTGGGTTCAGCTCCTAGGGTGCTATCTGTGTGGAGGATGCATGTACTACCTGGGTTTTTGTGGGTTTCCTCTGGGTGCTCCAGTTTCCTGCCACAGTCCAGATATGCTCGTAGGTTAATCAACCTCAGTGAAAATTGTCCCTGGTGTGAGTGTGCATCTGTGTTTGTGCCCTGCAATGCACCTACCAAAGCTATGGTTTTTAACTGCTGAAAGATCAAGCTAATCACATCATGTTCATATAGGAATAGAGTAACATCTCGCAAAAATATTAAAGATTAGTGAAAAAATACATTTAATTGCAGTGTAAAAAAAAAGCTAATTCAATGGGATTTTTATTTTTTTACAAAAACACTATGCAAAATAAATTGAAAAGCACTTCATAGACATTACAAAAAAACACTTACACTTTTAGATTTACCCTCCAACTGGGTTTTCAGCTTCTCATTTCTTTCAACTTCTTTTGCTATCTCTTGTGCTGCAAAAAAATAATCCAAAGTCATGAATACTATTCAAAACAACTGCAAATAAATATGTAATGGAATAATGCTGGGCTACACTAAAATTTTAATCTTTAATAACTAGTTATTGTAATTGTAGCCACAATCACTGAAAGAAAGCTTTAATGAGTAAAATTAATGTCCTTAAAATAGTGGCATTAATACATTTCAGAATCAGTTTCAGATTAATAAAAAAATAGAGATATTAACATTAGTAGACGGGTTTTTCTGCAAGTAAAACTAAGATTCATGAAGTACCTGTTAGCAAAATGATATCCCTTCAACATTCATACAAATATACAAAAGGGCTTCTTAAACTTCATTTTTTAAATTTTAATTCCTCAGACGGTGGGGAGGAGGTGAGGGTGCTAGTGCTGAAAAAAATAGTTTTCAGTTTACATCACAGTCTGTTCATATACTATATATATATATGATCTGGACAGTTTATTGCTGACAGGTTTGGGCACAATCAGTCACCCTAAAATGTTGAATGCTTCACAAAGAAAAGCCCAATGTGAAAACTCCACGTAAGAAGGTTAAAAAAGAAGGCACATCATTTGGTATGTCTAGCTCATTTTGCTAATAGAAGCTAATTGTTCCAGATATCTTGTTAGGGTATCAAATAGCTTTGTTCATGCTCTGCAAGCTTTTCTGTGAAGCTTCACAGTCTTTGTCTCTCCCACAAACACATTTAGACGTTTGAAAAACATTAAAAAAACAAAATATACCAATTTTTTTCCTCACAAAATATTTTTCAAGCATTTGAAGAAAAAAAGAAAATTCCAATCCTATCCTTTAACTCTCTATAAAACATGGGGTTTGAATTTTAATTTACAGCATGTAGGCTGTTTATGTTTTTGAACAAAAGCTGGAAGCGAAAGCCTCAGAATGTGGAGTGATATTTGTAATATAAATAAGTACTATGTACATTTCTAAATCTTTAGTTACTGTGAGAATGTGTAAATGTTCTTTATTAAAAAATAAAAGTGTAGCTACAGTCTAAAAGTTTTCTTTTTAAAACAGAAATGCAGCACAACACAGCAAAAGGTATTCTTCTTTGATCACTGCTAAGGCAGATGGGTCAAAAACTATGCTGCACTGCATTCTGACACACATATCCAATGCAACAACAATTCTTAACTGAATTACTGTGTGCATTTTCAACATAAAGAAGTGTATGGATTTCTTCCAGATTAGATTTAAAAAATAGATTACAATTAATGGTCAATGAACATAATCTTCAGCTTCTCTTTAAATACTCCATAGTTTAGTGCCAATAGTGAATACATTTGTGAATAAGTAAGCAATAATATTCTAACAGCTTAATGTTTTCATCTACCCATTTTCATTTTAACAGTATACAGTCCTAATGTTGCACATCAAGTATTGATTTTCACTTTAAAGTAGACACTAAGGCTTATAATTAAGGTACATCATTATCTTGGTGTTTTTCTAAAGTGGCAATACCACTGTTGATGCATGGCAAATCCATAACTTAAAACTGAGTGCTCTTAAAACAAATAAATCATTTGTTAACTAAATCCTAGCCAAAAGCTAGCACTGCTAATAAAATGCAGCGGTACGGGTTCTTATTACAAAGACAAAAATAGCACAAAACACCCCTGTTATGTTTCAGCTTTTATACCTGAAAGGAAGGTATACCAATTTAAAAGAAACCACTTTGCACTGCAAGGTGATCTCTTTATATTCTGTGTATATTTAAGTTCTAGATAGGCTTAAAACAAATGTTTTAAGACTTAAGAGTTAAATAAAAAGTGGAAAAAACCTGGATACAATCCTAGAAAAATAAACCAGAACAGGAAAATACAGGCCATCTCATCTGAACATTTTGAAATGGTAATTGAATGTTAGCTAGCCTCCTCTGGATAGTAAAAAACGAATACATTCCCACAGGTCATGACGAACAAGCTGTTTGTGTCAACAGCAAGGGAATAGAATGGTGTCCATCTGCCAGCCACCCCTTTCGGACACAAGTGAGTGTTGGTATGGGAAAACCAGTGAACTTCAACAAAAACATTTAAAAATGACATGCAGAACGCAATGCGTGAGAATTTCTCCTGAGGTTTTTGTTAAAAATAAAGCATAAAGAACATATTGAGTCCTATCAATGGGAAAAGTTGGGAGTCTGCCTTAGGCAACTTGCTGCCTGAGAGAAAACATTACTGAAGGCCACGCAAGTAGACACAGAAGGAATCTGCTGTGTCTTTATAAATGAAGAAATCAATATTCATGGTAATAAAGAGAAAGACAACGCAAAAATCAGTTTGAAACAGCTATAATAAGCATATGTAATATAACACGCTTGACAGGTTTTTCTTCCCATTAATATTCTCTGGCAGTTTAGAACGATATAGTGATATATAGAACATTTCTGGGATTGTTTAATATTCTTCAGATTTATAGGCTAAGTAATGAGTTGTTAAATCCAATATGAAATGCTGTGTAATAGTATTAATCATGCCATCTTGATAATCTATTATTTTAGTTTTCAAAGTCTGCAGTCCTTTAATAACTTTGAGAAAAGAGCAATGGAGATTCATTGTAACTGCAAAGCATTCTCAGACAATAATAGCTGTAGAAATAAAGGACGGAGCTTTTTTCTCCAACCACAAAAAATCAGCTCTACACTGTTTGAGAACGTTAGCAAATAAATAAACATTTTTACTATAGCTATCGGTTTGCATACCTTAAATTAGAGAATTAGACCAAACTGGACATAAATTGGACTTTTATAGCAAATGCTTTTTGTGAATAATCCAATTAAATACTGCTTCATTAAACACCAGCAAAGGAGTCAGTAACATACATAATAAGTATAATAAATAGCTATATAATTCTAATAAAAATAAACTCAGATTAATAAAGAGAAAGTCACTCTACATTTGGTAACTATAGATTCTGTGGAAAATTCCTCTGGTTTAAATCATATTTTAATATTCCTTTTTACAGGAATTATTTATATTATTCCTTTGTATGCTGTTTGAAAAGTAGATGTTATTGGCACTTCCTGAGATTTACTGTAAGTTCAGTTTTACAGCATTTCAAGTCCTATTCATAACAAATGTTATAAGCAAATCATTTCAAATAATTTGATTATTATATAAGTCATTTCCTGTAGAAATTATTAGAAAGTAAAAGTTCATTTTAGAAAATATTCTTTAAATCTTTAGTATTGAAATGGGTGAGTGTAATATTTGTCAACATCCATTTTGATTTTCCAAATGCACTTAAAAATGCTCAGAGAGTTACATTAAAAAAGTACCTAAATTTGAATGATGTTCTACAACAGAGGATAATCAAAACTGAGCAAAGAGAAGATGCAATGAAATTAATTGTATTCAGCAAGTGCAGGTTTATTTCATCTTAAGTTGCAAAGAATTACTCCAGGAACTTGCGCAAATTTACTTTAGTGCCTATGCATGCTAAAGCAGCTTAAAAGGGCTCTCATGTGGTATACACTACAGGATCTGACAGAAGAGAATGAGTAAATCGTAACCCATTTGCTTTGGTTTTTAAGATTTAATCCCTGGAGGGCAAGCTTCAAGAAACTGGCCAAAAAACAGGAAATTAAAAACACAAAAAGTACTGAAGGTGTATAAACTTTTGACAGATCTATTCTGCGCTATAGTGTCGCTTTGAAATGAAAGTGATAAACCGTGCCATAACACAATGGGATTTTTTTTAGAGATGACTACTGTTAAAATATATATAGATATATTTTATCTTCAAGTGCAGTGTCCTCTCATCTTTCGATCTGCAATTCTACAAAACAAAATAATGTCCCGTCTTAAGATCTTTTTCATCTCAACACAAAAAGCACATGCAAATACCTGATTTGGGATTTAAAGAGTCACACTGGGCATTGTACACGTGTACAAACTCCTGGTGCCTTTTAATAAGTTGTTGCCGGCTACCGTAGGTAGGAAGGTTGAGGTCCTTGAGTCTCTTTTTCAATTCCCGTTCAGAAAGGAGATCGTAAACCACTTTTGCCACATTCTTCCTTCTGCTAACAGAGCTGCAAAAAGACACAAAGTTCATGCCAATGGTCCTTTTCATGTCCAAAAGAAGTCTAGGAAGTTTAGTTTAGAAACAAAGCAGAAGCATGAAAAAGAGTAGGTGCTTATCAATAAATAAGCATTACTAAGTAAAGTAAGTGTGGCATACTTGTTTTCAAGTTCACAGAGCACCTTAACATCCATTCTCTTCAATGAGGATGAAACATTTTGAAGAACAAATTTAAGCTATTTGAGATTTTACAGGACTGTATTATTTAGCCGGAGGCCTGTCATTCTATCAGAAATACTGTAATTACATATTTAAAAACAATAACATTATATTCTTCTGAAGATTAACAAATCACTGAAAGATGTGAAAAAAAATCAACAGGATATAGTATAGTAGCAACCTCGCCTTTACAAGTGCCTTTCTATAATTCTAATGGCTTATTTTACTAGTTACCACTGTGTTTTACTACATTTGATTTAAGCATGTATCCAGCTACAAATGTCAAAGTCATTTTTTTTTTACACTTTACACGTCATAAAGTGGCTATTAATGATTAAAACATTGAGTAGCACATTACAGTTCACAACCACCCTTTTTCTAATGAAGACTTCCACAGAGACTTATAGATACAGTATATTCTGACCACTTCTTTAACATTTTATATGGGGGACATTCTCAATAAAATCTCAAATTTAAATTTCAAATTTAAGTATTGTATACTAGCTAGGAGAGTTGGCAAATTCTACAAGGCTTTCTTCATAGACATCTCAAGTTCTGGATTGCTTCAAGTTATTTGCCAACACTGTTCAATGTTATAAAAGCACATTACTTTATATATTGTTCAACTATGGAGTCAGGGGGCAGTCACTTTCAAGTCAGAGTTAACAAAATTGAGCGCCTTTAATAAAGTATTGTTTACAAGGACAAATTCTGCAAGCAAAAGAAGCTCCTTCATGTTGGTGTTTATGTCAAGACTGTTCTACCAAGCTGGCTTTGGAAGATAGATTAAATAATAATGCCCAAATTCAAACTTACATTCCATTTTCACCAAAGTTTATAGCTTAGATCTAGCTGCGTAGGGGGTAAAACTTCCCACAAAGACCCAGACATAAGTTATCTTTAAGTTTTGACAAAAGCATACAGTGGTACTTTAGGGTATCGATCTCTAGTGCTGTTGAATACCAAAGCAGTCTGCATTTGTCGCAGTATGAACTACGAGTAATGTCATTTTTACCTTTACTGCCTCTAAACCAGCAAAAAGGAGTAAAGCCATATTTGGCAAAGTAAAACTTGTATACTGTAGAACTTTGCTGAGGATGACAACATTGCCTGAAATATCAAAAATATCATTCAATATCTGTAGCAAATGCATTTTTAAAGGAAATTAAGAAAAAAACATACAATGCAGGAAAAGTAAATTATAAGCCAAGCATATTATTTTTATGTTCCTCAGAGATAATATTCATTTCCAAATGAAACTTTTTTTTACTGATACTTTTATCAAGATGTTCAAGGCAAAAGGGGAAACATTTACTAAGGCAATTGCGATTCTTGTATTAAAAAGTCAAGTTCCCAAGAATAACTGAGTAGGTCTAGTTATGACTTAAGCAACTGCATTGACTTCACATGCTGCAAATTTGAAAAAGCCTGCCAAGGAAAACTATGTAATGTAGAATTCGTTCATTGTCAGGACATCTAAACACAATAATAACAAAATGGAATGAACAATGTCTATTTTTAAGATGTCTGTTTTCTGTCATAATGCTTCATATTAATGGGTAGCTCAGTAATGTACAATAATGTGCCGCACTAACATTCTTAAACAAACTATACAGCCATTTAAAATGCACAAAAGCAACAGTATTCTTGTACAACTTTGACAACTTCAGGGTGTCTCAATATTAATTTCTGCATAGTAGTTGCTCTAACCAGAAAAGAACTGTCATTGTCTAACCTGAAGCAGAGATGTGCATGGATAAGTGCAGAGGCTACTTACACAAGAATACATAGGGTTCAATGAAAACACAATTTTCATTCAACGGGTCCAAAGCACTGGCCATGCTCTTCAGTTTTTAAAAATAATTAATAAAGGAATATAAGTGAACTGGGCTGCGATTGCAACTACACGAGTATGTGGAATGCATATGAACAGAACACTGCTCCATCAGGTCATTAAAGGTTTTGAAATTCTCCCCTTTCAAGAAAATAAGATTATTTGGCTAAGTATGTGGGAATTGTGCTCTGTCTTTTTACAGACCATGTACAACTGAAACCATGCATGTTTTGCTGCCTTTACATAGTAGGGAACATTGACCTTAATATGCCTTTGCTGGAGATAAAGCCCTGTGAGTCATAGGCTTCCTTTTGGGATTGTTTTCAGCCCTTGGTAAAAATGTTCTTGCTCCTGTGGTTATTTACTAATCAGACAAATCTTTTGAAATATTAACTCACAAAATAATGTTAAAGTTTCTGCCATATGACAAAAAAGGGCACTTTTTCTTATTTACGGAAACAGACTGAATTTTCAAATACAAAAGACTATTTTGTAATTTAATTATGATTAACATTTTTTTCCTTATATATATACAGTATGAGTTATAGCAGCATAGCTATTGAATATTACATAATATTTAATATAAGGGAGAAGCTGTTAATCATAATTAAATTACAAAAAAGACCAAGACTTTGCTATTAGAAACTACTGTCAAAAAACTTCCCATGTCAAACAGCTCATCACTATACAAGATTGAGTTTTTCTCCAAAGCATAACCTTGCTAATCATATCAAACTCCTGTGTATATGTGTCCCAGCATTCCTGTAATAAAAATGAAATTGGAAATGAAACTTGGAAATATTTCTGTATATAAACAGAGGTTTTCTGATTTGTTCCAGTTTTTAGATTTAATGATAGTTACCTGAAATTCAAATTACAGCAAAGTTGAGAGTAATTTAATAATGCTAAATTACAAATCAGATGCTAACAACAGGTTCTGGTTGCTACATTTGTGCAATCATTGCCTTTTTTTCAAGAAAAAAATATGACTTGCACAAATAAGAATCATAAACCCTCCTTACCTTCTCAAGCTCTCTTTTTTCTCATCCCTCGTTAGGCAGCTGTCCAAGTGCTTATTAATGTGCTGCCCTAAAACACCAACACCACACACAGGACACTCCACTGGAAAGACAAAGATAAAATTAAGATTCTATATTTCAGGAATTATTTACTGAAACAATCAGAAAAGCCATTTAATGTGTAGCAAGCCAGTTAATAACTTGGTCTTTAAACCAGGTCTTTAAGCAGGGGTTTCACAGACCACGACTATAACTGATCCTAGGCTTCACGGTGTTAATTTAGATAAGCAAAACCTAACTGGGAGTGAGCTGTCCCTAGGCATTTAATACAGAAAAATGTACAATATATTATATACGTGATTGACTTTACTTTACTTCATCCCAGTGCATCGCACAAATTGATCATCACCTCATAATACCATATTGTTGAAAAGCATCAATTATTGCACAAATGATCTGATCCACAGATCTAAGCAGCCAAAAATGTATATCAAACTAAACTTAAGTTGACTAACTGTTTAATAGATGCATTTGCTTGTTTCTTTTTGGTAGAGAGGTAGAGATAAGGATGTCACCTTTTATGACAGGTTTAACTTCAGTTGAAGTAGATGGAAGTTCCGGGCTGTAAGAAGCACTAGATATAGTAGGCAACTCTTCTGGTTCTTCCTTTACAGTCCTGTTGAAACGATCTTCATTGACTTTATCGTCTTGATGGGTATTTTGTGGTTTCGGCACATCTGAAGGAGAGGAAGACTTCCCTTTTTGGAAAAAACAGCTCATAATTGTACCTTCCATCTTTGGAACAGAAGGCCCCTTAGAATTTTCTTGCTTGAGTTTGCCAGAGGTCAAAGGGGTCTTTGGAGAGACGGGTGGTGACTCAAAATTCACTCGTAAAAGCTGATGCCTGCAGAAAAAAAATTGTTATGGTTTGTATGCAGTCTTTGCAAAAAATATATCCCAAGACTCTCACTCAATGCTGCTCTAGGATCATAATTCCTTCTTAAAAGGTAAAAAAAAAAGAAGAGCAACCCCAAATGCCAAATAATAAACAAAATCAATACAGATACAATACAAAAGCAGTTTTTGTGACCAACTATTTTCAACAAAGACTTTACTCTCTCAAAACTACTCATGCTACAGAAACTATATCAGGAAACAAATATGATTACCGACCACAATACTCAAGTGTGATGTAAGCTGTCAATTCATGAATTTATTTCTAAATCATTTTTCTGCATGTTTAACGATAATATAGTTTCAACATTCACCACTCCATATTATCGACCAGAAAGAAAAAAACGTACTTTAGAGAAATATAAATATTTTACAACTTAAAGTGGCAAGTAATACTAATACTAAAATAGTAGTAATAATAAACTAATAACTAATAAGAAATGTGGATTATTTTCCTGTTTATGTTGCATGATAAATACAATTTATTTTCAAACTTCACTATTAAAACCTTCTGTACTTAACTTAATATTATGTCATCATGAATTAAAAAGTTAGACTAAATACCGTACATATAATTAAACAGCTGTTATTCTTACAAATATTGATGCTTTTATTATAAATTATCAATTTTTATTCCATTATATTCTTATTAGTTATAGTTTTAAATAAATACATACAAATGGTCAATGGTCAACAACCGACACCTTGTGAATTTCTGATGCACAGAGTAAGAGCTCTATCCCTGCAGAAATTTAATTATGCATCTCCCTTGTGTTAAGAAAACATTAGCCTTTGCAACTTAAAGTTTCATTAGGTTTGAAACACAGAAATACAAACACACCAAAACAGCACCTAAAAACTGTACCGTTGCATACAGTATGCTACACCTAACTACTGTATGTGTACTGTACTTTTAATAATAATGGATGTTTAATAATGTAATATATGTTGATTTCTGTGATGGACTGGTGTCCCATCCAGAGTGCATCCTGCCTTGCACCATTAAATTGTTGGGACAGGCTCCGGCTCCCCTGCAACCCTGAAACAGTATTGATGGACGGATTGTGATTACATCTCCACTGCACTCCAGTCATGTGTAGTTCATTACACGTTTGGCATGGATTGAAGAACTTCTGTAAAAGGATATTGATTTAATAAATTCCCAGGGCTTTTCAAAGCAGATGCAACAGTGCAGAGGAGTGGAAGGTTATGGGTACAGTTTTCAGGTGGGGGTAATGCTGTCAAACCCTTCACTCAGAACATTGCCCTTCAGTATACGTAGATACAAATGTATGTCACATTGGACAAAAGCATAAGTCAAATAAAATAATAAGATAATGAAAATTAACATATTATTGCAATCAGCCTTTCATACGAGTGTCACGGTACTGTGAGGAATCTGCTCCCCTTTCTGGGAGGGATTTCCATTTTACAGAAACCAGTGTAGACACACAGTGGACCTGGACATTTGCACTTCACATGATTTTAAAATTTTGTGAACTGGATAACAGGCGGCACTGAGGTCAGTGCATCTCCTGAGCAGCACTCCTTATTGTTTTTTCCATTTTATTGGCGTGACAGCAATAAAATGTTTAAAGATACGCAATATATGACATAAGCAAAGAAGTTTCCAAAATTGTACTTAAAAGAACAAAGTAAAAACAGTTCCTACACACAATGAATCATCATAAACATGTCCGTTTTCGCTATTTAAAGTGAGGATTTAAAGAGCAAAACTGTTTAAATAATCTAAATTCTGTTCTGTAAAAAAAAGTGCAAAAGTGCCTGAAAAACTGTTAGAAAAACAGATCCCCTTGCCAAAACGTAGAAGGTTCAGGAGTTCAAAATATAAGCAGCGTCTTAAATACATTAAAGCATAAGGCAGCTTGTGGATCTTTACAAGTTCAATTATAGCAAACAGAGCCAGTTTACCAAAATGCCAATACTGATGTAATATGGGCTCTAATTATAAGAACAGTACTAAAAGGTCATTTGCTTAACCTGCACGACAAACATCAGGTTTAATCTTACTTTCAGTTTGTATTTAAATCTAGGTGAAAATAAGCTTTTTCAAGCTTTAGAAATAATAGCTAATAGTTTTTGCACTAAGACAGACATAAAAACACATAACAGAAACTGAAAAGAACTGAAAAGGTCTGTCTTATTTAAGAATGTAATTCAAACAAAAACCTACATGACTATTCAATTTAAAATGACCTATGATGTTCAGCCACTCCAACCTTTAGGACTCTAACTCACTTGCAGGGTTTGTTAAAAAACTAGGCCTAATCTTATCACACTCTGCTTAGCTTTATAAAACATATTTTTTACAGATGGTTTAGTCTATTAAAAAATGCTAACTGCTAATTTGAACAGTAAGCAAAAAAAGCTATTATAGACAGCAGCTGAGTCACCATATAATCTCAAATGTCAGTTTGCTCAGTGACTGCTCATAAAACCAGCAAATTGCCTTGCACATGTAAAATGAAGAGAGGCACTTGTACTGACACATTCTAACAAATGGACAAGCAATGTCCATGTGCAAAGACCAGCTTAGGGCTGTAAACAATAGTATACAGAGCAGTCTCTTGCACGAAAAGGGTGGGCAACAATGTTCTGTATTCATAATGATTTTTAATAAGAGTTACTATTTTATAACCAATAATTCACTTTACTTAGAATTTGAATTGTCATTTGTGTGCCCAGCACAAAATAAGTCTTTTGTTTTGGTAAAATTTTGTGGAAAACTAAAATTAAAGAACTTATTTCTGCAACGTTCGATACCAGGTACAATTAACTGTAATTTATTTTTGTAGTACACATTTCATATCATTTCATGACCATTCTGTAAATGCTGGATCTATTTTTTGCATTTCAAAATACCTGGTTAAATTCAGCAGCAGCAAAGGAAATACAAAAAGAAGTTAGAGAAATACTGCTACCTGGTTTGGTTAACACAAATCTGAGGGTGCAATCCAGGACAGAGATTTAAGTGTTTGTATTCAGCAAGCGAGATGAGTGCTCCTAGCCCTGGTTCCTTGTGGACCACTGTCACTTCTGGTATTTGTTCCACACAAGGCCTAAATTACTGGGGATAATTTAGCAGAACTATGTGCTTGGAAACTAATTGCAGATTTTGCCCTTGGGTGAAAATTACTCTCCCAGGCTACAGTACTTCTTTGACCACACATTTGGGTAAAATATTAGGTCTTCCTAGTGAAGTAGCAACTATTCCATTAGCTTTAACTTGGTGTACATAGCATTCTAAACTAGGATGTATTATACATTTTTTACAATTGTCACTACATTTGCTTAGGATGATAATATTTTGTCTTAAATCTCTTGACATTTCCTATGAAGAAGTAGTACTGTCCAATTTACTGCACTCAGCCTCCTTTAAATACGCAGTAGAAGTTAATGTAATTAAAATTATTAACCTTCTGAGCTTTGAGAAACCACATAATGACTAACAACATTTTTATACTTTGAATGAATAAGAATACTGTGTATTTAGATTTTTTCCCAGTTATTAACATATTTCTTTACATTGCAGCACTTGTGTCCTTAATGCAGACTAAGTGTCCTTAATGTTGATGTGTGCAATGTAATTTACATGCACACGTAACGTCATTACAGGTTTAATGACAAGACATACCACAAGGTACATCTGAAGATATACGTATCTTACATGATAGGTATCTATATGATAGGTATGGACTATAAAGAATGGGACTAATAGCGAGAACATGTGGAAAAATGTAGAAAACAATACCTAGAAGAAATCAGAGATTAGAAAATTGAATATAAAAAAGTCAATCTTGTGGGCCTCTTAAATTTAAAGCTGGCAGAAAAAAACAAGTGTAAGGGATTAAACCAATGAAGCTCCTAGTTGAAGAGGGTGTTGCCCACTAAGGTGCCAATAGTGTTTGTGCTCAGTCTGTATTCAGAGAGGATTCCTTCCTTTGACATACAGTACCAATTAGTGTTGACCTTGCCCAGTAAATTCTAGGTATTTGTGGCCATGAGATTCTTAACTATTCTCATTTTCTTTTGAAAACAAAGTGCCTTTCTTTGTATGTGCCTCTTTTGTCTGCAAATATGTTACTAATTTAGATATATCTTAAGATTCCAAGATTTTTGCAAATTACATGTGCATATATTCTTTATACATAGCTAATCCATGTGTTACTTCTTTACAAAACATTTAAATATAAAAGCATGAATTTAGAATTTACCAAATCTAACTAGACATCTTCTAATATTCCAGACATGAAAAATGCAAGCATAAGCTTTGCAAATAAATTCAAGAACAGAGAATATTTTAAACCAGATAAAGAGATGTATTTAAAAATACATTTTATTTTCATACAGAGGTTATTTCTCAGTTGCTCTTTGATATCTGTTTATATATTGATATTTTAAAATAATATTTTTAGACAGTGTGGTTAATATGTCCCACCTAACTAATGGTAGTTCAGCCACATTAAATGGGTTAATTTCATTTGAACTTTGTGTATTAACTGTAGACTTTAAATGTTCAATTAGTGTACAAACTGCAAACAATGATACTTTATAAATATCAAGCAGATACTGAGAAAGTCTATCTGAAATCAATATAAATCTACATGACAGTCCCCACTATTTTCCTGGCCTACTTTGTAGCTTCAAACTAAAAAAAAGTCATATCTGACTACACACGATGAAGATCTTTATAATTACATATAGGTTGTCAGAGTATTTAGTCCTCAAAAGTCATGAAATTTATAGAACTCCAATTCTGTTTTAGCAAAGTCAACATCCAAGATCTACTAAACATGTCGACGTTTTTAGCACAGTGAACAGGTATGTCAAGATTAAAATGTACAGATGTAAATGTTTAGAATTATTTACAAAAAATTTAAATTCATTCATTTGAGACAAGCCATGGCATAATGTATTTTCATCACGGCAATGTAAAGACATCTAGTCACATTTTTACATTCTCTTCAATAGGATTTCTAAAATAATTATTGCCCAAAAAATATAAGGGGGTTAGAAGCATTTCATCATGAAAAACAAGGTTTTGTAAAAGACCTTTGGGTAATTTCTCATTTATCAACATGCAAGTCACCCTCAAACAGGAAGAAAATTAGAAAGGAAGTCAATAACCAAAAGAAAAATGGATGTCTAACTGCTTCTCCGTCATTCATCTGTGCCTGAGACTTCAGGTCACAAAGGCGACAGCTGACATGCAGCTCTGACAATAATCCAACCACTAATGAGAAATTAAATGCAAATGAGAGTAGACTTTCTATGCCACTTTCTTGACACTTTGGGTGACGTCATTGATGGCTGATTCTCCACTACTCTGCAATCAGGATTTTATTCCACCTGCACTGGTTGCCTGGTCACACTGCTGGCCTAAAGCCAGCATTTTTCCTTTTTAAATGAAAGCCAGAACTTTCCTTTTATCAATAGAGCATAAAAACAAAACAAGTGATCTAATAGTTGTAATCAAAATAAAATGTTATTTATCAGGAAAAAAAATATTTAGAAGAAATATTTTTAACCCAGAGATTAAAAATAAGCTTACTCAAACAGAGCTTGAGGCATCCTCAGTTATATTGATACAGGCCTAGATATGACATGGGTTAAAAGTACCCATTTCTACAACCTTGTTAAATGGTTATGACTTTTGACTCAACTGTATTAAAATGTGTTGATTGGTATATAAGAATTGCACTGTTCAAATTACTTTCAATTCATACATTTTGCATGATAAATGAATGGTCTTTAACAGTTCAAATGATTTGAACAGACCTATAAGGATGCCCTTAAGCCTGCCAGATTGAGTGGTAGTAATGCTACCAAATGTTTCACCAGGTTAAGTCCGATTTTCCTCCCTCTCTTAAACAACGTAACACATTCATGCAGTTCATCTAACAAAAATACATACTATTAATAACCAGTTGTTGACTGCACCTCCTGCTGTCATGACAACTATGCCCTCTCCTGCTTTTGCAGGTTAGAGTTTCTCTCGTATTACTGCTGTGGATGCTACTCCTATAACTGTGTTGGTAGCTAAATTGAAACTTAATATTTGTGCTTTGGATCATATTCCTTTGCCCTGACTCAAAGCTGCCCCTTTGCCCATTTGATGTCAACCTCATAAGTGCGTCCTTGAACCATGTTCTCGTACTTACAGGATTTAAATCTGCAGCTATCTGGCCAGCTAAAAAAAATGACCTGGACCATCAAGTACTTAAATACTGTCCTATTTTCAATTTGCCTTTCCTTACAAATATTCGGAGAGAGGCATTGGCAGCTCAATTACAATCTCATCTTGCATCTAATGAGCTCTTTGAACCTTTCCAGTCAGGATTTAAACAAACTCATATTACCAAGCCAGCCACTGTTAAGGTTAGTTAATTTTCTTCTTTTGGACTGAAGTGCAACTTTTGACACTGTAAATCACAGAATCCCACAGGAAAGCATAGAAAATTATATAGAGATCACTGGTACTTCCCTTCATTGGTTAGAATCTCATATGGCTAAAATATCTAATATGCAAGCCTTCTGTTGGATTTCAGTATAAAGCAATCCCTTCTTATAAGTATTTAAAATTAAATAGTGGCATATTTGGTAGCTTTGAAGTGGATCTGGGGTTAGAATTCCATACCCCCTTAAACTGTGTAGTGTTTTAGATTTAATTCCAGACATTTCTGGAGACTAGGAATGGGCATAGAGTTTGAATTTGCACAAACTGAACTGTGTTCTTCATTGGTCACCATACCACAAAATGTTTATTACAGCTTTAGAGAAGTGTTTTGAAAAGAGGAACAAGGACGATTCAAATTGTTACTTTTTAAATCCTTCATTTAACCATATGAGTAAGTTGACACCAAATTCTCATTTACAGGATGATCTACAAAGTACCCAGTTACTCAGTTACTCATTCACTGCAACCACCTGAGTGGAATACCTTACTCAGTGATATCTGGGCTGCAACCACCTTAGAGATTTGAATGTCAGACCTTTTGGTCTTGACTCTATAATAATAATTGCTTACACTTATATAGCGCTTTTCTGGACACTCCACTCAATGCGCTTTATAGGTAATGGGAACTCCTCTCCACCACCACCAATGTGCAGCATCCACCTGGATGATGCAGCGGCAGCCACAGTGCACCAGAACGCTCACCACACATCAGCTATCAGTGGGGAGGAGAGCACAGCAATGAAGATTGTTACCACTACTCCATACTGCAGAAATATTTGGTCTCTTTACCCGTCTGGATCTTTGCTGCCTAGAACAAACCATATTTGATAATAATAAAACATTAAGGGATATACTGTACACAGGATCGAACAAGAGGACTAGTGCACACTCAACATTATAACAAAGACAGAGGATCGCAACTGGAAACTAAAAGGAAATTCTTTTAAAACGGAAAATTAGATTTTTTGACTCACTGACTAACGTTAGGTTAACGGCCTAATGTTGTTTGCAAACTTATGTTCTCATATCTTCATTCCCATGGTAGTGCATGTAGTTAGACTGATAACTTGTCAATAAATAGAAAAACACAGAGCATGGATAAAGGGGCAAACACTCCCTTGTAGAGATGGAATTAATAAAGCACCAGAATAATCTCGATTAAGACTACGATTCTTCTACCAAGATCTAGTTTCTGGTATAATTAGCAAAAAAGGTAGGGTTTAAGACTCTATTTAAATAGTAGGCTTAGCAAACAGTGCAGTAGCGGCAAGCATCCTGCACTGAACCTTTTAGGTCTTAAAAAGAGGAGACACGAGGGCAACTACTCAGGTATTCCTAATCCTTAAAGATACAGACAAAGTCAACCAAATGGACTTTAGAATCTCAACAGTGAAACAGCAACTATAACACACAAAGAAGTGTAATTATAAGTACAAATATACAATTGAGAACAGAAAGCACCACCATATACAGTACAAAGGACTGTGGGAATATGGAACAAGCTACCCCCTCATACTGATGAGGCCAAACCTTGGCATCTTTCATTAAAGAATGAGATTCTTGAACAATTACCTATGTAGCAACAAAACAAGTTAGATGGACCAAATGAAGTCCTTGCAAATCTCACCCCCTTGTATTCTTTTATTTTAAAATATTCATTTTGCCTTTAGTTATTTAGTAAATGTCAAGATCCCTGCACACAGCCTTTGGTTACTCTTTTCTAAAACATAAGATGCTTAAAATTTCTCATTTCCTTAAATAGTACAGAAATAAGTAACAAAAAAACAATATAATTTAGTTTTATGAAGCCTAAATCCCTATCTTATTGCCACAGGAAATCGAATATTCTACAGTGGATGAAGTAATGAAACGGTTTATTGTAAGTTGCTCCACCAGGGAGAAAGAAATAGCCAGGGAATTAAAGTGAAGGCTGTATTATTGTTTAAACAGTTTAGGACGAGTTACAGTACCTTTGTTCCAATAGAACACACTTACCAATCTGGAACTTTTTGCTAAATAAAATACCTTGTTGTCATGCATCTCCTTCCAAATGACTGAATACATACAACAATTCAACTTTGACTTTGGAGATGTTTTATCTAAAACTTAATAATATTACACCGAAATGCCCTTTATTTTTTCAGACAACCCTGTGGGACCAAGTCTTAGGCTTCAACTATACTTACAGATGTCTTCTGTGAAAGGTTCCTTGGAATTTGTACAATCCCATTTCCTCTGTGTCTGGTATGGGCTCATCGCATCAACTCCACTTGTCAAATGTTGAAACCATCCACAATTTACTTTGAACTGGATCTAATGCATGATGGATGCAAACCAGCTCTTGCTTTACTCATCAATATGTTCTGATCTGAGTTCACCTCTCAATCCTTGCAAGTGGAGTTCTCACTGCAATACTTAATCAATCCATTTTCTGACCACTTCTTCCAATTTATGGAGAAGCCGGAGTCTGTCCTGGCAAGCAACGGGCACAAGGCTGCCAGTCTATCTCTGGGCTGACAGACACACTCACACCAGGGCCATTTTGTCCCAGAAGGCAATTAACCTATCAGTATGTTTTAGGACTGTGGGAGGAAACCCACGTGAATACAGTGAGAACATACAAACTCCAAGCAGATAGTCTGTACATTCTCACTGGTCTAGAATTGAACCCAGGGCCCCATCCCTGCGAGGTGAGGAATGCTAACCACTGTGCTACTATGCCACCCCTTGATTCTAAATGAATCCATTTTCTAACCTCACTTCTTCACTTCTTCCAGTCCAGGGTTGCAGGGGACCCAGAACCTATCTCAGCAAGCAATGAGTGCAAGACAACCTATACCCTGGATGGGATGCCAGTCCATCACAAGACAGACTTACACATACATTAGGGCCAACTTTTCCAGAAGCCAGTTTACCTACCAGTATGTTATTGTGGGAGGTAACCAGAGCACAATGCCTAATATTTTATCAAATTAGAATAAAATGAAAATTAAGCAGAGATGAAAAAAAACATTTGAATCACGGCTACCCTTACATTCCCCACACTTGGACTGATGTCTCTCTCATTACTTCCTTTTGAAATAGCAAATATTCACCCATTTGGCTTCTTTGCTTCACTCATTCATGATAATTATATCTCCAACTATTTGTACCTCATTCTTTCAGTAATACTGCAAAATTGCATTTTTCCTTAAAACTTCTTATAAAGCTTTGAAGAAGTAAAATGTTGTAAAATATTGGTAAGTGGACAAATCATTTATTTGTCATTTATATTCAGTTTTCTATTTTTTAGGATGAGTAAGATAACTATTTTCAAAATACTGCATATTATTAGAGATAACGCACTCCATTTTCTTGGGTTATGCTACTTTCAATTTATATCCAGTCAGTGCACAAAAGTGATTCACTACCATCAGGATTGTTATAATTTTAAATACAGTATTACAGGACCCCTTCAGCCCAATTCTAAAACATCACATACATCTAAAGTGGGAGCTTATGTTGTTTTTGTCAATTTCATTAGACGTGAAATGCAACTTTTTTCTTTTATTTGGTCAGTGACCATTACTCCTTCTCTGTCTGAGATTTCTCCACTTACAGTGAATGTTGTGAGTAAGGTAGTACTATAAAGGAAACATTTTGCAACTGCCATTGCAAAATAAGCAGTGAAAACACACAGTGCCTCATCAATATATAATAATACTGAGAAACTCCGTGTAACAATACAATTATAAAAGAGGTACACACAGGGTAAAACTGAAGAAATGTGCTTAAGTTGATTTTTTTAAATGTTATCAATGACTGCTAAAAGCATATGGTACCTTGCTAACTGGAAGGTCTTCACCAGATCATCAAGTATTCTATTGTTTCTGAGGTCTGATTCTGTCACTGCCTGGAATAAAGGAAGAAAAAAAAATCATGAAACAATTTAGTCATTTATATTCAGTTTTCTATTTTTTCCTAATGCCCCAGTATACTGATGGGGACACTATACTGTAAACAGGTGATGTCCTTTGGATGAAATGTAAAACCGAGGTCCTGACTCTCTGTGGTCATTAAAAATCCCAGGGTGTTTTTCGAAAAAAGTAGGGTTGTAACCCCAGCGTCCTGGACAAATTTCCCATTGGCCCTTACCAATCATGGCCTTTTAATAATCCCCATCTATAAATTGGCTTCATTAATCTGCTCTCCTCCTCACTGATAGCTGATGTGTGGTGAGCGTACTGGCACACTATGGCTGCCGTCGCATCATCCAGGTGGATGCTGCACATTGGTGGTGATGGAGGAGAAGCCTCATTACTGCAAAGCGCTTTGAGTGGAGTGCCCAGAAAAGCGCTATATAAGTGTAAGCAATTATTATTATTATTTCAAGTCATGAATAGGTGAGAGAGAAAGCTGAGAGATTTGGAAGTTTGGTGCGACAGGAAATACGTCCAAATGTTAAGATTATGTAACAATGTAAGCAATGTAAACAATGTAAAGAACAGAAATCATTACCCTCAATACAGATCTGAACAGTTCCTATATCAGTAGCCTTTATAAAAGGCTAGCCTTATGCCTGATAATACATAACAAATATTTTATTCTTGTGGGAAACTCCGCTACAGTATCAAATGACTCATCAAGACACATCTTAACAAGCTACCTTTAAATGTATTATGCTTCTGTGATTAGGTAATACAAAGATCTCTAAGGTAATGCTAAAGTAAATTGGATAAATATACTAGATAGAGAAGCATTAAAAAGCAACAAATGATGTTAGTGTAAAATTATACCAAAAAAAGAACACAGACTGATCCATGTCTTACACAGTCAAAATGGACTGCATATAAACCTGAGGCACCCTTGACATATTCAAGTTCAACTCTATTATCAAATTAAAGGAGACCATTTTAGTTAGTTCTATATCTCCTATTCACTGCAAGTAATGCTCACACCTGAAAAACATTACAAGGGTGTTTATGTTGAGTATGCTCAGCAGACATACAGAATAGGTTCCTAATGACACAGTATGTATCACAGATACACTATTGGGTTCAGGTCAGATGAATAGGTTGGTTGGTACCTCCTAAGCATAATTTGCTGTGACAGGAAAGTCTGACAAATGTGTGCAATATGTGATAATGAATTCTCACACATAAATGTGTAGGGCATAATTTTGACCAAAGTAAGGTGCAATGCATGTGCCAACAACATTGCCACTATTGTTTTGCACAGTCAAAGAGCCATAAAACAGCACTATCTGTGTCTAAACTGAGTGCTTAAGAAGGAGACCCGTGAGAAATACTTTCTGTTGTAATTATATATATATAATAATAATAATAATTGCTTACACTTATATAGCGCTTTTCTGGACACTCCACTCAAAGCGCTTATATATGAATTACACTGAATTGCAGTCCATACCATCACATCTCCAGCTTCAGATACACCCACGTTTGAAACAATGCGGATGGTACTTCTTTGCTTTATGCCCTATGCCCACTGTTGTGCTACATCAGAAAGGCCCATGACCCTCCACTTAATACAACGTTGTTCCAATTTTACTATGCACATTGCACCGTACCCTGTCAGAAATGTCTATGTCTACATTGTCTATAGCATTTTCTTGCCAGTGTCTGTATTTGCACCGAAGACCCAGAGAACAATATCCAGATCCTCTGTATACTTGTATATGGCTGGACTGACAAATTAACTTGAACTTGAATTTGCCTTGGGCCAGTTTCAGTTGCCCAAGCATGACATGTTGCCCTATGATGGTTATTCAACAGCAACCCTATGTGTACAATGGGTTCTTATGCCTTCATTCTCAAGACACTATCTTTCTGTCTGGGAGCTGGTCTGGATATGTAGACATCCAGGTGACTGGGCAGTAGGTTAGGATGCAGGACTATTTATTTCATCCTCCGAGATATCTCAATGGGATATACCTCAAACAGGTGTGGTGACTCATGGCCACTTGGTTACCGTCAGTAACAAGTTAAACTCGTGTGAAGCACACCAGTGTCTATTTCCCCTAAATGCTGACATACTTGCCCTCGGCATCCCAATGGCCTCTTCTTTTCTACCCTACCATGGCTGTGGAAGCCATGGGATTTTGTTTCAGCCATGTTTGTGCACACAGTTGCAGACGCAGTAACATCTGAACATCATAGTGATCACATCTACATTTGCATACATGCCTACGATACAAATGACTGAAATGGGTTTTGCACATTTGGTTAACTAATAGTGCAGAATTATTCTCTTTCTGATAAACTGAACCCCTTACTTTTGGAAAAATATTGGCAACAAGACCGTGTTGCCTTTTTAATGCCTCCCAGTATATAAAACTCAAGTCATGTTTTTTGTTTTCTCTCTCTAGCTTAAATGCTTGAACTGACAAAATATTTGAAACCATAAGAAGATAGTCTTAACCTTCCAAAATCAGTGGGGATTATAAAATAATCAGTTTGGTTCTGCTTTGTCAAATGCCATTGATGTTGATCAGATACTGAAATAACATACAAGCATAATAGTATTTAAAGCACTCAGATACAGCACCTTTACACCCAAAGAAAGCACCACAGACAAAACATTGTTTCTTTTCTTCTCTTTTCAGCGTGAAATCAACATTTACTTGTTCCCATACAGTATTTCCCCCTGACCAAAAACAGTGCAAGAAATAGAACTATTTAAATCTAATTAGAAATGTCAGCTTCTGGTTGTATAGAAACTGCTTACAGATATGAAATTTCATTCTTCCTTCAACATCCACATCAGATATTTCTTACCAAAATACTGTATGTAGGCCTGTTCATTGGTGACAACCACATGATTTCAGAAAACATTTAGGTATAGGTTTTCTAATCCACGCAAAATGCCATTGTTACATAAATATGCTATGGAACAATGGTAATTTGCACGTATAAGGAAAGTTTTAAAACAAGAATACTTTACTTACCGAATTACATACTGGACACTTCAGTTTGTAGGACAGAAATTTCCGTATACATAAAGAGCAAACTGAAAGCAACAAACATATTTTTAATATGAATCCACACTACAGCACAGTATAACAACACCATTGCAGGAGGCAGCTTCTATACTTAAAATGTTCAAGCACATTTTTTTTATAGAATTACATGATTTGAGCTCTCTGATATAATTAAAAAGGAACATTTAAAATCTATCGAAATTATTTAAGCACTTAGTAAAAAACGTGACCAAATAAACATTTTGGTTTAAAGTTTTGCTTGGAAACAAAAATAATGTACTTATGTTTTACAAATCTCAAACTGAAATGTGTACTCACAGTTATGGGAACAGTGCTGAACCATCATTGAAATGTCCAGATAATCAAAGCAGATTGGACATCTAAACAAAGAATCTAGATTCTAAAAACAAAGAGAGTCCATAACTTGAGTTGGCTATTCTACAAGCAACTACTGTACTCTGTAATTTCATCTACACTACAGTAAACTACTATTTATTTTCCATTCTTAAGAACGACGCACACAACAGTGTAAATATTTTACAAAGTGAAACATCACAGCTCCTTGAATGAAATAAAAGGTGCGATGGCAAAAAGACTGCTGTGTAAATACGAGCACATAAACTGTAGTATTTGGTTACAAATGATAGGCCAATCCAAAATGCTTGAAAAAGGAAAAATCCGCAGTTTGAAAATAATCGCAACTTTTATTACCTAAAAAAATATTACCTAAGTTCAAAGGATCTGTTCTCACGGTGCACACTTAACAGTAAGTTTCGGTTGTCTCATGACCTACTACTTCTTGACATCACATGGTATCAATTTTGTGGATATATAGCATAAACGTATATTAAGGCACTTTGCTTACACTAAGGAGCATTAATCATACAGTGCCTAAATAAGAGTTGCACTGACGTTTCCTTCACTTACTTTGAGATGACACAAATTAGGGGGGATTTCCGCTTCAGTAAAGCTTTGTGACATTTTATAAACACTTGATAAAATACTCCTTCTTTAACTTCAAATTTTAAGAAAAAGAACCTGACTGCAAATACACTTATTATTTAACACTCCCGCGCCAGTGCCGGAAGTTGAGTAAAAGCTTCCGCAGTGAAAATCGTCACTTCCTGCAGTGAAGAGTGAACTGGATGTTGTAGGCTTGATAGAATCTGCAATGATCACAGTACATTACTAATTTTTACGTATGTTTACGGCTGTAAACCTTAGTGTACGAAGTTCCACTGTCTTTATCCAATCTTACTTCTTCTATTCCTATGTTAGTAGCACAAATGAGCGCAGAGAAAATAATTACTGTTTCCATTGAGCTTCTACACATAGGACATTTGCAGTGCAAGCACTCAAGAGTGCCGCGCGTCCATGACAAAATCGCCTCCACCGGAAAATAAGCGAAAAATAAGGAACTGCCCCAAAACGAAAATCACTGGTGAGGCGGGCCTTTCACCCCCACTTCGGTCAGGTGCATTATTAGATCTCAAAAGAACTTTAAAAACTGTGATACCTCGAAGCGCCTGCAGGTTCCTATTTACTGATTTACAGGGCATTCTCTTATCAACAGGAGGGTTATTTTGGTAATAATGGGCTAGTTCTTTATTTAGCAATGTCAAGTGAATACAAATTATTTTTTTTATAATGGAACAAGTAATAGGTTTATTCCATGCTGAAAAAAAGAAGAAAGAGAACACAACCTGAACTATTTTTTATAATGATGACCTGGGGAGCCATTTATTCAGCAGGTTACTGACTGGAGTAATTTGAGTGAATTACCTTGCTTAAGGGTACAATGGCAGTGTCTTACCTGGGATATGAACTCACAGCTATCTGGACTGGATTCCAGAGTCCTAATTACTTCTCCATGCTGCACATTCAAATTGCCTAAAAGAAGATCTTGTGTAATGGAGAGGTATTTTTTATCACCAATTCAGAAATAATTATAATAATAAAAAACATTTTTATTTTATATAGCGCCTTTAAAGGTGGCTTCTCAAAGCGCTTTACAGAATGACAACAACAATAAATAAAACAAATACACAAGATAAAACACAATTACAATACACAGAGGAGACCATGGATGGTGGTTCTAAGTATAGTAGGAGCAGAGGGGTAAAGAATGGAACCAGTTAAGTAAAGGCTCTTATGAGTCTGGATTTGAAGGAGTTAAGAGGAGGTGACTCCGATATCCTTGGGAAGAGAGTTCCAGAGCTTGGGGGCATAGCAGGAGATGGCCCTGTCACTCATAGAATGTTGAAGGGCTTGGGGAACAGTTAGGAGACCAGAATTAGAAGAGGTTGCGAGGTGGGAAGTAGGGCGATAATAGTTCAGACAGGTACTGAAGTGTCAAACCATGCAGAACCTTATAGGTGAGCATGAGGATTTTAAAGTCCACATGGAATTTGACAAAAAGCCAGTGCAAGGACTCCAGGATAGGAGTATTGTGATCACTTGCACTAGACCTGGTCAGGATCCTGGCTGCCAAATTTTGGACTTACTGCAGTTTGTTCAATGTAGATTTAGATACCTCAGCGAGCAGAGCATTACAGTAGTCAGTTCAGGAGAACACAAATGTGTTGATCAGCTTTTCAGCCACAGTTAGTGGCTGAAAAATAACTGTTTTAATCTATGACAACTAATGAATATTTTGCGTATTTCCCATCTACCTGAAGTTTGGGTGAATTCATTGCAGACTATACTCAGACACCCTTGAACAATGACATACAGTATTAAGCAATGAATTGTATTGTGGAGTTAAATGATTTGGAATTCTAATCAGGTAGTCCAGTATAAGAAGCCATTAATCACGTGTCTTGGATCAGAGATACAGTCATTTTCAAGTACACACTCACATAGGGTCCATAATAACAAAAATTCAATTTCCAATAATAAAGCACCATCTATTTTTGAAAGCTGACCTGACTGTTTATTCTGTTTTGCATCATTACTGTACCCTCTCTTGGGGTGAGTGTCAAGTTAGGAATACAGTATGCTTCTCAGTATTAACCTAAAGGAGAGTGTTTTCTTACTAAAAACAATCTTTCTGATCTTCATCTGTACATAATTATCTGAACTCATTCAGTCATATGCATACTAACCTCTGGGGGATGAAAAATACTTTTCATTTTGTGGATCAAACTAAACCAAGTATTCAAGTATCTTCACCATGTTCCTGCATCATCATCATCACCACCACCAACATCTAGCACCCAGCTGGATCACGCAATGTCAGCCAAAATGCACCAGTAGACATCAGATGTCAGTGGGGAGGAGAACATAGTAGTGAAGCCAATTCATAGATGGGGATTATTAGGAGGGCATTATTGGTAAAGGCCAAGGTAACATTTGGCCAGGACACTGGGATAACACCCCAACTCTTTTTTTGAGAAATGCCCTGGGATTTTTAGTGGCCACAGACATTTGCTTTACATCTCATCCAATACTATTTTACAGTATATTGTATAGCTGCAGTATATATGAATTAGATACAGTATATCCAATATTATATAATAGCTTTGTTTGCCATGATGGTCACAAAATGATAGTATATAAAAAAGTAGTTTAAAATTATTTGTTTTGAAAGAATATACATTGTCCATACAATTTCCCTACGACACTTCCTGAGCTTTTGCAGAAAACTGAATTAAAGTCAAAACCCATTTTGTGGATGTTTTAAAGTAAACAAAGTTATGGATGGGGGGTCTATATTTAAGATACTGATCCACAAAGCAGGCAGTTTTATTGGTAATGTGGGGAAGAACATTGAGCTGTATTATTATTTTGAGAATAACCTCTTTAAGAACATAATGGCTAAAAATAAATCTGAGCTTTCTGATCGTATCCTTTGCCTTGACACAGAGGATTAACATTCCCATTTCCATCTGATCTAGACCAGTTACAGTAGACTAGACTGAAAACTGTCTCTCAGAAAAAAAAAAATCAATAAACTGAAGTGGTGAGGGAAGCAGAAACAAGGTCAACAAGTCGGGCTTTTGTTAATTCAACAGAAGAACAGCTCCAAGCATTGCATTTATTAAATACTGACACCCATACTACCTTTACACATCTAGATTCTCATAACTCTACAATTGGATTTTCAGTTTTCATTTTGAAAGTTAACCTGTGCCCAGTTCACAAGACTGTTCACAACATTTCACAACACGGACTTTTAAATGCCGTCTTTATCACTTGTTAAGAAGTTAAAATGTGGTTTTGTAGAATGAATGCAGTAATCTAGTTTCTTAAAATCAAAATGTGTCTTTCTCTTGTCTCATCCTATTGAGGCTGCTGTGAATAAAGCCATTTCTAAATCTAATATTTCCGTTGCCCATCTGTGTTCTATAAACTATGTGTCATGTATCCAGTACATGGATATAAATCAAGAGACCGTCATTACATTTGTTATATAATTCAAAAGCCTAGTGGCATTAAAAAGACAGTAAATAAATTAAGAGTGTTATAATTCATGACTCAGAACTGAAGCACCATATAGTGGTTTTCTATTCTATACTTTCTATATTACAATTTAATAACATTCAACTCATTAATCAATTTTAAAGGTGTTTATTGCAATCTGACTTCTTTAAATACCCAGTTTCTGAAATACATTTATGTTCAGTCCAGTGTTTGGTGTCATTATATTTAATAGTGTCAAAACACGTGAAATGACCTTTTCCTTTCAGTTTCCAATTTAACTTAGATGCCTACAGTGTACAAGATGCTGTTCTCTTTTACTGAACATTACAGCTGAGCAGGTTGCTAATGATAACTATATCTCTTACAGGCAGTGAGTGCCACGTGCTCGGAAAACACATGTTCCTTAGAGTGATGTGGACTTTTCTATTAATCTTTAAGATTAACACTACGCTTTCTTCTGAACTTTTGTCTCAAAAATGTACCTTTAAAATACATTAATTGGAAGTTGCTAGGCAAACATAAGTAGAATTAAAATATGTTTTTTTTTTCTTTGCATCTCTGAGCTGCTGACCTCCAGCATCCCACTGATATGATGGTTTTCTAGGGTCTTTCATTTTTAACAACTCAAATGTTCTTTCTCTATGACATACTGCCACTGAAAATAGAGCATTTATTACTTCTTAAGCTCCATGTGCTGACATGTACTGTGCAGCACAGAAGCTCATAAAGAATGGTGAAGTGCTACAAGAACTGCCTTTGCATGGCTTGGATATAGTTCTCACATAAAACTAGAAAATTTGACAAGAACCCATTATCCATCAGTAGTTCCCTGGCAACCTCTGACTTTCAGTTATTTAATTATATATAGATTTTTACTTTCAGGGAGTCTGTTTGGAACTGCAGTTTATTGGTAGTCATGGAACAGATTTGAATAATATCCCTTAGGGTACTGATATTCACCCATGGAGGCCTGCCATGTCCTCTGGTTTTCATTCCATGCTGGAGTCTTAATAACTTTAAGAAATTGTTCACTAAATTGGTCTACATTACCACTGTTTCAATGTCTTGACTCAGTGAGGATTACCTATAACATATTGTGCACCACTGCTCCCCAGAACCAATACAATATGAATATGGTTTTCTAAGACTTTTCTTAGGAATGTTGACCTGTAATTAAAATTAATATGACAAAATTCCAAACTGTGAAGGGAACATTATAGAAGCTTTTTCCATAATGTGACTGCAACCACATATTTAAACATGTATGTACTGTATATGCATACAGTATTAACCAGTGCAAAGTTACAACTTTTTATGATGTTGCCACAGTGGTATATGGGTAGCCAAGAATTTCCCTGTCTATTCAGGTATGTTATTGAGTAAAGGTATTTCTAACCCATATATTCCTATTCCCATATTTTCCCAGGCATTTCTCATTATGCCACATGTTCCATGCAAGGCTGCTAATGCATGCATTTCTCTACCAGTAATCATTTATTACAGGGGAAGTTTTACAGTTATTAGTTAAGATCAACATTTATGGGGAGATACTGTATAGCAGATGTAATTAAACCAAAATCTAACTGTGTTTGAATTATACATTGGTGGTGGTCTGTGATGTCTGCAGTTTTAAAACCTTTGTAAATCAGATAAAGAAGGAGGGTTAACTTAGCATTATTACAAAAGCCCTTATGCCAAAACCCTGTCTGATGAAGCTGCTTTTAAAGGATAACTACGGAAAAATAATATGATTTTTCAATTTCTCCAGATGGTAACCACTAAATCCTTGATATCTAAGACACCAAATTTTGGAAATTCATGCAATGTTTCCAAGAAACAGGGATAGACCTTCACATATCTTCCGAAAGTTTAAGGTTTTACACTTTTGTCTAATGGAAAAAAATATAATTGATTTTAACAATAAACACCAGTGCTCCTGGGCAAGATAAGCACATTCTTTTGTCTTTTCCATCCTTTATTAGCTTTTATGTTATAATAATATCACAAATCTGCAAATGGAATTATGTCAAAATATAGTTTGCATAATACTGACAGTTATAGTTGATTGAACTCTTAAAATCTTCTTGGAGGCTTAGGATGTGGGAGTCTTCGCATGAAGATAAGATTGTCTGCCCTGGATAATTTATTTTGTCAGCATGAACTTACTGTTTCCATTGCAGTCACTATGAAATTTTCAAAAACATTATCTTTTCCTTTCAAAGCAGCCTTTTGATTTGAAGCAGATATCCTCAGCATCACGAACCTGCAGTAATTACAGAACTCTGCAGTTCATCAGCAACACTGCTTTCTACTGATATTTGAGGTTCTCTAGCAGAGAAAACTTTCCTCGTCATGTTTTTTCATGCTCATTCATCAGTCTCTAAATAATTTCTTGCCTCAATATTAATTCAGAAACACTACATTTGTTTAGAAAAAAATCTACTTGATTTCACATAGCCCTTTAACAAAGTTTTCACTCTCTATGGCTACATTTTACAACAGTATTCGTCTCCTTTGCTCAGAATAATCATGTACATTTACAGTTACAGACAAAAGTATTTGAACATTTAAAAAATAAACCAAGGGGCTCTTAACTGGTTCAACAAGCAGGTTAGCATTGTGCAACACCCAGGCAATTAAGTTAGTTTTGGTGTTGTGTAATACTACTGTTAAATTCACCCTTTGTACAGTATCTCGACCAGATGCAATTTAAAGGTGTTTGGATATAAAAATCTGCCAAATGAATGAAGCCAAGATATATGGCAGGGTGATGGAGAGGTTAGCATCACTGCCTTGCTGTGCTGGGGCCCTGGGTTCAAGTCTGGACCACTGGTGCTATCTGAGTAGAGTTTGTGTGTTTTCCCTGTGTTGTCATTGGTTTACCCTGGGTGCTGGGAGCTGTGTGTGTGTGTGTGTGTGTGTGTGTGTGTGTGTGCGTGCCTGCCCTGAGATGGACTAGGGCCCATCTAGGGTGTATCCTGGTGTCCATTGTTTGCCAGGATGGTTTCTGGCTCCCCCACAAGCCTGAATTGGATGAAGAGATAGAAAATGTATGGAAGTTGAGATCTACTATATGAACTAGATGTTGCATTTTAAAGCTTCGGTCATCCCACTGTCGAACAGGAACTGTGAATGAAGCGGAAAAGCGCCTGGTTCAGTGCCACTGGAGGTTTGGGTTTCTCTCTACTCTTGGTCAAACCACTACCTTCTGACATCCTGGGGACCTGTAGGTCTGTGGTGACATCAGTGAAGGAAGCACCACTTCTCAAAATGACACTAACCATTATGTACTGTAAGTGAGGAGCTTGTAAGAGTGTCGAAAGATAAGTGGCCTGATGAATAGGTGGTCAGAGGACGACCTCTGCCCTTCCTCAGGGTCCCTGTGTGGTAACAGGCTGTTGCTTCACCGAGCCCAAATCAAATGATTCCAGATTGGGCAGACAACAAATGAATTAGTCTAAAATAAAAAAGAAGAAATTTCTATTAAATCTCACCGTGCAACAAAAATAAATTAGATTCTGGTTTATTTTAAAACATTACATTCTATAAATAAACTAAACTAAATAGATGTAAGAAATAATTTCATACCCAGGCAGACTATTCTGTACTAAAAACATTTGTTTAAAACACATTTGGTGGTTTAGAAATAAAATACAATTGTCAAGTGTGATAAAACTGGATAACTATGATGAATACAACAGAACTGGTTAAAAGTAAACAATACAGCAACAATGTCAAAGCAGTTATGACTAAAACAAAGAAATATTACTACAAAAATAGCAAAACCACACCGTTCACCAAAAATCACAGAGAAAGGGAACAGTGTCAGTTAGCTCCACTAGTGACAGACAAAGCAGGATTTCTTCAACATGTGGAAGAAGAATCGTTTGGGTCTCCTGGCAAAGTTCAACAATGTCTGCAAATGATTTTACACTAGAATTCAAAGTAGATGGTTGAGTAATTCACCAATAAATTTCCCAATGAACAATTTAATAATACCTTAACTAGAAGAATGTCCATGGGCAAAAACTATGATGCAAGCCTCTGTTAAAAGCAATGCACAAAATAAAGACACTTAAGCTTAACCATTTAATTCTAATACCATTTTACATTTTTTGGTCAGATACATTGAACATTGTTTTTTTTACCAAGATGATACCAATGTGTTTGGAAAAATAGCTAAAGTATTTGAAGATATATTTATCATTCTTAGTGTTAGACATGGGGGAGACTTTGTGATTATCTGGGGTAGTTTTTGTTCCCTCAGGTACAGCTGAACTTGGTACTGTATTATAGAAGGATCATTGAATGTAACAAAATATCAAGAAATATTGTATAAGCAGTATTAGTTGCCAAATCATTCTACAAAGCCTACCAAAGAACACTGAATTTATATAGTGACCAATTCACAAACTCATACTTCTTACGAACCAATATTTATTAATTTCCAAAAATAGAACCGAACAAGAATAAACTTCAATACAGCTCCCTCTGCACTCCCTCAACCTCGCTCCAGGACTTAACCACAAACTAAAAATAAAAACCAGTTGCATAAAAAAAACATCTAATTATTGCAATACAGTGGTATTAAAATCACACAGTGGGTGGGTGTGGGTCAGGGGTGGTAGCAGTCCTTCAGTTTGAACACCTTGCATTTTCTGTTGCCTCTTCTCACCTGAAATTAAGACTAATTGCTGAATAGATAACATCTGATAACATGAGACCATACAGGTTGTAAAAGAGCACAAATCTATTCAGACAATCACTCATTTTGTTTCTGGTAAGTAAGTGATGCAAATATCTGGTCCAGCCATTTCTTAAAATACACTAAGAGATCAGTTTCTACATCATGGCTGAACAGCAGTACTTGATCTATATACCCACAACCCTCTGTGTAAAATAATACTTCCTGTTCCCATTCTCACTATTCACTCTAGATTCTAAGTGCAATTTCACCTTCTCAGAGCCTTTGAATATTTGAAGTTCTTGAAGTTCTTAAGTTTCCCCTTTTGAATATATCTTGCAAGGGTTTTGTTAACAACCCATTGTTAACAACACTGTGTTTATGAATAGCACAGCGGTGTTAAGTGTGAGATAGCACATACCCAGGTGGTCTCTCAAGATGGTGATGTGTGTAAGCCAGGCTTGTGAGTAAAAATTGGACACACCTGTCTTGATTGCCTGATTAGTGTCGTGTGACTATAAAGCCACTGAAGCTACTTTGATTGGTACAGTGAGCAATTCAACATTCCATGGGATTTACTATTGGGTTATACTTGCTGCTAGGTGTGTATCTAGCTAGGGGCTGCATCTATGCTCCTGCAGTTCTGGAGGAGAGTCAGGAGAAGGATGAATTCTAGGGATTTTAGATAGCATAGGAGTTAATAAGTGACTCCAGTGCTTTGACATCAGCAGCTAGCCTGTAGTCCTAAAGCAGATTAAGTCTGAAGGATTTAAGAGAGATAAAAAAGAAACTTGCAAGTATTTGTTTGCTTTGGATTGGATTTAATTATTGTTGGAAGGAATCAGTGAATTTAGTATTTTTGTATTTAAGTAGTCCTGGATATAACTTGAATCCTCCATAGTCTATGAAGAGCTGTAAAGTGGTGCTGAAGAAGTTCCATTTTCCTTGGTGGATTAAAAAGGACCTGAAGAGCTGGTCTGCAGGAGATGAAGAGGAATGAAACAATACATCTATTACTTCTGTGCTGGGTTGGTTTTAGGACTGTGCAGGCTTTTCCTAAAGGGGACCAACAGTACATCGTAGGAGCCTGGAGGGGTTCCAAAGAGTCAATAACAGTGATATACCGCTGGTGATAACCTGGTGGTATGCTGGCTCAGAGTCAAATTTTGTGGCCTGGAGGTTGGCTTTCACCACAAATAGCACCTACTGTATTTTCTTTGAGTACAATTGGTAGAATACCACCAAGGCTCCAACATTTATCTCAAGTGTTTATAATAGTAATAATTACTTACACTTATATAAAAGACTTAAGGAGAAAAGACTTCATTTCTTTGGTTACTTTTAGGTAGATTTTTATATTAATTCTCCAGAGTTTATGGGAAAAAAATGAACAAAGAATTTTGGATCATTATTTTAGTGAGATTGTAATATATGTTCTGAGTTATTGAAATCATTGTACATGAGTTACAATAAGTACAGTTATTTGAAAAATATTTTTTAACAAAAAGGCTTAATATTCTCACTCCTGAACACTTTCCATAAATTAAATACATTTTACATATACTGTATATGGAAGCTTTTCTTTTCATTTCATTTAAATTTTTATTTTAAGAAAAGTGGGAACATCCTGCTAGATTTCATTTAATTTTATTCAGATTCACATGTAATCAATTGATATTACTGACTGAAGTTTAAAGTTGAAAAAACGTTTGTTTCTTTTACTAGAATGTTCTTCTTCTTGTTTTTTCTTTTGAAACCAAAATCATGATTTACAATTTGATGTCTAGATTAAATTGATTCATCTAGATTAAACGGTATTTGAGTAGAATATTCTAATAGAAAATATTCTAATTATTTTATTATATGCACCAATAAAAGGATAGCACAACAGAAATGAAAACCTACTATTGAACTTCAACATTGTTAATACAAATCCAAAACAATAAGTGTACAGTACCTTGCTGTTTATAGTACTAACCACAGCAATATTATTATCAAATTCAAGCCAAACTCTATGAATTTCTAAACTGTGCTTGCCAGTACTGATCCTGTAACTTGTCTATATTTGGCAGACACATATTTGGACACACTCCATTTAAATTTCTTTGATTTCACTAATTCTTATTGAAGCTCATCTGCAAGGACATTGGAGGCTTTGGTAAACTACAGACTGTAAAATTGCTGGTAGCCATGCTGGTAATTTTTGGAATTTAAAATAGTTCCTAGTTTGCAGAAGCTAGATCGTAATCTTGGAAAATGTATCAGTAATGTAGGAGGGATTTTTGACGAACACCCAAGTACATTTACATTGACCATTTACTGTACTTTTAGAATTCTTCAAACTATTGCCAACTTGCAAACTGTTAAAATTATGGAACTTCTTCAAATGCCACTTTATACATTTTGAGCTATTACTTTGTGTGTATAAACAAGAGTAATAATGATTATTATCGGTTATGTAACAAAGCAGTTAAAAAAGTAATTGAATGGGTTCTGCTGGACCAGTTATTGTACTGCATGCCAGCTTGGCAGATTTAATATACCACATTGTTCTTGTACTCAGCTTCAGAAAGACTGGTTGTGTTTTCTTTCAGAAGCAGTAGAAAAAGCAGGCTTTTGGAGTAAGACAACTCCGTAAACTCCAGCAAATAAATGGTAAAGTCCTTCATGTGTATGCTTGTTGTTCTGAGAATATTACAGCTCGGTTAAGATGGTGTGAAGTAGTAGCACAAACCTCAGACAGTAGAAGAGTTAAATATTACAGTGAGTATTGCTAAGCATCCCATTAAAATGATTATCTAAATCCATCACTATTGTGAAATGAACATGTAGAAGTGCAAGCTTAATACGCACTTGAAGTGAAATAGTATCCAGTTTCCCTCACATAATTATCCCAGCCCGCCTGGGCACTTTACAGTCTTGCCTTTCAAAACCAACACGTATTTATCTGTATTCTGTCTAATTAAGCATGAGAGGCATTAAAGCCAATCCTACTCTGTAACAAAGCACTGCAGATTATTTCAGATCATAATACTGTGTCAATTTTCTTGAATGCCTTGGATAAAATTTCTAACCAAAATAGTTAATAGTGGAGGAGTCGATGAACATTAGTAGGCACACAAGGACACATCACATCTGTGGTAAATAGATAAATCACACTTTACTACAGTATGTTTACATGACAACAATGTAACAAAACAAAGTACTGCAGGCGTTACTGCAGCAAAAAATAGCTTCCATGGGACATTAAGGGAATTGAGCCATTAAATGAATATTATATCATGCTGATCTTTATAATAACAGCATTAGAGTCTTACACAGAAAGGTGGGAGTTTGTTCCTATATCTCACTTTCAATTTAACATTGAGATTAAAGACAGATCTTTTGTCATTTAGGAACTGTTATGCATTGTTCTCATAGAGTGAAAAATAGATTTATTCATTATGAGAAAGTAATTTGTCTGGTAAGGGTTGGAACACCCATAACTAGTTCTGGATGCTTTGGGCAGAACACAAGACATCTCTTGTGCTAGTTACTGTAGGACTCCAATACAAAGGGCCAGTTACAAAGGGTCACAAAACCTGCATCAGATATTTATAAAAATCAGATTTGTGACAAATTTGTGACAAAAGGACACAAGCATATGTTTATTTAAGTGTCCTTTGATGTTAGAAATAATCTAAAATGTAAACATTTCAAGACAAACTAAATTACAAACTAAATACGGAAAGTGGAAAAACATTCCCCCAATATTAGTGATACAGTCCTCTGAATCTCCTGCTGAAATCATACAAAAGAAGAATTGCAGACATGTAAATGTCAAGAAAGGCCAAGACCCATTTATGCCAAGGAAAAGAATGCAGTGAATCACAATGAAAATAATCTTTTTAGCCACAGTGAGGCCAGCCAACCAGACCCACTGCTGCTGTTGTGATAGACCAAACTGTCTCCAAAAGACATTCACATGCAGGCACTTCCAAGACATGTGAAAGATAGTGTGTTACACTAATAGTGACTTGAAACAAATCAAAAAGGAGAAAAAATAACTTTGAATGCTGGGCAGGTAAAATTGCTAATCATGACATTTCATTAAGATACAAAACCTTTCATGGTATTTGCCAATAGCATAATGTTACCTGTAACCTTCAGACACTTGTGCAGTACTTGCAGTTAGAAGCTGGGTGTTTTTCAGGCTGGTCCAGAGTAAACGATTAATGATAGAGGTCATAAGCTCCATGGACTAATGTAACTGTAATATAAAGAATATACAATTATTTTACACTCAATCAAGCAACACTTACTGTAGTACAAACATTAGTTGCACTGAGTGGGGCTGTTCATGAAGTGAGTGGAAATTACAGGTATGTGCCAAATGTAATGGACCGATTCACAAAAACAAAATTAACATCAAATGTTCAGAAACACCATGTTAAAATCACAGAAAAATATAGTGTACCAAAAACAATGCAAAGGTGTGGCAAAGAATATAGAGCTATAGTAAAGCATGATACACAAAAGTAAGATAAAGTAAGCCTGTAGAGTGATACACCACAGAAATATTGAACAGATTCATATTGCTAATCTTTCATAAGTGCTTGTGAACATTTTATTATGAGAAGCAATATATCACTCAGCATGGCTGCTTTCCATCAGGCTACGACTCACACAAAATTGAAAAACCAGCCTCTGTTCTAAAACAGGTTAAAAAATAAATAAAGAAGCTCATGATTGGCAATATTGACTTTCATACCATGGCAAAGCATGCATTTCTGTCTCCCAGAGTCTTTTCATCACCTTTCTTTATATGATACATTGAGGGGCAGGGCCAGGGTGTAGGGTTACAATATGTGTCAGGGAATAGTTTAATTGTGAAATGAATACAATACATAAAGTAAGTAATGAAAAAACAGGCTGGGTTATCCAGCATTCTGTGAGTATTACACAAATTCCTAGCTATGTCTTTAGAGCTCTGTCTTACTTCCTTGTAGAAGATGGAAAGCAAGACTATCTAGCACACATAAATCAAAAGAAAACAAATGGGGACTTTGCTGTAAATCAGGGTATTTTGCAAGCTTAAGTCTATACCCAGGTCTGGGTCTCCTCCAGACAAAAGCAGTTCCTATAGTTACTTCAGTCTGTTTAATTTTAGGCCTTGGTTCTGACTCCACCAAGCCCACACCTAAACAACCATCCCTCAACTCAGTCTTTTATACTGTACCTGTGCTGAGTGCTTCTGTGCTGAGTGCTTCTGCACAGGTGTGTCCATTTAGCTCAGACTATTTTTCCCTCTTGAGCACTAAGAAATCTGGAGCCTGTAGTTCCCAAATCTGCTTTCACCTGTACCTCCATTAGCTCCCAGTTAATATATCCATTCCCTCTACATTATTATACATATAATGGTAATAGTTTGCATTTTATACACTTTTCATCCCAAAGGATCCCAGGGTATTTCAGAAATAAGAAGGAACACACTCCATTCTCCACTGTGCTGTGGGGAAGAGCAGCACCTGGGTGATGTGTGGTAGCAATTTCACACCAACAGCCCAAGTACACAACTTATACAACTCACTATGGGGGAACTGAGAAATTGTTTGAATTGGCAGAAATTTAGAGAGGCCAGATAATGCAACCCAAGGGGGAATTGTACCATGGGATTAAAACCCCTCCCGTTATGAAAAGTGCCTTGGAAACAAGTAGTCATGACTTGGTTTAATGTCTTTTCTGAAGGATGGCAGGTTTGAAAATATCATGTCATTAGTTATCCTGTGATATTATTTCCAGATTATTCAAATTGAAACTGCTGAAACTCTGGTTTTAGTTGGAATATTTTGGCAACATCTTTACGTTATTCCATTTAAAAAAAGCTTTCATTTGCAAAAAATAAAATTGATAATCAGATTAATTATGTAACTCCAGTAACTCTATGGTTTCAGGTTTCTCTGAATTATTCTAACCTTTAAATGGGTGTCAGTTAAGAAATATTTTACTTATGTGAGACAATTGGAGCCTAGACTTGGAAATAGGATGGTGTGAGATAAGTAGTCTATAATTCAGGTTCTATATGTTTTATTTAATTTTTTGATTAAGCTCCATAAAGTAAAATTTGATTGTTTGACTGCAATTGTAATTACTGAACTTAAAATACACATCTAACCTATACTGTATCTGATAAACTTAAAAAAATAATTGTGTGTACTTTGAATACATTATATACACCATACAGTAGTTCTTAGTTGAAGAGAAGAAAACAAAAGAGCCCTTTAAAATGCTGTTATTCATTAGTTTCAGGGAAAGCGTTACACTGTAAGTATGAGTCATATCTTGACACCTGGCAGTAGACTTTCCTAGTTTATTTGATAAAGGCCTAATTCACATCCTTGCAATCCTGACAGTGTTAACAGAAGGGTGTTAAACTCTAAACCTCATCACTTGTTTAATACACTCACTTGCTGTTAGGAATAAACAGCTCATAAACAAACATGATGGAATTTTTGATGGACGTCTGTTCAGAAGCAATTAGGATCTCAAGTTTCCCTTCATGAAACCACAAACAGCTGGATCCACAGAGCTTAAAGTCTGCAGGGAGAGAAAAAGGGGCTGAAAATGAGGGTTTATTTGTTTTTTTACAGGTAACAAAGTAGGAGAAGGAGGGATTCCTCCTCATTTGTGCAAGATGTTTGTGATGGCAGTTCTCCGTAACTCATTACCACATATGGCCAGAGTTCACTAGCCATGCACTTAGAATTTGATGAAGAATGCAGTGTCAAGCTCAATTGATAGCTAATGCTGCACAGAAACATTTATCCCCCAAAAAATCCAGTTCTAATTATTTTGGCTCTCGTCTTTTGCTTCTTGCATCTTTCCATTCTTGTAGTTTGTTTCCAAGTTTAAGAGCAGTTTTAAAAGTACACTTTATCTTTCAAAACCCCAAACACTCCAGTAGTACTTAGTCATCAATGTCTAATTGATTTATATTTTTCCTTTATGTGATTTTTCTCTAAAAAATAATTTCTGCAATTTGTCATTTTAGAGCAGAAACATATACAGTATATATAAATAATAATCACACATTTTATATATACAGTATTCTTATACTATACTTTTTTGTATAGAAAAGTTACACCTTGATATAACAAGTCCTCTGTTTCATTCAGATGGTGTAGTAGACTCAGAACCTTTAAATTGCCAAAACCATATGACTTACAAGTCTCTCTTGAGTAAATTTAATTTAGAAAATACATGTACACAACATAAAACAGCTGTCTTGATAAGATTTACTATTGATAGAGACTGAATATGAATTAAACTGGCATTCTACCTTGCACAGCTCTGAGCAAATATGAATAATATTTTCACAGACTCTCAGTCTCAGTACTGTTACCAGTGAGCAAAAACCGTCCACTGAAGTTTTTTCTTAATATACCTTTATTGAAATGCAATACACTTAATTGACTTACAGTTAGACAGCTGCAGTAGTATCTGGAGTGAAAAAATAATATGAGAAAAATGTACATCCAATTTTAAATTGAATTAATTTTAAATACCTAATACAAATCAGGTGTTTTGTTAATCACAAATGAGATAGAAGAAAGCCAAAAACAACCTGTGCTGTCCAGTGCTGTCATTTTGTCTTTTTTAACTGTGGGTTAAATGTGACAGTGCTCAATAGAATGTGGAAGAATAATAATAACACAAAAAATACTGCAATATCGCACCTCAAATAGCAAACCACCATCACCATACTTAGAAACTGGGTATTATGTGAAACCACCTGCTCCTTTTTCTTACATGAAGGCTGTTAAAATACTGTATAAATTTGGCTCCTGTACTGTTTAGCACCAGACTCTCAGAAATGTATGAGGTTCACTGTTCTGTCAAATGCAGTTTCTCACATTAACTCTACTTTGCAATGGATAGTAGAGTTAACCCTGAATTACCTGTATGTTTTAATTCTGTATTTGGTTTAAAGAAGGCCTGATTCAGTTGCATGTACTATTGGAACAGATAAAATAGGAAATGTATTTACAGTATTCCCAACATTTTTATTAATAGCAGTTAAGGGTAAATTGAATTAAAACAGCTAGAAATCTAAAACCTAAAAAGGAAACCCCCCCTTTAAAAATGAAATCCCAGAAAGCTTTATTTTCTTGAGTGGTTCATCTATGGCTGAACCCTGAGGAAGACTGCAAGCACAGCACGAACAATTATAGTATTCAATCTAGGTAATAGTTTTTAAACACTCTACATTTCCTCGCAGCTGTATCCTCTTTTCTCAACTATAGGACCCATTTGTATAAAATAATTTCACATAAATACATACCTACAAAAATATGTGCATATGAATTGACATTTTTGTTTTCCTTTTTTATGGCTTTGCCATGTTTTGAGCCTGACTTTTGCTGTTGTTATAAAGTGATAAGAATGCAGGAGAAGAGCCACCTTTTTACCTGGGTGCTCCACTCTTTTGTTTACTCTCAATCATCTGAGGGAGGAGTAATCCATCAACAGAGCAAACTCCCTTCCCAACAGATTGCACTATAAGATGTCAATGGCTCATTTGATAGTCACCTTCTCCCTTTCCACAATAGCACATCTGTGCTCCATGGCGAGTAACTTCAGACAAAGGAACAGCGGTCCTCATCATCATCAGTTATGAAATCACAGCTGCCAGCTATGTCTGAAGCACTGGACTGCAAAATAAATCTTTTTGACTCAACTAGAAACTCTCTCCCCAGGGCTCTGAAGGTGCTGCTGGCTGCTTCAGTTCACATTAGAAACTCTGCCTCTTGTAGATACTGTCAGTGGTACAACCATGGAGGAAAAACTGGGAGCAAAACACTGGTGATAACCTACTCATCGGAGAACATTTTATTCTCTGTTCTTCCTGACTTTTAGAGAAATATGATATACTGTATGTAAAATCTGTGAAATACAAGATGTCCTTATCATGGAAAGCCCCAATCATTTAGGGTTTATGAGCATATTTAACCAATAGACAGAGATCAAGTTAATCAGGACTATTTAGGCTAGTTTTTGGTGTAATTAAAAATTGAGAATTTTGGTGGAAAGGAAAACAAAAGCTCGCATGGCTCTCTGTTTTTTTTTACTTGCAGGTAGTTATTATTTACTGACAGGATTAATAAAATATGTATGTGTACGTAATAACATTTTATTTTGTATTTAATTGTCTCAAAATGGATACAGATTAATTAATAGACCATTACACATATTCATTGTCTATTATTATCTGTCCTGAGAGTATGTGCAATAAAAAAATTATAAACATACAGTATAAACAACAATATGTAAGTTCCCTCAGGACGATGGTTCGTGTTCTATAACAGAACAATTGACTTAATTTAATACAGCTACTCAGCACATGCACATGGCATGCACACAAAATAACAGCTCTGTGCTTTAGTTTGTAGCACAGATTGCTCTGAAGAAATAAAGCAGCAAACTGTGTTTTCTAGGGTTAAACATCAATCCTGCTGTGGATATTCTTAAATTGTTAATGCTTCTGCATTCTCTCTATATTGAAAACTAAATCAATCTCCCACACTCCTGCGGTTAAGTAATGTATTAAGAAACAGAGGTCACAGAAGCAAATAACACTGTTTTTTTCACTGGCCCAGACCCTGCTACCTTTGGGAAGAGAAGAGGTGAGATTCCTGTCAGGTGACTTTGCAGCAGGACGTGCAGTATCACATTTAATATTTGTCCCAATCAGTTTGTTACAAAAGCTGAACAAGGAATGCCTTCATACAATAACCAATAATTTAACCAAACAGGTGAAACATAGCAGGTGGCACGTAGACGCAATTGTTTAGCATTGCTGCCTTGGAATGCTGGGGCCCTAGGTTAAATTCCAAACCTGGAGTGCTATATTCGTGGAGTTTATATGTCTTCCCTGTGTTCTTGTGGGTTTCCTCCCAAATTCCAAAAACATAGTGGTAGATGAATTGGCTTCTAGGGAAGTAGGCCTTGATGTTAGTGTGTGCATGTCTGTTTTTGTGTTTGTGTCTGTCTGTCCCGTGATGAACTGGTGTCCAGTTCAGTGTATACCCTGCCTTGTGCCTGTTAAAGCAGGGACAGGTTCTGGCTTCCCTGAGACCCTGAATCAGAAGAAACAGTTAAAAAATGGGACAGAGGTATGCAGTACATACAGTTTTTATTTTGCACACTAAATGCATATGGGGTCACAGTGCTCGATCTCAAAGCTGCCCCTTAGCACAAAGGCAGACACTTCACTGTGTTGTCAATTTAGTCCTTCAGCTCCATACAGTATGTATTATTTACAGCAAAAACAAATGTAAACCTTTCAACAGTAAATACACTGCTCAACAGCCCTAGACTGAGTTTACTTTATGACAAACTAACTATGGGGAGCCCTGGCTTTTTAAGCAGGGACAGGTTACCAGTTCCACCCTTTTTCCTTTTTCCCACTTACAACTTATCACAGTCATATTCCTGGGTTTGGTCCTTTGCAGACCCCTGCTGGAGAAATTGTAGATATTGCAGCTTAATTTAATGTGCACAGTTTAATATGTATTCTGACATTATTCTGACAGTATTCTGACATTCCAGTCACACATATTCCCTCCCAAGACTCATCATGAATTGCACGTGCTTCATCCCACATTCCCCCTTAGCTCAAACCTACCAGGTGGAGCAGAGTGTGCCGAGAGGCTGTGAGCTTGAGATGGCTTATCAGCATTGCCCTGTTTTGAGCCTGATTGATGCTCAATAAAGTAAAGTAAAAGGGCTGTATGACTAAGAACGATGTTTTAACCCGGGTCGTTCATTCTTTGTTTACCCTTGATCATCTAAGGGAGGAGTAGTCCATCACAAGGGTAAACTCTCTTCCCAGCCCATTTGACTGTCACACATTCTCCTTCCAGTATAGCAGATCTGTACTCCATGGTGAGTAACTTCTGACAAAGGAACAACGCTCCTCCTCCTCATCAGTTGTGAAATCTGTTTCCATCTCTATGTCCAAAGCACTGTACTGCAAAATAATTATTTTTCAGTCTAAACGGAACTAGAAACTCTCTTCCCAGAATTCTGAAGGTGCTGTTGGCTTGGAAGGTTTGAAATTTAACTAGCCACATTAGAGACTCTGGCTCTTGTTGGTACTGCCAGTGATACCATAGAGAAAAAGAAACTGGGAACAAACCACTGGTGATAACCCACTTGTGAGAAATAGCTTTGTCTATTTTTTGTCACTCATCTGCCATAGTTTGTAATCACTGGGCCTTTGGTTTTAAAAACTTCAGGGACTATATCAGTATACAAATAGTTTTTCTGGGGTTGTCGAGGCGACATTACCCTCAGACATAATGTGCCTGCCTGTGGGTCACTGGTTATAATCATCCCTCTGGGCTTCTTGGTCATGCTCCTGGAGCTTTTGTTAATCAGTGCTCTAATTCTATTCAGAATTTCAATCACAGGCTCAATTATATTTTTCACTGAGAAGTTAAGGGGCAGAGAGCCGTGTATTGCAGGAATGTTGGTATGAGCAGCTGGGAAGGAAGGCGGAGGTCCAGGCAAGGGCAGGGGCAGTCTACCTCAGCAAGGGAGAATAGAAGAATGGATTAAGGTGAGAACTAATAAGACTTTGTCACATCTGTTCTTTCCAAGTTTTCTCTGCAAAGGGAGAACCCTGTAAATAATTAAAGAAACTTCTCAACTTGCAAATATTAAGTATAACAGTTTCGGCTTGAGAGTTACGGTGCCTGAGCATGCTGGACTAGTCAGCTCAAGTGCAGTGCAGAGGCCTTCTGTTCAAGTCTGAAGCACAACAGCCCCTAATTAGAGCTTTTATGGCCTGCCTGTAACAGTCCCTCACAAAAACACTTGATTTCTGACCTACAATTACCTACATTCTTATGAAGTTGACATGATATTTTATATTCCATTACTGTACTTTATACCAATTTAGTCTGAAAGCACTGAAAAATACAGTGCTTTATTTTGTAACAGGCTTAAAAAAACAAATACAGTAATAAGCACGATATAATGTATAATGCAAGCTTGACCTGATCTTTTATTACCCTATAGTTTTACAAACAAATCTGTAAAACAAAAAAAGCTATTCATGTAGCATTTTCTGTGACAGTAGACTTTCAAAATATCATTTTAGAACTGAATGGAGGTTATCTTCTTTGTCTTAATTTCAGTTGAGCACAATCCCTTGAAATTACAAAATGACTTTGTATTTAGAAGTAAATGAAAACAGCTTCAGGAATACAACTCCAGTACAGTATAGATTCCTATCATTAATTTGGAACGTTTAAATTTAACCTCTAAAAAGGAAATATTCTGTGTTCCTATAACGTTATAGTTTAATAACATAGAATACCACTGAGAGCACAAAAATACAATCTCTAAATTGCTTTCCATTTCGCTACTGCACACACAATATGGCATTTTAATGTATGTTGGAAAAAATGTTTAGAAAACACTGAAAAACTGTTTTCCTACATATATTTTCTATACTAAAACACAGCCATGCCATCAAAAATTGTCTATGTCTTGTGGGAATCATAACCCTAACCCTAGCTAAGGCTTTGGGTTATGTTAGGGTTAGGGTAAAGGGTGTTTTTTCCACAATCTTCCATTCATTTGATTGGAAAACTGACTTCATTTGATCAAGATATCAGTCTGAAACAATTAAGAAACCTCTGCAAAACAAAGAGAATGTATCAAAAATAGACACAGTAATTTTGACAAATATTCTGTTAATGGATATCTTGTGTTGAATGGAGTCCTGAATGAGAATGGATTCATGCTTAAATGGTGGGAGACTCAGAAATATCTAAAAAAATGTGATATTTATTTCTTAAATCCCAGTGCATTAAAAGCTATTTACACAACATTCTCTTTTGGGGAAATAAATTGTACAGTATACAGCCAAATATGTCAGAACAAAATGTTTAAAAAACATTTAAATAACTGTTATCCTAATTATCATAACTTTACTAAAACACAGCTATACCATCAAAAACTGTCTATGTTTTGTGGGAATCCTAACCCTAGCTATGGGTTTGCAACTTCAGAACAGTTCAGAATTAATGCAACCCTTTTCACTCAATTGAGGGCAACATATATTTCACTGAAAAAAAATATTGGTCACAAATGGTTAAGCAAGCCCACCAAACTAATGAGAAAATACCAACAAGAGTAAAATTCTATATTTGGACAAGTAATCTACTATTGGAGATACTGTTTTGGAAGGTGATCTCAATGAGCTTGGTTTCAGGCTTAACTGGTGTAAGAGGCACCAAAACCCCAAGAATCTGGGCTTTATTTGATAATATGCATGTGCACTCAATGCCAGAGGTAAGATTCTGAAAGGTATTTTAAGCTTTTTTCAAAACTTTGCCTTAGTGCACTTAAGGCAAAGTTCCAATTTTAAGCAATGCAGTGCAGCTAAAAATGGAAGAAATAAATTCTGCGGATATCATTGAAACAACACATTTCCTAAATATAATTTCTGCCCTAAAACACAGCCATGCTATCAAAAAGTACCTATGTTTTGCAGGAATCCTAACCCTAACCCTAGCTCTGGGTTTGAAAGTTAGGGTTAGGGTTCAGAATTTCCTCCAAGAATTAATGCAACCCTTTTCACTCAATTGAGGGTAAAATATACTTTCCCATAAGCAAAATATTGGTCACAAATGGTTAAGCAAGCCCATCAAACTAATGAGAACGTACCAACAAGAGTAAAATTCTATATTTGGACAAGTATTCTACTTTTGGAGATGTTTGTTTTGGAAGGTGATCTCAATGAGCTTGGTTTCAAGCTTAACTGGTGTAAGAATCACCAAAACCCCAAGAATCTGGGCTTTATTTGATAAAATGCATGTGCACTCAATGAAAGAGGTAAGATTTTGAAAGGTTTTTTAAGCTTTTTTCAAACCTTTGCCTTAGTGCATTTTAGGCACAATTCCAATTAAAAGCAATGCAGTGCAGCTAAAAATGGAAGAAAACAATTCTGCAGATATCACTGAAACAACAATTGTCCTAAATATCATTTCTGCCCTAAAACACAGCTATGCCATCAAAAAGTATCTATGTTTTGCAGGAATCCTAACCCTAACCCTAGCTCTGGGTTTGCAAGTTAGGGTTAGGGTTCAGAATTTCCTGCAAGAATTAATGCAACCCGTTTCACTCAATTGAGGGCAAAATATACTTTCTCATAAGCAAAATATTGGTCACAAATGGTTAAGCAAGCCCATCAAACTAATGAGAACGTACCAACAAGAGTAAAATTCTACTGTATATTTGGACAAGTATTCTACTTTTGGAGATGTTGTTTTGGAAGGTGATCTCAATGAGCTTGGTTTCAAGCATAACTGGTGTAAGAATCACCAAAACCCCAAGAATCTGGGCTTTATTTGATAATATGCATGTGCACTCAATGCCAGAGGTAAGATTTTGAAAGGTAATTTAAGCTTTTTTCAAACCTTTGACTTAGTGCATTTTAGGCACAATTCCAATTTTAAGCAATGCAGCGCAGCTAAAAATGGAAGAAAAAAATTCTGCAGATATCACTAAAACAACAATTGTCCTAAATATCATTTCTGCCCTAAAACACAGCGATGCCATCAAAAAGTATCTATGTTTTGCAGGAATCCTAACCCTAACCCTAGCTCTGGGTTTGCAAGTTAGGGTTAGGGTTCAGAATTTCCTCCAAGAATTAATGCAACCCTTTTCACTCAATTGAGGGCAAAATATACTTTCCCAGAAGCAAAATATTGGTCACAAATGGTTAGGTAAGCCCATCAAACTAATGAGAACGTACCAACAAGAGTAAACTTCTATATTTGGACAAGTATTCTACTTTTGGAGATGTTGTTTTGGAAGGTGATCTCAATGAGCTTGGTTTCAGGCTTAACTGGGGTAAGAATCACCAAAACCCCAAGAATCTGGGCTTTATTTGATAATATACATGTGCACTCAATGCCAGAGGTAAGATTTTGAAAGGTAATTTAAGCTTTTTTCAAACCTTTGCCTAGGTGCATTTTAGGCACAATTCCAATTTTAAGCAATGCAGTGCAGCTAAAAATGGAAGAAAATAATTCTGCAGATATCACTAAAACAACAATTGTCCTAAATATAATTTCTGCCCGAAAACACAGCTGTACCATCAAAAAGTATCTATGTTTTGCAGGAATCCTAACCCTAACCCTAGCTCTGGGTTTGCAAATTAGGGTTAGGGTTCAGAATTTCCTCCAAGAATTAATGCAACCCTTTTCACTCAATTGAGGGCAAAATATACGTTCCCAGAAGCAAAATATTGGTGACAAATGGTTAGGAAAGCCCATCAAACTAATGATAACGTACCAACAAGAGTAAAATTCTATATTTGGACAAGAATGCTAATTTTGGAGATGTTGTTTTGGAAGGTGATCTCAATGAGCTTGGTTTCAGGCTTAACTGGGGTAAGAATCACCAAAACCCCAAGAATCTGGGCTTGATTTGATAATATGCATGTGCACTCAATTCCAGAGGTAAGATTTTGACAGGTATTTTAAGTAGTTTTCAACCTTTGCCTTAGTGCACTTTCGGCAAAATTCCAATTTTAAGCAATGCAGGGCAGCTAAAAATGGAAGAAAATAATTCTGCAGATATCACTAAAACAACAATTGTCCTAAATATAATTTCTGCCCGAAAACACAGCTATACCATCAAAAAGTATCTATGTTTTGCAGGAATCCTAACCCTAACCCTAGCTCTGGGTTTGCAAATTAGGGTTAGGGTTCAGAATTTCCTCACAGAATTAATGCAACCCTTTTCACTCAATTGAGGGCAAAATATACGTTCCCAGAAGCAAAATATTGGTCACAAATGGTTAGGAAAGCCCATCAAACTAATGATAACGTACCAACAAGAGTAAAATTCTATATTTGGACAAGAATACTACTTTTGGAGATGTTGTTTTGGAAGGTGATCTCAATGAGCTTGGTTTCAGGCTTAACTGGGGTAAGAATCACCAAAACCCCAAGAATCTGGGCTTGATTTGATAATATGCATGTGCACTCAATGCCAGAGGTAAGATTTTGACAGGTATTTTAAGCAGTTTTCAACCTTTGCCTTAATGCACTTTCGGCAAAATTCCAATTTTAAGCAATGCAGGGCAGCTAAAAATGGAAGAAAATAATTCTGCAGATATCACTGAAACAACAATTGTCCTAAATATCATTTCTGCCCTAAAACACAACCAAGCCATCAAAAAGTATCTATGTTTTGCAGGAATCCTAACCCTAACCCTAGCTCTGGGTTTGCAAGTTAGGGTTAGGGTTCAGAATTTCCTCCAAGAATGAATGCAACCCTTTTCACTCAATTGAGGGCAAAATATACTTTCCCAGAAGCAAAATATTTGTCACAAATGGTTAAGCAAGCCCATCAAACTAATGAGAACGTACCAACAAGAGTAAAATTCTATATGTGGACAAGTATTCTACTTTTGGAGATGTTGTTTTGGAAGATGATCTCAATGAGCTTGGTATCAGGGTTAACTGATGTAAGAATAAAAAAAAACCCTAGAATCTGGGCTTTATTTGATAATATGCATGTGCACTCAATGCCAGAGGTAAGATTTTGACAGGTATTTTAAGCATTTTTCAAACCTTTGCCTTAGTGCACTTTCGGCAAAATTCCAATTTTAAGCAATGCAGGGCAGCTAAAAATGGAAGAAAATAATTCTGCAGATATCACTGAAACAACAATTGTCCTAAATATCATTTCTGCCCTAAATCACAGCTGTGCCATCAAAAAGTATCTATGTTTTGCAGGAATCCTAACCCTAACCCTAGCTCTGGGTTTGAAAGTTAGGGTTAGGGTTCAGAATTTCCTGCAAGAATTAATGCAACCCGTTTCACTCAATTGAGGGCAAAATATACTTTCTCATAAGCAAAATATTGGTCACAAATGGTTAAGCAAGCCCATCAAACTAATGAGAACGTACCAACAAGAGTAAAATTCTACTGTATATTTGGACAAGTATTCTACTTTTGGAGATGTTGTTTTGGAAGGTGATCTCAATGAGCTTGGTTTCAAGCATAACTGGTGTAAGAATCACCAAAACCCCAAGAATCTGGGCTTTATTTGATAATATGCATGTGCACTCAATGCCAGAGGTAAGATTTTGAAAGGTAATTTAAGCTTTTTTCAAACCTTTGCCTTAGTGCATTTTAGGCACAATTCCAATTTTAAGCAATGCAGCGCAGCTAAAAATGGAAGAAAAAAATTCTGCAGATATCACTAAAACAACAATTGTCCTAAATATCATTTCTGCCCTAAAACACAGCGATGCCATCAAAAAGTATCTATGTTTTGCAGGAATCCTAACCCTAACCCTAGCTCTGGGTTTGCAAGTTAGGGTTAGGGTTCAGAATTTCCTCCAAGAATTAATGCAACCCTTTTCACTCAATTGAGGGCAAAATATACTTTCCCAGAAGCAAAATATTGGTCACAAATGGTTAGGTAAGCCCATCAAACTAATGAGAACGTACCAACAAGAGTAAACTTCTATATTTGGACAAGTATTCTACTTTTGGAGATGTTGTTTTGGAAGGTGATCTCAATGAGCTTGGTTTCAGGCTTAACTGGGGTAAGAATCACCAAAACCCCAAGAATCTGGGCTTTATTTGATAATATACATGTGCACTCAATGCCAGAGGTAAGATTTTGAAAGGTAATTTAAGCTTTTTTCAAACCTTTGCCTAGGTGCATTTTAGGCACAATTCCAATTTTAAGCAATGCAGTGCAGCTAAAAATGGAAGAAAATAATTCTGCAGATATCACTAAAACAACAATTGTCCTAAATATAATTTCTGCCCGAAAACACAGCTGTACCATCAAAAAGTATCTATGTTTTGCAGGAATCCTAACCCTAACCCTAGCTCTGGGTTTGCAAATTAGGGTTAGGGTTCAGAATTTCCTCCAAGAATTAATGCAACCCTTTTCACTCAATTGAGGGCAAAATATACGTTCCCAGAAGCAAAATATTGGTGACAAATGGTTAGGAAAGCCCATCAAACTAATGATAACGTACCAACAAGAGTAAAATTCTATATTTGGACAAGAATGCTAATTTTGGAGATGTTGTTTTGGAAGGTGATCTCAATGAGCTTGGTTTCAGGCTTAACTGGGGTAAGAATCACCAAAACCCCAAGAATCTGGGCTTGATTTGATAATATGCATGTGCACTCAATGCCAGAGGTAAGATTTTGACAGGTATTTTAAGTAGTTTTCAACCTTTGCCTTAGTGCACTTTCGGCAAAATTCCAATTTTAAGCAATGCAGGGCAGCTAAAAATGGAAGAAAATAATTCTGCAGATATCACTAAAACAACAATTGTCCTAAATATAATTTCTGCCCGAAAACACAGCTATACCATCAAAAAGTATCTATGTTTTGCAGGAATCCTAACCCTAACCCTAGCTCTGGGTTTGCAAATTAGGGTTAGGGTTCAGAATTTCCTCACAGAATTAATGCAACCCTTTTCACTCAATTGAGGGCAAAATATACGTTCCCAGAAGCAAAATATTGGTCACAAATGGTTAGGAAAGCCCATCAAACTAATGATAACGTACCAACAAGAGTAAAATTCTATATTTGGACAAGAATGCTACTTTTGGAGATGTTGTTTTGGAAGGTGATCTCAATGAGCTTGGTTTCAGGCTTAACTGGGGTAAGAATCACCAAAACCCCAAGAATCTGGGCTTGATTTGATAATATGCATGTGCACTCAATGCCAGAGGTAAGATTTTGACAGGTATTTTAAGCAGTTTTCAACCTTTGCCTTAATGCACTTTCGGCAAAATTCCAATTTTAAGCAATGCAGGGCAGCTAAAAATGGAAGAAAATAATTCTGCAGATATCACTGAAACAACAATTGTCCTAAATATCATTTCTGCCCTAAAACACAACCAAGCCATCAAAAAGTATCTATGTTTTGCAGGAATCCTAACCCTAACCCTAGCTCTGGGTTTGCAAGTTAGGGTTAGGGTTCAGAATTTCCTCCAAGAATGAATGCAACCCTTTTCACTCAATTGAGGGCAAAATATACTTTCCCAGAAGCAAAATATTTGTCACAAATGGTTAAGCAAGCCCATCAAACTAATGAGAACGTACGAACAAGAGTAAAATTCTATATGTGGACAAGTATTCTACTTTTGGAGATGTTGTTTTGGAAGATGATCTCAATGAGCTTGGTATCAGGGTTAACTGATGTAAGAATAAAAAAAAACCCTAGAATCTGGGCTTTATTTGATAATATGCATGTGCACTCAATGCCAGAGGTAAGATTTTGACAGGTATTTTAAGCATTTTTCAAACCTTTGCATTAGTGCACTTTCGGCAAAATTCCAATTTTAAGCAATGCAGGGCAGCTAAAAATGGAAGAAAATAATTCTGCAGATATCACTGAAACAATAACTGTCCTAAATATCATTTCTGCCCTAAAACACAGCTATGCCATCCAAAAGTATCTATGTTTTGCAGGAATCCTATCCCTAGCCCTAGCTCTGGGTTTGCAAGTTAGGGTTAGGGTTCAGAATTTCCTCCAAGAATTAATGCAACCCTTTTCACTCAATTGAGGGCAAAATATACTTTCTCATAAGCAAAATATTGGTCACAAATGGTTAGGTAAGCCCATCAAACTAATGATAACGTACCAACAAGAGTAAACTTCTATATTTGGACAAGTATTCTACTTTTGGAGATGTTGTTTTGGAAGGTGATCTCAATGAGCTTGGTTTCAGGCTTAACTGGTGTAAAAATCACCAAAACTCCAAGAATCTGGGATTTATTTGATAGTATGCATGTGCACTCAATGCCAGAGGTAAGATTTTGACAGGTATTTTAAGCAGTTTTCAACCTTGGCCTTAGTGCACTTTCGGCGAAATTCCAATTTTAAGCAATTCAGGGCAGCTAAAAATGGAAGAAAATAATTCTGCAGATATCACTGAAACAACAATTGTCCTAAATATCATTTCTGCCCTAAATCACAGCTGTGCCATCAAAAAGTATCTATGTTTTGCAGGAATCCTAACCCTAACCCTAGCTCTGGGTTTGCAAGTTAGGGTTAGGGTTTAGAATTTCCTCCAAGAATTAATGCAACCCTTTTCACTCAATTGAGGCCAAATATACGTTCCCAGAAGCAAAATATTGGTCACAAATGGTTAAGCAAGCCCATCAAACTAATGAGAACGTACCAACAAGAGTAAAATTCTATATTTGGACAAGTATTCTACTTTTGGAGATGTTGTTTTGGAAGGTGATCTCAATGAGCTTGGTTTCAAGCTTAACTGGTGTAAGAATCACCAAAACCCCAAGAATCTGGGCTTTATTTGATAATATGCATGTGCACTCAATGCCAGAGGTAAGATTTTGAAAGGTAATTTAAGCTTTTTTCAAACCTTTGCCTTAGTGCATTTTAGGCACAATTCCAATTTTAAGCAATGCAGTGCAGCTAAAAATGGAAGAAAATAATTCTGCAGATATCACTGAAACAACAATTGTCCTAAATATCATTTCTGCCCTAAAACACAGCTATGCCATCAAACAGTACCTATGTTTTGCAGGAATCCTAACTCTAACCCTAGCTCTGGGTTTGCAAGTTAGGGTTAGGGTTCAGAATTTCCTCCAAGAATTAATGAAACCCTTTCCACTCAATTGGCAAAATATACTTTCCCATAAGCAAAATATTGGTCACAAATGGTTAAGCAAGCCCATCAAACTAATGATAACGTACCAACAAGAGTAAAATTCTATATTTGGACAAGTATTCTACTTTTGGAGATGTTTGTGTTGGAAGGTGATCTCAATGAGCTTGGTTTCAGGCTTAACTGGGGTAAGAATCACCAAAACCCCAAGTATCTGGGCTTGATTTGATAATATGCATGTGCACTCAATGCCAGAGGTAAGATTTTGACAGGTATTTTAAGCAGTTTTCAAACCTTTGCCTTAGTGCACTTTCGGCAAAATTCCAATTTTAAGCAATGCAGGGCAGCTAAAAATGGAAGAAAATAATTCTGCAGATATCACTGAAACAACAATTGTCCTAAATATCATTTCTGCCCTAAAACACAGCTATGCCATCAAAAAGTATCTATGTTTTGCAGGAATCCTAACCCTAACCCTAGCTCTGGGTTTGCAAGTTAGGGTTAGGGTTCAGAATTTCTTCCAAGAATTAATGCAACCCTTTTCACTCAATTGAGGGCAAAATATACATTCCCAGAAGCAAAATATTGGTCACAAATGGTTAGGTAAGCCCATCAAACTAATGATAACGTACCAACAAGAGTAAACTTCTATATTTGGACAAGTATTCTACTTTTGGAGATGTTGTTTTGGAAGGTTATCTCAATGAGCTTGGTTTCAAGCTTAACTGGTGTAAGAATCACCAAAACCCCAACAATCTGGGCTTTATTTTATAATATGCATGTGCACTCAATGCCAGAGGTAAGATTTTGAAAGGTATTTTAAGCTTTTTTCAAACCTTTGCCTTAGTGCACTTTCGGCAAAATTCCAATTTTAAGCAATGCAGTGCAGCTAAAAATTGAAGAAAACAATTTTGCAGGTATCATTGAAACAACACTTTTCCTAACTATCATTTCTGCCTTAAACACAGCTATGCCATCAAAAAGTATCTATGTTTTGCAGAAATCCAAACCCTAACCCTAGCTCTGGGTTTGCAAGTTAGGGTTAGGGTTCAGAATTTCCTCCAAGAATTAATGCAACCCTTTTCACTCAATTGAGGGTAAAATATACTTTCTCATAAGCAAAATATTGGTCACAAATGGTTAAGCAAGCCCATCAAACTAATGAGAACGTACCAACAAGAGTAAAATTCTATATTTGGACAAGTATTCTACTTTTGGAGATGTTTGTTTTGGAAGGTGATCTCAATGAGCTTGGTTTCAGGCTTAACTGGTGTAAGAATCAACAAAACCCCAAGAATCTGGGCTTTATTTGATAATATGCATGTGCACTCAATGCCAGAGGTAAGATTTTGACAGGTATTTTAAGCTTTTTTCAAACCTTTGCCTTAGTGCACTTTCGGCAAAATTCAAATTTTAAGCAATGCAGGGCAGCTAAAAATGGAAAAAAATAATTCTGCAGATATCACTGAAACAACAATTGTCCTAAATATCATTTCTGCCCTAAAACACAGCTATGCTATCAAAAAGTATCTATGTTTTGCAGAAATCCTAACCCTAACCCTAGCTCTGGGTTTGCAAGTTAGGGTTAGGGTTCAGAATTTCCTCCAAGAATTAATGCAACCCTTTTCACTCAATTGAGGGCAAAATATACTTTCTCATAAGCAAAATCTTGGTCACAAATGCTTAAGCAAGCCCATCAAACTAATGAGAACGTACCAACAACAGTAAAATTCTATATTTGGACAAGTATTCTACTTTTGGAGATGTTTGTTTTGGAAGGTGATCTCAATGAGCTTGGTTTCAAGCTTAACTGGTGTAAGAATCACCAAAACCCTAACAATCTGGGCTTTATTTGATAATATGCATGTGCACTCAATGAAAGAGGTAAGATTTTGAAAGGTATTTTAAGCTTTTTTCAAACCTTTGCCTTAGTGCACTTTCGGCAAAATTCCAATTTTAAGCAATGCAGTGCAGCTAAAAATTGAAGAAAACAATTTTGCAGATATCATTGAAACAACACTTTTCCTAACTATCATTTCTGCCTTAAACACAGCTATGCCATCAAAAAGTATCTATGTTTTGCAGGAACCCTAACCCTAACCCTAGCTCTGGGTTTGCAAGTTAGGGTTAGGGTTCAGAATTTCCTCCAAGAATTAATGCAACCCTTTTCACTCAATTGAGGGCAAAATATACTTTCTCATAAGCAAAATATTGGTCACAAATGGTTAAGCAAGCCCATTAAACTAATGAGAACGTTCCAACAAGAGTAAACTTCTATATTTGGACAAGTATTCTACTTTTGGAGATGTTGTTTTGGAAGGTGATCTCAATGAGCTTGGTTTCAGGCTTAACTGGTGTAAGAATCACCAAAACCACAAGAATCTGGGCTTTATTTGATAATATGCATGTGCACTCAATGCCAGAGGTAAGATTTTGACAGGTATTTTAAGCTTTTTTCAAACCTTTGCCTTAGAGCATTGTAGGCACAATTCCAATTTTAAGCAATGCAGGGCAGCTAAAAATGGAAGAAAATAATTCTGCAGATATCACTGAAACAACAATTGTCCTAAATATCATTTCTGCCCTAAATCACAGCTGTGCCATCAAAAAGTATCTATGTTTTGCAGGAATCCTAACCCTAACCCTAGCTCTGGGTTTGCAAGTTAGGGTTAGGGTTTAGAATTTCCTCCAAGAATTAATGCAACCCTTTTCACTCAATTGAGGCCAAATATACGTTCCCAGAAGCAAAATATTGGTCACAAATGGTTAAGCAAGCCCATCAAACTAATGAGAACGTACCAACAAGAGTAAAATTCTATATTTGGATAAGTATTCTACTTTTGGAGATGTTGTTTTGGAAGGTGATCTCAATGAGCTTGGTTTCAAGCTTAACTGGTGTAAGAATCACCAAAACCCCAAGAATCTGGGCTTTATTTGATAATATGCATGTGCACTCAATGCCAGAGGTAAGATTTTGAAAGGTAATTTAAGCTTTTTTCAAACCTTTGCCTTAGTGCATTTTAGGCACAATTCCAATTTTAAGCAATGCAGTGCAGCTAAAAATGGAAGAAAATAATTCTGCAGATATCACTGAAACAACAATTGTCCTAAATATCATTTCTGCCCTAAAACACAGCTATGCCATCAAACAGTACCTATGTTTTGCAGGAATCCTAACTCTAACCCTAGCTCTGGGTTTGCAAGTTAGGGTTAGGGTTCAGAATTTCCTCCAAGAATTAATGAAACCCTTTCCACTCAATTGGCAAAATATACTTTCCCATAAGCAAAATATTGGTCACAAATGGTTAAGCAAGCCCATCAAACTAATGATAACGTACCAACAAGAGTAAAATTCTATATTTGGACAAGTATTCTACTTTTGGAGATGTTTGTGTTGGAAGGTGATCTCAATGAGCTTGGTTTCAGGCTTAACTGGGGTAAGAATCACCAAAACCCCAAGTATCTGGGCTTGATTTGATAATATGCATGTGCACTCAATGCCAGAGGTAAGATTTTGACAGGTATTTTAAGCAGTTTTCAAACCTTTGCCTTAGTGCACTTTCGGCAAAATTCCAATTTTAAGCAATGCAGGGCAGCTAAAAATGGAAGAAAATAATTCTGCAGATATCACTGAAACAACAATTGTCCTAAATATCATTTCTGCCCTAAAACACAGCTATGCCATCAAAAAGTATCTATGTTTTGCAGGAATCCTAACCCTAACCCTAGCTCTGGGTTTGCAAGTTAGGGTTAGGGTTCAGAATTTCTTCCAAGAATTAATGCAACCCTTTTCACTCAATTGAGGGCAAAATATACATTCCCAGAAGCAAAATATTGGTCACAAATGGTTAGGTAAGCCCATCAAACTAATGATAACGTACCAACAAGAGTAAACTTCTATATTTGGACAAGTATTCTACTTTTGGAGATGTTGTTTTGGAAGGTTATCTCAATGAGCTTGGTTTCAAGCTTAACTGGTGTAAGAATCACCAAAACCCCAACAATCTGGGCTTTATTTTATAATATGCATGTGCACTCAATGCCAGAGGTAAGATTTTGAAAGGTATTTTAAGCTTTTTTCAAACCTTTGCCTTAGTGCACTTTCGGCAAAATTCCAATTTTAAGCAATGCAGTGCAGCTAAAAATTGAAGAAAACAATTTTGCAGGTATCATTGAAACAACACTTTTCCTAACTATCATTTCTGCCTTAAACACAGCTATGCCATCAAAAAGTATCTATGTTTTGCAGAAATCCAAACCCTAACCCTAGCTCTGGGTTTGCAAGTTAGGGTTAGGGTTCAGAATTTCCTCCAAGAATTAATGCAACCCTTTTCACTCAATTGAGGGTAAAATATACTTTCTCATAAGCAAAATATTGGTCACAAATGGTTAAGCAAGCCCATCAAACTAATGAGAACGTACCAACAAGAGTAAAATTCTATATTTGGACAAGTATTCTACTTTTGGAGATGTTTGTTTTGGAAGGTGATCTCAATGAGCTTGGTTTCAGGCTTAACTGGTGTAAGAATCAACAAAACCCCAAGAATCTGGGCTTTATTTGATAATATGCATGTGCACTCAATGCCAGAGGTAAGATTTTGACAGGTATTTTAAGCTTTTTTCAAACCTTTGCCTTAGTGCACTTTCGGCAAAATTCAAATTTTAAGCAATGCAGGGCAGCTAAAAATGGAAGAAAATAATTCTGCAGATATCACTGAAACAACAATTGTCCTAAATATCATTTCTGCCCTAAAACACAGCTATGCTATCAAAAAGTATCTATGTTTTGCAGAAATCCTAACCCTAACCCTAGCTCTGGGTTTGCAAGTTAGGGTTAGGGTTCAGAATTTCCTCCAAGAATTAATGCAACCCTTTTCACTCAATTGAGGGCAAAATATACTTTCTCATAAGCAAAATCTTGGTCACAAATGCTTAAGCAAGCCCATCAAACTAATGAGAACGTACCAACAACAGTAAAATTCTATATTTGGACAAGTATTCTACTTTTGGAGATGTTTGTTTTGGAAGGTGATCTCAATGAGCTTGGTTTCAAGCTTAACTGGTGTAAGAATCACCAAAACCCTAACAATCTGGGCTTTATTTGATAATATGCATGTGCACTCAATGAAAGAGGTAAGATTTTGAAAGGTATTTTAAGCTTTTTTCAAACCTTTGCCTTAGTGCACTTTCGGCAAAATTCCAATTTTAAGCAATGCAGTGCAGCTAAAAATTGAAGAAAACAATTTTGCAGATATCATTGAAACAACACTTTTCCTAACTATCATTTCTGCCTTAAACACAGCTATGCCATCAAAAAGTATCTATGTTTTGCAGGAACCCTAACCCTAACCCTAGCTCTGGGTTTGCAAGTTAGGGTTAGGGTTCAGAATTTCCTCCAAGAATTAATGCAACCCTTTTCACTCAATTGAGGGCAAAATATACTTTCTCATAAGCAAAATATTGGTCACAAATGGTTAAGCAAGCCCATTAAACTAATGAGAACGTTCCAACAAGAGTAAACTTCTATATTTGGACAAGTATTCTACTTTTGGAGATGTTGTTTTGGAAGGTGATCTCAATGAGCTTGGTTTCAGGCTTAACTGGTGTAAGAATCACCAAAACCACAAGAATCTGGGCTTTATTTGATAATATGCATGTGCACTCAATGCCAGAGGTAAGATTTTGACAGGTATTTTAAGCTTTTTTCAAACCTTTGCCTTAGAGCATTGTAGGCACAATTCCAATTTTAAGCAATGCAGGGCAGCTAAAAATGGAAGAAAATAATTCTGCAGATATCACTGAAACAACAATTGTCCTAAATATCATTTCTGCCCTAAATCACAGCTGTGCCATCAAAAAGTATCTATGTTTTGCAGGAATCCTAACCCTAACCCTAGCTCTGGGTTTGCAAGTTAGGGTTAGGGTTTAGAATTTCCTCCAAGAATTAATGCAACCCTTTTCACTCAATTGAGGCCAAATATACGTTCCCAGAAGCAAAATATTGGTCACAAATGGTTAAGCAAGCCCATCAAACTAATGAGAACGTACCAACAAGAGTAAAATTCTATATTTGGATAAGTATTCTACTTTTGGAGATGTTGTTTTGGAAGGTGATCTCAATGAGCTTGGTTTCAAGCTTAACTGGTGTAAGAATCACCAAAACCCCAAGAATCTGGGCTTTATTTGATAATATGCATGTGCACTCAATGCCAGAGGTAAGATTTTGAAAGGTAATTTAAGCTTTTTTCAAACCTTTGCCTTAGTGCATTTTAGGCACAATTCCAATTTTAAGCAATGCAGTGCAGCTAAAAATGGAAGAAAATAATTCTGCAGATATCACTGAAACAACAATTGTCCTAAATATCATTTCTGCCCTAAAACACAGCTATGCCATCAAACAGTACCTATGTTTTGCAGGAATCCTAACTCTAACCCTAGCTCTGGGTTTGCAAGTTAGGGTTAGGGTTCAGAATTTCCTCCAAGAATTAATGAAACCCTTTCCACTCAATTGGCAAAATATACTTTCCCATAAGCAAAATATTGGTCACAAATGGTTAAGCAAGCCCATCAAACTAATGATAACGTACCAACAAGAGTAAAATTCTATATTTGGACAAGTATTCTACTTTTGGAGATGTTTGTGTTGGAAGGTGATCTCAATGAGCTTGGTTTCAGGCTTAACTGGGGTAAGAATCACCAAAACCCCAAGTATCTGGGCTTGATTTGATAATATGCATGTGCACTCAATGCCAGAGGTAAGATTTTGACAGGTATTTTAAGCAGTTTTCAAACCTTTGCCTTAGTGCACTTTCGGCAAAATTCCAATTTTAAGCAATGCAGGGCAGCTAAAAATGGAAGAAAATAATTCTGCAGATATCACTGAAACAACAATTGTCCTAAATATCATTTCTGCCCTAAAACACAGCTATGCCATCAAAAAGTATCTATGTTTTGCAGGAATCCTAACCCTAACCCTAGCTCTGGGTTTGCAAGTTAGGGTTAGGGTTCAGAATTTCTTCCAAGAATTAATGCAACCCTTTTCACTCAATTGAGGGCAAAATATACATTCCCAGAAGCAAAATATTGGTCACAAATGGTTAGGTAAGCCCATCAAACTAATGATAACGTACCAACAAGAGTAAACTTCTATATTTGGACAAGTATTCTACTTTTGGAGATGTTGTTTTGGAAGGTTATCTCAATGAGCTTGGTTTCAAGCTTAACTGGTGTAAGAATCACCAAAACCCCAACAATCTGGGCTTTATTTTATAATATGCATGTGCACTCAATGCCAGAGGTAAGATTTTGAAAGGTATTTTAAGCTTTTTTCAAACCTTTGCCTTAGTGCACTTTCGGCAAAATTCCAATTTTAAGCAATGCAGTGCAGCTAAAAATTGAAGAAAACAATTTTGCAGGTATCATTGAAACAACACTTTTCCTAACTATCATTTCTGCCTTAAACACAGCTATGCCATCAAAAAGTATCTATGTTTTGCAGAAATCCAAACCCTAACCCTAGCTCTGGGTTTGCAAGTTAGGGTTAGGGTTCAGAATTTCCTCCAAGAATTAATGCAACCCTTTTCACTCAATTGAGGGTAAAATATACTTTCTCATAAGCAAAATATTGGTCACAAATGGTTAAGCAAGCCCATCAAACTAATGAGAACGTACCAACAAGAGTAAAATTCTATATTTGGACAAGTATTCTACTTTTGGAGATGTTTGTTTTGGAAGGTGATCTCAATGAGCTTGGTTTCAGGCTTAACTGGTGTAAGAATCAACAAAACCCCAAGAATCTGGGCTTTATTTGATAATATGCATGTGCACTCAATGCCAGAGGTAAGATTTTGACAGGTATTTTAAGCTTTTTTCAAACCTTTGCCTTAGTGCACTTTCGGCAAAATTCAAATTTTAAGCAATGCAGGGCAGCTAAAAATGGAAGAAAATAATTCTGCAGATATCACTGAAACAACAATTGTCCTAAATATCATTTCTGCCCTAAAACACAGCTATGCTATCAAAAAGTATCTATGTTTTGCAGAAATCCTAACCCTAACCCTAGCTCTGGGTTTGCAAGTTAGGGTTAGGGTTCAGAATTTCCTCCAAGAATTAATGCAACCCTTTTCACTCAATTGAGGGCAAAATATACTTTCTCATAAGCAAAATCTTGGTCACAAATGCTTAAGCAAGCCCATCAAACTAATGAGAACGTACCAACAACAGTAAAATTCTATATTTGGACAAGTATTCTACTTTTGGAGATGTTTGTTTTGGAAGGTGATCTCAATGAGCTTGGTTTCAAGCTTAACTGGTGTAAGAATCACCAAAACCCTAACAATCTGGGCTTTATTTGATAATATGCATGTGCACTCAATGAAAGAGGTAAGATTTTGAAAGGTATTTTAAGCTTTTTTCAAACCTTTGCCTTAGTGCACTTTCGGCAAAATTCCAATTTTAAGCAATGCAGTGCAGCTAAAAATTGAAGAAAACAATTTTGCAGATATCATTGAAACAACACTTTTCCTAACTATCATTTCTGCCTTAAACACAGCTATGCCATCAAAAAGTATCTATGTTTTGCAGGAACCCTAACCCTAACCCTAGCTCTGGGTTTGCAAGTTAGGGTTAGGGTTCAGAATTTCCTCCAAGAATTAATGCAACCCTTTTCACTCAATTGAGGGCAAAATATACTTTCTCATAAGCAAAATATTGGTCACAAATGGTTAAGCAAGCCCATCAAACTAATGAGAACGTACCAACAAGAGTAAAATTCTATATTTGGACAAGTATTCTACTTTTGGAGATGTTGTTTTGGAAGGTGATCTTAATGAGCTTGGTTTCAGGCTTAACTGGGGTAAGAATCACCAAAACCCCAAGAATCTGGGCTTTATTTGATAATATGCATGTGCACTCAATGCCAGAGGTAAGATTTTGACAGGTAATTTAAGCTTTTTTCAAACCTTTGCCTTAGTGCATTTTAGGCACAATTCCAATTTTAAGCAATGCAGTGCAGCTAAAAATGGAAGTAAATAATTCTGCAGATATTATTTGCAAACCCAGAGCTAGGGTTAGGGTTCAGAATTTCCTCCAAGAATTAATGCAACCCTTTTCACTCAATTGAGGGCAAAATATACTTTCTCATAAGCAAAATATTGGTCACAAATGGTTAAGCAAGCCCATTAAACTAATGAGAACGTTCCAACAAGAGTAAACTTCTATATTTGGACAAGTATTCTACTTTTGGAGATGTTGTTTTGGAAGGTGATCTCAATGAGCTTGGTTTCAGGCTTAACTGGTGTAAGAATCACCAAAACCACAAGAATCTGGGCTTTATTTGATAATATGCATGTGCACTCAATGCCAGAGGTAAGATTTTGACAGGTATTTTAAGCTTTTTTCAAACCTTTGCCTTAGAGCATTGTAGGCACAATTCCAATTTTAAGCAATGCAGGGCAGCTAAAAATGGAAGAAAATAATTCTGCAGATATCACTGAAACAACAATTGTCCTAAATATCATTTCTGCCCTAAATCACAGCTGTGCCATCAAAAAGTATCTATGTTTTGCAGGAATCCTAACCCTAACCCTAGCTCTGGGTTTGCAAGTTAGGGTTAGGGTTTAGAATTTCCTCCAAGAATTAATGCAACCCTTTTCACTCAATTGAGGCCAAATATACGTTCCCAGAAGCAAAATATTGGTCACAAATGGTTAAGCAAGCCCATCAAACTAATGAGAACGTACCAACAAGAGTAAAATTCTATATTTGGACAAGTATTCTACTTTTGGAGATGTTGTTTTGGAAGGTGATCTCAATGAGCTTGGTTTCAAGCTTAACTGGTGTAAGAATCACCAAAACCCCAAGAATCTGGGCTTTATTTGATAATATGCATGTGCACTCAATGCCAGAGGTAAGATTTTGAAAGGTAATTTAAGCTTTTTTCAAACCTTTGCCTTAGTGCATTTTAGGCACAATTCCAATTTTAAGCAATGCAGGGCAGCTAAAAATGGAAGAAAATAATTCTGCAGATATCACTGAAACAACAATTGTCCTAAATATCATTTCTGCCCTAAAACACAGCTATGCCATCAAACAGTACCTATGTTTTGCAGGAATCCTAACTCTAACCCTAGCTCTGGGTTTGCAAGTTAGGGTTAGGGTTCAGAATTTCCTCCAAGAATTAATGAAACCCTTTCCACTCAATTGGCAAAATATACTTTCCCATAAGCAAAATATTGGTCACAAATGGTTAAGCAAGCCCATCAAACTAATGATAACGTACCAACAAGAGTAAAATTCTATATTTGGACAAGTATTCTACTTTTGGAGATGTTTGTGTTGGAAGGTGATCTCAATGAGCTTGGTTTCAGGCTTAACTGGGGTAAGAATCACCAAAACCCCAAGTATCTGGGCTTGATTTGATAATATGCATGTGCACTCAATGCCAGAGGTAAGATTTTGACAGGTATTTTAAGCAGTTTTCAAACCTTTGCCTTAGTGCACTTTCGGCAAAATTCCAATTTTAAGCAATGCAGGGCAGCTAAAAATGGAAGAAAATAATTCTGCAGATATCACTGAAACAACAATTGTCCTAAATATCATTTCTGCCCTAAAACACAGCTATGCCATCAAAAAGTATCTATGTTTTGCAGGAATCCTAACCCTAACCCTAGCTCTGGGTTTGCAAGTTAGGGTTAGGGTTCAGAATTTCTTCCAAGAATTAATGCAACCCTTTTCACTCAATTGAGGGCAAAATATACATTCCCAGAAGCAAAATATTGGTCACAAATGGTTAGGTAAGCCCATCAAACTAATGATAACGTACCAACAAGAGTAAACTTCTATATTTGGACAAGTATTCTACTTTTGGAGATGTTGTTTTGGAAGGTTATCTCAATGAGCTTGGTTTCAAGCTTAACTGGTGTAAGAATCACCAAAACCCCAACAATCTGGGCTTTATTTTATAATATGCATGTGCACTCAATGCCAGAGGTAAGATTTTGAAAGGTATTTTAAGCTTTTTTCAAACCTTTGCCTTAGTGCACTTTCGGCAAAATTCCAATTTTAAGCAATGCAGTGCAGCTAAAAATTGAAGAAAACAATTTTGCAGGTATCATTGAAACAACACTTTTCCTAACTATCATTTCTGCCTTAAACACAGCTATGCCATCAAAAAGTATCTATGTTTTGCAGAAATCCAAACCCTAACCCTAGCTCTGGGTTTGCAAGTTAGGGTTAGGGTTCAGAATTTCCTCCAAGAATTAATGCAACCCTTTTCACTCAATTGAGGGTAAAATATACTTTCTCATAAGCAAAATATTGGTCACAAATGGTTAAGCAAGCCCATCAAACTAATGAGAACGTACCAACAAGAGTAAAATTCTATATTTGGACAAGTATTCTACTTTTGGAGATGTTTGTTTTGGAAGGTGATCTCAATGAGCTTGGTTTCAGGCTTAACTGGTGTAAGAATCAACAAAACCCCAAGAATCTGGGCTTTATTTGATAATATGCATGTGCACTCAATGCCAGAGGTAAGATTTTGAAAGGTATTTTAAGCTTTTTTCAAACCTTTGCCTTAGTGCACTTTCGGCAAAATTCCAATTTTAAGCAATGCAGGGCAGCTAAAAATTGAAGAAAACAATTTTGCAGATATCATTGAAACAACACTTTTCCTAACTATCATTTCTGCCTTAAACACAGCTATGCCATCAAAAAGTATCTATGTTTTGCAGGAACCCTAACCCTAACCCTAGCTCTGGGTTTGCAAGTTAGGGTTAGGGTTCAGAATTTCCTCCAAGAATTAATGCAACCCTTTTCACTCAATTGAGGGCAAAATATACTTTCTCATAAGCAAAATATTGGTCACAAATGGTTAAGCAAGCCCATTAAACTAATGAGAACGTTCCAACAAGAGTAAACTTCTATATTTGGACAAGTATTCTACTTTTGGAGATGTTGTTTTGGAAGGTGATCTCAATGAGCTTGGTTTCAGGCTTAACTGGTGTAAGAATCACCAAAACCACAAGAATCTGGGCTTTATTTGATAATATGCATGTGCACTCAATGCCAGAGGTAAGATTTTGACAGGTATTTTAAGCTTTTTTCAAACCTTTGCCTTAGTGCATTTTAGGCACAATTCCAATTTTAAGCAATGCAGTGCAGCTAAAAATGGAAGTAAATAATTCTGCAGATATCACTGAAACAACAATTGTCCTAAATATCATTTCTGCCCTAAAACACAGCTATGCCATCAAAAAGTATCTATGTTTTGCAGGAATCCTAACCCTAACCCTAGCTCTGGGTTTGCAAGTTAGGGTTAGGGTTCAGAATTTCCTCCAAGAATTAATGCAACCCTTTTCACTCAATTGAGGGCAAAATATACTTTCTCATAAACAAAATATTGGTCACAAATGGTTAAGCAAGCCCATCAAACTAATGAGAACGTACCAACAAGAGTAAAATTCTATATTTGGACAAGAATTCTACTTTTGGAGATGTTGTTTTGGAAGGTGATCTCAATGAGCTTGGTTTCAGGCTTAACTGGGGTAAGAATCACCAAAATCCCAAGTATATGGGCTTTATTTGATAATATGCATGTGCACTCAATGCCAGAGGTAAGATTTTGACAGGTATTTTAAGCAGTTTCCAAACCTTTGCCTTAATGCACTTTCGGCAAAATTCCAATTTTAAGCAATGCAGGGCAGCTAAAAATGGAAGAAAATAATTCTGCAGATATCACTGAAACAACAATTGTCCTAAATATCATTTCTGCCCTAAAACACAACTATGACATCGAAAAGTATCTATGTTTTGCAGGAATCCTAACCCTAACCCTAGCTCTGGGTTTGCAAGTTAGGGTTAGGGTTCAGAATTTCCTCCAAGAATTAATGCAACCCTTTTCACTCAATTGAGGGCAAAATATACTTTCTCATAAGCAAAATATTGGTCACAAATGGTTAAGAAAGCCCATTTAACTAATGAGAAGGTTCCAACAAGAGTAAACTTCTATATTTGGACAAGTATTCTACTTTTGGAGATGTTGTTTTGGAAGGTGATCTCAATGAGCTTGGTTTCAGGCTTAACTGGGGTAAGAATCACCAAAATCCCAAGTATATGGGCTTTATTTGATAATATGCATGTGCACTCAATGCCAGAGGTAAGATTTTGACAGGTATTTTAAGCAGTTTCCAAACCTTTGCCTTAATGCACTTTCGGCAAAATTCCAATTTTAAGCAATGCAGTGCAGCTAAAAATGGAAGAAAATAATTCTGCAGATATCACTGAAAAAACAATTGTCCTAAATATCATTTCTGCCCTAAAACACAGCTATGCCATCGAAAAGTATCTATGTTTTGCAGGAATCCTAACCCTAACCCTAGCTCTGGGTTTGCAAGTTAGGGTTAGGGTTCAGAATTTCCGTCAAGAATTAATGCAACCCTTTTCACTCAATTGAGGGCAAAATATACTTTCTCATAAACAAAATATTGGTCACAAATGGTTAAGCAAGCCCATTAAACTAATGAGAACGTACCAACAAGAGTAAAATTCTATATTTGGACAAGAATTCTACTTTTGGAGATGTTGTTTTGGAAGGTGATCTCAATGAGCTTGGTTTCAGGCTTAACTGGGGTAAGAATCACCAAAATCCCAAGTATATGGGCTTTATTTGATAATATGCATGTGCACTCAATGCCAGAGGTAAGATTTTGACAGGTATTTTAAGCTTTTTTCAAACCTTTGCCTTAGTGCATTGTAGGCACAATTCCAATTTTAAGCAATGCAGTGCAGCTAAAAATGGAAGAAAATAATTCTGCAGATATCACTGAAACAACAATTGTCATAAATATCATTTCTGCCCTAAAACACAGCTATGCCATCAAAAAGTATCTATGTTTTGCAGGAATCCTAACCCTAACCCTAGCTCTGAGTTTGCAAGTTAGGGTTAGGGTTCAGAATTTCCTCCAAGAATTAATGCAACCCTTTTCACTCAATTGAGGGCAAAATATACTTTCTCATAAGCAAAATATTGGTCACAAATGGTTAAGCAAGCCCATCAAACTAATGAGAACGTTCCAACAAGAGTAAACTTCTATATTTGGACAAGTATTCTACTTTTGGAGATTTTGTTTTGGAAGGTGATCTCAATGAGCTTGGTTTCAGGCTTAACTGGTGTAAGAATCACCAAAACCCCAAGAATCTGGGCTTTATTTGATAATATGCATGTGCACTCCATGCCAGAGGTAAGATTTTGACAGGTATTTTAAGCAGTTTTCAAACCTTTGCCTTAGTGCACTTTCGGCAAAATTCCAATTTTAAGCAATGCAGGGCAGCTAAAAATGGAAGAAAATAATTCTGCACATATCACTGAAACAACAATTGTCCTAAATATCATTTCTGCCCTAAAACACAGCTATGCCATCGAAAAGTATCTATGTTTTGCAGGAATCCTAACCCTAACCCTAGCTCTGAGTTTGCAAGTTAGGGTTAGGGTTCAGAATTTCCTCCAAGAATTAATGCAACCCTTTTCACTCAATTGAGGGCAAAATATACTTTCTCATAAGCAAAATATTGGTCACAAATGGTTAAGCAAGCCCATCAAACTAATGAGAACGTTCCAACAAGAGTAAACTTCTATATTTGGACAAGTATTCTACTTTTGGAGATTTTGTTTTGGAAGGTGATCTCAATGAGCTTGGTTTCAGGCTTAACTGGTGTAAGAATCACCAAAACCCCAAGAATCTGGGCTTTATTTGATAATATGCATGTGCACTCAATGCCAGAGGTAAGATTTTGACAGGTATTTTAAGCTTTTTTCAAACCTTTGCCTTAGTGCATTTTAGGCACAATTCCAATTTTAAGCAATGCAGTGCAGCTAAAAATGGAAGTAAATAATTCTGCAGATATCACTGAAACAACAATTGTCCTAAATATCATTTCTGCCCTAAAACACAGCTATGCCATCAAAAAGTATCTATGTTTTGCAGGAATCCTAACCCTAACCCTAGCTCTGAGTTTGCAAGTTGGGGTTAGGGTTCAGAATTTCCTCCAAGAATTAATGCAACCCTTTTCACTCAATTGAGGGCAAAATATACTTTCTCATAAGCAAAATATTGGTCACAAATGGTTAAGCAAGCCCATCAAACTAATGAGAACGTTCCAACAAGAGTAAACTTCTATATTTGGACAAGTATTCTACTTTTGGAGATTTTGTTTTGGAAGGTGATCTCAATGAGCTTGGTTTCAGGCTTAACTGGTGTAAGAATCACCAAAACCCCAAGAATCTGGGCTTTATTTGATAATATGCATGTGCACTCAATGCCAGAGGTAAGATTTTGACAGGTATTTTAAGCTTTTTTCAAACCTTTGCCTTAGTGCATTTTAGGCACAATTCCAATTTTAAGCAATGCAGTGCAGCTAAAAATGGAAGAATATAATTCTGCAGATATCACTGAAACAACAATTGTCATAAATATCATTTCTGCCCTAAAACACAGCTATGCCATCAAAAAGTATCTATGTTTTGCTGGAATCCTAACCCTAACCCTAGCTCTGAGTTTGCAAGTTAGGGTTAGGGTTCAGAATTTCCTCCAAGAATTAATGCAACCCTTTTCACTCAATTGAGGGCAAAATATACTTTCTCATAAGCAAAATATTGGTCACAAATGGTTAAGCAAGCCCATCAAACTAATGAGAACGTTCCAACAAGAGTAAACTTCTATATTTGGACAAGTATTCTACTTTTGGAGATTTTGTTTTGGAAGGTGATCTCAATGAGCTTGGTTTCAGGCTTAACTGGTGTAAGAATCACCAAAACCCCAAGAATCTGGGCTTTATTTGATAATATGCATGTGCACTCAATGCCAGAGGTAAGATTTTGACAGGTATTTTAAGCTTTTTTCAAACCTTTGCCTTAGTGCATTTTAGGCACAATTCCAATTTTAAGCAATGCAGTGCAGCTAAAAATGGAAGTAAATAATTCTGCAGATATCACTGAAACAACAATTGTCCTAAATATCATTTCTGCCCTAAAACACAGCTATGCCATCAAAAAGTATCTATGTTTTGCAGGAATCTTAACCCTAAACCTAGCTCTGGGTTTGCAAGTTAGGGTTAGGGTTCAGAATTTCCTCCAAGAATTAATGCAACCCTTTTCACTCAATTGAGGGCAAAATATACTTTCTCATAAGCAAAATATTGGTCACAAATGGTTAAGCAAGCCCATCAAACTAATGAGAACGTTCCAACAAGAGTAAACTTCTATATTTGGACAAGTATTCTACTTTTGGAGATTTTGTTTTGGAAGGTGATCTCAATGAGCTTGGTTTCAGGCTTAACTGGTGTAAGAATCACCAAAACCCCAAGAATCTGGGCTTTATTTGATAATATGCATGTGCACTCAATGCCAGAGGTAAGATTTTGACAGGTATTTTAAGCAGTTTTCAAACCTTTGCCTTAGTGCACTTTCGGCAAAATTCCAATTTTAAGCAATGCAGGGCAGCTAAAAATGGAAGAAAATAATTCTGCAGATATCACTGAAACAACAATTGTCCTAAATATCATTTCTGCCCTAAAACACAGCTATGCCATCAAAAAGTATCTATGTTTTGCAGGAATCCTAACCCTAACCCTAGCTCTGAGTTTGCAAGTTAGGGTTAGGGTTCAGAATTTCCTCCAAGAATTAATGCAACCCTTTTCACTCAATTGAGGGCAAAATATACTTTCTCATAAGCAAAATATTGGTCACAAATGGTTAAGCAAGCCCATCAAACTAATGAGAACGTTCCAACAAGAGTAAACTTCTATATTTGGACAAGTATTCTACTTTTGGAGATGTTGTTTTGGAAGGTGATCTCAATGAGCTTGGTTTCAGGCTTAACTGGGGTAAGAATCACCAAAACCCCAAGAATCTGGGCTTTATTTGATAATATGCATGTGCACTCCATGCCAGAGGTAAGATTTTGACAGGTATTTTAAGCAGTTTTCAAACCTTTGCCTTAGTGCACTTTCGGCAAAATTCCAATTTTAAGCAATGCAGGGCAGCTAAAAATGGAAGAAAATAATTCTGCACATATCACTGAAACAACAATTGTCCTAAATATCATTTCTGCCCTAAAACACAGCTATGCCATCAAAAAGTATCTATGTTTTGCAGGAATCCTAACCCTAACCCTAGCTCTGAGTTTGCAAGTTAGGGTTAGGGTTCAGAATTTCCTCCAAGAATTAATGCAACCCTTTTCACTCAATTGAGGGCAAAATATACTTTCTCATAAGCAAAATATTGGTCACAAATGGTTAAGCAAGCCCATCAAACTAATGAGAACGTTCCAACAAGAGTAAACTTCTATATTTGGACAAGTATTCTACTTTTGGAGATTTTGTTTTGGAAGTTGATCTCAATGAGCTTGGTTTCAGGCTTAACTGGTGTAAGAATCACCAAAACCACAAGAATCTGGGCTTTATTTGATAATATGCATGTGCACTCAATGCCAGAGGTAAGATTTTGACAGGTATTTTAAGCTTTTTTCAAACCTTTGCCTTAGTGCATTGTAGGCACAATTCCAATTTTAAGCAATGCAGTGCAGCTAAAAATGGAAGAAAATAATTCTGCAGATATCACTGAGACAACAATTGTCATAAATATCATTTCTGCCCTAAAACACAGCTATGCCATCAAAAAGTATCTATGTTTTGCAGGAATCCTAACCCTAACCCTAGCTCTGAGTTTGCAAGTTAAGGTTAGGGTTCAGAATTTCCTCCAAGAATTAATGCAACCCTTTTCACTCAATTGAGGGCAAAATATACTTTCTCATAAGCAAAATATTGGTCACAAATGGTTAAGCAAGCCCATTAAACTAATGAGAACGTTCCAACAAGAGTAAACTTCTATATTTGGACAAGTATTCTACTTTTGGAGATGTTGTTTTGGAAGGTGATCTCAATGAGCTTGGTTTCAGGCTTAACTGGTGTAAGAATCACCAAAACCACAAGAATCTGGGCTTTATTTGATAATATGCATGTGCACTCAATGCCAGAGGTAAGATTTTGACAGGTATTTTAAGCTTTTTTCAAACCTTTGCCTTAGTGCATTTTAGGCACAATTCCAATTTTAAGCAATGCAGTGCAGCTAAAAATGGAAGTAAATAATTCTGCAGATATCACTGAAACAACAATTGTCCTAAATATCATTTCTGCCCTAAAACACAGCTATGCCATCAAAAAGTATCTATGTTTTGCAGGAATCCTAACCCTAACCCTAGCTCTGAGTTTGCAAGTTAGGTTTAGGGTTCAGAATTTCCTCCAAGAATTAATGCAACCCTTTTCACTCAATTGAGGGCAAAATATACTTTCTCATAAGCAAAATATTGGTCACAAATGGTTAAGCAAGCCCATCAAACTAATGAGAACGTACCAACAAGAGTAAACTTCTATATTTGGACAAGTATTCTACTTTTGGAGATTTTGTTTTGGAAGGTGATCTCAATGAGCTTGGTTTCAGGCTTAACTGGTGTAAGAATCACCAAAACCCCAAGAATCTGGGCTTTATTTGATAATATGCATGTGCACTCAATGCCAGAGGTAAGATTTTGACAGGTATTTTAAGCTTTTTTCAAACCTTTGCCTTAGTGCATTGTAGACACAATTCCAATTTTAAGCAATGCAGTGCAGCTAAAAATGGAAGAAAATAATTCTGCAGATATCACTGAGACAACAATTGTCATAAATATCATTTCTGCCCTAAAACACAGCTATGCCATCAAAAAGTATCTATGTTTTGCAGGAATCCTAACCCTAACCCTAGCTCTGGGTTTGCAAGTTAGGGTTAGGGTTCAGAATTTCCTCCAAGAATTAATGCAACCCTTTTCACTCAATTGAGGGCAAAATATACTTTCTCATAAGCAAAATATTGGTCACAAATGGTTAAGCAAGCCCATCAAACTAATGAGAACGTACCAACAAGAGTAAACTTCTATATTTGGACAAGTATTCTACTTTTGGAGATTTTGTTTTGGAAGGTGATCTCAATGAGCTTGGTTTCAGGCTTAACTGGTGTAAGAATCACCAAAACCCCAAGAATCTGGGCTTTATTTGATAATATGCATGTGCACTCAATGCCAGAGGTAAGATTTTGACAGGTATTTTAAGCTTTTTTCAAACCTTTGCCTTAGTGCATTTTAGGCACAATTCCAATTTTAAGCAATGCAGTGCAGCTAAAAATGGAAGTAAATAATTCTGCAGATATCACTGAAACAACAATTGTCCTAAATATCATTTCTGCCCTAAAACACAGCTATGCCATCAAAAAGTATCTATGTTTTGCAGGAATCCTAACCCTAACCCTAGCTCTGAGTTTGCAAGTTAGGGTTAGGGTTCAGAATTTCCTCCAAGAATTAATGCAACCCTTTTCACTCAATTGAGGGCAAAATATACTTTCTCATAAGCAAAATATTGGTCACAAATGGTTAAGGAAGCCCATCAAACTAATGAGAACGTTCCAACAAGAGTAAACTTCTATATTTGGACAAGAATTCTACTTTTGGAGATTTTGTTTTGGAAGGTGATCTCAATGAGCTTGGTTTCAGGCTTAACTGGTGTAAGAATCACCAAAACCCCAAGAATCTGGGCTTTATTTGATAATATGCATGTGCACTCAATGCCAGAGGTAAGATTTTGACAGGTATTTTAAGCTTTTTTCAAACCTTTGCCTTAGTGCATTGTAGGCACAATTCCAATTTTAAGCAATGCAGTGCAGCTAAAAATGGAAGTAAATAATTCTGCAGATATCACTGAGACAACAATTGTCCTAAATATCATTTCTGCCCTAAAACACAGCTATGCCATCAAAAAGTATCTATGTTTTGCAGGAATCCTAACCCTAACCCTAGCTCTGGGTTTGCAAGTTAGGGTTAGGGTTCAGAATTTCCTCCAAGAATTAATGCAACCCTTTTCACTCAATTGAGGGCAAAATATACTTTCTCATAAACAAAATATTGGTCACAAATGGTTAAGCAAGCCCATCAAACTAATGAGAACGTACCAACAAGAGTAAAATTCTATATTTGGACAAGTATTCTACTTTTGGAGATGTTGTTTTGGAAGGTGATCTCAATGAGCTTGGTTTCAGGCTTAACTGGGGTAAGAATCACCAAAACCCCAAGAATCTGGGCTTTATTTGATAATATGCATGTGCACTCAATGCCAGAGGTAAGATTTTGACAGGTATTTTAAGCTTTTTTCAAACCTTTGCCTTAGTGCATTTTAGGCACAATTCCAATTTTAAGCAATGCAGTGCAGCTAAAAATGGAAGTAAATAATTCTGCAGATATCACTGAAACAACAATTGTCCTAAATATCATTTCTGCCCTAAAACACAGCTATGCCATCAAAAAGTATCTATGTTTTGCAGGAATCTTAACCCTAAACCTAGCTCTGGGTTTGCAAGTTAGGGTTAGGGTTCAGAATTTCCTCCAAGAATTAATGCAACCCTTTTCACTCAATTGAGGGCAAAATATACTTTCTCATAAGCAAAATATTGGTCACAAATGGTTAAGCAAGCCCATCAAACTAATGAGAACGTTCCAACAAGAGTAAACTTCTATATTTGGACAAGTATTCTACTTTTGGAGATGTTGTTTTGGAAGGTGATCTCAATGAGCTTGGTTTCAGGCTTAACTGGGGTAAGAATCACCAAAACCCCAAGAATCTGGGCTTTATTTGATAATATGCATGTGCACTCCATGCCAGAGGTAAGATTTTGACAGGTATTTTAAGCAGTTTTCAAACCTTTGCCTTAGTGCACTTTCGGCAAAATTCCAATTTTAAGCAATGCAGGGCAGCTAAAAATGGAAGAAAATAATTCTGCACATATCACTGAAACAACAATTGTCCTAAATATCATTTCTGCCCTAAAACACAGCTATGCCATCAAAAAGTATCTATGTTTTGCAGGAATCCTAACCCTAACCCTAGCTCTGAGTTTGCAAGTTAGGGTTAGGGTTCAGAATTTCCTCCAAGAATTAATGCAACCCTTTTCACTCAATTGAGGGCAAAATATACTTTCTCATAAGCAAAATATTGGTCACAAATGGTTAAGCAAGCCCATCAAACTAATGAGAACGTTCCAACAAGAGTAAACTTCTATATTTGGACAAGTATTCTACTTTTGGAGATTTTGTTTTGGAAGTTGATCTCAATGAGCTTGGTTTCAGGCTTAACTGGTGTAAGAATCACCAAAACCACAAGAATCTGGGCTTTATTTGATAATATGCATGTGCACTCAATGCCAGAGGTAAGATTTTGACAGGTATTTTAAGCTTTTTTCAAACCTTTGCCTTAGTGCATTGTAGGCACAATTCCAATTTTAAGCAATGCAGTGCAGCTAAAAATGGAAGAAAATAATTCTGCAGATATCACTGAGACAACAATTGTCATAAATATCATTTCTGCCCTAAAACACAGCTATGCCATCAAAAAGTATCTATGTTTTGCAGGAATCCTAACCCTAACCCTAGCTCTGAGTTTGCAAGTTAAGGTTAGGGTTCAGAATTTCCTCCAAGAATTAATGCAACCCTTTTCACTCAATTGAGGGCAAAATATACTTTCTCATAAGCAAAATATTGGTCACAAATGGTTAAGCAAGCCCATTAAACTAATGAGAACGTTCCAACAAGAGTAAACTTCTATATTTGGACAAGTATTCTACTTTTGGAGATGTTGTTTTGGAAGGTGATCTCAATGAGCTTGGTTTCAGGCTTAACTGGTGTAAGAATCACCAAAACCACAAGAATCTGGGCTTTATTTGATAATATGCATGTGCACTCAATGCCAGAGGTAAGATTTTGACAGGTATTTTAAGCTTTTTTCAAACCTTTGCCTTAGTGCATTTTAGGCACAATTCCAATTTTAAGCAATGCAGTGCAGCTAAAAATGGAAGTAAATAATTCTGCAGATATCACTGAAACAACAATTGTCCTAAATATCATTTCTGCCCTAAAACACAGCTATGCCATCAAAAAGTATCTATGTTTTGCAGGAATCCTAACCCTAACCCTAGCTCTGAGTTTGCAAGTTAGGTTTAGGGTTCAGAATTTCCTCCAAGAATTAATGCAACCCTTTTCACTCAATTGAGGGCAAAATATACTTTCTCATAAGCAAAATATTGGTCACAAATGGTTAAGCAAGCCCATCAAACTAATGAGAACGTACCAACAAGAGTAAACTTCTATATTTGGACAAGTATTCTACTTTTGGAGATTTTGTTTTGGAAGGTGATCTCAATGAGCTTGGTTTCAGGCTTAACTGGTGTAAGAATCACCAAAACCCCAAGAATCTGGGCTTTATTTGATAATATGCATGTGCACTCAATGCCAGAGGTAAGATTTTGACAGGTATTTTAAGCTTTTTTCAAACCTTTGCCTTAGTGCATTGTAGACACAATTCCAATTTTAAGCAATGCAGTGCAGCTAAAAATGGAAGAAAATAATTCTGCAGATATCACTGAGACAACAATTGTCATAAATATCATTTCTGCCCTAAAACACAGCTATGCCATCAAAAAGTATCTATGTTTTGCAGGAATCCTAACCCTAACCCTAGCTCTGGGTTTGCAAGTTAGGGTTAGGGTTCAGAATTTCCTCCAAGAATTAATGCAACCCTTTTCACTCAATTGAGGGCAAAATATACTTTCTCATAAGCAAAATATTGGTCACAAATGGTTAAGCAAGCCCATCAAACTAATGAGAACGTACCAACAAGAGTAAACTTCTATATTTGGACAAGTATTCTACTTTTGGAGATTTTGTTTTGGAAGGTGATCTCAATGAGCTTGGTTTCAGGCTTAACTGGTGTAAGAATCACCAAAACCCCAAGAATCTGGGCTTTATTTGATAATATGCATGTGCACTCAATGCCAGAGGTAAGATTTTGACAGGTATTTTAAGCTTTTTTCAAACCTTTGCCTTAGTGCATTTTAGGCACAATTCCAATTTTAAGCAATGCAGTGCAGCTAAAAATGGAAGTAAATAATTCTGCAGATATCACTGAAACAACAATTGTCCTAAATATCATTTCTGCCCTAAAACACAGCTATGCCATCAAAAAGTATCTATGTTTTGCAGGAATCCTAACCCTAACCCTAGCTCTGAGTTTGCAAGTTAGGGTTAGGGTTCAGAATTTCCTCCAAGAATTAATGCAACCCTTTTCACTCAATTGAGGGCAAAATATACTTTCTCATAAGCAAAATATTGGTCACAAATGGTTAAGGAAGCCCATCAAACTAATGAGAACGTTCCAACAAGAGTAAACTTCTATATTTGGACAAGAATTCTACTTTTGGAGATTTTGTTTTGGAAGGTGATCTCAATGAGCTTGGTTTCAGGCTTAACTGGTGTAAGAATCACCAAAACCCCAAGAATCTGGGCTTTATTTGATAATATGCATGTGCACTCAATGCCAGAGGTAAGATTTTGACAGGTATTTTAAGCTTTTTTCAAACCTTTGCCTTAGTGCATTGTAGGCACAATTCCAATTTTAAGCAATGCAGTGCAGCTAAAAATGGAAGTAAATAATTCTGCAGATATCACTGAGACAACAATTGTCCTAAATATCATTTCTGCCCTAAAACACAGCTATGCCATCAAAAAGTATCTATGTTTTGCAGGAATCCTAACCCTAACCCTAGCTCTGGGTTTGCAAGTTAGGGTTAGGGTTCAGAATTTCCTCCAAGAATTAATGCAACCCTTTTCACTCAATTGAGGGCAAAATATACTTTCTCATAAACAAAATATTGGTCACAAATGGTTAAGCAAGCCCATCAAACTAATGAGAACGTACCAACAAGAGTAAAATTCTATATTTGGACAAGTATTCTACTTTTGGAGATGTTGTTTTGGAAGGTGATCTCAATGAGCTTGGTTTCAGGCTTAACTGGGGTAAGAATCACCAAAACCCCAAGAATCTGGGCTTTATTTGATAATATGCATGTGCACTCAATGCCAGAGGTAAGATTTTGACAGGTATTTTAAGCTTTTTTCAAACCTTTGCCTTAGTGCATTTTAGGCACAATTCCAATTTTAAGCAATGCAGTGCAGCTAAAAATGGAAGTAAATAATTCTGCAGATATCACTGAAACAACAATTGTCCTAAATATCATTTCTGCCCTAAAACACAGCTATGCCATCAAAAAGTATCTATGTTTTGCAGGAATCCTAACCCTAAACCTAGCTCTGGGTTTGCAAGTTAGGGTTAGGGTTCAGAATTTCCTCCAAGAATTAATGCAACCCTTTTCACTCAATTGAGGGCAAAATATACTTTCTCATAAACAAAATATTGGTCACAAATGGTTAAGCAAGCCCATCAAACTAATGAGAACGTACCAACAAGAGTAAAATTCTATATTTGGACAAGTATTCTACTTTTGGAGATGTTGTTTTGGAAGGTGATCTCAATGAGCTTGGTTTCAGGCTTAACTGGTGTAAGAATCACCAAAACCCCAAGAATCTGGGCTTTATTTGATAAAATGCATGTGCACTCAATGAAAGAGGTAAGATTTTGAAAGGTATTTTAAGCTTTTTTCAAACCTTTGCCTTAGTGCATTTTAGGCACAATTCCAATTTTAAGCAATGCAGTGCAGCTAAAAATGGAAGAAAATAATTCTGCAGATATCACTGAAACAACAATCGTCATAAATATCATTTCTGCCCTAAAACACAGCTATGCCATCGAAAAGTATCTATGTTTTGCAGGAATCCTAACCCTAACCCTAGCTCTGGGTTTGCAAGTTAGGGTTAGGGTTCAGAATTTCCTCCAAGAATTAATGCAACCCTTTTCACTCAATTGAGGGCAAAATATACTTTCTCATAAGCAAAATATTGGTCACAAATGGTTAAGCAAGCCCATTAAACTAATGAGAACGTTCCAACAAGAGTAAACTTCTATATTTGGACAAGTATTCTACTTTTGGAGATGTTGTTTTGGAAGGTGATCTCAATGAGCTTGGTTTCAGGCTTAACTGGGGTAAGATTCACCAAAACCCCAAGAATCTGGGCTTGATTTGATAATATGCATGTGCACTCAATGCCAGAGGTAAGATTTTGACAGGTATTTTAAGCAGTTTCCAAACCTTTGCCTTAATGCACTTTCGGCAAAATTCCAATTTTAAGCAATGCAGTGCAGCTAAAAATGGAAGAAAATAATTCTGCAGATATCACTGAAAAAACAATTGTCCTAAATATCATTTCTGCCCTAAAACATAGCTATGCCATCAAAAAGTATCTATGTTTTGCAGGAATCCTAACCCTAACCCTAGCTCTGGGTTTGCAAGTTAGGGTTAGGGTTCAGAATTTCCTCCAAGAATTAATGCAACCCTTTTCACTCAATTGAGGGCAAAATATACTTTCTCATAAACAAAATATTGGTCACAAATGGTTAAGCAAGCCCATCAAACTAATGAGAACTTACCAACAAGAGTAAAATTCTATATTTGGACAAGTATTCTACTTTTGGAGATGTTGTTTTGGAAGGTGATCTCAATGAGCTTGGTTTCAGGCTTAACTGGGGTAAGAATCACCAAAATCCCAAGTATATGGGCTTTATTTGATAATATGCATGTGCACTCAATGCCAGAGGTAAGATTTTGACAGGTATTTTAAGCAGTTTCCAAACCTTTGCCTTAATGCACTTTCGGCAAAATTCCAATTTTAAGCAATGCAGGGCAGCTAAAAATGGAAGAAAATAATTCTGCAGATATCACTGAAACAACAATTGTCCTAAATATCATTTCTGCCCTAAAACACAACTATGTCATCGAAAAGTATCTATGTTTTGCAGGAATCCTAACCCTAACCCTAGCTCTGGGTTTGCAAGTTAGGGTTAGGGTTCAGAATTTCCTCCAAGAATTAATGCAACCCTTTTCACTCAATTGAGGGCAAAATATACTTTCTCATAAGCAAAATATTGGTCACAAATGGTTAAGAAAGCCCATTTAACTAATGAGAAGGTTCCAACAAGAGTAAACTTCTATATTTGGACAAGTATTCTACTTTTGGAGATGTTGTTTTGGAAGGTGATCTCAATGAGCTTGGTTTCAGGCTTAACTGGTGTAAGAATCACCAAAACCCCAAGAATCTGGGCTTTATTTGATAATATGCATGTGCACTCAATGCCAGAGGTAAGATTTTGACAGGTATTTTAAGCTTTTTTCAAACCTTTGCCTTAGTGCATTGTAGGCACAATTCCAATTTTAAGCAATGCAGTGCAGCTAAAAATGGAAGAAAATAATTCTGCAGATATCACTGAGACAACAATTGTCATAAATATCATTTCTGCCCTAAAACACAGCTATGCCATCAAAAAGTATCTATGTTTTGCAGGAATCCTAACCCTAACCCTAGCTCTGAGTTTGCAAGTTAAGGTTAGGGTTCAGAATTTCCTCCAAGAATTAATGCAACCCTTTTCACTCAATTGAGGGCAAAATATACTTTCTCATAAGCAAAATATTGGTCACAAATGGTTAAGCAAGCCCATTAAACTAATGAGAACGTTCCAACAAGAGTAAACTTCTATATTTGGACAAGTATTCTACTTTTGGAGATGTTGTTTTGGAAGGTGATCTCAATGAGCTTGGTTTCAGGCTTAACTGGTGTAAGAATCACCAAAACCACAAGAATCTGGGCTTTATTTGATAATATGCATGTGCACTCAATGCCAGAGGTAAGATTTTGACAGGTATTTTAAGCTTTTTTCAAACCTTTGCCTTAGTGCATTGTAGGCACAATTCCAATTTTAAGCAATGTAGTGCAGCTAAAAATGGAAGAAAATAATTCTGCAGATATCACTGAGACAACAATTGTCATAAATATCATTTCTGCCCTAAAACACAGCTATGCTATCGAAAAGTATCTATGTTTTGCAGGAATCCTAACCCTAACCCTAGCTCTGGGTTTGCAAGTTAGGGTTAGGGTTCAGAATTTCCTCCAAGAATTAATGCAACCCTTTTCACTCAATTGAGGGCAAAATATACTTTCTCATAAGCAAAATATTGGTCACAAATGGTTAAGCAAGCCCATCAAACTAATGAGAACGTACCAACAAGAGTAAAATTCTATATTTGGACAAGTATTCTACTTTTGGAGATGTTGTTTTGGAAGGTGATCTTAATGAGCTTGGTTTCAGGCTTAACTGGGGTAAGAATCACCAAAACCCCAAGAATCTGGGCTTTATTTGATAATATGCATGTGCACTCAATGCCAGAGGTAAGATTTTGACAGGTATTTTAAGCTTTTTTCAAACCTTTGCCTTAGTGCATTTTAGGCACAATTCCAATTTTAAGCAATGCAGTGCAGCTAAAAATGGAAGTAAATAATTCTGCAGATATCACTGAAACAACAATTGTCCTAAATATCATTTCTGCCCTAAAACACAGCTATGCCATCAAAAAGTATCTATGTTTTGCAGGAATCCTAACCCTAACCCTAGCTCTGAGTTTGCAAGTTAGGGTTAGGGTTCAGAATTTCCTCCAAGAATTAATGCAACCCTTTTCACTCAATTGAGGGCAAAATATACTTTCTCATAAGCAAAATATTGGTCACAAATGGTTAAGGAAGCCCATCAAACTAATGAGAACGTTCCAACAAGAGTAAACTTCTATATTTGGACAAGTATACTACTTTTGGAGATTTTGTTTTGGAAGGTGATCTCAATGAGCTTGGTTTCAGGCTTAACTGGTGTAAGAATCACCAAAACCCCAAGAATCTGGGCTTTATTTGATAATATGCATGTGCACTCAATGCCAGAGGTAAGATTTTGACAGGTATTTTAAGCTTTTTTCAAACCTTTGCCTTAATGCACTTTCGGCAAAATTCCAATTTTAAGCAATGCAGGGCCGCTAAAAATGGAAGAAAATAATTCTGCAGATATCACTGAAACAACAATTGTCCTAAATATCATTTCTGCCCTAAAACACAACTATGTCATCGAAAAGTATCTATGTTTTGCAGGAATCCTAACCCTAACCCTAGCTCTGGGTTTGCAAGTTAGGGTTAGGGTTCAGAATTTCCTCCAAGAATTAATGCAACCCTTTTCACTCAATTGAGGGCAAAATATACTTTCTCATAAGCAAAATATTGGTCACAAATGGTTAAGAAAGCCCATTTAACTAATGAGAAGGTTCCAACAAGAGTAAACTTCTATATTTGGACAAGTATTCTACTTTTGGAGATGTTGTTTTGGAAGGTGATCTCAATGAGCTTGGTTTCAGGCTTAACTGGTGTAAGAATCACCAAAACCCCAAGAATCTGGGCTTTATTTGATAATATGCATGTGCACTCAATGCCAGAGGTAAGATTTTGACAGGTATTTTAAGCTTTTTTCAAACCTTTGCCTTAGTGCATTGTAGGCACAATTCCAATTTTAAGCAATGCAGTGCAGCTAAAAATGGAAGAAAATAATTCTGCAGATATCACTGAGACAACAATTGTCATAAATATCATTTCTGCCCTAAAACACAGCTATGCCATCAAAAAGTATCTATGTTTTGCAGGAATCCTAACCCTAACCCTAGCTCTGAGTTTGCAAGTTAGGGTTAGGGTTCAGAATTTCCTCCAAGAATTAATGCAACCCTTTTCACTCAATTGAGGGCAAAATATACTTTCTCATAAGCAAAATATTGGTCACAAATGGTTAAGCAAGCCCATCAAACTAATGAGAACGTTCCAACAAGAGTAAACTTCTATATTTGGACAAGTATTCTACTTTTGGAGATTTTGTTTTGGAAGGTGATCTCAATGAGCTTGGTTTCAGGCTTAACTGGTGTAAGAATCACCAAAACCCCAAGAATCTGGGCTTTATTTGATAATATGCATGTGCACTCAATGCCAGAGGTAAGATTTTGACAGGTATTTTAAGCAGTTTTCAAACCTTTGCCTTAGTGCACTTTCGGCAAAATTCCAATTTTAAGCAATGCAGGGCAGCTAAAAATGGAAGAAAATAATTCTGCAGATATCACTGAAACAACAATTGTCCTAAATATCATTTCTGCCCTAAAACACAGCTATGCCATCGAAAAGTATCTATGTTTTGTAGGAATCCTAACCCTAACCCTAGCTCTGGGTTTGAAAGTTAGGGTTAGGGTTCAGAATTTCCTCCAAGAATGAATGCAACCCTTTTCACTCAATTGAGGGCAAAATATACTTTCTCATAAGCAAAATATTGGTCACAAATGGTTAAGCAAGCCGATTAAACTAATGAGAACGTTCCAACAAGAGTAAACTTCTATATTTGGACAAGTATTCTACTTTTGGAGATGTTGTTTTGGAAGGTGATCTCAATGAGCTTGGTTTCAGGCTTAACTGGTGTAAGAATCACCAAAACCCCAAGAATCTGGGCTTTATTTGATAATATGCATGTGCACTCAATGCCAGAGGTAAGATTTTGACAGGTATTTTAAGCAGTTTTCAAACCTTTGCCTTAGTGCACTTTCGGCAAAATTCCAATTTTAAGCAATGCAGGGCAGCTAAAAATGGAAGAAAATAATTCTGCACATATCACTGAAACAACAATTGTCCTAAATATCATTTCTGCCCTAAAACACAGCTATGCCATCAAAAAGTATCTATGTTTTGCAGGAATCCTAACCCTAACCCTAGCTCTGAGTTTGCAAGTTAGGGTTAGGGTTCAGAATTTCCTCCAAGAATTAATGAAACCCTTTTCACTCAATTGAGGGCAAAATATACTTTCTCATAAGCAAAATATTGGTCACAAATGGTTAAGCAAGCCCATCAAACTAATGAGAACGTTCCAACAAGAGTAAACTTCTATATTTGGACAAGTATTCTACTTTTGGAGATTTTGTTTTGGAAGGTGATCTCAATGAGCTTGGTTTCAGGCTTAACTGGTGTAAGAATCACCAAAACCCCAAGAATCTGGGCTTTATTTGATAATATGCATGTGCACTCAATGCCAGAGGTAAGATTTTGACAGGTATTTTAAGCTTTTTTCAAACCTTTGCCTTAGTGCATTTTAGGCACAATTCCAATTTTAAGCAATGCAGTGCAGCTAAAAATGGAAGAATATAATTCTGCAGATATCACTGAAACAACAATTGTCATAAATATCATTTCTGCCCTAAAACACAGCTATGCCATCAAAAAGTATCTATGTTTTGCTGGAATCCTAACCCTAACCCTAGCTCTGAGTTTGCAAGTTAGGGTTAGGGTTCAGAATTTCCTCCAAGAATTAATGCAACCCTTTTCACTCAATTGAGGGCAAAATATACTTTCTCATAAGCAAAATATTGGTCACAAATGGTTAAGCAAGCCCATCAAACTAATGAGAACGTTCCAACAAGAGTAAACTTCTATATTTGGACAAGTATTCTACTTTTGGAGATTTTGTTTTGGAAGGTGATCTCAATGAGCTTGGTTTCAGGCTTAACTGGTGTAAGAATCACCAAAACCCCAAGAATCTGGGCTTTATTTGATAATATGCATGTGCACTCAATGCCAGAGGTAAGATTTTGACAGGTATTTTAAGCTTTTTTCAAACCTTTGCCTTAGTGCATTTTAGGCACAATTCCAATTTTAAGCAATGCAGTGCAGCTAAAAATGGAAGTAAATAATTCTGCAGATATCACTGAAACAACAATTGTCCTAAATATCATTTCTGCCCTAAAACACAGCTATGCCATCAAAAAGTATCTATGTTTTGCAGGAATCTTAACCCTAAACCTAGCTCTGGGTTTGCAAGTTAGGGTTAGGGTTCAGAATTTCCTCCAAGAATTAATGCAACCCTTTTCACTCAATTGAGGGCAAAATATACTTTCTCATAAGCAAAATATTGGTCACAAATGGTTAAGCAAGCCCATCAAACTAATGAGAACATCCAACAAGAGTAAACTTCTATATTTGGACAAGTATTCTACTTTTGGAGATTTTGTTTTGGAAGGTGATCTCAATGAGCTTGGTTTCAGGCTTAACTGGTGTAAGAATCACCAAAACCCCAAGAATCTGGGCTTTATTTGATAATATGCATGTGCACTCAATGCCAGAGGTAAGATTTTGACAGGTATTTTAAGCAGTTTTCAAACCTTTGCCTTAGTGCACTTTCGGCAAAATTCCAATTTTAAGCAATGCAGGGCAGCTAAAAATGGAAGAAAATAATTCTGCAGATATCACTGAAACAACAATTGTCCTAAATATCATTTCTGCCCTAAAACACAGCTATGCCATCAAAAAGTATCTATGTTTTGCAGGAATCCTAACCCTAACCCTAGCTCTGAGTTTGCAAGTTAGGGTTAGGGTTCAGAATTTCCTCCAAGAATTAATGCAACCCTTTTCACTCAATTGAGGGCAAAATATACTTTCTCATAAGCAAAATATTGGTCACAAATGGTTAAGCAAGCCCATCAAACTAATGAGAACGTTCCAACAAGAGTAAACTTCTATATTTGGACAAGTATTCTACTTTTGGAGATGTTGTTTTGGAAGGTGATCTCAATGAGCTTGGTTTCAGGCTTAACTGGGGTAAGAATCACCAAAACCCCAAGAATCTGGGCTTTATTTGATAATATGCATGTGCACTCCATGCCAGATGTAAGATTTTGACAGGTATTTTAAGCAGTTTTCAAACCTTTGCCTTAGTGCACTTTCGGCAAAATTCCAATTTTAAGCAATGCAGGGCAGCTAAAAATGGAAGAAAATAATTCTGCACATATCACTGAAACAACAATTGTCCTAAATATCATTTCTGCCCTAAAACACAGCTATGCCATCAAAAAGTATCTATGTTTTGCAGGAATCCTAACCCTAACCCTAGCTCTGAGTTTGCAAGTTAGGGTTAGGGTTCAGAATTTCCTCCAAGAATTAATGCAACCCTTTTCACTCAATTGAGGGCAAAATATACTTTCTCATAAGCAAAATATTGGTCACAAATGGTTAAGCAAGCCCATCAAACTAATGAGAACGTTCCAACAAGAGTAAACTTCTATATTTGGACAAGTATTCTACTTTTGGAGATTTTGTTTTGGAAGGTGATCTCAATGAGCTTGGTTTCAGGCTTAACTGGTGTAAGAATCACCAAAACCCCAAGAATCTGGGCTTTATTTGATAATATGCATGTGCACTCAATGCCAGAGGTAAGATTTTGACAGGTATTTTAAGCTTTTTTCAAACCTTTGCCTTAGTGCATTTTAGGCACAATTCCAATTTTAAGCAATGCAGTGCAGCTAAAAATGGAAGTAAATAATTCTGCAGATATCACTGAAACAACAATTGTCCTAAATATCATTTCTGCCCTAAAACACAGCTATGCCATCAAAAAGTATCTATGTTTTGCAGGAATCTTAACCCTAAACCTAGCTCTGGGTTTGCAAGTTAGGGTTAGGGTTCAGAATTTCCTCCAAGAATTAATGCAACCCTTTTCACTCAATTGAGGGCAAAATATACTTTCTCATAAGCAAAATATTGGTCACAAATGGTTAAGCAAGCCCATCAAACTAATGAGAACGTACCAACAAGAGTAAACTTCTATATTTGGATAAGTATTCTACTTTTGGAGATTTTGTTTTGGAAGGTGATCTCAATGAGCTTGGTTTCAGGCTTAACTGGTGTAAGAATCACCAAAACCCCAAGAATCTCGGCTTTATTTGATAATATGCATGTGCACTCAATGCCAGAGGTAAGATTTTGACAGGTATTTTAAGCTTTTTTCAAACCTTTGCCTTAGTGCATTGTAGACACAATTCCAATTTTAAGCAATGCAGTGCAGCTAAAAATGGAAGAAAATAATTCTGCAGATATCACTGAGACAACAATTGTCATAAATATCATTTCTGCCCTAAAACACAGCTATGCCATCAAAAAGTATCTATGTTTTGCAGGAATCCTAACCCTAACCCTAGCTCTGGGTTTGCAAGTTAGGGTTAGGGTTCAGAATTTCCTCCAAGAATTAATGCAACCCTTTTCACTCAATTGAGGGCAAAATATACTTTCTCATAAGCAAAATATTGGTCACAAATGGTTAAGCAAGCCCATCAAACTAATGAGAACGTACCAACAAGAGTAAAATTCTATATTTGGACAAGTATTCTACTTTTGGAGATGTTGTTTTGGAAGGTGATCTTAATGAGCTTGGTTTCAGGCTTAACTGGGGTAAGAATCACCAAAACCCCAAGAATCTGGGCTTTATTTGATAATATGCATGTGCACTCAATGCCAGAGGTAAGATTTTGACAGGTAATTTAAGCTTTTTTCAAACCTTTGCCTTAGTGCATTTTAGGCACAATTCCAATTTTAAGCAATGCAGTGCAGCTAAAAATGGAAGTAAATAATTCTGCAGATATCACTGAAACAACAATTGTCCTAAATATCATTTCTGCCCTAAAACACAGCTATGCCATCAAAAAGTATCTATGTTTTGCAGGAATCCTAACCCTAACCCTAGCTCTGAGTTTGCAAGTTAGGGTTAGGGTTCAGAATTTCCTCCAAGAATTAATGCAACCCTTTTCACTCAATTGAGGGCAAAATATACTTTCTCATAAGCAAAATATTGGTCACAAATGGTTAAGCAAGCCCATCAAACTAATGAGAACGTTCCAACAAGAGTAAACTTCTATATTTGGACAAGTATTCTACTTTTGGAGATTTTGTTTTGGAAGGTGATCTCAATGAGCTTGGTTTCAGGCTTAACTGGTGTAAGAATCACCAAAACCCCAAGAATCTGGGCTTTATTTAATAATATGCATGTGCACTCAATGCCAGAGGTAAGATTTTGACAGGTATTTTAAGCTTTTTTCAAACCTTTGCCTTAGTGCATTGTAGGCACAATTCCAATTTTAAGCAATGCAGTGCAGCTAAAAATGGAAGAAAATAATTCTGCAGATATCACTGAGACAACAATTGTCATAAATATCATTTCTGCCCTAAAACACAGCTATGCCATCAAAAAGTATCTATGTTTTGCAGGAATCCTAACCCTAACCCTAGCTCTGGGTTTGCAAGTTAGGGTTAGGGTTCAGAATTTCCTCCAAGAATTAATGCAACCCTTTTCACTCAATTGAGGGCAAAATATACTTTCTCATAAGCAAAATATTGGTCACAAATGGTTAAGCAAGCCCATCAAACTAATGAGAACGTACCAACAAGAGTAAAATTCTATATTTGGACAAGTATTCTACTTTTGGAGATGTTGTTTTGGAAGGTGATCTCAATGAGCTTGGTTTCAGGCTTAACTGGGGTAAGAATCACCAAAACCCCAAGAATCTGGGCTTTATTTGATAATATGCATGTGCACTCAATGCCAGAGGTAAGATTTTGACAGGTATTTTAAGCTTTTTTCAAACCTTTGCCTTAGTGCATTTTAGGCACAATTCCAATTTTAAGCAATGCAGTGCTGCTAAAAATGGAAGTAAATAATTCTGCAGATATCACTGAAACAACAATTGTCCTAAATATCATTTCTGTCCTAAAACACAGCTATGCCATCAAAAAGTATCTATGTTTTGCAGGAATCCTAACCCTAACCCTAGCTCTGGGTTTGCAAGTTATGGTTAGGGTTCAGAATTTCCTCCAAGAATTAATGCAACCCTTTTCACTCAATTGAGGGCAAAATATACTTTCTCATAAGCAAAATATTGGTCACAAATGGTTAAGCAAGCCCATTAAACTATTGAGAACGTTCCAACAAGAGTAAACTTCTATATTTGGACAAGTATTCTACTTTTGGAGATGTTGTTTTGGAAGGTGATCTCAATGAGCTTGGTTTCAGGCTTAACTGGTGTAAGAATCACCAAAACCCCAAGAATCTGGGCTTTATTTGATAATATGCATGTGCACTCAATGCCAGAGGTAAGATTTTGACAGGTATTTTAAGCTTTTTTCAAACCTTTGCCTTAGTGCACTTTCGGCAAAATTCCAATTTTAAGAAATGCAGTGCAGCTAAAAATGGAAGAAAATAATTCTGCAGATATCACTGAAACAACAATTGTCCTAAATATCATTTCTGCCCTAAAACACAGCTATGCCATCAAAAAGTATCTATGTTTTGCAGGAATCCTAACCCTAACCCTAGCTCTGAGTTTGCAAGTTAGGGTTAGGGTTCAGAATTTCCTCCAAGAATTAATGCAACCCTTTTCACTCAATTGAGGGCAAAATATACTTTCTCATAAGCAAAATATTGGTCACAAATGGTTAAGCAAGCCCATCAAACTAATGAGAACGTTCCAACAAGAGTAAACTTCTATATTTGGACAAGTATTCTACTTTTGAAGATTTTGTTTTGGAAGGTGATCTCAATGAGCTTGGTTTCAGGCTTAACTGGTGTAAGAATCACCAAAACCCCAAGAATCTGGGCTTTATTTGATAATATGCATGTGCACTCAATGCCAGAGGTAAGATTTTGACAGGTATTTTAAGCTTTTTTCAAACCTTTGCCTTAATGCATTTTAGGCACAATTCCAATTTTAAGCAATGCAGTGCAGCTAAAAATGGAAGAAACTAATTCTGCAGATATCACTGAAACAACAATTGTCATAAATATCATTTCTGCCCTAAAACACAGCTATGCCATCAAAAAGTATCTATGTTTTGCAGGAATCCTAACCCTAACCCTAGCTCTGGGTTTGCAAGTTAGGGTTAGGGTTCAGAATTTCCTCCAAGAATTAATGCAACCCTTTTCACTCAATTGAGGGTTAAATATACTTTCTCATAAACAAAATATTGGTCACAAATGGTTAAGCAAGCCCATCAAACTAATGATAACGTACCAACAAGAGTAAACTTCTATATTTGGACAAGTATTCTACTTTTGGAGATGTTGTTTTGGAAGGTTATCTCAATGAGCTTGGTTTCAAGCTTAACTGGTGTAAGAATCACCAAAACCCCAACAATCTGGGCTTTATTTTATAATATGCATGTGCACTCAATGCCAGAGGTAAGATTTTGAAAGGTATTTTAAGCTTTTTTCAAACCTTTGCCTTAGTGCACTTTCGGCAAAATTCCAATTTTAAGCAATGCAGTGCAGCTAAAAATTGAAGAAAACAATTTTGCAGGTATCATTGAAACAACACTTTTCCTAACTATCATTTCTGCCTTAAACACAGCTATGCCATCAAAAAGTATCTATGTTTTGCAGAAATCCAAACCCTAACCCTAGCTCTGGGTTTGCAAGTTAGGGTTAGGGTTCAGAATTTCCTCCAAGAATTAATGCAACCCTTTTCACTCAATTGAGGGTAAAATATACTTTCTCATAAGCAAAATATTGGTCACAAATGGTTAAGCAAGCCCATCAAACTAATGAGAACGTACCAACTAGAGTAAAATTCTATATTTGGACAAGTATTCTACTTTTGGAGATGTTTGTTTTGGAAGGTGATCTCAATGAGCTTGGTTTCAGGCTTAACTGGTGTAAGAATCAACAAAACCCCAAGAATCTGGGCTTTATTTGATAATATGCATGTGCACTCAATGCCAGAGGTAAGATTTTGACAGGTATTTTAAGCTTTTTTCAAACCTTTGCCTTAGTGCACTTTCGGCAAAATTCAAATTTTAAGCAATGCAGGGCAGCTAAAAATGGAAGAAAATAATTCTGCAGATATCACTGAAACAACAATTGTCCTAAATATCATTTCTGCCCTAAAACACAGCTATGCTATCAAAAAGTATCTATGTTTTGCAGAAATCCTAACCCTAACCCTAGCTCTGGGTTTGCAAGTTAGGGTTAGGGTTCAGAATTTCCTCCAAGAATTAATGCAACCCTTTTCACTCAATTGAGGGCAAAATATACTTTCTCATAAGCAAAATCTTGGTCACAAATGCTTAAGCAAGCCCATCAAACTAATGAGAACGTACCAACAACAGTAAAATTCTATATTTGGACAAGTATTCTACTTTTGGAGATGTTTGTTTTGGAAGGTGATCTCAATGAGCTTGGTTTCAAGCTTAACTGGTGTAAGAATCACCAAAACCCTAACAATCTGGGCTTTATTTGATAATATGCATGTGCACTCAATGAAAGAGGTAAGATTTTGAAAGGTATTTTAAGCTTTTTTCAAACCTTTGCCTTAGTGCACTTTCGGCAAAATTCCAATTTTAAGCAATGCAGTGCAGCTAAAAATTGAAGAAAACAATTTTGCAGATATCATTGAAACAACACTTTTCCTAACTATCATTTCTGCCTTAAACACAGCTATGCCATCAAAAAGTATCTATGTTTTGCAGGAACCCTAACCCTAACCCTAGCTCTGGGTTTGCAAGTTAGGGTTAGGGTTCAGAATTTCCTCCAAGAATTAATGCAACCCTTTTCACTCATTTGAGGGCAAAATATACTTTCTCATAAGCAAAATATTGGTCACAAATGGTTAAGCAAGCCCATTAAACTAATGAGAACGTTCCAACAAGAGTAAACTTCTATATTTGGACAAGTATTCTACTTTTGGAGATGTTGTTTTGGAAGGTGATCTCAATGAGCTTGGTTTCAGGCTTAACTGGTGTAAGAATCACCAAAACCACAAGAATCTGGGCTTTATTTGATAATATGCATGTGCACTCAATGCCAGAGGTAAGATTTTGACAGGTATTTTAAGCTTTTTTCAAACCTTTGCCTTAGAGCATTGTAGGCACAATTCCAATTTTAAGCAATGCAGGGCAGCTAAAAATGGAAGAAAATAATTCTGCAGATATCACTGAAACAACAATTGTCCTAAATATCATTTCTGCCCTAAATCACAGCTGTGCCATCAAAAAGTATCTATGTTTTGCAGGAATCCTAACCCTAACCCTAGCTCTGGGTTTGCAAGTTAGGGTTAGGGTTTAGAATTTCCTCCAAGAATTAATGCAACCCTTTTCACTCAATTGAGGCCAAATATACGTTCCCAGAAGCAAAATATTGGTCACAAATGGTTAAGCAAGCCCATCAAACTAATGAGAACGTACCAACAAGAGTAAAATTCTATATTTGGACAAGTATTCTACTTTTGGAGATGTTGTTTTGGAAGGTGATCTCAATGAGCTTGGTTTCAAGCTTAACTGGTGTAAGAATCACCAAAACCCCAAGAATCTGGGCTTTATTTGATAATATGCATGTGCACTCAATGCCAGAGGTAAGATTTTGAAAGGTAATTTAAGCTTTTTTCAAACCTTTGACTTAGTGCATTTTAGGCACAATTCCAATTTTAAGCAATGCAGTGCAGCTAAAAATGGAAGAAAATAATTCTGCAGATATCACTGAAACAACAATTGTCCTAAATATCATTTCTGCCCTAAAACACAGCTATGCCATCAAACAGTACCTATGTTTTGCAGGAATCCTAACTCTAACCCTAGCTCTGGGTTTGCAAGTTAGGGTTAGGGTTCAGAATTTCCTCCAAGAATTAATGAAACCCTTTCCACTCAATTGGCAAAATATACTTTCCCATAAGCAAAATATTGGTCACAAATGGTTAAGCAAGCCCATCAAACTAATGATAACGTACCAACAAGAGTAAAATTCTATATTTGGACAAGTATTCTACTTTTGGAGATGTTTGTGTTGGAAGGTGATCTCAATGAGCTTGGTTTCAGGCTTAACTGGGGTAAGAATCACCAAAACCCCAAGTATCTGGGCTTGATTTGATAATATGCATGTGCACTCAATGCCAGAGGTAAGATTTTGACAGGTATTTTAAGCAGTTTTCAAACCTTTGCCTTAGTGCACTTTCGGCAAAATTCCAATTTTAAGCAATGCAGGGCAGCTAAAAATGGAAGAAAATAATTCTGCAGATATCACTGAAACAACAATTGTCCTAAATATCATTTCTGCCCTAAAACACAGCTATGCCATCAAAAAGTATCTATGTTTTGCAGGAATCCTAACCCTAACCCTAGCTCTGGGTTTGCAAGTTAGGGTTAGGGTTCAGAATTTCTTCCAAGAATTAATGCAACCCTTTTCACTCAATTGAGGGCAAAATATACATTCCCAGAAGCAAAATATTGGTCACAAATGGTTAGGTAAGCCCATCAAACTAATGATAACGTACCAACAAGAGTAAACTTCTATATTTGGACAAGTATTCTACTTTTGGAGATGTTGTTTTGGAAGGTTATCTCAATGAGCTTGGTTTCAAGCTTAACTGGTGTAAGAATCACCAAAACCCCAACAATCTGGGCTTTATTTTATAATATGCATGTGCACTCAATGCCAGAGGTAAGATTTTGACAGGTATTTTAAGCTTTTTTCAAACCTTTGCCTTAGTGCACTTTCGGCAAAATTCCAATTTTAAGCAATGCAGTGCAGCTAAAAATTGAAGAAAACAATTTTGCAGGTATCATTGAAACAACACTTTTCCTAACTATCATTTCTGCCTTAAACACAGCTATGCCATCAAAAAGTATCTATGTTTTGCAGAAATCCAAACCCTAACCCTAGCTCTGGGTTTGCAAGTTAGGGTTAGGGTTCAGAATTTCCTCCAAGAATTAATGCAACCCTTTTCACTCAATTGAGGGTAAAATATACTTTCTCATAAGCAAAATATTGGTCACAAATGGTTAAGCAAGCCCATCAAACTAATGAGAACGTACCAACAAGAGTAAAATTCTATATTTGGACAAGTATTCTACTTTTGGAGATGTTTGTTTTGGAAGGTGATCTCAATGAGCTTGGTTTCAGGCTTAACTGGTGTAAGAATCAACAAAACCCCAAGAATCTGGGCTTTATTTGATAATATGCATGTGCACTCAATGCCAGAGGTAAGATTTTGACAGGTATTTTAAGCTTTTTTCAAACCTTTGCCTTAGTGCACTTTCGGCAAAATTCAAATTTTAAGCAATGCAGGGCAGCTAAAAATGGAAGAAAATAATTCTGCAGATATCACTGAAACAACAATTGTCCTAAATATCATTTCTGCCCTAAAACACAGCTATGCTATCAAAAAGTATCTATGTTTTGCAGAAATCCTAACCCTAACCCTAGCTCTGGGTTTGCAAGTTAGGGTTAGGGTTCAGAATTTCCTCCAAGAATTAATGCAACCCTTTTCACTCAATTGAGGGCAAAATATACTTTCTCATAAGCAAAATCTTGGTCACAAATGCTTAAGCAAGCCCATCAAACTAATGAGAACGTACCAACAACAGTAAAATTCTATATTTGGACAAGTATTCTACTTTTGGAGATGTTTGTTTTGGAAGGTGATCTCAATGAGCTTGGTTTCAAGCTTAACTGGTGTAAGAATCACCAAAACCCCAAGAATCTGGGCTTTATTTGATAATATGCATGTGCACTCAATGCCAGAGGTAAGATTTTGAAAGGTAATTTAAGCTTTTTTCAAACCTTTGACTTAGTGCATTTTAGGCACAATTCCAATTTTAAGCAATGCAGTGCAGCTAAAAATGGAAGAAAATAATTCTGCAGATATCACTGAAACAACAATTGTCCTAAATATCATTTCTGCCCTAAAACACAGCTATGCCATCAAACAGTACCTATGTTTTGCAGGAATCCTAACTCTAACCCTAGCTCTGGGTTTGCAAGTTAGGGTTAGGGTTCAGAATTTCCTCCAAGAATTAATGAAACCCTTTCCACTCAATTGGCAAAATATACTTTCCCATAAGCAAAATATTGGTCACAAATGGTTAAGCAAGCCCATCAAACTAATGATAACGTACCAACAAGAGTAAAATTCTATATTTGGACAAGTATTCTACTTTTGGAGATGTTTGTGTTGGAAGGTGATCTCAATGAGCTTGGTTTCAGGCTTAACTGGGGTAAGAATCACCAAAACCCCAAGTATCTGGGCTTGATTTGATAATATGCATGTGCACTCAATGCCAGAGGTAAGATTTTGACAGGTATTTTAAGCAGTTTTCAAACCTTTGCCTTAGTGCACTTTCGGCAAAATTCCAATTTTAAGCAATGCAGGGCAGCTAAAAATGGAAGAAAATAATTCTGCAGATATCACTGAAACAACAATTGTCCTAAATATCATTTCTGCCCTAAAACACAGCTATGCCATCAAAAAGTATCTATGTTTTGCAGGAATCCTAACCCTAACCCTAGCTCTGGGTTTGCAAGTTAGGGTTAGGGTTCAGAATTTCTTCCAAGAATTAATGCAACCCTTTTCACTCAATTGAGGGCAAAATATACATTCCCAGAAGCAAAATATTGGTCACAAATGGTTAGGTAAGCCCATCAAACTAATGATAACGTACCAACAAGAGTAAACTTCTATATTTGGACAAGTATTCTACTTTTGGAGATGTTGTTTTGGAAGGTTATCTCAATGAGCTTGGTTTCAAGCTTAACTGGTGTAAGAATCACCAAAACCCCAACAATCTGGGCTTTATTTTATAATATGCATGTGCACTCAATGCCAGAGGTAAGATTTTGACAGGTATTTTAAGCTTTTTTCAAACCTTTGCCTTAGTGCACTTTCGGCAAAATTCCAATTTTAAGCAATGCAGTGCAGCTAAAAATTGAAGAAAACAATTTTGCAGGTATCATTGAAACAACACTTTTCCTAACTATCATTTCTGCCTTAAACACAGCTATGCCATCAAAAAGTATCTATGTTTTGCAGAAATCCAAACCCTAACCCTAGCTCTGGGTTTGCAAGTTAGGGTTAGGGTTCAGAATTTCCTCCAAGAATTAATGCAACCCTTTTCACTCAATTGAGGGTAAAATATACTTTCTCATAAGCAAAATATTGGTCACAAATGGTTAAGCAAGCCCATCAAACTAATGAGAACGTACCAACAAGAGTAAAATTCTATATTTGGACAAGTATTCTACTTTTGGAGATGTTTGTTTTGGAAGGTGATCTCAATGAGCTTGGTTTCAGGCTTAACTGGTGTAAGAATCAACAAAACCCCAAGAATCTGGGCTTTATTTGATAATATGCATGTGCACTCAATGCCAGAGGTAAGATTTTGACAGGTATTTTAAGCTTTTTTCAAACCTTTGCCTTAGTGCACTTTCGGCAAAATTCAAATTTTAAGCAATGCAGGGCAGCTAAAAATGGAAGAAAATAATTCTGCAGATATCACTGAAACAACAATTGTCCTAAATATCATTTCTGCCCTAAAACACAGCTATGCTATCAAAAAGTATCTATGTTTTGCAGAAATCCTAACCCTAACCCTAGCTCTGGGTTTGCAAGTTAGGGTTAGGGTTCAGAATTTCCTCCAAGAATTAATGCAACCCTTTTCACTCAATTGAGGGCAAAATATACTTTCTCATAAGCAAAATCTTGGTCACAAATGCTTAAGCAAGCCCATCAAACTAATGAGAACGTACCAACAACAGTAAAATTCTATATTTGGACAAGTATTCTACTTTTGGAGATGTTTGTTTTGGAAGGTGATCTCAATGAGCTTGGTTTCAAGCTTAACTGGTGTAAGAATCACCAAAACCCTAACAATCTGGGCTTTATTTGATAATATGCATGTGCACTCAATGAAAGAGGTAAGATTTTGAAAGGTATTTTAAGCTTTTTTCAAACCTTTGCCTTAGTGCACTTTCGGCAAAATTCCAATTTTAAGCAATGCAGTGCAGCTAAAAATTGAAGAAAACAATTTTGCAGATATCATTGAAACAACACTTTTCCTAACTATCATTTCTGCCTTAAACACAGCTATGCCATCAAAAAGTATCTATGTTTTGCAGGAACCCTAACCCTAACCCTAGCTCTGGGTTTGCAAGTTAGGGTTAGGGTTCAGAATTTCCTCCAAGAATTAATGCAACCCTTTTCACTCAATTGAGGGCAAAATATACTTTCTCATAAGCAAAATATTGGTCACAAATGGTTAAGCAAGCCCATTAAACTAATGAGAACGTTCCAACAAGAGTAAACTTCTATATTTGGACAAGTATTCTACTTTTGGAGATGTTGTTTTGGAAGGTGATCTCAATGAGCTTGGTTTCAGGCTTAACTGGTGTAAGAATCACCAAAACCACAAGAATCTGGGCTTTATTTGATAATATGCATGTGCACTCAATGCCAGAGGTAAGATTTTGACAGGTATTTTAAGCTTTTTTCAAACCTTTGCCTTAGTGCATTTTAGGCACAATTCCAATTTTAAGCAATGCAGTGCAGCTAAAAATGGAAGTAAATAATTCTGCAGATATCACTGAAACAACAATTGTCCTAAATATCATTTCTGCCCTAAAACACAGCTATGCCATCAAAAAGTATCTATGTTTTGCAGGAATCCTAACCCTAACCCTAGCTCTGGGTTTGCAAGTTAGGGTTAGGGTTCAGAATTTCCTCCAAGAATTAATGCAACCCTTTTCACTCAATTGAGGGCAAAATATACTTTCTCATAAACAAAATATTGGTCACAAATGGTTAAGCAAGCCCATCAAACTAATGAGAACGTACCAACAAGAGTAAAATTCTATATTTGGACAAGAATTCTACTTTTGGAGATGTTGTTTTGGAAGGTGATCTCAATGAGCTTGGTTTCAGGCTTAACTGGGGTAAGAATCACCAAAATCCCAAGTATATGGGCTTTATTTGATAATATGCATGTGCACTCAATGCCAGAGGTAAGATTTTGACAGGTATTTTAAGCAGTTTCCAAACCTTTGCCTTAATGCACTTTCGGCAAAATTCCAATTTTAAGCAATGCAGTGCAGCTAAAAATGGAAGAAAATAATTCTGCAGATATCACTGAAAAAACAATTGTCCTAAATATCATTTCTGCCCTAAAACACAGCTATGCCATCGAAAAGTATCTATGTTTTGCAGGAATCCTAACCCTAACCCTAGCTCTGGGTTTGCAAGTTAGGGTTAGGGTTCAGAATTTCCTCCAAGAATTAATGCAACCCTTTTCACTCAATTGAGGGCAAAATATACTTTCTCATAAACAAAATATTGGTCACAAATGGTTAAGCAAGCCCATCAAACTAATGAGAACGTACCAACAAGAGTAAAATTCTATATTTGGACAAGAATTCTACTTTTGGAGATGTTGTTTTGGAAGGTGATCTCAATGAGCTTGGTTTCAGGCTTAACTGGGGTAAGAATCACCAAAATCCCAAGTATATGGGCTTTATTTGATAATATGCATGTGCACTCAATGCCAGAGGTAAGATTTTGACAGGTATTTTAAGCTTTTTTCAAACCTTTGCCTTAGTGCATTGTAGGCACAATTCCAATTTTAAGCAATGCAGTGCAGCTAAAAATGGAAGAAAATAATTCTGCAGATATCACTGAAACAACAATTGTCATAAATATCATTTCTGCCCTAAAACACAGCTATGCCATCAAAAAGTATCTATGTTTTGCAGGAATCCTAACCCTAACCCTAGCTCTGAGTTTGCAAGTTAGGGTTAGGGTTCAGAATTTCCTCCAAGAATTAATGCAACCCTTTTCACTCAATTGAGGGCAAAATATACTTTCTCATAAGCAAAATATTGGTCACAAATGGTTAAGCAAGCCCATCAAACTAATGAGAACGTTCCAACAAGAGTAAACTTCTATATTTGGACAAGTATTCTACTTTTGGAGATTTTGTTTTGGAAGGTGATCTCAATGAGCTTGGTTTCAGGCTTAACTGGTGTAAGAATCACCAAAACCCCAAGAATCTGGGCTTTATTTGATAATATGCATGTGCACTCCATGCCAGAGGTAAGATTTTGACAGGTATTTTAAGCAGTTTTCAAACCTTTGCCTTAGTGCACTTTCGGCAAAATTCCAATTTTAAGCAATGCAGGGCAGCTAAAAATGGAAGAAAATAATTCTGCACATATCACTGAAACAACAATTGTCCTAAATATCATTTCTGCCCTAAAACACAGCTATGCCATCGAAAAGTATCTATGTTTTGCAGGAATCCTAACCCTAACCCTAGCTCTGAGTTTGCAAGTTAGGGTTAGGGTTCAGAATTTCCTCCAAGAATTAATGCAACCCTTTTCACTCAATTGAGGGCAAAATATACTTTCTCATAAGCAAAATATTGGTCACAAATGGTTAAGCAAGCCCATCAAACTAATGAGAACGTTCCAACAAGAGTAAACTTCTATATTTGGACAAGTATTCTACTTTTGGAGATTTTGTTTTGGAAGGTGATCTCAATGAGCTTGGTTTCAGGCTTAACTGGTGTAAGAATCACCAAAACCCCAAGAATCTGGGCTTTATTTGATAATATGCATGTGCACTCAATGCCAGAGGTAAGATTTTGACAGGTATTTTAAGCTTTTTTCAAACCTTTGCCTTAGTGCATTTTAGGCACAATTCCAATTTTAAGCAATGCAGTGCAGCTAAAAATGGAAGTAAATAATTCTGCAGATATCACTGAAACAACAATTGTCCTAAATATCATTTCTGCCCTAAAACACAGCTATGCCATCAAAAAGTATCTATGTTTTGCAGGAATCCTAACCCTAACCCTAGCTCTGAGTTTGCAAGTTGGGGTTAGGGTTCAGAATTTCCTCCAAGAATTAATGCAACCCTTTTCACTCAATTGAGGGCAAAATATACTTTCTCATAAGCAAAATATTGGTCACAAATGGTTAAGCAAGCCCATCAAACTAATGAGAACGTTCCAACAAGAGTAAACTTCTATATTTGGACAAGTATTCTACTTTTGGAGATTTTGTTTTGGAAGGTGATCTCAATGAGCTTGGTTTCAGGCTTAACTGGTGTAAGAATCACCAAAACCCCAAGAATCTGGGCTTTATTTGATAATATGCATGTGCACTCAATGCCAGAGGTAAGATTTTGACAGGTATTTTAAGCTTTTTTCAAACCTTTGCCTTAGTGCATTTTAGGCACAATTCCAATTTTAAGCAATGCAGTGCAGCTAAAAATGGAAGAATATAATTCTGCAGATATCACTGAAACAACAATTGTCATAAATATCATTTCTGCCCTAAAACACAGCTATGCCATCAAAAAGTATCTATGTTTTGCTGGAATCCTAACCCTAACCCTAGCTCTGAGTTTGCAAGTTAGGGTTAGGGTTCAGAATTTCCTCCAAGAATTAATGCAACCCTTTTCACTCAATTGAGGGCAAAATATACTTTCTCATAAGCAAAATATTGGTCACAAATGGTTAAGCAAGCCCATCAAACTAATGAGAACGTTCCAACAAGAGTAAACTTCTATATTTGGACAAGTATTCTACTTTTGGAGATTTTGTTTTGGAAGGTGATCTCAATGAGCTTGGTTTCAGGCTTAACTGGTGTAAGAATCACCAAAACCCCAAGAATCTGGGCTTTATTTGATAATATGCATGTGCACTCAATGCCAGAGGTAAGATTTTGACAGGTATTTTAAGCTTTTTTCAAACCTTTGCCTTAGTGCATTTTAGGCACAATTCCAATTTTAAGCAATGCAGTGCAGCTAAAAATGGAAGTAAATAATTCTGCAGATATCACTGAAACAACAATTGTCCTAAATATCATTTCTGCCCTAAAACACAGCTATGCCATCAAAAAGTATCTATGTTTTGCAGGAATCTTAACCCTAAACCTAGCTCTGGGTTTGCAAGTTAGGGTTAGGGTTCAGAATTTCCTCCAAGAATTAATGCAACCCTTTTCACTCAATTGAGGGCAAAATATACTTTCTCATAAGCAAAATATTGGTCACAAATGGTTAAGCAAGCCCATCAAACTAATGAGAACGTTCCAACAAGAGTAAACTTCTATATTTGGACAAGTATTCTACTTTTGGAGATTTTGTTTTGGAAGGTGATCTCAATGAGCTTGGTTTCAGGCTTAACTGGTGTAAGAATCACCAAAACCCCAAGAATCTGGGCTTTATTTGATAATATGCATGTGCACTCAATGCCAGAGGTAAGATTTTGACAGGTATTTTAAGCAGTTTTCAAACCTTTGCCTTAGTGCACTTTCGGCAAAATTCCAATTTTAAGCAATGCAGGGCAGCTAAAAATGGAAGAAAATAATTCTGCAGATATCACTGAAACAACAATTGTCCTAAATATCATTTCTGCCCTAAAACACAGCTATGCCATCAAAAAGTATCTATGTTTTGCAGGAATCCTAACCCTAACCCTAGCTCTGAGTTTGCAAGTTAGGGTTAGGGTTCAGAATTTCCTCCAAGAATTAATGCAACCCTTTTCACTCAATTGAGGGCAAAATATACTTTCTCATAAGCAAAATATTGGTCACAAATGGTTAAGCAAGCCCATCAAACTAATGAGAACGTACCAACAAGAGTAAACTTCTATATTTGGACAAGTATTCTACTTTTGGAGATGTTGTTTTGGAAGGTGATCTCAATGAGCTTGGTTTCAGGCTTAACTGGGGTAAGAATCACCAAAACCCCAAGAATCTGGGCTTTATTTGATAATATGCATGTGCACTCCATGCCAGAGGTAAGATTTTGACAGGTATTTTAAGCAGTTTTCAAACCTTTGCCTTAGTGCACTTTCGGCAAAATTCCAATTTTAAGCAATGCAGGGCAGCTAAAAATGGAAGAAAATAATTCTGCACATATCACTGAAACAACAATTGTCCTAAATATCATTTCTGCCCTAAAACACAGCTATGCCATCAAAAAGTATCTATGTTTTGCAGGAATCCTAACCCTAACCCTAGCTCTGAGTTTGCAAGTTAGGGTTAGGGTTCAGAATTTCCTCCAAGAATTAATGCAACCCTTTTCACTCAATTGAGGGCAAAATATACTTTCTCATAAGCAAAATATTGGTCACAAATGGTTAAGCAAGCCCATCAAACTAATGAGAACGTTCCAACAAGAGTAAACTTCTATATTTGGACAAGTATTCTACTTTTGGAGATTTTGTTTTGGAAGTTGATCTCAATGAGCTTGGTTTCAGGCTTAACTGGTGTAAGAATCACCAAAACCACAAGAATCTGGGCTTTATTTGATAATATGCATGTGCACTCAATGCCAGAGGTAAGATTTTGACAGGTATTTTAAGCTTTTTTCAAACCTTTGCCTTAGTGCATTGTAGGCACAATTCCAATTTTAAGCAATGCAGTGCAGCTAAAAATGGAAGAAAATAATTCTGCAGATATCACTGAGACAACAATTGTCATAAATATCATTTCTGCCCTAAAACACAGCTATGCCATCAAAAAGTATCTATGTTTTGCAGGAATCCTAACCCTAACCCTAGCTCTGAGTTTGCAAGTTAAGGTTAGGGTTCAGAATTTCCTCCAAGAATTAATGCAACCCTTTTCACTCAATTGAGGGCAAAATATACTTTCTCATAAGCAAAATATTGGTCACAAATGGTTAAGCAAGCCCATCAAACTAATGAGAACGTTCCAACAAGAGTAAACTTCTATATTTGGACAAGTATTCTACTTTTGGAGATTTTGTTTTGGAAGGTGATCTCAATGAGCTTGGTTTCAGGCTTAACTGGTGTAAGAATCACCAAAACCCCAAGAATCTGGGCTTTATTTGATAATATGCATGTGCACTCAATGCCAGAGGTAAGATTTTGACAGGTATTTTAAGCAGTTTTCAAACCTTTGCCTTAGTGCACTTTCGGCAAAATTCCAATTTTAAGCAATGCAGGGCAGCTAAAAATGGAAGAAAATAATTCTGCAGATATCACTGAAACAACAATTGTCCTAAATATCATTTCTGCCCTAAAACACAGCTATGCCATCAAAAAGTATCTATGTTTTGCAGGAATCCTAACCCTAACCCTAGCTCTGAGTTTGCAAGTTAGGGTTAGGGTTCAGAATTTCCTCCAAGAATTAATGCAACCCTTTTCACTCATTGAGGGCAAAATATACTTTCTCATAAGCAAAATATTGGTCACAAATGGTTAAGCAAGCCCATCAAACTAATGAGAACGTTCCAACAAGAGTAAACTTCTATATTTGGACAAGTATTCTACTTTTGGAGATGTTGTTTTGGAAGGTGATCTCAATGAGCTTGGTTTCAGGCTTAACTGGGGTAAGAATCACCAAAACCCCAAGAATCTGGGCTTTATTTGATAATATGCATGTGCACTCCATGCCAGAGGTAAGATTTTGACAGGTATTTTAAGCAGTTTTCAAACCTTTGCCTTAGTGCACTTTTGGCAAAATTCCAATTTTAAGCAATGCAGGGCAGCTAAAAATGGAAGAAAATAATTCTGCACATATCACTGAAACAACAATTGTCCTAAATATCATTTCTGCCCTAAAACACAGCTATGCCATCAAAAAGTATCTATGTTTTGCAGGAATCCTAACCCTAACCCTAGCTCTGAGTTTGCAAGTTAGGGTTAGGGTTCAGAATTTCCTCCAAGAATTAATGCAACCCTTTTCACTCAATTGAGGGCAAAATATACTTTCTCATAAGCAAAATATTGGTCACAAATGGTTAAGCAAGCCCATCAAACTAATGAGAACGTTCCAACAAGAGTAAACTTCTATATTTGGACAAGTATTCTACTTTTGGAGATTTTGTTTTGGAAGTTGATCTCAATGAGCTTGGTTTCAGGCTTAACTGGTGTAAGAATCACCAAAACCACAAGAATCTGGGCTTTATTTGATAATATGCATGTGCACTCAATGCCAGAGGTAAGATTTTGACAGGTATTTTAAGCTTTTTTCAAACCTTTGCCTTAGTGCATTGTAGGCACAATTCCAATTTTAAGCAATGCAGTGCAGCTAAAAATGGAAGAAAATAATTCTGCAGATATCACTGAGACAACAATTGTCATAAATATCATTTCTGCCCTAAAACACAGCTATGCCATCAAAAAGTATCTATGTTTTGCAGGAATCCTAACCCTAACCCTAGCTCTGAGTTTGCAAGTTAAGGTTAGGGTTCAGAATTTCCTCCAAGAATTAATGCAACCCTTTTCACTCAATTGAGGGCAAAATATACTTTCTCATAAGCAAAATATTGGTCACAAATGGTTAAGCAAGCCCATTAAACTAATGAGAACGTTCCAACAAGAGTAAACTTCTATATTTGGACAAGTATTCTACTTTTGGAGATGTTGTTTTGGAAGGTGATCTCAATGAGCTTGGTTTCAGGCTTAACTGGTGTAAGAATCACCAAAACCACAAGAATCTGGGCTTTATTTGATAATATGCATGTGCACTCAATGCCAGAGGTAAGATTTTGACAGGTATTTTAAGCTTTTTTCAAACCTTTGCCTTAGTGCATTTTAGGCACAATTCCAATTTTAAGCAATGCAGTGCAGCTAAAAATGGAAGTAAATAATTCTGCAGATATCACTGAAACAACAATTGTCCTAAATATCATTTCTGCCCTAAAACACAGCTATGCCATCAAAAAGTATCTATGTTTTGCAGGAATCCTAACCCTAACCCTAGCTCTGAGTTTGCAAGTTAGGTTTAGGGTTCAGAATTTCCTCCAAGAATTAATGCAACCCTTTTCACTCAATTGAGGGCAAAATATACTTTCTCATAAGCAAAATATTGGTCACAAATGGTTAAGCAAGCCCATCAAACTAATGAGAACGTACCAACAAGAGTAAACTTCTATATTTGGACAAGTATTCTACTTTTGGAGATTTTGTTTTGGAAGGTGATCTCAATGAGCTTGGTTTCAGGCTTAACTGGTGTAAGAATCACCAAAACCCCAAGAATCTCGGCTTTATTTGATAATATGCATGTGCACTCAATGCCAGAGGTAAGATTTTGACAGGTATTTTAAGCTTTTTTCAAACCTTTGCCTTAGTGCATTGTAGACACAATTCCAATTTTAAGCAATGCAGTGCAGCTAAAAATGGAAGAAAATAATTCTGCAGATATCACTGAGACAACAATTGTCATAAATATCATTTCTGCCCTAAAACACAGCTATGCCATCAAAAAGTATCTATGTTTTGCAGGAATCCTAACCCTAACCCTAGCTCTGGGTTTGCAAGTTAGGGTTAGGGTTCAGAATTTCCTCCAAGAATTAATGCAACCCTTTTCACTCAATTGAGGGCAAAATATACTTTCTCATAAGCAAAATATTGGTCACAAATGGTTAAGCAAGCCCATCAAACTAATGAGAACGTACCAACAAGAGTAAAATTCTATATTTGGACAAGTATTCTACTTTTGGAGATGTTGTTTTGGAAGGTGATCTTAATGAGCTTGGTTTCAGGCTTAACTGGGGTAAGAATCACCAAAACCCCAAGAATCTGGGCTTTATTTGATAATATGCATGTGCACTCAATGCCAGAGGTAAGATTTTGACAGGTATTTTAAGCTTTTTTCAAACCTTTGCCTTAGTGCATTTTAGGCACAATTCCAATTTTAAGCAATGCAGTGCAGCTAAAAATGGAAGTAAATAATTCTGCAGATATCACTGAAACAACAATTGTCCTAAATATCATTTCTGCCCTAAAACACAGCTATGCCATCAAAAAGTATCTATGTTTTGCAGGAATCCTAACCCTAACCCTAGCTCTGAGTTTGCAAGTTAGGGTTAGGGTTCAGAATTTCCTCCAAGAATTAATGCAACCCTTTTCACTCAATTGAGGGCAAAATATACTTTCTCATAAGCAAAATATTGGTCACAAATGGTTAAGGAAGCCCATCAAACTAATGAGAACGTTCCAACAAGAGTAAACTTCTATATTTGGACAAGTATTCTACTTTTGGAGATTTTGTTTTGGAAGGTGATCTCAATGAGCTTGGTTTCAGGCTTAACTGGTGTAAGAATCACCAAAACCCCAAGAATCTGGGCTTTATTTGATAATATGCATGTGCACTCAATGCCAGAGGTAAGATTTTGACAGGTATTTTAAGCTTTTTTCAAACCTTTGCCTTAGTGCATTGTAGGCACAATTCCAATTTTAAGCAATGCAGTGCAGCTAAAAATGGAAGTAAATAATTCTGCAGATATCACTGAGACAACAATTGTCCTAAATATCATTTCTGCCCTAAAACACAGCTATGCCATCAAAAAGTATCTATGTTTTGCAGGAATCCTAACCCTAACCCTAGCTCTGGGTTTGCAAGTTAGGGTTAGGGTTCAGAATTTCCTCCAAGAATTAATGCAACCCTTTTCACTCAATTGAGGGCAAAATATACTTTCTCATAAACAAAATATTGGTCACAAATGGTTAAGCAAGCCCATCAAACTAATGAGAACGTACCAACAAGAGTAAAATTCTATATTTGGACAAGTATTCTACTTTTGGAGATGTTGTTTTGGAAGGTGATCTCAATGAGCTTGGTTTCAGGCTTAACTGGGGTAAGAATCACCAAAACCCCAAGAATCTGGGCTTTATTTGATAATATGCATGTGCACTCAATGCCAGAGGTAAGATTTTGACAGGTATTTTAAGCTTTTTTCAAACCTTTGCCTTAGTGCATTTTAGGCACAATTCCAATTTTAAGCAATGCAGTGCAGCTAAAAATGGAAGTAAATAATTCTGCAGATATCACTGAAACAACAATTGTCCTAAATATCATTTCTGCCCTAAAACACAGCTATGCCATCAAAAAGTATCTATGTTTTGCAGGAATCCTAACCCTAAACCTAGCTCTGGGTTTGCAAGTTAGGGTTAGGGTTCAGAATTTCCTCCAAGAATTAATGCAACCCTTTTCACTCAATTGAGGGCAAAATATACTTTCTCATAAACAAAATATTGGTCACAAATGGTTAAGCAAGCCCATCAAACTAATGAGAACGTACCAACAAGAGTAAAATTCTATATTTGGACAAGTATTCTACTTTTGGAGATGTTGTTTTGGAAGGTGATCTCAATGAGCTTGGTTTCAGGCTTAACTGGTGTAAGAATCACCAAAACCCCAAGAATCTGGGCTTTATTTGATAAAATGCATGTGCACTCAATGAAAGAGGTAAGATTTTGAAAGGTATTTTAAGCTTTTTTCAAACCTTTGCCTTAGTGCATTTTAGGCACAATTCCAATTTTAAGCAATGCAGTGCAGCTAAAAATGGAAGAAAATAATTCTGCAGATATCACTGAAACAACAATCGTCATAAATATCATTTCTGCCCTAAAACACAGCTATGCCATCGAAAAGTATCTATGTTTTGCAGGAATCCTAACCCTAACCCTAGCTCTGGGTTTGCAAGTTAGGGTTAGGGTTCAGAATTTCCTCCAAGAATTAATGCAACCCTTTTCACTCAATTGAGGGCAAAATATACTTTCTCATAAGCAAAATATTGGTCACAAATGGTTAAGCAAGCCCATTAAACTAATGAGAACGTTCCAACAAGAGTAAACTTCTATATTTGGACAAGTATTCTACTTTTGGAGATGTTGTTTTGGAAGGTGATCTCAATGAGCTTGGTTTCAGGCTTAACTGGGGTAAGATTCACCAAAACCCCAAGAATCTGGGCTTGATTTGATAATATGCATGTGCACTCAATGCCAGAGGTAAGATTTTGACAGGTATTTTAAGCAGTTTTCAAACCTTTGCCTTAGTGCACTTTCGGCAAAATTCCAATTTTAAGCAATGCAGGGCAGCTAAAAATGGAAGAAAATAATTCTGCAGATATCACTGAAACAACAATTGTCCTAAATATCATTTCTGCCCTAAAACACAGCTATGCCATCAAAAAGTATCTATGTTTTGCAGGAATCCTAACCCTAACCCTAGCTCTGAGTTTGCAAGTTAGGGTTAGGGTTCAGAATTTCCTCCAAGAATTAATGCAACCCTTTTCACTCATTGAGGGCAAAATATACTTTCTCATAAGCAAAATATTGGTCACAAATGGTTAAGCAAGCCCATCAAACTAATGAGAACGTTCCAACAAGAGTAAACTTCTATATTTGGACAAGTATTCTACTTTTGGAGATGTTGTTTTGGAAGGTGATCTCAATGAGCTTGGTTTCAGGCTTAACTGGGGTAAGAATCACCAAAACCCCAAGAATCTGGGCTTTATTTGATAATATGCATGTGCACTCCATGCCAGAGGTAAGATTTTGACAGGTATTTTAAGCAGTTTTCAAACCTTTGCCTTAGTGCACTTTCGGCAAAATTCCAATTTTAAGCAATGCAGGGCAGCTAAAAATGGAAGAAAATAATTCTGCACATATCACTGAAACAACAATTGTCCTAAATATCATTTCTGCCCTAAAACACAGCTATGCCATCAAAAAGTATCTATGTTTTGCAGGAATCCTAACCCTAACCCTAGCTCTGAGTTTGCAAGTTAGGGTTAGGGTTCAGAATTTCCTCCAAGAATTAATGCAACCCTTTTCACTCAATTGAGGGCAAAATATACTTTCTCATAAGCAAAATATTGGTCACAAATGGTTAAGCAAGCCCATCAAACTAATGAGAACGTTCCAACAAGAGTAAACTTCTATATTTGGACAAGTATTCTACTTTTGGAGATTTTGTTTTGGAAGTTGATCTCAATGAGCTTGGTTTCAGGCTTAACTGGTGTAAGAATCACCAAAACCACAAGAATCTGGGCTTTATTTGATAATATGCATGTGCACTCAATGCCAGAGGTAAGATTTTGACAGGTATTTTAAGCTTTTTTCAAACCTTTGCCTTAGTGCATTGTAGGCACAATTCCAATTTTAAGCAATGCAGTGCAGCTAAAAATGGAAGAAAATAATTCTGCAGATATCACTGAGACAACAATTGTCATAAATATCATTTCTGCCCTAAAACACAGCTATGCCATCAAAAAGTATCTATGTTTTGCAGGAATCCTAACCCTAACCCTAGCTCTGAGTTTGCAAGTTAAGGTTAGGGTTCAGAATTTCCTCCAAGAATTAATGCAACCCTTTTCACTCAATTGAGGGCAAAATATACTTTCTCATAAGCAAAATATTGGTCACAAATGGTTAAGCAAGCCCATTAAACTAATGAGAACGTTCCAACAAGAGTAAACTTCTATATTTGGACAAGTATTCTACTTTTGGAGATGTTGTTTTGGAAGGTGATCTCAATGAGCTTGGTTTCAGGCTTAACTGGTGTAAGAATCACCAAAACCACAAGAATCTGGGCTTTATTTGATAATATGCATGTGCACTCAATGCCAGAGGTAAGATTTTGACAGGTATTTTAAGCTTTTTTCAAACCTTTGCCTTAGTGCATTTTAGGCACAATTCCAATTTTAAGCAATGCAGTGCAGCTAAAAATGGAAGTAAATAATTCTGCAGATATCACTGAAACAACAATTGTCCTAAATATCATTTCTGCCCTAAAACACAGCTATGCCATCAAAAAGTATCTATGTTTTGCAGGAATCCTAACCCTAACCCTAGCTCTGAGTTTGCAAGTTAGGTTTAGGGTTCAGAATTTCCTCCAAGAATTAATGCAACCCTTTTCACTCAATTGAGGGCAAAATATACTTTCTCATAAGCAAAATATTGGTCACAAATGGTTAAGCAAGCCCATCAAACTAATGAGAACGTACCAACAAGAGTAAACTTCTATATTTGGACAAGTATTCTACTTTTGGAGATTTTGTTTTGGAAGGTGATCTCAATGAGCTTGGTTTCAGGCTTAACTGGTGTAAGAATCACCAAAACCCCAAGAATCTCGGCTTTATTTGATAATATGCATGTGCACTCAATGCCAGAGGTAAGATTTTGACAGGTATTTTAAGCTTTTTTCAAACCTTTGCCTTAGTGCATTGTAGACACAATTCCAATTTTAAGCAATGCAGTGCAGCTAAAAATGGAAGAAAATAATTCTGCAGATATCACTGAGACAACAATTGTCATAAATATCATTTCTGCCCTAAAACACAGCTATGCCATCAAAAAGTATCTATGTTTTGCAGGAATCCTAACCCTAACCCTAGCTCTGGGTTTGCAAGTTAGGGTTAGGGTTCAGAATTTCCTCCAAGAATTAATGCAACCCTTTTCACTCAATTGAGGGCAAAATATACTTTCTCATAAGCAAAATATTGGTCACAAATGGTTAAGCAAGCCCATCAAACTAATGAGAACGTACCAACAAGAGTAAAATTCTATATTTGGACAAGTATTCTACTTTTGGAGATGTTGTTTTGGAAGGTGATCTTAATGAGCTTGGTTTCAGGCTTAACTGGGGTAAGAATCACCAAAACCCCAAGAATCTGGGCTTTATTTGATAATATGCATGTGCACTCAATGCCAGAGGTAAGATTTTGACAGGTATTTTAAGCTTTTTTCAAACCTTTGCCTTAGTGCATTTTAGGCACAATTCCAATTTTAAGCAATGCAGTGCAGCTAAAAATGGAAGTAAATAATTCTGCAGATATCACTGAAACAACAATTGTCCTAAATATCATTTCTGCCCTAAAACACAGCTATGCCATCAAAAAGTATCTATGTTTTGCAGGAATCCTAACCCTAACCCTAGCTCTGAGTTTGCAAGTTAGGGTTAGGGTTCAGAATTTCCTCCAAGAATTAATGCAACCCTTTTCACTCAATTGAGGGCAAAATATACTTTCTCATAAGCAAAATATTGGTCACAAATGGTTAAGGAAGCCCATCAAACTAATGAGAACGTTCCAACAAGAGTAAACTTCTATATTTGGACAAGTATTCTACTTTTGGAGATTTTGTTTTGGAAGGTGATCTCAATGAGCTTGGTTTCAGGCTTAACTGGTGTAAGAATCACCAAAACCCCAAGAATCTGGGCTTTATTTGATAATATGCATGTGCACTCAATGCCAGAGGTAAGATTTTGACAGGTATTTTAAGCTTTTTTCAAACCTTTGCCTTAGTGCATTGTAGGCACAATTCCAATTTTAAGCAATGCAGTGCAGCTAAAAATGGAAGTAAATAATTCTGCAGATATCACTGAGACAACAATTGTCCTAAATATCATTTCTGCCCTAAAACACAGCTATGCCATCAAAAAGTATCTATGTTTTGCAGGAATCCTAACCCTAACCCTAGCTCTGGGTTTGCAAGTTAGGGTTAGGGTTCAGAATTTCCTCCAAGAATTAATGCAACCCTTTTCACTCAATTGAGGGCAAAATATACTTTCTCATAAACAAAATATTGGTCACAAATGGTTAAGCAAGCCCATCAAACTAATGAGAACGTACCAACAAGAGTAAAATTCTATATTTGGACAAGTATTCTACTTTTGGAGATGTTGTTTTGGAAGGTGATCTCAATGAGCTTGGTTTCAGGCTTAACTGGGGTAAGAATCACCAAAACCCCAAGAATCTGGGCTTTATTTGATAATATGCATGTGCACTCAATGCCAGAGGTAAGATTTTGACAGGTATTTTAAGCTTTTTTCAAACCTTTGCCTTAGTGCATTTTAGGCACAATTCCAATTTTAAGCAATGCAGTGCAGCTAAAAATGGAAGTAAATAATTCTGCAGATATCACTGAAACAACAATTGTCCTAAATATCATTTCTGCCCTAAAACACAGCTATGCCATCAAAAAGTATCTATGTTTTGCAGGAATCCTAACCCTAAACCTAGCTCTGGGTTTGCAAGTTAGGGTTAGGGTTCAGAATTTCCTCCAAGAATTAATGCAACCCTTTTCACTCAATTGAGGGCAAAATATACTTTCTCATAAACAAAATATTGGTCACAAATGGTTAAGCAAGCCCATCAAACTAATGAGAACGTACCAACAAGAGTAAAATTCTATATTTGGACAAGTATTCTACTTTTGGAGATGTTGTTTTGGAAGGTGATCTCAATGAGCTTGGTTTCAGGCTTAACTGGTGTAAGAATCACCAAAACCCCAAGAATCTGGGCTTTATTTGATAAAATGCATGTGCACTCAATGAAAGAGGTAAGATTTTGAAAGGTATTTTAAGCTTTTTTCAAACCTTTGCCTTAGTGCATTTTAGGCACAATTCCAATTTTAAGCAATGCAGTGCAGCTAAAAATGGAAGAAAATAATTCTGCAGATATCACTGAAACAACAATCGTCATAAATATCATTTCTGCCCTAAAACACAGCTATGCCATCGAAAAGTATCTATGTTTTGCAGGAATCCTAACCCTAACCCTAGCTCTGGGTTTGCAAGTTAGGGTTAGGGTTCAGAATTTCCTCCAAGAATTAATGCAACCCTTTTCACTCAATTGAGGGCAAAATATACTTTCTCATAAGCAAAATATTGGTCACAAATGGTTAAGCAAGCCCATTAAACTAATGAGAACGTTCCAACAAGAGTAAACTTCTATATTTGGACAAGTATTCTACTTTTGGAGATGTTGTTTTGGAAGGTGATCTCAATGAGCTTGGTTTCAGGCTTAACTGGGGTAAGATTCACCAAAACCCCAAGAATCTGGGCTTGATTTGATAATATGCATGTGCACTCAATGCCAGAGGTAAGATTTTGACAGGTATTTTAAGCAGTTTCCAAACCTTTGCCTTAATGCACTTTCGGCAAAATTCCAATTTTAAGCAATGCAGTGCAGCTAAAAATGGAAGAAAATAATTCTGCAGATATCACTGAAAAAACAATTGTCCTAAATATCATTTCTGCCCTAAAACATAGCTATGCCATCAAAAAGTATCTATGTTTTGCAGGAATCCTAACCCTAACCCTAGCTCTGGGTTTGCAAGTTAGGGTTAGGGTTCAGAATTTCCTCCAAGAATTAATGCAACCCTTTTCACTCAATTGAGGGCAAAATATACTTTCTCATAAACAAAATATTGGTCACAAATGGTTAAGCAAGCCCATCAAACTAATGAGAACTTACCAACAAGAGTAAAATTCTATATTTGGACAAGTATTCTACTTTTGGAGATGTTGTTTTGGAAGGTGATCTCAATGAGCTTGGTTTCAGGCTTAACTGGGGTAAGAATCACCAAAATCCCAAGTATATGGGCTTTATTTGATAATATGCATGTGCACTCAATGCCAGAGGTAAGATTTTGACAGGTATTTTAAGCAGTTTCCAAACCTTTGCCTTAATGCACTTTCGGCAAAATTCCAATTTTAAGCAATGCAGGGCAGCTAAAAATGGAAGAAAATAATTCTGCAGATATCACTGAAACAACAATTGTCCTAAATATCATTTCTGCCCTAAAACACAACTATGTCATCGAAAAGTATCTATGTTTTGCAGGAATGCTAACCCTAACCCTAGCTCTGGGTTTGCAAGTTAGGGTTAGGGTTCAGAATTTCCTCCAAGAATTAATGCAACCCTTTTCACTCAATTGAGGGCAAAATATACTTTCTCATAAGCAAAATATTGGTCACAAATGGTTAAGAAAGCCCATTTAACTAATGAGAAGGTTCCAACAAGAGTAAACTTCTATATTTGGACAAGTATTCTACTTTTGGAGATGTTGTTTTGGAAGGTGATCTCAATGAGCTTGGTTTCAGGCTTAACTGGTGTAAGAATCACCAAAACCCCAAGAATCTGGGCTTTATTTGATAATATGCATGTGCACTCAATGCCAGAGGTAAGATTTTGACAGGTATTTTAAGCTTTTTTCAAACCTTTGCCTTAGTGCATTGTAGGCACAATTCCAATTTTAAGCAATGCAGTGCAGCTAAAAATGGAAGAAAATAATTCTGCAGATATCACTGAGACAACAATTGTCATAAATATCATTTCTGCCCTAAAACACAGCTATGCCATCAAAAAGTATCTATGTTTTGCAGGAATCCTAACCCTAACCCTAGCTCTGAGTTTGCAAGTTAAGGTTAGGGTTCAGAATTTCCTCCAAGAATTAATGCAACCCTTTTCACTCAATTGAGGGCAAAATATACTTTCTCATAAGCAAAATATTGGTCACAAATGGTTAAGCAAGCCCATTAAACTAATGAGAACGTTCCAACAAGAGTAAACTTCTATATTTGGACAAGTATTCTACTTTTGGAGATGTTGTTTTGGAAGGTGATCTCAATGAGCTTGGTTTCAGGCTTAACTGGTGTAAGAATCACCAAAACCACAAGAATCTGGGCTTTATTTGATAATATGCATGTGCACTCAATGCCAGAGGTAAGATTTTGACAGGTATTTTAAGCTTTTTTCAAACCTTTGCCTTAGTGCATTGTAGGCACAATTCCAATTTTAAGCAATGCAGTGCAGCTAAAAATGGAAGAAAATAATTCTGCAGATATCACTGAGACAACAATTGTCATAAATATCATTTCTGCCCTAAAACACAGCTATGCCATCAAAAAGTATCTATGTTTTGCAGGAATCCTAACCCTAACCCTAGCTCTGGGTTTGCAAGTTAGGGTTAGGGTTCAGAATTTCCTCCAAGAATTAATGCAACCCTTTTCACTCAATTGAGGGCAAAATATACTTTCTCATAAGCAAAATATTGGTCACAAATGGTTAAGCAAGCCCATCAAACTAATGAGAACGTACCAACAAGAGTAAAATTCTATATTTGGACAAGTATTCTACTTTTGGAGATGTTGTTTTGGAAGGTGATCTTAATGAGCTTGGTTTCAGGCTTAACTGGGGTAAGAATCACCAAAACCCCAAGAATCTGGGCTTTATTTGATAATATGCATGTGCACTCAATGCCAGAGGTAAGATTTTGACAGGTATTTTAAGCTTTTTTCAAACCTTTGCCTTAGTGCATTTTAGGCACAATTCCAATTTTAAGCAATGCAGTGCAGCTAAAAATGGAAGTAAATAATTCTGCAGATATCACTGAAACAACAATTGTCCTAAATATCATTTCTGCCCTAAAACACAGCTATGCCATCAAAAAGTATCTATGTTTTGCAGGAATCCTAACCCTAACCCTAGCTCTGAGTTTGCAAGTTAGGGTTAGGGTTCAGAATTTCCTCCAAGAATTAATGCAACCCTTTTCACTCAATTGAGGGCAAAATATACTTTCTCATAAGCAAAATATTGGTCACAAATGGTTAAGGAAGCCCATCAAACTAATGAGAACGTTCCAACAAGAGTAAACTTCTATATTTGGACAAGTATTCTACTTTTGGAGATTTTGTTTTGGAAGGTGATCTCAATGAGCTTGGTTTCAGGCTTAACTGGTGTAAGAATCACCAAAACCCCAAGAATCTGGGCTTTATTTGATAATATGCATGTGCACTCAATGCCAGAGGTAAGATTTTGACAGGTATTTTAAGCTTTTTTCAAACCTTTGCCTTAGTGCTTTGTAGGCACAAATCCAATTTTAAGCAATGCAGTGCAGCTAAAAATGGAAGAAAATAATTCTGCAGATATCACTGAGACAACAATTGTCATAAATATCATTTCTGCCCTAAAACACAGCTATGCCATCAAAAAGTATCTATGTTTTGCAGGAATCCTAACCCTAACCCTAGCTCTGGGTTTGCAAGTTAGGGTTAGGGTTCAGAATTTCCTCCAAGAATTAATGCAACCCTTTTCACTCAATTGAGGGCAAAATATACTTTCTCATAAACAAAATATTGGTCACAAATGGTTAAGCAAGCCCATCAAACTAATGAGAACGTACCAACAAGAGTAAAATTCTATATTTGGACAAGTATTCTACTTTTGGAGATGTTGTTTTGGAAGGTGATCTCAATGAGCTTGGTTTCAGGCTTAACTGGGGTAAGAATCACCAAAACCCCAAGAATCTGGGCTTTATTTGATAATATGCATGTGCACTCAATGCCAGAGGTAAGATTTTGACAGGTATTTTAAGCTTTTTTCAAACCTTTGCCTTAGTGCATTGTAGGCACAATTCCAATTTTAAGCAATGCAGTGCAGCTAAAAATGGAAGTAAATAATTCTGCAGATATCACTGAAACAACAATTGTCCTAAATATCATTTCTGCCCTAAAACACAGCTATGCCATCAAAAAGTATCTATGTTTTGCAGGAATCCTAACCCTAACCCTAGCTCTGAGTTTGCAAGTTAGGGTTAGGGTTCAGAATTTCCTCCAAGAATTAATGCAACCCTTTTCACTCAATTGAGGGCAAAATATACTTTCTCATAAGCAAAATATTGGTCACAAATGGTTAAGCAAGCCCATCAAACTAATGAGAACGTTCCAACAAGAGTAAACTTCTATATTTGGACAAGTATTCTACTTTTGGAGATTTTGTTTTGGAAGGTGATCTCAATGAGCTTGGTTTCAGGCTTAACTGGTGTAAGAATCACCAAAACCCCAAGAATCTGGGCTTTATTTGATAATATGCATGTGCACTCAATGCCAGAGGTAAGATTTTGACAGGTATTTTAAGCTTTTTTCAAACCTTTGCCTTAGTGCATTTTAGGCACAATTCCAATTTTAAGCAATGCAGTGCAGCTAAAAATGGAAGTAAATAATTCTGCAGATATCACTGAAACAACAATTGTCCTAAATATCATTTCTGCCCTAAAACACAGCTATGCCATCAAAAAGTATCTATGTTTTGCAGGAATCCTAACCCTAACCCTAGCTCTGGGTTTGCAAGTTAGGGTTAGGGTTCAGAATTTCCTCCAAGAATTAATGCAACCCTTTTCACTCAATTGAGGGCAAAATATACTTTCTCATAAACAAAATATTGGTCACAAATGGTTAAGCAAGCCCATCAAACTAATGAGAACGTACCAACAAGAGTAAAATTCTATATTTGGACAAGTATTCTACTTTTGGAGATTTTGTTTTGGAAGGTGATCTCAATGAGCTTGGTTTCAGGCTTAACTGGTGTAAGAATCACCAAAACCCCAAGAATCTGGGCTTTATTTGATAAAATGCATGTGCACTCAATGAAAGAGGTAAGATTTTGAAAGGTATTTTAAGCTTTTTTCAAACCTTTGCCTTAGTGCATTTTAGGCACAATTCCAATTTTAAGCAATGCAGTGCAGCTAAAAATGGAAGAAAATAATTCTGCAGATATCACTGAAACAACAATTGTCATAAATATCATTTCTGCCCTAAAACACAGCTATGCTATCGAAAAGTATCTATGTTTTGCAGGAATCCTAACCCTAACCCTAGCTCTGGGTTTGCAAGTTAGGGTTAGGGTTCAGAATTTCCTCCAAGAATTAATGCAACCCTTTTCACTCAATTGAGGGCAAAATATACTTTCTCATAAGCAAAATATTGGTCACAAATGGTTAAGCAAGCCCATTAAACTAATGAGAACGTTCCAACAAGAGTAAACTTCTATATTTGGACAAGTATTCTACTTTTGGAGATGTTGTTTTGGAAGGTGATCTCAATGAGCTTGGTTTCAGGCTTAACTGGGGTAAGATTCACCAAAACCCCAAGAATCATGCTTGATTTGATAATATGCATGTGCACTCAATGCCAGAGGTAAGATTTTGACAGGTATTTTAAGCAGTTTCCAAACCTTTGCCTTAATGCACTTTCGGCAAAATTCCAATTTTAAGCAATGCAGTGCAGCTAAAAATGGAAGAAAATAATTCTGCAGATATCACTGAAAAAACAATTGTCCTAAATATCATTTCTGCCCTAAAACATAGCTATGCCATCAAAAAGTATCTATGTTTTGCAGGAATCCTAACCCTAACCCTAGCTCTGGGTTTGCAAGTTAGGGTTAGGGTTCAGAATTTCCTCCAAGAATTAATGCAACCCTTTTCACTCAATTGAGGGCAAAATATACTTTCTCATAAACAAAATATTGGTCACAAATGGTTAAGCAAGCCCATCAAACTAATGAGAACTTACCAACAAGAGTAAAATTCTATATTTGGACAAGTATTCTACTTTTGGAGATGTTGTTTTGGAAGGTGATCTCAATGAGCTTGGTTTCAGGCTTAACTGGGGTAAGAATCACCAAAATCCCAAGTATATGGGCTTTATTTGATAATATGCATGTGCACTCAATGCCAGAGGTAAGATTTTGACAGGTATTTTAAGCAGTTTCCAAACCTTTGCCTTAATGCACTTTCGGCAAAATTCCAATTTTAAGCAATGCAGGGCAGCTAAAAATGGAAGAAAATAATTCTGCAGATATCACTGAAACAACAATTGTCCTAAATATCATTTCTGCCCTAAAACAGAACTATGTCATCGAAAAGTATCTATGTTTTGCAGGAATCCTAACCCTAACCCTAGCTCTGGGTTTGCAAGTTAGGGTTAGGGTTCAGAATTTCCTCCAAGAATTAATGCAACCCTTTTCACTCAATTGAGGGCAAAATATACTTTCTCATAAGCAAAATATTGGTCACAAATGGTTAAGAAAGCCCATTTAACTAATGAGAAGGTTCCAACAAGAGTAAACTTCTATATTTGGACAAGTATTCTACTTTTGGAGATGTTGTTTTGGAAGGTGATCTCAATGAGCTTGGTTTCAGGCTTAACTGGTGTAAGAATCACCAAAACCCCAAGAATCTGGGCTTTATTTGATAATATGCATGTGCACTCAATGCCAGAGGTAAGATTTTGACAGGTATTTTAAGCTTTTTTCAAACCTTTGCCTTAGTGCATTGTAGGCACAATTCCAATTTTAAGCAATGCAGTGCAGCTAAAAATGGAAGAAAATAATTCTGCAGATATCACTGAGACAACAATTGTCATAAATATCATTTCTGCCCTAAAACACAGCTATGCCATCAAAAAGTATCTATGTTTTGCAGGAATCCTAACCCTAACCCTAGCTCTGAGTTTGCAAGTTAAGGTTAGGGTTCAGAATTTCCTCCAAGAATTAATGCAACCCTTTTCACTCAATTGAGGGCAAAATATACTTTCTCATAAGCAAAATATTGGTCACAAATGGTTAAGCAAGCCCATTAAACTAATGAGAACGTTCCAACAAGAGTAAACTTCTATATTTGGACAAGTATTCTACTTTTGGAGATGTTGTTTTGGAAGGTGATCTCAATGAGCTTGGTTTCAGGCTTAACTGGTGTAAGAATCACCAAAACCACAAGAATCTGGGCTTTATTTGATAATATGCATGTGCACTCAATGCCAGAGGTAAGATTTTGACAGGTATTTTAAGCTTTTTTCAAACCTTTGCCTTAGTGCATTTTAGGCACAATTCCAATTTTAAGCAATGCAGTGCAGCTAAAAATGGAAGAAAATAATTCTGCAGATATCACTGAGACAACAATTGTCATAAATATCATTTCTGCCCTAAAACACAGCTATGCCATCAAAAAGTATCTATGTTTTGCAGGAATCTTAACCCTAAACCTAGCTCTGGGTTTGCAAGTTAGGGTTAGGGTTCAGAATTTCCTCCAAGAATTAATGCAACCCTTTTCACTCAATTGAGGGCAAAATATACTTTCTCATAAGCAAAATATTGGTCACAAATGGTTAAGCAAGCCCATCAAACTAATGAGAACATCCAACAAGAGTAAACTTCTATATTTGGACAAGTATTCTACTTTTGGAGATTTTGTTTTGGAAGGTGATCTCAATGAGCTTGGTTTCAGGCTTAACTGGTGTAAGAATCACCAAAACCCCAAGAATCTGGGCTTTATTTGATAATATGCATGTGCACTCAATGCCAGAGGTAAGATTTTGACAGGTATTTTAAGCAGTTTTCAAACCTTTGCCTTAGTGCACTTTCGGCAAAATTCCAATTTTAAGCAATGCAGGGCAGCTAAAAATGGAAGAAAATAATTCTGCAGATATCACTGAAACAACAATTGTCCTAAATATCATTTCTGCCCTAAAACACAGCTATGCCATCAAAAAGTATCTATGTTTTGCAGGAATCCTAACCCTAACCCTAGCTCTGAGTTTGCAAGTTAGGGTTAGGGTTCAGAATTTCCTCCAAGAATTAATGCAACCCTTTTCACTCAATTGAGGGCAAAATATACTTTCTCATAAGCAAAATATTGGTCACAAATGGTTAAGCAAGCCCATCAAACTAATGAGAACGTTCCAACAAGAGTAAACTTCTATATTTGGACAAGTATTCTACTTTTGGAGATGTTGTTTTGGAAGGTGATCTCAATGAGCTTGGTTTCAGGCTTAACTGGGGTAAGAATCACCAAAACCCCAAGAATCTGGGCTTTATTTGATAATATGCATGTGCACTCCATGCCAGATGTAAGATTTTGACAGGTATTTTAAGCAGTTTTCAAACCTTTGCCTTAGTGCACTTTCGGCAAAATTCCAATTTTAAGCAATGCAGGGCAGCTAAAAATGGAAGAAAATAATTCTGCACATATCACTGAAACAACAATTGTCCTAAATATCATTTCTGCCCTAAAACACAGCTATGCCATCAAAAAGTATCTATGTTTTGCAGGAATCCTAACCCTAACCCTAGCTCTGAGTTTGCAAGTTAGGGTTAGGGTTCAGAATTTCCTCCAAGAATTAATGCAACCCTTTTCACTCAATTGAGGGCAAAATATACTTTCTCATAAGCAAAATATTGGTCACAAATGGTTAAGCAAGCCCATCAAACTAATGAGAACGTTCCAACAAGAGTAAACTTCTATATTTGGACAAGTATTCTACTTTTGGAGATTTTGTTTTGGAAGGTGATCTCAATGAGCTTGGTTTCAGGCTTAACTGGTGTAAGAATCACCAAAACCCCAAGAATCTGGGCTTTATTTGATAATATGCATGTGCACTCAATGCCAGAGGTAAGATTTTGACAGGTATTTTAAGCTTTTTTCAAACCTTTGCCTTAGTGCATTTTAGGCACAATTCCAATTTTAAGCAATGCAGTGCAGCTAAAAATGGAAGTAAATAATTCTGCAGATATCACTGAAACAACAATTGTCCTAAATATCATTTCTGCCCTAAAACACAGCTATGCCATCAAAAAGTATCTATGTTTTGCAGGAATCTTAACCCTAAACCTAGCTCTGGGTTTGCAAGTTAGGGTTAGGGTTCAGAATTTCCTCCAAGAATTAATGCAACCCTTTTCACTCAATTGAGGGCAAAATATACTTTCTCATAAGCAAAATATTGGTCACAAATGGTTAAGCAAGCCCATCAAACTAATGAGAACGTACCAACAAGAGTAAACTTCTATATTTGGACAAGTATTCTACTTTTGGAGATTTTGTTTTGGAAGGTGATCTCAATGAGCTTGGTTTCAGGCTTAACTGGTGTAAGAATCACCAAAACCCCAAGAATCTGGGCTTTATTTGATAATATGCATGTGCACTCAATGCCAGAGGTAAGATTTTGACAGGTATTTTAAGCTTTTTTCAAACCTTTGCCTTAGTGCATTGTAGACACAATTCCAATTTTAAGCAATGCAGTGCAGCTAAAAATGGAAGAAAATAATTCTGCAGATATCACTGAGACAACAATTGTCATAAATATCATTTCTGCCCTAAAACACAGCTATGCCATCAAAAAGTATCTATGTTTTGCAGGAATCCTAACCCTAACCCTAGCTCTGGGTTTGCAAGTTAGGGTTAGGGTTCAGAATTTCCTCCAAGAATTAATGCAACCCTTTTCACTCAATTGAGGGCAAAATATACTTTCTCATAAGCAAAATATTGGTCACAAATGGTTAAGCAAGCCCATCAAACTAATGAGAACGTACCAACAAGAGTAAAATTCTATATTTGGACAAGTATTCTACTTTTGGAGATGTTGTTTTGGAAGGTGATCTTAATGAGCTTGGTTTCAGGCTTAACTGGGGTAAGAATCACCAAAACCCCAAGAATCTGGGCTTTATTTGATAATATGCATGTGCACTCAATGCCAGAGGTAAGATTTTGACAGGTAATTTAAGCTTTTTTCAAACCTTTGCCTTAGTGCATTTTAGGCACAATTCCAATTTTAAGCAATGCAGTGCAGCTAAAAATGGAAGTAAATAATTCTGCAGATATCACTGAAACAACAATTGTCCTAAATATCATTTCTGCCCTAAAACACAGCTATGCCATCAAAAAGTATCTATGTTTTGCAGGAATCCTAACCCTAACCCTAGCTCTGAGTTTGCAAGTTAGGGTTAGGGTTCAGAATTTCCTCCAAGAATTAATGCAACCCTTTTCACTCAATTGAGGGCAAAATATACTTTCTCATAAGCAAAATATTGGTCACAAATGGTTAAGCAAGCCCATCAAACTAATGAGAACGTTCCAACAAGAGTAAACTTCTATATTTGGACAAGTATTCTACTTTTGGAGATTTTGTTTTGGAAGGTGATCTCAATGAGCTTGGTTTCAGGCTTAACTGGGGTAAGAATCACCAAAACCCCAAGAATCTGGGCTTTATTTGATAATATGCATGTGCACTCAATGCCAGAGGTAAGATTTTGACAGGTATTTTAAGCTTTTTTCAAACCTTTGCCTTAGTGCATTGTAGGCACAATTCCAATTTTAAGCAATGCAGTGCAGCTAAAAATGGAAGAAAATAATTCTGCAGATATCACTGAGACAACAATTGTCATAAATATCATTTCTGCCCTAAAACACAGCTATGCCATCAAAAAGTATCTATGTTTTGCAGGAATCCTAACCCTAACCCTAGCTCTGGGTTTGCAAGTTAGGGTTAGGGTTCAGAATTTCCTCCAAGAATTAATGCAACCCTTTTCACTCAATTGAGGGCAAAATATACTTTCTCATAAGCAAAATATTGGTCACAAATGGTTAAGCAAGCCCATCAAACTAATGAGAACGTACCAACAAGAGTAAAATTCTATATTTGGACAAGTATTCTACTTTTGGAGATGTTGTTTTGGAAGGTGATCTCAATGAGCTTGGTTTCAGGCTTAACTGGGGTAAGAATCACCAAAACCCCAAGAATCTGGGCTTTATTTGATAATATGCATGTGCACTCAATGCCAGAGGTAAGATTTTGACAGGTATTTTAAGCTTTTTTCAAACCTTTGCCTTAGTGCATTTTAGGCACAATTCCAATTTTAAGCAATGCAGTGCTGCTAAAAATGGAAGTAAATAATTCTGCAGATATCACTGAAACAACAATTGTCCTAAATATCATTTCTGCCCTAAAACACAGCTATGCCATCAAAAAGTATCTATGTTTTGCAGGAATCCTAACCCTAACCCTAGCTCTGGGTTTGCAAGTTAGGGTTAGGGTTCAGAATTTCCTCCAAGAATTAATGCAACCCTTTTCACTCAATTGAGGGCAAAATATACTTTCTCATAAACAAAATATTGGTCACAAATGGTTAAGCAAGCCCATCAAACTAATGAGAACGTACCAACAACAGTAAAATTCTATATTTGGACAAGTATTCTACTTTTGGAGATGTTTGTTTTGGAAGGTGATCTCAATGAGCTTGGTTTCAGGCTTAACTGGTGTAAGAATCAACAAAACCCCAAGAATCTGGGCTTTATTTGATAATATGCATGTGCACTCAATGCCAGAGGTAAGATTTTGAAAGGTATTTTAAGCTTTTTTCAAACCTTTGCCTTAGTGCACTTTCGGCAAAATTCCAATTTTAAGCAATGCAGGGCAGCTAAAAATGGAAGAAAATAATTCTGCAGATATCACTGAAACAACAATTGTCCTAAATATCATTTCTGTCCTAAAACACAGCTATGCCATCAAAAAGTATCTATGTTTTGCAGGAATCCTAACCCTAACCCTAGCTCTGGGTTTGCAAGTTAGGGTTAGGGTTCAGAATTTCCTCCAAGAATTAATGCAACCCTTTTCACTCAATTGAGGGCAAAATATACTTTCTCATAAGCAAAATATTGGTCACAAATGGTTAAGCAAGCCCATTAAACTATTGAGAACGTTCCAACAAGAGTAAACTTCTATATTTGGACAAGTATTCTACTTTTGGAGATGTTGTTTTGGAAGGTGATCTCAATGAGCTTGGTTTCAGGCTTAACTGGTGTAAGAATCACCAAAACCCCAAGAATCTGGGCTTTATTTGATAATATGCATGTGCACTCAATGCCAGAGGTAAGATTTTGACAGGTATTTTAAGCTTTTTTCAAACCTTTGCCTTAGTGCATTTTAGGCACAATTCCAATTTTAAGCAATGCAGTGCTGCTAAAAATGGAAGTAAATAATTCTGCAGATATCACTGAAACAACAATTGTCCTAAATATCATTTCTGCCCTAAAACACAGCTATGCCATCAAAAAATATCTATGTTTTGCCGGAATCCTAACCCTAACCCTAGCTCTGGGTTTGCAAGTTAGGGTTAGGGTTCAGAATTTCCTCCAAGAATTAATGCAACCCTTTTCACTCAATTGAGGGCAAAATATACTTTCTCATAAGCAAAATATTGGTCACAAATGGTTAAGCAAGCCCATCAAACTAATGAGAACGTACCAACAAGAGTAAAATTCTATATTTGGACAAGTATTCTACTTTTGGAGATGTTGTTTTGGAAGGTGATCTCAATGAGCTTGGTTTCAGGCTTAACTGGGGTAAGAATCACCAAAATCCCAAGTATATGGGCTTTATTTGATAATATGCATGTGCACTCAATGCCAGAGGTAAGATTTTGACAGGTATTTTAAGCAGTTTCCAAACCTTTGCCTTAATGCACTTTCGGCAAAATTCCAATTTTAAGCAATGCAGTGCAGCTAAAAATGGAAGAAAATAATTCTGCAGATATCACTGAAAAAACAATTGTCCTAAATATCATTTCTGCCCTAAAACACAGCTATGCCATCGAAAAGTATCTATGTTTTGTAGGAATCCTAACCCTAACCCTAGCTCTGGGTTTGCAAGTTAGGGTTAGGGTTCAGAATTTCCTCCAAGAATTAATGCAACCCTTTTCACTCAATTGAGGGCAAAATATACTTTCTCATAAGCAAAATATTGGTCACAAATGGTTAAGCAAGCCCATTAAACTAATGAGAACGTTCCAACAAGAGTAAACTTCTATATTTGGACAAGTATTCTACTTTTGGAGATGTTGTTTTGGAAGGTGATCTCAATGAGCTTGGTTTCAGGCTTAACTGGTGTAAGAATCACCAAAACCCCAAGAATCTGGGCTTTATTTGATAATATGCATGTGCACTCAATGCCAGAGGTAAGATTTTGACAGGTATTTTAAGCTTTTTTCAAACCTTTGCCTTAGTGCATTTTAGGCACAATTCCAATTTTAAGCAATGCAGTGCTGCTAAAAATGGAAGTAAATAATTCTGCAGATATCACTGAAACAACAATTGTCCTAAATATCATTTCTGCCCTAAAACACAGCTATGCCATCAAAAAGTATCTATGTTTTGCCGGAATCCTAACCCTAACCCTAGCTCTGGGTTTGCAAGTTAGGGTTAGGGTTCAGAATTTCCTCCAAGAATTAATGCAACCCTTTTCACTCAATTGAGGGCAAAATATACTTTCTCATAAGCAAAATATTGGTCACAAATGGTTAAGCAAGCCCATCAAACTAATGAGAACGTACCAACAAGAGTAAAATTCTATATTTGGACAAGTATTCTACTTTTGGAGATGTTGTTTTGGAAGGTGATCTCAATGAGCTTGGTTTCAGGCTTAACTGGGGTAAGAATCACCAAAATCCCAAGAATATGGGCTTTATTTGATAATATGCATGTGCACTCAATGCCAGAGGTAAGATTTTGACAGGTATTTTAAGCAGTTTCCAAACCTTTGCCTTAATGCACTTTCGGCACAATTCCAATTTTAAGCAATGCAGTGCAGCTAAAAATGGAAGAAAATAATTCTGCAGATATCACTGAAAAAACAATTGTCCTAAATATCATTTCTGCCCTAAAACACAGCTATGCCATCGAAAAGTATCTATGTTTTGTAGGAATCCTAACCCTAACCCTAGCTCTGGGTTTGCAAGTTAGGGTTAGGGTTCAGAATTTCCTCCAAGAATTAATGCAACCCTTTTCACTCAATTGAGGGCAAAATATACTTTCTCATAAGCAAAATATTGGTCACAAATGGTTAAGCAAGCCCATTAAACTAATGAGAACGTTCTAACAAGAGTAAACTTCTATATTTGGACAAGTATTCTACTTTTGGTGATGTTGTTTTGGAAGGTGATCTCAATGAGCTTGGTTTCAGGCTTAACTGGTGTAAGAATCACCAAAACCCCAAGAATCTGGGCTTTATTTGATAATATGCATGTGCACTCAATGCCAGAGGTAAGATTTTGACAGGTATTTTAAGCTTTTTTCAAACCTTTGCCTTAGTGCATTGTAGGCACAATTCCAATTTTAAGCAATGCAGTGCAGCTAAAAATGGAAGAAAATAATTCTGCAGATATCACTGAAACAACAATTGTCATAAATATCATTTCTGCCCTAAAACACAGCTATGCCATCAAAAAGTATCTATGTTTTGCAGGAATCCTAACCCTAACCCTAGCTCTGAGTTTGCAAGTTAGGGTTAGGGTTCAGAATTTCCTCCAAGAATTAATGCAACCCTTTTCACTCAATTGAGGGCAAAATATACTTTCTCATAAGCAAAATATTGGTCACAAATGGTTAAGCAAGCCCATCAAACTAATGAGAACGTTCCAACAAGAGTAAACTTCTATATTTGGACAAGTATTCTACTTTTGGAGATTTTGTTTTGGAAGGTGATCTCAATGAGCTTGGTTTCAGGCTTAACTGGTGTAAGAATCACCAAAACCCCAAGAATCTGGGCTTTATTTGATAATATGCATGTGCACTCAATGCCAGAGGTAAGATTTTGACAGGTATTTTAAGCAGTTTTCAAACCTTTGCCTTAGTGCACTTTCGGCAAAATTCCAATTTTAAGAAATGCAGTGCAGCTAAAAATGGAAGAAAATAATTCTGCAGATATCACTGAAACAACAATTGTCCTAAATATCATTTCTGCCCTAAAACACAGCTATGCCATCAAAAAGTATCTATGTTTTGCAGGAATCCTAACCCTAACCCTAGCTCTGAGTTTGCAAGTTAGGGTTAGGGTTCAGAATTTCCTCCAAGAATTAATGCAACCCTTTTCACTCAATTGAGGGCAAAATATACTTTCTCATAAGCAAAATATTGGTCACAAATGGTTAAGCAAGCCCATCAAACTAATGAGAACGTTCCAACAAGAGTAAACTTCTATATTTGGACAAGTATTCTACTTTTGAAGATTTTGTTTTGGAAGGTGATCTCAATGAGCTTGGTTTCAGGCTTAACTGGTGTAAGAATCACCAAAACCCCAAGAATCTGGGCTTTATTTGATAATATGCATGTGCACTCAATGCCAGAGGTAAGATTTTGACAGGTATTTTAAGCTTTTTTCAAACCTTTGCCTTAATGCATTTTAGGCACAATTCCAATTTTAAGCAATGCAGTGCAGCTAAAAATGGAAGAAACTAATTCTGCAGATATCACTGAAACAACAATTGTCATAAATATCATTTCTGCCCTAAAACACAGCTATGCCATCAAAAAGTATCTATGTTTTGCAGGAATCCTAACCCTAACCCTAGCTCTGGGTTTGCAAGTTAGGGTTAGGGTTCAGAATTTCCTCCAAGAATTAATGCAACCCTTTTCACTCAATTGAGGGTTAAATATACTTTCTCATAAACAAAATATTGGTCACAAATGGTTAAGCAAGCCCATCAAACTAATGAGAACGTACCAACAAGAGTAAAATTCTATATTTGGACAAGTATTCTACTTTTGGAGATGTTGTTTTGGAAGGTGATCTCAATGAGCTTGGTTTCAGGCTTAACTGGGGTAAGAATCACCAAAATCCCAAGTATATGGGCTTTATTTGATAATATGCATGTGCACTCAATGCCAGAGGTAAGATTTTGACAGGTATTTTAAGCAGTTTCCAAACCTTTGCCTTAATGCACTTTCGGCAAAATTCCAATTTTAAGCAATGCAGTGCAGCTAAAAATGGAAGAAAATAATTCTGCAGATATCACTGAAAAAACAATTGTCCTAAATATCATTTCTGCCCTAAAACACAGCTATGCCATCGAAAAGTATCTATGTTTTGTAGGAATCCTAACCCTAACCCTAGCTCTGGGTTTGCAAGTTAGGGTTAGGGTTCAGAATTTCCTCCAAGAATTAATGCAACCCTTTTCACTCAATTGAGGGCAAAATATACTTTCTCATAAGCAAAATATTGGTCACAAATGGTTAAGCAAGCCCATTAAACTAATGAGAACGTTCCAACAAGAGTAAACTTCTATATTTGGACAAGTATTCTACTTTTGGAGATGTTGTTTTGGAAGGTGATCTCAATGAGCTTGGTTTCAGGCTTAACTGGTGTAAGAATCACCAAAACCCCAAGAATCTGGGCTTTATTTGATAATATGCATGTGCACTCAATGCTAGAGGTAAGATTTTGACAGGTATTTTAAGCTTTTTTCAAACCTTTGCCTTAGAGCATTGTAGGCACAATTCCAATTTTAAGCAATGCAGGGCAGCTAAAAATGGAAGAAAATAATTCTGCAGATATCACTGAAACAACAATTGTCCTAAATATCATTTCTGCCCTAAAACACAGCTATGCCATCAAAAAGTATCTATGTTTTGCAGGAATCCTAACCCTAACCCTAGCTCTGAGTTTGCAAGTTAGGGTTAGGGTTCAGAATTTCCTCCAAGAATTAATGCAACCCTTTTCACTCAATTGAGGGCAAAATATACTTTCTCATAAGCAAAATATTGGTCACAAATGGTTAACCAAGCCCATCAAACTAATGAGAACGTTCCAACAAGAGTAAACTTCTATATTTGGACAAGTATTCTACTTTTGAAGATTTTGTTTTGGAAGGTGATCTCAATGAGCTTGGTTTCAGGCTTAACTGGTGTAAGAATCACCAAAACCCCAAGAATCTGGGCTTTATTTGATAATATGCATGTGCACTCAATGCCAGAGGTAAGATTTTGACAGGTATTTTAAGCTTTTTTCAAACCTTTGCCTTAGTGCATTTTAGGCACAATTCCAATTTTAAGCAATGCAGTGCAGCTAAAAATGGAAGAAAATAATTCTGCAGATATCACTGAAACAACAATTGTCCTAAATATCATTTCTGCCCTAAAACACAGCTATGCTATCAAAAAGTATCTATGTTTTGCAGAAATCCTAACCCTAACCCTAGCTCTGGGTTTGCAAGTTAGGGTTAGGGTTCAGAATTTCCTCCAAGAATTAATGCAACCCTTTTCACTCAATTGAGGGCAAAATATACTTTCTCATAAGCAAAATATTGGTCACAAATGGTTAAGCAAGCCCATTAAACTAATGAGAACGTTCCAACAAGAGTAAACTTCTATATTTGGACAAGTATTCTACTTTTGGAGATTTTGTTTTGGAAGGTGATCTCAATGAGCTTGGTTTCAGGCTTAACTGGTGTAAGAATCACCAAAACCCCAAGAATCTGGGCTTTATTTGATAATATGCATGTGCACTCAATGCCAGAGGTAAGATTTTGACAGGTATTTTAAGCTTTTTTCAAACCTTTGCCTTAGTGCATTTTAGGCACAATTCCAATTTTAAGCAATGCAGTGCAGCTAAAAATGGAAGTAAATAATTCTGCAGATATCACTGAAACAACAATTGTCCTAAATATCATTTCTGCCCTAAAACACAGCTATGCCATCAAAAAGTATCTATGTTTTGCAGGAATCCTAACCCTAACCCTAGCTCTGGGTTTGCAAGTTAGGGTTAGGGTTCAGAATTTCCTCCAAGAATTAATGCAACCCTTTTCACTCAATTGAGGGCAAAATATACTTTCTCATAAGCAAAATATTGGTCACAAATGGTTAAGCAAGCCCATCAAACTAATGAGAACGTACCAACAACAGTAAAATTCTATATTTGGACAAGTATTCTACTTTTGGAGATGTTTGTTTTGGAAGGTGATCTCAATGAGCTTGGTTTCAAGCTTAACTGGTGTAAGAATCACCAAAACCCTAACAATCTGGGCTTTATTTGATAATATGCATGTGCACTCAATGAAAGAGGTAAGATTTTGAAAGGTATTTTAAGCTTTTTTCAAACCTTTGCCTTAGTGCACTTTCGGCAAAATTCCAATTTTAAGCAATGCAGTGCAGCTAAAAATTGAAGAAAACAATTTTGCAGATATCATTGAAACAACACTTTTCCTAACTATCATTTCTGCCTTAAACACAGCTATGCCATCAAAAAGTATCTATGTTTTGCAGGAACCCTAACCCTAACCCTAGCTCTGGGTTTGCAAGTTAGGGTTAGGGTTCAGAATTTCCTCCAAGAATTAATGCAACCCTTTTCACTCAATTGAGGGCAAAATATACTTTCTCATAAGCAAAATATTGGTCACAAATGGTTAAGCAAGCCCATTAAACTAATGAGAACGTTCCAACAAGAGTAAACTTCTATATTTGGACAAGTATTCTACTTTTGGAGATGTTGTTTTGGAAGGTGATCTCAATGAGCTTGGTTTCAGGCTTAACTGGTGTAAGAATCACCAAAACCACAAGAATCTGGGCTTTATTTGATAATATGCATGTGCACTCAATGCCAGAGGTAAGATTTTGACAGGTATTTTAAGCTTTTTTCAAACCTTTGCCTTAGTGCATTTTAGGCACAATTCCAATTTTAAGCAATGCAGTGCAGCTAAAAATGGAAGTAAATAATTCTGCAGATATCACTGAAACAACAATTGTCCTAAATATCATTTCTGCCCTAAAACACAGCTATGCCATCAAAAAGTATCTATGTTTTGCAGGAATCCTAACCCTAACCCTAGCTCTGGGTTTGCAAGTTAGGGTTAGGGTTCAGAATTTCCTCCAAGAATTAATGCAACCCTTTTCACTCTATTGAGGGCAAAATATACTTTCTCATAAACAAAATATTGGTCACAAATGGTTAAGCAAGCCCATCAAACTAATGAGAACGTACCAACAAGAGTAAAATTCTATATTTGGACAAGAATTCTACTTTTGGAGATGTTGTTTTGGAAGGTGATCTCAATGAGCTTGGTTTCAGGCTTAACTGGGGTAAGAATCACCAAAATCCCAAGTATATGGGCTTTATTTGATAATATGCATGTGCACTCAATGCTAGAGGTAAGATTTTGACAGGTATTTTAAGCTTTTTTCAAACCTTTGCCTTAGAGCATTGTAGGCACAATTCCAATTTTAAGCAATGCAGGGCAGCTAAAAAGGGAAGAAAATAATTCTGCAGATATCACTGAAACAACAATTGTCCTAAATATCATTTCTGCCCTAAAACACAACTATGTCATCGAAAAGTATCTATGTTTTGCAGGAATCCTAACCCTAACCCTAGCTCTGGGTTTGCAACTTAGGGTTAGGGTTCAGAATTTCCTCCAAGAATTAATGCAACCCTTTTCACTCAATTGAGGGCAAAATATACTTTCTCATAAGCAAAATATTGGTCACAAATGGTTAAGAAAGCCCATTTAACTAATGAGAAGGTTCCAACAAGAGTAAACTTCTATATTTGGACAAGTATTCTACTTTTGGAGATGTTTGTTTTGGAAGGTGATCTCAATGAGCTTGGTTTCAGGCTTAACTGGTGTAAGAATCACCAAAACCCTAACAATCTGGGCTTTATTTGATAATATGCATGTGCACTCAATGAAAGAGGTAAGATTTTGAAAGGTATTTTAAGCTTTTTTCAAACCTTTGCCTTAGTGCACTTTCGGCAAAATTCCAATTTTAAGCAATGCAGTGCAGCTAAAAATTGAAGAAAACAATTTTGCAGATATCATTGAAACAACACTTTTCCTAACTATCATTTCTGCCTTAAACACAGCTATGCCATCAAAAAGTATCTATGTTTTGCAGGAACCCTAACCCTAACCCTAGCTCTGGGTTTGCAAGTTAGGGTTAGGGTTCAGAATTTCCTCCAAGAATTAATGCAACCCTTTTCACTCAATTGAGGGCAAAATATACTTTCTCATAAGCAAAATATTGGTCACAAATGGTTAAGCAAGCTCATTAAACTAATGAGAACGTTCCAACAAGAGTAAACTTCTATATTTGGACAAGTATTCTACTTTTGGAGATGTTGTTTTGGAAGGTGATCTCAATGAGCTTGGTTTCAGGCTTAACTGGTGTAAGAATCACCAAAACCACAAGAATCTGGGCTTTATTTGATAATATGCATGTGCACTCAATGCCAGAGGTAAGATTTTGACAGGTATTTTAAGCTTTTTTCAAACCTTTGCCTTAGTGCATTTTAGGCACAATTCCAATTTTAAGCAATGCAGTGCAGCTAAAAATGGAAGTAAATAATTCTGCAGATATCACTGAAACAACAATTGTCCTAAATATCATTTCTGCCCTAAAACACAGCTATGCCATCGAAAAGTATCTATGTTTTGCAGGAATCCTAACCCTAACCCTAGCTCTGGGTTTGCAAGTTAGGGTTAGGGTTCAGAATTTCCTCCAAGAATTAATGCAACCCTTTTCACTCAATTGAGGGCAAAAAATACTTTCTCATAAGCAAAATATTGGTCACAAATGGTTAAGCAAGCCCATTAAACTAATGAGAACGTTCCAACAACAGTAAACTTCTATATTTGGACAAGTATTCTACTTTTGGAGATGTTGTTTTGGAAGGTGATCTCAATGAGCTTGGTTTCAGGCTTAACTGGTGTAAGAATCACCAAAACCACATGAATCTGGGCTTTATATGATAATATGCATGTGCACTCAATGCCAGAGGTAAGATTTTGACAGGTATTTTAAGCTTTTTTCAAACCTTTGCCTTAGTGCATTTTAGGCACAATTCCAATATTTAAGCAATGCAGTGCAGCTAAAAATGGAAGTAAATAATTCTGCAGATATCACTGAAACAACAATTGTCCTAAATATCATTTCTGCCCTAAAACACAGCTATGCCATCAAAAAGTATCTATGTTTTGCAGGAATCCTAACCCTAACCCTAGCTCTAGGTTTGCAAGTTAGGGTTAGGGTTCAGAATTTCCTCCAAGAATTAATGCAACCCTTTTCACTCAATTGAGGGCAAAATATACTTTCTCATAAACAAAATATTGGTCACAAATGGTTAAGCAAGCCCATCAAACTAATGAGAACATACCAACAAGAGTAAAATTCTATATTTGGACAAGTATTCTACTTTTGGAGATGTTGTTTTGGAAGGTGATCTCAATGAGCTTGGTTTCAGGCTTAACTGGGGTAAGAATCACCAAAACCCCAAGTATATGGGCTTTATTTGATAATATTCATGTGCACTCAATGCCAGAGGTAAGATTTTGACAGGTATTTTAAGCAGTTTCCAAACCTTTGCCTTAGTGAACTTTCGGCAAAATTCCAATTTTAAGCAATGCATTGCAGCTAAAAATGGAAAAAAAAATAATTCTGCAGATATCACTGAAACAACAATTGTCCTAAATATCATTTCTGCCCTAAAACACAGCTATGCCATCGAAAAGTATCTATGTTTTGTAGGAATCCTAACCCTAACCTTAGCTCTGGGTTTGCAAGTTAGGGTTAGGGTTCAGAATTTCCTCCAAGAATTTATGCAACCCTTTTCACTCAATTGAGGGCAAAATATACTTTCTCATAAGCAAAATATTGGTCACAAATGGTTAAGCAAGCCCAATAAACTAATGAGAACGTTCCAACAAGAGTAAACTTCTATATTTGGACAAGTATTCTACTTTTGGAGATGTTGTTTTGGAAGGTGATCTCAATGAGCTTGGTTTCAGGCTTAACTGGTGTAAGAATCACCAAAACCACAAAAATCTGGGCTTTATTTGATAATATGCATGTGCACTCAATGCCAGAGGTAAGATTTTGACAGGTATTTTAAGCTTTTTTCAAACCTTTGCCTTAGTGCATTTTAGGCACAATTCCAATTTTAAGCAATGCAGTGCAGCTAAAAATGGAAGTAAATAATTCTGCAGATATCACTGAAACAACAATTGTCCTAAATATCATTTCTGCCCTAAAACACAGCTATGCCATCAAAAAGTATCTATGTTTTGCAGGAATCCTAACCCTAACCCTAGCTCTGGGTTTGCAAGTTAGGGTTAGGGTTCAGAATTTCCTCCAAGAATTAATGCAACCCTTTTCACTCAATTGAGGGCAAAATATACTTTCTCATAAGCAAAATATTGGTCACAAATGGTTAAGCAAGCCCATCAAACTAATGAGAACGTACCAACAAGAGTAAAATTCTATATTTGGACAAGTATTCTACTTTTGGAGATGTTGTTTTGGAAGGTGATCTCAATGAGCTTGGTTTCAGGCTTAACTGGTGTAAGAATCACCAAAACCCCAAGAATCTGGGCTTTATTTGATAATATTCATGTGCACTCAATGCCAGAGGTAAGATTTTGACAGGTATTTTAAGCTTTTTTCAAACGTTTGCCTTAGTGCATTTAAGGCACAATTCCAATTTTAAGCAATGCAGTGCAGCTAAAAATGGAAGAAAATAATTCTGCAGATATCACTGAAACAACAATTGTCCTAAATATCATTTCTGCCCTAAAACACAGCTATGCCATCAAAAAGTATCTATGTTTTGCAGGAATCCTAACCCTAACCCTAGCTCTGGGTTTGCAAGTTAGGGTTAGGGTTCAGAATTTCCTCCAAGAATTAATGCAACCCTTTTCACTCAATTGAGGGCAAAATGTACTTTCTCATAAGCAAAATCTTGGTCACAAATGGTTAAGCAAGCCCATAAAACTAATGAGAACGTACCAACAACAGTAAAATTCTATATTTGGACAAGTATTCTACTTTTGGAGATGTTTGTTTTGGAAGGTGATCTCAATGAGCTTGGTTTCAAGCTTAACTGGTGTAAGAATCACCAAAACCCCAACAATCTGGGCTTTATTTGATAATATGCATGTGCACTCAATGAAAGAGGTAAGATTTTGAAAGGTATTTTAAGCTTTTTTCAAACCTTTGCCTTAGTGCACTGTCGGCAAAATTCCAATTTTAAGCAATGCAGTGCAGCTAAAAATTGAAGAAAACAATTTTGCAGATATCATTGAAACAACACTTTTCCTAACTATCATTTCTGCCTTAAACACAGCTATGCCATCAAAAAGTATCTATGTTTTGCAGAAATCCAAACCCTAACCCTAGATCTGGGTTTGCAAGTTAGGGTTAGGGTTCAGAATTTCCTCCAAGAATTAATGCAACCCTTTTCACTCAATAAAGGGCAAAATATACTTTCTCATAAGCAAAATATTGGTCACAAATGGTTAAGCAAGCCCATCAAACTAATGAGAACGTACCAACAAGAGTAAAATTCTATATTTGGACAAGTATTCTACTTTTGGAGATGTTGTTTTGGAAGGTGATCTCAATGAGCTTGGTTTCAGGCTTAACTGGGGTAAGAATCACCAAAAGCCCAAGTATATGGGCTTTATTTGATAATATGCATGTGCACTCCATGCCAGAGGTAAGATTTTGACAGGTATTTTAAGCAGTTTTCAAACCTTTGCCTTAGTGCACTTTCGGCAAAATTCCAATTTTAAGCAATGCAGGGCAGCTAAAAATGGAAGAAAATAATTCTGCAGATATCACTGAAACAACAATTGTCCTAAATATCATTTCTGCCCTAAAACACAGCTATGCCATCAAAAAGTATCTATGTTTTGCAGGAATCCTAACCCTAACCCTAGCTCTGGGTTTGCAAGTTAGGGTTAGGGTTCAGAATTTCCTCCAAGAATTAATGCAACCCTTTTCACTCAATTGAGGGCAAAATATACTTTCTCATAAGCAAAATCTTGGTCACAAATGGTTAAGCAAGCCCATAAAACTAATGAGAACGTACCAACAAGATTAAAATTCTATATTTGGACAAGTATTCTACTTTTGGAGATGTTGTTTTGGAAGGTGATCTCAATGAGCTTGGTTTCAGGCTTAACTGGGGTAAGAATCACCAAAACCACAAGAATCTGGGCTTTATTTGATAATATGCATGTGCACTCAATGCCAGAGGTAAGATTTTGACAGGTATTTTAAGCTTTTTTCAAACCTTTGCCTTAGTGCATTTTAGGCACAATTCCAATTTTAAGCAATGCAGTGCAGCTAAAAATGGAAGAAAATAATTCTGCAGATATCACTGAAACAACAATTGTCCTAAATATCATTTCTGCCCTAAAACACAGCTATGCCATCAAAAAGTATCTATGTTTTGCAGAAATCCTAACCCTAACCCTAGCTCTGGGTTTGCAAGTTAGGGTTAGGGTTCAGAATTTCCTCCAAGAATTAATGCAACCCTTTTCACTCAATTGAGGGCAAAATATACTTTCTCATAAGCAAAATCTTGGTCACAAATGCTTAAGCAAGCCCATCAAACTAATGAGAACGTACCAACAACAGTAAAATTCTATATTTGGACAAGTATTCTACTTTTGGAGATGTTTGTTTTGGAAGGTGATCTCAATGAGCTTGGTTTCAAGCTTAACTGGTGTAAGAATCACCAAAACCCCAACAATCTGGGCTTTATTTGATAATATGCATGTGCACTCAATGAAAGAGGTAAGATTTTGAAAGGTATTTTAAGCTTTTTTCAAACCTTTGCCTTAGTGCACTGTCGGCAAAATTCCAATTTTAAGCAATGCAGTGCAGCTAAAAATTGAAGAAAACAATTTTGCAGATATCATTGAAACAACACTTTTCCTAACTATCATATCTGCCTTAAACACAGCTATGCCATCAAAAAGTATCTATGTTTTGCAGAAATCCAAACCCTAACCCTAGATCTGGGTTTGCAAGTTAGGGTTAGGGTTCAGAATTTCCTCCAAGAATTAATGCAACCCTTTTCACTCAATTGAGGGCAAAATAAACTTTCTCATAAGCAAAATATTGGTCACAAATGGTTAAGCAAGCCCATTAAACTAATGAGAACGTTCCAACAAGAGTAAACTTCTATATTTGGACAAGTATTCTACTTTTGGATATGTTGTTTTGGAAGGTGATCTCAATGAGCTTGGTTTCAGGCTTAACTGGTGTAAGAATCACCAAAACCACAAGAATCTGGGCTTTATATGATAATATGCATGTGCACTCAATGTCAGAGGTAAGATTTTGACAGGTATTTTAAGCTTTTTTCAAACCTTTGCCTTAGTGCATTTTAGGCACAATTCCAATATTTAAGCAATGCAGTGCAGCTAAAAATGGAAGAAAATAATTCTGCAGATATCACTGAAACAACAATTGTCCTAACTATCATTTCTGCCCTAAAACACAGCTATGCCATCAAAAAGTATCTATGTTTTGCAGAAATCCTAACCCTAACCCTAGCTCTGGGTTTGCAAGTTAGGGTTAGGGTTCAGAATTTCCTCCAAGAATTAATGCAACCCTTTTCACTCAATTGAGGGCAAAATATACTTTCTCATAAGCAAAATCTTGGTCACAAATGGTTAAGCAAGCCCATAAAACTAATGAGAACGTACCAACAAGAGTAAAATTCTATATTTGGACAAGTATTCTACTTTTGGAGATGTTGTTTTGGAAGGTGATCTCAATGAGCTTGGTTTCAGGCTTAACTGGTGTAAGAATCACCAAAACCACAAGAATCTGGGCTTTATATGATAATATGCATGTGCACTCAATGTCAGAGGTAAGATTTTGACAGGTATTTTAAGCTTTTTTCAAACCTTTGCCTTAGTGCATTTTAGGCACAATTCCAATATTTAAGCAATGCAGTGCAGCTAAAAATGGAAGAAAATAATTCTGCAGATATCACTGAAACAACAATTGTCCTAAATATCATTTCTGCCCTAAAACACAGCTATGCCATCAAAAAGTATCTATGTTTTGCAGGAATCCTAACCCTAACCCTAGCTCTGGGTTTGCAAGTTAGGGTTAGGGTTCAGAATTTCCTCCAAGAATTAATGCAACCCTTTTCACTCAATTGAGGGCAAAATGTACTTTCTCATAAGCAAAATCTTGGTCACAAATGGTTAAGCAAGCCCATAAAACTAATGAGAACGTACCAACAACAGTAAAATTCTATATTTGGACAAGTATTCTACTTTTGAAGATTTTGTTTTGGAAGGTGATCTCAATGAGCTTGGTTTCAGGCTTAACTGGTGTAAGAATCACCAAAACCCCAAGAATCTGGGCTTTATTTGATAATATGCATGTGCACTCAATGCCAGAGGTAAGATTTTGACAGGTATTTTAAGCTTTTTTCAAACCTTTGCCTTAGTGCATTTTAGGCACAATTCCAATTTTAAGCAATGCAGTGCAGCTAAAAATGGAAGAAAATAATTCTGCAGATATCACTGAAACAACAATTGTCCTAAATATCATTTCTGCCCTAAAACACAGCTATGCCATCAAAAAGTATCTATGTTTTGCAGAAATCCTAACCCTAACCCTAGCTCTGGGTTTGCAAGTTAGGGTTAGGGTTCAGAATTTCCTCCAAGAATTAATGCAACCCTTTTCACTCAATTGAGGGCAAAATATACTTTCTCATAAGCAAAATCTTGGTCACAAATGGTTAAGCAAGCCCATAAAACTAATGAGAACGTACCAACAAGAGTAAAATTCTATATTTGGACAAGTATTCTACTTTTGGAGATGTTGTTTTGGAAGGTGATCTCAATGAGCTTGGTTTCAGGCTTAACTGGTGTAAGAATCACCAAAACCACAAGAATCTGGGCTTTATTTGATAATATGCATGTGCACTCAATGCCAGAGGTAAGATTTTGACAGGTATTTTAAGCTTTTTTCAAACCTTTGCCTTAGTGCATTTTAGGCACAATTCCAATTTTAAGCAATGCAGTGCAGCTAAAAATGGAAGTAAATAATTCTGCAGATATCACTGAAACAACAATTGTCCTAAATATCATTTCTGCCCTAAAACACAGCTATGCCATCAAAAAGTATCTATGTTTTGCAGGAATCCTAACCCTAACCCTAGCTCTGGGTTTGCAAGTTAGGGTTAGGGTTCAGAATTTCCTCCAAGAATTAATGCAACCCTTTTCACTCAATTGAGGGCAAAATATACTTTCTCATAAGCAAAATATTGGTCACAAATGGTTAAGCAAGCCCATCAAACTAATGAGAACGTACCAACAAGAGTAAAATTCTATATTTGGACAAGTATTCTACTTTTGGAGATGTTGTTTTGGAAGGTGATCTCAATGAGCTTGGTTTCAGGCTTAACTGGGGTAAGAATCACCAAAAGCCCAAGTATATGGGCTTTATTTGATAATATGCATGTGCACTCCATGCCAGAGGTAAGATTTTAACAGGTATTTTAAGCTTTTTTCAAACCTTTGCCTTAGTGCATTTTAGGCACAATTCCAATTTTAAGCAATGCAGTGCAGCTAAAAATGGAAGAAAATAATTCTGCAGATATCACTGAAACAACAATTGTCCTAAATATCATTTCTGCCCTAAAACACAGCTATGCCATCAAAAAGTATCTATGTTTTGCAGAAATCCTAACCCTAACCCTAGCTCTGGGTTTGCAAGTTAGGGTTAGGGTTCAGAATTTCCTCCAAGAATTAATGCAACCCTTTTCACTCAATTGAGGGCAAAATATACTTTCTCATAAGCAAAATCTTGGTCACAAATGGTTAAGCAAGCCCATAAAACTAATGAGAACGTACCAACAAGAGTAAAATTCTATATTTGGACAAGTATTCTACTTTTGGAGATGTTGTTTTGGAAGGTGATCTCAATGAGCTTGGTTTCAGGCTTAACTGGTGTAAGAATCACCAAAACCACAAGAATCTGGGCTTTATTTGATAATATGCATGTGCACTCAATGCCAGAGGTAAGATTTTGACAGGTATTTTAAGCTTTTTTCAAACCTTTGCCTTAGTGCATTTTAGGCACAATTCCAATTTTAAGCAATGCAGTGCAGCTAAAAATGGAAGTAAATCATTCTGCAGATATCACTGAAACAGCAATTGTCCTAAATATCATTTCTGCCCTAAAACACAGCTATGCCATCAAAAAGTATCTATGTTTTGCAGGAATCCTAACCCTAACCCTAGCTCTGGGTTTGCAAGTTAGGGTTAGGGTTCAGAATTTCCTCCAAGAATTAATGCAACCCTTTTCACTCAATTGAGGGCAAAATATACTTTCTCATAAGCAAAATCTTGGTCACAAATGCTTAAGCAAGCCCATCAAACTAATGAGAACGTACCAACAACAGTAAAATTCTATATTTGGACAAGTATTCTACTTTTGGAGATGTTGTTTTGGAAGGTGATCTCAATGAGCTTGGTTTCAGGCTTAACTGGGGTAAGAATCACCAAAAGCCCAAGTATATGGGCTTTATTTGATAATATGCATGTGCACTCCATGCCAGAGGTAAGATTTTAACAGGTATTTTAAGCAGTTTTCAAACCTTTGCCTTAGTGCACTTTCGGCAAAATTCCAATTTTAAGCAATGCAGGGCAGCAAAAAATGGAAGAAAATAATTCTGCAGATATCACTGAAACAACAATTGTCCTAAATATCATTTCTGCCCTAAAACACAGCTATGCCATCAAAAAGTATCTATGTTTTGCAGAAATCCTAACCCTAACCCTAGCTCTGGGTTTGCAAGTTAGGGTTAGGGTTCAGAATTTCCTCCAAGAATTAATGCAACCCTTTTCACTCAATTGAGGGCAAAATATACTTTCTCATAAGCAAAATCTTGGTCACAAATGCTTAAGCAAGCCCATCAAACTAATGAGAACGTACCAACAACAGTAAAATTCTATATTTGGACAAGTATTCTACTTTTGGAGATGTTTGTTTTGGAAGGTGATCTCAATGAGCTTGGTTTCAAGCTTAACTGGTGTAAGAATCACCAAAACCCCAACAATCTGGGCTTTATTTGATAATATGCATGTGCACTCAATGAAAGAGGTAAGATTTTGACAGGTATTTTAAGCAGTTTCCAAACCTTTGCCTTAGTGCACTTTCGGCAAAATTCCAATTTTAAGCAATGCATTGCAGCTAAAAATTGAAGAAAACAATTTTGCAGATATCATTGAAACAACACTTTTCCTAACTATCATATCTGCCTTAAACACAGCTATGCCATCAAAAAGTATCTATGTTTTGCAGAAATCCAAACCCTAACCCTAGATCTGGGTTTGCAAGTTAGGGTTAGGGTTCAGAATTTCCTCCAAGAATTAATGCAACCCTTTTCACTCAATTGAGGGCAAAATATACTTTCTCATAAGCAAAATATTGGTCACAAATGGTTAAGCAAGCCCATCAAACTAATGAGAACGTACCAACAAGAGTAAAATTCTATATTTGGACAAGTATTCTACTTTTGGAGATGTTGTTTTGGAAGGTGATCTCAATGAGCTTGGTTTCAGGCTTAACTGGGGTAAGAATCACCAAAACCCCAAGTATATGGGCTTTATTTGATAATATGCATGTGCACTCCATGCCAGAGGTAAGATTTTAACAGGTATTTTAAGCAGTTTTCAAACCTTTGCCTTAGTGCACTTTCGGCAAAATTCCAATTTTAAGCAATGCAGGGCAGCAAAAAATGGAAGAAAATAATTCTGCAGATATCACTGAAACAACAATTGTCCTAAATATCATTTCTGCCCTAAAACACAGCTATGCCATCAAAACGTATCTATGTTTTGCAGAAATCCTAACCCTAACCCTAGCTCTGGGTTTGCAAGTTAGGGTTAGGGTTCAGAATTTCCTCCAAGAATTAATGCAACCCTTTTCACTCAATTGAGGGCAAAATATACTTTCTCATAAGCAAAATCTTGGTCACAAATGCTTAAGCAAGCCCATCAAACTAATGAGAACGTACCAACAACAGTAAAATTCTATATTTGGACAAGTATTCTACTTTTGGAGATGTTTGTTTTGGAAGGTGATCTCAATGAGCTTGGTTTCAAGCTTAACTGGTGTAAGAATCACCAAAACCCCAACAATCTGGGCTTTATTTGATAATATGCATGTGCACTCAATGAAAGAGGTAAGATTTTGACAGGTATTTTAAGCAGTTTCCAAACCTTTGCCTTAGTGCACTTTCGGCAAAATTCCAATTTTAAGCAATGCAGGGCAGCTAAAAATGGAAGAAAATAATTCTGCAGATATCACTGAAACAACAATTGTCCTAAATATCATTTCTGCCCTAAAACACAGCTATGCCATCAAAAAGTATCTATGTTTTGCAGGAATCCTAACCCTAACCCTAGCTCTGAGTTTGCAAGTTAGGGTTAGGGTTCAGAATTTCCTCCAAGAATTAATGCAACCCTTTTCACTCAATTGAGGGCAAAATATACTTTCTCATAAGCAAAATATTGGTCACAAATGGTTAAGCAAGCCCATCAAACTAATGAGAACGTTCCAACAAGAGTAAACTTCTATATTTGGACAAGTATTCTACTTTTGAAGATTTTGTTTTGGAAGGTGATCTCAATGAGCTTGGTTTCAGGCTTAACTGGTGTAAGAATCACCAAAACCACAAGAATCTGGGCTTTATTTGATAATATGCATGTGCACTCAATGCCAGAGGTAAGATTTTGACAGGTATTTTAAGCTTTTTTCAAACCTTTGCCTTAGTGCATTTTAGGCACAATTCCAATTTTAAGCAATGCAGTGCAGCTAAAAATGGAAGTAAATAATTCTGCAGATATCACTGAAACAACAATTGTCCTAAATATCATTTCTGCCCTAAAACACAGCTATGCCATCAAAAAGTATCTATGTTTTGCAGGAATCCTAACCCTAACCCTAGCTCTGGGTTTGCAAGTTAGGGTTAGGGTTCAGAATTTCCTCCAAGAATTAATGCAACCCTTTTCACTCAATTGAGGGCAAAATATACTTTCTCATAAGCAAAATATTGGTCACAAATGGTTAAGCAAGCCCATCAAACTAATGAGAACGTACCAACAAGAGTAAAATTCTATATTTGGACAAGTATTCTACTTTTGGAGATGTTGTTTTGGAAGGTGATCTCAATGAGCTTGGTTTCAGGCTTAACTGGGGTAAGAATCACCAAAAGCCCAAGTATATGGGCTTTATTTGATAATATGCATGTGCACTCCATGCCAGAGGTAAGATTTTAACAGGTATTTTAAGCAGTTTTCAAACCTTTGCCTTAGTGCACTTTCGGCAAAATTCCAATTTTAAGCAATGCAGGGCAGCTAAAAATGGAAGAAAATAATTCTGCAGATATCACTGAAACAACAATTGTCCTAAATATCATTTCTGCCCTAAAACACAGCTATGCCATCAAAAAGTATCTATGTTTTGCAGAAATCCTAACCCTAACCCTAGCTCTGGGTTTGCAAGTTAGGGTTAGGGTTCAGAATTTCCTCCAAGAATTAATGCAACCCTTTTCACTCAATTGAGGGCAAAATATACTTTCTCATAAGCAAAATCTTGGTCACAAATGCTTAAGCAAGCCCATCAAACTAATGAGAACGTACCAACAAGAGTAAAATTCTATATTTGGACAAGTATTCTACTTTTGGAGATGTTTGTTTTGGAAGGTGATCTCAATGAGCTTGGTTTCAAGCTTAACTGGTGTAAGAATCACCAAAACCCCAACAATCTGGGCTTTATTTGATAATATGCATGTGCACTCAATGAAAGAGGTAAGATTTTGAAAGGTATTTTAAGCTTTTTTCAAACCTTTGCCTTAGTGCACTGTCGGCAAAATTCCAATTTTAAGCAATGCAGTGCAGCTAAAAATTGAAGAAAACAATTTTGCAGATATCATTGAAACAACACTTTTCCTAACTATCATATCTGCCTTAAACACAGCTATGCCATCAAAAAGTATCTATGTTTTGCAGAAATCCAAACCCTAACCCTAGATCTGGGTTTGCAAGTTAGGGTTAGGGTTCAGAATTTCCTCCAAGAATTAATGCAACCCTTTTCACTCAATTGAGGGTAAAATATACTTTCTCATAAGCAAAATATTGGTCACAAATGGTTAAGCAAGCCCATCAAACTAATGAGAACGTACCAACAAGAGTAAAATTCTATATTTGGACAAGTATTCTACTTTTGGAGATGTTGTTTTGGAAGGTGATCTCAATGAGCTTGGTTTCAGGCTTAACTGGTGTAAGAATCACCAAAACCACAAGAATCTGGGCTTTATATGATAATATGCATGTGCACTCAATGTCAGAGGTAAGATTTTGACAGGTATTTTAAGCTTTTTTCAAACCTTTGCCTTAGTGCATTTTAGGCACAATTCCAATATTTAAGCAATGCAGTGCAGCTAAAAATGGAAGAAAATAATTCTGCAGATATCACTGAAACAACAATTGTCCTAAATATCATTTCTGCCCTAAAACACAGCTATGCCATCAAAAAGTATCTATGTTTTGCAGGAATCCTAACCCTAACCCTAGCTCTGGGTTTGCAAGTTAGGGTTAGGGTTCAGAATTTCCTCCAAGAATTAATGCAACCCTTTTCACTCAATTGAGGGCAAAATGTACTTTCTCATAAGCAAAATCTTGGTCACAAATGGTTAAGCAAGCCCATAAAACTAATGAGAACGTACCAACAACAGTAAAATTCTATATTTGGACAAGTATTCTACTTTTGAAGATTTTGTTTTGGAAGGTGATCTCAATGAGCTTGGTTTCAGGCTTAACTGGTGTAAGAATCACCAAAACCCCAAGAATCTGGGCTTTATTTGATAATATGCATGTGCACTCAATGCCAGAGGTAAGATTTTGACAGGTATTTTAAGCTTTTTTCAAACCTTTGCCTTAGTGCATTTTAGGCACAATTCCAATTTTAAGCAATGCAGTGCAGCTAAAAATGGAAGAAAATAATTCTGCAGATATCACTGAAACAACAATTGTCCTAAATATCATTTCTGCCCTAAAACACAGCTATGCCATCAAAAAGTATCTATGTTTTGCAGAAATCCTAACCCTAACCCTAGCTCTGGGTTTGCAAGTTAGGGTTAGAGTTCAGAATTTCCTCCAAGAATTAATGCAACCCTTTTCACTCAATTGAGGGCAAAATATACTTTCTCATAAGCAAAATCTTGGTCACAAATGGTTAAGCAAGCCCATAAAACTAATGAGAACGTACCAACAAGAGTAAAATTCTATATTTGGACAAGTATTCTACTTTTGGAGATGTTGTTTTGGAAGGTGATCTCAATGAGCTTGGTTTCAGGCTTAACTGGTGTAAGAATCACCAAAACCACAAGAATCTGGGCTTTATTTGATAATATGCATGTGCACTCAATGCCAGAGGTAAGATTTTGACAGGTATTTTAAGCTTTTTTCAAACCTTTGCCTTAGTGCATTTTAGGCACAATTCCAATTTTAAGCAATGCAGTGCAGCTAAAAATGGAAGTAAATAATTCTGCAGATATCACTGAAACAACAATTGTCCTAAATATCATTTCTGCCCTAAAACACAGCTATGCCATCAAAAAGTATCTATGTTTTGCAGGAATCCTAACCCTAACCCTAGCTCTGGGTTTGCAAGTTAGGGTTAGGGTTCAGAATTTCCTCCAAGAATTAATGCAACCCTTTTCACTCAATTGAGGGCAAAATATACTTTCTCATAAGCAAAATATTGGTCACAAATGGTTAAGCAAGCCCATCAAACTAATGAGAACGTACCAACAAGAGTAAAATTCTATATTTGGACAAGTATTCTACTTTTGGAGATGTTGTTTTGGAAGGTGATCTCAATGAGCTTGGTTTCAGGCTTAACTGGGGTAAGAATCACCAAAAGCCCAAGTATATGGGCTTTATTTGATAATATGCATGTGCACTCCATGCCAGAGGTAAGATTTTAACAGGTATTTTAAGCTTTTTTCAAACCTTTGCCTTAGTGCATTTTAGGCACAATTCCAATTTTAAGCAATGCAGTGCAGCTAAAAATGGAAGAAAATAATTCTGCAGATATCACTGAAACAACAATTGTCCTAAATATCATTTCTGCCCTAAAACACAGCTATGCCATCAAAAAGTATCTATGTTTTGCAGAAATCCTAACCCTAACCCTAGCTCTGGGTTTGCAAGTTAGGGTTAGGGTTCAGAATTTCCTCCAAGAATTAATGCAACCCTTTTCACTCAATTGAGGGCAAAATATACTTTCTCATAAGCAAAATCTTGGTCACAAATGGTTAAGCAAGCCCATAAAACTAATGAGAACGTACCAACAAGAGTAAAATTCTATATTTGGACAAGTATTCTACTTTTGGAGATGTTGTTTTGGAAGGTGATCTCAATGAGCTTGGTTTCAGGCTTAACTGGTGTAAGAATCACCAAAACCACAAGAATCTGGGCTTTATTTGATAATATGCATGTGCACTCAATGCCAGAGGTAAGATTTTGACAGGTATTTTAAGCTTTTTTCAAACCTTTGCCTTAGTGCATTTTAGGCACAATTCCAATTTTAAGCAATGCAGTGCAGCTAAAAATGGAAGTAAATAATTCTGCAGATATCACTGAAACAACAATTGTCCTAAATATCATTTCTGCCCTAAAACACAGCTATGCCATCAAAACGTATCTATGTTTTGCAGAAATCCTAACCCTAACCCTAGCTCTGGGTTTGAAAGTTAGGGTTAGGGTTCAGAATTTCCTCCAAGAATTAATGCAACCCTTTTCACTCAATTGAAGGCAAAATATACTTTCTCATAAGCAAAATCTTGGTCACAAATGCTTAAGCAAGCCCATCAAACTAATGAGAACGTACCAACAACAGTAAAATTCTATATTTGGACAAGTATTCTACTTTTGGAGATGTTTGTTTTGGAAGGTGATCTCAATGAGCTTGGTTTCAAGCTTAACTGGTGTAAGAATCACCAAAACCCCAACAATCTGGGCTTTATTTGATAATATGCATGTGCACTCAATGTCAGAGGTAAGATTTTGACAGGTATTTTAAGCTTTTTTCAAACCTTTGCCTTAGTGCATTTTAGGCACAATTCCAATATTTAAGCAATGCAGTGCAGCTAAAAATGGAAGAAAATAATTCTGCAGATATCACTGAAACAACAATTGTCCTAAATATCATTTCTGCCCTAAAACACAGCTATGCCATCAAAAAGTATCTATGTTTTGCAGGAATCCTAACCCTAACCCTAGCTCTGGGTTTGCAAGTTAGGGTTAGGGTTCAGAATTTCCTCCAAGAATTAATGCAACCCTTTTCACTCAATTGAGGGCAAAATGTACTTTCTCATAAGCAAAATCTTGGTCACAAATGGTTAAGCAAGCCCATAAAACTAATGAGAACGTACCAACAACAGTAAAATTCTATATTTGGACAAGTATTCTACTTTTGAAGATTTTGTTTTGGAAGGTGATCTCAATGAGCTTGGTTTCAGGCTTAACTGGTGTAAGAATCACCAAAACCCCAAGAATCTGGGCTTTATTTGATAATATGCATGTGCACTCAATGCCAGAGGTAAGATTTTGACAGGTATTTTAAGCTTTTTTCAAACCTTTGCCTTAGTGCATTTTAGGCACAATTCCAATTTTAAGCAATGCAGTGCAGCTAAAAATGGAAGAAAATAATTCTGCAGATATCACTGAAACAACAATTGTCCTAAATATCATTTCTGCCCTAAAACACAGCTATGCCATCAAAAAGTATCTATGTTTTGCAGAAATCCTAACCCTAACCCTAGCTCTGGGTTTGCAAGTTAGGGTTAGGGTTCAGAATTTCCTCCAAGAATTAATGCAACCCTTTTCACTCAATTGAGGGCAAAATATACTTTCTCATAAGCAAAATCTTGGTCACAAATGGTTAAGCAAGCCCATAAAACTAATGAGAACGTACCAACAAGAGTAAAATTCTATATTTGGACAAGTATTCTACTTTTGGAGATGTTGTTTTGGAAGGTGATCTCAATGAGCTTGGTTTCAGGCTTAACTGGTGTAAGAATCACCAAAACCACAAGAATCTGGGCTTTATTTGATAATATGCATGTGCACTCAATGCCAGAGGTAAGATTTTGACAGGTATTTTAAGCTTTTTTCAAACCTTTGCCTTAGTGCATTTTAGGCACAATTCCAATTTTAAGCAATGCAGTGCAGCTAAAAATGGAAGTAAATAATTCTGCAGATATCACTGAAACAACAATTGTCCTAAATATCATTTCTGCCCTAAAACACAGCTATGCCATCAAAAAGTATCTATGTTTTGCAGGAATCCTAACCCTAACCCTAGCTCTGGGTTTGCAAGTTAGGGTTAGGGTTCAGAATTTCCTCCAAGAATTAATGCAACCCTTTTCACTCAATTGAGGGCAAAATATACTTTCTCATAAGCAAAATATTGGTCACAAATGGTTAAGCAAGCCCATCAAACTAATGAGAACGTACCAACAAGAGTAAAATTCTATATTTGGACAAGTATTCTACTTTTGGAGATGTTGTTTTGGAAGGTGATCTCAATGAGCTTGGTTTCAGGCTTAACTGGGGTAAGAATCACCAAAAGCCCAAGTATATGGGCTTTATTTGATAATATGCATGTGCACTCCATGCCAGAGGTAAGATTTTAACAGGTATTTTAAGCTTTTTTCAAACCTTTGCCTTAGTGCATTTTAGGCACAATTCCAATTTTAAGCAATGCAGTGCAGCTAAAAATGGAAGAAAATAATTCTGCAGATATCACTGAAACAACAATTGTCCTAAATATCATTTCTGCCCTAAAACACAGCTATGCCATCAAAAAGTATCTATGTTTTGCAGAAATCCTAACCCTAACCCTAGCTCTGGGTTTGCAAGTTAGGGTTAGGGTTCAGAATTTCCTCCAAGAATTAATGCAACCCTTTTCACTCAATTGAGGGCAAAATATACTTTCTCATAAGCAAAATCTTGGTCACAAATGGTTAAGCAAGCCCATAAAACTAATGAGAACGTACCAACAAGAGTAAAATTCTATATTTGGACAAGTATTCTACTTTTGGAGATGTTGTTTTGGAAGGTGATCTCAATGAGCTTGGTTTCAGGCTTAACTGGTGTAAGAATCACCAAAACCACAAGAATCTGGGCTTTATTTGATCATATGCATGTGCACTCAATGCCAGAGGTAAGATTTTGACAGGTATTTTAAGCTTTTTTCAAACCTTTGCCTTAGTGCATTTTAGGCACAATTCCAATTTTAAGCAATGCAGTGCAGCTAAAAATGGAAGTAAATAATTCTGCAGATATCACTGAAACAACAATTGTCCTAAATATCATTTCTGCCCTAAAACACAGCTATGCCATCAAAACGTATCTATGTTTTGCAGAAATCCTAACCCTAACCCTAGCTCTGGGTTTGAAAGTTAGGGTTAGGGTTCAGAATTTCCTCCAAGAATTAATGCAACCCTTTTCACTCAATTGAAGGCAAAATATACTTTCTCATAAGCAAAATCTTGGTCACAAATGCTTAAGCAAGCCCATCAAACTAATGAGAACGTACCAACAACAGTAAAATTCTATATTTGGACAAGTATTCTACTTTTGGAGATGTTTGTTTTGGAAGGTGATCTCAATGAGCTTGGTTTCAAGCTTAACTGGTGTAAGAATCACCAAAACCCCAACAATCTGGGCTTTATTTGATAATATGCATGTGCACTCAATGTCAGAGGTAAGATTTTGACAGGTATTTTAAGCTTTTTTCAAACCTTTGCCTTAGTGCATTTTAGGCACAATTCCAATATTTAAGCAATGCAGTGCAGCTAAAAATGGAAGAAAATAATTCTGCAGATATCACTGAAACAACAATTGTCCTAAATATCATTTCTGCCCTAAAACACAGCTATGCCATCAAAAAGTATCTATGTTTTGCAGGAATCCTAACCCTAACCCTAGCTCTGGGTTTGCAAGTTAGGGTTAGGGTTCAGAATTTCCTCCAAGAATTAATGCAACCCTTTTCACTCAATTGAGGGCAAAATGTACTTTCTCATAAGCAAAATCTTGGTCACAAATGGTTAAGCAAGCCCATAAAACTAATGAGAACGTACCAACAACAGTAAAATTCTATATTTGGACAAGTATTCTACTTTTGAAGATTTTGTTTTGGAAGGTGATCTCAATGAGCTTGGTTTCAGGCTTAACTGGTGTAAGAATCACCAAAACCCCAAGAATCTGGGCTTTATTTGATAATATGCATGTGCACTCAATGCCAGAGGTAAGATTTTGACAGGTATTTTAAGCTTTTTTCAAACCTTTGCCTTAGTGCATTTTAGGCACAATTCCAATTTTAAGCAATGCAGTGCAGCTAAAAATGGAAGAAAATAATTCTGCAGATATCACTGAAACAATAATTGTCCTAAATATCATTTCTGCCCTAAAACACAGCTATGCCATCAAAAAGTATCTATGTTTTGCAGAAATCCTAACCCTAACCCTAGCTCTGGGTTTGCAAGTTAGGGTTAAGGTTCAGAATTTCCTCCAAGAATTAATGCAACCCTTTTCACTCAATTGAGGGCAAAATATACTTTCTCATAAGCAAAATCTTGGTCACAAATGGTTAAGCAAGCCCATAAAACTAATGAGAACGTACCAACAAGAGTAAAATTCTATATTTGGACAAGTATTCTACTTTTGGAGATGTTGTTTTGGAAGGTGATCTCAATGAGCTTGGTTTCAGGCTTAACTGGTGTAAGAATCACCAAAACCACAAGAATCTGGGCTTTATTTGATAATATGCATGTGCACTCAATGCCAGAGGTAAGATTTTGACAGGTATTTTAAGCTTTTTTCAAACCTTTGCCTTAGTGCATTTTAGGCACAATTCCAATTTTAAGCAATGCAGTGCAGCTAAAAATGGAAGTAAATAATTCTGCAGATATCACTGAAACAACAATTGTCCTAAATATCATTTCTGCCCTAAAACACAGCTATGCCATCAAAAAGTATCTATGCTTTGCAGAAATCCTAACCCTAACCCTAGCTCTGGGATTGCAAGTTAGGGTTAGGGTTCAGAATTTCCTCCAAGAATTAATGCAACCCTTTTCACTCAATTGAGGGCAAAATATACTTTCTCATAAGCAAAATATTGGTCACAAATGGTTAAGCAAGCCCATCAAACTAATGAGAACGTACCAACAAGAGTAAAATTCTATATTTGGACAAGTATTCTACTTTTGGAGATGTTGTTTTGGAAGGTGATCTCAATGAGCTTGGTTTCAGGCTTAACTGGGGTAAGAATCACCAAAAGCCCAAGTATATGGGCTTTATTTGATAATATGCATGTGCACTCCATGCCAGAGGTAAGATTTTAACAGGTATTTTAAGCAGTTTTCAAACCTTTGCCTTAGTGCACTTTCGGCAAAATTCCAATTTTAAGCAATGCAGGGCAGCAAAAAATGGAAGAAAATAATTCTGCAGATATCACTGAAACAACAATTGTCCTAAATATCATTTCTGCCCTAAAACACAGCTATGCCATCAAAACGTATCTATGTTTTGCAGAAATCCTAACCCTAACCCTAGCTCTGGGTTTGCAAGTTAGGGTTAGGGTTCAGAATTTCCTCCAAGAATTAATGCAACCCTTTTCACTCAATTGAAGGCAAAATATACTTTCTCATAAGCAAAATCTTGGTCACAAATGCTTAAGCAAGCCCATCAAACTAATGAGAACGTACCAACAACAGTAAAATTCTATATTTGGACAAGTATTCTACTTTTGGAGATGTTTGTTTTGGAAGGTGATCTCAATGAGCTTGGTTTCAAGCTTAACTGGTGTAAGAATCACCAAAACCCCAACAATCTGGGCTTTATTTGATAATATGCATGTGCACTCAATGAAAGAGGTAAGATTTTGACAGGTATTTTAAGCAGTTTCCAAACCTTTGCCTTAGTGCACTTTCGGCAAAATTCCAATTTTAAGCAATGCATTGCAGCTAAAAATTGAAGAAAACAATTTTGCAGATATCATTGAAACAACACTTTTCCTAACTATCATATCTGCCTTAAACACAGCTACGCCATCAAAAAGTATCTATGTTTTGCAGAAATCCAAACCCTAAACCTAGATCTGGGTTTGCAAGTTAGGGTTAGGGTTCAGAATTTCCTCCAAGAATTAATGCAACCCTTTTCACTCAATTGAGGGCAAAATATACTTTCTCATAAGCAAAATATTGGTCACAAATGGTTAAGCAAGCCCATCAAACTAATGAGAACGTACCAACAAGAGTAAAATTCTATATTTGGACAAGTATTCTACTTTTGGAGATGTTGTTTTGGAAGGTGATCTCAATGAGCTTGGTTTCAGGCTTAACTGGGGTAAGAATCACCAAAAGCCCAAGTATATGGGCTTTATTTGATAATATGCATGTGCACTCCATGCCAGAGGTAAGATTTTAACAGGTATTTTAAGCAGTTTTCAAACCTTTGCCTTAGTGCACTTTCGGCAAAATTCCAATTTTAAGCAATGCAGGGCAGAAAAAATGGAAGAAAATAATTCTGCAGATATCACTGAAACAACAATTGTCCTAAATATCATTTCTGCCCTAAAACACAGCTATGCCATCAAAACGTATCTATGTTTTGCAGAAATCCTAATCCTAACCCTAGCTCTGGGTTTGCAAGTTAGGGTTAGGGTTCAGAATTTCCTCCAAGAATTAATGCAACCCTTTTCACTCAATTGAGGGCAAAATATACTTTCTCATAAGCAAAATCTTGGTCACAAATGCTTAAGCAAGCCCATCAAACTAATGAGAACGTACCAACAACAGTAAAATTCTATATTTGGACAAGTATTCTACTTTTGGAGATGTTTGTTTTGGAAGGTGATCTCAATGAGCTTGGTTTCAAGCTTAACTGGTGTAAGAATCACCAAAATCCCAACAATCTGGGCTTTATTTGATAATATGCATGTGCACTCAATGAAAGAGGTAAGATTTTGACAGGTATTTTAAGCAGTTTCCAAACCTTTGCCTTAGTGCTTCGGCAAAATTCCAATTTTAAGCAATGCATTGCAGCTAAAAATTGAAGAAAACAATTTTGCAGATATCATTGAAACAACACTTTTCCTAACTATCATATCTGCCTTAAACACAGCTATGTCATCAAAAAGTATCTATGTTTTGCAGAAATCCAAACCCTAACCCTAGCTCTGGGTTTGCAAGTTAGGGTTAGGGTTCAGAATTTCCTCCAAGAATTAATGCAACCCTTTTCACTCAATTGAGGGTAAAATATACTTTCTCATAAGCAAAATATTGGTCACAAATGGTTAAGCAAGCCCATCAAACTAATGAGAACGTACCAACAAGAGTAAACTTCTATATTTGGACAAATATTCTACTTTTGGAGATGTTGTTTTGGAAGGTGATCTCAATGAGCTTGGTTTCAGGCTTAACTGGTGTAAGAATCACCAAAACCACAAGAATCTGGGCTTTATTTGATAATATGCATGTGCACTCAATGCCAGAGGTAAGATTTTGACAGGTATTTTAAGCTTTTTTCAAACCTTTGCCTTAGTGCATTGTAGGCACAATTCCAATTTTAAACAATGCAGTGCAGCTAAAAATGGAAGAAAATAATTCTGCAGATATGACTGAAACAACAATTGTCATAAATATCATTTCTGCCCTAAAACACAGCTATGCCATCAAAAAGTATCTATGTTTTGCAGGAATCCTAACCCTAACCCTAGCTCTGGGTTTGCAAGTTAGGGTTAGGGTTCAGAATTTCCTCCAAGAATTAATGCAACCCTTTTCACTCAATTGAGGGCAAAATGTACTTTCTCATAAGCAAAATCTTGGTCACAAATGGTTAAGCAAGCCCATAAAACTAATGAGAACGTACCAACAACAGTAAAATTCTATATTTGGACAAGTATTCTACTTTTGGAGATGTTGTTTTGGAAGGTGATCTCAATGAGCTTGGTTTCAGGCTTAACTGGTGTAAGAATCAACAAAACCCCAAGAATCTGGGCTTTATTTGATAATATGCATGTGCACTCAATGCCAGAGGTAAGATTTTGACAGGTATTTTAAGCAGTTTTCAAAGCTTTGCCTTAGTGCACTTTCGGCAAAATTCAAATTTTAAGCAATGTAGGGCAGCTAAAAATGGAAGAAAATAATTCTGCACATATCACTGAAACAACAATTGTCCTAAATATCATTTCTGCCCTAAAACACAGCTATGCCATCAAAAAGTATCTATGTTTTGCAGGAATCCTAACCCTAACCCTAGCTCTGAGTTTGCAAGTTAGGGTTAGGGTTCAGAATTTCCTCCAAGAATTAATGCAACCCTTTTCACTCAATTGAGGGCAAAATATACTTTCTCATAAGCAAAATATTGGTCACAAATGGTTAAGCAAGCCCATCAAACTAATGAGAACGTTCCAACAAGAGTAAACTTCTATATTTGGACAAGTATGCTACTTTTGGAGATGTTGTTTTGGAAGGTGATCTCAATGAGCTTGGTTTCAGGCTTAACTGGGGTAAGAATCACCAAAACCCCAAGTATATGGGCTTTATTTGATAATATGCATGTGCACTCAATGCCAGAGGTAAGATTTTGACAGGTATTTTAAGCAGTTTCCAAACCTTTGCCTTAGTGCACTTTCGGCAAAATTCCAATTTTAAGCAATGCATTGCAGCTAAAAATGGAAGAAAATAATTCTGCAGATATCACTGAAACAACAATTGTCCTAAATATCATTTCTGCCCTAAAACACAGCTATGCCATTGAAAAGTATCTATGTTTTGTAGGAATCCTAACCCTAACCCTAGCTCTGGGTTTGCAAGTTAGGGTTAGGGTTCAGAATTTCCTCCAAGAATTAATGCAACCCTTTTCACTCAATTGAGGGCAAAATATACTTTCTCATAAGCAAAATATTGGTCACAAATGGTTAAGCAAGCCCATTAAACTAATGAGAACGTTCCAACAAGAGTAAACTTCTATATTTGGACAAGTATTCTACTTTTGGAGATGTTGTTTTGGAAGGTGATCTCAATGAGCTTGGTTTCAGGCTTAACTGGTGTAAGAATCACCAAAACCACAAGAATCTGGGCTTTATTTGATAATATGCATGTGCACTCAATGCCAGAGGTAAGATTTTGACAGGTATTTTAAGCTTTTTTCAAACCTTTGCCTTAGTGCATTGTAGGCACAATTCCAATTTTAAACAATGCAGTGCAGCTAAAAATGGAAGAAAATAATTCTGCAGATATGACTGAAACAACAATTGTCATAAATATCATTTCTGCCCTAAAACACAGCTATGCCATCAAAAAGTATCTATGTTTTGCAGGAATCCTAACCCTAACCCTAGCTCTGGGTTTGCAAGTTAGGGTTAGGGTTCAGAATTTCCTCCAAGAATTAATGCAACCCTTTTCACTCAATTGAGGGCAAAATATACTTTCTCATAAGCAAAATATTGGTCACAAATGGTTAAGCAAGCCCATCAAACTAATGAGAACGTTCCAACAAGAGTAAACTTCTATATTTGGACAAGTATTCTACTTTTGAAGATTTTGTTTTGGAAGGTGATCTCAATGAGCTTGGTTTCAGGCTTAACTGGTGTAAGAATCACCAAAACCCCAAGAATCTGGGCTTTATTTGATAATATGCATGTGCACTCAATGCCAGAGGTAAGATTTTGACAGGTATTTTAAGCTTTTTTCAAACCTTTGCCTTAGTGCATTTTAGGCACAATTCCAATTTTAAGCAATGCAGTGCAGCTAAAAATGGAAGAAAATAATTCTGCAGATATCACTGAAACAACAATTGTCCTAAATATCATTTCTGCCCTAAAACACAGCTATGCCATCAAAAAGTATCTATGTTTTGCAGAAATCCTAACCCTAACCCTAGCTCTGGGTTTGCAAGTTAGGGTTAGGGTTCAGAATTTCCTCCAAGAATTAATGCAACCCTTTTCACTCAATTGAGGGCAAAATATACTTTCTCATAAGCAAAATCTTGGTCACAAATGGTTAAGCAAGCCCATAAAACTAATGAGAACGTACCAACAAGAGTAAAATTCTATATTTGGACAAGTATTCTACTTTTGGAGATGTTGTTTTGGAAGGTGATCTCAATGAGCTTGGTTTCAGGCTTAACTGGTGTAAGAATCACCAAAACCACAAGAATCTGGGCTTTATTTGATAATATGCATGTGCACTCAATGCCAGAGGTAAGATTTTGACAGGTATTTTAAGCTTTTTTCAAACCTTTGCCTTAGTGCATTTTAGGCACAATTCCAATTTTAAGCAATGCAGTGCAGCTAAAAATGGAAGTAAATAATTCTGCAGATATCACTGAAACAACAATTGTCCTAAATATCATTTCTGCCCTAAAACACAGCTATGCCATCAAAAAGTATCTATGTTTTGCAGGAATCCTAACCCTAACCCTAGCTCTGGGTTTGCAAGTTAGGGTTAGGGTTCAGAATTTCCTCCAAGAATTAATGCAACCCTTTTCACTCAATTGAGGGCAAAATATACTTTCTCATAAGCAAAATATTGGTCACAAATGGTTAAGCAAGCCCATCAAACTAATGAGAACGTACCAACAAGAGTAAAATTCTATATTTGGACAAGTATTCTACTTTTGGAGATGTTGTTTTGGAAGGTGATCTCAATGAGCTTGGTTTCAGGCTTAACTGGGGTAAGAATCACCAAAAGCCCAAGTATATGGGCTTTATTTGATAATATGCATGTGCACTCCATGCCAGAGGTAAGATTTTAACAGGTATTTTAAGCTTTTTTCAAACCTTTGCCTTAGTGCATTTTAGGCACAATTCCAATTTTAAGCAATGCAGTGCAGCTAAAAATGGAAGAAAATAATTCTGCAGATATCACTGAAACAACAATTGTCCTAAATATCATTTCTGCCCTAAAACACAGCTATGCCATCAAAAAGTATCTATGTTTTGCAGAAATCCTAACCCTAACCCTAGCTCTGGGTTTGCAAGTTAGGGTTAGGGTTCAGAATTTCCTCCAAGAATTAATGCAACCCTTTTCACTCAATTGAGGGCAAAATATACTTTCTCATAAGCAAAATCTTGGTCACAAATGGTTAAGCAAGCCCATAAAACTAATGAGAACGTACCAACAAGAGTAAAATTCTATATTTGGACAAGTATTCTACTTTTGGAGATGTTGTTTTGGAAGGTGATCTCAATGAGCTTGGTTTCAGGCTTAACTGGTGTAAGAATCACCAAAACCACAAGAATCTGGGCTTTATTTGATCATATGCATGTGCACTCAATGCCAGAGGTAAGATTTTGACAGGTATTTTAAGCTTTTTTCAAACCTTTGCCTTAGTGCATTTTAGGCACAATTCCAATTTTAAGCAATGCAGTGCAGCTAAAAATGGAAGTAAATAATTCTGCAGATATCACTGAAACAACAATTGTCCTAAATATCATTTCTGCCCTAAAACACAGCTATGCCATCAAAACGTATCTATGTTTTGCAGAAATCCTAACCCTAACCCTAGCTCTGGGTTTGAAAGTTAGGGTTAGGGTTCAGAATTTCCTCCAAGAATTAATGCAACCCTTTTCACTCAATTGAAGGCAAAATATACTTTCTCATAAGCAAAATCTTGGTCACAAATGCTTAAGCAAGCCCATCAAACTAATGAGAACGTACCAACAACAGTAAAATTCTATATTTGGACAAGTATTCTACTTTTGGAGATGTTTGTTTTGGAAGGTGATCTCAATGAGCTTGGTTTCAAGCTTAACTGGTGTAAGAATCACCAAAACCCCAACAATCTGGGCTTTATTTGATAATATGCATGTGCACTCAATGTCAGAGGTAAGATTTTGACAGGTATTTTAAGCTTTTTTCAAACCTTTGCCTTAGTGCATTTTAGGCACAATTCCAATATTTAAGCAATGCAGTGCAGCTAAAAATGGAAGAAAATAATTCTGCAGATATCACTGAAACAACAATTGTCCTAAATATCATTTCTGCCCTAAAACACAGCTATGCCATCAAAAAGTATCTATGTTTTGCAGGAATCCTAACCCTAACCCTAGCTCTGGGTTTGCAAGTTAGGGTTAGGGTTCAGAATTTCCTCCAAGAATTAATGCAACCCTTTTCACTCAATTGAGGGCAAAATGTACTTTCTCATAAGCAAAATCTTGGTCACAAATGGTTAAGCAAGCCCATAAAACTAATGAGAACGTACCAACAACAGTAAAATTCTATATTTGGACAAGTATTCTACTTTTGAAGATTTTGTTTTGGAAGGTGATCTCAATGAGCTTGGTTTCAGGCTTAACTGGTGTAAGAATCACCAAAACCCCAAGAATCTGGGCTTTATTTGATAATATGCATGTGCACTCAATGCCAGAGGTAAGATTTTGACAGGTATTTTAAGCTTTTTTCAAACCTTTGCCTTAGTGCATTTTAGGCACAATTCCAATTTTAAGCAATGCAGTGCAGCTAAAAATGGAAGAAAATAATTCTGCAGATATCACTGAAACAATAATTGTCCTAAATATCATTTCTGCCCTAAAACACAGCTATGCCATCAAAAAGTATCTATGTTTTGCAGAAATCCTAACCCTAACCCTAGCTCTGGGTTTGCAAGTTAGGGTTAAGGTTCAGAATTTCCTCCAAGAATTAATGCAACCCTTTTCACTCAATTGAGGGCAAAATATACTTTCTCATAAGCAAAATCTTGGTCACAAATGGTTAAGCAAGCCCATAAAACTAATGAGAACGTACCAACAAGAGTAAAATTCTATATTTGGACAAGTATTCTACTTTTGGAGATGTTGTTTTGGAAGGTGATCTCAATGAGCTTGGTTTCAGGCTTAACTGGTGTAAGAATCACCAAAACCACAAGAATCTGGGCTTTATTTGATAATATGCATGTGCACTCAATGCCAGAGGTAAGATTTTGACAGGTATTTTAAGCTTTTTTCAAACCTTTGCCTTAGTGCATTTTAGGCACAATTCCAATTTTAAGCAATGCAGTGCAGCTAAAAATGGAAGTAAATAATTCTGCAGATATCACTGAAACAACAATTGTCCTAAATATCATTTCTGCCCTAAAACACAGCTATGCCATCAAAAAGTATCTATGCTTTGCAGAAATCCTAACCCTAACCCTAGCTCTGGGATTGCAAGTTAGGGTTAGGGTTCAGAATTTCCTCCAAGAATTAATGCAACCCTTTTCACTCAATTGAGGGCAAAATATACTTTCTCATAAGCAAAATATTGGTCACAAATGGTTAAGCAAGCCCATCAAACTAATGAGAACGTACCAACAAGAGTAAAATTCTATATTTGGACAAGTATTCTACTTTTGGAGATGTTGTTTTGGAAGGTGATCTCAATGAGCTTGGTTTCAGGCTTAACTGGGGTAAGAATCACCAAAAGCCCAAGTATATGGGCTTTATTTGATAATATGCATGTGCACTCCATGCCAGAGGTAAGATTTTAACAGGTATTTTAAGCAGTTTTCAAACCTTTGCCTTAGTGCACTTTCGGCAAAATTCCAATTTTAAGCAATGCAGGGCAGCAAAAAATGGAAGAAAATAATTCTGCAGATATCACTGAAACAACAATTGTCCTAAATATCATTTCTGCCCTAAAACACAGCTATGCCATCAAAACGTATCTATGTTTTGCAGAAATCCTAACCCTAACCCTAGCTCTGGGTTTGCAAGTTAGGGTTAGGGTTCAGAATTTCCTCCAAGAATTAATGCAACCCTTTTCACTCAATTGAAGGCAAAATATACTTTCTCATAAGCAAAATCTTGGTCACAAATGCTTAAGCAAGCCCATCAAACTAATGAGAACGTACCAACAACAGTAAAATTCTATATTTGGACAAGTATTCTACTTTTGGAGATGTTTGTTTTGGAAGGTGATCTCAATGAGCTTGGTTTCAAGCTTAACTGGTGTAAGAATCACCAAAACCCCAACAATCTGGGCTTTATTTGATAATATGCATGTGCACTCAATGAAAGAGGTAAGATTTTGACAGGTATTTTAAGCAGTTTCCAAACCTTTGCCTTAGTGCACTTTCGGCAAAATTCCAATTTTAAGCAATGCATTGCAGCTAAAAATTGAAGAAAACAATTTTGCAGATATCATTGAAACAACACTTTTCCTAACTATCATATCTGCCTTAAACACAGCTACGCCATCAAAAAGTATCTATGTTTTGCAGAAATCCAAACCCTAAACCTAGATCTGGGTTTGCAAGTTAGGGTTAGGGTTCAGAATTTCCTCCAAGAATTAATGCAACCCTTTTCACTCAATTGAGGGCAAAATATACTTTCTCATAAGCAAAATATTGGTCACAAATGGTTAAGCAAGCCCATCAAACTAATGAGAACGTACCAACAAGAGTAAAATTCTATATTTGGACAAGTATTCTACTTTTGGAGATGTTGTTTTGGAAGGTGATCTCAATGAGCTTGGTTTCAGGCTTAACTGGGGTAAGAATCACCAAAAGCCCAAGTATATGGGCTTTATTTGATAATATGCATGTGCACTCCATGCCAGAGGTAAGATTTTAACAGGTATTTTAAGCAGTTTTCAAACCTTTGCCTTAGTGCACTTTCGGCAAAATTCCAATTTTAAGCAATGCAGGGCAGAAAAAATGGAAGAAAATAATTCTGCAGATATCACTGAAACAACAATTGTCCTAAATATCATTTCTGCCCTAAAACACAGCTATGCCATCAAAACGTATCTATGTTTTGCAGAAATCCTAATCCTAACCCTAGCTCTGGGTTTGCAAGTTAGGGTTAGGGTTCAGAATTTCCTCCAAGAATTAATGCAACCCTTTTCACTCAATTGAGGGCAAAATATACTTTCTCATAAGCAAAATCTTGGTCACAAATGCTTAAGCAAGCCCATCAAACTAATGAGAACGTACCAACAACAGTAAAATTCTATATTTGGACAAGTATTCTACTTTTGGAGATGTTTGTTTTGGAAGGTGATCTCAATGAGCTTGGTTTCAAGCTTAACTGGTGTAAGAATCACCAAAACCCCAACAATCTGGGCTTTATTTGATAATATGCATGTGCACTCAATGAAAGAGGTAAGATTTTGACAGGTATTTTAAGCAGTTTCCAAACCTTTGCCTTAGTGCTTCGGCAAAATTCCAATTTTAAGCAATGCATTGCAGCTAAAAATTGAAGAAAACAATTTTGCAGATATCATTGAAACAACACTTTTCCTAACTATCATATCTGCCTTAAACACAGCTATGTCATCAAAAAGTATCTATGTTTTGCAGAAATCCAAACCCTAACCCTAGCTCTGGGTTTGCAAGTTAGGGTTAGGGTTCAGAATTTCCTCCAAGAATTAATGCAACCCTTTTCACTCAATTGAGGGTAAAATATACTTTCTCATAAGCAAAATATTGGTCACAAATGGTTAAGCAAGCCCATCAAACTAATGAGAACGTACCAACAAGAGTAAACTTCTATATTTGGACAAATATTCTACTTTTGGAGATGTTGTTTTGGAAGGTGATCTCAATGAGCTTGGTTTCAGGCTTAACTGGTGTAAGAATCACCAAAACCACAAGAATCTGGGCTTTATTTGATAATATGCATGTGCACTCAATGCCAGAGGTAAGATTTTGACAGGTATTTTAAGCTTTTTTCAAACCTTTGCCTTAGTGCATTGTAGGCACAATTCCAATTTTAAACAATGCAGTGCAGCTAAAAATGGAAGAAAATAATTCTGCAGATATGACTGAAACAACAATTGTCATAAATATCATTTCTGCCCTAAAACACAGCTATGCCATCAAAAAGTATCTATGTTTTGCAGGAATCCTAACCCTAACCCTAGCTCTGGGTTTGCAAGTTAGGGTTAGGGTTCAGAATTTCCTCCAAGAATTAATGCAACCCTTTTCACTCAATTGAGGGCAAAATGTACTTTCTCATAAGCAAAATCTTGGTCACAAATGGTTAAGCAAGCCCATAAAACTAATGAGAACGTACCAACAACAGTAAAATTCTATATTTGGACAAGTATTCTACTTTTGGAGATGTTGTTTTGGAAGGTGATCTCAATGAGCTTGGTTTCAGGCTTAACTGGTGTAAGAATCAACAAAACCCCAAGAATCTGGGCTTTATTTGATAATATGCATGTGCACTCAATGCCAGAGGTAAGATTTTGACAGGTATTTTAAGCAGTTTTCAAAGCTTTGCCTTAGTGCACTTTCGGCAAAATTCAAATTTTAAGCAATGTAGGGCAGCTAAAAATGGAAGAAAATAATTCTGCACATATCACTGAAACAACAATTGTCCTAAATATCATTTCTGCCCTAAAACACAGCTATGCCATCAAAAAGTATCTATGTTTTGCAGGAATCCTAACCCTAACCCTAGCTCTGAGTTTGCAAGTTAGGGTTAGGGTTCAGAATTTCCTCCAAGAATTAATGCAACCCTTTTCACTCAATTGAGGGCAAAATATACTTTCTCATAAGCAAAATATTGGTCACAAATGGTTAAGCAAGCCCATCAAACTAATGAGAACGTTCCAACAAGAGTAAACTTCTATATTTGGACAAGTATGCTACTTTTGGAGATGTTGTTTTGGAAGGTGATCTCAATGAGCTTGGTTTCAGGCTTAACTGGGGTAAGAATCACCAAAACCCCAAGTATATGGGCTTTATTTGATAATATGCATGTGCACTCAATGCCAGAGGTAAGATTTTGACAGGTATTTTAAGCAGTTTCCAAACCTTTGCCTTAGTGCACTTTCGGCAAAATTCCAATTTTAAGCAATGCATTGCAGCTAAAAATGGAAGAAAATAATTCTGCAGATATCACTGAAACAACAATTGTCCTAAATATCATTTCTGCCCTAAAACACAGCTATGCCATTGAAAAGTATCTATGTTTTGTAGGAATCCTAACCCTAACCCTAGCTCTGGGTTTGCAAGTTAGGGTTAGGGTTCAGAATTTCCTCCAAGAATTAATGCAACCCTTTTCACTCAATTGAGGGCAAAATATACTTTCTCATAAGCAAAATATTGGTCACAAATGGTTAAGCAAGCCCATTAAACTAATGAGAACGTTCCAACAAGAGTAAACTTCTATATTTGGACAAGTATTCTACTTTTGGAGATGTTGTTTTGGAAGGTGATCTCAATGAGCTTGGTTTCAGGCTTAACTGGTGTAAGAATCACCAAAACCACAAGAATCTGGGCTTTATTTGATAATATGCATGTGCACTCAATGCCAGAGGTAAGATTTTGACAGGTATTTTAAGCTTTTTTCAAACCTTTGCCTTAGTGCATTGTAGGCACAATTCCAATTTTAAACAATGCAGTGCAGCTAAAAATGGAAGAAAATAATTCTGCAGATATGACTGAAACAACAATTGTCATAAATATCATTTCTGCCCTAAAACACAGCTATGCCATCAAAAAGTATCTATGTTTTGCAGGAATCCTAACCCTAACCCTAGCTCTGGGTTTGCAAGTTAGGGTTATGGTTCAGAATTTCCTCCAAGAATTAATGCAACCCTTTTCACTCAATTGAGGGCAAAATATACTTTCTCATAAGCAAAATATTGGTCACAAATGGTTAAGCAAGCCCATCAAACTAATGAGAACGTTCCAACAAGAGTAAACTTCTATATTTGGACAAGTATTCTACTTTTGAAGATTTTGTTTTGGAAGGTGATCTCAATGAGCTTGGTTTCAGGCTTAACTGGTGTAAGAATCACCAAAACCCCAAGAATCTGGGCTTTATTTGATAATATGCATGTGCACTCAATGCCAGAGGTAAGATTTTGACAGGTATTTTAAGCTTTTTTCAAACCTTTGCCTTAGTGCATTTTAGGCACAATTCCAATTTTAAGCAATGCAGTGCAGCTAAAAATGGAAGAAAATAATTCTGCAGATATCACTGAAACAACAATTGTCCTAAATATCATTTCTGCCCTAAAACACAGCTATGCCATCAAAAAGTATCTATGTTTTGCAGAAATCCTAACCGTAACCCTAGCTCTGGGTTTGCAAGTTAGGGTTAGGGTTCAGAATTTCCTCCAAGAATTAATGCAACCCTTTTCACTCAATTGAGGGCAAAATATACTTTCTCATAAGCAAAATCTTGGTCACAAATGGTTAAGCAAGCCCATAAAACTAATGAGAACGTACCAACAAGAGTAAAATTCTATATTTGGACAAGTATTCTACTTTTGGAGATGTTGTTTTGGAAGGTGATCTCAATGAGCTTGGTTTCAGGCTTAACTGGTGTAAGAATCAACAAAACCCCAAGAATCTGGGCTTTATTTGATAATATGCATGTGCACTCAATGCCAGAGGTAAGATTTTGACAGGTATTTTAAGCAGTTTTCAAAGCTTTGCCTTAGTGCACTTTCGGCAAAATTCAAATTTTAAGCAATGCAGGGCAGCTAAAAATGGAAGAAAATAATTCTGCACATATCACTGAAACAACAATTGTCCTAAATATCATTTCTGCCCTAAAACACAGCTATGCCATCAAAAAGTATCTATGTTTTGCAGGAATCCTAACCCTAACCCTAGCTCTGAGTTTGCAAGTTAGGGTTAGGGTTCAGAATTTCCTCCAAGAATTAATGCAACCCTTTTCACTCAATTGAGGGCAAAATATACTTTCTCATAAGCAAAATATTGGTCACAAATGGTTAAGCAAGCCCATCATACTAATGAGAACGTTCCAACAAGAGTAAACTTCTATATTTGGACAAGTATTCTACTTTTGGAGATTTTGTTTTGGAAGGTGATCTCAATGAGCTTGGTTTCAGGCTTAACTGGTGTAAGAATCACCAAAACCCCAAGAATCTGGGCTTTATTTGATAATATGCATGTGCACTCATTGCCAGAGGTAAGATTTTGACAGGTATTTTAAGCTTTTTTCAAACCTTTGCCTTAGTGCATTTTAGACACAATTCCAATTTTAAGCAATGCAGTGCAGCTAAAAATGGAAGTAAATAATTCTGCAGATATCACTGAAACAACAATTGTCCTAAATATCATTTCTGCCCTAAAACACAGCTATGCCATCAAAAAGTATCTATGTTTTGCAGGAATCCTAACCCTAACCCTAGCTCTGAGTTTGCAAGTTAGGGTTAGGGTTCAGAATTTCCTCCAAGAATTAATGCAACCCTTTTCACTCAATTGAGGGCAAAATATACTTTCTCATTAACAAAATATTGGTCACAAATGGTTAAGCAAGCCCATCAAACTAATGAGAACGTACCAACAAGAGTAAAATTCTATATTTGGACAAGTATTCTACTTTTGGAGATGTTGTTTTGGAAGGTGATCTCAATGAGCTTGGTTTCAGGCTTAACTGGGGTAAGAATCACCAAAACCCCAAGTATATGGGCTTTATTTGATAATATGCATGTGCACTCAATGCCAGAGGTAAGATTTTGACAGGTATTTTAAGCAGTTTCCAAACCTTTGCCTTAGTGCAGTTTCGGCAAAATTCCAATTTTAAGCAATGCATTGCAGCTAAAAAAGGAAGAAAATAATTCTGCAGATATCACTGAAACAACAATTGTCCTAAATATCATTTCTGCCCTAAAACACAGCTATGCCATCGAAAAGTATCTATGTTTTGTAGGAATCCTAACCCTAACCCTAGCTCTGGGTTTGCAAGTTAGGGTTAGGGTTCAGAATTTCCTCCAAGAATTAATGCAACCCTTTTCACTCAATTGAGGGCAAAATATACTTTCTCATAAGCAAAATATTGGTCACAAATGGTTAAGCAAGCCCATTAAACTAATGAGAACGTTCCAATAAGAGTAAACTTCTATATTTGGACAAGTATTCTACTTTTGGAGATGTTGTTTTGGAAGGTGATCTCAATGAGCTTGGTTTCAGGCTTAACTGGTGTAAGAATCACCAAAACCACAAGAATCTGGGCTTTATTTGATAATATACATGTGCACTCAATGCCAGAGGTAAGATTTTGACAGGTATTTTAAGCTTTTTTCAAACCTTTGCCTTAGTGCATTGTAGGCACAATTCCAATTTTAAACAATGCAGTGCAGCTAAAAATGGAAGAAAATAATTCTGCAGATATCACTGAAACAACAATTGTCATAAATATCATTTCTGCCCTAAAACACAGCTATGCCATCAAAAAGTATCTATGTTTTGCAGGAATCCTAACCCTAACCCTAGCTCTGGGATTGCAAGTTAGGGTTAGGGTTCAGAATTTCCTCCAAGAATTAATGCAACCCTTTTCACTCAATTGAGGGCAAAATGTACTTTCTCATAAGCAAAATCTTGGTCACAAATGGTTAAGCAAGCCCATCAAACTAATGAGAACGTACCAACAAGAGTAAAATTCTATATTTGGACAAGTATTCTACTTTTGGAGATGTTTGTTTTGGAAGGTGATCTCAATGAGCTTGGTTTCAGGCTTAACTGGTGTAAGAATCACCAAAACCCCAAGAATCTGGGCTTTATTTGATAATATGCATGTGCACTCAATGAAAGAGGTAAGATTTTGAAAGGTATTTTAAGCTTTTTTCAAACCTTTGCCTTAGTGCATTTTAGGCACAATTCCAATTTTAAGCAATGCAGGGCAGCTAAAAATGGAAGAAAATACTTCTGCAGATATCACTGAAACAACAATTGTCCTAAATATCATTTCTGCCCTAAAACACAGCTATGCCATCAAAAAGTATCTATGTTTTGCAGAAATCCTAACCGTAACCCTAGCTCTGGGTTTGCAAGTTAGGGTTAGGGTTCAGAATTTCCTCCAAGAATTAATGCAACCCTTTTCACTCAATTGAGGGCAAAATATACTTTCTCATAAGCAAAATCTTGGTCACAAATGGTTAAGCAAGCCCATAAAACTAATGAGAACGTACCAACAAGAGTAAAATTCTATATTTGGACAAGTATTCTACTTTTGGAGATGTTGTTTTGGAAGGTGATCTCAATGAGCTTGGTTTCAGGCTTAACTGGTGTAAGAATCAACAAAACCCCAAGAATCTGGGCTTTATTTGATAATATGCATGTGCACTCAATGCCAGAGGTAAGATTTTGACAGGTATTTTAAGCAGTTTTCAAAGCTTTGCCTTAGTGCACTTTCGGCAAAATTCAAATTTTAAGCAATGCAGGGCAGCTAAAAATGGAAGAAAATAATTCTGCACATATCACTGAAACAACAATTGTCCTAAATATCATTTCTGCCCTAAAACACAGCTATGCCATCAAAAAGTATCTATGTTTTGCAGGAATCCTAACCCTAACCCTAGCTCTGAGTTTGCAAGTTAGGGTTAGGGTTCAGAATTTCCTCCAAGAATTAATGCAACCCTTTTCACTCAATTGAGGGCAAAATATACTTTCTCATAAGCAAAATATTGGTCACAAATGGTTAAGCAAGCCCATCATACTAATGAGAACGTTCCAACAAGAGTAAACTTCTATATTTGGACAAGTATTCTACTTTTGGAGATTTTGTTTTGGAAGGTGATCTCAATGAGCTTGGTTTCAGGCTTAACTGGTGTAAGAATCACCAAAACCCCAAGAATCTGGGCTTTATTTGATAATATGCATGTGCACTCATTGCCAGAGGTAAGATTTTGACAGGTATTTTAAGCTTTTTTCAAACCTTTGCCTTAGTGCATTTTAGACACAATTCCAATTTTAAGCAATGCAGTGCAGCTAAAAATGGAAGTAAATAATTCTGCAGATATCACTGAAACAACAATTGTCCTAAATATCATTTCTGCCCTAAAACACAGCTATGCCATCAAAAAGTATCTATGTTTTGCAGGAATCCTAACCCTAACCCTAGCTCTGAGTTTGCAAGTTAGGGTTAGGGTTCAGAATTTCCTCCAAGAATTAATGCAACCCTTTTCACTCAATTGAGGGCAAAATATACTTTCTCATTAACAAAATATTGGTCACAAATGGTTAAGCAAGCCCATCAAACTAATGAGAACGTACCAACAAGAGTAAAATTCTATATTTGGACAAGTATTCTACTTTTGGAGATGTTGTTTTGGAAGGTGATCTCAATGAGCTTGGTTTCAGGCTTAACTGGGGTAAGAATCACCAAAACCCCAAGTATATGGGCTTTATTTGATAATATGCATGTGCACTCAATGCCAGAGGTAAGATTTTGACAGGTATTTTAAGCAGTTTCCAAACCTTTGCCTTAGTGCAGTTTCGGCAAAATTCCAATTTTAAGCAATGCATTGCAGCTAAAAAAGGAAGAAAATAATTCTGCAGATATCACTGAAACAACAATTGTCCTAAATATCATTTCTGCCCTAAAACACAGCTATGCCATCGAAAAGTATCTATGTTTTGTAGGAATCCTAACCCTAACCCTAGCTCTGGGTTTGCAAGTTAGGGTTAGGGTTCAGAATTTCCTCCAAGAATTAATGCAACCCTTTTCACTCAATTGAGGGCAAAATATACTTTCTCATAAGCAAAATATTGGTCACAAATGGTTAAGCAAGCCCATTAAACTAATGAGAACGTTCCAATAAGAGTAAACTTCTATATTTGGACAAGTATTCTACTTTTGGAGATGTTGTTTTGGAAGGTGATCTCAATGAGCTTGGTTTCAGGCTTAACTGGTGTAAGAATCACCAAAACCACAAGAATCTGGGCTTTATTTGATAATATACATGTGCACTCAATGCCAGAGGTAAGATTTTGACAGGTATTTTAAGCTTTTTTCAAACCTTTGCCTTAGTGCATTGTAGGCACAATTCCAATTTTAAACAATGCAGTGCAGCTAAAAATGGAAGAAAATAATTCTGCAGATATCACTGAAACAACAATTGTCATAAATATCATTTCTGCCCTAAAACACAGCTATGCCATCAAAAAGTATCTATGTTTTGCAGGAATCCTAACCCTAACCCTAGCTCTGGGATTGCAAGTTAGGGTTAGGGTTCAGAATTTCCTCCAAGAATTAATGCAACCCTTTTCACTCAATTGAGGGCAAAATGTACTTTCTCATAAGCAAAATCTTGGTCACAAATGGTTAAGCAAGCCCATCAAACTAATGAGAACGTACCAACAAGAGTAAAATTCTATATTTGGACAAGTATTCTACTTTTGGAGATGTTTGTTTTGGAAGGTGATCTCAATGAGCTTGGTTTCAGGCTTAACTGGTGTAAGAATCACCAAAACCCCAAGAATCTGGGCTTTATTTGATAATATGCATGTGCACTCAATGAAAGAGGTAAGATTTTGAAAGGTATTTTAAGCTTTTTTCAAACATTTGCCTTAGTGCACTTTCGGCAAAATTCCAATTTTAAGCAATGCAGGGCAGCTAAAAATGGAAGAAAATACTTCTGCAGATATCACTGAAACAACAATTGTCCTAAATATCATTTCTGCCCTAAAACACAGCTATGCCATCAAAAAGTATCTATGTTTTGCAGAAATCCTAACCCTAACCCTAGCTCTGGGTTTGCAAGTTAGGGTTAGGGTTCAGAATTTCCTCCAAGAATAAATGCAACCTTTTCACTCAATTGAGGGCAAAATGTACTTTCTCATAAGCAAAATCTTGGTCACAAATGGTTAAGCAAGCCCATCAAACTAATGAGAACGTACCAACAAGAGTAAAATTCTATATTTGGACAAGTATTCTACTTTTGGAGATGTTTGTTTTGGAAGGTGATCTCAATGAGCTTGGTTTCAGGCTTAACTGGTGTAAGAATCACCAAAACCCCAAGAATCTGGGCTTTATTTGATAATATGCATGTGCACTCAATGCCAGAGGTAAGATTTTGACAGGTATTTTAAGCAGTTTCCAAACCTTTGCCTTAGTGCATTTTAGACACAATTCCAATTTTAAGCAATGCAGGGCAGCTAAAAATGGAAGAAAATAATTCTGCAGATATCACTGAAACAACACTTTTCCTAAATATCATTTCTGCCCTAAAACACAGCTATGCCATCAAAAAGTATCTATGTTTTGCAGGAATCCTAACCCTAACCCTAGCTCTGGGTTTGCAAGTTAGGGTTAGGGTTCAGAATTTCCTCCAAGAATTAATGCAACCCTTTTCACTCAATTGAGGGCAAAATATACTTTCTCATAAACAAAATATTGGTCACAAATGGTTAAGCAAGCCCATCAAACTAATGAGAACGTTCCAACAAGAGTAAACTTCTATATTTGGACAAGTATTCTACTTTTGGAGATGTTTGTTTTGGAAGGTGATCTCAATGAGCTTGGTTTCAGGCTTAACTGGTGTAAGAATCACCAAAACCCGAAGAATCTGGGCTTTATTTGATAATATGCATGTGCACTCAATGAAAGAGGTAAGATTTTGACAGGTATTTTATGCTTTTTTCAAACCTTTGCCTTAGTGCACTTTCGGCAAAATTCCAATTTTAAGCAATGCAGGGCAGCTAAAAATGGAAGAAAATAATTCTGCAGATATCACTGAAACAACACTTTTCCTAAATATCATTTCTGCCCTTAAACACAGCTATGCCATCAAAAAGTATCTATGTTTTGCAGAAATCCTAACCCTAACCCTAGCTCTGGGATTGCAAGTTAGGGTTAGGGTTCAGAATTTCCTCCAAGAATTAATGCAACCCTTTTCACTCAATTGAGGGCAAAATATACTTTCTCATAAGCAAAATCTTGGTCACAAATGGTTAAGCAAGCCCATCAAACTAATGAGAACGCACCAACAAGAGTAAAATTCTATATTTGGACAAGTATTCTACTTTTGGAGATGTTGTTTTGGAAGGTGATGTCAATGAGCTTGGTTTCAAGCTTAACTGGGGTAAGAATCACCAAAACCCCAAGAATCTGGGCTTTATTTGATAATATGCATGTGCACTCAATGAAAGAGGTAAGATTTTGAAAGGTATTTTAAGCTTTTTTCAAACCTTTGCCTTAGTGCATTTTAGGCACAATTCCAATTTTAAGCAATGCAGGACAGCTAAAAATGGAAGAAAATAATTCTGCAGATATCACTGAAACAACACTTTTCCTAAATATCATTTCTGCCCTAAAACACAGCTATGCCATCAAAAAGTATCTATGTTTTGCAGAAATCCTAACCCTAACCTTAGCTCTGGGATTGCAAGTTAGGGTTAGGGTTCAGAATTTCCTCCAAGAATTAATGCAACCCTTTTCACTCAATTGAGGGCAAAATGTACTTTCTCATAAGCAAAATCTTGGTCACAAATGGTTAAGCAAGCCCATCAAACTAATGAGAACGTACCAACAAGAGTAAAATTCTATATTTGGACAAGTATTCTACTTTTGGAGATGTTTGTTTTGGAAGGTGATCTCAATGAGCTTGGTTTCAGGCTTAACTGGTGTAAGAATCACCAAAACCCCAAGAATCTGGGCTTTATTTGATAATATGCATGTGCACTCAATGCCAGAGGTAAGATTTTGACAGGTATTTTAAGCAGTTTCCAAACCTTTGCCTTAGTGCATTTTAGACACAATTCCAATTTTAAGCAATGCAGGGCAGCTAAAAATGGAAGAAAATAATTCTGCAGATATCACTGAAACAACACTTTTCCTAAATATCATTTCTGCCCTAAAACACAGCTATGCCATCAAAAAGTATCTATGTTTTGCAGGAATCCTAACCCTAACCCTAGCTCTGGGTTTGCAAGTTAGGGTTAGGGTTCAGAATTTCCTCCAAGAATTAATGCAACCCTTTTCACTCAATTGAGGGCAAAATATACTTTCTCATAAACAAAATATTGGTCACAAATGGTTAAGCAAGCCCATCAAACTAATGAGAACGTTCCAACAAGAGTAAACTTCTATATTTGGACAAGTATTCTACTTTTGGAGATGTTTGTTTTGGAAGGTGATCTCAATGAGCTTGGTTTCAGGCTTAACTGGTGTAAGAATCACCAAAACCCGAAGAATCTGGGCTTTATTTGATAATATGCATGTGCACTCAATGAAAGAGGTAAGATTTTGACAGGTATTTTATGCTTTTTTCAAACCTTTGCCTTAGTGCACTTTCGGCAAAATTCCAATTTTAAGCAATGCAGGGCAGCTAAAAATGGAAGAAAATAATTCTGCAGATATCACTGAAACAACACTTTTCCTAAATATCATTTCTGCCCTTAAACACAGCTATGCCATCAAAAAGTATCTATGTTTTGCAGAAATCCTAACCCTAACCCTAGCTCTGGGATTGCAAGTTAGGGTTAGGGTTCAGAATTTCCTCCAAGAATTAATGCAACCCTTTTCACTCAATTGAGGGCAAAATATACTTTCTCATAAGCAAAATCTTGGTCACAAATGGTTAAGCAAGCCCATCAAACTAATGAGAACGCACCAACAAGAGTAAAATTCTATATTTGGACAAGTATTCTACTTTTGGAGATGTTGTTTTGGAAGGTGATGTCAATGAGCTTGGTTTCAAGCTTAACTGGGGTAAGAATCACCAAAACCCCAAGAATCTGGGCTTTATTTGATAATATGCATGTGCACTCAATGAAAGAGGTAAGATTTTGAAAGGTATTTTAAGCTTTTTTCAAACCTTTGCCTTAGTGCATTTTAGGCACAATTCCAATTTTAAGCAATGCAGGACAGCTAAAAATGGAAGAAAATAATTCTGCAGATATCACTGAAACAACACTTTTCCTAAATATCATTTCTGCCCTAAAACACAGCTATGCCATCAAAAAGTATCTATGTTTTGCAGAAATCCTAACCCTAACCTTAGCTCTGGGATTGCAAGTTAGGGTTAGGGTTCAGAATTTCCTCCAAGAATTAATGCAACCCTTTTCACTCAATTGAGGGCAAAATGTACTTTCTCATAAGCAAAATCTTGGTCACAAATGGTTAAGCAAGCCCATCAAACTAATGAGAACGTACCAACAAGAGTAAAATTCTATATTTGGACAAGTATTCTACTTTTGGAGATGTTGTTTTGGAAGGTGATCTCAATGAGCTTGGTTTCAGGCTTAACTGGTGTAAGAATCACCAAAACCCCAAGAATCTGGGCTTTATTTGATAATATGCATGTGCACTCAATGCCAGAGGTTAGATTTTGACAGGTATTTTAAGCTTTTTTCAAACCTTTGCCTTAGTGCACTTTCGGCAAAATTCCAATTTTAAGCAAGGCAGGGCAGCTAAAAATGGAAGAAAATAATTCTGCAGATATCACTGAAACAACAATTGTCCTAAATATCATTTCTGCCCTAAAACACAGCTATGCCATCAAAAAGTATCTATGTTTTGCAGAAATCCTAACCCTAACCCTAGCTCTGGGTTTGCAAGTTAGGGTTAGGGTTCAGAATTTCCTCCAAGAATTAATGCAACCCTTTTCACTCAATTAAGGGCAAAATATACTTTCTCATAAGCAAAATCTTGGTCACAAATGGTTAAGCAAGCCCATCAAACTAATGAGAACGTACCAACAACAGTGAAATTCTATATTTGGAAAAGTATTCTACTTTTGGGGATGTTTGTTTTGGAAGGTGATCTCAATGAGCTTGGTTTCAGGCTTAACTGGTGTAAGAATCACCAAAACCCCAAGAATCTGGGCTTTATTTGATAATATGCATGTGCACTCAATGGCAGAGGTAAGATTTTGACAGGTATTTTAAGCTTTTTTCAAACCTTTGCCTTAGTGCAGTTTCGGCACAATTCCAATTTTAAGCAATGCAGGGCAGCTAAAAATGGAAGAAAATAATTCTGCAGATATCACTGAAACAACAATTGTCCTAAATATCATTTCTGCCCTAAAACACAGCTATGCCATCAAAAAGTATCTATGTTTTGCAGAAATCCTAACCCTAACCCTAGCTCTGGGTTTGCAAGTTAGGGTTAGGGTTCAGAATTTCCTCCAAGAATTAATGCAACCCTTTTCACTCAATTGAGGGCAAAATATACTTTCCCATAAGCAAAATATTGGTCACAAATGGTTAAGCAAGCCCATCAAACTAATGAGAACGTACCAACAAGAGTAAAATTCTATATTTGGACAAGTATTCTACTTTTGGAGATGTTTGTTTTGGAAGGTGATCTCAATGAGCTTGGTTTCAGGCTTAACTGGTGTAAGAATCACCAAAACCCCAAGAATCTGGGCTTTATTTGATAATATGCATGTGCACTCAATGCCAGAGGTAAGATTTTGACAGGTATTTTAAGCTTTTTTCAAACCTTTGCCTTAGTGCACTTTCGGCAAAATTCCAATTTTAAGCAAGGCAGGGCAGCTAAAAATGGAAGAAAATAATTCTGCAGATATCACTGAAACAACAATTGTCCTAAATATCATTTCTGCCCTAAAACACAGCTATGCCATCAAAAAGTATCTATGTTTTGCAGAAATCCTAACCCTAACCCTAGCTCTGGGTTTGCAAGTTAGGGTTAGGGTTCAGAATTTCCTCCAAGAATTAATGCAACCCTTTTCACTCAATTAAGGGCAAAATATACTTTCTCATAAGCAAAATCTTGGTCACAAATGGTTAAGCAAGCCCATCAAACTAATGAGAACGTACCAACAACAGTGAAATTCTATATTTGGACAAGTATTCTACTTTTGGGGATGTTTGTTTTGGAAGGTGATCTCAATGAGCTTGGTTTCAGGCTTAACTGGTGTAAGAATCACCAAAACCCCAAGAATCTGGGCTTTATTTGATAATATGCATGTGCACTCAATGGCAGAGGTAAGATTTTGACAGGTATTTTAAGCTTTTTTCAAACCTTTGCCTTAGTGCAGTTTCGGCAAAATTCCAATTTTAAGCAATGCAGGGCAGCTAAAAATGGAAGAAAATAATTCTGCAGATATCACTGAAACAACAATTGTCCTAAATATCATTTCTGCCCTAAAACACAGCTATGCCATCAAAAAGTATCTATGTTTTGCAGAAATCCTAACCCTAACCCTAGCTCTGGGTTTGCAAGTTAGGGTTAGGGTTCAGAATTTCCTCCAAGAATTAATGCAACCCTTTTCACTCAATTGAGGGCAAAATATACTTTCCCATAAGCAAAATATTGGTCACAAATGGTTAAGCAAGCCCATCAAACTAATGAGAACGTACCAACAAGAGTAAAATTCTATATTTGGACAAGTATTCTACTTTTGGAGATGTTTGTTTTGGAAGGTGATCTCAATGAGCTTGGTTTCAGGCTTAACTGGTGTAAGAATCACCAAAACCCCAAGAATCTGGGCTTTATTTGATAATATGCATGTGCACTCAATGCCAGAGGTAAGATTTTGACAGGTATTTTAAGCTTTTTTCAAACCTTTGCCTTAGTGCACTTTCGGCAAAATTCCAATTTTAAGCAAGGCAGGGCAGCTAAAAATGGAAGAAAATAATTCTGCAGATATCACTGAAACAACAATTGTCCTAAATATCATTTCTGCCCTAAAACACAGCTATGCCATCAAAAAGTATCTATGTTTTGCAGAAATCCTAACCCTAACCCTAGCTCTGGGTTTGCAAGTTAGGGTTAGGGTTCAGAATTTCCTCCAAGAATTAATGCAACCCTTTTCACTCAATTAAGGGCAAAATATACTTTCTCATAAGCAAAATCTTGGTCACAAATGGTTAAGCAAGCCCATCAAACTAATGAGAACGTACCAACAACAGTGAAATTCTATATTTGGACAAGTATTCTACTTTTGGGGATGTTTGTTTTGGAAGGTGATCTCAATGAGCTTGGTTTCAGGCTTAACTGGTGTAAGAATCACCAAAACCCCAAGAATCTGGGCTTTATTTGATAATATGCATGTGCACTCAATGGCAGAGGTAAGATTTTGACAGGTATTTTAAGCTTTTTTCAAACCTTTGCCTTAGTGCAGTTTCGGCAAAATTCCAATTTTAAGCAATGCAGGGCAGCTAAAAATGGAAGAAAATAATTCTGCAGATATCACTGAAACAACAATTGTCCTAAATATCATTTCTGCCCTAAAACACAGCTATGCCATCAAAAAGTATCTATGTTTTGCAGAAATCCTAACCCTAACCCTAGCTCTGGGTTTGCAAGTTAGGGTTAGGGTTCAGAATTTCCTCCAAGAATTAATGCAACCCTTTTCACTCAATTGAGGGCAAAATATACTTTCTCATAAGCAAAATATTGGTCACAAATGGTTAAGCAAGCCCATCAAACTAATGATAACGTACCAACAAGAGTAAAATTCTATATTTGGACAAGTATTCTACTTTTGGAGATGTTGTTTTGGAAGGTGATGTCAATGAGCTTGGTTTCAAGCTTAACTGGGGTAAGAATCACCAAAACCCCAAGAATCTGGGCTTTATTTGATAATATGCATGTGCACTCAATGCCAGAGGTAAGATTTTGAAAGGTATTTTGAAGCTTTTTTCAAACCTTTGCCTTAGTGCACGTTAGGCACAATTCCAATTTTAAGCAAGGCAGGGCAGCTAAAAATGGAAGAAAATAATTCTGCAGATATCACTGAAACAACAATTGTCCTAAATATCATTTCTGCCCTAAAACACAGCTACTCCATCAAAAAGTATCTATGTTTTGCAGAAATCCTAACCCTAACCCTAGCTCTGGGTTTGCAAGTTAGGGTTAGGGTTCAGAATTTCCTCCAAGAATTAATGCAACCCTTCTCATTCAATTGAGGGCAAAATATACTTTCTCATAAGCAAAATCTTGGTCACAAATGGTTAAGCAAGCCCATCAAACTAATGAGAACGTACCAACAACAGTGAAATTCTCTATTTGGACAAGTATTCTACTTTTGGAGATGTTTGTTTTGGAAGGTGATCTCAATGAGCTTGGTTTCAAGCTTAACTGGTGTAAGAATCACCAAAACCCCAAGAATCTGGGCTTTATTTGATAATATGCATGTGCACTCAATGAAAGAGATAAGATTTTGAAAGGTATTTTAAGCTTTTTTCAAACCTTTGCCTTAGTGCATTTTAGGCACAATTCCAATTTTAAGCAATGCAGGGCAGCTAAAAATGGAAGAAAATAATTCTGCAGATATCACTGAAACAACACTTTTCCTAAATATCATTTCTGCCCTTAAACACAGCTATGCCATCAAAAAGTATCTATGTTTTGCAGAAATCCTAACCCTAACCTTAGCTCTGGGATTGCAAGTTAGGGTTAGGGTTCAGAATTTCCTCCAAGAATTAATGCAACCCTTTTCACTCAATTGAGGGCAAAATGTACTTTCTCATAAGCAAAATCTTGGTCACAAATGGTTAAGCAAGCCCATCAAACTAATGAGAACGTACCAACAAGAGTAAAATTCTATATTTGGACAAGTATTGTACTTTTGGAGATGTTGTTTTGGAAGGTGATGTCAATGAGCTTGGTTTCAAGCTTAACTGGGGTAAGAATCACCAAAACCCCAAGAATCTGGGCTTTATTTGATAATATGCATGTGCACTCAATGCCAGAGGTAAGATTTTGAAAGGTATTTTAAGCTTTTTTCAAACCTTTGCCTTAGTGCACGTTAGGCACAATTCCAATTTTAAGCAAGGCAGGGCAGCTAAAAATGGAAGAAAATAATTCTGCAGATATCACTGAAACAACAATTGTCCTAAATATCATTTCTGCCCTAAAACACAGCTATGCCATCAAAAAGTATCTATGTTTTGCAGAAATCCTAACCCTAACCCTAGCTCTGGGTTTGCAAGGTATTTTAAGCTTTTTTCAAACCTTTGCCTTAGTGCACTTTCGGCAAAATTCCAATTTTAAGCAAGGCAGGGCAGCTAAAAATGGAAGAAAATAATTCTGCAGATATCACTGAAACAACAATTGTCCTAAATATCATTTCTGCCCTAAAACACAGCTATGCCATCAAAAAGTATCTATGTTTTGCAGAAATCCTAACCCTAACCCTAGCTCTGGGTTTGCAAGTTAGGGTTAGGGTTCAGAATTTCCTCCAAGAATTAATGCAACCCTTTTCACTCAATTAAGGGCAAAATATACTTTCTCATAAGCAAAATCTTGGTCACAAATGGTTAAGCAAGCCCATCAAACTAATGAGAACGTACCAACAACAGTGAAATTCTAAATTTGGACAAGTATTCTACTTTTGGGGATGTTTGTTTTGGAAGGTGATCTCAATGAGCTTGGTTTCAAGCTTAACTGGTGTAAGAATCACCAAAACCCCAAGAATCTGGGCTTTATTTGATAATATGCATGTGCACTCAATGAAAGAGATAAGATTTTGAAAGGTATTTTAAGCTTTTTTCAAACCTTTGCCTTAGTGCATTTTAGGCACAATTCCAATTTTAAGCAATGCAGGGCAGCTAAAAATGGAAGAAAATAATTCTGCAGATATCACTGAAACAACACTTTTCCTAAATATCATTTCTGCCCTTAAACACAGCTATGCCATCAAAAAGTATCTATGTTTTGCAGAAATCCTAACCCTAACCTTAGCTCTGGGATTGCAAGTTAGGGTTAGGGTTCAGAATTTCCTCCAAGAATTAATGCAACCCTTTTCACTCAATTGAGGGCAAAATGTACTTTCTCATAAGCAAAATCTTGGTCACAAATGGTTAAGCAAGCCCATCAAACTAATGAGAACGTACCAACAAGAGTAAAATTCTATATTTGGACAAGTATTCTACTTTTGGAGATGTTGTTTTGGAAGGTGATGTCAATGAGCTTGGTTTCAAGCTTAACTGGGGTAAGAATCACCAAAACCCCAAGAATCTGGGCTTTATTTGATAATATGCATGTGCACTCAATGCCAGAGGTAAGATTTTGAAAGGTATTTTAAGCTTTTTTCAAACCTTTGCCTTAGTGCACGTTAGGCACAATTCCAATTTTAAGCAAGGCAGGGCAGCTAAAAATGGAAGAAAATAATTCTGCAGATATCACTGAAACAACAATTGTCCTAAATATCATTTCTGCCCTAAAACACAGCTATGCCATCAAAAAGTATCTATGTTTTGCAGAAATCCTAACCCTAACCCTAGCTCTGGGTTTGCAAGTTAGGGTTAGGGTTCAGAATTTCCTCCAAGAATTAATGCAACCCTTTTCACTCAATTGACGGCAAAATATACTTTCTCATAAGCAAAATCTTGGTCACAAATGGTTAAGCAAGCCCATCAAACTAATGAGAACGTACCAACAATAGTGAAATTCTATATTTGGACAAGTATTCTACTTTTGGGGATGTTTGTTTTGGAAGGTGATCTCAATGAGCTTGGTTTCAGGCTTAACTGGTGTAAGAATCACCAAAACCCCAACAATCTGGGCTTTATTTGATAATATGCATGTGCACTCAATGAAAGAGGTAAGATTTTGAAAGGTATTTTAAGCTTTTTTCAAACCTTTGCCTTAGTGCACTTTCGGCAAAATTCCAATTTTAAGCAATGCAGGGCAGCTAAAAATGGAAGAAAATAATTCTGCAGATATCACTGAAACAACACTTTTCCTAAATATCATTTCCACCCTTAAACACAGCTATGCCATCAAAAAGTATCTATGCTTTGCAGAAATCCTAACCCTAACCCTAGCTCTGGGATTGCAAGTTAGGGTTAGGGTTCAGAATTTCCTCCAAGAATTAATGCAACCCTTTTCACTCAATTGAGAGCAAAATGTACTTTCTCATAAGCAAAATATTGGTCACAAATGGTTAAGCAAGCCCATCAAACTAATGAGAACGTACCAACAACAGTAAAATTCTATATTTGGACAAGTATTCTACTTTTGGGGATGTTTGTTTTGGAAGGTGATCTCAATGAGCTTGGTTTCAGGCTTAACTGGTGTAAGAATCACCAAAACCCCAACAATCTGGGCTTTATTTGATAATATGCATGTGCATTCAATGAAAGAGGTAAGATTTTGAAAGGTATTTTAAGCTTTTTTCAAACCTTTGCCTTAGTGCACTTTTGGCAAAATTCCAATTTTAAGCAATGCAGGGCAGCTAAAAATGGAAGAAAATAATTCTGCAGATATCACTGAAACAACACTTTTCCTAAATATCATTTCTGCCCTTAAACACAGCTATGCCATCAAAAAGTATCTATGTTTTGCAGAAATCCTAACCCTAACCTTAGCTCTGGGATTGCAAGTTAGGGTTAGGGTTCAGAATTTCCTCCAAGAATTAATGCAACCCTTTTCACTCAATTGAGGGCAAAATGTACTTTCTCATAAGCAAAATCTTGGTCACAAATGGTTAAGCAAGCCCATCAAACTAATGAGAACGTACCAACAAGAGTAAAATTCTATATTTGGACAAGTATTCTACTTTTGGAGATGTTGTTTTGGAAGGTGATGTCAATGAGCTTGGTTTCAAGCTTAACTGGGGTAAGAATCACCAAAACCCCAAGAATCTGGGCTTTATTTGATAATATGCATGTGCACTCAATGCCAGAGGTAAGATTTTGAAAGGTATTTTAAGCTTTTTTCAAACCTTTGCCTTAGTGCACGTTAGGCACAATTCCAATTTTAAGCAAGGCAGGGCAGCTAAAAATGGAAGAAAATAATTCTGCAGATATCACTGAAACAACAATTGTCCTAAATATCATTTCTGCCCTAAAACACAGCTATGCCATCAAAAAGTATCTATGTTTTGCAGAAATCCTAACCCTAACCCTAGCTCTGGGTTTGCAAGTTAGGGTTAGGGTTCAGAATTTCCTCCAAGAATTAATGCAACCCTTTTCACTCAATTGACGGCAAAATATACTTTCTCATAAGCAAAATCTTGGTCACAAATGGTTAAGCAAGCCCATCAAACTAATGAGAACGTACCAACAATAGTGAAATTCTATATTTGGACAAGTATTCTACTTTTGGGGATGTTTGTTTTGGAAGGTGATCTCAATGAGCTTGGTTTCAGGCTTAACTGGTGTAAGAATCACCAAAACCCCAACAATCTGGGCTTTATTTGATAATATGCATGTGCACTCAATGAAAGAGGTAAGATTTTGAAAGGTATTTTAAGCTTTTTTCAAACCTTTGCCTTAGTGCACTTTCGGCAAAATTCCAATTTTAAGCAATGCAGGGCAGCTAAAAATGGAAGAAAATAATTCTGCAGATATCACTGAAACAACACTTTTCCTAAATATCATTTCCGCCCTTAAACACAGCTATGCCATCAAAAAGTATCTATGCTTTGCAGAAATCCTAACCCTAACCCTAGCTCTGGGATTGCAAGTTAGGGTTAGGGTTCAGAATTTCCTCCAAGAATTAATGCAACCCTTTTCACTCAATTGAGAGCAAAATGTACTTTCTCATAAGCAAAATATTGGTCACAAATGGTTAAGCAAGCCCATCAAACTAATGAGAACGTACCAACAACAGTAAAATTCTATATTTGGACAAGTATTCTACTTTTGGGGATGTTTGTTTTGGAAGGTGATCTCAATGAGCTTGGTTTCAGGCTTAACTGGTGTAAGAATCACCAAAACCCCAACAATCTGGGCTTTATTTGATAATATGCATGTGCATTCAATGAAAGAGGTAAGATTTTGAAAGGTATTTTAAGCTTTTTTCAAACCTTTGCCTTAGTGCACTTTTGGCAAAATTCCAATTTTAAGCAATGCAGGGCAGCTAAAAATGGAAGAAAATAATTCTGCAGATATCACTGAAACAACACTTTTCCTAAATATCATTTCTGCCCTTAAACACAGCTATGCCATCAAAAAGTATCTATGTTTTGCAGAAATCCTAACCCTAACCTTAGCTCTGGGATTGCAAGTTAGGGTTAGGGTTCAGAATTTCCTCCAAGAATTAATGCAACCCTTTTCACTCAATTGAGGGCAAAATGTACTTTCTCATAAGCAAAATCTTGGTCACAAATGGTTAAGCAAGCCCATCAAACTAATGAGAACGTACCAACAAGAGTAAAATTCTATATTTGGACAAGTATTCTACTTTTGGAGATGTTGTTTTGGAAGGTGATGTCAATGAGCTTGGTTTCAAGCTTAACTGGGGTAAGAATCACCAAAACCCCAAGAATCTGGGCTTTATTTGATAATATGCATGTGCACTCAATGCCAGAGGTAAGATTTTGAAAGGTATTTTAAGCTTTTTTCAAACCTTTGCCTTAGTGCACGTTAGGCACAATTCCAATTTTAAGCAAGGCAGGGCAGCTAAAAATGGAAGAAAATAATTCTGCAGATATCACTGAAACAACAATTGTCCTAAATATCATTTCTGCCCTAAAACACAGCTATGCCATCAAAAAGTATCTATGTTTTGCAGAAATCCTAACCCTAACCCTAGCTCTGGGTTTGCAAGTTAGGGTTAGGGTTCAGAATTTCCTCCAAGAATTAATGCAACCCTTTTCACTCAATTGACGGCAAAATATACTTTCTCATAAGCAAAATCTTGGTCACAAATGGTTAAGCAAGCCCATCAAACTAATGAGAACGTACCAACAATAGTGAAATTCTATATTTGGACAAGTATTCTACTTTTGGGGATGTTTGTTTTGGAAGGTGATCTCAATGAGCTTGGTTTCAGGCTTAACTGGTGTAAGAATCACCAAAACCCCAACAATCTGGGCTTTATTTGATAATATGCATGTGCACTCAATGAAAGAGGTAAGATTTTGAAAGGTATTTTAAGCTTTTTTCAAACCTTTGCCTTAGTGCACTTTTGGCAAAATTCCAATTTTAAGCAATGCAGGGCAGCTAAAAATGGAAGAAAATAATTCTGCAGATATCACTGAAACAACACTTTTCCTAAATATCATTTCCGCCCTTAAACACAGCTATGCCATCAAAAAGTATCTATGCTTTGCAGAAATCCTAACACTAACCCTAGCTCTGGGATTGCAAGTTAGGGTTAGGGTTCAGAATTTCCTCCAAGAATTAATGCAACCCTTTTCACTCAATTGAGAGCAAAATGTACTTTCTCATAAGCAAAATATTGGTCACAAATGGTTAAGCAAGCCCATCAAACTAATGAGAACGTACCAACAACAGTAAAATTCTATATTTGGACAAGTATTCTACTTTTGGGGATGTTTGTTTTGGAAGGTGATCTCAATGAGCTTGGTTTCAGGCTTAACTGGTGTAAGAATCACCAAAACCCCAACAATCTGGGCTTTATTTGATAATATGCATGTGCATTCAATGAAAGAGGTAAGATTTTGAAAGGTATTTTAAGCTTTTTTCAAACCTTTGCCTTAGTGCACTTTTGGCAAAATTCCAATTTTAAGCAATGCAGGGCAGCTAAAAATGGAAGAAAATAATTCTGCAGATATCACTGAAACAACACTTTTCCTAAATATCATTTCTGCCCTTAAACACAGCTATGCCATCAAAAAGTATCTATGTTTTGCAGAAATCCTAACCCTAACCTTAGCTCTGGGATTGCAAGTTAGGGTTAGGGTTCAGAATTTCCTCCAAGAATTAATGCAACCCTTTTCACTCAATTGAGGGCAAAATGTACTTTCTCATAAGCAAAATCTTGGTCACAAATGGTTAAGCAAGCCCATCAAACTAATGAGAACGTACCAACAAGAGTAAAATTCTATATTTGGACAAGTATTCTACTTTTGGAGATGTTGTTTTGGAAGGTGATGTCAATGAGCTTGGTTTCAAGCTTAACTGGGGTAAGAATCACCAAAACCCCAAGAATCTGGGCTTTATTTGATAATATGCATGTGCACTCAATGCCAGAGGTAAGATTTTGAAAGGTATTTTAAGCTTTTTTCAAACCTTTGCCTTAGTGCACGTTAGGCACAATTCCAATTTTAAGCAAGGCAGGGCAGCTAAAAATGGAAGAAAATAATTCTGCAGATATCACTGAAACAACAATTGTCCTAAATATCATTTCTGCCCTAAAACACAGCTATGCCATCAAAAAGTATCTATGTTTTGCAGAAATCCTAACCCTAACCCTAGCTCTGGGTTTGCAAGTTAGGGTTAGGGTTCAGAATTTCCTCCAAGAATTAATGCAACCCTTTTCACTCAATTGAGGGCAAAATATACTTTCTCATAAGCAAAATCTTGGTCACAAATGGTTAAGCAAGCCCATCAAACTAATGAGAACGTACCAACAATAGTGAAATTCTATATTTGGACAAGTATTCTACTTTTGGGGATGTTTGTTTTGGAAGGTGATCTCAATGAGCTTGGTTTCAGGCTTAACTGGTGTAAGAATCACCAAAACCCCAACAATCTGGGCTTTATTTGATAATATGCATGTGCACTCAATGAAAGAGGTAAGATTTTGAAAGGTATTTTAAGCTTTTTTCAAACCTTTGCCTTAGTGCACTTTCGGCAAAATTCCAATTTTAAGCAATGCAGGGCAGCTAAAAATGGAAGAAAATAATTCTGCAGATATCACTGAAACAACAATTGTCCTAAATATCATTTCTGCCCTAAAACACAGCTATGCCATCAAAAAGTATCTATGTTTTGCAGAAATCCTAACCCTAACCCTAGCTCTGGGTTTGCAAGTTAGGGTTAGGGTTCAGAATTTCCTCCAAGAATTAATGCAACCCTTTTCACTCAATTGAGGGCAAAATATACTTTCTCATAAGCAAAATATTGGTCACAAATGGTTAAGCAAGCCCATAAAACTAATGAGAACGTACCAACAAGAGTAAAATTCTATATTTGGACAAGTATTCTACTTTTGGAGATGTTTGTTTTGGAAGGTGATCTCAATGAGCTTGGTTTCAGGCTTAACTGGTGTAAGAATCACCAAAACCCCAAGAATCTGGGCTTTATTTGATAATATGCATGTGCACTCAATGAAAGAAGTAAGATTTTGAAAGGTATTTTAAGCTTTTTTCAAACCTTAGCCTTAGTGCATTTTAGGCACAAATCCAATTTTAAGCAATGCAGGGCAGCTAAAAATGGAAGAAAATAATTCTGCAGATATCACTGAAACAACAATTGTCCTAAATATCATTTCTGCCCTTAAACACAGCTATGCCATCAAAAAGTATCTATGTTTTGCAGAAATCCTAACCCTAACCCTAGCTCTGGGATTGCAAGTTAGGGTTAGGGTTCAGAATTTCCTCCAAGAATTAATGCAACCCTTTTCACTCAATTGAGAGCAAAATGTACTTTCTCATAAGCAAAATATTGGTCACAAATGGTTAAGCAAGCCCATCAAACTAATGAGAACGTACCAACAACAGTAAAATTCTATATTTGGACAAGTATTCTAATTTTGGAGATGTTTATTTTGGAAGGTGATCTCAATGAGCTTGGTTTCAGGCTTAACTGGTGTAAGAATCACCAAAACCCCAAGAATCTGGGCTTTATTTGATATTATGCATGTGCACTCAATGCCAGAGGTAAGATTTTGACAGGTATTTTAAGCTTTTTTCAAACCTTTGCCTTAGTGCACTTTCGGCAAAATTCCAATTTTAAGCAATGCAGGGCAGCTAAAAATGGAAGAAAATAATTCTGCAGATATCACTGAAACAACAATTGTCCTAAATATCATTTCTGCCCTAAAACACAGCTATGCCATCAAAAAGTATCTATGTTTTGCAGAAATCCTAACCCTAACCCTAGCTCTGGGTTTGCAAGTTAGGGTTAGGGTTCAGAATTTCCTCCAAGAATTAATGCAACCCTTTTCACTCAATTGAGGGCAAGATGTACTTTCTCATAAGCAATATCTTGGTCACAAATGGTTAAGCAAGCCCATCAAACTAATGAGAACGTACCAACAAGAGTAAAATTCTATATTTGGACAAGTATTCTACTTTTGGAGATGTTGTTTTGGAAGGTGATGTCAATGAGCTTGGTTTCAAGCTTAACTGGGGTAAGAATCACCAATACCCCAAGAATCTGGGCTTTATTTGATAAGATGCATGTGCACTCAATGCCAGAGGTAAGATTTTGAAAGGTATTTTAAGCTTTTTTCAAACCTTTGCCTTAGTGCACGTTAGGCACAATTCCAATTTTAAGCAATGCAGGGCAGCTAAAAATGGAAGAAAATAATTCTGCAGATATCACTGAAACAACAATTGTCCTAAATATCATTTCTGCCCTAAAACACAGCTATGCCATCAAAAAGTATCTATGTTTTGCAGAAATCCTAACCCTAACCCTAGCTCTGGGTTTGCAAGTTAGGGTTAGGGTTCAGAATTTCCTCCAAGAATTAATGCAACCCTTTTCACTCAATTGAGGGCAAAATATACTTTCTCATAAGCAAAATATTGGTCACAAATGGTTAAGCAAGCCCATCAAACTAATGAGAACGTACCAACAAGAGTAAAATTCTATATTTGGACAAGTATTCTACTTTTGGAGATGTTGTTTTGGAAGGTGATGTCAATGAGCTTGGTTTCAAGCTTAACTGGGGTAAGAATCACCAAAACCCCAAGAATCTGGGCTTTATTTGATAATATGCATGTGCACTCAATGCCAGAGGTAAGATTTTGAAAGGTATTTTGAAGCTTTTTTCAAACCTTTGCCTTAGTGCATTTTAGGCACAATTCCAATTTTAAGCAATGCAGGGCAGCTAAAAATGGAAGAAAATAATTCTGCAGATATCACTGAAACAACAATTGTCCTAAATATCATTTCTGCCCTTAAACACAGCTATGCCATCAAAAAGTATCTATGTTTTGCAGAAATCCTAACCCTAACCCTAGCTCTGGGATTGCAAGTTAGGGTTAGGGTTCAGAATTTCCTCCAAGAATTAATGCAACCCTTTTCACTCAATTGAGGGCAAAATGTACTTTCTCATAAGCAAAATATTGGTCACAAATGGTTAAGCAAGCCCATCAAACTAATGAGAACGTACCAACAACAGTAAAATTCTATATTTGGACAAGTATTCTACTTTTGGAGATGTTTGTTTTCGAAGGTGATCTCAATGAGCTTGGTTTCAGGCTTACCTGGTGTAAGAATCACCAAAACCCCAAGAATCTGGGCTTTATTTGATATTATGCATGTGCACTCAATGCCAGAGGTAAGATTTTGACAGGTATTTTAAGCTTTTTTCAAACCTTTGCCTTAGTGCACTTTCGGCAAAATTCCAATTTTAAGCAATGCAGGGCAGCTAAAAATGGAAGAAAATAATTCTGGAGATATCACTGAAACAACAATTGTCCTAAATATCATTTCTGCCGTTAAACACAGCTATGCCATCAAAAAGTATCTATGTTTTGCAGAAATCCTAACCCTAACCCTAGCTCTGGGTTTGCAAGTTAGGGTTAGGGTTCAGAAATTCCTCCAAGAATTAATGCAACCCTTTTCACTCAATTGAGGGCAAAATATACTTTCTCATAAGCAAAATCTTGGTCACAAATGGTTAAGCAAGTCCATCAAACTAATGAGAACGTACCAACAACAGTAAAATTCTATATTTGGACAAGTATTCTACTTTTGGGGATGTTTGTTTTGGAAGGTGATCTCAATGAGCTTGGTTTCAGGCTTAACTGGTGTAAGAATCACCAAAACCCCAACAATCTGGGCTTTATTTGATAATATGCATGTGCACTCAATGAAAGAGGTAAGATTTTGAAAGGTATTTTAAGCTTTTTTCAAACCTTTGCCTTAGTGCACGTTAGGCACAATTCCAATTTTAAGCAATGCAGGGCAGCTAAAAATGGAAGAAAATAATTCTGCAGATATCACTGAAACAACAATTGTCCTAAATATCATTTCTGCCCTAAAACACAGCTATGCCATCAAAAAGTATCTATGTTTTGCAGAAATCCTAACCCTAACCCTAGCTCTGGGTTTGCAAGTTAGGGTTAGGGTTCAGAATTTCCTCCAAGAATTAATGCAACCCTTTTCACTCAATTGAGGGCAAGATGTACTTTCTCATAAGCAATATCTTGGTCACAAATGGTTAAGCAAGCCCATCAAACTAATGAGAACGTACCAACAAGAGTAAAATTCTATATTTGGACAAGTATTCTACTTTTGGAGATGTTGTTTTGGAAGGTGATGTCAATGAGCTTGGTTTCAAGCTTAACTGGGGTAAGAATCACCAAAACCCCAAGAATCTGGGCTTTATTTGATAAGATGCATGTGCACTCAATGCCAGAGGTAAGATTTTGAAAGGTATTTTAAGCTTTTTTCAAACCTTTGCCTTAGTGCACGTTAGGCACAATTCCAATTTTAAGCAATGCAGGGCAGCTAAAAATGGAAGAAAATAATTCTGCAGATATCACTGAAACAACAATTGTCCTAAATATCATTTCTGCCCTAAAACACAGCTATGCCATCAAAAAGTATCTATGTTTTGCAGAAATCCTAACCCTAACCCTAGCTCTGGGTTTGCAAGTTAGGGTTAGGGTTCAGAATTTCCTCCAAGAATTAATGCAACCCTTTTCACTCAATTGAGGGCAAAATATACTTTCTCATAAGCAAAATATTGGTCACAAATGGTTAAGCAAGCCCATCAAACTAATGAGAACGTACCAACAAGAGTAAAATTCTATATTTGGACAAGTATTCTACTTTTGGAGATGTTGTTTTGGAAGGTGATGTCAATGAGCTTGGTTTCAAGCTTAACTGGGGTAAGAATCACCAAAACCCCAAGAATCTGGGCTTTATTTGATAATATGCATGTGCACTCAATGCCAGAGGTAAGATTTTGAAAGGTATTTTGAAGCTTTTTTCAAACCTTTGCCTTAGTGCATTTTAGGCACAATTCCAATTTTAAGCAATGCAGGGCAGCTAAAAATGGAAGAAAATAATTCTGCAGATATCACTGAAACAACAATTGTCCTAAATATCATTTCTGCCCTTAAACACAGCTATGCCATCAAAAAGTATCTATGTTTTGCAGAAATCCTAACCCTAACCCTAGCTCTGGGATTGCAAGTTAGGGTTAGGGTTCAGAATTTCCTCCAAGAATTAATGCAACCCTTTTCACTCAATTGAGGGCAAAATGTACTTTCTCATAAGCAAAATATTGGTCACAAATGGTTAAGCAAGCCCATCAAACTAATGAGAACGTACCAACAAGAGTAAAATTCTATATTTGGACAAGTATTCTACTTTTGGGGATGTTTGTTTTGGAAGGTGATCTCAATGAGCTTGGTTTCAGGCTTAACTGGTGTAAGAATCACCAAAACCCCAAGAATCTGGGCTTTATTTGATAATATGCATGTGCACTCAATGAAAGAGGTAAGATTTTGAAAGGTATTTTAAGCTTTTTTCAAACCTTTGCCTTAGTGCACTTTTGGCAAAATTCCAATTTTAAGCAATGCAGGGCAGCTAAAAATGGAAGAAAATAATTCTGCAGATATCACTGAAACAACACTTTTCCTAAATATCATTTCTGCCCTTAAACACAGCTATGCCATCAAAAAGTATCTATGTTTTGCAGAAATCCTAACCCTAACCCTAGCTCTGGGATTGCAAGTTAGGGTTAGGGTTCAGAATTTCCTCCAAGAATTAATGCAACCCTTTTCACTCAATTGAGGGCAAAATGTACTTTCTCATAAGCAAAATCTTGGTCACAAATGGTTAAGCAAGCCCATCAAACTAATGAGAACGTACCAACAAGAGTAAAATTCTATATTTGGACAAGTATTCTACTTTTGGAGATGTTGTTTTGGAAGGTGATGTCAATGAGCTTGGTTTCAAGCTTAACTGGGGTAAGAATCACCAAAACCCCAAGAATCTGGGCTTTATTTGATAAGATGCATGTGCACTCAATGCCAGAGGTAAGATTTTGAAAGGTATTTTAAGCTTTTTTCAAACCTTTGCCTTAGTGCACGTTAGGCACAATTCCAATTTTAAGCAATACAGGGCAGCTAAAAATGGAAGAAAATAATTCTGCAGATATCACTGAAACAACAATTGTCCTAAATATCATTTCTGCCCTAAAACACAGCTATGCCATCAAAAAGTATCTATGTTTTGCAGAAATCCTAACCCTAACCCTAGCTCTGGGTTTGCAAGTTAGGGTTAGGGTTCAGAATTTCCTCCAAGAATTAATGCAACCCTTTTCACTCAATTGAGGGCAAAATGTACTTTCTCAAAAGCAAAATCTTGGTCACAAATGGTTAAGCAAGCCCATCAAACTAATGAGAACGTACCAACAAGAGTAAAATTCTATATTTGGACAAGTATTCTACTTTTGGAGATGTTGTTTTGGAAGGTGATGTCAATGAGCTTGGTTTCAAGCTTAACTGGGGTAAGAATCACCAAAACCCCAAGAATCTGGGCTTTATTTGATAATATGCATGTGCACTCAATGCCAGAGGTAAGATTTTGAAAGGTATTTTAAGCTTTTTTCAAACCTTTGCCTTAGTGCACGTTAGGCACAATTCCAATTTTAAGCAAGGCAGGGCAGCTAAAAATGGAAGAAAATAATTCTGCAGATATCACTGAAACAACAATTGTCCTAAATATCATTTCTGCCCTAAAACACAGCTATGCCATCAAAAAGTATCTATGTTTTGCAGAAATCCTAACCCTAACCCTAGCTCTGGGTTTGCAAGTTAGGGTTAGGGTTCAGAATTTCCTCCAAGAATTAATGCAACCCTTTTCACTCAATTGAGGGCAAAATATACTTTCTCATAAGCAAAATCTTGGTCACAAATGGTTAAGCAAGCCCATCAAACTAATGAGAACGTACCAACAACAGTAAAATTCTATATTTGGACAAGTATTCTACTTTTGGGGATGTTTGTTTTGGAAGGTGATCTCAATGAGCTTGGTTTCAGGCTTAACTGGTGTAAGAATCACCAAAACCCAACAATCTGGGCTTTATTTGATAATATGCATGTGCACTCAATGCCAGAGGTAAGATTTTGAAAGGTATTTTAAGCTTTTTTCAAACCTTTGCCTTAGTGCACTTTCGGCAAAATTCCAATTTTAAGCAATGCAGGGCAGCTAAAAATGGAAGAAAATAATTCTGCAGATATCACTGAAACAACACTTTTCCTAAATATCATTTCTGCCCTTAAACACAGCTATGCCATCAAAAAGTATCTATGTTTTGCAGAAATCCTAACCCTAACCCTAGCTCTGGGATTGCAAGTTAGGGTTAGGGTTCAGAATTTCCTCCAAGAATTAATGCAACCCTTTTCACTCAATTGAGGGCAAAATGTACTTTCTCATAAGCAAAATCTTGGTCACAAATGGTTAAGCAAGCCCATCAAACTAATGAGAACGTACCAACAAGAGTAAAATTCTATATTTGGACAAGTATTCTACTTTTGGAGATGTTGTTTTGGAAGGTGATGTCAATGAGCTTGGTTTCAAGCTTAACTGGGGTAAGAATCACCAAAACCCCAAGAATCTGGGCTTTATTTGTTAAGATGCATGTGCATTCAATGAAAGAGGTAAGATTTTGAAAGGTATTTTAAGCTTTTTTCAAACCTTTGCCTTAGTGCACTTTTGGCAAAATTCCAATTTTAAGCAATGCAGGGCAGCTAAAAATGGAATAAATAATTCTGCAGATATCACTGAAACAACACTTTTCCTAAATATCATTTCTGCCCTTAAACACAGCTATGCCATCAAAAAGTATCTATGTTTTGCAGAAATCCTAACCCTAACCCTAGCTCTGGGATTGCAAGTTAGGGTTAGGGTTCAGAATTTCCTCCAAGAATTAATGCAACCCTTTTCACTCAATTGAGGGCAAAATGTACTTTCTCATAAGCAAAATCTTGGTCACAAATGGTTAAGCAAGCCCATCAAACTAATGAGAACGTACCAACAAGAGTAAAATTCTATATTTGGACAAGTATTCTACTTTTGGAGATGTTGTTTTGGAAGGTGATGTCAATGAGCTTGGTTTCAAGCTTAACTGGGGTAAGAATCACCAAAACCCCAAGAATCTGGGCTTTATTTGTTAAGATGCATGTGCACTCAATGCCAGAGGTAAGATTTTGAAAGGTATTTTAAGCTTTTTTCAAACCTTTGCCTTAGTGCACGTTAGGCACAATTCCAATTTTAAGCAATGCAGGGCAGCTAAAAATGGAAGAAAATAATTCTGCAGATATCACTGAAACAACACTTTTCCTAAATATCATTTCTGCCCTTAAACACAGCTATGCCATCAAAAAGTATCTATGTTTTGCAGAAATCCTAACCCTAACCCTAGCTCTGGGATTGCAAGTTAGGGTTAGGGTTCAGAATTTCCTCCAAGAATTAATGCAACCCTTTTCACTCAATTGAGGGCAAAATATACTTTCTCATAAGCAAAATATTGGTCACAAATGGTTAAGCAAGCCCATAAAACTAATGAGAACGTACCAACAAGAGTAAAATTCTATATTTGGACAAGTATTCTACTTTTGGAGATGTTTGTTTTGGAAGGTGATGTCAATGAGCTTGGTTTCAGGCTTAACTGGTGTAAGAATCACCAAAACCCCAAGAATCTGGGCTTTATTTGATAATATGCATGTGCACTCAATGAAAGAGGTAAGATTTTGAAAGGTATTTTAAGCTTTTTTCAAACCTTAGCCTTAGTGCATTTTAGGCACAAATCCAATTTTAAGCAATGCAGGGCAGCTAAAAATGGAAGAAAATAATTCTGCAGATATCACTGAAACAACAATTGTCCTAAATATCATTTCTGCCGTTAAACACAGCTATGCCATCAAAAAGTATCTATGTTTTGCAGAAATCCTAACCCTAACCCTAGCTCTGGGTTTGCAAGTTAGGGTTAGGGTTCAGAAATTCCTCCAAGAATTAATGCAACCCTTTTCACTCAATTGAGGGCAAAATATACTTTCTCATAAGCAAAATCTTGGTCACAAATGGTTAAGCAAGCCCATCAAACTAATGAGAACGTACCAACAACAGTAAAATTCTATATTTGGACAAGTATTCTACTTTTGGGGATGTTTGTTTTGGAAGGTGATCTCAATGAGCTTGGTTTCAGGCTTAACTGGTGTAAGAATCACCAAAACCCCAACAATCTGGGCTTTATTTGATAATATGCATGTGCACTCAATGAAAGAGGTAAGATTTTGAAAGGTATTTTAAGCTTTTTTCAAACCTTTGCCTTAGTGCACGTTAGGCACAATTCCAATTTTAAGCAATGCAGGGCAGCTAAAAATGGAAGAAAATAATTCTGCAGATATCACTGAAACAACAATTGTCCTAAATATCATTTCTGCCCTAAAACACAGCTATGCCATCAAAAAGTATCTATGTTTTGCAGAAATCCTAACCCTAACCCTAGCTCTGGGTTTGCAAGTTAGGGTTAGGGTTCAGAATTTCCTCCAAGAATTAATGCAACCCTTTTCACTCAATTGAGGGCAAGATGTACTTTCTCATAAGCAATATCTTGGTCACAAATGGTTAAGCAAGCCCATCAAACTAATGAGAACGTACCAACAAGAGTAAAATTCTATATTTGGACAAGTATTCTACTTTTGGAGATGTTGTTTTGGAAGGTGATGTCAATGAGCTTGGTTTCAAGCTTAACTGGGGTAAGAATCACCAAAACCCCAAGAATCTGGGCTTTATTTGATAAGATGCATGTGCACTCAATGCCAGAGGTAAGATTTTGAAAGGTATTTTAAGCTTTTTTCAAACCTTTGCCTTAGTGCACGTTAGGCACAATTCCAATTTTAAGCAATGCAGGGCAGCTAAAAATGGAAGAAAATAATTCTGCAGATATCACTGAAACAACAATTGTCCTAAATATCATTTCTGCCCTAAAACACAGCTATGCCATCAAAAAGTATCTATGTTTTGCAGAAATCCTAACCCTAACCCTAGCTCTGGGTTTGCAAGTTAGGGTTAGGGTTCAGAATTTCCTCCAAGAATTAATGCAACCCTTTTCACTCAATTGAGGGCAAAATATACTTTCTCATAAGCAAAATATTGGTCACAAATGGTTAAGCAAGCCCATCAAACTAATGAGAACGTACCAACAAGAGTAAAATTCTATATTTGGACAAGTATTCTACTTTTGGAGATGTTGTTTTGGAAGGTGATGTCAATGAGCTTGGTTTCAAGCTTAACTGGGGTAAGAATCACCAAAACCCCAAGAATCTGGGCTTTATTTGATAATATGCATATGCACTCAATGCCAGAGGTAAGATTTTGAAAGGTATTTTGAAGCTTTTTTCAAACCTTTGCCTTAGTGCATTTTAGGCACAATTCCAATTTTAAGCAATGCAGGGCAGCTAAAAATGGAAGAAAATAATTCTGCAGATATCACTGAAACAATTGTCCTAAATATCATTTCTGCTCTTAAACACAGCTATGCCATCAAAAAGTATCTATGTTTTGCAGAAATCCTAACCCTAACCCTAGCTCTGGGATTGCAAGTTAGGGTTAGGGTTCAGAATTTCCTCCAAGAATTAATGCAACCCTTTTCACTCAATTGAGGGCAAAATGTACTTTCTCATAAGCAAAATATTGGTCACAAATGGTTAAGCAAGCCCATCAAACTAATGAGAACGTACCAACAACAGTAAAATTCTATATTTGGACAAGTATTCTACTTTTGGAGATGTTTGTTTTCGAAGGTGATCTCAATGAGCTTGGTTTCAGGCTTACCTGGTGTAAGAATCACCAAAACCCCAAGAATCTGGGCTTTATTTGATATTATGCATGTGCACTCAATGCCAGAGGTAAGATTTTGACAGGTATTTTAAGCTTTTTTCAAACCTTTGCCTTAGTGCACTTTCGGCAAAATTCCAATTTTAAGCAATGCAGGGCAGCTAAAAATGGAAGAAAATAATTCTGGAGATATCACTGAAACAACAATTGTCCTAAATATCATTTCTGCCGTTAAACACAGCTATGCCATCAAAAAGTATCTATGTTTTGCAGAAATCCTAACCCTAACCCTAGCTCTGGGTTTGCAAGTTAGGGTTAGGGTTCAGAAATTCCTCCAAGAATTAATGCAACCCTTTTCACTCAATTGAGGGCAAAATATACTTTCTCATAAGCAAAATCTTGGTCACAAATGGTTAAGCAAGCCCATCAAACTAATGAGAACGTACCAACAACAGTAAAATTCTATATTTGGACAAGTATTCTACTTTTGGGGATGTTTGTTTTGGAAGGTGATCTCAATGAGCTTGGTTTCAGGCTTAACTGGTGTAAGAATCACCAAAACCCCAACAATCTGGGCTTTATTTGATAATATGCATGTGCACTCAATGAAAGAGGTAAGATTTTGAAAGGTATTTTAAGCTTTTTTCAAACCTTTGCCTTAGTGCACGTTAGGCACAATTCCAATTTTAAGCAATGCAGGGCAGCTAAAAATGGAAGAAAATAATTCTGCAGATATCACTGAAACAACAATTGTCCTAAATATCATTTCTGCCCTAAAACACAGCTATGCCATCAAAAAGTATCTATGTTTTGCAGAAATCCTAACCCTAACCCTAGCTCTGGGTTTGCAAGTTAGGGTTAGGGTTCAGAATTTCCTCCAAGAATTAATGCAACCCTTTTCACTCAATTGAGGGCAAGATGTACTTTCTCATAAGCAATATCTTGGTCACAAATGGTTAAGCAAGCCCATCAAACTAATGAGAACGTACCAACAAGAGTAAAATTCTATATTTGGACAAGTATTCTACTTTTGGAGATGTTGTTTTGGAAGGTGATGTCAATGAGCTTGGTTTCAAGCTTAACTGGGGTAAGAATCACCAAAACCCCAAGAATCTGGGCTTTATTTGATAAGATGCATGTGCACTCAATGCCAGAGGTAAGATTTTGAAAGGTATTTTAAGCTTTTTTCAAACCTTTGCCTTAGTGCACGTTAGGCACAATTCCAATTTTAAGCAATGCAGGGCAGCTAAAAATGGAAGAAAATAATTCTGCAGATATCACTGAAACAACAATTGTCCTAAATATCATTTCTGCCCTAAAACACAGCTATGCCATCAAAAAGTATCTATGTTTTGCAGAAATCCTAACCCTAACCCTAGCTCTGGGTTTGCAAGTTAGGGTTAGGGTTCAGAATTTCCTCCAAGAATTAATGCAACCCTTTTCACTCAATTGAGGGCAAAATGTACTTTCTCAAAAGCAAAATCTTGGTCACAAATGGTTAAGCAAGCCCATCAAACTAATGAGAACGTACCAACAAGAGTAAAATTCTATATTTGGACAAGTATTCTACTTTTGGAGATGTTGTTTTGGAAGGTGATGTCAATGAGCTTGGTTTCAAGCTTAACTGGGGTAAGAATCACCAAAACCCCAAGAATCTGGGCTTTATTTGATAATATGCATGTGCACTCAATGCCAGAGGTAAGATTTTGAAAGGTATTTTAAGCTTTTTTCAAACCTTTGCCTTAGTGCACGTTAGGCACAATTCCAATTTTAAGCAAGGCAGGGCAGCTAAAAATGGAAGAAAATAATTCTGCAGATATCACTGAAACAACAATTGTCCTAAATATCATTTCTGTCGTTAAACACAGCTATGCCATCAAAAAGTATCTATGTTTTGCAGAAATCCTAACCCTAACCCTAGCTCTGGGTTTGCAAGTTAGGGTTAGGGTTCAGAATTTCCTCCAAGAATTAATGCAACCCTTTTCACTCAATTGAGGGCAAAATATACTTTCTCATAAGCAAAATCTTGGTCACAAATGGTTAAGCAAGCCCATCAAACTAATGAGAACGTACCAACAACAGTAAAATTCTATATTTGGACAAGTATTCTACTTTTGGGGATGTTTGTTTTGGAAGGTGATCTCAATGAGCTTGGTTTCAGGCTTAACTGGTGTAAGAATCACCAAAACCCAACAATCTGGGCTTTATTTGATAATATGCATGTGCACTCAATGCCAGAGGTAAGATTTTGAAAGGTATTTTAAGCTTTTTTCAAACCTTTGCCTTAGTGCACTTTCGGCAAAATTCCAATTTTAAGCAATGCAGGGCAGCTAAAAATGGAAGAAAATAATTCTGCAGATATCACTGAAACAACACTTTTCCTAAATATCATTTCTGCCCTTAAACACAGCTATGCCATCAAAAAGTATCTATGTTTAGCAGAAATCCTAACCCTAACCCTAGCTCTGGCATTGCAAGTTAGGGTTAGGGTTCAGAATTTCCTCCAAGAATTAATGCAACCCTTTTCACTCAATTGAGGGCAAAATGTACTTTCTCATAAGCAAAATCTTGGTCACAAATGGTTAAGCAAGCCCATCAAACTAATGAGAACGTACCAACAAGAGTAAAATTCTATATTTGGACAAGTATTCTACTTTTGGAGATGTTGTTTTGGAAGGTGATGTCAATGAGCTTGGTTTCAGGCTTAACTGGTGTAAGAATCACCAAAACCCCAAGAATCTGGGCTTTATTTGATAATATGCATGTGCACTCAATGCCAGAGGTAAGATTTTGACAGGTATTTTAAGATTTTTTCAAACCTTTGCCTTAGTGCACTTTCGGCAAAATTCCAATTTTAAGCAATGCAGGGCAGCTAAAAATGGAAGAAAATAATTCTGCAGATATCACTGAAACAACAATTGTCCTAAATATCATTTCTGCCCTAAAACACAGCTATGCCATCAAAAAGTATCTATGTTTTGCAGAAATCCTAACCCTAACCCTAGCTCTGGGTTTGCAAGTTAGGGTTAGGGTTCAGAATTTCCTCCAAGAATTAATGCAACCCTTTTCACTCAATTGAGGGCAAAATATACTTTCTCATAAGCAAAATATTGGTCACAAATGGTTAAGCAAGCCCATCAAACTAATGAGAACGTACCAACAAGAGTAAAATTCTATATTTGGACAAGTATTCTACTTTTGGAGATGTTGTTTTGGAAGGTGATGTCAATGAGCTTGGTTTCAAGCTTAACTGGGGTAAGAATCACCAAAACCCCAAGAATCTGGGCTTTATTTGATAATATGCATGTGCACTCAATGCCAGAGGTAAGATTTTGAAAGGTATTTTGAAGCTTTTTTCAAACCTTTGCCGTAGTGCATTTTAGGCACAATTCCAATTTTAAGCAATGCAGGGCAGCTAAAAATGGAAGAAAATAATTCTGCAGATATCACTGAAACAACAATTGTCCTAAATATCATTTCTGCCCTTAAACACAGCTATGCCATCAAAAAGTATCTATGTTTTGCAGAAATCCTAACCCTAACCCTAGCTCTGGGATTGCAAGTTAGGGTTAGGGTTCAGAATTTCCTCCAAGAATTAATGCAACCCTTTTCACTCAATTGAGGGCAAAATGTACTTTCTCATAAGCAAAATATTGGTCACAAATGGTTAAGCAAGCCCATCAAACTAATGAGAACGTACCAACAACAGTAAAATTCTATATTTGGACAAGTATTCTACTTTTGGAGATGTTTGTTTTCGAAGGTGATCTCAATGAGCTTGGTTTCAGGCTTACCTGGTGTAAGAATCACCAAAACCCCAAGAATCTGGGCTTTATTTGATATTATGCATGTGCACTCAATGCCAGAGGTAAGATTTTGACAGGTATTTTAAGCTTTTTTCAAACCTTTGCCTTAGTGCACTTTCGGCAAAATTCCAATTTTAAGCAATGCAGGGCAGCTAAAAATGGAAGAAAATAATTCTGGAGATATCACTGAAACAACAATTGTCCTAAATATCATTTCTGCCGTTAAACACAGCTATGCCATCAAAAAGTATCTATGTTTTGCAGAAATCCTAACCCTAACCCTAGCTCTGGGTTTGCAAGTTAGGGTTAGGGTTCAAAATTTCCTCCAAGAATTAATGCAACCCTTTTCACTCAATTGAGGGCAAAATATACTTTCTCATAAGCAAAATCTTGGTCACAAATGGTTAAGCAAGCCCATCAAACTAATGAGAACGTACCAACAAGAGTAAAATTCTATATTTGGACAAGTATTCTACTTTTGGGGATGTTTGTTTTGGAAGGTGATCTCAATGAGCTTGGTTTCAGGCTTAACTGGTGTAAGAATCACCAAAACCCCAAGAATCTGGGCTTTATTTGATAATATGCATGTGCACTCAATGAAAGAGGTAAGATTTTGAAAGGTATTTTAAGCTTTTTTCAAACCTTTGCCTTAGTGCACTTTTGGCAAAATTCCAATTTTAAGCAATGCAGGGCAGCTAAAAATGGAAGAAAATAATTCTGCAGATATCACTGAAACAACACTTTTCCTAAATATCATTTCCGCCCTTAAACACAGCTATGCCATCAAAAAGTATCTATGTTTTGCAGAAATCCTAACCCTAACCCTAGCTCTGGGATTGCAAGTTAGGGTTAGGGTTCAGAATTTCCTCCAAGAATTAATGCAACCCTTTTCACTCAATTGAGGGCAAAATGTACTTTCTCATAAGCAAAATCTTGGTCACAAATGGTTAAGCAAGCCCATCAAACTAATGAGAACGTACCAACAAGAGTAAAATTCTATATTTGGACAAGTATTCTACTTTTGGAGATGTTGTTTTGGAAGGTGATGTCAATGAGCTTGGTTTCAAGCTTAACTGGGGTAAGAATCACCAAAACCCCAAGAATCTGGGCTTTATTTGATAAGATGCATGTGCACTCAATGCCAGAGGTAAGATTTTGAAAGGTATTTTAAGCTTTTTTCAAACCTTTGCCTTAGTGCACGTTAGGCACAATTCCAATTTTAAGCAATACAGGGCAGCTAAAAATGGAAGAAAATAATTCTGCAGATATCACTGAAACAACAATTGTCCTAAATATCATTTCTGCCCTAAAACACAGCTATGCCATCAAAAAGTATCTATGTTTTGCAGAAATCCTAACCCTAACCCTAGCTCTGGGTTTGCAAGTTAGGGTTAGGGTTCAGAATTTCCTCCAAGAATTAATGCAACCCTTTTCACTCAATTGAGGGCAAAATGTACTTTCTCAAAAGCAAAATCTTGGTCACAAATGGTTAAGCAAGCCCATCAAACTAATGAGAACGTACCAACAAGAGTAAAATTCTATATTTGGACAAGTATTCTACTTTTGGAGATGTTGTTTTGGAAGGTGATGTCAATGAGCTTGGTTTCAAGCTTAACTGGGGTAAGAATCACCAAAACCCCAAGAATCTGGGCTTTATTTGATAATATGCATGTGCACTCAATGCCAGAGGTAAGATTTTGAAAGGTATTTTAAGCTTTTTTCAAACCTTTGCCTTAGTGCACGTTAGGCACAATTCCAATTTTAAGCAAGGCAGGGCAGCTAAAAATGGAAGAAAATAATTCTGCAGATATCACTGAAACAACAATTGTCCTAAATATCATTTCTGCCCTAAAACACAGCTATGCCATCAAAAAGTATCTATGTTTTGCAGAAATCCTAACCCTAACCCTAGCTCTGGGTTTGCAAGTTAGGGTTAGGGTTCAGAATTTCCTCCAAGAATTAATGCAACCCTTTTCACTCAATTGAGGGCAAAATATACTTTCTCATAAGCAAAATCTTGGTCACAAATGGTTAAGCAAGCCCATCAAACTAATGAGAACGTACCAACAACAGTAAAATTCTATATTTGGACAAGTATTCTACTTTTGGGGATGTTTGTTTTGGAAGGTGATCTCAATGAGCTTGGTTTCAGGCTTAACTGGTGTAAGAATCACCAAAACCCAACAATCTGGGCTTTATTTGATAATATGCATGTGCACTCAATGCCAGAGGTAAGATTTTGAAAGGTATTTTAAGCTTTTTTCAAACCTTTGCCTTAGTGCACTTTCGGCAAAATTCCAATTTTAAGCAATGCAGGGCAGCTAAAAATGGAAGAAAATAATTCTGCAGATATCACTGAAACAACACTTTTCTTAAATATCATTTCTGCCCTTAAACACAGCTATGCCATCAAAAAGTATCTATGTTTAGCAGAAATCCTAAACCTAACCCTAGCTCTGGCATTGCAAGTTAGGGTTAGGGTTCAGAATTTCCTCCAAGAATTAATGCAACCCTTTTCACTCAATTGAGGGCAAAATGTACTTTCTCATAAGCAAAATCTTGGTCACAAATGGTTAAGCAAGCCCATCAAACTAATGAGAACGTACCAACAAGAGTAAAATTCTATATTTGGACAAGTATTCTACTTTTGGAGATGTTGTTTTGGAAGGTGATGTCAATGAGCTTGGTTTCAGGCTTAACTGGTGTAAGAATCACCAAAACCCCAAGAATCTGGGCTTTATTTGATAATATGCATGTGCACTCAATGCCAGAGGTAAGATTTTGACAGGTATTTTAAGATTTTTTCAAACCTTTGCCTTAGTGCACTTTCGGCAAAATTCCAATTTTAAGCAATGCAGGGCAGCTAAAAATGGAAGAAAATAATTCTGCAGATATCACTGAAACAACAATTGTCCTAAATATCATTTCTGCCCTAAAACACAGCTATGCCATCAAAAAGTATCTATGTTTTGCAGAAATCCTAACCCTAACCCTAGCTCTGGGTTTGCAAGTTAGGGTTAGGGTTCAGAATTTCCTCCAAGAATTAATGCAACCCTTTTCACTCAATTGAGGGCAAAATATACTTTCTCATAAGCAAAATCTTGGTCACAATTGGTTAAGCAAGCCCATAAAACTAATGAGAACGTACCAAAAGGAGTAAAATTCTACATTTGGACAAGTATTCTACTTTTGGAGATGTTGTTTTGGAAGGTGATCTCAATGAGCTTGGTTTCAAGCTTAACTGGGGTAAGAATCACCAAAACCCCAAGAATCTGGGCTTTATATGATAATATGCATGTGCACTCAATGAAAGAGGTAAGATTTTGAAAGGTATTTTAAGCTTTTTTCAAAACTTTGCCTTAGTGCACGTTAGGCACAATTCCAATTTTAAGCAATGCAGGGCAGCTAAAAATGGAAGAAAATAATTCTGCAGATATCACTGAAACAACACTTTTCCTAAATATCATTTCTGCCCTTAAACACAGCTATGCCATCAAAAAGTATCTATGTTTTGCAGAAATCCTAACCCTAACTCTAGCTCTGGGATTGCAAGTTAGGGTTGGGGTTCAGAATTTCCTCCAAGAATTAATGCAACCCTTTTCACTCAATTGAGGGCAAAATGTACTTTCTCAAAAGCAAAATCTTGGTCACAAATGGTTAAGCAAGCCCATCAAACTAATGAGAACGTACCAACAAGAGTAAAATTCTATATTTGGACAAGTATTCTACTTTTGGAGATGTTGTTTTGGAAGGTGATGTCAATGAGCTTGGTTTCAAGCTTAACTGGGGTAAGAATCACCAAAACCCCAAGAATCTGGGCTTTATTTGATAATATGCATGTGCACTCAATGCCAGAGGTAAGATTTTGAAAGGTATTTTAAGCTTTTTTCAAACCTTTGCCTTAGTGCACGTTAGGCACAATTCCAATTTTAAGCAAGGCAGGGCAGCTAAAAATGGAAGAAAATAATTCTGCAGATATCACTGAAACAACAATTGTCCTAAATATCATTTCTGCCCTAAAACACAGCTATGCCATCAAAAAGTATCTATGTTTTGCAGAAATCCTAACCCTAACCCTAGCTCTGGGTTTGCAAGTTAGGGTTAGGGTTCAGAATTTCCTCCAAGAATTAATGCAACCCTTTTCACTCAATTGAGGGCAAAATATACTTTCCCATAAGCAAAATATTGGTCACAAATGGTTAAGCAAGCCCATCAAACTAATGAGAACGTACCAACAACAGTAAAATTCTATATTTGGACAAGTATTCTACTTTTGGAGATGTTTGTTTTGGAAGGTGATCTCAATGAGCTTGGTTTCAGGCTTAACTGGTGTAAGAATCACCAAAACCCCAAGAATCTGGGCTTTATTTGATAATATGCATGTGCACTCAATGCCAGAGGTAAGATTTTGACAGGTATTTTAAGATTTTTTCAAACCTTTGCCTTAGTGCACTTTCGGCAAAATTCCAATTTTAAGCAATGCAGGGCAGCTAAAAATGGAAGAAAATAATTCTGCAGATATCACTGAAACAACAATTGTCCTAAATATCATTTCTGCCCTAAAACACAGCTATGCCATCAAAAAGTATCTATGTTTTGCAGAAATCCTAACACTAACCCTAGCTCTGGGTTTGCAAGTTAGGGTTAGGGTTCAGAATTTCCTCCAAGAATTAATGCAACCCTTTTCACTCAATTGAGGGCAAAATGTACTTTCTCATAAGCAAAATCTTGGTCACAAATGGTTAAGCAAGCCCATCAAACTAATGAGAACGTACCAACAAGAGTAAAATTCTATATTTGGACAAGTATTCTACTTTTGGAGATGTTGTTTTGGAAGGTGATGTCAATGAGCTTGGTTTCAAGCTTAATTGGGGTAAGAATCACCAAAACCCGAAGAATCTGGGCTTTATTTGATAATATGCATGTGCACTCAATGCCAGAGGTAAGATTTTGAAAGGTATTTTAAGCTTTTTTCAAACCTTTGCCTTAGTGCACTTTCGGCAAAATTCCAATTTTAAGCAATGCAGGGCAGCTAAAAATGGAAGAAAATAATTCTGCAGATATCACTGAAACAACAATTGTCCTAAATATCATTTCTGCCCTAAAACACAGCTATGCCATCAAAAAGTATCTATGTTTTGCAGAAATCCTAACCCTAACCCTAGCTCTGGGTTTGCAAGTTAGGGTTAGGGTTCAGAATTTCCTCCAAGAATTAATGCAACCCTTTTCACTCAATTGAGGGCAAAATATACTTTCCCATAAGCAAAATATTGGTCACAAATGGTTAAGCAAGCCCATCAAACTAATGAGAACGTACCAACAAGAGTAAAATTCTATATTTGGACAAGTATTCTACTTTTGGAGATGTTTGTTTTGGAAGGTGATCTCAATGAGCTTGGTTTCAGGCTTAACTGGTGTAAGAATCACCAAAACCCCAAGAATCTGGGCTTTATTTGATAATATGCATGTGCACTCAATGCCAGAGGTAAGATTTTGAAAGGTATTTTAAGCTTTTTTCAAACCTTTGCCTTAGTGCACGTTAGGCACAATTCCAATTTTAAGCAATGCAGGGCAGCTAAAAATGGAAGAAAATAATTCTGCAGATATCACTGAAACAACAATTGTCCTAAATATCATTTCTGCCCTAAAACACAGCTATGCCATCAAAAAGTATCTATGTTTTGCAGAAATCCTAACCCTAACCCTAGCTCTGGGTTTGCAAGTTAGGGTTAGGGTTCAGAATTTCCTCCAAGAATTAATGCAACCCTTTTCACTCAATTGAGGGCAAAATATACTTTCCCATAAGCAAAATATTGGTCACAAATGGTTAAGCAAGCCCATCAAACTAATGAGAACGTACCAACAAGAGTAAAATTCTATATTTGGACAAGTATTCTACTTTTGGAGATGTTTGTTTTGGAAGGTGATCTCAATGAGCTTGGTTTCAGGCTTAACTGGTGTAAGAATCACCAAAACCCCAAGAATCTGGGCTTTATTTGATAATATGCATGTGCACTCAATGAAAGAGGTAAGATTTTGACAGGTATTTTATGCTTTTTTCAAACCTTTGCCTTAGTGCACTTTCGGCAAAATTCCAATTTTAAGCAATGCAGGGCAGCTAAAAATGGAAGAAAATAATTCTGCAGATATCACTGAAACAACAATTGTCCTAAATATCATTTCTGCCCTAAAACACAGCTATGCCATCAAAAAGTATCTATGTTTTGCAGAAATCCTAACACTAACCCTAGCTCTGGGTTTGCAAGTTAGGGTTAGGGTTCAGAATTTCCTCCAAGAATTAATGCAACCCTTTTCACTCAATTGAGGGCAAAATATACTTTCTCATAAGCAAAATATTGGTCACAAATGGTTAAGCAAGCCCATAAAACTAATGAGAACGTACCAACAAGAGTAAAATTCTATATTTGGACAAGTATTCTACTTTTGGAGATGTTTGTTTTGGAAGGTGATCTCAATGAGCTTGGTTTCAGGCATAACTGGTGTAAGAATCACCAAAACCCCAAGAATATGGGCTTTATTTGATAATATGCATGTGCACTCAATGCCAGAGGTAAGATTTTGACAGGTATTTTAAGCTTTTTTCAAACCTTTGCCTTAGTGCACTTTCGGCAAAATTCCAATTTTAAGCAATGCAGGGCAGCTAAAAATGGAAGAAAATAATTCTGCAGATAACACTGAAACAACACTTTTCCTAAATATCATTTTTGCCCTTAAACACAGCTATGCCATCAAAAAGTATCTATGTTTTGCAGAAATCCTAACCCTAACCCTAGTTCTGGGATTGCAAGTTAGGGTTAGGGTTCAGAATTTCCTCCAAGAATTAATGCAACCCTTTTCACTCAATTGAGGGCAAAATGTACTTTCTCATAAGCAAAATCTTGGTCACAAATGGTTAAGCAAGCCCATCAAACTAATGAGAACGTACCAACAAGAGTAGAATTCTATATTTGGACAAGTATTCTACTTTTGGAGATGTTGTTTTGGAAGGTGATGTCAATGAGCTTGGTTTCAAGCTTAACTGGGGTAAGAATCACCAAAACCCCAAGAATCTGGGCTTTATTTGATAATATGCATGTGCACTCAATGAAAGAGGTAAGATTTTGAAAGGTATTTTAAGCTTTTTTCAAACCTTTGCCTTAGTGCATTTTAGGCACAATTCCAATTTTAAGCAATGCAGGACAGCTAAAAATGGAAGAAAATAATTCTGCAGATATCACTGAAACAACACTTTTCCTAAATATCATTTCTGCCCTAAAACACAGCTATGCCATCAAAAAGTATCTATGTTTTGCAGAAATCCTAACCCTAACCTTAGCTCTGGGATTGCAAGTTAGGGTTAGGGTTCAGAATTTCCTCCAAGAATTAATGCAACCCTTTTCACTCAATTGAGGGCAAAATGTACTTTCTCATAAGCAAAATCTTGGTCACAAATGGTTAAGCAAGCCCATCAAACTAATGAGAACGTACCAACAAGAGTAAAATTCTATATTTGGACAAGTATTCTACTTTTGGAGATGTTTGTTTTGGAAGGTGATCTCAATGAGCTTGGTTTCAGGCTTAACTGGTGTAAGAATCACCAAAACCCGAAGAATCTGGGCTTTATTTGATAATATGCATGTGCACTCAATGAAAGAGGTAAGATTTTGACAGGTATTTTATGCTTTTTTCAAACCTTTGCCTTAGTGCACTTTCGGCAAAATTCCAATTTTAAGCAATGCAGGGCAGCTAAAAATGGAAGAAAATAATTCTGCAGATATCACTGAAACAACAATTGTCCTAAATATCATTTCTGCCCTAAAACACAGCTATGCCATCAAAAAGTATCTATGTTTTGCAGAAATCCTAACACTAACCCTAGCTCTGGGTTTGCAAGTTAGGGTTAGGGTTCAGAATTTCCTCCAAGAATTAATGCAACCCTTTTCACTCAATTGAGGGCAAAATATACTTTCTCATAAGCAAAATATTGGTCACAAATGGTTAAGCAAGCCCATAAAACTAATGAGAACGTACCAACAAGAGTAAAATTCTATATTTGGACAAGTATTCTACTTTTGGAGATGTTTGTTTTGGAAGGTGATCTCAATGAGCTTGGTTTCAGGCTTAACTGGTGTAAGAATCACCAAAACCCCAAGAATCTGGGCTTTATTTGATAATATGCATGTGCACTCAATGCCAGAGGTAAGATTTTGACAGGTATTTTAAGCTTTTTTCAAACCTTTGCGTTAGTGCACTTTCGGCAAAATTCCAATTTTAAGCAATGCAGGGCAGCTAAAAATGGAAGAAAATAATTCTGCAGATATCACTGAAACAACAATTGTCCTAAATATCATTTCTGCCCTAAAAACAGCAATGCCATCAAAAAGTATCTATGTTTGGCAGAAATCCTAACCCTAACCCTAGCTCTGGGTTTGCAAGTTAGGGTTAGGGTTCAGAATTTCCTCCAAGAATTAATGCAACCCTTTTCACTCAATTGAGGGCAAAATATACTTTCTCATAAGCAAAATATTGGTTACAAATGGTTAAGCAAGCCCATCAAACTAATGAGAACGTACCAACAAGAGTAAAATTCTATATTTGGACAAGTATTCTACTTTTGGAGATGTTGTTTTGGAAGGTGATGTCAATGAGCTTGGTTTCAAGCTTAACTGGGGTAAGAATCACCAAAACCCCAAGAATCTGGGCTTTATTTGATAATATGCATGTGCACTCAATGCCAGAGGTAAGATTTTGAAAGGTATTTTAAGCTTTTTTCAAACCTTTGCCTTAGTGCACCTTAGGCACAATTCCAATTTTAAGCAATGCAGGGCAGCTAAAAATGGAAGAAAATAATTCTGCAGATATCACTGAAACAACAATTGTCCTAAATATCATTTCTGCCCTAAAACACAGCTATGCCATCAAAAAGTATCTATGTTTTGCAGAAATCAGAACCCTAACCCTAGCTCTGGGTTTGCAAGTTAGGGTTAGGGTTCAGAATTTCCTCCAAGAATTAATGCAACCCTTTTCACTCAATTGAGGGCAAAATATACTTTCTCATAAGCAAAATCTTGGTCACAAATGGTTAAGCAAGCCCATCAAACTAATGAGAACGTACCAACAAGAGTAAAATTCTATATTTGGACAAGTATTCTATTTTTGGAGATGTTGTTTTGGAAGGTGATCTCAATGAGCTTGGTTTCAAGCTTAACTGGGGTAAGAATCACCAAAACCCCAAGAATCTGGGCTTTATTTGATAATATGCATGTGCACTCAATGAAAGAGGTAAGATTTTGAAAGGTATTTTAAGCTTTTTTCAAACCTTTGCCTTAGTGCATTTTAGGCACAATTCCAATTTTAAGCAATGCAGGGCAGCTAAAAATGGGAGAAAATAATTCTGCAGATATCACTGAAACAACACTTTTCCTAAATATCATTTCTGCCCTTAAACACAGCTATGTCATCAAAAAGTATCTATGTTTTGCAGAAATCCTAACCCTAACCCTAGCTCTGGGATTGCAAGTTAGGGTTGGGGTTCAGAATTTCCTCCAAGAATTAATGCAACCCTTTTCACTCAATTGAGGGCAAAATGTACTTTCTCATAAGCAAAATCTTGGTCACAAATGGTTAAGCAAGCCCATCAAACTAATGAGAACGTACCAACAAGAGTAAAATTCTATATTTGGACAAGTATTCTACTTTTGGAGATGTTGTTTTGGAAGGTGATGTCAATGAGCTTGGTTTCAAGCTTAATTGGGGTAAGAATCACCAAAACCCGAAGAATCTGGGCTTTATTTGATAATATGCATGTGCACTCAATGCCAGAGGTAAGATTTTGAAAGGTATTTTAAGCTTTTTTCAAACCTTTGCCTTAGTGCACTTTCGGCAAAATTCCAATTTTAAGCAATGCAGGGCAGCTAAAAATGGAAGAAAATAATTCTGCAGATATCACTGAAACAACAATTGTCCTAAATATCATTTCTGCCCTAAAACACAGCTATGCCATCAAAAAGTATCTATGTTTTGCAGAAATCCTAACCCTAACCCTAGCTCTGGGTTTGCAAGTTAGGGTTAGGGTTCAGAATTTCCTCCAAGAATTAATGCAACCCTTTTCACTCAATTGAGGGCAAAATATACTTTCCCATAAGCAAAATATTGGTCACAAATGGTTAAGCAAGCCCATCAAACTAATGAGAACGTACCAACAAGAGTAAAATTCTATATTTGGACAAGTATTCTACTTTTGGAGATGTTTGTTTTGGAAGGTGATCTCAATGAGCTTGGTTTCAGGCTTAACTGGTGTAAGAATCACCAAAACCCCATGAATCTGGGCTTTATTTGATAATATGCATGTGCACTCAATGCCAGAGGTAAGATTTTGAAAGGTATTTTAAGCTTTTTTCAAACCTTTGCCTTAGTGCACGTTAGGCACAATTCCAATTTTAAGCAATGCAGGGCAGCTAAAAATGGAAGAAAATAATTCTGCAGATATCACTGAAACAACAATTGTCCTAAATATCATTTCTGCCCTAAAACACAGCTATGCCATCAAAAAGTATCTATGTTTTGCAGAAATCCTAACCCTAACCCTAGCTCTGGGATTGCAAGTTAGGGTTAGGGTTCAGAATTTCCTCCAAGAATTAATGCAACCCTTTTCACTCAATTGAGGGCAAAATATACTTTCCCATAAGCAAAATCTTGGTCACAAATGGTTAAGCAAGCCCATCAAACTAATGAGAACGTACCAACAAGAGTAAAATTCTATATTTGGACAAGTATTCTACTTTTGGAGATGTTGTTTTGGAAGGTGATGTCAATGAGCTTGGTTTCAAGCTTAACTGGGGTAAGAATCACCAAAACCCCAAGAATCTGGGCTTTATTTGATAATATGCATGTGCACTCAATGCCAGAGGTAAGATTTTGAAAGGTATTTTAAGCTTTTTTCAAACCTTTGCCTTAGTGCACGTTAGGCACAATTCAAATTTTAAGCAATGCAGGGCAGCTAAAAATGGAAGAAAATAATTCTGCAGATATCACTGAAACAACAATTGTCCTAAATATCATTTCTGCCCTAAAACACAGCTATGCCATCAAAAAGTATCTATGTTTTGCAGAAATCCTAACCCTAACCCTAGCTCTGGGTTTGCAAGTTAGGGTTAGGGTTCAGAATTTCCTCCAAGAATTAATGCAACCCTTTTCACTCAATTGAGGGCAAAATATACTTTCTCATAAGCAAAATATTGGTCACAAATGGTTAAGCAAGCCCATCAAACTAATGAGAACGTACCAACAAGAGTAAAATTCTATATTTGGACAAGTATTCTACTTTTGGAGATGTTGTTTTGGAAGGTGATGTCAATGAGCTTGGTTTCAAGCTTAACTGGGGTAAGAATCACCAAAACCCCAAGGATCTGGGCTTTATTTGATAATATGCATGTGCACTCAATGCCAGAGGTAAGATTTTGAAAGGTATTTTAAGCTTTTTTCAAACCTTTGCCTTAGTGCACGTTAGGCACAATTCCAATTTTAAGCAAGGCAGGGCAGCTAAAAATGGAAGAAAATAATTCTGCAGATATCACTGAAACAACAATCGTCCTAAATATCATTTCTGCCCTAAAACACAGCTATGCCATCAAAAAGTATCTATGTTTTGCAGAAATCCTAACCCTAACCCTAGCTCTGGGTTTGCAAGTTAGGGTTAGGGATCAGAATTTCCTCCAAGAATTAATGCAACCCTTTTCACTCAATTGAGGGCAAAATATACTTTCCCATAAGCAAAATATTGGTCACAAATGGTTAAGCAAGCCCATCAAACTAATGAGAACGTTCCAACAACAGTAAAATTCTATATTTGGACACGTATTCTACTTTTGGAGATGTTTGTTTTGGAAGGTGATCTCAATGAGCTTGGTTTCAGGCATAACTGGTGTAAGAATCACCAAAACCCCAAGAATATGGGCTTTATTTGATAATATGCATGTGCACTCAGTGCCAGAGGTAAGATTTTGACAGGTATTTTAAGCTTTTTTCAAACCTTTGCCTTAGTGCACTTTCGGCAAAATTCCAATTTTAAGCAATGCAGGGCAGCTAAAAATGGAAGAAAATAATTCTGCAGATAACACTGAAACAACACTTTTCCTAAATATCATTTTTGCCCTTAAACACAGCTATGCCATCAAAAAGTATCTATGTTTTGCAGAAATCCTAACCCTAACCCTAGTTCTGGGATTGCAAGTTAGGGTTAGGGTTCAGAATTTCCTCCAAGAATTAATGCAACCCTTTTCACTCAATTGAGGGCAAAATGTACTTTCTCATAAGCAAAATCTTGGTCACAAATGGTTAAGCAAGCCCATCAAACTAATGAGAACGTACCAACAAGAGTAAAATTCTATATTTGGACAAGTATTCTACTTTTGGAGATGTTTGTTTTGGAAGGTGATCTCAATGAGCTTGGTTTCAAGCTTAACTGGGGTAAGAATCACCAAAACCCCAAGAATCTGGGCTTTATTTGATAATATGCATGTGCACTCAATGCCAGAGGTAAGATTTTGAAAGGTATTTTAAGCTTTTTTCAAACCTTTGCCTTAGTGCACCTTAGGCACAATTCCAATTTTAAGCAAGGCAGGGCAGCTAAAAATGGAAGAAAATAATTCTGCAGATATCACTGAAACAACAATTGTCCTAAATATCATTTCTGCCCTAAAACACAGCTATGCCATCAAAAAGTATCTATGTTTTGCAGAAATCCTAACCCTAACCCTAGTTCTGGGATTGCAAGTTAGGGTTAGGGTTCAGAATTTCCTCCAAGAATTAATGCAACCCTTTTAACTCAATTGAGGGCAAAATGTACTTTCTCATAAGCAAAATCTTGGTCACAAATGGTTAAGCAAGCCCATCAAACTAATGAGAACGTACCAACAAGAGTAAAATTCTATATTTGGACAAGTATTCTACTTTTGGAGATGTTGTTTTGGAAGGTGATGTCAATGAGCTTGGTTTCAAGCTTAACTGGGGTAAGAATCACCAAAACCCCAAGAATCTGGGCTTTATTTGATAATATGCATGTGCACTCAATGCCAGAGGTAAGATTTTGAAAGGTATTTTAAGCTTTTTTCAAACCTTTGCCTTAGTGCACGTTAGGCACAATTCCAACTTTAAGCAATGCAGGGCAGCTAAAAATGGAAGAAAATAATTCTGCAGATATCACTGAAACAACAATTGACCTAAATATCATTTCTGCCCTAAAACACAGCTATGCCATCAAAAAGTATCTATGTTTTTCAGAAATCCTAACCCTAACCCTAGCTCTGGGTTTGCAAGTTAGGGTTAGGGTTCAGAATTTCCTCCAAGAATTAATGCAACCCTTTTCACTCAATTGAGGGCAAAATATACTTTCCCATAAGCAAAATCTTGGTCACAAATGGTTAAGCAAGCCCATCAAACTAATGAGAACGTACCAACAACAGTAAAATTCTATATTTGGACAAGTATTCTACTTTTGGAGATGTTTGTTTTGGAAGGTGATCTCAATGAGCTTGGTTTCAGGCTTAACTGGTGTAAGAATCACCAAAACCCCAACAATCTGGGCTTTATTTGATAATATGCATGTGCACTCAATGCCAGAGGTAAGATTTTGAAAGGTATTTTAAGCTTTTTTCAAACCTTTGCGTTAGTGCACTTTCGGCAAAATTCCAATTTTAAGCAATGCAGGGCAGCTAAAAATGGAAGAAAATAATTCTGCAGATATCACTGAAACAACAATTGTCCTAAATATCATTTCTGCCCTTAAACACAGCTATGCCATCAAAAAGTATCTATGTTTTGCAGAAATCCTAACCCTAACCCTAGCTCTGGGATTGCAAGTTAGGGTTAGGGTTCAGAATTTCCTCCAAGAATTAATGCAACCCTTTTCACTCAATTGAGGGCAAAATGTACTTTCTCATAAGCAAAATCTTGGTCACAAATGGTTAAGCAAGCCCATCAAACTAATGAGAACGTACCAACAAGAGTAAAATTCTATATTTGGACAAGTATTCTACTTTTGGAGATGTTTGTTTTGGAAGGTGATCTCAATGAGCTTGGTTTCAGGCTTAACTGGTGTAAGAATCACCAAAACCCCAAGAATCTGGGCTTTATTTGATAATATGCATGTGCACTCAATGCCAGAGGTAAGATTTTGACAGGTATTTTAAGCTTTTTTCAAACCTTTGCGTTAGTGCACTTTCGGCAAAATTCCAATTTTAAGCAATGCAGGGCAGCTAAAAATGGAAGAAAATAATTCTGCAGATATCACTGAAACAACAATTGTCCTAAATATCATTTCTGCCCTAAAAACAGCAATGCCATCAAAAAGTATCTATGTTTGGCAGAAATCCTAACCCTAACCCTAGCTCTGGGTTTGCAAGTTAGGGTTAGGGTTCAGAATTTCCTCCAAGAATTAATGCAACCCTTTTCACTCAATTGAGGGCAAAATATACTTTCTCATAAGCAAAATATTGGTTACAAATGGTTAAGCAAGCCCATCAAACTAATGAGAACGTACCAACAAGAGTAAAATTCTATATTTGGACAAGTATTCTACTTTTGGAGATGTTGTTTTGGAAGGTGATGTCAATGAGCTTGGTTTCAAGCTTAACTGGGGTAAGAATCACCAAAACCCCAAGAATCTGGGCTTTATTTGATAATATGCATGTGCACTCAATGCCAGAGGTAAGATTTTGAAAGGTATTTTAAGCTTTTTTCAAACCTTTGCCTTAGTGCACCTTAGGCACAATTCCAATTTTAAGCAATGCAGGGCAGCTAAAAATGGAAGAAAATAATTCTGCAGATATCACTGAAACAACAATTGTCCTAAATATCATTTCTGCCCTAAAACACAGCTATGCCATCAAAAAGTATCTATGTTTTGCAGAAATCAGAACCCTAACCCTAGCTCTGGGTTTGCAAGTTAGGGTTAGGGTTCAGAATTTCCTCCAAGAATTAATGCAACCCTTTTCACTCAATTGAGGGCAAAATATACTTTCTCATAAGCAAAATCTTGGTCACAAATGGTTAAGCAAGCCCATCAAACTAATGAGAACGTACCAACAAGAGTAAAATTCTATATTTGGACAAGTATTCTATTTTTGGAGATGTTGTTTTGGAAGGTGATCTCAATGAGCTTGGTTTCAAGCTTAACTGGGGTAAGAATCACCAAAACCCCAAGAATCTGGGCTTTATTTGATAATATGCATGTGCACTCAATGAAAGAGGTAAGATTTTGAAAGGTATTTTAAGCTTTTTTCAAACCTTTGCCTTAGTGCATTTTAGGCACAATTCCAATTTTAAGCAATGCAGGGCAGCTAAAAATGGGAGAAAATAATTCTGCAGATATCACTGAAACAACACTTTTCCTAAATATCATTTCTGCCCTTAAACACAGCTATGCCATCAAAAAGTATCTATGTTTTGCAGAAATCCTAACCCTAACCCTAGCTCTGGGATTGCAAGTTAGGGTTGGGGTTCAGAATTTCCTCCAAGAATTAATGCAACCCTTTTCACTCAATTGAGGGCAAAATGTACTTTCTCATAAGCAAAATCTTGGTCACAAATGGTTAAGCAAGCCCATCAAACTAATGAGAACGTACCAACAAGAGTAAAATTCTATATTTGGACAAGTATTCTACTTTTGGAGATGTTGTTTTGGAAGGTGATGTCAATGAGCTTGGTTTCAAGCTTAATTGGGGTAAGAATCACCAAAACCCGAAGAATCTGGGCTTTATTTGATAATATGCATGTGCACTCAATGCCAGAGGTAAGATTTTGAAAGGTATTTTAAGCTTTTTTCAAACCTTTGCCTTAGTGCACTTTCGGCAAAATTCCAATTTTAAGCAATGCAGGGCAGCTAAAAATGGAAGAAAATAATTCTGCAGATATCACTGAAACAACAATTGTCCTAAATATCATTTCTGCCCTAAAACACAGCTATGCCATCAAAAAGTATCTATGTTTTGCAGAAATCCTAACCCTAACCCTAGCTCTGGGTTTGCAAGTTAGGGTTAGGGTTCAGAATTTCCTCCAAGAATTAATGCAACCCTTTTCACTCAATTGAGGGCAAAATATACTTTCCCATAAGCAAAATATTGGTCACAAATGGTTAAGCAAGCCCATCAAACTAATGAGAACGTACCAACAAGAGTAAAATTCTATATTTGGACAAGTATTCTACTTTTGGAGATGTTTGTTTTGGAAGGTGATCTCAATGAGCTTGGTTTCAGGCTTAACTGGTGTAAGAATCACCAAAACCCCATGAATCTGGGCTTTATTTGATAATATGCATGTGCACTCAATGCCAGAGGTAAGATTTTGAAAGGTATTTTAAGCTTTTTTCAAACCTTTGCCTTAGTGCACGTTAGGCACAATTCCAATTTTAAGCAATGCAGGGCAGCTAAAAATGGAAGAAAATAATTCTGCAGATATCACTGAAACAACAATTGTCCTAAATATCATTTCTGCCCTAAAACACAGCTATGCCATCAAAAAGTATCTATGTTTTGCAGAAATCCTAACCCTAACCCTAGCTCTGGGATTGCAAGTTAGGGTTAGGGTTCAGAATTTCCTCCAAGAATTAATGCAACCCTTTTCACTCAATTGAGGGCAAAATATACTTTCCCATAAGCAAAATCTTGGTCACAAATGGTTAAGCAAGCCCATCAAACTAATGAGAACGTACCAACAAGAGTAAAATTCTATATTTGGACAAGTATTCTACTTTTGGAGATGTTGTTTTGGAAGGTGATGTCAATGAGCTTGGTTTCAAGCTTAACTGGGGTAAGAATCACCAAAACCCCAAGAATCTGGGCTTTATTTGATAATATGCATGTGCACTCAATGCCAGAGGTAAGATTTTGAAAGGTATTTTAAGCTTTTTTCAAACCTTTGCCTTAGTGCACGTTAGGCACAATTCCAATTTTAAGCAATGCAGGGCAGCTAAAAATGGAAGAAAATAATTCTGCAGATATCACTGAAACAACAATTGTCCTAAATATCATTTCTGCCCTAAAACACAGCTATGCCATCAAAAAGTATCTATGTTTTGCAGAAATCCTAACCCTAACCCTAGCTCTGGGTTTGCAAGTTAGGGTTAGGGTTCAGAATTTCCTCCAAGAATTAATGCAACCCTTTTCACTCAATTGAGGGCAAAATATACTTTCTCATAAGCAAAATATTGGTCACAAATGGTTAAGCAAGCCCATCAAACTAATGAGAACGTACCAACAAGAGTAAAATTCTATATTTGGACAAGTATTCTACTTTTGGAGATGTTGTTTTGGAAGGTGATGTCAATGAGCTTGGTTTCAAGCTTAACTGGGGTAAGAATCACCAAAACCCCAAGGATCTGGGCTTTATTTGATAATATGCATGTGCACTCAATGCCAGAGGTAAGATTTTGAAAGGTATTTTAAGCTTTTTTCAAACCTTTGCCTTAGTGCACGTTAGGCACAATTCCAATTTTAAGCAAGGCAGGGCAGCTAAAAATGGAAGAAAATAATTCTGCAGATATCACTGAAACAACAATTGTCCTAAATATCATTTCTGCCCTAAAACACAGCTATGCCATCAAAAAGTATCTATGTTTTGCAGAAATCCTAACCCTAACCCTAGCTCTGGGTTTGCAAGTTAGGGTTAGGGATCAGAATTTCCTCCAAGAATTAATGCAACCCTTTTCACTCAATTGAGGGCAAAATATACTTTCCCATAAGCAAAATATTGGTCACAAATGGTTAAGCAAGCCCATCAAACTAATGAGAACGTTCCAACAACAGTAAAATTCTATATTTGGACACGTATTCTACTTTTGGAGATGTTTGTTTTGGAAGGTGATCTCAATGAGCTTGGTTTCAGGCATAACTGGTGTAAGAATCACCAAAACCCCAAGAATATGGGCTTTATTTGATAATATGCATGTGCACTCAGTGCCAGAGGTAAGATTTTGACAGGTATTTTAAGCTTTTTTCAAACCTTTGCCTTAGTGCACTTTCGGCAAAATTCCAATTTTAAGCAATGCAGGGCAGCTAAAAATGGAAGAAAATAATTCTGCAGATAACACTGAAACAACACTTTTCCTAAATATCATTTTTGCCCTTAAACACAGCTATGCCATCAAAAAGTATCTATGTTTTGCAGAAATCCTAACCCTAACCCTAGTTCTGGGATTGCAAGTTAGGTTTAGGGTTCAGAATTTCCTCCAAGAATTAATGCAACCCTTTTCACTCAATTGAGGGCAAAATGTACTTTCTCATAAGCAAAATCTTGGTCACAAATGGTTAAGCAAGCCCATCAAACTAATGAGAACGTACCAACAAGAGTAAAATTCTATATTTGGACAAGTATTCTACTTTTGGAGATGTTTGTTTTGGAAGGTGATCTCAATGAGCTTGGTTTCAAGCTTAACTGGGGTAAGAATCACCAAAACCCCAAGAATCTGGGCTTTATTTGATAATATGCATGTGCACTCAATGCCAGAGGTAAGATTTTGAAAGGTATTTTAAGCTTTTTTCAAACCTTTGCCTTAGTGCACCTTAGGCACAATTCCAATTTTAAGCAAGGCAGGGCAGCTAAAAATGGAAGAAAATAATTCTGCAGATATCACTGAAACAACAATTGTCCTAAATATCATTTCTGCCCTAAAACACAGCTATGCCATCAAAAAGTATCTATGTTTTGCAGAAATCCTAACCCTAACCCTAGTTCTGGGATTGCAAGTTAGGGTTAGGGTTCAGAATTTCCTCCAAGAATTAATGCAACCCTTTTAACTCAATTGAGGGCAAAATGTACTTTCTCATAAGCAAAATCTTGGTCACAAATGGTTAAGCAAGCCCATCAAACTAATGAGAACGTACCAACAAGAGTAAAATTCTATATTTGGACAAGTATTCTACTTTTGGAGATGTTGTTTTGGAAGGTGATGTCAATGAGCTTGGTTTCAAGCTTAACTGGGGTAAGAATCACCAAAACCCCAAGAATCTGGGCTTTATTTGATAATATGCATGTGCACTCAATGCCAGAGGTAAGATTTTGAAAGGTATTTTAAGCTTTTTTCAAACCTTTGCCTTAGTGCACGTTAGGCACAATTCCAACTTTAAGCAATGCAGGGCAGCTAAAAATGGAAGAAAATAATTCTGCAGATATCACTGAAACAACAATTGACCTAAATATCATTTCTGCCCTAAAACACAGCTATGCCATCAAAAAGTATCTATGTTTTTCAGAAATCCTAACCCTAACCCTAGCTCTGGGTTTGCAAGTTAGGGTTAGGGTTCAGAATTTCCTCCAAGAATTAATGCAACCCTTTTCACTCAATTGAGGGCAAAATATACTTTCCCATAAGCAAAATCTTGGTCACAAATGGTTAAGCAAGCCCATCAAACTAATGAGAACGTACCAACAACAGTAAAATTCTATATTTGGACAAGTATTCTACTTTTGGAGATGTTTGTTTTGGAAGGTGATCTCAATGAGCTTGGTTTCAGGCTTAACTGGTGTAAGAATCACCAAAACCCCAACAATCTGGGCTTTATTTGATAATATGCATGTGCACTCAATGCCAGAGGTAAGATTTTGAAAGGTATTTTAAGCTTTTTTCAAACCTTTGCGTTAGTGCACTTTCGGCAAAATTCCAATTTTAAGCAATGCAGGGCAGCTAAAAATGGAAGAAAATAATTCTGCAGATATCACTGAAACAACAATTGTCCTAAATATCATTTCTGCCCTTAAACACAGCTATGCCATCAAAAAGTATCTATGTTTTGCAGAAATCCTAACCCTAACCCTAGCTCTGGGATTGCAAGTTAGGGTTAGGGTTCAGAATTTCCTCCAAGAATTAATGCAACCCTTTTCACTCAATTGAGGGCAAAATGTACTTTCTCATAAGCAAAATCTTGGTCACAAATGGTTAAGCAAGCCCATCAAACTAATGAGAACGTACCAACAAGAGTAAAATTCTATATTTGGACAAGTATTCTACTTTTGGAGATGTTGTTTTGGAAGGTGATGTCAATGAGCTTGGTTTCAAGCTTAACTGGGGTAAGAATCACCAAAACCCCAAGAATCTGGGCTTTATTTGATAATATGCATGTGCACTCAATGCCAGAGGTAAGATTTTGAAAGGTATTTTAAGCTTTTTTCAAACCTTTGCCTTAGTGCACGTTAGGCACAATTCCAATTTTAAGCAATGCAGGGCAGCTAAAAATGGAAGAAAATAATTCTGCAGATATCACTGAAACAACAATTGTCCTAAATATCATTTCTGCCCTAAAACACAGCTATGCCATCAAAAAGTATCTATGTTTTGCAGAAATCCTAACCCTAACCCTAGCTCTGGGTTTGCAAGTTAGGGTTAGGGTTCAGAATTTCCTCCAAGAATTAATGCAACCCTTTTCACTCAATTGAGGGCAAAATATACTTTCTCATAAGCAAAATATTGGTCACAAATGGTTAAGCAAGCCCATCAAACTAATGAGAACGTACCAACAAGAGTAAAATTCTATATTTGGACAAGTATTCTACTTTTGGAGATGTTGTTTTGGAAGGTGATGTCAATGAGCTTGGTTTCAAGCTTAACTGGGGTAAGAATCACCAAAACCCCAAGGATCTGGGCTTTATTTGATAATATGCATGTGCACTCAATGCCAGAGGTAAGATTTTGAAAGGTATTTTAAGCTTTTTTCAAACCTTTGCCTTAGTGCACGTTAGGCACAATTCCAATTTTAAGCAAGGCAGGGCAGCTAAAAATGGAAGAAAATAATTCTGCAGATATCACTGAAACAACAATTGTCCTAAATATCATTTCTGCCCTAAAACACAGCTATGCCATCAAAAAGTATCTATGTTTTGCAGAAATCCTAACCCTAACCCTAGCTCTGGGTTTGCAAGTTAGGGTTAGGGTTCAGAATTTCCTCCAAGAATTAATGCAACCCTTTTCACTCAATTGAGGGCAAAATATACTTTCCCATAAGCAAAATATTGGTCACAAATGGTTAAGCAAGCCCATCAAACTAATGAGAACGTACCAACAACAGTAAAATTCTATATTTGGACAAGTATTCTACTTTTGGAGATGTTTGTTTTGGAAGGTGATCTCAATGAGCTTGGTTTCAGGCTTAACTGGTGTAAGAATCACCAAAACCCCAAGAATATGGGCTTTATTTGATAATATGCATGTGCACTCAATGCCAGAGGTAAGATTTTGACAGGTATTTTAAGCTTTTTTCAAACCTTTGCCTTAGTGCACTTTCGGCAAAATTCCAATTTTAAGCAATGCAGGGCAGCTAAAAATGGAAGAAAATAATTCTGCAGATAACACTGAAACAACACTTTTCCTAAATATCATTTCTGCCCTAAAACACAGCTATGCCATCAAAAAGAATCTATGTTTTGCAGAAATCCTAACCCTAACCTTAGCTCTGGGTTTGCAAGTTAGGGATAGGGTTCAGAATTTCCTCCAAGAATTAATGCAACCCTTTTCACTCAATTGAGGGCAAAATATACTTTCTCATAAGCAAAATCTTGGTCACAAATGGTTAAGCAAGCCCATCAAACTAATGAGAACGTACCAACAACAGTAAAATTCTATATTTGGACAAGTATTCTACTTTTGGAGATGTTTGTTTTGGAAGGTGATCTCAATGAGCTTGGTTTCAAGCTTAACTGGTGTAAGAATCACCAAAACCCCAACAATCTGGGCTTTATTTGATAATATGCATGTGCAGTCAATGCCAGAGGTAAGATTTTGAAAGGTATTTTAAGCTTTTTTCAAACCTTTGCGTTAGTGCACTTTCGGCAAAAATTCCAATTTTAAGCAATGCAGGGCAGCTAAAAATGGAAGAAAATAATTCTGCAGATATCACTGAAACAACACTTTTCCTAAATATCATATCTGCCCTTAAACACAGCTATGCCATCAAAAAGTATCTATGTTTTGCAGAAATCCTAACCCTAACCCTAGCTCTGGGTTTGCAAGTTAGGGTTAGGGTTCAGAATTTCCTCCAAGAATTAATGCAACCCTTTTCACTCAATTGAGGGCAAAATATACTTTCCCATAAGCAAAATATTGGTCACAAATGGTTAAGCAAGCCCATCAAACTAATGAGAACGTTCCAACAACAGTAAAATTCTATATTTGGACACGTATTCTACTTTTGGAGATGTTTGTTTTGGAAGGTGATCTCAATGAGCTTGGTTTCAGGCATAACTGGTGTAAGAATCACCAAAACCCCAAGAATATGGGCTTTATTTGATAATATGCATGTGCACTCAGTGCCAGAGGTAAGATTTTGACAGGTATTTTAAGCTTTTTTCAAACCTTTGCCTTAGTGCACTTTCGGCAAAATTCCAATTTTAAGCAATGCAGGGCAGCTAAAAATGGAAGAAAATAATTCTGCAGATAACACTGAAACAACACTTTTCCTAAATATCATTTTTGCCCTTAAACACAGCTATGCCATCAAAAAGTATCTATGTTTTGCAGAAATCCTAACCCTAACCCTAGTTCTGGGATTGCAAGTTAGGGTTAGGGTTCAGAATTTCCTCCAAGAATTAATGCAACCCTTTTCACTCAATTGAGGGCAAAATGTACTTTCTCATAAGCAAAATCTTGGTCACAAATGGTTAAGCAAGCCCATCAAACTAATGAGAACGTACCAACAAGAGTAAAATTCTATATTTGGACAAGTATTCTACTTTTGGAGATGTTGTTTTGGAAGGTGATGTCAATGAGCTTGGTTTCAAGCTTAACTGGGGTAAGAATCACCAAAACCCCAAGAATCTGGGCTTTATTTGATAATATGCATGTGCACTCAATGCCAGAGGTAAGATTTTGAAAGGTATTTTAAGCTTTTTTCAAACCTTTGCCTTAGTGCACGTTAGGCACAATTCCAATTTTAAGCAATGCAGGGCAGCTAAAAATGGAAGAAAATAATTCTGCAGATATCACTGAAACAACAATTGTCCTAAATATCATTTCTGCCCTAAAACACAGCTATGCCATCAAAAAGTATCTATGTTTTGCAGAAATCCTAACCCTAACCCTAGCTCTGGGTTTGCAAGTTAGGGTTAGGGTTCAGAATTTCCTCCAAGAATTAATGCAACCCTTTTCACTCAATTGAGGGCAAAATATACTTTCCCATAAGCAAAATCTTGGTCACAAATGGTTAAGCAAGCCCATCAAACTAATGAGAACGTACCAACAACAGTAAAATTCTATATTTGGACAAGTATTCTACTTTTGGAGATGTTTGTTTTGGAAGGTGATCTCAATGAGCTTGGTTTCAGGCTTAACTGGTGTAAGAATCACCAAAACCCCAACAATCTGGGCTTTATTTGATAATATGCATGTGCACTCAATGCCAGAGGTAAGATTTTGAAAGGTATTTTAAGCTTTTTTCAAACCTTTGCGTTAGTGCACTTTCGGCAAAATTCCAATTTTAAGCAATGCAGGGCAGCTAAAAATGGAAGAAAATAATTCTGCAGATATCACTGAAACAACAATTGTCCTAAATATCATTTCTGCCCTTAAACACAGCTATGCCATCAAAAAGTATCTATGTTTTGCAGAAATCCTAACCCTAACCCTAGCTCTGGGTTTGCAAGTTAGGGTTAGGGTTCAGAATTTCCTCCAAGAATTAATGCAACCCTTTTCACTCAATTGAGGGCAAAATATACTTTCCCATAAGCAAAATATTGGTCACAAATGGTTAAGCAAGCCCATCAAACTAATGAGAACGTTCCAACAACAGTAAAATTCTATATTTGGACACGTATTCTACTTTTGGAGATGTTTGTTTTGGAAGGTGATGTCAATGAGCTTGGTTTCAAGCTTAACTGGGGTAAGAATCACCAAAACCCCAAGAATCTGGGCTTTATTTGATAATATGCATGTGCAGTCAATGCCAGAGGTAAGATTTTGAAAGGTATTTTAAGCTTTTTTCAAACCTTTGCGTTAGTGCACTTTCGGCAAAAATTCCAATTTTAAGCAATGCAGGGCAGCTAAAAATGGAAGAAAATAATTCTGCAGATATCACTGAAACAACACTTTTCCTAAATATCATATCTGCCCTTAAACACAGCTATGCCATCAAAAAGTATCTATGTTTTGCAGAAATCCTAACCCTAACCCTAGCTCTGGGTTTGCAAGTTAGGGTTAGGGTTCAGAATTTCCTCCAAGAATTAATGCAACCCTTTTCACTCAATTGAGGGCAAAATATACTTTCCCATAAGCAAAATATTGGTCACAAATGGTTAAGCAAGCCCATCAAACTAATGAGAACGTTCCAACAACAGTAAAATTCTATATTTGGACACGTATTCTACTTTTGGAGATGTTTGTTTTGGAAGGTGATCTCAATGAGCTTGGTTTCAGGCATAACTGGTGTAAGAATCACCAAAACCCCAAGAATATGGGCTTTATTTGATAATATGCATGTGCACTCAGTGCCAGAGGTAAGATTTTGACAGGTATTTTAAGCTTTTTTCAAACCTTTGCCTTAGTGCACTTTCGGCAAAATTCCAATTTTAAGCAATGCAGGGCAGCTAAAAATGGAAGAAAATAATTCTGCAGATAACACTGAAACAACACTTTTCCTAAATATCATTTTTGCCCTTAAACACAGCTATGCCATCAAAAAGTATCTATGTTTTGCAGAAATCCTAACCCTAACCCTAGTTCTGGGATTGCAAGTTAGGGTTAGGGTTCAGAATTTCCTCCAAGAATTAATGCAACCCTTTTCACTCAATTGAGGGCAAAATGTACTTTCTCATAAGCAAAATCTTGGTCACAAATGGTTAAGCAAGCCCATCAAACTAATGAGAACGTACCAACAAGAGTAAAATTCTATATTTGGACAAGTATTCTACTTTTGGAGATGTTGTTTTGGAAGGTGATGTCAATGAGCTTGGTTTCAAGCTTAACTGGGGTAAGAATCACCAAAACCCCAAGAATCTGGGCTTTATTTGATAATATGCATGTGCACTCAATGCCAGAGGTAAGATTTTGAAAGGTATTTTAAGCTTTTTTCAAACCTTTGCCTTAGTGCACGTTAGGCACAATTCCAATTTTAAGCAATGCAGGGCAGCTAAAAATGGAAGAAAATAATTCTGCAGATATCACTGAAACAACAATTGTCCTAAATATCATTTCTGCCCTAAAACACAGCTATGCCATCAAAAAGTATCTATGTTTTGCAGAAATCCTAACCCTAACCCTAGCTCTGGGTTTGCAAGTTAGGGTTAGGGTTCAGAATTTCCTCCAAGAATTAATGCAACCCTTTTCACTCAATTGAGGGCAAAATATACTTTCCCATAAGCAAAATCTTGGTCACAAATGGTTAAGCAAGCCCATCAAACTAATGAGAACGTACCAACAACAGTAAAATTCTATATTTGGACAAGTATTCTACTTTTGGAGATGTTTGTTTTGGAAGGTGATCTCAATGAGCTTGGTTTCAGGCTTAACTGGTGTAAGAATCACCAAAACCCCAACAATCTGGGCTTTATTTGATAATATGCATGTGCACTCAATGCCAGAGGTAAGATTTTGAAAGGTATTTTAAGCTTTTTTCAAACCTTTGCGTTAGTGCACTTTCGGCAAAATTCCAATTTTAAGCAATGCAGGGCAGCTAAAAATGGAAGAAAATAATTCTGCAGATAACACTGAAACAACACTTTTCCTAAATATCATTTCTGCCCTTAAACACAGCTATGCCATCAAAAAGTATCTATGTTTTGCAGAAATCCTAACCCTAACCCTAGCTCTGGGATTGCAAGTTAGGGTTAGGGTTCAGAATTTCCTCCAAGAATTAATGCAACCCTTTTCACTCAATTGAGGGCAAAATGTACTTTCTCATAAGCAAAATCTTGGTCACAAATGGTTAAGCAAGCCCATCAAACTAATGAGAACGTACCAACAAGAGTAAAATTCTATATTTGGACAAGTATTCTACTTTTGGAGATGTTGTTTTGGAAGGTGATGTCAATGAGCTTGGTTTCAAGCTTAACTGGGGTAAGAATCACCAAAACCCCAAGAATCTGGGCTTTATTTGATAATATGCATGTGCACTCAATGCCAGAGGTAAGATTTTGAAAGGTATTTTAAGCTTTTTTCAAACCTTTGCCTTAGTGCACGTTAGGCACAATTCCAATTTTAAGCAATGCAGGGCAGCTAAAAATGGAAGAAAATAATTCTGCAGATATCACTGAAACAACAATTGTCCTAAATATCATTTCTGCCCTAAAACACAGCTATGCCATCAAAAAGTATCTATGTTTTGCAGAAATCCTAACCCTAACCCTAGCTCTGGGTTTGCAAGTTAGGGTTAGGGTTCAGAATTTCCTCCAAGAATTAATGCAACCCTTTTCACTCAATTGAGGGCAAAATATACTTTCTCATAAGCAAAATCTTGGTCACAAATGGTTAAGCAAGCCCATCAAACTAATGAGAACGTACCAACAACAGTAAAATTCTATATTTGGACAAGTATTCTACTTTTGGAGATGTTTGTTTTGGAAGGTGATCTCAATGAGCTTGGTTTCAAGCTTAACTGGTGTAAGAATCACCAAAACCCCAAGAATCTGGGCTTTATTTGATAATATGCATGTGCACTCAATGAAAGAGGTAAGATTTTGAAAGGTATTTTAAGCTTTTTTCAAACCTTTGCCTTAGTGCACTTTCGGCAAAATTCCAATTTTAAGCGATGCAGGGCAGGTAAAAATAGAAGAAAACAATTTTGCAGATATCATTGAAACAACATTTTTCCTAAATATCATTTCTGCACTAAAACACAGCTATGCCATCAAAAAGTATCTATGTTTGGCAGAAATCCTAACCCTAACCCTAGCTCTGGGTTTGCAAGTTAGGGTTAGGGTTCAGAATTTCCTCCAAGAATTAATGCAACCCTTTTCACTCAAATGAGGGCAAAATATACTTTCTCATAAGCAAAATCTTGGTCACAAATGGTTAAGCAAGCCCATCAAACTAATGAGAACGTACCAACAACAGTAAAATTCTATATTTGGACAAGTATTCTACTTTTGGAGATGTTTGTTTTGGAAGGTGATCTCAATGAGCTTGGTTTCAGGCTTAACTGGTGTAAGAATCACCAAAACCCCAAGAATCTGGGCTTTATTTGATAATATGCATGTGCACTCAATGCCAGAGGTAAGATTTTGACAGGTATTTTAAGCTTTTTTCAAACCTTTGCCTTAGTGCACTTTCGGCAAAATTCCAATTTTAAGCAATGCAGGGCAGCTAAAAATGGAAGAAAATAATTCTGCAGATATCACTGAAACAACAATTGTCCTAAATATCATTTCTGCCCTAAAACACAGCTATGCCATCAAAAAGTATCTATGTTTTGCAGAAATCCTAACCCTAACCCTAGCTCTGGGTTTGCAAGTTAGGGTTAGGGTTCAGAATTTCCTCCAAGAATTAATGCAACCCTTTTCACTCAATTGAGGGCAAAATATACTTTCTCATAAGCAAAATCTTGGTCACAAATGGTTAAGCAAGCCCATAAAACTAATGAGAACGTACCAACAAGAGTAAAATTCTATATTTGGACAAGTATTCTACTTTTGGAGATGTTGTTTTGGAAGGTGATCTCAATGAGCTTGGTTTCAAGTTTAACTGGGGTAAGATTCACCAAAACCCCAAGAATCTGGGCTTTATTTGATAATATGCATGTGCACTCAATGAAAGAGGTAAGATTTTGAAAGGTATTTTAAGCTTTTTTTAAACCTTTGCCATAGTGCACTTTCGGCAAAATTCCAATTTTAAGCAATGCAGGGCAGCTAAAAATGGAAGAAAATAATTCTGCAGATATCACTGAAACAACACTTTTCCTAAATATCATTTCTGCCCTTAAACACAGCTATGCCATCAAAAAGTATCTATGTTTTGCAGAAATCCTAACCCTAACCCTAGCTCTGGGTTTGCAAGTTAGGGTTAGGGTTCAGAATTTCCTCCAAGAATTAATGCAACCCTTTTCACTCAATTGAGGGCAAAATATACTTTCTCATAAGCAAAATCTTGGTCACAAATGGTTAAGCAAGCCCATCAAACTAATGAGAACGTACCAACAACAGTAAAATTCTATATTTGGACAAGTATTCTACTTTTGGAGATGTTTGTTTTGGAAGGTGATCTCAATGAGCTTGGTTTCAAGCTTAACTGGTGTAAGAATCACCAAAACCCCAAGAATCTGGACTTTATTTGATAATATGCATGTGCACTCAATGAAAGAGGTAAGATTTTGAAAGGTATTTTAAGCTTTTTTCAAACCTTTGCCTTAGTGCACTTTCGGCAAAATTCCAATTTTAAGCAATGCAGGGCAGCTAAAAATGGAAGAAAATAATTCTGCAGATATCACTGAAACAACAATTGTCCTAAATATCATTTCTGCCCTAAAACACAGCTATGCCATCAAAAAGTATCTATGTTTTGCAGAAATCCTAACCCTAACCCTAGCTCTGGGTTTGCAAGTTAGGGTTAGGGTTCAGAATTTCCTCCAAGAATTAATGCAACCCTTTTCACTCAATTGAGGGCAAAATATACGTTCCCATAAGCATAATATTGGTCACAAATGGTTAAGCAAGCCCATCAAACTAATGAGAACGTACCAACAAGAGTAAAATTCTATATTTGGACAAGTATTCTACTTTTGGAGATGTTTGTTTTGGAAGGTGATCTCAATGAGCTTGGTTTCAGGCTTATCTGGTGTAAGAATCACCAAAACCCCAAGAATCTGGGCTTTATTTGATAATATGCATGTGCACTCAATGCCAGAGGTAAGATTTTGACAGGTATTTTAAGCTTTTTTCAAACCTTTGCCTTAGTGCACTTTCGGCAAAATTCCAATTTTAAGCAATGCAGGGCAGCTAAAAATGGAAGAAAATAATTCTGCAGATATCACTGAAACAACAATTGTCCTAAATATCATTTCTGCCCTAAAACACAGCTATGCCATCAAAAAGTATCTATGTTTTGCAGAAATCCTAACCCTAACCCTAGCTCTGGGTTTGCAAGTTAGGGTTAGGGTTCAGAATTTCCTCCAAGAATTAATGCAACCCTTTTCACTCAATTGAGGGCAAAATATACTTTCTCATAAGCAAAATCTTGGTCACAAATGGTTAAGCAAGCCCATAAAACTAATGAGAACGTACCAACAAGAGTAAAATTCTATATTTGGACAAGTATTCTACTTTTGGAGATGTTGTTTTGGAAGGTGATCTCAATGAGCTTGGTTTCAAGCTTAACTGGGGTAAGAATCACCAAAACCCCAAGAATCTGGGCTTTATTTGATAATATGCATGTGCACTCAATGAAAGAGGTAAGATTTTGAAAGGTATTTTAAGCTTTTTTTAAACCTTTGCCTTAGTGCACTTTCGGCAAAATTCCAATTTTAAGCAATGCAGGGCAGCTAAAAATGGAAGAAAATAATTCTGCAGATATCACTGAAACAACAATTGTCCTAAATATCATTTCTGCCCTAAAACACAGCTATGCCATCAAAAAGTATCTATGTTTTGCAGAAATCCTAACCCTAACCCTAGCTCTGGGTTTGCAAGTTAGGGTTAGGGTTCAGAATTTCCTCCAAGAATTAATGCAACCCTTTTCACTCAATTGAGGGCAAAATATACTTTCTCATAAGCAAAATCTTGGTCACAAATGGTTAAGCAAGCCCATAAAACTAATGAGAACGTACCAACAAGAGTAAAATTCTAAATTTGGACAAGTATTCTACTTTTGGAGATGTTGTTTTGGAAGGTGATCTCAATGAGCTTGGTTTCAAGCTTAACTGGGGTTAGAATCACCAAAACCCCAAGAATCTGGGCTTTATTTGATAATATGCATGTGCACTCAATGAAAGAGGTAAGATTTTGAAAGGTATTTTAAGCTTTTTTTAAACCTTTGCCTTAGTGCATTTTAGGCAAAATTCCAATTTTAAGCAATGCAGGGCAGCTAAAAATGGAAGAAAATAATTCTGCAGATATCACTGAAACAACACTTTTCCTAAATATCATTTCTGCCCTTAAACACAGCTATGCCATCAAAAAGTATCTATGTTTTGCAGAAATCCTAACCCTAACCCTAGCTCTGGGTTTGCAAGTTAGGGTTAGGGTTCAGAATTTCCTCCAAGAATTAATGCAACCCTTTTCACTCAATTGAGGGCAAAATATACTTTCTCATAAGCAAAATCTTGGTCACAAATGGTTAAACAAGCCCATCAAACTAATGAGAACGTACCAACAACAGTAAAATTCTATATTTGGACAAGTATTCTACTTTTGGAGATGTTTGTTTTGGAAGGTGATCTCAATGAGCTTGGTTTCAAGCTTAACTGGTGTAAGAATCACCAAAACCCCAAGAATCTGGACTTTATTTGATAATATGCATGTGCACTCAATGAAAGAGGTAAGATTTTGAAAGGTATTTTAAGCTTTTTTCAAACCTTTGCCTTAGTGCACTTTCGGCAAAATTCCAATTTTAAGCAATGCAGGGCAGCTAAAAATGGAAGAAAATAATTTTGCAGATATCACTGAAACAACAATTGTCCTAAATATCATTTCTGCCCTAAAACACAGCTATGCCATCAAAAAGTATCTATGTTTTGCAGAAATCCTAACCCTAACCCTAGCTCTGGGTTTGCAAGTTAGGGTTAGGGTTCAGAATTTCCTCCAAGAATTAATGCAACCCTTTTCACTCAATTGAGGGCAAAATATACTTTCCCATAAGCAAGATCTTGGTCACAAATGGTTAAGCAAGCCCATAAAACTAATGAGAACGTACCAACAAGAGTAAAATTCTATATTTGGACAAGTATTCTACTTTTGGAGATGTTGTTTTGGAAGGTGATCTCAATGAGCTTGGTTTCAAGTTAACTGGGGTTAGAATCACCAAAACCCCAAGAATCTGGGCTTTATTTGATAATATGCATGTGCACTCAATGAAAGAGGTAAGATTTTGAAAGGTATTTTAAGCTTTTTTCAAACCTTTGCCTTAGTGCATTTTAGGCACAATTCCAATTTTAAGCAATGCAGGGCAGCTAAAAATGGAAGAAAATAATTCTGCAGATATCACTGAAACAACACTTTTCCTAAATATCATTTCTGCCCTTAAACACAGCTATGCCATCAAAAAGTATCTATGTTTTGCAGAAATACTAACCCTAACCCTAGCTCTGGGTTTGCAAGTTAGGGTTAGGGTTCAGAATTTCCTCCAAGAATTAATGCAACCCTTTTCACTCAATTGAGGGCAAAATATACTTTCTCATAAGCAAAATCTTGGTCACAAATGGTTAAGCAAGCCCATCAAACTAATGAGAACGTACCAACAACAGTAAAATTCTATATTTGGACAAGTATTCTACTTTTGGAGATGTTTGTTTTGGAAGGTGATCTCAATGAGCTTGGTTTCAAGCTTAACTGGTGTAAGAATCACCAAAACCCCAAGAATCTGGGCTTTATTTGATAATATGCATGTGCACTCAATGAAAGAGGTAAGATTTTGAAAGGTATTTTAAGCTTTTTTCAAACATTTGCCTTAGTGCACTTTCGGCAAAATTCCAATTTTAAGCAATGCAGGGCAGCTAAAAATGGAAGAAAATAATTCTGCAGATATCACTGAAACAACAATTGTCCTAAATATCATTTCTGCCTTAAAACACAGCTATGCCATCAAAAAGTATCTATGTTTTGCAGAAATCCTAACCCTAACCCTAGCTCTGGGTTTGCAAGTTAGGATTAGGGTTCAGAATTTCCTCCAAGAATTAATGCAACCCTTTTCACTCAATTGAGGGCAAAATATACTTTCCCATAAGCAAAATATTGGTCACAAATGGTTAAGCAAGCCCATCAAACTAATGAGAACGTACCAACAAGAGTAAAATTCTATATTTGGACAAGTATTCTACTTTTGGAGATGTTTGTTTTGGAAGGTGATCTCAATGAGCTTGGTTTCAGGCTTAACTGGTGTAAGAATCACCAAAACCCCAAGAATCTGGGCTTTATTTGATAATATGCATGTGCACTCAAAGCCAGAGGTAAGATTTTGACAGGTATTTTAAGCTTTTTTCAAACCTTTGCCTTAGTGCACTTTCGGCAAAATTCCAATTTTAAGCAATGCAGGGCAGCTAAAAATGGAAGAAAATAATTCTGCAGATATCACTGAAACAACAATTGTCCTAAATATCATTTCTGCCCTAAAACACAGCTATGCCATCAAAAAGTATCTATGTTTTGCAGAAATCCTAACCCTAACCCTAGCTCTGGGTTTGCAAGTTAGGGTTAGGGTTAAGAATTTCCTACAAGAATTAATGCAACCCTTTTCACTCAATTGAGGGCAAAATATACTTTCTCATAAGCAAAATCTTGGTCACAAATGGTTAAGCAAGCCCATCAAACTAATGAGAACGTACCAACAAGAGTAAAATTCTATATTTGGACAAGTATTCTACTTTTGGAGATGTTGTTTTGGAAGGTGATCTCAATGAGCTTGGTTTCAAGTTTAACTGGGGTAAGAATCACCAAAACCCCAAGAATCTGGGCTTTATTTGATAATATGCATGTGCACTCAATGAAAGAGGTAAGATTTTGAAAGGTATTTTAAGCTTTTTTTAAACCTTTGCCTTAGTGCACTTTCGGCAAAATTCCAATTTTAAGCAATGCAGGGCAGCTAAAAATGGAAGAAAATAATTCTGCAGATATCACTGAAACAACAATTGTCCTAAATATCATTTCTGCCCTAAAACACAGCTATGCCATCAAAAAGTATCTATGTTTTGCAGAAATCCTAACCCTAACCCTAGCTCTGGGTTTGCAAGTTAGGGTTAGGGTTCAGAATTTCCTCCAAGAATTAATGCAACCCTTTTCACTCAATTGAGGGCAAAATATACTTTCTCATAAGCAAAATCTTGGTCACAAATGGTTAAGCAAGCCCATAAAACTAATGAGAACGTACCAACAAGAGTAAAATTCTATATTTGGACAAGTATTCTACTTTTGGAGATGTTGTTTTGGAAGGTGATCTCAATGAGCTTGGTTTCAAGCTTAACTGGGGTTAGAATCACCAAAACCCCAAGAATCTGGGCTTTATTTGATAATATGCATGTGCACTCAATGAAAGAGGTAAGATTTTGAAAGGTATTTTAAGCTTTTTTCAAACCTTTGCCTTAGTGCATTTTAGGCAAAATTCCAATTTTAAGCAATGCAGGGCAGCTAAAAATGGAAGAAAATAATTCTGCAGATATCACTGAAACAAAACTTTTCCTAAATATCATTTCTGCCCTTAAACACAGCTATGCCATCAAAAAGTATCTATGTTTTGCAGAAATCCTAACCCTAACCCTAGCTCTGGGTTTGCAAGTTAGGGTTAGGGTTCAGAATTTCCTCCAAGAATTAATGCAACCCTTTTCACTCAATTGAGGGCAAAATATACGTTCCCATAAGCATAATATTGGTCACAAATGGTTAAGCAAGCCCATCAAACTAATGAGAACGTACCAACAAGAGTAAAATTCTATATTTGGACAAGTATTCTACTTTTGGAGATGTTTGTTTTGGAAGGTGATCTCAATGAGCTTGGTTTCAGGCTTATCTGGTGTAAGAATCACCAAAACCCCAAGAATCTGGGCTTTATTTGATAATATGCATGTGCACTCAATGCCAGAGGTAAGATTTTGACAGGTATTTTAAGCTTTTTTCAAACCTTTGCCTTAGTGCACTTTCGGCAAAATTCCAATTTTAAGCAATGCAGGGCAGCTAAAAATGGAAGAAAATAATTCTGCAGATATCACTGAAACAACAATTGTCCTAAATATCATTTCTGCCCTAAAACACAGCTATGCCATCAAAAAGTATCTATGTTTTGCAGAAATCCTAACCCTAACCCTAGCTCTGGGTTTGCAAGTTAGGGTTAGGGTTCAGAATTTCCTCCAAGAATTAATGCAACCCTTTTCACTCAATTGAGGGCAAAATATACTTTCTCATAAGCAAAATCTTGGTCACAAATGGTTAAGCAAGCCCATAAAACTAATGAGAACGTACCAACAAGAGTAAAATTCTATATTTGGACAAGTATTCTACTTTTGGAGATGTTGTTTTGGAAGGTGATCTCAATGAGCTTGGTTTCAAGCTTAACTGGGGTAAGAATCACCAAAACCCCAAGAATCTGGGCTTTATTTGATAATATGCATGTGCACTCAATGAAAGAGGTAAGATTTTGAAAGGTATTTTAAGCTTTTTTTAAACCTTTGCCTTAGTGCACTTTCGGCAAAATTCCAATTTTAAGCAATGCAGGGCAGCTAAAAATGGAAGAAAATAATTCTGCAGATATCACTGAAACAACAATTGTCCTAAATATCATTTCTGCCCTAAAACACAGCTATGCCATCAAAAAGTATCTATGTTTTGCAGAAATCCTAACCCTAACCCTAGCTCTGGGTTTGCAAGTTAGGGTTAGGGTTCAGAATTTCCTCCAAGAATTAATGCAACCCTTTTCACTCAATTGAGGGCAAAATATACTTTCTCATAAGCAAAATCTTGGTCACAAATGGTTAAGCAAGCCCATAAAACTAATGAGAACGTACCAACAAGAGTAAAATTCTATATTTGGACAAGTATTCTACTTTTGGAGATGTTGTTTTGGAAGGTGATCTCAATGAGCTTGGTTTCAAGCTTAACTGGGTTAGAATCACCAAAACCCCAAGAATCTGGGCTTTATTTGATAATATGCATGTGCACTCAATGAAAGAGGTAAGATTTTGAAAGGTATTTTAAGCTTTTTTCAAACCTTTGCCTTAATGCATTTTAGGCAAAATTCCAATTTTAAGCAATGCAGGGCAGCTAAAAATGGAAGAAAATAATTCTGCAGATATCACTGAAACAACACTTTTCCTAAATATCATTTCTGCCCTTAAACACAGCTATGCCATCAAAAAGTATCTATGTTTTGCAGAAATCCTAACCCTAACCCTAGCTCTGGGTTTGCAAGTTAGGGTTAGGGTTCAGAATTTCCTCCAAGAATTAATGCAACCCTTTTCACTCAATTGAGGGCAAAATATACTTTCTCATAAGCAAAATCTTGGTCACAAATGGTTAAGCAAGCCCATCAAACTAATGAGAACGTACCAACAACAGTAAAATTCTATATTTGGACAAGTATTCTACTTTTGGAGATGTTTGTTTTGGAAGGTGATCTCAATGAGCTTGGTTTCAAGCTTAACTGGTGTAAGAATCACCAAAACCCCAAGAATCTGGACTTTATTTGATAATATGCATGTGCACTCAATGAAAGAGGTAAGATTTTGAAAGGTATTTTAAGCTTTTTTCAAACCTTTGCCTTAGTGCACTTTCGGCAAAATTCCAATTTTAAGCAATGCAGGGCAGCTAAAAATGGAAGAAAATAATTTTGCAGATATCACTGAAACAACAATTGTCCTAAATATCATTTCTGCCCTAAAACACAGCTATGCCATCAAAAAGTATCTATGTTTTGCAGAAATCCTAACCCTAACCCTAGCTCTGGGTTTGCAAGTTAGGGTTAGGGTTCAGAATTTCCTCCAAGAATTAATGCAACCCTTTTCACTCAATTGAGGGCAAAATATACTTTCTCATAAGCAAAATCTTGGTCACAAATGGTTAAGCAAGCCCATAAAACTAATGAGAACGTACCAACAAGAGTAAAATTCTATATTTGGACAAGTATTCTACTTTTGGAGATGTTGTTTTGGAAGGTGATCTCAATGAGCTTGGTTTCAAGTTAACTGGGGTTAGAATCACCAAAACCCCAAGAATCTGGGCTTTATTTGATAATATGCATGTGCACTCAATGAAAGAGGTAAGATTTTGAAAGGTATTTTAAGCTTTTTTCAAACCTTTGCCTTAGTGCATTTTAGGCACAATTCCAATTTTAAGCAATGCAGGGCAGCTAAAAATGGAAGAAAATAATTCTGCAGATATCACTGAAACAACACTTTTCCTAAATATCATTTCTGCCCTTAAACACAGCTATGCCATCAAAAAGTATCTATGTTTTGCAGAAATACGAACCCTAACCCTAGCTCTGGGTTTGCAAGTTAGGGTTAGGGTTCAGAATTTCCTCCAAGAATTAATGCAACCCTTTTCACTCAATTGAGGGCAAAATATACTTTCTCATAAGCAAAATCTTGGTCACAAATGGTTAAGCAAGCCCATCAAACTAATGAGAACGTACCAACAACAGTAAAATTCTATATTTGGACAAGTATTCTACTTTTGGAGATGTTTGTTTTGGAAGGTGATCTCAATGAGCTTGGTTTCAAGCTTAACTGGTGTAAGAATCACCAAAACCCCAAGAATCTGGGCTTTATTTGATAATATGCATGTGCACTCAATGAAAGAGGTAAGATTTTGAAAGGTATTTTAAGCTTTTTTCAAACATTTGCCTTAGTGCACTTTCGGCAAAATTCCAATTTTAAGCAATGCAGGGCAGCTAAAAATGGAAGAAAATAATTCTGCAGATATCACTGAAACAACAATTGTCCTAAATATCATATCTGCCTTAAAACACAGCTATGCCATCAAAAAGTATCTATGTTTTGCAGAAATCCTAACCCTAACCCTAGCTCTGGGTTTGCAAGTTAGGATTAGGGTTCAGAATTTCCTCCAAGAATTAATGCAACCCTTTTCACTCAATTGAGGGCAAAATATACTTTCCCATAAGCAAAATATTGGTCACAAATGGTTAAGCAAGCCCATCAAACTAATGAGAACGTACCAACAAGAGTAAAATTCTATATTTGGACAAGTATTCTACTTTTGGAGATGTTTGTTTTGGAAGGTGATCTCAATGAGCTTGGTTTCAGGCTTAACTGGTGTAAGAATCACCAAAACCCCAAGAATCTGGGCTTTATTTGATAATATGCATGTGCACTCAAAGCCAGAGGTAAGATTTTGACAGGTATTTTAAGCTTTTTTCAAACCATTGCCTTAGTGCACTTTCGGCAAAATTCCAATTTTAAGCAATGCAGGGCAGCTAAAAATGGAAGAAAATAATTCTGCAGATATCACTGAAACAACAATTGTCCTAAATATCATTTCTGCCCTAAAACACAGCTATGCCATCAAAAAGTATCTATGTTTTGCAGAAATCCTAACCCTAACCCTAGCTCTGGGTTTGCAAGTTAGGGTTAGGGTTCAGAATTTCCTCCAAGAATTAATGCAACCCTTTTCACTCAATTGAGGGCAAAATATACTTTCTCATAAGCAAAATCTTGGTCACAAATGGTTAAGCAAGCCCATAAAACTAATGAGAACGTACCAACAAGAGTAAAATTCTATATTTGGACAAGTATTCTACTTTTGGAGATGTTGTTTTGGAAGGTGATCTCAATGAGCTTGGTTTCAAGTTTAACTGGGGTAAGAATCACCAAAACCCCAAGAATCTGGGCTTTATTTGATAATATGCATGTGCACTCAATGAAAGAGGTAAGATTTTGAAAGGTATTTTAAGCTTTTTTTAAACCTTTGCCTTAGTGCACTTTCGGCAAAATTCCAATTTTAAGCAATGCAGGGCAGCTAAAAATGGAAGAAAATAATTCTGCAGATATCACTGAAACAACAATTGTCCTAAATATCATTTCTGCCCTAAAACACAGCTATGCCATCAAAAAGTATCTATGTTTTGCAGACATCCTAACCCTAACCCTAGCTCTGGGTTTGCAAGTTAGGGTTAGGGTTCAGAATTTCCTCCAAGAATTAATGCAAACCTTTTCACTCAATTGAGGGCAAAATATACTTTCTCATAAGCAAAATCTTGGTCACAAATGGTTAAGCAAGCCCATCAAACTAATGAGAACGTACCAACAAGAGTAAAATTCTATATTTGGACAAGTATTCTACTTTTGGAGATGTTGTTTTGGAAGGTGATCTCAATGAGCTTGGTTTCAAGCTTAACTGGGGTTAGAATCACCAAAACCCCAAGAATCTGGGCTTTATTTGATAATATGCATGTGCACTCAATGAAAGAGGTAAGATTTTGAAAGGTATTTTAAGCTTTTTTCAAACCTTTGCCTTAGTGCATTTTAGGCAAAATTCCAATTTTAAGCAATGCAGGGCAGCTTAAAATGGAAGAAAATAATTCTGCAGATATCACTGAAACAACACTTTTCCTAAATATCATTTCTGCCCTTAAACACAGCTATGCCATCAAAAAGTATCTATGTTTTGCAGAAATCCTAACCCTAACCCTAGCTCTGGGTTTGCAAGTTAGGGTTAGGGTTCAGAATTTCCTCCAAGAATTAATGCAACCCTTTTCACTCAATTGAGGGCAAAATATACTTTCTCATAAGCAAAATCTTGGTCACAAATGGTTAAGCAAGCCCATCAAACTAATGAGAACGTACCAACAACAGTAAAATTCTATATTTGGACAAGTATTCTACTTTTGGGGATGTTTGTTTTGGAAGGTGATCTCAATGAGCTTGGTTTCAAGCTTAACTGGTGTAAGAATCACCAAAACCCCAAGAATCTGGGCTTTATTTGATAATATGCATGTGCACTCAATGAAAGAGGTAAGATTTTGAAAGGTATTTTAAGCTTTTTTCAAACCTTTGCCTTAGTGCACTTTCGGCAAAATTCCAATTTTAAGCAATGCAGGGCAGCTAAAAATAGAAGAAAACAATTTTGCAGATATCATTGAAACAACATTTTTCCTAAATATCATTTCTGCCCTAAAACACAGCTATGCCATCAAAAAGTATCTATGTTTTGCAGAAATCCTAACCCTAACCCTAGCTCTGGGTTTGCAAGTTAGGGTTAGGGTTCAGAATTTCCTCCAAGAATTAATGCAACCCTTTTCACTCAAATGAGGGCAAAATATACTTTCTCATAAGCAAAATCTCTGTCACAAATGGTTAAGCAAGCCCATCAAACTAATGAGAACGTACCAACAACAGTAAAATTCTATATTTGGACAAGTATTCTACTTTTGGAGATGTTTGTTTTGGAAGGTGATCTCAATGAGCTTGGTTTCAGGCTTAACTGGTGTAAGAATCACCAAAACCCCAAGAATCTGGGCTTTATTTGATAATATGCATGTGCACTCAATGCCAGAGGTAAGATTTTGACAGATATTTTAAGCTTTTTTCAAACCTTTGCCTTAGTGCATTTTAGGCACAATTCCAATTTTAAGCAATGCAGGGCAGCTAAAAATGGAAGAAAATAATTCTGCAGATATCACTGAAACAACAATTGTCCTAAATATCATTTCTGCCCTAAAACACAGCTATGCCATCAAAAAGTATCTATGTTTTGCAGAAATCCTAACCCTAACCCTAGCTCTGGGTTTGCAAGTTAGGGTTAGGGTTCAGAATTTCCTCCAAGAATTAATGCAACCCTTTTCACTCAATTGAGGGCAAAATATACTTTCTCATAAGCAAAATCTTGGTCACAAATGGTTAAGCAAGCCCATAAAACTAATGAGAACGTACCAACAAGAGTAAAATTCTATATTTGGACAAGTATTCTACTTTTGGAGATGTTGTTTTGGAAGGTGATCTCAATGAGCTTGGTTTCAAGTTAACTGGGGTTAGAATCACCAAAACCCCAAGAATCTGGGCTTTATTTGATAATATGCATGTGCACTCAATGAAAGAGGTAAGATTTTGAAAGGTATTTTAAGCTTTTTTCAAACCTTTGCCTTAGTGCATTTTAGGCACAATTCCAATTTTAAGCAATGCAGGGCAACTAAAAATGGAAGAAAATAATTCTGCAGATATCACTGAAACAACACTTTTCCTAAATATCATTTCTGCCCTTAAACACAGCTATGCCATCAAAAAGCATCTATGTTTTGCAGAAATCCTAACCCTAACCCTAGCTCTGGGTTTGCAAGTTAGGGTTAGGGTTCAGAATTTCCTCCAAGAATTAATGCAACCCTTTTCACTCAATTGAGGGCAAAATATACTTTCCCATAAGCAAAATATTGGTCACAAATGGTTAAGCAAGCCCATCAAACTAATGAGAACGTACCAAAAACAGTAAAATTCTATATTTGGACAAGTATTCTACTTTTGGAGATGTTTGTTTTGGAAGGTGATCTCAATGAGCTTGGTTTCAGGCTTAACTGGTGTAAGAATCACCAAAACCCCAAGAATCTGGGCTTTATTTGATAATATGCATGTGCACTCAATGCCAGAGGTAAGATTTTGACAGGTATTTTAAGCTTTTTTCAAACCTTTGCCTTAGTGCACTTTCGGCAAAATTCCAATTTTAAGCAATGCAGGGCAGCTAAAAATGGAAGAAAATAATTCTGCAGATATCACTGAAACAACAATTGTCCTAAATATCATTTCTGCCCTAAAACACAGCTATGCCATCAAAAAGTATCTATGTTTTGCAGAAATCCTAACCCTAACCCTAGCTCTGGGTTTGCAAGTTAGGGTTAGGGTTCAGAATTTCCTCCAAGAATTAATGCAACCCTTTTCACTCAATTGAGGGCAAAATATACTTTCTCATAAGCAAAATCTTGGTCACAAATGGTTAAGCAAGCCCATAAAACTAATGAGAACGTACCAACAAGAGTAAAATTCTATATTTGGACAAGTATTCTACTTTTGGAGATGTTTGTTTTGGAAGGTGATCTCAATGAGCTTGGTTTCAGGCTTAACTGGTGTAAGAATCACCAAAACCCCAAGAATCTGGGCTTTATTTGATAATATGCATGTGCACTCAAAGCCAGAGGTAAGATTTTGACAGGTATTTTAAGCTTTTTTCAAACCTTTGCCTTAGTGCACTTTCGGCAAAATTCCAATTTTAAGCAATGCAGGGCAGCTAAAAATGGAAGAAAATAATTCTGCAGATATCACTGAAACAACAATTGTCCTAAATATCATTTCTGCCCTAAAACACAGCTATGCCATCAAAAAGTATCTATGTTTTGCAGAAATCCTAACCCTAACCCTAGCTCTGGGTTTGCAAGTTAGGGTTAGGGTTCAGAATTTCCTCCAAGAATTAATGCAACCCTTTTCACTCAATTGAGGGCAAAATATAATTTCTCATAAGCAAAATCTTGGTCACAAATGGTTAAGCAAGCCCATAAAACTAATGAGAACGTACCAACAAGAGTAAAATTCTATATTTGGACAAGTATTCTACTTTTGGAGATGTTGTTTTGGAAGGTAATGTCAATGAGCTTGGTTTCAAGCTTAACTGGGGTAAGAATCACCAAAACCCCAAGAATCTGGGCTTTATTTGATAATATGCATGTGCACTCAATGCCAGAGGTAAGATTTTGAAAGGTATTTTAAGCTTTTTTCAAACCTTTGCCTTAGTGCACTTTCGGCAAAATTCCAATTTTAAGCAATGCAGGGCAGCTAAAAATGGAAGAAAATAATTCTGCAGATATCACTGAAACAACACTTTTCCTAAATATCATTTCTGCCCTTAAACACAGCTATGCCATCAAAAAGTATCTATGTTTTGCAGAAATCCTAACCCTAACCCTAGCTCTGGGATTGCAAGTTAGGGTTAGGGTTCAGAATTTCCTCCAAGAATTAATGCAACCCTTTTCACTCAATTGAGGGCAAAATGTACTTTCTCATAAGCAAAATATTGGTCACAAATGGTTAAGCAAGCCCATCAAACTAATGAGAACGTACCAACAAGAGTAAAATTCTATATTTGGACAAGTATTCTATTTTTGGAGATGTTTGTTTTGGAAGGTGATCTCAATGAGCTTGGTTTCAGGCTTAACTGGTGTAAGAATCACCAAAACCCCAAGAATCTGGGCTTTATTTGATAATATGCATGTGCACTCAATGCCAGAGGTAAGATTTTGACAGGTATTTTAAGCTTTTTTCAAACCTTTGCCTTAGTGCACTTTCGGCAAAATTCCAATTTTAAGCAATGCAGGGCAGCTAAAAATGGAAGAAAATAATTCTGCAGATATCACGGAAACAACAATTGTCCTAAATATCATTTCTGCCCTAAAACACAGCTATGCCATCAAAAAGTATCTATGTTTTGCAGAAATCCTAACCCTAACCCTAGCTCTGGGTTTGCAAGTTAGGGTTAGGGTTCAGAATTTCCTCCAAGAATTAATGCAACCCTTTTCACTCAATTGAGGGCAAAATATACTTTCTCATAAGCAAAATCTTGGTCACAAATGGTTAAGCAAGCCCATAAAACTAATGAGAACGTACCAACAAGAGTAAAATTCTATATTTGGACAAGTATTCTACTTTTGGAGATGTTGTTTTGGAAGGTGATCTCAATGAGCTTGGTTTCAAGCTTAACTGGGGTAAGAATCACCAAAACCCCAAGAATCTGGGCTTTATTTGATAATATGCATGTGCACTCAATGAAAGAGGTAAGATTTTGAAAGGTATTTTAAGCTTTTTTTAAACCTTTGCCTTAGTGCACTTTCGGCAAAATTCCAATTTTAAGCAATGCAGGGCAGCTAAAAATGGAAGAAAATAATTCTGCAGATATCACTGAAACAACAATTGTCCTAAATATCATTTCTGCTCTAAAACACAGCTATGCCATCAAAAAGTATCTATGTTTTGCAGAAATCCTAACCCTAACCCTAGCTCTGGGTTTGCAAGTTAGGGTTAGGGTTCAGAATTTCCTCCAAGAATTAATGCAACCCTTTTCACTCAATTGAGGGCAAAATATACTTTCTCATAAGCAAAATCTTGGTCACAAATGGTTAAGCAAGCCCATCAAACTAATGAGAACGTACCAACAACAGTAAAATTCTATATTTGGACAAGTATTCTACTTTTGGAGATGTTTGTTTGGGAAGGTGATCTCAATGAGCTTGGTTTCAGGCTTAACTGGTGTAAGAATCACCAAAACCCCAAGAATCTGGGCTTTATTTGATAATATGCATGTGCACTCAATGCCAGAGGTAAGATTTTGAAAGGTATTTTAAGCTTTTTTCAAACCTTTGCCTTAGTGCACTTTCGGCAAAATTCCAATTTTAAGCAATGCAGGGCAGCTAAAAATGGAAGAAAATAATTCTGCAGATATCACTGAAACAACACTTTTCCTAAATATCATTTCTGCCCTTAAACACAGCTATGCCATCAAAAAGTATCTATGTTTTGCAGAAATCCTAACCCTAACCCTAGCTCTGGGATTGCAAGTTAGGGTTAGGGTTCAGAATTTCCTCCAAGAATTAATGCAACCCTTTTCACTCAATTGAGGGCAAAATGTACTTTCTTATATGCAAAATCTTGGTCACAAATGGTTAAGCAAGCCCATCAAACTAATGAGAACGTACCAACAAGAGTAAAATTCTATATTTGGACAAGTATTCTACTTTTGGAGATGTTGTTTTGGAAGGTAATGTCAATGAGCTTGGTTTCAAGCTTAACTGGGGTAAGAATCACCAAAACCCCAAGAATCTGGGCTTTATTTGATAATATGCATGTGCACTCAATGCCAAAGGTAAGATTTTGAAAGGTATTTTAAGCTTTTTTCAAACCTTTGCCTTAGTGCACGTTAGGCACAATTCCAATTTTAAGCAATGCAGGGCAGCTAAAAATGGAAGAAAATAATTCTGCAGATATCACTGAAACAACACTTTTCCTAAATATCATTTCTGCCTTTAAACACAGCTATGCCATCAAAAAGTATCTATGTTTTGCAGAAATCCTAACCCTAACCCTAGCTCTGGGTTTGCAAGTTAGGGTTAGGGTTCAGAATTTCCTCCAAGAATTAATGCAACCCTTTTCACTCAATTGAGGGCAAAATATACTTTCCCATAAGCAAAATATTGGTCACAAATGGTTAAGCAAGCCCATCAAACTAATGAGAACGTACCAACAAGAGTAAAATTCTATATTTGGAGAAGTATTTTACTTTTGGAGATGTTTGTTTGGAAAGGTGATCTCAATGAGCTTGGTTTCAGGCTTAACTGGTGTAAGAATCACCAAAACCCCAATAATCTGGGCTTTATTTGATAATATGCATGTGCACTCAATGCCAGAGGTAAGATTTTGACAGGTATTTTAAGCTTTTTTCAAACCTTTGCCTTAGTGCATTTTAGGCACAATTCCAATTTTAAGCAATGCAGGGCAGCTAAAAATGGAAGAAAATAATTCTGCAGATATCACTGAAACAACACTTTTCCTAAATATCATTTCTGCCCTTAAACACAGCTATGCCATCAAAAAGTATCTATGTTTTGCAGAAATCCTAACCCTAACCCTAGCTCTAGGTTTGCAAGTTAGGGTTAGGGTTCAGAATTTCCTCCAAGAATTAATGCAACCCTTTTCACTCAATTGAGGGCAAAATATACTTTCCCATAAGCAAAATATTGGTCACAAATGGTTAAGCAAGCCCATCAAACTAATGAGAATGTACCAACAAGAGTAAAATTCTATATTTGGACAAGTATTCTATTTTTGGAGATGTTTGTTTTGGAAGGTGATCTCAATGAGCTTGGTTTCAGGCTTAACTGGTGTAAGAATCACCAAAACCCCAAGAATCTGGGCTTTATTTGATAATATGCATGTGCACTCAATGCCAGAGGTAAGATTTTGACAGGTATTTTAAGCTTTTTTCAAACCTTTGCCTTAGTGCACTTTCGGCAAAATTCCAATTTTAAGCAATGCAGGGCAGCTAAAAATGGAAGAAAATAATTCTGCAGATATCACTGAAACAACAATTGTCCTAAATATCATTTCTGCCCTAAAACACAGCTATGCCATCAAAAAGTATCTATGTTTTGCAGAAATCCTAACCCTAACCCTAGCTCTGGGTTTGCAAGTTAGGGTTAGGGTTCAGAATTTCCTCCAAGAATTAATGCAACCCTTTTCACTCAATTGAGGGCAAAATATACTTTCTCATAAGCAAAATCTTGGTCACAAATGGTTAAGCAAGCCCATAAAACTAATGAGAACGTACCAACAAGAGTAAAATTCTATATTTGGACAAGTATTCTACTTTTGGAGATGTTGTTTTGGAAGGTGATCTCAATGAGCTTGGTTTCAAGTTAACTGGGGTTAGAATCACCAAAACCCCAAGAATCTGGGCTTTATTTGATAATATGCATGTGCACTCAATGAAAGAGGTAAGATTTTGAAAGGTATTTTAAGCTTTTTTCAAACCTTTGCCTTAGTGCATTTTAGGCACAATTCCAATTTTAAGCAATGCAGGGCAGCTAAAAATGGAAGAAAATAATTCTGCAGATATCACTGAAACAACAATTGTCCTAAATATCATTTCTGCCCTAAAACACAGCTATGCCATCAAAAAGTATCTATGTTTTGCAGAAATCCTAACCCTAACCCTAGCTCTGGGTTTGCAAGTTAGGGTTAGGGTTCAGAATTTCCTCCAAGAATTAATGCAACCCTTTTCACTCAATTGAGGGCAAAATATACTTTCTCATAAGCAAAATCTTGGTCACAAATGGTTAAGCAAGCCCATAAAACTAATGAGAACGTACCAACAAGAGTAAAATTCTATATTTGCACAAGTATTCTACTTTTGGAGATGTTGTTTTGGAAGGTGATCTCAATGAGCTTGGTTTCAAGCTTAACTGGGGTAAGAATCACCAAAACCCCAAGAATCTGGGCTTTATTTGATAATATGCATGTGCACTCAATGAAAGAGGTAAGATTTTGAAAGGTATTTTAAGCTTTTTTTAAACCTTTGCCTTAGTGCACTTTCGGCAAAATTCCAATTTTAAGCAATGCAGGGCAGCTAAAAATGGAAGAAAATAATTCTGCAGATATCACTGAAACAACAATTGTCCTAAATATCATTTCTGCCCTAAAACACAGCTATGCCATCAAAAAGTATCTATGTTTTGCATAAATCCTAACCCTAACCCTAGCTCTGGGTTTGCAAGTTAGGGTTAGGGTTCAGAATTTCCTCCAAGAATTAATGCAACCCTTTTCACTCAATTGAGGGCAAAATATACTTTCTCATAAGCAAAATCTTGGTCACAAATGGTTAAGCAAGCCCATCAAACTAATGAGAACGTACAAACAACAGTAAAATTCTACATTTGGACAAGTATTCTACTTTGGGAGATGTTTGTTTGGGAAGGTGATCTCAATGAGCTTGGTTTCAGGCTTAACTGGTGTAAGAATCACCAAAACCCCATTAATCTGGGCTTTATTTGATAATATGCATGTGCACTCAATGAAAGAGGTAAGATCTTGAAAGGTATTTTAAGCTTTTTTCAAACCTTTGCCTTAGTGCATTTTAGGCACAATTCCAATTTTAAGCAATGCAGGGCAGCTAAAAATGGAAGAAAATAATTCTGCAGATATCACTGAAACAACACTTTTCCTAAATATCATTTCTGCCCTTAAACACAGCTATGCCATCAAAAAGTATCTATGTTTTGCAGAAATCCTAACCCTAACCCTAGCTCTGGGATTGCAAGTTAGGGTTAGGGTTCAGAATTTCCTCCAAGAATTAATGCAACCCTTTTCACTCAATTGAGGGCAAAATGTACTTTCTCATAAGCAAAATCTTGGTCACAAATGGTTAAGCAAGCCCATCAAACTAATGAGAACGTACCAACAAGAGTAAAATTCTATATTTGGACAAGTATTCTACTTTTGGAGATGTTTGTTTTGGAAGGTGATCTCAATGAGCTTGGTTTCAGGCTTAACTGGTGTAAGAATCACCAAAACCCCAAGAATCTGGGCTTTATTTGATAATATGCATGTGCACTCAATGCCAGAGGTAAGATTTTGACAGGTATTTTAAGCTTTTTTCAAACCTTTGCCTTAGTGCACTTTCAGCAAAATTCCAATTTTAAGCAATGCAGGGCAGCTAAAAATGGAAGAAAATAATTCTGCAGATATAACTGAAACAACACTTTTCCTAAATATCATTTCTGCCCTTAAACACAGCTATGCCATCAAAAAGTATCTATGTTTTGCAGAAATCCTAACCCTAACCCTAGCTCTGGGATTGCAAGTTAGGGTTAGGGTTCAGAATTTCCTCCAAGAATTAATGCAACCCTTTTCACTCAATTGAGGGCAAAATGTACTTTCTCATAAGCAAAATCTTGGTCACAAATGGTTAAGCAAGCCCATCAAACTAATGAGAACGTACCAACAAGAGTAAAATTCTATATTTGGACAAGTATTCTACTTTTGGAGATGTTGTTTTGGAAGGTAATGTCAATGAGCTTGGTTTCAAGCTTAACTGGGGTAAGAATCACCAAAACCCCAAGAATCTGGGCTTTATTTGATAATATGCATGTGCACTCAATGCCAAAGGTAAGATTTTGAAAGGTATTTTAAGCTTTTTTCAAACCTTTGCCTTAGTGCACGTTAGGCACAATTCCAATTTTAAGCAATGCAGGGCAGCTAAAAATGGAAGAAAATAATTCTGCAGATATCTCTGAAACAACACTTTTCCTAAATATCATTTCTGCCCTTAAACACAGCTATGCCATCAAAAAGTATCTATGTTTTGCAGAAATCCTAACCCTAACCCTAGCTCTGGGTTTGCAAGTTAGGGTTAGGGTTCAGAATTTCCTCCAAGAATTAATGCAACCCTTTTCACTCAATTGAGGGCAAAATATACTTTCCCATAAGCAAAATATTGGTCACAAATGGTTAAGCAAGCCCATCAAACTAATGAGAACGTACCAAAAAGAGTAAAATTCTATATTTGGACAAATATTCTACTTTTGGAGATGTTTGTTTTGGAAGGTGATCTCAATGAGCTTGGTTTCAGGCTTAACTGGTGTAAGAATCACCAAAACCCCAAGAATCTGGGCTTTATTTGATAATATGCATGTGCACTCAATGCCAGAGGTAAGATTTTGACAGGTATTTTAAGCTTTTTTCAAATCTTTGCCTTAGTGCACTTTCGGCAAAATTCCAATTTTAAGCAATGCAGGGCAGCTTAAAATGGAAGAAAATAATTAAGCAGATATCACTGAAACAACAATTGTCCTAAATATCATTTCTGCCCTAAAACACAGCTATGCCATCAAAAAGTATCTATGTTTTGCAGAAATCCTAACCCTAACCCTAGCTCTGGGTTTGCAAGTTAGGGTTAGGGTTCAGAATTTCCTCCAAGAATTAATGCAACCCTTTTCACTCAATTGAGGGCAAAATATACTTTCTCATAAGCAAAATCTTGGTCACAAATGGTTAAGCAAGCCCATAAAACTAATGAGAACGTACCAACAAGAGTAAAATTCTATATTTGGACAAGTATTCTACTTTTGGAGATGTTTGTTTTGGAAGGTGATCTCAATGAGCTTGGTTTCAGGCTTAACTGGTGTAAAAATCACCAAAACCCCAAGAATCTGGGCTTTATTTGATAATATGCATGTGCACTCAATGCCAGAGGTAAGATTTTGACAGGTATTTTAAGCTTTTTTTAAACCTTTGCCTTAGTGCACTTTCGGCAAAATTCCAATTTTAAGCAATGCAGGGCAGCTAAAAATGGAAGAAAATAATTCTGCAGATATCACTGAAACAACAATTGTCTTAAATATCATTTCTGCCCTAAAACACAGCTATGCCATCAAAAAGTATCTATGTTTTGCAGAAATCCTAACCCTAACCCTAGCTCTGGGTTTGCAAGTTAGGGTTAGGGTTCAGAATTTCCTCCAACAATTAATGCAACCCTTTTCACTCAATTGAGGGCAAAATATACTTTCCCATAAGCAAAATATTGGTCACAAATGGTTAAGCAAGCCCATCAAACTAATGAGAACGTACCAACAACAGTAAAATTCTATATTTGGACAAGTATTCTACTTTTGGAGATGTTTGTTTTGGAAGGTGATCTCAATGAGCTTGGTTTCAGGCTTAACTGGTGTAAGAATCACCAAAACCCCAAGAATCTGGGCTTTATTTGATAATATGCATGTGCACTCAATGCCAGAGGTAAGATTTTGACAGGTATTTTAAGCTTTTTTCAAACCTTTGCCTTAGTGCACTTTCGGCAAAATTCCAATTTTAAGCAATGCAGGGCAGCTAAAAATGGAAGAAAATAATTCTGCAGATATCACTGAAACAACAATTGTCCTAAATATCATTTCTGCCCTAAAACACAGCTATGCCATCAAAAAGTATCTATGTTTTGCAGAAATCCTAACCCTAACCCTAGCTCTGGGTTTGCAAGTTAGGGTTAGGGTTCAGAATTTCCTCCAAGAATTAATGCAACCCTTTTCACTCAATTGAGGGCAAAATATACTTTCTCATAAGCAAAATCTTGGTCACAAATGGTTAAGCAAGCCCATAAAACTAATGAGAACGTACCAACAAGAGTAAAATTCTATATTTGGACAAGTATTCTACTTTTGGAGATGTTTGTTTTGGAAGGTGATCTCAATGAGCTTGGTTTTAGGCTTAACTGGTGTAAAAATCACCAAAACCCCAAGAATCTGGGCTTTATTTGATAATATGCATGTGCACTCAATGCCAGAGGTAAGATTTTGACAGGTATTTTAAGCTTTTTTCAAACCTTTGCCTTAGTGCACTTTCGGCAAAATTCCAATTTTAAGCAATGCAGGGCAGCTAAAAATGGAAGAAAATAATTCTGCAGATATCACTGAAACAACAATTGTCCTAAATATCATTTCTGCCCTAAAACACAGCTATGCCATCAAAAAGTATCTATGTTTTGCAGAAATCCTAACCCTAACCCTAGCTCTGGGTTTGCAAGTTAGGGTTAGGGTTCAGAATTTCCTCCAAGAATTAATGCAACCCTTTTCACTCAATTGAGGGCAAAATATACTTTCTCATAAGCAAAATCTTGGTCACAAATGGTTAAGCAAGCCCATAAAACTAATGAGAACGTACCAACAAGAGTAAAATTCTATATTTGGACAAGTATTCTACTTTTGGAGATGTTTGTTTTGGAAGGTGATCTCAATGAGCTTGGTTTCAGGCTTAACTGGTGTAAAAATCACCAGAACCCCAAGAATCTGGGCTTTATTTGATAATATGCATGTGCACTCAATGCCAGAGGTAAGATTTTGACAGGTATTTTAAGCTTTTTTCAAACCTTTGCCTTAGTGCACTTTCGGCAAAATTCCAATTTTAAGCAATGCAGGGCAGCTAAAAATGGAAGAAAATAATTCTGCAGATATCACTGAAACAACAATTGTCCTAAATATCATTTCTGCCCTAAAACACAGCTATGCCATCAAAAAGTATCTATGTTTTGCAGAAATCCTAACCCTAACCCTAGCTCTGGGTTTGCAAGTTAGGGTTAGGGTTCAGAATTTCCTCCAAGAATTAATGCAACCCTTTTCACTCAATTGAGGGCAAAATATACTTTCCCATAACCAAATATTGGTCACAAATGGTTAAGCAAGCCCATCAAACTAATGAGAACGTACCAACAACAGTAAAATTCTATATTTGGACAAGTATTCTACTTTTGGAGATGTTTGTTTTGGAAGGTGATCTCAATGAGCTTGGTTTCAGGCTTAACTGGTGTAAGAATCACCAAAACCCCAAGAATCTGGGCTTTATTTGATAATATGCATGTGCACTCAATGCCAGAGGTAAGATTTTGACAGGTATTTTAAGCTTTTTTCAAACCTTTGCCTTAGTGCACTTTCGGCAAAATTCCAATTTTAAGCAATGCAGGGCAGCTAAAAATGGAAGAAAATAATTCTGCAGATATCACTGAAACAACAATTGTCCTAAATATCATTTCTGCCCTAAAACACAGCTATGCCATCAAAAAGTATCTATGTTTTGCAGAAATCCTAACCCTAACCCTAGCTCTGGGTTTGCAAGTTAGGGTTAGGGTTCAGAATTTCCTCCAAGAATTAATGCAACCCTTTTCACTCAATTGAGGGCAAAATATACTTTCTCATAAGCAAAATCTTGGTCACAAATGGTTAAGCAAGCCCATAAAACTAATGAGAACGTACCAACAAGAGTAAAATTCTATATTTGGACAAGTATTCTACTTTTGGAGATGTTGTTTTGGAAGGTGATCTCAATGAGCTTGGTTTCAAGCTTAACTGGGGTAAGAATCACCAAAACCCCAAGAATCTGGGCTTTATTTGATAATATGCATGTGCACTCAATGAAAGAGGTAAGATTTTGAAAGGTATTTTAAGCTTTTTTTAAACCTTTGCCTTAGTGCACTTTCGGCAAAATTCCAATTTTAAGCAATGCAGGGCAGCTAAAAATGGAAGAAAATAATTCTGCAGATATCACTGAAACAACAATTGTCCTAAATATCATTTCTGCCCTAAAACACAGCTATGCCATCAAAAAGTATCTATGTTTTGCAGAAATCCTAACCCTAACCCTAGCTCTGGGTTTGCAAGTTAGGGTTAGGGTTCAGAATTTCCTCCAAGAATTAATGCAACCCTTTTCACTCAATTGAGGGCAAAATATACTTTCTCATAAGCAAAATCTTGGTCACAAATGGTTAAGCAAGCCCATAAAACTAATGAGAACGTACCAACAAGAGTAAAATTCTATATTTGGACAAGTATTCTACTTTTGGAGATGTTTGTTTTGGAAGGTGATCTCAATGAGCTTGGTTTCAGGCTTAACTGGTGTAAAAATCACCAAAACCCCAAGAATCTGGGCTTTATTTGATAATATGCATGTGCACTCAATGCCAGAGGTAAGATTTTGACAGGTATTTTAAGCTTTTTTCAAACCTTTGCCTTAGTGCACTTTCGGCAAAATTCCAATTTTAAGCAATGCAGGGCAGCTAAAAATGGAAGAAAATAATTCTGCAGATATCACTGAAACAACAATTGTCCTAAATATCATTTCTGCCCTAAAACACAGCTATGCCATCAAAAAGTATCTATGTTTTGCAGAAATCCTAACCCTAACCCTAGCTCTGGGTTTGCAAGTTAGGGTTAGGGTTCAGAATTTCCTCCAAGAATTAATGCAACCCTTTTCACTCAATTGAGGGCAAAATATACTTTCTCATAAGCAAAATCTTGGTCACAAATGGTTAAGCAAGCCCATAAAACTAATGAGAACGTACCAACAAGAGTAAAATTCTATATTTGGACAAGTATTCTACTTTTGGAGATGTTTGTTTTGGAAGGTGATCTCAATGAGCCTGGTTTCAGGCTTAACTGGTGTAAAAATCACCAAAACCCCAAGAATCTGGGCTTTATTTGATAATATGCATGTGCACTCAATGCCAGAGGTAAGATTTTGACAGGTATTTTAAGCTTTTTTCAAACCTTTGCCTTAGTGCACTTTCGGCAAAATTCCAATTTTAAGCAATGCAGGGCAGCTAAAAATGGAAGAAAATAATTCTGCAGATATCACTGAAACAACAATTGTCCTAAATATCATTTCTGCCCTAAAACACAGCTATGCCATCAAAAAGTATCTATGTTTTGCAGAAATCCTAACCCTAACCCTAGCTCTGGGTTTGCAAGTTAGGGTTAGGGTTCAGAATTTCCTCCAAGAATTAATGCAACCCTTTTCACTCAATTGAGGGCAAAATATACTTTCCCATAACCAAATATTGGTCACAAATGGTTAAGCAAGCCCATCAAACTAATGAGAACGTACCAACAAGAGTAAAATTCTATATTTGGACAAGTATTCTACTTTTGGAGATGTTTGTTTTGGAAGGTGATCTCAATGAGCTTGGTTTCAGGCTTAACTGGTGTAAGAATCACCAAAACCCCAAGAATCTGGGCTTTATTTGATAATATGCATGTGCACTCAATGCCAGAGGTAAGATTTTGACAGGTATTTTAAGCTTTTTTCAAACCTTTGCCTTAGTGCACTTTCGGCAAAATTCCAATTTTAAGCAATGCAGGGCAGCTAAAAATGGAAGAAAATAATTCTGCAGATATCACTGAAACAACAATTGTCCTAAATATCATTTCTGCCCTAAAACACAGCTATGCCATCAAAAAGTATCTATGTTTTGCAGAAATCCTAACCCTAACCCTAGCTCTGGGTTTGCAAGTTAGGGTTAGGGTTCAGAATTTCCTCCAAGAATTAATGCAACCCTTTTCACTCAATTGAGGGCAAAATATACTTTCTCATAAGCAAAATCTTGGTCACAAATGGTTAAGCAAGCCCATAAAACTAATGAGAACGTACCAACAAGAGGAAAATTCTATATTTGGACAAGTATTCTACTTTTGGAGATGTTGTTTTGGAAGGTGATCTCAATGAGCTTGGTTTCAAGCTTAACTGGGGTAAGAATCACCAAAACCCCAAGAATCTGGGCTTTATTTGATAATATGCATGTGCACTCAATGAAAGAGGTAAGATTTTGAAAGGTATTTTAAGCTTTTTTTAAACCTTTGCCTTAGTGCACTTTCGGCAAAATTCCAATTTTAAGCAATGCAGGGCAGCTAAAAATGGAAGAAAATAATTCTGCAGATATCACTGAAACAACAATTGTCCTAAATATCATTTCTGCCCTAAAACACAGCTATGCCATCAAAAAGTATCTATGTTTTGCAGAAATCCTAACCCTAACCCTAGCTCTGGGTTTGCAAGTTAGGGTTAGGGTTCAGAATTTCCTCCAAGAATTAATGCAACCCTTTTCACTCAATTGAGGGCAAAATATACTTTCTCATAAGCAAAATCTTTGTCACAAATGGTTAAGCAAGCCCATAAAACTAATGAGAACGTACCAACAAGGGTAAAATTCTATATTTGGACAAGTATTCTACTTTTGGAGATGTTGTTTTGGAAGGTGATCTCAATGAGCTTGGTTTCAAGCTTAACTGGGGTTAGAATCACCAAAACCCCAAGAATCTGGGCTTTATTTGATAATATGCATGTGCACTCAATGAAAGAGGTAAGATTTTGAAAGGTATTTTAAGCTTTTTTCAAACATTTGCCTTAGTGCACTTTCGGCAAAATTCCAATTTTAAGCAATGCAGGGCAGCTAAAAATGGAAGAAAATAATTCTGCAGATATCACTGAAACAACAATTGTCCTAAATATCATTTCTGCCCTAAAACACAGCTATGCCATCAAAAAGTATCTATGTTTTGCAGAAATCCTAACCCTAACCCTAGCTCTGGGTTTGCAAGTTAGGGTTAGGGTTCAGAATTTCCTCCAAGAATTAATGCAACCCTTTTCACTCAATTGAGGGCAAAATATACTTTCTCATAAGCAAAATCTTGGTCACAAATGGTTAAGCAAGCCCATAAAACTAATGAGAACGTACCAACAAGAGTAAAATTCTATATTTGGACAAGTTTTCTACTTTTGGAGATGTTGTTTTGGAAGGTGATCTCAATGAGCTTGGTTTCAAGCTTAACTGGGGTAAGAATCACCAAAACCCCAAGAATCTGGGCTTTATTTGATAATATGCATGTGCACTCAATGAAAGAGGTAAGATTTTGAAAGGTATTTTAAGCTTTTTTTAAACCTTTGCCTTAGTGCACTTTCGGCAAAATTCCAATTTTAAGCAATGCAGGGCAGCTAAAAATGGAAGAAAATAATTCTGCAGATATCACTGAAACAACAATTGTCCTAAATATCATTTTTGCCCTAAAACACAGCTATGCCATCAAAAAGTATCTATGTTTTGCAGAAATCCTAACCCTAACCCTAGCTCTGGGTTTGCAAGTTAGGGTTAGGGTTCAGAATTTCCTCCAAGAATTAATGCAACCCTTTTCACTCAATTGAGGGCAAAATATACTTTCTCATAAGCAAAATCTTGGTCACAAATGGTTAAGCAAGCCCATCAAACTAATGAGAACGTACCAACAAGAGTAAAATTCTATATTTGGACAAGTATTCTACTTTTGGAGATGTTTGTTTTGGAAGGTGATCTCAATGAGCTTGGTTTCAGGCTTAACTGGTGTAAGAATCACCAAAACCCCAAGAATCTGGGCTTTATTTGATAATATGCATGTGCACTCAATGCCAGAGGTAAGATTTTGACAGGTATTTTAAGCTTTTTTCAAACCTTTGCCTTAGTGCACTTTCAGCAAAATTCCAATTTTAAGCAATGCAGGGCAGCTAAAAATGGAAGAAAATAATTCTGCAGATATAACTGAAACAACACTTTTCCTAAATATCATTTCTGCCCTTAAACACAGCTATGCCATCAAAAAGTATCTATGTTTTGCAGAAATCCTAACCCTAACCCTAGCTCTGGGTTTGCAAGTTAGGGTTAGGGTTCAGAATTTCCTCCAAGAATTAATGCAACCCTTTTCACTCAATTGAGGGCAAAATGTACTTTCTCATAAGCAAAATCTTGGTCACAAATGGTTAAGCAAGCCCATCAAACTAATGAGAACGTACCAACAAGAGTAAAATTCTATATTTGGACAAGTATTCTACTTTTGGAGATGTTGTTTTGGAAGGTAATGTCAATGAGCTTGGTTTCAAGCTTAACTGGGGTAAGAATCACCAAAACCCCAAGAATCTGGGCTTTATTTGATAATATGCATGTGCACTCAATGCCAAAGGTAAGATTTTGAAAGGTATTTTAAGCTTTTTTCAAACCTTTGCCTTAGTGCACGTTAGGCACAATTCCAATTTTAAGCAATGCAGGGCAGCTAAAAATGGAAGAAAATAATTCTGCAGATATCACTGAAACAACACTTTTCCTAAATATCATTTCTGCCCTTAAACACAGCTATGCCATCAAAAAGTATCTATGTTTTGCAGAAATCCTAACCCTAACCCTAGCTCTGGGTTTGCAAGTTAGGGTTAGGGTTCAGAATTTCCTCCAAGAATTAATGCAACCCTTTTCACTCAATTGAGGGCAAAATATACTTTCCCATAAGCAAAATATTGGTCACAAATGGTTAAGCAAGCCCATCAAACTAATGAGAACGTACCAAAAAGAGTAAAATTCTATATTTGGACAAATATTCTACTTTTGGAGATGTTTGTTTTGGAAGGTGATCTCAATGAGCTTGGTTTCAGGCTTAACTGGTGTAAGAATCACCAAAACCCCAAGAATCTGGGCTTTATTTGATAATATGCATGTGCACTCAATGAAAGAGGTAAGATTTTGACAGGTATTTTAAGCTTTTTTCAAATCTTTGCCTTAGTGCACTTTCGGCAAAATTCCAATTTTAAGCAATGCAGGGCAGCTTAAAATGGAAGAAAATAATTCTGCAGATATCACTGAAACAACAATTGTCCTAAATATCATTTCTGCCCTAAAACACAGCTATGCCATCAAAAAGTATCTATGTTTTGCAGAAATCCTAACCCTAACCCTAGCTCTGGGTTTGCAAGTTAGGGTTAGGGTTCAGAATTTCCTCCAAGAATTAATGCAACCCTTTTCACTCAATTGAGGGCAAAATATACTTTCTCATAAGCAAAATCTTGGTCACAAATGGTTAAGCAAGCCCATAAAACTAATGAGAACGTACCAACAAGAGTAAAATTCTATATTTGGACAAGTATTCTACTTTTGGAGATGTTTGTTTTGGAAGGTGATCTCAATGAGCTTGGTTTCAGGCTTAACTGGTGTAAGAATCACCAAAACCCCAAGAATCTGGGCTTTATTTGATAATATGCATGTGCACTCAATGCCAGAGGTAAGATTTTTACAGGTATTTTAAGCTTTTTTTAAACCTTTGCCTTAGTGCACTTTCGGCAAAATTCCAATTTTAAGCAATGCAGGGCAGCTAAAAATGGAAGAAAATAATTCTGCAGATATCACTGAAACAACAATTGTCCTAAATATCATTTCTGCCCTAAAACACAGCTATGCCATCAAAAAGTATCTATGTTTTGCAGAAATCCTAACCCTAACCCTAGCTCTGGGTTTGCAAGTTAGGGTTAGGGTTCAGAATTTCCTCCAAGAATTAATGCAACCCTTTTCACTCAATTGAGGGCAAAATATACTTTCTCATAAGCAAAATCTTGGTCACAAATGGTTAAGCAAGCCCATAAAACTAATGAGAACGTACCAACAAGAGTAAAATTCTATATTTGGACAAGTTTTCTACTTTTGGAGATGTTGTTTTGGAAGGTTATCTCAATGAGCTTGGTTTCAAGCTTAACTGGTGTAAGAATCACCAAAACCCCAAGAATCTGGGCTTTATTTGATAATATGCATGTGCACTCAATGCCAGAGGTAAGATTTTGACAGGTATTTTAAGCTTTTTTCAAATCTTTGCCTTAGTGCACTTTCGGCAAAATTCCAATTTTAAGCAATGCAGGGCAGCTTAAAATGGAAGAAAATAATTCTGCAGATATCACTGAAACAACAATTGTCCTAAATATCATTTCTGCCCTAAAACACAGCTATGCCATCAAAAAGTATCTATGTTTTGCAGAAATCCTAACCCTAACCCTAGCTCTGGGTTTGCAAGTTAGGGTTAGGGTTCAGAATTTCCTCCAAGAATTAATGCAACCCTTTTCACTCAATTGAGGGCAAAATATACTTTCTCATAAGCAAAATCTTGGTCACAAATGGTTAAGCAAGCCCATAAAACTAATGAGAACGTACCAACAAGAGTAAAATTCTATATTTGGACAAGTATTCTACTTTTGGAGATGTTTGTTTTGGAAGGTGATCTCAATGAGCTTGGTTTCAGGCTTAACTGGTGTAAGAATCACCAAAACCCCAAGAATCTGGGCTTTATTTGATAATATGCATGTGCACTCAATGCCAGAGGTAAGATTTTTACAGGTATTTTAAGCTTTTTTTAAACCTTTGCCTTAGTGCACTTTCGGCAAAATTCCAATTTTAAGCAATGCAGGGCAGCTAAAAATGGAAGAAAATAATTCTGCAGATATCACTGAAACAACAATTGTCCTAAATATCATTTCTGCCCTAAAACACAGCTATGCCATCAAAAAGTATCTATGTTTTGCAGAAATCCTAACCCTAACCCTAGCTCTGGGTTTGCAAGTTAGGGTTAGGGTTCAGAATTTCCTCCAAGAATTAATGCAACCCTTTTCACTCAATTGAGGGCAAAATATACTTTCTCATAAGCAAAATCTTGGTCACAAATGGTTAAGCAAGCCCATCAAACTAATGAGAACGTACCAACAAGAGTAAAATTCTATATTTGGACAAGTATTCTACTTTTGGAGATGTTTGTTTTGGAAGGTGATCTCAATGAGCTTGGTTTCAGGCTTAACTGGTGTAAGAATCACCAAAACCCCAAGAATCTGGGCTTTATTTGATAATATGCATGTGCACTCAATGCCAGAGGTAAGATTTTGACAGGTATTTTAAGCTTTTTTCAAACCTTTGCCTTAGTGCACTTTCAGCAAAATTCCAATTTTAAGCAATGCAGGGCAGCTAAAAATGGAAGAAAATAATTCTGCAGATATAACTGAAACAACACTTTTCCTAAATATCATTTCTGCCCTTAAACACAGCTATGCCATCAAAAAGTATCTATGTTTTGCAGAAATCCTAACCCTAACCCTAGCTCTGGGTTTGCAAGTTAGGGTTTGGGTTCAGAATTTCCTCCAAGAATTAATGCAACCCTTTTCACTCAATTGAGGGCAAAATATACTTTCTCATAAGCAAAATCTTGGTCACAAATGGTTAAGCAAGCCCATAAAACTAATGAGAACGTACCAACAAGAGTAAAATTCTATATTTGGACAAGTATTCTACTTTTGGAGATGTTTGTTTTGGAAGGTGATCTCATTGAGCTTGGTTTCAGGCTTAACTGGTGTAAAAATCACCAAAACCCCAAGAATCTGGGCTTTATTTGATAATATGCATGTGCACTCAATGCCAGAGGTAAGATTTTTACAGGTATTTTAAGCTTTTTTTAAACCTTTGCCTTAGTGCACTTTCGGCAAAATTCCAATTTTAAGCAATGCAGGGCAGCTAAAAATGGAAGAAAATAATTCTGCAGATATCACTGAAACAACAATTGTCCTAAATATCATTTCTGCCCTAAAACACAGCTATGCCATCAAAAAGTATCTATGTTTTGCAGAAATCCTAACCCTAACCCTAGCTCTGGGTTTGCAAGTTAGGGTTAGGGTTCAGAATTTCCTCCAAGAATTAATGCAACCCTTTTCACTCAATTGAGGGCAAAATATACTTTCTCATAAGCAAAATCTTGGTCACAAATGGTTAAGCAAGCCCATAAAACTAATGAGAACGTACCAACAAGAGTAAAATTCTATATTTGGACAAGTTTTCTACTTTTGGAGATGTTGTTTTGGAAGGTTATCTCAATGAGCTTGGTTTCAAGCTTAACTGGTGTAAGAATCACCAAAACCCCAAGAATCTGGGCTTTATTTGATAATATGCATGTGCACTCAATGCCAGAGGTAAGATTTTGACAGGTATTTTAAGCTTTTTTCAAATCTTTGCCTTAGTGCACTTTCGGCAAAATTCCAATTTTAAGCAATGCAGGGCAGCTTAAAATGGAAGAAAATAATTCTGCAGATATCACTGAAACAACAATTGTCCTAAATATCATTTCTGCCCTAAAACACAGCTATGCCATCAAAAAGTATCTATGTTTTGCAGAAATCCTAACCCTAACCCTAGCTCTGGGTTTGCAAGTTAGGGTTAGGGTTCAGAATTTCCTCCAAGAATTAATGCAACCCTTTTCACTCAATTGAGGGCAAAATATACTTTCTCATAAGCAAAATCTTGGTCACAAATGGTTAAGCAAGCCCATAAAACTAATGAGAACGTACCAACAAGAGTAAAATTCTATATTTGGACAAGTATTCTACTTTTGGAGATGTTTGTTTTGGAAGGTGATCTCAATGAGCTTGGTTTCAGGCTTAACTGGTGTAAGAATCACCAAAACCCCAAGAATCTGGGCTTTATTTGATAATATGCATGTGCACTCAATGCCAGAGGTAAGATTTTTACAGGTATTTTAAGCTTTTTTTAAACCTTTGCCTTAGTGCACTTTCGGCAAAATTCCAATTTTAAGCAATGCAGGGCAGCTAAAAATGGAAGAAAATAATTCTGCAGATATCACTGAAACAACAATTGTCCTAAATATCATTTCTGCCCTAAAACACAGCTATGCCATCAAAAAGTATCTATGTTTTGCAGAAATCCTAACCCTAACCCTAGCTCTGGGTTTGCAAGTTAGGGTTAGGGTTCAGAATTTCCTCCAAGAATTAATGCAACCCTTTTCACTCAATTGAGGGCAAAATATACTTTCTCGTAAGCAAAATCTTGGTCACAAATGGTTAAGCAAGCCCATCAAACTAATGAGAACGTACCAACAAGAGTAAAATTCTATATTTGGACAAGTATTCTACTTTTGGAGATGTTTGTTTTGGAAGGTGATCTCAATGAGCTTGGTTTCAGGCTTAACTGGTGTAAGAATCACCAAAACCCCAAGAATCTGGGCTTTATTTGATAATATGCATGTGCACTCAATGCCAGAGGTAAGATTTTGACAGGTATTTTAAGCTTTTTTCAAACCTTTGCCTTAGTGCACTTTCAGCAAAATTCCAATTTTAAGCAATGCAGGGCAGCTAAAAATGGAAGAAAATAATTCTGCAGATATAACTGAAACAACACTTTTCCTAAATATCATTTCTGCCCTTAAACACAGCTATGCCATCAAAAAGTATCTATGTTTTGCAGAAATCCTAACCCTAACCCTAGCTCTGGGTTTGCAAGTTAGGGTTTGGGTTCAGAATTTCCTCCAAGAATTAATGCAACCCTTTTCACTCAATTGAGGGCAAAATATACTTTCTCATAAGCAAAATCTTGGTCACAAATGGTTAAGCAAGCCCATAAAACTAATGAGAACGTACCAACAAGAGTAAAATTCTATATTTGGACAAGTATTCTACTTTTGGAGATGTTTGTTTTGGAAGGTGATCTCAATGAGCTTGGTTTCAGGCTTAACTGGTGTAAAAATCACCAAAACCCCAAGAATCTGGGCTTTATTTGATAATATGCATGTGCACTCAATGCCAGAGGTAAGATTTTGACAGGTATTTTAAGCTTTTTTCAAACCTTTGCCTTAGTGCACTTTCGGCAAAATTCCAATTTTAAGCAATGCAGGGCAGCTAAAAATGGAAGAAAATAATTCTGCAGATATCACTGAAACAACAATTGTCCTAAATATCATTTCTGCCCTAAAACACAGCTATGCCATCAAAAAGTATCTATGTTTTGCAGAAATCCTAACCCTAACCCTAGCTCTGGGTTTGCAAGTTAGGGTTAGGGTTCAGAATTTCCTCCAAGAATTAATGCAACCCTTTTCACTCAATTGAGGGCAAAATATACTTTCTCATAAGCAAAATCTTGGTCACAAATGGTTAAGCAAGCCCATAAAACTAATGAGAACGTACCAACAAGGGTAAAATTCTATATTTGGACAAGTATTCTACTTTTGGAGATGTTGTTTTGGAAGGTGATCTCAATGAGCTTGGTTTCAAGCTTAACTGGGGTTAGAATCACCAAAACCCCAAGAATCTGGGCTTTATTTGATAATATGCATGTGCACTCAATGAAAGAGGTAAGATTTTGAAAGGTATTTTAAGCTTTTTTCAAACATTTGCCTTAGTGCACTTTCGGCAAAATTCCAATTTTAAGCAATGCAGGGCAGCTAAAAATGGAAGAAAATAATTCTGCAGATATCACTGAAACAACAATTGTCCTAAATATCATTTCTGCCCTAAAACACAGCTATGCCATCAAAAAGTATCTATGTTTTGCAGAAATCCTAACCCTAACCCTAGCTCTGGGTTTGCAAGTTAGGGTTAGGGTTCAGAATTTCCTCCAAGAATTAATGCAACCCTTTTCACTCAATTGAGGGCAAAATATACTTTCTCATAAGCAAAATCTTGGTCACAAATGGTTAAGCAAGCCCATAAAACTAATGAGAACGTACCAACAAGAGTAAAATTCTATATTTGGACAAGTTTTCTACTTTTGGAGATGTTGTTTTGGAAGGTGATCTCAATGAGCTTGGTTTCAAGCTTAACTGGGGTAAGAATCACCAAAACCCCAAGAATCTGGGCTTTATTTGATAATATGCATGTGCACTCAATGAAAGAGGTAAGATTTTGAAAGGTATTTTAAGCTTTTTTTAAACCTTTGCCTTAGTGCACTTTCGGCAAAATTCCAATTTTAAGCAATGCAGGGCAGCTAAAAATGGAAGAAAATAATTCTGCAGATATCACTGAAACAACAATTGTCCTAAATATCATTTCTGCCCTAAAACACAGCTATGCCATCAAAAAGTATCTATGTTTTGCAGAAATCCTAACCCTAACCCTAGCTCTGGGTTTGCAAGTTAGGGTTAGGGTTCAGAATTTCCTCCAAGAATTAATGCAACCCTTTTCACTCAATTGAGGGCAAAATATACTTTCTCATAAGCAAAATCTTGGTCACAAATGGTTAAGCAAGCCCATCAAACTAATGAGAACGTACCAACAAGAGTAAAATTCTATATTTGGACAAGTATTCTACTTTTGGAGATGTTTGTTTTGGAAGGTGATCTCAATGAGCTTGGTTTCAGGCTTAACTGGTGTAAGAATCACCAAAACCCCAAGAATCTGGGCTTTATTTGATAATATGCATGTGCACTCAATGCCAGAGGTAAGATTTTGACAGGTATTTTAAGCTTTTTTCAAACCTTTGCCTTAGTGCACTTTCAGCAAAATTCCAATTTTAAGCAATGCAGGGCAGCTAAAAATGGAAGAAAATAATTCTGCAGATATAACTGAAACAACACTTTTCCTAAATATCATTTCTGCCCTTAAACACAGCTATGCCATCAAAAAGTATCTATGTTTTGCAGAAATCCTAACCCTAACCCTAGCTCTGGGTTTGCAAGTTAGGGTTAGGGTTCAGAATTTCCTCCAAGAATTAATGCAACCCTTTTCACTCAATTGAGGGCAAAATGTACTTTCTCATAAGCAAAATCTTGGTCACAAATGGTTAAGCAAGCCCATCAAACTAATGAGAACGTACCAACAAGAGTAAAATTCTATATTTGGACAAGTATTCTACTTTTGGAGATGTTGTTTTGGAAGGTAATGTCAATGAGCTTGGTTTCAAGCTTAACTGGGGTAAGAATCACCAAAACCCCAAGAATCTGGGCTTTATTTGATAATATGCATGTGCACTCAATGCCAAAGGTAAGATTTTGAAAGGTATTTTAAGCTTTTTTCAAACCTTTGCCTTAGTGCACGTTAGGCACAATTTCAATTTTAAGCAATGCAGGGCAGCTAAAAATGGAAGAAAATAATTCTGCAGATATCACTGAAACAACACTTTTCCTAAATATCATTTCTGCCCTTAAACACAGCTATGCCATCAAAAAGTATCTATGTTTTGCAGAAATCCTAACCCTAACCCTAGCTCTGGGTTTGCAAGTTAGGGTTAGGGTTCAGAATTTCCTCCAAGAATTAATGCAACCCTTTTCACTCAATTGAGGGCAAAATGTACTTTCTCATAAGCAAAATCTTGGTCACAAATGGTTAAGCAAGCCCATCAAACTAATGAGAACGTACCAACAAGAGTAAAATTCTATATTTGGACAAGTATTCTACTTTTGGAGATGTTTGTTTTGGAAGGTGATCTCAATGAGCTTGGTTTCAAGCTTAACTGGGGTTAGAATCACCAAAACCCCAAGAATCTGGGCTTTATTTGATAATATGCATGTGCACTCAATGAAAGAGGTAAGATTTTGAAAGGTATTTTAAGCTTTTTTCAAACATTTGCCTTAGTGCACTTTCGGCAAAATTCCAATTTTAAGCAATGCAGGGCAGCTAAAAATGGAAGAAAATAATTCTGCAGATATCACTGAAACAACAATTGTCCTAAATATCATTTCTGCCCTAAAACACAGCTATGCCATCAAAAAGTATCTATGTTTTGCAGAAATCCTAACCCTAACCCTAGCTCTGGGTTTGCAAGTTAGGGTTAGGGTTCAGAATTTCCTCCAAGAATTAATGCAACCCTTTTCACTCAATTGAGGGCAAAATATACTTTCTCATAAGCAAAATCTTGGTCACAAATGGTTAAGCAAGCCCATAAAACTAATGAGAACGTACCAACAAGAGTAAAATTCTATATTTGGACAAGTTTTCTACTTTTGGAGATGTTGTTTTGGAAGGTGATCTCAATGAGCTTGGTTTCAAGCTTAACTGGGGTAAGAATCACCAAAACCCCAAGAATCTGGGCTTTATTTGATAATATGCATGTGCACTCAATGAAAGAGGTAAGATTTTGAAAGGTATTTTAAGCTTTTTTTAAACCTTTGCCTTAGTGCACTTTCGGCAAAATTCCAATTTTAAGCAATGCAGGGCAGCTAAAAATGGAAGAAAATAATTCTGCAGATATCACTGAAACAACACTTTTCCTAAATATCATTTCTGCCCTAAAACACAGCTATGCCATCAAAAAGTATCTATGTTTTGCAGAAATCCTAACCCTAACCCTAGCTCTGGGTTTGCAAGTTAGGGTTAGGGTTCAGAATTTCCTCCAAGAATTAATGCAACCCTTTTCACTCAATTGAGGGCAAAATATACTTTCTCATAAGCAAAATCTTGGTCACAAATGGTTAAGCAAGCCCATCAAACTAATGAGAACGTACCAACAAGAGTAAAATTCTATATTTGGACAAGTATTCTACTTTTGGAGATGTTTGTTTTGGAAGGTGATCTCAATGAGCTTGGTTTCAGGCTTAACTGGTGTAAGAATCACCAAAACCCCAAGAATCTGGGCTTTATTTGATAATATGCATGTGCACTCAATGCCAGAGGTAAGATTTTGACAGGTATTTTAAGCTTTTTTCAAACCTTTGCCTTAGTGCACTTTCAGCAAAATTCCAATTTTAAGCAATGCAGGGCAGCTAAAAATGGAAGAAAATAATTCTGCAGATATAACTGAAACAACACTTTTCCTAAATATCATTTCTGCCCTTAAACACAGCTATGCCATCAAAAAGTATCTATGTTTTGCAGAAATCCTAACCCTAACCCTAGCTCTGGGTTTGCAAGTTAGGGTTAGGGTTCAGAATTTCCTCCAAGAATTAATGCAACCCTTTTCACTCAATTGAGGGCAAAATGTACTTTCTCATAAGCAAAATCTTGGTCACAAATGGTTAAGCAAGCCCATCAAACTAATGAGAACGTACCAACAAGAGTAAAATTCTATATTTGGACAAGTATTCTACTTTTGGAGATGTTGTTTTGGAAGGTAATGTCAATGAGCTTGGTTTCAAGCTTAACTGGGGTAAGAATCACCAAAACCCCAAGAATCTGGGCTTTATTTGATAATATGCATGTGCACTCAATGCCAAAGGTAAGATTTTGAAAGGTATTTTAAGCTTTTTTCAAACCTTTGCCTTAGTGCACGTTAGGCACAATTCCAATTTTAAGCAATGCAGGGCAGCTAAAAATGGAAGAAAATAATTCTGCAGATATCACTGAAACAACACTTTTCCTAAATATCATTTCTGCCCTTAAACACAGCTATGCCATCAAAAAGTATCTATGTTTTGCAGAAATCCTAACCCTAACCCTAGCTCTGGGTTTGCAAGTTAGGGTTAGGGTTCAGAATTTCCTCCAAGAATTAATGCAACCCTTTTCACTCAATTGAGGGCAAAATATACTTTCCCATAAGCAAAATATTGGTCACAAATGGTTAAGCAAGCCCATCAAACTAATGAGAACGTACCAAAAAGAGTAAAATTCTATATTTGGACAAATATTTTACTTTTGGAGATGTTTGTTTTGGAAGGTGATCTCAATGAGCTTGGTTTCAGGCTTAACTGGTGTAAGAATCACCAAAACCCCAAGAATCTGGGCTTTATTTGATAATATGCATGTGCACTCAATGCCAGAGGTAAGATTTTGACAGGTATTTTAAGCTTTTTTCAAATCTTTGCCTTAGTGCACTTTCGGCAAAATTCCAATTTTAAGCAATGCAGGGCAGCTTAAAATGGAAGAAAATAATTCTGCAGATATCACTGAAACAACAATTGTCCTAAATATCATTTCTGCCCTAAAACACAGCTATGCCATCAAAAAGTATCTATGTTTTGCAGAAATCCTAACCCTAACCCTAGCTCTGGGTTTGCAAGTTAGGGTTAGGGTTCAGAATTTCCTCCAAGAATTAATGCAACCCTTTTCACTCAATTGAGGGCAAAATATACTTTCTCATAAGCAAAATCTTGGTCACAAATGGTTAAGCAAGCCCATAAAACTAATGAGAACGTACCAACAAGAGTAAAATTCTATATTTGGACAAGTATTCTACTTTTGGAGATGTTTGTTTTGGAAGGTGATCTCAATGAGCTTGGTTTCAGGCTTAACTGGTGTAAGAATCACCAAAACCCCAAGAATCTGGGCTTTATTTGATAATATGCATGTGCACTCAATGCCAGAGGTAAGATTTTTACAGGTATTTTAAGCTTTTTTTAAACCTTTGCCTTAGTGCACTTTCGGCAAAATTCCAATTTTAAGCAATGCAGGGCAGCTAAAAATGGAAGAAAATAATTCTGCAGATATCACTGAAACAACAATTGTCCTAAATATCATTTCTGCCCTAAAACACAGCTATGCCATCAAAAAGTATCTATGTTTTGCAGAAATCCTAACCCTAACCCTAGCTCTGGGTTTGCAAGTTAGGGTTAGGGTTCAGAATTTCCTCCAAGAATTAATGCAACCCTTTTCACTCAATTGAGGGCAAAATATACTTTCTCATAAGCAAAATCTTGGTCACAAATGGTTAAGCAAGCCCATCAAACTAATGAGAACGTACCAACAAGAGTAAAATTCTATATTTGGACAAGTATTCTACTTTTGGAGATGTTTGTTTTGGAAGGTGATCTCAATGAGCTTGGTTTCAGGCTTAACTGGTGTAAGAATCACCAAAACCCCAAGAATCTGGGCTTTATTTGATAATATGCATGTGCACTCAATGCCAGAGGTAAGATTTTGACAGGTATTTTAAGCTTTTTTCAAACCTTTGCCTTAGTGCACTTTCAGCAAAATTCCAATTTTAAGCAATGCAGGGCAGCTAAAAATGGAAGAAAATAATTCTGCAGATATAACTGAAACAACACTTTTCCTAAATATCATTTCTGCCCTTAAACACAGCTATGCCATCAAAAAGTATCTATGTTTTGCAGAAATCCTAACCCTAACCCTAGCTCTGGGTTTGCAAGTTAGGGTTTGGGTTCAGAATTTCCTCCAAGAATTAATGCAACCCTTTTCACTCAATTGAGGGCAAAATATACTTTCTCATAAGCAAAATCTTGGTCACAAATGGTTAAGCAAGCCCATAAAACTAATGAGAACGTACCAACAAGAGTAAAATTCTATATTTGGACAAGTATTCTACTTTTGGAGATGTTTGTTTTGGAAGGTGATCTCAATGAGCTTGGTTTCAGGCTTAACTGGTGTAAAAATCACCAAAACCCCAAGAATCTGGGCTTTATTTGATAATATGCATGTGCACTCAATGCCAGAGGTAAGATTTTGACAGGTATTTTAAGCTTTTTTCAAACCTTTGCCTTAGTGCACTTTCGGCAAAATTCCAATTTTAAGCAATGCAGGGCAGCTAAAAATGGAAGAAAATAATTCTGCAGATATCACTGAAACAACAATTGTCCTAAATATCATTTCTGCCCTAAAACACAGCTATGCCATCAAAAAGTATCTATGTTTTGCAGAAATCCTAACCCTAACCCTAGCTCTGGGTTTGCAAGTTAGGGTTAGGGTTCAGAATTTCCTCCAAGAATTAATGCAACCCTTTTCACTCAATTGAGGGCAAAATATACTTTCTCATAAGCAAAATCTTGGTCACAAATGGTTAAGCAAGCCCATAAAACTAATGAGAACGTACCAACAAGAGTAAAATTCTATATTTGGACAAGTATTCTACTTTTGGAGATGTTTGTTTTGGAAGGTGATCTCAATGAGCTTGGTTTCAGGCTTAACTGGTGTAAAAATCACCAAAACCCCAAGAATCTGGGCTTTATTTGATAATATGCATGTGCACTCAATGCCAGAGGTAAGATTTTGACAGGTATTTTAAGCTTTTTTCAAACCTTTGCCTTAGTGCACTTTCGGCAAAATTCCAATTTTAAGCAATGCAGGGCAGCTAAAAATGGAAGAAAATAATTCTGCAGATATCACTGAAACAACAATTGTCCTAAATATCATTTCTGCCCTAAAACACAGCTATGCCATCAAAAAGTATCTATGTTTTGCAGAAATCCTAACCCTAACCCTAGCTCTGGGTTTGCAAGTTAGGGTTTGGGTTCAGAATTTCCTCCAAGAATTAATGCAACCCTTTTCACTCAATTGAGGGCAAAATATACTTTCTCATAAGCAAAATCTTGGTCACAAATGGTTAAGCAAGCCCATAAAACTAATGAGAACGTACCAACAAGAGTAAAATTCTATATTTGGACAAGTATTCTACTTTTGGAGATGTTTGTTTTGGAAGGTGATCTCAATGAGCTTGGTTTCAGGCTTAACTGGTGTAAAAATCACCAAAACCCCAAGAATCTGGGCTTTATTTGATAATATGCATGTGCACTCAATGCCAGAGGTAAGATTTTGACAGGTATTTTAAGCTTTTTTCAAACCTTTGCCTTAGTGCACTTTCGGCAAAATTCCAATTTTAAGCAATGCAGGGCAGCTAAAAATGGAAGAAAATAATTCTGCAGATATCACTGAAACAACAATTGTCCTAAATATCATTTCTGCCCTAAAACACAGCTATGCCATCAAAAAGTATCTATGTTTTGCAGAAATCCTAACCCTAACCCTAGCTCTGGGTTTGCAAGTTAGGGTTAGGGTTCAGAATTTCCTCCAAGAATTAATGCAACCCTTTTCACTCAATTGAGGGCAAAATATACTTTCTCATAAGCAAAATCTTGGTCACAAATGGTTAAGCAAGCCCATAAAACTAATGAGAACGTACCAACAAGAGTAAAATTCTATATTTGGACAAGTATTCTACTTTTGGAGATGTTTGTTTTGGAAGGTGATCTCAATGAGCTTGGTTTCAGGCTTAACTGGTGTAAAAATCACCAAAACCCCAAGAATCTGGGCTTTATTTGATAATATGCATGTGCACTCAATGCCAGAGGTAAGATTTTGACAGGTATTTTAAGCTTTTTTCAAACCTTTGCCTTAGTGCACTTTCGGCAAAATTCCAATTTTAAGCAATGCAGGGCAGCTAAAAATGGAAGAAAATAATTCTGCAGATATCACTGAAACAACAATTGTCCTAAATATCATTTCTGCCCTAAAACACAGCTATGCCATCAAAAAGTATCTATGTTTTGCAGAAATCCTAACCCTAACCCTAGCTCTGGGTTTGCAAGTTAGGGTTAGGGTTCAGAATTTCCTCCAAGAATTAATGCAACCCTTTTCACTCAATTGAGGGCAAAATATACTTTCTCATAAGCAAAATCTTGGTCACAAATGGTTAAGCAAGCCCATAAAACTAATGAGAACGTACCAACAAGAGTAAAATTCTATATTTGGACAAGTATTCTACTTTTGGAGATGTTGTTTTGGAAGGTGATCTCAATGAGCTTGGTTTCAAGGTTAACTGGGGTTAGAATCACCAAAACCCCAAGAATCTGGGCTTTATTTGATAATATGCATGTGCACTCAATGAAAGAGGTAAGATTTTGAAAGGTATTTTAAGCTTTTTTCAAACCTTTGCCTTAGTGCATTTTAGGCAAAATTCCAATTTTAAGCAATGCAGGGCAGCTAAAAATGGAAGAAAATAATTCTGCAGATATCACTGAAACAACACTTTTCCTAAATATCATTTCTGCCCTTAAACACAGCTATGCCATCAAAAAGTATCTATGTTTTGCAGAAATCCTAACCCTAACCCTAGCTCTGGGTTTGCAAGTTAGGGTTAGGGTTCAGAATTTCCTCCAAGAATTAATGCAACCCTTTTCACTCAATTGAGGGCAAAATATACTTTCTCATAAGCAAAATCTTGGTCACAAATGGTTAAGCAAGCCCATCAAACTAATGAGAACGTACCAACAACAGTAAAATTCTATATTTGGACAAGTATTCTACTTTTGGAGATGTTTGTTTTGGAAGGTGATCTCAATGAGCTTGGTTTCAAGCTTAACTGGTGTAAGAATCACCAAAACCCCAAGAATCTGGGCTTTGTTTGATAATATGCATGTGCACTCAATGAAAGAGGTAAGATTTTGAAAGGTATTTTAAGCTTTTTTCAAACCTTTGCCTTAGTGCACTTTCGGCAAAATTCCAATTTTAAGCAATGCAGGGCAGCTAAAAATAGAAGAAAACAATTCTGCAGATATCACTGAAACAACAATTGTCCTAAATATCATTTCTGCCCTAAAACACAGCTATGCCATCAAAAAGTATCTATGTTTTGCAGAAATCCTAACCCTAACCCTAGCTCTGGGTTTGCAAGTTAGGGTTAGGGTTCAGAATTTCCTCCAAGAATTAATGCAACCCTTTTCACTCAATTGAGGGCAAAATATACTTTCTCATAAGCAAAATCTTGGTCACAAATGGTTAAGCAAGCCCATAAAACTAATGAGAACGTACCAACAAGAGTAAAATTCTATATTTGGACAAGTATTCTACTTTTGGAGATGTTGTTTTGGAAGGTGATCTCAATGAGCTTGGTTTCAAGTTAACTGGGGTTAGAATCACCAAAACCCCAAGAATCTGGGCTTTATTTGATAATATGCATGTGCACTCAATGAAAGAGGTAAGATTTTGAAAGGTATTTTAAGCTTTTTTCAAACCTTTGCCTTAGTGCATTTTAGGCACAATTCCAATTTTAAGCAATGCAGGGCAGCTAAAAATGGAAGAAAATAATTCTGCAGATATCACTGAAACAACACTTTTCCTAAATATCATTTCTGCCCTTAAACACAGCTATGCCATCAAAAAGTATCTATGTTTTGCAGAAATACTAACCCTAACCCTAGCTCTGGGTTTGCAAGATAGGGTTAGGGTTCAGAATTTCCTCCAAGAATTAATGCAACCCTTTTCACTCAAATGAGGGCAAAATATACTTTCTCATAAGCAAAATCTTGGTCACAAATGGTTAAGCAAGCCCATCAAACTAATGAGAACGTACCAACAACAATAAAATTCTATATTTGGACAAGTATTCTACTTTTGGAGATGTTTGTTTTGGAAGGTGATCTCAATGAGCTTGGTTTCAAGCTTAACTGGTGTAAGAATCACCAAAACCCCAAGAATCTGGGCTTTATTTGATAATATGCATGTGCACTCAATGAAAGAGGTAAGATTTTGAAAGGTATTTTAAGCTTTTTTCAAACATTTGCCTTAGTGCACTTTCGCAAAATTCCAATTTTAAGCAATGCAGGGCAGCTAAAAATGGAAGAAAATAATTCTGCAGATATCACTGAAACAACAATTGTCCTAAATATCATTTCTGCCCTAAAACACAGCTATGCCATCAAAAAGTATCTATGTTTTGCAGAAATCCTAACCCTAACCCTAGCTCTGGGTTTGCAACTTAGGGTTAGGGTTCAGAATTTCCTCCAAGAATTAATGCAACCCTTTTCACTCAATTGAGGGCAAAATATACTTTCTCATAAGCAAAATCTTGGTCACAAATGGTTAAGCAAGCCCATAAAACTAATGAGAACGTACCAACAAGAGTAAAATTCTATATTTGGACAAGTATTCTACTTTTGGAGATGTTGTTTTGGAAGGTGATCTCAATGAGCTTGGTTTCAAGTTAACTGGGGTTAGAATCACCAAAACCCCAAGAATCTGGGCTTTATTTGATAATATGCATGTGCACTCAATGAAAGAGGTAAGATTTTGAAAGGTATTTTAAGCTTTTTTCAAACCTTTGCCTTAGTGCATTTTAGGCACAATTCCAATTTTAAGCAATGCAGGGCAGCTAAAAATGGAAGAAAATAATTCTGCAGATATCACTGAAACAACACTTTTCCTAAATATCATTTCTGCCCTTAAACACAGCTATGCCATCAAAAAGTATCTATGTTTTGCAGAAATACTAACCCTAACCCTAGCTCTGGGTTTGCAAGTTAGGGTTAGGGTTCAGAATTTCCTCCAAGAATTAATGCAACCCTTTTCACTCAAATGAGGGCAAAATATACTTTCTCATAAGCAAAATCTTGGTCACAAATGGTTAAGCAAGCCCATCAAACTAATGAGAACGTACCAACAACAGTAAAATTCTATATTTGGACAAGTATTCTACTTTTGGAGATGTTTGTTTTGGAAGGTGATCTCAATGAGCTTGGTTTCAAGCTTAACTGGTGTAAGAATCACCAAAACCCCAAGAATCTGGGCTTTATTTGATAATATGCATGTGCACTCAATGAAAGAGGTAAGATTTTGAAAGGTATTTTAAGCTTTTTTCAAACATTTGCCTTAGTGCACTTTCGCAAAATTCCAATTTTAAGCAATGCAGGGCAGCTAAAAATGGAAGAAAATAATTCTGCAGATATCACTGAAACAACAATTGTCCTAAATATCATTTCTGCCCTAAAACACAGCTATGCCATCAAAAAGTATCTATGTTTTGCAGAAATCCTAACCCTAACCCTAGCTCTGGGTTTGCAAGTTAGGGTTAGGGTTCAGAATTTCCTCCAAGAATTAATGCAACCCTTTTCACTCAATTGAGGGCAAAATATACTTTCCCATAAGCAAAATATTGGTCACAAATGGTTAAGCAAGCCCATCAAACTAATGAGAACGTACCAACAACAGTAAAATTCTATATTTGGACAAGTATTCTACTTTTGGAGATGTTTGTTTTGGAAGGTGATCTCAATGAGCTTGGTTTCAGGCTTAACTGGTGTAAGAATCACCAAAACCCCAAGAATCTGGGCTTTATTTGATAATATGCATGTGCACTCAATGCCAGAGGTAAGATTTTGACAGGTATTTTAAGCTTTTTTCAAACCTTTGCCTTAGTGCACTTTCGGCAAAATTCCAATTTTAAGCAATGCAGGGCAGCTAAAAATGGAAGAAAATAATTCTGCAGATATCACTGAAACAACAATTGTCCTAAATATCATTTCTGCCCTAAAACACAGCTATGCCATCAAAAAGTATCTATGTTTTGCAGAAATCCTAACCCTAACCCTAGCTCTGGGTTTGCAACTTAGGGTTAGAGTTCAGAATTTCCTCCAAGAATTAATGCAACCCTTTTCACTCAATTGAGGGCAAAATATACTTTCTCATAAGCAAAATCTTGGTCACAAATGGTTAAGCAAGCCCATCAAACTAATGAGAACGTACCAACAAGAGTAAAATTCTATATTTGGACAAGTATTCTACTTTTGGAGATGTTGTTTTGGAAGGTGATCTCAATGAGCTTGGTTTCAAGGTTAACTGGGGTTAGAATCACCAAAACCCCAAGAATCTGGGCTTTATTTGATAATATGCATGTGCACTCAATGAAAGAGGTAAGATTTTGAAAGGTATTTTAAGCTTTTTTCAAACCTTTGCCTTAGTGCATTTTAGGCAAAATTCCAATTTTAAGCAATGCAGGGCAGCTAAAAATGGAAGAAAATAATTCTGCAGATATCACTGAAACAACACTTTTCCTAAATATCATTTCTGCCCTTAAACACAGCTATGCCATCAAAAAGTATCTATGTTTTGCAGAAATCCTAACCCTAACCCTAGCTCTGGGTTTGCAAGTTAGGGTTAGGGTTCAGAATTTCCTCCAAGAATTAATGCAACCCTTTTCACTCAATTGAGGGCAAAATATACTTTCTCATAAGCAAAATCTTGGTCACAAATGGTTAAGCAAGCCCATCAAACTAATGAGAACGTACCAACAACAGTAAAATTCTATATTTGGACAAGTATTCTACTTTTGGAGATGTTTGTTTTGGAAGGTGATCTCAATGAGCTTGGTTTCAAGCTTAACTGGTGTAAGAATCACCAAAACCCCAAGAATCTGGGCTTTGTTTGATAATATGCATGTGCACTCAATGAAAGAGGTAAGATTTTGAAAGGTATTTTAAGCTTTTTTCAAACCTTTGCCTTAGTGCACTTTCGGCAAAATTCCAATTTTAAGCAATGCAGGGCAGCTAAAAATAGAAGAAAACAATTCTGCAGATATCACTGAAACAACAATTGTCCTAAATATCATTTCTGCCCTAAAACACAGCTATGCCATCAAAAAGTATCTATGTTTTGCAGAAATCCTAACCCTAACCCTAGCTCTGGGTTTGCAAGTTAGGGTTAGGGTTCAGAATTTCCTCCAAGAATTAATGCAACCCTTTTCACTCAATTGAGGGCAAAATATACTTTCTCATAAGCAAAATCTTGGTCACAAATGGTTAAGCAAGCCCATAAAACTAATGAGAACGTACCAACAAGAGTAAAATTCTATATTTGGACAAGTATTCTACTTTTGGAGATGTTGTTTTGGAAGGTGATCTCAATGAGCTTGGTTTCAAGTTAACTGGGGTTAGAATCACCAAAACCCCAAGAATCTGGGCTTTATTTGATAATATGCATGTGCACTCAATGAAAGAGGTAAGATTTTGAAAGGTATTTTAAGCTTTTTTCAAACCTTTGCCTTAGTGCATTTTAGGCACAATTCCAATTTTAAGCAATGCATGGCAGCTAAAAATGGAAGAAAATAATTCTGCAGATATCACTGAAACAACACTTTTCCTAAATATCATTTCTGCCCTTAAACACAGCTATGCCATCAAAAAGTATCTATGTTTTGCAGAAATACTAACCCTAACCCTAGCTCTGGGTTTGCAAGTTAGGGTTAGGGTTCAGAATTTCCTCCAAGAATTAATGCAACCCTTTTCACTCAATTGAGGGCAAAATATACTTTCTCATAAGCAAAATCTTGGTCACAAATGGTTAAGCAAGCCCATCAAACTAATGAGAACGTACCAACAACAGTACAATTCTATATTTGGACAAGTATTCTACTTTTGGAGATGTTTGTTTTGGAAGGTGATCTCAATGAGCTTGGTTTCAAGCTTAACTGGTGTAAGAATCACCAAAACCCCAAGAATCTGGGCTTTATTTGATAATATGCATGTGCACTCAATGAAAGAGGTAAGATTTTGAAAGGTATTTTAAGCTTTTTTCAAACATTTGCCTTAGTGCACTTTCGGCAAAATTCCAATTTTAAGCAATGCAGGGCAGCTAAAAATGGAAGAAAATAATTCTGCAGATATCACTGAAACAACAATTGTCCTAAATATCATTTCTGCCCTAAAACACAGCTATGCCATCAAAAAGTATCTATGTTTTGCAGAAATCCTAACCCTAACCCTAGCTCTGGGTTTGCAAGTTAGGGTTAGGGTTCAGAATTTCCTCCAAGAATTAATGCAACCCTTTTCACTCAATTGAGGGCAAAATATACTTTCCCATAACCAAATATTGGTCACAAATGGTTAAGCAAGCCCATCAAACTAATGAGAACGTACCAACAAGAGGAAAATTCTATATTTGGACAAGTATTCTACTTTTGGAGATGTTGTTTTGGAAGGTGATCTCAATGAGCTTGGTTTCAAGCTTAACTGGGGTAAGAATCACCAAAACCCCAAGAATCTGGGCTTTATTTGATAATATGCATGTGCACTCAATGAAAGAGGTAAGATTTTGAAAGGTATTTTAAGCTTTTTTTAAACCTTTGCCTTAGTGCACTTTCGGCAAAATTCCAATTTTAAGCAATGCAGGGCAGCTAAAAATGGAAGAAAATAATTCTGCAGATATCACTGAAACAACAATTGTCCTAAATATCATTTCTGCCCTAAAACACAGCTATGCCATCAAAAAGTATCTATGTTTTGCAGAAATCCTAACCCTAACCCTAGCTCTGGGTTTGCAAGTTAGGGTTAGGGTTCAGAATTTCCTCCAAGAATTAATGCAACCCTTTTCACTCAATTGAGGGCAAAATATACTTTCTCATAAGCAAAATCTTGGTCACAAATGGTTAAGCAAGCCCATAAAACTAATGAGAACGTACCAACAAGGGTAAAATTCTATATTTGGACAAGTATTCTACTTTTGGAGATGTTGTTTTGGAAGGTGATCTCAATGAGCTTGGTTTCAAGCTTAACTGGGGTTAGAATCACCAAAACCCCAAGAATCTGGGCTTTATTTGATAATATGCATGTGCACTCAATGAAAGAGGTAAGATTTTGAAAGGTATTTTAAGCTTTTTTCAAACCTTTGCCTTAGTGCATTTTAGGCACAATTCCAATTTTAAGCAATGCAGGGCAGCTAAAAATGGAAGAAAATAATTCTGCAGATATCACTGAAACAACACTTTTCCTAAATATCATTTCTGCCCTTAAACACAGCTATGCCATCAAAAAGTATCTATGTTTTGCAGAAATCCTAACCCTAACCCTAGCTCTGGGTTTGCAAGTTAGGGTTAGGGTTCAGAATTTCCTCCAAGAATTAATGCAACCCTTTTCACTCAATTGAGGGCAAAATATACTTTCTCATAAGCAAAATCTTGGTCACAAATGGTTAAGCAAGCCCATCAAACTAATGAGAACGTACCAACAACAGTAAAATTCTATATTTGGACAAATATTCTACTTTTGGAGATGTTTGTTTTGGAAGGTGATCTCAATGAGCTTGGTTTCAAGCTTAACTGGTGTAAGAATCACCAAAACCCCAAGAATCTGGGCTTTATTTGATAATATGCATGTGCACTCAATGAAAGACGTAAGATTTTGAAAGGTATTTTAAGCTTTTTTCAAACATTTGCCTTAGTGCACTTTCGGCAAAATTCCAATTTTAAGCAATGCAGGGCAGCTAAAAATGGAAGAAAATAATTCTGCAGATATCACTGAAACAACAATTGTCCTAAATATCATTTCTGCCCTAAAACACAGCTATGCCATCAAAAAGTATCTATGTTTTGCAGAAATCCTAACCCTAACCCTAGCTCTGGGTTTGCAAGTTAGGGTTAGGGTTCAGAATTTCCTCCAAGAATTAATGCAACCCTTTTCACTCAATTGAGGGCAAAATATACTTTCTCATAAGCAAAATCTTGGTCACAAATGGTTAAGCAAGCCCATAAAACTAATGAGAACGTACCAACAAGAGTAAAATTCTATATTTGGACAAGTTTTCTACTTTTGGAGATGTTGTTTTGGAAGGTGATCTCAATGAGCTTGGTTTCAAGCTTAACTGGGGTAAGAATCACCAAAACCCCAAGAATCTGGGCTTTATTTGATAATATGCATGTGCACTCAATGAAAGAGGTAAGATTTTGAAAGGTATTTTAAGCTTTTTTTAAACCTTTGCCTTAGTGCACTTTCGGCAAAATTCCAATTTTAAGCAATGCAGGGCAGCTAAAAATAGAAGAAAACAATTTTGCAGATATCATTGAAACAACATTTTTCCTAAATATCATTTCTGCCCTAAAACACAGTTATGCCATCAAAAAGTATCTATGTTTTGCAGAAATCCTAACCCTAACCCTAGCTCTGGGTTTGCAAGTTAGGGTTAGGGTTCAGAATTTCCTCCAAGAATTAATGCAACCCTTTTCACTCAAATGAGGGCAAAATATACTTTCTCATAAGCAAAATCTTGGTCACAAATGGTTAAGCAAGCCCATCAAACTAATGAGAACGTACCAACAACAGTAAAATTCTATATTTGGACAAGTATTCTACTTTTGGAGATGTTTGTTTTGGAAGGTGATCTCAATGAGCTTGGTTTCAAGCTTAACTGGTGTAAGAATCACCAAAACCCCAAGAATCTGGGCTTTATTTGATAATATGCATATGCGCTCAATGAAAGAAGTAAGATTTTGAAAGGTATTTTAAGCTTTTTTCAAACATTTGCCTTAGTGCACTTTCGCAAAATTCCAATTTTAAGCAATGCAGGGCAGCTAAAAATGGAAGAAAATAATTCTGCAGATATCACTGAAACAACAATTGTCCTAAATATCATTTCTGCCCTAAAACACAGCTATGCCATCAAAAAGTATCTATGTTTCGCAGAAATCCTAACCCTAACCCTAGCTCTGGGTTTGCAAGTTAGGGTTAGGGTTCAGAATTTCCTCCAAGAATTAATGCAACCCTTTTCACTCAATTGAGGGCAAAATATACTTTCCCATAAGCAAAACATTGGTCACAAATGGTTAAGCAAGCCCATCAAACTAATGAGAACGTACCAACAACAGTAAAATTCTATATTTGGACAAGTATTCTACTTTTGGAGATGTTTGTTTTGGAAGGTGATCTCAATGAGCTTGGTTTCAGGCTTAACTGGTGTAAGAATCACCAAAACCCCAAGAATCTGGGCTTTATTTGATAATATGCATGTGCACTCAATGCCAGAGGTAAGATTTTGACAGGTATTTTAAGCTTTTTTCAAACCTTTGCCTTAGTGCACTTTCGGCAAAATTCCAATTTTAAGCAATGCAGGGCAGCTAAAAATGGAAGAAAATAATTCTGCAGATATCACTGAAACAACAATTGTCCTAAATATCATTTCTGCCCTAAAACACAGCTATGCCATCAAAAAGTATCTATGTTTTGCAGAAATCCTAACCCTAACCCTAGCTCTGGGTTTGCAACTTAGGGTTAGGGTTCAGAATTTCCTCCAAGAATTAATGCAACCCTTTTCACTCAATTGAGGGCAAAATATACTTTCTCATAAGCAAAATCTTGGTCACAAATGGTTAAGCAAGCCCATAAAACTAATGAGAACGTACCAACAAGAGTAAAATTCTATATTTGGACAAGTATTCTACTTTTGGAGATGTTGTTTTGGAAGGTGATCTCAATGAGCTTGGTTTCAAGGTTAACTGGGGTTAGAATCACCAAAACCCCAAGAATCTGGGCTTTATTTGATAATATGCATGTGCACTCAATGAAAGAGGTAAGATTTTGAAAGGTATTTTAAGCTTTTTTCAAACCTTTGCCTTAGTGCATTTTAGGCAAAATTCCAATTTTAAGCAATGCAGGGCAGCTAAAAATGGAAGAAAATAATTCTGCAGATATCACTGAAACAACACTTTTCCTAAATATCATTTCTGCCCTTAAACACAGCTATGCCATCAAAAAGTATCTATGTTTTGCAGAAACCCTAACCCTAACCCTAGCTCTGGGTTTGCAAGTTAGGGTTAGGGTTCAGAATTTCCTCCAAGAATTAATGCAACCCTTTTCACTCAATTGAGGGCAAAATATACTTTCCCATAAGCAAAATATTGGTCACAAATGGTTAAGCAAGCCCATCAAACTAATGAGAACGTACCAACAAGAGTAAAATTCTATATTTGGACAAGTATACTACTTTTGGAGATGTTTGTTTTGGAAGGTGATCTCAATGAGCTTGGTTTCAAGCTTAACTGGTGTAAGAATCACCAAAACCCCAAGAATCTGGGCTTTATTTGATAATATGCATGTGCACTCAATGCCAGAGGTAAGATTTTGAAAGGTATTTTAAGCTTTTTTCAAACCTTTGCCTTAGTGCACTTTCGGCAAAATTCCAATTTTAAGCAATGCAGGGCAGCTAAAAATAGAAGAAAACAATTTTGCAGATATCATTGAAACAACATTTTTCCTAAATATCATTTCTGCCCTAAAACACAGCTATGCCATCAAAAAGTATCTATGTTTTGCAGAAATCCTAACCCTAACCCTAGCTCTGGGTTTGCAAGTTAGGGTTAGGGTTCAGAATTTCCTCCAAGAATTAATGCAACCCTTTTCACTCAATTGAGGGCAAAATATACTTTCTCATAAGCAAAATCTTGGTCACAAATGGTTAAGCAAGCCCATCAAACTAATGAGAACGTACCAACAACAGTAAAATTCTATATTTGGACAAGTATTCTACTTTTGGAGATGTTTGTTTTGGAAGGTGATCTCAATGAGCTTGGTTTCAAGTTAACTGGGGTTAGAATCACCAAAACCCCAAGAATCTGGGCTTTATTTGATAATATGCATGTGCACTCAATGAAAGAGGTAAGATTTTGAAAGGTATTTTAAGCTTTTTTCAAACCTTTGCCTTAGTGCACTTTCGGCAAAATTCCAATTTTAAGCAATGCAGGGCAGCTAAAAATGGAAGAAAATAATTCTGCAGATATCACTGAAAGAACAATTGTCCTAAATATCATTTCTGCCCTAAAACACAGCTATGCCATCAAAAAGTATCTATGTTTTGCAGAAATCCTAACCCTAACCCTAGCTCTGGGTTTGCAAGTTAGGGTTAGGGTTCAGAATTTCCTCCAAGAATTAATGCAACCCTTTTCACTCAATTGAGGGCAAAATATACTTTCTCATAAGCAAAATCTTGGTCACAAATGGTTAAGCAAGCCCATCAAACTAATGAGAACGTACCAACAACAGTAAAATTCTATATTTGGACAAGTATTCTACTTTTGGAGATGTTTGTTTTGGAAGGTGATCTCAATGAGCTTGGTTTCAAGCTTAACTGGTGTAAGAATCACCAAAACCCCAAGAATCTGGGCTTTATTTGATAATATGCATGTGCACTCAATGAAAGAGGTAAGATTTTGAAAGGTATTTTAAGCTTTTTTCAAACATTTGCCTTAGTGCACTTTCGGCAAAATTCCAATTTTAAGCAATGCAGGGCAGCTAAAAATGGAAGAAAATAATTCTGCAGATATCACTGAAACAACAATTGTCCTAAATATCATTTCTGCCCTAAAACACAGCTATGCCATCAAAAAGTATCTATGTTTTGCAGAAATCCTAACCCTAACCCTAGCTCTGGGTTTGCAAGTTAGGGTTAGGGTTCAGAATTTCCTCCAAGAATTAATGCAACCCTTTTCACTCAATTGAGGGCAAAATATACTTTCCCATAAGCAAAATATTGGTCACAAATGGTTAAGCAAGCCCATCAAACTAATGAGAACGTACCAACAACAGTAAAATTCTATATTTGGACAAGTATTCTACTTTTGGAGATGTTTGTTTTGGAAGGTGATCTCAATGAGCTTGGTTTCAGGCTTAACTGGTGTAAGAATCACCAAAACCCCAAGAATCTGGGCTTTATTTGATAATATGCATGTGCACTCAATGCCAGAGGTAAGATTTTGACAGGTATTTTAAGCTTTTTTCAAACCTTTGCCTTAGTGCACTTTCGGCAAAATTCCAATTTTAAGCAATGCAGGGCAGCTAAAAATGGAAGAAAATAATTCTGCAGATATCACTGAAACAACAATTGTCTTAAATATTATTTCTGCCCTAAAACACAGCTATGCCATCAAAAAGTATCTATGTTTTGCAGAAATCCTAACCCTAACCCTAGCTCTGGGTTTGCAAGTTAGGGTTAGGGTTCAGAATTTCCTCCAAGAATTAATGCAACCCTTTTCACTCAATTGAGGGCAAAATATACTTTCCCATAAGCAAAATATTGGTCACAAATGGTTAAGCAAGCCCATCAAACTAATGAGAACGTACCAAAAACAGTAAAATTCTATATTTGGACAAGTATTCTACTTTTGGAGATGTTTGTTTTGGAAGGTGATCTCAATGAGCTTGGTTTCAGGCTTAACTGGTGTAAGAATCACCAAAACCCCAAGAATCTGGGCTTTATTTGATAATATGCATGTGCACTCAATGCCAGAGGTAAGATTTTGACAGGTATTTTAAGCTTTTTTCAAACCTTTGCCTTAGGGCACTTTCGGCAAAATTCCAATTTTAAGCAATGCAGGGCAGCTAAAAATGGAAGAAAATAATTCTGCAGATATCACTGAAACAACAATTGTCCTAAATATCATTTCTGCCCTAAAACACAGCTATGCCATCAAAAAGTATCTATGTTTTGCAGAAATCCTAACCCTAACCCTAGCTCTGGGTTTGCAAGTTAGGGTTAGGGTTCAGAATTTCCTCCAAGAATTAATGCAACCCTTTTCACTCAATTGAGGGCAAAATATACTTTCTCATAAGCAAAATCTTGGTCACAAATGGTTAAGCAAGCCCATCAAACTAATGAGAACGTACAAACAACAGTAAAATTCTATATTTGGACAAGTATTCTACTTTTGGAGATGTTTGTTTGGGAAGGTGATCTCAATGAGCTTGGTTTCAGGCTTAACTGGTGTAAGAATCACCAAAACCCCAATAATCTGGGCTTTATTTGATAATATGCATGTGCACTCAATGAAAGAGGTAAGATTTTGAAAGGTATTTTAAGCTTTTTTCAAACCTTTGCCTTAGTGCATTTTAGGCACAATTCCAATTTTAAGCAATGCAGGGCAGCTAAAAATGGAAGAAAATAATTCTGCAGATATCACTGAAACAACACTTTTCCTAAATATCATTTCTGCCCTTTAACACAGCTATGCCATCAAAAAGTATCTATGTTTTGCAGAAATCCTAACCCTAACCCTAGCTCTGGGATTGCAAGTTAGGGTTAGGGTTCAGAATTTCCTCCAAGAATTAATGCAACCCTTTTCACTCAATTGAGGGCAAAATGTACTTTCTCATAAGCAAAATCTTGGTCACAAATGGTTAAGCAAGCCCATCAAACTAATGAGAACGTACCAACAAGAGTAAAATTCTATATTTGGACAAGTATTCTACTTTTGGAGATGTTTGTTTTGGAAGGTGATCTCAATGAGCTTGGTTTCAGGCTTAACTGGTGTAAGAATCACCAAAACCCCAAGAATCTGGGCTTTATTTGATAATATGCATGTGCACTCAATGCCAGAGGTAAGATTTTGACAGGTATTTTAAGCTTTTTTCAAACCTTTGCCTTAGTGCACTTTCGGCAAAATTCCAATTTTAAGCAATGCAGGGCAGCTAAAAAAATGGAAGAAAATAATTCTGCAGATATCACTGAAACAACAATTGTCCTAAATATCATTTCTGCCATTAAACACAGCTATGCCATCAAAAAGTATCTATGTTTTGCAGAAATCCTAACCCTAACCCTAGCTCTGGGTTTGCAAGTTAGGGTTAGGGTTCAGAATTTCCTCCAAGAATTAATGCAACCCTTTTCACTCAATTGAGGGCAAAATATACTTTCTCATAAGCAAAATCTTGGTCACAAATGGTTAAGCAAGCCCATCAAACTAATGAGAACGTACCAACAACAGTAAAATTCTACATTAGGACAAGTATTCTACGTTTGGAGATGTTTGTTTGGGAAGGTGATCTCAATGAGCTTGGTTTCAGGCTTAACTGGTATAAGAATCACCAAAACCCCAATAATTTGGGCTTTATTTGATAATACGCATGTGCACTCAATGAAAGAGGTAAGATTTTGAAAGGTATTTTAAGCTTTTTTCAAACATTTGCCTTAGTGCACTTTCGGCAAAATTCCAATTTTAAGCAATGCAGGGCAGCTAAAAATGGAAGAAAATAATTCTGCAGATATCACTGAAACAACAATTGTCCTAAATATCATTTCTGCCCTAAAACACAGCTATGCCATCAAAAAGTATCTATGTTTTGCAGAAATCCTAACCCTAACCCTAGCTCTGGGTTTGCAAGTTAGGGTTAGGGTTCAGAATTTCCTCCAAGAATTAATGCAACCCTTTTCACTCAATTGAGGGCAAAATATACTTTCCCATAAGCAAAATATTGGTCACAAATGGTTAAGCAAGCCCATCAAACTAATGAGAACGTACCAACAACAGTAAAATTCTATATTTGGACAAGTATTCTACTTTTGGAGATGTTTGTTTTGGAAGGTGATCTCAATGAGCTTGGTTTCAGGCTTAACTGGTGTAAGAATCACCAAAACCCCAAGAATCTGGGCTTTATTTGATAATATGCATGTGCACTCAATGCCAGAGGTAAGATTTTGACAGGTATTTTAAGCTTTTTTCAAACCTTTGCCTTAGTGCACTTTCGGCAAAATTCCAATTTTAAGCAATGCAGGGCAGCTAAAAATGGAAGAAAATAATTCTGCAGATATCACTGAAACAACAATTGTCCTAAATATCATTTCTGCCCTTAAACACAGCTATGCCATCAAAAAGTATCTATGTTTTGCAGAAATCCTAACCCTAACCCTAGCTCTGGGTTTGCAAGTTAGGGTTAGTGTTCAGAATTTCCTCCAAGAATTAATGCAACCCTTTTCACTCAATTGAGGGCAAAATATACTTTCTCATAAGCAAAATCTTGGTCACAAATGGTTAAGCAAGCCCATCAAACTAATGAGAACTTACCAACAACAGTAAAATTCTATATTTGGACAAGTATTCTACGTTTGGAGATGTTTGTTTGGGAAGGTGATCTCAATGAGCTTGGTTTCAGGCTTAACTGGTATAAGAATCACCAAAACCGCAATAATTTGGGCTTTATTTGATAATACGCATGTGCACTCAATGCCAGAGGTAAGATTTTGACAGGTATTTTAAGCTTTTTTCAAACCTTTGCCTTAGTGCATTTTAGGCACAATTCCAATTTTAAGCAATGCAGGGCAGCTAAAAATGGAAGAAAATAATTCTGCAGATATCACTGAAACAACACTTTTCCTAAATATCATTTCTGCCCTTAAACACAGCTATGCCATCAAAAAGTATCTTTGTTTTGCAGAAATACTAACCCTAACCCTAGCTCTGGGTTTGCAAGTTAGGGTTAGGGTTCAGAATTTCCTCCAAGAATTAATGCAACCCTTTTCACTCAATTGAGGGCAAAATATACTTTCCCATAAGCAAAATATTGGTCACAAATGGTTAAGCAAGCCCATCAAACTAATGAGAACGTACCAACAACAGTAAAATTCTATATTTGGACAAGTATTCTACTTTTGGAGATGTTTGTTTTGGAAGGTGATCTCAATGAGCTTGGTTTCAGGCTTAACTGGTGTAAGAATCACCAAAACCCCAAGAATCTGGGCTTTATTTGATAATATGCATGTGCACTCAATGCCAGAGGTAAGATTTTGACAGGTATTTTAAGCTTTTTTCAAACCTTTGCCTTAGTGCACTTTCGGCAAAATTCCAATTTTAAGCAATGCAGGGCAGCTAAAAATGGAAGAAAATAATTCTGCAGATATCACTGAAACAACAATTGTCTTAAATATTATTTCTGCCCTAAAACACAGCTATGCCATCAAAAAGTATCTATGTTTTGCAGAAATCCTAACCCTAACCCTAGCTCTGGGTTTGCAAGTTAGGGTTAGGGTTCAGAATTTCCTCCAAGAATTAATGCAACCCTTTTCACTCAATTGAGGGCAAAATATACTTTCCCATAAGCAAAATATTGGTCACAAATGGTTAAGCAAGCCCATCAAACTAATGAGAACGTACCAAAAACAGTAAAATTCTATATTTGGACAAGTATTCTACTTTTGGAGATGTTTGTTTTGGAAGGTGATCTCAATGAGCTTGGTTTCAGGCTTAACTGGTGTAAGAATCACCAAAACCCCAAGAATCTGGGCTTTATTTGATAATATGCATGTGCACTCAATGCCAGAGTTAAGATTTTGACAGGTATTTTAAGCTTTTTTCAAACCTTTGCCTTAGTGCACTTTCGGCAAAATTCCAATTTTAAGCAATGCAGGGCAGCTAAAAATGGAAGAAAATAATTCTGCAGATATCACTGAAACAACAATTGTCCTAAATATCATTTCTGCCCTTAAACACAGCTATGCCATCAAAAAGTATCTATGTTTTGCAGAAATCCTAACCCTAACCCTATCTCTGGGTTTGCAAGTTAGGGTTAGGGTTCAGAATTTCCTCCAAGAATTAATGCAACCCTTTTCACTCAATTGAGGGCAAAATATACTTTCTCATAAGCAAAATCTTGGTCACAAATGGTTAAGCAAGCCCATCAAACTAATGAGAACGTACCAACAACAGTAAAATTCTATATTTGGACAAGTATTCTACGTTTGGAGATGTTTGTTTGGGAAGGTGATCTCAATGAGCTTGGTTTCAGGCTTAACTGGTATAAGAATCACCAAAACCCCAATAATTTGGGCTTTATTTGATAATACGCATGTGCACTCAATGAAAGAGGTAAGATTTTGAAAGGTATTTTAAGCTTTTTTCAAACCTTTGCCTTAGTGCACTTTCGGCAAAATTCCAATTTTAAGCAATGCAGGGCAGCTAAAAATGGAAGAAAATAATTCTGCAGATATCACTGAAACAACACTTTTCCTAAATATCATTTCTGCCCTTAAACACAGCTATGCCATCAAAAAGTATCTATGTTTTGCAGAAATCCTAACCCTAACCCTAGCTCTGGGATTGCAAGTTAGGGTTAGGGTTCAGAATTTCCTCCAAGAATTAATGCAACCCTTTTCACTCAATTGAGGGCAAAATGTACTTTCTCATAAGCAAAATCTTGGTCACAAATGGTTAAGCAAGCCCATCAAACTAATGAGAACGTACCAACAAGAGTAAAATTCTATATTTGGACAAGTATTCTACTTTTGGAGATGTTGTTTTGGAAGGTGATGTCAATGAGCTTGGTTTCAAGCTTAACTGGTGTAAGAATCACCAAAACCCCAAGAATCTGGGCTTTATTTGATAATATGCATGTGCACTCAATGCCAGAGGTAAGATTTTGACAGGTATTTTAAGCTTTTTTCAAACCTTTGCCTTAGTGCACTTTCGGCAAAATTCCAATTTTAAGCAATGCAGGGCAGCTAAAAATGGAAGAAAATAATTCTGCAGATATCACTGAAACAACAATTGTCCTAAATATCATTTCTGCCCTAAAACACAGCTATGCCATCAAAAAGTATCTATGTTTTGCAGAAATCCTAACCCTAACCCTAGCTCTGGGTTTGCAAGTTAGGGTTAGGGTTCAGAATTTCCTCCAAGAATTAATGCAACCCTTTTCACTCAATTGAGGGCAAAATATACTTTCTCATAAGCAAAATCTTGGTCACAAATGGTTAAGCAAGCCCATAAAACTAATGAGAACGTACCAACAAGAGTAAAATTCTATATTTGGACAAGTATTCTACTTTTGGAGATGTTGTTTTGGAAGGTGATCTCAATGAGCTTGGTTTCAAGCTTAACTGGTGTAAGAATCACCAAAACCCCAATAATCTGGGCTTTATTTGATAATATGCATGTGCACTCAATGAAAGAAGCAAGATTTTGAAAGGTATTTTAAGCTTTTTTCAAACCTTTGCCTTAGTGCATTTTAGGCACAATTCCAATTTTAAGCAATGCAGGGCAGCTAAAAATGGAAGAAAATAATTCTGCAGATATCACTGAAACAACACTTTTCCTAAATATCATTTCTGCCCTTAAACACAGCTATGCCATCAAAAAGTATCTATGTTTTGCAGAAATACTAACCCTAACCCTAGCTCTGGGTTTGCAAGTTAGGGTTAGGGTTCAGAATTTCCTCCAAGAATTAATGCAACCCTTTTCACTCAATTGAGGGCAAAATATACTTTCCCATAAGCAAAATATTGGTCACAAATGGTTAAGCAAGCCCATCAAACTAATGAGAACGTACCAACAACAGTAAAATTCTATATTTGGACAAGAATTCTACTTTTGGAGATGTTTGTTTTGGAAGGTGATCTCAATGAGCTTGGTTTCAGGCTTAACTGGTGTAAGAATCACCAAAACCCCAAGAATCTGGGCTTTATTTGATAATATGCATGTGCACTCAATGCCAGATGTAAGATTTTGACAGGTATTTTAAGCTTTTTTCAAACCTTTGCCTTAGTGCACTTTCGGCAAAATTCCAATTTTAAGCAATGCAGGGCAGCTAAAAATGGAAGAAAATAATTCTGCAGATATCACTGAAACAACAATTGTCTTAAATATTATTTCTGCCCTAAAACACAGCTATGCCATCAAAAAGTATCTATGTTTTGCAGAAATCCTAACCCTAACCCTAGCTCTGGGTTTGCAAGTTAGGGTTAGGGTTCAGAATTTCCTCCAAGAATTAATGCAACCCTTTTCACTCAATTGAGGACAAAATATACTTTCCCATAAGCAAAATATTGGTCACAAATGGTTAAGCAAGCCCATCAAACTAATGAGAACGTACCAAAAACAGTAAAATTCTATATTTGGACAAGTATTCTACTTTTGGAGATGTTTGTTTTGGAAGGTGATCTCAATGAGCTTGGTTTCAGGCTTAACTGGTGTAAGAATCACCAAAACCCCAAGAATCTGGGCTTTATTTGATAATATGCATGTGCACTCAATGCCAGAGGTAAGATTTTGACAGGTATTTTAAGCTTTTTTCAAACCTTTGCCTTAGTGCACTTTCGGCAAAATTCCAATTTTAAGCAATGCAGGGCAGCTAAAAATGGAAGAAAATAATTCTGCAGATATCACTGAAACAACAATTGTCCTAAATATCATTTCTGCCCTAAAACACAGCTATGCCATCAAAAAGTATCTATGTTTTGCAGAAATCCTAACCCTAACCCTAGCTCTGGGTTTGCAAGTTAGGGTTAGGGTTCAGAATTTCCTCCAAGAATTAATGCAACCCTTTTCACTCAATTGAGGGCAAAATATACTTTCTCATAAGCAAAATCTTGGTCACAAATGGTTAAGCAAGCCCATCAAACTAATGAGAACGTACCAACAACAGTAAAATTCTATATTTGGACAAGTATTCTACGTTTGGAGATGTTTGTTTGGGAAGGTGATCTCAATGAGCTTGGTTTCAGGCTTAACTGGTATAAGAATCACCAAAACCCCAATAATTTGGGCTTTACTTGATAATACGCATGTGCACTCAATGAAAGAGGTAAGATTTGGAAAGGTATTTTAAGCTTTTTTCAAACCTTTGCCTTAGTGCACTTTCGGCAAAATTCCAATTTTAAGCAATGCAGGGCAGCTAAAAATGGAAGAAAATAATTCTGCAGATATCACTGAAACAACACTTTTCCTAAATATCATTTCTGCCCTTAAACACAGCTATGCCATCAAAAAGTATCTATGTTTTGCAGAAATCCTAACCCTAACCCTAGCTCTGGGATTGCAAGTTAGGGTTAGGGTTCAGAATTTCCTCCAAGAATTAATGCAACCCTTTTCACTCAATTGAGGGCAAAATGTACTTTCTCATAAGCAAAATCTTGGTCACAAATGGTTAAGCAAGCCCATCAAACTAATGAGAACGTACCAACAAGAGTAAAATTCTATATTTGGACAAGTATTCTACTTTTGGAGATGTTGTTTTGGAAGGTGATGTCAATGAGCTTGGTTTCAAGCTTAACTGGTGTAAGAATCACCAAAACCCCAAGAATCTGGGCTTTATTTGATAATATGCATGTGCACTCAATGCCAGAGGTAAGATTTTGACAGGTATTTTAAGCTTTTTTCAAACCTTTGCCTTAGTGCACTTTCGGCAAAATTCCAATTTTAAGCAATGCAGGGCAGCTAAAAATGGAAGAAAATAATTCTGCAGATATCACTGAAACAACAATTGTCCTAAATATCATTTCTGCCCTAAAACACAGCTATGCCATCAAAAAGTATCTATGTTTTGCAGAAATCCTAACCCTAACCCTAGCTCTGGGTTTGCAAGTTAGGGTTAGGGTTCAGAATTTCCTCCAAGAATTAATGCAACCCTTTTCACTCAATTGAGGGCAAAATATACTTTCTCATAAGCAAAATCTTGGTCACAAATGGTTAAGCAAGCCCATAAAACTAATGAGAACGTACCAACAAGAGTAAAATTCTATATTTGGACAAGTATTCTACTTTTGGAGATGTTGTTTTGGAAGGTGATCTCAATGAGCTTGGTTTCAAGCTTAACTGCTGTAAGAATCACCAAAACCCCAATAATCTGGGCTTTATTTGATAATATGCATGTGCACTCAATGAAAGAAGCAAGATTTTGAAAGGTATTTTAAGCTTTTTTCAAACCTTTGCCTTAGTGCATTTTAGGCACAATTCCAATTTTAAGCAATGCAGGGCAGCTAAAAATGGAAGAAAATAATTCTGCAGATATCACTGAAACAACACTTTTCCTAAATATCATTTCTGCCCTTAAACACAGCTATGCCATCAAAAAGTATCTATGTTTTGCAGAAATCCTAACCCTAACCCTAGCTCTGGGATTGCAAGTTAGGGTTAGGGTTCAGAATTTCCTCCAAGAATTAATGCAACCCTTTTCACTCAATTGAGGGCAAAATGTACTTTCTCATAAGCAAAATCTTGGTCACAAATGGTTAAGCAAGCCCATCAAACTAATGAGAACGTACCAACAAGAGTAAAATTCTATATTTGGACAAGTATTCTACTTTTGGAGATGTTGTTTTGGAAGGTGATGTCAATGAGCTTGGTTTCAAGCTTAACTGGTGTAAGAATCACCAAAACCCCAAGAATCTGGGCTTTATTTGATAATATGCATGTGCACTCAATGCCAGATGTAAGATTTTGACAGGTATTTTAAGCTTTTTTCAAACCTTTGCCTTAGTGCACTTTCGGCAAAATTCCAATTTTAAGCAATGCAGGGCAGCTAAAAATGGAAGAAAATAATTCTGCAGATATCACTGAAACAACAATTGTCTTAAATATTATTTCTGCCCTAAAACACAGCTATGCCATCAAAAAGTATCTATGTTTTGCAGAAATCCTAACCCTAACCCTAGCTCTGGGTTTGCAAGTTAGGGTTAGGGTTCAGAATTTCCTCCAAGAATTAATGCAACCCTTTTCACTCAATTGAGGGCAAAATATACTTTCCCATAAGCAAAATATTGGTCACAAATGGTTAAGCAAGCCCATCAAACTAATGAGAACGTACCAAAAACAGTAAAATTCTATATTTGGACAAGTATTCTACTTTTGGAGATGTTTGTTTTGGAAGGTGATCTCAATGAGCTTGGTTTCAGGCTTAACTGGTGTAAGAATCACCAAAACCCCAAGAATCTGGGCTTTATTTGATAATATGCATGTGCACTCAATGCCAGAGGTAAGATTTTGACAGGTATTTTAAGCTTTTTTCAAACCTTTGCCTTAGTGCACTTTCGGCAAAATTCCAATTTTAAGCAATGCAGGGCAGCTAAAAATGGAAGAAAATAATTCTGCAGATATCACTGAAACAACAATTGTCCTAAATATCATTTCTGCCCTAAAACACAGCTATGCCATCAAAAAGTATCTATGTTTTGCAGAAATCCTAACCCTAACCCTAGCTCTGGGTTTGCAAGTTAGGGTTAGGGTTCAGAATTTCCTCCAAGAATTAATGCAACCCTTTTCACTCAATTGAGGGCAAAATATACTTTCTCATAAGCAAAATCTTGGTCACAAATGGTTAAGCAAGCCCATCAAACTAATGAGAACGTACCAACAACAGTAAAATTCTATATTTGGACAAGTATTCTACGTTTGGAGATGTTTGTTTGGGAAGGTGATCTCAATGAGCTTGGTTTCAGGCTTAACTGGTATAAGAATCACCAAAACCCCAATAATTTGGGCTTTACTTGATAATACGCATGTGCACTCAATGAAAGAGGTAAGATTTGGAAAGGTATTTTAAGCTTTTTTCAAACCTTTGCCTTAGTGCACTTTCGGCAAAATTCCAATTTTAAGCAATGCAGGGCAGCTAAAAATGGAAGAAAATAATTCTGCAGATATCACTGAAACAACACTTTTCCTAAATATCATTTCTGCCCTTAAACACAGCTATGCCATCAAAAAGTATCTATGTTTTGCAGAAATCCTAACCCTAACCCTAGCTCTGGGATTGCAAGTTAGGGTTAGGGTTCAGAATTTCCTCCAAGAATTAATGCAACCCTTTTCACTCAATTGAGGGCAAAATATACTTTCTCATAAGCAAAATCTTGGTCACAAATGGTTAAGCAAGCCCATCAAACTAATGAGAACGTACCAACAACAGTAAAATTCTATATTTGGACAAGTATTCTACGTTTGGAGATGTTTGTTTGGGAAGGTGATCTCAATGAGCTTGGTTTCAGGCTTAACTGGTATAAGAATCACCAAAACCCCAATAATTTGGGCTTTACTTGATAATACGCATGTGCACTCAATGAAAGAGGTAAGATTTGGAAAGGTATTTTAAGCTTTTTTCAAACCTTTGCCTTAGTGCACTTTCGGCAAAATTCCAATTTTAAGCAATGCAGGGCAGCTAAAAATGGAAGAAAATAATTCTGCAGATATCACTGAAACAACAATTGTCCTAAATATCATTTCTGCCCTAAAACACAGCTATGCCATCAAAAAGTATCTATGTTTTGCAGAAATCCTAACCCTAACCCTAGCTCTGGGTTTGCAAGTTAGGGTTAGGGTTCAGAATTTCCTCCAAGAATTAATGCAACCCTTTTCACTCAATTGAGGGCAAAATATACTTTCTCATAAGCAAAATCTTGGTCACAAATGGTTAAGCAAGCCCATAAAACTAATGAGAACGTACCAACAAGAGTAAAATTCTATATTTGGACAAGTATTCTACTTTTGGAGATGTTGTTTTGGAAGGTGATCTCAATGAGCTTGGTTTCAAGCTTAACTGCTGTAAGAATCACCAAAACCCCAATAATCTGGGCTTTATTTGATAATATGCATGTGCACTCAATGAAAGAGGCAAGATTTTGAAAGGTATTTTAAGCTTTTTTCAAACCTTTGCCTTAGTGCATTTTAGGCACAATTCCAATTTTAAGCAATGCAGGGCAGCTAAAAATGGAAGAAAATAATTCTGCAGATATCACTGAAACAACACTTTTCCTAAATATCATTTCTGCCCTTAAACACAGCTATGCCATCAAAAAGTATCTATGTTTTGCAGAAATACTAACCCTAACCCTAGCTCTGGGTTTGCAAGTTAGGGTTAGGGTTCAGAATTTCCTCCAAGAATTAATGCAACCCTTTTCACTCAATTGAGGGCAAAATATACTTTCTCATAAGCAAAATCTTGGTCACAAATGGTTAAGCAAGCCCATCAAACTAATGAGAACGTACCAACAACAGTAAAATTCTATATTTGGACAAGTATTCTACTTTTGGAGATGTTTGTTTTGGAAGGTGATCTCAATGAGCTTGGTTTCAAGCTTAACTGGTGTAAGAATCACCAAAACCCCAAGAATCTGGGCTTTATTTGATAATATGCATGTGCACTCAATGAAAGAGGTAAGATTTTGAAAGGTATTTTAAGCTTTTTTCAAACATTTGCCTTAGTGCACTTTCGGCAAAATTCCAATTTTAAGCAATGCAGGGCAGCTAAAAATGGAAGAAAATAATTCTGCAGATATCACTGAAACAACAATTGTCCTAAATATCATTTCTGCCTTAAAACACAGCTATGCCATCAAAAAGTATCTATGTTTTGCAGAAATCCTAACCCTAACCCTAGCTCTGGGTTTGCAAGTTAGGGTTAGGGTTCAGAATTTCCTCCAAGAATTAATGCAACCCTTTTCACTCAATTGAGGGCAAAATATACTTTCCCATAAGCAAAATATTGGTCACAAATGGTTAAGCAAGCCCATCAAACTAATGAGAACATACCAACAAGAGTAAAATTCTATATTTGGACAAGTATTCTACTTTTGGAGATGTTTGTTTTGGAAGGTGGTCTCAATGAGCTTGGTTTCAGGCTTAACTGGTGTAAGAATCACCAAAACCCCAAGAATCTGGGCTTTATTTGATAATATGCATGTGCACTCAATGCCAGAGGTAAGATTTTGACAGGTATTTTAAGCTTTTTTCAAACCTTTGCCTTAGTGCACTTTCGGCAAAATTCCAATTTTAAGCAATGCAGGGCAGCTAAAAATGGAAGAAAATAATTCTGCAGATATCACTGAAACAACAATTGTCCTAAATATCATTTCTGCCCTAAAACACAGCTATGCCATCAAAAAGTATCTATGTTTTGCAGAAATCCTAACCCTAACCCTAGCTCTGGGTTTGCAAGTTAGGGTTAGGGTTCAGAATTTCCTCCAAGAATTAATGCAACCCTTTTCACTCAATTGAGGGCAAAATATACTTTCTCATAAGCAAAATCTTGGTCACAAATGGTTAAGCAAGCCCATAAAACTAATGAGAACGTACCAACAAGAGTAAAATTCTATATTTGGACAAGTATTCTACTTTTGGAGATGTTGTTTTGGAAGGTGATCTCAATGAGCTTGGTTTCAAGTTAACTGGGGTTAGAATCACCAAAACCCCAAGAATCTGGGCTTTATTTGATAATATGCATGTGCACTCAATGAAAGAGGTAAGATTTTGAAAGGTATTTTAAGCTTTTTTCAAACCTTTGCCTTAGTGCATTTTAGGCACAATTCCAATTTTAAGCAATGCAGGGCAGCTAAAAATGGAAGAAAATAATTCTGCAGATATCACTGAAACAACACTTTTCCTAAATATCATTTCTGCCCTTAAACACAGCTATGCCATCAAAAAGTATCTATGTTTTGCAGAAATACTAACCCTAACCCTAGCTCTGGGTTTGCAAGTTAGGGTTAGGGTTCAGAATTTCCTCCAAGAATTAATGCAACCCTTTTCACTCAATTGAGGGCAAAATATACTTTCTCATAAGCAAAATCTTGGTCACAAATGGTTAAGCAAGCCCATCAAACTAATGAGAACGTACCAACAACAGTAAAATTCTATATTTGGACAAGTATTCTACTTTTGGAGATGTTTGTTTTGGAAGGTGATCTCAATGAGCTTGGTTTCAAGCTTAACTGGTGTAAGAATCACCAAAACCCCAAGAATCTGGGCTTTATTTGATAATATGCATGTGCACTCAATGAAAGAGGTAAGATTTTGAAAGGTATTTTAAGCTTTTTTCAAACATTTGCCTTAGTGCACTTTCGGCAAAATTCCAATTTTAAGCAATGCAGGGCAGCTAAAAATGGAAGAAAATAATTCTGCAGATATCACTGAAACAACAATTGTCCTAAATATCATTTCTGCCCTAAAACACAGCTATGCCATCAAAAAGTATCTATGTTTTGCAGAAATCCTAACCCTAACCCTAGCTCTGGGTTTGCAAGTTAGGGTTAGGGTTCAGAATTTCCTCCAAGAATTAATGCAACCCTTTTCACTCAATTGAGGGCAAAATATACTTTCCCATAAGCAAAATATTGGTCACAAATGGTTAAGCAAGCCCATCAAACTAATGAGAACGTACCAACAACAGTAAAATTCTATATTTGGACAAGTATTCTACTTTTGGAGATGTTTGTTTTGGAAGGTGATCTCAATGAGCTTGGTTTCAGGCTTAACTGGTGTAAGAATCACCAAAACCCCAAGAATCTGGGCTTTATTTGATAATATGCATGTGCACTCAATGCCAGAGGTAAGATTTTGACAGGTATTTTAAGCTTTTTTCAAACCTTTGCCTTAGTGCACTTTCGCAAAATTCCAATTTTAAGCAATGCAGGGCAGCTAAAAATGGAAGAAAATAATTCTGCAGATATCACTGAAACAACAATTGTCTTAAATATTATTTCTGCCCTAAAACACAGCTATGCCATCAAAAAGTATCTATGTTTTGCAGAAATCCTAACCCTAACCCTAGCTCTGGGTTTGCAAGTTAGGGTTAGGGTTCAGAATTTCCTCCAAGAATTAATGCAACCCTTTTCACTCAATTGAGGGCAAAATATACTTTCTCATAAGCAAAATCTTGGTCACAAATGGTTAAGCAAGCCCATCAAACTAATGAGAACGTACCAACAAGAGTAAAATTCTATATTTGGACAAGTATTCTACTTTTGGAGATGTTTGTTTTGGAAGGTGATCTCAATGAGCTTGGTTTCAGGCTTAACTGGTGTAAGAATCACCAAAACCCCAAGAATCTGGGCTTTATTTGATAATATGCATGTGCACTCAATGCCAGAGGTAAGATTTTGACAGGTATTTTAAGCTTTTTTCAAACCTTTGCCTTAGTGCACTTTCGGCAAAATTCCAATTTTAAGCAATGCAGGGCAGCTAAAAAAATGGAAGAAAATAATTCTGCAGATATCACTGAAACAACAATTGTCCTAAATATCATTTCTGCCCTTAAACACAGCTATGCCATCAAAAAGTATCTATGTTTTGCAGAAATCCTAACCCTAACCCTAGCTCTGGGTTTGCAAGTTAGGGTTAGGGTTCAGAATTTCCTCCAAGAATTAATGCAACCCTTTTCACTCAATTGAGGGCAAAATATACTTTCTCATAAGCAAAATCTTGGTCACAAATGGTTAAGCAAGCCCATCAAACTAATGAGAACGTACCAACAACAGTAAAATTCTACATTTGGACAAGTATTCTACGTTTGGAGATGTTTGTTTGGGAAGGTGATCTCAATGAGCTTGGTTTCAGGCTTAACTGGTATAAGAATCACCAAAACCCCAATAATTTGGGCTTTATTTGATAATACGCATGTGCACTCAATGAAAGAGGTAAGATTTTGAAAGGTATTTTAAGCTTTTTTCAAACATTTGCCTTAGTGCACTTTCGGCAAAATTCCAATTTTAAGCAATGCAGGGCAGCTAAAAATGGAAGAAAATAATTCTGCAGATATCACTGAAACAACAATTGTCCTAAATATCATTTCTGCCCTAAAACACAGCTATGCCATCAAAAAGTATCTATGTTTTGCAGAAATCCTAACCCTAACCCTAGCTCTGGGTTTGCAAGTTAGGGTTAGGGTTCAGAATTTCCTCCAAGAATTAATGCAACCCTTTTCACTCAATTGAGGGCAAAATATACTTTTCCATAAGCAAAATATTGGTCACAAATGGTTAAGCAAGCCCATCAAACTAATGAGAACGTACCAACAACAGTAAAATTCTATATTTGGACAAGTATTCTACTTTTGGAGATGTTTGTTTTGGAAGGTGATCTCAATGAGCTTGGTTTCAGGCTTAACTGGTGTAAGAATCACCAAAACCCCAAGAATCTGGGCTTTATTTGATAATATGCATGTGCACTCAATGCCAGAGGTAAGATTTTGACAGGTATTTTAAGCTTTTTTCAAACCTTTGCCTTAGTGCACTTTCGGCAAAATTCCAATTTTAAGCAATGCAGGGCAGCTAAAAATGGAAGAAAATAATTCTGCAGATATCACTGAAACAACAATTGTCCTAAATATCATTTCTGCCCTTAAACACAGCTATGCCATCAAAAAGTATCTATGTTTTGCAGAAATCCTAACCCTAACCCTAGCTCTGGGTTTGCAAGTTAGGGTTAGTGTTCAGAATTTCCTCCAAGAATTAATGCAACCCTTTTCACTCAATTGAGGGCAAAATATACTTTCTCATAAGCAAAATCTTGGTCACAAATGGTTAAGCAAGCCCATCAAACTAATGAGAACGTACCAACAACAGTAAAATTCTATATTTGGACAAGTATTCTACGTTTGGAGATGTTTGTTTGGGAAGGTGATCTCAATGAGCTTGGTTTCAGGCTTAACTGGTATAAGAATCACCAAAACCCCAATAATTTGGGCTTTATTTGATAATATGCATGTGCACTCAATGCCAGAGGTAAGATTTTGACAGGTATTTTAAGCTTTTTTCAAACCTTTGCCTTAGTGCACTTTCGGCAAAATTCCAATTTTAAGCAATGCAGGGCAGCTAAAAATGGAAGAAAATAATTCTGCAGATATCACTGAAACAACAATTGTCTTAAATATTATTTCTGCCCTAAAACACAGCTATGCCATCAAAAAGTATCTATGTTTTGCAGAAATCCTAACCCTAACCCTAGCTCTGGGTTTGCAAGTTAGGGTTAGGGTTCAGAATTTCCTCCAAGAATTAATGCAACCCTTTTCACTCAATTGAGGGCAAAATATACTTTCCCATAAGCAAAATATTGGTCACAAATGGTTAAGCAAGCCCATCAAACTAATGAGAACGTACCAAAAACAGTAAAATTCTATATTTGGACAAGTATTCTACTTTTGGAGATGTTTGTTTTGGAAGGTGATCTCAATGAGCTTGGTTTCAGGCTTAACTGGTGTAAGAATCACCAAAACCCCAAGAATCTGGGCTTTATTTGATAATATGCATGTGCACTCAATGCCAGAGGTAAGATTTTGACAGGTATTTTAAGCTTTTTTCAAACCTTTGCCTTAGTGCACTTTCGGCAAAATTCCAATTTTAAGCAATGCAGGGCAGCTAAAAATGGAAGAAAATAATTCTGCAGATATCACTGAAACAACAATTGTCCTAAATATCATTTCTGCCCTAAAACACAGCTATGCCATCAAAAAGTATCTATGTTTTGCAGAAATCCTAACCCTAACCCTAGCTCTGGGTTTGCAAGTTAGGGTTAGGGTTCAGAATTTCCTCCAAGAATTAATGCAACCCTTTTCACTCAATTGAGGGCAAAATATACTTTCTCATAAGCAAAATCTTGGTCACAAATGGTTAAGCAAGCCCATCAAACTAATGAGAACGTACAAACAACAGTAAAATTCTATATTTGGACAAGTATTCTACTTTTGGAGATGTTTGTTTGGGAAGGTGATCTCAATGAGCTTGGTTTCAGGCTTAACTGGTGTAAGAATCACCAAAACCCCAATAATCTGGGCTTTATTTGATAATATGCATGTGCACTCAATGAAAGAGGTAAGATTTTGAAAGGTATTTTAAGCTTTTTTCAAACCTTTGCCTTAGTGCATTTTAGGCACAATTCCAATTTTAAGCAATGCAGGGCAGCTAAAAATGGAAGAAAATAATTCTGCAGATATCACTGAAACAACACTTTTCCTAAATATCATTTCTGTCCTTTAACACAGCTATGCCATCAAAAAGTATCTATGTTTTGCAGAAATCCTAACCCTAACCCTAGCTCTGGGATTGCAAGTTAGGGTTAGGGTTCAGAATTTCCTCCAAGAATTAATGCAACCCTTTTCACTCAATTGAGGGCAAAATGTACTTTCTCATAAGCAAAATCTTGGTCACAAATGGTTAAGCAAGCCCATAAAACTAATGAGAACGTACCAACAAGAGTAAAATTCTATATTTGGACAAGTATTCTACTTTTGGAGATGTTTGTTTTGGAAGGTGATCTCAATGAGCTTGGTTTCAGGCTTAACTGGTGTAAGAATCACCAAAACCCCAAGAATCTGGGCTTTATTTGATAATATGCATGTGCACTCAATGCCAGAGGTAAGATTTTGACAGGTATTTTAAGCTTTTTTCAAACCTTTGCCTTAGTGCACTTTCGGCAAAATTCCAATTTTAAGCAATGCAGGGCAGCTAAAAAAATGGAAGAAAATAATTCTGCAGATATCACTGAAACAACAATTGTCCTAAATATCATTTCTGCCCTTAAACACAGCTATGCCATCAAAAAGTATCTATGTTTTGCAGAAATCCTAACCCTAACCCTAGCTCTGGGTTTGCAAGTTAGGGTTAGGGTTCAGAATTTCCTCCAAGAATTAATGCAACCCTTTTCACTCAATTGAGGGCAAAATATACTTTCCCATAAGCAAAATATTGGTCACAAATGGTTAAGCAAGCCCATCAAACTAATGAGAACGTACCAAAAACAGTAAAATTCTATATTTGGACAAGTATTCTACTTTTGGAGATGTTTGTTTTGGAAGGTGATCTCAATGAGCTTGGTTTCAGGCTTAACTGGTGTAAGAATCACCAAAACCCCAAGAATCTGGGCTTTATTTGATAATATGCATGTGCACTCAATGCCAGAGGTAAGATTTTGACAGGTATTTTAAGCTTTTTTCAAACCTTTGCCTTAGTGCACTTTCGGCAAAATTCCAATTTTAAGCAATGCAGGGCAGCTAAAAATGGAAGAAAATAATTCTGCAGATATCACTGAAACAACAATTGTCCTAAATATCATTTCTGCCCTAAAACACAGCTATGCCATCAAAAAGTATCTATGTTTTGCAGAAATCCTAACCCTAACCCTAGCTCTGGGTTTGCAAGTTAGGGTTAGGGTTCAGAATTTCCTCCAAGAATTAATGCAACCCTTTTCACTCAATTGAGGGCAAAATATACTTTCTCATAAGCAAAATCTTGGTCACAAATGGTTAAGCAAGCCCATCAAACTAATGAGAACGTACAAACAACAGTAAAATTCTATATTTGGACAAGTATTCTACTTTTGGAGATGTTTGTTTGGGAAGGTGATCTCAATGAGCTTGGTTTCAGGCTTAACTGGTGTAAGAATCACCAAAACCCCAATAATCTGGGCTTTATTTGATAATATGCATGTGCACTCAATGAAAGAGGTAAGATTTTGAAAGGTATTTTAAGCTTTTTTCAAACCTTTGCCTTAGTGCATTTTAGGCACAATTCCAATTTTAAGCAATGCAGGGCAGCTAAAAATGGAAGAAAATAATTCTGCAGATATCACTGAAACAACACTTTTCCTAAATATCATTTCTGTCCTTTAACACAGCTATGCCATCAAAAAGTATCTATGTTTTGCAGAAATCCTAACCCTAACCCTAGCTCTGGGATTGCAAGTTAGGGTTAGGGTTCAGAATTTCCTCCAAGAATTAATGCAACCCTTTTCACTCAATTGAGGGCAAAATGTACTTTCTCATAAGCAAAATCTTGGTCACAAATGGTTAAGCAAGCCCATAAAACTAATGAGAACGTACCAACAAGAGTAAAATTCTATATTTGGACAAGTATTCTACTTTTGGAGATGTTTGTTTTGGAAGGTGATCTCAATGAGCTTGGTTTCAGGCTTAACTGGTGTAAGAATCACCAAAACCCCAAGAATCTGGGCTTTATTTGATAATATGCATGTGCACTCAATGCCAGAGGTAAGATTTTGACAGGTATTTTAAGCTTTTTTCAAACCTTTGCCTTAGTGCACTTTCGGCAAAATTCCAATTTTAAGCAATGCAGGGCAGCTAAAAAAATGGAAGAAAATAATTCTGCAGATATCACTGAAACAACAATTGTCCTAAATATCATTTCTGCCCTTAAACACAGCTATGCCATCAAAAAGTATCTATGTTTTGCAGAAATCCTAACCCTAACCCTAGCTCTGGGTTTGCAAGTTAGGGTTAGGGTTCAGAATTTCCTCCAAGAATTAATGCAACCCTTTTCACTCAATTGAGGGCAAAATATACTTTCTCATAAGCAAAATCTTGGTCACAAATGGTTAAGCAAGCCCATCAAACTAATGAGAACGTACCAACAAGAGTAAAATTCTATATTTGGACAAGTATTCTACTTTTGGAGATGTTGTTTTGGAAGGTGATCTCAATGAGCTTGGTTTCAAGCTTAACTGGTGTAAGAATCACCAAAACCCCAATAATCTGGGCTTTATTTGATAATATGCATGTGCACTCAATGAAAGAAGCAAGATTTTGAAAGGTATTTTAAGCTTTTTTCAAACCTTTGCCTTAGTGCATTTTAGGCACAATTCCAATTTTAAGCAATGCAGGGCAGCTAAAAATGGAAGAAAATAATTCTGCAGATATCACTGAAACAACACTTTTCCTAAATATCATTTCTGCCCTTAAACACAGCTATGCCATCAAAAAGTATCTATGTTTTGCAGAAATACTAACCCTAACCCTAGCTCTGGGTTTGCAAGTTAGGGTTAGGGTTCAGAATTTCCTCCAAGAATTAATGCAACCCTTTTCACTCAATTGAGGGCAAAATATACTTTCCCATAAGCAAAATATTGGTCACAAATGGTTAAGCAAGCCCATCAAACTAATGAGAACGTACCAACAACAGTAAAATTCTATATTTGGACAAGTATTCTACTTTTGGAGATGTTTGTTTTGGAAGGTGATCTCAATGAGCTTGGTTTCAGGCTTAACTGGTGTAAGAATCACCAAAACCCCAAGAATCTGGGCTTTATTTGATAATATGCATGTGCACTCAATGCCAGAGGTAAGATTTTGACAGGTATTTTAAGCTTTTTTCAAACCTTTGCCTTAGTGCACTTTCGGCAAAATTCCAATTTTAAGCAATGCAGGGCAGCTAAAAATGGAAGAAAATAATTCTGCAGATATCACTGAAACAACAATTGTCTTAAATATTATTTCTGCCATAAAACACAGCTATGCCATCAAAAAGTATCTATGTTTTGCAGAAATCCTAACCCTAACCCTAGCCTGGGTTTGCAAGTTAGGGTTAGGGTTCAGAATTTCCTCCAAGAATTAATGCAACCCTTTTCACTCAATTGAGGGCAAAATATACTTTCCCATAAGCAAAATATTGGTCACAAATGGTTAAGCAAGCCCATCAAACTAATGAGAACGTACCAAAAACAGTAAAATTCTATATTTGGACAAGTATTCTACTTTTGGAGATGTTTGTTTTGGAAGGTGATCTCAATGAGCTTGGTTTCAGGCTTAACTGGTGTAAGAATCACCAAAACCCCAAGAATCTGGGCTTTATTTGATAATATGCATGTGCACTCAATGCCAGAGGTAAGATTTTGACAGGTATTTTAAGCTTTTTTCAAACCTTTGCCTTAGTGCACTTTCGGCAAAATTCCAATTTTAAGCAATGCAGGGCAGCTAAAAATGGAAGAAAATAATTCTGCAGATATCACTGAAACAACAATTGTCCTAAATATCATTTCTGCCCTAAAACACAGCTATGCCATCAAAAAGTATCTATGTTTTGCAGAAATCCTAACCCTAACCCTAGCTCTGGGTTTGCAAGTTAGGGTTAGGGTTCAGAATTTCCTCCAAGAATTAATGCAACCCTTTTCACTCAATTGAGGGCAAAATATACTTTCTCATAAGCAAAATCTTGGTCACAAATGGTTAAGCAAGCCCATCAAACTAATGAGAACGTACCAACAACAGTAAAATTCTATATTTGGACAAGTATTCTACGTTTGGAGATGTTTGTTTGGGAAGGTGATCTCAATGAGCTTGGTTTCAGGCTTAACTGGTATAAGAATCACCAAAACCCCAATAATTTGGGCTTTATTTGATAATACGCATGTGCACTCAATGAAAGAGGTAAGATTTGGAAAGGTATTTTAAGCTTTTTTCAAACCTTTGCCTTAGTGCACTTTCGGCAAAATTCCAATTTTAAGCAATGCAGGGCAGCTAAAAATGGAAGAAAATAATTCTGCAGATATCACTGAAACAACACTTTTCCTAAATATCATTTCTGCCCTTAAACACAGCTATGCCATCAAAAAGTATCTATGTTTTGCAGAAATCCTAACCCTAACCCTAGCTCTGGGATTGCAAGTTAGGGTTAGGGTTCAGAATTTCCTCCAAGAATTAATGCAACCCTTTTCACTCAATTGAGGGCAAAATATACTTTCTCATAAGCAAAATCTTGGTCACAAATGGTTAAGCAAGCCCATAAAACTAATGAGAACGTACCAACAAGAGTAAAATTCTATATTTGGACAAGTATTCTACTTTTGGAGATGTTGTTTTGGAAGGTGATCTCAATGAGCTTGGTTTCAAGCTTAACTGGTGTAAGAATCACCAAAACCCCAATAATCTGGGCTTTATTTGATAATATGCATGTGCACTCAATGAAAGAGGCAAGATTTTGAAAGGTATTTTAAGCTTTTTTCAAACCTTTGCCTTAGTGCATTTTAGGCACAATTCCAATTTTAAGCAATGCAGGGCAGCTAAAAATGGAAGAAAATAATTCTGCAGATATCACTGAAACAACACTTTTCCTAAATATCATTTCTGCCCTTAAACACAGCTATGCCATCAAAAAGTATCTATGTTTTGCAGAAATACTAACCCTAACCCTAGCTCTGGGTTTGCAAGTTAGGGTTAGGGTTCAGAATTTCCTCCAAGAATTAATGCAACCCTTTTCACTCAATTGAGGGCAAAATATACTTTCTCATAAGCAAAATCTTGGTCACAAATGGTTAAGCAAGCCCATCAAACTAATGAGAACGTACCAACAACAGTAAAATTCTATATTTGGACAAGTATTCTACTTTTGGAGATGTTTGTTTTGGAAGGTGATCTCAATGAGCTTGGTTTCAAGCTTAACTGGTGTAAGAATCACCAAAACCCCAAGAATCTGGGCTTTATTTGATAATATGCATGTGCACTCAATGAAAGAGGTAAGATTTTGAAAGGTATTTTAAGCTTTTTTCAAACATTTGCCTTAGTGCACTTTCGGCAAAATTCCAATTTTAAGCAATGCAGGGCAGCTAAAAATGGAAGAAAATAATTCTGCAGATATCACTGAAACAACAATTGTCCTAAATATCATTTCTGCCTTAAAACACAGCTATGCCATCAAAAAGTATCTATGTTTTGCAGAAATCCTAACCCTAACCCTAGCTCTGGGTTTGCAAGTTAGGGTTAGGGTTCAGAATTTCCTCCAAGAATTAATGCAACCCTTTTCACTCAATTGAGGGCAAAATATACTTTCCCATAAGCAAAATATTGGTCACAAATGGTTAAGCAAGCCCATCAAACTAATGAGAACGTACCAACAAGAGTAAAATTCTATATTTGGACAAGTATTCTACTTTTGGAGATGTTTGTTTTGGAAGGTGGTCTCAATGAGCTTGGTTTCAGGCTTAACTGGTGTAAGAATCACCAAAACCCCAAGAATCTGGGCTTTATTTGATAATATGCATGTGCACTCAATGCCAGAGGTAAGATTTTGACAGGTATTTTAAGCTTTTTTCAAACCTTTGCCTTAGTGCACTTTCGGCAAAATTCCAATTTTAAGCAATGCAGGGCAGCTAAAAATGGAAGAAAATAATTCTGCAGATATCACTGAAACAACAATTGTCTTAAATATTATTTCTGCCATAAAACACAGCTATGCCATCAAAAAGTATCTATGTTTTGCAGAAATCCTAACCCTAACCCTAGCTCTGGGTTTGAAAGTTAGGGTTAGGGTTCAGAATTTCCTCCAAGAATTAATGCAACCCTTTTCACTCAATTGAGGGCAAAATATACTTTCCCATAAGCAAAATATTGGTCACAAATGGTTAAGCAAGCCCATCAAACTAATGAGAACGTACCAAAAACAGTAAAATTCTATATTTGGACAAGTATTCTACTTTTGGAGATGTTTGTTTTGGAAGGTGATCTCAATGAGCTTGGTTTCAGGCTTAACTGGTGTAAGAATCACCAAAACCCCAAGAATCTGGGCTTTATTTGATAATATGCATGTGCACTCAATGCCAGAGGTAAGATTTTGACAGGTATTTTAAGCTTTTTTCAAACCTTTGCCTTAGTGCACTTTCGGCAAAATTCCAATTTTAAGCAATGCAGGGCAGCTAAAAATGGAAGAAAATAATTCTGCAGATATCACTGAAACAACAATTGTCCTAAATATCATTTCTGCCCTAAAACACAGCTATGCCATCAAAAAGTATCTATGTTTTGCAGAAATCCTAACCCTAACCCTAGCTCTGGGTTTGCAAGTTAGGGTTAGGGTTCAGAATTTCCTCCAAGAATTAATGCAACCCTTTTCACTCAATTGAGGGCAAAATATACTTTCTCATAAGCAAAATCTTGGTCACAAATGGTTAAGCAAGCCCATCAAACTAATGAGAACGTACCAACAACAGTAAAATTCTATATTTGGACAAGTATTCTACGTTTGGAGATGTTTGTTTGGGAAGGTGATCTCAATGAGCTTGGTTTCAGGCTTAACTGGTATAAGAATCACCAAAACCCCAATAATTTGGGCTTTATTTGATAATACGCATGTGCACTCAATGAAAGAGGTAAGATTTGGAAAGGTATTTTAAGCTTTTTTCAAACCTTTGCCTTAGTGCACTTTCGGCAAAATTCCAATTTTAAGCAATGCAGGGCAGCTAAAAATGGAAGAAAATAATTCTGCAGATATCACTGAAACAACACTTTTCCTAAATATCATTTCTGCCCTTAAACACAGCTATGCCATCAAAAAGTATCTATGTTTTGCAGAAATCCTAACCCTAACCCTAGCTCTGGGATTGCAAGTTAGGGTTAGGGTTCAGAATTTCCTCCAAGAATTAATGCAACCCTTTTCACTCAATTGAGGGCAAAATATACTTTCTCATAAGCAAAATCTTGGTCACAAATGGTTAAGCAAGCCCATAAAACTAATGAGAACGTACCAACAAGAGTAAAATTCTATATTTGGACAAGTATTCTACTTTTGGAGATGTTGTTTTGGAAGGTGATCTCAATGAGCTTGGTTTCAAGCTTAACTGGTGTAAGAATCACCAAAACCCCAATAATCTGGGCTTTATTTGATAATATGCATGTGCACTCAATGAAAGAGGCAAGATTTTGAAAGGTATTTTAAGCTTTTTTCAAACCTTTGCCTTAGTGCATTTTAGGCACAATTCCAATTTTAAGCAATGCAGGGCAGCTAAAAATGGAAGAAAATAATTCTGCAGATATCACTGAAACAACACTTTTCCTAAATATCATTTCTGCCCTTAAACACAGCTATGCCATCAAAAAGTATCTATGTTTTGCAGAAATACTAACCCTAACCCTAGCTCTGGGTTTGCAAGTTAGGGTTAGGGTTCAGAATTTCCTCCAAGAATTAATGCAACCCTTTTCACTCAATTGAGGGCAAAATATACTTTCTCATAAGCAAAATCTTGGTCACAAATGGTTAAGCAAGCCCATCAAACTAATGAGAACGTACCAACAACAGTAAAATTCTATATTTGGACAAGTATTCTACTTTTGGAGATGTTTGTTTTGGAAGGTGATCTCAATGAGCTTGGTTTCAAGCTTAACTGGTGTAAGAATCACCAAAACCCCAAGAATCTGGGCTTTATTTGATAATATGCATGTGCACTCAATGAAAGAGGTAAGATTTTGAAAGGTATTTTAAGCTTTTTTCAAACATTTGCCTTAGTGCACTTTCGGCAAAATTCCAATTTTAAGCAATGCAGGGCAGCTAAAAATGGAAGAAAATAATTCTGCAGATATCACTGAAACAACAATTGTCCTAAATATCATTTCTGCCTTAAAACACAGCTATGCCATCAAAAAGTATCTATGTTTTGCAGAAATCCTAACCCTAACCCTAGCTCTGGGTTTGCAAGTTAGGGTTAGGGTTCAGAATTTCCTCCAAGAATTAATGCAACCCTTTTCACTCAATTGAGGGCAAAATATACTTTCCCATAAGCAAAATATTGGTCACAAATGGTTAAGCAAGCCCATCAAACTAATGAGAACGTACCAACAACAGTAAAATTCTATATTTGGACAAGTATTCTACTTTTGGAGATGTTTGTTTTGGAAGGTGGTCTCAATGAGCTTGGTTTCAGGCTTAACTGGTGTAAGAATCACCAAAACCCCAAGAATCTGGGCTTTATTTGATAATATGCATGTGCACTCAATGCCAGAGGTAAGATTTTGACAGGTATTTTAAGCTTTTTTCAAACCTTTGCCTTAGTGCACTTTCGGCAAAATTCCAATTTTAAGCAATGCAGGGCAGCTAAAAATGGAAGAAAATAATTCTGCAGATATCACTGAAACAACAATTGTCCTAAATATCATTTCTGCCCTAAAACACAGCTATGCCATCAAAAAGTATCTATGTTTTGCAGAAATCCTAACCCTAACCCTAGCTCTGGGTTTGCAAGTTAGGGTTAGGGTTCAGAATTTCCTCCAAGAATTAATGCAACCCTTTTCACTCAATTGAGGGCAAAATATACTTTCTCATAAGCAAAATCTTGGTCACAAATGGTTAAGCAAGCCCATCAAACTAATGAGAACGTACCAACAACAGTAAAATTCTATATTTGGACAAGTATTCTACGTTTGGAGATGTTTGTTTGGGAAGGTGATCTCAATGAGCTTGGTTTCAGGCTTAACTGGTATAAGAATCACCAAAACCCCAATAATTTGGGCTTTATTTGATAATACGCATGTGCACTCAATGAAAGAGGTAAGATTTGGAAAGGTATTTTAAGCTTTTTTCAAACCTTTGCCTTAGTGCACTTTCGGCAAAATTCCAATTTTAAGCAATGCAGGGCAGCTAAAAATGGAAGAAAATAATTCTGCAGATATCACTGAAACAACACTTTTCCTAAATATCATTTCTGCCCTTAAACACAGCTATGCCATCAAAAAGTATCTATGTTTTGCAGAAATCCTAACCCTAACCCTAGCTCTGGGATTGCAAGTTAGGGTTAGGGTTCAGAATTTCCTCCAAGAATTAATGCAACCCTTTTCACTCAATTGAGGGCAAAATGTACTTTCTCATAAGCAAAATCTTGGTCACAAATGGTTAAGCAAGCCCATCAAACTAATGAGAACGTACCAACAAGAGTAAAATTCTATATTTGGACAAGTATTCTACTTTTGGAGATGTTGTTTTGGAAGGTGATGTCAATGAGCTTGGTTTCAAGCTTAACTGGTGTAAGAATCACCAAAACCCCAAGAATCTGGGCTTTATTTGATAATATGCATGTGCACTCAATGCCAGAGGTAAGATTTTGACAGGTATTTTAAGCTTTTTTCAAACCTTTGCCTTAGTGCACTTTCGGCAAAATTCCAATTTTAAGCAATGCAGGGCAGCTAAAAATGGAAGAAAATAATTCTGCAGATATCACTGAAACAACAATTGTCTTAAATATTATTTCTGCCCTAAAACACAGCTATGCCATCAAAAAGTATCTATGTTTTGCAGAAATCCTAACCCTAACCCTAGCTCTGGGTTTGCAAGTTAGGGTTAGGGTTCAGAATTTCCTCCAAGAATTAATGCAACCCTTTTCACTCAATTGAGGGCAAAATATACTTTCCCATAAGCAAAATATTGGTCACAAATGGTTAAGCAAGCCCATCAAACTAATGAGAACGTACCAAAAACAGTAAAATTCTATATTTGGACAAGTATTCTACTTTTGGAGATGTTTGTTTTGGAAGGTGATCTCAATGAGCTTGGTTTCAGGCTTAACTGGTGTAAGAATCACCAAAACCCCAAGAATCTGGGCTTTATTTGATAATATGCATGTGCACTCAATGCCAGAGGTAAGATTTTGACAGGTATTTTAAGCTTTTTTCAAACCTTTATCTTAGTGCACTTTCGGCAAAATTCCAATTTTAAGCAATGCAGGGCAGCTAAAAATGGAAGAAAATAATTCTGCAGATATCACTGAAACAACAATTGTCCTAAATATCATTTCTGCCCTAAAACACAGCTATGCCATCAAAAAGTATCTATGTTTTGCAGAAATCCTAACCCTAACCCTAGCTCTGGGTTTGCAAGTTAGGGTTAGGGTTCAGAATTTCCTCCAAGAATTAATGCAACCCTTTTCACTCAATTGAGGGCAAAATATACTTTCTCATAAGCAAAATCTTGGTCACAAATGGTTAAGCAAGCCCATCAAACTAATGAGAACGTACCAACAACAGTAAAATTCTATATTTGGACAAGTATTCTACGTTTGGAGATGTTGTTTTGGAAGGTGATGTCAATGAGCTTGGTTTCAAGCTTAACTGGTGTAAGAATCACCAAAACCCCAAGAATCTGGGCTTTATTTGATAATATGCATGTGCACTCAATGCCAGAGGTAAGATTTTGACAGGTATTTTAAGCTTTTTTCAAACCTTTGCCTTAGTGCACTTTCGGCAAAATTCCAATTTTAAGCAATGCAGGGCAGCTAAAAATGGAAGAAAATAATTCTGCAGATATCACTGAAACAACAATTGTCCTAAATATCATTTCTGCCCTAAAACACAGCTATGCCATCAAAAAGTATCTATGTTTTGCAGAAATCCTAACCCTAACCCTAGCTCTGGGTTTGCAAGTTAGGGTTAGGGTTCAGAATTTCCTCCAAGAATTAATGCAACCCTTTTCACTCAATTGAGGGCAAAATATACTTTCTCATAAGCAAAATCTTGGTCACAAATGGTTAAGCAAGCCCATAAAACTAATGAGAACGTACCAACAAGAGTAAAATTCTATATTTGGACAAGTATTCTACTTTTGGAGATGTTGTTTTGGAAGGTGATCTCAATGAGCTTGGTTTCAAGCTTAACTGGTGTAAGAATCACCAAAACCCCAATAATCTGGGCTTTATTTGATAATATGCATGTGCACTCAATGAAAGAAGCAAGATTTTGAAAGGTATTTTAAGCTTTTTTCAAACCTTTGCCTTAGTGCATTTTAGGCACAATTCCAATTTTAAGCAATGCAGGGCAGCTAAAAATGGAAGAAAATAATTCTGCAGATATCACTGAAACAACACTTTTCCTAAATATCATTTCTGCCCTTAAACACAGCTATGCCATCAAAAAGTATCTATGTTTTGCAGAAATACTAACCCTAACCCTAGCTCTGGGTTTGCAAGTTAGGGTTAGGGTTCAGAATTTCCTCCAAGAATTAATGCAACCCTTTTCACTCAATTGAGGGCAAAATATACTTTCCCATAAGCAAAATATTGGTCACAAATGGTTAAGCAAGCCCATCAAACTAATGAGAACGTACCAACAACAGTAAAATTCTATATTTGGACAAGTATTCTACTTTTGGAGATGTTTGTTTTGGAAGGTGATCTCAATGAGCTTGGTTTCAGGCTTAACTGGTGTAAGAATCACCAAAACCCAAAGAATCTGGGCTTTATTTGATAATATGCATGTGCACTCAATGCCAGAGGTAAGATTTTGACAGGTATTTTAAGCTTTTTTCAAACCTTTGCCTTAGTGCACTTTCGGCAAAATTCCAATTTTAAGCAATGCAGGGCAGCTAAAAATGGAAGAAAATAATTCTGCAGATATCACTGAAACAACAATTGTCTTAAATATTATTTCTGCCATAAAACACAGCTATGCCATCAAAAAGTATCTATGTTTTGCAGAAATCCTAACCCTAACCCTAGCTCTGGGTTTGCAAGTTAGGGTTAGGGTTCAGAATTTCCTCCAAGAATTAATGCAACCCTTTTCACTCAATTGAGGGCAAAATATACTTTCCCATAAGCAAAATATTGGTCACAAATGGTTAAGCAAGCCCATCAAACTAATGAGAACGTACCAAAAACAGTAAAATTCTATATTTGGACAAGTATTCTACTTTTGGAGATGTTTGTTTTGGAAGGTGATCTCAATGAGCTTGGTTTCAGGCTTAACTGGTGTAAGAATCACCAAAACCCCAAGAATCTGGGCTTTATTTGATAATATGCATGTGCACTCAATGCCAGAGGTAAGATTTTGACAGGTATTTTAAGCTTTTTTCAAACCTTTGCCTTAGTGCACTTTCGGCAAAATTCCAATTTTAAGCAATGCAGGGCAGCTAAAAATGGAAGAAAATAATTCTGCAGATATCACTGAAACAACAATTGTCCTAAATATCATTTCTGCCCTAAAACACAGCTATGCCATCAAAAAGTATCTATGTTTTGCAGAAATCCTAACCCTAACCCTAGCTCTGGGTTTGCAAGTTAGGGTTAGGGTTCAGAATTTCCTCCAAGAATTAATGCAACCCTTTTCACTCAATTGAGGGCAAAATATACTTTCTCATAAGCAAAATCTTGGTCACAAATGGTTAAGCAAGCCCATCAAACTAATGAGAACGTACCAACAACAGTAAAATTCTATATTTGGACAAGTATTCTACGTTTGGAGATGTTTGTTTGGGAAGGTGATCTCAATGAGCTTGGTTTCAGGCTTAACTGGTATAAGAATCACCAAAACCCCAATAATTTGGGCTTTATTTGATAATACGCATGTGCACTCAATGAAAGAGGTAAGATTTGGAAAGGTATTTTAAGCTTTTTTCAAACCTTTGCCTTAGTGCACTTTCGGCAAAATTCCAATTTTAAGCAATGCAGGGCAGCTAAAAATGGAAGAAAATAATTCTGCAGATATCACTGAAACAACACTTTTCCTAAATATCATTTCTGCCCTTAAACACAGCTATGCCATCAAAAAGTATCTATGTTTTGCAGAAATCCTAACCCTAACCCTAGCTCTGGGATTGCAAGTTAGGGTTAGGGTTCAGAATTTCCTCCAAGAATTAATGCAACCCTTTTCACTCAATTGAGGGCAAAATATACTTTCTCATAAGCAAAATCTTGGTCACAAATGGTTAAGCAAGCCCATAAAACTAATGAGAACGTACCAACAAGAGTAAAATTCTATATTTGGACAAGTATTCTACTTTTGGAGATGTTGTTTTGGAAGGTGATCTCAATGAGCTTGGTTTCAAGCTTAACTGGTGTAAGAATCACCAAAACCCCAATAATCTGGGCTTTATTTGATAATATGCATGTGCACTCAATGAAAGAGGCAAGATTTTGAAAGGTATTTTAAGCTTTTTTCAAACCTTTGCCTTAGTGCATTTTAGGCACAATTCCAATTTTAAGCAATGCAGGGCAGCTAAAAATGGAAGAAAATAATTCTGCAGATATCACTGAAACAACACTTTTCCTAAATATCATTTCTGCCCTTAAACACAGCTATGCCATCAAAAAGTATCTATGTTTTGCAGAAATACTAACCCTAACCCTAGCTCTGGGTTTGCAAGTTAGGGTTAGGGTTCAGAATTTCCTCCAAGAATTAATGCAACCCTTTTCACTCAATTGAGGGCAAAATATACTTTCTCATAAGCAAAATCTTGGTCACAAATGGTTAAGCAAGCCCATCAAACTAATGAGAACGTACCAACAACAGTAAAATTCTATATTTGGACAAGTATTCTACTTTTGGAGATGTTTGTTTTGGAAGGTGATCTCAATGAGCTTGGTTTCAAGCTTAACTGGTGTAAGAATCACCAAAACCCCAAGAATCTGGGCTTTATTTGATAATATGCATGTGCACTCAATGAAAGAGGTAAGATTTTGAAAGGTATTTTAAGCTTTTTTCAAACATTTGCCTTAGTGCACTTTCGGCAAAATTCCAATTTTAAGCAATGCAGGGCAGCTAAAAATGGAAGAAAATAATTCTGCAGATATCACTGAAACAACAATTGTCCTAAATATCATTTCTGCCTTAAAACACAGCTATGCCATCAAAAAGTATCTATGTTTTGCAGAAATCCTAACCCTAACCCTAGCTCTGGGTTTGCAAGTTAGGGTTAGGGTTCAGAATTTCCTCCAAGAATTAATGCAACCCTTTTCACTCAATTGAGGGCAAAATATACTTTCCCATAAGCAAAATATTGGTCACAAATGGTTAAGCAAGCCCATCAAACTAATGAGAACGTACCAACAACAGTAAAATTCTATATTTGGACAAGTATTCTACTTTTGGAGATGTTTGTTTTGGAAGGTGGTCTCAATGAGCTTGGTTTCAGGCTTAACTGGTGTAAGAATCACCAAAACCCCAAGAATCTGGGCTTTATTTGATAATATGCATGTGCACTCAATGCCAGAGGTAAGATTTTGACAGGTATTTTAAGCTTTTTTCAAACCTTTGCCTTAGTGCACTTTCGGCAAAATTCCAATTTTAAGCAATGCAGGGCAGCTAAAAATGGAAGAAAATAATTCTGCAGATATCACTGAAACAACAATTGTCCTAAATATCATTTCTGCCCTAAAACACAGCTATGCCATCAAAAAGTATCTATGTTTTGCAGAAATCCTAACCCTAACCCTAGCTCTGGGTTTGCAAGTTAGGGTTAGGGTTCAGAATTTCCTCCAAGAATTAATGCAACCCTTTTCACTCAATTGAGGGCAAAATATACTTTCTCATAAGCAAAATCTTGGTCACAAATGGTTAAGCAAGCCCATCAAACTAATGAGAACGTACCAACAACAGTAAAATTCTATATTTGGACAAGTATTCTACGTTTGGAGATGTTTGTTTGGGAAGGTGATCTCAATGAGCTTGGTTTCAGGCTTAACTGGTATAAGAATCACCAAAACCCCAATAATTTGGGCTTTATTTGATAATACGCATGTGCACTCAATGAAAGAGGTAAGATTTGGAAAGGTATTTTAAGCTTTTTTCAAACCTTTGCCTTAGTGCACTTTCGGCAAAATTCCAATTTTAAGCAATGCAGGGCAGCTAAAAATGGAAGAAAATAATTCTGCAGATATCACTGAAACAACACTTTTCCTAAATATCATTTCTGCCCTTAAACACAGCTATGCCATCAAAAAGTATCTATGTTTTGCAGAAATCCTAACCCTAACCCTAGCTCTGGGATTGCAAGTTAGGGTTAGGGTTCAGAATTTCCTCCAAGAATTAATGCAACCCTTTTCACTCAATTGAGGGCAAAATGTACTTTCTCATAAGCAAAATCTTGGTCACAAATGGTTAAGCAAGCCCATCAAACTAATGAGAACGTACCAACAAGAGTAAAATTCTATATTTGGACAAGTATTCTACTTTTGGAGATGTTGTTTTGGAAGGTGATGTCAATGAGCTTGGTTTCAAGCTTAACTGGTGTAAGAATCACCAAAACCCCAAGAATCTGGGCTTTATTTGATAATATGCATGTGCACTCAATGCCAGAGGTAAGATTTTGACAGGTATTTTAAGCTTTTTTCAAACCTTTGCCTTAGTGCACTTTCGGCAAAATTCCAATTTTAAGCAATGCAGGGCAGCTAAAAATGGAAGAAAATAATTCTGCAGATATCACTGAAACAACAATTGTCCTAAATATCATTTCTGCCCTAAAACACAGCTATGCCATCAAAAAGTATCTATGTTTTGCAGAAATCCTAACCCTAACCCTAGCTCTGGGTTTGCAAGTTAGGGTTAGGGTTCAGAATTTCCTCCAAGAATTAATGCAACCCTTTTCACTCAATTGAGGGCAAAATATACTTTCCCATAAGCAAAATATTGGTCACAAATGGTTAAGCAAGCCCATCAAACTAATGAGAACGTACCAACAACAGTAAAATTCTATATTTGGACAAGTATTCTACTTTTGGAGATGTTTGTTTTGGAAGGTGATCTCAATGAGCTTGGTTTCAGGCTTAACTGGTGTAAGAATCACCAAAACCCAAAGAATCTGGGCTTTATTTGATAATATGCATGTGCACTCAATGCCAGAGGTAAGATTTTGACAGGTATTTTAAGCTTTTTTCAAACCTTTGCCTTAGTGCACTTTCGGCAAAATTCCAATTTTAAGCAATGCAGGGCAGCTAAAAATGGAAGAAAATAATTCTGCAGATATCACTGAAACAACAATTGTCTTAAATATTATTTCTGCCATAAAACACAGCTATGCCATCAAAAAGTATCTATGTTTTGCAGAAATCCTAACCCTAACCCTAGCTCTGGGTTTGCAAGTTAGGGTTAGGGTTCAGAATTTCCTCCAAGAATTAATGCAACCCTTTTCACTCAATTGAGGGCAAAATATACTTTCCCATAAGCAAAATATTGGTCACAAATGGTTAAGCAAGCCCATCAAACTAATGAGAACGTACCAAAAACAGTAAAATTCTATATTTGGACAAGTATTCTACTTTTGGAGATGTTTGTTTTGGAAGGTGATCTCAATGAGCTTGGTTTCAGGCTTAACTGGTGTAAGAATCACCAAAACCCCAAGAATCTGGGCTTTATTTGATAATATGCATGTGCACTCAATGCCAGAGGTAAGATTTTGACAGGTATTTTAAGCTTTTTTCAAACCTTTGCCTTAGTGCACTTTCGGCAAAATTCCAATTTTAAGCAATGCAGGGCAGCTAAAAATGGAAGAAAATAATTCTGCAGATATCACTGAAACAACAATTGTCCTAAATATCATTTCTGCCCTAAAACACAGCTATGCCATCAAAAAGTATCTATGTTTTGCAGAAATCCTAACCCTAACCCTAGCTCTGGGTTTGCAAGTTAGGGTTAGGGTTCAGAATTTCCTCCAAGAATTAATGCAACCCTTTTCACTCAATTGAGGGCAAAATATACTTTCTCATAAGCAAAATCTTGGTCACAAATGGTTAAGCAAGCCCATCAAACTAATGAGAACGTACCAACAACAGTAAAATTCTATATTTGGACAAGTATTCTACGTTTGGAGATGTTTGTTTGGGAAGGTGATCTCAATGAGCTTGGTTTCAGGCTTAACTGGTATAAGAATCACCAAAACCCCAATAATTTGGGCTTTATTTGATAATACGCATGTGCACTCAATGAAAGAGGTAAGATTTGGAAAGGTATTTTAAGCTTTTTTCAAACCTTTGCCTTAGTGCACTTTCGGCAAAATTCCAATTTTAAGCAATGCAGGGCAGCTAAAAATGGAAGAAAATAATTCTGCAGATATCACTGAAACAACACTTTTCCTAAATATCATTTCTGCCCTTAAACACAGCTATGCCATCAAAAAGTATCTATGTTTTGCAGAAATCCTAACCCTAACCCTAGCTCTGGGATTGCAAGTTAGGGTTAGGGTTCAGAATTTCCTCCAAGAATTAATGCAACCCTTTTCACTCAATTGAGGGCAAAATATACTTTCTCATAAGCAAAATCTTGGTCACAAATGGTTAAGCAAGCCCATAAAACTAATGAGAACGTACCAACAAGAGTAAAATTCTATATTTGGACAAGTATTCTACTTTTGGAGATGTTGTTTTGGAAGGTGATCTCAATGAGCTTGGTTTCAAGCTTAACTGGTGTAAGAATCACCAAAACCCCAATAATCTGGGCTTTATTTGATAATATGCATGTGCACTCAATGAAAGAGGCAAGATTTTGAAAGGTATTTTAAGCTTTTTTCAAACCTTTGCCTTAGTGCATTTTAGGCACAATTCCAATTTTAAGCAATGCAGGGCAGCTAAAAATGGAAGAAAATAATTCTGCAGATATCACTGAAACAACACTTTTCCTAAATATCATTTCTGCCCTTAAACACAGCTATGCCATCAAAAAGTATCTATGTTTTGCAGAAATACTAACCCTAACCCTAGCTCTGGGTTTGCAAGTTAGGGTTAGGGTTCAGAATTTCCTCCAAGAATTAATGCAACCCTTTTCACTCAATTGAGGGCAAAATATACTTTCTCATAAGCAAAATCTTGGTCACAAATGGTTAAGCAAGCCCATCAAACTAATGAGAACGTACCAACAACAGTAAAATTCTATATTTGGACAAGTATTCTACTTTTGGAGATGTTTGTTTTGGAAGGTGATCTCAATGAGCTTGGTTTCAAGCTTAACTGGTGTAAGAATCACCAAAACCCCAAGAATCTGGGCTTTATTTGATAATATGCATGTGCACTCAATGAAAGAGGTAAGATTTTGAAAGGTATTTTAAGCTTTTTTCAAACATTTGCCTTAGTGCACTTTCGGCAAAATTCCAATTTTAAGCAATGCAGGGCAGCTAAAAATGGAAGAAAATAATTCTGCAGATATCACTGAAACAACAATTGTCCTAAATATCATTTCTGCCTTAAAACACAGCTATGCCATCAAAAAGTATCTATGTTTTGCAGAAATCCTAACCCTAACCCTAGCTCTGGGTTTGCAAGTTAGGGTTAGGGTTCAGAATTTCCTCCAAGAATTAATGCAACCCTTTTCACTCAATTGAGGGCAAAATATACTTTCCCATAAGCAAAATATTGGTCACAAATGGTTAAGCAAGCCCATCAAACTAATGAGAACGTACCAACAACAGTAAAATTCTATATTTGGACAAGTATTCTACTTTTGGAGATGTTTGTTTTGGAAGGTGGTCTCAATGAGCTTGGTTTCAGGCTTAACTGGTGTAAGAATCACCAAAACCCCAAGAATCTGGGCTTTATTTGATAATATGCATGTGCACTCAATGCCAGAGGTAAGATTTTGACAGGTATTTTAAGCTTTTTTCAAACCTTTGCCTTAGTGCACTTTCGGCAAAATTCCAATTTTAAGCAATGCAGGGCAGCTAAAAATGGAAGAAAATAATTCTGCAGATATCACTGAAACAACAATTGTCCTAAATATCATTTCTGCCCTAAAACACAGCTATGCCATCAAAAAGTATCTATGTTTTGCAGAAATCCTAACCCTAACCCTAGCTCTGGGTTTGCAAGTTAGGGTTAGGGTTCAGAATTTCCTCCAAGAATTAATGCAACCCTTTTCACTCAATTGAGGGCAAAATATACTTTCTCATAAGCAAAATCTTGGTCACAAATGGTTAAGCAAGCCCATCAAACTAATGAGAACGTACCAACAACAGTAAAATTCTATATTTGGACAAGTATTCTACGTTTGGAGATGTTTGTTTGGGAAGGTGATCTCAATGAGCTTGGTTTCAGGCTTAACTGGTATAAGAATCACCAAAACCCCAATAATTTGGGCTTTATTTGATAATACGCATGTGCACTCAATGAAAGAGGTAAGATTTGGAAAGGTATTTTAAGCTTTTTTCAAACCTTTGCCTTAGTGCACTTTCGGCAAAATTCCAATTTTAAGCAATGCAGGGCAGCTAAAAATGGAAGAAAATAATTCTGCAGATATCACTGAAACAACACTTTTCCTAAATATCATTTCTGCCCTTAAACACAGCTATGCCATCAAAAAGTATCTATGTTTTGCAGAAATCCTAACCCTAACCCTAGCTCTGGGATTGCAAGTTAGGGTTAGGGTTCAGAATTTCCTCCAAGAATTAATGCAACCCTTTTCACTCAATTGAGGGCAAAATGTACTTTCTCATAAGCAAAATCTTGGTCACAAATGGTTAAGCAAGCCCATCAAACTAATGAGAACGTACCAACAAGAGTAAAATTCTATATTTGGACAAGTATTCTACTTTTGGAGATGTTGTTTTGGAAGGTGATGTCAATGAGCTTGGTTTCAAGCTTAACTGGTGTAAGAATCACCAAAACCCCAAGAATCTGGGCTTTATTTGATAATATGCATGTGCACTCAATGCCAGAGGTAAGATTTTGACAGGTATTTTAAGCTTTTTTCAAACCTTTGCCTTAGTGCACTTTCGGCAAAATTCCAATTTTAAGCAATGCAGGGCAGCTAAAAATGGAAGAAAATAATTCTGCAGATATCACTGAAACAACAATTGTCCTAAATATCATTTCTGCCCTAAAACACAGCTATGCCATCAAAAAGTATCTATGTTTTGCAGAAATCCTAACCCTAACCCTAGCTCTGGGTTTGCAAGTTAGGGTTAGGGTTCAGAATTTCCTCCAAGAATTAATGCAACCCTTTTCACTCAATTGAGGGCAAAATATACTTTCTCATAAGCAAAATCTTGGTCACAAATGGTTAAGCAAGCCCATAAAACTAATGAGAACGTACCAACAAGAGTAAAATTCTATATTTGGACAAGTATTCTACTTTTGGAGATGTTGTTTTGGAAGGTGATCTCAATGAGCTTGGTTTCAAGCTTAACTGGTGTAAGAATCACCAAAACCCCAATAATCTGGGCTTTATTTGATAATATGCATGTGCACTCAATGAAAGAGGCAAGATTTTGAAAGGTATTTTAAGCTTTTTTCAAACCTTTGCCTTAGTGCATTTTAGGCACAATTCCAATTTTAAGCAATGCAGGGCAGCTAAAAATGGAAGAAAATAATTCTGCAGATATCACTGAAACAACACTTTTCCTAAATATCATTTCTGCCCTTAAACACAGCTATGCCATCAAAAAGTATCTATGTTTTGCAGAAATACTAACCCTAACCCTAGCTCTGGGTTTGCAAGTTAGGGTTAGGGTTCAGAATTTCCTCCAAGAATTAATGCAACCCTTTTCACTCAATTGAGGGCAAAATATACTTTCTCATAAGCAAAATCTTGGTCACAAATGGTTAAGCAAGCCCATCAAACTAATGAGAACGTACCAACAACAGTAAAATTCTATATTTGGACAAGTATTCTACTTTTGGAGATGTTTGTTTTGGAAGGTGATCTCAATGAGCTTGGTTTCAAGCTTAACTGGTGTAAGAATCACCAAAACCCCAAGAATCTGGGCTTTATTTGATAATATGCATGTGCACTCAATGAAAGAGGTAAGATTTTGAAAGGTATTTTAAGCTTTTTTCAAACATTTGCCTTAGTGCACTTTCGGCAAAATTCCAATTTTAAGCAATGCAGGGCAGCTAAAAATGGAAGAAAATAATTCTGCAGATATCACTGAAACAACAATTGTCCTAAATATCATTTCTGCCTTAAAACACAGCTATGCCATCAAAAAGTATCTATGTTTTGCAGAAATCCTAACCCTAACCCTAGCTCTGGGTTTGCAAGTTAGGGTTAGGGTTCAGAATTTCCTCCAAGAATTAATGCAACCCTTTTCACTCAATTGAGGGCAAAATATACTTTCCCATAAGCAAAATATTGGTCACAAATGGTTAAGCAAGCCCATCAAACTAATGAGAACGTACCAACAAGAGTAAAATTCTATATTTGGACAAGTATTCTACTTTTGGAGATGTTTGTTTTGGAAGGTGGTCTCAATGAGCTTGGTTTCAGGCTTAACTGGTGTAAGAATCACCAAAACCCCAAGAATCTGGGCTTTATTTGATAATATGCATGTGCACTCAATGCCAGAGGTAAGATTTTGACAGGTATTTTAAGCTTTTTTCAAACCTTTGCCTTAGTGCACTTTCGGCAAAATTCCAATTTTAAGCAATGCAGGGCAGCTAAAAATGGAAGAAAATAATTCTGCAGATATCACTGAAACAACAATTGTCCTAAATATCATTTCTGCCCTAAAACACAGCTATGCCATCAAAAAGTATCTATGTTTTGCAGAAATCCTAACCCTAACCCTAGCTCTGGGTTTGCAAGTTAGGGTTAGGGTTCAGAATTTCCTCCAAGAATTAATGCAACCCTTTTCACTCAATTGAGGGCAAAATATACTTTCTCATAAGCAAAATCTTGGTCACAAATGGTTAAGCAAGCCCATCAAACTAATGAGAACGTACCAACAACAGTAAAATTCTATATTTGGACAAGTATTCTACGTTTGGAGATGTTTGTTTGGGAAGGTGATCTCAATGAGCTTGGTTTCAGGCTTAACTGGTATAAGAATCACCAAAACCCCAATAATTTGGGCTTTATTTGATAATACGCATGTGCACTCAATGAAAGAGGTAAGATTTGGAAAGGTATTTTAAGCTTTTTTCAAACCTTTGCCTTAGTGCACTTTCGGCAAAATTCCAATTTTAAGCAATGCAGGGCAGCTAAAAATGGAAGAAAATAATTCTGCAGATATCACTGAAACAACACTTTTCCTAAATATCATTTCTGCCCTTAAACACAGCTATGCCATCAAAAAGTATCTATGTTTTGCAGAAATCCTAACCCTAACCCTAGCTCTGGGATTGCAAGTTAGGGTTAGGGTTCAGAATTTCCTCCAAGAATTAATGCAACCCTTTTCACTCAATTGAGGGCAAAATGTACTTTCTCATAAGCAAAATCTTGGTCACAAATGGTTAAGCAAGCCCATCAAACTAATGAGAACGTACCAACAAGAGTAAAATTCTATATTTGGACAAGTATTCTACTTTTGGAGATGTTGTTTTGGAAGGTGATGTCAATGAGCTTGGTTTCAAGCTTAACTGGTGTAAGAATCACCAAAACCCCAAGAATCTGGGCTTTATTTGATAATATGCATGTGCACTCAATGCCAGAGGTAAGATTTTGACAGGTATTTTAAGCTTTTTTCAAACCTTTGCCTTAGTGCACTTTCGGCAAAATTCCAATTTTAAGCAATGCAGGGCAGCTAAAAATGGAAGAAAATAATTCTGCAGATATCACTGAAACAACAATTGTCCTAAATATCATTTCTGCCCTAAAACACAGCTATGCCATCAAAAAGTATCTATGTTTTGCAGAAATCCTAACCCTAACCCTAGCTCTGGGTTTGCAAGTTAGGGTTAGGGTTCAGAATTTCCTCCAAGAATTAATGCAACCCTTTTCACTCAATTGAGGGCAAAATATACTTTCTCATAAGCAAAATCTTGGTCACAAATGGTTAAGCAAGCCCATAAAACTAATGAGAACGTACCAACAAGAGTAAAATTCTATATTTGGACAAGTATTCTACTTTTGGAGATGTTGTTTTGGAAGGTGATCTCAATGAGCTTGGTTTCAAGCTTAACTGGTGTAAGAATCACCAAAACCCCAATAATCTGGGCTTTATTTGATAATATGCATGTGCACTCAATGAAAGAGGCAAGATTTTGAAAGGTATTTTAAGCTTTTTTCAAACCTTTGCCTTAGTGCATTTTAGGCACAATTCCAATTTTAAGCAATGCAGGGCAGCTAAAAATGGAAGAAAATAATTCTGCAGATATCACTGAAACAACACTTTTCCTAAATATCATTTCTGCCCTTAAACACAGCTATGCCATCAAAAAGTATCTATGTTTTGCAGAAATACTAACCCTAACCCTAGCTCTGGGTTTGCAAGTTAGGGTTAGGGTTCAGAATTTCCTCCAAGAATTAATGCAACCCTTTTCACTCAATTGAGGGCAAAATATACTTTCTCATAAGCAAAATCTTGGTCACAAATGGTTAAGCAAGCCCATCAAACTAATGAGAACGTACCAACAACAGTAAAATTCTATATTTGGACAAGTATTCTACTTTTGGAGATGTTTGTTTTGGAAGGTGATCTCAATGAGCTTGGTTTCAAGCTTAACTGGTGTAAGAATCACCAAAACCCCAAGAATCTGGGCTTTATTTGATAATATGCATGTGCACTCAATGAAAGAGGTAAGATTTTGAAAGGTATTTTAAGCTTTTTTCAAACATTTGCCTTAGTGCACTTTCGGCAAAATTCCAATTTTAAGCAATGCAGGGCAGCTAAAAATGGAAGAAAATAATTCTGCAGATATCACTGAAACAACAATTGTCCTAAATATCATTTCTGCCTTAAAACACAGCTATGCCATCAAAAAGTATCTATGTTTTGCAGAAATCCTAACCCTAACCCTAGCTCTGGGTTTGCAAGTTAGGGTTAGGGTTCAGAATTTCCTCCAAGAATTAATGCAACCCTTTTCACTCAATTGAGGGCAAAATATACTTTCCCATAAGCAAAATATTGGTCACAAATGGTTAAGCAAGCCCATCAAACTAATGAGAACGTACCAACAAGAGTAAAATTCTATATTTGGACAAGTATTCTACTTTTGGAGATGTTTGTTTTGGAAGGTGGTCTCAATGAGCTTGGTTTCAGGCTTAACTGGTGTAAGAATCACCAAAACCCCAAGAATCTGGGCTTTATTTGATAATATGCATGTGCACTCAATGCCAGAGGTAAGATTTTGACAGGTATTTTAAGCTTTTTTCAAACCTTTGCCTTAGTGCACTTTCGGCAAAATTCCAATTTTAAGCAATGCAGGGCAGCTAAAAATGGAAGAAAATAATTCTGCAGATATCACTGAAACAACAATTGTCCTAAATATCATTTCTGCCCTAAAACACAGCTATGCCATCAAAAAGTATCTATGTTTTGCAGAAATCCTAACCCTAACCCTAGCTCTGGGTTTGCAAGTTAGGGTTAGGGTTCAGAATTTCCTCCAAGAATTAATGCAACCCTTTTCACTCAATTGAGGGCAAAATATACTTTCTCATAAGCAAAATCTTGGTCACAAATGGTTAAGCAAGCCCATCAAACTAATGAGAACGTACCAACAACAGTAAAATTCTATATTTGGACAAGTATTCTACGTTTGGAGATGTTTGTTTGGGAAGGTGATCTCAATGAGCTTGGTTTCAGGCTTAACTGGTATAAGAATCACCAAAACCCCAATAATTTGGGCTTTATTTGATAATACGCATGTGCACTCAATGAAAGAGGTAAGATTTGGAAAGGTATTTTAAGCTTTTTTCAAACCTTTGCCTTAGTGCACTTTCGGCAAAATTCCAATTTTAAGCAATGCAGGGCAGCTAAAAATGGAAGAAAATAATTCTGCAGATATCACTGAAACAACACTTTTCCTAAATATCATTTCTGCCCTTAAACACAGCTATGCCATCAAAAAGTATCTATGTTTTGCAGAAATCCTAACCCTAACCCTAGCTCTGGGATTGCAAGTTAGGGTTAGGGTTCAGAATTTCCTCCAAGAATTAATGCAACCCTTTTCACTCAATTGAGGGCAAAATGTACTTTCTCATAAGCAAAATCTTGGTCACAAATGGTTAAGCAAGCCCATCAAACTAATGAGAACGTACAAACAACAGTAAAATTCTATATTTGGACAAGTATTCTACTTTTGGAGATGTTTGTTTGGGAAGGTGATCTCAATGAGCTTGGTTTCAGGCTTAACTGGTGTAAGAATCACCAAAACCCCAATAATCTGGGCTTTATTTGATAATATGCATGTGCACTCAATGAAAGAGGTAAGATTTTGAAAGGTATTTTAAGCTTTTTTCAAACCTTTGCCTTAGTGCATTTTAGGCACAATTCCAATTTTAAGCAATGCAGGGCAGCTAAAAATGGAAGAAAATAATTCTGCAGATATCACTGAAACAACACTTTTCCTAAATATCATTTCTGCCCTTTAACACAGCTATGCCATCAAAAAGTATCTATGTTTTGCAGAAATCCTAACCCTAACCCTAGCTCTGGGATTGCAAGTTAGGGTTAGGGTTCAGAATTTCCTCCAAGAATTAATGCAACCCTTTTCACTCAATTGAGGGCAAAATGTACTTTCTCATAAGCAAAATCTTGGTCACAAATGGTTAAGCAAGCCCATAAAACTAATGAGAACGTACCAACAAGAGTAAAATTCTATATTTGGACAAGTATTCAACTTTTGGAGATGTTTGTTTTGGAAGGTGATCTCAATGAGCTTGGTTTCAGGCTTAACTGGTGTAAGAATCACCAAAACCCCAAGAATCTGGGCATTATTTGATAATATGCATGTGCACTCAATGCCAGAGGTAAGATTTTGACAGGTATTTTAAGCTTTTTTCAAACCTTTGCCTTAGTGCACTTTCGGCAAAATTCCAATTTTAAGCAATGCAGGGCAGCTAAAAAAATGGAAGAAAATAATTCTGCAGATATCACTGAAACAACAATTGTCCTAAATATCATTTCTGCCCTTAAACACAGCTATGCCATCAAAAAGTATCTATGTTTTGCAGAAATCCTAACCCTAACCCTAGCTCTGGGTTTGCAAGTTAGGGTTAGGGTTCAGAATTTCCTCCAAGAATTAATGCAACCCTTTTCACTCAATTGAGGGCAAAATATACTTTCTCATAAGCAAAATCTTGGTCACAAATGGTTAAGCAAGCCCATCAAACTAATGAGAACGTACCAACAACAGTAAAATTCTATATTTGGACAAGTATTCTACGTTTGGAGATGTTGTTTTGGAAGGTGATGTCAATGAGCTTGGTTTCAAGCTTAACTGGTGTAAGAATCACCAAAACCCCAAGAATCTGGGCTTTATTTGATAATATGCATGTGCACTCAATGCCAGAGGTAAGATTTTGACAGGTATTTTAAGCTTTTTTCAAACCTTTGCCTTAGTGCACTTTCGGCAAAATTCCAATTTTAAGCAATGCAGGGCAGCTAAAAATGGAAGAAAATAATTCTGCAGATATCACTGAAACAACAATTGTCCTAAATATCATTTCTGCCCTAAAACACAGCTATGCCATCAAAAAGTATCTATGTTTTGCAGAAATCCTAACCCTAACCCTAGCTCTGGGTTTGCAAGTTAGGGTTAGGGTTCAGAATTTCCTCCAAGAATTAATGCAACCCTTTTCACTCAATTGAGGGCAAAATATACTTTCTCATAAGCAAAATCTTGGTCACAAATGGTTAAGCAAGCCCATAAAACTAATGAGAACGTACCAACAAGAGTAAAATTCTATATTTGGACAAGTATTCTACTTTTGGAGATGTTGTTTTGGAAGGTGATCTCAATGAGCTTGGTTTCAAGCTTAACTGGTGTAAGAATCACCAAAACCCCAATAATCTGGGCTTTATTTGATAATATGCATGTGCACTCAATGAAAGAAGCAAGATTTTGAAAGGTATTTTAAGCTTTTTTCAAACCTTTGCCTTAGTGCATTTTAGGCACAATTCCAATTTTAAGCAATGCAGGGCAGCTAAAAATGGAAGAAAATAATTCTGCAGATATCACTGAAACAACACTTTTCCTAAATATCATTTCTGCCCTTAAACACAGCTATGCCATCAAAAAGTATCTATGTTTTGCAGAAATACTAACCCTAACCCTAGCTCTGGGTTTGCAAGTTAGGGTTAGGGTTCAGAATTTCCTCCAAGAATTAATGCAACCCTTTTCACTCAATTGAGGGCAAAATATACTTTCCCATAAGCAAAATATTGGTCACAAATGGTTAAGCAAGCCCATCAAACTAATGAGAACGTACCAACAAGAGTAAAATTCTATATTTGGACAAGTATTCTACTTTTGGAGATGTTTGTTTTGGAAGGTGATCTCAATGAGCTTGGTTTCAGGCTTAACTGGTGTAAGAATCACCAAAACCCCAAGAATCTGGGCTTTATTTGATAATATGCATGTGCACTCAATGCCAGAGGTAAGATTTTGACAGGTATTTTAAGCTTTTTTCAAACCTTTGCCTTAGTGCACTTTCGGCAAAATTCCAATTTTAAGCAATGCAGGGCAGCTAAAAATGGAAGAAAATAATTCTGCAGATATCACTGAAACAACAATTGTCCTAAATATCATTTCTGCCCTAAAACACAGCTATGCCATCAAAAAGTATCTATGTTTTGCAGAAATCCTAACCCTAACCCTAGCTCTGGGTTTGCAAGTTAGGGTTAGGGTTCAGAATTTCCTCCAAGAATTAATGCAACCCTTTTCACTCAATTGAGGGCAAAATATACTTTCTCATAAGCAAAATCTTGGTCACAAATGGTTAAGCAAGCCCATCAAACTAATGAGAACGTACCAACAACAGTAAAATTCTATATTTGGACAAGTATTCTACGTTTGGAGATGTTTGTTTGGGAAGGTGATCTCAATGAGCTTGGTTTCAGGCTTAACTGGTATAAGAATCACCAAAACCCCAATAATTTGGGCTTTATTTGATAATACGCATGTGCACTCAATGAAAGAGGTAAGATTTGGAAAGGTATTTTAAGCTTTTTTCAAACCTTTGCCTTAGTGCACTTTCGGCAAAATTCCAATTTTAAGCAATGCAGGGCAGCTAAAAATGGAAGAAAATAATTCTGCAGATATCACTGAAACAACACTTTTCCTAAATATCATTTCTGCCCTTAAACACAGCTATGCCATCAAAAAGTATCTATGTTTTGCAGAAATCCTAACCCTAACCCTAGCTCTGGGATTGCAAGTTAGGGTTAGGGTTCAGAATTTCCTCCAAGAATTAATGCAACCCTTTTCACTCAATTGAGGGCAAAATGTACTTTCTCATAAGCAAAATCTTGGTCACAAATGGTTAAGCAAGCCCATCAAACTAATGAGAACGTACCAACAAGAGTAAAATTCTATATTTGGACAAGTATTCTACTTTTGGAGATGTTGTTTTGGAAGGTGATGTCAATGAGCTTGGTTTCAAGCTTAACTGGTGTAAGAATCACCAAAACCCCAAGAATCTGGGCTTTATTTGATAATATGCATGTGCACTCAATGCCAGAGGTAAGATTTTGACAGGTATTTTAAGCTTTTTTCAAACCTTTGCCTTAGTGCACTTTCGGCAAAATTCCAATTTTAAGCAATGCAGGGCAGCTAAAAATGGAAGAAAATAATTCTGCAGATATCACTGAAACAACAATTGTCCTAAATATCATTTCTGCCCTAAAACACAGCTATGCCATCAAAAAGTATCTATGTTTTGCAGAAATCCTAACCCTAACCCTAGCTCTGGGTTTGCAAGTTAGGGTTAGGGTTCAGAATTTCCTCCAAGAATTAATGCAACCCTTTTCACTCAATTGAGGGCAAAATATACTTTCTCATAAGCAAAATCTTGGTCACAAATGGTTAAGCAAGCCCATAAAACTAATGAGAACGTACCAACAAGAGTAAAATTCTATATTTGGACAAGTATTCTACTTTTGGACATGTTGTTTTGGAAGGTGATCTCAATGAGCTTGGTTTCAAGCTTAACTGGTGTAAGAATCACCAAAACCCCAATAATCTGGGCTTTATTTGATAATATGCATGTGCACTCAATGAAAGAGGCAAGATTTTGAAAGGTATTTTAAGCTTTTTTCAAACCTTTGCCTTAGTGCATTTTAGGCACAATTCCAATTTTAAGCAATGCAGGGCAGCTAAAAATGGAAGAAAATAATTCTGCAGATATCACTGAAACAACACTTTTCCTAAATATCATTTCTGCCCTTAAACACAGCTATGCCATCAAAAAGTATCTATGTTTTGCAGAAATCCTAACCCTAACCCTAGCTCTGGGTTTGCAAGTTAGGGTTAGGGTTCAGAATTTCCTCCAAGAATTAATGCAACCCTTTTCACTCAATTGAGGGCAAAATATACTTTCCCATAAGCAAAATATTGGTCACAAATGGTTAAGCAAGCCCATCAAACTAATGAGAACGTACCAACAACAGTAAAATTCTATATTTGGACAAGTATTCTACTTTTGGAGATGTTTGTTTTGGAAGGTGATCTCAATGAGCTTGGTTTCAAGCTTAACTGGTGTAAGAATCACCAAAACCCCAAGAATCTGGGCTTTATTTGATAATATGCATGTGCACTCAATGAAAGAGGTAGGATTTTGAAAGGTATTTTAAGCTTTTTTCAAACATTTGCCTTAGTGCACTTTCGGCAAAATTCCAAATTTAAGCAATGCAGGGCAGCTAAAAATGGAAGAAAATAATTCTGCAGATATCACTGAAACAACAATTGTCCTAAATATCATTTCTGCCCTAAAACACAGCTATGCCATCAAAAAGTATCTATGTTTTGCAGAAATCCTAACCCTAACCCTAGCTCTGGGTTTGCAAGTTAGGGTTAGGGTTCACAATTTCCTCCAAGAATTAATGCAACCCTTTTCACTCAATTGAGGGCAAAATATACTTTCCCATAAGCAAAATATTGGTCACAAATGGTTAAGCAAGCCCATCAAACTAATGAGAACGTACCAACAAGAGTAAAATTCTATATTTGGACAAGTATTCTACTTTTGGAGATGTTTGTTTTGGAAGGTGATCTCAATGAGCTTGGTTTCAGGCTTAACTGGTGTAAGAATCACCAAAACCCCAAGAATCTGGGCTTTATTTGATAATATGCATGTGCACTCAATGCCAGAGGTAAGATTTTGACAGGTATTTTAAGCTTTTTTCAAACCTTTGCCTTAGTGCACTTTCGGCAAAATTCCAATTTTTAGCAATGCAGGGCAGCTAAAAATGGAAGAAAATAATTCTGCAGATATCACTGAAACAACAATTGTCCTAAATATCATTTCTGCCCTAAAACACAGCTATGCCATCAAAAAGTATCTATGTTTTGCAGAAATCCTAACCCTAACCCTAGCTCTGGGTTTGCAAGTTAGGGTTAGGGTTCAGAATTTCCTCCAAGAATTAATGCAACCCTTTTCACTCAATTGAGGGCAAAATATACTTTCTCATAAGCAAAATCTTGGTCACAAATGGTTAAGCAAGCCCATCAAACTAATGAGAACGTACAAACAACAGTAAAATTCTATATTTGGACAAGTATTCTACTTTTGGAGATGTTTGTTTGGGAAGGTGATCTCAATGAGCTTGGTTTCAGGCTTAACTGGTGTAAGAATCACCAAAACCCCAATAATCTGGGCTTTATTTGATAATATGCATGTGCACTCAATGAAAGAGGTAAGATTTTGAAAGGTATTTTAAGCTTTTTTCAAACCTTTGCCTTAGTGCATTTTAGGCACAATTCCAATTTTAAGCAATGCAGGGCAGCTAAAAATGGAAGAAAATAATTCTGCAGATATCACTGAAACAACACTTTTCCTAAATATCATTTCTGCCCTTTAACACAGCTATGCCATCAAAAAGTATCTATGTTTTGCAGAAATCCTAACCCTAACCCTAGCTCTGGGATTGCAAGTTAGGGTTAGGGTTCAGAATTTCCTCCAAGAATTAATGCAACCCTTTTCACTCAATTGAGGGCAAAATGTACTTTCTCATAAGCAAAATCTTGGTCACAAATGGTTAAGCAAGCCCATCAAACTAATGAGAACGTACCAACAAGAGTAAAATTCTATATTTGGACAAGTATTCTACTTTTGGAGATGTTTGTTTTGGAAGGTGATCTCAATGAGCTTGGTTTCAGGCTTAACTGGTGTAAGAATCACCAAAACCCCAAGAATCTGGGCTTTATTTGATAATATGCATGTGCACTCAATGCCAGAGGTAAGATTTTGACAGGTATTTTAAGCTTTTTTCAAACCTTTGCCTTAGTGCACTTTCGGCAAAATTCCAATTTTAAGCAATGCAGGGCAGCTAAAAATGGAAGAAAATAATTCTGCAGATATCACTGAAACAACACTTTTCCTAAATATCATTTCTGCCCTTAAACACAGCTATGCCATCAAAAAGTATCTATGTTTTGCAGAAATACTAACCCTAACCCTAGCTCTGGGTTTGCAAGTTAGGGTTAGGGTTCAGAATTTCCTCCAAGAATTAATGCAACCCTTTTCACTCAATTGAGGGCAAAATATACTTTCCCATAAGCAAAATATTGGTCACAAATGGTTAAGCAAGCCCATCAAACTAATGAGAACGTACCAACAACAGTAAAATTCTATATTTGGACAAGTATTCTACTTTTGGAGATGTTTGTTTTGGAAGGTGATCTCAATGAGCTTGGTTTCAGGCTTAACTGGTGTAAGAATCACCAAAACCCCAAGAATCTGGGCTTTATTTGATAATATGCATTGGCACTCAATGCCAGAGGTAAGATTTTGACAGGTATTTTAAGCTTTTTTCAAACCTTTGCCTTAGTGCACTTTCGGCAAAATTCCAATTTTAAGCAATGCAGGGCAGCTAAAAATGGAAGAAAATAATTCTGCAGATATCACTGAAACAACAATTGTCTTAAATATTATTTCTGCCCTAAAACACAGCTATGCCATCAAAAAGTATCTATGTTTTGCAGAAATCCTAACCCTAACCCTAGCTCTGGGTTTGCAAGTTAGGGTTAGGGTTCAGAATTTCCTCCAAGAATTAATGCAACCCTTTTCACTCAATTGAGGGCAAAATATACTTTCCCATAAGCAAAATATTGGTCACAAATGGTTAAGCAAGCCCATCAAACTAATGAGAACGTACCAAAAACAGTAAAATTCTATATTTGGACAAGTATTCTACTTTTGGAGATGTTTGTTTTGGAAGGTGATCTCAATGAGCTTGGTTTCAGGCTTAACTGGTGTAAGAATCACCAAAACCCCAAGAATCTGGGCTTTATTTGATAATATGCATGTGCACTCAATGCCAGAGGTAAGATTTTGACAGGTATTTTAAGCTTTTTTCAAACCTTTGCCTTAGTGCACTTTCGGCAAAATTCCAATTTTAAGCAATGCAGGGCAGCTAAAAATGGAAGAAAATAATTCTGCAGATATCACTGAAACAACAATTGTCCTAAATATCATTTCTGCCCTAAAACACAGCTATGCCATCAAAAAGTATCTATGTTTTGCAGAAATCCTAACCCTAACCCTAGCTCTGGGTTTGCAAGTTAGGGTTAGGGTTCAGAATTTCCTCCAAGAATTAATGCAACCCTTTTCACTCAATTGAGGGCAAAATATACTTTCTCATAAGCAAAATCTTGGTCACAAATGGTTAAGCAAGCCCATCAAACTAATGAGAACGTACCAACAACAGTAAAATTCTATATTTGGACAAGTATTCTACGTTTGGAGATGTTTGTTTGGGAAGGTGATCTCAATGAGCTTGGTTTCAGGCTTAACTGGTATAAGAATCACCAAAACCCCAATAATTTGGGCTTTATTTGATAATACGCATGTGCACTCAATGAAAGAGGTAAGATTTGGAAAGGTATTTTAAGCTTTTTTCAAACCTTTGCCTTAGTGCACTTTCGGCAAAATTCCAATTTTAAGCAATGCAGGGCAGCTAAAAATGGAAGAAAATAATTCTGCAGATATCACTGAAACAACACTTTTCCTAAATATCATTTCTGCCCTTAAACACAGCTATGCCATCAAAAAGTATCTATGTTTTGCAGAAATCCTAACCCTAACCCTAGCTCTGGGATTGCAAGTTAGGGTTAGGGTTCAGAATTTCCTCCAAGAATTAATGCAACCCTTTTCACTCAATTGAGGGCAAAATGTACTTTCTCATAAGCAAAATCTTGGTCACAAATGGTTAAGCAAGCCCATCAAACTAATGAGAACGTACCAACAAGAGTAAAATTCTATATTTGGACAAGTATTCTACTTTTGGAGATGTTGTTTTGGAAGGTGATGTCAATGAGCTTGGTTTCAAGCTTAACTGGTGTAAGAATCACCAAAACCCCAAGAATCTGGGCTTTATTTGATAATATGCATGTGCACTCAATGCCAGAGGTAAGATTTTGACAGGTATTTTAAGCTTTTTTCAAACCTTTGCCTTAGTGCACTTTCGGCAAAATTCCAATTTTAAGCAATGCAGGGCAGCTAAAAATGGAAGAAAATAATTCTGCAGATATCACTGAAACAACAATTGTCCTAAATATCATTTCTGCCCTAAAACACAGCTATGCCATCAAAAAGTATCTATGTTTTGCAGAAATCCTAACCCTAACCCTAGCTCTGGGTTTGCAAGTTAGGGTTAGGGTTCAGAATTTCCTCCAAGAATTAATGCAACCCTTTTCACTCAATTGAGGGCAAAATATACTTTCTCATAAGCAAAATCTTGGTCACAAATGGTTAAGCAAGCCCATAAAACTAATGAGAACGTACCAACAAGAGTAAAATTCTATATTTGGACAAGTATTCTACTTTTGGACATGTTGTTTTGGAAGGTGATCTCAATGAGCTTGGTTTCAAGCTTAACTGGTGTAAGAATCACCAAAACCCCAATAATCTGGGCTTTATTTGATAATATGCATGTGCACTCAATGAAAGAGGCAAGATTTTGAAAGGTATTTTAAGCTTTTTTCAAACCTTTGCCTTAGTGCATTTTAGGCACAATTCCAATTTTAAGCAATGCAGGGCAGCTAAAAATGGAAGAAAATAATTCTGCAGATATCACTGAAACAACACTTTTCCTAAATATCATTTCTGCCCTTAAACACAGCTATGCCATCAAAAAGTATCTATGTTTTGCAGAAATCCTAACCCTAACCCTAGCTCTGGGTTTGCAAGTTAGGGTTAGGGTTCAGAATTTCCTCCAAGAATTAATGCAACCCTTTTCACTCAATTGAGGGCAAAATATACTTTCCCATAAGCAAAATATTGGTCACAAATGGTTAAGCAAGCCCATCAAACTAATGAGAACGTACCAACAACAGTAAAATTCTATATTTGGACAAGTATTCTACTTTTGGAGATGTTTGTTTTGGAAGGTGATCTCAATGAGCTTGGTTTCAAGCTTAACTGGTGTAAGAATCACCAAAACCCCAAGAATCTGGGCTTTATTTGATAATATGCATGTGCACTCAATGAAAGAGGTAAGATTTTGAAAGATATTTTAAGCTTTTTTCAAACATTTGCCTTAGTGCACTTTCGGCAAAATTCCAAATTTAAGCAATGCAGGGCAGCTAAAAATGGAAGAAAATAATTCTGCAGATATCACTGAAACAACAATTGTCCTAAATATCATTTCTGCCCTAAAACACAGCTATGCCATCAAAAAGTATCTATGTTTTGCAGAAATCCTAACCCTAACCCTAGCTCTGGGTTTGCAAGTTAGGGTTAGGGTTCACAATTTCCTCCAAGAATTAATGCAACCCTTTTCACTCAATTGAGGGCAAAATATACTTTCCCATAAGCAAAATATTGGTCACAAATGGTTAAGCAAGCCCATCAAACTAATGAGAACGTACCAACAAGAGTAAAATTCTATATTTGGACAAGTATTCTACTTTTGGAGATGTTTGTTTTGGAAGGTGATCTCAATGAGCTTGGTTTCAGGCTTAACTGGTGTAAGAATCACCAAAACCCCAAGAATCTGGGCTTTATTTGATAATATGCATGTGCACTCAATGCCAGAGGTAAGATTTTGACAGGTATTTTAAGCTTTTTTCAAACCTTTGCCTTAGTGCACTTTCGGCAAAATTCCAATTTTTAGCAATGCAGGGCAGCTAAAAATGGAAGAAAATAATTCTGCAGATATCACTGAAACAACAATTGTCCTAAATATCATTTCTGCCCTAAAACACAGCTATGCCATCAAAAAGTATCTATGTTTTGCAGAAATCCTAACCCTAACCCTAGCTCTGGGTTTGCAAGTTAGGGTTAGGGTTCAGAATTTCCTCCAAGAATTAATGCAACCCTTTTCACTCAATTGAGGGCAAAATATACTTTCTCATAAGCAAAATCTTGGTCACAAATGGTTAAGCAAGCCCATCAAACTAATGAGAACGTACAAACAACAGTAAAATTCTATATTTGGACAAGTATTCTACTTTTGGAGATGTTTGTTTGGGAAGGTGATCTCAATGAGCTTGGTTTCAGGCTTAACTGGTGTAAGAATCACCAAAACCCCAATAATCTGGGCTTTATTTGATAATATGCATGTGCACTCAATGAAAGAGGTAAGATTTTGAAAGGTATTTTAAGCTTTTTTCAAACCTTTGCCTTAGTGCATTTTAGGCACAATTCCAATTTTAAGCAATGCAGGGCAGCTAAAAATGGAAGAAAATAATTCTGCAGATATCACTGAAACAACACTTTTCCTAAATATCATTTCTGCCCTTTAACACAGCTATGCCATCAAAAAGTATCTATGTTTTGCAGAAATCCTAACCCTAACCCTAGCTCTGGGATTGCAAGTTAGGGTTAGGGTTCAGAATTTCCTCCAAGAATTAATGCAACCCTTTTCACTCAATTGAGGGCAAAATGTACTTTCTCATAAGCAAAATCTTGGTCACAAATGGTTAAGCAAGCCCATCAAAATAATGAGAACGTACCAACAAGAGTAAAATTCTATATTTGGACAAGTATTCTACTTTTGGAGATGTTTGTTTTGGAAGGTGATCTCAATGAGCTTGGTTTCAGGCTTAACTGGTGTAAGAATCACCAAAACCCCAAGAATCTGGGCTTTATTTGATAATATGCATGTGCACTCAATGCCAGAGGTAAGATTTTGACAGGTATTTTAAGCTTTTTTCAAACCTTTGCCTTAGTGCACTTTCGGCAAAATTCCAATTTTAAGCAATGCAGGGCAGCTAAAAATGGAAGAAAATAATTCTGCAGATATCACTGAAACAACACTTTTCCTAAATATCATTTCTGCCCTTAAACACAGCTATGCCATCAAAAAGTATCTATGTTTTGCAGAAATACTAACCCTAACCCTAGCTCTGGGTTTGCAAGTTAGGGTTAGGGTTCAGAATTTCCTCCAAGAATTAATGCAACCCTTTTCACTCAATTGAGGGCAAAATATACTTTCCCATAAGCAAAATATTGGTCACAAATGGTTAAGCAAGCCCATCAAACTAATGAGAACGTACCAACAACAGTAAAATTCTATATTTGGACAAGTATTCTACTTTTGGAGATGTTTGTTTTGGAAGGTGATCTCAATGAGCTTGGTTTCAGGCTTAACTGGTGTAAGAATCACCAAAACCCCAAGAATCTGGGCTTTATTTGATAATATGCATTGGCACTCAATGCCAGAGGTAAGATTTTGACAGGTATTTTAAGCTTTTTTCAAACCTTTGCCTTAGTGCACTTTCGGCAAAATTCCAATTTTAAGCAATGCAGGGCAGCTAAAAATGGAAGAAAATAATTCTGCAGATATCACTGAAACAACAATTGTCTTAAATATTATTTCTGCCCTAAAACACAGCTATGCCATCAAAAAGTATCTATGTTTTGCAGAAATCCTAACCCTAACCCTAGCTCTGGGTTTGCAAGTTAGGGTTAGGGTTCAGAATTTCCTCCAAGAATTAATGCAACCCTTTTCACTCAATTGAGGGCAAAATATACTTTCCCATAAGCAAAATATTGGTCACAAATGGTTAAGCAAGCCCATCAAACTAATGAGAACGTACCAAAAACAGTAAAATTCTATATTTGGACAAGTATTCTACTTTTGGAGATGTTTGTTTTGGAAGGTGATCTCAATGAGCTTGGTTTCAGGCTTAACTGGTGTAAGAATCACCAAAACCCCAAGAATCTGGGCTTTATTTGATAATATGCATGTGCACTCAATGCCAGAGGTAAGATTTTGACAGGTATTTTAAGCTTTTTTCAAACCTTTGCCTTAGTGCACTTTCGGCAAAATTCCAATTTTAAGCAATGCAGGGCAGCTAAAAATGGAAGAAAATAATTCTGCAGATATCACTGAAACAACAATTGTCCTAAATATCATTTCTGCCCTAAAACACAGCTATGCCATCAAAAAGTATCTATGTTTTGCAGAAATCCTAACCCTAACCCTAGCTCTGGGTTTGCAAGTTAGGGTTAGGGTTCAGAATTTCCTCCAAGAATTAATGCAACCCTTTTCACTCAATTGAGGGCAAAATATACTTTCTCATAAGCAAAATCTTGGTCACAAATGGTTAAGCAAGCCCATCAAACTAATGAGAACGTACCAACAACAGTAAAATTCTATATTTGGACAAGTATTCTACGTTTGGAGATGTTTGTTTGGGAAGGTGATCTCAATGAGCTTGGTTTCAGGCTTAACTGGTGTAAGAATCACCAAAACCCCAAGAATCTGGGCATTATTTGATAATATGCATGTGCACTCAATGCCAGAGGTAAGATTTTGACAGGTATTTTAAGCTTTTTTCAAACCTTTGCCTTAGTGCACTTTCGGCAAAATTCCAATTTTAAGCAATGCAGGGCAGCTAAAAAAATGGAAGAAAATAATTCTGCAGATATCACTGAAACAACAATTGTCCTAAATATCATTTCTGCCCTTAAACACAGCTATGCCATCAAAAAGTATCTATGTTTTGCAGAAATCCTAACCCTAACCCTAGCTCTGGGTTTGCAAGTTAGGGTTAGGGTTCAGAATTTCCTCCAAGAATTAATGCAACCCTTTTCACTCAATTGAGGGCAAAATATACTTTCTCATAAGCAAAATCTTAGTCACAAATGGTTAAGCAAGCTCATCAAACTAATGAGAACGTACCAACAACAGTAAAATTCTATATTTGGACAAGTATTCTACGTTTGGAGATGTTGTTTTGGAAGGTGATGTCAATGAGCTTGGTTTCAAGCTTAACTGGTGTAAGAATCACCAAAACCCCAAGAATCTGGGCTTTATTTGATAATATGCATGTGCACTCAATGCCAGAGGTAAGATTTTGACAGGTATTTTAAGCTTTTTTCAAACCTTTGCCTTAGTGCACTTTCGGCAAAATTCCAATTTTAAGCAATGCAGGGCAGCTAAAAATGGAAGAAAATAATTCTGCAGATATCACTGAAACAACAATTGTCCTAAATATCATTTCTGCCCTAAAACACAGCTATGCCATCAAAAAGTATCTATGTTTTGCAGAAATCCTAACCCTAACCCTAGCTCTGGGTTTGCAAGTTAGGGTTAGGGTTCAGAATTTCCTCCAAGAATTAATGCAACCCTTTTCACTCAATTGAGGGCAAAATATACTTTCTCATAAGCAAAATCTTGGTCACAAATGGTTAAGCAAGCCCATAAAACTAATGAGAACGTACCAACAAGAGTAAAATTCTATATTTGGACAAGTATTCTACTTTTGGAGATGTTGTTTTGGAAGGTGATCTCAATGAGCTTGGTTTCAAGCTTAACTGGTGTAAGAATCACCAAAACCCCAATAATCTGGGCTTTATTTGATAATATGCATGTGCACTCAATGAAAGAAGCAAGATTTTGAAAGGTATTTTAAGCTTTTTTCAAACCTTTGCCTTAGTGCATTTTAGGCACAATTCCAATTTTAAGCAATGCAGGGCAGCTAAAAATGGAAGAAAATAATTCTGCAGATATCACTGAAACAACACTTTTCCTAAATATCATTTCTGCCCTTAAACACAGCTATGCCATCAAAAAGTATCTATGTTTTGCAGAAATACTAACCCTAACCCTAGCTCTGGGTTTGCAAGTTAGGGTTAGGGTTCAGAATTTCCTCCAAGAATTAATGCAACCCTTTTCACTCAATTGAGGGCAAAATATACTTTCCCATAAGCAAAATATTGGTCACAAATGGTTAAGCAAGCCCATCAAACTAATGAGAACGTACCAACAAGAGTAAAATTCTATATTTGGACAAGTATTCTACTTTTGGAGATGTTTGTTTTGGAAGGTGATCTCAATGAGCTTGGTTTCAGGCTTAACTGGTGTAAGAATCACCAAAACCCCAAGAATCTGGGCTTTATTTGATAATATGCATGTGCACTCAATGCCAGAGGTAAGATTTTGACAGGTATTTTAAGCTTTTTTCAAACCTTTGCCTTAGTGCACTTTCGGCAAAATTCCAATTTTAAGCAATGCAGGGCAGCTAAAAATGGAAGAAAATAATTCTGCAGATATCACTGAAACAACACTTTTCCTAAATATCATTTCTGCCCTTAAACACAGCTATGCCATCAAAAAGTATCTATGTTTTGCAGAAATCCTAACCCTAACCCTAGCTCTGGGATTGCAAGTTAGGGTTAGGGTTCAGAATTTCCTCCAAGAATTAATGCAACCCTTTTCACTCAATTGAGGGCAAAATGTACTTTCTCATAAGCAAAATCTTGGTCACAAATGGTTAAGCAAGCCCATCAAACTAATGAGAACGTACCAACAAGAGTAAAATTCTATATTTGGACAAGTATTCTACTTTTGGAGATGTTGTTTTGGAAGGTGATGTCAATGAGCTTGGTTTCAAGCTTAACTGGTGTAAGAATCACCAAAACCCCAAGAATCTGGGCTTTATTTGATAATATGCATGTGCACTCAATGCCAGAGGTAAGATTTTGACAGGTATTTTAAGCTTTTTTCAAACCTTTGCCTTAGTGCACTTTCGGCAAAATTCCAATTTTAAGCAATGCAGGGCAGCTCAAAATGGAAGAAAATAATTCTGCAGATATCACTGAAACAACAATTGTCCTAAATATCATTTCTGCCCTTAAACACAGCTATGCCATCAAAAAGTATCTATGTTTTGCAGAAATCCTAACCCTAACCCTAGCTCTGGGATTGCAAGTTAGGGTTAGGGTTCAGAATTTCCTCCAAGAATTAATGCAACCCTTTTCACTCAATTGAGGGCAAAATATACTTTCTCATAAGCAAAATCTTGGTCACAAATGGTTAAGCAAGCCCATCAAACTAATGAGAACGTACAAACAACAGTAAAATTCTATATTTGGACAAGTATTCTACTTTTGGAGATGTTTGTTTGGGAAGGTGATCTCAATGAGCTTGGTTTCAGGCTTAACTGGTGTAAGAATCACCAAAACCCCAATAATCTGGGCTTTATTTGATAATATGCATGTGCACTCAATGAAAGAGGTAAGATTTTGAAAGGTATTTTAAGCTTTTTTCAAACCTTTGCCTTAGTGCATTTTAGGCACAATTCCAATTTTAAGCAATGCAGGGCAGCTAAAAATGGAAGAAAATAATTCTGCAGATATCACTGAAACAACACTTTTCCTAAATATCATTTCTGCCCTTTAACACAGCTATGCCATCAAAAAGTATCTATGTTTTGCAGAAATCCTAACCCTAACCCTAGCTCTGGGATTGCAAGTTAGGGTTAGGGTTCAGAATTTCCTCCAAGAATTAATGCAACCCTTTTCACTCAATTGAGGGCAAAATGTACTTTCTCATAAGCAAAATCTTGGTCACAAATGGTTAAGCAAGCCCATAAAACTAATGAGAACGTACCAACAAGAGTAAAATTCTATATTTGGACAAGTATTCAACTTTTGGAGATGTTTGTTTTGGAAGGTGATCTCAATGAGCTTGGTTTCAGGCTTAACTGGTGTAAGAATCACCAAAACCCCAAGAATCTGGGCATTATTTGATAATATGCATGTGCACTCAATGCCAGAGGTAAGATTTTGACAGGTATTTTAAGCTTTTTTCAAACCTTTGCCTTAGTGCACTTTCGGCAAAATTCCAATTTTAAGCAATGCAGGGCAGCTAAAAAAATGGAAGAAAATAATTCTGCAGATATCACTGAAACAACAATTGTCCTAAATATCATTTCTGCCCTTAAACACAGCTATGCCATCAAAAAGTATCTATGTTTTGCAGAAATCCTAACCCTAACCCTAGCTCTGGGTTTGCAAGTTAGGGTTAGGGTTCAGAATTTCCTCCAAGAATTAATGCAACCCTTTTCACTCAATTGAGGGCAAAATATACTTTCTCATAAGCAAAATCTTGGTCACAAATGGTTAAGCAAGCCCATCAAACTAATGAGAACGTACCAACAACAGTAAAATTCTATATTTGGACAAGTATTCTACGTTTGGAGATGTTGTTTTGGAAGGTGATGTCAATGAGCTTGGTTTCAAGCTTAACTGGTGTAAGAATCACCAAAACCCCAAGAATCTGGGCTTTATTTGATAATATGCATGTGCACTCAATGCCAGAGGTAAGATTTTGACAGGTATTTTAAGCTTTTTTCAAACCTTTGCCTTAGTGCACTTTCGGCAAAATTCCAATTTTAAGCAATGCAGGGCAGCTAAAAATGGAAGAAAATAATTCTGCAGATATCACTGAAACAACAATTGTCCTAAATATCATTTCTGCCCTAAAACACAGCTATGCCATCAAAAAGTATCTATGTTTTGCAGAAATCCTAACCCTAACCCTAGCTCTGGGTTTGCAAGTTAGGGTTAGGGTTCAGAATTTCCTCCAAGAATTAATGCAACCCTTTTCACTCAATTGAGGGCAAAATATACTTTCTCATAAGCAAAATCTTGGTCACAAATGGTTAAGCAAGCCCATAAAACTAATGAGAACGTACCAACAAGAGTAAAATTCTATATTTGGACAAGTATTCTACTTTTGGAGATGTTGTTTTGGAAGGTGATCTCAATGAGCTTGGTTTCAAGCTTAACTGGTGTAAGAATCACCAAAACCCCAATAATCTGGGCTTTATTTGATAATATGCATGTGCACTCAATGAAAGAAGCAAGATTTTGAAAGGTATTTTAAGCTTTTTTCAAACCTTTGCCTTAGTGCATTTTAGGCACAATTCCAATTTTAAGCAATGCAGGGCAGCTAAAAATGGAAGAAAATAATTCTGCAGATATCACTGAAACAACACTTTTCCTAAATATCATTTCTGCCCTTAAACACAGCTATGCCATCAAAAAGTATCTATGTTTTGCAGAAATACTAACCCTAACCCTAGCTCTGGGTTTGCAAGTTAGGGTTAGGGTTCAGAATTTCCTCCAAGAATTAATGCAACCCTTTTCACTCAATTGAGGGCAAAATATACTTTCCCATAAGCAAAATATTGGTCACAAATGGTTAAGCAAGCCCATCAAACTAATGAGAACGTACCAACAAGAGTAAAATTCTATATTTGGACAAGTATTCTACTTTTGGAGATGTTTGTTTTGGAAGGTGATCTCAATGAGCTTGGTTTCAGGCTTAACTGGTGTAAGAATCACCAAAACCCCAAGAATCTGGGCTTTATTTGATAATATGCATGTGCACTCAATGCCAGAGGTAAGATTTTGACAGGTATTTTAAGCTTTTTTCAAACCTTTGCCTTAGTGCACTTTCGGCAAAATTCCAATTTTAAGCAATGCAGGGCAGCTAAAAATGGAAGAAAATAATTCTGCAGATATCACTGAAACAACAATTGTCCTAAATATCATTTCTGCCCTAAAACACAGCTATGCCATCAAAAAGTATCTATGTTTTGCAGAAATCCTAACCCTAACCCTAGCTCTGGGTTTGCAAGTTAGGGTTAGGGTTCAGAATTTCCTCCAAGAATTAATGCAACCCTTTTCACTCAATTGAGGGCAAAATATACTTTCTCATAAGCAAAATCTTGGTCACAAATGGTTAAGCAAGCCCATCAAACTAATGAGAACGTACCAACAACAGTAAAATTCTATATTTGGACAAGTATTCTACGTTTGGAGATGTTTGTTTGGGAAGGTGATCTCAATGAGCTTGGTTTCAGGCTTAACTGGTATAAGAATCACCAAAACCCCAATAATTTGGGCTTTATTTGATAATACGCATGTGCACTCAATGAAAGAGGTAAGATTTGGAAAGGTATTTTAAGCTTTTTTCAAACCTTTGCCTTAGTGCACTTTCGGCAAAATTCCAATTTTAAGCAATGCAGGGCAGCTAAAAATGGAAGAAAATAATTCTGCAGATATCACTGAAACAACACTTTTCCTAAATATCATTTCTGCCCTTAAACACAGCTATGCCATCAAAAAGTATCTATGTTTTGCAGAAATCCTAACCCTAACCCTAGCTCTGGGATTGCAAGTTAGGGTTAGGGTTCAGAATTTCCTCCAAGAATTAATGCAACCCTTTTCACTCAATTGAGGGCAAAATGTACTTTCTCATAAGCAAAATCTTGGTCACAAATGGTTAAGCAAGCCCATCAAACTAATGAGAACGTACCAACAAGAGTAAAATTCTATATTTGGACAAGTATTCTACTTTTGGAGATGTTGTTTTGGAAGGTGATGTCAATGAGCTTGGTTTCAAGCTTAACTGGTGTAAGAATCACCAAAACCCCAAGAATCTGGGCTTTATTTGATAATATGCATGTGCACTCAATGCCAGAGGTAAGATTTTGACAGGTATTTTAAGCTTTTTTCAAACCTTTGCCTTAGTGCACTTTCGGCAAAATTCCAATTTTAAGCAATGCAGGGCAGCTAAAAATGGAAGAAAATAATTCTGCAGATATCACTGAAACAACAATTGTCCTAAATATCATTTCTGCCCTAAAACACAGCTATGCCATCAAAAAGTATCTATGTTTTGCAGAAATCCTAACCCTAACCCTAGCTCTGGGTTTGCAAGTTAGGGTTAGGGTTCAGAATTTCCTCCAAGAATTAATGCAACCCTTTTCACTCAATTGAGGGCAAAATATACTTTCTCATAAGCAAAATCTTGGTCACAAATGGTTAAGCAAGCCCATAAAACTAATGAGAACGTACCAACAAGAGTAAAATTCTATATTTGGACAAGTATTCTACTTTTGGACATGTTGTTTTGGAAGGTGATCTCAATGAGCTTGGTTTCAAGCTTAACTGGTGTAAGAATCACCAAAACCCCAATAATCTGGGCTTTATTTGATAATATGCATGTGCACTCAATGAAAGAGGCAAGATTTTGAAAGGTATTTTAAGCTTTTTTCAAACCTTTGCCTTAGTGCATTTTAGGCACAATTCCAATTTTAAGCAATGCAGGGCAGCTAAAAATGGAAGAAAATAATTCTGCAGATATCACTGAAACAACACTTTTCCTAAATATCATTTCTGCCCTTAAACACAGCTATGCCATCAAAAAGTATCTATGTTTTGCAGAAATACTAACCCTAACCCTAGCTCTGGGTTTGCAAGTTAGGGTTAGGGTTCAGAATTTCCTCCAAGAATTAATGCAACCCTTTTCACTCAATTGAGGGCAAAATATACTTTCTCATAAGCAAAATCTTGGTCACAAATGGTTAAGCAAGCCCATCAAACTAATGAGAACGTACCAACAACAGTAAAATTCTATATTTGGACAAGTATATTACTTTTGGAGATGTTTGTTTTGGAAGGTGATCTCAATGAGCTTGGTTTCAAGCTTAACTGGTGTAAGAATCACCAAAACCCCAAGAATCTGGGCTTTATTTGATAATATGCATGTGCACTCAATGAAAGAGGTAAGATTTTGAAAGGTATTTTAAGCTTTTTTCAAACATTTGCCTTAGTGCACTTTCGGCAAAATTCCAATTTTAAGCAATGCAGGGCAGCTAAAAATGGAAGAAAATAATTCTGCAGATATCACTGAAACAACAATTGTCCTAAATATCATTTCTGCCTTAAAACACAGCTATGCCATCAAAAAGTATCTATGTTTTGCAGAAATCCTAACCCTAACCCTAGCTCTGGGTTTGCAAGTTAGGGTTAGGGTTCAGAATTTCCTCCAAGAATTAATGCAACCCTTTTCACTCAATTGAGGGCAAAATATACTTTCCCATAAGCAAAATATTGGTCACAAATGGTTAAGCAAGCCCATCAAACTAATGAGAACGTACCAACAACAGTAAAATTCTATATTTGGACAAGTATTCTACTTTTGGAGATGTTTGTTTTGGAAGGTGGTCTCAATGAGCTTGGTTTCAGGCTTAACTGGTGTAAGAATCACCAAAACCCCAAGAATCTGGGCTTTATTTGATAATATGCATGTGCACTCAATGCCAGAGGTAAGATTTTGACAGGTATTTTAAGCTTTTTTCAAACCTTTGCCTTAGTGCACTTTCGGCAAAATTCCAATTTTAAGCAATGCAGGGCAGCTAAAAATGGAAGAAAATAATTCTGCAGATATCACTGAAACAACAATTGTCTTAAATATTATTTCTGCCATAAAACACAGCTATGCCATCAAAAAGTATCTATGTTTTGCAGAAATCCTAACCCTAACCCTAGCTCTGGGTTTGCAAGTTAGGGTTAGGGTTCAGAATTTCCTCCAAGAATTAATGCAACCCTTTTCACTCAATTGAGGGCAAAATATACTTTCTCATAAGCAAAATCTTGGTCACAAATGGTTAAGCAAGCCCATAAAACTAATGAGAACGTACCAACAAGAGTAAAATTCTATATTTGGACAAGTATTCTACTTTTGGAGATGTTGTTTTGGAAGGTGATCTCAATGAGCTTGGTTTCAAGTTAACTGGGGTTAGAATCACCAAAACCCCAAGAATCTGGGCTTTATTTGATAATATGCATGTGCACTCAATGAAAGAGGTAAGATTTTGAAAGGTATTTTAAGCTTTTTTCAAACCTTTGCCTTAGTGCATTTTAGGCACAATTCCAATTTTAAGCAATGCAGGGCAGCTAAAAATGGAAGAAAATAATTCTGCAGATATCACTGAAACAACACTTTTCCTAAATATCATTTCTGCCCTTAAACACAGCTATGCCATCAAAAAGTATCTATGTTTTGCAGAAATACTAACCCTAACCCTAGCTCTGGGTTTGCAAGTTAGGGTTAGGGTTCAGAATTTCCTCCAAGAATTAATGCAACCCTTTTCACTCAATTGAGGGCAAAATATACTTTCCCATAAGCAAAATATTGGTCACAAATGGTTAAGCAAGCCCATCAAACTAATGAGAACGTACCAACAACAGTAAAATTCTATATTTGGACAAGTATTCTACTTTTGGAGATGTTTGTTTTGGAAGGTGATCTCAATGAGCTTGGTTTCAAGCTTAACTGGTGTAAGAATCACCAAAACCCCAAGAATCTGGGCTTTATTTGATAATATGCATGTGCACTCAATGAAAGAGGTAAGATTTTGAAAGGTATTTTAAGCTTTTTTCAAACATTTGCCTTAGTGCACTTTCGGCAAAATTCCAAATTTAAGCAATGCAGGGCAGCTAAAAATGGAAGAAAATAATTCTGCAGATATCACTGAAACAACAATTGTCCTAAATATCATTTCTGCCCTAAAACACAGCTATGCCATCAAAAAGTATCTATGTTTTGCAGAAATCCTAACCCTAACCCTAGCTCTGGGTTTGCAAGTTAGGGTTAGGGTTCACAATTTCCTCCAAGAATTAATGCAACCCTTTTCACTCAATTGAGGGCAAAATATACTTTCCCATAAGCAAAATATTGGTCACAAATGGTTAAGCAAGCCCATCAAACTAATGAGAACGTACCAACAAGAGTAAAATTCTATATTTGGACAAGTATTCTACTTTTGGAGATGTTTGTTTTGGAAGGTGATCTCAATGAGCTTGGTTTCAGGCTTAACTGGTGTAAGAATCACCAAAACCCCAAGAATCTGGGCTTTATTTGATAATATGCATGTGCACTCAATGCCAGAGGTAAGATTTTGACAGGTATTTTAAGCTTTTTTCAAACCTTTGCCTTAGTGCACTTTCGGCAAAATTCCAATTTTTAGCAATGCAGGGCAGCTAAAAATGGAAGAAAATAATTCTGCAGATATCACTGAAACAACAATTGTCCTAAATATCATTTCTGCCCTAAAACACAGCTATGCCATCAAAAAGTATCTATGTTTTGCAGAAATCCTAACCCTAACCCTAGCTCTGGGTTTGCAAGTTAGGGTTAGGGTTCAGAATTTCCTCCAAGAATTAATGCAACCCTTTTCACTCAATTGAGGGCAAAATATACTTTCTCATAAGCAAAATCTTGGTCACAAATGGTTAAGCAAGCCCATCAAACTAATGAGAACGTACAAACAACAGTAAAATTCTATATTTGGACAAGTATTCTACTTTTGGAGATGTTTGTTTGGGAAGGTGATCTCAATGAGCTTGGTTTCAGGCTTAACTGGTGTAAGAATCACCAAAACCCCAATAATCTGGGCTTTATTTGATAATATGCATGTGCACTCAATGAAAGAGGTAAGATTTTGAAAGGTATTTTAAGCTTTTTTCAAACCTTTGCCTTAGTGCATTTTAGGCACAATTCCAATTTTAAGCAATGCAGGGCAGCTAAAAATGGAAGAAAATAATTCTGCAGATATCACTGAAACAACACTTTTCCTAAATATCATTTCTGCCCTTTAACACAGCTATGCCATCAAAAAGTATCTATGTTTTGCAGAAATCCTAACCCTAACCCTAGCTCTGGGATTGCAAGTTAGGGTTAGGGTTCAGAATTTCCTCCAAGAATTAATGCAACCCTTTTCACTCAATTGAGGGCAAAATGTACTTTCTCATAAGCAAAATCTTGGTCACAAATGGTTAAGCAAGCCCATCAAACTAATGAGAACGTACCAACAAGAGTAAAATTCTATATTTGGACAAGTATTCTACTTTTGGAGATGTTTGTTTTGGAAGGTGATCTCAATGAGCTTGGTTTCAGGCTTAACTGGTGTAAGAATCACCAAAACCCCAAGAATCTGGGCTTTATTTGATAATATGCATGTGCACTCAATGCCAGAGGTAAGATTTTGACAGGTATTTTAAGCTTTTTTCAAACCTTTGCCTTAGTGCACTTTCGGCAAAATTCCAATTTTAAGCAATGCAGGGCAGCTAAAAATGGAAGAAAATAATTCTGCAGATATCACTGAAACAACACTTTTCCTAAATATCATTTCTGCCCTTAAACACAGCTATGCCATCAAAAAGTATCTATGTTTTGCAGAAATACTAACCCTAACCCTAGCTCTGGGTTTGCAAGTTAGGGTTAGGGTTCAGAATTTCCTCCAAGAATTAATGCAACCCTTTTCACTCAATTGAGGGCAAAATATACTTTCCCATAAGCAAAATATTGGTCACAAATGGTTAAGCAAGCCCATCAAACTAATGAGAACGTACCAACAACAGTAAAATTCTATATTTGGACAAGTATTCTACTTTTGGAGATGTTTGTTTTGGAAGGTGATCTCAATGAGCTTGGTTTCAGGCTTAACTGGTGTAAGAATCACCAAAACCCCAAGAATCTGGGCTTTATTTGATAATATGCATTGGCACTCAATGCCAGAGGTAAGATTTTGACAGGTATTTTAAGCTTTTTTCAAACCTTTGCCTTAGTGCACTTTCGGCAAAATTCCAATTTTAAGCAATGCAGGGCAGCTAAAAATGGAAGAAAATAATTCTGCAGATATCACTGAAACAACAATTGTCTTAAATATTATTTCTGCCCTAAAACACAGCTATGCCATCAAAAAGTATCTATGTTTTGCAGAAATCCTAACCCTAACCCTAGCTCTGGGTTTGCAAGTTAGGGTTAGGGTTCAGAATTTCCTCCAAGAATTAATGCAACCCTTTTCACTCAATTGAGGGCAAAATATACTTTCCCATAAGCAAAATATTGGTCACAAATGGTTAAGCAAGCCCATCAAACTAATGAGAACGTACCAAAAACAGTAAAATTCTATATTTGGACAAGTATTCTACTTTTGGAGATGTTTGTTTTGGAAGGTGATCTCAATGAGCTTGGTTTCAGGCTTAACTGGTGTAAGAATCACCAAAACCCCAAGAATCTGGGCTTTATTTGATAATATGCATGTGCACTCAATGCCAGAGGTAAGATTTTGACAGGTATTTTAAGCTTTTTTCAAACCTTTGCCTTAGTGCACTTTCGGCAAAATTCCAATTTTAAGCAATGCAGGGCAGCTAAAAATGGAAGAAAATAATTCTGCAGATATCACTGAAACAACAATTGTCCTAAATATCATTTCTGCCCTAAAACACAGCTATGCCATCAAAAAGTATCTATGTTTTGCAGAAATCCTAACCCTAACCCTAGCTCTGGGTTTGCAAGTTAGGGTTAGGGTTCAGAATTTCCTCCAAGAATTAATGCAACCCTTTTCACTCAATTGAGGGCAAAATATACTTTCTCATAAGCAAAATCTTGGTCACAAATGGTTAAGCAAGCCCATCAAACTAATGAGAACGTACCAACAACAGTAAAATTCTATATTTGGACAAGTATTCTACGTTTGGAGATGTTTGTTTGGGAAGGTGATCTCAATGAGCTTGGTTTCAGGCTTAACTGGTGTAAGAATCACCAAAACCCCAAGAATCTGGGCATTATTTGATAATATGCATGTGCACTCAATGCCAGAGGTAAGATTTTGACAGGTATTTTAAGCTTTTTTCAAACCTTTGCCTTAGTGCACTTTCGGCAAAATTCCAATTTTAAGCAATGCAGGGCAGCTAAAAAAATGGAAGAAAATAATTCTGCAGATATCACTGAAACAACAATTGTCCTAAATATCATTTCTGCCCTTAAACACAGCTATGCCATCAAAAAGTATCTATGTTTTGCAGAAATCCTAACCCTAACCCTAGCTCTGGGTTTGCAAGTTAGGGTTAGGGTTCAGAATTTCCTCCAAGAATTAATGCAACCCTTTTCACTCAATTGAGGGCAAAATATACTTTCTCATAAGCAAAATCTTGGTCACAAATGGTTAAGCAAGCCCATCAAACTAATGAGAACGTACCAACAACAGTAAAATTCTATATTTGGACAAGTATTCTACGTTTGGAGATGTTGTTTTGGAAGGTGATGTCAATGAGCTTGGTTTCAAGCTTAACTGGTGTAAGAATCACCAAAACCCCAATAATCTGGGCTTTATTTGATAATATGCATGTGCACTCAATGAAAGAAGCAAGATTTTGAAAGGTATTTTAAGCTTTTTTCAAACCTTTGCCTTAGTGCATTTTAGGCACAATTCCAATTTTAAGCAATGCAGGGCAGCTAAAAATGGAAGAAAATAATTCTGCAGATATCACTGAAACAACACTTTTCCTAAATATCATTTCTGCCCTTAAACACAGCTATGCCATCAAAAAGTATCTATGTTTTGCAGAAATACTAACCCTAACCCTAGCTCTGGGTTTGCAAGTTAGGGTTAGGGTTCAGAATTTCCTCCAAGAATTAATGCAACCCTTTTCACTCAATTGAGGGCAAAATATACTTTCCCATAAGCAAAATATTGGTCACAAATGGTTAAGCAAGCCCATCAAACTAATGAGAACGTACCAACAAGAGTAAAATTCTATATTTGGACAAGTATTCTACTTTTGGAGATGTTTGTTTTGGAAGGTGATCTCAATGAGCTTGGTTTCAGGCTTAACTGGTGTAAGAATCACCAAAACCCCAAGAATCTGGGCTTTATTTGATAATATGCATGTGCACTCAATGCCAGAGGTAAGATTTTGACAGGTATTTTAAGCTTTTTTCAAACCTTTGCCTTAGTGCACTTTCGGCAAAATTCCAATTTTAAGCAATGCAGGGCAGCTAAAAATGGAAGAAAATAATTCTGCAGATATCACTGAAACAACAATTGTCCTAAATATCATTTCTGCCCTAAAACACAGCTATGCCATCAAAAAGTATCTATGTTTTGCAGAAATCCTAACCCTAACCCTAGCTCTGGGTTTGCAAGTTAGGGTTAGGGTTCAGAATTTCCTCCAAGAATTAATGCAACCCTTTTCACTCAATTGAGGGCAAAATATACTTTCTCATAAGCAAAATCTTGGTCACAAATGGTTAAGCAAGCCCATCAAACTAATGAGAACATACCAACAACAGTAAAATTCTATATTTGGACAAGTATTCTACGTTTGGAGATGTTTGTTTGGGAAGGTGATCTCAATGAGCTTGGTTTCAGGCTTAACTGGTATAAGAATCACCAAAACCCCAATAATTTGGGCTTTATTTGATAATACGCATGTGCACTCAATGAAAGAGGTAAGATTTGGAAAGGTATTTTAAGCTTTTTTCAAACCTTTGCCTTAGTGCACTTTCGGCAAAATTCCAATTTTAAGCAATGCAGGGCAGCTAAAAATGGAAGAAAATAATTCTGCAGATATCACTGAAACAACACTTTTCCTAAATATCATTTCTGCCCTTAAACACAGCTATGCCATCAAAAAGTATCTATGTTTTGCAGAAATCCTAACCCTAACCCTAGCTCTGGGATTGCAAGTTAGGGTTAGGGTTCAGAATTTCCTCCAAGAATTAATGCAACCCTTTTCACTCAATTGAGGGCAAAATGTACTTTCTCATAAGCAAAATCTTGGTCACAAATGGTTAAGCAAGCCCATCAAACTAATGAGAACGTACCAACAAGAGTAAAATTCTATATTTGGACAAGTATTCTACTTTTGGAGATGTTGTTTTGGAAGGTGATGTCAATGAGCTTGGTTTCAAGCTTAACTGGTGTAAGAATCACCAAAACCCCAAGAATCTGGGCTTTATTTGATAATATGCATGTGCACTCAATGCCAGAGGTAAGATTTTGACAGGTATTTTAAGCTTTTTTCAAACCTTTGCCTTAGTGCACTTTCGGCAAAATTCCAATTTTAAGCAATGCAGGGCAGCTAAAAATGGAAGAAAATAATTCTGCAGATATCACTGAAACAACAATTGTCCTAAATATCATTTCTGCCCTAAAACACAGCTATGCCATCAAAAAGTATCTATGTTTTGCAGAAATCCTAACCCTAACCCTAGCTCTGGGTTTGCAAGTTAGGGTTAGGGTTCAGAATTTCCTCCAAGAATTAATGCAACCCTTTTCACTCAATTGAGGGCAAAATATACTTTCTCATAAGCAAAATCTTGGTCACAAATGGTTAAGCAAGCCCATAAAACTAATGAGAACGTACAAACAAGAGTAAAATTCTATATTTGGACAAGTATTCTACTTTTGGACATGTTGTTTTGGAAGGTGATCTCAATGAGCTTGGTTTCAAGCTTAACTGGTGTAAGAATCACCAAAACCCCAAGAATCTGGGCTTTATTTGATAATATGCATGTGCACTCAATGAAAGAGGTAAGATTTTGAAAGGTATTTTAAGCTTTTTTCAAACATTTGCCTTAGTGCACTTTCGGCAAAATTCCAATTTTAAGCAATGCAGGGCAGCTAAAAATGGAAGAAAATAATTCTGCAGATATCACTGAAACAACAATTGTCCTAAATATCATTTCTGCCTTAAAACACAGCTATGCCATCAAAAAGTATCTATGTTTTGCAGAAATCCTAACCCTAACCCTAGCTCTGGGTTTGCAAGTTAGGGTTAGGGTTCAGAATTTCCTCCAAGAATTAATGCAACCCTTTTCACTCAATTGAGGGCAAAATATACTTTCCCATAAGCAAAATATTGGTCACAAATGGTTAAGCAAGCCCATCAAACTAATGAGAACGTACCAACAACAGTAAAATTCTATATTTGGACAAGTATTCTACTTTTGGAGATGTTTGTTTTGGAAGGTGGTCTCAATGAGCTTGGTTTCAGGCTTAACTGGTGTAAGAATCACCAAAACCCCAAGAATCTGGGCTTTATTTGATAATATGCATGTGCACTCAATGCCAGAGGTAAGATTTTGACAGGTATTTTAAGCTTTTTTCAAACCTTTGCCTTAGTGCACTTTCGGCAAAATTCCAATTTTAAGCAATGCAGGGCAGCTAAAAATGGAAGAAAATAATTCTGCAGATATCACTGAAACAACAATTGTCCTAAATATCATTTCTGCCCTAAAACACAGCTATGCCATCAAAAAGTATCTATGTTTTGCAGAAATCCTAACCCTAACCCTAGCTCTGGGTTTGCAAGTTAGGGTTAGGGTTCAGAATTTCCTCCAAGAATTAATGCAACCCTTTTCACTCAATTGAGGGCAAAATGTACTTTCTCATAAGCAAAATCTTGGTCACAAATGGTTAAGCAAGCCCATCAAACTAATGAGAACGTACCAACAAGAGTAAAATTCTATATTTGGACAAGTATTCTACTTTTGGAGATGTTTGTTTTGGAAGGTGATCTCAATGAGCTTGGTTTCAGGCTTAACTGGTGTAAGAATCACCAAAACCCCAAGAATCTGGGCTTTATTTGATAATATGCATGTGCACTCAATGCCAGAGGTAAGATTTTGACAGGTATTTTAAGCTTTTTTCAAACCTTTGCCTTAGTGCACTTTCGGCAAAATTCCAATTTTAAGCAATGCAGGGCAGCTAAAAATGGAAGAAAATAATTCTGCAGATATCACTGAAACAACACTTTTCCTAAATATCATTTCTGCCCTTAAACACAGCTATGCCATCAAAAAGTATCTATGTTTTGCAGAAATACTAACCCTAACCCTAGCTCTGGGTTTGCAAGTTAGGGTTAGGGTTCAGAATTTCCTCCAAGAATTAATGCAACCCTTTTCACTCAATTGAGGGCAAAATATACTTTCCCATAAGCAAAATATTGGTCACAAATGGTTAAGCAAGCCCATCAAACTAATGAGAACGTACCAACAACAGTAAAATTCTATATTTGGACAAGTATTCTACTTTTGGAGATGTTTGTTTTGGAAGGTGATCTCAATGAGCTTGGTTTCAGGCTTAACTGGTGTAAGAATCACCAAAACCCCAAGAATCTGGGCTTTATTTGATAATATGCATTGGCACTCAATGCCAGAGGTAAGATTTTGACAGGTATTTTAAGCTTTTTTCAAACCTTTGCCTTAGTGCACTTTCGGCAAAATTCCAATTTTAAGCAATGCAGGGCAGCTAAAAATGGAAGAAAATAATTCTGCAGATATCACTGAAACAACAATTGTCTTAAATATTATTTCTGCCCTAAAACACAGCTATGCCATCAAAAAGTATCTATGTTTTGCAGAAATCCTAACCCTAACCCTAGCTCTGGGTTTGCAAGTTAGGGTTAGGGTTCAGAATTTCCTCCAAGAATTAATGCAACCCTTTTCACTCAATTGAGGGCAAAATATACTTTCTCATAAGCAAAATCTTGGTCACAAATGGTTAAGCAAGCCCATCAAACTAATGAGAACGTACAAACAACAGTAAAATTCTATATTTGGACAAGTATTCTACTTTTGGAGATGTTTGTTTGGGAAGGTGATCTCAATGAGCTTGGTTTCAGGCTTAACTGGTGTAAGAATCACCAAAACCCCAATAATCTGGGCTTTATTTGATAATATGCATGTGCACTCAATGAAAGAGGTAAGATTTTGAAAGGTATTTTAAGCTTTTTTCAAACCTTTGCCTTAGTGCATTTTAGGCACAATTCCAATTTTAAGCAATGCAGGGCAGCTAAAAATGGAAGAAAATAATTCTGCAGATATCACTGAAACAACACTTTTCCTAAATATCATTTCTGCCCTTTAACACAGCTATGCCATCAAAAAGTATCTATGTTTTGCAGAAATCCTAACCCTAACCCTAGCTCTGGGATTGCAAGTTAGGGTTAGGGTTCAGAATTTCCTCCAAGAATTAATGCAACCCTTTTCACTCAATTGAGGGCAAAATGTACTTTCTCATAAGCAAAATCTTGGTCACAAATGGTTAAGCAAGCCCATCAAACTAATGAGAACGTACCAACAAGAGTAAAATTCTATATTTGGACAAGTATTCTACTTTTGGAGATGTTTGTTTTGGAAGGTGATCTCAATGAGCTTGGTTTCAGGCTTAACTGGTGTAAGAATCACCAAAACCCCAAGAATCTGGGCTTTATTTGATAATATGCATGTGCACTCAATGCCAGAGGTAAGATTTTGACAGGTATTTTAAGCTTTTTTCAAACCTTTGCCTTAGTGCACTTTCGGCAAAATTCCAATTTTAAGCAATGCAGGGCAGCTAAAAATGGAAGAAAATAATTCTGCAGATATCACTGAAACAACACTTTTCCTAAATATCATTTCTGCCCTTAAACACAGCTATGCCATCAAAAAGTATCTATGTTTTGCAGAAATACTAACCCTAACCCTAGCTCTGGGTTTGCAAGTTAGGGTTAGGGTTCAGAATTTCCTCCAAGAATTAATGCAACCCTTTTCACTCAATTGAGGGCAAAATATACTTTCCCATAAGCAAAATATTGGTCACAAATGGTTAAGCAAGCCCATCAAACTAATGAGAACGTACCAACAACAGTAAAATTCTATATTTGGACAAGTATTCTACTTTTGGAGATGTTTGTTTTGGAAGGTGATCTCAATGAGCTTGGTTTCAGGCTTAACTGGTGTAAGAATCACCAAAACCCCAAGAATCTGGGCTTTATTTGATAATATGCATTGGCACTCAATGCCAGAGGTAAGATTTTGACAGGTATTTTAAGCTTTTTTCAAACCTTTGCCTTAGTGCACTTTCGGCAAAATTCCAATTTTAAGCAATGCAGGGCAGCTAAAAATGGAAGAAAATAATTCTGCAGATATCACTGAAACAACAATTGTCTTAAATATTATTTCTGCCCTAAAACACAGCTATGCCATCAAAAAGTATCTATGTTTTGCAGAAATCCTAACCCTAACCCTAGCTCTGGGTTTGCAAGTTAGGGTTAGGGTTCAGAATTTCCTCCAAGAATTAATGCAACCCTTTTCACTCAATTGAGGGCAAAATATACTTTCCCATAAGCAAAATATTGGTCACAAATGGTTAAGCAAGCCCATCAAACTAATGAGAACGTACCAAAAACAGTAAAATTCTATATTTGGACAAGTATTCTACTTTTGGAGATGTTTGTTTTGGAAGGTGATCTCAATGAGCTTGGTTTCAGGCTTAACTGGTGTAAGAATCACCAAAACCCCAAGAATCTGGGCTTTATTTGATAATATGCATGTGCACTCAATGCCAGAGGTAAGATTTTGACAGGTATTTTAAGCTTTTTTCAAACCTTTGCCTTAGTGCACTTTCGGCAAAATTCCAATTTTAAGCAATGCAGGGCAGCTAAAAATGGAAGAAAATAATTCTGCAGATATCACTGAAACAACAATTGTCCTAAATATCATTTCTGCCCTAAAACACAGCTATGCCATCAAAAAGTATCTATGTTTTGCAGAAATCCTAACCCTAACCCTAGCTCTGGGTTTGCAAGTTAGGGTTAGGGTTCAGAATTTCCTCCAAGAATTAATGCAACCCTTTTCACTCAATTGAGGGCAAAATATACTTTCTCATAAGCAAAATCTTGGTCACAAATGGTTAAGCAAGCCCATCAAACTAATGAGAACGTACCAACAACAGTAAAATTCTATATTTGGACAAGTATTCTACGTTTGGAGATGTTTGTTTGGGAAGGTGATCTCAATGAGCTTGGTTTCAGGCTTAACTGGTGTAAGAATCACCAAAACCCCAAGAATCTGGGCTTTATTTGATAATATGCATGTGCACTCAATGAAAGAGGTAAGATTTTGAAAGGTATTTTAAGCTTTTTTCAAACATTTGCCTTAGTGCACTTTCGGCAAAATTCCAATTTTAAGCAATGCAGGGCAGCTAAAAATGGAAGAAAATAATTCTGCAGATATCACTGAAACAACAATTGTCCTAAATATCATTTCTGCCTTAAAACACAGCTATGCCATCAAAAAGTATCTATGTTTTGCAGAAATCCTAACCCTAACCCTAGCTCTGGGTTTGCAAGTTAGGGTTAGGGTTCAGAATTTCCTCCAAGAATTAATGCAACCCTTTTCACTCAATTGAGGGCAAAATATACTTTCCCATAAGCAAAATATTGGTCACAAATGGTTAAGCAAGCCCATCAAACTAATGAGAACGTACCAACAACAGTAAAATTCTATATTTGGACAAGTATTCTACTTTTGGAGATGTTTGTTTTGGAAGGTGGTCTCAATGAGCTTGGTTTCAGGCTTAACTGGTGTAAGAATCACCAAAACCCCAAGAATCTGGGCTTTATTTGATAATATGCATGTGCACTCAATGCCAGAGGTAAGATTTTGACAGGTATTTTAAGCTTTTTTCAAACCTTTGCCTTAGTGCACTTTCGGCAAAATTCCAATTTTAAGCAATGCAGGGCAGCTAAAAATGGAAGAAAATAATTCTGCAGATATCACTGAAACAACAATTGTCCTAAATATCATTTCTGCCCTAAAACACAGCTATGCCATCAAAAAGTATCTATGTTTTGCAGAAATCCTAACCCTAACCCTAGCTCTGGGTTTGCAAGTTAGGGTTAGGGTTCAGAATTTCCTCCAAGAATTAATGCAACCCTTTTCACTCAATTGAGGGCAAAATATACTTTCTCATAAGCAAAATCTTGGTCACAAATGGTTAAGCAAGCCCATAAAACTAATGAGAACGTACCAACAAGAGTAAAATTCTATATTTGGACAAGTATTCTACTTTTGGAGATGTTGTTTTGGAAGGTGATCTCAATGAGCTTGGTTTCAAGTTAACTGGGGTTAGAATCACCAAAACCCCAAGAATCTGGGCTTTATTTGATAATATGCATGTGCACTCAATGAAAGAGGTAAGATTTTGAAAGGTATTTTAAGCTTTTTTCAAACCTTTGCCTTAGTGCATTTTAGGCACAATTCCAATTTTAAGCAATGCAGGGCAGCTAAAAATGGAAGAAAATAATTCTGCAGATATCACTGAAACAACACTTTTCCTAAATATCATTTCTGCCCTTAAACACAGCTATGCCATCAAAAAGTATCTATGTTTTGCAGAAATACTAACCCTAACCCTAGCTCTGGGTTTGCAAGTTAGGGTTAGGGTTCAGAATTTCCTCCAAGAATTAATGCAACCCTTTTCACTCAATTGAGGGCAAAATATACTTTCTCATAAGCAAAATCTTGGTCACAAATGGTTAAGCAAGCCCATCAAACTAATGAGAACGTACCAACAACAGTAAAATTCTATATTTGGACAAGTATTCTACTTTTGGAGATGTTTGTTTTGGAAGGTGATCTCAATGAGCTTGGTTTCAAGCTTAACTGGTGTAAGAATCACCAAAACCCCAAGAATCTGGGCTTTATTTGATAATATGCATGTGCACTCAATGAAAGAGGTAAGATTTTGAAAGGTATTTTAAGCTTTTTTCAAACATTTGCCTTAGTGCACTTTCGGCAAAATTCCAAATTTAAGCAATGCAGGGCAGCTAAAAATGGAAGAAAATAATTCTGCAGATATCACTGAAACAACAATTGTCCTAAATATCATTTCTGCCTTAAAACACAGCTATGCCATCAAAAAGTATCTATGTTTTGCAGAAATCCTAACCCTAACCCTAGCTCTGGGTTTGCAAGTTAGGGTTAGGGTTCACAATTTCCTCCAAGAATTAATGCAACCCTTTTCACTCAATTGAGGGCAAAATATACTTTCCCATAAGCAAAATATTGGTCACAAATGGTTAAGCAAGCCCATCAAACTAATGAGAACGTACCAACAAGAGTAAAATTCTATATTTGGACAAGTATTCTACTTTTGGAGATGTTTGTTTTGGAAGGTGATCTCAATGAGCTTGGTTTCAGGCTTAACTGGTGTAAGAATCACCAAAACCCCAAGAATCTGGGCTTTATTTGATAATATGCATGTGCACTCAATGCCAGAGGTAAGATTTTGACAGGTATTTTAAGCTTTTTTCAAACCTTTGCCTTAGTGCACTTTCGGCAAAATTCCAATTTTAAGCAATGCAGGGCAGCTAAAAATGGAAGAAAATAATTCTGCAGATATCAGTGAAACAACAATTGTCCTAAATATCATTTCTGCCCTAAAACACAGCTATGCCATCAAAAAGTATCTATGTTTTGCAGAAATCCTAACCCTAACCCTAGCTCTGGGTTTGCAAGTTAGGGTTAGGGTTCAGAATTTCCTCCAAGAATTAATGCAACCCTTTTCACTCAATTGAGGGCAAAATATACTTTCTCATAAGCAAAATCTTGGTCACAAATGGTTAAGCAAGCCCATCAAACTAATGAGAACGTACAAACAACAGTAAAATTCTATATTTGGACAAGTATTCTACTTTTGGAGATGTTTGTTTGGGAAGGTGATCTCAATGAGCTTGGTTTCAGGCTTAACTGGTGTAAGAATCACCAAAACCCCAAGAATCTGGGCTTTATTTGATAATATGCATGTGCACTCAATGCCAGAGGTAAGATTTTGACAGGTATTTTAAGCTTTTTTCAAACCTTTGCCTTAGTGCACTTTCGGCAAAATTCCAATTTTAAGCAATGCAGGGCAGCTAAAAATGGAAGAAAATAATTCTGCAGATATCACTGAAACAACAATTGTCCTAAATATCATTTCTGCCCTAAAACACAGCTATGCCATCAAAAAGTATCTATGTTTTGCAGAAATCCTAACCCTAACCCTAGCTCTGGGTTTGCAAGTTAGGGTTAGGGTTCAGAATTTCCTCCAAGAATTAATGCAACCCTTTTCACTCAATTGAGGGCAAAATATACTTTCTCATAAGCAAAATCTTGGTCACAAATGGTTAAGCAAGCCCATCAAACTAATGAGAACGTACCAACAACAGTAAAATTCTATATTTGGACAAGTATTCTACGTTTGGAGATGTTTGTTTGGGAAGGTGATCTCAATGAGCTTGGTTTCAGGCTTAACTGGTATAAGAATCACCAAAACCCCAATAATTTGGGCTTTATTTGATAATACGTATGTGCACTCAATGAAAGAGGTAAGATTTGGAAAGGTATTTTAAGCTTTTTTCAAACCTTTGCCTTAGTGCACTTTCGGCAAAATTCCAATTTTAAGCAATGCAGGGCAGCTAAAAATGGAAGAAAATAATTCTGCAGATATCACTGAAACAACACTTTTCCTAAATATCATTTCTGCCCTTAAACACAGCTATGCCATCAAAAAGTATCTATGTTTTGCAGAAATCCTAACCCTAACCCTAGCTCTGGGATTGCAAGTTAGGGTTAGGGTTCAGAATTTCCTCCAAGAATTAATGCAACCCTTTTCACTCAATTGAGGGCAAAATGTACTTTCTCATAAGCAAAATCTTGGTCACAAATGGTTAAGCAAGCCCATCAAACTAATGAGAACGTACCAACAAGAGTAAAATTCTATATTTGGACAAGTATTCTACTTTTGGAGATGTTGTTTTGGAAGGTGATGTCAATGAGCTTGGTTTCAAGCTTAACTGGTGTAAGAATCACCAAAACCCCAAGAATCTGGGCTTTATTTGATAATATGCATGTGCACTCAATGCCAGAGGTAAGATTTTGACAGGTATTTTAAGCTTTTTTCAAACCTTTGCCTTAGTGCACTTTCGGCAAAATTCCAATTTTAAGCAATGCAGGGCAGCTAAAAATGGAAGAAAATAATTCTGCAGATATCACTGAAACAACAATTGTCCTAAATATCATTTCTGCCCTAAAACACAGCTATGCCATCAAAAAGTATCTATGTTTTGCAGAAATCCTAACCCTAACCCTAGCTCTGGGTTTGCAAGTTAGGGTTAGGGTTCAGAATTTCCTCCAAGAATTAATGCAACCCTTTTCACTCAATTGAGGGCAAAATATACTTTCTCATAAGCAAAATCTTGGTCACAAATGGTTAAGCAAGCCCATAAAACTAATGAGAACGTACCAACAAGAGTAAAATTCTATATTTGGACAAGTATTCTACTTTTGGAGATGTTGTTTTGGAAGGTGATCTCAATGAGCTTGGTTTCAAGCTTAACTGGTGTAAGAATCACCAAAACCCCAATAATCTGGGCTTTATTTGATAATATGCATGTGCACTCAATGAAAGAGGCAAGATTTTGAAAGGTATTTTAAGCTTTTTTCAAACATTTGCCTTAGTGCACTTTCGGCAAAATTCCAATTTTAAGCAATGCAGGGCAGCTAAAAATGGAAGAAAATAATTCTGCAGATATCACTGAAACAACAATTGTCCTAAATATCATTTCTGCCCTAAAACACAGCTATGCCATCAAAAAGTATCTATGTTTTGCAGAAATCCTAACCCTAACCCTAGCTCTGGGTTTGCAAGTTAGGGTTAGGGTTCACAATTTCCTCCAAGAATTAATGCAACCCTTTTCACTCAATTGAGGGCAAAATATACTTTCCCATAAGCAAAATATTGGTCACAAATGGTTAAGCAAGCCCATCAAACTAATGAGAACGTACCAACAACAGTAAAATTCTATATTTGGACAAGTATTCTACTTTTGGAGATGTTTGTTTTGGAAGGTGATCTCAATGAGCTTGGTTTCAGGCTTAACTGGTGTAAGAATCACCAAAACCCCAAGAATCTGGGCTTTATTTGATAATATGCATGTGCACTCAATGCCAGAGGTAAGATTTTGACAGGTATTTTAAGCTTTTTTCAAACCTTTGCCTTAGTGCACTTTCGCAAAATTCCAATTTTAAGCAATGCAGGGCAGCTAAAAATGGAAGAAAATAATTCTGCAGATATCACTGAAACAACAATTGTCTTAAATATTATTTCTGCCCTAAAACACAGCTATGCCATCAAAAAGTATCTATGTTTTGCAGAAATCCTAACCCTAACCCTAGCTCTGGGTTTGCAAGTTAGGGTTAGGGTTCAGAATTTCCTCCAAGAATTAATGCAACCCTTTTCACTCAATTGAGGGCAAAATATACTTTCCCATAAGCAAAATATTGGTCACAAATGGTTAAGCAAGCCCATCAAACTAATGAGAACGTACCAACAACAGTAAAATTCTATATTTGGACAAGTATTCTACTTTTGGAGATGTTTGTTTTGGAAGGTGATCTCAATGAGCTTGGTTTCAGGCTTAACTGGTGTAAGAATCACCAAAACCCCAAGAATCTGGGCTTTATTTGATAATATGCATGTGCACTCAATGCCAGAGGTAAGATTTTGACAGGTATTTTAAGCTTTTTTCAAACCTTTGCCTTAGTGCACTTTCGGCAAAATTCCAATTTTAAGCAATGCAGGGCAGCTAAAAATGGAAGAAAATAATTCTGCAGATATCACTGAAACAACAATTGTCCTAAATATCATTTCTGCCCTAAAACACAGCTATGCCATCAAAAAGTATCTATGTTTTGCAGAAATCCTAACCCTAACCCTAGCTCTGGGTTTGCAAGTTAGGGTTAGGGTTCAGAATTTCCTCCAAGAATTAATGCAACCCTTTTCACTCAATTGAGGGCAAAATATACTTTCTCATAAGCAAAATCTTGGTCACAAATGGTTAAGCAAGCCCATCAAACTAATGAGAACGTACAAACAACAGTAAAATTCTATATTTGGACAAGTATTCTACTTTTGGAGATGTTTGTTTGGGAAGGTGATCTCAATGAGCTTGGTTTCAGGCTTAACTGGTGTAAGAATCACCAAAACCCCAATAATCTGGGCTTTATTTGATAATATGCATGTGCACTCAATGAAAGAGGTAAGATTTTGAAAGGTATTTTAAGCTTTTTTCAAACCTTTGCCTTAGTGCATTTTAGGCACAATTCCAATTTTAAGCAATGCAGGGCAGCTAAAAATGGAAGAAAATAATTCTGCAGATATCACTGAAACAACACTTTTCCTAAATATCATTTCTGCCCTTTAACACAGCTATGCCATCAAAAAGTATCTATGTTTTGCAGAAATCCTAACCCTAACCCTAGCTCTGGGATTGCAAGTTAGGGTTAGGGTTCAGAATTTCCTCCAAGAATTAATGCAACCCTTTTCACTCAATTGAGGGCAAAATGTACTTTCTCATAAGCAAAATCTTGGTCACAAATGGTTAAGCAAGCCCATCAAACTAATGAGAACGTACCAACAAGAGTAAAATTCTATATTTGGACAAGTATTCTACTTTTGGAGATGTTTGTTTTGGAAGGTGATCTCAATGAGCTTGGTTTCAGGCTTAACTGGTGTAAGAATCACCAAAACCCCAAGAATCTGGGCTTTATTTGATAATATGCATGTGCACTCAATGCCAGAGGTAAGATTTTGACAGGTATTTTAAGCTTTTTTCAAACCTTTGCCTTAGTGCACTTTCGGCAAAATTCCAATTTTAAGCAATGCAGGGCAGCTAAAAATGGAAGAAAATAATTCTGCAGATATCACTGAAACAACAATTGTCCTAAATATCATTTCTGCCCTAAAACACAGCTATGCCATCAAAAAGTATCTATGTTTTGCAGAAATCCTAACCCTAACCCTAGCTCTGGGTTTGCAAGTTAGGGTTAGGGTTCAGAATTTCCTCCAAGAATTAATGCAACCCTTTTCACTCAATTGAGGGCAAAATATACTTTCTCATAAGCAAAATCTTGGTCACAAATGGTTAAGCAAGCCCATCAAACTAATGAGAACGTACCAACAACAGTAAAATTCTATATTTGGACAAGTATTCTACGTTTGGAGATGTTTGTTTGGGAAGGTGATCTCAATGAGCTTGGTTTCAGGCTTAACTGGTATAAGAATCACCAAAACCCCAATAATTTGGGCTTTATTTGATAATACGCATGTGCACTCAATGAAAGAGGTAAGATTTGGAAAGGTATTTTAAGCTTTTTTCAAACCTTTGCCTTAGTGCACTTTCGGCAAAATTCCAATTTTAAGCAATGCAGGGCAGCTAAAAATGGAAGAAAATAATTCTGCAGATATCACTGAAACAACACTTTTCCTAAATATCATTTCTGCCCTTAAACACAGCTATGCCATCAAAAAGTATCTATGTTTTGCAGAAATCCTAACCCTAACCCTAGCTCTGGGATTGCAAGTTAGGGTTAGGGTTCAGAATTTCCTCCAAGAATTAATGCAACCCTTTTCACTCAATTGAGGGCAAAATGTACTTTCTCATAAGCAAAATCTTGGTCACAAATGGTTAAGCAAGCCCATCAAACTAATGAGAACGTACCAACAAGAGTAAAATTCTATATTTGGACAAGTATTCTACTTTTGGAGATGTTGTTTTGGAAGGTGATGTCAATGAGCTTGGTTTCAAGCTTAACTGGTGTAAGAATCACCAAAACCCCAAGAATCTGGGCTTTATTTGATAATATGCATGTGCACTCAATGCCAGAGGTAAGATTTTGACAGGTATTTTAAGCTTTTTTCAAACCTTTGCCTTAGTGCACTTTCGGCAAAATTCCAATTTTAAGCAATGCAGGGCAGCTAAAAATGGAAGAAAATAATTCTGCAGATATCACTGAAACAACAATTGTCCTAAATATCATTTCTGCCCTAAAACACAGCTATGCCATCAAAAAGTATCTATGTTTTGCAGAAATCCTAACCCTAACCCTAGCTCTGGGTTTGCAAGTTAGGGTTAGGGTTCAGAATTTCCTCCAAGAATTAATGCAACCCTTTTCACTCAATTGAGGGCAAAATATACTTTCTCATAAGCAAAATCTTGGTCACAAATGGTTAAGCAAGCCCATAAAACTAATGAGAACGTACCAACAAGAGTAAAATTCTATATTTGGACAAGTATTCTACTTTTGGAGATGTTGTTTTGGAAGGTGATCTCAATGAGCTTGGTTTCAAGCTTAACTGGTGTAAGAATCACCAAAACCCCAATAATCTGGGCTTTATTTGATAATATGCATGTGCACTCAATGAAAGAGGCAAGATTTTGAAAGGTATTTTAAGCTTTTTTCAAACCTTTGCCTTAGTGCATTTTAGGCACAATTCCAATTTTAAGCAATGCAGGGCAGCTAAAAATGGAAGAAAATAATTCTGCAGATATCACTGAAACAACACTTTTCCTAAATATCATTTCTGCCCTTAAACACAGCTATGCCATCAAAAAGTATCTATGTTTTGCAGAAATACTAACCCTAACCCTAGCTCTGGGTTTGCAAGTTAGGGTTAGGGTTCAGAATTTCCTCCAAGAATTAATGCAACCCTTTTCACTCAATTGAGGGCAAAATATACTTTCTCATAAGCAAAATCTTGGTCACAAATGGTTAAGCAAGCCCATCAAACTAATGAGAACGTACCAACAACAGTAAAATTCTATATTTGGACAAGTATTCTACTTTTGGAGATGTTTGTTTTGGAAGGTGATCTCAATGAGCTTGGTTTCAAGCTTAACTGGTGTAAGAATCACCAAAACCCCAAGAATCTGGGCTTTATTTGATAATATGCATGTGCACTCAATGAAAGAGGTAAGATTTTGAAAGGTATTTTAAGCTTTTTTCAAACATTTGCCTTAGTGCACTTTCGGCAAAATTCCAATTTTAAGCAATGCAGGGCAGCTAAAAATGGAAGAAAATAATTCTGCAGATATCACTGAAACAACAATTGTCCTAAATATCATTTCTGCCTTAAAACACAGCTATGCCATCAAAAAGTATCTATGTTTTGCAGAAATCCTAACCCTAACCCTAGCTCTGGGTTTGCAAGTTAGGGTTAGGGTTCAGAATTTCCTCCAAGAATTAATGCAACCCTTTTCACTCAATTGAGGGCAAAATATACTTTCCCATAAGCAAAATATTGGTCACAAATGGTTAAGCAAGCCCATCAAACTAATGAGAACGTACCAACAAGAGTAAAATTCTATATTTGGACAAGTATTCTACTTTTGGAGATGTTTGTTTTGGAAGGTGGTCTCAATGAGCTTGGTTTCAGGCTTAACTGGTGTAAGAATCACCAAAACCCCAAGAATCTGGGCTTTATTTGATAATATGCATGTGCACTCAATGCCAGAGGTAAGATTTTGACAGGTATTTTAAGCTTTTTTCAAACCTTTGCCTTAGTGCACTTTCGGCAAAATTCCAATTTTAAGCAATGCAGGGCAGCTAAAAATGGAAGAAAATAATTCTGCAGATATCACTGAAACAACAATTGTCCTAAATATCATTTCTGCCCTAAAACACAGCTATGCCATCAAAAAGTATCTATGTTTTGCAGAAATCCTAACCCTAACCCTAGCTCTGGGTTTGCAAGTTAGGGTTAGGGTTCAGAATTTCCTCCAAGAATTAATGCAACCCTTTTCACTCAATTGAGGGCAAAATATACTTTCTCATAAGCAAAATCTTGGTCACAAATGGTTAAGCAAGCCCATAAAACTAATGAGAACGTACCAACAAGAGTAAAATTCTATATTTGGACAAGTATTCTACTTTTGGAGATGTTGTTTTGGAAGGTGATCTCAATGAGCTTGGTTTCAAGTTAACTGGGGTTAGAATCACCAAAACCCCAAGAATCTGGGCTTTATTTGATAATATGCATGTGCACTCAATGAAAGAGGTAAGATTTTGAAAGGTATTTTAAGCTTTTTTCAAACCTTTGCCTTAGTGCATTTTAGGCACAATTCCAATTTTAAGCAATGCAGGGCAGCTAAAAATGGAAGAAAATAATTCTGCAGATATCACTGAAACAACACTTTTCCTAAATATCATTTCTGCCCTTAAACACAGCTATGCCATCAAAAAGTATCTATGTTTTGCAGAAATACTAACCCTAACCCTAGCTCTGGGTTTGCAAGTTAGGGTTAGGGTTCAGAATTTCCTCCAAGAATTAATGCAACCCTTTTCACTCAATTGAGGGCAAAATATACTTTCTCATAAGCAAAATCTTGGTCACAAATGGTTAAGCAAGCCCATCAAACTAATGAGAACGTACCAACAACAGTAAAATTCTATATTTGGACAAGTATTCTACTTTTGGAGATGTTTGTTTTGGAAGGTGATCTCAATGAGCTTGGTTTCAAGCTTAACTGGTGTAAGAATCACCAAAACCCCAAGAATCTGGGCTTTATTTGATAATATGCATGTGCACTCAATGAAAGAGGTAAGATTTTGAAAGGTATTTTAAGCTTTTTTCAAACATTTGCCTTAGTGCACTTTCGGCAAAATTCCAATTTTAAGCAATGCAGGGCAGCTAAAAATGGAAGAAAATAATTCTGCAGATATCACTGAAACAACAATTGTCCTAAATATCATTTCTGCCCTAAAACACAGCTATGCCATCAAAAAGTATCTATGTTTTGCAGAAATCCTAACCCTAACCCTAGCTCTGGGTTTGCAAGTTAGGGTTAGGGTTCAGAATTTCCTCCAAGAATTAATGCAACCCTTTTCACTCAATTGAGGGCAAAATATACTTTCCCATAAGCAAAATATTGGTCACAAATGGTTAAGCAAGCCCATCAAACTAATGAGAACGTACCAACAACAGTAAAATTCTATATTTGGACAAGTATTCTACTTTTGGAGATGTTTGTTTTGGAAGGTGATCTCAATGAGCTTGGTTTCAGGCTTAACTGGTGTAAGAATCACCAAAACCCCAAGAATCTGGGCTTTATTTGATAATATGCATGTGCACTCAATGCCAGAGGTAAGATTTTGACAGGTATTTTAAGCTTTTTTCAAACCTTTGCCTTAGTGCACTTTCGCAAAATTCCAATTTTAAGCAATGCAGGGCAGCTAAAAATGGAAGAAAATAATTCTGCAGATATCACTGAAACAACAATTGTCTTAAATATTATTTCTGCCCTAAAACACAGCTATGCCATCAAAAAGTATCTATGTTTTGCAGAAATCCTAACCCTAACCCTAGCTCTGGGTTTGCAAGTTAGGGTTAGGGTTCAGAATTTCCTCCAAGAATTAATGCAACCCTTTTCACTCAATTGAGGGCAAAATATACTTTCCCATAAGCAAAATATTGGTCACAAATGGTTAAGCAAGCCCATCAAACTAATGAGAACGTACCAACAACAGTAAAATTCTATATTTGGACAAGTATTCTACTTTTGGAGATGTTTGTTTTGGAAGGTGATCTCAATGAGCTTGGTTTCAGGCTTAACTGGTGTAAGAATCACCAAAACCCCAAGAATCTGGGCTTTATTTGATAATATGCATGTGCACTCAATGCCAGAGGTAAGATTTTGACAGGTATTTTAAGCTTTTTTCAAACCTTTGCCTTAGTGCACTTTCGGCAAAATTCCAATTTTAAGCAATGCAGGGCAGCTAAAAATGGAAGAAAATAATTCTGCAGATATCACTGAAACAACAATTGTCCTAAATATCATTTCTGCCCTAAAACACAGCTATGCCATCAAAAAGTATCTATGTTTTGCAGAAATCCTAACCCTAACCCTAGCTCTGGGTTTGCAAGTTAGGGTTAGGGTTCAGAATTTCCTCCAAGAATTAATGCAACCCTTTTCACTCAATTGAGGGCAAAATATACTTTCTCATAAGCAAAATCTTGGTCACAAATGGTTAAGCAAGCCCATCAAACTAATGAGAACGTACAAACAACAGTAAAATTCTATATTTGGACAAGTATTCTACTTTTGGAGATGTTTGTTTGGGAAGGTGATCTCAATGAGCTTGGTTTCAGGCTTAACTGGTGTAAGAATCACCAAAACCCCAATAATCTGGGCTTTATTTGATAATATGCATGTGCACTCAATGAAAGAGGTAAGATTTTGAAAGGTATTTTAAGCTTTTTTCAAACCTTTGCCTTAGTGCATTTTAGGCACAATTCCAATTTTAAGCAATGCAGGGCAGCTAAAAATGGAAGAAAATAATTCTGCAGATATCACTGAAACAACACTTTTCCTAAATATCATTTCTGCCCTTTAACACAGCTATGCCATCAAAAAGTATCTATGTTTTGCAGAAATCCTAACCCTAACCCTAGCTCTGGGATTGCAAGTTAGGGTTAGGGTTCAGAATTTCCTCCAAGAATTAATGCAACCCTTTTCACTCAATTGAGGGCAAAATGTACTTTCTCATAAGCAAAATCTTGGTCACAAATGGTTAAGCAAGCCCATCAAACTAATGAGAACGTACCAACAAGAGTAAAATTCTATATTTGGACAAGTATTCTACTTTTGGAGATGTTTGTTTTGGAAGGTGATCTCAATGAGCTTGGTTTCAGGCTTAACTGGTGTAAGAATCACCAAAACCCCAAGAATCTGGGCTTTATTTGATAATATGCATGTGCACTCAATGCCAGAGGTAAGATTTTGACAGGTATTTTAAGCTTTTTTCAAACCTTTGCCTTAGTGCACTTTCGCAAAATTCCAATTTTAAGCAATGCAGGGCAGCTAAAAATGGAAGAAAATAATTCTGCAGATATCACTGAAACAACAATTGTCTTAAATATTATTTCTGCCCTAAAACACAGCTATGCCATCAAAAAGTATCTATGTTTTGCAGAAATCCTAACCCTAACCCTAGCTCTGGGTTTGCAAGTTAGGGTTAGGGTTCAGAATTTCCTCCAAGAATTAATGCAACCCTTTTCACTCAATTGAGGGCAAAATATACTTTCCCATAAGCAAAATATTGGTCACAAATGGTTAAGCAAGCCCATCAAACTAATGAGAACGTACCAACAACAGTAAAATTCTATATTTGGACAAGTATTCTACTTTTGGAGATGTTTGTTTTGGAAGGTGATCTCAATGAGCTTGGTTTCAGGCTTAACTGGTGTAAGAATCACCAAAACCCCAAGAATCTGGGCTTTATTTGATAATATGCATGTGCACTCAATGCCAGAGGTAAGATTTTGACAGGTATTTTAAGCTTTTTTCAAACCTTTGCCTTAGTGCACTTTCGGCAAAATTCCAATTTTAAGCAATGCAGGGCAGCTAAAAATGGAAGAAAATAATTCTGCAGATATCACTGAAACAACAATTGTCCTAAATATCATTTCTGCCCTAAAACACAGCTATGCCATCAAAAAGTATCTATGTTTTGCAGAAATCCTAACCCTAACCCTAGCTCTGGGTTTGCAAGTTAGGGTTAGGGTTCAGAATTTCCTCCAAGAATTAATGCAACCCTTTTCACTCAATTGAGGGCAAAATATACTTTCTCATAAGCAAAATCTTGGTCACAAATGGTTAAGCAAGCCCATCAAACTAATGAGAACGTACAAACAACAGTAAAATTCTATATTTGGACAAGTATTCTACTTTTGGAGATGTTTGTTTGGGAAGGTGATCTCAATGAGCTTGGTTTCAGGCTTAACTGGTGTAAGAATCACCAAAACCCCAATAATCTGGGCTTTATTTGATAATATGCATGTGCACTCAATGAAAGAGGTAAGATTTTGAAAGGTATTTTAAGCTTTTTTCAAACCTTTGCCTTAGTGCATTTTAGGCACAATTCCAATTTTAAGCAATGCAGGGCAGCTAAAAATGGAAGAAAATAATTCTGCAGATATCACTGAAACAACACTTTTCCTAAATATCATTTCTGCCCTTTAACACAGCTATGCCATCAAAAAGTATCTATGTTTTGCAGAAATCCTAACCCTAACCCTAGCTCTGGGATTGCAAGTTAGGGTTAGGGTTCAGAATTTCCTCCAAGAATTAATGCAACCCTTTTCACTCAATTGAGGGCAAAATGTACTTTCTCATAAGCAAAATCTTGGTCACAAATGGTTAAGCAAGCCCATCAAACTAATGAGAACGTACCAACAAGAGTAAAATTCTATATTTGGACAAGTATTCTACTTTTGGAGATGTTTGTTTTGGAAGGTGATCTCAATGAGCTTGGTTTCAGGCTTAACTGGTGTAAGAATCACCAAAACCCCAAGAATCTGGGCTTTATTTGATAATATGCATGTGCACTCAATGCCAGAGGTAAGATTTTGACAGGTCTTTTAAGCTTTTTTCAAACCTTTGCCTTAGTGCACTTTCGGCAAAATTCCAATTTTAAGCAATGCAGGGCAGCTAATAAAATGGAAGAAAATAATTCTGCAGATATCACTGAAACAACAATTGTCCTAAATATCATTTCTGCCCTTAAACACAGCTATGCCATCAAAAAGTATCTATGTTTTGCAGAAATCCTAACCCTAACCCTAGCTCTGGGTTTGCAAGTTAGGGTTAGGGTTCAGAATTTCCTCCAAGAATTAATGCAACCCTTTTCACTCAATTGAGGGCAAAATATACTTTCTCATAAGCAAAATCTTGGTCACAAATGGTTAAGCAAGCCCATCAAACTAATGAGAACGTACCAACAACAGTAAAATTCTATATTTGGACAAGTATTCTACGTTTGGAGATGTTTGTTTGGGAAGGTGATGTCAATGAGCTTGGTTTCAAGCTTAACTGGTGTAAGAATCACCAAAACCCCAAGAATCTGGGCTTTATTTGATAATATGCATGTGCACTCAATGCCAGAGGTAAGATTTTGACAGGTATTTTAAGCTTTTTTCAAACCTTTGCCTTAGTGCACTTTCGGCAAAATTCCAATTTTAAGCAATGCAGGGCAGCTAAAAATGGAAGAAAATAATTCTGCAGATATCACTGAAACAACAATTGTCCTAAATATCATTTCTGCCCTAAAACACAGCTATGCCATCAAAAAGTATCTATGTTTTGCAGAAATCCTAACCCTAACCCTAGCTCTGGGTTTGCAAGTTAGGGTTAGGGTTCAGAATTTCCTCCAAGAATTAATGCAACCCTTTTCACTCAATTGAGGGCAAAATATACTTTCTCATAAGCAAAATCTTGGTCACAAATGGTTAAGCAAGCCCATAAAACTAATGAGAACGTACCAACAAGAGTAAAATTCTATATTTGGACAAGTATTCTACTTTTGGAGATGTTGTTTTGGAAGGTGATCTCAATGAGCTTGGTTTCAAGCTTAACTGGTGTAAGAATCACCAAAACCCCAATAATCTGGGCTTTATTTGATAATATGCATGTGCACTCAATGAAAGAGGCAAGATTTTGAAAGGTATTTTAAGCTTTTTTCAAACCTTTGCCTTAGTGCATTTTAGGCACAATTCCAATTTTAAGCAATGCAGGGCAGCTAAAAATGGAAGAAAATAATTCTGCAGATATCACTGAAACAACACTTTTCCTAAATATCATTTCTGCCCTTAAACACAGCTATGCCATCAAAAAGTATCTATGTTTTGCAGAAATACTAACCCTAACCCTAGCTCTGGGTTTGCAAGTTAGGGTTAGGGTTCAGAATTTCCTCCAAGAATTAATGCAACCCTTTTCACTCAATTGAGGGCAAAATATACTTTCCCATAAGCAAAATATTGGTCACAAATGGTTAAGCAAGCCCATCAAACTAATGAGAACGTACCAACAACAGTAAAATTCTATATTTGGACAAGTATTCTACTTTTGGAGATGTTTGTTTTGGAAGGTGATCTCAATGAGCTTGGTTTCAGGCTTAACTGGTGTAAGAATCACCAAAACCCCAAGAATCTGGGCTTTATTTGATAATATGCATGTGCACTCAATGCCAGAGGTAAGATTTTGACAGGTATTTTAAGCTTTTTTCAAACCTTTGCCTTAGTGCACTTTCGGCAAAATTCCAATTTTAAGCAATGCAGGGCAGCTAAAAATGGAAGAAAATAATTCTGCAGATATCACTGAAACAACACTTTTCCTAAATATCATTTCTGCCCTTAAACACAGCTATGCCATCAAAAAGTATCTATGTTTTGCAGAAATACTAACCCTAACCCTAGCTCTGGGTTTGCAATTTAGGGTTAGGGTTCAGAATTTCCTCCAAGAATTAATGCAACCCTTTTCACTCAATTGAGGGCAAAATATACTTTCCCATAAGCAAAATATTGGTCACAAATGGTTAAGCAAGCCCATCAAACTAATGAGAACGTACCAACAACAGTAAAATTCTATATTTGGACAAGTATTCTACTTTTGGAGATGTTTGTTTTGGAAGGTGATCTCAATGAGCTTGGTTTCAGGCTTAACTGGTGTAAGAATCACCAAAACCCCAAGAATCTGGGCTTTATTTGATAATATGCATGTGCACTCAATGCCAGAGGTAAGATTTTGACAGGTATTTTAAGCTTTTTTCAAACCTTTGCTTTAGTGCACTTTCGGCAAAATTCCAATTTTAAGCAATGCAGGGCAGCTAAAAATGGAAGAAAATAATTCTGCAGATATCACTGAAACAACAATTGTCTTAAATATTATTTCTGCCCTAAAACACAGCTATGCCATCAAAAAGTATCTATGTTTTGCAGAAATCCTAACCCTAACCCTAGCTCTGGGTTTGCAAGTTAGGGTTAGGGTTCAGAATTTCCTCCAAGAATTAATGCAACCCTTTTCACTCAATTGAGGGCAAAATATACTTTCCCATAAGCAAAATATTGGTCACAAATGGTTAAGCAAGCCCATCAAACTAATGAGAACGTACCAAAAACAGTAAAATTCTATATTTGGACAAGTATTCTACTTTTGGAGATGTTTGTTTTGGAAGGTGATCTCAATGAGCTTGGTTTCAGGCTTAACTGGTGTAAGAATCACCAAAACCCCAAGAATCTGGGCTTTATTTGATAATATGCATGTGCACTCAATGCCAGAGGTAAGATTTTGACAGGTATTTTAAGCTTTTTTCAAACCTTTGCCTTAGTGCACTTTCGGCAAAATTCCAATTTTAAGCAATGCAGGGCAGCTAAAAATGGAAGAAAATAATTCTGCAGATATCACTGAAACAACAATTGTCCTAAATATCATTTCTGCCCTAAAACACAGCTATGCCATCAAAAAGTATCTATGTTTTGCAGAAATCCTAACCCTAACCCTAGCTCTGGGTTTGCAAGTTAGGGTTAGGGTTCAGAATTTCCTCCAAGAATTAATGCAACCCTTTTCACTCAATTGAGGGCAAAATATACTTTCTCATAAGCAAAATCTTGGTCACAAATGGTTAAGCAAGCCCATCAAACTAATGAGAACGTACAAACAACAGTAAAATTCTATATTTGGACAAGTATTCTACTTTTGGAGATGTTTGTTTGGGAAGGTGATCTCAATGAGCTTGGTTTCAGGCTTAACTGGTGTAAGAATCACCAAAACCCCAATAATCTGGGCTTTTTTTGATAATATGCATGTGCACTCAATGAAAGAGGTAAGATTTTGAAAGGTATTTTAATCTTTTTTCAAACCTTTGCCTTAGTGCATTTTAGGCACAATTCCAATTTTAAGCAATGCAGGGCAGCTAAAAATGGAAGAAAATAATTCTGCAGATATCACTGAAACAACACTTTTCCTAAATATCATTTCTGCCCTTTAACACAGCTATGCCATCAAAAAGTATCTATGTTTTGCAGGAATCCTAACTCTAACCCTAGCTCTGGGTTTGCAAGTTAGGGTTAGGGTTCAGAATTTCCTCCAAGAATTAATGCAACCCTTTTCACTCAATTGAGGGCAAAATGTACTTTCTCATAAGCAAAATCTTGGTCACAAATGGTTAAGCAAGCCCATCAAACTAATGAGAACGTACCAACAAGAGAAAAATTCTATATTTGGACAAGTATTCTACTTTTGGAGATGTTTGTTTTGGAAGGTGATCTCAATGAGCTTGGTTTCAGGCTTAACTGGTGTAAGAATCACCAAAACCCCAAGAATCTGGGCTTTATTTGATAATATGCATGTGCACTCAATGCCAGAGGTAAGATTTTGACAGGTATTTTAAGCTTTTTTCAAACCTTTGCCTTAGTGCACTTTCGGCAAAATTCCAATTTTAAGCAATGCAGGGCAGCTAAAAATGGAAGAAAATAATTCTGCAGATATCACTGAAACAACAATTGTCCTAAATATCATTTCTGCCCTAAAACACAGCTATGCCATCAAAAAGTATCTATGTTTTGCAGAAATCCTAACCCTAACCCTAGCTCTGGGTTTGCAAGTTAGGGTTAGGGTTCAGAATTTCCTCCAAGAATTAATGCAACCCTTTTCACTCAATTGAGGGCAAAATATACTTTCTCATAAGCAAAATCTTGGTCACAAATGGTTAAGCAAGCCCATAAAACTAATGAGAACGTACCAACAACAGTAAAATTCTATATTTGGACAAGTATTCTACTTTTGGAGATGTTGTTTTGGAAGGTGATCTCAATGAGCTTGGTTTCAAGCTTAACTGGTGTAAGAATCACCAAAACCCCAATAATCTGGGCTTTATTTGATAATATGCATGTGCACTCAATGAAAGAGGCAAGATTTTGAAAGGTATTTTAAGCTTTTTTCAAACCTTTGCCTTAGTGCATTTTAGGCACAATTCCAATTTTAAGCAATGCAGGGCAGCTAAAAATGGAAGAAAATAATTCTGCAGATATCACTGAAACAACACTTTTCCTAAATATCATTTCTGCCCTTAAACACAGCTATGCCATCAAAAAGTATCTATGTTTTGCAGAAATACTAACCCTAACCCTAGCTCTGGGTTTGCAAGTTAGGGTTAGGGTTCAGAATTTCCTCCAAGAATTAATGCAACCCTTTTCACTCAATTGAGGGCAAAATATACTTTCTCATAAGCAAAATCTTGGTCACAAATGGTTAAGCAAGCCCATCAAACTAATGAGAACGTACCAACAACAGTAAAATTCTATATTTGGACAAGTATTCTACTTTTGGAGATGTTTGTTTTGGAAGGTGATCTCAATGAGCTTGGTTTCAAGCTTAACTGGTGTAAGAATCACCAAAACCCCAAGAATCTGGGCTTTATTTGATAATATGCATGTGCACTCAATGAAAGAGGTAAGATTTTGAAAGGTATTTTAAGCTTTTTTCAAACATTTGCCTTAGTGCACTTTCGGCAAAATTCCAATTTTAAGCAATGCAGGGCAGCTAAAAATGGAAGAAAATAATTCTGCAGATATCACTGAAACAACAATTGTCCTAAATATCATTTCTGCCTTAAAACACAGCTATGCCATCAAAAAGTATCTATGTTTTGCAGAAATCCTAACCCTAACCCTAGCTCTGGGTTTGCAAGTTAGGGTTAGGGTTCAGAATTTCCTCCAAGAATTAATGCAACCCTTTTCACTCAATTGAGGGCAAAATATACTTTCCCATAAGCAAAATATTGGTCACAAATGGTTAAGCAAGCCCATCAAACTAATGAGAACGTACCAACAAGAGTAAAATTCTATATTTGGACAAGTATTCTACTTTTGGAGATGTTTGTTTTGGAAGGTGGTCTCAATGAGCTTGGTTTCAGGCTTAACTGGTGTAAGAATCACCAAAACCCCAAGAATCTGGGCTTTATTTGATAATATGCATGTGCACTCAATGCCAGAGGTAAGATTTTGACAGGTATTTTAAGCTTTTTTCAAACCTTTGCCTTAGTGCACTTTCGGCAAAATTCCAATTTTAAGCAATGCAGGGCAGCTAAAAATGGAAGAAAATAATTCTGCAGATATCACTGAAACAACAATTGTCCTAAATATCATTTCTGCCCTAAAACACAGCTATGCCATCAAAAAGTATCTATGTTTTGCAGAAATCCTAACCCTAACCCTAGCTCTGGGTTTGCAAGTTAGGGTTAGGGTTCAGAATTTCCTCCAAGAATTAATGCAACCCTTTTCACTCAATTGAGGGCAAAATATACTTTCTCATAAGCAAAATCTTGGTCACAAATGGTTAAGCAAGCCCATAAAACTAATGAGAACGTACCAACAAGAGTAAAATTCTATATTTGGACAAGTATTCTACTTTTGGAGATGTTGTTTTGGAAGGTGATCTCAATGAGCTTGGTTTCAAGTTAACTGGGGTTAGAATCACCAAAACCCCAAGAATCTGGGCTTTATTTGATAATATGCATGTGCACTCAATGAAAGAGGTAAGATTTTGAAAGGTATTTTAAGCTTTTTTCAAACCTTTGCCTTAGTGCATTTTAGGCACAATTCCAATTTTAAGCAATCCAGGGCAGCTAAAAATGGAAGAAAATAATTCTGCAGATATCACTGAAACAACACTTTTCCTAAATATCATTTCTGCCCTTAAACACAGCTATGCCATCAAAAAGTATCTATGTTTTGCAGAAATACTAACCCTAACCCTAGCTCTGGGTTTGCAAGTTAGGGTTAGGGTTCAGAATTTCCTCCAAGAATTAATGCAACCCTTTTCACTCAATTGAGGGCAAAATATACTTTCTCATAAGCAAAATCTTGGTCACAAATGGTTAAGCAAGCCCATCAAACTAATGAGAACGTACCAACAACAGTAAAATTCTATATTTGGACAAGTATTCTACTTTTGGAGATGTTTGTTTTGGAAGGTGATCTCAATGAGCTTGGTTTCAAGCTTAACTGGTGTAAGAATCACCAAAACCCCAAGAATCTGGGCTTTATTTGATAATATGCATGTGCACTCAATGAAAGAGGTAAGATTTTGAAAGGTATTTTAAGCTTTTTTCAAACATTTGCCTTAGTGCACTTTCGGCAAAATTCCAATTTTAAGCAATGCAGGGCAGCTAAAAATGGAAGAAAATAATTCTGCAGATATCACTGAAACAACAATTGTCCTAAATATCATTTCTGCCCTAAAACACAGCTATGCCATCAAAAAGTATCTATGTTTTGCAGAAATCCTAACCCTAACCCTAGCTCTGGGTTTGCAAGTTAGGGTTAGGGTTCAGAATTTCCTCCAAGAATTAATGCAACCCTTTTCACTCAATTGAGGGCAAAATATACTTTCCCATAAGCAAAATATTGGTCACAAATGGTTAAGCAAGCCCATCAAACTAATGAGAACGTACCAACAACAGTAAAATTCTATATTTGGACAAGTATTCTACTTTTGGAGATGTTTGTTTTGGAAGGTGATCTCAATGAGCTTGGTTTCAGGCTTAACTGGTGTAAGAATCACCAAAACCCCAAGAATCTGGGCTTTATTTGATAATATGCATGTGCACTCAATGCCAGAGGTAAGATTTTGACAGGTATTTTAAGCTTTTTTCAAACCTTTGCCTTAGTGCACTTTCGGCAAAATTCCAATTTTAAGCAATGCAGGGCAGCTAAAAATGGAAGAAAATAATTCTGCAGATATCACTGAAACAACAATTGTCCTAAATATCATTTCTGCCCTAAAACACAGCTATGCCATCAAAAAGTATCTATGTTTTGCAGAAATCCTAACCCTAACCCTAGCTCTGGGTTTGCAAGTTAGGGTTAGGGTTCAGAATTTCCTCCAAGAATTAATGCAACCCTTTTCACTCAATTGAGGGCAAAATATACTTTCTCATAAGCAAAATCTTGGTCACAAATGGTTAAGCAAGCCCATCAAACTAATGAGAACGTACAAACAACAGTAAAATTCTATATTTGGACAAGTATTCTACTTTTGGAGATGTTTGTTTGGGAAGGTGATCTCAATGAGCTTGGTTTCAGGCTTAACTGGTGTAAGAATCACCAAAACCCCAATAATCTGGGCTTTATTTGATAATATGCATGTGCACTCAATGAAAGAGGTAAGATTTTGAAAGGTATTTTAATCTTTTTTCAAACCTTTGCCTTAGTGCATTTTAGGCACAATTCCAATTTTAAGCAATGCAGGGCAGCTAAAAATGGAAGAAAATAATTCTGCAGATATCACTGAAACAACACTTTTCCTAAATATCATTTCTGCCCTTTAACACAGCTATGCCATCAAAAAGTATCTATGTTTTGCAGAAATCCTAACCCTAACCCTAGCTCTGGGATTGCAAGTTAGGGTTAGGGTTCAGAATTTCCTCCAAGAATTAATGCAACCCTTTTCACTCAATTGAGGGCAAAATGTACTTTCTCATAAGCAAAATCTTGGTCACAAATGGTTAAGCAAGCCCATCAAACTAATGAGAACGTACCAACAAGAGTAAAATTCTATATTTGGACAAGTATTCTACTTTTGGAGATGTTTGTTTTGGAAGGTGATCTCAATGAGCTTGGTTTCAGGCTTAACTGGTGTAAGAATCACCAAAACCCCAAGAATCTGGGCTTTATTTGATAATATGCATGTGCACTCAATGCCAGAGGTAAGATTTTGACAGGTATTTTAAGCTTTTTTCAAACCTTTGCCTTAGTGCACTTTCGGCAAAATTCCAATTTTAAGCAATGCAGGGCAGCTAAAAAAATGGAAGAAAATAATTCTGCAGATATCACTGAAACAACAATTGTCCTAAATATCATTTCTGCCCTTAAACACAGCTATGCCATCAAAAAGTATCTATGTTTTGCAGAAATCCTAACCCTAACCCTAGCTCTGGGTTTGCAAGTTAGGGTTAGTGTTCAGAATTTCCTCCAAGAATTAATGCAACCCTTTTCACTCAATTGAGGGCAAAATATACTTTCTCATAAGCAAAATCTTGGTCACAAATGGTTAAGCAAGCCCATCAAACTAATGAGAACGTACCAACAACAGTAAAATTCTATATTTGGACAAGTATTCTACGTTTGGAGATGTTTGTTTGGGAAGGTGATCTCAATGAGCTTGGTTTCAGGCTTAACTGGTATAAGAATCACCAAAACCCCAATAATTTGGGCTTTATTTGATAATACGCATGTGCACTCAATGAAAGAGGTAAGATTTTGAAAGGTATTTTAAGCTTTTTTCAAACCTTTGCCTTAGTGCACTTTCGGCAAAATTCCAATTTTAAGCAATGCAGGGCAGCTAAAAATGGAAGAAAATAATTCTGCAGATATCACTGAAACAACACTTTTCCTAAATATCATTTCTGCCCTTAAACACAGCTATGCCATCAAAAAGTATCTATGTTTTGCAGAAATCCTAACCCTAACCCTAGCTCTGGGATTGCAAGTTAGGGTTAGGGTTCAGAATTTCCTCCAAGAATTAATGCAACCCTTTTCACTCAATTGAGGGCAAAATGTACTTTCTCATAAGCAAAATCTTGGTCACAAATGGTTAAGCAAGCCCATCAAACTAATGAGAACGTACCAACAAGAGTAAAATTCTATATTTGGACAAGTATTCTACTTTTGGAGATGTTGTTTTGGAAGGTGATGTCAATGAGCTTGGTTTCAAGCTTAACTGGGGTAAGAATCACCAAAACCCCAAGAATCTGGGCTTTATTTGATAATATGCATGTGCACTCAATGCCAAAGGTAAGATTTTGAAAGGTATTTTAAGCTTTTTTCAAACCTTTGCCTTAGTGCACGTTAGGCACAATTCCAATTTTAAGCAATGCAGGGCAGCTAAAAATGGAAGAAAATAATTCTGCAGATATCACTGAAACAACACTTTTCCTAAATATCATTTCTGCCCTTAAACACAGCTATGCCATCAAAAAGTATCTATGTTTTGCAGAAATCCTAACCCTAACCCTAGCTCTGGGTTTGCAAGTTAGGGTTAGGGTTCAGAATTTCCTCCAAGAATTAATGCAACCCTTTTCACTCAATTGAGGGCAAAATATACTTTCCCATAAGCAAAATATTGGTCACAAATGGTTAAGCAAGCCCATCAAACTAATGAGAACGTACCAACAAGAGTAAAATTCTATATTTGGACAAGTATTCTACTTTTGGAGATGTTTGTTTTGGAAGGTGATCTCAATGAGCTTGGTTTCAAGCTTAACTGGGGTAAGAATCACCAAAACCCCAAGAATCTGGGCTTTATTTGATAATATGCATGTGAACTCAATGAAAGAGGTAAGATTTTGAAAGGTATTTTAAGCTTTTTTCAAACCTTTGCCTTAGTGCACTTTCGGCAAAATTCCAATTTTAAGCAATGCAGGGCAGTTAAAAATGGAAGAAAATAATTCTGCAGATATCACTGAAACAACAATTGTCCTAAATATCATTTCTGCCCTAAAACACAGCTATGCCATCAAAAAGTATCTATGTTTTTCAGAAATCCTAACCCTAACCCTAGCTCTGGGTTTGCAAGTTAGGGTTAGGGTTCAGAATTTCCTCCAAGAATTAATGCAACCCTTTTCACTCAATTGAGGGCAAAATATACTTTCTCATAAGCAAAATCTTGGTCACAAATGGTTAAGCAAGCCCATCAAACTAATGAGAACGTACCAACAAGAGTAAAATTCTATATTTGGACAAGTATTCTACTTTTGGAGATGTTGTTTTGGAAGGTGATGTCAATGAGCTTGGTTTCAAGCTTAACTGGGGTAAGAATCACCAAAACCCCAAGAATCTGGGCTTTATTTGATAATATGCATGTGCACTCAATGCCAGAGGTAAGATTTTGAAAGGTATTTTAAGCTTTTTTCAAAACTTTGCCTTAGTGCACGTTAGGCACAATTCCAATTTTAAGCAATGCAGGGCAGCTAAAAATGGAAGAAAATAATTCTGCAGATATCACTGAAACAACAATTGTCCTAAATATCATTTCTGCCCTAAAACACAGCTATGCCATCAAAAAGTATCTATGTTTTGCAGAAATCCTAACCCTAACCCTAGCTCTGGGTTTGCAAGTTAGGGTTAGGGTTCAGAATTTCCTCCAAGAATTAATGCAACCCTTTTCACTCAATTGAGGGCAAAATATACTTTCTCATAAGCAAAATCTTGGTCACAAATGGTTAAGCAAGCCCATAAAACTAATGAGAACGTACCAACAACAGTAAAATTCTATATTTGGACAAGTATTCTACTTTTGGAGATGTTGTTTTGGAAGGTGATCTCAATGAGCTTGGTTTCAAGCTTAACTGGTGTAAGAATCACCAAAACCCCAAGAATCTGGGCTTTATTTGATAATATGCATGTGCACTCAATGAAAGAGGTAAGATTTTGAAAGGTATTTTAAGCTTTTTTCAAACATTTGCCTTAGTGCACTTTCGGCAAAATTCCAATTTTAAGCAATGCAGGGCAGCTAAAAATAGAAGAAAACAATTTTGCAGATATCATTGAAACAACACTTTTCCTAAAAATCATTTCTGCCCTAAAACACAGCTATGCCATCAAAAAGTATCTATGTTTTGCAGAAATCCTAACCCTAACCCTAGCTCTGGGTTTGCAAGTTAGGGTTAGGGTTCAGAATTTCCTCCAAGAATTAATGCAACCCTTTTCACTCAATTGAGGGCAAAATATACTTTCTCATAAGCAAAATCTTGGTCACAAATGGTTAAGCAAGCCCATCAAACTAATAAGAACGTACCAACAACAGTAAAATTCTATATTTGGACAAGTATTCTACTTTTGGAGATGTTGTTTTTGAAGGTGATATCAATGAGCTTGGTTTCAAGCTTAACTGGTGTAAGAATCACCAAAACCCCAAGAATCTGGGCTTTATTTGATAATATGCATGTGCACTCAATGAAAGAGGTAAGATTTTGAAAGGTATTTTAAGCTTTTTTCAAACCTTTGCCTTAGTGCATTTTAGGCACAATTCCAATTTTAAGCAATGCAGGGCAGCTAAAAATGGAAGAAAATAATTCTGCAGATATCATTGAAACAACACTTTTCCTAAATATCATTTCTGCCCTTAAACACAGCTATGCCATCAAAAAGTATCTATGTTTTGCAGAAATCCTAACCCTAACCCTAGCTCTGGGATTGCAAGTTAGGGTTAGGGTTCAGAATTTCCTCCAAGAATTAATGCAACCCTTTTCACTCAATTGAGGGCAAAATGTACTTTCTCATAAGCAAAATCTTGGTCACAAATGATTAAGCAAGCCCATCAAACTAATGAGAACGTACCAACAAGAGTAAAATTCTATATTTGGACAAGTATTCTACTTTTGGAGATGTTTGTTTTGGAAGGTGATCTCAATGAGCTTGGTTTCAGGCTTAACTGGTGTAAGAATCACCAAAACCCCAAGAATCTGGGCTTTATTTGATAATATGCATGTGCACTCAATGCCAGAGGTAAGATTTTGAAAGGTATTTTAAGCTTTTTTCAAACCTTTGCCTTAGTGCACGTTAGGCACAATTCCAATTTTAAGCAATATAGTGCAGCTAAAAATGGAAGAAAATAATTCTGCAGATATCACTGAAACAACACTTTTCCTAAATATCATTTCTGCCCTAAAACACAGCTATGCCATCAAAAAGTATCTATGTTTTGCAGAAATCCTAACCCTAACCCTAGCTCTGGGTTTGCAAGTTAGGGTTAGGGTTCAGAATTTCCTCCAAGAATTAATGCAACCCTTTTCACTCAATTGAGGGCAAAATATACTTTCTCATAAGCAAAATCTTGGTCACAAATGGTTAAGCAAGCCCATCAAACTAATGAGAACGTACCAACAACAGTAAAATTCTATATTTGGACAAGTATTCTACTTTTGGAGATGTTTGTTTTGGAAGGTGATCTCAATGAGCATGGTTTCAAGCTTAACTGGTGTAAGAATCACCAAAACCCCAACAATCTGGGCTTTATTTGATAATATGCATGTGCACTCAATGAAAGAGGTAAGTTTTGAAGGGTATTTTAAGCTTTTTTCAAACCTTTGCCTTAGTGCACTTTCGGCAAAATTCCAATTTTAAGCAATGCAGGGCAGCTAAAAATAGAAGAAAACAATTTTGCAGATATCATTGAAACAACACTTTTCCTAAATATCATTTCTGCCCTTAAACACAGCTATGCCATCAAAAAGTATCTATGTTTTGCAGAAATCCTAACCCTAACCCTAGCTCTGGGATTGCAAGTTAGGGTTAGGGTTCAGAATTTCCTCCAAGAATTAATGCAACCCTTTTCACTCAATTGAGGGCAAAATGTACTTTCTCATAAGCAAAATCTTGGTCACAAATGGTTATGCAAGCCCATCAAACTAATGAGAACGTACCAACAACAGTAAAATTCTATATTTGGACAAGTATTCTACTTTTGGAGATGTTTGTTTTGGAAGGTGATCTCAATGAGCTTGGTTTCAAGCTTAACTGGTGTAAGAATCACCAAAACCCCAACAATCTGGGCTTTAATTGATAATATGCATGTGCACTCAATGCCAGAGGTAAGATTTTGACAGGTATTTTAAGCTTTTTTCAAACCTTTGCATTAGTGCACTGTCGATAAAATTCCAATTTTAAGCAATGCAGGGCAGCTAAAAATGGAAGAAAATATTCTGCAGATATCACTGAAACAACAATTGTCCTAAATATCATTTCTGCTTTAAAACACAGCTATGCCATAAAAAAGTATCTATGTTTTGCAGGAATCCTAACCCTAACCCCAGCTATGCCATCAAAAAGTATCTATGTTTTGAAGGAATCCTAACTCTAACCCTAGCTCTGGGTTTGCAAGTTAGGGTTAGGGTTCAGAATTTCCTCCAAGAATTAATGCAACCCTTTTCACTCAATTGAGGGCAAAATATACTTTCTCATAAGCAAAATCTTGGTCACAAATGGTTAAGCAAGCCCATCAAACTAATGAGAACGTACCAACAACAGTAAAATTCTATATTTGGACAAGTATTCTACTTTTGGAGATGTTTGTTTTGGAAGGTGATCTCAATGAGCTTGGTTTCAAGCTTAACTGGTGTAAGAATCACCAAAACCCCAAGAATCTGGGCTTTATTTGATAATATGCATGTGAACTCAATGAAAGAGGTAAGATTTTGAAAGGTATTTTAAGCTTTTTTCAAACATTTGCCTTAGTGCACTTTTGGCAAAATTCCAATTTTAAGCAATGCAGGGCAGTTAAAAATGGAAGAAAATAATTCTGCAGATATCACTGAAACAACAATTGTCCTAAATATCATTTCTGCCCTAAAACACAGCTATGCCATCAAAAAGTATCTATGTTTTTCAGAAATCCTAACCCTAACCCTAGCTCTGGGTTTGCAAGTTAGGGTTAGGGTTCAGAATTTCCTCCAAGAATTAATGCAACCCTTTTCACTCAATTGAGGGCAAAATATACTTTCTCATAAGCAAAATCTTGGTCACAAATGGTTAAGCAAGCCCATCAAACTAATGAGAACGTACCAACAAGAGTAAAATTCTATATTTGGACAAGTATTCTACTTTTGGAGATGTTGTTTTGGAAGGTGATGTCAATGAGCTTGGTTTCAAGCTTAACTGGGGTAAGAATCACCAAAACCCCAAGAATCTGGGCTTTATTTGATAATATGCATGTGCACTCAATGCCAGAGGTAAGATTTTGAAAGGTATTTTAAGCTTTTTTCAAAACTTTGCCTTAGTGCACGTTAGGCACAATTCCAATTTTAAGCAATGCAGGGCAGCTAAAAATAGAAGAAAACAATTTTGCAGATATCATTGAAACAACATTTTTCCTAAATATCATTTCTGCCCTAAAACACAGCTATGCCATCAAAAAGTATCTATGTTTTGCAGAAATCCTAACCCTAACCCTAGCTCTGGGTTTGCAAGTTAGGGTTAGGGTTCAGAATTTCCTCCAAGAATTAATGCAACCCTTTTCACTCAATTGAGGGCAAAATATACTTTCTCATAAGCAAAATCTTGGTCACAAATGGTTAAGCAAGCCCATCAAACTAATGAGAACGTACCAACAACAGTAAAATTCTATATTTGGACAAGTATTCTACTTTTGGAGATGTTTGTTTTGGAAGGTGATCTCAATGAGCTTGGTTTCAAGCTTAACTGGTGTAAGAATCACCAAAACCCCAAGAATCTGGGCTTTATTTGATAATATGCATGTGCACTCAATGAAAGAGGTAAGATTTTGAAAGGTATTTTAAGCTTTTTTCAAACATTTGCCTTAGTGCACTTTCGGCAAAATTCCAATTTTAAGCAATGCAGGGCAGCTAAAAATAGAAGAAAACAATTTTGCAGATATCATTGAAACAACACTTTTCCTAAAAATCATTTCTGCCCTAAAACACAGCTATGCCATCAAAAAGTATCTATGTTTTGCAGAAATCCTAACCCTAACCCTAGCTCTGGGTTTGCAAGTTAGGGTTAGGGTTCAGAATTTCCTCCAAGAATTAATGCAACCCTTTTCACTCAATTGAGGGCAAAATATACTTTCTCATAAGCAAAATCTTGGTCACAAATGGTTAAGCAAGCCCATCAAACTAATGAGAACGTACCAACAACAGTAAAATTCTATATTTGGACAAGTATTCTACTTTTGGAGATGTTGTTTTTGAAGGTGATATCAATGAGCTTGGTTTCAAGCTTAACTGGGGTAAGAATCACCAAAACCCCAAGAATCTGGGCTTTATTTGATAATATGCATGTGAACTCAATGAAAGAGGCAAGATTTTGAAAGGTATTTTAAGCTTTTTTCAAACCTTTGCCTTAGTGCACTTTCGGCAAAATTCCAATTTTAAGCAATGCAGGGCAGTTAAAAATGGAAGAAAATAATTCTGCAGATATCACTGAAACAACAATTGTCCTAAATATCATTTCTGCCCTAAAACACAGCTATGCCATCAAAAAGTATCTATGTTTTTCAGAAATCCTAACCCTAACCCTAGCTCTGGGTTTGCAAGTTAGGGTTAGGGTTCAGAATTTCCTCCAAGAATTAATGCAACCCTTTTCACTCAATTGAGGGCAAAATATACTTTCTCATAAGCAAAATCTTGGTCACAAATGGTTAAGCAAGCCCATCAAACTAATGAGAACGTACCAACAAGAGTAAAATTCTATATTTGGACAAGTATTCTACTTTTGGAGATGTTGTTTTGGAAGGTGATGTCAATGAGCTTGGTTTCAAGCTTAACTGGGGTAAAAATCACCAAAACCCCAAGAATCTGGGCTTTATTTGATAATATGCATGTGCACTCAATGCCAGAGGTAAGATTTTGAAAGGTATTTTAAGCTTTTTTCAAAACTTTGCCTTAGTGCACGTTAGGCACAATTCCAATTTTAAGCAATGCAGGGCAGCTAAAAATGGAAGAAAATAATTCTGCAGATATCACTGAAACAACAATTGTCCTAAATATCATTTCTGCCCTAAAACACAGCTATGCCATCAAAAAGTATCTATGTTTTGCAGAAATCCTAACCCTAACCCTAGCTCTGGGTTTGCAAGTTAGGGTTAGGGTTCAGAATTTCCTCCAAGAATTAATGCAACCCTTTTCACTCAATTGAGGGCAAAATATACTTTCTCATAAGCAAAATCTTGGTCACAAATGGTTAAGCAAGCCCATCAAACTAATGAGAACGTACCAACAACAGTAAAATTCTATATTTGGACAAGTATTCTACTTTTGGAGATGTTTGTTTTGGAAGGTGATCTCAATGAGCTTGGTTTCAAGCTTAACTGGGGTAAGAATCACCAAAACCCCAAGAATCTGGGCTTTATTTGATAATATGCATGTGAACTCAATGAAAGAGGTAAGATTTTGAAAGGTATTTTAAGCTTTTTTCAAACCTTTGCCTTAGTGCACTTTCGGCAAAATTCCAATTTTAAGCAATGCAGGGCAGTTAAAAATGGAAGAAAATAATTCTGCAGATATCACTGAAACAACAATTGTCCTAAATATCATTTCTGCCCTAAAACACAGCTATGCCATCAAAAAGTATCTATGTTTTTCAGAAATCCTAACCCTAACCCTAGCTCTGGGTTTGCAAGTTAGGGTTAGGGTTCAGAATTTCCTCCAAGAATTAATGCAACCCTTTTCACTCAATTGAGGGCAAAATATACTTTCTCATAAGCAAAATCTTGGTCACAAATGGTTAAGCAAGCCCATCAAACTAATGAGAACGTACCAACAAGAGTAAAATTCTATATTTGGACAAGTATTCTACTTTTGGAGATGTTGTTTTGGAAGGTGATGTCAATGAGCTTGGTTTCAAGCTTAACTGGGGTAAGAATCACCAAAACCCCAAGAATCTGGGCTTTATTTGATAATATGCATGTGCACTCAATGCCAGAGGTAAGATTTTGAAAGGTATTTTAAGCTTTTTTTAAACCTTTGCCTTAGTGCACTTTCGGCAAAATTCCAATTTTAAGCAATGCAGGGCAGCTAAAAATAGAAGAAAACAATTTTGCAGATATCATTGAAACAACATTTTTCCTAAATATCATTTCTGCCCTAAAACACAGCTATGCCATCAAAAAGTATCTATGTTTTGCAGAAATCCTAACCCTAACCCTAGCTCTGGGTTTGCAAGTTAGGGTTAGGGTTCAGAATTTCCTCCAAGAATTAATGCAACCCTTTTCACTCAATTGAGGGCAAAATATACTTTCTCATAAGCAAAATCTTGGTCACAAATGGTTAAGCAAGCCCATCAAACTAATGAGAACGTACCAACAACAGTAAAATTCTATATTTGGACAAGTATTCTACTTTTGGAGATGTTTGTTTTGGAAGGTGATCTCAATGAGCTTGGTTTCAAGCTTAACTGGTGTAAGAATCACCAAAACCCCAAGAATCTGGGCTTTATTTGATAATATGCATGTGCACTCAATGAAAGAGGTAAGATTTTGAAAGGTATTTTAAGCTTTTTTCAAACATTTGCCTTAGTGCACTTTCGGCAAAATTCCAATTTTAAGCAATGCAGGGCAGCTAAAAATAGAAGAAAACAATTTTGCAGATATCATTGAAACAACACTTTTCCTAAAAATCATTTCTGCCCTAAAACACAGCTATGCCATCAAAAAGTATCTATGTTTTGCAGAAATCCTAACCCTAACCCTAGCTCTGGGTTTGCAAGTTAGGGTTAGGGTTCAGAATTTCCTCCAAGAATTAATGCAACCCTTTTCACTCAATTGAGGGCAAAATATACTTTCTCATAAGCAAAATCTTGGTCACAAATGGTTAAGCAAGCCCATCAAACTAATGAGAACGTACCAACAACAGTAAAATTCTATATTTGGACAAGTATTCTACTTTTGGAGATGTTGTTTTTGAAGGTGATATCAATGAGCTTGGTTTCAAGCTTAACTGGTGTAAGAATCACCAAAACCCCAAGAATCTGGGCTTTATTTGATAATATGCATGTGCACTCAATGAAAGAGGTAAGATTTTGAAAGGTATTTTAAGCTTTTTTCAAACCTTTGCCTTAGTGCATTTTAGGCACAATTCCAATTTTAAGCAATGCAGGGCAGCTAAAAATGGAAGAAAATAATTCTGCAGATATCACTGAAACAACACTTTTCCTAAATATCATTTCTGCCCTTAAACACAGCTATGCCATCAAAAAGTATCTATGTTTTGCAGAAATCCTAACCCTAACCCTAGCTCTGGGATTGCAAGTTAGGGTTAGGGTTCAGAATTTCCTCCAAGAATTAATGCAACCCTTTTCACTCAATTGAGGGCAAAATGTACTTTCTCATAAGCAAAATCTTGGTCACAAATGATTAAGCAAGCCCATCAAACTAATGAGAACGTACCAACAAGAGTAAAATTCTATATTTGGACAAGTATTCTACTTTTGGAGATGTTTGTTTTGGAAGGTGATCTCAATGAGCTTGGTTTCAGGCTTAACTGGTGTAAGAATCACCAAAACCCCAAGAATCTGGGCTTTATTTGATAATATGCATGTGCACTCAATGCCAAAGGTAAGATTTTGAAAGGTATTTTAAGCTTTTTTCAAACCTTTGCCTTAGTGCACGTTAGGCACAATTCCAATTTTAAGCAATGCAGGGCAGCTAAAAATGGAAGAAAATAATTCTGCAGATATCACTGAAACAACACTTTTCCTAAATATCATTTCTGCCCTTAAACACAGCTATGCCATCAAAAAGTATCTATGTTTTGCAGAAATCCTAACCCTAACCCTAGCTCTGGGTTTGCAAGTTAGGGTTAGGGTTCAGAATTTCCTCCAAGAATTAATGCAACCCTTTTCACTCAATTGAGGGCAAAATATACTTTCTCATAAGCAAAATCTTGGTCACAAATGGTTAAGCAAGCCCATCAAACTAATGAGAACGTACCAACAACAGTAAAATTCTATATTTAGACAAGTATTCTACTTTTGGAGATGTTTGTTTTGGAAGGTGATCTCAATGAGCTTGGTTTCAAGCTTAACTGGTGTAAGAATCACCAAAACCCCAACAATCTGGGCTTTATTTGATAATATGCATGTGCACTCAATGCCAGAGATAAGATTTTGAAAGGTATTTTAAGCTTTTTTCAAACCTTTGCCTTAGTGCACTTTCGGCAAAATTCCAATTTTAAGCAATGCAGGGCAGCTAAAAATAGAAGAAAACAATTTTGCAGATATCATTGAAACAACACTTTTCCTAAATATCATTTCTGCCCTTAAACACAGCTATGCCATCAAAAAGTATCTATGTTTTGCAGAAATCCTAACCCTAACCCTAGCTCTGGGATTGCAAGTTAGGGTTAGGGTTCAGAATTTCCTCCAAGAATTAATGCAACCCTTTTCACTCAATTGAGGGCAAAATGTACTTTCTCATAAGCAAAATCTTGGTCACAAATGGTTATGCAAGCCCATCAAACTAATGAGAACGTACCAACAACAGTAAAATTCTATATTTGGACAAGTATTCTACTTTTGGAGATGTTTGTTTTGGAAGGTGATCTCAATGAGCTTGGTTTCAAGCTTAACTGGTGTAAGAATCACCAAAACCCCAACAATCTGGGCTTTAATTGATAATATGCATGTGCACTCAATGCCAGAGGTAAGATTTTGACAGGTATTTTAAGCTTTTTTCAAACCTTTGCATTAGTGCACTGTCGATAAAATTCCAATTTTAAGCAATGCAGGGCAGCTAAAAATGGAAGAAAATAATTCTGCAGATATCACTGAAACAACAATTGTCCTAAATATCATTTCTGCTTTAAAACACAGCTATGCCATAAAAAAGTATCTATGTTTTGCAGGAATCCTAACCCTAACCCCAGCTATGCCATCAAAAAGTATCTATGTTTTGAAGGAATCCTAACTCTAACCCTAGCTCTGGGTTTGCAAGTTAGGGTTAGGGTTCAGAATTTCCTCCAAGAATTAATGCAACCCTTTTCACTCAATTGAGGGCAAAATATACTTTCTCATAAGCAAAATCTTGGTCACAAATGGTTAAGCAAGCCCATCAAACTAATGAGAACGTACCAACAACAGTAAAATTCTATATTTGGACAAGTATTCTACTTTTGGAGATGTTTGTTTTGGAAGGTGATCTCAATGAGCTTGGTTTCAAGCTTAACAGGGGTAAGAATCACCAAAACACCAAGAATCTGGGCTTCATTTGATAATATGCATGTGAACTCAATGAAAGAGGTAAGATTTTGAAAGGTATTTTAAGCTTTTTTCAAACCTTTGCCTTAGTGCACGTTAGGCACAATTCCAATTTTAAGCAATGCAGGGCAGCTAAAAATGGAAGAAAATAATTCTGCAGATATCACTGAAACAACACTTTTCCTAAATATCATTTCTGCCCTTAAACACAGCTATGCCATCAAAAAGTATCTATGTTTTGCAGAAATCCTAACCCTAACCCTAGCTCTGGGTTTGCAAGTTAGGGTTAGGGTTCAGAATTTCCTCCAAGAATTAATGCAACCCTTTTCACTCAATTGAGGGCAAAATATACTTTCTCATAAGCAAAATCTTGGTCACAAATGGTTAAGCAAGCCCATCAAACTAATGAGAACGTACCAACAACAGTAAAATTCTATATTTAGACAAGTATTCTACTTTTGGAGATGTTTGTTTTGGAAGGTGATCTCAATGAGCTTGGTTTCAAGCTTAACTGGTGTAAGAATCACCAAAACCCCAACAATCTGGGCTTTATTTGATAATATGCATGTGCACTCAATGCCAGAGATAAGATTTTGAAAGGTATTTTAAGCTTTTTTCAAACCTTTGCCTTAGTGCACTTTCGGCAAAATTCCAATTTTAAGCAATGCAGGGCAGCTAAAAATAGAAGAAAACAATTTTGCAGATATCATTGAAACAACACTTTTCCTAAATATCATTTCTGCCCTTAAACACAGCTATGCCATCAAAAAGTATCTATGTTTTGCAGAAATCCTAACCCTAACCCTAGCTCTGGGATTGCAAGTTAGGGTTAGGGTTCAGAATTTCCTCCAAGAATTAATGCAACCCTTTTCACTCAATTGAGGGCAAAATGTACTTTCTCATAAGCAAAATCTTGGTCACAAATGGTTATGCAAGCCCATCAAACTAATGAGAACGTACCAACAACAGTAAAATTCTATATTTGGACAAGTATTCTACTTTTGGAGATGTTTGTTTTGGAAGGTGATCTCAATGAGCTTGGTTTCAAGCTTAACTGGTGTAAGAATCACCAAAACCCCAACAATCTGGGCTTTAATTGATAATATGCATGTGCACTCAATGCCAGAGGTAAGATTTTGACAGGTATTTTAAGCTTTTTTCAAACCTTTGCATTAGTGCACTGTCGATAAAATTCCAATTTTAAGCAATGCAGGGCAGCTAAAAATGGAAGAAAATAATTCTGCAGATATCACTGAAACAACAATTGTCCTAAATATCATTTCTGCTTTAAAACACAGCTATGCCATAAAAAAGTATCTATGTTTTGCAGGAATCCTAACCCTAACCCCAGCTATGCCATCAAAAAGTATCTATGTTTTGAAGGAATCCTAACTCTAACCCTAGCTCTGGGTTTGCAAGTTAGGGTTAGGGTTCAGAATTTCCTCCAAGAATTAATGCAACCCTTTTCACTCAATTGAGGGCAAAATATACTTTCTCATAAGCAAAATCTTGGTCACAAATGGTTAAGCAAGCCCATCAAACTAATGAGAACGTACCAACAACAGTAAAATTCTATATTTGGACAAGTATTCTACTTTTGGAGATGTTTGTTTTGGAAGGTGATCTCAATGAGCTTGGTTTCAAGCTTAACAGGGGTAAGAATCACCAAAACACCAAGAATCTGGGCTTCATTTGATAATATGCATGTGAACTCAATGAAAGAGGTAAGATTTTGAAAGGTATTTTAAGCTTTTTTCAAACATTTGCCTTAGTGCACTTTTGGCAAAATTCCAATTTTAAGCAATGCAGGGCAGTTAAAAATGGAAGAAAATAATTCTGCAGATATCACTGAAACAACAATTGTCCTAAATATCATTTCTGCCCTAAAACACAGCTATGCCATCAAAAAGTATCTATGTTTTTCAGAAATCCTAACCCTAACCCTAGCTCTGGGTTTGCAAGTTAGGGTTAGGGTTCAGAATTTCCTCCAAGAATTAATGCAACCCTTTTCACTCAATTGACGGCAAAATATACTTTCTCATAAGCAAAATCTTGGTCACAAATGGTTAAGCAAGCCCATCAAACTAATGAGAACGTACCAACAAGAGTAAAATTCTATATTTGGACAAGTATTCTACTTTTGGAGATGTTGTTTTGGAAGGTGATGTCAATGAGCTTGGTTTCAAGCTTAACTGGGGTAAGAATCACCAAAACCCCAAGAATCTGGGCTTTATTTGATAATATGCATGTGCACTCAATGCCAGAGGTAAGATTTTGAAAGGTATTTTAAGCTTTTTTCAAAACTTTGCCTTAGTGCACGTTAGGCACAATTCCAATTTTAAGCAATGCAGGGCAGCTAAAAATAGAAGAAAACAATTTTGCAGATATCATTGAAAAAACATTTTTCCTAAATATCATTTCTGCCCTAAAACACAGCTATGCCATCAAAAAGTATCTATGTTTTGCAGAAATCCTAACCCTAACCCTAGCTCTGGGTTTGCAAGTTAGGGTTAGGGTTCAGAATTTCCTCCAAGAATTAATGCAACCCTTTTCACTCAATTGAGGGCAAAATATACTTTCTCATAAGCAAAATCTTGGTCACAAATGGTTAAGCAAGCCCATCAAACTAATGAGAACGTACCAACAACAGTAAAATTCTATATTTGGACAAGTATTCTACTTTTGGAGATGTTTGTTTTGGAAGGTGATCTCAATGAGCTTGGTTTCAAGCTTAACTGGTGTAAGAATCACCAAAACCCCAAGAATCTGGGCTTTATTTGATAATATGCATGTGCACTCAATGAAAGAGGTAAGATTTTGAAAGGTATTTTAAGCTTTTTTCAAACATTTGCCTTAGTGCACTTTCGGCAAAATTCGAATTTTAAGCAATGCAGGGCAGCTAAAAATAGAAGAAAACAATTTTGCAGATATCATTGAAACAACACTTTTCCTAAAAATCATTTCTGCCCTAAAACACAGCTATGCCATCAAAAAGTATCTATGTTTTGCAGAAATCCTAACCCTAACCCTAGCTCTGGGTTTGCAAGTTAGGGTTAGGGTTCAGAATTTCCTCCAAGAATTAATGCAACCCTTTTCACTCAATTGAGGGCAAAATATACTTTCTCATAAGCAAAATCTTGGTCACAAATGGTTAAGCAAGCCCATCAAACTAATGAGAACGTACCAACAACAGTAAAATTCTATATTTGGACAAGTATTCTACTTTTGGAGATGTTGTTTTTGAAGGTGATATCAATGAGCTTGGTTTCAAGCTTAACTGGTGTAAGAATCACCAAAACCCCAAGAATCTGGGCTTTATTTGATAATATGCATGTGCACTCAATGAAAGAGGTAAGATTTTGAAAGGTATTTTAAGCTTTTTTCAAACCTTTGCCTTAGTGCATTTTAGGCACAATTCCAATTTTAAGCAATGCAGGGCAGCTAAAAATGGAAGAAAATAATTCTGCAGATATCACTGAAACAACACTTTTCCTAAATATCATTTCTGCCCTTAAACACAGCTATGCCATCAAAAAGTATCTATGTTTTGCAGAAATCCTAACCCTAACCCTAGCTCTGGGATTGCAAGTTAGGGTTAGGGTTCAGAATTTCCTCCAAGAATTAATGCAACCCTTTTCACTCAATTGAGGGCAAAATGTACTTTCTCATAAGCAAAATCTTGGTCACAAATGGTTAAGCAAGCCCATCAAACTAATGAGAACGTACCAACAAGAGTAAAATTCTATATTTGGACAAGTATTCTACTTTTGGAGATGTTGTTTTGGAAGGTGATGTCAATGAGCTTGGTTTCAAGCTTAACTGGGGTAAGAATCACCAAAACCCCAAGAATCTGGGCTTTATTTGATAATATGCATGTGCACTCAATGCCAAAGGTAAGATTTTGAAAGGTATTTTAAGCTTTTTTCAAACCTTTGCCTTAGTGCACGTTAGGCACAATTCCAATTTTAAGCAATGCAGGGCAGCTAAAAATGGAAGAAAATAATTCTGCAGATATCACTGAAACAACACTTTTCCTAAATATCATTTCTGCCCTTAAACACAGCTATGCCATCAAAAAGTATCTATGTTTTGCAGAAATCCTAACCCTAACCCTAGCTCTGGGTTTGCAAGTTAGGGTTAGGGTTCAGAATTTCCTCCAAGAATTAATGCAACCCTTTTCACTCAATTGAGGGCAAAATATACTTTCCCATAAGCAAAATATTGGTCACAAATGGTTAAGCAAGCCCATCAAACTAATGAGAACGTACCAACAAGAGTAAAATTCTATATTTGGACAAGTATTCTACTTTTGGAGATGTTTGTTTTGGAAGGTGATCTCAATGAGCTTGGTTTCAAGCTTAACTGGGGTAAGAATCACCAAAACCCCAAGAATCTGGGCTTTATTTGATAATATGCATGTGAACTCAATGAAAGAGGTAAGATTTTGAAAGGTATTTTAAGCTTTTTTCAAACCTTTGCCTTAGTGCACTTTCGGCAAAATTCCAATTTTAAGCAATGCAGGGCAGTTAAAAATGGAAGAAAATAATTCTGCAGATATCACTGAAACAACAATTGTCCTAAATATCATTTCTGCCCTAAAACACAGCTATGCCATCAAAAAGTATCTATGTTTTTCAGAAATCCTAACCCTAACCCTAGCTCTGGGTTTGCAAGTTAGGGTTAGGGTTCAGAATTTCCTCCAAGAATTAATGCAACCCTTTTCACTCAATTGAGGGCAAAATATACTTTCTCATAAGCAAAATCTTGGTCACAAATGGTTAAGCAAGCCCATCAAACTAATGAGAACGTACCAACAAGAGTAAAATTCTATATTTGGACAAGTATTCTACTTTTGGAGATGTTGTTTTGGAAGGTGATGTCAATGAGCTTGGTTTCAAGCTTAACTGGGGTAAGAATCACCAAAACCCCAAGAATCTGGGCTTTATTTGATAATATGCATGTGCACTCAATGCCAGAGGTAAGATTTTGAAAGGTATTTTAAGCTTTTTTTAAACCTTTGCCTTAGTGCACTTTCGGCAAAATTCCAATTTTAAGCAATGCAGGGCAGCTAAAAATAGAAGAAAACAATTTTGCAGATATCATTGAAACAACATTTTTCCTAAATATCATTTCTGCCCTAAAACACAGCTATGCCATCAAAAAGTATCTATGTTTTGCAGAAATCCTAACCCTAACCCTAGCTCTGGGTTTGCAAGTTAGGGTTAGGGTTCAGAATTTCCTCCAAGAATTAATGCAACCCTTTTCACTCAATTGAGGGCAAAATATACTTTCTCATAAGCAAAATCTTGGTCACAAATGGTTAAGCAAGCCCATCAAACTAATGAGAACGTACCAACAACAGTAAAATTCTATATTTGGACAAGTATTCTACTTTTGGAGATGTTTGTTTTGGAAGGTGATCTCAATGAGCTTGGTTTCAAGCTTAACTGGTGTAAGAATCACCAAAACCCCAAGAATCTGGGCTTTATTTGATAATATGCATGTGCACTCAATGAAAGAGGTAAGATTTTGAAAGGTATTTTAAGCTTTTTTCAAACATTTGCCTTAGTGCACTTTCGGCAAAATTCCAATTTTAAGCAATGCAGGGCAGCTAAAAATAGAAGAAAACAATTTTGCAGATATCATTGAAACAACACTTTTCCTAAAAATCATTTCTGCCCTAAAACACAGCTATGCCATCAAAAAGTATCTATGTTTTGCAGAAATCCTAACCCTAACCCTAGCTCTGGGTTTGCAAGTTAGGGTTAGGGTTCAGAATTTCCTCCAAGAATTAATGCAACCCTTTTCACTCAATTGAGGGCAAAATATACTTTCTCATAAGCAAAATCTTGGTCACAAATGGTTAAGCAAGCCCATCAAACTAATGAGAACGTACCAACAACAGTAAAATTCTATATTTGGACAAGTATTCTACTTTTGGAGATGTTGTTTTTGAAGGTGATATCAATGAGCTTGGTTTCAAGCTTAACTGGTGTAAGAATCACCAAAACCCCAAGAATCTGGGCTTTATTTGATAATATGCATGTGCACTCAATGAAAGAGGTAAGATTTTGAAAGGTATTTTAAGCTTTTTTCAAACCTTTGCCTTAGTGCATTTTAGGCACAATTCCAATTTTAAGCAATGCAGGGCAGCTAAAAATGGAAGAAAATAATTCTGCAGATATCACTGAAACAACACTTTTCCTAAATATCATTTCTGCCCTTAAACACAGCTATGCCATCAAAAAGTATCTATGTTTTGCAGAAATCCTAACCCTAACCCTAGCTCTGGGATTGCAAGTTAGGGTTAGGGTTCAGAATTTCCTCCAAGAATTAATGCAACCCTTTTCACTCAATTGAGGGCAAAATGTACTTTCTCATAAGCAAAATCTTGGTCACAAATGATTAAGCAAGCCCATCAAACTAATGAGAACGTACCAACAAGAGTAAAATTCTATATTTGGACAAGTATTCTACTTTTGGAGATGTTTGTTTTGGAAGGTGATCTCAATGAGCTTGGTTTCAGGCTTAACTGGTGTAAGAATCACCAAAACCCCAAGAATCTGGGCTTTATTTGATAATATGCATGTGCACTCAATGCCAAAGGTAAGATTTTGAAAGGTATTTTAAGCTTTTTTCAAACCTTTGCCTTAGTGCACGTTAGGCACAATTCCAATTTTAAGCAATGCAGGGCAGCTAAAAATGGAAGAAAATAATTCTGCAGATATCACTGAAACAACACTTTTCCTAAATATCATTTCTGCCCTTAAACACAGCTATGCCATCAAAAAGTATCTATGTTTTGCAGAAATCCTAACCCTAACCCTAGCTCTGGGTTTGCAAGTTAGGGTTAGGGTTCAGAATTTCCTCCAAGAATTAATGCAACCCTTTTCACTCAATTGAGGGCAAAATATACTTTCCCATAAGCAAAATATTGGTCACAAATGGTTAAGCAAGCCCATCAAACTAATGAGAACGTACCAACAAGAGTAAAATTCTATATTTGGACAAGTATTCTACTTTTGGAGATGTTTGTTTTGGAAGGTGATCTCAATGAGCTTGGTTTCAAGCTTAACTGGGGTAAGAATCACCAAAACCCCAAGAATCTGGGCTTTATTTGATAATATGCATGTGAACTCAATGAAAGAGGTAAGATTTTGAAAGGTATTTTAAGCTTTTTTCAAACCTTTGCCTTAGTGCACTTTCGGCAAAATTCCAATTTTAAGCAATGCAGGGCAGTTAAAAATGGAAGAAAATAATTCTGCAGATATCACTGAAACAACAATTGTCCTAAATATCATTTCTGCCCTAAAACACAGCTATGCCATCAAAAAGTATCTATGTTTTGCAGAAATCCTAACCCTAACCCTAGCTCTGGGTTTGCAAGTTAGGGTTAGGGTTCAGAATTTCCTCCAAGAATTAATGCAACCCTTTTCACTCAATTGAGGGCAAAATATACTTTCTCATAAGCAAAATCTTGGTCACAAATGGTTAAGCAAGCCCATAAAACTAATGAGAACGTACCAACAACAGTAAAATTCTATATTTGGACAAGTATTCTACTTTTGGAGATGTTGTTTTGGAAGGTGATCTCAATGAGCTTGGTTTCAAGCTTAACAGGGGTAAGAATCACCAAAACACCAACAATCTGGGCTTTATTTGATAATATGCATGTGCACTCAATGAAAGAGGTAAGATTTTGAAAGGTATTTTAAGCTTTTTTTAAACCTTTGCCTTAGTGCACTTTCGGCAAAATTCCAATTTTAAGCAATGCAGGGCAGCTAAAAATAGAAGAAAACAATTTTGCAGATATCATTGAAACAACATTTTTCCTAAATATCATTTCTGCCCTAAAACACAGCTATGCCATCAAAAAGTATCTATGTTTTGCAGAAATCCTAACCCTAACCCTAGCTCTGGGTTTGCAAGTTAGGGTTAGGGTTCAGAATTTCCTCCAAGAATTAATGCAACCCTTTTCACTCAATTGAGGGCAAAATATACTTTCTCATAAGCAAAATCTTGGTCACAAATGGTTAAGCAAGCCCATCAAACTAATGAGAACGTACCAACAACAGTAAAATTCTATATTTGGACAAGTATTCTACTTTTGGAGATGTTTGTTTTGGAAGGTGATCTCAATGAGCTTGGTTTCAAGCTTAACTGGTGTAAGAATCACCAAAACCCCAAGAATCTGGGCTTTATTTGATAATATGCATGTGCACTCAATGAAAGAGGTAAGATTTTGAAAGGTATTTTAAGCTTTTTTCAAACATTTGCCTTAGTGCACTTTCGGCAAAATTCCAATTTTAAGCAATGCAGGGCAGCTAAAAATAGAAGAAAACAATTTTGCAGATATCATTGAAACAACACTTTTCCTAAAAATCATTTCTGCCCTAAAACACAGCTATGCCATCAAAAAGTATCTATGTTTTGCAGAAATCCTAACCCTAACCCTAGCTCTGGGTTTGCAAGTTAGGGTTAGGGTTCAGAATTTCCTCCAAGAATTAATGCAACCCTTTTCACTCAATTGAGGGCAAAATATACTTTCTCATAAGCAAAATCTTGGTCACAAATGGTTAAGCAAGCCCATCAAACTAATGAGAACGTACCAACAACAGTAAAATTCTATATTTGGACAAGTATTCTACTTTTGGAGATGTTGTTTTTGAAGGTGATATCAATGAGCTTGGTTTCAAGCTTAACTGGTGTAAGAATCACCAAAACCCCAAGAATCTGGGCTTTATTTGATAATATGCATGTGCACTCAATGAAAGAGGTAAGATTTTGAAAGGTATTTTAAGCTTTTTTCAAACCTTTGCCTTAGTGCATTTTAGGCACAATTCCAATTTTAAGCAATGCAGGGCAGCTAAAAATGGAAGAAAATAATTCTGCAGATATCACTGAAACAACACTTTTCCTAAATATCATTTCTGCCCTTAAACACAGCTATGCCATCAAAAAGTATCTATGTTTTGCAGAAATCCTAACCCTAACCCTAGCTCTGGGATTGCAAGTTAGGGTTAGGGTTCAGAATTTCCTCCAAGAATTAATGCAACCCTTTTCACTCAATTGAGGGCAAAATGTACTTTCTCATAAGCAAAATCTTGGTCACAAATGATTAAGCAAGCCCATCAAACTAATGAGAACGTACCAACAAGAGTAAAATTCTATATTTGGACAAGTATTCTACTTTTGGAGATGTTTGTTTTGGAAGGTGATCTCAATGAGCTTGGTTTCAGGCTCAACTGGTGTAAGAATCACCAAAACCCCAAGAATCTGGGCTTTATTTGATAATATGCATGTGCACTCAATGCCAGAGGTAAGATTTTGAAAGGTATTTTAAGCTTTTTTCAAACCTTTGCCTTAGTGCACGTTAGGCACAATTCCAATTTTAAGCAATATAGTGCAGCTAAAAATGGAAGAAAATAATTCTGCAGATATCACTGAAACAACACTTTTCCTAAATATCATTTCTGCCCTAAAACACAGCTATGCCATCAAAAAGTATCTATGTTTTGCAGAAATCCTAACCCTAACCCTAGCTCTGGGTTTGCAAGTTAGGGTTAGGGTTCAGAATTTCCTCCAAGAATTAATGCAACCCTTTTCACTCAATTGAGGGCAAAATATACTTTCTCATAAGCAAAATCTTGGTCACAAATGGTTAAGCAAGCCCATCAAACTAATGAGAACGTACCAACAACAGTAAAATTCTATATTTGGACAAGTATTCTACTTTTGGAGATGTTTGTTTTGGAAGGTGATCTCAATGAGCATGGTTTCAAGCTTAACTGGTGTAAGAATCACCAAAACCCCAACAATCTGGGCTTTATTTGATAATATGCATGTGCACTCAATGAAAGAAGCAAGATTTTGAAAGGTATTTTAAGCTTTTTTCAAACCTTTGCCTTAGTGCACGTTAGGCACAATTCCAATTTTAAGCAATGCAGGGCAGCTAAAAATAGAAGAAAACAATTTTGCAGATATCATTGAAACAACATTTTTCCTAAATATCATTTCTGCCCTAAAACACAGCTATGCCATCAAAAAGTATCTATGTTTTGCAGAAATCCTAACCCTAACCCTAGCTCTGGGTTTGCAAGTTAGGGTTAGGGTTCAGAATTTCCTCCAAGAATTAATGCAACCCTTTTCACTCAATTGAGGGCAAAATATACTTTCTCATAAGCAAAATCTTGGTCACAAATGGTTAAGCAAGCCCATCAAACTAATGAGAACGTACCAACAACAGTAAAATTCTATATTTGGACAAGTATTCTACTTTTGGAGATGTTTGTTTTGGAAGGTGATCTCAATGAGCTTGGTTTCAAGCTTAACTGGTGTAAGAATCACCAAAACCCCAAGAATCTGGGCTTTATTTGATAATATGCATGTGCACTCAATGAAAGAGGTAAGATTTTGAAAGGTATTTTAAGCATTTTTCAAACATTTGCCTTAGTGCACTTTCGGCAAAATTCCAATTTTAAGCAATGCAGGGCAGCTAAAAATAGAAGAAAACAATTTTGCAGATATCATTGAAACAACACTTTTCCTAAAAATCATTTCTGCCCTAAAACACAGCTATGCCATCAAAAAGTATCTATGTTTTGCAGAAATCCTAACCCTAACCCTAGCTCTGGGTTTGCAAGTTAGGGTTAGGGTTCAGAATTTCCTCCAAGAATTAATGCAACCCTTTTCACTCAATTGAGGGCAAAATATACTTTCTCATAAGCAAAATCTTGGTCACAAATGGTTAAGCAAGCCCATCAAACTAATGAGAACGTACCAACAACAGTAAAATTCTATATTTGGACAAGTATTCTACTTTTGGAGATGTTGTTTTTGAAGGTGATATCAATGAGCTTGGTTTCAAGCTTAACTGGTGTAAGAATCACCAAAACCCCAAGAATCTGGGCTTTATTTGATAATATGCATGTGCACTCAATGAAAGAGGTAAGATTTTGAAAGGTATTTTAAGCTTTTTTCAAACCTTTGCCTTAGTGCATTTTAGGCACAATTCCAATTTTAAGCAATGCAGGGCAGCTAAAAATGGAAGAAAATAATTCTGCAGATATCACTGAAACAACACTTTTCCTAAATATCATTTCTGCCCTTAAACACAGCTATGCCATCAAAAAGTATCTATGTTTTGCAGAAATCCTAACCCTAACCCTAGCTCTGGGTTTGCAAGTTAGGGTTAGGGTTCAGAATTTCCTCCAAGAATTAATGCAACCCTTTTCACTCAATTGAGGGCAAAATATACTTTCTCATAAGCAAAATCTTGGTCACAAATGGTTAAGCAAGCCCATCAAACTAATGAGAACGTACCAACAACAGTAAAATTCTATATTTGGACAAGTATTCTACTTTTGGAGATGTTGTTTTTGAAGGTGATATCAATGAGCTTGCTTTCAAGCTTAACTGGTGTAAGAATCACCAAAACCCCAAGAATCTGGGCTTTATTTGATAATATGCATGTGCACTCAATGAAAGAGGTAAGATTTTGAAAGGTATTTTAAGCTTTTTTCAAACCTTTGCCTTAGTGCATTTTAGGCACAATTCCAATTTTAAGCAATGCAGGGCAGCTAAAAATGGAAGAAAATAATTCTGCAGATATCACTGAAACAACACTTTTCCTAAATATCATTTCTGCCCTTAAACACAGCTATGCCATCAAAAAGTATCTATGTTTTGCAGAAATCCTAACCCTAACCCTAGCTCTGGGATTGCAAGTTAGGGTTAGGGTTCAGAATTTCCTCCAAGAATTAATGCAACCCTTTTCACTCAATTGAGGGCAAAATGTACTTTCTCATAAGCAAAATCTTGGTCACAAATGATTAAGCAAGCCCATCAAACTAATGAGAACGTACCAACAAGAGTAAAATTCTATATTTGGACAAGTATTCTACTTTTGGAGATGTTTGTTTTGGAAGGTGATCTCAATGAGCTTGGTTTCAGGCTCAACTGGTGTAAGAATCACCAAAACCCCAAGAATCTGGGCTTTATTTGATAATATGCATGTGCACTCAATGCCAGAGGTAAGATTTTGAAAGGTATTTTAAGCTTTTTTCAAACCTTTGCCTTAGTGCACGTTAGGCACAATTCCAATTTTAAGCAATATAGTGCAGCTAAAAATGGAAGAAAATAATTCTGCAGATATCACTGAAACAACACTTTTCCTAAATATCATTTCTGCCCTAAAACACAGCTATGCCATCAAAAAGTATCTATGTTTTGCAGAAATCCTAACCCTAACCCTAGCTCTGGGTTTGCAAGTTAGGGTTAGGGTTCAGAATTTCCTCCAAGAATTAATGCAACCCTTTTCACTCAATTGAGGGCAAAATATACTTTCTCATAAGCAAAATCTTGGTCACAAATGGTTAAGCAAGCCCATCAAACTAATGAGAACGTACCAACAACAGTAAAATTCTATATTTGGACAAGTATTCTACTTTTGGAGATGTTTGTTTTGGAAGGTGATCTCAATGAGCATGGTTTCAAGCTTAACTGGTGTAAGAATCACCAAAACCCCAACAATCTGGGCTTTATTTGATAATATGCATGTGCACTCAATGAAAGAAGCAAGATTTTGAAAGGTATTTTAAGCTTTTTTCAAACCTTTGCCTTAGTGCACGTTAGGCACAATTCCAATTTTAAGCAATGCAGGGCAGCTAAAAATAGAAGAAAACAATTTTGCAGATATCATTGAAACAACATTTTTCCTAAATATCATTTCTGCCCTAAAACACAGCTATGCCATCAAAAAGTATCTATGTTTTGCAGAAATCCTAACCCTAACCCTAGCTCTGGGTTTGCAAGTTAGGGTTAGGGTTCAGAATTTCCTCCAAGAATTAATGCAACCCTTTTCACTCAATTGAGGGCAAAATATACTTTCTCATAAGCAAAATCTTGGTCACAAATGGTTAAGCAAGCCCATCAAACTAATGAGAACGTACCAACAACAGTAAAATTCTATATTTGGACAAGTATTCTACTTTTGGAGATGTTTGTTTTGGAAGGTGATCTCAATGAGCTTGGTTTCAAGCTTAACTGGTGTAAGAATCACCAAAACCCCAAGAATCTGGGCTTTATTTGATAATATGCATGTGCACTCAATGAAAGAGGTAAGATTTTGAAAGGTATTTTAAGCTTTTTTCAAACATTTGCCTTAGTGCACTTTCGGCAAAATTCCAATTTTAAGCAATGCAGGGCAGCTAAAAATGGAAGAAAATAATTCTGCAGATATCACTGAAACAACACTTTTCCTAAATATCATTTCTGCCCTTAAACACAGCTATGCCATCAAAAAGTATCTATGTTTTGCAGAAATCCTAACCCTAACCCTAGCTCTGGGATTGCAAGTTAGGGTTAGGGTTCAGAATTTCCTCCAAGAATTAATGCAACCCTTTTCACTCAATTGAGGGCAAAATGTACTTTCTCATAAGCAAAATCTTGGTCACAAATGGTTAAGCAAGCCCATCAAACTAATGAGAACGTACCAACAAGAGTAAAATTCTATATTTGGACAAGTATTCTACTTTTGGAGATGTTGTTTTGGAAGGTGATGTCAATGAGCTTGGTTTCAAGCTTAACTGGGGTAAGATCACCAAAACCCCAAGAATCTGGGCTTTATTTGATAATATGCATGTGCACTCAATGCCAAAGGTAAGATTTTGAAAGGTATTTTAAGCTTTTTTCAAACCTTTGCCTTAGTGCACGTTAGGCACAATTCCAATTTTAAGCAATGCAGGGCAGCTAAAAATGGAAGAAAATAATTCTGCAGATATCACTGAAACAACACTTTTCCTAAATATCATTTCTGCCCTTAAACACAGCTATGCCATCAAAAAGTATCTATGTTTTGCAGAAATCCTAACCCTAACCCTAGCTCTGGGTTTGCAAGTTAGGGTTAGGGTTCAGAATTTCCTCCAAGAATTAATGCAACCCTTTTCACTCAATTGAGGGCAAAATATACTTTCTCATAAGCAAAATCTTGGTCACAAATGGTTAAGCAAGCCCATAAAACTAATGAGAACGTACCAACAACAGTAAAATTCTATATTTGGACAAGTATTCTACTTTTGGAGATGTTGTTTTGGAAGGTGATCTCAATGAGCTTGGTTTCAAGCTTAACAGGGGTAAGAATCACCAAAACACCAACAATCTGGGCTTTATTTGATAATATGCATGTGCACTCAATGAAAGAGGTAAGATTTTGAAAGGTATTTTAAGCTTTTTTTAAACCTTTGCCTTAGTGCACTTTCGGCAAAATTCCAATTTTAAGCAATGCAGGGCAGCTAAAAATAGAAGAAAACAATTTTGCAGATATCATTGAAACAACATTTTTCCTAAATATCATTTCTGCCCTAAAACACAGCTATGCCATCAAAAAGTATCTATGTTTTGCAGAAATCCTAACCCTAACCCTAGCTCTGGGTTTGCAAGTTAGGGTTAGGGTTCAGAATTTCCTCCAAGAATTAATGCAACCCTTTTCACTCAATTGAGGGCAAAATATACTTTCTCATAAGCAAAATCTTGGTCACAAATGGTTAAGCAAGCCCATCAAACTAATGAGAACGTACCAACAACAGTAAAATTCTATATTTGGACAAGTATTCTACTTTTGGAGATGTTTGTTTTGGAAGGTGATCTCAATGAGCTTGGTTTCAAGCTTAACTGGTGTAAGAATCACCAAAACCCCAAGAATCTGGGCTTTATTTGATAATATGCATGTGCACTCAATGAAAGAGGTAAGATTTTGAAAGGTATTTTAAGCTTTTTTCAAACATTTGCCTTAGTGCACTTTCGGCAAAATTCCAATTTTAAGCAATGCAGGGCAGCTAAAAATAGAAGAAAACAATTTTGCAGATATCATTGAAACAACACTTTTCCTAAAAATCATTTCTGCCCTAAAACACAGCTATGCCATCAAAAAGTATCTATGTTTTGCAGAAATCCTAACCCTAACCCTAGCTCTGGGTTTGCAAGTTAGGGTTAGGGTTCAGAATTTCCTCCAAGAATTAATGCAACCCTTTTCACTCAATTGAGGGCAAAATATACTTTCTCATAAGCAAAATCTTGGTCACAAATGGTTAAGCAAGCCCATCAAACTAATGAGAACGTACCAACAACAGTAAAATTCTATATTTGGACAAGTATTCTACTTTTGGAGATGTTGTTTTGGAAGGTGATCTCAATGAGCTTGGTTTCAAGCTTAACAGGGGTAAGAATCACCAAAACACCAACAATCTGGGCTTTATTTGATAATATGCATGTGCACTCAATGAAAGAGGTAAGATTTTGAAAGGTATTTTAAGCTTTTTTTAAACCTTTGCCTTAGTGCACTTTCGGCAAAATTCCAATTTTAAGCAATGCAGGGCAGCTAAAAATAGAAGAAAACAATTTTGCAGATATCATTGAAACAACATTTTTCCTAAATATCATTTCTGCCCTAAAACACAGCTATGCCATCAAAAAGTATCTATGTTTTGCAGAAATCCTAACCCTAACCCTAGCTCTGGGTTTGCAAGTTAGGGTTAGGGTTCAGAATTTCCTCCAAGAATTAATGCAACCCTTTTCACTCAATTGAGGGCAAAATATACTTTCTCATAAGCAAAATCTTGGTCACAAATGGTTAAGCAAGCCCATCAAACTAATGAGAACGTACCAACAACAGTAAAATTCTATATTTGGACAAGTATTCTACTTTTGGAGATGTTTGTTTTGGAAGGTGATCTCAATGAGCTTGGTTTCAAGCTTAACTGGTGTAAGAATCACCAAAACCCCAAGAATCTGGGCTTTATTTGATAATATGCATGTGCACTCAATGAAAGAGGTAAGATTTTGAAAGGTATTTTAAGCTTTTTTCAAACATTTGCCTTAGTGCACTTTCGGCAAAATTCCAATTTTAAGCAATGCAGGGCAGCTAAAAATAGAAGAAAACAATTTTGCAGATATCATTGAAACAACACTTTTCCTAAAAATCATTTCTGCCCTAAAACACAGCTATGCCATCAAAAAGTATCTATGTTTTGCAGAAATCCTAACCCTAACCCTAGCTCTGGGTTTGCAAGTTAGGGTTAGGGTTCAGAATTTCCTCCAAGAATTAATGCAACCCTTTTCACTCAATTGAGGGCAAAATATACTTTCTCATAAGCAAAATCTTGGTCACAAATGGTTAAGCAAGCCCATCAAACTAATGAGAACGTACCAACAACAGTAAAATTCTATATTTGGACAAGTATTCTACTTTTGGAGATGTTGTTTTGGAAGGTGATCTCAATGAGCTTGGTTTCAAGCTTAACAGGGGTAAGAATCACCAAAACACCAACAATCTGGGCTTTATTTGATAATATGCATGTGCACTCAATGAAAGAGGTAAGATTTTGAAAGGTATTTTAAGCTTTTTTTAAACCTTTGCCTTAGTGCACTTTCGGCAAAATTCCAATTTTAAGCAATGCAGGGCAGCTAAAAATAGAAGAAAACAATTTTGCAGATATCATTGAAACAACATTTTTCCTAAATATCATTTCTGCCCTAAAACACAGCTATGCCATCAAAAAGTATCTATGTTTTGCAGAAATCCTAACCCTAACCCTAGCTCTGGGTTTGCAAGTTAGGGTTAGGGTTCAGAATTTCCTCCAAGAATTAATGCAACCCTTTTCACTCAATTGAGGGCAAAATATACTTTCTCATAAGCAAAATCTTGGTCACAAATGGTTAAGCAAGCCCATCAAACTAATGAGAACGTACCAACAACAGTAAAATTCTATATTTGGACAAGTATTCTACTTTTGGAGATGTTTGTTTTGGAAGGTGATCTCAATGAGCTTGGTTTCAAGCTTAACTGGTGTAAGAATCACCAAAACCCCAAGAATCTGGGCTTTATTTGATAATATGCATGTGCACTCAATGAAAGAGGTAAGATTTTGAAAGGTATTTTAAGCTTTTTTCAAACATTTGCCTTAGTGCACTTTCGGCAAAATTCCAATTTTAAGCAATGCAGGGCAGCTAAAAATAGAAGAAAACAATTTTGCAGATATCATTGAAACAACACTTTTCCTAAAAATCATTTCTGCCCTAAAACACAGCTATGCCATCAAAAAGTATCTATGTTTTGCAGAAATCCTAACCCTAACCCTAGCTCTGGGTTTGCAAGTTAGGGTTAGGGTTCAGAATTTCCTCCAAGAATTAATGCAACCCTTTTCACTCAATTGAGGGCAAAATATACTTTCTCATAAGCAAAATCTTGGTCACAAATGGTTAAGCAAGCCCATCAAACTAATGAGAACGTACCAACAACAGTAAAATTCTATATTTGGACAAGTATTCTACTTTTGGAGATGTTGTTTTTGAAGGTGATATCAATGAGCTTGGTTTCAAGCTTAACTGGTGTAAGAATCACCAAAACCCCAAGAATCTGGGCTTTATTTGATAATATGCATGTGCACTCAATGAAAGAGGTAAGATTTTGAAAGGTATTTTAAGCTTTTTTCAAACCTTTGCCTTAGTGCATTTTAGGCACAATTCCAATTTTAAGCAATGCAGGGCAGCTAAAAATGGAAGAAAATAATTCTGCAGATATCACTGAAACAACACTTTTCCTAAATATCATTTCTGCCCTTAAACACAGCTATGCCATCAAAAAGTATCTATGTTTTGCAGAAATCCTAACCCTAACCCTAGCTCTGGGATTGCAAGTTAGGGTTAGGGTTCAGAATTTCCTCCAAGAATTAATGCAACCCTTTTCACTCAATTGAGGGCAAAATGTACTTTCTCATAAGCAAAATCTTGGTCACAAATGATTAAACAAGCCCATCAAACTAATGAGAACGTACCAACAAGAGTAAAATTCTATATTTGGACAAGTATTCTACTTTTGGAGATGTTTGTTTTGGAAGGTGATCTCAATGAGCTTGGTTTCAGGCTTAACTGGTGTAAGAATCACCAAAACCCCAAGAATCTGGGCTTTATTTGATAATATGCATGTGCACTCAATGCCAGAGGTAAGATTTTGAAAGGTATTTTAAGCTTTTTTCAAACCTTTGCCTTAGTGCACGTTAGGCACAATTCCAATTTTAAGCAATATAGTGCAGCAAAAATGGAAGAAAATAATTCTGCAGATATCACTGAAACAACACTTTTCCTAAATATCATTTCTGCCCTAAAACACAGCTATGCCATCAAAAAGTATCTATGTTTTGCAGAAATCCTAACCCTAACCCTAGCTCTGGGTTTGCAAGTTAGGGTTAGGGTTCAGAATTTCCTCCAAGAATTAATGCAACCCTTTTCACTCAATTGAGGGCAAAATATACTTTCTCATAAGCAAAATCTTGGTCACAAATGGTTAAGCAAGCCCATCAAACTAATGAGAACGTACCAACAACAGTAAAATTCTATATTTGGACAAGTATTCTACTTTTGGAGATGTTTGTTTTGGAAGGTGATCTCAATGAGCATGGTTTCAAGCTTAACTGGTGTAAGAATCACCAAAACCCCAACAATCTGGGCTTTATTTGATAATATGCATGTGCACTCAATGAAAGAAGCAAGATTTTGAAAGGTTTTTTAAGCTTTTTTCAAACCTTTGCCTTAGTGCACGTTAGGCACAATTCCAATTTTAAGCAATGCAGGGCAGCTAAAAATAGAAGAAAACAATTTTGCAGATATCATTGAAACAACATTTTTCCTAAATATCATTTCTGCCCTAAAACACAGCTATGCCATCAAAAAGTATCTATGTTTTGCAGAAATCCTAACCCTAACCCTAGCTCTGGGTTTGCAAGTTAGGGTTAGGGTTCAGAATTTCCTCCAAGAATTAATGCAACCCTTTTCACTCAATTGAGGGCAAAATATACTTTCTCATAAGCAAAATCTTGGTCACAAATGGTTAAGCAAGCCCATCAAACTAATGAGAACGTACCAACAACAGTAAAATTCTATATTTGGACAAGTATTCTACTTTTGGAGATGTTGTTTTTGAAGGTGATATCAATGAGCTTGGTTTCAAGCTTAACTGGTGTAAGAATCACCAAAACCCCAAGAATCTGGGCTTTATTTGATAATATGCATGTGCACTCAATGAAAGAGGTAAGATTTTGAAAGGTATTTTAAGCTTTTTTCAAACCTTTGCCTTAGTGCATTTTAGGCACAATTCCAATTTTAAGCAATGCAGGGCAGCTAAAAATGGAAGAAAATAATTCTGCAGATATCACTGAAACAACACTTTTCCTAAATATCATTTCTGCCCTTAAACACAGCTATGCCATCAAAAAGTATCTATGTTTTGCAGAAATCCTAACCCTAACCCTAGCTCTGGGATTGCAAGTTAGGGTTAGGGTTCAGAATTTCCTCCAAGAATTAATGCAACCCTTTTCACTCAATTGAGGGCAAAATGTACTTTCTCATAAGCAAAATCTTGGTCACAAATGGTTAAGCAAGCCCATCAAACTAATGAGAACGTACCAACAAGAGTAAAATTCTATATTTGGACAAGTATTCTACTTTTGGAGATGTTGTTTTGGAAGGTGATGTCAATGAGCTTGGTTTCAAGCTTAACTGGGGTAAGAATCACCAAAACCCCAAGAATCTGGGCTTTATTTGATAATATGCATGTGCACTCAATGCCAAAGGTAAGATTTTGAAAGGTATTTTAAGCTTTTTTCAAACCTTTGCCTTAGTGCACGTTAGGCACAATTCCAATTTTAAGCAATGCAGGGCAGCTAAAAATGGAAGAAAATAATTCTGCAGATATCACTGAAACAACACTTTTCCTAAATATCATTTCTGCCCTTAAACACAGCTATGCCATCAAAAAGTATCTATGTTTTGCAGAAATCCTAACCCTAACCCTAGCTCTGGGTTTGCAAGTTAGGGTTAGGGTTCAGAATTTCCTCCAAGAATTAATGCAACCCTTTTCACTCAATTGAGGGCAAAATATACTTTCCCATAAGCAAAATATTGGTCACAAATGGTTAAGCAAGCCCATCAAACTAATGAGAACGTACCAACAAGAGTAAAATTCTATATTTGGACAAGTATTCTACTTTTGGAGATGTTTGTTTTGGAAGGTGATCTCAATGAGCTTGGTTTCAAGCTTAACTGGGGTAAGAATCACCAAAACCCCAAGAATCTGGGCTTTATTTGATAATATGCATGTGAACTCAATGAAAGAGGTAAGATTTTGAAAGGTATTTTAAGCTTTTTTCAAACCTTTGCCTTAGTGCACTTTCGGCAAAATTCCAATTTTAAGCAATGCAGGGCAGTTAAAAATGGAAGAAAATAATTCTGCAGATATCACTGAAACAACAATTGTCCTAAATATCATTTCTGCCCTAAAACACAGCTATGCCATCAAAAAGTATCTATGTTTTGCAGAAATCCTAACCCTAACCCTAGCTCTGGGTTTGCAAGTTAGGGTTAGGGTTCAGAATTTCCTCCAAGAATTAATGCAACCCTTTTCACTCAATTGAGGGCAAAATATACTTTCTCATAAGCAAAATCTTGGTCACAAATGGTTAAGCAAGCCCATAAAACTAATGAGAACGTACCAACAACAGTAAAATTCTATATTTGGACAAGTATTCTACTTTTGGAGATGTTGTTTTGGAAGGTGATCTCAATGAGCTTGGTTTCAAGCTTAACAGGGGTAAGATTCACCAAAACACCAACAATCTGGGCTTTATTTGATAATATGCATGTGCACTCAATGAAAGAGGTAAGATTTTGAAAGGTATTTTAAGCTTTTTTTAAACCTTTGCCTTAGTGCACTTTCGGCAAAATTCCAATTTTAAGCAATGCAGGGCAGCTAAAAATAGAAGAAAACAATTTTGCAGATATCATTGAAACAACACTTTTCCTAAAAATCATTTCTGCCCTAAAACACAGCTATGCCATAAAAAAGTATCTATGTTTTGCAGAAATCCTAACCCTAACCCTAGCTCTGGGTTTGCAAGTTAGGGTTAGGGTTCAGAATTTCCTCCAAGAATTAATGCAACCCTTTTCACTCAATTGAGGGCAAAATATACTTTCTCATAAGCAAAATCTTGGTCACAAATGGTTAAGCAAGCCCATCAAACTAATGAGAACGTACCAACAACAGTAAAATTCTATATTTGGACAAGTATTCTACTTTTGGAGATGTTTGTTTTGGAAGGTGATCTCAATGAGCATGGTTTCAAGCTTAACTGGTGTAAGAATCACCAAAACCCCAACAATCTGGGCTTTATTTGATAATATGCATGTGCACTCAATGAAAGAGGTAAGTTTTGAAGGGTATTTTAAGCTTTTGTCAAACATTTGCCTTAGTGCACGTTAGGCACAATTCCAATTTTAAGCAATGCAGGGCAGCTAAAAATGGAAGAAAATAATTCTGCAGATATCACTGAAACAACAATTGTCCTAAATATCATTTCTGCCCTAAAACACAGCTATGCCATCAAAAAGTATCTATGTTTTGCAGAAATCCTAACCCTAACCCTAGCTCTTGGATTGCAAGTTAGGGTTAGGGTTCAGAATTTCCTCCAAGAATTAATGCAACCCTTTTCACTCAATTGAGGGCAAAATATACTTTCTCATAAGCAAAATCTTGGTCACAAATGGTTAAGCAAGCCCATCAAACTAATGAGAACGTACCAACAACAGTAAAATTCTATATTTAGACAAGTATTATACTTTTGGAGATGTTTGTTTTGGAAGGTGATCTCAATGAGCTTGGTTTCAAGCTTAACTGGGGTAAGAATCACCAAAACCCCAAGAATCTGGGCTTTATTTGATAATATGCATTTGCACTCAATGAAAGAGGTAAGATTTTGAAAGGTGTTTTAAGCTTTTTTCAAACCTTTGCCTTAGTGCACTTTCGGCAAAATTCCAATTTTAAGCAATGCAGGGCAGCTAAAAATAGAAGAAAACAATTTTGCAGATATCATTGAAACAACACTTTTCCTAAATATCATTTCTGCCCTTAAACACAGCTATGCCATCAAAAAGTATCTATGTTTTGCAGAAATCCTAACCCTAACCCTAGCTCTGGGATTGCAAGTTAGGGTTAGGGTTCAGAATTTCCTCCAAGAATTAATGCAACCCTTTTCACTCAATTGAGGGCAAAATGTACTTTCTCATAAGCAAAATCTTGGTCACAAATGGTTATGCAAGCCCATCAAACTAATGAGAACGTACCAACAACAGTAAAATTCTATATTTGGACAAGTATTCTACTTTTGGAGATGTTTGTTTTGGAAGGTGATCTCAATGAGCTTGGTTTCAAGCTTAACTGGTGTAAGAATCACCAAAACCCCAACAATCTGGGCTTTAATTGATAATATGCATGTGCACTCAATGCCAGAGGTAAGATTTTGACAGGTATTTTAAGCTTTTTTCAAACCTTTGCATTAGTGCACTGTCGATAAAATTCCAATTTTAAGCAATGCAGGGCAGCTAAAAATGGAAGAAAATAATTCTGCAGATATCACTGAAACAACAATTGTCCTAAATATCATTTCTGCTTTAAAACACAGCTATGCCATAAAAAAGTATCTATGTTTTGCAGGAATCCTAACCCTAACCCCAGCTATGCCATCAAAAAGTATCTATGTTTTGAAGGAATCCTAACTCTAACCCTAGCTCTGGGTTTGCAAGTTAGGGTTAGGGTTCAGAATTTCCTCCAAGAATTAATGCAACCCTTTTCACTCAATTGAGGGCAAAATATACTTTCTCATAAGCAAAATCTTGGTCACAAATGGTTAAGCAAGCCCATCAAACTAATGAGAACGTACCAACAACAGTAAAATTCTATATTTGGACAAGTATTCTACTTTTGGAGATGTTTGTTTTGGAAGGTGATCTCAATGAGCTTGGTTTCAAGCTTAACTGGTGTAAGAATCACCAAAACCCCAAGAATCTGGGCTTTATTTGATAATATGCATGTGAACTCAATGAAAGAGGTAAGATTTTGAAATGTATTTTAAGCTTTTTTCAAACATTTGCCTTAGTGCACTTTTGGCAAAATTCCAATTTTAAGCAATGCAGGGCAGTTAAAAATGGAAGAAAATAATTCTGCAGATATCACTGAAACAACAATTGTCCTAAATATCATTTCTGCCCTAAAACACAGCTATGCCATCAAAAAGTATCTATGTTTTTCAGAAATCCTAACCCTAACCCTAGCTCTGGGTTTGCAAGTTAGGGTTAGGGTTCAGAATTTCCTCCAAGAATTAATGCAACCCTTTTCACTCAATTGAGGGCAAAATATACTTTCTCATAAGCAAAATCTTGGTCACAAATGGTTAAGCAAGCCCATCAAACTAATGAGAACGTACCAACAAGAGTAAAATTCTATATTTGGACAAGTATTCTACTTTTGGAGATGTTGTTTTGGAAGGTGATGTCAATGAGCTTGGTTTCAAGCTTAACTGGGGTAAGAATCACCAAAACCCCAAGAATCTGGGCTTTATTTGATAATATGCATGTGCACTCAATGCCAGAGGTAAGATTTTGAAAGGTATTTTAAGCTTTTTTCAAAACTTTGCCTTAGTGCACGTTAGGCACAATTCCAATTTTAAGCAATGCAGGGCAGCTAAAAATAGAAGAAAACAATTTTGCAGATATCATTGAAACAACATTTTTCCTAAATATCATTTCTGCCCTAAAACACAGCTATGCCATCAAAAAGTATCTATGTTTTGCAGAAATCCTAACCCTAACCCTAGCTCTGGGTTTGCAAGTTAGGGTTAGGGTTCAGAATTTCCTCCAAGAATTAATGCAACCCTTTTCACTCAATTGAGGGCAAAATATACTTTCTCATAAGCAAAATCTTGGTCACAAATGGTTAAGCAAGCCCATCAAACTAATGAGAACGTACCAACAACAGTAAAATTCTATATTTGGACAAGTATTCTACTTTTGGAGATGTTTGTTTTGGAAGGTGATCTCAATGAGCTTGGTTTCAAGCTTAACTGGTGTAAGAATCACCAAAACCCCAAGAATCTGGGCTTTATTTGATAATATGCATGTGCATTCAATGAAAGAGGTAAGATTTTGAAAGGTATTTTAAGCTTTTTTCAAACATTTGCCTTAGTGCACTTTCGGCAAAATTCCAATTTTAAGCAATGCAGGGCAGCTAAAAATAGAAGAAAACAATTTTGCAGATATCATTGAAACAACACTTTTCCTAAAAATCATTTCTGCCCTAAAACACAGCTATGCCATCAAAAAGTATCTATGTTTTGCAGAAATCCTAACCCTAACCCTAGCTCTGGGTTTGCAAGTTAGGGTTAGGGTTCAGAATTTCCTCCAAGAATTAATGCAACCCTTTTCACTCAATTGAGGGCAAAATATACTTTCTCATAAGCAAAATCTTGGTCACAAATGGTTAAGCAAGCCCATCAAACTAATGAGAACGTACCAACAACAGTAAAATTCTATATTTGGACAAGTATTCTACTTTTGGAGATGTTGTTTTTGAAGGTGATATCAATGAGCTTGGTTTCAAGCTTAACTGGTGTAAGAATCACCAAAACCCCAAGAATCTGGGCTTTATTTGATAATATGCATGTGCACTCAATGAAAGAGGTAAGATTTTGAAAGGTATTTTAAGCTTTTTTCAAACCTTTGCCTTAGTGCATTTTAGGCACAATTCCAATTTTAAGCAATGCAGGGCAGCTAAAAATGGAAGAAAATAATTCTGCAGATATCACTGAAACAACACTTTTCCTAAATATCATTTCTGCCCTTAAACACAGCTATGCCATCAAAAAGTATCTATGTTTTGCAGAAATCCTAACCCTAACCCTAGCTCTGGGATTGCAAGTTAGGGTTAGGGTTCAGAATTTCCTCCAAGAATTAATGCAACCCTTTTCACTCAATTGAGGGCAAAATGTACTTTCTCATAAGCAAAATCTTGGTCACAAATGATTAAGCAAGCCCATCAAACTAATGAGAACGTACCAACAAGAGTAAAATTCTATATTTGGACAAGTATTCTACTTTTGGAGATGTTTGTTTTGGAAGGTGATCTCAATGAGCTTGGTTTCAGGCTTAACTGGTGTAAGAATCACCAAAACCCCAAGAATCTGGGCTTTAATTGATAATATGCATGTGCACTCAATGCCAGAGGTAAGATTTTGACAGGTATTTTAAGCTTTTTTCAAAACTTTGCCTTAGTGCACGTTAGGCACAATTCCAATTTTAAGCAATGCAGGGCAGCTAAAAATAGAAGAAAACAATTTTGCAGATATCATTGAAACAACATTTTTCCTAAATATCATTTCTGCCCTAAAACACAGCTATGCCATCAAAAAGTATCTATGTTTTGCAGAAATCCTAACCCTAACCCTAGCTCTGGGTTTGCAAGTTAGGGTTAGGGTTCAGAATTTCCTCCAAGAATTAATGCAACCCTTTTCACTCAATTGAGGGCAAAATATACTTTCTCATAAGCAAAATCTTGGTCACAAATGGTTAAGCAAGCCCATCAAACTAATGAGAACGTACCAACAACAGTAAAATTCTATATTTGGACAAGTATTCTACTTTTGGAGATGTTTGTTTTGGAAGGTGATCTCAATGAGCTTGGTTTCAAGCTTAACTGGTGTAAGAATCACCAAAACCCCAAGAATCTGGGCTTTATTTGATAATATGCATGTGCACTCAATGAAAGAGGTAAGATTTTGAAAGGTATTTTAAGCTTTTTTCAAACATTTGCCTTAGTGCACTTTCGGCAAAATTCCAATTTTAAGCAATGCAGGGCAGCTAAAAATAGAAGAAAACAATTTTGCAGATATCATTGAAACAACACTTTTCCTAAAAATCATTTCTGCCCTAAAACACAGCTATGCCATCAAAAAGTATCTATGTTTTGCAGAAATCCTAACCCTAACCCTAGCTCTGGGTTTGCAAGTTAGGGTTAGGGTTCAGAATTTCCTCCAAGAATTAATGCAACCCTTTTCACTCAATTGAGGGCAAAATATACTTTCTCATAAGCAAAATCTTGGTCACAAATGGTTAAGCAAGCCCATCAAACTAATGAGAACGTACCAACAACAGTAAAATTCTATATTTGGACAAGTATTCTACTTTTGGAGATGTTGTTTTTGAAGGTGATATCAATGAGCTTGGTTTCAAGCTTAACTGGTGTAAGAATCACCAAAACCCCAAGAATCTGGGCTTTATTTGATAATATGCATGTGCACTCAATGAAAGAGGTAAGATTTTGAAAGGTATTTTAAGCTTTTTTCAAACCTTTGCCTTAGTGCATTTTAGGCACAATTCCAATTTTAAGCAATGCAGGGCAGCTAAAAATGGAAGAAAATAATTCTGCAGATATCACTGAAACAACACTTTTCCTAAATATCATTTCTGCCCTTAAACACAGCTATGCCATCAAAAAGTATCTATGTTTTGCAGAAATCCTAACCCTAACCCTAGCTCTGGGATTGCAAGTTAGGGTTAGGGTTCAGAATTTCCTCCAAGAATTAATGCAACCCTTTTCACTCAATTGAGGGCAAAATGTACTTTCTCATAAGCAAAATCTTGGTCACAAATGATTAAGCAAGCCCATCAAACTAATGAGAACGTACCAACAAGAGTAAAATTCTATATTTGGACAAGTATTCTACTTTTGGAGATGTTTGTTTTGGAAGGTGATCTCAATGAGCTTGGTTTCAGGCTTAACTGGTGTAAGAATCACCAAAACCCCAAGAATCTGGGCTTTATTTGATAATATGCATGTGCACTCAATGCCAGAGATAAGATTTTGAAAGGTATTTTAAGCTTTTGTCAAACATTTGCCTTAGTGCACGTTAGGCACAATTCCAATTTTAAGCAATGCAGGGCAGCTAAAAATGGAAGAAAATAATTCTGCAGATATCACTGAAACAACAATTGTCCTAAATATCATTTCTGCCCTAAAACACAGCTATGCCATCAAAAAGTATCTATGTTTTGCAGAAATCCTAACCCTAACCCTAGCTCTGGGATTGCAAGTTAGGGTTAGGGTTCAGAATTTCCTCCAAGAATTAATGCAACCCTTTTCACTCAATTGAGGGCAAAATATACTTTCTCATAAGCAAAATCTTGGTCACAAATGGTTAAGCAAGCCCATCAAACTAATGAGAACGTACCAACAACAGTAAAATTCTATATTTGGACAAGTATTCTACTTTTGGAGATGTTTGTTTTGGAAGGTGATCTCAATGAGCTTGGTTTCAAGCTTAACTGGTGTAAGAATCACCAAAACCCCAACAATCTGGGCTTTATTTGATAATATGCATGTGCACTCAATGCCAGAGATAAGATTTTGAAAGGTATTTTAAGCTTTTTTCAAACCTTTGCCTTAGTGCACTTTCGGCAAAATTCCAATTTTAAGCAATGCAGGGCAGCTAAAAATAGAAGAAAACAATTTTGCAGATATCATTGAAACAACACTTTTCCTAAATATCATTTCTGCCCTTAAACACAGCAATGCCATCAAAAAGTATCTATGTTTTGCAGAAATCCTAACCCTAACCCTAGCTCTGGGATTGCAAGTTAGGGTTAGGGTTCAGAATTTCCTCCAAGAATTAATGCAACCCTTTTCACTCAATTGAGGGCAAAATGTACTTTCTCATAAGCAAAATCTTGGTCACAAATGGTTAAGCAAGCCCATAAAACTAATGAGAACGTACCAACAAGAGTAAAATTCTATATTTGGACAAGTATTCTACTTTTGGAGATGTTGTTTTGGAAGGTGATCTCAATGAGCTTGGTTTCAAGCTTAACTGGTGTAAGAATCACCAAAACCCCAACAATCTGGGCTTTATTTGATAATATGCATGTGCACTCAATGCCAGAGATAAGATTTTGAAAGGTATTTTAAGCTTTTTTCAAACCTTTGCCTTAGTGCACTTTCGGCAAAATTCCAATTTTAAGCAATGCAGGGCAGCTAAAAATAGAAGAAAACAATTTTGCAGATATCATTGAAACAACACTTTTCCTAAATATCATTTCTGCCCTTAAACACAGCAATGCCATCAAAAAGTATCTATGTTTTGCAGAAATCCTAACCCTAACCCTAGCTCTGGGATTGCAAGTTAGGGTTAGGGTTCAGAATTTCCTCCAAGAATTAATGCAACCCTTTTCACTCAATTGAGGGCAAAATGTACTTTCTCATAAGCAAAATCTTGGTCACAAATGGTTAAGCAAGCCCATAAAACTAATGAGAACGTACCAACAAGAGTAAAATTCTATATTTGGACAAGTATTCTACTTTTGGAGATGTTGTTTTGGAAGGTGATCTCAATGAGCTTGGTTTCAAGCTTAACTGGGGTAAGAATCACCAAAACCCCAAGAATCTGGGCTTTATTTGATAATATGCATTTGCACTCAATGAAAGAGGTAAGATTTTGAAAGGTGTTTTAAGCTTTTTTCAAACCTTTGCCTTAGTGCACTTTCGGCAAAATTCCAATTTTAAGCAATGCAGGGCAGTTAAAAATGGAAGAAAATAATTCTGCAGATATCACTGAAACAACAATTGTCCTAAATATCATTTCTGCCCTAAAACACAGCTATGCCATCAAAAAGTATCTATGTTTTTCAGAAATCCTAACCCTAACCCTAGCTCTGGGTTTGCAAGTTAGGGTTAGGGTTCAGAATTTCCTCCAAGAATTAATGCAACCCTTTTCACTCAATTGAGGGCAAAATATACTTTCTCATAAGCAAAATCTTGGTCACAAATGGTTAAGCAAGCCCATCAAACTAATGAGAACGTACCAACAAGAGTAAAATTCTATATTTGGACAAGTATTCTACTTTTGGAGATGTTGTTTTGGAAGGTGATGTCAATGAGCTTGGTTTCAAGCTTAACTGGGGTAAGAATCACCAAAACCCCAAGAATCTGGGCTTTATTTGATAATATGCATGTGCACTCAATGCCAGAGGTAAGATTTTGAAAGGTATTTTAAGCTTTTTTCAAAACTTTGCCTTAGTGCACGTTAGGCACAATTCCAATTTTAAGCAATGCAGGGCAGCTAAAAATGGAAGAAAATAATTCTGCAGATATCACTGAAACAACAATTGTCCTAAATATCATTTCTGCCCTAAAACACAGCTATGCCATCAAAAAGTATCTATGTTTTGCAGAAATCCTAACCCTAACCCTAGCTCTGGGTTTGCAAGTTAGGGTTAGGGTTCAGAATTTCCTCCAAGAATTAATGCAACCCTTTTCACTCAATTGAGGGCAAAATATACTTTCTCATAAGCAAAATCTTGGTCACAAATGGTTAAGCAAGCCCATAAAACTAATGAGAACGTACCAACAACAGTAAAATTCTATATTTGGACAAGTATTCTACTTTTGGAGATGTTGTTTTGGAAGGTGATCTCAATGAGCTTGGTTTCAAGCTTAACAGGGGTAAGAATCACCAAAACACCAACAATCTGGGCTTTATTTGATAATATGCATGTGCACTCAATGAAAGAGGTAAGATTTTGAAAGGTATTTTAAGCTTTTTTTAAACCTTTGCCTTAGTGCACTTTCGGCAAAATTCCAATTTTAAGCAATGCAGGGCAGCTAAAAATAGAAGAAAACAATTTTGCAGATATCATTGAAACAACATTTTTCCTAAATATCATTTCTGCCCTAAAACACAGCTATGCCATCAAAAAGTATCTATGTTTTGCAGAAATCCTAACCCTAACCCTAGCTCTGGGTTTGCAAGTTAGGGTTAGGGTTCAGAATTTCCTCCAAGAATTAATGCAACCCTTTTCACTCAATTGAGGGCAAAATATACTTTCTCATAAGCAAAATCTTGGTCACAAATGGTTAAGCAAGCCCATCAAACTAATGAGAACGTACCAACAACAGTAAAATTCTATATTTGGACAAGTATTCTACTTTTGGAGATGTTTGTTTTGGAAGGTGATCTCAATGAGCTTGGTTTCAAGCTTAACTGGTGTAAGAATCACCAAAACCCCAAGAATCTGGGCTTTATTTGATAATATGCATGTGCACTCAATGAAAGAGGTAAGATTTTGAAAGGTATTTTAAGCTTTTTTCAAACATTTGCCTTAGTGCACTTTCGGCAAAATTCCAATTTTAAGCAATGCAGGGCAGCTAAAAATAGAAGAAAACAATTTTGCAGATATCATTGAAACAACACTTTTCCTAAAAATCATTTCTGCCCTAAAACACAGCTATGCCATCAAAAAGTATCTATGTTTTGCAGAAATCCTAACCCTAACCCTAGCTCTGGGTTTGCAAGTTAGGGTTAGGGTTCAGAATTTCCTCCAAGAATTAATGCAACCCTTTTCACTCAATTGAGGGCAAAATATACTTTCTCATAAGCAAAATCTTGGTCACAAATGGTTAAGCAAGCCCATCAAACTAATGAGAACGTACCAACAACAGTAAAATTCTATATTTGGACAAGTATTCTACTTTTGGAGATGTTGTTTTTGAAGGTGATATCAATGAGCTTGGTTTCAAGCTTAACTGGTGTAAGAATCACCAAAACCCCAAGAATCTGGGCTTTATTTGATAATATGCATGTGCACTCAATGAAAGAGGTAAGATTTTGAAAGGTATTTTAAGCTTTTTTCAAACCTTTGCCTTAGTGCATTTTAGGCACAATTCCAATTTTAAGCAATGCAGGGCAGCTAAAAATGGAAGAAAATAATTCTGCAGATATCACTGAAACAACACTTTTCCTAAATATCATTTCTGCCCTTAAACACAGCTATGCCATCAAAAAGTATCTATGTTTTGCAGAAATCCTAACCCTAACCCTAGCTCTGGGATTGCAAGTTAGGGTTAGGGTTCAGAATTTCCTCCAAGAATTAATGCAACCCTTTTCACTCAATTGAGGGCAAAATGTACTTTCTCATAAGCAAAATCTTGGTCACAAATGGTTAAGCAAGCCCATCAAACTAATGAGAACGTACCAACAAGAGTAAAATTCTATATTTGGACAAGTATTCTACTTTTGGAGATGTTGTTTTGGAAGGTGATGTCAATGAGCTTGGTTTCAAGCTTAACTGGGGTAAGAATCACCAAAACCCCAAGAATCTGGGCTTTATTTGATAATATGCATGTGCACTCAATGCCAGAGGTAAGATTTTGAAAGGTATTTTAAGCTTTTTTCAAAACTTTGCCTTAGTGCACGTTAGGCACAATTCCAATTTTAAGCAATGCAGGGCAGCTAAAAATGGAAGAAAATAATTCTGCAGATATCACTGAAACAACAATTGTCCTAAATATCATTTCTGCCCTAAAACACAGCTATGCCATCAAAAAGTATCTATGTTTTGCAGAAATCCTAACCCTAACCCTAGCTCTGGGTTTGCAAGTTAGGGTTAGGGTTCAGAATTTCCTCCAAGAATTAATGCAACCCTTTTCACTCAATTGAGGGCAAAATATACTTTCTCATAAGCAAAATCTTGGTCACAAATGGTTAAGCAAGCCCATAAAACTAATGAGAACGTACCAACAACAGTAAAATTCTATATTTGGACAAGTATTCTACTTTTGGAGATGTTGTTTTGGAAGGTGATCTCAATGAGCTTGGTTTCAAGCTTAACAGGGGTAAGAATCACCAAAACACCAACAATCTGGGCTTTATTTGATAATATGCATGTGCACTCAATGAAAGAGGTAAGATTTTGAAAGGTATTTTAAGCTTTTTTTAAACCTTTGCCTTAGTGCACTTTCGGCAAAATTCCAATTTTAAGCAATGCAGGGCAGCTAAAAATAGAAGAAAACAATTTTGCAGATATCATTGAAACAACATTTTTCCTAAATATCATTTCTGCCCTAAAACACAGCTATGCCATCAAAAAGTATCTATGTTTTGCAGAAATCCTAACCCTAACCCTAGCTCTGGGTTTGCAAGTTAGGGTTAGGGTTCAGAATTTCCTCCAAGAATTAATGCAACCCTTTTCACTCAATTGAGGGCAAAATATACTTTCTCATAAGCAAAATCTTGGTCACAAATGGTTAAGCAAGCCCATCAAACTAATGAGAACGTACCAACAACAGTAAAATTCTATATTTGGACAAGTATTCTACTTTTGGAGATGTTTGTTTTGGAAGGTGATCTCAATGAGCTTGGTTTCAAGCTTAACTGGTGTAAGAATCACCAAAACCCCAAGAATCTGGGCTTTATTTGATAATATGCATGTGCACTCAATGAAAGAGGTAAGATTTTGAAAGGTATTTTAAGCTTTTTTCAAACATTTGCCTTAGTGCACTTTCGGCAAAATTCCAATTTTAAGCAATGCAGGGCAGCTAAAAATAGAAGAAAACAATTTTGCAGATATCATTGAAACAACACTTTTCCTAAAAATCATTTCTGCCCTAAAACACAGCTATGCCATCAAAAAGTATCTATGTTTTGCAGAAATCCTAACCCTAACCCTAGCTCTGGGTTTGCAAGTTAGGGTTAGGGTTCAGAATTTCCTCCAAGAATTAATGCAACCCTTTTCACTCAATTGAGGGCAAAATATACTTTCTCATAAGCAAAATCTTGGTCACAAATGGTTAAGCAAGCCCATCAAACTAATGAGAACGTACCAACAACAGTAAAATTCTATATTTGGACAAGTATTCTACTTTTGGAGATGTTGTTTTTGAAGGTGATATCAATGAGCTTGGTTTCAAGCTTAACTGGTGTAAGAATCACCAAAACCCCAAGAATCTGGGCTTTATTTGATAATATGCATGTGCACTCAATGAAAGAGGTAAGATTTTGAAAGGTATTTTAAGCTTTTTTCAAACCTTTGCCTTAGTGCATTTTAGGCACAATTCCAATTTTAAGCAATGCAGGGCAGCTAAAAATGGAAGAAAATAATTCTGCAGATATCACTGAAACAACACTTTTCCTAAATATCATTTCTGCCCTTAAACACAGCTATGCCATCAAAAAGTATCTATGTTTTGCAGAAATCCTAACCCTAACCCTAGCTCTGGGATTGCAAGTTAGGGTTAGGGTTCAGAATTTCCTCCAAGAATTAATGCAACCCTTTTCACTCAATTGAGGGCAAAATGTACTTTCTCATAAGCAAAATCTTGGTCACAAATGATTAAGCAAGCCCATCAAACTAATGAGAACGTACCAACAAGAGTAAAATTCTATATTTGGACAAGTATTCTACTTTTGGAGATGTTTGTTTTGGAAGGTGATCTCAATGAGCTTGGTTTCAGGCTTAACTGGTGTAAGAATCTCCAAAACCCCAAGAATCTGGGCTTTATTTGATAATATGCATGTGCACTCAATGCCAGAGGTAAGATTTTGAAAGGTATTTTAAGCTTTTTTCAAACCTTTGCCTTAGTGCATGTTAGGCACAATTCCAATTTTAAGCAATATAGTGCAGCTAAAAATGGAAGAAAATAATTCTGCAGATATCACTGAAACAACACTTTTCCTAAATATCATTTCTGCCCTAAAACACAGCTATGCCATCAAAAAGTATCTATGTTTTGCAGAAATCCTAACCCTAACCCTAGCTCTGGGTTTGCAAGTTAGGGTTAGGGTTCAGAATTTCCTCCAAGAATTAATGCAACCCTTTTCACTCAATTGAGGGCAAAATATACTTTCTCATAAGCAAAATCTTGGTCACAAATGGTTAAGCAAGCCCATCAAACTAATGAGAACGTACCAACAACAGTAAAATTCTATATTTGGACAAGTATTCTACTTTTGGAGATGTTTGTTTTGGAAGGTGATCTCAATGAGCATGGTTTCAAGATTAACTGGTGTAAGAATCACCAAAACCCCAACAATCTGGGCTTTATTTGATAATATGCATGTGCACTCAATGAAAGAGGTAAGTTTTGAAGGGTATTTTAAGCTTTTGTCAAACATTTGCCTTAGTGCACGTTAGGCACAATTCCAATTTTAAGCAATGCAGGGCAGCTAAAAATGGAAGAAAATAATTCTGCAGATATCACTGAAACAACAATTGTCCTAAATATCATTTCTGCCCTAAAACACAGCTATGCCATCAAAAAGTATCTATGTTTTGCAGAAATCCTAACCCTAACCCTAGCTCTGGGATTGCAAGTTAGGGTTAGGGTTCAGAATTTCCTCCAAGAATTAATGCAACCCTTTTCACTCAATTGAGGGCAAAATATACTTTCTCATAAGCAAAATCTTGGTCACAAATGGTTAAGCAAGCCCATCAAACTAATGAGAACGTACCAACAACAGTAAAATTCTATATTTGGACAAGTATTCTACTTTTGGAGATGTTTGTTTTGGAAGGTGATCTCAATGAGCTTGGTTTCAAGCTTAACTGGTGTAAGAATCACCAAAACCCCAACAATCTGGGCTTTATTTGATAATATGCATGTGCACTCAATGCCAGAGATAAGATTTTGAAAGGTATTTTAAGCTTTTTTCAAACCTTTGCCTTAGTGCACTTTCGGCAAAATTCCAATTTTAAGCAATGCAGGGCAGCTAAAAATAGAAGAAAACAATTTTGCAGATATCATTGAAACAACACTTTTCCTAAATATCATTTCTGCCCTTAAACACAGCAATGCCATCAAAAAGTATCTATGTTTTGCAGAAATCCTAACCCTAACCCTAGCTCTGGGATTGCAAGTTAGGGTTAGGGTTCAGAATTTCCTCCAAGAATTAATGCAACCCTTTTCACTCAATTGAGGGCAAAATATACTTTCTCATAAGCAAAGTCTTGGTCACAAATGGTTAAGCAAACCCATAAAACTAATGAGAACGTACCAACAAGAGTAAAATTCTATATTTGGACAAGTATTCTACTTTTGGGGATGTTGTTTTGGAAGGTGATCTCAATGAGCTTGGTTTCAAGCTTATCTGGGGTAAGAATCACCAAAACCCCAAGAATCTGGGCTTTATTTGATAATATGCATTTGCACTCAATGAAAGAGGTAAGATTTTGAAAGGTGTTTTAAGCTTTTTTCAAACCTTTGCCTTAGTGCACTTTCGGCAAAATTCCAATTTTAAGCAATGCAGGGCAGCTAAAAATAGAAGAAAACAATTTTGCAGATATCATTGAAACAACACTTTTCCTAAATATCATTTCTGCCCTTAAACACAGCTATGCCATCAAAAAGTATCTATGTTTTGCAGAAATCCTAACCCTAACCCTAGCTCTGGGATTGCAAGTTAGGGTTAGGGTTCAGAATTTCCTCCAAGAATTAATGCAACCCTTTTCACTCAATTGAGGGCAAAATGTACTTTCTCATAAGCAAAATCTTGGTCACAAATGGTTATGCAAGCCCATCAAACTAATGAGAACGTACCAACAACAGTAAAATTCTATATTTGGACAAGTATTCTACTTTTGGAGATGTTTGTTTTGGAAGGTGATCTCAATGAGCTTGGTTTCAAGCTTAACTGGTGTAAGAATCACCAAAACCCCAACAATCTGGGCTTTAATTGATAATATGCATGTGCACTCAATGCCAGAGGTAAGATTTTGACAGGTATTTTAAGCTTTTTTCAAACCTTTGCATTAGTGCACTGTCGATAAAATTCCAATTTTAAGCAATGCAGGGCAGCTAAAAATGGAAGAAAATAATTCTGCAGATATCACTGAAACAACAATTGTCCTAAATATCATTTCTGCTTTAAAACACAGCTATGCCATAAAAAAGTATCTATGTTTTGCAGGAATCCTAACCCTAACCCCAGCTATGCCATCAAAAAGTATCTATGTTTTGAAGGAATCCTAACTCTAACCCTAGCTCTGGGTTTGCAAGTTAGGGTTAGGGTTCAGAATTTCCTCCAAGAATTAATGCAACCCTTTTCACTCAATTGAGGGCAAAATATACTTTCTCATAAGCAAAATCTTGGTCACAAATGGTTAAGCAAGCCCATCAAACTAATGAGAACGTACCAACAACAGTAAAATTCTATATTTGGACAAGTATTCTACTTTTGGAGATGTTTGTTTTGGAAGGTGATCTCAATGAGCTTGGTTTCAAGCTTAACTGGTGTAAGAATCACCAAAACCCCAAGAATCTGGGCTTTATTTGATAATATGCATGTGAACTCAATGAAAGAGGTAAGATTTTGAAATGTATTTTAAGCTTTTTTCAAACATTTGCCTTAGTGCACTTTTGGCAAAATTCCAATTTTAAGCAATGCAGGGCAGTTAAAAATGGAAGAAAATAATTCTGCAGATATCACTGAAACAACAATTGTCCTAAATATCATTTCTGCCCTAAAACACAGCTATGCCATCAAAAAGTATCTATGTTTTTCAGAAATCCTAACCCTAACCCTAGCTCTGGGTTTGCAAGTTAGGGTTAGGGTTCAGAATTTCCTCCAAGAATTAATGCAACCCTTTTCACTCAATTGAGGGCAAAATATACTTTCTCATAAGCAAAATCTTGGTCACAAATGGTTAAGCAAGCCCATCAAACTAATGAGAACGTACCAACAAGAGTAAAATTCTATATTTGGACAAGTATTCTACTTTTGGAGATGTTGTTTTGGAAGGTGATGTCAATGAGCTTGGTTTCAAGCTTAACTGGGGTAAGAATCACCAAAACCCCAAGAATCTGGGCTTTATTTGATAATATGCATGTGCACTCAATGCCAGAGGTAAGATTTTGAAAGGTATTTTAAGCTTTTTTCAAAACTTTGCCTTAGTGCACGTTAGGCACAATTCCAATTTTAAGCAATGCAGGGCAGCTAAAAATAGAAGAAAACAATTTTGCAGATATCATTGAAACAACACTTTTCCTAAATATCATTTCTGCCCTTAAACACAGCAATGCCATCAAAAAGTATCTATGTTTTGCAGAAATCCTAACCCTAACCCTAGCTCTGGGATTGCAAGTTAGGGTTAGGGTTCAGAATTTCCTCCAAGAATTAATGCAACCCTTTTCACTCAATTGAGGGCAAAATGTACGTTCTCATAAGCAAAATCTTGGTCACAAATGGTTAAGCAAGCCCATAAAACTAATGAGAACGTACCAACAAGAGTAAAATTCTATATTTGGACAAGTATTCTACTTTTGGAGATGTTGTTTTGGAAGGTGATCTCAATGAGCTTGGTTTCAAGCTTAACTGGGGTAAGAATCACCAAAACCCCAAGAATCTGGGCTTTATTTGATAATATGCATTTGCACTCAATGAAAGAGGTAAGATTTTGAAAGGTGTTTTAAGCTTTTTTCAAACCTTTGCCTTAGTGCACTTTCGGCAAAATTCCAATTTTAAGCAATGCAGGGCAGCTAAAAATAGAAGAAAACAATTTTGCAGATATCATTGAAACAACACTTTTCCTAAATATCATTTCTGCCCTTAAACACAGCTATGCCATCAAAAAGTATCTATGTTTTGCAGAAATCCTAACCCTAACCCTAGCTCTGGGATTGCAAGTTAGGGTTAGGGTTCAGAATTTCCTCCAAGAATTAATGCAACCCTTTTCACTCAATTGAGGGCAAAATGTACTTTCTCATAAGCAAAATCTTGGTCACAAATGGTTATGCAAGCCCATCAAACTAATGAGAACGTACCAACAACAGTAAAATTCTATATTTGGACAAGTATTCTACTTTTGGAGATGTTTGTTTTGGAAGGTGATCTCAATGAGCTTGGTTTCAAGCTTAACTGGTGTAAGAATCACCAAAACCCCAACAATCTGGGCTTTAATTGATAATATGCATGTGCACTCAATGCCAGAGGTAAGATTTTGACAGGTATTTTAAGCTTTTTTCAAACCTTTGCATTAGTGCACTGTCGATAAAATTCCAATTTTAAGCAATGCAGGGCAGCTAAAAATGGAAGAAAATAATTCTGCAGATATCACTGAAACAACAATTGTCCTAAATATCATTTCTGCTTTAAAACACAGCTATGCCATAAAAAAGTATCTATGTTTTGCAGGAATCCTAACCCTAACCCCAGCTATGCCATCAAAAAGTATCTATGTTTTGAAGGAATCCTAACTCTAACCCTAGCTCTGGGTTTGCAAGTTAGGGTTAGGGTTCAGAATTTCCTCCAAGAATTAATGCAACCCTTTTCACTCAATTGAGGGCAAAATATACTTTCTCATAAGCAAAATCTTGGTCACAAATGGTTAAGCAAGCCCATCAAACTAATGAGAACGTACCAACAACAGTAAAATTCTATATTTGGACAAGTATTCTACTTTTGGAGATGTTTGTTTTGGAAGGTGATCTCAATGAGCTTGGTTTCAAGCTTAACTGGTGTAAGAATCACCAAAACCCCAAGAATCTGGGCTTTATTTGATAATATGCATGTGAACTCAATGAAAGAGGTAAGATTTTGAAAGGTGTTTTAAGCTTTTTTCAAACATTTGCCTTAGTGCACGTTAGGCACAATTCCAATTTTAAGCAATGCAGGGCAGCTAAAAATAGAAGAAAACAATTTTGCAGATATCATTGAAACAACATTTTTCCTAAATATCATTTCTGCCCTAAAACACAGCTATGCCATCAAAAAGTATCTATGTTTTGCAGAAATCCTAACCCTAACCCTAGCTCTGGGTTTGCAAGTTAGGGTTAGGGTTCAGAATTTCCTCCAAGAATTAATGCAACCCTTTTCACTCAATTGAGGGCAAAATATACTTTCTCATAAGCAAAATCTTGGTCACAAATGGTTAAGCAAGCCCATCAAACTAATGAGAACGTACCAACAACAGTAAAATTCTATATTTGGACAAGTATTCTACTTTTGGAGATGTTTGTTTTGGAAGGTGATCTCAATGAGCTTGGTTTCAAGCTCAACTGGTGTAAGAATCACCAAAACCCCAAGAATCTGGGCTTTATTTGATAATATGCATGTGCACTCAATGAAAGAGGTAAGATTTTGAAAGGTATTTTAAGCTTTTTTCAAACATTTGCCTTAGTGCACTTTCGGCAAAATTCCAATTTTAAGCAATGCAGGGCAGCTAAAAATAGAAGAAAACAATTTTGCAGATATCATTGAAACAACACTTTTCCTAAAAATCATTTCTGCCCTAAAACACAGCTATGCCATCAAAAAGTATCTATGTTTTGCAGAAATCCTAACCCTAACCCTAGCTCTGGGTTTGCAAGTTAGGGTTAGGGTTCAGAATTTCCTCCAAGAATTAATGCAACCCTTTTCACTCAATTGAGGGCAAAATATACTTTCTCATAAGCAAAATCTTGGTCACAAATGGTTAAGCAAGCCCATCAAACTAATGAGAACGTACCAACAACAGTAAAATTCTATATTTGGACAAGTATTCTACTTTTGGAGATGTTGTTTTTGAAGGTGATATCAATGAGCTTGGTTTCAAGCTTAACTGGTGTAAGAATCACCAAAACCCCAAGAATCTGGGCTTTATTTGATAATATGCATGTGCACTCAATGAAAGAGGTAAGATTTTGAAAGGTATTTTAAGCTTTTTTCAAACCTTTGCCTTAGTGCATTTTAGGCACAATTCCAATTTTAAGCAATGCAGGGCAGCTAAAAATGGAAGAAAATAATTCTGCAGATATCACTGAAACAACACTTTTCCTAAATATCATTTCTGCCCTTAAACACAGCTATGCCATCAAAAAGTATCTATGTTTTGCAGAAATCCTAACCCTAACCCTAGCTCTGGGATTGCAAGTTAGGGTTAGGGTTCAGAATTTCCTCCAAGAATTAATGCAACCCTTTTCACTCAATTGAGGGCAAAATGTACTTTCTCATAAGCAAAATCTTGGTCACAAATGATTAAGCAAGCCCATCAAACTAATGAGAACGTACCAACAAGAGTAAAATTCTATATTTGGACAAGTATTCTACTTTTGGAGATGTTTGTTTTGGAAGGTGATCTCAATGAGCTTGGTTTCAGGCTTAACTGGTGTAAGAATCACCAAAACCCCAAGAATCTGGGCTTTAATTGATAATATGCATGTGCACTCAATGCCAGAGGTAAGATTTTGACAGGTATTTTAAGCTTTTTTCAAAACTTTGCCTTAGTGCACGTTAGGCACAATTCCAATTTTAAGCAATGCAGGGCAGCTAAAAATAGAAAAAAACAATTTTGCAGATATCATTGAAACAACATTTTTCCTAAATATCATTTCTGCCCTAAAACACAGCTATGCCATCAAAAAGTATCTATGTTTTGCAGAAATCCTAACCCTAACCCTAGCTCTGGGTTTGCAAGTTAGGGTTAGGGTTCAGAATTTCCTCCAAGAATTAATGCAACCCTTTTCACTCAATTGAGGGCAAAATATACTTTCTCATAAGCAAAATCTTGGTCACAAATGGTTAAGCAAGCCCATCAAACTAATGAGAACGTACCAACAACAGTAAAATTCTATATTTGGACAAGTATTCTACTTTTGGAGATGTTTGTTTTGGAAGGTGATCTCAATGAGCTTGGTTTCAAGCTTAACTGGGGTAAGAATCACCAAAACCCCAAGAATCTGGGCTTTATTTGATAATATGCATTTGCACTCAATGAAAGAGGTAAGATTTTGAAAGGTGTTTTAAGCTTTTTTCAAACCTTTGCCTTAGTGCACTTTCGGCAAAATTCCAATTTTAAGCAATGCAGGGCAGTTAAAAATGGAAGAAAATAATTCTGCAGATATCACTGAAACAACAATTGTCCTAAATATCATTTCTGCCCTAAAACACAGCTATGCCATCAAAAAGTATCTATGTTTTTCAGAAATCCTAACCCTAACCCTAGCTCTGGGTTTGCAAGTTAGGGTTAGGGTTCAGAATTTCCTCCAAGAATTAATGCAACCCTTTTCACTCAATTGAGGGCAAAATATACTTTCTCATAAGCAAAATCTTGGTCACAAATGGTTAAGCAAGCCCATCAAACTAATGAGAACGTACCAACAAGAGTAAAATTCTATATTTGGACAAGTATTCTACTTTTGGAGATGTTGTTTTGGAAGGTGATGTCAATGAGCTTGGTTTCAAGCTTAACTGGGGTAAGAATCACCAAAACCCCAAGAATCTGGGCTTTATTTGATAATATGCATGTGCACTCAATGCCAGAGGTAAGATTTTGAAAGGTATTTTAAGCTTTTTTCAAACCTTTGCCTTAGTGCACGTTAGGCACAATTCCAATTTTAAGCAATGCAGGGCAGCTAAAAATGGAAGAAAATAATTCTGCAGATATCACTGAAACAACAATTGTCCTAAATATCATTTCTGCCCTAAAACACAGCTATGCCATCAAAAAGTATCTATGTTTTGCAGAAATCCTAACCCTAACCCTAGCTCTGGGTTTGCAAGTTAGGGTTAGGGTTCAGAATTTCCTCCAAGAATTAATGCAACCCTTTTCACTCAATTGAGGGCAAAATATACTTTCTCATAAGCAAAATCTTGGTCACAAATGGTTAAGCAAGCCCATAAAACTAATGAGAACGTACCAACAACAGTAAAATTCTATATTTGGACAAGTATTCTACTTTTGGAGATGTTGTTTTGGAAGGTGATCTCAATGAGCTTGGTTTCAAGCTTAACAGGGGTAAGAATCACCAAAACACCAACAATCTGGGCTTTATTTGATAATATGCATGTGCACTCAATGAAAGAGGTAAGATTTTGAAAGGTATTTTAAGCTTTTTTTAAACCTTTGCCTTAGTGCACTTTCGGCAAAATTCCAATTTTAAGCAATGCAGGGCAGCTAAAAATAGAAGAAAACAATTTTGCAGATATCATTGAAACAACATTTTTCCTAAATATCATTTCTGCCCTAAAACACAGCTATGCCATCAAAAAGTATCTATGTTTTGCAGAAATCCTAACCCTAACCCTAGCTCTGGGTTTGCAAGTTAGGGTTAGGGTTCAGAATTTCCTCCAAGAATTAATGCAACCCTTTTCACTCAATTGAGGGCAAAATATACTTTCTCATAAGCAAAATCTTGGTCACAAATGGTTAAGCAAGCCCATCAAACTAATGAGAACGTACCAACAACAGTAAAATTCTATATTTGGACAAGTATTCTACTTTTGGAGATGTTTGTTTTGGAAGGTGATCTCAATGAGCTTGGTTTCAAGCTTAACTGGTGTAAGAATCACCAAAACCCCAAGAATCTGGGCTTTATTTGATAATATGCATGTGCACTCAATGAAAGAGGTAAGATTTTGAAAGGTATTTTAAGCTTTTTTCAAACATTTGCCTTAGTGCACTTTCGGCAAAATTCCAATTTTAAGCAATGCAGGGCAGCTAAAAATAGAAGAAAACAATTTTGCAGATATCATTGAAACAACACTTTTCCTAAAAATCATTTCTGCCCTAAAACACAGCTATGCCATCAAAAAGTATCTATGTTTTGCAGAAATCCTAACCCTAACCCTAGCTCTGGGTTTGCAAGTTAGGGTTAGGGTTCAGAATTTCCTCCAAGAATTAATGCAACCCTTTTCACTCAATTGAGGGCAAAATATACTTTCTCATAAGCAAAATCTTGGTCACAAATGGTTAAGCAAGCCCATCAAACTAATGAGAACGTACCAACAACAGTAAAATTCTATATTTGGACAAGTATTCTACTTTTGGAGATGTTGTTTTTGAAGGTGATATCAATGAGCTTGGTTTCAAGCTTAACTGGTGTAAGAATCACCAAAACCCCAAGAATCTGGGCTTTATTTGATAATATGCATGTGCACTCAATGAAAGAGGTAAGATTTTGAAAGGTATTTTAAGCTTTTTTCAAACCTTTGCCTTAGTGCATTTTAGGCACAATTCCAATTTTAAGCAATGCAGGGCAGCTAAAAATGGAAGAAAATAATTCTGCAGATATCACTGAAACAACACTTTTCCTAAATATCATTTCTGCCCTTAAACACAGCTATGCCATCAAAAAGTATCTATGTTTTGCAGAAATCCTAACCCTAACCCTAGCTCTGGGATTGCAAGTTAGGGTTAGGGTTCAGAATTTCCTCCAAGAATTAATGCAACCCTTTTCACTCAATTGAGGGCAAAATGTACTTTCTCATAAGCAAAATCTTGGTCACAAATGATTAAGCAAGCCCATCAAACTAATGAGAACGTACCAACAAGAGTAAAATTCTATATTTGGACAAGTATTCTACTTTTGGAGATGTTTGTTTTGGAAGGTGATCTCAATGAGCTTGGTTTCAGGCTTAACTGGTGTAAGAATCACCAAAACCCCAAGAATCTGGGCTTTATTTGATAATATGCATGTGCACTCAATGCCAGAGGTAAGATTTTGAAAGGTATTTTAAGCTTTTTTCAAACCTTTGCCTTAGTGCACGTTAGGCACAATTCCAATTTTAAGCAATATAGTGCAGCTAAAAATGGAAGAAAATAATTCTGCAGATATCACTGAAACAACACTTTTCCTAAATATCATTTCTGCCCTAAAACACAGCTATGCCATCAAAAAGTATCTATGTTTTGCAGAAATCCTAACCCTAACCCTAGCTCTGGGTTTGCAAGTTAGGGTTAGGGTTCAGAATTTCCTCCAAGAATTAATGCAACCCTTTTCACTCAATTGAGGGCAAAATATACTTTCTCATAAGCAAAATCTTGGTCACAAATGGTTAAGCAAGCCCATCAAACTAATGAGAACGTACCAACAACAGTAAAATTCTATATTTGGACAAGTATTCTACTTTTGGAGATGTTTGTTTTGGAAGGTGATCTCAATGAGCATGGTTTCAAGATTAACTGGTGTAAGAATCACCAAAACCCCAACAATCTGGGCTTTATTTGATAATATGCATGTGCACTCAATGAAAGAGGTAAGTTTTGAAGGGTATTTTAAGCTTTTGTCAAACATTTGCCTTAGTGCACGTTAGGCACAATTCCAATTTTAAGCAATGCAGGGCAGCTAAAAATGGAAGAAAATAATTCTGCAGATATCACTGAAACAACAATTGTCCTAAATATCATTTCTGCCCTAAAACACAGCTATGCCATCAAAAAGTATCTATGTTTTGCAGAAATCCTAACCCTAACCCTAGCTCTGGGATTGCAAGTTAGGGTTAGGGTTCAGAATTTCCTCCAAGAATTAATGCAACCCTTTTCACTCAATTGAGGGCAAAATATACTTTCTCATAAGCAAAATCTTGGTCACAAATGGTTAAGCAAGCCCATCAAACTAATGAGAACGTACCAACAACAGTAAAATTCTATATTTGGACAAGTATTCTACTTTTGGAGATGTTTGTTTTGGAAGGTGATCTCAATGAGCTTGGTTTCAAGCTTAACTGGTGTAAGAATCACCAAAACCCCAACAATCTGGGCTTTATTTGATAATATGCATGTGCACTCAATGCCAGAGATAAGATTTTGAAAGGTATTTTAAGCTTTTTTCAAACCTTTGCCTTAGTGCACTTTCGGCAAAATTCCAATTTTAAGCAATGCAGGGCAGCTAAAAATAGAAGAAAACAATTTTGCAGATATCATTGAAACAACACTTTTCCTAAATATCATTTCTGCCCTTAAACACAGCAATGCCATCAAAAAGTATCTATGTTTTGCAGAAATCCTAACCCTAACCCTAGCTCTGGGATTGCAAGTTAGGGTTAGGGTTCAGAATTTCCTCCAAGAATTAATGCAACCCTTTTCACTCAATTGAGGGCAAAATATACTTTCTCATAAGCAAAATCTTGGTCACAAATGGTTAAGCAAGCCCATAAAACTAATGAGAACGTACCAACAAGAGTAAAATTCTATATTTGGACAAGTATTCTACTTTTGGGGATGTTGTTTTGGAAGGTGATCTCAATGAGCTTGGTTTCAAGCTTAACTGGGGTAAGAATCACCAAAACCCCAAGAATCTGGGCTTTATTTGATAATATGCATTTGCACTCAATGAAAGAGGTAAGATTTTGAAAGGTGTTTTAAGCTTTTTTCAAACCTTTGCCTTAGTGCACTTTCGGCAAAATTCCAATTTTAAGCAATGCAGGGCAGCTAAAAATAGAAGAAAACAATTTTGCAGATATCATTGAAACAACACTTTTCCTAAATATCATTTCTGCCCTTAAACACAGCTATGCCATCAAAAAGTATCTATGTTTTGCAGAAATCCTAACCCTAACCCTAGCTCTGGGATTGCAAGTTAGGGTTAGGGTTCAGAATTTCCTCCAAGAATTAATGCAACCCTTTTCACTCAATTGAGGGCAAAATGTACTTTCTCATAAGCAAAATCTTGGTCACAAATGGTTATGCAAGCCCATCAAACTAATGAGAACGTACCAACAACAGTAAAATTCTATATTTGGACAAGTATTCTACTTTTGGAGATGTTTGTTTTGGAAGGTGATCTCAATGAGCTTGGTTTCAAGCTTAACTGGTGTAAGAATCACCAAAACCCCAACAATCTGGGCTTTAATTGATAATATGCATGTGCACTCAATGCCAGAGGTAAGATTTTGACAGGTATTTTAAGCTTTTTTCAAACCTTTGCATTAGTGCACTGTCGATAAAATTCCAATTTTAAGCAATGCAGGGCAGCTAAAAATGGAAGAAAATAATTCTGCAGATATCACTGAAACAACAATTGTCCTAAATATCATTTCTGCTTTAAAACACAGCTATGCCATAAAAAAGTATCTATGTTTTGCAGGAATCCTAACCCTAACCCCAGCTATGCCATTAAAAAGTATCTATGTTTTGAAGGAATCCTAACTCTAACCCTAGCTCTGGGTTTGCAAGTTAGGGTTAGGGTTCAGAATTTCCTCCAAGAATTAATGCAACCCTTTTCACTCAATTGAGGGCAAAATATACTTTCTCATAAGCAAAATCTTGGTCACAAATGGTTAAGCAAGCCCATCAAACTAATGAGAACGTACCAACAACAGTAAAATTCTATATTTGGACAAGTATTCTACTTTTGGAGATGTTTGTTTTGGAAGGTGATCTCAATGAGCTTGGTTTCAAGCTTAACTGGTGTAAGAATCACCAAAACCCCAAGAATCTGGGCTTTATTTGATAATATGCATGTGAACTCAATGAAAGAGGTAAGATTTTGAAATGTATTTTAAGCTTTTTTCAAACATTTGCCTTAGTGCACTTTTGGCAAAATTCCAATTTTAAGCAATGCAGGGCAGTTAAAAATGGAAGAAAATAATTCTGCAGATATCACTGAAACAACAATTGTCCTAAATATCATTTCTGCCCTAAAACACAGCTATGCCATCAAAAAGTATCTATGTTTTGCAGAAATCCTAACCCTAACCCTAGCTCTGGGATTGCAAGTTAGGGTTAGGGTTCAGAATTTCCTCCAAGAATTAATGCAACCCTTTTCACTCAATTGAGGGCAAAATGTACTTTCTCATAAGCAAAATCTTGGTCACAAATGATTAAGCAAGCCCATCAAACTAATGAGAACGTACCAACAAGAGTAAAATTCTATATTTGGACAAGTATTCTACTTTTGGAGATGTTTGTTTTGGAAGGTGATCTCAATGAGCTTGGTTTCAGGCTTAACTGGTGTAAGAATCACCAAAACCCCAAGAATCTGGGCTTTATTTGATAATATGCATGTGCACTCAATGCCAGAGGTAAGATTTTGAAAGGTATTTTAAGCTTTTTTCAAACCTTTGCCTTAGTGCACGTTAGGCACAATTCCAATTTTAAGCAATATAGTGCAGCTAAAAATGGAAGAAAATAATTCTGCAGATATCACTGAAACAACACTTTTCCTAAATATCATTTCTGCCCTAAAACACAGCTATGCCATCAAAAAGTATCTATGTTTTGCAGAAATCCTAACCCTAACCCTAGCTCTGGGTTTGCAAGTTAGGGTTAGGGTTCAGAATTTCCTCCAAGAATTAATGCAACCCTTTTCACTCAATTGAGGGCAAAATATACTTTCTCATAAGCAAAATCTTGGTCACAAATGGTTAAGCAAGCCCATCAAACTAATGAGAACGTACCAACAACAGTAAAATTCTATATTTGGACAAGTATTCTACTTTTGGAGATGTTTGTTTTGGAAGGTGATCTCAATGAGCATGGTTTCAAGATTAACTGGTGTAAGAATCACCAAAACCCCAACAATCTGGGCTTTATTTGATAATATGCATGTGCACTCAATGAAAGAGGTAAGTTTTGAAGGGTATTTTAAGCTTTTGTCAAACATTTGCCTTAGTGCACGTTAGGCACAATTCCAATTTTAAGCAATGCAGGGCAGCTAAAAATGGAAGAAAATAATTCTGCAGATATCACTGAAACAACAATTGTCCTAAATATCATTTCTGCCCTAAAACACAGCTATGCCATCAAAAAGTATCTATGTTTTGCAGAAATCCTAACCCTAACCCTAGCTCTGGGATTGCAAGTTAGGGTTAGGGTTCAGAATTTCCTCCAAGAATTAATGCAACCCTTTTCACTCAATTGAGGGCAAAATATACTTTCTCATAAGCAAAATCTTGGTCACAAATGGTTAAGCAAGCCCATCAAACTAATGAGAACGTACCAACAACAGTAAAATTCTATATTTGGACAAGTATTCTACTTTTGGAGATGTTTGTTTTGGAAGGTGATCTCAATGAGCTTGGTTTCAAGCTTAACTGGTGTAAGAATCACCAAAACCCCAACAATCTGGGCTTTATTTGATAATATGCATGTGCACTCAATGCCAGAGATAAGATTTTGAAAGGTATTTTAAGCTTTTTTCAAACCTTTGCCTTAGTGCACTTTCGGCAAAATTCCAATTTTAAGCAATGCAGGGCAGCTAAAAATAGAAGAAAACAATTTTGCAGATATCATTGAAACAACACTTTTCCTAAATATCATTTCTGCCCTTAAACACAGCAATGCCATCAAAAAGTATCTATGTTTTGCAGAAATCCTAACCCTAACCCTAGCTCTGGGATTGCAAGTTAGGGTTAGGGTTCAGAATTTCCTCCAAGAATTAATGCAACCCTTTTCACTCAATTGAGGGCAAAATATACTTTCTCATAAGCAAAATCTTGGTCACAAATGGTTAAGCAAGCCCATAAAACTAATGAGAACGTACCAACAAGAGTAAAATTCTATATTTGGACAAGTATTCTACTTTTGGGGATGTTGTTTTGGAAGGTGATCTCAATGAGCTTGGTTTCAAGCTTAACTGGGGTAAGAATCACCAAAACCCCAAGAATCTGGGCTTTATTTGATAATATGCATTTGCACTCAATGAAAGAGGTAAGATTTTGAAAGGTGTTTTAAGCTTTTTTCAAACCTTTGCCTTAGTGCACTTTCGGCAAAATTCCAATTTTAAGCAATGCAGGGCAGCTAAAAATAGAAGAAAACAATTTTGCAGATATCATTGAAACAACACTTTTCCTAAATATCATTTCTGCCCTTAAACACAGCTATGCCATCAAAAAGTATCTATGTTTTGCAGAAATCCTAACCCTAACCCTAGCTCTGGGATTGCAAGTTAGGGTTAGGGTTCAGAATTTCCTCCAAGAATTAATGCAACCCTTTTCACTCAATTGAGGGCAAAATGTACTTTCTCATAAGCAAAATCTTGGTCACAAATGGTTATGCAAGCCCATCAAACTAATGAGAACGTACCAACAACAGTAAAATTCTATATTTGGACAAGTATTCTACTTTTGGAGATGTTTGTTTTGGAAGGTGATCTCAATGAGCTTGGTTTCAAGCTTAACTGGTGTAAGAATCACCAAAACCCCAACAATCTGGGCTTTAATTGATAATATGCATGTGCACTCAATGCCAGAGGTAAGATTTTGACAGGTATTTTAAGCTTTTTTCAAACCTTTGCATTAGTGCACTGTCGATAAAATTCCAATTTTAAGCAATGCAGGGCAGCTAAAAATGGAAGAAAATAATTCTGCAGATATCACTGAAACAACAATTGTCCTAAATATCATTTCTGCTTTAAAACACAGCTATGCCATAAAAAAGTATCTATGTTTTGCAGGAATCCTAACCCTAACCCCAGCTATGCCATTAAAAAGTATCTATGTTTTGAAGGAATCCTAACTCTAACCCTAGCTCTGGGTTTGCAAGTTAGGGTTAGGGTTCAGAATTTCCTCCAAGAATTAATGCAACCCTTTTCACTCAATTGAGGGCAAAATATACTTTCTCATAAGCAAAATCTTGGTCACAAATGGTTAAGCAAGCCCATCAAACTAATGAGAACGTACCAACAACAGTAAAATTCTATATTTGGACAAGTATTCTACTTTTGGAGATGTTTGTTTTGGAAGGTGATCTCAATGAGCTTGGTTTCAAGCTTAACTGGTGTAAGAATCACCAAAACCCCAAGAATCTGGGCTTTATTTGATAATATGCATGTGAACTCAATGAAAGAGGTAAGATTTTGAAATGTATTTTAAGCTTTTTTCAAACATTTGCCTTAGTGCACTTTTGGCAAAATTCCAATTTTAAGCAATGCAGGGCAGTTAAAAATGGAAGAAAATAATTCTGCAGATATCACTGAAACAACAATTGTCCTAAATATCATTTCTGCCCTAAAACACAGCTATGCCATCAAAAAGTATCTATGTTTTTCAGAAATCCTAACCCTAACCCTAGCTCTGGGTTTGCAAGTTAGGGTTAGGGTTCAGAATTTCCTCCAAGAATTAATGCAACCCTTTTCACTCAATTGAGGGCAAAATATACTTTCTCATAAGCAAAATCTTGGTCACAAATGGTTAAGCAAGCCCATCAAACTAATGAGAACGTACCAACAAGAGTAAAATTCTATATTTGGACAAGTATTCTACTTTTGGAGATGTTGTTTTGGAAGGTGATGTCAATGAGCTTGGTTTCAAGCTTAACTGGGGTAAGAATCACCAAAACCCCAAGAATCTGGGCTTTATTTGATAATATGCATGTGCACTCAATGCCAGAGGTAAGATTTTGAAAGGTATTTTAAGCTTTTTTCAAAACTTTGCCTTAGTGCACGTTAGGCACAATTCCAATTTTAAGCAATGCAGGGCAGCTAAAAATAGAAGAAAACAATTTTGCAGATATCATTGAAACAACATTTTTCCTAAATATCATTTCTGCCCTAAAACACAGCTATGCCATCAAAAAGTATCTATGTTTTGCAGAAATCCTAACCCTAACCCTAGCTCTGGGTTTGCAAGTTAGGGTTAGGGTTCAGAATTTCCTCCAAGAATTAATGCAACCCTTTTCACTCAATTGAGGGCAAAATATACTTTCTCATAAGCAAAATCTTGGTCACAAATGGTTAAGCAAGCCCATCAAACTAATGAGAACGTACCAACAACAGTAAAATTCTATATTTGGACAAGTATTCTACTTTTGGAGATGTTTGTTTTGGAAGGTGATCTCAATGAGCTTGGTTTCAAGCTCAACTGGTGTAAGAATCACCAAAACCCCAAGAATCTGGGCTTTATTTGATAATATGCATGTGCACTCAATGAAAGAGGTAAGATTTTGAAAGGTATTTTAAGCTTTTTTCAAACATTTGCCTTAGTGCACTTTCGGCAAAATTCCAATTTTAAGCAATGCAGGGCAGCTAAAAATAGAAGAAAACAATTTTGCAGATATCATTGAAACAACACTTTTCCTAAAAATCATTTCTGCCCTAAAACACAGCTATGCCATCAAAAAGTATCTATGTTTTGCAGAAATCCTAACCCTAACCCTAGCTCTGGGTTTGCAAGTTAGGGTTAGGGTTCAGAATTTCCTCCAAGAATTAATGCAACCCTTTTCACTCAATTGAGGGCAAAATATACTTTCTCATAAGCAAAATCTTGGTCACAAATGGTTAAGCAAGCCCATCAAACTAATGAGAACGTACCAACAACAGTAAAATTCTATATTTGGACAAGTATTCTACTTTTGGAGATGTTGTTTTTGAAGGTGATATCAATGAGCTTGGTTTCAAGCTTAACTGGTGTAAGAATCACCAAAACCCCAAGAATCTGGGCTTTATTTGATAATATGCATGTGCACTCAATGAAAGAGGTAAGATTTTGAAAGGTATTTTAAGCTTTTTTCAAACCTTTGCCTTAGTGCATTTTAGGCACAATTCCAATTTTAAGCAATGCAGGGCAGCTAAAAATGGAAGAAAATAATTCTGCAGATATCACTGAAACAACACTTTTCCTAAATATCATTTCTGCCCTTAAACACAGCTATGCCATCAAAAAGTATCTATGTTTTGCAGAAATCCTAACCCTAACCCTAGCTCTGGGATTGCAAGTTAGGGTTAGGGTTCAGAATTTCCTCCAAGAATTAATGCAACCCTTTTCACTCAATTGAGGGCAAAATGTACTTTCTCATAAGCAAAATCTTGGTCACAAATGATTAAGCAAGCCCATCAAACTAATGAGAACGTACCAACAAGAGTAAAATTCTATATTTGGACAAGTATTCTACTTTTGGAGATGTTTGTTTTGGAAGGTGATCTCAATGAGCTTGGTTTCAGGCTTAACTGGTGTAAGAATCACCAAAACCCCAAGAATCTGGGCTTTAATTGATAATATGCATGTGCACTCAATGCCAGAGGTAAGATTTTGACAGGTATTTTAAGCTTTTTTCAAAACTTTGCCTTAGTGCACGTTAGGCACAATTCCAATTTTAAGCAATGCAGGGCAGCTAAAAATAGAAGAAAACAATTTTGCAGATATCATTGAAACAACATTTTTACTAAATATCATTTCTGCCCTAAAACACAGCTATGCCATCAAAAAGTATCTATGTTTTGCAGAAATCCTAACCCTAACCCTAGCTCTGGGTTTGCAAGTTAGGGTTAGGGTTCAGAATTTCCTCCAAGAATTAATGCAACCCTTTTCACTCAATTGAGGGCAAAATATACTTTCTCATAAGCAAAATCTTGGTCACAAATGGTTAAGCAAGCCCATCAAACTAATGAGAACGTACCAACAACAGTAAAATTCTATATTTGGACAAGTATTCTACTTTTGGAGATGTTTGTTTTGGAAGGTGATCTCAATGAGCTTGGTTTCAAGCTTAACTGGTGTAAGAATCACCAAAACCCCAAGAATCTGGGCTTTATTTGATAATATGCATGTGCACTCAATGAAAGAGGTAAGATTTTGAAAGGTATTTTAAGCTTTTTTCAAACATTTGCCTTAGTGCACTTTCGGCAAAATTCCAATTTTAAGCAATGCAGGGCAGCTAAAAATAGAAGAAAACAATTTTGCAGATATCATTGAAACAACACTTTTCCTAAAAATCATTTCTGCCCTAAAACACAGCTATGCCATCAAAAAGTATCTATGTTTTGCAGAAATCCTAACCCTAACCCTAGCTCTGGGTTTGCAAGTTAGGGTTAGGGTTCAGAATTTCCTCCAAGAATTAATGCAACCCTTTTCACTCAATTGAGGGCAAAATATACTTTCTCATAAGCAAAATCTTGGTCACAAATGGTTAAGCAAGCCCATCAAACTAATGAGAACGTACCAACAACAGTAAAATTCTATATTTGGACAAGTATTCTACTTTTGGAGATGTTGTTTTTGAAGGTGATATCAATGAGCTTGGTTTCAAGCTTAACTGGTGTAAGAATCACCAAAACCCCAAGAATCTGGGCTTTATTTGATAATATGCATGTGCACTCAATGAAAGAGGTAAGATTTTGAAAGGTATTTTAAGCTTTTTTCAAACCTTTGCCTTAGTGCATTTTAGGCACAATTCCAATTTTAAGCAATGCAGGGCAGCTAAAAATGGAAGAAAATAATTCTGCAGATATCACTGAAACAACACTTTTCCTAAATATCATTTCTGCCCTTAAACACAGCTATGCCATCAAAAAGTATCTATGTTTTGCAGAAATCCTAACCCTAACCCTAGCTCTGGGATTGCAAGTTAGGGTTAGGGTTCAGAATTTCCTCCAAGAATTAATGCAACCCTTTTCACTCAATTGAGGGCAAAATGTACTTTCTCATAAGCAAAATCTTGGTCACAAATGATTAAGCAAGCCCATCAAACTAATGAGAACGTACCAACAAGAGTAAAATTCTATATTTGGACAAGTATTCTACTTTTGGAGATGTTTGTTTTGGAAGGTGATCTCAATGAGCTTGGTTTCAGGCTTAACTGGTGTAAGAATCACCAAAACCCCAAGAATCTGGGCTTTATTTGATAATATGCATGTGCACTCAATGCCAGAGGTAAGATTTTGAAAGGTATTTTAAGCTTTTTTCAAACCTTTGCCTTAGTGCACGTTAGGCACAATTCCAATTTTAAGCAATATAGTGCAGCTAAAAATGGAAGAAAATAATTCTGCAGATATCACTGAAACAACACTTTTCCTAAATATCATTTCTGCCCTAAAACACAGCTATGCCATCAAAAAGTATCTATGTTTTGCAGAAATCCTAACCCTAACCCTAGCTCTGGGTTTGCAAGTTAGGGTTAGGGTTCAGAATTTCCTCCAAGAATTAATGCAACCCTTTTCACTCAATTGAGGGCAAAATATACTTTCTCATAAGCAAAATCTTGGTCACAAATGGTTAAGCAAGCCCATCAAACTAATGAGAACGTACCAACAACAGTAAAATTCTATATTTGGACAAGTATTCTACTTTTGGAGATGTTTGTTTTGGAAGGTGATCTCAATGAGCATGGTTTCAAGATTAACTGGTGTAAGAATCACCAAAACCCCAACAATCTGGGCTTTATTTGATAATATGCATGTGCACTCAATGAAAGAGGTAAGTTTTGAAGGGTATTTTAAGCTTTTGTCAAACATTTGCCTTAGTGCACGTTAGGCACAATTCCAATTTTAAGCAATGCAGGGCAGCTAAAAATGGAAGAAAATAATTCTGCAGATATCACTGAAACAACAATTGTCCTAAATATCATTTCTGCCCTAAAACACAGCTATGCCATCAAAAAGTATCTATGTTTTGCAGAAATCCTAACCCTAACCCTAGCTCTGGGATTGCAAGTTAGGGTTAGGGTTCAGAATTTCCTCCAAGAATTAATGCAACCCTTTTCACTCAATTGAGGGCAAAATATACTTTCTCATAAGCAAAATCTTGGTCACAAATGGTTAAGCAAGCCCATCAAACTAATGAGAACGTACCAACAACAGTAAAATTCTATATTTGGACAAGTATTCTACTTTTGGAGATGTTTGTTTTGGAAGGTGATCTCAATGAGCTTGGTTTCAAGCTTAACTGGTGTAAGAATCACCAAAACCCCAACAATCTGGGCTTTATTTGATAATATGCATGTGCACTCAATGCCAGAGATAAGATTTTGAAAGGTATTTTAAGCTTTTTTCAAACCTTTGCCTTAGTGCACTTTCGGCAAAATTCCAATTTTAAGCAATGCAGGGCATCTAAAAATAGAAGAAAACAATTTTGCAGATATCATTGAAACAACACTTTTCCTAAATATCATTTCTGCCCTTAAACACAGCAATGCCATCAAAAAGTATCTATGTTTTGCAGAAATCCTAACCCTAACCCTAGCTCTGGGATTGCAAGTTAGGGTTAGGGTTCAGAATTTCCTCCAAGAATTAATGCAACCCTTTTCACTCAATTGAGGGCAAAATATACTTTCTCATAAGCAAAATCTTGGTCACAAATGGTTAAGCAAGCCCATCAAACTAATGAGAACGTACCAACAACAGTAAAATTCTATATTTGGACAAGTATTCTACTTTTGGAGATGTTTGTTTTGGAAGGTGATCTCAATGAGCTTGGTTTCAAGCTTAACTGGTGTAAGAATCACCAAAACCCCAACAATCTGGGCTTTATTTGATAATATGCATGTGCACTCAATGCCAGAGATAAGATTTTGAAAGGTATTTTAAGCTTTTTTCAAACCTTTGCCTTAGTGCACTTTCGGCAAAATTCCAATTTTAAGCAATGCAGGGCAGCTAAAAATAGAAGAAAACAATTTTGCAGATATCATTGAAACAACACTTTTCCTAAATATCATTTCTGCCCTTAAACACAGCAATGCCATCAAAAAGTATCTATGTTTTGCAGAAATCCTAACCCTAACCCTAGCTCTGGGATTGCAAGTTAGGGTTAGGGTTCAGAATTTCCTCCAAGAATTAATGCAACCCTTTTCACTCAATTGAGGGCAAAATGTACTTTCTCATAAGCAAAATCTTGGTCACAAATGGTTAAGCAAGCCCATAAAACTAATGAGAACGTACCAACAAGAGTAAAATTCTATATTTGGACAAGTATTCTACTTTTGGAGATGTTGTTTTGGAAGGTGATCTCAATGAGCTTGGTTTCAAGCTTAACTGGGGTAAGAATCACCAAAACCCCAAGAATCTGGGCTTTATTTGATAATATGCATTTGCACTCAATGAAAGAGGTAAGATTTTGAAAGGTGTTTTAAGCTTTTTTCAAACCTTTGCCTTAGTGCACTTTCGGCAAAATTCCAATTTTAAGCAATGCAGGGCAGCTAAAAATAGAAGAAAACAATTTTGCAGATATCATTGAAACAACACTTTTCCTAAATATCATTTCTGCCCTTAAACACAGCTATGCCATCAAAAAGTATCTATGTTTTGCAGAAATCCTAACCCTAACCCTAGCTCTGGGATTGCAAGTTAGGGTTAGGGTTCAGAATTTCCTCCAAGAATTAATGCAACCCTTTTCACTCAATTGAGGGCAAAATGTACTTTCTCATAAGCAAAATCTTGGTCACAAATGGTTATGCAAGCCCATCAAACTAATGAGAACGTACCAACAACAGTAAAATTCTATATTTGGACAAGTATTCTACTTTTGGAGATGTTTGTTTTGGAAGGTGATCTCAATGAGCTTGGTTTCAAGCTTAACTGGTGTAAGAATCACCAAAACCCCAACAATCTGGGCTTTAATTGATAATATGCATGTGCACTCAATGCCAGAGGTAAGATTTTGACAGGTATTTTAAGCTTTTTTCAAACCTTTGCATTAGTGCACTGTCGATAAAATTCCAATTTTAAGCAATGCAGGGCAGCTAAAAATGGAAGAAAATAATTCTGCAGATATCACTGAAACAACAATTGTCCTAAATATCATTTCTGCCCTAAAACACAGCTATGCCATCAAAAAGTATCTATGTTTTGCAGAAATCCTAACCCTAACCCTAGCTCTGGGTTTGCAAGTTAGGGTTAGGGTTCAGAATTTCCTCCAGGAATTAATGCAACCCTTTTCACTCAATTGAGGGCAAAATATACTTTCTCATAAGCAAAATCTTGGTCACAAATGGTTAAGCAAGCCCATCAAACTAATGAGAACGTACCAACAACAGTAAAATTCTATATTTGGACAAGTATTCTACTTTTGGAGATGTTGTTTTGGAAGGTGATCTCAATGAGCTTGGTTTCAAGCTTAACTGGGGTAAGAATCACCAAAACCCCAAGAATATGGGCTTTATTTGATAATATGCATGTGCACTCAATGCCAGAGGTAAGATTTTGAAAGGTATTTTAAGCTTTTTTCAAACCTTTGCCTTAGTGCACGTTAGGCACAATTCCAATTTTAAGCAATGCAGTGCAGCTAAAAATGGAAGAAAATAATTCTGCAGATATCACTTAAACAACAATTGTCCTAAATATCATTTCTGCTTTAAAACACAGCTATGCCATAAAAAAGTATCTATGTTTTGCAGGAATCCTAACCCTAACCCCAGCTATGCCATCAAAAAGTATCTATGTTTTGAAGGAATCCTAACTCTAACCCTAGCTCTGGGTTTGCAAGTTAGGGTTAGGGTTCAGAATTTCCTCCAAGAATTAATGCAACCCTTTTCACTCAATTGAGGGCAAAATATACTTTCTCATAAGCAAAATCTTGGTCACAAATGGTTAAGCAAGCCCATAAAACTAATGAGAACGTACCAACAACAGTAAAATTCTATATTTGGACAAGTATTCTACTTTTGGAGATGTTGTTTTGGAAGGTGATCTCAATGAGCTTGGTTTCAAGCTTAACTGGTGTAAGAATCACCAAAACCCCAAGAATCTGGGCTTTATTTGATAATATGCATGTGCACTCAATGCCAGAGGTAAGATTTTGAAAGGTATTTTAAGCTTTTTTCAAACCTTTGCCTTAGTGCACGTTAGGCACAATTCCAATTTTAAGCAATGCAGTGCAGCTAAAAATGGAAGAAAATAATTCTGCAGATATCACTGAAACAACAATTGTCCTAAATATCATTTCTGCTTTAAAACACAGCTATGCCATCAAAAAGTATCTATGTTTTGCAGGAATCCTAACCCTAACCCTAGCTCTGGGATTGCAAGTTAGGGTTAGGGTTCAGAATTTCCTCCAAGAATTAATGCAACCCTTTTCACTCAATTGAGGGCAAAATGTACTTTCTCATAAGCAAAATCTTGGTCACAAATGGTTAAGCAAGCCCATCAAACTAATGAGAACGTACCAACAACAGTAAAATTCTATATTTGGACAAGTATTCTACTTTTGGAGATGTTTGTTTTGGAAGGTGATCTCAATGAGCTTGGTTTCAAGCTTAACTGGTGTAAGAATCACCAAAACCCCAACAATCTGGGCTTTATTTGATAATATGCATGTGCACTCAATGAAAGAGGTAAGATTTTGAAAGGTATTTTAAGCTTTTTTCAAACATTTGCCTTAGTGCACTTTCGGCAAAATTCCAATTTTAAGCAATGCAGGGCAGCTAAAAATAGAAGAAAACAATTTTGCAGATATCATTGAAACAACACTTTTCCTAAAAATCATTTCTGCCCTAAAACACAGCTATGCCATCAAAAAGTATCTATGTTTTGCAGAAATCCTAACCCTAACCCTAGCTCTGGGTTTGCAAGTTAGGGTTAGGGTTCAGAATTTCCTCCAAGAATTAATGCAACCCTTTTCACTCAATTGAGGGCAAAATATACTTTCTCATAAGCAAAATCTTGGTCACAAATGGTTAAGCAAGCCCATCAAACTAATGAGAACGTACCAACAACAGTAAAATTCTATATTTGGACAAGTATTCTACTTTTGGAGATGTTGTTTTTGAAGGTGATATCAATGAGCTTGGTTTCAAGCTTAACTGGTGTAAGAATCACCAAAACCCCAAGAATCTGGGCTTTATTTGATAATATGCATGTGCACTCAATGAAAGAGGTAAGATTTTGAAAGGTATTTTAAGCTTTTTTCAAACCTTTGCCTTAGTGCATTTTAGGCACAATTCCAATTTTAAGCAATGCAGGGCAGCTAAAAATGGAAGAAAATAATTCTGCAGATATCACTGAAACAACAATTGTCCTAAATATCATTTCTGCCCTTAAACACAGCTATGCCATCAAAAAGTATCTATGTTTTGCAGAAATCCTAACCCTAACCCTAGCTCTGGGATTGCAAGTTAGGGTTAGGGTTCAGAATTTCCTCCAAGAATTAATGCAACCCTTTTCACTCAATTGAGGGCAAAATGTACTTTCTCATAAGCAAAATCTTGGTCACAAATGATTAAGCAAGCCCATCAAACTAATGAGAACGTACCAACAAGAGTAAAATTCTATATTTGGACAAGTATTCTACTTTTGGAGATGTTTGTTTTGGAAGGTGATCTCAATGAGCTTGGTTTCAGGCTTAACTGGTGTAAGAATCACCAAAACCCCAAGAATCTTGGCTTTATTTGATAATATGCATGTGCACTCAATGCCAGAGGTAAGATTTTGAAAGGTATTTTAAGCTTTTTTCAAACCTTTGCCTTAGTGCACGTTAGGCACAATTCCAATTTTAAGCAATATAGTGCAGCTAAAAATGGAAGAAAATAATTCTGCAGATATCACTGAAACAACACTTTTCCTAAATATCATTTCTGCCCTAAAACACAGCTATGCCATCAAAAAGTATCTATGTTTTGCAGAAATCCTAACCCTAACCCTAGCTCTGGGTTTGCAAGTTAGGGTTAGGGTTCAGAATTTCCTCCAAGAATTAATGCAACCCTTTTCACTCAATTGAGGGCAAAATATACTTTCTCATAAGCAAAATCTTGGTCACAAATGGTTAAGCAAGCCCATCAAACTAATGAGAACGTACCAACAACAGTAAAATTCTATATTTGGACAAGTATTCTACTTTTGGAGATGTTTGTTTTGGAAGGTGATCTCAATGAGCATGGTTTCAAGATTAACTGGTGTAAGAATCACCAAAACCCCAACAATCTGGGCTTTATTTGATAATATGCATGTGCACTCAATGAAAGAGGTAAGTTTTGAAGGGTATTTTAAGCTTTTGTCAAACATTTGCCTTAGTGCACGTTAGGCACAATTCCAATTTTAAGCAATGCAGGGCAGCTAAAAATGGAAGAAAATAATTCTGCAGATATCACTGAAACAACAATTGTCCTAAATATCATTTCTGCCCTAAAACACAGCTATGCCATCAAAAAGTATCTATGTTTTGCAGAAATCCTAACCCTAACCCTAGCTCTGGGATTGCAAGTTAGGGTTAGGGTTCAGAATTTCCTCCAAGAATTAATGCAACCCTTTTCACTCAATTGAGGGCAAAATATACTTTCTCATAAGCAAAATCTTGGTCACAAATGGTTAAGCAAGCCCATCAAACTAATGAGAACGTACCAACAACAGTAAAATTCTATATTTGGACAAGTATTCTACTTTTGGAGATGTTTGTTTTGGAAGGTGATCTCAATGAGCTTGGTTTCAAGCTTAACTGGTGTAAGAATCACCAAAACCCCAACAATCTGGGCTTTATTTGATAATATGCATGTGTACTCAATGCCAGAGATAAGATTTTGAAAGGTATTTTAAGCTTTTTTCAAACCTTTGCCTTAGTGCACTTTCGGCAAAATTCCAATTTTAAGCAATGCAGGGCAGCTAAAAATAGAAGAAAACAATTTTGCAGATATCATTGAAACAACACTTTTCCTAAATATCATTTCTGCCCTTAAACACAGCAATGCCATCAAAAAGTATCTATGTTTTGCAGAAATCCTAACCCTAACCCTAGCTCTGGGATTGCAAGTTAGGGTTAGGGTTCAGAATTTCCTCCAAGAATTAATGCAACCCTTTTCACTCAATTGAGGGCAAAATGTACTTTCTCATAAGCAAAATCTTGGTCACAAATGGTTAAGCAAGCCCATAAAACTAATGAGAACGTACCAACAAGAGTAAAATTCTATATTTGGACAAGTATTCTACTTTTGGAGATGTTGTTTTGGAAGGTGATCTCAATGAGCTTGGTTTCAAGCTTAACTGGTGTAAGAATCACCAAAACCCCAACAATCTGGGCTTTATTTGATAATATGCATGTGCACTCAATGCCAGAGATAAGATTTTGAAAGGTATTTTAAGCTTTTTTCAAACCTTTGCCTTAGTGCACTTTCGGCAAAATTCCAATTTTAAGCAATGCAGGGCAGCTAAAAATAGAAGAAAACAATTTTGCAGATATCATTGAAACAACACTTTTCCTAAATATCATTTCTGCCCTTAAACACAGCAATGCCATCAAAAAGTATCTATGTTTTGCAGAAATCCTAACCCTAACCCTAGCTCTGGGATTGCAAGTTAGGGTTAGGGTTCAGAATTTCCTCCAAGAATTAATGCAACCCTTTTCACTCAATTGAGGGCAAAATGTACTTTCTCATAAGCAAAATCTTGGTCACAAATGGTTAAGCAAGCCCATAAAACTAATGAGAACGTACCAACAAGAGTAAAATTCTATATTTGGACAAGTATTCTACTTTTGGAGATGTTGTTTTGGAAGGTGATCTCAATGAGCTTGGTTTCAAGCTTAACTGGGGTAAGAATCACCAAAACCCCAAGAATCTGGGCTTTATTTGATAATATGCATTTGCACTCAATGAAAGAGGTAAGATTTTGAAAGGTGTTTTAAGCTTTTTTCAAACCTTTGCCTTAGTGCACTTTCGGCAAAATTCCAATTTTAAGCAATGCAGGGCAGCTAAAAATAGAAGAAAACAATTTTGCAGATATCATTGAAACAACACTTTTCCTAAATATCATTTCTGCCCTTAAACACAGCTATGCCATCAAAAAGTATCTATGTTTTGCAGAAATCCTAACCCTAACCCTAGCTCTGGGATTGCAAGTTAGGGTTAGGGTTCAGAATTTCCTCCAAGAATTAATGCAACCCTTTTCACTCAATTGAGGGCAAAATGTACTTTCTCATAAGCAAAATCTTGGTCACAAATGGTTATGCAAGCCCATCAAACTAATGAGAACGTACCAACAACAGTAAAATTCTATATTTGGACAAGTATTCTACTTTTGGAGATGTTTGTTTTGGAAGGTGATCTCAATGAGCTTGGTTTCAAGCTTAACTGGTGTAAGAATCACCAAAACCCCAACAATCTGGGCTTTAATTGATAATATGCATGTGCACTCAATGCCAGAGGTAAGATTTTGACAGGTATTTTAAGCTTTTTTCAAACCTTTGCATTAGTGCACTGTCGATAAAATTCCAATTTTAAGCAATGCAGGGCAGCTAAAAATGGAAGAAAATAATTCTGCAGATATCACTGAAACAACAATTGTCCTAAATATCATTTCTGCCCTAAAACACAGCTATGCCATCAAAAAGTATCTATGTTTTGCAGAAATCCTAACCCTAACCCTAGCTCTGGGTTTGCAAGTTAGGGTTAGGGTTCAGAATTTCCTCCAGGAATTAATGCAACCCTTTTCACTCAATTGAGGGCAAAATATACTTTCTCATAAGCAAAATCTTGGTCACAAATGGTTAAGCAAGCCCATCAAACTAATGAGAACGTACCAACAACAGTAAAATTCTATATTTGGACAAGTATTCTACTTTTGGAGATGTTGTTTTGGAAGGTGATCTCAATGAGCTTGGTTTCAAGCTTAACTGGGGTAAGAATCACCAAAACCCCAAGAATATGGGCTTTATTTGATAATATGCATGTGCACTCAATGCCAGAGGTAAGATTTTGAAAGGTATTTTAAGCTTTTTTCAAACCTTTGCCTTAGTGCACGTTAGGCACAATTCCAATTTTAAGCAATGCAGTGCAGCTAAAAATGGAAGAAAATAATTCTGCAGATATCACTTAAACAACAATTGTCCTAAATATCATTTCTGCTTTAAAACACAGCTATGCCATAAAAAAGTATCTATGTTTTGCAGGAATCCTAACCCTAACCCCAGCTATGCCATCAAAAAGTATCTATGTTTTGAAGGAATCCTAACTCTAACCCTAGCTCTGGGTTTGCAAGTTAGGGTTAGGGTTCAGAATTTCCTCCAAGAATTAATGCAACCCTTTTCACTCAATTGAGGGCAAAATATACTTTCTCATAAGCAAAATCTTGGTCACAAATGGTTAAGCAAGCCCATCAAACTAATGAGAACGTACCAACAACAGTAAAATTCTATATTTGGACAAGTATTCTACTTTTGGAGATGTTTGTTTTGGAAGGTGATCTCAATGAGCTTGGTTTCAAGCTTAACTGGTGTAAGAATCACCAAAACCCCAACAATCTGGGCTTTATTTGATAATATGCATGTGCACTCAATGCCAGAGATAAGATTTTGAAAGGTATTTTAAGCTTTTTTCAAACCTTTGCCTTAGTGCACTTTCGGCAAAATTCCAATTTTAAGCAATGCAGGGCAGCTAAAAATAGAAGAAAACAATTTTGCAGATATCATTGAAACAACACTTTTCCTAAATATCATTTCTGCCCTTAAACACAGCAATGCCATCAAAAAGTATCTATGTTTTGCAGAAATCCTAACCCTAACCCTAGCTCTGGGATTGCAAGTTAGGGTTAGGGTTCAGAATTTCCTCCAAGAATTAATGCAACCCTTTTCACTCAATTGAGGGCAAAATGTACTTTCTCATAAGCAAAATCTTGGTCACAAATGGTTAAGCAAGCCCATAAAACTAATGAGAACGTACCAACAAGAGTAAAATTCTATATTTGGACAAGTATTCTACTTTTGGAGATGTTGTTTTGGAAGGTGATCTCAATGAGCTTGGTTTCAAGCTTAACTGGGGTAAGAATCACCAAAACCCCAAGAATCTGGGCTTTATTTGATAATATGCATTTGCACTCAATGAAAGAGGTAAGATTTTGAAAGGTGTTTTAAGCTTTTTTCAAACCTTTGCCTTAGTGCACTTTCGGCAAAATTCCAATTTTAAGCAATGCAGGGCAGCTAAAAATAAAAGAAAACAATTTTGCAGATATCATTGAAACAACACTTTTCCTAAATATCATTTCTGCCCTTAAACACAGCTATGCCATCAAAAAGTATCTATGTTTTGCAGAAATCCTAACCCTAACCCTAGCTCTGGGATTGCAAGTTAGGGTTAGGGTTCAGAATTTCCTCCAAGAATTAATGCAACCCTTTTCACTCAATTGAGGGCAAAATGTACTTTCTCATAAGCAAAATCTTGGTCACAAATGGTTATGCAAGCCCATCAAACTAATGAGAACGTACCAACAACAGTAAAATTCTATATTTGGACAAGTATTCTACTTTTGGAGATGTTTGTTTTGGAAGGTGATCTCAATGAGCTTGGTTTCAAGCTTAACTGGTGTAAGAATCACCAAAACCCCAACAATCTGGGCTTTAATTGATAATATGCATGTGCACTCAATGCCAGAGGTAAGATTTTGACAGGTATTTTAAGCTTTTTTCAAACCTTTGCATTAGTGCACTGTCGATAAAATTCCAATTTTAAGCAATGCAGGGCAGCTAAAAATGGAAGAAAATAATTCTGCAGATATCACTGAAACAACAATTGTCCTAAATATCATTTCTGCCCTAAAACACAGCTATGCCATCAAAAAGTATCTATGTTTTGCAGAAATCCTAACCCTAACCCTAGCTCTGGGTTTGCAAGTTAGGGTTAGGGTTCAGAATTTCCTCCAGGAATTAATGCAACCCTTTTCACTCAATTGAGGGCAAAATATACTTTCTCATAAGCAAAATCTTGGTCACAAATGGTTAAGCAAGCCCATCAAACTAATGAGAACGTACCAACAACAGTAAAATTCTATATTTGGACAAGTATTCTACTTTTGGAGATGTTGTTTTGGAAGGTGATCTCAATGAGCTTGGTTTCAAGCTTAACTGGGGTAAGAATCACCAAAACCCCAAGAATATGGGCTTTATTTGATAATATGCATGTGCACTCAATGCCAGAGGTAAGATTTTGAAAGGTATTTTAAGCTTTTTTCAAACCTTTGCCTTAGTGCACGTTAGGCACAATTCCAATTTTAAGCAATGCAGTGCAGCTAAAAATGGAAGAAAATAATTCTGCAGATATCACTTAAACAACAATTGTCCTAAATATCATTTCTGCTTTAAAACACAGCTATGCCATAAAAAAGTATCTATGTTTTGCAGGAATCCTAACCCTAACCCCAGCTATGCCATCAAAAAGTATCTATGTTTTGAAGGAATCCTAACTCTAACCCTAGCTCTGGGTTTGCAAGTTAGGGTTAGGGTTCAGAATTTCCTCCAAGAATTAATGCAACCCTTTTCACTCAATTGAGGGCAAAATATACTTTCTCATAAGCAAAATCTTGGTCACAAATGGTTAAGCAAGCCCATCAAACTAATGAGAACGTACCAACAACAGTAAAATTCTATATTTGGACAAGTATTCTACTTTTGGAGATGTTTGTTTTGGAAGGTGATCTCAATGAGCTTGGTTTCAAGCTTAACTGGTGTAAGAATCACCAAAACCCCAACAATCTGGGCTTTATTTGATAATATGCATGTGCACTCAATGCCAGAGATAAGATTTTGAAAGGTATTTTAAGCTTTTTTCAAACCTTTGCCTTAGTGCACTTTCGGCAAAATTCCAATTTTAAGCAATGCAGGGCAGCTAAAAATAGAAGAAAACAATTTTGCAGATATCATTGAAACAACACTTTTCCTAAATATCATTTCTGCCCTTAAACACAGCAATGCCATCAAAAAGTATCTATGTTTTGCAGAAATCCTAACCCTAACCCTAGCTCTGGGATTGCAAGTTAGGGTTAGGGTTCAGAATTTCCTCCAAGAATTAATGCAACCCTTTTCACTCAATTGAGGGCAAAATGTACTTTCTCATAAGCAAAATCTTGGTCACAAATGGTTAAGCAAGCCCATAAAACTAATGAGAACGTACCAACAAGAGTAAAATTCTATATTTGGACAAGTATTCTACTTTTGGAGATGTTGTTTTGGAAGGTGATCTCAATGAGCTTGGTTTCAAGCTTAACTGGGGTAAGAATCACCAAAACCCCAAGAATCTGGGCTTTATTTGATAATATGCATTTGCACTCAATGAAAGAGGTAAGATTTTGAAAGGTGTTTTAAGCTTTTTTCAAACCTTTGCCTTAGTGCACTTTCGGCAAAATTCCAATTTTAAGCAATGCAGGGCAGCTAAAAATAGAAGAAAACAATTTTGCAGATATCATTGAAACAACACTTTTCCTAAATATCATTTCTGCCCTTAAACACAGCTATGCCATCAAAAAGTATCTATGTTTTGCAGAAATCCTAACCCTAACCCTAGCTCTGGGATTGCAAGTTAGGGTTAGGGTTCAGAATTTCCTCCAAGAATTAATGCAACCCTTTTCACTCAATTGAGGGCAAAATGTACTTTCTCATAAGCAAAATCTTGGTCACAAATGGTTATGCAAGCCCATCAAACTAATGAGAACGTACCAACAACAGTAAAATTCTATATTTGGACAAGTATTCTACTTTTGGAGATGTTTGTTTTGGAAGGTGATCTCAATGAGCTTGGTTTCAAGCTTAACTGGTGTAAGAATCACCAAAACCCCAACAATCTGGGCTTTAATTGATAATATGCATGTGCACTCAATGCCAGAGGTAAGATTTTGACAGGTATTTTAAGCTTTTTTCAAACCTTTGCATTAGTGCACTGTCGATAAAATTCCAATTTTAAGCAATGCAGGGCAGCTAAAAATGGAAGAAAATAATTCTGCAGATATCACTGAAACAACAATTGTCCTAAATATCATTTCTGCCCTAAAACACAGCTATGCCATCAAAAAGTATCTATGTTTTGCAGAAATCCTAACCCTAACCCTAGCTCTGGGTTTGCAAGTTAGGGTTAGGGTTCAGAATTTCCTCCAGGAATTAATGCAACCCTTTTCACTCAATTGAGGGCAAAATATACTTTCTCATAAGCAAAATCTTGGTCACAAATGGTTAAGCAAGCCCATCAAACTAATGAGAACGTACCAACAACAGTAAAATTCTATATTTGGACAAGTATTCTACTTTTGGAGATGTTGTTTTGGAAGGTGATCTCAATGAGCTTGGTTTCAAGCTTAACTGGGGTAAGAATCACCAAAACCCCAAGAATATGGGCTTTATTTGATAATATGCATGTGCACTCAATGCCAGAGGTAAGATTTTGAAAGGTATTTTAAGCTTTTTTCAAACCTTTGCCTTAGTGCACGTTAGGCACAATTCCAATTTTAAGCAATGCAGTGCAGCTAAAAATGGAAGAAAATAATTCTGCAGATATCACTTAAACAACAATTGTCCTAAATATCATTTCTGCTTTAAAACACAGCTATGCCATAAAAAAGTATCTATGTTTTGCAGGAATCCTAACCCTAACCCCAGCTATGCCATCAAAAAGTATCTATGTTTTGAAGGAATCCTAACTCTAACCCTAGCTCTGGGTTTGCAAGTTAGGGTTAGGGTTCAGAATTTCCTCCAAGAATTAATGCAACCCTTTTCACTCAATTGAGGGCAAAATATACTTTCTCATAAGCAAAATCTTGGTCACAAATGGTTAAGCAAGCCCATCAAACTAATGAGAACGTACCAACAACAGTAAAATTCTATATTTGGACAAGTATTCTACTTTTGGAGATGTTTGTTTTGGAAGGTGATCTCAATGAGCTTGGTTTCAAGCTTAACTGGTGTAAGAATCACCAAAACCCCAACAATCTGGGCTTTATTTGATAATATGCATGTGCACTCAATGCCAGAGATAAGATTTTGAAAGGTATTTTAAGCTTTTTTCAAACCTTTGCCTTAGTGCACTTTCGGCAAAATTCCAATTTTAAGCAATGCAGGGCAGCTAAAAATAGAAGAAAACAATTTTGCAGATATCATTGAAACAACACTTTTCCTAAATATCATTTCTGCCCTTAAACACAGCAATGCCATCAAAAAGTATCTATGTTTTGCAGAAATCCTAACCCTAACCCTAGCTCTGGGATTGCAAGTTAGGGTTAGGGTTCAGAATTTCCTCCAAGAATTAATGCAACCCTTTTCACTCAATTGAGGGCAAAATGTACTTTCTCATAAGCAAAATCTTGGTCACAAATGGTTAAGCAAGCCCATAAAACTAATGAGAACGTACCAACAAGAGTAAAATTCTATATTTGGACAAGTATTCTACTTTTGGAGATGTTGTTTTGGAAGGTGATCTCAATGAGCTTGGTTTCAAGCTTAACTGGGGTAAGAATCACCAAAACCCCAAGAATCTGGGCTTTATTTGATAATATGCATTTGCACTCAATGAAAGAGGTAAGATTTTGAAAGGTGTTTTAAGCTTTTTTCAAACCTTTGCCTTAGTGCACTTTCGGCAAAATTCCAATTTTAAGCAATGCAGGGCAGCTAAAAATAGAAGAAAACAATTTTGCAGATATCATTGAAACAACACTTTTCCTAAATATCATTTCTGCCCTTAAACACAGCTATGCCATCAAAAAGTATCTATGTTTTGCAGAAATCCTAACCCTAACCCTAGCTCTGGGATTGCAAGTTAGGGTTAGGGTTCAGAATTTCCTCCAAGAATTAATGCAACCCTTTTCACTCAATTGAGGGCAAAATGTACTTTCTCATAAGCAAAATCTTGGTCACAAATGGTTAAGCAAGCCCATCAAACTAATGAGAACGTACCAACAACAGTAAAATTCTATATTTGGACAAGTATTCTACTTTTGGAGATGTTTGTTTTGGAAGGTGATCTCAATGAGCTTGGTTTCAAGCTTAACTGGTGTAAGAATCACCAAAACCCCAACAATCTGGGCTTTAATTGATAATATGCATGTGCACTCAATGCCAGAGGTAAGATTTTGACAGGTATTTTAAGCTTTTTTCAAACCTTTGCATTAGTGCACTGTCGATAAAATTCCAATTTTAAGCAATGCAGGGCAGCTAAAAATGGAAGAAAATAATTCTGCAGATATCACTGAAACAACAATTGTCCTAAATATCATTTCTGCCCTAAAACACAGCTATGCCATCAAAAAGTATCTATGTTTTGCAGAAATCCTAACCCTAACCCTAGCTCTGGGTTTGCAACTTAGGGTTAGGGTTCAGAATTTCCTCCAGGAATTAATGCAACCCTTTTCACTCAATTGAGGGCAAAATATACTTTCTCATAAGCAAAATCTTGGTCACAAATGGTTAAGCAAGCCCATCAAACTAATGAGAACGTACCAACAACAGTAAAATTCTATATTTGGACAAGTATTCTACTTTTGGAGATGTTGTTTTGGAAGGTGATCTCAATGAGCTTGGTTTCAAGCTTAACTGGGGTAAGAATCACCAAAACCCCAAGAATATGGGCTTTATTTGATAATATGCATGTGCACTCATTGCCAGAGGTAAGATTTTGAAAGGTATTTTAAGCTTTTTTCAAACCTTTGCCTTAGTGCACGTTAGGCACAATTCCAATTTTAAGCAATGCAGTGCAGCTAAAAATGGAAGAAAATAATTCTGCAGATATCACTTAAACAACAATTGTCCTAAATATCATTTCTGCTTTAAAACACAGCTATGCCATAAAAAAGTATCTATGTTTTGCAGGAATCCTAACCCTAATCCCAGCTATGCCATCAAAAAGTATCTATGTTTTGAAGGAATCCTAACTCTAACCCTAGCTCTGGGTTTGCAAGTTAGGGTTAGGGTTCAGAATTTCCTCCAAGAATTAATGCAACCCTTTTCACTCAATTGAGGGCAAAATATACTTTCTCATAAGCAAAATCTTGGTCACAAATGGTTAAGCAAGCCCATCAAACTAATGAGAACGTACCAACAACAGTAAAATTTTATATTTGGACAAGTATTCTACTTTTGGAGATGTTGTTTTGGAAGGTGATCTCAATGAGCTTGGTTTCAAGCTTAACTGGTGTAAGAATCACCAAAACCCCAAGAATCTGGGCTTTCTTTGATAATATGCATGTGCACTCAATGCCAGAGGTAAGATTTTGAAAAGTATTTTAAGGTTTTTTCAAACCTTTGCCTTAGTGCACTTTAGGCAAAATTCCAATTTTAAGCAATGCAGTGCAGCTTAAAATGGAAGAAAATAATTCTGCAGATATCACTGAAACAACACTTGTCCTAAACATCATTTCTGCCCTGAAACACAGCTATGCCATCAAAAAGTATCTATGTTTTGCAGGAATCCTAACTCTAACCCTAGCTCTGGGTTTGCAAGTTAGGGTTAGGGTTCAGAATTTCCTCCAAGAATTAATGCAACCCTTTTCACTCAATTGAGGGCAAAATATACTTTCTCATAAGCAAAATCTTGGTCACAAATGGTTAAGCAAGCCCATCAAACTAATGAGAACGTACCAACAAGAGTAAAATTCTATATTTGGACAAGTATTCTACTTTTGGAGATGTTGTTTTGGAAGGTGATCTCAATGAGCTTGGTTTCAAGCTTAACTTGGGTAAGAATCACCAAAACCCCAAGAATCTGGGCTTTATTTGATAATATGCATGTGCACTCAATGCCAGAGGTAAGATTTTGAAAGGTATTTTAAGCTTTTTTCAAACCTTTGCCTTAGTGCACGTTAGGCACAATTCCAATTTTAAGCAATGCAGTGCAGCTAAAAATGGAAGAAAATAATTCTGCAGATATCACTGAAACAACAATTGTCCTAAATATCATTTCTGCTTTAAAACACAGCTATGCCATCAAAAAGTATCTATGTTTTGCAGGAATCCTAACCCTAACCCTAGCTCTGGGATTGCAAGTTAGGGTTAGGGTTCAGAATTTCCTCCAAGAATTAATGCAACCCTTTTCACTCAATTGAGGGCAAAATGTACTTTCTCATAAGCAAAATCTTGGTCACAAATGGTTAAGCAAGCCCATCAAACTAATGAGAACGTACCAACAACAGTAAAATTCTATATTTGGACAAGTATTCTACTTTTGGAGATGTTTGTTTTGGAAGGTGATCTCAATGAGCTTGGTTTCAAGCTTAACTGGTGTAAGAATCACCAAAACCCCAACAATCTGGGCTTTATTTGATAATATGCATGTGCACTCAATGAAAGAGGTAAGATTTTGAAAGGTATTTTAAGCTTTTTTCAAACCTTTGCCTTAGTGCATTTTAGGCAAAATTCCAATTTTAAGCAATGCAGGGCAGCTAAAAATGGAAGAAAATAATTCTGCAGATATCACTGAAACAACACTTTTCCTAAATATCATTTCTGCCCTAAAACACAGCTATGCCATCAAAAAGTATCTATGTTTTGCAGAAATCCTAACCCTAACCCTAGCTCTGGGATTGCAAGTTAGGGTTAGGGTTCAGAATTTCCTCCAAGAATTAATGCAACCCTTTTCACTCAATTGAGGGCAAAATATACTTTCTCATAAGCAAAATCTTGGTCACAAATGGTTAAGCAAGCCCATCAAACTAATGAGAACGTACCAACAACAGTAAAATTCTATATTTGGACAAGTATTCTACTTTTGGAGATGTTTGTTTTGGAAGGTGATCTCAATGAGCATGGTTTCAAGCTTAACTGGTGTAAGAATCACCAAAACCCCAACAATCTGGGCTTTATTTGATAATATGCATGTGCACTCAATGAAAGAGGTAAGTTTTGAAGGGTATTTTAAGCTTTTGTCAAACATTTGCCTTAGTGCACGTTAGGCACAATTCCAATTTTAAGCAATGCAGGGCAGCTAAAAATGGAAGAAAATAATTCTGCAGATATCACTGAAACAACAATTGTCCTAAATATCATTTCTGCCCTAAAACACAGCTATGCCATCAAAAAGTATCTATGTTTTGCAGAAATCCTAACCCTAACCCTAGCTCTGGGATTGCAAGTTAGGGTTAGGGTTCAGAATTTCCTCCAAGAATTAATGCAACCCTTTTCACTCAATTGAGGGCAAAATATACTTTCTCATAAGCAAAATCTTGGTCACAAATGGTTAAGCAAGCCCATCAAACTAATGAGAACGTACCAACAACAGTAAAATTCTATATTTGGACAAGTATTCTACTTTTGGAGATGTTTGTTTTGGAAGGTGATCTCAATGAGCTTGGTTTCAAGCTTAACTGGTGTAAGAATCACCAAAACCCCAACAATCTGGGCTTTATTTGATAATATGCATGTGCACTCAATGCCAGAGATAAGATTTTGAAATGTATTTTAAGCTTTTTTCAAACCTTTGCCTTAGTGCACTTTCGGCAAAATTCCAATTTTAAGCAATGCAGGGCAGCTAAAAATAGAAGAAAACAATTTTGCAGATATCATTGAAACAACACTTTTCCTAAATATCATTTCTGCCCTTAAACACAGCAATGCCATCAAAAAGTATCTATGTTTTGCAGAAATCCTAACCCTAACCCTAGCTCTGGGATTGCAAGTTAGGGTTAGGGTTCAGAATTTCCTCCAAGAATTAATGCAACCCTTTTCACTCAATTGAGGGCAAAATGTACTTTCTCATAAGCAAAATCTTGGTCACAAATGGTTAAGCAAGCCCATAAAACTAATGAGAACATACCAACAAGAGTAAAATTCTATATTTGGACAAGTATTCTACTTTTGGAGATGTTGTTTTGGAAGGTGATCTCAATGAGCTTGGTTTCAAGCTTAACTGGGGTAAGAATCAACAAAACCCCAAGAATCTGGGCTTTATTTGATAATATGCATGTGCACTCAATGAAAGAGGTAAGATTTTGAAAGGTGTTTTAAGCTTTTTTCAAACCTTTGCCTTAGTGCACTTTCGGCAAAATTCCAATTTTAAGCAATGCAGGGCAGCTAAAAATAGAAGAAAACAATGTTGCAGATATCATTGAAACAACACTTTTCCTAAATATCATTTCTGCCCTTAAACACAGCTATGCCATCAAAAAGTATCTATGTTTTGCAGAAATCCTAACCCTAACCCTAGCTCTGGGATTGCAAGTTAGGGTTAGGGTTCAGAATTTCCTCCAAGAATTAATGCAACCCTTTTCACTCAATTGAGGGCAAAATGTACTTTCTCATAAGCAAAATCTTGGTCACAAATGGTTATGCAAGCCCATCAAACTAATGAGAACGTACCAACAACAGTAAAATTCTATATTTGGACAAGTATTCTACTTTTGGAGATGTTTGTTTTGGAAGGTGATCTCAATGAGCTTGGTTTCAAGCTTAACTGGTGTAAGAATCACCAAAACCCCAACAATCTGGGCTTTATTTGATAATATGCATGTGCACTCAATGCCAGAGGTAAGATTTTGACAGGTATTTTAAGCTTTTTTCAAACCTTTGCATTAGTGCACTGTCGATAAAATTCCAAATTTAAGCAATGCAGGGCAGCTAAAAATGGAAGAAAATAATTCTGCAGATATCACTGAAACAACAATTGTCCTAAATATCATTTCTGCCCTAAAACACAGCTATGCCATCAAAAAGTATCTATGTTTTGCAGAAATCCTAACCCTAACCCTAGCTCTGGGTTTGCAAGTTAGGGTTAGGGTTCAGAATTTCCTCCAGGAATTAATGCAACCCTTTTCACTCAATTGAGGGCAAAATATACTTTCTCATAAGCAAAATCTTGGTCACAAATGGTTAAGCAAGCCCATCAAACTAATGAGAACGTACCAACAACAGTAAAATTCTATATTTGGACAAGTATTCTACTTTTGGAGATGTTGTTTTGGAAGGTGATCTCAATGAGCTTGGTTTCAAGCTTAACTGGGGTAAGAATCACCAAAACCCCAAGAATCTGGGCTTTATTTGATAATATGCATGTGCACTCAATGCCAGAGGTAAGATTTTGAAAGGTATTTTAAGCTTTTTTCAAACTTTTGCCTTAGTGCACGTTAGGCACAATTCCAATTTTAAGCAATGCAGTGCAGCTAAAAATGGAAGAAAATAATTCTGCAGATATCACTGAAACAACAATTGTCCTAAATATCATTTCTGCTTTAAAACACAGCTATGCCATCAAAAAGTATCTATGTTTTGCAGGAATCCTAACCCTAACCCTAGCTCTGGGATTGCAAGTTAGGGTTAGGGTTCAGAATTTCCTCCAAGAATTAATGCAACCCTTTTCACTCAATTGAGGGCAAAATGTACTTTCTCATAAGCAAAATCTTGGTCACAAATGGTTAAGCAAGCCCATCAAACTAATGAGAACGTACCAACAACAGTAAAATTCTATATTTGGACAAGTATTCTACCTTTGGAGATGTTTGTTTTGGAAGGTGATCTCAATGAGCTTGGTTTCAAGCTTAACTGGTGTAAGAATCACCAAAACCCCAACAATCTGGGCTTTATTTGATAATATGCATGTGCACTCAATGCCAGAGGTAAGATTTTGACAGGTATTTTAAGCTTTTTTCAAACCTTTGCCTTAGTGCACTTTCGGCAAAATTCCAATTTTAAGCAATGCAGGGCAGCTAAAAATAGAAGAAAACAATTTTGCAGATATCATTGAAACAACACTTTTCCTAAATATCATTTCTGCCCTTAAACACAGCTATGCCATCAAGAAGTATCTATGTTTTGCAGAAATCCTAACCCTAACCCTAGCTCTGGGATTGCAAGTTAGGGTTAGGGTTCAGAATTTCCTCCAAGAATTAATGCAACCCTTTTCACTCAATTGAGGGCAAAATGTACTTTCTCATAAGCAAAATCTTGGTCACAAATGGTTAAGCAAGCCCATAAAACTAATGAGAACGTACCAACAAGAGTAAAATTCTATATTTGGACAAGTATTCTACTTTTGGAGATGTTGTTTTGGAAGGTGATCTCAATGAGCTTGGTTTCAAGCTTAACTTGGGTAAGAATCACCAAAACCCCAAGAATCTGGGCTTTATTTGATAATATGCATGTGCACTCAATGAAAGAGGTAAGATTTTGAAAGGTATTTTAAGCTTTTTTCAAACCTTTGCCTTAGTGCACTTTCGGCAAAATTCCAATTTTAAGCAATGCAGGGCAGCTAAAAATGGAAGAAAATAATTCTGCAGATATCACTGAAACAACAATTGTTCTAAATATAATTTCTGCCCTAAAACACAGCTATGCCATCAATAAGTATCTATGTTTTGCAGAAATCCTAACCCTAACCCTAGCTCTGGGTTTGCAAGTTAGGGTTAGGGTTCAGAATTTCCTCCAAGAATTAATGCAACCCTTTTCACTCAATTGAGGGCAAAATATACTTTCCCATAAGCAAAATCTTGGTCACAAATGGTTAAGCAACCCCATCAAACTAATGAGAACGTACCAACAACAGTAAAATTCTATATTTGGACAAGTATTCTACTTTTGGAGATGTTTGTTTTGGAAGGTGATCTCAATGAGCTTCGTTTCAAGCTTAACTGGTGTAAGAATCACCAAAACCCCACCAATCTGGGCTTTATTTGATAATATGCATGTACACTCAATGCCAGAGGTAAGATTTTGAAAGGTATTTTAAGCTTTTTTCAAACCTTTGCCTTAGTACACGTTAAGCACAATTCCAATTTTAAGCATTGCAATGCAGCTAAAAATGGAAGAAAATAATTCTGCAGATATCACTGAAACAACAATTGTCCTAAATATCATTTCTGCCCTAAAACACAGCTATGCCATCAAAAAGTATCTATGTTTTGCAGAAATCCTAACCCTAACCCTAGCTCTGGGTTTGCAAGTTAGGGTTAGGGATCAGAATTTCCTCCAAGAATTAATGCAACCCTTTTCACTCAATTGAGGGCAAAATATACTTTCTTATAAGCAAAATCTTGGTCACAAATGGTTAAGCAAGCCCATCAAACTAATGAGAACGTACCAACAACAGTAAAATTCTATATTTGGACAAGTATTCTACTTTTGGAGATGTTTGTTTTGGAAGGTGATCTCAATGAGCTTGGTTTCAAGCTTAACTGGGGTAAGAATCACCAAAACCCCAAGAATATGGGCTTTATTTGATAATATGCATGTGCACTCAATGCCAGAGGTAAGATTTTGAAAGGTATTTTAAGCTTTTTTCAAACCTTTGCCTTAGTGCACGTTAGGCACAATTCCAATTTTAAGCAATGCAGTGCAGCTAAAAATGGAAGAAAATAATTCTGCAGATATCACTGAAACAACAATTGTCCTAAATATCATTTCTGCTTTAAAACACAGCTATGCCATAAAAAAGTATCTATGTTTTGCAGGAATCCTAACCCTAACCCCAGCTATGCCATCAAAAAGTATCTATGTTTTGCAGGAATCCTAACTCTAACCCTAGCTCTGGGTTTGCAAGTTAGGGTTAGGGTTCAGAATTTCCTCCAAGAATTAATGCAACCCTTTTCACTCAATTGAGGGCAAAATATACTTTCTCATAAGCAAAATCTTGGTCACAAATGGTTAAGCAAGCCCATCAAACTAATGAGAACGTACCAACAACAGTAAAATTTTATATTTGGACAAGTATTCTACTTTTGGAGATGTTTGTTTTGGAAGGTGATCTCAATGAGCTTGGTTTCAGGCTTAACTGGTGTAAGAATCACCAAAACCCCAACAATCTGGGCTTTATTAGATAATATGCATGTGCACTCAATGAAAGAGGTAAGATTTTGAAAGGTATTTTAAGCTTTTTTTCAAACCTTTGCCTTAGTGCACTTTCGGCAAAATTCCAATTTTAAGCAATGCAGGGCAGCTAAAAATGGAAGAAAATAATTCTGCAGATATCACTGAAACAACAATTGTCCTAAATATCATTTCTGCCCTAAAACACAGCTATGCCATCAAAAAGTATCTATGTTTTGCAGGAATCCTAACCCTCACCCTAGCTCTGGGTTTGCAAGTTAGGGTTAGGGTTCAGAATTTCCTCCAAGAATTAATGCAACCCTTTTCACTCAATTGAGGGCAAAATGTACTTTCTCATAAGCAAAATCTTGGTCACAAATTTTTAAGCAAGCCCATCAAACTAATGAGAACGTACCAACAAGAGTAAACTTCTATATTTGGACAAGTATTCTACTTTTGGAGATGTTGTTTTGGAAGGTGATCTCAATGAGCTTGGTTTCAAGCTTAACTGGTGTAAGAATCACCAAAACCCCAAGAATCTGGGCTTTATTTGATAATATGCATGTGCACTCAATGCCAGAGGTAAGATTTTGAAAAGTATTTTAAGGTTTTTTCAAACCTTTGCCTTAGTGCACTTTAGGCAAAATTCCAATTTTAAGCAATGCAGTGCAGCGTAAAATGGAAGAAAATAATTCTGCAGATATCACTGAAACAACACTTTTCCTAAATATCATTTCTGCCCTAAAACACAGCTATGCCATCAAAAAGTATCTATGTTTTGCAGAAATCCTAACCCTAACCCTAGCTCTGGGTTTGCAAGTTAGGGTTAGGGTTCAGAATTTCCTCCAAGAATTAATGCAACCCTTTTCACTCAATTGAGGGCAAAATATACTTTCTCATAAGCAAAATCTTGGTCACAAATGGTTAAGCAAGCCCATCAAACTAATGAGAACGTACCAACAACAGTAAAATTCTATATTTGGACAAGTATTCTACTTTTGGAGATGTTTGTTTTGGAAGGTGATCTCAATGAGCATGGTTTCAAGCTTAACTGGTGTAAGAATCACCAAAACCCCAACAATCTGGGCTTTATTTGATAATATGCATGTGCACTCAATGAAAGAGATAAGTTTTGAAGGGTATTTTAAGCTTTTGTCAAACATTTGCCTTAGTGCACGTTAGGCACAATTCCAATTTTAAGCAATGCAGGGCAGCTAAAAATGGAAGAAAATAATTCTGCAGATATCACTGAAACAACAATTGTCCTAAATATCATTTCTGCCCTAAAACACAGCTATGCCATCAAAAAGTATCTATGTTTTGCAGAAATCCTAACCCTAACCCTAGCTCTGGGATTGCAAGTTAGGGTTAGGGTTCAGAATTTCCTCCAAGAATTAATGCAACCCTTTTCACTCAATTGAGGGCAAAATGTACTTTCTCATAAGCAAAATCTTGGTCACAAATGGTTAAGCAAGCCCATAAAACTAATGAGAACGTACCAACAACAGTAAAATTCTATATTTGGACAAGTATTCTACTTTTGGAGATGTTGTTTTGGAAGGTGATCTCAATGAGCTTGGTTTCAAGCTTAACTGGGGTTAGAATCACCAAAACCCCAAGAATCTGGGCTTTATTTGATAATATGCATGTGCACTCAATGAAAGAGGTAAGATTTTGAAAGGTATTTTAAGCTTTTTTCAAACCTTTGCCTTAGTGCATTTTAGGCAAAATTCCAATTTTAAGCAATGCAGGGCAGCTAAAAATGGAAGAAAATAATTCTGCAGATATCACTGAAACAACACTTTTCCTAAATATCATTTCTGCCCTAAAACACAGCTATGCCATCAAAAAGTATCTATGTTTTGCAGAAATCCTAACCCTAACCCTAGCTCTGGGTTTGCAAGTTAGGGTTAGGGTTCAGAATTTCCTCCAAGAATTAATGCAACCCTTTTCACTCAATTGAGGGCAAAATATACTTTCTCATAAGCAAAATCTTGGTCACAAATGGTTAAGCAAGCCCATCAAACTAATGAGAACGTACCAACAACAGTAAAATTCTATATTTGGACAAGTATTCTACTTTTGGAGATGTTTGTTTTGGAAGGTGATCTCAATGAGCTTGGTTTCAAGCTTAACTGGTGTAAGAATCACCAAAACCCCAACAATCTGGGCTTTATTTGATAATATGCATGTACACTCAATGCCAGAGGTAAGATTTTGAAAGGTATTTTAAGCTTTTTTCAAACCTTTGCCTTAGTACACGTTAAGCACAATTCCAATTTTAAGCAATGCAATGCAGCTAAAAATGGAAGAAAATAATTCTGCAGATATCACTGAAACAACAATTTTCCTAAATATCATTTCTGCCCTTAAACACAGCTATGCCATCAAAAAGTATCTATGTTTTGCAGAAATCCTAACCCTAACCCTAGCTCTGGGTTTGCAAGTTAGGGTTAGGGATCAGAATTTCCTCCAAGAATTAATGCAACCCTTTTCACTCAATTGAGGGCAAAATATACTTTCTCATAAGCAATATCTTGGTCACAAATGGTTAAGCAAGCCCATCAAACTAATGAGAACGTACCAACAAGAGTAAAATTCTATATTTGGACAAGTATTCTACTTTTGGAGATGTTGTTTTGGAAGGTGATCTCAATGAGCTTGGTTTCAAGCTTAACTGGGGTAAGAATCACCAAAACCCCAAGAATATGGGCTTTATTTGATAATATGCATGTGCACTCAATGCCAGAGGTAAGATTTTGAAAGGTATTTTAAGCTTTTTTCAAACCTTTGCCTTAGTGCACGTTAGGCACAATTCCAATATTAAGCAATGCAGTGCAGCTTAAAATGGAAGAAAATAATTCTGCAGATATCACTGAAACAACACTTGTCCTAAACATCATTTCTGCCCTGAAACAGAGCTATGCCATCAAAAAGTATCTATGTTTTGCAGGAATCCTAACTCTAACCCTAGCTCTGGGTTTGCAAGTTAGGGTTAGGGTTCAGAATTTCCTCCAAGAATTAATGCAACCCTTTTCACTCAATTGAGGGCAAAATATACTTTCTCATAAGCAAAATCTTGGTCACAAATGGTTAAGCAAGCCCATCAAACTAATGAGAACGTACCAACAAGAGTAAAATTCTATATTTAGACAAGTATTCTACTTTTGGAGATGTTGTTTTGGAAGGTGATCTCAATGGGCTTGGTTTCAAGCTTAACTGGGGTAAGAATCACCAAAACCCCAAGAATCTGGGCTTTATTTGATAATATGCATGTGCACTCAATGCCAGAGGTAAGATTTTGAAAGGTATTTTAAGCTTTTTTCAAACCTTTGCCTTAGTGCACGTTAGGCACAATTCCAATTTTAAGCAATGCAGTGCAGCTAAAAATGGAAGAAAATAATTCTGCAGATATCACTGAAACAACAATTGTCCTAAATATCATTTCTGCTTTAAAACACAGCTATGCCATCAAAAAGTATCTATGTTTTGCAGGAATCCTAACCCTAACCCCAGCTATGCCATCAAAAAGTATCTATGTTTTGCAGGAATCCTAACCCTAACCCTAGCTCTGGGTTTGCAAGTTAGGGTTAGGGTTCAGAATTTCCTCCAAGAATTAATGTAACCCTTGTCACTCATTTAAGGGCAAAATATACTTTCTCATAAGCAAAATATTGGTCACAAATGGTTAAGCAAGCCCATCAAACTAATGAGAATATACCAACAAGATTAAACTTCTATATTTGGACAAGTATTCTACTTTTGGAGATGTTGTTTTGGAAGGTGATCTCAATGAGCTTGGTTTCAGGCTTAACTGGTGTAAGAATCAACAAAACCCCTAGAATCTGGGCTTTATTTGATAATATGCATGTGCACTCAATGCCAGAGGTAAGATTTTGAAAGGTATTTTAAGCTTTTTTCAAACCTTTGCCTTAGTGCACTTTCGTCAAAATTCCAATTTTAAGCATTGCAGTGCAACTAAAAATGGAAGAAAATAATTCTGCAGATATCACTGAAACAACAATTGTCCTAAATATCATTTCTGCCCTAAAACACAGCTATGCCATCAAAAAGTATCTATGTTTTGCAGGAATCCTAACCCTAACCCTAGCTCTGGGTTTGCAAGTTAGGGTTAGGGTTCAGAATTTCCTCCAAGAATGAATGCAACCCTTTTCACTCAATTGAGGGCAAAATATACTTTCTCATAAGCAAAATATTGGTCACAAATGGTTAAGCAAGCCCATCAAACTAATGAGAACATACCATCAAGATTAAAATTCTATATTTGGACAAGTATTCTACTTTTGGAGATGTTGTTTTGGAAGGTGATCTCAATGAGCTTGGTTTCAGGCTTAACTGGTGTAAGAATCAACAAAACCCCTAGAATCTGGGCTTTATTTGATAATATGCATGTGCACTCAATGAAAGAGGTAAGATTTTGACAGGTATTTTAAGCTTTTTTCAAACCTTTGCCTTAGTGCACTTTCGGCAAAATTCCAATTTTAAGCAATGCAGGGCAGCTAAAAATAGAAGAAAACAATTTTGCAGATATCATTGAAACAACACTTTTCCTAAATATCATTTCTGCCCTTAAACACAGCTATGCCATCGAAAAGTATCTATGTTTTGCAGAAATCCTAACCCTAACCCTAGCTCTGGGATTGCAAGTTAAGGTTAGGGTTCAGAATTTCCTCCAAGAATTAATGCAACCCTTTTCACTCAATTGAGGGCAAAATGTACTTTCTCATAAGCAAAATCTTGGTCACAAATGGTTAAGCAAGCCCATCAAACTAATGAGAACGTACCAACAAGAGTAAAATTCTATATTTGGACAAGTATTCTACTTTTGGAGATGTTGTTTTGGAAGGTGATCTCAATGAGCTTGGTTTCAAGCTTAACTGGGGTAAGATTCACCAAAACCCCAAGAATCTGGGCTTTATTTGATAATATGCATGTGCACTCAATGCCAGAGGTTAGATTTTGACAGGTATTTTAAGCTTTTTTCAAACCTTTGCCTTAGTGCACTTTCGGCAAAATTCCAATTTTAAGCAATGCAGGGCAGCTAAAAATAGAAGAAAACAATTTTGCAGATATCATTGAAACAACACTTTTCCTAAATATCATTTCTGCCCTTAAACACAGCTATGCCATCAAAAAGTATCTATGTTTTGCAGAAATCCTAACCCTAACCCTAGCTCTGGATTGCAAGTTAAGGTTAGGGTTCAGAATTTCCTCCAAGAATTAATGCAACCCTTTTCACTCAATTGAGGGCAAAATGTACTTTCTCATAAGCAAAATCTTGGTCACAAATGGTTAAGCAAGCCCATAAAACTAATGAGAACGTACCAACAAGAGTAAAATTCTATATTTGGACAAGTATTCTACTTTTGGAGATGTTGTTTTGGAAGGTGATCTCAATGAGCTTGGTTTCAAGCTTAACTGGGGTAAGAATCACCAAAACCCCAAGAATCTGGGCTTTATTTGATAATATGCATGTGCACTCAATGAAAGAAGTAAGATTTTGAAAGGTATTTTAAGCTTTTTTCAAACCTTTGCCTTAGTGCACTTTCGGCAAAATTCCAATTTTAAACAATGCAGGGCAGCTAAAAATGGAAGAAAATAATTCTGCAGATATCACTGAAACAACAATTGTTCTAAATATCATTTCTGCCCTAAAACACAGCTATGCCATCAATAAGTATCTATGTTTTGCAGAAATCCTAACCCTAACCCTAGCTCTGGGATTGCAAGTTCGGGTTAGGGTTCAGAATTTCCTCCAAGAATTAATGCAACCCTTTTCACTCAATTGAGGGCAAAATATACTTTCTCATAAGCAAAATCTTGGTCACAAATGGTTAAGCAAGCCCATCAAACTAATGAGAACGTACCAACAACAGTAAAATTTTATATTTGGACAAGTATTCTACTTTTGGAGATGTTTGTTTTGGAAGGTGATCTCAATGAGCTTGGTTTCAGGCTTAACTGGTGTAAGAATCACCAAAACCCCAACAATCTGGGCTTTATTTGATAATATGCATGTGCACTCAATGAAAGAGGTAAGATTTTGAAAGGTATTTTAAGCTTTTTTCAAACCTTTGCCTTAGTGCACTTTCGGCAAAATTCCAATTTTAAGCAATGCAGGGCAGCTAAAAATGGAAGAAAATAATTCTGCAGTTATCACTGAAACAACAATTGTCCTAAATATCATTTCTGCCCTAAAACACAGCTATGCCATCAAAAAGTATCTATGTTTTGCAGGAATCCTAACCCTAACCCTAGCTCTGGGTTTGCAAGTTAGGGTTAGGGTTCAGAATTTCCTCCAAGAATTAATGCAACCCTTTTCACTCAATTGAGGGCAAAATATACTTTCTCATAAGCAAAATATTAGTCACAAATTTTTAAGCAAGCCCATCAAACTAATGAGAACGTACCAACAAGAGTAAACTTCTATATTTGGACAAGTATTCTACTTTTGGAGATGTTGTTTTGGAAGGTGTTCTCAATGAGCTTGGTTTCAAGCTTAACTGGTTTAAGAATCACCAAAACCCCAAGAATCTGGGCTTTATTTGATAATATGCATGTGCACTCAATGCCAGAGGTAAGATTTTGAAAAGTATTTTAAGGTTTTTTCAAACCTTTGCCTTAGTGCACTTTAGGCAAAATTCCAATTTTAAGCAATGCAGTGCAGCTTAAAATGGAAGAAAATAATTCTGCAGATATCACTGAAACAACACTTGTCCTAAACATCATTTCTGCCCTGAAACACAGCTATGCCATCAAAAAGTATCTATGTTTTGCAGGAATCCTAACTCTAACCCTAGCTCTGGGTTTGCAAGTTAGGGTTAGGGTTCAGAATTTCCTCCAAGAATGAATGCAACCCTTTTCACTCAATTGAGGGCAAAATATACTTTCTCATAAGCAAAATCTTGGTCACAAATGGTTAAGCAAGCCCATCAAACTAATGAGAACGTACCAACAAGAGTAAAATTCTATATTTGGACAAGTATTCTACTTTTGGAGATGTTGTTTTGGAAGGTGATCTCAATGAGCTTGGTTTCAAGCTTAACTTGGGTAAGAATCACCAAAACCCCAAGAATCTGGGCTTTATTTGATAATATGCATGTGCACTCAATGCCAGAGGTAAGATTTTGAAAGGTATTTTAAGCTTTTTTCAAACCTTTGCCTTAGTGCACGTTAGGCACAATTCCAATTTTAAGCAATGCAGTGCAGCTAAAAATGGAAGAAAATAATTCTGCAGATATCACTGAAACAACAATTGTCCTAAATATCATTTCTGCTTTAAAACACAGCTATGCCATCAAAAAGTATCTATGTTTTGCAGGAATCCTAACCCTAACCCCAGCTATGCCATCAAAAAGTATCTATGTTTTGCAGGAATCCTAACCCTAACCCTAGCTCTGGGTTTGCAAGTTAGGGTTAGGGTTCAGAATTTCCTCCAAGAATTAATGTAACCCTTTTCACTCATTTAAGGGCAAAATATACTTTCTCATAAGCAAAATATTGGTCACAAATGGTTAAGCAAGCCCATCAAACTAATGAGAACATACCAACAAGATTAAACTTCTATATTTGGACAAGTATTCTACTTTTGGAGATGTTGTTTTGGAAGGTGATCTCAATGAGCTTGGTTTCAGGCTTAACTGGTGTAAGAATCAACAAAACCCCTAGAATCTGGGCTTTATTTGATAATATGCATGTGCACTCAATGCCAGAGGTAAGATTTTCACTGGTATTTTAAGCATTTTTCAAACCTTTGCCTTAGGGTACTTTCGGCAAAATTCCAATTTTAAGCAATGCAGTGCAGCTAAAAATGGAAGAAAATAATTCTGCAGATATCACTGAAACAACAATTGTCCTAAATTTCATTTCTGCCCTAAAACACAGCTAAGCCATCAAAAAGTATCTATGTTTTGCAGGAATCCTAACCCTAACCCTAGCTCTGGGTTTGCAAGTTAGGGTTAGGGTTCAGAATTTCCTCCAAGAATGAATGCAACCCTTTTCACTCAATTGAGGGCAAAATATACTTTCTCATAAGCAAAATATTGGTCACAAATGGTTAAGCAAGCCCATCAAACTAATGAGAACGTACCAACAAGAGTAAAATTCAATATTTGGACAAGTATTCTACTTTTGGAGATGTTGTTTTGGAAGGTGATCTCAATGAGCTTGGTTTCAGGCTTAACTGGGGTAAGAATCACCAAAACCCCAAGTATATGGGCTTTATTTGATAATATGCATGTGCACTCAATGCCAGAGGTAAGATTTTGACAGGTATTTTAAGCATTTTTCAAACCTTTGCCTTAGTGCACTTTCGGCAAAATTCCAATTTTAAGCAATGCAGGGCAGCTAAAAATGGAAGAAAACAATTCTGCAGATATCACTGAAACAACAATTGTCCTAAATATCATTTCTGCCCTAAAACACAGCTAAGCCATCAAAAAGTATCTATGTTTTGCAGGAATCCTAACCCTAACCCTAGCTCTGGGTTTGCAAGTTAGGGTTAGGGTTCAGAATTTCCTCCAAGAATGAATGCAACCCTTTTCACTCAATTGAGGGCAAAATATACTTTCTCATAAGCAAAATATTGGTCACAAATGGTTAAGCAAGCCCATCAAACTAATGAGAACGTACCAACAAGAGTAAAATTCAATATTTGGACAAGTATTCTACTTTTGGAGATGTTGTTTTGGAAGGTGATCTCAATGAGCTTGGTTTCAGGCTTAACTGGGGTAAGAATCACCAAAACCCCAAGTATATGGGCTTTATTTGATAATATGCATGTGCACTCAATGCCAGAGGTAAGATTTTGACAGGTATTTTAAGCATTTTTCAAACCTTTGCCTTAGTGCACTTTCGGCAAAATTCCAATTTTAAGCAATGCAGGGCAGCTAAAAATGGAAGAAAACAATTCTGCAGATATCACTGAAACAACAATTGTCCTAAATATCATTTCTGCCCTAAAACTCAGCTATGCCATCAAAAAGTATCTATGTTTTGCAGGAATCCTAACCCTAACCCTAGCTCTGGGTTTGCAAGTTAGGTTTAGGGTTCAGAATTTCCTCCAAGAATTAATGCAACCCTTTTCACTCAATTGAGGGCAAAATATACTTCCCTGAAACAAAATATTGGTCACCAGTGGTTAAGCAAGCCCACCAAACTAATGAGAACGTACTAAAAAGAGTAAAATTCTATATTTGGCAAGTATTCTACTATTGGACATATTGTTTTGGAAGGTGATCTCAATGAGCTTGGTTTCAGGGTTAACTGATGTAAGAATCAACAAAACCCCTAGAATCTGGGCTTTATTTGATAATATGCATGTGCACTTAATGCCAGAGGTAAGATTTTCACTGGTATTTTAAGCATTTTTCAAACCTTTGCCTTAGGGTACTTTCGGCAAAATTCCAATTTTAAGCAATGCAGTGCAGCTAAAAATGGAAGAAACTAATTCTGCAGATATCATGGAAACAACACTTTTCCTAAATATCATTTCTGCCTTAAAACACAGCCATGCCATCAAAAAGTATCTATGTTTTGCAGGAATCCTACCCTTTGCTATGGGTTTGTGCCAGGTTAGTGTTAGGGTTAGGGCTCACAATTTCTTCAAAGCATTAATGTAACCTTCCACTCATTTGATTGCAAAATATACTTCACTGACACATGTTATTTGTCAGAAATGCTTAATCAAGCACACCAAACTATCAGTTTGTCATTTTACACTGCTGCAAAATATCAAAGAAACCCAGAAAATGTCTGCTATCTTTTAGTTTATTCTTATGTTGATTGCATATGCTACAAAAATTCATTTAAAGAAGATGTTATTTAATATTTATATACTATTTAATATTATATCATTTTTTTTCATTCAGAAATTATTAACAACAACATGCACTGTATGAAATACCAAATGTCTTTGCAGAAAAGCTAATGCATCATTAATAATTTAACAGGGGAATGCAATTCAGCCAGTTTTTTTACCTCAATGCAAACATGATCCACTGAAATCAAGTTTAAGAAAAACAAAGCTTTCATATTACGATTGTTCCGTGTCAGTTAGAAAGTAGAATCCAGGCATATCACAAACTTTGTAAGACTTCTGTCGTTGTTTCAAGGGGAGAAGCAAGGGATAGTAAAGTAGAGAGAAGTTGCACCCAGACTGCACGGGGAACCTAAGTGGTCCGTTTGCGTTGGCTGACTCGACAGCATGAAAACATAAACACCCCTGACTAGCTGAGTGTCGCTTGAGAGGCGCCTCCTCACGACCAAGCTATGCCCTCGGGGGACAGAAAGGAGGAGATAACCCCTTGACTCGCTGAGTGTCGCTTGAGAGGTGTTGCCTCATGACCAGGCTATGCCCTCAGGGGACATAAAGGAGGAGTTACCCCATTGACTCGCTGAGTGTCGCGTGAGAGGCACTGCCTCGCAACTGGGAACAAATCCGTAAAGGGGAAAGAGAAAGAACCCCTGACTGGAGGAATCACTTTGAGAGGTGCTGCCCGAGGGGTTGAGAATGCAGAGAAAGCTGCTTAAGAAGGAAGCAAAAGAAATCCCCCGACTCGCTGAGAGTCGCTTTTGAGGCGGTGCCTCGCAAATGGGCTAGGCCCTCAGGGGACCGAGGGAAGGAAAATTATTAAGTTAGAGCTGCCAAAAATAAAGTGGCCTCTGCCTCACGGTACCTCAACCTCCCCAGAAGGGATCAAGGTGGCGCTGCCATCCTGAGGTTGGGGAAGTGATCTTCACTGACGCCCCAGAGGGAACCTGGATGCAAAAGCAACACAAAAGAAAGAAGAGGAGGAGGGAATTAAAAACTTTAGATGTGTGCGTTAGCATGGTTAAGGTTTAAATAGGAAAGAGAAAACTGAATGATAGAGGAAGGAGCAAAGCACCCCCAGCTTCTCCCCTTGAACCTTCACCTAACAGTTTCCATTTCAATCACAGCCTCCTGTAAAGTGTCATATAACCGTTAAATGATCTTGAAGTTACAGTACACGATTTTACAAAATCTTTTTTATAAGGGAACAGCTGGGCAAGAAGGCATTAATGTAAGTTTTAGAGGCACCTTTCAATTTGCAGATGATTAAGAAACAGATTAATTTTCTTTCTGTTCACTTAAGTTCTGAGAGGGAAATTAAAGCAAGAAATGAATGTGACACTCCAGGATCAGGGCTACTTTTTCCTGCCTTACTCACCCCTATACTAGGTTTTGCTCAGGCAGTGGTGGGCTACTGCTAGGGGAATCCGTGTTACAGCTGTCTAATGACATGACCATATTTTGAACTTGGGACTTCTGGATCACAAAGGCTGACCTTTGCTTGGAGCTACAGTAGATGCTTACATCATTGATTTTGTTGATAGTTTCAAATCTAGAAGTAAGTCACCATGAATAAAGGCATCCACTAAATGATAATACTAATATTCTTTGAACATGCAGAAATCACAAAGCCTTGGATTTAAAACTTTAACAGTGTTTACAGAAAGCCAAATTAAAACATATTCTGCTTAAACTATCTGGAATTTTCCATAAGAAAAAAATGTGGGAAACTTATTTCAAAATTATTTTGCAGCTGTATTTAATATTAAGATGATACCCGTGAAATCTGTGAATATTACTAGCACTCATTTTGATTACAGAGGAAACTCATGAAAATGCATTGTACATGTGAAACCGTATATCCTTTGAAAATCCCTTTGGGTTCATAGCTGTTTTATATCAAAAATGGCCCAGGGATGTTAGTCACAGAGTTCTCATCTTTAATCTAAAAAAAGGTCATTACACTAGATGAGATTGAAGTGATTCCAACCATGTGCTATTGCCAGTATAAGGGAGATGCCAAGCATGGATAAAAATCAAGGTAAATCGCTCAATGTACATACAGTATTCAAGGGGACATTTATCTAGTTCTCTTGTACTAATTATAGGAACCAACTGACAACTGTATCAGAGTTCTGAATCACGTTTCTCAGTTAATTCAATAGATGCAATATCAATATCACAAGGAGTTAATTAACATTCATACTGATGTACATACTGTATAGGCATATCTAATTGTGCTTTGTGGGCAAATTCTAATGAAATAAAATGTCAATTTAGGATACGGTTTTGGTTATAGTGATGAGAAAAGTTTTAAAATCTATTATATTGTATTTTCTGACTCACTTCAAGAACATTGCCATTTAAGCCTGAAAATGTTGTAACTTAGTTTTCCAAACCTAAATGCAATTAAACCGCCAAACTGGAAGCTAACTAGAATAATCGCCTCACTTGCAAGGACATTTGCTTTAATTACTACTCGTACCGTGAATACTGTTGTTATAATCAATCAATAAAGCATTAAATGAATCAATACAAAACAAGAGCAAAGACAGAAACAAAGGTACAGAATAGTGAATGGCAATAAGAACAAATCTGAATCAATCAACCCAAGCCAGAATCATGATCTTACACATAAACTATTATCTCAGATTCAATTATTTCTTTGAAAAAGAAAATATAACAGACTCGATTAAATCAGATATAATACTTCAAACAGTATAATCTTTCTTAAGCCAACTTCTATTAAGGCATATCCATTAAACAGTTATTTTTCCTAAAAAAATAACCTCAAAACTGTCCAATACATCATCATTTATAAAGATCAGATTAAAACCTGCTAAGAATAAAACAACAAATGTAAAGGTTTTAACACAATTGTAATCCTTCCAGCACAGTAGAATCACATGCCAGGCTTTGCTTAATTGGCTGTCTGCATTGAGAATATCATGGGAAGTGATCTACTTGTTTCAAGTTAATCAGAAAGAATTTTGAAAAGAACTAATATGGAAAGCTTGTGAACTGTAAAAGAAATTCAGAGCAAAATCAAGAAAGCTGATCTGGTAGAAGGGGTCAGAGTTGAGATGTTTTCAAACTATGACCTATCAGAGAACAAACAAAAAATGCCACTAAAGCCACTGAAGAGAACTTCCTTTAAAATAATAATAATAACAACAACTTTTGCTTATAAAGTGCCTTTCCAAACCCAAGGATGCTGCACATAGTGGTAAATGAAGAAAAATACAATATAAAGTAAAAGAAAAAAAAAGCAATTTAATAAACTTTAGGGCATTCAGACACAGACCCTCATATTAAGGTAACACTTGAAGAGAGTCAAAGAATTTGTTTCTGACAGAGTCAGAGAAATGACATTCCATACCAATGGAGCAGTGACAGAAAAGGCATGGTCACAAAATTATTTAGTCCTAGGTACATTAAGCAAAGGAGCAGCCACAATTGAGCCTTTGGAAGGAAGTGGTAAACATGTAGGAGTTCAAAAATGTACTGTATCCAGTACATTAAATGGATCCAGACTATTTAAAGCCTTACATGACAGGAACAAGATCTTATATTGATGATGTGACTATATACAGTAGGTAACCAAAGTAATGATAAAAGTGATCTGCTGTCAGGGTCTGGTGTGGGTTAGAAGTCTAGCTGGAGAAATCTGGACATACTGCAAATTATTGAAAAGAGTATTAGGGAACCCAAAGATTGCAGAAATCTGGTTGTGATGTTATAAAAGCATGAATTAAACAATCAGCATCAGACATTCATAGAAATTGCCTAATGCGGGCAATATTTCTAGAGTGAAAAAAATGGTCTCAATCAAATTTTCACATGTGGTTCAAAAGACAGGAGACAATTAAGTAAGACTCCCAGATGCCTGACTACAGTTGACACAAACAGTACTGTACTTAAGGAAGCCATCCAATATTACTGTGAAGCTCTGTTTTGTTGCCCACCAGTAAAATGTCTATTTTGTCAATATTTAGCTTCAAGAAATTTGATGTCAACCAGAGCTTGATGTCACATAGGCAAGAGATAAGTGATGGAGAGGGGAGATCAGAGGGCAAAGAGGTTTTATTGTACGGTAAATCTGAGTCTCATTTCATAGCAATGACACAGACCGTTTGCATATAATCTGACTGAGAGTAAATGTATACATAATAAAAAACAATAGGACCAAGACTGAACCTTGCAGCATACTGTAATGTGGGGCCATGGAAAACAAAATGCTTCCTGACAGTCAGATGTGAGTGGAACTAGTTAAAAACAATGCCTTTGATAGACAAGAATGTTTGCAAGCGATTGAGCAATACTGAATGATTTACTGTATTGAGAACAATTAAATGCATTGCTATAGCTAACAGTTACCAGGACTATGGAAGAAATCACTACGTTAAAGAAAGCAGATTGCACAAATAAGAATTTAGACATATTTTTGAGGTTTCAGATCCTATTTGCACATGTGAGCAAGTCCATGTCTAAACATGATCTTACAGTAAGTGTCTGCTTTCAATAATGTAGTGATGACCTCAAATCCCTGTTCTGTAACTGTTGGAAAGCATACTGTTTCCATTTCCTTAAGAATTAACACCTGGAATGAAAGTAACAAATTGAAATGTTCTCCCTTTTACTCCCTGTCACCACATCCAGCTGGGCACTGTCATCTTATGGTGTTCTTTAGCTATTCACCCTTATTCTTCTGACAACTTTGTATAAATTACCACCAATGCCTATACAGTGCAAAGTACAATGACAAAATAAGGTCTGTTATATATGGACTGCTTAACTGTTTTTAAAACTATGACTTGGAATGCTTTATAGATGTACAGTTAAAGAGGTTTTGCTCAACTTTCTCCAATGACTCAAATGAGCACGTTTCTGTGTTTGGTAGCAGTTGATCTTAAGTTGATTTTAAGTAAACAAACTCTCTTGCAATGGGTTTTAAACCGAATCATAAAACATTGTTCACTAGGAATAATAATACCCGGGAATTAAGTGTACTGAAAGGATTATGGAATGTTTAGTGAAAATTTAGCTTAACCCACTTGGCTGAGGGCTGACCTCCTGGCCTTATGATTAGGAGGGTAGACCCCCATGCAGAGTAAGGAGTGACTAAGGGGTGGCGGCAGAGGTGGAGATGATGGGGTGGAGGTGGGATGCAAAAGACATATGCAAGGGAGCGATTGGTAATTACTGACGAGTCTGATAGAACTCGGTTGATGTCATCCCTCCTGAACTTTCGTTACAAACTCCATATAATTCCGTCGACTGTGTGGCAGAGTTGAGTGGAAAGGTATTTAGTAAGACCATGTAGACTGGAAATACTAAACATCTGTTTTACAGTTTATTGATTTATAGCTAAAGACGTTCTAGCTGATTAAACTATGAGACCTGAAAGTTTAAAAAATTCACTGGGGTTTATATAACCATACTGATGTGCAAAAGAAACTTAGAAATATACAAACAAGAGGATACATAGAAGAGAATTTTAAACTTGAGAAACAGGGCTGTGGGAGCATGAATTAAGCTATGCAGTCATATTGATAAAGCCAATCTTCTGGCTTCTTTTGACAAATGTCATCACCAGATCAAATAAGTTACTTCTAAACAGGCTTTGTTATCACACTTTCACTGCCCTACCAGTTGCCAAGAACAATGTAACAATCAATGTAGCACATTTTTTCCATACATACTTCTATCAGGTCAGTTAAAGGTAAAATGGCATTCATTGGTGAATAATATACTCTTCAGTTTTCTTTCCACCCATCTAAGATGGGCAGCCTCCAAATAGATTCTGATCTCCTTGGAATGCTCTAGACACTACAGTCTGTGTATGTTAACACAGGTGGATCAGATTGGTCCTGGGCCAGTGTTGAGTGTTTCTGCCCGCCTCTCACAGAGCAGGTTTCTAATTTCTGAAGAGTAGTCTGTTGGAAAAGGACATCTCCAAGCTCACTTGGAGACTGACCACAATTAAAACAGACAGGCGATCCTTGCTTTTTGAATGGCTATTTATAGAGATTCCTAATATGTACGCCAAACACTCAGCACCTGCTGTTTTTATTAAATCACCTAAGCTCAGTATTTTTATTTCAAGTACCAGTACTAATCAAACAAATTAATGGACCTATATGCTCTGTATGTTAAATACAAATAAAAATACATGCTGAATGGGAATTTGATGTCTAACTTATACTGGTATGTTTTCATTGTAAATCAGTATATACAGTATGGTCAAGAGAGTACATAACATTATATACAGTACAGTATATATACAGTATATAGTACTATATAGTATATTAAGTTGATAACTCATGGTATATTAATGTATTGTATAGTACATTAAGTACATAATATATACAGTGTATATTATCAACTCAAATACAGGAACACGATATCTTAACTAAAGGTATCTGTTAATTAAGTATAATGGTTATTTAAATTAACTCAACTTGTTAATTGAGTTAGCTAATTGAGTATTGCACTCATATTTTCAGCTGTGTAGTTGTATTGTTGGAATTTTACAGAGTAGATTGAAACCTTTAAAGAACATTAATGTTCTTTTCTGCTATCACCATTGCATCATACATAGTTTTGAACAACAGGTTTACTATGCTGTGGTTACATTTCTAAACATCTGTAAACCTTGTGAACTAAATAAACATTTCCTTTTCTTTTTCATATAAATACTGTATATACTTGTTTTTAGAGTAACTTGACCTGCAGTGTACTAATAAATCTGAAACTGTACAAAAGTCAAAAAAGAATGCCAGTGTACAGACTGTATTTAATTACGAAACACATAGGATGAGTAGGAAAATCTAAAAACCAAGGACCTACAGTACCATTCTGATACTGTAAGTACTGCTTCAAAAGAAAGTGAATGATAACACTATGATATACAGAGAACTGAAAGCATATGGAATGATTCCAGTTTCAGTCAGTGGACACAAACACTAAATACGGCATTGTTTCAGACTGTTTTCTTTTTTGTGATATACAGGTATCACAAGCAATGTCAAAACATAGTACACATGCAGAGCTGTAGTTATGTAAGACAGTTGGCAGAGCAGTCACCCCAAATCTGTTTCTGTTTTAGGTTGCTGCAGGGAAAAAGATAACTTAATTTTTTCACATGACCCTAGAATGACACCATGGCTCCCTGCCTGCATCCTTCAAGGAGAGCACCTTAATGATCACCTTGGCATGATGGATCTTCATTTTAATGAGATGAGCACTCTAGTTAGCTGACACTGCTATCAGTACAAGGAACCCTTTTGAATTATAGTTTGGTACTGGAGTTTCAATATTTGGCTTTAATAGGACTTCCTATCACAAAAAGGAAAATAAATAGTGTAGACTGAAGTAATCTTTCTACATTTCTGCACTTGCTTACATAGTTGAAATTTATTGTTCTTTTCCTCACAGCAATATGTTTTACCAAAACATAATAGAATAACCCCCAGAAGTATGAAGTTCAGCCTCCGGTGTCAGTAACTGCTGCAACATGAGCAATATTAACTCTAGATAGGACTCCAGATATTCACTGATGTCCATGGAGATATAGGACCACTCAACTAATGCATGATGTGGAATGGAGATTCAGCTCCTTCTTGTGGCCTAAAATGTACTGTACATTTCCTGTTGGAGTCTGTGCATGTGCCAACTACTGTCCTTGACAATAATACTTTGATGCTATCTAACCCACCCCGATCCATCATCCCTCAAGAACTATTGACTTGCCTCCTCTCTCCTCTTTTTCTTTAAAACCCTCTAGCAGGTGGTGCACCAACAACCCTCCAATTTCCTCTTGCAACACTCACTCACTCCAGTCTAGTTTTTTGTTAACACAGTTGACAGATGCTAGAGGTCCACTCTGTTTCTGATGCCCTTCACTAATTTGTGCTGCCTTCACTTTCTCTGTCTTAATCCTTCTTGATCTCTTTATTCTTTCCTCCCATCAACATTTACTAACCTGGTTATTTCTGGCACTGCTCACATCCAGGTCTCCTCCTACCCCACATACCACTCATGCTTAATCTCTTGGTGAGGCTTGCTCTCTGCTCCTAACTCTCTCTCCACTGGTGTCTCCCGAAGTTCTGTTCTCTCGCCCAAGGACCTCATCCCTTCCCAAAGCTTTTCTGTGCTTTGTAGGCTGATTATGCTAAAATCTTCTGCTTTTTTCCTCCCACTTATATTCTGGTATCCTGCTGTATCTTTGCCTGCCTCACTGCCTTCCTACTGGATGAAATCCTTACATTTTTAATTTAATGTCACACATACAGTACCTCCTAATTATGCAGCTTTGACTTTTTTCTTCCTCATTTTTCTCCTAATACACCATTACACCAGTCTCTCCACTAGCTCCCTTTTGCTATAAGATTTTAGTTCTCACCCACTGTCTCAGTCACTCTGCTTCTGCCTATAGTATCTCCAGTTTCTTATTCCTCCTTACAGCACTCTTACTCTCTCTGCTCCATTTATTCAACCAGATTTTCTGTATCCTCTGTTTTCCCACTTCCACAGCTCTTTTATTCTCAGTGGAATGATCTACCAACAAAAATCAGAACTGCTTAATCCTTGACTAACATTTGGCACTGGCTCAAGATTAATCTGTTTAGACATCATCTTTGATCTCTCAGTTCTCCTTTACATGCTTCAATAACTCTTACATTCTATTGCACTGATGTGTTTAATTCATAAACTGGTCATGTAACTTAATAATTGCACTTAATTACATATAAACATGGAATAAACAGCAAGGGAGTGTTAGATTTGTCTAACAATTGTCTTACTCCTACAATTTATCAATTTAATTACTGTAACTTTCCATAGAGAATCTCACAGGCAAAGGCCAAGTCTTCTACTATTTTACAATCCTCAGATAAGGCGGTACATACTATAAGTTGGACTTTCATGCTATTTTGGATGCTAATGTGCATCATACAGTGCCAAATCGGTCCAAACACAGTTCAGCAGAGAGGATGACAACAGAGTTAGGCTGGAGACAGCTTCGCAATGACAGAGGGTTTATTGTTCTCTTAGTTACAAAGGTGTGATATTCACCAGGGAGAGTTAAAGGAAGAGAGAAAGGTAGAGAGAAAAGGGGAGTGCAGTTTCCCATAGCATGCCATGAAGCACAAAGAGGGTGAGCGTTAAAGGTGTCCCACTTTTACAGGGTACAGCAGGAGAGGGAAGCGTCACAAGGTCATGGGGCAAAGGTCAATAATTAGGCACCTGAACACTACATAGCCCCCCTCTCTGATTTCCCATCCTCATGAACACTTGGAAATCCTGGAGATGGGCTGGTTGGTGCTTCCTGCAGATGGAGTGGCGCTAAATGAGCTGTTGATCTGGTTTGGGAGATATTGGAGATGGATACCGGTTGAAGGGAAAGACCTTGGAATCCTTTGAAACTTGGAATCAGTGTGCTCACAGGAAAGGGTTGATGGGCGGCTCTCGTCTGTTCTTCTGGAACCTTCTTGGAGGTACAAGCATCACAGAATCAGGCTTGACTGTCTTAGGACCCTCCTCTGTAGATGGCTCTGGCTCGTTTGGGGGACCTGGGCTAGGACAGCAGGAACAGACTGTTGGACGTATGCTCTGATATCTGTAGGGGGCCAGCTGATCCTGTTATAGGATCTCCAACAGGCCCCTCAGGGATAGACACTCTGTATGCCATCTCTCCCACTCACTCCATCCCTTCACAGGGCACCACTCATTTACTTCTAAGCTTTGGATAGCAATCTCAGACTTGATGAGGTTCCTAGACCCCATTCTTGAGGACTGTGCGGTCAGTCCTTCTTTCTCACATTGTAGTTGTGCCTGAATTGCTATTCTACTTCATCGGTCTGCTTTACCAAGAACTGGTGTACCACCTCCAGGCACTGTTGCAGCTGTGCTGGACTCAGGGCCTTCAGTCATTGGCAGTTGGTCTGGCGGGGTGCCAAATGCCATCTCTGCGGGGTCTGCACCAGTCCTTCTGGTGTTGGCTCACCACGAGGGACAGTTGTATTCCTATCATTCTCATAAAGTACTTTACTAAACCGTTTTCTTGGGGATCCAGGTGTGGTCAGAGTTTTCTTGATCCCTAGAGCTGACACACAGTAGGAAAGACTGTGGACTCGGAAGTTCCTGGCTCAGTTTATGTGTATCTCTTCAGAGACTCCAAACTGACTGAAGAAGCCTTCTATCAGGACATTGCACACAGTCTTGGCTTTCTGGTCTGGCAGGGCATGTGTCCTAGGCAGGCATCCAAGAATGTCCACAGCAACTCACTCCATCAGTGTACTTACAGGAAAGGGTTGAAGGGCTGTTCTCGACTGTCCCGTTTCGCCCTTCCTTGCGATGCAAGCATCACATCGGTGACAGAAGTCTCCTACATCTTGACAGATGTACCCCCAGTAAAAGGCCACTTGGAAATGTCGGAGTATCTTGTTGACACCAAAGTGGCCCATACCCGGTGACCTGTGGCAGGTCCTCAAGATCTGGGGTCTCTCCCAACATTGAGTGTATCCAGTGCAGAACTCCTTACTCAAGACATGGACCTAAGACCTGACCAGTGTACACAAAGGGCCTCACTAGACAACGGTTATCCTCCCACCTCTTCCCAGGCAGGGAGGTCTTAACCCACTATAGGATAAAGTGGAGCTCGGGTTCATTTTCTTGACACTTATCCCAGTCTGGGGTGAAGCCTGTTAGTTCAATCGGACAGCTCATGGTCAATGGGAATTTCACTATCATTTTGACTGCTTTGACTGTGCACAGTGCAAGTCAAGTCATCTGCGGCACAGGGTCTTCGAGACAGGGCATCCACTTTTTTACGATGCAGGGTTAGTGCTGAACCATAGACTGGGAGGCCTAGACTGGCAATCTGACCTTTGGGCTCCTTTAAAGACAGAAGCCAAAGAACGGCAGCATAGTCCATGCAGGGGACGAAGGGAAGGCTGCAGATGTGGTGATGGAAGAATTCTAATGCATTCACGACAGCCAGGAAATCTAAGCAGGTCACACGGTAATTGTGTTCCATGGGTGTTAGTGTCAGGCTGTAGTAGTTCTCTCTCCTTATCTGTGTTCTGCGACAGTATGGCTCCCAGTTGTGCATGACTGGCATCTGTGTTGAGGACGAACTGTAGCTTGAGGTTTGGGTCGGCTAGAACTGGAGTGTCCTAGAACATTTTGACAGGCAGGGCATGTACTGTATGTTAGGGTGCTGTTTATAGATGACAGCTTTGCCTTCAACACAATTGCTCCCACCAAGCTGGTCCCAAAACACAGGAAACTGGACTCATCCAACACTATCTGCAACTGGATTTCCTGACAGGCAGACCTCAGGTGGCGAAAAGTAGCAACCTTGGGAGCTCCCCAAGGCTGCTGTCTCAGTCTCAGGCTATACTTGTTCACCTACGACTGTACAGCCACCTTACAACAACAAACACATTATTAAGTTTCTAGATAACACCACTATTATTGGGCTGATCAACCATAATGATGAGTCTGCATGCAGGATCATGCCTTGACAACAATCTGGCCCTGAATGTCAGTGAGACAAAATAACTCATTGTGGACTTCAGGAGACCCAGAGGGAGTTACGCCCCAATCAGCATTGATGGCACAGCAGTTCCTCCAGGTTCCTTGGCCTGCAGATCTCTACCGACTTGGCTTGGTCTCACAACACTGTAGCCAGTCTGAAAAAGGCACGACAGTGCCTGCACTTTCTGCGGTGCTTAAAGAAATGCAGTATGGGGAAGCAGTTTATCATGAACATTTACTGCAAAACCATAGAAATTGTCCTCACTGGTGGCATCACTGTGTGGTACAGCAATACTACAATGCATGACAGAGATGTACTGTACTACAAAAGGTTGTGGCAATGGCACAGAGGATTATACTATGTGATTTACCATCAATCGGTGAGATTCACTCCATCCTCTGTTCCAATAAAGCCCAATCCACCATTCAGGATCCCAACCATCCCGGCCACAAACTGTTCTCCCCCCTGCGCTCTGGCAAGTGGTACCACAATTTTAAAGGAAGGACCACTAGATTCAAGAACAGCTTCTATTCCATTTCAGTACACATCCTCAACAGCTAATTGCCTCAGACTCAATACCCATCTGCACTATGCACTTTTTGCATGGTCTACCATGTTTTTTTTTCTCACTACTACATATTTATTTTCCACAACATATTTATTGTTCCTGTTATTATTGATTATGTTTGTAATGTACTGTCTACATTGTGTGGTGTTGTACATTGTACTGTGTATATCCCAAGAGATCAGCGTGATTAAGAATTCTAATGTACGCGTACATATGGCAATAAACTACTCTACTCTCTCTACTCTACTATGTGTCAAAGGTATCCTGCCTCGCCTCAGTCCATTTAAACTCTTCACCTGTTCAGATGAGCTACAATAAAATCTTCTTAGGGAAATGTATACATAAATGTGAGTGAAAGAGTTAAACTGGTCTTTTTAAACATAACTCTTGCTAAAACTCACAATGACACATCTTTATTGAATTTTTCCATCACATATTGCATGTTAAAAATGACTCTCTTATGCCCTGATTACATTATTTGATGGGAATTACCATTTTGTTGTAATAATTAAGTCTTAAATTCTTCAGATGCTTAATTACTTTATGACTGCATTGTGAATGTGTGATGAAAGGTAAATTATTATTAGGTAAATTACAATGGAGTTCTCCAGTGATCAATAAATATAACCGGTTCTAAGCAATAATTTTTTAATGAGATAAACAAAATACTTTTTTAGAGCACTGGTGCTGCCTTTAAAACTGGAATATTCTTTTGTAGAGACTTCTGTAAGTTAGGAAATTAAAGACTTCAGTGTTTTATTTTTTTGTTTTTGTCTTGGACCTTTTGCTAAGTAGGTGATTGATGAAGGTACTAATGGCTGATGTAGCTTTAACCTTGCTCCACTCTGTCTGGGAACACACATCAACCCCAGATGTTGTTTGCAACCCTGGGTTATCAAATGTTCACCTGGTTGTACGCTCCAGCAGGCAATGTCCTTCATTTAGATTCAATTTAAAGAATTAACGCATCCTGACTACCAATTTCAGATAACACTCCCTCACTGAACATGCTAAGCAACGGAATAGATGTTCTTACTGTTAACCCCTTACCCCCCAGATATTTTTTATAGTTTTAGTATTTCAAGCTTTGAGGAGGAAATAACCATACACTGTATATACAGTATATCTTTGTATTTTTAATAAGTTAAAGTTAAGTCATATCACTGATTGAGCACTGTAATGCTAATGTAATGATAGCAATTGCAGAGACATTTTATACCTGAGTTATACAGTAAGTCCTGCTTTACATATTAAAGTACAGTACATGTGCTTTTTATAATAGCACACCATATATGTACATTAGGTTTGAGGGTTTCCCTGTGCATTTCCTACAAATAAATAACTGCTCATTTTGATTTTGAGTGAAATGGTCTCTATAGCATACAGTATACTGTATGTTATATTAATAGTGCCAGGTGTTATATTCCAGATCCACAAGGCGTATTTTTTAATAATGCTTCAACCAAAGAGTGGTATTTGAAGAATCAGTCTGAAAAGACTGAAATAAGTCAGAGTGCTAATGGAGATTCAGCAGCATTAAGCAATGAGTAACGCTCAAGGCTACGACAACCCTTCTATCAGTCTAGAATACAGAGCAGTAAATGCCTGAAATTTGTTTAAGTGGAACAAATAGGGGAATTCAGGCCAAAATATATTAAATTATCCCGAAACAGTGTACCCCCTTTAATATATAAAACATAAAAAGCACAAAAAAGATTTGCAGTCATTTTTTTATATTGCAAAAATATATAAGGCAAAAATGTCCTTTCCTAAACTTCCAATAATATTTTACGCAGTTTACATGGTTGAAAGCGTGGTTAATGGCCATTATTGAAATTCTGTTTAAAAAGCACTGCCTGACAGGATATTAAAAGAAACAGGAAATTATGGGTTAATGACACAGTATATGAAAAGTATGTACGGTGATTCCAGACCATAATATGAATGGCCTGGTGAATTTTAAATCTCCTTTCTCTTCACTGTCAGTAACCAATGTCATAATCCACCCATATTCTATTTGTTTTATCCAATAAAGGGCTGCAGGGGAACCAGAACTTATCCCGACAAGAAACTGTCACAAAGCAGGATATATCCCGAACAGGATGTCAGTCCTTCACAGGGCACACACAGACACAGAGACACACATTTATATTTCCTAGAAGCCAATTAACATATATTTATCATACTTATACTTTTCAGAATTAAATTCTTTTTAATCTCTCACCACATGTATCACCAAGGTTGAAATTCTTAAAAACCTTTATACTTGGTCAAGTGGGAAAGGTTCTGAAATCCATTTGTACAGGTTTTCTTCAACATTTGCACATTATTTTCAGGTCTCTGCATGGCTAAGTCAACTGGGGAAAGTGCCAAACACTGACACTGCTTTATCTGTTGTCATGCCCTTGAATTCTCAGGAAGAACTGCAGCTCTGAATGCATCCCTGTATCCCTGAATCCTTTGATAGAAAAAAATGACATACCATGCCAAGCAGAAAAACAAGGAAACCAAAAACCGCTCTAAGTGAAGCTATTTACTTTTGTAGTTGTCAAAAGGGTTTATGAAGGTAGTAAACCAAGTAAAGTAAATATAACCAAATATAAAACAAAAACTTACCACGCACACTTGTGAGTCGATGTGTATCACAACCAGGTGCAAATCCAATAACGGCAGGAGCCATATCTAAGAGCTCCTTGTCCCAAATAAAACTTTAATTTAGCTTCAGAGTTCTCACATGCTGCAGTACATTCTTCAGTGTTCATCACTGTACAAAAAAAATATATAGTTAATATTACTGGCATTATTATATGGTATCAGCATGTTGAGTTCTCTGGATGTATTAAACAGTGCTGTGTATTACTCCACCACTGACATCTTGTAATGTTTAGAGCTATATAATGTTTCCATCAAGAAGATAAGACCTTTTGAAGTCCATTGTTTACCTCTTTTAAATAATATTTACAGCAAAGCAATACTCAGGTAATAGTGCTTACAAAGCGAAGATTTGGAGTAATACAAATTTAATGTCACTTGTTTCCTACCTAAAATAACATATCAATTAACATTTATTAACAGAACTTATCATAAGCTGCTGAGGTTACACAACAGGGTGATGTATAGCACGAAATCCTTGGAATTTACTGAACAGAAATCCAGAGTATACTGTTATTGTCCTAGTTCAATTTTATTTTTCCTTATACGGACATATTTGGAAATTCGAATTTTATGTCAAGTCATTATGTTGCAAAACAACAATTTGTAGAGCATAATGAAAACTGATTCTGATTTATGCTGCAACACATGGGTTCCTACAACATATACAATACCTCTTTCTTTTGTTGCATTCATGCCTTACTGCAGCTATTACCAAGTTTCGTGTGTGTTTTTACAAGGTGCCCTAGTTTCTGAGCACACATCCCTACTTCCCACTGGCTATGTTGAAACAGCTGAGTGTGTGCATCAGAATGCCTGTCCTTATTTATCTTACATTTTAAAAGAGTCATAATAAAAATGCCAACAGGAGTTCTCTACTTTTACAAGTGAAGCACAAAATGTTGCTGAATTGGAAAAAAAACATTAGTACTAAATTCTGACTTTCCCAGCCAAAAGAGAGAAAGACTGTTTTTTTTTTTCGTAGCCCATGTTATGTCACAAAGTTTTATTCCAAAGAAAATTAAAATTAATATCAATAAATGAGCAAAAAGAAATTGTAAAAATGGACAGGAAAAGCAACTTTCAGGGTAACATTGTCCTTAATATTCATGTACTAATAACACAACATTGTGTTTCAAAGCTAACAAAGAACAAAGATGAAGACAAAAGCTAGCCTACGTACATGGTGCTATTAGATAACTGTCTTCTGGGTGATTTGTTAAATTTGCATTTAAAGTTTACAGCAAGTAGCAGCTTAAAAAGTCAAAAACACCATAGTTTTATTGATATTGTTGTATTTAAACACATTAACTGGAAAGAAACAATGTTTCCATTTAATCTTTATAATGATGGATTACAGAGAACTGCACTCTCTAATTGTACATAAGACGTCTGCATTAAAAGGTAATTGGCCGTACTTTGTGCCTGATAACTCCCAACTCCAGACCAGCTGTGACAGTCTCTTTCTTCTTTGAATACAGATGAAAGCTCTGCAATATTTTACTTATACACTGTAGTACAACAAATGATTTATCTGGCTTCCTCGGGAGTTTATTGATGAAGCACAGTTAATCATATTGCTTTTTTGCATACTTTTGTCAGATTCTCAAAGGTCTGTGGTGATCTCTTTGGAAATGTAATGTAGGATGAATTAAAAACTCATTGTTATCACAGTTTTTAGCTTTTGAAATGTTTTTTTTTCTATCATACCAATAGGGGATTAGTTAACAAGAACATCTGGAGATTAGAAAAAAAAACATATCTAATTTGATTTTATAGTATGTTGTGTACTTTTAATAAAACAGAAAGCTCTTGTTTTTTGAGCTCGCTAAATAAGGACCAACATATTGTAGCATTAGTATTATAATTTGTTATAACAAATAATGTGGTTTATTTGCTCATATACAGTATGACAAAAGTATATTCTATCACATCCAATACAGTTCTGTAACTAGTGTGATTTAATGGTGATTACAATACATCCTTAATGCTTTTTTGTAAATTTTGAGATCTATATTCATCAGATGTATTCATACCTCTGATGAAATAGGAACAATTGTTGAATCTAACACCTTTTTGAAGCACCCATTATGAAGAAATTAAAGGCTACTGGTAAGTTTATCTTGCCACCACAGACTGTGAAACAAGTGATTTGAGATGCAACTGTAAATTCCAAAACAACAGCTGGAATATGTGTATCTCCAGATCGCAAACTGCCTGAATGAATGTGGTTGCAATGAAGAAACCTTGAAAACACAAAAATTGAACCACAAAAAGAGGTGACTCAAACTTGTCGAACATCATTTGAATGATAATTGAAATAATGTCCAATGACCAGATGTAAACAGATGAAATTCATATTAGGAAAACACTCATGCCCATTATCAAATATTGCAGGGGGGTCTATTATGTTTTTGGTTGTTTTGCAGCCCTCTTTGATCCCCAGTCAAGAATCATGAATGTGAGCACGTAACAAGACATTTTGACCAGACACTTCTTTTTAATTATGCCAAGAAGTTCTAGCTTGGCCAAAACCGGATATTTGCAGCATGTACTCACATCAGCAAAAAAAATGGTTATCTGCACACAAAATATTTTCAACAATCTCAATTTCCTGACCTTACCTGCTTAGTGCTCACCTGTGGTCTCTTTTTCACTGTGTCCTCGACTCTCAGACGCAGTGTGGTTTGGTGGTTGTTCACTGTTCACTGTAGACATAGGGGACAGCTTGCTTTTGTTACTGTTTGGTGTCCACATTGTACTGTATAGTGATTTGTTTTGCCTCTCCCAACAAGTGGTGGCCATGTGTTCCATTGTTTGGAACTGTAAATTTCACATATACAGTGTACAAAGACAAGTGTTACCTGTCTGTGACAGTGTTACCTACAGCTTCTCCATCACTGCTCTCCATTTTTTTGCATTGTTTCCTGTTTTTGTTGTATTTTTATCATATCATGTCATACATGAGTTTAGCAAATACTTTTAGCATTTTTTTATTTGCCAAAAACATTACTTCTTAAACCTCACTTTTGCAATTACAAGCTTCAGAAAACATTAAACCTAATAATATTAAAAATGTACTGTACATAACCTCAATTGTTTACTCTGCAGAATACAAATAATATTTTTAAATTAACCTACATGTTATTAACTTTCATTACAACACTTAAAAACTAAAAAATATACCTCCTTGTGCTGTGAATATATAACACACTGCATATTATACACACTGTTATGTAGGAGGTTCAAACCAACAATATTAATATTTATGTCAGATTAGAACTTAATAGAGCTGATTGTAACTCTGTGTCCTTGTTCCTTTCCTTGTGTGTAGAACTTAATGCAGCCATAACCTCTGCGCACTGGAAATGGTGACTGGGAGCTCTGCAGTTTCCAAGCCAAACTGTGACGTTACAGATCAATAGATATGCTCTAGCCATTGGTTTGAGGATGAGCAGCCGAAACCCATTCATCAAACAGAGGAGGCCAGAAAGACACAATAAACAGCACAGACATTTGGAACTTGAAAAAATTAATGATGTGCACACACTTTCGCTTAAGCTGAATATAGTATTTCTAATCAAAACTTTAGTGCTCAAGCCGAACTACTTCCTGTTAAAAGGGTGAAAGAAGCTACAGTAAATATCAACAAAACCTAAAAGAAAAACCAAATTGTTGATATATTGATAGCATAAAATATTCACTTCCATTAGTCAGTAAGAATAGGTCCTTTTCCAAGATACCGTATCTCAGAAGAAACATTTCTGTTTTGATTGAAATAACATTTTTTCATATTGGTTAGGAAAGTTGCACTTTGGTGCTATGAGATTATTAATAAAACCTGAGATTCTCTAAACACTGCCAGAGTTGTTTAGGCCAAGTACACCCTTGTAAAGCCTTGTTTAAAAATATTTTCAAAATTCTGAACTATAAAAGCTCAGATGGCAATCTAGATCATTCTGTATTATCTATTTTTATATTAAGCATAATATGATCATATCAACATGACTAATCTTTCTACCAGTAACCTACTGTACTGTATGTACAGTATAGGATGAGGTGATTACTCTAAAACCATTTGCTTGATGAAAGGGGTTTTGCTTATTGCAATAATGTTTCTTAACTCATCAATCATCCCATCCTTTTCTTCTTGAGTTATTACACACACGAACACAAGTACACTTCAGGCACACTGTTGTTGACTATCAGTGCAGTAATGACCCTTTTCATCTCATCATGTTCAAGTGTTTTCTGGCTTCAGGTTGAAGAAATATCAGCTGCCTCCTTTTTCAGCTCCATTGCTCACAAGAGGTCATCCGTCACTCTTATTACTTTAGAATGGATGCTGCTGGATTTGTTTCTTTGCCTGAAAGGCCACTCAGATCATCAAAAGGAACAAACTGTATTCTTTGCAGTTCACTGTGGGCTTGCTAAGGCACTCATGTCCTTAAGAGAGTGGCAAATTGTTTTGATCATAGCCTCTTTAAATCGGCAGCTGGGTTTTTAACCCAATAACACATTTTCTTTTTATGGAAACTGACAATCTCCATATGCTCCTTGATTTAGTGGTGCAAATTGAACACTCTTTGCAGTTAACAAAAGTGATGCTGTTGGCACCTTGACACTTTGAAGGAGGAGAGGAACTCACAACATAATTTCTCTGCCAGACATAAGAGTCTGTAATAATGTGGGGGATTGTTGTTTTCTCTGAATATCAGTGTCCAGAAAAGCATATACTGTATATCAGTGAGCAAGATATTGATAACCTGTCAAGTAATTACTGTGGGTTTATACATACAATATGTAATATTATTAATATTGGTGCATATTATATTGGATTACGTAATGCAATGAGTTGTGTGCACACACTAACTATAAACATGAATTTCAAGTTCAGGAGATGAACCACTAATTGATCTTGATCGTTACAGTTTTATACCAATGCAAAACCAAGATCTAGCTCCTTTTTGATTCCCCGTTTCCCTTTTTTTCAGGGCCACACATTTTCATTACATTTTCCCACTTTGCTTCCTTTCACGGTAGAAACAGCCAGCTGGGCCAAAGTCTTATGAAGTCTTTTACAAATAAATTACTCTAGCAAAGCGGATATTAGTTTTGTTAAAACCACCTTTGAACTGTAGAACCCCTTGAGAAAGCATTCACATTTTGTATCGGTTGGCCTTTACCCTTGAGGCTCATCATCCTAGCAGTTATGTAATCACATTTTACCACATCTTAGCAAAAATACATAAACCAGTATTCACACTGCTGGAAGAATCGCAGAAACAAATACTGTGATGTATTTTGTTTAGAACATTTAGAAAGCTTGGCTTTCACGAAAAACAGAACATTACCAGTACGACCTTTTACCTTCTCTGTAGGATACCACGTTATTAGACCCAGCACCTAGCTCTGTGAAGAAGTGCTGTATGCAGGTTTTATTCTCCACTAGTTTCAACCCACCAATTTGCTTGGATAACATGTTAGAGGAATTTAACCCAGGGCCCCAGTGCTATGAGGCAGCTGTGCTAAACAGACTCACAGTGCTATCCTGTATCCCATACCCAGCAGCCATATCACCCTGCAACTCACAACTGACAACCCACTGAAGCTACGCAGGTGTGAGCCTAACCAGTACCTGGATGGGAGACCTCCTGTGAAAAACTGAAGTTGCTGCTGGAAGTGGTTAGCGGGACCAGTAGGGGGCACTCATCTTGAGGTCTGTTTGGATCCTAATGCCCCAGTATAGTGACAGAGACACTATCCTTAGGATGAGACGTAAAACTGAGGTCCTGACTCTCTGTGGTCATTAAAATTCCCAGGGTGTCTCTCTAAAAGAGTAGGGGTGTTACTCCCCACTGTTAGCTGATGTGTGGTGAGTATACTGTGAGCACTATGGCTGCCGTCACATAATTCAGGTGGTTGCTGCACATTGGTGGTGGTGGAGGGGAGTCCCTATTACCTGTAAAGCGCTTTGAGTGGAATACCCAGAAAAGCATTATATACATAAGTGTAAGGAATTGTATTATACAGTAATACAGTAATTACCTGCATGTCCCACTCTGGAAAACATATTGTAGGAGTGAACAACAACAGTATGTAATATTTCCATGTGCACAAAATGAAAATCCATTTCCGTGTACATTGTATTGTCAGTAATTTTTGTTTGTACTGATGTGGTAGGGTTGCCACCTTGTGGTTGAAATGGAACTGCATTTGTTTTTCTAAACAAACCTTTTGTTTTAATCGTTCTAATTCTCTGTCTTATTCAGCAACATTGAATTAATCAAATCTCATGCTAGAATACATACCGTAATTATAGCTAGATGGCAATTTAATTAGTTTGCTAATTTCTGATGGAGACCTCTTATCTGTGTGTTCTCTTATTGTGAACTTTGAAGCAATACCCTCCAGGAGAGTGTAACAATTCAATTACTCTTAAAACTTAGTTAAATAACTGTCATTTAAACTTAAGACCTTTTCTCTTTCCCTTCTTTAGTATGAAAATACTTCAAGCACTTATATTCTGGGGACTTCTTTTGTACCACCCATGTTGAAACACCTCACAAACCGAATATACCGTCAACAGTTTTGTTTGTTTGCAAGCATTGACAAGCACTCTTTCACTTGTGACATCACACATCTGCTTACTACAAAAAAAAAAAACAGTTGCAGCACAACAAAGAAACATCTTCATCAATATTACTTGCAGTTATCCACAACACTTACTTTAGGTCAATGGTTTCAACCAAAGGTCTTCCTGGGAGTCCTCATACTGCAGAGGGGGCCCCCACAAACAATGTGAAACTTCAACCCAGTTTAGTAGTAGAATAGTCAACTATTTCACAGTGTGTTTCATCCAACAACACTTACGGAAAATCTGTTGATATACAACTCTGTTACGATTAGCACTATAATAGTGATATTGTTTACAATTTTTCCAGTCTGTAATATGGCTACTTTATGTGGACATCCTTACTGAAAATTCTTTAAAACAGTGTTCTCCAGCAAGAAAAGATAAAAAATCCTGGGAACTCCTGCCTACCCATCTCTCAGTATGAATAAAAAAATGCTGCCGCCTTCTGGCACTGCTACTTAAAAATAGAACATCTCTCAAAATTAAAAAAATATATATTTGCTTAGAGAACTGAACATTTAATTCAAACTGATTAAAATAAAAAAATGAATAACACACTGCCATAGTTGGAGTACTATATTTTATAAACAAGCAGAATGAATTACTATTTTGATCATAGATCTAGGTCATAGAGTCTTAGGTGAAATATTAAAAACACTGCAATTTGCCTGTATTTCTCTTTAGCTTGACCTTCTATTTGAAAGCAGCATGGAAGTAAACGTGCTTCTCATGCCATTTATACATAATTAAAATAACACATTGCAGACCTCAGTTTTATTTGCTACACAGCATTCTTTGTATTAAAAATTTAGAAAATGTCCTTTAGGAAGCAAGGAACAATAAACCTTTTAAATATTCATTCAGAGCTTTACAAAAGCACGAGGAGTCATTTTGTCTGCTTTCATGAGCCCAATCTCATGGTTCACTCTGTTAAAGCAATGACAGTGATTGCATTCAATAATGTGGGCATGGATAACAAGACAATAGGTTTAACCTCATATTTAATCACAGACAGAAGTATGCAGGAGTAAAGTACATGGGCTATCCAGGCCTATTTTCAGTGAGGACATACAGTACACAATTACGCAAAGAAAGCCATCACATTGAAGAGCAGGTTTAGCATAGAAAAGAAAACCACTGCTGATTGTCTAGGAATTTAGTGATGGTCTGGGCTTCAACGTGCATTTAAGTGTATATACAAGCCCCTATTAATTTGACTGACTTATATTCTTGACTATTTAACAAGAAGGATATTAGGACACTAGGAAATGTATACTATTCCCTTTCCTATTGTAGAAAACAATAACTGCACTGGGGACAAACTGTTTGGCAGCATGTGAGACGAGTGATGTTTTGCTTTCAGAGATTACTTTTAATCTTCCTGAGAGATAGCGGGCATGGCCCAAGAAAAACAGATTCAGACAGGAGGAGCTGCCAGGCCTCTCTGGAGCATAAGCAAGCTATCCTTATCAGCAACTTGCAAACAACAGAGACAATGTAATAGTCTGACACTAAAAAATTATGCCTTTGCTGTCTTTTGATGAAGCTACTTGATTGAGATTAGAAGTGTTATGAAGTGTAAAGAGTGTGTAGTACCTATTACTAGCCACACACATACTGTACATTACTGAAGAAATGAGAGAGTTATTGCTGTTTGAAAGAAGCTGTTTTTTTACAAACCTGCAGTGTATAATTTTACCTAACATAATATACACCCCTTACTAAAACATAATTTTGTACATAGATCCCCATGGTTGAATATTGAAATGTGGTTAATGTTAAGCAGCAAAATCTAATCACACCTGAAGAAGGCTCCACAGCCAAAACATTATGTTTCTTTTCAGCATGGAATAAACCTTTACTTGTTCCTTTGCAGCCTACGCATGCTGATGCAGCTACCTACTTGAAGATCTAATCTTTACAGGCTGACTTAAGTCTGTATACTGTGTTTATAAGAACATAAATACGAAGCCATAGTAAGAAATGTAGAATCAACATGGATAATTCGCAGGACTCAGGATGAAGGATAAATTATAGAAAATACTCCAGGAAAAAATTAAGCTATATTTATTTGGACATTAGGATTCTCAACATCCAACCAACGGCTTGGTGTACATTACATTACAGAAGTTTCAGACACTCATTAATGAATCTCATTAGACATTACAGGAAAGAATATAATTAAATGTAACATCCAACATCATAGAAGGTCAGCCAATTATTTTTTTTCCTATATAAAAATCTGGCTGTGCCAGGCAAGAGCTGATGAGAAGCTTATAACAGTAGCCAAGAAGTATTCTCTCATACCCTTTAAATACAATACTCCTAATTTATTATACATTCCTTAAATTAACGCACACCCTAAAGGTTACTTATAATTAAGAGAAGAAAAGTGCACTACTTCCTGTTACAGTTCTAGAAGACATTTTTAAAACAAGCCCACTGTGCATACAATACTGCAAAGCATCACCTTGGTAGTATGTAAATGTGGAAAGCAGAAGTCACACTAGGTTACCATTTTAAAAGCAGGCAGCTCATTTGATGAAAAAAAGTCTTAAAAGGGAAATCAATTTGTTCTGAATGGTGGACACAGCATGTATCAAGAGACCTTTAATACTGAAAAAAAAAACGTAATATATTTCCTATAACTTTGCCTTTTATACATAATGAGAGCTGCGGCGCTCCTCTTCTAATCCTATTTCTGATCAAATTAATATCCACATATACTTAACAAGAACTCCAGAGAGAAGTTTTTAAAACATGTTCATATGCGTTTATCCCCTTACAGGAGTAAAACATCTCAAGGCAAGAAAAAATGTTGACTGGCAGTTATGCCAGAAAGCAAAAGGTTTGAAAAGACACATATTTGTCATTGATGTGATATTTATGCATACCATGATGTTAACAATGATCTTTTGAATAGGAGAGATCTTTAAAGTGGGGCAGTAGTTCTGCATTATGCTCTGTATTAGATGTTCCTTCCTGACTTCAGTCATTTGCACTGGCAAGCAGAGAATGAATGCATACCAACATGGTTCATTACATACAGTGAGAGCATTGAAAGACTTATCCTTCAGCTGATGCATGAATAATGGCAGACTCTATAAAGATCCTGAAGCAAGACAACAAATCAGAGGAAGACAAAGAAAATCCATCAGCGACCACAGCATTCAAACATTACTGATCATGTACACTGTAGTTTTAAAAAAGTAAGCTATTTTACGTTTGTTAAAAACTCATCTTGTGCACAAAATGCACTTTAAAAAAATACTTCTCAAAAAATTAAAAAGGCAATAAATTAGCAAAATACTACAGTAACAATGAATGTTAATAATACAGCATAATAAGGTTAAGTTTTTATATATCAAGAACAAAACATCCTGTGCTTTTTGTTTTACGCATTACTATTTTACATAACGTGCTTGCTGTTAGATTGTAGCTACAAGAAAGAAAACAGCTTTTGTTTCCCATTTAATGACTGGAAATAGGCTTCAAGATTGTGATTTGGTTAGATTAACTGTCCAAAACTTTCATACCTAAATATTAAAATTAAATTAAATAAGACAATTCTATTGGTTTATGGTGGCACTTTAAATATTAACAATTTGTGAAAAAATCACATTTAGGAAACCCTCACATACATGAGCCATGAGAAACTGTTCCTCTTAAAGGTTTTGCTAATTAATTTCTTTATTTGTGCTAGAAAGCTAGAGAGCTGTAATATTTATATTTGCCATTAGACAGTCACTATGATCTACTTAGCAACTCACTGAAAGCTACAATCAAAACATCAACCCAGAAATCGTAAAATACAGAATAAGATCTTTTTTAAGATATGCTCTATTCTCCCCAATCCCAAATCAAGGCTTCAAATGGTCGCCCTCAATATACCTAAGCTTACACTTCTTAGTAATACTCCTTCAAAACTGCCTTCTAATTGCATCACACAATAGATTTACCACAATTCTTTAATAGTCATGAGGAACAAGAACATTTTAGGATTATATCACAATGTCTGATTAAAGTTCTTGTACATATAGGGGAAGGCATCAACTACACATTTTATTTTCTCTAACTCTATGGTGAGGAACATTCAGAAGTATACCATACAGTATGTTGTTTAATATACATATTTCATATTTGCTTGTCCCATATGAAACACTTATATATTCTTATTTTAAAAATGCATATCTGGTAGTTTCAAGAGATGTACAAGACAGTTTTGCTGCTCATTATCTGGGAAAGATCAATGTTGTGCTTTATTTTGTTGTGTTGTACCAATTTGCATGGTGCTGTAAGATTTTAAATTTCAACACATTTTTTCAACTCTATTTGTCTAATTCAAATTTCACATGAAAAAATCATTCTAGAGATGTCAGATCACTGGAGGATTACTGGGACATACTGAGACTTTGTGTGGGAAATCTAGAGCCTATCTTAATCTTTTCACAAAAAAAAACTAACAGCTCTGCAGCACAAAGCTCACATGCAGATTTCTACCAATAACCCACTGTAGATGTTCATTGACAGTGGGTCTACAGTTCAATTCTGTGATTTAATCAAACAGTAATCCTCTCACAAACAAAGGTAAAATACACATAACTTTTAATATTGTATGTCAATAGAAAATAGTGGCTTCAAGGAATCTAGACTCCTACTGTACCTGCATCAAAATTAGTAATAATAATAATACAAAGATCCTGACAGCCATGTAAAACCATACAAACTTGTTTTAACAGTACTCAAAATGCAAATGTGAAACATTTCTGCTATATATCTTGATTTAATGTCAATTTACTATTCATCTGGAAGAAATTTTAAATTTGAAAGTTTGCATTCTTTTCATTTGTACTTTTAAGATGTTAAATGAAAAAGTATATAACTGTATTGCTCAGTGATCATAGTAGGCATTATAGCACCATCCTCTTAGCTATTAGCAAATACAGTATATGTAGGCTATGTTAAGGTAAAAAAAGATTTAAAAATAGGTCTGCCAAAGGTGGAAAAGCACATGAATTGAATTGAGCAATACCTGAACAGCAACTTTCGGATGATGAACTCCAGTTTTAATCCCAGCTTTTTTCCAGTCATCATAATGTAATGCTGAAGGACAGAATATGGGCCTCTAAAAGAATCTGAAAATAAACTACTGCTGAATGAGCAATTTTAAAAATTCATTTAAATTTGGGACAGCAATGTTGTCAGTTCTGACAGTGAGCTCTCAATGGATTCTGTTTGCACAGCTTCTCAAAAGCAAGGTTAAGGTACTTTGTGCGTGTTAAAACAGAAAGGCACCACAAACAGTCTGCGTCCATTGTTACATCAATAACATATTCACTTGCTCAAGAACTGAAGCACCATCACATACTAATTAATGAGCACCCATAATGCTGTAAGATGGTGGCGTGAAGAAGGAAAGACACTTTCAAACAAGTGTGAAAACTTCTTAATGACGTAAGTTCTTCTAAAGTGACATTTCGAGCTACTGTACATGTCTGATATAATTCTGATTCCCATTAGAACTATGCGATATCCCCCGCTGAACGTTAAAGATATAATAATTGATGTCAGAGAGGAATTTGTTTGCATCACCTTGCAATCAGGCAGTGAGGAGGATTGGTAAAGAAAGCATAACACTGGAATGTAAATTCATAAGCATTGTTTCATCATTACATCAAGCCTTTTAATCACTAAGTGCAAATTAATGGCATTGACTAGAATCGGTTAGATTTTGGGTTATTACTACAGTTAAAGAAAACAGGTGTAACAGTACTTTCCAGCATATTTTGCAGTAATACAAGCAATACATAAATAAAGTTGACTAGAACAGGCAAGAAGTTGTTTATCAGATGGCAAAACATCTTGTTTCACCAAACATTCACAAAATAATAAAAAAACGTGGCACTTAAATAAGCATTAAACACAATGAGATGTGAATATTGTAAAGCTCTGGGGATATACTCTATGTGGAATCTCTAACTTAATTTGTTTCTGTTCTTCATGTTAAACCTGATAAGAATACAGACTGGTTCTAGGTCAAATGAACAACTGTGTAAATCGAATGTGTGCAGGAATACAGGGGTCTCTAACCCTGGTCCTGGAGAGTGAAAATCCAGCAGGTTTTATTAAATCACTTTGTAAAGGCTGGGAACAATTTTTCTTTCGACTCCTTCAGCAAGTGATTTATACAATTAAGCCATTTAGAGAACATTAAAATGAAAATAAATAAAAAAACTGTCACTCATAAGGACCACAGCTGGCCTTTCCTGACCTAACTGAACTAATTTACTAAATTGACCACAACTCATATGTTTCAAGTCTTTTAAGTCCTTTGTAAGGATAATGTGTAAGACCTGCTGAATTGTGGATCTCCAGCATTAGGGTTGGCCACCATAATTGTATACTAAAGGTTTCTGAGCCTATTATGATTTAGCCCTTAATTTCTGTGGCAGAAACCCTAGCAATAACTGAACCAGACACTTGTAAAAACAGACTTTTATAATCAAATTACGGCAGAGCAAAGTGTTTACAATGGGCCTATCACACAGCGTTACAGCTGCCACAAATCAACTCTGTCATATGTTATACACTGCTTTGCAAATGTCTTACCTTATCTGAGATACAATCTGTGGATACAGTGTACGTACACTGGGAGCTTCAAAGTTTTCTCAAAGACTCCACTAGTGTTGTTTATCAGTATACTAAATTTGGTAATAATGCAACTCAGTTTTGGTTGAGAAGAGATGAAGCTTGAGTTTTGGCATTCTTTTATTCACATTAATCAGAATCTCAAATACCCGATTACAACAAATATATAACAATAGCCATTTATCACTGTACTGTACATTAGCAGCCAATAAGAAGTGTTGCAGTAGCTCATTCAAAACTACTGAATGTGTGAGCCCTCCGGTCACTCTACTGCAGTACTTTAATACAAACCTCTTGATTACTATATTGATCCTACTAATTTTCAAATAAATACTTAAAGAGCTTATTATTGAAACGTTAGATAATGTACTGGATTATAAGCCAAAGAGTAAGTACAATAGCAGTGGGATCTATCACCAACGTAATCTAACTGACACACTATTATGTTCTAAAAAATACCAGTCTATCCCAGGATTTTAATTGAAACAATGATTGTCTAAAACATCAGTAGCACTGATGTTTAATTTTCAATCATCATTTCACTGTTTTTCTGCATAAAAAAGGAAAAATGACTAGTTAAAACAACAGAACATTGCAAAATGTCTCAAACTTTTGCACAGCAGTGTATTAATTCCCCTTCTAATTCCAGATCTGCACGTTTTATGGCACCCGATCAGTACATGCATTGAATTTTGCTTTCCTTTAAAAAAATTGAAATATTCAGTGTGAATTTTTTTTCCCTTACTTTGTTGCCAAAGCAATTGCAAAGTGTTCAAAAAGGTAGGCAATGCTTTTTTTGGGTGCATCTTAGAACTTTAAAAGGATCTAGCAAGTGACCCGAAATGGTCAAAAAGAAAGATTAGTGAAAGATACGGCAGGTAAAACTGAAAGTTTAATTTCCACCAGTTGCAGTCCATGAAAAAAGATAAGATAAGATCACTTTATTTGCCATTTATAATTTCTTGCATTAGAAATTTGTCTTTTTTCTCTTTTACAGAGATTTCCAATTCTCACCAACTGTAGGGATGACAATTCACCTGGACAGTGTTTCCAATAGTGTATAGACTAGAAAAATGTAATTCCTGTTTCTTGACTGATGAAATAAATGAACTTGAAGTTACAAATATTGCCACGGTAAGGTAATAACTAATAATATTAATGCTTAAATCTATGTTAAGTTTAACTTGAATAAAAATAATATAAATAACTAGTATAAATTAATGGTCTTTTATCAGCGAAAGTTTTAGGTATGTTTTGCAAATACCATGTTTAAATCTAAAAATACTGATCTTTGTTTTATGCATTATTTCTAAGTGCATCAAAACAAGAATATAATATATTCAAAATACAGTTATTTGTCCAAATAGCAGAATATGAGGTTTTCTTTGTCGTGTGGTTCATGCTCCATGCAGAAACAAAAGTTAAAAAAGAGAAAAAAAGAAACATGAACTCAGACCCAATTTGTTTAAATGTACACTATTTTTTTTGTATGACAAAATGCCATTCTCATCTCCTTGCCTGTTCAGTCTTGGCCTGTACAAGGTAAACACTTCCAAAAATTAAACTACTCATCAATATTATACAAGTTAAACTACATATCTTACCACAGGTTTCTGACTAATATTTTGTATTTTGGCTTCTGGTTTGTATGATATCTGCATGTTTTATACTCATGCAGTTTTGCTATTCTGTCACTTGAATGTTTATCCCTTATGCCACAAACCAAAGGAGTACCTCTTGTTTCTATGTACAACTCAAAAGCTGATACTGGTAAGCGTGAAGCTCAACCTTTGAGACAAAGTCCTTAACATGTTTTCATAATCCAGTCCGAGATGGAAGTCAGATCCCAAGGATGCTTCTTATCTCTGCAAAAAAGGCTGACTGAGCAAGATAATGTGGTCAATCATCTAACTGACCGGGGTAGAACATGAAATAATGCCAGACTCATTTGTATTGCTTCATCTGCAGTACATGAAAAATGACCAGCCAAAGAAAATGTACATTTCTGAGGTAAAATTACAACTAAAATGTGTAACGTATTTCATACTTGTGCTCCGTTGTCATTACACTGCATTACATGTTAATATTCAAAAATTGTCAACTGGAGCTGTATCTGGTTTATTAGTTTGAAATGAATGTTAGACCTTGGACTTTAGAGCTGGTTATTTTGATAATTAAGGTTCAGTTCAGGTGCCTAGAGTCCAAGAGAAAGCAAAAATAAATACAACTTGCTCAGCTTCTGAGCTACCATTTCTTGACATAAATCACAGCCTTGAACAGACATTTATTTACCCTCGGCCACCTCACCCTACTGTGACCAGTGTGATGCTATTCTCCAGCTACATTGTGCCAGATTTATCTGAAGAATTATTGGGAAATAGCTTTTCCGTGGGAGTGACGGCTGGGCTGCCCATGCCGGAACTGCTGCTGCTGCTGGAGCGGTGCTGGACCACGGGCCTGACAGGCCTCATGGGAGGTGGCCTAAGCTGAGCCCCAGCCAGCCTGGCGGAAAGCGCCGGCTTGAAGGTGGTCATCATCTCGGTCGTAGAGCTGGTACTGCGGCGCATGGCCGCGTCAGGGTCGCGGATCATGATGGTGTGCAGGGGGCTGGCGGGCTCCGAGTTCACAGAGCCCATCTGAGGGTTCTTCATGGGCTCCAAGGTGTCCAGCACAACATCGGGAGCTTGTTTAACAGTGTTCTGTCTTTCTAGCTCCCGAAGCTCATTCAGTGCAGTGCTCATGGTCTTTTCAATGTCCTGAGAAGACAGAGATCTCGAAAGTTTAGAACAAAACTTAAAGCACCATTTAATGGGAGAAAGAAGCAATCTGGTACAGGTCTGAGGAAACAACAGCTTGGCCATGAGAATGAAGAAAGTAGAAACCTAAGTAAATGAAAAGATCCAAGGACCGAGGAAGATATAAATGGGAAATAATAGCTTTTTACTTCCATTTATACTTAGTAGAGCAAGGTCAAATTCTTTCAGTCAAACCTTCAATCACTGAATTCCATTTATAGCACCGTTTGCATGTTTTAGAGGAAATTACCAGTGTTAGCTTAATTTTACAATTTAAAATTACTCTTTATTACATAAATGAATGTAATCTAGAGAGAACAACTGCATCTTTTGGTTTCAACTTACAGCACTGACCTTGTACCTGCTGGGAAGGATCAAGGAAGAGAAGACTCTTCCAACCCATTTTCCAAAGGAATAATTTATCTACTGACATGTGGCAAGTTCTGCGGTGACATCCAGAAGGGTCAATGCCAACTGGAAGAGTGGACAGTTCCACCTGACATTTCAATGGGTTTGCAGACACTAACAAAGTTTGGGCATTATGGGCCACCGTTTCACTGGTTTTGGAGAAGAGCACTGGCTGACTTAGTGTAAGAAATTAAATTAATTTTACGAGTTTACTCTGACATTTCTATTTAAAAAGTGGCATTACCCATTGCACCAATCCCCCTACTCAAACAGTTGACTGACAGGCACCATTTCTCTTCAAAAGAGGGAAACTGTGATCTTCAAGTGAAAACTAAGTTACCAAATGTAAATCAGCATAGAGAAAGATTCTTTAAAATAAACTGCTTTCATTACACAACAATTTTAAACTATTTTTAATGTTTAAAAGCTATACAAAAATCAAGGGCTATAATTCACTTTAAGCAGCTTGCTTTGTCCACTACTACATTTCAGTTCACTAAATGCTAAAAATATGGCCACTATGAAATCACTACTACAGTATGTTTGCAGCTCAATTAATTTTAAAGTCTGTTATTTATAATGACGTCACTTCAACCTGTAACTGTTTTTTAGAAACAGCAGTATTAGTTTTGGAGTCAAACAAAAGAAGGAGTGTGCAAATCCTGTCAAGTGAATGATGTAATTCCTTGTTCTTAACTGAAATAAACAGGCCTGGTCTACTTGAATGAACACACGTGTCTCTCATTACCTCTGCCAGGGCCTCTGCTTCCAGTGACTTGTGGTCTCCCAGGCTGCTGTGTCGCGTGGAGGTAGGCACTGGCCTCAGGGGATGGCCATCGGGCAAGGTCTTCCTGTCAGGGTAATTGATGCTGCCAACGCTACCGAATGTGGCCAGCCTCCTTTTCTCAGGGCTCTCCACACGGCCCCTGTTTACCGATATCTTGTGGGGGCTGCTTGGGCAGGCCGCAGCTCTAGGGGGAGTATCAATGACTGGACCACTCCCTCTGGGGGGGCTGTGGGAATCAGTACCACTTCTGCGTCGAGGGATAGCAGCCCCATCAGATCTTAAACGCACCCTGTGGACATGAATGAACAAGGCACACTGGTATTTCACAGTGGTGATCTCAGATCTTTCTGAACCTCAAGCAGGTACAGTACACTAAATCTGTATTTTGAGCTGGAAAGACCAAAGTGGAAACACTAAGTTATTCCCATAAATCTGGATCCTTGAATGATGGATTATGCCCCTTGCCTTTACCCGAATGCGGAAGGCTTATTTATTAATGCTCCTTGGAGAGTCCTTAATGTACTGTACATTTCCCATTAAGCCCAATGAGGTCCCTATGGAAAGACACAGAGGCTGCTTCCAAATCAAGCTGCACAGGAATGCAGTGGCCTTGATGTGTGCTAGTAAAGTTTCTGTTTCAGGGAACCAGGATTCTAGGAACAGTCTAAACGTTTTCTTTCAAGCGTGTAATGCTACCACCACGCATGGTTTTGTGTACAAAAGCTGGCACAAGAGCACTTACTACATATCACAAAGAAAGGTCCTGTTTTAAAGGCCGAGGTCTGGGATCTAGGCAGCTGAGGTTGTCTCCCCTGAGGATTCAGCCAGTAGCACAGGTCTTGAAGTTCTGCATAGGCAGAATTCTGCATGGCACTCACAAGATCCTGGAGCTGTGGCCATTCTTCATGAATGAAGCAGTACCCCTGCTGGAGTGTTTAATGACCCCACCAACACTGAGCAGCCTGGCAATAAGGAAGGCCAGTCTCTTCAATTCATCTGGATAGGAGCCAATTCATTTAGAGAGGATGTGGCCCTGGCATTTAAAACTATAACAAACATATTATGATGAAAAGTGAGTTAAGGATGCACTAATACAGTACTGCATCCATGCATTTTGACAAGGTTGGTGGTTTAATATAAAGCCAAATGGTAACATTCAATTTATAGGAGATGCACTGGTAAGCAAAACACCAGTACATCCAATGAGCAGGCCAAATTGGAATAAAAAAGGGATCCTTGAGGTCTATTGAGGCAAACTAAGCCTTATAATGACAAGACTTATAATAACAAGCCTAATCACGTGCAAAGCTGCACAATGGTGAGCAGCTTGAACATTTTTGGCTAAGAATCAGATTCACCCAAGATCCAGAAATGGCCCAGGATCAGAGTGCAGACTCTCTCGGCTAAGGTAAAGCATAACACAATGGCAGTAACAGGGTTAAAAGAGAGGCTCAAGTTTTTTCATGCATTTGTTCTCAATTAAAGCTTAATATTTAGCATATTTCATTTCTAAAAAATATTGGGGACTAAAAAAGTAAAGAGAAAATTCCACAATGAGAAAAAGAGATCTCAAAATCCACACATTATTTAAAAATGTAAATTTACAAATCAATATTCCTTTCATACTTGAACACTTTGCCGTAGATTACAGAATACGATAATAGAAAGCTAAATAAAATGTGAAAAAAATATCTCTAGGTTTATCTCAGTTAACCATTTGTCAACTGAGATAAGACGCAAAATATATACTTCAATCTCACTGACAGACATCAATGAGAACAAAGGAAAAAAGAACCACATTCTATACCAAAGTAATGTGTACACACCTGCCCATTACTCCACCAAAGCTGTAGTCTGGAGAGTGCTCGCAGGGAGACTGGATGTCATTCTTTGACGAAGCCTTGTCATCTAAAAGGGGCCCGCTGCTTGCTTCACTGTCTGCCTTTTGGCTGAGACTGTCAGAGAATGCATCATCCCTGTATACACATTTTAGAGAGGGACAAGCAATTGTCAGGTTGGAGCACTCACATCCCAGACAATTCATCTCAATTCATTTTAAAGGAAAGTTAATACAAGAAAATATGTCCATCACACGCTAATTTGACATCTGATTTCTATATTCACAGAGAAAGCTGCAAAACATTACAAGGGTTTTATGAGCAGCAAAGTTGCTCCACTATTTTACCAAGTAAAGTAAATGCTCCTACTACAGATAAACCACAGTAAAATTAGATGATGAATTATCTTGAAATAAAGCTGTTCGTGTTGCATAGCACCTATTTTATTTTTTATGCAGAAAACTGATATAATAAGATTTTCAAAAGATTAAATTGAGTCTGAAATTTTGTCATGATGGTCTTGTGCCAAAGCATGTTGGATCTGCATCTACATTTTTATCTGCTGGCTTAGCTTACAAATCATTAATCAAAAAAGTAAAGGCATAATTAAAACCCTTCAAAATGTTCAAGATGTTTATAAGACCTTGTCCTTGGAACCATTACAATTATTTTATTGATAATTCAAAAGCATTAAAAATGTAACAGACAAAGACTGGAGCCAATAGGATCTGTTAAATTTGATTGCCTTCTCAGTATGTAAATATATGCAAGAATTCTTTAGTTTTATTTCCTCATGAATAATGATGAGGTAGTCATCTGCACAGTCAAATGTCAGTGATTTTGTTTCCACATCGCCCTAATTAGCAGGAACACATAAACCTGTTTTAATAACATTATCACCAGCAACACATCGGCATCACTGCAATGTTAATGAAATGGTGCAAATTAAGCAAAGCTGAAACAGATTTTACTTAGTGTATAATTATGCTCTCTTTTACATAACACTGCAGACATTGTACAAAGCAATGGGAAAACAAATTAAGACAAAAATACCTATAAATACATAGACACGCGTGGATAAAGATAAAATCAATGTCAGCTTTAATATTATTTTAAATAAATACCTACCAATTCCAAAAATGTAAAGTGGTCTTAAATTAGACAAAATAGATGGGATTTTAATACCGCAGATTTAGCCTGAGCAAGCAAAAAAATGCCTTTATAGCTGCAAAGAGAGAATCTTTTCTGAGCCGTCAATTACGCATCAACAACTATAATTAAAAATGATACATTTCCTTTAAAAAAATGTACCAGCGGCTTTAAGTTTTCATCTTAACCTTAGGTTCACCAGCCTGGCACATGCACCTTACTAAGGAAGAAAGGCTGAGTAACTTAAACGCATCAGACAATAAACACCAGCTTACATGTCTTGTACTACAATGTACTGGTGAGGTATCAAACCGTCCACTCCATTGTGACGTCCTTCCCACCAGTCCTCTGAAGCCCTGTGATACAGCAACAGGGAGGCACCTTTTTTGAAGGACAGTTCCCGGGGCGACCGGCCAATGTAATCAAACTTGGCAATTGCTTCAATCTGTTCCACTTCTGGAAAGAAGGTGGACAAGTTAGAAGTTAGAAAAATACGGGTATATGTTTGCTTTTATTTCCCATTTGAAACACAAACAAAAAATGGTCATTGGAAAATTCCAGTCCAACATACCTAGTTTTTACTTTGACATAAAACTAAAGAATTACCAAGATCAACATTTGCCTTTCAAATGGCATCTGAAAGAACTGTCACTTTTTTATTTTATACCAAATAATTTTTTTTTAAAAATCTTCAAACTTGTAATGTATACTACAAAGGAAAACAATACAAAGGAAGGGTAACCTGAAGATGCTGGAAGAGGATAATTCTAAAAAAATGTTTTTTACATGGAGTTTCCAGTCTATATATTTTCTGAGTGTAAAGTTGGTTTGGAACAGCAGAGGATCTGAGAAGCCGGGTTCCCTTTCAGTTTAATTGCTTTTTTTATAACAGTTGCAAGAAAAGCATCCCAGACGATTCTAGTATCACAGAAAAACACGTAGAGGACTGAATATCATTAACAACATTAATATACAGTGCCCAGCTCATGGGAGGATTAATTAACAGAGGAGTTTTCAATTTCTCCCATCATTATTTGGATAATGCTGTGAATTGGTCCTTGAAGGTATGGTGTTTCAATCCATTCTTCTCCAGTTGTATCTTTTTGTGAAATATTAATGAAAGCTACAGATTACTTAGACTCCCTATGGAAAAACAGACGACACAGCTGCTGTATGTCGATCCCATTTCAAGCTCCAGTTCCCATAACTACATACAGGAAATACTGGACTCCCCTTACATCCAGCAGAGAAAGGCAACTGGATATTGTGAACTAAAGGCACTTTATTGCTTTAATTACAAACTAAATATCTTATCACATCCCACAAAATCAATATTTTATTTTGGGCGTGTGAACATCAAAATACATTGTGGTTAATGTGATCAGAAAAATCCCAATTTCTTATGATCTAGCAAAATGCAGAGAAAAAGTTTTTTTTTTGTTGAAAATCTATCTAGAACATCAAACACAGAGGTGCATACACAAAACCTAGGCATAAGACAAAACACCTTAAGTATAAATTTTCTACATTTCCCTTTGAGTCTTTTAAACATTCTACAATTATCCTTGAGAATAAATCTCAGTAAAATTACAGGGCTCATTTCTTTTTTTCTGTGGTCAAGCACACATCCATGAATCTCTGAAAAGATTTGGAAAACTAGTAGATGCAACTACACAGCAATGTCCATACACACAGGACACTCCTCATCTAACACTATATTCTCAGAGCAGCTACCTTTTTCTGAAACAGGACAGTGATGTGGCCTGCACCGTCAATGAAATATTCATGCTTCAATGTTTTCAATTAATCAGTTGTAAGGGTCAAGGGGGTAAGCAGATGTATAAAATAAAACTGCTCTCTGCAGAGTATCTTTTAGTCAACCGGAAAGCGCAATCATTTCTATTAAGGCCTCCGGTGAGGGGTGAAATTGCCTAAATAGTAGGAAACAAAATGCAGCCTCGTTTTACTCTTAACCTAACTGCATCAGTATTTAGTAACACACAGGCAATGTCATGTTTAAATAAAGTATTAAGATCTAATATTCAGTGTCTACAGAAAACATTTGACCACTAGCTACCTTATAAAAGATGGGAGTGACAAAACTTGTTTTTTTTTTAATAAATTAGTTTTAACACTTCTGTTTATTTTCTTCTTTTGAAACTATTCTCATGTATAAAAAGACAACAAGTTCACCTAGGAATATCTGTTTCACCAGTTCCATAGTATCTCCATATAAAAATAATAATAAAATGTTACAATGATTAAGGAAAAACTGTAACTTTTAAATGGCTAGTGTTCAACATACAGTATAGGTAAAAGTAAAACTACCACATAAACGTGTATATCACATAAACAATTAAAAATGTTTATATGATAACCCTGATTTAGAAACATTTAAAAGTCACATTAGCAAGTAAACTATGGTTGAAATAATGACAAAAATTGAAGCTTGAATGAGTTAATGTGCAATTTAAACAATGTAATGAGGTCTGAGTCTGCTCTCTGCTCAGCCATATTAGTTTCTCCAGTTTCAAAATGTGGAACCAATTAACGTTTGTCATGAAGAGCCTGATAAATGAAACCCCATATATGACCCATAAATTCTTGTGACATTAGCCCACTTCTAAAGATCTCAATACATATGAAACAAAACACACTGCACACTTTCTACATACATTATGCATTTATAGCCAAGTATTCTGCATGTATTGCAGGCATTTTTAGACACTCTACATAATTCAATAGTATTGCTTTTGTTGCTGTAGTCAAGTGTGGTGAATATTCAAATAACACTGTCAGAGCATTCAGAAGAAAATGAAATGAATACAAAAAGGAAACTCAGACTGGGGAATGTATTGTTCACCTAAAACAACACAGAGCTGTGGAACACTTGGGACTAAATTCGAGGAAGATCCTGCCAACAGTCTGTACAAACACTGCCTTTTGTTCCAAACAGGGATTTGGTTATTTGTTATCTTGAAGTGCTAAACTACATTTAATCACATTTTGTCTTTACATTAAAAATTCTAAATTCTTGAGGGTAAAAGAAAATGTGTATTTCATACACTACTGCTCTTCATATATCTGAGTGAGTAATCATACCATTAAATTATAGTTCATTACTTAATTTTCTTCTGCTGTAGTCAATTCAGTGTGAATCCATTCATACCCCAACCCACCCATTACCAGAAAGCCAGATACCATGTATGGTACTGCATTGCAGAATTTAAGATGACTTTTAAACCACAATATCTAATGAAGGGAATAGTTTACTTTATTCACAATCACTTTTGTTGCTATTTTTTCAGTAAACTGTATTATAGCTATTACTGAAGATTAGCACAGAAGCACTCTCTCTTCTTACTACTCCCTGTTTTAAACATACAGTACAATGCCTACTTAATAAATGACATACTATCACTATCCATTGAATTTGAATGTGAGTTAATGGGCATATCCACATGTGTTTTAAATTATGCTTTAAACAGACACAATTGCAGGATTTGTTACTGTCCTCCCAAAATAGCTTTGCTGTGCCCTTTACAGAATGTGGGTCACATTCAAGAGAAAATGAGGTATTGCATTTGGCGGAGTCCCTTACTTTGCTGATTCCTCTTTTTTCACAGGAAACTGTGGTTTTCTATGTTTTTTTTTAACATTTTTATAGGAAGACACCACAACTGATTAAAACAGACATTTAATTTCTATGCCATCCACCATAATTATCAGGTTACAAAGTACTGAAACTCTTCACAAATCCTGAGAATGAAGATTCTTAGGACTGCCAACTTATTTCCACTTATTCTGGGAGATAAATAGGTTCAGTGACGTTTTAATAATTGAGGGTTAAGAAAACGAAGTAGCAGGATTTTGATTAAAAAATGAAATTACACCATTTATTTATCATAAAATCCACAGCGAATACTCACTCTCAAAGTAATTCGGCAAAGATTTGGTTTAACCTCCGCATGTATGATTCTTGTCACTATTCTAGTAGTTGTGCAGTGACTAAGAGAAGCAATTTGTTTTATTAGGTGCAATATGGTTAAGTGGACAGCAGAAGGCACTGTCCTTAAATGCTTAAATGAGCTGATGGTAAGCTGCTCATTACACATCTAAGAATGACTGCAGAGAAACCAGAAATGCAGGACCTTTCCCATGAACAAGAAACTGGAATCATATTATATTAGCAAATATGTAAATAAAATCAATACCCTTTAGAAATAAAACCTTGAAACATTCTATAAGAAGACACAAAAATATAAAAATATAGACTTTTATGCAGGAATTGCAAGAGTACTGAATAGCCTTGTAATATCAGTCACCTGAATTTGCTTTTACAAGGTCCACTGGAACTCACCGTCATCACTGGTATGAGGCTCAGTGCCATTGTCATGGTCCACTTCATCAATAGTTCCTGGCTCACTGTGAGGACTGTCACTGCAGGGAAAACCCATGGAAAAGGCTCAGACAACAGCAATGAAGAGAGCAACACAAATGGTACGCTAGGTTTTTAATTAATGGAGTCCATGAATCCTACATAATTGTTCAACTGTTTAATTTTGATAGAATCACATTTTTGATGCTTCAAAGTCCTATACTGTATGTGATCAACAAAAGGTAACTGCTCCTCGAGACATGTTGATGAATTCTGTACAATGGGTAGCACGTGTATTATGTGCCACGACACACACGCAAGGAACAGGATCTGTTGACCATTAAAATGCTTCCTCTGCTAAACTGATTGCTCCATAGATTCATCTTAAAATAGTTTTTGAGCAAGAGTTTTTATAAATGAGAAGCGATTCCATGTCATAACACAGAATAAACAGAATGTCTGGTATAAAACCATCAGGTTTTACCAGAAGTAAGGAGCATAAGCAAAAATTAGGAATGAAAGGAGGCAAACTGCTTCATCTTGACGTTTAGTTGTTAGAAACTAACAATAAAGTACACTGATCATGAAAGCAAATAATTCGTATCTTCTAAAAACTAGGATGTTGATTTCACTCTTGGGTTTAAATACATTTCACTTAGCTTACCAGTACTCTTCACCTCCAGTCATGCACTTCTCATACACTGGCCCATCTAGCTCCCTATGGCCAGGAAAGATGGACTCGTGGTGAATTATAATTGTCTTGATGACCTCGTTGACATGGGCCTGACAAGCAACTGGGTCCTGACCATCAGGGATGGGCATCAGTGTGGGTCCAAAGCAAATGGCTAAGTTATAGGGATCCATCATGTTTTCATCACTGTATTGTGATAAGCTGGAAGAGAAGCAGTAACAGCTCTGGAAGTAGTATATTATACATACCAAGAATAAGAGCATATTATGGAACAGACAATCTTTCTTTTGCCACTACTTTTCTACTATGGCTCATACTCAAAACCGAAAAGTGTTGCTCCACTTTCACTCAGTGAAGTAAACACCATTTATACTGAGCGTCTATCCTAAATAAGAAAGATTCTGAGTAGAAGAACTGTAAGTTTCTTTTTTCACAAGAGCTCTTAATCAAATTTATGAAATAGCCAGATAAGAAAGAATGTGCACTGAGTTTTAGACAGCTTTAAGTAAGGAATAAGACTCAAAATGTGGAAATAAAATCATCTTTTGCTGTGCAGACAAGTACAAACAGCACCAAGTCAATGAAAATGTAATAAAAATAAGGAGGTCTTCTAAGGCTGTAATTGATAGCTTTGAAAAAAGCTAAACAGGGAGGGAAATGCACTATCTTTGACAGCTTTAAGTAAGGAATAAGGGTGGAAATAAAATCATTTTGTTTTGCTGTGCAGTCAACCACAGATAGCACTAGGTCAATGAAAATAGAATATAAAAGAGAAGGTCTACTATGTTTTCTGCATGGATTACAACACCCATTTCTCTGCAATTGTTTTCTTTATAGTTTGAAAGTTATTGTATTTGTACTTAGCAGAAAGTGTTATTTATAATTTGATCTTCCCTGTGGTTTATAATTCTACAAAACATTTTCATCAAGAATGAAGTGTGTAATCTTTTCTCATTTATAAGATCATTCTGGGGCTTCAACGTGATGCTCAAAAGCATTGATAAAATGCAATGCCAGATGGAATGCAGTGGCCTGAAATCTTTATGTTACATTTTTCTCTGCATTTACCATCATATCGTATCCCCTGGAAGCCAAAGAAAACTAGACAAAATCACATCAGACAGCAATAAGATGACATAGCTGGGAATCTAGTATGTGACAAATGAATTGTTTTTGAGCTGCAGAACATGAAATTAATTTCAACCTTACTGATTAAGAAATGCAAAAAGGTATCTCATGACAATGATGATAGTCCGAGGAAGAGTCACAATAATCTGTTGGATATGATGCACTCTTTCAGCAGGAGATTCCAGTTCTAGAAGACAAAATAATACCCATTGATTCATTTAATATTACACAAAAAGTCTTATAAAAATATTGCAGCTTTCATTCAGTCAAGTTACTTCTTAACTGTTAAATAATGATCTTAACACAACCACACTTTTAGGGTAAACTAATGCCAGCATTCACATAAGACGCTGGGTGAAAGATGAATGATTTATGTAAACTTGTCAAGAAAAATAACATGACTAATACTCCTGCAAATCATTTACAGACACATGGTTTCCTTTCTGTAGAACAAACGGCTAATTAAGTGATAGAGCTAGCTGGGCCATAAAACGATTTCTTGCACTGGATCAGATGAGAATAACCGATGTGCTCCCAATCTCCATCATAATTTTCCTTATATGAAATCAAGAGTAAAGGTCTTCGGCTCAAAATAGTTTTCACAGGTTCTGTGAAGCATTTGTAAAGGAGCAGATTCCCAATATGTATTCATGAGCTTCGGGTTGCACCGCATCTGGATTTTCTAGTGACTCCACTGTGATAAGGACATCCTGAAAAGTTCTGTCTTTGCTTAGTGTCTACAGGTTAACATCATAAATAAAACCCCTTAAGCGCACAAGGTTACGGACAGAGACAAAGTACTGTGGCAATTCTTCAACCTTCTGGGGAAAAAAAGAAAAGTGAAATTAAGGCTTAGTGTTATAACAAGAGACATGAAAATGCAAGGAAACCTAGGAATAATAATAAATACATAAATAAATAACCATTATCATCAGATGTTAGTCATATTCAGTTTTCTGGATAATATAGTATAGAAAATGCAAGACGGGCATTTTAGAGGAAAAAAAATGTTGACGACTATAAGAGGACTATAAGAAATCTTATAGTAATTGTCAATTAAGGCCTTATAAGAAAATGTAGCAATTCATTTAAGATTTCCTTTTTGAGATGAAGGATACTTACTGATTGTTGACATCAAGTCCAGGAACCTCTCCTTAGGAAACAGTGGATTTTCCAGTCCCCTGAAATAAAGCTTCAGGACTCCAGCCACTGAGTTTATGTCATGTTCATTTTGATCATCTGTCAGTGGGTCCTCACCTGAGACAACCAAAATAACACAGACTAAATGTCTTATTTTATTGGAACATAATGTTCATATATAGATTGCTTATTATATCAACAACATAGCAGGGTGTATATTTCCATAAACCCAATCAGAAACTACTAATCAAAGCCCTAAAAGTGTTACAATATAATAATACACTGCTGTATTCCTGAAAAAGTTTAGAAGGAAGCAATGGCACTTCTTGAAAGATAAATGGTGCTGTAAGTACTACAGCCCAATCCCAAAAGAAATTATACAACCCGGAACCACTGTCCTTCCTGGTCAATATAACCTAGAGGCTGTTCCAGACACAGAGGGCACAGGGTTGGTCTACACCCTGGACTCCAGGCCATTGCAGGGCACACAAACACATACAGCAACAATTCAGAGATTAATTCACCTAGCCAGCATGTCTTTGAAATGTGGGAAGAACACCTGGAGAAACCAATCAGAAACGTGAGGAGAACAGAACCCTGGGGCAAAAAACTGATGTGAGGCAGAAATCCCAATTGCAAACAGAATTGGAAGTTCATTTAGATGGCTCTGTTTCTCAGTGTTGTGAAATGGTCCGAGCTGATTAACATTTCCATGACTCTTGAAAACAACAGAGGTTATTAATATTCATATTCCCATAAAATCATGATCTTACTGACTGAGATATTAGGAATCACTGGTCAAATGAACAGACTAAGTGCATGTCTGATTTGAAGGCCATGAGGCAGAATCCCATTTCCTACCCTAGCCAGAACAATCAAATCTCAATCCAGAAAACCAGAGGAACCAGTGGAACATCTACTGTAGGTCCCAAAACTCAGGTAAATGTAAATCAGCTGAATGAACTACAGGTCATTATATTATTTCATGGGGGTTCTCAATATTTATGCCTAATGTGTAGGAAATTAAATCTTTTAGAAATTAGTACTGCAGCACAGTAAATGTACTACTTTTTGCTGATTTTTTAACCTTCCTTTACATTGTTTCTTAACATCAACATCTCCCATGATAAATTAGTTTGAGAAAAAAGGAAAGAATAACATGGGAGAGTGAAACACTATTGTTCTACATTAATGGCATTTATTTTTCAGACAGACAGGTTTTGGAAATGAGACATACAAACCTCCTGTAGTGCAGACTAACCTCTTTCAAATGAATTTTTTATATCGTTGACTTCAACCTGAGATCCCGGAACTCTAAATATACCCTGCTGTTGAAGACCTGAAAAAAGAAAAATATTGACTCATGTCAACTGGATTATTATCTTGACACTGATGCATATGACAATTGAAATCAATCCAGAAACCTGCAGAGCACAGAACAAGAACTGAAAACTGCTTTAAATTGTTATAATCACATCACACAGGAGCTGGGAAATTACATCAAACTGAGAGACAGCTCCTCTCAATATCTTAACATATTCACCTGATATCAAAACATCTTTCTGGTTTAATTGATTATTTCTTACTATCTGTAGGTGGGTTATTCTAAATCATCTTAAATTATTATAGTTTAAGGTAAATTAAAGCTAAATAACAAAGTTAAAATACATGCACAAAAGATAATGCAGGTAAGGGCAAATGGGCAAAATTTATCTTCCAACTGACACATAACACATGCTCCAACTTAAAAAAATGAAGTCAAGAAAACTTAGGATGGTGGTGTTTTAATTTGAATTATATGGATTTGAGGTTATATGATTTACTAACTGCCTTGTTGTGGAACTAAGGATATTTATCAATCTTTATAAGATATGAATAATCGTTAATAATAGATGTGAAGATTAAGTAAACTGGCAGGCTGAAAAGAATAAGTAGCTGGGAACACAAACTAAATATAAAAAGCAGTTCCACTTCTTCAGACTTTTTTAATTAAGGTGACTGTCACCTTCTTCAAGGAGTACTCCTGACAGGCAATGTTTAAAAGTTTGCCACCAAGAAGATGAATGAAAAAAGGGAATGGGAAACAATTTCAGAACCGTGTCATTTTACAGCCTGAAAATTTTTATGACTTACTTGTGACAGCAGTAATGTGAGTCTATGTAAATCTTTACAGAGATTCTATCATTACTACAACATATGGAAAACACTCAAAAGCACAGATGTCGAGGTATGTAGACTAGAAATATTTTATTACGCTGAAATAGCTTGATTATTATCCTACAGGAACTTTTATTAGTTCCTAATAAAAGGGTCCTATAGATTATTTTTAAATACAAGCCACCAGCAGTAACTCGTATCTTTAAAATATTTTTTATGAAAAACCCTTACTGAACAATTCAAGGAAATTCATTCAGAATAGAAGATAATTCAAATATTAACTTCTTATGTCACATATTTACTTCTAACTTCTTATTGTTGCAATAGTGGTATTGATTATGCTTACCATACAGATTGATGTACCGAATGCAGCTTTCCACAACAAGGGGTATGACTTGACCTGAGTCCTTAAATAAAAACATAAAGAGTTCAATTATTCTAGAAATGCAAACCACAGTTTTTAGTTATTCAGATCCTTTTAATGCTGAATGAAGACAATTTATAATAATTTACATTTGTATGCATCAGGCTGCACTAAATGTTAATTACAGTAATCACAATTAGCATTCATAGTTCTACATACAAAGTAAAAAAAAATCACTGTAAATTTGTTTAAGTTATTGTGCATTTGTTTTCTTATGAAAGTTGTGGCAACCTTTATATTGGATTTTTTTTAAATAGATTTTATTGTTAGATTCAGGCTTCCAAAGATCAGATCCTCTGCAGATTTCTATCCGGAAAATGGACGAGAATTTAATGCTGAAATGCATTATAAAATACACTTGGCGTATTAGTATGCTTGAATGAGACACAGAAAAGGCAGAAGAAAGTTTAGTGCCCTTGTTTAAACCTTAGCTTTCAACACTAGATTTCTCTTTCAGATAGTACCTGGTTTCTGGTACGAGCATTCCGTCTTCCTCTGGTAAAGAAAGCAGCACAGCAGGGGAACAAAAGAGGGGAAGCAAGAACCAAAAAAGTTAAAGAAGCAAACGGACCTTTCCCGTCAGAGAGGCCAGGAAGCTAAATGCAATGGCAGCTTTATGGCTTGAGATGCAGGGAAAGGTGTTAACAGCTATCGAAACCAGTCCTGCACTTCCAGAGCTATCATCGGAATTGGAAGTAAACTTTGTCAACCGGAAACTACGTGCAGGAAAGCCCACTGCTGCGGCTTCTCTTCAATGCAGAAGAGAAACGGGTTTTCCGCGTTTCCAACAGGCCTCATTCTTCCATACAGCCTTAGCTTAGGAGACATGAAAAATTTGCCAGAATCCGAAAAAAAAAAATCTACCTTTTGGACCGTTCAAGTCCGTTTACGAAACGGAATGGACAAACTCCATCCATAAAATACGCAATGACGGTTTAAATCATTGCTAAACAAATCGTTAATTGCACTTCACCACTTATGGGGAAATGTCCATGACATTTTTATGTCAAAGATGTCATAACAGCATGCTCTTGCACTCCCTAGCTTCTTAATCTCTGTACTGCGCCATCCCCGTGCTCCTATTTTTTTGGCTAGGGCGTCTGCAGAGAATTGCTTGTCTTATGTATGCGGAATCAGTCATTCTGAACTTGAAATGATTAAAACTGAAAATCCCTCCAGTATACACTGGGCATGCATTTTCAGTGTTGTCGCATTCATGAATGTACATTCATGAATGACAAAAGTTATACTTTCGGCCTGTTCAGTATCTGGTATAGAAAAGGCCGTAAACTGCAAACAAAAGTCCAAATTTTGGGTTATCTCACTTTCCCTGCACAAAAGCTTTCCCAGCTGCAACCACAACTGCCTGAATCTGAAAAGCCATGGAAAGAAAGTGCAAGTGAGATTAATCAGAAGGCATAAGATGAGGGAGAGCTGTGAGGGTAAGTCTAAGCCACCAATCCATTTAGCATTCAGGGACTCTCAAGCACACCAGTGAGTACCTTGATGAATGTTTCCATATTGCCGTTAAACAGTTTATGATTATACACTGATCGAGGTCTAGGCTTCCTCATTTTCTGTGGTTTAGGGGGAAGTGTTGGGGGCCTAAGAAAAATGATGAAAACAAAAACACCAAATACAAAAACACAATTACTGCAATGGGAAACAGATATTAGGTGAGACCTTTTCTGAGAGCCTGTCCTATGTGATGCTAGGCCTACAAAAATTAAATAGATCAGAATGAAAGGAAGATTTAAGACTGAAATGCAATGTCAATGTCAAATTAGTTTGAGAAAGCAGGAATGACTGGGCTACCTGCATGAATCTGTACAGATAACAAGAGTTTTAAAAAGTATGGTTGTGTGTGCTGCATGAATCATGCATTATTTGCCATGTAATTAATACAAAAAAGCCACTGAAAGCAAATATTTCTTGTTTGAACAGCAGAGTTGATTTCAAAATGATTTACGTTGTTGGCACATAATGGTAGTTCACAGAGCAAAACAAACAGCAATATAAACAGATAAAAATTAATTTACTAAAGTACGCTTGATTTAGATTTAGAATAATTGCCATTTGAATCCAATTGGCCATTTTATCAGTACAGTCAGCATTTGAGGCTCAAATGTATAGAGCTCAAGCTTGCACTTGCATGCAATGCATAAAACCAATGACCTGTGAAACTGAATGCACACTGAAGTATATTTATGAACATTAAGTGAACAGACAAAACTAGAGAAGACACACCTATACAAAGTGGATGGAAAAACCTTTAACAGAATTGCTTTGAACTACTTAAAGTAACATTAATTTCTTTGTAGATTAAACAACATTAAGTAGCTGATCAAAATAAAAGTTCTTTTCTAATTATAAAAATTATCAATAGAGCCTCTATTAATTCAAGTTTGCATATTCCAGAAGGTACTGACACTAATATTTTAAATTAATATTTACTATTGTGTTTATTTTCAATGTACAGTTAGTGTATTATTTTTGGAATAGGTAGAGATAATCTAATCTGTACGATCTATAGTATTCACTACACACTAAGAACACAACAGCATTCTCTGTTTACTACTCCTTGCCCTGTAAGAGTTTTACATGAAACAATATTTTGGTGACACTTTCATTTCAGCTATTCAGTTGAAAATATGCATCTAGCAAATTCTTTACAAACATTTGGTGGTTTTGGCTCAAAGGATAGGGAGGTCTGGTTACTCAGTTGTGTACTTTTGCTGTGTGTGCCACTCACAGGCAAATTGGCAAACAATCCTTTATTAAATCCCTCTGCCCACTGTGACACATTTATTGTAGGTAAACTTGCAGCTGCTCTTGTATCCCCACAAAAAAATTAAAGTGAAACAAGGAAGACAGGGCGGAACAGTGCCTATTAAAAAACTTTAAGACAGACAAAAAAAAACCTTCACTTGAATACATGGAAAAGTCACAAGTTTTCCAAAAATGGGATTTTAAAAACTAACTGAGGAAAAGATGCACAGTGAATGATGGTAATCCAAGCGGCTCTGTGGGATTTAGTGAATGTCCCTATTCTGCCAAGCTTTATGAGAAAGGATCAGCTTAATGAGCTTTAAATGTTCCAACTGCAGCACTTCACCTCACTAATAAAGGTGCAATATGGTGTATTCTAAGACCTGGAACCTTATTTTGGTTTAAAGTGAAATCTCTAAAGCTGAAAAACTTCAGTAAATTGAGCTGACACTGTACTTGCAGGCATGCTAGAGCAAGCCAAGTGGAAATATACAGCAGCAAGAAAATAACAGAGACCTTTTTTTAATATCAGGCCAATTATTTGTAGCAGCTTAGCAACAACAACTATGTTTTAAAGAGTGGCAACAACACTCCACTTCCATTAAAAAAATCAGGTGTTATTCATTATTGGTCTCATAACATTTTAGCATTCTCATGACACGAAGTATAATTTGGATACATGTTGGATGATTAAATTCCCTAGAGGAGATAAAAATTATCAACAACTAGTCAATTATTTTCTGTTTCATATTGAGCAGCTACTTGGAGCACAATAATCGGCGCTGCTATTTCATTTTTTACCTTGTTGTGCCACATTCCGCCCTTTCACCTAAAAAGCAAAAGCAAAGCATTAGCCTTAGGATGGCATAGAATTCTTATCCATTGATCTCTAAACCATTGACAAAAGATTAACAAACAATTTAACATGTCAATGTGAACTGAATATCAACGGATTGATGGCCCATTATATAGTGATATTTTGCAGTAGCCTTAGAAAACAAAAGTAACAATGTAGGGAGATTAAATGTAAAATAGTGAAAATAAAAAGCCTAGAGGGAAGAAGAACTAATTCTGTCGAGCAATATCTGTTAGAGCACACTAGTCCTCTTGTAGGAGTTCAGTTGGTGTGAATAATCTAGCACTCACTCAAAAAAGAAGCAACACGTGACATTGAATTACTGATAATCAAGCTAAGAAAGATACTGGGTCAGTCAGCATGGGTCAGATCACTGTTTCTCTCTGAATGCAGGAAGAGATGAAATTAATGAAAATGAGAGTCTCTTGCTGTTAACAGTTTTTCTTAAACAGTGAATATCTTTTTACAGCTGTCAAATTAAAACTAAAAATCTAAAAATAATTTCTATTGTGTATAGAAAGTCTTTTAGATTTTATACTCAATATAAGTTTCCATGCCAAAAAAGATTATTTCCCACAAATATGTGTTTTTGGGAAGGGAGCACACCTATGAAGTGCATATAATAAAATAGGAATAAGCAAATAATAAAAAGGATACAGAACTGCACACTAGCTCTTTCAATTCAAGTGAAGCTGGTGGCATTTTATAATATAACATTTTGGCATGGAAGTAGAACTTTGTGGTCCCAAGTGCAAATGAATGAAGTTCTTGAAATAGCTCTACTAGATATTTCACTGATGGATTTCTATGCACTTTCTCCAGTAAATGGCACCCAAATAAGTCCAATTTTCTCATAAGAGATTAATTTAATAAAATTAACTACAATGCTACTTTGTTGTGTATTTCACCTATTCAATGTAGTTTTTAATTGAAGCCTTTTCATGAATATTTTAAAAGGAAATAACAGACAAATAACATTCAGTCAACATTTGACCATGAAGTACACAATCCAAAGGACTGAAAAAGTGTCGAATAACTTTGACTATTTTCTCCAACTCTTTTCTAAAGTACATCTTTCTACAGCAATTTCTGTTTCCTATCAAAGTCTTTATTTCACACATACACTGTGTCCATTAACTGCAATGAAATTTCAAAACAGTAAAGTTTGTTTTAAACAGCACTCCAATTACAATGACATAAGCATTCAAAAATTAAATTATAATTATATGTAAATTATAATTGGCCTATTTCAACTGCCAGGAGTCCACAACTATTCAGGATTTGGTAGTTCAATAATTGATGGATTATATAACTCGGCAAAACAAATGGGAAACGCACTCTGCTCATCTACAATGGTGTAAACAGAAGAAAAATAAGAACAAGGAACATTTTTATTAACAGCAATAAACCACAGGCTTCCAGTGGGGGACAATCTGCTGAACCAGAAACCAAAAATACTATAGCCTTTGTCTGCAACACCCCCATTGGAAAACATGGCTGAACAATACAGTACATGTAATGGTTACAGAATTGCATTGTTCACTCAATTGTCTTGCCTCACTTGCCTCTTGTCCCTAAGCTTGTAGTTTTGACTAATATACAGAGAATCTAATATCTAGTAGAGCGAATCTAAACAGCTAACAATCTTTTGACAACAGAAGATGCAATTGAAGCACTTGAAACACAAGTGCTGAAACTTGTAATCCTACAGGTTCCCTTGACTATAATATGTCTACAAACCATGTACAGTACATGCTGTATTACATTTATGAACATCTAATTGTAAAAATGGTACCCAGCATACAGTATCTAAAGAGCTGTCTGCGTACAACGTCACAAAAAAGAGATGTCAAAACATTCACAGCTGATGAAATGGGACAATAATTGACCATATGGGATAGTGTCTTGCTGAGCAGGATTTTTGAATCTGTGTGGCTGGACTCAGCTGGCCGAAGGCTGGCATATTATCAATTAGATTAATACCTGTTATATGAACAGCTGCTTAGTAGTGTGTATGTGTGTCCATGGGAGCTTTTGTGATTTATGGGGCGTGGCTGAGTACCGTAAGGGGCTATAGATTAATCTTAATTCTTAATACTGGGGGATGGTGCAGACAGATCACAAGTAAACTGGTCTTCACAGCCTTGAAACATATTTGCACTTCAGGCACTGGCCAACACAGGCTCTCTTCAGTAGTTTTCTCACTGACATTTAATGGCACATTTCCTTTGGCACTTCTTTAAGACACTAAAATATAAATTTTGTTCTATCTAAAATATCCTGCAAGTGCCTATGCCCCCTCTGTCCTGTTACATTCTGTTCATCAGAAAGCTTCAATGTTCTTTTTATAAATCTTTAGGACAATCGTTGAATTCCGTGTATAATTAGGTAGCTACAGCACATGCCAAGTTTACTGTAGTATACCATAAGCTTTGATCTGTAATTCATTATGCCTTACCTTCTCCAAGGGTCTGTTTAAGGAGGTCATGTTTAGCCTGGAGTTTAGTGATGAGATTACTCCCGTTTAGGTATTCTTTGAATTTCTGTAAATAAAAAGCAAGGGTGAGAAGTCTGATATGACAAATGAAAATGAAAATATCATGGTGTAAAATTGTAGAAGCGTACAAAGCATCAGCAACTCATTCTTGAAAATATACCTGCAATACAGAGAAGAATCTGTGAAGAAAATAGCTTAGCTTTACCAATTCATTCACAAAAATAAACTACTGTAAAAATTAAGCTTGTCACAATCTTAAGTTTTAAGACATTTCATTCTGATTCCCAAAATATTGTTTTACAAAACAGATGACCATGTAAAAGCTACTGTACATGACCATCAGGTACGTAAGCTTCAGGTTAGTAGTGGTATTTAATCATCCTATATTTGAATTTCATTTAAAGCTAGTTTAAGATTTTGAGTTTCACTTCCTCATTTCTCAGGAGTGGTCAACCATGGTATTGTATTTTTCAATTTAGTGTATTGTATCGATCATTTTCTAGAAAAATAAAAATAAAAATCTACTTGCAGTAAAATAGAAGACTTCCGTTTCCTGCTGGTTGGCTCTCCTTTTGGCGATATTAAGTTTACTCATGTATGTTTCGGAGGCTGCTGACTTGATGGACTCGGTGGATCTACTGTGCTGGAATGCATCTGACACATCAAAATCTTCGACAGTTAACATGTCCTGCAAGGTCTGCATTGTTGCATCCAGGGTTTTTCTCACCTGTGGAAAAAAAAAAATATTCTCTGCATGTCATCTTTAACCATCACAGGAGCTGTTTATAAATATATGTACTGTAAGTAGAGGAAATTAATGCATTTAAATTGTTATGATTCTGGCCCATTAGTGTTACGACACATGGCTATACAGTATATGACTTTTTATACACAAGCTGTTTGGTTTCAACCAGTTAATACAAAGCAGGAGTTGTACTTCGAAAACTTTGCCGATTTTAAAAGATATATTATTATTTGTATCCCATGTTAATCTTGGTTAAAATTGGAGCTAGAGGTGATAGTACTGACCCATCTATTTGATAGCTGAACTGGCCAATACATCACCTTTATACTGCATACTGCATACTGGCGACTTTGCCTTAAAAGAGATGCTCATTCCTTGGTTTAATGCAAGATGACCTGAGGTCAAACATTAGTCTAACTAACACAGCTGAAAATGAAAGCAGTGTGACAGTTATAAAGGCTGTGCATAAAAATAGCTCTAGGCTGGTTCAGGTTGCTATAAAGAGTAATGAACCACGTCACTGAAATGAAGGTGATGATCAATTATATATCACATATGATAGACAAGGGGCTGTGGGTGAGAAACAGAAGTACATACCAAGTGAATTAACTTATTTTAAAATCATTTCCAATCAGTAAGACTTAAATCATGAAACCATAATTAGAAAAAACTATTGAAATCCCTCCAGTCACATTTTATTCTCCTCTTTGGGACGATAACATTTTTTGGAATATATTAAGCATCACCCACAATGCTTAATATCATCACCCACAATAAACTGTGCCTGAAGTTGTTCACATATGCTTGTTCTTTCTCCCTGGTTTTTGGTGTTACCTCTTCATTCTCTATCTTGAGGGTAGCCAGTCTGGACTGTAGCTGATGGTATCGCATCAAGAGCTCAGTCTGAACTGGCTGCTGAGCGCTGACTTGGCACACCTGAGAAAAAAGCACCACAAAAAAGGAGGTGTAAACTTCATGAGCATTTTTCATTAGCATTTCACAGCATAGTTGTGCATGATAGATATTAAACTTTTCAAAGCTAAATCCCCAGAAACAAAACATATCTGAGTATGTCTGCACATTTATTAATCTCATACAAATGTTTTTTTAAAATCACAATCTATTAAGAAAAGGAAATATCGGCATTATCTGGAGACTGCTTGGAACATATTATCTGCAAATATGGGTTATTATGCATCACTTCCATTTTCTGACAGCACTTCATCCATAGACACAGTGATGGTGGAAGTTATGTGTAATAACTTACAGTCCCTCTACTTTGGAAGGTCTGGAGAATTGCATGGAGACTTTTCACTGTAACTGGTCTTTAAAATCTAAGGAACTGAAATGAGCAAATGCAATATAGGAACAGGTAAGGACTCTTGTATTTAACTGATCATATTTCATTGTTGGGGGGGAGGGGAGGGAGAAGATATTATATCATTAAAATTGTGCATCTGAAAATCTGAACGGTAGTTGTGTCACCTCATCTCCCATGTGAGGTTGGTACTCGAATTTCATCGGGGGGCAGAAAACCTGGTTGTGCATATCCATGATTTTGTGTTTGTCGCTGCGTGCATCCAGGTTATCCACAGCGTTCTCGATGATATCCAGTCCCTCGTGCCTGGAAGTCTCCAGGTTGTACTCCGCAGAGAGATAAGTTCTGAATGTGCGAGCCAAACTGGCATGGTAACCCAGGTCACAGCACTGTAAATAAACAGTTCCTTCATTGTTAAGCGATCTCAGTCTTCAAGACTTGGAAAGCATTGAGTGACACACAAAGTATTCAAATTGACACCTATCGTGAGTCAAGCAGTTAATTAGAAATACTCAAATTCTTTATTCCTTATGGAAGACCATCATACCACCATCACATCTTTCAACCCATGAAGTGCTCAGAGATCTTCTCTGTGATCTTCATTGTGTGAAGTGTAGAGATAAAAATACAATTTTTTGCTTTTTTCAAGGTAAGAAGAAAGAACACAAACTCCTCCTTTAACCACAATGGTACTGTAGGTACCTTAATGCAGAGTAAGTCCTAGACAGCAGGCCAAATCATACAAAGATTAATACTAAAATAAACATTCTTACTGAGATTAATACTAACAAATGAGACAGACCTCTCTTAAGTTTGCTGAAGTATGCAACCAAAACAGGTTTAACTTCTATCAACACAGATAATTCAAATTCATTGGAAGATTATGACATTAAAAAGAGTAACAGGATATTTTGTAATGATCCTTAAAAAAAATTAAGAAATCCAAAGCAAAACCACATGGAATGTGAATGTGAAAAGCGGTTAGTATTTTATTAAAGGCATACAGTCTTTAAAAAACGTTAGCATTTACTCACAATGACAGCACAAATCTATTTTTTAAATTCAATTTACAATTTCTTTTGTAATTCAATGAAAACAGAAAAAGACTTTCACAGTTAGTCTACACTAAGATTTGAATGTTGATTTCTTGATGTTTACACCAGACATAAAAGCAGTCCCAAGAAATTCTTCAATAAAATAAAAATTTCCAACTACATTCTACATTTGCAAGCCTGTTTCATACTGAAACCACTTCCTTTTTTATTTATTTCATATAACTTGTAAATATTATAACAGTATTTCCTACAAAGATCTGTGCAAATGTACACCCAGTATGCCTTTAGCCCTGTGTGGTAATTTGGGCAGAAGTGTGGAGAATTGGTTAAGTTTGAGCGTGATCAAGAAGGACAGTGCTGCTACTGTATATCTCTGATGCCAGATACTGTATCCCAATAGCTCCAGCTGTATAAATGGGAGCCAACATTTGTATGCAATTAAAAAAGAAATATAAATCACCTCGACAAAGTGTATAATAATATTCAGGATAATTTGTTCTATTTTCTTAATATAATGTTAAGAAAATGCATGTTTCTTAATACCCTAAGTCACTGTCATGCCAATTTATGAAACCACCTACATAGAAGCACAGTCACTTCATCATGTGCACATTACTGTTGACAAGCTCTGAAAAAGTATAGGTAACTCACTAATCATATACTGTATGTGGGCACATAATATCAAAGCTGAAATGGATGTGTATTGATAAGAGTATCAGAACAAAATGTGTAAAATACATTTCAATGCAAGCCAAAACATTTACAATCATCATTTATTTACTTTTAACCCCAGTTTATATTCTGTGTCATTATTATTATTTCCCAGTGTCCCCACAAGACCTCCATAGATAATAGAACTTGACTAAATCTAGAAATCGTTTCACACTCATCCTCTAGATGCTGTTGTATCTGGCTGCCTAGTTTCTAGTTAAAAAGGCTTCTTTTTTTAGTCTTCAGCATCTCCTTAAGTTCCCCACATGATAATACCTAGATGTCTTGCATGTCACAAAAATCCTGTTTTTAACAAAAGACAGTTACTCTGCAGAATACACTAAGCAGGTTGTGTGGACAACATCCAAGACAAGAATTAAAGGCATGGAATGGCGTCATGAACACAGGTGTTAATACAGTACCCCGAATTTGCACAACATGAAATGAGGCCTTCTCAAATAACTTGACAGTTCATTTTCCTGCTTTACTCCTACATATATATATTGCTATATATTTCCTTTCCAACGCATCTATATATTTGCTCTATGCATAAACCACTTAACAGAAAAAAAAATTAAGACCATGACATTACTGTGCCAGTCATGGATGTGATACTCTGCACATACTTTGCTTGGCAGATGCACTGCTGTATATAATTAGCAGTGACAGAGGTGTATGACTCTGGTTCCTCACTTTTGAATGCATTTCCCCTTAGGGATTTGTTTATCACTGAAGAAAATATTATTTCTGGGTTCATGACAAGCAAAAAAAATCTACATGAACAACAGAGGTTAGATCACATGAGCAATTATTTTAACAAACTTAAGCAATCTCATGGTTTTCCTTATCTATCAAAAGAAGAAAGATGGGTGAAAGGGAAAAAAATCCAGACATTCTCTCAGAGGTTGTTTGTGGAGAATCATGATGAACAAGATATGGCATGCAAACTGAAAGATCCATTCACTAATAAAGTTTACCCTTCAATCCTGAATGGCAGGCAGTCACCATTAGGAAATACCACATCACTAAACTTTGCTAAGTTTACAGTAAATGAGTCCAAAAGGATCATGCTGTCTCTCCAGACTGCTCTTCTTCTAGTCACTGGGTGACAGTTTTATCTACTCTACTTTTAACCATACTACTTGCCTGACAATTTGCTCACTGAGCTTGATTTTTTGGATTACTTCAGTTTTGGATATTAACTCGCCAGACACCACACTTCACAAAAGGAATGAATTAAATTGAATTGGAATGATTCTAGCCACCTCTCTCTGCTCTCATGGGTGTATGATCTCTGGCTTTTTTGATTAAGTTCCTTTCTTACTTTACTGCTACAGCTTCTTATCTGCAGGTCTCTCAGGCTTAACTCAACCTTGTTGGCTTGTGGACTCTAGCAATTATGTCTACTGGCCTCAATAACTCTCAGTTACCAGAACTCGCCTAAATCTGTTAAAAAAAGATTTTAGTGCTCAAACAAATAAGTTCCTGTTTATATTGTGAGTCTCTTTAAAACTTGGTTGCCCATGCCCATGTGCACAGCACCTGTTTTGTTAGTAGACAGCTTTTTTGCTATCTTTTGGGGCAAGACTCCTGGCACTGCTCTCCAAGCCCAGACTGTCCAATTGGAGAATGGACACCATCCAACTGGCATGTGAGGGTACTAGCCTTTTGCTTATTGGGCTCCTCTAAGTGCATGCACTAATTCATTAATTCACTATGTAGGCTTCTTTCTGTGCACTCCTTTCTGAGTTTCCCCTACTACATTCACAGCAGCTAAATTACCTCAATGTGACATATACTCTAAAACCATCAGTTGCCACAAGAGTTGCAATCCGCTGGCGACGGCTGCATTTATCACGGAACCTAGATGGTGAAGACAATCTAGTGTTTTCTTCCATTTATGGAAAAGAGTTGCACTGCAATGCTACTTAATTTATACATGTTCACAGATTAAAATTAAACTGTGGTAAAATTTATCTTTTTAGGTTATAACATTATTGCCATGGAAAAATTCTAACTCTATCACAACCCCCCCCCCAAAAAACATGCTTTATTACTTACGTCTATCATGTCAGAGACATCGTGGATGTAGTATTTTGCCACAACTGCATTGGTTGCGGCCAGATTTAACAGGTAGTCATTTCTAGCTTTTGTGCACTTCAGCTTGTTTTCAGAATACTTGGCCTGCCTCTGAAAAACAGAAGGGCAATGTAAGGTTAAAAAAAAAAATCAGACCATTCACAAATGAAACTCTCCTTATGGGGTAATCTGAAAGCATCTGTACTGGTTGTGCCTAGCTTGATACCAATATCTTGTTTTACATTACAACACACCTGCGCCCCTTGATGTGTGCAGGCTTTGGTTACAAAAGACAATTTACTTTAGTAAGTGACATTATGGTAAAATGATATGGATAAAGTAATTTACTTTTTACCATCCATTAATTCGTAGCGCTTTACAATTTATTTTAATAATGACAGCTGCCTTGTGTATTTTAGACCAAGGCTTGTCCCTAAGGACCTCTCTACTTCAGGTTTAGCTTCTCATTAGACACAAGTCACTACCACCAGGGTTTAATGGGTTCAATTAAGCAAATGGAAACTGACATAGAAGAAAGAACTGAATTTAGTGTGTAACTGCTGACTTGTTTCAGACGTCTCCTTCAAACAAATAACAAAATACGATTAGCTGTCTAAAATATACATTTCAGCAGGACATTTGCACCAAGCTTTTTGACCAGAAGAAAATGAATGTCCTTCAGGTACCCAGTTAAACTCACTCCTGACTTAAATCCAACAGAAAATCTGTAGAGTAGCAAAGGTTTGACAATTGCAGTCCATCAGCTATCTCCAACAAATGTGTAATACCTGGAGAAATTATACCAAGAAGAATGGACAAAATGACACCATTCCATTCTCCTAAGCTGATAGGAATTGCAAAACAGGGACAGTGGTAATTGCTGCCAGAAGTACTTCCTTCCAGAACTGACTTTCTGGAAGGAAAGTCTAGAACTCTTTACAGAGTTTTCTGATATATAACCTCCTTCATATGTAACAGAGCTCAGTCCGATTATTTCAGGCTTGAATACAAAAAGTTCATATGAAAAAACAATATATTATTTGCTTATCGTCACAATGTTAGATTATCGGTAGGGGATGAATATTTTTACAAGGACTGAATACATGTACTGTGATTACAAGGGTGTTCCTTGATAGATACTGGTGGGTCTTAACAAGGGCAAAACAGATAAAAGCCCGGACTTCATGTGCAAAAAAGGTTCAATTAGAAGTAATATGATTCCATTTCAGAACAAATAGATATGACAAGAGTTAATTAACATTCATAACTTCTTAATAAATTCTTAGGAACTACATACACTTACTGTATAAACTTACTATTATGTTAGAGGATATTCCTTGTAAGATACATTGATATACACAATGACATATATTGTACAGTACACTATGTCTTAGAATCACTATTGTTGTTCTTTCAAATCCCAGAATGAATCTTTTGTAAAATCACCTAAAAAGGACATTATCATAAACAAAATAATATATATTTTCTCTTAAAGACAATAACATTTCAGGAAGGTAAGCACATTGTAGTCACACAAACCTCATACTGTATGTACACTTCCAGGACAGCTTGGCAAGTTCAAGAAAAATGTCTAATTTAATAAGCTAGACATTCTCTTTCCAATTCTCTCTAACCACTGCAGTACAACCAAGTTCAAGGAAAAAAGACGGTATGCAGCATATTGACTTGGAAAAGTGAAACAGCTGCTAAGGCTCAGCTGGGAAATATTCTATTTTGATTAAGAAGTACAGTACATAAAGCAGGTTCAGATGTTCTTACCCACATTACAATCATAAATAATTTATATTAACTGATTGCTATTTGAATTGCATTGACAATAAATAAGAATTAATCCTCAAAAAAGAAATGGCAGTTTTCCAAGGTCTGTATTGGTTTGTATCCCAAGATCATTGAGTTACTGTTCAAATTATTTGACATAAGAAAAAACGTAAATACACACATATATAAATATCAAAATACAGTGGAAAGGATTCCTAGAGACAAAAAAATAAAGATGATGAAGATACACAGCACTTGGTACATATTAACTGAACGTTTATTTAAACTGAAACATTACTCCACAATAGGTTAAAACTAATTTTCAATATTGGAGCTTTATTTAAAGAACTGCTAAGCTTCTTTTATGCACAGTTAAAACACACTTTGTCAAAGTTCATCTGTCATTCAATCATGCTTGTCTTTAAGAAAAGAAAAAAATGATTGGCTTAAGACCAAAGCCACAATTGAAATCATAAAAAATACACACTCTTTGCATTTCACATAAGTATCAAGGGAAACATATAATTACTACTGCCAGCAAAAATGAATTGCTTTCTCAAATAATCAGCATCATTTAGGCTCTGTCCTGGAATTTACAGTCTCTTATCTATAAAGCACTGTCCGTGGCTTTGATATAACTGCAGTTGGAGACCATCTTTTCTCAGCATTATTATTGCGCTGTTAAATTATGCCATATCTCTTTCCAGAGCACCTCATCTCATTTTACTGCCACCGTCAAACTTTACTGATTGGAACCTTCAAGCATCACAGGTGCTATTAGATCACAACAGGAAAGGGGCACTCACAGCCCTGGATGCCTCTTACCTCCAGTCATGAACTGGAAGTGACTGAAGAAAACCAGTGCAGGGTATTCTGGGTAAGCATGACAACAGACAATTGTACTGAGCAGCAAAGAAAGAACCCATTCTTACTTCTTTAGATCATCTGCCAATTCTTGTGCCCATAAAAACCTAAAATAATAATCCATAATAATCCATTTGTATATCCATTACTGAAATTGCACTTCTTATGTTTAACAATGTGAGGATGCGATAGCTAAGAATTATTCAGACACAAGCCAACTTCCTAAAAGCCATTTTGCCTTACCTTTTCCTTCATCTTCTCGATCTTTTTGACAGAGCTGCGTCTCTGCGGCCGGTCCTCATGTCGTAGGAGGTTGACGTTTATGTCTCCTGACTTACTAAACTGTTTTTCCTCCTGCTTTTCTGCCTCCTTCAGTTTGCTTTCAGCGCTGATGCTCTCTGTGTGGTACATGTGGTATGTTTTCATTACCTGTGAGGAAATGAAATATTTATTATTTAGTGTCTAAATCTATTTATCAGAGGACTATGAGCAAAGGGCAGCAACTGAAATACAAAGTAAAAAAAAATTCTGTTATAATACAACATATGCACCAATGTTTTCCAAACTATTTAAATGATTATGGGTTTATAAGCATTTGTAACAAAGACTGAAACATATCGATAATGCACACTGTCAAACAATCTACACTTGTTTGAAACAAAAAATGTGACTAAAATAAGGTAATGCATTATTTCTTCTTCCTGGGAATACTGCATAGGCTTTTAACTGCAGTTACAGAACATTATCTCCAGAGTTTAAAATTACGTATACTGTACATCAATATTCCCATCATGGTCACAATCATGGTGCACTGCATTAATATTTATGAGTGTTCAGTATGCAGAGACAGTATGCCAGTCTCCTTAGCTTGTCTGGACACTTGCCCAGAATAAGAAGGCAGCCTTTCTCTCATTGAAATAAGGGCTCTGACCTTTCTGGGGGATCACCTCCTCCAGACCACACATGGTAAAACACAAAGCACACACTATTTGCATAGCAAAGGTGGGGTCTCAGCCAGCCACTGATGACACTGTGTCATTTCCTTTCAATATTTAACTCCACAAAAAATTATTCACAGACAAAAAACACCTTTGTCCATGCAGATGAAAAAAACAGTTTGCCTTCCTTTTAATTGTCAGCTTTTCTCCCACATCAAACTGAGCACTACAGATAATATCGAGGTCTTTACTTCATCATGTTGATTTTAAAAAATCTTTCTATGAAAGAAATGTGACTAATACATCCCATTAACGAATAATGGGTTAATACATTCATAAGGGATTTATTGACACTTTATGATTAATACATCCCTAATTTATAACATTTTGTACTAACTCCATACATATACTATAAAAATACAGATAAATGTTGAAATTATAATTGAAATCAAATTAAATAATTCATGTTTTGGCAATGACTCACAGTAGCAAAAAAGCTGAAGGGATTTTCTTGGCAACTTAATAGTTAATAATGTATAAACTGTTTGAACAATGAATGTGTGTATATAACAGTCAACATTCTTAAGATGAAATCAGAAACTCTTCTCCCCTTCACACACTTTCCATTCTCACACAATACCACTTCAGATCCTAAAAACAACAGAACAAGTTGCTCACGGAAAAGTGAGAAAACAACAGGAGGTATAAGCAAACAATATTTCCAGGAAAAAATCCAACAACATGGAAAAACTATTTTAAAAGAAAAACTCAGAATTAAAAAGCTCATTTTGCCACTTCCCTCTCTGTTTGATCACAGTTTATACAAAAGGATTTAAGGTTCACTGGTTAACTACATCAGACCTCACTTACAGTAGTGAAACCAGATGCTAATCAGATGGTCTTCTGAAACAGAAATGAACTGAATACGTAGAGACTCAGGCTTCTTTTGGATGTATTGCTGGTAATATCAGAGCTACTCTAGACAGCATGTAGCCCACAAATGGCCAAGAATATATATTTATTTAAAAAGTATTAATGTAAACAAAAAAAGTCATTTAAACATATGCAGTCAATTTAAATAGAGCTAGACATCCTATGTAACATACTGTACAAGCTAATGCACTACATAGAAGAACATACTGTAGTAGAGTTTCAGCATTATCCACTCTATTTTATTCTTGCACGTCAATTAATTTTGATCAATATTATTAATCTAATACTGATAACATCTTGATGGATTGTTTTGTATTTAATTTTATAATGTCATTTTTATGTGATGTTTTGTACAGTTTGATATTGACAATATCTCCTCTATCAAATTATCCATCTCTGATTCTGCCCTCAGTAATCTCCCCTAAAAGCTTTCAGGAGCTATTTGCGCTTCTAGTTATTGGGTCAGAGTGGCAAGGTGTTTCGGTAAAATTGCCTCCATTGATGTTTAATGCCTTGCAAAAAATATCCACTACTGCCTAATGAGGTTCTCTTTTTCTTTTAAGTGTTTACTGACAATTACTCTGACCCACAAAAGTATTCCGTTTGAAAATTCACATCTGATTAAAAATATTCTATGAAAACTGTTATACATACAGTACTTTGTAATTCAACAAAATATTACATTGAAAATAGGAAATTTAAAGGGGTGAAATACTTATATGAGGCAAAGCAACAGAAGCAATTAGAAAGCATGCCATGGTGTAAATAGGTTCATCCTATAAAGATGATTTATCCAGTATCTTCCACAAGGAGGCATAGTGATCTTTACCTAAACAGCAGCATTTAGTAATTTAATCAAAGTTCCCATTGGCGTTTACCAATCATGGCCTTCTAGTAATCCTCATCTATGAATTGGCTTCATCACTCTGTTCTCCTCTTCACTGATAGCTGATGTGTGGTGAGCATACTGTGTGCACTATGGCTGCCGACGCATCATCCAGGTGTGGCTGCACATTGGTGGTGGAGGGGAGTCTCTATTACCTGTACCGTACTTTAAGTGGAGTGTCCAGAAAAGCGCTACAGAAAGTAGCAATTATTATTACTGTGGGTCCCTGAGAGCATCTCATTAGATTTCTACCAAGAAAATATCAGGCATCACAAAAACATAGGTAGATTTAATATATACAATACAGAAACGTAAAAAAAAATAAGAATCTGATCCTAGTTTATAACAAGACTAATCGGTTAAACTTGTTACTTTAAAGTTATAAAAATGCTAGAACATCTGAAGATATACATACATCTGAAGTGTAGGACCCCCCTGATTGATGCACATCAGTCATCATGCAACTATCCGCTTAACAGTAGATCAGGCAGAGTAGTGGAAAAAATAGGAAACTTAAGGAGGCCAGATGTGAAAGCCCAAGCAAGAATTTAGCCAGAACCCTAGGTTTAACACCCATACTCTTATGAACAGTGAAATATTTAAAGAATGGCACCTCCTGTGGTACAGTAGCACCAAACAAATGCATTTATTTGGAAATTCCTCTACACAGAGAGGAGTGCCACTAAGTGACCCATCAACACCAGGAAACCTGGATTTAGTAAGTAATACCCCCAATACTGCCGGGTATAACTTTTCTTAGTTTCTGAAATTTGACCTGGTGGTACAAAGTAGTAACACGGTAAGACCATGTTTAACTTGGTAGGTCAAAGTAGTAACAAGAAGAAAAGTATTTTCTTTCGGCAATGCTGTATAATCAACCATGATACAGGAAGAAAGATGTCCTTTACACAACCCTGCTTCCTCTCAAAGGAAAAACATTGATTGTTAGAATATATACTGCATAAAAAGACTTTATGTTTGAACATTGAGTATTTAGATTTTTTTCAGGTTAAAATCAGGGCCTTTGTCTTTGTGATTACTAGACTAAAAAAAGCATGTTTTTACAATTGTAAAACAATGGTACTATTAAAGAAGAAGCTGGGTGCTATTTAGTTAATCCTTTGCTGTCAGCCTCATTCATTCTCATACTAAAAGGGTCTCCTAGCAACTTAGATGCACACTGCTAAAATGAATAGAAAAAAAAAACACCTCCAGCAAAGGACAGGAAGCAAATTTGCAAAAACAACAAGAGTAGCGGAAATGTACCTTTGCTTTGTTGCCCTCATTACTGGTCAATAATAGGTGCAGCTTTTTCACAGGAAAATAGCTTAAAGCTGTTTGATTGGCAGATCTGAGGTCAAGAGTGTTTCTTTAAAGCTCCTGTGGCAGAGAAATGTATGTTTCTATGAGGCTCTGTATGTTTTGTTTTAGGTTCAGACTTTGAGGACTGTGGTTTTAAAACTAATGTTCATGTGGTGTGTGAAGATTTACAGCTTTACCTACACAACCTTCCTTTGTCTTGAGTCAAACTTGCTATTGCAGTTTTTTTTTTTAATCATAGGTCATCATTCTTAGCACAGTACTATGCACTTTACTTATAGTGAATGTGTTCCAGTTCTTTAGTTACATTTTTTGATCTAATATGATCAATGAATGCATGGATGCTCCCAAAATGAAAACGGGCATTACAGTACATATCATTCATATCAATTTCCTGATCGCAAATCCATTTTCTTGACTGTAAAGCAAAAACAGCATTTTATCCTGTCCCAATACTATATACAATAATCCTAGGTCAATCCTGTTTTCATCAAGTTCAAGCTTTCAACGTGACACAACAATGTGCATTTTTGTAGACACTGAGAATCCTAAGGCTGAACATTGCTAGGTGTTTGAAATTAGAACTGTCCGAGCAGGTTTGCATTCAATTTAGAGAAATTCAAACAAAACCGAAAACTTAACTTAGTTATAAGACCCTGTTGCATTTGGACTGATGAATGAAATAATATATTTGTGTGTTTATTTGCAGAGCCTCCTGCTTTCTGGTATTCCATTTTTGTTTGGTATAACATATCTCCATCAACATTTACAATGGATATAAAGTCATCACTCTTCCTGTCAAAAGCAGATGTGTAAAGGGCAGCCAGAACTGAATGAGCTACAATCTTTTTTGTGGACTGTCTGTTTTCTGTCATGCTGGAGCAAACTATGCAGAACGGTATGGTCATCTGAAAAGAGGTGAAAGAAAACTACTGCATGTTTTCCTTAAATGCTTTCAGAACTTTGCAAATGTTACATTTTCTAATTGCTCCGGGACATGGATCTTTTTAAGGGCCTCAGCTATCGCACAGTAGGGAATCCTTTCACACTTCCCAAATAAAGCACAGTTAAAGTCAGAACATGAAAAGAGGCAGAAAGGAAATGAAACTATGGCTATTTTTAATTTTGTCAAATATCACAAGCTGAAGAACATCTAAGTTTTTGTATCGTAAATATATGATTAAGCATGCAGTTAAACTATCAACAAATCATCCATTAAATAAAACCAATTTCTACTGCAGTCATATCAGGTAACAGCATTAAACAAACTATAACCATGTTACAGTAGAGGTATCTACCAGGTAACTGTACTCATAAACACTCTAATGAGATAAGAGGCATTGAATCGTTTAATGTGAATGATATATTGTGACCAGGAAATGGAGCTTGATGAGGGATTCATACAATTCTATACACATTAAAAATTAACGTTTCATTTTGGCAGCTGCCGAGATTGATATTCCACAATCTAGGATGACTTTGAAAAGGATAATGAGGCTCTTTTCTATCTTGCCCACTGGGCTTTTCTTTTAAATTCAGCTAATCTGGGAGTTAATAGTATTTCTACTGTAAAATTTTAATCTATGCAACATTGCTCTATAAATCCTATACAAAAAACGCAATAATTATAGGCGAATGAAATGTAAGAAAAAATGTACAGTAGCTATATTGGTTTCTATTTTTGTATTTTGCTTATTTCATCACACTGAGCATGCATTTAAAAGATAGGTACTTCCAAGGCAGAACTGGATAGATATGTTATCATAGTTCTTAGACAATAAGTAATATTAGTGTTAAAAATGCTGATCTTTTCCAGACTCTAGCCACTGATGTAGTAAGATACACTGTACTTCTGCTTATTCAATGAATAAGTAATCCCCCCTTCAGTACTCTTGTATTAAATACAATGCTGAGGGGCCTTGGATCTACGCCAAAATGAGTACAGTATCTCCTTTGATGCAAATTTCTCCAAGAAAAAAGGAAGGGGTTTTATCTTTCACTTCATCCTGGTCAAAAGAATATCTCTGCAGAGTTTTAATGCTTATGAAGCGTATTTGCTGAACCACAAGTCTCTGATTAGCCTGTGAAAAATCTCTGAAGTGTCAGAAATCAAACAGCATTGCTCCCTCCAGCCTTCACTACACAGAACCATGCCAATGACTTATCCTCCTCTAAAAGCACTGACACTCAGTATGCGCTCGTGTCTCAGCTCAGGCAGGCGCAGATGTCTGGCACACGTACAGGTTTCAATGGGTTGAAACATCCATCTCTGTATAATGGGCCTGGTAGGAAACTTAGTGACAGCACAGGATCTATTAATATCATTTCCTCATATTTAAGTTTTTATGCAATTTAATGTGGCAGAAAACAAAAGGAAAAAATAAAATGGCAAAACAAAATGCAGAGCTGTATAGGACATTATGATTTTTGTGCAATTGGAATGCTACAGCCTGCTTTGACACAAACAACCACTCCTGTGAAGGTGGACATTGTGCAAATATCCTGTGAAAGATAATGTAAATCAAATTAATAAAAAATAAAGTAATTTAATAAAGAAAGAAATTGCACTCTCTATGATACTGTATGTACTGTATTATCCATTCAACCATCTTTAATCTTTAATCTTTAATTCAGGATCGGGGAAGAACTGGAGTCTATCCTGCTATACGCCTTGGATGGGACACAAACACATACACACACTCACACTTTTCTATTTTATTGCTCTAAGAGACCCTCTCTGCCTACTGAAACCATACTTAAGTCCACCTAACCAAACTGACACTCATCAGCCAAATTGTGATCACAGGCTTTTAGTATAAGACAACTTGAGACTCCAAACAGTTATAGGCAATCAAAAGACAAAATGAATTTACTCACCGTGTAGAGCTCATTTGTGACTTTAAATAGCTCCTCGTGCATCTGCAAGCCAATGTCTTTGCTCTGAAAAAGTTAAAAACACAACTGAGTCAAATTCCATCATGCTAGTTTAAAGAACCTCAACTTCACTGGCAAATACAGAAGCATAGACCAGTATGTAAGAGAAACAGGTATTCTACATATAAGAAAGCAGCTTAGACTCCCACCCCCAACAAAAAAACCTTTTCTGTCACTTGAGTAACAAAGTCTGTCTTTGTATTAAAAAAAGAATCCAGAAGAAGTAATCAGAAAGATATAACCCATAAGTGGCAATACAAGACCTGCTACCTTAAAATTAAAACTTTTTTCCACAATGAGGATGGACTGTATGTAGAGGCATAACCTGAACAAAAAATATCTAGACTTTGAAAATACAATTGTACCCTTGTCCACTGAATGTCACAATATCTCAGATTTAAATGAACAAAACTCCAGCCAATAATAGTCAAGAGGCCAATCAAGAGAAAGGATGGAGCTGTGATACAGGTACTGTCAACATATTGTGCTACAATGTACAACTTATAAACCTTCAGGTATTTAGTTTGGCTTATACAACAACATAAAAAAGCAAAGAACCTTAGCATTACAAAAATCACTGCATAAACATATAGACATGAAACTTGACTGATATTTAATCTAATTCACTGACCACATAAAATGACCCTAGGACTTCCGATGAACATTTCAAATAATATCAAATTCAAATTATGACAATAATAATTCAAAATTCCAGTCAAATCCACTTAATACTGCTACTTGCTTATTTGTATCTGTTGAAAGTGCCCCAAGGTCAGCAGAAACATTCTTGATTCTAACACTTGTGCCATTTAAAGTCATTTAAACTGTTAATCTTTCACTAACATTTTGTGTCTGGCCTTACTTGGTCTTGAAAACCTGAAGACACACAATAATTTCTGGTATAACACGATTATTAAAACAAATTAAGCCTAATTTGTATGCCAATAAAGTGCTGTACTGATTTCAGATGAAAATGTAAAAAGCTTTTAAGTAAAGAGATGCAACATTAGCCACAAAGGCTGCTGTGGAATTATGGCTGACAATCTCTTCAGGCATCCATCAATGATTTCAAAGATTGCTACAAAATGATATGCAATTTGATGTTCCTATCACAATTCTTATGTTCCCTCCACTACTTAAAGAATGCATACAGGAAAATATCAGTATTTAGAAGAAGCACTACTGAACTGCTTTAAATTCTTGAGTGGCCAAAACATATCTATTAGCTGGCTGCTTTTTGCTGAAAAGCCAGATGATTTTGCCAAGAACAAGAACTCTCAGACTTCTCTTGTTAAAGTGTTTCTTTGGAACACTTTAAAAAGAGAGACAGCAGTAAGATCAAAGTAGCAGCTGGTGAGTCTGCATCTGTTTTTGAGGATGATGTCTCTGAATTTTATACAAGATTGCCTTTACTACTAGATGGGTACTATGCAGACAACACGTATAATACTGGATGAGACAGACCTTCTGTACAAAGCTCTTCCGGACAAGACACTTTGCTTATGAGATGTAATTTTCCATGCAGGAAAATGGAAAGGAATAAATTGCTATTACAGTATGGACAAACATTTCTGGGTCTAACAAGTTTCAAGAAATCTTGGTTGACAAATCCACATTTTCAAGATAGGTTTTTAGCCTTGAAGTTAGTGGTTAACTTTTTGATAAAGTAAAACCCCCTTTGTGTCACACTTTTTGCTCCCTCCACTTAAAGGACCATTAAGGAGGTTTAACTGTATGAAGTGGATCCTTCTATATAAAAGGAAAATTACTAATGATGTCTTTTAATCATGAATCTGTGACAGTGGGCTGCCAATTAGCTGCTATTTTAAAATATTAAAAATGTATAAGCCTCTTTGGGATTGTTTTACTGGAACACCGAGCATCCCTGAAGATCAACTTGTTCATTAAGATTATCTCTGTAAAGGAACAGAGCAACAATACTCTATGAAGGTCTATAATAGCTTCAAACCCATGACCTCAAGTCTGTAGAGCCCTTATCTGAAATATATTAGCCAATAATGCTAATACTGTACTTTAGCCAAGGAAAAGTAAAAAGAAAAAGCAGGCCATTTTGGACAGTAAACAAAAATACTCATGTAGATTGCTGTGGCTTCATGGGTAGGAAAGGCTAATTTAATGACCCTTGACTAGAATCAGAATCTAATTTATTGTCCACAAACAGTGAAAAAGTTTCTTTGGCCTCACTTCAACAATAATAAAAACATTAAACAGAAACTAAACAAAACATTCTGTAGCTTTTACAGATTTATACAACTAATGCATTATAATTAGTAAAACAATACAGTACAAATATGTAAGCATAAACTGCATGCATCTATACGCTGTCAATGCAATGCTCTAAAGGGGCTCACACATCAGAGTTTAGAAGAGTAGTGGCACTCAGAATGAACGACTTCTTAAAAATGTTTTTTGTAACCATTGGTGCTCTGCAACATCATCCAGATGTATATTTTTCAAATTGGGAGTGTAGTGGATGTGAGTCGTCATTTACTATTAACACTGCTTTCCTGTAAACACTCCTAGTACAGATTTGGTTCAGCTGGTTCCGTTTCTGAACAATAATTTTGCTGCCTATGTTTATAATCCTTGAGAGCTTGTCTCTATCCCTGACACCAAGATTCCCATACCAAGTAGAGATGTGAAAAGAGAGCACATTCTCCCCCAGACTTGTGTAAGCCAGCTCTAGGATGTGTTTGCTTACATCAAAGCTCCTCAACCTTCTTGAGAGAAATAATCTCAACACAGCCTTTTTAAAACCATACTTTGTGTTGTCTGAGAAGTTTAATTTGTTATTAATGTATCTACCCAGATGTTTTAAACAAGGAACAAGCTCCACAAGCTGTCTATTTTTATTTATAGTGTAGGTTGAAGTGTGGCTGGCTCAAGTCTGCTTGCATGTAGCACTAACTCTTGTTTTCTTGGCATTTATTTAAAGTTCTATATTGTGAAATGCACATGTGGCTTTCATAGTCCACAGCATTTAGTGGTTTCAGAGTATACACAACATATTTTTGTTTTTCAAAAAAATAGATGTTTTCTCTTTCTGCCATTGCAAGCAAGCATATTCAGGAACAATTTTAAAGCAGTTAAAATGTAACCACCATGCCTAAAAAGACTGTTCTGTGCTAAAAACAAGTTGTAAAGTGTTGCAGAAAGTCACATCAAACATAGACGATGAATGAAAAGGTGTCTATTACTGAATGATCAACAAAGAAAAGTGTCACAAAGTAGACTGAATTGGTAACATGGACAATAAAGTACTGTACAAAGCTGTTTTGCATTAATAATGTGGGCTATAGCTAGACTTACTCTGTCAAATTATCAATCAACAGAAACTGATTCTGTCTAAAAAATACTGTTTTTAAATTTCTATTATCTGTTCAAGGACACAAGAACAGCTGGTGTTAATGCTTAGCTGCAGTAAATGACCCATTTACATTCTTTGCATTTGACAAAGACCTGCTTAATAGTGCAGTAGATGTTGCTCTAAATTAATGACCTTCCCAATTGAAAAAGTGAGGACTTTAAAAAGTTCAAATGTATCAACTATTAGTTTTTCATCTCCTACATCCCAATCTAGTTCTAAACTTAAAAGTTGGATTCTTTAAAGTTGGCAAATTCTTACATCCAGATTAATAAGTGGCAAACCTTTTATGTTAAGTTTTGGTTTCTGATAAAATGAATGGAATGAAGACAGAAGTTAATCTAGCCCTCAGTGTATCACTCTAATTACTGGAGAATTTTAGCTACATACAGATCTAGCCATTCAACATACTGCATGTTTTTCTAAATAGGACAATAGTATCCTGAAGTACCTTGTAAAAATGCAAGGTGGAGCTAATAAAGCTTAACGTCTCATGTACAGCATTTGAGCTGTCGCCAGAAAATGTCCGGTTTCCAATCAAAGTCACTGCTGAGGGACAATCTTTTTCCAATTAAGAATTTAAGTTGTATACTTTTTAGACTTTTAATCATTTTAAACTGTGTATTACAGCATGTTAACCATTAAACATTAAAAAGTCAGTACATTTTATAAAAGCAAGATTGTTCAATTGGACAAAAGTACACAACCTTCCACCTCCATCATAAATAATTTAATTATGCATAAATATTTTATGCATCAGTCTTTAACTTGGTAACTTACAGTAGGTTCTGGTTTTAACGTGCTTGTTCTCACATTATTAGGCTTATATTCTGTATTTCATAAAAAGTTATAACGTTTTATACTTTTCTAAGAATATGTGGTAAGAACACTACATGCTGTTATTGTAAAAAGATAAATGTTGTAGTGATTTAACATCACTTGATATATTAATATGGAATTGTGAAACTAAGCAGCTAAAGTATCACAAGTGGACATTTTAGAAACATTTTGACATTCGTTTCTTTTTTAAAAAAAACTTCTACTGTCCTTGTAGTGGTAATGAGCACTGTAATGTTGCACCCAAGCGGTTCAAAGCCCGATCAGAACATTACTTTCGGTTTGTTTCTCATATAGCCCAATGCATAAAAATAATCCACTATTATAGCTCATTGTGAACATGATGTGTCCCTTTCAGGTTTACATCCGAATGGAGAAAAGCTATATTTTATCTCAATCCAAATGTCAGCAGCCAGTAATCAGCCAACAATTTAACTTGGAATAAAAAAAAAAGTTTAAACTGTACTATATAGTACACCACCTGGAACTGAACCCGGTCCATCAGCGTCGTTTAACAGGGTCTAAGGATTTCTTCACGGAAATCTTTTAATTAAAAGAGGGAGGGGGAAGGCTTTTTTTTTTTTTTACAATTGCCAGTAATCGGGGAACAGCTTATCAACAAAATGGGCAAAACGATTTTTTTAATGGAGTCGTGCAACTAAGCAGCTAAAATATCACAAGAGGACATTTTGGAAACATTTGATGTTCATTTTAAAAAATATATATATTGGTAGTGGTAATAGTCAATGGACAGTCATGTAGTGTGCTGCACCCAGGCAGTTCAAAGCCCGATCAGAGAACTGCTTTGTTTCTTACACAGCCGAATATATAAAAATAGTCCACCACTATAGCTTGTTGTTGGCCACGGTGTGAGTGTGTGTATCTGGATGAACTATTACAAGTGATGGTTTCGTGATTTAGGAATTCTTCACAGAATTCTTTAAGTTAAAGGAGGGAAAAGGGTTATACTTACACATTGTGTATCGCCTCTTCTTATATTTGTAAAAACATTCCAATTTAAATGCAAAACAGAATATATTATTAATGATATTGTAACGAATTCGGGTTCTTGGGGTTGTGCTCTCGCTGCTCCTGAACTGGTTCATCCTTCACCAAATAGCCTCGAACCCGGGTCTCCTGCATCGCTAAACAGTGGTTTTGCCGGCTGAGCTACAGAAGACCTTCTTTAGCCCAGGCAGCCAACATCCCTATTATGCTCAGGGGAGGAGTGGGTTGTACTGTCACTGCGCTGCACCCAGCTTGTATCATCTGTATGCTTGCTGTTTGTTACAATATTAATAATGAATGACCATGGATGACCTGTAAACTGAAGAGTTATAGAAGGCACGTTGACTCTTGTCTTTTCAGCTTGGACTGTAAGCTTTACAGCGATCCTTTTGGCTATATATTTTTACATAGCAGGATGAGTAAAAATAGATCGGATTAATAACTGGAATAAGAAAAGATATTTTACACATACTTTGAAACCATACGGCCTTGGAACAGCGGGAGGGGAGACCCGGCTGGGAGGGAGGGGGTGAACTCTCTTCGCTACAATACTATAATGAGTCCCTGAGGCATATCGTTTAAATTTCGGAATTCTAAAAAATAAACCTTTGTTGAGTTTGCACGAGAGACAAAAGGTACCCTTTGAGAAGTCGTGTAACTGCTAGTGAAGTAGCTGATTTTGACAAAGCTAATTTTGCTTGAAGAATTTAAAATCTGTCTGTACTATAGTTTTATTTAACTGAGCAGAAAGTCACCTTGCTCTTACAAGAGGCTCTGTTAAGCAGAGTTTGTGTTAACACACCACACCCTTTTGAATGAGTTTTAATTTGTCCAGTGGGGTTGGGCAGAGCAATGGAGAGTGAAATAAATGACCACCAGCACTTTTCCTTCCCCCCTGGTGCGAGGTGGTAATGCGGAAAACGTTTTTTTTTATTTTACTGGAAGTGTGAACATTGAGTGAGCACTGGGGCGTACAGTGAGATTACCGAGATGGATAATTTTAGTAAATATGTTGACAAATATCTGAATTTTTGCTTTCATGAGGCAAGATAAAATTGTATCCAGCTGTCAATCAGCTACGTGACCTTGCCCCTGTGAAATTTGTGGGAAAGAAGTTAAGTGGGCAGCACTACTCATAGTGTAGTGCCCATAGAGTGTTAGTTTTAATACAATTTACATTCAGTTTGCTTGTGCGTGTTAGCTGGTGGGAAAACGTTTAAGGTGAAAATTCTTCCACAAAGAGTGTACCTTTAAAGCGGAGAAGACGGCACCAAACTTTTTTGGCTCTGTATGTCGTTCAAGCCATTCCTCTTTGGCACTTTAGCCATAGAGGTGGGAAGATGCCTCCCCCCTCCCCTTTCCCTCTGACTGCCTGACCTGTCCCCATTTTTAACCATTCTGTGTCCGAATCGCAGTGGGTGGGAGAGAGTAGGGAGAGACAGAAAAAAAGTGTATCCTGGTTCAATTTTAAATTATATTTTAGCTTAATTTTTTATTTTATAGGTTTGTATTTTACTTTTTTTGGTAGTCAGATTTAACATATGTTTGAACACAGTCTAGCAAATTAATGTTTTTACAAGATGTGGAAGTGCAACAATTTATCACAGTGTGAATTTTAATACTAATTATTGATTACTAATAGTTTATGCACCTGACACCTGACTTTATTTAGATGTATATAAAATATTGCACTGTGACATAACATTCAGGAATACAACCAAAAATAGTCTGTACAATCAAAAATAGTATTTTCTAAAATTTTCTAAAAAATTAAAAAACGATTAAAATGTATAATCTTTCCATGTGTAATGTCATTGGAAAGTACAATAAGCCTCTGCTTTGTTTAACGATGGCTTTAAATTCAATTATTACGTTTTAAAGGCAGATACATAAACACTGCAAGCTGCGGAACGGTCTCCTTGCAGTCTCTTCTCTGACTGAGCTCAGTGGACGGTGCTCTATTTTCTCAGTCACCTGCTAATTTGGTTCACACCACGGGAAGACAGGAGAATGTGACTATACTGTATCTATGCGAAATGCATGTTACGTTTACAAAATTAAAGTGTTTAAAATGTTAATTAAAAAGAAAATAAACTTACAGCTTACTCAAAGATTCTAAGATGATCACAAAGAATATTTTTTTTTGTGGATTTCATGTTTTTAACTAAACCCGTTTTTTAAAGGGTTTTAAAATGTCTATTTTAGGCGCACACGTCATTTTTTCTTATTTAGGATTTTCTTTCAAATTAAAAGAATCAGTTGCCCATCATGCCACACAATATTATGTTACATTTTTATGTTTTTGAGAGACTTCAGAAGGCTTCAACTGATGCATACATAATATAGCATAATGCCTTCTCGCGTTATGAAGTCACTTGCACCTGGGATCTGCTTTATTCAAACTAAGGTTTCTAAAAATGCAACCAGGTACTAGATATTGTTTAAATAAAAGCTGTGAAATTCTTCACAAATCGCGATCTTTAAACCTGTACTGTAGGTTGCAGGCTCTGTGTTATTTGTTCACAAGGTTATTGACAACTGAAACATTGTGTCTCATAAATAGGCATTTTAATAAGCAAAGGTTATGAAAACCAAAGAAAAAAAATCACTCTGAAAAAGATACAAGGAGCTTGAAATTATTATTATTAAAATAATACTGTTAATAATGACAAGACATATTATGTTTTCTGTGGCATATTTTTTACCGCAGTTATTCTCGATTCTAATTACATGTTTACAAAGAAAGTGGATTAAAGTAATACTACCAGCTATATAAATACATATATTTAGATCCTTGAATTAATATCATTATTAATTTCTTTAGATAAGCGATTCCATATTTTATTCCCTATTTAGCAGATTCCAAAAAGTATGAGTTTTTTTACTGTGCAAATATTATAATATAAAATGAGCGCAAATATTCATAGAAAAGGTTAAAACATGGAAAACAGAGGGAGTTTCAGAAATTAAACAGAGTCCTGGAACACCCTGTCTCAAAAACAGACATTTAATAAATTGAAGGTTGTGAAAACAGTGACAAATCTCTCCGAACAAAATACAATTTTAAAATACAAGCAGTTTGAAATTATTAGTTATTAATAAATCACTTAACTTTCAACATGTTATGATATTTAGAAATACCAACAAATTAATTATAGTGTCGATAATATTTACTATTTTAGTTTTTCAAATAAATGTTTATTTGTTAAAAGAAACCTCATGCCAAGAGCTGGGTTGGAACCCCCAACCTCCATTATGCGAGTCACACGCCAAAGGCATTACACCAACATGCCACTTGACAATGACCACTGGAAAATGTTTCCAAGTAATCGCAGTTGAATTGATGTCAATTGAGTTAAATTGATGCAGATGTTTACATAGAAAGTGTACTACGGTAATAATTTGAACTATATGAATATAATTATATCGTTATTAATTTCTTTAGACACATTATTCCATATTATATTCCCTATTAATCAAATTCTAAAAAGTATGTGTTTTTGTACTGTGATAACAAGCGAAAGTATTCATAGAAAAGGTTAAAACACTATAACTTTTTATTAAGTATATAAACTTAATATAGTCATAAGGTACACTTAAAAAACTTTCCAAAATAACCACAATATGTAATGGAATGAAAGACTTTCATGCTTAAAATGCTTATGAAGAAAGTGGAAGACTGGTGTGTATTTTTTAAACTACCAATACAAGCCACATACAGAGTATATAATATGTTTATATTCCTAAATTAATATTGTTTATGACAATTAGACATGTTATGCTCCTCTTATTTTTATGCTCAGCTACCACAATTTCCCTTTAGTTGTAAAATTCCATATTAATATTCAATATGTACTTACTGCATGGTTTGTCAACAGCATTTACAGGAGTCTGGTACAGAGTCAGTTGAGAAAATGCATTTCTCTTCACAAAGTCTTCTACTAGCTCATTACTTTGAATTGTGTTTTCCATTGGGGAAGTAAACAACAATTATTAATTATTAAGTAAACAACAATTATTAAGCTATGTGATTACAAAATAACTCTTAAAACTAACATATTGATTTTGTACATTTGTTATGAAGGATAATATATGAATGTCAGTGTCTTTTTTTCAGGGCACAACAGGCAGAGTAAAAGGTCAGAAGTAGGAAGGTATGTGCAAATAATGTGAAGGAAAGGGTAAAAATGTCATTTTCACTACTCACTAGCACCTGTGCTCTGATACTGAGCAAAGATCCTGAAATTGGCTAGAACTGGAAGTATGCACAGTATGCACATTAATGTATAAATGCACATCAATGAAAAACAAAACAGTAAAAAACAATAAACAATAAGTTTTGTATTATATCACACAATAACAACAACTTAAACGTACATTCTATATTAAAATCAAGTAGAAATTAGGTTTAATTTTGAAAAATGATTTAAGCAATAAAAATATAACAGTAACACTGCACATTTTTTAGGTGGTTGAAGGATATACTGAATTATTCTAAAGATAACAGAATCTTTTCCCCACTCCTAAATCAATGATTCTTAAAGTTTCTATAAATATACAGTACATATGCATCATCTTTCAGCTCAGCAGGTATTGGATCCTTGTGTTACTCTGAATTTATTTTGGTTGTCTGAAAGAGAACCCTTTCAGTTAGGCCTCTGTCTAACTAGCTGCTCATCCAAGGAACCAGAGTTAATTATTTCTGTAAATTATGTCAGTACATAAATCACTGTAGACTTTAATATTATTTGATCAATAGGGAGAACAGCAGTCCTCTGCAGTCAGCACCAGGCAAGCTTTTTATCAATCGAAATGAATCACTAAAAGGTTACTGAAGTTGAATAGGATAGTGCAGCACCTGTACAGTTTATAAAGTACCATCATTTATTGAAACCAAACACTGAATGTAAAAGAAAAAAAAAATTGTTAAACTCCTTTTGAAAAGCATGTCAAAATTTGTTTAATCTAGAAAGATACTTCATGTAGATAAACATGCAAATTATATTTCTGAGCTAATTTCAAAGCTTAAAATCTCAAAAAATCTTAGAAAAAGGCCCCCTCAATCACATCAAATTGCATTCATTTTTTTGCTGGTTTAGCATATACTGGGCATAAATATTTTTCACCCTTAACAGAGGTTTCAAGTTACACTCTCAGTGATCTTTTCAATTTACACCATCAATCTGCAGTTAAATCAATCCATAACCTATTTCATTTATGCCCAGTGGAACGTCTGACGCTTAAAAAAATGGAAAGACTCGAGACTATTTCTTCCTTAGTTTCTGCTCCATCAAACCCAATACGAGAAGGAGCATTTTTCGTATATAGAGGCCCAACAAAAGTGGTGATCAGCATTCTGCGCCAGGCACTGAGCCGCTCCCTATGGAACAGAAGCCTGTGATTCACTCAGGCTCTCCTGCTCCATCTTGCTCTCCAGAGACTGCGAACATACAGCTGGAGGACAAATGCTGCAAAACACTCCCAGCAGGCTCTCTCTCCTGTTCCTCTCTGGGTCTGTATGCCTCAAACTCCTAACAAGCGTGTCAATTTACGCTATTTATCCAAATATCAAATTGCATTTGACAGATTGCACGACGAGAAAATCGTGTTGTGGAAAATTCTTGGCAGCCAAAGATGGCAATCAGTATGCATCGCTGAAGCTGTTGTCATTTTTTACATTACGGGGTGTCTACTATAATGGCATAAAAGGAAACGATGGGAGGGCAATTTTCTGTTCCTTTAACAAATTTACTGAGTTCCAGGATATGACATTTCCGCCTTTGTTTGTAATGCGACAGTGCTACAAAACTACTGTACATATACCAGTTATTTATCAGAAACAAAGGTTATTTAACCAAAGTATTCCAGCAGAATTTACCATCAGCTGAAGAACAAGTGACCTATTCTAAAGTTATTTTATATTTGTGAAGTGAAAATTTTGACTTTTTTAGTGAATGAAAGACATAAACCTACACCAAACTAAAAACCACTGGCAAACAGATCTTCAACAGCTGTGACAATACACAATAATATAAAATTATGTAGTCATTTTACTTTTTTCATTTTATCAATTAAAATCAAATGAAAGAAAATGTTAACTACAGAAGATGTTTCAAAAGGCTACAAAGCCCTTTATCTTAAAACAATATCAACACTAACTTCTCCTTTTCCTTATCTGTATTATTACCCTACACCACGTGTTTATTTCGACTCATTCTGAAGCTCAGTTTTAATTGTTAAAAGCAAAAACATTGCAAAACCAAGAGAAGAAACATACAGGTTTGCCATTTAAATTGCTTCAGCAATAAAGCAGCCTTTAAATATGTATTTGCAACTATATCCTTTCATAAACCATGACATTTCAACATTTGCACAATGCACAATTTGAAAACACTTCTATGCCTCTTTCTATGGGTATCCATAAGAATGTCATTTTAGTCTAGTATATTGAAAAGTGCAGCATGTATACCACATACTGTATAATGTATATTGTATTTATCAAAAATATTTAACCAGAGATTTAGAAGTCATATTTATTTTGTCTTGCTGTTTATTCCACCAAAGTATTTTATTTAGAAGCTCTTGGGAAGAAAAGACAAAATCTGTGCCAACAGAAACTGAACCTTTTTAAGTGTGGAACAGAGAAGATTATGAGGGAGCCTAGGGTCCAGATGGAACTATTAAAAAAAGACAACAGGTCCACTTAGGCCCACACTATCTGTGTGAAGACTATCTCCTTTATAATTCACAAATTCAGAAACTAGGTTTTTTTTCTCCTAAACAGGAGTGATTGGAATAGTACAGAAAATCTGTGGCTAATTAAAAAAAACACTGCATGCAAAATTAAACACTCAGATAACTTACTAGTAAGAGCATAAAGACAGCTAATAATTCCAGATTATCTATTGCAGACTACTGTAACAGACATCCCAGATAGCTCAGATACAGTAATTCAAGACAGATCACAAATATGAAGTTAAACTAGCTAGTGGCTACACTTCTTTACACAAAGTAAATAAGCAAACATGAGTGGGGTGATGTGCATATACTGTAGAGCAAACCGCTCATTAGACTTTTTCATATTTAATGCCCCAAGCACTAAGAAATCAGCTATCAGCATTAGGCGGCTAAGCAACAAGATGTATCCAAAAGGTATTCAGGAGTCTGAATGACCTCAAAATTGTAGGAGTGTTGCTTTGAGTAAGCATTTGCTAAACCAAGGCTTCATGTCTGATTTGTGTAATACTGCTGTAAGTACTGTGAGCACATTCCTTTTCTACTACAGGAAGAGGGTATGCGCTCTTGTACTATAACACACGGTAAGTGGGAAGAGAGAAAATGTCAGGAGTCCCCTGCAGAAAACATAACTGCTGTAACTTCAAACACAGAAGAATGTTTTGGTAAGACCTCAGACATCTCTGCAATGCACTTGCTTTGCTTTCTTCCTGGCTGCAGAGTGGGGAAGCCGAATGAATATCACTGTATTGGAATACAAAACTTCCCAAGGAGATTAATAGTGACATAGTTGTTTTCATTGTTCTGCTCTAGGTGTGAAGAGCCAAAATATTTCAAATTAACACATAGTACTCGTCTTTTCTTCCTTACTAAGTCCATGACATCTCCAAAAAACAAGTTAATCTGTCTAAATTTACTTTATGTGGCACATAGGAAAAGAACAAATGAAAATATACAAATAATTAAACTGACCTTTTTGAACAACCTGATTACATCCTCGCTGATCTGAGACAGCCGAACGATCACATTGTTCATATAGATGTCATTGAGAGTGGCATGATCCCGGCTCTCTCGCCTTGTCTGATTGAGGACCAAGTACCAGCAGTTCACTGGGGACAAGAGGTGCTGGTCCTTCCTGCAACAGAGCAAAAGTTCACAGCAATCAAAACTTCAGACAAGACAAATACAGAGTGCATATACACGTGATGTTAAAAAAAAAGCCGAGATATATTTCTGAACAGTGCTTTTTCACAACAAGAACATGCCAAATGTGGACAAGATAACAGCTCTACATGCCTACACACCATCCGGGTGGAGTTCACTGCACATAACAAGCACAATTTTGACTCAAACTCTGCTTTACAAAACAAGGTCAGGTTTAAAGACATTGTGCAGTCAGTGGTATGTGATTATTGATTAAGGTTTCAGTTTTAGGCTTCAGAAGAATCTCATCGCAGAACAACTGTTTTCCAGATTTGGAAGGGTCTGGGATTGTACTGTATAATTGCTCCTCGCATTCAAACTTTGTCTTTGCCACCTGAATGTCATGCCAAAATATATGTTTCTCTTATCTGTACCCCCATCCATTCTTCTACTCCCTCAGCCTTACTGCTCAGTGGGGGAGTGAACCACCTACAGCATTGAGGACTGCTCAGTCCCCAGTCACCTTCTGGTGCCTCCTCAAGATGCATCTGTTAAACTGGCACCTGTGATCTCTTAGCTCTCATCTGCATCCTTCAGCAGCTCTTACGTTACGCTGTACTCAATTTAATTCTCAATTTGGTAATGTTACACACTTGTTGCACTAATTCTCTGGAAATGTGGAACACAAACCAATAGGGGGTCTACATTACTAGCTTGTATCTGCACTACACGTGCCTGCTTGCTATGTCAGGATACTAGCAACCTAATTTACGGATTTTGTCTTTGTTTAGCACTATGTACTACATCACATATACTAGTCTATACTAGAATTATTGTACTTGCTCTTGCATGGAATAATATCCGTTTGGTTCTTTGCATCTGCATTTACAAGTTTAATGTCAGAGTTTGTAAAGGTGATAAATCCCCCTAGATAAGGTTGCCTGGAAAATAAAACAAATATGAATCAATACTTTCCTATGAAAAAACTATGCAGTTTTCAAATTAAATGACTTTTAGAGGAAAAAATGTTAGTGAATGCAATTATTTCAAAAAAGGAAGAACAGAATAAAATAATTCCTTCTGCTGTTTTAAGAAATGTCAAACATTTAAAATCAATTTAATATCTAACAGACCCAGACAGCTAAGCTCATTTACCCTTGTCTGCAATTCATTTAACTATCTCTACATAAAAATGCAAAGCCCAAAACAGAAAATATCAATAACATTCAAGGCTTGAACAAAAGCATTATTTCATCTTCTGTTTATCGGGTTCTAGGCTATTTCCGTTTTATAAAAGCAGTTATTCATATATTTTGTGCAACAGAGGCATATCTGTGGTCTGTAAAAGCCATAAACATCTAGTGGAGAGAGATAAACTCTTGAACTGACTCTCTATTTCTTTAGATTTCTTGAAAAAGGGAAACAGAGTAGTATTTTACTAATGTTTTTCAAGAGAAACCACACCTAAACCTATAAATTAAAAAAGGGCCTTAAAAGCCCTGACATTAATTAAGATTCTATTAAAAAATTAAGTTAACATTAAATTTAAGATTAAGATTAGCATGTGACTGACAAAACAACAGATTCAAAAGCTACAAATTAGTTATTGTTTCATGGAATTAGATTATGTTGTAGACATGACATGAAAATAAATATACCACTATCTTACAACCAGTTTTCTTAAATGTAAATTCAAAAGACCCATGTTGATGAATGGAAGCAAATATTAGTGTCCTTCTAAAATACATTACTGAAAAACAACTTCACTATGAAGATACATTTTCCCTTAATTATCTTTGTACATTCCAGGTGAGTAAGAAAAGTGCAAGATCGAAATTCTGAATTTACTAAAACACTGTCTTATCTCTTCTCTCATTTAGTCAAAACTCAAAGATGCATAGATGAAACCTTGGCAGCAGCATCAAGCCAGTTTCAATTAGCAATCTTCCCACTGGTATAGATGAGCTTAGTAAATTTTAAATAAACCCTAGAGAGCTATTACTCTGAAAAAATACGTAAAAAAAATTATCTAAATCTTTTTTAAGGAAGAGCACATTTTAAATTTTTAACTTCTTTGGGATTTTTCTTTCATTAAAACGTCCAAAATGTGATTTGAACTTTTCCATCCCAGATCTCTTCTGGTTAGATAATGGCTTTAAAATGTCAGATGAGCAGCATAATAATGGATTTTGCTTGCCATTATACAAAGTATTGTACCTTTAACACTAATGTATGTTCCGAAGAACACAAAGAAAGCAAACAGACCTCTTACAGCTCAGGAATGCTTACATTCCCAAGTAATTAAGCATCTTACTTAATAAAATAATATTTTTTGCATTCCACACTTATCAAGGTATCACCTACATTCAGCTTACTCTGATAGAAACAAAGCCATCAAATTACTTACTTTATTCTTTTGAAATTCAATATTGATTTGTACATAAAATGGTTTTCTTGCGGCTACAAAGCTATTTTAAGCAACTACAATACAAAGTGATAAATAAGATTTGACTAACAAGGTATACATATTAGGACTACACAAAATCAAACAACTCCCTGTGAATCTACACTACTCTCCCATCAACTACAGGTAGATTCATGCACTTGTATTTTACATTTTTAGATCTGTATACTTCTGTATTCTTTATACCCTAATGCTAGCCTATATCAAGCAATATCTTAATAGACCTATTTTCTATTTTTAATTACAAATAATGTGGAAGCTGCCTGTGACAATAATCATAAAAATAATAATAATTATCACATCTGCTCTGAGCAATTTATTTATATATATTTTAAAGTAATTCATACAATACTAATCTATATGGTTTTACTGGTTTAGCTTTTTTATTTTAAAGCTAAACTGAAAACTTTTATCCTTTTATGTGAATTTATAAAAGGACCAGTAAAATAACACTAGTATACTTATTAACAAGATATCTAGCACATAAGGTTAGCTACTCCTATATCTCCATGGAGGCATTCAAGGTTTAGAAGCCATCATTCTTTCACAATACAGTATACAGTGTAGTAAAAAGCCCATACTCAAATGAGATGCTTGCTGCCCTCTTTGTGTTATTCACTATGTGCTTCTGTGAGTTTATAACCTCAGAGGAAAATGGCATTAGAGAACAATGACTCCTCTGAAACAACAGGATGTTGCAGTGTAAAAAATATCTCATAATATAAATCTACCTTTCTGAATATCCCTGAACTGTTTGCTAAAAACTGTAAAATAACCATTTTGAAATTACTTAATATCCCCAAGCTGCAATCATATGATTTTCACTTTCTGTGGACACATAATACCAACTTTAATACCAATTTTGCTGTTAGCTGGAAGTCAAATAACCAAATAAAAATGTCTCAGAACAGAAGTGCTGTGTACATATAGAGCAATCAAGAAAGAAGTTACACACTTCCTGGGATGCACTGAAACCCAGAAAGAAGCTGCCATTCAAGATATTTTGAGCTTTCGTAATGTACTGTATTTCACATGTACATGTATTTGATTGCAACAAATGTAATATTAATCTATTCGGCTTCCTCAAGAAGCATGCATTTACCAAATGTGTGAGCAAATGAGTGCAAATCCCGAGAAACCTAGGGCGTTCTTTGATTCATCTTGACAGCCAAAGTCTCCCGAATTTCTTTGAACCCACGAGTAAAGAGGATGGCATCAATAATCAAACCCAGGGAGAAACACACTCGCACGTTGCCAACTTCACAGCTAAAATATGCTCCTTAAATATGCTGCCTGTAATCTGTGCATCTAGGGCACTTTTAGCTTGTTCTTTTTTATCGCAGGGCTCCTGCCAAAATTTGATGATATCCAGCTGCAAAGCTCCGCACTGTCAGTCGCTTAAACATCTGCGGAAGCTGCGCTAAACTGAAGAACCAGGCTGCTGGCTGTGGATGTTCAGGCCAGTGCAGCGATGGCACTGCCTATTTTGGTCTTGTCAAACATCCAGCTCAGGCACAAGGTACAAAACTTAGCTTGCATGCCATGCGTTATCTGGCTCAGGACCCTAATTCACTACCCGTGCTACTGATGTCAAGGAAAAGGATATAAATAATTAAACTGAGTAAATAACACGGATGGCACAGATTAAAACCACTGCTGTCAATAACCTGGAAAGAGGCTGAGGCACATTCCTCTGGAGAGCAAATTCAAAAACAACAATCATCTAGTGGAAAACTGGATGTCTGGCTCAAGGCTTACTGACCAGTGTCGGATACGTCACATCTATAAGCATTCTCCACAGAGAAATCATTTTAGGCATGTTATTGCATGAAGCAAAAGGCAGACTATAAAGCAATTTATACATTTCACCTCATTTACAACATACTAAGATAATTGATTAATCAGTGCAGTACTGTAAATCACATCATAGATGAATAACAGCAGGAATATGAAGGTTGCTATCACTCAGCTATTTCTAGTAGCTAGTTGTGGAAAACTATAAATAACTTATGCTTTCTACTGGGAGCCATTCGTGACCATATTTTCTTATTCATGAACATACATTAATAATTAGTGAACAATATTGTGTCAGGCAGCTATGGTGAACTGCTTCTCCCATTCCTACAAGGGGTTAGTTTTATACTGTATGAGGATGAAACCATTTAAAGCATAATAAAGCACTTTGACTCTGTTTCATACCCATCAAATTTCTCAAAGGGAGACTGAGAGACATAGAAAGAAAAACAGGGTATTAGTGTGAACAAAAGTGCTTCCTCAGACCTATAGAACATTACACCGCACACGGGTTTCACACATTATAGTAACAAACTAGCACACATTTCCTGTGGCTAACTCCTTCACATGGCTGTGCTTTCAAACAGAAGCTCCACAGCAATGCACTTCTGCTGCACATTAAGGCCAGAAACACTTAGCTGACTCAGTGAAAACAAAAATGAAAGTATGAGGGGTTGCATTCAATACATGGTCGCTCCTTAGCGGTGACACATAACGCATTAACCTAAATGATTCAGTCTGGTTACAATAAGTTACAATTTTATTTTTAACATGTTCTATTTTTTGGCCAACAAAAGTCCAAACGAATGTTACAAAGTACAACAACTCTTTTGTTCAACTAAAAGTTTGAACTTTTATTTAATGAGGCAAAAGAAAGTACTCAATACCCTATAAATACAAAAACTGTTGAAATGCACTGTATCTTAACTTGCTCATTTCTTTGTAACACTTCACCACCCAGAGAAACAGGTTAAATGGACAAGATCTGTACACATAGCCAGGAATGTCTTTTTTAAAGAGGCTGTGAAACTGCAGACAATCATCTCTTTTCAATAGTCTTCATGCACATACAGTATGAAAGATCAACAGTGAAATGGAGTTTGGGGAGGGGCTTCACAGATTAGGACAGGGCATGTTGAGAAAACTAAGATTTAAATTATCAGGAAACTCCATTACAGCACAGAAGAAAGGGGCATTAAATTTTTTTTTTTCTAGACAACTCAGAAAGCAGAAAACACAAATTACTAAGAGAAAGGACAATAGGCACTGTTTTTTTGTAGTTTTGCACATTTAAGAATGCTTATGTTGAACTTAAGAACATAAAAAAGGCTTCCACCAAGAGAAAGAGGTCTTGGTATTCTCAAAATGAAGTTCAAGCACAAGTAACAAATAAACAATTAATGTTTTTTGTTTTATTGAGAGAAATAATAGCTCAATCCTGTTTCTATTTCACACCTGAGGTAAAACGCTGCCTGGAATTATTTAATAGGTTCTGTTTTCCTACAACAGGCTAGCCACTAGTCTCTATTCAATTCATGAATTCAATTAATAAATAAGAGAGAGATCACTTTATTAGCCATATACAATTTCCTGCTTTAGGAATTTGTCTTTTCACATACCCCAGCTTGCTCTACATGAGACACACAGACAGGGAGAGAAGCTTGGGGTCAGAGCGCAGGGTCTGCCATTGTACAGCGCCCCTGGAGCAGTTAGGGTAAAGGGCCCAATGGAGTAGGATTCCACAGGGTCAGCCATTTATATGGTGCCCCTGGAGCAGTTGGGGTTAAGGGCCTTGCTCAGGGGCCCAACGGAGTAGGATTCCTCTGCCAGCTGTGGGATTTGAACCGACAGCCTTCCAGCCAGATTTTTATTTACAGCCATCTATATTTACAGAATGACTTGTTTCTCTTTCAGTGCAATTTCCCTTCCTTATGAACTGTACTATGTCTATGAAATATTTTTTACATCAGGAACAGCATTTTGCCTTTCATAATATAATCAGCAGTGGAATATTAAAACTGCTCTGGAATTTGTTAAGTGCTTATTCTCTCTAATGACTCATTTAACTGGCACCTTTTAATTTGTATCCATTTTCCATATCAAGGTACTACCTAATTTCTAGCATGTACAATAAGTAGAATATAGTTTAAGGAAGAGATATAAACAAACACAGAATGTCATTTACATGTAAAACTAACAGTCATTTCAGTACTTGACACACTGGTAACTGACACCTTAGGAAGTGTTTTTTATAGAACATTTAAGAGTAAACAGCTGGAGGTGAATTCAAAAAAGAAAACTAATTGTGTTTTCTAAGAAAAGCAGAACTGAGTATTGCACCAGGCCATGGTAAGATGAGATGTTCTTTCACTTCTGTTAGGTTTATCACATCTTAACCAAAAATAACAGAACCTAAAAAACAGAGATTAGTCTGTGTCATGCTGAACATACTTCAAAAGTGCCAATTCTTTAGAGACTTTATCTGTTCAACTTCAAACCATGTCAATTAAGCTGATTTGAAGAACCAAAGAAAGGAAACTGACTCAAAGTGCATGTTAGGCATTTTTAACATTAAAAGTGATAGAATTCACATGATGTTTAGTGCGAAAAGCCCCTCTATAAAACCAGGATTGCATTGAATATTTACAGATTAGGTGGTTCTGGTTAATCCAGCTAATGGGCGAGATGCATAGTCAAAATCACAGATTATTGCCTTATGTGTGTTTAAATAAACTGGGGGGATATAGCAGCACTGAAGTAAAATAAGTAACATATTATTATTAAAATATATTTTTACATGCTATATTATTATATACTATATACTGTATTATTATCGGCATGCATTATCATGCACAACTGAGAAACAGAAGTAAAGAACAGTATGTACAGAGCAAGAAATACCCATGGTCTTCTTAAAATTCATGCTAAATGCCTGATTCTACAAGGCTGCTAAAATCCTCTCGAATCTATACAACCAGCTTATTACTCAGGCCCCAACTGCTGTCTATTTAATGCAGACAACAAAGAATCCTAACGAGAGGGGCACTGAGACCACTCTGCACTTTAATCCATAAGAAATGGGAGGCCTGTTACCACACTGTACTTGTACATTTTGAAAGTTATTAAGGATAAGGGTGTCTGCTAAGCAAAAAATAAAAACAACAATCAGAAAATTAAAAAATACTTTTTTACAAACACATAAAATATTTTTTGTTTGATATTACAACTTCAAACAACAAATTTGAGAATTACAACAGATATACAGAATATGATAAACATATATTGTAACACGTATAATATTGTAATTAATAATCACATGGGTCTGCGCCCTCACCACTGCCGCCTCAGGTCAGCCCCCTATCGTCGGGAACTCGAACCCGGGCCTCCGGCGTCACTCAACAGGGACCCAGCCACTTGAGCTAAAGGGAAATCTCCCATCAGCCTGACAGCTGCGGTCCCTGCTATTCACAGGGAAGGGCGGTGACGTCACCGCACTGGTAAGCCGGCTCGAACTACCTGCAATGGTGGCCATATGCATTACACTCTCCCCCGCTTAATTCGCCACCCTCGGCGAAGGGCTTTTCCATCCCACTTTTGACACCAATGCAATGAATTCGGGTTCGGTGAGGACGAACACAGAGACTCAGACTTGTGAAGTTAAAAATGGCACCTTATTTATTTCCCCGTCACCACCTGCCAGCTAGCACTCCCACGCCCAGAGGAACACACAAGACAGCCTGCCAGAGAGAGTGAGCGAGCGAGTAATGATAATAATAATAATGTTTCTTTCTTAGCCCTATACAATTTCTTGCATTAGGAATTCGTCTTTTCGCATACCCCAGCTTTTCTCCATGGAGACACAGACAGGGAGAGAAGCTTGGGGTCAGAGCGCAGGGTCTGCCATTGTACGGCGCCCCTGGAGCAGTTAGGGTTAAGGGCCCAACGGAGTAGGATTCCTCTGCCGGCCGCGGGATTTGAACCGGCAACCTTCCAGTCACAGGCGCAGATCCACAGCCACAGAGCCACAGCTCCACCCCAAGTGAGTGAGAGTGAGTGAATGAGAGCGAGAGAGAGAAAAGAGAGAGTAACACCCAGAGTTGCGGAACCAGGGAACTATTTACACAGAAACAGGCGATCTCCCCAGACTGTACGCCCGTTTCACTGTGGGACAGCTGCACTGCCCCTCACCGCGTACCCCAGCCAGGCGCTCTTCGGCTGCTGCCCGGGGCGAATGCACTTCAATATTCACATATCACGTAGATAATACAGCAGTTATTGATAAATACAGGTCATCTTAAGCGGACATTACAAAATCAGAAACATATTTTGTATTACCTTTTTAGTATAGTTCATTTTTAATGTTTAGAAGACAACAATTCTAGAAAGTCTAGGCTTTAGAAAGAAGAATATACAGTATGTTTCACTGTCAATCCTTTCCAACCACCAGCACTCAATCGACACCTTTCAGTATTCTACCATTATCATACTAAAACATGATCCTATCTGGAATTCTCTTTTAAAAAGTTATACTTTCTCAGACATAGGTTTATTCATTTCCTTCTGTTGCTAAACTTCCATCTTACATTTTGTAATGGAATCAAAAATGAAGAATTTACCAACAGCATTAGTCAAAGTCCTGTGCATCTCTGTGCCATAAACAACTATTTGTTTCTGATAATGCAATTCTCGGGAGTACTGTTATTTTTTTCAATGCAGCAGAGTTGGACTCGGGAACTCAGTGGCAATTTTCTGAAAGAGATTTGGCACACCGCTATGTCTTCTGCAGCTTCCTACAGTATGCCTGGCTGGAGGATCCTAGCATAGACTGCATGTATTCAAACAGCTGTGCTCAATTATACATGTAAATCCCCACTGCTTTAAGAACAGCTTTAACACTCTGGACAACCAAAAGCCATTTAAATTGTTTGTTTTTGTGCAATACACTTGGAGATGCAACATAGTTTCTAAATTTATACTAGACTTTTGGTCTTTGTTTGTTCACTGGAAAATAAAACCTGTTTTCATTTAAAATACTATGGTTAAAATCTGTTTTTGGCACAACAGACTCTGTAAACTGCTGAATACTTTAGCATGGCACTAAGCTCATCTACCAACGCACATTAAATACAGTATATTGTGAAAAAATATATATTTCTGGCATAATCGCAGAACAGTGAATTAGTCATCTACGTGATTCAAGTTCAACTCATTTATTATGTGGGTCTCATTATTGTACTGCCCTGCCTCAAAGGACAATCTTTTACATGGTCTGAGTCTTCAGTCTAAACAAGATTGTAAGAAGTACTACAGTATATTGAAATTTACAGATTTTTCTTTTACTTTTGCTGAAACATTGGAGTGAGTGGGCCTTTCTGTTTCTAACATCTAATACCTTAATATCAATTAACATAGTCACATATCAAAAGATTAACAATATTAATTAAGAGAAAAGAACAAAAATAGCTTTCAAAAGCATTAGAATCTGACTGTGCAAACAGACAAACAAGAGAAGGAGCATTGAAAATTCTGGAATTATCTTGAGTACACATTTTAAGATACGGTTTACCTATTTGTGCCAGGCAGTGTGGCTCATGATCCAGTCTACATAATTTGACTTACTTGAACTGGTGATGTTCTCTGGAGCTGCGTATTTTGGAGGAGAATCGTTCAGCGAGTTTCTCCAGGCTCTTGGAATACTCTAGTTCAATCTCAGATTTTCTTCGAAAGAACTCCTGCAGGTCCTGTAGCAACTGTATACGAGCCTCTGACTGTTGTTCCAGGCATTTGAATTGTTCCAGTAATTGGTTACGAATCTCTGTTTTGCAAAGAGACAAAAACAATGGATTGATTAAATTCACTTTCACCTACTTGTATACTGTAGCTTTATTTTATTTTTCAAATTAAATAAAGTTTCAGGACCAGTTACTAAAAAAGTAGCACAATTTTCCCACATTTGCAAGGTTTCATCTGAGATGCTACAAATTTACCTACATATTTTACAAACTTTTCACATTATTAGGCACAGTGTGACCTATATCTCCACCCATATATTTTATTTTGACACATCATGTATTGTAGGTTTAAAGGAAGATGAAATACAGTGTTAAACTATAAGTTTGTCATGAAAAAGGAAGCTCACTGTGGCACTGCCTCTCTGTGCCCTGAAAACAGCTGTGAGTGATAGGCATGCACTGCAATACTGCTTCTAATGTTTGCTACATTGCCAGCAAATCTTCTGAGAAAAAGAACAAGTTAAACAAATGCTTTACATAATCCAATAAGAGTCCCTGAAGACAATTATATAACAAATCAAAACTACAATATTTTTTCATTTTCATCAAAACACAACAAAGGCATTTCAAAGTTACAGCAGCTACAGTTACATTTAATATTGAATAGACAGAAAACCAACACAAATAAAATTGCCAGTCAGATAGTTGACATAATTCTTATTTAATTTACATAAATGTATGTATGAAGTTTATGTAGAAAACTTTCTCACTTGTGTAGTGAGCTGAACAGAGCTTAGACAAAACACATACCTGCTCCAAAAGGCTTATAACGCATTTCCTTCATTCCTGAGCTTCTGTTTCTGAGAAATAATAACTTCAAATTTGGCTCATTTTAAAGAACAGCAAAAGAGAAGGCTTGCAAACTGGGCATTACTAAGTTTCCTTTACAACTTGCTGTGCTACAAGTTCCAGGGCATGTACACAGACAGCTAACTGAAATACTAGACATATAATCATAAGCTCAAATGTAAATGAATAGGTACCATAATTTGCAGCTTGCAGCATGTCTGTACAAAACCTGTCCCCTTTAAAGGAACAGAACATAAATTTTGCTTTTATTAAATTGCATAGGGCCCTCAAAATGAAATCAGTCATTATCATAAAAAAGAGAAACTGCAGTACAGATGAGAGTTGTTTTAAGTGTAATGCACATCTACATGTACACTTGTACACTAGAAAAATGCAATTAAATTAATCATTTGTATATTAGACACTATCTGTATCATAAAAAAGCTTGAGTGCTGTTCTAGCTCTAAACAGAAGTGTGTGAATGGTTTCATGTGATGTTCTGCTATGTCAAATTTAACAGCGTACAGATTTTGGATGTATATGCAATTTATGCTCATGATTATCAGTACCTTGCCAAATAAGCTATAAACCTGCTAGTTAGAACAGTTTGAAAATCAAAACTGAAAGTAAAGCAAAAAATTAATCCACCAGTGATATTTTGTAAACTGCAAGCCTCTCCTGTCTTGTCTAAGGGTCAGACTAAAAAGTCTCTCTCCACAGGTCTCATTTCTCAAACCTCTAGTAAGGTTCCTTAAACACATGCAGTAAACAGTATGTCAAAAACACTGATCAGAATGAAGCACAAAGAGTTTCATTTTTATATGCATAATATAGGGAAGGATTATGCATAGCCACAGCTTGTCTTGTTTGGGAACTTCACCAAATTTCACATGCTAATTGAAAAGCACTAACGTGGCAAATATAAAATAAAATGTCAAGGATATGCTTTTTTAACAAATATAGCAGGGAACAGGGATAAAAGTGGCTGCTAAGCATGGAGACTTTCTGAAAGAAACTGCCAATTATGGTTTAACAACTCAACCAATTTCTTTGGAAATTAAAGCCTTTTCTTTTTTTTCCATGACATGTCACATTATTGCTCTAGCAAAATGCAGCATTCTGTGGCTAACCACAATGTCCCAGCCCTTTCTTATGACCTAGCCACCATTTCATACCCTGTATCTGTGGTCTTAAAACACAAGACAGCCAGCACATCTTACCTGTTCCTAACGACATCCACAAGCATTCCGCTGTGCCCTGCACTGGTGAGATGTCATGGTATTTTTAATTGAGAGCTTTCTTAGAAATTATGTAGTGTGACAAAACAGAAAACCAGTACAAACAACCCAGGAGATTTGTGATTTAAATGAGTTTAGTGGTCAAGTGAAAAGTACAAACTAAAAGGACCATCAATACAGGAGAGACTGGTCCTTGTTTTTTTGACAGGCCAGCTATAGAGCTAACTGGTCAGCCAAACATACTGTATGCATACAAAAGGAAAACATGCCTAACAATGTACATTTCCATATAGATCATCTGGTTATTATCTGTGATTCACAAACTATATGTACTGAAAGCATACACATTTTTCAAAAGAACTGTGCCTCAGTATGTATGGCAATGAATTCCTTGAATTGTGGTTACAAAGTGCAGGATTTAGGCAGATGTACTATGCACCTGTAAGTCTGTAACAAGAGAGTTTCTAGCCCATTCAAAGTGGTGCCAAGATTATCTAATGATGATAATCCAGTACCATGCAATCCTTTAAGCTGGAACATCACAGCAAGTTTCAGATGTCACAAGCACCATTAGTGTATTTATGAGACATGGCAATACGTTCAGGATGTTCATGTGCAATGATGGACCATGCCAAATACCAACTCTCCTTGTGATGATATCTGAACCACGACGCATCATTTCTCATGAAGGCTTGGACGACTGAGCTAAACTATGTTCTGTATTAAGTATTTTTACTGTGTTATTGATTTTCATTCCATGCAGTTTCTTATAGGGCACGTATGGTAAGGTTGCAAAAAAGAGGAGATTTTATCTCAGTATCTCAGAGAGCTGGTTTAATGACATTTTTCTCAGGGGAAGATTCCAGAAATGTTTCACAATTAAAGTAAACAATTCAGAAGTAATTATGATTCCTTGAATTCAATTCCTCTGTGGTTTACTTGAAGGTTTTAAAACCTTGGTGAAAAATCAGCAAATGTCAGTTTGCCTTTATGAAACCTCGACATGGTTCGATCCAGTATGCAATAAAAAAGATTTAGCTCCTTTAAGCCTAGTGAATCAATATTTATTTTGTGAGGAAAGTGCCTGGACATTTTGCTTTACAACCCCCTTCTAACAGGAACAATTTATTCCCTGTCTCACAATTATCCGTTTTGCTATTGTAAAATACTATAGTAAAACACATAAGAACACAACACAGGGACAACTTCTAGAACAATTAATTTCTTCCTCTATTTGTCTTGATAGACTTGCCATTACAATTACATGTTACAATTACATGCATGAATAAGATTGGTTTATCAATCCGGTGCCCTACTCTGTAATGGAAATCATCATTTTAAGTAGTGTATTTAGTGTATTTGCTCAATGCCATGTGCGTACTTAAAGGCTAAGCAATAGGAAGTCTCAGCAGGGAAGAGAAAACAGCTGCAGTTTAAATGCCCAAATTACAACAGTTCACCTAATTAGATGTTTTGTACAACCTGCAATTTTGGGTAGGCCTTGTTTATATATTTTTTTAATTCTTAAAAAAAAAGCTACTTCTCTCTGACAACTGTTGTTTACTCCCACACTTCCCACTTTATCCTTTTATTACCAATTTAGTGATGATGTAGCTCTTGGCATATGATATTTGTTTGAGACAATATTGATGGTGGAAATGTGGTCGGATCCCTTAGGCTGGTGAAGCCAAGTTCTACAATTAAGTTTCTGCCGCCCAACTTTGCCTGGGGTTCTGCCAGCTTGGATAGCTCTGCGAATATGACACTCTTTCAGTTCAACAGTGCCAGCAAAAGGCAAAAGGCCAGGATGAAAAGCTCTAAGGCACCACTTCCTACCCAACTGCACAGTGGGCATTTACAACACTTTAAGCCTTATATTTACCACCCTACTATCCAACTGCTGACAAAAGCAATCATATGTCCCTACTAAATACAGCATGAGCTCATCCGGAGTGGGCATCTCATGACAGTGCCGACCTAATTTCTTCCTGACAGTATGTGCTTCTGTATTACAAAAGTCAGAAACGTCCTGAACAGGCATTTTGTCATTATATTGACTTGGATGCAGGTGTTCAATTTAAAGAAAAAAAAATTCTCTGTTAATGCTTTTCACAGAATTTGAATAAAGTGCATCTGATTTCTAGGAGTCCATTTCCCATCATAGACAAAACAGAATTTAATCAAATATATTTCCACTGGAATTGCTTGTTCTCCTGGAGACTGGCATGTTTTTTTGGAATGCAGATGCCACATTCTCTTAATAATTAGTCATACTATAACTTTTTAAAGTAATTGCAGTTACCAACTTATTTGGAAGGCATTCTAAAAAGCTTGTGGAGTTGCTGGCTTTTACCCATTATGAGCATAGACAACCCTTTGTATAAAGTAGCTATCGGCAAAAGTTCACTTGCACAAAAGAATGCACTTGTTCAAAGCTGAATGGCCTTTCTGTATTGACGAATAATACATTATTAAAGAAAATGGTTTTGGCTTGTGTACCACCCTGCTTCCAGTGCTGGGTGGTTTATTTTTCATAGAGCATGTGTAATCCTGTGGCTGTCAGGAAAGCAAGTTTCACATCTTTAGCATGCTCTACGAGTTCCATACTCCCAGCGCTGAAAGAGACCACATTCAGTGTGCATTAGCTTAATTGTCTTCTTCAAGCAGCTGTATTCTCTGAATAGCCTGAAAATAAGGGTCTGTAGAAAAAGCCGTCAACAAAGTACCCAAAAGACAGTAATTGCTATAGATAGTTACATTTTTTTTCTGCCTTGCACAAAAGAAACCAATGACTCGACATGCTTATGATGCATTTGTCCAATCAATATCTACAAAACAGGATGCTAAATGAAAGAGTGAATCGTCTTCTCAAAGAGATGAAATTGTCCTTTCAAATACTATTTGCTTGGCAAATAATAGGCTTAGGGCTCATGTAACTGTTTCAGTATTGATATATGTATAAAATCTGTCTGATAGGAAATCAGTATTTTTCAACAGTTTGCAGAAGTGCTCTGTCTGCTCCTATTTACAATTTATTGCCTTTCTGTTCATCTTCTGATGATGCTGGTCACTCGACTGTTCCTTCTCTTCACTATAATGCACTGTTCATTCACCTCCCCAAAACCCCTGTGGCGGAATCAGATTTCAAGGCACTGCATCATTTCTGATCAACTCCCAATGCCTATTCAATACCACCTATTCAACCTGCAATCCTTCAATGGTCCTCACCATTATAGTCTTCAATACTTAACAATATAAAAGATCACATTATCAAATGTAACATTTTAGATGTCAAATATATGATTAAATCTGAATGGCCTGTTCTTTTGTTTCCAAAACCTGTTTGTTTCTTTAGTTTAATGTACTATAATCTTTCAACTATTGTAATTATTATTGTAATCAACTAATTTTAATTATTAATGTATTGTAAAATTAATTCCATTAGGTTGAATTCTATTTTTTTATTACACTATTGTGCAGCTTTTGCTCTATTTTGGATAGTTCAGAAACTGGTTTTATAGGTCACCTTATATAAATGCCTTTAATAATTTCATCATAACACAATTTGCTTTTATGCCCATCAAAAAAAAAACTGCTGTGAATGGCTTCACCTCTCAAAGACATGTAACATTGCTGAAAACAATAGCAGGATATATGAGATCCATAAGGCCTCTGACCTTAACCCTCACATCAGCTGCTGGATGCATAGTTCACTATGCAGGAACACTGCAATAGAAGTAGGGGACAATATTAAAATACACTGCAAATCCCAGGTTTTCAGGAACTAATCCAGGGCTTTAAATGTTGTTCCCTCAAGTAATAAATCTCATATAATCGAAGATGTTCTTTATCTTCCTCTGTGGTTTCCTGAGTTTTCAGTGAAAATGGTATACAGCTGTAATATGAAATATGCAGTCCAGTCATAAAAGGCTGCACATTACTGAAGCCTATTTCCACCCTTAACAATCTTGGTTTTCAAGCACACTCTTAAAAACCATTTGTTTTACATTTCCTTTCCAGAATTACTGAGCAGTTTCTACATGTCTTATCACTGCCAGTGCTGAGAAGCAGCTCAAATTCTTTTGAATTCTTTGCGGGACATGTTTGGAGGCTGCCATTAAAATATGTTTCAATGAAAAAATAGAGACATGAATGGACACAAATTATGTACTATTGTATATACAATATGTTTCTACTTGTACTTGAAAACAGATATTTCTATGAACTGTATAAGACAATCAATCAAAACAACGGATGAAAAGTCTATAAATAATTTAGGTTTTTTCTTGGATTACCAAATACAAAAGTAGGCTGCATTCGTCAATAAAAGCTGGTTTGATGTCTAACTAAATTGTATGGATTAATCGTGACAGTAAAATGTGTTTATTACAGCTCATATACAACAAAGTAACATTTTATAATTACAAGACAATTTTAATAACTACTCCACATTAGATTCATGTCACAAGCAGAAACAAAAGAAAAAATATATATTTTTTGCTTTTTGAAGAAAAAAACTTCCTTTCAAAGGCAATTCCTTGAAATGGCACTTTTTACTGGTTGCAAAAAAAGATAACTGAAAATGCAGATCTGACATTTAATTTCTTACTACTAACATAATTTAGTAATCCAGAACTTCTATCCTCTTTTGCTTTACAGGACATAGAAAAATAAACCAATATCAAAAACTGTAAAACACAGTAAAAGTCTCCATTAAAACCGTAAGTATTATTCATAATGAAATAACAATTTCACTCAATGGGACTTCAATATTTTGGCTTCAAATTGTAAATTGTAATGAAAAGGAATTAACCTCTACATGATAAAAAGGTACATGTATTTATGCTACATGCATAATTTTACTATGAATTCCTGACTTGAATAAAGACAAAAAAAAGCCATAAATGGCTAGAGCGCTGAACCTTAAATCAAAGGTCTTTTTTGGCTGTGACAGTACATCCACATACCATCTGTCAAGTGGCTCTTTATTACTGCATTCAGTACAAGAGGCCTCTTCTCAACAGCTTTTTCCCCCCAAATGACAGTGTCATTTGAGTTCCCCTCATGTCTGTGACCTCTGATTTGCGAAAATGCAATTTAGACATCCATATGTACAAGATCTTTCTAATATGATCTGTGGTGAACGACTGACATTTAGTGTAATCGACATTTATGCTTGAAATTTGGTCAGGATCAGCCTTGCAAATAGGAACTACACTTTACATTTTTTACCAAGATTTTAATGAGCTCTCTCTGTCTCTATTCACGCTACAATACATTTTTATATACAGCAATTTACAATTTATGACTGTAAAACCCACCACTCTGTTCAACTGATCCTTGGTAGAGTACTGCTGTGTATCAGTCTCTAAAGTGCATTTTTAGAAGGTTTTGTAATTATGCATTATAGTTCATCACAGCCTTTTATTGTGTTATGCATTACAGATCTGATCTTGTTAAAAATATAATATAAAACATAAACTTATACCACAGGAAAGCACAGAGTTAAGGACGATTTGCATGCATTTCCATGTCTGAAAAGATGGATAACCTAAGTCTTAAAACCATGATTTAGCAAACTGACAAAACAATAGAGATTTAAATTAAAATCCAATTTGCCTCAAATACCAGTAAGTACTGGTAAGCTGCATCTAAAATAACAATACATACAGTATGGTATTCTGTTTGTGACTAATGATGAAATACAGTAAATCTTCTTTCATGTTCTGATGAAGACTATTATTTTAGCCTCTACATTTGCTACAGTTTTAATGTATTTAAGTTACAGTACTATTTCAAAAAGATAATATTCTGCACACAGAATTTTAGGTTTTGTTGTTAAATCCTTCCATGTGAAGGGAAGGGCTCTAGTAACTTTTAAAAGTGCTCTTAAAGTGGTTAATATCACAGATAAAAAGCACATAGCTGAAATCCTAAAGTTCTCAACTTTTAAGATGAAAAAAGTTGAAACATTTACATTAATTAGCACAATGCTCTACTTTTCTAAGAAACAAATTCACTTTAGGTACAACAATGCTTTCTCTGTCATTAGATGAAGACAAATAGTTCACAAGTTATAGGTTCCAGCTATGCAATGCATAATACAAAACAAAGTAACACTTTACATTGAGTATACATATTAACATATCAAAAGAACACTATTAATTGGAATATGTCAATATTACAAGGACAAGGAAATGTTATACACAGAGTAATTAAATTGTCAGTACAGTAAACCTTCAGTTTAAAGGATTTAACAGACTGATAAAAGAACACTTTGTAATATCAGAAATACCTGATTTACCCACAATAATGGGAAAATTTCACAAATAATAAAACAAGGTGAAATTAAATTCTACATAGATTTAAAATTCAGTGGTGTCCTTTAATCTTTACCACCTGATCAGTTTGTTCAGAAAAGGCTAAGAATTACACAACCCTGTACATAACATGAACCATATTTAGAACACTGTCTCAAAATCACAAGATATAAAATGCAGACCTTTGTACAAATTACTTAAGTTCTTTTTTTCTATTTCGATTCCATTAAGAAATCTGAATTCAGAAAATAACATATACATATACTGTATACAGTATGATAATACAACTCTAACGAAGTGAAAAACATTGAAAAATGTCTAAAGGAAAACTTCTGTACTGCAGATTTCTTTGCTTTTGAGCAACTGCTTAGAAAAAAAAGTCTGGCTTGTTAGACTGAGATAATACCAACAAGTCATAACTACAGAACAACACACTGCCTTCAATTTATTTAATCTCCCAAAAGATGTTTTGACCTCGAAAAGCACAATGTAGCTTTCCATTGCCTGAGGATGCATCCTCAGTATTCCCATTTTTTTTAAAATATTGCATCATAGTGGTTTTTACAGTTCTCCAGTTTCCATATAAGGCAATGAATTTTTGAAATTTTCCAGGTTACTTTAGGGACTAACTGCACAAGTGCAACCCAACAATTAATCTGAGATTCAAGTCTTGCCGATTCAAATCTTATTCTACCTCAAACCAGGTTCCACATAATGGGTGATAAAGCCTTTTGCTGTAATACAGCGGTAATCACAGTAACAGTGAAGTGGTCTGAGGCTGGGGACTAGATTCAGATGTAGGTTCAGAACACAAGCAAAACAAAAATGTGATCCAAATCAAGCCAGGATCAGTAAGAAGTCAAAACCAGGAAATCCCAGAGTGGAGTACCACAGGGAAACAGGGAAGCAAAGTAGAAACAGCAAGCCAGGGTCAAAATTAAGAAGAATCACAAAGCACAGAACAGGGGCAATCCAGCACATAGAGAAAGCAAGCACGGTTGAAACACAGAAGATAAGAGACTGGATAATGATAAGACTAGTAACTAATGACTAAGACTAAGCACTGGAGATTGCAAAGTCGCATATTAAATACCGGATGAGAACAGAATCTGACAGGTGGCACTGATTGTGTTCCATAGCAAGTTGTCGCGGCAACAGATTGAATGACAGGATTGGTGTTGTTATTGGCAAGTCGTGTGTGATTGTTTGTAGTTTGACAAGAATGAGTATGGCATCTGTGATACAGATTCAGAATTATTGAACTCAATATGCAAATCCAATAGTTAAGAGTTTTAGAAAGGTTTGCATAGTCTATAAGTAGTATTAATATAGCATTAAATACTGAATTTTATTTGGTCATTACAAACGTTTTGAACTTTAAAGAATTATGCGTTTCTTTGTACAGTGCTTAAAGTTTTTTGAAAACCACATATAAACCTTTGTCATTACTATAATGTTTTCAATGACTGAAGATCACTGAGTCATAATCAGAACACAACCTATTAATGACTGGAAATCAGTGAAACTAAAAGGACACTCAGAGAAATCATCTGTGTTCATGCTGACTGAAAGATTAATCAAGTTTTTTTTTGCACAAATGGATTCCCCTGGTTTGTCAAAGACAAAACAAGGTGTTTCCCCATCCAAGCCCATCTGCTTTCATTCTTAGTGCTGCTTTTCCTTCCTTGTGGATTTTCTCTACCAAGGTTTGGCCTCTGCTACATCAGTGTGTGCCAGTTAGTTATTGCTTTGGAAAAACAGGATCATTTTCCAGCCTGATATGCCAATAAACAGTTATTTTCAGCAATAAAACATTGGCTGCTGGAAACCTGAAAAAGACAAGCTCATTGATCGTTTGATTGTGGCATTCAAAGTAAAATTTAAGTAAAAATGCTTAAATGTGGAAGACCCTTCTTGAATATTATTATTGACGATTCTTGTATTTGAACACCCCTACCAAGGTTCCACTTCAAAGTCATTACACAAAAAGAAGTGATCAAGGCTGAAATGCTTCTTGAAGTGTAATTTAAATTAGATAGCAATTACCCTATTTTCAATCCTTGGTGTTTAATTGCTAGATGAAATCTGCACAATTACCAACCCTCTGTGAATAACTGCTATTAAAATCAATTCCTACATAATATGCATACCAAGAGACTATTAAAACTAAATGCTCCTGAAAGAAAATAGGCATTTTGTTTGTGGGATATGATATATATCCTTATATGATAGAAATTTGAAATACATTCTCTTGAAAGTCTCCTGAAAAGTACATTTTAGTGCTCTCTTTCAGTTAGTCTTTCATAATGTGTTATTTGGTAAGCACATCTGTGAAATAAAACTTGTTCTAATATGGAGAAGACGATCCAAAAAATGTTAAAATTCAATTTAAGAGGAAAATGTCATATGGTTTTTCTACAAAACAATTACCTGCATTCATGGATAGATTAAATCAATTAAAACTGCACTACTCCACACTACAGTCTTCTGTAATGCTGTAAGCAACAAGTTCCAGGCAGTAATGATTTCTGTCTTTTCATGGAGGTAGAAATATGCCCACACAATTTACACGATACTGGAAGAGGAAAACAAAAACTGTTTTATGTCGTCTAAAACAAGGTAATAATCAAAAGTCACCACCATGAAGCCTATACTGGAATAAGAGAAAAACAACACCATAAAATTGTGGTTAATTAATATATTAATTGATTTCTCATTACTTTATTTTTCCATTCAACTAACTATATTTTTCTTGAAAACAGTAAGCTGTTTAATAAACAGTGTCAGAAAACAATGATTTGAAATTATAACTATTACATTTTTAAATTCTGGCAATATATTGGATTCTGTATTCTATACTTATGATGACACAGAGTTTTTCAGGGATTATCTCTAGTTGTAGCATTTACAGTAAATAGCTGTTCTCTTCAAACATTCTATTCCATAAAGCTAAAGTTGTTTTTTTCCCCCAACTCCAAAAAAAGGAAGATGAACAATGTAATTTATCTGCTTTGTAAAAAGCAAAAGGAAACATCCTTGAAGATAGGATTTGAGCTTTTGAATTTCAATACAACATTATAATTTGAGTATCAGATAGATCAGGTTCATGCAGTTCAATGAATTACTCCATATTTCCTGACCACAGAATTGATTTTCTTATACAGTTATTATGGCTGATGCATGTTATATGAGCCTAATGCTTCAGGGAACCTAATGCACAGACATGCTAGATGTATGCTTTTAAAACAATTAGTCAACAATTTCTAGTGACATGATAAACAACTAGGCTGCAGGAGCTCTGGCCTATTAAAGTAGAATCCCTACTAAGCAACAAATTTAGAAATTGTTTTGAGAAAGTTTCACGGAATACAAGTCTTTAACGCCATATTGCTTGACATTATAAGAGCAGGTGAACAACAGCTATCACTTGCTATAGAATAATCCCTTTGTTTTTATATCAACACAGAAAGGACTCATGCATTACTGTACAGTACCTAACATTCTCACCACACTTAAAATTAAATGATCGGTGAGGTCTAGCCTCCGCATCTTGCTCTCTTCACAAGAAACCAGAGTCACATCTCTAACAGTGACCCATAAAGAAAATATAGGCTAATTAAATATTTTATCTTTATCAAAGTTTATTTTATCAAAGCTCTATCTTTGGGTCCACTCTTACTTTGATATACAAACATAGGCTATTGCACTGTGAAATCATAAGAAGAGCTTCAAAATGCTCAAAAATGTCAGGTTTGCACCTTAAATAGCAGAATAAGCTATCATTACAGCACAAATAACAAATATACTAATGAAATGTGCTCCACTCATGTTTTACAGAATTTCCCACAGTGCTTCTTGTTTCAATGCTGCAGCTTTGATCAGAACAGTTTAATGAGTATAAACAGAATGTAATGTTTTTCTATAATGTCTATCATATTGCAGCATGTACATTTCATACTGAAACATTTCTATTTATTTACTTCCTTTGTCTGTTTAAATAGTTTGTGGCATATTGTTCTCAGACAATGTTATTATAAGGCAACATTATGGTTTGCTATTGTAAGAGATTCTAATCTGTTGTCTCTGTTCATACTATAATGAGTACATACATACTATAAAACTATTCTGCTTGTTAAGAAAACCTAGCTAAATACAAAAACATCATCTAGAACAAAAAAGGCGATAGGAGGGGCAATTGCTGTTCATTATTACATTCTTATTTACATAAATATACACATAAGCAAAGTTTAAAAAAGCAGAAAACTGTCAAAGAGAAGACAAGATATCTTCTGCAACAATTATTCAAATGCAGTCAGGAAACTATACAAATCAGTATACTACATTCCTGTATAGAATTATTTTCCTTCTACTGTAATCATGGCATGTCTGAATAACTTTCTCCACATGTAAAATATTCTATTTCAGTAAAATGCTGCATGCACAATTTTTGCCAGAGAAAGTGTTTTAACCATCACACCCTCCGAAAAAATCACCTTGTATTCCATGGTGGCACTATTCAATGAAAATAATATATAACAGCACTATTCATTTCTGTTTTTTAAAAAAGGGCAGGATCACCTGCAACAGTAACCAAATACCTCAGCAGGGACCTCTTCTCAGTCTGGAAGTAATACGATTGTGATCTATACTGTCCAAGGAAAAGACAAGCGATTCACTGAAAGCAAGAGCAAGGAGACTGCATTTGAAACCTTTAAAGAATTAGAATACCATCTGTTAAAACTCGCAGTATGCTTCATACCACTCTGTTGGCTTGCCAACTTGTCAATGTGCATTACAGAATGCAAAAATGAGAAGGTTTTAAAACAATGAGCTATAAGCCTAACAGTTTTCTAACAAATAGGAAGATCAGTAAATGCAGAAATGTTTCCACTGGAACTATTGGACTTGCTGCTGAATATTAAGAGAATATGACTGTTGTATGACTGTATGTCTTTCCCATCAACAAACATCACAGGTGTAATGCTCTTCAAAATCCGAGCTAATCCACCCTTAAGACCCTTATAGCCTCCCTACATGAAATTCAAAGGCCAGATCGTCAGAGTACCAGACTGCTCACCAATAAAAGTTAATTCAACAGACGTTTAAATGGGATATACAGTATTTTCCCTGAGGAGAAGCACTATATTTTTCTTAAAATGACTGCATGTAATTTGTACTTGGAACATTTAACTACAGTAGATACAGTAGAAAACTGAAATTATATGCATTTTGTGCCTGTTTTAAAAAAGGAGTATGTTGCCTTTACATATAAATGTACAGTACATGCAGTATATTAGACTCAATATATGGAAAGAAACATTCCTTTCCCTCTATTCTTTGAATAAGGAGCTGTTTTTGATCAGAGTAAGGAGCAACAGCAAAGTAATGTGTGAATATGATCTTAGACCAGCTTTGCCAGCTTTCCTCGTGAACTGCTATTCTTTTGTTAATGACTATAACAAAGCCTCGTTTGCAGTCATTTGACATGGCACAGAGTGATACAGGCTTAGCTAAAATGTGAAAAACAGCAACAGCCTTAAGATCACACCCCAGGAGAACATTTTTCTCATAAACAGGTAAATTAAAATACTAGGCAAACCCTTCACATAAGCAACATTATTAAGCCATGCATGATACACAAGGCAAAGCTGACATATAGAGCAGTGGTTTATTTTGTTCTGTTAGTAGCTTACCAAAGCATTACATCCATCCACTGTTTATCAGGAGTCCTTCTATTTCCTTATCAGAAAACCTATTAGCCTGAAGAGTTACAGCAAGCTAAAGCATATACTGTATCAAAAACACAGGGTGCAAAATGGGATAGAGAATGCATGACTGCTCTCCCTCTGGAAAGGATGCCAGTGAATTACAGGTACACAGAAAAAGGAACACTTTAGAATACCGAGCAAAATCCAGACAGTATCACATGGTTAAGTGGGAGGGACCAATATAAACACAGAGAGAACATGCAAACGCCACACAGAGTGATACTTGAGGCCAGAACCGAACCCGGGATCTCTGAAGAATCAACTATCTGGCCACTGTCCTACCTTGTGTCACATGAACATATGAGCTATATCAAGGCATTTTATTTACAGTTGCCTACACCATTGGAAATGACAAATTATTTTCAGATAAAAAATGGAAAGGCTATTGATTCCAAAATGACACGTTAATTTAAAGCACACATATTAGATTTTTTTCCCAACATTTTAACATGCACTCAAACCAAGCGTTTATGACTAAACCTGCTTTATTATAAAGTACACAAAATTAGCAACTCAGTCATGGCACTTGAGTAATCTGTATTGAATAGTATATTTCCATAGGAAGAAATAATTACCTAATTAAAGTTACATTATATGGAGATTATTTTATAACTGCACCACATAAAATAAACCTTTTTTCAATTTATAAAATAAAAAAAAGTTTCATTAGCATCATTTATTATAAATATAATATTGAGACTAAGGAAATAGGTAATAGAGAACTTGATGAGAATCACTATAATATGCTTGCCTTCACTAACTCAACTAAACTCTGACCAGATGTTAATTTCCAGGAATGTATCATCTCATCTGAGTCCCGTCTATGCATATTAGTGAGGGAGACCAGTTCTGCTCGAATCTGGATTGACTGGTTGATTTGTAACATATGTTGTGGGGTCTTTTCTGTTGCATTGTATGACTGTAAAACAGAGCACGGATACCGTAGCCACCACACTACTAATTACTGCCACTGTATGAAGGTTATTTTAAGGACCACTGCTAATTTCCCGTGGAAAACCTTTAATAATATTAGATTATGTATACTATATTGTACGTTCTCACTGAGTTCATGTGGGTTTCCTTCAGGTGCTCCAATTTCCTCCTGCAGTCCAAAGACATACTGGTAGGTTAATTGGCTTCTGGAAAGATTGGCCCTGGTGAGAGTGTGGGTGTTTGTGTCTGTGGGTGCCCTGAGAAGGACCAGCATCTTATCCAGGGTTTATCCCACCTTGCGCCTGCTCCCTTGTGACCATGTATTGGATGAAGCAGTTACAAAACAGACTGATATATAATATAACTTATGATTACCACCATAAATGAATACATTCCATCAGCAGTTATAACTGTAAAGATCTGCCACTGATATATTCATATATTTATATGTATTAAGTTGAGTGTGGTAAAATGTTCACACTTTTCTGTGAAACGTTTCTTATTTTAACCCACTTTCAGTTTCCTCATTTGGATATCTTTTCACATAAAGCGAGACAAACTTTGAAAGAACCTGTTGTATCACTTCTCGTTTATTCTGACAGCTAATACAATCTTAAAACCCTGTAAACAATATTAACTTGTAAATCTGAGAAAATAATAAACTTGAAAGAATACGCTGATCACTTTCCTACTTCTTTAAATGCTAATGCTGTATTTTCATGTATTTTTAAAAAGCTCGAACTACTGTATGGAATGAATTATCTCTGACAGATTACAAGCATTATCATTACAAATATACAAAACAATTGAATGTGTAATATCCAGAGGGAGGAATGATATTAGATGATATTCATTGAACAAGCTAATTTTTTGTGCCTGGCAAAAGAATCAGTACATGTTTATGACGTTGCCTAAATCAGCTTAAGTATTCTAGTGCTCTTTTTTATTTTAAGGAATTAAAAATATGATTTTTTTAAATTATGTTTGGAGTTTGTTTTAGAACTCTTTTTTCTTTGTTGTAAAGCCAATAGCTACCAGTAGAGAAAAGTGTACCATACCGTTACTTTGATGAGCAAGAACCACTAAACAACACAACAGTGTGCTACACAACAGTGGTTTAACACAAACCAAGCACAAGAGCAATTGATAAATTAAAATAGGAAATCCACTGCTGTCTCTTCCTGATGGTTTTGACAGATCAGTATAGCTAAAGTGCATCAGTCAACCACACAAGAAAAGACCAAATGTAACTCTGACTAAAGGGGGCTGAAGTAAAGGCTCCATGGGACCTAAATTGTTCATTAACACTTTTTTCCTGCATCCATACACCCCAATTAGCACTAGTCATGGACTCGATCATCTAAATCAATCTTAGGCAGGGCAGTCTGTAATTAGTGCTAATGGGAACCTGAAACTACTGCTTAATTTAACTGAATAAACTACAAGCATTCAAAGGGGAACATGTTTTCTAAGCCAAAAAAAACTATTTGCAAACGTAAGGGGTTCACTGATGCTGTACATGCATTTGTCTCAATTTTTTTTCCACATTCTGTCCTTTTATGTGTTTATGTTTTCCTATCCAGTAACATCTCTATCTGAAATGGAGTACAGTATATGGTTTTTCCTTGCACCATCCTTTGAGGTTTTGGAAAAGGGGACTCGGAATACACTTCTCTTTTTCAACTCTTAGAGCTAATCACTGTCTAAACAGCTAGGTCTTTAACTTAATTGCAGTCATCCATTTGAACTTGTGTTAGATAAAGAAGAACACAACATTTAATTACACTGGTGATTAATGAAAGAGTTTCCTTTTGCTTTTCTTTAGTTATTTATTATGCAGAAATGTACTAGTCAGGCTACTCCAGAAAACACACAATGACACTGAAATGTTACCATCTTCTACGAACGTAATCATAGTTTTCAGTTGTTCCTCGCAGCCGACAGACTGCCCACCATTTTGTGATTACCATAAGTTTAATAAATTTGGAAACTGAGCAACCTTTTTGGTTGCCTATGGAAACTCCTCAGCTAGCTGACTAATGTGGCAAAAAGAACACAACATCATTTTTTGTATGGCTTTCCAACTGTGTCAGATTTTCTCATTGGAACAGATTTTGGTTAAAGGGTTTCCAGTGTGCTCATTTATCAGCTTTTTTATTACCATAATTAAAAACCTTTGCTTTGAGTCACAATGGATTTTTGCTTTAAAGGGGCCTGAAATGTTTGTTATGTAAAAGGTGTATGAACATGCATCATGAACGCACACAGTGCCTTGCAAATGTTTTTAGACCCTTGCAGGGTTTTCACATATTGTGCTTGGAAATATGAAAGAAAAATGGAAAAGCCACAGATGCAGAGGTATTCAACCCCTTTGCTGGAGCAAATCTAAATTAATTTAAGTGCACAAAATTACCTTAAGAAGCCACAAATTGTAATTAGTTGTGAAATAATAGTGGTTCACATAAACTGTATTTGCGAGGTAACTTGGTCAAATTGTGAATTTCAAGTAAAGACTCAACCATGAAGAAGGATTTCAAAGGATTATCTGAAAATAATATATATCAGCAATGATCACTGAAATTATTATTACCATTATATCATTTCAAAGGACTATTTCATTGAAAGTCACAAATCAGGAGAAGGGTGTAGAAAAAAGTCTCCCAAAATTCATGAGAGCTTCTACTCAATCATTAGGAAATGGAAGATGTTTTGTACCACACAGACACAGACACAGCCAAGATCAGACTGTCCCTCCAAATTAAGCAGCCAGGCAAAAAGAAAATGAAGGATGCCACAGTGAAGCCATCAACATCTCTTAAAGAGCTACCAGAGTTCAATGGCTGAGATGTAAAAAGTAAGACATAAATATCCAGGTTACTCCATAAAGTTGGCCTATATGGTAGAATGGAAAACTCATCTTATAACCTTCATGAAGTCTGCAACAAAACATCCAAGTGATCCTGCAAAAATGTGGCAAAAAGTATTGTGGTCAGATGAAGCAAATGTGGAACATTTTGGTCTAAATGTCAAGTGTGAGGTATGTGTCAATACCATCCTTACAGTTAAGCATGGTAGTGGCAACATCACCATCAGGTCTGAATACGTATGCTACCAACATATTTCAGTTTTTTCTCTTTAGAGTTTGCTGACATGTACTGTAACTTGCTACCTTTACAAGTCTTCAGTTTGAGCTTTCAGGTTTTGAATAAAACTTAAATAAAATGCACATCATTTTGTAATTTCTCAAAGTGGGACACCACAGGAAGGATCAGAATACATTTGCAAGACACCGTACACTCCCATTCTACGATAACATAACATTTTCATTTTTAATAGAGACAATACGATACCATGACAAAAATCACACTATAGAAGTGGAAAATGTGTATTGTGAAAGGACAACAATATTAGACCTGTACCAACCAAACAGACTCTTAAAAAACGACCTAAATTATTTGATGAAATGCTCAACCATATTCTTAAATAGAGGAATACTGAATCAATATTGTTTGTATAGGCTACATTCACTTGCATATGTGGACAAATTTATAATAAAACTCTAATCAGTATTTATCTCTGCATGTGTGGCCCACGACATGATTAAATATTTTTAGTTTGGCCCCCCTTACAAATGAGTTTGACACCCCTGATATAGCGTATAGCTCAACATCTAAATTAGTAGCCCACTATTCTTCTACAGTTTTAATTTATTGTATGTGCATTTTTCAGCTGTTGGCATATAAAACTTGTAAAAGAAGTTTCCAGGTGAACCAAAAATTGTGGAGACCGCATCTTGCCAACTGGCCTGTCTCTTTCCTTTTTCTGGTAATGGTAATCTTTAATTGCAAATCCTCCAGAAATGTAAAGGACAGATAAGAACATTGTTCTGTTTTTTTTTTAAATATGTTTACATTCATTGCTCCATTTGTCATTTACAATCAAAGCAACTGGATTCCCTATTACAACTTACTTTCTAAACAGCAAATTACATTATATACATTACAGGTAGTTATATAGGTAGGTTGGGCCCTATTTCTCATCAAATTAATACTAGATCTTTAATATGGTTTATTCTCCTGAGTTTTAAAAAAGGATTATCCTTTCCAAGACACTGTTAAGACAGCAGTTATATTACCCTGGAACTCACAACTTGCAACCTGAAGCTACGCAGGTGTGAGCCTAGTCTATACCTGAAAGGGAGACTTCCTGGGAAAGCTAAAGTTGCTGCTGGAGGACGCATTAGTGGGACTAGTAGAGAGTGCTCACCCTGTGGTCTGTGTAGATCCTAATGCCCCAGTATAGTAATAGGAACATTATACTGTAAAAAGACGCCGTCCATTGGATAAGATGTAAAACCAAGGTCCTGACTCTCCATAGTAAATAAAAACCCCACAGCATTTCCCGAAAGGGTAATGGTATCAACCCTGATGTCCTGGTCTAATTTCCCTCCCAGTCTTTACCAATCATGGCCTCCTAATAATCCCATCTATTATATCATTTTCATCACTATGTTCAAATCCCCACTGACTTATGATGTGTGGTGAGCATACTGGCACACTACTGTATGGCGGCCACCGCCTCATCTACATGGAGGAGAGTCCCTGCTACCTGTAAAGCACTTTCTGTGGAATACCCAGAAAAGCAATATTAAGGGTAAGGACTTAACTATAAAGCAATACATTCAAATCAAAATACTTTATTACATACACATTTAGACTAAAGACCTTATATCAAATGTTTAGTTTAATCACTTTCTCCAGCCGGAGCCATTTTAAAGCCTTCCTGCTGTACAACATGAAAAACACCATCTCATTCTATGAAAAAAAGTAGGTGATAGAATACTGTAGTTTCATTATGCTATGGTCCTTTATCTGTGATGTCTGTATGGATGGTTAACCTCATTGATTTTCTTCTTTTCTGGGTGAAATTCATTTCAAATTAAATAAACACACTCAAGAAATGTTCATTTCTACTCTTTTAATGTGATGTGTGTCTTATTATGATTCTGTTTACTCTATCCATCCTCAGTAAAAAATGAGGAATGAATTTCAAGGACAGAGCCCGTGTAAGACAACAATGTATGGGTAAAAACTGTGGGCATAGTAATTTTTTTAGATCTCTTTTAATATATAGATCAAAGCTACTTAGATTCTGCTTTGAATAAAATACCAGTCTTTTACAATCCTGTAGTAATTAAAACAAAAACAAGATCTTAATGAATTTAGAAACTGAAAGACAGGCTTTTCAAAGGTACACAAATAATCTGGACCCTCTTATTGTAAGGGTGACTGACATTTTACAAACTTTTTGGTATTATATAAAACAATATACAGTTATTTCAATAAGATACTGAATGTACTTTATTAACTCTCTTTTTAAAGATTAATTTAACATGAGATTGTTACCTGGGCAATTTATTGCTAAAGAAATTAACAGGAATCCCACAGATTAGTTAGACTGTGGTTAATAGGCAAATTTGGTGGCTCCTTTAGAAAACTAAACTGGTGGAACAGCACACAGCATTTTGTTTTGGACTGCAATCTAGTAAAACATACAGAACACCTCTGTGCTGCACGGACATAACTGCAGACCCAAAAGAAAAATATACAAAATGGCAGAATGTCTGAAAAGTGGATGTAAAAAAGATCATATGATGTCACCACACCAGCCTACACTGCGCAACTGGAGCTGGTGCTGGATAACAGGAGTGTTGATATGTAACACAAAGACTAATCAGTGCCAATGCTAGAAAAGTCCACTCCATCATTCATGACCTCCTCAATCCATACTGACGTAGTAACATTAACCTAAAGAATTCTTTGCTGCAGGAATACAAAATCCCAGTTCAAAATGGGACAAATAAAGAGTGAATATGGTAAAAACATACTGTAGGTATAATACTGTGATTTTGAAATACAAAGTACTATTTCTGAGCTTTATTTTTTACTTATTTAAACATCCTTGAAAATAGCTAGTCTTTGCATTTAGTCTTCACAAAACAACTCTGGTATTATCATGATTCTAAGCTGCTCTGCGAGTTCACTTCATCTCCTTGTGATTCAAAATTAGGGCATATTAATTTAAATTTCATTACCTTCATTAACTTACAACATTTTTATGACGGTAAGCCTTATAAACTCTTCATACTGTGCAAAAATATCTTCTCTAAAATCAAATAATTTCAGACACTAAGGTTTCATGCAGTTTTTATCACTCTGGCAACACATCCACTAAAAAAATAATTTTACAGAGTAGATTAAAGTGCTTCACAAGGACTAATAACTGCACAAAACCAACGCATCTATCACTGTTCCATTCTATGTAATTGTCAAAATTCAAAATAAAGTAAAAGGTTGACATGAGAGTTTAAAAAGAAAGCAAAGTTACATTTGCTTTGAAACTCGGTGTTTTAACGTCAGTTGCATACTGCCTACTACGGTATGTGTCAAAAGTGGATTAAAATCATGTCCAGTTTGATTTACTGTAAATAGGTGTGGACAAAATAATCAGAGCCAAAACATATACTACTAACATGCTTTCATCTTATACTGTATACTACATCTTTTAATGTTATCACGTCTTTTTTCTTCTGCAACTGACTGACAGTCCACTGTCCAAGTAGTAGAACACCTTCAAATATCTTTCTAAACAGATTCAGGACTATCAGTCTTTTCTGAACAAGTGGCTGAATCATTTTTACCACATTTGGCACAAAGCTAGAGCTTGTGCCTACATATGGTATATACCACATCTTGATTTTTTTTTGTGAATTCCCGAGACATGTAGTTTGTGAGGTGGGATCAGTTTTCATTTGGATTCAAATTCCTTTACCTTTACATGACTAATAGCAAAAAAAAAAACCAACAGAACAGATTAAAGTAAAATGGATCATGTGGAAAAAAAAAGGAACTAGACAGGTTAGTGACAAATGAATACATGCTTTTAAATCTAAAGGTCTGTTCTGTCTTGTGTGAAATACAATCTTTATCTTTCTTTTATCCAGGTTATGGATAAACCTAAACCTAAAAGGGCCGGTAGCTTGCAGGAGGCAAAATAAAAATCTCTGCAAAATGAAACTAGATATCCAATGATGCATTTAAGATTCACTCAAAAGGAAAAGGCACAACTTGTCCTTACAAAGCACTAAAATGGGGGGGTGGGGTGGGGGACAGCAGCAGCTAGAAAGTCTTCATCCTCCTTAACACAAAGCTTTCGTTTTCAAGGGGCTCTCTCCACCACCCGATTAAAGAAAACTGAACACAAGCCTGGCACACATCCAGGCACAAGTTTTCATCAAAGAGGAGAGCCTTTTCTTTCATGCTAATGCCTCCTGAGAACATAACCAGCATGTTATGGATTATTATTTTAAAGCTGAACACTGCTGGTTTGAAGTTCATATTACACATAAGAGGCTGCATATTAAGTCTGAGCCCAACGCTCGTCTTTACACGTTTTTTAAAAGGTTTAAAAATTAGGTCTAAGTTGCAGGCCTTGGATTGATAAAACAGTTTTTTTTTTTCCAAACCAGACAATATTTCTCTCCAGCATGTTCTTCTGCATAAGAATGATTTTCAGGCACTCTTGTTTCCCCTTGTGTTACAAACCAAGGATATAATATTAAATATTTTATGGGTCAGGATCCCCAAAAGATTTCAGATGATTCAATTGGTTCCAAAACCTGAAAAACAGTCTGCAGGGTTAACTGAATGATTTATAAATGTCAACACATAACCTGCATTTTGGAGGTTGAATCACACCTGCTCTTGCTAAAATGACCATACCACATCACAGAACAAGGCCTTTCATTCAGTGGCTAACCATTTGACCACTGACCACTGAGCTGTCACTGAGTCACTGAGTTGACCATTTGACCAGCATGTCTTTGGACTATGGAAGGAAACTGGAGCACCTGGAAGACGCCCACATGAACATGGGGAGATCATACAAACTCTATGCAGACAGAATCCCAGGAACTGAACCCAGGGGTCCAGCACTGAGAGGCAGCTATGCTAACCCCTGCGCCACAGCCCCACCCAGGGCATAGTATCAAATCTAAACAGCACATACTACTATACTAAGCCTCTTGGAACTGAAACCACACTGAAAGAATGAGATGTCTTTGCATATATGTAAAAATGACTTTTATCTGACATTTCATTTGATTATAGGAAGCACCACTATCCCTCGCATTTGATGGTAAGATTTGACAGTATAGAACAGACTTTCACAAATAATATCCAGTTACATTTACTGTGTTCTCACCACTGGGATTTACAAGTAAGACAGCAGAAAGCAGTTTGCTTATATTAAATACAATTTTAAAGATACAGAAAACTGAAAGAGAGAAGTGCTGAGAAAATACACATGATGTTAAAGCCCTTCTAAACATGTTTAAATAAACTGATTACAATGTTTTTTTTTATTCTATGTTATTCACTTAAAAACCCACTACATACTCCTCAGTTTTGATCTATCAGGAAATAGGGTGGCTACTAATCTGTGTATATTTGATTAACCAAAAACCCTTGTCAGGATTTTCCCAGATACAAGCAGCAGATTTAACATGCACATGTATGAATAGTTATTTGTCTGGTTATTTTTTTAATAGTCAATGCAAGGTAAATGAGGATATAACTTTTTTAGAAGGGAGCTTTGTTTACTTGAAGGAATGACTGTAAATAACTGGTTTTGCACACAATTACAGTGCATAGAAAACTAAGCCTTTTTCCTCTCCATCATCTAACAAATTCAGCCAAAGAATTACAGTAGTTTGGCTTTGATCATGAAACCACTGTTTCCATCATGAATATTCTTCATTTTAAGTATGTCATCTGCATGTAACAGGAGGTGCATAACTACAGCCTGCCAATGTACACTGTTTTTATTGCAAATTTATAGTTTAGAAATTAGCACACACGGTCATAAATGAAATGGGCAAACCCCCATCCTGAACAGTTTGGTTCTAATCTAAATAATTAAAAATGAAGATGTGTCTGCACAGTGAATCTCTAACACATTTCTTATAACTGGCTGTTCTCAATTACCACATTGGTATGTTTCTTCATTGGCAACAGATGACTCTGAAGAGTCAGACTTCCTTTCAGAAAACACAAAAGCTTAATGAAAGGAAGACGTTCTAGTTCAAGAAATGACAGAGATGAAAAGATCAAAGGGGAAATGCCAGGAGTGCTGGCAAATGCAATTGATCTTAATTAAATCTTGCCTTGTACCACAATTCAGTTACTTTCATCAAAATGTTGTATTGCTTATAATATCTGTAACATTACAGGTTTCTTCAAAGTGTAACTGTTACAAGACAATCTCATTTTTCTAAATGTAAATTACTGACAAGCTTTCAGAAGCTAAAAGCTAAAATGGTAATTACTAAGATTGTTAAAGCATAAGTAGTACTTTGTGTATTTGTCCTTTATTTGCAAGCTATTTAATAAAAGCCAGAGTTTAAAAACACATCCATTGTGCAATTACCAGGATACTCATTAGGGAAGTGGTCTAAGATAAACAGGGAGGGAAAATGGGAAACATCACACTGCCCTTCTCCCAGTAACTTGTTTTAACAAGCCTACGTTGAGGAAGGCAGCCAAGAGGACAAGCAACCTGCTGTCCTGATGCCAGGCCCAGCAGGGCACAGAGACTTTGAGAGCAGCCGGAAGATAAATAATAGACAAATCTAATAAAATGAGCAATTCAAAAGACAATCGCGCCATGCACACACCACCATATGGCCACAATACACAACCGAATGGCTTAGACAGATAAAAAAAAACAGGGCATGCAAATTCCAAATGTTTTTAGGCTTTATCTAGCCAATCTACCGCAGATTAGAAAGCTGAAGCCATCAATGCAGTCTACCCCGGTGGTTGTTAAAAGACAGTCCTGTGCCTGAGTCAAAACAGAAATCTGCAGTTATACTGTCCATGTGAGAAAGACCATGTGTGCTGCTGTCATCCCGTTAGTGTGTATATGACCGTACGAGCTGCTTATCCATGTGGGATTCCTAATTACTCTCGACTTTGTTCTTGCTCACTAGATTAAAGCATCTGCAGATGTGGGGTTTGGTAAAGCTTAAGCAAAATCCACAGAGGGGTTTCTGAATGAAGGGGAGAGAGAAAGGGAGACACTGGCTAAAAGCATGGCTCGGATCCTTTCAGCCCTCTGCTACCCACAGCTCTTTTTTATTTTCCGTGAGGCTGAATTTAGACTGCGTGTGAGAAGTTTCATTTAGAGCCTTCATTGTGCAAATTAAAACTCGTGCTTTTGAGGCTCCTGGGTTTTACTCTGTTTAACATTTCTCCATTTAAATGCAAATCAGGCCTTTCGTCTGCAGAGCAGTTTGAAAACACAAGAAGAACAGCTGACGCAAAGTCATGGAGGGCCTTATTTTTTTTTTTTAAGTGATTCCATTTGTTTTTATGAACCATGCTGTGACACTTCACAAGGGGCGTGCTTCATAGCTGTGCTATGATTATCACACCTATTTTTTGTTCAAGGCACCTGGTTTACTAAGTAAATCTAAAGCTATAGAAATCATTTACAAATATTAAGTTTAAGCTGAATTTTTGGCATGAACACACTGCAAAAGAGACGAAGCAAATCTCCACTCTCTTTGGATGAAACCTCACATTTTTGGTAATAAGCAGTTATTTAAGAAGGTAACCGGTAATTAAATTGTTTTTTCTCTTGTTATTCATCAGATTACAAAAAACTTAAATCTTAGCTTTAGAGTCCTATCACTAGTACAATATTCATGGAAAAAAAGGATACCATGGTCAAGCTCCAAATATAATGGCTTTTGGGAGATATAAATTATTTCAATATACACATTATTGCAAATATTTTCACAAGTATGTCTTTCTTACACCCTGCTTCAACTGAAGTAGTTAGCAACAATAAAATTATGACATTTAAGCAGCAAATTAGTTTTACAAGACCCAGACATGAATGTGTGAGATAGCTGTGAAAAGATTAGATCTAAATGAATGCTATTACATCACATTGTAGGTGTCGCTCTGAACACACTCACAAGTGAGGGCAAAGTTATGATAGTCTCTTTCATATACTGTATTGTGATTAATTAATATTAGTAATATTGCAAGGGACAACATTTTTGTTTGAAATATCTTTGAAAATACAATCACTTTTCATATTGTTTTACTATAACCTCTCCTGTACGTTTATGCTGTATATATATATTCTGGTTACTATTGATCTCCCTTTACTTTGGGTATCCCAACTCTTGATTGTGTTGAGATCTTTGACATTTTCAGCCTCCTAAGATTCTTTGTGCAATTGCTTCAATACTAAAACACAGTTTTTAACTCAGTGATGTTTCGGCTCACATAAGTTATTTTTGATAATTACCATCTGTTTTATATATAATCCCTTTGTTGTACACATATTGTGTCTTAACTATGAGAACAGCTTTTACAAATAAAAACTTCAACTGAAAATTAGTATTGTGGATGGATCCTTCCTTTAATAGTGCTCTAGTACTCCAAGCAGGTGACATGGCCTGGTTAATACCTCTATCTACGCAGTCTTCTTCAGCAGTTTAGAGCTCTCTTTCTGTAGAAGCCCTTTAGTGACTAAAAAGTACATTCTCACTGACACCACCCAAGACCACCAAATCAATACAGATGGGCAAATCCACAGAAGTACATTTTATGAATGAGATGAGCAATTGTTTATTTGCTGTGTAAGAAGTGGGGGGAAAAGAAAATGGCTGAACTGGTTTAATTAACCAAGAAGCTGATTTGTTCTCCTGTGAGAAATCAGAGACTTTAAATTAAATCCATTCATTTGGAAACAGTGTAAGGCAGAGGCTTTAAGGCAGCTATTGTGAAAGATCCTACAGTATATGTGCAGTGGTCTATTTATATACTAACCAGTAATTCTGTAACTACCTGGCTTTGTTTGTTTTTCTTTATTAAACCAATTCTCAGGAATCAAAGGCATCAATAAAAGGATGAGTTAATTTGACTACAACAGTAGTGTTGCTTTGCTTTTTTTAAATATCCAAAATGTGTTTTAGAATATTTTAAACAATAGTGCACAAATATATATCAAGTTATTCTGTACATGCGTTTTTTCTGTTTTTCACTTACATATTGTACTGTTATCGCTGTAACCCTGTGTGGACTGCTTTAGCGTAGTTGATGAAAATGTGAAAAATATTCAGTCAGAGGCAATGCACCATTCTATCATTAAAATAAATTAGTGTTGCTTCAGAACACTGCATTGATTTTATGCATCTGCATGTTCATGGGTTCTATGTCAGAAGAGGTTTGTATGAGCACAGGACTCCCTGCTATGCTCAAATTTGACTGAGAATCAATCTATCATGTGAGTGGTTGCCTGCATTATCCAGTACAGTTCAGTCAATTTAATGCTTTTAGTCATATTTTAGCAACGATGCACAGAAATGTATATCAACACGTGCGTTATCGTCTTCATGTTTGCACAATGGTGAAAAATAAGTGCAATTTTCTAGAAAAAAACATATAAGCTGTAGTTCACAATCAGTTGAATAAATCCTCACACTGTCTTGTTTTTACATTCCAGGCAGCTTTCTTGCACCCATCCCATTCAGCTTATATGGAGACCTACCTGTCCAACCTGTCAGTTTTACAACACCTCCCACAAAACAAAAATAAGAGAGACAGCAGAAGGATGTTAAAAATGAAACAGCACTCATTTCTGGACGCGTTCAAACATACTCCTGATTCTATTTCCTCATTCCCCAATTGTTTGAGAACCCTCAATCACACTAACCTTGTGTGTAAAATAGCAAAAAGCACTTCAGAAGGATGCTGCCTTAGTGTTGATGTGGCCCCTTGCATATGCACAGATAAGTCATTTTAACTTTCTTTTATCCCCGTGGGATCCTTTCACATCAAATAGCAGATTCATACTGAATGGCATACTTCAGGTTTCAAAATGATGCATTGTTATAATGCTAATGAAACCAGACAGTGTCTGTTAATTCAAAGACACCGTGCTTTTTGTTTGCAGAAGCCTTACGAGAAAAACAGGTTCCTCTCACAGAGACATTAATCTTTTTTCATTCTTACTGTAAAGGTCAAGACTGCTTACCAAGTGGTCTGTTTTATTAAATAACTTCACTGAACCCCTAGCTGCACTTTATGCAAACAGCATAATTGATGCTTGGATGCACAAAAGGACTTTTAGTCAGCAAAACAGTGTGGTAGCAAACACATGCCCACTAAAGCAGACAAGCTTTACCTATTACACAAAGTAACTGTAATGAGCTTAATGCTCAGTTTTAAGAGTCAGAGACTAAATGCTTTCCGTAAACAGCAACTGGTACCTCTGCAGTAATGCTGCACTGTAGTCACTGAACAAGGGTAGATACATTAAATAAATCTACAAGTAATGACTTCTATTTTTGGCATTGCTGTTTTCACTTTTCCTAAATTAATTTCAAAGTGTAATTGTAATTCTAAGTAGGAAAAGATGTTCCTCAGTGTGCTAAAACAAGCTGACCCTTGATATTAGCCACTCAGATGCTATATTAAGAAAGCAGGTATCAACAGGCATTTTTGTGATCATTTAACTGAAAAAAACCTGCACCTTAATAGATTGTCAGTGTTTAATTGGGGGCTACCAGCTGGTGATGAATGGTACAGTGCTAACTAAAATATTCAAGAATGATTTCTATACTAAGTACTATGACCTTTGAATGAACATTTCCCCTGTTGTTAAACTACATGATATTTAAATGCACTGTAATCCCATTAATCATGTTTAAAAGCATGCCTCATAGACATACTGTGAAGACAGATGAAGCTATTTTTAACAGTATTTCATTGTATAACAAACATCACTTGTAATGCATCTATAGCACGTTATAGCACATCTATATATATCATCACAAAAACAACTTACAGTATAGGTCTTAAAATTGCCATTTGAATCTGGAGCTGATATTTTTTTCAATTTATTCCAATTTGTAGGTTACTACCCTAGTCTCCGGTCTTTTATTCAAATTCAGTTTACAATTTTATTTAATAATGATAATAATTTTATTTAATTAAACATACAAAATAATTTTTGAAATAGTTGTCATCAATCCTGAAAATGACCTTGGAATGCTTCTACATTAGACTTGTCATTTCATTCTGGCAAAACTCTTGCAGATTCTAAGCATATCTGCCTTATATCACTGGAAACAACTCAGACTCTAGAAATAACCCAAAACATTAACCTTCAAACCAAATTCTCCAATTCAAGGTCGCAGAGGAGCCAGAGCCTATCCAAGAAAGCACAGGACACAAGACAGAGCACACTCTGGATGGGATGCCAGTCCATCACAGTTCAGGTTCTCTCAGAAGCCAATAGGCCTAGTCTTTGGACTGTGGGAGGAAACTGAAGCACCTGGGAGAAACCCATGCAAACAAGGGGAGAACGTAAAAACCTACAGATAGCTCCTCAGGTATTGAACCCAGGACCCCAGTGCTGCAAGGCAGCTATGCTTAGCACTGCACCACAAAGCCAGCTCCAATGTCTCTCCCTATCTACAATACCACATTTTAAGCTCAATCTATTTGAAGTAACACATTTGAAAAAAAATTGTAAGTATCAATCCTTGCTGCTATGCTTTTCAAATCCTCACAGTGCTGCATTTAAAAGAAAAGAAAATATAATTTGATCAATGAATAAATCAATTCATTTTTCAAGAGATCTGAGCATGCCATGGAAGAAGTCAAGTGGTAACACAAGCTGTCAGAAAAACTATTTTATTCAGAAGATAAATATTTACCAAATATGCTGTTTAATTTCCTCACTTAAAAAGGCATTTTAAAGTCAAGGATAAATAGGTCTGTTTACTTTCCAACCTCCTATACAAAATAAAATGTTTTTCAAAGCAAAACAATACAGCACACAGCATAACCTGATGGTGGATATATTTTGCTTGCTTTTTGCAGGTTTTGAAAACAAATGCATTCTTTAATTCAATAGCAATACATACTGCATAGCAAGATATACAGTATTAACAAAAGACTAGCAAGAGTTACTTTACTATTACTGCTGTGATGCTGTGATAAGCACAGTAACTCAGAATGATATTGGAGTGCCTGCAGATAACTGCACCTACTTCCTGACTGAAAAGTTAATTTAAAAATTGTTATAAGTTAAAAAAACAAATAATCTGGCTCAAGTACAGCACAGGAAATTAAAAAGGTGTTTTTTTAATACATGCTGGGCTAGAGAACTTCCTACAGCAGCTAATCAAACCTAATGCCAATACTGTCTTTTGCCTCCATTTACTATTTGAAATATATTTTAAAACCCAATTTTAATACTAATAAACAAAACAAAACAAAGGTAAAGTTGACCATACTACACATAGCATTTTATGTTAGAATTAATTTAAACATGTATTCTTTTATAAAACCATATTGGACTTAATAAAGGCAGTAAAACATTTCAGTTTTATATTATTATTATTATTATTATTATTATTATTATTATTATTATTATTATTAAAATATTTCAATAAATAAGAATTTAAATTTCTTGCATTTATAACGGCACTTTGGTATAAAAAGTGCTAATCTTTAGGAAGGAACTCACTTCATCTGTCACGGACGTATAACACTCACTTATGTGAAATCGCACAACATTATTTTTCACCAGAAACCCCACCACACAGCAGAGCAAATGGAGAAATTAGAAATTACTTCACCAACTCAATTAAGAAGAGAGATTATGGAGGTCAGACTACACAAGTTCAGGGCAGAAATTAGTCAAGACACTGGAGTTAACAACCCTCCTCTTACAAACATTTTCACGGAATATTTAGAGGCCATGAAGTAGGGAACTTGGTTAAATATCCATTGGGCATTATCTCCGTTATCCGTGTCTCTGTTCACCATATTGGGTCATCACTTTTGAAAATCTAATACAGAGGAAAAAGCACCACCTACTGGTCCACAAGCACAAGACCCACCTGGCATTCCCCAGAGCTCTCCAATCCCAAAAATGACTGGAAAGACCTTGGCTGAGCCTCCGAGATCTGACAAGATCCATGTACTATGCAAGTGCATTGTTCTTCATTCTTCTGCAGTCTGCCAGGATGCCATATTCTTTCCATATTCTTCTCATTTATGGAAAGTCCTTTGGACACTTGGTAATTATTACATCAACTTTTCCCCAGATGGTAAACTGGAATTCTTGCACTGAGTGATCACAGATCCCATTCTGCCAGCTAAGGACCACAGAAATCATACACTGAACACTTGCAACCCACATAACTACAAAAAAATCTCGTTTGTCATTGACTTTAACCTAGCTATACTTCAGTGGAAACAATATGAATGCAGCCTTATTAACCTCATTAAAGACAGCCACATTTTCTAAACATACAACACACTCTCCTACATTTAACCACTTTTGGTTAATTGTAAATAATTTTCATTAAAAATTATCCATGGGCACAGCCAAAGGTTATTGTTTGTCACAGCTTGTGAAAAACTAAAATAATATTGTCATTTTACAATAATATTATCACACAGAAAATAAAAACCTATGACATCTTTCTTTCTCTTTCTACCTTCCTTTACTGATTATTTCAGGCTTTTTTTCCCAGTAGAAAATATGAAACTTGAATGAATCAAACAAAACAGTTGAGACTTTGGTTCTCTGGACCTTGCCGAGCTCTGAAACAGTTTCTGTATGGACCTATCTCATGGCTGAGCAGGTTAAAAAGATTTGGGACCATTTCTGTGTTAGCTGTCTCTAGGGACACTTGCAATAAAAAACACTACTGCTTCAAACAGATGCACAGCAACATGGGTCTTCCAGATAATGCTGATAAAACATAGGAAGACCCACTTCTGTTATGATGCATAAACTGCTTATCGTCCTCCTGGAGAAAACAATTAGCCTATTGTTTTTAAACATGCATGATACATCAAAACATGTAGCCAGATACTAAAGAATATACAGTAGGTGAAGCCTTGCAATGATAATTAGATAATGAAGACAAATTATACAACCTATGACTTTATCTTTCATATATGTTGCATATCAGCACTAATCTGAAATACAACAAAGTGAAAATGAACATGATTTTTTTTTTTACAGCTGTGACAAGCATCTTTCAAGGTCACTTCAAAATCAATCGCTGCATTAACTCCTTACGTGAAGTGGGAGACAAAATACTACTATTTACATATAAAAACAGTGAAATATGTTTAATACAATCATTTTAACCACAAGTATCACTGCTTAAAAAACAGAAGTATGAAGCTGTATGAAGTATGCTAACTATGAAGTATGGCAACATACTCAAACAGCTTACTTTCCAAAGCTGTTTATAATTTCCGATTTCTGCCCATCTGCACACCATGTTGTGAAATTGTTCCTCGTTTTTTAAATTTAGGAGAAATAAGTGCCCATGCTGTCTAAATTGTTGCAAGCAAAAATTTTCACTTATATACTTGGTACAGTATACAGAAAAAATAAAATATCCGGACTTCTGTTTATTAAAGGAATGATGAAGTCTTCTAAAGTCCTTTGTTTTTTATATGCACAACTTTAATTAACATTCTAAGGCTCCTTGTGCATGGTACCGCAATAACAGATCCGTGGCCAAACCTGACAACTGCTGTAGTTGATAGGCCGAGCTGTGTAATAACCCTTAGGGTGCACAATGCCCATTACGCATGGTTGTCATTTCTCATGAGTCGACTGCCACTGACAGCAGTAAAGCAAGAGTGAATGGTGTTCTCAATCTCAATGGTGATAGATGTCCTCGCTGGTGCTAGGCTTCTATAGCGGTCTGTGACTTCCTGACAGACACCTGCTTTCGAGAAGAATGCTGTCCTGTGGGTTTTATAAGTGACTATAGGAGACTACAGATTACTCTAGCTCGGCCTGGATTATCTTTTCCTTTCTTTTGAATATGCCATACCAGTCGAGTCTGTAATTGGAATGAGTTTCTATTGGAATGAGTTACTGAAATCAGTGTTCAAAAGTGTTCTTACCCACAAACTCTCTCCTCTCTAGTCCTTCCCTTAAACTTAATGGAACACAGTTCTTATTGCAGTCTTTATTGTCAAGTGAACACAGCTTTGAGAACTGTTCACTATCAGGGAATCAATTGTGAGATATTCTAAACCTTATCTGTATTTTAAAAGCAATTCTCCATTTATGCTTAGAAAGGCTTTGCCCGGTGCATCAGCCAAGTGGTTCAATATACCACCAGTATCCCAGATGTTACTGTACATTTCAGTCAATGTTCCAAGATTGTTCATGCTGTTGTTTTCACAATGGAGTTTATGTGTGTGCAAAGACGTTTCCACTAGTCTAACACTCGTTTGTGTGTGTGTGTGTAAGGGTGGGTGGTGGTGGGGGGGGTATTTAGTTTCTATTTCATTCCGCCTTTCTCGAAAGCCACTACAAAGGCTTTAAAGCGTAAACAAAGGCAAACAATTGAAGGAGCTCCCCCTCCAATTCCACCCATCTGGCTGCTTTCGGAGCCTCGCGCAGAAATGGACCGGCATTTCAAGCATCAGTCTACCCAGCAACAAAGCCGCGAGATGCTATTCACGGAGATGATAGAAAAACACGAACATTCAGCACACTTCCACGGAAGTAGATACGAGGGGAAAAAATAACTCCCAAATTTACCATGACTTCGTAGAGTACCCTAAAACCCAGTTGTGAAATATGAATTTAAACACGTACTGACTCATGCATGCGTCACACTACTTGAGGGGGCATGTCTGCCACTTTATTATGACTGTTAATTATTAATATTATGAAGGATTGTTACTACTGTTAATAATGGTCAACGTGATGGTATTCTTTTAGATGTACATCCAGAACGACCTCAAAGAGAAATGCTTAGTCTATCATATGACATGCACGATAATATAGTTATTCAAGAAGTGATTTAAAGCCAGTTATCTAATACAACCTGGAATATACAGTAACAACTGCCTAAAAATATTACGCAAGATCACGAGCGATATTCACCTTGTAACCCAATGGCAGTGTCAACATAAATCAAGACACAGAATACATGAAGGAGGCCCATCGACCAAAATATTCAACCTTTCAGATAACATGAAACTGTCAAAATGATACAAGGACGTGTCTCAATAGGAATGACTCTCTAGCCAACCTTGTTTTACTGCTCTCCGCTGCAATGCAGCGCAAAGTCACACCAACGGCAGATGTGCGTTTCATATCCACCGGCAAGTTTTTTTTATTAGGCTTTCCAGAAAGGGAATGACACTAGAGTCCAATTTTAATATTGAAATAATAAACAAACAGTGAATGGGAAAGTTGCAATGCAAAGATACAACATGAGAATTACTATGTCCGTCAAATAATGTTTTAGAAAAATACCGACCTTTCACTTGTGTTTCGTATTCCGTTGTGATCTCCTTGTCCTTCTTGAATTTGTTTTGAGAAGACATGGTTCTGGAAGTATGAAGCATACGATGCCCTACGATGTCCTGGCTCGGTCGACTTCAGTTGGAAAAATTCAGCTTCACAGTATTGAGATTGTCCTGTTTTCAGTTAACACCCCCGAGAAGCGCAAAACCTTGCTGTGTTCTGCACCCCTCGAAAGACAGACTCTTGTTTGCAAAACAGGGTGCTTCAAGTGAAAACTTTAAAGACGTTCACAACTGCTCACCTGTGTTGAAGATTTTAACAGTCTGTATTCTCAAACGTAAAGCACCACCAAGCTACAATGAAAAAAACAACGACTCCTCCTTTCTTGTGATAAACGTGACATCCAAAAACCTTAACTGCAAACCGGGAGAAAGCCGTGTGGATTATATCAACCCAAAACAGAGTCGGGTTGCGAAAAATCCAGTTTTATATGTCCTTCCATTATTGGTTCATTTTCTTGAAGTACAGACTCAAACGAACTGTGTAAGTGCGCAAAACAATCGCCTTGCTTCATTTGAATAAGTCTGTGCACACAGAAGATTTTTTGCTGCAGGGTGAATTGAAGCAGACGTCACCAGACTCCTCCCATCTTTTTTTCTCCTCTATTTTTTATTTTTGTGATCACAGAGTCATTGTAGTCTCAGGGGAACAAGGATATGCTCTGCAATATAGAAAAAAACTATTTCTAAAATATATAATTCAAGTGAAAAATGTTGAAAGGTGAAAAGCACAGAATAAATAAAGAACAATAACTTCCATTTTGTAAAGAGTTAATAGATGAGAGCAGTTCTGCCCTTTTTTCATTCAATCATTATTCAGCGTGAATATAAGAGAAAAAAAATCCTAAAGAGATGCCGTGTATTGGACGGTTAGTGCGTGTATTGTTACTTTAATACATGAAAAGTATTGAGGAATTTATGTTGGTGTTATCTAAAAACCTTCTTGTAACTAATGCAGAAATCATCAAGACTTTGGGTTGAGTGCGGTCTGGTTACTAGGCTCAAATCTAATGACCCGTTTAGGCAAGAACATTTTATTTGACAATATTAAGATGTGTCTTAAGATTTTTCATTCATAAGCACAGAACATAATAGTCACTAATAATCAAAGCATAGTAACTGTAACTCTTATTTTTTGTATCTATTAATTTCCTTTATTGTGAAGGGTTAGAACCCAAAGAAAAATCAAATTATCCGAGTCACAGCAAGCTTAATGCTACATTGAGTTATTTCAGACTTCCATTTCTCACTTTGTTCACATGTAATTCTGTTTGGAACGACTCTAAAAGCATTATATTGATGCTGAGTCTTAATTCCAGCCTGCAAGCAAAAAGTAATAAAAAAAGCTTGTGTACAGTATGAGGTCTGTACATCAATTTTCACATCAAGAGTTCATTGGGGTTATACATTAAAAAAAGACTTGGAACAATGCAATTGTATTTAAAAGGCTAGCAGGAAGAAAGAGGTGTTAATGACAGAACTCTGTCAACAGGAGTATGAAATGTCTTTGAGATACTGTGTGACATTCAAGATGGAGGCATCTTAAGAAAGTCATTACATGACCTGTTTTTCAAGCCCAGTGAGGTGGGACTATTGTTTCATCCTGTTCTGTAAGTTGCATCCTTTGGCAAACAACAAGTCATCTATCCATAATAAAGAGATTTTGTTTTCAATTGTTCAGTTGGTGGCACCGTACACTACATAGCAGTAGTGAAAGTTATGGTTTAATCTTATAAATTACTAGAGTGTTAATTTTTACAAGTACCACAGTGTTAATAATTACGGTTCAGAAAAATGTTACATTTGATTTGAATTGTGTGTATTGCTGTTCAGCCAAAAACACCTTTTGTTGAAGGGGAGAAATATTAAAAAAGAAAATGTCTGCTATGCAGAGCTTGATGACACAATCGCTGTATTCCAGAACTCTCTGTAAAACACCTTTGCCCTGCAGAGACTATTTTTTTTCATGTATTTGTAAAAAAAAACTTGAACTGCAAACTGCAAGAAGTCAGCAGAGAGCAATATCCAAAACTACAGCTTCAGCACCCTGGCTGAGACAGACATTTTTTTAAAAGCTGCTCCTGCAGGTCTTTACTTATAGGCCTGAAAAAGTGCTCCTCAAATGAAGCTCACTTTCCAATGTCTGTCTAGGGATTAAAGATGATAGATCCAAACTACTCTGACCTTCCTCCTGCCAGCATGTGTAATGTTCACTCAAGGACCAAAACGTAGGGAATATTACAGAATATCATTTGGTCCTCTACAAACAACAAAAGCTTGCCACACTATTTTATCCCATTCCCCTAGCAGGGTGACCTTCATTTTTCAGGATTAAGGTGCATGTTCCATAGGCTAGATGAGAGCTCCTAATATTTTGTCCAAGTAATGTAGCTTCAAAGATCTAAGTGATGAAAAGAGAATTTCACAGAAAGGTGTCCATACCATTCTAAAGTGTATATACTAGCTGTAGTGATGTTGAACTAAATAAAAAAAAAGGAATTTCCTACTTGTCATCTAATTTACTATCTTAAGGTATGATGTTTTTGGAGTTTTAGATTTTCATTAGTTTTATTAATTTTTTAGACCTCATTATCAAGGAATGATTAAAAGTATATATAACTATATTATTATTTAAAGGAATTAAATCTCAACAGTGATGATCTTCAGCAAACCATTATGTGTCTGTTTTAAGAGCAAATCAAGTGCAATCTCAGTGGTAACTTTGGGGCTTATTGAATTTGTTGAAAAGTGCTAGGTACAGTAAGTTCATCATACAGATATACGGTAAATACCTACTGTAATTTGTAATGTATAAACATAGAGAAAAAACTATATGTTTATGCATAAAACATAAAACATACTGTACATAAAGCCAACAAGTTGATGGCTTTAAATACCTTGGATCAAAACTGGTAAAGGGAGGAGAAACACTGGAGGCAGTAAAACAAAGAGTGAAAGCTGGATGGAACGAGTAGAGAGAAATAACTGGAATAATCTGTGACAGGAAAATTCCTAGAAAGTTAAAGTGCAAAATGTACAAGACTGTGATTAGACCTGTACTACTATATGGAGCTGAATGCTTGGCAGTTGGAAAGAGGGAAGAGAACCTGATGAGAAGAACTGAAATAAGGATGTTGAGATGGATTCTACAGATTTCAATGAAGGATAAGATCAGAAATGAAGAAATCCGCAGACAATGTGGGGTGGTGGATGTGGTTGAGAAGATGCGAGAGGCGAGGTTACGGTGGTATGGACATATCATGACGAGGGACGTTGAGGAAGTAACAAAGAGGGTAATGGAATTTGAGGTGGAAGGTAACAGAAGAAGAGGCAGGCCTAGAAAGAGATGGATAGATTGTGTGAGAAAATATATGGAGGTATGTGAAGTCAGTGAGTAAGATGTGCTCGACAGAGACAAGTGGAGAGGAGCAACCAAAGCAGCTGACCCCAGGACAGTCTGGGACTAAGGCTGTGAAAAAGAAGAAGAAAAAGAAACATAGAGAAAAAACTGTGATTTTTGAAACTGTAAACAATATTATTCAGTTAAGTCTAGATACATTAAAAACTATTGGTCAGTAAGAATTCTCCAGTGGAATTATGCTCTTTAAGAGCACAGTAAACATTCTCCATATAGTTACCATAGCAACCTAACCACTCCGGTAATGCTAATACACATTACTTCCATGACAGTGGCCCCCTCTGCATCCCTGGAAGCAGATGTAATGTTTGCTTAAAGTAACTAAGCAAGAAAAAAAAATCATCTGCCTGTGCTCATCTGAACATTTGCATTAACAAGTCTGGAGATTGTACACACATTGTGACTGATCAGCCCTCCAGGAACTCAGATGTGAATTTTAAGGTCTGTGTGCACAGCATAAATGTATCTATTTTCCATCAAGCAGATTTCCAAGTGCAGCAGAGACTAAAACTTTAAATCAGCTGCCAGTATAGAGTTCTAAAATCCAAACCCAATCCACACACTCTAAGATTAGTGTTTTGTCCGGACTCAATTCATTTAGTATTTATATTATTTATAAGGATGCATTTAGTCTTATTATAATGCTCGACTGCCTAAGAATGTTAATTTGGAATGGCTGGAACAGAAGAAATGATGCAAAAGCAACATTAACAAAGCCAAGCTAAATATATAAAAAATCAAGAAAAGTCATCGGGGTGGCATTGTTCTTTTGCAGGAACATTTCTAAGGCAAAAATATAATATTGTCCTAGGCAGATATGAACAGTGAAACCATTACAAACATTAAAACAAAACACCTTGACAAGAAATCCCAGAATCACTGTTCATGTTCACCCAGAATCCTGGGTGGCTTTATTTATTGTTCTTTCTGGTAGTGATGCTAGCCATAACATGACCATGTCAACAAGGAACATGTTTGAGCAAATGTGGTTAGAAAAACTAAAGGGGAAAAAAAGGATATCCCTGCTGATAGATACACTTCACAGATTTATGATAGCTACAATTATTTACAGATTGTGTTGGGCAAGATATGTACAGTATAAAGCATTACAATTAGAGGTTACTTGAGGGAGGCATTGCTTTATCATGCAAATTAATACATACATTTTAAAACAAATTTCCCTGAACAAATCCCTGAATGTCTTATTAATTTAAACCGATCATCATGTATACATGTAACTTGTAATTGTCTACTTTTCCCAATACTGTTTATAGGTAAAAAAACAATAAAAAAAAATTGTCAGTGCATATTAAAGGTAAATACCCTCCCCTTCTAAAAGGAACATACCTATATTAACAAAGGTAGAAAACTCTTGCAGTGAATTGATAATGCTCTTAATGCTATCTCCTCATACTGTATATAGGGCCCAAATTCAACATTGTGAAGTAGAGAAAATGCACTCTATGTGTCCAGTGTAGTGTTTGAAGTTATAAAAATATGTTTTTTTTAGATTTTCTTAAATCTGGAGAGTTATCCTCTAAAACCTGTAAATATATATGTTAGTTTTCAGAAATTGAAATGTTCTCCTGCCTTAAGAAATGAGCAAGCCATCCTTACAGTATATCTGTGACATACAGTACACAGTGAGTTATTAACTGAAAAATGTACCACACCCTTCGAGTTACTTTTACTAATGCTCTTTCTAGGAAAATTAATGCCAAACAGAATGATAAATACAATGTGAAATTGTGCAAAGTGGTGTAATGTGAAATTTACTACGACAGGATGATTGTCTGAGGCCTGTGTTAAATTCACATTAAGGTAGTTCTTAACCCTTTAAGATACAGTTGTTTAGAAGAAATAGTCAAGAGGTTTGAGAAAAATTTAAAACAAATAATATTCAAGTTGTAAGTCCAAATCAGATTCATGGATTCTCTTTATGTTATAGACTATAGTACATGCAAATACCAGACATTGCAGGAGAAAAAATGAAAGAATGTTTGTTTCAAAAAGAATAAAGGAAGTACTGTAAAAGCTAAATATTCAATTACAATGTTATGGGAGCTATATAGGTACTCCATGTTTCATGTTGGTTTTTCCTTTGTCAGTTGAGGAATAGAGGGAGATGAGTTGAATCACTGAAACATATTGAAGCATTTCTTCAATCTGTGTTTGCTCTCAATTTCTTTCAACTCCACCCTCTACAGAAGTCTAACAGGAATGAAAAGAGGAAGAGTTATCCAGCAGCTGGGTTATATCAGTGACCCAATGACATGACTAATGTAATTCTTTTATGATTTAGGAAAGGTGTGTATTCACTCCCAAAACCACATCATTTACTAGATAAAAGAAAAAGGGTGTGTCACATGTTATATTTTATCAGAGTTTGATTAATAAATGTAAAAACAGATGTAAATTAAGACTAGGAAATCAATTCAAATAAATGCACTTCCTTTTTCTGATTTTCATATCTAAAAAGATATGTTTTAATCTTTGACATACAGTACTGTAAGTGCATAGCCTTGAATTCTAACTGTTTTACTGTTATTCTGCATTCATTGCTTTTCATGTGATGAAAATAAACTGATGATGGGTAACTTTAATGCATTACTGCAAATTACAATGCCCATAGCCTCTCTGGGTTGGAGCCATTCTTTTGAACAATTACTTCAGACCTTTCTTAAGTAAAAATATGTTTTGAGTATGCATGGTACTGTACATAGACTGAAATTAAAGAATGAATCAAATTTTAATGAAAGTGGTGCTATAAGTGATGTGCTGTACATTGGATTTGAAACCTTGATTCTTTAGTATGTTTTTTTCACATTAATCTGCCTTTCTGAAGTGCCTTTCTTCGTGTTTTCTAGTTTCCCAGAGATACTGAATAACACTGAATATAAAAATAGGCTTAACAGCTCCTTTAGAACACAATGCTGTCTCAAGATATTTTATGGATGATGAACTTCTGCCTGAGGAGAGGAAATGATGGAATTGAGAAAAGGACACCCTCCAGAAATCATACTGACTCTTGGCACTGTCTGAACTACTTAGTTTTGTCATCTTTGCCAATTCACATGTGTCATTGAGTCATTTACACCCATTTTAAAGGTAACACTTTCTATCCTTTTTTGGAGACTGCATTTAAAGCTAAGAGAATGGATTTGTTTAAAGTCATGTAATAAATAAATGTTTAATATGAAAGAAAATGAATTAAGATTAGGTTTAAATCAGTGATTTTATTAATCATCTTTAATTTAACCGAAAAATGTCTTACACTGAGTCAGAAATTATATCCAAAATACCTTATTGTAAGTTCTCATTCTAATTTACGTCTTCTTTTATCTGTCCCACACTTTCTTATTCTTACCCCTTCACAGCAAAGTTTCTGGATTTAAAAAATCCAACCAATATATTTTAAGAAACGAAGGATTTGGAGGGTAATTCTCAATATGCTTCACTCATAAACATTAAGTAACATAGTTATGAGACCTTGATTGTTTTCTTTAATTTTTGTTTTCTTTTGTTTTCTTTAATTTTAGATCGAAGATAGTAAAAACTTGTTTAGACTGAGGGACATCTGACTGTCTGTGTCAATGATCTTCTCAGAAAAGTTAAAGGGGCACCAGAACACTATTGACAAAGGACAGGCTTTCCTCAAGCAATAACTCTTAAAGCTCACTCATCCAGATCTTGGGTCAGTGAATGAGCTGTAATCCTATTGATTTCATCTACACATCGAATAGGAATGTTGCTTCCTCACATAAAATGAGGGGTAATATTACAAAGCATTAACCAGACTCATATTTTTGCAGTCCAGTATACTGTATTACTCAAAATAAACAGGTGCTACTTGCAAACTTTACCAACCAATTATTATCTCCATACATTTTTTCTAATTAAATTAATATTACTGGATGTGGTTATGTCTGTTCAGGAAAGATGTGCAATTTTAGTGCAGACACTGAAAGAGAATTTGTATAATAAAAGGACAAAACCCCTGGTAACACATTGTAGCTGTCTTGTCTAAAAAGATTTTGAGCTTACTGAATTCTGGAAGCATTTGTCTTGCCATGTGCATGTAAAGTAAGTCTGTCTTCAGCATTATGTCATCTAGAACATTCACATAACTCTAAAGTCTTGTGTAACCTTATATTTAGTTTGTGCTTAATAACATGTGGTATTATCCCCCTAAATTCACCTGTGACAAAATCTAGCTGTAGTGAACTCTAAAAGCTCAATGGAGGCCTCACGATGCCCTTTGAGACACTCGGAAAAGTTTTTCTCTTTTGTTTGCAACAAAACGTCAGTGAAGTCCACCTCCTTCTCCCTTCATTGCTAGTCGTCTCAGGGAAAAAAGCCTGGGAAACTATGACTTCACTGTTTTTGAGGTACAAAGCCCTATTGTCCAGATTTCTCAGTAATTCATTCTTAAGGCCTCAGTGTGAGGCACTACTAACTTCCACCAAATTGATACTCAGGGAAAACAATGTCAGATCTAGGGCTTCAGCCTGGCAACCACAACAGAAGAATAATGATATTTTATTCGTGCAAAAAAGGTTTAGTGAAAGGATTTTTCATAAAAAATAAAATTAAATATGCTGGATTATAATGGTAAAATATTTTTATTGACTCCGTTTATCGTTTGTATAAGCACACAGATAACTTTGTTCAGAGGTATCTGAACAAAATATGATACTTTTTATGTCTGTATGTACTAACAAAGTATTCCTGTCGAGTTTTATAAAAAAGTATGTCTGTTGAGTCAAAATACTTCAGGAAAATATGTTAGCACAAAGTCGACATGAGAACAAACAAGCAAAAAAATATTTTTTTCATTGTATTATATACTATTTACACATGATGAAAATCTTGAACAATTGCTGGAAACAATATCCACACTGCACAACAGTTTAACAAGCAGAAGTGTAAAATCACATTTACATAAATCTTTGTTTTCGCTTAGAGGATAGTTTTATTCTATTTTTAATTCCACTAAGTTGTAATGGCATTATCCTTATCTTTGATTAACAACAGTATTCAGGTTATGAAGTGTGTACTTTAATTTTATAACCCAAGACTCTATAATAAATGCACAGCCCCAAACTTCTTGCAGTTTCATTGTGAAAATAGAAAATGCAGGGGAAACTTTTTGAGTGCAGAGCTAGGAGCCACAGGGGCAAGAAAGTTTGAAAACACAGCTTGACCTCTGATCCGTACTCTGACCCATGACAAACAATGTGGCTTATATGTGCTTCTAATCCAATCAACAATACCATTGCCATGTAGTTCTTTTTATAGTTGTTTGGGCATAGTTCTAGATTTTTTATATCACACAAGTTACAATGTTAATATCCCTTCGTTCTTGAAACACGTTGTCTACAGTACTGTATATGCACTAGATAGCTTCAGGCAATTGGATCTAGGAAAATAATTATTTGTGGGTTATTTAGACTCATAATATATATTATTTTCCTTTGATTTTTGTTCTCTACATTGTCAGCATTAATTACATAAATGACATCCTGTTACCAACGACATATTTTCAGGAGTGTGGATACTGTCTTTCTGAGTAATACACCTTGATCTCATACCATTGTTTAGTGTTTGACAGTGTCTACTTTAAAATCTTTAAAGACTGAAGATAACACATTAGAAGCCTTTTTGTGACACTTCAAAATGTGTCTTAGCATCACTTATCAACTTTATTACTCATGTTCATCACTTTCATTCTAACATAGCTTTGGCTGTATTTGCTCTTCCATTGTGCAGTTGTTTCAATCAGAAGACAATTTGAAGGAGATAGCATGCATCAACAAAAATGGACATCCATAATCAATGGTAAGTAATGGTAACACAAACTTTAATTTCGAAGTAAATTAAATAAATATAATAAAGTTTGTGAAATAAATGTTTCACAAGTATTTTAAAGAATTTAAGTATTTCCGGTGCAAAACTTTTCATGCACCCACACTACATTGTCAGCATTAATGTCAGAGTTTATTATTGTATATGGCACCAACACAATCTCTCCCATTGCTTTCTGCAGTATACAGTTTATTTGTTACAGCAGGCTTTAGTTTTCTGTATCCCACTTAGAGGAGTTCTCAGAAGTCTGTTTTTGTTAAAACTCCCTCCATGTGCCCTAGGTTGAAATTTGCAGTCAATTGGTCTGCAGTTTTGCCCTACACTTTGACAAATACACACATAGTATAATCCTGGAGTTTGCGGTTTTACCCACATTTGCCCGATGCTGATGATGCTGATGATGTCTTTTTGTGCATTTTGTACCTGTATGTTATGTTTGAAAGTATATTTTGATACTGGTTTGTAAAAATAAATTAGGCAAGCAGACTACTATGAAGAAATTATACTGTATTTAAGGGAAGTTGAATACAATAAGATAAATATGAAATCATTACAGAATGAATGGCAACAGTTTAAACATATTTTGCTTGAAACATTGTACACATTTATATTATGAGTAACAAAGTCAAAGCAAAACTAGTGATCTAGTACTAGGAAATACTCTAGCATTAGAAAGACTATAGATGGTGAAAAGTGTCTCAAGGGTTAGAAAATGTAATGGAAAAATTCTAAGAAGAATTGATGAAGTTCTAAATTAAATGCTTTGTCGTGGAAAATACATAAATATTACAGCTAATACAAGCTTATAGACAAAAATCTATATGGTATTCTCTCAACTTTTAAGGAAATTAATAGTATTAAGTTATGGACCATGAGATAAATTCTGGTATAACCAGTAAAGCAGTCAAGTTCATCGATGATACTAAGATAGGAGGAATAGCAGACACTGTTAATGCTGCAAAGTAAATTAAAAAATATTAATAAAATTGTTTATTAAAAAATCTTAAACAGAATTAAAGACTGGGCAAACACCAGGCAGTATAGCAAAATAGAGAGCAAAACTAGGCTTCAAATATAAAAAGGGTAATACAAAGCTCTTTTAAAGTTTCTGAGGGAAAAGTCTTAGATTTATGCCGACACTTCATTTTTCAATACAAAATGAAAACAATAATAGGATGTCGAGTTAAACGTATGAAATGTATATCAATGGATTTTATGTTAAAATGTTCCAGTGTTCTAAGAAGACCTCATTCAGAATACTGTACAGAATTGTGGTCACCACATTACAAAAAAAAAATCCAGAGAAGATCACCGTAAACTAAACTGAAGTCATGCCTTACATAGAGAAGAATGAGGAGCTTAACTGGTTTAGTCTTGAGCAGAGGACATGGTGGGGTTCTGATTCTAGCGTTCAAATTAAATGCACTGATGGAGTTAACCCACTGGAACCTATGGGGAAGTGCATTTATAACTGTGAAGAGGAAGTACCTTTTTTACAAAGGGTTGCAGGAATCTGAAACAAGCTACTCAGCCATGTGGCTGTGCTGAATTAGTTACTTACAAACAAACTAGAAGGATGGAATGGCCTTCTTTCCTTTGCGATCCTGTGTTATATGTGGGACACAAAAACCCCAGGGTTGGGAGATTTATATAATGACTATTTAATAAAAAGGATAGCTTCTTCAGGGAAATAAAGGACCCCAGGACATGTCTTTTGAGTGTTACCTTGCAAACGTCTGCCAGCATAAGAGCACACACATCACAATTACAACACCCAACCCGGGGGGCATAAATAGAAATGCCTTTCACAGCACTGGGGCGTCTATGAGATAACCGTCTGTAGTGCTTGCTGTCTCTGTAACCTGCCTGTTCATGTTCCTGTTCAGCCAATTTCTTTTTTTTCTGTTCAATAAAGAGTGCAACTCTGCATTTAGAGAGTAGCACCTGCTGTATTTGTCTGATATTCTCAGAACCCAAGCCTCAGCATGGTGAGCTATGAAAAAAATTATAAGTACAAAAGAAATATATTCAGTTTGTTTGCACAAATATTACAGTATGCAAATTGCCAGGAGTCTGTTAAACTACTAGAGAGATACTGTATCTAATAGTCTTTTTATTATCTACGAATGACAACCATCAAAAAAGACAACTCATAAATCATAAATGTGCATCCTTGACTCCATGATAGAACAAACATCTTTCACACTGAATCGATGCAGAGTGACCTCAGCAGCCTATAGAAGATCAGGGAAGAAAATGTCTTGAAAGATCAAAATGAAGCATAAGCACACTAAAAATGTCATGACACAACAACTTGTTTTGTGAAAGAGGAGGCTAGGCATCATGGAGTACACCGCAAACAACTGGCTTCCCAAACAGAAAGAAAAGCAAATAGTTTCTCGTGACATGAGTTCACAACATCTGACCTGAAGAAAGCTCTCATGCAATACGCAACTGGGGAAAGTGTTGAATCAGTTTGTCAACCTTCCACATTTCTGGTTAAAGAAATTAATGTTGCCTCATGAGGAATTAGCCAGAAAAATGCAGAGAATATTTATGATGCCCTCCCAGATGCTTAAATGACTCACAGTTTATACAGTACATATTTATACAGTATCACCATAGAATCCTGGTATAAGTTACTGTACATTAGAATTCTGTAACTTACCTTAGAATTGCATCACCTGTCTGCCACCTACCAAAGAAATGCTGACCTCAAATTATAACAGCACACATCCAATGACTCATCTCTGACAACAACATCATATCTGAAAGGTGGAAAGCTTATCTGAAAAGAATCATATAGCTGCAAGGAACAACTCTGATCATCCATGATCGTGGATGATTTTAGAAAGAAGAACCTGTCTGGCAGGTCTTAGTCCTAGGCTATGGTTTGGAGTTCTGTATATTGTCATCCACACAAGTCCAAGCCATCAATCAAGTGACTGCAAAGCTCCTTAGCATGTGACAAGGACACCACTCAAAAGACACTGTCACATGAATCCACCTTCCTACTGTATATGCTGTTCAGATTAAATTTTTTAATCATTATGTTAAGTCACCAGGTTCATCATGAAGAAACTGGGACAACTATTTTCTCTCCTTAGAGTGCATGATAACCCCCAAAAGTCACATCACATCCACAAAGCTGCAGCCTGCTTCCAAAACGCATTCTGTTTTGGCTGCAACCGAGCCATGTCAGAAATTAAAAGAAATAGATGTAAGATAAAGACATGCATACTGGAAGGAAAAAAAAGCTTTACAGCCAGTAACCAATGGTCTTAAACAATCAAATCCCAGGCCATCCACAACAACAGGTTGTCAATTATAGAGCTCGTCAATAAATTAATCTCACCAATTCATGAGTTATTATAAAAATAACATTTCAAGCTACAGTATACTGTATAATTTGAGAAACAACATAGATACCCTAAAAACACTACTCCAAAGCAAAAATGTTTGTGCCATGTGTACAAGTTTTAGAGAAGTACATTGCTTAGCTCTGAAAAACAAGTTCCCAATCTGCAATAAATGTCAAGAAAAGTCATTTCTTTTTTTTTACATTTTTTAAGTTAGTGCTTAGCTCTGGAAACTCAGAATTTGACAGTTTCCTTAATGCAAGAACAGATGTTTATCCCAGGCTGTGCTGACATTTTAAAAATGCCACCCTGTTAGATGAGTTATGGGGGTACATTCCAGCTCCACCTATACGATCTCAAATTCGAGATGATGAGAAACAGATTGTGAAATATCTAAAGTAAAACTCCAGGGATCATTATTTAGTAAAATAGCAAAGAGTGACAAATGATGATGACACAGACCTGCTTGTTATTTTTGGGCAACAGTTTGAGTGGCAAAAGAATTATGTAGTAAAAAGACTTGGTCATATACTGGAATGCATAACATAGAAATAGCACTTTTTGTAAGGGTAGTGATACTAACCTTGGTATATAACCTCCTCTTCCAATTCAAGACATTTCAATCATCTCAATTATTCAACTTACTGTAAACTGTATGTTGCACAGTGACCCACTGGTATTTACCACCAGAGTGAACCGAGTTTGCTTCTAAGAAAAATGTATTTTTACAAACTTGCTCACAAATAATTTTCCTGACTCTAGAAAAGGAAACAAGACAAATGTCTTTTGTGAACAACCTCAGTTCTTTTCAGCAAAAAATGAGTTCTTAGTTGTGTATGTTTTTAGAGGGAAAATAATTGTCTGTTTATCAAAAGTGTTGTTTTCGGTTTTCATTATTTCATAGCTATTAAGAGATAATTGTCAACAGTTTATATTCACTGCTTGGAACAAACCAAATATGAACTGTAAGCAGCACAAAAGATATGATCAAATCTATGAGTTCATTCAGCCATCTTAAATATTTCCTGTATTGTTATTGTAGCCTTCATATTTCTTTTACAGTACACATCTGGATTTCAGCTGCAGCCTGCAGTGAAAGGAGAATGCCCTGTTGCTGTTCAGTGATTTCAAATTATGACTCATTGATATAAATTTTCCAACTAGGTCACAGGGACTTTGTGACTCAAGTTACTAATGTTAGGCTACAGCTGAATTCCAACCAGACAGCACAGATACTGTTATTTAACTATTTTACATGACAGAAATGAACTTCCAAACCAGATACCACCTTTGACTTTAAGTACCTATAGGTACAGGACAGTACAAAGTACAAAGTACAACAATGGCCTTATTTTCAAACAGCTCGGATAATGCAAATCAAAATTAATGTCTCAAACCAGAGGTGCATTAAAGGCATTTCAATGAGTCAAATGTAACAAACTAACAAGAGAAAAGCAGGAATTACATTCCTTAACGTAATACATGAAGTATTGCATTTTACAGTTGAAGTATTATTGTATATTTGAGTTATTATTGAGGTTTTATTGGAGTCAGGAAATCAGAATTGGAGTGCAAAATCCTTAACCCTGATATAAAAGTATTGGTAACATTTTTAAAGAACATACAATCTCCAGGCTATAGGGCTTTTCATGTCCTCCAGGTGGAAACGTCAGTTGAAAAATCCAAGGGGAACCCAACCATTATACCACATGGTTGATGGTTGTTTTACATTTAAAGAACATGAGTTCAAAACCTTCAGCGAAGCAGCCAGTCACCTCTTTGAACAACAGCCATGAATCTGCTTTGTATTACAAACACCAGTAATTTGTCAGTTGCTGCAGTCATGTTAAAACTGAAAATGTCACATTTCCTGACAGGAAAGGCAAAGAAGAATAAAAGCAAAATGTTCTGTGCTGAACTCCTCTCACCCAGATTTTCAGTGGAAGAGGGAAGAATGGAAAACATTTTTTAAACTGGGATTGGACAAATGGGCCTCCTCTTGGATGAATCAGTCAACAGAATAACAGAGTCATAGTCTCTTCTAAAAATGTCCTTTACCTGGTCTTTAACTGAGAGACAATAGTGAGAAATGGAACAAGTTATAGGTTTATTACATGCTGAAAAAAAGAAGAAAGAAAACACACCTGAAGAAGACTCTAGGCCGAAACGTCATGTTTTCTTTCTTCTTTTTTTCAGCATGGAATAAACTATTACTTGTTCCTTTGCAGCCTACGCATACTGACGCAGCTACCCACCTGAACTAATAGTGAGAAATGTCTTTTAAGTTTTACATAGCTACAGTACAGTATTAAGGTTTTGTATACAGTACTTATATCTGTACTAATATCTCAGCCCTATAGGCAAAAGTACAATGCGACATTTATTTCCACATAAACAGACATATCTTTTTTCTGTCAGAAAACACCAGGCAGATTCCAGGAGATTGCTGTTGAAAATGTGCTAATATATAATATATAAACATGTCAATAAGCTAAAAAATAAGGCATTAAAGGAAACACATACTGTGTAGTATCTCAAAATTTAAGTTCCTTGTCCCATTATAGTTGCTAATTGTTTTAAACATTTGTTCCATCACACCCCATGTGACAGTCAGTATTTTCCCAGTTACAGTTCCTTATATTAAAAAGATTAAAAAAAATAAAATCAAAAGAGTAGTAAAACCAAGGAACAATCTATTGAAGCCTGCCAGGTAGCGTTTGCTCTTTTGCCAAATCTCTTAATATCAAGGGAAAAAATGTCTTTGAGAACCTTATGGAAGCCCAGAGAGCAATAATTTTAACACAGAAAATCTGAAACAGATACCACCTGCAACTTTGGAATATACTGTCGTTGGCACCAAAACAAATCCATACTTTCTAGGTCTAACAGTCTGAAAGCATTAAAGATCTGATTAATAAATGTTCCTGACAGTTTGCAACTGTTTCACAAATGCACAACTACAATATTACGCTATCTTGGTCTTCATTATTTAGATTACAGTATTGTTTACTTTAACACCATAAATACTGCAATCTGCTATGTTGTGGGGGCATTTGCCAAATGAATTTAGAATTAGTGGTGCCACAGATTCCATGGACAAGCATTATTTCAGAAAAATAAATCCTTAATAAGCAGAGAAATGTGTCATAGGATTGCACACCAAATTGAAATTGAAGTTAATATATTAAGTTATTTGATTGGAGCTTTTATCCAATGCATCTTATACTTGTACCCATTTATACAGCTGAGAATGTTACTGAAGCCATCTGAGTGACAGGCCTTGCTCAAGGGTACAACAACAGTGACCCACAATGTCCCAGTTATGAGTCCAGGGCTATAACCATTATTTCACACTGCTGCCACACACCACATTTCACTTTGGAAGCTAGGGGGGTATTACTTGAATCACTGTTTTCAGTAAACAGCGCTTTGAAAAAAAATGGTACATTTATGATTTTTCACTTTGGGCGATGGATGTTTAAAAATACTGTAAATTGAACACTATTTGAAAAATTTCACCATTTCCCTGAATGCTGCCAAGCTTCACTGCTTTTTCTTTATCAGGTTTTTAACAGAATTAACAATTAATCAAAATGCCACTGTGGAACCATGGCAAACTTTATATTATTGAAAAAATACTTTTTTTACTCATGTCTTCATAGTTAAATTCATTTACCACTATGATTCTGATAAATGTGCCTATACTGTAGTATGCTATGTTCCCTGTTTTTGAAAATGACAAGCCTTGTGGGATTAAATAATAAGACTTTGTACTTGTTGAGGAAAATGTTAAATGTTTTTTTAGCTTTCCAAATTATCTGAGGCATGTTTGTACGAATATGTTGAAAAACTACACCCTCGTCCTTTAAAACAAAACAGTGGTTACTTCAGCTAAAAGTAAGATCTTGCGGAAATACAGAGTTCACAGTCTTGCCAAGGAGACCTGATTGCCTGGCAAACCTCAGCTGTTTCCCTTATTATAAACATAAAGTAAGCCATTAAACACAAAAAGCACATCTGAGAGAATAATGTCAAATAAATACTGTAGGTTTGATAAGTCTTTTGTGGGGGGAGGGGGAGCGTCAAGAGTCTCAGCACGTGTAGGGAGTCTGGCAGAAAGCAACGTGAACGGCTGCCAGGATTTAAGAATAAACACAACAGAGTGAAAGTCATGTGTTACAGATCTTACAGGCTGCTCAAGGCCTAGTTCCAGCCAACATTTCCATCTGGACTACAGACAGGAGTCACATGACCAAGAAAAACATTTTTTTCTTCCCTGGGTTTTTTTTTCAGAGTTCTCTCACAGTCACCTTAACTAACAAAAGTGATTTAAAGTTGGTAAACAATAGTTTTCAGAGCTATTCATCAACCCTTGAAAACCAGACCAGCAGCCACAATTTAAAATGGAAATTACTTTTCAGCCTTCACCTCAGCCTTGCCAAAAGCCTTTTGGGTCACTGACCATTTCTTGCTCATTTTCTGTCCTGACTACTTGTTAAGAAAGTCAAGCCTTTTACAGATGTACTGATTTAAACAGAATCTTCTTCATCAAGTACTTACTGTACGAAGCATACTGAAGGTGTTTAATTATTTTGTTTCTACATATACATCTATCAAACACACTCAAGAGCTGTTTGCCACAGAAATAATTTTGCAATTTTGGAGTTTGTGACTGTTAAGTAGAGTAAGTCAACTTGTTTTTTGTTGGTAACTTAGGGTCTAATGATTTCAGGTTTGTACATGAAATACTAATGAAGTTATTGCTTGTTAATTGCTAGGGGTTGAACAGTATGTGTTCATGTTGTGGAAGAAGATAGCCATCTGGGACCAATTTGCAGGTCAAAGTGAGTCCTTTCTGTTTTCTGTATGAATTAATTTAGGTTTAAAGGAGATAGTAAAGCAAGTTTTCCCATTCAAGGATTGCTAAACAAACCTAAAGTTACAGTATTAATTACTGAGGACTTATTCAATTTGTGAAGTTCATTAATCAATGCTTGTGATCTTCAGAGGAAATCTGTATACTTTAACTTGTAATAACCTGTAATGTGTTCTTCAGCTTTGTCTTGAGGTATTTATAGCTCTAGGAGGTAGCTGAACTAAGCACTCACCTGTGTGATAAATCACGCAATGCACATAGAACTATTTCTATTTTTACCAAATCTTAACAGCTATTCTCATAACCTAAATCACAGCCATAAATCAATATTCTTTTAGAAAATATATTAATATATACTAGAAGTAATATGTTTATGTCCCTGCTTAAACAACAGAGTTGGTTACATTACAAAAAACAGCATGCATGGAAAATATACACACCTATTTGGAATTAGTTTTATGTTTTTCATTTATTCTAAAACATATGTAAGCATTTCTGTCATATTGTATATGTACTATAATATTTAAAACAAAAACTGCTTTTAAAACTCTGTTAACATGTTATCAGTAGTTAAAATTGATTTTTTTTTAATCCCAAAGAAAAATATTTTAAGAACCACAGTAGAATGTGTGGAACATCCTGGAACATTTCTAATAATTTGCTTCACTGGATCCAAAAAGTGAAACCAATTAATATTTAAAATCCTTCCCTGCTCTTACTCTATCATGAATTCATAAAGCAGTAGTTTCAAATCAGCGATGTGGTAAGGATTTCCTATAAATGTCTAGCATGATCTATCAAGCAGTAATTTTACCAAACATCCATTTTAAATTAACTACTTTAAGGTAAGTAATGCTTCTGTCATTGAGATGTTAGAACTGATTTAAAAGCTTCATGGTTTGTCTTATATAAATCCGCTTAGATTTAATATGATAGTGCTGTGCTTAAAAAACAGCCCAACCAACAGAGTTGTAAATATTGTTATGCCAGGAGGCTTCTTGGTTATTTATTTTAATGGACAGAATAGAGAAAGTATGACCGGACAGGTTGCTGAGACTGGGACTAACATGCATGAACTTCACTGTTCTGGTGTACTGTTTGAACATGATCAGTCTATCGGGATTGTTCCCCACCATCTTGCGACTACAAATGGGGAATGTAGACAGGTCGAGTCGGTGTCTGATGTTTGCCGACATAATTGAACCATCAGACAGGACAGAATGGTCTACTTGGGCTACTGTTCTGAAGAGGACAAATGACAGCAAAAGTCAGAGACAAAACCTAGAGAGCTTCACAGTGTTAGTGGATGGCTTCCATTTTAATGTGTTAGCTGTAGATAGGAATAAAGTCAGACTTCCCTTCACTTGTCTTTTGAGCACCATGTGAAAAATCTTTTTTCGCTTTAGAAATATTAGCTGCATTAGGCAATTTTTATCCATGTCCGATGCTGAGTGCTTGATTCACACATTTATAGCATCAAGACTTGATTTCTGCTCTCTCTAACATTCTTCTCAGTAAGTTACAATATGTCTGAATCTCTCCAGCTAGACTTCTAATTCATACCAGACTCTGACAGCATGTAACTCCTATGTTTAAATCTCTACTGTGGTTACCTGTAGTCACATGTTCAATGTAAGATCTGGTTTCGGACTTTTAAGGCTTCAAATAATCTAGGGCAATCATACTTCTCTGAACTCCTTCATTTGTATACTCGATATACTCCTTCTCCTGGGTTCAGCTTAGCTTCACCTGGAGAAATGCTACCAGTTGACATGATCACATCATGGCATCCTGCTGTTAAGGCATCCCACCACTTCCACATCAGTCTCGGTCTCCCGAGGCTGACTTCGCACGCAGACCATGCTTCCCTGTAATGCATATGTAATGCAATGATACAGCCCCTTTTATTCTAGGGGCTGCCAAGACAGGACTGGATTTCCCTGATGTTCTATTTCAGCCTTTGTTGTTTGTGCAGTATTGTTTCTGTTATATTTGGTTTCCTGTTTGGTTATGACCCAGTTATTAGATGAGTACCTTTAACATATATGTCTACAGGGCAATAAATGGGATATTACTTCACCTTGGGGGCATTGTGACTCTCAGCTTCTTTCTGAATAAAAATTCTGCATCGTCCCACAGGACCCACAGCTCTTACAAGTGTTAGAATTTGTTTAAACAGCTGTATAAGTTTCACACAGTTCGAAACTCATTTTTGCCTTTTCTGTCATGGACTCAAAGAAGTACAGGTTTATTAACATATTAAAAAACAGGCTAGAGAATTGTTATCATAAAACCCATGGAAAACTGGATAAATACAAATAAATACAAGGTTGCTGAGGTAATAGTTCAAGCTTTTCAGGAAATAGTGTTTTTAATATGTACTGTATAAAACCTTGGTTAAAACACTGTATGAACATGAACAGCATTAATAAGTGTAAATCACACACATATACTACATTTTACTGTATATACTGTACCATAATATTAGGGTATTAATTAAACAAGTTGGTACACCTCCAGAAATTATTACAACTGAAACAAGCTGCAACATTGATTAAGTGAGACATCCTTGGGGACAGTGGATCTATTAACCAACAGCAATTGGTTACTGTATCAGGGTAACAGCCCTGTATTTTCTGCCTACTTGACTTGCGCTTATTGTTTTTCTTGACAACAACTGGCTATAAATCCTATGGGCTGCCTGAAAAGACACATTAGCCAGGTCTGCTGTTGCCATGACCAATACATCAAAGGAATTTCCACCAGCAAACCTGGTTACAATTTGAAAATATTTGGTTTCAATATATCTTGTCTATTACATCAAAGTCAGTAATTTTCTGCTTCATAATTTGCCCTTCTGGCATTTTTGTTATTATGAATTAAATTGTAAATGTCTTAAGCTGAAGAGTTAGAAAACTTACCATAACGATGTTTATAATCAGGGTGTTGTGGTGTTTCTAATGTTATTGCTGTTTCCTATTTAGATGCTAATAGCATAATGTTTAAAATGCTTTGTCACATTTGCTAAAATGGGTTTGCCACATTTGCCTGAAAATTGAGTGCTTGCTATGCACTGCATTCAATTACTTCAGAGATCATTTAAAAAGAGAATTGAGGCTGAAGAGCATGCTTGCAGGAACTGTTTTATTCTCCCACTGCAATATACTACATGACATGTAGTACCATTTACATAATCTTTAAACCATCAATTATAGAACACCGCAATAACCCCTGACACCATTCTCCAATTTACTTTTTAGCCTGAAGCTACAGTAATATACTACGTTATTACCATAACAACAATCTAGTATTCCTCTAGAAATGAATCTGCTTTTACTTCTTTGAAGATATACACATATTTATTTAATGATGCATGCCAGCCTTTTGCCACGAGTGATGAACTTGTGCAGAGCATGTTTAATTTTATTTATACTATACATTTGGAAAATGCAATATTTGTTCCCTGGGAACAATATCTGTTAAAAATTTAAGTAACTGAAGCATGAGTTTATGATTAATGTCATAGTTTAATTAATTTCTGCATGACTTATGCATTTATTTCTGATAACAGATTTAGAGAATTACTAGTTTTATTGAAGAACTTTTAAAAATATTTCTGACTCTTAACCATAGTATGGCGTATACAAGTAACTTTTCTTATAGCACAGATTTTAGAGTGGTATATCATACATTTTCAAAATCTTTTTTATGCTTCACTGTGCGCCATCGAGTCATGTATTGAGTTTGAGTGTGCTCTGTATAAGTATGTTTAGCAAATGTGATGTACAGGTAAACTTTGAGATCTGATCTGAAATCTGGAATGTTTACAAGGCGACATCTGCAAATTACAAAACTTAATATGGACATACTAATCAACCTCATATTCAGTCATAGCCCTAAGAAAGTAATAACTGTACTTTCATTCTGCTATTGAGCAAATCAGTCTTTGTCTTTACATATTTACTCAAATACACATTCTACATTAAAAAATAAATAAAAAGTAATATGAGCTTTCTATTGTGTACATAACTATTGTTTATCTTGATTAATTCACTTTTTTAATTGGGAGAAAGGTAGGCGGGCAACATACAAAGCCTTTCTAATAAGTAAATTGGTCTGTTTTTTACATTATCCATTTATATTGATATTTAACAGGACACAAAATATCAGTACCTACAGTACACATAATATAATGAGGTCACAAGCAAGGCATCAGTTATCAGTGTTGAATTGAAGGATAAATAAAATATTCAGATGGGAAAAAAAATCATTTGAACTCCAGTTTTGCTTTTTAGGTAATAGCCATAACTAGAGAAAATGCTGATACACTTTACTGTTTTTGCTGTTTTGGTGCCATCTTCTGGCTACCCTGCAAATGATTTTCCTTATGGATGCGTGTTAATCAACATATTACTCCAGTATTCAGACGCTGTGCAGGCTGAAATGCCTTTTAGAGCCGTGTTAAAAAACATGCAGTAATATATCAAGCCATTCAGGAGTCATTTGTCCTGTATGTTCCTAACTGTTCTCTAAGATCACACATTTGTTTTGGGGTTCCAATATATCAACTTTGTGGCCAAAGTATCTTAAATTACTGTTTGGTGCAATTGGCTGCAGAGATTCCTTCCAGTCAAAAACACTCATGTTAAAACCCCCAGCTTTTGTTTTAATGTTTTAAAGCATGGTAGTGCAGCTTAATTTGAAGCACATCAACATAAATAAAACAACTTCATTGCATAGTATTAAATTCCTCCTTGTACTGTACATACAGAATAAATGTTTAAGGTCTGGAATTGTTCATCGAGTCATAACATTATACACAGTTTTCTTAATGAGTATTTTAGTGCAGATAAGTAGAAAAAATAACTGAGGCAAATCAAATTAACCAAAATATCTACAAACAGGAGGCTGTAAAGAAGGCCAAGAGCATTATGGAGTGTGTGTCTTACTCCCTCCATTGTGAATTTACACTCCTCCCATCTGGGTGGTGTCTCTGTTTCCCTTGAAGTAAAAGAAACAGACTCAGGAAATCTTTAATCCCTGCTGCAAATCATGTAAAGTATTACCTCCTGTAACACCATTGTACCATTGTACCATGTTCTCTGTTGGTAACATTTGTTCTGTCCTTGTTGTATTGTTGTACTGGATTGTGCTGTAAAACAAATTTCTCCCCAGCTTGAACTACATTGAGATAGGGGTATACCAAGAACACAAGTAATATTTTACAAAGCAAATGTGTTAAATAAGAAATTAACTATGTTCAGCTAATCTAGAAGATACATTTTGTAAAATAAGTGTTTGTTACATTGTAAAATATTCTTCTTTTTGTTCCAGTTTTCTTTAAAAATAGTTAGCTGATGTGCTTGCAATCAAACAGGCAAATACTGTACTACAACCACAACCATCGTCAACCTCCCTTCCCCCCAAGACAGAGAAATATTCTATTAAAATCAATCTGTGCTGATTAATAATAATTTTATTATTGTGCTGAAAAATAGGAAATACAGTATATGGCAAAAATAGTGACAGATCCCAAATAAGAAAATATTGTGCTGACACAGAACCCATAAATTACATCAAAAGTCTCTCCGGTATTGTCTTATTTGGGCAAAATACTAGAAAATAGCAGGAATGTGTTGATCAGATTGATAGTAGACTCTGTAACAGTTTGTTTTGCTGTACTGTATAACATCTATTATCAAGAGAACGTTTTATTGAAACGCACTCTTTGACATAAATAAGCAGTGCCATGATTCTAAAGTGTAGATTGAAGATTTTCAATTTCTAAGATCAAACTTGTACCAAAACAAAAAGAAAAACATTACAAATACAGTTTGGCAAAAAGGGGGGGATTGAAACATTGATATCAATATTTTGTATTCCAGGCTTCTAACCCAGGTTATCCTTTACCTTAATGTAAATAAGAATTCCAAGAGTTACAGAAAATAAATACGATAGATCCTGGTGTCCATACACTGTAAGATGATGATTTTTTTCCCTAAATATATATGGTACTCAATTAATCTGTTTCTTAGGACACACTGGCATGTTAAAAACAGCAGAAATTTTTGTTTATTTCTCATTCTTCACGTTACTTTCAAAAAGGCAACTGTGCTGAAGTCATACGAGCCAGAATTACTTTAGCTAACTGAAAATCCATTAGCTGAAAGCACCCAATGACAACAGTTGTTGCATATAAATATCTTTTTTTGCCTAATTTGTGAAATAATTGAGATGTTACAGTCTTTTCCTTAGAATAACATTTAATCCAGACATATGATATCAATATGGATTTTACAAAGTCAATGATGACTATAGTCAACTATAGTTGCATTTTAGAAATATCTTTTATGGAAAGGTGTGTTGGGAATATACAGTATGCGATAAGATAAAAACATTTAGTTTGTAACCCAGTGGTTGTACTGTGTACAGTTCTATGATATAACATTGTCATAGTTTTATAATTGATAAAACTTTAGAGGTCTATTATGTTTCTAAACAAAATAACATTATAACAATGGTATATTTTACGCACATATGCACACCTTTGTCTTAGTTTAAAGGCAAGTTATTACCTCTGAAAATATTGTGAAGGATCAGTCACAAAACCGCTGTCCAGTATTTGAATTGTAATACAATATTATTTTGAATATACTTGGAATTTTTTCAGGATTTCTACTGAGTGGCAGCATTGAAAAAAAATAAAAGAAATAAATAATATAACAGAATGATTTCAGGATTTTTACATTTGCATTATTTTGACCATTCGTTGAGAGAATGAATGTCCACCGCTGTCTTGTGTAGCCTCTTACATTATTTCCTCGTGTGAAAACTTTCAGCTTGACAATTTGATATCCTTTCAGCTTGACAATTTGAAATCCCTAAGCAAAACATACTGGTGTATAACCTTTTCTTGATCCTACTTCTTATCAAATTAAAAACCACTATAATGTTTAATGAGATTTACTTTACAAAGTGTCCTGGATGACATTTTATACCAAGGTAAAAAAGAGAAAAAACAAATTGGACCTTTAACTACAATGACATTCCACATATGGACTACAGTGTGGTATGGCAACTGCAGTATTGCTGACTGCAAAGCCCTACAGCGGTTGGTGAAAAATGCCCAGTCCATCACCTGGGTTGCCCGCCCATTTATACAGGACATTTATGACAGATGGTGCTTGAGGAAAGCTCTAAGCATCATCAAAGACCCCACACACCCCAGCTACAGACTGTATGACCCTCTACCATTTGGAAAACGGTACCGGAGCATTCCGGCCCAGACTGCAAGACTCAGAGACAGTTTCTACCCGCACACTATCAAACTATTAAACTCCCAGCCTCTCTCACTCTCACCTCACCTCTCACCTATGATCTAAACCTCACAGTGCCTTCTTTCTTACCAAAAACTCAAACACACATTGAAATCTCCCTCTACCTTACATGTAAAAAAGATTACTCCCCACAATTTCTATCCTTTTATTTCATTCTGTTGATGCATGTTTTTGCACATCTGATGTTGTTTTTGCACATTACCTGTTACCTTTTTGTTGTTTTGCACATTGCCTGTTGTTGTTTTTGCACACTGCCTGTTGTCTCTGTCTTTCTTTTATTATACAATTGTATTGTTTTTTTTGTACTACTTATCGTCTGAGAGCTAGCTAAATAGCATATACCATATACCTGTATATGACTATAATGACAATAAACTTGAAGTTGAACTTGAGCTTGCTAACGTTATGGCTTTGAATGTGGTCAAACGGCATAAAAATGTGCTTTAAAGGTTGTTTCAGAGGCTAACTGGGAACATTATGCATAATGCATTAGCATTTTAGTGAAAAATAATGATCAATACCCCTGTTCTCTTCTCTTGAATGTTTGCCTAACTTAAAGCCCCAACAAATAGCTTTGCTCTTTTTAATTAAATAAAGATTTAAGCTTAACGTTAGAACAAATTAATGTCAACAGTGGAGTAGGACTTGTTAGTATGGAATCCATCAATACTTATTGTTTTTAAAAGAGCCTACTGAACTCTTATATGCTAATAGTTCCAAGGAAACCCATGAACTAGAAAAAGAAAGAGATTGTGCTTATGCATATTCAGCCTAAAGAGTTTGAAAAACGTAATACATTGGTTACATCCATTCCCTTTCAGTCCACTTGTCCTAGTGATGGTATTAGTAACATTAAGTACAGGACTGAAAATGAACAGAATTTCTACAAGATTTTCAATTAGCTAGATTCTTTAGTGTCTGAACTAGCTTTTTTGGAAAGAAAATAATAGAAAAGTCAGTTTACATTTTTGATTGTGTAAGTAAATACTTTTTATTCTTGGGTGTCTTTTAAGATTTCCTCTCAAATGAAAAGAGGCACGTAAGAGTGACAGCCCTGGGTCTGGAGATCCCCAATCCATTTTGATTTATAATTTTACTGTTTTTAAAGATCAGGAACACTTGCGAGTTATTGATCATTTCAGCAAGCAATTTGTTCAATTAAACAACTCTAGTTCTTAGGGGCAGAAGGGTTTTCTTTTTTTGGTCCCAAATGATCTCTAAGTTCCTTCATTAAAAATATTACCTTTTTAACTTTGTAAAGATTTAATCGTTAATCAAAGAACCATGTAGTAAACAACCGCAATTGATTTCGATTTGACGAGCAACAGTTCCCTCTACCGGTCGGTTACTATTACCGCGTCTTATTTGCAAGATGTATTCAGCTCTGTTGAATTGGTCTAGTAGTGGATTTTTTTAAAAAACAAGACAAACGTGATCACTATGATTGCAAAAATACAACTGGATTTACAGTTTCTATGTTATGTTGATCATGAGATAATCTTCGGTAGGCATGGGATTCATAGTGTTATAAGTTTGAATTTTAGTAGACAGAAACACACTGTTTGAATAAACATAAAACCAAAAACTAAAAAACGAAACAATTTAGTGATCAATTGACTATATTAAGTAAGGGTGTACGCAAATAAAAAGGTGCGCTTTGGTATGCGTGTTATTTTTGTTCACACCGGAAGTACTTCCTTCATTGCGCACATGGACGGAGGAAGAGGAAGGTGAGTCGATGAAATGAAAGCATGTTTTTAAATAAGTTTTAAAAAGATTATTTCTTTGAAAACAATATTAATGTATCGCCGCAAACATCACTCACTTTATGAATCAATCTTCCTACCTTTTCTTTTGCGTTTTCAAAATACTGTGCATTTTGGAATGCGGATATTTAATTATTTTCTGTCCTCGTTAACGGTAAACAGGCTTAATTGAATTTAATTCATCCGGTTTTACGAATTAACATAGCATCGTTTTTTTTAAATTGCTGTCACAAAATGAAAGGTAGGACTCGGCAAGTAACCAGCCAGCAAAGGAAAAACTTGAGTCACCAAAAAAAAGTGTTATTTTTTGCTACATATTATTTTCTGTTAGGTCACCTGTTTACCTTTATTTACAAAACTTGCAGTCCGGGAGTACCTAAATAATACTAGTGCTTTACGTTAGGAATGTACACAGCTTTCACGTTTGGTGACGTTATCTTGCATGTGTATGAAAATAAATTAAAAGTTTAATTCATCCAACAACAAAATGAAGCGGGGAAAAAAACGTATGGAATGATGAGCCATCCTTTATTCATGTTGGGTTTTGATTCTACATCCATTTGGAGTGCAACAGTAGCTGGATCTTCTGTTTAAATGTATGCTATATTTCATGTGCACTTTGACTGGCATTTTCTTCCTTTGTTACTCAGCAATCATAGTCACTGAAGGAGGAAGGTGGTAAATCAGTTACAATGTCTGCAGAAGGGCTAGAACGTGCTGGTGAAGGCCCTGATCCAGAAGATCCAATAACCGTAACGATTGGGGCCACAGTTCCTACTGGATTTGAGCATTCGGCCGCAGAAGAAGTCAGGGAAAAAATAGGCACTGATGTTCGAATAAGTAAGGACCGTGGTAGGATATACTTCAAAACCACTCATGTAAATTTGCCTCAGGTAAGAACTGTGATTTGCATACATTACTTCTTCAACCGGTACTTTAATAACGAAGGTAATTGATTTCTCACCTTTCATCTCGTTTTGTTTTTAGATTCATCGCCTGAGATCAGTCGACAATTTGTTCGTTGTGGTGGAGGAGTTTTCAGATTATTGTTTTAAAGACACAAAGGTATGTTTGGTCTGATGTTGTAGTTTCCAAATGCCAACAAAAAATCCCTTTGATGGATTTTAGTATGTAGGGATTGCTTAATCTGAAACCTGCAGTCATTTGTTTTATTTTAATACTGCCCTACTCTGCAGTGATTTATGGTACCTACTAAGAACATTCCTTTATGAGTGGGGAAAAAATGCATGACCCACCCTTCACTATGTTTTGTTACAAAGCATTTGATCTAGTAGATTCTGGTATGCCCAATTCATTTTATTCTTCCTCATGACAGGAGGAAACTCTGGAAGACTTCCAGAAGCTTGCTGCTAAACTCCCTTGGAAATGGCCTTTGGAAGTGTGGAAAATAAATAATTCTTTAAAGAAAAAGCGATCTCGACAGAAAATAAGTCAGACAGCATCTGCTAAGGAAGCCTCGGTTGCTGCAGTTCAAGAAAATGGCAGTGAAGATTCTTGTTCTGAAACACAGGTCAAGAGGGAGGACTCGCATACAGAAGCAGAAGGCAGCCACACGAAGTCAAAACAATCCAGTGAAATCTCTAGTGATCTTGATGAGAAAAAAGATGATGTTCAAGATGTAAAAGATAGGAAGAAAATGATATCTGCAGAAACTGCTTCAGCCTCAGGGAATGGTGATGTGGTTGAAGGTGGTAAAGACTGTGAAGGGCCAGAGGCAGAGGGCTCATCTAAGCTGCTTAAATTTCGTGTGACTTGTAACAGGGCTGGTGACAAACACAATTTTACTTCAAATGATGCTGCAAGAGACTTTGGGGGAGCTGTACAAGACCTTTTCCAGTGGAAACCAGATATGACCAGGTTTGACATAGAGGTATCCTCATGCTTTTGTATTATCATCATTCCAGTAAAATGAAGGTACACAAGTTGAAGGCTTATAAATTACAGTGGTCCCTGTTCACTTAATTAGAATATTCCTTAGCTTCTGCAATGCCATTTAATTACATAGAAATCACCAAAAACATGCAGTGTTTCTTAACCAAAAACTGTTGGTGCTTTTTGAAAATACAAGATTACTAAAACTTACAGGTCATGTTCTTAGCTAAGGAACATAGCATGTAGTTTGTATTTTCCTAGAAGACCGATCTTTTGTAGTTTAGAAAGCAAAAATGAAAGCTTTTGTTTCCCCACAAACATTTGTTCCAATGCAAGTACCAGTAGATCTTTTTCTAATTAAAAAACATCTCCTTCAGGTTCTGCTAAATATCCATAATAATGAGGTGGTGGTTGGCATTGCCCTAACCGAAGAGAGCCTTCACAGAAGAAACATAACTCATTTTGGGCCGACGACCCTTCGATCCACTCTGGCTTATGGAATGCTGAGGTTATTTACAAGTAAACCATATTTTAAAATACAAAGCTGTAGGGTTTGAGTTTTGATTGTGGAAACTGTTTTTGTGGATTTTGTTTGACTAACTTTTTTTTTTTACCACAGAGTAATGTGCAGGCTTTGATTGTTATTTCATTCTCTTTAATACAGGCTTTGTAATCCCCAAATATCAGATGTTATAGTTGATCCAATGTGTGGAAGTGGAGCAATACCTTTAGAGGTATGTTTTTTTGTCTACATGCCTTCTAGGCCATTTGTTATATTTTCATTAATTACAATATTTGCTGTCCTGTGTTTTTGCATTTTGCTTTTGCACAATTGTAACGCTTTAGATGAAGGTGCTTCTTACACTACAATCCAGATTGTATTCCTTATTTGCTAGAAGTACTGCACAGTTCTGTTTGGTGCATACAATGAAGTACATTGAACGCATTTCAAACATTAGTTCCCAGAAATAATTCCAAATCCACCAAGAGACATTCAAATAGAAAAAGAGGAGTGTGGGTGCATTATAGAAACTTGCCTTACTGTGTCACTTCTAGCTTCAGCCTATTCTCATCTTCGTGCGACAATCCGCACTTGACCAATATAGCTTTAAGGTTGAATATATCAGTTTAAACTTTATTTTATTCTTGGCTTAATGTTTCAGACAACATAAATTCCACTGATGAAAATTACTTCAGTAAGTACTATTGAAAATTACAGCAGTAAAAGTGATACTAGAGTGACAGCTAATTGAATTAAATATGCTGTTTGATCAGGGGGCACTTGAATGGCCACATTCTTTCTATATGGCTGGAGACAACAATGGAATGGCTGTAAACCGGACTGGGAATAATATTAATCATATCCATAAGAAAAGACAAAGCAAGGAAGGGTAAGGGAACACTATTTAAATATTGAATGTTTAAAACTAGTAAATCTGTTTTTAAAATGGATATAAAATCTACCTAATTTCTGAGGTAGATTTTAATTTCTGCATTTCTGTTTTTTTACTTGGGCAGCACATTTATTGTCAGTGAACAGTTGAAAATGAAATTAGATTTAGCCCACACAGTTTGTTGCTCTACCCTTAGAGATTAGCTGGAATGAGCAGAAGCACTTGGGATGTGTTGCTTCTTGAAACCCAAGTCCCTGTTAATGTAAATCTGTGTAGTATTTTGAAACAGAGGCCTAATAATCAGAAGAAAGGAGCATGCAGGGTGCAGAACAAGACTTGCTTAAGATGTTTGCATCTATACCTGATCTCTAGAGCATCTGAAGGAGTTTTGAAAATAAGAAATAAAAGCTGTGTGGCTATGTGATAAATATGGAGGAAAACAATTCAAAATGATGTACGATGTGCCATTACATGGTTATCTCTCTACTTGGTGATCTATACTACAAATTGTGTTTTGCTGCATTATTTGGTATGAAATGTTATTTGGTACTTTTATATCCAGTACTGCCTGGGGTCTACCTATAGATACTGTACAGTGGGACTTGTGCAATCTTCCTATGAAGACTGGCTCTGTGGATATTATCATAACGGACATGCCTTTTGGGAAAAGGTAAAGTGCTTGACTGCTGCTGCTTTAAAAAAAAAATAGAACAGCTTTAAACCTCTAGGTTCTTAGTCTAAAGCAGGAGCTTCAAATAAGGTTTTTCACTTCAATTTGCATTTATTCTCTCTCCTTTTAATAAACCATGATTAACCTGCAGTTGCCCAAAAACAGTAAAAAATGCATTTTACTTGTTATAGTTATTAAAAAGATCCACAGCTTTTTAAGATCTACTTTATTTCCCAGGGTAATAGTCATTTCAATATTATTCAGTATTAGAGTTTCCACATACAGTGTTGCCATACGCACACACACAGTTGAGTTAGAATTATAAATGATTAACTACTGGTTTAGGAGAGTGCCAGCAGGTGGCAATAGCTTTGTTTCTCAATTAAAGGTTGAAACAACACATGAAATGTACAGCACAATGTCTTAGGTTTCTTTAATGTTTTCCAGTGACATTATCTAAACTTTTCTGATGAACTTATAAATCTCCGTGATAAGAAAATTAAAAGGAAGATTTTTTTGCTATTTTGGTCCAGTACCCAGCACTTCAAATTGTATCTCGACAGGGGCTCATCAGTATATTGTAATTATGCATTATGAACTTTGGTGTTTGTCCTTCCTTCAGCTGGCATTGAGTGCCAGATTGTAACTGCGCATTAAGCAAGACAATATTTAAGACATTATGCTCCACCTAAGCACTAGGGCAAATACATAAATGATAAATGGGTTCTGAGCTAAAATATAATATAATATTAAAAAATTAATTTAACAGAAAAGTCTGTCACTCATTATATTTAATATCGTCATTGTGTTGTTCTGTATCTATAGTATATGGTTATTGTTTTAATTATTTTCCAAAAAATACTTTTAGTGGGTATATTTTGCCCTCCCTAGAATAAAATGTTTTTAAAATCCCCTATTAAAGGAATATTTTTGAAACCCTTTGAAAATACGTGTAATATTATGAAATTACAATGCTATTATCTGACTAATTATTGTATTTGATTACTGAAGAATGGGCTCTAAAAAGAAGAACTGGGATTTATATCCCTCCTGCCTGAAAGAAATGGGACGAGTCTGCAGACCAGGATCAGGGAAGGCTGTGCTGTTAACTCAAGACAAGAAATGCTTTGCTAAGGTGGTGACCTTATGATTTCAATTTTTTACCGCCTTTAATATTTCGATTTTTTTTTTTTTGTTACTGCACCTATAAGTAAAAAGGAAATTCTGTTCTGCTTGAGCTAGTACTGTCAGCATTGAAATGGGCACAAGGCTGGGTATACCCTGCACAGGACAGCAGTCCACTGCAGGGCAGACACACAGACACAGTGTACAAACTGACACCAGGGTTAATTTGTCCCAGAAGCCAAATAACCTACCAGTAGGTCTTTGGTCTGTGGAAGGAAACCCATGTGAACCTGGGGAGAGCATATAAACTTTGTGCAGATTGGGCCCCCAGGTCAGAATTGAACCAAGGACCCCAGCACTGTGAGGCAGCAATGCTAATCACTGTGTCACCGTGCCACCCGAGGAAGTTGATGTTATCTTGAAATAGGTTATTCAACAGGACAAATAGAGGTGCTTTGGAATTACTGAAACACAGCATTAAGACAAAGGAGGTAGATGCTATCTAATTGTTTTTACTGCATGTTTTTTTTTTTTTAGGCTGTGTCTAAGATGGGATACCTTTGGCGGAAGTCCCACACTGTGTGGGTGAATGTCGGTGGGCTTCACGCTGCTGTTTATCTCCTGAAACGTACTGGTCTGAGCTATGGAAATGCTGAAGATACAAGTGAGAATAAGGAAGAAGCTGATGAAACCAGAAGTGAAGAAAAATAATTTTGAAACAACTGTTTCTCAAGTGTCAAAATGGATATGATGTGATGTGTTTATGCTTAAAAGGCCTGGTGATCTTATACACTTACAAAAATAGCTGTAATGAAGTCTAAAGCCTAACGGTGATCCACCTTGCATTTAAACACTTTCACCTTTCATATACACCTTCTTAATATCTTTAATTTTTAATAAAGGACCTTATAATTTGGCATATTTTTTCAGTGAGGTCTGTCATTTTAAAATTATTCTAAAAATTTATATTACTTTTTTTCAGTTCAGATCATATGTTTCCAAATTGACACCTTAAGGATATAGAGGATTGTGGAATAAATGATTTTTTTTTACTGGGGTCTGCCTTTTCTTAAATGTTCAATTATTTCACAACTTTATTTTTTTTTCTTTGTAAACACCTAAGCCATTACCTTCAGTAATTGAAGGTTAAAAATTAAAGTTTTTAAATAAATCTTAGAACTCTGGAACAGTTGTGGTTAGAACTAGTTTCTCTTAGTTTTGAAGTGGAAGTGGTCATGATTGTTCTCTGCTATGATTGAAAATAATTTATGTGTTCTGTACTTACGCCTCTATCTCTTCATGCTTAACAAATAAGTTCAAAGAACAGCTTCTTTTATCTTCTCCATTGAAATCCTCCTTTGCTTCCAGAGTACAACCTGCACCTATGGTAATTCGATTTTTAACAATGTTTTCTTATGGCTTTCAAATCTTATGGCTTTGCTTGTTTCAGTTTTCTGCTCATAAAAGTGGTGATTTTGTAGTGTAATTTTTTTTTTCGAGAAAATCGTTTTGGAGGGATTCAAATATATCAGATGTTAACTATTTTTAAAAGAAATATTTATAGTGTTGGGCTTCTTATCTATACTCAAGGGCATGCAGAATTGTTATATTCAGTATAAGCCGAATATGGTTTTGGTTATTGGTTTGTTACTTGTAGTAACAGTGAGATGTGTGTATACTAACATACAGGTTCATGGCTGCACACAATGACCGTTACCTGCAGCATTCTCTTAATTGCAGTGTCCTTTTAACATAATATATTAACAACAAATAGGAACTTTAATTTGGAAGACATAAATCTTGAAAGTTGAAAGTTTATCAAATAAACCTGAAGTGTGCTTCAGAAACGTACTCAGAAACATCAATACCATGCAGGTTCTTTTTTTGCTTATGCTTTAAGCTAAATACTTTGTTGCATTTAAATTGTACTTGCCTGTTCTTTTAAAGCGTAGAATTGAAGACCGCTGCACAAATGATTAGATTTCTTGATTAAATGATAAAGGTTCACATTAAACAGTGTGACGTAATAAAATGAGCTTTGTCCTCACTTGTTGTTTTGATTAACATGAATTGCAGCATTAATTTGTTATTGTTTTTAAAACGGTAAGTGGGCAGTAGTTCTGTTTCTGCTAAGTTATTTAATTGAAATGAACAAGAATGTGCATTGGTTTGAGATAGCGTCGAGCATTGTTACAGTACCTCAAATCACTGGAGCCCTAGGTTGACATTCTGGGGTGCCATCTGCATAAAAATTTGTTTTTCCATGTTTTCTCCAGTTTCATTCCACAATCCTAAGACATACTGGTAGGTTAATTGGGTACTGGGAAAATTGGTCCTGTGGTGTGAGTGTCTGCCCATGATGGACTGGCGTCCCATCCAGGGTGTTTCCTGCCTTGTGCTCCTGCTCCCCTGCAGCCCTGTATTGGATAAAGTGGCTAGGAAATGGATGGATGGTTAGCTTTAGCTAGATGATAGTTTAATTGATAGCTAAGAATCATCTGTTAAGATGTAATATGGTACAGGTGTCTGTACCATATACCTGTCAAAGCATTACCGTTGGGTTATGTTCCAAGCAAATGCAATCACTTCATTGTTCTGGGGTTTGTAAAGCTACTGTATAAATAAAAGTTTATTATTATTATTATTATTATTATACATAATTTTTCAAATAATTATGCTTTGGTATTTTCCAGTTTTTAACAGTTTCTCTGTAAGTCACTTTCAAAAAGCAGTCTTCTTGGGTTTGAAACCAGATTCGATGCTGTTCATTTTGTGTCAACTTTATCTTTGATTACATGTCGTCGAATTACTAGAAAAGATTGTTATATTTAAAATGCCTCTTAATAAGGATTATTGAGAGTTGGATATATTAATTTTATGCTCATATGCATAATTATGTGTAGGTAACTGCAATTCTAAAAGCCATATGTTGAGGTATTTTTATCTTTAATTAAAAGGGAGACTGCTAGGAAGGTGTTAGAAATGAGAAAGATAAAAGGGATTTTTCTGAATACCAGAAAAAATGTTAGCATATACAGTAGGTCTAATGCCAGCATGAAATCAGCCAGCTGATGTTCATGCTGCCTTTGAGATGTCACACAAATACAATGGCTCCAGCATCCTCTTGTGTGACAGGTTAAAATCAAACCCCAGGAGACTTGTACTTAAATTTGGCCTTTTGCTGTAGAGTATAAACTTATCATACAGTAATTTGAAAGAGCCATCAAATTGTTCCCAGTACTGCAACTGTTTGTCTCAGACACAGTTGGGATGCAAAACCAGTTCAATGTCACAAGTTTTCTTTTATATGCCTATGTAACCATCTAGTTCAGATTTCTCTTCCTTATAAATAAATAATCTGGTAATATAAGAATGATGATAATCAATGCAAAATACAGTGGATTTTTAAGTACTTTAAAAAACATGCAGGGGATTTTAAACAGTCTCACACACACAGTAAAATTTTAAGTGATAGACTAAAAACACATACCAAGGACACTCCAATATAGGATTTCCAGTGCTTCAGATGAGTAGGGGTTTTAAACCTCATCATGTACAACACAGCAAATCCAGATTCCCCCCTTAATTCAATTAGTGAAGCATTTTCTCATTTCTTTACCTGAAGTTTAGTGGGACTGCTGGCCCAGAATGGCTGCTGCGTGTCACCAGGTGGGTGTAGCACTTCTGTGATGGATGAAGCAGATTATTATTTTGCATAGAGTACTTTGAGATCCTTTGGGATGAAAAGCCTTACATAATACAAAGACATTTTTAATTATTACCTAAATAAATTTACGGTGGAAAATCTTAAATGGTAACCCACTTTGGGCATATCTGTGAACTCTATTTGTAACTCTGGAATGTTTTCCACAGTAATTGCATGAATTTATTACATTTAGGGAATTTATAATAAACTTTACAAAGTTTTTTTTTTATGAATGTTATATATTAAATATTCTGTAAACTGTAAAACACTTGCATTCAGCAACAGCATGCACTCCAGAAATGAATTATCAGTAGAGTTTAAAGCTACAGTATAATGTAGAATATACAAACTGGGATTTATTTAATAATACCAGAAACATACTTTAAAATGTATTTTTCAAAGTAAAAATCATCTGCATATAAAGCTTAAATGATCATTTTGATTTATACACTTAATTATTAAAGCCTTTTGCTTAGGACATTACGTAAAGCAAACAATATTAACATACAAGTAATAGGTTTATTCCATGCTGAAAACCTCTTGATTGGCCTCTCTTTCTGTCCCCTGCTCCCGCCTCTCACTCCTCCTCCCTCTCAACCTTTGTTCTCCTGCTACTTTACCTTTGCCTACTGCCCTGTCTCTCTCACACCTGAAGAAGGCTCCACGGCCGAAACGTTGTGTTCTCTTTCTTCTTTTTTTCAGCATGGAATAAACCTATTACTTGTTCCTTTGCAGCCTACGCATGCTGATGCAGCTACCCACCTGAAATATTAACATACAGTATAAAAGTTAAAAGCATTAAATTTGAATCAATCTAGTGATGTTATGCTTAAACTATACTGCACAAGTAAGACATCATTTAGAATATTATGTACTATTTTGGTCACCAGATTGGCACTGTGGCATAATAAAAAAATCTTATCTTGCTCATTTGTATATTAATAGCCGTCACCTTTAAAATTTGCAGTTTTCAAAATTTAGTAGCACTATCTCCATTGGTTCTATTGACAAGATTGCTTTTATTTAGCTGCTTTGCCTATTTTATTTGGCATTTAGGTTTGCTTAAACGTAACCAAGTTACAGTATGTTCAGTAAATTAAAATGTAACTTTTGAGTTTCTACATTTTATTGTGGTTTCCCTGATCCTAATTATCACTACCCCTGGACTACCATGGCTGAAAAAGGCTTGTGAAACTACTCCTTACAGTATGTGGTATTCTGATTTCACGTGGACTTTGTGAAGACAAAGATACAAGCAGGTAGAAGCACAATAAATGGAGATACTGCCCTTGCTAAATAATAACATACTGAGTTTTACTGCTAGGTTTATTAAATAAAAACATATTTTACTCACTGCAATACACTGATATACAGTATATACTGTAGTTTTTATAATACAGCCCTAGGTATTCCATGTAGTACAGTACATATACTGTACACAAAGAAAATCAACTTGTATTTATTTTACATTATACGCAGCATGTATTACTAATTTTTACAATATTCAATATGTGCTTTTTGTTACAGATTTCCTGGCTAACCTAAGATTTGGGTGGATTTTTTTCAGGCCATTATCTGAAATGAAAGGCTATGTTTCTGAGCTCACTACTGTACCTTTTAAGTCAACAATAAGGCAAATTAACAATCATTTCCTGCATACTATTACATTTGTTTTGTTTTTGCTGTATTTCAATTATATCATAAATACATGTATTATTTATACTGCAAAACGTAACAAAGTAACAACTTATCATTTTCTGCAATATTTATTAGAGGAGCGGATTGTTTCTGATTTGACAGGAATGTGTAATGTAACAGAAGTTATAAAGACTCAAAAACAAATACAATAAAATAAGACTTTAATATCTGTATAACCTGGGATGCAAAGAACACATTTGTTGTCCCCTCCAGACCCGCGACAGTAGTTTTGCAATTTTTTTTCATGCAGATGCAGCCATTCAAAATGGGTGGGGTATTTTGCGGTATACCCCGGTGGGCGTGTCGCGGTATCACGCAGTATCATGGGGTTAATCGCGTCATTTGACGTCATGCCGGAAAGTATCCAGCATCACCTTGTAAAACCGCCAGGAGGAGCTTAACCTCTCATGTACAGCATTTGAGCTTTTAAATTTAAACTGTGAATAACAGCATGTTAATCATCAGTCATTAAAATGTTGGTATATTTTATGAAAGCAAGATTGCTTAGTTGGACAAAAGTACACAACCTATCTTTATCAGAAATATTTATGCATCAAAGCCTTTACTGAAGAGATTACTAATAGTATTAATAATGAATGACTTTGGACAAGCTGTATACTCAAAGTATAATTTCTTTAGCACATTTGTACAAGCACTTGGAATCTGTCCAAGCCCTACTTTGTCAGGCATTTTCTTTTCCTTCAACGGACATAAAAACTCCCTTGCTTTTAACAGGGCATTTCATAATTTCTAACTACGAAAATTATTTAAAATGTGACACTTATCATTCAACAAGAGCTCAAAATATCACAAGGATCCTCAAGAGCACATCAAAGACTGTATTAAAAGATACTTGTATCAGATACATGAGAATCCAGGCTTTTTTTATCAACGCTTTCTTTTCCGTATACCAGATATTATGGAACATTTTAAGCATCGAAGTATTTAACTAACGTGAAATAGCGTGTAAAAAAGTGGTAGTTTTAAGCTTTTCTGCTAATATAATATGGAATCGCGTATCTAAAGAAATTAATAACGATATGATTATATTCGTGTACTGCGACAGGGCTGTGTAGGGCTGTTTCGCCTCTTTTCTCGTGGGACTTCCCCTGTAGCCCACTGGTCTATGTGCCTGATTACCACCTCATGGGTTGTGTGTTCAAATCCAGCTGGTGCTGTGACTTTTCTTTAACAAACATTTCTTCGAAAAAATAGAATAGCAATATTATGGACAATCAATTGACTTTTATATTTCAAAATATCACAACATGATCAAATCAAAGTCATTTTTGATAAGAATGAATAGTCATCTTCTTCCCCTCTGACAATGGTCCCTGCTTCTGCTTCCTGCTTCTATTGTGTGTGTGTGTGGGGGGGGATCCCTTCAGATCTCCCTTCAGATTTAAAAGGTTATTAATCATATCTTCGGTGTCGCATCTTACCAGTGCAGCTGATCTTTTGCTGCCTCGGTGGGTCAACTATCACAAAGCTTTAGAGAACCTAACATTTCTATTATCAACAAATTGTAAATTTGAAATTTGTTTAATTATATGTGTTTTTTTAATCATAATCAGACAAATGCAACATAAATTGATACAGTATCTTTGTCTTCTAAGTATCTTAATAAACTTTCAGCATAGCCTTCTCTCCGTTTAGATTTATTTTTCTTGGGATTTTGGGATCAAACGTGGAAGGATTAGATTGTAATCGTTTTTATTTTTCAAATACGTTTTAGAAAAGTGTAATCTATACCTGCCAAGACTGTACGCCCACTTCACTGTGGGACAGCCGCACTGGTCGGCAGCCTTCCTAGGGGCGGGAGGGGGGGACAAGCTGATACATACTCTTAGAGTTTGATTAATAGGGAATATAATACAAAAATATACTACTATAGATACACTCTACAGACATTCACAACGGTGACTGTCAGAAGATAGGACACAGCGGCTCAGACACCCGCTGAATGGAAAGGGGCACTTTAATGTTCTGTATGGCTAATACTAAAGCCAATACTTCAATACTTTAATATTCTTTTCTGTATGTTTAACAATAGTGGGTACTGGCCTAATTCGTCCCTGCTCCCGTTGTTAGGTGTTAATGTGTTGTTACATGTGAATTTGTACCTGTTTCCCTGAGGTCTGGCTTTTTTTCTAGAAAACCATAACTCTGGTCTTGTCCAGATTGACTGTCGGCGCCCAGGTCTGACAGTGCTGCTCCAGCAGTGCCAGGTTCTGGCGCAGCCTCTGTTCTGTGGTAAAGATTTAAATAAAGATTCTATTAAATCTTTATTTAAATTTTTAAATAATCATGTCATTTAATGTCTTTACTGTGCATATTTTAATCCGCTTAGTTTTGAATATTTATGTGGAATTTTACCACTAAAGGGAAATTTTAGTAGCTGAGCATAAAAAGAAGAGGAGAATAATGCATCTGAAAGTCATAAACGATATTAATTTAGGAACATAAACATTACTGAATGTACGTAAACTGTACTGTGTATGGCTGGTCTTGGTAGTTTAAAGAAAAAATACACACCAGTCTTCCATTTCTCCCTAAACATTTTAAGCATGAAAGTTTTATGAAACGGTACCCAAATATGCGATTGCTGAATAGAATGAATTTTAATTAAAAAAAAATATTTAACACGAAAATTAAGCCGTTTACATAATCCGCCTAAGAACAGTCACCCGTTGCTACCCAACGTAAAAACACAGCCACTAATTAGCAAAGAGAGGACATTAGCTAGCCAATATGATAAAGAAATAAATTATTATTTTAAATAAATTATTATTAAGAGGTGTTAGTGGGGCCAGCAGGGGGCGCTCACCCTACGGTCCATGTGGGTCCTAATGCCCCAGTATAGTGACGGGGACACTATACTGTAAAACAGGCGCCGTCCTTCGGATGAGACGTAAAACCGAGGTCCTGACTCTCTGTGGTCATTAAAAATCCCGGGGTGCTTCTCGAAAAGAGTAGGGGTGTAATCCCGGTGTCCTGGCCAAATTTCCAATTGGCCCTTACCAATCATGGCCTCCTTATAATCCCCCTCTATGAACTGGCTACATTACTCTGTTCTCCTCCCCACTGATAGCTGATGTGTGGTGAGCGTTCTGGCGCACTATGGCTGCCGTCGCATCATCCAGGTGGATGCTGCACATTGGTGTTGGTGGAGGGGAGTCCCCATTACCTGTAAAGCGCTTTGAGTGGAGTGTCCAGAAAAGCGCTATGTGAGTGTAAGCAATTATTAAATTATTATTATTATGTTTATTTCTTTTGCACATTGATTTGAACATTTCCATCGATTGTACATGCACTTGGAAACTGTCCAATCCCTAGTTCATCAGGCATTTTCTTTTACGCTGCAGGCATTCTCCTGGTCTGGCGCCGGTCTGTGTCTTCTAGGATATAATGCCAGCGAACTCTTGTTTTTATGTCCACTATAACAGACAATCTCCTTTGCTTTTAACCGAGCATCTAACCCCTCTGATTGGAGAAAAAAGACATGCTGGTTTGCTATTCATACTGTACCAGGAAGATGATTTCTTTCTATTCGAAACGTGTATTTTAAAAGTTTAAGAAGTAAAAACCTTACAGCGTACACAGATTTCTAAACTGATCAGGATCGTTATCTTTGTCTTATCCATAATAATGTTCACCGCTCTTTCCAGCAAATTAATAATAAACTTTATTTTATATAGCATTTTAAACGAATAAGTAATTAGATTGCTCATAAACCCAATCACTTTTTCTACATAAACACAGCGTGATTGCTCTCTGAAAATGCTTTTTCTTTTTATTTAGGCTCAGATTTCAACTATAGATCGTATTATTATAAACTTTCTTGGAAAAATGTATTTTATGTAAACCATGTTTGCCATTAATTCACTTAGGGCTAGAAGATGTTAATTGTCTTCCAATCGAGTCGAGTTGACATTAGAAGCTTGCCACGCCCGGACTGTTACACCAACGCATTAGCATGTTAAAGCGATTTCATTGAGGAGCCTAGCTTTCTTAACTAGTAAGTACTGTACTTCCTTGGCTTTGGAGGGGGGAGGTGTCTTTCGCTGGAAATCTCACTTGAACTTGAACTTTATTGCCATATGTAACCGGTACTGGTACAATGGAATTCTTACTTACAGAAAGTCTATCAATTGTAAAACAAGTGTAAAAAACAAGACAAAGTGCAAACAGTGCATCAAGACAATGTACAAACAAACAATAGACAATGTGCAAGTAAACATGTAGACAGTTTGAATGTAAACAATACAGACGTGTAAACAATGACTGGAGATGTGCAATAGATAAGAAATCATAAAGAAGTAGATGGTGATGGTGTAGGTGTGGTCCGAGGGGGATGGCTAAATGTGTTCGCCAGTCTCACTGCTTGTGGATAGAAGCTATTGAAGAATCTAGTGGTAAGTGTCCGTATGCTTTTATATCTCTTGCCAGAGGGCAGTGGGCTGAAGAGCTCATGCCCGGGGTGGTGAATGTCCTCTGTGATGGCCAGAATTCTACCACGGCAGCGGTCCTCATAGAGCTGTTTAATCTCGGTGAGACCGCAGCCGATGATTTTCTGGGCCACATTGACCATTCTCTGCAGTGCCTTTCTTTCTCGCGAAGAGGTGTCGCCATACCACACGGTGATCCCGTTGGTGAGGACACTCTCAATGGTGCAGCGGTAGAAGTTCACCAACACATGTATTGGCATCCCCCATCGCTTGAGGCACCTCAAGAAATAAAGGCGCTGCTGAGCCTTCTTCATGATAGAGTCAGTGTTCACAGTCCAGGTTAGATCTTTAGAGATGTGAATTCCCAAAAACCTAAAGCTGGTGACTGTTTCCACTTCCGTTCCATCAATACTGAGTGGGCTGTGAGTGTATGGCCTGTGTCTCCGAAAGTCCACTATTATCTCTTTCGTTTTCTTTACAGTATGTTCAAGTCCAGGTTATTGCTATGACACCACCTAAGCAGCTGTACAACTTCATCCATGTAAGTGGACTCGTCATCATCACTGATCAGTCCTATTATAGTGGTGTCATCGGCAAACTTAATGATGCGGTTGTTGCTGTGTCTTGCTGTGCAGTCCTGAGTAAATAGGGAGTACAACCTTGGACTCAGACAGCAGCCTTGTGGGGTTCCAGTGCTCAGGGTGAGTGGTGTTGATGTTTTATTGCCGATCCGCACCACCTGTGGTCTCTCGATAAGAAAGTCCAGCAGCCAGTTGCAGACAGAGTTGCACAGACCTAATCCCCTGAGCTTTGTCACCAGTTGACTGGGTATGATGGAATTGAATGCTGAACTGTAGTCCACAAACAGCATTCTCACATACGAGTTCTTAGTGTCCAGGTGTTCCAAGGCTGTATGCAGAGCCAGGGAGACAGCATCATCAACTGATCTGTTGTTCTGGTAGGCGAACTGCAAGGGGTCCAGGGACTCTGTGATGGAGGAGTTGATGTGTGACAACACCAGCTTCTCCAGGCATTTCATCACCACAGATGATAATGGTACTGGGCGGTAATCATTCAGGCATGTCACTTTTGTCTTTTTGGGGGTGGGAACAATAGTGTTTTTTTTAAAGCAGGTGGGGACCATGGACTGTGACAGGGAGGAGTTAAAGATGTCCGTAAACACTGTGGTCAGCTGGGCTGCACATGTCCTTAGGACGCGAGGTGGTATCCCATCAGGCCCTGCAGCCTTACGGATTTTCACCCTGCTGAGAGTCTTCTGCACGTCCTGCTCTGAGACTTTCAGAACAAACTCGCCCTGCACACTTGGGGTCTTCTCAGCATTGCCCGTGTTCAGAGCATCAAAGCAGGCACAGAAGTGGTTCAGCTCGTCAGGCAGGGATGCGTTGTTCGTGTCAATCTCCTGGCTGCAGCCCTTGTAGCCTGTGATTGACTGTAATCCCTGCCACAGCCTCCGGGTGTCAGCGCACTGCGTTTCAAGCCGCACTCTGTAGCTCCGTTTGGCGCATTTTATGGCTTCCTCTAATGCATACCGTGATTTCTTGTACAGCTCTTTGTCCCCTGATTTGAACCCGGTGGATCTATCTTTTATTTTATTGCAAATGTCGTTGTTGAACCACGGTTTCTGATTGGGAAATGACCTAATTCTCATTTCTGGTACACAAATGTCGGTGCAGTATTTAATGTAGCTGGTGTCCGCATCCGTATACTCATTTAAATCTGTGTCGGGAGCTCTGAATGCGTCCCAGTCTGTACTATCAAAGCAGTCTATTAACCTGCTTTCTGCCTCCTCAGACCAACAACGCACTGACCTGTTCGCAATGGGGGAGGTCTTCAGCTTCTGTTTGTACTCAGGAAGCAATAGGAGAGCGATGTGGTCCGACTTACCGAAACTCGGTTTGGGAAGCGCTTTGTATGCTCCTTTTATTGTTGTGTAGCAGTGATCCAAAATATTGCCTCCTCTTGTCTGTACAGTGACATGCTGAATGTATTTTTGCAGTACTTTCCTCAGATTGCAGTAGTTGAAGTCGCCAACTACAATTGAGACGGCTTCTGGGTGGGAGTTTTCGTGCTTGTTGATAATGTTGTGGAGTTCGCTATGTGCTGCTTCCACGCAGGCTTGAGGTTGAATGTAAACGGTTGTGATAATAGTGGCAGAAAACTCCCTCGGCAAATAAAAGGGTCAACATTTTATGGCCAGGTGTTCTAGATTCGGCGAGCAGGATTTAGAGATTACCTTCCCGTCGGTGCACCACTTGCTGTTGACCAGGAAGCAAACGCCTCCGCCTTTGTGTTTGCCGGTTGCTTGGTGGTTTCTCTCCATGCGGTAAATGGTGAACCCGTTTTGCTGGATGGCGGTGTCCGGGACGCATGCATTCAGCCAGGTTTCAGTGAAGGCATAAACACAGCAGTCCCTCAGGTCCCTTTCTGCGTTGATCCGACAATGTAGCTCATCTATTTTATTGTCCAGTGACTGAACATTAGCTAACAAAATAGACGGCAGCGGTGGTCTGTGTGGACGCCTTCGTAGTCGCGCTAGTACGCCGCCTCGTCTCCCCCGGCGTCTGCCCACCTGTTGTTGTTGTTCGCCGCATCTTTGTCCGATCCAGCAGGTGGGGTCCGGTACGTGAAAAAAATTGTTTGATGACATTAAGGAGTCTGTCCTCAGGTTTAAAAGCATTTGTCTATCATAAGTAATGACAGACATTGAGCGTCCAACACAAAACAAGAGTATTAACGTATAAATAAACATAAAAACAGACACACAACGAGAGAGCTTTCTGTAAACCGTTGCCATCTTTCCGGCACCGGAAGTATTACACCCCCTTCTACTTTGAAAATACCTGTGAAACCATTTTAATTCGTCACAGCCAGCACTCCCGCAGAGAGGGGGTTGTACTCGTTAATGTCTTAGCCGGAACACATCATTATATCTCATTTTGTATTTCCATAAAAAAATCATTTGCCCAGCTTAACACTATTGTTGTTATTGTTTTTATCCTGTAAAGCACTTTGAGGAGCACAGCGTTCTCACCACTTAGATTACTTTTTGATACCATCCTTACACAAAGCAGAAACTTCTTGTATTTTCCGATGACATACAAGTGGAAAGATTACAGATTTTAATAGTCTTTTTTCTGAACCAGGGAAAATCTGATCATGTTTCTCTATAACAATAATAAAAAAACTTTATTTTATATATCACCTTTAAAAGTGGCATCTCAAAGCAACACAGTAGATGTAAACTACAGATTACAAAGTAAATACCCAGACAAACGCAAACGCGTTTTTAATAAAATGCTTTTATTCATTCAGCAGAGAGAGAGCGTAAAACCTGGGCGTAACAGCTGTTCTTTTTTCTGATCACTCGCTCTCTGGATAAACGTCTCACCTGTCCTGTTCTTTGTTTTCATAATTTGCTGATTATGCCTTCTGCGATCCACTCCTGCCCTCACACCCAAAGAAGACTATTTTAAATTTCTTTGCGCGGTCCATTGTGCAATTAATCCTTGTATGTGCTGTCCTTAAGGTGATATCACATAAAGGTGATATGTAAAATAATGTTTTTTATTATTGTTATAGAGAAACATGATGAGATTTTCCCCGGTTCAGAAAAAAGGATCTAAAGTATACTAGTTTGTCACTAGTATACTTTTAGCACAGTCTTTGCTGTGCTCTAGAGGATCCTTGTGATATTTCGAGCTCTGGTTGAAGATAAGTGTCGCAGTTTAAATAAATTTCGTAGTTGGAAATTATGAAACGCTCTGTTAAAAGCAAGGGAGTTTTTATGTCTGTTGCAGTTTTTTTGAATCCCCGGCGGAACACATTCCATAAGAATCAGCGCTTTTATATATCGCCTTTAAAGGTGGCTTCTCAAAATGCTTTACAGGATAAAAACAACAATAACAGCAACAACAACAATATTGTATTTCATTGCACTTTGAAAACCAAGTAATTACTTAACTATATGTGCAAACGTTTTATGATATGTTGCTGTTGTGAATGTCTGTGGAGTGTATCTTATTTGCCTGTCTGTCCTGGCTCTCTCGCTCGCCCTCCCCCCCTCTCTCCCTCAATTCAATTCAATTCAATTCAAGGTGCTTTATTAGCATGACAGATGGGTACAATCAGTGTTGGGTATTTACTTTGCTTTGAGATTCCACTTTTAAAGGTGATATATAACTTTTAAAGGTGATATATTAAAGCAAGGCTTTAACTTGCTTTAACTCCGCAAGTCTGAGTTCTTGTGTCTGTCCTATCCGAACCCGAAAGTATTACAATATGTATCTTTATAGCAGGTGGTGTACAACTTTTTAACATAGATTACACTTTTATAAAATGTATTTAAAAAATAAAAACGATTACAATCTAATCTTTCCACGTTTGATCCCAAGATCCCAAGAAAAATAAATCTAAATGGGGAGAAAGTTATGCTGAAAGTTTATTAAGATACTTAGAAGACAAAGATATCAATTTATGTTGCATTTGTCTGATTGTGAATCAAAAAACACATATATTTAAACACGCCTTTACGATTTAAATCAAAACGCGATTTAAATCAATATAAATGTTTATATTGTAACGCATAGGTGACTATTCATTGTTATTAAAATGACTTAAATTCAAATCATGTTGTGATATTTAGAAATATAAATTTGTTTGGTGCGAGTAAGGTTGTATTTAATCTCTGACCAAGGGAAACATTTCATTTTTTCAAAGAAATGTTTGTTAAAAAAAAAGTCATGGTTCCAGTGGGATTCAATCACAGACCGTGTGACATGGGAGTCAGGAACCTAACCCACAGCGCCACCGGCAAGGTCACATGCAGAGTGCCGAAAAAGCACTACAGAAACATTATCAACAGACAATGTATAGCGTGTACTATTCTTGTGTTGAGGTACATGAATATAATTATATCGTTATTCATTTCTTTAGATAAGTGATTCCATATTATATTCCCTTTTAATCAAATTCTAAAAGTATGCTTGTTGACTCCGGTATCTCGTTAGTTAAAGACTTCGATGCTTAAAATGTTTAGGGAGAAATTGAATACTGGTGTGTATTTTTTCTTTAAAGTACCGAGACCAGCCATATACTGTATGTTTATGTTCCAAAATTAATATCGTTTATGGCCTTCACACGCGTTACAGTATGCTCCTATTCTTTTTATGCTCAGCTACTAAGATTTCCCTTCAGTGGTAAAATTCCATATAAATATTCAATACTAAAACGGGCAGAGTAAAGACGTTTACTGTAAATCTTTCTACGACAGACCAACGGACCACGAGTGCCCCTGTCGGTCAACCAATCACGTACCGCGGTACCGGTACCGACGCCGTAGCCAATTACCTCCAGTACGTGTCTGTAGCGCACACTTTGAATGGCTGCATCTGTAATTCAGCTGTCACCCAAAGCCACCAAACAACCTTAAATGCCAAGCTGTGTGTCTGTGAACCATTAAGTATTTTCAACCACCATTAAAAAGAAAAAAGAAATACTGTGAATCATCAAAACTACAATACTATAAAAAGACTACAATAGTTTCTTACTGCAACTTAAGACAAAAAAGCAGGTACTGTACTTACCAAAATCGGAAAGTCAAACTAAAGTGATAAATTGTGATTCAAAAACTAAAACAGTGTTTGAGTCTCACGTACCTTAAAGGAGTATGGTGCAGGCCTGCCACCTCTAGTTTCTAGTCCAAAGTTTTTAGAAGCCCCAGTCCAAAAACAAAAGGATATCCAATTGAAGGAGGTATAAAAAATAGGAAGGATTCATGCTATGTAACACACTGTATGTTAAAAATAGATATCAAAAGAAATTGTTGTAAATGACAGAAATGTTGTATTATCTAATATTTAAAAGCTCAACTTTGTGTGAAAATCTTTTTATCAGATAATCCAAAAGGGCTTAGCCAAAATGCCTTCATACACAATTTATCTACAATAATTGTCAGTAAAATATATTTAAGATCAAAAAGTACATTTTTGCAATGATTCAAAATATTTTGTTCTTTTTAAATGGAATTTAATATTTAAAACTATTTCTTTAACAGGAGATGTATTATTTCGACAATGTGAAGAATTTATTATGTAAACAATTTAGTGGAACAAGTGATTTATGTGGTGATATTAGAGAAACTTGAAAGGCTCACGTAAACAAAACACAAAATATATTATGATAAAAATAAATCCTATTATGATCGAAAACTAATTGAAAAAATCTCAACCTCTGTTTATTTTAACTTATAGATGTTCTACTAATATATACAAGGCTAAACCACCACTGGGCATGCACTCCTCTGAACATCCACTGTTCACCAACTTGCTGGAAGTTCCATGGTATGAGAGAACTCTCACTGGAGCAAAGGTTAGTGTTTTTGGTAGCTACTGTAAATCACCTCATCACCAATTAACCAATTAACTTGCTCACTAATGATGTTTTATAGTGTTTATGCAACAGTCACTTGAGTGTAGCATAGTCAGTCATGAATAATCATCCATTTTCGAATTCACTTATTTTGTAAAGTCTTGCAAGAGGAGCCGTAGCCTATCCCAGCATAAAATTGGTGCAAGACAGGATACACCCAGGACTGGACACCATTCTATCACAGGGCCCACAGAGACACAAACACGTACTCCCTGACACCAGAGTCAATTCTGATTGAACCCAGGGCCTCAGCACTAAAAAAAACAGACATCAAAAACATTTAACCAGCCAAAAATCCATATCAATAATCTTACCTTACTTTAATAGATAATAAAACTAAACAGAATATTCAGAATTCCAGGTAGAGAGGGCTGCAATCTCTCTCTCTCTCTTTGGAGCTGAGTGTGGGATCAATATGGGTTTCTATTAATAAATTGATGTTTTCATATATTATCACTGAGGCAGTATTTAATCTACTGTGCACATTAAAATGTATAATAAACACACAGACTCTATATGCATACATATAGGTTATATATATATGGTACAGATTGTGATAGACTTGTTTTTTAAAAGGCTGGTTTTGTCACTATGTTTAATTTTCTCTTCCAAAAAACATATACTGCACTCATAATGTAGCAATGTATTCTGATCCAAAAGTACCAGTTGTAGTTTTATACTGTATCAGTAACATCAGATATCTTGAAAATATTGCAAATCTAACCAAGGTACTGTATCTTTAGTTGAACAGGCATAGTGAGCGTAGTCCTATTTCTGTTTCTTTTATAATTAACCAAGTGATCTATTTCACAATTTCCTAACTTCACTTCCCATTTCTCATTATTGTCCACCAGTTATTACTGAATCACTTTTTGAAAAACTGAGAATGTTATCAATGCAGGAAGAATGTATATAAAGATCATACTTAAAACATTTCCATTTATACTAGGGTACTTATTTATACTTTCTTAAAAATAAATACTACATATTCTGGGTAAATTATTTTAAAAAGTATAGCTAAGTAAAAGCATGTTACCACATATATATGACTATTTATAGACATATTCGGTGCCTTAGACCAGTGTTTTTCCAAAATGTGTATTTTCCAGCATAGAAACACAGCTTATGCTGCATGGTTTTAGTTTGAAACACAAATCTCATATAGGAAACCACTGGTTGAGAACTGTGCATGATTTCCTGCACAATATGCACTTGTCAGACACATTTGCCATTTTTCATGCTGCAAATACCACAGTGCCTATGGGGAGAATTAGGTCAGCTTTGCACTGCTGCTTGGCAAATCCGGGTCACAGTTGTCTAATGATATCTTGTATTCTCACTGGTGAGGACTAGACTGTACAGCTCAGCCTGTGACCTCTTGTGCCAGATGAACCACACAGGAACCCCATTCAGAAACACAGTGAGCAAAACAAATATAAAACATGTTTAGAAATGATTGATATTTATTCAGTAACTCAATTATTAGAAGATTAAAAAAAATACATTAATTAGACCTTTGATAGTAAAAGTTCCAATACGCAACTAGAAGAGAGCAAGGGTACTTTCCAAGATACTTAATAAAGAGTGGAAGGCAGTTTTGGCCTTAGCCTGCAGGACAAAAAAGTCAGAATCTAACAATATTTTCCCAATTCTACCCTGCCACCTGAATTCAAACGTAGAAACCTCAGCTTTCAGTTGATCAACAAAATGGAAGAAAGAAAAGCTGATACTTTCATGCGGAATAACATTTAGTTACAGTATGAAACATTTAAAAAAGAAATGCGTTTTTACATATAAACACAAGAAATTAGACTATAAGAAAGTTTTCCTTTTAATATAAAGTTCTTTCTATATTCATTATCTGAAGAATACAAAAGGTACATTACACATTTTCCTAGACCTCAACATATATATCATATTTATATATGTTTTCTAACAGTTATTATACCCTAAATTGTGTTGCTTTGGGTGCTAAACACTACCTGTACTTCACCAAAAAACAAGTTACTGTACATACTGTACCAGTCTCATACTTAATCATACAACAAATTGGAAAGAAAGAGAAACCCAGCAGCATTTTATTATCTTTGAATTCTGCAGGTAGAAGACCCATAATGTTATCAGATGTAAAATATATGGTGTTGTTTTATACTTATACATGACTCACCACCGAACCTCAGCTCTGTAAGTCTAGTGTAAATAGTCTACACAATACGTTAATGCTGACCTGTACAGTTCATCCACAGTGTAATTGTGCCAATAAATAATGCCAGTCAACCTTCGCGAACATCCCATGTTCTTTAACTTGCTGTAGTTTCAAAAACATAAAAACAATATAATAATAATGATGCATTTTTCTTTTTGTGCAAGTTAAGGCTCTAAAAGATCCTGAGGAGACCAGTTTCAGTATACAAATGTGGCAAAGAAAGAACCTAAACACCATGTAGGGCCTGGTTTTAAACAGATTCCACCAGCTTCAAGAGAAAAAAAAGCAAAAACAATGGGATCACCACATCACTTGTATTAAGAAAACATTCAAACAGGCAGCTTGGCTTTGAACATGGCAGTTTTTGATAAATGTATCGCAATGCTTAATGAAATTGAAGAAAATGGAAGTGCAGAGAAGAGTGAAGTATTCTTTCCTTTCACCATTAGGAAAAATGAATGCATTTCATTTGCATTACAAATGATCAGTGAAAGAGCTATTTTTCTTTTAGGAGCTACCCAAGAACAGGTTAAAGATGTAGAGTCTTGGAACTTGAAATAAATTAAACTGATGAAGTACATTTTTTTCCTTGTGTACAGTAAACACTTTTGACTTGTAAAGAAGAATTAGCACAATGGGAAAAAAAACATTTTTCTCCTCTGAAGACATCTTCATACAGTATATAGATAGATGAAATAAAGTGGGAAAATCTTAAATTAGTCAATGTTCATGCTTCTTATAGTCAATGCCATAATTGCAATGTGTTAGCACATTTTAATTTTGCAAACATAGTCAAACTTCAATGAAATACTCAACTCACATGCACAGCTACCACACATAATGGTAGCTATCAATATACCATAGTCAACTTTCATCTACCCAGTAGAAAACACTCAGAGTACAATGCAAGACTATTTTTAAAGTCTTTAGAAATTATGAAAGCGTTTTAGGCATCTGAGGACAAGGCATCCTTTCAGCGCAGGCAGAGATTCTCATTGATCTGCACTTTAATATAATACCTACATAGTTTTGCAATGGGGCTTTTTATGGAAGGTCATTTCAACTATATCTAGCCACCTGTTGGTGACACTGGAATAGTTAATGTACTTTTCTTGCACACTGTAAAACACTGTAATAGGTGGATCATGGCATTTCCAAAAACAGTGACAGGCAGCTTTGGGTATTCAATGAGTAACAATCAAACTTCTAAGCACTTACTATACAGAGAAAGTTATCCTTACTTACACTGGGCAGCTGTTTGCTGCTTACACAACAGCTGCTCTAAGAGAGTGAAAAAGGAAACCTCCCTCTCAATTTATTTAATTAAATCTATAAAAAGCTAAATAAGTCATACAAAATATGCATATAAGAACATTTTATGAAAGCTGCTTTGGTAAGAACATATTAAAGATGTTTCAGTGCATTTCAGGTTCTGCAAGGAAACTCAAGATTAAATTTGAAGGTTTTTCAGTTTTGTGGTACTTTGTTTGAAGTCTAAACATAGGACCTATGTAGATCAGCAAGATTAGTTGGTAGTTTAAGTACATTTATGAGTCTTTATAATGCCACCTCCTCATTAAATGCAAAGTCCACTGTATATTTTTGTCATAATGTTGATCTCGCTGTGAAGGAGAGTGCTATTGTACTTAGTGCTGATAAAGTGGAGACTTTGGAAGCTGAACCAATGGCTTTTGGACCTGTAAGCAGAGAAAGAGACCATTTTGGTTATACTTGTGAAGTTAGGTTGAACAAACAGCCACAACTTAAAACCTTATTAACTGAGACTGATGTACACATTTTGAAAAATTAACTTCAACAAGTTAGGCAAGAACGGTGAATAAAAAAAGACATTTATTCATAAAAAAATAGTTATATTCATTAGAAATAATATAACAGGCAAATGTGTTTTCTAGTAAAAATAGGAAAAAGCACTACATAGCAATACTCATATGTTTTACAGTGTTTTAACTTAGTTTAAATAGGAGCATTTGCCAACAATTGACAATTACCAAATTATCTTTTTGGATACTTGTGATGAAGTGATATGCTTAACTATGTGTGTACAGCATTAACTATTAACCCATTAAGAGTTGTTTGATAAGGTATTCTCTGAATCAATATGAGGGAAAACTGGGCAATGGCAACTTTCTTTATAAAAACAGACATACTGTATAGCTGGATACACTGGATGCCAAAATGTGAAGACAAAAGTCTATTCAAGCAAAGAGTTCAAGTGAAGTGGTTAAAGAAGAACTGCACTCCCAATTTCACAGACCGGTTATTAAATCTCAGTAACAAAATAAATTAATTGACGGTCCTGAAATAAGCACAAAAACTTTGTGAACTTTGTGAAACAACTGCATAGTCGCCAAGTTGTCGTAAACCCCTGGTCTCACTTTTATGAGAATTGCAAGATGAAGTGGCCCTTCCTGTTCACTAGTCACCGTAATAATAATAATAATAATAATTGCTTACACTTATATAGCGCTTTTCTGGACACTCCACTCAAAGCGCTTTACAGGTAATGGGGACTCCCCTCCACCACCACCAATGTGCAGCATCCACCTGGATGATGCGACGGCAGCCATAGTGCGCCAGAACGCTCACCACACATCAGCTATCAGTGGGGAGGAGAGCAGAGTAATGTAGCCAATTCATAGAAGGGGATTATTAGGAGGCCATGATGGGGGAAATTTGGCCAGGACACCGGGGTTACACCCCTACTCTTTTCGAGAAGCGCCCTGGGATTTTTAATGACCACAGAGAGTCAGGACCTCGGTTTTACGTCTCATCCGAAGGACGGCGCCTGTTTACAGTATAGTGTCCCCGTCACTGTACTGGGGCATTAGGACCCACACAGACCGCAGGGTGAGCGCCCCCTGCTGGCCCCACTAACACCTCTTCCAGCAGCAACCTTAGTTTTTCCCAGGAGGTCTCCCATCCAGGTACAGACCAGGCTCACACCTGCTTAGCTTCAGTGGGTTGCAGGGTGATATGGCTGCTGGCTGATGTAATACCTTGGATGAGTGAATAAGTACACTGCAGAAATGTTTTAACTTGATTTGCATGCAGAGTTAACAAGTGAGTTGTATTTGTTGAACAAAACATCTCAAAGTCGAGAGCGATATTTCTATTGGATTAAAAGGGATGCATTCACAAACCTACTTGTATACAATGTAATAGGGCCACTTAACCTTACTGGAAGTGCAGTTGCCTCGTTCTAAATTGCAGAGAATTGCTGTGCATACCTGGAAATGTTGTCTATTTTGTGATATCAATTGTGGTTTGAAATGCACTCATAAATGCCCCTTCTTTCTAACCCTAAAATATAAAAATAGTGTTGCAGTTCCCCTTTAATTAGAGTTCGTTATTAAATCCTGAGCTTGAATGAAAATGTGTAAAATCAGCAGTACACCAGAAGCAGGATTAAGATCTGATCTACCGGACTGTATTCGCTGGTGCTCAAGAGTAAAGATCTGGACAGTAACTTCATTCTGGTATCAGAACAATTTACCTGATATTCTGGGAATAGTTATCTGTTTACTGCTCCTCCCTTCACCTCCATCACTAAAAGGCTTTATTTGTATGATATACTCTTCATCAATAGGCAAGGAAAGTTCCACTGATGTTGTATTAGTTTCTACAACATTGGTGCTGCTTTGTTTGTTGCATTTGTATAGCACCTAAAAAGTTAAGGAGCAAAGTTTAACTGTTGAAAAGTTCAAGACAAAATGAAATACTGAGCAATTCAGAGAAGATAAAATAACACACTGTAACATGCAAACCTAACATGCAGATGTGTGTTATGAATGATATGTTAATCTTTGATCTGTAGGATATGAGCCCTCCAATTGTAGCTGAATTATGAATAGAGATGTACAGAGTACAATGTGAAACAACATATACTGTAAACCTGGCTTTGAGAGGAATCTATTTTATGAAAAAAGCAAGTAATAAAAGAAAACTATAATAGAACCAGCTTACCTTATATCCTGTGACTTCTGATTCATTCTCTAGAGCTTTAACATGTTCCCAGTTTAATATGACTTTGGAGTTTAATGTAATCCACATAACTTTCAAAGGTGGTTGACTAGGTGCTGGAAAACAGCAAAACCTATTTTACTGAAAATGCATAATAAAATAATAATGGAAAACATATTGAGTTATAATCCAATTAATAAAACAAATAAAAGCTGATGAAAGAAGTAGTATATTAGATATAATGCTATAATAAAATAAAATGATAAGAGGCTTATAAAATTTGCTTTGAGAAGTTGTAACTGAATCAATGTCATCACCACAATCATAGTTAAATTGATGACATCCATATGACTATAAGGTTACATTGAATTCAGAACCTCTTTGACATCTACTCTAACAACAAAATTCTGGGGGTAGAGTTATGTTTTCTGACATCTTCAGCTTGGCTAATGGAGCTATGGAGTCCTGGAGCTATACAGACAATTCCTGGCAATACAGATTCTATTCCCAGTTTCTGCATTTAATATACATTAAAAAAACCCTGAATGTCTTTTTATATCCCCACTTTAATAGCATATTCTACAAAATGATAATAGAAGCAAGTGAAAAAAATAAACTATGCAAGTTAATCTTGTTTCTGCAACTGGTAGAGACCTGCTGGAGTTTTCATTTAATCATTTAATCAATCTATATTTTAAATGTTTTTTAGTCTTTCAAAACACAACTGGCATTGTTCTATCTATCTGTAACATTCAGAAATTCTGCAAACCCATACCTGCATTCATGTTACTATGATACATGGCATTGCTTAAGTTAATTCAAATAGTTCTGATTTGGTAAGAAGATTAATTTTTTCGATTTCAAAATCGTTTAGTGCTATGTTCAAAGCAGGAATTTGAGTTAAGGGGATGAAGAGCAATTCATAAGTTTTGAGATACAACACAGAAAAGGGAGAGAGAGGTCCACTGGGATCACTTTATAAAAAAAAATGAAAAAAGATTTAAGTACGGCTGTGTTTGGTTTGTGGAATTAGATTTGTCACAAAATCTAAATTAAATGGAGTCAGCGGCACCATCTTTGTTTCTGTTAAGAAGTAGTGGTTCCCACACTTGGGGAAAAAAGTACATTTTCATTTTTGAGATGTGAAAAACAATCGCAAAGCAGACACTCACGTGGTTTTCTGGTGGTGACATTCACAATATTGCTGCTTGGTCCCACTCCTGCTGTGCTGTAAGCTTGCACAGTAATGTAATACAGAGTGTTTCCTTTCAATCCACGGATAACCTCAGATGTTCTGTTTCCCTGTGTCCTCACAACCCTTGCTGTCTCCTCCTTTTCTTTGCTTGCCCAGCATCTCAGCTATAAAGAAAGTTAGCAGAAGTAGTATTTTAACAGATTTTTATTAGAGTAATTCCTATAATTACCAAATGTTTAGACCCATGTCATATACGTTGTTTATATATGTTGTCAGAATTATGAGAGTTCTACAATGCCCATGGCAGTCATGATACCCTTGTGTATGACTGTGTGTCATTGTGCATGAAGACGTCAATACAATGAAGAAAAAATATTTACAAGAAAGATTGTAAACTATTGGCTATTTACCTGGCCATATCTAATCACTTTATGTTTAATAAACCACAGAAAATATATATTTGATTACTGAGCAACATAACCGTTATTTTGTACATAACTACCACAGCGCCTCATAAATTGAATCTTTCAATTTAGATGTACTCTATTAAAAAGCAATTACATTAAAGAAAGCCTCCCCTACTTTTAGCCAACAGTCTTTGGAGACTGAACTCAATATTTTGTCTCTTGATGCAGTGTATCGCTCTCCCATATGCCAATAGAGTCAACCTACTGTACATTTTTACTCAATTAGATGCTACGCTCGAAAATACATAATCAGCTGTTACTTCAAATTCCTGCTGTATAAACAGAAGAAACCACTGAGTCCCATAAATTATGAAACAGAATAAGACATAATGTTTCCTTTGGTATTCAATTATTAGTTTCCATTATTAGCAGAGCCTTATGGCACATCTTTCTCACACAGAGACATGTAGCTGCATGGAGACTTTCACTAGATAATGCAGTTAACTGCATGAAGATTGGCTGTTATGCACCACTTTGTTCTTACCTCATATCCCAAAACTCTTCTTCTGTTTGTGTTCCAGGGGATAGGTTTCCAGGAAACTTCAATTTCATAAGCAGACAGGCTCTTCGCTCTCACTTTGTTTGGTGCTCTGCCAGGTTCTAGGTTAAAATAACAATAATGAATAAAAAACACTGTTGGGCTCAGTCAACCCTACAAGACAGCTGATCATCTGTTTGATCATGGATCAGTTTTAGTTTAGATGATCCAAACCTTTAAATGATAAGGGAAAGATTCAAGAAAAGACAAATGTACAATTTTTTTTTTACAAAAGAAGAAAGCTATCAATATAAAACAAGATCACTGCTGTTTAAAATACATGATTTAATTCAGAAAAAGGATGTAATTTTAAAGATCAAGAAATGAATCTGCAGTTATGCCACTAAAGGGTTCTTGTTAAAATGAGAAAAAAAAAACAGGCGAGATAATTGGTTTTGAAACATTAATAAATACATTATACATTGACATAATGTGTGTTAATTTTTTAAGAAAACAACAGCATGTGCAAAGTCAGTTAAATCATAAATTTATATAGACATGGAAAATGTTTGTAATGGTTTAGCAATGTCTGCACCATTTCTATGGTTAATTACAATATACAGTAAGAACTAAACGTGAATGATTACTGTATATGAAGGTACTGGTATGGATTTACAGGGTATTAGGTAACATGATACTGATAATTGAATTTCTGAACAAGTTGCCACAAAAGAGGGAAAACTATTAGAAACTCAGTTATTACTTTTACAGATGTTACAGTATGTACATAATAACTTTCTGTAATATGAAAGTAGATCAAGAGTTTACTGCCCATGCTGTAAACTGTGCTTTCAGATAGTTTTATTTAAAAGATGTTCAGCTACAGTACCTTCTTCTGCAGAGAATATGGTGGTTGTGGATCCAAAGGGACCTTCTCCTTTGCTATTGTAAACTCCCACTTTAACTTCAAAAGGTGATAATGGTGGCATGCTTTCATCTTTGAAAACATATTTTGAGGCGTCAGCAGAAGGCACTACTGCTTTCATCCAGCTTGTAGCTCCTAGTGGTCTGAAGGCAACAACGTAGCCGAACTCTCTCCCATTCTGCAACTCATCGGGAACAGGCTGTGTGAAAAACAACAGCCATTAACTTCAGGTTTATTCTCCAAAAGGTTCCCACTAATTAATGGATTTGCATATTCCCTTTTAATCCAGAAAAATCTGAACTATTATATACAACTATTTTTGACAGTTTTATCTTTACACAATTTGAGGGAACATCAGGCAGCTTCTCAGAAAGGTCTCTCATTAAATCCTGTGGACACCTAGCTATCCTTTTGTTTTTAAATTGACCTGCGTATTTTAACATTTCCTTTCTTATTAATTATTTTTGTATTTAATCACCTGCCTAGGACATCCAACAAAGATATTCTTTATGAGCAACAGAAGGTGAAGTGCAGTAACAAGTCCTTTTTATAATTAAATCTAAAATGACTAAACGGTGAAGTGAATTTTGCTCCCAAAACTCTTCCCTACACTTAGTATAACCTCTAATTGCTAAATAGAGGGACTGCCACATGCAAGGGGTACATTATATCCTATTGCATAGATGAAAAACAAGTGTTGACACCAGTTAGCATTTTGCTGCCAATGTGACAAACTCTTAACGAACATGGCCATCCTTCTCAAGGCAGCTAACTGCCCAGACCTGCTAGACTGTCAGAATCCTTGATTTGATGTGACTTAAATGGCCCAACGGAGTTCAAGTGTTGGTGGGGGGGAGGGGGAAGCTTAAAGCATATGCAAACACACACACACCAACATCTGCTGACAGAAGAGTTTCTGTTGTTACCTTAGTAGTCACTGTGTGTTAAAATGGTTTAAAATAAATTAAGTATAAATAGTGGGCTCATCAAACAAGTATTTTTTGTTTCTAAGGAATTACAGTTTAATGGGATACACCAATTAAATTGTCAAATTCTGCCTATTCAAAATGAGGTATTTTTTCTACCAGCTGTGAATTAATAATTTCGGCAACCCCCTTTTCAGTTGCCATCCATGATAAATGATTGAGGCTGCTGAAAAAAAAAGGAAACTGAAAGGAAAAAAAAGGCCTAAAAGGCCTTTGGAAAGTTGCTTGTAACTTTGGAAGAACCATTCAGTCTAATTAGATTATTAAACCTCAGAGGCACTTTCCTCTCCCCTTGGGCGATAATACCATTTATTGCTTCTCTTTCCTTAAAATGAAACTCCATATATTAAGTCTGACTGTAGTTATTAATCCTACAAAAGCCAAGATCTATAGAGAATAATGGGGTCTAGCTTTAATTCAAAGGGTAAAAGTATAATACAGTGGTCTTCTTACCTCCCAAGTGATCACTAATTCAGAGCGACTGCCGCCACCTCCACTTACATTAGACGGGGTGACCTTCGGAACTAGGAGAAGAGAAGCCTATTTTTAATCCTCTGTTAAACTCTGCTGAGTTTTGTTTTATTCATTCTCACTTTAAAAAGATAATCAATTTACAGTAGGTTTAAAGTGCAGTATGAATAACGGCAAATCAGCCTACACTTAAACCAACTGGTGTATGCAGAAGTGGCCCAGGTTTAAATAGAGAATAACCTTCCTGTGTAACAGAAGAAGTCAGGCAGGAAAGTACTGTACAGCTGCAGAAGAGTATTTTATCTGGGCACTCGTGAACAGTTTTCTTTCCCACAGATTATGCAGCCATGCAAAATTAGTGAACTAGGGAAAATGGTTATGTAGAAAACTACAGGGTTTGATATTTGCATTGAAAATAGCAAGGCAAAGTATAAAACAAATGTGCACATGCTCATTTGTGGTGCTCTGCTTCATTATTAAAACAATCCTGGCTCTGGAACAACATGTTTTGAATACTGTTTAGCCCAAACAAGCTAGCAAAATCAGTTAGTGAATGAAAATAAAAAACTCACGGGTCTCCTTACTCCTTGCTTTTCTTGAAGGTTTACTTGGTTCCCCAATCCCAACAGCATTGCTGGCTACCACCCGGAACTCATACTCAACCCATGGGTTTAGGTCTACCACTGTGGCCTTCAATTGTCTGCCTCCTATGATTTCAGGAACTGAGGAGAAACCACAAGAGATGCACTTACTGGCTGGCCTACTCTGTTTGAAATACCGATGTAAGAAAAAGATAAGCAAGAAGGTGCTTCAGACATCAGCGTTAAAAAAATGCTCTTGACATCTGTCACGATATGCACTTATATAGACATATACTGTAACTGGATAGAATACACAGATGCAATAGTTGCAGAGAAGCTACAAGGCAGTTGGAAGTTTGCCTCATGATGAGTTAGGCAGGAGCAGTCATTCTAAATGCTTGCTGTTACAGAAAGGGATTCCTGTTATGTGAGGTTAGCCTCCAATTCAAGTATTATGTAAATTATTGCTGTAATTATGATACAATAAAATAAATAATGACATATATGATACTTTGTATACTTCTAAACATTTTAGTAAAAGATTTCCATTAAGATGTACTTCTGTGTGCAGTTTGCATATTTTTCTCGGGTTTATGTGGACTTTTGCCAGCTGCCCTGGTTTCCTGCCACCTTCCAAAGACATGCTTGTTAGGTTAACTGATGTCTCTTAATTGTGTGTTTGCCCTGTAACAGTGTCCATGTGCTTTGTATGCTGGATAGGTTCCCAAAACACTGAACAGGAATATAAAGTTGCTTTCTGACAACAGGCTGAATATCAACTATAAACTATATGTATATTTTAAAGGGTAACAGAGTACAATCTTTTTAATTATTCTATTATATTTAGTTGCGTATAGTTTGGATGAAAAAAAGCATCCTTAAGGAAGAAAGAACTTAATTTTTTTGTCACATCTAGTGAATGCTGGTTTCAGGCCCTTCTAAATTTAGTGCCTACCTGTTGTGACAGCCTGCCAGCCCACAGAGAATGGAGTTCTTGCCTGGATGGTATAAATGGTAATTGGACTGTGATTATCAGGGCCTGGCCTCCAGGAAAGCACAGCTGTCGTATCAGTGATTTCTTCTACTCTTATGCTTTCTGGTGGACCCGGTGGACCTAAAACACAGAGAACAGTGAAGCTAACAATAGTTGTAAAAATACGGAAGAGTGCTCTCATTATTAATTGATGCCTCCAGCCCATGTATACAGCTGGTAAAATATGTTTTATTACATTATTAATCATAACCATTTACAGCTCATATTTCTTTGTAAATATAAAAGCACTTTTGGCAGGTTTCACATAGAACTGATGGTAAGTGTTACACGTTTGTCTATAATAATAATTAATAAAAATAATTGTGTACATCTTTATGACTTACAATTCAAAGGATCGCAAAATGTTTTATAGGTGGGGACCCATTTTAAACAAGTGTAGCCCCCACCGAAGTGAAATATAGCAGGCATTATGCAGCGACAGGCTTACTGCAGAGCACATCAGGTTAAGAAGTGAGAAATTAAGGGGATAAAACCCTTACTCTTATGAATAATGACAAAAGATCTTTGTTGACAAATTGTTGGAATATTGGTTTAAGCTCTAATCCATAGGACAAAACCTCCTACAGCACCATGTCTTCATCACCATACTGGGGCACTGACTTGGATTTACAGATCAAAGAGAACCACCAACCGGCGGACCAACATATAGTTCTACCACTTACATACAGTAGCAATCTTGTTATCCTTACAAATTCCCCACGCCAGTATTGATAAGATCCACCTTTGCTTAATGTATGGATGATAACAGAATGCAAGGTGGTAAGACTGTTATATACTGTATTTGGCATTTATAGTAGTCTATTTCTAATTAATTTAATGACGTTATATGGGAGATACTGTATAACTGTCTACCAGTTTTTGACAAATTCCTCAAACTTCTAACAATTAATAACAATTACAATTAATAATGTTCTTTAAGTGATCTATTTATATCACAGAATCATAATATGTAAATTTGTGGATTAATAATTCTAGCTGACCTTATAAAACAACTTAAAAATGAATGAAAAAGAGCATATGGACAACATATTGAATCTATATATTTAATTAATTTTGGAAATATATTTAATAATTGTTCTCCACTTCCTAAAACTGAAAGCTGGTATAGTGTATGTGATCCATTTCTAAGCCAGCAAAGGATTTGTACGTGGTATCAGCAGTACTTCTCTGTAAGTACAAAAAACAATAGCAGGCACAAAAAACACATATAAATTAAATGTATACATTACCTCTGACAATAAGATCAGCCCCAGCAGAAATGCTGTCAACATTTGTCTGCACCACGCAGGTATATTTCCCAGAATCCCTCAGCTGTACATTTCGAATCATAATATCTCCTGCAGAGTGCTGCTAACAATAGAAATAGAAAACGTAAATGGAATTATTTCATATTTGTAGTTTATTTCACATAAACCTTCTTTTTTCACCATGGACAAAGAGAACTTTAAAAACTATATACTGTACAAGCCAGAAAACCAAAGCTTTTGATATAACATGATGGTAGCTTTCAGAACAATTCAAAATCGCTTATTCTCAGTTGCTATTTATATATTTGTGCATAAATATTATGTGCTTGTCCTTAATTCTTTGCAGTGAAGTGCATTAAGTTTAGACATATTGAACTTAACCATATTTAGTTATTTAATAATCATATTTCACATGTGCATTTCTGTACTGCATTGCATCAATAAATTTAATTTCTTTATGCACATGGAATGTACTGTATGCGTCTTGGTATTACCTGTAGATTAATTTCTACATTCATTTTAACAGGTTCAGTACACAAAGAATCTCAGAAAGATTACTGTTCTTAAGTTATATTTTTAAATTGTAAAAGAAAGTTTGAGCGCTGTGGTATCAACACTTATATTTTCAAAGAACATTCTTTGCCCTTTTGTATTTCTAATATTGGTTATCAATCTGTCTCCTCTCTTAATCAGGGCAAAGCATAAGAGTGTCAAATGCAATAATAAACTAAACCTGGCCAAGGCAGTAGGATTAACAAGATTCACGAGGTTTCAATTAAGAATTGCATAAAAGGAATTTATTGGGAAAGGGGGATAATTTATTATGGCAATGGAAAGCCTAATTATGATTAAAATGCTTGAAATTCTTAAGTGCTCCAATACAAATAAAATGAAAATCCCAACTAAGGGTTTCAGTTGCAAATCCCCAAACCATTGTAATTTCTGCAGTGAATTAATGATGATAATCTTCCACACCACAGTAAAGAAAAAATACAATTTAAATGCTTTGTTTTATTTCGGTACACAAACATACAAACTGTATATATGACCCTTTTCTAATCCCTACAACAATATATATGATTATTACAGAAGGGAAGGGATAGTAGATGTGAAAGAAGTATTATAGTACTTATCTAGTAGAAATACACCTGCTTTTTATTTTCTTCTATTTTCCAATTGCAATGTGACTGTTTTCCTGATAAGCTTTCCTCTAACTTCAGAGTCATAAATAAAATAGTAGTAATTTACTGCATGGCAAAATTTGTTCCACTCTGTATATTCATTATGCATCACACTGTTTCTGTTACCATACAGTATGTGCTGTGCTTTGACAACCACAAGGTAATATTACAGAAATTGGATGAAGTCTATTACATTTACCTGGCAAGACTATCAAAACTGTATGAGGGAAATGGCTAACCAGAATAGCAAGCAAACACAACAGAAGGCTGCATATACTTACACCACCAACTTTTTCAAAGTAACCTCTATGGCTTCCAAAATTAATGGGCTGCCCATTGAAGAACCATGTGAATTTAATATCAAGAGATGGATCATGCAACACCTGGCACTGAAGAACTATGCTTTCTCCAACTGTAACATCCATACTAGAAGGAGGTACAGTAATAACAGTTGGATCTAAAAAACAAAGGAAACAAGTTAGCATGTGTATTTCAATCAAAATCACAGACTAATAACACAGCAATCTAAATGCAAATCTTTCACATAGTAGTTTAGGGTGTGAAAAGTCAGATGTAAAATTTAGTTTATTCTAAAATCCAGTTACAGTATGAGTCGAAGGTTTACTGGTGATGTTGTCTGCATTATTTACAAAACTAACCCAGGTACACAAAGACATGTTGCCTCCCTGAATTAAAGGAAATAACATATTTAAGGAAAAAATAATTTAAACTTGCTCCACTTACACAAAGGCTTTTTCCAGAAAATGTTGGAACAGAGGTAAAAAAAATGTATGCATTGTACATCTATCCTATACACAGAAAGAACATGATAACTGTAGGTGTCACTGTTACCACGCATTTAAGCCTTTATTTAGTATTAAAATGTATAATACTTTTATACATTTAAAACATCTACAACCCTGTTAAAGTTTAAAGTAAGAATATTTGCTTGATTTTTCATTAGTGGAATGACAATCTTAATGTTCTTTTGTTTTCAGCCTTACATTGGGTAACTGTAGTCTGCACCATAAAAGTGTCTCTGCTCTTATAAAGCAGGATGCATTTTTTCCCTTTTGGTGGAGCTGCAGGACACATGCTATAAACATTCTGAAAACAGACAACAATTTAATCACTTTTAAGGCTAAACAATGAATGTTCATAGGTAATATTTATTCTGGTAATTTAACACACAAACACCAACAGAACATAGCTCAGGTGAACTGGGAAACTGAACATTGACACTTTTTTTTCAAAAAATTAACTGGAAAATGCCTCAAATTATAAAGTTTAGCTGTGTTTTTCCCTCACCCCATGTGCAACATGTTTAGCTGACATGTAATTTTCATTTTATTGTTCCTTTATTGTAAGTAGAGAAAATTGGTGTCTATTTAAACATAAGAAAATGGTCACATGGCAAACTGTAATCTTTGACACACAGATAAAAAAAAACTACCATCCCCAAAGTAGTTCCTGACATGTGCAACTCATAATGATGATCAATACTAAAGGTGGCAACTTCCCAACCCTCTGAGTGAAAATGAGAAACCCAAGTGAGCTCTAAAAGGTGGGGCAATGACTTTGTTTGCCAATATCAGTTAAATCCTGCAGACTCAGACAGTTCATGCCATGAATAGTTATAACATCTTCCTATGTTTCCCTACTGTATTTCCCCTCTGCCATTATGGCAACAATATGTGTTTTCTGTAGACTGGAGACGTTCATCGATTTCTCTTGACGTTTGTCTCCTCAGCTCACCTATTTCAGGGTAACTCCTCATGGTATGGGAGGGTACATTTCTACTCTTTATCTAAAAGAAACACATTTCTTGCATCCACAAATTCTGCATCTGCTTATCAAAACAATATGACAACTTAAAAAAACAAACAAAACAAAAATGGGTTGCACAGAGATGTGAGAAGTCACAGCACAGTTCAATGAGTTCATTTAACAGACAAGCCCTTATTGATAGCACTGCAAAACCATGCTTTGAGGGCCTTTTGCTATCCAATTACAACCTGGCTAACCTAATGTGTTATCATAAATGTCAAGACAAACACAGAACACATATTTAATCACAGAATGTAAAATTGCATTCATGGTATGGGAATATCTTTAAGCACCTGCCAAATGCATTCTCTAATATCCAGCTGAATATCACAAACCAGTCACAGAGTCAAACATTAGGATGAATGCCCTATGATCTAGCATTGCAGAATAGATACAGATGGAAACTTAAAATTTGAAATGTCACTAATAGTAAACCTAACAACCTAACCTTAACCTAAAAAAACAATTAAAAAGTCAAATAAATGCAAAGATTCCACTAAATCTGTAATGGTACTAGGACTTAAACCACATTTGCATTGTTCACAAAGGTCTAGTTCCACTGATTCTCTAACCCTTACCCTAGCCTGAAAGATTTGTATATTATGAAAATGGTTGGTGCTTCAGGTTTAGACTATATCATTGAATGTGGCTGAGCAAAAAGTAAGTATAAAAAGTCTAATCTATGGAAAAAACATTATTCAGACATCTTTTGGAAATGCTGCATGAAGACTTTTCGTGAACTGACCCTTTAAATGTCTTTAGGTTCAACCTTTGCAATTTGTTTTGCCAATTTGTTTTAATGAAGAGAATTAAGCAATTTAAAATTGCAGGATGCACACAAATGCACACTTTTGATTAAGTGCTTCAAAATGCAGTAGATAGGCTAATGCTGATAATGTCCATCCGTTGACCCATTTTATAACTGCTTTATCAGATACAGGGTCGCAAGGCAAACAATGGGCACAGGGCAGGATACATCCTGAATGGGATGTCAGTCCATCGCAGACACATAGACACAAACACACCCATACTCACACTACAGTCAATTTTCTCAGGAAACAATTAACCCAGTAGTGTGTATTTGTATTATGGAAGGAAAGCACAATTGGGGAAAAACTTTGCTTAATGGGTAAACTTCCGGTACAAGTCTTTAGGACATTAATCTTTATATGCTAATCTTACATCCTACACCTTGTCATAACAGCATCATGTACAGAACACAGCTGCTAGGTTCTAAGTAGAAGAGCACATACAATTACTGTATAAGCTCTACACTGGCATCACTGCACTAGTATCTGGTTCATTACCAGAAACTTCTGTGGTGCCTGTGACTGCAGTGTTGTGTTGCTGAATACGTTAACTTACTTAGATTGTATTTGCAGTGGAAAGCACTAATACTAGGGCAAATTTGTCAACACCTGATAATCACTATGACATTTTGGGCAAAGCATTAGCACTGCGATGTTGATGCTATACATATGCTTTGTGCAGGGCAGGAACAGTAGCAACTGTGGTCAGTACAAATGAGTCATCAGCTCATTAACCATTCCTTGTGAAATGATTTTGATGATGGTGCAAAGCACATTAGGTTTGTTTTTTAAAAGAGCCATTTCATGGAACATTCTCTTAGCATAATCATTAGGGCAACAAATTCTCTAAACCACAAATAGCAGCAACTAAATGGTTCTGAATCTAACTAAACATAACAACTGGAGAGTACAGACAAAATGTTATGCATGGATTGTGTATATAGATTAATATACATGTACAGTACATGAATATAAAGTCCTCTCAAACAGTACTTGGAAAGCAATGACAAAAGTGTTATTTTTGCTTTACAGTCAAGCAAATTGTATTTGTGGGCAATTTGTATTTGTATATACAGTTCCTGATCAGAAATAAATGTGCACACAGTTATCATGGTGAATGTCTACTTACTGCTGAACAGGCACTGTACACATTATACATAGTTTAGATATTACAGGCAGTTCAATGGGATCCTTAAAAAAGAAGATGTGGATGCATTGAAAACTAATATTGTATTTAAGGTTTCCAAGCTTGTTTCTTTTTTAAATGCAGTGAATATATGTCACCTATGACTTAACAAAGTAACTGTGGACAATATCAGCTAGATAACACAGACAGATACAGAAGTAGATACAGGAAGATCACGTAACATTGCAAAGCATGCATTCTGCAAATGTGCCTACTGGTAGCAAAACAATGCTTCTTTAAATAAGTAAAAGCCAAACGTAGACAAGACAATAAATTATATTTTTACATGATGATTAGTGAATGTTTTGAAATGAAAATAACAAGACTGAGATACTGCTCATAGCAGGACATCCAGATCGAAAAGCGCTCAATATACAGCAATATACAGTACATGTCTATTTTTGTTGTTAACATCCCCCGCTAGTGCAAGTTCCAAGTGTAGCTTATTCTTCCATTTTTATTATTCGCTCCTCTTGACTTTTATTTTATTAATTATCGTAACAGACATTTATTTTATTTTCAGTTTATTATACCACTTGTGGTGTATAATATTTTGAATGCAAAATTTTTATATTTACTAATAATAAATAGCAAAGAAATATATTTACACATTTTAACATTTCATACAAATAAATGTTTTATTTTGATTATGTGCACTATGAATGCACAGAAACAATATCACCAGACAGATTAATGCTTTAATAGTTATGAGTTTTATTCTTTGACTGCCCAACAAGCAGTTGGAGCTGTAATGTAAAAAATGGGTTAGGCCATAAGGGGGCAGCATAGAGACATTGCAGATACAGGAAAAAGCTGCATTTGAACAAGGATATTAAGGAAATAGTGTCACCTGTGTGAAGCCAGTCTTCTCTATTTAAGGGTTCAAGTAGTAGGTGGTCCTTGTCTACTCAGAGGAGAACATGGGCCTTCGCTATCATGCACAGTGACAGAGCAGAGTCTCACAGTGAGACCTAATGTATGGATAAGATCCTCACTGACAACTGTGGCAGTGAGAAGCCAGGTCTTGTGGTAAAATGCTGAAAGATCAAAATGGCAGAATGGACTGGTTCAAGCAGCAGTTCCGGAAGGGACTGGGAAATGCTATAGACAGTCTAAGGATGAGAGAGAAGAGGGCTGTTTTAGCAAAGTGTCAGCTCAGATTTGAGTGTGGGACACGTGGTCGAAGTTTAAGGGGGAAACTCAGTTACATGGTGAGATATTTAATTAGTAGTGTAAGGCTCGAGGTTAAAGTTCACCAGGGTTTCAGACCCCCAGACTCCTAAACAAAACAGTTATTGAGAGCAGGAAAAAATCTCATGGAGTAGACTTTCACATGCATTTTAATGGGACTTTAGTATCACTTTTATGAGTTATCAACTATTAACAGAAATTTTGGAACCAATGGTGCATGTATTGTGAGGGATGAGTGTAATTATTTATAAAAAAAGTATTAAAATAATTATGGATTCACGTACTGTAGAATTAATTTTACATACAAATGATATAATATTGTGTATTGTGTAATTATTTTAAACAAAACAAAAAATAACACCAACACATTTAGTGGGTATAAGTATTTCTTTAGTATTACTTAAGGATTTTTGTTCCTTCTTTGCTGAACACTCATTTGCTGTAGAATATAATAGAGAAACAAGGCTGGCCAACAAATTTCACCTCCCACTCCAGAGCAGTTGGTTCAGTCCAAAACTGTTGCACCATGTTTCCTTTGAAATGACCATTACTATGTTCACTTTCCGTTAAACATACCTTTCCTTTAAACAACAGGGTGATTCCTTTGGCTTGCCTTTCCACTCATGTAATTAAAATGAGGCCCTTTGCAGTGAAATGTTAGCATTACAAAGGTTTGGAAAATGGTTTCCCTTGCTTATTCCGTGATAAACATGGTTAATTATTCTAATATTTTTAGACTCATAATCCATCCATTCATTTAATGGCTTCTTCCAATTCAGGGTTATCTATCCTGGCAAGTGACGGACACAAGGCAGGATACACCCTGGATGGGATGCACACACAGACACACAACCTCACCCCAGGGTCAGTTTTCCCAGAAGCCAATTAATCAACCAGTTTGTCTTTGGATTATGGGAGGAAACTGGAGTACCAGGTGAACATCCATGAGAAAATACAAACTCCATGCAGGATTAAACCCTGGACCCCAGTGCTGAGAGCCAGCTACCCAAACTACTGCACCACCGTGCCACCCTAGAATAATTTAACCAATTATTTATGACAAATTACCCCAAGAATGGGAAGTAAATAAAATTAGATCAGGGGTGTCCAATCCTCTTTCTGGAGAGTCTCTATGTCTCTTTAAGGCAGGAAGCACCTGAAGAGCTGGGAAAACTGTTAAATTGGTTTAGTTAAGCTATTAAGCAGGTGGTTTAGCTCACAGGCTCTGTGTTGGAATAAAAACCCACGGACACACCAGCACAACAAGTGTTCAAAAAGTATACAACCAGATTTTGAGTGAATATACTGTATATCAGAGATAGAGTTTAAAATGGAATGCAGAAATTTTCACCTTTCTTGAAAAATGTAATCTGAAATAAAGTTTTACAATGCCTCCATGTATAATAAATAAAATTTGATCTGACTAACCAAAAGCATCTCATGATAACAGATCATAGCATAACTCCTTCCTTAACTCCAGTCGTTATGTGCTTTGCATGTTCTATGTACCAGTTCATACAGTATGCTGTAAGCATAATCCTGCATTTTCTGATGCTGTTCAAATGTGAAATATCAAACAAAATCTCTGCCTACCTTTCTGTTATCTGTGATTCGATGGTAGTAAACAGATCACTGTTCTTAAAAGAGCACTAGTACATATTTCCTGCAGATGACCCATGCAGTCTAATAATGGGTCAGTGAAAATTATTCTTGTTACTACACTCTATCATCATTTGTGTCACACTATATGGATAACCCTAGTTAGTTCAAGATGCTGCCCGTTTAAAGCTCTTGAGCAAAATTGACTGATATCCATCTTGTCAAATATCTTGTTACCTACTGTCATTATAAAAAAAACTGATGACCCTCTCACTCAGTAGGTCAATTACATACATGAAAGAGACCATGCTCACTCTCAGATAAATTGCAAAGCTCTCCAGGAATGATACTGAATTTATTCAGCAGAAATCAGTCAGTTAAAACAGCAAAGTAATCACATCTTATCAAGACTGTTTAAAGAAGAGACCATTCTTTTGTATACACAATAATGAATGTTTCCACATCCTTTCGTTTTAATTCAGAACAACATCTTTTCCCCTCTCAGAGAATTTCATTAAATAATAAATAGGTGTCTGAAACTCATTCTGGTTGTTCAAAGAACAAAACCCACCAAGAAAGTAAACTACACCCACTTAATCATTGTTTCAAGCTCATGCAACTCATACACTGCATAATCCATTCTTGTGTATTTTTAGGACAAGTACATGCACTTGAATAATGCACTAGGTCTTTGAATTCTGTTGCCCAGGGATAATACCCAGCTCTGGTCAGAGCAAAAACAAATTTGGTGTTTCCCATTTAGTCCCTGGTGAATATGTTACTCAAGCACAGTGGAAGTTAGCAGGATCAGCTAAATAGAGATACCTGTTTTAAATGCTTTTCTAGAGAGCAATAACGAAAGAATAATCCTAGACTGAGATACACAACAGCATTTAGATATGCTTACCTTCATTTAACAGACCTTTCAACAGCATTAATACACTTTAAGCTATTTTGCGAGTATAGAGCATAAAAATGAAGCTAACAATGTTATAAGGAATCACATAGATTCAGCTGCCTGCCTAAGCCCTATGCTTTTCCAGTACTTTTAACTTTATGTTATGTTTACTATACACAGTGCCTTAACATTTATTTTAAAGTTGTCATCACAACATATATGTTCTCATTCTTAATATTTTAAACATTTATCTTCCATCAGGGAGGTGGGTTGTACTATGTATCTTAAAAATAATAAACAACAATCATGTTGATACCTACAGTATAATCCCTCAGTCTGTGCAGTTATTAAAGAAACTGCTGTTTCCACGTTTTTATGCAAAAGGCATTCATTTTTCTCAGTAAAAGAATGGCTGCAGCCCATCAAAATCAGCAGCGCAAAAGACTCCTGAAATCATGAACACGGCATACTGTATATATTAAAATGTAAAAGATGCATTTATTGACAACCTAGTGTGAACATAATAAGAAGAAATATAGCAACCTTTTACTTGCGTAAATTCAATAAAGAATTCGTTAAAGTGAATTCCCATCCATTATTGATTGCTTTGTGGGTTTAGTCCAACAAAGCCCAAGCAATTTTTTTTAGAGCAGAGTACTTCATTTGCTCTCCATGTACGAAATACCATTGCTGTAAATAATGTATTTTTTAGCCACCTACTGGTTACTAATGAGTTGACCTGCTGTAAACTTACAGTATCATGTAACAAATTTCACCCACCACATTTTCAGTAAAATCCTTCACATTTTGAAATATACATATTTTTCTTTAGGACACATCAAACAACTATTCTGAGAAATCTATTTCACTTTTGAGAACATCACATTCTTTTTACTTTTGTCTGCTTAAAACTAGAAACAATGCTAAAATGCATTCTTGTCTGCCCTACAGCAACTAGTTTATTCTGTTATGTTTTTTTGATTACCTACAGTATGAAGCACAATTTGCGCCAATAAAAAAAGAAATAACTTCCACCAGTAAGAAAAAAGTTTGGACGTTTGATCACTTTTCTAGAGTATATTACTGGGTATTTGAGTTTTGATTCAAACATGTTGTGTAGTTTATGGGATCATATTTAAGCATCGATCTTGGGAGGTTTTTAAATACGTTGTCAACATTTCCATACAATCCTAATCAAACTAGACAATATTAAATTGGGCTTAGAACCGCAAGGGACACAAGCCTAAATATATTGTCACTTTTCTCAATTGCATTCTCAATTGCATTCCGTTATTAATTTAATACATCCCAGACAGTGCAGAGCATTACCAAAACAGATGTTAACACCTAATTGAATGATTGTCCTCACTCAAACATTCCAGTTCCTAACAGTGGTTTTTGTTGTATTGAGATACACTTGAAAATATATATTAATTAGCAATATTAAAAGAAAAATGCAATCTTATTTGAATGCCAGACATTGCGTAGACCCTTTATAATCTATGGCTTTCTACTAGCTACTACTCCCAAAGAAAGTCTAGAGTAAACATAATGTTAGGAATATAAACTTTACTAACACCATTAAAGTTTTATTTTATACAGTAAACAGCATCATTTCCTCATTATATATAATCCACCTCAATATATGGAATATGTACAGGTACATGTCTTATATATGGTCAATATATTGTCTTCGGTACTGATAAGGTTTGAATGCCAATGAGGTGTTGTCATATTGTGTTTTAGTAACAATGGTTGTTGAACTTATTTCCAGAAAAGACAAACTAATGCCATTCGATTGTGCTAAATCTACTCAGGCTCATGTAGCTGAATATTTGCTTCTGTTCTTGACATTATCCAGCAATTTAACTTCCAGCACTTCAGTGCAGAATCTTATTTATTCCAGGTAATTAAAAACTGGTTCATATACCAGTTCTACACAATTTCAGAAATGAATCAAAAACAAATTAAACCTGAGCCAAAACCCCCACCTTTGCGCACAGCATCAGTGCATAAAACTGGATCAAGATTCATTCAAATCACCTCCATGACCTTGACTGCTGACCTAAGTACATTCATAAAAAATGAAACATGCTTTCTTTTTATTAATCAGAACAAATGCCGCTGCAGACTGATTTCTGGAAGAACATTCTTTGTGCAAAATTCAACTTCAGCAATCAGCACTCGAAAAATAAAACATGTTAGTATTGTGCCTTCCCGATTTTCTGTGAACTACACACTACTTATTTAAAAAAAAAAACCTTAAAGAACCCTTTCTTATAAATAGATTGGCTAAATTCATTGCTGAAGGAACAAGCCGTTTTTTTCATTGCTATGATATCTTAAAAAAAATATTAAAAATCCTTCCATTATAGAAGGGTATGCTGAATGCCACCCTGAAAAAGCAAACGAAGAAGAGTTTCTATAGCAACCGATTTGCAATTCCAAAATGAGTGGAAATGCCAAAATGCATTTTAATAGAGTATTGTTGACTCGGCTTTTTAACGTGCTTAAAAAATCACTGACTTGCGGCGAAAGCAGTTTAATTTATTGAACTCTTAAATAAACAAGGCGACACAGTCCTCTTAAAAAACAGATTACTCTTTTTTTGTAACACAATGTATTCAATGATAGAGATAGACAATACCACTATCATGTTGAAACTCTGATGTAAAACCTAAGTTCCTTGGCTTTGTTTTTGATACCACAATGTATTCTGATGTATTTCAATCTCACTTGTCTTCAAAAATTTCATAAGCCAAGAGTGATCTATTATTGTTCACTGTCTACTGTATAGATATTTTTCAGAACAAAACGAGCATAATCTTTCAACATGACAAGGTACCTCAATCTTTGCAGTCAAGGTCCAGAAACTACGCTCTTATTTGCCTGTGCATGATCTGTGCATAATTATGTTGCCAGCTTGCTTTACATATACTGCAAACAGTGCTTTAATGAATTTGTATATGCTGCAGTGATTCGCAGTAAGTAATTTTGCTAGAGCCAATAGAACAAGGAAAGAGTATCGCACATTTCCTTGTAGGAAGCTACAGCTGTGATAACAAATGCTAAATACATTTGCATTAAATAATGTACACACTGTATTGTTTAAGTTCTGTATTAACAGGTTCTTAGAGTGAGCAACAACGATGCTCAAAGAGTGTAGACCTGAAGCAACAGTAATACAGCAGTGGCAGAAACCACAATTAAATCAATGAAAACAGTCAAAAAGCCACTCCATCATTAAGACTGGTGTGGCAGAGATGGATATTCAGTATATACTCTAGTATATTAAGCAAAGCTAAAAACAAACCACACACAGGCTGCAAATAAATTGTAATTATGATGAGATTTACAAATGCTGAATTTCATGTCAATATAGTTAATCTTGGCAACAAATCATTGTGGTACTGCTGAATTAACTAATAGCTTAATAGTGGGTTTATTAAGTTTCTGTTCCATGTTCACAACAGAAATAGATTCACCTAACACCAGTAACTAAATTATAGATGATAAGGTGCCCATTGACCAAGACTGAGAAATTCCATTAATATTCATTTCAAAGCTGGTGTATATAATGTATAAGGGTTAGCACTCTGATGTAAGGAATTATACAGTGGAGCACAGCTTAAATGAATGCTGCTAGACAGCAAGCGCTGAAACTGAGAGATATGAATTCTGAAAGACAACAGCAGGGAAAAATAGTGTAGCACCAACAAATATTTCTAATTATCTCAAGGGACTTACTGTAACAGCAACAAGTGGGAAACCCACATTTCCATGGTTCGTTTTTACTATTAACCTTATTTTATTTGATTTTCTCAAGCAGGTTGACCTTATTTCTAACACACAGGGGCTCTTTTTTGTAACATTTAGTGAGAGTATATTGGGCTGCTGAGAATGACTTTGCTGAAAAAAAAGGTTACAATTGACACCTTCTGATCTGTGACCTTCAATTTTTAATCAATGTTATATGCTGAGATCAAAAAGATGAAAAAAAAATAACAACCAGTGTGTCTTGCTGCTACGAGGAAACCAGAGAGAGCACCACGTGCAGAACAAAGCAAGCCGAAACAGTGCATCTTATAAAGTCTCCATACATTTTTAATAAAGTATAATAAGTCATGACAAAAGTGACAGGCTAGAAAGGTGATGCAGTGTCTCAGTGGTTGTCACACACAGAGAGTTTGGCACTAAAGCTATTTTTCAACCAATTTAAAATACATTTAGTTTTTTTAACATAGGACTTGTTCATTTCATATAATCTTATATAAAGACTAAATCAAAAAGCTAGATGTACATGGATTTCAGCCCTGAAGGAAGAAGAAAGATTGTTTTTGTCAGGTCAAACTCTAGCCCCTTCACGTGTACTAGGTATTTAAATATTAATTTTATTTCCTTTTGTGTTGTTTTTTCTACTACTTTGATATAAATTGTAGAAAAATATTAACGTCTAACACCGTTATCCAGTATTTTGTAATTCTTCAACATTTTATAGAGTCAATGGCAAAATAACACTGGATTAACAATGCTCACAAAATCCAGCCATTATGTGATGCAATATATTAATACATTGTACTTGTAACTACAGGCTGTAGAGTGCCAGTCCATAAAATATACTCTCAATGACAATGCATTAAAACCCTACATGCCTGCTGCTCTTGGCACTCCTAACATAACACAAACATTTTTCTTCCCAACAAGAAAAAACAAATATTTGCACCCCACGGCATCACAGACAGTGCAGTATCAGAAATCACACAAAACAGTATATAACTTACATATAACATATATATGTATATAACAAAATATAACTTACATGTTATAGATGCTTACTGTAGTATTTCTATAGTTACCAATTAACTGTAACTTACACTGGATTCAAAACAGGTACTTTGTTACAGTTACTCCCATTTACAATGGACCAACCCAATATTGCATACGCATAGCTTTTGTTTATTACTATTTACTAATAACACTTCTATTACATATCTCTGCAGTCACAAACTGTTTTACATATTAAGTCTATCAACAGTGATTAAACAATTCAAAACATTACAAATGAACAGTTACTCCAGAGGATAAAAACAATGCCTACAGTACTTCCTTTTTGGTGTTTTTACTGAACTCTTTCTTTGGCTGTAACTACAGGGCTGGATGACTACTCCAACCCCAAGCCATAAAACAAATAAACCCCTTCATCATTTTTAAAACAGTCTTCACAACACAAGACCTTTCAAGTTTTCACTTGTCTTTGAATCTCCCCAGGTTCACTGCCTCGAGGGTTTGCCTTCGCTCCCTCTCACTCAGAGAGAGCTTGGTCTCTTAGATTGCTGATAGACAAAAGGTGCTGTTTACCATCCCCTGTTTATACACACAGGCAAACTGTCAACGGCAAGAGTGTGGTGTTCATTTATAACAGTCAAAGCTGCACAAGCAGGCACTGTGCTGTTCCAGGGGGGCAGAGGAGGGGTGGGCAGCCCTGGTCCCGGAGGTCCAATGTGTCTGCAGGTTTTCTAGGTCTCTTCAAGGCACCTGAACAGCTAGAGGAAGTTGTTAACCGACAATGAGCTGATTCAGGTTGTGAAGGGCAGAATGTAGAATGAAAACCTGCAGACTCCAGGACCATGTTCACCCAATTCCGGCACAAACCCTCAAACCCGGCACAAATTTATTCTATGTGAGGTTATACCATTTCCTCATTAATGCAATACATTTTCCATGTTGTGTTCCCTCTACCTAGTATAGATAATTGAACTTCTAATGCATAAACCAAAGTATATGCTGCTCCCCAGGGTAATTTGTCCAGAATAAGTACTAAAGTGCTTACCTTTTACCGAAAGGCTTCCAGTACTGCCTGCTTCCCCAAATCTGTTTCTTGCAATACATGTGTAGCTGCCACTGTCTGATTTTGTCACATTTGATATCCAAAGACTTCCATCTTCCAAAACAGAAATTCTGTAAGGCAAACACATAAAGACTATTTTCTGAAAATGTATCTCAGGAAACAAAGCCTTTTTCTTATAGAAGTACGTGATGAATTTCAAAAGCCATGACATTGATATTATATTGCATAACTGTTACAACTGACCTTTTCCACTGCATTAAAAATAGTTACAATGGTAAGCTAAATGTAAGAAATTACAATTGAATTACTTTGGTTATGGAATGATTTCAGAAACTGATTCTTGATTAGTTTGTTAACTGGTTTTAGGGTAGGGTAATCACAAAGAGCAAAAAGAAAAGATACAAACTTGTATTATTATCTCAATCATGCAACATCAAACATTGCCAAATCGTTTTCTATTCTTGAAAAAAAAGTTTTAAAAAATCCATCAAGTTATGTATCGCCACAGGACAGTCACTTTAAAAGTCATTATATTGGATATACTGTAGGCTCAGAACAGAAAATAAGAACATAATGTATGAGTTATTATATGTGATAGTGGGTTAATGTACAGTCCTTTCCCATCTGGACCACAGAAATGTAAGGGTAAGAAATTTTAAAAAGTCAAACTGAAAGACAGCTGAGAAATATGACTTTAAGAAACCTTTCACTTCTTCAGGTTGTTATTTATGAGGTACTGTATATATTAAGGACAAATTGTATATGGCAGCTGCCATGTATACTTCCCTGGAGTTTTCACAATGGTATAGATTTATATTTTTGGATAAACAGCATATTTGATGATGCTGTCTTAAGGGCTGGATTTTAAATCTCTGTAGAATACATCTCGCACGACACTAAGCATGCAACTTAATGTTAACCTAAATGGCAAAACAGCAATAAGATATGCAGCTGTTTAGTGAATTGCCAATGGTACTGCAAAAGGTCAATGACCCTTAACTGAAATATTATTCTTTCAGATTAATGAGATGGACATGAAAACATTGTAAACATGGTGTGGTTTAAAAGGGATTACATATTCTTGTTAAAACAATCGATAATCAATATTTAGCAATTTAATGAATTTACAAGTCTAATATTATTATGGATTTTATCATTTCAAAATGCAAATATAAAAATAACACTTTTACTCATGGAAGTTAGAGATATGCAATAAGAATACACTATTTTACAGAACTCATCTTTGATAGACATGTAATGAAGTATTTTATGCTTACAATTACAATATACTTCATTTGGAATGACAATGAATTGCTGTACATTACTGACACCTAACATTCAAAATACAACAGCTACAAATTGTGTATTAAGTACAGTAGCACAGGATTTCTTCTTAAAATAATATGTTAATTTTTCTTCAGTTTGCAGAGAACAAATATGTTAGTTTCTCTTGATGTAAACAGGTCATACAGATTTCAACATCTTTATCCTGCTTCTGATTCTGATTGCAAAAATTGCTCATTTGAAAATGTTACCACAAACTGAGGGTTTATTTTGTATTAATAGAAAATGACCGCTCTGACAGACGTCTTCATATAATTAAATGGCATTTCCCAACAAGAAGAGGTAAAAAGGGAGAAAGGTTAACAAACAGGCACAGGAAGAATAAAATCTATGAGAACATCAGAAAATCCCAGGCAAATTACTACTTGTGGCTCCATGAATATCAAGTGTCTTTTTCATTAACAAGGGGAAAAACCTGAAAATATGCAGATGGAAGCTATAACTACTAGCTTCCTGTCAACTGAAAATGTAATGCTGTTGATACTAGTGCGCTGGCCAAGAAGCTAATTTGTTGCATACACACTTTTTTTTTCATGACATACCATATTTACCCAAATATAAATTGCAATTATTTTTCCACAAATTTCAGGGTGGTAGAATTGGCCTGCGACCTATATTCGAATATAGCTAAACAGTGTTGCTTGGATAACATGGAATGGGTTTTTATTGGTGTGGTCCTAGTCACTATGCTTTAGGCTAGGGGATATTACATATCAGTTTGCAGTTATCTCATCTATCTGAAAAACCCCTGTATCTGGAGCAGGGTTGCGCGTTTCAAAGCAATTATGTTCATTCTAAATAGAGTGGGTGTATAAAGGAATCTGGTATTCTAAATTCATTTAAAAGCACTTGATTGACTCTATTATATACTATCATACAATTGGTTATTTAATTCTTGCTAAATTCAATTATTCGAACACAACAAGCTAAAGCATGTCTTGAAAAGTTTAAGGAGATCAAGTTTGAAAACTGGGCCATGGTGGCGCAGAGCAATGGTTAACATTGCTGCCTCGCAGTGTTGGAGGTCTGTGTTCCAATCTGGACCCGAGGTGTTATCTGCTTGGAGTCTGTATGTTCTCCCCATGTTAACGGGGCTTTCTTCTGGGTACTCCGGTTTCCTCCCACAGTCCAAAGACATACTGTTATGTTTATTTGGCTTTTATGGATGTTGTGTGAGCGTGTGAGTGTGTGTCTGTGTGTGCTTTGGGGTGAACTAGCACCCCCTCCAGGGTGTACCCTGCCTTGTTCCCATTCCATAGGTAATGAAGCAGTTAGAAAATGGATGGATGGAAACTGGACCATTCAGTATGGAAAGTTCTGTCCCAATTATAAGTTACTGTTTATTACCGATATGCACTCCTGCTCCTGGAGTGCTAATGCATCTTCCGGTTTTCATTCCACACTCGACTCTTAAGGACTTGATTTAATATATCTGATTTATTCTCATGGTATTTCAAGTACTGTACAATGTTTCCAATAACATGTTCATGAACTTGAAAAAGTTTGCGGTCAAGTACCATGGTAAAACCAGAGATAGGTGTTGTAAAGCACAGGAAATACATTAATAAATAGGAAGGAACTGCAAAGCATTATATACAGTAACGTTTATGGAACTTCCAAAGTAATATACAGTAACAATGATGAACTACTGTGGCTATTTACCATTACATTTGACAACAAAGAAATATATCCTATGTTTTTATGCAAAATTGTTCAGCAAAATTAAGCAAAATTGTCATGTACAGTACCAAAATCAGATGTCTAAGCAAATAGGCATTAGTAGCTCAGACTTGCTGCACGTAATAAAAATGAAACATATGGTTTATCTATTTTTTCTAATCCAGTCTGACAAGAGTTTTATATCTAAATCCAAGAAAACATTACACTCTTTCCACTGCAGACCAAGACATAAATGAAATACTGAAAAGTGATATTAATACTTCAATGGTTAGCAGGACTACCCATTACAGTAATGCAGATAGTAGAATTACAGTATATAGCAAGGTACAACAGAAAAGGCGATGAAGTGTAACAGAGTCACACAAGATTCCGACACAAATTCATTTGATGGGCATGTTCATTCACCCATTTGAAGTTATCCTCCTTGGTCATTCAATCACAGGGCACAGGGGAAGAAGTATAAATAATTTAAAGCAGAGATGAAAGAGAGTGCAGAGAAGAATGGCACTCTTCATTGCTGAGCCACACAAGATAAGGATAAAAAAGCAATAAACCAAAAACAAGGCTTTTATTTTATTTTTAACATATGGGGATTCCAAAACACATCTTTGTGAAACCACAGAAGTGTACAAAAGAGACACAGAAATCAAGCCACAGAAATGAATGGCGTGTAATAGAAAAAGCATTTTTTTTTTCAGCTAGATCAAAGCCAACCATAACCACAGGACCAATCATCCATCACTTCCACTCTGAAGTGCAAATTGCAAATATTACATGGACTCAGATAGAGTCCTCTTCCTTGTTAGTTTTTCTCACTTTTTAAAAGAAACCAACACTCCTACTGAAATGTGCTAATAGAGAAAATTTCAATTGCATATCAGATTTGATACTCCATTATAATTTGATGTAGCTCTTCAGACAATATCTTTCTTTTGTCCGTATTGCTGCCTTGGTGTTCTGTTCGACATGTACTACATTATTAGGCAGATGCTGTGCTCTAATATACTCTGAAACAAGGTGCACTTTCTCTGAAGAGAAGCCAAGGGTTTCTTTCAGAGGTGCGATGCACCTGGTTCACGAGGAAGATGTAGCCTAATTAAGTTCACTATATTGAGACAATAATCCCATGTATTCAGAAAGAACAAACAGAAGGCGATGTTCAGATCAAAAATTGTTGTGAGCCTCTCCTTTATCCATAATCCCCCCAAGTCTTCTTCCCTTTTATTGCCCACTCCTCTTACTTCACTTTCCAATAAGGAGATTGTGAGACAAGCATCTGTTGCACTCCCTTTCTTTTCTATTGCTTTTGCTACCATATATCCAAAAATTGTGAAAGATGAACACTTAATACAGAACAAGAGGAGACATAACATACTATTAGTTGAATCAGAACTAGTTTTGAAAATTTCCACCTTGTTAGCTTGTTTTATTGCATTGATCCAATCAGTGCATTGATTTCACAAGAAGTAAAACTCATGAATATCATTATGCTTTATTCAAAATGCTAAAACAGAAAACATCTATCCTTATGTGTATACAAAAGAAATGATTTGTTTTTCACTTTCTCAGTTCAAATAAATAATAACTGGCATTATTGGATTTTCAATTGACACAAATACACAGGAGATGAAGCACTTACAGGCACCGAAAAACAGCACAAATGGATTTCTAAATAAGTAACAGACTTTTTCTGTACCACGTTAACTGTCATTTGTATAATCAAGCATAATTCATTTGAGGTTTGAAAACAACTTCTCTCAGTTATCTCAGTTATATGGTCTAGTGGAAAACATGTATACAATGGGCTACAGTAGGTTTAGGGCTAGGGAGAAGGAATAATTCTATTTGTACTGTATTTTAGATATTCCTGCAACCACTTGAAGAGTTTAAGTGAGTTTTAATGAGCATATAGACTCTATTCAAGATGACAATTCATATTTTAAATTATAATCTGATAAATATTTAATTTAGGAATTAGACCCTTATGATTACATTCAGTGGTTAGTGTCTTCTGAGAATCTAAATGTGAGTCCTAAAGATAAGAAATGCTAAGCATTTTTGTACCTCACTTCCTCTGGTAAAGGTGATCACCACTGACCTACCTGTGGGCGGTCTTTTAATCATGATTGTATCTCCATGTCTGAGGATTGTACAAGACCCACAGTGAAAAAATATGAAGAGGCTCAGATACTTTATCTCTAGGAAGTGAGAGAAGGTCGCCTTATCCTCAAAAGTGGAAAGTGGCTGGAACAAACACTGGATGTTGATCTATGCTGTCAAATGGAAGTTTAAAAACCCTGCAGTGAAGGAAGTGAAAATGTCTGGAGTTTCAAGATAAATTGAATCTCTGTTTTTAAGATCGTATCCTGCACATCTTACTGTTTGAAAGGGGTGACCCTGCCAGTCCCATAAACTGAATTGAACAACAGAACATTGACCTAGGAAGCAAAAGTGTAAAGGTTTTTTAAATTAAGCTTAACAACAGGGACATTTGTCTTCAGGTTACCCGTGAAATGCACCAATGCCTTTGCTCACACTGCTTTTACATCTACCAGAAAAAAACAACAACACATTAAACTGTGCATACTATTACGTTCTTGGCTATTGACCTACGTTATCTGAGTTCACCATGTGCAGTTTGCAATCAATTAATCACTAAACTAAATTCAAAAGTTAAAAGATACCCATGTTTATTGAACAGATGTGTGCAAGTAAAGCACTTGCTATATGATCTGCAAATAAACACAGGTATGTCAATGAAAAGTGCAAAATTGATCTAAAAACCATTTTGCCTCACTTCACCACACAGGAGATTGTGGCCATTTTTTTTTCCTTAGGAGTAGCTTCTTAGTTTTAACCACGGTAAATGTGATAATATAAATCATACATTCATTGACTATAGCATTGAGGAGCACTCTGCTAAATCCTTTGATCAATTTGGGTTTGACAATGGGACTTTATAACAAAAAGCAATTAAAATAAATCATAGAGTAACAAGGATTTTCTGTAGAACAAAAATATAGTTTTTGTTTAAATCACATATTTAAGGTAAGGGCACTTGCAGGTTAATAAACTTTTAACATGCACTAGGCAGTCATACTGGGACAGAACATAAGAACATAATAATAACCAAAAAAGAAAATGTGTTTTTGGCTCATCCCAGATGAGGCCTGACCTGTTCATTTGAGAATCTTTTCATAATCATCAGCAACATGATTTGCTGCATTGATTGAATTGAAACACGGCAGATTTTATCAACAGTCAGAGTTATTTTATTAAAATTTGCATCTGAAACATTGCTACTGTCATTTTTACCTTAGCAACAGGCCGTAAACCATTCTGAAAAGCATGGTCCATTATGCAAACTGCTGCTGTTCAAAATCTGATAGGCCACAATACTCTAAATACTTCAAGTACGGTTGTAAACCAAGTTGGCCACCTGACCACTATTTGTCTTTCTTTTTTGTTTAATAAGTGGCCCATAACACTAACACCTCATGTTTAAAAACTTTAACTCAAAACATGGTAGATATGGTTCTAATGACAATGCAACTGCATGGATTAAATGAGGCATACTGTATACTGTATGAGGATTAGCCTGGTCTCCATTGTGTTGTCTTGTTGATATGCATCCCATATGGAAAATTGTTTCTGAGTAAAAACCACTTTGTCATTTAATACCGCACTTGGTAAGTGCCAGACTAGTAACAATTCAATTAACAGAAATATGGTTCCTGCTTAAGCCAGGACAGCTGCCATTTTTTCTGAACATCAGACTGCTTCTGTCATGGGAACAGTGATGACTGAACTGAAACTTAGCAGGTTTTTAACACACAAATCTGCTTCAGATTTGCACCTTGCAGGTTGATGTGGTATCCGTTGTTGTGGCTCCTTGGGTCTTGGTTAAATGTATAGCAACAGCTTCATGAAAACAGCCAGAAAACGTGTCCATCATCTTAACTCCAAACTTGGTATTATCACAGTACTGTGAAATGTGGTTTCTCCATAAACCAAGTTGGCCAACTGACTGCCTTTTTGGCCTGTTGTTGAAATGTGGCCTGTATCTTAAACTGGTAATGTTTAAAACTTGTTATTGCTACATTCCTTTACTATGGTATTTACACTTGGAACTTCCTTGGTAATGTTAATAATGTCTTGCAGTTTCCAACTTTACTTAAATATCTTTTAATGAAAATAATTAAATATGTAGAAGCAGTTTTTACTTACTGCAAATTGTGATCAAACTGTTGTCTTATTAGTACCCATGGTTCTGAAATATTTTTTGCAAAACTAGTCTCTGAAGAAAAATGTCTAATATAGGAGACTATAACAGGAAAATTAATGACAGAAAAAAAGTGAAATTAGAACATAGTCAATAATGATCTTTGGCTCACAAGGATGTACTTACATTTTAGCAATATGGTTTTATTGTATATAAACATAACATTGAAAAAGAAAAAAAACATGTTTCTTGCCCTCAAAAAGTAAACAAGAGATTATATATGCTCTTAACTTATTTTCAGGCTGTCAATCAGAGCATCTGTTATCTGGCTTAATAAAATACTGTATCATGTTTAAGGTACAATGATGCAGAACAGCTGAAAAGATGGATGGAGAAATAATGAGACGTGATAAAGAATGATGGATGATAAATGTCAGTAACATTAGCAGAGAATGTATCCTGTATGGTATATATGGCCCTATGTCCTGCTAGCACTGTGCTGTATTATGGCATTTTATGATATTTTAGAATAGGAGATAAAAGATTGAGTCATAGGCTATAACTGAAATGACATTTCTTCTCACAACTTTACTGGACTTGTTCTTGTCTCTAGGGAGCATGATAGCTCTAAGGTTGCTATGGCAATCTGTAGGCTCATAAAACCAGTGCCAGTGGTAAAGTATTTACCCCTATAAGATGGTTGTTAATCTTTGCATTGTACAATAAATGCAATACAAGCATGTGCCAAATTTCCACAGCAGCTTACTTGTGGTGTAAAGTGTAAAATTAAATTGCCTCTAAAATGCACATTAAAGACTTTTTGTTGATAACATTTACTTACATGCTGCACCTTCATTATCATATTTTGGAATTTTAAGATTATGCATTACTGTAATTGCATTTCCCTTTCTTATTAATTCACTGTTTCTCTTTGTTACATTATTTGGACTGTGGATTAGTATATATTTTTTCCCAACAAGAAAGTATTCTGATGTAATGTTAATATGCTTGCACTTGACATCTCCTAAGGTTGGAAGTTCTTTTTTCCCCCAGAAGCTGTCTATATTCCAAAGGTAAGTATACTCAACAAGTAAAAACCTACATAGAAAAATCAAGACACAGTAACCCAAAAGATATCTCAATAATGAAACAAAAAACATAGAATATGAGCTACTACCACATGGTAGAAGTTGATGTGCATAATCATGTCAATATGGATTGTTACCAAAACTATGGAAAAGATTTTAAAAAATTAAGTTCATAAATGAAGAGCTTGTTAGTTCATTTTGAGTAAATACTCCTCAATTGCATGATACTATATAATAACTGCTGATTAAGTACATTTTTTAAGTAAATCCACCACCATTCTGCATTTATCTGTCATAGCAAATTCCCTGCTGCATGTCAGCATAGATTGTGTTCATAATTAAACATGGGACAGAAATGTTTATCAGCACTGAACACAAAAGGCTTATAGATGTATCAGTATGGGCTTTCTTTAATCACAAATTGCACTCTCAGTTTATTCCTTCCAGCTGATATACATCTTAAACTCTTGCTCTGAGGTATCCTTCAAGGAATAAAGAGCAGACACGTGTTCAAGAGACATTGTCTGAAGAACCAAGATGGATTACTCGTGCTGTGTTAGCGGATTCTCACTTTGAAAAATGATATCTGCAGCAGTCTTGAAGATAAAAATAATCCCGTAGAGCAGAGCACAGGATGTGAAATGGTAAAAGATTCTGTCCTAATCGCAACAAACATCTTTAAGTTCACTTTTGCTTAGGGTTAAGAATTATTTGTGTTAAGGCTACAGCATGGCTTTCACTAGTAGTTTAATTCACAGTTTTTCATTCCTTAGGTTAGAAAAGGGTTAGTATAATGTTTGGTAAAATTGCAACACATTGGTTACACATCTATCAATTAAGAGATTACATTAAAGTGAGGTATAAAGACTGCCTCCCTTAATATGCAAAGATTTCAGTTTCGCAAACCTGTTTTTAGGTGTTAGAGATGCTTGCTAATCAGGACATAGAAGTGTTTCAGATATTACCCCATTTTCAAATGTTCAAAAAGTTATCAAAAACTAAGTGAATTGCTACTTCACACTTAATTCTGTTCTGTAATTGTGAACTGTATAATAGGGCATTTTTAATTACTGACTAAAAAAGAAAAAAAGGACTTACGTGATTAAAAAATAATTTGTTAAAGAGGTTTGAAGTAAAAAATGAAGAACATTTGTCTATAAAACATTCTGTAATTATTTTTAATCACTTGAAACCTTGTTTAGCAAACAAAAGATTTGTCACTCTCTGTTTCTCTCCAAAAACAGCAGTTTTTGTAATGTAAATAATGGTGGAAACAGAACAGATAAACATGTAAATATAAATTAAGGTATCAAAGTCATACGTTTCTTTTGATGATCAGTTTATAATGTCTGATAATATGGTAAATTGTATAAGACATAGAGCCCATGAAACATTTATTTTATTTTTTCTCTCTTCATTCACGCTTTCCAGGAATTCTGCAGTGACACCTGGCTAGGATGGCAGCAGAGATAGGATGCTTTCATACCAAACACCCATCCCTCCATCCAATTTCTAATCTGCATTATCAAATACAGTGTCATAGAGGAGCCAGAGCTTTATCCAGCAGTAACAAGTGCACTGTGGAATACACCCTGAATGGGATGCCAGTTCATTGTGGAGCAAACACATACTGTATACAAACACATACAGACACTGCTCTTTCCTATAGGGAGACACCAAGGGAACTACCAGGCTTTCTCAATGAAAGTAATTATTGTAGGTTTTGTGGATTGTCTCAGAAAAGTGATCTCTGACCATCAAGCTTGCCTCCAGAGGTTGGAGTTCAGCAGGTTCCTTCCAAAGTCAAGGGTTGCTCTGTTTTCTGTTGACAAATAAAGTAAGTGGGTCAATTTTCTTTAGGACGTGCAGCAGCAAAACCAAAGTGTTTCAAGAAGTCAGACAAAGTGAGAACTCTGCTTTAATGCCATTGGGGTGAATGTGAGGATAGAAGCCAGCTACTGTATCTACAGTAGCTTGAGTATTACTGGCTTGCTGGAAGGTATTGAAGGAGATGATCCTATACATTTCTGGCAAAACATTCTGCAAAATGTAAGTCAATGGCTACCACCAGGCCAATTCAATTCATGAGGATACCTAGGAGTTATGATAACTTTGACAAACGGTGAAACCCATTTTAGATTCATCTCTTAAGTTATTTGCTATATTGACTGCCATCTTATCCTTCAGGTGGCCAAAAAAGCAAACACAACCCCTCCATCTGATGAAGCATCCCTTCTGTCCTCCATGTATTATTCTGCTTTCACAGTATAGAAAAATGTTTTTCTCCAGTGCAAAAATCAATTTTTTCACTTGGTGGAGGAGATACAGTATTCCTGTTTTACTCAGTTAATAGGACAATCATTTGCACTGGCCAATCCGGTTAGTTCCACATGTGGTGGTGAGATCTATGGATTATCTTGTTTTAAATAAGCAAATTACTAAAGGATTAAGGACCGATATTTGGAATTTTAAGTCTCAGGTTTCTCCCTAACAAATGTATGAAAGAACAACTATTAAAGTTAATGGGATATTAATGGAATTAAGTTATTTGAGCACTGGAGAAGTGTGGTTACACTGATCTCAGCAGCTGACCAAAGACATCACTTAGAGGCCCAAGAGGCCCTGCGTTCATGGGGATGTGTGCAATTCAATGACTTTGTTGTATCGCATAACAAAGATGGCTTAAGCCAGAATACTTTCATATCAACCCTATTCTGTAAGAGTGGGATGGAATTTTCTTACCTAAATGTCCCTGCTGATTAAGAAATACAGACTAGTCAGTCTAACTTAACTCTTCCCATTTGCTGCAAGCATTTTTGAAGTTCCCAGTTTAAAATCTGACCCAACAATTTTTAATCTTGACCAAATCAGAGACTTTAGAATATTTTAATGCTCAACCCAGTCCAATCTGAACAGGACTGTGTTTTTAAGCAGATTACTTCCAGAATATAGAGAACAGATGCAATTCATTGTGATTGCATGTACAGTATGTGATCCAGTGCAAGAAGGTTTCCAAGCTTAATTATGTGATCAACTCACCATTTGCTCTGGAGTAAACTGCAGATTACACCTTTCTGCTCAAACGCAGCACCTAAAATTGGATCCCACTAGGTTTCAGTTAGGTAGCAAGAATGGATCAAGAAACAGGTTTAAGAAACCTTGCTATCTGTGAAATTGGAGAACAAATGAAAACCTGTATATAGTTAATTTTATGTGGGATGGACTAGAAAATTAGGCAATAAAAGGGATTCCTACTCTGGAACTACAGACTCACCTGTACTCAAACAGAATTCCCAATACCCAAGAAATAATATCTCTACTACAAACATGCTCAATGTCGTAGAAGGATCCTTGTACTCAGACTAGATCAAAATGAGTGTCTTGATTCTTTTGAGATAATGGAGGACAATAATGTCAATGCCCTCTAACCTTGAGAAGGTTAATGAAGCCCTCCAGGAATTCTTTTCACTTTTTGTACTGCTATAGTTGTAACAAACATGACCAATATCCAGAACATCTTAGAACCAACTGAAACTGTTTACTTCAGTTGACTCCTGAAAACCATGAACTTGTAAGATGCTCCTACAGCTTTGAAGCAGGTAAAGGTAGCTGCTTATTAAGTGTATTAAAAAAGCTCTGGGCTTAGACAGCATTTCATCTGAATTGTTGCTTGTAGTGTGCAACCATATTGGCCTTTTAATACTAAATTCTAGTGATTTTTCAATGCAAACTATCTCTTTCCATATTGATTATAAATGAGTTCTAATTTCTAAGTTCTAATTTTTGAAAAGTCAAACTGACTGTAATGTTTAAGTAACAAGCCATTACTGTTATCAAACAAGCATAAAACAATTTGTAAAGATCCTTTCTAAGAGAAACATATGTAATACCAAATACATTGTGATCAAACAGATTTCCTGATGGGTCAGTTTGGATCACATAATATAATGTAGCTCTTCTATATTCTATCTAGATTGAACCCTTTAAAACTGACCTCTTGCACAGTGATTTCTTTAGTGAGGATATCTGATCCTTTGTACTAGAATTCCCTGTATTTAAAAACATTTTGGGTTTGGTAATTTGGTAATTGCTCAATAATAGTTCAACCTGTTTTGTGCTGACTAGAGCAAGAATCAGTTTGCATTAGGCAGAAATACTGAACAGTCCAGTCCATTATTACCATTACTATTTGCTATTTCATTAGAACTGTTGGCACAGGCTATTAGACAATATATGAGCAATACTCTGAGAACCATAGAGGGGAACAAATGCTTTAACACCCTGTAGCTTGATCTTGTCAGAACACAGCAAGCTAAGCAAAGCTAGACCTGGTCTGTATTTGGATGGGAAGCTTCAAAGGAAATCTAGTCTGCTGCTGTGGAACGGAACTTATGGTCGGGAATTCCCCAAAAAATCCTAGTATGGTCACTACAGGAGGTCCTACAGGAGGTTTCAGAAAGACTGAAAATGTCCCTTGCTTAAATCAAGGTCCTAACAACTGTATTTTGTTATTAAAAACTCCATAGCACTATTCATAAGAATTGCTGTTTCTAGGTATAAATTCCACTGTGGGCTTGCACAAAATGGCATATTTAAAGTTCCCCTCTCAACTGGTGAAGTATTTTCTCATTTCTTTACCTGATATGCCATCTGGAAGGGATAATGGCACATACAGTAACAGCTGCCGTGTCACCCAGGTGGGTTCTGAAATTTAATATTGGATAAATTGGTAAGTTCCTATATGTAAAGCACTTCAAGATGTAAAGTGTTATACAAATACATTTATTATATTTCACTCTATGCTGATGACATTGTCATAGGTTGTATCTTTCTGACACTGTAAACTTGCAGTATTTGCTACATGTGGCAACTCGTGATATAAAATCAACTGCCTCAGAACCAATGCCTTTATATCCCACTGCTACAGCAATTTTTCTTCCACCCTATTTTCCTACTCTACTTAAGTGCAAATGCTCGTGTTTGACTTATTTTCGTATTTTGAGCTCCTCTAAGATCGTAAAATTCAAGGAAAGAATATAGTCCTGAAAACATTTAAGCATACAGTATGTGTCTAGTTGATGTTTTTTACAGGATGCAGTTAATCATAGGACCATTATAAAAGTGAACATAATTCTTCACATCTATGATCCTCACTTCACTTTCACCTGAGCATCTAGTGCCAAGGAAGCAGTAAACAGTCAAGGGCTCAGATAAAAAACCTTACAACATACCAGAGATTGTAATGGCCTGGGTGAACCTAATTTGAGTTTTTTTTTTCAGTTGAATGAGTTTAACATTTGGTAGTAGTACAGCTAGGTTATCTTATATTCTTGCTAGTGCTAACACTGTTTCAATAAGGGCAGAAGCTTTCTCTCATGTCCAAAATCTGTTTGATTATCCCCCTTGTATCTTTTGTGAGCTCCTGTTGTATCTGTAACATATTTGATCTGTTTCATTCTGTTTTATAAACATAATAAAAACATATTAAAATAATAAATATTAAATAAGAGGGTCCCATCTGGGCCATCCTGCAATTGTTGAATATACTTTTCACACAAAATGATAAAGATGATAACTGTGAAAACTTATTTTGTGGATATAATACATGCATCACAAGGGAAATCACATTACAGATTCAAACTATAATGGTACATATGTCAATTAGTTGCAAACAATCAATCATAGTTGATTGAAATCATTACTTATTTATTGCAGCAAAAGAAGTGACTAATCAATCATTTAGATTCTTAGTGTTTTTGTATGAATGTAAGCTAACCAAAAGCCATTGCAGCACTGTGGCCAAGACTAGAATAGAAACATAACCTGCAACAAGAAAAAATATTCTGTTATCTGAGAAGAAAATATACAGTATTTTAACACTTGGCAATTTTTGTGCTATATGAGTGTTATTTCTGTAGCAAGTGTTTGACCTTTTAGACCTTTTGTCCAGTGCTATGGAGTTCCACATACTGAAGTCTAATTCTCTAATCCTCTACTGGGAAGTCTCTATTATCCCTACATCCTCAGACAACTCGGCTGTCAGGCCATTTTTCTGGTGCTAACACAAGTCTGACAACTCAAGGACCTAACATGAGGGTATTACATATATTTTACAAGAATTCTGTAAGTACACTACATCATAAATAATAAACATGTTTTTGTAATACTTAAATATAGGCAGGAGGAAAGCACTGCAGGATATATTTTAGTAAAATCACTATGGGATTTTTTCCCCACTTTAAATGCACATTGATTTCACAGAGCATTGAACCTTTGGTAAGTGTGTGTAGAGCTACAATACACAAAAGGAACATATGAATATTGGAAACACAGAACAGCTTGTTCTTTATTGTATTTTCTTTGCTTTACTAAGTTCTGTTTATCTGTTTATTACATTGATTGTAAGCAACTGTATGTCACTCTGCATAATGGTGCCCACTAAGCAAACAATAAGGACAGGAATAAGTATACAAAATTAATAATATGATCATATGTTTTTTGGAACTCTTTTAACACTGTGCCGTTGTATCACTGCTCTATTACTGTTAGGACACTGTACCGCAAATTGTTGAGTGATTCAAATTCTACATTACAAACAGATATTTCAATTAGACTAAAATTTAGAAAATGGTGAGATTTGGTGTACAAAATTCAAACTGACATGTAAAACACAATTAACCAAGCCTTCCTAATAAAAGCAGCAACGTGCTGTCTTTTTGAACATTTTTCTGACATCAAAACGTATTACGCTATTTATTCAGAATGAAACTTTATCTTAAATCTTTTTATAACACAATTCAAGGTTAACATAATAAAGGTATTGTCTATTATTGTCATTATTATACTATAAATTGTAAATATTGTTCATTTTACAACTAACATTTGAAGTGCTATAGTTCTCTTTCAAACCATGGAAGGTTATCCCTTATGACTATAGCATATACTAAATCTACATTATCAAAGCTCCTGTAATTTATCCAACACTACATTTGTATACAGAGTTGGAATTTCAATTTTCCAACTAGCTGTCAGAAAGCAAGCTGCACCTTTCTATTATTTTGATGGGTAATAAAATTAATAACTATCAGAATTATTATTATTAATAATAAAATAATCATAAATAATTTTAACATAAAACTGTATCTACTTTCAACAGTGTTTACTAGAATGATCTGTAGCTGAAGCCCACATAAAAACAATGTGAACATATTAACATTTAAGTAATTTAAAACAAATTCTGGGATTTCAATTTACTGCCATGAAGAAAACAAGGTAATGAGCCAGAAACTTGTGATGTTTTACCTCATGAGTAACCAATAGCATCACAGAAAAAACACTCTAGAAACCAAATATCTCAATGTGTTTCTCGATTTCTGGGAGGTGGGTTTTAGAGCTGGAAGATAGATTTTCAGAGATCCAGCAATTCCCCTTGGCTCTGCATGGCACTGTCACCGGTCTGCTTTAATGTATTTGCCCCTACTGTTAAACTATTTATGGATACTATGCTGAAATTTACATTAGCACCATTGTTTCTAAATTATTGATTGCTTCTGGAATGTAAATCCCTAGTGTTCATCTGGAACTATGCAAAAACTTAGCGGGAAGTAGACAGCATTTGGAAATGAATGTACTGTAGAAGAGAAGGCGAACACACCCATGAACCCAGAGCACATTTATCAAATCTCTATATGCTGTATAAGCAGCCCTTATTCTAACCTCCCATATCTTGGCCATTTCTTTGTTCCCCTACTTCCACAAAGCAGGAATTCTAAACTCAAATGCCACAGTGCTGCTTGAAAATTTCTGAACCCCTATTGTAGTTTTCTTTAATTGTTACATTTTTACTATTCCTGTTTAATCAAACTAGTCTTTACAAAAGAAACTGTTTATATCCACAAATTCTATACATTGTTTAAAGACACTGATACATTTAATAAAAAAAGAAATGGGTAAAGTAGAATTAGTGCATGTACAAAAGTACATCAATCACAAGATTCATTGGCTCAGTCAACAAGGTAAGTATAACCTAGTGTTAAAATAGTTGGGTATCAAATTATCCAGTCAAAGAGCAAATCACCAGGACAAGGTTTGGGAGGTCCTCAAATATATAAAGAAACCTAGATAATTTAGTCTTAAACATAAAGGTTAGTGTAATACAGCATGCCACGATCCAGAGAAACCTCATATGGCTTCAGGAAGATTGTTGTAAGTGTTCAACAGTCTAGAAGGGGGTAATAAAATCCTACTCTCTACAGTTAGACAGCTAGTCTAACAATGTAAAAAAATTAAGATCACGGTGCCTCTACCTACAGTAGATGTAGATGTTCGTCAAAACTATCCCACAGAGCAACAAAGAAAACTCATATACGATGTTTAAAAGAATTCCAGGTCCACAACCAGGCCTTTCCTGCTGCAGCTGATGTCTATGTGAATACCTCAACAATACTCAGGCTGAATAGCAATGGCATTCTAGGATGGTAGGCAGGAGGAGAAAACCTTTACTCTCTACAAAGAACATAGCTGCTCACTGAAAGTTTGCAAAAGACCATCTACATGATCCTGTAGAATTTTGAAAGAATAAAGAAAATTCTCTGGACAGATGGGTCTAAAATTGATCTTTTTGTCCATAACAAAAAATGCCATTTGTTAAAAATCTACCTCCAAAACAACCTTATCCCCACAAGCATGGTGGTGGGAGTTTCATGGTTTGGGGCTGCTTATCTGCCCATGGGCCTGGATGACTTACCGTCATTGAAGGAACTATGAATTCAGATTCATACCAAAATATTATGGAGGAGAATGTAGGGCACTTTGTCCAAGTTGAGCCAAAAAATGGTCCTCCAGCATGACAATGACCCAAAATCATTCCAACAAATCTACCAAAGGACGGATTAAAAAGAAGATAAAAGATTTTTTAAAATATTTGTCTGAAATGTGAAAGTTTTCAAGCAGCACTGTATCTGACACATAACTAATAACTCACATTCAGTAACATGCCTCTGCCTACTTTGCATTTTTGCCCTGTGAACATCATTATGCTCCCAACTAGTCTGGGTGGAGCTCGCCTGTTCCAGCGGTCAATGTCTTAAGCTAAAAGTACACAAAAGAAAACAGTCAATGACATGAATGAAAATAGAATAATCTTGTTGACTTCTACAGTACTTGCAATTATCTCCTTTCTAATTAACATCTACGCTAATTCAGCGGTCCAAGCCAGGCAAAGGGAATTTGACTCATACTGTAGATCTGAGAAAACCATGACAGGCCTGGTTATTTGGGGACCTCTCTTTGAAGAAAGACAAGAAACAGCTACAGCCGTAGATTCACTTTGTTAATGTTTTTACAATATGTTTGAGAGGAGTATCACCAAAGCAGAGGTTGTGAACACAGTCATGTCATATATTAAGTTCTGCCATCATCAATGCAAACACACATTATTTCTCAATAGGGCTGTGTACTAATCTCTTCCGAAATGGATGATTCTTATCTTTCCCTTCAGTTGGAGATTTAGAGCAGAATTTTAGGCCTTTGATATTCTACTTTGCATTCATTACCTTTGAGCTCAGCATTATTTCTGCAGTGAGAAAACACTGATATACAAAGGAAAAAAAACTGAACGTCTCTGATACACTCTTTGAAAGCAGAAGTAACTTACACAGTTAGTCATTCTGTAGCACTCAATGGAAACAGAAATACTTACACTAATATGAGCAATTTTAAATTATTCTGCAAATTATTACGCAGATTAATTTTGACAGGAACTTCCTTTCTGACTCATATTTTGAATTAATGTTCTTGTCATGTTTTTTTTTCCAAAACAACTTTGTTTCAAAACAAAGGCTTTTAGGTTAAATTCTTCAGAAAAGTAAAATATAGGTAGAGACTAATTTATCATAATAAAACTAAACCTATTTGGCAACTAGGTCAAGCATTTTAGCAGAATATCTTTAACCCAAAATATTTTTGCTGAAATTACTTGAGGGAAAATCCTGCAAAGGTCAGTCCTATAAATTCAGATAAATTATCTATGGTTTGCCTGTTTAAGTGCTGGTGAGATAGTCATCTGAGTGCCTATGTTGTGGAAGAACATGCCTTTTATTCGTAACAGGCTTAGCACATTAAGTCAAAACAAAAGACCACAAAAAACTCAATGCCTGCATCTCACCACCCACCACTCAAAGTTGCATGGAATTTACATTAACAACATAAGTAAATGATTATACAGTTTGTAGACTTAATTAATAGGTCACATTTATACACAAAATATAGCAATCTTTTACTCTTTCACTAGAGGATGCATTTGTTCACTCATGCTGACAATTCTAAGGCATTTATGCATCATAATGACAGTTCATTTTACAAGAAACTGTTGCTTGCTGAATAATCAATGAGATATATTTTATATATTAATAATGCTTCTTTGCAGTATCATTATATATGTATTAATACATACGGTGCCATGAAAAAGTATTGTAAAAGTAATGATTTCCTCTATTATTGCATATTTGTCAATTAGCCAAATCTATTATTAGATAAAGGGAACCTGAGTGAACAAATAACACTTTTTTATTATTATTTCATTTATTTAATAAACAAAGTTATCCAACACCCATATCTCCTGTGTGAAAAAGTAATTACACTTAATAACTGGTTCTGCTACCTTTAGCTGCAATAACTGCAACCAAACATTTCCTATAATTCTCTCACATCGTTGAGGAGGAATTTTAGCCCACTCTTATTTTTTCCCTCTGGTTCCCTTTATCTAATATTAGATTTTGGTTGAAGACCTGAAAACATTCAGTGTCAAAACTTTGCAATAATAGAAGGAATCAGGATGGGGGCAAATACTTTTTCACGGCACTGTATTATAGAAATACATATTGTATATACTGTATACTGATGGAAAAAAGAAACACAACACCTCCTCCTCCACATTCTAGTCCTCCTGTCTGCTTGGAACAGGCTGAAGAGTGACTCATCCGTGAAGAGGACCTGATGCCACTGCTCACGAGTCTATCTCAGCCTCTGTCTGGCCCAAGTCAGTCGGGTGTGATGTCTAGGAGGTGTGATCCGAGGGCCTCTAACAGGTCGTCTTGCTGTCAGAGGCCAGCAGCATGGAGCCTCACTGTCCTGTCACTGATGAGGGCATTGTGTCTGCTGGCAGTTTCAGCAGCACTACGGGTGGCAGAATTGAAACGATCTCCCAGATGGACCAGCCTGATGTGTCTGCAGTCGGGACACAATGGAGCAGCTGACTCCACAGTGTCTGGCAACACAGGCACATGACATGCCTGCCCGCAGCATGCCAATAGCCCTCTCCCTTGCTTCTGGTGACATTCGAAGCATTATGGAATGCACAGAAAACTAAGTGTGGTGTTTTTCTTGCAGTGACCTAAGCTTTGAATTAAGGCCTTTTAAAAGGTGAACTGATCAGCCTTTATCGCCAGCATATTACCAGCAGCCATATCACCCTCTCAACTCACAACTGGCAACCCACTGAAGCTAAGCAGGTGTGAGCCTGGTCAGTACCTGGATGGGAGACCTCCTGGGAAAAACTAAGGTTGCTGCTGGAAGAGGTGTTAGTGGGGCCAGCAGGATGTGCTCACCCTGCGGTCCATGTGAGTCCTAATGCCGCAGTATAGTGACAGGGACACTATACTGTTAACAGGCACCGTCCTTCGGATGAGACGTTCTCGAAAAGATTCCCATTGGCCCTTACCAATCATGGCCTCTTAATTATCCCCATCTATGAATTGGCTTCATTACTCTGCTCTCCTCCCCACTGATAGCTGATGTGTGGTGAGCGTTCTGGTGCACTATGGCTGCCGTTGCATCATCCAGGTGGATGCTGCACATTGGTGGTGGTGGAGAGGAGTCCCCATTACCTGTAAAGCGCTTTGAGTGGAGTGTCCAGAAAAGCGCTATATAGGTGTAAGCAATTATTAATTATTATTATTATTATCAGGTATTGTTCCACCTGGACTTTGTTGGGTAAAAGTGCACCTAACAAGCTTTCATGTGATTGGCAAGTTGCAATGCCTCACTGGACAAGCTGTATTGCTGGTCAGAGGGCTCCAAACAAATTGAAAATGTTTTTTGAAAGTATATAAGCTACAACTATAGCATTCTCATTCCAGAAAATTCCAGAATGTTGCGTTTCTTTTTTCCATCAGTATATAGTTTGCTTGTAATAGAAAATGAAACACTTGTAGTTTTTAATTTAGCTCATTCAAACATAATGTTGTTTTTGGATGTTCTAATTTGGTGACAGAGAACAAAAAACAGGTGAAACAGTCTGCAGTGGAAAAATAATTGAGAAAAGCTTACAAATGTCCAGATGCTTCATTCTAACATTACTATACTGTATATAAACTGATCATTTAAAACAGAACAAACACATTACAATGTGTTCTCACCATAAACATTTATGACATTTCTTCAGATGGAAATTGGATTTACAGCGTCACCTAGTGGTTTTAAAGAGTAGAGCTGTCCTGTTTCATCTTATTTGAAAAAACAAAAGCAGCGGAGGCGAGTTGTTGTATGCTGTCTGACGCCTCACTCATTTTAAATGGCTGCATCTGTACATTGACTTGATTGACTATTGAATTTGCTTCTTCAGATTGAATGGTGAAACACAAAACAAGTGGACACTTGAAAATAAAGGGTGAGAGCTTTTAAACTTAAGAATAGGAAGCACTTTGTTACACAAAAAGCTGTGAGAGTATGTAACAAACTACTAAACCAGGTTGTAGAAGATGATGCACTGGCTTCTTTAAAAAAAATGACAGGATGAAATCCTTGGATCATTTAGCCACTAGCAGCTAAACAAGCTAGATACACCCAATGTCCTCATGTTGTTTGTAAACTTTATTATGTTCTACCTGGCTTTTTTTTTTACTATGCCTTACCTACCACAAGTTCCATATTTCTCCAAATGTACTCCATTGTCCTCTCTGCTCATCACCTTTTCAACATTTACTGCAGTTGTTCTTACTTTTCACTATTCAGCCTCTTGTGTTGTACAGTCTTTTTATATGCACCCATGTTGTGAATCTAGAGACTATTATTCATGAAAGAACTTAATGACTTAAGAGGGGAGCTTAATTTCATATTTATATACAGTAACATCTTTATCTTAGCGGGGGTCTTAATTTTCATCTTACCATTAAAACGTCTAGGGAGGAGACTTAAGTCTTCCTCGACAGAGATTCTTCGATGATTGGGGTGAGGTTTTGCACTTACAAGTACATGACAATGTACTCTAATTCTTCTCCAACTGTTATTTTTATTTTATTTTTAAATTAGTAGCTTGTTTCAGTTTTATGTTCTCTGATGCTGGATTGCTTTTATCTCAAATATGATTTCAAATTATGACTGTCTCATTTAATTTTTATTTTACATTAAAAGACGGCATACTCATTTTTAACTTCTTTTACTGTAACGGTTTCTTTGACTAATCTGCTTATTCCAAATATCCAAATATAACAAAATGTAACTGTGATAAGGAAGACCATTAGTTGATATGTTTAACTTTATGCTGCTTGGCTTTAAGAACAACCTGCTGACCATGCTGATGAGGAAGGTAGAACCTCCATGACAAATCTAAAGGTTTCTGCATTAGTGGTGCATGATGAAGGGTTTTAACTGATGAATGTTGGTCTATAGACCTCTGTTAATATCAGACCTAACACAAAACAATCCAACAACTTAGCATTTCCAAGTGAACATGTTTACAACTAATGAAGCTTTGTTATTCAAACATCAGTAAAATAAAGTGGGTGCCCGTCTATTTCATTCCTGTAAGTCTTTTGACAAATCTGTATATGACCAAGTAGTGTATGTTACAGTTTCTGACATTACATTTTCTATTTAAAACAAGCTTTACAGTAATATATTAGTCTTGTAACCTTGTTACACACTTCCAGCTCAGAAAGAGGTACACAGAAACTATCTGTGTTTCTGATTCAAAAATAATACTGGAATGTCCATGTTATTGGGACATTTGGTAACCCTAAATGCTGATTTCAGCTCCTTTTAATTTTTTTTAATGAACAAAAGACTGTCCTCTACAACAAAAAACTAAATTACTGTACATTTATATATAATTTGCTCTGAGAAAATATTGGTATCTTTTCAGATTCCACTTTCAAACGTAATGAAATAGTTCCTAGGGGTGGTGTTAGCTTCTGCAGTATCCTAGCAACATATCAAATTATAGTACAATCTATGTTGTGAAACTGAGCAACAGACTAAAGAGCTTTGATGTTCTCCAAGTTAAGCAAAGCACTTAGAAAAGCTTAGCTAAGCAGTAGTAAGCCTTAAAAACAGAATTTCAATAATCAGATAAAGACCTAGACACCTTGACCATGTTCTGATGCCTAATAAGGTCCACTCAGGATCAGACTCTACCTTTAAATTGTATTAAACATCCATGTACTGTACTTAATTAAAATGCATTTGTTACATTGAATGTTGCCATTATATTGTGTGGCATTCTATCACTTTACAATGTCTATGCTTGCACTATTAATGTTTGAAGGTGCTTTGATAAAAGCATAAGCATACTAATAATAACATCATAAAAATACATTTGCTCACAGCAGTGACTATGGGCCAAGTGACGGGTTTTTTCACTTTTGAGACTACAGTTCAGACAATCGTCAACAGAGAATATATGGGTTCCTATTTGTGTTCCATTGATCATGACAATTGATCATGACATTGATCTGTCTAAAAAGGTATAATGCATCTCTCTCTTAGATCAGATCAGAAGTCATTAGCAAGGTCATTTTTGATCCTTAATTAGAGCATTTCTGATATTATGTATGTTACCAAATAAGCATGACCCTAAGGAGAATAAGGTTTTACAGTGGATCTTTGGAAAAATTAATACAAAAGAGTTCCTACTAGTTCCTACTATACCTAGTTCCATTGTAGGGTTATAAGCGATTTTATATTTGACAAAAAGGAGGTCAAAGGTCTTATATGGCTCCCACAACCAATCATCTTTATTCACTTGTGGATTATGAAGGACATACTCAATACGTCTACATCTTGTTAGCGAGATAACATTGTGCACTGACTTTGAGAGAGCACTGTGAAAAATATGATAGTGGCCAATGAAATCAAAATGTAATTACTTTGACCACTGATAACAGCAGCCAAATGTTTAACATGTTTTATGGTGTTTTTCCTGAGCTGCTATCATTGGCTTCATGTGCACAAAAACAGAAGGCTGATGTGTAATGAAAATTACAAAAATGGTTTGTAGCAGCTTCAACTTTTGAATTTCTTTAGTGCCCTTCATAAAGCTCCACAGTTACGTTTCGAAGTTACTTCTGTGACCTTGCTCCAACTCAATCGTCTGTGACAAGCGTACTAATTGCATATCATTTAATACTGTCTGAAACAGGGTTAGAATGACCATACAGTACCTATAGTTAATGTTGTTTCTCATTTATTCTCAATGAGGCCCATTAATATTCAAGAAGGCTACTCTTAAATTTGGTTTAATTATTCATGAACAACAGTGTCACATGTAAACAGATACCAGGCACTGCCCTGGCTTGTGTTTGCTTACACCTATTGCTCTTATTTTATTCATTCATGGGGTGCATTCAAGTTGCCTTTGTATCTAAAGTACTTAATATTCCTAAGGCAATTTTCTCATCCCACTGAAAGCATGCTTTTGTTTGATAGCTCGGTACACGTTTTGAAAATACCATTAGTACTACATATCATCTTCTGGGTTTATTTTATTTTAATTCCAGCATCAGTATGCGAAAAGAAAAAATTATCACAGTAAAACTGGAAATAGATTTTTTTTATAGATACAAAGATCAAGTTCTGTGGCATATACCGTAGCTCCATATATGTGATTAAATACTGAAGAAGTATTGCAGTAATGAATTAATAGTTCAGAAAACAAAAGCATGTCAGATAGATAGAATTTCAGGCTGAATAATCCAAGATTATTACTAAATTCAGGAGCAGGTATAAGGATAAGGATAAAAATGAAAAAAAAAACTGAACAAAGCACCAGAGAGTTTTACCAAGGTTTAGTGCTACCAATCACAAATAAACATTTTACTTTTGGAGACACATTAAAATACAATGTTTCATACATTGATCAGCTGCTGACACAAAGCACTTACAGAGTCATCAGTGAGATTTGTTCTGAAATACTAAATTGCATTCTCAGCTTATTTGTTCCAGCTGATGTCATCTAAACAGGAGCCCCAAGGCATTGTCTCTGTAAGATAAGACATCCCCTTCACAGGGCTCTCGATGGAAAATGTCCCTGCTATGAAGATGAATTACACAGCGGGTGACATGAGCTCTGTTCTCTCAAAAGCAACCAGGAATGTGGTAATGTGCTATTAATTGTGAACATGGTGACTTTTTACAGCACCTCTCGATTATATATATGAGCTTTGTGATTAATGTTTATCCTTAAAGTGATTGTTTTGAATAGACATGTTTTTTTCTGCTCTGCATAACAAAGCACTGACGTTTTAGAAGTCACAGAGTTCAAGATAAATTTAATATTCCTCTAAAGTCTTGACTACATTAAGCAGCAGGATTAGAAATCTCACTCTCAGTTTCCAAGGCTTTTAATTTTGATTAAAGACTCAATAATCTGTCACATCTCCACAATACAAGACACATGAAAGTATGTACTGTATATGATATGGAATTAATGTTTTTTGGTATATGCGATTGTTACAATGGATCGTTCTTGTGTCAACCTAAAACATTTTTCTAAACAGCAGTCTAGTAATGCACATATTTATAATAATGAAATATAGGGGAGCAGTTAGAACAGTGTCCCAAATCCCAAGTAAGAGACTTTTATCCTTTTGCAAGGCATGTCACCTGAACTGCTCCAGTAAAATAGTAAAATAGATGCAAATTTAAGTTGCTTTGGATAAAAACAACAGCCTAATTAGAAGTTACAGAAGTCTAAATTTACAATATATCATTACTATGTTAGCATATTATATGTATTGGCTTAATGCCAATTAATCTTCTTGAGCTCTGTTTGTATAACCACATCTTTTGATAGCTATGAATTTGCAAGGTCTGTTTGAATTAAAAACTGTTAACAGTCCACACAGCATTATCAATATCTGTTTTATTTTGAGGTAACTGAAGCAATAGTGCAGTGGGATAAATTGGTGTGAGTTTGAGCATAATTGCTCAAAGGAGTGAAGGTTCCAGACACAAACCAGGTGGCACATGTGAAAAGCACATTGAAGTGCGTTTCAGACTAAGAACAGCAAGTGCATCTTTACACAAAGGGCGGTGCTAGTATGGCTGTCATGTTGTTCAAGCCAGTACTCTTTCAAGAAACATCTGGATTGTTCCTTAGGTCAATTAACTACTGACTATCAAAGGAGCTATGTGCTGAATGGTTTTCCCTTATTTATAGCATTATATTAGAATAGCAAAGGAACAAGTAATAGGTTTATTCCATGCTGAAAAAAAGAAGAAAGAGAACACAACGTTTCGGCCGTGGAGCCTTCTTCAGGTGTGAGAGAGACAGGGCAGTAGGCAAAGGTAAAGCAGAGGGAGAACAAAGGTTGGGAGGGAGGAGGAGTGAGAGGCAGGAGCAGGGGACAGAAAGAGAGGCAAGTCAAGAGGTGTGAAGTCAGAATGGGTGCAGAGGGGTGTGAAATGAAACTTCCAATGAATGGAGAAAATTTAAAAGAACAGTAGTCTGTCATTAAGAGAAGGGAGAATGTGTGATCCTAGCCGCAGAATAATTTTGGTTTCGATGGTCTTTCTGATGTATGAGTTCGGAAAAACTATGAGAACACAGACGGAGAGATTAGAGTGGTCGTGGCCGTCAGAAGTTAAATGAGAAACAATGGGCTTGGAGAGATCTTTAATCTTCACAGCCCTGATGTGTTCTCTGAAGCGGTCTCCGAGTCTCCTTCCTGTTTCTCCAATGTAGATGGCTGGGCATTTACTGCAAGAGATACAGTAAATAAGGTTGCTGGAGGTACAAGATGCTGTCTGGGTGATCCAGAATTGTCCTGAGGGGCCTTGAATGAGTGTGGTGGTGGATGTGTACTTGCAGGTGATACAGCGAGCTCTGTTGCAAGGGAAAGTGCCTGGTGTGGATGGTTGTTGAGGGAGGTCAAGGAGCTGTGAACAAGGAGGTTACGCAGATTAGGTGGTCGGCGATATGAGATGATAGGGCGATCAGAAAATCCGGGGGGTGTTTTTGGCTCGGGCAAGGAAGAATATTGGCGGCAAGTGACAATATTTTTGTCAGCTGGGTAGAAGAACGCTTCTTCGCTTCCTACACTGGCTATGTATAATATGGTGAGCTCACAACAGGAAATTCAACTAAACACTGACACTTGAATACTCTAAAAGTTACTTAAATTGAATGTGAAACAATGGTTATGGTCATATGAAATCACTGGTTTTAACTCAAAGTATATTTTTATTCTATGAAATCTACGATCACAAATATCTGTGAAATTGCCCAAAATTAAAATATACAGTATGTTCTACATATTATTCTCAAGATCCAAATACAAATTGCTTGACTGTAAAGCAACAATAACAATTTTGATTTTGCTGCCCCATTACTTTTGAAGGGCATTATATGTACTACTGTATTTACTTGAATGTTGAAAACAGGACAACTTGGATATCAATTGGGGATGTCAGCAAAACTGATCTGTCTTCTTGGTCAATGTCCAGCCTTCTAAAAGCTTCAATATAATGATTTTCATTTCAACATTTTTGCTTTCAGTTAAGTGGTCTATAATGGCAGAATGATAAAATCATACAAACAAAATCTATGCCTTCTTGAAACTCAGTGTATCACCAATAAAATAAATCCCTGAAGTACAGTACATTCAGAATTTCAAAAAAAACAAAACAGAGGTCGACACGCATAACAACATTGGCATCCAATTTGAAGATGTATTCAGATTTCAAATACAGTCAGTAAATACATGATCTTAATTTATTCCTTTAAAAATTGCTTATAACATGGAAAATCAATATAACGGAAAATAAATTCCTATTATTTTTGGCGTTATAATCTCTGAATGGTTCCACAACTCAGAAACTGTTCAACTCAGGTTCCAGAGAACTCAAACCTTAACAGAATTGTGTGCAACTATGAAAACAATAACATTCTGGTGAATAACATGCAGTCCTTAGCCAATGTATAAATAATAGGCAGTTCCACAATTACACTCCGACTCATTTACGGTACAGTAGTCATTTTTTTACTGCCATGAGCAAATGCATAAACATCGGGTACTATCACGTACTACTGTACATGCATTTAACACACAGAAACCTTTATTACAAGGAAAGTTATAAATCTGAGAAGATATGAGAAAAGACGAATCTTGGCAATGCTTTATGAGAACCCATCTTCTAAGAGTGAAAATCTGCTCATTAAAGAAAAATAAGTTTTACGAATTACTATACTTTGTATAAAGGTAAACTTGCATAGTGCTGGCTCACACAGCGAAAGATTTCTTATATATATATATTGTATTACTATACAAACTAGTATAAGTTCAAACTAGGTGTGTTACAACTGTTTGTCTGTGTAATTTGATTTCTAATGTTACAGTGTCATAAACAAGACATTTGCTCATTTTCCTTTGTTGCTGCTCCTGTATAAGTTAATCACCTACAGTATATAAGAAAACACCTCAGAGTAAAACATACATATTTTCAGTGCACTTTTTGTTAGCTTACAGAAACAGAGATGTAACTACAAGTTATTAGTTTATATAAATATTTTCTCCTTAAATCAAATAGAAAAATGACAGCAAATGGGAGCTCACCGAAAAAAATGGGGATCCTCATTTTGTTAAAAAAAAATGTATCGTATTTCAGTTCAGAGGGGAAACAGAAGGGCAAAGAGACCAACACGTTTAAAACAACTTTTTCCACTGCTGTTTCCTCTAAAAAAATAATATATAAAACTGGTCTTAACTCCTTAAATTTACATAACTTGGTTTAAATTACTAATGAGTGGTGTACATTCTAAAATAGTTTTATAATTGTTTTATAAACTACTTTTATCACTCTGTGATAAACATTTTATTTTTAATAATTTTCCTCCATATGTGCTCTCTAATTTGAGTCAGTTAATATCGCTTGCTGTTGTAAAATCAATTAATAACATATAGAATATATTAAGCACATCAAGAGATATTAATACAAAACTGGTACTGAGTCAACACTAGATGAATTCAGCATGTTTAAATTAGATGGTGACAGACAGTATATTGGCTTCTGTCTGTTTGGGTGAGAACTAATCAGGTTTCAAACAAGAAACCTGCACGATTTGAACATATATAATATAAAGATAATACAAAGAATAGGGAAATCAAACAATCCTGAAAAACACAGTATAGTCCTGATCCAATATTCAATAAGGAAGAGAGGTATATTCAATTCAAGAAAAATAAACCTATTTAAAAAAATGACACTGGATTGATTTGCTACTGGTGTCATGAAGTGATTGGTAGTGACAGTAGTAGGAGGCATTTCATCAAAGCAAAGATAAAAACAATACTACTAATTATATAACCCTGCATTTCACTAATTATTTTCATTTACAGATTTATCAGCAACAAACCTAGTATACAACTGAAGCATGATTAGTATCTCAATATTAGAGACAAAAGACCACTCTTTTATAAAAAATTCCCAATCCTTCAAATCCCTTGACTTAAGTTGCATATTTAGCCAAATGGCAGAGCAACATTGGATATATACTATAATATCATTCTTGGGGCTATGCATTGAACTTTGCAAGCCCTACCCTTTCAGGCTGCTACAGTAGGCTATCCATCTGTCATGCTTTCTTAGGAAGAAAGACAGGTTTGGCATTTTCTCCCTTGGTGCACATTTTCATTTTGCATCCGTGCACCTATTAGGAAAACTGTGAACATATGTCCATGCACAGCAGTTTAGATACCCTGCAAGACTAACAATTACTGTTGCCAGAAGACCCCCATTGGAAGGTAAAAGTGCTTGATGAATGCTCCAGCTGTGCACTGGGACAGTAATTCCAAGCTTTTGATCAGCTGATGTTAAAGTGTCTTGCAGGATCAGATTCCTGGATGGAAAACCAGTACCACTTACATATATTTTAATTATGCAGGGGATCAAAAACAAGATAAATAATGTAGGACAATGGCATGCATGTTTAAAACCCTAGAAATAGAGCTTTGTAACAATGAAATAAAATGTCATTAAAAAAGGCAGCTGAATAATTGTAAGGCAATGATCATCTAACAGTGCAGTAAACGAAAATAAGTAATATCAGTTACAAACCCATAATTAAAAATAGTCAAATGGAAATAACAATAATCTAAAATGAAAAATGAAAATCTGAAGATAAATAACGATAATTTAAATCATTTCAAATGAAACAAATAGTAAGATGGGTATAATTTGAAAGTATTGAGCCATAATTAAATTGCACCCCCAGGTGGGTGCTGCATTTTAGTGGTGGATGAAGTGGATTCCCTCTTTTTCCCAGTCTTTTGAGATGAAAAGTATATAAATGCAAGGAATTATAAATGATAAAATCAATCCCCATAAAGGGGGGGCGGGTATGTTTGTGCTAAATACTGTACCTATGAGTCTGTCTCTTCTGCTCAAGGTTAGGGTACAATATTTATATTTGCCTGGTATAATCTACTTGTTAATAGAAGAACACCTGTGTTTTCAGACATTTTCATCTAGAATGTCCAGTTCTTGCACTGCTTTGAACAGTTTAATATGGCAGAGTTTTGCATGAAACACTGTTTTACTGATCATTTTCTGCCTCTACCTGGTGATGAAATCACTCAAATCTTGAAGTGAAAAAAGTAAAGGCCAGCATTCAGCAGGAATTGGACAACAGTTCCTAAAACCTAAATGTGATACCTGCAGCTAAATATTTTCCCCGGTTAACAAACGTTCTTACTCTAGAAAGAAAGACATGTGGGGAAGAGCTATGACAAACAGCTTTACAACATATCCGCTGATGGAATTAATGTAATGTACTGTAATGTAATGATGGTAATAGTGAACAGAAAATGACCCACTCAAAAATCCTTCAGGCCTTGTGCCTGGTACCATATAATAATTAGATGCAATAAAAAATAAAATAAATTACCGCTCATTTTCTTGAAGTGCTTCGTTCCCTTTCCTCCATGTGATCATTCCTCTGGGAGACATTGTGGGTTTGCACTCAATGACAACTTCTCCTCCCTCTCTAACCAGAGTTTGTTTTTTCAAGAGATTCTGTGAAAAATCTGGTGCTATTGCTGTGGAAGAAGAAAAGAAGGTTATACAATCTGGTCTGGCCTTCAGTCTTTATTGAACTGAAAAATCACAATTTGTACTAACAAATATGGGATTTGTTTCCCCTGGGGAACACTTGTCAGGGTATTACAACTTAAAACAACTGTAATAAAAAAACAGAGCAAAACAAGTTAAAACTATATGGAGTGTAAAAGATTATGCACACTAAGGTATGCAAAGAACTATTCATATTTGAACCCATTTATAATACCAATACCTTTTATGAAAATCTAAAACAAAACACAAATCTAAAGTGAGAAGAACTTCAGCAAAGATCAGTTAATGATATAATTACTAATATCCTCACATATATTAGGCTTCTTGTTTAATGCATTGTATTTAGAAAAACTGGCTTTCAAAGTGAGTCTTACAAATTACCAGCACTAAGCTGAAATGGCAAGATTGAAAACTGCAAGCTCTGCAGTCCTTAATTACCACTGTCTTATTTCTTCTATGTGAAACATTGAATGAAAATGTCACATTCTTTTATGTTCACTGCCCAAATTAATTTTATCATTATAACTACCAGTAGTTCTACTTCTCTTCCCCTTTTAACAAGATCCTCAATTAGAACACATCCATAAGTCAATATACAGTAGTGTGACTGTAATTTTCTGCCTTCAGATTAACTGCAGGGGGATTGTGTACAGTACATAGTCGTGCTTTTTACAGAGAGAACTGTTCATTAAGAAGTTAAAAAAACACAAAGAAATGGCAAAATGTGTGTTTAAATTCTTTTGCTCCGGTGAATTCAAGCATGGGATGTATGAGAAGCTTTTAAACTTGCAAAAATAAAACTACTAGTGGTATTGTATGCCTTTTTATCACCACTTTCATTTAAAATCCAGCTGTCTGAAGAACCTCGACTGGTTACATCAAGAAGCCATTATCTAGTGAGAGGGCAAGCATGGAACAGGCTTGCCTGCGACACAGAGAGATTGATTTCATCGTTCTTTAATTTTGCTGTGCAATCTAGCAACTTCTCAATAACACTGACAGTTTGCACAGTAAGAATGACAAAGCACATCCTGCATAGACAGGCTACAATAGAACTGGTAAAATAAAAAAAAAAATCTATAGTCTTTGCAGACAAGAAACAAAGTCAAAATCGTAAATACTAGCAAATATGTCCCATTCCTCTTACCCATCACTCTGAGTTCAGCACTGGTATGTTTCTCTCCATGCTTATTTTCAGCTATGCACTGGTACATCCCAGAATCAGTCAAAGCCAGGCCAGTGATGGTTAGGACGCCATTCACCACTTGTATTCTTTCCTTGGAAAAAGACAGAAAAGTGTACCTTTACAAATGTATGAATTAATATATAGTTTCAAATCATGAAAACAAAGATTTGGGCTACAGCACTCATGGCTAATGACAGAATGAGGCAGCAGAGCAGTAAATGATCTTAATCAATTTAATCATGTACAGTTAAGTTGCAGATAAAGTCCATTCTATTTATTTTTCTTGTTGTTTAGACTCTCTTTTTTGATTCAGAAAGTGCAAGTAGAATGCAGACTAGCACAAAGCTATGCAGGAGAGCTGGGTCTATTGCCAGATTCCTAGGAATGCCAATTTGCTGATGTATCTTCTACCTGTCCTAAGGGAAACGAGTTCAGCTTGGGGAAGAGAGACTATTGCAGTTACCATGCATTTTCCAGTCACATCTATAATGAAAATTGTAATTTGTGCCAAACTGTGTGCTACTTTTGTATATGGTCTGTGGATCACTTTCTTGGGAACGTCAATTCATTATTTCATTTTTTTTTTAAATAGGAGAGATTTGGCCCATGTCCCCGAGGAAAAGAAGAAAAAAATTGGATAAAATGAAAACCACCATCTGGAAAGGCCTTACTAAACAATACTGCGGCAAAAGCAGATGCTGAAGAGGAATAAAAAAAAAAACAGTCCAGACTAAATGAAATATGTACTTTCAGGATAATTTTAATTAAGTTAATTTTTAAATTAAGTTTAATGTTAAAAACATATAAGCAAATTAATTAGAATAAATTAACCTGTATAAGTTAAAAAAAAAATATTTGGTGGACCATGAGTCCTGTCATCTGTGAAAGCTACTTTGGTTTTTGCGTAAAACCATATTTCTTAATTGTTCTATTTTTGTCAAAGTTCACTTTCACCTTTGATTCCACTTGTCCTTGATCTGTTTTTTTTTGTTCTCTGAAGCTCACCATAATATCATTAGAAAGCAGATCCTGAGGGGCATTTGAATGACTCTGTTTCTAGTCTTAAAGGATTAAGGTAGTGCGACATAAAAAGAAGAGTGCGCTCATTGAAACATCACATCATGATCCAGCAGGATTTTTGAACTCCTTTATTTGACCAGAAAAGTCAATAGGGACCAAATTCTCATGTACTATGATGACCCGCAGACCCATTTGTACAGCAGGGCAACCTGTATAAATGAACAGGTTATGTCCAGAGTTCTTGTTGCTTTAATTTCAGGTGAGAAAGCCTAATATTACTCTGGAAATTCTAAAAAAGCCTTCTAGAATGTGAAACAAATGGCAGCACATGTTATTACCTACGTGAAGCCAATTCCTTTTACGGTTGCCATTAATTAACAATGACATTCCACTAAAATCAGCAGTTTTCGTGAATCAGAGGAAACCATCTGTGCACCTCTGCTAAAGTAAGCCAATGGATAGTGAGTTAGGCATGACTAGGATTTCTTAATTTGGTTTACAAAGTTTAACCAAAACCAGCTATGCTGAACAGCTTGCTGTCAAAATGCCTTCCATTTATTATGTATTTGAAGGGTCTATCATTCAAACCAAAAAAAGCATGTTAAAAAAGTACTGTATCTTGTTTCTAGAACAAATTAATTGCTTATAACCAAAGAAAATATAACTTAATTTAACCACCCTACTGTGTGGGTTATCTTGTTTAGGCACCTGCAAAGCTTTTTTATTTCAGTTATATTTTAAAATGACAGCTTTGCAAATATGCTGTTCCTTGTAGCTGCCGAACCAAATGGCAGCAAAAGAAAAAAAGAAGTCATATTGATTTATTGTAATGAATAATTACAAATGACTTCCTTTTCCCAAGTTTTAGTTTCCTAGCAACAATGACCTTTTGTTACCCAATTGATTAAAGGCTGTAGCAGTTGATGGTGACATTTTAGGAATTGTAATAGCTCTTTTGATTAATTTTTCTAAGTGTCTGAAAAGTTCATTAATATTTGCACTTTTAGAGATGTTTCATGTCTTCTCACTTTAATGTGGACACAATTACAGTTCAGTGACTTAACCCTTGTATTTGGTTTTGGCTAACACTAAAAATGCTATTCTATTACTAGACGTTAACAATTAAAATCACTTCTGTCATTTTCTTGTGTATAGTAAGAGAATTATCTCTGACAAGCAGGCAGGTTTGTTTTTTACTGGCATGTTGTGAAGAGTAATTCATTTTTGGTCCAGGACAGTACATCCTTTAAGATGTTTATATAAACAAAACAAAGCAAGCAGATTTAGAATTTAACTCTAGTATAAGCAGATTAAATTATGCAAATGATCTATACCCTTCTTTTATTTGGTCTGCAATTATTTTGTGTAATGGTAAAACATAATATATTCTATTCTTTTTTATTGCTTTCAGATAGTGTCAGAAGAATGTGATCTTTCTCCAACAAATGGCACTTTTGAACAGAAACTCAGATTCCATTGAACTTTTGCTGAAAGCGAAAAGCTTTGCCATTTAATTTTTTAGCCACATAGAAGGGGATATGAGCAAAAAATTAAGTATCTCCCATCAGACAATTTCAGAAAAGAAAAATCTGTTTGATTAACGTCTAATCCATAGACCATACGTACAAGATGGCACAGACTGTTCCCACAGTGGTTCTACAAATGTATTGCTTTTAATAGATTCAAAAGGTCAACAATATATTAAAGATGGCAAAATATATCATCACCATATGCAAAGGAGTCTTATGATGTTTCTAATGCTATCAGCTTATATATTTCATTTTCTACGACATATTTAATATTCACTCATCATCAGAAAGCCACCTCATCAAGTGTAGCAGATATACTGGAAGCATAGGGCACAAGGTGCAACTACGCCTTGAACAGAGTGCCAGTCCACTCCAGGGCACACAGGGACAGTTTATAGACACCAATTAACTTAGCAAGCATAGTGTATGTTAGAAGGTGAAAGAAAACTGAGAAAAAACACACATGAATACAAGGAAACCATGAAAACTGCACACTAGCAGTTCAGAATCAAACCCAGGAAGAAAAAGAGCTGTGATACAGTAGTGCTAGCTGTCACACCATAGCCCTGGCTCATAGTTAATTAAAACAGAATTATTTAAAGATGCTCCTCCATGCAATATCAAAGTGTAGTCCCTTTCAAAATGTCTAGAAAGTGTAATGTGCTTATACACACAAAGGTTATTGGACCCCAGACTGAAAATAAGAAAAAAGAGAGAGACACTAACTCATGTAACACTCAGATGTATGAGCGAGTCTGCTTTAAAATATTGGGGAAAAGCAAATGTACCACTTTGGAAAATAAGTGATTTATACTCATCTCAGAGCACATACGATTTAAAAGAAAATTACTGTGAAAGGTTTATACTGTAGCACCTTAATACTATAACAATATTGCCATCACATTTTGCAGTTTAAATTCTTCTTCAACATACTGTACATAGACAACCTACCATATTAACACCTTACAGGAAATTTTACATTGTGAAACTGAATAATTGGAACCTTGTGAATATCAACTGTTTGTAACTCAAGAATGTGTTGTTGGATTTATTAGGTACATATTGTAAAATCTTTAAGAGTTTGAATACTTGCTAACACAGAAAATAGCTTCAAATTACTAGAGTGCTTCTGCATGGAAATCACTGCCTTAACAGCTTTTTCAGATACAATACTATAAGTGTACCTAAATTTTAATCCAATATTAACAGCATGGTCTCCTCAAGCAAATATATTTACAATATATAGTGGCTGAGAAATCTGGGAAATATTAGCCACAGCTGCTCTCTAACCTCTAATGATTCCAAGGACTCTCCATTCTTCAGCCATCTGTAGGAAGGCTTTGGTTTTCCACTTGCTTTGCATTCCCAGACCAAGTTATCATCGATAGGCTTGTGCACATCATGAAGTTTTTCAATCAGTTGAGGGGGGGCTGTAAAAAAAGACACACTGAAATGATAAAAGGCACTGACAGACTCATTACCATCTTGTTTCTTGTCTCACACTCCTCTATTTATGGGCCTCACAGGTCATTCTAGCCATTGTGGGACCACAAGTTATGATATTGTGTCAGTGATGAAATCCAATAATTGCTGAGTACACGTTGAATTGTGATGACAATTATCACACATTTGTGAACAATCTGGAGACATTTAAACTTTTGTGGTGTGAAAACATGGTTATCTGCTCCATACGATAGAATATACTTATACTATGGTTTTAGAATTGTTTTTTAATAATATTTAAAACATTAATACTTTTGAAAATAAAGTCACATTAAATGATATTAGACATTTAGTGTTAAGCCTTACAATCTAATGAAAAATACCTACCAAGGCCATTATAACTAAACTTCTTTCTCAGACTCTGAATATATCAAAAGTAGGTGCTTGTCACCATCATTTCAGACTTGTTTTCTAACCGAGAAAGAAAAATACTGACCACACTACACCCTGTAGTAAATTTGTGGTTGAGCCAGGGAGGCTCAGCTCAAATGCCCAGGCAATAAACCATTTTTAATAAAAAGTGACAATGCTGCACAAAAGAAATGAAGTTTTGAGCTCAAGCTGAATGCTATTTCTGTGAAGGCTTTCTCAGTTCTTTTGTTTTATGATTTTCTTTTAATTTATTGGTAGTTCAATGTGAGTCACGAAAATTCATGGCTGAAAATGCTCTACTGTTCTCTGAAATGGAAAATGCTGTCTTATGTTTTGTTGGATTGATCTTTGTATCATGATATACCTATATAAACTAAGCCAGAAACTAGGGAACTGGTTTGTAATATAATATTAAAAGATGACTTGATATAGTTCTCAATAAAATAAAGTTTTCCATCTACTCCCTTTACAGGACAGTATCATAAATTTACTTGGATTCATTGTTTTGTAGTAAATGTGTAAACTAAGTTTGTAATAAAATGGGCCTCTGTCACTACAACCTAACATTTTCATAGCAAAACAGTCAGAAAACTAATTTACCAAATCTATTTTTTCTTTAAAAAGAATATAGCATTTTTCTGCTGTAATCCTAAAACCATCACTCCATGTTACATTCCTCATTTATTTGCATAACTTCAATAACATGAGAACCTTTTGAGATAGCCTTGTTGCCAGCCATAACAGAAGCCATTAATATGGCAGTTATACGTTTAGTTACTCTGTATGGAGTAACTAAAAAAAGGGCAATTTTTGTAATCCAAAAATAACACAAAAATAATATTAATGGAACAAAAATATTTTTGTGATGGTGACAGCTGTGATATGGAGTGATAGACAACACACATATACTGATTCTCTAACTCCGAGCTTGACTGTGCCAGAGAAACTCAATTAACATTTGTCTCAGAAAGTGAGTCAAAAAACAAAGATGTTCATTGCTGGGCAAAGAGGGAACCAGAGTTTTTTTCAGAGAGGTTAGGCTGAACATGCACACCAGCAATGATCCTTTCCCTGTTTTGCACACAAACTTCGATCTAAAAAAAATATCTTATGGAAAATAATAGGTACAAACTGGATTATTCATTCAGATGGTGATATGCTGTAATTTACACAAAGCACAATGAATAATTGCAGGAGGTTAGATGGTTAGATGTGTGGGAGTACAAATCAATGTACAGAAGAATAAGGAACAATTTTGCATAGGTATGGTAAAGAGGGGTTTTAATTTAACGTTTAGGAAGCTCTTCATGTGTCTTTGCATTTTTTACTCTACATTGAATTGATTATTGCTGACAGAATTGCAAAAGTCCTAAAAGTCAACCACGCAATCTGAGATTTTTTATTTATTCATTTATATCATAGAATGAAAGCCCATAAACATCCTCACTGTGTGTTCATACTAACAGATCTGTTTATCGATAATGATTTCAGTTTCTAAATTGTATCTAGTACCTGTATGTACTGTAAAGACATTACATAAAGTAGGTAAGAGAAGATACAAATATATTGCTGCTGTTTCACAAAATTAAAATTAGGTGGTAGTTTCTGAGATGACTGGTAAATGCAGAAATTTCCAAAAACATACAATATAGCCTTTTTTCACTGTTGTTGTATTTCACCTAAACCGGAAAAAAAGAGCTGTTTAAACTGCAATCAACACCAAACATATAACTGTGAATGTTCAACATTTGACTTCATGTCTCTCCAATACAGCAGCAGAAAGTAATGGTGATAGGAAAGTCAGGAAGTGAAATCCCAGGTGGGACACTACTGTGGTACACTTGAGCAAGGTACCTCACTCAAATTACTCCAGTAAATAATCTGCTGTCCAAATGTATCCTCCAAAGTCTTTGATGTAAGTTTGAATTCACTCCTACTTTGGTAATCTGACTAGAAAGGATAAAAATCAGTGTACAATTTTGTACAATTCAAAATCTAACAATCAGAAAATAACAGCATGCATAAAAAAGAGGTTAAATACAGTGAAATTCCAACAACAAGTCACACTGGGGTAAAACAAATTGAATTAGTCATATACTAGAAGTTCTATTCTCATTTTTGGTAATAACTTAATGTTATGGTATGCCACTTTGTGTTATAACTTTCTTATCAAATCAAAAAATCAAGCTAAAACCTGGCTTTTTAATGAAATACAAAGGAGGACCCAAATTTATCTCAGGATGACGGCATGAATCTTGCCTGTTAAGATTTATGGTGGGGGAGTTTCAAATATCATTAGCTTCTTTCTTTGGTCTTGCAAATAAAAAGCAAAGTAAAACACCAACAATAGGAATAAACAGTTCATTTTAAAGAACTGCTATTCTTTCTTCAAAAGGTCATAGCTTATTCAATGTGTCAAACTGTTCATGTGTTGAAGCCAAAACAACTTATGGATCACTGTCATCTGTGCTTCAATTCAGGTCTCGAAGGCAGGCAGACAAGTTTGGTTTGACCTCTCTTGTGAAGGAAACACTGTCAATACTGCAATGAATTTAAATTATTAAAAAGTAATATTGCTATGCTATCATGCAGATGCCATCCAGCTGTTATGTTGAAGATGATTTTCATGATACTCTAGAATGAAACACCTGATAGACATACCGAAATACAAGGTCAAGTTGGCCTTGCAAAATATCAATCATTTTACCATCTGGAAGACAGTTAAGCAATGCATACTGTAAGTACAAGCTAATTTCTCAGAGTGTGAAGCTCACCATTTATGTTAGATAAAAACATCAGGAGAGCATGAGTTGTCAAGCTTCATGCTACATTTACCTTTTTTTGCTACAAAACATAATTGTAGTGCAGAAGCAAATTATTGATAGCTATGGATAATGGCAGAATGAGGATAATGTGACTTGTCATCACAAACAAAATTAATGTTTCTGTTATTCTGTGGTCATTATCTCTGACGTGAAATGGAAAAAATAAAAGAAATCTTTCACAAATTGTCTTACATCTGTCATTCCTGTTTTGACAGATGTATCGCCTGCAACAGATTATACTCAACAAAACACACTAACATTTCTAAGACAAGAGTCCTGCTTGTTTTAGCATGAGGAAAATGCTTTCAAATTTAATTGCCAACATATCATTGTTAAACACACATACTACAGTGAAGACAAAAAGAGACCTCACCATAGAATGTCAGCTTCCCTTTGGCAACATTCTTTCCTCTGGAGTTCTCTGCAACACACTCGTATAAACCCGCATCCTCCTGCTGAAAATATGGGATTTCCAAGACTCCGCTTGATTTGTTTAATTCCACCCTTCTGGAAAGAGGGATTCCGTCAGCTCTTCTCCAGCTAATGGTTGGAACTGGGCTAAGGGAGAGAAATGAAAGAAAACGCATCAGTAAAATGGAACATGCTGCAATTATTATTGCAACGCTGCCTATATACTGTACTGCATTCATTTTTCTATTATCAGATAAAGTTTATCTTGCGGGAGGGTGCAGATTTCTTCCAAATTTCTCATTGTGTATTTATATTGAAGGAGCTTGAATGATCAATTGGTTCAAGGTGTCTTAGCCAAATAAATATATATTATAACAATAACAAGTGATAGCATAGTGCACTTACTTTCCCAGTGCAAAACATTCCAATTTCACAGTTGATCCTCTGGCAGCAGGAACAATCTCTGGAAACTGAACCTCTATCTTTGGCTCATATTCGCCCATTACTCCTGTTGCATTCAGCATGAAAACAAAACAAAGGAAACATCAGGATTTTAATTATCTTTTAAAACAGTCTGTATTGTCAAATGCTAATCTTCCGGCTCAGGTGAACTCATATGCTTTAGTAAATTACTTAATTTGCTAAAGCAACTTTGAGGTATTCCCTATTTATATACCTACAATATGTACACACATATCAATGACAAAAGTGAAAATATTAGACAAGAGAAATGTAAATATATGCCACCATGGTGGACTGGTATTACATCTCCCATATGTATTTTACTACAAAGCTCATTTTCAATTCTAGACCAGCATGTTCTTTTCCTGCCTTGTGTCTTAAGCATCCCCTCATGTAAACTACTCCTGTCCATATTTAACGGTGCTGCCTATAATTTCATGTTCCTGAATACAATTTAGTTTGAAGATCAGATTACATACATTAGTATAAATGGGCTTACTGGACTGTAACATTTCACTTGTTCTGCTTTGTGTTCCTTCTGAAAGACTGGAATCCTGTAACATGAGTCAAACAACGCACATTTTTATCCCAATATTAATGCTTGGATGTTAGAAAGACAATAGCAGGATCCAAAAAAGAATTTATTGACTTCATCCATATTCCTCTGTTAGCAGCTCTTTAATAAAACTCTATCAGCTCATAGCATAAACAGCTCCCCTGGATTATAGGTTCACACACTTCACCCTGTTAGTGAAGAAACACTGTAGGCAAACAGATGGCAGAGAGAGGCAACAAGATCATTAACTTATTGCCCATTAGCACAAACCCTTATTCCTCTATATGACCAAGACCAAATTAATTTCATTTTAATCCCAAAGCATTTTTCAAGTCTTTAAAAATGGTAAAGTATCTGTATGGCTTTCAGGATTTCACTGCCCAGATTTAGTTTTTGAAAAGGAACTAAAACATCTCTTTTCCCTCACCTGGTATTGTAAGACAACTTTTTTACCTTGGTAGTTGGGTGAATGTGGAGAACTAATTCAGATAATTATCTCAATTTTCTGATTCATATCAGCGGCTGTGAATAAGATTGGGGAGAATGGGCACATTAGCATCCCCTGACATATCTAGCAAGGAGAGTTCTATCATATTGTGCCTTCCAGGTATCTCTCATTACGAGACACTTGCTTCTCAGTGTAACAGAAGGTACAGTATATAAACTGGTAAATGTATTTGGTGTTTAAATTAACTGCAAATTGTTGTAAGATCACACCTATTTTAAAGAACTATTTGTCCATATTTAACACTCCCATCAGTTACTAAGAGCATGTCAATAAGTATAAAGTAAGCTTAATACTGAGATTGTTTAATTAAATACAGAGTGGACCAAAAAAATTGGAGCATTGTAAATAGTCCTGTATAAGGGCATTTTGTTTTGTAAAAAATAAATAACATGGCTGTAGTAGTAGAAATAACAACAATACAGATTCAGACTTGGTAGAGATTCAGATACTACTCTAATGTTTGCAAGTTAATAAAACAATGTCAATAAATGGTGGCAGTGTTAAAACCTTGTAGCCTGATCTTTTCAGATCTCAAACACTAAGAAAGCTTGGGTTTTGGTTACTGCCATAAGAGCATCCAAACCCCAGTGCCCCAGTATGTGGTACCAGAGAACTGTGCAGTGAACTACTGTACACTAGGAGGTGCCATACTTCAGAAGCGACATTAAAGAATCCAGTGGTTTTGTTCCTAAGAAGAAGGTTTTTACCCAGGTGTCCTGGCTAAACACCACTAGGCATACATAATCTGGCTTCCATTCATGTATATTGTCCTCTTAATTCAACAACTGACTGTGTGGTAAAGTGCTGATAAATAATGAATGCAGTGCGACACACACTGTACAGTAGGTGCTCTATTACGGGATATAATGGAATTAAAAAGCACTATGTAAATGCATGGCAGCCAATGAGTATAGGAACCAATGTCATTTGTTGTGTTTTTAATGTTTCTCAGTATATTAAGGAATTATTATCTACATTTCACGTGTCATGATAAATCAAACTATTTATCACCAATTGCAGTTCTGCTGCTCCAGCAGATCTAAAATGCATGTACTGTAGGTTATGTATCAGAAACAGGAATAATGGGTTTGCTTGTTCCTTGACATCAACAGCATCCATAACTTTACTTTAGCACACGTTGTTCAATGATACAGTGTCACTGTAAACATTAATTTATATCCATTAAAAGAGATGGAGGAGCAACTAATAATTAGATCATTCCTGGACAGGTGACCTTTATATTTAAAAGTATCGATTAGGCCAGCACAGAAGCACCACAACACATGTAACTAAGTTATCTCAATATCTTAGAGCACTGAAACAATAGCTATTAACCTTTTCTGCTATTTGTATTCATCAACAATAGTCTTGGTGGTGTACTTTAATGAAGAACAATTCCCTTTTTGTCTAACTTTCTTAAATAAAACTTAATTTCACCATAGGCAGCTTCTATAAATTTCACAGATGTTGCTCCTTTGTCCACAGAGACAAAGCCATGCAGATATATAGAGGCAGATTGTATATATTAGCTCTTTGCTTTGTATGAAATATTGTCTGTATTGTTAATAAAACAGAGTTCTCTAAATTCAGCCTCTTCTAATTATACTTCACCTTTTATTACAAGATTCGTATCTTCTCATTTTTTGTATTTCAAACTCTTTGGGTGAAAAAAAGCATTTCTAAAGCGTTTTGGGTGCTTCGTATAGCATCTTTAACACTATTGTCTCAAGGCACTTAGCACTAAAACAAGACTAAGGTAAAAACAACAGAGAAAGGTATACCCAAATTAATATAGCAAATTAAGTATAATTAAACTAATGAATAATTAGATTTACTTTGATTAACCTTTCTGCAATCTTTTACCGATAATACAGATAACAATGAGAGTTTTACAGTTGCAATTACTAAAACTAATTAATACCACTAAAAATACTAATTAATTCTAAAATATTATATAATACTAATTAATACTACTAATAATATTAATATTAATTAGCAATGATACTACTAATACTAATAATAATACTGTGAATTAAAGTATAATAGAATTCTAGTAATACAACTACAAATATTGATAAAAACATACTCTTGTCACGTCCAGGCTGGGAGTGGCTTGCTGCACTCCCACAAGTGCTCACCTTCCAATCCAGCCTGTGAGGACCATTTTGGGCCACCTGTCTGTGTGTCCCTCTCCCTTTCAATTTGTTCTCTAATTAATTACTACATTTGAGCCCCCAAACCCACTAATTCAGTGCTCTGACACTGAGATACCCAGAGTAGTACAATTCCCAGCCTATTTTAGGAACCTGTCGTGGTGAGTTCCCGATTCTTCTAATCGTTGCTTTCCTTCCAACCTCCTGATACTCCTTATTAGAAGCACTGAATTCAACTGCTATCAGCCATACCATAGCCGGCTTTCCTCTCCACCTTCTGTTCCCAAGCTACCAGTCATACTTGCTGCCCACGGTTTCCCAGTCAGTCCGCCTGCATCAACCCAAGTCTTGCGTTAAAGTTGGTCCGACTGTGGCAGTGTACTCCAGCCTATCGTGGTGTAAACATTCTTTTTGTAAACCATTTAGGACTCACCATCGGTTCGAAGCACCAGAGGGGTGGGTGGGCCTTGCACTTTGCTGTTTGTGACGGAGTTTGTCACCACACAGGTATAATTGCCCACATCTGAGGGCTCCACTTTAGCAATGTACAAGTTTCCAGTCTTCTGTGAAACAAAGCGGCGAGTATCCTGCTGCACAAATGACGGGTATTCATTGAAAATCCAGGAGTATGTCAGTTCTGCCAAAAAGAATTTAAATTATTAAAGGTTAAAACACACATTCACTTAAAAAATTGCTCTGTAAAAGAAGAAAAAAATAATTTTAGTCTCACTTAATCTGAAGTATAATTAAGAATGTTCAACTGTTATTTATATAACATATACTTTATAGATGGTAAAAACTACAATAAAAGCCATTTCAGATGAACTGTTGATTAAACATATGTTAAGCTGCATACTGTATTTTTTTTTCTAGACTGCTTCAACTAATCCAAGTTGTCAAATTCATCACAGATGCCAAAGATATGGCCACACACTGAGGTGAAAATTGCCTATTTTTTAAGCAATTAACATACAGAATCCAATTTATGCTCAGGTACTCATTACATAAAAGTAAAATTGGGAATGAGAGGAGTCAACACATACTGCAGAACTTTGTCTTCCTATTTTTTAAGTTGTATAAAACTGATTGTGCTGAAAATTATTAGTTTCTTAGTGTTATCACTGAACTCATTGTGTATCTGTCTTCAGAGCAGGTTTCACATACTGTACAGTATCCGACTGTGTATAACAGTACATGGATTGCTGTGGCTCTTACATTTGCCATTTTAAGACACATCTGTAACACCTTAACCTTCCACTTGTTTTTGGGTCCTATGTGCCAGACAACATTAATACAAAAATGATCCTGACATCAATGAGATTTGGATAAGAAACCAAATCCAGTAAGTGCTACAATAGTAATCGGTGTTATCTTTATTGAGCATTCTGATGTTTTTAATTGTGTTTTGTTAAAACAGATTCTCAAAGTGTAATTTAAACAAATCTCAGATGATTTGTAAACTTCAATGGATGACAATAACAGATTAACACAGGGCGCAATTTATAACTCAGAGCTACATGATAACACATAAGCATAGCTCAGTGATTTTTAATGATGTGCCAGTCCCATTACAGCAAGAAAATACATCAAGAAGCAACAAGATTATGCAACAAATGCCAGCTGCCGTTGCACACATGAATGAAGAGCACAATAAAGAAATCTCTGACTCTCTTTAAAAACGATGTGGCTTTTCCAAACATATTAACTGCAGTGTTAGGATTTTGAGATGCCCTAGGTAACAAATGGGATAATAAATTTCTGCAATAGTACAAAGCTTCAGAGGAACCCATTTGTCAACTGCGTACAAAAAATACTTTGCAACATATTAAGAACAAAATCTCACAGACCAGTGGATTAAGCTGCTACCTGGTCTTTATCCCAAACATAAATGCCAACAATACCTGACTGACATATTTCCATGTCAAAATCCTTCTGACCAAACAACAGACTTTTAAATACTGACCTTTAAGATGGGTAATTTGTTTTGGTTGTTGTTATTTCAGACATTTCTCCAACTGAAATACCTTTTCACTTTGCAGTTTCACAGGCCAATAAACAAACTGAGAAACTAAAATAAGAAATGTTCCCCCAAAACTCACAATACACTATCCCAAACAATTTCACTAAAACACTGAGAAATAAATCTTTGCATGCTAAAAGCAGAGGCAAATAAAATGTTTTATGATGATTTACAGTAGGCCATTGTGAAGAAGCATTGTTTACTCCACATTTATTAAATACTACTGGATTCAGTTATACGCAAGTAATCTGGGGTGGTGTAAGTGATCAATTTATATGCCTTGATAAGGTTAGATATTTACCACATATAATATATATTTACATTAAACATTAGAGATTTCTTATCATACCAAAAAATCAGCATTACATAGAGAAAAAAAAAACTCTATTCTTTAGAGTTTGCAAAACCAAGGCAAGCCAAAATACTTGGTTCTATCTTATTCTGTGCCCTACCATTACTGTGAGATCAACACTGGATGAGACAGCAAAACTACATGTCTCAGGAAACCAACAGCAACTTAGGAAACCCAGAACATCTAGTTTTGTCATAGATGGCTGCAGATGTCCACTTTAACATGATGTGTTACAACGCAGTTGGAAGTTTCTGTCAGCATTATATTGATTAACTGACATTTTCAAACTGCTTTTTAAACAGGCATGAAAAATTCTTAAACTGAACCTCTACAGACCTTCTTTTTCATTAGAAGGTTTAATTGAACAAAATGTGTTAAAATTCGAATTATACAATTTGATTCAAATTAATTTTTTTTTTTTGGTTCCCATGTCATTCCTGCTCTGCCTCTCTGGCCTCAATGTCATTTTAAGGTGCAGACCCTTGAATGTCTTTTAGTTTGTCTGAACAGATGGACATTTGCAAGATTTGGTAAATAAAGTGGATAATTCTCCAACAGTGAGTACCCACACACATTGAGGCCCTCAGTGCAGTGCACTGAGGAGTTGGTTTTGAAACCTTACTGCTCCCCCATCTTCTATAATTTATTTTATTATTATCCATTCCATGACATGGCTATTTTTAGCATTTTAACACTCTCATCTAATGACATGGTGAAGTATAAAAAGCAAAGTGGGCTGAGTGGTGCTTTCTTTTCTTGCAGATAATGGCTGTATCTTACTCTCTCTGAACTGTCAGCTTTAGTGCTTCTGAATTGTTCCCTGTTTTGGATTGACAGGTAGAGTATGTGTGCAGAAGAGAGATAGCATACCAACTCCTATAACACAGGATATGGGCACTATATATTTTTTATTAATTTACAGTTTTCTGTGTAGTATTACATTTTATACGGTATATACTATACTGTATATGGAATTATATAAGGTTATATGTAAAATATTTTTAATTTAAAATACATTACATTTATACCATAAAAATGAGCACATTACAACTTCAACTGCAATACCTTTTTTCTTCATATTTTGTACTTTATACTTGTTGTTTTGCCACAGATGTATCATTTCTTAGCTAAGATTGCAAATGTGAATATGACGGCATGGTGCACAGATGTGTCCATTTGTTTTTTTTTTCCATTACAATTTCAGTTCTTGTGCAGTTTTCACCAAGGAATCTGCCTAGACAACAGCAAAATGAGAATGGAATGCAGATCACTGCATGCTCCAAGCCTTCCAAAAAGACATCTATAACTACCAGAAGCTCTGAACAACACCCATAGTGAACAAAGAAGAAGAGAACAAGAAGTTAACTTGATTGAGTAGTGGTAAACAGCACAATCTTACATCTTGGAAGAGCAACTCAGACTGATAACTCGAAGCACCATGTTTTTCTGGTCTTCTACTGAGGACTGCAGGACTAGTGTCAGTGACAAAAAACTCTCATGGATTGATGCACTATATATAGAGGGTTTTGTGACACTATTGGAAAACAGAAATGGCAGTTGAAAGGACATGCAGGAAAACAACCGATCCACATTGGATGAAGGAAATTCTATCCCACATTCCAAGAGGAAAAATAAGAACAAAAAGGTGGTTTAAAAAAAAACATAAGACAAACTTAAGAACTCTACAGGAGCATTGTGAATCAAAGAGCCAGGAATCTGTGGAGGGAGTTTAGGGATGTTTTACCTCACAATGGATTGAAAATATGTGATAACAATGTAATATATTAATGAACTGCCCAGCATCTCTTCCGCAATGAATGCACCTGTATAAGAGCTGGAAAAATAGTTTTGATGACTTCAGCCCTATGTAAAGTGTGTATGTGTTGTTAAGTACTGTATTATTTAACTAGAGAAGAACTGTTTGCTTGTCAGAAGCTTTCTTTTTTGAAATGATGAAGAGAAAATGATATTCGGTTCCAGTGTGTAAGTCTTGGTATGGCAGCACAAAGCAATCTTTTTTTTTTCACTAGTAAGACTACTTCAAGGCAGCTCCTGGAAGCTTATATAAAAGGTGACCCAGTCTTCATCTAAAATTGCCTGCTGTTAGCTTGGAAATATTTTCCACACCAAACATAAAGAAATGGCAACTTTTACTGACAAAACATAATGCATGTAAAACTTAAACTGCAAGGGTTGCAGAACAGTTTTGAGAAAACAAAAAAGTAATATTTAAAAACCAACAAGCACACTGCAAGTGATTTGTGAAAATGTAAAAATAGTGATGAAAGTACAGGCAACTAATTCTTCAGAATAAGTGTAAAACCTGCAGCTCTGTCATACTGCCAAAGTCTTTAATGAAATAGGTACCTTATCACTATCTAAGGCTGTGTTAAAATAAAAAAATGATGGATTTTTGTCGTATCTGATACTAGAATAGATTGCACTGGAGCTTGTTATATCCCTGTCCCATAAGCAATTTGTACCCATTTGTAAAAACATGTATAAAGGATGATAGTCCAGTTTTGGGAATAACTTTGCTGACTTGCGTTGCAAAGACCTTTTGTATTAAAAACTATTTCAAACCAATCTGAAGACAGTTACCATGAATTTCTTTTAAGCTCTACTGGGAAAAGGACATGTTCCATGGAAAAAAAACAAGCAGTACATATTGCAGAACAAATGTTTTCTTCAGGCCAAATAGATTTCTAAATCTCCATTCCTTTTACTTGTTACTAAATGAAAAGATGACAAAGTAAAATCTCCGTTATGAGTTTCGTAAATTGCCTTTGCAAATGTTCACTGAGCTTCTTCACAAAGCCCCTTCAAGGCACTTGTAATTATTTTGGGAATATTTAGTACAGTATAATTGCATAAGCAGAGGCTTCACGACTAATAAGTTAAAAATGCTACACCTTCTAAATATGCCAATTAGTTTTCAGTGTTAGAACCAACAATTAAAATCTGCCTTTAGGTTAGTTAATAGTTCAGAATGTGATACATTCAACAGTGCCTCCAGAACTGCATCCAACTGCATCACCAAATAATACTGAAACACAGGAAGAAGTAGTTTGAACAACGAACCATATTCTCATGAATTACATTTTGAATTTAATTATAATTTCAACTTTCAGCAAGAATAAGGCATTTTTTTCACAACTTTGCAGTCTTTAGATATTTCTTATATTTGAACAAAGGATTCACCCAAAAAATGCCTAAAGTATTTTAAGGGTCATTCATATTATAATACCATCAGATTAATTTTAAATTACTGTAAATTGTTTAACAATTGTACGTATGTGCATCTTCAATCACAGACATACTGCAGCATAAACTGAACAAGAAGAAAACAGAATTATAGCTTATAGCCACTTTTCTTCTATGCAAGGGACTTTTTTGTTAATAAACCAAATGACTGGTTTACTGAAAAAAGAGTTATGGTGGTTGCAATTACCAACAACACACTTAACACTGGGACAGTATTCTTCAAAGAATATGAAGAATGACAAGAATATGGTCATCTGAAATTAATAATAAAAACATTAATATTTTTGGTTTTGTTTTGATACAGTTTGAACAGAATAATTAGCACCAGGAACAAAAAGGTTGCATACTGACTTCAAATTTTAATAACTTTAGATAGAGGAAGCATGTACCACCACATGCTGAGTACCTTTGGGGAGATCAATGATGTACCCAGACTAGATGAAGGTAAGTGATGAAGTATGATGGATAGCTAGTGGCAGGGCTTAACACGAAGCTCTCTTTAGAAAAAAAATTCAGCCTTGCAGTTCTTTGCAGGTGGTGTAAAAAATTTATAAGAAGCAAAAAAAAAATCCTAGCATTAATTCCAGTTTTAGATTCTATTTTAAAGCCCAAAGGGGCAGGGGAAACAGACAATGAACAGCATATTAAAAAATCAAGCCTTTATCATATCATTCAGTGGAGGCAAGATAATTTATCCCATAATAGGTTTCATCAATTTCTGCCTTGTGTGACTCTCAGAATAAAATATAACACTACCAATAAATTTTTCTCTGATGCTAATAAACACAATTTATAATCCTTAATAATGGGTATTTGCTGCAACATGCCTTGATGCATATTGAACACTTTAAATGTATCAGCAAATGGGTTATCAATGCAATACTGGAACTGTGATGAACCCTTGTACTTCTGTTCAAATAATACACATCTAAATATATTCATATGAATTTACAGTACACAGTACATACAGTATTTACCTCTCTGTTCTTTTGTGTCTTCCATATCATTTTAAAAGGGTCTAGAACATGCACTTCCATTCAAGTGAGAAAATGAAACAATGCTTCATCACTAAACACTTAAAGAGAACCATAGTCTGTAAATGCAAAGAATGGATGACGTTTCTATATTTATTTCAGAAAGTTTGTTTGTGATGCCAAAAACTGCTTTTGTGTCTTTTAAATGATGGCTGCACAGAGCACACGTCCTATATTTCCAAGCCCAAATGTGTTAATAAAATACTTTCTTAAAGATTTGTTAAAAACACACAAATTAAATTATTAGGAAATCCACATGACTCATTTTCATTAGGATATTCTACTTGTGAAGTGCTGCCACATCAGAGCTTCAGAATTGAACAACTGATTAACACAAAGTCCAGTGACAGGAAGCAGAACCCTGACATTAATGTACTGTAACATTCTTTGAAAAAAGTCAAAGTGACAGCATTTCAAATCTGAATGTTTATTAAATTCAGCACGACTGTAGGAGAATAATAGAATGCCAGATGATTATCGACGTTCCATTGTACAAAATAGTTAATATATTTTAAAATATATATCATTCCTCCTTTTGTTATTGACTAACATCTGTTTATCCTTAATTAAGCTCCTTCCAACCTTGGCACACTCTGCACGTGCTTGGCAAGAAGTACAGTATATTGTAAATAGCACACAGGGAGACTGTTACATATCATTAACCATATTTAACTGAATCTAGTGACCGTGAGACCTTTAGCCTTAAATTGAGTCTGCCAACTCTCTGAGTTCTATATGATAAGGATTTTAAGATAAACATATGATCTTGTGGAATTAGCAAATTATACCATCAGATACTATATAATTACTTGAACACTTATGAGAAACCTTGCTTAAACCATCTTTCTGACAAGAAAACTCCAAGTATGAAACCAGGAACTAGATCAAAATGAAGAAAAACTAACCTCAGTACTGAACTCCATGAGCAATAGCACTCTATTTACATAGCATTTTACTTCATTTCCCACCATGAATTCAACATTTTCCCTCTAATTAAAAGCTACAGCTAAACAGAGTGTAATTAATAAAGCTAGTGCTTCCAGGGTGTCAGAAGAACCTGACTGAGATATTTTACACTACAAGAAATAACGCTAAAAGCTTATTGACAACTGTGTGTCACAGTATAATGAAGACTTCCTAATTAGCCTACCCCCAGATATCTTCTCAATTTCTCATGGCAACCAAGTTATATCATTTAAAATGCATAAAGAGAGCACAAGATGATTACTAGGGTCATTTATCTAGTTTCATACATTTAGTTTTGTTAAGGTTCAGCACACAACCTTCATTTGAAAATGTCTAGGGAGCAAGTCTACTGCCAAAGGCCATGAACCTGCTATTTTTTACCATCACAGATACAATTCCTTGATGCAATATTTGGAAGTGTGTCAGAGTCTCATGTTTTTTGAAAGATGCTATTAAGTCCAACACATGACAGGCGCCTGGGCAATTTATGAGAGGAGCATGAACATTTGTATATCACATACAGTAACCTTCACATATTCCTTTCTCTCCTTTCATTCCTTGACCAAGGACTTTGGTTTACTTTTTTACCTCTATCACAAAGATCACTGGCCTTAATACGATATTTTCATAAGTTAATTTCTCATTCAGCACAGTACATCTCAATAGTATGAAAACAGTGCATATTAGACAAACTGACAGCAGCTGTCAATGGAGGGCATAGTGTGTATTCCCCACCAGGTACTCTGAAATGTAATACTACAGTAGATAAGTTACAGTACTAATTAGTGCACAGAAACATTCTGTAGAATCTTGAGACAAGGAATACAACTTTACTAATAAACATTAACTAATAAGGAACTTTCAAAACAACAAGGAGCTTGATTCTTAATTTTAAAGAAGTTGTGTATGATATTATAGGAGTCAGATGGCTATAAGCATCTAAAATCATGTTTTAGAATTTTATTACCCTGCATGTATGTACACATAACTATATATAATACAAATTAAAATTTAATTAGCAATTAGTAGACTTCTGTTTCAAGATAAATAGCACATTTACTTTTATTATACTGTTTTCCATGGAAGGTGCAGTTTCTCACTTTAAAGGCTTCATGTCGAACTCTGCATGAAGTGCCATGTTAATATGCAAAGGGAGTCTACAATGTTTGTGGCTTACTGTTGTTTCAAACTATATATATATTGTTAATAAGGTTACAGTTAAACATAAAATATAAAACCTCAGTTTAAATGGAGAAATGAGGCAGAATTAGTTATCACAATGTTATATTTAAATATCTATTGTATTACATGTAAAAATTGATTATACTGTATGCAAAAGATTTAAAAAATTAAACTAAACCAAATTGTTTCAAATATGTAATAGATACATCTTTATCTAATTGTTAGGTTTTTTTTTTACAATTCAAGAAAAATGTATTTAGACCAAATGTATTTTGACCAATTAGGTCACATTACTTTGATACAAATGCTGCAATGAGCATGAGAAAAAAAATATTAATTTTGAAAGTACATAGAGTATTACAGTACCTTTTTTTCAGTTTTCTGTTACATTGTTGAATACTCTATTCTGATTTTTTTTCTTAGCTCATCTGTTGCTATCTTTCATCACAGTGGTAAAAATAATTTTGTAATTTCTTAACAGAATTAACTGGCTTCATTCTAACTTTGATTACATCCTCCTAAACCTCCTCTGTTATATTTAGTTTTTGTAATTAAAACGATGTATATTTCACTCAGAATGGGCTTAAAATGTACATTGCAGAAATTTTACAAATAGGAGATGTTATAAGAAAAATTCCAATTCCATTACACAAATTGCATTATACAAGTAATGAAAACAATTCAACAAACTACATTGGTTTGTGTTCTTTAGACACAATTCAGCAGCCATGTATAAACCTAGACAATAAATGAAATGAAAGAATCAGTCATGCATCTTATCGTATGCCCTTAATTCACTTCAAACATACTTTACACAATGTGAAAAGTTGTATTTGTTTTATTGCTGAAGTCACATGATGGAATGTCAGACGTTCAGTTCTATTCAGACAGTGAAATAAACATTCAATGTGCTCATTCTCCCCCCAGCAATATATGAGTGAATATATACCACCACGTTACAGTACTGTATATTGGCACACAGAAATAACAGGCATATCTACTGTAAATGTATTTCTGGTGTTGTATACCCCGTGTGTTCAGTGTACTGTACAGTAAATGCATCTACACAAGTAAATATGTTGAAAATGCAAGTACCAAAACAAAGACCAAGAAGGGGTAATACTGATGTTTTCTTCTCATGTACAGTACAGTGTGTTTTAAGAACACAGGAAAGGGAAGAAAATGTACAAGATACTGTCTTAGAATAAGAAGCCAATGAAGCATAAAAACTGTATATTATTTTGTCTTGGTTGAGTACAAAAGTCACTTACATAATGTAAGACTTCACCAATGGATTTCTGTGACTAAATTAACTCATGTAAGATTTTAATGTGCCAAGGCATTCTGTTTCTCTATCAAAATTGGAACAAATGTACAAGGAATACATTATGTTATTAATCAAGACCACTGTGGGCGGCATTATTTCTAGCTCTTGGTGAATATTAACAACACTCACATTTTAAAATATGCATCATAATACGATTAATAATTATCCACAAGTACTACTAAACTACTATACCCGATCCATAAAGGTCACTTAATTGATGCCTAAATAATCGTAACAACTGTTTTATTTCCAAATTTATTAGCAAACTGCCAAAAAAGAAAAAAAATCTTAGCAAATCACTAAGTGAAATCGCTTAGTACTACTTCAAACCCATTTCCATTTGACTCCTCAATGTGTATCTCAATGTGACCTGTGTAATCCTTTAATCCTAACTTTGTATGTATTTAAAGTTTCTGATCAATCGCTTGTCTGCAAGAGACGAGATTGCTTTATACGTGTGCTGACTACTGCATCATCAAGGTGGTTCGCAGACTATTGATCAATTAATTCAACCTTGCAACTTACTAATTTTTCTTCTTGCCTGGTAACACTTTTTCACACATAATGTGCAATTCAAGCTCTACTATTGCTAAATTGTTAGTTATGAGCTTACTAGAATTTATATAGGAAGAGATAATTATGAGCTATAAATGCTTAGCAGATCACATTATGACAATTATGATTATCTCAGCTATCCAATTTACACAGTAAAAATAGACTTGAGTGCAGGTTACTAATTTACACTTGGAAAAAGAAAACATAATAAGAAAACAATAAGCATGCAATCACTGCTATGATGTTCTCCACCATTGTTACTGTTAGCCTTATTTTTTACCACCACTAAAAATAATAAAATAAAACAGAATTCACAATAATGCTTTCTCCATTAAGGGTTGTCAGACTTTATCATCAACAAGGTTTGTAATTTAGCTGCATTATTTCACTATTTCTCAAATGAATGCTTAGTGTGCATAAAAAAAAAAAACAGAAGAGTACAAGTACATTAAATATTGGACTGCTAGGAAAGTATTCAAAAAACATCCTCGTATTGCTTCTTTGAAATTAGCTAAAAATAAATGTTGTATACTACTTAACTGTGCAGCTGTGTCCATGAAAAATTAAGCTTATTAAATATAGCCATTCATTAGAATAAGCAATTAAAATGGCACATTAGCATTGGCAAAGTAACTCCAGGCACTTGTTCACTTGTTTTCTATCCCTGGCCTCAGAAGACTCTTCATTGTTCTCCTAGCAACCCATATTAAGGATAACAGGAAACCAGTTAGTAATAATAATTCAGTGAATATTTTATGAAAGAACTATATACAAAGGTAATTCACACAGCACAAAATATACATATTGACTTCAGCCAAATGTACTGTATTTAAAAATATTAACTCCATGAGATGACATCAGCAAATGTATTATCTCTAGGTCTGTTGGTCTTCTTGGTGAGGAAAAGTAACATGACTGCATTATGCATTATCCAACACCATTGGGGTCCCTCTCATCAACTCGACTAAACAAAGTCAATCCAGACAGTCTGATGGATGAAGTAATGCAGGCTGTTTCTCAGACTATCAAAGATTGCTTTTGCCAAGACCTGGTCTCACACTGCTCTGAGTTCTCACCCCTTTACCTTGCATACAACAGCCTTGGGCTTGGGACTGTGCTGTTTCAGGAGTTTGGGGTCTGGAAGCACGTGGTGCACTTTTTTAGCTATAAACTCTTATACCGGGAGATAAAGAAGGAATGCTGGTACTCCAAATTAAGGTGCAGTACAGGCCTGGGTTTTAAAATGTTAACACTGACTTCCTGACCAGTGTTTGCTCAGAACAAAGACAAATGGACGTGGCAGTAACTGTTCTGTCTCTATCAATTTAAACCTCTTTCTTTCCTCTATAGTCAGAAGAGTCCACAACCTGAAAAAAGATTGCATTGTGAAGCAAGGCTGAAGATGAGTCATTTCTTTCTTTTTTATTAAACAGGACAACTTTGGAGCGCTGGAGTGGTAGCTGCTTTTGGTGACACCATCTTTGACAAGTTATTGTCTCGATGAGTAACCATTCACAGTGCCATGCCACGGTAATTAACCACTGAACACAATCGCATTCTAAAAAGACTGTTGCACTGTAGGCATAATTCGTGGAACTATGGTGCAGAAAAGTACAACAGGCCAATGATTCACAACTCAGCTCAAAATTGGAGGCAAATTGTCTTTCCTGCTACTGTGCCTGTAAATCTGTCATTTTGTAACCTGTTTTTGCTGACATAGTGAATAACTGTGTAACAATAAAACAATAAAACACACATTATACAGAACAGTTAAATAAAAAAAAATACATGAGAGCCATTCAAAATGTATGCTTATCTATGCATCTGAAAAATTATCACTGAATGAAGTGTTGTGATCATGGAGCGTAAAATCCTGGTAAGCTGGAAAACAGTAAATTTATACAAATGCACCTGTAAGAAAAACAATGCAATACCCACCTGAATTGCAGAGTTACAAACAACCTGTGGATGTTGCACCTCAAGCAACTTTTGTTTTTTAATTTAGCAGATGATGCAATACTCACACAGCAAAAAAAACTATCTTAACTCATACTTTCATCATAAGGCGCCAAGATGAGGAGGTTTGATTATTCACTGAATACAGAGGTCTCTCTTTCCTTGACAAGTGCTTTCTGATTCCACACAACTGCCAAAGCAAAAATGATGGATGTTCTCTCTCCCTCACTTTACAGCTTCTACATTATATACAGCTCAATCTGCCTATTTCAGTGTGCTCCGTGTGAGTGTGTCAGCAAGGGAGGCTTTTTGCCAGATGTCTTCTATGCATTATCTGTCCCAAGGCAGACACTTTGGCAGTCACAATCTAAAACAGAAGCTTGAGGGTATGCAAAGAGTAAGGGTCTTCAAAGTAGCAGTCCATCAGTAATAGCTAGAACCATATTCTAGCCATATGAACCATAAGGTAATGAATACACATATGCTGCAACTTCATTTAATAATGGACTCCCCATGTGCATGCAGAGCACCAGTTTAAGAAGTGAAATCACCCACTAAGCTTGAAATTTCAAATCACTCATAGACAGCTACTCACCATAGGTAACAAATTCTATGTTCTTGAGGATGCTAATGAGAAAGATCTCAAAATAAACCATCAACAATCATGTAATTTCTTTAAATTGGAGCTCATTGGGCTGACTCTTTTTAGTTCCAGATGAATTTTGTTTTTGTTTTTTACCTTGTGATTATGAGATCAGCCCTAGTTCATCTGCTATTGACTATTTTTTACATTTTAAATGTTTACAAAAAAAAACATCTTAAATATATTAACCAATAGTTCAAACAGAACCCTAAAAGGTCCAGAAAAATGAATTAAAAAATACATTTTATTCCAGTATGAGAAAAATGTGGCAAGATCAAAATGATCAACAAAATGAGTATCAAAATGCATACAGTTTATGTGTTTTGAGACATCTGATGGGTTAGAAAATAATTAAATCAGAAAACCAGTGGTGTAACCTATATAAACAAAGAGTAAAGAAACAATTAAGAAAATTAACTTCCCGGGGAGCATGAAAATCTTATGGTTCAGTGAAAGAAAAGCTATATTTTAAATGTGCTATATTTTACTGTTAAATTTAATCATTACCTGATTTCTGCATTTCCTGAGTCAAATACAGTCACGTTTTTAAAATCCACTTCAAATACATCTAAAGATACCATGGAGTACAGACAAACTCTATCTGCTAGAATAACTGGCACTTTGTTGTCATGATCCTTTATATTTGTAGTTTCATTACAATCTACAGATATAGTACATGATCAGATGTTTCAACCAAAAAACTCCTTTCTCAGATGACTTGCTGGAGGAATTGCCCTGCCATTTAGTACATGGAATGCATACTGTGTATCTTGGGATGGCTGAGTTTTTTCTGGGGAATTGTTGTGCAAACTAATGCCTCTGTCAGATCATATGTTTCAGTGCCACGGCACTGCCAGATTTCTTTTCCCTTGCATTTTTCAAAGGGCACTCACTCTCATCAATAAACTCCTATTTTGTTTCTAATTGTATAATATATCACAGTTTTATGCAAATTGACTACTGCTGGGTTTAGAGTGCCTACAGTATATCTCAAAGTTGATGAGTAAACTTCAGGATTGGAGCCCAGAAAATCATGTGGTCAAGAAAAACTCCAGGCTCTACTTATTGGACATAAACTGTCCCTTGTCCCAGTAAACTGCTGCTTCAAAAAGTCTTGTCTAATCATGATGTATTAGGTGACACTAATGTCTTCATTCACTTAGAAAGTGCCTTTGTAAGTGCCCTCTATATGTTTGAGTTTTATAGGGATAACTAGAGCTGTCTGTGGACCTTTGGCTTTTTAACAGCAAGCTAAGTAGTACTTTAACCAGGCCTTTAACCCCATCAAAGCAAGAGCATGTTCAGGAATTAAATCAGATATTTAAGACTACCTTATTCTGAGCCAGACCTACCCCAGTTTCAAAAATGTAGAGGGGACAAATCATAGATTATCGAACATAGAAGTCCACTTTAGTTTAGTTTCATAATTATTATTATAGTTCTTGTCCATCTCAATATTGTTTTGTTTTAACCTTAATGCAAGTAACCCAACGACAGTATTCAACATCTTGTCCCATCTATTATGAATTCTGCTCTAATGCTGGTGAGCATTTTAAATGAACTTTTTAGTGTGGCCACATGTCTAGTCCTAATTTTCAGTAAGTTATATTTTTTGTGTAATTTCCATTGCAAATTTGTAGTTTCTAGCAGAGAAATCTGCTTCTTGCATTTTTGTTTTGATCAGAATTAAAAACAGTACAATTACTCCTAATTAAGAATTTAGTAACCTCTCATAAAAAATAAGAGTTGATTTCAGAACTGTTAATCTCTAACAATGTTTTAAATCCCTCAAAGGCAGGATTTAAGCAGGCCACATTCTGAAGAAATAAATACTTAATTCCAGCATTTAAAGTAAATTTTTCCTGGAACTACTTTAATTGAGAACATGATTGGGGCATTCAGAATTAAGCAATATAAAAATATATGTGGAAATACTGCATGAGGGTTGGAGAAACAAAAATAGTCAATCTGAGCACCCACTTTGTCCACGTGAAAAAAAGCCAAAAACGAAATACATTTTTATCTTGTGTAAGGGCTTGAAAATATTTAAAACATGGAGAAGGGAGAGAGACATTTATGGTGAAGAGGTGTCCATTGCTGATATGAAAATCAAATAAAAGTTTCCTTCCGTAGCAACTGCAGAGTTAGGGATTTCTGTGTTACAGAGTCCAGAGACTGGATTAAAAAACATTAAGTACATAAACCAATAATAAACATGACCTAATACTGTTACGCAATATTATCACTTGGCAGAAATGATCTTCAGCATCACTGCTTAAACCCCTGATAGTAATATTAGTCTATGAATTGCTGCAAGAAACTCGTCTGTTTTATTTAGAATGTAAGCATGAGCAAAGGCTTTATAGTGTTTATTCTGAAATCTATGAAGACCAGAAAACTTGAGATGGCTTTCCTGAAATAAAGCTATTTGAATATTCTTATGGTGTAAATCTTTTTAACAATTAGCTCTTTTGATGAGTGAATTCAAACTGTATGCAGATACTGTATAACATTACAAGTAAACATTTAACTAATTCACTGCCTATAAGATGGAGTGTCACTTAAAGTCTGAGAGGATCAATATTGCCTTTGGTGACTTTTGTTGATTAAAAACAGCCAAAGATTTGATCCTATCAAAAAATATTCAGATTTCTGCTCATACATTGGATTATAATATTGGAATTAATTACTTAATGCTCAAAATTGGCCATTGAATGCTGTGTGTTGTCTTATGAAGGGATATACTGTATTATGATGTTATGCATCCGAAAATGAGAGATGTAGTCATTCAGTGAGAAATCATTAGAGAAAGAAAATTCAGCAGTGAGCAAAGATAAGTGTCATGTTAAAACAATACAGAAATAGTGATGAGGATTTTGAGGGATTTGTATTTTTATTGCAAAGCTTTCTATGTTTCCTTTAAAAGGGAACTCAGACAGGTTATTAAAGTAACAAAATAAATTATTGGCAGTATCACCAAATTTTACAAATTTGAAATTAAGCACAAAATCATGAACTTTATGAAAGTACTGTAAGTCACCATGTTGCTGCAAACCCCTGGACTCAATTTTCAGGGAAATTGCAATGTGAAGTCAGTCTTGTAATAACTTATGTAATGCGAAATGGACTCAACAATGCTGATTCTTTCTAATCCCGAAATATAGAAATAGTATTGAAATTCCCCTTTTAGAAGTAATAACAATGACTTTAAAGTGTGCATGCAACTAAACATGGCATTTATTAGAAATCAAGAGAACATCTAATAAATATATTTAAATATGCGAGTATTGCATTACTTATGTATTATGTAAAGAGTTAGCGTATGTGCATTGTTTTGACAGAAGTCAGGAGAGGACAAGAGCAGCTTTTTAAATGTCAGATGCATTTTAGAATGTTAGCAGCCATTTTGCTTGGACAGGCTTGAAGCACAGTGTTCCAAACCAGTGGTGAAGTGAAAGCTAAAGAGACATACAAATCACAGCAGTGAAGGACAACCCTTTTCCTGTGAGTTGCAGATATGATATACTGTATATTAATATAACATATAATATACAGTATAATACAAAACAAAAGCAGAAGAATCACAAAATTTGGAAAGTAACACAGAAGAGGCTACTTACAATATAAGAAAATCTTCAGTGTTCATGTTGACACATTATTTAAATTATTCTAACCACTTCTTCCTCTTCAGGGTCACAGGGAAGCTGAAGCCTATCCCAGCAAGCAACAGGCGCAAGAAAGGGTAAACTCTAGACAGGATGTCAGTCCATCCCCAGGCACAGACATGTGCACACTCACACCAAGGAATAAAATAAATAAAAGGCTTGAGGGAATGTCTTACATTGATAGGCTCTAGGAACTGAAGCTTTTTAGTCTTGAACAGAGATGATTATGAGGAGACCTAATACAAGTGTTTAAAATCCCCAAAGGCACTGGAAAACCCAACCCAGCAGAATTCTTCAGAATGAAAAGTGAAACACAAGCCAGCGGTTACACATCCAAACTAGTTGAGCATGCATTTGAACCGGGAACTGGTGACACTCTCTTACCCAAAGGATTGCAATAGTATGGAACAAGTTACAAAGCCATGTTGTTGAAGCCAGTACCATGGCTTCTTTCAAGTCATGGTTGGATGAGGTTCTTGGATGAATTGGCCAAATGACCTCCTTTTGTTTGAAATATTAGGTTTTAAGAGAAAGAAGTAAGCAGGACTGCATGCCCATCATACTGAGGGGCCTGCAGTTAATTTTCTGGTTGCCTGTAAGATGCACTGAAGGTCGTGCACCAATGGACCAGCCCCCACTCTGTACCAGAAAAGCCACAAATCCAATGTACCCTCATGACATAAACTGACCAGGAGATAACCAGGGAGGATAATGATTTTCCTGGAACTTTTTTGTAAAAATCTAATCAGATCATCTACTTCAATAACCTCCAGCAGGCCTTGAAAGGTAGCTTCTATCCTCCAGTTGCTCCAATGGCCAGATGGGATTTTAGTTGTAGTAGTGGAGCAGTTAGTTCTGGGACTGTCAACTTCATTTTAAGCCACAAGAGGGTGGCATAGAGACATTCCAGTGGGAGAGACAAAGTGCATTAGCATAAGATGATATTTTGAAACAAATGCAGTTGTCTTTCATCAGGTTCTTCTATTAATAGGTTTAGCAACTACAGGTTGGCTAGTAATTTGGTGAGAATAGACCAGTTAAATCCCATGGTGACACATTCTTGAGCACTTTTAGTCTAGGTTTTTGGTAAGACCAAGTTGGTTTAGGACAGTTTTAAAGTTGGCAGATAAATCGGTAACAGATTAGGCTGCCACAAGTAATCTTACTCTCCAAAGGGCCAGCTGAACATTCTACACAGTTGTCTGTGAAGGGAAAGGACTAAGGAAGAAACTGGAAAGCGAAATAGGTTATAGACCATAGAAGTGTTGGGAATGTCATTACACCAGGATTGGTATGGCCTCATCATATTTCCCTCTGAAAAAAAAAGTTTGTGTAGATTCTCTGATACCACACTACCAGTTGAGGGGAACCTGTCAGACTTCGGTTACCTACTTCTCTGACACTACAATATTGTTTCAATGCTAGTGTTGCTTACTTTGTTTGTCAACTGATGGGAGAGCAGCAGGAGTCTGTCCTCCCAACAACTGAAGGTGAGGCTAGATGGTGCCCTGAGTGGCATGGACAGCTTTAATGTCAGCAAAGATTTCAGATTTCAGAGGCGATCCACAATAAAATATTGCTGCAGTGAAGATGTGCATCAGAGACCCATGGTAGTAGCCCCATTGAGAAATCAAGGGGATTAACCATGTCTGTGATTTCCATCTGTGTGGTAATAAGCAGATTCCTGTCTTCCTTAATGCTACAAAAACTACCCTAAACCAAAAGTAAACTATTTGGAAAAACAAAGTGTAAGCTGAGTGTAAAAGTATCCTATTTCTATCATATGCTGCCATGTTGGTCAAGAGCCATTGGAGGCCCCACATGTATAGAAAATGTATACTGTAGATCACTTGCATTCTTATGCATATAAGAAACTTTAAAAAGGATGTGTGCTTTTTAATTGTCTACTGTTATCTTTGTGTGTATTTATATAACACTCCCACCACATACTGTATTGAACAAATAATGCCTAAGCCACTGTATTTCCTAGCAACTGCCTGGAAGTCTAAAATGAAAATGTATTTTTTTCTTTCCTCTGTGAAAATGAAAATGTAGTTCTTTCTTCCTACCTCATTACTCTGCATCTAGAATCTGATGTGATAAAACTAACAGGATATACAAAGGCTCCATGCTGTTACAAACATCTGACACATTAAGGAGTCACTGCGGTGAACGGTAACAGCCCCATGAAAAGCAACTTTTACTAAATTGCTGCATGAGAATAGTAAATTGTCACCGAACAAGTTCTGCTACAAAATAACTGCAATAATTCATTCCACAACTGGTGTACTGCAAAAGTGCAGTAGGACAGTTACTGCTGTGGAAAAATTCAGACATTTATCAGAACAGGGACATAATTACTTCTCATATGTTTCAAGGTTCCTTGACAGGTAAACTAGAGTTTGTTTTTCAGGTTGTCTTCTTCATCTTTTCCCCATCCAAATGTAATGGGTACCACACCTATAAACATGTTACTTAACCTTTGGGAGAAGGAAGGATAAATTAGATGACGGTTGTGAATTTGGTGTATTCATCTTAGGAACTCTCTGGCATTTTTTTTTAAATGACAGGACAAAAGCGAGTAAATGTCGAATTTCATATTGATATAATCCACCAAAATCGTAAACAGTGGCTCCAAGCTTGTCCTTGTAATGTTTACTTTCACAAGTACAGCCACATTTAGAAAATCCATTTCTACACAGTTACCTCCATGACTGATTTAAAACAAACAAACTTGGTACAAAATACTACAAAATAAAAACAATAAGAAACAATATGATTCCCCCTTTCCCAAATAAAAACAATAAGAAACAATATGATTCCCCCTTTCCCAAATACCCTACTTTCAGTCTGGCTGTACTGAAGAATGTAACTTAAAGACTTCACTTTGTCTGTTTGATCCTGTGCTTTTACCAGTCTTAAAGGGACCACAAGATCCCATACACAACTGGCAATTATAAGGGCTTGCAAGGGGTGGTGTGGGATTATGACACACAAAACACAAAAACTGGATTTTCTAAGCTAATTAATCCTTAAAAGTCACATAGATCCATATGGTATTACTTGGCGTACTGATCAAAAAAGCATTTAAATGACTTGTGTAAGATTTGAATTAAAATTTCAACTATTCACGATTTACCAAAGTAAAGAAAATGACAAGGGAGCTTTTTGAATGTATGAAATGTGCTTCTGGTGACAAATGAAAAATCTGCATTGGACATGTAGCCCACTAAGCTTGTGGGTAAAAAAAAATTACACAAGGGTAAGAGACACAGATTGTGTTACAGCCCATTTTGATTGCTAATTTCCCCTTGCAACTGTAAGCCTACTTTATTTTCCACCACAGGGAAATTAAATGAATATATTACATCTGTGAAAAGGTTATAGAGTGACATGCGGTAACATGGGTGTTTAACAGCTTCCTAAAATAAATGTAGTCATCACTCGTGATTATGTGCCAAGAGAAAACATCATCAGCTAAGTGACAAGACAGGACTGAAATTGTTTCAGCTGACATTTGGTACTGTGTTACTATTGTCCCTATAGGACCATGTGGCTATAACAAAAAGACAATCTTTTTTGTCTTTTGAGAAGGTTTTTTAAGATCTGGTAGATGAAGGCAGTGAGTTCACCTGTTTTATTTATTTTGAAAATATTTGCAATATCTTTTTGTATCGCCATTAGTTTATATTTCTCTGAATTTATTATCCTTTACCATATTTTATCATTCATATAAAAACAAATTCTTTTTTTTAAATACTGTGAATTGCAAAAAGTCTTACAAAAGCAACAAACATTGCTTCAGGTGTTATCTTCAAGACTGAAAGTTTAACAAGATTTAACCCAAGTTAGTTAAAAACCACCTGGCACAATCTACTGTATAAAATTAGCATTTCAGAGAGAAACAAATACCACATTGTCTTTGTGTAAAAAAGAAACAATATGTTTAAAACTAGTCTATTAAACTGCATATTTAGATAGAAGGTTAAGACATACTTAAAAAAAGCAAGATAGAATTGTCTTCTACATTTTGCAAAGCTATAGTGGTGAGACTATGGAACATTTCAGCCATCACTAATTTTTTTCGCAACATATTATTACTACTTTAAAATTTTTCCCCAGACATACCTCTACTCATTTTTAAAACCAGATAATCATGAAATTTAAGAAGAGACTAAGAAAAGAATCAAGGTGTATGAAATGTAGGCTGGTTCACCTGAATTATTTTTAGAACATGAAGTATGAACTTCACTAACACAAAATTATGTTACCTTGTAATTCTGTAAAAAGTATAGAAAGCATGTAAAGATGTGTATGAATTATGAAAATTCTGTTAATTTTACAATATTTCATTCCAGTAGAGCTGTCACGCCCGACATCCCTCCCTAGAGGGCACTACTGCTCCCATTATTGTTCGTGTGATTAAGCTCTCCAGGTGTACCCTTTTAGTGTTATAATTTAAAGACCAGCTCCTCGGGGAGAAGATGTCGCGAGGCCCGCCTAGCACCAGGAAACCCTACGTCCGTCTCCTGAGGGCATAGGCCTCATCCCCGACACCTCCCGCTTCCTGAGCCCGGGGTCTGGAGGATCTCGCCCCGTCACCCTTGGACCTCCATGTTTCGTTTGTCCGTGTGCTCCCCCCTCCCGGGGATTTTAACTTTGTCGCGTCCCAGGATGGATTTCTAGTTGATGGACTCTCAGACTGTGCTTTGGCCTGCCCTTGGACCCGTTTGGATTTGGATGCCGTTTTGTCTTCCCCGTACACTGTCTCACGGACTGTCACTATTATATATTTGTGCACTATTAAACCCCTGTGTGTTCCTTTTTACCACACCTCCTGTTTTCTCCAGCTCTTACCGCATCGCATAGGGTCTTCTACAAGATCTGACACGGATTTCGTTCGTGACAAGAGCACACAGCAAAATAGGACTTTTTCACCTCTCCATAATATTGCAAAAGCCAGAGAGTCAGATATTCATATATCTGACTCTGACAGATATATGAATATTATTTTCTCCTCTCTATACTCCATAAAATAAAGTTCCAGAGCACTCTTTAGAAGCAGGTGGGGAGGAGTAAGTTTAGGAGGAAGCAAGGAGCTTAGCCTCCTTAAGTGGAGCTTTTCTTGTGCAGGGAGATAAGCTTTTCCATCGAAAGCTGCTCATAAGTAAGTAAAAGCACTGTGCGTGACAAATTTTCTCACTGTGTGTTCTTTCTTTTTCCTGGCACTTCCATAAACTGTGTATTATATAAATTCTAAAATTCATGGAAATAGCTGTCTGAAAACCATTGTATTGCCTTATCCAGGGCCTGCTAAAATGTACACCTTAAAAACTGCATTGAGGGAAAACAAAAAAAAATGATACTTCTTCTGCACTGTGTACACACACAGAACAAAAAGTGAAGTGTTTGTGGAGGCAAAAGCCACAGAAATTCTATAATCAAGTAAAGGATATAGAATCTTATTTGAAACCATCGTACAAACATACAGTACAGTATGTCTGTGCCTAATGTATTTAATTTATTAAACAAATCACACTGACAATAGTTAGGTAGAAGAGAAATGAATGAACAGCCCCAGAATGGAATTATTAAGGGGACACCATGTATTAGAACAATGACTACATGTCTGTGAGTGTGCATAATGTGAAACAAAATTGTTGTTTGTAATATCCCAAAAACAACCTAACGGAGCCTGTGAGTAACAAGGAGGCAGGTTATAAGGACACACAAAGACATCCTCAAGGGGCAGATTAGGACAATTCATGCATGGTGACAGGCAGAGAACTTTGCAGCCAAGCAACCTCCACAATAGTACAGAAAGATAAATTACAGTTACAAGACGATTGGGACAAAAAAGTGCATAAAACCCCATGAGTGAGAAACTGTAAGAGGAGGAAAAACATGCTGAAACCTCCCAGCATTACCCTCCTTTCAACTGCAAAAACGTTTTTTAAAATCAAAAGCGCAGGATAAAAATGTAGTTCCTCCTAAAGCTGTGTAAAATACTTCATAAAACTACATGTCTGGAGAAGCAGCAGGCTCGGATTACCACGTATCAGCAGAGGGCAGGAGGGTAAAGCTCTCCTGCTTTTCGTCTCTGTGTGGGATCATGGGCTTCTGTACTCATCATGCTTACACACATTGAAACGCATGGAAAAAAAACTTTAATTCTCATTGTCAGGGAAAATACGCAAGATGGAATTCTAATCCTTGGCCAATTCATCTAGCCTATAGTATATAGTGTACTGCACTCTTACAGCTGACAGTCAAGATCAATTTGGGGTCTGAAAAATCTCCTACCTCCAGAATGGGCTGGTGGTCCACACAGCAGCACTACACCTTGACCTTCACGAACTGAAACAGTACTTCTGGTCTGCAGCTTGAAGGGTTCCAAGTCTATATGGAAAAACAACACCATGGTTTAAAAAGAAACAATTCCTTATGTACTCCTCAGTCAAATGACAGGTAAAAGTAATTACACGTCTTGAATTTTATTTTATGAACTGCATCATGCGAAAAGCCCTAAAGGAATGCTGAGTTTTAAGAAGCAAAATTCATGTTCATATCTGTTTGAAAATTCATACAAGATTTAACAAAGCAATGTTTTTAAGAACATAAAGGTAACAAATAAGAGAAGGCCATTCAGGTTTTCTAGCTTTTGGTTGCTAGCTTCTTAAAAAAATCTACAGGAGGTACTCGTATCACCTTCAATATGGAACAGTTTTTCCAGAAGCACTAGCTGTTTCATGAAAGCAAAGTCTTTTTCGCATTTACAAATGTATTTCTACTTCCTTTCCATTTGAGTCCTATGGGTTCATGTTTTAGTAAAGAAACCTATTGTGTTGACTTGGTGGAGTTGGTGCTTTTGAGGATTTGCAATGAATTCGCAGAATCAACACTCCTCATACTCTTCTCTGTTCAAGACTCTATTAGGTCAGTTTTAAAAACTTATGTAAGCTCAAGAATGTATCAGATTTCTCTTCTCTGGACTGATTCCACAGCAGTATTATTTTAAATCAGAATTTATATGTGCATAGAGCAATTTTAATATAACAACACCTTGATTTAAATAGTACAGTATTTATGCAACATTACCTTATTTGTGTGCATGTGTGTGCCCATAAAAATTAAGTATACCACTTTTTGGACATTGATTAAATGTTTTCGTGTCATTTTCATAAATTGAGCATTTACGACTATCTGTGATACAATGAAGTGAGTGTTGCATAGGCACTAACTCACCTTCTTAGTGGGAAAGTAGATTAAAAATTATGATGGGCTAAACAATATGCTGATATGCAATAAATGTCTTTGTGAAATTGTGATGGTCTAGGCAGGAATGTCCAGATGCTACAGAAGATGACACAACACAGCACTACTGTACAGCACATTGATCAAGTCCTGGAATCACACCTTTCCCTCCTGTGGGCTTATCCTGACATGACAACATTCCAGCAGGACAACTAATGTTCTCATACTGCAAATGTAACAATGGTTACCCTCCAAGACGAGAATCTGAGGTATGCCATGAATGCTGTACTGTACTTGCTAGACTAAAGTCCCACAGACATTCTGTAGGATGTGTTGGCATGAGATGTAGCATCTAGGAAGAGGCACAAGTTTGTGCAAGCTCTAGAGGGGATGAGAGAATCCCACAAGACAGTGCGTGTATTCTAGTGAAATTGGTTGCAAATGTTCAGTTTACTTTGATCATCACACAGCCTACTAGGCTGTGACTGCGGGTCCCCATTGATTGACATGGTTGATGGCAAATGTTAATCATTATAATGCATTTAGCCATGTCATATTAGTTAAAAAAATGTCAGTGCAACTGCTACAAAAACATTGTTTTACAGTTACCATTGTGTAAGTTTTGAGGTCATAAATGATGGATTTATTTGGATGCTCAGTATATATCTGAACATTGTTTGCTTTTTTCAATGCTACTCCACATTTTCTAGAAAATGTAAATGGTGTGTCAACATAAACATCTAACTCTTCTTCATAAGTAACTTCATAAGAGGTGTTTCCTATCTAAAATGTATAATTTACCTTTTACAATGTGCATGTAACATTATAACATTTGCCTTCATTAAATGTTATCTGCCAGGTGTTTGCCCAGTCTCGAATTCTTCTGTTATCTTGTTGAATTGCCTTTGCTTTTGTTTTACAGTGTTCATTAATATTCATATTATAAGCAAGCTTGATTATTTTCCTAAAAATAGCAGAAGGAAGATCACCGATATATTCAAGAGCAGCAGTGGTCCTAATGTAGATTTATCTTTTTTATTTTCAAAACACAGATTTCTGGACTAATTACATCACACCACTTTGAGCATTCAGCATATGGTTATTTTGTACATACTGTATTAACCAGTTCATAAATTGAAATTTTATCTTTAATGAGAAACTTTATGAAAAACTTTCTGAAAATCTAAATACATGTACACTATATGTTAAATTGTTTGTATCCATTACTATTGTTCAAACAAATGTAACAAATTAGTTAAGCAAGACCTTCATTTTCTTAATTCATGTTGACTACTCCATATAATTCTTCAATTTACTGCGAAATATCATCTCAATAACTTTAACCACTGTGAGCTGCCTCAGTGACAACAGACCAGTAGCCTTGACATCAGCTATTATGAAGGTTGTTTGAGTGACTCATAGTCAATTTTTTAACATGCACTTGGACCCATAGCAGCTTGCCTACAGAGCAAACAGATCCAGATACGACCTCAGGAAAGCCATCAAAAGAGCTAAATACAACTACAGGGTAAAACTAGAGTCATATTATCACGGCTGCAACACACGGACCATGTGGAGTGGTACAGTATATGCACCATTACAGACTACAAAACGCAACCCAGCTATATCGCACAACAGTCTGCCTCTCTTTCTGATGAGCTAAATTCATTCTATGCTCGATTTGAGGTCAGCAATGCAGATCCAGTCAGGAAGATTCCAGAAATCCAAGACGGAAACCCACTGATCATATCCAGAGAAGATGTGTGTAAAGTTTTTAAAAAGACCAATCCACGCAAGGCTCCTGGCCTGGCCGCGTTCTGAAGGCATGTGCAGACCAGCTGGCAGATGTCTTCTCGGACATATTCAATCTCTCCCTAGCTCAGTCTATAGTTCCTTCCTGCTTTAAGAAAACCACCATTGTCCCTGTTCCTAAAAAATCCAGAGTCAGCTGCCTAAATGACTACCGCCCTGTTGCAATCACATCAGTTATCATGAAGTGCTTCGAGCGGTTGGTCAAAGCATACATCACCTCCTCACTGCCTGACACCCTAGACCCACTGCAATTTGCATACCGCCAGAATAGGTCAACAGAAGATGCTATTGCCACTGCCCTCCATACTGCCCTCTCACACCTGGATAAGAAAGATCCAGGACCTGGGACTGAACACCTCCCTCTGTAATTGGATCCTGGACTTCTTGACAGAACGTCCGCAGGTGGTGAAGGTGGGCACCAACATATCCTCTACCCTGACTCTGGAGCCCCCCAAGGCTGCGTGCTTAGTCCTGTTCTCTACTTCTTATTTACCCATGACTGTGTCACCAGGCATAACTCAAACTCCATCATCAAGTTTGTGGACGATACAACAGTCATTGGCCTGATCACAGATGGTGAGGAGTCTGCATACAGGGAGGAGGTTGAAAGCCTGGCAGTATGGTGCCAGGAGAACAACCTCTCTCTGAACATCAGTAAGACTAAGGAGATGATTGTGGACTATAGGAAACATCAGGGTGGAGACCACACACCTATTCACATCAATGGAACTGCAGTGGAGAGGGTCAGCAGCTTTAAGTTCCTGGGAGTTAACATCTCAGAGGATTTAACCTGGACCCACCACACCAACACCGTGGTCAAGACAGCATGGCAGCGTCTGATCTTTCTCCGCAGGCTAAAGAAGTTCAGGATGCCATCACCATCATACCCAGGCCAACTTCTACAGGTGCACTATTGAGAGCATCCTGACTGGTTGCATCACTGCCTAGTATGGGAGCTGCTCCGCACGGGATCGCAAAGTATTGCAGAGGGTGGTGAAGTCAGCGCAGCTTTTCAACTGTCTGGTAAACGGTACCAAAGCATTCGGTCCAGGTCCAACAGACTACGGAACAGCTTTTACCTCCAGGCAATAAGACTGCTAAATAGCCAACCTGTAGCTCCTTAGCAAATCACCTGTAATGGCTACATGGACACACAATTCTCACTATATTCAGCATAACTGCACTACATGTATATATTGCATACACCATGGACACATAACAGCTCTACTCACATTGAGTTTTATTCAATTTCAAAAATGTAACCTCAATTTTGTGATTTTTGTGTTTTGGTGAATTTTTGTGATTTTTGTGATTCTTGTAATTTTTGTGAGCTCGCAGAAAAAGACATTTCATTGCCAGCAACTACTGCTGCACGCCGTATTGTTGTGCATTTGATAAATAAACTTTGATTTGATTTTGATTTGATTTGAACAGGTCAGTGGACAATGCAGTCTTCCTGAGACTCTATGATTTATTTCAACATCTAGAATCAGCCAGCATGTATGTGTAGCGGCGAGGCTTAATAATAAGGCAGAATTAAGTGTTTCTGAGCTTTCCCAAATTAGGCCTCATTTCTCTGTTCATCTCTGTGGTGCAGCCACAGAGAAACCATTCATGCAAGGTGATTTAAGGTCCAAGGACAGCTCCCAAAGGGGGATGCACTTAGCTAAGCCTGGCTATCATGATCAATGGTCATCCATTGGTGCCTATCTGTCTAGGGAGTGCGAGTTGGACATCTGGACTGCATTACTAAGTGTCAGGACTAAGTGACTCATATCTCACCTTGATCAACCAATCAGGGACTGGTAGGGCCGAGTAACCCACGTGGGACTCTGATGCCCATGGAACTTTCCGCCAATCAATGAGCTGAAGTTCCTCCAGGTAAAAACAGGCAACACAGAGAGCCTGAGAGTTTTCAGATTCAGATTCAGATTCAACAATTCTAAAGGGAATTCAAAGGAGAATCCCAAGGGCAGGACATTCTCGCAGCGCGCCTCCTGACCATCCAGGGACTCAGCCCGGACAACCACGGAACGGCCAGTGTGTCCGAGTGCCAGAACTTTCCTTTGTTCTAAGAGTCTAGAGTGGAGGTTGCCAGAGAGTAACCAGCAGCAGGCCTCGTGAACAGGTCAGAACTGTGGACAGCTGAATCACTATTCAGAACAATCTCTTCATCAGGAACGAACCGGTCCTCTTCCTGACTTGCTGGGACCCACAGTCATCTTTTCTCCTGTGCACAAACTTTGCTAGTTAAAGCCAACAGTGAGCATCAGCAGCGCACCGTCGCAAGCCGCACAGCACAGCCTGGCACGGAGCCAGAGAGCGCGGATTGGACAGCAACAGCCTGCAACTGTTTCTTTGTGCCCGCAGGAGATCTGAATCCCCAAAAATTGGATGAGTATTCAACTTCAATGCATTACAGCTCGAGAATTCAATTGTTATCCCAACCAGTTGATATCAATTTAATTCCTAAGAGTTATGTACTTGTTTGAGTATCTAATGTAGAAGTTGTAGCCAAGTTCACTTTACGAAACGGTCTTAATGAATGATATACTGAACGTATGTCCTCTTGATATGTGTAACACTTTGTAACTGACCGAATATACCTTTTGTATTCTGATAACCCTCTCGATAAGATCTGTTAGGTTTATATGCATATTCTATGTATTAATAAATGTATCCTCGTGTATTAGTACCTGTGTGTGCGCGTTGTTTGAGTTATGTCGCATGGTTGGATTCTAAAGCCATCAAAAGAATCAACTTTGTGATTTACTGCTACAATTAATAATTGTCTCAGTAAATGCCCAAACCCTACAGAACTGGTGCCTTCAGAGAGCCACTATGATTACATATTTGGCGTCCCTGAACCGGTTTTCTCTACATATGTCTGGATCCTCTTTATTGATTACAGTTCTGCTTTTAACACAATGGTCTCTCTCAAACTTTTTGATAAGCGGGTATTAATTAGAGTCTGTGTTACTGGCTACTGGATTTCCTTTCTGATAGGAAGGAGGTGGTGAAGCTGAAGGATACCATCTCTAAGCCTCTCACCCTGAACACAGGCTACCCTCAGGATTGTCTTCTCACCTATCCTTTACTCACTGCACAAATGACTATTTCATATTGAGATTCGGTCAAAATGTTCAAGCTCGCTGATGATACTTCTCTTATAGGGCTCATCACAAACAGTGATGAGTCGGCACACAGGAATAAAGTATTTGAATTATTTGATCAGTGTAATAATTGATCAGTGTGACATAACTAAATGTCAATAAAACAAAATAACTTGTGATGGACAAGGGAGTACTCTCACCACTATACTGTACAGTACATCGATGGTTAGGTTGTAGAAGTGATGGAGAATTTCCTTTGCACCACCATCTCCAACACTCTAAAATGAGTGGTCAACACATCCATTATGGTCACCAGAGGCTGCTCTTTCTGAGACAGTTTAAGACATTTGGAGTGTCACAGTTCCCCTCTTGTGAAAGCTAAGGTTGCTGCTGGAAGAGGTGTGAGTCAGGCCAGCAGGGGGCGCTCACCCTGCGATCAGTGTGGTTCCTGATAACCCGGCATAGTGACAGGGACAGTATACTGTAAAAGGTGGCCGTCCTTCGAAATTAGATGTAAAACCGAGGTCCTGACTCTTTGTGGTCATTAAAAATCCCAGGGCATTTCTTGAAAAAAGCAGTATTACTTCAGAGTCTTGGCCAAATGTCCATTGGCCTTTACCAGCCATCCTAATAATCCATATCTATGAATGGTTTTCATCACTCTCTTCTCTTCTGATGTGTGGAGAGTATACTGGTGCACTATGGCTATGGTCATATCATCCAGGTGGGTGCTGCACATTGAGGGCGGTGGAGGGGAGTCCCGATTACCTGTAAAGTATCGAGAAAAAGTGCTACACTCACTGTACACACTGTACTTCTCAGGATCTCTTGAGATTCCTTTCTCCTGGAAAGCATCTTAAGTCCTTAAGTCCTATTAGTCCTTATTAAGGTAAGGACTAATAGGTTCCGTAACAGTACCTACCCAAAGGCTATGAAATTGCATGACTCAATATTTTGATTTTGAAATATTTGCTAAACTCATTATTATTTTATCTGGTCTCACTGTTATTAATCTAATTACTGGTGCACTGTAAGTGTACAGTAGATGAGTTGGTTGGGTGCTGTTATTGGCACTATGTATTTGTATTGTTATTGTTAACGTAATAGAAGTAAGACTTATTATTTGCTTTGGATTTTGTCACCTTTTAATGTACAGGAGCTACAATTTGCAATTCCTTCCACTTCTTTTCTTTCAGTTATACCTACATATAATTTATTTATGCGTATGGATCTCACTTTCTCAGCTTCCTAAGAGAGATCTCATACTCTTTCCCTGTGCTTGCAATTCATTACATTTAGCTTTCACATTTTATAAAGTGTTTTCTTTCTCTTTATATTTTACTTCATTTATAACATTTGCGCTATTGCATTCTTGACTGATTTACAGTAGTATCTTGCAGTATGAATGCATTTTGAGCTTCGAATACAATCTTTTTAACTGTTGCCTATTACAGTGAAATATATCCTATCCCATTGTACTTTGCACACTCAATCTTATTTCTTCCCAGTCAGCTTCACTGAGTTCTTAACTTTAATTTGGAACTCCACCAGGACAATTGCAAAGCATGCTGTATAGGCTACATTCAGCATAGACCCTCCCCCTATAATCTTAAACACGATTAATGAAAATGCTGATCAGTCCATATACTGTAATAGCTTTGAGTTTGCATATTTATCAAAACACATGCTGCAGTAATGTCTTTTGGCAGATGTTTACGCCAAATCCATATCTCTGGCTCCACATAAAATATACAATATCATGTTTCTAGTTTAATTTTGAACCCCACCACCACCAAGCCATTTTTGCGTTTGCAGCACTACCCTGGGTCATCATTAAGAATCGGGTCGCATGGGGGGGTAAGTCCCAATAGCCTCTTCTTCACGAACAGGTTGTTGGTCTCTCAGCCAGGTGAGGTATGCCAATAAAACTAATTCAGCTGAAGTAAGATCAAGAGTAATTCCAAGAAAAATGTTATTTCAAGTACCAACCCCAGTGACAGATCTTATCCTTCTCTAAGGCAACCCCAGAAATGTGCACACAAAACTCACATCGGATACTGAAGTAAAGTACTGGTGGCTTTATTGTCATTCTTCTGTTTTTTTCAGCAACCAAAACCTCTCTACTTGTTTTCTTTGTACACTACTTATCCATCCAAGAATGTGTACAGAACCCCTTCACCAATAAACTAATCAATTAACAAATTACCACCTGGTGTGTCCATTTACAAATGACAGTTATGACTTTTATCGTGATTACTCAAAACTCAAACTGTTTGCAATAGATGATGCCGGCCAGAACTATCAGTAGGAAATTTAACAAGCCCTTCTGTACTGGGAAAATTTGCACAAAGATTAAGTGGTTTAGAAAAGGTTGCGATTGTATTTTCTCCTGAATATTTTCAATTTAACAATTAAGTCAATATGTAGCAGAAAATAAAATTCTGTCACACTAGAATTTACATCTTTAGTAAACAAACATTAACTGAATTCCTGTGACTTTCTCAGATTTGTTTTGTTGCTCACAGAGAGCCTACAAGCATTTCCCTGAGGAAGAACATAACATAGTGAATAAATTCAGATAGAAACACAAAAAAGTGAAATGACAAGTAAAGATGGGCCTCATAAAAAAGACAGATGCATTAATGCAACAGGTCAAAGATAATATTAAATACTTTGCATATCTAAAGATACAGTAAGATTAACCTAAAATCTTACAATACAGTACTCATTAGATAGAATATACAGTACTTCAGCGTCTCAGACTGACACACAATCAGTGTGATATTATAGTAAAATATTACTAAAGATATACCACAGTAGCCTTGTCACGATGACTGATCATGAGCCTGGGTGATGACATACTGTATCATTGTTTTGATCAGAATTGCTGTCACTGGGTAAGCATTTTATTTCACAAAATGGAGACATTCAATTTTACAGAAATGATTAAATGAGTGGTTGGGTGTTAATTTAATTCTCTTGGATGCACTGTAGAAAGACTGGCAGTTTTATAAGATAAGCTGAATTTGTCAAATAATGAAGACTTCATAATGAGCCCTTTGAAGTTAAAAGAAAACACACTGGAGAATGTTACTTCATTTACAGCCTTCAAATCATTTTATGTTCTAAGAAAAAGTTAAAAATTTAAGTGCATTGAAATTATTAGTATGTTATAGTGGGAAAGACTTTAGACTCCTGACAGACCAGTTTTGGGTTCAAGGCTCTGCACATTGTACATTGAGCAGGGTACTTTATGCCAGATGCTCTAGTCCACCCAGGGTACAGGTTCACTACTACAAAAACATTTCATGTAATGGACATGCATAAGATATATCAAATGCCATCAGTAATCAAATATTTTCCAACCTTTTTCATTTGAATTGCTGTTGGTGTCTAATAAAAAAGTATCTAACAACAAAAATCCAACAAAAACATACATCTTATCATAGATTTATTATTTTCATGACATGGTTTTAAAAACCTTTTTTTTAATTTATTTTTTCCCCACCTGAAATCTTTATTGAAAATAATTTAGAAGTGACGACAAGGAAGAATTGCAGGCTTCCAGAAATTAAGGAATAACTTTAAAACCTTTATAATTGCATGTTATTCATTGGTACTGTAAGCAGTCAACTATTAATAAATTTGAATGTACCCAGTTATAACCTCATTTAAACTATGCAGACAATTTTAAATTTATGATGAAGGCCAACACCTGCACTATCATTAAATTACCAGTGGAAAATAGATAATATGAATTAAAAATCACTGTAATTATTTTTTTTTACCAAATTGAAAAAAAATAAAGTACTGTATATGATTGAAAATTATCTGAAAACACTGACAATACACCACCTTTTACAGGAGTTCTTTTTTGTGAACTAAAGCATCTCTAGTATGCAACATGCATTCCTTAACCACAAAGTCACACATGAACAGTTTTAATGGATCCCTTCTGTACATCCGTACTTATAAAAATCCTTTATGTATTTTATTCATTACTTCCCACACAAATCTGAAATGGTTTAGAGATAAAAAAAACAATTTTACTTAAACTAATTTATGTTTGACAATTGATGGAAAACAATAACGTGAACCAACAGCTTCGCATATTCCCCTTGTTATTGTTTCCAAGAAATATAATAAAAAATACAGGTGATTCATGGATTGGATGGCTATTCAAAGCTGTATCACATGGGATTTGAACAAATGCATTTCAACTCAAAACTTATCAATGCTGTTTTAGGTTGGCCCTGGAGAGAGATCAGAGGTTCTGAGATGGACCACACAGGACAGAACCTCCCCAAGCTGAAGGGTACTCATGTTTCATGTACTCATGTGACAGTGTTGAAATATGTGAAGAATACTCATGTGGAATTAGGTACAGACACTCGGTAGTTGTATAAAGGAGTGCTCAGAGACACAAGTGAGAGTCTGTTCCAGCTCTGAGCACAGTAAGGGCCTCAGAGGTGATGTTAGTGAAGATGGGACAAATATACTCTGCCTCAGTTCTAACGGAGAAAGGAGCCACTGTAAATAAAGAAGTGGTCATGCTCTGGACCTTTTATTGACAGGAAGCACTACTTGAATGAAAAGGTGCGATTTTGCACTAAACCTGCACTGATAGAGCAAGGAGTCAGAGGTATGAGGAGAGGAATGGGCAGATGCAGAAAGAGAGGTCATCCCTGAAGCACACAGCCAGCTTGCCTTACATGACCCTGACCCCCAAATAGATAAGTGGTTTAAAGGAAGAACCCCCCCCCCCAAATGGGGGTTTACCAGAGCAAAAAAACTTAGAGAAGGGATATGCTAAAGAAAAGGAACAGTTGAAAGCACTTTTTTCTAGAAATGTTTCATATATAAGATTTCTGTGACTCACTCCAATTCTTAGCCAATACAGAAAATGTGGCAAAAAAGGCTCATAAACACAACAGTGTGCCTTCCAAGGTCAGAGAGAGCAACAGCCAAGTGTATGCTCTGACTGCGAACTACTGTCCTTCCCATGTGTTTTTTTCCAAGATTGTGCTTTAATCCTCACTGGGTAAAAAAAAAAAATATTTTCAAAGTCCTTTCGGAGGCTACATCCCTGCCACACAAAAATTCCATGTGCACTTATAGCAAACAAAAGTGCTAACTGCGTACCACTTTGCAAAAAAAAGACTGCACAACATTTTAAACTTACATCTCGTACTAATTAGTGTGAAGCTAAATCCCAGGCTAATCAATTACTCTTGCTCTGCAATATTCTACATATTGTTATGTCTCCTCCACCAGTGATAAAGCAATGAAAACTTTCACTTTAGAGGAAATCAATGTTGAATCTGCAGCTCTGCAGACACTCCTATTTGAAACAAGATTGCTGATTAGTTCTGCTTCAAGAACAGATTTAAATGGAAAATTACTAGGCTCACTGATTTATGAAGGAGCACTATAAGGTCAGCTAATAAATGTCATATTGGCAATGGGACAAGTCTATTAAGGGGCTGGCGTTAATTATTTTTTAAAACATAAATCTCCTTTTAACCCTGCACCTCACTTGCTGATTGTGCTTTTAGAGTCTTTAGCCCTATTAAGAAAACTGATTCCTTGCATTTTCCAGCGATTAATATATGATCCAGCAATTCAAACTCAGTAATGTGTATCCACCTCAATAATAAAATTTCATTTCAAGTGTAAAATAAGAGACAAAAATCACTGAAACATTTGAGCTTTTTATTACTGCTATCATTAGATTTTTAAGACCCTTGTACTATATTATTTTAGCAAAACCCTCCTTAAAGAAGAAATAAAACTAAGCAAGATAAAGGACAGATAGAATCTGAAGAATTCTTAGGTTATTGTTTTTCTAATAACTGCTTTTTAATAATTGTTTTTCTATAGGGTTAGTGATATACAGTACCTCTAAATTAGGAACAAGTAATAGGTTTATTCCAAGCTGAAAAGAGAAGAAAGAAAACACAAAGGTTCGGCTGTGGAGCCTTCTTTGGGTGTGGCACCCAGCCTTTGCAGCCTACGCATGCTGACGCAGCTACCCACCTGAACTACCCCTAAATTAGCAGCTAACACTGCTATATCCATATTTATACCACCTTTAATCTATTAATTTAATTTATATGAAGGACATGAATGGAGATGTTTTTTTTTCAACACATACCTAATCTTTCATGTGCTATTCTCCCCATTTCTGGAACACTGTTCAAATCCATATTTGAACTGCTAAAACATTAGATTATTAAAATTAATACTGAAAACATATCTTTTCAGTTTGACTTTTATGCAAAGCAAAGTGATTTGTATTTTCATTTCTTTTAATTTTCTACAACTTACTGGAGATGCCCAAGTGTGAATGTTGTTATATAAAAAGGAAATTCTCTCTACATGGTGATAACTCTCAATGAATGCAAAAGATGGATTAAAATAATTTATTGATGTTTTACATAGTGGATAATTTTTTAATATCCAATATGTTTTGGACTCTATATGACTAGTTCACATTGATGTCAGCAAAATACAATATTCCTGAACAACGGTAGCTCTTATAAGACAAAGCAAAATATCTACATTACAATGTTAGAAACCCACTGAATTCAGTCCTCATTATGGAAAAAAAATAAACATGAAATCAAAATAAACATGAAAAAAACAAAAGAAAGGCTACCTAAAGCACTTAGACTACTTCTCTTGGCAATGCATTTAAAGTCCCTACATGCAACAGTATGATTTGTCTTACAGTTTATTGATGCCACTTGTTCTGTGGAGTGGCCTTACTGAAAGGAGCCACGAAAATCACACAGCTGAAAGAGTATCAATGGATTGCAAATTTTCCCTGAGCAAGTGAGCTCTCCAGCAAGTAGCTGAATATAAAGTACTGGATGATAGAGGGTCCAGTAGAACACCTATCGAATGGAAACAAAGTGCTGAGTGGCACTACATCGCCACTTTCATCTGAATCAAGAATATCATTTTTGTGACAGATAAAAGCACATGTTCGGGAAATTCTACGCCTGAAGAACAAAGTGGACAAAAGCACTGGACATCTAAGGTGCTGAATTAATTAAAAAAAGTATTTTAGAACCATTTTGGATCACTGCACTAGATGAGAGATGAAAGCTGTATGGATAAGAAGTAAAGACTGAGACACAGGGTGTATTTAACAAAAAGGACAAGGACATACAACCTATATTTTTCAGTAGCATTAACAAAGAAACCATAAATTTTGGAGAGAACTACCCTCAAAAAGAGATATAAATAGGCTACACTTGAGCCACACAAAATATACTCGGGATAGATTTGTACCATGACAGTGGTTGAACTAATTATCTTTCCAAATCCCTTACAAAGAAACTAGAACAATGAATGCAGACTTAATTGTTTATTTGAAAGTTAATAAAATAAACTAAGAGTAAACACCCATTAAAGAACAAGTGATATGGATTCACGAAACACCACCAGTTTACTTCTCACTGTGCTGCTACAGATGTTTATAATTTTTCTTCACATTGCCAACATGCCCCTGACAACTATCAGCTGCTTTTCTTACAGTAAAAAAAGTCTAGTCCAGTAGATGTCCATCACATTCGGGTTTTAACACTTCAGGATCTTCCCTTTCTTTCACTTCTGTATAAACACAGCAAAATAGCAGGTGCCTATTATTACTAATCAAGCCAAATTACGCAAAAGGAGTTCACCACTCTCCCATGATAAAAATGGCACATTAGGGAACAAAATGTTACATGTTGTTATACGTTATGTATATAGAGTTTTTTCTTTTTTTTTGTTTGCATTCTATTTAAATGTCCCTCAGGGGACAATAAAATCTTATCTATCTTAAAAACTCTTGAAACTGAGTTATATGGACTTTATTTAAACAAGATCATGTTTCATGTTAGCAATGAAAAAAATACAGGATGCAGTATTTACAGAGCTCCTGAAATATATGGGAAAATGTTACTTTTTCACAACAATGATTTGCTGCTAAAATATTTATTTAGCAGTTAAACTGATTATTCATGGGACCTTCCTAGGGTCAACAGACAAGAGAGCAAATACTGTATGTGCCTTTACAGTTTTGAAAAAGGAAACACACTTTCTTGAATGAAAAGTAAGCTGTTGAAAACTTGACTGAGACGGAAACATTTATTTTTCAAGGATGGCAAGCATCACTGGTTTTTGAAAGGTTCACATAATTTCAAAACACGATTTTCTTTTGTGCAAGTGCTATAAAGGTTCATGACCTTATCATCCAAAAGGAGACTCTTCAAAGTTAATTTCCATTGCTGTTTTTTTTTCTTGTTGAAGAGCTCCCAGAAAAATGTTTAAAGGTATTTGTGCTATTATCACTTTGCGGAAACAGCCTAAAGATTGCATCACACAGGATGGAAGGTCACATTTCTATTAACATCAAACATTATAAAGGAAAACTAATCCCATATAGGGAAATATTATGTGTGAAATTCAAGAAGTTGAAAAATGTGTGTACATGGCAATTGTTTTACTTGAATTTTTTTATAAACAGCATATAGTGAGCTTACAAAAAATGAACACATACAGTAACTGCAACAAATTTACAAATTTACTCACCAAAGTAATATATTTTTTAATTGCACTGAAATTTTGTCTATCATACAGGACATTGGTAAATTAATTATACTGATTAACATTTGATTTTCATCAAAATGGTTGATCAACATGGTGTCTTCTATGAAACTCCCAGGCTAGAAGTGTTTTTTACTCTAAATACATGCTGGACATCTGTTTGCTTTACACTGGGGAGCCAGAGCCTATCCCAGCAAGCTACAGGTTCAAGGCAGGATATACGGTACAATATACGGGACACCAGTCCACCACAGTGCAGACAGAACCTAATACAGGCACACACTCACACCAGGGTCAGCTTTTCCTGGAAGCCTATTAACCTGCCAGTATTTGGACTGTGAGAGGAAACCAGAATACCCAGAGGAAATCCATGGGAATATGGGAAGAACACACAAACTGCACGCAGAAAGCACCTCAGGTCCTGAACGAAACCTGTGGACCAAGTGCTGTGAGGCAGCAATGTTAACCACTACAACACTCTTCTGCCCCCATGAATGATCAATTAATCAGAAAGACACCAAAAATATTTCAACATTAAAGCCATATACTGTAGGAAATCTTTAATTTTTTTCTAAATATGCAAATACATAAAAAGAGTGATAAGCTTCTTTTGATTCTCTGTATATAATATTGAAAGTTGTGATATTTGGCCTTCTCATCCTTCATTAATGTCCCCTGAGCCAACAACAAGAATTTTCTGAATTAAAACAGCTGTAAGGAAAGCAGAGATAAGAACATGCACTCGCACATGCACACTGGATAACAACGTTCATTTTTTGATATGATGGACCAGATATTTTGACTTCCACTGTAGCGTGAAACTCCAAGTGACTTCCCCACAGCGCATGCATTGTTAAAGCAGAGAGTAGCCAAGCATTACATTAAAAAGGAGGAAATACGAATATTTGGATAATCTGTAGCCTACAGATAAAAACAGCTGAAAAGCTCTTCACTTGAATTCACAACAGGAGGCATCTAAAGGCAACTCATTATTTAAATGTTCTTTGTTTACTACATTCCAGTGCTATATAATGGGTCAATGAATGTTAAGTTTTAATTTCCTTATTTCAAATACTGTACATTGGGTGTTATTGAAAATGGAGGAACAGCAACACCCTTCTATGAATGAAAATGTACTAAAATTGCTAGCCAAACATAAGAGCTTGATGCCATATTCATTTTTAATGCAGGTAAAACTGGTACTGACATGCTCCATAGAAGTGTCTTTTCATTTTTCTTACCAAAGGTAAAGGCTACTTGGAAGAAAAAAAAACTGTGAAACATAAACAGTTTTTTTTGTCTGCTTCCCTGTGAAATACAGCTTTGCCAACAGGTTTATGACCCCAGTACTAAGAACAACCAGTCATGCAGCAGAAGACCTTGAAAAACTGAACTTGGTCATAAAAAACTAAGTCAGAAGTAAAAGTGTCAGCTTTTTCTATCTGATTCACACAACATCAAAAATGTTGTCTACCAGCTTTTAGACATTTCAACTGTGGCTTGGACTAAACCCAATTAAAAGATGCTACAAATGTAATCAACTTAAATACTTTTATACCACCTACCCTATACTGTAATTTTAAAGCACAGTCATAGCCTTTTAACATAAATACCCCTTTACATTAATCTCTCTCCACAAAAGTTCATCTGTGCTAAGTGCCATTCTAGAGTTTGAGCGAAAGCGCCTTGCAAATTGATTTAATTCATTACACTTTTCTGAATAATTGAATTAAATGAAATTTCAAAGGACAATTGGAATTCAATCATAAGTGAGGAAACTGTATTAGTATGTAAATCTGACAAATGAGAAAATCTGTCAAAATAAAGCACTGTACAAAAACATAAATCAATGAACAGACTACAAGACATGATATAGTCCCTATTAATAATCATTATCTTAAAAATGAAATTACTCTGAATGACCCTAGTTCATACTGTATAGTGACCAAACCATCATCTGAACAAAATGAGACCTTTAATGTCACTGCAGCTCTTCACAATATCAAGACAGTAACTTAGAGACACAATAATTAATTAGATCCTCCCACAGATTTTAATCACTGTTACAACTGATGCATTTAAATGATATGCTCACCATTAAAAAGTGAATGAGAACTGGTTCAAATAAAACAAATGCAATAAGAGACACTTTTGTCATATTGATAATTTTGAGTTATTGATCATTGATCAGTTATTGCAGCTGCATAATTTAAAAACATTGGGTCAAGATTCCACAAGATGTTTAAAGAGGCCCATCAGATAACTAAGCCAACTGTAACTGACAAAGCTCTGCATATGAATAGGCAATGTTTTAGCACCTTTGTGTAGCTGGAATTGTGCCTCCTGTTTGTGTTTTTTATCCATCAACCATGCTGGAGGTCATCTGGCCAGTTCTGTTGTTACCTTCAGGGATGCACCAGAGCAATGTGCCCCAACAGCCACTTTGTCAAATCACACACATAAGCCTAATTTCCATAGCACAGAATACAGAGAAAAATGCACAGTCTGACAAAGCCTTTGACATGGGACATAGTGTCCAACACATTAGGTCATTCACACTTCTTTGGATAGGATGGATCCCTCCTATGGAACATGGTAATCTTTAGTATTTTGGAAAGGCAGTGCATTTCTTTTTCATCAAAAGACAGTGGCAGCATCACCAGTACTCATAAGAGGTACTTATTTGAACAATAATGTACACCCTGTCAAGACAGGCATCTGATGTTCCCTTTTGACAGTCATGATTTCAGTCTTTTCAAGAATGTTTGACATGTTGGTACTATTATACTCCCAACCACCACCCACACAGCGAAATGAGGTCAACACATTCATGTCTGCTATAAGAATGCCCTTTTCTTACAACAAAAACCTTGAAAAATGAAGATATTACTTCTATTAGCTTCCAATTATACAATTGCAATGCACTGTCTGTTGACTTCCCTAGTGCAAAATTAAAGTCTTCATCTTGGCCAGTATGTTGCTGCAAGAATATTTACCCACACATCTCTTCTAATATACTGCCCCTTTGTTAAAACCTTCCTGCTGATTAACTTTGGAATTTAAATTCACCCTTCAAACGTTACAGTTCTTTTCTGAGTATTATTTCATTATCTAAAATAATCAATATTTTATTATACAGTTTTCAGTGACTGTAGAAAATGTATTTCTCTTTTTTTTAGGGTCGCGCCACAACCACAGGAAAAAAATATCAAAAAGCAAAGCGATACTTTCTAGCAGATTAAAATAATGAAATACAGTGCTACAAGAACAGCAATGTATGAACAGCTTATCCGTTCCATAAGAAAAGTTATTTTTGAGATACAGTAAAATAGGCACTTTCAGACTTCAACTTTATAATGTAGAATCAGAGTGCCACGAATAAGGAAAGAGACCAGATCAAGAGCTCAACAGACAAAAACACTGTACAATATTGTAGAATATCAGTTCTCTGGTTATTCAGTAAAGGGGTCAAGATTATTTAAAAATCCCTTTGCTGCCCTTAAGAACTTTATGTGCTTCCACATATACTGTACTACAGTATACGATAAACACATGAATAGTGCTTCTCTGGCGACTTCTTTTTTGAATGCAAACTGACATTCTGACAACATTTTAACTGACAATCTTCAGTCTTACTGTCACTGCTGCTGAGAATGGGAGCGGTGCTGGTAAACTGCTTGTGCTGAATAATTGTTTTTTGATCGTGCTGCTGTAAGGACTGGCAAAATGCACTGAGCAATATCAAGCATGCTTTACCAACACTTTGTTTTTTTAATTAACTAATTGATATTTTCTATAACCTACTATTTCAATTACCCTTATTTATTCAATGTTACAGTATATAGTGTTGGGAACATAATGTATTCTGCAACGCCATATTTATGCATTGAGTTAAACACAACCACGTCACCTAAATAATCTCAATAGCAAATGTACTTCTGTTTAAAGTTGGGCTTTATTCCCTTCTACAAAGATGAAAAGCCTGAAGCTAAAGAGAAAGTGGTGTGTTCTTAAATCTTCTCACTAGGCATCACAATGTGACAGTAATTCTTGCTTAACTACACACCCACCCCCCAAAAAAATTAAAAACCAAGAGAAGTCACATGTAATTCTTGTATGCTATGCCATGTATGAATTCCCTGTCCTTCATTGTCAATGGTCAGCACAAAGAATAACATGTGAGCCGCTGCCTGAAGACATTATTCTCTGCAATGCAGTTTTCATCGTAGTCAGGATGTCTTTGACATCAGCTCTCCTTCCCCTTTAACGTCTCCATCTGCCCTTACTGTTCACTGCTCTGACATGGAGTCTAAAAGCTGCAATTCTGTACACCACTTGTCGTATCTTTATACCTGTCCATAAATATAGACCAAGAGCTACTGTAGGATTTGTTTTCTTTTTGGTCTAAAACCACAGTGTTTTGTTTGACTGTTTTTGCCTATAATTTAAAAAGAGTTTTATATGGTTTTCCTTTTCTGTGATTTTAAAGTAATCAAAAACTGCATGTCAGTCACATCTGTAAGCCTGGTACCACTAGAACACCCCAACACATGCATATGAAGCACAGTTTTAGACAAAAATGGATGTGAATATACTTTTTATAAGAAAGGTAAAGACATGTCAATGTAGTCATAATTGTAATATCTGACACAATTCAACAAGCTTTCTTGCTTGTCTTTTCCAAAAAAAACCAAAATGCACAAATCATTATTTTTCTCGAACTTTGTATAGTCTCTGTAACAGTGAAAGAAAACCTTAACAAAACACATCTTATTTTTTTAATGACTTGTGCACATCGAGTTAGTAAAGTATAACTATTATTATGCATTCAGAAATATGTGAAGATGTACTACACCTACTCTATCATGAAAGTGTAAAACATCTCACATTGAAGATGAAACTGTGATGGTGGCATCTGTGACTGTCAATATCCTTCAAGTCCCCCCACAGCAAAGAATTCCTCTTTGCAAATAGCAGGTTAGGCACTTGTCATGACTGTGTAGAATGGAAGCTTTTTGCAGTTGTGTAATTTTTCTTCATCGTCTGCTCAAAACACATACTGTATTTTGGTGCTATGACTAGGATCAGTAAGACTGTTCCTTGTCAGCAAGGCATTAACAGTATGAAAGTGTAATTGGGTTCATAGTAAAAAAAAAAAGTAAAAAAAATGTTTTGTTGTCATCACTATTCAGGACTATGAAAAGCATGCAAAATTATTGATGCAATAAGACAGGTCTTTTGACATTCCTGCTCTGATACCTATCTGGAATCAGGAGTTCATGACTGCCTTTTGCACCCAGGTCTGGGTTCATTAGAAAATCAATTGTGTTTAAATGTTTTAAAACACATTTTAAAAGGTAATTTCATTCCTGTTTGTAGCAAGACAACAACATATTTGATAGGAGCACCAGAATGTATAAATACTGTAGGTTGATGGTGCAGTGCAAGGTGACCTCTGTGGATTTCAGATAAATTTCATGTAAAGTCCTAAACAATCAAAATATTTAATCAATTTCAAACAACTCTTAAATTTCAGCTAAAAAAAACAATATAGTTATGATTAAATGTAAAGAAATGTAGATTTTTCACATGTACTGTATTCATACAGATAAAACTAGATAAAGTAAAGTACTGAACATAAGTACTTTTTCAGTAGAAAGTATATTTGCAATTCTGTACACCATCTGTGCGATGGATGTGGAAAGAAGTGATGTTAAAAAGATCCTTATTTGATGCATTTATAAAACAAATACTCATAAAAAGCAATGTATAAGTAGAAATAATATCTCAGCAGAGCTTAACTAATAAAGGTATCAGTTATTTCCACTTCATTAACTACATATTTAAACATGTAGCTTTAAACATTTACAACAGCTGGATAAGAAAACACAAGCTGTATTTACATAAAAATACATAGAGATTCCTACTGTTGTCTTTAGGGAAATACCTTCTGTCCTATTTAAGGAAAACTTTGTGGTTTAAATGGCCCAAGAGATTAAGGACCTCCATCTGTCCATAGAACAGCTGGGAAGAATATTTTGTTTTTTGCAGTTAAAAAGAAGAAACAGTGTAGAAAAATATTTCATATACACACATTTCTAAACCTTCTGCAATTCAAAGTGAATTTTGAGGAGAACCTATCCACCACTGAAATGCAATTAGGCTACATTTTTTATTGTCGGTGCAATCACAAAACGTACAAATTGTCATTTTGAAATACATTCAAGTAGGTCAGTGCAGGGCTCTATTTAAATAAATTAGCCAAGCTGAATAGCATCACTCCAATGTATTTCACACTTATAATACATTCACATTTATTCTCTTTTGATGAAATAGTCTTTTCTAATGAATGCTTAAAAAACCGCAGGGTGTGCTTTGAAAAAACAACTAAATATGGACAGCAATAAAAAGAAAAAAAAATCCTACAAAGTCTATTCGCTTAATTTATTTCTTAAACATAACTGCTTATTTTAGAGGCATATTTTAGAGCTGTGTGATTTAAACATAACTAGAAAGAAAAGTACAAGCCTGTTACAAAATACAGTACAGAACAAACTTTCATTAATTCAGAATTTTTAAAAACTAAGGTGGGAAAACTAGTGAAAACACAAAGTAAATTTGTGTTTGAAACAAAACACTGCATCATTTCATATGAATATTTTTCATTAAGCTTAACTAAACTGTTGTTGTATATACAGTATTTCATAATATAAAGAACAAAACAAGTCTTCTTAGTAAATATGTTCTTGTGAGTTTGACTAAAATAGTCAAAAATATAGATTAACCTTCTTTAAGTTTTCTATTAATCTGTCCTCAATTTGACAGTAAGGTGGAAGTCAACAAACGACTGAAGAATATCTAAAAAGTTATACCATAAGCTGAGATAATTTTCTCCCAGGAAAGCACCTTGCACAGTCTAGAGATCTTCCAATGGTCATTCAGAGACTGGACATGTTTGTAAGCAGTAATTATCATGACTTTGCCAAGCTTGAGTAACTGTAATGATGTACTCCTAAAGAAGCGTGTGACCCCCATTCGTCTAACCTTCAACTGTTGATGCCAAGGCAGACGGAAATGACTCTCCATTCAAAAGCGCATCATTCATCAAAAACATTAAGTTCACCATTAAGAATGGATTTGGAGAAGTGCCATATACAGTATACTAATAACCTTGACCGCTAGGCTTCACATGAAAATCCTCCAAAGTTCTTTGCAAATATGAAAACTTTGTGGTTATATTTTTAGCTTACTCTGTACTTACAGTACAGTACATTGAAGCACAACTATGAAACATTGCACTTCCATACAACATTGGAATAGAAGTTCCAAGGACAAAGAGGTTTTGAAATAAATGTATAAAAACATTTAAGAATTAAAAAAGGCAGGAAAGCAGGGAGAACCCAATGTACTGGACAAATACTTGCTTTCTCTCTTTCAGATAAAACCAAGCTGTCTTTGACTTATAGTAACTACAGAATTATTTGGTACCATTGGTAAATTAGCCTGTAACCATTATAAACGTGTTTGTATCCTCATTAAATGTTAACTTTAAAAGCTATAATTTCATCTCATTTTAAACATTAACACTTGCCACCCCTTTTCCTTATTTGTGCTCCTGTTTATATCCTCTTCTGTTTGTTCTGTTGCATTCTGAAGCTAATTATTTAATGACTAAGAAATAAAAAGTCTGATGCCAGAGAGAGCATTTAACTTGCTCAAGGGAGTGTCTGCTGTCTTCTTGAATGATGTCAGCCTCAGAATTCTGTGCACAGCATTTAACATACTGTACTATTCCAAAACAGCCCTCTCTCTTACCATGCTCAGTATTAAAAAAAAGGTAGATTATCTACTCTTGGGGTGAAAAAAAGATAACAGTAGTAATAAAATTATGTAATGGTAGTTTTTTTTTACACCAGAAATGGATTACACACTTCTTATATACAATATCCTTGGAATGATGGCACTCAAGCGTTAGGTGGAGGCCATAATGGGAAACTTATGAGCGCCTTCTCCGGCACAAGCTGTTTCATAATAATTAAAAAATAAGGTCCAGAACATGATAAAGCTAAGAAGTGTCACACAGTATTAATCTTGATATGGAAATGGACACATTATTGCTATTATTTAAAGGAGTAGGAGTATTTACTACAATAAATACATCAATAACTCTTCAGGCTTTCTTTTATTCCTGAAAAGCTAATATTAGCACCATCAAGAAATCCTAGTTAACTTTAACTTTAGTGGATTGTTGAGACATTGTTACTGTTCAGCATTACTTGTAATGGTATAAATTAAAAGCCAGATTCATTCTCTGTTTAAAATATATAAGGAACAAAAGCTTGAGACTCATTTTAAAACAGTGCTTGAAGATGTAAATGATTTCACTAACAATGTAAATTATTGTATTTTGTATAATGTATTCACTATTAATGTTAAAATCTTTCATATTCAGGTTTTAATTGTTGAATAGAGGTCTTCTGAATGTTCATCATGGAAATAATATTCCACAACAATATACTGCTTGCAGCAATTCCGCTTAGTTCCTTAGCAACTAATGACTAAGTTCTAGGTTTTCAATAGCCGGGAAATTATCACGTTTATTACAGCTAGGGGAATAAAATAATATACCTCACTGCTGGACAGTGGGAGCAATTTCATTTTTTATGATTAAAGTTAATTATTTTGGGATTGCTAGGTCAGAACCCCATAGAATAACCGTTAAAAGCATTTTATTACCGATAGTTCAGCCTTAATATGCATTGCATGGAAAAGCTGGGTATAGATCAATATCTAATAAGATACATTGCCTGTGAAAAAGCAAGATAGTGAGAAAGTGTTATTGATTTTGCAAAGAAAAAATATTTTTCGCCCCCCAAAAAACTGCAAAGGAACATGATGGGACATGATATATTTTCACTTGGCAGCATGTATGGGAACAAACATTTCACAGGGAAATAAATGCAAATAAACGATGCATTCCGGTAGCCTGTGTAATACACATTCCATGCAAAACCACAGTTTATTTTATTCCCACCAGTCAGTTCCATAGTTATGACAGCAAATTCCCAGTGGTTATTAGTGCATGAGAAGAACAACAACATGTACACATTTTTTGTGTGCATGATTCTGAAATGATTTTAATACATCTTCCCTTCGAAAAGTCTTTTACAGGCTTTTCATTAAATGGTATGATGATACCAGTATTTTACACTAGCTTTGTAAAATACTCTGTCACAACAGAGATGTATACATCTATAAATGTATAATACTGAATTTTGTTTTACAGCCAAATAAAAATTTTGGCCACAGGAAATACTGTTTTTCTCAGCTTGGTTCCCTGAGCCCTAATACATTAAGTGGGAAAATAAACAATACTCCACACAAAAAAGGCAGTGACAGACAAAGTCAACAAACTGATTCAGAAGAAAATCTCAGCTGCAGGAAAGCTGCTTTGTCAATGAATTACTAATAAGGAGAGCTGTAACAAAGGATAGACAAAAATAAAATTAGTGTAAGGGTGATGCTTACACATACTGTAATACACTTGATTCTTTACACGGCCATTTATACCTACTGAAATATAGACCTTATAACTGAGCAGCTTTCCAGTATAATATCCCCATGTATCATATTAGCAAAACTAAAGAGAGGCCTTACAAACAGCACTGATCATTGCCCATGCATTCCACTTTCTCATTAAAAACAAAATACAGTACCACCATCAAGGTGACATGGTTTTGTAGTGGTTAGTATTGCTGCCCCTGGGGCGCTTTCTGCATTGATTTTGTACAGTATGTCCTTCCCATACTTGCATGGGAATGTCTCTGGAATTTCTAGATTCCTTCCACAGTTTAAAGAGACACAGTAGTGTTAGGTTAACTGGCTTCTTGGAAAATTGGCTCCGGCGTGAGTGTGTGCCTGTGTGTCTGTCATACAATGGACTGGCATCCAATCCAGGGGGTGTATCCTGCCTTGCACCCTTTGATTGTATCCCCATGACCCTAAACTGGATGGATGAAGTGGTCAGAAAATGGATGCTATGATACAAACTGTGAACCAAGTTTTGTACCATACCTGAAACATCTTCATATTTGTCTCAATGCCTGAAGAGTGCTGATGCCTAACAGCATGAAAATATACAGCTTCATTACAAGCAAGAACCAAATTTTAAAAGAGCAGCAGTTTGAGCTTTAACCGTGTATCTTTAGTTTCTGAAGATCACATCTCAAAAATGGCTAAATGTTAATATAAGAGCTTGTTGTTAAGCAACAATATAAAACAACTATAAAAAACCTATTAAACAAATTGGTTTGTACTTGTACTTGCCCTTTTAAAGCAATGCTTAAACAATTTTATAAGTGGCATTTCCTTAATGGATTATAATTACATGATAGCTTATATATCAATTGACTTTTAATGATTCTTATGAACCCGAGCAAATTTGTCATGTTATCACTTTGCTAAGCTAATTAAGAAATACCCCTGGTACTGGTAATAAAACAATGGATGCCATGGTGTGCACTTTGTAGATGAAAACTGAAAGCTGGTAAGATTGGGCACCACAGCATATGATTAGATCAATCAATTTGCTATATGGGATTTTGGAATGATTAGATTTTCCCCATGTGTGACAGGGTGGCCTGTATGTTTCTTTATTCTTGAATTTCTTTATTTCACAAATCTCTCCTGTTCCTATTATGTTTAACTGTATGTATAAAGGATTTTATATTTAGGTATTCCCTATCATAAAAGTATTGCAGTGGAACCCCTTACATGAATATGGCCACCAGGACCATATCAGAGTTAAAAGATGGATGATACTACCACATCTGCAGAAATGAGATGAATGCTAATCTTGGGGGTAAAGGTTACATTGGTCTTAACTAAAATGCACATGATACAGTATGTTATACTGTACCTTACTCCATCAACCAACCACCTATTTTCTAACTGCTCCATCTAATTCAGGGTTGCAAGGGAGCCAGAGCCTATCTCACCAAACAATACGTGCAAGGATGGACTTATCCTATCGTATTTAATTCTGTTATTTTTGTGTAAGTTTATATTACCTGTGATCAAATGCGGGTAAATGATTATTAATGTTGTGTTTACACTGATGATAATTCTTTAGTATCCTATTCATTTTGTTATAGTATGCATGAGAAATGTTTCTTTAAACGAACATGACCATAAGGGACACTGTTTTGTACACATAACTATGGAAGAGATCATAAGGTGGTTGTCAAAGGAGCTCCTAAGAGATGCTAGCAAATGATGTTTGTTTTGAGGATTTTTTTTAATTTAGCTCAAAATTCTGGAGTACATAGTATCCTTCTGGGAAGCTGAAACCAGTCACATGTCCACTGACACCAAAGCAAAGAAACTGATCGTTGCTACCAAGGGTCAGTGTTCCTGAGGCTGATAGAAAACAGGCTGCTAATGAGAAATGTGATAGCCTATCACCACAGCAAGAGCTGATATTAGAGTTTAACTTTAAAGAGTCATTTGTCATAAACTGTCAATATTGCAATTTATAAGGCAGCACAGCCAAAGGAAGAGGACCAAACTCATCGTCTGCTCAGAGTCACACAAGTATTAATCTCATAAAAAGGCTAAATGAAACCTATAAAATGTCAGATATACTGCAGATATTAAGGCCCTGAAAATCACACCACCTGCCTCTATCATCTTCAGTGAATACCTTAGCAAATAAATTGCAGAACATGAAGGTGTCAATCCAAGGTGTTGTACTGAGAGCAATGTGAAAGATGTGTATACGAACACATTTTGACAGACAGAAGGCCTTAACACAAATACTTTGCTAGTGCTATCATTTGATACCTTATTCAACAAGCCAAACACAAAACTCAACAAAAGCACCATGATCAAAATAGTCTTTATTTCTTGTTTTTGGCATGAAATTAATTAATTATATGCGCATATCTATGTGCATATAATTCCCTTTTCTTATATGTTAGAATCTAATATTTTGACTTATTTGATTTGATTTATCTCCCCTAATTCTGATCAATGTGTTTCCTACTATTGCCACCTATTTACAGTATAAACTGCAGGATTGCTTGCCCTTAGTATTACTTTTAGAAAAAGAATCCATGAGATGGATCCTTTACAAAACAAACCTAAGACATTAGCACCCTCATCAAAATTAGATGGCAACCTAATGTCAATATATGTTCAGGTGGGTAGCTGCGTCAGCATGCGTAGGCTGCAAAGGAACAAGTAATAGGTTTATTCCATGCTAAAAAGGAAGTGGTATCCACCATTTCCCTTCTTATCAGCAGTAACGAGCTCCCCCAGGAGGCGAACCGGCTCATCATGGAACATCCACAGGTATCTCAATTTTACCTCCTCCCCAAAATCCACAAACCGGACACCCCTGGACGCCCCATCGTATCAGCATGTAACTGTCCAACTACTTACATCTCAGCCTTTCTCGACAGCCTCATGAGACCGCTGGTTGAAGATCTTCCCTCATACATCAAAGACACCAACCACGCGCTCCAACTTTTCAATGATTTCCAATTTCAGGGTACCGAATGCCACATTTTTACCATGGACATCACATCTCTGTACACCGTCATTCCCCATAATGACGGCCTTACAGCACTCAAGCACACGCTGGACAAACGCACAGTGCTTGATCCACCCACCCACACCCTGGTACGCCTTGCAGAATTGGTCCTCACACTGAACGCATTCTCTTTCAATAATCTTTTTTACCAACAGGTCAGTGGAGTTGCCATGGGCACCAGAATGGGACCCAGCTATGCCAACATTTTTGTCGGCTGGGTAGAAGAACGCTTCTTCGCCTCCTACACTGGCTATGTCCCTGACCTCTACAAACGATATATTGATGATTGCGTCGGTGCCGCCACATGCTCCAACGATCAGCTCGAGTTCTTCCTGCACCATTTCACCAACTTCCACCCGTCCCTCAAATATACAGTTCACATATCTTCCACCACTCTTCCGTTTCTAGACATCCACTTGTCTATCAACTACCCCCGACTTTCCACTTCAGTTTATTACAAACCCACGGATTCACACAGCTACCTCCTGTACAGCTCATTTCACCCCAACCACACTAAAAACTCTCTTCCTTTTTCACAGTTCCTTAGGTTACGAAGACTATGCAGCGACGACATCGACTTCGAGAACCAAGCCCTCGAAATGTACTCATTTTTTATCAACAGAGGATATCCCAGCAGTGTGATTGACAGGGCCCTTGCCCGAGCCAAAAACACCCCCCGGACCATCAACCCGATCAGGAACTCCCGCCGTAACAACCGCATTCCCTTGGTGCTTCCTTACCACCCTAACACACTTCCTATCCCCAGGACCATTAACCAGAATTTTTCCATCCTACAGGATGATCCCTCCATTGGGGCCCTCTTTTCTGATCGCCCTATCATCTCATATCGCCGACCACCTAATCTGCGTAACCTCCTTGTTCACAGCTCCCTTGACCGCCCTCAACAACCATCCACACCAGGCACTTTCCCTTGCAACAGAGCTCGCTGTATCACCTGCAAGTACACAGCCACCACCACACTCATTCAAGGCCCCTCAGGACAATTCCGGATCACCCAGACAGCATCTTGTACCTCCAGCAACCTTATTTACTGTATCTCTTGCAGTAAATGCCCAGCCATTTACATTGGTGAAACAGGAAGGAGACTCGGAGACCGCTTCAGAGAACACGTCAGGGCTGTGAAGATTAAAGATCTCTCCAAGCCCATTGTTTCTCATTTCACCTCTGACGGCCACGACCACACTAATCTCTCCGTCTGCGTTCTCAAAGACGGTTTTCCGAACTCATACATCAGAAAGACCACCGAAACTAAAATTATTCTGCAGTTAGGATCACACATTCTCCCTTCCCTTAACGACAGATTACTGTTCTTTTAAATTTTCTCCATTCATTGGAAGTTTCATTTCACACCTCTCTGCACCCATTCTGACTTCACACCTCTTGATTGGCCTCTCTTTCTGTCCCCTGCTCCCGCCTCTCACTCCTCCTCCCTCCCAACCTTTGTTCTCCAGCTACTTTACCTTTGCCTACTGCCCTGTCTCTCTCACACCTGAAGAAGGCTCCACGGCCGAAACGTTGTGTTCTCTTTCTTCTTTTTTTCAGCATGGAATAAACCTATTACTTGTTCCTTTAATGTCAATATATGACCACTTTAACTACCATTATTAGTTCTAGTGCTGAAATCTGCACATTCTGTAACAAGGTTACACTATCACAGTACAGTGATTTGCAATTACTTTGAGCTGGATATTTGGGTGCTTACACATTTCCTTTGTTATTGGTATTTTTCTCTTTGTTCAAAATCAGGCAAATGTCTGTTGCTTTAAATAAAAAAACAAATTTAACTTTCAGGTGGATTTGGAATACAAATCCTAATTTTTGGAATTTTCTTGATTTGGTTATCCATAAATGGGCATTTTATTTGAATACATAAAACACTGCTGTTGCCGATGCTATGGCTATCAGACAAATAGAAATGTTTTTTCCAATGATAAAATCTCAGATTTAAAGGAAAAATGCAAAAATGTGTTTGTACCAATAACCCTGTTCAGGAAGACATGCAACAATAGACTAGCAAAAGCGCTCAAAAGCATAAAGTTTATTCATAAATAAAAGTATATACTGTACTGTACATCCCACATTTCTTGAAAGAATACTTTACTAAGCCAGTCAGAATGCTTGCTGCTCAATCTTTCTGACTGTCCAGACGTTTGATTACATTTTAATTCATGGACAATGTCTTCAGAAATTAGAAATAAAACGCATCATGTTGTATAGTTTTGTAGTAATATACTTTTAGGTTGCATTAAAATAAGCTGCTCAAAATATCTACACAAAACATAGCTGTGTAGTCCTTAGTATTATCAAGGAATTATTGTGAGAGGTGTTGCACATACTGTAATTATCTACATGAATTATGTGCTTTGTGGAAAGGAAAAAAAAAACTTACATGCAAATTGCAAAGTGGCTTCTCTGCTGATTATAGTTCCAAATGCATTGGATGCTATGCACTGGTATGTTCCCGCATCTTTAACTTTATTCAGGTGAGTAATTCGCAGGTTTCCTCCAAAGAAACTATAGCGGGAATCCAATTTGGGGTCAATGGAGGTGCCATTTAACTTCCACCTAGAAACCACACAAAAAGAAACACAAGTAAATAGAAATAACATTACAGAGAAAATATATGTACAGTACATATTAGTGCTTAAAACATACTTTTCAAATTAGAAGCAGTCGAGTTTATGATGAAAATCTTCAGCATTAGCGCTGAGGAAGAAAGATGTAAGTGGTAAAATATTCATGAAGACAATTTTGTTAGTAAGTTATTTTTAAATGCTCTGCTATCTACACAGAAGCAGGACAAAAGGTTAACTCTACTTTTAAGGCTGATTATAGTATGCAATTCTAACAGTTCTTATTTCTGTAATGTCAGAGGCTAAAATCAAACATTATGCTACTTTTATGGGAACTGTTTCGCAGACTTTCCGAGCAGCTTCAAAAAAGGATTGTTTTCTTTGCAAGTGAGATGCTACAACAATTTCCTGTTGTGATAACCAGGATCATTATGAAACATTTCAGTTATCTGAAATATACAGGACAATGCTGGAATCATGCAGTTACATGAAAAGTTTGCAAAGAATAAAATACCCTGGTCAACTGAAAAGTGTAAATTTGAATTTTTTTCTGGGGTTTTACCATTTTTCTGCTGTAGGTCCTTGCATTTTTAAAATATATTCATTCCGCTTTACTACAGTAGGCCAAGAAAATACTCTGGTAAACTATAACACATTCCTTGGAAACATTAATCACGGAATATTATGGTATTCTCTTAATTCAGCATAGTGAAACAGTAAATGTATTCACTAAAAACAATATACAATCACATTACAAATATGGTAAAATCACTGTGATAGTGTTAAAAATCCAAAGATTTCTATATATTCAATATCTTGAAAAACACCTGTGTGATGTCATACATATATATTTCATCCCTAAATATACTTCCACTTGTCTTTTTTTCTTTTAGCCCCTGCAGAAATCAGAGGATGTGTAGAAAGAAATGCATCTGGTGCACATACAGTATGTTTGCAACTAACATTATGAAAAGGATTGCAGAGCTTGCTTATCACAGTATTTTCTGCAATGTTTCCATCTACTGTAAGATTTTCTTCATGTATTTAATATTTTCCTCCAGCAAAATCAAATTCCATGTGAATGTGACAAGCTGTTTACCCCCAATAATTACTTCATGTCTGAATGCCTCTGGGTTTAGTTCTGATGTCATCGCAAACTGCTCATCAAATATCAATGGAAAATATGATTTTCTTTTGCTTACTACAGGCAACAATGGACTGGTGGCAAAAATGTATCTAATTGATGCTTACAGTATTTAACACTTTGAGGACAAAGCCAACATCATCCTTTTAGTTCTTCCAGGATTTGTGCATACTGCAAATTAGACCACCTAAAGCTTTAACCTCTACATGCCTTACCTGGCAGAGAAAAAAAAACCTTTCCATGCTAGTGCAATTATTATAGTAAATAATTAATCAAGAGAAGATGTATCCTCCAAGCATAGCCCTTGTAACTGTCCTTTGAAGCTGTATCCCTATATTTATAATAGTAGTGATTAAAATTGATGCCCAGCATGCCACTCTGTATACTCCTTTCAACTTCCTAGGAAGGATGCCAAGTTTAGTGCCATCATTCTTGCAATTCATCTAGTCATACTGCATAACAATTTGGTTTAATCATTATAAAGCAGTAATTAAAACAAATCGTTCTTCCTCCTGTTACACAGTTCTGTATTCTACACCAGACGACAATTATTATTGATGTTAGATGTAATCAGTGCTAGGTATTATTCATTCATGATGGCAGCCGATTTTTTTTAGCTCTCTGTATTTACAGGCCTCATTTTAAGGAGTGAGAAAATCAATGATGCTAAATACTGGAATGGCTTTCTAAAGTTGTGAGCCTGTAATTATTGCAATTTACATCATGCACACGCTCCATACATTTACATTTTTCATCAATAAAGCTCAAAGCTGATAAAAGGAAAGCTTTAAACAGGTGACTAAGCAAGATCTTGGTTTTTAATCATTTTTTAGAGATGGGCACTACAAATCATTATGAGGGACACGCTTATTAGTTGCTTATTATTTCTTCAGGGTGAGTGAAATAATTGATAGCCTCCCTTACTGTACTGCAGACTGTAATTCATATAAGCCATGGATGAAAAGTAACTTCAAAACTATCTTCCCCAGACCTCTTTCGACCAAATTTTATTGACTGGAGACTGGTATCCAGACAAAAACAAACAAAAAACAGCGATAAAACAAAGCAACCAATAAACATGCAACTATTTAACATGGATTTCAACATTAACTGTAGGTTAATTAACCTTATTAATTATTGTTTTTAACTTATTAAGCCATTCCAAACCACATTAATACTAAATTTGAATAGGTGTTGAAAAAATTACTTAAATTACATTTACAATAATGCAATTATCAATGTTCTTTTGTAAGTGTAATTGTAGCTGTTCAAACATTAGAAGTTTTGATTGATGTTAATAATTTCAATTAGGAGATGTGAGTGGTTTTCAGTGTGACAGTCAGTGTCACAAGGCTTTCATACAATACTTCTAAGTCCTAGACATCTAATAAATATTCTGGTAAATTGAAGAGTTGTTGTAATTTACAGCGCTTAATATATTAAATGGAAGTAATATCAAATTCTATGACAATGATAACTATATTAATGAATGATAATGATAAATATTAGGACTACAGCAATCATTTGAATGTTTTTTAAAGCGAGGCTTAGAGAACCCCTGACAGAGGTGACTAACACTTGAAATTGGAGAGCTGAAAAGAATTGGTATTGATTAATCAGTATTCAGTGGGAAGAAGTGGAAGAAAATGAATCATCATTTTCATCAGGTAAAAGAAAAAAGGATGTTTCACTTTCAGTCTCTGTTTGTTATTCTTAATCATGTGCAGATTTGTTATGGATTTTCACTGCATTACACTGGAATAACCTGGCAACAAAACAATAAAACAATTGCATGGATTCCACCCAATCAATGATTTTTGGTTTCCCCAGTACAATGAATCCAAATAACCAAAATGTTTTTATCTCTATTACACATTTAACTAAATAAAAAGGGTTACACATCTATCTTTTTAAAACTATATACTGTAAGCAAATCTGTTTATTTTATGTGCATGTGATTCAGCATATGATCTAGCAAAACAACTGTAACATTTGTAAATACTACCTACAGTACATCTAATCTCCCCACAATATCTGGCTCAGAGCTCAGCTACCCAAACGTAATGCACACAGAACAAGGATATCCAACTGCACTTAAAGCAGACCACCTCTAAATTATTCACTCCCTAGTCCTGATAAATTCTATAGATTTACGAACTACATACATATTCCTTAATAGATTATTGTCCACACATTATTGCTGCACATGTTTGTGCATCTAAGCCTGACCAAAGCTTAATACTTCTTCACTCATAAAACATCAAGCACCAGAATTTGGATTTTGGTTAGAATTGTATTTAAAAGGCATCAGATTTCTCCATAAACTTGTCCTCACAGAGTGAAATTACATCATGACTATTAAGATATTACCATTCTTCACTTGCTGCTTGTCCTCATTCCCGTCTTGACATCTCTGGAGACCACTGTGCAAACCATCTCCATGTACCAAGTTCTTTCAACTTTTCATTAAAACTGAATATGAGAAGAGATCAAGACCTGCACAGTTGGTTTAATGCACTGTAAGCAACTGAAATGTTTCTATTTATTTTCAAAGGAAAGAAAATACATTAAATATTTATCTGGACAATGAACAATATTGCTTAGAGTATCGCGAAAGGTATTATTGATAGAATGTAAAGTGCTTTCAAATGATACCCATCATTGAGAAGTGGTGCTCAAAAGATCTCTCAATTGAAACAAAACAGCATGCTTTTATTAGGTTAACACTTTTAGGTGAGTGCTATTGATCCTATCGAGTCGAGAAAAGGTGCTAACCACTCTTAAAAGAAAATACTCTGAACTCTTCTTGCATTAATCGACTACATTTTAACAGTCCACTCTTGCCTAAAATGTAAGATTCATAAATCTTTTCAAAACTGTTTATCTACAAATGAAATAACATTCTTCAAATTTAACACAGAACCAGAAACAATCATAATAATCAATAAAGATTTTGATAACATCTATAATATTTGTCCTGCTTGACTGTATGCTCTGAGTCATAATAAGAACAAATTTTGACTTCATATGAACAGAACGTAGTTAGAAGTTCTGAGTTCATTTAATTAATGAATATACAGTATACACAACCAGAACCAGAAATTAGACTTTGAATCTTTGTTTTTAAACAGAGAGACTCAGAAGTTACATCCTAACCGGCTTTATATCCACATTATGAAACAAAGGTAAAACCTATGAAGTTGAAAAAAAAAAAAGAATGGCCCAGATATTTTTATTTACCTTGTTGCAACAATATATTGTGGGACATTTAATTCTACAATCAACACTAAACATGTTTAATTAACATTAAAAAAGACCTGATTACATAGTAAATGCTAATGTATGTTACTGGAGACAGGAGTTGTCCCAAGGGGAGAAATACAGTTGGTTTGAAGGTCACAGATCCAAAGAGAATGAGCACATGACAAATGTGTGTGATTGTTTCTTGTGTGTATGCCTTGGGTGTTAGTCTGAGAAAGAGTAAGAGTTGCCTGTCTTAAGATCACAGTTTTAAGATGCAATGAAAAGGAGTGGAGTGTTTGGTATGAGTGCTATAGATCCAGGAAAGTGCAGCATCCAGGAAACTTCAGGATATGAAGATCAAACAGTTTAGAGACCAGTGAGAAAAGAAAGTATACTTCTCTGGGTGCCATATTTCAGCGTCCTGTTTACCTTTTTAAATTGGCTTTGGAGCTACAATAATGTTTCATTTTAGGCACAAAGTACAAGGTAGTTTATGAATAACCCATTATAAACAAGAAATATATAAAAAATTGGCATTATTGATGATAAGGAATAAATTATTTACAGTATACAGTATGTGCTTTGTAAATACCACACACGAACTGTTTTTCCATAACAAGAATCTAACAAATGCCTTAGCATTTATACTCTATCTACAATTAGTGTTGGGTAAAGTGACGTTTAAATCCATTACAGTTACAAATTACTTATTTAATGGGTTCATTTCTTAAAATGAAATCAAATAGATTTTTATATTACTGTATTGATGTATTATCTTAAAAAATAACTATTTAAGATAGTTACTATACATCTATATTCTGTAGAGTAAATTATGTTCCCCTTAATCAAGTAACTTGGAACTGTAACAGATCACTTTTTTAAAACGAACTGTCTCCAATACTACCTATGATAAAGTGCTTCACAGGGAAGATGATGGTATGTAATAATGCTAACACCAGAGCAATCCATTGGTGCAGGTTTTACAGAAACATGCATATCTTTTCTTAGAGCACTGTTGTAAAGAGAAGATCATCAATATCATGAGCTGATTTTTGTTTTTCCATAAGAGACATCAGTGTGTTGTTGTGGTTACAACAGATAGTCGGTGTGGGATAATACAGTAAATGTGAGAGAGAAATAATGTTAACATTTAGTTATGCATAATAATGTTTAAACTGGATGACCTAAAGAGAAGTAGAGTGCATGAAGGTACTGAGGTCCAATTGGAATCAATGTTAGGTGAACTTGTTGAGACTTGTAGTTTCTATCAATCATGAGAATAGAATGTCTGAAGCATTATTTTTTCTTACTTTCAGTAAAGATGCAGCCTAACAGATCAGATAAGAAAGCAAATCACTAAAGCAGGGGTGATTGCCTGATTAGATTGATCTAGTGATTTTGTGTTTTAGCTGAGATGGATTGAAGTTTGAAATTACACAAATTAAGTTGGTAACCCTGTACTATTCTATCAAAGAAAAGTGGAAATAGTAGAGAGCTGCAGAAAAATGGGATGTTTATAAAACTTTACACATTGCTGAGATTTAAAACCCAAGCCTGTTTTTTTTTTCCATTTCAAAGGAGAACTATTGTATACCTGTAGCTAAGTATGCCTCTCAGCAGTGATTTCAGGAAACACCTAGAAAGTTGGGACTGCATTGCCAGGAAAGAAAAATACCATATGCAGTGGCCTTCTGCATAAAAAACATCTGTTAACTCAAGCTGAATTTATCCACACAAGAATTATTTATTTTTAAAATGGTGATTTTATTCTGATCACAAAATCTTGGTCATTTGTTGTGAACACTGATTTCTAAAACCATTTGTACTACAAAGTTATTTTATTTGAAGAAGATTTAAGTACATCCTCAGCAAATCCTCCTGATAGCCTTGAATCTTTTCTTCCTTTTTTGATTACATGATTTATCACTATTGTTGTCCATTTTCCAGTTACAGAACCTATAGCTTTATTTTTACAGACATACTTGGAATTTATGTGATAAATATCAGATGAATCAAGTAATTTCAGAGGAGTAAAAGTTTAAGATCCTTCTGTGTGCCGTTGCAAGTGAGAAAATTTTAAAACATCAAAACATTTCTATATTCTAAATAAATGTCTGTTGAGGGCAGAAAAAACACATATTTAGCATATTTTTATTACGGAAAAAACACAACCATCAGTTTTACATCTTTTTGTAATGCCCATTTGTACTGTAAGGTTAATGGTCCAAACATTAGCTGTTTCAATAACTAACCATCTCCACAAACTTTGGAAAAAAATATGAAGAATGATGTTTCATTTATAGAAACCTAATACCAAACTTTACCTTTTAATTCAATCCCTTGCTCATCAATCACACTAATTATAGTACTATCTTCCAATATGTAGCATGGTGCCATCTGGTTCATAAGTAGACAGAGTTTACTGAGAGGTTTTTTAATTTTCCATCGCTTCCTGTGCAGTGAACTGTTTCCTGAAGTCAGAAAGTATTAGTAGTATGCTGAAATGGAGCATAGAGTAATATTTTTTGTGACAATGGAAGCATCCAACTAGCATGCTAATTTGCTGGGGGTGCAGTACTGGTCTTATAAAATAGTCCCTGTGCATTTAGTTTTTCTTGACAAGAATAGAATATGTACTGTTTTGAAGGACTTGGGGATAAACATTTTAAACCTTTCTGGTCACTAAAGTGCCCATTTATGCCATCATGAAATGTTTTAAATGAACTTTGAATGCAGTTTTCCCCCCAGCCACATGAAAACAGTTCTTAACCTTTCACATGGCATTAAAGGCTTCAGTGGAGCAGCACAATATCCTTGACAGACCACTAGGACTAGGTGATCTGGTTGGCTTTTCATCTGGCAGAGTTCCAACTGCTAAATGCACCAATCCTCCTACATCTTGATTCAGCAGTTTCCTGATGGTTGATAGATACAAACATGATTGATTTAGACCTTGCTGCTGCTTCAAAATAAGGTACAATAACTTGCTAATGGTCTATTTGGCATTGCAAGTGAGAATTAAAACACCAAGTGAATCAGATTTGTTTTTGCAATCATTTATTTCTCACTTACAGTATATCTGACACCTCTCCACTCAACAAATACGTTAAACAATGCAATCTTCCTTGACATAGCACACCCATCAATTGGGCTGACACAATTGAAGTGCAACAATGATTTGAAGTATGCAGTAGAGATTATATTATGTATTACTGTATGTTATTATGATTTTCATTATAGGCATACACACGATCACAACTAGGAAAATAGATGGTAATTCTTGTTTTATTCTTGATTGCCAGCTGAATTAAATGTTACATATTTTGGCTTTATTGCAGCAGCATAGCAAAAGATAATACCATTTAACTATGAATTAAACCTAGCAATAAATGCGGGAGAAAACAAAAAAACTAATCAGATTTTATTCGTATTTTTTACCTTACAGTCATGTTTATGCTTCACAAGCTAGTGCCATTAAATGTCTTAAAATAAGTGATAACTGAAAGAGTCCTTTACTCTACTCCTACAGCATCTGTTATTCTAAAGACAAAAGTAAAAAACAGAACACAACATTAGCTTCTCAGAAGAATCGAGTCTGCTATAGTGCGGTAGTGCCCGAGTTATTTTGCTCATCATTAATTTCACATCTACTATGGGAAATCAAGTTTTTAACAATATAAATAGTTGGACACTAATAATCTTTTTCATTCTTTTCAGTTTTTCTCTATACAATTTAATTAGAAATGTTTCTTACTATACTCCTCCTTAATTTAACTCTTGAGCATGTTTCCTCTGTACAATTAAATATCCCACAGGGATAGCTGATGGCATGCACAAAACAAAAAAAAAACATTTAAGCATGATTTTCAATACACATTCAATCGAACCATTCTTAATTCTTGAATTACGATGACTGTGTTAAACACTGCACTTGTTCATTTTTAAGCAAATTACCCTTTTCTGTTGGCATTATACTTATATTACTGTGTGTACAGTATGTCATCGGTTACCTGTTTTTTTAGAAATTCTGAATTGTCATTTAGATTCATGTTATATATATATGTTATATATAAGGAACAAGTAATAGGTTTATTCCATGCTGAAAAAAAAGAAGAAAGAGAACACAACGTTTCGGCCGTGGAGCCTTCTTCAGGTGTGAGCTCCACGAAGGCTCCACGGCCGAAACGTTGTGTTCTCTTTCTTCTTTTTTTCAGCATGGAATAAACCTATTACTTGTTCCTTTGCAGCCTACGCATGCTGACGCAGCTACCCACCTATGTTATATATATGTAATGTGGAATCACAAATTGTCTTTCATGCCTTGATTCAAGGCTGTAAATCCTTCAACTACACATGGGGAAGAAGGAGGATTTATGGGGCAGACAACACAGCCTCGTGCTGAAGTTTGACTGGTCGAGAAGCATGTCCCTCACTCACAGCACTAGGAGCCTAGGATATCACAGAGGTCCCTGCGATACTAGGTTACAGCAGCAACAGTGCCACCTGGGGCATCACAGTTGGTCGTTGACATGGCCCAGGATTGAACCTATGATGCTTCGATGATAGAAGCACTCAGTAGACACTCAAAAGCTCTATTATGTTAGTGTTCAGGGACTTTAACTTGCAGCATAGAAAGAAAAACAAGTTAAACAATCAGTAAGGAAAAATTGAGCTCTAATGTAGCTCTTTTTACCTGTATAAAGGTGGCGGGTTGCCTTCAGCTTCACAATTGAAAACTGCCTCCCTGTTCCCCAAGGAATCTACTGAGAAAACAATGCTGCTTGGCTGCTGTGTAAATGCTGGTCCATTCAGGGCACCACTATCTGTGGGAAGCAGAAAATAAACTCAGTTAGACAGAAGGCGAAAACTGATTTCAAAATAGACAATTAGTCAAAGAAGGCAACAGACGAGCAGTGGCAAGCCATTAGAGACACAAACCACAGGCAGACAAAACATATCAATTAATTCTTCTGTCAAAGTTCCACAGCAATAATGAGAATTACTTACACATGCAACTTTGCGATTCAAGCCATATCAAGATTAAATCTGATTTATCGCTACGGCCAACCAAAAACATTTTAATTTGTCCTTTCTTAACATGCCCATTTCTCAAACACATAATGTTTGCACTCAAATTAATATGCAATTAGACCTCCTTTAAAGCATTTAGCACCTCTTGACTACAGTTTAGCGTTCTTTCAAAATGCCACAAGAAAATTGACATGTCTGTATTAATTCAAAGCATGCCTTGTGTTCAGAGGCTTCCTGATGTGCTTAGAAAGACTCTCTCTGCTTGACTTACCAAAGGCCTCACAGCAAACAGGCAATGAGTATAATGGCTAAGTGACAGTTTTAGTAATCATTGTACCTTTGGCCTGATCAAATCTGATTTAAGTTTTATACACCACATTGCCCAGCCAATTGGTACCCATATATCAACCTCATACTAAAACCGTGTCTTCCATGGCTGCATGCTGTGGTAATTTGCACATACACTGTTTTATACTGCTGGTATTTCAGTGTATAATTTGATACCCAAATGCCAAAGAAATACATCACTCAACACATCTTATGATCATTTCAACCTATGCGTGAATCTGGAGTCTCACCTTTGAATGACAAGTAATTTTACAGAAACCTGTGATGTCTATGAGCAGGCACTGAGCTGAAAAATGCATGTAAAAGCCAGGTATGATGATCTTGTGAAATGAACTGTTGTTGATAATACTAAGGGACAAAGAAATGAAAGGGAAGGCAAAATACAGTAAATTATAAATAATATCAGCTAATAATTATATACTGTATATGAAGTTAGGATAATTATCTTATAGTGTTATTAGTATGTTCAACATGTCTATTGCTTTGCATTAATAATGGGCCTTTCTTCTCATTGATGCACAACTGGAATGGTTTAATTTAATTCCTTTGTGATTAAAATTGTTTAATAACTAATAACTTGTGATTATTAGGAAACAAATACACAATAATTTTCAAAATCTGGACTAGATGATCTTCAACAGTTGACATGTAATTCCTATTAACCACAGAGGTCATTTGGTTTGTACTAAACTATTTTTTTCACAAGTGTTAAGTTTAGAGGAGATGTTTATAAAAATGTACTTTAAAAGTAAGAACATCTTCCGGGTGTCTACATTTAAGTAGTTCTGAAATGTGCAGGACCTAACAAAAGAATTCTAGACATCCAGTACCTGTGTTTCAGGTACTGTATGCTCACTCCATTAAAAATAGATTATTTTGCTTGAAAAGGTACAAGGAAGGCATCCAAACTAATCTCAAGATGAACAAAAACAAAGTTCATTATAAGGACAAGTGAAAAGAATGACAGTGCATCTTCCCACACAGATATTCTTAGTGTTTTCACAGCTCTTAAGATGCTCAGATAACAGAGTTCAAAACCAATGCTGTATTTCAAACACAGCACAAAAAGAAAGTCAAAGAAAGTACAATAACTACCATAACATAAGAACACTGAATGTTTTCATGAGGAAGACTGGTAAGTCAATCGTCCACAAAAAACAAAAAACATCAACATACTGAAGTGTCAACATATCATGATTATTCTAATATTTGCAGAGAAAGTTGAAGTTTTAAGGAAAAAAAAATCCCTTAGGAAGTTTAAATAAAACACCTGAAATTCTTTATGTTAACAATGTTGTACATTTTATAAAATACTGACAACTTTGAAAACAAAAAAAAATACGTAAACTCTACTAAACAGCAAAAGTAAATTGCTCCAGTCAGTGACCATGGGCATAGAGATCTGAATGCAGCTATATTCCAAGGCATGTATTTTAACACTAGCAGCAAGAGGAACAACCGGAGGAGGCGCTTCAGGAAATGGAAACCCTCCCCCCCGAGACCCAGGAAACGGAACCCCCCTCCCCCGAGTCCCACGGACAAAAGGAGGAGGCAGCCCAGGAAGAGGTAACCCCCTCCCCCGAGGCCCAGGGACAACAGGAAGAGGCACCACAGGAAGTCGGAACCTCCCCCCCCCGAGGCCCAGGAACAACAGGTAGAGGCAGCCCAGGAATTGGAGCCCCCCTCCCCCGAGGCCCAGGAGCAACTGGAGCCCCCCGAAACTCCCAGAGAAAGGGAAGAAAGGAGTCTTCCTGAAGCGGTGGCAGAGAGTATAAGAGTATCCTCGAGGACGACGAGGATTATTTCGAAGCCGCCCTGGAGCCCGGACTGATGGTAGGGCTGGACCTGTCCAGCATGTTTACTTTTCAGTCCCCAGCGAAACCTGGAGGGAGCCCAGCATATTCCCCCTAGGACCCGAACGAGAGGAGTTACATCTAGGCTAAACAGTGCCCAGGTGTAGACTCCCAAGTTTTTACTGTAAGTACAGAGAGGAGGTTTAACTTTCACTAGTTTTAATCATGACTGTGAAACTAACCTTCCTAACAACCAACGTGAGAGGGCTGAGAGACCCGGTGAAAAGACGGGGAGTCTTTCATGATCTGGCCTCAAAGTCTTTCTCAGTTTGTTTCTTACAGGAGGTCCACCTGAAGGATGAAAGCGACAAGCTGACATTCACCAGGGAATGGACGAAGGGAGAATCATGCTGGAGCGTAGGAGGGGTCCACTCTTCCGGAGTGGGAATCCTCCTCGGAAACCCAGAGATGACGCTGGTTTCCTCCTTCTCGGTGGTGCAGGGCTGGATCCTGGTCGCAGACATCGACTGGAGGGGGCAGAAGTTGAGAGCGATTAACGTCTATGCTCCGACGGAACCCTCTATCCGGAAGGAAGTGTTTGCTGACCTGGCCAGCTGCTGCACCACCAACAGACAGGTGGTGCTCGGCGGGGACTTCAACGTCGACCGGGAGAAGGGGAGCGACGCTAGCTCGGCAGAGCTGGAGTCGCTACTCAAGCAGTTCTCCCTGTAGACGGCTTCAGACGGTGCCGCCCTAACGACGCCGGAACGACCTGGAAAAACTCCCGGGAAGTGTGCAGCCGCCTGGACTACATCTTCCTGCACACGACCTGCTCCCTGGAGTCGGCGACGGTGTCCCCGGCGTGGTATTCCGACCACGAGCGCTTGACGGTGGTGGCTAACACCAGCCTGCTGGCATTCGGTCGTGGGTACTGGAAGCTGAACTGGGAGATACTGGAGGAAGACGACTTCAGGGCACTGTTCCGGAGAGACTACGCGAGCTGGGGCGATCTGAGAGACGGCTACAGCTCCGTGGTGGATTGGTGGGAGTCGGTGAAGGACAGGACCCGAACCCTAGCGCAGACGTACTGCAGACGGAAGGCGGCCAGGGAGAGGAAGGAAGCTGCACGACTCCAGAGGCAACTCGAGGAGGAGTACAGCTCGGGTAACCGGAGAGGAGCCTTCAATTCAAGGAGAGGCTCCGCAGACTGCACACGGAGAAAGCCAAGGCTTTCCTTGTCAAGGCACAAAGGGAGCATTATGAAAATAATGAAACCTGTTTCTCCTATTTCTTCAACCAGGTCCGGGGAGCCCAGAAAAAGAGGGTGATCCACAGCCTGAGACGGGGAGATGGAGAGGAAGTGCTGGACGAGAGTGACAAAGTAGAGGCGGCTACCGCTTTCTACACGGAGCTCTTTTCAGAAATGCAGATGGAGGTGGAGGCAGGCGATGCCTTTCTGGAGGGGCTGACGGCACGAGTACCGGAGGGGGTGAGGGAGGACTGGAGGCCGATCACGATGCTCTGCGTGGACGTAAAGATCCTGTCCAAGCTCCTGACCGGCAGACTGAGAACCGCCCTCCCCCACATCATCCACAGCGACCAGACATGTGGGGTGGAGGGGCGATCCGTCAGCTGGAACCTCCAGCTGACCAGAGACGCCATCGCCTGGGCCGAGGACCGGAACGTGCCCATGATGGTGGTCAGCCTGGACCAGGAGAAAGCCTTCGACAGAGTGAACCACAGCTATCTGTTCAGGGTGCTGGAACGCTTCGGTTTCGGAGAGGGTTTCAGCCGCTGGATTCAGATTCTGTACTCTGACGTGGGCAGCAGAGTGAACGTGAACGGAGTACGACAGGGCTGCCCCCTTTCACCCCTTCTCTATGTTCTCTTCACAGAGCCCTTAGCAGAGGCGGTGAGACGGGACCCCGTCATCGACGGCCTGGAGATACCGGGAGGCGCGGGGGAAACCCTGAAGATCTCCCAGTACGCCGACGACATGACGCTGTTCCTGAGGTCGGACAGGGGGTTGAGGAGGGCCCTGCAGGTCATGGAGCAATACTCCAGAGCCTCGGGGTCGAAGCTCAACCGCCGAAAGAGCAAACTGAAGTTCTTCGGGCCCTGGAAGCACAGGACGACGGTGCCGAAGGGTCTCGAGCTCTGCACGGAGCCCCTCAGAATACTGGGGGTTTCCTTCCAGAGCCAGGACAACGAGACCAACAACTGGACTGAGAGGATCGCCAGGGTGAACGCCAAGCTGGGTCTGTGGAATACGCGGTCGCTGTCCTACACAGGGAAAGTGATGGTGTTGAAAGCAGACATCCTGCAGGCTTTGGTTTACCTGGCGGTGGTGTACCCGCTGCCGGCCAGACTCAGACGAGCGCTGCAAGGGATGATCTTCGGCTTCGTCTGGGGCGGCAGGTACGGGTACATCACGAGAAACCGGATGTGTCAGCCGGTCGAGGAAGGGGGTCGAGATGTCCCACATTTCCCCCTGAAACTCGACTGCATTTTTTACTGCAACCTCTGTCGGGCGCTGCGGGAGCCCATTAGCCACAAGTACCAGTACTTTGTCAGGCTGTGGCTCTCCATCCCAATGAGGCACTTGGTCCAGTGGTCAAACACTGGTCCCAAGGCAGAGAGGCGACCAAAGTTCTACACCCATGCTGTCAAGTGGAGCAGGAGGTACGAGGCCACGAGACAGCCAGAGCTCTGCACCAACCACAGAGCTCTGTACAAAGAGGTGAGGGGGCATCTGGTCGCCGACGAAAGGCTGCGAGTCCCCAGACAAGTCTGGGAAAGGACGCAGCCTAAAGAACTGGACAACGAACTGAACGACCTCAACAGGATGGCCGTACACAAAAGACTGGCTACCAGAGAGGTCCTCTACAGACACTCGCTTACCAGGAACCCGCATTGCCCCCGGGACACGTGTTTCGTCGAGGAGACTCAGGAGCACATGTTCTGGAGCTGCCCCTTCGCCAAGGTGGTGTGGGGCAGAATGGACAACACCATGCAACTCCTGGGGACGGGTGCGGTGCTCAGTTACCAGTATGTTCTGCTGGGGCTGGCACCTACCGGACTGGACAGGGGGACGCAGTTCCTGATGTGGCTGCTGCTGTCCCTCACAAAGAAAGGCCTGTGGGACGCGAGGAACAATCTCATCCGGCACAACATCGAGTGGGGAGCGAGGGAGCTGGAGGAGAGGATCCTGGCGGACCTCAGGAGGAGGATGAAGCGCAACGTTGCTAAATGGTGTTTCCCCACGGCAAAGGAGCGCTGGAAAGGCCTATGGACCCTGTACAGGGATTAATGGGTTACAGCAAGTGGTAGGGTTTGGAGGGACTCTCATAATAGCGCAAATCCGCCCACCCTTGCATGGATTGATAACGGACAATCACCGCCGTTCCGCCGTTGTTTGAATTTGTGGAGTGTTATAGTGTGAGATGTTTTCTTTTTGAGATGTGTTTTTTTTTCGGAATAAAGTATATTTTATAAGAAAAAAAAATCTGTTTATAACGCAACTGATTTAAACATTTAAAAATTTACTGTCATCAACTTTATGTGGACCTGAGCAGCAGTTAACTTCTTATTCTACAGTACATATACAGTCATTTTATATTACAAATAAAGAAAGGCATATTGCTAATGATGTGAGTTTCAAATGCATTGTCATAAATGAACATGCAACATATGAATCAGTACTCTTAGTTCACTTTTTATGAACAAGCCACTTTGCAAAGTCAAAAACAGAGCAGAAAAGGAATACGCACATAAGAACAAACAAAGTAGCTCTTGAAAGAAGCAATAGTATCATCTTCCACAATGTGGCTTTGTAGCTTGTTCCAAATTCCAATCACTCTTTGTGTGACAAAAGTGACTCTTGTTCTCAATTTAAACAATAATCCTCTGATTACTGTACTACTAATTCCTAACAAAAAATCAATATAATTATTGCAAGATCCCTGTTATACCTCATGATTTCCTACAAACTCCTTAATTTGTGTGCATAAAAAAGTAAATTCAGTGCCTTTCAGATTTATTTATAAACCCCCTTAAAATAGAACAACAACAACCTAAAAAATCTAAAACAATTCTACTGTTACCATAATACAGTAACTGTGCAAATAGCAAAGCCATGTTTGTTGTAACTTGTTTATGTCTACAAAACATGAAGGTCACATTCATTCACACTCCTGTATTTAGTACTGTGTACCTATGGCATGGATTATACTGTCAAGATGCGCTTTTAGCATGCAAGGAGTTGCTGGCAATTATGAAGGGTCGTTTTTGCCAAGGACAGAATTGTTTTAGGCCCTTCAGACCTGTTGGTGTCTGTTTGTAAACTGCCTACTTGAGTTTGAAACACAGATGTTCAATTGGATTGAGGTCAGGAGATTTTAATGACCAGTCAAGAAAATGTATTTTGTGTGCAGTTAGGCATTTCTTTGTTTATTTTGATGTACTGTACAGTATGCTTTTGAACACTGTTATGCTGAAATATGATTTTTTTGCCAGATTTGGGCTTCTTGGCAAAGGGAACCAGCTGCATGGTATATGACGTAGTATGTGCTGGAATTTAAGATTTCACTTATCTCAACAGGTTCCACGACCTCATAGTGACCGGGCAATGAGCAGAAGCTAAGCATGTCTCATCATAACACATGACTCCAACTGTCATTTAGATGTGGTTTTGCTAATCTGGGTCACCTGTTTTCATGGTTAACTCTCATATTAAGCCTTTTCCTTGTAACCAGGCCATGCATACCACAGTAAAGCAGGCAATGTTGAACGGCAGTTTGTATTACTTCGTATCTTGAAGGTTTCAGTGTGTAATGGAGATATACAACTGTTGCCTTTGGATTAAAGTTGTCTCCAGAGCCACTTGTCTCACAGCCCAGGGTGTCCTCTTCCTGGTAGGGTTCCAACTATGCTACTATCCTTAAATTTCTTATTTAATGGACACTAAAGCGAGAAATGTCAGATTTTTCTGTCATAGCCATCTCACAACTTATGTAGGTCAATGACCTTTTGCCTACAGTCTTCAGAAGAGCCTTAAGATCTTAACCAGGATGATGTATCCTACTGATGAATGCCTTCTGCTGAGCTACCTCCTTATTAAACTCCAGGGAAATAAACAACCTTTAGGGGTCTCAATATATAGTAGTTGCAAAAGCTTCCACTGCGTGGCTACTGAGAAAGTCCCCCTTCACTAGGGCCTAGACTTATTATACACTTTTTCCAGGCAGTATTAACTTTTTTCATATATATTTTTTTTACTTTAGGTTAATTGTTTTTGCATTTTCCTTTTGTAGAAAAAAAATAATTAATTTGTCAAGAATTTGTATTGTTTACCCTCCTCCCACAGTCCAAAGCCATACTGGTTGGTTAATTAGCTCCTGGGAATACATGTACTGTACATGTGCCCTTGCAATGGATTGGTTTCCTCTCCAGGGTATATCCTGCCTTATGCCCGTTGCTTCCCCACGACCCTGCACTGGATGAAGCAGTTCAAAAATGGATGGATAGATTTTGTTTAGTGTCTTATGCCAGAGACAGTTACAAAAGATGTAGTTCTGCAATATCCAATGAGTAGTCCTATAACATCTTACTTCATTTGACAGATGCCTTGCTTTACTATCTGTGTGTACTTCAATCTTAGTGAACTCAGGAGGAACATGATGGGGAATCAAGTTAAAAAGATTCATGTCTCAAAGCAGTTGCAGTATTTATCAGACCCACTTTCTCATTATTATTTCTCATTATTATTAGAGAACCTTCTGTCAGAGCCACAATCATTAATATGAGAAAAATAAATTTAACAAGGAAGAACTGCAATACCACAACAGATAAATGTACACAATCTTTCAAGCATAAGCATGACAGAAATAAGTTTAATGAACAGGAGTGCCCCTAGTGAAATATCAGTACATTGGCAAAAGATCAGACCGTTAAAATTAAGTTTAGAATCAACTATTTTTGTTACTTTTTATACCCCTATATTTCGAAATTGCCAGTTGCTTATCAACTTGGCACACAGCTTACAGTCCTGATGCCAGAAGTACACCAGACAGAGCTGTCTGTTCCTAAATGCATATTGTTAGGTCACTGGCCTCTTCTGTTGCAAACTCAGCACAAACAGCAGATGGAGGACATGATCAGCTCTCACTAATAACATTGCCAGGGGTTGCTGTTGCACAACAAGTCAAGGAAAAAAGACAGCACCCTACCAGTTGTACACCATTCCTTTGGAGCTTTCAGTCACAGTGACTAAATAGCACAGATCTAAACCAGTGATCTCTGGATTATAGGGTCAAGCCTACATTCAGTTCAGAGCCTTTATAGGCAAGACCCTCAGAGAATCTATCATTTCTAAGCCCACCGTAAATTATGAAAATGACCAGTTTGTGGACACGGTTTATAAAGACAAGGTTCCATTTCTCTAATAAGAAAAACGTATAACAAAATACAAATACTTTGTCAATCCAACAAGTTCCCTAACCTCCAGTTAGTATTAAACATTACAGTTTCTTTTAAAATACCACAATCACACTTTGCTACTACAAAGCCAAAAGTCAAATCCAAATATGCAGACAGGAAAACATGAAAGCAGACAATATAATTAAAGAAAATGCAGACCCCTTTGCACATGCAACATTCACTGTTTTTTTTCAATCTGTTAAATTCAGCAAACAAATATTAATTGTGCAGAAAAATGTCATTTTTAAGTTTGTACCCTGCAGAGTTGTGTTATCTTCTTTTCCCTTAGAGATTCTGTGAAACATGCAATTTGACCAGGGGTGCTCAAACTTTTGCATACAACTGTATGTGTACAAAAATCAGCTGTGGTCAGTTGTGGTGTCTTGATATGAGAGAAGAACGGATAAATATAGAGGTAAATTACAAACCTGTTTAGAGGGAAACCATTTCACCGAAATGATTGAGTAACAGAAAGTTTACAAGCAGGACAGAATACCATTAGACACTTGTAAAAATATACTGCATACATAAGTGCATTGTTCCATTGTTGCCTTGAGCTAAGGTACTGTATAAAATAATGATTTTATAATGCATTTAAAATAATTATGAAAATATTTTTATGGCAATTCTATACACAAAACATGACTTTTAAGTCATGACTGAAATCTGCACCTTTCTCTGTGAAGGACATTTCTCACTTTCAGACAGTACGTCATAGAAGTCTCATCGATTATATTAAATCCCCTAATGATATCTTAGACACTTGTTTTAGGCTGTAAAGGAAGCTCTTTCTCCTAGAAAAGTATATACCTATAGAACAACAAACTCAAATGTTGATGAAACGCAACCTTGCTCTGCAGCAAAGGGATCCAAAGACATGCACAATTTTTACAAGCAAAAATTTTACAGGAGTGTAGGCTTTGAACGATTTTCATGATAATGATAAGATTTCAGTCACAAAACTTTCAGATTTCTAATTCACTAAAAAATGCTTATTTAATTAATTAGATAATAATTAAGAATTATAAGAAACTTACAACTATTTGTCTTAGGCGATGTTAATAAAAAATGTAAAAAAACAAGAAACTTTAAAAATATTCAGTGGTCCACAATAGTTTGTACTATAGATGTGCATACAGTATATCTATGCAATAAACACATCCTGACAATCCAAAGCAGCAATTCAGTTTTAATTCAGCTGTGCTCCTTAACAGACATGATAAAGAATGTAGCTCACTTGTTTGTAAAACAAGTGCAAGGCCTGTTGGGATTCAAAGATTACCACTTCAATATAAGAATCATATAAGATGCCCCATGTTAGATATTCTACATTAGAGAACAAAAGTTCACCTACAGTACTGAACAACTCATTTACCACAACACGCTCTAATTAAAAGCTGAATGAAGTCAAAATGTTCTATAAATGAAATATCTGGTCTTTACATAATTTATTTAACTTTTGCACTGCATTGTGCACTTGCAACAGCCTCTTAAGCTACAAAACATGAATCCTAAAATTCCAAACAACTATATGCCTGCCACAGAGTTTATGTCACATATTCCAGATTACATAAATAAAACATTCATTTGATATGAACATCTGAAGTAAGCGACTACAAAACAAAGCAAAGCAAAACAAAACATATCAAGCTGAGCTGTCTTAGTCTGAATTGCTGACATCATCAAGTAACAAAGGCATGCCTATCACAATGTCATGGGACTTGCTATTCCGTCATTCAGGCAAACACTCAAAGATGTTCACAAACTAATTGCTTCTCCAGAGGAATAAGGTAAGTACATGCCACCTGGAGAACTAGGCTACTAGTTATTGTAATACAATATAGGCTTTCACTAATACAGTAATCCAAAAGCTCTGGTTTTAAATGAAAGCTTAATCAAATTGCTAGACAATTTTAAAAAATCCCTTGAAATATAAAACATATAAAAGAACTGAAGAGCTTAGACTAAAACACAACCACAAATGTGTGACATCATTGTGAGATTGGCAAAAAGGCCAAGACCAACGGAATAGTACAGTCCACAGGAATATTGAACTGGAACCCATAAAGCACAAACACACAAAGAGAACCCTTGGAACATATAATGAACAAGAAGTTTTCAGAAGCAAACTGTGTGGGAAAAGCAGAAAACAGACGCTGGTGATCAACTGCATGACTGGGCAATATTTATCTGGTGTACAATCTGCTGCATGCTCCAGTGTGAAACAGTTAACTGGGTATGAGTGCTAATTTTCTGGTTAGCTGATATCAACAGTCTACATCAAAAGCACAAGCAGATTTCTCTGCAAATACTAAAAGGGTTTTGCTTTACTGTATAATATAAGTGAAAAACAGTTTGTGGATTTGTAACTTATTCATGAAATTCTTTCAATTGTTTTTGAAATACTGCCTTTGTCTTTTTCACTTGCTTCTTAATGTGTGTCTCTGGGAGACCTCTTTCTATATCTTTTATATGATTTCTTTCCAACATTGAGGAAGCACTTAATTTTAGTTTCCATTCAAGGCTTTAAACTGAATGAGTATACAGACAACACAGACAGCAAATAATACAGTGAACATGTACAATACTGTAAACAACTATCTAGGCTGTTTCTCGTCTTGAGGATTGTGTGAATTTGTTACGTGTGTCCTATTAACAAGAGATCAATTAATACATCTGATATCCTCCTCAACAGGTACCAACAGATTAACTTTGATGAGCTAAGCTCAATGCAAGAGCTCCTCTTATTAATGAGGAAAAATCATGTTTTAAGAGGACACTAATGAATTAATGTTTATTTCTCAAAGGTCTACCTAGAGGGTCAATTTAATGTGTTGTAAACCTTACAAAGTCTCTGTTGCCTTTTCCAGAGCTTTCATGCACTTAGGTGCAATATCTATAATTTAGGGCATTCAACTGTCTGAAAAACACTCAATTTTCCTCACTATTCTATATTGCCTCTTGAACAAACTGCAAATAATATAAGTGTACCTAACACACAAGAGAAGAAATAAACAGAAATTCTTTTGAAGTAATACCACATGATACAAATTATAGTACGTTTGCAAACTTACTGTGATAACACATACACATAAGTTCCCAATTATAATCACATTCATTTCTAATATAAATCAAGCTCACAGTGAGCAAGGCAAATGCGATATCTTGATACAAAATTAAATGTATTACAGAAATCAACAATGTCTCATATCACTGAATTACCAAAATATAAGAAACGAACACAAGAAACGAGTATTTCTGCATGTGTGTTTAAGCAAAACATTGATTTATGTTATGGGTGTCATCATTTTTGGTGTTAAACGTATGAATAGTTCAAGATCAAGAACTGTTTTCAAAATTAAAATGTTTCTTACAGTATATCCATTAACATTATGTAACTTGAAATAATATTATGTACATAGCACAGCTGACTTGTACTTTAAGATGGTCTGAATGTACATTACTCCACAAATACTGTATACACAGAGACCTTCTTAATATAAGGCATTTTCATATTTTAATAATAAAGCAGGTTTTGACGTTTTTAAAAATGTTAATGGTTATTTTAGTTTCACACTAAATAAATTATGAGCAAAAAAACATTTTCAAAAAAATCTATAAGCTACTCAATAGCTGGAAAATTTGCAGTAACCACCACAGAGGTTTGAAACTAGATAAATACATGTTTGTCATCATCAAATTTGTTGGCAGGTTCAAAAACATTCCTTTTCCTTTCTAAACATTAAATCTATGACGCTGTATTATACTTCAGAATGGTGAGAAATCAATTGGCTATACACCTATCAATTGTGCCAACAAACATCGAAATTGGAAGAGATTATATTTACAGTACAAAAGAGACAGAAATACAAAGTAAAAAAAAGACTTTAATTTACAGTTTTTCTCACACTGAATTGCATTGTTCTAGTCTGGCATTTGGTCTGGTCTCATCCATTTACCTTGACATACTATATTTGAATATTATATATTTTGGAACTACAGGAAGACTCTGCTTTAATATTTTAATTCTTCTTAGATGTTTCGTACTCTAGCAGTTTCATACTAATAAAAGGGAGTATTCACATATTTTATCAAGAAGGCCTTCTATACTGCCTAGTAAATTAAAGTGAGAGAGAGAAAGACATTTTATTCATTTACTGAATGACTCAAACATTTTGTGCTGTGATTGGTTTGAACTCTGTGGCAGAGACCATTTTGTTTAGCTTTTACCCTGGAAAGCACAGTTGATTACATCTTACGGATCTGAAGAAGGAACTAGGCCATCTCTTGCCCAATGTATGAAATACTGGTCAAGATACGACAAAATGAGGCCTGACATGAGGCGAGATACTGATTTATAAGTTGGCCACAGACTAGTTTCATTCCAAATGATGTACTGTATCGATTAGTTTCACAATTACTACACCATTTGTAGAGAAGATAGCTAGAACAATTATCCCAGTTTTTCACCTGTGTTAACATAAACTCTAAAATATATATTTTTTTAATTTAAAAAACATAGGAAGAGCAACATATTTTCTATTCATGTACATTGTATTCACAAATGAACAATAGCTGATTTACTATAAACTTAGTTGCATTGAAAACAAAGAAAATGCTGTGCTGTTACAATGAAGATCTGGTGCTTTGCAGCAAACCATAGTGCACAGTACAAGAAACTGCATCTTGAAGTCTGCAATGTAGTCCACTACTTGTTTAGAATTGTGTTTTACCACCGTCAGTCGCATTTCCATTTATAATGATATATGCACAGTATGTTACTCAGCTCATCAAAGATGTTTCTGTGTAAACACTACTTCCTGAGACACAAGCTTCTCAACAAGTGCTCAGTACATTTTAAAAGTTTGCACTACATTTCACATTTGTAGTAAACATGATTTATTCGATTTCTTCTGCAATCTGAAGGTAGGTTCTGTTTACGTTGCATGAGTGCTTAATCCCACAGGCCTCAAGGGTACATTTTCACATAGAATGAACACTGTCAGGCTTCAGCAGTTCACAAAGTAAAACTGCACACTGTACCTGCAGGACGTAACGTAATCTAAACCAGTTAGAATTTTACCAGAATTTTCATTTCTGCCATTTTCCACCTCATAGCTTCAGTTTCTGTATACTGGGATACTACTAACTTCCATGTTTGTCTCAAATCTATTGCTTAAGAAAGCTTCAGTTCAACACTATTTTAAACTATATAGGTAGATGCAAAAATCATTATTTTTTCATGATCAAACATGATAATTATGAGAATGTTTTCTGATAATATTCTACATAATTTCAAACTTTTATTTTTTTAAACAATAGTTATGTACACTTTTGTTGAAATACAAATGAACTGGAGATTAAAATATTTTTTAAATCTTGTTTGATTCAGAACAGTACCAGTTTTAATTAAAAAAACAAAAGGCACTGTATATAAAGAAGGTAATTCCAAATACAGTTACCTTGTGTTGATTTTGTTTGTTCTGTAACATCATTTTAATATTATATGAATTCAAACTTAGTTTAAACTGCCATTTTAAAGTAGCTCTCTCTATCCCAGGGGAGTTACTCCCTGGTGCATCACCTGTTGGTAAAGTGGATTAAATTAAATTCAATGTTTACACTTGAATCTTGAAAAAACAACTCATTTCACTCATAATAAGCAACGGGGGATTGTCTTTAAGCAGTGCAAAATTAGATTTAGTACTATTTCTCATCAATCAGAGATTTCCTGAATTATCACTTTTATGGTGAAAAAAGACTGATTACTTCAACTGTAGAGGTACAGATGGATGACTGTCAGACACACTTATATATTAAAGGCCTGAAGATCATTCAGATCTGGGATAGGCAAAGCAAGGGTGAGGTTCGGGGGTTTCTGAATTTCATTACAGTGCAGTATGTTACGTACAGTATAGTCTGTCCCTGATATTTTATAAATTTGTAAGTGGTTTTAAATACCACATTGGCAATCAACAGATTGTATAAGATAACTTTATCAAACAATTTTGACTTACGAATGTCTATGCTGGACTGTGATTTTAAAACCTGGACCGAAAGCTGTTAAACCACAGAAAAATTCATGATAAAAAGCAGGCTGAAGGAAGACTTATAATTAAAATTATGAAAGTTTTAGGAGTAAGCTTATTCCTGCCTCACCTGCATTCCCTGAAGTCCTATGTTATTGTGTTCCCTGAGCCAAGACTTTAAGGAGAAAAGAGCAAAAGCTCTTTAAAGCCAAAATAAATACTAATCTTAAATTCAATACAAGCTGACAGCAAATGAATTTGCTGAGCTTACCTCAGCATGAATAAAAAGCCCCAGAAGGAGTCTACTGCATAAGAGTATCTATTTTGCTGGTTCCAATATCCATTGAAGAGATTCATATTGTAAGCCTCCAATAATAATGCCCACTGGTTCTTTTATATTTCTTATCTAACATCCTGCATTTCCTTCAAAACAGAAGTGGGGAAGAGGAAAGAAAAAAAGAGCAGCAGTCCGTGTGTTTCAGGTTCTTTGTCATGAGTCTCCAAGGGTTTACTGTCAGGCAACACTAGTGGATTTACTTAGCAATATGGCTGCTGGCACATAATGGCAGCTGTGGTCACCCAGGTGGGTGCTACCCTTCAGTGGTGGATGAAGTGAGCCTAGTTCGATATGTGGAGCACTTTGGGATCCTTTGGGATGAAAAGCTCTCTACAACTGAAAGCAATTACTATAGTTATTATTGTCCAGAAGGCATAAGATACAGTGGTGAAAACTGTGAGTAGGCATGCCTACATCAATCTTAAAAGAGAGCACTTCCTCCCCAGCTGTCAAAAATCAACGGGTATCTAAGCATGCTCTTCTTTAAAGCAGAAGCCCACAAAATGTAAAATACTATATGAAATGGTTCAAGGTCACAGAATTCATAAAAGTTGTTAATGTATTTCATGCTTCATCTAAACTATATTAGAATGAAGAGCACTCATACATAAAATAGCTCAGTGGGAAAGAGACATATTAATCTTGTAATGATAACATACGCGCATTACCTATTACATATTACTTTCCGATTCAGTTTACATTTAAATGTAAAAAGAGAATATACCCAGGAACAGTCCTGCAACTGTATGATACATTTGATCTTATCAGCCTTGTTGTCCAATTCTCTGACACTTGATTTCATTTTTAAAACTTCAAAATGTTTTCTCTGAAGGCGTGATTTGAAATCATCAGAAGACATGGCTCTATTTCTGATAATTTCATGTTTTCCTTCCCAGAAGGAAGGAATCACAGATCTGTAGAGCAGAAACAGCAGTTGCCCATCAATGCTGAAGAGATGGAGACTGAAAGGCAACAGTGCTGGAGACTTCAAGGACACTGGCACACACAATCTCACTTTCGAGTTGGTGTAGCAATTGGTACAGAAAAAGCTCAGCAGTGAAGGGCAAAAAAACAAATTGTTTTCTCTTTAAAAATGTAATTTTATTTTAAATATAGTGCCTTATTATACTTCCTGTTTGTAGCAATAAAACATTTTGGAACAATTCTGAAATTTACCTTCCAACAACATAAGACATAATGTATACACACATATACATAAAATATGAAAACATTTATAAATATACACAAAAAGTATTTGATTATTTGCAGAACATACATGAAATGTATTATTGGAGTGCCAACCGTACACTGTATAAAAGTAGCTCATGTTAGATACAGAGAGATAAATTATTTACGTATCTCACATGATTATGTGGTTTCTAACTTCTGAAGTAAATGAATGCAAAATGGTTGAACTATGCCAGAAAATTTCTGTCAGCAAAATATTGTGAATTCTGGACAAAAGTCAAAGCAGGAGTGGAGTTTTTGTACTAACATAATGAACAAGAAGGAGCTCTTTAAATTTTCACTTAAGCTATTATTAAAGTTAAAGACACACCTTTTCTTAAGAATGAGAGCTTTCTTATTTTTTCAATTGTTCTCTATCCATGCTAGATACATTTTGAAACTTCCACAGCTGATATTTTCACTGCACTGTGTAAAGCAAACAGACTCACATCTTACCTGAGGGTATGGTCTAATCCCACAACTGCACACCCTGTTGTGTGCTATAGCTTTAATAACAAAATCAATCACTTGCTGATCTCAATGGAAAGACAGGGCTGCTGTTTTCAGGCTTCAGGAAGAGGCTGTTTCAGTGCAACTTGACAAGGGTGTCACAGTTCAAATTACTTTCATGCTTAATGGACAAGAAGCTAGCATTTTTTTTAACAGAATTCAATTTTTTTTCATAGGGGTTTCTTTTCAGTGCTCACAATACTTTAGAAAACACAGCTCTGCTAACTAATTGGCCTCTAGGTTTTATTTGGGCATTCACATACTCTGCTTTCAATAAAGTCTCTTTCTGTTGTGTGTAACTAGGAGCACACTAAAGGTCCACACACACACAATGAAAAGATATAAACAAAAATAAGACAGAATGAGTTGCTGAATTAACTACAATAAAATACAATAAAAAAGGCCAGCATTAAAAGGATGCAGAATGACTGATATCAAATAAATCTGATAAAGCTTGTGCTTTTAGTTCTACTTAACTCAAAACATCAATGGAGCCTAATAAAAAAAAATCTGTTTAACATCTGTTGAAAAGTGTGGAAAATAAATAGAACTAACAGACAAAACATTCACGATAACTCAGGCATAAGCTGCTATTTGTTATGGCTTTCTTCAAATGAAATTATTTTGTTATATTATATTTAGAAGGTTAATCATCATCTTGGATATGCTGTGAAATGCTATGATGGCAATATCTCTCAAGGTTCAACTACTTGTGTATGAACGTGGAGGAGATGTGTGATATTTAGGTAAGTTAGCATAAGCATATTCTCCAAATGTTTCATATGTCAATCCCAGGTGTCAACAACGTTATCAACTTCTATCCCTTTTAATTTCTTCAGATGTTAAAAGCTAAAATCTCCAGTAGGTGGCACTCTTCCCCCTGGACCAAAATGTTCAAACTAACGCCCCAATATGGTAACAGGGGACACAGTACTGTAGGAAGTGCCACCCTTTAGATGAGACTATTGAAGTCCTGACTACTTGGCTATTAAAGATCCCATGGCACTATTCGTATGAACAGTGCAATTTACTTCAGTGGCCTGACTAAATTCCACTTTGGCCTTGCTCAATCTGGGCTACCTAAATGTTTAAGCAATTTTATTTAGTTCTCTGTATTATCTACTGTATAATGGTGGCCATGTCTCACCTTGATGGGTGCTGCCTTTCTGTGGTAGATTATATATAGTTATATACAGTATGTACTTTAAAGCACTTTAGAATTCTCAGGGATAAAAAGTAATATTAAAATACTAACAGTATCAACTACACAATCCTGACATGTACATCATCATCTGATGATGGTGACCTAATGCAGATTGATCACAATTACAACAGCAATAATGATAGTCTTTCAAGCTAAACACAATGAAACTTTCATCTGAGATTCTGTGAAAACATTCATTAAAATGCAAAAGATTCCTAACAATGCTGTAACCCTCAGCAGGAAAACGGAAATAAAAATGGAATGGGTGGATTACTACCATTGGATAAAGTAAAAAAAAAGGATTAAAAGTTTCATATAAAAGCAAACTCGGCTTCAGCTTACTCAAAAGAAAACAAAACACTGTTTTGCATACAAACCCTACAAATCGTCCAATTATGTTTTGAATAATGCTGTGAGCCTTTCACAACAAATCCAGTAGAGCACACAGAATTAAGCACATATATTAGGTGAGGGATGTTTTATTTGGTTTTGATCTCTTCAGTAAACAAAGACACACACGTTTACAGCTATATTAGCATTTTACGAAACCTAAAAATGAATACAGTAGTGGAAATGGTAGAAGTATCCTTAATGCTGAAAGCTCTAGAATACAATATGACAGGCACAGAGAAATATCATGAAAAACAACAGTGGCTTTGTGAAGATGTGCTTTTTCTAAAAGTTTTGTTTCATGAACTATAAATATCACTCTCACAGAATAAAAAGTGCATTAAGGAAACCTGTTGCTTTCCTTTACATTTCACATGTCTGAATACGAAACACGCACGACAGCAGTGCAGTTGAGAAAGACACCTTCTTACTGTTGCATCGACCACATTAGAAATTATGTCCAATAAATTATAGGGTTTAAGTGCTCCTCATTATTCAGTGTGCATTTACACCCCTTTGTAAAGAATGAGCATATGTGAGCTGTGCATCACCAGGAGAAGATACTGTATCTTAGCAGTCAAGATGCATCTTAAAACCACACAAACAGATTATTCTATTTCTTTAGACTACTGTACATGCATGCACATACAGTATGCTTTATAATTAACTGTTGGGGTGGAGTCCTTTTCCCAATCTCTTCACATTGGCTCCTAACTATAGCTGTTTTAACTTTACATTTTAGAAAACCATAAATTCTCAAGATACTAACCATGCCGTTATTAGCTGTATATAAGCTTTACAGATACAAGTCTTGCAGTTACCGCCCTAAGGGGTACCAATATAGTGGTATTCTAGTGGCCTATAGATGGCAGATATTAGAACAAATGTAATTATTGGCTAGTGGTCATTTTTCTTGGTGGGAATCAATGATATACACTGATATTTTTGCTAGCTGTCACAAATAATGTTGTGACTTATGAACAGTGAATCAGGAGTACTGTAGTGTGCAGAGTACAATGCCTGTCTGCAGTAAATAAGTATCAGAAGAAGTGGAATTACATTAACATATCAGAAGCTAACAACAGGATAGCTGATCTCCAAACTGCATAACTTGTGAAAGAAACCCACACTTCCAAGAAGAGCTCAAATACTGAGAAGGCCATTTTAACACTTAAGCTGAAGCTGCATTGAGGTTTCTCCAAAACCCATGAAGAAATGCTGGTAGTGAGCTATTCAGTGCTGCTTCACATGTACTGTACATGAAAGGAGGGGCAGGCTATGTGTGAAATGTGACAAAACAGAAATGTTGCATTTTATTAATAATTACCATTCATTCGCAGACTTGCTACAACAAATCCAGCAAGGAAGCCATGAATACAATTCAGATTTGTTATCAATTTAACAGGTAAATGAATAATTATGGATATAAATACTATTACAAACCATTCTTCAACCAAGAGTCTTTGTATGGTTTATACTGACCAGTTTTTGGCGATGATACACATACAGTATGTATACAGTTTCTACCATAAACCAATGACTTCATAAGTTACTATGTACGTTTTAATTTAATTATTTATAGAAACTTATTATCTTAAATAATAAAAGTAATAAATATAAGCAGTTTCATATAGATATGACAAAAAATCATCCATACTGTATGTTAAATTTCAATTAATTCTATAGTATCAGAAGTAGTAAAGTATCTAGTTTTAAGTAAAAATGCAACTTAGTTTTAACAATACAACATACTTTAACTTAATCCAAACTCCTACCACTCCTTGTGTAAAAAAGTCCCTTCTGTTTAAAATATACTTCCCCATGGTTTCTACTTGTGTCCTCTGGTTTGTATCTTAGTTAATCCTCTATAAGAAGATTGGATTGACTTACCAGTGTCTTTGAAGACTCTGAATACATGAAGCAAGTCCCTTCAGTCTGCTACATTCAAGAATCAAACAATATGGTGAGGTAATCGTTGGCTATTGGTACTGTATCAGCCAAGAAAATCTTAAATCAATACCCCCTTAGCTCTTATTGATGTTTACGAGGAAAAGCTCAAGGAGAGAAACATTTATCTTTCTTATGCCTTGGGCTGCAAACATAAATGACAAACACTAGGGTCAATCCTGCATTTTGCTCAACCTGGTTTTGTAACATGAATTTTAATTTTTACTTGCTAGGAATCCCTGGAGTCACTCCAGTTAAATTAATCAAAGAAGCAATAAGGTAAAAGACATAAATTGTTGCTTATTCTTTTTCAAATTAGTGATTATGATGAGTACACCCATCCATTCATTAAACTGATGCTTTTAACAACAGCTGAAAACATGAAAATCACTGCACTGAACACGTGCAAGAATATCCAGCTGGTACGCTGTACGATGGGTTACGACTTAGTTTGCACAACGTCCACTTTGTCTTTGGACCAGGCTCACGAGGCTGCAAGAGACTGGTATTGTACATCACAAAACAAAAGGAGATTACCACAGGTAAGAAAGCGCACTGGAAAAACAAATGTGAGGGTAAAAAAAAAGTCTGGAACACCAACCCGTTATTTGTGACTTAAGAGAGGCATTTGTACATGCTGGTAAAAATGTAATGATTGAGGGAAGGGAAATTCATTCCTACAGCAGATCAAAAAGGGAATATTAACATACTAAACTACTAATTTGCACAAGATGAAAATGAAACTACAAATGCAAAAACAACAAAATATCAGAATGTTTTAAACATTTAATCTTGCACGGAATATCGCGTATCTGTAAACTGAAAGCTTTTATCCAAATGGACTTATATTTATTATTATAATAACTTATTACTAAAACAAGCCATGTGAAGTTCCTTGCTCAATGATACACCAGCACTGCTCCACCTGGGATTTGATCCCACAACCTTTTGGGTATAAGTCCAAATCACTATTCCATACTACTGCCTCAGAGATTCTATCTGCACTCTGTGATTACTCATCAATGACACAGTGCATTGGTAATTGTTTAAATGCATCTGAAGTGGATTTTAATGGTGTGACTGAATCTGTCTCTGACAAAGTTACACAATTAAAGCATAGAACTGGCTGAAGCTCAGTGGCTTGCTGCCAGATTCATTACATCTGACTTGCAATGCAAGGGCAAATAATTTTCTGAAAGAAGACACATTGATCTCAGCTGTAAAAACAACTTTTTTTAAGTGTTGCCCAAGCACAAAAAAAACATTTTTTTAAACCTTCTCACAGAAGTAATCAAACAGAAAGGCTGAACTTTACTAGTGCCAATTTGTATAAAACTGGCACCTGATCTATGTACTGTACTGTACAATAATGGGGCATATAAATTATTTTACAATAAAGTTGTAGAATTAATTAATATATACTGACAGGGGTAAATCAGGAAAACATTTGTCTGGAGCCAAAATAAGACTGCACATTTCCCGTGAGACAACTGAAAACTTCATTATTTCACATTTTTCAATGTTTTACACAAACAGACATTGCTACTAATAAGACATACAGTGCTTGGTATCAATGGTCCATTGAAACCTTTACTTTAATAGTTAATAGATTTCTCCATTGTTTGACACTGACAGGCACAACACTGAAGACAAACACAAATGTATTGAAACATGTTAATTGCCTGAAGAGATCTGATGCCTTTTCAATTAGGCTTTTTTTCAATTCAAATGTTTACAACTGACACCAGCAAGAAACCGTCTTTTCTGCCCATTTTACACATTTTCTCAGCAAACATCTACATGAATTCACATTGATCGTACTGTCAAAGAATTATACTAAGGGCTCTTATATATATTTCAATCTGAGGTAGCTGTGATTATACAAATTAATTGCATTAACATATGCAAATACTTCTTACCTTAAATTGTGGAAACTACTGACACCCCTTCCTGGGCTTTTACTTTAATAACATAAGACTTGACCAAGTGACTCTGGAAGGTAAAATTCAGATTTTACTTTCAAATTTGTTTTGACAAATGTAGCCTCATTACCTTGGCTGAGGACAGAAGCTCATCTGTTTTAGAAACAACTATTAAATAAATTTAACAAACAGTGATGGATGCAGACTGCTTACAACACCTTACTATTGAAGAAGAAATACGAGCTGAAACTAGTTGAATCAACAGTAGATCTGGTAATCAAAGATCACCCATTTTAACGGTTTGATACTGTTGATATCACAATGAGAAATTTGAAAAAACAAAACAATTGAGAGACCTGTATAAAGGTAACAAGTGGTAATCATGCACAAGCTTTGGAAGCCTACATAGAATATTCTGCATTGCAAAATTGCAAATACAAATTATTGCTAATAACATTAATAATTGCTTTAACAATTAAGTCAACAATAATATTTTATTCTATTACTTAATTGGATGATTCTTGTCCTAACATGGGATCGAAGCAGTTCTGTGCAATTGGAGGCTCAATCATGATGAAATTTTTGAGGCAGTTATCCACCCATAAGATTGTAACCTTACCACGACCTCCTGAGATCATGAGTCTGATGACTAGAATATTCCAAATGACAGGACAGGGTACAGGTGGTCTGGTATTAAATACTTGTCTATAACTTATACTGCTATTCTGACAGAGATAAAATCAGTTATTTATTCTCAGTCTATGTCTCAGGGGGTGTTCAGAAAATCAAAATGGCTCCAAGGACAGAAGCTGATCATCAGTGACCAAACATAAAAGGTTCACAGCACAGCCATCTGAGAAAAGAAATCCTGTTAAATATTTCCATGAATTTTCTGGAACACTAAATAATTACTACACCTGGCACCAATGCAAAAATAAATTATTTTATTCAACCAACTCACAACTTTCTGAAGGCAGTACAGATGTTCACCCTGCGACAATTATGCAGTTCAGATTGGAATGACTTTTACTCCAGGATTTGACTCTAAGAGGAAATCAGAGATGGAGAAGTACTGTAGCTGGCACATGTAAAAGAAAACAGCAGTAGGATATCTCTGAAAGAATTCTGGAGCACAGCAGGAGATTTGCTTCCCAGTTTCACAAGGAAGGCAGAAATATTTTTGACAGTTGTTTTCATTATGTTTTCACAGAACAACATTAAATAAATAAATAAATAATTAATAATAATAATAATAATAATAATAATAATAATAATAACAATTGCTTACACTTATATAGCGCTTTTCTGGACACTCCACTCAAAGCGCTTTACAGGTAATGGGGACTCCCCTCCACCACCACCAATGTGCAGCCCCACCTGGATGATGCGACGGTAGCCAAAGTGCGCCATAACACTCACCACACATCAGCTATTAGTGGGGAGGAGAGCAGAGTGATGGAGCCAGTTCGTAGATGGGGATTATTAGAAGGCAATGATTAGTAAAGGCCAATGGGGAATTTGGCCAGGACGCCGGGGTTACACCCCTACTCTTTTCGAGAAATGCCCTGGGATTTTTAATGACCACAGAGAGTCAGGACCCCGGTTTTACGTCTCATCCGAAGGACGGCACCTGTTTACAGTATAGTGTCCCCGTCACTATACTGGGGCATTATGACACACATAGACCGTAGGGTGAGCGCCCCCTGCTGGCCCCACTAACACCTCTTCCAGAAGCAACCTTAGTTTTTCACAGGAGATCTCTCATCCATGTACTGACCAGGCTCACACCTGCTTAGCTGCAACTCACTTATGATTTGCAGAGTGATATGGCTGCTGGCTAAAATTAAAGAAAGGGTTAACCAACTGCCAAAGCATACATTTTAATAGCAAATTAAAAATTAAAGCATTGTCATGCCACAAAGCTTTACTTTCACACATACAGTAGAGAACACCTCTATTATTGTAATATCTTTACATTGCACATACTGTAGATACTAAACAGTTTAAATTTAACAGTAATTTCAGACTTGAGTATACAGTATATATAGTAGATTGTTTAGAGAAAGTGGCCTCACCATTAGTTAGGGTTAGGGTTAGGGTTACTGCCTTAAAATGCTTGGATCCTGGTTTTAATTCTAGCCTAAGGATCCTTCTGTGTGGAGTTTCTAGGGTGTACTCATGGCCATATGATGTGATGAACTGGCATATTATTGAGGTGTATCCTGCCTTGTGCCCATGGTCATCTGGGTTAGACTCTGACTCATCATGACTGGACTGAACAAAGCAGTTATTGAAAATCGATGGAGTTTCAGAGATTGGTGCTAATAATGGGAAAGTGCATAAAATAATTATTTTTCAAAATATCCCGTTCATAAATTATATATGAGTTCCTGGTAAATGAAAGTATTTCAATAATTTAGTTGTATATTGAATCAAAGATAATACTAACACAAGGATGCATTATCAAATAAATAACAGTAGCACCCATGTAGACAGCTCTGCTTATCAACATGCTAATGCACATACTATTCAGTAATAGCGTGACTAATTGAGTTACGTAATGTTAAAGTAACTTAATGGGATGATTGCAAATGATTGTTCAATTGATGGCTTGATAAGAAGGCTACATCGTCATCTTGGGGCTGGAGGACTGAAATACACGTTATAAAACCATGCTAAATGCAAGGCACTAACAACAGAGCTCGCAGGCAGGGCTGCAATCAGTTAAGAGACTGTTCTGCTGATCATGGCAATTTATGCATTAGACAGGCCAACAACAAGAAAAAAAAATAATACAATGCAGACTGACAGTCCTAATTATTACAGCTATCCTTGCATGTGGCTGCCATCAATCTGCCTCTATGGACCCAAAGGCTATCTGTCCTTTTATTCACTCCAAAAGCCATCCTGATGGGACAGGTTGGAAATCTCCCACATGCTTAGTCTGTCTCAACTCCATATTCCACTATCAGGGACCCAGCTGAGACACTATATCTCATCCACTCAAACATGCTCAAACACACTGTGAGTAAGCTTCAAAAATCAAACATAGATACTGACAATTATGCTCCACTTGAATAATAAGTCCTGCATATCCCCGGTTATCCTCTGAAACACTACAATAAATATTTTTGTGGAAGAACAGATGCCATAAAAATCAACCACTACATAGAGTAAGAAAATGTATACTTTTTGATGGCATCTCTCCACTTTTAAAATGAATCTATTTTACTAACCATAATGTAGATTGTCAACTGTTGTGTACTAGCCTACATACTGGTGTTGTCACTGAGACATTGCATGAAAACTCATTGCTTAATATCATCTGTTTAAATCCATTTAATATGGAATATTAATATGGAATCATGTAACGAAAGGGAAATCTTTACAGTTGAAAATAAAACTTTTCTGAATGTCATTCATGATATTACTGTACTTTATGAGTATAAATCTAATAAAATTATATAGCTGGTTGTGGTAGCTGAAAAAAACTAAGATATGCAACAGTATTCCACTTTCATCATAAACATTTTCTGCACTTGCAACTGTTATTTTGGGAAAGAATTGACGTGTTTGTTTTAACATTTCCTTTAACAAGGTTCAAATTAAAGATAATAAACAACAAACTATTAAGTTATATATGTACAGTACCTATAATGTACTGTATGCTGTAATTTAGTTTAGTGTACTGTATGTCTTAGTAATTTGTGCAAGTTTCTATTCAATGTTTTTTATTCATATTGTTTCATTTCAAACCACTTCAGAATGAAAATGAATTAATGTTTTCACTTCCTCTGCAAGCAATGAAAACATCAGTTTTAATTAAAAAATCAAAACATTGAAATTGTTACTTGGCAAAAAAAACGTGTTTCAATAGCAAATACAGCAACCCACACTCACAGCACATAGCACGTAGGAAATATATATTTTTGTCTTGTTTTGGAAAGTAACCACTTGGCACACCTCTGTCTCAACTGATTCCTCCCATCTTCTGTAAATTGTACAGACTGATTGCTGAATTTAGAATGGACTTTAAAGTCCTCTTCATGTATAACAAACTGAACAAACTTTTGTTGTAAATGAGAATTTGTTCTCAACTCATTTAGTCAAATAAAGGATTTTGTTTTGTAATTTAACTTTTAAAGTTTTAAATGTATAATTAAGTGTAGGCATCACTAGGTCAATTTACTTTCCTTCTACTTTCCAACTTTTTGTTTCTGTTGTGTGCTACGCACAACTCTTTGAGTCTGCTGAAAAGTTAACAGATTAAATTAAATCTTAAGAGCTAAAATTAAATTTTAAGATTATTAACAGTGGAGCCCTGTAAGTTTTTTGGTTTGTTTAAAACAGAGATTTGTAACCATGGTTCCTGGGCACTACTGTGTGTTTTTTTCTGCAATCAAATTAATGTGTTCAAGAACTTATTTCCATTTTCTATTAACGTTTGCCCTGACATCTTAAAAAAAAAACCATAAATAGCATTTGTAAGTGGTAGCAACCTTATACTAATTAGTGAGTTTCAAAAGTGTCCTCATTTACATATTTGAGCTAAAATGTGACCAATTGGACTTAAGCAAAATGGAAAAAACACTGTAGGAGTATCTGATATGTTGTAATTCCTACCTGTCAGCTTGTCATAAACAGATCGCTTATTCATGGCTTTTAAGTAAGAAAAAAGGATGCAAAGTCTTAATTTACAAGTTGAGGAGAGATTTGTAAAGTTCTGCACACTGGAGTTGTAGGAAATTATGTACTTTAGGGTATTTTTTAAACCAAGGAAGGAGTGCAGAAAAAAATCTAAACAAGCAAGGAGATCAGTTACTGACGCCAATTAGCACTGATGATTAAGGGCCCCATTGGAAAGAAAACCAGCAAACACAGGGTTCCCTCAGGACCACGATTGAGAGCTGCTAGTTTAAAATTTGCTTTGGTGATTAACTATCTTCAAATACCATGCTCGCACGCCATCTTTAATTTTAAAGTTTTAGGAACATTGTCTTGTTCTGCTGATTCAGGTCTAATCATTGTTACATAAGCTGTTTTTCGTTTGATTTACCTAATTTTGAAATTAGGTGAATTATTTGAAACATCTTTTATTTAATTTGATGATTTTGTTTGTTCGTTTTGTTTAAACATTGCTCAGTTTGTTTTAAACACGATTAGTCTTTCCTAACCTTACTAGCACAGCTTCCTGGCTAGCTCTTGAAAAGTTTTTAGTTCAACTTAAATACTTAAGTACAATGTGTCTTCAACACCATGGACATTGAAAAGAAATAAAACCATAAATGTAACATAACCTGTTATAAACAAAGCAATCCCAATAAAATGTAAAAACAATTTCAGAGCTCAGCACACTATGTATGTTATAGCCTCTAAAAACTCAGTTTATCTACTCTTCAGGTTATACATATTTTCTTCGTAGAGGTTATTTGTGAAACCACTCCACTTAGACTGATAAGACAATTTGTCTGGAAGAAGTCAGCTAAGGATTATTCTCTGTATTTTTCCACGATACAAATTTCAGAACACAATCTTTAAAAATGACAAAAGCAGAAATGCTGATACTTATTACTGACCTATGCTAACACATCAAAGAAGATCTTAAAAGCAATCTGAATTATGCAACGAGAATTTCAGCTTGCATTTCATACTGCCTTATGTCAAATATTAATCTCTGCAGCCGCAACACTAAATCTCGACAGGTGTGCCCTGCTGCAATTTCAAGTACATCTAAAATCCCAGGAGCTGCCAAGGTCAAAACACAAAGTCCCCTTATGTTCGGCTGCAAAATACTTCACAGTTTAACTACCAAGACATTTATTCACTCATCTTGTGCTAGCCTGTATTCTGCCTACCATCACATTGAGCAGCATTTGATTTTTCCATCATTATGCCTACAGTAATTACTGCTGTACAGAACTGCACTCTACAGGAGACCCTCCAGAGACGGACTCATTTTTCTGTACTTTAAAGCCACAGCAGATCCCCAGGGCAGCATGTCTTAGGTGCACACCATATATATTAAAACAAAAACCACAGCACTCAACCATAAAGCCCTAATGGAAGGCTAACTGTATCTGTGAGAAAAAAAAGGAGCCATGTTCAGTGTTTCTTTGGTGAGAGTGCATAAAAGATAAATAAAAGGGAACTTGCTATGAAAGCAAAGTGAACAAGAGCAACACAAGGGAAATCAGAATTCTCTCAGTGCCCGGCAATGAAAATCCTGAGAAACCCTGTGCAGCTCTGAGGTAATCAGATGGTAACAAGTAGGGTGCAAATGAAGTGTGAGAAATGGAAGAGCCAGCCTCCCAGAGCTTGTAGAGGCTCTGTCTGACAACAGCTGAGAACAAAGGAAGAAGATACAGAGTGGGGAACGGAGATCACTGCTGTCGCCTTTCGACGTTCAGTAAGGCATTAGAGTGAATCAACAGCTTATTTTTCGAGAACTTGACCTCCACTGTCATATTTATCTTCTGTGTAAAACTCACTGTGACCCATAAACAAAAGCTTCACACAGTTTCTGTTTTCTTATATTTGTAAAAGTTAATAAAAACATATTAAAAATCATTACAATACTGAGAAAAGACTACAAAATCCCTAATACAGCTTTTCTGGTATAAGCACATTTTTCAGCATTAACAATGCGTACATTAAAAATGTATAAATATAAAACAATTTAAAAGGCCTTCTGAAAAGGTAAAAGACAGCTCCATTTCCTTGGAAATTCCAAAAAGACAAAAATGATCTCTATAATGTTTTAACAGAATATTTGAAACATGACATTACATGACACAGTTCTGCTTTTATTCTGCTCATGAGCACCTGAAATACAGTGATATTTGTCATGACAATTTATATATTTTATTTTGTGAATTAGGGATACTAACAGTAGCTATGGTATTTTAAAAGCTGAACTGCTCACATATATTAATCAACCTTTTAATGTTTTTAAGCCAGGTATTTATGCATTTCAGTGACACTATAAGCTAACATGCTGCCACTGTCTTTAAATGACTGTATACAGTCATGATATCACAAAAAAGCTAAGTAAGTTCTTACCAATTAAAACCAATTATTTTCAGTAGATAGGAACAGGTTTAATTACTACTGTTCCATCCTCATTAGTGTGATGTCTTTTTATTAACTAAATTTCACCTGTCTTTCACTAAGGGCTGACTATATAATACATTAGCAAGATTTGCTTTATCAAATAAATTACAAACAAAGAAAATGGGATTGGCACAATGGTTTGTAATGCTGCCTTGCAGCGCTGGGCTCAATACTAGACCTGGGGTGAGATCTGCATGAACTTTGTATGTCCTCCTATAGTCCAAAGACATGGTAGTATGTTAATTGGCATCTGGGAAAAATAATAATAATAATTCCTTACACTTATATAACGTTTTCCCACTCCACTCTACATTTTACAGGTAATGGGGACTCCCCTCCACCACCACCAATGTGTAGTCCCACCTGGATGATGCAACGGCAGCCATAGTGAGCCAGTATGCTTACCACACATCCGCAATGAGTGGGGAGGAGAAAAGAGTTATGAAGCCAATTTATAGATGGAGATTATTAGGTGTCCATGATTGGTAAAGGACAATGGGACATTTAAGCCAAGATGCCAGTGTAACACTCTAATCTTTTCGAGAAAAGCCCTGGGATTTTTAATGACCACAGAGTGTCAGGACCTAAGCTTCACATCTCATCTGAAAGATGGTGCCTTTTTACAGTATATTGTCCCCGTCACTATACTGGGGCATGAGGACCCTTACAGACTGCAGGAGGAGCATCCCTGCTGGGCACTCCAGCAACCTTCCAGCAGCAACCTTAGTTTTTCCAAGGAGGTCTCCCATCCAGGTAATGGCCAGTCTCACACCTGCTGAGCTTCAGTGGGTTGCCACTCGTGAGCTGCAGCACGATATGGCTGCTGGCAATAATATTGGCCCTGGTGTGAGTGTGTGCGTGTCTGTGTTTCTCTGTGCCCTGGTGTCTCATCCAGGGTGTATCCCACCTTGCACCCACTGCTTGCTTGGATAAGATGCGGTACACCTGTATCCCTGTACTGGATATAGTGATTAGAAATGGAAGAATGCATGTATGAAGAAAATGGGTCTTAAGAACAAATTCAAAAATCAAAATAAGTATATGTTACAGGCATCATAGGGTCTACTACTTAAGCTAATTAAGACTTAAATATATATTTTAAAAACCAAAAATACATTCTCTTCCCTTGAGTCCTAATTTACTTCTTTTAGATTCAGGATGACTCTCTGTATACATGTAGCATCGGAACGTTGCTCATTTTGAGAGGTCAGTGGATTTTCTATTTTAAAACAGTTCACGATGCTAAAATATTGGCATAAGTATCCTTTTTGGCAACATTGACCCCCAGTTATTTTCAGTACAGGGTTAGAGGGTAATACTTCTGAAATATTAAAACCATATGGGACTTTGTAACATGAAATTATCATTTCAAAGATGAATGTCGACTTGATAAGTGAACAACCTTCAGTCATTAGATCAATGTAAGTTTCCTTTTCAAATATTAAACATATGAGTGATTTTTTTAAAAAGGACCTGATTTCTGTATTTCACAGTAATGTATGAAATATGGTTATTTTAGCATGAATTGCTGTATATCCTAATATATGAAAGTACATTTTCATACTCAATAAGAAACATCAAATGTGGGGTCTACCATTTATTTCTCTGCTTTATAACCTAGAAACAATTTTTTAGTTGTGGCTCCCAGATCATTTGACTGCTTCATTTAATAATATAATAAGTAACCAAATAATCAGGAAGGGCTGAGTGGCTGCCTCTTAATTATCTCTTGAGTTTTTACAAAACAAAAAATGGTTCCTCTATTCCACAGCAAGCACAGCAGTGCTGTTAAAATCAAAATAAGAGTTTAAACTAGAAATAAAAAAATAAACTTTTTTTTCTTCTCCAGGCTCTCATGAGAGAGGACGAAGAGGAGGATGACATCCCTTGCCTTTAAATAAGGGACAGGCATGTTTTCATTACCCTGGACAGGAACGGCTGACTTTTGATTGGAGAAGGCAAATTATACATTATAGTCCACCTTGATAGACAAGTTTAAGTATACCAATTACAGTAATAAGGCAGTAAAATTTTACAATAAAGTTATATAGCAATATACTTACTGTATAGTATTATGGTACCACAACAGGAGAACAGCAGAAATATTTTGTTATTTAAAACACACAATAAGCAACAACAGAAGCTTGAAAGCATTTAATGAAAACATTCTGTGCTATATCAAATGTCTGGATCAAAACATTAAATAATTCAAATTGCTTTAATGTAAGAAACATAGTTCCCTATTAACAAAATCAAATTCCAATAGCAGCAAGTTTGCCCAATTATGTAACCCTTAAAAAGGGAGCATGGACAATAAGAAAACTAAGGTAATTTGCAATGTAAACTTCCTATTTCAGCAAACAGTCTTGTTGGAAAACTCAAGGCAAAATATTAAGATACAAACTCTACCATATGAAACAAAAACGAAAAAAATAGTGTGTCATGTTATTCTTTTTTTCCCCAAAAAAGAATAGTCATTTTATGTGCTTTGAGTGCATCCTTGCTTTGTATTTGGGTTACTTCTGTTCTGCATACTATTGCATTCAACCTGTCCTCAATACATATGAATAAGGATACAAACCTCACAAAGAAAGCTTTGGCATACTTGCATCAAAAGTTGTTAATAAGACACTTTACCTGCAAGGCTTCCTGTGAATGATTGCAGTAGCAGCAGTTTCCATAGCAACATCATTTTTGGTTTCTGGGGTCAAAATAGGCTCACATCCAATCACAAGTGCATGGAATCCTTTTTCGTACCTTTTTCGGCCTTTAATCTGTAGAAAAAGAGATATGGAGGAGAGGGAAAGAGAAAAATGACTGGTAAGACAAAATACCTGTAAGTACAGTAGTACAGAGAATTTCAGAACCTAAAAACATCTCCAGGTACCTAGTAAGTAAAACTACTGTAAGTTTCTACTAGGTGAGTAGGTGAACATATTCAGTTCCCTTACATAAATGAAATTTCCATGAGGTTTGTCACTATAGAAAATCGGTGCCAGGACAAAGACAAAGTCATGTTTTTCTATCTTGACAAATCTTCCTACTGTCCAAAACTCTGTTCCATATTCACATTTTGGTACATTATACAGTGCCACTACAGTAGATACTGTATACTTTGAGTGAGGAAGACAATGCACATGGATCACACAAGAGATGGCCTTGCTCAGATGGCCAAAGTCCACACTATCCCATGTTGAGGAAAAAGGCCAGGCAGAGGGCTGACTCATATAATCACTGATAAGCATGCAAACGCAGAGACACTCAATCATCAGCCATCAACCTGAGTCACAGCTGTACAGTATGTAAACCCATAGCTTCTTGCCTGCCCAGCCTCAGTGACCCAGTATTAATATGAGATATATTTGAATGATGGTATGAGCATGAACATTTTGTATTGAAATATCCAAGACAGATATAAAACTTCAATTACAGAATTCATTGTTTTTTCCAGTTATTCAGTTTTAGAACAGGACCAAGTTATAAGTCATTTTGTTTTTGTTAAAACATATAATGGAAAGAATGATCAGTACTTTCTTAAAACTTCCTTAATATGTTTTACCATGTCTTAAAAAACAAAGTGTTTTAGTCCAAAGGTCACATGTTTTTTGTTCATTTTTAAGTATTAAGAATATTTTCATTAAAATATGAAATATGAGCACAAACATAAAAGACTACAGTGTGCTTATACAGTACTTATTGTAGCCTCAGGACACAGAAAAAAAATCAATTTAATCTTTACATTTTGAGTCCCAAGGCTATGTATGTATTTAAGCCACTAGCTTAATATCTTCCCTTATAGGAAATGCTTATTAATATCAATAAACTGAATCTTTGAGTTCTTTGAAAAAAATGAATGGCAAAGCTGTTTCTTAGTTTCTAGAGTCAGAACTTTGAAACAATTGACTGTTTAGTTTAAGCCTTCCAGCAAAAAAAAAGGTGTCACCCTTTAAACATGCAATCTATATTTGTGGAGTTATTGCTATTATTGCACTGGTTTTCATTTTGGCTCAATACCCTTCAATTTTAGTACCAATCCAGAAAATAATGGTGAGTTATTTGGTAAATTCTGTGTGAATGGTTTCATGTACAATACATCACTCTGCGGAATGTGTTTAGACTTAGCCTGGCATTTGCACTGGGACATTTAAAACACATGGTTAAGAGGTAAGCTTATGAAGTAATTTGATGAAGTGAAGCATGGTCAATCCAAAAGACTGCAACTAATCTCAGAAAAACTCTCCACACTCCATGATCAAAGGTAAAGATTTAGGACACACAGTGTATTGTAGAGGCAATGCTTGTTAATAAGACAGAATTAAGCATTGCTGTGCTTTCCTAAATGAGGCTCCATCTCACTCTTCATCTCTGTGGTGCAGACACAGAGAAGGTATTCATGCAGGCTGATTTAAGATGTTTTCTTTTGATAAGGGACAGCTCCCAAACGGGGATGCACTTAGCTAAGCCTGGCTATCATGATCAATGGACAGATGGTGCCAATCTGTCTAGGGAGTGCCAAATGGACATCTGGACTGCATTCCTAAGTGTCAGGAGTAGGTGACTCATATCTCACCTTGATCAACCAATTAGGGACTGGCAGGGCGTGGTAACACCACGTGGGTCTCCAATGCCCGCCAAACTCTCAACCAATCAGCACACATCTGTGTCTTGCTCAAAAAGGGAGCGCCAGCTCCGGTCGGGGCTCTCCTTGGCCATTTTCGCGCATCCTCAGAGACAATCACGTGACAACTGCTGTTGTCTGCACTGGGACTTGGACATTGTTCTAAGCGCGAGGCCGAGGATCCCGTACGTACTCAGAATTTTACCAACGTGAATGCTCCGCTTGATCAACGGCAGCCTACAGTTGGACCCTTGTCGACAACCTGAATAGCTTATTCAGAAGCATCGCTGGACCGGGAACGAACCTGCTTCTTCCCGGGCAAAAGAGTGACTTGTGAGGACTTGCGGTCACACTCTGTGCATAGAGACTTTCTACTAGCCAGCCGAACTGCTGGTAGATCCCCTCAGAGCAACGACTGCCCCGCACGCCGCAGTTAGATTCCTCCGCCCGTCCTACTCCGAGCTGCACCTCGACTAGTTGGCTGGTAGCCAGAGGACGCCGGGACAATGCCCATTGGACAACCGCTGGAACAGAGGCTGCAACAGAGCCTGTCAGCTGGTTTGGTTTTCATGCCGGGAAATTCCAAATCTATACACAGTGGATAAGTAAACCCCATGTTCTACATTGCGTCTCCAGAATTCAATTGTACCTCAACACAAGTTGTTATCAATTTAATTCATGAGTAATGTATTTACTTCCGAGTTTAGAGTAAAAGTGGGTAATAACACTGATTAGCGATTTGGTGTAACCGAACGATATATATTGACATATATTCTCTGTTGTGTATCTCTTTGTGTTTGCATCTCTTCGAGATTATATACTTGTATATTGATAACCCTCACAGTAAGGTCTGCCGCTTGTATCCAGGCAGACTAGTATATGTTTGGTGCACAATTTATGTTTATAAATGTATCTCGTGTATTGAACCCGTGTGTTTGCATTGTTAATTGTTCTGACGATTGATTTTCTAAAAGCCACAACGAATCAACTCATGATTACTGCTACAATTAATAATTGTCTCAGTAAAACCATCAAACCACTACAGTATATTGGCTTTTATAAAAGCAAGGACAAGTATATGTACTGTATAAGCACTTAGACACTTATAGCTACCTAGGCAATTGTGCATGTCTGAAAGTGCAGATAAAGCCCATAATGCTATCTCACAAAGTTCTGAATTATGTAAGACCATGCATCAAAATGGACTGTATTTACTGTTTATATTTCAAATGCTGAATTTAACTGTTATTGTTTGAGATTAGAATGACTCAAGCATAAATTTAACATAGTCTACAACACAACACTTTGCTCTACAACACTACAGTATGTAGTACCCTCAACAGTGTTATTAAATATTTGTTGAATCCTTGCAAAGTGTTAAATTGATGATACTAGGTTATTTACTTAACTGTGTCACTAGGGTATATACTGTTAATCCTGCAGTTATACACACTTTGCACATTTGTTGGGCTTGACCAGCACATAGAAATAAAAAACCGAACTGTATGTAGAGAAAGTACTTAACTTTACATCAATACTTTACATAAGAGAACATCTCGGAGATGTGCTTAGAATGCTGCAAGGCAATTTTCCATGTATGTATTAAAACACAATAATAAGGTATTTACTCTCCTTGAAAAAGTGAATAGACAAATTATTTCAAAGTTACCTAACACACAGTACTTAACAGAAAACTGCAAATAGTGTACCTGTGGCTTTGAAGAAAATTACAGTCATCATGTCTGCTTGTAATTTGGAAACTTTTCAGACACTACAGACTACAAACCTCCCAAGTCATGACCTCTTTTTTATTCAGTGAAGATTCTTTTATTTTAAAAATAAATCTGTTCATCTATATAGTCTAGACAAATTCACTCCCAAATATATTAGGCCCTGTAACTTTGAAAGTGTCTTGTAACTGTTATGATAGTAAATGGTTTCAGCAGTCTTGTTTTGATAAAGAAAATGTTTAGATTCTGAGATTTCAAATCAACAAGCATCAATAATTAAATAATCCTAAAATGCTGATTAAACAATAGGGAGTAAAATAAACCATCTAAGAGAGGAACAACATACAATGTGGATTTCAGTACATTATTTGTAAAAAGTACAGTATACAGTATATTGTTTGGATTTTTATCCTTTATGCATCTATATACAGGTAACATCACATACATAATACATAATGTAATACTGAAATGCTCATGCTTTGGATGCTATTGAACTGTCAAGATAAAAAGCAAATCAATGGAGAAGAGATGGAAAAAAGAGTCTGAGATGAAGAACAGATAGGTTCTTAGAAAATTAATTGTCAGTGAACAAGCGAACGTTACTCCTTAAGGCCCAACAGGGGCAACTGTTGTCATTCAGAGAGGAACTAAGACCCAGAAAACAAATTATGGTTGCCTGGTTAGCGTCAGTAGTGTAGACTATAGGGAATTCAAATATTCTGTCATGACTCAGAGCCTCCTAATTACAAGGCCTTTGTATTTTATTTAATAAAATACCCCTGCCTTCTCTACCACGCCTTTTTTTTTCGAGGCCAAGTAAATTAACACAGAATGCATTCCAGTCATCTACACGACAGAGAAGCAAATGGGTGTATGACTGAAGGAGAATTCTGCCACTGAAACCCTGTTAAAAGACACTGCAAGAACTGATCACAGCCTTTGTCTGGGTGTGATAACTATTACAAACAATGGGATAATTTTGGTGATACAGTATGTGGAGTGCCAACGGCAATTAATAATAAGATGTTAAAATACAGTGGCTTGCAAAACTATACAGATCATTCCTATTTTGTGAAATTACAAAATGGTGCATTTGGTTGAATGCATCCAAACATATGAATCTTGCATATGTTTTCACATATTTCTTCAGATTCACAATAAGATTCAGGTCAGGACTTTAACTGGGCTATCCAAGGACACCCTTTCTAATTCTTAAGCTACAGTAATTTGACCTTGTGCTTTGGATCACTGTACTGTTGTAAGATTATTTTTTCCCCAGTTTTAAGTCTGTAGCAGGTTTTCCTCTATGGATATGTTCTTCCATTTCAGCCACCTAAACGTGGTCTACTTAACAAATTCCCTCCTTGCATGGCTGCTTAGTTTGGAGTGACAGCCTGATGTAAGCAGTGTGTACAATAGGTGGCTTCCACTTCTTAATGATTGACTTCATCATGATCCAAGAGATACAGTACTACAGTAGATGTCTTTGAAATGTTTTTATACCTTTTCATTGATTTGTACCTTTATACAACTTTATCTGTGAGTCCTTGGACTTCATGGGTGTTTTTCTTTCCTTGAAATTCACTATATATTAATTTATTCTGAAATCATGTGAACTATAACTGCATATGGACAGAAGTCACTCAGTCTCTCAACTGACTGTGTTGGCTTGTTATTGTTATTTTTGCACATCTAAATTAGGCTTTGCCACAGCAAAGAGCCCGAATATTTCTTCAGTAGAGTTCAGTCCATTTTAATTATTTATTTCTGTTTTTTGATTGAATGTACTGAATTAACTGTGAATATAACAAATAATAAAGCCTGCTTTGAAGAATGACTGCAAGCTTTACAAGTAAAAAAAGTCAAATCTGTGCAAGGCTCTGAATAATTTAGAACAACACTGTACAAACATGCCTGCACCCCCATGCTAACAGTTTCAATATAATACAACGGTGGCTGCATTTTCGGTTGGTGCATCAATATAAGTAATCTACAAGCATCACAGACCAAAAGGAATCACAAAATAAACTCTGGACCACATGCAAGCATATAACCCCATCGCAAAAAATCTCAGATCTAATTACAGAGAGGGTATTCATGGTTTTCATCCTATTCTATTACCAACATGTACCTCACCTCACCTGTTGGCACTGCATACTGTACCACTGGGAAATACAGGGCTGCCACACCCCCAAGATTCTCCTCTCTATTCAATATCTCCATTCTACTACAGTGATTCCCAGGGATCTTAGAATCCCCTGCATCAGAGTGACACTGATAAGAGAGCATGTTACCAATATACAGAAAGGTCAGACCCACTTGAAACGCAAGTATTCAAGCTACTTTTCAGACCATCCCTCCTCCCTTTGTCCCATCAGAAAGTACTAAGACCACACTGTCTCTTTACCATATTTATCATGCACTGATTATATTGCATGTTATTATATTTATTTTATATCATATATATTATGTATTATATTTATTGAAAAGTGCAAGAAACTTGTTTCATGTTGAAACACCTTAATTTGTTATATCAAAGATATCTCTTGTAAAAAAACAGACAGACTATTATTCAAACTCTTGGGGTGTCTAAAAACTTGTTACCACTGACATTCTGGATGACATTGCTCACTAAGACTCATTTGCTATAGGTTTTTGGTCAATTAAATGCATTTTTTCCAAGCACAAGATATGTGGGCTGTAAAGGCCATTTTTATCCACTATAATTTGATGCATCTTAAAGCATAAGATGAATATTGACATGTACCTTAAAAATACTATCATTATTATCACCTGCTGATTATATTATTAAAATATATACTGTAGTGAGCAAATGATTTGGAAAGATAGCACTAAGGAGTCTAATGGTATACACAACAGTCTTTACTAAATAATAAGTAATAGGTTTATTCCATGCTGCAAAGAGAAGAAAGAAAATACAACGTTTAGGCAGTGGAGCCTTCTTCTTACTTGCTAATAGTGAAAGGCGGGAGAAGGCTTCAGATCATGAAGGACAGTAATATCCAGAAATTTCAGGAAAAAGCAAATGTAACTAGATTTGTCAGAAGAAATTCTCACTTGATACAGAACGAGCATGAATTAAATACTGGCTCTGCAGTCTGCAACTTTAATTTTTCAGACCTCCCTGCCTTGTAAAGCTTGTAAAGACTCACAACACTCTGACATGAGAGCAGTATAAAACATGACTTTACATAGAGCAAAGCACTTTAAGATTGTTTGAGATGAAGGAGGACTAAATGAAACTGGCCAGAAAGCATTATGATTATCGATACTCTGTTTAGGCACAAAAAGAAATAAGGAATGCGTGAGAACATGAAAAAGAACAAAACAGAGGCTCTATTTCAATGATCATTAGAAAAGAGGACAGGAGTACAGTGAGGCTACTTAGGAAATCAGATCGATTGAATCTGTCAAAGGAATTTCTGGTGTATTCTCTCATCAGTATAAACGTTATATTAAGATTTAAATATTTTATTTATTTCAGCTTCAGCAAACAGTAGATTATGATTGCCAACATTTGTCAATTGTACTCCAAGAAATCTGATTTTACTACGAGATGTACATAATGAGGGAACTTTACTGTAACTGGGTAAGAACATGTAAACACACAGATAGATGTCAGATAAGTGCACAATACTTTTTGTTCAATCTGACATCCTCATAAACCTCTCATCATTAACTGTTAAAAAGGCAATTTAATCGGCCACCTTTTTTTTCCAAGAAGCAATGCGAGAAAGCATCTAAAGGTCATCCAGTCTGTGCCAATCTGTGAAGTCAATAGGAATGATTGCATTCATTATTTTTCAAGTATGCAAATAAACCCTGTTGTTTGTGCTGCAAAATGCTCAAATATACTGTACATTGCAAAACACTACACTATAAGCTTATTTTTCATGATTCATTTTCATTTTCAAAATTCTTATGTTATTTCTATATTCACAAATAAAATACCATAAAATATAAGGATATCTATAAATAAGAATACTGCATTTACAAATAAGATGAGACCTTCAAGGCACTAATTTGGTTAAAGTAGTCAGTAGTAGTCATGTCCTTCTGTATAAGTATTATATACTTTATAAAAGGCTTTGATGTTGTTTTTTTTAATTTAATTCAAACCGTCCCATGATTGTTTTGTTCTCCTCTGCATTTATAGACGTCCAAAAATACAGGCCACCTTCTGCGCAGGTGTAGCTAACGTTTGTCATAGTTGTGTAGGCTATCCAAAACCAAAAATACTTGGAACTTTGCCATCCCTCACTTCACGTCCTTTGGGGATATAGAACTTTAACAAATTATTTAAATGCCCATTAGGTGAAGCCCTATAATGAAATTAATAAAAACAAAGCATATACAAATGAATTTACTCCAGCCTTAAAATAGTTATACTGAAGCTGAAATGTTCAATTTCCTACAAGGGTCACTAGCATCTACAGTCAGATTGGAAAGATAGTTGCACAGTTTATTTCATTGCCACTAGGCAGCTTCATCAAAAACATTTGGCAAAGATTTCCGTTTTGTATCAGAACTTGTTATAAGAGAAGAATGAAAATAATGTAGCATAAAATTATAACAATCAACTATCATCAATGATTAACTTTGAGATAAGCTGGCTCCTATGTGCTGAATGCCTTATTTCTGAACTAACCTTTGCTCTAGATAACCTAGTGAACAGTAAGATGCTATAACTCATACAATTTTCTCAGTGTCTAAAGTTAATAACGTAATTGGCCATAAATGCAAATTCCAATCTGGTACTTCATCACTTAGTGCAGGTTATTTTGCAGCTTGACTGAGTCTATTTATGTTAATAAGACTGTGCTTGTAACTAATAGAAAATTCGACCTTTCAAATATAGGACAAAACACCCAATCGTATTGCTCCACATGCATACACATAATACTATCTTCAAGAATTAAATACCTTAAGCAACTAAGGTATTGGAAACATTCTGAAGACAATTTTAATTATTGATGTACCAAATTGAGTTGTAACAGTCCAATTACCAACATAAATCCTAGAAAATACATAATTCTATAGATATAATTTCATGAAACAGTGTGGAAATTGTTTTCTTTTTAAAAGATGCACTAACAATTACCTTTAATTGTATACATTAATTCTAGATTGTAGATTGTTATCTGTTGAGTGTTGTTTTTCATCTTGCCACTGTGATTCACACTGTTGCAGTGTCAGCTTACTCCTTTGTCTGCACTGCTCTTCGGTCTCCTACAGTTACACCTATTATCACAATACAAAGTTGACTAATAATACATTATTTTTAAAGTGCGCAACATGTAGTGCCAAAGGGGCACAGAGCGAATTTCCAGGTCCACTATTTCTATCAGTTTTCAACATGATCTTAAGGCCTCTGCAGACCACACCACAAAGAAGTGACAGGACTGAGGACTCAGAACTGCTCAAAGCTCAGATTAGTAGACAGCAAAACATGAGCAAGGAAGCTGCTCAAGAGTGTCACAAAAGAATTCACAGTCACACAGAACTTCTGAAAACATGAGAAGTAAAAAGCACACACAAAACAAAAATATGTATTTTTTGTTGCTATTCCTTCACAAGACAATAAACTTAAAAAGTAACCTTTTTGTCAACTTTTCTTTTTAGAACATTTCCCCCATGAACCATGTGTTTTACATTTACTGAATAGTATATGAATTGCATTTCAACGGCTTGGCAGGACGTTGTCTTAACTTGTGTTTTCTGTCACTACTGCATAATACATGTATAATGCCAAAGTTGTTTTAGAGCCAGTTCAGAGATTTAAAAATGAAACAAATACATTTCTCCACCTATGTAATAAGGTGGTATTTATGCCTAATGCATGAAGAAAAATCACGATGCCTGCACCATATCAATTAAAAAGAACAATATTCATGACATTTCCAAGAAAGCCCTAGAGATCAGCTCTAAAAAAGCTCTTTTGCTTTCTGTCCTCATGGTAAAGGTTATAAGGCAATAAAAAATGAAATGGAGGAAAGTATGAGAGAACTGTGCATTCTGACAACAAGAGTACACATTACAATGTAATGTAATGTAATTATTAATGTAATGTAAAAAAGTATTATTATTTTACAGTTGCATATATGCATTATAAACTGATTCTTAGAATTTACTTGAATGTATGATTACTGTACACAGCACAATTTTTATTTTCTTACTAAATTCACATTCGTTTGTACAAAAAGGTGGAATGAGAAGTCATAAGACATTTCCATCCCCCAGTGCTGTGACTGGGCAGTTTAATTAACATTCGTACACACAAACTTTCCTTATATAATAAGGGTATATTTACAGTATGATCAATTTACTTACTGTACAAGGTGGGTGTCTAATAAGTATCAAAGGCACCAGAACACAATGCTTGTTAAACATGACAGATGGAGGATAAAACAAGCGTACATATCGCTACACTTTTCAGCACAGTGCCTGTGACCTGCAATATTTTTTCCTTTATTGCAAAGTAACCACCTAATACAGTACCATAGCCTTTTGTATTTATTTAGAAGGGTTCCTTTTTTATAATTTACAGATTCTGACCATTAATATTATCTGCTTGTCCAATACTTACGCACTATAAGTGAATAGGGAAAACATCATAAATAAAATCAACGCCAATTGTCCACAATCTTTTCATTAGAATATAAAAAAAAACTTATGTACGAAAAACACTTGCCAGAATAAGACAGCACCAGTTGAATTTCAATACAAATTAATTATTTAAACAATGGAGACCATTACTTTGCAAATTATCCCTGCCAATATACTTTATTCATATATACTGTACAGTGACAGTGAGCTATTGGAAGCCCCAGCCTACGAGTGGATTTCCTGAATGCAACTATTCAATTAATCTTTTTCTTTTAAATAAGATTTTATTATATTTACCTACAATACATAATGGTGCCACACCAACTGTGTGAAAGGATTTAATACCTCATAATGTGTTAGCAGCATTTACTCAAATACCAAATTACCCTTTCAATAAGGTCATATTACAGCATCAACATCAATATAAGGTTAAAAGAGGTTTTGAATCAATTGATATTTAAAACTAGATCATTTGTTAACGTCTCTGTGGAAATGCCAAAAGCCTTGTTAACAGTTTTGAAAGGATATTTAGTCTGTAATAGTTTAATCTAACCTAATACACTTCAACTTTGCCTTACAGTGTTTGCAGTCCCATCAGAATAAGAGAGATGCAATTAATATCTATACCACTTCTCTCAGTGGACAAGTGTGTGCAATGAAAAGCATCAGTGGAGTGTCTTTTTGAGACAAAATCATCAGACAGGCAGAGAGAAGAACCGGAATGTATGATTACATACAGTAGCACAATTTTAATTTTCTTACTAAATTCACATTCTTTTGATGTCTTGAATAAAGAGTTCAGAAATTTGGGTTAACATTACTGCTGACAGCACTGCAATCAGTTTCAATTTTTTCTCCTTAGTCTGTGTCAGATTTTACAATGCTATGCACACTGCCACTGACTGGCACACTGCTTGTGATGTACTGTAATCCATTTCTGAAAAGAGGAAAATTAATTATTGGCACTAATGTTTGCAAAGTTAATCAGAGCTTAACGCCATTAAGAATAACTTGGAATCAACTTTTTGTACACTTCTCATGTTCAGTTTGGACTCACATATTGACATTCAAGTCAACTTACTACTGAACACTGTACACATGGAAGACATGGTGACATGCATAGCCTCCACTACTCTAAAGAAGGTTTTCGAGCAGACTGTCTTATTTATTATCTCACTGTTTTATAATTGCAAAAAACACAACAATGAAACATTCTTGTTAGCCAGAAAACGTGCCCTGCACCAGTCCTACTGTATGTACACATGTTCAGCCTCCACTGCTGGACAGAGAACACTAATTCTCTAAAGTAGTCCTACTACATCGAGTCCTGGCATTGTCTGGGCATTTCAGGGTGAACATGAAATCTGACCATATCCTGATTTAAAACTCCTCAAGATAATTTTAAGAACCATGAGACCACTTTATCCATATGCTTTCCTCATATATAAACATTCTTCTGAGGATTTAAATAATTGTTTAAATATCTTTTGTTATCATGTAATTCCCTTTAAAAGTTTTCACATTCTTATAACATATATAACAATGACTTTGGAATGTCAACTAGTAACTAAAATATATACAGGGGACTGTTCCTAAAGATCAGATTTGGGAATTCGTATTTCCTAAAGATATGTTCTTTGATTTTTTTTCTTTGAAAGAAAATCATAAGCATTAGACCATAGAAAACAGAGGTGCTTAAGAGCAACTTGATGAAAGTATTTTTTGATATCATGTGAGATGGCATTCTCATCTGAATAATTGACATGACCTCGTTTCCAAATGCTGTCAATCATCTTGTCCATAAGACAGGTATTTAAAGCTCTTGATAGGAAGCCATCAATCTGTTGTTTTCACTAATGGTAAAACCATTAAGATATATCACGTCGGACTGCCCGACCCCATCAGAACAGTTAACAAATCCTATTCATCACTTGATTTTAATTATTTGTATCAGAATTAGCACAACCTGATTTTTTCCTTCTTTCGTGTACTGTCAAAATGTGTTACACTTTTTGTCAGCAAATTCATTTATCAAAGACACATTAAATTTCTTCCCAGATGTTATTATCCAGAAATGTCAAAAACTGTCCTTATTGTATGTCATGGTGACAATATTTTTAATAGCTTAAACACATCTTTCCTCTTACAGATTTCATCTTAAATGTGATACAGTTGTTACTGATGCAATACATCACTTCATACTGTAGATGCACATTATTATAGAGTAAACGCCTGTGCTCGAGTGACACCCCCCTACTTCCAATTATGAGCTGAAAGGTACTGTAAATTTTCAGTTTTCCCCACTTTTTAATAACATGCACAATACACTGCCTGAGGTAAAAAAAGACTGCAGAGGCAATAAATACTGTATAATTATTGTGTACAATGTCAGATTTCTGTCCCGTGTCTTTTTAAAGCATTATATACATTACCTGAACTAGGAATGCCCTAATTATCAGTGTTGATACAATGCCTAATTTAAGTATTAATGTATTATTTGGTATTATTTTGCCACTTCAGCTCTAACCTAAACAGATCAGCTTTTTTTTCTACATACTGTAGCACGTTTCCAAACATGGTCTCATGTTATCATTACAATATCCTAAGAGTAAACATGTGACATGTGCACATAGGTCAGACTTGTAAATGTAATTGATCTACTGTACCTATTGTAACTCAAGTGCAAATTGAATGTCAGTGCCCTATGCTTCTGTCTTGTAGCCAGCTAAAACATACAAAAATCAACTTCTAAACAAGAGGCTAATAAATTTGGTTACACAAAGTCTTAACTCACATTTAAGCATGACTACGATTCAGCTTTCCAGTTACCTGCTACTCATCAATCTCGCCATTTACAAAGGGTACTGCAAATTAATAAAACAAAATACAGATTGATCACTGGTGATGAATCTTTCAGTTTGTTGGGTGCATGTTTATGATATTTAGTGTCAGCTTTGCAGTGTACTAGATTTAAATTATAGCATTAAGACCATATTACAGAAAAATAAAGTCTCATGTCAGAGTGATTTCTAAAATAAGTGGCACTTGGAAACAAGAAGAATGCACCTGGATACCTGTAATGCACACATGATGTATGTTTACTATCTTGCTATATTGCAAATTAACATACTGTAATACCTAATAAAATGCACCCAACCACCAATGTTCCCTCTAAATTTTAATGGCCTATGGGCACAAAAATTTCAAGTTGTGCAATTTTTTCCCCATTGACAAAAACATGTGCGCACTAAATTGTAAACCTGAAATTATTTTATGTCAATATAGTCATTCTCATAGAAGCATAGAGATCCAAAAGACTGGGACAGTGATTCAACGAGCTCAGTCAAAGAGACTGAGTGTCGAGCAAGCATGAGCAGTAAAGTATGAGACAACGAGAGCAAAGATATCGATTGTCGAGTAGCAATAATAATGCACACAGCCAAGTTGGGCCTCTCGCAGTCAGTCTATTGTGGCATTTTTCAATTGATGACCATGTTTGTTTTATTATTGTCAGATTTCTTTGGAATTACATGTTTTTGTGTGCAGTTCAATTTCCTATGTGCGCTGATTTCATAACCTGTGTGCGCGTGCACGTGCATGGTTTAGAGGGAACACTGCCAACCACCCACCTGAGTTTAATGTAACTGGATGCAGATGACCACAAATGGTCACCTGGAGGAGCTGGCACAAATCAAATACTTACAGTAGGGGATCAAAGTCAAAGCAGATGAATGCTGCTAATACATCATATCAAATTTCTTATATACAGATCCAGTCAGAATTGTTACTTTTATGATAGTCAAGCAGATGGTTTTGGGATAAGATTTCACTATTAAGGTTAAAATTTTATACTCCAACCTCAAAAATCTTAAATCTTTTAGTTTCATGATAAAATTAACCTGAATCATCATGTTTTAGCTCTGCTTCTTCTTTCTCCTGTTTTAGGGGGATTGACATTGCATACTGCTTTTTTTTCTGTTATAGACTTCATACAAACATTTAACAGCTGTTCATATTTGAAATAATATGAAATCGGCCTGTTGAAATGTTATGGATGAAGAAAATTCCTGATACTATGTTAGGGATAATGTAAATTGGTCTTCCAAAATTCATAATAATTATAGACAATTTGAGTGAATCTGTCCTAGAAAATACCTGACTCCATGGAGACTTTACTAATTAAACTTGTTTTTAATGCCGGGTGTACAGTACATGTTTTAGGAGTGTTTCAAATGTTGTCAAGTTAAGAAAACACATTTCCTCTTTATGTCCACTATCCTACACAAGGATATTCCTTGCTCTCACCACCTCTCACTCTCTTCACTGCAATTAAGGGATGCAGAGGGACACGTGTTTCATCGAAGAGATGCAGGAGCATATGTTCTGACCCTGCCCCTTTACCAAAGTGGTGTTGGGGAGAATATACAACACCATGCAACTCCTGGGAGTAGGACTGGTGCTAAGCTACCCTACTGCAGGGGCTGGCACTGAGCAGAGTGGACAAAACAAAGCAAGGACTGTGAAACACAAGAAATACACTCATCCAGTACAACACATAGTGGACGGCGAGAGAGCTGGAGGAGAGGACACTTGCGAATCTCAGTGGAAGAATAAAGCGCTATGTAGCCAGGTGGGGCTTCTCCACAGCCATGGAGCACTGGAAAAGACTGTGGGCCCTGACCAGGGGCTGAAGACAAAAAAAAAACGTGCTCCTTTGTGCTCCTGTGAAGAGCTGAACAATTGCAGTGTCAGATCCAGGACAGGTTATAGTGACAGCAAGTGGTAACACCCGGGGAGTCTGGAGGGACTTTTGTTGTGCAAATCCAGCTTTAATGACCATTTGCTACATTGACTGGTTGATAATGGACAATCATCCCTTTGACACATTTTTTAATTTTTGAATTGTGATAATTGTATTACTTAAAATTGTACTGTTATAATTATTTGTATACATTGCTGTAATACAGTTTATTTTATTTAAAAATTCAGTATGTTTTTTTAGACTGCAAGAGGAAACTGGAGCACCTGGGAGAAATCCACTCAGACAAGGAAAAAACATACAAACTCTAGCTAGCTAAGCTAAGTCCAGAATTGAACCCAGGTCCCCAGCACTGTGAGACAGCAATGCTAACCAGTACATCACCATGCCACCCTGCTGGGGCACTTATCAAAAAGAAATTTTGTGTATGTCAAACACAGACCATGTACCAAATGCTATAAATAAACAACACTGCTCTATTTTAAGAATATGTATAGATGAATACATTTAGATGAAATATTTTGCTCATTGTACTGTATTTCTTATTCACACACTATACAATTTCTTCTTCTTCAGATTTGTAAAAGTATTTTGAAAAAAACAATAGTTTTTTTAACAAATTAAAACAGTGCATTTGCATCCCTAACATATCAAACAGCTCTTATTCTATTCTTCACACACATTTCAGTATATCTCCTGGGAGACACAACTAACTCTAATGCTCACCCTGAATATTCAGATTTTAATATCAACAGTCAAAATGAAGAACAAAAGCGTTCTTATCGGACAGAAAAAAGGCAAAGAAAGACACAACCATTTTTGTAAGCAAAGAAAAAACATAAATTGAGTCTGTCAGGCAAAGAAAATGGCATTTTCCTTATCATTATTTTTCTTATTATTATGACAAAACACAGTTATAAAATCCTAAGGCTGTGATTGGTAAATCATTTCTGAGTATCTTTTACATAGAAAATTGTCTTAGTCTCAGCCTGTTCCTTATGTCTTTGTCTTATAAATTGCAAGGGCAAGCTGATATAAATTGTTTTCTCTTGCAGGTACAGTACCAAACTACACTTTACTCCCCATTTTGACAAACAATACTAAAACCTGATCTACAGCTACAGTACATGGGAAAATAAATACATTCACATTTTGGTTAATTACAAGTTTAACTCAGTAGGTTAGCATAACCCTTTAAATTAAAAGGCCAGCATTTTACCAAGACATTTTTCAACTAAAACTTTAGTTTATTAGTTAATCTCTGTTAAAACATAAATACATTAGATTAATATAATATATACAGCAAAGTAGATAAATGGATTGAATAACTGTTAGGAACTTGGTTGTATGAGAAACCAGCAGTAATACTTTAAAGAAATGTTCTACAAGCAATTTTGTAGCACCAACATCTGCAGATTTTATTTCCCCATATGTAAAAACCCACCTAATGGCATTCCTCTTCTGAACGTGTCACAGCCATTCCTCTTGCTTTTCAAACCAGTTTGATCTCCTAAGCAGTTGTTTAAATTCATCCTCCTGTGCTTGCATTATTGACTGGTGTTCTCTGCTGATCTTCCTGCAGAAATCGAGTGAACAAAACAGTCCAGTTCACCGTTTTAAAGGCAATACTCCTTTTGAGGCAACTTAAGTAATCTCTTACTGTATGTTCCTTTATCTTTCAGCCATGTATACAACATAGATTCAACAATGTGCACCCTTTGAAACTGCTGCTCAACTCTCACTCACTATTTCTCTTTCCATGTTAACGTTTTTTTTCTGTCTGAGGCTCCATGCTGTATATATTGAACAATGCATTTTGAGGGAGATGGGAGCAACAATCTTAACACATTAGAACTTGATTCCACACTATAACGGGTCACTTCATAGTGAGGTAGCACTGTATTACTTGTGTACTAAAATGATAAATAATGGCTTTCAGAAATAAACAACATCTAAGAGGCCTATCACATTTCACCATCAAGAATTTATACTACACCATTCATCTTCTTTTAAAATAAACTCCTTAAAGCAAAGGTGTGCAAATGAAGAATTACTCGTAAAATCCACTGGCCCTTCATGACAACCTGCTTTCCCCATAATTGTTCCAACAGAATACAAATACACATTTTAAGATTTTGAGGTTATATAATATTGAACAATACTGTATTTAAAATTATAGCATGTTAAAAACAAAAAAAATCAAACTACTGTAACATCAAACTTCCATCATAAGAGTTAATCAAAATCAGTTGTTGTTTTACCGATCTTTTTACTTTTTTGGTGCTGAACCCAAAGATTAAAGGACTGACACCTGGCTACCCAGTTTCTTCAACAATGTCAACAAATTAAAAATAAGCAATTTACACACTGAAGGCCATGCAGTTGCAGGAATGTAAATATGACAAGTTTCAAGACAAGCAGAAAGACTGTGTTTTTGTATATGAATTCACATACAACGTCATTGTACTTTTCTGTTTCAATGAATGTTGGATATTTCTTAAATTTTCTGCATCTTTTGTTTTGATTTGTTTCTGCTCCAGTTTTACTTATGCATTTTAAGAGGTTGCATCCATTCATCCATTGCTTTATTCAATTAATGGTTGCAGAGGAGATGAAGCCTATCCCTGAAAGCAATAGGCATAAGGTATGACCTGGACAGAACACCAGTACATATATTGCAGGGCATACACAGACACAAACATACACAGATTCACAGTAGGGTCAGTTTTCCCAGGAGCCTATTAACCAACCAGTATGTATCTGGACAGTGAGAGGAAACCCATGTGTGTATGGGGGAAACAAATTCATTGCAGACTGCAAGCCAAGTCTAGAATTAAATATAAAGTGCCAGTGCTGTGAGGCAGCAATACTAACCCCACTAAAGTGTTTTTTTAATCTATTTTTTTAACAAATGTATTGTTAGAACCTGCCCTATTCCATATTTGTTTATATAATATACATTTTCCATGTAATCCATGTAATAGAACTAATAAGAAGGTATATTTTCTGATGTTGTGTCTTTATACTTAATATAATGTATATACAGTCTCACTGATCAAGTTATATAAAGTCTGATATGACTGCAAGTTGTATTAAAAAGGGATAATTGTATGACTGGGAAATTTTCAGTCATGCAAGGCATTCAGTATACCTTTTTCTCCTGGACATGGGAATATGGGCATCAAGAAATATGAATTGGTCACCACTGTAAAATTATGACATTCCGGAAAAAAGATTGAATCACTGAAAACAGTCCCAGGTTAAATTATGTCTGTTGTATGTCTATATGATTAAGAGCCTTTATATTGACCCTGAATAATATTGCATTGGTTTAAATACCTGTTTTTCAATCCTCACATAAAACATTGTTAATAATTCAACAGTCCCCTTGCTCAGAGGGTTCTTACAAACTAGTTGCTTGTTTTTCAGCACTCTTACTAAGCCCCCAATTAAAAGAAATCCCCAAGGTGGTATCACACTGTGAGCATTGATGTGAAGCAGTGGAAAGGTGAAGACACACCAAGACAAATAAAGATCGTCTCTTTCCATCCCTTTTTAATTTTAGAGATCTTAACAGCTGTGCAATTACTGTCCAAACAGTTTATTACTTTCCTTTTGCACCCCGTCTACTGTCCTTGACAAATTCATCTGAGAATATCAGAGGAAACCACCTCCTGACAAAGCAGATCATGCACATCATTCAGCTAGAGTATTAGTAGGTTTTACCCTGTCGCAAACTGTATACAAGAATACTTAAGTAATTAACCGCCCTTCAATATCCAACTTACATTGTCACCCTTCTTTTTTCCTCCTCCAGCTTGAAACTGTTGACATTAAACATCCATTAATGTTCATACATTAATGATGCCACATTGATTTCTGCCTATTTTCAATAAAATGATCCGTATACTTCCTAACCACAATTGCATTCTCATGACAGTTTGGTCCTCAGAATTTCCACAGCTCAAAAGTGGCTGCTCCTTCCTATATGTCATCTATAGCAGGTCAAACTCATTTGACAGCAAGGTAAACACATTTATCAAAGATATTCATGAGTAAGAGCTACAGCCGAATTGTCCCTTTACCTAAAAATTAATAGCCTGAAATTTAGAGGCACATGAGCTATAATCATTCATTTACAAAAGCCACACCAGGATACAAACAAATGCACTGTGTTGCTAAAAGCCAGATAAAACACATTTTTAGGGTTAGGGGTATCGTTGCTATGCTATGGTCAAGATAAGGGTTTTGTAACTAACGTAAAATTACTCTACAGAAGAGGCTGGTTATTATTAGATGTCATAGAGTTAAAGCTTAATTAATATTTATAAATACATTTATAAATTGCATTTGCAAGCCAAAAAACTGATACTGTAAAAAACTATATAGTACTATAATCCAAAACTTACTTGTATCCAATTTCTTAATTTACAGTCTAGTTTGGTGTTGTCATAAATAAGTTTATTTGCATTCTTACTATTTTTAGTTAAATGCTGCAGCTGGTGTGTGGCTACAGGACTTCTATATGACCCCTCATCCATTTGAAATATTAAATGACACTGTATCAATAATAAAGTAATTTCACTCCTCATCACAGAGCAGGTTATGTGATGATATTTAAATTAGCTAAAACCAGTTGGAATTGTAAATAAGAAAGACTGTTGCTCCCCTTAGAAAAAATGAATACATTTAAAGTGACTAATGTGAAACAGCGGTGGCATCTTCTGCTTATTGCTTAATCCCAGAGATTTTGGCAGTCTAATGTTTTTAAAACTGCAGCTCAGGCTGAAACATCACCGGTCATTTACATATTGTATTGTAAACATGACTGCATAAAAACACCAATACAACTGTTTAATATGTGTAGACTTCAGGTGTGAAAATGCACAACAGCATTTCTAATGATATGACAAGGCTCACTCAAAGGGAAAAAAAAAACATGTGTTCAAAGTCACCCAAAGCAACTGAATGTTTTAAAAGTAGCACTGGGCTTTTCTTAGTGTTGAGCTGATTGATTTTACAATGAACTTCAATCTCTAACACAGGACCAGTCCAACCTTAATTTCCAATTACACTGCAAATGCACTTTTAAGTAAATTATTAATAATAATAATGCAAATATTCAGCATGGAATGCTCAACAGAGTTCTGAGTTGATTAAGAAACCTATCCCACCGGCATAGGGCAAATCATTTCAAACAGTAGATAGAGGTAAAATCTATTCTTAACTCAAAGTTCCCATGGTAAAATAACATATATTATACATTTCATCAGAGGCAAAAACATCTGAAGTGATGAGACAGCTCAAAGATGTTTAAGACCACTACTTTCTCAAGAGGAGTTGTCTTCTAGTTGATTTATCATTTTACTTGTGCTGTACATCAATGCATCTTTTTTTAATTAATGCAGTAAAATGTAATTACCTGTATAGTCAAGGGTCTGGAGAATACTTTAGAATCCAAACAATAGACCTTAACAATAAGACTAATGGTGCTTAGATCACAGAATACATCCTGGAGGCACAACATAACATATGTCAGCTCTAACATGCTGTCAGGCCCCACTAAGGGATTCTGAAATAAACTCTATAAGTTCTCAGCAGAGAAAAATGATCTTAATATGTCACAGTAGGCTTAGATGCTCTTGTCTGTGTGAAGGCAAAAGTCTGTCTCAGGCTCACACAGTTTCTTCACCCATAATGATGTTTTGAAAAATCACATTGCATTCCTTACTTTTAAAAACCAGCAGAGTGCAGCAAAAAGCAGACACTATTTTACTAGTGCTGAAAAAAATGACACATAGCATTTGTCTTTATTTGCAGCTTCTTAAACCATTTTCTTTGCATCTTTCACAGTACGAGAACAGTAGCAGTGAACGCTAGGCTTATATGTAGCTACAATGAAAAACCTATCCTCCACAAATGCTATTTCTACAAACATGTAATTAACATTAATTAACATTCTTCCCAGGATATTTCTCTCTGTTCCTTTCCATTTGGTAGTGCTACCCACACACTTTCAATTGAAAAGAACTTGCAGGCAGCACAGAGTGATGTTCACAGTGTACAACCACGGGGAGTCTATACAAGGCCAATGGAAAGAGGTTACTCTGACTGAGACTGTCAGATGAAAATCCTGATATCAGAAAACCCACACAACAATAGAAATGTTGCAAAAAATAATACATATCCTAAGCGTCAAAGCTAGTTAAACTAGTAAAAAAAAGTAAAGTTTGAGTTTTAAGATCCTGTACTTTTGGTTGTTTTTTCTTTACCAATAAACCTGTCTCCTATTTCCCTGCTACACAGAGAACCGTAATCATCTAGAAGCCTGGAAAGCATGCTCTCATGTTAAAATTACATAATGAATCAGTTTCATTCTTTTATGTTGCATTTAACACATTTAGGAAAGCTAATTTAAGTGAATTTAACTTTGAAATTCAGAACTAAAAATTACATATTTCCATATTACTTTTCATCCTTCAGCCATATGGCTTTTCAGCTGAAAACGAGTAAAAGCATGCTCTGCAGCACAGAACAGAACAGTATGAGCAGTATGTACTTTTGTCAAAAATAAAACAGGCCACTCATCTTAACAGCAGCAAAGTACCAACAATAAAAGGTAATGCGAAAAAGATAATACACTGAACATACTGCATACAGTATGTCACAGGAAAGGTTCTGTTACTAAAATTGGATCAGTCCTTGTTCTTGAAGATAAAAATAAAAGTAAGCTAATTTGGGAGATCCTTCCATCTACTTAGTTCACAGTTTTCACTGGTGACACCCACAGAGGCTTACCACAGAGGTGCTTTCTGGTGATGTGCCACAATACAAGTGTTAGCCAAGGAATACTGGTAGCTTTTTTTTTAGCAAAAACACATGGTAATTTCCTGAATTTAATTTCAGTATTTGTAGTCAACAATAATCTATGATTTATTATCTTAATCCTGCTGAAGTGGCCTGAAGAGGCCATAACTTAGCCCACGTAACACGTTAATGTGGATAGAGCAACAGGGACTAAACTCCAGACCTTTTTGTAACTAGCAAACCACTGTATCAAGTGTGCTGGCTGACTCCTACTTTGTGCTCAAAGATATACTGTAATACCATTTTCATATAGTATTCACTTGCTGCTAAAGTTTCAATGTTGTTATAAATATAGATAGCTGTATATAGGGAATTTATTTATTTCCTAACTGACCAAAATGTGATCAGTAACATTTGTAACATTTAATATACAGTATTGCTCAAATTTACCTTTGAAAATGTCACCTCTGAGGCCACATACAGTACTGACTTTTCTGAAAAAATATCAGTGGTGACATTATTTTCATTCGTTTTAATAGAAGCTATCCAATGAAATTTTTATGCCATGTCTCAAAAGGTTACTGGCCTGGATTCATTTAAATGCCACTTTTACACTATATCACTTCTGACAGGGTGTAGGACAACAGCATTGTAGTGTTTTCTATGTTCCTATGAAATGGATTACTCTGACTTCTTCTATCAGGATAAAAACAGCAAGAGTAAAGAGGCCATGCAGACCACTATGTGTTAAACACAGAAACCATTGCATGGATTTAACTCTGCTTTATGTGCAATGCAATGGTCATATTATTCTGAGAAGTCCAAATCAAACTCAAGACAGAAATGAATGTTATGTTGACTTCTTGACCTCCATAATTACTTAACTGCAAACTAAAGGCTCCTTGATGGCTAACTCAATGAAGGCAGCAATGACACAGAGTTATTCAAAACCATCTCAGACTACCGGAAGATCTACCTGCTGACACTGAGTTCTCCCCTGACACCAGCTTGTACTGCCCAGGCTTTGCTGAGTTTGTTTTGCAACTGTGACCATACTGCCATGTCTAGTAACTGTTGAGCATACTACCCCTGCTGAAGTTTCATTCTGATGCCTTCTCCTTCTAGGGAGACCAACAGAACAATTTAACAAGGAGAAAGAGTTGAGGGTAAGGAAAGTTCTTCCATGTGACAAGATAAGAGTGGTGGTATACACAAGTCATCCTTGATAGTCCCTAACATGGCACCACTATACACACAACAGCTTCCCAAACACTTTTGTATTTGCTTAATGGGAGTTATCATTTCCACTGATATACCAACATTTACCATAGACCATTAAACTATGTTAAAAGTAATCCAGGGGTTATAGGTTTACAATATTTAATCAATGAATGACATCTTTGCTTTTGTGAAATAAAGTAGTACAGGTACAATTAACTATGAACACCTGCAAAAGTTACACAAGAAAACTGCAAGGACTGATATTGTTCTTCCATTATAACAAAAGGAAAACAGGTGGGTTAATTAAGAAACTCATTTTGCAATAATTGCACTGCCACGTTCAATGAGGCTAAAATAAATTAACATCACAGATGCATGGCGTGGCTCTAATAAGGCCACTTATGCATATTTCTGTTACACTGACTTTTAATAATTCTAATTGTATGAAATATTCATAGCTGCATGAAATTATATAAATAGACATTATAGAAAAAGCAGGAAATTCATTATTAAATATATTGTCTCTCAAAATGTATCCCTCCTGAACACACAAGATGAGCTACTAAATGTAACGTGTTTTGTTGTGTTTCATATGTTTTTATGTCCATGGGACGCATTCAGATTACTATATTATGGGATCAGGAGGTTTTTAACATTCATAGAGTATTCGAGATCCTGACTTGTTGATTAAGGTCTAATGAGAAAGCTTCATTTGAACTGAAAAGGGATAGTTAATAAAAACAAAAATAAAACATCTGAATAATGACGTAATCTATCTGACCCTTATAACACAAACTTCAAGTGAAATAATAATAGTAATAATAATGTAACCACACAACAGAGTGCAGTGGGGTTAACATCGTTCTTACGAACATCTAGCACAACTGTACGGTGCACATCTGCCATTCTGACCCTCTGGATCAAATAACATGGCAAGTCAGGGTGGAAAACCATAGGACAGATGCTAGGCTTTTGATAATTCCTACCCTCTGTTGTTTACTGTTGGATAAAGACTGGCAGCCCTACTGGGCCAGATTTGCAGGCTTTTATTAACATTACAACATTTTAAAACCAAATCTTGTTGTTTTTTTCCTCTTGGAAACTGTAAATTTAGAGGAAAATGACAGTCGAGAAATTGTTGTGAAATCTAAGGTGATATTTACGTTTCGGAGAAGAGAAAACCAATTTATAGGGTGTATCATTTTTTTACATTTTTGCAGTCAGCACCTAACAAACCAGCATCAATAGGGGTAGAAGTGACAGGACTTGGACTCTGACAGGTCTTGTGGTCAACTATATTTAAATATAATCCACAAAGATTATCTGATAGAGCCAGTCAAAGCATGGATTAACAAACATCTGCACGGATGTAGTTCAGCACAGCTGTTATAGTTTACTGGTTGCAGAAAGGTCTTGCGAAAAATGCGAAGATCTTATGTAAATGAAAAATGTTACTGTATCCCCTTCCTTCTGAACGCATTTACAAAATAAATCACTCACACTTACACTGGGGAATCCCGAGAGCATCAGTACGGAAGATCACATGGCACTTTCTTTATAAAACATGGTTGCTCAATAATATACATTAATTAAGATGTTAAAGTACAAGAATCCTAAGAGTCAGTGTCGATCTTTAATCTAGTGTTTCTCACCTGGCAATTAAAATGAAAGGCGATTAAGTTTCTCCGTCTTTCTTAGCACAATACCAGGAACGCCAGGGTTACCCATATCTATGCTTCAGAAAAGTTTGCGTTCTTTTGAGCTGAGCATTCACAGCTCAGATCAAGTTAGCGAAATTGCATATAATAAACATCAATTAACAGCACGGCACGCTTAAACTATAGTACAAATAAGTTTTTAGACACTACCTTGAAAATAGCGTTATAAAATTAAGCTTGGTTAATAATCTTATCCGAAAACAGCTCACCACTGATTTCTGTTATCATAAAAATCCTTACTATTTTTTTTAACTACAACTGTTTCCAGTTTGGAAGGTTTGACCACAACGTTGACTGAGCTCCTTTGTCATCTGAATAAAGTGTAATTTAAATTGTGTCATGTTCAAAAAGTCGGTGCAACACAACCTGCTGCAAAAATAACGCGACTCACGACTCGTATTCCTACTTAAAACCAATTACTGTACATCTGTAGGCAAGTCAGTAAACAACATCGGCAATCATAAACATACAGTATCTTACTCACAAGATCTAACCGAACCTCTTTTCCTCCACACAATAAAAAAGGATAATCACACAGTTTGCAAAGCTGGGTTCACATGGTACAAACCACCACTAGGAAGTACAGAAGACGTACAGTACTTACAAAAATACATCAGTTTTCTCCTCCAATTCAGAGCAAAACAAGCAGACGATCACTCTCTCAGCGAGTCACTGCTTTCACCGCACCGATCAACCAAGCAGAACAGGCCCTTATGGGTTGTCTATGCAGCTGGGAGATAATGGAACTATTTTCTCAGCTGGGATTTGATGCTTAACTGCTATCCACTGAGCACCACTGAGTCTCCTCGCTGACATTAATCAGGAAGTACAGTGCCTCTCCGCTATATTCCCAAAAGCATCCTTACAATTAGCACATGAATCACGGGCACACTCACAAGAGCGTTCTGTGGTATTAAGTGGGCATATTCAACAGCATCGGATTAAATATCCATTTTTGAATCACAAGATTATTTTTCTACTGCTGAAACATACTGTACAAAAAGATTTGTATAGTTTCTTAAAAAGTGTAAGCTACATTTCTCCTCATTGTTTCTGTTTAGAAATAAGGTGTTTCAAACAATATACAGTACTGCTAAGAATTCGCTGAAAACTGAAGTTCATTTACTTTGACCCTTATTGATATTATGATTTTTTTTTGTGCTAACAGTAACAGTTGATCAATAATATTTAAGCATATTGGTGTTCACTTAGGCATAATAATATAGTATAACAAGCAATAATAGTTGATATATACAATCTGATATTACTTCACTGTAACATTATTGATCTTAGTTTGCAGGGCTGCTGAAATGAAAATTTACTAAATCAACAATACATCATCAGTACCATCAACATATGTAGATGTGCAACTGTGAGAGAAGCTGACTACACCTGACTAGAAAGAGATTATTATTGTTTTTGTTGTAGTAAGTTAGAAAATGTAACCTTTTGTTATTACAGTTTCTTAGTACTGGCGTCATAGAGCATATGAATAACAATCATTCCCATATGGCATTAAATCAGCATGCTGTTTTCTGCCTCTGTATTAATCCTTCTGTTAGTATTACACCACTGCTTGTGTTTACATTAGCCTTGACAAGGATGAAGAATCCTTTTCACCAGGCATAGTTACAGATATGTTCTGTGAAGGACAATCTGAAGACAGATCTCAGTCTCTTGAGACATTCTCCCCATGCCAGAACCTTTTTTTATCTGAACAAAACTACAATTATTAGACAAAGATGGTGCAAACAGATACTGAATGCTACAATTGTATTCATTTAAACCAAGCTTTAAAGTCACATTAATCTGTGACTCACATTTCAATAATGAAATATTTGTAATATTCCACACTGGTTCTAATTGTAAACAAAGATACACATCTCCCAATTTAATCTAAAGAGCCATCTTAGAATTAGTACCAGTAGTCATCTTAATCAGTAGAGCCATATACTGAATATAGGCACTTGATACCAGTAGTCTAGCTAAATATAGAGGTAGCTGATACATTGCACCTTATAAATTCATTGAAATTCTATTTGTTCCAAAGACAGTTGAATTGTTTAACCCAATTGTTAAACCCAAAGTGTAGTCCCATAGCCACACTGGTGTATTTGCATCTGGCACACTGTATTTGCATCTGATGCAGCCGGCTTGAAACCCCAGCTTGTGCTTTGTTTTAAAACTGATATATTCAGGAATGCTGGTGGTAAAGTCAACACAAATGACTTTGTAATTTGTGTTGACTTTACCACCAGCATATTAGTATTCTATGAGAATGAGTATAATAGCTATATACTGTAGGATTCTGAATTTACTCCTGCTATATTTTAAAACAAGATTTAGCCTGAAGAAATGCAACAGAATTTCAGGAGAAGTGCAAAAAACAAAGGTCATCTCCATTATCCAACTGACTTCCACTAGAGGGCATCAACTTACAAGCAAGTTGTCAAGATCATGCCATTTTGCTCCATTGAATCATCATCATTCACCCTACTGTTCATTGCCTGTGTGAAAAAAAAACATAGTAGGGAAGATGTGGGTGTACTGCCTATAACAAGTCAAAATAAAAAGGTAAGAAATTTCAATGCAATATATATATTGAGTAAAAATTTCAGACAATTTATCCTTCCTTAACCACTAATTAAGTAGTTCTACTAAGTGGAGCTTAAGAAAATCTATTAATCATTGGAAATCCAACAAAGGATTGGATTGAATTTGAGTGAACTGACTTGGTAGTGGACGAAGATTGCCAAGGAATTTCAGACACACAATAAGAAGAATGAAGAGAAAATGCTTTCAAAGATTTGTTAAACTGAATGACTTTATAATACGTCCAAGTTTGCATGTAAATAATAATAATAGTTTTTCCCACATGAAAAGAGGAGAAAAACAGAAAAGGTACACAGTGCATAATTTGAATATTTCATGAAATGTTTAATATTTTAAACACCAAGCAAACTTCAAAAGAAAGCAAACCATCATGTGCAGCTGTTTACAAGGAAAAATATGCAATTATACAAGGCATACATTTTAATTTCCTAAGGGTGATTATTTTGCATAATTAAAGAGCTACAGTATTTACATGCCTAGTATTCTTTGTTGTTATCCTTGTACAATTGCTTTGGGTCTACAGAATGAGTGGTGTAGTATTATATGCTGATCTACAGTACATAATATCAGACTTAAGGTCAAAGGTGAGAAATTAACACTAACAACCACATCTTATTATGGCTGTGACAAGTGGTGTCTGGAGCCAAATAAGTGTTCATAATATCAGAAAAGGCCTTTTCCCTTTCCTCAAGCTAAAAAATAGCTATGCCAATTCTTACTCTCAACAGGCTAATGACTGTCTTGCCAACAAATTTAACCTCCAGACAATCTGTCTTTTCACTAAGGATAACAAACCCTTTGAACCATGTAATGGAGCAGTAATGTTCTATGAAGGGTGGGATTATTTTCTAAAAAGGACAAGATAAATCAATTTAAGTCATTTAGTACTTCAAATAAACATATTGAATGCGATAATATAATTAAGTTTTGATAATACAGTTGAAGGAAAAAATAAATATTTTTATTTTTGTACACATGGTTTAAATTATTCAAATTAATTTGTTTTGCATTTATGTCATAATCTATAGTTTTAACATTTTTTCTCATGTATTTAATTTGCTTTTCTCTTATAAATCATGGCTAGTGACATGCATTATCACACTGCTCTATTGCTTGTTATACTGCTACCACAATATCGCTGAGTGTTTTGCTGTGGTGTCTGAGACAGAGGTCACATTAAACCTCTATTCTAAAAAAGCCATTACTGTACAGATTGGGGATACTGCAAGGGTGGCAAATATGGCATTCCTTATTTAGCCACTGTCATTGTGATAACTCAAGCTGTCTGCTTTGTGAGAGCAAAGCTAAACTGCAAGAGACAGGAACGTGAGTAAGAGTGCACCCATTTAGGTTTGTAAGTAATGGATTACAGCATCTTATGAAGTACATAACAGTCTATCAAGACAAGACAATGGTCATTGTTATTAAGGGTACCACTATTGTATTGTACAGTATTTATACATCCCTTTTTGTTCTTTTGTTTTTATCAGACCTTTTTATCAAGTTGAAATGGAGAAAGTTTCTTTTATAGTCATCGGTAATATGGAAAACTACATTCATACTGCAAGTTCATCAGTGTTGTGACATACTGTAGCCTGAAACACTGAGCCTTAAAATTTACTTTCTCAAAAAAACATTTTGGTTTTAGTTTAATGCTCAATTATAAGGAAAAATTATATCAGAGAATTCAGTGAGCTTTATTGTGAAATCAGAAGTCTATAAGAATACGGGGTATGTATAATTTCGGTAACCTCTCACAAATATATGCACATACTGTACTGTTTCTTCTTTTGCCATCACAAGCTTCCATAAACCAAACAAATGTAACATTTCACAGAATAAATTTTAATTGGTCTACCTTTGGTTTAGTCAATAAGCTATGCTGTACAAGGAGAAATGGGGAAACCTGATTCTGTCTGAAAGGTGCTGAAAATCTATGCATATACAGCATTTTTACAGGTTTTTTACTGAATATCCACCAGTAAAGAGACAGAGTCCAGTTTTGAAACAGACAGTGGATGCAGGCTTTCTTGAAACAGTCTGAAATAAAACTCTTCACATTCAACTCCATTTTTAAGAGCACCTTAGTAAGCAATTTCATTTGCTATGATGCACCTGTTCAAAGAGTTTTGAAAGACCATTTGCTGGCATACAGAAAAAGTGTGCAGGAATCATAATATTTGTCATTTGATTGTTTACAGCATGTCTGTGAATGGTACAATTTAGTGAATCAACTAATTACTGTACAGTATGCTGTATTATAGCAGAGTGAATTATATCACTGCTTAGAGTGAATAGAGCATATCACCACTGTATTTTCTACTGACCCCCAGTACAAAAGAGCATGCACAAAAGTGAGATTAATACATATCTTCACAGAAATGGGTTCATATGTTTCTTAAGGTCATTGCCTGCACATGTGGTATGCATTGCTCTTCCTTGAAGTAATTATGTCCTCATAATCCAGATGGGAGTCTATTCTCCCAATGTACAATTTATCTGTGATGAAGCTATAAAATCATGTGTGCCCATTACAAATAAAACAAGATCACACTAGGACTTTTTAATTCTGAGGAAAGCAGAATTTTTTAAAGGAGCAATGACAACTGAGGAGGTCTTGAAGCATACAACCACGTTCCCATTTTCTCTGCTCCATTTTTCTTAAGTAAAATGGAGAACAAACCATAACACATTTCATGGTTTTATGAAAAAAAACTGCTTGTGTTAATGTAATGTTAAACCGAGTTGACTGAAGCTTGAAAATTGAGCTCATGCAAAAGAACAGAATCCTTGGAACAAAGTTTGGCCTTTATCAAGTCTTTAAGATTTATATTCTGTGTTTATTTGCAGAAGAGTATACATTTATTTTTTTAGAGCGGGAAAGTTCATGTTGAATAATATGAATAAACATGTACTGTTATTTTGCTTATTGGACAAGTGATTAAGGCTCTACTCTGGATACATTTAAAACGTATCAAGGGTTCAAATGTCGATGCAGGTACTGCAATGTGGTATACAGTATGAGAATCAAACCATTGGTGCAATCCTATTACCAAAGGTTGTCTAAATACTACAGTAAAGTGTTCTTAGTTTTATGTTTCCAAATGGACCTGGACACATTAGGACTGTAGAAAAACACCCCTTCACGTGCACTATAGATTAACATAAAAAGCTATGACAAGTCTTCAAAAGGAGACTTAAAGAGTAAACAGCTTTAGAACAGAATATCTGAAAATAATCTGAAGTAATGAATAGAGGATTTAACAGTATTATTCTTGTTAATTATTTAGTTTTAATTTAAGTATGAATTAAACTTAGAGTACATGAATATCATGCACCTAATTTTGTAATTTATTATATGAAAAATGTTTTAGAGATACTTTACTCTTCAATAATTGTTTCTTATAATTGCTTGGTTGTTTGTTATGACTGAAGTTATTACAATTGTGTCTGCATGATGCATACTAATTGAACAAACCTTTGTTTTCCCACATATAGTACAGAATGATTACTGATGATTGAAGTTAATATTTTTAAAGAAATAAAGGCAGAGACATTAATGTGTTCGGCAGCACTAAATAAAAGTCACGATATTGTAATAAACTGATTAAATATTTGTGAACCATAAAATCTCATATACAGTACTTTAATAATTGCATTCCATACTTTCTTAAAACTGTCTAGTGTTCACCTTAGCTAATAGCAAGTGTCAAAAGTGAAAAGCTTGTCTACTGCTACACATATTCTAGTATTCTACATTTATAGTGGTGGTTTTGGCAAAAGGCATAATCAATCTTTTACACATATCAGCTTTTGAAAGGATTGTGATCATATGGTTGTCATGAAATTATGTAAGAGCGTTTTTTCTATAGGTAAACTTTGCTTTTAAGTTAATAGTAAGTGATTGACGTTAATGATGAGGAGCACCTGACAATGAATCAATTAGATTGGATCTAATTTGGTACATGTGATGAATTAACTACTACAACACGTCATATTGACTACTCTTGTAAAGCTTGCCTTATACTGCTGTGAGCATGTTTTTGAAGATTATGATTGATTTGAAGTAAAGATTGCTTAATGACAATCTTGGCTTCTTATCAGTCAAACTACCTGATTATTTCCATCATGTGTAACATTTATGAATAACTGTGAACATCTCAGTTTAATCACTGAGATTAATGAATATATATATATACAGTAATGAATATATACTGTATAAACCTGTACATTTTTGTAAAAAACAAACAAAAATAGACTTTTCAGAGACTCTTTTTCAGTTTGACAGTTCTGGTTAGCATTATTATCGTAACACTCATCATATAAAAATGTCCCAGCCAGATGGTTTAGTTGGAATCCTAATGTTGCAGAGGATGCTTAGACTGATTTTCCTCTTCCCACTAAATTTCCAGTCAAAACTGTCTAAAACAGAAGGTGTTAAGTGGCAAGTGTGATAGACAATTTAATGATTGACCAGAAATTTGAATGTGAGACACATTTTATAAGACACCACTGTAGCAGTCTTCCCTCATTATATCACTAAGATGGAAAGCAAGAAATGCTGAGTTATAATGAACTGTGCATTAGAAGGAATGCACTTTAGATGATTTCATGTGTAGTATTTAGCAACTAGTATATCACGGTTGTTACAGTACATCAGAGTTAAAAGAAAAAATGCTTTTATTGAGGATGTCATTATATTTCTTTGAAATATACAGTTTGTGCATGAAAAGTTCAGGAACCTATTTTATGGTCATTTTTAGCATCAGTCCTGTGTTCTTATGTGTCCTGCGCTGGCTCTTGATAAGTGCTTATGAATAACACATTAAGTCCCTCCTTTGGGCAACTTTTACAGTACAATTAAATAATTTTGCCAAACACAAAAAGTGTCATAAAGGATTTTAATTTAAAAAACTCTGTAGAGACTCGGCATGCGTGCTGTATGCACCTTCAAATGACTACCTTGTAAAGGTTGCTGTGGGAAGCAATAAACTAAAAAAGGCAGTTTAAACTCTATTTATCCCTGGGTGAGAGAGATTACCTCATTATATGGGCACTGTCTCACCAAAGGAAATTAGTTCTTGAAAATGTCATTAGCAAGTTGTTTAGTTTACAGTGTGACACATCCTCAAGTGACCAATAGTACAGACTTTGGTAAAAACAAGGTCTTGCTTGCAGATTTCTGAATAAGAAACAACAAAATGCATTAACAGAGATAACTTATTACTAGTTTATGAACACTATAATAATATAATGTTTATATATTGATGGTTATACATAATTTATAAATTACATTAGCTACCCCTAATCTAAATTGTTACCAGATATGATACATTTATTCGCTCTATAAACATCTGTAGATTTGCAGATAAATGTACAGTATGCAGGTACTCTGCATAGTTCAATCAATAGATCATTTTAACTGTAATATTGACCAATTAAAATATAACTGTACCAGTAACAATTATGACTATTTGAGCAAGCAATATTTCAGAATATACAGTATCTGTATTGTTATATACTGTATATTAAAATGCAGGTCCTGTTGTGTAGCATGCATCATATAGGAGATTTGCTTGCATGACAAAGAAAAGATGCAAAAATGCATTGTGATATTCATGGATGTTACAAAAACATACACTTCAAACATGAGAGAAAATCAAAGCACAAACCCTCAGAACTCCAAAGTATTTTTATCACCAAGCAGATCTGCAAGTGAGGTTTGTAGGACATCACTGACAAACACTTAACAAATACCTTGGGAATCTTGAAATGTTTAACTACCATTTAAAAATAAGAGAAGTATAAAAAAAACAATAATTTCATCATTTGAATACAATATAGAAGAAATTCTGATTCTGAAAGTATCATACAAAAATATCATATCTGTCCTTAAATGAGCCATGCCATTAAAAAGTATTTACGTTTTGAAGGAATCCTAACCCTGGCTGTTGGCTTAGGGTTAGGGTTCAGAATTTCTTCAAAGAATAAATGCAACCTTCCACTAATTTCAGTGCAAAATATACTTAACTGAAAAAATGTTTGTCAGCAATGGATAAGCAAGCACACCAAACACCAAACCAAACAAAATAAAAAAATATTCAATTCTATTCAATTCTATCTTTAAAGACATATTCTACTCTTGAAAATGTTGTGTTGGATGGTGATCTCAATGAGCATGGTTTCAGACTGAATTGGGGTAAGAGTCAGGAAAACTCCAAAAATAGGGCTTTCTTTGTTAACATGCATGTGCATTTGATACCAAAGATACTTTAAGGTTTTGAAATGTATTATCAGTTTTTTTCAAACTTTTGATTTTAGGGCAACTTAGGGAAACATTCCGTTTTTGAGCAATGCAGTATAGCCATATAAGAAAAATTAATTATGAAGATATTATTGAAACAAAACTTTCTTAGACAGATTTCTGTCCTCAAAACACAGCCTTGCTTTGTCTCTGTCCTCAAACACAGCCTTGCACAGCCTTTTCACACAAAAAAAGTAAAAAAGACTTCCAGGAATCCTAACCCTAACTCTAGGTATGGGTTTGCACTTGGTTAGGGTTAGGGTTCAGAATTTCTTCAAAGAATTAATGCAACCTTCCACTCATTTGAGTACAAAATATATTTCACTGAAACAAAATATTTGTCAGAAATGGTAAAGCAAGTACAGTACATTCAACTAAAGGGTGAAATTCTATATTCGGACAAGAATTCTACTCTTGAAAATGTTGTGGTTGATGATGAACTCAATGAGCATGGATTCAGGATAAAGAGGGGGATGAGTCAGGAAAACCCAAAGATTCTGGGATTTCTTTGTTAATATCCATGTGAATTCAATGCCTAAGGTAAGATTTTGAAATATATTATCAGTTTTGTTCAAACGTTTGCATTTAAGGCAACTTTGGCAACACTCCCTTGCTGAGTAATGTAGTATAGCTTTATATGGAAGAACAAAATTCTGAAGAAATAATTTATATAAAGCCTTAACTAAACATAATTTCTGTCTATAAACACAGCTACACCATCAAAAAGTGTGTACATCTTGCAGGAATCCTAACCCTAACCTTAGCTAACGGTTTGCACTACATTAGGGTTAGGGTCCAGAATTTCTTATAAGAATTTATGCAACCTTCCACTCATTTGAGTGCAAAATATATTTCACTGAAACAAAATATTTGTCAGAAATGGCAAAGCAAGTACTTGCAACTAAAGAGAACAATCCAACAAGGGTACAATTCTATTATGGGAGACGTATTCTACTCTTGAAAATGTTGTGGTTGATGGTGATCTCAATGAGCATGGATTCAGGATTAAGTGGGAGAAGAATGGGGAAAACCCCCCCAAAATATGGGCTTTCTTTGTTAATATGAATGTGCATTCAATGGGAAAGGCACGATTTTGAAATGTATTATCAGTTTTGTTCAAACGTTTGACTTTAGGGCAACTTAGGCAAAACTCACTTTTTGAGCAATGTTGAGTTGCTTGATACAGAAGAAAAAACTTCTGAGGATATCATTGAAATAACACCTTTCCTAAACATCATTTCTGTCCTAAAACACAGCCATAACATCAAAAAGTGTCTACGTCTTGTAGGAATCCTAACCCTAACCTAGTGCAGACCCATAGCTAGGGTTAGGGTTAGGATTCCTACAAGACGTAGACACTTTTAAGGCAACTTTGGCAACACTCCCTTGCTGAGTAATGTAGTATAGCTTTATATGGAAGAACAAAATTCTGAAGAAATCATTTATATAAAGCCTTAACTAAACAATTTCTGTCCTAAAACACAGCTACACCATCAAAAAGTGTGTAAATCTTGCAGGAATCCTTACCCTTACCCTAGTTAACGGTTTGCACTACATTAGAGTTAGGGTTCAGAATGTGTTCAAATAATTAATTCAACCTTCAACTCATTCTTCAATGAAACAAAATATTTGTCAGAAATGGTAAAGCAAGTACATGCAACTAAAGAGAACAATCCAACAAGGGTATAATTCTATTTTTGGAGATGTATTCTACATCTTGAAAATGTTGTGGTGGATGGTGATCTCAATGAGCATGGTTTCAGGATAAAGAGGGGGACAAGTCAGGAAAACCCCAAACTTCTGGGCTTTCTTTGTTTATATCCATGTGTATTCAATGTCAAAGGTAAGAATTTGAAATGTATTATCAGTTTGTTCAAACATTTGGCTTTAAGGCACCTTAAGCAACACTCCCTTTTTGAACAATGTTGAGCCGCTTCAGAAAAAAGTCTGAAGATAAAATTGAAATAATACTTTTCCTCAACACCATTTCTGTCCTAATACACTGCCATGCCATCAAAAAGTGTCTACGTCTTGTAGGAATTCTAACCCTAACCCTAGCTAACGGTTTGCACTAGGTTAGGGTTAGGGTATACTTCACTGATACATAATATTTGTCAGAAATGGTTAAGGAAGTACACCAAACTCATTGCTATATGCGGTAATATTTCGGTATGCTGTATCTGTGGATCTGACTTTATGGGATTTGCGTGTGTGGAGCAGTGGGAGGTGAGACCCGGCGGCTGGGAGGTTATTTTGATTATACTATATACTTTGATGAGTTTGCACGAGATAAAAGTGTATCTTTTCAGCAGTTGTGTACTGCTCAAAGTACTGTAGGTGAATTTGACACCTGAATTTGATGTTGCTAATGTTAAAATCTATCTGACTGTACTGTAGCTCTCATATAATTGATCAGAAAGTAACCTTGCTCTCACAAGTGGCTCTGTTATAGTTTATGTTAACACACTGCACCCTTTTGAATGTGTTTTTATCACCTCTGTCACCTTTGTCCGTCTAGGGTGTGGGGGTGTATCTGATACATCCCCAGTAAACCGAGACTAAAACCCGCTATCGATAAAACATCTGCCTTTCAACATTTGTCAAACTGCTCCAAAGTCAGGCGCAGAGTAAAATGCTCTTAACAGAATGCCATGATGGACACCACAATTACCCGTAATACAAACAATGTTTAACAATTATAATAAGTAATATTATTAACAACCCCAAATGCAGCATGCGTGAACCAAGGTAAAAATATTGGCCCCACAAAACAAATCAAATACCCTGAACAAGCCCCCAAATATGCTACATTCTCACTATAGTTACGGCAAGGTGAAAGTGGCAAACTGATTTTTAAAACATTTTTTAAGGAAAATCAAAAATTAGAAACAATGACATGTCCCTGCCTAACTTAGACATTGCATGATTTTAAGAGCTTAACCCCGCTATGAGAACATGAATGTGAATTGAACATTTAAATACTGTGATATGTAAAATTAATACCCTGATACAACCAGCTAAATAAATATATATCTATATCAATAAATTAATACTGTTAACAGCACTCAGAAACGTATTGGTAGCAAATTCTAAATTCTAAGCAAATTTTATTTACTGTATTTGTGGCTGCTGCAGTTGCAACCTTTTACAATGGCTAGATAGTTAATTTCTTTAGATAATTCTCTGCAAAATAATCGAAGACTGAGGTGACCCAAAGATCAAAGCCCAGTGGGTGCAGCAGCAGCATTGTCTATTTTGCAATAAACAATTAAATGCTCATAGTTTGTAATGTAGGGTGCTGTGACCAAGGTACACTTTGATACAGTACAAATAAATGCATTTCCCACAACCTGTACTGTAGTGGCTTTAAGACCATACAGCATCACGCTGTATGCATGTGGCACGTCAGTGCTCAAGTTTTAAAACTACAATATGGAGAAAAGAGTGTTTAAAAAAAACAGGACATTTGATTGCTGATTGCCTTATGTTAAAGTGTGACAATGACAAGAGAGGGCATGCTACTGAAAATCTCATCCTCATCCCCCAAGCAAAACTGTCTATTCTACATAACAAACACAGCGGGGTGTAACACTCCTAGCCCTTGTAACATATAAAATGTTTGTTAAAGAAGTCCGGAGCTGCGCTACAGAAATTGGCTGCAATGTAATACGTAAAGGTTAATTCCCAGCTGAATAGAAAAGACTCAACGTGTCTCATTTATATTCTCATTTTTATACATTTCAGCTTACAGATTGTCCAAGGTGATTCATTATTAATATTATTAATATCTTCCATATCACATTAAAATTGGAACGTTTTTACAACTGTAAATCTACCAGTCTCTATTTTCCAACCTTTTTATCCAGGACAGGGAGCAGTTTCACCTCACTATTTGGTTACTTTTTTTTACAATTTTGACAGACTTCAAAATGCTTGGACTGATGCTTAGAAATGTAACATAATGCGTACTATGGTGAAAGAGCTATTGAGTACAGAACAGCTTTCTGCCTGTGAAAAGATTTGCATATGTACTTTATTCTTTTCTGTGTGAAAACAGGAAATACAGAGGGAGTTTCACAAGTTTCACAGTGACAAATCACCCAAAACAAAATACAATTTAAAAAAGAAAGTGGACTATGGTAATACTTTGAGCCATATACTGTAAATATATTATATTTAGATCCTTAAATTAATTTAATTATTAATTTCTTTAGATACGTGATTCCATATTATATTCCCTAAGCGGATTCGAAAAAGTATACGTTTTTTTACTGTGATAACAAATGCAAGTTTAAACATTATAGCTTTTTAAAAAGTATATAAACTTAATATTGTCAGAATGAGCACGCCAACATGTTTCCTAAATAACCACAGTAAGTGATCAAGTTAAAGACTTTGATGCATAAAATGTTTATGAAGAAAGTGGGATACTGTTGTATAGTCTTTATTTAAATTACCACTACCAGCCTGTTACATCCCAGTGTGTGTTCTGTGTGTGTGTTTTTTCTGTTATGTCCACACTGCTGACCCTTGATTGTTCTCCCTTCCCCATTGGCCCACCATCACACCACACTTTCAGTATGACATCATCATCAATTAACTCTCAGCCAATCAGAACACATTTTATTCATTATATAACATGGAGGTTTTCAGCAAGGAGAGGCCTTTTGTTTGACTTTGGTCCTGTTTGGTTTTCGCTTCGCTTCTGGTTATTGCTTCGGCTATGTTTGTTGGTTTGTTTTGCTTTGTGTGTGTATTTTCGTATAGCTTTGGCTTTGTTGTTTTGTTGGTTTTCTGTTAGTTTCTTTGTACTTTCGTTTGTTTGTGTGTTCATCCTTGTTTTGTCATTACCTTGCCCCAGTGTTACATGTTCAACTTTTGTGTTCTTTTGTACCCTGCTCCTGTTGATTACTCTTGTTTTCCCTTATTTGAATTCCTGGTTCACTTGTGTTTGTGTGTGAACTTTTGTATATAAGGTTAATTTAGGTTGTTGGGTACACTTTACACACTTAGTTGATTTTGTATTAGTACACTAGTTTAGTACGGGTGAGTGCCATTTGTCTTGTATGGTTTTGGGTAGTCAGTGCAGGTTAGCTAGGGTGTTGAAGATGCCGAAGACCGTGTGTTTCGGGTTTTCTTTTGTAGTCAGATTAGCTTTCCCTCACTGTCTTAGCCAGCTCCATTTAGTTATTTTCTTTTCTTTGGCACCACTCTAGTTCCTTACCCTTATCACTCTTTGTAGTCCCTCACCAAAACCCCCTCCTTCCAAAAGAATTATCCTAAATGTTACACCCCTTTACCCCTAGACACTTGGGGTCGTAACACAGCCATATACAGTTTGTATAATATATTTATATTTCCGAATTAATATCATGTATTCAGAGATGCTATGCTCCTGTTATTTTTATGCTCAGCTACCAAAAAAATTCCATATGAAGCAGATTTAAACATGTACAGTACAGAGATTAAATGAAGCAATCCTTTCACTAACAAAAAATGCACCACAAGTGCCACCTGTCGATCATTTTGGAGAAGCGAATCACGTACCGCGGTAGCCTGTAGCTCAATTCCCAAGGTACTGGGTTTTACCGCGCATTTTGATACCCTAATACAGAAACAAGTGATAGTATAAAGATTAAACGTATCCTTAGTACTGGGAAAAACTCCTACTGAACTTTTGTACTGAAAGAAAACTTTAGTTTAATGCAAAATGCATGGAAAGCAGGTTAGATGAGTTCAGAAATGGAGGTAAACTTTCATGCTTAATTTTCAATTAAATGTTTTAGGCGAATGAGTCAGAATTATTAAGGTTATAATGCTTGCTGAACAATAATTAATGTTAGATTTTAACATTTCGCCTTGCAAAGTATTAAAAAGAGAAAAAAACTTTAAATTAAATCTCTGATCTTTGTTTCACTTTGTAATTTTCTTCTTGAAAGTTTTCCTTATCAAAATAATTTTAACAAAAAAGATCCAGTGTTATCTTTTTTCTCTTAAGAGCATTTCCTCCAACAATTTTTTAATAAACATTTTTCAAAAGGATATAGCTGACAATAAAGATCTTCCTTTAGTTATCTGATCAATTCTAAATAAAACCTAATGGACTACTGAGTACTCTGTGGTGAATTAATCCAAGGCAAGACATTAATGATAGTCTAGTAAAATCTAATTAAATCGGAAGGCTGCAGTATTACATCTGAAAAGCCCATGTAAGCTATTACTGACATTAATAAAAATTAAAGTCAAAGTTTGGATGTCTTCCTTTCTGTAATAATAAAGCAAATCTGAAGGTAATTTTCAATTCCAGCTCTTAATTCAGTAATTCTTGCAATTTAGGATACATTCTCTAGAAAAAGAAGGGAAACTGTACACCAACATTTAATTTATGAAGTCCATCTTTCATATATTATACCTATTGAAGCAGACAATTAATTTAAAGTAAGATTAAATAAGTTTTATGAATTCTAATTCTAAATACGTTGTAGAGTACAGGATTCAACATCCATTCATTTTCAATAGCTGTTTGGTCTAAAGGTCATGGTGAACCACAGTCTAACCAGTGGGTGCAAAGATAGGTACACCCTGCATGAGATGCCAGTCCATCAACCATTCACACATGAATACATGGAGGACAATTTAAAGATGTCAATTAACCTAGACAGTTTATGGACTGTGGGAAGAATCTCCCTGCAGGCCTCCCAGTGGTTGTTTAATGAAACAGAATTTTCACCTTCATCTTCAAGATTGACTTAATCAATAAACAAAAAACTTTTCCTGTGCAAGTTAAACCCTTTCTGCATAATAGCTTTTAAGAATTAATGGAAAAAAAAGACATTTCTAAACTAATGTGCATCAAATAATAAACCGATTAAAGCCTTACAATTCAGATTGTTATATTGTGTAACACTTGTAAAGATGGAAGCAGTGTTTCTATTTTCTAGCCCAGGAGTCTCTGAATCACAGCCCAAAGACCACCTGTGGCCATAACAGTTCTACAATCTGAGTCCCCCATAATTCTAGAAAAGTAATTTAATCAAGCCCAACCATGGCAGGTTAATTGCAGTAAGAGCTATTATAGTGTTTCAACATAATGTATAATAGTTATATGCAGTGGCAATATCTGTCTACTAGATGACAGGTTAAGAGATGTTGGCCTTTACTGATATATCAATATAAATATGCTGCACAATGCAGTGGTGTGCATTTGAAAATGTCGTATGGTCTCAAAGGCAAAGGTAGAAACCATGACCCACTGACAGGCATTTGATTTAAACTGGAAAAAGAATCAGCAGAAATGAATGATTCTGGCATGAAGTTGTCTCAGACTGAAAAAAGGAATGTTGACAGTGACAGTGAACACCACCATTCTCTAAGGGAAACTTTGATAATGCACGATGAAAGTTGCTGAGATCATGTGTTCCCATAAGAAAGATATTTTTAACAATATCAGCCAAGCACAGTTGCTGACTGTATTTTTGACCTCTCTAAATGAGCTGCTCATCGAGAGAGGTACAGTACAGCTTTTTTTTTCATATTCAATCACTGTTTATAAGACTAGAGATTCAGTAGATGGTGAGTAGCTTGTTATTTTTATGAGAGCCATTAATGAAAGCTTTGTCATACTGTATCTGAATAACTGCTCAGCTTATCTACAATTCACGGCAGAGCAGCAAAGAATGAAATTTTTAATGCCATTCAGAGGCACAGAAACAGCATTGTTTACTGCAGAAAATGTTAGCAGGCTTAATGACTGATGGGGCCCTGACAATGATGGGTAAAAAGAACAACTTGGTGGCACTTGAACAACAAAACATCAATGAACAAAATGCAGACCAACCAGTCATGTCACACTGCATTATACATCAACATGCATTGTGCAGCAAATCTTTGAAAACTGACAGCGATATCAGTCATGTTAGTTGTCAGAACAGAGGTGAAACATTTCATAGAGGAGAATAAAAAGCCTGTACCAGAATTCAGAGATCTGACTAACTGGTCAATAAAGATCCCAAGGTATTGTTTCAATTAGTAGTCTTTATAACTTGTGTCCATGCTAATTTCCATTTTGGGGTTTCATAATATGGTCATCATGAAATTCGGATAATATTTTAGTTGGTTAAGCAATTGCTGACTTTTTTGCCTTTTCTGGACTGACTGCCACTTATCACCTAGATAGGTGATGCACTTCAGTAACAGCCAAATTTGTCCCCCCGATAAGTGAAGCATTTTGGGATAAACAGTACTCTACAAATACAATTAAGGATGACAATGATCATAATACTGAGTTAAGGTGCAAAAAGATAAACCTATTGAATCAGGTTTTGTCTTGAAGAATCCCAAAGGTACCACTTATTTTTGGCAGTTACTGTCATTTCATTCAGTAAAATCATGATTTCACTGCCCCAGGATTTGAAAATATGACAGGAAAAAACCTGCTTTTTTCTTTAGCAGTTTTCACAATGGTGAATGTAGTTTCATCCAATGCTTCAAATTAGAAGCTGGGTGAGTCAAGCTGTCTTATTTGGAATTTAATGCCATAACAACAATCAAAAGGAAAAACTTATTCAGATGATCTTGGGTAGCCACTGCACATACAGTATAGGATTTTTTCAGATTCCACAGGATCATAGTGTTGAGGAAGGCGTATTAACATGTCTGACTGTAACAGCCCATCTGTGTCACGAGTGAAACCCTTATTTTAATTTAATTACACTAAAAAACCTTAATACAACATATGAGCTCAGGTTCTCTATTTTAAATAGCCTCAACATATTTTCCTGAGTCATAGGTCCCCACAAATTTAGGAAGGAAATAAAAAAATTAAGATATGTTAAAATATATATATATACCTGTAGCAGCCCTGGGAGAAAGGAAACTGATGTTCAGTCTTGACAAGACTTTGGAGAAATTGCTGGATTTATTATTTCTTGCTTTGGTTTGATCAAGCAATCCATTAACTGCTTTAGTTAATCTGTTAACTGCTTTAGTTTTACCAACTAGTATTTTATCTAAAAACTTTTAATAACATTCCTTTTTATGTGAAGAAAAACAAAGACTAAAAATGCTTTTCTTATCATTCATTTTATATCCATCCATCCATTTTCTAACCTCTTCATCCAATTCAGGATCAAGGGGAAGCAGGAGCCTATCCTGGTAAACAATCGGCCCAAGGTGGGGTACACCCTGTATGGGACGCCACGGGCGGAATGCAGAAACCCCATGCAGATAGCATCCCAGGTCTGGAATTGCCCAGGATCTCATGCTGCAAAGCAGCAATGCTAATGACTACAGTACCATGCTGCCCTCATTTCATATTCTTGAAAGTTTAAAGTTGTAGTCATTTCCTATATAGCTCTGATGCAAAATAATTGTATTCCATAACTAATGCTTGGCTTGATTAACTTCTTATATAATACAGTATGTAAATTCACAGTCATTACCTAAACACTTTTAATTGTTCTACGTTAAAAAAGACGAATATGTACAGTACAGTTCGGCTATATATATGGTATTTATGTATGAGTATAGCACTGATTATATCAATGTTCAATTTAATCCTCCTAGCCTAATATACAAATAATGATTTGAATGTTTTTGGAACATGCTGATCAAATACAGTAGATTTGTCTTCTGTGATTGAGGTTACAGTACTGAAACATGCCACATCTCTGTTGCAGCATCACTACAGATGTTCAAATCCATATTTACAGTTTTTTATCTCTACCCTTTTCCAAACATGGAAAATGTCTGTCAACACATTTGTCAGAGGAAAGTAGAAAATTGATATTTTTTTCTGTTTTTTTCCAGTTCATTAGAGAGTTATTTATTACAACACAAACTATGATTTTGATCAATGGTGCAGAAATGTATGAATAGAATATAGTCTGTTTATAAATACAATAATGACAACATTTATATGTTTGTAACCGTTGAATTTCTAAATAAAAGCTGTATACTGTATGTAAATACAACTTTTTTACATTCACAATATTGTTTCTTTGTATGGCTATTTTTTAAATGTCTTGATTTTAAACACCAGCTGAGTTGGCAGTGATGGGAGAAAATGTCTTATTAATGTGCTACAGACCTAAAATTTTTATAGTTAAACTACTTCAGACAAAAGGAGAAATTATTTTTTTATGGGAGAGAGTTCTGTTTTATTCATTTTGGATTTTTGTAAAGCTCTTGTTAGAATCAGTTAGAAAATGGTGAACATGTTGCAAGTTAGCAATTCCTCAAAATTTTCCCACTGACTCTAAAAGTAGGGAAAAGTAAAAAAAAAAGCATAGATATGCATGGGATACCTTGTCACAATTTCTGATTAAATAAAATCATTTAATTTGTAACTCGTTCCCCAAATGAGGCACCCCTACACTACTGAAAAGACAGACGGTAACAAAACAAGAAAGCATTATGCTAGCTGTTTACTAAGAAGCTTCATTAAAAAGTCATCAAGAACACATAGAACAACCTTGTGAACCTCAGTAATTGGTCTTGGGGGAAATATCACACCAAGGACGTCAGAGCTGAAATTTCCTATCCCAATTCTAAAGCCATTAAAATGTATGGGACCATTGAACATTGCACTTGTCTATAGTGTTAGCAGTGAAAATGCATGAATTCCATGCTTCGTTTCTTATTTTTGTATATTTTTATAATTTTAGTAAAACAATTAACTACAACTGAATAAACTTTCAAATTATAGAGGCATTCTACGGGAATCAAGCACAGATTAATACAGTGTAACATTCAAAGGAATTTGTACTTTGTTTATTATAATGTCAAGAAAAATAAAGTAACAATGAATTGCAGTTCTAGTCTAAAATAATAACAAAAATACATGCTTTGGCTGTTTTGTCCTGGAGACTTAATATACAGTATACTGTAGCAACTAGAACATTGGATATGCTTTTGTTCTTCGTTGCAATTTGGCTAAATCAACAAAATCTGTTACACAGCTATAAAATTAAGATTTCAGGTTGACTTTTTTCTTTTATTTGTTTTATTATGTTGCTTAAGTATATAAGGGCCGTAGTGGATTATTCATTGCAGAATAATCCAGTGTTGTGTACTGTAGTATATTTCCAGGAAAAAAAAGTCCAATGGGAAAAGGCAGACACAAAATATAATTGTTTCATACTGATGACTACTAATCTATCTGCAAATAAAACTGACTTTTTTTTAATTCCCTTAGTTTTGGGGTAAACCTAGTTGAACTGAAATCAGAGAAGGAATTACTTGGTTAATTATCTAAGAAATGAGAGTACAGATTAACAGGATATTTATTACAGCTCCTGTGGAAACTAAAGGGTGGTTCCCTAAAATACTTTCCCTCTGTTTTCAACCTTTGAAGTTTAATTCTATTGCATATGCAGTATAACACACAGCCCTAGTATCTTTTTATTTAGTCCATCCATTCTGTTGAATTTCAAGAAATAATTTCAATATTTAAATTTTTCCCCTTGCACCTAGAGTCCAATGCTTTTATTTTAGTTTTTAAAATATTTATTAACACTAATTAGTGTTTAGTTATTAGAATGATTTAAGAAATGCTTTACTTATGCTGTGTACAATACATTACACAATGCACAATTAACTTTAATAAGAAAATCAAATTCTTTTTTTGCATTTACTATATCCTTCCACTGAAAATGCTGCTTCTCCCCTTACACACTTAATGTCTGCAGTTTGAAATGTTGCATTTTTTTATTTCTGAGATGCTTTCAGTAGTTCATGTTCTTGACTTAACTGACTTAAGTTAAGTGTTAAATGTTATTAGTCTGTATGACAAAAAAAAGTTCTGATTTTGTCATCTTGTAACTTCTTCAGCTTGCCTTGTATGGCCCCTGGGACAAATAAAAAGAAAATCTAGAGTGATTATAGAGAGGGGTTTCTGTTGGTGTGGGTTGCAATGACCAATAAAAAGACATTATAATAATAGCCATTGAATCCATCGATGACTTGAATTGCCTGATATTGTGATCCATGAATGAACATCTGTAGTATTTTAAATTCCTGACATCATATACAAATACTGTGTATTTAAGACCTAATGTTAACATTATGTCTGTCTAACAACATTTAAATGAATCCTTGGTCTTAAATGAAGTCATTCAATTCCCCAAAGACATCCTGTTAGATCATGTATTCTTGGATTGGTTCGATTTATGAAGACTGTATGATTTCTAAGGTTAGAACTTCAAAGTGACCCCTTCTACAGCTTAAAATTTGCTTAATGATCAGCGGAAACTGCTGGCTAGATCAGCTGGCGTCTGTGCTAATAGTAAATGAAAGTGAAGACTGCAGACCTGCAAGATCATTCATCTGATTATTCTTCCTTGGCTTTCCCAGCTATTTGATCCATCTGTGTTCCATTTAGTGTTAATTTTGCACTTTCTGTAGCACTTTTTCAATATTGCATTTTATGTCCCCTCTCAAGTTCATGAAAGTAATACAGAAACCCTGCGTATGTAAAATATCATTTTCTGAGGAGGGGCACGGCCATTGCTACTATATTTTCAGTGCAACAGGTAAATTATGCTTAAAATATTGTTTTTAATACTGCAGATTTAATTAAATGCTTATCAATTCAATCAGTTTCATTTATAAACCCAAACATTAAGTTTAAGAAGTGATCCCAAAAAAGACTTTTTTATTTTTAAATAACTTTGAAAATAAAATACAATATAACACACACAAAAAAAAAATTTGGCTAAAGAGCCAAGTTCTGAAGATAAGATAAAGTATCTCATAACCCAGTGACAGTTTTCCTTTCCATAAAAACGTATTCTGTAAATGAATGCAACCTACAGTACTGTGATTTCAGGGAGAAATATGCTTTTGCTAAAATGTTGTTTTAGGCAAAAGCCAGTCTAAGAGTTGAGTTATAGCTTCTAAATATTCTGAAATGCATCAGGTCTTTTAAGGATTTCTAGATAGCATTTGTAATTTTGGACCGCATTAATTGCGGTTAATTTGTTGCTAGGTTATTAGATCAAGAAATATCTCATATCCTTGACCTTCAACATCTTTTACATTAAGCATTTTGGGCCACAGAGCAAAAATCACAAACCAATGAGTCATTTCAGGAAGCTGCAAAATGATTTTTGTGGGATTAAAATATTAAAACTATCCTGCCTCCAGCTGTGGCCTGCATGTATATGAACCTGTGGAAATTAAGTGTCAATTCTGTGAGAAGACAACTTACAGATCTCTTTATAACAAAATTCCAAGTATGACAGGGAATGCATTCTTATTTCACTCTCAGAAGTACAGCAGTGCTATACTGATGACTAAATTTTTGTTTTCGCTCACAAAATGTTCACCCTTGGGATAGTTTCTAATTTTGCAGCTTCTCAGATACTTTAAAGTATCTCATACAAGAGCACTTGACTGCTGCAGAAGGAAAATAGAATAAAAGCTACTGTAACTTTAGATTTTTTTTAATTAGTTTAACACACATTCTTCCATTGCATTTATGGTGGAATATTTAACCTGCTTAGTCTAGTGTTTGAAGTTATTAATTCTTATTATATATAATTCACATTTCCATAATTGTAAGGGAAGTTCAAAGAACAATGAAACTCTAATGGACAGACTTTATATATGTAAAATACTTTAGCAGTGAAAAAAAATAAAATCTTCTTTTCATAGAGTGGCACTTACCTGACTAATTTAAAACTCAAATACTGTCATACATATTCTGAATGCTGTAAACCCCCTCCTACAGTACAATAATTTTATCAATCAACTATCCCATTCTGTAAGCAATGAAAGCTAAAGAACTTTAAAAGCAAAATGTTTTTTGCTTCATTTTAGTAAACTTCCTTAATGTACAAGGTTTCACTTACAACAGAAGACTTCATGAACTTACCATAAAATGCTGCAACTATATATTATTTCCATGAAGCAGAGTTACTTCCTTATGAACAAAGGATTCAAGTTGCACACCTCATTTCCTCTCTTACACACTGCATGACAACTGTAGAAACTTTCTTCTGATGTGCTCTTGTTTCAGATGGTTTTAATGGTCTAATATCATATTCCCTTACTGACATGCCACTAAGTGCTAAATGGTAAGAATTGCATTACTGCTGCCTCTAAGATTATGAGTGATAAGGTAAAGCTTTTATTTTCATACTGGGTTCTTAGGAGCTGATACCATACCATTCTGTTAATGAATAATTTATACTACCAAATTACAGTCCAGGGTAGATAAAGCTTGTTTGAGTATATTGATTTCTGTACTCTATATGCTAGGGTGAAGGATGTCCGGTAGAGACCAAATTCTTCAAACGATGTTCACAAACAAGAAAAAATTGCTTATCTAAAGCATTTCCAACTCCAGCATACTGTATACAGTTAATTTACAGTTACAATTACATATTTTAAGATAATACACCCAGTCATCAATTATAAGTAAATCAATTATCTCAGTTACAAATAAGACTGCATGCTCCTGGTAATTTTCACAGCAATCCTGGAGCCTGACCTGGATGCACAGGGTACAAGCAGGATTACGCCCTTGCCAGTCAATTGCATTGCATCGTGCACAAGTACATAATGTAGGGACGTTTTAGAGACACTAATTAACCAAGCCAGTATGTCTGTATAAGATAAGAAGAAAAATTGTGCTAGCACTGGCAGACTTTACAAAACTCACACAACGTCCTTAGGAGGCCCAGATACTGTATCTTGCACAAAATAGCAATTTGAAATCACCATCATTCCAACATACCAACTTTGATACCCTGCATCACTTACACACGTTTGATGTTGGTTGAGATAGCTGTCAAAATGTCAGGCATTCCAAATAAAGTTTAAAACTTGCTCAGCTTGTCATTCTGAATTTTGAATGATGTTTACTGGTGTGGCACACTTCACAATTTAAGGATAAATTGAAAAAAAAATACAGATACCTTAATAAAAATAATAAGACGCAAAAAAAAATCCTGAGAGAATATTAATTCCTTTCAGCGCCTGCTTAATTTAACCTTTAACACATTTGATAATGGATTTTTTCTGTGGTTTTTGTTAGAATCTATTAATTCTTACTTTGCCATCTCTGCCCTTAACACTTGTGATCCCAAAATTAAACATACTAAAGAAAACACCTACACACATTTGGCCATAAGTCAGATTTTAGTCTTTCATTGAATTTAAAGCTGAATCAAAACTCTCCTTTTAATTCTCAGCTCTCATTTCTGACAGAAATAATCAGTTATCTCTAAGTCTGTAAATTCAAATGTACAGCGCTGTTCTTTCTCAGCATGGACTGAGACATGGAAAAAGGAAAATACATCCAATATAAAGAACAAGGATCTGAGAACATTCTGTAAAACAAGCCTGTATATGCAGTGATCTGGTGTATTCTGAGGATTACTTCTCGTTAAAAATTTACACTACATGGAGCTACTGGTTAGTAAGATACTTTGAACTCTGCACGGATCCGCTACATAAAACCAACATCAGAGATTGAGAAATGATAACACAATATAATATATTTGAAATATGAAAAAAATGCATGAGTAGGCATTTATGTTTGCGACTGTATATGATATGGTTAAGTGGCTAGTGCACATGTTTGAAGCTGTTGAATTTCTAATGGTTCATGAGAGAAGTACTGTACACTTTGTATGAGGAAAATTAAGAAAATAATTATAACCCATATTGTATCCTGTTGTGTCCCACCAAAACTGTGAATATCCCTTAAAGGAAATAGTTACTGTGATTAATATTTAAAGACCTAGTTATATACTATCTAAACAGCGTTTGGACCTTATATTATCCTATACAAAGACAAGTTCACCAAAAGATTAGCCTCATGCCTTGGGAATATTAAATGCTATCAGGTAGCCTGAGGAGTGACTTCCTCATGTTTCATCTGACAGTATGGGACCTGCGACATAAACATACTGTGACAGGCCTCAACCTAAATAAGGTGGCTCATGAGGCCTGAGCGCATTAAAAGTCACAATGGCACGAAATGCTGTGCACAGAGGCTTTATCGAAGCATACTTTCCTCATACAAAGACCTGCTCCTTAAAAAACCCAACACTAAGTTAGTTAACCAAGTTAATAACACTGATGTAAGAACTGCAATCTCTACCCTTATCAAATTATCTAAATATTATCTATTTCACCTCTAATGTTTCTATATGCAAGTATTATAGGCCATTAACTGCATGTACTGGTTGGCTGAAGTCTCAGATTATCTGACCCAGCCTGTCACTGTTAGGAATCCCTGGTGGGAAGATACAAGGATCCTGTGCAGACGCAGGCACGGGTAATAGATGAGGCAGGCGAACAAACCAAAACGAGAGGCAAGGTCGTAGTCAAAAGGCGAAAGGCAAATCGTAATCCAGGAAGATCTCCGGTAGCAAACAGTCCGAGGCGAGAGGCGAGAGGTGCAAAGTGCAAAGAAGGGGAATCCAAAATCCAGAATAAACGAGGTACGGGGGGAAAACCGCCAGGTAGAGCTCTCAAGGAGTAGACTCAATACCGAGTAGGGGGGAGCAGGTGAAGATGGTATAAATAGCAGTGGGCACCGCACGGTGAGTGTGCGCAGGTGGTTTAACTCGTGCGGTGGCGTTTGTTAATAATCACCTGCTGCTGGGGCTGATTAGCTCGCTTACGAGTTGGTCTTGACTGCCTGGTGGTCGTGACAGTCACGCATGGAGAAAAGCATTTTAAAAATCTGGTCATATAAAAATAAGGACAAAATATCTGTCAATTCATAAATATCTGTTTGTTACTAAGGGTACCTGTAGGTGTCTTTGGGAAAAAAAAGATAAATGATTCCAGGCAACACATACAGGAATGTTTAATTATTTCAACTCTTATATTGGTAACACAGTAGAGAATCTTGCTGACAGGAATAACAACGTCTTTCTTTTACTTGCAGAATAATAACAAGTTCAATTCAAACAAGGAAGAGAGAAATAATACTTTATTAATTGATTACCACTAACAAGTAGAATAAATTATTTATCTTGTATAAAAACAAGCAATTACAGTTCCTGCACAAGGCAACCATTTCTCCTTTTACAACAGATATGCATTATTTATTCTCTCTCCCACGTATTAACCCCAAAATAAACCAACCTTTAAAAACACACAGATAAAAGGATTTCCTTCTAAGCATCCAAAATCTGCTTTTCAACATTGTCCTGTTGGGGGGAAAACACCACACATATACAGTATGCTTTCAAATGTTAATTTAAAGACTATAAAAAGGAGTATCACTGGTTGACAAAGTATGCAAACTATGAATTAACATTTGCCATCAGTGTGGGCTACTGAGAAAGTTATCTGCTACTTATGACCACTGTTGCAAACAATACAGGCTGTATGCAGTATGCATAAAAACACCTTTTTAGATGCTGTCTTCAAGGATCCTATCCCATTCCTCTGATATTGCACAAACAGGTACAGTAGCTGTTCACTGGTCTTTTAGCTCTAAATACCCCACGTTTTTCCAGCTCATCCCACAAATGTGCAATAGAGCTCAAGTTTGACATGGTATTATTGTTACTGTATGTTCTCATTACCTGAGCAGCACAAGGACCTGGATAATGAGGAGATTTTGTGTTTATGCAACAGTCAAATTCACTTCAATTTATCATGGGAAATCATGAATAAGCAAGAAGACACCATCTCTGTACTTTTGTTTCTAAAAATATACATTCAGACTGTAAATATAGTTTTTCTATAATCACTTTGTGTGTGTAATTTTTAGTCTCCAACCAAACTAGAACTCTAATTCTTTTTTACAGTGGGTTTCTATACTTTGCTTTTTGGATTAGTGTACTTTAGTTATACAGCTTATAGTGACAAAATGATAGTTTTTCAACTTAAAATTTATTTAACTTGCTTTTTATCACTCTGATTATGTGAAGTTGTTTCTTCCTTAAATGATGAAAACAAAAGGAGTCCATTTGACCCGCTGGATTGTACAGTCTTTTATGAATTGTATTGTATGTATTGTACGCTGTAATGTACTGTATGTATTGTGACACCATGAGAATGTATGATTTGGATTTGATCAATGCAAGAATAATTCTCTGGCACAATCCGCCAGATTGTGCCAGAATCCGCCAAATGCTTCTAAGGAATATTATATCAGTTCTGATAAAAAGTCAGATTTAGCTTTTTGGCATGGTCTCCTTTGTGAAGTTTGATTAAAAATAAATAATTAATTGACAAACTTGATGTAAAGATGTATCATTGTATTTTATTATGAAGGTAAAATTTAACTGACCTTGGGTAAAGATAACTGTATTAGTGGGTCCAGCAGGGGGGCGCTCTCCCTGCGGTCCATGTGGGTCCTAATGTCCCAGTATAGTGACGGGGACACTGTACTGTAAACAGGTGCCATCCTTCGGATGAGACGTAAAACCAAGGTCCTGACTCTCTGTGGTCATTAAAAATCTCAGGGCGTTTCTCTAAAAAGAGTAGGGGTGTAACCCCTTACCTCACATTGGCCCTTACCAATCATGGCCTCCTAATAATCGCCATCTGTGAATTGGCTTCATTCTCTCTGCTCTCCTCCCCACTGATAGCTGATGTGTGGTGAGCGTTCTGGCGCACTATGGCTGCGGTCGCATCATCCAGGTGGATTCTGCACATTGGTGGTGGTGGAGGGGAGTCCCCATTGCCTGTAAAGCGCTTTGAGTGGAGTGTCCAGAAAAGCGTTATACAAGTGTAAGCAATTATTATAACTAACCAAGGCTCAGGCCAAAAGCTCATTCAGCAATTTACATTTCAATAAGGCGTAGTGAAACTCTGTTGAAAAATTAGTGATTGCTTTCTGCAATCATGAGCTTATCATTTCTCAGTAAATAAGTGCGGTTGGTCATGAACACATGCAATAGATGTGAAACAGAGTAAATGTGAAGTGTAGATTAAGTGATGGAAAGATCTGAACCTTTAATTCAAATGTTTTCAAAATTAAACTTTTAAAAACATTTTGGGAACCTGTAAAGTCTGAAGTTGAATTTACTTTTTTTATTTCATAAAATCTTCATTTATTTTAAGACAATTATTAGCTCAAAGGATCAATAAAATTACCTTTGGCAGAAAAAAAAACAATGCTTTTATTGAGAAGACTTAATAAAATAAAGCTTAAAGGGCTTTATACAGGGGCATAATGGTGCACAGGTAAGCATTGCTGCCTTGGAAAGCTGGGGCCCTAGGTTCAATTCCTTGGGTGTTAGATGTGTGGGTTTTGTATGTTATCTCCTTGTTTCCTTCAGGCGTTCCACTTTCATTTGAAAGTTGTATTGGTAGGTTAATTGGCTTTTGGGAAAGTTGGCTCTGGTGGGAATGTGTGCTTGTTTGTGTCTTTGTGTGTGCTGCGGTGGACTAGTGTCCTGTCAAGGGTTTATCCGACTTTACACCAAGGACAGGCTTCAGCACCTCCATGACCCTGTATTGGATAGAAAATGGATGGATGGATTAAATGGCTTTATATGTTAGCCATCGCAAACACTCTGTGCTAAATATTCATGCCTTAAGTGTTCTGTATTAGCAATACAGTAGTGTAACAATTAGTAGTGTACCACCAAATATATTTAATATAATTTTACTGTCATGATTTATATCATAGCCTCCTTGTTCATTTTAATGTCATGTGTCATTGTTGTAAAATACCTCTGGTGTGTAAACTGAATGATTTAGAAATAATCATGTGTCTCAGGAATTACATCTCAAAGTCAGTCACTGCAGAGAGAGAGTTTCTTTTCTGGAATGCACTGTCAGTGAGGGACAGACATGCTTGTTATTTGATTTTTCTTATTTTCTGCTTCTAGGGCAGATTCAGTGTTTGTCTAATAACTTACTTAGCTATTTGTATGTATATTTTAATTCATATTGTTCAGGTCTTGTTAGAATTCAAATGTATAAAGCCATTTTTTCAAACATGGCATTGGAAGTCATGATATTTGATTCACTGTTTGGCTTCTTCAAGATCATTTTTGTACTGTATACAGTATGAGATACAGTATCATGAAGATAAACATGCTTTGAAGTATTACTGTTCACGCTTGATAATAACAGCTTTACAGGATAAGCCTGGATATAAGGTTGAGCTTGTCAGTAAAACTTACCTGTGGACAAAATTGTGATTCAGAAGAATAAATATATCACACACTTCCAGGGCATTCTCAAGGATTATATTTTTCAAGGAGAAGGCAGCAGAAGAACAGAGATGCATATCCATGCATTTGTTAAGGAAAAACAGCTGGAGAGTGCCAATAAATTAAAGCTTTGAAAAAAAGACTGATCCTGTATGTTTCAAAGCAAGGTCAATGAGCTAACTGCACTTGTAGGCCAGTCTTTGATGACAAGTTAAAAACAGAAAGCAAACACAAACAACTTTATAATTTGACAAACTATTCATTACTTTTGTAAGAACAGTCAAACATTAACACACAGTATAAATACTGTACATAGCAGTGATGAAATAAAAGGCAGATGACCTCAAGATTCAGATGGGCACACTTTCTTTCCAAGTCATTAAAATAAATTCCTCCATTCTTATACTACACAAAGTAATTAATGGCATATCCATATCCATATTCGGTGTAACAAGTTTTAAATCACAGTCTGCATGAATAAAGATTGGTGAATATGCCTCACAACTAATATTCTGTCTAGGAGTGCCTGCTCGTCTTGAAGCACTGATGATTGTTTTGATAAAAATATCAAATGATGTAAATCCTGACTATTTCAGGCAGTTTTAGGAATTAGAGTGCAATCAGATTACTCAGCGAACGTACTTTCTGCAATGGGGTTATTTAGCTACGAAACAATACGCATAACCTGTGAATAGAACATACTTTCTTCTCAAGGATAATGTTGCAAATAGTATGTGGACATTTTTATCTGATACTAGAGTAATGTATTCATTTACTTGAGAAAACTGATTTTGATCCACTTTTACATTTCACCTTAGCACATATTGAACTTGTACTGTGCATTGCAGACTTGTCTTCATCTTTGAGAACAGGGGAATCACACAATAGCTTTCAGCAGCACAATAATACTTTTCATGGTTATAAGATATTGCAGCAATTGCAATTTATGCAATTAATGTTACTATTATTGCAACAAAGCTGTATGATTTAGTAATGAGATGTCTCACCTAATTCCTGCTACATTGCTTTTGCTGGAGCTCTGCCTTTTGGCTAGCAACGCTTAGTTAGTTCAGGCTGGTCTGTGATAGAATGGACAGTGGGACTTGGCCAAGCAGCAGTCCCCATAGGAGAAATACATTTAGTTGCCATGATTGATTAGTTTACCTAGTAAGAGAGATTGTGCCCTCTCATGATGTGCTGCGCATGCTAATCTCTGGGCAGTTACTGTTATAAAATAGGGAGGCTGAACAAAATACCGCATCTCACGTAAGTCATTATTGAACCACAAAAGAACAATCCATGTGGCATTTGTGAAATTGATGCAATACAGGCAACAAATAAACATTTACACATATACAGTACATATTCCGATAAACCCGTGTACTATATATATATATTATGTTATTAACATATAACAAGTGTACAGTAAGTTTCTTACTGGCTGAAGGATACACATTTTGGGGGGAAAATATAGACTCAAAATATTTCATCCATATATCTTCAAGAAGTGACCTGATTATCCTGATTATACCTGATTTCTGACACACCAGAATAATCAGAGATATTCAAAAATACCAAAAAGGTTTCCTAATAACAGATGCATGCGAATCTTCCTATTGATATTATTTGGCCTGAGGGTTTATATGAAAAAAGATGCTCTAGTTTCTTATATGAAGGTGAATATATTGCACATTGCTCTAAGATCAAGAGGAATATTATGTATGCATTCAAAAAGAGGCAGCTGCACCACACACTTATTTAGCTAGTTCTTTTTAGAGTTCTGCAGGGAACAGTAAAGCTGGCATCAGTCTTCATAAAGCAATCAAAAAAGAGCTTTACGAAGAAACAGCTGCTTACAAAAGGAGAAGCAGACCTTTATATCTGTATGCACACTAAGAACATCTGCTCTGATAAACCAAAAGATTAATTTCAAGTGAACTAGTAATTTCTATTACAGCCCGCTCAATTAATTGTGTGCATGTGGTATTAACTACCTTCTGCCCAGAAATACCTGTCCAAGAATGTAAAACATTCAGTCATGAATATTCAAGCAAAATGCTATTTCATTCCTAACAGAATTATTAATTACCTAGGAAGAATAAATTACACGGTACATCTATTTTAAAACACTGAAAAATAGAAATGAATTAAAATGACTAGAGTTACCATAGACACAAATAAAGTCTTTAAGAGTTCTTCTGTATTTAGTAAGAGACATTTTCTTTCAAGATGGATAGTCCCATGCAATGTTAAAAAAGATGAGAGAATTATAGTAATTCTCTATACAGGAAAATGAAGGTTTTTTCATTGTGGCTAGCTTAAATCAAACAAAAGCACAATCTTACTTCAAAACTGTAGTTTCAGATGTCAAATGTCAAAGAGTAATTCCAGAATTTGTTATATAGTAACAGCAATAAGTTGCCAAATTGAGGCAATTTTGTTTTTTTTTCTCTTCCATCACACCTTTTATTAGTGTGCTATGCCTTTTGAAAAGCCCTATCAAGAGAACCTTTTACTTTCATTTCACATATTTGAAAACAAAATGTAACAGTATAAAAATCAACCTTGATATTATGTATTCTAAACTATTTGTGTTTTAAAAATGCACATTTTCGAGTAAATAACATTTTATTTGCCTTTTGCATTGTGGTGCTTTTGAAATGGTTAGTCTTCTTAAGAGTACATGAGTAATAATATTAACCAGGATATCTGGACTTTTATGTATAATATGTTCTAGCAGATTATGCTTTTAAAATAAACATACAGTATACAGTACATGCTAAAATATTCAATTTTTCAACCTAAGACCTTCTATACAGTACATTCAACATGAATGACCTACTTGTTAAGTACCTCAACACCTAAAAAGCTCCTGCATTTTCCACATGTAATTATGTTCTAATGTAATTAATTTCTATCAGACCCTCAGGAGCTTTAAATACAAATCATAAAGAGAAATGTTGTGTCCTGTTTTTGTTAAATCCAATGTGTTCTGTGAGAATTTTGAGAATGTAGAATGAAATCGGGCTGAGAGGTAATGGTGTAACTGCCACAGGCTATTCCTGCTAGCATTAAATGGATCGGCAGGCAGCATCTTTTGTTACAAAAGATAACTGAAACTGGAAAACTAGAAATCAAGTAATAGACATTAAACACAAACCAGAATAAAACTGTACTGTGTTTGGAACAAATGATAAGTTGAGACTGTTCTGATTGAAGCCTTTATTATTTTTAATGTGAACAACCCATTTTTATATTTTGTGTTTTTTTATAACTTTACTTTTTCCAGTTGGTTCACCAGAAATTCAAACTACATTTTATGACTGTCTATGTGCTTTATTTTTACTACAATATTTGCTTTATTGAAAATGGTCTTTTATCTCATTCCTGTGATGCCATTTCTTGTGATGGGCTGGCATCCTGTCCACGACATATCCTGCCTTGAGTCCATTACCTGTCAGATTAGGCTCTACTTTACTATGTCCCTATATTGGACTAATTGGCTTTTGAGAATGGATGGACTGAATGGTGGGTATCTGTGTTAAATGGCTGATTTTTTAATATTGTTATCACTTACAACTGAATCACATTATCAGAAAAATGAATCTTTTTGGATATTTCATTGCCATTTTAGTGAACCAACATGACATACCGTCGTTATGCTTATTTCATTTGTCCCTAACAGGATTTTTTAACCTGAGGTGAATATGAAGGTTACAAACGTAGTAATGTGTGTGACCAGCACACATAGTACCAATACAAACTGTACATTTGTAACAAATGCTTTGCACCTGAAAAAAACTAAAGTTGCAGATGCTGTCATGTGGGATTCTGTCCTATTCCTCCTGTTGCCTTACGTGGCAGTGGTTGTTCACTAGTCTCGAAATTCTAGATACCACACTTTGCTCCAGGTCATTCCACAAATGTTCAGTAGGTCTCAAGTCTGGCGAGTAGAGCATCGCATTATCATTTCATATTGGAGTCATTGTTACACAGGCAGCACGAGAGTGTGCATTGCCTTTGTGGAATTAGAATGAGCTTACAGGGATGGCAGATCATGTTGTACTGTAAAATCAGACCACCATCGATCACTACAAGTAGAATTCTATGGAGACTAATCACTCCTGCCCACACTTTAAGACTTGGACCTTCCCATTAATTTGGTCTACTATCCAGAACAATTAGCCTTTCTGCATGCCTGTGCCACACTTGTTTAAATCCACCAGGGACATCTGCACAATGAGTCATTGCTGAAGAGGACTTGGCTCCAGTGCTGTTGTCTACATAAGACAAATTAATCTCGTACAAAATGACAACATGCAATCTTTGAACAAGCCTATGAGATGAACTATGTCTGAATTCAGTCCACTGCACTAACCAGCACCTCATGTGTGTGAAACTGTTAAAACTCAAAAATCATATGCACGGGTATACCACTGAAGATGATTGTGTCGCACTGGAAAAATTAATGTTGGCCAGTTTTGGCAATGAAAAAGGCACATACAGTATGTAAAATGTTAAAGATAAAGCAAGACCCTTACATATAATGAACTAGCGAGGAATTGGTTCCATATGGCTTCAAACACACATGGAAGACATATTGTAGTCAACCCATCTATGTAATCAGACATCTTTGGAGATTCAGATTGCGAAGCAGACATCTATGTTATTGTAATATCCTAAGCTAACGAAACCAGAATGTTGTTTATGATTTCCAAATCACCAAGCAGTCTCTCCAGATTTTAGTCAAATTATACTATATACAGGTGGGATGTGTTGGGAACAAGTGCAACAACAGTAACCAACATTGCTGACTTTTCAGTGGTACTTTGACATCCAAATTACTTGTACTAGTGTCTCGTGGACATGTTCACTATACTGTATGTATGTACAGTATATACATACTGTATACAGCTATTTAAGGATATCGTTTTCTTTGAATAAATATTCATTCATTTTACCATGTACATCTTATGTCTGTTACATTTTTAAAGTCAGACACTCTGATGTTCCATGATTCCTTTGCATACTTAAAATATTCTGTAACAATTTTTTTATATTTTCATAGGAATTATAAAACAGTACTCAGTACTCCTATATCCTTCAAGAGGACAGTATTGTATTACTTGTTAATTACTAAGCATTTTATTTGAATGGAGTTATTTGGCTGAAGTACCTTGCTCAAGTGTACAACACTGGAATTTGAACCCTCAACCTTCCAGTTACAAGTCTACAACTGTGACCATTGCTAGCCACAGTAGCAGCAGACAGTATAAAACTGTCCTTTAGTTCAGTCAATGTTGTGCTGGAACACCAATTAAGTTATCAATGATCACTTGAAGCCACAGAAACAGACACATGTATAATTTGGACCAACACAAGGAAGGAAAAGAGAAACAGGACCACTAATCCTATAATATAAATTCTCTGAGACTGAAAAAGATGTTCTATTTTTACTTATTTTTAGTTATTGTGAATTGAAAGTCAAATCTTGAGGTTTCTATCTTAATTTAGTAAGTGCAAAAAATAGCTTTCTGAAAATGGTGTTCAACTCATGGAATTTAAAATATTAATAGATATTTTGCACTGAACGTGAAAACTGCTTTCCTTATGTATTTTTATATTGGGGAAAAACATTGACAGTTATATGTTATAATTCAATAATGTTATAGTTCGTTATCGAATAGTTGATAATGAACATTTCTGATTCAGTTATTCAGTATGATGTGATATATAATGTATATACTGTATACTGTATATGCTTATTTCCAAATTTATATTGTTACAAAATAACAAAATACTGTATATTGTGAAGTGGATACAGTAGTGTGTGGAAAGTAAACTATTTTTAAAGCAACACTTTCAGTTTCAATGCCTCATCTATTTCTGTTGCAAATTTCATTTGCATGTACAGTATATATATTTACTTGTAACTTTACAAATACTAAATGCCAGCTGCAGAAGTTGACACAAAATCATTAAAAAAACACTGAAGTCATCACTGATTTTATTTTAAAATAATTCACAGAATCCTGGAGGGACTGTAATGTGTGTCAGTACTCATAGGCCTTCATCCAAAAACAAATCAATAAAAGCTGATGAGACACATATCATACTGTACATACACAGGACAATGCCTTTTAAAAACACTCTTGCTTGATGCCCAGTTTCAGTCATTTGGCTATCTCCATCCTTAGCTGTGACTGGAGCTGCCATTTAAAACGAAGGACACAATACAGACAAGAATACAGTGAAGACATGTCTAAAGTACACAGGTGACTCCCGGTCAGGGCAAAACTGATCTGCTTGCTGCTGAATGCTTTGACTGCTTTATTATCTGTGAAGCTATTGAGGAATAGCAGTAGAATGTTCTTTTGTGCTTTAGATTTTCTATTATATCATTAAACATTGAATGTTATACAAAAATGCTAAAAAAAATGATTTCCAGAGATTTTATTGTAGACTTCATTTTCCAGATTATTCATTTCTACTCAATAAATAGCATACAGGTACATAAATATGCTTATTGATTTTATACTTGTAATCATTTAGGGTTAACTGCAGAAGGGGTAGGCATCTCACAGGATGTTCAGCAAAGGTATTGCTGTTTAATAAGTAATGAAAAGAGCAAAATCTCCCACCAGGACATATCACTTAGATGTTGTTTACAATTTATTTAAATAACGTTTGCCTTTGCTTGCCATTAAAAGCCCATTAATGCCAACATGGAAGTGGAATATGCTTGGGATATGATTGCTACTGCACCAAAACGTCTGCAGTCTATCCAGGTTCAAATTAAGATAAAAATTTAATTTATTTCCTTCCCTGGATCACTTTACATTTCAGTTGCTTCTGGTAAGGTTTGGTTGTTTTTTTTCTTTGTGTTTATTATTTTAAGCAGATACTTGACAGTATGAGTAAAACTGGTGGTGTGGCATTTATGTTAGATGTAGGAGGAAAAAGACTGAAAGAATAAAGGAGAAAAATATATAATTTTCTCTGATGAATAGAACATGGTATAATATTTTTTTCTAATGAATGTTAAAGAATGGTTAAACTTTTTAAACATGAATCTTCACAAAGAAACTATAAGGACAAAAAAAAACATTTTCTTGTGCTTAAAAAACAGCCCAACAGTGCATCTCTAGGCATTCATATCTTGAGCAACCATGAATATGAATACAATTATTAGTAGCAGGCTGCTATTTTCATTATTGTGATGTTTACATAGGGGTAGTGTGTCCAAGCGAAAGTGTTCATTGCCAGAAATAACAGAAGAGAGTAATGGAGCTGTTTGACAAGCTTTGAATGTACATTATACCAACACTACTCTTCCTGTGATAGCTATGTTTTATAATGGCAGCTGAGGCCCATTTTCATCCAGTTCGATGTCTCTAAATACATTACATTCACAATGAAAATAAAACATCTTATTATATGTTAATGTAAATAAAGACAGTGAAATTTGAACAGTGTACTTGAATATACAATAGGTCATTGCTGGCAAGGTGGCACCTATTTAATATAGTAAATTAAATTGTAACTATGGGTTTATTGCTGCTCTCCAAGAAATTGAATAGATTTGCACTTCAGTCCTCTCATTTGTCTGCATTTTTCACGTGCACTCTACATCTGGACAATAAAGGCTAAGTGCTGTCAGAGACTGGAAGTGGCCAGTAATACTTATTGCTACTTTGCAAATCGTGATATAAAAGATATTTAGATGAGACAAACTGTCACATTTCCATACCTTTTGTTAAAAACTAAGCAGTGGAATGTAGAAAGTACAAGAAATATTAACACATTGCTAATATGGGGCATTTTGTGAGGACTGAACATCGAATACATCTTGTATTATCTTGCCTTTCCAAAATGGTCTCAAAGAAGGTGCTACCCAGATATGAATTTTACAAAGATTCACTATGCAATATTCATTTGTCTTTCATTCTCCTTTTGTAATTCATAGATTGCATTTTGATAATACTCAGATTCCATGTTTGATCCCATAATTTTTTAATGCTCTCAGATTACAGAAGAAGTTTGTGTTATGAGAGCTACAGTATATGAACTATATTTTACATCCATCATAATAGGGTTATCGTAAAATGTTTTCTTCTGTATCAGAAAAGGGAGCATCTGAGTGTCATTTATTTGTAATTTTATTGTTGCATGGTCTATACTGTAGCTATTTCCCCTGAAGTCATTAAAGGATATTTCAAGGTGATTACAATAACATATTTTTTTTGCTGAGCTAATTCTTATATTAAGCAATATGTCCCTAGATCATCATTAGATAGAGTTCAGAACAAATGTAAATGATAGTCTGAATGACAAGTCCCAATGCCCTCTGCATTCAGAACAATGACAATAAGACAATGAAAATTTCCCAGAAAAACCTGTTCTGATTTCAAACAGGATCACAAGAAAATTCTCTTTAAAAAACTTCCAGAAATTAGCAGAGATTTGGATACAGAGATAAGAAACCTGAGGATTACGTAATAGAAGGGCAATTCAATTTCGTCCGTCATGCTGAGAAGCTATCTTTCATTTAAAATTGACATAATAGTAAATAAAAAAATCTTTAATTTTAGTGCACATCAAGCATTAAATCAGATGGCAAAACGATTGTTGATTTATTTAGTTGTTGAGCTTTCTATAATCTAGAGGTCATGCACTGTGGGGGCAATGTGTGATGATATATGAACACCCTGGGGCTGGCAGTTTTATATTGGAAAAATTAGCAACAGAGATGGCATGAGATCTTCTTCAAAGAAATGAAGGACATCAGGACACTGTTTAGCATTGGTGCCTTGCTAAATCTTACCAGCGCAGAAGTCACCATGTCACAATTATACCAACCCAGGGGACTAGAAATAGAGGTGTCCTTGGCAGACTCAAGGAGTCTGGGTAGTTATTTTCAGGGGAACCTGCTGTCTTTGATATTTGCACTCTGTCACCTGCCTGTCCATTTCTTTAAAGCCAATTTCAATTTCAGTTAAATAAAGTCTAAACTTTATCTAGACTGTAGCACCTCCTATAACTGTTTATAAAATCCATATAATCCACACAAATAATGGCTTAGTACTACAATTATTTTGGTATAAGGAGGTTATATTTGAGAAAAAAAAACTTTAAGATCAATAACAATTCTACATAGATTTTTGGTGTTGATATTGTGGTCAGTTTCCAAAACAAAGTGTATTTGTATTCAATACAGTTCTTATGGTATTGGTAAAAGGATTTTCATTTGATTTTTTCAGCAGCATTAAATATCGTAAGATGTTTAATTACCTACACAATTTAATTTCACTGCTTAGTTGTTTAAAATGTTAAAATGAGGTGAAAATGTAATATTTTCACCAATAGGGGGGAAGGAAGGCTTGAGAGAAGGGAGGGTGGAACTTTTTCTACCAAGAATCTGGCCAAATTACCAAAATTGGTCTGTCTGACATACTGTAGTACCATGAAGTTCTAGAGACATATACTGTACTTCTTATGCCAGGGTGGGTCTGAGTTTTCAGTCTTCAGTCTCCAAGGAAACTGGTCATATTTGCATGAGGAGCTCAACACCACTCTGTGTTCCACCAACACCAAGTTCAGCAGGCTGTCACAACTACCTGGCACTCATTAACCTTGATAAGGACCACATTTAAGTCCTGCACCACCACTGCTGGGGGCTTAGTTATTGAGTTGCTGTCAGTGTTGTCACGATCGCTAACCCCTCCTCTTAAGGGAGCTCCAGCCCATTGTCTGCACCTGTTCCCTATTCCCGTTCCCCCTTAAAAGCCAGACGCGGACTTCACTCCTGGTTCCTCATTGATTTCCACATCATGAGAGCCCGGGGTCTTGCTGTGTCTGGCTCCGTTATGCTTTTAACTTTCTGTTCCTAGTTCCTGGTTCCCCTCCCGGTTCTGACCCGGTTCGTGTTTTAACTTCCTGGATGGATCCCCTGGCCTTGGACTCTACCCTTTGTCTCTTTTGGATTTCCTACATGGATTGTTCACCTGGATTCACTTCCCCTGGACACCTGCACTCCATGGACACGCCCCCGTCTCCAGACCCTTTTCCTGCATGACTATTTTTCCCCTTGTGTCTTCACTATTCTGGATTGTGTCGTCCGCATAGGGCCCGGAAAGAACTGTTCGTTACAAGTGTGCTCTGTACTGATCAGAGAGTTCTGTTTCCTGTCTCTTCCTGTTTAATGGTGGACCTGTTCAGTTCTACTTCAGGTTCCAGTTGCCCATCAGCACAGCTCCAGCAGCCACTGTCTGCTGTTCCTGAGCAGCTTCACAGCCTTCCGCCAGCCCTCACCTAGGAGGCTTCAGATCTCAGTTCTTCAGCTGCATCAACCTCTTTTGTATTCAGTGTACAATCTCTACAAAAAACAAGACTGAATCACAAAAATGGATTCCTTTGTTCCTCAAAAAGCCACTGACTATTTCGCATCTGGCCATGGCGTAACAGCAGTGGTGTGGAAAGGTAAGGTGTGCACAGAAGCTAGTCTGCTCAAGAAAGGATTGAGATTGTCTTGAAACATTTATGACAAATTTAACTAGGGATCACGGAGAACAATGGACCTGTTTAGATGTCTTATATTCATTTAGTATTAAGATGTTATATAAACATAGGAAAGCAATCTAGAAGACAGTAAAAAGGATAGGATATTAAAGTATAACAGAGGAACATAGTGGAAACACAGTAATCATAATAAAGAGGTATAAATATATAACAGGAAAATAAAATAGATATCCAAATATATGATATATACTGTATGATATACAGTATGGTAAGAAAATATTATGAAGAAAAAATACCATATGGCTTCAAGATGGAATTTCCTAACAAGCTGTTGCAGTCACAGAAATACCACTGGTGCACTTATAACTGTTACAATGCCAATCAAAACAATAATGGTGGGGCACAGTCAGGGCATCCATGTGTAATGATGAGAGACTTCATGGATCAAGGTCACACACTTCTGAGTTCACCTTCATATGGCAGCTGTAACAGCAAGAGCCCATCAGTGTGAGAGCTCTTGAAGTGCAGACACCTTGACCTCAACCTTGCAGCCATCAATGATAATGGTGTCCATATTTGGACCCGACTTTGTTATGAAGAGAAAAACATGGAAATAGCAAGTCTTGGATGATTGTGGTGCACACACCGAGAAACGATTCATCACTGTTTTTTGTTGTACATCTTATATTTCAATAATTTATCATTGAGGAATTCAAAGTACATTTGTTTTAAATATATTGACAGGCATAAGAACTGATTTCTCCAACTGAAAATTTGCATTTATGACAAGAGAAGTCATATTGTTCTAACTTCTAAACACCTTATTCATGTAAACAGTAAATTCTTCATCAGTACTATAGTAAAGTGTCACTTGCAACTTCACACATTAATTTGTTGTGGCGTCGATGTACTATCATTTTACAACATCTGTCCATCAATTGTTTAACTGCTTAATGTGATTCAGGGTCACAGGGGAGCTGGATTTTATTCCAGCAAAGGAACAAACACAAGGCACGAGACATCCTGGATGGGATGCCAGTCTATTGCAGGGCATACACTTATATAAATGTGCACACACTCACACCAAAGGGGGAGGAAACTAGAGCACTTAGAGAAAACCCACAAAAACACAGCTGAAGATGCACACTCCACACAGATAGCACACCAGGTCCAGAACTGAACCCAGAACCCCAGCACTGCCAAGTTGCGATACTAACCACAGCACCATAATGCCGCCTATTGTACAATATCAAATTGTAACACAATGGGGGCTCAGGCGGGCGCCCTTGCCGCATCTGGTCGGCTCCATCCCGACTGGGGGCTCGAACCCGGGACTTCTGCGTCTCTCTGCAGCGACCTAGCCCCGTGAGCTAAAGAGAGATCTCTCTTTAGCTCACGGGGCTAGGTCGCTGCAGAGAGACGCGGAAGTCCCGGGTTCGAGCCTCCAGTCGGGATGGGGCCGACCAGATGCGACAAGGGAGCCCGCCTGAGCCCCCGTTGCGTTACAAAATACATTTTAATTGTATAATAATTCAGGTAAATACAGAGCTGTAAACAGCTGAATATGTGCAGTTATGTTATGTATTATTAATTGTTATTTTATTTTGTATGTGAAATAAGATGTCAGTTTCGTAAATAGGTAACCAATTGAAGGGTTAAAGGGCCTCCTTTTCCCTTCATTTCCTGTTCAGGAAAATTCATCCAATTTAGGTCTCAGGTGGCTTCAGAAGAAATTTCTTACCAGATACTGATTCCTAATTTAGCACCTCTAGACTGTTTATCCTTTGGATTAAAGCAAGAGCCTTATGGAAAAACATCATGGTGGGAGGGCTAAAGTATTGTTTTAATCTGGTCCACTAAGTGAGTTGCAACTTACATATGCAGCCATTCAAAGTGCACGGTACAGACACGTACAGGAGGTAATTGGCTATGGCGTCGCGCATCGTAACGCAAGATGACGCGGGGTACCGCGGTACGTGATTGGTTGACCGACAGGGGCACTCGTGGTCCGTTGGTCTGTCGTAGAAAGATTTACTGTAAACGTCTTTACTGTGCCTGTTGTAGTATTGAATATTCATATCTAATTTTACCACTGAAGGGAAATCTTAGTAGCTTAGCATAAAAAGAATAGGAGCATACTGCAACACGTGTGAAGGCCATAAACGATATTAATTTTGGAACATAAACATACAGTATATGGCTGGTCTCGGTACTTTAAAGAAAACATACACGAAACATGGTTTCATTATGACCAGAATCGGTCTTGAGATATTTTTAACTTGATTTACAGTATTTGAGAGGTATATCTTGACACCGATACTACGTAAATACTGCTCACGTATATGTTTCTAGGTTTATATTATGCATTTCATATGGTCAAATTACTTTTGAGCAACTGATAAGAAGCGCGAAACGGTATGCCCAGGGCATTTTAGTTTCGTTTTGTGCGGGGACTGCTTTAACTATATCGCCGTGGATTGATTAGAGATATCAAGTACATACAAGTCATTTTTTAAATGTTGTACTTTGTCCTTTAAAAATTTTACGAGTACATCATCCGTCAACAATTACACAGGTTCTGTTTCCATATTGCGGATTTTGGTTACGTAATATTATTTTCTAATTTCATGTTGTGAATATATGATTTGGGCAAACAGAGCTGCAAAGAAGTACATTATGGGTTGTTGTTTTTCTTTTTGCAGTTTTATCTAGAACAAGCGATGCTTAAACCTTTGTCTTATTCTTGTGAAACTATCCACACGACAGTTACCTAGGAGTTGACTTCAGTGATGTCACTGATGGGATGTTTCTAAAAATCCATCCACTGTAAAACATCTTCTCCAGTTGTCCTGCGCTAATGAAGCTGTGTGTTCTGAGCCTGGTTCTCTACATTTCTGTATGAACCAGCTTAGGGTTCAAGACAGCTTGTGTTTAAATTGAGTGTAAGGTAATTTATGCTTCTAAAGTCATGGTCAGCATTTATTATTGTACTGTGCTGTAAACTTGTTCTGTGCCTAATTACATTTTATAGCTTTATCAAATCTGTACATTGTCTGTCGATAATGTTTCTGTAGTGCTTTTTCAGCACTCAGCATGTGACTGTGCTGGTGGTGCTGTGGGTTAGGTTCCTGACTCCCATATCACACGGTCTGTGATCGAATCCCATGGAACTATGACTTCATTTTTTAACAAACATTTCTTTGAAAAAATGAAACGTTTCCCTTGGTCAGAGATTAAATAAAACCTCACTCACACCAAACAAGTTTATATTTCTAAATATCACATCTTGATCGAAAGTCTTTTTAATAACAATGAATAGTCACCTATGTGTTACAAAATAAACATTTATAATGATTTGAATCGCGTTTTGATTTAAATCGTAAATGCGTGTTTAAATATATGTGTTTAAAGGCGATATACTGTATAAAAGCGCTGATTTTTATGGAATGTGTTTCGCCGGGGATTCAAAAATTTTTTTTTTATCGCGTATCTAAGGAAATCTCAGTATAACTTTGTTCATGCACAAACAGTGGCATGTTACATTATTAATTTGGGTGTCTTAATTCGATGTATTTAAAGCAGTGAACTACTGTAGGTGTAACATAACATTCAGAAATACAATCGAGAATAGTTTTGTGGTGTTTGTTTAGATGAAACGTTCCTAAAACGTATAACGTAACAAAATTAAAGACGATTAAAATCTGTAATCTTTCCACTTGTACTGTATGTCATCGGAAAGTTTCTGCTTTGTGTAAGGATGGTATCAAAAAGTAATCTTAGGTGGTGAGAAAGCTGTGCTCAATGTATTTAAGGGACTTAGAAGTAAAAGGAGATGCTTCATATTGCTTGACTAATTTTAAAAACTAAGTTATAAATGCAGATGCTCCCTCTGTGGCGCGCTGGGTGTAAATATCAAAATATACCCGGGCAGAGGCCGAAGAGTGCCCGGCTGGGGTGTGCGGGGAAGAGCAAGACAGGAGTGAAAGGCGGGGTTTAGGAAGGCGTACAGTCTGGGCAGGTATAGATTACACTTTTCTAAAACGTATTTGAAAAATAAAAACGATTACAATCTAATCCTTCCACGTTTGATCCCAAAAAAGCTATGCTGAAAGTTTATTAAGATACTTAGAAGACAAAGATACTGTATCAATTTATGTTGCATTAGTCTAATTATGATTTAAAAAACACATATAATTAAATACGTGTTTGCGATTTAAATCAAAACACGATTTAAATCAATATAAATGTTTATATTTTAACACGTACTGTCCAGCCTCCATTTCTCTATAAAAATTTACTCTATTACACACAAACACAATAGAAGCAGGAAGCAGAAGCAGGGACCGTTGTCAGAAGGGAAGAAGGTGACTATTCATTGTTATCAAAAATGACTTAGAATCGATCATGTTGTGATATTTTGAAATATAAAAGTCAATTGATTGTCCATAATATTGCTATTCTATTTTTTCGAAGAAATGTTTGTTAAAAGAAAAGCCCAACACTAGCTGGATTTGAACACACAACCCGTGAGTTGGTAATCGGATATGTAAACCAGTGGGCTACAAGGGAAGTCGCATGAAGAAAGGGGCGAAACAGCCCTACACAGCCCTGTCGCAGTACACGAATATAATCATATCGTTATTAAATTCTTTAGATACGTGATTCCATATTATATTAGCAGAAAAGCTTAAAACTACCACTTTTTCACACGCTATTTCACATGTTAGTTAAATACTTCGATGCTTAAAATGTTTAGGGAGAAATGGAATACCAGTGTGTATTTTTCCTTTAAAGTACCGATTCCTGGAATCTGACTGGCTGACACCCTTCTGAAGTGGTTCCATAATATCTGGTATACGAAAAAGAAAGCGTTGATAAAAAAGCCTGGAATCTCATGTATCTCATACAAGTATCTTTTAATACAGTCTTTGCTGTGCTCTTGAGGATCCTTGTGATATTTTGAGCTCTAGTTGAATGATAAGTGTTGCATTTTAAATCATTTTCGTTGTTAGAAATTACAAAACGCCCTGTTAAAAGCAAGGGAGTTTTTTATGCCCGTTGAAGTAAAAGAAAATGCCTGACAAAGTAGGGCTTGGACAGATTCCAAGTGCTTGTACAAATGTGCTAAAGAAATTATACTTTGAGTATACAGCTTGTCCAAAGTCATTCATTATTAATACTATTAGTAATATCTTCTGTAAAGGCTTTGATGCATAAATATTTCTGATAAAGGTACGTTGTGTACTTTTGTCCAATTGAGCAATCTTGCTTTCATAAAATATACCAACATTTTAATGACTGATGATTAACATGCTGTAATATACAGTTCAAATTTAAAAGCTCAAATGCTGTACATGAGAGGTTAAGCTCCCCCTGGCGGTTTTACAAGGTGATGCCGGATACTTTCCGGCATGACGTCAAATGACGCGATTAACCGCGTGATACTGCGTGATACTGCGACACGTCCACCGGGGTATGCCGCGAAATACCCCACCCATTTTGAATGGCTGCATCTGTATGTGTGTCACACCTACTCCTGACCTGATACCTATACAATCACATCTGAAAAATATAGACTTTTTATTTATTATCTTTTTTTTTAAAACACTGTGGAGGTCTGTCATCAACAATGGATGACTTGCCATCAACAAGATATTTGTGAATGAATCCTAATCATAACAATGTTATCATCTCCGGGTTAGCTTCCCTGACTGCTGTGTGTTGCTTAGCTAAACTATTTGCCCAAAAGCTTCAAGTCAGGAGACAGAGGTTTAACTCTGTCTTATCCAAACCTGAGCCCTGAGCAGCTGGCAGAAGACTTCCATTATACTGCAGACATGTTAAGATATCATCAAGCATAATTCTCTGTGTGTTCATCCACTGTGGAGTTGAAAAAATCTGATGTGTTTTATTTACTATTTTGAAGTGTATGTTACCTTTAACTCTCAAAGTTTGTGGAGTATACAAATTATTTCCTCAACATATCTTTCAGACTTCCATTAAGTCAGAATTTATTTAGAAGGCCTAAGGTTCATGGGAAATAGAGTTGCCTAAAGCCAATTGTGCATAAGTCTCTGGGAGTTCAACAGAGCTGAATCTTTGTAAGATCCTCTTATTCAACTTTATATTCAGTACCAGGAACCTTGAATGACAATACAAAGGGTCACTGTGAATCATTATCCATAGATTAAGAGTAACTAAAATTACCTAATGGAAGAAATGTTGCCAAAAAAGAATGCCTTACTTAGTTTGCAAAGAAAAATGAAGCATGACCCATGGAACAGAGTGAAAAGTAAAAAAGAGGGAAATTTGTCAGGTGGTATTTAATTTAAAGTACCTTTAGAAACAAACTGGTTCCAATAGAAATACTTACATCTAGATTACTTCCAAGATTCAAATACTTAAGTGTTGCATACAAAAGTACTTTAGTGTGTGGTTTTATACACTTTAAATATTTACAAACCCTTAATTTATGTCTGTTATAACTGTGTCTACACCATCTATTAATACATTATAAATGGTGTCAGAAACTCTTACAAACAATATTAGCTACCACTAGGCCTGAGCTCCTGACATTTGGTGAGATATTACAGTACCAGTAATTCAATCCATTCCAGAATTCCAGTATTTGTTATATGGTATTTTACTGGTTTTAACATTAAGGGGTAGAGCCCTTTCCTTCTTCATCTATGTTGTTGTGAGTATCTTTCTGATAATGGCAACAGCAATGAACCTGTGATAAGGTACAGGTTAGGAAGAACAGCATTTCATGTTCATTTTTAAATAAAGAACCTTTCACAATATACTGTATTTCTGATGTTTTTACATTAGTTCTCCAGGTAATAGTTTGTATAAATTAATGTTATAAATTTACTCTGCTTTTAGCATAGGCCTTCTATGTTTTGTCATTTCTGTTACACTTGTACAATGACCTGTATCGACCTTCTATTTTATTTTTAGTGTATTATTTGAGACTTTACTAGGATTACTAAATTACTAGGATTAAAATAATTGACACAACAGTTCCAAATCTACAGATTCTTTGTTTTGTTCTTTATGTGAAAATGTGAGGGATAATCCCAAAAAGCACTGAAGTACAACTGCAAATGCAACATTATTTTAGTGGGAAGAAATAAAACTTATGCTGTATTTGTTTTAAACAACACATTATTTAAAATATGCATTTTGGACTTCTCATTGTAATTGGTCAGCATGGACATAGCCCATGATATTAGCTCATTCTAAAAAATAACACACATTTATTGTGATGGACTACATGTCTTATTCAATCTAGGTATGCATTTTAATCAATTATAAGATTTTGAACTCAATATTGTATGTTAATGTGTCAGAAACGCCATTATATAAAATATTTATCAAATTTTTTGTTTTGTAATCTAGCTGTATGGCATTCAGAAAATTACCATAAATATCTAGAGCATGCTGTAAATTCATGTTGAATACTTATCTGCTTGTTGCTCTGTCGGATTTTTCATTTTTTTTGCAATCCTTAAACTTAGGACAATATGCTTATTCAAAGCAAGCGTATGTTGTACTTACTGTATGTGGCCAAAGGAACAATTACCATGCTGAAACACAAACAATAGAAGGTAGCGCATTAAATGAATAAAAATGAAGAATGTCCACATCCTACATATAAATTATGGCTAGGGTTGCATTGGCAATATACATGATGAATCAACAGTGTGATACAGATATTCAATTATATTGTGTTGAACTTTTTGAATCATGGGTCATTCCTATTGTTCCTCTACAAAGCCACACCATGCCTTTCCTTAATGTACAATTTCTCAAATCTTCGAGGTTGTTGTTGTTGTTGCTGTAGAACCCAGGCTTTTATTTGAATACAATATTACAGACATAAATTATTAAGAATTTCTTATCTTCAAGGAAACAGACATTTGACACACATCTTACTTTAATAAGATTCATTTTAAGATACTTCATATTAAATATGAACTTGATGGCCTTTTTGCAGTTCTGAAATGAAGATGTGCATTTTTCTTCACTTCTCCCATTCATCATACTGCTTTTATAACAGTTTCATATTTGAAGACCTGAAAAAATACTTGACAGAATACAAATATCAAGCATAGTACAAATCCAATTAGAAGCAGTAAAGTAACTTCAAAATAAATTAATCATAGAAACCTAGTTTGCACATTCCATACCTGTTTTAAACAATCTTAAAGTAATGAATTGCTTAAGGGTTTTATTTAACTATCTGGAAGTATTGCTGTGCAGTATTTTGAAGGAAAATTGTGTTGCCAGCTAAGCAGGAATCAAAATGCTACTGTAACAGTAGTTGACATGCACCGTATTATTCATACTGACATTTTTATAATGGGTAGACTACATTTTTAATTGGAATGTTTAACAATAACACTGGCTATAAATAATTAAAAAGAAGAAAATACATGGTGCCTAATCAAGTTGCTACAGCAGGAGCATAATCTACATTACATACAAAAAATGATGACATTTTGAAAACACAAAACCAAACAAAGAAATCAAGAGAACCACAAAATGGACTGTAAATATATACTTCAAATCACACAAGTATTATGATGCAAGATACTGCCATAATGAGAAGCCATTATGAAAGAAATATTTGATAAACTGGTGAAAAATAATTGTGTTCATTTTGGACAATGCTTGCATTACACATGGAGTTTATGATTAGGTGAAAGATCTACTGTATGTGAACACAACTGTTGTGTTCACATGCTGGGCTGTACTTTAGAGAGGGATTGATAAAGTGTAGTTAGAGCTATGAAGAATAACTAGTTTTTTCTTTGTGGATGTGGTTTATTTTTTCCAGCTCTGTAAATAAATTAGCACATACTATATTTCATATAGCCGCCATTGGTGTGTCTTTCTCCATCTATCTAAAGATACTGTTGTGGCACCCCCAGGCATGCCACAATGGACAAGCAAATTCACACAATCAAGTTAAACCATTATGGGAAATTGAAAGATTTGTTTTTCAGTTTGACAACACTGACTGGATCTCATTTTCACAAAACAACCTAAGAGAAGAACTTCTGATGTCACACAGCTAAGATGGTAACACACATAGGATGCTCTCACTCTGTGCCTGTTTTTTTTTGTTTAAATAAAATGAACTAACAGTAATCATGTTGTGATCATTTCCATAGCCACACACAGTTAGTTAAGCCCCTGAGAAACAATGGCAAAGTCTTTGGTACATCCAAACACAAAGCCATGAGTTCAAAAAAGGGAAGGACTACAGCCTGCAACTAAGTTCTTGAGATACAGTAACTCACCAGGGAAAACTCCACTGCTTTCTATAGAGTATACTGCCTAGGTCACTGAGGGATGTTATTTTGGGCTGCCTCAGGAAATTCTGAAAAGCGGATGTTAAAGCTATCTGCAGTATTCTGGGAACCATCCGGTCTTGCCCTCAGCATTTGAAGGTAAGGAACACAGATGCTCTGTCATCTGTCGACAAAGAAAGCAACTGTGTGGATATTAGCACCCCAACAGTAACAGCGTAAAAGAAGAAGATTAACCAGCTTACAGTAAATACCATCTGGCCAAATCAGAGGATAGAAATGACCTATCAATTTCACATATTGTTAGCCTGTTGGAGGGCACCAAGGCTCATGGCTAGGTTCACTAGCCACCAAAAAAGCCCATACTGTAATGAGAGCACACAGGATTTATGTTCCACTGCACTGAGGGACAAGCTTTTCATTTTTAACTTTACCATTATACTGTACTTACTGGCTTATCCTTCAGGCTGCCATAGAGAGACAACCTTGGAATAATGGAAATTAACAAGTTTTCATTCGAGAATATTCTGCAACCATGGAACAGAACAGAAAATATTTCATCCTGTTCAGATATCCCTTCGCCAGTTTGGACCATAGAGCATAGGGCTTCCTACCTTATGAAGCCAAGCTAAAACCCATCCATGGCAACCTGTTCCACATGGCACATGAAGCACAAATATTCATCTCAGAGTTGCTGGCTGCAGTTTTATGTAGTTTTATGTTCATGTTTCCTAGAGTGGATTTCTACTTATTGTCTAAACATGTGGCAGTTTGATATTATATTATTGTGGAACATTTTTTTTCTACTTTTGTCTTTTTCCATCTGATCATATGACTTTTGAACATGCTTACTTTTTTCTGTCCTGCATTTTTTTTACTGTATGTATTCTGTGTTGCATATGCTGGTTTTCTAGGATAGGATTCTTCTTGGATGCTAAAATTGTTTTAGTTCAAACCAATTTCAGGACTCCTATATTAATGGATTTCAAGTATACATTGTAATGTCATTGCTCATTTTGCATTCTGATTAAAAAAGGGGTCCCTGTAGCAATCGATAGGATGATAAATTTTGTCATCAGTGGTTTTAGCACTGATTTGAAAGTTTTTCCTTTAATGCAATGCATCACAGTATTCGGTTTTTTATATTCGTAATGCACTCTGATCCACAGTTTATGGACTGCATAAGATTAGACTCTCAGAATGCTGGTGCTATAGAATTTAATTTTATTTTTAATCCAGTGTTAGACAATTCTTCATTCACCAAGTGCAACCCTGTCCTTTCCTTTCTCCTGCAAATGCTTACATACCCTTTGACAAGATGTAATTTTCTGTGAGGCTTGGCAACTTAGACATAATAGCACAGAACATTTACACAAAATATAGTCTTTCATCGACTTTATATATTTTTTCTCCAAGCTTGTTGTATACTACTGTAACTTCAAAGAGATATTTCCAATTATCATGTCTGATCCTACACTGTTGATGTAATTGTTTTATTTATTTTCAAGAATGCTGCACCAGTATTTTAGCTGTTTCTTACTTCAGAAGAAAGTATAGTCTCAAGGGTTCAGAAAGCTGCCCTCCTTCTCTGTGGTAGATTTCTAAACTCTTTAAGACTTTTGCACTGCCTTTGCTTGTAATCGAAACAGAAATGCAATAAACAGATTTGAGCTAAAAAGTACAATTCAATAGCTGGATTTGGCAAAATTTTAACTTCCTGAAAAGTGTTACAATAAAACTTTCTAGTACTCAGGAAAGACAGTTGAAAGACAGTATCTACAGGGAACATGATGAATTCCCTTGTTGGCTGCTTGCACTAAAAGACTAAAACATATCCTCATTACTAAGAATTACTTAGAAAACGTAGAGTCTCTAGCTTCCATTGAGGCAATCAATTGTAGTAATAATGTACTCTCTAGCCCTAAGCAGGTCAATAGAGTTCTTTGAAACTTTAATGTCACTTCTCTACACTTCCATAGTCTGTAAATGTTTCATTGCAAATTGCCTCTTTTCAGAAGGGACAGAAATAAACTTAGTCTTCTTCTAAAAAAGAGTGTTGAAAATATCTGAATTTTCTTGCGATAAGCTAGAAGCTATTAAACTCAAATACAAAACTGTCTGGAAAGGTTCTTTGAAGTGATTGGAAACATACATACAATATGTCACTAAATACATCACAACAAGACAGGTTTATTGAATGGCCAGATTGTTTCAGATATTGTGCATTTATATCTGAATGCATCTAAAGGCCATTCTAGATTGCTCTGTTTATGGCAGGGTATGAAACTAAATATCAGTATCACTTCCACAGACATACAGGGATTCAAACATTAAAGAGATGTGGGAGCACAGAAGAAGCTACTAAACCATGTTGTTGAATCCAATACCCTACTTTCTTTCAATTCTTTCACTTGCAAAATTGTTGTTTTTTTTTAAACAAGACTACATTACGTCTTGCTAGATGAAAATTGTAAAAATAATTTCATTGTCTGTAGAATTTGTGTAATTTACCTGTTTTTCCATTGTTATCTGTTAGCCCATTTCTACCTGTTCTGTAAGAACATTTCTGTACCTGTTCTGTGTTTTGCTGTCTTGTTTTTCAAAATTAATAACATTATCTTTAATACATTTCAAGGGCTGCATTTGGTTTGTAATTGTTTCTGATTTGATGAGGAACTGTTCTGATACAAATGACAGATTTAGAAGAGGTGGGAAAACAATTATGGTGTGAAACAAGTGAGCAATATTTCTACTCTTTTGGACTCCCATAATCAATGTCAATGTTTCTAGCAGCATCACCATGCAGTACATATTGTGATATATTGTTGTTTCTTTCCACCCCAACAGCCTTGTGTACTGTATATACTATACACAGAGAAAGTTATTTAATAAGTAAAATAGAGCATCTTTAGTACTATATCCTTCTAACTTGTGGCTAAGTAGAAATGGCATTACTGGGTGACATTCTGCACAATTGTGATGGTGTTGAATAAGTGCTAGGGACTTAGGAAAAACAGAATTAAATTTATGATAAAGCCTACAGGAATAACAGGCTGTCACACATTTATGATATGGTAGCTGATTGCAGTTGTGATGCTGATGCTGAAACCATCTTCTGGATGAAGAACCTGATCACAGGATAAAATATACGTCCTTTGGAGTGGTGTGGTTTGCATACACAGTGAATTAACTTATTTGTTTAACACATTTGTTTTTAAACAACATTGATTGTAATTAATTTTTTCCTCTTAGCAATCTCATCTGTGGAACCGTTATTGTTTTCTGATAATAGATACTTAATAGATAAGATCAATGACCTTAAAATGAGAGTGGTTTTATTGCAAAAAGACTGAAAGGGTTCACCTTAAAAATGGAAAAGAGAATCAATGTGTCTGAACTTCCAGTCATATCCCCACTACCATAAATAAATACTAAAGCACTTGGAAAATGGAATAGAAATGGTGTGATAAATCATTTATTTCTTGTTGTTGGAAATAGAACATTAAAATTAAAAAGATTATTGAGATCACTAAGAATGCATGTTAATATCTTCTGTTTTTGAACACTGTCCACAGAAGTAATAGAATGCCCATCATTTGTGTGTGTATGTAAATATGCATTTAAATATATATATACTGTATATTCCTACAAACTAACAATAATTCCAACAATAATTTAGAAACTATAGTTATGTTTCTATTATCACTTGGTATCATAGTTGGATGTCTTGTCTTTTACATTTTTCTTAATATTAAAGATATTACTTGGCAGCTCATATCTTGATCAGTCCATATCCCCACTGGAGTATATAACTATAGATTCACATTTAAAAATAAAATGCACAAGAGAATTCATAAAGATCCACAAAATACACATTTAGACTCTTATGAGATTATAAATCTATCTTTGATAATGGCAGAATTACACATGAAAACCACTTAAAGCAGGTTTTTAACTTTCTAAGTGCATCATTGAAAATGAACAGTCTCTCCACGTTATCTTCAGCTGTCTACACTCAACTTATTTGGTGTGACTGATGAGCTGGGCACAAAATGCTTGTCACCCTTGATTAAACAACCACCACCAGCAGTAAATGATGCAGGTGTCCAGTGTTAAATCTGAACAGTGCTACATCTGAACAGCAACATTGCTGACTTTTCAAATGATTTTTCTCAGATATCACATATAATTCAATCTTTGGGTTTTGTTTCTATTATTCCCTGTTTTGCTTTCATGCATTGTGTCTTTTCTCCACCCACCAATAAAACTACTTTACAAATGGAATAAGGGATAGACAACCTTCTAAACTGTAAAAATCTGTAAGCAGAAGTGTCACTTTTTGTTACACAACATTAAATAAAAAATGTCTATTCATTTTTTTCTTTGTTTCTTCTTTCATGTTTGGAACTTAGCAATTAAAAAAAAAATGAAATGAACTTTTTATATATTCTGTGGACTCCCTTGGATGATATGATACTGAAGGCAACAGTTTGTGTATTAACGTCTGTTGATTCAAAACCAAACCCTAGTTAAATGAGCTGACAGAAAAGATGAAACATTAAGCACCATATTTGCATATATCACTCATGACCTGAATACTTAATATAGAAATACATTGTATTCAAAGTCATTTTATCTACAGTAGTGTTTGGATGGTGAAATCTCACTTTCAGAATGTTTAAAACCCTGTCCTAGAAATGTATCTCCCTACATTATATTTTCCTCTGCTGGGAGGTCAGTATTCCAATAACTGAAAAAAAATTGTCCTCTTTTCAAGAATCAAATGAAAAAAGATCTTGAGAAAAATACTATTCTATACCCATGCTGATCTATATAATACATCTAAGTAATACTACTGTAATATCAGTAACATACATTGCATCATTAGAAAAAAAACTGAAAAAACAATACAACACCAACAAGGGCCCACAGTACAAGAAAAATAAATTGAGATTCAACAGAGTTGCCTATTTTTTTCCTTCTTTGGATTAGTCAATTCTAACATTTAACTTTAGGTCTTGGTAGAAAAATAAATAAATAAAAGCAAATGACAGCTGATTGCCTTTATCAGTCTTTTTGTTTCTGAATCTTTGCAAGGAGCCAAAGAAATTGTGCTCAATGCATTTGTTTTATGGAAGTTTCTTAATTTATGTATTGTATTTTTCTTAAATAAAAGCAATGCAACAATTTGTGCTTTTACCAATACCTCTTTCTGACAAAATTTCTACATTGATTTATTTAGAGGAAGAACTTTATTGTTTCTTTAAACAGATTATCTGCCCACAGAAGTCTGTAAGCAGGGAAATTGCAGACTAACTGCATAAGGCTAGGCAGGAATTGCTCTGTATGTGGTTCTAATTCCCAGCAACAAAGTCTGTAACAAAGGTATGTAACAATGTAAGCTTAGGTACTCATATTTCCAATAAGAATACATGCCTGAATACAATGGACCATATGACAATTTCAAGAATATTTCAAAAACACAAAGCTATGATATTCATTGTAGATAGTTATGTATACAGTATACCATAGATTATGTGAGAGGCACATTATCTTAGAACTAGAGTAACAAATGTAAACTAAACATTTTAAAAACCCAAAAGTGTAAACATTATGGCAGATTTTTTTCCATATGCAGACAATATTACAGTAGTTTTAATAATAGTTCAATATTAAAATAATTTTGATTTAAACAAAAACAGATATATGCAGCACACATACAACACTAGAAAGCAGAATGTGTGAACCGAATGATGACAGCTATTTCATGCTATTTAATAATTTCCTCTGGGGAAATCTTTTCTTTCTTCCTTTTATCAGTACTCTATCCCTGGTGAAGATCAATTGCATTATCAGCATCTTTTAGATTATACACTAGGCTGGTCACTCGGAATAGCAATTATTACAGTATTTTGTGCTTTGTCATCTGTGAATTTAAGCAGCTTGATTTATTCTTAAATCCAAGTAAAAAGCACTTAGGTTTTGCTAATCTTTCATAGTTTTGATAAACAGTACACTTCATTGATTGTTATTGATTCTAAATGTATTTCTTGTTTATTAAACTTTGTTTTTGCCTAAAAAATATTTGATTGAGTAATAAAAGCACAATTTTAGGTTGGCTTCGACTAGAAATAAACTTCTTTTAGTTGACATGTTAAAGATTTGAAAAATAGATTTTGCTGATTGGAACATCAACACCCACATTTCCATTTTTTTCTTACTTCTTGTGAAAAAGGCAACAAAAATATGAAGTGTTATTTTGTACACAGCAGTGGCATTGAATCCACAGCCTGTTTATCCAAACAATTCACTGATTTTAATCACCAGGGTTCTGTTTCTGCTAGCAAGTTGAAATACTGAAAGCTTGCATACATAATGTATGTGCTACTCTGCAAACATTGTATAGTTCTGTCAGAATAAAGAAAGCAAGGGTAACAGGTTCTTTACAACGTATATTTACAGTCCAGTTTAATCATAAAGCATGGTTAAGAGTAAGAAGAGATGTTTTAACCTCTGACAGCTGTGCCAGAAAAGAATTTGTATTAGAAAATGTAAAAAATCGGCAAAATTAGTCCTTGTGTATTGTCAACGTGGCAGCAGGGAGAAATGTAGGCAGTAATGTGTTGGGATCTATGCTGAAGCCTGATAACATGACTGCCTGGGGTTGCCACATCTGTAACTAAGGAAAAATGACAGTTGCACCACGGATTATTAATGTCCACAGCGGTCCTTTGAATGGGTAACAAACACAGTGCATTGAAACCACACAAACTTCCTAGTAATGAGGCAGTGTGGGAGAACACTGCATTGAAAAGAGAGATCCAAAGGTTGCCAGGCTAGGACAAGAAAGCATTAATCAATGAGAACTGCAGAAAGAATGGAGAAGGTCTAGTAAGCATACTTGTAGCCAAATTTTAAAACACTGAGAAGAAATGCAAAGCTTTTGTCAAGTGTCTTTGGTTCTGCTCATAACCATTTGAGTTCACTGGGAAAGACAGCTTTGATTACTATTTGCACACACTTACTGTACAGTACATCTCAGGCACATTGCAACTGTGCAACAGACAACAAAACAAGGGCTACTTTCATATAGCCACCAATACTAATTGGTGGCTGTGGAAGAAAATGCACAAAATCCCTTGCCTCCACCATGAAACAGTGGCCTTTTAGCAAAACTCAATTAATTTCCAAGGGCCTCTGTAAAATCATTACCATTAAAGTGCAGCACTGATCTCTGTGACATGTTTTCAGGCATTGTATGCAAACATCCTCGGTGCAAAGGATATCAGAATGAGAAATTAGAAATTTTACCAGCTGAATTGACAGGGAAAGTTAGGGACGCCAGATTGTTGAAGCCTGGATGTAGCCAGGACACTGGGTTCTTCGTCCATTCTCTTATGAACAGAGCATTTAAGGACAAAGTAGTCAGAACTTTGGTTTAAGGTCTCGTGCAAAGAAAGGCACCTCCTTGTGTGCATTTGGTCTACGAAATAGGCCTGGAATATATATATAAATAAAATATTTATTTGGAAGATTTTCTTTTGTAGTCTGAGGGAAGTTTCTGGTGTATAGTTTTAGTTTTAATTTTTTTAAGTGGTGTTATTGGTGCTGTATGGTGTGTGTTTGACTGATCAACTGGAGGTACAATTCATAAGGTTTGACCTCTGTTCCTTTCAAACAATCACTTTAGCATTGAATAATTTCAATAAATGTTTGGAGTTGTATTGTAAAGAAAAGCATTGCAAGAGAAACTGTTTTGAATGGAAGACATCCTTTTGAAAGTTCAAGTGAATATTAAAAATGATTAAGGTTATACAGATCTTCAAAAAGTCCTTGAGACTGCAGAGCATCACAATTATTAAATTACTACCTAAACAGTAAGAGATAATCAAGGCCATCCCTTTGAGAAGGGACTCCAAATATTTTGATGTACCTGTGAATGATTAAAAAAAACACCTCGGAATTTGAATAGATAAAATGATGCTGACAAGGTTATGCGTGCTCATAATGAGTGTCGAAGAGGTGGTTTGCTGATAGAAAAGAAAGGAAAAAAATCCTTATTTGTAACACTGACTAATGGGAAATAAGAATATGCAAAGCTTTCAAAAAAAGTTTTTCATGTGTTGGGTCAGTAGTTTTCTATCACCATTCTTTTATGTGATGCCCCATTTTGGATTTCCAAAATAAAAAGTGCACCTGAATGTTGTAATATGTTTTAGGTATACATCAAATAGTTGTATTGCATTAAAATTGCAGCTGATGAAAATACAGTATATCTATAAAAGCTGTTGCATTGCATTTAAAACAACAAGAACTTTTCTCAGGTTCTAAAAAGTATTTTTCCCCTAAATACTACCAATTAAACCTATCAGATGGCTGAGGCATTACCTTTGCACCGAATCTGACATCTAAACACTCCTGGGTGCCTGATCAAGAAATGCTGCCAACATTTTACAGAGCTGCTCACATTGAAAATTGGAACAGCTCAGATTTAAGGCTATTAAAAGTGAGCTCCCAGGTTCATTACATCCTATTAAAATCTCCTTCACCATAACTCACCCCTCATTATACCACACAAAGCGATTGACTTGATATAAGAACGCAAGAACAGAGGAAACTCCCCAAGTGGTTCTACAAATATGACTAAATGATTATCTTTGCTTGCTGTTTTTTTCCCAGTGTAGTTTTTAAAAAAAATAGAAAATCACAGCTAGACATTCGCAATGAATTAGAGTAGCAATTTGCAATTCCCCTTTTTAGTTGTCACTTTTATTACATGCAATCATATCCCACTTATTCCAGGTTAGTGTATTTTTGCATAGTTAGAAAAGAATCAGCCAATGGCAGTCTGTGATTACTGGAGACATACAGTACATGGGCCCTTGAAGGCAGTCATTGCTGTATGGAGAAAACAGCATGGATTCTGCAATGTAAACTAAAGGTGGTCAATTTCTGAATGCATGTTATATGCTGAATTAATGCCTGCCTTATCACGTATTATTTAGGGATCTAACAAGTGTTTCATTTTCATTCATTAATCTTTGATATAATTTCTCAGTGTAAGATATGCATGGTTAAAACTAAAACTAATGGATTCAAAATTAATTTGGATAATCAATGAGGTAGTAATTTGCTGTGACAGGAACCAAATAACTCCAACATTACTGTTTTTTTACTTTAAACATCAGTGCTTTGAAATCTATTGTTCACAATCAAACAAGAAGATATTTTGAATTTGAACTTGAACTTGAACTTTATTGCCATATGTAACTGGTACTGGTACAATGGAATTCTTACTTACAGAAAGTCTCTCGATTGTAAAACAAGTGTAAAAAACAAAACAAAGTGCAAACAGTGCATCAAGACAATATACAAACAAACAATAGACAATGTGCAAGTAAACATGTAGACAGTTTGAATGTAAACAATACAGACGTGTAAACAATGACTGGAGATGTGCAATAGATAAGAAATCATAAAGAGGTAGATGGTGATGGTGTAGGTGTGGTCCGAGGGGGATGGCTAAATGTGTTCGCCAGTCTCACTGCTTGTGGATAGAAGCTATTGAAGAATCTAGTGGTAAGTGTCCGTATGCTCTTATATCTCTTGCCTGAGGGCAGTGGGGTGAGGAGCTCATGCCCAGGGTGGTGACCTAAAGGTGCTGCTGAGCCGTCTTCATGATAGAGTCAGTGTTCACAGTCCAGGTTAGATCTTTAGAGATGTGAATTCCCAAAAACCTAAAGCTGGTGACTGTTTCCACTTCCGTTCCATCAATACTGAGTGGGCTGTGAGTGTATGGCCTGTGTCTCCGAAAGTCCACTATTAGCTCTTTCGTTTTCTTTATGTTCAAGTCCAGGTTATTGCTATGACACCACCTAAGCAGCTGTACAACTTCATCCCTGTAAGTGGACTCGTCATCATCACTGATCAGTCCTATTATAGTGGTGTCATCGGCAAACTTAATGATGCGGTTGTTGCTGTGTCTTGCTGTGCAGTCGTGAGTAAATAGGGAGTACAACCTTGGACTCAGACAGCAGCCTTGTGGGGTTCAAGTGCTCAGGGTGAGTGGTGTTGATGTTTTATTGCCTATCCGCACCACCTGTGGTCTCTCGATAAGAAAGTCCAGCAGACAGAGTTGCACAGACCTAATCCCCTGAGCTTTGTCACCAGTTGACTGGGTATGATGGAATTTTCTTAGGCATTCTCCTTTATTGAAAAAAACAAAGGGACAAAAAGGGCAAAACATGGTGTATAATTCTTGAATACTTCAAGTTCCTATATGTAAAATCAAGGCACTTAATCTATCTCTCACATATTACCAATAATAGATGTAATGGAAATTTAAGCTAGATGTAAATTAACATCTAAACAAAGGGGCTATAAATCTTTTTAAAAGGTATTTATTTAACAGTTTTATTGAATTCTTTTCAGAGAGTATTTTCACACAGGTTTACATATAAGGTAATAATGCAAAGAAAAGAGCTATAGCAGTGCTAAATCCTCAAATTGTAGTTAATGTTTTACATTATGTAATGCCAGTCTTGAAAGAATAGCTTGTGTGGCCATCACTTGTGTCCTTTCTTCTGTTCCTGTATATTTTTGTCACTGCCACTGTCTGATGGACAGCTACATGCCATTTCAAAGCTTTCCAACAATGCTCAATCAGATTTAAATTGGGTCACTGGCAAGGCCAAGAGCTGAACAGATTGATATTTTTTCCCCTACAAGTCAGGTTAGGCTAATCTGATGCATTTTATCTGATATTGTAGCATGAATTTCCTATCTTCCAGTTTCATTGCTGAAAGCAACAGGTGCCATCTTTCCAATTTCTTTCTCTAGACATCAGTCACTTTTAAGAAAATGCCAAGTCTTCTGGATTATATTCTTAGACAGTGCTAGGGGTTACTGTGTGATACACAGCTAACATTTGTCCACTCTTTTGCTCTGATTTTCAGAAGAGATGCTTCGGAAAACTTTGAATAGTTGGCCAAAAGTGCCTGTCATCTTTGATTAAGCAGGTAATTCAGATTGCTAAAATCCCAAGTATTTGAAATTAATATTTCTGAAAGACATCAGATTGTGAATGAAGTGTAGGATACAATTTAGGGATTCACAACTAAGATGAATGTTTTCAGAAATAATTTACATTCAGTTCTGAAACAGATTTAGGCAAATTGTTAAATCAAGTATTATCATGCATATTTAAAGATTTATATTTTAATTATGTGACACAAAAATGAAAGATAAGCTTAAATTTCCAAATGCCATATAAGCATTTTTTTTAATTTTGCTAATAGACAGCAGATGTTACTACTGTCTTTTTGCTCAATATGATTTCCTAAACAGAACTGCTACTGAGATATTAGGTATTTAGGCACTCAACCACCAAACATGCTCTGCAGTGCTGGGATTAAAGGAAAGAAATGGAGTCTGTGCATGATTTCATTTTGAAGCTTTGTGCTGTAATAAAAAAATACAATTTAGTTTAATTAAACATTCTGCAGCACATGCTGCTCTCCTTCTAAAGTAACACATAAACCATCATCTGAAAAGCAATGTTTCTGTGTTTGCCATCTGTAACTTAATTGGTATCTTTTATTGGCTTTTTGTATCATAAATGGAACTATTTCATAAACAAAATACACAACATGTTTCTGATATGGAACTAGTTATAGGTTTATTCCATGCTGAAAAAAGAAGAATACACAACATTTCATAAGTGTTTTCTTTCTTCTCTTTTCAGCATGGAAAAAAACCCTATGACTTGTTCCTTTGCAGCCTTTGCAGCCTTGTTCCTGACGCAGCTACCTACCTGAACATGTTTCTGATATTATCTGATAATTTTTATGTGGAATGATAAAACCCCTGGTCTAATATGTATTATAGCAAGGGGCATTTCATCTGACACAGTACTGATTCACGATGTGGTCACAATTGAGCTCATATACAGTAGAGACCGACCTTCAAATTTATCAGCCTGTAGTAAACAGCCACATAACGATAAAAAGATACCTATTTCTAACCTTCTGAACTAACCACTTTTTACTGAAAGAAAGTAGATGTCATGGCATTTTTTAGAAGGTGCATAATCTAAATTTAAACTAATCACGACAAAATGTTTTTTTGTGTGTCAGTTTTGGAATTTCTGGTTAACATGCCTTTTTCTTGCATTTAAGGATGGTACATGGATATAGTGGGTAGTGGTTAAGTAGACTAGAGAGTGTTTTCCATCTATAGAGACATTTCATTCCTCAACTTCCCTGACGAAGCTTATGAACAGGAGATCCCATTTATCAGTTTAAACTATGAATCAGGAGGAACATGTTCTGCTCTCTCTCAAGTATTTGAAGGGTTAAGGGAATTTGGCAAAAATATTAATGAACACCTTGACCATAAATATTGAGTGTGAAGTAAAAGGTACTTCAGAGAGCTACCCAGTCCCTCTATTTTCAGAGTGAGAGCTGTAGCACTACAGTATGTCTAGTTTGTTCATGGTGGGCATTGAACTCCACTAAGGCTGCATTTTTGTCTTCACTCCAGTCCATAATTTTCATTGTCAGGCAGCCAAGGTACAGTATGTAGAGTTTCCTTGTTTTGGGCTAAGAGGTGGTATCTCTGCTATTTTCAAGTGAACTTCTACTTTTCCTTGCCATCTTCCTGCCTGTCTGTCTGTGATCTCTGACTTGCAATAAAATGATTTGCTGTTGAGTATTGCATTTCAAATGAATTGATTATGATAGGAATGGTCACCTCCAAATCTAAGGATATATTTGTTCCAAATGAGGAGAGAAGAGCTGTCCTTAGTTGTAGAGTTCTAGTACTGTATCTCTGTTTTTTGTTCAAGCAGTTTGAAAAAGAACGGGTGTTTTAAGGTAAATTAATCTTAGACAAAGAGAATGAAAGTGTTTTTATATAAAAAAGAACAGAAGTGTAATGGGAATTCTTGTTCACAAATATGAATCATGTGTAAATTTAGGTAGTCCTGTTTCTGAAGTCCTTCAAAATGAACTATAGAAGATGAAAAATCTATTTTGATCTTCTATGTTAAATTACTTCTATACAGTATCTGGCTTGCTGAGATACACTCTTATCTACGTTTGTATGTTGTGCCAATGATCATCTTAGTCTGGACCAACTATATTTTTATCAACTTCATATGTCTGACATTAAATGAGATTCCTACTGGAGTCTTTGCAGTATCAAATCAGTGCTAATCCTCCAGTAGGATCAGCTTTACTGAGAGTTTTTTGGCTTCTGTTCAAGCTGCCTTCATTCCTGTCTGCCTCACATGTCTTTTTAATCAGTCTCTAAGAACGCTATGAGATCTGAAAGCTTACAGTGTGCCCTGACATAAATATTTAGATTTTTTTTCTATCTTTATCTATAAGCTTAATAAGCTTAATTCAAAATTGAAACTGCCCAAATCTACAGAATCTTCCATGTGCAAGATTCAAATATACTTATATACAGTGTAAAATATAAGATTAAAAGCCTTGAATATAAATGCTGGAATCATTGGTATTCTCATGAAACAGATAATGGAATCACTTGGCCTGTAGAAAATGTCCTAGAAACAAAATTATCTGAAATTATTAGAAAGGTCAGATGTCAACTGAACGTAATATACGTATTGATCAACATTCAATCAAGTAGGCAATTGCTTCTTGATCAAATGTTAATCTGTTGTACATTTAACCCATAAACGTAATTGAGGTGCTTTAAGTTGATTTTTCTCCCTTGAAAACATTAGGGATTACTGCATACCTGAAGGCTATTTTCACTCTTTTTGATTAAAAGCTAAATAATGTGTAAATGATGATTAAACACTCTCTGATAAGGACTTTATTCTTAAGTGGATATAGAACAACTTACAGATTTATGTACAGTATGTATAGGACATACAGTACCTGTATATTTAGGTCCTTTCTACACAGAATACTACTTGGATTTGTGTTACAAGTATTAAAGCCAGTGTAAAGTAATTTAATTTAATTTGGTGAGGTCTTGAAATATAACCAAAAAGAAAAATATATACAGTAGCTGTATAACCCAAAGAGAAAAACAAATAAAAACAAACCTTTCGGTAATGTAAATGTTATGTTATAGGGGGCATCATGCCTAACAGATGGTCACCATGGTTTGACAGAACATCTTCTGTTGTTTGTTTCAGAAAGAGAGTTTTGAAGTTGAGTTTTAAAAAAATATATATTAAACATATGCCACAGATTTAATTGCCCTGTTGAAACCAAGTGAGTATTTTTGATTATTCAATTTGCACAGATCAATACAAAAACCTTATAAAACAATGGTGTTGACTGTGGAAGTCAAAAACTAAGGCCTGAATTAAATCAAACTCTGACCCACCTACTATTCTTAAAATTTCAAGTTCAGCAATTAATGGTGGGTTTTCATTGGGGAGAAGCAAAAATTGATGACCAAAGTTTAGTTACAGATGCAGCCTTTCAAAATGCATGGTAAAACCCCATACCGCACAAAATGATCTACAGTTCAGCGCTTTATACCCCAGTATGTGATTTGCAGGCCAAAATGAGTGACAGGTGGCACTCGTTGTGCATTGGTTGTTAGTGAAACGATTGCTTCATTTAATCTCTTTACTGTGCATGTTTAAATCCGCTTAATATTGAATATGAATATGGAATTTTACAACTAAAGGGAAATTTTAGTAGCTAAGCAATTAAAGAAGAGGAGCATAATGAATTATATTAATTTAGGAACATAAACATATTATGTAAAATGTATACAGTATGGCTGGTATTGGTAGTTTAAATACAAAATACACACCAGTATTCCACTTTCTTCATAAACATTTTAAGCATCAAAGTCTTTCATTCGGTTACATACTGTAGTTATTTTGGAAAAGTTTTTACATGCTCCTATACAGTAATTTTATACACTTCCTAAAAAGTTAGAATGTTTAAACATTATTGCAGTAAAAAAACACTTTTTAGAATTTGATTGATAGGGAATATAAAATGGAATTGCGTATCTAAAATTAATAATGATATAATTATATTCATATAGCTAATACTGTCACAGTAGTACACGTTATTTGTAAACATCCGCATGAATTTGAATCATTCACCTGCGATTACTTGGAACTGTTTTGCCTGCCCTGTTCAGTTATAGCTTAGGCTTAGGCATATAACTTGCATGCTGGAGGTCAGGGGTTCAAACCCAGCTCTCGCCATGAGTTTTCTTTTAACAAATAAACATTTCTTTGAAAAACTAAAATAGCTAATATTATCGACACTATATTGAATTTGTTGGTATTTCTAAATATAACAACACGTTCAAAGTTAAGTGATTTATTAATAACAACTAACAATTTCAAACTATTTGTATTTTAAAATTGTATTTTCTTTGGGGTGATTTGTCACTGTTTTCACAAACTTCAATTTATTAAAAGTCTAATTTTTGAGACAGGGTGTTCCAGACCTCTGTTTAATTTCTGGAACTCCCTCTGTATTCCATGTTTTAACCTTTTCTATGAATACTTGTGCTCGTTTTCGCAGTAAAAAATCCTCACACTTTTTAGAATCTGCTAAATAGGGAATATAATATGGAATTGCTTATCTAAAGAGATTAATAGCGATATTGATTTAAGGGTCTAAATATATGTATTTATATAGCTGGTAGTATTACTGTAATCCACTTTCTTTGTTTACATGTTTTATGTTTAATTTGACTCATTCATGCATGATTACTTTCAAAACATTTTTAAGATGTTCGTCTCAGTTATGTTTCTAAGCAGCAATTTGGTGTTTCAGGATTTTTAATAGAGGTCCTGTCTAGAAGATCCAGGTTCAATACCCACTTAGTTTTAGTTTTTCTTCTAATAAATACTTGTTAAAAAATAAAATAGTAAATATTATTTCAACTATATTAACATGTTTTTATTTTTTGTTTTGTATATATATATTTTAACCTATTCAATGTTTAGTTATATTAATAATGAAATACAAACATGAATTAGCAAACTTGAATACCGTCAACTGTTAAACCAGTTTAATTCAAAACACTTTATTCAGTGGGGCAATTTAACAGACGCCTCAAGTCTTAAAACAAAATCGTATATATTGTAATTAGAATCGAGAATAACAAAGCAGTATTAAAAATACCACAGAAACCATAATTATGCGTCTGGTCATTATTAACAGTATTAATTTGATTATAATAATTTCAAGCTTATTGTATCTTTTTCAGAGTTTTTTTCTTCAGTTTTCATAAGCTTAGCTTATTAAAATACCTGTTTATGAGACACAATGTTTCAGATGTCAATAACTTTGTGAACAAATAACACAGAGCCTGCAACCAACAGGTTTAAAGATTGTGATTGTGAAAAATTTCACGTTTTATTTAAACAATATATAGTACCTGGTTGAATTTTTGGTGCCATCTTCTCCTCAAGGAAAACTTCTTGTGGAAGAACTTTCACCTCAAACGTTTGTCCACCAGCTAACACACAGAAGCAAACTGAATACAAAATCTACTTGCAAAAATAGCGATTACAAACATTAAACATACATGCTTTATACTGTTATACTGTACAGTGTATTAAAACACTCTATGGTCACTACGCTATGAGTAACGCTGTCCACTAAACCTCTCTCCCACAGTTTCATAGGGGCAAGGTCACGTAGCTGATTCACAGCTGGATACAATTTTATATTGCAAAAATTCAGATATTTGTCAACATATTTACTAAAACTATCCATCTCAGTAATCTCACTGTGTTAGTCTCATTGTACACCCTAGTGTGGTGTGTTAACACAAACTCTGCTTAACAGAGCCGCTTGTAAGAGCAAGGTGACTTTCTGCTCAATTAAATAAAGCTACAGTACAGACAGATTTTAAATTCTTCAAGCAAAATTAGCTGTTTGTCAAACTTTGCTACTTTGCTAGCAGTACATGACTTCTCAAAAGGTACCTTTTGTCTCTCGTGCAAACTCAACAAAGGTTTATTTTTATAATTCTGAAATTTTAACGTTATGCCTCCGGGACTAATTATAGTATTGTAGGGATATACGGTTCATGCAGGAAAATCTAAATACCGCCATCCCTCCCACTCGGGTGTTCCAAAGCAATATGGTTTCAAAGTATGTGTGAAATATATTTTCTTACTCCAGTTATTAATCCAATCTATTTTTACTCATCCAGCTATGTAAAAAATACAGCCAAAAAAAGACTCAACGTGTTTTCTCTAACTCCTCAGTTTACAGCTCTTCCATGGTCATTCATTATTGATATTGTAATGAACGGCAGGCATAGGGATGGTACAAGCTGGTTGCAGCGCAGTGACAGTATAGCCCTCTGCTCCCCTGCGCATAACAGGTCTGCTGGCAACTGGCAGCTGGAAAAACCTCTGTTGAGCAACACAGGAGACCTGGGTTTAAGCCGATGCGGTGAAGGGCGAACTGAGGCAGGAGCAACGAGGACACAAGCCCAAGAATCTGATACTTTAGCTGCACGATTCCGTATTAATATAACTATCAAGTGATGTTAAATCACTACAACATTTATCTTTTAACAATAACAGCAGGTGGTGTTCTTACTACATATTCTAAGAAAAGGATAGAACGTTATAACTTTTTATGAAGTACAGAATATAAGCTTAATAATGTTAGAACAAGCACGTTAAAACCAGAACCTGTGTAAGTTACCAAGTTAAAGACTTTGATGCATAAAATATTTATGCATAATTAAAATATTTATGATGAAGTTGGAAGGTTGTGTACTTTTGTCCAGCTGAGCAATCTTGCTTTTATAAAATATACCAACTTTTTAATGTTTAATGATTAACATGCTGTACTACACAGTTTAAATTTAATTAAAGTAAAGTATACAACTTAAATTCTTAATTGGAAAAAACTGTCCCTAAGCAGTGACCGGGATTCGAAACCTGGCATTTTCTGGCGACAGCTCAAATGCTATACATGTACATGAGCTTTATTAGTTGCTTCCGGATACTATTATCATATTTCACTTAACATGCGGTATGAGCCGGTATATTGCACCACGCCCACTTCGTTTTACCGCAGCATACCTCGAGCATTTTGAATAGCTGGATCTGTATGTAAAAATGCATTTCTGAAGAATTTTTTAAATCAGTGTTATTCATGAGTTCAATGACTAAATGAAAATCTCTACTTCCTGGTATTTAAATGTCTTCCAACGAATTGTCTTTCTCCTGATGGTTAGGAGACTGACAATGGCAGGTCATTCTTATTGCCTGCTGGGGAATGTAGTTTCAGATAATGAACAGCCATCTTGTCTGATTCTATTATCCTCCAAACAACCCATTTTAGTTTTACCTCAGTGCTGTTTCTTGTTTTAAACCTGTTTTGGCTTATTACTGCTGCTATGAAATGGTGCCAGAAACTTTATTTTTAGGATGTCAGTGCAGAGAAGGGAGAAGATGAGAGCGGTTGTAGTGGTTGCTATGGTGTTTGTGTATATCCACATTCACCTCCTCACAATACAGAATTTGACTACAACTTGCACAGCTGGAAAAAAAAATATTCTTGCTTTTTAGTTGATTCCAATATGAATTACATTGATTTTGGGAAATGGACTGCTGTTTCCCTCAACCAAAGGATTGTATTGCTATAAAATGGTTTGACTTCAAAGTCATTTAATTCCATTCTGTCATTTACAGGTTTAATTTTCTCCTGCTTTGCTCTCTCTGTTTTTTTCCTATCATTTTTTGAGATATCATGCTGTTCTTGATTTACTGTTCATCCACCCATAGCATTTTGTAAAGGCTGAGAAAAACAGGGTCTTGGTCATGAAAACATAAAATTAACATATTATTGGAAGGACTATGCATCAGATGAGACAATATAGAATATGGTAATAAAAATTCAGGAGAATTAACCAATAGGAGTAAAGTGTTTACCATAACATTGCATGTGCTTTAAGAACGTAGAAAACAAGAGGTCTGTTATTCTGATTACAGTGAACTAAAAAAAAAATGTGACATTAGCTGAGATTTTCTCAATGCTTTCTGAAGGAAAGATTCATAAAAAATGAAAATATTCATTTGAAATGTCCATTTATATCTGCTCATCTTCATCCTTACAGATATATGTCCCTTGCACCTATACAAATCCAACATGCTTTTATAATTAACATAAAATGTCTCTTTGTAGAGACTAAAACAATCAGTTCTAATGGAATGCTTTACCAATCCTCTTTTTTAGCTGCCAAGACAGCAGGGTTACAAGGTTAGGCTTAATACCTGCCAGAAAGCTTCCATGTTAAGGTTGAAATGAATCAATTTTTTATGTAAGACTTCTTAATATGTACTACTTTCTTACAGTGTGCTTCATTTTATCACAGAGAGAACTCACAGCATTATTCCCTAATATTGGATTGTATCCTTGTCTGTAGCACTGCTGCAAATCCTGAAGCCACACACCTGCCATGAGCATCTAACCTGCTGAATCTAGTGCCTGGTCAGGCCAAAATGTGATTTTAACTACATAAATATTAATTCTTAATTGATTAAAGGCATTGTTACGTGGTATAAGCATATTTAAGGCAAAAGAAAACAAATCAAGTTAGTTCCATACTAAGCAGGCTACTAAATACAAAAGAAAGTACTTCCTGCAAGTGCTCCAGCAACGTTGTGTAGGCAATTTTGAAGGAACTCATTGTGTAAAATGTTAAGTTGCTTTAAATTTGCATTAAGTTAATGGCCACTGCCAATTTAGAAGATGAAAGCAATTCTATTCATGTTAAAAACTGTTAAAGGTAAAGAACTTTTTTGTCCCAGAAAGAATTACACACAGGTCCATTTGTATGGTACCTGTATAAATACACAAATGAAAGAATGCGAAAGGAAATTGTTCACTTTATGTAAGTATTATATCATGTCAGAAGTATAAAAGATACTGAAAGCTCTATAACATAAGTGCTTTGATATGGAGGCTAGTAGCAGATATCCCCTAAGTACATCTTGCATTTAATGAATATTTAAGCCTTTGCAGACGCTGTGACTACATGTTTCTAATAGAACTGAAATTAATATTTTACAATATTGTCCAAAGTGCTTTACACATTGTAAGTTGCTTTTAGAAGGAAACAAATGCTGACAAAGAGTTTGAAAAAAATCATGGTTTAATGCACTTAACATCAACAGAAACATCCGTTGTCATTGCTTACCTTTATTGTCTAATTTTTTCACTCATTTCAGTCATTTGAACATATGGAATACTTGGAAATAATAATAAAAAGACATCTTGTTAAAATGCTGTAGGGCTTTAATTGAAATACATTTAAAAAAAAACTTTTTGGGGCCTTTTTCTAAAAAAATGCAGTAAACATTTTCCCCCATATCGGATATATTTCCAAAAGAGTTCATACAGATTCTTGTTAATCAATATGAATTTCCTATACAATAATAAGAGCTACAGTATATTTAAATACAGCTTATAGAAAATATAGTTTCTGCGTTTCCTCAATATATGAAATATATATATATAAACTCATTTATTTGCTCCAGGGTAAATCATTGGGTAGTTCTAAAATATTAGGTATGTTGCACTGTACATACTGTAGTTTTTTAAATTGCTTTTATCTCCATTCCTATTTCTTTTTAGATGTTCCTGTTTTTTGCATTCTCATTCTACAGAACTCTATGTAAATCTGAAGTTTAAGATAAAAAAAAATGTGACATATGTATAACTAATATTAATTTGATAGAGACATAAGTACAGGGAAGTAAGTTAAGTCATGGAATAACAGGTTCCTGCATAATTTCTAGATGTCTTTATCACCAGATTAAGATAACACAATTGATTTTATTTCTTACCATTTCAATCACTGTATGTCAGTTCAACTGTGTGAGATGGAATAAAACCCAGAAATAGATGTACTGTAGGATTCAGAAACCAGGTTTGCCTCCACTTGATCAATAGCCTACTGTATCTCTGTACCTGTAGATCTATCTATAACTTGAATGGGATGGTCTTATTAGCTGACTGAAAGGACATAAATGTATGAGAATTTCTTGATTCTAATCAGTCTGTTGACTACCTGGAGTGGGGACCAGAATGTGTGAGAACATAATTATTTTATATATACAGTATATATCTTGTATTATATAAAGAAGATGAGGGACCTTCTCTTATGTTTTCTTTGGAATGTTTTATGTCTCCAAGCCACCTTTTCTTTAAATTTTTTTTTATTAATTTCAATACACATCCATTTTTAAGACACTGGTGACACTGCTTTTCTGTTGTCTGAGATGCTGAATCACAAGATGAATATGGACAGTTGGCAGCATTTGCTAATTTAGACACAAATGAATGTCTGTAAAAACCTAGACTGCTGAATGTCTGAAAGGTCTTCACTTTCCATATCCCTTCTTTGCTCATGAAGCAGAACAAAGTTAAAAAAAAACAGATCTTTGGAAAATGTTATTTTAATCAAAAGTTAAAAATAAAATGCATGCATCCTGTAAAATTCTACACTTTTTATAACAACTGACCAAAATATTCCTCAGCTTCAATAAATATTTATTTGGGCCCCTCTGAGCTTGTGGTGTGGATATTGGTGTGTAGGTCTGAGTTACATACTTTAGCAGCTCTAGTAATTTTCATCCATCCATGTATTCATTTTCTAACGGCTTTTCTGCAATTCAACTGCAATTCGAGGTCGCAGAAGAGCAAAAGTTTATTTCGGCAAGTAAAAGGCAGGATACACCCTGAATGGGATGCCAGTCCATTGCAGGGCAGACAAACACACACACTCTGGGACCAATTTTTCCAGAAGCCAGTTAACCTACTAGTATGTTATATATATTATATATAGCGGTTATATATACTGGTATAATTAAATCTAAATTTTCACAAACCCAATTAAAGTTTTATCTAAAACAATCCAATTGTGAAATAATAGAGGAAATACTCTTGATCATCAGATGGCCCATTTAAAACATTGTACTGTAATTCTATATGGTATATCTTTCAAAAAGCTTTTTAACAGTACCATCAACTAACTTTGAAATTATCCAGGTTTTCACTTGTAAATCATTGATTTTAATAAGGCCAAATTTATCTTAAAAGTGTTCATGTTGATAAGCTTCCAAACATAGGATCAAAGAAGTGATACTAATTTTCTGTCCCCAATGGTTTAGAATATACTAAACAGTAAGAAACAGCAGAAAACAGTGTATCAACTGAAAATCATCCAGCTTTACTTCAAAGAAGACGCCCTTTAAGAGAAGTCTTAAATTACATATCTTCAAATAATCAAGTCCAGAGGGATTAGATAAAAGTTTAAAAAAATATCCTCAGTTGTTGCAAAAGCAATTTCTTAATGTTCAAATCAATTGTTTCATTCAAGAGTACAGCATTTCCCACTTATCTTTAAGATAGCTATTAGAGATATTAAATATTAGAGACAGTGAGTTCTATTCATGTAAATTGTCTTAAAGGCATTAATAGACTCATTTTCTTTTTCATACTGTAAATCAATAGAATATATTTGCTTTAACCTTAACTAACATTTAATTTCTAGCAGAAAAAGTCAACAGCGCAGGTTTGGTTCTTCCTTGTTAAAAACTGCAGTTATTCAAAGAATCCACAATAATACGATGTAATAATTTTGTGATTGAAGAACTATTACATTAAAGCTATACCACTAATTGTTCTATTTTTATGTCACTACACATATACTTATTTTCTATTTTCGGTTTTGAAAAGTGAAATGTAAAAGATATGAGGGATAGTTTGCTTGACTTACTTTTGAGATACAAACGTAAGATTACCTGGAACTTGTTCAGGTATTTTTGAGATTAAATATCTACTTTTGTTTATTCATTTAATAAAAGCATATTTTAAAATACAGATAGTACAGCAGATCACTACTATATTGCTGAATGGAAAAAAAAATAAAATAAAAAAATCATGCAAATTTATTCCTGTACAAAGTACATTTTCTGCATTACACTTAAACAATATGTCCAGAAAAATGTTTTTGTTGCTTTGTTTTAAAGCATACTATTTTGATACAGAGATATGAAGAATGTTTAAATGAGAATGAAGTGATTTGTATCTGTACGAGCAATTTTAATTACTGCAAACTTCATTTACAAGTCATATGAATATTAACAATCAAATAAACATAATTTAATATGTTAATAATTCCAATAGCAAATTAAATAAGTAAACATTGTCTGCACCTTTTAGTCATAAGCCTTAGAGATTTTGAATAGTTCAAGAATGATGCAATTGTTAGAATCGCTTCTTTGAAATGTACTGAACAGTTCTTTACGGACCCTATGCAGACGACACAATCCGAAGAAGTGGGGAAACACTGGGAAAACGTCATGCAGGAATACAGGGCTGAAAACAGGGGGGCGTGTCCAAAGTGTGCTGGTGCACGGGGGAGGTGTGGCCGAGGCAAACAATCCAAAAGTAATCCATTGAGGGAATCCAAAAACACAAGAATAAGTCCATAGCCAGGTGATCCATCCAAACAAGGAATTAAAAGCACAAACCGGGTCGGAACCGGCGGACAAGGAACAGGAACAGAGGTTAAAACCTTAGCGGGACCAGGCGCTTCCAGGTCCCGGACTCGCACGGTGCGGAAACCAGATACAGAGCCAGGATGAACGTCAGCGCCTGGCTTTTAAGGTGGACTGGGAAAAGGGGTCAGGTGCACAGAATTAAATCTAAAGTGAAAGGGCTGGAGCACCCTTAAGGAGGGGGGACTATAATTGTGACAGTAGAGGGCAAATAATGTAAACTCTGAGAATGTTGAGAGGATTTTTTTTAGTTTTCCTGAGATACTGATGCATGTATTCAGTTTTTTATAAATACACTGATATCTTATATTTATAAATACAAATAAATGGGAAGAGAAATATATAAATACATCTTAAAAGAACATTTCTTTTTCTGAGAGGAGATCAGTTTTTAGGTTTATGCATTAGTTTCAATAACAATGGAGAGACGGCCGATTATCTTTAAGGGTTTTCCTCAGCAGCCTACACTTAAAGCCAACAAAAGGAAGGTGTGATAAGGGTTTCACTAAGGCAGCCTGTCTTCAAAATGAAAATACATTGAGAGAAATCAAACTCAGTTCTCCAAACAGTGTACCACATATTGCTCTGTGCTTGGTAAATGTTTAAAAACCTAGTAACATTTTTGTTTTCTCAGATGCAACAAGTAAGTTATGTATTTTGTTCAACTACAAAATAACTTTCAATTCAGTCAAGGGAGAAAAAAAGAAGAAATCCTTATTGTCTTGAGCCATCTTCTCTCTTTAATCCTCAAGCTTGCAAATTAGATTAAAATGTTCAAAGTATAATCAGATATCAGGTAGACATTTCATGTAGCACAGTCACATATATGATGCACTGTACTGTACAATGACATATAGTAAATAATAATCTCTTTTTGTTTTTCCCCATTTTTTTCCTATAAGGTCTTCTTTCCCCATGTCTTGGCACGTTTGAATCATTATTCATCAATAGTTTTAGAATTGTTCATATCGGAGTGTGATTACAAAACAAAACAATCTGAAGGTGAATATTCAATGCTAAGTTCTTTAATTCTTCACAATGGTTAAAATGAAAACAGGTTTTTCAGGGGCAACTGATAAGCTTTTCAGAAAGGATGTTTGCCATGAATCCAAGCCCTGCAGAACCATCAGCTTCTTCCTGTCACTAGTAATTTAAGGGTCCTTTGGGACCATTCTGTACACACTTTTCCCACAAGCAGTCTGTTAACAAAGCTGCATTGCACCAAGCCAGGAAAAATATGCTCTCTTATCCGTGGTAAACTAAAGTGTAATTAAAATTACATTTATGTCTCTTTATGATTATATTAATGCCATTGTCTTTATGGTGGACTGATATATTTTTAGATTAATACAATTTAAATTGTCAGAAGGCCTGTAGTGATATTGCAATTAATCATACTGACTTTGTTACATGCAGTCATAAAAAACATATTCCTATTGTTCTATGTTGTGATACTGTGCTTAAAAAAGTAACAAAATAAAATTCTGTGAACTGTGCTGTTTCTGGAAGTGATTAGGATTTCAGTACATTCTTAGTGAGGAAAAATCATAGTGCAGGACCAAAAAATCAGCCCCTTTGCGTATTTAATGACACAGCTTTATGATTTCCAGTACACATTACATGTAAAACAACCTCATCTTGTCAGTTTAAACAGTAAAGAATTTTGACTGGCTCAGATGTGGAGCTGTGCTGAGCATCTGAAAATTGCTACTATTTGGAAGAAGAAGAAAAGTTTGGACACCCAAGCAAGGTGCTCATGTATGCACTTCGTCAGCATGTTTGCTGACCTTACAAATCAGGTTTAGGCCTACAGCCATGTTGATCTCTCTAGCTACGCTTTCACCCACCAGTCAAAGTTCTCTTCTACTAAAGCTTTAACGTATTGTCGTCTGTGATGACTTAGGGTATTTGATTTTATCTGAGGAGTAACAAATTCTCCTTCTAAAGCTTTCTTAGTGATCAGCAATCAAGTTAGTGTTCTGTAATTAATATCAATGTTTCAGGTAGTTCTCATATTACCTTCATGATTCCTAATACACAGTGTAAGATAATTCATATTCTCATTAGCTTTTTGTTGTTTAGTGTATTTTAATGTGTAAGTAATAGTAGTAAAAGCTGAAAAATAAGTCTATAATCTAAACTGCAAGCTTTTTTTACAATAGTAAAATTAACAAAGGGGGGTTATGATAATCAGTGTTCAATACTCAAAGAGAATTAAGAAACTATGCAACAAAGGATATAAATAGGTCACAATGCTGTGAAAACAGAATGTTGTGTTACATGCATATAGTGACCCTGAATTCAGATGTCAGCAATACACACACTTTAAATGCCTCACACCTGCTACACAGAAAGACAACACCCTTGTCAGAGGGGATATTAACACTGTGAGAGAATGTGAACTTCTCTGTACTAATGTCATGTGAGTCTTTTACTCTTGAGTAAAACTACCACTGATACTTATGCTTAAAAGTGCTATAATTTGTCAAGAAACACATTTTAATTAAAACTGGGTGAGAAAAAAAAATGTTTTGTTATAGCCAAGCACAATTAATGACTTTTTAATGTAGCAAAGGGTTTAATTATTATTTACAGTAAATTGAATATGTATAATGACTGTTGCTGAATACTTACAGTAACTAGTTTTATTAATGAAAACTCTAACTCAGTTAACATAATTGAACATACAGTAGGTCTCTGTCACTGTGATGCAAAAGTGATAATCACCATGCTGCCCATTCAACAGGGGGAGTTACTAACCTGTACAACTTCCTGAAAATTGACTCTTGATTCTTTGCTTATACTGTTATCTACAATCTAGCTCCCTGGGGTCTTGTATTTACTATGTTCTGTGAGCTATCTCTTAAAATCCTGTTTGAAAACACTTTTTTCATTGGCTTTGCCAAAATCTGAGAAAAGGTGTCAGAAATGTTAACCGAGCGAAAGAAAAAAGAAAGCAAAGTGGGCATACATTGCTTTTTCCACCTGTAAAATATAATTTCACGATATTTCACGTAATTCTTTGCCATCTGCCTTTTCCAGATGAACTAGGTGGAACTTATTATAAAGTACCCAGGGATTGAAGTTTGAAAAGGGAACACTTTTCAAATTATTGTGCTCATTGTTGTGGTGTGTGTGTAATGGAATGTAATGGGTAATTTCTGGAAGTACAGTAAGTGTTGGTGCTGCTGGCTGGCTGTGGGCTGCCTACCTCTTGTGCACATGTGAGGGGTGCTGTACATGCGTTTGAGCACCGGTCGTGTGGACTGGCTTCCTGTTAGGAAGAATGCTTCAATGGGAATGGGAAATCTCTAGCTTGGCAGGGTTAGGCCCTGGTCAAAGATGGAGACAGGCATGTAGTTTGAGAGACTGCCACAGAAAAGAGAGAATGCAGTGTGAATTAATGCTGTGCCACCGCTGTGAGCAATACCCACTGTGAGACAGAAAGCTTGAACCTGCTGTGCAATGCTTGTTAAATGTACAGTATCTCTGTTTATTATTTTTCAGTTATTCAGAAAAGTTTGGGAAGCAGTTCCATTTACCCCCTGGGACAAATGTGAGTCTTCCAAAATATGAAATACAATGTGATATGCAGAAAGAAACGAAAAAAAAGCCCAGAGAACATCTTAAGCATCTCTCCTTTATTGGATGTGCTGTACTGAGAGAAACTTTGCTGTAGAGTAAGTGTTGCAATTAATCTTCATGCTTGCTGTAAGGTGTGTTTTTTTCTTCAAAGAGTTTTTTTTAACCAAGTAAATTCCAACATTAACTAATTTTTGTAGTTGGTGGATCCAATCAAAAAGAATACAACAAAATAACTTTCCCTGTCCCATTTTCCAAGTTTCCTCCAAAAGGACCCCTAAGAAACATTCTTTGCCTCCACTGCTCTTTGCCCCGTTATCCTTGTTCCAAGTGGTAGAAAGCTCCAGAGAAAATTTTATGAAGGTATTATATGATCCACTAATGGCAATGGGAGGAAAAACAGAGTCTTTCAATGAAGTGCCAACATTTATTAGCCCTGATGACAACCGATCTAAGATCTAAGTTATGGTTCATACAATTACTAAAGAAAAGCAAGGACTATCATTTTAGAACAGTAGATGAAGAAGAAACCTATTTTCAAAACCAGGAATCTTCCCAACCAGGTGTTAAAAGGTGCCCAAAATACTGTTTGATCAAAGCAAACATTGGGGACTAAGAAATACCTTCAAATTAGTTTACAAAGATCAATGAAATGTAAAGAAAAAACAGGTGAAACATTTGAGGTTTAGGACTCCAGAAACCAAATTCATATTGCCCCATTTACAGCATATTAATTACGTTCCATACACATTTCAAAAGTGAGACAGTGAAAACCAAGGCACTTGGAATATGCGAATTGAACTGTTTCTGGTGAAAATCCATTCATATGTTCACAAAAAGGACTACTTTCATAGCAGTCAGCATGGAACATCAGTATACAATACAAAACAGTAAATTTGCCACTTTCCTTTTTAAACAAAACATTTACAGTGCCTTAGCCATGGGGATGAATACTTTTGTAGTGAATATATTTTATTTTTTCTTGGTGGTTTTATTGACATTCAACTTTTCATCAATAAAATTATTCAGTTAGAGCATTTAATTTGTGAATTAAATATTCATGTTTATACACAAAAAATATTCATACATGTGATTCAAATTGGATGGGAAAGAATAATTTTGCAAAGCACCAGATATCTCTCTGATCTCCCTCTCTATATAAGGTCCATCCATCTGTTTGTCCTGGTGAAGGCCACTACAATTTAATATAAAAAATGAATAATATAGATGCTGTACACAGTACAATAAATAAGAAGAAATTGCAACCTGTTAGGTGAAATAAATAAACAGCACAGATGGAATTAATTTCCCTGTAAAGTCTTGTTTTATTGACGTGATATATCAAATTTGCTCTGAATATAACCACTTAATTAGGTGTAATTAAACTTCATCTGCACTTTTAATGTTAATTAAACTTCAGTGGATTTGACACTGAAAGTAAGAATGCAATCCAGGACTGAGTAGGTACATCAACAGGTTCTGCATTCTGGGTTTTACTATTGAAGTGCTGCATAACAAGTGCCAAAGTGTGTTGATGCATGAGAAAGTGCAACAAAAAGTCAGATAATAATGGTAAATTTTAAAATGTTTTACTGGCAAAGAATAATATATATATAATTTGTATGTATTATTTGCATAGTAGACTCCCTTATCTTAAACAACTTAAAACAGAATTACACATTGTCTAAGTACAAGGGAGAATGGTCCAGGAAGAATAAGGAAAAAATAAGTTAAATTCATAAAATGACAACGAAGCTAGAAACTGGAAGAGTACTATATATAACAGTGAGTTTTCAGGAGCTAGATGAGAATAGCAGATGACAGTAGTGTGTGGAAGACTCTTGGGGATGACGATCCTAATGATTTATAATATTGCCTGGGAAAATAGCAACCCCTGACTGGTTAGACAGCATCACATTACCACAGGATGCACAGTAAATAAATCAGTATGCACAACAGCATTACAAATTTCATACCTAATGTACACCTTTTTCGATAATGGCCAAATCCCATATACAAATGCACGGCAGATGTAAATTAAGACACTAGTGGGTGCCTGTAATGATACTACAGATGTATAGGAAACAGAAAATACAGGGTGAATTTTAATGTGTGCTTCAATTATTTTACTTACCACAATATGGTATACAGTATAGAAGTGTTACAAACAGGAGAAACCATATTAGGCCCTGAAGTTTTTATTAAATATATACAGTATTATGGTAGATCATGCATGTCATGTATGACTTTTAATCTTTCAATCTGCAAACATCATATTAATTTACCATTATTGGAGACTACATAATTATAGACAAGAAAAGTTCAATTTGAACCGAGAATATGAATCCTGGAAAAAACATACAACAACATCAGCTTCAATGTCTTAAAAAGGTAGTATTTAGAAACATGGCTAAGTATAAAGATCACAGTTTCTATCAAAGAATAAAACAGCCCTTTTAAGCCAGCAGCCATATCACTCTGCAACTCACAACTGGCAACCCAATGAAGCTAAGCAGGTGTGAGCCTGGTCAGTACCTGGATGAGAGACCTCCTGGGAAAAACTAAGGTTGCTGCTGGAAGAGGTGTTAGTGGGGCCAGCAGGGGGCACTCACCCTGCAGTCCTAATGCCCCAGTATAGTGATGGGCACACTATACTGTAAAATGGCGCCGTCGGGTCGATGAGACGTAAAACCCAGGTCCTGACTCTCTGTGGTCATTAAAAATTCCAGAGCATTTCAAAAGAGTAGGGGTGTAACCCTGGTGTCCAGACCAAATTTCCCATTGGCCCTTACCAATCATGGCCTCCTAATAATCCCCCCCCTATGAATTGGCTTCATTAGTCTGCTCTCCGTCCCACTGTTAGCTGATGTGTGGTGAGTGTTGTGGTGCACCATGGCTGCCATTGCATCATCCAGGTGGATGCTGCACATTGGTGGTGGTGGAGGGGAGTCCCCATTACCTGTAAAGCGTTTTGAGTGTCCAGAAAAGTGCTATATAAGTGTAAGCAATTATTATAATTAAGTAAGTGGGTAGCAAGACTTTATAGGTCTCAAAAATGTCAGGGTATTTTTAAAGAATTAATCAAGTGTTGCTAAATTTGGTCACATTTGACATTTGAAGTTGATCTTAGATTAAAAGAGTGAACAACAAAAAATTCTAATTATTATTCCTGCCTCACATACATTTTTCTCAGTCTGGGTGATAACTGAATACATAGTCTCTTGCACAGTTATTCACTCCTTTCCAATGATGTCTTATTTTCTTGAATTACAAAATAAAGTATACACATTTCCAAAGTGAAAAATTCCTAACTAATACCCAAATGCTCAAACTGAGCAATTTTAAAGATGAAAGAAGTTTAGATTTGTTAAAATAATGCATACATTACCATTGTATTGTTGTAAAAATTAAAATGAATACCAGTTAACTATCAGTTATATCATTTAAATAATTAAATGAGGGATATGACGTGAGACTAAAGACTAAAGAACAGTACTAATTACTAATTACAATTCAAACGACTGCATCAATAATGAAACAAGTAAAAAAAGTCAAATTTACTTGTTAGCAAATGTGGAATTCTGATGTGAGTTTGGGGAATTCAGGGGAAATCCTACACTGAGATTTATACTAATGTAAAAGGGATGAAAATTGGTACCATATACCAATTAAAGGGGATTTTGGTCTAAATAAATATTAAAACTGTACCAAACTGCAGTTCAGGATGTACAGTATGTATTAGATCACAATATAATAATTAAATGCTTTAAAATATATCTGTAATGCCATGTTACAAATCTAAAAGATGAATGTTCTCAGTGCAACCTCTTTTTTAATTGAATTTCCAGAGGGGTGTTTTAGTGTGTTCACATATTCCATGTCAGGATGATAAAATAGTCAGTATAATGCTCAGTATGACAGTGTCAAAATTGGTTTAGGTTAGTGGATAGGCATAGAGACAGAGTGGGGGTAAATAGGTTTCCACCTGGCTACAATGTCCATAATTTCCTTACCACCCAACTACAATTTGATTACCCTTGTTTGAGGATAGACCAGTTGAGTTTCACATTTTCGTCTTGTGGGAGAATTTATTGTTAGTGAAAGTTAAGTCTCATTGTGAGACGAGGTGACTTCTCCTGAGTGTTGATAATTTTGTTTTTATTTCAGAAACTTCTTTGGACAAACATGATCATGGGAGATGGGAAGGCAAGCAAGTTATGGACTACGTTTGGGTTGGGAAGGTTAATTACTCCAGGTTTGATATAGTCTCAGCCCTAGTTGCTTATTTTTACCCATAGTAAAAAGGGTAGTTTGCATGTTGTTCCTTAAATGCCACATTATCAGGTAATGGAGACCTGCCACACTTCTCAGCATATGCTATTTTCCATCATGTCAGACAAGGGCAAAAAAGAATTTGTTGGTGAATAAACAGTATATTTGTCCCTGGGCTGCCTACGTTACCACTGAATCCAAGCATGCAGATCATTTTCATTCACATAGTGAAGTGCACTCATTCTGTTGGCAATAGGTTGTTTCTTCCTGAATGTGTTTATGCTTTATCCATTGCAATTTGAAAATTATTACACAGCTGGATGAGACAGATTTGACAGTCCTGGACCGGTATAGTAGACCTCTACCTTGTGGAACTTGACTTGTCCTCCATAGTTTCCAATCAGTTTTTTCCCCAATTTCTCAGGTCTAGTCTGCTTATTTTTGAAACTGAACATCTTATCAGGCAACTTCTCTCGCAGACTAGTTACCTTCAAACACGCTCTTAGTGACCTAATGATCTGCAATCAAACAGTGCTTGGTTGTATCTTACAGTTTTGGTGAATTAATTAAAATCATATCTCTTTCAAATGACTGTTTATACAGATAGAGGACCAACTCATGTTTTAACTCCATTCAGATATCAAGCACTAAGCACCTGGTTAGTGTTTTATGAAACCTGATTCTATATGACTGGAGCTCAGTTTTTTGTAATCCCAAGGAACAATGTTGTGATATGACGAATGTGATAATGTAATGAAACAACCAACAAATCTATCTGTTCATTATTTAAAATTTAAATAGCATAATTTGGTGCTCAATGAGCAATCAATATAAAATGTAGACAGTTTATATTGTTTATAATTCATTATAAAATGTTAGTATTCCAGTTTTTTATTGGCATCAGTTTTAGAAATGTAGAATGAATGTATATTTACATTAATATACATACAGTATGTAATAAACAGGGAAAAAGGGAAAAACATTTGAAACAATTGAAAATGTCATTTCTGGATGCAATAACCCTTTTGACTCTATTAGGGTCCTTTGTAAAAGAAAGTAGTAAAATACATTAACAAGAGATGTGCAGTGTGCATGGCAGCATGTTAATTAACTGGTACTGTAATTTGCAACTTCAACTCTGCCTAGGTGAATACACAAGATGCTATATTTGTAGAATGGCATAGTGCTAAATGTATATAAGAGAAAGAGAGTAAGTGATATTGGTTCACAACCATCACCCTACACACCAGACCTTCAACTCTTCACATCAAAACCACTACAAAGACTAATTTAAGGTTGCCAAAGGCTTGTCAGCAGTGATAGGAGTAACATTTAATAATGCGAAGGTCAACAAGGCAGAAATACAGGTCTGCAAAGGGAGGTGATGATTTGCAGGAGACAAAAGTGCAAAAAGAGAAGTGCTATGGGCACAGGAAATACAAACTACACATACAAATCTTACAAATACTGGCAGCGGTGCGTTTATTTTACCTAGTACCAGATCTCTACAATAAGAAAAAAAGGATATTGAATACATATGGAAACAAAAAAGTTTAAAGGACAATCTGAAAAAACATATAATGTCTTGAAGGAGTTTTAACTGATGAATAATTTAAGGTATTTGACAGTATAAAAATGCCTTGAAAGTCAAAACCAATCCACCAGAGCAAATTAATCATAAATCTGTAAAAGGACATTACATCAAATCATATAAAATAACATCACATAAATTGCTACAGTGTGTATAGTGGCTGAGAAAATGTTTGGTTAGAAAAATAGTCTTTTGACATCTATGCTTTCTGGGTAAGAGGTGGAAGTTAAGTGTATGTTTATTTCAGAAAATGGAAATCTGGAAGCTCTCCAAATTACACATGGATCTTAGAGAGCACAGATTTATGTTTTCAAAAGATAAAAAAGCTGGCACATTCAGATGCATTGCTTTAGCATACTTATAAGTTCGCTTAAGTCAAGTGGTGTGTGTGAAGAGTCCATTGATTTTTGTATTTTACTAAATTAAACCTCAACTGTCCTTTAAGTGTCCCATTCTGTTTTTTTGACAAGTTTTTAAAACAGTTCTACAAAGTTAAAGACAATCTGCTTGGATCCAAAAAAATCATTAATTTTACACATAAAAGGAGCTTCAGAAAGTTATTTTAAACAGGTGTTTTTTTCATTCTGGTCTTTCTTGTCTGTTGCTAAAGCTGCCTCTCGAAGGCATAGAGAACAGGGAACGGAACAGAGATCCAGATCTGTTGGGTTAGGTCATTTGTTCAAAACAGCCACAGATCTTTGTATAAAGAAGCACCTAGTGCTATTTCTGTATGAACCTTGAAGTAGTTGTTTGAGATAACTTTGTCAATGATTTTAAGGGTTCTGAAAGCCTGGAAAAAACCCACAAAGTCTGCTTTGCATATTATTCATCCAAACTGAAGATGAGATGAAAAGATGTCAGTCCTCAGTAGTGAATATTGTTGTCAAAACTCGAAGCTCTAAGAGAGCAGCTTTGATTTATAAAATTGATGAATTAGAAACAATTGTTTTACTTAGAAATAAGAGGTGAAAAAAGAAACCACAAAGTGAGAAATGGTTTTGTTCACTACAGCTAATATAACTCCCTAGCCATTAGCTTAGGGTTTACACAGCAGGATGGGGAGTTGCAAGTCTTATTTTAAAGTAGGTAGGTGAAGAAAATGTACAGTATCACCCAAGTTTATTTTGTTGTATGATTACCATCAGTAAGTCAAGCTCTGTGAAAGAGATTATGAAAAAAGTTTCATTAAAATAGATTTTTTCTCCTAAAATGTAAGTTACAAAGTGTGATATTTCACACATTTTATGTGCATTAATGACACAAAAGCTAAAATTATGCATAGTAATATATAGTGTCTTACGTAGCAGGACTGACTGTGGTATTTTATTAAACATAACCCCAAAGCATTAGAACTCTTTACAAAGAGATTACAAAGGGAAAAGATTTATACTGTAATTCAGATATATTCACTGCACTGCAATTACACTTTATGCAGACCTTAAAATGAATGCACAATATGGGGCACATTTAAATGTACTGCATATTAAATGTTATTAATACATACAAGGAATATTACTAAACCCTTCTTATAGTAAGTTAGCATATTATAATAACATAATTTCCATGTAAGACCATTATTTGTTACTGTGTAAATAAATTTGAATCACAGGTTATTACACCTGTAACATGTAGTGTATCAATACAAAGAGAAAAAAACTACATGACAAATCTAGTCTTCTTCTAAATCTGTAAGACTTTCATTTCACTGCAGCATTAAAAAAAATCAAAATAAGATGTTTGGAGGCTCGTTTTCATAACTCAATAAGCCAATGTTTCAAACAATGCTATTGTTTTATCATTATAGTTGTAACAGCAATTAATAATGTCCTAGAGTGCTAAAGTCGCAAGACATAAGTGCATATATGTTCATTCAAAACAGTGTTATACTGTATAAACAGTTTACTCTGAACCTAACCCCCCCCAAAAAAAATCTAGGTCGCTTATGGGTAAAAGAAAACACAAGTGGTAATGGCAGATAAGCACTGGTGAATTTATTGGTAGTCAGGGTTATATGTGGCTGTCATTCAGCTTGTAATTGCAGCTAGCAAATACCTGCTGTCATATTCCACCAATATAATAGTGCAGTCAATCACACTGGAGACATTTTAAGCATAGTAGAGAACTCTGATGCCTGTTCAAGAGTACAAAAGGAACTCACAGAGAGCCTTCTGAGTGCAGGTTGGGAGGTTACAGCAATGACAAAGACCCACAAAAAAACTCAATCCAAAATTCCATTTACAAAATGGAAGCAATAAACTAGTTACAGTTTGCATGGTGCAGCAAGCCTGCTTTTTATGCCCTTATCCACTGGCCTGAGCTTTGGCCAATATTAATCCATAGCTTTAATTACTAACACAGACACCGTAATGGAGAAAAGGGGGCAGCCAAGCTAAAGATTCAATAAAGCACTGGCAGTGACTCTCTGAAGACCTGTCTAGTTAAGTCCCTGCTGAACTAGCAGAGTTTGTGCACATGAAAAGTGACTGCTGGTCTGAGCAAGTCACACTCTTTAGACGAGAAGAAGACAGGTTCGTTCCTGATGTAGCACTAGTCCTGAATTCACTCGCTGATCAGGCGAGCATTCACGGTGGGCTACCGGCAGTTCATGAAGCTTGCTGCTGGGCTAAACTCGGGCGGATCCTTTGGTTACACGTGGGCGACCTCCGGTCTCAACTCTTAGAGCAAAGTAAAGTCCTGGCACTCTGACACACTGGCTGCCATGCGATTGTCTGAGATGAGTCTGAGAATGTCTTGGAGGGGCACCATTTGGGCCCTGTGCTGCCTCTTTTATCTGGAGGAACTATGGTCGTTCATTGGTTGAAAGTTTTGTGGGCATTCGAGACCCACGTGGGGTTACCCCGCTCTACCAGTTTCAGATTGGCTGATTAAGGTGGCGGATGAGTAGCAATGCTCTCTGACCTTAGGGTTATAAATACCTTGGGATATGTCTCTCCCTTGGAATCTCCCAGACAGAAAGGCGCCAGAGATGACCATTCATTAGGGTGGCTGGAGAATCTCAGCCCTGGGAGTTGTTCCTTATCAGGAAACTCTATCAGACAGAAAAGCACCTTCAATCTGAACCATATGGAATGGCCTCTCTGTGTCCAGCAACACTGAGATGACGGAGAGAGAGACTGGCAAGGGAACAGCAAACTTAATTCCTGTATTATTAATATGCCTTGCCTCTACAATGAACTGCCTGCCCATTGTCTAGGAAATGAACCGCAGCCTGACTAGGGAGTTATGTCAGGAGGCCTTACAGTATATGTACTAGTCTTAAAGAAACCAGAAGAGACAGTAACAGGCCAAAAAGTAAAATGGCAAAGGGCTATACTTTCACTGCTACATTAATATCACAACTTTTCAATATGCATGCCTGTTATGTTTATTTTACAGCCTTTTGTTTTCCTTCTAATACTGTTGATATATCATACTGTATTCCCTATTATAGCATTCTCTTTGATATTGTAAAGTAATATACTGTGAATATGTTCATTGTGAAATAACATGCATGTTTTCCATTTTATATATACTGATGCGTAATTGAAAGTAAAACAGATTTGTAAATTGTTCATTTTTTATTGATCCTTGGGATAACAAAATGTGAAGATCACGTAAGGGATTTCATAAAAAATCTCCAGTTCTCATTGTTTGCTATTTGATTTGAGATACATTTCCAAAATAAATTTAATCTTAGTCTGGATAAACACCATTTCAAACTAAAGTCAATAAATGCACAATGTAACATAATGAAAGGTAATATCATGCATCGCTCGAGTAATGATGATCTCTTGCTTGGTGATGGTATGGTCTGTGAGAAAAGATGTCCAAAGAAAAAAGTGTTCCACTTCCACAATGAGCACACTAATCCAGAAAAAAATAGGTCTGCTTGGAACACGTCAAGTGCTGGAAGGCAGAGGGTGACCACACCAATTCAGGAATGTCTCATTTGTCTGATCCATTTTCATACTGTAGGAACTACAGGATGAGAGATTTCACAAAGAAGTAACCAGTGAAGCAGGAGAATGACTGTACTATCAATCTGAATTAAAATCAACTGCATGGTTGGATGCTGCTTGTGGGTAACATTTTGACAGTTGAGAAATGAAATCATTGGCTTATCTGTACCAGAAATCTAATGTGGCAGCAGAGAGAGTAGTGGAGTGTTTTATTCACTGACAAATGCCATTTTGCCCTTGACTGACCTGATAGAATACAATGAACATGGCGACTTTGTAGTGACAGTTATGCTGACTGTTGTGTTGGCCAAGTCAAGTTGTAGGGTGGTGGAATCGTGGTGATGTGGGGAGAAATGTACTTTTTGACTTCCTGGTCTGACATTACAAAATTCTATTACCAGTCCAGTAATAGTGCAATTTTGAACTCCAGCTGACAAAGGAAAACTTGTTTCTAAGGGGGGACCTGGAAAATAGCCGAGTTAACCTTCACAAACTGGACAGCATTCTAGTGAAGAACCACAGCAGCTATCACATTATTGTGAGGAGCCTGAAGAAGTTGAAAGAAGCAAAATGTGACTAGTAAAACCATTTATAGAAGATTTTTTTATCACTGAAAAGGAACTGAGATTATGACTGAGATATAATGATTTAAAAAGGAAACCTTTGATGCAGTTATACATTTTGGAGATTTGTATGTAAAAATGCTTATTTATGTTAATTTGTTTATGTAGTGTGTCTTATGAAACACATTTTATACCTGGTTGATCATGGCAACCAGGAATGGCACTAATTCAATATAATGTTTTCAAATGTATTTTATTGCAAAGCTAAAACTATACAAAGAGAAACAAATATAGCAAATTTGATATAATGTTATTATTGTTTCATTTACTTTTTTATTTTAAAGATTTGTTCTTGGTTTGTAGAAAGTTCAAAACTTCTGTTAGCACTCTAAAGGCACTTGCAGCAAAAAATATTTTGTATTTTTTAATATTATGTTTCAGAATCTGTATAACAGGCAGCATATTTCTTTGCGCAGAGCCTGCTTTTTGACAGTGTGTCCTGTTTAAGTAAACCAAAGTTGTTTTAATTCAATTCAAACAGCACATGGACTGAAATTATTGTTTAATGTTATACTCTACTTGCAGCAAGGTTTGTCTTATATTACTGATACATTGATCAAGTCCTTGTTCTAAGATTTTTTTTGTTTCTGCAACTCAATCCAGAAGTGCCAGTTTTTCAGCACGACAGTTGAAGATGCCAGTAAAACAGAAGGTTAAATGTACCTCAAATATCTAAATATATAAAAAGACACAGATATACCTTAGAATGTGGTGTTTGAGTTAAGGTTAAGAGCTGCTATTGTCAATATTTTATTGTGGTTATATTAACTATACATTCTCTTTTCTTTCTTTTTTACCCAATCACAACTCAAGAGGAAAGCTACAAATATTATGCATTCTCATACCACCCTTTTGCATGTAAAACATTATATATGAATTTGGATACAACCAGAGATTCCATCTTTTGTTATGACAAAAAAACATTTCAAGATTCTTACAATGTAAAATAAGCACAATTTTAATGGAGAAAAATACAAATTCCTTGCTTTTGTGGAACACTTTTAATCCCAATGGATCTCAAAGCACATACTGTATAGGAGGATATTCATTTCTTCCATAACTTCCAGTGTTGTGTTGTTCCAGTGTTGTGAAGCACAACACTCCCTTGGGAGAAGATTGGCAGCAATCGGGAGGAAAAGTGAGAAATGGCTGTACCAACTGCATTAAAGGGAAAATTTCGGGAAACTAGATTGTACAAGCCTTGACACATCAACTTTTAAAAAGCACCACAGAATTTGTAATGACAAACTCTTAATCTAATGACTCATTCAAATGACGGTATCTCCTACAGTGCTGTCCACCTGGTCGCCATACATTTTTTGGAAATTCTGGTCCAGAGGAAAGATCCCAACCTACTTATCAACAAACACCAATCTCAACAGCAAAAGCAGCCTGGTTTTCCTTTGGGATTTCTTATCCAAGACCTCACCATGACCAGCCTTGCATACCTATTGAGATCTGGCAAGATAAGGCTGCGGTCTAGATTATTATTCAGGTGTTTCCTGTAGCTGCTAGAATGTAATAATAAATCAACTAATATATTACAAATGTATTCCATATCTGACAACAACCCCAAGGAGATACAAATAAGAACAAAATTAATAGGTTACCCATGTTGCCTCATAATCCCAGAACAGTTTGACACAGGTCAGGGATTTGAACTTGCATTTACACTACAGATGAGTTGACTTCAACGAGCATTGTAAACTATGTAAATTGCTGCTGCCAACCCATTTTAATAATGTGTTTGTTTTTCACTCCTCATCTGTGCCCACCTGTGTGCACCCAATCAGTTAACCACTTCCACCAGAGAGGTTACCTCTCTGTGTTCTTGTTTATTTAAACAAAACGGTGATAAACTCACCGGCATAGCATTCTGTGTGAATGAAGGGAAGTCAGATTTCGATTTTTATATTGTTTGTTTTTATCTCATTACTTTTTTCATTCCAATATTTGTCTCACGTTTGTCAGATTTAGCTTACATCAAGCGCTTTTAACATCACCGTAAAAACCCAGTTAGGGGATTGTAGGAATTATGAGTGGATCATTACCCATGGAAGAATATGTACTTTGTGTTTCTGTTTACATAAAGGAAAAACATATGAACCTTGTTTTCTTTTAAATAAGCATTTTGTTATACATGCTTTCATAAAATATACCTGAAATACCAACATACTATTGCTAGGACCAACTATAGTTTTTAGAAACCTATCTTATTTTAAGAAAGGTGGCATGTTTCATATAAGCACTGAACCATAAACCAGCTTGATTCTTATTGTACAAAACTATTACTTTCCTTGGTAGTACCACGTTTAGACGTCAGCTGCAACAAAATGTAGTAATGCAAAATTGACAAGGCTAAAGTAGATATTTTTTAGATCTTTACAGTGTGTACTTAAAATGCATCACTCTAGGTCAATTTGCAAACCTCTAATGTTGTGTAAAACACATTGTGCCTTCATTTGGAAAAACATGCTTAAGCACAAGTCTCAGCTGCTACAGTACAGTACATAAAACCTTCTAAACAAAGACTCTTTTGTCTCACTATTCATGAAGCAATAGGAAATCATAACTATTGGACTTGGAGAACTTCTCACAGAGGGTGAGATAAGGTAAGTGTATATGTTCTATAAAGAAGAACACCACAAAATGCCTTTCGTGAGGAATTCAGACATTTACTACCACAAAACCAGTTGAAAAAAATGATCCTATTTATGTGTTTTTGGACATCTTTTAAAATCCAGTTGCATAATCTGCCATCTGGGGCACAGAGATTGTTTAGTGTTTTACCACCTGAGAATAAGCAGATTGAATGTAGAAGATACCATCGTTTTTTTCTTTCATTTTCCAAATTAAGAATACTACATTAAAACTACAAGTCATTTTAGCACTTTTTTTAACCAAAGCAAAATTTCTTTCCTTGAGTTTTATATTAAATTTTAACTTGTTTTATAGTATTGAAGTACACTATCTGTCTGAATGCAGTGGTAGTTTTTTTTCTTAAGTAGGATTAATGAAAAGTGTTTATTTATTTCTAGGATGGACATTTAAATGCAGGTGCTTTTATGTGCACATATGGAGAGGATAGACCGTGCAAAATATTCTGTTGCTTAGCATTTCAGTCATCCAGGCTTGTGAGCTCACAAAACAGCAAGGACAGCCGTTAGTGCAGGTGATCTTTGTCAGAATGGTTTGTGAAAAGTAAAACTGACAGATGGCATATATGTGCCATACTCTAAATGTCATTGTAGGAAATGCAAACTAGTTTCCAAGTCAAGGACAATGGTTAAAAAAGTTTGTAATATGCTTTTATTTGTAGCTGCACATTTAGAGAATAAAATAAAACTACACATACAGCTCCCTAGAGTCGTTCTTTACATAAATGTTTGATAAAGGAAACTGTGGCTATTGGATTTCTTAGTTAGATACAGTAAGATCTTGGGCACACCAACAGCATCTTTAGTTTATTTTCTAAAAATGGTGCATCCACATATTGCATGGCGCCATAAGCCAATAACAGTAATGGATAATTATTGATTAGACAACTATTTATTTTATTTCTTCCACTGGCCCTTTCATTGTATGGTATAATGTGTTAATACAAAAATATTCACAGCTACTAAATCTTGTGAGGATAATCAGTAATATGAGAAAGGTATTTTTTCTCTCTTGTTTTGTCTGATGTCAAATATCCTATGTAGTGGAAAGATTGAAAAACAAGGTAATTGTACTGTATTTCCCTTTTACCATTATATGAAATAAAACAAAAAAGCATAAACAAGATTAGAAAAGCTTTTCAGTTATAATTCTGGTCTATTCAATGTTCTTTTTCAAAAAGGACTTGTCAGTCATTCCTTTTATAGCATCTGAGTTAAAATCACTCTTGAAGCTGTTAATATCATAATGGCTGTGACAAAGGTGTGTTATGGACACTTGAGAATATAACACCTCCAAGAATATCACTTCCCCCAACCTGTGTTATGAAACATGCAAATGTATCAAGATGCCTCATCCTGCCTCTGATGCATAAAGCACATGCATAAATACAAAGGATACAAAGTCTGCTACCACCCCCATTGAATCCAGTCTCACTCTATTTATAGTCAAAACAGGGAGGTTTCAGTCAGCTACCCTTTTGAACTTAAATATTTCCCTAGGTTTCCAACTCTAACTTGAGTGTCATGCTGCTTTTCAGCATTCTAGTCATGGTACAAGAAAGTGCAGATTGTCAATTTTATTTATAAGTCTGTGAGCATCTGTTTTTCATACTCAAGGCAACATATCTCATATTTGATGTAGATATTGAAGAGTAAGAAACACCACCAAGAAACCTTATGACAGAAAAAAAAAGTATATGAAAATTATACAGTACATGAAGTGCTAAAAGTTACAGAATTTTACAAGGGGAAAAGGGCATTGATAGTTTGTACAAAACTTTTTTGTGTAAATTTCAATTAAATGTATTATATGAATTATTTTTTATATATACTGTTAAAAATGGGGGATTATGAAAATACTGAAAATCTGGAATTGGCTGAGTCAATAAGTAAAATAACTATTCATAACCCCCAACTTCTAAGTGATTTTTCCAGAACATACTTGAGGGGTTAGTATTATTAAAGGTGCATTAATTCTTTGTTCTCTGGCACAGCTTTGGTAAAAAGAGTTATAATCCAGGCACACTTGGTTAAACAAATATTTATAACTATGACTAGACACAAACTACACTAAACACAACAAATCATACAGCATACAAGTTACTCTATGTACAGTATTTACAGACAAGGTGTTTCAGAGGCCTAACGTTCTAATCATCCAGAAAACCTCCCAGACTTCTACAAAGTACAAAACTCACACATAATGTCTACAGAGGCCAAATAATAGATAAGCTGCATTCTAAATAAATGCTATACAACCTGCAGTTAAATCTCTCTATATATATACCCCGGAAGCCACAAAATAAATGGGAGTGTATCTGCCTATTCTATAAATGCACCCTAAGCAGGAAAGAGGTTCCGAATCAAGGTATCTTTTGCCCAGGAAACCCAAGTTCCCTAAAAACACAGAATAGCAAGCTCCCTCTAACAAGGTTCAAATACTTAACTCCAGTCAGGTTTTGAGTGGATGATCACGAAATTGGGGATTTCGCCTGGCGCAAGCTTTAAGTTATAACACCTCTTTCTTCTCTCTCCATGTTGTTCCTCTCTCTTCGCTTTGTGTTCTTAATGTGATCTTCTATGACCTGTTTCTGTACTGCTCATTGACAATCATTAACCCACAAGGTATACCAAGGTAAACTTAACAATTGTTTTTTCTCAAGGGACTCTCCATATCTCAGCAAACATCCTCTCTGCTTTGGAGCTAGATGTACCAGGTATCACAAACTTGATCTAAACTTTAAGAGACACTTAGTCACCTTAAGATGTAACAATACTAAGGTACTTTATATAATATGAATTATTTTCACACTGAATTACTTTTTACATTAAATAACATTGTTCTTTTTACAGTTTGGCAGCCACCATGACTACTCAGTTAATACAGATGGTATATTGTATCACTAGCTTAATTCTGATTGACTGGTATGTGCCATTAATGCATGCTTTCTTCTCATTAAGTGGACAATTAATTAGCTTCTTACATCACAGTTCCCAGGCCTTAAATGACTATCAATACAGTTTAGTTTAAGTTTTTTTTGCATGTGTGCCCCACTGCATGTTGTAAGTTGTCCATTTGTATATCACTTATAAAAATATATACTGTATACAGTATATTGAAATAAATAAAACTATTTCCCCCTTCCCAACATGTCTGTTTTGCATCTGTATATGTTTGTAAAGAAAGCACTGGTCTGATGACCATGTTCCCTATTATCTGGCCCTTTTCTAGACCACACAGGAGCCAGCCTGTCCTGTAGATTGAAGTCTATGTGGACTAAGACGAGGTATAGCCTGACTATAAGCCTCTTTGTACAACCTGAAAGCTTAGAACGCCTTCCTTTAGATTTTTAACACCTTCTTCTAAAGAGCCAGGGAGAGTTTAGAAAGAAATGGCAGTCTGTCGTTCATCCTAGTGTCTGTGTGGTTTGCAGTCTCAAGTGTCCAGGAAGATTACTAGCCGGGAACATGTGATCTATTGTTCTAGTGACATTCTGAAGACTATGTGTCCTCCTGTGTCTTTTCCGGTAGTCCATATGGGACTAGGCTGTCAATTTCCATGGGGCATTAAAAGCAAAATGGTAATGTAAGATCTGCACACTAAAATTCTCTGCACCATTGTTTTGAACTTAGCTGAAGAACCAGGTTATTTTAGCTCTGATGTCACACATTATCTACTATTCTCTAGTGAATGGTTCTTTTATGGAAAACTCTAACAAATTTATAATAATGCTGTTTGCATGCATTGTTTGTGCTCATCTCTTGCTCAGTAGTGAGCTTAATGTGATATTTCTCATACATGCACAAGACAATGAAGCCAAAAGCTCACAAACATATAATTAGAAGAAAATGACAGTCCTTTATTTTAATACAAGGTTTAATTGACTGACCAGTCATTTGTTTAAGGGTGTTTGGGACAAATGCTCTTCTTCAGCTATTTTTCTACTATAGAGGAGTGGAAATGTAAACTGCAGGTTCAGCAATTGAAGGTGTCATAGGCTAAATTCATAACAGTCTTAAATAAATGTATATAGTGTAGATGTAGTTATAGGTGGTAACTGTAACATTATATGTTAGAATATGATTTTATTATATAAAAAGCCATGGAATACAAGATGAAGAAGAACTCAGGTCATTCACCAAGTTGAAAGTGCAGCTATGATCTTTAAAGGACAAGAATAATGTGAAGCACAACAACCAAATATACTGGACATATGAGAACATAAAATGTAAACATTTTTTTTTTCTTTTTTTGTGAAACCATCCTTATAGAATCCAGCTTTTTATTTCTAAAGCTTCAACCATTCCATTACTAACTCAAACTCTCATCAGGACAAGACATTATTTATCTAATTAATATGTTGTCTTTTATCTAGAGAAATATCATTTTGTGTTGATTTGTAAATATAAAGTCAGTCAAATGTGTAATAAATGTTTTGAGAGCATTTCTTCTTTCTCACATGCATCAAAGACCCTTTCTTTTTACAATGGTTTGTGGACATGACTTTTATGTCTAGAGGGAGCTACTGCCCATATAAACACATTCAGCTGCAACCTGATGTACCAAATGAACAGCTGCTGTTCACTTGCTGCCCAGAGGGCCTGAAACTAAACTGGCGTGCCCACAAAGCCCAAGTGCTTAGAATCTGAAATCAGATATGTTGATGTTTCATGCATTCTGCTTAAAAGACACACACAAATGTATCTGAACTATTTAGAGGGCACTGCATAAACAATGGGTTTGCCCTTAAACACATAACATGCCTTCCTCATTACTCGTCCACTGGGTAATGTACAGACAACAGCCACCTGCATTTCACTTACATTATTCTCTAATAAGCTCACTCTTCTGAAACGGATGGATTTTATAACTTGCATTTCAATTCCTGGGGGACTGACACACACAGATTTTGTGACCTGTTTTGCAAAATCCCTCACCTTGAACTCCTCCTGAACCAGACACTGCAACATGAGCGAGCAAGATTAAGGCTGTGGTTCAGCTGAAATATAACACTTTCACCAATTGTATCCGGACTATTTGCAAGATCTTTGACTCAAAGATCTCTGCATACATTAAACAGTTTATTTGGAATTCAGTAAGCATAGTATAAAGTGTCACTCAGCCCATGCCCAAGTCCACATTTTAATTTTAGTTCCTGAAAAGAAGAATTGAGGTTCTTGGCACTTGTGTCAAATGTTCATGCTTACAAAGGGTTACAGAAGTACCCTCAATTCCTAGTAGCATCTGCCAATCCCTTTGCCTAAACATGTTTTGAAAAACTGTACAAATGAAGCTCCAAAACACTATGACAAATGTGTTACATTCTATTTTCTAAAAAAATTGCTTGGAAACCTCCTGTTGACCAAGTTTATATTCTCTATATTGCTTATACCGGTGGTTCTCAAACTTTTTGGACCAAGTACCACCTCTAATCCAACCAAAGCATCCAAGTACCACCTACAAGTCATCATCTCATAGGAACCCCAGAAATTCTCAATGACCAACATGAGCGCGTGTGCACACACACTCACACATACATACATATAATAAATATTATAATAATAAACTTTATTTGATATAACGCCTTTAAAGGTGGCTTCTCAAATTGTTTTGCAGAAAAAAAAAACATTGACAACAACTAATAAAAAAGCACCATTTCAGTGAGAGGGGTGAGCCTCTTAAGTTGAGCAAAGCAGATGTGAATTAATTTTTCGAGCCTTGATACAATTCACAACCGAGTCTAACAGATATTAAATCGTCAGGCATTTTCTTGACGGCAAAGTTCTCGCGGTGGATGTTGAAATGCGTACATTAATTTCTGGAGCAACCTCTCTATTACGTGCAACTACACCGTTATGTCGGCTTGTCATTGCTCTAGCACCGTCTGTACAAACTCAGACGCATTTTATCCAGTCGAGGCCATTCTCTTCGATAAATTCATTCAGAAGCTGAAATATGTGCTCTCCTGTAGTTCCTGTTGGTAGCGGTTTACAGAACAAAAAGTCTTCATGGGACATGCCCTCAAACTCATATCTAACATAAACGAGCAAATTGGCCAAATCGACTACAGACTCATCTAATTGCAGTGAAAAACATCTGCTCATCTTAACGCGCTCTATCAGTGTACTTTTGATATAATCCTTCATTTCAATAATTCTATGAATGACTGTGTCTTTCAGGGGGAGGGGGGCAGCAGGTCGAACTGTTTAGCAGCTTTTTCTCTACACATAATACGTGTCAGCTCTTTTGCCAACGGTAAATAAGGTTCTTCAAAAATAGTGTAGCTTACCTGCTTTAGCGATACGCAAGCTTGCATTTTTCCGCATTTCCGTTTTTATTTCCGTATTTATTTAAAGTTTTTATTTCATGCGCATGGGAGCGAAACACAGAGATGCTCGGTATATTTTTCTCAAATTAGAACAGTTCTTAAATATTTTTCTGTTATCACGCTTTCGTGTGCTCACAAGATTACCTGCGTTCGTAGCACATATTTCTATGCATTCCTGTGTTTAAAACGTTGGCATAGTTCCAAAATCATGCACATTCTCCTTTCTCCCTATTTGCTGGAGATACAGTAGGTTTTTTAAAATACAATTGGTCACTTGCATCTGTAGCACGCATTCCTATAGAGTGGTAGAGAATTACAGAGTATCTCTTGTGTCCACTGAAGTATTAGCGCGAACTGTATCATAATACGTAGGCTGCGTATTCGACATGTATTAAAATACAAAATATGAAAACCCGTCCCGATTTTTCAGTGCACACGACACAGTTCCAGGGTCATTTGGCGTACCACTTGGCGACACTCCACGTACCACTGCCGGTACGCGTACCACAGTTTGAGAACCACTGGCTTATACAATAAGAAAATAAAACTGTTCCCTCTCTGAAAAAAAAAATCCATTGCCCAGCATTTTGATAAGTAGTGCTCTGTTTTCAGCTGTGTTGTTCAGGTGTTGACAGCTGCTGAAACCACAAATATTTTATGTAGTCTCACTTTGTGGGCAAATACGTCTAACTACAATGCTCTTAAAAATCCAAACCAAAAGCATTATATTCAAAATGAAGTGAAATCATAGTAGGTAACTGAACTTTACAGAAATGAACAGGATGTGACATTAACAAGTCAATATCAAGATTAAGATTTCATAGCCATACACATGATGCTTGACGTAGTGTTGCACAAAGTGCACATGAAATAGTAAGTTGAGATGAGCACTTAAATTGACATATTAACTAAAAGGTATCTTCACAATAACTGTAAAACACTGTAGAGAATAATAAAATATGTCACTCATTAGTGTCAATTTAGAATTTCCAATGTTCATGTTTTGTTAAACAAGGAGATCTGCTTATATGTGCACAAATTACTGAAATATAGAATTCAGTTCACCATTTCGGTCATTAGTTGTAATGATGATTGTGGCCTTTACAATAGTCATAATAACAAACAATATAAACAATAATAGATTAAATACACTAGATTAGCATAGGGAATTATCCTTAAATATTTAAAGTTCATAGAAGTCCAAAACATAGTCAGCAAGTCCTTACATTAACTCACTTTCTCAAAGTACCTGTATATTCAAATTCTGTACAATCTGATTGTCATGTGAAATTAATAACAACAACACTAATAATTAGTCTTTTATGGATCTTCACAGGTAAACTCAGAGGATTTCACTTCAGTGTCAATAGTTTTGTGCAGAAAAATGTTTCCTAATTTATATAGTGAAATAATCAAATTTGCTGTTGATAACAAAATGGAGGATAAGAAAACACTGTAGAAGCAGAAAATTAAAGAAAGATTAAAGATAGATAAACTACGGGTCTGTGCAATACCCTGTCAGATTATATTTATGGTAGACTAGTTCACAGTGCTGAATGCAGGTAGTTAAAACAAATACAAATGTGAAATGTTAATACATGTGTTAATGTTAATACAGTACCAGTCAAAAGTTTGAGTACAATTCCTTGAAACCAGGTTTTTCATGATTATCTATGCTTAAAGCTGTATAAACTTGTCTATAAACACTTCATATTTAGTTCCATGATGTGTACTTATAATCTTAAGTGAACTACAATGCAAATGTGTTTTATTTTCAATAAAGCAAGCAGATTTTAGTCTGAAGACCAGCTTAGTTAAAAGTCAGAAATATGTATAATATGGTGTTAGAACACTAAAATAAGTAACTAGCATGTTACCTCAATTTTCTTTTGTCACCAATTAGTGAACAGGTTAGAATCCATGATAACTATAAATAGAAGGAGCATGGGAAAAAGTTTGTAATTCCTGAATGAACATGGCAACATTTGCTCAGTTAAGCAAGGAAAAAAGACAGTCTATAATTACTTTAAGAAATGAAGGTCAATCTTTAAGACACATTGCAAGGACTTTGCAAGTGTCAGTAATGCCTGTGGCCAAGACTATCAAATGATATGAAGAAAGTGGCACTCATGAGGAGCAAAAAGGGTCAGGCAGGCCAAAGGTGACCTCAAATAGAAGTACAGATATTTCAACATCAACTGTTCAGAGGAGGTTGTGTGAAGCTGGCCTACGAGGAAGAATTGCTGCAAAGAAACCATTGTTAAAAGTGCAGAATAAGAAGAAGAGACATTCCTGGGCCAAAAAACATAGAAAACCTCTGATGCTAGCTTCACACAACCTATTGTGTGGTTTTCTTGAAAATCAAGAAAAAGAGTAATTTGTTCACGGAAAGAGTTGTGAGAGTACGGAACAAGCCGCACATCTCTGTTGTTGAAGCTGATACCCTATCTTCTTTCAAGAAATGGAAAGAATCATTAGATCAACTAGCTTTAAACTACCACGTGGTTTACACAAGCTTTGTAATGTTCTTTATGTATATTAAAGTGTAAATCTCAAAATTTACTAATCCTTTATCTTAACCCTTCTGCTTTACTTGATCATTTTACTGTGAAGCTGCCACACATTAAATATTCTTCCTTGTCAGTAATTTGCTTCTCAGTAATTTTCACTTCCACATATCACATTAATGAGTCAATGGATGGGATTAATTTCATGACTCAAATTCACACTGTTACTGTACTGAATTCTGAAGTACTGAAAATGTCAAGACCTTCTCATTTGTCTGTCTTTTCCCTTGAACAAGTATCATGTGATGAATCTACATACACTGGTATACAAAAGAAATGTAACATTCAAGTCTAAAGGATTAATAAAATATTTAAATACAGATAAAAAGGAAAATCAGAAAAAATGAAAATAAATTGTAGATCAAAGTGTTGTGTCATAAAAAGTTTTCAGTATGAATAAACTGTTAAAGTTAAAACATTTCAAAGTTATTATCATCTATGATCTTCCAGACCATTGACAAGTCCTGGCAGTGGCGATGCTTAGACCTGATCAGCCCCTGGGTAGACTGTTGTGGCATGTTCCTGATACTTCCACAGCCACTCTTCGTTCACAATTACAATCAGCTAGTTGAGGCTGGCAAATCTCATGTTGGTAGAATTGGTGAGTTAGACTTACAGTAGAAAAGCGGTCCATGAAAAGACCTTGATTTTCTTAAAGTTGTTCCATAGTAATCCTAGCATTGTAATGTAATGTTACATTACCTTGAAGGAATGTACAAACTGTTGGCTCAAGGTACCTTCATTGTGCAACAAGGGTCTTCTGTTAAAGGGTACTCCACAAATTGGCTTATACCAATAAGCATCACTATCTCCATAAATTGTCTTCTGTCAGGTCTTTAAAGGGTAAAACTGTACTTGTCAGTAAGTGACACACCTCACCATTCTCTGCCACAGCCTCAGATGGTCTCTGAATCACAGGAGATAGAGATATTAGTTTCTCAGTTGTCAAGTATGTCATCCCTCAGGAACCTCAGAGCATGCAGATCATTTTCAAGCAGACATCGGAGTATAGACATTCTCCAATGCTGTACTAATGAGTCCCAATAATGGCTGGTAACATTATACTGTATATATACAGAAAAAGTCTATTTAGACCTTTTCACTTCCTAGTATTGTGTAATGTCAAGAGCTAATTAATAAATAAAAACGATGTGTATCTAGAGAATATAGGAGAACAATTAAACTGATTTAATTAATCTGATTGCCACTAGCAATATTTCACATTGTGGGGTAATTTATACTTACAGGGCATATTAGGTGAATCCTGAAATTAAAAACAAATGTTTTATGTAAACCAAATGTAGTACAGTAGATGTGACTACGTCACATTGATGTTCATGAAAAGAATCTGATGGCTATACCATGGGAACATTTTCTCCATTTAGAGATTGTAACATGAGTACATGATGAACACTGATATGTTTAATGTTGAGTGGAATTTCTTTGGTGAAGTTTTAATTATGATGCAGTCTGGACAATTCTTAAAAGTACCTGTTTCCTAAGAATAATATCATTTTCCTTCAGTTATTGGTTCTTGAGTGTCTTACAGAACTTCGTAGAGCAGATATACGTTTATTAGAACATGCTACTCTTTATAGGTTTCAGTTACTAGGTAAGCAAATGATTATTGAGGAGTCCACATACTTTTTGCTATTAATGTGTCCATTTATGCTTATTTCAAATTTAAAATGTATGATGGAACATTTTTTTTTTCCATTAACTACAATCATTCCTGCATATCATTAACAAAGCCATTTGGAAAGAGAAGGAAAAACAAGGATATATTTAGCTAAATCAGCTACATTGTTATTTCTAAACAAGAAAAACTGTTTTGCATTTCTCATTTTACTGAGTGTAAACTCAAAGAATAATAAACATTTGCCTGTTGTCATTTCCAAGGCTTAGCCAGGAGACAGCATTCATAAAGCAAAGAACAGCCAGCGGATAGAATACAATGAGATGGCACAATAGCTTGGTCCTGTCTTGCACTTCTCTAAACCATTTCAGAAATAAATTGGACTCCATTGCTACAGAGAGACATTGCAAGCATCACAAATCCAATTTTAGCTTTACCTTTCTTTGATTTGTGTCAGTTGGCTGCAGATTGTATTTCCTTGAACAAAATAGCTGTGACTTGGTTGGATATGTTTGCTCAGCGATGCTTCAACAGCATTTACTGCCTTCCCTGACGGTTGTTCTGCTGTAGCCCAGAGAAATGCTGTCAAACCGAACCCATTCTAATTGTAACCTGACAGGTTAGAGATTGTTGTACGTATGTCAAAAACACTATTTCAAACAAATTTTATTCTAAAACCATCCTTTGATTTGAAATGAAAAATATGCAGTACACTTACTGCATATCCATATACGGTAACAGTAACATACAGTATGTACCATATGTAGAAAAGTACTATATATACAGTGTATGGTCATGAAAAGTAAATGCAAGGGTAGAGGAGGTAATGTAAAATTGTATTCAAAATACCATTTGAAACACTTTTTGGTTTAAAAAAGTTCCACAGTCATAGGAATGCTGAAATTCATTTAAACTGTATTCTGTGAGAAAGGCTACCTTGTGTACCCAAGGATATAAACAAGCAAAATAGGAATTAGATTTGCTATGACAACAAATATGTGTACTGTATATCAGTAAGCACCAAATTTACATAGTAATATATGCAAGCACATTTAGTACTAATGTACATTCATCTTTGCAATATGTGTTCTATGCCTTTTTGAAACATAACTTATTTAAATAAATTAATTTCAATCAATTATGTCGGTAAATTAACTGTCCACCTTGTGATGTTGGTAAACTAGGGAAAAATGTTTCAGGTTGTGATGTTTAGCTGCTGAATGAAACACAGTTGAAAGTCTTAGAATACATGAGTTCTTTTCAAACAGAACAAAATTGTTTGGTTTTACTTTAAATCAAAAATCACAATGAAATAAGAAGCTCCCCACCTTAAAATAAACAATAAACAATCTTTTGGGAAATACAGTTTTCAAAAAAGATATCTGACCTGCACATACTTCATTTATCTTCTTCAGCCTGAGCGACAGTTACATTTCCCTCTGTATTGTGTTGCTATAGCGTTTTGGTCTTTCTGAAACTGGTGTCAAACTGACAGCACATTTCGGACTGTCTTTCCAACAGCAGATACAGGGTAATAAAGAAATATTGGAGTTACAGGCAACAGGCAAAAAATGAAACAACTCTTGCAATAATTCTTAAAAAACACTTGCTTCCAAATATGGAGTTGAATGTTTATTAAACTAAGACTAGAAAGACATTTTGACCATCTTAATCATTGAGTTACTTTGATTTATTGGTCTAAGGATCTTATCCAGCTATTTTGGTAAAAATGTGCTTCCTGATTTGAGTCTTAAAGGTCCTCAGGTCTTTATTTCACAAATGGCCATGTGAGTTCGTAGAACTCTAGGTTGTTTTTCTCCATACTTTTCCGGATTTTAAATACTTGTAGTCTCCATGGCTCAAAAATAAATTATTCAGTTCCTTTTATAAGACATTTATTTAAGGCCAGAAATTAATCTTCTTTCCCTTCTTTGAGCTAATGGTATAGCAGTGTATTGTGGCAACCAGAAATTTCTGACATATGCTTGGAGTGTAACCAACTGTGACAGAACACAGGGCAAGGTGAAAAAGGGGCTTTAATATTGCCCTGGAGTGTTGAATAGATTGGACCCTCTGTATCTCTTCTAACTGCAGCTCTAACAATTACCAGTTATTTTATTTATACCCATCCAATCTGGAACAGCTACATCTCAGTTCAGAAACCCTGCAACTGAACATGTAGGAATGAGGAAGTATATGCAGATTCCTTTGACCCATACACCTTTGAGCCTATGCAGCCCAGTCAGGTTTCCAATCTGAGGAGAGGCCCAATGGAGTGGAGGATAAGAAAGGCGGTTGACAGAACTGCATGCCTGCCAATTACCATATGTTACACACTCATAACAACTGAACTACTGACAGCTGTTTCTACATAGATACATAGAATGATATATTGTATATATACAATATACTGTATACACAGTATGTCCATCCATCCATTTTCTAACCAGTTTATCCAATTCTGGTTTGCGGAGGAGCTAGAGCCTATCTTGACAAGCAACGGGTGCAAGGTGGGATACACCTGGGATGGGATGACAGTCCATCGCAGGGCACACACAGACACAATCAGGCTCATACTTACACCAGATCAAATCTTCACAGAACCACTTGACACAGAGAAAACCCATGTGAACATCAGGTCAGCATACAAATCCCATGCAGATAGCAAATCAGGTCCAGAATTGAACCCAGTGCCCCAGCATTGCGAGGCTGCTATAATAACCACTGTACCACCCTTATAATATACATATACTGTACATAATGAATATACTGTATATATGTAACAGAAATTATTTTACAGAACTGACAGTAACAAGGTCAGAGAAAATAGATGTATGCCAAGACAACTTGCATCTGAAGACTGTACAACTAGGATGCTAAGACACAAAGAATTGTCATGAGCAAACTAGGTCACACATACTGTACCATAAAGAAGGAGGTGGTTCGTCCGTCTTAGATTTCTGCACCGGTGGTGTGCTAAGGCATGCTGACAAACTATTTTCATAATGCATTATTGTGTCTTTGACTGGCAGCAAACCTTAGTTTTCTTTTAGCAAAGATTTGCAAAGATATATGTCCTTGTCAATCTGGTTGCCCGTTGTGCAAATTTCTCATGGCAGTCACACTTCTTAGCAGAAGCTTCTCTGCCAAGTTTGTTAAATCGCGGCTAAGAGCCAACCCTCAAAACATGGCATCTTGGATAAGATAGAGTTCCCTGTAGAACTGGTCACATCTGAATACATAACCATGATGCTTTTTGCATCTTAATGCAATATATAAAGGAGGTTCAAGCAGGGTCAGTATGCCTGAGAGTAATCCCGGGGAGCACTGTGAGAAAATGAAAAGCACTTTTTAAAATACAACCAAACAACAAAAAAGGTAACTAAGGAACAGATATTGGAGTGAATTATGTAATTCTGACGTACATACTGTATTTGTCACTATGTCACAACATTTTTATCTGCTTTTTACAATGAGGGATATTAAACAGGAGAGTGAAAGTACAGAAAAAAGCATGGAGTGAAGTACCTAGCTATACAAAACAAAGATCCAGTAGATAAAATAGATTTGCACTTAAAGTGTCATACTGTAGCAATAATCACCTCCAGTTTAAATTGTGCTTTGAAATATTATTTGAGGGACAGAGCAGTTTTGTCACAAAATCTGGAATTTTAGATGACAAAGACTAAAATAACAAATAACAATAATACAATGTCCTGGTCTTGAGCTTCTGAACCTGAAATCAAAAACGTAAATTTAGCTTTAATTTGTCAATTTGAATAGCACAAAATAAATTTTCCAGAAATAGTATCAGGGCAATTAAAGAGATTGGACCAGCAGATCAGGAACCAGTAGAAGTGTTCTTTGAGATGAATGAATTACAGATATTCAATGACAATAGGTACTGTACTACACTAGGTGGAATGTCATTATTTTAAGTTGTATGTTGTGAATATAACAAATGTTGACTATTATTATGAAACTTGTAGACGGCTATATACTGTAGTGCAGTTGGCTGTATTATTATTCAAACTGGTGAAGGATGAACAGATATAACTCTTTGGTTTTAAGAAAGGCTCACTCAAAAAAGCATTAAACTGCAATCAGACTGTTTCATACAGAAGCATTTATTTTATGATTTGTGGTGACGAATTAAGCTGTCTCTTTCAGAATTGTATAACACCCTAAAATTACTGTACTACATTGCTTTCTTACAACTAATATATCACAGTTGATACTGAAATAATTCTACCAATAAATAGACAGTATAACACAGGAACCAATCCCTTTTGCTGTTTTAACTGCAATTACTACTAATTTATGTCTACATCACATCAGATAACTCAAGTGGCAGCCAATAAAACCAATTAAAGCACTGAACTCTCTTAGAGAATGGGGATTGTTGAATACCAGGATGATTCAGTTCAAAAGTAATATAATTAATTGATTACAAAAAATTTCATATGATTAGGGGCTACTTTTTGAACTCATGGACAGATCTACCTTTTTATTAGATTGATTGATTTAATACTGAAGAGTGTTTTAATGATTGGGATTTTTAATATTTGCAATGATGGTGCCTATTGCAAAACTGGAAACCGTGTACAGTACATAGCTGTTTTATTTCAATGACTGATGAGTGTCTTTAACAGCATATATTGATGTGTGTGCATGTGGTCATCGGGGGTAGAACAGTTCAGCAAGAGTAGACAGCAGAATTTATGAGGGGAGGTTGTGCCACAGGGATTTACATTCCATTAAACACATCTTTCCTGGAGGAAAAGACCTCAGCTCAGAGGGACCTGAAGGAACACTGGAAAAATTGGAACAAATGAGCTAAAGTTGCACTTGAAGACATTGTGTGATATGGGAAAACTGTGATCATTATATCAAATTTGGTCTTTGTTTGCTCATTTCTGGTTTGGTTACCCACCTGAAAAGGACAAAGAATACATGATAAAATGATAAATTGTAGGCACCGCATTATTAATTCACTGACAGGCTGTGCTCACTTTTTAAATAAATTACTAGGTTTATACTTCAATATTGCAGGGAAACAATTGCTAAAAGAAGCCTTATTTATTCAGCTGCTATTCTCAAATTTCTCAATGAAATGAAACAATCTCAACTATAGACATACTGTACACGAACAATGTGTTGATAAATCAGTCTTGAAATTATTTAATAAATTATCTAAGTGTTTTGCTTTTAGTTAATAGACTTAATAGACTTCATTTTCTTCCTTATTGCTTTGACACTAGACAGGATGAATATACTGCATAATTGAGTGTGAAGATCCATTGTGTAGGTTTAAGTGGCATAAGGAATAAAATAATATTCTCTTGGTTAGATGCTTCTGGATATTAGCCTGTCTTAGCAACTATTGGAAATAGGCAGATCTAATGAGAATGTTCTTTTTGCATAGCTTTTTTATTTTAACTTTTGTCCAAAAATTTAAAGGTTATGTGGGAAGGAGTACTCCAGACCAAGCAAAAAACTCATCTTATTAACTCCCTGAACAATGTACAGAATGATTTTGAAAGCTTTCTTTATATTGTTTGGCTTTCACAGCAGTGTAAAAAGCTAGTCAAAGATCAATTTCCTGCTACAATGGCACTCCTTGTGATCTTGTAAGATAAGGCTAGAGCCTAAGGAGTACTTTATAGGAAACAGAAAGTACATTTACTTATCTTTCCAAAGGAAATGGCAGCTGAGAAGCAAAGTGGTGAATAGAAATAAATATTTAAAAGCTTCCAGTTCACTGAACATTACTAGAAAATTGTAATTGCTATCCATCTCTTTCCACTTCTTATGTGGGGTGCACCCACATGCTTTTGGTTATTATGCGATAGGAAATGTCCTTGTATTTGTATATACAGTACTGTAGCTACTATCTCAGTATCATAAACAAATGAGAAAGGTACAGTAAGTTGTGCTGACATTTTACTGTATTTATTAGAGGGCATTTGTTTACTAGCCAAATGTATTTTCTACATGGATAGTTTACGACTAACCATTGCAAAGAGGTGATAGAGGTAAATAAGCAAAGAAGGTTTTTGATTGACAGCTTAGAAAGGACAGACTGGCTATAATTCTGTAATTACTGAGAACAGGGTGACCAATTATCAGTCTGACAGGATCATGTCCTCATGAAGATGCCTTAGAATTGGAAATATTTTTTTTCCCGACAGTTGTCCTTTGCATATTTGAAATGCAAGAAATGTTGTTTACTTTGTCTACTGAATGCAAGGGAATCAAAACACAAATGTATCAAGTCTTTCATTTGCAAAGACCTGGTGAAACTGTGATATTGTAGAGAAAGCATTCCATCATTGTACAACACCTAAGAAAAACCTTGGATACAACCTCTTGAAAGAGTAGCATCACTTTTGCTCATCCTCCTTATCACCCAAAATCCAACTGTTTTCTTGATTTTATTGACTCCTTATTGACTACAATATGGTTTACACCTTGAATGACCTGTCCTTCATGACACATTGGCAGACTTTCATCTTAAATATTTATTTTAGGTCCCAGTATACAGTATTATGTAGTTAACTTAAGGAGTCTGACTTTTGAACAGAAAAACAACAGCAAAAGCTTCAGTCAAGCAAACTCAGTTTAATCAAGGATTCAATTATTTAGAGTGTTTAGTTGTCAAAAACAACAGGTGTGTGAGTTCCCAAGTCCAGGCCTAAGAACCACTGCAATAGTTGGTGCTTTCTCATGTGTTTATGCACACACAGTTATAAATAAGGTCTTCAACAAACAGTTTATCTTTTATTTAATTTATCAGATCTGAACTTTTTTAAACAGAATCTGGTTGAGTGAACCTCAAATAGTGTTTAATTCTTAATTAGTGTTTTCATTACAAACCTACAGTACATAAGCAAATATACTGTACCATTCTAACATTTGTGTTTTGTTTTGTTCATTTGATCTAAAATTCTTTACCCTGCCATTGCTCTACAACACTTTTTCACCAATTTTTTTGTTAGCTCAGAGTTTGAGTCCTATATTCCATCTCCAGTTATTCCTTTAATTGTTCTACGCCATGTAAATATGCCTTGGAGGTGATTTTTAATGATCGCGCTGTATGTGCTCTTTGATTCTAGCTGTGAAACGTGTGAATTGCCAACAGTGATCCTGAATTCCATTGTCATAGTTAATAAAGGTGTTGTCTGCTTTCTTCATCTCTTTCTGGGTAATTGTGACCTAATGATTGTTTTTTTATGTGTAGGTTAATTGGTTATCCTGCAGTGTCATGGTGACAGCCTTTGAGGTAGTGCCAATTACATAGGCACTGGTGTTGCAGGATCTGAAGGAGACTGACTATGCTTCTGTCTTTAAAAATAACAGTATGTGGGAAATGATGCAATTGATTTAGCTCAGTGTGTGTGCAAAGTTTTTAATGCGTCTAAGCCAGGATTACAAACAGCTTTTCATTTCATCATAATGCATATTTTTACTTCAATTCTTGGAAATTGAAGAGATATATTTTGGTTCCTAAAACAAAACAGAAATTAGCACAGTATATTAATTTTATCCAATCAAATATATTTTAAATAAGATGTAGATTGAGGCAACAGATTTAAGAGACAAATATTTTTCACAATATCTTCAAGAGATTGCCATTTCAAACAAATGCCAAATTACATTTCTAAATGGCATGACACCAACTTGCCATTCCATCATCAAACCTTCCTGGATGAAAGGTGTGCATCATTAACAAACCTGCAATCCCATATTAATTAATTTAGCCCTCACAGCTGTCATTTATAGAGAAGAGCAGAAGTCCCCTAAAATATATATACTGTAAATTGTGGTTATTGTTTCAAGAACAGTACCTGGAGTTGCAATTATGACATAGAAATTTCGATCTAAAGCAAATACAACATATATATTTTTCCATATATATTTTTATCCTTCTAACATTTATTGGAATCATCTAAGCCTTTCTCATGTTTTATTTACTGCGTATCTGTGTATTTGAATACAGTTAATGTCAGACCACCTGATGGTTATGAAATGTCAAAAAGGTAGAAATGGTCAGTACATCCTTTTTATTCTTGAAGGTTTTGTAATCTATGTGGTGTCATCTGTCTTTCTCCTTGAAGTGCTTCCTTTTCTATCTCTTCGCAACGAGTAGAAAAAGCCAAGGGAGCTGATTAAGGATTTACCTTCAAGTATATTGCAAAGGCACTTGCCGAGTGTGGCATGAATATATTGGATATTTCTTTGAATCTGGGGGAAAGGCTGTATGAACCCTTTTCCAGATAGGTAGCAAAGAACATGTTACAAAAGAATGCTAAAGATGTTAATGTGCCGAGTGCAACTCTGTCCCACTTGGATTTGATCAATGCTGCTCACGAGTTTCTCCAGTTTCTGAGCCACAAAAGGCTACTTCCTCAACAGTGGAAAATTCCACTCTGCAGCAAGACCTGGCCTCTTCCTTTGGGAGAATTCAATTCTGTTGAGGGTGCATGGGATGACGCTACCTTCTGTAACCATTTTATAGCCAAAGGAGCTCTGTTACATGAAAGCAAAATCTACAGAGATAAGACACCTAGTTAGTGAAACTGGTACAAGCAAAAATATTCACAGTGGTAATTATTCATGCTTTTTTTCATATTAAACTAAAATTTAAACTTCCCTGACAAGAATTGAGAGTTCATTCAACTTCTTTGAGGCAAGCAACAAAATTGTTGTTAGCAGCTAGCAACATAATCAAAATAGGGAGGAACTGTTTCTAAATTTGAAAATAGAATTTAAAATCTTATCAATGGATCAATATTTGTTTACCTTTTATACAGCGTACCATATTCACTGGAACAACAACCCTTAATCGATCAGCCAGTCTTTTTACCATGAATTACGCAGGGTTAATCAATTCACCTCCACTTGTGAATATAACCTTGAGAGCATTTACAGGAAAGATTTAGCACTTAAGTTTTCGTGATATCAAATTAATGAAACATTAAGGGCTTGAGATTCTAGTCTTTGTCAGCTTACAGCCAGAGTCCTAGAGAGAGAGGTTTCTTGACATGGTGTAGCACAATGATTTGCACTTCCACAGATAACTTCTGCATGAGAAGTAAAGAAAAACTTCAATTATTGTGCAAAAGCGAGTTCTACCATAAATGCAGAGAAGTGTGCCTCACTTCTGCTCTGCAGGAGCTGATAGCTTCGGTTGCTGCAACAATGAAGGATATTTCAATATTTATCATGCCAGTCTGGTACAGTGGTACAATGTAGTATATCAGCTTTTCACATGGTTAACTATTTTAAAGAGGAGAATGGAAAATAAATATAAATTAGAAAGCTAAAATGTCATGGCATATTTACTAATTGAGAGGAGCACCCTATAGTCAAAATGTGTTTTTTCTTTCCATTTGTAGTGAATAATTAAGATGCTTTGTTACTTTTGGTTATCAGTTGTTTTCCACCTCACCCATTTACACTCTATTTAGAGATACCAATGTTCAGTCTACTGTTTGAATGTCATAAAACCTGGAACTTCATTTTACCTCTTTCAATAGGCAGAACAGTATAACTTGTAGTCAGCCTTGACATAACACTGTAAGTTAAGTACTGAATTGTTCTTAAATGCTTAATTAACCTACTGTACATACTGCAAAGTCCTCTGATAATTAAGGATGTGCTGGAACAAAGACTTGCAATAGTACATAGAATCCAAGTGCCAAGGTTGACTACTCCAGCAGTGTACCAAGGTTTAAAAACTAGGACTCATTTCAACTAAACAGAAGACTGTTTTCAGAGCAATCTATTACAAGGTACACTCTATGATCTCATGAACTTTATTTTATTGATTTCATAAGAATACTTTTTAATTTTTAACCAATTATATAATACCTACTATTGTTAGGAGTGAATGCAACATTGCTTTGAAAAAATAAATGTATATATACTGTACAGTATGCATTTAATTTAGTATATTTGGACCACAGTTGTATTTTCCTTTTGATCTGCTTTTAAGTGGTTAAATATGAATCAAGGAATTAAAAAAAATACTTTGTCTAAAAATGGTCTTGGAGCTGAAAGCCTGGTTGCCTCAGATCTAATAACCTGGGTAAAGATGAGAGCAGTTTACAGTATATACAATCAAATACAATTGCCTTTCCTCAAAGTCTGAGGAAATGTAGGGATTCCCTTCAATGTTCCTGACCCTAACCAGCAGAAGGTGCTATTCTGACCTAAATACAGAATGCCTCATCTATTTATCAGAAAAAAATATATTCTCTGTATTTTGCCTGCAGCTTTGATCACGTTTTAGAATGGACTGTTCACTGATAAAAGCTGACACAGTCCACTTCATTTTCTTTGTCAATGGTTTAACTTGAATAATTCTCTGAAACACCTACTGTATTGTGTTGCCCACAAAAGTAGGAAGTAGGCCAACCCTCTGCTAAGGAGTTTTCTATAACTAGGCAGCAGTTTTCAAATAAAGGGAGGTAAGATTTGAGAATAGAGGACAAGGGGAACTATATCTTCAATTGTGCCACACTACTGATGCAGGATTCACGGCACGATCCAGAGAGAACCCAACTGCAGGTGCAGCGCAGCTGTGTCAGGCTCTCCAGCAAGCTGCAGCATCACACCTCCCTGCACATGACCACTCAGCCCAAACATGCTGGCAGGGGCCAAGTATCAGACCCACGCTGGTGGAGGATAACCGGAGCTGAGCAGATCAGAGACAGGGACAGACTGAACAGGCAGGGGGATTGGCAGGCCTCCAGTGTTCAAGACAGCTGAGCAGCCACGCACATATACTGTACATACTCGGCACCACACCCAACCAGGAACTACAGAAGCTCAGACTGCACTGAGAGAGCAACATTCAGAGTTCGAGATCAAACGCAAGGAGGTTCAAGCCAAAGCCAAGAAAGCATACCAAGCTGATGGTAATCCATGCCGGGCTAACAGGGGTCTGAGTGGGCATACCAAACTAAAAGAATCCAAGACAGAATATCTGACCAGAATCTGAGAGAGCATACCAGGTAATGTTCCAAACCAGCAAACGAGGACATACATAGAAAAAAAAACAGGCTTGAGGGACACAGCATCAAAGCACAATGGAGGAGCAACATACCTGGCCAGGGCATAGCTGATAACCAATTCCGGGTGCTCTGCTTCTGGCTGATGAAACACTGATGGATCTGCCCTTAGGACAGAGACATTTTTGTGTTATGTCTCCCTTTATAGCTTTTTCAAAGGAATGCAATAAACGAATAATGGCACATACAGTATGCAAAAATCTAAACTGTGTTTTAAGTGAGGGCGCTATATTTAATTTTCTGTATATACAGTGCCTTGCGAAAGTATTCGGCCCCCTTGAACTTTTCAACCTTTTGCCACATTTCAGGCTTCAAACATAAAGATATAAATTTTTTATTTTATGTGAAGAATCACCAACAAGTGGGACACAATTGTGAAGTGGAACGAAATCTATTGGATTTTTGAAACTTTTTTAACTAATAAAAAAATGAAAAGTGGGGCGTGCAAAATTATTCGGCCCCCTTGCGTTAATACTTTGTAGAGCCACCTTTTGCTGCGATTACAGCTGCAAGTCGCTTGGGGTATGTCTCTATCAGTTTTGCACATCGAGAGACTGAAATTCTTGCCCATTCTTCCTTGCAAAACAGCTCGAGCTCAGTGAGGTTGGATGGAGAGCGTTTGTGAACAGCAGTTTTCAGCTCTTTCCACAGATTCTCGATTGGATTCAGGTCTGGACTTTGACTTGGCCATTCAAACACCTGGATACGTTTATTTGTGAACCATTCCTTTGTAGATTTTGCTGTATGTTTGGGATCATTGTCTTGTTGGAAGATAAATCTCCGTCCCAGTTTCAGGTCTTTTGCAGACTCCAACAGGTTTTCATCCAGAATGGTCCTGTATTTGGCTGCATCCATCTTCCCCTCAATTTTAACCATCTTCCCTGTCCCTGCTGAAGAAAAGCAGGCCCAAACTATGATGCTGCCACCACCATGTTTGACAGTGGGGATGGTGTGTTGAGGGTGATGAGCTGTGTTGCTTTTACGCCAAACATATCGTTTTGCATTGTGGCCAAAAAGTTCGATTTTGGTTTCATCTGACCAGAGCACCTTCTTCCACATGTTTGGGGTGTCTCCCAGGTGGCTTGTGGCAAACTTTAGACAAGACTTTTTATGGATATCTTTGAGAAATGGCTTTCTTCTTGCCACTCTTCCATAAAGGCCAGATTTGTGCAGTGTAAGACTGATTGTTGTCCTATGGACAGACTCTCCCACCTCAGCTGTAGTTCTCTGCAGTTCATCCAGAGTGATCATGGGCCTCTTGGCTGCATCTCTGATCAGTCTTCTCCTTGTCTGAGCTGAAAGTTTAGAGGGACGGCCAGGTCTTGGTAGATTTGCAGTGGTCTGATACTCCTTCCATTTCAAGATGATCGCTTGCACAGTGCTCCTTGGGATCTTTGAAGCTTGGGAAATCTTTTTGTATCCAAATCCGGCTTTAAACTTCTCCACAACAGTATTACGGACCTGCCTGGTGTGTTCCTTGGTCTTCATGATGCTCTCTGCGCTTTCAACAGAACCTTGAGACTATCACAGAGCAGGTGCATTTATACAGAGACTTGATTACACACAGGTGGATTCTATTTATCACCATCAGTCATTTAGGACAACATTGGATCATTCAGAGATCCTCGCTGAACTTCTGGAGTGAGTTTGCTGCACTGAAAGTAAAGGGGCCGAATAATTTTGCACGCCCCACTTTTCATTTTTTTATTAGTTAAAAAAGTTTCAAAAATCCAATAGATTTCGTTCCGCTTCACAATTGTGTCCCACTTGTTGGTGATTCTTCACATAAAATAAAAAATGTATATCTTTATGTTTGAAGCCTGAAATGTGGCAAAAGGTTGAAAAGTTCAAGGGGGCCGAATACTTTCGCAAGGCACTGTATACTGTAAACAATAATAAAAATAAGAAGAGGCTTTTGTCAAGTGAATATTTTTAAGGGGGCTTTTCTCTAAATCCCCTACATTTGTTGTATGTGATGAAAGGCAATATTTAAATAAATTATGAGCAGTTATTAATTTGCATAATATTCCACTGTGTATCATTAAGTCTGAGAAGTTTCACATATAATCTAAATTCAGAGTATCTTAATTGTTAAGAAAAGGTGTTTTCAAATAAACCAAAATGTAATTTATTAAAGCATTTGTTCTTTTCTAGCTTTCATTTTCTACTCTGATAAGATGGTTCATACAGATGAAGCATTAATCATGGCATTCTTTAAACATGAGCAGCACTGTCATAGTATGTTGCTTAATCTGCTGTATCAATTTTGAATCAAAGCATGGTAGATATTATTTTTTCCTCTTTCTATGTAAATTCAGTCATCTGTATAATTAATTACAGTATATATTAATCTCTGCTTCACAAACCATCAGCAGGAAAATGTAATTCTGACTATTGCACCATAACTATTTCTAGTCATATAAAACGCTGGAACCTTGCTAGGGTAATTTAGAGAGATAGCTGATTTTATGACTAGTGCATATTTAAAAATATAAGTGTTATGCCCTGGGCCTGTGGTGGCTCACAATCCCTGGTTGCCCAGGAGCCAGAAACATTCCCATTGTTCAAAGGATACAGTCAGACCACCTTGCGGGCAGTTCATCGTTCTACCATTTAGGTATCCAATCACCCATTCATTCATCAACTATTTAGTCATGAATCGCCACTGAAGGGCATCACTGAGTTCACTGAGCTAACATAAGCTACGAGTGGCAGAACCATTATCGGCACAGTCACCACTGGACATGCTAGAACTCTGTCTTTAAGAATTGTGGATCCTACAGTAGAACAGTTCTATGCCTCGGATATTAACTGCTTTGCCAGTGTCATCTACAGTACACCACTCTGCAGCCAGCCTCCACTATGACTGCATTAGCTGCTACCCCAATCAGCAGTAAACCTCTGCTGCGACTGGTTGCCCCAGTCTACAGTCCATTTCAACTGCGATTGCTTCGGTCTCTCTGGTCATCCTTAACCTGATAACCAACTCCTGAACCAACCTGCTATGGTCTATTTAACTTTAGCAGTCCAGTGCAGTTCCTGCAGATTCTTAGCCTGTTAAAGCTGGACAATACCAGCCTGCAACAAGCCGGTTGTCAATCTGCCCACCAGCTTCATCAGTCTTCCAAGGCACAAAAACCAGCAGCCAGTCTTCACGGTGATACTATCTACCACACATCACAGTTGTCCCTCACCTTTGGCCTACTCCAGGAATCTCTGACCCCTTGGCTTTTGGGCTTCTCCATTGAGTTCCGATCTCAACATTTGGTTGTCTCGGGAAACCTCTGAAGCATTTGGAATACGGCCTGAACCTCTCCGCAGCTACCTTCAGTGTATGGCCACAGTGTAACAATAAACTAGATTTCCTTGATCTTCTGGGAAGATGTTCAAACTACGACTTTTCTTGCTCAAAGCTGTCTTTTATTATTGAGTTAAAGGGTAATTTAGAACTGCATCGATCCTCTTTTGTTTATACAAACAATAACTCTCATTCATCTTTTTTTTCTTCCTATAGGAAATTTCTGCCTCAATAGAAATAATGCTTTTCTCTGCATTATGCTTGAAAAAATATTGTTATACTTGAATGGTATAGGAGTTCCCAGAACAGATTTGCCAGAACCAGCCACACAATCTGTATTAACTCAAAAGGTCCAATGGGAGTGACATCACAAGTCATTAAACACTACAATGTCAAATGGTTCAATGGCAAAACCACTCCAAATTCAAGAAAGCACTCAATATGCACTTGCTGTCTCTCCAGAAGGAAAAGAAAAATTAACTTTTCAGCTCCTGTTAACAGATAAGGATGCTAAAAACTCAAAATGTAACACCTTAAAGAATAAAGAAAGAATAATGAACAATTAAGTTGATTTAAAATGTCAAAAAGATTACATTTTAGTGCTATTGCAAGATAACACAAAACCATCATTTTGCATTTGAATATCAAAAGGAATTTACATATGAAAAATACATTCAGAAATATTACTTGCTATTTGTTGGAGTCTGACTGAACTGTCTGCCAGTGTAGCAATAAGCAATCTAGGTCAGCTTCCACCACACTAACATTTCTAGCAGTACAAACAGTAAGGATGGAAAAGCTAATATGACTTATTTTATGCATATTTTTAGATCAAAACATATAATAATCTAGGGATTCCCAAGTGGATCAACAAGTACAGACACATGGTAAGAGCACAGATTGCTGCAGTCTACAGTGATGCAGTCCAGGCATTGCCAGTTAAATCCTTGGCTACAGCAGTAACCGTCTGGCATTCCTCTAATGGAACCAAGTGATTTTCCCAGGTGTACTGGGGACAGGTTGGTGAACTTGATCTTCTCTGGGTGTCCTCACATGGGGACTCTTGTGACTTCCTGGCTGCCTGAGTGACTACAACTTTGTGAGGGAGAGCAGAATCACTTCTAAAATCAAACCTAACTCTCCTACAAGGGCAATGTAGGACTCATACTATGAAAACTGGCTGACTGCTCTAAGAATGTGTACATTACTCCCCTCTCCACTATCCTGATTATAATTGTTAGAGGTCATAAGGATGAAATGAGTCGATAGCAAATTGCTATGAATAATACTACTAATAATGTCACACCAACATTTCATTTGTTTTGCTTTTGTCTTCCATTGATAGGAGATACAAGGCTTTAAAAATATTAACTTGGGAAAGATCTGAAATAGCCTTAAGGCCTGTAATTTACTACAAATGATATCTACTTTCCTGCTGTTTAATTTTTGTATGGTTTTGTGTTTTTCTTTGACTCTCAGGGTATTGATTTAATTACTAAATCATAGAAAGAAAAATAAAAGACAAATGTCCTTTTAGGATATCTATATACGGATCTGTCTAACAATACCATGCTGAGAAGCAAAATACTTTCAAACACAAGTAATTGCATTTCTAAAGAACAGCTTCATAGCAAGCAACCCAACTGTATTACAAATGTCCCTTCAGCTGACAATGATGAATGAGAGAAAAGCTACAATAACACAAATGGATAAGTGAAAGTTTTTAGTTTTAGTCCTATTTTACATCAAACAATGCTGTCAAATAATTTCAATTAGACAGTGCTTGCATAATAGAAAACTTGTCTATTTAAATGGAACAATTCCAAATGGACCAGAAATTATCATAAAAAGCAATAGTTTGTAAGTAAAGTTAAGCTATATTTTGTAAACTTACTTGAAAACCAACACATACTGTAACATACTGTATAACACATAATACTACAGTATATATAGACAGAGGAAGAAGAGGCTTGGTATACAGTAGGCAAAGTAAATTGGAGCCTATATTAATGATAAGTTTTCATATTGGGCACAGAATTTTTATTTTTTTTAAGCTAAGTGAGTTTATCACATGTACCTGCATTAAAAGTTTTTTAAATAGCCCCATACCTTTTTCACTACATTTGATAACTCTCTTTAAAGTGCTTTTTATTTAGACATAATCACATATTTAGAACATTTGGAAAACCTTTCAGGTTTATGGTCTAATGTACAGTATGTCACATTGTGATATTTTCTGATGGAAACTCTAAAAAGCTTGATACTTTTCTAGGTTTTCAAAAACAAAGTTGGTTGCATTTCAAAGTTTACATTTAAACATCATTATAACTGCAATGCTATTTTGTTAGTTTATTAAATTGAGTTCTGTGAAATGACTTTCAGCACAAACAGATTAAGGAGAAAAACTATTGCAAAACATGACTAACATTATGAAGCTAAAGATTTTATGAAGCACTTACATAAAAATATTTTAATCTGTTTAATTTTCTTATTCATTTGTATTTATTATAGAGCTATGTTTAGAAATGTTTTGTAGTGTAAATGTAAATTTATGATTTTAATATTTACAAAAATAAATCTCTATGCATCATTTTAGAAACAGAAAATATTGCTTAATAGCTTTTAGTTAAACATAGCAAAAGGCTATGTCTGTAATGTTGCATTAAATTATTCATTACTTTTAATAATAATGTGTAAATATTCTAGTCACAAAGTGTAACTTGATCCTAATAAGATTCACAGAGTGAATGTATCTACAATTTGCAGTGCTGATTGTTATTCTCCTGTGGGTTAAAAGTAAGCAACAGATACAGGGAAAGCTTCTTATCCTGAATAGTGTATTAACCCTCTGGAATTGGTCATATCAATGGATTTGGAAAGAGTAAAAATCTATGTGTAATAGGAATGCTAGCAAAAAAACATGACTACCCTGGAAAATAAGTATTTGTGATATTTTGGGCATTGAGCAATATGTGATCTGTGCCATCTGATTGGTGTTATTCACAGGCTGACTGGTAAACTGGTAGGTTATCAAGTAGATAAGACCAATCAGTTCAGTTCAGTTTATTGATATATCCAAAAGTGCAATGAAATGCTTATTCACACATATGCTCTAATACAGGTGGGTAGCTGCGTCAGCATGCGTAGGCTGCAAAGGAACAAGTAATAGGTTTATTCCATGCTGAAAAAAAGAAGAAAGAGAACACAACGTTTCGGCCGTGGAGCCTTCTTCAGGTGTGAGAGAGACAGGGCAGTAGGCAAAGGTAAAGTAGCGGGAGAACAAAGGTTGGGAGGGAGGAGGAGTGAGAGGCGGGAGCAGGGGACAGAAAGAGAGGCCAATCAAGAGGTGTGAAGTCAGAATGGGTGCAGAGAGGTGTGAAATGAAACTTCCAATGAATGGAGAAAATTTAAAAGAACAGTAATCTGTCGTCAATGGAAGGGAGAATGTGTGATCCTAACTGCAGAATAATTTTAGTTTCGGTGGTCTTTCTGATGTATGAGTTCGGAAAACCGTCTTTGAGAACACAGACGGAGAGATTAGAGTGGTCGTGGCCGTCAGAGGTGAAATGAGAAACAATGGGTTTGGAGAGATCTTTAATCTTCACAGCCCTGACGTGTTCTCTGAAGCGGTCTCCGAGTCTCCTTCCTGTTTCTCCAATGTAGATGGCTGGGCATTTGCTGCAAGAGATACAGTAAATAAGGTTGCTGGAGGTACAAGATGCTGTCTGGGTGATCCGGAATTGTCCTGAGGGGCCTTGAATGAGTGTGGTGGTGGCTGTGTACTTGCAGGTGATACAGCGAGCTCTGTTGCAAGGGAAAGTGCCTGGTGTGGATGGTTGTTGAGGGCGGTCAAGGGAGCTGTGAACAAGGAGGTTACGCAGATTAGGTGGTCGGCGATATGAGATGATAGGGCGATCAGAAAAGAGGGCCCCAATGGAGGGATCATCCTGTAGGATGGAAAAGTTCTGGTTAATGGTCCTGGGGATAGGAAGTGTGTTAGGGTGGTAAGGAAGCACCAAGGGAATGCGATTGTTACGGCGGGAGTTCCTGATCGGGTTGTTTTTGGCTCGGGCAAGGGCCCTGTCAATCACACTGCTGGGATATCCTCTGTTGATAAAAAATGAGTACATTTGGAGGGCTTGGTTCTCGAAGTCGATGTCGTCGCTGCATAGTCGTCGTAACCTAAGGAACTGTGAAAAAGGAAGAGAGTTTTTAGTGTGGTTGGGGTGAAATGAGCTGTACAGGAGGTAGCTGTGTGAATCCGTGGGTTTGTAATAAACTGAAGTGGACAGTCGGGGGTAGTTGATAGACAAGTGGATGTCTAGAAACGGAAGAGTGGTGGAAGATATGTTAACCGGGCTGTGAAGATTAAAGATCTCATTTCACCTCTGACGGCCACGACCACTCTAATCTCTCCGTCTGTGTTCTCAAAGACGGTTTTCCGAACTCATACATCAGAAAGACCACCGAAACTAAAATTATTCTGCAGTTAGGATCACACATTCTCCCTTCCATTAACGACAGATTACTGTTCTTTTAAATTTTCTCCATTCATTGGAAGTTTCATTTCACACCTCTCTGCACCCATTCTGACTTCACACCTCTTGATTGGCCTCTCTTTCTGTCCCCTGCTCCCGCCTCTCACTCCTCCTCCCTCCCAACCTTTGTTGTCCCGCTACTTTACCTTTGCCTACTGCCCTGTCTCTCTCACACCTGAAGAAGGCTCCACGGCCGAAACGTTGTGTTCTCTTTCTTCTTTTTTTCAGCATGGAATAAACCTATTACTTGTTCCTATGCTCTAATACAATTACAGGAATCACCAAGAAACACAGAACCTCAGCAACGACAAGTTAAATAACATACAACTTAAAAAAAACACATTAGTGTGAGCCTCATTAGTGTGGTAAGGGTAAGGGGTCAATCATTAAGGGCTGAAAATCTTTAAAAACAATTGTGATATCTTCATTTGTGGAAAGTAATAAAATAATATGAGATTCTATTATTCATTAAAATGTTGTTTGGAGAACTTTCATGTGTCAGTGTAGGTGTGATTGCCCTTCTCTTGTGTGTGTTAGTTTCCTCCCCTTCAAACACATACCGTATACAGTAGTGGGGTAGGAAACCTTAGGGATTGGCACATGGAGGTGTGTGGGGTTGCTGTGTGCTGGGGCCAGTTTAATTGGACTCTACTTTGGATGAAGGGGCGGGGGGGGACAGGAAAGGAAACAAAGAAGTGATAGAGCTCCACGTCACCTGGAAACCTGCATAGTAACAGTTCTCAAACAGCTTATATTGTTAAGGGCCTAGAATCCTCCTGCTAATTAGCTGGACATACCTTCCCCTGACAGAATAAATGTGAGTAAAAGTGGCTAACTGAAATGTAAATAAATACTTTGTACCAGACAGCAGAAGGTTTCTCTTCCTCCCATGTTGCCCCTCCATACATAATAATAATAATAATAATAATAATAATAATAATAATAATTAAATTAAAATTAAGAAGAAGAATTCTGGTCACACACAGAGTGTAAGCAAGCTTGGGGGACAAACAGGAGACCAGAATCAGATGAGCATAGATTGTGAGATGGAGAGTAGGAATAGTAGATAGGTACTGAGGTGACAAGCTACGTAGAGCTTTAAAGGTGTGTACTGTAGGTAGGGTAATCGATTCCGAAAAAGACAAGTGTTGACCAGCCTTTCTGCTATAGTCAGAGACAACATAGGACTTAGTCTGGAAATATTTTTGAGATGGAAGAATGATGTTTTTACATTTTGCACTTGTGGGTTAAGCCAGGATCAAAAATCACCCCCACATTCTTCAATTTAGATTGAAATTCAAGTACAGAGTCATCCAGCGATAGGGTCACTGCAGAAAGTTGATGGGAGGTGCCATGAAGCATGACATTAGTTTAAAGGAAGGAAATTTAGTCATCCAGGATTTTATATCAGAGATGCAATTAGAGAGTGCAGAAACAGATGGACAGAGAAAGGGAAGCCGTTTTGTGAAAGACCACAGGAGAGAAAAGTTGAGCCAGGAACTAAAAACTAAAGGAGACCTTAGAGACAGAATTGAGATACTGTGCTGAGACTTTGTTTTCTAGGGGACAGAGAACAAAGAAAAGGCTTGAAGAGCTCATACTGAGGCTATAGACAGAGTGGAAACAGAAAGCAGCCTGCAGGAGTATTTCCTTTACAGCCCAGCCATTGCAGAGACAGGGGAGATGGGACTATTGGACCAGTGGAATTATTTTCCTTTTTTCTTCTTATCAACAGAGACTCCTGCAGATGAGAGAAGTTGTACTGTATGTATAAAGTAGATATGCTTGTGCTGGGTTTTAAAGTGTCCTTTTCTTTCTACCAGAATAGGGTGCTGTACCCCTGAAATCTAGTGTGCCCCTTTGAGATTTTGAGACTTTTTGTGTCATGAATACTGTGTTTTTGGGGAGTGATGAATGTAATCACTAGAAAACAAAAAAGGAGTCTTCAGCAATACTAGTGTCTATTGCTGACCTGTGGGTGCACTGGTTATTCTGAAAACCATATAGGGGTACTAGCCCCCTTTCTTTCATATGTAGTTTTAGTTACAAAAAATAGTAAACATACATTTGCCTTCACCCTAGGACCATATGAATCTGCTTATGATCTATCTTGATCAGCATCATATATTTTAATGTGCATGACACCTCGGAGTGATGTTTATGAAGGTGTGCTTTTGAAGTGTGTAAACACACAAATAGAGTAACAGTACCTGTACAAATGGTTAAAAATTAAAAGACCTTGGCTTTCTCCAGCTGAGATAATGGTTTCTATGTCTACGATGGGTTGCAGAAAGCAATGGGGAATGCTCTTTCATTGCATTGTTTGTGTGGACATTTGGTCATAATTCCCCAATCTAAAGCTGCTGTATCCATCTTTTTGGCACATTGTAAATGTGATTCATCAGGAAATGCTGAAAAGGATTTATTTGAAATATTGTATGTCACTTGGGATACGTCAATCTGAATGGGTTCCCACTGAAACATTGATTAAAAGCTGGGGTACCCTTACACTCCAAAAAGACAAAACAAGACAGATAAAAAACAATGGCCTAAAGAAATGCAGAAAGACCATTCACATTCATGGAGGCATATTGTTTGCAAAGATAACTGCCAGCAACAGGAAGCCTTTCATTCTATTAATTTTATTTCTATATAAAATTCTCTGCATTTTTTATGACAACTTGCCTTTCAACATATCTTGAAAAAAAACAGTCTCTTGAGTCATTTTATTTGAGATATCATACTATTGGAAACAAGATTTCTTATAAGGAATGTGTTGAACATACAGCACAATTGTTTTACTCTTTGTAGTGTATACATACTGATGTGGGGTATCTGTATCTAATGACCAACACTGGTGTAGTCTTAGACTTAAAGATGGAAATCCAAGGATTTAATAATTACTGTACTCTGCTTGAGTAGTCTTAGACTTGTTACCCCTTTAGATGATTGCAAAAGTGAGTGAGTGAGTAGATGACATTCTGTAGGAGTCAGATTCCTCTTCATAATATGTTAGCTAGATCAGGAGATTATAGCTTTTAGATAGAATTGTAATATCTTACACATAACTATCCATACATTTCTTGTGAGGATATTTCTTATTCTTTGTAAGGGTCTTTGGAAACTTGGAGCCTATCCTAAAAATAAAGGGCACAAGAAGAAAATATACCATGAACCATGAACCAATCAAATCCTTAACCTTGAGAAGAATGCCAGTCCACTTCAGGTCACACAGACAGGGCAATTTAGAACCACTTAACCCGGCCAGCATGTCTTTGGAAGGTAAGAAGAAATCTATGATATCAAACCCAGGAAAATAATTATATCATATATTCTTTATTACAATTCTTACCAATGCCTCATCATATTTTTTACATTTTGAATAGTTATATTTTCAAACTGCCTCAGCTGGCAATTATGAATCGACTTGGCCCAGTACTTATGATTGTCAAATCAGAATTGAAAAGATGAATACCTTTCTTAAGAAAGGTGCTCTGTTTGAACCATGCTTATTTAGTCACACTTTGATCCCCACAGCACCAAGAATAATCCTGTATTTGTCCAGATAAGCAAATTAAGAACAAATTGCCATTATTGAGCCCGTCTGAGTGCAATAAAGTTTTTGAGGGTACAACAAAATGCCTTAACATGGAATTCAAACCCAAAATGTGTAGTTAAGCCTACACAGTCTGAAATGCATGGCATAAATGCACTACAAAGGGTTGTGGCAATGGCACAGAGGATTACAGGATGTGATTTTCCATAAATTGGTGAGATTCACACCATCCTCTGTTGCAATAAAGCCCAATCCATCATTCAGGATCCCAACCCTCCCAGCCTCAAATTGTTCTCTCCCCTGCGCTCTGGCAGTACTGCACTATTAAAGCACGGACCACTAGACTCAAGAACAGCCTCTATCCCACTACAGTACATATCCTCAACAGCTAACTGCAATCCCTAAGACACAATACACATCCGTTTTTTTTCTCACTACTACACATGTATTGTACACAACATTTATATATATATTTTTTTCTTGTTATTATTTATTATGTTTGTAATATACTATCTACATTATGCAGTGCTGTCTGTTGTACTGTGTATGTCCCAAGAGATCAGTGCGATTAACAATTCCAATGTACATGTACTGTACATACAGTATGGCAAAATAAACTACTGCATATAGTATGACTGAATAGAGGACTGGTGAGATTCCTCATACTATTGCTAAGATCACAGGATTATATTACAGTACAGGGATGTTGTTAAGCAGCAAATGGAGAATACTCAAGATGACTCATCATGCTTTTAACCGTCAGGCATCTCCTGAGCGTAAGAGGTTTCTCAGACAACAAAAGAACAATATTGTGACAGTGTACATATAATAAATGTACTCAAAAGCTTGAAAAAGTACTCAACCACTTTTTTTAATATTTCCTGTGTGAGCACACTGGGTGTAAAGACTTTCACTTCATTGGAAGAGGAAACTGGGTCTCTTTTTGGAGCAAAATACATGTTTTCAGTTTTACGTTTTTCCACCATAGCACTGGAAAAATGTTTGATCGTGGCTGGTGTGTCTGCCCTGTAAGGGACTGTCTCATGCAGAGTACTTCTTACCTTGTTCCTGTTGCTAATCAAGATAGAGTTCAGCTCCCCTATGATCCTAAATTTTATGAAACATTTAGAAGATGGATGGATAGATGTGTACATCTTGTGGGAGGTCCAGTTTATCGGGCAATATAATGAGTACTTTTTTCTGATGCAAATGCTGTCCTACAGCTGAGAGTCCCAATGTAAGATTCATGAGGAGTATTTTATTCTTTATAAAAATGTATTAGGTTAATACGGTACATTTTGAATTAGGACTGCTAGCACACAAGTATTTCATTAATGCAATCATACAATTAGTAATTTAACTGCTTTATTGTATGTTTTAAAATACAGGTACAGACATTTAATATATATACTGTATATTGTTCAACATTCATGGATAGAAATAAGTGTATATTATTGTATGAAAATGAGTAATCTGTCAAAACCATGCATATTGTATGTTGTATTGTCATGCTCACCTATAAGGCTCTACATAGCTTGGCACGTCACTACATGTCTGAACTATTATCACCTTACTCCCCACCTCGCAACCTTCAATCTTCAAATTCTGGTCTCCTTACTGTCCCCCAAGCCTGTCTACATTGTATGGGTGACAGGGCCTTCTCCTGTTATGCCCCCAAGCTCTAGAACTCTCTCCCCAAGGATATCAGACAGTCACCTTCTCAGAACTCCTTCAAATCCAGACTCAAAACCTTCTTCTTTAGAAGAGCCTTTACTTAACTGGTTCCATTCTTTACCCCTCTGCTCCTGCTATACTTAGTACCACCATCCACGGTCTCCTCTGTGTATTGTAATTGTGTTTTATTTTGTGTATTCTTTTTTTTATTTTTGTTATTCTGTAAAATGCTTTGAGAAGCCACCTTTAAAGGTGCTATATAAATTAAAGATGATGATGATGATGATTATTATTATCTTCCTAAATACACATTGCATACTCTGTAAATATGTTGAAAAGTGAATTAAAATCCCTAAGGTGTGTTTTGGTTGTTTTACAAAATAAATCACACTCTGTACCACATTATCATGAGGAAATTCAGAGACTTCTCTGAAAATCTGTACACTATAGTTAAAAGTAGAAAAAAATACATTTTCAACTGGTGTCCATCTACAAGTAAGTCAAGACCGATACAATGTTTTCTTCCATACCAGAAAGACTACATAAGAATGTATGTGACAAAGTTCAATGGCTGGTGCCTTTCGTTATCAAGCTCAAGCTTAGTTTCAGATGGACTTCACAATAGGATAACATTACAAAGCAAGCCTCAAATGCAATTACCAAATGGTTAGGAGACAATGCAGACCTGGATTTCTATGCTTTTTTCACCTTTGTACTTCAGCAAAAGAATTAATGTGTTTTTGGGCTAGTATTTTTACTATTGGAAGCCTTTGTTTACTGCAATGCTCTACTTGCTGGTGTATCTAAATCCACACTGCACAAATTCCAGTATGTTCAGAATTCAGCAGTCAGAATCCTCTCCAGGAAGTGAACAAGCAATCATATTATGCTTGTCTTGGAGTCCTTGTACTGGCTTCCTATCAGGTTTTGAGTTTTACTACAAAATCCTTATGCTCACCCATAAAGCTCTATATGGCTTAACAGTACCTGACTGACATATCCATCTATTCCCCAAAGTTGCAACTTTGACTAACTCTGGTCTTTAATTCTCCCAAGCCAGTTTACATTCTAAGGTTGACAAGGCCTTCTTTTGCTATACCCCAAAGCTTTTGGAATTGTTTCCCTCAGAACATCAGAGACCCACCCACCTGGGGAGTGCATTTAAATCTTGACTCAAATCTTTTAATTTTCAGAAAGGGTATTAATTAATTACTGTCTGTTTCTGCTCTATTTTCTAATGACCACGTATCTTTTGTTGTACTTCTCTCTCTCATCCTAGCGTTAATCCCGCATCTTGTAGGCACGCCCATCTCCATTTGGTGGTTTGAACCAAACCTTTGAGCTGACGTTGCAATTAAATGCGACCGAGAATACTTCAACCAGCACATCACTCTGCCTGCCATCGGGGGGGGGGGGGGGAGAACAAAGTAATTTAGCCAATTCATAGAGGGGGATTATTAGGAGGCATGGGAAATTTGGCCAGGACACTGGGGTTACACCCCTACTCTTTTCAAGAAACACCCTGGGATTTTTAATGACCACAGAGAGTCAGGACCAAGTGTATATGACATAAAGAATAAGATTTTGGTACTATTCTCTATTATACAGTATATACTGTAAATAAGCAATCATTACAGAGCTGTAAATCTTTCAGGATAAATTTATTATCAAGCTGTTTACATTAACAACACAAACCTACAAAGATTTACCTTTATATTAAGAAATTATATTTTCAGTATATACAAGGAAAAAAAATTGAATTGAATTGCTGTCTAAATTTCCAAAAGACCAATAAATGAGAAAATCAGAAGGAAAGACATAAGATTATGAGTTAAAACACTAACTATTCACATAAAACTAGAGAAGAAATAAGAATGAAAGAATAAGCTAAAAATTCTTTTTGATAGAATTACAAAATTACAAGATCAACATTATTCTGCTTCTGAATACATTACTTAAAGGATGACAGAAATGGTCTGCTAAGAGACTTGCAGTAATATACTGTCATGGAGTCAGCATGTGTTAATTATTTATCTAAACCCACCACTAAGCCTATAATTAGAGACTCTAATTCACTAAACAAACCAGCTTATAGGAGACATGTATCAATAAGTGGTAATCTATTTCTATTTTACATTTTAGTAAACATATCTATACACACTGGAAAGTACAAATATTAAATTAGCATCAAATTATATTTATCGGTCTATGCATTTATGTTTTTAGGCAATAAAAAATACAGATTTGTGATATTCAGAGTTTCAGGCATTATTTTGATTAATTGATCATGCACGACAAATACACTCAAATGATTTTGTTATATACAGTAAGCACTAAATAATCGGATTAGTGAGAGAGTTGATTGGGTAGGTGTTGAGGTGATTTAACCTGCTGAATGTCAATCCTGATGAAAATCAAGAAAGAAAAAGGCAAAGCAGATGCAACATGCTCTGTTTATCAACAGAACAACATCATTGTGTCATTGGTATGTTAAAGGATAGACTAAGCCAGCAGAAACTGTTGCCTAAAATCTGTGATAGCAACTGCAAAGTTATTATATCTATGAATTGGCTTCATTACTTTGCTCTCCTCCCCACTGATAGCTGATGTGTGGTGAATGTTCTGGTGCACTATGGCTGCCGGCGCATCATCCAGGTACAGTAGATGCTGCACATTGGCAGTGGTGGAGGGGAGTCTTCATTACCTGTAAAGCGCTTTGAGTGGAATGTCCTGAAAAGCGCTATATATGCGTAAGCAATTATTATTATTATTATTATTATAGCCAAATACTGACCATTGATGACAGGCTATGATCTGGAAGACAGCAAATTGTGACACCAAGATCAACGGGTTGGTCTGAGTGTGATGGCCTGATGGGAAGCATCTAGTCACCACAAATTCCATTTTGAGTTCATTTTAGCAACATGCCTGTACAACAGTACAGTGATCAAGTCCTGGGACTTTACGTGATGCCCTTTCTATGGTATCACCCTGACATGACAACCCAGATGGATCAAACATGTGCTCATGGTACTTGTGTGATTGTTTGTAAGATCACAATATGACCGTTATTATGTGGATGTCCTGCTTTGCAGACTTGAGTTGCATTGATCACCTGTGGTATGACCTGGAACAATGTGTAGTGTCTAAAGTTTGGATACCAGTTTGAACAATGTGGGTACAAAGCATGTTGTAGATGTACCTGTATAGCTGGTATAGTTTCTAAAAATGGCAACGCATACTACTAGCCTGTGACTTTAACAATAGACCCATTTTGATCAATCCTGTTGATGACAAATTTTAATCAGCATAATTAATTTAAATGTGTCATGTCTGTTCAATAAAATACCAATGAAACTGCTACAAGGTTTTGTTATTTTTTTATAATAGTATTAATGTTTTGCAGTTGTAAGGTGTCAGTTTTATTCAATACTCAGTACATTATAGTGATTTATGTTCAAAAGCATTGAAGTCTTCCACAAACAAAAGAGCTGTGTGTTTCAGAACGAGAAGTATGCCTGAGAGTCAATATCTGAATCCTGACCAATATAAATGTGCATGCTACACCTGGTCATTTGTTACCTAGATATACTGTACTCTGTACATGCATAAAATTAAAAACTTTGTGTCAAAATGTGATTCAAGAAAAAAAAAGAACTTTCATGTGTTTAGTGTATGAAAGGTGTTATACATTCCATGTAGTATAACCCCACAATCTTTGCTTATAATAACTGATGGCTCCTAAACCAATACCCTTGGAAGCCATAAAATATACTTTATTAACTGGTTGAAGTCAAGCAAAGAAACTATAATTAATGTCAAAGACATTGCTTTCATTTAACCTCAATAAAAAATCCAAAATGTGGGACTCGTTCATAAAAAAATGTATGCCATAGCAAAAACCAATCTTTGAAACTTCAATCTTTGAACAGAAGGGAAGATTAATTTCTAGTTTGCCCATTGACAGATACCACATTGATCAAATAGCAAGCTAAGATTTTCCACAATACATTAATTTTATTGCAGCGTTTCTAGCCATTTGAGCATACATTATTTTTCATTGTTTAATTCCCTGTGCTACTTTTGAAATAAGGTAATTCTTATTCTTTCACCTGTCATATTTTTAGTTACCAACACAAAACTGGCACGTCATTCTCAGAGAATGTTTGGTAATTACCACAAGCCTTGTCCCACTTGCTTCCCCAGAACATAAGATTTTTAGTTCAATTTGAAAACTAAGGACTGAAATGCAGGATACAGATGCCCTTTGTGACCTTCAACTGAATAGCAGAGATAGCAGGTTCCTGCTAGGAACAAGCCCAACCACTATGAAAGCACTGTGAAGCCACCATGGGTTGGGTCAGTGGAGGGTGGTGCCTTTCCCTTGAAGTGTCATGCCTTTAACTCACTTTTAAGCGCCCTTGTTTGTAGCCTGACAGGAGCAGTGGGCCATTTAACACCAAGAGGTGTTAGTGGGGCCAGCAGGGGGCGCTCACCCTGCGGTCCATGTGGGTCCTAACGCCCCAGAATAGTGACGGGGACACTATACTGTAAACAGGCACCGTCCTTCGGATGAGACGTAAAACCGAGGTCCTGACTCTCTGTGGTCATTAAAAAATCCCAGGACATTTCTTGAAAAGAATAGGGGTGTTACACACTATGTGTTAAACTTGTGTTGACCCAAAATTACAGTAAAAGAATCTAGAAAGCCATTAAGAAGCTCTGTTGAAACCTAAGGACGTGCAGTCCTTGCTGATTTCCAATGGAAACCTGTATCAAAACATTATTCCAAGAATGCCCTTCTTCCATGTATCTAAGAGCTGTACCATTTTTACTTGAAACATTTTGCTATGGAAAGAAACAAGGGCAGAAGGAGAGTAAGGAAATGAGGATTGTAAAGGGAAACCCTGTGAACTAGGAGAGTAGTAAATGAAGTCACTACAAGAAATGTTTCACTGTGAGTCCAGTGAGGTTCTAAATTCTCTGGAAAGACCCAGCAAAGTAAGATATTTCATATGAGGGTAAAAGTGAGGCAAAAGTGGTCTTAAGCTATCAATTCACTTCACTTAAATTAACTTCAAAACTCCCTGCAGGTTGCTTTGGAGACTAAGCAATCACATGTCATCCTAGGTTCAGCACTGCCAATTTCACAGTCTTTACTGTGAAAAAGGAATTCTTATCTATCGCTGAAGGTTTTTGTGGCTTGAATGATAATACAATGCATGTTGTCTGACCTTCTTGTAGCCACAGTCACGATTTCCATTGTTAACTTTCTAAAATAAATTGTAAAAGATTGCCATGTCATTAATGCCCAGGAGACCACCTTGATGGACACACCAATGAAGGTGCTACTTCAAGTGATATGACACTTTTCAAAGAAGACACTCTTTTATTCTCTATTAGCAGGAGGCTTCTGTAATGGGTTAAACAGCTTTATTTGATACAATTCACAAAATTATTTATGATTGCACCTATAAGATTACTTTTCTTTTTTTAATAAAATGAATGGGTTTTCTTCTCTCTTAGACTAATGAGTGACATTACTTTTAACTGCTCATATTAGATATGCATCTTTGAATTCCACAATAGGGTAATGAGGCCTGTAATTAAATAGTCAGAATCTCCACTGGGGAAACAAAGCAAGTTTACATAGTAAATTTGTAAAGAAATTAAAGCCAGCTGGTGTTTAGTCAATATTCCTTTTTTCCCACTTAAAAGTAAGACATAATGGCATTTTTAGTTCACGAGCAGTTAACTACAGTACATTGTTTTCCTATACTTTTTTTAACTACATTAATTTTGCACAGCTACAAAGTCTTTCAAAATTATTTAAATAATTTGATCTAATTACCATTAAGGTTATGACACAACTAGTGTATATGTCACAGATAAGTATAACTTACTATAGTACATTTCCTCCAAGAGCAAATTCTTTGATGTCATGTTTCTATTCAGTCTCATTATGCATGCACAAAGATTTAGTTCCTGCTTATAAAAGTTTACTATGGTCTGCTGTGGTGAAGACAGACCAAACTGTAGTAAATCCCAGTGGAACCAAGATAAAAGGAAGGAAACATACAAAGGTACAGTACAGTCTGATTCAAACTGTGACAAACCTTGATATGGTATCAGCCTAGTGCAACATTGAAAAAATTCTGAAAAAGATTTCAAGGTCTTCTACAACTGCCAAGTGATTTCCAATGGTTTGCCCGACTGGCAAGTGTTGGTCTATTCCAGATCATAGCAAACTGAAATTGAGATTGCATTGCCAAACTTCTGCACTTATTTTAAGAAACACATTTTGGACCATATCACCTTAAACCAAAATGAAATGTTATCCTTTTAACCAGAAAATGTGCTACTCTTCTGGATTTATAATTATAATACACAAGTGTAGCATGTGTATTCTTACAGCAGTCTCTTTTTTAGATATGTAACATACCTTTAGATATGCAACATGCTTATTCAGGTAATAGAGTCATCCAGTATGAGAAGAAATTTTCACTTCATTAATATTATAATTCATAACAATTGACTCTTATTGAGACGCAACGAAATCTCTTTAGTAACTTATAGAAAGATTTTTTGGCACTTTTATTTCATTGTGCTCTCCTGAGTGTGCTGAAAAATATCATCGCTCTCTTTTCCTTTAGCCAATTATCACCTGTGTATTACTCAGTCATCATAACTGATCTGTTCAAATGAAGGTCAATGTAAGAACTGAGGCGTCTAATCTGTCATTAAAACAAAACATTACTCATCAGAAGGAATACTAATCTTCATTAAATTACCAAAGAAAAGACCTTGGAAACATGTGCATTGAATCTAAGGATTCATGACATTTAAAAAAATGTAATTTAATTATGAAAGTAAAAGACAAGGCTGTCAGTGACTCCTTCTTTAAAATGTCATTTATTTATATACCCATAGATGACAATTCCTATTATGTTAATCTCAACAGACATAGCATTAAGGTTTGCTAAAGTCTTGAACTGTAGAAAAAATGTAGTTCCAAACAATACAAGAAATACACTGGTCTGTATCAAGATTCAAAGTTTTGATTTAAAGGAAAATTACTTTACTCCTGAACAGATTATTTTGAAAAGTTCTAAGTGTATGACTAAGTTATCTGTCTTGAAGACAAATTCAGTCAACCACTTTGTCTATTGTGGTCTGTGTGAGAGCCAGAGCATATCTGGCAAGCAGTGGGCTCAAGGCAGGATACACCCTGGACAGGACACCAGTCCATCACAGGTCACATTTTTACATTACATAATATTATTACAAACATACACTCACACCAGGCAATTTTCCCAGAAGCCAATTGACCTACCCAAATGTCTTTGGATACTGGGAAGAAACAAGCACCCGGAGACAAATGGGAAGTACATACAAACTTAATGCAGAAAGCACCCAGCAAATTGAAACCATGACAGCAGTGCTGCAATGCAACAATGCTAACCACTGCGATAAACCTTGTTTGATGAAATCACTGAGTTAGCAATGGTTAATTACAGTGATACCTAATACTTATGTATTTGTTCTTTGCATTGCAGCTAACCCTTTAAATATTAACTCCTAACCACAACAGCATAGTTAAGAAAGTATTATGGTGTATTTAAAATGTTATGTTATCTGCTGTAATTTGTTTTTCTTCAATTGATTCATTTACCAGATTATTAGGTTATACAGTAGGCATAGTTTTATACTAGAATTACTGTATAGATTGATTGCATCCATTTACTCAAAGGAACATTTAACCAAATTCATATATTTATACTTTTAGATAGCATAATTAAAATTCTTAAAATGTAATGTCTATTATTTCATAATTTGAATTGTATACACAGAATTGTATACACTTGGAAGGGGTATAAATGTATGTATGCAAACAGTGACTTGCAAGCTTTCACTTTTTAAGTGTAAATTAATATTGTTATATACATAACTTACTCTTTCTGAAGAAAAAAACAAATTTAAATAAAATAAATTGATAATTGATAAGAAATAAAAATGGAAAAGTCATTATTTCTTCTAAGTATTCAAAACCTTTGCTTTGGTAAACAGATTTACTTTGTGTGCACAATCAGTTGAGTGGTCTCTATCTGTGTGCTTTAAAAGTGGTTCACATGATTTTAAAATAAATACACCTATCTCTGTAATTTCCCTTACTCGTGTAGTGCATTTCAAGCAAAGATTTAACCTTGAAGATCATGGGGTTTTCAAAGTAACACAAGGATAAAGTTGTATAAAGTTGCAGATCAGGAGAAGGGTATAAAAGATTTCAAAGATTCTTAATAAAATAGAAGGGACACAGGCAGTGCTTAAGAACTGTCCCTCCAATCTGATCAGTGGGACAACTAGGAAACTGGTTCAGGATACCATTGTGAGGTCACAGCAATAAAGAGTTACAGAGTTCAATGGTTGAGATAGAAAAAAATGTACCTGGGTCAACAATATCCCTGTCACTCCACAAACAGGACTTGGATGGAGCTCAGTAAAAAATCTTAAATCCCACCTCAGGTTTGGAACTAAGGGTTGCTGTACCCAAGTGGCAAAATGGTTTGTATTCACACAAGAGAAAATTGAACATTTTGGTCTAAATGCAAAGTGTTACATTTGACACAAACCTAACATGGTGCATCACTCGGTTAACATCATTCCTACATGGCGTCACAATTATGCATGTTGGTGCCAGAATTATGTTATAGTTCTGCTTATCATAAGGAAAAGGAAAAGTGGCCCAGTCAAAGTTGCCAAGACTGATGGGATCATAGATGGTGCAAAGTACTGGCATATTATAGAGGCTTAAGATCCAGAACTGGGACTGTAACCTGTCCCTTTTAGCAGAACAATGATCCAAATCACAAGGCCAAAGCTATACATAAGAAAGTGAATGTCCTTGAGTGGCCCAGTCAAAATCCTGAATTGAATCCTATTTAAAATAGGAAATGAAATTACTTGAGAGAATCTGAGTAAATCTGCCATTAAGAATGTGCAAAAAAACACACCAAACTCATACAGGCTTACTCAAAAAGACCTGTGCCTTGCTTTCACCAAATCTTGAGATTACAGATCTAAATACTTTTGCAATAATCATTTAAACATTTTCTGTTTAGCTTTTGCAAAAATTTACTGTAACCTACAGTACCTTACCATTAGATATCTTCAGTTTGAGCATTCAGGCTTTGAATTAAAATATTAAAGTTTAAAAAAAAATAATAGCATTTTGCAATTTCACAAATACTTGTAGAGAATTTCACTGAATACTTTTGGAATTCAGTGAGACAGTATATGCTACTAAACACAGTATGTGGCATCAGATATGGTCATATGACAAATTCTTGTTCACTTGCTATGATCAATTCATTATATCTACAGTATGCTTCCTCGGTATAGGAAAAACACAATGAAAAAATAGATTTTTTTGTATTGATTTAAAATGTATGCTGTGAATGTCAATCCTTTATGTATTCCACAAAGCTAAATGAGTTCTGCCCTAAATTCAGTATCTTGTTTAAAAATTCTTCTAATTTCCATGTTACATTTGAGATGTAAAGGTGTTTTAAATTCAAGCAATTCACACCTACTCATATCTGATGAAATTAAAAAAAGTTGTTTGTACTGGGAAAAACAGCTTTTCTGAGATTGCTCACTATGCCTCAGCTGACTCATTTTTGAGTACTTAAAATTGGAGCCATCTTACACTTAAAAAGACTTGAGATTAAGACAGGCCTGGAGACCATATTCGATTTAATGTTTTTAAATACATAATATATATACACATTTCTGTTACATACTGTAGTTTACTCGCACATTGGATTAATGTTTGATTCACTGTTAAGTTGAATGAATTGCCTTTAGAAGAACAGATCACTCATGACTCACTCAATGGGGATGCTGGCACTACTGGGTATCCCCCAGTATAGTAAGAAAATATAGACATTGTGTAAAGATGCACTAAAGTACATGTTTGCTTGACATGAATGTTTATTTCTTTGAAAATTTCAATTACAGTAACTTCAGACAACAAAGAACTTTCTCCACTCAGCATGTGGCAGATTCTGGTAGATATTTGGCTCCAAAAGGTATCACCCTGTTGAATTCATTTTACCACAAATTTGTTCAGAGGTTCAGATACAGCAAACATATCCCCACCATCATATTTGCTTTCTTCACTGTTACATGAAAAGCATAATTTTATTTGTAAAGATTTAGTATTGCCTTGCAGTTCATCTGTTGTCACCAACATCTTGCAATTTGGTTTTGTTTTTTACACTCAAAATTAACTGAAAACAAAAAAAAATGATTGCTATCACACTCAGTTCCACAAAGATGGTGCTATTTTGCTGCATCCATTGCCATGACAACAACCTGTTGATTGGAAGTGTTTTATTATACCATGTCAGAGTGAAAGGGATAAGATTGGTCAAGTAACAGCATGAATGTATAAATGTTTTTATGTGAAGAATTTCTTGAGAATTCTCTAAAATGGTTCAGTAGGGCATTTCTTTGTGAGTAAGGTTCTGATTTGATGCATTAAATGTTCAAATATAATGGTTTCAACACTCATTTGCTACATATTTAATGCTTCTAACTATAGTTTCTGGTTACTATTTTGGAAGACAAGTTAAAGAATATTGTTTCTGGACAAGACTGCAAATATTCAGCTTCCACAGTAGTGCTTTAAGTTTGTTTAAAAAAATATGAAATCCACAGAAATATTAGTTGTAATGCCTCCCAGTACATTTTCTTTGGCAAATGGGTTCTATTTTAGTGTTTGACTTGACATTTCTCAGGAGACATTCATCTTGGGCTGTTCATCTAAACATCTTTAAATTATGTTTTTCAGTTTTGACAGCAGGTCAATTTCCAATCCATCAAAGAGTGAATAAAATAATTACCTTGTGCAAGTGTTGGGATATGGTGTTGTAGCGATTGTGTGGGTGAAGCAGTAAGTGAAAGAAAGTGGTTCAAGCACAAGTAATTTGCTGTGCAGAAAAGATAAAGTTACTTATCAAGTATTTGTTGTTTAAATAAATGCAGTTGAACCACTGCCCCAGCCATTTTATGCTACGTAAACGTGCGGCCTTACAATTCACTGAAAGATGCTCCCCTCGCTCTATTCACACAACCCTCTGCAAATGTCTGGTGTTATTTACAGTTACAGTATAATCACTTTTGCACTGAAACAAAAAAAAGACTCAGGCTTTATGTTCAAGTCTCTTTTTGAGGTTCACACTCGGCACCAATTCTGGCTGTAAATGTTGTAACCTTTTCAGATGATTGAGTACAAAACAGTCAGGAGAGAGGAAGAGAGAGAGAAAGATGGGAGAGAGGACAGCAAAAAACAAGGGAAGAGGAGAACAGATAGTGCCAGGTGGGAGATCCTTGTTCCAGTCAGCCTTTAAGATCTTATTCTAGTTTAGTACTTGAACCTTGTTTAGATAACTTGCCATTACGTTATTTTTTTGAGGAAACTTTGATTTCCTGTATAGAAACAGCCTCTCCTTGTTGGGGGATACATTTCTAAAATAGGGAGGTAGGGTCCCATTCATTTTGTACTATCCAGATTTATAGTGAGATTTAACTTGATGTTATATTGGTGCAGAAGGCAGGTTTATCTCTATTTATGGGGTGTCATATAGGATTTGAATAATTGGTAGTCAGTTTTTCTGGATCATAGGCCTTTGCCTTGTATGTTTATGTTGTGCTGTTTAGTTTGTGTATTGTCATTATTAATAAAAATGTTGTGATATCCCAGGGGGTAGTATTGGAAGATCCCTTTTTCACACTCCCTTCTTCAATCCATTCCAACTTTCCATCTGATCACAGGGAAAAAAAATCAAAGAAATGGGTGGTGTCGTGTTGACCCCAGGCTAATACGGCACACCTGAGGATGTCATGCTAAACTTTATATAAAACAAATGCCAAACTAAGGATGATTACTCATTACTATGGGCCAAGATAGATACTAATCACTGGAATAGACAACCCAAAACAAAAGTATAAACGAGAGAGGAACATCGCCGAACTCCTCGAAAATAGAAGCTGTAAGTGACTTTGTGGGAGAACATATCCACTCTGCAACATACTACTAAGTACTAGAGGAGTCTGAGGAGAATATGTTTATGACTATGAGTGAATGCAATAATTTCAATATGGATTAACAAAGGCTCCCATGTTGAGAGAAATGAGGGTCTGTGTGGGGAAGACCCAGCCCACCAGGGAGCCTGCAGGGAGGCTAATAAACATAAAAGAATAAGTAGACAAAAACACCTAGAGGAAAAGTGAGGATGGGATTCTGGACACAGGATTTTGTACTTTTTGTTGTACTAATTCAGGCATCAGAGAAAAACTCAGTGGTTATTTTAATGTAAAGGATTTTGTTTTTGTGTGCTATTTCCCTTTTTCAACAAACATTGTTTTTTGTTTGGAGTTAACTTTGGGTGCGTTTGTTGTGTTGAGCCCTGCCTATATACTGCCCAAAAGGTATTCCAACTCCCTGAGACATCACAATTTCTTTAACCCAGTGTGACTTGTTTATCACCAAAGCTGCGACAGGGAACAAAGAACACAGGTGCCACTAATTATGCAAACAATCTAAATAGATATTTATATACATTATGATTATTTTTTAATTATTGATTAATCTGCTTCATCTATTTCTGGTAATTCTCTGTTTCTGTAACTCTCTATTTGTAAAACTATAAATAATAATAGTTCTGGTACCATATCTGTCCATGTGTTCATGCTGTAAATTATTGCCATATTGCACTTTCTGTATTGTTGCATATTAGGAAGTTATTTCTATAGCATGAATAAAAGATTGTAGATGTTTTCAACAAAAAAAAAATTAAAATCTTTAAATTAAAAAAAAAATCTTAATGTTTCAATTCTCAGCCCTCACTAGTCAGAGAAAATATATAGTTTTGGTGCACATCTCAAAATAAATAGAATTAAATCTCCACAAAGAGACAGAGAAAGTGACCAGATTGCAGATCTGCTCAGGTGTTCAAAATGACAAATGCATTAATATCTGACAAAACACGAGTCAAACTAAGAGCAGTGTTCAGTCTTCTTCTTGGGTTAAATTTAATTAAAGTGAGGACATAGTTGTGATGCTCAAAACTGATGGCAGCTGTTCAAGATTTAGAGTTCTTGTGATATAATGTGACTCACTTGTGAGGGGGAAGGAATTCATATCATGTTCATGTTGTGCTGGCACAGGCAGAATCAGAAGCAGATGTTCGTTGTTACATCTCTAAATCAAACACTGATGAAGATATAAAAATGAAATGCTATCATTTGGGGAATCTAGGGCATCTTACAGAACTTTAGAAAATCATTTTTTTATCCAAAACATTGAATAACAACAAACAGCAAAGTTCCCCTGAATTTAAAAATGTAATTACATTTTTTTTCCTCTGGAATGTTGTAAACATGAATATAAAACAATAATAATGTTTATGTTCTGTCTTTTTTTTAAGTATCAAAGAGCATAACAGGCAACACCATATGCAATGCTGTGCTCTGACTCTAGTTGTCTCAGCACTCAAACACATTGCGTCACCTAACCACCTGAAGAACGTGAAATTCCCCATACTTGCAAAAATGCAAAGGTTTCACACTAGGAAATATTAACACTAGGAATATCACACTAGGAAACCACCTTTGTAAGGTGTTTAACAAAGAGTCCAAGATACAAAGGGATGCTGCTGTGATTTAACAATGTTTTGTTTTTGGTTTTTATGGGTCTGGTATCCATGAGAGATATTAAACAAATATTACAAGTCTCACATACTTTTAAAATGCTCACCATAGATTAATACTGTATAATAAATTACACTTTACTGTTTGTATATGTTTATCATTGCTGTTCAATGTTCATCATTGAGATCGCTTAATGATTTTGTATTCATTGTTTAAACTGTGTAAGATAATAAAAGACACAAAATATTGTTCCTCTTACTGCATTATGACATTGAAGATGGTATGAACGTCACATAGACAAAAAAAATAATTATAACAGAAAGATTCAGAAGTTGGAGATGTTAGATGAATAGGAGTGTCAAAATCTTGAATAATGTACAAAATTGTAAAACAATCCATTATCATTTTAAGCTTTTTTCATTAATACTGACAGTCTACTTACTGTAATTAGAATCTTGGCAATTAAAAACAGCACTATAGAGTATTACACATGTGGAGAATGTAATGCTTCTGAAAGACTTGTGATGCATACAAATATTAATTTTATGCCTGTTTTTAAAATAAATGTTGTGTTCTATTACATTCAGTTGAGAAAAACAAATTGCAATATTCTACAAACAAAGCAACGAAGTTCCCCAATGGCACAAATCTGAGAGTGCAGCTTTTTATTATCACATACAACATTGTATATTAAATAGAAAACATGTTTAGTATTTAGAGATACAACTAATTCTGTGCCAAAACAATGAAGCCTGAGTCCCTCTGATGTATAAAAAACAATTTATGAATGGATTTTTCTTTTGTTTTTTATATGGTTCTTTGTGTTGTCTTCCCCAGTTGGTAGCATGCAAAAATGATAGAATGCTTAACTTTACAAAAAGACAAAAAGTCTTATTGCAGTACTATGGTTGTGATATATGTGATATACTGGTTAAAACATTTAAAATTGAGTAATTGCAAAATCACACTATTGTGTACAATGATGATAAAATAATAAAATTATAATATAATACGATTATAATCTAACAAAAAATCAGATAAACAAAGGGCATAAAGTAGCTGTAGTTTTAGTCTTTATCTGAGACCATTCTGCTTTGCAGCAGGAAGTACTAACATGTTATGTTACTTACCATAAAGTGAATATAAAACATCTACAGGCTGTTACAGGTTGTAGAACTGCAGAAGGAAAATATAAATATAATAAAATTATTGGAAGTCATGGCACTACAGATTTTTAATGTGACATTTGAGGTACTGTAGATGCTAATAACCAAAACAAAAAAAAAAAACTTTTACATGTAAAATTTAGTCAAATTTTATCCTTCTAAAGAAAAAACAAAACATGGGGCCAGTGTGATGAAGCAGATGATTGATTATCTGCTTATCTCTGATTATCAGATTATGTAGGAAAGGGGAATCAAGATTTTCTTAGGTTATTTTACAGCTCATTACTTAAAACACTACACTTCTATGATGTTAATAGAACCATTTAGTGTAAAAATACCAATATATAGTATACGCTCCAGGGTAGGAGTAGTTTTAGTCTTCTAGTCCTTTTCAATACAGGACCAGCTCTTCAGGTAGTTGATTAAATTATACAAATGTTTGGTTCAAAGATCTGCACCAAAATTGTTGGACTAACTTTTTAAATCATAGGTCAGATATTACAAGTAAATGTGCTGAAAAAAACAAACATTTAGATCATGATTTCCCAACCCTGCATCTCATTACTCCATTATCATTTGATTTTAAATCCTGCTGAGCTCTCAATGACTTCATTGAAAGCCCAACTAGTAATTTTCTTAATTGGACCTTTTTACGATGCATATTATAACTGATCTTCAGGCCATTTAAGCAAATTATTAGTTTATTAAAGGTTGGCTCAAGTATCTAAGAGCTCTGATGGAAGAAAATCCAGAAAACACATGAAAATCCCTGTGTCAGAAAAATGTGTATTATTTGTCTGCATCACAGACACTTTCTTGCTTTATTCTTACTGTATGTCATTTATCGTAATAGGTGTTGATTCATTTCTGCATCCTACAGAGGAAAACAGCTATCCAATATAATGATGCTGTTATCACATTTTAGCTTGGTGACTAGTATCCATATTATTTTGCAGCAATACAGAAAAGATTGACATTATCTTAACACCATTCCCTGGAGTCTACAGAATTGTGTTGCTATCATGTCATATGTTTCTATTGATACGAAGGAAGAGCAGCATTTTTGTTATGTTGCCAAAGAACTGAATATAAAATTCTTAGGGAAAGGTCACAAACTAGACAAAATCATTAAGTGTCTTATTTATTTCTTTGATGGTATTTTAATTTCCCCAAAATTTCTTCAAGACATTTTTAAAGGATCCTAGGAAGTCAGCTTTGACAATGTGGCCTGAGCTGGTCCCGGACTTTCACAAACCTTTGTGAAATGAAGTGCCTGTTTTCTGTACTATTTCTTAAACCAGATTTCTGCTTTTTTCCCAGGTTCTTGTCTTGTTGCTGACCTTACAGATGTTTACTGAATTGACTTGATCAATTTCTTTGGTTTATTCAATACTTGAATCGAGTCCCCGCTTAATCTTCTCTGTTTCAGGCTGAAAGGATTTGGTTCTTTTAATCTGTGTGAACTCTTTTGCTGTGCCTCTACAACAGCAATATCTGTCTTCTAGCATGGTAACCAAAATTAAAAAAAAACATATTCCAAGTGAGAGCAGATGAAAACATTGTCACTATGTGGCTGTATCTTACAATAAGTCTTCTTCTTTATTACTTAATGACTACTTCCCATCTCTGAAGATCATTATGTTGTACTTGTGGAAGAACTTTTATGCCCTGATAGACACCTTTGGTATATGGTCAGAAGCCTGCTACTGGTGTTAGAGTCTTCTGTGGTGAACATGAATGAGAAGATCTGAGCTGATGTCTCTTTAAAAGATAACCTCCCTTACAGTCCATTGCAGTGTAAAGTCACAAACTTGGAAAAGACGCATAGTTTTTCACATACAGATCTGAAAAATTGCTCAATCATTACAGGTATCTTTCTGCTAAATTAATTGTAAACAGCCTTAAGTATCTATCCTGTTTCATAAATAATTGTATATTAAATAGTTCATGCTTTTCTTTAAGCAGTTATTGACAATGAACAAACCATCTCATATACAGTATGCCCAACACATCTCCAATCTTTCAATTAATCCAATGACGCCACGGTTAAACTAATTAGACTATCTGAAATCTGGTACTTCCTTTTGTAAAAAAAAGCTAAAAATACAGTGTACAAAAGACAATAAATTGCATGAATTTAGCTTATCACAGTATGAATCAATTTTGCTTTGCTGTATTGAGGATTTATAACCCATGATGTATAGGATGTTAAATTGTGTCTCACAAAGAATAACAAAGGACTAAAACAGCCAGGTCATCCACTAAATCCATCAGTAGCCTTTAAAATTGTTGTTAGATTTTTAAATACTGAAGAAAGACAATTTCACAGTTTCAGTGATATTTGTGTCACAGACTCGTATTCTTTATGAACGGTGTTAAAGCTCACAGAACATTCCGTTTTCCTACTTCCCATTGAAGACGGATCCTTGAATGCCACATCACACAGACTGTAACCTTCTCGTAAATAGCCTCCTACACCTCTCATTAGCCAGTTTTACTGACAGTGGTACAGATTTGCCCTATACTGGATGATTCTACATCATCTAATCCCCCCAAAAATGACAAATATAAAAGACTGTTTTGACAGCAGGATACCTGCCTCAGCCATACAACTTTATGCACAACACAATACTCGCTGTTAAAATTTTTATACAAAGAAGAGTTAGAGTAAGGATTGATCAAAATAATAGATGTGTAATAGATTTATAATAATATATTACTTCAAAAGGCAGTCAAAATTAGTTTCAGTACTTAATTAAGTTTAATATTTAATGGATAAACTACAGTTAATTTTAAAGCAAAGTACATGCAAGTCTATAGGATTTGATCTCAAGGGTCATATTAATTTATATTCCTATTTAAGACAAAGTATTTTCTCAAAAATAAGCATAAAACTCTCAAAACCTTTCCCGATAGTTTCATACTCTATGGAAATGAAAGCAATTAAAACCTGTACTGCACATAATTAGAAATACTCTCTGAACATTCGGTTTGTCAGGCAAGGTTTTGTTAAATTTGTATAGGTTTGCTGTGCAAGCAAGACAAAAAAATATGTAACATCTTCACTTGATGGTCAGATGACTACATGGTTTAGAGGAACAACAATTAAGACACAAATCGAGAGTTTCCAGGACTCCATTCACAATTAGGTTTTGAAAAATCTCAAACAAAGAGGGTGAAAGTTGAGACTTACACATGAATAAATGTTCTTCAGGGCCTAGTTGTAATCTTTATTAAAATGATGATATTCTGCTCCCCATTTCTTCACCTTAATGTCTTAACTTGCCCTATAAGACTACCCAACTCCCCAGTCACTGTAATACGTTTTCCCTAAATTTAGTTCTAAGTTGCCTACCAGACTCTCACTCTTGAAGCCAGAATATTGAGAAAGCTTTAGTAACCACTTGAACTCTGTGTATACAAAAAACATTGCTTGTTAAAATAAAACTACTTTACCTCTTATGTAGCACTTGGAAGTTTATTTTCCTCTCTGTTATAAAACTGGAAGAGAATTATTGCAACGTATTGTGTTTATTTATTTTTTAATAGAAAACTGTACATGCCATGTTTTTGTTTACTTGAATGAGACATGGCAGATATTTGAAGAAATGCAGTAATTAAAGCAAATTATAGTTTATTTAATTTTGCTTGGAATGCAGGTATTATTGAACTCAGTTCTATTCACAAAGATTTTACATTGCATTACATTTACAACCATTGCATAACTCTACCACATATGTTTCAAGATCAAAACAGAGCCATTAATTTTAAAATGTATTAAATTTGTAGAAATGACATGCTGTATGTGACAATTCTGTGTTGCTTTTTGGTTGGGAAAAAAAGCAGAAATAAAGTTCTCAGATGTTTGTTTTTAAAGCAAGATATTACAGTACTATTAACTTCTGAGAAGGGTGCTACAGTATATATAGGAAATGGGTGTAAAGCCATGGCTGTGCACTAGTGTGCTTGAACAGAATTAAAAAACAAGAGGCCGGAGAGTTATGGAGAAGTCCAAAGAGACCCGACTGAGAGGGAATCAAGCACACTGGGACAACAGAAGGAAAATGATGAGGGTGAATAATTGAATAAGGAAATACTGGCCAGTGGTGCTTAGATATTCTTTGCTGGACAGCATAGAGATTAGGGAGCTTTGCACTGGAACCAACGGACTGGGTGCTTAATCATCAAAGTGAATGATGACCCCACCAGCAGTCAGATTTATTGCAAAGTTCCCAAGGAGATGGAAGAAAAAAGGAAAAAGAATAGGGGACAGCCATCCAGGTCTTGAACTGTGCTTAGCTATAGGGTGCAATATGAAAGGCAGAGATGTCTGGCAAGAAGGCTGGGCAGCCACGCTGGGGATGATCCACAAGAAGGTGAGCCTATATACAGAACATGGTTATTGTGGGGATTCCTTCAGAGACCAGGCTGAGGGATCAGCTCAGAGGGTGAGTAAAAATGGTCTGAAGGCAGCACTGCCTGTGAAAGGTTAATAATGAATTGCCACAACAGAGATGCATCTGCATTAAATAGAGAAAGAGCTGATTGAATAATTGGAGTACTGATTAGAAAAGAAGGAGGATGTGCTGTGATGGGCTCCGATTGTGGCAGTGAGCCATGGAAAACCATAAGCCGTCATGAGATTGCTCCCGGTTTCCCAGGGCAACTGCGGGCCGAGTGGCACTGCAGGAAGGAGGATGTAACAGACAGATTAAATTGTTCCTAGCCTTAATATTAAAGAAAACAGTAAAAAGACCATGCAAAATGTACAGGCTTTTTCAGCCATGCAAAAATCAAACTGAAGAATAAACACCTTCAAAACTGCAGCACTTTTCTGTAGCTGAATTGTGTCTTTTAAAATAAGATACTGCTATTACAGATATTACAGCACAGACAGCATAGAGCCCTGCGGTTGAAATGAGTTAATGAGTTATAAGCTCTATGACTTCTCAGGCTTATGAGTCTAACTCTTTAATAAAGTGGATAAGATGATCACTAAGGGAGTATGAAGTTAGAAGTCAGGTAAAATTAGATTTATGAACATCACTTTTATTTCAGCAAGGTTTTGTAGTTGCCTGAATTAGTTCTGTTCCATAAAAGAGTACATTTTACTCAAATGTTTTTTTAGATAGCACTTTTTAACAAACTCAAAATTCTGTACAGTACATATACAGTAGGAGGGAACTTTACCTCCTACTTATAGTAAGTGCAGCACCAGCCTGGTGTGTACAGTGTTTACTAACAGATCAGTTAGAGAAGTGAGAAAATGCTTTAACATTTGAATTAAGTGGGAGTTTTAGGCAGGTCAGATTGTGAAAGTCTAAAGTAACATTAAGCCAACAAATGAGCGTTAACAAATCCTCTCTTACAATAAGTACTATTGACGTTTGAATGACTAAGTAGCCAAAAACTCTAATCTGAAGGACGTCACTTCCTGCCCCGGTCCTTACAACAGGACATTGAATATTGTAACCCAGAGGAAAGTGAGTCATTTACTGATCCACTAACACTGCTGAATTCTCTTATTTATGTTTACAGTAATGCCCGGGTATATACTGTAGCAACAATTAACATCGGGCCATGTTCATAAGACAAAACGCTGAAGTACCCCTGTAAAATGGCAAAACGAATACATAGGTTTGGTTAATTTCCATAAATACCATAAATTAACAAAAAGTACTCTTCCTTATTATCCTTTGCTATTAATTGTAAAATGTAATTGTATTAATGTAAAAATGGGGTTAAAACTGTAGACACGGATTTAATGTCTTAAAATCATTAATAAGAACATACATTTAGATGTGAGATATGTGCAACCAGGAGTTTTCGAGTTTGAGTGTTTTGTAGTAAATAAAAAGCAATAAGCAAAAAGTGAGTAATAAAAAGGATTCGCTGTAACCTCGGTCGATACTCTGCTACATCACAATACCACCTGCCGTAGGGAAGGGGGAGCTGTAAGGGATTAAAAAATTGAAATCGGTTTCTCTCTGTGGGAGATGCACAACTGCTTGTTGTACATATGTTTTATTGTGCTTAGGCTATAAGGGAAAATATAAAACAGAATTGAACTTTGACCATGTTAAAAAATAGCAACCTGATGAAACAGATATATTACTTGAAAAGGTTTTATCTGGAAATTAAAGAAAGTGCTAAAAAATTCCTTGTGAATTCTGACATGAATGTGTATATACAGTACTGGTGTGATTGTACTGTGCACTGCAAAGAGAAACTTACTTTACTGTAGACAGTCAACTGATAAACCTGAGTCTCTCTCTGCAGTGGGCTCCAAAAACTTTAAAATATTAGTACATTACAGTATATAATAATAATGTGGTTGTTATGGCTCCAGGAAGAGGATACACACTCTTAGTAAATTCTATTAGAATTTATTACATACTATCAATGTTTTGGCACAAAAAGCGTTCACCAATATGTGTTTTTTTTGTAATGGAGTTTACAGTAGGTGCGTCTCTGTCATTTTGACCATTTCTGATTTGCACTTCATTGGGTTATGTTATCTATGGGTTATGAAATGAAATTAAACAGATGCGTTTTACTGTAGATCAAGAAACTGCTGCATTGGGGGAGAGAGTAAGAGGCGAGAGGTTATGTTTAGTAAGAAGTTTTGTTGAGCTATTCAGCTGGGTTTTCAAATGACATTCAAATCAAGGCATGAAGACTGTCATGTTTTTTTCAGTGGTTTAGAATGGGCAATTCAGATCCATTTACAACACAACCACATCTTAAAATCAACCAGTGTAAGAAAATCCCAATTATCCTTGTCATTTCTAGTGAAACCAACTGAGCAGTTCAGCTGAATTTTGGTTACTAATTGAAACATTGTGATATCAATTTCCAAACCTTTAATAGGATATTACTTAATCATTAGAAATATGTAAAATTTCAGTACAGATTTTTGAAGACTAGCACTTTTAAAAATCCTATGTACTCAATGTTAAAATTTTCATCATGGATTTTCCACATACAAGACATTATTGTACAGAATAACACATGAGAACAGCTTTATCACTATCAAAACATGCAGAATATTCCCAAAGATGGTCTGCATAAACAAGTATTTCCCAACAGTTAAAATGTGAGTACAAACTTTTGAATTGTTTGAAAAATGTTTCAAATATATTTTATTCATAGAACGTATTATGTGATACACTGCAGCTTGGATATGTGGCATGACTGACATTGAATATGAAAATGTAATACTTATCAGCTACTGCTGTATTTTCAAAGGCAGGACATCTTTTCAAACCTTTTCATGTGTGCTATCTGCCAATTATTCTTGGATCCCACTTTGTCCTTTTTTCATATTGGCTGATGTTTAATTTGTGAGAAAAATGTATCTTTTATTTCTGGTTTTACTGTTGATTGATCTTTGTTACACAAACTTAAAGACACAAACAGCTGATTTAGTTAATGAAATCATTTGAAGTTCTATAATCTATGACTTTTAAAACATGAAAAACAAACAGAATTAAAGTACTCTAATTGCAACAATTTCTAAATTTAAACTAACATAATACTGTACTTTATTTGTAACTGGGTTACGAAAGAAAAAGATGGTATAGCCTGGATTTAGTACTTAGTCTCTTTATTAACATTACCTACAGTTCTTTATTTTTTATAAAATAGAGTTTTCAACGATAACTGAACAATTAAAGCCTAAAGCAAAAAGAAAAGACATTTCATTTAACAATAGAAATATCAATCAATGTTTATTTGAGCAAATATTCTACCAAATTATTTTAGCTCTTGCACTTAACCAATAATTTTCAATAGCAGTTACTTAAATATGAAGTGGTAAACCAAGAATTAAAAAGATTTTTGATACTTAGTGACCTTGACTTTCTTTAGTTAAGAAGAATCTGCTGGGAACTGATTGTCCCCCTCTCTCACAATCACAATTAGTTGTACTGTAAGTTCTTATTTAAAACATTTGCAAATATCAACTGTGGTCATTCTTAAGAAACTATGTGTTCCAAGGATTTTATCTAGCCTGTTCATTGAAGAAGTCAGGGTCTTCGACAACACAGCTGAGTAGTTAAATCTAGACAACTAGATCTCCCCTTTGTGCAAACAAGTGCCCTCTACTTACAGTTTCAGATACATTTCCTCCTTAGTTTCCATTTGTGTTCTGTGGCTCATGTTTCATTCTTGATTCTGAAGAATTCCATTTTGACCACTTGAATCAAGTTCTTTGTAGTCTTCTCTGTTCAAGACTTAAAAAGATTTAGCTTCTTTTACTTTGCCAGAACAGGGAATTGATTTGAGTCCAGGAATGCATCTAGTCTGTTTTTTATGGATTGTTTCCAAAACAGTGACACAAATATTGTACACAATACTCTAAATAAAGTCTTATGAGGGCATTTTGCAATTTTAAAGCAACATTCCTTAATTAAAGCAATAATTAAACTAATATTCTGTTTGCCTTTGTATCGGTTCTCTATATTGTCTAGAAGATTAAAATGTTGTGTCTAAATAAACATCTGCAGTAAGTCTTTTTCATAGGTAGCTTATTTAATGTCGATGTTTTCCATTTTATATTTGTAGTTCATGGTTTTGTTACTTGCATGTAATACTGAATATATTTACATGAAAGGTCAACTGTCAGATTTTTCATTCTGAATCTTTTTGAATTTCCTTTTCATCTTAGTAACATCTTTTTTGAATGACCTGATAGATCTCAGCCATTATTAGCAAAGTAAACTTACACTTGGGTTGTCTTCTTCAAAATTAGTTTACTTGAATAAATAAATGTAGAATCCTTACTGTAATAAGGTACAGTAATGAGGCCCAAAATGTAATTTGTTTTTGACTGAAAGTAAAAAAAGACAATACCTGGAATGTAAAATGTGTATTTTAGCATTTTCAGAATGATTGATGTTTAGGATATAGAATGTGACAAAACACAAACTAGAAAACATACCATCTTAAACTTTTACCAAGATACATGTAAATTCATTTCAGAAAGGTGATAGCTCATTGACAAATCCACAGTGTTTTTATTTCATTTCAACCTATGGTATTCAATAAGATATTGCAAAATGTTATGTTCAGTGAACATGTACATTATAGATTCTATTCAGCCATTTTTCCTATGTACTGTAATTTTGAAAAGCAAAGCTCCCAGATGAATATACAGTAATATTTATTTCAAACCTTACTGGCACTACATTCATTTTAAAGCCTCAAATAATTGCATTCCACCTTTCTTTTTTCAGTGAGCTGCCCAATAAGGCGCAAATGTCATTGGCTTTATTGAGCTTAGTTCATTCATGTGAACTATAAACACATTAAGATGCTTTTTCCAATTTGCATTCAACTACTCCCCCAGTTCAATTCAAACAAAAGGAGATTTTGGTGCTTAGAGAAGTATCACAATAGAATGAAGGTGCAAGGATTTTAAAATAATAATAATAATAATAATAATAATAATAATAATAATAATAATAATAATAATGAATACACGTATTCAGGCCAAAACCGGCTCTTAAAATTGCAGTTGGAACAAATTCAACAATTATTTATGGCTGGATTAGTAGTCTTCCTGCTTTTTATTGTGGGATTGATTTTATTTCCAATCATAACTTTACATTTTACTGCTCTTGATAAGTAATAGGAGAACAAGTCAATTGGGCAAATGTCTTACCATCACTACATGGGGATTTAAAATCTCTCTCTCTCTTGGCTTTACTTACTTGGCTCTCCAGACTCAGTATCACTTTAAGTAATTCAGATCCTTTTTTCTATTCTTGTTATGAGGTTCAGTTAGTCTTAGTATTTTTCTGAATTCTTAGCTTGAGTCAGCCTCACAAATCTAATTAATGAGAGATTAATGCATATAAATGTTTTCTTATCCATCATTACATGTCAAGATAGAAATCAAATTACATGTCAAAATAGAAATCCAAGTACTACATATAATAACTATTATTAGTTTAAAAACAATTAATTTTAAATGTATCTGTCTTGTAATCATTTAATACAGTAATAACTGATTTCCCATCACAAATTTGGCATTAAACTGTTAAGCAATCATTAAATCATATAAATGTTCTTAAATATAGAAAAGTAGCAGATTAATAATAATAGGTTTAAACTGTCTTCTTAAGTACTGTAATTTTATCATTTTAAATTAGTTCTAAAATATCAGTTCTTGATTTGTCACATGAGTGTCTAACAGTTACAAAAATCTTCTTTTACATTGAGTGTATATTTTCATATCAGAAATCCAACAATCCACGTATGTTTTGCTTTACAAGAAAGAACGAAGTTTTGAAGAGGAACATGAAAATCTAATTTTCAGCCCCCCGATGGAAACATTTAATATGGCTTGAGCATTACCTATTTACACACAAAAAATAAGCTTTCTTTTTAGGTAAAGAAGAGCAGTGAAGAAATTCTAGTTTTCCCATCATGCAGAGAATATAAATGTAAACCAAGGCTTACGGCTGAAATCCACTTGGTTGCAATGAAAGGATTGCTCAAATGTGACATTGAAGGTAAGCTCCTAGGCTACCCATCATGTCACATTAATAACTTAATTTATCTTGCTCTTAGTAAATGAAAATTCTGGTATTCATATAACTTTCAATAAGCATGAATATTGGATAATGGGGAGCAGAATCATCATTCATGTTTTAATTTCCTAATCACAATAGTAAAGATAAATATTTTAATAAGAATAGCTTGCTGTTAGCCATACCTGTCAGTCTATGCATGCAGAAGATTTGCTGCTGGCACTTGTTTATTACTCTATGCTTCTGAGATTTGCAAATGAAATGAAGGTTTGTAGCAATTAATTTTACAGCTATAATGGGAAATCTGTCCAGAGAATGGTTTTGTTTGTGATCATTGAAAGATTACTTTACCTGATTTTACCAAATAGTATATTCTTAAGTGTAACCTTAAGGACATAGTGAATATGAATTCAGTGATGTGAAGTACTATTAGAATGAAAGAAATATGGATACACTAGTTATCATGTCTTTGATTATTTTAGTTAATGAATAGATATGAATATCAATTTTTACAAACTTGTTACAGTCAAAATACTGTGGTGTTCCTTTCCCCTTATAATATGCTCATTTGCTTTGAATATACTTTTATTACACTACTGTACAGTATATCCACATCAGAATAAAACCCTTTAATTGCATTTCTGTTCTGTGCAATATTCCAAATAATGATCAACTCAGCAGGAAAAGAGGGTGTAATAAACTGTAAATCATACAGCTTCTCAGTCATAACCTAAAGTGAATATATCAAGGTGAATTTAGAACCAGCAGTGCACACCAGTGAAGCAAGGAATTAATTATTAAAAGAGCACCTTCACACTTTAAAATCATCAGCATCAGGAGTACACAAAATGCGTGTAAATATAGGTCTTTAGGGTTAATAACAAGAACAGATAACATTTTGTAAAATGCTTGGCAGGAGAAAAAAAAAACAGAAAATTGATTGTTCTTGCAGATTCCAGGATATTTCCAATACAGTATTAAGAACATGATGGAAATGGAGATGAATGTGCAACAAAGATAACATCTTTTCATGGAAATACTACTGTTTCCTTTAAAATGTTATTCCTGTTGTCTCAATATCCAGTGTGCATATAAATACTTATATACTGTATATACAGTGCCTTGCGAAAGTATTCGGCCCCCTTGAACTTTTCAACCTTTTGCCACATTTCAGGCTTCAAACATAAAGATATAAATTTTTTATTTTATGTGAAGAATCACCAACAAGTGGGACACAATTGTGAAGTGGAACGAAATCTATTGGATTTTTGAAACTTTTTTAACTAATAAAAAAATGAAAAGTGGGGCGTGCAAAATTATTCGGCCCCCTTGCGTTAATACTTTGTAGAGCCACCTTTTGCTGCGATTACAGCTGCAAGTCGCTTGGGGTATGTCTCTATCAGTTTTGCACATCGAGAGACTGAAATTCTTGCCCATTCTTCCTTGCAAAACAGCTCGAGCTCAGTGAGGTTGGATGGAGAGCGTTTGTGAACAGCAGTTTTCAGCTCTTTCCACAGATTCTCGATTGGATTCAGGTCTGGACTTTGACTTGGCTATTCAAACACCTGGATACGTTTATTTGTGAACCATTCCTTTGTAGATTTTGCTGTATGTTTGGGATCGTTGTCTTGTTGGAAGATAAATCTCCGTCCCAGTTTCAGGTCTTTTGCAGACTCCAACAGGTTTTCATCCAGAATGGTCCTGTATTTGGCTGCATCCATCTTCCCCTCAATTTTAACCATCTTCCCTGTCCCTGCTGAAGAAAAGCAGGCCCAAACCATGATGCTCCCACCACCATGTTTGACAGTGGGGATGGTGTGTTGAGGGTGATGAGCTGTGTTGCTTTTACGCCAAACATATCGTTTTGCATTGTGGCCAAAAAGTTCGATTTTGGTTTCATCTGACCAGAGCACCTTCTTCCACATGTTTGGGGTGTCTCCCAGGTGGCTTGTGGCAAACGTTAGACGAGACTTTTTATGGATATCTTTGAGAAATGGCTTTCTTCTTGCCACTCTTCCATAAAGGCCAGATTTGTGCAGTGTAAGACTGATTGTTGTCCTATGGACAGACTCTCCCACCTCAGCTGTAGTTCTCTGCAGTTCATCCAGAGTGATCATGGGCCTCTTGGCTGCATCTCTGATCAGTCTTCTCCTTGTCTGAGCTGAAAGTTTAGAGGGACGGCCAGGTCTTGGTAGATTTGCAGTGGTCTGATACTCCTTCCATTTCAAGATGATCGCTTGCACAGTGCTCCTTGGGATGTTTGAAGCTTGGGAAATCTTTTTGTATCCAAATCCGGCTTTAAACTTCTCCACAACAGTATTACGGACCTGCCTGGTGTGTTCCTTGGTCTTCATGATGCTCTCTGCGCTTTCAACAGAACCTTGAGACTATCACAGAGGAGGTGCATTTATACAGAGACTTGATTACACACAGGTGGATTCTATTTATCACCATCAGTCATTTAGGACAACATTGGATCATTCAGAGATCCTCGCTGAACTTCTGGAGTGAGTTTGCTGCACTGAAAGTAAAGGGGCCGAATAATTTTGCACGCCCCACTTTTCATTTTTTTATTAGTTAAAAAAGTTTCAAAAATCCAATAGATTTCGTTCCACTTCACAATTGTGTCCCACTTGTTGGTGATTCTTCACATAAAATAAAAAATTTATATCTTTATGTTTGAAGCCTGAAATGTGGCAAAAGGTTGAAAAGTTCAAGGGGGCCGAATACTTTCGCAAGGCACTGTATTTAATTGTTTAACCGTTAACTATATTAACTCAAAATGTTAATATATTTACTTTTAATGGAAAGCGTCTTTGGATAAAAGCTTAAATATTACCTAAAGTAATAGCTAAATGTGAGGTATTTTATGTTACTGACAATTATTCATAATAAAGTTTGGCAGCTTATAGAGAGATGGAATGTTATTGGCAGACCTCCATGCCCATGAATCATAGCTCTGCCAACTGCGTGGATTTCATACCAGTTCTGTGAGGGTTTCTGTGCCAAATTCAATACATTTCGCGGGAATCGATTTGTTTGAACCTCTGCTCCTGAATCCGGTCAAAACTCCAAGCCTATTCCACCTTAAAAAAAGGTTTACATGTGGGATTTATAGAATTTTGGAATCAATTCCTTATATACACAGTTTCAATCTGATTAGATTGCACATGGACAAAGGCCAATTGCCATTTGCTGCAGTTAGATATTGTACTAGAGAGTGCTGAGAGAATTTCCCATTATTAAATAACAATACTTCTATCTTTCTCCAAACAATGAATGCTATTGAATGATGGGACTATGATGCAAGATATAATTTATGGATATTGAAATGTTCCTTATGAAACACCCTGAAGCAAAAGAAGGGTTATTACTCATTCTTTTAAATAAGCATGACGAAATTTAGGTCTAGATAAATCAAAGGAAGTCAAAAGTAAAAATAAGGTCTTAAGGATTACTCCTGTCGGTCTGTGTTAAGTTGTAACACACTAGAATTTAGCAGAAGATATAGCATAAAAACTTTAAAAGGATAACTTCACAGTCTAAGTCAACAAGCTAACAGTTTTAAAAACTGTCTTCATTCATTAAGCCTTAACATTTCATTAGTTTTCTCCATTCGGGTATTGCTGTTAGTGTTATCCTGCCAAAGAAAAAACAAAACTCTTCCAATAATTAAAATATACAGAAATCACACTAACAAACAGTCCTTTGTAGATGACATTTTATGAAAAACTGTTTGGCAAAACATTTAAAAAAATAAGATTTAGGTGATTACAAATGTAGATGAGCTTTATACATTTTGTAATATTAAAAAATATATGTTTTATTAAAAAAGTTGTTTGTTTAGAAATGTCATAATTATTTTTATGAATGATTCCTAACATTCTGTTTTTTTTCCCTAATTTTAAACATTATGCAGAAGATAATGTACAGTATGTACAAATCATTTAGTCTCCAAGTTCTGAAAGGCTGCTTAAGTCTATTAACACCACAGTCAGGGATATTCAAAATAAGGAAATAAATGTCCCCCTGAAAACACTGAATTTGGCATGGAAGACACCATAAGCAATGTGGATGTATGAATGTAAACAAATGACAGCTAAATATTAGCAATAATTTTCGTTGCTCTTTATTTTTTCCTATTCTCTTTCTGTCCTGGAAGATGAAGGCATTTGCCTCCTATGGATTCTTAATGTTCATATCCTCCTCCCATTTTCATGCAAATAAAATAGGAATTTTACATTTATACAGTACTCTATTAAGGCTACAAAATAATAAATTTTCTAAGTGGAAAACAAGTAACTGAAATCTGTAATTAGCATAAATGACCAAGTGGATTATAGTGATTCCTGTACTGGATAACACTCTCATTAGCTTTGACTATTTCATAAATAAGACATTCACCTAACTGGAGACAGAGATAAGAATGATTCAGATACAGCACATAAAGAGGGATAAGCATGTTAATGCACAATTTCAATTGCTATAGCTAGAAATACATTTTTAAAAGGTCTAATTTGTTTCACACCACTGGAGCAATATAGTATATTGTACTCTTCAAATTGTGCTTGTAATCTGGAATGCATGCCACAGAATTGCTTTTTTTGTTTATGAAGAGGGGCAAAATAACACTGAATAAAGAGTAAAGAATGTACAGTATCCTGCTAAGAAAAAATCCAATCACTTTGTGTGTAATTTACACACAAATTATTTGGCAACACTTATTTTGTGGAATACTGTATGTTTATTGACCTGGGAGACCAATATACACTCACACAAACATACACAACAATCAAATGATTTTGCGATATACATTCTTAGACTGTTACTATTGTGCAGCTGATAATCATTATTAAAAGCTAAAGACAGTATATGCTTAGATTTCATACCTGATCATTTTTGTCACAAACAATGAATGACCACCTATTTTTTTCAGGGTCATTGACTAATTAACTTCAAAGATTTCAATTATATCGATCATGTGGGTGGCATGGTGGAAAATTGGTTAGCATTGCTGTCTAGTGACCTGGATTCAATATCTGGGGGCTACCTACTTGGAATTTGTATCTTCACCCAGTGTTCACGTGGGTTTCAGCTTATTGCTCTGGTTTTCTACCACAGTCCAAAGACCTACTGGTACTGTAGGTTAATTGGTTAACTGGAAAATTTGGACCTTGTGTGAATGAGTGCTGTCTGATAGACTGGTATCCTGTCCAAGGTGTTTTCTGCTTTGCAATCATTGTTTGATGGGACGAACTCCAATTCCCCTGTAACCATGTATTGGAAAATACATTTAGAGTATGGTTGGATGTAGATCATATTTGTATGTACGAAGGGATACTATGCAGTTCTGTGTTACATGAATTGGTTAGAAGAAATAAAACCATGAACATTAGGGCAGATTAAATATTCATGCAAGATTATGACCCTAACCTTAGTTCATTTCTAAATGGCCACGAAAAAAATGATTTCAGCAAAGGGTGGCTGGTGCTGGACAGCACTGAACCAGAGGATTTGTCTCTTGTCTGACTCTTTGGGATGTGATCACCACTGGGACCCTGAAAGCAAGAGATTAACAAAGTAGAACTACTTAACATTTCCACAACTACGAGATTTCCCTACTGTGGCCTCAGCTGGCAAGACAATAAAAATCTTCTGAGACTCAGAAGGGGTTCTTTTGATAAATCGCATGCTATACAGAACTATTCTTACCAGTCAATATAATGTTGGCAAGTGCATACAGCCATTTAGAAAGAATGGCAGAGGTTTTTGGCACATGATAACACAAGGCAAAGCGTCAGTTCACAAAACTAGGTCTTCACAGGTCACTCATTCATGAGTGTGGCTTTGAACAGCTGAATTCTCCACCTCAGAATGATTATAGGTTATTTGCTCCTATCTTTGATCTGTATGGACAGGACATGCTTTTAAAACAATGAAAGTTGAAGTGTCCCATTGAGAGATTAAAGGAAAAGTAATTGCTAATTTGAAAGACCAATAGGCTAAGTGAACTGAAGTAAAATGCAATAACAGAGAAATAATTATGGTAGATATCATCTAGTTTCTACATACTGAACTTGCTAATGTTTTTAAATTGTTCCTTGCATGTGCGTAGTTTTTTGACATTTTATGGAATTTCTGCTCATTTGAAAGTTGGGTAAAGTAACTTGGAACAGACTCATTAATTTAATTATCTGATCTTCCATGGAAAGAATGGCTAAAATAAAGTTTCCCTGAAAGATCCTGCATGCTTTTTCAAACCTAACAAAAAGTGTCAGATCAAGAACCAGTACTTAAACTGGTCATATGAACCTCATGATCTTAAATAAAATATTATCTACAGTATTAACCAGGTTGTAGCATAATATAAATTTTTATTGTTAAATTGTAAGTTTGATAACTTTGATGTAAAAAAAAAACCTTCCATTTCAAATACCTCTTGATACTGAGTGTTGCCAAAGCTGAAATGGCACTTGTGGCTGAAGGAATTAACTGAAAGTTTGTATTATATCTTGTTAACTACGTATCGTTTTACTTATATTGTTCTAAATCCGTCTCAGGATATCTGGTCTCAAAAGATAACATAGCCACATGATGTCTTTACGCACAGCTGACATAGTTCTCAGGGAATGACCAAGTGACCTCTCCTGGAACAAATGGTCTATTCAGCAGAAGGGGCTTGTCACGCAAGCCAGCAGTAAAGAATATATATGAACTGGTCAGCTTTTTAGAATGACCATATTTAGCCACAATGCAAGTAGAGAGTCATATGGGAGTGTATCTTGTATCATTTGTATCACTGAATAAAAGAGCGCTGTAGCAATTTAGGTGAATTGTCTTTTAAGTCTTGTGCCACACGATGCAAGACCTCCGTGTGCATATGAATAAACACACAAACTCTCAACACACAAATGCTCAGCTGATGCAATTTTTTGGGCATTACATGGGCAATGGTATATAATACTACAGTAGTAAGTGACCATACTACATTTTAAAGTGTCACCCCCAAAAAATAAAAAATATGGTGCATAATAATCATCACTATTATCATCACAACTTGGGATTTTACAGTGCTCGCATAGGTGATGAATGAGTTGCATCTTATAATGGAATGTCCAGTCTTTAGAGACCATTCCATACCACTTTAATTTAACCATCCACTTAGAGACCTCCATCGTCACTCAGCTTCAAGAAGTAGAAGTGACAGAGCTGAATGATGTCTCCCATTGGATAGATGTGCTATTCTGTGTCACTGACAGGAAAATGTGGTTTCACTTAACCATACAGTATGTAGTGACTACATTCTTTTACAGAGAGCCAGGCTTGTGATGACAAGAGAATGTTTAAAGTTGGAAGTTCCATGTTTCCTTTCCCCTAACTAGTTACAATTGTCTCGGCAATTTAAAGTGATATACACTTTTCTGTACATGGTTGAGGAGATGCAGGACTGAAAAGGTAGCCAATCAATAATCAAAAGATCTCAGAGCCTCAGGTGAGAGGCAAATCATACTGATTATAAGCAGCTGAAGGGCAATCTAAATTTAGGTGAATTTGACTTTAAGACTCATAAAAAGACAATTGTTTTGTTGTGGTTCTACATCAAGTGATCTTGCTGGGAACATTTCTAATTAAATTAAAAGGACTTAATTGTGTGCCAATTTCTGGGGGGGTTGAAAATACTGCAAGGTCATTAGGTCACTCTACTATGTTTTCCCATGTCAATCAATAATACTGAAGCTTTGTTTGTGCCATTAAGTTGCTAGAGGCAGCTATTATATTGCTGTATTAAAACTTAACTCCTTTGACAGAAAAATCATAAGGGAATGTACTACAATTATAATAGCTGTTACCATGCTGTCACTTAAACTACACATTAGAGACAGAAAGACAATTCAACGTAATTGGGTCTCTAGGGAACAAACTAAAAAATACTTGTATTCCATTTTTTTGGAATTCTCTTGGGCGTAAAAAGATATGAAGGAAAACACAAAACTCATTTGGTTTCACAGCAGTGTGAAGCAGAAAGCATGACAATGCAAACATTGGGGAGCAAATAAAATTTACAAAACCTGTTCAATAATTGGTATTTTATATAATAATTGTAATACTACTGATGTGCATTTTATTTTGTTTTTCATTGTAACCAAGTTAAATATATAACCACACTGACAATTGAAGTTAAAAAATAAAACATGTTTAAACTCAAAGAGGCATCTGGTCTAATGCTTAGCTTAGTAGGGTCATTTGGACTGTAGCCTCACAGTGTCTTGAGCTTGATTCCACACTGGGGAAGCTTCTGGACTTTACAAATTACATGTTTAAGTTGACAGGTTGCCATGAACATTCAATAGGACAATTGTCTTTCTGATAATATGATATGATGCAGTAAGCTGTTCCATAGTTTGTCATCATATATGGAATGGAGAAAGTGAATTTATAGCCTAATTGTGCAGAAAGTTCAAACATAAGTGATCTGTTTGACAAAAGAAATATAATGTGAAGCCTAAAGGAAATTTAACAAAGCCCTACAGAAAGTGAAATAAATTTTCACAAAATTCAGTGCAAAACTTGCCTGGTTTAACCTATGAAAGAGTAATGTAAGAACTAATATTTGCCTAACTAACATCAATAATTAATATAATTTTCAAGTACAAGGCCTGCCTACTTTAATTTATTACAGTTCAAATATAGTTCAGTTTTCAGCTATCAGTTCAGAGATCTGAGGAACTACAGGGGTTCTCTGATCAATTTGCAGCTGTAATTTGTAATACAAGCATCTTTTTCTATGTGCCCTAATTCAACAAATATTCACACAATCTCTTCCTTTCAGTCACTAATTGCAGAAAAATGTTTTTTTTACATAACTCGTCATTTATCTTCACCACACATTCTGCAAACACCTACACTCAAAAGTGGAGCAATTGTGTGAATTGTGAGGGATGCAGAGAAACAATTTCTAACATAGCTATTTTTGGTTTGGTTCACGTTTGAGCTTGAAGCACATTTCAGTCTTTCTGACCTTCAAGTGAAGACATTCTTGCTTTATTTTAGAATGTTTTATCGTATCCCCAACCAATTGGGAATTGCAAATTGTATCTTTATACTTCACTGAAAGACTGTTGTACTTGCATGGAAAATGAGTAAAGACAGACAAGCTACCCATTCCTTCCCTTCCATCGAATAATACAGATTTACAAGGTCCACAATACAGGAGGTACAGAATTGACCAGAAGTGTAGCAAATCCCTCACTAGGATGAGCTAGAGAGAAAGCTGGAGAACTTTCAATGGTCATACCAGACTATAATGTACAATCCCAGCACTGTTTTCAGTGATCTTGAGCTAATTGTACCTCTTCCTGGGAATCCACGTCACAATCAGTTTGTGATGTGACCCAGGCTTTAACAAGGTCTGGATAACAGCGATCAACCTGCACCCCTAGGGAGCCTCTCCATCCCCCCCAAAATAACTCACTTTCAGGACTGTTTTAGAACATAGTGAAATTCCATACTGATTGCCAGATTCCTCCTCTGCATACCCTGTAGAAAATATAAAGCAATCACAATGGCAAGGGTAAAGTTAACAATTGGTACATTTGTGTGTACAACTGCTTCGGTCTGGGCTGGAGACAAATTTCTAATCTCACATTACAGAAAAAAAATGAGTTTAATTAGACGACAAAAATGATTCATAAAAGTTATTTTATTAATAAACCATGTGTAACAAAATACCAAATCAATGAATGCCACTCCTCTGTCATAGAAGATGTAATGGTAAACATAGCTCTAACATGGCATACACACAGCACAAGCTGGGACCACACCCTGGATGGGACATCACTCCATCACGGAGCACACACACAAAGACAAATCAGAAACGCTAACCAATCTAACAAGTAAGTGTCTGAAGGCTGGGAAGAAACGAGCACTCAGAGAAAACCCTTGCAGACACAGGGAAAATTGCAATAAAATTCATACAGAAGACATCCCATCTCATGATCAATAACAAGACCAAGATCTACAGTATAAGGCAACAAAACAAACTGCGAAACTGCTGTGATTATCATACAGTATGCCCTACTATCAGGGAGCACCTATCGCACTTTCAATACCTTACAGCGAATTCAAAACATGGCAGCTAAAATTGTTACCAGGAGTAGAAAATATGACCATGTTTTTTTTAAATGTGGGCAGAGTGGTAAAACTGTGGCTAAGGATCTGCTCCTGTGGTTGGAAGGTTGCTGGTTCAAATCCTGCAGCCAGCAAAGGAGCTGTTTGATGTATACAATCCAAGTTGATCACAGATTGCAGGCCTTCATATTCCACATATTAATAAAAAAACAGCTGGCAGTAAAGCCTTTAGCTACAGGGCCCCTAGTTTATAGAATAGTCTGCCAGCTTACATACAGAATGCAGATATCAATCTCAGGATTTAAATCCAGACTGAAAACCTATTACTTTAGGTTAGCCTACTCACACCTTACATCATAGCTTGTTGTAACTATGGGTGCTGGTGCCGTTATATTGTACATACCATTGTGTGCCTCAGTGTTGGCCTTCCAGGTAGATACAGTAGATCTGTTCTGACTAAACTATCCTATTCTCCTCCCCACATGTCCGGATGGTGCCCGATGCTGCATCACTGCCATGGATCCAAGAAGGACATGGAGTACTGGTACAAAGGAGGACATGATGGAAGACTTAATACTCCACATTTAGTACTTTTTTAGAATTGTATAATGTTAGCATGCCCAGAGGGGTTGGGCAGCCAGTTGACCTTGGACCCCTAGAGGTTTTTATCTCCTTACAGAGGTTCCTTTTTGGTTCCTCTCCTCTGTTGTCTTCTGCCTTTTTCTCTTTCTGTATTGTAATGTCATGTACTGTCACACAGCTTTGTTAAGTGCCTTGGGGCAACCTTGTTGTGAAAGGCATTATATAAAAATAGATTGAATTGAATAAGCATATCGAAGCTCAGTATAACCATTCTGTGGATTTTTTAAAACTTTACTATGTACAGTGCTTTTGTGCCAGTTATTTGCAGCTTTCAACACTGAAAAGCAACAGACAAATGTAAAAATATATTTTAATGTCATATCTTTTATACCAATTACCTACCCTGTAATGAGAGACATTTTGAGAATCATTGTTTCAAATCTAATGGTAATCCTTCATGGAATAGCTCCATTGAATCACCTTTAAAAAGAAAGTTGCTTGTAAGAAGCCATTGAGTATTTTCTGCTTTGCTGTTCCCTTTCTATTTATGATTATGAAGGTATTAAGGACAATTTTTCACTGGCCCGATATATAGAGTAATAGTATATAAGGTGTAGACATTTAAACACTTTCAATTTATATTTCTTTTGTTGTTAATTTGACAATATTGGCATTCCATAGGAAACCCAATCCACTCAGATTTTTTAGTGTAATTGTTCCTAATGAAGCTTCTAATGTATTCAATGAACATTTTGCATAAATTAAGTTTAACATGCTTCATCATGTCATTTTTTATTTTTATTAGTGTTTTCTGTTTTTTCTTTGGTAACTATGTTTTAAATATTTATTTAAACTCATTCGAACTTAATGCTGCTACTTTTGAGCATCAGTATATTTCAGGTTTTTAAAGTGTAATGAGTGAATGGATGCTTGAATATTCTTTTATTTTTTAAAATTTCATACCTCCTGATTTATGACTTTTAAACTCAAATTAAAGTTATCACCGTCATTGCTATGTTCATCGTTATTATTAGCAGCAGTTGGTGTAAGAAGAAGTCCTATTGAGACTGAATTAAAGTGGGTTTTTTTGCAGTTACAGCATCCATTACAAATGTTTAAAATATTACTTCCGTGTTGCACTCTTGAATGGTTGTACAGACTACATTTAGCTATGTTCTGAAACTTCAGAAACAATAATCCAGTGTTAAGAGGGTGTGATTAACTGCAATCAAAGATTATTTCCTCTACTTTATTTACTTTTGCTCTGCAATAGTCTTTTGGATAAAGTATCTCGCTATTTTTTGTGGAAAGAATGCTGTAACTTTTTTTTACAGTACTGTACGAGTTGCTCTATAATATTATATATATTTAAAGTAACTCAAGAGGAGTTAGTACATCTGCACAGATTGAAAGTACATCAGTGAAAATATAATTAAAGTAACTAATTAACATACTTTTTAGATGCCTGATAACTCTCAAATACTTCTGATTGGAACAAAGTATAGGGCCCTCCATAAATACTGGGACAGTGATGTGAAATTGCTATTTTTGCTGTATACTCAAGCAATTCAGATCTGAGATGAAACAATAAATATAAGGCAAAAGTACAGAATGTCACCACTTATTTCTGTGCTTATATGTTGTACTGTTTTAGAATAATACCACTTTTTATGCTCAATCCTCCCATTTCAGGTGAGAATAAGTATTGCAGCAATTGGCTGCTGGCTGTTTCCTGTTACATTCATTGTTCCCACAAACAAGCTCTTTCCTTTGGTGTCTGCGTTTGGAGGCAGTTGGAACCAATATGAAGAGTAAAGAACTATCTGTGAAAGAAAAGCAAAGAAAAGCAACTTGGATGCTGAAATAAACGAAGAATTTAATCAGAACAAGAAACAGAAATTGGGCAAAGTAAAATTACAAATATGGAATATCTTTGGAATATCTTTGAAAAAGTAGGAAACCACTGGTGTATTTAGCAATTGGCAACAACCAGATCAGCCAAGGAAAGCTGTAGTTGATGTTAGAAAATGTATCAGCTGTGAGGAAAAATGTAAAACAACTGTTGTTCAAATCTCCGACAACCTACGGAGTCCAGATGTGAAGGTATTTTAATCTATTTAACAGAAGACTTTGACAGCAGGGTTATAAAGGCTACACTGCAACATGTGAATTAGTCATCAGCATCAAAAGACCAGATTACCATTCGCTAAAAAGTAAAGGAATGATCCAGTGGAGTTCTGGAATAAAGATAAACCTCTACCAAAGTGATGGCAAGGTAAAAAAATGGAGAGAAAGGAATGAGCTGCAGATAATCCAAAGCATACTGCTTTATTTTAGCACTGATCAAAGCATACAGTACCACTTCATATCACATCTTCATGTCAACGCTACGTAAAGCCCCATTGCATTCCAAAGCCTTATTGTAATTTGCGTAATGTCTCCTCTAACTGTTTACTTTTTTCTGACTGTAAAGCACTTTTGAAGGCACTATATAAAATAAAGATGTTTGTATCAATTGGTGAAACAGGATGGGGGTGGTGTCATGCCTTAGGCTGCCTCTGGAACTGGTTCACTCATCTTTATTAATGATGTAACTAATGATTGTAGCAGCAGAATGACTTCAGAAGTGTACAAAAAACAGCTTGTCTGGCACTTCACCATGCAGCAAGACAGTGACCCAAAATACATTGCCAATGCAACCAAGGAGTTCATCGGGGGGGAAAAAGTGGAAAGTCTTTAATTTAAATCCAATTGGACATGCATTTCACTTGTTGAAAAAGAGACTAAAGTCATAAAACTCTCAACAAACAGCAAGTGAAGATAGCTGCAGCAAAGATTTAGCAAAGCATCTCAAAAGAACACACTAAGAGTTTGGAGATATCAATGACTTTATGCGGTTATTGCATGCAAAGAATTTACCAAATAGTAAGTTTTATACCATTTTATTTATTCCATTACATATGCTCCCTTAATATGGGGGGGTGGAACACAAAAAAATGTTATTCTAAAAAATAAATAAAACGTGACATTCTGTTCTTTTGACATATTCATCTTGTCATCCAAAATTCAGATTGCTTCAGTATACAGCAAATCAATGCCCCAATACTTATTAAGGAAACTGTATATTGCCAATAATCCTTTCGTTTTTAAACCTTGGAGGGTCTGACTTTTTATACTCATACAAAGTCAATCAACATATTGATGGAGTTTAAGATAGTGTTGCTTTTAGTTAAGAACTTTGTTAATCCATATTTAATTAATGCAGAAAACTGCTCTTGTTTAAAATAAAAATGGAATGGTTTTTGACTGTATTAACTACTGTAGATTCATCGTAGTCTATTAATGATTTGTTCCAAAGTAACTGAAGGCAACGCAAAGAAAACAACTTCATAAAACAGGGGATGAATTTTAATTAACCTGTATCTTCATTGGATGGTTGATTAATTGGCCATGCATAGTTCAAGATGTTTATACAATTCAAAAAAATTGGAAATGCTTAATGTAATTCATTGTTCACTGTCATAAGAATGACAGAATCAACAGGGGATTTTATTTTGGGCTCTAGGTGTGAAGTAACTATGATATCATTTGTTGTTATTTTAAGCTATTAAAAAAGTAATTAAAATATGTATTACATGCTAAAGTTAAATAAACTTGTATTTTAAATGCTCACATTGGTTTAAGACATGCTTAAAAACAAGATAACATTACTCCACATGTACACACAGCTTGCGTGTACAATGCAAAGAGGAGCTACTGTAAGAAGAATTCAGCATGCACAACTTTTAAACTGTTATTTCTTTCAATAACAATTGCTGAAAACAGAAGCGTATTTAATAGGACAATACAGTAGCAGGAAGCCAGTTTCATACTTTAACATAAAAACCTATACTATTTTAGATATATAGCTAGTAAGCCGATGAAGGTTTGGAATAACAAGTCAAATTCTTCTATGAGAAACTCCAAACCTTTAAAAGCCTTAATCCATGCTGCCATCACATTCGTACATGCCACCAAATTACCACATGCAAACTCAATTTTACAAAATCCACCGGGTTCCAATGTAAAGCTTTAGTGATCACACAGTTACTCAGGTGAATTCCAAAGGTCAGCAATTAGTGTACAGTGTTACTGAAAGGAAGGGTTCATTACGGAAGGTGCATTCACTTTCTGACTTAAGGAGATAAAGGTTTAGGACCCTTAAAAAGGCTATTTGGCATTCTGGGCTATAATGAATCTGAGATGCACTAACCCCAGATTCAATTCAATGATATCTTATATTTTTTTGATACAGTAAAACATAACCAAGCAGCTATGCAGGCCTGAATAAATATTACTTGACTGATTCCACTCAAAATGGCATGTTGACTCACAAAATCCCAGGTTTGTCTTAGCAAAGTGCCCATGGTGAAAAGAATGTTAGGCTAGTATTTATCTTCATAGTCGTTTTCAGAATTTGTAATAGATGAGTCATTTTATGAGGGTGATGTCTTTAACAAAACAAGAAATGTTATGTATCATCTAAAAATATAACCAAAACTGTTTCAGGATCTCTTTTTTGATCCTTTTGACCAGTATTTTAAAGGCCTGTTTAACAAGGTGAATGTTTATTATAGATGGTCAGGAGGAATCTGTTTTTCCTTTAATCCTTGAAAAGAGAACCTATAATAAAGATGCTGTACATTGGAATTTCCATTGCAATTTCTGTATTTTTATTATATTTAAACCTGAATATAAATCAGGAATAACAATGTAACTTTTAAATTGTCTACCTCACAGTAAATCACTATAATCTGTCATATACAGAATTCACAGCTCTATTGTTACAAAAGCACTTGCAAAGGGCACAAAAGAACATGGCAAGAATTTTACATTTCACAAAGTATAAGGAGGTACAGTGGTTCCTACAGCATTCTGTATCTCCTGAATCTTTATCTTATTATCAGTCATCAAAAGATTTTGCTATTTTAGCTGAATTTGATAGTATTAGACAAAGTAATAAAATTTTAATATGGTTTTCAAAAAGTGTTAATTGTAACACTATACAGAAGCTTGCACACTTGTGCAGAATGAATCAGAAGACATTTTGAGTTAACCTTCAAAATTCAGAAATGCCAAGGAAAAAGCACAATTATGTAGTACATTAGCTACTGAATATAAGGCCAAAAATTTGTCCAATTTGGATTAGAAAATTATTTTACGTTTCTGTAATTGAAGATCATATTCAATTTAAGGTGGGTTTGCAAAAAAGAGTAAACATAAAACAAACGCAAATATGTGTGAAAGACGTACATTTCTTTCGTATCTTGCACATTTAATGGAATTATTTGCATAAAATGTTGAAAATCAAAGGCATTTATGATGAGGTACTGTATATTGACTGATATTGATTACATGCATAGTTCTTAAATATTATATAAATTGTTTAATTGTACTGAAAGGTTTAAGCTTTTTGCATAAGTACATCTGTGGAGCTTAAATCTAAAAGCTTCCATCATAATGTTTTCTAACAAGTGTTCAATTTTGTGATGCTAGAGGTAATACTGTAATAGCAAAAAATAGAGGTTATTTACACAGTAAAAGCAATCGCACTCATGATCTTACAATTGTAAAGAGTCACTCATGAGAGTGTTAGACTTTGTTCTCATGTGACCATAGTAAACATATGATGTACAAATCAACTGCAGTTTTGCGGTCTAAGAAATGGAAAACATTGATACTGGCAACAGTTGTAATTAGATATACAACATATGGTGTAATGAATGTTAATCTGGTTTCTCCTGAAAAACATAATTGAAATGAAAAGTGTTTACTATCACTATAGGCACAAGCAAATGTAGAACACTCCTAATTAAAAAAATACCAACACCTAAAATACACTTTTTGAAGAGTGATATTTGCTTGTATGTGTATAGTACAATTCATCCCAAAAATTTCTTCACATACTGAAAGAGACCCACATCAAGTGCCACTGAATAGCAGGACCCACATGTTTGATACATTGTAGCTATTATGCACCAGCATCCCCACTGCACAACAGCTCAGATGCAGAAGTAAGAAATTAATTAACCCATAGAATTAAGTAGGGAATTCTAGGTCACCACATACTGCAAGTCCAAAGGGAAAATTAGCCAAAACCCTAAGATTAACACCTCTAGACTTATGAACAGTGCCGTGAAATCTTTAATGACTTTAACATCCTTACTGTAGGATGCATCCTTTAAAATCCTAATTTTTAGTCTGGACTAAAGGATGCATCCTACAGTATGGCTGTCCAGATCCAATGCCAACAATATTGGTTTGCATTTAGTACATTCCTTCTCTGGCTTTTGCCACTGACATGGTACTGTAGCATGAAAAAAGCATCTACATCCAAATCCTCACATTTCTTATCCAGGTATGCTCCAACTAACAATGGCATTGTCAGTGCAACTGGCATTATGTCTCCATGATATTCTAATCATTACCCAACAGAAGGTACTGTACTGTATGTAATGAACATTTGTTAATCTTATCTAAGACACTATCTATGCATGCAATTGTCCGTCAATCTTTGACTTTAAATCTTTAAACTTTTTTTTTAAAACTGCTTATCTCATGAACACTAATCAGTTCTAAACTTTTTTCCTCTAAATAAATAAAAAAATGGAAACCTATATCCTTCACCCAGGATTAGAGCTTTCAGATTTCTTTTTTAAACATAGAACATATTGTAAATAAAAATTACTTACACAACATATTGGCAAAACATTTCTTATGGAAAAGTTGAAAGACCTTAGAATGTACAAGAATTCTGGAGCCGTTTTTCATTTTATCTGCCAAAAAATATCCTTAATCTCCATTTATTCCCCCTGTGTTGAGTATTAACATTTAATTAAGTAATCACACTGATATTAATAATGCTGCATCAATACTGTAACGGCAACATTCCCACTTCTACCCTGTTTTATAAGACTGCCGTTTGTACTCCACATAGTTTAGGGCTTAAATTTACTATGTAGTTGGAAGCACTACACAGAAAGCAATATTCTCTTCATTGTACCAAATGCCAACCACTGCGGAAGGAGATTGTAAAGGTTAATCTACAGTAATAAAAATGTAACACCAGAATTCTTATAATTGAGCTCATAGCTTAGAGTGACTCTTACTGACTATCATTGTACCCAAGGAAAAAGCCCTGGAAGTGCATAAGCTCTAACTGCATTAACTTCTCTCTGCATTTTTTATCAGGAGAAGGCGCTACACTCACATATTGGCAGGGTTATAAAAAAAGTTTGTTCAGTAAAAGAAAAGCAAAATAATTGGTAGGTTTAATTGGTTCCAGATTGCCTGTTTAATCACCTGGCATGGCTGCCACCACTGCTTTCTTCAGTGATAACTGAGATCAGCTTTCTGTTACAGTTCAGTCTTAATATTGAACTGTTCGCATTGACTAGAATCAGATGAGCAGATGAAAGACATTCAGGTCCAATTGGTCTCTAGTCACTGACTGCCTGTTATACACAGAATCATGAACAGCTTTCATTTCGAGGTATTGCTGTGAGTTTAATTTCGGCAATACTGTTATTAAATGTTTTCAATTTTATTTTTAGTTACAGTTTTTCTTGATTATCCCCATTTCAGTTGTAGTTATTTTTCCTCACATAAAAAGTCATTTCAGATTGTAGAGACTAGCCTTTGAAAAATGAACTGAGCTCATTTTATGAATCATGTACAGGTAGTTCATTGCTATTGATCTATATTTGATTTTTGTTGTACACTAGAATTGCCTTATAATTCCACTAATATGAACTAATTACATGATATAAATTGACCTAAATTGTGTTTTGTGGTACTTTTACAGAAAAAGGAAAGAAAATTACTTCCTATGGGGAATTAAATACCGAAGTGTTTTAAACAGGCCATTAATATGTGATTAAAAACATTAACTACAGTAATTACAATGGTTCATAGTTGTAAAACTCATGTGTATTAGTCAAAAGAAAAAAAAAACATTACCAAAAATAAAGAAAGTTTCCAGTGAGAGGAAGTGCAAATGATGCTCTTGACATGAACATTGTTTTATAGAAAACTTTCAAGATTGTCCACAAAGATGGGCGACCTTCCAGGGACACAATGGTAAATAGGATGTTAAATGAGTTTTTAAGTTTAATTGCTTTGGCAAGTTACATTATTTTAATATTTTTGCATACACGTTAAGATTACAAGACAGCATGGTCTAAATATCAAATGAAAGGGTTGGGTATGAGATGTGCAAATCTGAAACATTTTGGAGTAAAAAACACTATTTTTAAATTACAGTGTTTTGACATTGACAATTTTTTTGCCATAATCACACGATGTAGGCTTATTTTATTTCAGATCTTCAAAGATAAACTCACAGCTCTGCCTGGCAGTGGGGGCTTGGGTGTATAATATACAAGTTTTCCCAGAGTGGAATTTTCCTTAGGTCATACCTTCTGATTTTGTAGAGGTGACAGGTTTTTACTAGTTACACTCAAGAACATGTCTTTAGCTTGCTTGGCTGCAACAGGATTTTTTACTTTAATGAAATTGAGAGGCTCAACTGTTTGTTTCTGTAATACAATTCCTTCATTTCAGGTTTAACAGACAATCCACAACAGAAATTACAAGAAATATCTAGTATCTAGGTACAGTACAGTATGTAGGATGTGTAAAACGTCTGTGTTTACACATCCTTTTTGTTCTGGTGAAAACTTCTTTTGAAGGAACACACCTTCCGTTATTCAATTTTTAGAATATTTCCTTAAATATATACTTAATAACACAACCTTTATTTTGGAATATTTGGAGGGATGTGTGACATTTTAGGGGTTAAACAGTCAGATAGAAAATAACCCTGGTTTACATGCTAGGTAAAATGTACATCATACATTTCTGCAGTGCTATACTAATTTTGTTGTACCTTTTCAGCAGTTTAGATATATATACATACAGTATGTGCAAGAGAAAGGTCTTCATAAAAGACAAAGAAGAGCATATTTAATTGCTTCTTTACCCTTCTGTGACTAGAAACAATTCTACTGCTGTTACACACATCTTTTATGGTCACCTATACCTCTCTATTCATTCACCAGAGCCTGGACATGATAATATCTTTGCAGATTACAGTGTATGACACATTTGTCTGTGACAGAAACTGTGTGGCTCCTGAGTATAGTTGCTTTGGGATACTAAATTTAGTTTCCCCATGATAGCAACCATCGCCTATAGCACAATGCCATGATCCCTTCACCCATGATTCTGCACTGCAATGATTATGGAAATTTTGGGACGTACAGGGTGCAAGGGCCAATATATATATATATTTTAATGTGCACTGTTTTATTTTGCTACAGGATGACAACTATGCAGAAACAAGGTCTTTTAAGTTAGATCATTAATGTTTCCCTCACAATGTTTCTTGTCAGAATAATTGGCATTCATTTTCTTTTAATGAATACTGTTCTTCATTTTTTAATTAGATGTTGAAACAAATTTGCTGCTGTCCATTTATTATCAATTATTAACTAAATGCAAAACAACTACTTTTATCTCAAGTGGGTATTCATACTGTATAAGCAGCATTAATCTATTTTTGTCCGTTTTTAAATTTTTACTTTTGTTCCTTATGTTGTTGAACTCTTCAAAAAGAATATTAGCTGGGAAAATAAATCTGTACTTAAGCATAAAATAATTTTTAGATTTGATACTTAAAGTTTTATTCAACCCGGGTGAAGTGCTACACTTTTTGTAAGGACTACTGACTTTTAACAGTTTTAACAGTTAAGTACAGACAGTACCAACAGTCTTGACAATAATGAACCTCACAATTGTGTAACTTTTATCAAATCAGACCCTTGGTCACCATTGAAATGTAAGTAGAAAAACATTGGATTTTTTTCTGGAAGCTGTGTATTACTAAACTACTTTTGGAATACTGTATAAAGCCCCAGTATTTTTCAACCATCTTGCAAAATGAAATCCTGGAAGATTGCAGAGGAACATATTTAAGATAAGTACTGTTACTTCTATATATTTTAGACATGGTAATGTAATAGATGGTTAAGTCATCTTTTCAATCCAAACTCCTTTTCGTCCACAGCTGGAGGTATTCACTAAGAGAATGCAACCTACTGCATGTCACGTTTGAGCTGTCAGCCTTGCTGTGGCTTGTTTGAGAGCTTCCACCCTATTTTATTCTCAGCCAATCTTGTGTCTATCATTTCACTTTAGCCATACTTTTCCAGCTTGGGTTTGTGTCACACTGTCACTTTTTGACATTTTTTGTCCTATATGGTTAAAAATTGAAGTATAATAAAGTGTCAGAATTTCTTCTAAAACTGACAGGTTTGTGTGTTCTCACAAACAAATAACAATGCTACCACACATATTCTTTATAAAATAAAAGAAAAAACATCCTAATCATTACATTTTATGTTTTCTTTTCTGAGATCATACAACATCTGACACTACCTTTGTCATGTCATAATTCATGCACAATGTGAACAGAGTAACATCATTTCCTCACAGCATCTTGATGAGTTGCAGATTACTAGAAGGTCTGAGCTTGAGCACAGTGTAGAACATTTATATGGTCTTGTAGTTTGGGACCAGAGCTTAAATTCTTTGTATAATGATAGGAATAGAACGAGTTTTAGTTCTGCTGAAATAAAGGGGACCAGCACAGGAATTGAAGAAAGGCCCATTCTTGTATTCTTGTTATTGGAAAAAAGAATGCCATCTTACAAATTTGAAATTATAGTGAAAGCTGGTGATGTATATCCTGAGCATAAAAAGATAAGTCTACACTATCTGCAACAAGTTCACAAAGATATTAAGAAAAAAACTCCTTTTGTAGCATGTGCACTAGTATTTTTCCAAACTATGCTGATTAAAATATAATTGACAGGACTAATTAACACTATCTACTCTGCAAGTCACACAGTGTCAGTGTCCACTGTAGGAAACAATATTTGCATCACATGCTGTGCACCATGTTATAGATGCAGACTTGTGGGATTCTTTTGTAAGCCTTGGTGAGCAGTATGCCTGTTCATTGGTTTGTGAACCCTCAGTGTTGTTCCATTTCATCCCACAAACTTTAAATTGGGTTCAAGGCTGGTGTGTAGGGAAACCATAGCAGAACTGTTATATTTTCATCTTGGAAGAATGCCATTGCTACACAAGCAGCATGAGATAATCTACTGCAATGCTGTCAGATTAGGGTAAGGCCACATTAGAAATGTGCATACATTCCTTTTTGTATTTTACTTTGATTTTAACCTGGTTTAATATTCAGCTGGTTGAATCACATCAACTGTACCCAATCACCCTACTCATTAAAGAGAGGTACCATACTGTTGCAACAAAGTTACTTGAGAGTACCACTGTCAGTTATGAATGATCAATTAATCAAGATGATAACAAAAACACAAAATATAGGTTATTGATTTACCTTCTAAAATATACATGCACAACATACATTTTTTTGATGTGCAGTCTATTTTTAATTCCTAGTTTAAATTGGACATGAAGGCAAAACATTTTTTTAAAATAATTTCATTTTTTTAGTGTGAGGAGAGTAGAACATAGTACACGGAGGGACTTGTACTTGGAATTTTATCTGAATAAAATTCTTTATTTTGATTTTATTTTGGCAAAATCAGGATTTCTTTTGTGCAACCCTGAGGAAACATTAGTCTCAGTGTTTTTGCAAAAGCTCATTTTAACTGGGAACAGTAATTAGGATTCAAGGTAATTAAAATGTCAACAGGATGTTGAAGCATCACATCTGATACTGCAATTCATCTGAAATCTCTTCACGCTCCATATGAATATAATTAGAAAATTATCATTTGAATATTCACTAGAGATGACCTATTTTTTAAAGAAGTTCCATTACCTGTTAGAATCAGTGGTATTGTATAGTTAATACAATAGGAAGTGAATAACCATGGGTTTTTCATTGATTTTTTATTACATTAATTTTCCTTTTAAAGTGATTTTACTTCTGTACTGTGGTACAACTGCTGGCTTGCACTGCTAAATTTTACTGGTGCTTGAGTTGATTAATGTCTTTAGAGGTTAATTCAAAAGTTTTAAGTTCATCCTCAACTCTGAAAGATCAGTAACCAGATGAATAATTCCCGTTCTGCTAATTCTATTCTGACAGATCACAATAACACTTTAGTTCAGAGGTTTGCAAATGACTTTTTTTTTAATGTATAACACAAACCAATAATCCTGACCTCCATACAACTGTTTTCTAACCATTTTATCTAGTACAGGGTTGTATAGAAGCAGGAGTATCCTGGCAAGCAATGAGCACAAGGTTGGATACTCCCTGGAGGGGACACCAATCCACTTAGATACACACTCACATCAGGCCAGTTTTCCATGAAGTCAATTATCTTAACAGTTTGTCTTTAGACTGGGGGAGAAAACCAGAGTACCCTGAGGAAACCCACACAAACATTTGGAGAACATACAAACTTATTAACATTTACCTTTGCTCGTTTATTCTCTTTACTACTAAAGAGTAAAATATCCCAGTTTAAATCAAGTTATTGGTAGTTAAATGCATTCCACATTGTAACATCTTTTTAAAGGGACTAAAACAACTGAACATGATCTGAACAACACAATGCACACAGATTAAGCCAACACTCTCATTTTTAAGGACACCATTTTCTAAATAAAATTGATTTAAAAGGATAAATCTGTGTTGCAGACATATTCTGATAAATCACATGTGTTTACTTTGTGAGTAATGCATACTGCACATGGTAGTACTGTTAAGTGTCACACATCACAAATGTGATAGGTGCAAAACAGCACTGTGTGCTCCCCACCTCAAAGTGTATTATTGTACACAGGGTATTAATCATAGCTAGAAATCACTTGCAAACCAGCAGTACTGATATGGTAATTCTTTATATGCTCTTTCCAAAATATTTAAAGCACTGTACAATAGCACTCACATGAACCAGAGAAGTAAAAGCAATCACATAGTAAATAGATTAAATAAAACCTAAGCATAGAATTTATGATTTATAATTATAGTTAAAAAAGTACATTTTAATAATATACACAGTTACAGTCTCTTATGAATTTAGGCAAAGTGCTCCAAGATCATACACAAGAGAAGCTTTTATCACCCATTGTGTGGAGCCTGGACTTGGGTAGAACAAGAAGACACTAAACAGCAGATCTCAGATACAGTATATATATAGAGAACTGTAGTACTATACTCATGGTTTTTACCTGATGTGGAGCTACCACTCAGTGTCTTATAATTAAGCTGTAAAACGTTAATCAAACCCCATTTAGAAATGATGGGAGTTTTATGCCGAGATAGATTTTAATATAATATTCAAGCTGCAGAACTATGGACATACAGTGGACAAAACTTGTTTTGTACCTTAAGTAAACACTCCAGTAAGACAAGGATTGCTGTAGTATGGTTAATTCCATGCTGGAAAGTAAAAAGAACAAAAAAAGGCTCATGTGTCTTCATGTGTTTTGGAGAATGTTGGAAAGAGCAGGAATGAGGCAAAGGGAGGGAAACAAGGACACACAAATATGAGAATAGGAGCAGGAACTGAAAAAGGCTCCTCAGGCAAAACTTTTATATTTGTGCTTTTTGTCTACCTTTCATTGTGGAATTAACCTTTACTTGCTCTCTGAAGCTTACACACTGATACATCTCCCCAAACTTCTCAAACACTCAAACGTCTTCACGCATTACAACAGTCTAATTTTAATGAAATTATAGAACATATCAATATTTCAGCTTCAGACAGAGTGAGGGCCCTAACCCAGGAATCTTAAACAGAAAGGAAAAAGATTCCCCTGTGTCAAGAATACTTTATTAGAATATCCACAAATAACAGCAAGGTTTCTAACTTTATTCAATTGTTAACCAGTAAGTGCAACCTCAGTCTTATCACAGTTAACTTTAAGAATGTTCTGTTAATCTAAATCTTAATATCACGCAGGCAGCTGTAAGCTCCAGATGTCATAGCAGTAGTTTTTATTTAGCCTGCAAATAAAGGTGTGTATCACCTACTTAGAAATCAAAACCAAACCATGATGTTGACTGACCAAGAAGCAGTGTATTTACAGAATGCTAAATAATAAAAGGATAAAAAAGCCTGCAGAACAACATCCTTTGAAACACCACGAATAACATCAGTTTTAAAATAGTCAAGATTTACTGTCTCTGATTAGCAAAATGAGTCAAACCAGTGAAAGGTACAGTACCATACGATTCAGTGAATGACAGCATCAAAAGATGCACAATCCATAAGGAGAAAATATTGTAACGCTTATGGCCGTCAGTGGTGTGTAAGAGCCGGCTTACCAGAGCGGTGACGTCATATAATAGAAGGACTACAGCTACTGGGGTGGAGTGAGATCTCTCTTTAGCTCACCAGGCTGGGTCCCTCTTGAGTGACGTGGGAGTCCCGGGTTCGAGCCCCTGATGGTCCGGGGCCTACCTAATGTGGCAAGGGCGCCCACCTGAACCCAGTTGCGTTACAATATTAAAGAACTGAAGTTCAGACAACTAATAAAACAAAGAATAGAACTGCTGTTGACTTACAAACACCTGTTTGAGAATTATTGCAAGAAAGAGCAGAAATAGTATCATAATTAAACACTTTTTGACCTGGACCAAACAGGTTCAATACCAGATGACTAAACCTGCAGATACAAGACCAGATGTCAAAGACTTATTGATGAGGTTATTAACAAATAACGACAACAGAGATATTTATTTGAACATGAGCATGAGACATTTAATTAGCATAATATGCTGGGTGATAGTTTTAGTTGAGAATATGAAATTAAAAAGGATGCAGGAAAGACTAAATGAAACTGGCAATTATACTGTTTGTACTACTGATAGAATTAGTGTATAGCATTTGCATTTGTACTTTAAAAAACGTTATGGCTGCTGCTGTAACTGGTCCAGAAAGTAATGGTTATTAAATGGTTAAAGGGGAATAAAAATACAATTGTACAGTATATACAGTAAGTGAATTATTTATTTTGTAAAGAAAATAGTCATGCAACATTTATTGAGAATATATATAAATAACAAGTACATTTTATATATATTTTAAAATGTTATGCTTATATTTATAACTTAGCTTCCAATATTTTAACAGGCTTTTAGCAGCAATTACTGTTTGGAAGTATAAAAAAGTTAAATAGCAAACTAATTTTCAATGTGAAGGAGTGTTACAAAGCAATACATTGAATCATTGTCTACTCATAGCAGCACTATTACATTAAACTATTAAAACAAAAGCAGTAAAAGTAACTTTTCAAAAGAAAAGAGAAATGCATTTTGAACAGGCAAAAAACAGTTCTTGAGAAGGTCAGTGTAGCACAAAGGTTGCCTTTTAGATCCAAGGCAAGCACACTCCTGGAGCATTAATTGAATTATTTAGGAAGTCATGTGTTATCTCAATATGATATAAAATATCTAAGGAAATGTTATATTTTACAACTTTCTAGGTAAACAACATTGTTAATTCTTCTCCTGCCTTGGTTTATGAATGTTTTGGATCATGGCTTTCAGTCAAGCTAGGCAGTGCAGGAAATAACTGAGAAATCACTGTTATTTTTTACACTGACATGCTCGACTAAGTACTATTCTCCTTGAAAGTCAATATGAGGGCAGTGGAGAAAAATGTAAACAGCACTTAAAATGGTTGAATAAATGGGCATAAATAACACCATTCAGGTCAATGTATTGCCAAAAGGGCGTTTTACACTCAATATTTTATTTCTGTGAGGGAACAGGGTGTAATTGCCGGCTGAATAATAGAAGACCTAAAAGATGTTATTTTATCATGACAGATGTTAAAAAAGTCCTATTAAACAATTAAACCTTAAAAAATATGTTTCCATTTGGGTAATATCACAAAAGGCAAATCCCTATAATGAAACAATTCTTAAAATTGTATAAAATATAACTACAGTATGTATTAAAAAATATTCTCCTTATGTAGACTAAATCAAGTATGGCATTTGTTAGAATTTACAGTATAATCATATAAACTAAAATGATAATAGTCTTTGTTGAGACTGGTTATGAAATTAACATTTTAATTTCCCCAATGCACAGAATACATATAAGAACTTTTGATTAAATACAAAATTATGGATTTAATTGTCAAATCCTTCTAATTATTTTTTCCTCTTGAAATTGTGTAGAACCAAACCATTCAAGCACACTTTTCTTTCTAAAATATGATAGTTATATTTGTATATAAATTACATAAAATTGGATAGCTGCATTACAGTTGTGTGGAACGAATTTAATTGAGAAAAGGAAACAGTCTAACTGAAAATCAATTGATTTGAGAAAGAAAATGTTTTGCACTGGTGAGGTCTGAGCACGTTTTAGTGAGAGATGGTACCATCTTGATGGTTTTTGATTAAGGGAGAAGTTGGCCCAAGGGATTTGAGAGTTCAAATATTGTAATGCTCACAGGTTTTAATATTTCTGAGTAATATGATTTCATATTCATTGTGGTTACAACACCACATGCTCAGTTTCTTATCAGGTTAATGGTAGAACAATCAGTCCTCCTGGAATCGCCATCTGATGTGACATTTGGACTGAGGATTAGCATACAGGAAGCAAAATTAACGAGGGACAGAGTGTTCTATTCTTGTATGATAAAACGCAAGCAAAATGTTGCATTTAAGTGCAATAGAAACCTTGGTACATTTTAACGTCTATCATGTCGTTTGGAGTGGCAAGGCTGTCTTGCATGAAAGGACTGTTAATTATTGTTCTGCAATTCATTTTATATTAATCTCAGACCTCAACAGAAAAAAAAAACTTTGAAAAACATGTAATCTCTGGCAATTTGTTCTGTGAGGCTCACATTTCTTATTATGATTTTGCAAGAGTTTTCAGGATGTCTTGTTGGATTCTGAGACTAGGTTGTGTGCCTAGACAGACAAAAGACCAAAAGGTGTTGGTAGTTGAACTTTTGCAGTTGCTGATGAGGTAGAAGATGACATACAAAGCTGAGCAGTTAAAGGTCAGTAAGCATATTCATAATTAAAATTGTTTTATCTCAGAGAGTAAGCCATTAAAAAGTAATATCACTGATTTACAGATGGCATAGTACACTGTTTTGTAAATTATTTACTATTACACTACAACTCAACTAAAATGTGTTTATTGTCATAAACATAAACTATACATTTTCAAGGATTAATTTTGTAAAGAACTTTCACTGAACATTTTTCAAACATCATTTTTACATTCATGTTCCTAGAATTCTAATTATCAATCAATATATTTATTAAGGACATATCACCTGACTGAAGAATGTATTGGTATTAATTCTCAGACAGTTTTTTATTTCCTATCATCTTGACATGGAGATGAACACTTTCAATAAGCTGCATTGTCCACTAGTTTTCATTCCACTACTAAGCATAGTTACTTAATTGATCTGCTTACTTCTATAATGACTCATTGCTTTATATTTTTGTTGGTTGAAAAATCAAAAATAGGTACAGAATCTTTCCCACGAGCTGCATGGATCTCCCAATGACTGTTTAGTTAACCTTTTCTTTAACAGGGCAAAACAAACCAAACGAAAACAAGATAAAATTCCTTTAACAAGAAAATAGTAATCATTGAATGTTAAGATTTTAAAGAAACTAAGTACAATTGCAAGAATGTCTCACAATGTGTAATTCTAGACAGCATGGGTGCTAGCCTCAAATTGTTAGCCTTACCTTGCAGTTTATCTCATACTGCAACATTGAGCAAATTATTTTATGAACTAGCCTCCAAATAAAAAAAACATTAGTCTTTGTATTAGGGGATTCAAGTATTTTCTTATCAATGTCAAAATTTTACTAAATCTTATAGAAAACTGGTCATTGGAGTTCAAAATATGAACAGAGAAAATGTAATAAGTCGTCAGTAATCCTCGGAAGTCTTCAGGAATTATAGTATGAGTAGTGATTTCATTTTTTTTTATTAGCAGATGCTTTTTAGTAAAACTTTTTTACTATTTTTACCCCATTAATTGATTATCCCATCATGTTTTTCAGATTCCAACTGCATTTGACCTGATCGATAACAGAAATGCACTCTTCAAAAATAGTAACAGCTTTTAAATGTGCAACACTTTTTGCCACACTTTTTGGAACTGGTTCTGTGTTCCAAATAAGTATAATACAAAATTCCACCATAATTCCAGCAGTATATAAATGCATTAACTGAATAAGTCAATTTGGCTATGCATTCAAAATTTCATCTCATTTTCTAAAGTTAAAAGGGACATTTTTCACTGATGTACACTGGTTTGGAGCTACTTGGATACTACAAATTTGCTGAGAAGGAAATACTTGCCTATAAAACACTGTGGCCAGATCTGGTGTCTAAAGTCAGTGTAGCACAGCTGATTTGTGAGTTATTTTGTTCATACAATTATTTTCTAATGTCTGGCTTTTCCTCTAAGTTATTCATTTGGGGGCTGTGAACAATACATTTCAAAACCACTGAAGTGCTTTCCCCGAGCACTAAAGATTAACCTAGGGTAAATACCTTGTGTATTTTATAAATTCCCTTTGAAATCCATGACATAGAAGACTAATCCTACTTTCATCTGATAAATGCCCCCGAGCTAGTCTTGTTTTAAAGTCTGAGTTCCAAGAGTCATCTTATTTTGAAAGGAATGCAAAATTCAACTTTACTCAATATCCATGGAATAATTCAAGGTCACAGATGTTTAGATCTTTTGTGCATAAATGGATTTCACCTGTCCACCTGAACTATCCCAAAGTGTATTAATAAAATAATCTCAATTACTTTTCAGAATATTTATCTAGTGTTTTTCAAACATTATTTGATCTTTTCAGAAAGTGTACAGTTTCCTGTTTGGTATCAGTTACAGAAAGTTTAGATTTTGTTCACAATTTAATTAAGAAAGCAAATAAACCCTTTTCCATCTGCTTAAACAATATGTGCTTAAAGAGTGTTTGATTTACTGATGTTATTAACTCATTTCTTCAAATCATCAATCATTTGTAATAAAAGCATTGTAAATGTGACTAAAACAGTGAAATTACATAATTAAAAACAATAAGATTGAACAGGTCACTCACAGCTTGGGCTCCCATCATGGCTTCATGGTAAATGGTAACGTTAAAGCTGCGGTCCCATTTCCTGAATCCAGTCCATGGTCATTATACTGCAGAACATACAACAGCTTCATTGAAACAAAATAAAGTTACAACTGGGTTTTCCATATCAATATACCAATATTACAGAATATATTTAATATATGCATTTTATGCAAAATCCATACCAGGTTGCAATATTCCATTGCCACTGGTTGCTTGAAAACAAACTGGGTGTTAGATTTAGGGATGCAGTTGAATATACTATCAATGACAGTGAATTCTTGACTGAATTGATTGGTCTCAAAATGTTTCTGCTGTCATCAACTTCCTCCTCTTCCTTGATCAGGCCTCCCTTGCCCTTGGACTCACAAGGCGCTGATCCTTGGGTAGGAAGGTCAAGATCATTTCAAAATGTTTTTTTGCATCAGAGCACTTAAGTAAAATAAACTGGTTATGCATTATTTTTGTGTCCTATCTTGAGGACTTCTGTGGAGACCCCTGGTCTTACTGCCAAGTGTTTTTTTCACAATTCGGACCATTTTTAAGGCCTTGGCAATCCATGGACATTGGATTAGACATTGTCCATTAATATCTCATTTGCAGAATATAAGACTTCGCCAATGAACATTCAATGGATGATGCAGACTACCACTCCTCCTTCATGATTTTCAGAGGAGCTCACACTTGCCATTACAACAGATGTCATAGAATAGAAAATCCAACTGATGATTCAGGAAACTTGGTAGGTGAACTACAACATTGAACTCTGTCCCACCCTGATCTAATCTCAGAGACAAATGTGCATGTTCTTCATTGTCTGGTTGAATCTTTGGAACATGCGGTCACTATGAGCCATGATCTTCCTAGATTTCATTTATAACAAACGGTGAACCTCCATCCATTTTCTAACTGCTTCACCCAAATCAGGATTGCAGGGGAGCCGGAGCCTGTCTTGGCAACAACAAGTGCAAGGCAGGATACACTCTGCTTGGGGCGCCAGTCCATCGCAAGTCAAACAAACGCTGATACAATTGGACTGTGGGAGGAAACCCAAATGATAAACATGTTTGAGTAAACTTAGACTGAAAGGCTGTAAGCTCAGTATTTGGCAGACCCTCATATGAAAGTACCTGTAGGAGGACTGTTACTTCATGCATAGCCTTGATATTATGGAGGAATAAATCTTCTGAATAGCAAGAAAATTCAAATTCAAAATTCAAAATTCAAAATTCAAACTTGCCGGTACTTTTATTAATGTATTTTTGGACAGCAGATTAGAGATGCCCATAGAATGACTCAGCAAATGTAGATAGCAACTTGTGAATTCTCAAGTTGCCTGTTCTTGGAATCCTGTCCCATGACGTTTATAAACTTACATCTAAGAGGCTGAAGACCTGGGAATTTCCTATTTGCATCCTTGAATATGGGTTGTAAGCTATTATCAGACATTTGCAGATCTCTTACTGGTAAACTAGCGCTACATTGGGAACAAACCAGTCTTCTTCCTGTCTAAAGAGTGTGACTTGCTTGGACCCGCAGTCACTTTTCATGTGCAAAAAACACTGCTAGTTAAGCCAGGACTAACTAGCCGGTCTTCAGAGAGCCCACTGCCAGTGCACTGCAGCGGAAATCTCTCCCTCCTTCTCCTACACCTAACGCCGAACCAGGACACCGGGCCAGAGGACAGCCGGTTGCTGTTCCCTTGTGTCCGTGGGAGATCTGAATCTACACAGATTGGATGAGTATTCAACATTCTGCATTACAGCTCGAGAATTCAATTGTTATCTCAACCCTAGTTGATATCAATTTAATTCCTATGAGTGATGTACTTTGGAGTATTTAGTGCAGAAGTTGTAATCAAAGTTCATTAACGAAATGGTATAAATGAATGGTATACTGAATGTATGTCTCTCTTGGTTTGTAACTCTTCGTTATTGAATATACACCTTTTGTATTATGCTAACCCTCACTATAAGATCTGTTATGTTAATATGCACATTTTATATATTAATAAATGTATTGTCGTAAATTTGTGTGCATTGCTGAGTTATCCTGCAAGGTCAGTTTTCTATAGTAATATGATATAGTCATTAATGTCATCTGTACAAAAAACAAAAACACCTTTTCCACCAGAAAAAACAAAAAGTAGAACATATAATTTTAATGCCTAGGAACAATTGACAATGACTTACTGTAGATTTGTTTGCAAGCAACTTCTATATAAGAACGTAATGATTTCAAACAAGACCAGGCTCGTCTTGCTCATTTGGTAGTTCAGTAAGTGAATCTAAAGTTTCACCCATTCTTTTAATTCATTTGCCATTAAAATGAGATCAGGACAGGAGTCTTTCTTTCTCTATGGTCACAATTAAGCATCCATTATCTTGTAAACCAGTAGATATTAAAAACTTCAATGACTATTTCCAGCTCTGTCACAGAGGTTTCACTTGTCTCTGTCACAAGCTTGTTACTCGGACTGTGTTTTCTACACTCACAACTGGATTCAGCCTTCTATCTAAATGTCCATCCAATTCACCAGATGAGTCCAGCAGTGTTGCAAGAACATTTTATGATTCGGACCTCAACCACCATGCAGGGAAGCCTATTGGAGACATCCACAAATCTTTGTGTAAAGAAGTCACCTTTTTTCAAACCTAACCTCCTTTCCAGTAATATCCCTTTATCCTTGTTTCACTATGTAGTGTGAAATAGTCCGTTAGGTTAACACTATACACTTCATAATCATGGATATTTGAATCAATCCGCCCTCTCCCTTGTCCTATTCTAAAAAGACTGAACTACATGTCTGTATATGATATTCCCCTGAGACCTTTGAGTTCCTTCTAAGTCTAAAATATTGTTATTGTAGTATAGCGACCCAAACTAAACCTAGTATTTTAAGTAAGGACTTAACATCCAAGCATACCACATGCTTTTTTCATTGCTTCTTGATGGGGACAAAGAATAATCCTGCTAAATCTAAATACCTTCATGCAAAGCCTCCTCTACTTCAGAATCTATATAATATGTACAGATAATTTCCAGCTTGGTTCACGTTGTAAGTATTGCTCAGTAACTGAAAACCATATTATATATAGGTACTAGTATCTTAGTGTTTATTCACAACCATGGGCATACAGTATAGCCCGCCTTCCAGTTCCATAATCAGAGGAAAATGTCAAAAGTATTTAATTCCCTCAGGAGTCCTGTCTGAATAGCCTATCTATTACTAATCAAAGCAATTTTTCTTGAATAGCATTTTTTTTCTTCTACCTTTGGGTCACAGCTCTCACTTTCATAGATCTTTTCAGCCTCTTAAATTCCTTTACTGTATATTTTTTACTTCTAATACATTGGTCCCACAGCACAGGAATAGGTTTTATACACTAGCATGGGAGGGCTCAAACCCCCCAAAAAATAGAAACGCTTTTGCCACATTCTTTTAAAAATAACCCCTGGAGAAAAAAAGAAAACAGAAAAAAATGAAGCTAATTAGCCAAAGGTAAAGTCTACTGATAGTCCCCCTGGGTAAATGGGAGTTGTAGTTTTTGGCAGCTGAACCCTTCACAGATGACAATATTCAAAAATGGACCCACCCTGGACCCAAAGTAAACCCCCCTATATCTCCTGGTCACACAGAATCTTTAATAATAATTATTATAATTGTGATACTTCCTTTAAAACTACTTTGAATTGGACAAACTGCATGGAACTGTAGGTTCTTTCAAATTATGCTTTTTTGCTATAAAGTTTCTCTGTTCATTTTTACATGAGTTGTCAAAGGCCCACTAACTCCAAAAGGGTACTAAATACATTTTCTAATGATATGGGTTCTTATCACATTTCCATAATAAAAGGATTAGGTACATTCCATAAGTCAAGCCCTGGTGCTACCAATTGCTTACGTAAGGATTAAAATCTGAGTTAATGTCTCCCAGTATAGTGAGCTTAAAATCAAAAGGGATTGAATTTTTTTACAAACAGGAGGCTCTTTTACAAATGTCAGCCCGGGAATATGTGATTTAGTTACACTCATGCATTACAGCTTTATTAGAATTACAATTCTAGCATGCATTATCTGTGAGTCACATACTAAAAATGTAAACTAGAATCCAGGGAACTTCATTGAGCATTTCAGACTGTATCAACAGACTATATACGTGGAGGTGGATTTGACATTATGGCACATCATATTTCCCTGGTTATCAGAGAATAGTGAATGTAGGAGGTTAATCCCTATTTTAACAATCTATCATTTGAGGATGCTGAACTTCTTGAAACGGATTGGATGGGGAAAACCGTCTTCAAAATATGTACCCAATGCAGAGTATGATAAATCCTATGCTACTGAATTTTATAATACTGTCATTACTTTCAAAAGATAACCAAAGTAATACCTACAGTACTTTAAATACTTCCTTGAGCCAGTGAAGTTATTACCTAATGTAGTATTATATTGACAGGCTGCAATGTCAGTGGTTATCAGGCAATCTACCAGATGGTACCAACCTGCCTTATTGCCATCACATGGTCTTAATGGGTATATAGCTGCTCAATGAAAAATATTCATTTTTTTGTTTCCTCTCTTCAGGTGGATGAACAACTATACAACCTTTGGGGGAATTATGTGCATCTTTTTTGTTTTTGAAGAAAATCTAACTATTAAATCTAACTTGCAGCAAAGCAATTTGAAGTATTACTCCTGGATCATTGCCACTAACACAGAGAACTGTATGCTAAGAAACTTGATATCAGCTCTTAAGTATTTTTACACAAAATGAATTTCTATAAAATTTTTCACAGTTCTCCAAAAAGATTAGGCATACATTTCACAACCATCTACTGTACGTTACACTTGGAGAATCATATCCAATCATTCTATGTCCCTAAAAGTTTGCATGAGAAATAGGGAAAAAAACAATTTAAGGTGCAAATATCCCTCCTATCCTAATATTTACACTATAATATTTATACAGTCTTTTTAACCTTATGTATAAGTACCATTCTGTCTTTTAATTAATCCAATTCAGGGTCGTGGAGGAGCCCAGAGACTATCCAGGAAAGCAATTGGCACAAGACAAAATATATCATGGACAGGACGTCATTGCAGGGTGCACACACTCACACCAGGCACATTTTTTTTCCAGAAGCCAATTAACCTACAGTATCAGTATGTCTTTGAACTGTGGGAAGAAATCACAGTAGTTAGCAAAAACCTATACAAACATGGGGAGAGCCTACAAACTCCATGCAAATAGCACTCCAAGTCAGGAATGGAACCCAGGACCCCAGTGCTGTGAGGCACCAATGTTAACCACTGCGCACCTATAGTTGTTGCCCTTGTATTAATATGAAGGTGTGAATTGAACCTGGCAACTCTGATTCTCTCTGACTTGGCGATTCAATCACATGCAGTACATGTATCATTCATAAGTGACAATACATGTGTGATTTTCTCTCCAACGTTGCCTCATCCTGTCACATTCCAATATAAAACGGAGCTTATCTGAGGATTCGACTTTGCCCAATATGAGGGCACTGCACTCTGGAATAAACTAATTGCACTTTATTGATCATCTGAATTACAGTATATAAAAACAAGAACATGCTTAACTTTCGAGATGCAACAAGTTTCAATCAACTAATTTCATTAGGGGGTTTCTAATTTTGGTTGGTGAGTGTAATACTCTATTTTGAACATTTATTATGTCATTATGTTCTGAAGAGTGTTAAATAGTAGCTTGAAGTGATGCGCTGCTCTCAAGTCCACTTAATGCTACAAAACCAGGATAAGCACTTGGCCAAAGAGTCACTGTAGCTCTTGTATGGGCTTTACCTTTGCCATGACATATGTGTACAGCTTCACTTCCTCAAACTGTAGGGTGCATTATTTCAGATGGTCATTATGAAGAGTTTAGCATTGAAATTAAAAAGGTTCAAAATATACTTTTAAATGTGTATTTAACCTTTCATTAACTTGCTCTTAAAAATACAGAAAGTATATACTGTAAATACCCAGTATGTTTACAAAAATGTAACCATTAGAATTTTTCCTCTCATGTCCATGACTTGTGGTAAAAGAGCGAGGGGAGAAGTTTTGTAATACTTTTTCTGTTTGTTTTTTTTCAATTTGAACATCTACTGTACATCAGTATATGCAGATATTAAAGTTTATACTGTATTTTTTATCAGAATTCTGTATTTGGCTTTTTAAAAATTTACGGAGTTTAAATTGTTATATAAAAGAGATTTCTAGCAGCAGTAAATTGTTAGGTAACAGAACAATAAAGTTTAATACCGATGAGAAATTAGCAGTACAGTATGCATTTACAATTTATAAATTTATATAACAAACTTATTTACAAGTTGAAATTCTTATAATTTGATCATTGGTCTATTACTTTCAAAATGAATTCTTATTAACACTTTATGTGCCTTACAGCTTTATTCAAAGCACATTTCGTTTATGCATCTGGACATTCTGATTACTTCAATCAAGGGTAAAACAGCAGTGTCTCATAAAATTTGAACCCATAATCTTTATGGATCCATAAAATGTGGTTATAAGCCAAGAGTCCTAAATAATACTCCCTATTTCTGAATGTATTGTTAGTACAAATGTAAGTTTACAATATGTAATTTAAATTGGTTTGACAAGAATCAGAGCTTATTACTTCAAAGTTTTTAAGGAAGAATATAACTAATTACAACTTGATGTAATTAAATAATACATTCATAAAGGATTGTGAAGTCTTGCTTTAGAGATTGTGTATTGCAATTTATACTATTTGGCTACATATGTTTTGTATTGTTTTTGGTCTTGGTAAACCTTCATATTCCAAGAAAAACCATCAGTAAGTGTAAGTTATTTCTATTACATTATTTTTCCTGATAACTGCTGTGAGTGAAAATAAACATGAGTGGCTCAGTGGTTAGTAACACTGCTCTGCAGCACTGGGGCCCTGGTTCAATTCCTGACATGGGGTTCTATCTGTATGGAGTTTGTATGTGCACTGTGTTGGCTTCTGGGAAAATTGACCCTGATGAGAGTGTATTTGTGCCTGTGTGTACCTTGCAATGGACAGATGTCCTATTGCTTACTGAGATTGGCTCTGACTCCCCTTTTATTTAGGTAAAGTGGTTAGAAAATGAGTGGAAGGGAAATAAGATAGAACAATTAAATTAAATTTAATGCAAAAAGCATCTATTTTCTTCTATAAACCTATATTTAACCAAATGTTCAATACACCCACATCCAAAACCCAAAGACATTTCAAATGTATCACTGGCCAGAAGACTTTTGCTTCCCAGAGGCTTTCTGTATTGATGCAATAGAAGACTGCCAATTGGTTATAGAAGTTGTTGTGGATTAAAGTTTTGATTTCATTTAGGTGCTAATTTTCTTTCCCCGTATCACATACTAAACTGCTTAAGCATTAGCATTGTGCAGAATGCAACTTGCAGAAATCTGATTTGTAAATATCTAATCACATCCATGCAGGAAACCCACAGACGTGGACAATATGAGAACTTTCGCTTCAAATGATTTGATCCATATCAGAAAATCAAAAATCTTAAAATCTACATTTGAATGAATGATTTTGCACGGAATAGTTTTGGCCTAATTACAATGGATTGAATCAACAAAAATCACGATTCCTTGTCAATAACTGCAACTGCAATGTATCAGTTTACAAAGTGTGGTGCAATAATATTCTGCAGTCTTTTCAAAAGAATGACATAACAGTGTTTCATTGTATAGATTAATCTAGTTGTATGTATCCTTTTTACAATATCACTGATGTGGACTGATATCTCTTGATTTAACAAAGGCTTTGGTCTTATGTTTATTTTCCAATGACTTTACATGTTGTTTTACAGTCAATTAAGACAAGACATAGATAAAATAAAATGCCAATTACCACAAATACAATCTAATACCAATGCCACACCAATTACAACTAGATACATAGTGGGTTTCCATTTAAAGGACATTTGGCAAAAGTTTTCATCAACGACCGGGTTTTAAATGTGTGAATAATGTGTTTATTTAACCTTTTAATTTAATCTGGGGCCGGGATCCAGAAGAGGTTATAATTTCAATGTGGTGCCTACTACTAGGCATACAAATAGTGTCTCAATGTCAGTAACATTTTCTGACAAACTAATCTTGTCTGTGTCCTCTCCATGAAGTAAATAGCATACTAGAATTACTTTGAAGCCCTCTGGGGACTAGAGATGAAGACTGAATGTCTTTTATAAATACATCGAGCATATGGTTTCTGCTTCTATCATTCCTTTGAGTCACAACTAAGTCCATTGTAAGTTGGATTTATTCATAAATGCTAAATAAGGAGAAAACAAATTTTTGAATGTTTTTAAATTTGTTTTGTAGAAATTTAAAGAGCAAATTTAACCAGGATTATACATCTATATGTATCTAATTTGTTTCTCTCACACTTAATAGGTACTGTAAACAAATGTATAGATTGCTACGAGTAAAGACAGTTTACTTTCTTTTATAGTTATTTTGCTTATATTAGTAATTGAGCTACCATTAGAATAAACAGGTTTGATATGAGAAAATGTCAATTTATGTACAGTATGTAACCATGGTTCAGTGAAAATAAAAGTGGCCATCAAAGAGAGATCAAATTGAAGGCGGGCTGAGGTTGAAAACCAGATATGCCCAAGGTATATGGCATTTCCCAGATAGAATTGAGAACGTAATGTGCGTGCCACCTCTTTGCTATAACTATACCTTCCCCACAGACCAGCTACTTTTAGACAAAAGACTGATGGTGATGATTAATCTGTTGCCCTGTTCCCCTGCAGGGCAGACTGAGTTGAAACTCCATGGCCCAATAAGTGAACAGACTATATAAGTTGATAAACGCTTGAAGGGTCTGCACCAGGGCCTCCTTTAGAGTCCACTGAAAGAAACAAGGCCAGATAGGCAGCTCAAGGAGGTGTACAATTCTTTGAGGAAGATAGGGAAAGCCAAAAGTTAATGAGATTGTCAGACCATGATGACAAGAAGTTACTGGAAGAGCTACTGTTCTGTGTCATCTGTGAGGCAAAGGGCACATGGATGTGAAGGCAGATAGGCGAGGGTACCACTCTTCCGGAGACTGAGAAAAGAATCCAGTCCAGGCTGAAGGAGGTGAAGCATTCATCTGGCCATTATTTCAGCTGAACTTAAGGCACAATAGCATGAGAGGAAGCAAAGGTTTTTCTCTTTTTTCTCTCTGTTGGAGCTCTCTTTATAGACAGATAACAGAAGTTACAGTTCTCATTCCCACGCTGCCCCCCTCTTCCAGCAATTGGATGACTTTCCTTTCTCACCTTTCTGTTATCAAAAACAGAATTTGTAAAGTAGCTACCTGCAGTCTCCGCATTATTGACAAGGACATGCTGAATTGTTAAAAAAAGAGTTTCAAACAACTGTTTATAATTGTGAGTTCATCGGTGCTTCAGATAACTACTGAGTTACACAGAAGATACAGGCATAAGTGTTATGATTGCAATAATTGTGAGATTATCTTGGCGATACTGTATACTGAATAAAATATATATAAAAACAACCGTTCAGATGCAAGAGGGGAGCATAGCTAAACAAGAAACAATCAAAAGTGATGGTATAAAGTACTGTGGAGACAACACAGGATGCCTAGCAGACGTGTTGATAGAAAAGGTGCAAATACAGGTGTCTAGCACAGGTGTCTCAGAATAGGACAGCATGGAACCCCCAGTCTGTAGGTTAAGTCTGGTTACTGTATATCCTGAGACAGGAAGCTGGGTATACTACTGTACATACTGTATGTCATACTGCACCACTTTTAATAGGTAACTTTACCAGCTCCGATACACCAGTTCAGTTTACTTGTGCCTTGGCAGCTGATGGATTTTCAAACCAAAACATCTTGCTGTTAATTTACAGTATTTTAATTACTGTGCTAACCAAAATGTAATTCATTAATTAAATTCATAATCTCAATAGATTAAAGACTATTGCATATAGAAAAACATTAATATTTGCTTCCAAGAAGCAGTGAAATTCAAGTTGGAAGCAAATGCATTTTTCATCTCTGAAACCCTTATTGTTTGTGTAGATGTAGGATTCAAATTTCTCTTCTAGATGAGAAACATTGCTTTTGAAATGGGCACCAAGGGTCTTAGCCTATTATGCAGTTGACAGACTTTTCATGTTCAAGGCTTCTTACAACTTGCACCATTAGAAGTTTTAATTAGCATATATTAAAAGAAAACAGAAAAGAGAGAAAATACTGCACCCATGAGAAATACTGTACCAGGAGCATCAAACAGGAACTCTGTATGTAGTATAGAGGACTGCAAAGAGCAATACAGTTGGTGTTTGAAAGTTCTTATTTACTTTAAAATAGTGAGGTTACATTTACCTAAAAACAGAGCATGTTTTTAGCTATAATCATGTTGGTTATAAAATCAGATTGTTTTTAAAATCTAGCAGAAATGATAAAAATCCTCTCGGAGCTTTTGTAACTATGTCTTCATGATACAGTGAATAACACCTGGTTTGTGTTAACATTTCCAGTCTTCAGGTGCTCCAAAGCATGAAGATTGCTGAAATGCAGGGGTGTGAAAAGTTCAGTAATTAAAGCAAAAAGTATACCTTGTTTTGCTTTATATCTTTTACAAACTGCTTTTAAATCTTACTTAAATGTGGGAAAAGATCAAAAGTAACACATTACATTATTTAATTGATTATATATTGATATTTAGTTTGGTACAGTATATGGTAGTAGGATTTGATGTGTGTATTCTGTATATATTCTGCTACATATACTGTATGATATTTCAGAGCAAGTGGAAGGCATAAATACCATGAATAGTGTTTTAAGCATTCTTAAAAATATTATTGTACTACGTCAGGCATCTTTATGTGGGTTCTAAATACATATTCAAGAGTTTCTTTCTCCTAAATATAACATTTAAGGTAACAAGAGATTGATTTTTACTCAGATTATAAAAGCTCTTCAAAACTGATAGAATGGAGAGCAAAACAGGACTTTGTATTCCTGAAAAGGGAATTTTTCATAACTGATTAAAACTCTTCAAACCTTCACTGAATTATGCTTAATTATGAAGTTATTGCAAACATACATAGTTATTTTAATCCTATTCTCAAGTAATCATATTACCAAACTATGTTTTAAAAGTAAAGATCACAAGAACATTTAAATTTTTTATGTATAAAACAGATCAGATCTCTTCCATCTCAAGATTGATGAGGTTGGTAGGGTTGGTGAGGATGTTTTGGGAACAAAGGTTTCTTGCTCTTTGTTCTAATGTTGAGGCATTTATCACACAAAGTAATCAGAAAGGAACAAAATTATGTCAGATGTTTAGTAAAACCCTAATTAAGACTGAGAAGCAGCAACATTTTATTCGGACAACTCTCCTAACTGAGGAGAACGACAAACCCATCTGCAAGAACAGAGTAATTGGAACCCCCCAAAGAAAAGAGTGGGACCTCATAACTCCAATGCAGAATTCCTAAAATATAAAATAGATTAGGAACAAGGAAACAGTTAGCTTAAGATAGAGTTCTTCAGAAATAAAAAGTATGGTAGCACTTCCAAGTTGATAAAAGACAGAAAAAAACATTTGTCTGTTCAAAGAGGATTAGGTTCGAATTTGATTTAAGGTTTGGAATTTAACAGTACTAGTGCTCAAGGGATTAAAACACAAAGGACTGATAAACAGTGAAGCAGAGTGAAAGAAATTGCCAGAAAAGGAAGCATTTAATACTGAAGCCAGCTTAGTTAACACATCAAGGACATGGTGTAGAAACCACTGGGAAGTCACTAACTGTCGATTTGTGGAAGAGCAGTGGGTTGGAAGGGATGGATGTCTGAAATTAGTGTAATTGAAAATAAAAATAGGGAGGTTCAAAACAGCTGTGTTCAAGGACTGGTCTTATGTGCTGAATGCATGGAGACCCTGGAGTGTGATGCTCTTGAGAAGCTTACAGAGGTTACAGAAAGAGACATGGAATATGACTTCTGAAAAGGACTGGCGCTGGAAGTCCTGCATTTCTGAAAAGTTGTAATTTCTGAAAAGGATGAACCTGCAAAATGCTATGAATATTATAAAATAGGTTACAGAGACTTCTGGGAAGGTGAATGATATACAGAGCTTTAAAGAGCCTTTATTTAAAATGTGCATGATGGTAATTCAACCAAGTGGATGAGGACAAACTGTGACCAGAAACCAAAGACAAAGTAGTGATGATAAAAGGGTATAGCTTGCAACTCTATTATGAAGAACAAGAAGATTCATAGCAGGCAAAGTGACTAGTATTGCTGCCTCGCAGTGCTGCAAAATCGAGGATTTTGTACATTCTCCCATTTTTGTGTGGGCTCTGGTTTCCTCCTGCTGTACAGAAACACTCTGGCAAGCCAATTACCACTCAATTAGCTTCTGGGAAAATTGGCCCCTAGGTATGAGTGTGCGTTTGTGCCTTGCAATGGATCAGCATCTTATCCAGGGTATACTGTATCTGCCTTGTGCCTGTTGCTTACTGGGATAGATTCCAGCTCCCCTGTGACCCTGAATTGGAAGAAGCAGTTAGAAAAAGGATGGATGAAGATTCACAAGGCCAAGAGGATATAATCTATTTTTCCCCACTATAACAGACTAAAGCCTATGAGTATTGTGGGGCTGAGCAAAACATTATTTTAGAATAGTGACACCTCTTTGTTGATCTAGATGCAGGAGCCACAGCCAAGGGGGAGAGAGATACTTCAAAAGAAGCAAGGTTGAGATAGTGCAAGTCTGCACTGAAGAACCGACATATAAAATCTCAAAAGGGTCATCTGTAAGTTATGTGTTTATTTTGTTCATTATTTTCGTCTAAGGCTTGTCTAAGGCCACTAAGTCCCAGTTAAACTTACTAAACTTGTGAAATAACACAGCTGCTTACTTGGTATGAGTTGTGTCAGTAATCAGGCTGAGAAATCCATGTGTGAGAGCCGGGATGAATGAGAGGCAATTGAGGAATAAGTTAAAGAAGCAGGCAGGCCAGAGAGCAGCTAGAACAAGAGAAGCTGAGGTTGCACGGCAGGAGCAGAGGTATGCACAGGGGGTGCAGTAGTGCAGCTACTGTACCTATTTAAAGGATTGAACAGGCTCATGGTAAAAGTCCAGGCAGAGTTCAGTAACAATCAGGAGAGAAGGTCAGGCAGAAAGGAAGATCCAAAGACAAAATTGAGTTGGCAGGCAAAAAGTCAGGAACAAGCCTGGGCTGAACAAACAAAGCGCTGAGAAGTGATAAACATACTCAATGTCAGAACACCAAATGAAACCAGGATAAAGGATTAAATCATTCGGATTCAGTGATTAACTGGGGGCTGATGATGAGGGACAACAGCTGGCTCAGGTTTGTCTGGCAATGAACTGATCAGAATCCCATGTGGGAATGTGATTCGTTTCCATGGTAGTTGATGGCTCCGAGTCCTGGCTCACCGCTGTGTGACAACTTGTCTATATTAACTCTTATTTCGCCTTTATAAAAACATGACTTATAACTAGATAAACTTTCTATACATAAGCATGATATTGTAATGTTCATAGATTAGAAAATTTACATTTTTTGTTATTTTAGGTTTAAAAAGTTTCCTTAATGAGGTTTCAATAGCAACAGCTATATTAACAAAGCAGTGTCAAATTTCCAGATGTTAAAGCATGTACGTAATAGAATTACCCACGCTATATCTATTGCAAGCATGTCATTCCTTCAGAAGAGCAGAAGGGAAAGTTATGCTGCACAGAAAAAGAAAGGATATGATTGAACTAGTGATAAAGGTAGCAGGATCTACCTTGATCTTGTTTAGTTAAAAAGTGCCACATACAATAAACAGTATTTACTTAAAATGCCAACACAAATTTTAGTATGGAGTGTCAATGTTTTTATTCATCTAAAGTCTACATAAAAGGTGATTGACATTAATGGTCGTAGTTTCTTTGAAACCGCCTAGTGTAGCCTGCATAATGCCTGCATAAGAGTTTTTAAAAACATTCATTTTATACCCATTCTTCCAAACAAAAAACTTTGTTTTAAAAAATGTTTCTATAACAAACCCTTACCACAATCCTAAATCATACTGTAACTTTAAGCCAACAAGGTATAGCCCTATGATGGACTGTATGATATGAACTATGTACTGTACCTGTTTTTCTCCTGGCACAACAGTTATTAAGGATTGTGGTTGTTATAATAATAATAAACTAATAATAATTAATAATAATAATCATCATCATAATAATAATCATAATAATAAACTAAAGGTGGCTTCTCAAAGCACTTTACAGGACGACAATAACAATAAATAAGAAGAATACACAAGATAAGACACAATTGCAATTACAACAATAACAATGGAGGAGACTGTGGAAGGTGGTACTAAGAAGAGCAGAGGGGTGAAGAATGGAACCAGTTAAGTAAAGGCTTTTCTGAAGAAGAAGGTTTTGAGTCTGGATTTGAAGGAGTTTAGAGAAGGTGACTCTCTGATATCCTTGGGCAAAGAGTTCCAGAGCTTGGGGGCATAGCAGGAGAAGGCCCTGTCGCCCATACAATGTAGACGGGCTTGGGGGACAGTAAGGAGGGCAGAATTTGAATGGAGGTTGCAAGGTGGGGAGTAGAGCGATAAAAGTTCAGACAGGTATTGAGGTGCCAAGCCATGGAGAGCCTTATAGGTGAGCATGAGTTATAGTGCCATATGTGGCCTCCACAATGGTGTTGTAATTCCAAAGGCCTCATTCAAATAAAATACAACCAGATTAATGTCCATAAATTTACTGCAAAGTAAGTGTTGCATATTCATATGAAACTGACAAACTACATGTTCTAAATTAAACATGTTAAATTATATCTAAATACGAAAAAGGGGTTAATAGCTGCAACATTGTAATACTGTATATCACTCTACACAACCTGGTATAGTTGTGACTTGTTTACTGTTGGGAAGACAATTAAGGTTAGATAATCTTGAATACTATTATGTCATTTGGAAAAATACTTGTATAAGATTGTGATATTACAACATGAAAATAGTTATGGTGGCTACACTATAATAATGCATACCAAATAATGGATAAACTAAACATTTTGTATGCCTTCTATGTTAACCTGTGAATGAAATGTATTGCTTATGAGAACAGCTTAATATAACAGAATAAGATATGCTTATAGCAACACATTTCATATCACAATTTTAAGCACCTTTCAGATTAGAACAACTGAAACACAGTTACAAAGTATAGTTTTATCAGCCTCATTCTTTCTAAACTGAAACTACTAAGCTCTGCTGCAACATTAACTCAGCTTTAAAAATAGTAGACAGGCTTCATTTCCTTTGCAGTCTTCCTTTGTGGAAATTCAAAACAAGATGTTGCTTGGACCAGCAAGGATGTTTTCAGTATGTTAACTAGATTTTTAAATCCACTCATGTGGTCACTTCCAATACACTGTAAACACTTCAGAAAACTACTTAAAGACTTGCTTCATGCATCTATCACAGAGCACAAAACCCCAAATTCTGGTCCTCTTCTCTATGAACAAGCAAACCTTAATAAATGATTTAAAGGTGAGAATGATTCTCAACTACTTAGGGTTTTAGAAAGAAGGGTAATGTGAAATTGATATTAACAGAAGAAACATGATTCAAATGAATGCTGCTAGTATGAGATCTCTGAGGGAAAACTGTCAGCCTTCAATAGTTAAACTTATTTTCCACTACACAAAACATAGAAAGGTAAGCAGTCAACCTTTTAGATCTTTTAAAGGACATAAACAGGCTGAGCTGAGTTCTCAAAAGGAATGGCACTATTACCTTTTTTTCCTTTTATAAATGTTTAATGGTTTATTATACGGAGTAAACCAAATCTTTGTAAAATATTGATGAGGTGGTATTTTTCAAAGTCTTTATCCCAGGACAAAAGTGTTTTTCTGCATTTCTGTTCAAGGAAATCAGGATTTTAAAAGTGCAAATCCAGAAAGATTCATCACAAACAATTAAGTCACTTTTTTGCTTTTGTCTGTAATTTTATTTGGAGATGAAACAATAAGTGTTAACAACAGCAAAAGGCTTTGAGTCATCTTCTGAATGTACAGTTTCAGAGGTATCAGAAGGTCAACATTAGTGGTTTCCTCATATGGAAATGTACTTTCAAAAGTCTGTAAGCAAGTTTTTAAAGCTTTTTGCATTATACTACAAAACTGAAACTGCAATACAATTATTAAAATATTTACTTCACTAAAGCTAAATAGGAACCAGTTTTAATAAATATATAAATATTTAATTGATACAAGACTGTTTAAGTTTTTCTGCTCTTTGTGTAGCTATCTATTTTGTGTTAACACCCAGGGGTTAAGGTGCCATAGCAAGCAATCTTTTAATAGGTTGGACTTAGGAAGACAGATTTAAACTGCTCTCAAGTAACTGCTCTTTGTTTATACTGCAAGGGAAACCCCCCCCCCCCCCAAAAAAAAAAAATCTAAGCTCCTCTTTGAGTTAATAACTACTTGTTTCCCTAACTATCAGCTAAGCTGCTTACTGGCTTCAAACCATAAAACACTCATATCACAGACTCACATAATCACAGTTCCCTACAGAGTCCATCCAGCGTCCCACACAGAATCTTGTTTTTTCTACTGCTCATCTCTTTCATCTCTCTACCAGAAACATTGGCTTCCTGATTTTTAAACTGTGGTCTGACCAATTATTTGCCAGCAACTGGTCAAATGACTGATGGCAGCAGGACATTCTGCGCAGCATTCTGGGGAACGTAGTTCAGGCCAGAGCTGCCATCTTGCTAGGACCTGCCATCCCCCCATTATTAATTAAACCAGGATAAAAAAAAACATTCATTTAAAAGTAAATCATGGTGTTGACAGTTATCTACCAATAATGTGATACTGTATGTATTATGTTTTAAATTATAATATTGAAGCCTATTAAAACCAAGAGACTATGAAAACGTAAATTTTAAGTGATTAAAACCTTAGTATATTAAAAAGCAACATTCAAAAATGAGATTGGATGGAATCCAAGGACAGAATCAAGAACTAAAAAGACATACTGTAGCTTGTCATGTAAATAAAAGTAGTCATGAAAGGCTGTGAAACATACAGTACAGGACAATATTTTATTGAAGAAGAAAAGAACAAAAGAGTGAATGAGATGCTGAAACCTGGGTTAACAGTCTTTAAAGCTGTGCCTTGAGCTACACAGCCTGAACCTCAGTATCAATAACATCTGAGAGCATTCATTGAATTTGTCAGTCATATAAACTCAACCTGTACTGGTAATAATACTGTGCTACCATGTACTATGGGTATGTGATTATTGTACAGTAGAGGGCTGATGTCTTCTTCAAAGGAAAAATAATCTGTCTTCTACTGGTTCTTGCATATACTGTATGTGGTTTTGTCATTTGCTATAAGTGAAGTGCAATATGAGCGTTTGTATTCATGCAATGCCATAGAAGATCCCGGTTTGCCTGATGTCCACATGTTAGTTTTTAAGCTTCTAAGATGACAGGCTTACTTGCTGTCGGCTATTTTTTTCCCACATTTGCTGGGGGTAGATCTTTACTGTTTTGAAATGATCACAGCACTTGAGAAACATATTTTTAAACGTGTGAAAAAAGTGTTATATATGATTCTCCACAGATGAGTCTCAATTCTAAACTGATGCTAAAATAGAGATAACCTTTTTGTGGCATTAAACAGGGGTGTGTCCAGTGTGGAGGAGGAGTCCTGGATGAAGGGCAATGCGTTGTTTTAGCAAACACAGCTGTCTTGGCAGATTAAGGACAATCCGTGAGCTGTGAGGGCTCTTTAAAAACACACTGAACACCTCCCCGGAAAGGAAGAGCAGACCCCCGCAAGGGGAGAACCCCTCACCGACGGTCCCGCAGGGGACTGTGACATGAGCTTGAGGCCATCATTTTTCCTTTCTTTCATTTTCATTTTCAAGCAGTGCTTTCTTTTCACCTGTCCCGTCATGTATCTCTACCACGGCAGGCTGACCTTTTTCTCCCCTGTTCCGCCGTATATCTTACACTGGGAAAGGTTGAGTTCTCTTTTTGATTTGGCCTTGCACTCCCTGCTCTTCCAGACTGGACCCCATTATATAGGGTAAGTCTAGACTCGATACCACTGTGCCAACGTTTCTTTTTTCCAGCCTGGACCCCATTAGATAGGGTAAATCCAGTCTGGTTGCCACAGTGCAAAGCAGTGCATTTTTCTTATTTTTTGCCTTTGTTTTTCATGTTTTTTTACATTTTATTATTTAATTAATTAATAAGTGTGACAAACTCTGCCTGAAGGTACAAAAAAGAGATTCACATGAAAATCGATTACTCTTCACTGCTTAATTCCTCATAATTCCATAGGTTTTGGTTCATAAAGCAAGAATTCAGTGGTGAAGATGGATTATACGTTGCAACTTTCTCTCTCCTGATAAATTCTTCACAAACTCCTCTTCTTTTCTTTGCTTTTCTATCTTTTGTATACTGTTTGACCACATTAGATACTGTTCTTCTGGAAATACCAAGACTGATAAGTAGTTCACCCATCTAGTCTATAGTCAGAATACCATTTTATCTGGTTATTTCAGCTAATTTGGTGTCTGGGGCAAATAAATCGTCTTTCTAATATAAGAGGTTTTCATAAATACAGGCAATTTAGACCTGTAGTATACAAAAGAATTGTTTTGCTTTCTCTTATCCTTAAAATTTGAGGTTATATTGTCTAAAGAATTCTTGATAGTTGCATACCTGCCCTAAATACTGAAACTCCCAAGGGATTTTCTGAGCACTTGAAGAAAATACATGTGCTGTACCAGGAAGAGCATATATTGACAATCTTTTTTCCCTTTTAAACCTACAAAGCAGTGAGTTGAGCTATAAATCATACCTCTCCAGTGAAAATAGACTTGAGAATTAAGAATCCCTCACAATTCCAATTAGCATTTCTTTGAAACAAATTTAGTAACTAGTTTTGTTACATTGTAGGTCTCTAGACTTTCTATTCAGGGAGGGCGGTTTATCACTTTATACATCTCACAACCAAAATAATTAGGTCAGGCAGCTCAACAGCAGGTAAAACTGTGTAAAGCGTTATCTTAACAACAAGATATTCTTATAATTCAATGTCAAACTATTTTTAAAGTAAGCCTTTTATTCTAATATATTTGTAAGCGTTGACTGATTGAATGTAGGAGTTAAGTAGCTGGTACAAAGATATTGGAACAAAATTTTGAGGAAGAGCTTCTGACTCTTTAAAGTATTTTACACTATAAGAAATAATGTACTGTGTAATGGTTAGAGGTAACAGGCAAAGAAACGTTTTTGTAGAAATAGACATTTATTTGTGGCTTACCTTGTATAAAATTTCAATAATTTCTATAGTCAGGCTAATATATCTAGAAATAATTGTGCAATTTCCGGAAATCATTACATCAGGGTTGTGTATATGGGTGTTATTATGTTGCTTCGTGCTCGTATCGTGCTCATGGGAGGAACAGCAGGGATGATTACACTGGGATGTGAGGTGAGAAGCTGGAAAGAAGGGCATGTTTGCCACTGAACATGTTAATGTTTTAGTAATTCATCATGTGCGTTCTGCATCTTTTTGAATTATAGCAACCTATTCTGCGAAAGTATGCTTACTGATAAACACTAAAGGGATATTTTCATGCTCAAACTATTAACCTTTTTTTTCCTGAAGGTAAGTGCTACCTCAAAATGATTAATAAGTCAAAGTACTATGTGTACAAGAAAGTAAGTTTTTTTTAATAAAAAAACTTTCTATTTTTCAATAATTCATTTAATTAATTGAATGTAACAAGGCAAATTGCAGCAGTCAATTTGGTCCTTAACTGTTATAGATAAATTACAAGGGCACACAACCTTGTACATTTTGGGGCTAAATTGGTTGCAATGATTTTCTTGAGGCCTGGAGCCTCTTTTCAATATGCTGCTAACTTAATCTATATTTTACTGTTATTGCTTTTTATGTGTCACTTTTACTACCAACAATCGGATTTAGACAACCCTATTCTATCATTGAAATGATGGATTTCAGTTGCCGGGAGTTCTTTTAAACTTCTGTTCTCCTCCTGTGTATCAGAGGTTGATAATTTCCCAGTCCTCTTGCTATCTTTGGAAACTTGTACAGTGTTTGCGTTCACACTTGTACCCTACCATTTCATAGCCCAGGGATGGAATATTTAATTTTGTATTCTGAAATTAACTGATGTCTAACAGTTATTTAAGCATTGTCAGGAATTGGGGTGATGTACAGTATAAATTAGTAGATTTGCAGAGTGAATCAATCTCTACAGCAGTACCCTATCAAACAGGATTATGTGACTGTGGGTGGTATTCTTGTTAAGGAGCTCCTTGGTAAAAGTTAACTCCTACCGGATGTCAGGCTCTATTGACATGGTGCACATCAATGCCTTTATTCAAGGGCACCTTGCAGGACCATATTAACTTCTGTACTGAATATACTTGAAGAAGTTGTTAAAGTTTAGAAATTCTATTTATTACACCAGAATAGCTTTCCAAAGTTTATGTAATACAATATTTATGTAATACATAAGAAGATAGTTGTAATAATTATTGGAATTTAATAACAGAACATGAATATCTATACAGTGTATTGCATATTAGATATTTTCCCCAAGATTATTTCTTTTTTTTTTGTATTTAGTGTTTTTCCTCAAACAGTTTCTCTGATGCAAATTGTAGAGAAAGTAATGTGCAACTTAATTGTTGTGACATTTTCATGTTAAGTTTTCAATTTAAAAAAGCTCTTTTGACTTGCAGCACACAGCATTCCGGAGGAAACATAATAAACCAAAAAAATGTTGCAGGAAAGAAAGCAGTTGACCTATTTTCTGCTTTTCACATTTCTGACATGATTTATTATAATTTCATGTTGCAATATAAAATATCATTAATAATTATTACATTGAGAAGAATAACTGAGCAAAACAATCTACCCCTTTCTGAGACTAACAAACAGCTGTTTTAGCTATTTCATTACATCAAGATTAAGTCTTATAAAATGGGATTGGTTTAGTTATACTAAAAGAAAATTGACCTATATATTGCATTTACTGTACAGGGCAAAATTCAATAGCTTGTTATGCTTTAAGACAGAGCCCAATAGATTGGTAGATTGCATTCCATTTGTCATTAAAACTAAATTAATTGCTGTGGTTTGAAGCTTTGACATTTATCTTTATCAATAGGTCACATACTGACTGTGAAGGCAATTCAATAGGAACCAAAATTAGAAGAGAATTACACTGAAAAAATCATAATTTGTAAAATGTAAAATGTAAAATTTTCACATTTGTATCTGCAATACACTGCTGAGCAAATATGCATACAATGTTTAGTATATATGAAATTAGTGTAACATTTTTTATAAGTAAAGCATTTTATGCATGTAAAAAGGCACTGGCATTTGTTAAAGTATATCCTTATTTCACTTAGTCTATTGAAAATTAGAACAATTAACTGGAAATTTTGAAAAGTACCTTTCAGACTCATTATCAAACAAAGTTTCAATATATTTATTCCTTGCTAGTTAGTCGGATGATCTGCAAACTTATAGACAGTCTTACAGCATGTGTTCATATTTTAAGAAGAATATTTCTTTAAAAAATGTTTATAACATTTTTTTACATAAAATAAAAAAGAAACTTCTCAGATTAGTAAAACAAGCTTTGAATTTCATTTTCACTCATGCAAATATTATTCCCAAAGGGTAGCTGATAGTGAAAATGAAATAGATACAAATATAAACTGTTATAATTTCCTGTGTTGCATTAAACTTGAGAAAGTCTTCTTTGCTTTTTTATATTCAATAAATGAAAATGTGAAAATATGGGTATTGAAAACCTCAGAAAACACTGTTTTTCAGATTACATTGAGCCTATTAGGCACATTTGTACAACATTTGCCTTTATACAGTATATATTCTTTCAACTTCTTGGATTCTCTATTCTTGGATTGGTAGTAACCTTCGTGATCATTATTTCTATGATAAAAACTAACTTAAAACTGGACAGTTTTCCATGTGAGATTTACCACTTGCATGTTTATTATAACCTGTACAGAGATTGGAGGCCCTAAATCACCAGCCCTTTACCTGCAGATCTACAGTAAAAGAACAGGTTATTGCATTACCTCCAGAAAAAAAAGAAACCAACTACACACTGAAGAAACTAAAAAAGAAATAGATGACCGTTTTGTAGAACATATACTGTACCTTACATTTGAATTAATATAGCAGCATTTTAAGTTGCTTGATAATTCAGTAGCAATAACCATTTTGCTGAAGGTATCACCATCTCTGAAGTACTGTAACTCACTGCTATGGAAGAAATGCCTTCTGTAAATAAAAGGAATGAGAACTGATCTTTTAACTAGGTACTTAAAATCCCATAGGTTGAATATTCTATATTTATGAATACATAAATGAATATAAAACTTTGAACAACACCACGTTTACTGCATGTGTTTATATTTCTTTCTACTCACCTAAAAAAAATGACTAATACAACCAAAATGAATAATTTAAAAATATTATACAACATTTAATTGATTGTCTCATATCAGCTTTTCATAACTTTTTACTTCCAACTCTTCATGAGAAACATAACTAGAAGTCTATTTAGATAGGTCTCCTTTCTAGATTTGTAAAATGCTCATAATTAATAAATAAGGAACAAGTAATAGGTTTATTCCATGCTGAAAAGAGAAGAAAGAAAACACAACGTTTCGGCAGTGGAGCCTTCTTCAGGTGTCATGCATGCGGACGCAGCTACCCACCTGAACTACTAACATAATTAATAAATATTAATATACCTTATAATTCATAGTGATATCCTTTCACTTTATATCCAGTCATCAAAATTTAGTGGCTGGTGTACCAAGAAACTGAAACTCAAACCTAAAGAAAGATAATTTCTTAAACTATTTTATTTCCTTGTAAAGTACACAATTTTGCAAATATGTACAACATTCTGTAGTATTTCATGTAACATAACTTTGTAAATGAACAATAGTATGTTATTGATAAATTAAGTAAGTAATCACTTCAAACCAGAAAACTTTAGTTCTCAGAGGCTGAAAAGTACTTAGTTTTTGGTTCTGAATCAACATAACAATAACATATACCTTGCTTGATTGATCACAGTGAAATTGTTCTCGGTCTTTTGGAAGTGGTGATGTAATGGTGGCTACATTAGGTCTGATCGGGATCAGGGACCCCTGCAGTGTATTGTAGGTTATGTCTTGTGCATATGAAATGCACCATGCATGTGTAAACATTATGGATATGTTCAAACCACTTTTCAAACATCAGTTAAAGGTTCTTTCTTTATTAGAAATATTAAATATATTACCTTTGAATGTGTTATTTACTGCACTTACTGCTAATTTATTAACAGATGTTCAATTAGAATTGAAAAGCATGCGGAAACGCATATTTACATACTGAATTAAAACTGACTTATAGAGCATGACACCTTCCTAATGAAAGCAGTGGGCTGTCTCCGCTACAAATCTGTGGGAAAAATTGTTCTAGTAAAGTTCGTCTTCATTAAACATTTCTGTTTTATTTTCTATTACAATTTTATATTCTCTGACTCTACAGGCAAACAGAAATGTATTCAGTGTGTAATGTATCAAACAATTGTCACTATATATTCATGTACATTTCATTCTTCAAGGATATGAAATCCTTGATAATACACCACAAGTGTTTGGGCATTCTGCTTCAATTGTGAGAGAGAAATACTCTCACTCAAGGTTTTAGATTTGCCTCTTACTTTTCTATGTAAGCACACATTTTCTTCTAGTTTTACTCTTGTAAAAAACACATACCTGTAAAAGGTCAAATACACAAGGATAGAAAACATGCAAATGATACCATCCTCCATTTTGTAATTGCATTATCCAATACAAAGTCACAGGCTAGGTGGAAGCTATCCTAGTCAGCAATGGGCACAAGGTGGGATAGATGGGACAGCATACCTCTACAGGGTTTTCTCAGAAGCCAATTAACCTACCAACATGTCTTTGGACCTGAGCATCTGGAGTAAACCCACGTGAGCATGGGGAGAACATACAAAGTCCATGCAGATACCAGCACCTCAGGTCTGGAATTGAACCTAGAGCCCTAGTGTAGCAAGGCAGAAATGCTAGCCACTGCACTATTGTGTTGTCACAAATGATACCAAATGTTATGAACTAATGTATAAGAAATAAATCACAAAAACAGGGGGATGTGGTGGCTCTGTGGCTTAGGATCTGCACCTCTGGCTGGAAATTTGCAGCTTCATATCCTGCGGCTGACGGAGAAATCCTACTCTGTTGTGCCCCTGGGCAAAGCCCTTAACCCCAACCGCTCCAGGGGATCAATATACAGTACGTGGCTGACCCTGCGCTCTGACCCCAAGCTTCTCTCCCTGTCTGTGTGTCTCATGGAGAGCAAGTTGGGGTATGTAAAAAGACAAATTCCTAATACAAGAAATTGTATATGGTCAATAAAGTGATCTTAAATCTGATTCAGATATGATATAGAAATTTAAATGACCTACGTGTCATAAAAAATTAAATGTTTCAGTTAACAGTTTCATCTGATCATTAAAGCTGCAAGGGCTATAAAGAGATTAGAAGGGATAGTTCATATCAATTGTAACAAATATAATTGTAGAACTGTTATAACAATTATAACAAATAATTGTATAAATAAGTTCAGGGAGTTTAAAACAAAACAAAAATGTGTTACCCAGCAAATCTGAATCTGAAAAGAATAATTTTTCATTTGTGATTAGCTTTTTAGAGAGTTGTCTGGTTTAAAAATACCAGGTTTATTGATGACAAAAGATATTATGACTTAGAAGAACACTATTAATTTGGTGTTTGAAATCCCAAGATGTCTCAGTTCAAAATTATTTGCAGTTTAGTTTATATAAAGAAATGTTTTTTTTTCATTATTAATATGAAAACAACCTAAATGGCAAAAAATACAAATAAAAAAACATCGATTCCAACATGAAACTGTATTGTTTTCAATATGAAATAGTTTATTTTGTTTTGAAAGCATCTCACAGAGATCTTCTTTATGGTATTTAATTAATACAACAGTATTAAAGCACCCAAGCAACTTATAGAACATTTGTGATTAAACCAACCATACTGTATGAATTTAAAATAATCACCATTAACAAATCAAACTTTCTTTTTTAAGACTTTTTACCAAACATTTTCAAAAATCATCTTAAATCAAATAAAACCTTTAACCTTGCAAAGCTTTTTTTTACATCATAATTAACAATTCCTAAAAATGTATGCTATAAATGAAAACCCAAAATTGATGTTCATTTCAGATACATCTCCAGGCAAGTAATCATTGCATGCAAGTGATGTTACTGCTGCTGATAATTAATACAGCTGTAAACAGCAATAGAATAACAGATTTCTCCAGGCCTGCTCTTTCATTTGAGATTCAACCAACACATTATTTTGATCATCATGTAATGCCATGTACGCTTAGCTTTAAAAAGACAAAACTTCTCTGAACTTCTACTTCCACTTCTCTGAACACTGAAATTTAGGGTATCTAATGCAAAACTTAAATTTTCACTATTTTATGAAATTTTACACCCTGCACCAGACACATAATATCATTGTATTTTACAATAAAGTCTAGTCTAGGACATCGCAAGTATCTAAATCAAGGTCAATACTTGGGCTTTCTCTATCTATACATTGAGATATTTAACTGTAACATAAATAGGATGTGGCACAGACAAGTGAGGTGTATCTAAGACATGAGATAAGGATACTGAGTTTCAACTTGAGAAGCATTAATTTATTTTTTGAAAAGACTGTTGTATCGGCAATGATTTTATCTCACCTTTGTTGAAATCCAATTACAATAAGAAAATGACTACAATTGTTAAACTGTAAGCTGTATGGAATGTAATTAGTAAACATTATGGGATTTTAATGGATAGTCCCTTTCTTCTGATAATTAGAAAGAGTGCACTTAATACCAATTAGGTGGTGTCTTGCATTTTTTTTCCTTCTAATTACACACTATTGACAAGTGAGGGTTTTCAGACCATTATTGCTGACAATTATGCATTTTAAATCTGATCAATATAGCATCACTGGACCTAAATAAGCTCTAAATTAAAAACAATGACATATAATTAAATTGTGATATGTTTAGTTTCTTGTACTTCATCCAAAAATGTTAGCATATCACTAATACTTTTTTTTAAAGAAACTGGAATACTTTATTAATTATCTTCTCTTTGGTAAAATACTTTTTTAATTATTTTCCAATTATCCATATTTCTGGGTCTGAAATTATTATAATATTTTAGTCTGATTTTAAATTACACATATGGATAACTATAAGGTTACATCATTCATTTCATTTTTGATGCCTTTCAAACTACTAGTAAGAAAAAAAAAGTATCCATATACACAAGTTTTCCTCTGCCCATAATCTTACACTGAGTTGACAGTCAGTCTGACATGACAGTTAGATGTGTAAGTATGTCTGCAGTTTCCCACAAAATTCTCATTGTACTTCATTTTAAAGTTATAGTTTTTTTTGTTTCTTTAGAAAGCCATAAAAGATATATATATATACAGTATAACTGGAAAACTTGGAGATCGGCAAATCCAGTTTTGGTCTTGAAGTTTCTAGATGCTAAAATTTATTAAATGCATGAAAGAACTTTAAAGCTACCCAGTACACATATTTATCAGGAAAAGTCTTGGTGCTTTCTGTATTGTGTATGGTACCTTCAATTTCTTCTTGTTTTCAATGCTTGCTTGGAGCAATTGCTCAGCACAATCTTTTGTCAGTCATAGAACTGTGTAGCTCCAACTCATGAGAGACTGTGATCACAATCTGAAATGTTCTAAAAGCAAAAGCTCTCCATACAGGTTTTGAAAGCAAGAAATAAAGCATAATGCATATTTATGGAAAACTATTTCTATTCATCTTGTAAAAACATCAATATACTGTATGTATATCTTTAAAAACAAATATGGATAGCTCCACTCCAATCCACTGATCATAAATTCAGACTACTTCTTAAGCTTATAATTAACTTGTCAGAAGGCCAGAGACTGCTCTCTCTTGCATAATTAAATATTCTGTAAGTTTTAAATGTTTGTTACAGAGAACCTAATCAAAACACCAACGTAGAGCATTGGTTCTTAAGGCAGTTTAACATTGTTGTAGAAATATTCTCTCAATATTTCTTACAAAAAAAAAGATTAAAAAGCTGATATTTCGAAAGGATGCCATTTTAACCACCATCACCAATATCCTGCACTCTGAGCTTGAGAATCTTGCTGTAGAAGGCATTTCATTTTAATTTCCATTCTATAACATCAATCTTGAAGCAAATGAAATCACAACTGTGCAAAAAAGCGATAGTTTGCTGACATCAGATATAAAAGCATTGGAAAGTCCCTTTGAGTTTAAGCCTAAAAGAAAGAACAGAAACAAATAATGTAGAGTTAAAGTAGATTTCATAAAAAGAAAACAATTTTTCATGAAGGAATCTAAAAGATCTTAAAATGTTTCAAGCTACAGTATATATTTTTTTCTCAATGGGTATTTCTAATTTAATTAATCAAAGATGAAATTGCATTGATTTCTCTGCTGTAATCTCTTGATAAATGTAAGCCACTAAACCATACATTACCAAGTTGCACAGACCACAGACTGTAGAATCTGTGAAATAAAAAAACTGTTTTATATTGTAACTAATTGTGCATATTGCAGATCATTATTAAGAGCCAATCATCTAGTTCATTTCTTCTCCTACTGTAGATGATACATACCCTAGTGTAGAAAGTTTAATTAATTCTCTGATATCCCTTTTTTAGTGACTTTTTAAAATAAAAGGTAATCTCTTACTTGACATCTTTGGAATCCTGATTGGCCCACTGCTACTGCCATCTCCTCCATCACTGAATGTTTTTATCTCTATGAGGTAGTCTTCTCCTGATGGAAGCTGCAGCTCCACTGATGTTTTATTAGTCTCTACAACATTTGTCCTGCTGTGCCAGTTCTGACGATACACAACCTGGATGGAAAAAGGTTCTGTTGGTGAAGCTGCTACATATTGAGTTGTGATTTTTTGTGTGTTGGTTGGGATAAATAAGTACAAGAATTAGATAGTACGTAAAGTGAATTGACAAATCATCCACAATATATGCTTCACAGGTAGAGAAAATAGCATATCCATTCTCTTCTGTCATTACATCACAAGATCATAAGCCTCCACTAGGCTAAGCATTGGGACAAACAAGCCCCACAGTTCAGAATACAGGCTTTAAGGTATGTGAGTTCGCAGATGCATCATAGGCCTTACCAGGCACTTGCCACGATGCATATTTTTTATGTTGCAAAACAGTGTCTTCCTCTAATACCTGCATTCTTCCCTAGCAATCATGTGGTGAACGCAACCTGGGACTTCAGTGATTTACATTTACATTTATTCAAAGTATTTTATCCACAGCAACTTACAATCAAATCCAGTCAAGGTGCAAATAGTGCCTACAACAGTGATGAAACTGAGGCCCAGGTCAGAGTGCAGGAATTGCTCAAGGACCCTCTTGAAACATAATTTCATTACAAGGCCATCCATAACACAGTGAAGTAGTGGCAAACATTTGAAAGTGCAATCAGCAAAGTTTTTCGGGCAGGTACACCTCCATTGAGACCACTCTTCAATAACTGAAGCAGTATGTTAATGAATATCTTAGAAACATTAATGATTGTGCTCAAATATAGTATATTATCGATATAATTCACTTTCATCAGAATAATTATATTTTACATTTTAGGGGACTTTCCTACAGAGCACCTACTTTCCTTAAAGAACTTTCCTGTTAAAATCCCTGGAAAAAATACATTTTTTAACATTAACGGTAACAAGAATTAACAGGCTCTCTGTGTTTTACCAATACCAGCACACAACAGCACAGTGTTAGGTTGCTCAAGCCTCAGCATGAAAGTAAGATGATAGCTGGAATGCCCAGTGTGAAATGAACTAATTTGAGGCTACTTTTCAGAAAAGCTTGTTTAAAACAGACAAAGAACAAAGCTGCTCTCTAAATAAACAACAAATTCCATTAAAATACAGAAAGGGGGCACAATTAAGTTGTTACTAAAATTGTGCAAAAACAATTTTCTATTGATACTACATTCATGTCTCTTTTCTCCACTCCCTTTCATATCATGCCAATTAAGTTTATGGGTGAAAGATTTCTATTTCTTTTTAACATCCAGTAAAGTCCTGAACATTGTAGTCTATTAAGAAAGAGGAAGAATCTACAAATACAAGAGTCTATTAAATTTTTCTGCAGGGGCTTAATGGAAAATTACATGAATTGCAAATTATTGTCAGAGGTGGCTTAACAGACCCCTGTGGTTTTTCAATGTGCTGGGCTTAATGCCTGTGGAACACCAGTTAGGGAACACCATCTAAAAGATACAGCTGACTTTCTTCCTCAGCTACCAAACTCTAAAAACCTTTTTGTTTATTGTAATTAAGTCATCATTAGTGATTTTTTAAAAGAAAGCAACACCTTTTTTTTAATCCTCCTTGCCCAATTGCTTACAATCGCAAACAATTATAAATGATTAATTTATAATTATAAATCTCACTCCTTTGATAAGAACACTGAACATAAAGTACTATATATGTCATATTCGACATGTTTCAACTTTAATTTTGCTGTTTTCATTTTAAAAAACAAAAGCAATTTATTGAATATGCTGCTGCAGTTTATTGAATATGCTAGTTTGGGTGATGCATTGGTTTTAGTTAATATTCAACAAAATCCATTTAATTTATTATTCTTAGGTCATATAATGTATTGCCTAATGCATAGTCTTTGTCACATTATAACAGTATCCACAGTTTAACTTTACCTTGTATTTTAGAAGGCCTGTAATCTGAATACATTAGTTTTAGAATAAGAGTTTTTTTCATTGATGTCCATGAAGTATTTTTGAAACAATAAATTGAACACTACTTAAAATGGGACAAAAAAACAAAACAAAACAAAACAAACAAAATCAAAACAAAACATGGGTTTAATAATATATTTACACTACATAGCTTGGTGCTGTAAACATATTAATTAGACTTCTTTTGGTAAGATGCAGCAGTGCCATCTCATTAAGTTAAAGCCATGTTACTATAGTAGTCACTATCATATACAGCTATGTAGCTATGTAAAAACACTGCAAAACAACGTCAATCCTGGTGAGCTTTGAAATTACAGTGTGGCCAAACAACATTCTTTTGATGAGTTGGGTGTCATTTGCATTATCAGGAAAAATCAGTGGTATGACAATGAAATTCACACTCTATATTGCAAAATGAATAGAAATGTTTTATACAACATTACACTTAAATATAACATATTCATTTTTTTATGAACAGCTGTAATTTGTATACATTTAATGCATGAATCAATTAGCCCACTGCAGAATCTCAGGAAACTTTCAAATAAAGACACTCACTGGTGTTAAAAAACAAATGCCCCTGCAACCAAAAATATAGAAACATTATGCATTACAAATGATTGTATGGGGCACTTATTCAGCAGGTCTCAACAAGCACATAAAAAGGTAAACAACCTTAGGTATTTTTTATAACAAAGAAGATCTTTCAATAACTGGAAAACTTGCCTTGTATCCAATCACCTCTGACTCATTTTCCATTGCCTTCACATGCTCCCAATTCAAAAAGATCTTTGAATTTGTCAAGTTCCATTCAATATTCCCAGGCGGTTGACTTGGAGCTAAAATATAAATCACACAGATACATGCTTTAATAAATGAAATCAATACTTTCAATCTGCACTGCAATTACTTCTTTTTAAATTGCTTCTTTATCTCTAATGTCTACCCTGAGCACCTATTTGAAAGAGTATTATTTTCTGTGGTGCAGTGAGATTCATAGTTTAATTTGACCATTGATAATTATACATTCTGTCGATCCGCTTTTCAGATTTTCTTTCTTCTGAATATCACCATATTCCTACAAACAAAAGCAATTGGAATAAACAAGCAATAAGGTGTTTTCTGTATGTTTTCATTAATTAATGTTTAAACATGACAGCTGATATTACCAAAAGCTGTATTAAGCTGTATTAAGGTCAATATGAATGGGTTGTATACATTTAATCTAGCTCTGTCACTTATCCCACAGAGCGAATTAAATACTAAGGACACTATTTTTTAAATAAAAATAATACAATTTGATTGATGATGATAAACAATTGATTTTGTAATAAACAAAAACTCCATAATCTTAACCTCAGAAAAGCAAAACAAAGTAAAATGTATACATTTTGGATCATTTTAACTATGAAAAGGAACTTCAGATGTGAAACCTGTGTTAAGAATAGCATATAACTGCTGACTCTGGATTCTTTTTTTATGTAGACTTAAATTTACATGCTCAATTTAATAACTGCGATTGGCTTACAGAATCCCCACAGAGCAATATAACTGATTTATCTAGGCAATGACTGTCTCTTAACTGAAGTATTCTGCTATGTTTTGTCCTCATATAATTGGTATCAGATAATTATCCAACCTCATGTCTTAGTCTTATATGTCTAAAAAATTAAACAGAATTAGTCCCTTTACAATATCTTTACAACCTATCAAATAAATGTACATTAGGAATGAGTTTCCTAATTGGGTTTGGAGGGACATAGTGAGTAATCTCACCTAACCTCATACTGTACTGTACTGTATATCTCATGTGCTGTACTTACTCATTTTTGTATTTCAGACACTCTTAAAAGCTCATATACTTACGTGGCTTTTTGGTGGTGACATTTACTGGTGCACTTGAAGGGCCAGTTCCAGCACTGTTATATGCCTTGACCTCTATTGAATATGTTGTGCTCCCCTTCAGGCCTGTAATATTTGCAGATATGTCTGTCACCCTGATTTTCTCAGCATCCTTTTCCATTACACCAATTTCCCAGAAGAGCACCTGATTCCCAAAAGAAACAATTAATATTATTATTATTATTATTATTATTATTATTATTATTATTATTATTATTATTATTATTATTATTATTATATTCAGATCAGCATTTTATCTGAGTAGAGAACATCCTAACAGAAGTGCTGTAATTCAGTGTTGATTTTCACACAGCTACTATACTGTATGGTAATTTATAAGATAACAGTTTTGTCACAGAGGTCATGGGCTTCTAAGTAAATATGAATTTCTTTAAACTGGTAATGTGAAGTACTTATAGTTGCTGTAATTTGGTTTGCCAATATATTTTTTCTCTCCATTATATGATGTTGCACATGTTTGAAAATTGAGTATGTACAGTAGGAAAAACAAATGCAGGGAGTAGCGATACATTTTTTGCAGGTTTCAGTGGGGGATCACTGAAACAGAGGCTGCATTAAAAAGGAATTGAAAGTGCCATTCATAAACACAGGCTGTGGACTCTTGAGTCTGTACTATGACAAAATAAATAATAAAAAAATGAAATACAAAGCTAAAAAGTCAGAAAACAATTCTCAGCCTCTAGAGAGTTTTATACAATTTCTAACTAGATAGATTTTTCACTGTCCAACATTTTATTTGTTCCCTCTGTCAGTGTTTCCTTTCATGTAAGACGTGTCAGAGGCAAGAAATATATTTTGTTCCTACCTCATAACCCAGAATTCTTCCAGCACTGGTCTTCCAAGGCACAGGATCCCAATACACTTCAATTTCGGAAGCTGACAGACTTCTAGCAGACACTCTTGAGGGTGCCGCATTAGGTTCTTAAATTGTTCACAATAAATAAAAAAACAAAATACATACCATGACATTGGTTTTAAAAGAAGAGTGGAATGTATTTAGCACATTTACACCTGGATCTGATTTCTGTCTTACTCTCCCATGTGGCTGATTCATTATTTCACCTTATTATTGTAACAATAATGCAAACAGGAAAGGTCAATGATCAGCAATTGTCCTTCAAATCACATCTACTGCTCAAATGACAGCAAGTGAGTGTTGCCAAGCTATTGAGTTATTGGTCTCACCAGGTCCCAGTTAGGACAAGGTGACAGTAGTGGATTAAAATTAATTAACCCTTGCATATTTAGTTTTTCTCTTCTTTCTATTTTGTGGAACATGAATGACAACAACAGCCAAGATTAACAAAACATAACTGATCAGATGTGAACGTGACTGATTCAGACATGACATGTTTGATACAAAGTCTGTTAAGTGTATACAGTATGATGTCCCTTCAAAATAATTAACAGAATATTTTTAAGCAAGCATCTCATTTTTAAAAATGGATATATTCATTTGAGAAAAAACTAAACAGACTGGAAAACAAAAGGTTCCTGAGAATGGACAATGGCTTATGAACTTTGGAAGATGTAATAATTGAATGCACTTTGTAATCACTGAATGCACTTTTTAATTATCAAGGTAAGTAATTGAGGTATACTGTAAATAGTAATTTCTGAAGCAAAACCTACCGTCTTCTGCAGAATAAACTGTGAATACATGACTGAATGGTCCTTCACCAATGTTATTATAGACACCAACTTTGACTTCAAATGGCGAAAGTGGTGGGATGCTTTCATTCTTGAAGACATATCTGGAGGCATCAGGTACAGCTACTACTGTCTGCATCCATGTGGTTGTGTAAAGAGGTCGGAAAGCAACAACATATCCAAACCCTTCTCCATTCTGTAGCTCTTCTGGAATAGGCTGTGTGATAAAGAACAAAAACCACAAAAAATGGACTGTTTAATACTGTAGAGGAAATCTAAAGATTTTGCAATGCAGAAAGCAAGAAACATTCTTCAAATTGTTATTCATAAAAGATCCATAATTAACCCCATGGTGGGAGTTAAAAGGATTAGAAGCTCTTAAGGAATTTATTAAGACATTGATTTAAGACAAAGCTTTTTTTGGTTTGCATCTATTTGTAACGTTTATGAAGAAATGTTTACTAACAGACCTTTGGAAATAATGTTTAAATTTACAAGTTCGTGTAATACATAACAGGCACTTCTTTACCCAAAGGGCTGTGAGAGTATGGAATAATCCACCCAGCCATGTGCTTGAAGCTGATACCTTGGCTTCCTTCAACGAATAACCCTTGGCTTAATAAACTACTAACTGAAATGGGCCAGATGGCCCAAACGGCCTCCTCTCATTTGTAGACTTTCTTATGTTCTTATTGTTTTATTTATCATGTCCTCACGTCATTTTTCACACATCAGGTTAAATAGCCCACAACTGTGTCAAGTTTCAGTTGCACTGTATATTAAGAGATAGCTTTACCACGGTTGGGGGAGAAAAAATGAATGGTTTTCCTCTAATTAGATTTTTTTTTTCAATTTACAGTAAGTCATGTCAATAGAGCCACACCTCAGACTTTCTTTATCAATTTCTTGAATTTTTTTCAAAAGCATCACATTACCTCCCATACAATTACAAGTTCTGATCGGCTTCCACCACCTCCACTGACATTAGCAGGAGCAATTTCTGGAACTTAAGAAAGAAAAAACAATTATTGAAGATTACATAATAAGAACATTTGAAAAGCAGTGGCCATATAGCCCATATAATTTGTTCGGTTTGTGGTAGCTAACTGATTCAATTTATCCAGACATTTCTTAAAAGATGTCAGGATACTAGCTTTGATAAAATAGCAGGGTATCATGTTCAGACTCAAACAACTTCATTTAAGCAAGATGATGTATGAATTGTGCAAAAAGTTGCACTTAATGACCCTGGTACTGTCATGTATTCAATACCCTGCACTATCAAAAAGTACCTAAAAATAGTACCAGCTGTAGTTGGTTTTGTTTGACTGCAATATGCTCAAAAATAATACAATAAAGGTTTTCTTTTGTAAAATATGGATCCACTCCCCCTAAGTGAGATCAAATTTATCAAAAGCAAATATACTGTAAATAAACATGTAATGGCAAGACATATTATTACACTTAGAATTAAGTGTTATTCATGATTTCTAATAATATTTCTGTTGCCCTGACAAAGCAGCGTGGGCAGAGCAAATAAATGCACCTTAAAGGGGCTCATCTGATAAGAAAACATACTAATGACATACAGTATTGTGCTGTTGGCTTTGGTAAGTTTGCTATTCCTCTGCTGTACAAGACAGTGGGTTAGAGGATTATATATGACAACTCCCTAAACAACCATTGACTGTGATGCTGTACCTTAAAAGCTAGCACCCAACTCATTGATTAACTTCCTATCATCACCTACTCTCTCTCACTGTAATGGCAACCTGACATTACTGAAAACATTCCGAGTCAGGTCTTAAACTTTTTCCAAGATGACAGGCCAAGAGAGTAAGTCAGTAAAGAGCAGAATTCTGCCCAAGATATTCTTCCTGTAAAAGAACAATCTTATGTTTCAGGAACCTTTTTGTCTGATCAAAGAAATAAAGACAGTAGGATTTTTAATATACTGTATCCTTTTATATTCAGAAAAAGGATATGGCTGAGATGAACCAAGTTCCTTCCACCAGCCTCTCTTGCAACTGGACCCAAGAAGATGACTGTGCACAGACTGTTTTAAAGACTTTTCATTCCAGAGTGGTCATCAGTAATACTTAGCAAAGCTCTCTCTCTTCCCTCAGCTCTCTGTCCCAGTACACTCCCAGCAGGGAGCAAGCACCTGCCAAGTCACCCAGTGGACCTACCCAATGCAGCTCTGTCTTCTCAGCATAAAATGTGTTTAGTTATTCTCAGTATAAAATTTAAAGGAACATTTTGCCAATGGGTCCTTGAGTATTATACTTCTTTATTCACACTATAATTATTGAGAGTTAAACTATAACTGCAAACACGTTTTATAGTTCACTGTAGTAAATGTGTATTTGCTTGTATCTGAGAATATGATTGTGATTTAACTACTGTGTAGGACACTGATAAAACCAACAAGGTATAATCTGAAATTATGAACTCTGATCTTTATAATCCCTGAGTGAAAAATAGTATTTCGTATCACTGCAGATTATTTCACAAATATATTCTTACATTTGTAATAATATAAAATAAAATTGTATCTTGTATATTTATCATCCAAGTGTAAAACTATAAATGATTATATTTGATTGATTCCTAACAGTAGTAGAACTCTCACAATTTCCAATTCCATTTTCTAATTGCTACAGCAACTCTCAATTTGCTACAGATTTAAAGGAGACTCTTTGAATTCATCTGTCCAACTTAACAGTATTTTTCAAAAGACCTAGCAGTTGTCGATGAGAGCATGCATTAGTCACTGCTGAATGTTCTGCTTGCTAATGTATACCACACGAAACCCACACTGTTTTGTGTGAAACATTAGTCTAAACCATTAAGTGGATTCCCTTTTGTCATTATAACACTTGCTTTTCTTCACTGTTTCATTAGCAGACCAGTGATTCCAGAAATCTTTTAATGGAATGTGAAAGATCAAGTACAAGTACTCTGACAAATCACTTATTTCAAATGTGCATTTTTAAAGTAGGGACAAATAGGCAATTTCTCCCTCTTTTTTTGTCCTTTCTATGAGCTGCAGTATACTGACAACGGCATGTCTTTTTCTTTATTTGTTATGTTTAGAAAGCTTAAAAAAGACATTGAAAGGAATAGAAAGTTAACAATCCCTTAGATATCATGCATGATGTTTTTGAAAAATAAAATATGTTGTGAGACAGTATTATACAAAAAAAAGTTAGTGATAGTGATAGGATCAAAATGTAACCAGGAAGGTTACTTCTACATGGTAAGTACCATTATTAAAAGGCACTCAAGGAAATGTGAAATAACAATTGGTTCTTATGTGCATCAAAAGCTATACAGAACATCATCTTTTAACAGCACCTCTGTGAAACACTGTTCAAAACATGCTGTTCTATAATCACGCAAATGACAGAGAACAAACTACAGGGCTGATGTCAGGGGTATATCACTTAGCAGATTACAAGAACAGTATAACCAAGCAAGATCAGCTGTTCTCTTCCAATTGAAACACAGCTCATACTATTGAATTGGGAAATGCCATGAAATTCTACAGAAATATTCAGGTTGTTTTTAGAAGTTAATTTAAAACAATCTTGCTTTGTAATGTTATATAATAATCTCCTGGTCTACTAAGAATAAACAACTTCAATATACAGTAGTTCGATGTTGTGTTATGAATCAAAAGTCATACTGTACAGTACCTCACATACAGTAATTTAATATTTAGTCAAGGGCATTGAAACGAGCACAATTGTTTTGCTCTACAGTTAATAATACATATTTTCTTGAAGGAAGACATTTAAGTCACATGGAAATGAAGATCTTACCTCCTGCTTTTGTCCTGAACTGCTTTGATGGAGCACTTGGCTCTCCAACCCCAACACTGTTGCTTGCAACCACCCGAAATTCATAATCCACCCACGGGTTTAGATCTACCACGGTGGTTCTCAGTGTCTTTCCAGGTATGTATTCAGGAACTATGATTAAAAGAGAGACTGGAACTGAACTATTTAACATCATGAAATACATATGTATTTACTTTACATACTTTTTACATTTTTTTGTCTTCAAATGTCTTCCACACATTGTAGACTTAAAAAAAATACTTGAAAACTTCATAAGATATTTCCCAAACCTTTATTAAAGGTTTATTAAAGGCGCTTATTAAATTAAGGAAACTTTTCAAAATCAGTAATAATTGCTATTCTTAGAATAAATGTTATATTTTCATTACTTTCATTACTGTCACATTCAATGGATTTATAGGTAAATAACTTTGTAATTCAGCGCAAGAACTCAATGGTACTGTTCAACGGTAATGAGTCAATAAAATCCTTACAAAATAGTCTAGGATGAAAAGAGGACAGACATTTCCAACATTATGTATACAGTATAAATAGAATGGTACACAGACAAATAATCAAATGGGAATTTAGTTATAAATTCAATTAATTGTAGGGTATAATTACCTGTTTTAACTGCCTGCCATCCTATTGAAAAAGGTGTCCTTGCCTGTATTGTGTAAGTGTTAACTGGGCTACGATTATCAGTACCTGGTCCCCAGGAAAGCTGAGCTGTTGTGTCAGTAATCTCTTCAACAATCAGATCCTCTGGAGGACCTGGGGGCCCTGATATGACACATAAAGCGTTCAGGCACATACAAAGTCATATCACATTCATAATAAATCTATTAAAATAAAATGGATAGCTGTCTCATGCACAATTCACTTATTGCAGAAAAGAAAGGGAATATAATTGGATGGTTTAAAAAGAAGATACCCATTAAAAATAGATTGGAGGAACATGGTTTTGCTTTATCTTTTCATTAATCAATATCATGAGGCTACTGTGATTTAAAAAATATATGAACTACCATTCTCTATAAGTGTCCTGAAATAAGTAATAAAATAACTTGCTAAAAACAGACACACAGCAAGTAAGCACACCTCTCACAATCAAGTCAGCTGCCGCTGATACACTGTCAACAACTGTATGGACCATGCAGACATATTTTCCTGCATGCTTCAGTTGAATATTCCTGATCATCAAGTCACCAGAAGAACCCTGTACAGAAGAAAAATATTTATAAAGCTTCTGGTGTTTTTCACTCCACAATATTGAGCAGTTAGACCTTATAAAGATGCCAAGAGATAACATTCTTACAATTTACCTACTGTATCTGTGAAAGAACAATTTATGCTTAGATCACTGTATTCCAAAATCCAGTACAAACAACTAATATTTTGAATATTAGTTCAAAATATTACGACCACACTAATCTCTCCGTCTGTGTTCTCAAAGACGGTTTTCTGAACTCATACATCAGAAAGACCACCGAAACTAAAATTATTCTGCAGTTAGGATCACACATTCTCCCTTCCCTTAACGACAGATTACTGTTCTTTTAAATTTTCTCCATTCATTGGAAGTTTCATTTCACACCTCTCTGCACCCATTCTGACTTCACACCTCTTGATTGGCCTCTCTTTCTGTCCCCTGCTCCCGCCTCTCACTCCTCCTCCCTCCCAACCTTTGTTCTCCCGCTACTTTACCTTTGCCTACTGCCCTGTCTCTCTCACACCTGAAGAAGGCTCCACGGCCGAAACGTTGTGTTCTCTTTCTTCTTTTTTTCAGCATGGAATAAACCTATTACTTGTTCCTAATATTTTGAATATGTGCACTTTAGTATTATAAGAGGAAATGTGATTTGTTGTTGAGTAATAGCACTGTAAATTGTTCAAAGTTATTATTCAAAGTTGAATGAGTTAGTATTTCAAAAACTAGATCTGAAACCTGAGAAATGTAACTTTTAACTTTTAACTAGACCAGGAATTATTTTTACAAAACTACTAATTACTGTATCTTGGAAAATACCCAACCCTTTTAGTCTTCATATCTAGACAAATCCACATTTTTAAATAATTCCTGTAGCTGGTTTTGGAAATTTAGATTGGTCTGGTATTACATAATGTATGCAAGTGCATTAGAAATTTATTTTAGACTTTGGTTTTTGTAAATAAACTTATTTTATGTTAATTTAGAGTAAACACATGGTAAACATACTGTATTCCAAAAAGAACCTCTTCAGATTAGGAATATATGATAATTTAGAAATATAAATATTAGTTACAGATTAAGCCATATTTGCAATCTGACCATTCATTTCTTAGGAATGAGCACAAGGAAACTGATTGCATCTTTCTCTGGTTTAAGCTCTAACTCCAATATGGAATGTCTGTAGAGCTTGTATCATATCATTAGGGTGAAGTATGAGTTTCAAGTACTTACTCCTCCGATTTTTTCAAAATGGTCTTGTCTGTTAAAATCAATCAGCTTCCCATTGAAAAACCATTTGAAGGTGGGATCTAGGGTTGAGTCTTTTGATACTTCACATGGAAGGACTATGCTTTCCCCAACTGTAGCATCAACACTTAAAGGTGGAATAATGATCTTTGTAGGCTCTATAAAGACAAAGAGTACATAACGAAACACATTTTTTAGACATTGAGCACTACTTTGATAATAAATACTGCAAGAGAGTAATAGCTTTAGACAGCTAATTTATTACCTAGAAATCTTACATAAAAAAATCCTGTAACGTGCAGAGAGATCTTTTGGAACAACATGCATTATACATTTGATTTATAATTTAATCTTCTATATATAGTCAAATAGTCAACTTATATAAAGTCAAAGTTTAACACTAACACACATGGTTTTGTGCTTCATATACTGTAAAATGCATCAAATTAGTCATAAAGTAAAATAGGATCTTCACCTAATAGTTGATGTTCTTTGAACAGAATGTAATCAAATAGCAATTACAGTATATTATACATATTAAATCAGATTTAATAATAATGATTGGTTCAATAAGGCTGCATGGTGGTGCAGTGATTAGAATTGCTGCCTTGCTTCATGGTGGCAATGGGTCCAATTCCTGGGGTGCTATCAGAGTGAAGGTTGTACTGTATGTTCTCCCCATGTTCATATGTATTTTTTCCAGAAGCTGCAGATTCCTCCTATAGTCCAAAGACATACTAAAAGGTTAATTCACTTCTGGGAAAATTGGCCTTGGTGTAAGTGTGGACATGATAGGCGATAGGATCCAGGTCCGCCACGACCTTGTACTAGATGTATTGGTTTAATTCATTATTTGGTATAGTATATAGAGCCATTTAGTATGAGAAATACACATAACCTGGTGAAGGCTGCAGTATACCACTTCCCTTGTTCTGGAAAGGATGCCCGGTCCATTGCAGGGACACAGATAAAGGGACACTTTAGAATAGCCAATGAAGCCTGGACATTTATGTTTCTGGGAGGTTGGGAAGTACAGAACCTGGCACAAGCCCATGTGAAGCCAAGAAGAACATGCACACTCCACACAAAGATTCCAGAGTTTTCCTTACTGAATTAATACATTTGTTGGAAATTATGCTTTGTGCATTAACGCATTTCTTAAAATTCCCAGATTCATACATCACAGATGACAGAAACTAATTTTACATATAGGTTGTGGGCTCTGCAACATTTACAATAATAAAATACAGCCTAATTGTTCTTATAAAATGCCACCTGGACATCAAGAAGTGCACTGACTCTGTAAGAGATTATAAATCACACTTACATCAGTAAATATTTATAAATGATTATCAATTAAATCATTTGTTAATGAACACAGCTGTTGAACAGTGAGAAGGACTCCAGATGTATGGAAATAAGGTTTTTGGTTACTGAAATTAAAATTTATCTTCCTACACAAAAGACCCATTCTCCCTCTACTGAACATTAAATCTCATTAACTGATTTATAAATATCTGGCCAGGACACAAAATTGTGTCTCAAGTACAATCTCAATGTGAGCTTGGGAATCAGTTTGGGGTTTAGAAACTAAACAGTAGTGTACCAATGTCCATGTACAGTAGCAACAGATGTCCCTCATAAATAGTTTATGAGGTCTAGCAGAGATGACTTAGAGTGACCTTTAAAAATCTGAAGGTGTTTTTTAACACCTAATCATTTGTTTTATCCAGCTGAGACAAGACTTGGAAGATTAGTGGTAGAAAACAGCATTGAGAGGAAAGAAAGCAAGCTGACCAACATACTGCATAGTAAGTATCGCTGCTTTGAGCATACTCTTATTTCAGTGTTTGGAATCCAATTTAATTATTTCTGTCATGGCAATTAAGTTGAAACTCAAAAGCTATATAAATTAAAAAGGGATATATTTAGTTGTTAAATCTACAAAATGCTATGACGCTAAGCTTTTTTAAATCAAAATAAAAGATATAATGAATGGGTTTAGAATAATGCAGCACATATTGTATTTTTTCCAGGAGGTGCCAAAGTATTTTTTTATTTTCTGGACGTAACCGCACGGCCAATAACTCAAAGCTGACAAAGCTTAGGATGAGTTATGTTACTGTCAGACTAGCAGGAACATAAAACAACTATATATTTCATTATCAATTTCATGGTTGGGTTATTCTTTTTTTTTCTTTTCTTATTTCTCAATGCTCATGCTGAAAAGCCAGTAAAATCCCAGTTTAAAAGCTTACCTTTAACCACCAAACTTCCTGTGCTGCTCGAAGTTCCAAATGGGTTTCTGGCAATACATGTGTATCTTCCACCATCAGATTTCGTAACATTGGTGATTCTCAGGCTTCCATCCTCTAACACAGCCACCCTGATTGAGAGAATTATATGATAGAAAATACATGCCACCAATATCTTCTATACATAAATAAAATGTTTGTGAAATTACCACTATCAATATTGATCTTTCTTCGTATTATAATTTGAAATGTGGAAAAAATGGAAAAAAAAAACAAATTTCTCTGGTTACTTTTTTAGAATCACTACATTGGCAACAATTTTGCTGTGCTACTTGCACATTCATGGATATTTGAGAACCTTGTTATGAAGGAGCATACTAGACAGCAGTATTGCTAAACAAAGAATGACTCTTTTGATAATCTAAAACTTAAGCAGGTATAAAGACAGACTGTTTAGTTTTTCATATGCTGTATACCATTTGTTTGCTTTGAATTATTTTGTGGTCATAGTAATTATCTTGGTAACCCTTTTTGGAGGAAGGTGACTGGATTAAAGGATTCAATTTCCATGTATGAAAATATGCACTGTAGGACAATTAAGACTAAAGAAAAAGAACTAGGTGGGTGTTGAGATGTGTATTGGGAAGAGATACTGGAGCATTCAAATTGAAATGAATCTTTAACTCGAGCCTTATCACAAAGTAACGTGTGTGATTATATCAAAACATTAAAGGCCATTTTCGAAAGGTAATGAAACAAGGTATGAATATAAAGCAGCATAAACTACAGGGGGTAGCCTTCAGTGAAAGTGATAGATCTGTGGTGTTTAAAAAAAGGGATTTCAGCTTTAAGCTGTGCAAAATGAAATAAACATGAAACAAAATGTGCTCTCCACACGTTTCTGTGGCTTTCTCTTCATAATTATATCCCAAGAAGTTTCAATCAACAAATGAAGTTGCCACGTGTTTAACTAGTAGAGAAGCACTGTGCAGGAATATCAGTTCAGTCAAAGGGGCACAGTAGGTCATGGGATTCTCATAGCTTCATGTAACAGAGCTGATTGCTATTAATAAGGTGCCTGGACACCTCTGCATTTTCTAACACAATTGGCACATAAAATCTCCTGATTCCATTTTAGAGGAGAATTATATAAACAGTAGAATTAAAACAAACATCGGTATCATAATCCCGATCATATTAATCACTTGATAGTGATTTTCACCTTTTTGAAGGATCTGAAAGCTCTATGTATAAGTATACAGACATTCTGCACCTGCAGCCAGAGTGCAGACAAAGAAGTGAGAAATTGCTTCACCAATTGGATTAAGAACTTTAGGTAGGCCAGATTGTGCAAAGTCAGAATGGTTAGCCAGGACATTGGGATATCATTTACTTTCATATACTCTGGATACCCACACGTATACTTCGTTCTTTTTGACATATTTATGTACTGTCAAGATGCAGACACTGTAATCACTATTTTCTGCTTCTCCATATGACAGCTTACTGTGGCATATGATGACTAATCAATAGTTCATTTTGCATGCCAGAGCAGGTTTGCTGATTTACTGAAAATGTATAGATAAATGGTGATTGATTTCAGAAGCTATATCTCCATAAGCAGAGACAGGAGAATACTTTAGCTGAGCCATGCAAACTCCTGCTGTATGTATTCTTACCCACACTATGAAATGGTACAGATTTCCTTATCTACACATATTTAACCCTGAGAGACTCTTCATCACATGTCACCATACTGTATTACGACATTCAAAATATGTTTGACCCATCTGAGAAAGAAAAATTATTACCTGTAAATTGCAATAATTTTAAATGAATTACCTGCATATATACTGTATGTGTATAATATAGTATCTACAGTATATCATGGGGCAGGGCTTTTGATATAGTGAGCATTATAAAGGGAGTCCCAATCTCTTAATTCATCATGGATCTGTGCTTACTAGGTCAAAAACATCATCCTTAATGTTAGTTCCAGATGTCAATTACTAGATTAATCCTAGGAATACTGTAAATCACTGGGGTGGATATGGTGACAGAATACTTTGTAACAGGCAAATGGATAATAAGATTACTGGAAACCCTCCCACATGTTGCTTAAAAGCTACTCTTTGGCATTAAAAAAGTCTACCACTTCAGGTGTTATGAATGATCCCACAGTAGATGAGCATTAGCCCTTTAAAAAAAATCACCTGACATGGTTTAATCCCAGGGGTTTAGAGAAAAATGACAGGCAGTAGACATTCAGAAAAAAAAAACTGAGGACTTTGAAAAATGTCAAAGAATGGGAATTAAAGGGGTCAAACAAACTCCAAGAAATTTAAATAATAATAATAATAATAATAATAATAATAATAATAATTGCTTACACTTATATAGTGCTTTTCTGGACACTCCACTCAAAGCGCTTTACAGGTAATGGGGACTCCCCTCCACCACCACCAATGTGCAGCACCCACCTGGATGATGCGACGGCAGCCATAGTGCACCAGAACGCTCACCACACATCAGCTATCAGTGGGGAGGAGAGCAGAGTAATGTAACCAATTCATAGATGGGGATTATTAGGAGGCCATGATTGGTAAGGGCCAATGGGAAATTTGGCCAGGACGCCGGGGTCACACCCATAGTCTTTTCGAGAAACGCCCTGGGATTTTTAATGACCACAGAGAGTCAGGACCTCGGTTTTACGTCTCATCCGAAGGACGGCGCCTGTTTACAGTATAGTGTCCCCGTCACTATACTGGGGCTTTGAGACCCACATGGACCGCAGGGTGAGCCCCCCCTGCTGGCCCCACTAACACCTCTTCCAGCAGCAACCTTAGTTTTTCCCAGGAGGTCTCCCATCCAGGTACTGACAAGGTTCACACCTGCTTAGCTTCAGTGGGTTACCAGTTGTGAGTTGCAGAGTGATGTGGCTGCTGGTAAATGGCTGTGCCTTGAATGCTGCCACTAAATATGTACTGTGTATGAGTTTAATTCATCATAAAGTATATCAGTGAAATGTAAGCAGGTAGACACATTCCACCCACCCACATCCTTGTACGTCTTGCAGAATTGTTACTCACACTCAATGCCTTCTTATTCAATAACCTTATTTACCAGCAAGTTAGTCGAATTGCCATGAACACCAGAATGGGACCCAGTTATGCCATTGTTTTTGTTGGCTGGCTAGAAGAACGCTTCTTTACTTCCTACACTGGCTTCGTCCCTGACCTCTACAAGCGATACATCAATGATTGCGTCGGTGCTCCCACATGCTCTAATGACCCGTTAGAGCACTTCCTGCATCATGTCACCAACTTCCACTTGTTCCTCAAATATACAGTTAACATATCTTCCACTACTCTTCTGTTTCTAGACATAAACCTATCCATTAACCATCCCTGATCCTCTACTTCAGTCTATTACAAACCCACGGATTCACACAGCTATCTTCTGTGCATATAATTTCACCCAAAACACACTAAAAACTCTCTTTTCACAGTTCCTTCGGCTACGATGACTCTGCAGTGATGAGATGGATTTTCAGAACCAAGCACTCAAAATGTACTCTTTTTTCATCAACAGAGGATACCACACCCATGTTTTTGACAGGGCCCTCATCCGAGTCAACAATTCAACCAGGAACCCGTGGCCTAACAACTGCTGTCCTTTGGTGCTTCCCTTCCACCCTAACACACTTTCTATCCCCAGGACCATTAACGACACCTTTTCCATCCTACAGGCTGATCCCTCCACTGGGGCCCTCTTTTCTGACTGCCCCATCATTTCATATTGTCTGCTGCCTAATCTGTGTACACATGCTGACACAGCTACGCACCTGACACAGTTATTGGTGATTAAGAAGCACAAGCAAGGAAGTGCTTTATTGCATTATTATTGCCAAGGTACCCTAACAGAGTTACTTAATGTTACATACTGTACTTCTCACTGGTTTTAGTTTAGCCCATCTCAGCTTTTTATTTTTTTAATATTTGGTGAAAGATCTTCTCTTAAAATACAAAAATGTGATTGCACATGGGCCTTGTACAGTACTAAGTGCTACATCTTTACAGCTCCTGGTTTTTGTTTCAATTCTTGCAAAATACAACTTGGAGGACCTTCTCAAATTCAACTTGTGCTTGCATGGGTTTTCTCTTAGTATGTCAATTTCCTTCCAACAAGACATACTTGATAACAACTCTAGACACAAGACTTCATTTGAAGAATGCACCTGAATAATGTGAAGATTTAAAATCTAAAAATTCATCTTGTAACACTTGCCTGTTCACCATTCTTTTCAATAATCTCTGACAATATCTGAATTCATACAGTGCATATACTGTTAAGAATATGAAGCGCAGCATTATGTAATTGTTAAATTTATTTGTGCAGTAAGGAAAACGTATGAGTTGTATCAAATGTATAATCAATACAATTCAGGAATCATACCTCTTACTTTCTTGAAGAATTTCACCGCCCTTCTTCCATGAGAAGGTAGCCCTTGGAGAAGCTTTTGGTCGGCATTCAATGGTAACTTCACCTCCTTTTTGAATCATTGTGGTTTTCCTCACTGGACTTTTGGAAAAATCTGGTGGTGATGCTGTGACAGAAAGAATATGTTTAAGTTCAAAAAGCATAAACAGTAAGCCTTTAAAACAATAGTTCCTATAATCATTAAAAAGATCAAAAGATTCAGATTAATTATTAATTATTATTAAAGTAATTAATGTTTATTAATTAAGCTTCATTTATAGGAGCTATCAGCTCCCTTTCTGTTTTGCTTCCAGGTAAAGTACCGTATGTAAAAAGATTATGATGAAGGCATAGACCATTATCAAAGAACCTAAAAATAAAGCATACTTAATTACGCATACTTTAAATTTATTAATTTCAATTGATTTTGTATTTATTTATTGTAAGGCTCATTTTCTTATAAGATGTTCAGCACAGTGTTTTGCTTCAAGGTAATTCATCTTTCCTCACAGTAAGAGCATATCAAAATTGCATGTATTTAGTGTACATAACAGCTTTGTGACAGCAAATACAAAAGTTGTTATTTTCTAAAGATGCAGGCATGGAAACAAACAATTGTCCTCTTACCGACAACCTTGAGCTCAGCACTAGCATAAATGATTCCGTGTCTGTTTTCTGCCAAACACTGATACATCCCAGAATCCATCAGGCTGAGATTTGTAATGGTTAGTCTACCATTTTCTATCTGAATTCTGTCCTGGTTACATAATACAAGAAAAAGGGATCACAATAATTGCTTGCATTTATATAGTGCCTTTCACTTCAAATAATCTCAAGGTACTTTACATATAGGTGGGGATCTACCCACTCAGCTTGGTCATATGCAGCAGACATTATGCATCAGCAGGTGCGATCTTCTTTAATTAATTTATGGGCCACACAGTTAGGGGCCAAATTGTAATACGAGCTCTTTAATAGTCAAGTAGTTTTGTCTCAACTGAAAGATAACACCACTTACACCATGTGATCCACCAGTAAGATCACTATTCTGAGAAATTAGTTTGGAAATTCCGGCTCATAATGAAGATTGCCACTTTCTGGTCCACAAACACTACTTTTAGCACCATCCTGGATTTCCTTAGAGGTGTTCCATTCCAGTACTCGACGAGACTAAGCCTTGCTAGAAGATCACAGTTCTTATTATTCCACTTTGATCATTTGTTTTAATCGGTTTACTTACGGCATTTTTATCCAAAGCAACCCACATCTGAACACGTTTATATAGCTGAATATTTTCATGAAGCAACTGATTCCAGTATCTTGTTCAAAGGCGTAATAACAGTGCCTCACCAAGGAATTGTACCCACAACCTTCAAGTTACAAGTTCAGAGCCCTAACTACTAGTCCATACTGCTGTCAGTTAACCATCATTGCTCATGAGAATCAATGCTGGAAATGTTATTGGTCTTATACTTTAAGAAGAAATCTGTCAATTAGCTTTATAAAGCCAATTTAATCTCTCTCAGATGTTTGTGTGACCTTTACTTAGTACTCTCACTCCTAATTTAATATTGATTCCTCTAGCTGCCTAATTCTTCTAAGTGCATTGTCGATACATAGGTAAAACCTTGGCTTTACTAAGCACTTTATTACTACGTGTTTTCAAGAAAATTCAAAGCAGTAGCATCTTAATACACCATTTTATCACATTTTACAATCAGCCTCTGAATGATAAAGGATCTTTTAATGGAAACATAGTACGTGAAACAGATTTATTTTCTTTACTTGCATTCTTTTTTTCAGGTGCATTGCTGACCTAATTTATTTTTTCCCATTAAATATCAATAGAATATTTAGAAAATGATTACATGTGACATACAATAGTATCATACATGTATATTGACTCAGATAAGAGAACAGATTGGTTTATCAAGGTTAAACGCCAATATTTAAGAATTTATGAATTTTAGCTGTTCTGCTAAATATGCAAATTGTCTATATAGTTTTTAAGATTATTAAACTACAGTAGTTCTACATCTATAAACATAATTTATATAAATAAATAAATCAAATGAGTCGGAACAAGGTGTAAACAGGATGTAAACAGGTAGTACTAAACAATCATGTGACATGTGACATTTAAGGTCCACTAATACCTATTAGCAAGCCATTCACCAGTAAACCATCAGGACTTCCACTCACCTCAAGAACCAAAAGTTCTCCATTTTTCAGCCACCTATATGTAGGTTTTGGTTTCCCACTGGCTTTGCACTCCCAATAGAGATCATCTTCAATGGACATGTATGAATCTTTTAATGTTTGGACCCAGTGAAGATGTTCAACATCTACAGATACCAACACAATTAAAAGAAATCATCAACAGATCTCAACAAAGAATAGTCAGTTTCTATTCTATTCGGTTTCAGATGTACAGTAAGTATCATTAAAAACAACTATAAACTCTCCAATGCACTGTTTAAACTGTACAATTCTAAGAACCATGTACAGTGTTACAAAACATTAAAATAAAATATTCTAATCCATGCACTGCCAACAGTGAAACAAATACTTGATAGGAATGGTCAAATAGAAATTCCTAAACAGTATACAGTATAATTTGTTGTTTTTACTTATTTCTTTTAGTGTCTATGGTTAATAGATATGTTTGAATGTTTATCAACATTGCAGAAAACTACAAAGGCACACAAAACATAAAGGTTAATTGGTACAAATTAATTCCAGATAATCTTTCCTTCTTAATACCCTTACACAGTTTGAGAAAAATAATAGTTATTAAACTCAGACTATATAATTAATAGAACAGCTATTTGAATTAGACTTGCTTCAATGAACTCTGACAATAATGAGATAACTTCATTCATAGCAATGCAGCCATTAGGTATATTGTGTTATCTGACAAATATAATTAGAGTATCAGCTCTTGAATCCCTTATAACAAATTAAAATATGACATGTAACACAAACAAACAGGCATTAAAGTATATATATTTGAATATTTACTTAACTTCGACTTTTAATTTTAAAGAGGCACTTCTTATTCCACAATTTTATCATGCTCAGAAATATATTGTGTTTTCATCAGGATGCTAAATATAAATTCATGTGTTTTCTATGGTTACAACTGAATATTTTGCATTTGAAATGCAGTCTAAAAAGTCTGAGACATGGAATATTTTAAGTGAAAACAACAAAAGACAGCCTTTCACAGATCGGAACTTTAATTTCCACATTTCTTCTTTAATCTAAAATGTATTACAAGTGTGAGATGCAAAATAAAAAAAAAACTAAGTACATTTTTAAGCTGATATGAAAAGAAACTCTTTAGATTGAATCAGGAGGTGTAAATTGACATACCATAGAAAATCAGCCTTCCTTTTGCAACATTTCTTCCTCTTGAGTTCTCAGCAATACATTCATATATCCCAGCATCTTCTGGTCGGAAATATGGGATTTCAAGGACTCCATTGGAGCTGTTTATTTTGACCTTGCCAGGAAAAGGATTACCATCTGCTCTTCTCCATGTTATGACAGGAACTGGGCTAGATATATCAAAAAGAAAATGTTAATTAATGCCACATATGTTTGAACAGGTACTGGCAATATTGCATTTAAAAAAAAAACAACTTGTGTATTTCAAAATTAAGAAAAAGCTATCAATCGCTAACAGAAATGCATACAAGTACGTGACCATGATTTCTGATTAATGCAGTTACTCTGTGTTCCTTACTGTAAAACTAATTGATTTTTTTTCTATTTTGGAGAAATTTATTTCATATAGACTCATAGAGATTTATACATCTGTTCTGAAAAACAAGTCACTTTCTGTTTGAGTAAAATAATATTGACTTTTTTTCCAAAACTTGGACTACTTTTCTTCAGTAGTGAATTCAATTGAGTTGGGTTGAGTCACACATCTTATTTTGGTAGTTAACATTACTCCAGTTCTACATTACATTATTATCCAAAGTAATTACTTTGCTTCTGTGGCAATTACAGAAATTGATACTGTACATACTTTCCCAGGGCGAAGCATTCCAACTTTACTGAGGATCCTTTAGCAACAGAAACTGTGTCTGAGAACTGCACTTCTATTTTTGGCTCATACTCTCCCATCACAGCTGTTAAAAAAAATAACAATTACAGGCAAACTTACAGACATAGTAGTAGGAAGTCTCTTCAGTAAGATAAATTATAACTTACTAAAATATCCAGCTAACTTCTATTATGTGGCTCTGGGGTAAGGATCTGCGCCTGTGACTGGAAGGTTGCTGGTTCAAATCCTGCAGCCGGCAGAGGAATTCTACTCCGCTGGGCCCCTGAGCAAGGCCCTTAACCCCAACTGCTCCAGGGGTTCTGTACAATGGCTGACCCTGCGCTCTGACCCCAAGTGTCTCTCACTGTCTGTGTCTCATGGAGAGCAGCTGGGGTATGCGAAAAGACGAATTCCTAATGCAAGAAATTGTATGGGGCTAATTAAGTGATGTAATGTTATGTTATGCTATTTTAGGTTAAACAGAACACAACTGAATCATGTCATTAAGAGATTCATGTCCAAATATGAGAAGAGCATCAATTTTCTTCTTTTTTCTGTACAGTACAACATCAGAAAGCACAAAGTTGATAACCAAGTTTGAAAAATTGAGTATGAGCTGATTTTAATGATGTTGAAAGTCTATTCAGTTTTACAAAATTCATGGAATTAATTAATTAGTATTTACAATATATTGAATTGGTATTTATTTTCCTCCAGAGAGCAGATAAATAATCCACTGATGATAATCAATGTATTGCATTGATGAATTGATTGTTTGGTGTATTTATCCAAAGATACTTACAATCAATGAGCTAGTGTAAAAAAATAAGATTGTATAAACCATATGGAAAGATAGATAACAAAACAAATACAGTAAGTTAATATGTTACTGTAAAATACAAAGACCAAAAAATGCACCTCAGAAAGTACAGTCTACAATAACAAAGCAAAAGAAATACAGTACAAAGCACAGAAATGACCATGATAAATCACATAATCTAAAGGTAGAGATTGAACAGGTGTGTCTTAAGGAGGTGCTGGGGGGTTGTCATCATAATAATTTCCCTTTCAATGAACCATTTCACGGTATGTTTTATGATACTGTAATATTGCAATTAAAAATACAAAAAGGAAACTAAAATGTATAACTCTTAAAATATGTGGACACAAATGGCAAAAATAAACCTCTCCATCAATCCCTAAGGTAGCCACTGTACAGGTGGGAACATTGCCAGCACTAGGCTCACTGATTCACAATTTGCCTCATGCCTCTGCAGGGATCAATGTTATTTAGGCTCCATGCGTATTAACCCTCTTACAGTTTCTGAACAAACTCTGATACAGCCTTGGTTCTTGGCAGCTGAAAGACAAGTTATTAATAAACTAATGTCCTGCTTACATGCAGCAAGAAACATAAAAGCACTATTTGGCTCAACCTACTCTTTTTTTCAGTTTTTCATTGTTCTACTGTATATAGAATGGCAAGCTTGGTACACAAAACTGAATAAAAGCCAGTTTAAGAGTCTTACCATCTGTACGTAATACTACAGGAGTTGGAGAACTGAACACTGTGGCATTGGTTATAACATTCCTCACCACACAGGTGTAATTCCCAACATCTGATGCTTCTACTTTTGCTATGTACAAGTTCCCTGTCTTTTGTGAAATGAAGCGACGGTTGTCCTGCTGTACAAAGTTGAAAGCTTCATTGAAAACCCAGGAATACGTGAGCTCTACAAAGAAAAACAAAACACAAAGTTAATTAGGAAAGACAAGGTACTGTAGCTTCCAAGCATTGTTTCTGCATGGGACACCTATACAGGAAATAAAGACATCACAGCCCTGCAAGGCTGACTTTCTGAAGAGCACACATTTCGTCTGGTGCATGTACTGTACTATACTGTACAGTACGTTCCTGTGCCTGGCTGGAATGACATTCATTTTTTATGTGAAAGTGGGAAAACTCTGTTTATGCTGCTGGAGGAACAAAGGTATTTTCATCTGTCTTCAGGGTATAAAGTACATAAAAGACTGGCTATAAGGGTATAAAGTACATAAAAACACTGGGAAAATGTGTGAAGCAAAACTCTGCTGTATTAATTAATGCCACCATCTAACCAGGTGACAAACACAAGGTAGAACTGATACTTAAATGACTAAAATGAGTTAATAAAGAGGCCAATGAGACAATGCTATTCTACATCCAGAACAGAAATGAAAATCTAAAAAAAACGGTATTTTAGGTAACTAAAATGAAGTATTAATAATTATATAGTCCTGTGTTAATAATTGCACAGTCCTGTAGAAATGTAATTCCTTACAAATTAAAATAGTAAAATAAACTGCATGCGCTCAATTTCATCTCTTCATAGAAGACAATCTAATGTAACACACACACATCTTGCACAGACTTCAGTCCGATAGTCAATCAGATTTCAGTCTGATAGAACCTACAGAACTTGAGCATCAGACAAATCCCTATTGGCAGGAATCAAGCCCAAACAATGATTAAGAACAATTTTGACCATAGGACTCTCTGAAATAGAAATAAACTAGTATCAACTTCTGTTAAAACTCTATATTCTCAACATTAGAAATGTAATGATTTTCAGTCATACTTTAAAATGCAAGTGAAAAAATGCAAATGTCCTGTCTTGAAAAGATACTAAAGTATTCAAATATAAGATGACATCCAAAATGTACTTATTATTACATATCTTGAGTCTAAAATTAGATGAACACTGAGTGGAAAACTATTCATTTTATGTTATTGTATTGCTGAGTAAAATAATCATCTGTAGAATGTTTGGGAACACATATCTCGTCATGTCAGTGTTTTATCAGTATTTATTCCTGCTGTGTTGAGGCAAATGAAAAAACAAAACAATGGGAATTTCTATGCTAAATGGCTTGATCATTCTAAAATGAATCAAAGAATGTGTATGATCATGCTTTCAGGGAAGTATATGGTTTCCAACTTAGAAAATAACATTCTTTTATTAACATTGTAACTTCTGCTTCCTTTGGAATATTTGCAATATTTAGATTTATTCCATGGTTGATCAGTCTGTGAAATTAATGTGTATGTTTCAGATTTAAAAAAATATAATTATGATATACCTATTCACTTTTATCCTGACATCCTTTTAAGTATATCACTGCTTAATGAGGCAGAAAGGAATACAGCACAGAAGGGTCTGGGGACATCAATGCCAAAGAAGAAATTAAAAAAAGAAAGCTTTATATTATATTGCAATGTATTATGTCCCTAAGCAACCTTTTAGTTTTTCGCATGCTGTCAAAATCCTCATTTGTTACCTCAAAGCACAAATGAATTAAAATACATATGGTATAGGTCCTGTGTTTCAGGAAAAAAATGTAACATTGAATCCCAAAACTTCTTATGAGAACATATAGTATAACAGTTTATCAAAGATAGTGATAATGAATGTACACGAGCTGCAAAGAGATTACCAGCACCATGAGAAGCTTTAAAAACATAGCTGAAATAAAAACTATGTGATTCAATTTAAATGTCAGTTTTCTGAGGGATTTCCTTGAATTGTCCACTCTTCCACTGAGCCCCTGCAATATCCACCAGCCAGGGAATATAGCTTTCAGTATTCATTCAGATTTTAGTAAAATCATTGTTATTGTCCACTCCCAGGAGTTCCTTAAAATTCCAATTCAATTTTTTGAATGTTCTAACCTTAAATTCTAAATTTAGATTTCGAAATTCCAAACTTAGGGTTCTCTGTGCAGTTCTGCTAGAATGCTTTCTTTTTTTTTTCAAGAACATATCTATGCCTCTATGAATTATGCATATTTTTCTCTTTAGTTTTCTTTATTGGCACTATACGATTCTGGTGGGATTTCACACTTCTGAATAATATATCCAGGCAGTACACTGCCACTGCACTTCTCAGCTTGCCTTGAGCCTGTTAATGATGGTTACTTTTAACTTACTACTGATTTAGTATTCATTTAATAATTCATTTTAACTTTCTCTTGACCCATAATGTATTAGTCATCAAAATTTGTTTTCTGTTTCTTTGTTAAAATAATATGGCTGAACCAGCTTAATTAAAACTCCCCTACATCAATTATAAAGGTATATGCTCATCTAATAAAATATACATTTCTTGTAAAAGTTTTTTATACCATTTTCCACAGTAGGAATCACTTAAACATATGCTGTGCTGTTTTTATGTTAAAGCAATTAAAATGAAATATGAATTTTATATGTGTGTAACTAGAACTAACAATAAAAATAAAAAGTATAGGAACATATAAACCCCTGAATTAGCAAATGGCTATTTCATATTATATTTTCATATGTCTATGCATATGTTTTAGTTTTATAGGCCATTTCAGGAAATCATAATCATCCCAATAGCTATATATATAACATCCCTAATTTGATGTACTACCAATCCCGATATCAAAATTTAGAACAAAAGACAAACACACAAGATTTAAGAAACCAGGAAACTGCAAAGTAAAAGATGCAAAACTTGATTTCACAAAACTTGAGGAGCTCCTGGCTGTCGATTAATTTGAAATTTTGAAATCTTAGAGAATGCTGGACTGCCAGTATGAAATTATGCTGGTGGCATCAAGTTTGTGTAACCAAGAGGAGAAGCATTGGGTAGGATTTTTACAAACATACAGTGGGTTTGTTAATCAGCTGCAGACAGGAAACTAGTCACAAAGGAGAGTAAATACAGCAATACTACATGCAGTTCTTTGCCATATCTAAATTCTTTATCGTATAAATATTAATTTTTTAAATATTACAAATAGTTTGGTCTTCCTTACCAAAGCTCCTACAAAGGAAATCATACAACCCAGAAAAAAGTAAAACTGAGTTCATAATTTAATTTAAGATTTAATTTCGGTACAGTATTCCCTTCGGCTATTTTCATCTCTTATGTCTTCTTAAGAATTATGTTTTTTATTTGTTTTTCTACAGTTATCACTTGTCTGGGTACTTTAACTTTTATTTAAAATTCTTGATTATGCAGTAGATTTAATAAAAATAACAATGACTGGTATGTCTCTAACTTATAACTAAATTTATTTTATTAAATCTGCCTCGTGCTCCTTAAGTTACCTCATGCTGACCTTCTACTGCGAGTCTATTCATCTGACCAGGGATTTCTAATATTTGGAATAGCAAGTGCACGTGTAATGTATGTTTTATTGTGCTTGCGCCTCCTCTCTTGGTAGCCGATGATAGCAATCAGTTAACATGATCATTCTAATGCCTTTCCCAGGAATATGCAATCATGTTCCAGTCATAGAAATCAAACTTTTGGTTTTGTCACTTGAACTTTGAACTTTATTGCCATATGTAACCGGTACTGGTACAATGGAATTCTTACTTACAGAAAGTCTCTAGTTTGTAAAACAAGTGTAAAAAACAAAACAAAGTGCAAACAGTGCATCAAGACAATGTACAAACAAACAATAGACAATGTGCAAGTAAACATGCAGACAGTTTGAATGTAAACAATACAGACGTGTAAACAATGACTGGAGACGTACAATAAATAAATTACAATGAGGTAGATGCTGATGGTGTAGGTGTGGTCCGAGGGGGATGGCTAAATGTGTCCGCCAGTCTCACTGCTTGTGGATAGAAGCTATTGAAGAATCTAGTGGTAAGTGTCCGTATGCTCTTATATCTCTTGCCTGAGGGCAGTGGGGTGAAGAGCTCATGCCCGGGGTAGTGACTGTCCTCTGTGATGGCCAGAATTCTACCACGTCAGCGGTCCTCATAGAGCTGTTTAATCTCGGTGAGACCGCAGCCAATGATCTTCTGGGCCATATTGACCATTCTCTGCAGTGCCTTTTTTTCTCGCGAAGAGGTGTTGCCATACCACACGGTGATCCCGTTGGTGAGGATGCTCTCGATAGTGCAGCGGTAGAAGTTCACCAACACATGTATTGGCATCCCCCATCGCTTGAGGCACCTCAAGAAATAAAGGCGCTGCTGAGCCTTCTTCATGATTGAGTCAGTGTTCACAGTCCAGGTTAGATCTTTAGAGATGTGAATTCCCAAAAACCTAAAGCTGGTGACTGTTTCCACTTCCGTTCCATCAATACTGAGTGGGCTGTGAGTGTGTGGCCTGTGTCTCCGAAAGTCCACTATTAGCTCTTTCGTTTTCTTTATGTTCAAGTCTAGGTTATTGCTATGACACCACCTAAGCAGCTGTACAACTTCATCCCTGTAAGTGGACTCGTCATCATCACTGATCAGTCCTATTATAGTGGTGTCATCGGCAAACTTAATGATGCAGTTGTTGCTGTGTCTTGCTGTGCAGTCGTGAGTAAATAGGGAGTACAACCTTGGACTCAGACAGCAGCCTTGTGGGGTTCCAGTGCTCAGGGTGAGTGGTGTTGATGTTTTATTGCCTATCCGCACCACCTGTGGTCTCTCGATAAGAAAGTCCAGCAGCCAGTTGCAGGCAGAGTTGCACAGACCTAATCCCCTGAGCTTTGTCACCAGTTGACTGGGTATGATGGAATTGAATGCTGAACTGTAGTCCACAAACAGCATTCTCACATACGAGTTCTTAGTGTCCAGGTGTTCCAAGGCTGTATGCGGAGCCAGGGAGACAGCATCATCCACTGATCTGTTGCTCTGGTAGGCGAACTGCAGGGGGTCCAGGGACTCTGTGATGGAGGAGTTGATGTGTGACAACACCAGCTTCTCCAGGCATTTCATCACCACAGATGTTAATGCCACTGGGCGGTAATCATTCAGGCATGTCACTTTTGTCTTTTTGGGGGTTGGAACAATAGTGTTTTTTTTAAAGCAGGTAGGGACCATGGACTGTGACAGGGAGGAGTTAAAGGTGTCTGTAAACACTGTGGTCAGCTGGGCTGCACATGTCCTCAGGACGCGAGGTGGTATCCCATCAGGCCCTGCAGCCTTACGGATTTTCACCCTGCTCAGAATCTTCTGCACGTCCTGCTCTGAGAGTTTCAGACAAACTCGCCCTGCACACTTGGGGTCTTCTCAGCATTGCCCGTGTTCAGAGCATCAAAGCGGGCATAGAAGTGGTTCAGCTCGTCAGGCAGGGATGCGTTGTTCGTGTCAATCTCCTGACTGCAGCCCTTGTAGCCTGTGATTGACTGTAATCCCTGCCACAGCCTCCGGGTGTCAGCGCACTGCATTTCAAGCCGCACTCTGTAGCTCCGTTTGGCGCGTTTTATGGCTTCTTCTAATGCATACCGTGATTTCTTGTACAGCTCTTTGTCCCCCGATTTGAACGCGGTGGATCTATCTTTTATTTTATTGCGAATGTCATTGTTGAACCACGGTTTCTGATTGGGAAATGACCTAATTTTCATTTCTGGTACACAAACGTCGGTGCAGTATTTAATATAGCTGGTGACCGCGTCCGTATACTCATTTAAATCTGTGTCGGGAGCTCTGAATGCGTCCCAGTCTGTACTATCAAAGCAGCCTATTAACTTGCTTTCTGCCTCCTCAGACCAACAACGCACTGACCTGTTCGCAATGGGGGAGGTCTTTAGCTTCTGTTTGTACTCAGGAAGCAACAGGAGAGCGATGTGGTCCGACTTACCGAAACTCGGTTTGGGAAGCGCTTTGTATGCTCCTTTTATTGTTGTGTAGCAGTGGTCTAAAATATTGCCTCCTCTTGACGGTACAGTGACATGCTGAATGTATTTTTGCAGAACTTTCCTCAGATTGCAGTGGTTGAAGTCCCCAACTACAATTGAGACAGCTTCTGGGTGGGAGTTTTTCGTGCTTGTTGATAATGTTGTGGAGTTCGCTATGTGCTGCTTCCACGCAGGCTTGAGGTTGAATGTAAACAGTTGTGATAATAGTGGCGGAAAACTCCCTCGGCAAATAAAAGGGTCGACATTTTATGGTCAGGTGTTCTAGATTCAGCGAGCAGGACTTAGAGATTACCTTCACGTCGGTGCACCACTTGCTGTTGACCAGGAAGCAAACGCCTCCACCTTTGTGTTTGCCGGTTGCTTGGTGGTTTCTGTCCATGCGGTGTCCGGGACGCATGCATTCAGCCAGGTTTCAGTGAAGGCATAAACACAGCAATCCCTCAGGTCCCTTTCCGCGTTGATCCGACAATGTAACTCATCTATCTTATTGTCCAGTGACTGAACATTAGCTAACAAAATAGACGGCAGCGGTGGTCTGTGCTGACGCCTTCGTAGTCGCGCTAGTACGCCGCCTCGTCTTCCCCGGCGTCTGCTGCCCACCTGTTGTTGTTGTTCGCTGCATTTTTGTCCGATCCAGCAGGTGGGGTCCGGTGCGTGAAAAAAGTTGTTTGATGACATTAAGGAGTCTGTCCTCAGGTTTAAAAGCGTTTGTCTATCATAAGTAATGACAGACATTGAGCGTCCAACACAAAACAAGAGTATTAACATATAAATAAACATTAAAACAGACACAGAACGAGAGAGCTTTCTGTAAACCGTCGCCATCTTTCCGGCGCCGGAAGCCGGACTATTAGACTTATTAGACTTCTAATAATGATGAATGCAGTATTGTCCATTCTTGTCCTTTATGTGAGTGCAATGTGGTTTCGGTTTCCTATAGGCCCCAGCATGTTAAGTTAAAGTCAGTTGTGAAAAATGTATTTATGGTTAAAAATCTTTTGTGATTCCCCTATAAATATCTCGGTACTTTCAGTGAACTTTTACTCTTTGGGCTCCCAGTTGGCTAAACACCAGGGAGAGGGTAGATGTGCTGTTATCCTCAGCTGGAGCACAGGCTGAACTAAATGATCCAGCTATTGTTTGATTCATTTCTGGATAATATAGCTATATAACTATAATCAAGATTAATAAACAACAAGACTGCACAGCTTGGTCAGCACTACCCATTTAGGGTTGGGATTAATCAAGCACAACTTTCTCAGGATTTCCTGGCTGCAGGGATGCAAGAAGTCACAGAGCAGTTCAGTTTTGAAGCAGGTTTATTCAGATGGCCATCAAAATAACAAGAATAAACTCACTGTTTACTCTGCCCTAAATCAGTCATTTTCATGGGCCTTTTATAATCCAGCCCTTATCAACTTTTTATGTTACCATAAATGTCACATTTAAGACAAGGTAACAACATATTTTTAAACACAAAATGTAAAAGGCCTAACATTGTATAGGACTATTTTAAATAGCAACACAGAATGCCTATTCCGATGCTCAGCTGTCTGAAAATACCACACATTCTTTTAGTCAGTTAAAATAATCTCTGAAAGAGTCAAACAACATTGTTGCCTATTTTATTTGCCTGATTTCTTCACATAAAGGAAGGGTGCTTAATTGAATTCTGCATGGAAAATTACTGACAAGTTTGCATTGAAGTCAGTGAGAGACCTGCTACTCCTGCAAGTGACACTAATTCTCCTGTTTGGCACTGTGAGTGTGCACCATGCCAAATGATGAATGATTCTGTAGGAGATTCTGTATGAGAGTATGCTGTTACCTACGTAGGTAAAACACATTCTGCTGTACCTGTTAATGGTTAATATTTTCTTTAAAAAAGCCTTTAAACCATAATCTTCATTAATCTAAAACTCCTTCCGAGATGCTAAAACTGATTAAAACCCTTAAAGCAACAGCTGTGATATGTAGAAATTATTGAAGACTCCAAATTAAAAAAAGGAAAATGTAATAAAAACACAGGATATGTCGTGTGGCATTTTGTTCTTCCTCAATTTGTGTCTCAAATAGATTTTTACGTTCACTTACTGTATTTATAAACTTAGTATGTTCATGGAGGATGAAAATGCATTTATTGTATTTATAAGGCACATATGTTGTCCTGATTGTGGTTTCAGAGGATACATGGGCAGTATTCATTAAATGATCAAAATATCTTGTTCTTTCGTAATATACTGTAATGTACATTGTAGGAAGAGGCACAGCACCAACGGTTTTTTCATATTTGCTTGTTACGTCCCAGTTTGTGGTCAATGTGTGTTTGTTGTTATGTTCCACACTGCTGACCTTTATTGTTCTCCCTCCTCCATTATCCCACCATGACACCACTGTTTCAATATGACATCATCATCAATCAGCCTCTCAGCCAATCAGAGTGCATCTTATTCAGTATATAACATGGGGATTTTCAGGAAGGAGAGGCATTTTTTTGGCTTTGGTCCTGCTTTGTGTCACTTCTAATTTTGCTTCGGCTTTGTTGGTTTGTTGTTTTGCTTTGTGTGTGTGTATTTTCGTGTAGCTTCGGCTTTGTACTTTCGTTTGTTTGTGTTTATCCTTGTTTCACCATTACCTTGCATGTTATATGTTCAACCTTTGTGTTCTTTTGTACCCTGTTCCTGTTAATTACTCATGTTTTCCCTTATTTTGTATTCCTAGTTCACTGTTTTTGTGTGAAATTTTGTGTATAATGTTAGTGTAGTTAGTTATTGGGTACATTCTACACACTTAGTTGATTTTGTATTAGTAACACTAGTTTGGTATGGGTGAGTGCCGTTTGTTTTGTATGGTTTTGGGTTGTCAGTGGAGGTTAACTAGAGACGCAGAAGACTTTGTGTTTCGGGTGTTCTTTTTTTAAGTCAGGTTATCTTTCCCTCACTTTCCTAGCCAGCTCCATTTTGTTTATTTTCATGTCTTTGGCACCACTCTAGTTCCCTTACCCTCTGTGTTATCGTGTCTTACAATCATCACTTTTGGACCCACCCTTGTTATCACACTTCCTAGTCCTTTACCAGAACCCACCTGCTTCCAAAAATTATCCTAAATGTTACACCCCTTTACCCCTAGACACTTGGGGTCATAACATTTTTGGGGGCTTGTCTGGGATATCAAATTCCCATTCTAAGGATTTTTTTTTATGTTGCAGAATTTTGGTGTTGGTAATTTTGTGCGTTTTGGGACTGGTTAGTGTCATTTGGTATTTGTTTATCGAATAAGGACTGGTATAGGATTTTGATTTGTGGATTGTTTTTGGCAAGGTACTGTAGAAATGGCTACTTTTGATTTATGAAAGTTTGTGGAGGAACCTTCCTTTGAGCAGCTGGACAAGTGTAGGAAGGACGAATTGTGCCAAATTGCTGATCACTTCCGGATTCAGGTATCGGAGAAAGCTCTTAAAAGGGATATGGAGGTGCAGGAAAAAGCCCAGATACGCCAGGTAGAATTTGAATTGCGCCTTACAATTCGTAAAATGGAGGTTGAGGCGGAGAAGGAGGTTAAGCTATGACAGCTTGAACTATAAGCAAAAAGGAATGTTCCTGCTACGCAGTCGACCCACTCTGAGGCCTCTAGCGTGTCTTCTTTGCAAGATCCACTCTCTACCACCTTCGATGTAAGTAAGCACATTGCTTTAGTTCCTCTATTTAGGGAAACAGAAGTTGATTCGTACTCTGGTGCATTCGAGCGAATTGCCACATCACTTTGTTGGCCTAGGGAGTCTGGTCACTGCTTTTGCAGTGTACATTAGTGGGCAAAGCTCAGGAAGTTTGTTCTACACTTTCTTTAGAATAAAGTTTGCATTATGATACTATGAAAGCTGCTATATTACAGGAATATGAATTAGTTCCTGAGGTTTATAGACAATGCTTCCGAAATCATAAGAAAGTGTCTGGCCAAACGTTTGTTGAATTTACTAGAGAGAAGGGCACTCTCTTTGATAAAGGGTGTGTAGTCAGTAAAATGAGCGACTTGAACTCATAGCTCGAGTTAATGCTCTTAGAGGAATTTTAAAACTGTTGCCTGAACACGTTCTGTATTTAAATGAATAAAAAGTGTCTTCCTTATCGCAAGCAGCTATTTTGGCAGATGAGTTTGTGCTCACGCACAAAAACGTTTTCATGTCTGCGCTGCGCGACTTTGTCTACTTCCAGTTCACAATCTCAGTCTCTCCCAGTAAAAACTAATTCCTCACATCCTAAGGAAGAACGGGAATGTTTCTATTGTCACATTAGAGGTCATATAATTGCAGATTGTTTGGCCCTAAAACGTAAGCAGCAAGAAAAACAAACAAAAGGCTATACTCTACACCCCTGCCAGGTAATTTCCTACTATAAAAGTTACCCTTTAACTAGTAGCGAAGAACGTACACCAACTCTAACAAACCCCTTAACTAGGGCACAATCCAAATGTATCTTGTGTAGAGGCACTTTCACATATCCCTTGGACCAAGATACTAGAATTATATGAGGAGTGATCTGAAAAGGGCAGTGTGTCTGCAACAATAAATGACTGGGCTGCTCCAGTATTCCTCAATATCTGAATCGGCTTCTGATCCCCTGGTTCACCCATGAACAAAACTAACCCTTTCAAAATGAAAGGCTCATAACCAGGATCAGGAGTATATTCCATTGTTGAAGGAATGACAACATGGGAAACAGTATGGCTAAACCCTACACTCTTAGCTTGTTGCTTCTGCTGCTGCTTACGTTTTAGGGCCATACAATCTGCAATTGTATGGCCTCTCCTGTGACAATAAAAACATTCACACTTCTCTTTAGGACGTGAGGAACTAGTTTTTACTGGGGGAGACTGGGAGATCAAGTCTTCTCCGCACGTGCCGACGTGAAAACGTTCTTATGCGTTAGCACAAACTCACCTGCCAAAACAGCCGCTTCCAATAAGGAAGTTACTTTTTGTTCATTTAAATAGACAATGCATTCAGGCAAACAGTTCTTTAATTCTTCTAAGAGCATTAACTCGCTCAATGAGTCAAAGTGGCTCACTTAACTGGCTACACACCATTTATCAAAGAAAGTGCCCTTCTCTCTAGCGAATTCAACAAATGTTTTGTCTGACACTTTACGATGATTTCGGAAGCATTGTCTATAAACCTCAGGAACCAGTTCATATGCACGTAGGATTGCAGCCTTCACAGTATCACAGTGCAAACTTTCTTTCAGAGAAAGTGTAGAGCAAAATTCCTGAGCTTTGCCCACTAATCTACACTGCAAAAGCAGTGACCAGACCTCCTTAGGCCAGAAAAGTGATGTGGGAATTTGCTCGAATGCACCAAAGTACGAATCAACTTCCGTTTCCCTAAATAGAGGAACTAAAGCAATGTGCTTACTTACATCGAAGGTGGTAGAGAGTGGATCTTGCAAAGGAGACACACTAGAGGCCACGGAGTTGGTCGGCTGTGCAGCAGGAGCATTCCTTCTTGCTTATAGTTCAAGCTGTCATAGCTTAACCTCCTTCTCCGCCTCGATCTCCATTTTACGAATTGCAGGTGTACCTGGGCTTTTTCCTGCACCTTCATATGCATTCGGACCAAACGAACTTTCAGGTGAGTCTCGCTTTTTGACCTAGTGGAGACCGGAGAGAATGGTTCAAAGGCAGGTAATGTGGCCTCCACTAAGTCTTCAGCCACCCCCTGCACCTTGTCCTGTTCTTCCACAACCATAGCAGGCTTAGCACCAGCCCCAGAAGAACCAGTGTCTTGCTCGCTAGTGCAATGACCTCTAACTCCACCAACCTATCCATCACAGCTCTCTTGATGTCCCTTTTAAGAGCTTACGTTGATACCTGAATCCGGAAGTGATCTGCAGTTTGGAGCAATTCGTCTTTCCTATACCTATCCAGCTGCTCAAAGGAAGGTTCCTCCACAAACTTCCGTAAATCAAATGTAGCCAAAACTACCATGCCAAAAACACAATCCACAAATCAAAATCCTATACCAGTCCTTATTCAAAAACAAATACCAAATTACGCTAACCAGTCCCAAAATACACAAAAGTACCAACACCAAAGTTCTGCAACCAAAAAAAAATCCTTAGCACTGGGATTTTATATCCTGGACTAGCCCCTAAAAATGTTACGATCCCAAGTGTCTAGGGGTAAAGGGGTGTAACATTTCGGATATTTTTTTTTGGAAGCAGGTGGGTTCTGGTGAGGGCCTAGGAAGCGTGACAACAAGAGTTGGTGCAAAAGTGATGATTTTAAGTTGAATAAGTGACTGGTAAGACACGATAACACACAGGGTAAGGGAACTAGAGTGGTGCCAAAGAAAATAACAAACAAAATGGAGCTGGCTAGGAAAGTGAGGGAAAGCTAACTTGACTACAAATTTAAATCTTTTTGTTTGTACTTGGGAGTATTACATTTGTAATTCTATAGATTTGTTGTAAGACATGTCCTGGGGATTTACTCTTAAGCTATCATTTTCGTTTGGTTGTTCATTTATATACAGTACTCACATTTAGACACTTATTCTGTAATGAAAGGGCTTTCTAGTTTTGACTCTGAAAATGAATAGACCAATTTAGAATGTACAGCACATAATTGTAGCTATTACTGTTAGAAGAAGAATATGAATATGAATATGAATATCCAGACATAGACAGCAATAAAAACTATTTCATAATCACATGGTTCTAGTACATACAAGTCCTAATAACTGTGATACTATTGAAATTGCCTTTGAATGTAAATATCACAGTTAGGGTACCACTACAAAACATGTAGAGTTGGTTCCTGACAAAGGTGGCTTTGAATGTTATTAACAGCTTACAAGAAGAATATTAATGCAACATCTCTAGCACTAAATGTACCTTAATATGGTTTTGACAGTACACAATACCTTCAAAGACAGCTTGTTTTATAACTGAATAAAATGTTACTGTGGCTGGAAGATATTCAGCTAACTGGAAGTTATTAACTGACGTTTTGGATGGATAATAATGATGAATCAATCTCACACAGCTGTACTGTATGTAATCACCATCATTATGGACATTTTTCTGGAAAACAGGCAGCAAAAGGGTGTCTTTTCTCCCCCTTTCCTGTATATCAACATTTTAAAATTGAATATCATCTTTCCAAAAGGTGAATTCACTCATTAATAATATGCAAATAACAAATTCTGTAATAATATTCCCTTTCATTTAATTCCTCTTTATCATTTCTTTCTTTGGTTGCATTTACTTAGTAGCATGTATTGTCTAAGGTGAGGGATCACCTGGAGTTCATTAGTTCAGCCACTTCGTTCTTAGTGATTAGTCATCATCTTGACAAAATGCATTAGAGTGGCCTACAAGCTTGAATGGACAAGGCCATGGGCCAAAACAACAAACTAAACGGCCTGTCACAAAGTTAATAAATAATTCATTTAAATGTTATATTCTCCTTTCTGAACATAGAAATGCATTAATATTTCCACTCCACAACAGTAATTTATGCATGTTCCATACCTCCTGAGTGTGGTGGTGGTCCGCAGAGCAACACCACAGCTTGTCCTTCCCGCACTGACACTGCACTCCTTTGTTTGCTGTTGAAATTTTCAAGGTCTAGAAGAAAGCAAGTAAAACATTTAATAGTTTTAGATTTTCTTTCAGGAAATTATTTATATAAACAGACACATTTATAGAATTCCATGTTAAAACAATTTAATGCAAATAATTACTTTAGATAAAACACATTTACTAAACTGTTATGAATCCTGCCTTAAGATCATTTTTAAACAAAATTGGAATTACGTCTTATTTTCTTTTGTAAGCCTCACATTTGAAAAAAATCAATTACTAACCAATTCACTGCACCATTACAACCCCCATTCCACTAAAGAGCAATGCGCACCATGCAAACGTTTGTCCATAAATTTACAAAGCATAGGATTGCTGCTTTGCCACTGCACATCAAGCTATCTCAAGCTCGCTTAACAATGGTAGATTATTCTTCAATTGTACATCACTGATGAGTGCGGTGAATCCCAGTAATAGTGAGCTAAAAACACATCATACACTCCACGCAAATGCATTTACTAATTGACTTGCTTAGGATGCCCCTTATATTTTATTTTCAAATACCAAATATTATACCTACTGTTTTTCTGCTATTTGCTTATTTCCTTTCAAATGACCTTTTCAGTTGCCATTTTCATATCAGATATTCCATTTTTTTAATTGATAAAATTAACGTAACTGCATTTACTAGTGTGAAGAATACATTATACATACATTAACCTTGTGTTAAACTATTTGCACCAAGCTTCTTATAAGAATTTTATCTGAAATTTAATTAATAGATAATGATGAGAATTAATTGGACACTTTTGACAAAAGATTCATATAATGTGGAAGGACTATTAAAATTAAATACAGTTTTAAGGCCTCATTAACACTTTAATATGACCTGTGATTACTCAGATACAAGATACGTCATTTTTGTTCCTGGCTGTTTTGCATATTAAAGCAATTGTATGTGTTTCAAAGATGGGATATGGTACTATCCAGCCTTCTTCTATTATTTTTTTATTTTTTTATACCATTAAAAAATTATTAAGAGTTTGTAGGTATCTTCTGAAATTGACCTACATGTATTGTAAACCTTTTTCAGTAACACCTGCCTTAGGTTTCAGTCAGTGCAATTATGTAGAAGGCATTTTCAATTAGTACTTACAGTAGGTTGACCATTAACATGAACATTCTGGCTTTTTCTTGGCTCTGGAACAATTATTGAACAAGACCTGCATTTGTAGCATTTGATGTGTCAATAAGAGAGCAATAAGAGTGAAGAACCCAGAGAATTTGGAGAAGGAAACAGAACCCTAAAGCTAAAGTCTGGTATGGAATACTTTACCATGGCTAAAGAATATGCAACTATTGTAAAAATACTAAAAACATGCAAACAATAAGATGGTAGAAGAATAGTATAAATTATCTGAACATTCTACTTCTTATGAAAGAAAAAATACATAAAATGTTCAACCATTCTATATCTGTAGCAGTGATGTGTAATTGAGGTTCTGTTTTAAAAGTGAATTTTAAAATAAAACTTTAATCAGTTTCAAATCCTAGACTGGATTTGTCATGGATTCCAATATTTCCTTTAGGGGCATCTTTATGTAAAAAAAATAGCTAATAAGGTGCAATGTACTGCATATTCAGAGCTTTTAAAACATTATAAAAAATATTAACATATTTCACAAACTATACAAATATATTAAAAATCAAGATGGCAAATAGTTCACTTAATTCTATTGTTTCAAATTTTGCTTTTTTAGCTTCTATCTGCTTAATAATATTTCTGCTCTTTGACTGGAGTACTGTTGCAGGAATTCTAAACTGTCTAGAACATGATTCCACAAGTCACATTAGTTTAATTTGATTTTTGTCTTCACCGACTCAATGATACTTATGCCAGTAATCTGTAGCCCCTTTCAGTTTATTGACTTTTAGCATACTGGATTGCACCTTCCAAAATACCCTACAAAGTATCCTACAACCTTTTACCTACAGAATATTAGCAGTTGGAATTTAATCAATGCTTTGTCACATAAAATTCAGATACAATTATTAAAAATAAAAATGAAACCAAGATGTTCAGGAATGTTATTTACCTCACTAACAATTAAAAAAGGCAAAACTCTCTTTTAAATTCAAAGATTTTTGTGAACAATCATAATGTAATTTACATTTTAGTCACCAGATACTATAGGCTTGTTGATTATTGGAATAGTACTGTTCCATTGGATTAAAAACATATATATTGAGCTCAATGATTTGAAAAGCTGATGATCGTATTTCAATTAGTACAAGAACAGTAAAAGGTAGAAACATGCCCTTTAGTAATGAATACCACTTGGTTGCTATCAGCATGACTAAAAGCAACCTGTGTGTGACAGAAGGTGTCAGGAGAATGAGATGTTCTGTTTTAACAAGCAACAGATTAGTCCTGAGAAACCAGGCTTTGTGAGAGACAGGTCATGTTCTGGAAGGTAAACAGTCACCACACCAGTCTGGGACCATCACATCACAGTTGATCCATCTGTATGATGGTTTTCATATTGCAGTGGCTGCAGAGCAAGGTATTGCCAAGAGTAAAACATCCTTGTGTCTCATTAGAACTGTAGTTAAATGCCATTTTAACATTCATGGGGCCTTCCAGTTGAAATCTAGGATAAAAAAATCACCATTTTCTCTGGGCTAGAATACAAAACTTTTCTCATGATGGCCCAATTTGGACATAACTGAATTATTATTATCATTATTATTATTGGCATTAATATTTTTACTCATATATTTAGTTTTTTACGTTTTAATAACAAGATCAAAGTCTGAAAACAACCTATTGTTGACAATGAGCTGCCCTCATGACAGATGAGCATGAATTCATTGGTCTGTTTTTCAGTAACTGTGAGTTATAGGGTCATACTCTTAATCAACAGTAGATTTCACTGTACTGTCAGAGTAATGACCAATGGTATGCAGGGCTTTTTCATGATCACTTGAGCAGCTTCTGTATCTGGTGATGATGATGATAGAAATTGTTAACCGTTTCTTCCAGGATACTGTAATTGTCACTAAAAAGACAAATCCACAGTTGACAAAGCAGCTAAAAACAATAAGATTCAATAACACAAAGGTATTGATCATTAATGCTTAATTGTAATGGAGGTGTGTTGTACCATCAAAATGTATTCATTTAAAATTCACTTAATTCAGGTTTGAATAATGTTGGTTTATATCTGAAGTTTAATTTCACAATTATTAGATTTATATAACAGCAGTAAAAATTAAAAGCATAAATACGTTTAATAAGAATAAATATAGGGTCTTTTCCGTTCTCCTGCCATTCCACAGTTCGTCCCTTCTGATATCTGTGACAGTTCTATCAGTCTCATATAACTAAATCACATTAATATTTTCAGACCCAAGTAAATATGCATTTACTATTGTGAACTAAACATCAAACGCTCTATTAGAATCATAGCAAATTTATTAAGAATTAAGTTGTGATTAATAAGGTCTGTTGTCCAAATGTCCTTGATGAGTTAAACTTCAGGCTGGTAAGCCAGAGCTAGTCTCGACTGGTCCTTGATCCGACTTGCAGCTTCTCTGTGTTGGGAGGGTCCAGGTGCAGACAGAGTAGAGAGAGATAGAGCTTTTGACTTGCGCTGGGGCTCAGGCAGCACTGTCAATGTAGCATCTTGCTGACCTTGGTCTTTGAAACAGTCTGTGCACTGTTTGTCTTCTTGAGGTCTAGCCACAAGGTAGACATGAGAACTGAATTCATTCAGGCTATGGCTTTTCAGAACATGCTTGGATATTCTGGAGTTTAGTAGTCAGTGGTTAACTGGCAAAAATGTGTTGGGTCACAATTTATACGGCTGACATGTCCAGTTGGTGGTTGTGATGCTATCAGGTTTAATTCTGGTACGCACCACGCTGATCACTTATTGGTGGATCTACCTTTGGGTGTTTGACTGTGCCTTTGACTTTGAGGTCCAGATGTGCCTATGGCTCTCTGCTACACATCCAGGTGCCAGCAGTGGACATCCATCATGGGAATTTAGATCATCACTATCCTGGGGAAGACCATTATCCAAAAGACAAACTCAGCTTTCTTACTTTCCCATACACAAAGACCACTAACTAAGTCATTCTGTGGCTGAGATCACAAAGAGCCTCTTTACATTCCTGGGCCATCATGCCAACAGGCCTGGTGCTGCTTAGTCAAGGCCCAGAAAGACTATTAGAAATCTTTAACACTTAATTCTAAGTGAAATAATAGGCCATGTCACTACAGCCTCATGCTAAAAGGTGGAGTGTTTAACCTCTCCTGTCAGTGTTTCATTCTATTTATAATTTAGGGAAACTTTGGGCACATAAATGTACAAATCCTCACTAACAATTTAACAAAAAGCATTAAACATTTTTAGAAGGGGTTTCACAGAATTATTTTTCAAAGCAGATCATAACATGTTTTTGTGCAGTTTTAAAAAGAAATGAAAATGGTATTTTGAGTCAGCTGTTCTATGCTGAAACTGTTGATGGTCCAGGAGCAACAGGGTCTGCTATATTCACCTGTAATTTATGTCTGCAGTTTGCTGCTTTTAATTAAAAATAGCTCAATAGCTGCCTTGAAGAAAAAGTGCAATACCGTGTATATATGTCTGTACCAATAGGTAATAAAAGTACGATGTCATTATCTGTATCACGATTCAGGTTCTGATAATCTTTCATTATCAGGATTGCATTTCTATAGCTTCCTATACACATACGGCTATTTTATATACCAAGAATATTTCTAATCATATTCAGTAAAATCACAGGTATACAGTATATAAGAAAATAAACTGAAAATAATTTTAAGGTGTCATAATCTGAAGAGTATTTGCTGTTATACAGCTGTCATACTAAGAGGCTACAATACCTGTCCCCATCTCTTTTTGCAGCACCAAATGGGGATGAGACCTTAAGGGTGAGAAGCGCAGTTTAAGGAGGTTGTGAATTATCAGCTCTCACAAAAGACGATGTATCTGGAGACATCATGGTGAGTGTGGTGATGTTGACAGGTGCATTGCTCAGGTCAAGAACTAAGGAGGACAGTATATATCCATACAATGCACAATGTTAGTACTCTATTGCAATGGCTTTACTTCAGGCAAATGATGCTGAGGTCCTGCCAGATAGGTGTTTCTCCTGATCTGAGTGGAGCAGAAAATCTGTAAGACCAACCCACCAAAGCGATTAACAGGAAGCAGCCTCGACTGGCCAGCTGGCTGCAGCTGTGCCGGATAAGCTTCAAAATATCCTACAGCAGTTTGTCCAGAGGCTGATCAGGTCTATGAGTCAATACTGACAGGTTTGTGTTTAATGCTTAGGCAGGTTTGTACACAATCGTAATTTTGTAATGTTTTCATTCTGACAGTGTGTCATGTTTCTTATTGAAATTTGAACATGATTTTTGTTCACATTTTTGTAAGGTTGTTTGATATCTATATTTTGTTGGAGTGTCTTGTTTCTTTTATGCATCAGTACAGAATATAGGTACAATACTGAAAATAACTTTCTCTCTAAAGGGAAGGATTCCATTTTCATTAAACATCAATATACCATTTAACATGCTTGAGAAATAAATTGCATTTGGGATCACAGCCTTCTAAAATATAACCACATCCCAAAAGGCACAAAGCAAATATCAAGTTAAAAAAGTAGTCATAACACATTTTATTAAAGTATGTTTGACCTTAGTCTGACTTTGATCTCTTCTGTAAACCCCATTGATGGATCCTGTGGGTTGAATTTTCTGATTTCATTTATGAAACATGTCATCTTGTATGTCAGAAGATTATTAGTGTGCCGTTTTTTTATTGTTCAAAAGGCAGTTTTCTCACACAACGTCAGTCATTCAAACTCTCAAACTTCATGTCCTATGTTCTTTGGGAAATTAATATTTGGAAGTTATTACTTGGATGTCTCAAACTGAGACAGTGTTTGGAATTTAACACTTTTCCTCTCATTTTATCTACTGTAACCTAAAATACATATCTGTCTTCTACCCTGGAAAATGGAAAAATACATTTAATTAAAATATATGTAAATATATTCAATAGAATTGTATTTTTATCTCCTCATACTGTATGCACTAACTATGGTGGCAGAGTAGCTAGCATTATGGCCTTATAACCCTGGGTTGTAGGACTGATTTTAGCCTTGAGCACCTCTTGTGTGGACTTTGCATGTTCTCTTTGTGGCCTTTTGGGCCCTCCACATATTTTTCCCGCAGTCCAAAGGCATGCTGTCTAGGTTATTAAATGTTCCATATTGTCTGTATGAGTGTGTGTGCTCATGCAGCTTGTGAGGAACTGGCGTCTTGTCCAGTGTGTATCCTGCCTTGCAACCTTTGTCTGCTTGCTTAGGCTCCAGCTCACCACTCTGTATTTTACTAAGCAATTATTCAAAATGTATGGATATTAAATCTTCTATTTCAGGTGTCAGGTAAAATAAAAGAGCTTGCAGCTTTTAAGACTTCAAATAGCTGAAATCATTGTACACCCAATACTTATTGTGTGTGCAATCTGAGTGACTGCATCGGTATTTTCATTTCTTGTATTTAAATACTTCTACATGTATATTAGCAAATATTATCAATCCCAGTGTTCATACTATATAGTTCTGCTTTAGAGCATATAACATTTTCAAAAAGGGAAAGAGTTGATCTGTATATCACATTGCACACGTTTCTTGAGCTTCTACAAAAGCAGGCTTTTACTGATGGTTACGACGTAATCTGTTTTGTTAAGTTCTGTCAAAACATGATATTACTGCAGTGAAAGCTAATAATAAATAGCTTTGGGAGCACATTTGTTTACATTATATTAAAGAGCATTGTGGTTATCAGAAACTGGTTATATGAAACATACTGTATGGCCCAGATGATTTTAAAACTTGTCCTTCCAGGTTCTATCCATGGCAACAGTTTCTCTTTCACATAAAATGGACACTTTTTATATGTTTTAACATATTTGATACATTTACAGGACATCTTTCAATGCTTTTGTTTCTTTTTACAGAACTAAAAGAGAAAAAGAAGCCTTGAAAATGACCCTGTAACTCTTTTACAAACTCCCATCTGTACAACATAAGATGTCTCAATATACTGTATAATTTTAGGGATGTCTAGATATGCAGTACGGTACATCACAGAAAATGTTAAATACTTTACTCAACTGGCATTTATCAGACCTTTGAGTTTAATGAAAATACATTTAAAAAGGTTTGTCATCTAATGCCTCTGAGTAAATAGAAAAAAAATAAAATGTATTTATTCATGAATCACCTCAGAAATATGGACACACTATCCATTTTATAAAATATCAATGCCTTATGATTAATGCAGTATTAACCATCAGTGGTAATACACTGATGTAAACAATGAACCTGTACCTCAAGTGGCACTGCTTTTTTCACCTATTTTATTATTATTTAGCACAGAAAATCTGCTTTAGGGAAGAAGCTAATTAAGAACGTCAGCTTGAGGGATGTTGAAAATAGATGTGTTTACACAGGACTTTTTTCAGTTACAACACAGGAGAGCTTGATGGCTGAGTCATACATTAAATTTTCATAGCTGAAGATACTGGGGAAGGAGATTTCACAGCTCAACCTTTGAAAAACACACTTTCAAAATAGGATTTCAGACTCCAGCTGGAGCAAAATATACTTGGGTGATACAGTTTTAGCTAAGGGTATCAAATTAAAGCTGAGTTGGGGAGAAGCTGTCACACATTTAATGGTAATACAAACTCACAGTGTGTCTCTGGTACAATAGGAGGTACTGAAACATCTTTTTAAATACAATATGTATTATAGTCAAATGGTTGTTTACTGAAAATATGGACTTGCACTGTATATGTGTAACCTATTTACAAGTAGAATACATAAAACTATAATAGTTTTATAGTTTTGATTTAAATGCAGAAGCCTTTTGTCAGTAGAGTCAGGTAGCATGACCTCTTTTCAAGAACGAAATATAGCATTTTTTGTAACTGATACCGCAAAAAAGTAGTTTTTCCAGGGATAATATCTGATGATATAAAACTGACAAAAACAAAAAATTTAAGAGACAAAGGTATAAGATGTTGTAATCCTGGACATATTCATGTTAAGGAATGCTTCTGTAACCCGGACATTGAACTGGTTGGCGGAAGTTTACATGTGCCATCTTTGTTGTTGTTTACATTCCACCCACAGCAAACGCAGAGGCAGTGTGTGACGTCATACACACAGTCACAGCCAGGCTACAAACAAAGCACCCTAGCGCTTATATATATATAGCTATTTCAGGGGACTTTAACCACTTCTCTATTTCCACCACTTTGCCTACTTTCCACCAGTTTGTTAAGTGCCTGACCAGAGAAAACAAAACACTGGACTTATTATATGCCAATGCTAAGGATGCATATAATTCCACAGCCCTTCCCCCCCTTGGCAGATCAGATCACAACCTTGTCTTGCTTTCACCACTATACATGCCTATTGTCCAGCGCCAACCTGCAACAATGAGGACTGTGAGGAGATGGTCTCAGGAGGCTATGGAGGGTCTACATGGTGCTTTGGAGGCTACTGACTGGGATTTGCTGTGCAAACCACATGGGGATGACATAGACAACATGGTGGGCTGTGTCACTGACTACATTAACTTCTATGTAGACAACAACATCCCCACCAAGGACGTACACTGCTTTTCCAATAATAAACCCTGGATCACCAGTGACCTTAAGGCTCTTCTGAATGACAAGAAGAGAGCCTATAGGAGGGGGGGATAAGGAAGGTACAGAGGGAACTAAAGCAGAAGTTAAGAGCCTACAGGAGGAAGGTAGAGGACAAGCTACAAAGGAGTAGGGTGAGGGATGTATGGAGTAGCATGAGAGAGATCATTGGCTTCAAACAGGCTGGGGTTGCAACAGAGGGGAACCTGGAGATGGCCAACGAGTTGAACCAGTTTTTAAACAGGTTTGATTCAGGGCCCTCTGTGGCTCAACATCCATCTCCCCACAGCCACACGCTCCCTAACCCTTCACAGCTGCGACTGCCCAACACCTCCTCCATCCCCCCACAATCATGACCACCTTCAGCTACAACCCCCAACAGCTACTCACCCCCCATCCCTCACAGCTGCCACTCTCCAACACCTCTGCCATTAACACCTGCAGCACTGACAGTGCTATGAACACCATCCCCCAGGCCAGGCTGACCATCACGGCTGACCAGGTGAAGAGGAAGCTGAAGAGGCTGCACCAGGGTAAGGCTACAGGACCAGATAATGTCTTGTCCAGAGTTCTGAGGGCTTGTGCTGATCAGCTGAGTGGAGTGCTCCAGCGACTGTTCAATCTGAGCCTGCACTTGGAGAAAGTCCCTGTGCTCTGGAAGACATCGTGCCTGATGTCTTCCAGACTCGTACCAAAGAAGGTCTGTAGTCCTCAATGACTACAGACCAGTTGCACTGACTTCTCATGTCATGAAGGCACTGGAGAGGCTGGTCTTATCCCACCTGAGACCCCTGGTTAGTTCATCACTGGACACCCTACAGTTTGCCAACCAGCCCAGTGTTGGCTTGGAGGATGCAATCATCTACATGTTGCAAAGGGCCTACTCACACCTGGACAAGGCCGGCAACACTGTAAGGATTATGTTTTTTGACTTCTCCGGTGCCTTCAATACTATCCAGCTCTTACTTCTAAGGAGGAAGCTGGAGGACATGCAAGTCGTTGCCTCCATGATCTCTTGGATCACTGACTGTCTGACAGGTAGACCACAGTCTGTGAGACTTCAGAACTGTGTGTCTGAACAGGTAGTAAGTAACACAGGGGATCCTCAGGGGATGGTTCTTTCTCCGTTCCTCTTCACCCTCTATACTTCGGACTTTAAATACAACTCAAAGTCATAACACCTGCAGAAGTTCTCAGATGACTCTGCAATTGTGGGATGTATCAAGGGTGGGCAGGAGGAAGAGTACAGAGGACTGGTCAGCAGCTATGTGGAGTGGTGTGGGGAGAACCACCTGCGACTGAATGTAACAAAGATGAAGGAACTAGTGGTAGATTTCAGGAGGAAAATGGTCAAAACTATTCCTATCTACATCCATGGGAATGGCGTGGAGATGGTGGACTCGTACAAGTACCTGGGAGTGCACATCGACGATAGACTAGAATGGTCTAAGAACATCGAGGCCATCTACAAGAAGGGTCAGAGCCAACTTTACTTCTTGAGGAGGCTCAGGTCCTTCAATGTATGTAGTAAGATGCCATTATGGACAACGTCTCCCATCCCCTCTAAGACATGCTTGTGGAAATGAAGAGCACCTTCAGCAATAGACTGATCCATCCACGGTGCGACAGGGAGCGCTACAGGAGGTCATTCTTGCCTTCTGCCATAAGACTGTACAACGCATCCACCTTGCGTCTGGGCAGAGGCAATATTGACAGTGACCTGTTTCTTGACTGAACAGTAAACTGATACATCTGTTCTTTTTCTTTCTTTTTCCAGTTTAAAACTGTTTTTGGGCAATATATTCTGCAATACATTTATATATTTATATTTATATTGTCCAATATGATTTTTTGTCTACTGTTCTGTTCTTTGTGTGTTCTGGACTGTGAGTAACTCTTCATAGTGCACTTCTCACTGTACTGATTGTATTGTATTTATTGTATTATTATAATTGTATCATTCGTTACATTGTTGCTGTGTTAAGCTGCTGTTGCACTGCAATTTCCCTTAAGGGATCAATAAAGTATCTATTGAAACCCACCACTATTTCTACTTTAGGGATTCTTTTTTTAAACAAGTAAATTGCAATCAGTATTTTCTATATTAAGAATTAAGAACTAAAACTGGGAAAATACAAAATTGAGCAAATGAATAAGGGGTAAATTAAGTAGTTAATCACCCTTTCAGTGAGGTACACTACCTAGTTTCCATAGTGTCCTTAAGACAAACACTTTTCAATCAGAAATTAATTGAAAATTTGGCAAAGCAGTCTTTTGTTTCCATTGTAACATAGATTATGTGAATTTTTATTTTTTTAATTTTCAAAGCTCTGTGGCGTTATGGGGGGGCATGCCCAGTGTCGAGGCGGAGCCCTGGTAGAAGGGCGACGCCTCGCCTTTGTAGTCCCAGCTGTCCCAGCTTCTAGATGATGAGCCACAGCTGGGCAGGTCCTATAAATGCACACCGGGCACCCTCCAATGGAACGAGCAGGGCCACCCCTGGAAGGGGGAGTTTTATACCAACAGTCCCAGAGAGGATTGCACCCGCATAAGGAATTCTTTGTCTTTTTTTCTTTTTGCCTGTCCCATCACGTATTCTCACTGGAGCAGGCACACCTTTTTCACAGACAAAGTTCTTGTTTTGTTTTTGCCTTACGTACTATGCTCAACCAGACTGGACCCCTCTAAATAGGGTAAGTCTAGTCCGGTTGCCGCTGTGCTAGCGATTCTTTTTTTTTCCCCAGGCTGGACCCTGTTAAAGTGGGTAAGCCCAGCCTTGGAGATCACGAGACACTGAGGCACACAGTTTTGTTTTGCCCTTTTATTTATTTTTCACTTCTTTTTGTATTATTTATGATTCCTGCTAACCTCACACCATTGCTCCCGTCCCCTCACCTGGGGCATTTATTTTTTTACACGGCACCTCCCACACAGCACTGTCAGAGCTTCTTTCAAAAAGTAACTCTGTACAAGTTTATTACAGCTATTTTAAATACCTGAATATTAAATTCAATAGTAATGTTCAGAGTGACAACTTTGCAATGTACCAATTGTGTTGCCAAGGGGCCAGATGAAGTCATAGCCATAGCCATTAAAAAGCTACCACAGCAGAGTAACTCCTCATTTCATTAAGTTCAGAAGCCTAAAGAATTAGAGTTAAAATAATCTGGTTAAATTTAGACTATAATTGTTGACTTACATGCAAATTGCACCTTTGCTTCTCTGCTAACAATGGTTCCAAAGGTGTTAGTTGCTATACACTGGTAGATTCCTCCATGTCTGCTTGCATCTGGGGTGTTTATCAGCAGGTTACCTTCAACCAAGTGATAGCTATAGTCCATGTCTGTTTCAATGTCTTGTCCATTAAACTTCCATCTAGATGAAAGAAAAAGTATTATATTGCAGGGTCATCTTTAATGTTTGACAACAACCTAGGCTTTGTTCTTTCAGTTACAACAATTCTAATACTTTTTTATTTATATAGAAAATAAAATGCAGGATCAGGAATAAAAAACTTATGAAGATGCAAAGGTCTGTAATGTAATTAGATGGCCTTTGTACTGCATTAGTAGTTATAGAGTCGGTTCAATGATAACCAGCTCAGCAAAATTAAATAAGAACTACAGGTATTGTCACTTCATCCATAAAGTTTCCTTTTACATTGATTAAGTGATTAATAAAAATGTAGCAAATATTATACACCATTTTTACAAATTTACAAAACATTGATAAAAAATGCTCATCTCCATTTAAAACACTTGCAAAAAAATTGAAAATAAAACGCTTGTCACAACATGGGAAAAAAAAACATGTTTAAAGCAAGCATGGGCTTAAGTTTACCATAAACCCACATCAAGACAATTTGAACCAAAACCAGCTGTGTTAAAAATTATATATTTTATACATTATATCAATTTTTTATATGAAGAAGATCAACAAAATCAAACAGAAAGAAACATATACTACATAAAATAATACAATTTAGACAGAAGAAGACTTACCTATAAGTTGGTATTGGATTTCCTTTAGCTTTACAATTTATAAATATCTTACTATCCTCTGAATTCAAAGGAAACATTATATCACTTGGTTCTTGTGTGAAGACTGGTCCATGTAATATGTTTCTCTCTAGTGAAGGAAAAATAAAAAAGTTTTAAAGGTAGAAACTAGAAATATAAAGAAAAAACATTTCCAAATTCAAATAAATGTGTTAAAGAGTTTCAGAAGTTTGAAAAGGTTATGTTAGAAAGCATAATGCGTTTAAAATTTTAATTTTGTTTCCTGAAACTAAGGCATATGGCATAGCACAATACAGAAATGCTAAATGTACTATTCAAACATTTTCTTCTAATTAGATACAAAGGTTTAGAAAGTGACACGATGCACATAAATTAACAACAGGAAGTGCAGTACATATTCATTGGCGAAAAGTATAAAACAATATTTATAATCTAATAAAAAAAGAAAAAGATAATTTAAAAATTATTTAAAATATTTTTGTAATATTCACAAATTTCTAAATTACAATAGCAAACTATATTAATGTTCTATACACAGACCCAACAAAAACTTTGATCCCCTGTAAAAAAGTTAAATTATATGCCATACAGTCCTCTAAAAGTAAGTAAATAATTAAAATAAATTGTCATTGTTTCAGTAAGATTCTATACCCATTTCTTCTTTTCACTCAGAAAAGACAAATCAATGTCTGCTGTAATCTGAACATGTCTCTCCCTGTGTGAAACTGTGCACACATGTAGAATTTTTCTTTTTAATATATATCCTTTTAATTAAAAGTCCCTTCATGTTAGCCTTTTTACTTTTAATACATTTTTTACAGGTTTGTAACCTTGACTAGGACAAAGTGTACTGTTCAATAGTGCAGAAGCATGCTAACGAGGGAATCAAATTGTGCTTTGCCTAAAGCAGTGATCTACCTCACAGGACTCTCGTGGGATATACCCTTAATTTCTTCTTCTTTCTAACTCTGTGTATGTCCTTTAAATATAATAAATTAATTATTCCTCTAAAGTGTACCAGTGGGAATTTTTTCTAAAAGCATGCTGTTCTGAGCTCAGCATACAGTCACATTGTTGAAGAAATCAACTAAACAAGAAAATGCATGTCCCCGAATTTGCTGTGAATTACTGTATGTTTCTTTCATCATGTACTCTTGTAACCTCTTACAAGAATATTTCTCTTGCATGAGAACTCCTTACGTATTGCAGATTCAAGCAAAAAAAAAAAATGCAATCTGTGATGTGCAAGTGATAGCCTTTGTTTGAAGCAAACTGTAAGCAACTAGACTATACCCGCCAAATCCAATCAATAATGCAAGTCTGTCCTGGATTTAAGAGACAGTACATAATTTCTGCATCTGGAGAACACATTTTTTCTAAAAATAGCTTTTCATTAAAACTGTTCTTTTAGCCTTAACCTTATTTAATTGTTTGGATTTGTGAAACCTTAAGTACTAAAAACTTTTAGATTTTATATTAAAAAATAAGATACTGTAATGAAATCAGCCATATTTCCAGGACATTATTTTAATTGCTGAACACATTCTATGAAGTCAAGTTTCTCTAATGTAAATGATCCCCAAAATGTAATTCTTTTAAATGAAATTAGACAGAGAGACACTCAAAATAGAAACAGAACATGGTACATAAGTAATTATTTTGCAATTAAAGTTTGCAAACTACTAAAGACACACAACAAAATCATTTTATAGATGTCTTTACATTGAAGGTCAGAGATAATTTAGGAGACATTTGCCAAACACAAATTGGTCAGGGCAATTGGTCTTCATTAAATCCAAGTTAAGGATTTACCTAAGAAACACACTTGAAATAATTCTGCCATGTAACTGAGAGAACTTATTTAGGGTTTACGCCATATTGAGAACAATAAATTCAACAGATTTATACGTAAAAAACAGAATGTCATTTTCTAGAATTAATTAACCTCAGTGTATGCAACAGAAGCACTTAATTAGATGCAATAAACCGTAAAAGACATTTAACAGAGAAATCTGGTTTGATAGGGTGAACATGCTATCGGTGAAGTAGAATTAGGAAGAGCTATCACAAGAAGAGTTTAAGATACCCTGGAAATTTATACAATCAGATTGCAACAATTGATACAAAAAGACACTTGTTTTTTTTACGGAACATACTGTATGGAAAAATGTCAGTTTATGTCAGTATGAAGCATACTATGCATTGAAATAAGTCTGCATTATGTAGCTATATATTTTTCATTATAATTTGTGTATATGAAAATGCATCGTCAGTAATAAATTCATCATATAGGAGTGGAATACAAGTTTTAATTTTAAGAGTGCATGGTGGTACAAAAATCAATAAATTAATCTATACATTGTTATAAGCCATTGCTGCAGATCCCTGGAGAAGCTGCATTTATTGGACTAACAGAAAGCTAGCTCCAGTCAAAGGCGACTGTAAAGGTTTCTGTTTTAAGCATCATAAGTAACAAAGAGGTGATATCGCCTCATTGAACAAAGGAACACTTGGGAAATTAAAATTCACTAGATGCATAAAACTCTTCAAAGGTTTATTTCAAAATGTTATAGGTCTTTGGAAACCAAAGCAATGCACAAGTGAAAAATAAAGCATGATAAATGCTAAGAGGTAAAAGCCAGGAAGAGTGAACAAAGTCCTCAGCCTGTTACAAACACACTTGGGGTAACACTAATAGCTCTTTAACAATAGAACACTACATCTAAACACACTGTTTTGTAACTACATGTGAAGCTTAATAATGCTTTCTCACACGAAACTACCCAGTTTAAAGGAAATTTTCTTCTACCTCTGTTCATTGTGTCCCTTTACAAGCTACTACTTCATGAAAATTTTCGTGGAAACTTACATCTCTGACTGGGTGGAAATTAGTGACAGTTGTACTGTAGGTGGGTGTTCTAGGAACTCTATATAATACCACCTCCAGCCAAAAAAAATACACTTGTGGAAAAACACTGGTGGAAACATAAAGAGGAAAGAAATTAGACTTGCTCAGTGTTTAATCCCACTGGGGATTTCATTGCAAAGAGCAACGTATTGAAAAATCACTGTTTCATAATAACAGTAATATAATGCTTCATGCCCCATTATAGTTGAAAGCGTGAAATTATTTTAATCCAAATTAAGCCATCAGATCTTTGATAACTCTGGTTTAAATGACAACGACGCATGAGAATATGGTGGGACTTTATAAATCAAAGGGTGTATGAAGCATATGATTGATTAATAATTTGAGAAAAAATAGCTCCATTGGTTCAACATTGAGAACAGGTTATATAACAAAAACAGTTTTACTTCTTTTCTCCTTTTTACAAGCCCATAATCAAAACTAGAAATGAAGGAAAGATTTTCAGAATTCTTGCTATTTACAAGATATGTGCTTTTCTAATAAGTGAGTTCTATTACATTTTGATATAAAGCCCCATATAAATTGTTTTCTAAAATGACCCTTTCAAATAATTGATAATAAAATACACCTATTCTGCACAAAGTTCTCCGTAGCTGTGATCCAGATATAACTTTAACGTAATATAGTCAGTGATGCAAACAAACCACATTACTAGCAATAGGACTTGCAGTTGGTTTTAAGACATTACAATCAGTAATATATCAGCTCAAAAACTTTAAGTAACACTTAAGACTTTTAGGTTTTTTTTTACCATCTCTGTCTTTAGTGTGCAAGGTTGCTGATCAAAACATAAGTGATACTGTCAGTCTTGGCAAAAGGCAAAACAACTTCCAACTATCAGAAACATGTGGATTGCTTTGAAGCAGTCAGTCAAAAAGTTTTCAAATATTCAAAATATTTCTCTAAAGAAAAAAACTATGCAGATTGTGTCTTGAATCAAAGACGGTTTATGGGACATTTTACCTGCAAGGCACTCCTTGAATGACAGAAGTATTAGCAGTTTCCATGGCAACAACATCTTCAGTTTCCAAGGTCAAAGATTTTTCCCATCCAATCACCAAAGAACAGAATATTTCCTCTGCAAATGCTGTCTTTTATCTGTGGAAACAGAAAGTTGAATGGGCAGTAAAGCCACAGTGGTTTGCAATACGCTCACAGTCTGTGCAAAAAAACAGAACTGAAACTGTAGGAAAATCAGTTGGTGATTAATAAATAATTCATTCATCCAAATAAATTCAAGGCAAGATACCCTGCCTAAGGAAAAAACAGCTAAAGATCCTCTGGCGTTGATATTTACACATTTTGCAGCTACCATATCTCCCAAGAGCGGGAAGAAAAAGAGATTTAAAGGATTACAGCAGCAAAAGACTAGTACAAATCATTGCCAAAGGCAATGTTTGGATTCCACTAAAATTATTGGTTCAACATATTTATATTGTATTACTTGGTATAATAAATTTACAAAACTGCACAAGTACCCCCCATTTCACTTAAAAGGATTAAGATGAAATATATGAAGTGGTACTCTTAAAAGCACACTATATGACTCTCAGCTGAATAGGTATTAAATGAACCTGACCTCCTCTGCAAATGCTGGTGAGCACAATTTATCAACCACGGGAAGCCATGTATTAAACTTTAAAGTTGATCAGTAAGGCAGCAGTACTATAAAGTGTGAGCTAACTTCCAAGGATTATGAACAATACAAATGTGACCAGGATCATTCAAAGTCAGTGATCTTAATATCCAATTCTTTGGACATGATGCATTTACTATATCATGGATTTAACTATTTATTTTTATTATAGAATTGTTCTTTCCTAAACATCAATAGATTTAACATTGTGAACAGATTCTCAAAGCTTATTTAAAGCCTATCATTTGTTTTGTTTTTTTCAATATAACATTAATTTCATGGCATATATGACAGATAATTTTGCCTATTTCAGATTTGAAGTATTTTTCTTAATTTCTATCAACTGTTCTCAATTGTTACATTTTTGTTTTTTTCTATCTAACTATCCTTTTGACAAACTCATTTCAAAATAAAGGATATCTTATGATAAACTAAATTTGGAGAAAATTCTTATTGGTGCCAAAATGGCATGGACAAAGAAATTAAATTTGACAGAATTGATTATGTACATCAATTATCTATTTCGTAGGACTTAGAATTCTGACCTTCTACCCTTAATTTCCAAAATCAGGATTATTGATTCGGTTTTCATTTTAACTCTGTTGTTCTCCCTACAGGGTTGGTATGAGTCTCAATCAACTAAAAATGAGCAAGTCAATAACAGGAAATTTTGTTGGCATCGTCCCATATGAGAGTTGCAGAAAATGATATATTTCTGTCATACCAGAGAGAAATTATGCTGCAATAGTATCTAAGAAACAAAAGACTAGGATGTTACTCTTCATATACCATTCAAACATCTCAGAAAATATTAATGCTGTGTATTAGATGGGCAATAAAACACGAAATCATTTTTATCAACTTGATAAGCAGCTCCAAAATGAAAACACACTTCTCTTTGATTTAACAGTGTGTGTCACTACACTACCCTATAAAAACAATTAGAGAACAGCCCTAATAGTAATAGGCACTTCTGGTGGTAAGTCCAAGTGTAATTGATTCCTCTACATGTCTAAAGATGGCTGTGAAGATATGGGGCCACTCAGCTCTCAGCAGGTGATGCAGTTGTGCATGCGATGTGTGTAGCAGTGAACTGCACCTGATGCAGTGCAATAGAACATTTCACATGTGATCAAGGGGATCAAGATCTGGGACAGCCATTGAAGAATGCTAATATTCTGAAAACCACTCCTTCATCACCCTGGCTCCTTGAACTGGTGGGAATTCTTTAGTTTCTCGGGTTCTCATGTGTACTTTGTTTTGTTTTTTTCATCAGTGTTAAATAGCATGTCTTGACTGATCACATCTTATACTTTATACTTCCAGTGTTAAGTCTTTCAGTTTACAATGCCACAGTAGGCAGATGGTGTGGTATTTCTGTCACTTGTAGTTTGTGTATTGCCACAACTTTGAATACCCATTTCCTGCATTTGTTGGCATGTACTGTACCAATGTGATGTCAAACTCGGGTATCTTCCTTCCACTCTTGAAGTCTAAAGAGAGATTTCTTCTAAATAAATATGAAATCATCCATACTTTTTAGGTGAAGTAGCATATTTCAGCCAGAATTACATGGTTAGTGTTTTTTATTCACTATCTAGTGCTTGTAAACCCTTGATATTGTCTGAACTAACACATAGACCAGTTCAGACGAGGTCTGCTGGTCCTTATAGCGATGTGCCGGGGGCACCAACAAAGCCTTGCTTGCACAGCACACTGAAACAAACTCAAAAAAAGAAACCAGGCAAATCCCAGGTCTGCTACTAATGTAAAGTCCTGAAGACAGACATTTCTGTGCATTCCAATTCCTTTGGACAATATGTCTTAAGGAACTTCTAATTCTCTAAAACAATTTATGACATGGTTGCAAACTCTGTTTCAGTAAATACTTGAGTACAGTTTCATTGAATAATTTCAACTGCTAGACATCAAATAAGCTAGATGGACCAAAAGACCTGTTCTTATTAATGACATTTCTAACATTTTAATGATATAACCATATTTTGTCATTTTCAATTGTGTATCAGCATGGCTCAATTTCAAAACCCTCTTATCATCACAAGATGACTGAAAACACATAAGAATGAAAGGTGCACTCTCATTTGCATTTTTCCACATAGTAAGTCTGTAGGAGTACAGCAGCATTAGAATATGGAATGACGCAGCTTTCATTCACTATAACCAAAAGTTCATAGGTTCCCCACAAGTGCGAGAAGTCACTGATTTGCTGCAAGTCAAAGAAATCCTGTCCAAAAGAAGCCCAGTCTACCCATCGAGAGATTAATCACCTTTATATATTGTGAATAAGGAAACTCGCACTCAGCAAAAATATAACTCAGAAACAAGAGATGACTGGGCTAAATTGTTCAGCCTGTATTTCAAATGAGCATGTTTACAGCTTGAGATATGCAAGAATTAATTGGTATGTGTTATAAAGCTAAAGTGTAGGTCTACTTTCATTTCCACTTTTATGGTCCAGTAAATAAACTTAGGAAAAAGCAGCTATAAACTGTTCTCGGGTGCTTACAATATGCAACACAGAGTTTTTACAAATTGAAATAAAAACAATCACAATCTACCAATTTCAGGAAGGAATAAAATAACATCTTTAAAAGACATGTTAAGTAGTTGTCTAACAAGCTCCAAATGCTAGTAGCCATTAATATTGCTGCTCAGGGGAAATGATTTATGCTAATTTATGTTCACTCAAGTCAGCTGTCCCTTTTCACTTTCAAGCATACTGTATCAACTTTCCTCTAGCAGCAGCAAAGCTAATGGTACCCCTGTCCTAATGAACGTGAACTTAAAACACAAGAAATTCTGTTTGCATTTGTGCATGTAATATCACTGCAGCTGCTTGTGTCACAGGAAGAGCCTATAATCCTGTGAGCAGTGGGCACACGAAATTGTCTTCTCACATAATCACAACTCTGTTTTAATGATGGTCTTCTGCCATCCTTTGGGAGGATGTGTATCTTGGTTACACTCCAGAAATTTTAAGTACTTACTCATGATCCCCGTGATTAATTTATATACCCAAGAAAAATACAATGGTAATAATTCTTATGCCCAGCAGACACTGGTCGCAGGTGTTCAAAATACCAAGTGGGATGAATCTTGGCTAATGATGCCTGCAAGGGAAACCATCAGTCAGATTTCTAAGCTGTTTTCATGTTTTGGCACAGTTAATGTGCTGCAATTTGATTTGGTTAGAAACACAACCTAACTCAATTAAAGGAATAAAAATGACCGTCGGCATCACATTGTTTTACAACAAGTTTATTTGAATTTAAGGTAACAGGAACCAGACCTGTCCTGAAATTAAAAAAATGTTCAAAATAAAATGGACAAAAGAAACTGCCTGGTCATCATCAGAGAAACACTGACACTGAGCCAAGCACTCCTAAAGCACAAAAATGAAAACTAACATTCTACAAAATTTGTCACTGAGTAATTGACAGCAAACAAGGCTACAGAGACATACATTAACACAGTGTGATTCAATTAAGACTGGGAATTATATGATTTTTATAGTTTGTGAATATATTCATGTTCATTTCACACCTCTCTGCACCCATTCTGACTTCACACCTCTTGATTGGCCTCTCTTTCTGTCCCCTGCTCCCGCCTCTCACTCCTCCTCCCTCCCAACCTTTGTTCTCCCGCTACTTTACCTTTGCCTACTGCCCTGTCTCTCTCACACCTGAAGAAGGCTCAACGGCCGAAACGTTGTGTTCTCTTTCTTCTTTTTTTCAGCATGGAATAAACCTATTACTTGTTCCTTTGCAGCCTACGCATGCTGACGCAGCTACCCACCTGAACTACATATTCATGTGTAGTACACAGTACATACTGTATAGACGAGCATAACATAAAACTTTACTTGTATGGTTTTTGGGGACAAAGTAATTTGATTTTGGTTATTGTTCAAATGTTTCTGGATCATTTTGATGAATTGATCATTATTGACTGTCTGTGATAAGTCACTCAATTGTATTTGCATAAGCACTACATCCCCTCATTAGTGAAGGAGTTGATTGGGCAGAGATGATGTAACCTTTTGAATGTATAGTAAAAGTCAAGATTAAAAATAGAAATGGAACAAGACACCACCTTATTAAAATAACAAGGCCTTTATGCCATAGATATGTTGGAGCCTAGACTAAGGCAGGGCAGTATTGCCTGCTCTCAGTGTAGTGTACTGTATGTCAAGTGAATTTCCAGTCTTGCAAGATGGCTAGACACATCATTCCTTTAATGATACACCACCTTTTGGAAAACTGACACCTTTACCAAAATGAATGGGGAGATCCAAATGTGAACGTTGAAACAAGTGTATCTAGTTGAATACCACAGTGTTTGACAAAAACCTGGCTAAATGAACACTGAACAACTTCTAGGGTTTCACATGCTGAACTACCAGTGGGCTCATCCTGATGTGATAACGTTGTGTTGAGACATCACAACATCCTCATTTTGCCTGCGTAAGACTGAATGTGTTAGTTACTGCAAGATGGCTAGACACATTCCTTTAATTATACACCACCTTTTGGAAAACTGACAGTTACTGTATGCCTTGGTTGGCTTGCTCATAATACCCACATCCCTTTGAACATTTGTTGGATGTGCTGTGACAATATGTAGAACTTAGGCTCCGAGAGCAGTGAGCAGGTACATAGATGTATAGGCTCAATGAAAGCAATGGAGCAGAATCTAACAAGACATCATTTGCAGCCTGCTGCAAAGCAATAATCACTAATGTACAGCTGCTATTGCCTCTAATGGCAGCCTCACACATACAAGTACCCTAACTTTACTAACACAGTAGATCCCCTGTTGACAAATGTTTATCAGCATAATACATTTTCCGACGTCACAATAAACAATAAAATGCAAGTGTACTGTATCTACTGCAAAAATAATATTTTATTTTATATTTTCCAATAATATCTGTATATAACCTGAAGAGATTTGTTTCTTTATGTTAACTTTCTGAATTTGTTGCAGTTATAAGTGACAGGTATCATTTGATGATGTTTGAGAAGAGACTCGCATTAGTGTGTGGACTGCAAAGGAACAAGGAAGAGAAAGGCTACTCTCTTTCGGCATGAAATCAACCTCTTAAAGATTCCTTTGATATTTTTACGTACTTATTTTTGTTTTATTATCAAGCAATTTCTATTTCTGATCATGAGATCAATATGAATAAGTACAATAATATCTACATTTTCATTAATTGGACATTCAATAGATAGAAAAAAACATGTTTTGTATTCAACCCAGAAAGTTCAATTCACCATAAGTAGTGGGAGGTATTAACTTTAAGTACATTTCAGAGCATTCTACACAACACTTTGAGGCAATAACTGCATGATGGCTGCGACCCACTGCTTACCAAACTCTGTGCAATCATGCAAGATGCTTTTCTGAGCCAGTGCTGCAGCCACTTGTGAGTTATTTTATTTACTCAGGTTATGAGATTGCTTCCACCATGCTTCACAGATGTGGTGGTGTTCTTTGGAACATCTACTGTACAGTTCCTTTCTTCCTCCATACTTTACATTTTCCAATCACTTTAGCATAAAGGTATTGTTACAAAAATGACCAGGCCTATCATTGTACTGTACTTCCAAGCAAACTCTAATCCAGCTTTTCTTTTCCTTATGATAAGGTGAGGCTTACATCTCACAGCAATTCTCTGTAATTCTGCTGTGTTATCTCTTCACCTTTGCATTCTGGAACTTGTTGCTATTTACATTTGCTCTGAGAAACATCTGGAGATGAAGACAGCTACATTTTCTTGACTAACCCAGTTTTGTCTGATTTGTAGTTATATTTCATTCTTCTTCAAGTATATTTCAAGTTGCTAATTTTGGTATGCATAATTTCAGAGCTATGCTTTTTAAGGTTCCGCTTAAATTTATCTTTAACAATCAAAACTATCTGCTTTTCATTAATGCAAAATCCTTGTTTCTTATTTTGACTTACAACTCCAAACACTGACGTCAAAGCAAGACTGGTGAATAGGATTTTCAATGCTCTTTCATGAATGCTTAATGCCTCCACTGCCCCAGTACATTAAGAGAGTACAGCATAGACATTTGTTTTAAAAAAAGGGTAATACTGAAAATACAGAAGTCATTAGTTAGTACCTCCTTTAAAGAGATACTTGTAAAATATTTTCTTACAGTTGATGATACATATTATATGCAGAAAAAGGCATTTGATCAATTTAGAGCTACCCTTGGGGATGTCCTCGAGCACTGTGGATTTGCATATTCATTTCTTAATGAATATGCTTCTTACTCTATACAATGTCCCACAGCATGTGTGCGGACTAAGCAGGTGATATCCCCATCGTTTACAGTTGATAAAGGCATTTACAGTATCAGGGACGTTCTTTGTCACCTTTTGTTTGTGCTTTCATTAGAACCACTGGCACAGGCGGTTAGACAATATACTGTAGGAGCTTTGCTCCAATTGATATTTAGAGATCTAAAGATTATATTTCACTTCAAGATGATGCCATCCTTCTGGTATTCCTAACACAGTTCTCCTCATTCTCTCTTTACATGATCATTTTTAATATGTATTTTTTTATAAAATAAAATGATCAACATCAGCATTTATACTTTTAAATCTTTATATATGAGATATAGAAGAACCTCAGTAGCAGCCCTGAGTGGGATTTGGTTCTGGAGGAATATTTTTTCTATCGTTCAAAATATTTAGCATACAAGTAGATCCATTTTAAACACAGTATCTTCACAGCATCATACAGATAATTCTAGTAGGGTATTTTTCCTGACCTTCTTTGTCATAGAGGAACTCATGGTTTGGTTGATATCTATTTACAGTATATGTTCCAGGAATGCCCTGTGATAGAGACTTTTGGATTTCTGCTGTCAGCATGGTATTGAATCTACTGTAGGTGATTTGACCATACCTGTGAACCCCTGGGTGCTCCTGCTCAACACTTATTCCAAGATGTCTGTCAACTTTGACCAATAACATCTTTTGCAGGTAGGCCTTACTGTACAAAAATATCTATCTTGTGTGGCTGCCTTAAGAATGAGATTGTGTATGGTTGTATTCATTTGTAAATGTTACAGTGCAGTCTTATAGAGAGACGATAAATACATCACACTGCTCAGGATGAAGGACTGTTTAATTTGGATACATGCTTTTATGAAATTTACAGTGTTTATTCAAATGGCCTTATGTTTTATATTTTTTTCCTTTTTTTCTTTTTCTTTTGTTTTTGTCCTGATCTGTATTTAGATATAAACTATGTAGTTAAACAATTGAATAATGATGTGTTCACAACAAATTATACAGGAGTATTGTTTTCTTTATCCATCTCTGTGTTGGGCAAGCCTAATTCAAATCCCTCCCTCATCACTACAACCAAGACCTAAGCAGAGGGATTACTGATGATCAATTAGTGATCCAATATCAGTGTCTAGACAGATTCTCTTTTCTCCCCCTGAGTATAGTCAGAGGCCATACTAAGAAAACAGAACAAAATATACTTCTGATTGGACTCACTGAAAATCTGTGTAGTAGATGCTGCATTGACATGGTAAATGAATCAAAAAGATTAAACCTAAAAGATTTTCCTTAATCTTAACAACTCATTTTTTGTGGGTTCCATATTTTGTAAAGCTCAATGTTTGGGAGTTATTTTCAGACTTTTTTGTTTAAACTTGGCACCTGAATTCCACATTGCAAACAGTTGGCAAGATGTCTCATCTGTGGGCTGAAATGCCTGTCAAACTGTCTCAGAGGAACAGCACTCTGAAATTGAATATCATAGCTGCAATCAATTTAAGTCTCCTCATTTTAAAAACCCTCTTATCTTTTTGGCACTTTGTGCTGGAAACTACACACCTGGAATTAGCAGAGTTGAACAAATCAAATATGTTGAGAGGAAAAGAACAACCATGACTAATGCAGCTGGTAAAGAGGTGACTGCAGGGGAGAAACAAGGCTGATTTTATCATTGCTGAGAGAACTTTGAAAGGGATAAAATGCCAGCTGGAGCGGAAGAGGTGAGAGTACGTCTTGTGGTGGTTTAGACTTTAACAACCCAAGAAAATCATGTCCTCAGGGAAACCATCAGTCTGAGGACAACTAAACCTCTTGGTTATTTCTTGTAGTGATTTTTGATGTACATTTGTCAAATTACCATGCATACTGTGGCTGTCAGAGTTTTCAAGAGATAATCATTTTAATGAAAGAACTGAGTTCAAGCATGAAAAATAAAGACAAAAAGCAGATGCAAATATCTGCAGTCTTAAAATAAACATTGTTCCCCTCTTTCAAATAGCAACATTAAGCCATGAACCATGGATTCACAGAAATTGTGCTTTGTATGTAATTTGTGTCACAAAAATGTTGCAGTAGTATACAAAATAATGAAACAGAGGTTAGGCCCATACTGTACATGTTTCACGTGTTGCTTAAACCAAATGCCTCTTCTATATTTTCTCTTTCAATATTACTACATCCAGCTGTGTACATTTTACAATGTGCTATATTTGTGCAGAGAGAAACAAAGGTCTTTAAGGTCAAGTAAGGTCTTTAAGGTCAAGTAGTGCTCAGCTATCCACAGATTTCTAACATTGGCTGAGCCTACATGTGGTTATTGGCACATGCGTCGGTGGTGTGTATGTAGCTTTGGGGTAAAAACTGGACAACTGGGACTGATTTTAAAAAAGTGACCACATTAAAAGACAAAATCTCATAAATGTGTGAGCAGGATAACACACAGGAGACACCTATTTTCAGAAAGAACCGGACCAGTTCTATCTGGACTGAAATGGTACCAGTACCAGTAAATGTGCCTTTTACTGTACATTTTACATAGTTATGTAAATGTGCTATGACTGCCTCAGAAGTAGCAAGTATGTGTGGGATAGATCTGACTCAGATTTTGATAATGCTTCTTGTCTACCAGATTGCAACCATTGTGGTCTGTATGTAGTTGGGTTTGGCAGTTTCATTTCATACCTTTGAGTTAAATATCAAATCTTATAATCAGATATTGAAACAGGAGATTATACTTCATGTTATACACAGGTGAAGACACACTGCTCCACCAACAACATGTAAATAAGCAAACAGAAAACATTTACAAGAGTTTAACACTATGCTCAATAATTTATTTGAACCAGATGTAACACGACAATCATGAATTTCAGAATGTCAGCCTCTTATGATAATGCTTTTTGAGACAGTTATTCACACTTTCTTGGCAGTTTCCTGTGTAAACATCCCAAGAACTGTTGCATTGCTAATTTGCATATGCATTCCATTCTTTCTCCTTCATTTTCCTGAGGTCTGATTAACAGATTCCCTCCATCAATGAAATTAACATACTGTAGCTCATGCATGTAAGAGTTGAATGTAAGTTGAGTTGAACGAGTTGTAGCGGCAATGCTTGTTAATAAGACAGAATTAAGTGTTGCGGTGCTTTCCCAAATGAGGCCCCATCTCTCTCTTCATCTCTGTGGTGCAGCCACAGAGAAGCTTTTCATGCAGGCTGATTTAAAGATGTTTTCTTTTGATAAGGGACAGCTCCCAAAGGGGGATGCACTTAGCTAAGCCTGGCTATCATGATCAATGGTCATCCATTGGTGCCTATCTGTCTAGGGAGTGCCAGATGGACATCTGGACTGCATTCCTAAGTGTCAGGAGTAAGTGACTCATATCTCACCTTGATCAACCAATCAGGGACTGGTAGGGCCGAGTAACCCTCGTGGGACTCTGATGCCCATGGAACTTTCAGCCAATGAACGAGCTGAAGTTCCTCCAGGTAAAAACAGGCAACACAGAGGGCCTGGGAGAATTCTGTGGACTTTTCTAAAGGGAATTCAAAGGAGAATTCCAGGGCAGGACAGCCCAGGAGCAGAAGGCTCCCAAGGGCAGGACATTCTCGCAGCGCGCCTCCTGACCATCCTGAGACTCAGCCCGGACAACCACGGAACGGGCAGTGTGTCCGAGTGCCAGAACTTTCCTTTGTTCTAAGAGTCTAGAGCGGAGGTTGCCGGAGAGTAACCAGAGGATCCACCCGAGGTTAGCATCAGCAGCAGGCCTCGTGAACAGGTCGGAACTGTGGACAGCTGAATCACTATTTAGAACTAGCTCTTCATCAGGAACGAACCGGTCCTCTTCCTGACTTGCTGGGACCCACAGTCATCTTTTCTCCTGTGCAAACTTTGCTAGTTAAAGCCAACACTAACTAGCCTATCAGTGAGCATCAGTAGCGCACCATCGCAAGCCGCACAGCACAGCCTGGCACGCAGCCAGAGAGCGCGGATTGGACAGCAACAGCCTGCAACTGTTTCCAGAGAGCCCGCAAGAGCTCTGAATCCCCAAAGATTGGATGAGTATTCAACTTCACTCCATTACTGCTCGAGAATTCAATTGTTATCCCAACCAGTTGATATCAATTTAATTCCTAAGAGTTATTTACTTGTTTTGAGTATCTAATGTAGAAGTTATAACCAAGTTCATTTACGAAACGGTCTAAATGAATGATATACTGAACGTAAGTCCTCTTGATATATGTAACTCTTCGTAACTGACTGAATATATACCTTTTGTATTCTGATAACCCTCTCGATAAGATCTGTTAGGTTTATATGCATATTCTATGTATTAATAAATGTATCCTCGTGTATTAGTACCTGTGTGTGTGCGTTGTTTGAGTTATATAGCATGGTTGGATTCTAAGGCCATCAAAAGAATCATTTTGCAATTTACTGCTACAATTAATAATTGTCCCAGTAAATGCCCAAACCCTACAGAACTGGTGCCTTCAGAGAGCACACTACAGACTAATACAGCTCTCATTTCCAATAATGTGTGTACAGGCTGTCAGCAACTCTAAAGGTCTCAGTGTTGTATGACTACACTCTGGCCAGCTCACACCCAGCCTGCCTTAGAGGTACTCACATTAGCATGCCTGGTGTGCCTTTGTTTAATCATATACACCAGACTGAAACTGACAAGGGACTCAAGCTTTGCTGGTCTAGCCACCTAGGAACCACCAAGATCAAAGCATTAGCATTTCATGCTATTTTTAAGAATTTTACTCAGATTTGGTCATTTTATTTTTCACGCACCATTTTCATGCATTTTTGGAATTTTAGAATCATTTCTAATTGGCATTAACAGGTGTTTTTTGGAAGTATTCAAATAGCTGCATTTAATACAGTATATTAAATGTGTTTTTGTTTTACTCTCTAAATTTAAATTGTGCACAACCCTATTCAGAACCCAGTTTATGTGATACTCTACATACCCCTGCAAAAGCACCTGCATAGATTTGTCAATAGTGTGGTTTGTCACAAACAATACATTCTGAGCCATTCTGGGAACTGAAAACCATTTTTATATCAGTTCCATTACTGTCAGAAGGAAAATATTATATGCATTAGTGACATTAAATAAAAAAAAAACATTGATTTTTATAAGCATTTACAGGTACAGTATCTCTATAATGCACTAAAAATGAAGAAATTCTACCTTTTCTTTGATAGGCATTTAAGAAATATTTCTTTTGCAAAATGAGTTGCTAGGTAAACTAAATCTCTCTCTTCACTTCCTTGTGCTGCAGAAATAGAGAACCAGATCAAAGCTGATAGAATTTGCCAGCTCATACAAGTCACTGTACCATAATAGTCTTCAAATTTAAAACTGCAAACATGTTCATTTTGAAACCTACAAAATACTGACCAAGAGTTATATAGTATAAGCACGGAGAAATGGGAAACAAGGATTGACAGCAGATTGCTGGTTGCCAGTTTGAAATTTGTGACCTACTTCAGAGATCAAGTAACCTGTAAGAGAGAATGGAGCAGCAGCTTTAACTTTAAATATATAAATGGGATATTATAATCTGCAGAAGTAAAAAATATATAATTTGTCAATTTCATCACATGCTTTTGTATTTAGACACATTCAGAGTAATATGGTACAGTCAGTAAAATAAAAATCTGCACAAGCTGGCTATTTATCAAGACTCCATTGATTTCACTCAAAAATATTACAATGAATAAACAAATAAAACTTTGTGAAAATAATCATATCAAACCCTGCTTTGGCAAACAGAAGAGGAACAAAATGCAAAACCTTTGGTTTATTTAGGGTTATTTTAAAAATAATGAATTGATGATGCTTCAGAATACCATTTGAAAAGTTTAGTGAAAGTTAAGGATTAAATCTGCCATCAAACTCTACTGAAACAGAACCATTTCTGATGTTAAAAATACCTTTTGTGTGCTCCAAGTAACAAAAACGTGTTAGTGTTACCAATTTCTTCATTTCTCCATTACTGCCAAGGGAACAAAAAATGTTACTGCTGCTAAATAACACCAAACAAAAAATAGAAGGATTGAAACTCACCAAATAACGCATTGTTGTTTCTCTTTTTTTCTTGTTTCTTGTCCATAACTAGGACTGTCTTAAATTTCACTGCGAATATCTATTTATATCTATCTATTTAAAGTATCTCTGATCTTGAAAAAAGCTTATGAGGAAGAACAGCTGATAGCGAGGTACTGTGAGCTTTATTAATAATGTTCATTGATATCTTAGATTAACTAAGATGAGTTACAATAAGATTTATAATAATCATTATTACATGATAATTAACAAAAGTCATTTTAATCTCTCATTCTCTCCTTCCTCTTCTTATTACTTATACTTTTGAACTATGCGGGTGTATGACAGCTATACTGAGGGTACTTACCCTTATGCAGTTTTTACTCAGTTTAAGCACTGTACAATATCTGTTCTTTCTTCTTAGAAATACTCACACATACCACAACACACAAGCTACCACCACTCCCATAACACTGATCAGCAAACCCAAGCTAAATTTAAAGTTGTAAGATAATGAAATCATTTTCTCAGCTGGGACAAGATACTTAACTGCTATCTACATAGCACATGTGTCTGCATTGACTAAAAAAAAGACTACTTAATGCTATATTCCTCAGAGGATCAACACAATTAGCACATGAATCAGATCTACCCAGCAAGGGTTAGCTAAATATTCATAGCTGGACCCATACAACTGGAAAGTGATCAAGAACATAAATAGCTATTACTATGTTCAATAAGCTCTGATTAAAATGATAAGGGGACACTTATTTCAGTATCTGAGAAACTAATTTCTCCAGCATTTGGATGAAGAAAAAGACCATTCTGGGTACTTAAGAATTAACTAAGAATGTGGTGTTGTACATATAAACATATATACAGCCTATAAATAATTGCTAAATCAAACATATACCATTTTAAAAAATTTGAACAAATCAGAGGAAGGTGTATTTGCTTTGCCTTGAGACCTGCTGATGACATGTATGGCATTCTCATAATATAGACCTACTGTATCCCTTACAACATATAATATACTATCTGTGTGCTTATTTAGAGAGGATAAATGAAAGTAGCTGCAGTAACTTTAACATTGCTTTAGAGAAATTATAGAAAAAAAAAGAATGGAGATGTGAGTTTCTTTGTATGTAGCTATTAAAAATTATATTAATCGATACTGTATCTCATGGGTGAATGACATTACATCACTGAATAATGGAAATACTCAATATCATGAAGTAGACTAGTTCAAAATTTACTCTTTACCTTTATTTTAGACATGCATTAAGCAGGGTGACAAAGCAGTTTGGTCTCCAGATTTACATCATGATTAACAAAAGGTTAAATCTACTGTTTTTATTTATTTTTTACTGTTAAGCATCTCTAAGTACATAAAGTATATGGAATGCTGTCTGGGTGATATACAATACAACAGTGGAGTGCTGATATCCTCTTGAAATATTTTTTAAGGAGGAAAAGCTGCTTTTCCCATTCTTAAACAGTTCTGCATGTAAAATAAAAACCTTTACTAGACTATGTAAGTTATGCTTATTTGCTCCTAGATAATGTTTAGATATTTTATATATATATATATTTTTGAAGAACAAAAAATTATGCAAATATAGCTCTTCATGTTATCTTCGCCATGATGAATATATATCTTTTCAATCAGTGTTTTCTTCTTTATGCAGAAACAATTCTATGGAGATCAGCTACTGAAATTTTAGATATGTTGTTTTAAGCTCACAGTTAATTCTGATAGCCCAGGATGAACAAATGGCATTTTAGTTTTATGGATGTACTGTATTGAGAGGTACATTGAGAGCAAGATTATGTTAATGATGAGGAACAACTAGTAATAAGTCAATTGATTTGATTGGTAAATGTATACAAAACTGCTCATGTATATTTTATCTTGACTTGTGATATGATAAAGTTTTTTATATTTCTTATCAATTTGAATTAGACATTGTTAAATCATAAGGTTTGTTTGTTCTCATCTAATCTCAGCACTAGAGAAAATGTTTATTAAATTGTTGACGTTCTTAACATCTATTTTGTATCTCCTCATTCTGTCTAAGATGTCTAAAACATTTACATAGCGCTGTATCTTTATACTTTGAAGTATTATATATTTAATTACTGCACAGAAAACAGATCGTACTGCACTGACCTACTTTATTTCAGTTGAATAATTTCTTGATCTACAAGACTACCTGAAAGAACAATGCACCTGTTCTCTGGCATAGTGATCATCATCTGAATAGTGATTTCAATATTAGAGCTTTTTTAATTTCACAACTGAAAGAGTACAAATAAATGGAATTCAAATCAAATAATAGTAGTAGAATAATCCATGCATAAGACAGGCATTTTAAAATTATTGGTTCAACAGAGGAAGTCAGTTTTTCTTTCATCATAAAATCTTTTACATGATCTTCAGACCATTACATCCAGAATCTGTCCTGAAAGTGCTCTTCATCTTCTGTCAACAGGACTTATTGTATAAAAGATATAAAGACGATATAAAGAAATGCAAACTGCGTATCACATTAATTTATCTTCTCATTTGTAACTAATTAGATAATGTCAGACATTTAATGGAAAAAAAATAGTTCTGAGCTGCGTCACATGTTTTTGCTGTCATGTTATTTAAAATATGGATCTTAGGGAAATTAAATTGTTTAAAAAATTGTCACTACTGTTATTTCTCAATATACTACAAGACTATAATGACAATCTGAAGGCATTGTTTAAATATTTTAACCATGCAGCAGCCATTTACTCAGTGTGATTTTTTTTTCCCTGTAGCCAGCTCCAGCAACACTAAACAAATGATTGTTTCTGAAAACGGAAACCAGCACTCAGTGTTCCTAATACAAAGTGTTCTGGATACAACAGGGGAATGCCATTCAGCTAGCTTATGGCTATATTAGTTCTGTTGGTAAACGGGTAGAGACTGAACTGTAAATATTATTGCAAAATTACATAAGCTAGGCTTAAAAACCACAATGTACTGTATCTCTATCCTTTAAGATGGTTGATTCTAGTATGACAAAATGTATGAGTAACCCTGTCTTAATACTTAACTATAGCAGGCAGTAGCTTATATTGGACTCTGTCTTCCTGGATGCAAAGGTTAATGTCAATCAGAGGGGAGCTGATTACAGTGCATAAACTTGCTGTGATTGCTCACAGATGTTTAGGTATTATAATTCCCATGAAACCCACTAGTCAACTTCCCGATGGCATCTATGTCATGAGTGTTTATGCTGCCAGGCTATGGTGATGTCCTGCAGGTCCCTCAGTGCTGGCAGCTTCACAGTTGGTGGTCTGTTGTCACCAATGTGCCCATAAAAGGAATTCACATTGGACTTTTTTAAGCTTATTTAAAAAAATAGAAGAAACCATGGGAGGGTTGCCTGAGGTATTCATGGACAGGAGAACTGCAACTTGTAGAGGGGATCTAACTAGAAACCTTGTATATCTTACATGCTCCTGTTTAAAAAGTTACATATACTACAACACATTTAAACATACTCATTCCTAACTTTACAATGAAATTATTTCCAACAGCCTCCCATATACACTTTTTATATCCTTAAAACAAATACAAACACTTAAAATTTAAACCATGCTTCTACTAGCCTGCATGAGATCACTGCTCCTGAGTCCTGACTCCTGTGCAACGTCTTCATCACCTACAGTAGTTACACACTCCCTTGTTTTACAAAATGATGGCCTCATCATTACATTTTAACATTAACATTCTCTTCCAATTTATTGTCTCTTTTAGTCCTTTTACACTGTTCAAAGATCTCTCTCCCTTTGGTCATAAGCTTTTAATCCATTATGCTAGAATACAGAGTAGTATGGGACTAATAGATCAGTCTTTTGGAGCCTGGTGTTTCCACTGAGAGCACTGGGTTAAGTGCTGAAGTTCAACGCTGTTTTCTTCTGAGTACCCTCCCTCTGGCAGGGACTTCATCACTACACTGGCTCTGTCATTTCTGTTATCTGGCTATTAGGTGTGATTCTGCAATTCTGCAGGGCTTTACGAGTGTTCCTCTCCACACATACCTGGTTTTGTTGCAGGCTTGGGCAAATGGGCATATCTGGTGGAGTGATCTGTGATGACCAGAATGTGCTCAAACAAACTACAGCTCTGCTCCAGAGACAGGAAGTTGAAGCACATAAACCCTAGTGGATGGCCTGTATAGATGGAGAAAAGTGGTGCCCAGACAGCTGGTGTCAGGACTGTGCGTGGGCAGCATAGTTTGCAGCTCTCACACCACTGCTTCATGTTGGCATACATTTATGGCCAGTTATCCCCTTCCGACACTAAGTCAGTTGTGAACTCCATACCTAAAGTAGGTGACCCATCTTTTCATGTAGCTCTCTCAAGATTTCCTAACCACACACTGGTAGGCAGGACCATCCTTAGTATCTCTATTTCTTCTGCATTCTGGGAATGACAGAATAAAACTATACCTTTGATACATGGCTGATAGCACTGCTTCAGGAGGAGCCTCACCTGATGTCTCTCCCTCTTCCTGACCTTCCTGTTGGTTACCCTTTCGTAGTACATCACTACTGATAGTAGAGTTTCTGCAGAGAAGTTCCTGAGATCAACATAGTCTCCTTCTCTCTTTGATTAAAAACAACTGCCACTTGGCACCCAGGTGTTCTGTTGCTTCCCCCATGGGGCATCCTGGATAAGCCATCAGCATCAGCAATGCCAGCAGCCAGCTGAGCCACCCATTTTGCCCTGATGCAACAAGATTTACTATGCTGGTCACATTCTGTACTATAGAGCAATTGATTGTTGTCTGTCAAGAACTGGTGGCCAAACATGTAGTCCCATAACTTTTCTGCCACTGACCATTTCAGAGCAAGGAATTCAAGCATGTGGGCAGGGTACCTTTTCTGTGCTAGGGATAAACAATGCATAGGAGATCATTATTTCCCTTTTGCCTTGCTCCTGTGCTTAAACTGTGCCCAATCCCTCCAGTGATGGATTAGTCTGGAGAATGAAGGGATTACTGTAGTCTACATAGCCCAGTACATGGACTGTAGTAAGACACACTTCAGTCCCTTAAAGGCTCTTCTATCCACTTGAATGGAGGCAGCTTTAAAGAGCCTGATTTCTTCTTTTGCCCCTTGGAAGGCCCTCCTGTCAGCAGAAAAAGAGGTATAGCCACCTTAGAATAGCTCTGGATGAAAGGATGATTATATCCAGTAAATCCAAGGAATTGCATGACTTCCTTTCTGTTAGTGGGAGCTGTACCTGATGCATCTTTTCTGGGTCTGTCACTATCCCCTCTTATGATACTAGGTGGCCAAGGTTTCTAGCTTGTGTCTTCACAAAGCTGCCCTTCCTGGGCTCAAGCTTCAGCCCATGTTCTCATAGATAACAGAAGACCATCTCTAGAAATGCCAGATGTTTCTCGAATGTGTGGCCAAATATGGTGATGTTATCCAGATACAGCAGGAGGCTCATAAAATTATCATCCCCTAAGCAGCTTGTCAACAGCCTTTGGAAGGTGCTTGGAGTATTCTGGAACCTTAACGTGATCCTGTTACATTCAAAGAGGTCCTATGGTGTGGTAAAAACTATGGAGCAACCTTAACCTGCCAGTACTCAGTAGTCAAGGTGGTAAAAACTTTGGTCTTGCCCAAAGCATCCAAAACCTCCTCAATTCACAGCAGTTTGGTATTTGAGTTCAACTGCAGGTAGTCTATGCATAGACAGTAAGACCCCTTTTTTCTGTGTCATAACCACTGGGGAGACATATGGACTTCTTCTTGGATATATGGCTCCTGAAATTTCCATGCCCTGATGATGCCTGAGGACCTTTTGGTTCTGGTCTGGTGGGATCCAATGGTAAGGCTGCCAAAATGTCAATAAGTGGTATTTCATGTTGAATGTTGGAAGTGCACAGAAGATCCAGGTCATTCTTGGAGAACACATTAGCATGCCGAAGAAACAGATCTTCCAAATCTCTTCTCTGCTGCTCATCTTGCACTACTGTCTTTGTCAGGTCCACATCTGACAGGGAGTGGTCCACAACTTCCTTTTCAGTGTCACAGCATCCTGAAGCAGGATGACCTGGGGGCTCCCACCTCCACTACCCGCTCCGGGATTGTAATTCCAGCCATGCAGCATCCTCTCCAGATCCAGACAGGGTAGTATCCAGTGCATAGATGGACCACTGTCTTCCCTCCATCAACATCAGTGACAGGCTCATGCCACAGCCTCACCTCCAGGAAAGGAACAGTTCTCAGACACTTTGAACAGAACAGTATAAGATTCCCACCTTGAGGACTAGGGCTCTGTAACTGGCACATCCTGATCCAATGATGACTTCCTTATGTCCCATGTAGTGCATGAACCTCAGCTGAGACGGGTGTTAGTGTCCTGGATGTAGACTGATATGCTGATACCATGGCATATCAAGCTGGTGACTCTCCTGCACCCAAACTCTCTACCCCATTTCCTCACCAGGTGTTGCTTATTGGCTCTGACTACATTTGTTCCCATGAGAACAAGAACTGCCCTTGTGTATGGGGTAGTTTTGAGGTGGACCTCAAATCCTACTCGATAACCCAAGATGTGACCACCACATGTCTTCAGTAATGGAAGTGATTTGCAACTCCAAACTATTATGGCTCACCAGGGGAGTCCTCCCACGTGAAAAAAAAAACATTCTTATTTTCTGGGCCAACCAGCATAGGCCAATACTATTCCTACTCCTGTGGCCCACATAGACTGGTCAGCTGAGCTACTAATGCATGGTTGCCAGGGTAGAGCAGTCTCTTTGTCTTTGATGTGTCCCTTTTAACCAGCTGTTACACACAACTGGTAGAGCTTGCTGTTTGGAGACAGGACAGGGGGGTGTAGATTATGCCGGTTCAGGGACGCCAAATAACGTAGATTATAGTGGCTCTCTGAAGGCACCAGTTCTGTAGGGTTTGGGCATGTACTGAGACAATTATTAATTGTAGCAGTAAATCACAAAGTTGATTCTTTTGGTGGCTTTAGAATCCAACCATGCGACATAACTCAAACAACGCGCACACACAGGTACTAATACACGAGGATACATTTATTAATACATAGAATATGCATATAAACCTAACAGATCTTATCGAGAGGGTTATCAGAATACAAAAGATATATATTCAATCAGTTACAAAGAGTTATATATATCAAGAGGACATACGTTCAGTATATCATTCATTAAGACCGTTTCGTAAAGTGAACTTGGTTACAACTTCTACATTAGATACTCAAACAAGTACATAACTCTTAGGAATTAAATTGATATCAACAGGTTGGGATAACAATTGAATTCTTGAGCAGTGTAGTGCATTGAAGTTGAATACTCATCCAATCTTTGGGGATTCAGATCTCCTGCGGGCACAAAGGAACAGTTGCAGGCTGTTGCTGTCCAATCCGCGCTCTCTGGCTCGGTGCCAGGCTGTGCTGTGCGGCTTGCGACGGTGCGCTGCTGATGCTCACTGTTGGCTTTAACTAGCAAAGTTTGTGCACAGGAGAAAAGATGACTGTGGGTCCCAGCAAGTCAGGAAGAGGACCAGTTCGTTTATGATGAAGAGCTAGTTCTGAATAGTGATTCAGCTGTCCACAGTTCCGACCAGTTCACGAGGCCTGCTGCTGGTTACTCTCTGGCAACCTCCACTCTAGACTCTTAGAACAAAGGAAAGTTCTGGCACTCGGACACACTGGCCGTTCCGTGGTTGTCCGGGCTGAGTCTCAGGATGGTCAGGAGGCGCGCTGCGAGAATGTCCTGCCCTTGGGAGCCTTCTGCTCCTGGGCCGTCCTGCCCTGGAGTTCTCCTTTGAATTCCCTTTAGAATTGTTGGATCTGAATCTGAATCTGAATCTTGTTGAATCTCTCAGGCTCTCTGTGTTGCCTGTTTTTACCTGGAGGAACTTCAGCTCATTGATTGGCGGAAAGTTCCATGGGTATCAGAGTCCCACGTGGGTTACTCGGCCCTACCAGTCCCTGATTGGTTGATCAAGGTGAGATATGAGTCACTTAAGCCTGACACTTAGTAATGCAGTCCAGATGTCCAACTCGCACTCCCTAAACAGATAGGCGCCAATGGGTGACCATTGATCATGATAGCCAGGCTTAGCTAAGTGCATCCCCCTTTGGGAGCTGTCCTTGGACCTTAAATCACCTTGCATGAATGGTTTCTCTGTGGCTGCACCACAGAGATGAACAGAGAAATGAGGCCTAATTTGGGAAAGCTCAGAAACACTTAATTCTGCCTTATTATTAAGCCTCGCCGCTACAGGGGTATGCTCCAAGTGTCTCTCCTTCTCATACATTCGATAGCCTCACCCTTGCTTTCTATGAGATGAACAGCTCCCACTCCTTTATCTTATCCTCCAATCTACATTAATTTGTTATCAACTCCTGAAGATGCAACATTAGTCATTGCATTGCCACCTGCTAATCGTCTTGGAAAGGCATTTGAAGGGAATCACCTTCTTAAGCTCTAAGAGTCAAATTCATTGAGTCCTCATAGTTGATGACTTCTGCCTGCCCAGTCATTGCAATTCTACCTGGAGTTCCCTGAACGACATAAAGCTAGGCCACATGCACCTGAGCCTGTCCTGGCCACACACTGCTCCACTGATGGTAGGTTTAGAATTGAGTTTTGAGAACTGAGGTTATATTTTTGTGCCTTAAGCCCAAGGTGACAAGCTATTGTGAAGAACTGTACTGAGGAGTTGGAAGCCTTTAAGAGCTTCTGTCTTTGATTTAATTTTCTATATCTAAACTGCAGTAAACTCCAGTAAAAAGAGCCTTGACCTGGTAGCTGAGCTGCAGGGGGTGGCCCCACACAGGGTGGGAAATGGCTGTACCACACCCCTGGAGGTGAGTGGACCTAGTCACCTCAGTGGCAACAGTTTCCAGGAGCAAGGAGAGAAACTGTCAGATGGGGGTGAGCTGATTATTATTATTTTCTACTATTGTAATAATTTTTAATGATAACAGTATACATTTCTCTTAGGTACCCTTAACAATTTTCAGAAATTTGCAACTAGACATAGTTAGTCATAAAACAAACACTTACAGTACTTTGAAACACAAAGTAACTGAACAATTAATTTCCCTTTAACAACCAATATTTGAAAAAATCTCCAATTCAGTTAACGTTCCCTAATGTTCAATAAGCCAGTTTTCCCGTCAGCTAACCACATTTAAAAATGTAACTTTGTTACCTTTTTCCATATTGCTGTTAATTTTTTAATTTTTAGTTTTTAATTTTTAGAAAAAAATATCTAATCATGTTAAGAGGTATGTTTCCTTTAATTGTGTTGAAAATTACAAAATCCCTGTATTTTTCTTTTTTGTAGACTACATATATTCTTTATTGTTCACGTTCCAAGTCTTTGTGGTCTGATATTTGTTTTGATGCTGTATTCCTGTTCAAAGTGCACTTTCTAACAAGAAAGTGATTTATGGGTTCTAACAGTCTTTACTGTGAGGTGTTAAACTCCATCAACCAAATAGTAGTCTCTAAAAACAACAAAAGCAACTTTTTCAAGTTCTGACAGTATAAAAGCTTTGCACAGCAGAAGACAAATTACCTTAGCCTAAATACTAGAAATATAAAATAAGGCAGACAAACTTAATTATACAACTCACTGTTATAAAGTTCCCAAAGTATAACCATCTACTTATTTGTGCACATCACATAATTTTTCTTTGTCTGTAAGTGTTTTGCTACTAGAAAGAAATGAATCCTTGCTAAAAATAGAAAATGTTTATCTTGTGTCCAGAACAGAAGCTCCAACTTAGATTTCTTGAATCTATGCTAAACAATTCACTTTCAGAATCTGTTCTTATATGAATAAATATTTTAAGAAATGACCAAATGAATTAATTACTGATAAACTAAGCTTTCAGTCACTACTCATTATTTCCCTGGGTACCACTGAAGAGGAGAAGTTTAAGAAGCTGCTTCAAAAATAAGTACTTTGAAATTTTAGATATTGTATCTCTGGCTTAAACTTTGAAGTTTAAACTAAAAGATGATATGCAAGTAAATATTAGTACTAACTGAAACCCGCACAAACCCTTAACTAAACAGGATTAATTTGCAAAGAGGTCACATGGAAAAAGATAATGACCGCATGATGATATGTATCAAACATAACGATCTTTCATACAGTCTGTACAGTATAACACGTTCCATCTTGTGTATTGCTAATTGTTACTAGCCTATTATTTTTCATTTAAAAATTTCAATAAATATCAGCAAAAGTGATATTTAAGACCTTGTTTTACGGGAATAGCCCTGTATTAATGGAGAATTAATGTGAAGAGCAATTGCCGTATTGAATTAACATGATTAGCACAAAGAGGAACAACTGATTACAATGCATAATCCACTTTCTGATTAATAGATACATAATCCGCTTCACATCACTGCCTGTGTCCATGGCCCCATGACACTCAGTAGAACAGGCATAGTAAAACATTCACATATTTGCACCCTGAAAGCCACACAAATGTGATTACATGCATTACTCAGTCATGTTATTTATTCTCATTTTTATTTTGCACAGAAATAGTAATTGGTGTCTAAGTAGGAAATAAATTAGTGGCATCGTTTGTTAGTGTAACACCAAAATAGATATTTATGTGTATGAAACCATTTCCTTTTTTTAGGTATATAACTTTTGTTAACTTAAAAACAAATATTTAAATGTACAATCAAGGAAAACAATTGCAAAATACCTAGTGTTTAGACTAGAGAAATATGTGACAGCAAGGGTTTTTATAAGAAGGTATTTCTTAAGTTGTTTCATTCATTTTTGTACAAGATCATCTATGACTAATATAATGCATTGCCTGAACTCCTGAGTAAAATATGCTTCCTATAGTGGGCATGTTTGAGCCAATAGTCCAGACATTGTCAGTTTAAACCAGGACCTTGTCCTAAACTGCTCTCTCTGTATTAAATGAATAAATTAAGAGTCATTTAAGGAACAATTAAGGATAAGTGAGATTGTGTATGTGAAATAAAAGTGAGCTCCTAATTTACTTAGCACAATTCAGAAGGTAATGGGAATCAGGTGGTTAAATATTTGGGTAACAAGTAAATAAGAAATTCAGTCCTATACATGTATGATGGTCAGAAGGTTTGTGAGTTTGGTCTTCACCACTTCAGGGAACATCACAAAAAAGAGTACATGGTGTTGAGCTGTCTGAAAAGAGTTACAAAACCATTTGTTTTACATTTGGTGCTCCAACTATCCACTATCTGACCTTATACCAAAGGAGATTATTTAAGACAATACTCACAAACTGGAAAACTCTCGATATCCCGACAAGCACCAAAAGCAACACAAAAAATCATCTAGGAAGTCATAAACAAAGTATGTTTGTTTGTATGTATCTAAGGAAATGTTTTTAATGGGGGGGTAGCCATATAGGAGTAACTGAGCTCTAAATAGAACATTGCCTCCATCATGTTTGCCAAAGTGCGCCTGGATGTTCTACAAGAATAGTGGAAGAATGATGTCAAGACAGACAAGTCAAAATCTGAACATTTTGTACACAGAACCACAGACTTGTGTGGTTTAAATAGCCTTTTGGCTTTACTTGCCATCATTGACCATGATTTTGGTGTAGTATCAGGAAACTCTGGTGGAACATGTTAGACCATTCATTCATCACCTGAACCTGAACTGACAACAGGTAATGCAGCAAAACAATGATTCTAAACGTACATGCAAATCCAAAACAGAATGGGTTAAGAAGAAAACATTTAACTTTCTGAATTGCCCAACTCAAAGTCCAACCGAAATCCCACTGAAATCTTAGACAGGACATGAAGCAAGCGCTTCTTGCAAAGTCAAATGTCTCTGACTTCAAGCAGTTCTGCAAGGAACAATGGGCTAAAATGCATAAAATCTTATAAAAAAATACAGACAAACCTATAGACCTTTTCTCAGCACTGTATATCACATCAAACTATACTAATTTTCCGTGATTTAATTATGTAGCTTTCAAGTGTGTGAAATGGCCCAGCAGTAGGCAACTTTATAAGCAGAATGTGCTTAGTACTAAGTCGACCACTAACAGTGGTCACACCAATGGAAAGTGAAAAATGACAACCTGCCCCCTTACTTCCCCAGAATTTTAGCTAAGAGCCTCTAGAATGTGAGGGTACAAAGAGAAAAAGACATGAGGTTGTGAATCGAATCTGCTAGCCCACAGAAAAAAGATGCATCTTTCAAAAAGATGGGAAAAGAACCCACAAATCCCTCAAAAGCACAAGAGACGGGAGGTATAAAAATCCCTCCTAATTAGTTAGCTCTTCCATGTACAGTGTGTAAGCATGCATGTGTATACATTCAGACAACAGAATGCACATAAAGCTATAGAGGTGCTTCAATGGAGGTAAAAAGCCTTAAAGAAGAATGCTTTTCTACTGCATTACTTTATATTGCTTCCACGTTTTTACTAACTTTGCAATGGTGTTCTCCCTCTAGGGGACAGAAGCCTTTTGTCACCATGCTTTGTAGACTCTGCTGCTCCAAAGCCTCCCATCTATAAGTGCAATTTCCTACTGGGATAAAAGGAGACTTCTGACTTAAACTGTTCACATATTTAATGTGTGCATTTTTAAGTGCTATCATAATGCAAGGTTATTTTTTTCTCTCTACCATTATACAACATTATGTACACACATTTGAAAACATTCAAATTTAGGCCTTTATTTCTGTGTTTTATTAAATTAGATGTTGCATTTTACTGCCTTATCATCAGAACCTGCAGCCAAACATGTTGAAATACTTTTTGTACTTTAGAATTGCAAAAATATAAAATACAACCTTTAGTTTAATTCCATTGACCTGTGAAGGCTTGTGAGTTTTTTATTTCTTTACACAGTCTAATATATTTTTTATTTATTGTATTTTTAAACAGCTCAAATTTCCTTTTTTCTGACATGCCACTAAGTGCTAAATGCTGGGAGTTATATTTCCACTGCTCCTGAGATTATGACTGATAGGGAACCTCTTTTACATTCATTACAGGCCATCCTATGAATAATTCATAGAATCAAATTACAGTTCCAGAAATATTCAACTGTGTTGTATCAGGCCTTTCATATCCAATTGATCATTTCTTGTAATACCTTTAACAGCTGGAATGAGGCACCTACAGTCACCACCAAAGGAGAACAAACTCCTTTTTGTAGTGTGAAATACAAATTCCCTTTCAGCCAATAGGCTACAAAAACTAAAAGATTGAGAGATCATAATCTTTATCTTTTCATAAAGTTTTTTTATAAATTACTGTACAGCACAAACCCCTAGTAGTTGATGGAAAGGTTTGTTTTGTACACAGTTTAGGTCCAGATTAAAAGAATAGTAATAACAACTGTAATGCAATGGTATGAACACATGGAGAAGAAATATATTGCTCAGATGATACAGTGATGATATTGCAGCACACATCAACATCACGCCTCACTACATTATCAAAGACACTATTCAGCATTTTGTCAACATGCCTGAGTATTCAGAATGAGTAAGAGGGAATTACTGCTGTCACTCACTTGAATAATGGAAAAGACAGCTATGATATTTCAAAAAAGAGGAGTGAATTAGTCTATCATCTTTTGTAGGTCACATTGTAAACAGTGCTTGTAAAGGTTAGGAATGAACTGTCAGTGCTCTCACTGACAGTGATCGGGAAAAAGCACCTGTCCCCTGCAAAACAGGTCAATGTAAAAAAAATGTATTCTTCTTCCCAAATGGTAAGATGTGATGACAAAGTAAATAAAGTGAAAGGATCTCTGCATCTGAAAGGGAAGTTCAATAAATAAAGCTCTTGCTGTTAGCTAGCACTGAAAATACAGAATCTGCAACTCTCGTGGCCAAGCTTAAAGCTAGTTCATGTCCTAGATGCAATAAAAGTTATGTAGTATTCCAACTAGTGTGCTGCTTGGTAATATACTGCACATTATTGGTGATCATTGAATTACATGAGAAGTACTCATGGCTGGTAGATTCAGTGTTTTAAAACATATTCCTTCATCAGTTCTATATTGAACATACCATGCTTGTACCCCCTAAAATCCAGTTAATTATTGTAGCTTAAATAATATTACATCAAGATAAACTTCATACACATTTAAGCTACTAAAAATGTCTAGTCCTCTATGTCTTTTGGTTAATAGGATCACTAAAAACATGCCCCATTCCAATATTTTCTCCTTAATTGTGCCTGCTAATTTGAGTCATATGGAAGAAAATTGAGTTTCAAGAAGCTAGGACACAATTTTAGATTTCAAATGATGAACCAATTTATCCATGCCTGACATTTTTATTTTAGGATAATAAATTGATAACATAATCACATTAATGCTAATACATATAGTTGACTCAACCATGAAATCCATACACAGCAACTTAAGTTAAAATTAATAAAATCCATGTCTGGCAATAAAACTTTCACAACAGGCCATAAAAGCATATCCCATTAGTTACAGCATGTCAGAATTTAAGATCAATCCTAAAGAATGCTTTGTATCTTTAAATATAAAAGATATAAAAAATTAAAAATACTTGAGAATTGATAAAAATAGAATTGCAGTACATCCACACTTGGAATTTGTCAGCTTCTATTACTGCCTCCCACGGTGACCCTGAAACAACATACATTCACATATAAGTACTTAAGTACTTTCATGGACAATACTAGGCTTCCAACAGCACATTGTACAAACTATATTGGATAGTGCTTCACCAGTGGATGTCTTACTATTGCATAATTCTAGTTCTTTTAAACAATTATTTTAGTTTTTTTTTCCCCAAAATAATTTGCCATGCAATAAAATGGGATCTAGAACAAAAGTTGGGAAGATGGTGAGATCTTTGTCTCATTTTGTGCATACTGTACTGTATGTCTCAGCTTCTGAACTTCCCTTTGTGCATCTCTCTTGCACCCCTCCCACCACCCTATTTAACACCCTTGCAGCAGCTCCCTGGCTCATTCCTCGCAAAACTGATGATTCAGTCAGCTCATTCTTATGGTGAGGCTACTGTTCTCTCAGCCAGGAGAGTTACACCAAATAACATCTAAAACATGTGTCTCTCTACTGTATTCATTAGAACCTACAAAAAATACTGAAAAAACAGTTGCACAGCAAACCTATGATTTATCCATCAAACCAATATCAGAAAGCCACTCGTCCAGGGTTTTGGCAACCCAGAAGCATTTCAAATTAATTTAATATAAGGCAGGATTAAAAGCATGTGCTGAAAAGGAAACCAGAGCACTACAGGGCCAATGAAAGTGGAACAAATCTGAAGTGCCAACTAAACATAAACAAGATTTACAGTATATGGAGGTGAGAGAAAACCAAGCACCTGGATAAAAAGACAAATACAGGAAGACATATACAGTACGGGTACATGGAAACTTTATACAGAAAGCAGCACAAACCTACATTGAATCTTGGCAGAAGTACTGTTATACGTATTCCAGATTTAAAGAAATTTAAAACATCCTACTGCACACTTATTTCTAAAGTGACATTCCAAAATAAGTTCATGATCTTATTAAAATAAAACATAAGCCTTTAGCTTTGACCAATATATTAAGAATTTACTTGTGTACGTTCTGAAGGTAATAATTTGCTATCAATTGTCTTTGCTCCATAACAAAGAGAATAGATTATACAGTACTTGTTTGAAAAAGACTAAAGGGCAGGTTTCACCCATCTGGCAAAAGTACTTCAGACAGCCAGGCAGCCACAACTCAACTTCTTTACAGCATCTGTGATTGCTAAGAGATCAAAGAAGCTGGCAATTGTTGTACAACCTCCAGCCAGAAGTGTCAAAAGTGAATATAAGGTTCCAGCTCTCAAACTAATGCAAACAAACAGAACAAAATAAATCATTGGTGTGCATACATATTTATCCATATTGCAAGCAGCACAGCCCTGAAATCCACTCTAGAGCGTTAGAGGCAAACTGCATCAGTGCAGCAGAGTTCCAAAGGGAAAGACAGACTAAGTGTCATGATTGCTAACCCCTCCTCTTAAGGGCGCTCCAGCCCTTCCTTGTTCCCTCCTGTTCCCTATTACCGCTCCCCCTTAAAAGCCAGACGCAGACCTCACTCCTGGTTCCTCGTTGATTTCCGCATCGTGAGAGCCCGGGGTCCTGTTGCATCTGGCTCTGTTATGGTTTTAATTTTCTGTTCCTGATCCCGATCCCCTGCCCCGCCGGTCCCGACCTGGCTCATGGTTTTAACCCGTGGATGGACCTCCTGGCTTTGGACTCTCTCCCGTTTGGATTCCCCGTTTGGACTTCGACTTTGTTTGTTCGCCCGGACTCACTTACCCAGTACACCAGCTCACTTTGGACTGCCCCCCTGTATCCTGACCCTTTCCTGCATGACTTTTTCCCTCGTGTATCTTCACTATTCTGGATCGCATTGTCTGCATAGGGCCCGCATAGGAAGGAACTGCTACGTGACACTAAGGACTATTGCCCATCATCTCAATCTGTTGCAGAAGAAAAGTTAAAAATTCATATTCTAGGAAATGCTACACAACTTGGTGAACACATGCTTTTGGAATTCATAAGAACAGTATTTTTTGTGGCCATTCAAATTTGAGCATTTTCAGAAAGAAAAGGATGTCGTTTTGTTTATAGCAAGAAGCCATACACAAGAGTAATTCATCAATATTATTGATTCTTACACTGCACTTCATGTTGTTCTACATTTTATATACATTTTTGTATTAATTTAGGTTTTTCTAGTCCTAAAGATATTAGTTTTGTATCAGGAAAAATACATTTATGATATACTGTATACTTTCTTGGAAATTGCTCAGCAAAAGAACAAGTTTTAAAATCAAGCTTTCACACCCAAAGACTATCAATAATCTATTAGATTGTGGGCTGATATATCACTCAGAGAATGCTAAATATAGCATCAAAGGCTTTTAGCAGACTGTAAAATTTTCTTATATTTGACCTTTCCAAAAATGCTCAACATCATTTCCTGTTTAGCTTTTAGTAAAAACAGAGGAATTGATATTCTTATATCAAAGGCATAGCCAGCTCTGGAACTGAATCACTTATCTTAATTGATGATGTAACTAATGATGGCAGCATTGAAGTTTCTTAAGTTCACAGAAATCTCTACTTCTACTGGTATAGAAGAAATACTTCTACAATTACTGGGCAGTGCTTCACCATGCAAAATGCCAATGATCTTAACAGTATAGCTATTACAACCAAAGAAATGATCAGGAGAAAAAAAGTGAAAAATCTTAGAGTAGCCAAGTCAAACTCCTGATTCAAATTGAACTGAGCATTTTTTTTCTGAAAAAACAAAACAAACTAAAGCCAGAACACTACACTAACAGGCATTAACTCAAAATGCTTGTAGCAAAGCATCTCAAATGATCATTCAAAGAGTCTGGCAAGTTCAATCACTTACAATTCATGTGTTTATTGTCTCAAAGGGATATGTGACTAAATAATGACATTTTCACTCTAATTTAATCAGTGAAAAAGTCTTAATGCTTATGGTCACTTGAGATCAATGGGCCGAACACATAGTTTTTACAGTTTTTAAATGAGTTATATATTGGTTTAATATGATCAAACATATAAATATGATGGAACTACCCAAAATAAAATGGATATTATTTTGTACTTTTCGTTTACCTTATATTAATCTCATAATTATACAACATGTAAATGGCTTAAATAAAAAATAAAAATAAAAGTTTGACTTTGCTGCCCCAAAACATTTAGAGGGCACTGTACAGTATATATAAAAACACTATAAATGGAATTTGAGAGCATAGTGCATGAATGTAAAAAAATAATAAAATTCCTTCTCATCTACTTGTATTTTGCTTTTTCATAACTAAATTATTAGTTGTCTCTTCCTTGCCCCTTGTACCCCTAGGACTTTGATCTCCCAGGTCTCAATTAAATGGATGTTCAGTGAGGCTTAGTCAGATAGACCTCCAGGAATGAAGAGCTCCTGGGATATAGAGCCCTATAATATATGCCTTTTCCTTTCCAGTTCATTTTTCCTGTTGCTGTTTCAAGTGCAGAATAGTACTGATGGGTCTAGCCTTTAAAAGTTACCAACAAATGTAGATTTTTCATTACAGATCTCATTGCATACTTTTTATAGGAGCCTTGCATGTTCTGTTGATGACGATGCAACCAAGACAGAGAGATCCATTAATGAAAACTTGACCACTCACCTACGGTATAAGATTTACTGTATGTGCTGTCAAATATCCATCTATCCATTAATTTTCTAAATGCTTTATTCAATTCTGGGTCATGGGGGAGCAGAAGACTCAGCAAGCAACAGGCACAAGACACAATACACTCTAGACAGGATGCCCATCCATCGCAGGGCAATCACAGACAGAAAAACAGGCACATACATTCACACACCTAGAGACATTCTTCCCTGGTAGCCAATCATCTTTGGACTGTGGGAGAAAACTGGGACACCTAGAGGAAGCCAACTCAAACATGGGAGAACATAAAAACACTCCACGCAGGTAGCACCAGAGATCTAAAATTGAACCCAGGGCCCCAGTACTGCAAGGCAGCAATACTAACCACGGTACCACCACGCATCCCTGTTGTCAAATATATATATATCATATATATTTATTTAACTAAATCTAGGGGTACTATGTGGATATTTACTAAGTGGGGTAAAACTGTAGTAACGACAATACTGTATGTCCTTTTTTGTAATGTACAAAAAGAGCACTGTGAAAAGAACTTCAATTTGAAAACATTAACAATGTTGAAAGAAAACATCATATGATATATATAATCATATAGAGCTTGATTTTAATGTAATACTTTTCTAACTAAGTCTAACTGACTGTATGTGTTAAGAATACAGATTACAGTCAAATGTATAATCAGCTGACTTAATACCTTCAGGGAAATGCTACAGGTTTTCAGCCCCATGTATTCTGGCCTTGTCAGCTTGTACTTCCAACTGACTGTACTGAATTATCACTGGTTTATCCCTTATCCCTGCTGAAGTCTCAGAACCTTGATCTTCTAGCCATCAATTAAAAAAGGTTTACTCCGACTTAGTCTGAAAAACCTCCAACAAAGCAAAATCCTTAGGGGATGATGGCCCTGTTTTTCATGCCTAGTGGTGGCATTCTACTTTTTCCTCACAGTATCGGTCTGTCTGACAAGCCCACTTTTTAATTGCTCCGCTGCTATCTTTCGTTTGCAGAGGGTCTTGGTCGCTGAAGTCAGCAGTCCACAGGACTAATTTACAGTTTTTTTCAGCACTTTTGGTACACAGTATCCTTCTGAGAATGTCTTAGGGCTCTGTAAAATCTACACACAAAACAAGTCTTTTTTAATTTACTTTAGAACTCTGTTGCTTAAAAATATAGCATGTCTCTGAAAGCAGATAAAGCCTTTAAAAATTTATATTTTTGTTTTAATCAGCTCTTTACTACAGTATGTCTGCTGTTCTGGTTTCAAGTAATTAATATATAATAAATAAATTAAACATATCTCAAATAAAGTATGAAGTTAAAAAATTGCATTAACATGGTTAAAATTTCCTTGCACTTGGTAAAATTGGTATTATCCTTTTTTGAACAATTTCCCTATATTTGTATGAAATTTTTCCCAGTTTGATATCAAAAAGTATTTCTTTACATTTTAGCTGGCTGGTTATGCAAGTGATATTGTCAGTCACTGAACAATTCATCTATTGACACATTGCAAGCTCTATAGTGCCATAAAGTAGAGGTACAGTAGTACAGTGTTCCTAGCAACACCATTACTAGATATTCTTCGCAATATTAGAATTCTCATAACTACAACTACTTTCAGCAGTTATGCAGATAACCAGATGGTAAGTCCTTTCTAAACACTGGCAACATTTTTATAAACCTATAGATGGGATACATCAAGAGACAATCCCGGTTTCATAATACACTTTTTTTGTCATCAGCATGTGTATTTTCCATTATTTTTGTGAAAAAAATATGGACTTGATGTTTTCACATGTAAATAAATAAAGAACACATGCAATTTCTTTCTCTAAAAGCCTAGCAAATTAATCAAAATAAATTGATATGTCTATAAAAATATGCAGCTAATCAGATAAGGTTCATACTACCTGATCCAGCATAAACCATGCTTAAGGAATGTGCAATGTCCAAAGGTTTGTGCATATGCAATTTCCAGAACAAATATATTATGAAGTAAATAATGTATAATTAATACAACTGTTATGTGCTAGATAGTACTTTAAGATTTTTGTTTTGAAAAGTAAACCCGTTTTGTCCCCCTGGTTTTAAATAACCTTTGATTCTAAATGGGCTGGACCTTTACTCACTATAATTTGGCATGATGTGCTCAAACAATTTAAATCAATGATGCTATTACTGACACTCCCTTTGAGTTCAGTCAGTAGGTGACTCATTTTGTTTACTCATTTTTAATGCAAGAATTTTGTTTGACAAAAAGTGAATAAATGAGGGAACACTCAGTGGAACAGCATGCTAAAATAGAATCATTTCATGTCATGCCAATCCATTCACAGTTTCAGAGAAATGCTCAGGTTTTTAATCTAACTGCTGTTGCCTGGAGACCTACAGAGAGTTCAAAATCTTCATGCACGCTCCCCATAATTAGAGAGGGGGGAGAGAAAGGAAGAAAAAAACTGTTGAGTTAAAATAGTTTTAAACCCTCCAAAGCATCCATAACAAAGGCCTTTAGACTATGTGGAGACTGCAAGAATATGGCTCACCTACTGGGTTCAATCCCATTCGTGTGGTCCTTCAATGAGGATAGTCTAACCTCTGGGATATAAAACCGCTGGTCTGCTTTTAATCTCAGTCTTGCTCATGTGGAGCAGTGTTAGGAATGAGTAGAAAAGCATAACATTGATAAAAGAATCTTAAAAGTCTTTGGACTCCTAAGTGAAAAGTTCAATTTTCTCACCTAGTTTGTCTAAATCTAAATTAATCAACTGATAATGTTGACACCATTAAAGAATTAAAAAGAGAAGGTTAAGGATTTGAATAATCTAACGCCAGAAACAACTGCCTCCACCCCATGTTCACAAAGGTTGGGATCATACACAAATGACACAAACTAAAATATTTTAATGTTCATTAAAGAGAACTGATATTTGTATATAAAAGATTAATGTAATTTAATCCTGCATGATCATCTTTAATTTTTCATTCTGCACCAGGAACCAAAATGAACTTAGATTCTCAATCTAAGAATCCAAACGTGATAGTTTTCGTAGGGACTTAATTTTTCATAACACACTATGGCAAATTAGGTTCTAAAATATTTAGAAACTAATTTTTAAAAAGAATACAGAAAAGAATGGGAAACTGCCTTTGCTTTTTCATCTGTGTTTGCATTCATGAATCAATTTTCTTGCTATTCAGGTTAACCAAGGTCACGGTACTACGGTATTTCTTTTCAAGTCATTTTATCTCCATTAATTTGAACTCTTTCTATGTAAGTGCATGCTGACAACAAACAGAAAAAAATGCATAAAAGGGTCAAACATATTTGTGTCATTTTTTATTTAAATCCACCATAACACTTGGTGATATGCGGTAAAATTTAGAAAGAAAGGATCATAGTTAAGAGACATTACAATGTTGAGCTGAATCAATATTCAGCATGACACATTCTTTATGACAGTGTTGAGTTCTAATGTGCCAGTGCTGCTAAAGTAAATAAAAACATAAATTGTATATGACAGGACAAAGCCTGTAATAGGAAATTTATAGTGTGATCTGGTTTATTGATTCCCACAGACACAGAAGGTAATTAATAAAAATGAAATGATTCTCCAACAGGTTGTAAAGAACATAGAAGAAATATTGAATATCTAACCAACCACCCCTTTTCCCAATGAGCCAAACACACACCCTTGCAAACAACCACTTTTCTCTACTACATTTGCTTGTAATTGTGTTTAATATGAAAGAAATGAAAGGCTGTCTTGTTTGCCTGGACAATTTGTGGATTTATGGGCTGCTATGCTGCTTTCTGATTATAATCTCTTGAATGCTATGGGTTGGTTATAAACACTGTATATTATCAGGCTGCATGGCATCTAGAACACAGCTTTGATATATACCTTCAATAAAAGATAATAGAAATGACAATAAGATTTACCCCATTCATTCTAAAGGACCCAGAATGATATGGCTCCATGTGACCGCAGCAATCTTTCTCAATCCAATTACGTTATGTAAAGCTACAAGTTATCCATATTGTTTAGTTTAAGTGATCAATATCACATGATCATGGGCTGTAATCTTGATATAATCTTTTAATGAAATGTTCTGTTCATGTTCAATAGATATTGAAAAACTTTTACAAAAAGCTATAGATACTATGATACAGAGTATTACAGTTCACGTTGGCACAATAGGTTTACTGAAAAGTTATTTGAGCCAACTACAATAAAAACTAAATTAAGAGGTAAGAAAGGACATAGTGAAGAAAATCATTTTTTCCACAGATGACGCTAATTTAGTAATTTTAGCTTCCACTGAAAACACAAAGGACACTGAAAGTCTTTTTCTTTAAAGGCAACTGATACTGTCAGCCTACATCACTTTTGCTGAGAACCCCAGTTATAAAAACAGCTATTTGATAATCCATGCTGTTTCTGAACATTATTCAGTACAAGGACATTCACAGCCTCACTCACACTTCATGCACAACATCATTATATCCAATGACTGCCCAGTCTTCAAATAAGATTGACCCCATGATCTGGTGGAATTCATCCTTGCAAACCATCCACATTGACCCACATCCCATAACTCATATAAACATTCTACTTCTTATATGCATACGGCTTGTCTGAAGCGCCTCTTTATTTTAATTCATATGAGGTTCTCTACATTGCAAATATAAAAGCCATTTACAGTACTGTACACATATGTTAATGCTACTGTATATGAACTGTCACTCTACAAATTGCACATTGACAATTTTTGTTGCCACCTACAGATGTACTTTATTCCCCCCCTCACCCCACCCCACCCCATTTTGTATGCACAATTATTTTTGGGTGTCCTCTGCCCTATGTTTGCATTGACATAAAAACAACATTTTACAGTAAGTGACACTGGGGTTCCATGAAATTTGAAGTACAAATAGTCATTGTCATTTTGGGTCTAATTTACTGTTGAAATTATTTTCTGAGGGATTCCTGGGTACCTGAATCTGTAAAGGCCAAAGTACAGGTTGAGCTACATGGTCCAAGGTTCAACCCTGGGTCATATCATTAGCCAACTGTGGCGCACAATTGGCTCATAACTGTTGAAAGTAAGGTGGGGTTAGTCAGATGAGGATCTCTCTGCTGTCAAGGACACAATGATCTCTGTGGCCTCCAAGATGGTACCGTCAGTCAGGGTTGTGCCTCTCCTAAAATTGGTACTGAGCTTCCACCGTGGGACTGTGATGCCTGAGATTTGTTACAGACATGTGATTTGAAGGTGAGTGAGTTGGAGGAGTCTGCTTTCACTCCCTTATTCTCTCCTACGTGCCGTCTCAGATGTACACAACTAGAGATTTCTAAATTACAAAAACGTATTTTCCTCACCAGTTTATTAGACAGATGGCTGAATCCAAATAATTATCTACAGATAACAGGTTTTCAGGTTAACTTGCCCAAATCTGTCCGATTACTCCTTACAAATGCTTTTCGTTCAGTATTCACTGCTAAAGAAAGACCATATGCTCGACAATGAACACAAAAAAGTTTTTTTCCCTTTGACATTAAATGATTTGAGTGAATTTGAGGCATTCAAAGTACTGTACTTCACTACAAAGACCAATATCTCAGTGGGAAACTTCAGAGAGTTTAATTGAGAACTTAATGAAAATATGGGCATATTGCAAGTAGAATTGAAAACAGTCATTTTTATTTCTTTTATTACTTAAAATTTACCCACTGAGTTTGGAATCAACAATAGTTGTTTTACTATTTAAGAGGTCACAGTAATGACTTCTGAATGTAGATAGACAGAATCGGGAATGGTAGATAGGCTCACCCTGCCTGACTGTCCATTGAACCATTTATCTTTCAACAGATTAGACTCTCCACAGAGATGTACAGGAGGGACACCAGCATATGGAGGAATGGTGTGTCATTCACAGACATCACTTCAAACCTGCAGACACTGTAAAAATGTACAGGAGTTGCTGTTTTGCCAGATGCCAACTAATTCCAACTCTACCTCGTTCCTGCTTGGACACGTTAGGGATATGAGCTGTGGCTCAAACTTGCAACATCTAGGTCATAGAGCTCAGCCTACACTCAGGGAAAATGCTTTTATCTTTACCATTTAAGCCATTCAGTAAAGTTAAGTGTTGTTTAGGATTTGCCAGTGTTTGCAGCTTTCAGACATTAATGTTTTTGCTCATTAATATTAAACCAAAGGTTTTAAAATCAAACGTACTGTATATTGCATACCATTATGGATGTATAACAATCACCATTCTTTTCTCCTACCCAGACAGATACTGCTGAACTATTCAAGACTTCACAGAAGGCCAATTAGTTTGAAGTCAGAATTCAATGGAATGGAACAGCTGAAAAGCAGAACAAGGAGCAAACAATTTCTAGTTAAAGGAGTGCCAATCAAAAATGTGTCCCATTCTGGCTGTTAGGAAGCAGAACATGATCTATCTTCAAGTCTGATGTTACTCAAAGTGAAGCTCACAAGAGCTGAATGCAAATCTTGTATGCAATGTACTTGCTTTAGATCATTTGAGAAAAACTGACCTTGTTTGGATCATTTTATTTTGTAATGATATAAATGTAATGTCTCATTATTAAGATAAAATAATTGAATACTCACAAAAAAAGAAATCTCCATGAGTACAGATGATAGAATAATAGAATATTTATAAGCATGACAGTTTTAATTTAGATTGTTTTCAAAGCATTCAAAAGCTCCTACAACCTTTACAAGTTTAGAGGGGCTTTTGTCATTTACTGACAGTTTTTTTTTAATCATAATGTATGTATCAGAAAGTATCGAAATCTCTTTTTTAAAATTCCTATGCTTACGTATGGTATTGCTTATAATAAAGAGTATGCTCAAAGTCATGTTAATCATCGAACTGAATGCCTACACAGTTATCCCATCAATGAATATCTAGTCTTAAGAATCATTTCCAACAGAGAGCCATTTTAAAACATAACACACTCTTCTCAAGCCTTTCAGAAATTAAGCACTCCATGGATTTCACCAAGAGTGAAGCATTTTTGTTATTTATTTATTTTTAATAATACTTCCATATTCCTTTAGGACTTCATTTTGATTGCCTAATTCCACCTTTAATATATAGTAGGTGGTTCCTGGTAAGCGAGGTACTCTAATGTAATGGCCAATTAGTTTGGCATGCTATAATTATCAAAATAATTGTACAGTAGATGTGTGCTACAAATAGTGAAGCCATCATTTCCAAATGAATCTCTGGGGTATTCATTTAACCAGCACGTAATTCTCACGCTGCTGTGGAACTGAAGGGAAGTTGATAGATAAATTGGCAATTATTTTCATTTTTGGATTATTCATTTTACATTTTGACACAAACCCCATATGCCGAAATGTGAAGCCCTGTGGTGTACTTATATTGCAATTTTGTGATACTTTATCTAGTATAATAACATTACCCAAGTTACTAAGTGTCAGTTTAAATGTCCTCTACAGGGAAAATTGAGTGACTTTTCTGCTTCATTGTTATTGGGAGAAATAAATGCAGCTGTCTGAAATTGAGACTTTTGTTTTTTTGTAATATACAGTAGCCATGGGTCATTCTGGCCTGAATAATTCTGATGGCTAACCACTTTTCTTTTTAACTTGAAATCTGCACTGATGCTGCAGACGTGACTGAAAGTGTATCATATGCCTGTTCTTCTAACCCTAGAAGCACTTTTGCAATGTGATTTATGTTGTCTGAACGAAGGTATGGGTGTTTCTATACACAGTATATACTGTATACACAAACACAGAACATAAACAATAAGCAAATGTTTATTGCATACACTGAAATAAAATCTTTTACAGTATTTGCACTAATTCCCAGTCAATAGACTCAATTCAGTAACTATTGAACTGTGTGACACAGCTACTGTCTGAGCCAAGTATTTAAAATGATAATCAACAATTTCATATCACTTTAGCTATAAAGTTGTGATAAATGGCCAGGAAGACTGAATCTAGAAATGTATCTGTATTTAATTAATTCCAAATTCCAGTTGACCACAACAGCGTTATCAGTGTTAATATATTTCTACAACATTCAGACCAAGGACTGAAAATATGAATATGAAAAAGCTAGTTTAATGATCTGATTAGACAATATATTCTGGAGAGAAACAATAATCAATAATATAACACAAACTGAATTAATACTCTTTTTTAATCACTGCTTGAGACAATGGTGACCTGGAAACACAAGGTCCTACACAGATATCTAAGGTAACAGAAACACTTTAGTCTTGAGATCATGATGGGACCCAATTCTACTTATCAAAATACTGAAAAAAATATGTCATAATGTTAACTAAAGGTTTAACAAGAAAACAATGACTTGGGTTCACAAGTGGATATTATGAAGAGGTGCACACAGAACTGAAAATAAATAATGGTAATTTGGTTGGAACAATCTATCCTACCAAGTAATTAAAGTTGACACTTTAAGGATTCATCAAAATGGTGTTGGATAATATTTTGAAACTAAGAAGCTACTGGCAATCATACAAGATAGACCAAATACATTAAGTTCTTTTCATGAAAAGTCAAAGATACATTATAATAATTATTTAAAAATTGTGACTAATTCACAACTGTTTGTTGTCTGAGATTATATCATGTGAAATGCTTGAAATTTTATTCTGAAAAAATAGGTCTGAAACTATTCAACATGCTGAATTTCTAAAACAAAACATTTATCCATTTCTAATTTCTATGAAATATTAGTCTGATGAAAGCTTACAACTTTTAATATTATTTCTGTAAAGTGACACTGGTAAATGTCAAGGTGAGATTTTATTTTCTTTATATAGTGTTTGAAGAAAGAAGTAGTAATTAGTAGTAATAGTTTGTGGAAAAGGAAGTCCACACTCCAATTCAATTGATTAACTTATCATAACAAATGTGTCCTGGGATCTTACAACATTCACCAGACATTTTGTTACATGGAAATCCATCAGGCAACGGGCCCACTATCACACACTTAAATTATAATAAATGAAAAAAAGAATATGGATCCTAATATTTGAAATGTTTGCTGTAGTAACAAAAAAGTATAAGTATGGCAGATGAAGGTGTGTTAGGGGGTATAACGAGAGGCAACAGAGATTATATGAAAAATACTCTCAATGGATAAAAAAAGAGGTGACATTAAGTTAAAAGTGACAGTATTTTTTGCAGATAAGAAACCTTAAAGCAATTTACAGAGTGGATGGTGAATATCAGAATTTTAAAAAGTCAATCCCTCTCCCAGCTGGAAACCACTGGAGCTTTACCTTACTGCTGTTACCTGTAAGTAGTTATCACATCAGAAATCTTAAAGACATGACATTTTAACAAACAAATTCCCATTTTGAAACCATAAGAAAAGTGCAGGGAAGATAAACTGACCTATTTCCATGAAAGTCGTTTTAACTGAAAACATTGCTAATATTAGAAATCTAAGGAAATCTGCCTAGCTCTACAATTTAACTGTTGTGACATGTTTAAACTGTAAGGACCCTTCAAAATATTTATTCAAATATTGTAAATATTAAATTAAGCTTTCTGCAACGTATAATGTTTTCTTTCTGCAATGTATATTTTATCCTGTAACTCAAGAACAAGGAATGGTTTTATCTTCAATTGAACATACTGTATAATGAGATCAATTAATTTATAAAGGGGTCAGGTGAACAGAAAAACAGGAAATTCCTGACCCTTCAGGACTAGAGTTGTGCACCCCTATTTTATGATATTCACTCCATCACTTTTAAAACATATTGTAAATGTGAAACGGTTTTCAACCTATAACATTTGTAATCCGAAAGGTTCTCGATTGAATCATTTGTTGAAAACGTAAATTTTCTTTGGAAACTTTAGTATCAAATAAACAAGTTACCCCCCAGATCTGAATATTCTTTTTATTACTTTACCTTTTTTAATCTATTTACTGACATTTGTAGAAGATAAAAAACTTGAACGTCTTAAAAATATACCAAATTCTTAAATGAAAGAAATTAAATTCTCTTCACAATGTGATCCTTCTGAGCCTTTCTTTAGAATGAATGCACGTTCATGTTATACTCTGACAAACCGAAGAAATTTGGAAATAAACCAACCTAGCTAATAAACCTAGCCTAGAAATAAACCAACCTAGCAACCAGCCTAGCTAATGACCACTCCAGAAACACATGGCCCTGACTTTGGTCAGCCCTGACTTGGCTCCTTCAAAAGATTTATACCACAGGAATGAAATGTTATGAGAGCAAAATCCCACAGCCTTTTAAAAATCCAGTTTTAAAGCACTGAGACACTGCAGAGATTCACAATTCTATTTTCTGTGGTACAGTGCATGAAAGCTTTATTACTTACTACTTCAGTATATTCAATCTTCCCACTAACTGCAACAGGCTACTGTATATAAATAGTTGACTGGGGTTCAGTGTTACTGCAAGCTTTCAGAAGAGATAATATCTTGTGTAAACTTGTGTAAACTTTTTTCACCTCAGGTATTTTGCTTACTTAGTACTTAGTAAAACAATTTGGTATGACAGTAAAATCAATATACAGTAGACCCATTCCCTACGAAAAGTTAGTTACCCAACAACTGAAAAAACAGTAAAATGGGACATTATATCATGTATGGATTTTCAAGGGTGACAATTTTAATTAGAAGTGTGACAATTGAAAGGTGATATTCATAACTGCCAGACTTGAGCAAACAGGTGAGCTCACAGTGAACACTTACTGTGTAGCATTCATTAAAATTATTATCCTGTATTTTGTCAAAATGGTTGAACCATACTTAAACCATACTTGACAGTCATTTAGTTAAACCATAATAAAGCCCTAAATACAGTAACATTGTCTTTTCTCTATAGACAGTAACTGGCAATTCCTTCCTGTTTTCATAACTTGGTTTGCCATTCCATGCCTTTCTCCATTCCATATGGACTCATTCAAATATCAATTTACCTACAAAGCTTATTACCAAGAATAATGACCTTATACTGTATTAGTGTCTGAAAAGCTGTAACATAAAGAAATGATAAGTTGTTCTGATAAATCCAACTATAATAAATGTATAAAGCTACAGTAGCACTGCCTATTTTAAAACTTCACTTTGGATACACAGTTGCTCATGGTGAAGTCAAGAAGTGCTTATCTAAAGTCCATCCCTTTAACAAATTACAATGTCTTTTCCAGGAACTGGAGTATTGTAGATAAAGGCATTAAAATATTTTAATCACCTTTCAACAATAGGAATTTTAAACTCTGTTCAAGACATTGACATACAGTATATCACTTTTCATTAAGTCGCTGTGAATTTTATCAGTACGTTCCATGTAGAAGATTTATGTTTTTCTTGCTAGTGCAAAATCCACATATTTTTCACTGTACAAAATAACACATTTATGAATATCAAGTATCATTAGACATTTGATAGTAAAATTACACAATATTTACATTTTGACATAACAGGAAAAGTCTACTACAACTTTAAAGAGTTAACCTGTACAAGATTTAAATACCTAAATGATTTGGCAGTCACTGATGAACTTTTTTAAGTCAGCCACAAAATACATTATTGAAATGATTCATACTGTTTCGAATGGCATACAGTACATGATTAAGTGATAAGTGATTAGAAACAACAAAACATCCCTACTTCTAAAACAAATTGTACCTTACAAACTGAGCATCTGGAGCATCTGTTATACTTACTTAAAGTACAGATGTATATTCTTGAATTCCAGTACAGATTTGAATTCCAAAACAGTTCCAAACACATGTAAGCAGTCTTACATCAGCCAGAGTTTGCCAGCCAGGAGAACTAAAATTCCAATACAATGATCCCAAGGCTACAAAGAGACATTCCTGTGGAAGCTGTTCATAACTGGTGTGAGGAGTGTTTAAGCAACAGTGTTTTTACCACAGGGTCCATTGGGTATTTTCTTTCTATATTTAAATACATGTTAAATATTTCAGATTAACACGTGTAACAGTTAAAATGTTATTCATTACACCGTACTGCAGAATTGGAGGCAAGTCAAATAGAAGCAGCCCACTGTATTCATGATTTGGGACTTAACATGAACTACTAAGATAAATTCAAGACCTTATGTCTACCTTCTTGCCAAGATATAACAAAATGGGAAAATACTGGATTATAACTTTTTCTATCTTGTTAGTCCGCAGAATGAATTTGAACAGCGATATACGGTAAGTGTTATACACTAGGTACTCACATATTATTTCCAAGCACTTCATTGAACATTGTTTTAGGTTCCCAAATTATTACACTGAATCTAGGCCATTATTACATTGATATTTTTAAAATATATCAAAATACCTTTACCTTTAGTGTATGAGTGTTCACCTCAGGTGCTTACAATCAAATTTATATCAATTGTTTATTTATAATATCCTTACTGCACTTTTATCATACTGAAAATCTATCAAGAAGCACTATTTATCTTAATAATTAAGTAAATGGAAAACTACTGTACTTAAATTCCTGTGAAATGAAAACTATAAAGAAAATGCATGTACCCATTCATATACTGTATAAGTACCTGAAAATATTTGTTGAAGAGAGGAAGTTGAGTTGAGAGGAAGTTCAGTTTTAAGTCCTTGAGAGCTTATACTGATTTGGTTACCAGAATGTGTTTATTCATTTACAACACATCTGAAAATGAATAATAAAGCCCAGTCCACTAACACTTTGATTGCTTACAATCAATTATCCTACTTAATAATACAGAACACAATTTGTTACAGTTTTGTTATAGTTATGTTTCTTACTATTTAGAGGTGTCAATCAATTTCAGACACAAACACGTATTTAAATGAATCTGTTCTGAAACTCAGTCCTCAAGACTTTTGCACAATTTCTAGAAAAAAGGCAATTAATCTTAACTGCCATCCTACTGCTGCTTTTCACATCAGTGAGCGCTCTCACTGATATACACGTAATCTCAGCCACACCATGCATGGACATCAACCCAATCTGTCAACAGCTTGTCAAAAACAGCAGCTTGAGTGAACAGCAATGAATCTTTAAAGAGGACACAAATGCAAAGAAACCACTCCTGCTTCCTTAGAGCTTTGTTAAGCCTGAGAGTTTGAGCATCTAGGCCAAATGTTTACTATGGCCACTGATGTTGTCAAGACAGCAGTTATTTTGATGGACATTTTTTTTTGTGTTAAAGTCATATTAATGAAAAATCAATAAAAACTTAAGACAAATCTTAGCTTATCTGACTAAAGAATGTTTCTTCATACGTTCTACTTTACAGCGGTCTAACTAAAAGTGCCAAAGGCAAAAAACTATATGAAGTTGGCCTGCAGCTTTTTAAAAAATTAATTCCCAATAATGGAAAGTGAGACCAATCTATTTTTTAATTAACCCTCATTAGGTCTGCAAACCAAAAAAACAACAACATTATTTTCAAATATTTAACCTAAACTCCATCTAGAGCATATTTTCAAAGCAGGTTACCCAGCTTACAGCAACAAACAAAAGAGAATTTAAGGTTATGGCAAATCCAAGGCTGAACAAAATTTTCAATGACCAGTATAATACTGAAGGTATTTAATAATGGCTGCATTGCTCTGTATATTCACCAATCTACAGTCCCTTATGTACTACATTCACAGAGCCTGTTGCTACTGTACATGGCTGTTTTGCTTGTATACAGTATGTCTTGTATACAGTATGTTGCTTTGATTTCCTCACTACATTGCAAGTTATGTTATATTATAAACGATCTCTTCCTTATTGACTTATAACCAATCTGTCACATATGTTTTGGCCTAAAAAATTTTAATTTAAAAATAAATAATTTAAAAGTTGGACATTCTGGGCAAATATTTGTGAGTACTTTGTTCACTACAAAAAAAGTCAAATCATGTAGGGACCACATAGATTAAATGCTGTTTTCAATAAATGTTTGAGAGGAGGACCACTGTAACCTTACCCATCTAGTTATAAGAATAAGGGTAAGCATTTCTCTCTCCACCCCATCACTGCCCTTGAAGAAGCTCATTCCACTAGTGGGAAGTTCAGATGGCCACATCCTTACAGCCAGGCTGCCATTCATCCAGTCAAAAAAATTAAGCCAATAATCCATCCATGTATCCATGGATTTCTAACAGCTTTATCCAATTCAGGGTCACAGAGAGCTGGAGGCTAAACTGCCAAATAAGGCAAGATATACCCTGGTCAGGACACCAGTCCATTACAGGACACATTTTAGACGCAAACACACACAGACTCACAACCAGGTCAGTTTTCCCAGAAGTCAATTAACTTACCAGTATGTCTTTAGACTGTGGGAGGAAATCAGAACACCTGGCAGAAACCCATGTAACTGAGAGAACATCAAACTCAATGCAGATAGCACTCCAGGTCTGGAACTGAACCCAGGGCAGCAGTGCTGTGAGGCACACATGTTAACCACTGCACCACCTTGCTGCCCCAAGTTAATGATCAAAAACTGTAATCATGTCTAACATCTAATCTTAATCAGTATTGTCTAAACCAGTGGTTCTCAAACTTTTTGGACCAAGTACCACCCCTAATCCAACCAAAGCATCCAAGTACCACCTACAAGTCATCATCTCATAGGAACCCCAGAAATTCTCAATGACCAACATGAGCACGCGTGCACACACACTCACACATACATATAATAAATATTATAATAATAAACTTTATTTGATATAGCGCCTTTAAAGGTGGCTTCTCAAAGTGTTTTACAGAAAAAAAACATTAACAACAACTGATAAAAAAGCACTATTTAAGTGAGAGAGGTGAGCCTGTTTAGTTGAGCAAAGCAGATGTGAATTAATTTTTCGAGCCTTGATACAATTCACAACAGAGTCTAACAGATATTAAATCGTCAGGCATTTTCTTGACGGCAAAGGTCTCGCGGTGGATGTTGTAATGCGTACATTAATTTCTGGAGCAACCTCTCTAATTCGTGCAACTACACCGTTATGTCGGCTTGTCATTGCTCTAGCACCGTCTGTACAAACTCAGACGCATTTTATCCAGTCGAGGCCATTCTCTTGGATAAATTCATTCATAAGCTGAAATATGTGCTCTCCTGTAGTTCCTGTTGGTAGTGGTTTACAGAACAGAAAATCTTCATGGGACATGCCCTCAAACTCGTATCTAACGTAAACGAGCAAATTGGCCAAACTGACTACAGACTCATCTAATTGCAGTGAAAAACATCTGCTCATCTTAACGCGATCTATCAGTGTACTTTTGATATAATCCTTCATTTCAATAATTCTATGAATGACTGTGTCTTTCAGGGGGAGGGGGGCAGCAGGTCGAGCTGTTTAGCAGCTTTTTCTCTACACATAATACATGTCAGCTCTTTTGCCAACGGTAAATAAGGTTCTTCAAAAATAGTGTAGTTTACCTGGTTTAGCAATACGCAAGCTTGCATTTTTCCGTGTTTCCGTTTTTATTTCTGTATTTATTTAAAGTTTTTATTTCATGCGCATGGGAGCGAAACACAGAGACGCTCAGTGTATTTTTCTCAAATTAGAAAAGTTCTTAAATATTTTTCTGTTATCACGCTTTCGTGTGCTCACAAGATTACCTGCATTTGTAGCACGTATTTCTATGCATTCCTGTGTTTAGAACGTTGGCATAGTTCCAAAACCCCGCACATTCTCCTTTCTCCCTATTTGCTGGAGATACAGTAGCTTTTTTTAAATACAATTGGTCATTTGCATCCGTAGCACACATTCCCTATAGAGTGGTATAGAATTATAGAGTATCTCTTGTGTCCACTGAAGTATTAGCGTGCACTGTATCGTAGTACGTAGGCTGCGTATTCGACACGTATTAAAATACAAAACATGAAAACCCGTCCTGATTTTTCAGCGCACACGACACAGTTCCAGGGTCATTTGGCGTACCACTTGGCGGCACTCCACGTACCACTGCCGGTACGCGTACCACAGTTTGAGAACCACTGGTCTAAACTACTAAAGTTCTTGTAACACTTAGGTAGCAAATGTCTTAAACCCTGTGAGAGAATCAATATTACAGTGTAGCGGCGAGGCTTAATAATAAGAAAGAATTAAGTGTTCTGAGCTTTCCCAAATTAGGCCTCATCTCTGTTCATCTCTGTGGTGCAGCCACAGAGAAACTATTCATGCAGGCTGATTTAAGATGTTTTCTTTTGATAAGAAACAAGCTCCCAAAGGGGGATGCACTTAGCTAAGCCTGGCTATCTTGATCAATGGTCATCCATTGGTGCCTATCTGTCTAGGGAGTGCCAGTTGGACATCTGGACTGCATTCCTAAGTGTCAGGAGTAAGTGACTCATATCTCACCTTGATCAACCAATCAGGGACTGGTAGGGCCGAGTAACCCACGTGGGACTCTGATGCCCATGGAACTTTCAGCCAATCAATGAGCTGAAGTTCCTCCAGGTAAAAACAGGCAACACAGAGAGCCTGTGAGATTCTGTGAGATTCAGTAAGATTCAGGAGAGGATTCTGTGGACTGTTCTAAAGGGAATTCAAAGGAGAATTCCAGGGCAGGACGGCCCAGGAGCAGAAGGCTCCCAACGGCAGGACATTCTCGCAGCGCGCCTCCTGACCATCCTGAGACTCAGCCCGGACAACCACGGAACGGGCAGTGTGTCCAAGTGCCAGAACTTTCCTTTGTTCTAAGAGTCTAGAGCGGAGGTTGCCAGAGAGTAACTAGCAGCAGGCCTCGTGAACAGGTCGAAACTGTGGACAGCTGAATCACTATTCAGAACTAGATCTTCATCAGGAACGAACCGGTCCTCTTCCTGACTTGCTGGGACCTACAGTCATCTTTTCTCCTGTGCACAAACTTTGCTAGTTAAAGCCAACAGTGAGCATCAAGCCGCACAGCACAGCCTGGCACGGAGCCAGAGAGCACGGATTGGACAGCAACAGCCTACAACTGTTTCTTTGTGCCCGCAGGAGATCTAAATCCCCAGAGATTGGATGAGTATTCAACTTCAATGCATTACAGCTCGAGAATTCAATTGTTATCCCAACCAGTTGATATCAATTTAATTCCTAAAAGTTATGAACTTGTTTTGAGTATCTAATGTAGAAGTTATAACCAAGTTCATTTATGAAATGGTCTTTATGAATGATATACTGAACGTATGTCCTCTTGATATGTGTAACTCTTTGTAACTGACCGAATATACCTTTTGTATTCTGATAACTCTCTCGATAAGATCTGTTAGGTTTACATGCATATTCTATGCATTAATAAATGTATCCTCGTGTATTAGTACCTGTGTGTGTGCGTTGTTTGAGTTATGTCGCATGGTTGGATTCTCATCAAAAGAATCAACTTTGTGATTTACTGCTACAATTAATAATTGTCTCAGTAAATGCCCAAACCCTATAGAACTGGTGCCTTCAGAGAGCCACTACAGATACATTTTGACTATGATTACATATTTGGCGTCCCTGAGCCGGTTTTCATACAACAGTACACTTCACAAAAACTGAAGACAATTATTTTCATTTGCATTTGTACTTATAATGTCATGTGATTTTTGTAAAGCTCAATTTTCCAATGATATTTGTGTTTATGATATTCCGTTAGCACTTTGTCTGCAGCACCATGTAATAGAGGTTCTTATGTATATACTGTAGGCCTTCTGTGTATATACAATATATACTGCATATTTTCTCTCTGAAAATATCAAAATCATATTTACCGTATAACAAATGCTATAATGCTATAACCACCTTGAGCAATAATGATCTTTGGTCAATAGGGGCACATGGTTTCTCAGTTGCTTCTTAAATGGGAAATTAAAGTTTTTGAATTATTGTCTTAGCTTATTAAAAAGTACTGCATGTTGACGTTTTTATAAAAATGGTTGAGATTTTTTGCATACAGCCAACAGATATGTGATTATTCAATTATATTCCTTTTTCAATATCTGGCTAGCCTTGAGCAACAGGAAATTAAGTATCTACAGAGAAGAAGATGACCAATTAAGTTCTGCATTTGACTATTCATTTTTATTATAGGCATAGATGATTCATTTTGGGGGGTTTGTGCAAAGTGAAAGTGCATACAAATTGCTTTTATTAGTCCTTATGGTTTCAAAACTCAGGAACTGTTAATTACACTAAATACATAAACACTTCCCTAAAACTGATTTAAATAGCCTGAATACCATAAAAATACAATCTGCACTTATTTTGGGTGATTTAGTACTTAAATTACTTTATAAATTGCACAGATAGCTCCAGCTCAGCTAAAATAATCCAATGACATTATTCACTTAATTCTCCCAAAGTGATAAAAGTTAGGAAATATGACAGTCACTAAATAATCACTAAACTAAGTAAGATTCAGAAATTAAAGCCAAATGAATGATTTTTGATCAAAATAATTATCTTTAATAATTATCATTATCGGCTAGAATATAGATATCAGTGGGTGTCATTAAGTATGGTTATCAACCTCTCTTGCAACTTTCCATCCCTAAAAACAGGGAGAAAAGTGAAATGTATCAAATACCCATAACAGCCTTGGATCTTATCTACACCTAGACATAGAAACCTGCTATGCAAGCAATCATCACTGTGTATCTCACATTTTAATTTAATAAAAATGGCACCTGTTATCTTTCCATAGCCCCTAATATACTGATGTCCCTGGCACACACCATAAGCTTTTCAGACTTCTAATTACAGCTTTGATTCTTATATGGATTGAGGTCTACAAGTTAAAGTCATTTGTAAAATGAAGAGTAATTTTGAACCTGAATGAAAGGAATATCTCAAGTGCATAAAGGACACAGTACTTTAACGTTCCTGAAGTTTAAATGTGCATAACTCTGGGAGGATAAAGTATACAGTTGTCTAAGTTTGAACTTCATCTTTGTTTTGATTCAAAGAACCAGAGGAATGGTTTCCCCAATAGACAGCTAATTCATTTTTAGTCTTTGACAGTACTGTACATAAAAAAATGTATTCTAATTTGCATGGGTGAGTGGCCTGGTGGTGCAGCAGTTAACATTACTGCCTCTGGGATGCTGCTTCATTACTGCTGGGACTGTGGATTCAATTCCTGATGTGCTAGCTGCATGGAGTTTGTATGTTCTCCCCCAGTTTGCATGGGTTTCCTCCAGGTGGTCCTTTTTCCTCCCACAGTTTAAAAGTAGGCTGGTAAGTTAGATGGCCTGTATAAAAGATTGTACCTGATGCGTGTCCCCTGCAATTGACCAGCATTCCATTAAGAGTACATCCCACATTGTGCCACATGCTTCATAGGATAGACTCCAAGCCACCATGATCCTGAACTGGATAAGTGTTTATTGAAACCAATGTGATTTGCTCACCCCCCCCTCCAGATTTAAAAGAAAAATGGGTAAAACCCACTGCCAGATGCATTTTTATTAACATGTTTTGACAGATGAACAACATTTATTCAACAATTTCCCCCAAAGTGCCACATGTCACCTTATTTTTGCAGCATTAACATCTCATTTTTAAAATAGAGTTGGGGAGGGCAATTTTGGCTAACCTCACAACATAAAACATAGATGTAAGAGTGCGACAAGACCATGGTTCTTGGTTATTTGAAAGTCCTTGAATCCCCGTGCAAAAACCACACTGCAAGTACGGCACTTTAACTTCCACATTTTAAATGGCTTGTCTTTCTCTTTTGGACCTCACCTAGTTCTTTTACCATATTCCCTCATCTCAGGGAAGACTGCAAAGTGTTCTTCCTTCTTCATTGCTATTTTTTCCCCAACTCTAATGAACTCAGTGAGAAGATCTTGTCCAGTAATTAATGTCACATGCTCATTATATTTTATTGGATCCTTTCCACACACTATCACTCAATACCTGGCACTTAAGTTTTCAAACCAATTAACTTAATCATTCAAATCCTCACTCATCAGTTTAGCAACCTGGCACTTGTTTATGCAATTAGACTCACTGTGTTGCCCAATAACAACCTTCACTAAACTCTTTGCAATTTATATCATTGCTCCTTCACCAAGCACTACTTTTAACTTCTCACCACTATCCCAGCTGATCCTATTTGGTAAGAAATATCCTTCCAACAACCAATTGCATCTCTGACACAGCAGAGGTCTTTCTTCTCTTATACACTCAACTTCCCATTTTGCTGCCAATAACTCTAGGAGCATTCAGGAATCAGCCTGTTCTATAGATTCCTTTGTTGCGTGAAGGTATACTGGCTCTAGTCAGGTCTGGTTCAGTTACCAACTGTTCCTCAGCAGCTCAGTTTGACCCTATTGACGGCTTTACTGTCCAGCACCTGGGATACCCCTCAGGACAGCCTCAGCTGTATTTCTATCACATCTGTCACCAGGTTCCACAGGCTTTGACCAGTTCAGTTCAGTTCAGTTCAGTTCAGTTCAGTTCAGTTCAGTTCAGTTCAGTTCAGTTCAGTTCAGTTCAGTTCAGTTCAGTTCAGTTCAGTTCAGTTCAGTTCAGTTCAGTTCAGTTCAGTTCAGTTCAGTTCAGTTCAGTTCAGTTCAGTTCAGTTCAAATAAGCACTCACCTCTGCAGCTTACACTACCTCTTTTAAAGCTGGAGCTATAACTGTTCTTATAAGCCTCCTATTTAGCAAGAGGTGTGGCTAATTCCACAAAGAACCTGATAGCCTGATAGCTTCTTTCTCTTACATGGTATTTGAATCCTGATTGCCCACTAATCAGACCAGCTGGATCTCAGGGTTTTTCCAATTAACACGTGGCTCTCTCTCAAAGCCACCTCGGACTACCTCACACCCAACATCCAAGGAATGCCCTTGTGGTGAGCATAAATGGTGTAGTGCTGCCTTAACTTTGATCAAGTAGTACCAGAATCAGCAAAATGTGCTGAAATGTCTCTTCTGGTTTGTGACCTTTTCTACTTTCATACAATCATATGTGTATTGATGCTGATCAATCATTCTGGTTGCTGCAGAGTTTAGCAGGGAAGAGCAGTAACAAGACTCAGAGTGTATAATAAGCCCATTGAAGTTCTCAAGAGAATTCAGATTCTATGTGAGCATAACAAGATGAATGATCTTTGAGCTGTATGGAATCTTTGATGGGAGTTCAATTTTGGGGGCCTGACTGCAAGTGCTACATTTTTAACATTTCTCAAAAATGCAGTAGGATACTGCCTAACCCTGCTAATTGGGACCTTCTAACCATTTTGTATGCTCATCAAAAAGTTTGACTTTTTCGAAATGTGAATTTAATCAAATAGCCAAACAAAATGCAAAATAATAATATGAAAATACTTTTTTTCTGATTCAGTGGGTGTAGAAAGTATTGACCCCCTCCCCCCATTGGATCTCAACTACATTTTGCTGTGTTACAACCTTAAATTGCAACACTTCTGAACAGGATTTTTTTGTACAATAAAAAAAACATACTTAACATTTTGATGGGACATAATCATGTTTATTGTAAAAAATAGAAAAACTAAACAATATCAGCTTGGACAATTATTTCACCCCCTGAGATGTAAAGCATTTAATATTTACTTAAGAACTTCCAGCTTCTTTTTAAACAAATCAAGGGTTGCTTTGGCTTTGTATTTGGGGCCATTGTCCTCATGTTGAAATAGGAATCTCCGTCCCAGTTTCAGATCTTTCGCAGACTGCTCCAGGTTTTACTCCAGGATCTACTTATATTTTCCTCCATCCATTCTGCCTTCAATTTTGACAAGCATGCCAGTCCAAGCCAATGAAAAGAAACCCTACAACATTATGCTACCACCACCATGCTTCAGTGTGGGATAATGGTTTGTGAGTGATAAGCAGTGCTTTTCTTTTGCCAGACATAAAGCTTAGCACAAAGGCCAAATAATTCAATTTATATCCGATCAGACCACAACATTTTTTCCACATTGTTTCAGAGGCTCCTACATGCATTTGTGCATACTCCAGATGGGACTTCTTTTTAAATTATGGCTTCCTCCTTGCCACTCTACCATTCAGCTCAGGTTTTCTGAGTACCTAAACTATTGTTGACTCACTCATATCTTCTCCCATCTTATGAGACATTGTAGGCTCTCAAGGGTTGTTTTTTCAGTGTCTTGACTGCTTCTCTGACCAATGCTCTTCTTTGAAGGCTGCTAAGGTTTTGGGGAATGACCTGCACATTGAAGGATCTGAGTAGTTTTATGCGTCATCTACCTCCTGAAAATTGATTTAACACTGCCACATGGAATACTCAGTGCCTTTGAAATCTTTGTATATTCCACACCTGACTTGTGTCTGTCCAGAACAATTTCCTAAGGTGGGAACCCACATCAACAGGCATATTTAACCTTATAAAAACAGATATGTTCAATCTGAATGGTTAACGACTTTCATCACACAAAGATGATTGAGGAGACAAATTGTAACCTATGCAGATGACATAATCCAGGGATGAGTGAGGAAAACACGGGGAAAGAAAGCATGGAGGAGTCGGGAATTAATACAGGGGGCATGTCCATGGTGCGCTGGTGTTCGGGGGAGGTGTGGGTGAGGCAAAAAATCCAGAGCTGAGTCCAAAAGGGGTATCCAAGATGTAGCAAAAGTCCAAAGCCAGGCAATTCATCCAAGACAGACGAGATTGAGATTGGAACGGGAACGAGAACGGGAACCATTGCAGAGCCCAGAAGAGAGTGAGCACCTGGCCTTTATAGGATGAGGGGCAGGAACCGGAGGCAGGTGCAGGGAATGAGCACTAAACAAGGAAGGGCTGGAGCGTCCTTAAGAGGAGGGCTTTATGATCGTGACACAAATGTTTGAGACAGAGCTATTAAAGAGTATTAATGTTAAGAGGTTTATACTTTTCCATGAAGACTTTTAGGGTATTTATTTTGTTTGGTCTGATGTTGTATGGATCAAAATGGAAAAAAGAAATGTGTAAGCCTATTGAGTTTTGCGGTTATAACACAACAAAATTAAGCAGAATACAATGGGGATTAATACTTTCTACAATCACTGTATATTGCTTAAAGCAAAACAAACAAAGCAGAGCACCCCAAAAGTTTTACCTCCAATACGATGAGTGAGAAGCAGTGTCATCTACAAGATGGAAACCTTTGCATGGATGATAGCAAACGTGGGTGAAATTTGCTACATTAATAATAATAATAATGATGATAATAATAATAAACTTTATTTTATATAGCGCCTTTAAAGCTGGCTTCTCAAAGCGCTTTACAGGATGACAATAACAATAAATAAGAAGACTACAACAATAATTAAAAAGATTTCACAAGATAGGACACAATTATAATTACAACAATAACAATAGAGGAGACCGTGGAAGGTGGTATTAAGAAGAGCAGAGGGGTGAAGAGTGGAACCAGTTAAGTAAAGGCTTTTCTGAAGAAGAAGGTTTTGAGTCTAGATTTGAAGGAGCTTAGAGAAGGTGACTCTCTAATATCCTTGGGCAAAGAGTTCCAGAGCTTGGGGGCATAGCAGGAGAAGGCCCTGTCACCCATACAATGTAGACGGGCTTGGGGGACAGTAAGGAGGGCAGAATTTGAAGAGCGGAGGTTCCAAGGTGGGGAGCAGGGCGATAAAAGTTCAGACAGGTATTGAGGTGCCAAGCCATGTAAAGCCTTATAGGTGAGCATGATGATTTTAAAGTCAACGCGGAATTTGACCGGAAGCCAGTGCAAGGACTCCAGGATAGGAGTAATGTGAACACTTGCACTAGACCTGGTCAGGATTCTGGCTGCAGAATTTTGGACATACTGCAGCTTGTTCAGAGTAGATTTAGATACCCCAGGGAGTAGAGCATTGCAGTAGTCAATTCTAGAGAATACAAATATGTTGATCAGCTTTTCAGCCACAGTTAATGATAGAAGGTGAAAAAAAAGATGTTTTGACAGTATGCTGTACATGTGGGTCGAATGTTAAGCCAGAATCGAATATAACCCCAAGGTTTTTCAATTTTGATTGAAGCTCAAGTACAGAGCCATCTACAGACAGTGTTACAGGACTGGCTTTACAAAGTTGATGGGGGATACCAATAAGCATGACTTCAGTCTTGTCACAGATGTTTTGAGTCATCCAAATTTTTATGTCAGAGATGCAATTAGATAGAATAGAGACAGCCACATCAGTGTCGGGTTTGGTATGGATGTATATTTGAGTATCGTCAGCGTAAAAATGAAAGCTGAGGCCATGTGATCTTAAAAGCTGACCAAGTGGAAACATGTAAATGCTGAAGAGCAAGGGGCCCAGTATTGAGCCCTGGGGGACACCAGACTTGACAAGACCAATTTCAGACCTGTAACCATTGAGAGAGACAAAGTGACAGCGATCAGTGAGGCAAGACTTAAACCATTTGAGGGCAGTGTCAGAGACTCCAAACACAGTCTCGAGACGAGAAAGTAAGATGCTATGGTCAACAGTGTCAAAGGCAGCACTGAGATCAAGAAGGATGAGTATGGAAAGAGAACCAGAATCAGAAGCTATTAGGAGATCGTTGGTGACTTTGACTAGGGCGGTTTCTGTCCTGTGAAGTTGACGGAAGCCAGATTGGAGGGGTTCGAAAAGGTTGTTTGTCATGAGGTGGTTATGTAACTGAAGTGTGACAGCACGTTCTAGAATTTTAAAGAGAAAGGGTAAGTTGGAGATGGGGCGAAAGTTGTTAAGATTGTCGAGAGCCATGTTAGGCTTCTTTGGCACGGGGGTAATGGCTGCAGTTTTGAGGACCGTTGGTACAATGCCGGTGCTCAAGGATTCATGTATTATATTGAGGACAATGGGACAGAGAGAAGAGAAACAGGACTGGAATAAAGTGGTGGGAATGGGATCTAAAATAGATGTGGTGGGTTTCATGCGCGTAACTAGTTTGTTTAGGGATGCTGAGTCAAGAAGAGAGAAGCTGGAGAGACGGGAACCAGAGAAGTTGGATGAGGAGGGAGGAGGTATGGAAATTATATCCGTAGTGGAGAGAATGTGATGCCGGATGTTGTCAATCTTAGAACTAAAGAAATCTAAAATGTGTTGCAAAGTTGTGATGAGGCAGGTAATGTGGTACGGCAGTTTGGGTTGAGCAGTCTGTTGATGGTGGAGAAAAGATGTCTGGGATTGTTTTGGTGATTTTCAATGATGTAAGAGAAGTAGGTGGATCTAGCAGACTCTATAGTGACCTTATAATCAGATAAGTAATCTCTCCAGGCCTGATAATGTACATTTAGGCTGGAAAGGCGCCACCTACGCTCAAGTTTGCGAGAGGCTGCCTTCATGAATCGCAGATGGTCATTGTACCAGGGGGCAGGGCGAGAGAAGGAGATGGTTCGAGTTTTTAAAGGAGCAAAGGTGTCGAGGGTAGATAAAAGAACATTGTCAAGTAACTGTATTTTGTCCTCTAGAGGGTCAGAGGAAGAGAAACAGGATAAGGAGGACAGAACAGAATTTGCAAACCTTGGGTGATCAATTGATCGCCAGTTGCGGAAATTTACAAAGCGTGAGGGGGAAGTGTCAGAAACAGGTAATTCCAGATTGAAGAGAATGGCTAAGTGGTCAGAGAGGCCTAGATCAAGGGGAGAGCAGTGGGAGACAAAGGAGTCATTTACAATAATTAGATCTAAGGTGTGTCCTTTGTTATGTGTAGGGGTACAAACAAACTGAGTAAGGTCAAAGCATCCCAAAAGAGAAAGGAAGTCTTTAGCCAGACTGGAAGAGGTGGAATCAATGTGTATATTAAAGTCCCCAAGAATAAGGATCCTTTTAAATTTAAGGGATACGAATGAGAGAAAATCAGCAAACTTACCTAAGAAGACTCCACTGGGGTTGGGTGGTCTGTAAACTGTGGCAATAATAGTAGATTGGGGGATAGAAACATTAACCCTTGTGTAACCTGTTTTCAATGTGGTGTCTAGACCTAAGTAATTAAATTTTAATAACTTTAAAACTGACATGGTCCTTTGACCACACTCTCATACTTAAACTTGTTGTACCTTACAATACTTTTGACTAGCAGTGGAATTCACCTCGATCCCGTTTGGCTCCTTCCCATCTTTACCAGCAAGCCAACATGGAAATGACTGAGGCTGCTACTCCTTAAGAGATTTCTCTGCTCTCATAATGTTTAATCATACAGTATGTGTCTAGGAGTCCCCCTACTTCCAGACAGCTCACTCCTAATCTTGGAAGTCTTCAACCTTCTGTTACCAACCACTCTCAGCCTGTTGTCTCCCCTGAGGCTAAGTTTCCCCTGAAGCTCCACTGGCTGTCTCACTCACCCTGATTGAACCATTTTCTAAAACAGCTTCTTGCTTGGTCTGTAGCATTGTTCTATCCCTTCTGTGACTGTGCTGCAACCTGCCTCTTCTGGGGTTGCAGCACTTACCCTGAGATCCAGTCTCTCACTGTCCCAGTGACAGTGAGGGTCACCTCACTGACAGCTGAAACACCTCTCAGAGAGGGTCTCACTCCCCTGAGTTGATCCGGACTATTCACTCACTAAATCTTTATATAGGACCCTGGCTTTACCTATTTGTGATCAGTTCTCTAATAATCTGTATCAGAGTGACTCTGATGACTCAACCCCTCAACTAACACTCTATCCACATTAGATCCAGTTATGGTGTTACACTGTAGTATATGTGCTGATTATATCACCATCATTTTTTAACTTTTGGTGAGCAAAAAGAACATTTGTTTTCTGCTTTCCTTACTAAAGTCCATAGTACATGTGTTTTTTTTTTACTTTTTCCAATTTATAGATTTAGTTTAAAGATAAAAAACAGTGCAGGGTACATAAATAATATAATAAATCCTCTTAGTAATGTGGAGATGATTGGGCACATGGTTTATTACAGTCTATGTATAAAACACAGCACCTTAGCTGTGCATTATAACTAATTTTTAGAGATACAATTTATGAAAGATTGTATTATTATTAAGAAGTGCCATTTTTAGTACACAGGCTATGTCATAAAACATTTTAATTGCAAGTTAATATACATATTTCAACAACTATTTGCCTTCGAGGTTTGCACTGTCAACTATTTCTATTTGTTGAGTGTCAATTAACCATAAATTGTCATCATCTATGAGCTTGTTCAAAATGCCCTGCCCTATTTATTTCCAATCCAAACAGAATTTGCTATTCATCCTCTTAGACCACCTGCTGCTTTTGTCAATCCTCAGGAGAAGGTTATATCTGAGCAGCCGGCTCTTTTATTTGGATCTGCATATCCCTTCCCTTAATGTGTAAAGCTCTTTGAAATCTACTGATTTGGCTCTCATGTTTAATGCACTATGACAATGGGATACAATCGGGTCATGAGGAATGTGTTTGACTTTTTGCTTCTCGCTCTCTTTTTTAGCTTTTACATTTTTATTTAAAAATCGTTTTCCTTAAATGTAGGTAGAAAACCAATTTGGAAATACACTCAATGGCCAAAATCTAAAGAACCTGTGAAGCTAGCCAGCCATGTTGTTAAAAGCCAATATCCTCGATGATTATCGAGAAATCACTAAATACGATCCATGTATTAATTAATTAATTCTCCATGTTTGTAACTTTTCTTCTGTTCTTGTGTTCATAGTATTATAGCAAGAAAATGTACTTCATTGTATTTTTTAAGTATTAAAAATGGTTAAAAGTTTTTTTTTTCTCTTTTGGAGAGGCTATGCAGGACTGCAACCAAATTTTCAACGAAATAAAAAAAACACAAAAATGACAAGCTAGACACCATTAAATACAGAAGCAGGACAATTTTTGAGGACTTCCACAAATGTAAATACTGTATGGTACATAAATCTACACTTTACTTCAGCAAGCAAGATCTTATACACCAGAAGGACAATGTGCTATTTTATATAAAGCATATCTGGGCAATGCTCTTAAGCCTTCAAAACACCCGATCTGTGAATGTTCCCAAAATCATGCTACATACTGTATGATAAGGCCTAGAATTAAATAATGATTGCCACAGATAGCAGGTTATGCCTCTTGGTGCCTTGCAAAGACTTACCTGCCATCGTCAAACATGTCTGGTTAAAAATCATATGGATTGTGAGAAAAATTCAATCTAATCACTGACAGATCTTGCTTCTCACATACGGTATAAAACTCTCAGCATTACAGAAATAATGGATTAGACAATTTTTTCTAATCCATTATAAGTGCTGCAGATAAAAACAAAAAAAGGCAAAACAGAACTGTCAAGTGCCACAAGAAGAGAATGTCATCCCATCTGTTGTTTCACTTTCACGTTCTCATCATTTCCTCTTCACTATAAAAACATTTTGTAAAACTCAAATTTTAATTAAATGGGATAAAAACTGCCAAGAACAAGGTATGTGAAGCTTTATTTTACCTAAACATTTATATTCATGTTGTCATTTTTTCAGATGTCCAAAACATCATAATTAGCAATATTATTGCATTGAGGAATCTCCTTTACACCTTTTTTGTTTGCCTAAGGCTATTATTTTAACAATCTAAAAAAATATGCGTCAGGTGTGTACATGTGTATTGTCTTCAGTTTTTCATTTTGACATCTGTAAAAACACTTGAAAAACTTTATTTTAGAAAACATAGATACAAAAATATTTATACAGAAAAGTAGCCTATAGCTGATTGCTATTTTAATCTAAGACTTCACTTTCTACATGCAATGCAGTCTTAACCAGTCCCAGATCCCTGTTGGTGCCCAAGTCATTTGATGCTTTGAGTGCTCTGCACTAATGATTTGCTTTGCAATGTGCTTACTACTTGCATTTCTGATACTGCCACGCAGCTTCCACTGTTTAAAGGATGCACTGAATTAACCCAAATAGACTAAGGTAATGATCCATGAACATTAGTCTTGAAAAGAGTAGATATCCATGGGTTTACTCTAGGTCCTGAAAGATTGTGTTAAATTGTTAAAGTGGAATCTCTAGTGGAAAACAAAAGTGATGACAAACTCTGTTAGATTCTGTTTCTCAAAATTCAATTAAGTTTTGTCTCTTGAGTAAAGTGGTTGTAAAATATGTATTTGAACTACACATGAACTATTTTGACTACTGCTGTAATGCAATGACATGATATAAATCAATCTGTTCTCAGTCTGAGACACAGAACCTTAAAAGCAGGTAGAAATCCTCACCAATTTGGTTGATTTAATTGGTACATCACAGGAATGTTAGTTTGTTTTGCCACTAAAGAATAACAGAGGAGAGACCCACAATGTGGCTACAGAGATAAAGCTAAATCTATCACAGCCAAGCAAATATAATGGGAAAAGACAGTTTAAGGGTTTAGAATAATCACACATGTCAAGAGTTATTTTTCACAGCATGAGGACAGAAGTTAGCAGAAAATATAAAGTTGACTAAGTGCTGTGGTCCTAATGCAACACTGAGGGTGCTTCTGATGGATGGTGTTTGGCATCACCCTGAACAAGTAACTGGGGCTGACACTTTGCCATGCAACGCTAAACAAGAGGAAGAAAGACACATTGATGGACAATGGGAAACAAAAGCAATGGGGTAGTGAGGTAAAAAAAGATTACTTCCTTAGAATGTTAGTAACAAAATAAAATGCTGCAACACACAGGTCACCACTGGCTTTGCATACAGAAAACATCAATGACGAGGAACAACATTTCATAAAATAACATAAGTAAGAAGATGTTTGTTATTTGCATCTATTTATATAAAAGAAGCATTTAGCTGTTTGCGGAATTAGAAGAAAAATAGCCGGAAGCATTTTTAGTTAGGCTTTATGCTGGCCAGAGCATCTCATCAGGAGATCAGCTCATTGGAAAATCCATTAAATACAATCCATACAATCCCTTAATCATGCAGCTGACCAGATAGCTATTTGGCTTGTTCTGTATTTAAAAAAAGTACTTTCTGGACAGATAGGAAAAGACCAAATGCAATTCTATTTGTTTTATGCACAATTTATTTTGGTTCTGTTATTTTTGTACTTCGCCCAACATAAACCATACAGTCATAAATATTTCTCCTTGAAAAACTAGATACACTATCACTTTTAAAACCATTATTTCAAAATATCAGTAACAGGTTTATACATAAAGTAACGAAAGATCGAGAAATACTTAAGGAGGAGTGCTTCATCTAAAGCTCAAGGACACTAATGTAAACAGGCATTAAAGCACTGCCTGGAACAAGGGACATGAAGTTAGTTTAAATCCTTAGCCGTTTGCTTTTGTAGATGAATCTATTAATATGAAACTAGCAATTTTCAAGCAGGATCCTGTGGGAGCCCTCTCAATTATTTCCAAGCAAGCTTGCACTGTATACAGTTTTGACATTATGTTCACAGTTAATGTGATGTTAATACATCTATGGAAAGAGCTTCCATTCCAAATAGGTTATGTGTACTAACCCTGAAATTAAAATATATCCAGCCAGGTGATTATTGCTTTGGTCTATTAGATCTTGTGGAGAACAATTTGAGATGATGCATTCTTTTCTTTTTTCCTGAGACATTCATGTGTTTTTGTTTCTGCTTCAGAGCATGCCTAATGCTAATCTGCAATATAACAATAAATATTGCCTACACACACTCATACACCATCCATGCACTCAAAAATGCTTGCAGTTGCTTTACTTTGCTTGAAAATAAGATGACGGTTAGCCATCTCAACACAATTTAAGACACTAATATAATGCACGGAGCCACACAAAACAGGATCTAAATTAATTACTTCCCAGCTTACAAAACTATACATTTGTCTGTATCTTCCAGAGGACAAAATGTGCCAAATATCTTTAGCTCTATCAATCAGGAAAAATAATGAATGGATTGAAGTGTTTACCAATGATGTAGTAGTATTAAGTGGGTAAAAGACACATGATACACTCACATGTCCATTTAAGAGTCCATTTTACAATCATGCCAATGTGTATGAGAGAAGGGTACAAAATTATAAGAGGAAATGTGCATCCAGGAGTAAGCTTTCATTTCTAATGTCTTTTCTTAGTTTTTGATGGACAATTAGAGTCTACAATAACAATAAAAATCCAGCTTTGGCACCTAAGGCTGCTTTGTATTTTATTCAATACCATACAATAATGAACCAGATTTAAGCCATTCAGAATTTGTGCAGTAATGTGTTAAAATTAGCGTAACAAAAATTATTGGCACATTGGAGATTCCACTAAAGAGTCTTAAATATCGCATGAACAAAATAAAGTGCAATTCCTATTGGCTGTATCCCTGCATAAACAGTTATTTGAAGTGTTTTACTAGGTCATTGCAGTACAAATGGAAATCCATTCATTCATAACAAAGTAGCAGAAGTAAACAGGGCATATGCTTTAAGAATATTATCAAGTTAGCATTTTATAGCAGTAACACCAATATTTTCTTTCCTTCTGAAATAAAAAGAAACCCAATAAATACAGAAAAAGAACAATCTCCTTCAGATACTATTTGTAGACACAATGCCAATCATCTTTTTTTTTTGCTGAATGCAGCACCACAACAATGCATCTGATGTGTAAGCAGATTGTTGTGCAATATTCATGCACTGCAGAGGAACAGATCCATTCTACAAAGTCTTTCAGAGGCCAGAATCCAAAAATAATCCACCAATTTAAACGGGTCTGTATCCTTTTTAATGTATATTTTTAACCTTATATCCACTTTCTTTAATTTCTCTTTTTTGACAAAACATCCTTTAATTCATCATGTTCTGTAGTTTATAAGGAATGTTCAAAGTATAATCTTAATTTTCAAAAGTAAAATTGAAGTTGGGAATTTGAAACAGAAAAGGAGAAATTGTTTAAATATACCTAACTGTTGCATGTATTTATTGATTGGTTTATATCTACTATAAAAATCCATTCAACCCTACAGTAGTTCAGTTCTATGAATTAATGGTCTGACACAGAAACTTAATTGCAATGAATGGTTTCGCACCTACAGTATAATAATTTACTTGGTAATAGACAAATTGTGAACACTGAAAGATAAAATCTCAGTGAATCATACTTTTGGAGAGGAAAACTGATTATTTTGGGACTGAAATTATGTACCAAATAATAATGAAGATGAAGAAGAAAAAATATTTAATACAAATATTTATTTTAATAAAAATATTCAAGTTATTTAAAAAATATTAGAAATATGTTTGTATAATGCTTGACTTAAAGTTGGATGTCATTTGTCGTTAAATGTGATATTTCAACATATTATTTGAAATGTGTCCTACAGTACGTAATTAATAATTACAGATGCAAGAACTCAGCTCGGATGGAGAACTCCTTTGATATTCGTTGCACAGAATGTAATGATTTCCATGGATTTTGCTAGAAATAATTCTATTTCTAAGGATCAGGACTACTTTTCTGACAACAGGGCTATTCATCTGTCCTAAGAGGGCAATGAATGATTTGAAGCCACAGTGGGACCTTTAAAGACCTCTACAGATTATAATAATAATTGGATCTCAATCTACAAAATGGCCTTTAGGGGCACACTTAAATCAAATCTTGAGACAATGTAATCTTAGATAAAAATTATGACAAGATAGAAAACATTCTGTTATTTTGCTAATAATGGATAGATGTCATGTTGCTAAAGGTTTTCTAATGTTTATGTGTTTGGCCTATGCCCAACAGCAATCAATACAATTTCACTTCTGGATTATAGGGCCACCTCCTTCACTCCTCCTGATGTAGTCTCTTTGTTTTTGCCTCTCTTTTGACCAATGAATCAACTTTTGCATTAAATATGCATTGAAGTCAAATTAATAAATGGTGTTTTTGAAAACTAGATCTCCTTATGTTTTTTTTTGATGCCATGAACTTGTCTGTAAAAATTGACATTTAGATATACAGTACTGCAAATCAGGATCTTTTCTTGATTTTACGTAAAAAAGGGTTCTTTCCGTTCCTCTGGTAGTTGAGTGTTAAAATTGTAATTCATAAGCCTGCTCTTAGACTACTTTTCAGAACGTTCAGATTTCACCTTGTGCATTATGAGTGTTTTTGAGAAATGGTCTATGTTAAATGAAAAGTCTTCAAGGCAGAGGTGATTATTTTACAAAAAAATTTACATAACAGACCATCATTTTACATGGTGACACTTTTAAAATGACTGGGAGACATAAAATATCGTTTTAATAAAATGTGGTCTCTGAGGTCCAAATAATATCAGTGTCCTCAAGCTTACAGTAATGGAATATAATGTGCTACCTCTTTGTCAGATTAACAGATCCACCTACCTGTCAAGAAATCCTTTACTCTTTGAAAGTATACTTGTACAGTATAACTACAGTAAGAACATGTTGATGGAGGGTTTTTTTTCCATGTAATAATGCAAATACCATAGATTAACAACCAAATCATCTATAAAGGATTTGCAACTGTTATTCATTACCATTTAGTGGTATGATATTGCACCCTACAGTCATGCCTATGGAATAGATAATCTTGCAAATATGAGAACTTTGATAGAAAGTCACAATGACATGATGATATATTAATTGACAGGCTGCAGACAACATTCAGCAGTTTTATCAGCATGAGGAATGCAATAAATAATTTTTGTAATTCTCATCATCCCTAAACACCTCAATGTGGTCTATAATAAACACTTATAAATATTTCAGTTACAAAACAACTTGGGAATTAGATGTTTCTTTGAGGCGGTTTTGAAGAGGTTTCTTCTTGTTATTCAGGAATAACACACAAAAGAGTCTAAATGTTTTGTTGCTAATGACTGTAGTTACAGTTGACCTATAGCACATAAGAACATTAGAGCTTACCAAAGAGATGTAATCTCACTTGTTTGCAGTTAACTTAGAGTGCAGATGTCAAACACGCAGCCCATGGGCCAAGTCCAGCATGCTAAGCCCATTTGTCCCACCTGTGTGGAAGTGGTCATCAGATTCATAAGCCAGATTCAATTTAGGCCTTGTCTGAGCCTGCTTATCCCACAGAAAAAGCAAACACTTTTCAAATTGTTATTCCAGTATAAACGTCTCACAAATGTGTGCACACTGTGATTCTCTGTCTCTATCTAGTCATGGTTTTCCTCTTTGAAGATGTCACAGATCTAGTTTGACAGGTCCATGTCATTCAACAAACTGAATAAGACCTGTACACACACTTCCTCAAAACAAATTAAGTGACTGAACCACCTCTGGTCTCACTGAAACCTTATCTACTGATTTGATATCATTTTGAAAGACAATATTTAAGTATAAGTAAGATGGTCTTCACAATTATCTTAGAAAAATAAACAATAATGTCTGTTATCAGTCCCTCAAGCAGAATTCACAGGTAATGTTGATCACTTAACTCAGAGCCTGTATAACTTGTATTTCAGTTCTGCATTTATCAGTTTGCTATACAGTATTATATATATGAAACTTGTAAACCACTGGGCTCAGCAGTTCAGGAGTTGAATAGAAATCAATGCCCTTAGGCAGCGGATGTGGGGCGACCTGGTGCTAGGCAGGTCTCAGGACATCTAAACATCAATGCTGAGCGAAGGGGAATGAGTGATCCAGAAATATATAGCCCCAGAGAGAGAGACACCGGAAGGACAGGAAGGACAGAGGAAACTAAGGACAGGACAGAGTGGGAGCACCCTCTGGCTGCAGAGGGCGTGACAAGTAAAGGAAAGAGGCTGAGGACATAGTGGTACGGTGCCAGGACAACAACCTCTCCCTCAACTAAAATTAAGGAGCTGGTTGTTGACTTCAGGAAGCGGGGAGGAGGCTATGTCCCTGTCTACATCAATAGGGCTGCTGTGGAGATCTTCAGCAGCTTCTTGTTTTTGGGCATTCACATCACCAATAACTTCACCTGGTCCCATTACATAGACAAGTAATCATGAGAGCACACCAATGCCTCTACTTCCTCAGGAGACTCAGGAGATTTGGTATGTCTTCACAAATTTCTACAGATGGACTATAGAAAGTATTCTCACTGGATGCATTACAGTTTGGCATGGTTGTTGCTCAGCTTATAAACATGAAAAAATACAGAAAATGGTGGAGAAAGCTGAGGCCATCACTGGTAAAGAACTACCTTCCATCCAGAACATTTTCAACACACACTGCCTCAGAAGGGCAAGTAATATAATCAAAGACCAAAACCACCCCGGGAATGCACTTTTCTGTCTTCTTCCTTCTGGTAGAAGATTTAAGAGTATAAAAGCCCTGACTTCTAGGTTCAAAGAGAGCATCTACCACACAGCCATAAAACTCCTAAACTCCACCTCTTAAATCGTCCTACCCCCACTTACAGCTCTCTTTTTTGCACTGAACTCAAAATACAGCCACCTCTTGATTTTGCACTGAACTGAAAAAAACTGAACTTTGCACACAGCTGCCATCTAAATGCTGGTTAAAATTATTACTGCTACCCTGTTTCTGTATCCAAGAATTGTGATGTCATTTGTTATGTCATTTTCTGTGTTAATGTTATGTAATCTTTCATGCCATCTGTTATGTCATTTGTCATGTGAAGAAAATATGCAAGTAAGCATTTCATTTTATTCAAGTACATATGACAAGAAACTTAATCTTAAAAATTGTCAGCTTCAGAATATATACTGTAGATAGTGCATCAAACCAATGCAAATCTTACACCTAATCCATCTTTTTTTAACCTTTCCATCATTTCAATAAATTCAACCATTAGGAATAAGTTTCCTTATTAACTTTGCTTTTCCAATACCTGAAGCACTAGCAACATACAGTAACATAAAAGGTGAATATCCAATGATACAAAATCACTAGGTAAACAAGATAAGGGAAGTACCTTTTTTGTTGGAAAAAAAAACTGTAAATCAAGCATTCAAACAGCAATTGGGTAGGTTTAAATAGGTCATTTGTATTGTCAATTATGAAACTATATGTTCCAACAATATTCTTTTTAACAGAGATTTAGGTAGTGTAATTTAATCACTGCCATAATGTTTTAAATAATTACAGTTAACAGTTAACAGTTAACTGCTGAGCAAAGCCCTTAACCCCAACAGCTCTAGGAGTGCTATACAATGGCTGACCCTGTGCTCTGATCCCAAGCTTCTCTCCCTGTCTGTCTGTTTGTGTCCCATGGAGAGCAAGCTGGGGTATGCAAAAAGACGAATTCCTAATACAAGAAATTGTATAAAGCTAATAAAGTTGCAGTATGTTGTTAATGCACAAACCACCAATATTTAGGAGTAAAGTTTATGAAATAATGTAGTGAAGACACAGTGACAGCTAATGGCATTTTAAAGGGAGATATTTATTTGTAAAAATTAAAAAGCATGTGTCACTCTATCTCACTGTATTTGACTAGCATTTTTTATTTATGCTATATATGTCCCACTTTTATTACATTTAAATCAATTCTGGCTCCCCATATCAACAAATGTTGACACCCCTGACTTGGGGTGATTGTATAACTGACTCTGTTCACATAAGCACATTGAAATACAGTAGAATTATGCTTTAAAGTTACAATTAACGTGGAAGACATGAAAGTGTACATCCATTATGCCTATTCTGAGATGAAAGTAAGTGCTTAATACCTGTGGCCCTTTAATATGTACAGTAAAAATGATCAGCTCAAAGTGTGCTAATGCATGCAGAGTCATCTGATTACCCTATAATAGTAATGATCTTATATGTCTTATAATAAGGATGCTGCACATCATGAATAAAGAAAAAGACAAAAGTACAATTAAAAGTAAATGAAGAGAAAAAAAATCCAAAAGAGCATACAGTTTTTTACAGATATACAGTAGATACTCAGATGTACATTATTATATTACTATCTGTAAAACTCCATTAGTCCATGTACGTCAGATAGAATCATTATGTTTATTTACAACATGCTTTTGCAGTATATGAAAGTTCAGACAAAAACATAAGGAGATTTGGTCAGTTTTGGAGTGATGTGTTTGGTCAACAAACACACAGAGCAGATTCTTCTTAGGTTTTGCATTAATTTAATGCACCCATAATTTGTTAGTAGCCAATCTCTGAAAAACTGTTCCACAGTGAAAAAAACAAGAAATACGTAACATTTTGCTTTATAGCCATTTTCATACTTATACTCTTTTACGTAGCTTTTTTTGCTATTTGCATGTAGAATATTCCTTTAGACTTTTCCGATGTTCCTCCTTTTTCACTTTTGAAAATTATATGGTAATGAGGACTTTGTAGGATCCTTTAAGAAATGATTCATGCATTTATAACATCAAGGCTTGATTTCTCCAATTTTATACTCTATGAGCTCCCAAACTCTCTTCTCAACAAGTTGCAATATGTTAAAAACTGCAGCTAGACTTCTAACGCACACCACAACCTGGCAGCATATCACTCCTACACTCACTGTAAGTCTCTAAGTTGTCTAAAAATGTATGTATTCAATAGAAGATCTTGTTACAGACATTCAAGACTCAAAACAATCTGGCTCCATCATACTGTACATCTTTGAACTCCTCCCTTTTTATACTCCTCCCCGTAGGCTTAGTTCAGTTGAGGCTGAGTCTTAGGTGACTGTGCCTTATCTGTTGGTGCTCCAGTGTTTTGACGTGAACTTCCTCAGTTGTCTACGAGAGACAACTTCTTTAACTCTCTTCAAATCTAAACTCAAAACTTACCATTTTACCTAGGTACTCTATATTTCTCATAGAGCAAAAATAAGAGTGTATTTTGTAAATATATTACAGTATTTCGTTTTAACAAACAACAAAAAATGTATCGTTTTATTATTTTGCCATTTCCAAATAACATGTTCCAGCTGTCCTAGAGCAATTTCTGCGACTTACAGCTATATCTGGAGTGGAATAAAAGTAAAGGTCAGCGTTTGTCAAGCTGCATGTTCTTATGATCAGACTTACCTTCAAAAACTACAGCCACTAGGGAATAAAACTGTTGTGTCAGAAACCTGAGAAATAAACTCTAAGTGCACTACAGGGTGCTTATAAAGTTAGTTGGCCTATTTAAACAACTGTGCTGTGAAAGCTGAATTCTGGAGCAGTGCTACTTGTTATTCATACTGTTGCAATGGACCACTGAGAAACACATTCCCTTGGACAATAACACAACACACCACAGGTTATGACATTAGCTAACTGACCTCTATTTGTAACCATCCTGGAAGGGCATTTAGTGAAGTCCTGCATTTCCCACTTAAATTTCATGTACAATATATTTCATGGATTTGTTTCACACTTATTGCTTCATGGTGGAACACAAATTTAACAATGATGCTAACTTTCTTCATAAACATTTTTGATCGGATATGTATATTAATCTTAAATATAGCAAGCAGAAATGTTATTGAGTATTGTGGTGTATAAGCCAGTATCTTCATGGAAATGTTTTACTTTAACATTCACCTTGGTCTCACTCAGTGCAACATTTAAATACAATATGTAAAGTATATATATTAAAGCCACAACACTCATCTGAATAAGAAACTTTGAGGGGTTATAAGGATATACACTGTACTGGACATTATAAATCAATAAATTATATGACTGCTCACATCATTTTACTCACAATGTTTTTATAAGCAAAACAAAAAAGCACACACTGAAGTGACAGAAGAAGGTTAGTAACAAGGTCATTATAATACGATCTTTCCAGTGCAGAGTTACAAAAATGTACTTTGTTCATCTATGTATCATCTGTGGGTAATCAAATGACATAAAAAATATTCTTGAGATACATTTAAACACTATGGTGTATATTTTGGCTGCCAGAAATATAAAGAATATTTCAATAATCTCTTCTATAAATTAGCATTGCCTAAACATTAGATGAAGCTGCCAGAATGTTATTTCGTTAGTGGGTTAACAGCACATACAGTAGTAAATTTAGTTCATTTCATACTTAAAAGTATTTTATTTAATACATTTACCTATTTTTCTGTAATAAAGCAATACAAATTTTGATGGTTATACACATTTTTTAATAATTAAATGAGAATTACCAGAGACCAGATATGTGTTCTGGTAATGTTGATAAAAATGCACGTATGAAATGATCAACTTTAAGCAGTTCTGTAACAAACCATACTTGTTGCATCATTCTTTTGGTAAACTGGTTTTAAGACACATGCAGTTTTTACTTCAAATTATTTAAATTATGTCTTGTGCAAGTCTATAAACAGAGCAGGACTCAGATTGGTGACGAAATGTGGTATATTTGACACTTTACTTTAACGTAAAGAATGCCTGGATGGGCAAACAGAACACTTATATTTTGTGGATTATTGGGATTCTCAATATAGGCTGAACATCACCTTCTCTTGCAAGTATTATATTTACATCAGTCTAGATCAATGGGGTATTATTTGTCTCTGTAATTAACACAACAATCCTGCTGATTGAATTATCATCACATAATAATTTGCTGAGCCAGATGAATAGAGATCTGCATCAGGAGAATTAATTACATTTTCCAATAGATGCAAGGGTCCGGTTTCTGAAGTGAAAAGGCAGAGAAAGAATACTTGTTCACCATACCTAAATAAATCCTTTTAGTTCACAGTCAGCTTTGAATTAATTATTGATTATGAACACAATTCATTTGAAGATGAGCATTAGTTTGGCCAGCTCGGAACACAATACCCTTTCAGCTGTGTTCCTGCTTATAGTAAGGACATGCAGTGGAAATAAAGAGTGGGAACTGATTTCATATACTGAAAGAAAACAAGAACGAGAAAGTACAGGGTTCCTAGTTTAAGAGTGCAGATGATAATTCCATTACTTGGCTTCGTTTAACTTCCATGATAATGAAATGTCAGATGTATTCATAGATTACCAATGTTTTAGAAGAATAGCAATTTAATAAGAAAACTCCTAAAAAGCAATGTGAGCTAAGCTAAATAAATCAAAATGGAATGTGAAGAATATTTGTCCACCTCATGTTTATGACATAACAAACTATGCTATTGCATTGCTAATTAATTAATTTACAGGTTTGCATGTCACTTTGACTGTCACCTGGCAGGACACAAATCTTTTTTCACCTCTGATTAAGCTACTGTGTGTTTCATGGTACACAGTCAGCTTAGCAATGCCTTTCATTATACAGTAAGTGAGGGTTGTTAAATAAACTAATAACCTCCCTATAGAATGCTGAGCTCTGAACTTCTGAAACAGTCAAACACAAACGTCATATCCTGACTGGAAATGCATCATGAATTGACCTCTCTATACCAACTAGAAAGGTCAAACCACTGACACATTAGCTTACTCCTATACACTTGACCTTGTACAATATGGGCAGTAGTATTTCTGTTCTGGGACACCCTGGTGTGTGTTAAAAATGTTGCTGACGTTTTGGCAGGCTGATTTGCTTCAGTAACAGTCTTTTTCACAAATCCCTGTGGACGGTTTTGGAAGAAGATTTATGAAGTTCCAGAACTGTTTGAAAGTGCAAAGAGGCTTCTGCACAGAAAGTTTCAGATTCTTATCCTCTCTTTTGCTTTGCTATCCGAAGTAAACCCCCTTATGTATTTGTGCCAAGCCTTTTCAAAACAGAGCTTCTCAAAAGCATTAAATCCTTGTATTCAAAATGAGACAATGAGTCTATTAGAATAATTTACCCAGGCCATTCCTTATCAGTTCTCTATTTAAAATTGAAATGAAGCATCCTTTTTGGAACTATCATTCCATCCAAAATGCACTGAAATTTATTTATCAAAGAGCTGCTATCATTCTTTTTTTGTCTGCCTTCACAAATGAAGTATATTTGCAATATACATTCCAAAAACATTATCAAAGTTAATAAAAACATTCCTTTTTTTTTAAAGACTAGCTTTACCAGATTTACATCTAGAAAGTTCCAGATCCTCACTTTTTCAATGAATGCTAGACATGCCACTCAAAAGTGTGGAATTATTCATCAGAAAAGAACAGCACTAGCAAAGTCAATTAAGTCATTCTGCACTTGGATCATCACAGACTGAGGTCAGCCACCAGGGGTTGAAGGCAATTACAAGTTATTGGACTTTCCTCATCAAAATATTTATAAAAGTCTGAGCATTGCAATAAAACTGGTTTATATGGTTGTTCCATGATTAACGTTGGACATCTTCTAATATTTTATGAGTTTCATGAAATAATGAAGACTCCATCACTACATTTAATTACAACTTCAGATGTGCAACTTGAACACAGTTGTCTTAAAATGTCTGATGCTCTTTACAATGGCTAGAAAAATAATTATTGATACTAACATTTGTAGGAAAACACACCAAATAAAATGTTCAGTGTTGCACATAGTGAATCCTTCTTTGTTGTATTGTGTATCTAATGCAAATCCACTGTATATGCAAAATAAAAGGCCTGACCTAAAAAGGTACATTTCCGCAAATGCTTTTAACATTAGCATTGTGACTTTGTGATTCAGATACACTGATACCTCTTAAGTACCACAATCTGCAACAAAATAAAATATGTATGTACTGTATGATTAAAAATGAGGGTCAGAAGTGGCAGGAACTCTTTTTTGGGGGAAAAATTCATAATTATTTTATTATAATAACAGTAAATATAATAATACTATGCCTCTCTGTCATCACATAGTTCATTTTGGAGAAAAAAAAAATAGAGACATAAACAATTTTAAATTGTTTTTAACAAAACATACCTAACCACAAATTCCAAGTGTCCCTTTTGAAACTATACATTAAGGGAAAGATTCACCTGCAAATATTATTAAGAGACCACTCAATCCAAGTACAGTAACTTGAATTTAAAGTACGATCCATTAACAAGGTTCCTTGCTTTTTGAGGTTAGTTCTGAAATGAAATGTTAATTGCACAGAATTTTTGATAAACTTTGAATAATACAAATGTGTTTTTTGTAGGTCTCTATGGTCTATACCAACAATTCCATTTACAGAAATGCCCTGTATACACAAACAAAATAATTTGCTTTTTTTTTCAATACATAAACTGTCACGGTCTTAAACCCCTCCTCTTAAGAACGCTCCAGCCCTTCCTAGTTTTATTCTTGATTCCCTGCACCTGTCTCTAGTTCCTGCCCCCGTCCTACAAAAGCCAGGCGTTCCTGCCAATCCGGGCTCAGCTTTGGAAGAAGGACGCCCGGAAGCCTGCCTATCGGCGAGTCCAGGAGCGACTCGACTACACACGCTTCATCATGGCGTCCTGACCTTCTACGTCCAGGATTAGGGAGTGTGTGGTCCCGTAACCCCCCTTTTTTTCCCCCGTCCCTCCACCGGATTATACACCGGATGTTTGTCTGTCAGGATGGATTACCCAGTCTTGGACTTCTGCTACACTCATGGATTTGCCTCGGACTCCCTTGGACTGTTTGCCTCCCCCAAACACTAGCGCACCATGGACACGCCCCCTGTTTTCCTTCCAGCCCTCTTGCATGCCTTTTTCCCCATGTTTTCTTCACTCCCCCCCGGATTGTGTTGTCTGCATAGGGTCCTGAAAGAACGCTTCGTGACATAAACATAACATTAGTATTTTCCTAAAAAAAGTTATTCTGATTCTCTCTTTCCTAGAGTTAATCCCGCATCAACAGGGTCTGCTTGTCGGCACACCAGTCTCCACTTGGTAGTTTGAACCAAATCTTTGAGCTGACGTTGCCATTAACAGCGACTGAGAAATACTCCAACCGGCGCGTCGCTCCACCTGCTGTCGGAGTTGGGGGGGGGGGGGGAGGAGAACAAAGTAATGTAGCCAATTCATGGGGGATTATTAGGAGGCATGGGAACTTTGGCCAGGACGCGGGGTTATACCCCTACTCTTTTCGAGAAACACCCAGGGATTTTTAATGACCACAGAGAGTCAGGATCTCGGTTTTCCGTCTCATCCGAAGGACAGCGCTTATTTACAGTATAGTGTCCCCGTCACTATACTGGAGCATTAGGACCCACCTGGACTGCAGGGTGAGCACCCCCTGCTGGCCTCACTAACACTCTTCCAGCAGCAACCTTAGTTTGTTCCAGGAGGTCTAAAAAAGGTTATTCTGATTATTCATGTTTATTTAGATTTTTTTTTTTTACATATAATGCACCTAATTACATATACTGTAGCTACAAAACTCCAGCTGCTACTCAGGCCTTAAAGTAGATCACTGGTATTAATGGACACCAATGTAGCTATGAAAACAGTGCTTATTAATGATGGGTCACTAATAAATGTCATGTTTCTACAAGCTTATATTTATACAGTACATCATCCTTGAGGAGCCATAAGTAACAACTGTAAGTGCTCCAATTGTCGCATTCTGTATACTAGAATAAAATTTGATATACTGTATAAAGAGGCTCCTGAATAGCTTAAAAAGCAGAGGTGTTTGTTCAGAGAACAGATTGAGCCCTGTGGTCCAGGACAGACTGGGCCACATCACTGGCCACCTGGGGTTGGATTTAGCCACATACTGCTGTACAATTGATTATGAATGTCAGGGGGATGGTGGTCATGAGTCAATTCCCATGACTTACAGGGTTAAATGCTAGCTTGTAGTGATATTAATGACGAAGATTCCCTATAAGGTACTGTGGAGTTTGCAGGGAGTCAAAAGATGAAAGGCTCTAACATTCTATATTGGGCATAGACATTCTACACCTAATATTCTATGTCCAATATATAGGCATGTTGGAGGAGTATTTGTGTGGAACACCATTTTTCTTCATTCTGCTACATGCAAACTTTGTAGTCATACATGAGGTTTTCAGTACTATCCATATGTTTCAATATTTATCTTTTGCTTTTTTTTCTACCGGTTAGACATACATGTACTGACTGAAGTTACCTCTACATACCAGTTATTGTATACAGTATGTATTACAGAACCAGCAACTGGGCTAGATTAGAACCAATAGTCTTTCATTTAAAATGTGCAGATTGACAGACATTTGAACAATACTGCACCATCAATCAAAACACCCATGTTTGTGCATGTGATAGTTATGAGTGCTGAACTGTTATGACACACACATTCATTAACAGTGACAGCACCACATTATTAGAAAAGCCAGCTTCACCTACACTTTGAGATCACAGTGTTGACCCTAACAGACAACATGGTGCTCTCCCTGTTACACCAAATTACTTGTTCCATTTATCACTGCTATCTTTATCACTACAGTAAAGATCATATCTAAGCCACCTGTGCTGTGCTCACTGCAATGTAATACTGTGCTCTCTGCAATGTAATATACCAGTGCATCAGCAATAAAAGCATGTAATGCATAGTTTGTAGTTTACTCCCAGCAGAGTACAATAAAACCTGTTCATGGCATTTTATATTACCACAAACAACCATTCTTTAATTATTTTTTTAATAAAGTATACAACATAACAACTAACACACCTGAACTACAGTAAGAAGCTAATAGCCATTAAGTATTAACATAATATGGTAGGATTTCATTTTTCATTGCTTATATATGTAAACTGACTGAAGTTTAACTAATTCAATTTTAAATGTAGTTACATACATTTTTCAATTTGATTAAAATTTCATTTTAGTTAATAGCACAAAGGCACAGTCTATTACTTCATAAAATGTCACAAAGGAAAAAGCAGATTGCACTACAGATACAGTATAGTATGACAAGGGAACAGGAACACAATTAGTATGTTACTACAGTATATATTAAGTCAGAAAGCCTTCAGTTTTACTTATTATAGACAGTTATCATATCCATCATGTTCTGTACACTCCTTTAAGTAGCTTATACTTTACTGCTCTAATTTTCTCCTGACTCCATTATACAGTACTGTATATCACATTCTAGTTGTGGTACTTTACAAAACTGCAAATGCAAGGTGCAAATGTATGGTATCTAAACTTTAAAAGTATGATCATGCTTCCTGCAGGCAGAAAATTATCTCAGGTAATCAGTGAGTTACAATAGTGGGACACATTACTTAACACAGGAAAAAAAAAAGGCATAGTTATCTAAAGAAACTGCAGCCAGCATAGAAGACTGAATCGTTTTAAATTTCATATCCCAACCTCATCCTTTGTCAATAAAGCCACCTTTATATTTATCAATTTAATTATCAAAAAACTATCACAGAAAATTAAAATGATTGTATTAATAAACCAGGAATAGAATAAGTCTGCTCGTGAATAGAATAGATCTCTGTGTGCATTCAGAAAGCAACCTCCACATGAGAATGACAATGATATTATACTGTATGTCTTGTGTAAGGTCTTTTCTTGGACAGTAAACTGGAAACTTTGAGTATACTGTAATCACTGAAGACAGATCACTTGTTGCTAATTTGTATGGATAATTATATCAGGCCTTTTAATTAAAAAGGGAAGAAATAAACATGTCTATATAAAATGAAGAAAGAATTTGTAATCTGGTATTATTACCATACAACAGGTGGATGAATAAAAAAAGAAATCTCTGGTGATATGTAACCACAGTGTAGTACTACTGTATGTTAAGATCTAATGTAGTGCACTACAATAGCAAAAGCTTTATAAAGCAAAAAGTCACGTATATATTCTCTAGATAGCTAGCCTTAGATGAATTGATAGGGCAGCAGAGACGTGGCAGGTTTATAAAGTCACTGCTTTGGAAATTAAGCTATAAAGTGGCAAATTAATCATCATTTTGCAGGACTAAGTGACAGAAAAGTGCAATTACAAAATCAATCTTTCAGTGTAGCATCTGTAAAAAAATAGCTAATGGTATATCATTCCTTTTGTTAACTTGCCAGTTAACTAGGTCCATTTCTCTGTTTGGTCTGCTAACAGTTTTTTTTAAAAAGATACTGCACTTTCTTCATTTTGATGTTCCTGATGACAATTGTTAACTTTTGATTTTTCCTTCAGGACTTTGAAGGAATAATTCATATTATGGTTAAGAATCTCTTACATACAAACTGACTAATTGACTTAAAATGAGAAACATTTTCCAAATTATGCAACAAAACCATTCATTACTTTGAGTGCCTGCTTATACAGTAGCTCACTATTATCATTTCCTGCAGGCTCCATTTGGGGGTGAAGCAGATAAACTGGATTAGTATGTCGCAGCACCGTGAAAACATCTTATATCAGCTACTGCAAACACTAGTATTTATCATACAAATTAATTATAAAGAGCTGTTCAAGGATTTTGACATTCAAAGTGTTATACTTGACTTCTTTATGACATCTTAATCATATAACACGGTTAATTATTCCAAATTAACCATCCAGGAAAGAACATTATAGAATGGAATTTTCTACATAAAATGTATTCACTTTTTGTTGTCTTTCATATAGAATGAGCATCCGTTACACAGTTAACCAAATTTTGCTCATTAGTTTGTATACATAAATTAGATCCAGTTTTCTACTTAGTTTGATCAAACTATCACCTACTGTAATTCAAGTGTTTTTTTTTTAAACCATCCTTAACTGGTTTCTCATTATAAGACATTAAGATTTAGATAGGTAATTGGTATTAAGATATGGGAAACATAATAAATAATAGTACTTAAGGCAAAAAAAAAACATTATACTGTATATAATGGCATTTCAAAATACACTATAACAAAAGTCAATATTTACTGTAAATATTCTACTTCCCATGAAACAGTACTCAATGTCCCCCACTCTCCACCAGTCTTGATATCTACAAGCACTCAGATAATCATATTGCTGAAATTAATCTTAACACAATAAAACCCAGGGGAAAACGTGCTCACAGATCTACTGGCAACATATTTATTTAACCATTTGAAAGCTGCGATACTTTGCAGTTATCAAAATCTATGTTTAAAATTAAAGGCAATAAAGACATACAGTAGATAAATAATTTGGTTAAGACGTGTTTCGGATTGCACTTCACTCTAAGGCTCGTTTAGAATTTCATATTTAAAAAAATCCCGTTTTGTAATGTGGTACTGTACATAACCTTCGAAACTGCTCATTGCCAGGGGGAGTGCTAGACCTGATCCTCTAGTGATGAATACAAAGTAACATCAAAAGTGGTACTTAATCAGAACAGCAGCTATTCCTGATTACAGAGAGTGGCTCCCTTTACCTGATGCCTCAGTTCAGTTAAATAATCCATGCATAACACCACATTCAGTGCTTGCTTTGCACAGACCCTTAATATTTTGTGTGACACATCATATGTTCCGGAGGATTTATAATAGCTTATCCATAACAACCAGAATGAATAGGTAAATATTTAAAGTAAAGTGCTACTAGTCTTACAGACATTGAAAGGTATTTAAAAGGCTCTAGTTAAAATCATCAACTGCAGCATAAGCACTGGCGTAACACTGGCACTTTCACTTATAGACTTACTTCTAATTAGTACAGTTGGTGCGGTGATTTTTATTACAAATTGCGCTACTTCTATTATTGTTTTAGATTTGTGAGAACGTTTAATCTGAAAATCATTGGACATATTATAGGAAAAGGGGAAAGTGATATATGGCATAACAGTAATGGAAAAGGGACCAAAGGGAAAGCCCCCAGCGAAGTAAATCTAACGCGTGAGATGATCGCTCTTTCACTGACACCTGTCTTCATCACTACGCCACACCGTGAATGCTAAGTGAGGGCACACATCATCCAATTCAACGGCAAGAAAAAGAAACGCATGTTCAATAAGCATGTTCTCAGAGTAAAATGTAATTTACTGTACGTTGCGCTGCCACTCCAACATTCTTTCTTTGAAGTTAAAATATATTAAAGAAAAACAAATATTAGAGTTAATGTACAGTACAGTAGCTTCTAGTGTCATTGTTTGCCTTTTGGGTTAAAATCACGGCTAAAGCGTTCAAGACGGTTCAAGATAGGCAATACGATTTCCAACGTAAAGGATGTGATGCTGACAATAACTGGTCTATTACTAATAGTATATAAACTCAAAAGATATGTTGCTTTTTAAATATGTTAAGCATCCATAATATTTATTATACTAAGATTCATATCAGTCTTCTCTGAGCAAGAGTATGTGGAAAAGCCCCTCGGGCACTTTATCGACCTTTCCTTGTCATACTGTACATGTCATAAAAGCTCTCCAAAAAGGAACTGAGTACACAATGTTAACACAGCAAACATTTTTCATTCTTACCTTACCACGGCGTACTCTTTTAGATCCTGAAAATAAGGAAGGACGTACTTTGAGTAGGTGGTCTTGAAAGGTTGCCGAAGCTTCGCAGCCGCTCAGAGTGCAGAAATGTATGCAGACTGATGTCCGAACAGAGGTTTGTTCTGCCTCACGTCTGGCTGTTGACTGCAGGATAACTGAACACTAAACCCCTCCCCCGTCCCACATAAAATCTTTATTATAAGAGAACAGCTACAGCACTGGAGCAATACCTATGCAAATACCAGGAGAGGGGAGGAAGCAACAGTCTTACATTAAATAAAAATACACATTCGCAACGCGCTGTGCGTCATTTATGTGAATTAGCAAAGTATTTTCTTTAAAAAGGTTGCATCAAAAAGAGCTACTACAAATTACTGCTTTCACGAAATAAAAACATAAATATATATGTATTTGTAAGTATGTTTTTGTTGACTACATTTTTATTGTAGTCTAAATAGTTGTAAATTTAAGGATAATCTTAGACGATTGCTAGAATAGAAAATTAATCAAATATTTGGAATTCGACAAAGTGCTTGAGGGTGGGGTAAGCAAATTATTTATCTTTATTGGCGCCCGTCTGATACTGTTGCACATCTATTTGGACTAGTGTTCACGGTATCTTTCATTTCGATTACCTGTTATCTACAAAATGAAATAGTTTCTCTGTGCAATATTTTCCACCTCCTTTCCCTGATAATGATAAGCTCGCCAGCAGGTTAGAGGTATATTGCCAGGGCACCATAATAGAATATTCCTGCTATTAGGGCAGAACCACAAAGCCTTTTACTTTGAAGTGTAATGTACACGCTCACGGCACGAAGACGTTTTAGTCATTTTTTGACGAAATTGCTGTGCATAGGAAAACTTTCTTTCCAAAAAACCATAGATTCTAAAATAAATCACGTCTTTAAAACAACGCCGTTCTATTTGCATAAACTGGAATGAGAACATTAAAATTGATTATAGCTCTGAATTTGGTAAGTCACATCAAAGGCAAAACCGGGTGGTCGTATAATGGTCATCTAATGAGAAAATGCGACTTCTCATTGTCTAGATGCGGCAGGATATTAAGCTTTGTCATGACTAATTGCTGCAGTAATTACTTGACCTGTATGTGACTGAGTTACATTGTTACATTGATAGCAGTCTTTAATACAATGTCAGAGAACACCAAAACCTAATAACTGCTTGGATCAAAACAGGTGTTCCACAGAAGTGAAATGGTCAATAAGCTTTGTAAATCCTATAAAGTCTTACCGTGGCACATGTTCCACAAGCTTTGTATTGTGGAAACAACCCTGTAATGCAAGGTGGGCTTCACGATTGAAATCACTATGTCACACAATAAAGGATTTAGAACACTAAAAAATCCTCCTAACTATGTAACCGACCCTTTTTCACAGACTTTTCCCTGCCCTCTCACCCCCCACTTCCCCTGTCTTTCCTGGAACAGATGTACTGTATGTACCACAGTAATAGACAAGTCTGAATTAATACATTTTCATTAGTTTGGGCTGCACGATGTACCGTGTGATCGTTGCTGTTTAAGGGTTTAACGACAATACACCACCACCTTCTGTATAATGACTGCTGGAAAATAATACGGGTGAGCTAACAACAGTAATAAATAATAATCAAATGTTATTGTTTCAAAAGCTGTTGAATTTCAATGTTTTGAACATCCAAAACATTTTTTTTCCATGTCCAGTTATATTTCAATACTGCTGAAGAGCTCAACGGGATTATTTTTCAGCAGTCATTACAGAGGTGTCAGTGGTTGTTTCTTCTGTACACTGTTTTTGTTCCTTTTACATTTGTGCTTCTCAGATGATTTTCAAGATACCGTAGATCTCTGGTACTGTGTGTTTCATCAGCATAAGATGCAGAAAATATAGAAAACAAATTCAAAAACTTTACACAAATAACCAGTGAATTAAATCTGTTAATCTGCTTTTTAACAAACATTCCCCTTGTCCCTCAATGCTGACAGATACACATTTAGACTCATAGCAGTCATGTAACTAAATTAACATACAGTGTAAAAGGTTAGCATTGCTCCTTTTCAGAATTGGTGGAAAACATTGCATGACCTCTTCTTCAAGTTGTAAGCCATCATATTACACTGTATCATAATTACTCATCAGTAATTTATTAAAAGATGCAATGTGTTACATATGTCTTAAGACACTGTGCAAAAATTAAAGCTTGTGCTCAGAGATACATATACAGTAGATATAGCAACAGTACAGTATGTACAGATTTATGGAACAGTACAAGAAATATTGATAAACATGTTTCGCATGTCATTGTTTGTGAAGATGTCTTCAATCCTCTGTTCTATTATTGGATGGAGGAGAGTGATTCAAACATAAGAAGTGGCATGTAATGCCATCTGCAGGTTTAAAGTCCATCATGTACTTAAAAGAAAGTTCCGTCTAGAAAGTGTTATCACTGTTCTTGGATGGATATGTACTTAAATAATACTTTGTATTGATTCAGATCAGTGGTTGGGAACATAGAAGGTAACCTGAACTAGTTTTTGGGGTTTAAAATGAGGATGTGTCAAGATAACAAATTATTTCAGGATGCACAGGAAGACTTTTACTCCAGAATTTACTTCAACTCCAAACAACAAATTAACTTTTAAGAGGTAACATATAAAAGTTTTTTTGTATATTTACATTTTCAACAAAACAACAAATCTAAAAATGAAGAAAAAATCTGGGGGAAAAACTGGGGAAAGAGAACAAAATGAACTGTCACATTGTGCACGAACAAAATGTTTACAAAATGTAAACTCATAAAAACTCTTAACATATGCTGACTTTAATTTATTTAAGAAATTAAGTGCAATTTAGGGGTATCCCAGTCTCCCTCCAAGCTCATTAATTAATGTTTGGGCTGCAGTTAGACCCACAAACAAAGGTTATTGTGCCCAAATATTAGTGACACATAGTAAATTTAGAATTATCATCAAGATGGAACAATCACTACGGTACTATTTACATCTGAAGGCACATTAGTCACATATACCCAAAAGTATTCTCTTACAGGACAATCCCTGAATTTGTGTGGGCAGGGAGTGGATTAAGCCCAATGCATCTGTGGCAGAGAGATTGAGAATAAACTTCATCTGTTATTGCCTGTACAGTATGTGTGGCCTACAGCACATACTTTGGGCAAATTTAAATTGGATTACTTTGTGTAATTCACCTTCATCTCTTTAAGAAGAAGAAAAGATTTGTTACAGACTGTAACCCAATCCTGACTACCATCCAACATGTCTAGTTCACTGGCCTTTTTTTAAGAGAACTGTCAGGGAACTGATTTTATGAAAGTGAGGAAGTCTCCCTGAGATAATGAAATGTGCACAGAACATTGTCATGCAAGATGTCACCGAGGATGTGTACATTTCTTGTAGATTAGTTTTGGCAAGAAAAGCCTTAGAAGTCTTTTTGTCCTGTATGAAAATTAATAATTGGTGAATCTTCATGAAACTGAGAGGCTGCCAGGAGCACTGTTCACTTTCCTGCAATGTGTAGACACAATCGTGTCTCTGGGATCCGAAAATAATAGATCTTGGTCTAATTGGCTTAATTAAAACTTCTTTGCCTGATTCTCCAGAATCAAACCATGTCCATAACACTCTCAGAGAAACAGCCTAATAGTGAAACTTAAAATTTGGTGCTGGCAGGCTCAGACAAAGAGAGACTAGTTTTAACAGAATTAACTTGTTCTGTTATTTGTGTGGTACTCAAACAGGGATCATGGAAAGTAAGAATCAGATTCAAGGTTATTCATTCTTATATAGAAACAGTACTATTTAGTGGAGTGTTCCCAAGCCCTTTCCAGCCTAAGGCACACTTACTTTAATAAACGAGTTGTGTGGCAGACAGACCCCCTGTTACCAACTGCACCTATGGGCATTTGAACAAAATATAGCGTGTGTCTTATGTATGCAAATGTGAAGGGTCTCCAGTGAAACATGATGCATTTCATTTCTCAAGGTCCAATAAACTATGCTGCCAAATTAACATATATATTAAAAAAATAAGAATGAAAACTAGAATGTCTATGTCCTATTTAGCAATTAATGGCAGCTGAAAAACCAAAGCTATGGAAGCTAATACCAAACAACTATTACTATTATTGTTTTCACTATGTTGTACAAATCAAACCAATTCCTCATTGGTTTAAACTCCAACTAGGCCATATTTCATTCATGTTTTCCCCTTATTGGTTTTCACTGTAGAAGCTCCACAGCTTCTATAGGCTACTCTACATTTGGCGTTGTGTTGCCTGGCAAACACATACAGTAAGTTCTGCCAAAACCAGTACAATACCAGTTAAAAACAAAAAAAATTAAAATTATTACTATGTTTACAAATGAGTAGCAGCATTAATTAGGTTGACTAGTATTACAATTGAGCACTGCAAATTCTTATCAATGAGGAAAAAGTGGTGGAGCCATATCAATCATACAGTACATGTTTCTAAAATGAACCTTCCCAATATAGTGCCGTGTCTAATAAATAATTCAATATAGCTTAACAGATTTTAATTTTTAACAAATATGATTTTTTTAAAAGTTTGTGGCATAACAGTTGGGAAATACTGTTGGAATGTAAAATAGATCATCCACTGTAGTTTAATATGCTTATATTTTAGCTGGACAGTATGACTAAAAGATATGATTGCGACCAACATATGTGACATTTACAGTACAGTGCATCCAAAAAGTCTATCAAATTTAGAAAAGAGGCTTAAGAGAACTAGAGTGGAATTACCCCGATAATGATACTGGACAACTGTCATCCACTTCTTCCCATTACAGTCTTAGGGAATTACTGTTCAGACTGCACAGAACTGGCTGAACTACCATAGGGTATAAAGATATTATTGATTTATTAATGGCTAAAGTAAAAAGTATTCTAGAATGACACATACAGTATTTGCTTTCCTTATCATTTACCAGTTTCAATTACTTATGAAATTGTTGTTTTGAATGATAAACAAATTGTTAATTCATTCATTAATAAATTGCATTAATGCCTGTTGTGTGTTTGATAGGCTAAAACCTATCTGATGTAGTTAATTTCCAGCTTCCCTTCAGTTTTACGATATACAGTAGCACATTAATGAATCCGAAGTACAAGCTGAGCTTTGTAAAAATGACAGTAATATGTCCGCTGGCCACAATAGTACTGAACCATTTTTATGAAACGTGCTGCTCATATAATATCCACTCCATTGACCCACTTATTCAATTGCTGTTTTAAAACATCTGAAATCCCTGTAGACTGGAAGTCCACCCTTGTTCTACCTCTTTTCAAAGGGGGTGATAAGTCAGCTGAATGGTACAGTATATGGTATGATAAAACAGGTATAGACCTACAGTACTGTATATCAATTTTGTTTTGCCTTTTTAAGATCATGGAAAATATTATTAGCAAGCAGTTAAGCTCTTTTGCGGCACCAGTTATATTTTATCTCATATACAGCATGTTTTCTGTCCTCAGCTTTGATGTGTTATAGCAACCTTAAAAGTTCCCAAAAACATTTGAATAGCTCTTGAAAAAAATCACACTTGTTCATCTTTATAGATTTTATAATAATAATAATAATTGCTTACACTTATATAGCGCTTTTCTGAACACTCCACTCAAAGTGCTTTACAGGTAATGGGGACTCCCCTCCATCACCACCAACGTGCAGCATCCATCTAGATGATACGACGGCAGCCATAGTGCGCCAGAACGCTCACTACACATCAGCCATCAGTGGGGAGGAGAGCAGAGAAATGTAGCCAATTCATAGAGGGGGATTATTAGGACGCCATGATTGGTAAGGGCCAATGGGAAATTTGGCCAGGACGCCAGGGTTACACCCCTACTCTTTTCGAGAAACATCCTGGGATTTTTAATGACCACAGAGAGTCAGGACCTCGGTTTTACATCTCATCCGAAGGATGGCACCTGTTTATAGTATAGTGTCCCCATCACTATACTGGGGCATTAGGACCCACATGGACCACAGGGTGAGCGCCCCCTGCTGACCCCACTAACACCTCTTCCAGCAGCAACCTTAGTTTTTCCTTATATTTCCTAATATTTTATTAGACTTTCCTTTTAGGTACTTCTTACAAAAAAATATAGTATTTGTCTTGATGTGAACTACCCTGCAAAAATACTTATAAAACTCTTACTCTTAAAATTTTACTCATTTCATAGCCTCTTGCAGTTACTAAGGGAGTCCCACTAGGGTCTATCCTGGGCCCTATTCTACATTAACAAAATTACTCAAGCAATACACAACTCTTTTGTTCACCTATAGATCAATGGCACCATCTTATACACAACTGGACCCACTTAATCATCAGTAATGAATTATTTCCAGCATTAGGTTAAAAAATATTTCTGATTTTTTTTCTTTCAGGCTTTTTCTGTGAATTACATCTCCAGCTAAACTGCTAAAAGCAAATTCATAATAGCAAAATTATATAACTTATTATATGATGTGAAAATGTTCTGGTGTACGCCCGTATCACAAAGTATCTCAGTTGAAGGCTATCATAAACCCTTTTTTTTCTCTTATTCAGCTGTTGTTCTTATCCAGTAACAAAATTCATTGTCTTTGTGTTTATGGTGTACATTATTGTAAAAAGCCATTCTACTGTATGTATTGGTTGTTTTATAAAATGTGTTATAAAACCTGTACTGTATGTGTAAGATACTTCGCCGAAAGAAAAAATAAGTAAATAAATGATTATATTAGTATGCAAACATTTTGCTGCAGCAAACCTAAATAAATTGTGATGTGTGTGTTTAATAATAGTGCTTCTGAAGATTTAAGAATATAACCACCTGTCTCTGTGATATTGAACAAGGACGAAATGGATGAGGGATGCCATTGTGAGGCCAACAACAACTATGAAAGAGCTGTAGAGTTCAATGGAGATGACAGAAAATTAGAAAATATGTTTGAGTCAACATTATCACACTCACTCCACAAATCAGGTCTAGTAATGGCAGACCGGAGCATAGAGTTTGCAATAAAGAACCTGAGTAATCCTGCAAAAATGTGGCAAAAGATTTTGCTGGTTTAAATGCTACATGTTACATTTGGTACAGACTCTACAGAGCACGTCTACAAGTTAACACCATCCCTACAGTCAAGCATGGTGGTGGCAGCATCATGCTAATGGGGTGTTTCTCTCCTCAGGAGGAACTGGAAAAAAATGTTAGGACTGAAGGAAACAGGAGGAGCAAAGTACAGAAAAATACCTGTTTGACTGTTAAAGACTTAAAATTACTGTATAGTGAAACAATATGTTTCAAGAGGACAATGATTCAAAGCCAAAGGCCAAAGCTACACTGGAGTGACTTAAGAACAAGAAAGTGCATATAGTTGTGTGCTCCCAGAACTGACTTTAGTCCCATTGAGAATCTGAGAAAACAGTTTTCCATACATTAATTTCAAGCAACATTAGAGAGCTGGAGCAAATCTGACAAGAAGGAAAATATTCACTAAGCTGGTTTGCGCAGTAGTTAGAGATTTACCTTAAAGACATGCAAGACATTGGTGACATACAGTAAGTGCTTTGAATAAATATGAATCTCATAGGTCTGGAAACTTTTGTAATCAACATATTTCCGTTTATGTTCTCTTTAGGTATTGCTGACATTTACTGTCAGTTATCATGCCCTTAGAAGTCTTTAATTTTGAATAAAAGTTACTTAAATGTGACACTATCAATGACTGGAGCAAACTTCAGAATAATATGAAAATATCCACTTTTGTAAATTATGGCATTTTGAATATATTCTAACAGACTCTTGCACTTATTAGCCTTGCCATTGATATGTCCTGATATTGATGTTTTCTTTCTTTCCCTTGTTTGTTTTCTTAGCAATATTGGAGTTAGGTTGTACTTGTGTTTATGAGATTATGAGGACTTACTTAGAACTTATCAGAACTTATCAGTCTAAAGGAAGTCTTTCTGATTATGGTCTAGTAGGTGGCACAAGTATGTCTCAATCTCTTTAGAAAGATAATTTGTTTAATACCAGTGCTTAATAGTGATAATGGTCTATAGCTCAAGCATTCAAATGTCTACTTCTTAGAGCTAATAGAAATTATGTTTGTCCCCATGAAAGTAGCCAGTTTGCACTGAAAAAATTACAGAGTTTATTACTACACTCCTAACCTGAGTCCATACTGCTAGCATAATCCTAAGCATAAGCCATTTCAGTTGTTTAGATCTTGTTCAATTGTGTGTTAGCTTCAGAACGTGTGGACAGGTGAATAAAGGTCATGATGAACATAGAGGGTACAACTGTTTGACTGTTTATGATCACCTTAGTAAGCATTACATATCTTCAGTCTTAGTGCACAAAATCTACTAGGATATTTACCATATTAGGGGTGAGCTGCCTTCTCTTTAATATTCACAGTTCTTCTGTAATGGTGGTAAAGTTTTTAAAATCACCCTTCAGAGTGGCCAGCTGTGTACTTTCCTGGAAGTTACAATTTTGTTGTTTGCATTTGGAGAATTATAGTTTCTAACTTGGAAATCTGCTCATTACATTTTATGTTCTTATGAGAAGAAAATGGAACAGCCCCTAATAAAAAGTTTAATAACCTCCCATAAAGAATGGGGGTTGATTTCAGGACTTCTGTCCTTTAAACCCTCAGAGAGATAAGAAGGCTCCATTCTAAAGCAGAAGAAAGACTTAAAATGCTAGACATTACCATGGTTTCTGCAACCAAACTAAAGAAGTACATACTGTACATGTTGCATATTAGAAATATATTTGTGAAGGTGTTGGAGCAAGGATGAAGAAGCAAATATTTAGGCTATTTGAGATTATATTTGGTGTTTTCATGGAAAGTAAACTATTTTAACAATATTTCTCAATTGCCAAGCATGATAAAAACCCATATCTTGTGTAAGGGTTTGGAAGAATTTAGAAGCAGATATATTGGGACAGAGATATACTTTTGAAGAAGTTGCATGTTCAACAGTAGACTAAAAATCATATTAAAGTCTTCTCCTATAAAAGGTACATAGTCTCAAAAACTTGAGTTGGATAAAAAACATGAGTGAATAAAAACATAGGTTTGATGAATTCATGACGAGCATGCCTTACTTATGTTAAACATGACCATAATTACCATAAATAGCTTGTGGCAATTACCACAAAAGAACATTGATAACAATGTCTGTCTTCCAGTCAGCTCTATGCATTTGGCTCTTTTGATTGATGAATTCAAGCAAAGCAAATTCCAGAACATAACTATATATACGTAAAGCCATTTAAAGAGATTTAAAAACACAGCAATAAAATACAGCTCACTATCTGTGCTCTAAAGGTACATACAGTATGGGAATAACATATGTAACACAAAATGTAAATAGAAGAGAAAGAAATATAGTGGCAGTCAACATCGAACAGATAATATGACCAAACAAAAACAAAATGAAGAATGTTAAAATGTCACACATCAATATAAAAGTGAAATCTCACATACACAATTGATTGAGATTAAATGTTTTAGAACAAACAATTTAAGAAACATGAAGAAACACAAAACATTGCTATCTGAGAGGAGAAAAAAAAACATTCCTCAACATTGTCATGAACCTCATTACCTAAACACAAACATTTGAAACATTCACTTCTGAGGTTACAAACCAAGCTACTGTGTAAAACACAACCAAGGTCAACAAAATATAGAGCACCTGCAATTGCTGAAGGCAAGACCGGATGGTGTTCAGTGGGAAGCATAAAAGTTTAACATTGGTAGAGATTGGTTTTCCTTGAGTTCCTGTTGCAACCCACAATAACACCCCTCTGTGAGTGATGCTGTACATCAGAAAGCCATAGACATTTTCTTAGTCATCACAGGGCAGTGCAGCCTGTGACATAAGAAGCTGCTTCCTGAATTTCTGACACTTGATATCTTAGTACCACTCCTGAAGAGTTGCATACTGGGATGTGCATGAAAATTGCACTAAACTGTAAAATAAAGCAACTAAACAAAAAGACAAGGAAGTGAAGATCTATAACAGCGTCCCACCTTTACTGCCTGCATAGTGGAGAGTCACCAATTATATTTCTGTTGCTTATATTGTATGTCACTCGAGCAAACGAATATCAGACATGCAGATTTGTGGGATTTTCTACTTTCTTGCATCTGAGTCTCTGAAGTAGGAAAAGAAATCAGTAAACATAAACCATTTCTAAGTGGGTTCTTGGTTACAGAGTGCCTATAGCACTTTTTAATAGATTTTTTTAAAACAAATCACTTTTCAGCCTAAAGAGTTTGTACTGTGCTTTGTTCTGAGATGGACTTTAAAATCCATTTAGTGTGGAAGCTCATTCTACTGGTGTACCTTGTATATTGGATTTCTAAAGTCATTTATTATCATTTTAACTCTTTTTTTCCAGGAATGTTTTGAAAAGGAAATGCCTGGTATTTGTGGGGTAGAGCTTGGTAAAACAAAACTTAACAAATAAGACAAGAAACAAACAAACTAGGTTATTCTTATAATAGGAAACATGCTCTTCTGTAACTATTAAGGTAAACAAAATTGAACTGCATTAGTACAATTTCGCTTTAGCAATTTATTTGCATGCAGACATACACCTTTAAATCAAGGTACACAATTAGTGTGTGTTTATGCCTATCCTTTTACTAAACTGGTCATGATTAGACAGATATTCTGCCAACACTGTAGAGAATTTGCATTGATTCTTTCATGAAAACAACTGACTTAAAATCTCTTTCAACGAGGCAAGTCAGAAAGATTCATTAGGAATGAATGTGAACTGGAAGACAGGAGCCAAAGATAATAGTAACAAGTATCAAGGACAAGGCTCATAAAGAGCAGGGTGTCAACACCTATAAGAGGCATTTGATTTACGGCAAGATTCTCTCCATTCAGTCTGAAGGCAGAGACTGCAATGCATTAAACATGTGCTAATTACAATGTAGTTGTCTAATGTGTGATGCCTCCACTTATCAGGACTTAACTCAACACTTAACTCACTGTGATGGGAAAACTTAATCTAATGGAAGCAATAAGTATCTGTGATACTGGCCATTAATTTATAACGTCAAAGTTGAGACTTAGGAAGTGTTCAAGGGAGGTTTCGTTCTATATTTTTGTTATATATTTTAGACAACTATCTAGACAAGACAGTCAAGGCAGGGAACATATGTTTCATATGAATTGATAGGGATACCTCACAATTACATTAATAAACTATGTGAGAAGATATTTGATTCACGCATCAAAATACAGTAGGTTTATTTGTCTAGTAATCAGTGATAAGCTGACTTTGTTTTGCTCATTGACAAGAAATATTGGATTTTATATGTGAACAATTAAAGTCTGAGATTCAACCCAAGTTTCTACCGTGTTATGTTCCTAGTTTTTGTTTATGCTAGGAAAACTGTCTCAGATGGAAAACCATCAAAGATGGTTATTTATTTGTTTTAATTGTATGGTCTTAGTAAATGTGGCACTAGTATTATCTCTCTGCATGAATCAAGTATATACTGTATTAAAAAATCTATTTTGTGTACTGAAATGATTTACTAGTATGTAAGAAATACATTGTTGCAGTAAGACTGTGAATTTTAGAAATGATTTGTTTAGAAACTAATTAGGCTATTGACATACCTGACAACAATTTTCCTAGCTAAGGTAAAGCCTTACTCATGCTGCTTTTAAGTATTGTTGCTTTATGAGAGCAAAAGTAAAGAGGAGGAGCACATTTGCTTGGTCACTGGAAAAATAATATTAATGACTTTAAATGCAAAAATTTAAATGAACCTTTGCTTTTTCCAATTACTAAGCGTACCATGTAACACATATTATATGTTTAAGATACATTTTCTAAAACACCAGTAGAAGTTTGGTCCACACTCCATTAAATATATATTGTAACATTACTGCTTGTAAAATATGCATGGGTGCAGGAAGTGAACATTTTGTTTTCTTTTTGAAAACCAGTGTTTCAGTGTTTTGCAATGAGATTGTATTTTTCAGTAACTTCTTACTGTATCCATTACTCGAAAGAAATATGATAATGGATCCTTTGGATGAAAAGTGCTATGTAAATGCAATTTATTCTTTTTCCTAATAATGGAATGCATTTTTTTGTGATAAAATAAGAAAGTTATGTCTCATTATTTTTAAATAAAGGACTGGAGGTAATAAGTGAAGTACAGTATGCATGTGAAAGCTTTTCATTAATTATATTGAAATCAAATTAAAGTATCTGCAGGTAAGCATTTATATCTATTATGTATATATAATTCATTAAATATGGCAAAAACACAAAGTATTCAAAACAGTTTGGGCTGTCAATTTAAGGTATTCATCCATTAATCCATTTTCTAATTGCTTCATTCAATTTAGAGTCGCGGGGGAGCCGGAGTCTATTCAAACTTTTTGTATTCATTTAATTTAATCACCTAAGACATTTGCAGCTCTGCTCCTACCTATATATTTTAGTTAATTACCTAAATTAAGTTAATTATGAAAACAACATATGAGCATATACTTACTGCCTTTATAGCCTTAATATGCTTTTGATTGGCATTTGTTATCTACTTTAAATCACTAAAATCTTACTTTACTGGATACATACATAGAAAATTTGAATGAATACCAATTTGAATATTGGTTATGACAAATACTACTACAATATCACTGCTTACAACTATTAATATGAATAGCACCTGAGTATGTAATAAAATATGATGATATACATATGTTTTTATTATTACTGTATATTGAATACTGAAACATGATCAGATTATAGAATAAGGTATGGAATAAGAAATAGAAATAGAATAAGATCAGGTTAGCCCATACAAAGTAAATATCACATGATACTGTATGGTTTTAAAGCTTCTACGGTACAGTATGTGTAAAATATATTTAAATAATCAAAATCTAAAATAAAAAGATCTTTTTCCTAATTGCACATTATTTAAATTATCATTAAGGCAAAATAAAAATTATTTTAATGCCTAGTAAAACTGAAAAAAGACATAATGTTCACAACAGGTTATACTAATAAACTATTTTAAACTAACAGGTTTTTTCTGGCTGAGACATTATGTTTTGTGAATGTCCCAGTTTTTATTTGTAATATTAATTTAATATGTAATAAACTGTAATATACCTGTGCGACCCCAACTAGCTCTGTTGGTAGAGCATAAGACTCAATTTTCCATAGGGCGCAAGGTTCTCTAATAATCCATACTCGGCAGGAGCAGTATTGGGGGGGGGTCTTGTTGGGGTATTTGCACCGAAGAAAGGCCTGCAATCTACTTCTGTATCTTGCCTTGAAAACTCTATGGATAGTGATGGTGGAACAGTCCATAGGGTCGCCATGAGTCGATACCAACTTGACGACACTCAACCACCAATATAATTGTATAAAAGTAATCAAATGTCAATATAAATTAATTTTAAATTAAACTAAATTTTACCATTGTACATGTGACTCACAGAGATCGTACAGTAAGTCATTCTGCTCTCTGTAGGTTAAACACACGGCATGCTAAATATTCACTGCACTACCTGTCAGTTTTGAAGAGTTGAACAGTCCTGCATCAGATTATAATAAAAAGGTGGTGTTACCTTTTAGAATACAACGGCATGTATCTTGTGGTATGGAGCATTACACTTCGAGCATTCTGAGTGACTGTATTTGTATGTTCATACTACAAGGAACATTGAGCATTAATGCATTAGAAATTTACATCATATTAAATAATAGTCATCAAGTACCACTTTAGCTGACTGATAGAGTATTTACATTTCACTACATTAGTATAGAGAGGTTTATGGGAACCATCTCAGTAGGTTGCCATATATTACTGTAAAAGTGAGAGAGTCTTAAATTGTCACTTTGGAACTGGGTGACTCTGAGTGTCTCTGCCATTAGAATTAAAAATAAAAAATCAGACTAATTTGAATTAATGGTTGAAGACCTAGTGCCTTATCTCACCTGCATGAACTTGCATTTTAAGAATTGAAAGAACTTACCCAGATTTTTATTTTTTGTTACAGTTTCTTTTTATTCTTAATGTATTGTGGCAGCATTTTATGAATTTTCATAATCAGAGCATATGTGTAAAATAGTTGCCTGTGCACAGAATGTACTGTACTTCACAATATTCATCAATCTTAAATGAATCTTTAAAATCTAAATATTTATTTTTCATATTTTCAGGTCAGAGAGTTTAAAATATTTTTTTCTGAAGCATTACTTTAACTTTATCAAGCAGGTACTTATATCTTAATGTGTGGCAATCCCAATTTACCTAGATATACCTGTAGAAGCCAATCAAATTAGCTATTTTAAAGCATTTTCACAATTTTATTGATGCTTTCTGTATTGGTAGAATATAATAATGTATATTGTTTTATGTTTAAATTGAGTTTCTGAAAAATTAACATTAAATGATTTCATAATCACATTCAATTAATAAAAGATTGATCTTCAAAGAAGGAACATAATTTTTCAAAAACAAAACAAGCTATATTCAGCCAATACAAACAGTGTAAAGACAGAATGCAATAAAACAGATAAGGAGGAGATGAGGCTGCCTCTGAGGAAAGTGAAATTGGGTTATCCATCTAGCCACGAATAAAACTGAAAAAATCTTTACTTGTGTAGCATTGCAAAACATGTTAGTTATTTGGAATGAAAAGCATGGGGTAAATTAATGCCATTTGTTTTCTGTACTCCCTTAACACAGACGTATCTAAACAAATTAATTTAAAACAAGAAAGTATCATTGAAGTTTTATATTTGAAGTCCAAAGTAGCAAAATATATTTTCTTCCTTCTTAAACATGTCTATTTAATGTTCAAGTTATATGACAGTTGTGTATGGTACATCTTTACCAGTTATGCATAAGGCATACAGTATCTTTACTGAAGCAATTCATATTATGCTTCAGCTTCAACATACTACAGTACTGTATGTCTTTGGAAAATGATGTATACGTTTTAGATGTTTAGAGCTTTTTCCATCTACAGTATCCTTTAATACCTTTTTAATATAAATTAAGTTTGTTTGCCTGGAATCTCCTATCTCCTTAAACTCAAACCCAGCCAGCAGTGTTGATTTCTCACAAGGCAACAGATTGCCAAGTGGAAGGACTTCTAGTATGGTGCATGCATTGCAAGGGTGCTTTGAATTTGATTCTGAGATCCTTTTGGCCAGACTAGAAGCCAGAGCATACTCTGGAGACATGGCTGTCTTCCAGAATGCAATGTGCTGTTGGGAATTAGTGTCTTTGATTAGGTGGTAAGTGGTTAAACTCCAAGAGAGAGATGGCAACCCTAGGAAATTATCAAAGTGTCCATGCTGTATCTGTACTGACAACCAGACTGCCTTTCTCCCTGTTCATCAAAAGGAATTTTTGGCAAAAACTGAAAACTGGCAAAGGCTTTAGCCTCTGCTACCAGGAACTGCTCCCTATGAAGGGGTGAATAAATTATTAAAGTGACAAACAGTACATTGTGTATACAGTATACAGTATGTGTGCATCATCATGTCTCTTTTGTCTGCATGTTGACATGCATAACCCTCTTGAGGAAATAGCTCTGTGAGAGTGAGTTGTCCTACATAGATAAAAAAAATGTTTTGAAATAGTGGCAATATCTTAGCAGAAAGTTGTTAATATTCCAAAAAACATTTAGTTTAACCACAATACCTATTAAATATCCGTCCTTGTTTCTTTCTATTCCAGAAAGAATAGAAAGATAAGTTGGATTAAAAGAAGTGGATACATTTGAAATCCAAGATAAATGATTTTAAATATAATTAACCAGAACGATAAAGACAATGGAGAATCACATTAATCGGAGAAAAACAGGGAACTTTTAATTAAAGATGGACAGGTTGTTTACTATATTTTCTTGAAGTTTAGTTTTTCTGTGATGTTAACTTTGAGCATTTCACAATGCTGTTTCATAAATTTAATAATAATACAATGTTATTTATACAGATAAGGCAATTGACAACAAATTCGCATTTGCAATGATAACTTGCAATATTAATGGAAAATACCCAATTACAGTATATAGTAATGCACTTTACTGGAGTAATCTGATAAGTACATTCCCGGTACTGTAGGTACTTGTACTACTGCAGTGTTCCACTAGACTTTAACCCTTTATCCACCCAGTTATAAAATAACATCCTAACCACTATCCACACTGTTACCTCGTCATTGTTATTGGCAAACATTAAACCCTAAATACCCAAATGGAGGGTGTGTATTCCACTGCTGAACCATAAATTGCTGAGTTAGCCAAATCTTTTGCATACAGTTGGTGCAAGTACAGCAATCTATGCCTTTCTTAATATAATGCAAATATACTGTATATTGCAGTTACTCTGTTAAAGCTATGTCTACATAAACTATAACTATGTTCCAGTTTGGTTACAAGATGTTACAACTAAAAGCTATAGTTAGAAAGTACATGTATAGAAGTTACTATTAAAAAGATATTAGTGCTGTGTTTGGAGCTTCTGCATCCTCTTCCTTGGCTTCACTGGCTGGTATTCTGTCTTGATAGAGGAGACTGGGAGTGCTGCAGCTGATGTGGTCAAATCCTTACTGCACTTTGCCTCAGTAGTTATCTCTACTGAGTCTCTACTTCAAGTCTTGCTTAGGGGCCTGTTGGGCTTGGAAAAGGTTCTGCTAATGTAGTTAATGTTGAGGGGAGGATGGTGTTATTGGGTTATAGTGTCTTATTCCTATATGTTTGCAAATATAAGACTAATTAACACAAGTTGGCACATAAATAAACACCAGTGGCCATTTAGAAATATATGACCCTTAACTTAGCTGTGATTTTTAAAATTTCTTATGTTTTGATGCACATCTGAAGCATTAATTCACTGCACATTTCACAGTTGTAATGTGCTGTTGAGACCCTATAAAAGCTTCTTCCAGCTCTTTGCTGGAGGTTATTTGCCCTTCTCAGTGTCAAGGGACTCTGTAGCTCACTGCTGAGGAAACAGTCCTCTACTACAGAGAATCAGATACTTACATCTTACATAGTAATAATAGCACTGCACTGAACAGCAGATTCAAGCTTTTCAGTTAAAAGTCAATACACAGTACATCTAGAGCATATAATTTCATCTTTGACTTAGTAATGGCTCAATGGCTTAGTAAGGTAATGAATTCTCAAAGTGTTGTTTTTCTATATTACTATGAAATATAATTATTTCTTTAAAGCTATCAAGTTTTGGGGTCCTGACAAGGTTTCAGTTTAATGTACCTGTTCATCTTGCAAGTGAAAGAAAGATTTGAGATTTTGAGAAAGATTTTATGGGATATATGACTCTTAATAAGCTCTGACCATTTCACATCCTCAGATGTAAAGCCTTTTACATAGAAGTATGATTTATTTAGCAGACATATGCAAATTAATTAGGTTTTATCAACGTAGTATAACTGTTGAAAGCCACTTAATATAGCACTTGTAAGAAACATAATTCAGAGTTATGGTGTTTGTAAGCCTTAGTAGAAGTCTCTATGAATTATGGTCAAACATAATTCATATCCTTATCTTTAAAACAATTGCTCTAAAAACACTATAGCCCTAAACTTGTTTGTTAATATAAAGAAAAATTACATCACTCCACTGACAAGAATTTTGTACGATGTGTGTTTTCCAAAAACAAAATACAATTTGACAATTTGAGAATTTATTATCATATAAGGCCAGTGAAATAAATGGACCAAGTCAATGGAAATAGATACTGCATCAGTGAAACAGAAGTAAAATTGTTTTGCATACACTCCATTTAAAAGATGGATTGGTGGATAAAAATACTGAAAAAGAACTTATTACATAGTGCACTGATACAGTATTTCATTTTCTTTCTGAAATGGTGTGTACATGTCCAATGAATTTATCATATCTTACTGTTGTTGTTGTTGTTTTTTACTGTTTTAAGGAAAACATAGAAAAAACATAGTCTAGTGGTTAAAATGTTTATTCACCAGTATATTTATTTCTGTTGTATTAATAAGATCATCACAAAGACTTTTATGGGAGTGCTTCCATTGTTTATCATTCCTGGACTGCGACATTGTAACATTTCTTGGTTCATTTTCCTTTTTGTACTTAAAATCCCCAAAGGATTTGTAAAATTTATGTGTAGTTTCTACTGCATGACCCTACTGCTGACTTCAAGCAGTTTAATTCCATAAGTCAGAGTTACAGGAAACTGTTAATTGGCTGTGAATGAAATACTAGCGATGAGAGGGAATAGACAAGCTATTTTTCATTTACATATTCATGTTCATTTTAACATGAGGGTAATTGAAAATATTGTTGTAATATAAAATAATGCTTACCAGTATTCAATGCTAAAATATTAAAGGCTATACAGAAGCAGCCTGCTTTTATTTCTCTGACATTTTAGAATTAGACAGTGTCATATTTGTTTTTTGCACATACACCCCCACCCAGAATACTCTGCTGAACTCAGACAAAATAATTGTGATAAATTAGTAAGAATTAAAATAATAAATAAAGAATTATATGCAGATGTTATCTATAAAGAAACACCAAACTAAATACGATCCCAGATTTTATATCATATAAAGCTTACAGTTGGATGTGGTTTATATGCCATAATTCTTAATTTATTGTAAGACATTTTTACTTATGATTATAATGACTCAAGTATTTTAAGCATTTTAAGCAATCTGATGTATAATGCAAACATTAGAATTACCCACACTAGTTGTTTAAGGTATTTATGAATAACCATTCAATAATACGCTTTTGTTTATATTAAGAACAGTGAAATATACAGCATGATTGTGCTCTGCTTGAGAATTAGGATCACCTTGATACAATCTACATTAGTTAAGATGGCTTATCTGTAAAATAAGATGACTCTGTTTCAACACTCAGCAGACTAGTCCAGCTTAACTACCAAACCAGCCTTGTGAAATAAAGGTTTGAAAGTTTTGGAAAGTTCTTAACTGAAGTTCAGGAAGGCTATCCTGGCAAACAACAGGCACAAGGTGGTGGATATGCCCTGGACATCGCAGGGCACAAACAGATACACACATGCACACACTCAGGACCAACTTTCCCAGAAGTCAGTTAACTAAAAGTTTGTGTTTGCACTATAGGAGGAAACCAGAGCACCTGGAAGAATCCCAGGAATTATGAGAGAACACATGAAAACTCCAAGCAGAAAACACCCCAGGAACTGAATCCAGGACCCCAGTGGTATGAGACAATAATGCAAAAGAGTGTGCCACTGTGTTCCTAATGTCACAATCATTCTAGATATAAATTATTGAATGCTATACTGTATATATCATTCACAAATATTTCTGTTTATATTTTGCCTCACGCATTCTTCCTCAACCCCATCTACACTTTGCAGCTACCCCTTAGTTAACTCCTACTGTAAGTAAAGTCCTCTGAAGGCTGCATAAGGGTGCCATCCTTTTTATGTATGAACAGGAGGCTAGACCTCATCAAAGCAGATTAAACCCAATCTCACTAAATTTACATAATCAATAAACATCATCAAATGCATCTAGGTCTTGGGCATTATTGTGACCTAAGAATGAAATGTATTAATTAACATAATTAATTTGCATAAGATAATTATTTCTTTCAACTGCTACTGTAGTGCTGCAATGCTTAAATTGAATCATCATGGGTGGTGATTGGTTGTAATGTGGCACATTCCTAGCTAATGGGGAGTTCTGGCCCAGTCAGTGGATTAAAACATGTGTTGTTTTGATGCAACATGAGTGCTGCATTTGTTTTTTGTATCAGTATACAGTACATATCCCATTACAGTCAGCAACTAACACAAAACAGTCATTTCAAGGTGCAGAAAGACTTGTAAGGTGTGACTTGGCTTAAAGTTTATAGTTCAGTATTATTAGTGGTTTAATAGCAATATTATAGTCATTCACTTAAAACAATCATTCCTCTGTTTGACTCGTTAGAATGCAGTTAGAACTGCTAAAGAATGCAGTGTTTGCCTTGTGTCAGGATATGATTGAGAGTATTTTAGAACATTTACTCTATCAGATTCTGTTGAACATGTTAACAAGTGAAGAGAAAACATTCAGAAATACACTTTTTAATTGTATTTGTAAGTTACTATTTCACACTCTAATGATAATGGGAAATAAATAACAGACAATATTTTGCATTTACTTTGGCAACTGGAAAAAAGTTCAACAATAGATCATAAAAACAGAGCTAGTTCAGGTACTTATGCACTTATCAGGAACATGAAGGAAAGAAAAATGATTCTCACAGGATAACTATGATCACTAACTGTCTTTGACCACAATTGGCAGAGAGCTGCTACAGGCAGATTGGATAAACACTATATTGTATTAAATTATTTGTTTTTTAATGCATAAATGTTTATGCATTCAAGCATAAAGCAGTGACCTATAATGTGCATATTCAGATAATACCTTGGTGCATTAAAAATAATGAACAGCAACCTATGTAGGTTCATCCTTAGGGGAAAGAAGATTTCCATTCGGAACTCCATGTCTGAAACCGTGCTGTTTCATTTAGAAAGGAAAGATGTGTTTAAGTAAAAAAACTGAGATTTTCACCAGCTAAAACATACAATAGAAGCATAAATTGATTGAAATAACTTAGTAAAGGAATTCATTCAGAGGGTAGGTTGTCCAGCTCTACAGTACAGTATGTCCAGATGCTATTGGTCCAATACAAACATTTATAACCCCACAATTTAACAAAAACAAAATGTTTTTCTTTCAATTGCCATTAATATGCAGCAGTATTATGAAATATTTATTAATAGTTCACACGCCTTTGCTTCTTGAAGTCAGTGGGTGAATGTGAGATGGAACATCCTGAAACAGCATCATTCATCATTCTCCAGCTCTGCAGTGAAAATACTTGTCCGTATTTAGACACAGCTCTCTCTGCATCAGCAGAGTTTAATAAAATTTTAGGACAGCGCCAAACCAGCCTTGCAAGGCTTGCCCTCCACTGACCTCCAAAACTATACCACCAGCAAACTCCAATACTCTCTAGCAATAGTTTCATAATGAAATATTACAAGTTGCACAAGTAAGAGCATGCAACGTTCAGCATACAGAATTTAGCTTCTAAATAGTTGTGTAATTTTTGTTACTGTTAATGTTTACCTCTTAATTCATCTAAAATGTTTAGGGAGGCATTTTAAATTATTTTTACTCATGTTTGTGCAACCCTTCAAAATCCTTTATAGTTGGACAAAAACTGTACTTCAGGATGCTTGTATCTATTACCAAGTAGAGTTTGGCATGGCCATTCAATGACCTTCAAAATACTTTTTTGTAATGTTAATAATAATAATAATAATAATAATAATAATAATAATAATAATAATAATAATTCCTTACAAGAAGCACTTTACAGGTAATGGGGACTCCCCTCCACCACCACAAACATGCAACATCCACCTGGATGATGCAATGGCAGCCATAGTGCACCAGTACGCTCACTACACATCAGCTAGCAGTGGGGAGGAGAACAGAGTAACGAAGACAATTCATAGATTGTGATTATTAGGAGGCAGTGATTGGTAAAAGCAATTGGGAAATTTGGCTGGGGTAACACCCCTATTCTTTTCGAGAAACACCCTGGAAATTTTAACGACTAGAGAGACCTTGGTTTTATGTCTCAAAGGATGGAGTCTTTTTTTACAGCATAGTGTCCCTGTTACTATACTAGAGCATTAGGACCCACACAGACTGCAGAGTGAGTACCCCCTGCTGCCCCCACTAACACCTCTTCCAGCAGCAATATGTGTTTTTCCCAGGAGGTGTCCCTTTCAGGTACTGACCAGGCTCAGATGTTCACTATGAACTTTCAGAAATTAAAACTGAGTCTTTTTAAAGCATGAAACCTGTAACAAGAAAATTAATGAGTTACATTTCCCTGTTATCAAGGAAAAAACACCAGATTTTGTAGGGAGATTTCAAAGCCTGTGACAAATTTTTAACGTCTATGCAATTGATAGCACGTGAAGAAAGATGTGAAGACAGGGGGTTGAATTTAATCCTTTCTGTATGAGGTTTAGACTTCTAAGTCACAAGCTGGGGTTTATGGCAGGAAAGGGGGTTAACTGATAAGGATTGCAGATGCAAGCTAGGAACCCCCCTGGGTGTAATCTTAAACTGACCATTTGGCCAGGACATCGTAAACTGGCCAAATACCATGAACCCCCCCTCTTTACCATCAGACCGAGTGACGTCAGAAACGGAGAAGAAGACACTATATAACCCAAAAGTTTGTAACAGTATGGGGAACAATACTTCGGTTTTGTTGTTTCTTGCGGGAAACAAGACTTCGGCTTTATTGTTCCTTGCATGCAATAAACTCATCTGTTTTACTTCATCTCGGGATCAAGAACCTTATTTCTTCTATTACAACACACGTTACTGATAATACTTGGGAAATAATGAAACACATTAGAAGTGGTTAGGAGCTTGCAGATTCATTTGTAATTTAGCCAATGTTGAAAAGTTCTCAATGCCTGAAAAGAGAATTAGGGCTGTTTTGAAAAACAGTATTTCACTGATGTCAGCATGTAAACATGATGGCACCCAACAAGCAAGTGACTCACTGTCAGCCAGCGAGTCAAAAGACCCTGGGGAACTAATCTCAACTCAACACAGCCAGAAATCCTTCCAACTACAGGTATGTACCAGTACTGATGCTATCCCTTCATAGTTGGCTTTACATGATTCTGTCAACAGTATATAACAGTCCAGTCCATGTTTAGACACTTTCTCCCTGTAGACTTTAAAAAGAAATGTTAGACAGCTTCCAACTCACCTTGCAAGGTGGAGGTACTCTCCTCAGTACTCTCAATACAAATAGCAATTTGTTTGCATTTGATCTATCTGCTAGTTAAAGTCATGTCATGTCATTTGCCAAACTGCTTTATACGATTGTTACGACCCCACGTGTCTAGGGGAAAAGGGGTGTAACATTTAGGATAATTCTTTTGGAAGCAGGGGGGTTTTGGTGAGGGACTACGAAGCGTGATAAGGGTAAGGAACTAGAGTCGTGCCAAAGAAAAGAAAATAACAAACAAAATGGAGCTGGCTAGGACAGTGAGGGAAAGCTAATCTGACTACAAAAGAAAACCCGAAACACACGGTCTTCGGCGTCTTCAACACCCTAGCTAATCTGCACTGACTAGCCAAAACCATACAAGACAAATGGCACTCACCCGTACTAACTTAGTGTACTTATACAAAATCAACTAAGTGTGTAAAGTGTACCCAACAACCTAAACTAACCTTATATACAAAAGTTCACACAAAAAAACGAGTGAACCAGGAATACAAATAAGGGAAAACAAGAGTAATCAACAGGAGCAGGGTACACAAGAACACAAAAGTTGAACATGTAACTCTGGGGTAATGACAAAACAAGGATGAACACACAAACAAACGAAAGTACAAAGAAACTAACGTAAAACCAACAAAACAACAAAGCCAAAGCTATACGAAAATACACACACACAAAGCAAAACAAACCAACAAACGAAGCCGAAGCAATAACCAGAAGCGAAGCGAAGGGATAACCAAAACCAAACGGGACCGAAGTCAAACGAAAGGCCTCTTCTTTCTGAAAGCCTCCATGTTAAATAGTGAATAAAATGTGTTCTGATTGGCTGAGAGTTAATTGATGATGACGTCATACTGAAAATGTGGTGTGATGGTGGGCCAATGGGGAAAGGAGAACAATCAAGGGTCAGCAGTGTGGACGAAACAGAAAAAACACACACACTGGGACTTAACAACGATATAGTGTCGCAGGAAGCCGGAACCTACCCGGCAAGCAATGAGTGCAAGGCAGGGTACACCCTGGATGGGGCGCCAGTCCATTGCAGGGCAAGTGCAAGTCAATCATACATGGGGACAACCTGGAAGCCATGGTAAAGGCAAGGGGGGAAATTTGCCCCAGACACTGGGATAACTCCCTATACTTATTGAGAAATGCCTGGGGATCTTTAATTACCACTGATAGTCGGGACCTTGGCTTAACCTGTCATCCCAAAGATGGCGCCCACTACAGTATAGTATCCCCATCACTATACTGGGGAATTAGGATCTACACAGACTGCAGGTTGGGCGCCTCCTGCTGGTTCCACTAACACCACTTCCAGCTGCATCCATAGCTTCCCAGGAGGTCTCCCATGCAGGTACTGACCAGCCTCATCTCTGCTTAGTTTTAGTGGGTAGCCAGTTGAGAGCTGCAGGGTGATATGGCTGCTGGGCTACTTAAAGTATTAAATAGAAATGTGTTTTCTGATGTTATTCAAGTATTTCAAACTGATGACCTCAGAAACCCTGATTTTCAGAAAACCCTTAGCAATAGTTAGAATTTTGATTTAGCCCTAGAGTTAATTTAGTTTTACAGACACTTCGTAAGTTTAAAATAAATCTCATTTTTTCTCCAATTCTTCTTCTAATTCTTCAAGGAATAACATACTGGTGCCAAACACACCTCTACTTTAAATAGGATTCTAATTAGGTAAAGATACAAGATAGTTCCTCCACTCAGAATGAATCAACGTAAAGGTTGCATACCTGTGGGAATACATCAACACTATGCTGTATACTGCTTAATTATATTAAAGAAACACAATCGTCAGCATTGCACTTCTTAGGTGGCTTAACACAATATCGATGTACATGTGACAAAACAGTTATTTTATTTTTAATAAGGACTCACAATAAATTAATCCAAGACAATAACACACTCAAATTTTGAAATGATGCACTCAAATTAAGCCACTTACAAGTCTGACTGGCTGTTTCTTGGAATGAATGCCCCTTTCTTTTCAATAAATACACTAAAACAACAAGCACTGACATATTCTCTTATATACAGGCCATGATGCGTGATACTTGCACAGAGCAGCTGACAGTAATTATTTTAGCTTTGTGTCTCAGAAAGGGCAGTTACTAACCCAATCGCTAAAGAGGAATGACCTTTCTGTCCCCTGAAATCACATGGTGGAACTTTGTCACATTTTTACACAAGTTCACAACCCAACCCACCTGGCTGCATAAGGATGTCAAATCAAAACACCTTTAGAATTCCATTTTTAAAGTAATCTCTGGCATTGCGTGACCTTAATAAACCACACAGAATACATGTCATGATCTGATGAACAGAACAGAATACATTCTGAATATATAACATTTTGCTCTATGTGGACAGTAGTTGAGTCGATAGCTGTAGTGTGGTCTAAAGTGATAGAACTCTTCAAAATGTCTCAAATAATTAAATGGAAGACATTAAGCATACTGTATTCTTATTAAAAGGTCTCATCTTCCTCACAAGGGATTAAACAGCCCTGGGCTCAGCACTGGGCTGTGGATATAACTTTATTTTTGTTATTGTTCCTTATGTTCTATTACGTAGTTTTATAATGGACTCATTATCTGAATCTACAAAGGTATTTTGGATATTGTGGTTATGCATATTGAATGGAAGTGGTAGAATATCTCTTTAAAAATATTTAAAAAGTTCGTCTTTTTTTCAAGAAGAATGAGTCTCTCTAAAAGACACTTGAGTAGCAGGAAGAGGTCAATTTCTGAATAATGTTCTTGTTTTTACATCTGCAAATGCAATTCCATATCACGAAATCAATTTTGTTTACAGTAAATCAAAATACATCACATTTTACCTGTTATTTTTTTATCTCCTACTTGAATTCTAAACATGGATAAAATTATCCTGAACAGAAAACATATTTTATGAAGATTAAAATCCAGATATATGTATTGGCTAAGAGGGTCATATCATATTACTTATGCAGGCAGATAGTGGAAACTTATTGGATGCTGCGTTCCTACATTGGTCAATGAATTAATTACAAGAACTCTCCACCTCAAATTAATGGATGTAACAAAACAAAGGAACTCAGAGCTGTGAGATTTATGGACCAATTTTCAATCGCATCCTAATCTGGTTCTAATCATTGGTCTCCCAGGTTCATTGTTTAATGAGCTGTCTAGTAAAATGTGTCATTGGGGATGAAAATAATTATTTAAATGAAAAAAAAACATACATATATGATTTTCCTACAGAACATTACTTTTTCATACAAGCATCATTCAATCCACTAAATATTTGTTTGTGTGATATCTATATTAATTAAAATATGAATCTGAATAATCCCATTCAATTTATTCTTCTACAATACGCAACCAACAGGTTTTTATTAATAGTATTATATTGTATAGTTTTGTTTTATTATTGCATCAGGGCTTGCTTTGTACATTCCTTTAAGATTCAAGACTGTCTAAAGAAATTTACAATTTTATTAATTATCTAATGATTTCTGAATTGGGTTACTAGTAAATATGATTAAGCCATGGTCTTTTATCTCATTTTATTTGCTAACTACTGTTAACCAGATTTGAGCTCACAGCACCAGCAGTCCAATTAGCCTCCTGTTCCAATTGAGACCTCTCTGCATTGCTTAATGCTCAATTCAGTTTTTTATCTCACAGTTTCAAAAGCTAGTATTATACTAAATAGTGGAATCTTATCTAACACTGTAACTTTGAGCACAAGAAACTGTCCAGTTTATTCAGAGATCATCTCTGCTTGTAAAGAGAACCCATGAAGCATCTCCAACCTTGCCACACTGGGAATATAATTTTCCTGCACTGATGTGTCCAGTGTAGCACAGGGAGAATGAACACAATCCATCTAATATACAGAGTAAACTAAATGGTTTTCCTAGAACTGCACATGAAAAAAAAATGGTAATATAGTTAATGAGAACATCACAACACACAGACATATTATTTTCTCAGCACTGCATTGGGAATATTCACACTGAATTACATGATACATTGGGAGTTTCACACAGACTCGGATGCTCTGAGTACAACTATGAAAATATCCATTTGGGTCACTTAAACATAGCATCTCATCAATACAGTAAGGTCTGTTGTGCCTCTGAAAGTCTTCAGATCAAAATATAATGCCTGAGGTGCCACAAAACAGTGCTCAGTGTTCCTACAGTATGTGTGATTTTACTTTTTTTTAATTTAAGAAGCAAATGGTAAAATATCCTATGAAATCATTTTGTAAACACAGAGCAGACTATTTAAAAGTATAATGGAAAGTAAAAGTTACTACGTGAGAAATACATGAGTTAATCAATGCCTTATGCATTTAGCACTAGTGTCTGGATGACATAGTGGTTAAGGGCTTTGGACTACTCAACAGAATGTTGTGGGTTCAAATCTCAGGTGCAAATGCTACTGTGGTAGCCATTAGTACTTTAGCTTATTCCAAAGCCCAGCTATATATTATAATTGGCACCCCATTTTATACTGGCAATTCTGATTAACTTTGGATAAATGCTTTAGTCAAATACAGTATATTATTAGCAATTCATAATTTGGGAACTGTCAGGGGTTTTGTTTTGCATAGCTTTGAGGATGCAAAAAGTAAATAAAGTGTGCAAGATTGGAAGGAATTCAATACTTATACATTTTATTTTTCTCTTGTTTGAATCTTTAGAATCAATTTTCAGTCAAAGGCCAGGCATTTTAAAATTCAATTCACTTTTGCCCCTGCTGGGTTGACTTTTACCACTCTCAGCCCTCACACTCTGTCCTATGTTTCAGTTCCTTTTTATTTCTTGAATTTTGTTTGGTGGGGCAAATGCTTTCTTTTTTAGTTTATTTTCATTAAGAGATCTACCAGCCTAATAACAAGACATGTTACGTGTTGAATATACAACTTCAGATTTCATATTTCTGGTGTTTTTTTTAAAAAATATATGTTTGTTTCAAGGGCACATCTGCTCAGTTGAAACATAAACACAAAAAAACATGACCTTCACAACAGTTCTGTCTCCTTGTACAGGTATATGTACCTAAGGGCCCCACATAGAAAAGTTCACTTTGTTTGATACTTCTATCACTTTTTTTATCCTACACATCCCCCATGTTACCATCAGTGATGTGTCTATGGATTCAATATGATGCTCTCATTATTTTTTCACTTGCTTATGTCTGTCTCTTTAGAACTGTGCTGGGAATCGCACTGGAGAGTGTTTTCAGATTGCATTTTCATTTTTTTTAATAACAAGATCCATCTCGGTGTTCTCAAATTCCCTCTGAAGTATCGTATTGTAGTGCATTAACATTTCCTTTCTTTGTCTTCTATGTTATACCAGTCTCATTCAAAGCATTTAAATATCTAAGGCATCCATTAATTGAATTCATTATATGGATTATGGAAATATGTATTGTGGTTAGTTATTAAGTGATATTATAGTTGTCTTCATGATTATTTTTCATGTCTTTGTTTAAAGCACTTTAAGAAATATTAAATCGATTCAATGTTTTTAGAAATTTTATGGAATATCACAACTAATATTTTAAAACTGTAAAATGTGTTTTTTTCTGAGAGACTCATTTTATTTTGATACATGTATTTAACAGAAAATAACAGCACTGCAGTACACCTGATCAAAATATAAGGTTTTCAGTTCAATGAAAATGTGGTAGGTTATCCCAGTTTTAAGAGTGATAAATTAGACATCTTTTCCATGAAATGCCATTCATTTAAAGATGCTTGTCACAGTCACAGCCTTTGAGGTTTCTCAGGAGTCCTCAGCTGTTTTTATAGAAATAAAACAACAATGAAGAAGGGCTTTCTTTAAATATTTCTTACTTTAGGAGCTCATTCTGCTTCAGAGAGTTAGGCTGAAGGTTGCAGTGAGGATATAACAAACTACACTTTCAGCTCCATTAAAGTTTATACCTCAGTTCTGGTAATGGAGCTTGAAAAGAGGATCTGGTCTCAAGTAATTAAATCTGATCAAATTGGCTCAAAAATGAATCCTAAATGAGCATTATTGGTCCTGGACAGACCATATATGCACTGGAAGAAACCCTGGTGGCACTTTACAATAACTGCTGTGATGTGGAATTCAAGCAGTAGAATTGAACTGTTTTGGAATATGAAAGAGATTCTCAACTACAGTATGTCATCCCAACATCTCTGACCTTTTCTTCTATTATAAATGCAATGATCAAAGATTCATGGCAAATGCATTAAACACTTAAATTTGCATTACGTACATTATATTGTGCATGTGTGTGTCTGTTTGTGCCTTGTGGTGGATTGGCATCCCATCCAGTGTGTGTCCTGCCTTGCACCAGTTGCTTGCCAGGATAGCCTCTGGCTCCCCCACAATCCTGTATTGGATAAAGGGGTAAGAAAATGGATGGGTGCATATACCTGTGATGGACTTGCATCCCATCAAAGGTGTATCCTGCATTGAGCCTTTTTGCTTACCGAAATTGGGTTTGACTCTTCCATGACCCTATATTGGATAGGATTTAGAAATTGTTCTGTATGGACAATATGTTGTAAGATACCGAAACTTATCTAATAAGCTTCCATAGTAAGTCATTTAAAAGTGTTTTTTTTCTACCATGACAAATATCATATCAAATTGTAGCAGCGGGAAAATTAACAAATCAAATGTAAAACTAAATGTATTAGGCATCAATTATTTCATTTACCTCTACTGTATAATGCAATAAATCAGATGTTTAAGATCAGAACAAAAAAGGGTTGTGCATCATATTTTTATATGAATATCATATGATCTGGTTTTAATCGCCGATCTTTGCTATCACAGCTCTCAGATCGTGGTTGCAGTTAAATGGCTGGACAAAATTCTGCAATCTTATATAAACCAGCTGTGCTTCATGAAGTGATTTTTATATGTAATAATCAAAATGTTGCATCCTAACATTTTTGTATGCTTGGTTGGATATCTTTAAAGACATATTTGGGTTATTACGTCAACTGTTCTGCAGTTGGTGATTTGGGAAATTCTGACTGCTGGTTTCAGAGGTTTGATTTTTAATTATTTACCCTCTTCCAGAATTTAATCCTTTAATAAACTAGACTTTCTGGACTTTAATGTGGGAGGATAATTAAGAAAAAACAAACAGCTAGAAATCCCAGTTTAACAATCAAGAAAGATGTGAGCTAATTATCTGTAACATTACAGAAATCAGAGACTGAGGCATGGAAGTAAAATAAAATTTATTGTGCTACTGAATTATAAATGTTAGTGAAGTAAACCAATTTTAACTGGCATTTTATTCTTAGAGATTGGTTGTGTCTGACACAATGACTACCAGAACTGGTAGCCATTGTGTCCCTTTATGCTTAGTTTGTGCCTAATCAGACTTACCTGATATTAACTACCAAATACTACCAAATATTAACACCTACATGTATTTTAAAATTATTTTTCTCGAATATATTCAGGAAACCTACCACATACATATTCTAGCATTTGACATACAGATACAGCACACTGTGGTATACTATAGTTCTGTACAGCATGCTAAATCTTTCACTGCTCAAAGAAGATCAATAGGCAGTCATTGTGTTGTGCTAGCTGTTACTGAAACTGTATCTTATGTATCTATGTTTTTTTTAAATAAATTATATTTTTTCCAAATATACAGATGGAAAAAAGAAACGCAATATTTTCTGGAATGAGAATACTATAGTTATAGCTTATGTACTTTTACAAAATGTTGTCAGTTTGTTTTAAGCCCTATGACCAGCAATACAGCTTGTGCAGTGAGGCATTGCAACTTTCCAACCACACGAAAGCTTGTTAGGTGCACTTTTACCCAACGAGGTCCAGGTGGAACAATGCACGATCAGGTCATCTTTAAAAGGGCCATAATTCAAAGTTAGGTCACTGCAAGAAAAAGGCCACACTTAGTCAGTTTTCTGTGCATTCCATAATGCTTTGAATATCAGAAGCAAGTGAGAGGGCCATTGGCATGCTGCAGGCAGGCATGTCATGTGCCTGCGTTGCCAGACACTATGGAGTAAGCTGTTCCACTATGTCCCGACTGCAGACGAGGTTTCTGCTGACTGGCAGGACAGATGACCGTATACGCCTTCACTGAAACCTGGCTGAATGCATACATCCCGGACACCGCCATCCAGCCAAAGGGGTTCACCATTTACCGCATGGACAGAAACCTTCAAGCAACTGGCAAACACAAAGGAGGGAGCGTCTGCTTCCTGGTCAATAGCAAATGGTGTACCGATGTGGAGTTAATCTCTGATTCCTGCTCACCAGAATCTAGAACACCTGACCATAAAATGTCAACCCTTTTATTGCTGAGGGAGTTTTCTGCCACCATTATAACAGCCATTTACATTCAACCTCAAGCCTGTGTGGAATCAGCACACAGTGAACTCCACGACATTATCAGCAAGCACGAAAACCCAGACCGTCTCAGTTGTAGTCGGGGACTTCAACCACTGCATTCTAAGGAAAGTACTGCAAAAATACATTCAGCATGTCACTGTACCGACAAGAGGAGGCAATATTTTGGACCACTGCTACACAACAATAAAAGGAGCATACAAAGCGTTTCCCAAACCAAGTTTCGATAAGTCGGACCACATCGCTTTCCTGTTGCTTCCTGGGTACAAAGGAGGAAGGAAAGCGGTTAATAGACTGCTTTGATTGTACAGACTGGGACGCATTCAGAGCTTCCGACACAGATTTAAATGAGTATATGGATCCGGTCACCAGCTATATTAAATATTGCACCGACATTTGTGTACCAGAAAAGAAAATTAGGACATTTACCAATCAGAAACTGTGGTTCAACAACGACATTTGCAATAAAATAAAAAAGAAATCAACCGCTTTCAAATCGGGGGACAAAGAGCTGTACAGGGAATCACCGTATGCATTAGAGAAAGCCATAAAACGCGCTGAATGGAGCTAAAGAGTGCAGCTTGAAATACAGTGCACTGACACCCGGAGGCTTTGGCAGGGATTACAGTCAATCACAGGCTACAATGGCTGCAGCCAGGAGATCGACACAAACAACACATCCCTGCTGGATAAGCTAAACCATTTCTATGCCTGCTTTGATGCTCTAAACACAGACACTGCTGAGAAAACCCCAAGTGTACAGGGTGAGTTTGTTCTGAAACACTCAGAGCAGGATGTGCAGAGGACTCTGAGTAGGGTGAAAATTCATAAGGCTGCAGGGCCTGATGGGATACCACCCCACGTCCTTAGGACATGTGCAGCCCAGCTGACCACTGTGTTTACGGACATCTTTAACTCCCCCCTGTCACAGTCCATTGTCCTTACCTGCTTAAAAAAAAACACTATTGTTCCACTCCCCAAAAAAGCAAAAGTGATGTGCCTGAACGATTACTGCCCAGTTGCATTAACATCTGTGGTGATGAAATGCCTAGAGAAGCTGGTGTTGTCAAACATCAACTCCTCCATCACAGAGTCCCTCGACCCCTTGCAGTTCATCTACCAGAACAACAGATCAGTTGATGATGCTGTCTCCCTGGCTCTACATACAGCCTTGGAGCACCTGGACACTAAGAACTCGTATGTGAGAATGCTGTTTGTGGACTACAGTTCAGCAATCAATTCCATCATACCCAGTCAACTGGTGACAAAGTTCACAGATGGTGTGGATAGGTAATAAAACATCAACACCACTCACCCTAAGCACTTGAACCCCACAAGGCTGCTGTCTGAGTCCAAGGTTGTACCCCCTGTTCATTCACTACTGCACAGCAAGACACAGCAACAACCGCATCATTAAGTTTGCAGATGACACCACTATAATAGGCCTGATCAGTGATGATGATGAGTCCACTTACAGGGTTGAAGTTGTACAGCTGCTTAGGTGGTGTCATTGCAAGAACATGGACTTGAACGTAAATAAAACGAAAGAGCTAATAGTGGACATTCGAAAACACAGGCCACACACTCACAGCCCACTCAGTATTGATGGAATGGAAGTGGAAACAGTCACCAGCTTTAGGTTTTTGGGAATTTACATTTCTAATGATCTAACCTGGACTGTGCACATGGACTCTATCTTGAAGGCTCAGCAGCGCCTTTATTTCTTGAGGTGCTTCAAATGATGGGGGATGCCAGTACCCGTGTTGGTGACCTTCTACCGCTGCACTATTGAGAGCATCCTCATCAACGGGATCACCATGTGGTAAGGTAACACATCTTCTCTAGAAAGAAAGGCACTGCAGAGAATGGTGAATTTGGCCTAGAAGATCATCGGCTGTGGTCTCACCAAGATTAAACAGCTCTATGAGGACCACTGCGATGGTAGAATTCTAGCAATTACAGAGGACAGTCACCACCCCGGGCATGAGCTATTCATCCCACTGCCTTCAGGCAAGAGATACAAAAGCATACGGACACTTACGAACAGATTCCTCAATAGCTTCTATCCACAAGCAGTGTGATTGGTGAACACATTTAGCTATGCCCCTCGGACCACATCTACGTCATATACCTCATTATGATTTCTTATACATGTTTATTGCACATCTCCAGTCATTGTTTACATATCTACATTGTTTACATTCAAACTGTTTACCTATTTGCTTGTACATTGTCTTTATGCACTGTCTGCACTTTGTTTTTACACTTGTTTTAACAATCGGGAGACTTTCTGCAAGTAAGAATTCCATTGTATCAGTACATGTATAGGTTATACATGGCAATAAAGTTCAAATTGAAGTTCAAGTTCATCTGAGTCCGGGGTTCGGAGCGCCTGGCTCTGTTATTATTTTAACTTCTGTGTTCCTGGTTCCAAGTTCCCTGTTCCTCATCTCTGTCTCGGACCTCCCTGCTATTGGATTTTGGACTGCACCCTGATTTCCCCTTTGACTTTTTCGGACACGTATGCCTTCACCATGCCCCCAAAGCACCGGATCACTGCTGTCACCGTCCCCCTGTCTGTAATCCTGTCTAGATCCAGCTGTGTTTTCCCTGTTGTCCTTCTGCAGTCACTTCCGGATTATACTGTCCGCATTGGGTCCTAAATAACGCACTTTATGCGAGGCAGGAACGGCTCTCGTGACAGTTTGTCAACACCAATACTGTTAATTGTAATAAGTTGGGGAAAATTAATGAAGATAAAGAGCAAAATCTTTGAAGCAAATCAAATAAACCTAAATGTCCTAAATACGTTCTTCAAACAGAGGGTTCTAAAGAAGGCTAAGACCATAATGGAGTATGTGGCACATCCCCTCCACTGTGAATTTACACTTCACCCATCTGGGAGACACCTCTGTATCCTGAGATGTAAACTTTTCAAAACTTCATTGCTCTGTGACTTTTTGATTCCCTACAAACTATGATTCCATTTCAGGCAATCAGGTTTTGAACTGTAAACATTGCTAACCTTTCTGAAATTCAAAAATACATGACAGCAAGCTGGTCATGTTTGAAGATCATACCAATTTAGGAGGATTAACAAATTAGCAAACCTCTGGCTGGTAATATGAAATATTAGGTAATGTAGATAACAGTAGGAGTTTGCATCCTGGTAGTAGAAATATGGACTACTAATGTGATATTGACCAAATCACATTTGGAATCAACACTGGGGTAGTAAACTCGAAAAGGGGTTTATGTACAATGTTGTCTAACACATTGTTTGTCGGTAGTACTGTATAGTACTGTATATGTATAGCAGGAAATGGCTCTGATTTCTGATAGGCTTTATGACATCTTTTGACTACTTCTGCTGACATGAGGAGGCACAGACAAAAGAACAAGTAAAGAAAAGAACAAAGAAGGCTCCACAGCCGAAACATCAACTGTTTTGCTAGCAATCATTAAAATTGTGAATTGTGCATACCTCAAAGGGAAATTAAAAAATTAAATATGTTGATCTTAATATTGTTATAGCTATTGTAAGTGACCAATGAAGTGTCATGAAGAACCTAGATACAATGGTCAACACCTGTCAGCTATTCCAGTTCTCGGGAGCTATTCCAGTTCTCGGGAGCTCCAAAGCAAGGAGATGTTTGGTGAAATACAGGAGTGTGAGATTCAGAGATCAGATCAATGGAGTTTATTTAATGAAAGTTTGGGAGGGATGACAACAACCACGCTCAATCATTCCCAGCCGTCAGTGATTAGCAATCACTCCCTTCTTCCTTCCTCCACCGAAGGCTATAAATACCAAATGCGATATCTCCCTTCCTCACGTGCGACTTTTGCATCCCACCTCCACCCCAACTACACCTCTGCAGCTGCCCATTGGTTACTTGGCGGGGGGGTCCTGGCCTCCTTGTCCTATGGCCAGGAGGTCGGCTCTCAGCCAAGCGGGTTAAGCCAAACACTCGCTCCACAATAGTTCGTTACAGTTCGTCATTCCTCGTGAAATCATAATGTTTACTTTGGTTTACCTTGGTTAATTATGTTCCGGGTAAATGTTTGAGTGTTAATCAGCAGTCCAGAAAGACAGCATAAAATGGGCAAGTAGGGAAAAAAGGGAGAAATAAGAGGAAAATACAGAAAGGATGATGACAGATAGAAAGGGAGGTAAGAGCTCTGTGTCCTGATCATCCAAAAGGACCAGATTGGAGTATTTGAACCTTGTTAAGATTTAATTATAATCTACGGTAGTAATGTGTTATTGACCTATTGCTTCAAAATCTTCTGTAAAGTGTTTTTCAGTCTTTTAACACATTTCCCAAAAGTAAATTCAATACATTTTTTTAAGTTCAAAAGGTAACAGGCTACTATTTTACTTATTCAGGAAATCCTTATCGTATTTATTTCATGCATATTTAATTTTTGAATTCGCTGTTTCTGGTTCACTTAAAGGTTTCACTTTTCAAAGGCAAGCATTCATAATCACTGAACATTGTCACTATGTCTACAAAGCACTTAACTACTGCTCTCCTCCTACATTATTGTTCCTTCTATCTATGCCAGGGTCTCCTACTTTGTATTTATCAGTCTCAGTTAACTTGAACTTGAACTCTATTGCCATATGTAACTGGTACTGGTACAATGGAATTCTTACTTACAGAAAGTCTCTCGATTGTAAAACAAGTGTAAAAAACAAAACAAAGTGCAAACAGTGCATCAAGACAATATACAAACAAACAATAGACAATGTGCAAGTAAACATGTAGACAGTTTGAATGTAAACAATACAGACGTGTAAACAATGACTGGAGATGTGCAATAGATAAGAAATCATAAAGAGGTAGATGGTGATGGTGTAGGTGTGGTCCGAGGGGGATGGCTAAATGTGTTCGCCAGTCTCACTGCTTGTAGATAGAAGCTATTGGAGAATCTAGTGGTAAGTGTCTGTATGCTCTTATATCTCTTGCCTGAAGACAGTGGGGTGAGGAGCTCATGCCCAGGGTGGTGACTTAAAGGCGCTGCTGAGCCTTCTTCATGATAGAGTCAGTGTTCACAGTCCAGATTAGATCTTTAGAAATGTGAATTCCCAAAAACCTAAAGCTGGTGACTGTTTCCACTTCCATTCCATCCATACTGAGTGGGCTGTGAGTGTATGGCCTGTGTCTCTGAAAGTCCACTATTAGCTCTTTCGTTTTCTTTATGTTCAAGTCCAGGTTATTGCTATGACACCACCTAAGCAGCTGTACAACTTCATCCCTGTAAGTGGACTCGTCATCATCACTGATCACTCCTATTATAGTGGTGTCATCTGCAAAGTTAATGATGCGGTTGTTGCTGTGTCTTGCTGTGCAGTCGTGAGTTAATAGGGAGTACAACCTTGTACTCAGACAGCAGTCTTGTGGGGTTCAAGTGCTCAGGGTGAGTGGTGTTGATGTTTTATTGCCTATTCGCACCACCTGTGGTCTCTCGATGAGAAAGTCCAGCAGCCAGTTGCAGACAGAGTTGCACAGACCTCATCCCCTGAGCTTTGTCACCAGTTGACTGGGTATGATGGAATTGAATGCTGAACTGTAGTCCACAAACAGCATTCTCACATACGAGTTCTTAGTGTCCAGGTGTTCCAAGGCTGTATGCAGAGCCAGGGAGACAGCATCATCCACTGATCTGTTGTTCTGGTAGGTGAACTCCAAGGGGTCCAGGGACTCTGTGATGGAGGAGTTGATGTGTGACAACACCAGCTTCTCCAGGCATTTCATCACCACAGATGTTAATGCTACTGGGCATTAAATAAGGGTTAGTAAGTAAGGGGAAATTGTGAACTAACCACTGAATGTGCTTCACAGATGAAACAGATTTTTTACCATAATTATCTTGCACAACAGTATTTGTCTGCCACTGCTTCATCATGTTGATGCCCTTGTATTTAAGTGGTTTTGACAGGTTTTATAGTATGAAAGCTTTTTTCGTTAGGCTGGTGTAACAGAACCCCCTTCTGTAGGTAGGGTAGCAAGCGTAGCAAGGGGATCTGCTAACGAAATTTAAATGAGAGATTAAATGGCCAAGGGAAGTACCTCAGTATTACTTACTTTACTTACCCTTTAGTCGACCAAAAATAGATGTTTAACCTCACATCAGAAATGAGTAGCAGTAGAAATGCTTCAGCTAGTTGATCCTGGTTAGGCCAGTCCACTCTCACCTACAGGTATCTTCTTACTGCCATGCTGGCATGGCAACAATCAAGGCTACTACTAACTAAGATAAGTCTTGACCTTGCTTTTACCCCCAACAGAGTATTTGTAAATGTTATTATAGTTTCCCCAAAGGATCTCAACCTGAGATCTAGCTGTCCATCTAACTGTCCAGAGTGATTGTGAGGGTCTGGTTAGACAACCTCTAACTGCCTCCTCAGTACTTTTATAGAATACTAATTGAGTTAGTACTGAATAACAACCATCTATAGGTGCAGCCAATTCCCTCATTTGTTTGTGAAAATGTGAGGAATGTGTTACTGTCTATATAGTCCCATCCTGGCCATCCTGTTACACCTGAATAAATCAAAATCTGAAGAGGTCATAATGAACATGAAGTAGCAGTTCAAAATTAATGCTCCTTCATGCACAGCACAGTATCAGTGATGATGTGTTAGCAAACATTGTTGGGATGCAGAATGTTGTCCTTTACCTCTGACAGATGCTCTGTTACTCCCTACTCTAGGCAGTAGCCATGGTGTTAAGGAACTGTTTTTATATCAGAACTCTAGTAATGACAGAGAGATTAAAGTGGCAGTTAAGGAAAAGCTCAGTGACCAACCTGCTGGTGGCCAATTACTGCCAGTGTTGGAGATGTTTAATTGAGCAATGGTGTCCTGAATTTTCTGAGTAATAACAATGACATGAAGGAACCTTGGGAATTTGCAGTATCTTCAGTGAGAGTCAAATTGCTCCTATAGGTGGTGCTAACTGTCCTGTAAGGTACTGTAGAGCAAGCAGAGTGTCAAATGACAAATGGCTTTGGCAGGTAGCACATCAGTAGAGTGTAGGCAGAGTTCTTTATTTGCCTCATTATAGTACAGGAGCTGTAGAGGTGAAAAAATATATTCCATAATATGGGAGGTTATAAAAATAGAAAAAGTAATTTTCAATACTAAATTTTGGGAATGCATAATGAACAAAGTAACACCACCTGAAATTCTTTGATCAGGCTTCTTGATATAGAATTCTACATCCGTGCCTTACAAAAGTATTTACTGTAGACCCTTGTACAATTTTCACATCCTGTTGTTTTACATCTTTGCAGCCATGACACTTTGCAATTAACAAGTATTTATATATAGAATGTACTTCATACATCAAAGTACAATTAACAAAAACACATAAACAGATCATGTGAAAGGAAAATGGAAAAAATTATGGTAGTGTAAATATTCAAATGTTTTGCTGAAGCAAATCTAAAGTAACTTAAGTGCATAAAATTACATTAACAAGCCACACAATTAGTTGAGTACCTCGGTCTGTGTTTAGTAATAGTGGTTCACATGATTTCAGAGTAAATGCATCTGTCTCCGTAAGGCCCTTCAGACACATATTGAATTTCAATATCTGAAAAGATTCCACCATGAAGACTAAGGAGTTTTCAAAACAATTTAAGGATAAAATTGTAAAAAGGCACAGACCAAGAGAAGGGTATAAAAATTCCAAACACTGCATATCCCATCACAGCTAAAGCTGATCATTCAGCAGAAGGTGTATCGTACTACCCACCCCACATATTACTGTATTCAAGCTGTCCCTTCAAACCGAGCAACTGAACAAGGCAAAATGCTGGCCTGTATGGAAGAGTGGCAAGAAGGAAGCCATTGTTTAAAAACGAACACCTCAAACAGTGTATTGAGGATGTTTCACAACAAAGTGGCAACATTTGTTTTGTGTTCGCACAAAATAAAATTGAAATATTTTGGTCAAATATATGGTAAAATCCAAAAAAGGAAACAATGTCAATCAATGTTAATGGTATCGCTGCTGTCAAGCTTTGTTCTGACAGAATTATGTTGTGATGCTGGGACTGAAAAGCTTGTCAAGGTAGAGGGAAAATGGAAGCATTGTGCAGGCAGATACTTGAGAAGAACATGCATCAGTCTGCTAAAGCCCTAAATCTGGATCATGCTGTAAATTCACCTTGCAGCAGGAGAATAACCCAAAATGCATGACAAAAATGACACTGGAGTGGCTTAAGAATAAGAAAGTGAATGTCATTGACTGTCATTGTCAAGTGTGGACTTGAATGTGGCAAATTGTGAATCCATGGAAAGACTAAACATTTCTGTCTATAAGTGATCCACAAACAGCTTGAGGGAGCTTGATCAAATCTGCCAAGAACAATGGACAAAAAGTGTCTGAAGCCAGTGTGGACAGTTGGTAGAGATTTACCAAATAAAGACTGTGGCTGTTATTGCTGCCAAATATTGAGAGCACAGGTCTGTATTCTTATGCAATACATACTATTTTTTTCTCTTTAGTTTTTGTTCAGACTTACTTATCTTATCCTTTTTGTGCTTGAGCATTTAAGATTTGAATACAATACTAAAGTTAAAGAAATCTTTACACATCATATTGTAATTTAATGAGATGGGACGCTAAGGTCTGAATACTTTTGCAAGGCACTGTATTTAGCTATGCAATTATTATTTATTTTTTTATAGAGATTGCTTTTTGCATTATAAAGGGGAATGGAGTGGTGTAATAATTAACACTACTGCCCCACACATCTAAGATACAGTACTTTGTTTGATTCTGGTCTGTAATTGATGCCAAAGGTGCTTCCTCCATGTATTGACTGAGATCTGCGAACATGCAATCAACATACTGACTTTTTGTGTTTTTTTATTTCTTTGCAGTTTTAGTGTTATTTACTTTCCTTTCACCTACAAACGTTTTGATGCTTTTGCAAGGCACTGTATGTTCAATAAATACATTAATTTACACAATTGCAAGAGGGAAAATAATGTATGTGATAGTAAAGTTATAATATTGTATTGCAGGCACATCTCAAAAGGCTTTTTCATAGGAACTCTGAATTTCCATAGCAGAAAGCATGCTTTCAAATCTCATTTTATATCTAACAAGAATGAAAATTGTCATTATTCATTACATAGGACATTTGTTCAGTGCCACATAAATAGCATTACATCCAATTCAGTGTTTTTATCATGTTTTTATTCTTCTTTTTGTTATTAAAAATATACTTGGCAGTGACAGCCTTGAATACGAGAGTAGATTCTAAAGGACATAATATTGTCAACCGTTTATGTAGTTATTGTTTATAGGGCATCTTATCTCATTTTGGGGGAGAATGAATCATGCACAATAATAAAAAAACTGCTTTGCTGCTTCACACACTTTGTATGTACTGATGCATTTTTAAATATATCTCAGCACCAACATCATAAAAATAGTATATTTCCAGTACACACTCAAATAGTACTAAGGGACAACAGGTTTACAGAGACCAAAGATCTGATATTGCATGGGAAATGCAATGTTCTATATCATATAAACTGTTTTCTATCATCACATTATTACAATTATATATAGTAACAGAGCTAAGAAGCAGGTAGCAAGGCAATCAATACTAGCAAAGCCTAAATAAAACAAAACTAACATCCTGAGTCACTTATGAAACTCAAGGACACAGTTTTGCCTAAAAGAAACTTTAGACAGTTTAGCTGATACAGAATTATATGTCACAGTGGCTAATTGTCCAATGAGAGCACTATACCATGCTTGGTACTATTAATAAACGTATGCTCATTTTAAAATACAACACCAATTTAAAATAAGTGAAATGTTGTTCCAATGAATATTATTTTGTGGTAATAAAGAATGATATATGATCTGTTTTTGGAATCATGCATAATAAAAGGGCATGATTAATTTTGTCATGGTTAAAGTGGTTCTCCAAGAACTGAATAAGTTAATAGATCAATAATTTATTGGTGTCATTTTTCACCTTAAAACTAGATGCATCATTGCTATATGATGAATACAGCTGAATTCTTTATTCCAGGAGCCATAAAAAGCCAATGCAAAAATGAGAAAATGATTGCAATGCACAATTTATTCACATTGGGAAATATATAGAAAACTGGAAAACTGTAGATCCCCTCTGAAACAGCACAACTATGGATATGTTAAATAACAGCATTTTAAATAAATGTTTTAATAACTGGTTTAATAACAATTATGACTCACATATGAAATAAAGTATGCAGACAACAATATCCATTATTTAAATTTGGTGGTTACTAGTAGGTCAGATATTCCCTCTTTATCCGACTTTAAACATTTGAGTCTAATAATTAATAATAAAGTAGATTTTAACTTATTAATGTCTTTACTGTATGTCATTACTTGAATTACAGTACATACTGTAAATGCTGCATAAAGTGGTTCCATATCGTGTCCTGTACAAGACTTGCACAGCATATAAAAGAGTCATCTTGCATTCTTGCAGAGGGTTGGACAGGTAAAGACAGCAGAGGCTGGAATTCTATTAGGGAACAGTGCCTACTTCAGGGAGGCAAATGAGGGTGTGGGGGTGTCTTTGCTGCAGGGCTGTGCTATTTTCTAGGTCTTATCTGAAACAGCTCCACGAAATAAGAACAAACAGGTTATAAAACAAGGAGGTCTGATGAAATTGTTCATATTAAATATATTCCTCAATCCAAGCATCTTATTTCTTAATTTCCTTAAGGATCCCCAAAAAGTACTTCATCTACAGTACATGCTTAGTTAGCATGTTCTACAGACCCTCAACCCTATATGTTAAAAAGAGATGCCTCCTATTACCACTCCTAATAATGTTGGATAACTTCTAATGATGCTTTATGGCACTTGATGTAAGCTAGTTCTGCCATAGCTGTCATGTATGTCGGAAGGGACGAACCGTGGAATGGCAGGAGAGCGAAAATAGACCCTATGCGCAGCGGCGAAACGGGGGTTAGCCCTGGCTCAGCTGTACAGGAAATGCCTAATAGAAACCTATACCCTCAGGCCAAGGACAGGAGTGACCTGGTGCTAGGCAGGTCTCAGGACATCTGAACCTCAATGCTGAGCGAGTAGCAGAGCAGAAGCAGGAAATAAATAGGCCATACAACAAGATACACCAGAAAGACATGAATAATCACAGGAAACTAGGAACAGGAGAAAAGTAGCGCCGCCTCTGGGCGTGACAATAGCTAGACATTTCAATACATACAGTACCTGTAGGCAATGTAGGGTTTTAATGTACAGTAACAATCAGCAACTGTAAAGGTAAATATTTATAGGGAGTACTTTTAGGAAACAATCAAACATAGTAATTTAAAGTCTGATACACATTCTGATTATACAATATACAATTTACAGATACAAAATCAAAACTTGCATAACAAACAATAAATGTAATAATAGAATATTTGTGAAATGGTCTGCTGTGATATGAAAGGATGATCATTCACTCAGAGATTACAAAGATCAGAGTTAATCTTAGAGTTAAAATGCACATGTACTATAACGTGTTATGGTCTACCTTTTAGGTTATATCAGTCTCATATAATTATATCACGATTATTCTCAAATACAAGTAAATACGCATTTACTATTGAACTAAACATTAAACATGTTTTTGGAATAAGAGTTCAACTCTCAAGAACTATAATGTGAATGAAGACTTTTTATACTCAAAGATCCGTTGGTCACATGTGTTTGATGAGTTAAAATTGGTCAAATGGAGCTTGAGGTTTTTCCATGGTCTGGCTTGTAGCTGCTCAGTTTTGGGAGGGTGCCAATGCAGACAGAAGAGAGAGACAAGAGCTTTGACTTATGTTGCTGGGCAGCTCTGCCAATGTTAGTGTCTTGCTGAACTTTGGTCTTCTTAGGATCTGGCCGCGAGTTAGAAAGATGGGGAAAACTCGGTTCGTCCTGGCTATAGTTTGGTACTGAATATGCTCGGATATTCAATGCTGTAAAAAAAAGTTATCCAACTGTCTAATGTATTAATCAGGTGCAAAAAAAAAAAGTAGGTTCGCGAACACAAGATTTCTTTTATATCAGAATTAGTATTTTGGACCGAATTTTACTGACTCAATTTCTTGGCCTGGAATCCTGGAGAAAAATTTAAATCCTGACCTGGTTGGAAAAGTCAGATTGCCAGTTCAGTTGGAGGGAAATGAGAAGACAGTGAGTTAACCAATGAAAATGGTTCTGGCTTTTAAAGTGCAGCATAACAAGTTGGTGATTGGTTGCTACAGTATCAGTTTTAGTTCTGGTGTGCACCTTGCTGATCACTCATAGCTGGATCTTCCCTTTGGTGATGAAAAGTGACCTTGAACTTGTGATTCTGGCAAGAAAACAGACTAATGACTTGCTGGAGTCCATCTGCACAATATAACTTTACATTGTTCAGCTTTTTATTCAGCTTTACTCCTTTAAAAAGGAGTATCTTTAGCTACATTCCTCTACAATTAAAGAAAGGCCTAAGCTGTCATGGTCAAGGCACACAATGATTATTAGAAATCTTTAATTACACTTAATTTTAAGTAAAATATTTGGACTTAATATTAATTAAAATGACATGGGTGGCCTTAACATACACACCAAGAACACTCCTTAGTATTTTCTAAACATTCTAACAAGGATCAGAGGACAATAGTAAGTTGCTAGAGAACAGCTTGCTTCCTGCAGATAGCATAGTCAGGTGTTATTGCATTCTGGGCTGAAGGCGCATACAAAGACAATCAAAGTATGACAGTAGGTTTTACATTCTAAATAGCCCATGGTTTATTCCCAGCAGTTATTTACAGTGTAAGTGCTGTTCATTAATTTTTAAAGCACCCTTAAGGTTTTGTTGACAGACAAAGCTGACAGGCAAAGAAAGCATGCACAGTTGTTGTTTTTCATCATAATAAAAAACATAATAATGGCTTTAAGCACAATGTTGAAGAATAAATTATTGATTGCGGACTGTGCTTACGATGATGTAATGTTCGCAGGTCACCTATTTCAATTCAGTGCTATGGAGACAAATAAATAAAGATGGATGTTAGTGGCTTCACTCTGTTGATAATTAAATGTCTTCTGTGTTGCACTTATTAATTAGCTACATTTAACTTAGCTTTTGCATTGACAATATAATGACTTGCCTTGTCATAATTACCTGTCTGCCTTTTGTGTTCGTCCTTGCACTATGAAAACTCCCTGATAAAGGGCAATAGAGTAATTGTCGCTTCCTTGATGGATTATGAATATATATAGGCAAACACATCAAAACCAAGGGTTGAATACAGATAAAATTAATAGGGATACTTGCCTTGAACTATTCACTTTGAAGAAAACAATTAGATCTGCATTTAATTGACTAGTTTAGAATAAGGTAACAATCGACAGTAGAAATAATTGGCTGTTTCTTTTAGCATGCTTAAGATATATTTTTGCTATTGTTTTAGAGAATATTTATGAAGTATACATACTGCCATTTAGAAGTGAACATATATTTATATTGAGATATTTTCCGTTCCTATCTGATGTTGCCTGCCAGGGCCCACAAACCTGATCATTGTACTGTATATGAATTTATTCTTTACATCAATGTTAGATTCTGTTCTCATATTCTGCTTTTCGCTAATGGATTTTGATTTTTATTACATCCTGGATTTGATAATAAATGTTTTCATTATAGTGTTAGTATATTGTGATGTATGGCTATGTTCTCAGTTGATTTGCTTCAGCATACTGCCTGCTGTCAGGAAGATTAATACTCTAATGTGATTTCCCATACCCTGCATTCTTTAAAGATGATGTTGCTTCTTAGATTCATATCTTTGTGTTTTAATTGCTAGTGCTGACCTTGCCATTTTGGCCTTCATATTTTTGTGCAGGTTCTTTATTCTTCTGCCACACAGTATTGTTTTCTGCAATGTATACAGTATATTGTATTCATTAACAGGATTCATTCATAATTATTATAAATACATTAGTAGACCAGCTGAAAGAGAAGGCATCATGGACATTTTGGCTACCACAAAGGAAGACCAGATTATTTATTAGTATTGAAAGTGTTGAGTAAATATTTGCTTTAATCGCTGATTAAGGTCCAGTATTTGGCAAAATGTGAAACCTTAGGAGCTGAAACAAAGTTTTAGATTTTGGGTGAGGGCAGAACTATTTTTTTTTATCTTTGATTAATTATCATTATTGACAACTCTTGGATTGTATTATTGTTGGCAAAGTACATTTTTCATTCAATTTGTCAGTTAAAGTATGAGTACACATGACTAACATGAGTGAATATGTTGGTAACATTAATTTCAGTTCAAAATAGAGTTTGTCTAAATTCAATTTGGGATTACTTAACCTAGTGTGATGTTGTTGTATTTAATACTTTACATCAACTGTACTAAAACTTGAAAACATGCATGTATACTACTAAGGATCCAACTGGAATGTTAACATAAACAAATGTCTAGTATAGGGCATGCCAATCTTTTTATAATGCCTTTGCCTTTATACCATTAAAGCTTTGGATTAGAGTTCCAATTAAAATCTAACACCTGAACAATCTCAGTCATTGTTAGCAGTACAGAAACTGGTTCTCACTTTGATTATATAACTGTTCTCTTTCACTGAAACAAGTAATTTTGTTTAAATAATGAGTCATTATATCTTCACAGAAAACTTTTGTTTAACCCATAAAAGGTTGTTTGGAGCATACCTCTACAATATAGGGAATACTACAATATAGGGACTGAGAACAAAGTCTTACACTTAGTTTTATGTTTAAGCCAGGCCCTGATAAGATCTGACCATCTGAATGACTGGTAGATATTGATATTATTTAAAAATTTGACTCTATTACAATTGTAGTACACCTCAGTTATGTTCAATTTTACAGGGATTTATAACTCAAACATAGTTTATATAATTATGCAGACAACCATATTTTAAGTTTCAAAAAGTTTAAAATCGTTCTTACTTTAAAAATCAACACTTTCTATGTTTTAAATAAGAGGTTAATTTTACTGAAGAACCTAGAATTGTGAATGCAATAAAATGTATTTATATATTGCAATGAAACATTTGTGTTACAGTATGTCAGTTTTAACATACAGTGGAATAACATTATTCCAAAATAATAAGTGAAGTAATTATTTAGTAGGTGTTTTAATTGAGTGTGTCGATTATTTTGGACTGCAAAATGTTTGAAGAGTGAAATTAGATAAATATGACTTAAACTCAGGTCAATGAGGTAACAATCAGATATAAGAGCAGGAATAATATGAATACAACACTAGCTCCTACTATGCTTCAAAAGAGCATAGTCTTCTTTATAACGATAAAAAATTTCAATATTGTTGGGATGGCTTCAAAGCTTGAGCTTAAGTAAAAAAATGAAAAAATGAAACATGATTACATCCAGGATTCTATGCAATTTACTATTGAATATATGCCAGCCAGTGTCATGAATCATAATGAGATTCTTTCTTGCATAAAAAAACATAATGCACCTGCAGTTAAATTGGCTGTGATCCCTTATTTCATGGGATTAAAAAAAAACTTCTTGTCATATATCAAACAATAGACCATACTTCAGATTCGGGATATAACAAGCTCAAATGTGCTTGAATCCAATCGCTTCCTCCAAACCAAACCAGCAAAAGTAATGTATGTTAAAGCCCCGATATTTACTAAGCTTTTGTAATGTACTTGCTTTGCTCCTTCTAAAGCCACATTAAAATGACAGTGACGTGAAACATATAGATCATAAAGTAGCATATTTCTGGTCTACATCCCACTCTGCAGCTGTTGTAAGACATATTACTATTCAGGTAATACCATAACTTTTTTGTAGTCTGGATTTGCAACAGCATGTACCAAATAATCTTTCCAAGTCTCCTTTTTATGAGTTTGTAATCTCATTACCAATGCATGTCTCATTAATTTATTTCACGGCTGAGCAGCCTAGTGCTCCTGCTGTCACTGCTCACTTCCAATTGGTTTCTAAAGTTTGAAATCCAAGGTGCAGGAATGGACTTACTAGTAAAAATGGAATCATCAGATATACTGGACTATCCTTGTGGAAAAATCTTAATCGAAATGATTGATATTTTGGATGGCTGCACCGATGTCATTGAATTCATAATGAATAGTAAACATTGTCACAAAATGCTCAGACTGATCAACAGGGATGTACTGTATACTTAAAAAGACCATACATGATTAAACTCCATGTACTGTATAATGTACATGGAATGGGACATGAATAATAACTTGTTTTGTATTTTTTCTCAATGTTGGAAAGCATAACTACTACAATAAATAAAAAGTTTAATTCTGCTTTGTCCATAATACGTCAAAGTAAGCCGTAACACATACTGTACAGTATATAAGCCTCTTTTACTGGTCTACGTATATTGATGTGACACTGACATCCCTAATTTAACAGCTGTTGGTGACCTCCTTACCTTGACTTACAATATGCAAAGTAGAACAAAACGTCTCTTTATATGGCTCTGCTTTCTAGCTTTGTGAAGCAGACACGATATGGATGTTGCTTGATCATTATAAAGAGGCTATCTCTTTCAGTGCGTCATTATTCATTTGCCAAGCTCAAGTGAACCTTCGGTGCAGAGAGACTTGACCTCAGTGAAATAGACGGCAGCTGATTGAGGGGGTGGTGTAAGAGAAGAACTTCAGAGAGGCACCTCAGTTAGGCTTCAGTGAGCAGCAAGTTCATTCTGCAGGCTGCTTAGTTATTTGTCTTTCTTCTTGCCTTGCCTGATTGAGTTTTCTTTCAAAGAAAACATTGGGGTGATAAATAAAAGTTTTAATTTTTACTAAGGTGTCTAAATTTAATTGGTTTGCATTTACTGATGCCAGTCTGGACTCCTTGGAACCCTTCACAAAAAATTATAAATTATCAGCTACTTTTTAAAAATTATTAGCTTTCATGCTTTAGCTTTCTATTTCCTTGTGGGAGTTACATCTGTATGCTTTTGCAGTAAGTTGTTTAACAGTACCCCCTGATGTGCCCATTAATTTAAAACTAAGCGTGTTATTTTTGTTTCAAAACCTGATGAAGCCTACATGTAATTATCATTAACATTTTAAATTGTTTCATTTATCTAGTAATTAGAATAATTCAATTCTAAGAGAGTTAAAGAACAACTGAGAGGCTCCACAAATTAAATGTTCAATTTATGTCATAAAGATGGCAAAGGACCAGTTCAATTCTGGCTTTCTTTGTCCACTTCTTTTTATCAGCACTGAGGATACTTTGAAAAATCTGTACTTATAGTTAATTGAAAATTTTGGGACAAGCACACTTTCAATTTTACATATTTTTAATCTATTACAAATTGTTATAAGGGTATTGTTATCCTTAAAAAAATGTAATTCAACAACTTATGACTTTCTTTTCTACTTTATTACTTATGTTGGAACAAGGCCCAGAAACAATTGGTAGATGCTGATACTTCAAAAAATATTCTCTCTATGCAAGCATTCCTCCCCTATCTGCTGTCACACAATGAATAAATGAACAGCAGCTACATGAAAAACATTCAACCGTCGATTGGGCAAAGCACTGTGGTAGAGATTTGCTCATCTTCACTTAATGAGAGTAATCAGGTGTTTAGCGGATGTAACTAGGCTTGAAGAAAAGAATGAGTCGAACTAGGAATCTCACTTGTGATTAAGCACAAGTTTTTTTTATTATATGCCAGACCGAAATAGCTCTGTGCTCAGCTGGGAAAAGGGAGAGAAGCTTTGTTCTCACTTCTGAGATCACATAAATATATTTGAAGTGCAGATAATTATGTAGTTGAAATTTCTTTTTTATTTGCTTTAATGACCAAGTGGGATAAAACCGCACTCAGATACACCTGCATTCTCCTACAGTATATGTTTTTCATGACTTATTTAATGGCCAATGTGACAGTATTACTGCCTCACAATTGTAGGGGCTGGTGTGCCCTCTGTGAGTTTGCAGGTTCTTCCATTGGCCATACAGATTTTTTAAGTTTTCTGGTGTTCTCACACAGTACAAAAACATGCTATTTGGATTGATTTGTCTCTCATACATGAACTGTACGTGTGTACTGTAAATGGCATCCTGTGCAAGCCATGTCCTGTCATCGTCTGCTATGTTAGGCTGAAACCCTGTAATATATTGGAATAAACTGGTCATGGAAATTAACAGAGTGATGCATTTCAATGTGTAAAATAGAATAAGATGGAAAAAAGCATTTTTAGTAATGGAGATAAATATCCAATTAGTCAGCATAAACTCTTAGGCAACTCTCAGGCCCCCAAAGCCACGTATAGGCAGGCAAACAAATCCACTGACCCAAAAGAACCATTATGTGGCACGACAAGTTTTCAATGCCTTTCAAGCTCCAGTGGATCAGGTCTCTGCGACTTCTTTAAATCAAAAGAGACCTTTCATGGTAACGCCGGATGGGAAGTAGTGGGTAAGTGGAGAGTAGCTGGGTTTCCTGTCTTATAGAGTGAGTAAGGCCATTGTGTCTTTGGCTGCACTTCAGCCTCAGAACTGTGATTGCTGAGAAGCTGTAGAAAGCTATTGCCAGTGTACACTCTTGTGCTCAAATAAAGAGCATTAAGTGAATTTTCTTTTCTACTCACTACTTAAAACTCTCCTTGTAACCACTACAGCATTATTTATAATCTTCGATTGCCAAATTCCAGGGTGGAAGAGGATGTTTTTTTTATCTCAATCAATGCCACTTAAGAAGGCTTTAGAAGCAAAGAGTTATTTGATGAGGGGGAAAATGTAGGGACACTATACAGTACCTACAGTACATCAGCATGTGAACTGTCATAATGGATGTTCTTTTGCAAACTCAGAGAGACTAGGGTCAAACAACCATCCTTAGATTTTTATTAAAATACAATATTGTTTTTTAACACATGTAAATCCATTCCATATAAAAACATAAAAAGGCATTTATATTAATAAAATACCTTGATATGAACTTTGATATGCCTTTGAAAACAGAAAACAAAACATCCTGGTGTCTATTTAGTTTACTAGCCATTCTCCAATTGGGACCAATTGAATTGAGAATCCAACCACATCCTGAATACCCTAAAATGAAAAGCCCAATAGTAATATCTAAAATTAGGAACAGCCAAATTACCAAATTCTTTGGAGCACAATAGGGTTTTAAGCTAGATTCTTGTCCACCCTCTGCTCTGAATGAAACTAGTTGTAATATAATTAATTTGTCCCAAATATTGTGACAGGAATGAAAAACAGTTCACAGAAAAAAAAATATTATTGTGAGGCAGTGTGTTTATTTTCAGATAGGATTTTATCATGATTTTACCATGGAAAATAATCTGTACAAAAGATTACTTATTTGAAATCTACTTTAAATGTATTCAAGAATTTGAACAACCAAATAAGGTTTTGATTAAAATCAAAATGTTAGAACACATTATAGACAGTTCCAAAATGGCAGGACAAAAAACTGACTTTTCCTGCAAATTTGTAGGGATTTTATCAGGAGTTAGCTGAAATGAGTTTAACTTTGCCTTAAACTAACCCAAGTCTGCACTGACTAACTTTGCTGATCTTCTCAAGGTTAAAGAGCATGCTGTATGCCATTACTGTTATTGATCTTTGAAGCTAATCTTTGCTTCTGTTTTAGTGCCAATAGTTGTCTAGTGTTGGCAACATGTTTGTAGTACAGTAACATTGTTTTGTGTACCGGTGGTCACTGAGAAATTGTAAATATACTCATACATATGTAGCAAGCCCAGAAAAGAAAAATTCAGAATCACACATAATGACTTACAGTATGTATTCTTGAGTAGGGTACAGATGCAGCCATTCAAAATGGGTGAGGTATTTCGCGGCATACCCCGGTGGGCGTGTCACAGTATCACGCGGTATCACGTATTTCACGTGTGTCACGTGACTAACTATCCGGCGTCGCCTTGTAAAACCGCCAGGGGGAGCTTAACCTCTCATGTACAGCATTTGAGCCTTTAATTTTGAACTGTGTATTACAGCATGTTAATCATCAGTCATTAAAATGTTGGTATATTTTATGAAAGCAAGATTGCTCAGTTGGACAAAAGTACACAACCTACCTTTATCAGAAATATTTATGCATCAAAGCCTTTACTGAAGATATTACTAATAGTATTAATAATGGATGACTTTGGACAAGCTCTATACTCAAAGTATAACTTCTTTAGCACATTTGTACAAGCACTTGGAATCTGTCCAAGCCATACTTTGTCAGGCATTTTGTTTTACTTCAACGGGGCATAAAAACTTCCTTGCTTTTAAAAGGGCGTTTCATAATTTCTAGCTACGAGAATGATTTAAAATGCGACACCTATCATTCAACTAGAGCTTAAAATATCACAAGGAAAAATACACACCGGTATTCCATTTCTCCCTAAACATTGTAAGCTTCGAAGTCTTTAACTAACGTGATACCGGAGTCAACAAGCATACTTTTAGAATTTGATTAAAAGGGAATATAATATGGAATCGTGTATCTAAAGAATTTAATAACGGTATGATTATATCCGTGTACTGCGGCAGAGCTATGTAGGGCTGTTTCGCCTGCCTGATCATGCAAGCTCTCTTGTAGCCTACTGGTCTAGGTGCGTGACTACCAACTGGCAGGTTGTGTGTTTGAATCCAGCTGGTGCTGGACTTTTATTTTAACAAACATTTCTTCGAAAAAATAGGTAAGCGATATTATGGACAATCAATTGACTTTTATATTTCAAAATATCGCAACATGATCGATATTTGCGATATTTTTAACATATCTTCCCTTCTGACAGCGGTTCCTGGTTCTATTGTGTGTGTGTGTGCAACAGTAAATTTTTATAGAGAAATGGAGGCTGGACAGTATGCGTTACAATATAAACATTTATATTGATTTAAATCGTGTTCTGATTTAAATCGCAAACGCGTGTTTAATTATGTGTTTTTTAATCATGATCAGGCTAATGCATTTCTACATTTTCTGTATGAACCAGCTTAGAGGTTCATACAGAAAGACAGCTTGTGTTTAAATTGAGTGTAAGGTAATTTATGCTTCTAAAGTCATGGTCAGTATTGTTGTACTGTGCTGTACTGTGTCACATTATTTTATAGCGTTTTTATTGCGTTATTAAATCCGGTGGCGCTGTGTTAGTTTCCTGACTCACATTATTTAAACTGCGACACTGATCATTCATCTCTAAATAAACTTTATTTTATATAGCGTTTTAAGCGAATAGGTAATTAGATTGCTCATAAACCTAATCACTTTTTCTACATAAACACAGCGTGATTGCTCTCTGAAAATGCTTTTCCTTTATTTTTAAAGTAGTAAAAATGTATTTTATGTAAACCATGTTTGCTATTAATTCATTTAGGGCTAAAATACGTTCATTGTCTTCTAATCGAGTCGAGTTGACATTGGAAGCCTGCCACACCCGGACCGTTAAACCAAAGCATTAGCACGTCAAAGCCCATTGAGCCAGTATTGGCTTTAGTATCCCCCCCTTCTCCGCTCAATTCAATTCAATTCAAGGTGTTTTATTTGCATGACAGATGGGTACAAGCAGTGTTGGGTACTGTATGTATATTGTAACGCTTACGGCAGACAGGCACTGTGTAGGAGCCGACGCACCAGAGCAGCGCCTGCAATTTTTATATTTATAACTTAGTTTTTAAAATTAGTCAAGCAATACGAAGCATCTCCTTTTACTTAGTGCCTGAGCATACTGCAACGCGTGTGAAGCCCATAAACGATATTAATTTTGGAACTTAAACATACAGTATATGGCTGGTCTCGGTACTTTAAAGAAAACATACACACCAGTATTCCATTTCTCCCTAAACATTTTAAGCATCGAAGTCTTTAACTAACGCGATACCGGAGTCAACAAGCATACTTTTAGAATTTGATTAAAAGGGAATATAATATGGAAATATAATATAGATATTGCGTATCTCCAGAATTTAAAGACCAGACAATCGCAAACTCGTTTTCAATAAAAGTATTTTATTCTTTCAGCAGTTTGTGAGAGGGACATCCAGCAGGGAGAGACACACACACCGGTTTTCATTGACAACATTGTTTTTTTTTCAATTCCTCTTGTCTAACAGGAATGTTTTGTTTTTGGACAGACTGTTAGACAAGAGGAAAAGACCGCCTCCTCCTACGAAGCATTTCGTTGATCCGATCACAAATTCTTTTCCAGTCGTACGCAGCAAGGGTTGAGAATCTCCGATTCACCATCGTACTAATGGTTTCCCGGAGATTGGGTTAAAAAAAAACAAAAAACATACTAACACCTGTGCCATCCTACTCCTTAGTTAATACATTTTATTATTCATAAACAGTTAACATTGTTAGCAAAATATTTTGAATTATATTTAACCCTATTTTTTCTTTAGTTTTGTATTTAACTTATTATATGATAGTCAGACTTAATGTATATTTGAACAATGAAAATATATTTTTACAAGATTTTACATTAAGCACTTAAAATTAATATGGTTAATAATAGTAAACTGTAACATGCTGTAACAAGATCGGTTAAACTGCGAAGAAAACGCTTTCAGAAAATGTTTCAACCAAACCTGTTCCCACACACCCCGCCCCCACTACCATTAGAATATACACAAACATTTTAGCGTTTCATTCTGAGCAGAAGACCCTCACACCTGAAGAGTGCTGGCTGTGACGAATTAACCCGTTTTACAGGTTTCAATCACAGACCGTGTGACATGGGACTCAGTAAACTACAGTAACACCGTATTTGATAACACTTTAAAAACGCAATAAAATAATGTGACATGGCACAGAACAAGTTTACAGCACAGTACAAAGATAAATGCTAACCATGACTTTAGAAGCATAAATTGCTTTACACTCAATTTAAACACAAGCTGTCTTTAGCCCTCTAAGCTGGTTCATACAGAAATGTAGAGATCTAGGCTCAGAACACACAGCTTCATTAGTGAATACATATGCAGGACAACTAGAGAAGACGTTTCTAAGAGGATGGATTTTTAGAAACATCCCATCAGACATCCCATCATATTCACAACGTGAAATCTAGAAAATAATATTACGTAACCAAAATCCGCAATATGGAAACAGAACCTGTGTAATTGTTGATAGATGATGTACTCGTAACATTTTTTCAAGACGAACTACAACATTTAAAAAATGACTTGTATGTACTTGATATCTCTAATCAATCCACGGGTCCCAGCACAAAATGAAAGTAAAACGCATACCGTTTCGCGCTTCTTATTGCTCAAAAGTAATTTGACCGTATGAAATGCATAATATAAACCTAGAAACATATACGTGAGCAGTACTTAAGCACTGTAGTATCGGTGTTAAGACATACCTCTCAAATACTGTAAATCAAGTTAAAAATATCTCAAGACCGATTCTGGTCGTAATGAAACCATGCAAGGGAGTTTTTATGTCCGTTGCAGTTCTTTTGCAACATGAATATAATTATATCGTTATTAATTTCTTGAGATATGCGATTCCATATTATATTCCCTTTTAATCAAATTCTAAAAGTATGCTTGTTGACTCCGGTATCACGTTAGTTAAAGACTTCGAAGCTTACAATGTTTAGGGAGAAATGGAATACCGGTGTGAATTTTTTTCTTTAAAGTACTGAGACCAGCCATATAAGATTTCCCTTCAGTGGTAAAATTAGATATGAATATTCAATACTTAAACGGGCACAGTTAAGACATTAAATATACATATACATATTGTATACAGTACAGTTTACATACGGTAATATGTTTATGTTACGCGATTAAAAAATAAATAAATAAAACTGGAAGGTCCAGCACCACCATTATGTTTATATGGTTGTTTTTGTTGGTTGGTTGTTATTATGGTTATTAATAATACGATCTATAGTTGAAATCTGAGCCTAAATAAAAATAAAAAGCAAGTGATTAGGTTTATGAGCAATCTAATTACTTATTCGTTTAAAACGCTATATAAAATAAAGTTTATTATTAATTTGCTGGACAGAGCGGTGAACATTATTATGCATAAGACAAAGATAACGATCCTGATCAGTTTAGAAATCTGTGTACGCTGTAAGGTTTTTACTTCTTAAACTTTTAAAATACACGTTTTGAATAGAAAGAAATCCTCTTCCTGGTAGTGTGTATAGCACACCAGCACGTCTTTTTTCTCCAATCAGAGGGGTGTCAGATAGTGTCAGCCAATCACCATTCTGCGTTGGGTAGCAACGGGTGACTGTTCTCAGGCGGAAGATGTAAACAGCTTAATGTTCGTGTTAAATATATTTTTTTAATTCAATTAAACGGGCACAGTTAAGACATTAAATATACATATACATACTGTATACAGTACAGTTTGCATACGGTAATATGTTTATGTTACGCGATTAAAAAATAAATAAATAAAAATGAAAAGTCCAGCACCAGCTGGATTCGAACACACAACCTGCTAGTTGGTAGTCACGCACCTAGACCAGTAGGCTACAAGAGAGCTCGCATGATCAGGCAGGCGAAACAGCCCTACATAGCTCTGCCGCAGTACACGGATATAGTCATACCGTTATTAAATTCTTTAGATACGCGATTCAATATTATATTCCCTTTTAATCAAATTCTAGAAGTATGCTTGTTGACTCCGGTATCACGTTAGTTAAAGACTTCGAAGCTTACAATGTTTAGGGAGAAATGGAATACTGGTGTGTATTTTTTTCTTTAAAGTACCAAGACCAGCCATATACTGTATGTTTACGTTCCAAAATTAATATCGTTTATGGCCTTCACACGCGTTACAGTATGCTCCTATTCTTTTTATGCTCAGCTACTAAGATTTCCCTTCAGTGGTAAAATTCAATATCTACAACGGGCACAGTAAAGAAGTTTACAGTAAGTCTTTCTACGACAGACCAACGGACCACGAGTGCCCCTGTCGGTCAACCAATCACGCACTGCGGTATCGCGTGTCATCGTACCTGCGGTATCTGTACTGCGGTGTCTGTACCGCGCACTTTGAATGGCTGCATCTGTAACTATAACTCAAGAGAACAACACTCTGCAATACAATACTGTAATTGTATGTACAGTGTAAGCATATGTAGAATTCAGGTTACGTAGCATGGTCATGAATGTAACCCCTACATAAGCTGATGACTCTCTGTATTATGAATTCTACCCTTACATTGACAATTATGAATAACTATCACATATGTTTATAATTTAGTATAATACTACATTTATTTTTCAGAATGGCCAACATTTTTTTTTCAGCTGCAGGACTGTAGAATCTAACAGAGACAAAGGCTGAACAAGAGCCTATAACAAAGCCTCTAGTAACTTGTTAATTTTAGGATTATTGTAAATCTCTAGACAAGCTTTCAAACCCTCAGAGAAATGCTTTAAGAAGGCCTTGATTTGAAATAAGTGAGTTAAAATGCCAGTGTTTAGTTGAACCAAATCAAATGAATCCATTACCAGGCCATGATCTAAGGATTAGAAATATTTCTGTGGAAGTAGGGCATTTTAGTAAAATCTGAACGGTCCGAATAGGACAAAGAGATATTTTACGTAAAAAATGTAGAAAAAGCTACATAAACCATCATTTATACACATGAAACAGAAGTGAAGATTAACCTGGAAACCTGGCAAAAGGAAAATGGAATATAACTGTAAGCTGTCAAAGAAAAAATAAATAATGCAGTTAACATTAAAAAGACAAAATATATTCATATGAAACAAGATTAAAGAAGTAATACATTAGATCAATTGCACCATGCCAATAAAATAGTGAGGTCCCAAACTTCTAAACACCAAGCCCAGAATAAATCCATGAACATGACTGAGTGTCCCGCGATGGACTAGCAACCTGTCCAGGGATGTAATCGCACACTTTTTCTGGGATAGGTTGATATGACCCTTGCTAGGAATAAACAACCAAAATTATTACTACAATTCTGATGAGATAAAAGAAATGGGTGTGCACATCTCTCCCTTGACCCTAAATGCTAGAGTGAAAATACTAACTGTAACATTTCTACAGTACATCTTCTGTGCTAATACTACTTAATATAGATTTTTTTTCTCAGCCTGCTGCAGATTGTCAATTTCTTCCTTCGTAAACACCTGAGTGAATTATTAATTTAATACACTGACTGTTTCCCATTTAATGTCTGTTCCTATTACTGTCTCTGACTCACTTTGCTTCATCTGTTATTGTCCTTTTTATTGCTGTAACAGTGAAAAAACACCCTCTCTTTAGAGGTATTTTAGCTTCTGTTGTAATATTGTTTTGAAGTTACAAATATTCCTTTTAGCTGTGAGTGCAATTAGCTACTACAACATTAATGACTATATTGTAATAATTGTACTCCTTTTAGTGCTTTAACTAACACTTGTTATTTTTTAATTATTTCATAAAGTACTATCTTTCTCATACTGCACTACTGCTTTCTAGATTTTTATTTTGTTGCTTGTGGGTGAATCTGTTCTGTACTACATGCAGAATATAATTAAATTGTTAATTACATATCTATCCTCTCCTGTTCTTTGTCTTTTAAGCTGTCTCATTCTTTCTTAGTCAGTATTCCTTAAACTACAAACCTTTGTTCTGTAGTTTGCCTGGACAGATGGTTGAAATGCACATCAAACAATACCATATTAACCTCCCAGCTCAGCTCAAACTAAATAAAATACTGTAACTACTACAGGTTAATTTACAGAAGGCTTATGCTTTTGTGAATGGAAAATTTTACTATGCACCTAAATAAAAAATATAACATTAAATTACATAATTTAAGCACCATACATTTACTCCAAGAGTCATATGAAGTCCAGATTGATTCTGCTCTATTTCTGTTTTTTTTTCTTCAGCTCACCCATATGATCTTAGTTGAAGTCAGAGAGTGTTTAGAATGTAATCATTGCATTACAGTATGTGTGTTAATGGCTTAATTTGTGTGTGTTTGAGGTTGTCCTGTAGACAAAGACGTCCTGCCTGGGCTGCAAACCTAACCCTAACCCTAACTCAAATGGGAACAATGCAAAGAAGATTAGCATGGTCCATACCCAAGGTGACACACAAATGCATATAGTACAGTACCCTACAGACAAAGCCTTATGTTGTCCTTTTAAGGACATTATGTTAAAGAAAGTATGATAGAAGGAACTGTAGTTCTTAAAGATATAATATTATTTAAATTGGTTAAATCAAAGGTAATTTAATAACTCATAAGGTTGTTAAATCCTGGACGGAGTAGTATTTTGAACAAGCTGCTTCATTCAGGTTGTTCCTATAAAATACCCAGCTGTATTAATGTTATAAATGATTCATTTTCACCCAAGTCACTTTCAATAAAAGCTTAAAGCAAATACAGCAACAATAACAAAATTAGAGGCATTTATAAAGCAATTAAAAAAAATGTTGCATTGCACTAACAATAACCACACATGAAGGAAAAGGCAGCAATGTTTTATGAGTTATGAACTCTACAGTTTTTTAAAGTATTCTATCACTGATGCAGACAGTAGCAGACACATGAATCAATGGCCAGTAAATTTTTTAATCGTCTGACAAATTGAAGAATCAGAAGCAAGGTCCTTAACCTACAGTATACACAGCAAGCAATTGTATTTGACCTTGTAAACATCACCTATGGTAAGTATCACAAGAGGAAATGTGAAATTGGGGTAAAATTCGAACCAAATCCGGTTGTCTACCTCAAGAAATATTCAATTTACTGTACAACATTTATAATTATATATAATATATACTAATATAATTCCAGATGATTATTACATTTGGAGCTTTAGTCTGGTGAAATATTTTTTCCAATATATTCATTGACAACTGTTTTAAGCCATGGACTAACAGAAATAATTTATCTTTCATACATTTTAGTACATAATATCAATTGTTTTCATAACCTGAACAAAAAGATGAGCACTGATCTCTAAGAACAGTGTGTATTATTTGAAGTGAAGCATCTAAATCTGTATTATGCAGACTTTTGTAGTTCCACTTTTAATTACTACCACAGAGAATTTAGAAGAAAATAGAAACAAAGGCATACCTCAACTCAAATATGTAAAGCAGAAGTAATTGGGTGTAAGCAGGAGTTCTGCTCTAGCTGTAATCATTGACAACTGTAGCTCTTTAAAGAGAGTTGACTTTCTGAACTTGAACTTGAACTTTATTGCCATATGTAACCGGTACTGGTACAATGGAAATCTTACTTACAGAAAGTCTCTCGATTGTAAAACAAGTGTCAAAAACAAAACAAGTGCAAACAGTGCATCAAGACAATATACAAACAAACAATAGACAATGTGCAAGTAAACATGTAGACAGTTTGAATGTAAACAATACAGACGTGTAAACAATGACTGGAGATGTGCACTAGATAAGAAATCATAATGAGGTTATAGTGGTGTCATCTGCAAACTTAATGATGCGGTTGTTGCTGTGTCTTGCTGTGCAGTCGTGAGTAAATAGGGAGTACAACCTTGGACTCAGACAGCAGCCTTGTGGGGTTCCAGTGGTCAGGGTGAGTGGGTTGATGTTGTATTGCCTATCCGCACCACCTGTGGTCTCTCGATTAGAAAGTCCAGCAGCCAGTTGCAGACAGAGTTGCAGAGACCTAATCCGCTGAGCTTTGTCACCAGTTGACTGGGTATGATGGAATTGAATGCTGAACTGTAGTCCACAAACAGCATTCTCACATACTGTACGAGTTCTTAGTGTCCAGGTGTTCCAAGGCTGTTTGCAGAGCCAGGGAGACAGCATCATCTACTGATTTGTTGTTCTGGTAGGTGAACTGCAAGGGGTCCAGGGACTCTGTGATGGAGGAGTTGATGTGTGACCACAGATGTTAATGCTACTGGGCGGTAATCATTCAGGCATGTCACTTTTGCCTTTTTGGGGGTTGGAACAATAGTGTTTTTTTCAAAGCAGGTGGGGACCGTGGACTGTGACAAGGAGGAGTTAAAGATGTCCGTAAACACTGTGGTCAGCTGGGCTGCACATGTCCTCAGGACGCAAGGTGGTATCCCATCAGGCCCTGCAGCCTTACAATTTTCACCTTGCTCAGAGAGTTTCAGAACAAACTCACCCTGAACACTTGGGGTCTTCTCAGCATTGCCAGTGTTCAGAGCATCAAAGCGGGCATAGAAATGGTTCAGCTCGTCAGGCAGGGATGCGTTGTTCGTGTCAATCTCCTGGCTGCAGCCCTTGTAGCCTGTGATTGACTGTAATCCCTGCCACAGCCTCTGGGTGTCAGCGCACTGCGTTTCAAGCCGCACTCTGTAGCTCCATTTGGCGCATTTTATGGCTTCCTCTAATGCATACCGTGATTTCCTGTACAGCTCTTTGTCCCCCGATTTGAACGCGATGGATCTATCTTTTATTTTATTGCAAATGTCGTTGTTGAACCACGGTTTCTGATTGGGAAATGACCTAATTTTCATTTCTGGTACATAAATGTCGGTGTAGTATTTAATATAGCTGGTGACCGCGTCCGTATACTCATTTAAATCTGTGTCGGGAGCTCTGAATGCGTCCCAGTCTGTACTATCAAAGCAGTCTATTAACCTGCTTTCCGTCTCCTCAGACCAACAACGCACTCACCTGTTCACAATGGGGGAGGTACTCAGGAAGCAACAGGAGAGCGATGTGGTCCGATTTACTGAAACTCGGTTTGGGAAGCGCTTTGTATGTTCCTTTTATTGTTGTGTAGCAGTGGTCCAAAATATTGCCTCCTCTTGTCGGTACAGTGACATGCTGAATGTATTTTTGCAGTACTTTCCTCAGATTGCAGTGGTTGAAGTCCCCAACTACAATTGAGACAGCTTCTGGGTGGGAGTTTTCATGCTTGTTGATAATGTCGTGGAGTTCGCTGTGTGTAACGATGGCTGGGTTGTGATGAAAAGGATCCGATGCAGATGCAGGATTCCTGGGGCGATGAGTAGGCGGACAGAGCTATCCAGGAGCTGGGTCGTAATCCGAAGGCGAAAGGTAAGTCGAGATCAGTAAACGGCACTGGTGGCGAACAATCCAGAACGAGAGACAGATACGTGGTCGGAACAAGAGCAACAGGGTCGATACCAAAAATAGTCACGGGTAGCAAACAATCCACGGGGCGAGACGAGAAACGTAGTCCAAAGGCAAAACGATGAGGTCAGAAAATCCGGTAAGGCAAAGTGAAAGAAACGCTAGGTAGAGCCACAGGTAGGGAACTCAATACCGAGCAGTGATATGCGATTAAGAGCGGCTTAAATAATGCAGCCTGCCGCACGGTAAGACGTCTGAAGAGAATTAACACGTGTGGCGGCGTTTGTAATTATCACCCAGCTGCTGAGACTGATTAGACCTCTTCGGAGCTGGTCTGGGCAGGTTAGTGGTCGTTACACTGTGTGCTGCTTCCACGCAGGCTTGAGGTTGAATGTAAACGGTTGTGATAATAGTGGCGGAAAACTCCCTCGGCAAATAAAAGAGTCGACATTTTATGGTCAGGTGTTCTAGATTCGACGAGCAGGATTTAGAGATTACCTTCACGTCGGTGCACCACTTGCTGTTGACCAGGAAGCAAACGCCTCCTCCTTTGTGTTTGCCGGTTGCTTGGTGGTTTCTGTCCATGCGATAAACGGTGAACCCCTTTGGCTGGATGGCGGTGTCCGGGACGCATGCTTTCAGCAAGGTTTCAGTGAAGGCATAAACACAGCATTCCTTCAGTCCCTTTCCGCGTTGATCTGACAATGTACGCCGCCTTGTCTCCCCCGGCATCTGCCCACCTGTTGTTGTTGTTCGCCGCATCTTTGTCCGATCCAACAGGTGGGGTTCGGTACGTGAAAAAAGTGGTTTGATGACACTAAGGAGTCTTTCCTCAGGTTTAGACTGATTTAGACTGAATCAATAAAAAAACATTGCTATTGATGAAGCCCCTATTCAAATTTAAATTATTACACAGCATCACATTATACAGGTAAATATGCTCACAAATTAATATCTGGATGTATTGCTTCATACTGTACATAAAGAGCATTGGAAAAATATTGTAAACACAGCATGTAACCCAGAGTAGATCGGACTGTGGATTTGAAATAATCAAACAGTGCTCTTTTATGCATTAGAGTGACAGGTTTTAGAAGATATTTTAATGAGGCGAGTCTTGTAACCACAATTTAAGTTTCCAGGGCTCTAATTGCTTTTTTAAACTACCGTCACAGTTTTGCAATATATGCCTATTACAGCCCTTGAGTAGCCTGTCTACACAGTCAGTACATAATATGTTTGTCCTAAGAGGTAAAATAAAGATGTTCACTTTTTCTAATTATGTCTTTTTTATCACAGGTTTCATATAAATCCATCTGCAATAAAGTAGGCATTAGTATTTTGCAGATCAGGTTCTTTTTTCCTAGGACAATATTTTGAAAAAAGCACATTCTTTCCCTAACAATTGTAATCATTGAAAGATTCAATTAAGTTTTCTTTATTGAGTGCATTTGAATACCATATCAAACAAAGCAGATTCCTATGTTCCGTGGTTTGCTCTGCCCAGGGGATGCCGTGGTCACCCTTTTACAAATGTTTTTGAACTGTCTAAAGGTGGTTCAATTCTAGGTGTCTTCTTCTTATTATTATGAATAGGCACATGCCCTCATCTCACCTAGATCTCCTGGTAGATGATGGTTCAAATCTTGGCCTCCCACAACAGCAGAAACAGATCCGGTTGACTGGTCTGACAGCAGCTAAAAAGATGCTGGCTCTGCATTAGGAGCCTTTGGACTCCCTCTCCTGACATAATTGGCCCCTTGCCCATCTTGATATACAGTCATTTCTCCAGAGCTTGGATCCAGAGTATCAGCAGTGTGGTGACAGTATAGGATTAGAGTACTTCTGCTGTTGGCGCAGTCAAGGGCTTGTTGTGAGGGCTTCTCCTGTATCCATAGGATTTTCTTTAGTGACTTCTTGAATGGAAACTCTGAAGACGATGGGGGATGGAAGTAGGATGGGAGAAATAAAAGGATAAAATTTAGATCTTCATGACTTCTTGATCAACACTCACCCATCTTTGTCCTTTTAAGGAAAATGTGTGAAGCTGTATTTCATCATCAGTGAAAGCTGTATTATTAAATGACACACACTGGTCAAATGTCATTTTAAAATGGCAAGTACAAATATTAAATATGATGCCAAAATAGTTGCCATCATTTTTCTTTATGTGTGGTTTTACAGAACATGAGTATATGATCTAATTTTTTATGTTTCTTGTTGTTGAGATTTACCTTGTCTGAAGGTAGAAAGGTTGCTAGTTTTTAAGATATTTTCTAAAGGGCAGCAGAACCATGGAGCTTTCAAGAGGAATATAAATGAAGCAATCGGCTGGAAATTATACAAGGAACCTTTTGATACCTGTATAAATTACAATTTTTATGTCATGCGTTTTTATAGCCTGGAGGTTTCTAATCTCTAGTTTTAACTAATCTGTTACAAATATTTGATGCAAATATAGTAACAGTTTTAGTTTCAATAGATGTTTCTTTGAAAGATGGATTTATAATGTTTATGATTACATTAATTAGTACCTTTTTAATAGCCAGATTTGATCTTTTGTATTTCTATATAACAGTTAAGCTTTACTATACATAGTCAAGGCTGAACTGAAATGATCAAATTAATTTGTCTGGATTTTTTGTATATTAAAAATAAATACAATAGCAAGTCAGGTGTATCTTTTTCTGGGTATACCGTAAATGGAAGATTCTACAGGTACTGTAGTTATACTGTAGACCTAGTTCATGGAACTGCAATAGCAATGTGATGTGTTTTATGAGAATTTATTAATCTTGAATAACCTATTCTGAGTCTTTACCAGAAATTCTACACTGCTTAAAGACACTTATTTCTGGTAGGTGAGAAACTATTACAGGGAGAATAGCTTTTCTGTAATTAAAATTACAGTAGGTGTAGGAAAATGTTGCTCCATTTAAAATATAAATTAAATAAAGGAACAGGACCAGATCAAATACTAGATTTATTCCTTCTTCCTTGACAATGTAATCTGTAATCAAGAACTTTAGGTACACAGCATTCAGGCATGATTAATCTGTAAAATCCTTTTTATATTAACAATCTACCTCATATTACTTATAAAATTAAGGATTCCTGCACAGTGAGAGTTAAGAACAAACATTCTGTTATGTTTGAAATTGAAATCCATGGAAATGAGGTTCTGTAGATGGCTACATTCCTCATTTACTGTCACAGGTCTGTGTTTCATCCTCCTATGATACTGCATATTCAAAAAACGTGCATGTATTATATGTGTGTCTTACAAATATTATATGATTAAGAGCATTAGATGAAACTTTAATTCACAACTTTTGCTGTACTGGCTACTTTGCCAGTACCAACTTTGTTAAAGTGCAAAACTAATTGAACACATTAGCCTGATATTAAAGAGGGTTCTCTGGTTTCATGATTTTTATTTTTACTTTGAAGATTCTTCATAGTACAGCTCCATAATTTCTGTCTGATCTGGTGTCTAAATATGTACCTTCAGAAGTTGTTCGAACTGCAGAAGCAGTTCTTTTAACCTTGCTTAAAATTTGATTGAACACAGTGGGGGGCTGAGACCCCACAGTATTTAACTTTCCTACCTCAGCCTTATAAGAAAAAAAAAGAATTTATTATTTAAAAAACATTTTCATGGGGAGAAGCAGGGGGTAAATAAAGTACAGAAAAGGAGCTCCTGGACCACATTGGAAACCCAAGCGGTCCTATTGGTTGGGTGGTTTGACTGCCTCTGGGTACTGAAAACATAAACACCCCTTACACACTGAGAGTCACTTAACAGACACTGAATCCCAACTGGGAACTGGAACATCAGGGGATAGAAAAAGAAGAGGAAGACTCCACTGACTCCCTGTCAGGCATTTTGAGAGGTGCTACCTAACAACTGAGTAAGGCCCTCAGAGGATAGAAATGAAAAGAGAAAGAACCTCCTGATTCAGAGTTACTTTGAGAGGTGCTGCATCCAGGGTCGTGAACGAAGAAAAAGGATTTTTCTGATTCACCAAGAGTCACTTTAAGAGGCACTGCCTCATGACTAGGAGCCAGGCCCTCAGGGGAGAAAAGGAAGCAAAAAAAGTCCCCTGGTTTGCTAAGATTAGCTTTGAGAGGCACTAGCTCACAACTGAACCAGGCCCTCAAGGGACAGAAAGAAGGAGATTTAGTCAGTTAGAACTACTGAGAACAGAGAGGCTGAGGGTCCCATCTGACTCACGGTGTCAGAACATCCCCTGAAGGAGTGAGCTTCTCTTGCCCCCCAAAAGATGGACCCACACCCCAATACTCTTTCTTCCAACACCCGGGGGACAAACAAAAAAACAAAAGAGTGCACCAGTGCATAAAAATAAGACAGATGAGATGAAGAATTAGGAAAAGGAGAAGGGGAGGCTATGTGTCCTGACCACAAAGAAAAGAGGGAAAAAAACCTTTGTTGCCAATCTTAGGGAAAACATCTGATGGCGCAGGAGGAATAGACACCCCCATTCCAGGCATACTAGCTATGGATAAATGGACAGCATAAATGGCTGATGGAGAGGTGACAATGTAAAGGTTGACTGCAGGAGAGGACCACCTTCCTAAAGCTTTGATTAAGTGGATAACCACATTAGCTTGAGTTGTAGAGGTGGCTGCTATGATTCTGAAAGAGTGGGAAGTGTAGAAAGATGGATGAGAGCAGCCTCATGCTCAAGGATAGACGAGCAAGCAGTGCGTTGGCTGAACTGGCTTGCACGTGGACAGAACAGGGTAGAGAGGCTGAATGCAATTAGAATGAGATACAATGTTAACACTAGAACTTGATAAGAGGGAAGAGCTTTTAATTGTGGAGAGTGGATGGCTGAAATTAGAAAAAAAAAGTTCATTCCTGGAATACAAATTTCTGGGATATCCCAAGACTAAATAAGAAAGTTGTTGATAACCCAAATGAAAATGAGCCATAAAGAGGTAAAAGTGTAGATGGGAATGAGGTAGGATGCAGTCAGAGATCTGTTGCAGGGAAGTTGGAGATAGAATGGTTGCAGATTCTACAGAAAACAGAAAATAAAATATTGGAAAACAGAAAATAAAAACAAGTAAGCATAATATGTCCGTTATTTCTCTGGCAGGAAGTGAAATGATGTCTGAAAAGAGAATCTCACTGGAGACAAACTTTCTGGAGGCACTAGTTTCTGGATTCTGCAGAATGGTGGCTGAACAGCAGGAGATAGAAAGCAGGTTAGGACAGACAATCAACTTTGGGCTCCTATGAAGGTGAATTTTAGAGCTATGAGAATCAGAGCTTGGAAGAGACTGACTTGGGAATCTGAAAAAGAAAAAACAGTTAAACTAATTGTGTCTGTGATCATGTCAATGGGGAATGAAATGGCATCATTTCACAGTAGGAATGAGATGAGAGAATATTGCTGGAGATAGGCTTCCTGGGTGAGATAGGAGGCACATATTTCCGGATTCATGAATAATAAGCTGAACTGTGGAAATAGAGAATGGTTTAAGACAGAGGATTGATTGAAAACCTGCAATTGAATTGCCTTTGAAGAAGTGGGAGATTACAAGAATAAAAACAATGCATACAGTAGATTGAAGTAAAAAAGAACTGAGGCAATCTTCGGAAAGGGTAAACATAAAGTCTGTTGCTGAGGCAGAAGAAAGTATGGAGTAGATGGTGTGGGAGCTGCTGACATTTTAGTGCAGACTAACCTAATTTGAGAGCAAGAAGTTGATCAAGTGAAATGTTTGACGGAATTCAGATGCTTGAGAGGAGGAGCCAGCAAAAGCATTGGCTGAGAAGAAAATGACATGAGTATGGACGTGTAATTCCAGATAAAATAGATTCCTGTGGCCAACTCTGAGTCCTCAGAGTTGGTGGGGGGAGGAGGCATTTTCCAATTGAGTTTGAAGGGAGAAATGTAGAGAAACTATTTGGAAGCTCGTTGAGTAACTATCCCATTAATGGGGGGGTCAAAGTGATCTTCAAGAGTGCACTACAAGTGTGGGATGTGAATAGGTGTAGAGATACCTGGAAGGCAGACAGTCAACAGGGCCTGCAGGGCAGACAAGCCTGGAGTGAGAATTCTGGCAGAAATTGCAAATGTCACATTTTGCTAGAACAGACTGCATGGTTGTTGCAAGAGATTTGAATTAATAGAATTTATTGGTCTTCCATATTTCTTAGAATGTGAATCAAGGTAAGGATCAAGAGGAATAATAATGTGTAGCTCTAGAGTAGAGTGAAGCAGAGTGAGCTGAGAAAGAGCTGATACTGTAAAGATTGGTTCTAAGACTGGTAATTATATGGTTTATGAGGTTGTTCATGTGACCACCAGTCTAAGTATGATTATCCACGGCGAGGATAGGGCTTCTCTGCAGGCAAAGCTTTGAGTAGTCTTAAGAGAAGCAAATTGAGAGGGAGTAGCACTCTGAAACTTAGAGGGGGCAGCACTTAGTCTGAAAAGTGCTGAATCCCATTGTAAACTCTGTGGCTCAGTAAGATAGGGTGAGTAACAGCAGGTTGTGGAGATTTCCAGTACTAACACTGATTTGTTGTACTTGGACCATGAGGTAAATCAACAGGGCACATAACTGAAATAGAAGACATTATTTATTTTTTTTACTCAATTGGTGGCACAACAAAGGGTGAAAAGGATGATGACTAGCAATTGTTGCCTGAGACCTGAAGTATTACAGTGCTGAGGCACTGCTGAGAGTAAAGCTGCAGGCAGAGTCAAGGTGACAAGCTTCAGCTTATCCTGCTGGGATTGAGGTTAGTAATGTTGCTAACGAATGGCTCAAAATTGAGTTAACTGTTGAGACTAGTTTAGAAGGGGGTGCGGCCGCTCTGATGTGAGCTGCAGAGAAGGTTCCATTTTACAGGAGCTGTAGAATCACTATAGGAAAAGCTACAAGAGCACATTGACAAGGGATTGTAAAAAAAATGTGAGTCATTCAGAAGCTGCAGCAGCTGGAAATTAACGATAGGGAGTATTTTTCAAAATAGCCGAGAAGTTAGCAGAATTTGTCTTAACAGATAAAGTCCACATTTGATCCGAATACTGTGAAAAGGAGCTCAGTTATTCTGGAGAGATGGGTACTAAGGCAGTTGTGGAAGTAAATCAAGTTTGTCTATTGCAGGAAGCTTGGAGCTGCTTAGAATGGTTGCAGATTGATGCAGTCCAGCTGACAGAACAGGAGGAAGTCTTTGGCTTGTCATAGAGATTCTGTGCATTCAGGAAATAGCAGAGAATTTAGTGGGTGAGTCAAGTGCTGGAACTCAAAACTTTAGACGTGAGTGTTAGTGTGATTAGAGTTTAAATAAGGGAAAAGATAACTGAATAATAGAAGAAGAGGAGGAGCTCTTACTTCTTCCCCAAACCTCCCCCTGAGAGTTATCATTTAAATAAATATTTTCAAGTAGGATTTTTAATTTTTTAGTTTTTCTGGTGATTTTTGTTAGTACAAAGGGTTTTTTAGACATTTATTTTATTATTTCATGTATTGTGTTGTTTTACAAGCATATTATTTGACATATTCTTCATTATTATTTTTTACAATAATAAAGAATGTCATACTATTATTTTAATACTTTCCTTTTGCCAACCTTACAGAACCTAATTAAGTCCTATTCATTTCTCTTCACATAGCAGGGTTAGTTGATTATTCATTTTTAAAATTATTAAATCATTACACTTGAGATTTGCAGGTGGAGCACGCACAGTAACACCTCAGAGATGCCTCTTTACAGCCACAGTCTTTGATGATCCAACCTGAGAATGGAAAGAAAAATGTCATAAGTACATGCCACATAGTCAGTGGTTAATTATCAGCTGGTAAGAAGCTAAACCTGTGAGGAAGGAAAAAGCGAACATGTAGTAACAGCATGCTTGCAGATGTGTCATTTTATAAAATTCTCATCACGCTGTAGGCCTTTTTGGTGTGTCAAAAATATAATGTGACTCATGTGGCAATTCCTTCATGCTTGAAAACTGTGCCTTTAGTCAAATGAAAAATAATGTATCATTAAATGACAGCCCACACTAAACTCCATTAAATGGATTTTAACACCATTCTAATACTGGGGACACTCCAACAAATGAGACACAGAGCTAATATAGGCAGGATCAGAAAGGTGAAGAGCAATACAATGTAATATTACATTAGACATTTTATTTAATTTTTAAATTGCTTCCTTTTATCCTGCAAAAAATATCCCTTCTCAGTCACATAGAAAAAAATACATGCTTCAAATACAGTGGATAGTCAAATAAAACTTAGCTCATTAAGAATCTCTATATAGTCAATGAAGTGGATACTATGAGCATTTTTAACATACGAGATTTTCCCTTCTGTAGAGGTGAGCATAAGCAAGTTCAAAGTGCCTAAATTCCTAATTTTCCACTTGTAGAAGCTGTGTTGCCTTTTTTCAGTGTCTGTTTCTCAAATAAACACTTTAACAGGTGATCAATATTGTCTCTGTTGATCCCTTTACAAAATCAAAAGACTAAATTAAGAATTGAGTAATATAGAAATATTTGACCAGTAAACTCTCCATACCCTTTTGGGCTATAAAGAGCATGGTACATTGTTTTAAGTTAATTATATTAGTTTGTTTGTACTGTACTGTATATACAGAACACAAATATAATTCTAAATTGATTTAAAATCAAATCCAGGCTAGACAGCAAGGTTACCAAAAGCGCAAACCACTTCAGAACTTACACAGACAATGTTTTTAATTGAAAATGAGTTGCCATGTTACTATCTTTTATTATTTTTTTATTTTTTTGTCAGAACACCCCAGAGAACTGAACCTTTTTGTCTGATACTCCATTTCTAATGTTTGGGACAAATATCTGTACTATGTGTTACATGCACAATACACTGATATGCATCAAAATATTTAGATTATATACATGTATTTTAAAGAAAAATTCTTTGTTTAGTATTTGCTCATGTGAACTGAATACTTTGAAGGTGGAGCTACTTTTTCAGAAAAAGCTCAAAGTCATGTTTATTGGATTGTTCAGTATTGAGACCCTGTTTCACCACATGAGACTTTTAAATCTATCCTACAGAAAACACTTCTCTGATCTAGCATGTGACAGCCTTCAAGGTACAGAGATAAGGAAAATGAAAACCATCACCTTGGGGGATTGTGGATACTATTGTTCTGAAATGAAAGATGCTGGGTCTGTTTCAAGATGATCTTTATTCTGCTAGGCTTTTCAGCAAACTATAGTAACTACTTTCTAAAAAAAAACAACAACACAATATTGCCACATGAAGTATGACTTCAGAACTTCAGTAAAGAATACTGGTGTGCCAATATCATCACATCATTGTGATATTATTAATTAATTGTTCACAAAATATTTCATTTAGAAGATAGTTTAGAATATAGTTTTTTTTTAAATTAACAAACCCCTTTGTCCAATGTTAATTGTAATTACAGTCTGTCCCAAAAAGTGGGAAAATTCAATTTAAAAAATAAATGAGATTATACAGACCTAGGAAGACATTTTGATCATACAATATATCAGTTCACTAATATATCTTCAGTACAAAGAAAAATAATGTTATTATGAATTATGCTATTTCAACACCAATTCAGTTATTTTGATAAGGCAATGTCTTTCTGTGGTCTTAAGAAAGTGAAAACCGAGTGATACTTGAACTAATATTATCTACTTGAGTGCAATGCTAACATTTTAAAGGTTGTTATGCACAAATCTCAGAAAGGACGTAATTGTTCTTTTTTTTCAACAGGATGTTTTGGAAGGCCACTGCTTGCATCCAAAATATTACTCAAAGGTTTGATAAATCACTGTGACAGGTGCTATGAATTATTTATGTTAAAGAAGCTGTGATTGTCTCCCCAAGTGCAAACCAGTGATGAGTGAGGAATGGCTAAATTGATGTAAACAGCAGGAGAGTGACAGACCCCTCACAGAGGAGGTCATCCAGGATACCCAGAGTGTAAAATTATTTCCTTCAACTTTATTTTTTGCTACTAAAGAGAGAAGGTTAACTCATACCTTTTGCATATCTGACAGTCTATTAACAGGGCTCAGTTTTAAAAGTCTACTGAGGATACTCTGTAAGCTAAAAAGAAGCAGAGCCCTGTATATCTGTGTATCCGAGGTCAAAACCTAATGTTGCTGATCAAATCACTCCAAAGAAATTGATATAAAAACTATTGAGTAATCAAGACATCCACTTATGACTATTACAAAGTATGTTTAGATAATAAGGGACAGTTAAGTACAATGCCATTAATGCATTGAACGACAGCTCAATAATAAATTTGTGACTGTATAAATAGGTACAAAATACTGACACAAGAGTTACAGAGCATAGATGCTGCATTGAAAACAATTTTTTAAAAAACATTGGCTTGTAATCAGGCAGATAAGCATTCAAATTAACCAGCTTCTGTTCAACAGCAAGATACAGTATAAGCATGTTGTATACAAACATTACAATAAGTTCTGGATTTTAAAAAATCTTTGGATTTTGAAGACTGCTGTCTCAGATATTAACTCAAGTAATCTGCACTTTCATGCAGAAAGCTGAAGACTCTACTTGCTGCAAATGATCTGTTTTGTGAGACATTTATTGAAAAGGGCGATGTTGGTTCAATGCATCAGTTGTACTGTAGAACTCCCATGCTCATAACAAAGGCTATATATCATGTTCATAACAAGACCTCTTTGACCTTAACTACAGTCAATTCCACGTCAAGGTAAGTGTCTCTTCAAAAAGAGAGGCAATCATGATGTCTTACCATGATAACCTGCGCGATCGGTGAATTGGAGTCAACAGGGATTAAATGATGTACCTTTCCATTCCTAGCACAATGCCTAACCAAGTGAGTCTTGTGCCACCAGTGTTTCCTTTGATTTTATTGACAGATGTATTTCAGAGCAATCAGGGTCATGCTTTCAAATTGCTGAATTAGTACCTGGTGTCTCCTTTCCTCTTTTAAGTCAGATTTTTTTGTCTGGTTTCCCACAAAGACATAAAAGTTTTAATACAGATACATTTATATTTAACAGTAAATTTGTAATTAAATTAGAGGAATTCATTAAAACTTTTTTGGAAATTCACCAGAAGAGAACAATATTTATTTTGGATTAATGATATTTAGCAAAACTGAACATAGCACTATTATGTCAGTCATAAAAGCATATTTAGTTCATGATCCAGTCTCTACAGTTTCTATTGACATCTATCACATGCTGTTTCTTTTGGAAGACAGGTGATCACCTTCTGTCCTTCAGGGCCATAGAGTCTTCTGGTTTTTCATTCTCTGATATTTTTAATCAAGTTCATTATTTCGGTAATAAATCTAAATCACCTGTTTTTGTAGGTTCTGGGGTGAGTTTCCAGAAAACGATGAATCTTAGAGACTAACGAGCAACTTTACAATGTACATACGTAACGTACATGCTACTTTTTTGTGCGTTTCCCAAAACCCCTCTTAATCGATCATTTTACGAGCGAGTATAAAGTACTTCTTTGTTAACCCCACCCCTGAAGTCGATTGACAAACATTCGATTGACAATACTTTCATTATATGGTGTCGGTTTTGGTCCTTCAGTGGGATGAAATAAAGTTGTGAAAAGGAATATGAAGTAAACATGACATCATAATTTAACAGCCATTTAAGCGAAAGCGTATAGATAGGCACAAAATGGGACACTTATTGTTTCTAAGAGAAAAAATAAATGACTGACATGCTGTAAAAGAAAACCAAGTTTAACTACATGGACAGTATGCATCCTGTACAATGTCTTTGATTTAAAACAATATTTTTTGTCAGGCTGCCATCGTTAAGAATCACAGTGTTTCATGAGAAAATACTGCTGTTATTTAAAGTTGTTGGGTGTGTTGGAACTACATTTTAATTGGTCTTATTAACATGACATCTGTAAAAATTAACTACTAAGCTTGGCAAGTGTCACTCAACAAATACAGGACCTATAATCAAATTTAAAAACAAGTAGGTCTAAGCTTTACCGTAAACAATCACGACAGAACATAAAACGCCATTCGAACTTAAAATATTGTATCGACCGCAGGTTTCAGTACGGAATGGAGCAGGCGTGGGACGCTGAACAACACATTTATTAACTCGAATCGGGAAAGGTACACGCACATTGACAGGGGTTACAGCGCTGCACCCACACTAACATACACACACACAAAGGAAGAGACTGTATCTCAGCCTTCGTCCCACTATATATAGTCCGGTAGTCCCCAGGTGTTGTTCTCAGCCCACCCTGTGTGGCGCTACATCGTAATACATGTAACATGTTTCACGTCCTTTATGGAATTTAAATACAATTTAAACCCCACACCAAAAGTATTAAAAGAGGGAGTATTATTAAAACATTTGACTTATGAATATGAAATTTACCCAAGATAACTAATAAATTCCTTACTGTATAAATAAATGTTCTTTTTTCGAATTTCCTCTTACATAGTACAACAAAATCTAAAAATCCTTAATATAAAAGTATTCTATATTTCCAGAGAATTCCCATGACGTGAATTGAATGTGCTCTGTCTGGCGATCTCTGTCGCTAAGGTGGGGCAAGAGGTAGCCAGTTTAAGAATCACTTAGTGATTAACGAGTGGAGAGCACGTAGATTACGAAGGATTTAACGTGCTTCTTTAGTTACGACAGGTTTTGGGAAACACTCGTAAATTAACGAACGATCTTAAGAGCAAGTTTACTATGTTCTTAGCGCTACGATTCTTTCGGGAAACTCACCCCTGATCAGTTGTACTGAAAAGTATAGAAATGTATTAAAAATATTTATTTATATATATTTGTATATGAGTATAGTATAAAAGTATACTTGTAAAAGTACAAAAACCTACAGGAATTCTTTCTTCAATGTCTTGAACTGCCCTCCCCAGGTTTAGGATTTCAAAGCATTGTGTGAAATCACACTGAAGTGAAAAATGTTTCCACTGGGCCATTAATTATAGAACATACTATGAATGAAAATAAATACGTCAGAATAAGAAACACACACAAATACCTTATTGTGAAACGTAAATGTAACTAAGTCTGAAAGCATAATGTGAGTATATCAAGAGATTGCAGCCCCCTCTGGGGTTTATTTAATCAAGACAAACTGAGACTTTATCAAGGTGTGTTTTAACACAATCTTGTGAAAGTAGTTTGGTTTGTTCCTTTTAAAACTATGTGCAGTAGCAATAATTTAGCTGTCCAAACTTTGCAGGAAATTTACCTTTAAAAGATATGAGGTCCCATTCTAATTAAATTATTGACTGTATTGTTAAATTAAATGTTTAATAGAATGTAATATTTTATTAAATGATTTTATTTTACTTTTTTATTTATATATACTGTACATCATATTTTATATTATTGTACACTACACACATCACTGTTTTTACTATTTTGTTGAAAAAAAGTTTATGTTCTATTACTTAAACCAACCATGGATAATATCAACAATAGAATTGAAATCAGCCATTATTATGCAATTTGTAGTATTTTAAATGCAAAACAATATTTTAAAATTGTGCGCTTGTTTTGTTTGATTGCATTGAGGTTCCTTGAGCTACAGTACATATTATAAATGATATCTTTAACTTATTTACGTTACCATAACAATGTTAATTTAGCTTAATTATTTTTAAACATTTACTGTGTGGTACAGTATAATTGTGTTTAGTTTTTGAAGATGTTAGATGTTAACTAATATGAGGCAAGTATTCTCAGTGATTTTCAATAATTAATTGGTTTCAGGTAAATAGGACTGCCACGGTCAAGAGTGACAGCTGCTGCTGCAAAGTAATGTAAACTAAAGTAGTGGAAGAGGATAAGGACAAGAAAGTACTGCAACAAACAGCACAGGAACAGACTGCATGCCACCTCCAAATAGACAGCACTAACCAGTTACAGTACCTATACTACTCTATATGGTAGTCCATGACTATACCATCAACAGTCAATTTTTAAATGCTTGACGTAATTTGTTTAAAATGACATTTTTTCATTCAAGACAAAATTTTGTGATTATGGAGAAGTGACTGATACACGAATGATCACATTTCAGGAACTGTCACTAACAGTCCCTTGTACCAGTGTCCTCCTGATTCACCCATGTCTCTAAACCAGTGGCTGAATTTTGTAGGTGTACAAGCAATGCTTGTTAATAAGACACTATTAAGTGTTGCCCCATCTCTGTCTTCATCTCTGTGGTGCAGCCACAGAGAAGTTATTCATGCAGGCTGATTTAAAGATGTTTTCTTTTGATAAGGGACAGCTCCCAAATGGGGATGCACTTAGCTAAGCCTGGCTATCATGATTAATGGTCATCCATTGGCGCCTATCTGTCTAGGGAGTGCCAAATGGACATATGGACTGCATTCCTAAGTGTCAGGAGTAAGTGACTCATATCTCACCTTGATCAACCAATCAGGGACTGGTAGGGCCGAGTAACCCACATGGGTCTCTGATGCCCATGAAACTTTCAGCCAATGAACGAGCTGAAGTTCCTCCAGGTAAAAACAGGCAACACAGAGAGCCTGTAGGAGAAAATCTAAGGAGAATCTCTAAGGAGAATTCCAGGGGTGCGAGACAATTCCAGGGCAGGACAGCCCAGGAGCAGAAAGGCTCCCAAGGGCAGGAAATTCTCGCAGCGCACCTCCTGACCATCCTGAGACTCAGCCCGGACAACCACGGAACGGCCAGTGGGTCTGAGTGCCATACCTTTGTTTTGTTCTAAGAGTCGAGAGCGGAGGTTGCAACGAGTAACCAAAAGATCCACCCGAGGTTACCATCAGCAGCAAGCCTCATGAACAGGTCAGAACGGTGGACAGCTGAATCACTATTCAGAACTAGCACTTCATCAGGAACGAACTGGTCCTCTTCCTGACCTGCTGGGACCCACAGTCATCTTTTCTCCTGTGCACAAACTCTTGCTAGTTTCAGCCAAAACTAACTAGCCGGTCTTCAGAGAGCATCAGCAGCACACCGTTCGCAAGCCGCACAGCACAGCCTGGCATTTAGCCAGGGAGCACAGATTGGACAGCAACAAGCCTGCAACTGTTTCTTTGTGCCCACAGGAGATCTGAATCCCCAGAGATTGGATGAGTATTCAACTTCACTGCATTACAGCTTGAGAATTCAATTGTTATCCCAACCAGTTGATATCAATTTAATTCCTAAGAGTTATGTACTTGTTTTGAGTATCTAATGTATAAGTTATAACCAAGTTAATTTACGAAACAGTCTAAATGAATGATATACTGAACGTATGTCCTCTTGATATGTGTAACTCTTTGTGACTGATTGAATATATACCTTTTGTATTCTGATAACCTTCTCGATAAGATCTGTTAGGTTTGCAATGTATATAAAATAAATGTATCCTCGTGTATTAGTACCTGTGTGTGTGCGTTGTTTGAGTTATACCGCAAGGTTGGATTCTAAAGCCATTAAAAGAATCATTTTGTGACTTACTGCTACAATTAATAATTGTCCCAGTAAATGCCCAAACCCCTACAGAACTGGTGCCTCTTGAGAGCACACTACATAGGTAAATTCTCATTGAACCCTTTTCTTCCTGCCATTGATTCCTAACCATGGTCCTGGGGGACCCATGTGTTTGCTGTTTTTTGTTGTAACTGAGCTGTTAATTACTGGTGCTAATTGATGCCTTTAATTGATCCTTGACTCTTGCTTGTTTAGACGTTTGTTTCTTTGTTTCTACATTTAGGTATGGCTTTAAAAAATGCTCTAATTTGAGAGGATTTTCCAACAATTTCAGCATACAGTACATGCTGTATTCTGTCTGTTTTCATCTTGTTGAGAGTTAACACAATTATTTCTGACTAAACAGCTTTTAAAATATAATGAAATTATAAGAAATAAACACAGGTCCAATTAGCAATGTAACTGTTTTTTGCCTTCTGCTAAAATCCCATTAGTTACATTTCAATTAATGCAGATAGACTTGGAAAGATTTGACACTCTGAACTTTGAAATTTCCATATGATTAGGAACAAAAGCCAGACGATAAAAGGTTCATCCTTGACCAGGTTTACAAACTAGTGTTCTAGCACATGCAACAGATATACAGTAGCTACTTGATATAAGTCTGCTTCACCCATTGAAGAAAGCACTCAACACCAATACTAGTTTTGGGGGGGAAATCTATTGATCCTCTAAGAAACTATGCAAGTCAGTCAAATGCAACTGTAACAGCTGCATGAACCATCATTTTGTAGTGATATGATGGTTAAATTTGCTGAAACAATTAGAAAGTGGGACAGAGTGCCTTAAGGCTGCTAGGAATCAATCAATACAATGGTGACACAGACAAGTATTTACATAGACACTCCATGTAAATAGCACACCAGGTCCAGAACCAAATCCAGGGTCCCAGTGCCGTGAAATACCAATGCTAAAAACTATGCCTCCATGTCACCCAGAACAACATACAATTTTATTAAAACAATAATAATAACAACATGTGCAAAAAGCACTAGTGTAAATATTTATGAATCAATCTACCATGATACAGATGGCTGATCAATCACTCAGGGATGATAATAACACAAGGCTAAAATACATTGATTATAATACTTCAGTTAATCATCAACCTTGTAATTTAATATGTCACATACAAAACATCAACATTCATACATTCAATAGACAAGTAATTAGTTGATTACTTTCTTGAATTAAGCATGATCAAAACTGTTTGGAACAGTAACTTTTTTAAAGTGTTATGATGGGCACATACTCATTCAAAGTAGAAGGTTTGGACAGACCATTCTGATGAAAATTTTATTTTTAATGAAAGTCTCATGGGGAAAGGAATTAACTGGACCCAGTCATAACTGTCTTCTTCTACAGGCTCTAGGTAAATGGATGTCTGGTGAGCACAGGAACAATAGATGAGGTTTCTGCATAGCCTCACTCTATGAATGAAGACACTTTCTTTCATTGTTGAAAAACATATCTACATATCTACAGGACTTAACATACAGGGTGAAACTTTAGAAGTCTGCTTGTCTGTATGTTGCAACTGCAATGCTGAATATTCACTGATATCCACTGCTGTTGACAATAATACAGTTGTCCAACTGTATTATTTAATTAAATTGGTCACTTTCTCACAAAACATCCCTTGTTGTAGAAAACGTATTGGGCAAGAGATACCAGTTGTAGCAGTCACAATATTTATTTTGCTGTTAATTTGCTATCAGTTTAGACAGTGTCCTAAACTGCTGTGCAGAAAGTCAAATTTTCACAGGTGGTGATTAGTCCTGATGTTACCTCCCCACATGGCAGGTCCCTTATTGATGGATTCCTTTGACCCTGTCAGTGGATTTATGGCTAGAGACCTCTGTCTGGGGTTCAGTTGTTTCTTCCTCTTGCAAACTAAGAGGTGTTGCAAATACAGAGGCATTGATATCAGAAGTTAAGCCCTGGAAGTGTCAGACATACCCAATTGTTTGTGTCAAAAACCACAGTCTCCTGCTTATCAAAACCCAATATGAAATTTCTAGAAGCTGACTCAAAGTTGAGCATTAATGGTGTAACCAGAGAACAGCAACAGGTTTCAGAGGAGGACAAAACACACTGCTCAATGTACAACAGAAGTCAGACACCTGAGTGCAAAGATAGCTCTATATTTTGGTTCACTGTGGCCCCTGCACTCTCCAGTTTCACGTGATATGTGCAGCTGTTGAAAAAGCACCAGCAAAAGAATGACTGTGTCACATATCCAGCCTAAGTATTTAATAGGGATTGATTGTCTCAGAGTTCAATTTGAAGCAATGTATACTGTACTGTAAGTTACAGCTGCAGGAATAGTTTTCACTCATTAGCTTAATTGTGTTCTCACTTCTCAATTCTTAATTGTGGTTATGACTGATTATTCTTTTTGTTGAATCATATTATCTTACTCTTCATAAACTGTAATTTCTTACCCATTGCACATCTTGTGGTATATATGTCTTTATATGACTTTTTTGTTTTATTCAAGTTGCTTGACTGATGAATCGCCCAATAAACTTATAGTAAAGTACTATAAAGATAAAGCACTAAAAGACTAGATTGTGAGATATTATCTCTTCCAATCATTTCCTGTTTCCCTGTACAGTTGTATAGTTCAGTTTATTTAACAAAACAAAGCATAGCAGGATGGATATAGAATGCTTGACCTCTTTGTAGAACATTATAATCACATGTATGTTTGTTTTATAGTTTTATATACTAGAGAAAACATAGGATGCAAATACACTTTGTTGGATGATATTGCACAAAATTGAAGAAAAACTGAGTAGTTGTTCCGCATGAAAGCTTATATAAGCTACTGTACTTCTTTTAATAAAGGGTATGTTTGCCACATATTGAATGTAGTAGTCAAATGGTATGATAATTACAAATGCATGCAATTCAGCACCATTGGTTTTCTTGAGAAAAAATATTCATTACATTCCAACTATTAATGAGACAGTGTAAAGAAAGTACATCATTAATTTTTTTCTAGAGGCAGTGAACATTTAACCCTTACTTTAATGTTTTTTGTTAATCTGTATTTTACACATTAAATGGTATTTGAAAATCAACACTGTGCATTTAATTCAATGTATCCAGATTGGATTTATTTATGTAAATTGCAGATTTATACACTGATATTAAATGAGTAATTGCTCACTGGGTCCAGCTTCATAGAGTAGCACCCGAAGGAGACATTAAATATACAATTCAGTTCTATACCATCAATTTACTGGGTTTATATTTCCTGAAGGACAAATATTAGAAATCTTTCCCCTAAATAGAGATCTAACAATCTAGATTTAAACCCTAACAATCTAATAGCATGCCAGACCTCCATGAAATAAAGTAAACAACTCTGAATGGTTTGTGTACATATCAATATGATATTAAATACCTTTACAGAAATATCAGGATCAAAAGATTTAATTGTTTGCCAATACATTTCTAAATATCTTTGCATTCTGGAGGTCACATTTCAACTATTTCTAATGGTAAATATTATCAAATGTTTGCTAAATACATTTGCTCATCCTGAAAGACTAAACCATGTCATTTTCATTTTTATTGTTATAAATTATAATTTATAATTATAATAAACTATATAAATAATATATAAATAAACTTCAGGGTTACTTTAGTAATTTTTCAACAGTTAACATCAGTTTGATTGCACACAAAATAAAGAAAAAGAGAGGGAACATAGCAAATAAACCAAATCAAAGAACAACAAAAATGCCAGTACACTGAAACTTCTAAAAGAGCGAAATTCTGAAAACCTATACAAAAGTTTTGAATATACAAACATACAGTAAATTGCCATCCAGTGCATCAGACTAGCATGGCTATTGTTGAGACCAGTACAATAACAAAAGTATAAACATTTTAAAGACTTATAGAATAATAAGTAATAAATAAAATACTACAGTACTTTCCTGTCAAATAGCACTCTGTAGTTTGGTACATACAGTATAATTTCTGGAACGCTTTACGTTTTTACAATAGAGAAATAAACTAGATGCCTAATACATTTGTCTTATTGAAGCCAGTCACATGAAAAATCCATTGAAAGATTTATATTTAAACATATTTGAAACACAAAATGAGTGCCTGAAAAGTTAGTGCCTGACATTAGTGCCTTGAATTCGCACTGCATAATAGCAGCAATTTATTGTTCCATTTTCTTTTCTGCTATGTATGAATGCACTCTTCCATTAGAGCCTATTCAGTGTCATTATAATGGCATTTGTTCAGATTAAGCTTCCTTGCAGATTCTGTACACAAATAGAATTTACAAAACATTTTGACATTTCGACAGCCATTGAAGACTTTGAATAAAAGTATCTGTGCTAAGAGCCATGCACAATATTAAATTGTTAAAACAATGGCTGATGGTTTTGTTTACTCACATAAGGTTGTTTACAGCTCATTACCATTCGCCCATTATAAGACACTTACTGTATCCTGGTGAGGGGCTCTGCCAGCCACAGCCTCTCCCAGGAGCATAGGACACAACTCAGGACTGATACACACAGTTGTTCGCCCCTTGAACAGTCCATCTCAGAGCTACTGAAAAAACAACAGTGTCTTAGGAGGGATAGGAGATGGAAGAAACCAGAGCTCCAAGATGCAAACATCACACAGACACCCAGGGCTGGAATCAAACTTAGAACCTAAAGATGTAAAGCAGAAGTGCTAACACCATACTACAGTACTTTACAGCCTTATAGCTCATTAACACTTTCTGAAATGTATGGAATGCAATGCTAAAAACTACTGTATATTACAAGTAGTTTGTTGTAAGCAGGCTTCAAGGCAGAGAGCCTGTAATAAGTGTAAGTATTTTTAGGGTTCTGAGTGTTTTTTCTTCACACTTATGTTTGTTAAAAACAAATAGACAGAAATAAGAAGATATACTAGGATGGTTAAGCCATTAAATTAAAAAAAATGTCTTTCTGTCAATGAAGGTGTCACACATATTGATATTTCAAAATCTTAAGAACCACTTCACTATTTGAATTGAAACATCAACAAATAAAGCTTTTTGACCTAAAACCATTTTTGCACATGAAATGATTCTGTGATAACTTATACTGTATGACTGCAAACACTGTTTTGTGGAAATGCAACCTGCACCTGTTGAAAAACTAACTTAATTTAAATTAACTCTAAATTTCTTTGGGATAAATCTAACACAGACAAAATGAATACAGTATACAGTATATGAAACTGGGGCACCTGATCAAAACAACATAACCTCCTATTTACCATTTATTTTTCTTTATTGTCAATTTGCAGCCTGTAAAAGTACCGGTTTTTCAAATCAATTTGGCAAAATAACTCAAAATCTGGTAAGTATAATTCTAATTTTTTTGGCACCAAAATGGCCCAAAGAGAACCTCTTTATTTTCACAATTTAAACTGCCCAAATCTTGCAAACTAAATGTTGACAGAATTCATATAGCAAATAATCAAACTTGGTAGTTGTTGTTCTAAAGGACTTGGTAGGCTTTATCACACCCAGACATCCTTCAGAACTCCATCTTAAATGCTCCAATACCTTATACGTGTCACACACCAGGTTAACAAAAACACATGTTACTCTAGAACCCTCACCCAAAAAAAGGTATTGGCCAGTAATTACTGAATAGGCTGAAGTCTAAATTCTACTTTTTTAACATTGGAGTAAAACCTTCAGGTTCAGTGGTCAAGGGGAACAATTCCAGACTGTAATGATTCATGATTCCTATTTGTCAATAGGACATAGAAATGTAATATTTGAACACAGCAGGGTAGTGTGAATAAGATCCAAGGAACGTGTGGTGGGTTACACTGTTATGATCATTTGAGACAGCTGCTGAGGAGAAACTCAGCAAGAAGAAATGCACTAAACCTGAGATACTGTACATAGTAAAATATTCTTAGAAGTGGAATCACAAGAAATGATTTGACTCAATTTTAGATTGAAAAAACTCAGAAACATTATTTGTGTTGGACTCCAGACTCTTCAAAATCTAAATCCATTTGATTTAATGATGAGATTTGGGAAAGAAGGAATTAAGGATTATTTTTCTCATTTTCAATTAGCTTCCCCCAAATAGCTGACCTTGTGTCAGGAGAACTTTTTACAGAAGTTCTTGATAGTAACTTGAGCAGCAGCAGTCAAGGGCTCAGCAACATAACCACATCTGAAAGCACACATCTAGCAGAACACCCTGAAAACAAGTGTAAGTAATAGGAACAACCTGAGTGCATCTGTGACATGAACAGGGTTTAATTTACTATATATTGTACCAAGTGGACATCCTCATGATTTTCATCAGTCTTGTCTAATTCTCTGTTTTTTGCATGAAGGTAAATACGAAGGGACTGGTTGTAGACAAGACAGTTTCATACTGGGAAGATAATACAGTACATCCCTTGTGATGACTGCTGAAGGATCAGTCACTGTGTGTGAGGATAAAGAAATGTCCTGTGACAAATTACAGGCACTGTCTGAGATGCATAAAATAAAAACCCTAAAGCAGTTGATCCTAAAATTGTGGTTGATTTTTTTCTTAATATCCTGTGATTTTCCTATGAATGTGCCTATTAGAAGAGAGACTCCCTGCCCTTACGAACAAAAATGAAATGGTCTTGGGCTGGATCTTAATGAATGCTTCCCCATTAGGACTTCTTTCTGAAAAACTCTAAACTGACAACCAAAATATTTATAATTGGGCACATCCAGACACCTAAAGATTGATAGAACTGTAATATCATAACCTGGCCTCACAAAGGCCCAAATCAGACAGAGTTTTCATGAATTTGTTATAAGCATTGGGGTGGGGATTTCCACACTTTTAATGAATGAAAAATATTTGCAGATTTTATTGTATGACCACTTTTTCATTACACCTATCATTTTCCTTTTTTCTATTTTTTAATTATCAGCTTGCTTCCCTGAAAGGTAAAGAGACCCTGTCTTATAAAGAATGTTAGGCTCCCAAACATTCTATAAAATAATGTTTGCAACATGTTGCTCTGTTTCTTCACTCTCCCTAAAGTAATTAAGGACTCCCCCTCAGCAGGAAGAGATGCCATTTTATTAGCTTCACTTACCAGAAAATAGGCATACAGCTGATTTAATAAACCAATCATGTTAACAGTATTTTATTACTAAACTCCATTGAGGTTATCCAAGATTGGTTTCCAGGCAAGATTTTGCTGCTGACAACTCATACTAATGTGAGAGACTAGATTTATAAGATGTGACTTTTGGATTTTATACAATGAGTGATATAATTGAACAGAAAGCAAGTATCCAAGACATCTCATAAAATACTATGAGAATCTGCAAGGCTTTTTATCATATGAACTCATTGTAGAAGAGTACCATATTCTTGTTTTAAAGCTTTTAAAAATTAATTATTAATTATGTATAAAGAAACACACATGCTTAAACAGTTTAATGTGCAAAAGAAGGACAAAAGATGCACATTTTTGTTATGAGGCTGAAAACCTGTGTTCAGTGTTCAAACACTTTTTTATTATCTATGGGATATAAAATATATTTTTATATCTATGGGATTCTAAAATATTGTATCTTACTAATGGGAGTAGCAACAACAATTACACAAAGGCAGCAGTTGCAAACTAAAATCTTTAACCTCACATTAGTCTTACGTGATTAAAGTAATGCATTTAAGTAGTGTTTAAGGATTACACAGAAATCAATTAGCAAATCATTAGCAAAAGATATGATGAGATTCTGGCATGCAGTCTGTTGCTTATGTGTTTAACTTTAGCTTAATAATTTTCTTTAAACATATGTAACATTTTTTACAATGTTTTAAATAAATTAAAATATCTAAAATGAACATTCTGTACTTACATCATTGAAAATACTAAAAACAATTACTTGAGAGAAATCATTTAGCAGTAATAAATATGTTTGTTACAAATTAGGTATAATTTCAATAATTAGGAATAAAAACTCCTTATTATTGAAATATATTAACAGCGTTATTAATCTCAACACCCTTTGACTAATTAAAAATACTACAAATTATATATCTTGTTGAGAAATAATATTAAGTAAAAAATGTGTAACTAGGGGTTAAAGCCCTTTCTAGATGCAGGTATTAGTAAAATAGTTCTGAAGTCAAAGTATGCAATGATTTTGTGATAGTTAAAATATTTAGAAGTATGCAATAAAGAAAACTTCTTATAGAATACATTATCAAATTTGCATTGAGAGTGGTGTTTAAGTTACTGAGAGTTATATATTCTTTATGGGAGGTTAATACAGTATTTACAGCTTTTGCTATTAAACACTTTTGTGACCACAACTCTATGAACTCTATGGTGTATTGAACTCTGCAATGCCTTTTCCCATACATTTTTTAATCAGTACATTATTTCCTATGACAGACTGCATGCTTTAAATCTTTTATTTCCTAAGATTTTTACATGTTATGTAAATACAAAACCACAAAGAAAAGAATAAAAACAGTAAATAAGTAAGTTTAATTGAGTTGATAGTATTGTAGTGTGCTCTCACGAGGGACCAGTTCTGTAGGGTTTGGGCATTTACTGGGACAATTATTAATTGTAGCTGTAAATCACAAAATGATTATTTTGATGGCCTTAGAATCCAACCATGCGATATAACTCAAACAAGGCACACACACATGGGTACTAATACACGAGGACATATTTATTAATACATAGAATATGCATGTAAACCTAACAGATCTTATTGTGAGGGTTATCAGAATACAAAAGATATATATTCAGTCAGTTACAAAGAGTTACACATATCAAGAGGACATATGTTCAGTATATCATTCATTTAGACCGTTTCGTAAATGAACTTGGTTATAACTTCTACATTGGATACTCAAAACAAGTACATAACTCTTAGGAATTAAATTGATATCAACTGGTTGGGATAACAATTGAATTCTCGAGCTGTAATGCATTGAAGTTGAATACTCATCCAATCTCTGGGGATTCAGATCTCCTGCGGGCTCTCTGGCTCCGTGCCAGGCTGTGCTGTGCGGTTTGCGACGGTGCGCTGCTGATGCTCACTGACCGGCTAGTTAGTGTTGGCTTTAACTAGCAAAGTTTGTGCACAGGAGAAAAGATGACTGTGGGTCCCAGCAAGTCAGGAAGAGGACCAGTTCGTTCCTGATGAAGCGCTAGTTCTGAATAATGATTCAGCTGTCACACAATTCCGACCTGTTCACGAGGCTTGCTGCTGATGCTAACCTCGGGTGGATCCTCTGGTTACTCTCTGGCAACCTCCGCTCTTAACTCTTAGAACAAAGGAAAGGTCTGGCACTCAGACACACTGGCAGTTCCGTGGTTGTCTGGGCTGAGTCTCAGGATGGTCAGGAGGCGGGCTGCGAGAATGTCCTGCCCTTGGGAAAAGTCCTTCGAATAGTCTTGGAGTTCTGTGTTGCCTGTTTTTACCTGGAGGAACTTCAGCTCGTTCATTGGCTGAAAGTTTCATGGGCATCAGAGACCCACGTAGGTTACTCGGCCCAACCAGTCCCTGATTGGTTGATGAAAGTGAGATATGAGTCACTTACTCCTGACACTTAGGAATGTAGTCCAGATGTCCATCTGGAACTCCCTAGACAGATAGGCGCCAATGGATGACCATTGATCATGATAACCAGGCTTAGCTAAGTGCATCCCCCTTTGGGAGCTGTCCCTTATCAAAAGAAAACATCTTTAAATCAGCCTGCATGAATAGTTTCTCTGTGGCTGCACAGAGATGAAGAGAGATATGGGGCCTCATTTGGGAAAGCACAGCAATTAACAAGCGTTGCCGCTACAGTATCTTGTCAGAATGATCCATTCATTTACGTTGTTCAATGTATTTTAACATACCCACACTATAAATCAATTAAATGTTTCTAGAGTTTGCAGGGTTTTCATTTAGACTTGCATGCTTGTTTTGTTTGAAATGCATTTTTTTAGAAAACAGCTTCCATATATTTCCATAACTGACAGCAAACAATAAGCTTTAGCCAGAGCTATTCATTTTCTATGAGTTCTCAAATATAAAGATCTAAGAGAATGTAAGAGCAATGATACTGTACAGCTGAACATCCCACCAGAAAGCCATCAAATATAGCCATCAGCATCACGCAACCACATAAATTCAAGCCAAAGGAGAGGCTTGAACACAGTATCAGCATTGCAGGAAAGGCAAATGAAAATCTTCTGATTTCACTTTTGTGTTTAAACAAAAGTAAGCAAAATATGGTGTATAGTGTTTTTTAATGTTTTGTTCTAATGCTGCCAGTCTTGCGCTTTTAAGTTTGAGTCTTTTGCTCAGACTTGAAAATAATGCAACTCTAAAATGGTGGATTTCTGTTTTTTCCTCTAATAAAACCTGATGAGTCTGGTCATAGAGCCAAACAAAACATCCCTGAGAGACTGTATACAGTAGGGAGAGAAATGTTGATTTGATATAGTGATGTAGTGCCTTGAATAGTTGACAACAATAACTGTCTGGGGATAAAGAGTTTACAAGAAAAGTAGCCTATGTAACTGTTTAAGTTTTTTTTCCTTATTTTTAAGATCATTTTTTGATTACTTTGTCACACTCCTAAATTAACAATCTGTTTATATTACTCAATCTAAACTCCTACATTGAAAAATAGAAAGGAGAAACACAATGTTTTTGCTGTTGAGCCTTCTTCACCCTTCTTTAAACTTTAGAATTAAGACTCATTTTATACAGTTTATACATATATATGTATTACAAGTGTGTATGTTCATTAAATGAAAGTTATTAACTGAAGATTGAGAAGGACAACAAGTCAATCAAACACAGGTGTATCCAATCACCGTCATTCCAAAATTTGCTATACAGTATAGTGCATATCAAATACAAACACCACCCTTTGAATTCATCTCAAGCATCCTTCCTCCACCCCATCTCCACCTTGCAAATACCCCTTGGTGGAGTTTGAACCACCTCATCCTATAGCCATTACCTAATTAGGTTAACCCATCTCACCAAGTACTGTAACTAAAACATTCACAAACCATTTAATTCTTGGATGTTGTTGTCCCTAGTGTTGTAACAGAAGAAATAAGGTTCTTGATCCCGAGATGAAGTAAAACAGATGAGTTTATTGCATGCAAGGAACAATAAAGCCGAAGTCTTGTTTCCCGCAAGAAACAACAAAACCGAAGTATTGTTCAACGTACTGTTACAAACTTTTGGGTTATATAGTGTTTTCTTCTCCGTTTCTGACGTCACTCGGTCTGATGGTAAAGAGGGGGGTTCATGGTATTTGGCCAGTTTACGATGTTCTGGGCAAATGGTCAGTTTAACATTACACCCAGGGGGGTTCCTAGCTTGCATCTGCAATCCTTATCAGTTAACCCCCTTTCTTGCCATAAACCCCAGCTTGTGACTTAGAAGTCTAAACCCCCTACAGAAAGGATTAAATTCAAACCCCCGTCTTCACATCTTTCTTCACTAGTGAAATTGATTTTGACTGAACAATTGTGTGAAAACTAATTTAAATAATTATTAAAGTCTAAAATGGTCATTCATAATTTAAATAAAGATTTCAGGAAAGTCTCAGGTATGTACTGTACAGTACAAAGTGTGCCCATATGGACATACATTCTATGGATCAGTTTACTTTTGAATATACAGAAAACATCAGTAATCTGTCTTACTTTTCAGCAGACGTGGCATTTGTAACTAAAAGCTAAGAGAATTTGTATTCATTAACATTTTGTTGTTGTATGTGAGGAAACTTTTGACTCAATCTATGTGTATGTGGAAAATGCCACCATGAATGAATAATCTATAATTAAAAAGGTCTAATTTGTTATCTATTTTGAGCAAGAACAGAAACTTGAAGAAAAATCAATAAAACCAATTTTACAACTGTAGGCATTAAGGAATAAATAATCATTCATACAGAATAAAGTGCAAGGTGTATACTAACAGTTGTTTTGTCTCACACAAAATGTACTTGAAAAATATGTTGAGTGTTAAGAAATAATTTGTATTCATTTTTATTCTACATTAAAAACTAGGTCTGAAATCATTGTGGTTCACTATCTCATTGATCAGTCACCCTCCCCCAAAGTAATTATCTGTAGCTTCAACACTGAATGATTGAGACTCAGACCTTATTTTAAGCTCAGAGATGTACATTGATGACCGTCCAAAACTAGGCTTAATTCCTTCTAGGTTAAATTATTTACAACACAAAAAGTTATTATTTTCCCATGAAAAACTGATCCATATAAATAGCTTTGCTTCTGCAAAAAGAAAAAATATTACAAAGCAACAGCCAATTATTGATGAACAGTTTTTAACACATATAACACTGTTAACATTTTGTTTTTCCATATGTGAAACCACTTTTGTGCAAGCATGACTTTACATCATTTACAAGAACATAAGAATGGACAAAATGATACAAATGCAAAGAAACCAGCCCATCTAGCTTACATGGGTGTTGTTGTTCTTTTCTGCAAATGTATTACAATCACAGGGCGCCTCATGAGGCTAAACAAGGAAATTTACTTTTGTTTGTTTTTTCTTTTGATTTTTTTATTAAATAATATTGTAAAACTAAGCAAATATTGTAATATTTGTATTGTAATATTGTACTCAGCAAATAATAAACATTAACACGTTTTTGCAAAAATACTGTCCAATCCAGGATTCTGGCTTTCCCTATTAAAGCAAAAAGGAACATACTGTACCATATGCAGAATAAGTTAAGTTAAACCTTTCCAAATTCATTCAAATTAATTGGTTATTTATTTTAGACACACGTTTCTCCAGGCATGCAATGCATAATGCATATCCTTTTGCAGTACATGTTTGGAACCTACAATTTTACTTATTCTCTGCATACAAGACAAAAGTAGTTCAGGTCGGTAGCTGCGTCAGCATGCGTAGGCTGCAAAGGAACAAGTAATAGGTTCTATCTATTCTCTCTAAGTAAATTCTCTCTATTCATTGTAGGTTTCATTTCACACCTCTCTTCACCTATCCTGACTTCACACTACCTGCTTGGCCACTCTGTCCGTCCCCTGCTCCCTCCTCTTCTCTCCCAGCTTTTGTTCTCCTATGCTACATTACCTTTGCTTATTGTCCTGTCTTTCTCACACCTGAAGAAGGCTCCACGGCCAAAATGTTGTGTTTTCTTTCTTCTTTTTTCAGCATGGAATAAACCTATTACTTATTCCTATACAAGACAAAAGACTAACAAATACTGAACCAGATAATTCATACATTACTTTTATTTATTTGTTGGGTTGAGCACAGCTTTGTGTATGGGAGGTATCACAATTTTAGCACAAAAGTAAAGTTTAAAAAAAACAAAAATGTAAGCAATGTTTAATGTATAAGGATCATGTTTCATATGATATACACGATGTATTCATGATTAATTCAAAGCTGCAGTAATATACTCTGGTCAACATATTATAACAAACCTTTTTAAATCCTGTCTGTGTAAAGATTCATTCATATCCCTTTTAGTCCATGTTATATTACTTTAATTATGTTTTCCAATCAGCTTGTTTTTCTAACCATGCAGTTAACATTAATGTTGTACATATCTTTGTATAACAACATAATAGTTATTTTTAAAAAAGCGAAAGTATTTGTGGACATTTCATATGTAGAAAAGGTGCTGGTTAAGGTGTTGATGAAAGCTAGACATGATATAAAGAGAATGTCAAACAATAGGCATAACACTGTTAACTGTTGGTAGGACCTTCTTCTGATTTAAATATACTGTACTAACTTCTGAAAAAAGACAGATGAAAAATAAAGACTGAATTGAAACCAACATTCTTGTTCTCATTGAATTGGAACAAATATTCTTGTTCTCATTAACAACCAAAAATAAGAGCCATGTTAGACTCATGTCTTAATGAACACCTATAACATCCAAGAATTAAAAAATGGATTCCTAATTTAACCAACTGTTCATCTGAAGCCGTGATATACATACCTGAATGTGTATAAATACATTGTGAACTGTAAATAAATTGGATAGCCATACAGTCCTAAACCTTCGTTGGTAATTTCTGGTTTTCTTCAGGATGACAATCAATAACCCTGTCACAGTGGAAAGTGACCTCCATCTGTGCATAGCAGATATAAAAACACACTATCTGTCATAAGAGTACTCATCCCAACCTGACAAGCTGCAGGGATTTTGAATAAGAGTACTATGGTGCAAAGGTGTGTCAGCTCAGGACCAAGAAATGGTTCAAGATGTTACCAAGGATATTCTTTCAGAAACGTAAACTTTCTTTTCACTATTAAATAAAAAAAGAATCTAACTTTTCACTATCACCTGTTGCATTGTTCCTCTTTGCTGTAGTATAAAAAAACTTTCTCCTTGAACCAAAACTATATTTTTAAGGTGCATCTTTAAAATCAATAGCTTTACAGAAAACCTATCATTACGAAAGTTAATGAAATTCACAAAAAAGCATCTGATGGTTTCAAGGACTTTCACTTTGTAACTATTTACTTTTACTTTTATTTACATTACACTTACTAAAACAAGTGAAATTTTAACACAAGATGTAATGTATCTTACTAAAACTGTTGTTAAGTGCAATTGAATTTATAGAGTAATTAATGTACCAGTATAGGACTTACCTTATCATTGCTTTAACTAGTGCTCCTGGGTGTCTTGGCTATAGAACATTCTTAATGAGATTATTTTGTTACAATGAAATTTGGTTTAATCCAGACAATATCAGCAGCAATAAAAAAAATCACTTGAATACTTTACATTTACATGGGTTGATTTGTAACCATATCTGTAAGCTCTCTGAAACACTCAGCTAATTTGGCAATAATACTCCATTTCCCAATATGATGAGGCCAAATTCTGTGAAAAGCTTCCATTTTATTTTAGAATAGGAAGAGCAGGGATATATTCTATCAGACACATGATGCCCTTGTTACTGTTTTATGGATCTCACGATCAGGTAGATGAGAGGTCACAGATAAAAGATTTCTCACCTTTCACATTCTTCTTAATATTCTACTTCATTATATTACCAAAAAGTAACCCCTAATGAACACTGTTGTTCCTGGAGAATGATAGTAATTTGGGTACTTGTCACGGGGAAAGGGCAGACAGGATTTCAGCAGTCATGTCATACTTATTATATCCTAGAACATTTTTGTCACATAAAATATTTCCAAAAGTGTTTTGTAACAAGGACCTCTAAAATATTTTACTTGCAACAAGTAATCAGCTACCCTGAAACATCAGTGGCAGAGAGGAAAGTGCTTGGTCTTCATCTAGATAAACCAAGTGCGATATTGAATTTATTTAATGTCCAAGCTAAAAGTATATGTACTGGTGTATTCAATATAAATCTTAAAAAACCTCTGTCATTCACAATGTCAATGGGTAGTTAGAGAAATCTCAAATAAACAGTATGTTACAAATAACTTTCACTATTCTATTGCCATCTCTGTAGTTAAATAATAAAAATGTAGCCTATGAACTCAGGAGACTGCAGCTTTTTCTAATACATAATGTAGAATATGGGGGTTTTAATTTGCTGTAAGAATCAGAAACTGTGACAGTAAATTATGATTTTACATGACGACTTTAAGGAGCCAAAAAATCATTTATAGTCCCACACAGATTCTAAATACACAATATACAATTAATTGATATATCCAAAACATGCATAACAGGCAATTAACGTAAGAGAATATATTTGTGAAACGATCTGCTTTGATACAATAGCTGATTGTTTGCTTGGGGATTAAAAACTTCAAAGTTAAAATATGCATCCACAATAATGTGTTACAGTCTAGCTTGTAGGTTCTATCAGTCTCATATAACTAAATCATATTTATATTCTCAGACGTAAGTAAGTATGCATCCACTATCGTAAACTAAACATCAAACATGCATTTGGAAAAATAGTTTAACTCTTAAGAACTATAATGTGAATAATGAAGTTTTATACTCAGAGATTTGTTGTCCAAACATCCTTGATGAGTTTAAGCTTTTTGTTAGTAAGTAAGCTGGTCTGGATTTGTTCGTGGCTTCTTTCTGCTTGGAGGATCCCATTGCAGACAGAGAGAGAAAGCACTTTTTCTTGTGTTAGAGCTAAGACAGCTCTGCCAAAGTAGCGTCATGCTGACTTCTATGTTTACAACAGTCTGCACACAGTTTGTCTTCTTGGAGTCGCACCACACGGTAGACATAATGGGAACTTGGTTCGGTATAGCTTCGTTCAGAATATGCTCTGATATTCTGGATGTTGACAAAAAGAAAGGGTCCAACTGTCTAATTTCATAAATCAGGTGAAAACAATAGCATGAACACAATATTTCTGTTTCGGGAAGACTATCTTGGACAGAATTTAATGTATATAAAGAATTTCATACTTTACTGACTCACTGTCTTGTCCTGTCATCTGCGAGAAAATTTTAAGTTCTGACTCTGACTATATGCAGTAACTTGGCTGAAAACATCAGTTTGTCAGTTTAGATGGAGAGATTGAGAGAGCCAGTAAATTAACTGGTGAAAATTGTGGTGGGTTCTTGATTTTAAAGTAAGACATCACACGTTTGTTGATATGCTATCAGGTATAGTTTTGGTACCCACCCTATACATAACTGATTGGTAGATCTTACTTTGGGTGATTGACCATGCCCTGTAACTTCGAGATCTCTCTGCTACACATCCAGATGCCAGCAGTGGACATCCATCTTTTCTGTCAGGATTTCTCTGTCTTCCTGGTTACAGAACTTTTAATTATTATTGGTTATATTCACTATTTTATTAGTCATAATTTTAGTCATTATACAGTATATAACGTTAATCATTATATGATTATATGAACCAAACCAAATAAAAACCAGGAACTTATATATGTATACACAAGCACAGAATGGACATTCACTGAAGCAAAACTGAATCATTACTCCAACAAAGTACCATCATGAAATACTATTTGATAAATTGCATTTCACAGTTTTAGCTGCCAAGGATAAACAAGCTAGCTACAGATTCATTCTAATCAATTCTAGAAATAAAGCAAAAGTCCTTGTAATTGCCACTCTGCATTCAAGTATGGGGAAATATGGACCCTACTGATATTTGTAAAAAGTAATTGGGTTCTCCTCTATATACAGTAATTCACTGATGACTGTCATAAACATTAATATATACATGCACCAAAGAGTTTATGTGTGATGTATTTTTTATTTTAAGATTGATCATTTTCAATAAATTAGTCAATGTAAAAATAAAGAAGTTGAATTCCATAAACATATACATTTTCGACACCCATATTGAGAGGTGTAGAAAATTTTTCAAGTTGGTCAGAATATTAATGAGCCCTTTCCATAAAGGAATCGCATCTGATTTTTCAGTGTTCATTGGCAAAGGTAATACATAATATAAAACAGGGAGTTGTGGTGTGAGATAAAAATGAAAAATTGCATTGTTAAGAAAAGCCATTTCCTATTTAAAAGCTCCTTACAAATAAGGTCCTCTTCTAACAAGTTATGAAAGCCCTTACATTGTATGCTCATATACTCTATCTATATTGTATGCTTATATACTCTAGAGTATATTTTAAGTCAATATCATGCTCATGCCTAAGAAAAAACTATAATCAAATCAAGTGAAGAACAACAAGGAAATAACCACCTAAATTTTTATGAGATCCTATGCATTCATGCTACAGTATACTGAAGTAGTTTGTTAATACTTTTATAAACTATTAAGCAGAAAAGAATTCACATATGAACATGCAGTACATAACATGTGGAAAGTTAACGTAAATTGGACATTTTAGTTATCAAAATATTGAATATACTGTATACCAATTGGCCTACATAAGAGAAAATAATGCAATTTAATGTATATAAAGAAAGTGATAAGCTTCTGCAATTTTACTGACTTTAGGAGAACATGACACAAAGCAACATACTGTATAAGGTCAAATTATTGAAATTTCATTATATGCCTTAGCATTCTTGTTTGCATACCAAATGTCACTTGTGTACATTAAATGCCCTGATATCATCTTACATGATTTCCAAACATCCAGCTAAGTCAAAGAAAGCTTTGTACTGTATATGCTAGGTGGGTAGAGAATCAGTTATTACTTAATGGAAGTGATCTTTATCCTGTCAAATACAAGGCATATACTGATATAAACCCTTGTATTGCATGATTTTTGGTATACTTCCTTTATACATACTAATTGAAAAAAGAAAAGCAACAATTTATGGAATGAGAATACAATAGTTATTGCTTACGTAATTTCACAAAAAGATGTCAATTTGTTTTAAGCCCCCTGACCAGTAATATAGCTTGTGCAGTGAGGCACTACAACTTGCCAATTACACGAAAGCTCGTTAGGTGCACTTTTACCCAGCAAGGTCCAGGTGAAACAATGCCTGATCAAGTCATTTTTTAAAATTCCTTAATTCAAAGCTTAGGTCACTGCAAGATAAAGGCCACACTTCAGTTTTCTGTGCATTCCATAATGCCTCAAATGTCACCAGAAGCAAGGGAGAAGGCCATTGGAATGCTGCAGGCAGGCATGTCATATGCCTGTGTTGCCATATACTATGGATTAAGCTGCTCCACTGTGTCCCGACTGCGGAGAAGCTTTCAGAAGACCGGCAGGACAGATGACCGTCCAAGATCCGGTCGCCCTTGAGTGACCACACAGACCGGGACCAACACATAAGACTGGTCCAGCTGAGAGATCGTTTCAGATTTGCCGCCCGTACTGCTGCTGAAACTGCTGGCAAACACAATGCCCACATCACTGACAGGACAGTGAGGCTCCATGCTCCTGGCCTTAGAGCAAGGCCACCTGTCAGAGGCCCTCTGCTCACACCTCCTAGACATCACACCTGACTGGCTTGGGCCAGACAGAGGCTGTGATGGATTCGTCAGCAGTGGCATAAGGTCCTCTTCATGGATGAATCACTTTTCCGCCTGTTCCAGGCAGATGGGAGGGCCAGAGTGTGGAAATGGAGGTGTTGCATTTCTTTTTTCCATCAGCATATAAGCAGCAGGTGTTTAATTCTTGACAAAGAGTAATGTTGATCTATTTTTTATTACAGCATACTGTACATGTCCATCAAACTTAGTAATTTAAAATACATTTTTGACTTTGCTATAAAAATAATTTGACCTCTCTTCAATTAGATTGTCCTTCATTTTCATCAATTGTTAGTAACAACTGTCATTGTCTCTAGTACATTATGCAGTATGATCTTTATTATACTGTCCTCTATATAAGTTAAGTGCCAACCCAGTATACACTGTCTTAACAAAACATTAGATACTGGCATGTTCTATACAAGTGGGTCATTCTGCCCAAAATAGTTGGAATTGTCAAGTATGTGGTATGGACTATAAAATAATAGAAGACCAGGCATTCTTCTGTATGTTGATCTACAGTATGTTATTCAAAAGTAGTTAAAAGTAGTGGTGAAAAACACTAGTAAGAAACATGTTTCGCAGCCACTACTGAACCAAAAGGACAGACAGATGACCATACATTTCTTTTGAGAAGACCATCCCACAGACATCTTTGAACATCTAGTCTCATTAATGATACTGCTAACTGTAGTTGTTTATGAGTGTTGGAGGTACTAATCCAGACTATGCATGCAAGTCATCATGTTGGATATTTTGATGCAGTATTGAGCTCTCTAGTGTACAATGTCAAATACAAAATTCATTGCTCTATTGGGTACTCATTCACACTTAATATCTGACTGCATTAGCACAATATGCAAACACATGGACATTCCTAAAATGGTGTTTTAAAGATGGACCATGATTGAAACAGTTAAAAACATGCATTGATCATATTAAACACCCTTTTTTTAAAAAGTATGGAGCAGTCAGTGATATATACAAAATATTTATAATTCTGAAAAAGTATAAAAATAAGAGTTAAGATTAAACAGCTATTCACAGGTTATAGAAACCATAGAGTTAATTCAGAAATCCATTGCAAGTAACAGGACAATATTTAACCAAAAGAATGGAAATGTTGTCATTTATATCTATATGCTTAAATACAGTATATGTAAGAAAAACGTTACTTCAAGGGTTTTTAATTGCTTGATTTGAGATTAAAAATTGTTTTTTTTCAATTTTGGCTTAGTGTCCATGACATTTTTTAAAACAATAAACCATTAGGGTGTCTTCTTATTCAGCCAAACAAAAAGGAATTTTGACCATAAGTTCTCATATATTTCCTGTGCTTGTTCCCTGAAGTCCAAGCGTTTTGCCATTTTTCAAACAACTATTTAAAGAAAATGGTTTTCTGTTTGCCTAAGGATAGTACCATCACTGGAATCCTGATTAGGTTTTCAAATATAAGACTTGAAAAAATGAAAGTCAACTTAATATTACTAGCATGTGCTCCCATATAATTTTTCTGAATCTTTTCTACACTTCTCAACTGCTAATAAGATTTGATGAGTTATGTTCTTGTAATATGAAATGGAAGGACAGCGAACTATAACAATGCAGACTTCATTCACTACTCTTTGTCATCATCAGGCATCAGATTTATCAGTGAGTGCTGTGTGTCCATGGCACACATCTGATTTATAACATAGAAATAGCTTGGAATAGACACATTGATTTTTTTTGCAAAGGACAATTTTCATGAATTCCATTTATTTAAAATACTGATATTGTAGCAAAAACCTGAACATGACCACTCAATGTAAGCAATTCCCACATTTTAGCTGAGGAGTGCAGCAATTCAATCAGTTGCACTCACAGTGATGAGAGATTGATATTTCCAATTAGAATTAACAATCAGACATCCTGCTTTTCATGAAACCTTCAGCCTCCATGCCTTTGTGGGGATGGTATTTTTGGAATCTCTCTTTATCTAATCCCCTCTAGGATTATTGATTTCCATATTTCCTGTTGAGGGGAAGTATCTCAGTTTTGTACCGAGACAGGCTTCCTTCCCCAGGCTGCCTTCCAGCATTTGTCCATCTGTTTCTGAACTCCTGTTCTCCTGGAGCACTCCCTTGTTAATGCTTTTCTTTATGTTTAAGAGGGGCATGCTTCCTGTCCTCAAGTTTTCTTCCAGGATCTGTCCGTCTGTTTCTCACCACTCATTGATTGGAGTGCTCCCTTCCTACCATCTTTTTTTTACTTAGAGACTTTATAATTCACAAGGTCATTCTCCTTTTCTATCAGCCAAACGCCTTGACACCTCTAACACACTACGGGTTTGAAAATACATTCACCTCCTTTCAGAGCAGAGAACTCTTCTTTTCTCTCCCATGATCTAAATGGGATTTAGGGGGAAGTAAGCGAAATTAGCTACACTTTCTACTTGTGACTTGGTCTCATATGATTCCTCACTGCTCTGATATTCCCTCAAGGGTACCAGGGTCAGATCACTCTTTTCAATATAAGATAAGATCACTTTATTAGCCATATACAATTTCTTGCATTAGGAATAGCACATCCCTGCATCATCCGGTCTAGGGCTGAGATGCTCCTTCTCCTCCAGTAGTGCCTCCACCCATCAACACCACTGCAAAGCATACAGTACTTGTCCCATCTTGTCTAACAGCACCTCCTGGTCCCTTCTGGCACCGAGGCTGAGAGCAAACTCATTTTCAAATTAATTTCCCTCTTCGGGTGCTCCTTTATACACCTCCTGAGTGGGTATGCACCTGTTGCAGATTCCTCAATTAATAACATGAAATGCCACAGTGCTGCCTCAGCTTCCTTCTCCTGGAGATGTTGTTGCCCCCTTTTGGTTCCATACTGAAACTTCATATGGCCAACCAGCAACAACTATTTCTATTGCAATTTCATTGTTTCATTTCTCCCACAAGGTCTCCATCTGTACTTAAGGATATTTGCCTGAAAGTTCATTTTAAGGCAAATATCCTTAAGTGTATCATGGAGCTCTTGAATTTTGAGATGTAGATCTTTTTGAGATGTAATGTTTTTTAGCAACTTAGACAATGCTGTGCACAAATAAACCCTTTCTATATTATATTGTTCACTTTGTTGGATACATCACATGTTTTTAAGTGTGTGTGAGAAGCATTAGATAAATTGCTTCCTTGAATCACCCCTTTACCAATCTGAGATTTGATTGTCTCAAGGGCTATGGAAAGAATTGGATGGGGGGAGGCAAAGAGATGAAAATATGGCTAAGGGCACTTGGGGTAGGATAAAAAAGAGTTGGAAAACTAAAAAGAGAAGAAAAGAACCAGATATGAACCACTGAAAGGGTCAGAGTGTGAAGGGAGAGAAAATAAAAAAAAAATTCTTGGAGATTGGGTTACCAGACATGTTTACAGGTGTCAGAGATGAAGGAAAGGATGAAAAAAACACAAAGCTGGTAGGTACTACAGTACTGTATATTGAATTGGAGATGGGGTTTCGGACAGTGTTGAGATCTAGGAAAATTTAGCTTCTGAACCAGGCTAGAGTTCAGTTGCTTGCTGAGACAACCTGAGTGCTAGATTTGTTTTTCTTTAAGGAGGAGAAATAGAGGGGAACAATGGAGAATTGCATGGTTAGGCCATTATCTTGCAAGGGCAAATGTTGAGTGGTACTGTATGAGACAAAAAGAAACCAGCAAGATTTCTATTTATCTGTTGGCAAGAGAAAGATTAGATTAGAGAGATTAGAGTTGTACCTCTTCCCAAACTTTTGTTTAAAACACCATTTACTTTGTGGATACTATTGTTTTAAGTTTCCATCTTTATTATGCAATAATAATTGTGCTTATTCAAATGTATAGTGCAGGAGTCCATCAACAGAAAGAATGTCAGTTAAATGAGGAAGGTCGTGAAGCCAAAACGTGACTTAGCACACAAGAAGATAACATTCAGCTCTTGTTCAGAACTTTTGGAACAAAGGAATAATAATTCTGTTTCATCCTTGCCTTATGATCTTTTAGTCAGCTGTAGGTGATGTACAGTATTTTTTGTAATGTAATCTCTTTCTCTTTTTGCTTTAATGAAGATACTTAATCTGTGAGAATGTCTGTCTGCAGGATCTGTAGTAAACCAAAGTGAAAGTATAAGCAGAGCAAAGCTTTAATTTTACTGATAAAGCCAATCTTTTCGTAACTGCTTGTGTTGCATAAAAAATATAAAGATAAAACCTTAGGTTTTATTTTTGTGTAGTCCTTCTTGATTATTTCACTTCCACGTGTAGCATTATAAAGTGAAGTTGATTTCTGCATTTTTAGTATGATTTTTCTATTGGATTTTGCTCTTAAAACAAATTCTTCCTTCCCATTCTCTCCTTCTTGCTCTCTCCATTAATTGTGGGTCTTGACAGCTCAGTTTGATGCCTAGAAATGGACAGCAGTAATGGAAGGGAACCAAAGCTGTGAATGCCACTTAGTGACCTGCATCTCTCTGAAGCATTGAATAAATTCATTCAAAATAATGAGTCTTGGCTTGTGCAAACACTGAATACTGTCCCTTAAAAATATATTTCTGGCACTGCAATGGATAAATGACATTTTTAAATAACACTCTATAATATTATGCAAAAGGTGCCAGAACAAAGAGAGAATTTTAATATAAAACGTTCTATACTTCTATACACAGAACATAAAAAGAAACTCAAAATTCCATTTAGGTACTTCTGTTTTTAGAAAAAGATTAATGTATTTTGGCTATTGATTAATTGATTTTGATGAACTGATCATTCAATTAACTTTGCAGTTAAATTAACACTGCTTGTTGAGTAATCTGTAAATCAATACATTAAGAGAGGCATTTTTGAGTTTATTTTATGAGGTGATTTAATCTGTTGAAAAAAAACAACAAAGAAAACCACAGAAAGGAATATAAGTGCCCCACTTACCAAGGCAATGTCTTGCTGCCATTGGTACTGTATGTTGGAGGATGGACAAAGTCAGCACAGGTTTATTCAAGATCTGGTGTATTCGCAGCTAGTAATTTACTGAATAACCTAAAAAGCCAAACACATTCTGCCAATAATAGTCCATAATTTAAGAGAATGAGTCACAACATCCCATTGGAGATCAATGGGAAGGTGCGTTTGTAATGGGCTGGGCCTGGGTGTGTTGTTATATAAAGAGCTCCTGTTGTGATGACAGTATTGTGATACACTGATTGATGTCCAGGACCTCACTTGCCGCCATTCTTGTAGTTTCATCTTGACATGACAGCATTCTAGCAGGAAAAAGAATATCTTCATGCTGCTTCTGCAACAATGGTTTTCTTGTGAGGTAAGAATGTGACAGGTATGCCATGGACGCCCTACATGCCAGATGTGACCCCACTTAACATTTTTGAATATGCTGGGATGATGTGTGGCATCTAGGGATCACAGACCATGATCATGCACTCACTTGTCCAGGCTGAATGTGACAGATTCCTCCGTGAAAACACCTGCAGACAGATGCAAAGATGTACAACTTTCCAATAGTGGTGTACACTGTATATAAAATTTTGGGTGTGTTGTGATTATGATTTTTTCCCCAAGTGTGTAAAAGGGAGTTTTTCACGCAAAAACAAAATTGTGAAGGAAGAATGTTACAAAAATACATTAAATGTAATTCTTTTACCTGATTCACTTTTTGCCTAGACATTAATTATACGTGCATGTGTTATAAAATATGGGTTGATTATGAGGTCTAAAATTCTACATGGAAAACAATATACTCTATACAAGCTTTTAGTGCAAAAGGAACACATGCATTGTATCAAGAAGCATTTATTATATTCCTATAATTCACTGCTTTTCAACCTGATGTCATTTGCAATCAGCACTAAAACCTACAATGCAATCAGCACCATACTGTGCTAATCTATTTCTATACTGTTTTAGATTTGTTTTAAAAACATGTTCATAGGTCTCAGTGTACAAGGGACATGTAAACAATAAAATGTACTCTGAAGGAAGAAACACTGCAACAGCCCTTAAGGTGATAAGAGCCCAGTCTTGATTAAAATGGCCTGTAAAAATGATTTATCAATATGTCCTTTAAAACTCTCGTTTGCTTCATTATTTCCCAGGAAAAAGATACGATTCTCTAACAGCGTTATCTATCTCCAGAAATGTGTACCTAGATGATGAAAAATATTAAATCAATTTCCAACATGCTTACTTTAGAATGCTTTATTACTACTAAATCTAGTACAACTACTAGAAATTAGTACTTAAATAAAGTGAAGACAAATACTGAAGTCAACTAGTTTATTTGTGATATTCAAGGGTTTAGATATCACACAGTGCCCTCCAGTATTGGGACAGCATTTGCATTCACACAATTAATACACTTATGAGTTATAATACACTGTATTTTATCAGTTCAGTTCCAGGCATACATTTGATCAAATTAGAACTACTGTAACCACACTGTATGTTGTGTTGCTTTACTGTATGTAAAAAGATCATAGTTATTGAAACACCTCACTAAACACATTTTAAAAATCTGTATTAGGTTGCACATCCCTTTAAACCAACACATATGATCAGTTTAGATGCTTAAATGCAGTCATCTTAAGTTCTTGTCTGAAGTGGAAAATATTAGACTTTGGAAGTCCATTTATCTCCAAATCAGTTTCTTGTTAGCATTAGCTATATGTTTTAGGTCATCATCAAACTGCATGTTGAAGTGTCACTCATCACATATGGAGGCATTTTCTTCTACATAAGAAGACAAATGTTTCTCTAAAGTTCAGAATTCATTCTGCTGTCTGTCATTTATAAAGACAAGTAAGCCAGTTCCAGAGACAGCCAGGAGCAGTCCATCTCATAACATTACTGTATCACCATCATGCTTCACAGATGTACTGTTCTTTGGTATTGTATATCGCCATTTTAACATTTCCATCTTTTTGGAGATACTGTAACACTCTTGGCTCATCTTTGTATTTCTACATAAGCTATAATGTGGCATTTCTGTTTTTTATGCTGATAGGACACTTGCAGTTTAATTCTGTTGGCTCAGTCTGCTATGAATTATGGATATCGATACCTTCACATCTGCACTTCAGAGGTTGTTGGGAATTTTCATTACAATTGTTTTAGCGTCTTGCCTTATACGTTTGTTGATCTTTGGTCATTAACTGGATGCTTTTGTTAGGCTGTGTGACTGGCATATACTGTATATCACCACAATCCTGAGAAGTATTGTTAAATTATTATTATTATTAAAGCAAATTATTATTTTTTTTACATTTTAAAATGATGTCTTAATCCTTCACAGCCCCACCAGAATCCAACTCTCTTATAGTGTCCTCCTCTCAGTGTAGACTACACATTCCTCTTCCTTCAAGGCTAATTTCACAACTCCCTAGATCTTCTCACCAACTATTCATTGATTACCAGGCACTAAAATATATAACTCCATTAATGCCATGTTACCCAACTCTCACTTTTTACTTCAACTTCTTTACTCTTACTGCTCACCAGAAACCCCAGACTTTCCTGTCACTGACTTTCCTGGTTCGTCCTGTTTGGCCATGAATGCTTCTCTACAACCTACTGTATATTTGCTTTCCTGTCACAGCAGCAGCCAATTTGTTGTTCTCGCTCATCATGTGCTCTCCGAGACACTTGGTCAATTGCGACAAACTTTCGGATTTAGCACTCAACTACATACTGTTAATATTGTCAGATTATCTCCCACTTTTAACTCAATTACAAGGCAAAATGTGTAGAGCAAAATTGGAGAACTTGTGCTTAGTATGGTACTAAGGCGCAGCATTGTTTTGTTCTAATTAGCCCAAACTGCAGAAGGCTCAGATTCAGAACATTTTAATTAACCTGATCACTAAGTTAATATGTAGGTCACACTACTATATAATTACTTTGTCTTGTGTATACTATAACAATGTCCCTGACAATTTAATGCTAGTTTTTAGTTTAACAACATTTAAGCTCAAATATACCAGATACTCAATTGCAATTAGTTATGAAACAAATAAAGCATTTACAGGTTTGAATTTGAACATGCATTACATTATAGTGACATTTATTTCCATTCATAAATGTCCAACATGGATTCATATGGAGATTCTTCAAACAAATTAGAGAATATCGCCATTTTGGTTTTACATATACAGTAGGCAACATTTGTGTCCTACCTTACTAAAAAGGCAAGTCTTATTCACTTTCAGGGGCAGTTTTTTGTGCTTCATCTAAGGGTTTTCTTTAGCATCCCATTATGTTTGTCTATATAACTTATTCTCTGTACCCCTAACTTCACATTTCTTTGTTTACCCCCAAGAATCACAAGTGGACAGTTCACTCACAATAAAAATAGAGCAAATCTATTCAACACCCAGCTGTAACAGAACACATTTAAGACTTACACTCTATTTAAATACGTATTTCCTTAATTTCCATTCTCTTCACTCCTTACTATAGCTGAATATTCACTACAGGCTCTACATGCATTAACTGTAACACAGTATATACTGTATACTAAGGAAGAAAGATATTAAACTTTTTTTCTATGCAACAGATGCATAAATTCATTATATTTGGGAACATCTTAATGTCACCCTAATGCACTGCTAAGGTGCTTATAAGAAGAAGTGGTTTAAGTTAGTTCCCTGATTCAGCAACTACAGTTTGAACTCCACTAAGTCCACCTATTCAGCACTAAGTGATACCTCTTAATGGAGCCTTTGTTGTATTTTCTCAATCCTTCCTAACTTTAAACTAGCCCAATCCATTTTTAGCCCTAACACCTTCCAGGCTAAAGCCTAGAAACATACTGGAGTTTTTCACTCCTCCTACTGATCTTATAAACGTCTTAATTAGCTAAGAGGGGTGGCTAATTCCACGCAGAACCTATCCCTGCAGCCCTTTTCCTTTACATGGAATTTCACACTCTCTGAATACAGCTGTGTGTAAATGTTCTCCCAATTAACAGGCAGCCATTTTAGCTCAAGGCCATATCACTGGGACTGAGTTTTTAATCAGGATAGTGGCTTAATTGCAAAGCTTCCTCTCAGTACTTTACAGGTCACAATTTTGATTGGTAATTATGTAATTATAGTTTTTTTTTCCTATTCAGTATAGAATTTTTGTTTTATTTTTTGGTATGACCTTGGTATGAGTTTTTCTTTAAGTTTGCAGTCTTTAAACTACTATCAAATAAAGTTTGCAAGTCAAAGCAAGAAAAGTTAACAGGAGATTCACAGTTTCACAGTGCCTCATTACTCAAGAATAAACACCTGACCAACAACAGACACCTGACAGTCAGTTGTCCTAAACTTTTTGCTGTTTGAAAATAAGAAGGATCAACACAAGTTTCAAATAGATGTTAAAATTAATATACAATGCTTAGGAACTGTACTTCTGAGAGATGTTCTTTTTAAATTAAAATCATAATTTAGACTTGCCTGTCACAATGTTTGTGGAGGGCATTGTATAGATATTAAATGGTAATTCCAATCCAATATATAGATAATATACAGAGAACATGTAAGCTCTTACAAAGGAACTTCCATTAAATTATTCCCCCCTGCTTGCATTGTTGATGTTTCAGAATAATACATCAAAATATTTTTGAATAATATTCATATACTATTTGAATAGACTGCTTTCTCCTAGACATGCAAACGAAAGAAAGCTTATAAAATTAATCCATTTAATGCTCATTATTTCATATTTACATCTAAATTCTGAACCTCAAATTGTGGCTATAAAGCTACAGCTCAGTGTTTGGGGTATTAAGAAGGTTTTATGGATTATCATCAGTTACAAAAAAGATCCATGACTCTAGATCTATTGCTAAACATTATGGTTTAGGCTCCTGAATTATGTTATGAATATATACTATATATTAATTTCATTGTAAACATTTCAATTAAAAAAAAGTAGTTCATAATATATTGTCACCTATACTTCTGCAGAAAATCTTAACAAGGTACTTTAAATTCCTCAAAACCTTATTCTTAAATCTGAAGAGCAGCTCATTCTTCTGCTCAGCATCTTCTGACAGGATAATGGCCTTAAGTATTCATTCAAGCTTTACAGAGGCCATCAAGGAATGACTGGAAGAAAAATGCGAACAGTAATGGTGGGGCTTTCCAGTCACCCATACAAAATTCCTTGGACAAATTGAAAAAAAACACTGGAGAAAGACGCACTGTACATTGAAGGATACATTGCTACAATGTGTGAAGGAGAGCTGAGACAAATATAAAAGCATTTGTCTGATCAATTGGTGAAAATAAGTAAATTTGTTAAAATACGTCACAAACCCATCTAGCTGGGGATGTTTGCTGGCATTTTCTAAATCCATTTCCAACATAAGCTTAAATCACCAAGATCCTTGAAGTGCTACAGAAAAAGAAATAACCTCAGATTTCTTTCATGAATGAGTGTTTCATAACACTCATTAATTTCACTGATTTTTTAAATATTTTATGGAGAGAGATAAAAAATAGTTTTGTTCATGTAATTGTCACGATCATAAGTCCCTCCTCTTAAGGGCGCTCCGGCTCTTTCTTGTTTCTTTCATTCTTTTCACCTACCTCCTGTTCCAGCCCCTTCCTATAAAAGCCAGATGCTCCTATCAATCTGGGCTCAGCTTTGGAAGATGGACACCTGGAAGCCCGCCAACCAGCGAGTCCAGGAGTGGCCCGATGGCATAGGCTTCGCAATGGCATCCTAACCTTCTGGGTCCGGGACTTTTTATTTCCCTGACCCTTCACCGGATCCCACTCTGGTTTTTAACTTTCGTTTGGAGCTAAGCACCTCCAGTTGGCAATTAGATGACACAAAGAGAAATGTACTGTCAGATGGCCAAAAGAGTCAGTACTTCGGAACAGGACATGGATTGTTGGAACATGCTGTTTTTCTGGAACAATGGAACCTGTGATTCAAGCAAGTGTCAGCATAAAAGATGTAGCCAAGGCAATTCCACAAGTTCTTAGGGTCTGGAGTTGTACCATATGGTGCTATAAGTTCCCCAGTTCAGTTTGTTCAGCTGCTGAGTAGCATTTTTAGTTATGTGGTATAATCTGGGATAAGCATATTATATTAACATTACCAGGTGGAAAACAAACCCAGAATGATAGGAATGTCTAAAAAGGGCACTTTTCTCGCTCTCTAGGATTTGGAACTGTGCCAGCCAAAGCTGGTGTTGTCTAACTGTTACACTGAAAGGCTGTAACAGTAGCCTAGCAGAGGCTTTCATTACAAAAGCTTGAGAGATGTAGGTAACATTAACGCTACAACCACTGTTTTCATAGGTAGAACAACCTCAAAACCTAGATCCATCAAAGACAGCAAGTAAGGGAATGCCCAAGAGGAACACAGTTCTTTTAAGTAGTGAAAAAAACAGGTAAGGGTCTGTTTCTGTGGAGAATGTCAAGGAATATCAGGACTCTGGGTCCAATGACTCCACTTCCAAATTTGCAGATTTGCAGCCAAAGTGTCTAAAATGATCCTGCCCGTGTATGGAATGGAATTTTTAGTCAAAATCCTCAAAAAGGCAAATATGGGGAGTATATCTCAGTAGTCAGCGGAAGGGGAATAGGAGCCTCCTGTTCTGTGACGGTGGGATCTGCTTTGTCAGCTGGGCAAGCTTGATTATCTGAGACCGAGAATTGATGACAACAGGTTAGCATTATCTACACCACTTCCATTGTCTCTGTAGAGAGCAGAACCAGCAGCATGATTCCTAAAGAGGGCTGTCCTGTGGCATAGAATTGAACAGGTGGTGAGAAACTGTGACAATCAGTCTAGACTAGACAGGACTGGAGCGAAGAGACCTCGAGGCTGACAAGGGAGGACACAGAATTCAACATGGAGGATGCCAGATGCCAGTGATGCCTCACCTATCACATGATGAGCTGAAAAGCAGCACAGAAGACATGAATAATGTTGTCCTCAGTTGACATCAGTGGATGCCCCAGGCCCAGACACATAACATAAGACTTGGCTATCATCTAGAGGAAGTGTCATCCCATTGGAATTACAATTTTGCAAACTGGACACAAACATTCAGGCAGATCAGCAGCTACCAGCAACATTTTAACAATGTCAGAAAGCAGCTAGCAGAGTGCCAAATGTGGAGCACACAACATGTAATGCCTTTCTGATTTTTTTCTTTTTTGCTGGCAGTATACCAGGTAATAAAGCTACCTGGAGCATGTCAAATAGGCAGTCAGCAAGATGACAGTACAAAACACAGAACTATGACCATATTCTCCTCTTTGTTTAAGTCCTCTAGGCAATTAAAATGTCCGCCTGGAGTATTTCAGACAGCAGCCAGAGTGCTAACGATAAAGAGTATTAAGGACCATTTAAGAGTAAGAAGTTGCAAGAAAGAACATAATGTGTAGAAAAGTGCATATTGAGATATTGAGGCACAGGACAGGGAGGGGCCAGACAGGGTGGGATGGTGGGGGCAGAAGGCAGAAAACAAGTCAGTAAAAGTGCTGATGGAAAAAAAAGAGTGCAGCACAAATACGCAGAAGCCTGCTGTTTCCTTTCTTCTTTTAACAAGGGGAGTAGGTAAGCTCATTGAAAGGAGAATGGAAAGGAAAGGAAAAAGTCACTCTTTTTTCCCAGTAGTGGGTATGGTTCTTAACTAAGTCCAGATAAATACAGTATTTAGTAGTGTTTTTAGGGGAAAAAAGCCAATTCCCATTCCTTCAAAAAAGAATTAATTGTTCCACTGCTTTGCCTTCTACATGAAGTGTTTATCACTTCAGAGAAGAGGCAAGAGCCAGCTTCCAGTTGGATATGTACACGCTCAGCAAAAGTAAGGATAATAGAAATAACAGCAATAAAATGAGCAGTCACTTACCTGCTGTGGGAAAATAGAAGAGGATGTGCAGGAGGCGTGCCAGCCTTATATTACCTCGTGGGAGGGGGCAGGGATAGGGTCTTAATAGCAGCATTGGTATATAAGATTAGTTCTCTGTCCCTGGGGACAGTTCTCTGTCCCATTGGTGGGTGGCTAATCTTTGAAATGAAACAGAACTTATTCCATGTTATTCTTCAAATATATGTATTTTTTTAATTTGCAGTACTGCTAAGGGTAACAAAAAAAAGTGACATGAAATCTTTAAGCTTTTTTTGTTAAGGATCAAGTAAAACAGTCATTTAAATTAATAGTACAATGAGAATTATCTTATTTTTCCCTTTTAAAATGTTATTATACGTAGTCTCTGTCTCTGGAACATCACTTTATATTATATATTATTTGAAACAACAGTGTGAAAAGTGTTATGATTTGCACAAATTATGATACAGTACATTTCTCAGACAGCTTTGTGCCTGCTGACAAGGAGGAGTCAACTCTCCTACTTTGTATTTCTGTTATTTGTAGACAGCGTAAAAATACAAATGCACTGGCAGTCAAAAATGGAAAAAGGGAAGAAAAAAATCTTATTACAATTCTATAAAGAAAGATAGCATGTACATTTGATGTCTCCGACACAAGTCTCACAGTTCCCCAGTTTATCTTCTACAGTTATCTTATACACTCACTTTTTTGTCATCTTTAGGCAAAAATTAATTATTGATTATTGATTAATTAAGCAGGTGATTTGCTGAATTAAAAGAACCTAGGTTCTAAAGGAGTGAAAGATTTTGGTCCCAAATGATCTCCTAATTGCTTAATTTATCACATCACTTGTTTAATTCACAATTCAGCTGTTCAAGTGTTCATGTTTCTCAGGATTTAACGGTTACGTTTAAAAACTTCTAGAATAGAGCCATCCAGGACCACAGATAGAGGTCCTGGCTCCACACATAAAATACATAAACACATAACATCTTTCAATACATGAACACAGCATTATTATTATTATTGTTGGTGTTGTTGTTGTTGTTCCCTACAAAACTCAAAAACGTGTGTTTAATTTAATGGAGTTTTAAATGTATGTTTGGGAGGTGATTAAAGATTCTAGTCTGCACACTTCCATGTTTAATTTCATATCCCTCCCTCCACTCTACCTTTTCTCTTGCAGCAGCTCCCTGGCTCATTTCTTATATAGAGCAGGGGGCGGGCACGTGACAGCCTTGTCCTCACAGACATTTTGTCATTCTCTCAGCCAGGCTAGTTATATCATTATCTCATACCAATCCTAGTCAAGTTAAGTGTAAAATTACAGTATACTGTATAATGTGAAATTTTGACCCAACCAAGAATACAATTTTAGTTTGAAAATATTAATGTAGTGGTCTAGTTGATTTATTTCTCACTGAAAGGAAATTTTTAGTTTGAAAAGATTTGGATAGAAGCCTAACCAAAATCCTATATTTTTTATTATTTTAGTTTTGTTTTGTTTTCTGGCTATGTCAGTTCTTAATAATTCAAGAACTGAAAAGCAAATACAACATACATACAGTACAGAACTGGTATTTTTGTGATCATGTTATTGAAAGCAGTATACAGTATAAATTGATGCATTAACAAGCAAGCAAGCACTTTTTGGTTCTTTACAATTATTTTTCTGTAATTCATGGTATGTATTAAAATACAAGTAACATCCGGAATTTGGGAGAAAAGATTATGTTCTTCTTCAAGGCTGTCTTCGGCTCTATTGTGCAGCATAGAAAGTCAAGATATATTATCTTATGCTTATTATGAGTATCACAGTGGTTTGGCAGTTAAACTGCTGTTCTTGGTCCTGTATTTATCCTGGAGTACTTTCTGTTTATTTGAATGTTCTTCCTATGACCATGTGGAGTTTCCTGCTGTCTCTGATTTCCTCTCACAGTCCAAAGACAAACTGTATAGGTTAATTGGAGTCTCTAATTTGCCTATTGGTCCCCCATGTACGTGCATACCCTGTGCTTGACTAGTATCCCATTGCAATCTATCCCATTGGAATATTCGTGGATAGCCTTGTATTGGACAAAATGATTGCTGAAAGTGGACAAATTAAGTTTATTAAATGCATGATGTAATCGTACATGACAATGGTCAGATTCTTTACTGTTACACACATTACACGATGTTGTAATGGTATCATATATGCTTCACATTTTTACAAAGGTAGTTATTTGTTACTGTCTAGTGATAAAACACCATAAGCAGTCAAAATCTCATCCACATAGCTTTTAATCTGTGTTTTTATCCACTAATGAAAAATGACTGGAATATTTAATCACTTATAGGTATCCTGCTTTGGACTTTGTTTGTTATGGTGTGCTCGAATCTCTTGACATTGAAAAAAACATCATTACGAGATTATGACAGGAAGAAAAGCTGAAAGACAAAGAAAAAAATGCAGAGTGCAGAGTGCAGGAAGACCTGTTATCAGTTAAATGCCTGAATATTTTGACCTTTCATGTGTTTGAGTTTTGTATCCACTGAGGTGGTACCAAGTGTCAGTTTTGCTACAATGTGACACTAATCACACGTTCACAGTGAGAACCATGTCTTTAATCATTTAAACCCAACACTCCTTTTGTACAACAGAAAGAGTGCTCTCATCCAATAAATTACCATCATACCCTTAAGTGGCAGAAACACGTTTTCTCAATTTAACTGAGTTCCCCATATACAGTAACATTAGCATACAGGACCATATAAGAACATTTGCTGCAATGCGATTTTCAACACCCTAATGTGAAAAGCACAATTCCTCTCCAAACCATTGTTGTCACAGAGAGACAATAAAAATATCCTTAATCCCTGTTAGATTTTTCAGCATGTATTTGGGATAGACTCACCTTCCCTGTAAGTCAAAACAAGAAAAAAGGTGTATTAAATGTAAAACATACTTATTTATAGATAATTAAAAACATGCCATATACAAAGAAATTATGAATTGTATTGAATGTTTATTTTGTATTTTAAAATACATGATAAATTAAATCTGATTGATTCCAATACTGAGGAAGTGTATTTTTCACTATATCATCAGCTGTCAAACTCCTCATTGAGGAAGCATTGATTGACTAATACAGGATGGATTTGTGCTCACAGGTATTACAATTTAAACCACTGTAGTTAGAGTTTTGGAATAATATTTGCGTTGCAATACAGAAAAATTAACATTAAATATAAACATTTTGTCTTCAATCATTTATTTCCTATTTTGCCTTTTAAAACATGCAGTTGAATACCTTATGCAGCAGTTCTAAGATGCACTGCTGTTACATTATTATATAACAAGTGAGAAATTTAAGCTACTCTACTAAAATATTACAGAATTGTGTGCTCCTGAACTCTTCTATGGAGAAACAGGAGCTACCATCGAAGAGGAGGTGGAGTGAAGGAAGATTTTGAAAATTAAAAAAATATATTCATCCATAGGTAACAACTATGTATTTTTAGGAATATGATTTATAGGAGTCACCCACCCTTTCCAAATAAGTGATTCTAGAGGGCAGTATAATAGTAACAGACCAGGACAAAACCTCAGTGTGTCATGCTACTGTATGTGTCACGATTGTAATCCTTCCCCCTTAAGGGCGCTCTGGCTCTTTCACATTTTAGTTGATTTTGGGCACCTGCTCCCAGTACTTGCCCTTCCCTACAAAAGCCAGACGCTCACTCTGTTCCGAGCTCTGCATTGGAACACGGTGGCTATGTCCGCGGCTCGAGGGCATAGGCCCCCTATCGCCCCCCCGGACCAGCCAAGTCCGGGACTTGGAGCACCTGATCCCGTTACCCCGCTTATCTCCCTGACCCTTCGCCGGATCCCACTCCGGTTTTTAACTTTGTCATATCTGTCTTGGATTGGATCATCCAGCTCTGAACTTTTGCCTGCTCTGGATTTCCCTTCGGACTCACCTTGGACTGTCTGCCTGGACTACGCCCCCCCCCCCCAAGCACCTTCATCAGGCCCCCTTGTTCATCTACCAGTCCAGTTCCTCGTCTCCTCTCCGTGTCTGTTCACTCCCTTCCTGCTGTCTGCATAGAGTCCTGAAAGACACTTAATAACACTATGGGGATAAATAGGCTGATATCAGAGACCATGAAAAGCCAGTGATGCACCACACCACTGTTACATTGCTGAGGGTAACAACAAACCTGGCTAATGTGAAAATTGAGGTAGACTTAAAAAAAATGCCAAACAGAAGCACAATTCAGGCACATCAGTTACCGACCTGTGTCAAATTATTTTGGCTGAAATATTACCTCATATCTTCATGGATAACTAGTGACCACAAAGTCTAAACAGTGTCATGATGAATTGCAGTTGTTTTCTTTGCTGAAGGTGAACCAATCCTCTTATAGATTTATTCTCTATTTTTTTTGTAGGAGAGTGTATTCAGAATTGTGCAGGGCTGGTTTGTAAATCAAGAGCTTTTCTTGACAAGAGAAGACCCAGGAATGTTTGATTCGGGTACAGGAATGTGTATCTCCACATGTTGTAGTAGTGTAGGAACAGGCAAAACGATAAAACAAGAAATGAAGCAGAGTGCAACAGTTTCTTTATTTAGATTGTCAGACTGTTTTCCATTATTTAAACAGAGAGAAGCAGACAGTACTGGACTAATGATTACAGAAAAGAGGATTACTAAGTGTTCTGTTGCTGCAGCAGCTTGTCAGGCAAACTTACAGCTGGATTCTGGGTTTGATCTGCCGTCTCTGGTAAATCTCTGAGTGCTCAAACTACATAGCTCAAAATATCCTGAAACCTGCCCTGCTATGCTGTAAGACTGGTCCACTTGGATCTGGACACCACCTGGAAGTTAGGCCAGTGACATCACTATAATAGGCTCTTTAGACACAGTTAAACAATAACACTCTGTCATACAATTGTATTGTACAGCTTGAAAAAAGGGTAATAAAATGGCATTGGAATCAAATCCATCATACCATTTTGTCTGTTTCCTATAAAAATATTGAAGGAATGTTGTAGAATCTTAAACTGTATAAACTATGAAAATGGAAACCTAAGCAGATTCCTTTAGGGGCTGAAGGTACAGTACATTGCAGCTCCTTAGGGGAATAAAAATCCTTTTATGGATTTTGAATCATTCAAGCCATTTATTTTTTCCAATTACAGTCAATTGTGATGTCCCTGCTCCTCTATTTTCCACTACCTGAGTCTGGCAATTCTTTTAGGAATGGAAACACTACAAGGGACACAAAACAGTAGCGTTGTCTCCTCTTGTGTTGCTTTTATCTCAAATGGAAACAGAAAGTTTGACTGAAAAGCTTCACAGCCTCTTGCACCAATATAATGCCCTATGTCTACAGGTGACTTATTGCCACCCAGTGAAGCCAGATTTTAAAAGAAAAATAGTAAATCGTATCTGACATGCATTTTGAAAATCCCCATTGTCATTTTTTTTAGAAGCAATCCTTAATTTCAAAATTTAAAGTGACTTCAAGTCAGTATATGAACAGTTGGAGATAACAGCTGAAAGACCAAAGGTTAGGATGAAGTGAGCATCTGAGTGTACTGTTTTCATCCCATTATCTTGAGAAGCTGTGATCTCTGAAAGCGTTTTGACAACAAGAAAATCCTGAGAAAAGAACGCTGGTTTAAATGACTATCCTGTATGAAAATGGAATTAAATAATAATAATAGCAACCAAAAGAAAAATGTTGAGAGAGGAAAGTGTTTTTTAACTTACATTTACAGTGCCTTGCGAAAGTATTCGGCCCCCTTGAACTTTTCAACCTTTTGCCACATTTCAGGCTTCAAACATAAAGATATAATTTTTTTATTTTATGTGAAGAATCACCAACAAGTGGGACCCAATTGTGAAGTGGAAAAAAATCTATTGGATTTCTGAAACTTTTTTAACTAATAAAAAAAATGAAAAGTGGGGCGTGCAAAATTATTCGTCCCCCTTGCGTTAATACTTTGTAGAGCCACCTTTTGCTGCGATTACAGCTGCAAGTCGCTTGGGGTATGTCTCTATCAGTTTTGCACATCGAGAGACTGAAATTCTTGCCCATTCTTCCTTGCAAAACAGCTCGAGCTCAGTGAGGTTGGATGGAGAGCGTTTGTGAACAGCAGTTTTCAGCTCTTTCCACAGATTCTCGATTGGATTCAGGTCTGGACTTTGACTTGGCCATTCAAACACCTGGATACGTTTATTTGTGAACCATTCCTTTGTAGATTTTGCTGTATGTTTGGGATCATTGTCTTGTTGGAAGATAAATCTCCGTCCCAGTTTCAGGTCTTTTGCAGACTCCAACAGGTTTTCATCCAGAATGGTCCCGTATTTGGCTGCATCCATCTTCCCCTCAATTTTAACCATCTTCCCTGTCCCTGCTGAAGAAAAGCAGGCCCAAACCATGATGCTGCCACCACCATGTTTGACAGTTGGGATGGTGTGTTGAGGGTGATGAGCTGTGTTGCTTTTACGCCAAACATATCGTTTTGCATTGTGGCCAAAAAGTTCGATTTTGGTTTCATCTGACCAGAGCACCTTCTTCCACATGTTTGGGGTGTCTCCCAGGTGGCAAACTTTAGACGAGACTTTTTATGGATATCTTTGAGAAATGGCTTTCTTCTTGCCACTCTTCCATAAAGGCCAGATTTGTGCAGTGTAAGACTGATTGTTGTCCTATGGACAGACTCTCCCACCTCAGCTGTAGTTCTCTGCAGTTCATCCAGAGTGATCATGGGCCTCTTGGCTGCATCTCTGATCAGTCTTCTCCTTGTCTGAGCTGAAAGTTTAGAGGGACGGCCAGGTCTTGGTAGATTTGCAGTGGTCTGATACTCCTTCCATTTCAAGATGATCGCTTGCACAGTGCTCCTTGGGATGTTTGAAGCTTGGGAAATCTTTTTGTATCCAAATCCGGCTTTAAACTTCTCCACAACAGTATTACGGACCTGCCTGGTGTGTTCCTTGGTCTTCATGATGCTCTCTGCGCTTTCAACAGAACCTTGAGACTATCACAGAGCAGGTGCATTTATACAGAGACTTGATTACACACAGGTGGATTCTATTTATCACCATCAGTCATTTAGGACAACATTGGATCATTCAGAGATCCTCGCTGAACTTCTGGAGTGAGTTTGCTGCACTGAAAGTAAAGGGGCCGAATAATTTTGCACGCCCCACTTTTCATTTTTTTATTAGTTAAAAAAGTTTCAAAAATCCAATAGATTTCGTTCCACTTCACAATTGTGTCCCACTTGTTGGTGATTCTTCACATAAAATAAAAAATTTATATCTTTATGTTTGAAGCCTGAAATGTGGCAAAAGGTTGAAAAGTTCAAGGGGGCCGAATACTTTCGCAAGGCACTGTATAATAATGCGAAAGAATTGTATAACATCAGCCAAGAAAGCTAATTATTATTAAATAAATTAGAAAACAGGTGTAACTCTGAACTGTTATTTCACTTTTTTTTGTGTCATCATGACTTCATCCAGAATACTCCGCATTTCAGCTGTTTATCTTATGATCTATTTTTTCTACCTCATATATCTATCTCCATGGCAGGAAAATCAGTTTTATGACACCCATTGTGATAGAGTTTTCCAAAGCGGTTCTCAGTTCTGATTAAATAAATAGATAAAAGTGATTGAGAGTGACAGGCATGTTTGTCCCACCTAACAAGAATGGCCCTCAGTGTATTTTTCTGTTAACCTGCAAGGAAAGAAACACTCTCCCTTTTTATTATGTTATGAACAAAGATTGGTGAACCAACACATACTGAACTTAAGTGGTCATCAAACAGCCTTTATAAGAAATAAAAAGGTAATAAAGTACAGATTGGATGGCAGAGACACAGAACAAAATGATGTTTCAGCAGATGATCTTTTTACATTGTCTGCAGCAACAGCACATACTGTACTTAATCAAAAGTTGTTTGCTGTGTATTGCATATTCTTCAAATGTGAAGATCTCTATCTTGCATAAAAGAAGGGAAACAAAAATAGATAATCCCTTAACTGATTATCCAGATTTCACATTTTTCTCTGAGCAGTCCCATCTGTATAATTTTGGTGTAGTGTACGTACACCAAGGATGGAGATGAAATTGTCAAAAGGAGTTAGCATTCCTTATCCAATGAATTATATTTAAGTGATTATTTCAAATACGTACAATGATAATCAGGACAACATATACTGTATGTACAGTATATCAAGCAGTCCTTCTCTGAAAAAGATATTAGGCTTTGGAGTTAATTTAATCTTTGATCATCTATCTGTTTGGAGTTTGCATGTTTTCTCATGTTCATGTGGATTTTCATTGCTTTCTTCAATTTCTCCCACAAATGTGCTTTGAGTCACTATTCTAAATTATTCCTTTCTCCACAGTCCTATGTTGGACTGCCATCCCATCCAAGGAGTGAAAATGTTGTGCCCTGGATAGGCTCTGGCTTTCTGTAGCCCTCATCAGCAATCTGGTTTGGCAATTTGGTGATGTCAACTGATTATTTATTGCCAAATCCAATATGGTATCCAAAGCATGTGAATCACCTAGAAACATACTGTAATTTTAACATGAATATGGTAAACTCCTACTGTACAATATTCTGCTGCAGAGAACAGCAGTTTTCAAAACTCCAATATGACATAATTTTCACAGTGATTTATCGTCCGGTCTTCCCTACAAAAACATTTCAATTACTGTAGTTTTTGACGTTTGAGATTTCATAAGCATTTTAGGATAAAATCAGAATATCCAAACAATGACAATAAGGTTCCAGAAGCTTTGTTGGTTTACCTCTTAATTAGGACTGTGAATAGAAATAAATTCTTCATACAGTGGAGAGAAAGTGCGCTGTTTATCAGATTTACTGGACAACCCTTGTGTTTCTAAACAAAAGAATGTGGATGACCAAGAGTGTGTCCTTACATACTAACATTTCCTACTATATACAGTATACCCTTTTTTGTTATGATTCTTATAATATCAGCTCTAATATTAATACCATACATTGTGCTTTTTGAAGTGTAACACATATTTCATTAAAGAGTTTAAAAGTACTAGGTTCTAAAGATCAAAACTATTTAGATGTAAGAAGTGATAGTCACAAAACAGAAATTCTCTTTTTTAATTAAACATTAGGAACACTATGTGAGATGTAATAGCTCTTGTTCAGTATCACTTCACATAACTCAGCTGTATGAGTGGAACTGAACATATTACAAATGGAGCTATTAAACATTTTAAAGGTCAGCCACATAGTTTCATTAGGAATTTGTGAGCATGGAGGTAAGTGTCATCAAATACGAGGTGCTTGACACAACCATGATCTATGATTGTAGAACTGTGTGATTACAAAAGGAGGCTACTGTTGTTGATAAGCAAAGTTTTTGGTGCCTCAGAAAAAGCAATTTTGAGAGTGGATCAGGAAATAATCCCCTTACAATGTGTGGATTATGTTCGAAAATGACCTCTATCTTGCCATAAAGCACTAGGCTTTTTTCAACAGCAATGTAGTTTTGATTACAGCTTGAATGCAGTCTTAGCTCAGACATTCAATACTGTAGAGTATGTGTATATTTAATACACACATACAGTACAGTATATACAGTATACACATATTCTATATACAGGTACAATCACTTGAGATTTGTTTGTTGCATATTTACAGTAAGTTTAAATAATTGTGGTTCTAGTGTACTGTGGTTCAAAATGGTACTGCAAAGGAAGAACATTTGATGAAGAAATACTGACCTGTTCTTTTGGAATGAGAGACCTCCAAGAAAAATCAGATTGCTATTAAAAGTAGTGGCTGTGGATCAGTAAGGGGGATTATTCTCACTGAACCAGAATTTCTAAACCAATTACTCAGTATGGTGACTGGACACATTGCTGCAGGAGATTCCTTTCATTGGGTAAAATGTTAAATCAAAGTCCTCTCATCTTAAACCAAAGATCTCATATACCTTTAAAGGAGTAGAGGTGTTGACCCTGATTTCCTGTTTAAATTCCAGTCTAGGATCATACGAACAGACATTTTCTAAAGTCCTTCTTGATTCAAGTGCTGAAACAATTATGCACTTTCCTACTTGCTGCTTTCATTTTTTTGGTGTGTTGTGTATTGAGGTTGCTGATGCATGATGACTGCCATGTGTTACCAAGTTGTGCTGCACTTAAGTGGTGAATGAAGTGGGTCTCCTCCTATATTTTGAGTACTTTAATTTGAAAGGCACTCTACATAAACAGTAAATGCACAGAATGTTTATAACACTCACTATAAGTAAATATTTCACTAAGGAGATTTTTCCTGTCAGTCTGTTGTTTAATTTATTTGACAGAAAAATTTGCTTACATTATTCCATTTTACATATCCCAGACACTTGTATTTAAAGTGTATTATAAAATTTAAAATAATGCGAAACTTAGCACTAAGTTGTACTTAATGTTTGTGAATAGTCTACATGCTTTTATAGTTAAACTCCAAATTCTACATTACAGATTTGCCTTTTCAAAATGAATGTCACCTCTTGTACTCATCTTTATTTACAGATGTTCAAACTTCGTAAAGTTCTCATATTCTTCTAAGATGCTTTTATTTGTTTGATACAGGAACTCCAAAAATAACTGTTTTGAAATACTGAATTTTAAAGGATATATTTGATGGAGATGTTCTATGATCTAGTTGCAGAGATCTGCTGTTTGGTATTTAAATAAATATGATAGAGGTTCTATGATAAAATGTGCCACATAATATACAGATACCAGGAGCTGGCTCTACAGCCTGACACTTCAGAATTTCCTGTTAAAAAGACTATCTATGTTCAATCACTCAGAGAAATACCACAGTGAACATATCCTGTTTTCTGTTATCAAATCATTATTATTAAATGTCTGAGATTTATGAACTGCTGTAGTGTTATGTAAATACGATTTTAATCTCTTTATCTATAATAATGCTGAACCATAAAATGCACGGTAGTGTAAGTTGTATATAATTTATTTACAATAATATTTAATAATAGCTACACTTACTTTATGTGACATACTCTACAGTAGTCTCAACATGATTCATTATCCCAGCACACAGCTCTCATCTCATATGTCTGCAGTTGTTTATAATACAATATTCCTCAGTGTAATAAGCAATGTAAAAATATCTATGGATTGAATAAAGCAACCTTACTCATATTACTTAAAAACAACAAGTTATCTCAAAAACTGTTGCATAATTTTACAATATGGTGATGTGGGGATTTATATAGCATTAACTGTGGTAACCATATTAATATTAGTTTCCTCATATGACCTTAAGCAGACCTGTTTTCCCCTTAATCAGCCATTAGTTAACCTACTGATGGCATGGTTAACTCCAGGGAGTTATAGAGTAATTATGAACCGTTCTTCCATCTCTCTGCATTGTGTGGCTAGAATTTAAATAGACAATAACGCAATTTACATTTCTTAGGTGCTCTTGTGCTTAATTATTGAATTTGCTTTTTTTTATTAAATGATGGGCTGGCAAGTATGTTTGCATATTGCAGATTCCGTGTACAACAAGTAAAACCGATAATTCAGTTTAAGTTTGAAATTGAAAATATGGGGGATGACTTTAAAGTCTAGAGACACACTGCATGAATGCATAGCAGCGCATTCCCTTATTTTCTCATATAAGATCAGTATCAAGGGACTTCTGTCAAGGTGTAGGTGACCGCAGCACACAATAGTCCTTCTTGGAGGGTTACTTAAGGTTGTCAGAAGGATAAAAAGAAACTACGGGGTTATTAAGTGAACAGGGCTAAGAGAAACACAGAAATAATTTAACAGCCTGGAAAGTATAGTGAAAGAGGCAATACAAGATCATGTATTTCACTCTATAAATTCTCTCAAGGCAGTTTGGTGATAATGTCGCACAGTCGGAAAGGATTACAGTTTTATGCAAAAAAGTATTCAATGGCTGTGGCCTGGTTAGATCATACAAAATGACAGGCTCCTCTCAGTCAGTACAATCTTTGCAGTACATACTATATGTCCAGGTACAGTATAAACAAGAAGCTCCCAGTCTTCTATAATGGCCAAAAAACATTTCTGAAATGGTATTGTTGCACTTCTTCTTAAAGTTTATCTTTAAATTTCCATTATAGATTAATTTGTGTTTATATCACTGATATCATGTTCATATTGACAGCTATATTATTATGAAATTGATATGTTAATCAAATAGTACATTTAAATTAAACATAACAATTTCATACACTATGGATTCCGATTTAAGGTTACCATGAATTGTTATAGTAAATTAATAAAATATGCATCATAAAATTTTATATCAAATTAAAATAAGTGTAAATTATTTTATTATTGCTTTTACTAAAATGCTGCTTGCATTACAGCTATCCAGGCATTTCTTTACATTTCTTTTCTTTGCATTGTCTATAAACAACGCTATTGTTTATTAAGGGAAAGAGCTATTGGCAATCCATATGTTTATCTGATCATTTCAACTTGATGTATTGTATCAGTCTAAATTACTTGCTTGTACTGTATGGCTGAGATTGATGCATTGTGCCATACAACCCTAGCACTTGAGGTGAAGTGAAGGTATAGTTTCAGAATAAATATTCTGGTGAAACCTTTCTGATAAATACAGTAAGAGAATGAATTTTGATTCATTCTTTTCTTTAAACTAGTTGAACACGAGCCTTGTATATTTCATGTACTATAAATCAAAAATTATTTCTGCTAATTTTGGAATTTGCACATCAAAATATTGTTCCTTTGAATGTTTACAATATGAGTGCCATGTTGTAATGTGATGATCTGGATGATTAGGCAAATATTGACAATAAATGAACATTTGAACATGGCTTGGAGGATTATTGCACACAGGATGGTGTGAAGGAACAAGGAAACATGTTTCATTTAGGCAATGAGGCATTTATTTGCCCTGCAGTACTTGAGAAAAGTAATTCTTTATCACTGACTTCTTCAGCTTCTATTATAAGTGAGTTTTTCTTAATTCCCTCATGAAATGCATCACTGTTTAACAGTTATTGGAATCTAAATCTAAATCTAAGCAGGGAAGCAAAACTACAGGGCAGGACAGCCAATACCAGACATGCCTAGAGAGTAACAGTGTTTAATGTGGTATCACTCCAAGTTTTGAAGTTGTTGAACTGAAACGGTTTCCATGCACTCTTTAGTCAAACATTTTATACTGATACACATTGAAAATTCAACAGTTTAATTTTGCATCAGTCACTCCCCGTTTCTATAAATGTCATTTGCATTGTATTAAATGATGAGCAGATAGGTTTGCTGACTTTTAGAGTAGTATTGTTCTTTGAGTAAACAAAATACTGAGCTCAAATCGTGTGATTTAATATAAATGCTAGGTGCTTGGTATACTGAGTTAACATTGCTAGCATTAAGTGATTAATAATCTTTTGAAATAGCCATTTAAAAAGACATAGTTTTTATTAATGGAAGCTACAAGCATGCCTCACCCAAGTAATGAAGTTTGTCCAGCTGCTATCAGTCTGGAGAACACTCCAACAGTACTGCTTCAGAAGACACATACAGAGAACCTAGGACACTGGCTCTCTGAGGGCCACATCCTAGATGGCAGACCTGTTACGAACCCTGGCTCCCGGCAACGGAGGAGGCAGAAGTAGGCGTAGCCCCTATCTATCAGTTCACCTATCAGTTTTCCCATTCACCACCACACCCCCGTCTCATCCTACTTAAACACCTGTCCTTCCCTAACTTGTTGCTCAGTATTGGTTTTCCCTATCGAGCTTCCTGGTTGCGCTTCTTCTACTCTGTGTTTGTCTTGGATTTCGGCTTTCGGTTTTTCCCTTTGGACTTCGGCTTTTCGGATCTCGGCTTGGATTGGTGCTTTCGCTCTGTTTTGGATTTCTGGCTTCCCCTGGACTCTCGGCTCGTTCCTACGATTACGGTTTGCTTTCGGATTACGACTTGGCTTTGTTCTCTCCTGCAAGTGGGTTCACTCACTCGTTCGGTCCCTGTTACCGAACTCGTAACAAGACCACAGCAGTCGTATTCATCTGTATGATTGTTTACAGACTACCGTGGTTGTAAACAATCGTGCAGATGTGCAGTAGTGTAGTCTGTAGCCATTAATTATCTAGTGAATCTTTAGAATGACTGTAGCTCATTATCTGAATGGAAATTATTTGGATGTTTGGAACCCACTTGAGTGTGATATGTTGACAGCTAAGAGACTAAATCACAGTCTGCCTTGAGCCATAGAACATTTGAGGCAGGGACAGAGAGAGAGGTAGATTGTCTTATTCAGCAATGAATTTTGCCTATGATAGACCAGGTGGAAGATGATGGGTGTTGGGACATCATAATGAATGCTGTACTAACTGTTGCTGTGGATGTGTAATAATGTGAGGATACATTTTTATTAACACAAGAGTTCCTTTGGAGTAGATTAAGGGCTATCTTACTGCTCAATGAAATATTAACACATTTCTTGACCCAACTGCTTTTCCATCCCTACAAGCCAATCATCTTGTCCAGAATTTCTGTTAGGATAATACAAGATCACACAGTGCAAGGATTACAAGATCACGACTTCAGAAATACAGTTGTAAGGTTTTACCATAGAAATATTTTCCCCTGACCAGGATCCAATAGTACACCCATGTAGCCAAGCTGCTGATTCAGATGCACAGGCAGAGTAGCAGAACATCCAACAGTAGCAGTCAATGCATAAATGTTGCAGGGACTGAATAATCAGGACAATCAAACTTCACACTAATTTTGCAATGTTGTCATTTTTCCAATCTGTTACGTGTTACATTGGATAACTGAAAACCTACCATGATTCAATTGATCTCTGTTTTACTTTACATTTTCTGTGATGTTTACTTGTTATTGAGTGTTGCAATTCTTTATTCATGATAATACATCAACTGGATTAAACATGAGCGCAGGTATTCCTTTTCATATTGAATGTGCTGTAGCAAATCTGGTGGCAAAATACATTCATACAAGAGTGGTAACTGGAAAATCTTAAATACTTTCAAATTTAAGTATATTTCTTTTATGACTTTTTTCTAATTTAACACAAAATGTTTACCAGGTCTAGAAAAAATCTAAGAACAGAATGTTAAACTCAAAATAATGACTGAATGTTTTGAGTAGACACTGCCTGGTGAATCATACTTAACATTTATGCTACATGTACTCCCAAAGTGATGGATTGGCAAATGAAATGGCATGGTGAATTATAAGGAGAAGTGTATGAGGGTGTTAAAAAGGAAATAAATGTTACTTTGTTGTTTACCAAATGAGGGAAATTAGCCTTGCTGCACAAAATATCACTCTAGAACAAAAGTGTAAATAGTTGTTTATGAACACTTGCAACCAGATGGTATGTTATGCACTTGCCAATTGTGCCAAATTGTGTTTGTAAGCCAAAGGCTGACTAACTGGACGAAACTGTGTATCAAATACTTGTAAATTGATATGAATTGCAATGTATTGAATGGATATAAGTCCAACTACTATGGGTAACCGCTGTGAGATTCGACTTACCAAAAGTATTTTTAAGTATCTTTTTAAGGATTTTGGGTAGGAAAAAGATATGAGCTGGGAATTTTATATTAGATATTAGCTGGGAATTTGCTTTATTAAGGTGTTTGTGTTTTAAATATAAAAACATGCAAGCACAATCACAATATACCAAATCACATCTCAGAAGAAAGGCAATAGTATTTTCCCCCACTAAGTAAATTAAAAGAATAACACAAAGAAACAACTTCAACAATAAAATATGTTTCATAGATTTTCACTTTTACCTTGCTGTGCTGCTTCACGGATACTTAATTGGTTGTTTTGCAGTTATATTAAATTTGCAGAGCTGATTCCGCAACACTGGGCTTCTAAATAATGCATGATTTAAGTTTGTCACAAAGATATGTCGACTCTTTTATCTGGTTTGCTTTCATAGCTTATTGATCATTTCACAGCTTGTACGTTATGCACATCATATGAAGAAGAAGAGTTTAAATAAATCAAGCAATTCCACAGTAGAGATTGTTTTTCTTTTATTTAAAATTATTTTTCAGAAAGAAAGTAACATCTCATTTAGGGGAAAGCACCAAGGATAGGAAAAAGGCAAACACCAATGTGAGTAAAATTGTTGTGGCAAAGAGACACTGCCCTACAAAATAAACTCTATTGTTGAGGTATACGGTGTATAACAAAATCAACACTGGAAGAAGTAGTTCTTAAAACTGCGTTTATATTGTAGCTCAATTATTCAAGTCTTTAAGTTCTATGTATTTGTCTGAATATCAGCGCAAGACTATCAACGCACAGCCACCATTAACACAATGGCCGCAAAGCATCTGCAACTCATAGACGCTGTCACATTGGTGTATTCTAGCTGTTGCAATTGCACACTGAAGATGAGTAAAGAGGTAAGTGATACTGATCCATCTGTGTTTTGCTGCTGCAAGTTGTTGGACATCCTGAGTGTCCTCAATTTTAAGAGCATTCTATATAGGAATATGTACAAAATCATACACTGTATACATTTGTGACAGTTCATGCTGTATGTGTGTTTTATATAGCTCAGGAAAAGTCAAGAACCAACACTTTTAGTATCTCATGTTTGTCTTTTAAGCATTCCTCAGAGCCTTTTAGTTTTTCAGTATATATTGTACATTTCTTTAGGTCCTGCTCAAATGACCCTCAGCAGGAGTTTTCAGTTGGTGTACAAACATGTTTAGAAGTCTGTGTTTTTTTGTACTGAATACTTAGACATACCTATATATTTTTTGCTATTTATTGTTTTTTATAAAGAGTGAAATATAGTCTAATTAGCTAAAAATACCACCTGAGCACATCATTGTGCCCTTGGGGCTGAAAGCATTATCTGCTCTTGAATTTCCTTATAAATCAACTGAATCATGTTGAGGTCTCATTGCTGATAATATTAAAAGGAAATAGCGTAGTGCACAGAAATGGCCTACTAATTAGCTTGCTGGCTATATTTAAAAACGAAGAGTACATCATTAATGCAAATGTTAAGGAATTATGCTAAGCTATTCCAAGAAGAACACAACAAAATAATAATCACGTCTACATGAATACCCGTTAAGTTTAGTAAAATTGACACAATTATCCTTCTCATTGAAGCAGATATGTATATTTTTGTTGTTGTTGCCTGTGGCTGTTTTTAGCATGATGTTTTCCTATTTTAAATAGATGTAAATAAGTTTTAATTTCTATTCAAGGAAAACACTAGAAAATCAAGTTCACATGACTGCAATTCTTACATAAATTGTGAAGACAAAACACTATGTACTTGGATGTATTTTTTTTCATTCACTTTCTTAATTGGTTATTTTTTCCTGGGATGTCTAAGGTAAGGAATGTTTATCGGAAGTCATGAATTAAAGGGAAAAGGCATGTTGTTTCTCCTATGTTTGTCTTTCCTGCCTGGACATTGAAATAACCCATTTAATAGCTGTCTTCTACATCTTAGTAAGCATTTTATGTAAATAAACTGACAATTGATTTTGTACTTGAAATGCCAGAGAAATGCAAATTAGGCATCTTTTCAGCATCGAGAGAATTACGATGTTCACTTTTATTAAGATGGTATCTGTTTTCTGTCTACTTCCTTTATTCATTGTCATTCAATAATGTTCTCCTATCAGCTCCTGCCTTTGTTTCCTTGGTCACTGAGAACTTGTAACTTTAAAGAATCACTCAGTGACCTTCTGAATAAAAGGATTAGGAATAAACATATCCCCTCTTGTCCTTTCTTCATTTTATGCACAACCAATGGGAGAGCTAACGTCTTGAATCTGGATTGCATGATGTTATTAGTCTCATACCACGTTCTGCTCCTGAGAACTCATCTACACACAGATCTCATCATGTCAGCAGCTTCTTTCTTTCAAATTACTACATCTTAATCTGCATCCAATACATACCTATATTTACATTAGAATCCAATATTGAATAAATCTTAAGCAAACATTAATATATAAGTCAGTGAATGGGAGAGTAAGTTATGAAATAACATTGAAGATATAGTTCAACATTGCATATGCATACTTTGTTTTCATGATCTATAAATAAATATGTCACATGTACTGCCATATACCGTACATATACTGTATACTGTCATGTACTGTACTGTTGTATCTTAGATCCTGTAATATTAAAGCCATACTATAGGAAGATTAAATTAAATTGGTTTTGCCATACTGAAAGATAGACAGTGTTACACCAATTGAATGAACACCTTAAAAGAGGATTCTCAAAACATACACTGTACACTGCTGAGAATTTCAGTTTTACACAGTTTATCAAAATGTCACAGAACAAACTACAGTTTAATACTTCTAACTGTGATTCAACATAGAGATGTTTATTTTGCATACAAATAGAACACTGGAATTGAATGATGTCACACAAATTAAACTGTTTCCCACACTTTAGACCTTTTCTTTTCACATTGCTGTTTTTTGAAGGAAAAATGTTTGGCAATATCTCTAATTGCTATGTATGCTGCATCTTTTTATATTTTAGTACAAATGCATATACATCTGTTGAAAATAAAGACTTAAATAGGCCTTACATGATGGGGGTCAGGCAAAAATAAGACATCTGGAGATTACACATTTTACAGCATAGCGTGCACTTTTGATAGTCTAAATATCTATTGCTATGGCAATCAAATTGTCCTTGATGCAGCTGCAAACTCTAGATTAATACTGAAGGGCACTCTATGTACGTGATTGTGAAGAGCACAAAGTCTTAGCAATAAAGGGGAAAAAGACTTTTAAATCAACCATAAAATTACAGATGGCATCACACAATACTCCAGTAGATAAGTAAAGCAATTTGCTATCTGCTGCCTGCCTCTATTTATACATCATTGCCTTTTCAATGAAATGTAACATGAATATTCCTGGTGGTTTAAATTCCTTTTTCATTAATAACAGTTTAATAATATTTTTTTTTTTTATTATCCCATGATCCCACCCCCTCTCTTATGTTTAGGCATCCCTAACACTTGAATACAGATTGTTACATCATTTTTTTGTCTTTTGCTGTTGTTTATAAATTGCTGAGCTTGATTTACATCATAGACAGTGAGTTTATCAGCAAATGATGCAATCTGTTATGCAATCTGGCAGCACGGCTTCAAATGTCTGTTTCCAGCAGAGTTCTGAAAAGTCAAAAACTAAGGTTTGCGTAATCTTTACCCTCTCAATGAATAGAAGCATGATGAAATGGGGCTCTGTGGCACCACCCTGGAAAGAACTCAAGGACACCCCCACATAATATATGCAAGGTGTCACGCCCTCTGCAGCCAGAGGGCGCTCCTTCTCTGTCCTGTCTCTTGTTTCCGGTGCTTTGCTGTCCTTCCGGTGTTTCTCTCTCTCTGGGGCTATATATTTCTGGGTCTTTCATTTGCCTTCTCTCAGCATTGATGTTCGGTTGTCCTGAAACCCCCCTAGCACCAGGTCGCCCCACGTCCGCTACCTGAGGGCATAGGTTTCTATACGACACTTCCTGAACAGCTGAGCCCGGGCTAACCTCTGTCTCGCCACTACGCATAGGGTCTTTTCGCTCTCCTGCCATTCTACGGTTCGTCCTTTCCAACATCCGTGACACAAGGATGACTTGGCACATAAGAAAGCATCCCTGGTGTATCACTTAAAAGAGCATGATTTAATTAATAATATTATAATAGCTTGTTTTCAGTTTGTACTGCAATACTTTGAAAAGACAATGGTAGTTGCATGGGGAACACCTTATCCATCATTGACCTCTGAATCATTTCATTTTCAATGTTTAAAAAGGTAAAAATACAGAGATACTGTAGGACAGCAACAAGGGAGGCAAGAAATTCACAATGCACACCTAGACACACTACTAATAACTTCTATGTCAGTCTTTCCAGCTGCACTTTTGCCACAACAGTTCTTTGTGATATTAATTTCTCCTGGTTCAGTGAAAACCTCTGTATGTAACGAACAGTTCTTTCCGGACCCTATGTGGACGACACAGTCCGACGGAGTGGGGAAACACTAGGGAAACGTCATGCAGGAATACGGGGCTGAAGACAGGAGGGCGTGTCCAAGGTGCGCTGGTGCACGGGGGAAGTGTGGCCGAGGCGAACAATCCGAGAGAGTAGTCCTTTGGGAATATCCAAAAACACACGAGAAAGTCCAAAACCAGAAGATCCATCAGAAGAAGGAATTAAAAACCACGAAGGCCGGGTCGGAACCGGCGGAGAGGCAACGGGAACCGAGGTTAAAACCTTAACGGGACCAGGCGCTTCCAGGTCCCAGACTCGCACGATATGGAAATCAGATGCAGAGCCTGGATGAGCGTCAGCGCCTGGCTTTTAAGGTGGGCTGGGAATAGGGAACAGGTGCAGAGAATAAAGTCTTGAGTGATAGGGCTGGAGCACCCTTAAGGAGGGGGAACTAATATCGTGACACTGTAATTATGGCTATATAAATCCTCAGATGAAAATGTCTTAGCTTAGTGAAAACAGCTAACAGTCCTTTGACCAATTCTTCTCAGGATTCATTTTTCTTTCCAGTGATAAAGCATGCGTTTCTTCCCTTTTCATACAGTAAACTTGTCTTTTGTGCTATTTGAGCCAAAGGATATTTTTTATTCCTGGATATGTAATTTCCTGTGAACTTACATTGGATTGATGTTTTCAATTCATCACTCCAGCAGCAAGCAAATCTGTTCTAAATATGTATTGAAGGTAAAAGCCTTTGATTCACAATTATACAGTATAACTACAGTACATAAAATTAGTGTTTATTTATTTATGTATTCCATTTTCAGAGCTTGAGACATGAAGCCAAAATCTGATTTAGCAAACTCAGGTTTAAAATACACCCAACATAGGTCAGTTATTAAAGGTAAAATCCTATGATCTATTTAAAATTCTCGACCTCCTGAATTCAGCATCAGATAAGAAGGCTTTTCTAGTTTATTTCAATGGAATATTATTAGTTTGGAATCAATTGAAGTAAACTGCTACACTGAAAGATAGGTCCATCTCCTCTCAATCAGCAGGTAATCACACCCATTATTACATTTTAAGGAAACAGGTGAAGTTATCTGTCACAACAATATAAAGAAAATCTCATAACTTGCCATTCTGTATTTAGCCACAAGACAGACAATGTGTGTTTGTTTCAAAAAGCCTAGCAATGCACACTTTTTGAAAAATGAAAACTGTCACCCTGGGCAAAGAGCTAATGTGTTCTGATATGAAGCTCTTAGAACAGCATTTAACTTTTGGCCCTTTTCTTTGAAGGCCTCAAAAGCAAGTCACACTATATACAGTCTTTACTCCTTAAATTAAATCATTTTCACTTACAGAGGGTAAACAAGCTAGATTCTGCATGCTCTATGTTAGGGGTCTTTGAAATATTTTTCCCTTTTATCTGAAGTATACAAGAAACTTTCAATCTGTCCTTTTTAATCTTGGAGAAAGCATACAGTATGCTATTCAAATACTCAAGACGTTTTTGAACTTCCAAAATTGCTGTATAACCATTTCTACACAAACATACCACAATATTACTTCAAAAGACTGTGAGCAACTAATCACACCTATAGATAATATATTTATATGATAAAATATTTTATTTCTAATAGTTAATATATCTCTTGCATTAATATTGAAGCACATTGCTGCCACCAAAGAAAAAACAAATTATCTCATAATTATGAGGTACAGTAGCAACAATTATATCAGTGCATGCACAACCTGTTACATGATAGCAATGATAGTACCTACAATGATAGGTTTGCTGGCACCATTTCAATTAATAATTGAAAAATTGTGCTTTAAAATCTGATTTTTTTTCTTATAGATTCTACACTATTCTTATACCAAATGTTTTCAAATTTGCCCCTACCAGTTTATTATTATCAATGTTATAAGCAATGTCTTGGCAAATTTAGAGTTTAAGAACTTTTTTTCATTGCATTTCTAAAATTCAAGACACTTGGTAATTTTACAATTAATCTTGCATACTTTGTCAGGGAATGTAAAACAATGTCAGATGTAAAACAATATGTTTGGGTTTTCAGTTATTGGTATCAATTTATTTCAGGCAAATAGTTGTGAGGATTATTGAAATATTGATCTGAGACTTGGAGTGGTTTTTAATTTATTATTATTATTATGAGCATGTCTAATGTAACAAGAGATTAGTGGACTTCAGATGAATCAATGCAGATCAGTTGGAAGATCTGGAAATCATAGTTTTCTCTCAATCAAAAAAGCTTGAAAATGTAAAAATGCGCAAGATTGCCAGCGGTAAACTGATAAAACAGATGAGAAAAACTCCTTGCAATTAATCACCAGCAATTAGTGATAGCAAGCACCGCTAGCAGCAATTCCCAATTCTAAATCCAGACTTAGTCTTTTAAAAAATCTTGCAGTCACAACCAGTTGCTTTTTAAATTACCTTCATTACTGTTAATAGGTAAAACTCTATTCATTCCCTTGCTTCATCTACTGTATGTTTGCTGTGTGCTGTTTTTCCCATTCCATCAAAAGAATACACATGTGGGTTACCTCCATTCTTCTATCAATAGCACACTGTACTGATAAGACTTTTGGAATTTGATCAGGAAATTATTGTTTGTGTATAGAATGTAGTAATGTAATGTCTTTTTTTAAAAATATACGATTTTATATTCGTTTTCTATGTATATAAAACGTTTTGTTTTCATGTTTTGCCTTAATTAGGTCATGTGATTAATAGGAAGGGAATTCACAGGTGGCAATGTCATTTATTACCTGAGTGTACAGCTAGGAAGAGCTCTGATTTAAGTTGACCCAGATTGTTAATGTTGAAAGAAAACAAGTTTCTAAGCTTGTTTTTCTTTTAATGATGGCATTTAAATGGCACATTTGTTACAAAATTGAATTATAGTGTACATGAGGGCTTTTTTTTCCTTCATGACTGCACGAATATCTTGTCATGTACTGTATTGCTGGTTAAATATTGCCCATACAAGTAATAAACAGCTATTGGGATAGCACTTCAGCTATAATAGTAGCACTGCTTTGTCAGAGCTGGGTATGGTTCTTGACTGAGATGCCTTTTGCATGTTCATGTGGGTTTCCCAGATTTCTCTCAACTTCCAATGAAATATTGGCAATATTACCTGATATTTTTAAATTTTCCCTATTTGTTTGTTGATGTTCCTAAATTATCCCGATTTGTGTGTGTGCCCTATGATGGAGTGTCACCATCTAGCATGCAGCATGCAGTCTTGCATCCAATATAGAGTATACAGTTTACTGTATTCGCTTCTCATATTGGCTCTGGGTGACCAGAGCACTTGTTAGGAATAGGTGTCTTTTCTGACAATGGATAGGAAGAAATAGCTATAGTGTTCACTGAGGTAAGTTGTTCTTTCATGTGAGATTCAGGTACATTTATGTGACATTAAAGGTCATTTACTAATTTCCATTTGTGTAGGACTTGTGTCTCAGCTTCAGCCATAATAAAACATACATACTGTAGTAAGTATGTTGTGTAACTGAAGGTTGCAGTATCCACACTTTATTCCCAGTCCTGACTGAAACTACTAACAGTATAGGCTAAGATACAGTACATATGCTGTAAATGTATACAGTATGTACAATATTTTAATTTCCTTAAAAAACTGTGAACCTAGGAAACAACTGTTACTATAAATCTATGTCATTCTTTCACTTATTCTTGCTTTTCACATATAAGGATTATAGCATATGGTGTGTACAATGTATGGAAAATGACTATAAAACTTAATGAGCATTATTTATTTTAAAATACAGAGGTGCGTGTCAACATACAGATTATGAAAAGCTGGCCACCTGAAGTGCCTGTAAGTGAGTAATTAGAGAAACCTGTGTAGACCTTCTGTCAAGCACTTCCTGCTGGCATCTCTAAACATCGGTTGAATGGCTTCAGCTTGCACAAGAATAGTTCTGCTCATGTTCCCAACCAATAAAATACATTCTGATTTTGACACATTTGTAATAGAGTGGATTTCAGATTTTACTGTTAAATTAGATAAAGATTTGTGTGGTATTGCTGCACTTTATTTGAGGGCATATTTTGCAACCCTACAGTCTCTCTATTCATGCCCTGCTGCAGAGGTTGATTTGCTCTCTGTGCTTCAGAGTATGTGAGAGTGAGCCTTTTTCTTTAATGCAATAATCTTTGGAATTCCATGTCACTGTTCATATGAAACTTACTGTTACGGGTGCAGCTTGGGTCAATTAACCCTCATTATCCAATTTCCAATACACACCCCTTCCTTCATTAAACCCTCTGTTCACTCCGAATCATCATTCGGTTTTAGGAATCAATCCGCCTACTGAGCTCACATCATCCTCTACCTTTGACCACCATTACGAAGACTCTTCTAGCCTTGGACCTCTCGACAACCCTTTCATCTCGCCCCTCTCAGATTTGTTTGCCTTGCTACAGTAGTCTCTCTATCCAGATTCGATTTCGCCTGAAACTGCTGACCACTCTGCTGCCTCGCCCCTCTCTGACTTGAAGCCATTCGGACTCTCTTCGAGACCTACACAGGGTTCGTAATAACTTGCCATATCATGTACTCCGTGAGTATTTTTAAAACTCAACCAGACACCCACTTTCAACTGTCTTATTTTGTTCTGCATTTTCTAAATGATCATGCTCTTAATGTACGCTTTAAGGTAATCTGTATAGAGTGCCTTTCAATGCAAGGCATGAAATGGTGCATTATAAATAAAATTTAATATGATTTAGTTTATTCGCATAAGGCCCCCATCCATGTCTGAAAGCCAGAGCGGGTGACAACACACCAGACAATTATTACAAACACAGATTGAATCTATAAACAAAATTTCATTCATTATTTATGTCAAATCTAATGTCACAAAATTCTCTCTCCTGACTCCAGTTCTCTGCATATAAGCAGGTACTATGCATCTAAATAAACATACCACTTATTGTATAACTACAACAATTTAAATTATTATCTGGAAAAAACACTGATTAAATCATTTTTTTACTGCAGGTGACATTTCATAGCCCTGGCATTTTGTTAAACTAGTATGACATATTGTAGGTAAATTCATTATGCTGATTAACATTTGTCATCAGTGTTGATACACTGGGGGTCTACTGTAAAAATCACGGGCTAGTAGCTGGTGTGACCACTGCTGAAATGAAAACAAACTGTATATCTGCAATGCATACTTTGTACCATCAAAGTAAAGAGTGTAGCAAAACAATACAATACTTATGCCCAGACCTTTTCATACTTATTTTTCTTTCTTGATTGTCACCATGCTTGATAATCAACATGTTAAGTTAGCTCATTGCCTGCCCAATCAACTCTCTCTGTCATGAGGGGATGATTTAGTGCAAAACAAAAATTCAGTGTAACACAGTCATTCATGAATAGTAAATTATTTAAAATGACAAAAAATGTAATCAATATCAAAACCCATAAAGCTTTTTTCTTCTAAAATTTAAAATTTTCTCTTGCATAGTCTTTACAGGAATGGAAAATGTTCCCATGAGAATGACAAGATTTACATGTATTTTACAAGTTTGCAAAATGTATTATTCTATAGCTCAAGTGGCAAAGGTCAAGAATAAATTTGTTTCAGAAATAAAAAGCATGAGGACTGTTAATGTGATTAGGACTCACTGGGACATTATTCTGCCAAGGAAAATGAGAGGTTAAGAACTTAGGAAAGGTGTGATTCACAGACTGTATAAAAATGAAAAAAACATTATTCCTGTCCATAATAAAACAGAAAATAAACCAGAAAGCCAGAGACCAAAAGATAAAAAAGGAATCAGTCTTACTTCCATGTTTTTATTTATAGCAAAATCTACTCATGTAACAGCTGTTAATAAATAAGGCACTTACCTTTTGTGCAAAAAAGCGGTCTTTAGGGGATAGCTGACCAGTGCTGACTTGCAATGTTTAATGCAATTTATATTTTTATTAGTTAACATATTTTATTAGTGAACATATTGTTCGAATTTTAAGTTCTGTCACTTATAATAAGCATAAATGTAGTCCAAACCCAAAACAGAGCAGATCCTGTCAAAACAATGTAAAGGTCAGCTTTAATGTGACACTATCCATCCGTATGTAGTAGAAAATATATTTATTTAATTGGAAGGGACACAGCCACCTCAAACTGTTATGAGATTACTAATAGGGATACAACAGTGTTATAAATATACATTCAACCAATCATGTTCTTTTTGATTGCTATTAGCTTATTGATCCATCTTATCATTATGGTGTTATTTAACAGAAGTGCAGAAGAAGGTCAAATTGTAATTTCCCTCTCCGGTGTATGCAGACTATCTGGCTGCCCACAGCCTTGTGTGTCCTTGTGCAGCCCTAGCTTTTTTGGTGGCTCTAAGGAAAGATCTTGAAAATGGAACCCCTCCACATCAAAATTTGTGCATACACTACTATTATCAACTCCCATCCCAAACTTACTGTATTATACTATTTAGAACAATTAAGCAGTACAGTAAGTAAATTAAGTTTATAACCAGAAAATGTTTATTAACCAGCTCTGAAGAGGACAAAATAAATAACAAGCATGAACACGAAGCACACATTTTACAAAGATAACGTATTTAATATTGAATGTAATGAGAAACCTTAATCAGTTAACTTATTGTATAACACCTCAAGTAGTCTGATAGTGTCATCTTACAGCAAAGATGAGAGTCATTTACTACACCAACACTGACTGAAACCACTACACTTACATTCACAACTAATAATACTAATGATATTATCATTATTATCAATACTATCAAACTTTAACAGCCTAGATTAGCACGTCAGCATTAGAAAGAGACTGGCGGGAATTTTTTATTCATATTTGAATGTACCATTAAAAAGTGTTGCATTGCACATTTAGGGGGCCTGCTGGTGGCCTCGGGGACCTATAGTAGGCAGTCATTGAGTTCATCTAAGACAAGGGGCGACACTGCCTCCTTTCACCCCAACTAAACCCCTGTAGCAGCTCCCTAGTTCATTCTTCATAAGGGAGGGGATGTGACACCTTTGGCCTTCTGCTGGCACAATAACTTCCTCAGCCAGAAGAGATAACATCAAAGCACAAGTACACTACTGTATTCCTTTGTAATCAACCACTTTTTTGTCATTATTAGACTGAACTATTGAGCCTACAGAACAGGCAATTGGTTTCAACAAAGTGTCTTGGCACAAAAAGTGTCTCCTTGTGTCGTGTCCTTGTGTTCTTGTTTTTCCCTCTAAAGTAATTCATTGTCACTACCTTTCACACATACTTTGTTTTAAGTACATAGGTAATCTTCTCTGCCCAAAACTGTAAACATTCAGTTCCTTTATTTACTGATGTGTGTGACACTGCTTTTTAGCACTGGAATTATTCATTCTGATCTTCTTTGAACTCTTTCGATAACAAGTGAAGGACAAAATCTGTTTTTTTTACAAAGGATCACAGGAATTTATTCCTGTAATATATTTACATTTCCAAGGAAAAAATATAACTTACTCTAGGTTATTGTCTCAAATTAATTGGTGACTAGATACTTGTTTTTCATAATTTTTCATAAAAAAAGAAAATAATCTTGTTAAATTAGTGTAATGTCACAATATGTCTGTGTGCTCATATTGGGTTTTAGTTGCCTTGTGCTGCTAAACATTCTAACAGAAGATTCATTATTTATTATATCATTAATCTATGAAAGACTACAGAATATTACTATTTTCCACACAAAGTGTCATAAATGACAGAATGCTTAATACTTAGAGCACTTTGTAATAACTCAAACTCAATGTCATGCTCTAGTGAAGTGACATCCAGTGAAGATTACAAAAGCTTGTAAAATCTACTTCCTCCTGCTTCATGACTATAGTGGGATTACAAGACTGCATGACGAATTAAAGAAATTATATTATGAATCTTTCTGGTCAGTTCTGGTCAGGTCTTCATTTGTATCATATTTTTTTTTTTTGAAAACATTCAAAAGCTAAAAATTGTCACCATGAGTATTCTGCATTGTTTGAAAATATACGCAAAAGTACTCAATCTTAAAATTATGAAACTGCAGAAAACGTTTTGCAGAAGAATGGAAATATAGTCAAAACAGAGCACATAAGAACACGTAGGTTCCTATATTTTTTACCTATATTTTATCTTTTTCAGTCAAAAAGAAGAGTACTAAGTATTTATTTCCAAATTTAAAAAGCTTTGACCTAATGCTCTTATCTCTTGGGGTGTCAGATACAGCCTTGTACAGCCTAAGCACAAGTCAAGTTACACAAGATGAGAGTCAGCCATCTAACTAACACAGGTAATACAAGTAGATTCCACCCCACAGATATGAGAATTTTATTTAAATTTTTATATTGCTATTATTTTGGTCAATAATGTTAATGTTAAATTAAAGATTGTGGTTTGTTGTACCGAGACAAGAAGGAAATGCGAAATAAAATCATTGGTAACTTGAGTCTACATCATCTCTTTCATTTTTAATCTATTTTTTAAATCTGCATACAATGTCACTCCAAATGGAACCGGAGCTTGCCAAGTCTCAATTTCATGCCAAAAATGCATTCTAATGAGTTCAATGACACAAATCTGTATTTGATAGAACACCTGTTTATGATGCTCCTCTGATTAAAAAGTTTGGTCCCAGAACACCCAAGAAAATCAAACCAAATGCAAAACTCCTGGTGGATTTGCAGATCTGCAGGGAAATGACTTCAGCTTCTCTACTGCACAGAAAGAGAAATGATTTCACCATCCCTACTGCACAGAGAAATAGATTGGGAAGACGGTCCATTTACTTTGATTATGAAGAGCAGTATACACAGTATACTGAATACACATCATTTAAAAAATACGTGTATTTTTTGTCAGGCACATTTTTCACATGAAGGAAGTACTATATTTAATATAATAAATTATAATAATAAATTTAAAGATTTTAATACAAGACATTGTCTTTTATTGTGTTCGAGGCTGTCTTTTGAGGGGTCTCTGAAAGATTAATATTGTAAGTCCACAAAAAAATTATGGAAACTGTATTCTTCTAACTGAATTGTAATCCTTAAGTAGTGTGATAGTGATTGTCTAAGATTAACATTATTGAGGGGGTTTGCAAAGCTGATTTAAAGAATTATGAATCTTGAAATGATTCAGTGCGGTACAGAAGTGCTGTTGAAGGGGCCAGAACTGATTGCATTACAGAATGGGCTGATTGAAGCAATATGGTACTCAAAATATGTGAATAGTTCCTTTAGAACGTCTTACTTATAGCAAACTTTAGGTTTTCTTCGCTTTAAGAAAAGATAAACTTTTTGCAACACATTACTTTATATATCATTTATAACGTATCATGAGCCCCTTATTACTGGAAAATTATATCTGCTTATTACTGCTTGTTATTTATATTGTGAATGTGTAATATACTGTATGAAGCATGAGCAAATTCAAAAATTAAACAAACTATAATTTAAAGAAAACAGGTATAAAACCAAATAAATCTTATAAACAGTAAAAGTGTTTGAGACTTTTAAATGAGAGGAGGGCATTCAAAACATCTTCAGTAACTTATTAGGTTTTTAGCAGCTAATTGATCTGAGGATCTTATCCAGCTGTTTCTTAAAAGAAGACTCATACTTACACATTTGCTATCCATGATGTGCCAAATATTATTATGTAAATAAATACCTCTTACAGTAATTTTCTTAAAAGCAATACCTAAAACAATGCTTTGGCAGTGCTTTTTGGTGCCAATTTAAACCTCAACCTCATACGTCTTCTTTTGTGTGCAAGTTGTAATAGAGATAAACAAATTAAATTTGCTTGCCTCAAGGAATTACATCAAGCAGGAACACGTTGCAGTATCAGTGCAACGTCTTGTTTCCTGTTACTCAGTTTCCAGATGAGTGAGTCATGAAAGCACATAAAATAGGTGACAGAACCCTTATTTCTCCTTTGCTTTCCTGACCTTCTTGAGTCCCCTTGAATGTGCTCTGTTGAAGGGTCGAATAAAACAGATAACAGGGCTCTTCCTTGATTGCATCTGAGAAAATCTGTCTGCTTGCTGTTTTTATGAAGAGCCCCATACCAACTGTGACTGATGCAAGTAACTGAAGCTGTGGTCATTCAAACAGTGAGTTTGATTAGCTTATTAGCCACACTTGGGGCTTTTAGAAAACAGCAAGCTGAGTGCCCAACTGAGAGGCTATAAAGGCTATGAGCTAAACCCAGGCTTTGGAACACTGTCAGCAGGTTTCTATGTTGCTAAGGCAGAGAAAACAAAAAAAAAGTTGTCATTATCTAACCTTGGTAAGGATGTTTTTTAGATAACTTTGTCCATACAAATGTAGCCATCTAGAATGTGTGAGGTGTCAGTCGCTATACTGCTGTAGGCACCGTAACATCATGGACAGCTGTGTGTCATGTTTTTTTTTTAATGATATTTGGCCAGCAACCACATCACCCTGCAACTCACAACTGGCTACCTACTGAAGCTAAGCAGATGCTGGAAGTGGTATTAGCTGGACTGTAGGGGGTGCTCACCCTATGGCCTGTGTGGGTCCTAACACACCAGTAGAGTGACAGGGACACTATACTGTAAAATGGTGCTGTCCTTCGGATGAGACGTAAAACCAAGGTACTGACTCTCTGTGGTCAATAAACATCCCAGGGCATTTTTCTAAAAGAGTAGGGGTGATACCCCAGTGTCCTGGCCATATTTTACATGGCCTTTATCAATTATGGCCTCCTTATAATCCCCATCTATGAATTGGCTTTATTGCTCTGTCCACCTCTCCACTGATAGCTGTTGTGAATCATAGTTTGTATTGGGGACATATCAGATACTTACTGTACTGTACTGTATATCACAGAGAATAAAACATTTTTTTTAAATCATCATATATCTACAGTACAATGTATTGCATGAAATGTACTAGGTTTAAGTTGCATTTTCCATTACACCTTATTTTCGCATTTTGACAACAAACATGGTTGTAAACTGCTCCAAAGCCTAATAGCTGGCTTTGCAGAAGAAATATCTCTTGGTTTGTGTTTTAGTTTATATAATGTTCGATTTAAGCCTCTGTTTTTGTTTTATTACTGTTACAGTTGCCCTGCTGTATCACAGTGGGGTGTTGTTATGCTCGCCCACTATACCACAGTAGGGTATGTCACAGCCTGCCATGCTTCTGCTCTGCCCAGATCACTGAAGAGACAGGATATGGGCAGAGCACCTTGCTGTAGTGAGAAGTCTCAGGGGTAGTGAAATCCTGCTAAGTCTCTTCTTGGTGATCTGCCACTGATGTTAACATCACTTCGCTCCTGAGTCACCTAACAGTATCCTAGTGGAGCCCTTCTTGTTCCTGGCTTCCAGTTTCAGTGCTGGGCTTCACCTGGAAGCTCTGCCCTTGCCTGTGCTGTCCAGAGCTCCTTCAGGCTTCTGAGCACATAAGAGAAGCTGGGACCCTACTTCAGATCCAAACTCAGCAGATGACTCTCTCAGCTCAGATATCTGGAGTGCCCCTGAAGTTCACCCTGACGGCATGTTGGTTTGGTCTCAGCCAGAAGGCTGTAAGAGCAAGGTGACTTTCTGCTCAATTAAATAAAGCTACAGTACAGACAAATTTTAAATTAATCAAGGAAAATTAGCTGTTTGTCAAAATCAGCTACTTTGCAAGCAGTACATGCCTTCTCAGAAGGTACCTTTTGTCTTTTGTGCAAACACACATGCAGTATATATTTTTTATAATTCCGAAATTTGAATGATATGCCTATTGCATTGTAGCAAATAAAGTTCAGGCAGGAAAATCAAAATACCATGGCCCCCACCCATCTCTGCTGGGTCTCACCAAAGGTTTCAAGTTATTAAACCAATCTATTTTTACTCATCTGGCTATGTAAAAAAATATAGCCAAAAGGATCACTGTTAATTGTGGGATGTATCAAGGGTGAGCAGGAGGAGGAGTACAGAGGACTGGTCAGCAGCTTTGTGGAGTGGTGTGGGGTGAACCACTTGGAACTGAATGTTACAAAGACAAAGGAACTGGTGGTAGATTTCAGGAGGAAAAAGGTCAAACCTACTCCTGTCTACATCCATGGGAGTGGCGTGGAGATGGTGGAGTCGTACAAGTACCTGGGAGTGCACATCGACGATAGACTGGAATGGTCTAAGAACATCGAGGCCATCTATAAGAACGGACAGAGCCGACTTTACTTCTTGAGGAGGCTCAGGTCCTTCAATGTGTGTAGTAAGATGCTACACATGTTTTATCAGTCGGTGGTAGCGAGTGCCATTTTCTACGCAGTGGTGTGCTGGGGCTCTGGGATTAGAGCAGTAGATTCCAAAAGGCTGAACAAGCTCATCAGGAGAGCAAGCTCTGTCATTGGGTCTGACCTGGACCCCTTGGAGGTAGTGGCTGAGAGGAGAATGATGTCCAAACTAGAGGCCATCATGGACAACTTCTCCCATCCCCTCTATGACAGGCTTGCAGGAATGAAGAGCACGTTCAGCAATAGACTGATTCATCCACGGTGCGACAGGGAGCGCTACAAGAGGTCATTCTTGCCGTCTGCCATAAGACTGTACAACGCATCCACCTTGCGTCTTGGCAGAGGCAACATCGAAAGTGACCTGTTTCTGGACTAAACGCATATACACATCTACTGCTACATCTGTTCTCTTTCTATTTCTTTTTCTTTTTCCCGTTTACAACCACTTTTGTGCAATATATGCCAGGGACCTGTGCAATACATTTATATTTATATTTATATCTTTGGTTACATCTATATTTATATTCATACGTGTGATACGATTTTCTGTGTACTGTTCTGTTCTAGTTTGCTCTTGTGTGTCCAGACTGTGAGTAACTCTTGTATTGTTTTGTATGTATTGTACTATTATTATATAATTTGTTACACTGTGGCTGTGTTGTGTGTGTTAAGCTGCTGTTGCACTGCAATTTCCCTCATGGGATCAATAAAGTATCTATCTATCTAAAGGTTAAATTCCAAGCCAAAAAGACAAGACTCAACGTGTCTTCTCTAACTCTTCAGTTTAAAGCTCGTCCATGGTAATTCGTTGTTAATATTGTAACGAATGGCAGGCATACAGATGGTACAAGCCGGCTGTAGCACGGTGACAGTACAGCCCTCTACTCCTGGGCATAACAGGGATGTTGGCTGCCTGGGTTGAAGGTCTTCTGTAGCTCAGCTAGAAAAACCTCTGTCGAGTGATGCAGGAGACCTGGTTTCGAGCCCATGTGGTGAAGGATGAAGTGAGACAGGAGCAGGAAGAGCACAGGCCCAAGAACCTGAATTTCTTACAATACTATTAATAACATATTTTGTATTGCATTTAAATAATTTATAACGAACGTCAAATGTTTCCAAAATGTCCTCTTGTGATATTTTAGCTGCTTAGTTACACGACTCCAAATTAATATTACTATCAAGAGGTATTAAATCAGTACAACTTTTATGAAATTCAAGTATTTTAAACGTTTAATTTAAAAGTAAAAATCATACAGCGTCCACAAAGATTCTGAGCTGATCACGAGGAAGAAAAGATAATAAAAACTGGTTTTTAACTGTATCTAAACCAGTTTTTACAGCTTTTAAAGTCATGCAATGTTTGAGTTTTGGCAGGAACACATCATCGTATCTTATTCTTTATTTAATTTGTAAAAATTAAAAAAAGCTGTTCCCTGATGACTGGCAATTGTAAAAATTAACCCTTCCCCCCTCCCTAGTTTAATTTAAAGATTTAAAGAAATCCTTAAACATAACACCATCATGTTTAATAATTCATCCAGCTGGTTCCCTGTTGAATGACTCTGTCAGACAGGTGGTGTACTATATAGTACAGCTTATTTATTTTTTTAATTCCAAATTGAAATTGTTAAATTTTAAATTGTTGGCTAATTGCTGGCTGCTAACATTTGGATTAAGACAAAAAATAGATTTTCTCAATTTGGATGTAAACCTGAAAGAAACACATCATGTTCTCAATAATCTATAATACTGGACTATTTTTATGCATTTGGCTATGTGAGAAACAAACCAAAAATAATGCTCTGATCATGCTTTGAACCGCCTGGGTGCAGCTCACCACATTACAGTGCTCACTACAAGGACAATATATTTTTTTTTTAAAGACAACTCAACATTTTTCCAAAAGTCCACTTGTGAAACTGTAGCTGCTTAGATATTAATATTAATATAACTCTCAAATCATGTTAAATCACAGCAACATTTATCTTTTTACAATAAAAGCAAGTGGTGTTCTTACTACAGATGCAGCCATTCAAAGTGCACGGTACAGACACGTACCGGAGGTAATTGGCTACGGCCTCGCGCAAAATACAGCGGTACGTGATTGGTTGACCAACAGGGGCACTCGTGGTCCATTGGTCGGTCGTAGAAAGATTTAAATGTCTTTACTGTGCCTGTTTTAGTATTGAATATTTATATGGAATTTTACCACTGTAGTGTGCTCTCTGAAGGAACCAGTTCTGTAGGGTTTGGGCATTTACTGGGACAATTATTAATTGTACCAGTAAATCACAAAATTGTTTCTTTTGATGGCTTTAGAATCCAACCATGCGATATAACTCAAACAACGCACAAACACAGGTACTAATACATGAGGATACATTTATTAATACATAAAATATGCATGTAAACCTAACAGATCATATCGAGAGGGTTATCAGAGTACAAAAGGTATATATTCAGTCAGTTACAAAGTGTTACACATATCAAGAGGACATACGTTCAGTATATAATTCATTTAGACCGTTTCATAAAGTGAACTTGGTTACAACTTCTACATTAGATACTGAAAACAAGTACATAACTCTTAGGAATTAAATTAATATCAACTGGTTGGGATAACAATTGAATTCTCGAGCGGTAATGCATTGAAGTTGAATACTCATCCAATCTCTGGGGATTCAGATCACCTGAGGGCTCTCTGGCTCCGTATCAGGCTGTGCGGCTTGCGACGGTGCGCTGCTGATGCTCACTGACCGGCTAGTAAGTGTTGGCTTTAACTAGCAAAGTTTGCGCACAGGAGAAAAGATGACTGTGGGTCCCAGCAAGCCAGGAAGAGGACCGGTTCGTTCCTGATGAAGCGCTAGTTCTGAATAGTGATTCAGCTCTCCACAGTTCCGACCTGTTCACGAGGCTTGCTGCTGATGCTAACCTCGGGTGGATCCTCTGGTTACTCTCTGGCAACTTCCGCTCTAGACTCTTAGAACAGAGGAAAGTTCTGGCACTCGGACACACTGGCCGTTCCGTGATTGTCCGGGCTGAGTCTCAGGATGGTCAGGAGGCGCGCTGCGAGAATGTCCTGCCCTTGGGAGCCTTCTGCTCCTGGGCCATCCTGCCCTGGAATTCTCCTTTGAGATTCTCTTTAGAAAAGTCCACAATAGTCTCCCAGGCCCTCTGTGTTGCCTGTTTTTACCTGGAGGAACTTCAGCTCATTCATCGGCTGAAAGTTCTATGGGCATCACAGTCCCACGTGGGTTACTCGGCCCTACCAGTCCCTGATTGGTTGATCAAGGTGAGATATGAGTCACTTACTCCTGACACTTAGGAATGCAGTCCAGATGTCCATCTGGCACTCCCTAGACAGATAGGCGCCAATGGATGACCATTGATCATGATAGCCAGGCTTAGCTAAGTACATCCCCATTTGGGAGCTGTCCCTTATCAAATTAAACCTTAAATCAGCCTGCATGAACAGAGAGATGGGGCCTCATTTGGGAAATCACAGCAACACTTAATTCTGTCTTATTAACAAGCATTGCCGCTACACCACTGAAGGGAAATCTTAGTGGCTGGGCATAAAAAGAATAGGAGCATACTATAACGCGTGTGAAGGCCATAAACGATATTAATTTTTATTTCAAATTTAAAGAAAAAATACACACCAGTATTCCATTTCTCCCTAAATATTTTAAGCATCGAAGTCTTTAACTGACGTGATACTGGAGTCAACAAGCATACTTTTAGAATTTGATTAAAAAGGGATTATAATATGGAATCGCGTATCTAAAGAAATTAATAACGATATAATTATATTCATGTACCGCAACACAAGAATAGTACACACTGTACGATGTCTGTTGATAATGTTTGTAGAGCTTTTTCAACAGTCCTCATGTGACCTTGCCGGGGGCGCTGTGGGTTAGGTTCCTGACTCCTACATCACACGTTGCGTGTTAGAGTCCAGCTGAAGCCATGACTTTTTTTTTACAAACATTTCTTTGAAAAATTAAACGATTCCCTGGGTTAAAAAAGATTAAATAAAACTTCACTTGCACCAAACAAATTTATATTTCTAAATATCACAACATGATCGAATAGTCACCTATGCGTTACAATATAAACATTTACAGTGCCTTGCGAAAGTATTCGGCCCCCTTGAACTTTTCAACCTTTTGCCACATTTCAGGCTTCAAACATAAAGATATAAATTTTTTATTTTATGTGAAGAATCACCAACAAGTGGGACACAATTGTGAAGTGGAACGAAATCTATTGGATTTTTGAAACTTTTTTAACTAATAAAAAAATGAAAAGTGGGGCGTGCAAAATTATTCGGCCCCTTTACTTTCAGTGCAGCAAACTCACTCCAGAAGTTCAGCGAGGATCTCTGAATGATCCAATGTTGTCCTAAATGACTGATGGTGATAAATAGAATCCACCTGTGTGTAATCAAGTCTCTGTATAAATGCACCTGCTCTGTGATAGTCTCAAGGTTCTGTTGAAAGCGCAGAGAGCATCATGAAGACCAAGGAACACACCAGGCAGGTCCATAATACTGTTGTGAAGAAGTTTAAAGCCGGATTTGGATACAAAAAGATTTCCCAAGCTTCAAACATCCCAAGGAGCACTGTGCAAGTGATCATCTTGAAATGGAAGGAGTATCAGACCACTGCAAATCTACCAAGACCTGGCCGTCCCTCTAAACTTTCAACTCAGACAAGGAGAAGACTGATCAGAGATGCAGCCAAGAGGCCCATGATCACTCTGGATGAACTGCAGAGAACTACAGCTGAGGTGGGAGAGTCTGTCCATAGGACAACAATCAGTCTTACACTGCAAAAATCTGGCCTTTATGGAAGAGTGGCAAGAAGAAAGCCATTTCTCAAAGATATCCATAAAAAGTCTCGTCTAAAGTTTGCCACAAGCCACCTGGGAGACACCCCAAACATGTGGAAGAAGGTGCTCTGGTCAGATGAAACCAAAATCGAACTTTTTGGCCACAATGCAAAACGATATGTTTGGCGTAAAAGCAACACAGCTCATCACCCTCAACACACCATCCCCACTGTCAAACATGGTGGTGGCAGCATCATGGTTTGGGCCTGCTTTTCTTCAGCAGGGACAGGGAAGATGGTTAAAATTGAGGGGAAAATGGATGCAGCCAAATACAGGACCATTCTGGATGAAAACCTGTTGGAGTCTGCAAAAGACCTGAAACTGGGACGGAGATTTATCTTCCAACAAGACAATGATCCCAAACATACAGCAAAATCTACAAAGGAATGGTTCACAAATAAACGTATCCAGGTGTTTGAATGGCCAAGTCAAAGTCCAGACCTGAATCCAATCGAGAATCTGTGGAAAGAGCTGAAAACTGCTGTTCACAAACGCTCTCCATCCAACCTCACTGAGCTCGAGCTGTTTTGCAAGGAAGAATGGGCAAGAATTTCAGTCTCTCGATGTGCAAAACTGATAGAGACATACCCCAAGCGACTTGCAGCTGTAATCGCAGCAAAAGGTGGCTCTACAAAGTATTAACGCAAGGGGGCCGAATAATTTTGCACGCCCCACTTTTCATTTTTTTATTAGTTAAAAAAGTTTCAAAAATCCAATAGATTTCGTTCCACTTCACAATTGTGTCCCACTTGTTGGTGATTCTTCACATAAAATAAAAAATTTATATCTTTATGTTTGAAGCCTGAAATGTGGCAAAAGGTTGAAAAGTTCAAGGGGGCCGAATACTTTCGCAAGGCACTGTATATTGATTTAAATCGCGTTTAAATCGCCTTTATTTAAAACCCATAAATAAAGCTGATACCGTTTAGACTTTTAATTATTTAAAACTGTATTACAGCACCACAATGCACAATGCAAGGTAAATCGCTATCTTTGTCTTCTGCATTATAATGTTCACCTCTCTGTCCAGCAAATTAACAATAGTAATACTGTACTAATGAACTTTATTGTATATGGTGCCTTTAAAGGTGGCTCCTCAAAGCGCTTTACAGGATAAAAACAATAACAACAATACTGTTAGGCTGGGCAAACTATTTTTTTTAAAGAAATACAAAATGAGATATAATGATGTGTTCCGGCTTAGACATTAACAAAGAGCATAACGAAGGTCATAAAGGCCATAAACGATATTAATTTTGGAACATCAACATATTATGTGAACTGTATGTTGCTGTTATTGGTATTTTAAAGAAAAAATACTGTAAAATCCTGGGTTCGGTACAATGATTCAGGCATTCATGTGAAGGACAACAGAGCTTTCAATAGCTCAAAAAGACAAAAAGAATAACGGACACAGCGCGAGCCTGCATTCTCTCCTCAGCCGTCCACACCACACTTTTCCCTGGGTCGGATTTTAAATAAAACTTCACTCGCACCAAACAAATTACCACACACTGAACACTGAACATGTTAACCCAAATCTGTCTCACAATACTTTTATGGTACATTACTTTGCTAAAATGTATTTAAAAATAAAAACGATTACAAACACCAGCAGAGAGAGAGACACACACACACAGTTCTTCATTGTCAAAAAGTAATTGTTTTTTACTTTGTCAGCACCCAAAAAAAACACAAACGCGTTATTAATGAAATGCTTTAATTCATTCTTAATCGAACTCACAAGTTGTCATCTGCTGTTGAAGCTGTGAGACTAGACTCACACATGGCTAGACTTGACTCGGCTCTGGCTTTCCCATCTACTGTATACCGATGCACTGCAAGTACAACCCCCCTCTCTGAGGGAGTGCTGGCTGTGACGATTTAAACCGGTTTCACAGGTATTTTCAAAGTAGAAGGGGGCGAGATTTCCAGCGAAAGACACTTCCCCCCCTCCAAAACCCAGTAAGTACAGTACTTACTAGTAAAGAAAGCTAGGCTTCTCAATGAAATCGCTTTAACATGCTAATGAGTTGGTGTAACAGTCCGGGGGTGGCAGGCTTCTAATGTCTCCCGACTACGGCGAAAGGAACTCTTCTTTCATTGGAAGACAATGAGCATATTCTACCCGTACATGAGAATAGAATAGAATTTTCCTTTGACAAAACAAGGCTTGCCTGATAATGTGAATCGAAACCTGTTTTTCTAGCTTTTAAAGTCGTGCGATGTGTAAGCAGGAACACATCATTATATCTTACATATGAAAAATACATAATATAGCTCCCAAACAAATGCAAACGTGTTTTTAATAAAATGCTTTTATTCACTCATAATCTGACAATTTCAGGAAGACTAAGGAAGGACTAAGGAAATTGTCATTCGTTGTTGAAGCTCTGTGAGCTCGGTGACTTTGAGACCACTTGTTATCCCAAGTTGTTCGCCACAATTCTAATAGAGAAAAAAGAGCTGACAGACAAGATTTAAGATGTGGCTGTCAATGTTGGATTAAAAAAAACACATTGCCCGACGTTAGTTGCATTGCTTGAAAAATAATTGTATTTCAAGAGACTGGATAAGTAATTCAAGTAATTCAAGTGTTTTTTTAACTTCCTGAAAAACAAGTAATAATTTAACAATATGAGCAAATGTTTTATGATATGTCGCTGTTGTGAATGTCTGTGGAGTGTATCTTATTTGCCTGTCTGTCCTGGCTGTGCTCTCTCGCTCGCCCTCCCCCCCCCCCTCTCTCAATTCAATTCAATTCAATTCAAGGTGCTTTCTTAGCATGACAGATGGGTACAATCAGTGTTGGGTATTTACTTTGTAATCTGTATTGCTTTGTGATGCCACTTTTAAAGGTGATATATAAAATCAAGGCTTTAACTTGCTATAACTCCGCAAGTCTGAGTTCTTGTGTCCGTCCTATCCGAGCCCAAAAGTATTACAATACATGTATGTATCTTTATAGCAGGTGGTGTACAGCTTTTTAGTATAGATTACACTTTTCTAAAATGTATTTAAAAAATAAAAACGATTACAATCTAATCTTTCCACGTTTGATCCCAGGATCCCAAGATCCCAAGAAAAATAAATCTAAACAGGGAGAAAGCTATGCTGAAAGTTTATTAAGATACTTAGAAGACTACACAGCCCAATTTATGTTGCGTTTGTCTGATTGTGAGGCGAAACAGCCCTACACAGCCCTGTCGCAGTACACGAATATAATCATATCGTTATTAATTTCTTTAGATACGCGATTCCATATAATATTAGCAGAAAAGCTTAAAACTACTACTTTTTTACACGCTATTTCACATGTTAGTAAAAGACCTCGATGCTTAAAATGTTTAGGGAGAAATGGAATACCAGTGTGTATTTTTTCTTTAAAGTACCGATTCCTGGAATTTGACTGGCTGACACCTTTCTGAAGTGGTTCCATAATATCTGGTATACGGAAAAGAAAGCGTTGATAAAAAAGCTTGGATTCTCATGTATCTGATACAAGTATCTTTTAATACAATCTTTGATGTGCTCTTGAGGATCCTTATGATAATTTGAGCTCTGGTTGAATGATAAGTGTCACAGTTTAAATAATTTCCGTAGTTAGAAATTATGAAACGCTCTGTTAAAAGCAAGGGAATTTTTATGTCCGTTGCAGTAAAAGAAAATGCCTGACAAAGTAGGGCTTGGACAGATTCCAAGTGCTTGTACAAATCTGCTAAAGAAATTAGCAAATAAAGTTGTATTTTATCGTATTGGCTAGCTAATGTCCTATCCTCGTTAGTTAGATCCACGAAATGCTGTGGTGTTTGTCAAAGAAAAAACTAAAAGTATTTTCGTTTAAAATGACGGTTAGAAAGAATGTGGACCAGCGTAATACTTTGAGTTTACAGCTTGTCCAAAGTCATTCATTATTAATACTATTAGTAATATCTTCGGTAAAGGCTTTGATGCATAAATATTTCTGATAAAGGTATGTTGTGTACTTTTGTCCAACTGAGCAATCTTGCTTTCATAAAATATACCAACTTTTTAATGACTGATGATTAACATGCTGTAATACACAGTTTAAATTTAAAAGCTCAAATGCTGTACATGAGAGGTAAGTTTTATTGGCTCCTCCTGGCGGTTTTACAAGGTGATTCCAGATACTTTCCGGCATGACGTCAAATGACGCGATACACCGCGTGATACTGCATGATACTGCGTTTTGATGCGATATGCCCACTGGGGTATACCGTGAAATACCCCACCCAATTTGAATGGCTGCATCTGTATGTATTCTTAGAGAAGGATAAAACCTTATAACTTTTTATGAAGTACAGAATATAAGCTTAATAATGTTAGAACAAGCACATTAAAACCAGAACCCACTGTAAGTTACCAAGTTAAAGACTTTGATGCATAAAATATTTATGCATAATTTAAATTATTTATGATGAAGGTGGAAGGTTGTGTACTTTTGTCCAACTGAGAAATCTAGCTTTTATAAAATATACTGACTTCTTCATGTTTAGTGTTTAACATGCTGTAATACACAGTCTAAAATTAAGTCTGAACAGTATACAACTAATTCTTAATTGGAAAAAGATGCCCCTCAGCAGTGACTGATATTTGAAATCGGGCGTTTTTTGGCGACAGCTCAAATGCTGTACATGAGAAGTTCAGCTTTATTAGCTCCACCTGGTGGTTTTACAAGGTACGTCAGGATACTATTATCCTATTTAAATACACATGCAGTAAGTTGCAGTATGTTGCACTACAGTATGTCCATAGCATATTAACACAACGTACCTTGCCCTTTTTGAATGGCTGGATTTGTACACTACACATCATTGCAGTAATACATTACTTTGATTGGATGACTAAATTTGTGGGAGGTAGGAAGGGGGTATATACTCTGTGCCATGAGCTATATTAAATATATATTAAAAACTACAACCCTTTCTTAGTGCTGGGTTTATTTATAATGCAATTTTTTTCCACTGCAAAGAAACATTATATATACTATATATAAATAGTATATATGCACAACAAATAATTTAGATTACTGATGTTATACTCTAATTGGTTTCACCAAACCAAATGAATCAGATTTTAAAATTAAAATGAAAAGAATCAAAATGTATAGTGAAATTACTCAGAAAACATCAAAACAGCATATTATAACTCATAAACACGATTATTTAAAACAAGTGCCCCAAAACTTAGTAAACGTAATCTTTTTTATAAGTATCCTCTGCTTTTCCAAATTTGTATTTATAGTTCAGTTTCTCCCTTCTTATCAGCAATAAGGATTGAACATCCCCAGGTATCTCAATTTTACCTCCTTCCCAAAATTCACAAACCGGACACCCCTGGACACCCCTTTGTATGAGCATGCAACTGTCTGACTACTTACATCTCGGCCTTTCTTGACAGCTTTATGAGACCGCTGGTTGAAGGTCTTCCTTCTTACATCAAGGACACCAACCACACTCTCCAACTTTTTAATGATTTACAATTTCAGGGCCCCAAATGCTACATTTTTACCATGGACATCACATCTCTTTACACCATCATTCCTCATTATGACAGTCTTACAGCCCTCAACTACACGCTGGACAAACACACAGTACTTGATCCACCCACCCACACCCTGGTATGCCTTGCAGAATTGGTTCTCATGCTGAATGCCTTTTTTATCAACATGTTAGTTGAGTCACCATGGGCACCAGAATGTGACCCAGCTATAACAATATTTTTGTCGGCTGGGTAGAAGAACGCTTCTTCGCTTCCTACATTGGTTTTGTCCCTGACCTCTACAAGTGATACATTGATGACTGCGTTAGTGCTGCCACATGCTCTAACGACCAGCTTGAGCACTTTCTGCATCATTTTACCCACTTCCACCTGTCCCTCAAACATAAAGTTAACATATCTTCCACTACTCTTCCATTTCTAGACATCAACTTCTCCATTAACTACCCCCAACTCTTTACTTCAGTCTATTACAAACCCACTGATCCGTACAACTACAGTATATCCTGTATAGCTTATTTCACCCCAAACACACTAAAAACTCTCTACCTTTTTCACAGTTCCTTTGGCTACGATGACTCTGCACTGAGATTTCCAGAACCAAGCCCTCAAAATGTACTCTTTTTTCATCAACAGAGGATACCCTAACAGTATTATTGACAGGGCCCTTGCCCGAGCCAAAAACACCCCTCGGACCATCAACTCGAGCAACTCCCGCCGTAACAACTCCATTTCTTTGGTGCTTCCCTACCACCCCAACACACTTCCTATCCCTAGAACTATTAATGACAACTTTTCCATCCTACAGGATGATCCCTCCATTGGGGCCCTCTTTTCTGACCACCCCATCATCTCATACCGCCGAGCACCTAATCTGCATAATCTTCTTGTTCACAACTCCCTTGACCACCCTCAGCAACCATCCACACCAGGCGCTTTCCCTTGAAACAGATCTTGCTGTATCATCTGCAAGTACATATCTAACACCACACTCATTCAAGGCCCCTCAGGAAAATTCCAGAACACTCAGATGACATCTTGTACCTCCAGAAACCTTATTTACTGTATCTCTTGCAGTAAATGCCCTGCCATCTACACTGGGGAAACAGGAAGGAGATTGGGAGACCATTTCAGAGAACGTGATAGGGCTGTGAAGATTAAAGATCTCTCCAAGCCCATTGTTTCCCATTTCACCTCTGATGGCCATGACCACTATAATCTCTCCGTCTGTGTTCTCAAAGACGGTTTTCCAAACTCACACATCAGAAAGACTACAGGAACCAAAATTATCCTGCAGCTAGGATCACACCTTCCCCCTTCTCTTAATGACAGACTTCTTTTTTTCTACATTTTCTCCATCCACTGGAGGTTTCATTTCACACCTCTCTAAACCTATTCTGACTTCACACCTCTTGATTGGCCTCTCTTTCTGTCCCCTGCTCCCACCACTTGCTCCTCCTATCTCCCAGCCTTTGTTCTCCCGCTACATTACCTTTGGTTACTGCCTTGTCTTTCTCACACCTGAAGAAGGCTCCACGGCTGAAACGTTGTGTTTTCTTTCTTCTTTTTTTCAGTATGGAATAAACCTATTACTTGTTCCTATATATTTTTATAAGTTATATTGTCAAGAAATATGATTATTAGGTTAAGAAAAAATGAAATGAAGCTACTGTTTCAGTAACACAACTCTAACACATCACATACTGTACCAATTCAATTCAATTCAATTCAAGGTGCTTTATTAGCATGACCGATAGGTACAATCAGTGTTGCCAAAGCAAATAAAAATAATAAAATTAACATAGAACAAAACAAAAAATAGAAGTAAAATAAAATCTACAGACATGTTACAGACATTTACAACAAAGACATATTATATAATATCGACATATACTGTAGGCGGCTGGAGCATTTTTGGGAGACGGACTCACTGTTCCTCCGGGTGTGACAGGAGATCACATACTGGGCTGCCAGATCAACTGAGTTCCCTCCTCCCTCTCCCAGTAGGATTGGGACCTGTTGTGGTTTTGGCAGGTGTGGGAACTCTGGGATTAGATTTCTGAATTTCGGGAAGAATGTTTCTCTAATCCCAGAGTATCTGTCACAGTGCAGTAGGAAGTGCACCTCTGTCTCTATTTCTCCCTGCTGGCAGTGGGAGCACAGCCTGTCCTCTCTGGGCAGCCAGGTCTGCCTGTGTCGCCCAGTTTCTATGGCCAGGTTGTGGTCACTGAGCCTGTACTTCGTCAGGGTCTGTTTCTGTTTGTTATTTTTTATTTTGGTCAAATATTCAGCTAGTGTGTATTGTCTGTTTAAGGTTCTGTAGCATTCCAGTTTATGTTGTGTTTGTGTGTGTGTGTCCCAGTGTGTGAGATATTGCTGTTTGATCTGTGCTGTGATGTGGTTGAGTCTGGGTTGTGGTGCTCTAGCAGTGCTGTCCTGAGGCTGGTTAGTGTTGGTGTGGCTCAGGTCGGTGAGCCTCAGGACCAGCTGGCTCAGGGGGCTCTGTTTTGGGTTCAGCTCTTGGCTGAGCAGGGCTTTGTGGTGGTAGGAATTTTGGTCACTGTTTTTTAGGTGTAGCCAATACTTTAATATTCTTTTCTGTATGTTTATCAATAGTGGGTACTGGCCTAATTCGGCCCTGCACCCGTTGTTAGGAGTTTTTCTCTGCACACGGAGGATGATTCTACAGATCTCCATGTGCAGAGTTTCTGTGGGGTGTTTGTCCCATTGGGTGTAATCCTGGTCTGTGAGGGGACCCCAAACTTCACTGCCGTATAGGGCAATGGGTTGGATTACACTTTCAAATATTTGGAGCCAGATTCTTGTTGGTGGGTTGATGTTGAAGAGCCTCCTTCTTATTGCGTAGAAAGCCCTGAGTGCCTTCTCCCTCAGTGCCTTCACTGCCAGGTCAAAACTCCCGGAAGAGCTGATGGTGAGACCGAGATATGTGTAGCTGGATGTGTGCTCCAATGTGTTGTTGTTCAGTGTGAATTTGTACCTGTTTCCCTGAGGTCTGGCTTTCTTCTGGAAAACCATAACTCTGGTCTTGTCCAGATTGACTGTCAGTGCCCAGGTCTGACAGTACTGCTCCAGCAGTGCCAGGTTCTGCTGCAGCCCCTGTTCTGTGGGCGACAGCAGGACCAGGTCATCTGCGTAGAGCAGGAACTTGATTTCTGTGTCGTGTAGTGTAAGACCAGGAGCTGCAGACTGCTCCAACATTCCTGCTAATTCATTGATATAGATATTGAACAGTGTTGGGCTCAGGCTGCAGCCCTGTCTCACCCCGCGGCCTTGGGTGAAGAATTTAGTCCTTTTGTTTCCAATTTTCACTGCACATTTGCTCTCTGAATACATTGATTTAATTATGTCGTACACTTTGCCCCCTATGCCACTTTGGAGTAGTTTATAAAACAATCTCTCATGCCAAATCGAGTCAAATGCTTTTTTGAAATCGACAAAGCAGGCAAAAATTTTTCCTTTGTGTTTTTGGTGGACGTGTTTGTCTATCAGTGTGTGTAGGGTGTAAATGTGATCAGATGTGCGGTGATCTGGCAAGAAGCCAATCTGACTTTTACTCAGGACATTGTGTTCGGTAAGGAAGGCCAGTATTCGTGTATTTAGGATACTGCAGAATACCTTCCCCAGGTTACTGTTCACACAGATGCCCCGGTAGTTGTTGGGATCGAGTTTATCTCCACTCTTATAGATGGGCGTGATCAGTCCTTGGTTCCAGGCCTCGGGGAAACATCCGGCTGTCATGATGAGATTGAGGAGTTTGAGCAGGGCTTGTTGCAACTTTGGGCTGCTGTGTCTCAGCATCTCATTTATGACTCCATCATGGCCACAGGCTTTGCGTGGTCTGAGGGCCTGGAGTTTGTCCAGTAGCTCCTGCTCAGTGATTGGGGAGTCTAAGGGGTTTTGGTTGTCTTTGATAGCCAATTCCAAAATTTTGAGTTTTTCATAAATGGTGTTTTGGTCTGATTGATTTGTATTTGGGAGCTTTTCATAGAGATTTTCAAAGTATGTTTGCCAGATTGTTCCATTTTGGATGGCCAATTCTTCTGGTTTTAATTTGTTTAAGTTGTTCCACTTCTCCCAGAAACAATTCTGATTTAGTGACTCCTCAATTTCTGCAAGTTGTTTGTCTATGTATGTGTTTCTTTTCTTTTTCAGCGTGTGTTTGTAAAGTTTTACCATGTCACAGTACCTGAGTCGCAGATCTGTGTTGTGTGGTTGTCTGTGTTTTTCATTTGAGACTTTTCGTAGTGCATTTCTGATGTTTTTGCATTCCGTATCAAACCACTTTTCTTTTGCTTTTGTTTTTTGGTAGTTTTTTGATGTTGTTTTTAGCTTAGATTTTGATGCTAGTTTGTGGAATAGGTGATTTAGTTTTTGTGTGGCCAAGCTTATGCCTAATTTGTTGGTTTGATACGGAGTGTTTAGGAATGTGTCCATCAGTGTCTGAATTTCGTCATGGCCCAGTGCAGTTTGGTATCTGTCTAGGCTGTCTGTGTCCCATCTGTATGCCTGGTTGAGGTCATACAGCTGGCTGGGCTGTGTCAGTGTGTCTCTGTGCTGGTGTGTTCTCTTCATGTAGAGTGTGATCTGGCTGTGGTCGGAGAGGGGAGTTTGTGGCCTGACAGTGAAGGCACTGATACAGGAGGGGTCCAGGTCGGTGATGGCATAGTCCACCACACTGCTGCCCAGAGCTGAGCTGTAGGTGAACCTGCCTAGAGAGTCCCCTCTAGTCCTGCCGTTGACGATGTACAGGCCCAGCCCTTGACAGAGCTGCAGCAGCTCGCGCCCGGTGCTGTTGACCGTGGTGTCATGGCTGCACCTGTGTGAGGTGACCGGTGTGTGGTACAGAGGGGATTGTCCGAATATGTGAGTATTTCCCTGTGTGCTGGTGAAGTCTGCCAGTGTGCCTGTTCGTGCGTTGAGGTCACCACAGAGCAGCACGTTTCCCTGGCCCTGGAAGTGACCGATCTCCGTGTGGAGACTGGGGAGAATTCCCTCACTGTAGTAGGGGGATTCTGAGGGCGGGATGTAGACAGCACACTGTACCATCTATTGATCTTCATTGAGCAGAGAAGGGCAGAATTCAGCATGGTGAACAAAACTGAAGATTACTGCAGATTGCTTTATGCTAATATGAATTGTGACATACATTCTAGATGGCTGCATCTGTACGCGTACAAGCTATAAGCTATCATTTTCATCCTCAGAAAAATAATTGGCATTATCCAAAAAAAGAATTTAAAAAATGATTCTTAAAAATGGGTTTTCTACAAAAACATCTGCAGAAAGACAAATACAGATACAGATACCTAACACATGTGTTTGCATTCCATTTAATCATAATTTTGCCTTTAACATCTGTGATTAAAACAGCCATTGTGAAATGTTGTCAGATTTATGCAATATATCTAGAAAACTTGCAACACCCAATACCTTACTGGAGAGGAAACACAATTTTTTTCTAAACCAAGGATAATAATGTGCACCTTTCCTTGCCATACATATCTACTGTGACTTGTCGAGTGGGGTCATACTGTCTTCTCATAACACTGATTGGTGACACCTGTCTTGCTCTGCTCAGACTAATGAACTCTCTGCAGCTGTGTTCCAGAAAAGAAAAAACAAGATTTTCAAAAGAGCAGGAAATAAGTGGTGCAATAGCACAAATCTAGGTACTGTACATACTGTATAAGGAAAGAATAGTCTATTACATTTTATCCCCATCAATTGCATCCTTTTCTTGAACATTTTCATGCATAGCTATGAAGTGTGCATATGCATACATGCCTATATGTATTAGTACCTTTTCTAATTCAGATGCTTTTGTAGCAAAAGACTCATGTTGGAATGTGGAGGCATTTGTTTCTCTTGAACAGGCTGACAGATGCCTTGAACTACCACCTGATATGTGTCACACGATGATATCAGTTTCATGAGCAATTAACCTGATTGCCTCTTACCTTTTCCCTCAACTCGAGCTGATAATTAAGTTTAATTGAGGTTTGGATACTTTTTAACTTTGAAAAATAATTATTTAATTTAAATTGTATTGGTTGCAGTGACCTCTAGTGGAAATGGCACTTTACTAACACTGCTACTGTTACTACTACCTCTGATATTATGACCAATGATATCATTATCATCATCATCATCATCATCATCTTCATCATTATCAGTGTTCCTCATCTAAGTCAGAAGCATGAGAAGCCTATATTATTTTGTTTTCTTAGGAAATAGTTGTTTCCTGTGGTAACGCCCTTAGTTGTAACAGTACAAGATTAATTTAGATGTGGCAATTAAGCTTTGAAGCAAATCAAATATGTTTTTATTTAAATAGATTAAAACAGTTTATTGACTCCTGAAAAATGGACTTCATACTTTTTAATTGACTTAAGGCGCTAACAAATGAATTGCAGTTTTAGCTCTGAATGCTATTCATTTTTTCTTCACAAATCCTCCTGTACAGTACAGTATGTATAAATGTACTGTATACCATACAGATCTAAAAAGTGTGCACAGTATTGAGATATACCAATGATCTGAGACTCACAATGCATTTGGTTAGAGCAGACTGCATTCCAGGATGCCAGGTGTAGATGTAAAGAGAATTCTTCATGATCAACAGTCGCTACTTATCTCCTCATACTGAAATAGCATCTAACATAAATCTTCAAGTCTTGTATTCATCCTGCAGGCATTAGTAAATAGAGTTTGAGCTGATTGAAAGGACCAATGGAATTCATGAACATCTGCGCACTCTGTGTTACTGTGAGTTGTACTACATAGTGTTCTTTAACACACATGAAGGTCAATGATTTACATTACATCATGATGGAAACAAGTCATAAATAAGAAAACCTTAATGTCAAAAAGACTTAATTCCCTTATACTCTTAGCTATGCAACTCTTTGCATTGGATGTGCACTTTTGAAATGCTGAAATACAAATCGTTCAATAAATCCTGGCACTGTTTTGCTCAATTAACTCTATTTATCTACATAATAGTGTTTTCCACCATACTGCCTATCCTACACTTTAAATTAATGCAGCATACATGTTTTATTGATATGTGACATCTCATTTTTTTCCACTTCTGCAGTAAATCAACATGAGAAAAAATGCTCGAGTACTCAAAGATTATATATTATGCCCATTAGCATCTATGGCAGTGTAATGAACTTCTTTAAAATTCACGGTCAATATGCAGCAAAAAAAAAAGTAATAACATCTTCATTTGTTGGTGGTAAATTATTAAATGTATATAGAGTATTCACACATATATTCAGGAGGTAAAATATGGTGTAGTATTTTGAATTGGTCATTGTCATCATGAAAAAGCCAGTACTGATTACTTTCAGTGATAACGGTTTTTGTCTGCCTATACACCATTTATTTTGTGAAATGATAAGGAAAATTTTTGACCATTGACAAGATAGTTAGGTGATGTTATTGATTTAGTAATAATCCTTATATGTTTATAGCACTTTTCATTCCAAAGGATCCCAAAGCACTTTACACATAGAAGGGAATCCATTTCATCTACCACTTCTGTGTAGCACCTATGCCAGAGATTTGTAGCAACTTTTATGTGCTATCAGCCCAACTACACAGTAGATCAGGAGAAGAACTGAGAAACTAAGGGGTAACTTTGGAAAGGATAGCTTGTGTAATCCCAGTGTGGAATAATGCCAGAAATCTGGAGTTAACTCTTTCAGAACTTATTCTTTCTAAAAGTGTCATGGGAACATTCAACTGAAGTAATGCTACAAGGATGTTTAAAGAGGATAACTCTTAAATAATTCACCAGTTCTTAAAATTGCCTTTACTTCATTACATTCATAGCTCTAGGCAGTGCTGCAATTTATTCAGCAGGGTGGAATGCTGCCCACATGATCAAATGATACTTTCAAATTCCCTGCAGGATTGTTGGATTAGGTCATAAAATTTAAATCATAAATTGTTTCTCTAAGAATTACTGCCTGTATGTATATTTTACTGTTTTAAAAAAGGGGTACTAAGCACATCAGTGCATCTTGCACTGATGTCAGGTTCCTTTCCTTCAACCAGGAGTGGTCCAAATGTGGTTCTGTTACATAGCAGTGTGTAGCAAATTGCATTTTGATTTTTGTGATTAAACAATTAAATACCTCTTCAAGCACATTTGAAGAAAATGTATTTTCTTGGGGAGTTTTTTATAGATTTAAATATTAACAAATAACAATGGAAGTTGCTTCCTTTTAAGCAATGCTCTGGCCTGTGGACTTAATAAAAAAATGTTGCTGTATTTATTTAATTATATTGTTTTTTCCATTCAGAACATTCTTTTTCTAGATAAACATAAGATGAAATGTATATTTTAATGAGACATTCAAATCAGTCTATTTATAATCCTTTATGAAAGAAATTAAACTTTGATTTAGAATTTTGTAAACTGAATTCAGAATCAGCTGTTTTTTTTTCCCCAGATAGTTTCTGAAATCATTAACAATAGAATTGTTTCAGGGTATTAGGGGCAGAACCATTCATTATTATGGCAGAGATGTTCACGTTTCTTTATAGTTAACAAACCACCTGTTTGTCATTAACCCCCAAGTAAATAAGGATTTATTGTTCTCAAATTTGTTATATTATGCATTAATTGATCATACTTGAAAACCTGGCAGCCTGTGACATTTTGCTAAAATATGGACTGTAACATAAAGATAGAAAACTGATGTACTTGATTTCAGTTTAAGAAAGACCTGTAAAGACCTGCATTTGAGACCATCCACTTTTGCTGGTTAGTGGTACACTGGTTATTTTGTGTATGACTTGTGGAAATTCTATACCAGGCTGACCTCTTATTAATGCATCTCGACCTGGTTTTGAAGTCATTTGGAATGATCACACATACAGAGTCACTACTCCATCTGTCTCTGCCCTAAGGGAGTTGTCCCATCTTTGGCTAGCAATATGTATCCTCTGTGGCCTAAATTTTCAGTACTGAAGTGGTTGTACCGTTGCTGCTACAAATGAAGCCAAGACAGGGCTGCCAGGTCTGAAGAGAAACATGGAAAGCAAAAAAAGTTCTGGAGCTGGGTGGTGTTATCAATCATTCTACACAACATCAGTCATCGCAGACACTTGCCCTTCTACTTCATTATAATATTAGGATTATCTAAGCCCCCAAACAGAAATGCATGACATTTTCATTATTAAAAAGTAGGAAATGTCTAGCATTTCTATTGATTACTGGAGCAAGGAAAAATATTCATTAAATTAAGTATTCTGCAGTTTATTTCTCTGTTATTCACTAATATAATACCCCTTAACCTATGAATGTGTTTGTGCATTATACAGTACATAAGGGAAATAACCAAGCTAAATCAAAAACATCAAAAATAATGAAGATGCTGTATGGTAATCGCATAGTTGTTTATAAATAAAGCAACATCTTTGCTTTATGTGTACAATCTGCTTTCTCTTAGCAGAGATATAGCCTCAAGTATCAAGCACTCAATGGACTAGAAACAAAGTTGATTCTCAATGGCAGCTGCTCATCCAAATTTCAAAAGTTAAAGAGCAGTTTCACTTCTACCTATCTACTGTACATTGACAACCACTAAAAGGCAGGTTCCAGGCAGGCCCATGGCAATTGACATGTCACAGTCCATTGGGGAAGCGTTTTCCCAATATATTTTCCTTTTTTCACATACTCTCCTCCAAGAGTAGTGTTGTCTCTTTCCCCTTGTTGGGGAACATCTTATACTCAAGGAGTACAACGCTTGGGTCAGATAACCTATGAAACATTTTCTTCCTCTCGTTCCCTAAGCTATAACTTCACTAAGGTACAGATGCAGCCATTCAAAATGCGCGGGCGATACCGCATTATTTTGCGGTGCGCTTTATGCAGTCTACCGCGAGTTACCGGTAAATACCGCTAGTTACCGTAAATTCTCCTATAATACCGCAACCAAAATAATAGTATCCGGAATTTCTGCAAGGTGGAGCTAATAAAGCTCAACCTCTCATGTTTGAGCTGTCGCCATCAAAGTCTTTAACAAAGATATTACTAATAGTATTAATAATGAATGACCTTGGACAAGCTGTAAACTCAAAGTATTGCCCTGGTCCACATTATTTTTTTCATTGACCGTCTTTGTAAAAGTAACACCACAGCATTTCGCAATCACGCATTTGTTTCCAATCATGCAAAGTACAGTAATTTTTGAGAATCGATTCACCATGCCTTTCACATGCTCATTAAAGAGATTGATGTTGTGTGGGAAATCTGTCTGAAAGCTATGGTTGCAGTGCAAGATGTACACAACCACATGGCGAAATATACACCAATCCCTGAAAGTTGGCGGAGCAAGAACTACAGTATGCATTTGAGTTTGTAGAGTGCATTAAAGATGTAGTTAACAATAATATTATGAGTGAACTGTGCAGCACCAATTTCCATACGCTTGTGGTAGACGGGAGCACCAACATATCAGAAACAAAAATGCTTATCTTATATGCAAAGTTTTGGCCTCATGACTTTTTTTATATGACAGTGTTTGCTGGGATTGCAAGTTTAACTATGTGTGACAGTAGTTCAGTAGCATCAGCAATAGAGAGGTTTTACAAGGACAACTCGTTAAGAATGCAGAAAATGGTTATGTTTACTTCGGATGGTGCATCAGTTATGCTAGGGAAGATCAATGGCATTGCTGCAGTGCTTCGTCGTAGCATTCCACATCTGCTAGAGCAGCACTGTGTACTGTAGCTCATTGCGAAGATTTAGGTATAGAAAACCCTTGCAAATACGTATCTTTAATGGCAGACATTGAAATGTTTCTTAGAACAGTTTATACGTTGTTCAGCAGATCGTCTGTAAGGAAAGCGGAGTTCAGTGAATAAGCAAAAGTGTTAGAATGTAAGTCCATTGCTTTTAGACCTTTAAACGAAGTAAGAAGGCTCCCGAGCCACTTTGCTTTATGATCATGATGATTAACATCCAAATTTTAGTTGAGTACTGCGAGGAGCAGGTACATCTGCATAATGATCCAGTCAATAAATACTGCTTTAAGAAACTAATGAATCCGCAGTTTCAAACTGCTTTTCTTGTGTTTGATAATGTGGTGTTACGACCCCAAGTGTCTAGGGGTAAAGGGGTGTAACATTTAGGATAATTTTTTTTCTGGTAAGGGACTAACAGTGTGATAACAAAAGTGGGTGCAAAAGTGATTATTTTAAATTGAATAAGTGACCGGTAAAACACGATAACACACGGGGTAAGGAACTAAAATGGTGCCAAAGAAAATAACAAACAAAATGGAGCTGGTAGGAACGTGAGGGAAAAGCTACTTACTTTAGTTTAGCTGGCAAACTATTGCAAACTTTCATAAAATCAGCAACAGCAATACATGTCATTATGACCCTTGGGCTTTGCCTTTGGTTTTTTCGGTCAAGCACACTCAGGCATGACAAACAGAATAAGCAACCTTGCAGCTCCAATACCCTGCTCCTTTGGCGCACCTACAGAACTGGCTGTTATAAAATTCTCACAGACAGATCCCCTAGCCAACCTTGTTTTTCCTCCAGCTTCAACTTTGTCTTGTTTCTCATTTTGGATTTGGATACTCTCGACCTGACTCTTGTGATACCTGACCTAGCTATTCTACCTCGACTACGACTTTTGCCTTTTGCCCTTGGGATTTGGACACCAAACACTAGCTGCCTACAGACTCAGCACCACATAGGGTCAAACCAAGTACTCTTAATGTCATCCCTTACACCAACTGCCTGGTGGATTTTAGGTTATGGCTCCTGCCTTTCAGACAAAGAAAAAGCATAATTTTTCTATAATGACTACTTCTGTATCCTGAAGATCTCAAACTTTTTCCCAGCACCACACTATCCATAGACTTTTTGTCTTAAAGATGAAAGTGGCTTGTGTCCCCCTTGACACATTAAACTTCCCTGTTTCCTCTGTAGCATTTTGTGAGCTGAACCCTGTCATCACTACACTTTCTTGGGGTTTCACTTGGAGCCAAAATCTGTTATCATTCACTCAGTAAATCATACACATTATAGATAAACAAATAATAAATAATAATTAATAAATAATAAAAAAATGATTTTCTAAGTTAACAGTAAAATCTAAAAATCACTCAATTTCACGTCAAAATATCAGATTAAAACAGAAAGATCCCATTAATACCTTAAGCAGAACTATTCTTGTGCAAGCTGAAGCCATTCAACTGATGTTTAGAGATGCCAGCAGGAAGAGCTTGACAGAAGGTCTACATAAGTTTCTCTAATTTTTCACTTACAGTCCCTTCAGGTGGCCAGCTTTTCATAATCTGTATGTTGACACCCACCTCTGTATTTTAAAATAAATAATGTAAATCAGATTTTATTGTAATTTGCAATGTACTGTACATTAAAGTGTGTTAGTCAAAAACAGAAGAGAAAGAAAAAGAGGAGTTTTGAATGGCTGCATCTGTACTTTATCAGTAGCAATTTCCCAAGCTGCCCATCTAGCGTTAGAGGTTGAATGCAGCCAAGCGATGAACCTTTCTAGAAGCAAAATATCATGAAAATCATAAACAAACCCAAGAAAAAAAATAGCAGGTTTTATTCAACTCCTTGAGCAGTCACTGCAATCATCACTAAGAAAACTTGCTTGTCTAACACTAACATAGTGTTAGCTGAGATATATCAGAGAGTAACATAATTCCTGGTAACTGGGGGAGAATAATACCTTATCTATATATACTGTAGCCCAAAACAGACCTTACATATTTCCAGAATGCGTTAATTTTGGAGCACTTATGAAACACGGGTAAATAAATGTCCATTACCATAGTCGAAAAGAACCTTAACTGAACTCTCCTAACTGGAGTATTATAGAACCTTAAAAAAGTTGTAAATGGCAAGTTTTTGGATGATACTAACATATCACTTCTGATCACCCGCTTAATTATTCCGCTTAATCAATCAGCGCTTCATTGTAAATTAATAACAGTTTAAAAAGGGAGGGGTATAATATGGGGAGAAATATATACTGCATATTGCTAAAGCAAACATACAATATATTTTTTATTGGAGGTATATTTAAATTGATCCATCAGTGGGTAAATGAGCAGAGCTAAATCTCAAGGCACACCAGAATTGGTGACAGAGCATATGAACTATTATATTATCAACAAGGTGTTGGCAATCACATGGAGCATCCTCAATGACAAATTTTTTGCTTAGATAGAAGAAGGAAAGGTCTTGTAATTGATTAGAACGGACTATATTATCCTCTATGGGTTTCCAGTGGAGGTGTGTACCTGGACAAAAACATAGCCTGTCATGGTCTTCATCCCTCCTCTAGAGGGCGGTCTGACCTTTTTGTATTTCAGTTTCATTATTACGTGCACCTGTCTCCTATTTTCCTGTCACTACTTAAGTTTGGCTTCTCTGGGCTTCAGGGCTCAGTTTTGGAAGATGGAAGCCACAAGGCCTGCCTATCCCCTGGGCTTGAGGGTAGCCCAAGGACAAGTCTTATTCCCCAGCGCCCTGACCATCTGGGTCCGGGGCTCGGAGTACACGGCTCTGTTATGATTTTAACTTCCTTGTTCCTGATTCCTCGCCCCCATTCCTGTCTGTTTGGATGGATCTCCCGGCAATGGACTTTGGATTGCTTTCTGGTTTCCCCTTCAAGATTGTTTTGGACATGTTTGCCTGCGCCATGCCCCCCGAGCACCGGAACACGCCCCCTTGTCTGTTATCCCGTCCTGATCCTGCTGTGTTTCCCTGTGTTCCTTCTCCAGTCTCTTCTGGATTTTACTGTTTGCATAAGGTCCTAAATACGCACTACACGGGAGTCTGAACCGTCTCCCGTTACACTAACAGTCTTAAGTTGAAATTCCAAATATTTATGTTTGAAGTTTGGCAAAAACAAGTCTCTCTGTTGTTGTGGGGCACTGAAGAGTACATCAAATTCTGGAGTACTTACCCCTACAAGCAAATTAAGAACATTGTGAGTTAATATTTAAGATGAATTTGGGACAAAGTAATAGCAGTAGCTTAGCAAACAGGAAGTCAACCCACAGCAAAGCATTAATTTTTAACCACTATTGTCCTACTGTGCAAGTTGATAATCAAAGCTAGCTGCATCTTGGTCAGCTTTGGAAGTTTCCCTTTTTAATCTTAGCAACTGGGTTATAGATTTTCATATCTGAGAATGTGAAGGTGTCAGCAGAGGTAAAAACAGAATACACTGAAGCAAAGGCTCCTACCTTATAAGGTTACTTCAAAGACATGTAGATTGACTTAGCCCAGTTAGCCATGTAACAGGAAAAAGAACCTATAATTTAAAAGATGTGTAATATGCCAGAAAGAGAGCTAAAGTATAAAGTTTGGAAAACAGCAATATTTTGACAATACACAGAATTTAGATTTCTGAGTCTCAGTAGGTATATACTGTACAGTAACTTAATGCTTTGCCAAGTAGCTTGTGCTCTAACGAATGCAGTGAAATGCTTATACTGTATGCTTGTGCAAAAAGTAAGGAGCTGAGAGGAAAATCTTTTCCTGTGCCCCCTGTCAAAGGAAATGCTGAAGAAATCATCATGTCTGGTAAGACACAAGCCTACTCCACTAGATTCATCCACCAAAGGAAATTACAGCTTTACTCACTTTTCACGTACTGTATTTAATATAAAATTTCCATTACAGAATAATTTTACTGTGGGACCCATGAGAGGATTTTGAGACTTAATGAACTGGGAAACTGGGGAGGAACAGGAATCCAGATGTTGAGTCAAAAACATTGCATAATTCTAGAATCTAGATGGCTTACCTTCACTCAGAAAACAAGATATCAATGCCATTCTCTGGTATCTATGAAATGATCCAATGTACAGTGAATGATTGATCGATTGTAATGTCAATATGTATATATATATAATATCTAGATAATAATATATTATATTATTCAGTATTGTACTATATTATAATCTACCTTATTATAAGCAATGTCTTGATTAAATATTTCGAAAAATGGAAGTAATTGTTTTTGGTTTTGAACAGGATGAATATCCTTCCCCAGTAATAATTCATAATGAGTCCATTAAGGAAGTTACAGCCTACAGTATAAAATCTGGTAATATGAATCAATGTTAAAACATATTGACTTTATTTGTACTAAGGTACACAGCAAATTTACATTCTTCACAGGTTACTGTTTTTTGTTTTAGTCAGATTTTGCCTTTGGTTTAATTTCTGTGGTACAAAGTTTTATGCAGTATTAAATAACTATCTGGTACAATGATCTTTCTGTGCAAAAATAAGTCAAGATATGGAGGATCTTAAGGATGTGTTCTAAGATAGTGGGACAGCCACTTGAATAGAGCTTTCAAACTGCTTACATTAAGAATATGTTGAGACTACCTGTTAGTGTCTCCTATGATCCCTCACACATTATGCATGAAGAAAACCCACTGATACCTTCGAACAGATGTTTTAGAATGCCTCAATACAAAATGATCAATTCCTTTATCCCACATTGCACACATGTGCAAAAATTAAAGTATATTGTGTAATAATAGGGGCTTAAGGTGATTGCGTGAGAGTAAACTTACAGGTTTTGATACACTGTGAGGATTTTTATAGAAGTGGTGCATAATATCTATTTATGGTTGACATCTTTTTATAGTGTCATATTTATTTTTAATCTAAGGTTAATATGTATTGTCTGTATGTTTTTTATAAGTCTCTGTGAGTATAAAACATAGCTGCTTGGATGCAAAACAAATTTCTGAGAAATCAGACAATATTATTTTATCGTATCAAAATAGAATTGGGCCAATTTGTTGTGAAATCACAATCAAAACATATGGATGCAAGCCACCCAAAGCTGGAGCTTGGCCCTTATTCATTGATTGCACTGCACCTTTAAGATCTTGTTGTGTGAGCAGTGCAGGTAGTTCACTGTCACTGTTAAATGGATAAATGTTTAATTTTAAGATGCTCAAGAATCAATCTATAATGTTGATATCTGCCTTTGTTCCAGATGCATACAACAAATATTAACACTGATACATCATGACAAACACATCCCATTGAATCCTTAGGCATCCATAGATAGCATTAGAATTCTGAAACAGAATTATGGAGTATCTCTTATTTCTTTTGGTGGTTGCCACAGCTCTGTCCTTACAGATTGTTATGAGTTACCCCAATTGAAATAAAACTCTATTTGGGAGGAGGTCAAAACCTAATCCTACCCCTATCACACTTAATACAAACTCGCTTGCTCATTTTCTTTTTGCATCCGTGCCTCTGCCCCATCTTTGCCCTTGCAACTATTACTTGGCTAATCCCTTATGTGAGAGGATTCCAATAGCCCCATCTTTATTGATGGGATGTTGTTCTCCTCAGTCAAGAACATTGGCACAATAAAGCTCTCTCGATTCACACCTTCTCCATCTTAATTAGAGTTTGACCAAACAACTGAATTATACATTGGCAATTGTATGTTTTTGCTTTACGTTAAATACAAGTTGTAGGCATTTTAAGTTGTTTGACAGGGGGAGAAAGGTTGATGAATTAACCTCCTATATAAATTGAGTTGCTGTCAGCATGAGAGACCAGTCCACTTATTAATTTTCAGAGGAAGTACTATATGGTAAGATAATTTCTTTTGATTTGCCAAAGTACTTCAGCTTTGACCGAGTAGCAGCCCACCAGAGACATCAAAAATGTTTCAGGGAAATGCTAAATTAGTCCAATCTTCCCTTTTGAGTTTTCACTCTTCAGTTATAGTGTAAGCCTGGCAATAATAACATTTTCTTTACTTCCATATCTGAAAGCTGCTTCACGGAAAGATACTTCACCTTGATAGAGTTATAAAGTATTCTAATAGTAAAGAAATTGCTATTGCACCAGGCATGCTTTGACAAGCTCTGTGAAGCATTATTCCTCACCTTGAATGCCTAGATGAAAAATAATGGAAGCCCTAATTGTACAGTACACGTACTGGTGAAAGTTAAATACAGTTAAGCTGTAGCTATCATATCTCACTGAGTTTTCATTACAAGGTTACTAACCTGTTAAACAACTTGTTAATGCGAAACAATGGTTAAGTACAAAATCAGGATAGTGTCTCTATAGCCCCACTTTCTACCCGTTCTGGAATCTCTGTTTAATTATTTGTTTCCTCATTCCACAACTTGAACGATTCCCCACCAGTTTCATCATCAGATTTTGTAACCTTTTCTTTATATTTTTTTCAACCACTGAACACTTTCACATAGAAAACACAGGCAAAGCTTATCAATGAAATACATAGTTTAATTTCTTTGTAAATAACAGCACAGTACATTTCATGGTAAAAGACACCATTTGAAAATGTGTAACATCCATGTTTATTTAATAACATTTAGGTGTTTTAAGACATGGTCAGCAATGTAACTTTACAAATGTCAGTGTACAAACTCTAAAAAGATGGGTCAAAAGTAAACTTGATGCAAGTTCAAGGTAATGAAAAATATATATAGTACAATTTATAACACAAATCATACTTTGGTTCAAAAACAGAAATATGTTTTTTTTTCCAGTGTAGTAATGGTGTGCAAAATACATACACAAAATAATTACATTACCAAATGGCAGCTTCACATATAATAAGCCAGTGAAATACTTCATAAAAGAAAAGGAACTGCATCACTTTTTAAATAAAGTTTATACAGGAAGTTTCTCAAAATAAATTTGTTCTATCATACCAAAACCCTAAAAAATAATATGAAATTAGTATTTTGTGTGCAACATTGAACATAACTTGCTCAAAAACGTAATCAGTATGTTAAGTATTCAGCAGTGATAATATGTTCAAGACAATTTTATTGTTCAGAATATACACTGAATTAAAAAGACATTATCATTTTCAAGCCACATCATGCACAGAATGTCACAAAGGGAATACATTAATGTTCAGTCTCAATTATGAGCATTATGAGACTTATTTTTTTGAATTCTCAAAGTTCAATACATTTACATTTCTGCTGTAGCAAATATAATTTGAAAAACTCCCACTTAAAATTAGCATCTTGTTCTACGTAAATCCATTAGGAAAACGTTCCTTTAGATTAAAACCAACAAATGATCATTGATGAATTTATTTTGTAAATAAATAAGGCATGGATGGATCTTGAGAAATGTAAACCAAACAGATTATTGACTTCCAGTCCCTGTATACTGAAGAGGTCCTAGTAATATTTGCCTTTGGGATGTCCCAAATTGAAAATCTGAGTATGCACACAACATTTAGAATGTTGTGTGCATACTCAGGTTTTAACATCATTGCTTGAACAAGAGCAACATACTTCAGTGTGGAGTCCTACAAATATTTGAAAAGAGGATACCCATTCAGGGCCATCCCCTAGAAAAGAAGTGTGCATTTAACTCTCAAACTTTAATGCGTGAAACAACCTCTAACTGGAGACATCTTGTGATTTATGCCTTGGGGTAACTCATTTTTCTTCTAAGGTTAAAGCAGCTATTCATTTCAATCCTATACTATGCAAGGCTTCATCAGGCCTTTTAGTCAAATGCCTACTTTGACCTGAGTTTTACATTATTTATAACAGTTTATGAGATTTAGATGAAATAGTGTAGAAGTGCTTTGTCTCCAAATGTTCCTGCACATCTCAAAGTAGACGGTTCTGAGTGAATTTCACCTTGAGTTTCAGCTGCTGTGACCTTTTTCTCTCAGCTCTTTTTTGCTCTCCAAAATGAGCTATGATACACAGGCTAGATCTAATTCATGAAGACATATAGTATATTGTATTTGTCCCAGTAAATTACACTAAGACAAAGTAACAAGCAAATATAGAAAAAAGTGCTACATTTTTTTCCTTCTGTGTAAATACTGTTCCAAAAATGTAAAATGTACCCATGTATTAAAAATCCCTAAGCTTTTTTTTTCTAACTCAGTAGTGTTGTTTCCAAGTTAGTCATTGTCAGTTCTCAATTTTGGTTTACTAACTTCAGTGAAAGACTTAAAACAAAGCTGAAAATAAATAATACAGACAATATAAACAAATATTATTGTATTATTGAATTCAGCATCAGGATTTTATTCAACTCTATGAAAAAACACATGAAAGATCACAATGTCTTCAAGTGGGTGCACAGACCTGAAATTTTACAATGCTGTTATCTGCTATTCTGTTGATGCTAGTATGGGCTTAAAAAAGTATGCTGAATTCATATGCATGACAGAAATCTAAAGAGCTTCCTTGATACAGTTTCCATTTTTTATTCAAAATTATTTTATTTAGTGCAACCTTTGTCAACCCTTATGAAAACAAGCTTTCTCTGTATTGGATCCAATATTTCTGCACACCAGTACTACAGAGGATTAACATAAAAACATACCAAAACCAACAGAAAGACCACTGCATACTATTAGCATACTTCAGATTTTCTTATTTATGAAGTGCAAGTGTCATTCCCCAACATAAATTCTTAATATTTATGCCAGCTGTAGTTTGTTAGTGACATTTGGAAATACCATGTCTGTTTGCCTGAATAAATTGATTTAGTAAAAGTTGTAAATGATAAAAATTAAGGTTTGTATTTTAAAGCAAAACACACCCGACCAACACTTTGTCATGCCTCTAGAAGAAAGGGTATATACTGTATACAAACTTTTCTTAAACACACAGGAAACAAATGGAAATGTCAAATCGTTGTGGAATTCTTCTGTTCTTGATGAACACAACTTTTTACATTACCTGAGGTCTCAATTTAGGAATACAAAATTTTCTATGGAAAGCCACTGAAGAAAGAGAGCTTTCCTGTGATTTGTACAGTATTTGTTTTCTAATTTTCTAAATATGTACTATAGCTAATTATGATATTTTTTTGTAAAACTGCTATTAAAAAAGAACAAGAGACACAAATTAAAAGAAAAATTAACAGTGGTTCAGATAAATATTATCTGGTCTTTAACACTAGGCATGCATTGCTTTCTCTAAAGTAGTTTATTTTTATCTCAAATTGGCTAAAACAAAATCAAATCTGAGGCAAGATTTTCTAGCAATTTTAAGGTACAATTCACCTTGGGCTAATGCAATATTCAAACATAAAAGGAATATCTTTCAAGAGTATTTTTTTATCTGTGTATTTATTATACTGTCTTTATTACCCTTCGTTCTAACAGTGTCTCATTCCATGTTGTACTATACTGTGAGAGATCAATACTGTCATCATATCTGTACACACACAAACATGCCATGAGTTGGAAATGAGATATCTGAAGCTGAAATAATGCCTGTTTTTGAGATACAATTTCTTGACATAAGATTACACTTTTTTTTGTACATACAGGTATATCAATGGGAGCTAATGATCTTTTTTTGTAAAATGGAATAGAATAGAAACAGGTGCTGCATATTCAGAAATGGCAGAAGCCACTACCAAGTACCTTAAATTTACCAAAAATATAGAAAACCAACCACAAATGTAAAAAATGGAAAACAATCACTATCCCATTACATTATGCAGGCACTTTGCCATACAGCAATGTTAAGGTGGCAGTGTAACTGATAACTATACGCCACTTTTCATTCAAATAAAGTTGTGCTTTACATACAGGTAAGCCATTTTTCCCTTCAGTACATTGCATTACAGTGCTGTCCTTTTTCTATACACTTAATTGTAAATTTGTCCCTTTCGCTTATGCTTGAATTTGATTAGTTCCTTTTACTTCCATTGATCCCCTGTCTTTGCGCCCAGCATATTCACCAATAAAAGACCCATCTTCATTGAACTGGCCAGGCTCATCTTCTCCATAGTCAACCAGGCTGTCTCCACTGTCAGCAGCTTTAATGTTCCCATTGAGTGACTGAAGGCTTCCCTTCAGTGGTTTTTCATCATTGTCACTTCAAATGAAAAAAGAGAAAATAGTTTAACTACTGGATTATTATATTTAATTAGTAAGCATATCATACACCGTGATTTATTGTCTATATAATACTATATATATAGGTTAAGTATATTGTAACGCCGTTGCCCGGTGGTAAGGAGGAAGAGCACCTAGGCACTCAAGGTACCGCGAAGCAGGCTGGGAGTTGTAGCCGGGGGAGTCTGAGGGTCACAACGATGACCAGCAGCTGACCCTGCTTATGTAAATAGTATTATAGTAGTTTTAGTGTCCTGAATAGCTTTATAAGTGTATAGCCAGTACTTAACGAGTTAACACCCTATCCATGTGTACATGTTCTGTCGGTCTCCTCATGTGTGTGTATATCCTGTGTTTGGTTTTTGTGTGGTTTCGATAGGAGAATAAAGCAGTCGCTTGGTTTACTATTACGTCTCCACTTGTCCTTTGTCCTGAGGGAACCTGAAAATGCTACAATATGATTTTGAATATTTCTGTCACACAGCTCCTCAAAATGAGCCAGGAGTCAATAATAATGGGGTGGCTAGGCCCCAACAAACTGAAAGGGAAAGCTATAAGAGTATAAAAAATTAACAGAATAAAGGTAGTTCTTGATTTTTCTTGGCAGCACTTCTCTTAGCACAGATGTTACACATTATGTGTACCCAGTTGATTGCCAGGATGAATAGAGTTACTTGGTTGACACACAGACAGCTGCTCGGTTTGTCTCAGTGTTCTTCCAGCAGCAGTTCATCACCTATTGTCTCACATTGTACATTATATTATGTATTTATAGCTTATCTATAAAAAGCTTTTATTGTCTTAGTCTGTATGTTCTGTTTATATTGTATAAAACAAAAGTAAAATCAATAACCCTAAAACAAACTATGGGAGTATTTATACTTAGCAAGTGGAGTGCAAAATTAGAAATTGACCTACTACTAAACTTAAACACCATTGCAGAAGATTTGTTATATTCTAATAACAAATAAATGAGACAACAAATACACTTCAAACTTTGGTGTTAACTTGCCTGGCTAAGGAAATGACAGCTTTTCAAAAAGGATCCCCAAAACACGATGAAGATTTTGAACATTAAGCAAGTCGGTTCAACTCGGTGCAGTGTTTTGGAGAGTGTATGAGGCAGGAGATGGAACACAAGTCAGTGAAAGGTGGCAGCACCAGCCTCAGCAGTGACTACTTTGAGACTGGAGCTCTGTGGTGGGCAGTGGAAGACATTGTGGTGATCTGGAAGAGGAGCGGTCGAAAGAACAATCCGAGGTCAGAAAGCCGTAGGTAAACTAGCCGGTGCTAAAGTACAAATAACCACAGGTGGATCCGTATTCCATAAGGGAGCCGAGAGTCAAAACCAGAATAAGAGCAAAAGACCAAAACCGAAACAAGGAGACGTAGAAGGAGAACAAACCAGGGTCAGGAAGCCAAAAACCAAGTAATGAATTATATAAGACTGGGAGTAGCTCTAGCCAGGAAAACCCTAATACTGAGCACCAGGAAGAATGTGAGGCAGCATTAAATAGGCTGGGGAAAAGGGCTAATTGGGAACTGTGCTGGAATGTGAGGTGGAATGCCAATTCCTCTGGGGTCGTGGCATAACAGTGTCAGCTACTGGAGGTACCCCTGGAACGTCAACGGAAAGAAGGACTGGGGAAAAGGGGAAAGACAAAACAACAAATGTAGGCTGAAGCCAAAGGCACATTGGGCTGTATGACTGACCAGAAAGGGAGCAAAAAATCGGAAGGAAAAAGCAGAGTGATCAGGATTAGGGTAAGAGAGAAGGAAGGAAATGTGGGATGAAGCTACAATGGTTCTGCTTTTAGGAAGTAATAAGATAAAGGTAAGGACTAATGTTGAGTGTGAAACATATACAGTATGTCTCTGATGAGACTGTACTGATGAGTGCTAGAAAACATGCATGCAGAGTTGTGGAGTATTTATGTATAGGCGAGTGAAAGTGTGATGTTAGAAACTGTCATCCCCCTAAATACAGTATCTGTTAAACACCAAAATAAGCAAAATAATCTTAATTTATTGAAAAAAACAACATTTTGACAGATTTCTCATGTAGCAGAAAGGTTTCAAAACATGCACAACTTGTCATCATCAAGTATCTAGTAAAATGTGTCTAAGGACAAGTGTTTCATTTGTGTGTAATGCTAAATTTTGCTAAGAAAAACTAAATTCATAACCCTGTTTCACAGAGATTCTGTTTCACTGAACACTGCACAGTTATTTAGCAGGAGCAAAACATGAAGGAACACATTTTCCTCAACACCTTCTTACTGCTAATTAATCCTTCTTTAATAATAAGTAATGCTTTATTTTTATGTTAAGGTGCAAAGGAGGCAGAGAAAAAACAACACAAACATAATTTTCAAAAGTTGGAGCCTGTGCTTAACATTCAGTAAACAAAACAATTAAAAAATAATCATGTTACTAAACAGCTGAAACACTAAATAAAGAAAAAATACATCTGTAATGCAAAATGTCATTTAAAAGGGCATAAGTTCAGTCAAGATACCTCTTAAGACATGTGACGCATGGATTTTCCACACCATCCACCTTTAATTTAACTTTAATATTTCAACTTCCTTTCAAGTTTCACATGAAACTGATAAACATTGACATTAAGTTTAAAATGAATTTTTATATAACTATACAAATCTTACATCAATAAATGTAATTATTTTCATATGGGAGTTCAATATCTGGTTGAGATTGGGTCCTGGATAGGGGCCCAGCATTTACTGTATAGGAATTATTTGGGGGAACTAGGTTTTATTCATAATAATAATTTGGGTGGAGACATTTGGGTGGAGGTCAAATTCAAAGTTGCACTTCCACTTCAAAACGTCAAAAGCTCACTGGCTGAATACCACATGCCCTCTCCAGAGCTCTGCATACCACTTTGCAGCAGAAGGGTTCCTTTCGCCACAGTTGAGTTGACATTAGAAGCTTGCCACGCCCGGACTGTTACACCAATGCATTAGCATGTTAATGCGATTTCATTGAGGAGCCTAGCTTTCTTAACTAGTAAATACTGTACTTACTGGGGTTTTGATGTTTGGGGGTGTCTTTCGCTGGAAATCTCGCCCCCTTCTACTTTGAAAATACCTGTGAAACCGGTTTAATTCATCACAGCCAGCACTCCCGCAGAGAGGGGGGTTGTATTTGCAGTGCATCGGTATACAGTAGATGGGAAAGCAAGAGCCGACCGCTATGACACCCACGTGTTATGCTCTTCATTAATGTCTAAGCCGGAACACATCATTATATCTCATTTTGTATTTCTTAAAAAAAAATCATTTGTCCAGCCTAACAGTATTGTTGTTATTGTTTTTAACCTGTAAAGCGCTTTGAGGAGCCACCTTTAAAGGCACCATATACAATAAAGTTCATTATTATTACTATTGTTAATTTGCTGGACAGAGAGGTGAACATTATTACACAGAAGACAAAGATAGCGATTTATGTTGCATTTTGCATTGTGCTGCTGTAAAACAGTTTTAAATAATTAAAAGTCTAAACAGTATCAGCTTTATTTATGGGTTTTAAATAAAGGCGATTTAAAAGCGATTTAAATCAATATAAATGTTTATATTGTAACGCATAGGTGACTATTCATTGTTATTAAAATGACTTAAATTTGATCATGTTTTGATATTTAGAAATATATATTTCTTTGGTGCGAGTGAAGTTTTATTTAATCTCTGAGCCATACTGATTCTTATGGTAGCCAATTTCCGCCAGGGAGTTAAAAAAAAACACACTATGGTATTCTCTCCGATGCAGTGCAGTTAAAAACAAATCTCTGATGCTGTTCCTAAATGAATATCGTTTATGACCATCAGACGCTTTATGCTCCTTTTCTTTTTTCCAGTGGATTGAACAGGGAGAGGTATTTCATGATGTACTTTTCACTGATGAAACAACAGTGGCTCTGGAACAGTTTTCAACCATGTCGTTTTATAAAAAGGGGAGATATGTGAACAAGCAAAACCCAAAACAAACATGTATGCTAAAAGTTTAGCCTTTGTCACTAATGTAACCCCTAAATAAAGAAATATAGAAATCCCTACGTTACAGACTGTATATGGCTGGTATTGGTAGTTTAAAGAAATAATACACACCAGTATTCCACTTTCTCCCTAAACATTTTAAGCATCAGAGTCTTACATGTGGTTATTTCGGAAACGTTTGTATGTGCTCCTTCTGACCATGTTACTGTTTACTGTTACTGACCATATTAAGTTTAAGGGTCTGTGGGCACTTTTCCTGTCCATGGGGGGTGGACCGTCTTTCATTAGAAGGTTAGTCTGTTCTACTCTGAGAATATAGAGGGGGTGGAAAGTGCCCGCGGTCATTTAATTAGTCATTAATTAATTAGAATTAAAATTCGCACTGATTCCCTTGCGAAGATATGGGCATAGGAATATTCGTGCGTGGTCAAAAAAATGGCATAAAAACGACAAAGTGAAGGCTGTGAAAACATTCACAATGTACTTTATACATAAAGCAACTGTTCTCACAACTCTAGGAGGTTTCGTGAAAATGCTACAGGCGTGCCAAAATAGTTTTTTTTTTAATTCAAGGTGACTTTACCACGGTTTTCATTTTCAGATTGTGAATCAAAAAAGGCATTTGATTAAACACGCGATTGCGATTTTAATCAATTACTATATTGATTGAAACACACATTCTGTACAGATACAGTACAGTCACATTCTCCTGTCGTCCAGTGGTGTAAAACGAATTAGCAGGTGATTGAGATAACAATGCACCACCCACTGAGTGGAATGTTCTCATTTGATCTCAAGTGTAAAAAGAGGTGATAATTCTTAATAATTTCATTTTGCATTAACTAACCTCTTCAGTTTATTCCGCCAGACAGTACATGAATATAATTATATCGTTATTAATTTGTTTAGATATGCAATTCCATATTATATTCCCTGTTAATCAAATTCTAAAAGTATGCGTTTGTTAGATAACAAGCAAATTCACAGAAAAGGTTAAAAGACTATCACTTTTCACAAAGTATATAATCCTAATATGGTCAGAAGGAGCACGTAAAAACGTTTCCCAAATAACAACATGTAAGACTTTGATGCTTAAAATGTTTAGGGAGAAATGGAATACTGGTGTGTATTTTTTCTTTAAACTACCAAGACCAGCAATATACAGTACAGTTTACATACAGTAATATGTTTATGTTCTTAAATTAATATCGTTTATGAGCATGTGACAGGCATGGTGAATCGGAGATTCTCAAGAATTACTTTGTATGATTGGAAACGAATGTGTGATCAGATCAACTAAATGCTGTGGTGTTACTTTTTGTCAATGATTAAATAAACTCTTTTCGTTTACAAAGACGGTTTGTGGACCAGGGTAATACTTTGAGCTTACAGCTTGTCCAAGGTCATTCATTATTAAAACTATTAGTAATATCTTCGGTAAAGACTTTGATGCATAAAATATTCCTGCATAATTAAAATATTTATGATAAAGGTGGTAGGTTGTGTACTTTTGTCCAACAGAACAATCTTGCTTTTATAAAATATACCACCTTTTTAATGTTTAATGATTAACATGCTGTAATACACTGTTTAAATTTAAAAGTCTAAAGAGTATACAACTTAAATTCTTAATTGAATAAAGATTGTCCCTCAGCAGTGATCAGGATTCGAAACCGACATTTTCTGGTGACAGCTCAAATGCTGTACAGGAGAAGTTAACCTTTATTAGCTCCACCTGGCAGTTTTACAAGGTGATTCCGGATACTATTTACATAATCTAATTTTCATACGGTATGATGCGGTATACTGCAACATGCCCACCGTGTTATACTGCAGCATACCCCACTTGTTTTGAATGGCTGCATCTGTAGTACCTGCTAACTGGTAGCTCTCTTCCTGTTTCCACATTAAACTACTATAGTCTTCCAGTTGATCAGAATCTTCAATGCTCCAATCCAATTCTACTAGTTTCATACCTTCTAACTTGGAGGAGTGTCTGATGTTTGCCCAGCACTGACATATGTAAATGTATAGTATTAAGCACGTTTGTTTAATCATTATTAGAATTTGATTATTAGGATTTGACCCAATCCCAGAATTTGGGATTCTGGAGCTAACTCCATTGTCTCTTTAATAGCTGAGGCACTAAATAAGTGCTTTAACAGCAAATGTTTTGCTCCCATTGATTGTGAAAAATTCAGATCCTAGAGATCAGACAAGCTTCAAGGTAGACCTCCCACTGAAGACCAAAATTTAAATGATATATTGGCCATACCCACTAATGAACCAAGTTTCTGGCTAGGAGAAGGAAATGTAAAAGTGGTGGACCTCAATAGGTACAAAGGAACAAGTAAAGGTTTATTCCAAGCTGAAAAGAGAAGAAAGGAAAACATGACGTTTCGGCTGTGGAGCCTTGTTTGGTGTCTAACCGTTGTGTTTCCTTTCTTTCTTTTCAGCATGGAATAAACCTTTACTTCCTTTGTACCTATTGAGGTCCACATACACACTAATGTTGCCAGATTCATTTTTTCACTTTTAAAAGTGTAGACATAGATTGTTTGGGATGCCTCAAAACGTATCATTATTTTATTAATGTTGAAACCCCAAAGAACACCAATGCATATTTCTTCTAACAGAGCTACGGATGAGCTGGTTCAGCTGCAAAGTTTCTCAGGAACCAAGGAAAACACACACGTAGCATGGAATAAAGCATGGTGGGTACACTGTTACTGCTTGCTGAAGTTTGCTAGGACTGAATGTACTGTATGAGGATTCGTTCGAAGTTGAACGTCCAAAAGAAAAACAGATATCAGCTATATTTGTGGATGGAAACTTTGGGAAGGGAAAAGGTTGAGGGCTGACATTACAACAGTTGGGAACCAAGGGAGGGGAGGACCAATTCCTGTAGCAGCCAAGGACAGTGAAGGCTATGAACAAGGAGACCCAAACCCTGTGCAAACTGACACCCATAGGGTAAACTAAGAGTTAAAGACTGGGGAGGGTCCTACAGGGACAGCAAAAAGAAGGATTGGAGAAAGGGAAAAGGTTAAACAATTAATACAAGCCGGGACCATAAACAGGGGGAGAGGGCCAGCCGAACTAGCAGAAAAAAGAGAGAAGGGTAAAGCGTGACAAAGCTGCAATGGATGTTTAGAGTTCCAGGGAGGGCTGATGACATTAATGGAACTGAAAGAAAAGAAAATAGCAGATACCATGGCTGGAGCACAGCCGGTTGTTGTACATGGAGAATTTGAGACTAAACAGCTGTTTATTCAAGAAAGTGACTCTAGTTCTGGGTTGGAAGAGGAGATCACAATAATGTTAAGTTCTTAGTAATGCAGAGTGTGAGAGATGTCACTATAAGACCAAAATGTCCAGTGCTACAAAAGATCAGTGCAGAGCTGTATGTAGGGCAGTGGTGGTATGGTGGAGAGCGGTGGTGTGATATTAGAAAACCTCCTCCTTAACCTCTGCTAAATAACACCATTAGCTGCAAGTCTTCTGTCCTGTAGTTATTTGTTTGCCTTTTATTTTGCATAGTTACAAAGCTGGGGAAAAACAAAGGATAATAACTGAAATGTTGTTACTATTTTGCCTTCTAAAGAAAAACTTGTTGAGTTTAGTTGTGTTTTGTAGCTTAGTTAAGGAAAACAGAAAGCCTGCTCACATTCCTAAAAATCCATATGAGAAAATTATTCAGGAGAACCTTTCAGAAGCTATCTGGTATCCATATACCAAACTTGGTTGTCAATTCTATTTGTTACCAAAACACTTTCCAGCAAACGAGTAACACCTTTTGAGTTATGTAAGAATGTATTGAAATATTTGGAATTGAGCTGAGAAAATGTGGTTTACCAGCTGTGATAAAACAGTAATGCTGTGCTTTGCATTCACAGCTGTGCTCTTTGTTCCATGTTGCTGTGTAAATAGCTCACAGAGTTAGATAAAAACAGATATTACTGCCCCAGAGGTTCACTGTTTACAATCGTACAGATGCCATATCTGCTGTGATTTAGGCAGCCATAATTTTGGAAATAATTTTAAAAATGCTTTTTTTAACTTGCATGTTTTTTTTTCCCCAATGACTTTAACTACCACTATCCACCGATTGCACAGCACAAAACAGACACATTCTAAAAACTGATATTTAAACAACAACTTTCTATACCTGGGTATCAGTTGTTGTTTACCACCTACATTCAGCAGCGCCTCAGCTGAAAATGTGTCTTGATCAATGATGCCTGTGAGGTTCCTTATAAAATTCATGCATATAAGGTTTGCTTTCAAAATAAAAGAAATAATAAAACAGTATTATGCAAAGAAAATGAAACACTTGTCAAAGTCTAGAAAAATGGCACATAAAAGGGTAAAATGTATGTAATTCTTACCTGTATTCACAGAAAGTATCATCATTCATAACCTGGGATTCGATGTCTGGATGTAAGTCTTCTTTTTCTTTGACTGTAAATTAAACACACATGCATGCATAATTCATACATAGAGTTGTGATAGATAAATGTATATAGCTTATTTTCCAAAAAATTGTATTACTAGAGAAAAATGATGACAAAATCAAGTGCACGAACATGAAACAGAAATGCAATGTACTTCACAAACTGCACAATAAAGCAAACCTGTTTTTTATACATTTTGCTCAAAAACAGGAATAATTAAAATAACTACTTTTTATTATTTGGTGAATTATCCACCTTACTTTGAAGAACATTTTCACAAGAAACCTAATCACACTGAGATGCAATTTTGTTTTTCAAAATTAACAATATAGCCACTAGAATGCTCACCAGAATCATCCATTATTTAAATCTCTTTTTATCAGTTCTGTCTTATTTTATTACATGATTATATTAAAGACTTGAATGACATAATACCAGTGTCAACAATACAAAAGAGTCAAAATAAGTGTTGATAATGTTTTAAGATTACTTCAAGGTCATGCAAAAATAATGAAAGATCTAGCTGCATATTAAACACAAATATCTTGTTTTTACCTTACATTTTAATACCTTGTGAAGAATATGGCAGATATAACAACAAAGGCAGAGAATGTAGAAAATAACTCAATTTAATTTTCATGTTAAGTAATTATCAGCCAAAAAATAGTGTTGAAACCATTTCTCCCAAAATAATTAATGTGAAATGAACACGAGTTCTACTCTTGCTCATTTCAAAGCCGTTGGCCACTATTTCAGATGTGCTACAATGACATAAGCTCAAAAATGTTAATAATGGTATTCTTCTTTTTGTAAAAGAAACCGTTCAAACTTACCTGAATATTTTCCTCCTTTATTTCTTTTCACAAAACATGCGATTAACATTATTAGAGTTAGAAGGGCTACCGCGCACATCAGCCCAATGAACCATCCTTGTGTAGAAATCCCTTCATAAATGCCTGCAAAACCTGTAGAATATAAAATTCTACAATTATTCCTCCAGCATTATTTTTAAGACACTTATTAAAGTGTGATCAAATATGCAAAATGATCAGATTCTGGTAACCATAACTTTCGTTGTGACATTTAAGAACTGATGTAAACTCATTAAAATGCCTCCATAATATGAGGCAAAGCTTTTAAACCTACAGAGCATTAAACCAGCATTTAATAGCAAGTGGATAAATTAAAATGGAGCTCCTTTCGCCTGTAAAAATTTATAGCTGACCATATTGTTATTGAGTTAAGTAAATCAAGAATTTTTTTTATGACATTGTTGGTTTTAACGTAAAGATTTCATGTTGCCTTTGAATTAACTAGCATTGCAAAAAAACTGCCTATTTCTAATATAGTCAAAATTCAAATATGCCAACATTTGTGATACAAAGATATAATATCATAATTAACACAATAGGAATGCCATGGAAAAAGAAAAGGGAACTACTGTAAGACAAGTGAAAGATATATAAAAAAAGATATATAAAAAGTCACTTTATAAACAGTGTAACAGCATTTTACATTATATTTTACATTTTACAACATGATTTTAGCACAAGCATTATCTTAATGTTATATTGATTGTATTTATTTCTACACACATATTAACATACATTGAATGAGCCATAAAAGTATGTATTGCTTTGCACTTAAGCATGAGATTTAAAATAAATATATTTTCTTTAGTTTGTATTCATTAGGAACCCAGTGATAATAAAAAAAAACAAGCAATGATAGTTCATTCATTTTCATAATGATATAATTAGTAACTGTTTTTTTATGAATCACATACAGTATATATGTACACTGTCTAGATATTCATGAAATCCAGTTGAAACTTTTCAGCAGCTTTACTTCTCACCTTTCCCTCTGGTCTCGATAACATCTTCAAAAATACTAGCATTATCAACCCAGTTCTTAGTCAAAAGGCGGACTGTGTATTCAGATCCAGGCTCAAGCCCCTCAATGATGTGGAAATTTTTTGAAGCATTAACTGCTTCTGAAATCTTCCAGTTACCTTTACCTATGAAAGGTGCATAATTCATTCAGTCATTATGCATAGATCACATTTCTGGGTCCCCCCACTAAGGAACAAAATGGACAAATGACACTTTGCTATTTGAAACAACATCCTTAATGTATCAATCAATCTATTTTAAAACAGAAGTGCCAGTAACCTGGTCTTTTAGGTGAAGTTAAATGTGTTTATTAAAACATCACCTGCTGAAAATCTCAAGATTGAAATTTGGGCATATTAAACTCAAATGCTTTTTTTCATGTTTTATACGTGTTAAGAATTTTCCTCTTATTACCTAAACAGTTTTATTACCGACCTTTTATTACATGAACAGTGTCATGTAAAATGTTTATTGAAAAAATTAATAATGCCTGATTTTAAGCTACATACTGTACTGTAGTACTGTTTTCAACGTGCTACAGTACATACTGTACTACAGTACATGATTGTTAGTGCCTGAGAGGCGATGCCATTCTTTGGCTACCATAAAAGGCAAACCTTTAAAACTGAAACTGTCTCTGTACCTAACATTCTAAAATACTTTCCAGGTATGCACAGTCATTTTTCAGTGTAAAACAGCTACTAGCAATCATGTTACAGTTGTTTCAGGTTGTACAATTAATCTACTGTAGCTGCATAAATATGCTTCTTCAAAATGACTGATAAAGTAAAAAACAAGCACCAGTATGTTAAAAATAACACACTGGGTAACATTTTAATGGCTATAGTCTCAAATCAGCAAAGTGCATTTTAAAAACCTAAACAAAATACGGTAAGTTTTTTAATTCATAAATACAAATTAAATATTTAAAGTGAAAGAAATATTAGAATATTAAATAGAAGTCACTAAATACTGTATATATTTTATATATTTACTCCTACAGTATTGGGGACATGCCATGTTGTCAGTTTGCATATGTTGTTTTCTCAGGTTAGTACAATTTGATATATCTGCATCTGGATTTACAGCAACAGATTTGTGTTATTTTTCATATATTTGACCTTTTACTTATAAAATGTAAAGTTTTCTTTTTTACAGGTATTCAAAATTTATATAAAAACTACAAAACATGGGAGTGTTGCTGCTTTACAAAGAAACATAAAATCCAATACTTTTCATTATTACCAGGAAGAATAGCTTACGATTATTAATATATGCAACATAAAACTCTGAGTCCTTCTGTTCGTTTCCAGAAATCCAGCTGATTTTGGCATAGGTATCATTAACAGAAGAGCTAATATTGAATAAGGCAGGAACTAATGAAGAGGCAAAGAAAGAAGAAGCAGAGAGTGTTAGTGCAGCATTGTTAACGGTAAATAAACACTGTTAAATCCTAAAATATTAAAATAAGAAGAAATGCACAGCAGGAACCACAGTCACAAAGAATTCCATTACAGTGATTTGATAGTTTTGCTCTGGCTAATATATATGTGAATTAGCTCCAGATTTCAACATTTTCTGAAACAATCGCTTTAGTTTACGCTCAATGGGAGAACAAAAATCAATAGTGTGCCAACCTTTCATTTGTGTGCAATTGCATTCACTGTAGGTGACACTTTCTTCACTTTAATAATGATAAATCGTGAAATAAACAGTGCAATCTCTATTTTATGTTTAAATGTGCTATCCCTAAAAATGTTTAGTCTTTATTATCCTCGGTCTTAAAGATGTCTAATGTTCTTGGGTTGCATTTTACAAACAATAGAATTAAACAATGGATAGAGAACTGAAAACACTTTGAAGTCACAGGCAACTGGCATGTCAAGGGAGCCACTGTTGAGTGTCAAGGTGACAATAACCTTGTTGACTTAAATCAGTATGGTCCTGACACTTACTGTAGTTTTAAGAACAAAAGGAATGTTACAAAGATGATGAAGGCATTTGGCCCATTTAGATTGTATGGTTGCTGTTTTCTAAGCGATGCAAGGATCTCACCCAGCCTTATTGAAAAAGGCTAGATTGTCAGCTTCAGCAACATGACTAGGTAGTTTGTTCCAGATTCCCACAACCCTTTTACAAAAAGGTGACTTCTATCCTCAGTTCTAAATTAATGTCCCTCTAGTTTATACAGTATGTGTATCCTCTGGTTCATTCAATTGTATACCACCCTTGAGACGTCCTGGTCATATTCAGCTATTGACACAGCACAAATTCAAAACGGAAGTCTCCAGACTGTAGGTTACAAATGAAAAGTTTATACTGTAGGTGTAGCCTACAGATCTCTCATACATGCTGTATGATACTACCTTGTGACTAATAAAGAAATTCGGTGATAAATGCACTACATTACAGCTCATTCATCATATCTCTTGGGTATACCATGCAACTGACAGCTCTCGCAAGTACACAAGTTATTACATTAAGTACATTTAATTAACTAAACGTGTATAAGAAATTGTAGAATGGAAACATTTCAAATTAGCATCCAGAGGAAATGTATTTGTATAGATTGCCTTATTACAAAAACTAGTTTCCTGTGTCAGTTAAAAACAGCTTTACTATCCTTTTGTGCTTTTCTTAGTTGTCTGGCTCCCTGAGGTAACAATGTCACATGTGGTACAGTGAGTGAAGTCTCACAGTCACAGCCCATGCCCTGAGTGAGGTACAAGCAGTGAAATGCAGCCTGACCCTCTTGGCACAGCCTACACTTGGAGTGAAGGACTTGACTGGATGAGTCAGAAAGCAGCACTGTACCTTATTATATTTTCTTAAACTTTGTTCCCATATTGAGCGCAGGCTTAAACGGTTGTTTCAGAACTCCTTCCCAAACACTGGCATGCAGTCTAATCAACCATTAAAAAACTAGTTAGAAATAGTTCAACGCAGCTGATTTCTACTGCTTTCTTAGTTTAGTTTATTTCACCACTGCCAAGTATACTGGATAAACATATAGTATAAACATAATGACTGTATTTCTTATAGTTCTTGTACAATAAGACAAAGAACTTTAACATTTTCAAGAATACCCTTAAAGTTAATTTATAAACATAAGTATTCATTCAGAACAACTATATGAAAAAAGTCTGCCAAGCCAAAAAGAATGCAAATATAATGCTTGAAACAGTGTTCAAAGAATTTTTAAAATGCCAAACCATAATGGTTAAAATTGTGTATCAAATGATGGTGAGCTGCAAGACATATTGAACTTCTTATTTAGCCAAATATAAATGTATGATAACTTTAATGTGGGTGCCTAAAAGCATCAGCATCCATAGATGTCTAACATTTATGGATATAAATCATTTGAATATTAGCAATATAAATGTATACATCTAATGACCAATGCAGTATAAAACATATAAAAACATTTCTGTGTAATTGACACAAACACCCCTCTGTCAATACTACAACTACTGCAGAAAGACAAAAGGAAATACATCAGAATCAGAATCAGTTAATGCATGTACTGTATTTACAAATGACAAGCTTGTGGTGCTGTAACATTCGTAATTAAACTCATCATAGGTTTCAATTGGGAGTTAGAAAGTACACAAAACTATGATACAGGACCAAAACTAAAAATATCCATCACAGCAAGTGTTTATCATCTTCCAGCACTCACTGATATTAAATCCTGCTGGAAGCAGCTGCTGGCACAGCAGGTTGCACTATCAAGAAGCGACATCATGAAAGATGTTAGTGTCTAGTGTGAGAAATCTGACTAATAGGAGAATTGAAACTACTAAAATATTCCAATGCACAGCTTTCAGCAGCCCACATTTAAATGTGGTGTAGTCTGAACAGGATGGGATTTCCACAGAGCACGTTCTTCAATGTCACTTTATACCACTTGAAAATATAATGTACAGATTAAAAACTGGCCTTTTATCTAAATGGCAAATGGAGTCTTGGATTATTTCTTTGCTGGTATTTACTTTTTTGACACAACCTTGTGAGTTTGGATAAGTAAAATCTAACAACAGTGCAGTTCTTAACACAAACCACATTTATAGTATGTGGTAAAGAGATTCAACCCATCATAAAGATATTAAATGTACTGTATATTTGCTCAGTTCATTTCAGACATTTCAGATGCATGTGATCCATTATTTATAAAACAATACAGTTTAAAATTACTTAATAAATGTTCTTTTACATGCATTGACACGGGAATGTACTATTTACTATGCATAGAATCATGATAATTATTATGTTTATTACATAAGCTAAAAATCTGGGATCATACACACATTTACTGTATGTGTGTGCTCAATCATTTGTCAAAAATGATTAAGCAATTTGACAGAGAAACTGGTGGAAGTGCTGCATAACTGTAATAGGTAAGTAGAATTTTGGAATGTATTTTATACCTATGGAAGAAAGGGTGACATTGGCAACAGGGGAAAGAGCAGTGCTTGGACTAGAAAGAGTGGTGGGCTGCCCTGAAAAAAAGAAAGATATATGTTGAGCATCATACACAGATGAATGACTTGACAACAGAAATGGCAAAAAGTCAGAACCAATGGAAATCCATTCCTAATTCAATTGGTTAGTGTTACCAGCATCATTAACAACCACACAATGTATCTACAGTATCTAATAAGCATGGATAAACACACAACTTAGTGTATTCTAGAGAAAAAAAAATCAGCAAGGTACATTCAATTTGAATACAAAATATTTAAGGTTAGGTACATAAATACAAGTTTTAGAAAGTTTCTTATTTGCACAGAAGATTTATACATAATACTGTATGTATTTCAAGAAAAGTTACAATACATTCCCAGTATAGTACAGGGGAAAAATACAGGTACATTATACAATTTTTTATAGTTGTTTCAGTTTTTTTCTTTTCCCTACAAGAGTTAGAATCTTATCACTGATGGCTTATATTCTATTATGTCTCTTTGTGTTATTACACTAAAATTAATACCGGATTTGAAAAAGAGGACATGTGTTCTAGCCAAGCATACACAATGTCAAATAACTTAATTTCCTGTATGGGCATTTGGCACAATTACATTTGAGCAATTATGAGACTAAAGCAAAGTCAGTAAGTATTTTTGAATATTTTAACTTTTTCAAATGCACAGTATGTTCAAGGGCTGTCCTCACCGAAAATGAATTTACAGGGTGAACATCGAGATTTGTTGTGAGATTAAAATTAAATTAGATGTATGACCATGCATTTCAATATACTGAATAAAATATCTTGAGCTCTTACTGTATGTGACATGTAGCAAATGACATATTATTATTACAATTAATGTCTCTAATATGTGAAAACTTATAGTAGCTTAGTCACATAGGACACATTTTACTTTTATGAGATGTAACCTCACTTTTCCTAGATGTAACCTACTGTAACTCAGCAACACAACTTCCAATGACAAAGCATAATTTAAATAGTGTCTCAGACCTTTTAAAATCACAATGGTTTAAGTGGAGATTAAATAAGAGTACCTGTTACCTGCATACAGGCAGTACAGGAGGTCTAGACTGCTGTGTTCTGGAAGAAACCTCATAATTGTATTCCCAATTTAAAATAAAAACACATAAATATGTGTTAAAAGGTGAAACTGTGTAGCTGCTATTTTAATTTTCCCACATAGAAAACATCTTTTTGCCAGCAAGCTCCCATACTTCATGTGTTATTTTGTGTTGTACTATGTTTAAGAAAACAAAAATATACAGTATAACCACAAATGTTTAAGGCAGAAATACTGACTATTAATATTTATTATCAAACATGTTTAAGAGAAACAACAGACACTGTCACTATATAATTCAAGGGCATTTATCAAATGCTATTGGGATTTGCTACACAGTTCTGAAATAGACTGTATGTTTGTATTAAAATATATTCTCTTGCAGAATACATAAAAAATAAATAGCTTTATAATGTAAGAAGCAAAAAAACAACAATGTAAATAAATGAAAAGGCAAAATTCTCAAAACATTTAAGATTTCATTAAATATGGGTTGGATCTCAAAAATTAAAATGGTAACAGTCCTAAGTAAGATACAGTATGCTTTCTTTTGAAGAAAATGTACATGCATTTTTCCCTGCAGTTCCGTCCAGTTTTCTAGTGATTATGTGATTTCTGCTGTCAAAGCAGAACACATCAGAGCATTTGCTAATCATCCCAGTGGAATATGACAGTCCACTCATCAGAGATGCACTTAAAGTCAGCAGTTTTTTTTTAAATTTGGGGCAACCACTTGAATAAGGATTATTTGAAATCCCTTTAAATCATATTATAAAGTCAAAGAAACCTTTGACATTATAATTAAATCCAATGAAAGCATGGTCAACCTGGAACAACTATTAACAGCGACATACCAAGTTGAACACACATGTGAATACATGATCAGAAACTACTGCTTATATACTATACTGCACTACCTATCATTTGTAAAATTAATTCACAATGAAGATTCTTAATAATTGATTGTCTTAACGTGTAAGAAAGCAGTTATTACTGTTTTACTGATATTAGTAATAAGTAGACCTGGATTAGTGTTAATTACGATCTGTAAAGCCAGTATCCTTTTTTAATTTGATAAGACATCTCTGACGAAAGCAGAACTGTACCAGAGGCCTGTATTCCAGAAAAACACAAAAGTTGCCTAGAAATCTGGGATGTTATCTACTGTTATGTTATTCCTAGACTACATTTAATGGATATATTCTATTTTAATTATACCACCAGGCATATTTCATAACTCAAACATTAATAATTTAGAGATCCAATGTAATAGTCCCATTTCTGTTTCTGAATGAATAGCAGTATTCGTTCAAATTTAGAACACACTTTTTCATCATAAATTAAAGGTGCATCTTAAATTGGAGGACATCCTAAATTTGAATGAATACAGTATTTTTAATGGACTTTATGGTGCCAGTAGTAGGACTTCGAAATATATGCATATAAAAATATAATTGTACAACCACATCAGATTCATTCTCATAACCTTTGGGGCTTAGATTTTTGCTTTGTCTGATGCTTATGTACACAGTATATCTAACCCTGGATAATGTCTGTGGATATAATTAAAACAGAAATTAAAAAAAAGGTTAAAAAGGTTGTAGCTGTTTTATACTTTAATTGTAAAGAATCTGAAAACTACATACTGAAGATCACATCAGCTGCCACCTCCGTAGGTGAAGTAACATCTTTTGAAAGAAAAGAGTGAAGAATGATATACTGTATTCTCAAGCATATACTGTAGGCTAATAGCACTGCGATGATTTTCACAAGAAAGAATAACAGTCATTTTTAATGTCATGCACTGTTTTCTGAATTAAACTAAAGAAATACTAGAACAGTATGTTTGAATACATGGAGGATGTAAAAACCTAAACAGAATTCCTTATAAATGCTATATTATATTTATTTTTCCTTGTGCAAAGCATTGTATTACTGGGCAGGTTTTCACTTCTTTCACAACATGCTTGCTGGCAGATCAATAATATTACAGTACTGCACAACACGTAAAACACGTAAAACATCCCTTGAGATCTTTTACAAATATGATTTTTTTATTAAAAAATGAATACAAGTTTTGTATTCATTTTTATCTGCCTTTAAAGAAAAGACTGCATTCAGTCAAGATGCTAAGATATTGCCATTATTGTAATTTAAGGAAGAGCTACTTAAGTAAAAAAATAAATGTGTAAAACATTATAAACAAGAGAAACCATATTTAAAGTTGTGTCATTTATAACAAAAAATGACATCTCCTATTTGAAAAAAAAGACCAAAAGAAGGATGAACAAAAGAAAAATAACAGGGTGTTGTAGAGGGAGAGAGCCTGTATACGTTATGGCACAGAATTATAAGTATTTTAAAATAACACTGTATTGTGTTCTAGATTCCAAGTACTTTGGAATTTTGTTTTTGCTTTCAAATCCATGAATGTGTACTTTCATTAAAAGATAAAGGAACCACAAACACACTCCCTTTATGAGATGTCTATGAATAAAGAGGTACAGTGATGATAATCTGAACAGCTTGGCAGAGTTTAAATCCCTGACCCCATACACATGCACACACCACTGACCCTACTCTCTCCCCTCTCTTTCACATTCATTCATCACTTACGTGTTTCCATGAAGGTTACTGTTTCCTCAGTGACTGCTTTGCCACACCCTGCTCTGGTACAGGCACTCAGGTAGAACTTGTACTTGCTGTGGGTCTGCAGGTCCTGGACCACCCACTTTGATGTGGTCGGACTGGTGATGTTGACTATGTACAGGTTGCCAAGATCATCTGTGTCATTGACTGAAGCCCAAAACAAGAATAAAAAAGTTTGATCTGGTTAGGCTTTCTTTCCTTAATTTCTAAATTCATATTGCATTAATATATTAAAAAACCAATAGTAACATGAGATGGTAAAACCAAAGTGCTCCTTTATGCCTGAGGATCAAACGATTATGAGGTTTAAAGGGAACAATTGGTTTGCGTGAAGGCTGATATTGTTTGTATTTAAGCTACAGTAGCTCCATTTTTCAGGGTTTCTGGTTTGAATTACAGTGTACAGTATGTACATAAAGTAATTAGAAAATAATTACTTTCTTTCAGTGAATAGTATTTTTACAGAAATTATAATCAAACTAAACAAATTTCTAAAATGGTGTTGTAGTTAAATGCATACCATTTTTGTTGCAAAGATACAAATGCACAAAAAAGCTTTAAAATGCAACAAATGCAATTGATTCTAAATATATATATATATTATTTTTGAAGTCTCTCAGTATATCTATTATGCAATGTTAAAACTCAGAACTAAAACCAACTAAAATATTAAAATCAAATTCACCTTAACTTCAAAGTAAACTTCATTTTACACCTCCTTACAGTGTCGTGACACTAACTCAATCAGTCTAAAGAGATGAAGCTCACAGTATACATTATCGTGCAGTGATATGAGATTTCACCTTCCATGTTCATCTAATGATATTTTCAGCTGTTCAATTTAGTCTTTTACCACCTGTGTGTCTGCATTAAATTCCATTGGCACTTAGATTACAATACAGACAGGTGTACACATTTTACAAAGGACTCCTTTTCATTAGTTCAAGCATCCATCCATCTATTTTCTAACCACTTTTTCCAATACAAGGTCACAGGGGAGCCAAAGCCCATCCTGGCAAGCAGTGGGCGAGCACAAAGCAGTATTCTCCCAGGAAGTCCATTGGAAGGTACACATAGACACAGACATGTACAAAATCACACCAAGGCCAATTTTTGGGAAGCCAATTAACCCATCAATATAGTACAATGTTTTAAGACAGTGAGAAGAAATCAGAGGACCTGGAGGAAACCCATGCAAACACAGGGAGAACATACAAATACAAGCAGGGTCCCAGAGCTGTGAGGCAGCAATGATACTGTGCTATCATGCCGCCACTAGTTCAAATACGTCTTTAGAAAGCACATGGTGCTGTGATGCACAATATCTTATTTAATTAAATACATTTAAGGAGTTCTTTGTTATGTTTTGGGAATTTTCTATCATATTGTATGTTTTATAACATACTGTATACTGTTGTTCTTTTTTATGAAACCAAAACATAAAAAGCAAACTCTATGATTAAGAGAATTTACAAGCAGTTCCTAAAACACTAATTTGCCTTATTTCCAACTGCAGCTCTTGTCTAGTGGTACTTTACTGTATTGTGAGATAGAAAAGAAACAGTTGCAAGTAATTTGAATGTAAATGCTGAAGAGCTCACTTTACATTATCACCAACAAGAGTGCTGATTATATACAAATGGGTCCCATATTATTTGTTACTGGTGTAAAGCAAAATACGTTGTAATTCCCAATGTAACTGTCTATGAATTTGAAACATATGCCTCTCCTTCAGAAATGTTGGTGTCCTGTCAGTGGTCAGCAAAAAGGGAAATCAGTGGAGCTGCATGTTTTGACCTGGCATCATTAGTGAAGTGCTATAGAAACAAGCCCTACATCTTGTTTGATGTGACTGATACTGTCTCAGGAGGCAGAAGGCTCCACTCACTGTCTCACTCTATCATTGAAAGTCTGTCCTAGAGGCAGAGATTTCCGCACTGGGAAAACCAGGCACAGCCCTCCGCAGCTCCCTGCTTATGTAGCTCTTATTTTGATCAGAATAAAAAATTGACAAGCAGAGGCCAGAAGGCAAACCTCCAACTCTTTCAGCTCGAGATGTCACTTCCTCCCTGGTAGCTTCTTCCTTCAAAAGTTTTCAGAGGAAATCAATATGTTTCAAGCCAATATAAAACAGGCTTGGAAGCTTAAAAGGAAATAACAGAACAAAACTGATTCCATTCATCATAGTCTTAGTCATCATAGTATGTTTCATGTATTGTTTCAGTATTATGTTTAAGAAGTTATGACTCTGTGTACATCCATTTTTAAGTGATGATAAAAAGTATATTGCTTATTTATGTACCCCGTAAGCCTCCTGTACTAAAACAAAAAATTTTCATGGCATGCTTAAACAAAATGTTCTTTCCCTACAGATGTTCATTGTCTCTGAAAATGAATTATTTAAATTAAAGAGATGAACTAGTTATCTGTTTATTATAATTATATTATAATAAAAATGATAAAGAAGTAAGTGGTGGTGCATAAAAGGTGCCACACATCACCCAGTTTGGTGGTGCACTTCACAGAATGATTTTTATCATTACTTGAAACATGAAAGAAAATATAACAAAATAGTAATATCATGTAATGGTAAAGTCTAAGCAATGGTTGGAATTCTTAATTGCGAAAGGGTAAATCAATACTAGCATAATGCATCAATCAAATTAAGTTTTAGTTAAAATTAAATAAAAACAATTATTACTAGCATCCAGTAGTATCATTCTTAAGAATAACAGCCAGCATTTAGTTGTCACTTGTAATTATTGCAAATAGATATTGAATGCAGAAACCGGTTTTGTTTTCATTAAGTTACAAAACCACAAGTATCTGGTAAAAATACTTCTGAATCATTTTTCATGAATCAGTGCTGAGGTTTGAGATTACAGAAGCGCATTGCTGCATCAAAGAAAAAAAATCACGAGTTATCAAGTAAGAAAATCTTGCAGTTATGAGATAACAACAACCATTTGAGTGTATGAACAACCTGTTATATTGTGCAATGACAGCACCTAGAAGCTACCGATAACTCAGTTAGAAATGTGGGTTTAGCATTCTGAAACATTTCGACGCTGCAGAATGTGCACAGACTTACTTTCCACTGGGGTTTATTCAAAGTGAAATGTTACAATTTCTACCTAATGTGAACATCATTTTAACAATGAAGACACTCACATATATCTTTAAACAAGAATGATTGTCCCGTGTAATCGATTCCACTGCTTAAAACTGAAAGTCATCTATTGATAATGTGGGTATTTATGACAATTGTGCTATCACATGATAATCACGTAATGTACGCAAGAATCTCCAAATTACAACATAATCTGCTGTCCCAGAATAACGAGATAATCTGCAACAGGTATCTCATAATTACGAGACAATCTGCTATCTTGAAATACAAGATCATTTTCTCATAATGACTATCTAACTCGTTATTTTTTTTTCTTGATGACAACAATGCGCTTCCATATGAAATAACAATGACAGTTTTAAATATTGAAAACATATCTGTTATAAGGATTGTGCTCCTTGCTAGTAATAGTCAGGAAAAAAGATAGAGACTGAGCTCTGAATGACTGAGATTAGTTTTGTTTATTTTTTACATACTTATCTGATACTGCAAAAGATATCCTGTGAGGATTCCATTTGGTTCCAATGGTGGGGCCCATACAAGAGTTATTGAATTCGTCTGAGGGCTTCCACGAAATATTTGGATTTTTTCAGGAACTGGAAAATAATTAAAACAAAAAATTTCTAATAAGTTAGGAACAAATATTTCCTGTAAAACCTTAATAAGAGAACTATTTTTCCATCACACTGCCACTCTCATGATGTGAAGCAATAGAGAGATTGAGGTACTGAGAAATTCTACAAGTTTCTCATGGTGAACCATGAGTTTTATTTATGTGGCTGGGCACAGATGACATATCTGGGCAATTGACTGGATTTCAGGCCAATGTGTACATAAATAAAAAAGTGGGAATGCATTTAGAGTGAAGGGAGGTCAAGGTGAGAAAGGGAAATGTAAAAGTCCTTTAAAGAAGAACACAGAAAGAATCCCTAGAGAATCAAGCAGTAAAGGCTTGTGTGGCTTGAGCTCCATGGAGGAGACACTTCTGGGTTCAGATTGGAACATACCATTAGATGATTGTGACTGGGATTCACAAAGCAGTGAAGAACAATTTGGTGTTTCATTGTTCTCCCAAATTCTGCAGGCTTGTAGTGTTGGTTTTTAATCTAAAGATACTGTGGACCATGTATGGAATTATGAATGACTTGGAAAGTTGGAGTTTCACCTTCATTTTTCTTTTGTATAGCATAGCAGGTTAAACCATTACCAATGTGTGTTTCCAAACACAGAAGGTATAAAACAGAAAACAATTCTGATTCTATTTTTAAAAAGAAAAAACATATGAGTAAAGAGGTTTTGTCCCCGGAAAGGAAAATATATAACATAGACACCGGGGCTGCTGAAGTAACAAGATATACATCAAGCCTCATTCATTTAATGATGTTTCAAAACTTATTTTTTGTTTTCTTTTATGACTGCCACAAGAACACAGATTGTGAAGTGTTCTATCCTTTTTTTGAACTGTTTAGAGAGAGCAGTCAATTTATGTACAATTTATGTATTTATGTATGTATGTTTATGCATTGCCATTCCTTTAGCACCACCATTCTTACCTCCCTCTGGAGTTGTGAATGTGGCAGGGAGGCTGCCTGGACCACTGCCCCGTCCATTGAAGGCCGTGACAATTAGAATGTACTCAGAGAAAGGCTTCAGGCCTGGGACCATTCCATGGTGTCTCTCCCCAGGAAATGTTAACATGTGTTTCTCCCCGTGGCTTTTCTTAGATTCTAACAAGCCCCTCATCCTCCACCAGCTAACCTGAAACGAAGAAAGCAAAAAATATACAATTAGAATAAAAAGAACATTTAAATCAAAACATGCAGAATAAAGATCATGTGGAAACATTCAAGGTTAATGTACATGATCTGCACCTGAACTCAGCCTATTCTACCCTTCTTGGAAGACTTAAGAAACCCAGACTTGGGAATGTAACTATTCTAATGAAAGGCGTTTGATTAAGCAGTCATGGTATTGTATTAAGTATGCAGAGCTCATGTAAAATACATTTGTAACTTTACAGTCTGTTACCTTCCCTTACACTCTAAAATTTAAATCCAATAAATATGTAAGTGCACTACCCTGCTAGACAATACAGATATGTCTTATATGATTATTACTATGATTGTTATTACTGGTGATTGTTAAGGGCTCTCCCATGCCTTCAAATTTTCTTATCTAACCTAACAGGATTCCAAGAACCAAAAATAAGAATTTATTTGATATACTGTACCTGCAGCACCCATCATTATATTGCCCCTAGCTACAGATACATTATATTGCAGCTCAGGAGTGGCCCACCATCACCCCATTTATTTTTTTATAGTACATTGAATCACACCACTGAATATTGTTCTCTGTGATAGAAATTGAACAATTGCCAGATTCATTTGTTGGAGCTCAAAGTAAAGACAAGAGGCTGAGTGATGACTGTATGTGTACAAAATATCAACAAAGTTGTGCCTAAAGAAGAGAAGCTTGCAGCTATTGATCAAGCAAAAAATGATGCTGAACAAGTTGATGTTGCTTGCAGTTTAAAATTTGGCAGATCATGGGGGGATGGATAAAAGATGAAAAGAATAGCTTCATAAAGAGGACAGCAAAGAAGACCAAAACAAACATCTCTATTACACCGTTATTACATTAACAACACTGAACTACTAAAACACTATGTCAACACTCATTGTTATGATAACATAGTATGTACTGCTGTTACAGATTGTAATTTTTCTCACATAATAGGTGCTGCCTTTACAGATTTTTGCTGTATTTTTGTTATATATAGTATTGTTGTTACAGCAGACTGTACTTTTTGTAATATAGTGTGGTAGGTAGTTTTCTTACTACTGATGCAGTACACCATTATTTTGCCCTTACTTCTGTAACACATTATTGTGTTCTTTAAATTAATTATCTTTAAAGCAGCATGGTATATTTAAATGCTTATCACATTTGCAAAAAACAAACTAGAGCATATATACAGTACATTTTCTAATACTTTTCTTTTACTAGAGATATGTGGGTTCTTGTAATAATATATTGGACTTACAATACATTGCATCTTGAAACCATGATAGAAAAAATAGGATTTTTACTTTTACTGTACTGTGTCTGTATCATTTGTATTAATCTTGTATAAAAGGTTTATAGTGGGCACTCACACAAGGAAGTAATTTCTTTAAATGATTTTGTTATTAATGTTTGTACTATAGTTTTAATAATTGTTATAATTGTTTCTAAAATAGAATTTCAAATGGCTAATCATCTTCTTTTCTTTTTCAATTTAAGGAAAACAGGAAAAGCAAAAAAAGCTTAATTATTTTGTGACCTACGTGTAAATGTTTTTATAATGGCAGACACTCTACAATTCTTAAAAATATATATATAATCATAGCCCCAAAAAGTTGCTGGACAGCATTCTTTACCTTATACCCTCCAAGGTGTCCATTAATCTTGTCCTTTGGAACTTTTGACCAGCTGACTTTGGCTAAAGTACTGTTAAGAACTTTTACTTCCACATTGTCAGGGGCAGCTGACGGAACTGAAAACAATCATAATCAAAAGTTATTATACTGTAGATTAATATTACTGATACCTTCATAGAGCAACTGGGTTTGCATGGCATTTTTTCATATTCTGCTTAATACTAAATTTTTTGTACAGTATTTTAATAATAAGCTCACTTAACTATGCATGCATGAAGACAGCTAAACAATCTGAGACTGTGTAATATTACATATTATTGAAGAATTTAGCTCCTTCTATATTTTCTTCGAATTTCAGATAGAACAGAACAGTCTTCTAATATTTTCATCATAGATGTCTTGCACAAATATAACTTGAAACAAGTTAAAAATCATCTCTGTCATCAGCTGACACAAAACTAAAAGCTTTCATTACCCTCAATACTATGTTACAGTATTTTCTACACTGTGGATGCTAATAATGTCTATAAACTGCCAGACACATTAAAATATCCTAACATAGGACAGCCTAGCACAAGGTTGAGGACAAAGCTGAGATGACTACATCTCACAAATACACCTCTTGGGAATATCCTGAAGTCAACTCCAAAAGAAAACCGAAGAAAAGGATATACAGTATAACTTTAAAGTAGTTACCTAATGCAGTGTGTTTGTTCTGTTTGAAATTATGGACATACTTGTTCAAGTAGCTCATCTACAGTATGTCACACATTGCATTTTGAGACAACATTGTCTGGTACCAAATAAAGCAGAATAATCTACACAAGCAGAGTACTGTAGATTAAATTGCTGACCTTCCTTCACAGGTAGTTTAAATGCAACTCACACTTTTTGTATAAGATGTTATCATTTAAGCAGGTGAATGTGAAAGGGAGATTAAATGTAAGGAACATGGGTTGATCAATAGTGTTTGATATTTTTGTTTTTATTCTTTTCTGTAAAACAAAACAACTCCCAATTCACTTTTTTAACTCTCAGGAAAACTGCATGTAATAGCTGTAGTTCAGTACTTATTATAGCCCCAAGAAATTGCACAATATGATATTTTGGTCAAAATGTTTGTTTTTTTTCAGTCCCTCACTGTGAGCTATTGACACGTTAAAGCCTGCCCTCTAGGGGCCGAAGTTGCTTTCTATAGTTTTACAAAAAAGCAGAGAGCACTTACAGTCTTCTCCAGAATAACCAGTTACCACTTGGGGTGCTGGACCCCAGCCGTAATGATTCTTTGCTTGAATTTTTATTTCATATGCTACAAATGTTGGGGTGTTTTTGACAACAAAGGAATGCCTTTTAATGAAGCGATCTGTCCAGTCTTCCTCACTCCCCTGTTGCCTGTAGCTCACTTTATACTCAAGCCCAGGGCCATTTTGTTCAATGGGTTTCAGAGGCTAGGAGCAAAACATAAAACAACAAAAGGATTATTGCTTTTTCCAATGAAATTTTCAGCATCCATCCCCACTACCTACAGTAATAGCACAAGTGGAGAACTTTAAAGGTAGACTACATTGTTCAGGCTTACTGGAATTTATACAGGAGACTGGGGTTGACACCCCTACTTTCCCAAACAGTGCCACAGGATCTTGGTCTAATATCCCATCTGAAAGACAGCACCTCCTAGAACACAATGTCACTGGTGAGCACTTTGGGGGACAGCCTTGAGAACTCAAAATTTGAGAACTGCCAGAGGGAGGAGTGCTACCTTCTGGTCCACCAATACCTTATTCCAAGATTAATTTGTTACAGCAATCCATTCTCTCCTGCCTCCCTCTAAAATGTGCTGAAAAATGTTTTTTTTAGCTCACACATAAAATCTGATAAAATACTGACAGTTTTTCACAGGCAAAAAACTCTCTTGGAAATGCTTTGGTTTATTTTTAAAACATTTAAAACATAAAACATGTATTTCTTCCAGAAAAGAAATTGACTGGTTGTGAACAATAAGCATATAAACAAATGTATTTTTGTTCTGATACAAACCAGGGTGCAGATTTTGCTCTACATTTTGGATATGATGTACGTGAGGTACAGTATGTGCAGTGCCAATTATTTCCAAGATTTTTCAAGCAGTAATGCACAATTGGCTAAGCATATCTGAGGCTGAGTGCAATTTATTTGTCCTGAAAGTCTTCAGTTTTTGGTGCAGTAGCAATGCCTAGGACCTGCTGGGCACTTGCAAGCTTGCAGTGATATATGAAAGATGTGCTCCTCATCTGACTGTTGCTCTCGATGCAATAAGGCACTATGCATAGAGCCTCAAATAAGTTGTCTTACAATATTTAGATCAGGTTTTATGAACTCTATACTGAAAAAAACATATAACAGGAGCTTTAAATACCACTTACAGGGGAACTGCAATGCTCTTTTCAGATTTCAGGGTTAGAAAGAATCAGCATTGATGATAGCATTTCAAACCGCAATAAAAGTTAAATGTATACAGTAACTTGTAAAATCTCCAATTTACACCACAAAATAAATGAAATTTCAAGTTATGTGCAGTGCCATGATTTTGCGATTCAGGGGTGAGTTTCCCGAAAGCATTGTAGCACTAAGAACATCGTAAACTCAATCTTAAGATCTATCGTAAATTTACAAGCGTTTCCCAAAATCCATCATAACTAAAGTAGCATGTTAAATCCTTCGTAATCTACGTGCTCCCCGACCCACTCGTTACTTTAGCGACAGAGATCGCCAGACAGACAACATTAAATTCACATCATGACAATTCTCTGGAAATTTAGAATACTAAGATTTCATATTAAGGATTTTTATATTTTGTTGTGCCATGTAAGAGGAAATTTGGAAAAAGTTCATTTATTTATACAGTAATAAATTTATTAGTCACCCTGGGTAAATTTCATATTCATAAGTCAAATGGTCCAATAATACTCCCTCCTTTAGTACTTTTGAGGTGGAGTTAAAATTTTATTTACATTCCATAAAGAACATAAAAAATGCTAAAGCAAGGAAAACATTTGATATATGTAAACACATAACTTGGTTACATAAATATTTACCCTCATTACTGCTGGCAGTTGTTTTTTTTTGTTCTGTTTATGTTTTCTTTCTTTTATCTGTATTTTCTCCTCTACTTGTATTTTTATAGGAGAGGCAAGAGCACATGCCCAGAGAACCCCAATCCGTTACAATACATTCAATTAAAAAAACAAAAAAAATTAAGTTTTATACTTGACTAGATTATATGATTTTCATGATGAAATGCAGTAATACACTATTTAAGTTAAATCATTGGTCCTAATATATATTTATAAAGTAATGCCACACTGGGCACTTAAGCCATGTGCATGCAAGGTGGGCTGAGAACAGGGTCTGGGGGTGGGACTACGGGACTGTATAGAGTGGGACGGAGGCTGGGAGACAGTCTCTTCCCTTCGTGTTAGTGTAGGTGCAGAGCTGTAACCCCTGTCCCTGTGTGTGTACCTTTCCTAGTTCCTGGTTATTAAATGTGTTGTTCAACCCCATTCTCTGAGTCCCACACCTGCTCCATTCCATACTGAAACCCGCAGTCAATACAATATTTAAAGTTCGAATACCGTTTTATGTTCTGTCATGATTGTTGATGGTAAAGCTTGAGACTTACTCGTTTTCAAATGTGATTATAGGTCCTGTATTTGTTGAGTGACACATGCCAAGCTTAGTAGTTAATTTTTCCAGATGTCAAGTTAATAAGACCAGTTAAAATGAAGTTCCAATACATCCAATAACAACAGTATTTTCTCATGAAACACTTTGATTCTTAATGGCAGCGTGCCAAAAAATATTGCTTTAAATCAAAGACGTGTAGGACGCATACACTGTCCACACAGTCAATCTTGGTTTTCTTTTACGGCATGTCAGTAATTTTTTTTATTTTCTCTTAGAAACAATGTGTCCCATTTTGTGCCTGTCTATATGCTTTCGCTTACAATAAATGGTTGTTAAATTATGATGTCATGTTGACTTCCCACTGAAGGACCAAAACTGACACCATATAATGAAAGTATTGTCAATTGATTGTTTTTCAATCAACTTGTGATGCTTTTTGCTAAGCGACTTCAGGGGCAGGGTTAACAAAGAAGTACTTTATACTTGCTTGTAAAATGACCGATGTTACAACCCCAAGTGTCTAGGGGTAAAGGGGTGTAAATTTTGGATAATTCTTTTGGAAGCAGGTGGGGTTTGGTGAGGGACTAGGAAGCGTGATAACAAGGGTAAGGAACTAGAGTGGTGCCAAATAAAAGAAAATAACAAACAAAATGGAGCTGGCTAGGACAGTGAGGGAAAGCTAATCTGACTACAAAAGAAAACCCGAAACACATGGTCTTCGGCGTCTTCAACACCCTAGCTAACCTGCACTGACTACCCAAAACCATACAAGACAAATGGCACTCACCCGTACTAAACTAGTGTACTAATGCAAAATCAACTAAGTGAGTAAGTGTACCCAACAACCTAAACTAACCTTATATACAAAAGTTCACACAAAAACACAAGTGAACCAGGAATACAAATAAGGGAAAACAAGAGTAATCAACAGGAGCAGGGTACAAAAGAACACAAAAGTTGAACATGTAACACGGCAAAGGTAATGGCAAAACAAGGATGAACACACAAACAAAAGTACAAAGAAACTAACAGAAAACCAACAAAACAACAAAGCCGAAGCTATACGAAAATACACACACACACAAAGCAAAACAAACCAACAAATGAAGCCGAAGCAATAACCAGAAGCGAAGCGAAAACCAAACGGGACCGAAGTCAAACGAAAGGCCTCTCCTTGATGAAAATCTCCATGTTAAGGTATATGCTGAATAAGATGTGTTTTGATTGGCTGACAGCTAATTGATGATGACGTCATACTGAAAGTGTGGTGTAATGGTGGGCCAACGGGGAAGGGAGAACAATCAAGGGTCAGCAGTGTGGACATAACAGAAAAAACACACACAGAACACACACTGGGACGTAACAACCGATTAAGAGGGGTTTTGGGAAACGCATGAAAAAGTAGCATGTACGTTACATACGTACATCGTAAAGTTGCTAGTTAGTCTCAAAGATAAATAGTTTTCGGGAAACTCATCCCAGAATGGGTCAACAAAACATCTGGTGATGTGTGCAGCTCTATGACATTGGAAACAAGCAGGCTTTTGAATACAGTACATCTCTTTAAATCCAACAGAAATATTGCTTTCGATTTTAATATGGTTTTGCCGACAAATACTACTTACTTGTTAACTGTGCGTGCAGATAATATTGGAATATTTCTGAAGTGAAATGGCTGCTGCACCACATGTTATTATTCAGTTGTACATCACAGTACATTAGTCATTACGGAGACTAGTGAGGAGGTAGGGCCGAATGATGTTGCAGTTCATGGGAACTTGAATGTGAGTTTGCAGTAACATGGCAACTCATAGTACTTTCACAAAGTTCACGTTTTTGCGCTTAGTTTGAACTCTGTACATTTTTTCTGTAACGCCAATTTTTGTTACTGAGATCTAATAACCGGTCTGATAAACTGGGACTGCAGTTCCCCTTTAATTATGTCCACACATCCTCATTCTCCCAGTGCAATACATTGATTAAACGTACTGTGAAGCCATGTGGACAAGCCACTGATAATTGCAAAATAAGTAGACACAACCCAGTATATTGCATTTGTGTAGAAAAAAAACTAAGACAATAAGGATTTCTACTTTCTTCTAATGACACACCACAATTTTATATAGAGTGCATGTAACATTCAATAGAAAAATAATACATGCCTCTTTACCAAAGAGAGATAGGATAAGATTTTATTTACTGTAAGAGGAGTGAGCTGTATTTTAAAACAAGCAATTATTTCAAGCTCAGGATCTTTCTTATTTATTTATTTTTTATTAGTGACACTAACAAGCTATAACTCTCCAGGGATGTGAGCTGAAAGCTGTGCTAGTACAGCCTGGCTTGAAGATATTAGAATGAACTGCAGCAAAGTGATATTCTACTACAGCATTGAAAGCATTCTATGAATCAAAAGAAGAAAGGCACAGCAAAAGATCATTTGGCATGCTTCACACTGGGATATCAGTGGAAAACATAATAAAATACAATTATGGTCCACAAAAATTGGCCATTAACAATGACAGACTGGACAAATCCAGTAGGTTCTTTAATATCACTCTGGGTTGAGAAATAAAGAAAAAAGGGTTCTCTTTGAAGTAAGACCAGACTGAATACATGAATAAATCACCTTCATATCACTTTCCATTTATCTTTTTAAAGCACTACAATGAAGTGTTAAGTAGAATTCAGTTACTTTACATCAATTTTTAAACACTCTGTATTCAAACCTGACACAAAGGAGTAAGAAACTTCTGCAGAGTACAAATTTCAAAATAAAGCTCCCATCTTCTGTTGAAGCACCTAACATTATAAAATATAACACAATTACAGAAAGATTATTTCTAGATTATTAAAAAGAAACATTTCTGTATTCACTATAGAAATATCACTTACCACTATAGTTGTTAATAGATGTATTGTGATAAGACATACTTTTTGTAGTAGGAAGAAAATGTACTTAGTAAAAAATGACCCAATTGTGTTTTCTTACCTCCCAATTAATATCTAATTCATTAGGCAAATGGCCTTCAATTTTGATATTTTCTGGGTTCTTATCAGGAGCTAAAAAGGAAACAAAATATGAAATTTGTGTTTCACCATAGCAGCAAATGCATGACTAGAAAATTGCATTGCCCATATAATGCAAGTAGAGTATGCCATTCAATTTTTTTTCAAAGCTCCCAGGAAATAAACTATTGTTATTCCTGTTTATTGTTATCTCAAACACAATCTGCCACACTGAACCACACAATAAGATGACAAAGTTAGTAAAAGGCCAGATACTATACACAAAAAGTTGCATGTTGTGAACACATACAGTGTAGGTAGTGATATACTGTACACATTCTTAGAAAAGTATAAATGTTATAACTTTTTATGCAGTACGGTATTTAAACGTTATAATGTTAGAACAAGCACGTTAAAACCATAACCCACTGTAAGTCACCAAGTTAAAGACTTTGATGCATAAAATATTTATGAAGAAGGTGGATTACTGTTGTGTACTTTTTATATTGAGCCATCACCTACCATCTACTGTGTGTACATTAGGTATGTATTACGCTATTCTACTGTTTTTATTTTCAGCTTCCAAAATTTACCTTTAGATTTTCTGTATGTGGATGTAAACCTAAAAGAAGCACATCATGTTCACAAGCTATAGTTTAATAATGAACCATTTTTATATATCCAACTGAATAATCTTGGTTTCATAAAATATTCTGACTTTTTAATTAGTTTAATGTTTAACATTCAGTCAGTTTAAAATGAATAAAAGTCTAAACAGTTGAAGAGATCCAAAGGGTTAATAATTTTGTGCTTTGAGAAAAGAACAACAGGCCTGTTCTCATAATTATCCTTATCCTTGGTGAGTAGCTGGTTGATAGCTGCAATCGCACATGACTCTCTTTTATCAGGTAATAGACATTCCATTTTGAAACTAAATGTTCTCTTGGTATGCAAGCAATTGAAACTACCTAAGAAAATATCTTATGTTTTTCTGTTGGAATATCTGCTATTCTTTTGGTTTCCTCTTATACAGTATGACTAAATTGGTGTGATTCTCATTGTATAAAAAGGGAAACAATGCTGTATTCAATTTGAGCTCTATTCAGAACTGGATTTTGCACTGTGCTCCTGTATGCATACATAAAGGTCTGTTTTCCTGCTCACTTCAAGAACCTGGTCATTCAGTGAGTTCTACACAGTATACAACTTAAGTTCTATAATTGAAAAATTATAGAACAGCATTGTCCCTCAGCATTGGCCAGGATTTGAAACCAGGCATTTTCTGGCGATAGCCCAAATGCTCCACATACCACATTAAGCTTTCACTGCTCCACTTGGCGGTTTTACACAGTAGTGCAGCCCCACAACTGAGTATTTCTAAAAAGCTGCAGTAGCCCGCAGCCCCTGAACTACAAACTACTGCAGTATACTGTATGTACTGTATTTCCTCTAAGCAATTATCAAGAGGGTATACAAATTGAATTGCAGTAGAAAAAGGTACGAAAGGAAAAAATATATAAATATTTAATCATTTGGAAATTAAATGTTGATTCAAAAGCATGCTAATGATGCTGAGGAACACAAACCTGCTGGAGGAGTTTTGTATCTCTCTGTTGGTTCACTTGGTTGGCCTCTTCCAACTTCATTAACCGCTAACACACGGAACTGGTAGTCTAGATGGCCATGCAGTTTTAAAAGCGCTGAAGCATGATTCCCAGGAACTCTTACCAATTCCTTCCACTTCCCAGGCTCCCATCGGGTTTCTTCATATTCAACAATAAACTCTATTTAAAGAATTACATATTAAGATTAAGTCCTGCACAGCACAACTTCCCTTTGGGCCTTCTAATTCTTTCCAGCTGTGACACAGAATGAAATTTGACCCTTCCTAAAGAGCATGTTATTTCAAAAGGTTCTTGGATCCAATAAAAAATACAGCATGCTTATACAGTATAAGTTCAAAGATTTAAAATGAGTATTAACAGTTTTGTGTGATTGCCTGGATGTAGAAGTACTGTACCTGTTATTGGACTGTTATGGCTATCCCCAGGATCCCACTTTAGTTTTACACTTCTGTTTTTGTGATCACTAAGTGCCAGCTCCACAGGAGGATCAGGAACATCTACAGTTTGTGCAAATACCAAAATATTCCATCTTTATATCAGAGATTTGGTGTGGTAATAACAACAACAACACACTCATAATTTGACTAGCATTCTTCCTTTATAAAAAATATAATTAGTCGTTCTAAAAAAAATGTTGATGTTATTTCTTTGTTGGGACCCCACAGCTTCAGTCATAGTGGATAAGTCAAATAAAAAAGTTTTATTTTTTACTTACCAAGTACAATGAGTTGTGCAGTTGCCTCATCTTGGTCTAAAGGGGTGATTGCTATACAAGTATATACAGCTTCGTCTTCATGGTTTACATTGATTATTTGCAACACCCCACTATCCTCATAATATCTAAACATTAAGAGGACAAGATTATACAATGCCTCTCGCAGTTGAACTAACAAGTTAGAATTTGCTAAACATTTTTATCTTTTTTATATCACAGTTTAAAGTAAATAAAAAACACTGTATATTGGTGCTAATGAATACAAATACTTAAGAAATATTTTCAAAACAACTTTTATAAGACACGTATCTTACCGAGTGCTTTCTGTATTGTTAAAAAATATTTCCTCTTGATCTTTTTTCCAGAGGGTTCGAAAGTTACTTTTGAAAGAGCTGTCATATTCTGCCTGGCAAGTCAGTTGAGCAGTGGTTCCTCTTAGCACCTTTAAATGCTGTGGAGCATCCACTATTTTTGTTGCATCTGTAAAATTATAAATTATAATCATTTTTAATTTTGTCAATCCCCAGCTGTAAAGGATGGTGTTAAATGTTTTAGTAGTTTTTTAACTTTTGTATGTACAGATACTACTTCATTTAGACAGAAAACAAAGTAATATTATTTTACATTTGTTTAATAAAGTGAGCTGATATTGTATAATAATTTGTTTAGCTAATGACTAGACTACTAGGGATGACAGTGTATGCTACAACATACCTTTTACATCTAATAATGTAGTAATTGCTGATTTTCCCTCGTTGTTGGTAGCAAGGCATATGTATTGGCCACTATCTTTTTTTACAACACTATGAATCTCCAACGAGCCATTTTTATGAATAGAAAATCTTTTGTCATCTTGAAGAGAATCAACTGATTCATCCTTTGACCTAAAAAGACATTAAACAACTCTTGTCAAGCATTTGTATTTATTGTATTTAAAAGTATTTGTGTGTTTTATAGTCTGTAAGGGTATATGCTACAAAACATGGAGGAGAAATAACTTTACAAAGAATGCTTTAAAAGACAGAAAATATAACAGGAATAATATTTTAAAAATCCTAAGAAGAACTGTTTGCATGATAAAAAATGACAACAGAAAGCCAAAGTGATTTTTTTTAAAAGAAAGATTCAAAAGCAGCAATAGGCTCAGTATTTCTGGTAGTTTTTTAAGAGAAGCATAAACCTGGAAGCCTAACAGAATTGTCTGTGACTGTGGAAAGGCGGTATTGATTTAGGTCCAACAACTAAGTAAAAGATGTGGCCTAAAGCATGTAACCTAGCTTAGCAGGTCAGCTCTTTCAACACAGCAGTAGTTCATATGTACTACAATCCTAACAACTTAGGTTCAGATCCCCACACAGTGCTCAGACTAGCAGCATCGCTGCATCCAGTGAAGACTACAGAATGTAATCAGAAATAAAGGCAGAAAGGTGCTCATTTCCATAAGATGTAATCAACCAATTTAATGCTATTTTTAAGCAGCCCAATATTTCAGTGGGAATTACTACAAAAGAAGCTGGAGAAAGAAGAATATGCTCTGAAGAAGTGCTGGTGATTAGTATCACTGTCAAATTCAGAGTACATTAGTAATATTATTAAACAGACAGCTGTAAGCAAAGAAATTCTAGGATAAACAACAGGCATTAAGCCACTACATATTACTGGGGCAATCAAGAAGGGGGAGATCTTAATAATCTGACATTGTGAAAAGTTCCTGCTTGTGGCCTCTCAAACACATTGGACTTCTGTTCAATCTTATCACTGATGGGGTTTTGTTCCATGATCATCACTTAACAAAATCACTTTAACTGATTTTTTGTTTCTTTTGAGGGGTTGTGTGTAGTACCCATCTTCATCCATTCAGTAGTATTTAACATAAGCAACTGGTAACTCAATGCTCATTCTTGTTCTACTTCTGTGCCAATGCATTTTACCTCAGCCTTCACTTAATACTGCTGAATATTGCCACCTGTTCATTGCCTCCATCATACATGTTTCACACTATGGTATTCCAAAAAGATGCATATCCAATTGGACTTGATCAAACAATGCTCATGCTCGACCCATCACTGAAGAAATGGAGCATCAGCATTTACGGGTTCTTTCATGAAAATGAAAATTACAGGTTCTGCGTTAAGTTTACAATCTTTTGGAGCATCTCCTGTACAAAACTCAGTTGTTTGTAAACTTGTCAGATCTTGGAAAAAAAACATTGCTTGTCGTAGTGAATTGGCTTGACATTCTGTATACATTTGCTTTGCAACAAGTTCAATGCCTGCAAAATGTACAGTAAATATTATTGAAAACCTAGGCTTGTATTATCAAGCATTTGTTTTATACTGCTATGTATTGTAAGAAGTTGGACTATACTGGAGTTTTTTAGATTTTATGAAGTAAAAAAATCAATTATGTGTTTATTGCATTTTCAGATTAATGGGAATGAAAAGATGTTTATGTTTTATATGCAAGGAAAGTACATTGAAGATCTCCACTGATATAGACGGACCTTAACTGTCACTTACCAAGATATCGCCGAAGTGGGGGAGCTGAATACTTTGCAGTGCATGGTGACACTCTTCCCTACCACAGCCGCATATTCCTGAAAATCCTCAGTTAGTATCATCGGAGGAAGGTCTGACAGGAAAGTTAACACAATACAATAATACATCTGGATTTTATACAGCTATTAGAGTGCATTGAATTAGGACTTATTATGGTCATGTTTTTAGTGGTATTGGGGTATTCAGGAGCAAACCTATGAAATGCTGATACTGTAAATAAATGGGACAAAGGTTATTTACTGTATAGGGAATAATAAAGGTCTGTACAGGACACACAGTGGGCAAACACTGAAAAACATGTGTCTGATGAACAAAATGTTGTTTTTCTCTATGTTCTATGTATTTGAAAGACATAAAACTTCACAAATTAAGAATGAAAGTGTCATGTTTCTTCTTTGAAGCATAATAGTTTAATGGTGGAAACACGTTTGCATTTAAAAGTAATCACATCCAGGTTCCATTGAGACAAAGGGTGCTTTAAACAGAGTATCCTAAAACAGCAGTTTTCCTCAGGCAGTAATATTAACTTAAGGGCACCCTTTGCTACACTTTAAAATTAAGGAATTCCAAGGAATTAAAATAATTAATACTTTTTTTCCAACTAACAAAGAAAACAGATGTTTACTATCCTTTAGCTATTTTATGATCACGTTGGTGTTCCTTTTTTTCTCCATAGCTAATACAATAAGGTTGGACAGAATGGTAAACAGTAGAAGCAGAGGCACTCATTTAAAAAAGTGATAGCAATACTGTACAGAACTTGAACTTGCATTTAGTCATCTGAAAAGTAATTAGGCCTGAAAGTGAAATGCTTTCGAAGTAATTCACTCTTACATCCAAAAGTACATGAATACAATGGTGTACTTACTCATTACCATGATATTAGCATTGGCAAGGATGGTCCCATGTTTGTTTGATGCTTGACATTGATATACTGCACTGTCATTTGGCTTTACATTATGAAGTATGACTGTGTCACCTAAAACTCTTCTGTTGGATGCAGGTACATCTGAAATAATCATTAATGAATTAATAGGAAATTTATAATACACTGAGAAACCACAGTAAAATGATTGCAGGGTCCTAACTGATATTTTGGCTTTAACATATTTTGGTTTGAGGCACTGCATGGTCATATTATCAAGAAGATGGAGCCCCCTACTGGTAAACCAAGAGGTTGCTGCAAAGGCCGCAGAGTAGGTTATGATAGATTGAAGATAACAGTGCTAAACGTGGCACACAGTGGTCTAGAGCCCTGTGTTTATACTCTATACCCAGTGATTGGTAGGAACTTAGGCTTTTCCTCCTCCTAAGCTTTGAACTCCTTTTAATTTAACATCAAGAAACCTGCTTTAAAGGTCTACACTCCAAATGTTAAGGTATTTTGCCGAAGCATTAAATTCTGATAAAATTAACTTTTAAACACTTACAGCTTACATTCTGTCAGAATGTAACCGTGCATTAAAACATACAGTTATCCTTGATTCTTTGTTAAAGGTATTTTTGTTTCAAGATAAATGCAAAATACTGTAGTTCTGAGAGTAGACTTTTCATGTATATTTCATAATGCAAGTCTTACAGATTTTTTTTTTACTTACCATGTAAAGGTAACCCATTTACTGTCCACTTTATACTTGGCTGTGGTTTACCTGTTGCAGAACATCTTATATGGGCTTCAGACCCAATGACTTTTATCTGGCTTTCTGGTTTAAAATCCCATTGAGGTGGTTCTGGGAAGAAAATAATTAAATTCATAGTAATAAATATATTGCTTAATAAGACTTATTTTGTACTATACTGTATGTGTTTTTGGTGACAATTTCAGAACACTATACTAGTATCAATGTATTAAACACAAATAAAGGAAGATAAAATACATGTAATCTGGTTTCCCTGTAATGATATTAAAATTAGGTTAAATATAATCATTTGCGTTTGCAAGTCTTTTCTCATAAATGATCATTTCTAAGTTATTTAGTGGAGTTCAAATCTTTAGTTGGAAGAAGCAAAGGTGTTTAACTGAAAACTGTGACGCACCATTGCAACCATTAACCACTAGATGGCGAGTTTTTCCAAACAAAATGATACATCCCAGGTGATCTACTGTATACTGTACTGTAGGTAGTTTAGAACAAATCACAATTATAATTGTGGGGTACAAGCTCTTTTGTAGAACTGTTTTGCTTATAGCTATGGATTGGATGAAGCAGTCATTCCTTTTCTTCTTAATACACCACAAATTTAAACTGCTTTAATTTGCTGGAAACCAAAATAATATTTAAATTTCATGACTCCTACCTGCAGAATCACTCACCTTCAACTGTAACGTGGAAGTAGTGGTGTACTTCTCCAAGTGAATTCTTAGCTTTGCACATGTATTTACCATCATCCTCTTCCTGCACATTAGGTATTCTTATAAGTTTGCCATGGTTTTCCTTTCTTGCTTGCTCAGGCATGTCGGCTCCAACTCTAACCCACTCATACGAAGGAGTTGGACTAACAGCATCACCAAACAAAAAAGATAAACTCTTTCCAGTTACTGTACAATTGTTAGTGACATGAAACAGTTTAAATGTATAAACCCTCTTTTTATCATTTTTCACCAAAATTATTTTCATAATATTTATTACAGTATATACTTTATTATTACACCATTACTGTACTAAATTGTATCCCATACCGCTTGTGGCAACGAAAGAAAGTTGACAAAGAAGCTGTCAATGGGTTACAGTGTTTGTTTAGACCTGGAGTACAGATAAGGGCGGCAAGTTTAGAAAATGAAGAGGAAGCACATTATAGTCGTTTTATAGGTCAAAAGCACAACTTTAAGAAGAGGGATTTTAGATAGTTTGTTTGGACATAACAAGCTGTATTATGGAAGATTAGAGAACATGTTACTCACAGTCCTTCTGCGATACACTCCAACTGAAGTAAATCTCCTTTCACAAGCTGGATCTCAGAGTGACCACCAGAGGGGGATAGAAGCCTTGGCTTTCTTTCTGAGATTGCGTTTGCTTTAAATAGAGGGGAGTGTTTACAATTAACATACAAGAAAATCTTGATTATTTTAAGTATCAAACAATATTTTAGTATCAAGTACACTGACTAGTAAATCAACTAATAAAGCCTTTTAAAACTTTTTTTTTTAACAGCAACATCTCACTCTACAGTAAGTTAAAAAAATAATCTATACTCTACAGGATTTATAATGTGTAGTTTTGATAAACCTGGTTACAAACTGTAAATATTAATTCCAAATATGAAATCTGTGACTTTATGTACCAGGAGCTGCGACAGTATTTCCAGATTGAGTTTTTGACATGTTTTACGCTGTACCTTTAGCTAAGTGGATTCAATTTCATGTTGGTCAAGCATGCTGCTTTTACTGATTGTGCACCTGCTGACTATGTAACAGGAGTTCAGAATTCCCATTCCATAAATGTGTTGGAACAAGATTAGATTGCTGTTAATAACTTAACTCACCACTAGCATCAGTGATATCACGTGACTCTGTACCATTGACAGATCTAACTGAAATACAAATGTGGAAAAGAAATGACAAACATGAAAAAAAAGCACACGGAAAATAATAATGAATATATGATAATGAATATGAAAATGCAGAACAAAAAATAAAATAACAGTATTATGCTGGTCTAATGGGTGTCACTATGCTTTGGTTTTTAATGCTGCCGTAGAGCCTTGGAATTGATTCTGGCCTGTTGAGTTTATATAATTTCCCCATGTTTATGTGGGTTTTCTTCAAGTGCTCTAGGTTCCTCCCACAGTCCTTACAAAATTATTATCAATACATTGTGTGCCTAGATCTTTATAGCATGAAACTTACTTCTGTTGACAATTAAAGACATTGCTGTTTTTTGTAAAATGGTTCGAATTCTTGGAAAAGAAGCAACACAACAGTAGTCACTTCTACTGTCCTTCTCCAGCGCATTGGAGAAGAAGAGGTCTCCATTTAGCCCCATAGATACCCTCTCATCCTGCTGGATATGCTGCAAACCTGTTGAAAGAGAAAGAAGGAAAGAAAAAAAGAATGTGGAAAGCAAAAAGAAGTCAGTGCAAAATAAAACATAGCTCTCTATAACTTGATAGCATATTATGCTGTATGAATGAATTCAGGTTAAAGCTCATTCCAGTCGAAAAACCCATATAACATATAAAATAATCAGTAGCTACTGATACTATAACTGGTTTAGACCCATAATTACTTTAATGTTCCTTGATCAAGACTTCCCATTGACTAGAGTTTCTGGCAATGACTGGAGTTCTATTGATATATTTGAGAGAGTTTGCAAGGTCCAGTACAATTTGTCTGTACAATCAAGGCAAGTAAGCACCCTCAAAATAATGTATACAATTAGTACGAATAACCACCAATCTATTTCTATCCATTCACTAACTGAGACAAAAGAATGTTCTACAAAAACAAGTTCACAAAACAAGTTCAGCAGGTTAAAACATTTAATTAAAAAAAACATGCCTTTGTCCTGAAACCTGTTAGCAAAATAAAACATTGACCATGTGTAACATCCAACAGAGGTCTGCTTTTTGAAAGTTAAGGCTGTGCATATTTTTCCCACTTTTTAATTCCTGAGCCTTTACAAGAACGAATTTTTTTTTATTGATATGATTCAGCATCGTTATAATTTCTTACCCGGTATCACTGCTTTTTAAGTTTACATTTAATAGGTTCATAAACTCCACAGCTTCAATAGCATTTTGTAAGGATGATTGTGCTGGAAAACTTTTGTGGTTAAGCTTCTGTTGAGCCAGTAATTCAGACACCAGTCAAAAGGTCAGTGAGGCAGCAGCCCCTCCCCTTCTTCTTGGCAATAAAGAGGGTGGGGAAGGGTGTGGGTAAGGACTAGAAACAATATGGGATGGTGAGCCATGTACTTAAACACATGGCTGCAGATTGAGCCTTCTAGGACTTTCCCAACACTATGATTACAACAAAAAAGTTTCTGAGATTCAAAAGTGAAAACAGTTAATATACTAATTGCCAGAGTTAACCAACAACAAGTATAGAGGATGCTCAGAAATTCAGTTGTGCTGATACAATACTCACCAATTGTCATCCAGTATATTTGCAAAGGAGGAATGCCTTTAGGTGGATTGCACTTCAAAATGACTGACTGCCCCTCCTCAACAATAAATGGGTCAATTTTTTCTTTAGGAAATTTTGGAATACCTAAAAAATGCACAAGCAGACAGAGTGCCGTGAAGGGACAATTTAGCTTCTTGTATTATTAACAGTGTAATTAGGTGTAAAATTTAACTTGACTTTATGTCAACATGTTAAACAGTGCATGTAACATTCTCAACTGCTCTTCTTAGCTAAAGCAATTGAGTTTTTTTCATCTGTAATAGGTTTAGAATTTGTGATTGACCATTTTTTTTGTAATATACAGTACAGCTGATTTGGACTAGCCAATTTTGTTTTTCATATCTCAGATCACAGCAATAAACACCAAGACCACAGAATAAGGAAGTGCAGGCAGACTCCTCCAACCCACCCACCTTCAAACCACTCAACGTTTTATAATGACTGGGGAAGATGGATATCTCCGAGCCCAGACTGACTAAACCCACACCAAGATCAGAGGAGCTCAGCCATTTGTGCACAGCAGCTTGGAGAATCCCCGTCACAATTGGCTACTGACATGATCCAGGCTCAAACCCGCAATCACAGAGCCCAGTCTTCGCTTGGGCGAATTCCTTAAACAGCTGAGCCATTCAGGAGACCCCCATATAGATTTTATATTCTATAAAATATATAGTGCGTGTTACATTTAGAAATAAACTAACTTCTCTGATCTGTACTATATGCATACAGGGCTCACTGTATGCATGTAGTCAAGCTTATAGAATTATACTACCACAATGCTTTACCTCTAAGTACTGAATCATATAAAATGACAGCAATCTCAAACTTCTTTGGAACATACTGTATATACAGGATTTGTGGAGCAAGATTACACAATATGCTAAATTCATAGTACTTCTGAATAAAGGAATAAGTGAAAAGAATTAAAAGATAGACATGTTGATAAGATATGACAATTTATGAAAGAAAAACAGAGTAATAAGTATACTGTGAATATTTCTGTGCATGTTTTTAACACCATAAAACTTTAAACTCTTTAAAACTTTAAAGAGTAGGTAGTGTTGTGACAAAAATATACCATCACAAAACATCACCCATTGTTACAACAGTTTACATAATGTGTGTAATTACTGTACGTAATTTCATTGTTCACACATTTAGAGCTAGAATACTTATATTGACATCACAAGTTAATGCTTACTGGGTACAATGAATTCAATCTCTTCCGAAACAGCTGTTCCCAATTTGTTTGATGCATAACAGCGATATTTGCCCTGGAATTCCGTAATGTTTCCATTATTGACAATGACAAATGTTCCTGAATTCTCCTGTGTTATCAGCCTGTTGTCTTGATCAGGAAAGAAATCCAGTCCATCCTTTGTCCATTGAAATCTAAAAGAGAACAATTGTGCCTTGAAATATTGAACAGGATAAAGTCAAATTAAAAAAGAAAAGGTTTTATCATTTAAAAGATTTTTCTTATTTCCCTATAAACTGAAAAAAACCATTCTGTATTATACAGTATGCATATCTAAAGTGATTTTTACAGTATTTTACTAACTGAAATACTTACTCTGGTTCTGGATTGCCTTTTGCTTCACACTTAATAGAAATGCTCTCATCAAATGGGAATGCTATTTGGGAAGTTGGGGACTGCTCTGTGATGGTGGGAAGTTGCTCAACTGGACAAGACAAATAGAACAATAATCACATATTTGCACATATAAGTATGTATTTAAAAAGAAGGAGTGCTCATCAGTGGGTGTCATAATATACTGTACACACAACATTAACTAATTGTCCAGCACAGTGGATTTCAAAAGAGGTATCATCACACATGCAGTTTTCACTGGTCTTATAAAGATCTTGAAAAACAGCTGTAAACACATTGAAGGTTATGTACTGTATATATACATACTTCCAATGAAAGGATTAAAAGGGTAGCCTACAAGCTACCTACACTAGGCTTAAGGTATCCTACAAGCTACAGTACATACTGTACTGTACACTAGGCTACATTCTGCAAGAAGACTACAGAAGAAAGTTACTTAAAAATGTTTACACACAACCTGATAAAACTACATTTCCTGTAATCTAGTACAGTACTGGTTTATTTTTTGTATTAAAATTCCTTGGTGAGAGTGTGTGGTTACCTCAAATAGCTGTCCCAGTGCACTGATTGGACAACACTTTCCAATTCCTGATGAAAGCTCCTTGAGGAGTTCAACACTGTAGCATTAGCAGCAGACACAGCAGGTGCTTGAAATCATATCCACAGAGTGCAAGAGCACTCTATGTGAGAGCCACTCATCTGAATTTGTGCATTTCATCAAAAAAAGAGCCTAAAACATGATTTTCTGTGTTATGGTGCACTTATTTGTCATACATTTTCTTCTTCTGATTTATATCTATGGAAGTGAAGTGTGATGGCTTTCTTTTTCCTTTTTTACGTATGCAATTACCTTTATTATATTTGCAACTCCCAATTTTGTTTTATTCAATGGGCTAGGATACTTTGTGGTGTTGATGTGCTAAATTGCTATGTTGAAGGGAAATAATGACTCTAAATCCTGCAAAATACTGTATGATCATTTAAAACAGCACAGGTAATTCCATGGATCCTGACAGTGATTAATACTGTACTGTATATGGTATATAATTCAGAACTAGAATACGTTTCTAAAATGCTTGTTTCAATAGCCTATAGTCCATAATATAGTAATTACCTGAATATTTCTCAAAAATATTAACATACCTACTGTACAGTACATAGACTGAAAGAGGCAATGGCGTGAGACTGAATCTATTCACAAAATGTATTTCTAAATGCTTATGCAAGTAAAAATGTAGTTGAAATGGGTTACGTTCTACACATCTTTGCCTTCTGCTGAACAGTCCCATATCAGTACTGATTACATTTTTTAATTAAAGAGTATCCTTAAGGAGTATCTTTTTCATGGAGGATAATATTTTTTTGTATTTACATACTAAATACAAGACGTTCAATGCACTATAATGCTCCAAATGACTTAACAAATTGAAGAACTGACCACAGTTAAACATTCTTTTATTGATATAAGTATCAATTTGCCCCAAATCCAATTTGTTAGTGAAGTCAAATTAGTATTGCATTGTAAAAAAGTGAAGTAATATTGAGATGGGAAAGAACTTACTGTTCACTTGACTTAAAACTAGAAAATCCAAGGAAGCATTAAAAAATGAAAAAGTGTTACATTTCATTAATTGTTGTTTCTGTTTACTTACATGCATACTATAAAATGTTATAGTAATTGTATATATATATTACTTATGCATATTCCATACTCATGGTTCACCTTCATTAAATTGACCAGAATTCTATAAAAAACATTAAGCAGTCATATTCAATCACACATGACGGGTAATGAAACATTTAGTAGCAGCCTTAGATTATTTTTTTAAGAAGACGAAGAAGACAAAGAATAATGCAGCTGTTTTAATGAAAACACAAGAAAAGCTGACATTAATTTTGGGAGATTTTAAAAACTGATTCTTCATATGGTAGGATAAAAAAATGAATTCACTGTTGAAACTGGAAAAGAATGCTCTTGTTTCCAAGGAGACGACAAGAAATCATTACTAAAATATCAGCTTCTTATCGCCTGTTATAATGATCCAAAGGATATCTTGATACTTGAGTACCAACAGGGATTTACATTACTGTTTTTTTAGTCATGTTTCTAGTCATGTTTCATCTTTTTTATTGTATGCGGTTTGCCGGTACAAAGGTTTCTTTGTTGCACATTAAGGTATGTAAATCATCTCTTCTTTAAAAAGTGGTAAAATACTTGGTACCTAACAAGGGTAATGGTACTGTACATGTGGTGGACACGGCTGAATTTGGAAATGTGGGAACATGTCTTGAACTACAATCATGAACATGATGTGCAGGCTTCATCATGAAACAGTGTTTGAAAGAAAGCTTCATTGAAACCATTCCGCTTTTCACATGATGTACATTATCAGTAAAAGACTACCATTAATAATTAAATGGAATAACCAAGTATTATTTTATCTAAACACATAAATTAAATCAATAATAGCAATATAAACAAAACATGCAGTTATAACTTACCTTCCAGTGGAATGTCGAGGGCTGTAGTCCACTGATGCAAACTGACCACCGTGTACAAAGTAATTAAAAGTGCAACACCTGTATTCCACAACGCCTTCATCACTTGACAGTTGATGTTCTCAAATATTTGCAAAGCAATGCCAATCCAATTCGTTTTCCAGCTTCAGTTCATCTCAGTAAAGGGTCCAGAAAGAGACACTGCAAGTGTAAAAATGAAATTTCCATTAAAACTCCCACACTAAGAAATGTAAATTAAGGAAAACCCCAGTGGCTGTAAAATGTGATGTGCCAATCGGCCAAGAAATATGTTTCTTTTTTTAAGGTCTAACATTGATTTCTTCTATGGCCATTTTAAAAGTATATATTTTCACTCCATTTGCAGGGTGCAGAGTTCTAAAACCAATGTGTGAGGTGTCATATTACCTTGAACTGTGTGTTTTTGCTGCACATTGTGATTTAATGTTAAATATATGTTCGTGTTTGTGTCACTTTATGTCTATATACTGTACCTTTACATTCCACCGTACAATGGAAGAAAATATTAGGTATTATATTATTATGACAGAGTAAACATGCTTTATAGTACACCTGTATTAATTTTAAATTGTGCTTGTTATCTACAGTACAAAGAAAAAATATAATTTTCTACATAGAAAAATAATGTTATTCATTGTATTAATTCCTGCTGTGTGCAAATGCTAGAAGTTCTTTATTACTGTATTTCCAATCATATTATAGAGCCTTAACTGCTCAATAGACTACTACAGCTTTGTACAGTATATTAGCTGACCTGGGAAATGAATTCTAACAGCAGCTTCTATGACTGTTAGGTCAATAGCCACATGTACTGTACATTGTGCATTTAGTGTAACCATTGATTATACATTCATTCAAGAAGTGGCTTTGAAAAGTACAGTTCAAAACAGGAACAAAACCTTTCTTCCAAAGTAAGATTGTGTTGCCACTGCTAACAAATACTTTTTTACAAAAACTAACATCTGTAAAACTTATTTTTTAGTTTAACTTGATTATATAATTAGCAAGGACAATCCCATTTCCCTATTGTAAAAGTGACAGTGATCTCCCATAATGAACACTACCAGACATGCTATGCTTGCTTCAATACTGTATGTTTAACTGGACCAATCTTGTATCTTTGGCCAGCTGTCATGCAAACAAATATCTTACACTATTTTTAAATTTTTTTTCTCAAGTTCCTTCTGCTTGTAAGCCACCATAAGACCTACGATAATGCACGGTTTCAGATAAGCTCAGCAAGTTTCCTCAAATCCGCGCCTGTGATTGATGTGCTGTTGACACATACTTCCATCTCCCACACATCTTCTAACTCTGACATTGTAATCTCTTAAACCCCTTTTATATTGGACTTGTCAGAAATCAGCTACACTACTCCAAGTAACCAACAACCCGCAATCTTCATGCCATGTTCACCCTACCATCAAAGACTATATCTATAACTGCGCAGTCTGGCTGCGTGGCATTTATTGTATTACAGTACACAGGTTAATTTTTTTTTTCTCTTGGAGCAAATGTTCTGATACAGTAGCATTTCCTTCGAAAACGTTTAGCTATTTTGACATCTCTCATTTTCAGTAGGGAAAATCTTTCTAGACCATGCATTACACTCTATAACAAATTTTACAAATACAACAGGGGGATTTGGTTTGAGTACAAAAAAATGTATCTTGACCGTAAGGGTCAAAGGATCACTGAATGACTTGTAATTGAATAATTGCAAAGGCAGGGAATGACTCAGTCTCTTGGGGTTCTGTGTTTGTAACATTTGTATTCTGTTTCCTATCTTTTGTATCTTCATAATGGAATTAAGTCAGTCAGTGCCTCATGTCTGAGCACTGCCTAGTTTTTCATGGCTGACATTGCAAATTATATTCCAAACTTTAAGTATGTGAAATTATTATATTTTTATGTTTTTCTGTTATTGTTTCCTTTAGTTTAAGTGGCAGTATGGCTTTGCCACTGCTTTGTGATTTTGTTTTTTGAATTTTGTTTTAGACAAACACCAAATTAAAAGTTTTTCTATAACATTATTAAGTCACTTTGTCAGTAGATTATCATTTGTGCATTTCACACAAGTGGTAGTACGACAGTATCCAAGAATAAAATCAAACATTTGTACTGATACGGTTACACTTTGTAAAGCGATTAAGACAGTTTAAGAATGAAAACAATCCCAGCAAGTAAGCATGTTGTATTTTCCCATTCCTATCAGCCCCATATTTAATCAGCCCAATGCCAATTAGAAGGTCTGCAGCTCATTCTGACACCATTTAGGCACTGCACTACCGAGGCAAAGGTACTATTTTCTTGTAAAACTTTTATTTTATATGGTCAGCCATCTGGCAGCAGAACAGACTTTTAGGAAAAACAAAAAAGAAATGAGATGACGTAAACCGGTTAGACTATTTTTATTAACAAAAAGTAAAATATATAAATTTCCATCATTCTCAGTGAGGAGAATATTGTCTTGATCATTTATTTATTGAACTAAACACACAAACAAAAAAGATTTACAAAAGCAACTGGAGATTTTGGTTTGAGTAAAAAAAAAGTAGACCTTAACTCTATTTCTTTCATTATCTTGAAATCTTGAAATTCTTTAACATTTCAAAATAATTTGTTTTTGTGCATGGGTTAAAATCTCTGCATGCTTAACATCTGTGCTAAGCTCTTTATTTGCTACTAGTCGCTAGACTAGCAGAGATAGCTAATTTGATGATTACCCAGCTTTTTTTCAAACAGCTTTCCTTTCTTCAGCAGCTTGGTTTTTGACTTGTCTCTGTAATAATACAGTCTGTGTTCCCTTTTCCCCTTTTGTGTAACTCAAATATCCAACAAAAAACAGAAAGGTCAAAGGGCTTGTTCTTGACTAGTAATTGAATAATTGACAAGCCAGGAAAAGAGTCAATTCACTTTTTTGCCAGAATCAGTCTCAGTGGGATTCTGTGTTTGTTACATTTGTACACTGTTTTGCATGACTTGTATCTTGATAATGGAAGTAGCTCTGCCATTGCTTTGTGTCTCAGTCCTGCTTAGCTATTACCTTACATTGCAGGTGATTTCCAAAACGTAACAAATATCAAACATGCGTTGCATTAATATTTTCAATTCAGATATTAGCAATTTTAATTTAATTCAGTGGGCAGTATGGCTTTGCCAAAAACTTTATTATTTTCTGTGTCACTAATTCAGAAGAAACACAAAATGCAATTTCCTACAGCTTTTTTATCATTTGAGTTCATTTCACTGGTGGATTTGCATTTACTCGTGTTACAAAATTGGAAGTATAATTGTATTGGAGACTAAAATCAAACATCAATACTAAATGGATTAATCTTTGTAAAGGGATTAAGACAGTTAAAGCATGGTTTTAAACAATCTGAGCATGTTGTGCTTCCCCATTTCTATCAGCTCCATATACCTTTACTGGAGTGCAGCAGTACAAGGATCTTTAAGCGTAACGTATTATTTTGCTGTAAAAGGTTTATTTTGAAAACTCATGTATCTGGCAGCTGAATGATATGCTAGTAAACCAAGGCAGAAACTGATACAATGTAAATTGCAATTTTTTGTATTTTATCATCAAGAGAGTTACAAGAGAGGACTCAGCATAGAGTCCTTCATTCATAAATGTGTATGACTTGAAACACATTTAAAATTCCATCCATATATGTACATACCGAACTTTAAGCCATCTTTGTATAATTATATCCGATTATACTTGTAAGATTTACTGCAGGTTTCAACATACTGAAGACTGGGTTTCACTGACATCTGACTTGCATCATCATGTGTACTCATAAAAGAAAATGTGAGTTCAGAGGGTAATGCACAGTTAAGCACTAAAATGAATTCCATCTTGCATTTCATATGCCAGACTACTGCACCAAAACACTTTTTTAATGGGATCCTTTCAAAATGTCTGTAAACTCAAAGATCAATATAATTATAAACTACAGTTTTTGTATATATTAGCAACAGCTGCATTTTATTACATCCTTTGTGAGTGAAGGCAAAGCTATAAGGCTAAAAAGAGCACCAGATACACACCTGCTTGTGATTTGTCATACAAATTCAAACAACCTTCACTTTATCTGCCTCTTGAAAAGGCTATAGGGAATCCATACTTTTGATGCAAAGAATGGTACTGTAGCTTATGAATGGAAATAAATAAAAAAGTCAAAGTACACCTCCCAATTCTAAATGTCACCCTATTGAACCTAGAAAACAATAACTTGCTCAGCAAGGATGAGTCATTGTCACAATGGTGGTATTATCAATCTTGTGTAAAAGACAGCTACCTTTGCTTTGCTGGTTGTCTTTCTGCTGCAGATGCGTGATACTAGATTTGGCACTGAGGAAACAGTCACAGAATTATTGATTGAAGCCCTTCATTTATCCTTCAATTATTAAGAGTACAGTAAGTGTGTGACCAATTTAAAATGAATTTAATGTAACTATCAACGTTTTTAAAATTAAAAGATTCAGGGATACTTCAAAGCAGCATAATTCATGAAAAGTTGTATTTCATAAAAATAATTTTGTAATTCATCCCAAGGAAGTGACAAAATTATTACTTTTTGGTCTCGTGACCTTTGGTGGTCTAACTGCATTTAAAGTAATTTCAGAATTATGCTCTCTCCCGACTTAGCCATTACAGTATTATGTGCCTTATGTTGCACAGTAGTTTTATCAGCAAGCCTGTAATAGGATTAAGGCGACTCTGTCTTGTTAGGGAGGATTAAAATGTCCTACAGTGCACCATGAAAGTTCTGCATTAAAAGCCAAGAAAAAATAGTCTCCAACCTTACTGAAGACAAGTAATGATAGATTTTAATAATACTGTAATGTACTATACGTACATCTTCAGGAAATATCTACATTGTTAATTCAAAGCAAAATTAATTGGAGAATAAACACAATGTAGCTTGAAATGACACAGTATAGAGTATAATGATGAACTCTGTTTCAGATGTCACTGGAACAGGAATTCCGTCTATCGTGTATCATTTACAGTATATTCAAGCTGTAGAAATGGTTGTTTATTAAGCTTTATTTAAAATTTCCAGTTTGCACATTATAAAAATTGTGCTATAGGGAAAGCAACACATGTCAATATGTTAAATGTGCTGTACAGTGCAGTTAACTGAATACAGCAACTGTACATGATAAAAAGTATTACCACCTAATTTCCATTTGTGTTTTCCCAGTGACCTCCAGGATACATCTGCCCTCTTCGATAAAAAGGAAGGTATGAAAAACAGTATCATTACCATAAATTGGTAATGAACTATCCTAGGTATTGTTTTAAAAGTTTATTATTAAAATGTACCAACCGACACACGGAAATAGACTTTAATGAGATTACAATGCCAAAACAATGTTAAATAATTACCTCTGCTAATGGTGATTTGATTTTTTCTTTCATGCAGGCAGCTGAAAAGCTTGGTTATAGGACCATACAGTACATCCTGCATTTTTCAACTCGTTTCTCAGGGCTGTGGAGTTTTCTTTTCAGTGCCTCAGCACCACATAAAGCTAGAGAACAGGTCAATTCCTTTGTTTAAAATATTTAATTTAAGTCATTATATTCAATGTATGTTTTGGTATAACATGATGAATTATAGTCTACATTAACAGTAAGGATTGTAAAGAACCATTATGTGCGAATTTGTTTATATATAATTCTTTTAGAAATCCACATATATTTTGTACACCATACAGTGTATTGTACACTCTTTGACATAAGAGAAAGACTCCATTTTCTACATTAAAAATGGCCCTATAATCTCCCAAATTGCATTTTCTCTACTTTTTTACACATTCAGCTACTTTAGAAAAACAATCTTGTCTTTTTCTTTGTTCTATTATACATTTTAGAAGACTATTACAACGGTGTCTGTTTTCTTCTTGATCCCTGGTTCGTCTGATATAAATGTTCGACCGTCAACAGTTTTCATTAGAACACTAGTGAGGTGATGGAATATTGTAATGGGTACAGTTAATTGACTAGATGTGAGAAATATCTGGAGTAAGCTAAATTGGCTAAGTGGACATGCTGTAGGTGGAAGTGAAATCCAGAATCACAGAAACCATTGTGGTGTCATTGTCTTGAATCCCCAGTGAACTGAAATACGCTTGCAACAACCCCTGGGTTTGTATGAGTGCTGGTATATTCTGAAGGACACATAATAAGGAGATCCCTGGAACATCAATTAAGCTTTATGACATCATATGTCAGAGACTTTATACTGGAAGACTGCATACTACATTTTGCTCTATGGATTCAACCAATGAAAAATGCTACAATATTAATTATTAGTGGTTGGTAAAATTATATTTTTGATATTATGAGATGATCACATACATTATGCAATGTGTGAAAATGGCACCAGGATTAAAATGTTCCAACCAAAACAAAATGTAAAAAAGAAAAAAGATATTAGGAAACAAGACAATGTTGGCCGAAGCAAAACAAAAAGAAATTCTATTCACCAATTTAAATTAAAGATTATTTCTAATCATGCAATGTTTCCTTTTTTTAAAAAAAAATCACAAACATGAATCAAATTGAAAGTTTTGTACTTTGCCATAGGGAATTCCTCAATGCACCTGCACAAAGCACTAGTCAGACCACAATATAATACTATGTGCACTTTTGATTACGATATCACAAATCAGATAATATCCTTCTCAATTCAGTCCAAAGAACACAGTTCTGGGTTTAAAGGAATGCCCTACTCTGACAGGTTAAGAAAATGTAATCTTTGTAAACAGAGGAGAATAAAAAGGGGATCACATTTGATTCAGGTAATCAAAATCCTCATGGTTACTGACAAAGTCAACCCATTCAGAATCAAAACTGAAATAACAATCAGAGAACACAGGAGGGAAGAACAGAGAGATGAATATAGAGGATTAATATAAAGGGTTTTTAAAAAAACTACACAAACATATTTTTGAAACAGAAGTAGTTCAGGTGATTAGCTGTGTCAGCATGCGTAGGCTGCAAAGGAACACGTAATAGGTTTATTCCATACTGAAAAGAGAAGAAAGGAAACACAACTTTTCGGCTGTGGAGCCTTCTTCGGGTGTCAATATATTTTTTAAACTGTTACCTTGGCTTCTTTCAAGAATTATGAATTATTTTCAAGAATAATTGAGGTTGGTTGTTCGAATGAAATCCGCTTATTTGCTATTTATTTTTTGTGTTTTAGAGATCCAAAAACCTCTCTTAGTGGTAGATGAGCCGAAGCACAGACAAAGGTTCTTAAAAAAATAACCTGATACTAATGACTGGCCTCGTGAAAGCCTTCTTAATTTGTTAGAGTATGAGTCAATTAGTTGCAGGACATCAGCTGTACTAAGCTGTGGAATGAAACACATTACTTTAGTCTACAGGTCTGCTTGGTTTTATAATAAATGTCATCTCTTTTTGATTGATTGACTACAGTTTGGGAGCTTGTTACACATTTAACCTTTGTTTTGTTAGAAGGCCTTATTGTTATTTAATTTTTATGTCACTCTGGCATAAGTCATTTCCCATTTTTCAAACTAAGATCCACATATTTCACACAGTTGTTGCTTCCTTAAACATAAATGATACCAGTCAGAGACAGTACACATCCCATTTCATTTAACAATATTACTATTAGTGTAACAGACGTAATATGCTACAGTACTGTAGCTCAGCCGGACAATGCATGCTTCCAGTAAAAAAGTGCCGTGTACAAAATGCTGCTGTTGGCATGAAAACGTTGACAATAACCAATTTGTAATTAAACAAAAAACTGAAATTAATAGTATACAGATTAAAAAAAAAAAACAGCAGGTCATGAAAAACGGTTATGTGCCATGAAAAATAATGCTGCTGTACGAAACCCATAACAAAGCCATATGTTCAGCCCTGAAAATGAGGTAGCTTTCATCCAGGGTGTGACAGCACTCTTTTCAAGCTGTTTAGAATGTAAGCATTGTTGGAGACTGAAAATTATTCTGCAGTTGCGATTGTACATTGATTCTACTCTATGTATATATTGTATCTGGATATCATACTTCTATTAATTCATTTTCAATAAAATGTATTTACTTTTCTTCCTGTCCCTAGCAGCTGCTAATATACTGCCTGCTGACAGCAATCATTTTGTCCCTGTCTCTGAAAAATTAGGACCCTGCAGTGCTTGTTCATTATGGCACAGCATGAAGGTAATTTGAATGTTATAGGTACTGAAATTTAGATCAAATATTAATATACTGGCTTAGTTTAACATCTTCAAAAACCACTAAATGTCATCTCAATTCAACATCTCACTGCAAAGGCAAAATTTAAAAAGCAGAGAATTCCCTTTCACAGATAACACTATGCATGTTATTTAAAGTTTATATGGCAGAAACGGTTTTAAATATTGTCTGCAGATTTCCATCTGTATAAAATCATAATCAGTTCTGCTACAAAATGTCATAATTACTGAATATGTTCATAATAATATTAAGCACATAATAATTATGAAAGTGAACAAGTAGTTTCTGTGACACTCAGAAAATATAGTAATGACAATGTACTCATAGCTACAGTAGTTATTCAAGTAAGGATGCAAAAGGTTTAATTTAATGTCAAGTAAGATGGTGAAAACCTCTTAAAATATTTACTTGCTACCTAATTCAATATTTTGAATGAGTTTTCTAAAGAAAATAGTAAATAGGATAAGATTTATTTCATGTCCTAAATCTTTAAAAGGAACACAAACATATTATATTAGTACATTAGGAAGTCTTAAGTCTTAAACTAGCATTTAAACTAATACATCAATGTATTAAGTATTTGATTAGGGGCTACAGAGAAAGGGACTTTTATGTGAGTAAACTAAAGCGGCATGTCCACATTCACAGGGGACTGACGGATGTTAGCAATTTCTAAGATGATGTATTACAGCAGGTTTAATGAATATGACTTAAGATTACACATTGCTTTTGTCGGGTGAGAACCCAAACCAATCAGCTTTATACAAGGCAGTTATATTTCATATCACTGTTAAGGTACAATATAATGCACATACTTCATTTTAAGGGCAGTGCTGCATTCATAACCAAGGCGTGCATTTTTATGTGGTACAGGAACTCCACTACATATTACAGTTTTTTCTTTTTAGAAACTATTAATACTTTGAAATGTTCTAGTTCCTTTTTAGAAACTGATATCATGACAAATTCTTATTTTCACATTCTCTATGTGTAACCAATATTCAGTAAAGATACTGAAGATCAGATGAAAGCAAAGAACACTGTATATACTGTACTGTTATTGCAGTATCAAATAAAAATAGCTTTTTTCTGCTTATAAAATCTTCAGTGTTCTTAAATCTACTACACTGTACTGTATATTAGGTTTTTTATCATGCTAATATTACAATCACTGTTGTTGCTAATGTTTCTTTAAACAATTCCTAAGATCAGTGAAACGTCTGATTCACTATTTAATTGCTTATCATCAATAATAAAATGATAAAACAGAAGGCATATACTGTAGAGAATGTCGGATGCTGTATAGCTGTCACTCAAAAGACAGCTCAGACAGAAAAAAATAATTTGTCTTTGGCATTTCCAAAATTCAAACCTGTTCCCCATTCTCCCTTGTATTACCAAGGGAGTATTAACAAGAGAACCTTTAAAGGCTTTCTAAAACTAAAAAATTCTAAAGAAGTCCTTGAGCAGGATTAAAAACTACTGTTTTATAACTTTATTTACTTCTAGATTTTTTCAGAATGTGCTTGTTTTAACATTATTTTTAATCAATGAGGAATAGCTTGAAAATGTACTGTACTTCACTAAAAACTGAAGAATAGAAACTGCCTAATAGAAAACTTTTCCCTTGATGATGAAGGTATCATTAAAATAGATATACAAGGAGATAAATTAATAAAGTGTTTCTACTTACAAGAAAGTAAGCTGACTTCTCTTCAGAAGATCCTCTACATGGTTTATACAATCTTTCAACTTCTTGCCTTGTAAGCAGTCATGCCCAATTTTAGGAAAATCATTAAATGTACTTTGCTTAGTATTACATACAGTATAGGCTGAGGAGATACAGTAGCTTATTCAAGAACAGTGACAGATCTAACACTCCTAGCAAGTATCAGCACATGACCAGTCAGCAGGAAGGAGATTCAGTGCAGAGACATATGTTACCAAAGCCATTGGCTTGGCAAAAAAGCTCATTAAGCTCCTGACAATCATTTGAACAAAGCCAGAATGAACGACTATTCACTGGTCTGTGTACAAATGTGAGAAAATGCCAAGGAAGAATGTTTAAGGTCTACCTCTGTGCATTTAGTGATGAAAAGTCTGTGGGCAGTGACTAGGGTTCCAGACTTTTTTCAAGGTTCATACCAAATACTGTCTCTGCTTACACTGTCATCATTTACTTACTCCTATTACTCAGTCAACCTTTTTGCAGTGTACCAACAAATCAGTAACAAATCCTCTCTCTCTGAGCACAAATCTCCTTGATCCCTAATGCTGGCATGTTTTTCACAGATGTGCAGATTGTTGTACTTTAAAAAACAAATCACTGGCTTTTTTAGTGGCCACTGTACATGTGTCTGACAATTTGTTAAAACACTCAACTGGAGTATTTGCACAAGTTAACATTTACTATGAGATTAATCCTTCTTCCAAATTACAAATGGGAGAGCCTTTATTTGCATTGCAATTTTTTCATTTACTCTTTATCATTTTTTGCAACAGTGTGTTCACTGATTCTTCCTGGCACTGGATGTAAGCACTTAACACAATGCAGTTCTACCATTAAAAATATCACATATATGGGAATCAAGAGACTGTTTGCATTGCAGTCTAAACATACTGCACCCAGTGTAGAGACAGGTTTCAAAACCCTGACAGTCAAAGAAGAGTGTAGAACCTGCTCCCAGACAGTAAACTGAGTTATATTTTTTCAAACTCAATATGATGCATTATATAGTCCAGTATTCTGGACCCCAAAAGGAAGAATAAAGGGAGGAGATCGGGGAAGTGGAGAAGGCAACAGCTCATTACTAAATATGTTAATAGGTCAGCAATACCAACAAAAATAAAAACTCAGGAATTTATGCGAAAGGACACTTTATACTCCTTTGCATTTTTTGTTAATTAGTTTTTAAGTAATTTTGCTGATATAATCATTTTTTATCTGGGAAATATCTGCATTGGCCCTCCTAAGAGGTGAAATGAACTACCTATTGAAATTGGAATTGCTCAGTCCCTGACCACTATTCGGCCATTCCTCCTCAAGACTCAGGTGTTTAGACAGCACCTTGACTTCTCTACCAGTACCATTAATTTTTATCACTTAGCAATACTGCAATCAACTCAAAGGCATTCCTTTTTTACTATAATTGATGATTCCTTAAATACACATTGTTTACCTCTTGATAGCTATTGCTTTTATTCTGTACTGTGCTGCATAGGCCCATGTGCCTGCATAGAAAAAAAGAGGAATTTAAAATCAACTCGAAATCTGACAAATGACCACCAGTGCAAGGAATCCAAAGCAGGTTCACTTAGAAATTCCTGCAAGAAAGGTATTACAATATTGGATTTTTGGGAAAAAAAAAACACAAATGCATTTATCACCTTATCAGCTACAGGGATAACCAGAAGAGGAAGAAATCTGGTAATATTTCTCATATGGAAGACTTTATAGTATCATGCGCATGAGGTTTCAAAGTCAATCCAGGTTCGAAGATCAACCCAACACTTTCTGAATTAAAATGCAAGCACTATGTGTCAATTGAAAGGATAACCACAGTGGTATCAGAACTTATTTGAGGACCTAATAAAATGACCATAGCGTTATCACAACCAAGATTCAAAATATGTTGTGTCATCCAAGTGTTTATATGAGAAATGAAATCATAAATTACTAAAACAGCCACCTCTGTGTGAAGTTAAATGGACATGGATTTGAATACAATCTTAATAGAAATGACAATTTGAGTATTTGTTTAAAAGGGAAACGTACAGTAAAGTGCAGAATAGTTGAAAGACCAGTATTAAGCCTTGTGGAACACCAGGTGTAATCATCCCAACCTTAGAATGAAAACTACAAAAATAAATAAAATATTGGCACACAACAAGATAATATTTAAACCACTCAAGGTCAGTACCAGACTTGACAAACAAACTCACCGTCCAAGCAATTAGAATATCACGCTTTTATGTAATTCTGTCACATTCTGAACCAGGTGCTACAAGAAAACCATTAGCAACATTAACAGGAATAGTTTCAGTATATTTTGACATCTTCAAGAAAAGGCTAAGATATAGAGTGCAAGTATTTAAATTCAGTAAAGTACATTATTTATTAAAACATGATCTAAGCATTCTTTCTTAGATTTAGCATGTACAGTACTAAAACATGTGTTACTACTCAAAGTATACATATTGGTTTTTATCTTAGAGCATATATTCTTAATAGCAATTAATGTAGCAAATTAGCAGGGATGATTTTGCCAAGATACTTCCATCTTTTTTTTATTTCATCCTCTGTGAATTAATTTTTTTAAGGATGTATTTTTCTAGGATTTTCTCCAGTCCTTGTTAACTAATGGTCCATAGAAATAATAAGTAACACATGATCAGATTTTATCGTTAGAAAATCATCAAAAACTATTGATCATGTTTTTAACTAATGACTGACTTAAAAACACATTGTGAGTTGAGTACAGATGAAATCTACTTTTTGTAAACAAATATATAATATTACAGTAGACTGTGCTACCCATTTAAATAAAAAAAATTAAGTAAGCAATGTATATTGAACGTTTTAAAAATGTTAATACCATGAACTGTACGTAGGTCCATTGCTGTGTAAAAAGCAATTAAAAGTTCTAATTAATTGCTTTTGTTTTGTATTAATTGGAGAATTAAAGCTTTGAGCACTCTCAAGTACACTGCTCTACAGTTAATATTCTCATTTCACAAAGACCTGCAGAGCTTTTCTTCAGGAGATGGAGGATAAAGTGGTTCCTATTAGGAGTATAAACAAGCAGAAACATTTTGAACTTTGCTCAAAGTATTAGTGTTGGGGATAAGAATGTTTTGTGGGGAAGTTTTCTATGTGTAGAGGTATAGCGGCAAGCTGCCAATTTTAGTCCCAGAAAGCCCAGGTAATAAAGACACTATGGACCCAAGATTGTTCTTCAGAAGACCAGGGTAATGCCATCCCACCTTTTCACTAAGAAAAACAGCCTTATGCTGCCAGAGCATTTTAACACCAATTTCAGTTTATTCAGTTAGTCAAAGATGTCTGGTAGTTTTACAGATTCCCTTCAAGCAAGAAGGCTAACAAAGAAAAGCATTTATCAAAGCCCAATTTTTTTAAATTTAATTTAATTTATTTCTCACCATTATAATCACAACATACAGAAATAAATATAGTTATTATATACCTTTGTAACATACTGTATGGTAACTGTATTGCACTAATAGCAAAGAAAGAGTGATGAGCATGTAGTTGTATTACCATTACTGTAACTGGTCTGAAATACAGTATACATTAATTGTTATATTATATGTATCTGTGATGCTATGAAACTGAAGAAACAATTATGATTTTTTTTCATCCACCAGGGGACATGCACCATGTGACATAAAATGTAGTGAAGAATAATGTGGTGAATATTTACATCTAATTCTACAAGCAAATGACACAGGCCTGAAACAGCAGTGTGCAGGTTACATCTCTGAGTGTTTCAGTTGACAGAATTTATCAATAACCTAACAAGAAATAGTGAACATTAAAAACTGAAAGATGAGGAGATTCATAAGGCAATCCTGTTGAAGCTAAGACTGAAGGATTGAAAAGGGGGATAAATAAAATTTTACAAGATGCAGAATCACCACAGCCTAGAAAGCTAAAATGTTACAGCATATTTCATCTGAGCCAGTAACTCAAAGAAGCAAGCTATATCTTGTTTAGGTAAGAACAATAAACCTGACAAGAAATACATTTTATTTTGTCATCGGACACACCTAATCCTCCTAGTTTAAATGTTTTGACAAGAATTCAAGAGTTCCTGTAGAGAAAACCTCTTTCAGAAATATCTGGGTTGGTGTAGCTTTACATGATAAAGATCATGATGTTCTCATTTACATTTACAGAATCTTCACCAGAAACAAGTGATATGTTTGTAAAACATTTTATATACTGCATGTAGCTACAGTACGTCTTATAGGATTTTCACACAATAAATGTACAGGAATTATTTAACATACCAAAAAGTATTAGATATGAAACGGGATTTTTGTGAGAAAATAACCACAAAATCACAAAATAAAACACCTTTTAGAATTATGCCTAAGTATTCAAGATATCCTAATCTTCATAAACATTTGCTTTCTTCACAATATTTAAACAACAATAGTTACTATGATATTATCTTACATTTTGCACCAGACCAAAAAGGTGAAATCTATTTTCAGACTTCAGAGGAGCAGAAAAATATTTATGCTTTTTCACCTAAGTACAGATTGGTGTTTTTGCCTTAGTTGTTTCAGAGATAATGGAAAAAGGCTCTAACAAATGCCAAGATATTGCGGAAGAAAAAGGGTTTATGAATCAACAGTCTTAGTAAAGCAGACAAAATGTGTACCCATGAAGTCATTGATTATTGGCCAATATTTCCTTTAATTTTTTGTAATGTCAATATAATTTATTAGATGGCACTAAGAAAAATGGAATTCGGAATACTTTTTGATTAAGAAAAGTAATATGTAGCCTTTGATGTTGCTTTAGCTTTGATGTTGTTTGTGTAGATCTGAGTCTATGGTGAACTACTTAATTACTTAATGGGCAATTTCATGCTTTGTATTCCACTAACAACAAACAGATCAATTTGGAAATACCTCTATTCAAATTATCCAAGATAATGTGTTATTTTATATTATCTCTGACACTTTGATAGTTATTTCAATTTTGATTAGGTTTACTTCCTGTTTTGTGCTTTTTTGACCAAGCATACTGATACCAGGTTTATTGATAAATAAATTGAGAAATAGTGGACTTTTAGAAAGATATACTGTACAGTATAGGACAAATTCAAAACAAAACCAGTGTACCGTGCACAGCTCCTGCCAGGATTTGATCAAGGTCTGTCAGGAATGCTACTGACACACAGTGCCTCCTTTAACAATGGTAAATTCCTTTACACCAAAACAGCTAGGATTCATGCTTTGGGAAAATACAATGCCATCTACTTTTCCTAGGGGTTTGCATCACTATGTAAGAGGCTCCACAAGGACTGTTACACCAGTACATAATATTATTTTTCCAAGCAACATTTCAGTAAAAGATTTTTTGCAAACCACAGTGCTTTGCAATTTTGAGACATAAAGAAGGATTTGAGTACACATTTGTCATTTTTTTTAAGTTAAGAAGGTAAACAGATAACTGTGAATGGAGCCACCCATTATTATTTCCTTCCACTACTCTAGCAGCATTGTATTTCTATCTTGACATCTGAAACATTGTAAGTGTAAGAAATAGAGCATTGTAAACGCTGAATTTTGAAATGTGCCTCAAATCTACATTGAGCAGAAGATCTCTAAATAAGAAATGAGTTCTTTTCTTTTCCATACCAGACCGATGCTATCATTCACATATACTACCAAAAAGACTCCCAGATGGCACATAATATGATCGTGCCAATTTGTCTATGTGATAATGCTCCTATCTAATTGCAAAAACCATTTTCCCAGCCAAGTGCTTGTTCACAAATGCTGATATACTAATGATATACTAAACACAGCATACTAAATTAAAGCGTAGATTTAATCTAATCCGCAATGAAACTGCAGAACAAGCACTTACATTTTAAGGCATAATTGGTCGAGTAAAACTTCAGTTGAAATCAGTCTCCTGTCGAACTTTATTTTGCTCTCCAATTAATAAGGTATTCAAGAGAGTACTGAAACTAATTTCTTATCGTTCCAATTATAGTTCATTAATTATAGAATATTTGAACTTGTACAGTATGTACTCTCTTGGGCAGCACAGTGACACAGTAGTTAGCACTACTAACTAAGTGGCCGCACAGCAGTGGAGCCCTGAGTTCAAATCCTGGGGTGCTATCTGTGTGTGTGTATGCTCTCCCTGTGTTAGGTACATAAAATGGTTTCTGGGAAAGCTGGCCATGGTGTGAGTGCGCAACTGATGGTTGCCAGGATAGGTTCTGGCTCCCCTGCAACTCCGTATTGGATATAAAGCTGTGACAAAATGGATGGATAGAGGGATGGATGGATAGATGCATATACAGTACTCTCTTACCCTCAGCCGAATCTCACTAAACCTAAATACTCACCTAGCTGTAGAATTGGCAACTTGACTGTAAGGACAAAACTCACTGGACCACCCTCTCTTCATGAAGTATGAGCCAGGGAGCCGCTGTAAGTGTGGAGGTGAAATGGGGGGTGAAGTGTGAGAATAATGTAGATATCCAAAGGGGTGCTTAGAAGGTGAAAGTAGGAGAGCAGAAGTGAGCGAGATTAAAATTTGACCTCCTCTCATACTTTTTTTTCATGCAGCAATTCCTGCATGAATTGCTGCATGAAATATACAGAACACAGCTGAGAAAATAAAACAGACCAACTTCCTTCGACAATCTAAGTGTTTCTAAAGTCATTCAGTCATTAAACCGTGGCTAGCAATTAACGTACAAATCCTTTTAAGGAAAATCATGTCTACTGTCAGTGTACTGTACATGCTCTAATGCTTCATCTCTTGTATCTTAATTTAGAGTATGTGTAAATCTGGCAATCACAAAATGTCACTAAGTGATACACTTCGGAAGGCACAAGAGTCAGGCAGCCTCTTTGGATCGAGGAATGAGGGATCAAAGCACCTGCCATGCAATATCTAAAAATGGTCATGTAAGCAGGGCATTGTAATTCTTCCAGAAGCAGGAATGTGTGATGGGTGCATACATTGTGATGCGTAGCATGAGGTACTGTCATGTTCAAAGAGGTTCAAAGCTGCACTATTAGACTTCATTAATTCTAGTGGAGCATGGCAGCCTGGGTTAGAGAATAACTCAGTTCTGATTTTCTTTCTGCCCTCACTTCAGCGCACATGCTGTGCATTGAAAAGTAAGAGAATAACTACTGCCGGCAAATTCCTCTTCTTTACTATTTCAGAAAAACGAAACATTTTACATTTGTATACATATGGAGATGAGTTTTGTCCAGTCGAAGCCTTTATCAATACAATACATTTTGGGAAATTTGCAGTTGTCAGTCATATTCTGAATAAATTCAGATACAATTCAAATGTTGTTACAAGAGATTAAGACCTTTCTGCAGCAATTGCAAATGCAGTGTTGTTCCTGACCAGAATATTTTGATGACGGATGTTACACATTCAAAATGTAAGTGTTCTTCAGCTTAAATGCTGAAAGAACTTGAGCTTATTTTAATTTATTTTTACACTGTTAAAAAGGTACAATGGTGTGGCAGACCTCACATAATTTCTATCACTTCTCATAAGTGAATAAAATAATCCTTCAATTAATTATATATAAATATCCAGTTACTTTTTTTCTTAATGTTCCTTTCCATAATTATCACCTATGCAATTTACCTTGAAAAACACTATGGCACCATGGACTACTGAGTACCTGCTACAGAAAACAAACTGCTTACTTTGGGCTCTCAGTATGCAGCTGCTTTAACTTCCTATATGCCAATTAGCCAATGCCAGGTACAGAAGCCCAGAGGCAAAATTCTATAAATTGTAAGCCTACTGGAAAATTACATTAGTATGCAAATGCTAGTTCTGGGTATATGTGATTGATTATGTAAATCAAATTCTTCCAGTGAGAAAGACGCTGCACCTGATAAAAAAATAAATTTTTAATATGAGTATTTCCTAAGTACAAAGCTAATGGGAACAGAACCAAGAGTGCAGATATTGCCTGCAGTATAAGCAAAAACATGGTTAAAGGGAAAACACGATCCTTTTTCTTAACCCTGTGTTAGTCAAACTATTTAAGCTAGACTACTTTTTCGCCAATACGCTTTGTCTACTATTTTATTCATTAATTTCATGCTGTTGATTTTTTTGTTTAAGGAAATATTTTATAATGTATTATAAAATAGGTATTAAGGCATTGCAGGATGTAAATTATTTAAGAAACAGGTATAACAAAAGAAACTGTTTTGCTTCAGTGGTCTGCGATATATTGTAAAGAAAATCTATTAGTGTATTTTTGCTGTCGGAGAACAGTACACAAAAAGTGCAAGTATGAGCAGATCTGTCATCGGCAACAAAAAACTTACCTCTTCATCACCTTAAAGGTAAAATTGTAATAACATAAAAAGTATAAACAGTAAGTATGCAAGAAAACATAAATTAAATGTCAATGAAATTACTATCAGTTGGAATGGCATTTCCATTCCATCAATGGCATTGATATTAAAAAGGCAATAATACATTTAATTTTATTGTACTTCTGTTGATTTTTGAAACTACATACCATGAATACCTACAGAAATGATGCGGAAACAGAGGAATGCTTCTATCATTATTTTGATAGCATGAGAACCCACACGCAGACATTACGTTTTCAATTGCCTTGATCCCCCAAGTTCATTTCAAGACGTAAGGCTTGGCTCATTAAAAAATACACCACTTTGATTTATTGTACTATGATCAGTAAGATTTGTTTAACTGGTCTACACTGATTCAATTCTGGTGCACCAAGAGAAACAGGAGCACCTTTTGACAAATGTGTTAGACAGTACACATTAGCGAATGGTAGGGATGAGTACAGCAGGGACAAAACTGAAATTGAAATAAATGTTTTCAGAGGAAAATTGCATACAGTACAAAGCAATGTAGACCAACAAAGAGACTGATTGTAATATATCAGGCAACAATAATGTCTAATTTCTTAATAAATCCTGTAGAATAATAACCCTGTAGAATAATAAAATAAAGCGCATCATATTTTATACATTATTGTACTCCACTGTAAAGGATTTACTTTTTGTTAAAGATTTCCTTCTGTATTGATTGGGTTCTTTAATGAAACCAATACTGGAAACTGTCCATAATTCTGAGTAAGCAAAGAAGTCCTTAAAGTCCATTGGTAAAAATATTGGGATTTTGTTTTAAAAGGATAACTTAAAATTATGTACCTTTGCCACTTCAAATTTACAGTACAAGCTCTTTATAATAATAATAATAATAATAATAATAATAATAATAATAATAATAATAATAATAATAATAATAATAATAATAATGATAATAATGATAATAATAATAATACTCAAGATGTTTTTCCTAGAATGTAATAGCCTTTTACATTAATAGCTTAACATTAATAGCCCTATTACATTCATTATTTTACTAAATACTTTAATCTAACAGTAGATTTATGGACTTTAATAAATTCCATAAATCCATAAAACCAAAAAATAAAACAATAACCCTTAACATTATTATTTTAGGCTGTATTTTCTAAATTGTAGGAAATCCTTATGATTAATGATATTTTAATACAGAACCAGTGCAACATTACTAAGCATAGAAAACCATTTTTAAAGTTTATCTAAACTACCTGCTGTCAGAATAGGAATTATTGTTACTACTTCTTGTTTACAAAGAAGAAAGATTATGCTTTATATGACTAGACAGCAAAAGGCAACATTTAAACTCCCAGTCAGAGGGTTTTTTCATGCGATAATTTTGTCAAGCATACTGTACATCAAACATATTGTATTCAGCTCAGAACGATTTGTACTGTATGAAGAGAAGGGTCTTTGGGAGTTTTATTTTAAAAATACCTCTTGTTTCACTTAATCTGCTACTGCAGAATCTACTCTCATTTCAAGAATTCAATGCTCAAGAAAACAACATTCTGAAATACAGTCTTACCTCTTAAGGCAGCATTAGTATACATTCCAAATTTTCCTCAAGTACTTGAAGGAGTAAAAAACTGCAACTATAGGGACTAAGATTTACTATAAGCCACGAGACACAACCACCCAAACCTGTATTTCCAGTATCATTAAATGATTTCCAACAAGCAGCAGGAAAGATTATAGAAGCATGCTAATAGACATTTTAAAAAACTGTCTGTTAAAATATCTAAGAGGCAGGTGAGAATCAAAATATTATGGGAAACACATCTAGAGTGATTTTACAGTAAAGGTTTGTCAGTACTCCATAGTACAGAATAATTTAAGCATTTCACATCTGGCTCATCTTATTGGCAAAAGTCTTATGATAGTTGGTGTGCTGAAGCAACTGCTTGTCAATAATTTGCACCAATCATCCATTGCAAGGCATCTATCCAATCTTTGGGTAAATAAGTCCCAATCTACAGTAAGTGGTTAATTAATAGAACTCTGTATGTAATTATTACTTATCAGTATCATTATTAATTCCACAATTATCTGTATTTCAGACCATGATTTCTAAAATCTCTGGAAAAAAACATATTCAAACAATTTCTTATTAGACATGCTTTGACAAGCTTAATAAAATATACGTACTACATATTTAAGCCCAGTTTTTCACCCACCTGTTGTTTCATCCATAAAATTAATTAATAATAGAGTCAAAGTGGTCTAGCACATGTATTATACATTGCTGATACCAAGGGAATTCAAGAACTAACAGAAAGGTTCGCAGGGTTAAGTACACTGTTAGGACTTGTTTCCTCGAAGCAGTAATTGAAATGCCTGAAGCAGAGGTTTGACTGTTGCTGTGACATATTTGGTCATGGAACCAATTTTGTACCTCATTATTAAATTGCAGTAACAAGGTGTGCCTAGTTCTGTTAACAAAATCACAACCAAACGAGGGCTAATAGTTTTATGTTTACACATTCATTCATATTTGCAGCAGATTTTTTGAACAAATAATAAAGTTAAACAGTTATACAGTATGGGAATCTCATTATACTTTTCAAAGCTACATAGGCACCAATCTTTAATAGTTTCTTAGTTACTATTAATCAACATTTTTGCTTTGATAAATACATTTACATTGATTTTATGAATTATGAGCTGCTCTTACTTCCCCATTTAACCTGGCAGGATCTTATATTTAATACCTTAATATTATGACAGAAAGTCTAGTTTTGTTTCCCAAAACAAAACTTTTGTTTGTTTCCCAGAGTTTTGTTTCCACGGCCGAAACGTTGTTTTCTTTCTTCTCTTTTCAGCATGGAATAAACCTATTACTTGTTTCTTTGCATCCTACGCATGCTGACACAGCTACCTATCTGAACTATTTTATATACAGTTGTTCATCTGCCATAATATCTATGCTGTCATTGTACAGTATCTTTCAGAATATTTATGAAAATACAACAATCACAATCAAAGTTTTTTACTCCAAATTATAACACTGGGTAAATTGGACCTAGCTATAAGAAAAGTGTGCAACCAGATGCAGATCTCATTGTAAATAAGGATTTTCTTTTTTAAATGAGCAAAATAAGGTGAGGCCTTACATTCAGAAGAGGAAGATAGACAAATATTGAATGAGGTTAACTCCAAATACTACACTGGACCTATCCAGTGCATAGGTCACTGCACAAAAATCTGATAAACAGCCTCCAGACATGCAACTGAAAGTGAATTTTGGTATTTTATTATTTATAGGCTTGGTTGTAAATAATTTTCATTTTGCATTACCAAAATCTGGATTACCTTTCTACTACAAGGCATAACGGGAAAATACATAAAAAGTTTGAGGTCAAAATGTGGGGTCAGTGGAGATGGCATCCACATTTAAATCATTTAAAAATGATTTTGTGAGCAGCTGTTCTGATTGAAATGAAACTTGACAAATGTCAACAATAACCAAAATCTTTCCAAATTTTCACCATATTTTGTTTACCAGATACCATACCTGTAGGTATAATTCCAATCCTAATAGGATTAAAATATGCAGGAAAGGGATCCCATCTGGGCCCAACTGGTACACAATCAAAGCAGTGATTCAGACTATATGGAGTTTTTAAAGAATGTTCGGAAGGGATGACAACAACGGAGGTATCATTCACCTCTGCTACTCAAACTCTTAGTTATCCATGAGAACATGTCCTGAACAAACTATAAACACCACAGCAAGACCCTGTCTTTTTCTGGCATTCATCTTTCTTTATCCCTCCTCCATCACATGCCTACCTTTGCAGTTATCCATTAACCTCTCTTTATGTATGGGGTCCTCACATCTTTGAACTACATTGATGTACAGCAGTTGTCCAATGGGTTAAACCAAAGCTTCTTATATCCTACCTCCATAGTAAGCATTCATAAATGTTCAGTATATTCTTATTTGATTATTGTATTCCTTGTGAAATTCATACATAAAAATCATATAGTACAGTTCACAAGAGTGGGTATGTTAATTAACCCTGGTGTCCTAGTTCAATTCCACAATGGGATGGCTCCATCCAGCCTCCCTACAGTTCCCTCTTATTTCCACTGACTCACTTTTCTACCTGATCTGCTGTGTAGTGGGGCTGCTGCCACATACTTGTTACCACACATCATCTAGGTATGTGCCGCACTTCAGTGGTAAATGAAGTGATCCCCTACTATTTATAAAGTACTTTGGGATCTTTTGTGGTAAAAAGTGCATATACAGTATATGTAATTAATAATTAAATCATAAAATGATGCTCTAAAAGTTCTACAGCATATCAGCCCAGATTGCTGCATGACTGAAATTCCCTCTACCTTTATAACTTGAATTGAATTTGAACTTGGCAGATTTCTTCAACAAACAAGACTGCACCGAACTTGCACTTCACAAGTGGCTGAGATCATTTTTTCGCCCACCAGGTCATCAAGTGCTTCGTGAGCTGCTCCAGTTCAAAGACTGTGTGGCCATGAACATTCATGTCAGTTTGGGATTACGCAACATCCCTTCTCTATTTGTTTGCTGTGGGGGCGTTAGTTCTCAGGCAAGAAAAAGGTACAGTACAGTATGTAAGTGAAGCAGTAAACCAGATAATTAAAGGGCCCAGAAAAGGCCTGTGTACTCCCAGCATAATTATAGGAATTATTTATTATTACTGAATTTCTTATTATGAATGTAGTTCAAACAAACACGTCAATTTGTTTCCATAATAACTGTAAGTGAATGTGTTAATGAAATCAACGCAGATGTTAACAAGAAAGTTGAATATGTTACCACTACCAGCTATATAACTAGATTATATTTAGATCCATAAATTAATATTAATTAATGTATTTTCCTAGTTTCGGCTACTAAAATTTCTTTAGTTACAAAACCATTTAAAATTTTTGGGACTCCATCAACTTCGCAACAATAGTCTACATATTGTATATGGAAATATTCAAGACCAAGGTAACTCTGCCCAAATTTCCTGCCAAAATATCCCCAGGAACAACCTAGAAAATCATCTACTGTAGGATGTCACGAAGAACAAAAGAATAACATCTAAGGATCTGCAAGCCTCTCGCACTGCAGCTAATGTTGGTGTTCATGTCTCATCCATCTAGAAATCACTGAATGTGAATGGTTTTAATGGGAGGATGGCCATGAAGAAATGATTGCTCACTAAAAGAACATCACTGCCCTTCTCAGGTTTGCCATGTGCCTCTGGACAATCTATGAGACTAAAGCCAGAATATTTTTGGACTCAAAGAATTTACAACAACCACAACAGTTTCATCTTGTCGTTTCATGTCATATTCCAACTGAGTATTTACTGTAGTGCTGTTCATCTCTTTTAGTGTTTAATATTTACAATTTATCACTGTAATATCTATGTTGTAAATGTTAATCAGTTTCAAAAGCTTATAAAATGGCTTAGGAAACCTCTCCAGAAACCGTATTAAAAGCTGAAACATTTTCATCACAATAGGTAATATTTGGAGTTCGCTGTGAGCCTGCAATGCTAACTGCAGCATCACCAAAGACACAATGGTAGGTTAATTGGCCTCTGGGAAAACTGTCCCTAAAATTGTCCCTAGTTGTGAGTGTGTGCATGTCTGTGCATGTCCTGCAAGGGACTGACACTCAATCCAGGGTGTATCCTGCCTTGCGCCTGTTTCTTGCTGGGAAAGGTTCCATCTCACCACCACCCCTATCTCCAGCACGAAGCAGTTAGAAAATGAATGGATAGATATTACAGTGATGAATCATAAATCGTATGCAAAATCAGATGAGCTGAATATTCTGTTAGAACATACCATGAAAAGACAGGATGGAACTGTGATGGGTGATGAAAATGGGTTATGTCCCAAGATAACATTCATAAAAATGTATGCATGCTAATAAGAAAAGCTTTGAAATCTTTAATTACGAAACATTAAGCCTTACTTCAAATTACAATTTTAGAAGAAAAATGTGTTCCATTTATTGAAGAAGCCTAAAATTCTTATATTTAGGAATATTTGACAATTGAGGCTTGTGTTCTGATAGAACAAAAATTCAGAGGCACAGATTTATATACCTCATGATACAATTAGGGATCATCTCACCAAGCGTGATTTTCAAATGATCTGTCAGTGTGATCCATTTCTCAATAGGCAATTCTTTTCTTTTTTACCAGTAATGGTTGAAATGCCGCCATTAATTTAATCTAGACAGTTTGGCTTATTTTCATCTGCGGTACCTGAGTATGCATTCTTTTACACGACTTAAATCCACATTCATCTGTGTTTAGTTTATCAGCACAAAAGGTAAAGTGAAAATGTTAACAGACTCAGGCACACATAGGAGCACCCATTGCTTGCTTGAGTTATAATAATGATACTACAAGAAATATCACGGTTTCTGAAGGGATAGCAAGCAGTTAATCAAATAAACATATTTAAAATGGAAGCATTTTTACCCTCTTTAACTTTAAACCTGAAAAATACATGACATTTATTTCCTAGTAGAACATCTGTCTTAAATCCTTAATGTTAACACGGTCTGATCACTATAAATATTTTGAAATTCCATCAAATACTGAGATGCCACTAAACATGGGCTAATGTTCCTTCAGTTTTGGAAGGCTTCTTATGACCTAGATAGCATTGCTGCAGTTTCAGTCTTATCCATGGATTTCTATAGCCCCAGATAAGGAAATAATTACTTTCAGATGCCTCCTACTACTGTCCCAGTTCCTTTGTACTCATTAGTTTGCTTAAAATCTATCCTCCAGACATCCTCTTTTTTTACTCATTAAGACACTGAAATGGGGAAACCTAGAATTCAATTTTATCCCTGGTAACTGCCTCAAGTCAAGACAGCAGCACCTGTTTCAATTTTGCTAGAAGTTCCCTGTTCCCCTCTAAACAACACAGATGGTCACAAATCCTTTGAAATAGGGGCGTTGTTATAGCGACACGTCTCTCCATGAGAGCAGTCTAAAACTTTGTCAGTATGATGTATTGGGCCAAATGTTACAGCTATAGTGATTTCATTTTTCTCCCCTCTTTGTTTAACAGGAAACAAAAACACTGAAAGTACTGGTGAGTTTATTGGATTAATATAGTTAATTTATATGTATTCACCCCTGAATGACAAAGGAGAACTTTTATTTGAGATTTTCCAGTTCAGTATTTTCTAAAGTTAAATCAATTCTTAACATTCTTTTACACAGGAGTCCCACACCATGAAGCATACCAAAGTGCTAGCAAAATTATGCAGTTATAGAGTTACAACAATCTATCTACTGTTTATACAATATCACAAACTATCTGGTGTTTCATCTGAATATAGTGTTTTAAATGTCTTTTGTCTATACATTAATTACAATATTAAAAGTATATTACTCTCCCTCAATTTGAAATGTGAGCTATTAGAGTCAGTGATAAAATAAACATTGCCAGTTTTACTACTTCACCAGAAAGTAAGACATGCTGTATACAAAACAGCATTCTCAGGAATATACATTCTTTCAAGAAAAGCTGGGGAACTCTTCTATCATTCAACAATTATTTCACTCTAAAGTGTGGATGTGTTTTATTCTTCATTTCTAAACCATACACGTTCTAAAAGGATAAATAAAAGGAATCTTCTGAAAGTAGTAGGATTAAATACAAACATTTCTGAAATTAATATAAATATAAGAGACTGTAAGCCAAAATGCATTGTAAATGAAACATTATTAACAATAAAGTTCTCAAAGTGTTTTTAAAAAATGGCTAGCAAAGACAAACATGAAATCACTGTCAAACTGCATAATGTTTCGTAACTGCAATCTACTGTATAACCTATAAGCAAGCAAATCAAATTTGTTCACACAGACTTGCCCCAGCATGCACGAGAGTAAATGCTCTTTGACACCTTCCATTTGACCATTTTCTTTTATGGCATTCCAGAAATATCATGACATCTGCCAGCTGCAGCGTGTTAGAACAATGCTAGATTCCACAGCTATTGAGCACATAAACAGGATCAAGGGCACAGCAGAGCTGTAATTCTACATGTGAGATAGCAATCAACGTTCTTGGGTTAAAATCATAAAGCTTCAAAATGATACTTACCGACTGAAATCATTAATATAATTGCAAAAGCATTTCACTGGGATGGTCTGATGCCTGTCCTTGACCAGACCTGCTCATTACACAGTATTAGATATAACAAAATAGTCTTGATAAGTGATATGCATTACAATGGAACGCTTTAAGTTCCATAAAGTGACATAAATCAATCAGTTCATGTTTCAGTGAGTCTTAATTTAATGTGTGCATTTTGTTTAGGTTAATATGTACTGTACTGTATATCTACATAGTGTACTGCATATTGCCAAGATTATTGTGTAATAACAAATGGATCTATGATTGTGAATGGAAATATATATAGTATATACTGTTGAAATACAATGTAAAATACTTTATTGTGGAAACTAAATCAATTTAGAAAATTGTAATTTTAATTTAAGCTTTGTAATACAGTATCACTTTCATTCACTGACATAATTAGACTCCTCCTAATGAAGCATACTGTACTGCTGAGATTGAACATTTGAAGATGACTGGTGATTAGACCCCTGTTGACAGAAAGCAATTAAATCTCTAACTTCCTTTTTTGCTGCGACAGTACATTTTTTAATGCCCATGAAAGTCAGACTAAAAAACCCAAATTATAAACTGTAACAATGTCAGTCACATTCAGAATGTCTAAATATAGGGTCTTCATATAGTGAACTTAGACATACTGTAGATACTAAAAAAACAGGGCAAATAGGGCAAACCTATCATTTGAAAATAAACCTCAGAGTAATTGTCATTTAAAACACATATTACATTCACGGACAATACTTTACAGATTTGCCACATACTAAAATAGGTGGATATGTCAATTGTTTTTCAGTAGCAGGTAAGCCGTTTGCAATGGTAAGAATGACAAAAAATCTGTTGGTTTAAATTATAGGTTTGCATGGAACATATTATTTTAACATGCCTATATGGATTAAATCCATGTTTTTCAAAATATTTTAATCTGTTATGCATAAAATTAAGATATATTCGACCATAAATACAGAGAGCTAATATATAGTATGTGAAGTTCAGGCATGCAGATGTATACCATCTTGTGGCTGTCATTGTGGTTTCATCAGCTGCAGAATGACATGGGAACCCCTATAAAAGTGTTAAGAGCCAGCAGCATTAGCATTTTGGACACAGATGAATGAAACCATTTGTTCTCTGCTCCCTGCCCTACTGAAAGAGTCTATTAATGAGAGTTTTGTAGATCTTTCTCCCTTGGTCATTCTAAAATTTAGATTGCTGGATAGAAAGGAATTTTAAGCAAAAGAGTGAGTTACTCTTGGATCTCTTTAGACGTCATATTTTACCTTTTTATGATTTCTAAAACAGATGTTTAGAAGCCTACCAGAGTAGCCTACCAGATTGCTTGAAGGTTTGTCAGGTGGGAAGTGACTTACATTTTAAAAAACTTCTTTCACAGTCAATTCACTTGTTGTCACTTCACATTTAAATGGCAACATGATTAGTGGGACATATTTGCTGACACCATGTCAGACGTTTTAGCTTCACTGCAGAATGGTGTCATTTCCCCCCAATCTATGTCATGCCTGCAGATCTTCTGTTGAAAATTAAATGAAAATCATAAACAGATTTTCTGGATCTGGATCAAGACTGGATCTTTACTAATCCCAGGTGTAAACCATATTAGAATAATATAAGTAATTGTTTAGTTGATCAATAATAACATTCTTTATAAACTGTGTATTGCTAGCCATGGCATATTCGCTTCCCAGCAAAGACTCACTGCAATGAAAAACTCTTGTCTGTTAGGGTATCCCCTTGTATGGATTAGTCCTTTGCAGACATTGTGTTTTATTCTATGAATTCTTTTCAGGAGCTGGATAGATTTGATACTTAAATTGGAATTAGCTGGATTTAGCTAATTCTTATATTCTTATTTGATCAAAGATGGGAGTTGAAGGCCCTTTCTGTGCATAAACCATTCACCAGCAGGCATAGAGTAGGTGGGGGAACTGGGCATTTTCTTTGAATTATCCTTCTACTCAGGGATGGGGGAAGGGATTGGCATCATTTCAAGCCACAGTTTAGCACACATTTTAAAAAAAATAATTTTGTGAACAACGAAATATCCTATGAGGCTCCCCCTTGCAACATTTTTGCTTTCCGTGGGAGGTAGGTCTCCACGTGTCCATTTTTGCTTTTCTTCAGGCGGAAAATGAAGACAGGCACCACATAAAGAAAAAACAGAAATTACACTCAAATCCAGGAGCTCTTCAAACAATGTTGAGAGACATAAGGGCATTATACTCCTAGGAGATAATGGAGGTGTGAGCTATCGATACATCAGTATCAGGAGTCACGACTATTTACTTCACAGTAGACAATAATGGATTTTTTGTTTTTGTTTCAGACGTTTTAAATCTTATATGCTTGGTCAGAATTACACCCAATACATTTAAAAGACAGCCCTGACTGTAACAATAATGATTTTTTCCATATTTACAGTACACTACTTTCCATTTGTGTTCTGAACATTTCAGGCACTTCAAGTGCCTTGCTTACAGAGGAAAATGAGTCCTCACCCTACCACAGCATTGTGATCTTAGATCTCTTTACTACAGACATCTGCTGACTCTGTCGGGTACCTTATTAGCAAAACAAGCATTTTTTAAATTCTCTATTTCCAGCAGTTCTCAAATAGTTTTCACGCCAGCCACGTTTGACACACAGTATTTTATGTTGCACCAATTGCACATCCTTAACGCTACAGGGTGCCTTCGATGTACTATTTATGACAGATTATTAGCAGTTATTAGTAAAAACATCTGGGTTGTTGATGACTTTAGAGAGGATGTATGGCAGAACCAAACAAGGTAAAGGGAGGAAATGGAATGTTTACAGCCACATGTACAGTATTGTGCAATTTGCCTTTTGAAGTATCTTTTGTCTCTTTGTTTGGATGATAATCTTGGGATGTTTTGTCTTATATTTGCTTATTGAGGATTAATACAAGAACGCTCTATTTTATCTGTTTTATTTTTCCTTTTGGAAAATAAAAAAGCGCCGAGCTGTCCATTACTGATATCAGCTGAAAGCCAATGTACATACAGTACATACAGTACCTTTTACTCTGCCCCTTTCTCTTCAAAGGTTATAACACAAAAATATTTGTATTATACAGTAGTATATAATAAATATAACACAAATAAACAAAAAGACAATTTATGCACATAGATAGTCTTTTGTCTACTACATTTTTAAGTGCAGAACTACAGAATTGGTGAGGCATAGACAGCAAGTTAACCAACAGGAGCACTTCCATTTTATTCTTTGACAAACTGTCAGACTTGAAGCAGCATCAAAGCATGCTCACATATTTCTAATATAAGGCAATATAAGGTTACAATACTTTAACTGGTTAACATAATTGAATAAAATTGAATAAAAACAACAAAACAACCTTTTAAAGGTCAAGTGATCTGATATATACAGTACTGTATATAGAAAGGATAAAGTATAGCTGGATATTATACAACTACTGTATATACAGTATATATATATATTATACAGTTTCTAGTGATTTTAAATACAGAATATTTATGAATGTATACATGCACTGTGGACAGCAATGCTAATTGAAACCAGTGTTGTTATAGTGCAGAAACTATCAACTGGAATACAAATCTGTTAGACAACATGTTTTCTGTCTTGTTTGTGCTCTTATTTTTCTATATGAATTTGTGCATTCAGAACTACCTCTTTGTTATGTTGTATTTTGAGTAGCCATTGAATATTGGTTGTGAACCAGCTTTTTCAAAAGAAGCTCCTTAACCTATTGAACCATGACTAGCAAATACGTTAAAATAATAAAAGAACAGCAAAACTATGAGGGTGTCTTTCAAGATCCGCGCATGTAAAATAGTCTATTAATATACCACACTCTCCAATTTTCATGTAGATTACTGTACTTCAAAATTAAAGTACATTGTAGAAGCCAAATCTCTACCTTTTACTAGATTTTAAATAGTTTATTTAAATATATTTTAAATATATGATCTTAAACTATGTTAATGTTAACACCTTACTGTTTTCTTATGTTCGAATCTGTGAAGCATTTTATTTCCTTTTTTCTGATCAATTTCCATGGAACACAAGGCACAATTTATCAAGCTGACAGATAATGGAAAAGAGTGTGACATAAAATGAGCTTTGTGATCAGAGGTTCACCGTAAAAATGACAGTAAAGGAAGCTTCACACATAATTTCTCATGACCTAAGCTTAATGCAGTTTTCCTTGTAACAAGCAAACATCCACATTCTTTTATGCAAATATGAAGATTAAAATTTGATATAGAGGACATTTTTATGTCGAAATGATAACTTCTGTGGGCATTGGCAAGTCCGGACTGCTTTGTTATTCAAAGGAAATCCTTATAGCTAAGTATTATTCAGACAATCTGGAAATGAACATTTCTCAGCAACCAGTACACAGCACCGGTTTAATTTCCTGTAGTCTCTACCAAAAAAATTTGAAAACAAAATGCCTAGAGGATCATGTGCTTTAACATCCATCCATCTTCCAACGGTTTTATCCAATACAGGGTCTCAGGAGAGCCGGAGCGTTTGCAAGCGATGGGCAAAAGGCAGGATACCCGTCTATCACAGAGCACATATAAAAACACACACACACACCAGGGCCAGTCTTGTCACGATGGTCATCCCTTCTCTAGAGGGAGCTCCAACCCTTTTGTATTTTAGTTTCATTATCACGTTCACCTGCCCCTTGTTCCATCCATTATTTATACCCAGTGCACTGGAAGCTCGGGGCTCTGCATTTGAAGACGGATGCCCCGGAGGCCCGCCTAGCATCAGGTCGCCCTATGTCCGCGGATTGAAGGCTTAGGCTTCCGATCGGCGTCCTGACCTACAGTAGCTGAGTCCGGGCCTCGGAGCGCCTGGCCTTGTCATTCTGTTTTTAACTTTCTGTTCCTGTTCTGGATCCCATTCCGGATTTTAATCTGTCTTGGATGGATCACCTGGTTTTGGATTTTGGACTGCACCTGTTTTTCCCTTTTGGACTCCCACTGGACTTGTTTGCCAGAGCTCCCCCCTTGCACCTGATCACTGTCGGCACTGCCCCCTGTTCACCATCCGTTCTATTCCTCATCTTGTTTTCCCTGCAGCCCTTCTCCAGTCACTTTTGGATTTGACCGTCTGTATAGAGTTCTTAATACGCACTACAGGGGAGTCAGAATCGGCTCCTGTTACAGTCTACCAAGAAGCTAGGAACTGGAACACTAGATATAAACTCACTATAAACACAGGGGGAGGATACAAACTTAACGTAAAAATCCACCACAGGAATTTACACAGGGCCCCAGTGTCATGAGATGGCAATGCCAATCACTATGCCATTAAAGCTTTAACATCCACATGACTAAACCAAGAAGTCTTCATCTCTGGGTTATTAGCTTTGCATTCTGGTAATAAACAGATTAGAAAAGCCTGATTGATTTGAAAATGTTTTTTGCATTAGCTGGAGCAAATTAGTAGAGCAAAGTAACTGTATATCATTCAAGAGCCAGTATAAATGATACTTTGTTCTAAGCATTTTCTGTGGCATTCATGTACAGTGCGCTAAAAAGCACATTTGCGTTGAATTATTACATTGTAATAACAGATATTGTAAATTAAAGAGTATTTCTTATAGCGATAGATTATGACTTGTCTTATTGCTTAATTTTACCCAAAATGCTACACATTAATGCTGTTTTGCACCAGATTTGTTTCAAACTAATTGGGAGTCTAGGGATAACAAAACTGCCCACCACACACCCCTATTATGCTTGCTGACATAATTTCAACACAATTTTGGTATCAGTAAACAAAACAATTTCCATGCTATGGATTTCCCATTTCAACCTTAAATGAAGATAAATGAGGATGGAGACAACAATTAAGATCACTTTGGGAGTCTGTAGAAAAAATAAAATCATATTTCCCTACACTAAAATATTACTCTTTAAAAACCCTGTTTAAAATGTCTTCTGATGTGAAGTAGAAGGTATTAAAAATATTAATTACATTTATTAACTGAACAGATGGCATGACTTTTTCATTGAAAACTGTAACCTTTTCAATGAATGCTATGGGAATTGTCTGTTTTCATCTGTATGTTTTGTAGAATGTGCATCAAAACGGCAGCACTCAATCGATTCTAAAAGGAAATAATTTACATGGTCATTAGCCCAGGAATAAAACACTATTCTTTTCACGTCATCTACAAATGAGTCTGTCACAGCAGAAAAACAGAGGGTGCCATTTATCAAGGACTATTACCTAAGTTCAGTCTGCATTATAATAATATCCCTTTCTCTTTCTGCAGTGATGGCTGTCTGGTGCGGTGCATTGACAGTATGACCCTATGAGTATGTTATGTATGTGTCACTCATGCTTAGCAACAGTTTGGAAAGAAAGCATAAGAACAACCTCACAGTATTATCTGACACAATACAGAGAATTGAAAGCTTTGTACACTATAGAACGCTCATGAGACATCTAAAGGTCAATACGTAACCAGTCAGCTTAAGAGCTTGAGTCGGCAAAGGAAATTTCTGTTTTTTTTAACAAATCCTCAGTTTCATTATACAGTACTCCTGTTTAGAGTCTACATACTGTATGTGACATCTAATATGTCACACATTCACACTTTACCTCACCTTATACCTTAAAAGAGCAATTGCTTTTAATACATTTTACAATGATTAGTTTTTAAACTTTATAAAACAGGAAACATTATAAAACATGGATATCTTAGTGTTTGTCATACATTATAGTGACTTTAATGTATTTGGTAATGATCATTTTGAAAGATGACAGCAGTTTCTATTTCATTAAAATCTTTTACACATATTCTAAAGCTCAGCCCCCAACCTTGGGGACTGCTCTGCCCTGAATGGTCAGCATTCTCTAGCATCCATTTTTGACACAATAATTAATAATAAAATTTAAGAAAGTGTCCCTTCTCTAGCAAAATTCTACCACTCCTTTAAAACCAACATATTATACAAAATACTTGATCTTCCACTCCGTTAATTTAATTACTCCTTTCTTTCTTATTATGAGATGCAATTATCTGAGATTCCCAAGAAAAATTTGCATGTTTTAACTCAACGACACTGCAAAGACAGGGTTTTGTTATAGTTAAAAAATGCCCTGTAAAACAAAGTACTTTGTCATGTACAGTATCTCATATTTATAAAATTGTTTGTGTGTATAGCTAAAACAGTGGTCTCTCTTGTCAAATCTGTATGCATACGGATAGTCAATATTCTGTATATTATAGCATTTGTAAACACTAGATATTACTTTATATAACTCTCCAAACTAATACAACACAAATTCTGTAGACAACTCCATGCATACTATTTCACTCATGAAACATTTAAAACAATTATGTTTATGTACATTTACATAACTTTCAATTTCAATTGCCTGTAATGGCTATATAATGTTATAAATAGATGCATTCATGAATACAGTATATGTCATTCAAGCTACAAAATGAACAGATGTGAAAAAAACGGAACTGAAGTACTTGTTTACTTCAAGTCCATGTTTTTGGGGGAGCATTGTTAACTGGAAACATATTTAGTCCATGCTGCTGTACTGTTGCCAAACTTTCTTCACTTGTTTTTTTGGGGGAAACACTGAGGGCACTGTTCTGAAAGCAGGCCCAGCTGAAAGTAGTGAAACACACTTCAAGGGGCAGTAAAGCATGTCCATATTCATCTGGAAGAATTGAGTCTGTTCCCTAATGAATGAAGAAGTGCTAATCTGAGTGTCATTCATATTGGAGGAAGAAGCATTTGGTGAATGAATACATACTCAGTTGCAATCAACTCAAAGGCATGTTCTCAAGAGCCATACAGTATGTGGTCCCAGGGAAGAGCAGTAGTGTTTGCCCTAATTTATTAATTTAAAAGAAATATTAAAGCTATTTCAAGATGTTTTATGACGTAAAGACATTATATACTGTATGATACAGCAGGCAAGGTGGATGTCTCTAGACTATACACGTGCTCATAAGGAAACGTAATGAGATTTTAAGACACATACAGTAAATGAGGGGACCATACTAAGATTAGGATCCAAGCAACAAAGGGCAAGCAGCACATTGTATTTGAAATCTCATTGGCTATTTTGAGCGCGCATCTTGCGAGTAATAGGCAAGAGAAGAAGAAGAATGCACTACATCCAGAAGTCTTACACACATAAGACAATTAAAAGCACAAAGCAACCCCCAGAGACATCAATGCCCATGGACAGGTTTGTGTAAGAACACGTATACCAGTGCCAGAGGCAACACACAGTGGGATGATTTCATCAAAGCAAGCCCCCTGAGATACAGGTTGCCAATGGAAACTGGTACAGATTTAACCAATGATGTTTCAGCAAACATAAAGAGAAAATGTGTTAAATACAGCAAACCTGTGAGGGTTGGGGAGATGAGGAAAGACTGAGGCATAATTTCAGATATTGCAAATTACACCTGGGTAATTTTCCACATAGAAATTAACTTTCCTAAACAACTTTCTTAGAAATCAAAACATAATCTACTACAACTCCTTTTGTTGAACACTATCACTGTGATTACATGCCAGTAAACGTATAGTGACTGCCCCTTTTTCATATTCAGTAATTAGAGTTGTATCACTTTTTACCATTAATCTGCAAAAGCACATACAAGGTGTTATTCTTCCTTTTAAGGATTTAATAATTAAGTGTTTTCATTTGTGCAAAACAATGTAAAGAAGAAAGTATTCACATGTATTTTAAAATATTTTTACATGGACATATTTTATTTTAAAACAAAGAAAATTAATTGGCTTCATTCATTCTCATCCAGGGCATCATCCTGCCCTATGCCTCTGAGACAGGATTCAATTTACTGTGATAACTGCCACAAATATATGACTTTCTATTAATAGATGGACAACAGGTTCACAGTTTTTGTTTATGATTACAGATATGTTATATGTAGGAAATGAAGATACAGTCTGTGAATAAAAGATGTCCTTGAAATTGAGAAAATCAGTCTCAGATGTTAAGCTTACACAGGAGCAGAAATTCCTTCATGTGAAATGCAAGCCAAGAGGACTATATTTTAAAGCTAAAGAGGGCTAAGGCACAAAACGTGAAATAAATAAAAAAATATTTAACCATAATATATCACTCCTGCATATTATAATGGAATATTTTGAAGAGACTTGGGGTGGAATAAACGCTAAGCAAACATATGGTATTCATGAATGTGGACTCTAAGGCTCTTCATTTGCTTCAATCACGGAATCCCAGATGGAATATTAGAAATAGGCACTGTGGATAGAATTAATAGTAGAATAACAAGTACTTAGTGGCAAGTACTGTAAGTTAAAAATTGTGACCTGAGCTAGAGTATTTCTGAAGTACAGTCAATAAAATTACAATACTTCTGAGCATATCAGGTGTTTTAAACACTAAACTGAAGTTTACAATCAGGCTAGGTTTATTGCTTATATTGAAAATATCTACAATAGGTTTTAATGTCTCTGTAGACTGATGTACATTTAATTGCTGGAGGATTGCTTCAAAATAGATTTCTCTAAATTCAAACTCATTTTTCAGCAACAAAAGTCAGATCAAAATATAGACACTAATTATTGCTTTACAGTAAATCTTTTAAATTATATTTGAATTCTTAATAAACAGGCAAAAAGCTGAAAACACAAAAATGTAAGTGATCATTTAAAAAAAACAGATATGGCATTTTGCAGATTACAATTAATAATATTTGCAATTACTTTTTTATCTTCTTTATTTAACAATAATTGTTTTGTTGTTTTATCTTCTTTATTTAACAATACATTAATAATTATTTAACAATAATTTATTTACACAATGTGTCAATAAAGCAGTTAAGCAAGACATATATTTGATAACATTTTCTAAAAATGTTATTATTGGTCTTGAAAAGTACAGTATTAATTGTTTTTTTGTAAATGTGAGTAAAATGAGTACCTTGACAACAAGTGCTGGACTACTTTTAACTTTATTATCATGTATAAAATGAGCCATGCACTGCAAGAGTTCCAAACTGTTCCAATTAAAAATGAAATATGCCACTTACTTTGTTCAGTGCAGTAGAAACAGCACGATGAGAAACTTTTAGAGCTGTCGAAAGACCTGACCAAGAGTATCAGCTTTATCAAAAACATTCCTTCTTGCAAAGCACTGATGGGAATGTTTCCTTTGCCATGGCTTTAGACTTCAAAGCTAGATTTCTCTAAGACCTTCTCTATTGTTTATTGATTTACTTCGTTTAAGAAAGAAATTGCCTAAAGGCTTGAAGTTACAATGAAGTCTAAAGGAATATGAGTAAAATGGACTATGCAAGGACTGTGTGATGCTGTTGATTGTGTACTTTTGCATACAGTATGTGATTTAGAATTTCTTACCTTTAGCAAGCAAATACTTCTTTAGTGATTTACAAAAAAGCAAAAAAACAACACCATTTTTATATTTTTATTTTACTTTGTTTCATGTGAAAGTGCAGCAGCCCATAGATTTTTAGATCTTTGTTTGAAGATCAGCACAATTCTACTTATGGATCCATTTGCATTTTATACACTACAACAGCAAACCGTATATAATGTCTCACCACGTCATCAAAAAGATACAAGCTTTTGTTTGCCTCAACTGCCTTTGAAGGTGATTGTTAAAACTGAAAGGGGTCTTTGTCAAAATGTATTTCTGTGTTGTGACATGAAAAGAAAATAAAGCATCATTAGCAGTTCATTGTTTAGTATTAAAACCTTTATACTGTATCATTTCAGAAGTCTCAGCTAATGAAACATTTCCAGAAAAAGCAAATACAGTATAAAGTACTGAAACTGCACAGAATCAAAAATAGTCTTGCAGAGTCTATGTTTTATTATTTGTTGGTTGCATGTTCTGCTTTGTGCATACAGTATTATTGTCAAGAATGTGAAGTGGATATTATTGACATTTCCATATTTTTCCTCAATTAAATTCAAAGTAGACTCAGTGTGGTGCAGTGTAGCACTGTGGTTACAAAGTGTCTGAGAAGCCTAAGAGATTTGGCATTAACAATGCAGTAATATAGTTAAAATGGGCAGGATACATTTATGAAATGAAAAGGAACTTTTCTAGAAATAATAAAATTTGTGGATGATTTCATTCTGCATAAACAAACAACAAAAACCTTATTTTGTTTTCTCAAAAAGGTCTCTTAAATACAATGTGCTATTTTACTGTATATAAAATGTGAATATACTGTATGACTGCATATATTGGAAGCTTAAACTAAGGTTTTTTATAGCAATGTATTTTTAAAGTACTGTATACACCAATCACATGTTTGATAAAGAAGTGGGATTCTGAGACAAATGCCTGGTAAACTTATTTGATTTGGTGTAATGCTAAGGTTACAAAGGAAATTGAGATAATAGAAATAAGCTAAAGTTGGACAGAAATGCACTGATATAGTTTGACTGCATATTAATTTGCAGTGCAAAGGCATGAATGCAAAAGGAATGATAAAAAGCAAAGATTGTATCAATGACAGTAGGAAGGAAAAATGTTTCATAAAAGCTGAAAGACATCATATGGAACATTTTTAAATGTTTAAATCCAAAATATGCTTGTTTGGTTGTCTGCTTTTTGCTTTTCCTTTGTCTCTGGCTCTAGGCAGCCAATGTCTTAAGTGAGAAGACAAGACAATACCCACATGTGCTATTCTCCATGCATGAGGCAGTTTATTTCTTCGTGCTTAGAGTTCAAAGCTCTCTAGATAAACAGTTAATAGCTAAATCAGTGCCACTAAAATGCTATTAAAGACTAACAAGGCAAGTTATCTAATTACCTTAAAAAGTCTGTATAAAAGATAGGAATAAACAGTGAAAAGAAGCAATACTAAAGAAACAATACTTTAAAAAGCAGTGATTTGCTATCTTTTATACAGTATACTGTATTGTCAGCATGAAATGTCTTTGAGCATATTTTCTTTTCCTTTATGTTGTACTCTGCCTTCTTAATTATAGCTGACATTTGTATTTGTATAACTAATCTACTCTGAGTCTACCATGTAAATAGTTTTTAATTATTATTTGCAGCTCATCTCAAATACCACTTTAATCATGATCCCATTGTAATTCTAATAGCAAAATAACCAAAACAAGACAGATGGGTCAAATGATCTCTGATTTGCAACCTTTCTTATTTTCTTATGTTCTAGTTATCAGCAGCCAAGACTGAGTAAAAGATTTTCACCTGCCTGCCAACCCTCGTTGTAAACTCAGCACACGATGCTAGCTTTCTATCTTTCTGTGATTTTGACCTGCCTGCCAATCCTCATTGTAAATCAGCACACGATGCTAGCTTTCTATCTTTCTGTGGAACCTGTATTTGATTCTGAGCACAGAACAGGGGGGCAGCAAAGCTGCTCTTGACAGGGCAGAGTAATGAGAAAGGGCGACCAGTTCCCTTCCTCACAGGGACAAGGGACTTAACCTCTAGAAGGACACTTTGAAGTAATTGATCAAATCTTTCCTGCATGGCCTTGAGAGGTGAGAGGAAATCATAATTCTCAGGCAATATACAAGCGAGCATGAGGAGAATATGCAAACTCCACCCAGATAAAGTAGGTATCTAATGATAGAATCAAACCCAGGGATATCACATTTTTATGTAGCAGCAGGAACCCACATGCCAACTCATGGGTTTTCTCATAATAAGACGGACGGTAAAGTAAATACCCAGTGGGTTTCCATCATAACATCAGATACTGTATGTGATTTTTTGATTGATGAGGGCATTTGATGATTTTGTGAGAGAAATAACTAGCAGAAACCCAAAACACCAGGGCACCAGTCCTATTCTAGGTTTTATTTAATAAGAAACAAAATATATCTCCACACATACAGTATACAACAATTAGCTAGACTGAAACATGTAGCCAACATGAAACCTGCACGCCCCATGTCCTAGGATGACTTTCTGATTTTCTGCAGTGCTTTTTGTTTCATTTGGTTTACTTTCAGTAATGCTAGGTATTAAAATAAGAGAACAGTACTTGATTACCCAGTTTAAGAACATAAATCTTTAACTTTAGAACCTAGTATTATTTTTAAAAAAGACAATTCTAAATGTCAAAGAGACATCTTGTGAATGCAATACAAAAGAAACTATACCCTAGGGCTTCCTTTTAACCTCAGCATTATTGCGTACATTAAAACCTGCACCGCACTGATTAGCTAATGCAGCCTGGCCCATCAGGGAGACAGATTTCATTATGTTCCTTTATCTGTTGATTTATAATTAGAAGAATTAGTCTGAAAACCCAATGAAGATTTACCGCTGTGCAAATTTGTTTCCAACAAGATATGCATGAGAAATATTATCTTTGTGTTGTTCTTACAGGACAGTGAGTCCCTTTTCTGGTCTATTTTTTTATGAAAGACCATACATACTGTATCTAGCTGCATTTTTTATTAAATTTCAAATGCATCAAACCCACCTTTATTTTTAACATAATTTTATTATGTAATTTACAGAGCAAAATATGTTTTATTGAAAGATAATAAAACAATATGGATCATTTTGAGAGAAGGATGCTCATTTTCGTTCCATTAATGCCTGATGTTAAAACTGTTTATTGGGTAGCAAAAATTGCTACTGTGTATCTGCCAGACACTGTGATCATATGCTTGCATTGCTGTTGCTGTCAAAATCCTAGGAGGATTGAAAATGTATGGGAAAAAGCCGTGAAAATGTTAATGTTCATAGTTAAACAAGATTTTTCTAGATTAAGGTCCTAAATTGGCTATTCTCCTTTTCACTAAACAAGATATTCCAGTTTATAGGTACTGTAAGTGTTGAACATGCCCACTAGAAAATAAATCACTGCACATAATGAATGTTGGTAATCCTTATATTAAAAACTGCAGGTGATAAAAAGGAGCTGCCCTATTTATTATTCGGATCATGTATTTTGGGCTAATTGGATTAAGAGTTACTTTCGCACATTACAGTTCTCACCTTTGTAGGGGATCATCAACAACAAAATAAGGTAATTTTTTATTGTAAAGTGAATCTTAAAACTGACCATTCATTTAGCTAGAAAACCTAATTAATCAGAGGCTCTTTTCTATATTCTAACAATATGATATTATGTTCTTTGGTACTTTCTAAATCATCAATAATATGATAAAGAAGACAGTCAAAATATTTTTCAGTCCATAGAAAAATAAAGGTTATGCTTCCTTTGAATTAGGCTTTGTGTAAGTCCCTCCTTAGAGGTTGCATAAGATATAACTGTATAACAACATTAATAATCCTTTATAACTATCATGTGTAAAGTGTTCATAACATTTTTAAAAATGTACATTATGTTTAGAGCTATGTTTAGGGTAGGAATATGGTTTTCTCTGAAACTCAGTCTTTGAGCAAAAGGATCATTCAATACAGAGTTTTAAAATTATTAGTAAATAAACAGATTTTGATTTTTTGGATTTTACATTACTAAGCCTGAGTAAGGGTGAGCTACACAAAATTAGATCGAATTTCCTGATGAAAACATTTTGCGGTACATTTGGTTTAGAAACCGATCTTATCCTTGCATTCCTTGCACATGATCTTGAACTCAACAGGATACACAATATCCCAGCAAAGAAATGACTTGTGAGATTAATCTTAACAGCCAAGGTGGCCACTGACCACAATGAAGTGTTATTTAAAAATAAATATCATACTCCAAGTAAAGTCCTAAAAACCATAAGGCAAAGACATTCAATATCCTAGAACGCAATATTAAATATAAAAGGAATTACAGAAGATTTCTGTTAAATATAAAAACTTATTGAGTGACACAAGACATTTTAAATTGAAGAAGGGCAAGAGCAGAGTGCTGCGGGCATTTCCTAGAATTAAATTAAAGTAGATGGGGAAGAGAACAGCCTTCTAGCACAAAACTGATGGATGGTTTGGGCCCCAAACAGTTTGGCATTACCCTTGCACAGCACTTGTAATTTATAAAAAAAGGTGGAATTCTTACAGCTTTCACTTCCTCAATATCAAGGACAATTTTTACGACCGATGTGTTTCAGCCAAGATCAGGTGTGATTTTTAAAAGTGTTTTCTTTCTCAAAAATTCATTTTAAACATGGTCTGGTCACACTGTTCCAGCAAGAATAAATCAGTATCAGAACATATAGTTTTAAATTGAAAATATAACCTTGGCATATACTGTGCTACCTATAGATAATGAGTAAAAATAACTTGAGTTCCAAAGAAAGCCTTTACACCCTTTCTCCTGGAATACTGTATGCCTGTTCCTAGCAAAATGTAAGCAAAACTAAATTATGTCTAAATCATACACCATACTGTATATCTTTATTCCAAAGGGCAGAACAATCCACTGTTCACATGCTCAGGTAATAAAAGCAGAAAATATACAAAAATATAATGATCAAAAATGATTTTCATATTATGCTGCTACTCTTATTACATCCATAAACTGTTTTATTGACATTTGACTACAGTAAACTGGTCATGCTTCTGTGGTCTTAAACAAAGGGCATTATAAGTGTTTTATGTGCTACACTGCTCAAAATCAGCTCATCTAACTTACAGTACATTGCAGAAATGTCTAGTTACAGTAACATTAACAACATTCTTACTAAATTCTTGTTAAATCGCTGTTGAAGTAATGATCATTCATTTGATATGGTTTGCCTTATTATTGAAATTCAACAGCTTATGATTCTGATTCTCAAAAATAAATGCAACTACGAATGCCATAAAAATAGTTTTGTTAAACAAAACAATGTACTGAATAGCCATCTGAGCATCATATTATAATTGTGTTAAAGATGTGATGCTGAAGTGCTAGTACACTATTATCTATATTCATATGCAAAGCACAAGCAAAATCTGCAACACAAAAAAAGGAACATCAGTTATCCAACATAAGCCAGCTTGTCAGGTTACATGCAGCAAGGCTCAAAACAGCCTGTTCACTACACCCACAGGAACAACAAACACCTTAATGAAGTCCCAGAGGAGCCTCCTACTCTGACCTCCTGTTCTTTGGACTATATTGAACTTCAGATTTTACTTTTCTTTTTTCTTTATCTTAGTAGTAATCTATACTAACATTATAGATTAACTATAATGTATAGTATAGTTAATCTATATTAACTACAGTATATCATATTACCTTTCTCTTTCACAATTTAAGACTACAGTACTTTCTGAAAACATACCCATAAACTGCTGGGTTCAACACAATCATACTGTACCATTAAGTATTTTATTTAATATGAAAACATTGAAATACTGTACTTTTGCAAACAAAGACTACTGTCACTTATAACTGAACACTGGAGTCCATGTTTGTTTAAAGTATCTATTAAAATATTTAAGAAAATGACAAAACAATAAACATTCCATTACAGGTGTCTGCATGCTCTTGTAAAGTAGAGTATAAAAAATGCAAATGTCCCTTATCAGCAATCCGTGATAATCAAGATCGCCCCCTCCTTTGTTTCCAGTTAGTTTGAATACATGGAATAACATTCACCTCACCTCCAGATCGTCCTTGAGCCCTACCTTTGCGAATTAATTGCCCATGCAGCATTAATGTAATTGATCATTTTCAACTACTGGCTGTACTAATGTTCCGTTCTGTTATATTTGATATGATGGGGAATCTCAGCCCCAAACCATTATGATTGCAGTAATTATTGTCCTGATATAACATAAAGCAAATCAATTTTTTAGCAGAAGAAAAAAGAAATGCAATTTTTTTGTAGAAGTTTAAAAATGTTACAGTACTTAACATCTTCATTTGTGAGGAAAAAAGCAAAACAGGAAATTGCATAAAATACTTAAATGTTTTAGAAACACTGCACATACTGTACAGTATAGTAACTAACCAAGCATGCTCATATGAGAATGCATATCTTTCATTTTTCATAAAGCTTAAGTAGATGTAAAAATGTTAAAACCTTAGGTACTTTAGCAGCATTTTTATGAGTGCCTAGAGGAGCAGATATGGATTCATCACTATAATTGCTTGCACCAGTGAAGATTTATGAGAAGTGCAATTAGCCTCACTGTGCCAGGCGGCCACATACTGTAGGTTCTATTTTAAAAGGGCCATATTAAATACAATGTGGTGTAGTGTAATTTTCACAACATTAACCTGATGTGTTTTAACAAAACACATCCTGTAGATCTACTGTATTTGTTACAAAGTCTTGAATTTATTCCTACTTTTATGACAATGAATGCATTTTTATCTGGTCAGGACTCTTAATTGAAAAGTCCTGTTACAACGTAAGTTTATTTGAGGGCTTTGCAGATCCAGATAGAGTGATTTCAAAAATTTTGGGATGTGCAGATAATTTAAAATTATCATCTGAACTACACAATCACAGATTTCTGAAAAACTGAAGTAATTCTGCTATCGTGCATGATGTGTGCACTTCAATGAAGAAAAGTAGAAATATAATCTGGCAGTGTGTTTAAATATTGTCTAAAACATTACAGCAGGGAGTTTATAGATACAGTACCTGCCTTGATCAATTATCAGATCTCAATCCAACTGAGTAGCAATACGACTAATTCAACCTACTACTTTCTGCATCACAAAGTAGGATCCACATCCTTAGAAAGAAGCTTTTGAAGATGAATGATGTTGTGTGCCTAAAGAAATGTGTCCTATATCATGAAGCTGACTTTGGTTTAACTTTAGAATGTGAGCTCAGTTGCCAAGCTCAGCTTGTAATACATTTTCGGCTCTGGTTATAAAAAGTAAAAATGATAATGATCCTTACAAAACTATTTATAACATAACAATTTGTTTTATTATCAAATTAATATCTCCATATTTGAAACACCTTTGTTGGCACCATTTTGTTTGATAAACATTATCTGCATCTACAGATGCAGCCATTCAAAGTGCGCGGTACAGACACGTACCGCAGGTAATTGGCTGCGGTGTCACGTATCATGACGCAAGATGACGCTGGGTACCTAACCTAATCGCTTTTTCTACATAAACACAGCGTGATAGCTCTCTGAAAATGCTTTTCCTTTATATTTAGGCTCAAATTTCAACTATAGATCGTATTATTATAAACTTTCTTGGAAAAATGTATTTTATGTAAACCATGTTTGCTATTAATTCATTTAGGGCTAAAATACGTTCATTGTCTTCCAATTGAGTCGAGTTGACATTGGAAGCTTGCCAGACCCGGACTGTTAAACCAATGCATTAGCACGTCAAAGCCCATTGAGGGTATTGAGCCAGTATTGGCTCAATACCCTCTCCCCTCTCCCCTCAATTCAATTCAATTCAATTCAAGGTGTTTTATTTGCATGACAGATGGGTACAAGCAGTGTTGGGTATGTATATTGTAACGCTTACGGCCGACAGGCACTGTGTAAGAGCCGGCGTACCAGAGCAGCGCACCGAGGGAGCGTCTGCATTTATAACTTAGTTTTTAAAATTAGTCAAGCAATATGAAGCATCTCCTTTTACTTTTAAGTCCCTTAAATACATTGAGCACAGCTTTCTCACCACTTAAGATTGCTTTTGATACCATCCTTACACAAAGCAGAAGGGAAGTCTTAATGCCTGAGCATAAAAAGAATAGGAGCATACTGCAACGCGTGTGAAGTCCATAAACGATATTAATTTTGGAACTTAAACATACAGTATATGGCTGGTCTCGGTACTTTAAAGAAAACATACACACCAGTATTCCATTTCTCCCTAAACATTTTAAGCATCAAAGTCTTTAACTAACGTGATACCGGAGTCAACAAGCATAATTTTAGAATTTGATTAAAAGGGAATATAATATGGAATCGCGTATCTCAAGAAATTAATAATGATATAATTATATTCATGTTGCAAAAGAACTGCAACGGACATAAAAACTCCCTTGCTTTTAACAGAGCGTTCCATAATTTCTAACTACGAAAATGATTTAAACTGCGACACTTATCATTCAACCAGAGCTCGAAATATCACAAGGATCCTCTAGAGCACAGCAAAGACTGTATTAAAAGAATCGCGTATCCCAAGAAATTAATAAGATATAATTATATTCGTGTAATTCGTATAATTACATAATGCCAGCGAACTCTTGTTTTTATGTCCACTATAACTAAAATGAAAAATATATTCCTAAAATGAAAATGATTTACTTTATTTCCCTCACGGGATCAATAAAAGTATCTATCATCTGTCTAAACTCTGGGACAGAATTCTGGGGTCTCACCATACCAGAGATTATGGTAGGGCTTCAGAATGGTGATTGGCTGACACCATCTGACACCCCTCTGATTGGAGAAAAAAGACATGCTGGTTTGCTATACATACAGTACTGTACCAGGAAGAGGATTTCTGTCTGTTCGAAACGTGTATTTTAAAAGTTTGAGAAGTAAAAACCTTACAGCGTACACAGATTTCGTTATCTTTGTCTTATGCATAATAATATTCACCGCTCTGTCTAGCAAATTCATAAAAAACTTTATTTTATATAGCGTTTTAAACGTATATTTTCAAAGTAGGAAGTACAGTGTTAAGTGGTAGCTGGGCTCCTCCCTCAATAGAATCCCTTTAACATGCTAATGCGTTGGTTTAACAGTCCGGGTGTGGCAAGCTTCCAATGTCAACTCGACTCGATTGGAAGACAATGAACGTATTTTAGCCCTAAATGAATTAATAGCAAACATGGTTTACATAAAATACATTTTTCCAAGAAAGTTTATAATAATACGATCTATGGTTGAAATTTGAGCCTAAATATAAAGGAAAAGCATTTTCAGAGAGCAATCACGCTGTGTTTATGTAGAAAAAGCGATTAGGTTTAAGAGCAATCTAATTACCTATTCGCTTAAAACGCTATATAAAATAAAGTTTATTTAGAGATGAATGATCAGTGTCGCAGTTTAAATAATTTTTGTAGGAGGGCTTGGACAGATTCCAAGTGCATTTTTGCAATTTACGTTGCATTGTCCAATGTTCTGTTGTAATACAGGCTAGAATACAGTTAGTCTAAGCTTTATCAGCTTATTTAAAATAAATTTTTTGAATCCCCGGCAGAACACACTCCATAGGAATCAGCGCTTTTATACAGTATATCGCCATTAAACACATATATTTAAACATGCGTTTACGATTTAAATCAAAACGCGATTCAAATCAATATAAATGTATATTTTGTAACGCATAGGTGACTATTCATTGTTATTAAAAAGACTTAAATTCGATCATGTTGTGATATTTAGAAATATAAATTTGTTTGGTGCGAGTGAGGTTTTATTTAATCTCTGACCAAGGGAAACGTTTCATTTTTTCAAAGAAATGTTTGTTAAAAAATAAAGTCATAGTTCCATGGGATTCAATCACAGACCATGTGACATGGGAGTCAGGAAACTAACACACAGCGCCACCGGATTTAATAATGCAATAAAAACGCTATAAAATAATGTGACTAGGCACAGAAAAAGTTTACAGCACAGTACAATAATAAATGCCGACCATGACTTTAGAAGCATAAATTACCTTACACTCAATTTAAACACAAGCTATCTTTCTGTATGAACCTCTAAGCTGGTTCATACAGAAAATGTAGAAATGCATTAGCCTGATTATGATTAAAAAACACATAATTAAACACGCGTTTGCGATTTAAATCAGAACACGATTTAAATCAATATAAATGTTTATATTGTAACGCATACTGTCCAGCCTCCATTTCTCTATAAAAATTAACTCTGTTGCACACACACACACAATAGAAGCAGGAACCGCTGTCAGAAGGGAAGAAGGTGACTATTCATTGTTATCAAAAATGACTTAGAATCGATCATGTTGCGATATTTTGAAATATAAAAGTCAATTGATTGTCCATAATATCGCTATTCTATTTTTTCGAAGAAATGTTTGTTAAAAGAAAAGTCTAGCACCTGCTGGATTTGAACACACAACCCGTGCATTGTTAGTCACGCACGTAGACCGGTAGGCTACAAGACAACTTGCATGAACAGGGAGGCGAAACAGCCCTACACAGCCCTGTCGCAGTACACAAATATAATCATACCGTTATTAAATTCTTTAGATACGCGATTCCATATTATACTGGCAGAAAAGCTTAAAACTACCACTTTTTCACACGCTATTTCACATGCTAGTTAAATACTTCGATGCTTAAAATCGTTGGGAGAAATGGAATACCGGTGTGTATTTTTCCTTTAAAGTATCGATTCCTGGAATCTGACTGGCTGACACCCTTCTGAAGTGGTTCCATAAAATCTGGTATACGGAAAAGAAAGCGTTGATAAATACAAGTGTCTTTTAATACACTCTTTGCTGTGCTCTTAAGGATCCTTGTGATATTTTGAGCTCTAGCTGAATGATAAGTGTTGCATTTTAAATCATTTTCGTAGTTAGAAATTATGGAACGCTCTGTTAAAAGCAAGGGAGTTTTTATGTCCGTTGCAGTTCTTTTGCAACATGAATATAATTATATCGTTATTAATTTCTTGAGATACGCGATTCCATATTATATTCCCTTTTAATCAAATTCTAAAAGTAACGCCATGTTAAAAGCAAGGAAGTTTTTATGCCCGTTGAAGTAAAACAAAATGCCTGACAAAGTATGGCTTGGACAGATTCCAAGTGTTTGTACAAATGTGCTAAAGAAATTATACTTTGAGTATACAGCTTGTCCAAAGCCATCCATTATTAATACTTTTAGTAATATCTTCAGTAAAGGCTTTGATGCATAAATATTTCTGATAAAGGTAGGTTGTGTACTTTTGTCCAACTGAGCAATCTTGCTTTCATAAAATATACCAACATTTTAATGACTGATGATTAACATGCTGTAATACACAGTTCAAAATTAAAGGCTCAAATGCTGTACATGAGAGGTTAAGCTCCCCCTGGCGGTTTTACAAGGTGACACCGGATAGTTTCCGGCAGAGCGTCGAATGACGCGTGATACCGCGTGATACCGCGACACGCCCACCGGGGTATGCCGCGAAATACCTCACCCATTTTGAATGGCTGTATCTGTATTTCAGTCATTCATTTAGATCCTAATGACTGCCATAGAGAGGTGAAATGTTTGGAGGGCATTTGATGTAACTTGCCTAACTGAGAGAAAGGAAGCTTATCTATGAGCATGAGGCTGCCCATACCCTCCCTCACTACTGCAAGAAGTGAGCTAGGGAGTTGCTGCCAGGGTGTAGACAGGGTGCCAGAAGGGGTGAGACAGAGATACATGAAGGGAAGTCCCAGGTGCAAGATGTTTATACATGTAAGAGAGCAGAACCAGGAAGGATTAGGATCTAACCTTCCTCCCAAACTTCTGTTATAAAACGTCATTCACTGAAAAGCACTAAAAACATCATAAAAATGTAATTTAATCTATTTTTTCCCTTTCTTCGGGGAAATTGTTTGATAGGGCATCACAATGGTGTAGTGGTTAAGCACTGCTGCCTCACGGTGCTGACCCCTGGGTTCAATTCCTGGGGTGCTGTCTGCGTGGAGTTTTGAATGTTCTTCTCATGTTTACAAGAGTTTCCCCCAGGTGCTCTGGATTCTTCCCACAGTCCAGAGACATACTGGTGGGATAATTGGCTTCTGGGAAAACTGGCCCTGGTATAATTTGGTGCTTCTTTGTGTCTATTTGTGCACTGTGATATACTGGTATTGTGTTCGGGGTGTATCCTGCCTTGTGCCTATTGCTTGCCGAAATAGGCTCCAGCTCCCCCATGACTCTCTAATGGATAAAGCAATTAGAAAATAGATGGTGTAAAAAAATTGTTTTGACAATGTATTGTACACCAGGCCTTCATTATGATTCAGCACAGAGAGTAATACAGAATTAATGGTAGATGACAGAATTATTTTGCAAAGCAGGAAATCTCTGACTGCTACAGAAAACCACAGAAAATGCTCATGCATTCCACACACATGCTTTTCAAAACGGGCATGTCATTTTACCATGTTACTGTACATTGTCATTCAAAGTTTTTTTTTAATATTTACCTATATATAATATTGTTAAAACTAGTCAAACAAAACCATACCCTATATCCTAATAGAAAATGGTGGAAAACTATTAAGTAGTTCATGAAATGGTGTACAACATCAACTATCAGTGATCATCTGCACAGAAACATTAGAACACTTAAATTAATATGAATCAATAGGATTGAATCAACTGCAGCAAACATGTACAATGCTAGAAACTTGTGAGTCTGGGGCATTGCTGAATTGGACAGCTCACTGGTGTAAGCCCAGGTTCACAATCTAAACTGATAAACAACCTCTTACTCTGGCTAATACAAGGAACTCTTCCTAGCAGCTGGTGGGAACCAATGTTACTATCATTGAGAATCTGTCTGAAGTATTCATTTTTGTTGGTGCAATTTTCCACTGGGTCAAGTGAACTAGTGTAAGATTGTAACTAATGTTCAATAAAATCTATAATAGCAATAGTTCCTTTGTCTCTTCTGAGTCTACACGAGTGGTTGAAAGGACTACAGCTGGTAAGAGAGAAGAATGAGGCTTTAACTTTGCCCAAGCTACAGCAAATGACCATAGTCATCATATCATGAGGATCCCCAGCTCAGCAACCAGAGCACAAGGATCTGCAGGATTGCCCAAGGCTCCCACTCATTCTCAAGGAAGGCGATCCACATCAGGAGGCCTGCCATGACTGCCCATAGAGACAGTGGCATCAGCACCATGTGTCAATAGGTACTGTAGCAGAGAGCAAGTCCCAAAATACAGGCATATTCATTTAGGTCCATGCAAGTTGCTTCTAGGAGGAGCTACAAATCTAGATTCTGCCATAGAAAGAAAAGAGCAATTATTTCCCCCTTTCTTCTGAGCCTACACATAGTAATGACCATACAACATGAGGAAATGAAAACCATAACCACTTATACGGGCTCTATGGTTGCTCTGACTGGAGAAAAAAAAATACTTTATTCAAATGATTACTTGCTGAAAATAGAAATTGTAATGTCTCACTGGTTATTATGAAAGATTAATACGAAGATCTGGAGAAACCAAAATTAATTTGGTAAGTATAATAATACTTAATAAACATTAGAATAACTCATTGCATTTTTATAGCAGTTGCCATCCTAAAAGATTGCAATGTGTCTTACATATGGAAGGGAACCCTTCTCATTTACAGTACCAATGAACTGTAGCATGCACCTGGGTGATGCAGTTCATTTAACTCTCAAGGTAATACATTCTTTACATTAAAAATAAATTAGATTTTAAAAAGAAATAACACTTTAACAATATTCCAGGGTCTCAATAATTTCTAATCTTTATGAGTACACATATTATCTACTAGTTAAAAAGCAAAACATTTACAGCAGAATCCTTAAAATCCGTCCCAGGATTCAATATTTTCATTGTATATCATTTTTAAATACTACAGAATCCTTGAAGGACTGATTCTCAACACAGGAACGTATAAAGTAAATGAGGCATACAAGAAAATATGAAAGTGAAAGGCATGAAACACAGCCTTCAAAATATTTTCCCTCTGAAGCAAAAACTTGGATACTACAGTTCCAAAATATAATAAACTTCCTGACACTGAAAATTATAGTGTTCCAGCTACCATTTTACAGTGGACTGTCAAGATTAACGAGCTGCATCACATCATTATGGGCACAGAAGCAAGCAATATATGATTCATCACACAGATCTTCTTTCTCATGCACAGTGATCATAGTAAGACCCTTGCCATCAGAGAATAATACACTTAAACTTTTAACAAATGTTCAATTCCTTTACTATAACACAGAAATATAATTACTACATGTACAGTACTGTACCTTTCACACCTTTCCCGTCTGTTATTTCTTTAAAAATAAATTTCTAAAATACAGTAAATGCAATTTAGCAAGATCCAAGTGTACCTTTTAGCTTTTCCCCATCATTCATACTGAACATCAAACAAAACCTAACCAATGTGAAATTATTTTCAGCTAAAGCAAACCTGAAAAATGCCACAGTTCAATGTATTTGTAATATATTTATATTATATGCATTTAACAAGCTGCTTTCCAATGTGATGTAATAAGAATGAGTGCCATTTACTGTACATTTGTCCATAATCTATACAGCATTTACATACTGGCATGCAATTAAACCAGGTGGAATTTTTTTTTTACAAAACATTTTTAAATGTAGTCCAGTGCTCCAAGTGCTCCAAGTGATTTTATTTTAGTGTTTAGAAAAATCACTGGAAGCAGACCGTTGCCATATCTCCAACTCGTAACGTAGAACCATTGTATCACTGAAAACAAAGAAGTCTTTTCAGCACTACTGGAGTCCCTATTTCCTAACATGTTCAGACCACCACAATTAGTAAAATATCAGACTGAACTGCATGTTACTTAAATGGTATACAATGTGATTATTTGTAAGATAATGACCTTCATTTTCTGTCATTTCTGGGGTTACACAAATACTCAAACTGCATCCCCTCCTAAGTATAGAAGTACACATGTATTTTTCCAATCTATTTAACACAAGTAAAAAAACAACAGATACTAAGCATTAATTTAAAATGTATTTATGATGTAATAAATCAGCATAAGTCTTTTTGATACCTAACTTAATAGCATCACATCTTCTTAAATGTGACAGAATTCTGTGCATTACAGAAGAGGTCCTTATATACTGTATCTCAGGTCTCATTTAAACCAGCAAATTTAAACAGATTAAATGATATGGCATGCATGTCCCATCAAGGATGACTTATGACCATGATTATTTGTCCTATATATTTATTGAACATTCATGGACTATGACATGATTACATTTAAACATATTTTAAAATGAAATTTTACTATGTTACATTTATGCTATGATAACATTGAATTTAAATGCATAATATTTCATTTCTTTTTCAGCTTGCCAAACAAGTTTACCCTCACACAGCATTTTAACCTCACAAGCAAGGTCAGAGCATGGAAAGCCATGTACTGTACTGTAGGCTTACTGTATATCTAATAACTATTGAACTGCATTTTTATTTTTCGTTATGCAATATGCAGGAAAAAAATCTAAATGAGCTGGAATGGATGTAGTGGGACTATATATTTAATGTCTCCTTAACAGTCAGACACTTCACACACTTTTTAAAAATTCTTAATACTGTGATTCAAGACAGTCTATTCAAGCATTAAGGTAGTCACTGCATACTGTTGGATTCCTGTTTTCAGCTACAGTATGTGAGCTGAAAGACACTTTCAATGGCATTTTTTAGAAATGTGACATTTTGACATCTCCAGATCATCAGGTTATTATCAGATAATGAAAATCCTGGTTCTCAATTATATGAAAAAGCTGGAAGATAGGTGCTACAGATCACAGGACAAAGGTAAAACATTTTCTAGATTACAATCCTCTAAAACCATTCTGACAGCTTCCACTATATGATGCAGGGCAATGGATGCTGGGAAAAGCATGCTAAATCAAGATTATAGGAGTTAAATACTGTATATCTCCTAAAATCCAAAACATTTAAAAAATAAGCAGATCAAATAGCTGAAGGAATGAAACGTTTCAATATTGACCAAACACAGAGAACACAGATGCCATTACTATAATTTCCACCTAAAGAAGAAATTGTTTTTTTCACGTTTTCCTCTTCTCATACGTACTTTGATGTGTTCTCAAGTTAATACTGTCAATGCTAATTACATGTTGCCATCCACTCACCTGTACATTTTCAGCAGAAACAAATTCAAATTCATCTTCATGAATTCTGTGATCAAAGAGCTCATCATCAAAGAGTTATGCGATCCAGAAGTATTGAAAGTTATTTAAAATCATCTATAAGCTCATTTGACTTCAGTGTAGTTAATATAAGTAATGAAGAGAGGAAAGGGTCATTATGTGCTGTGTTGGTAAACATCTATGTTCAAGCAAGTCCATTCCAATATAATCATTTTTCATCTGATTTTCATTGGATCTTCAGTGTGTTTCAGATCAAAAGTACAGTATTGTACCACTAAGCCTATAATGATAAGGCTACTGTGTTTGACAAACAAGAACACTGGGTACATTTTTTGCTAATAAATGTTGTTAGCCATTTGTGGTGTGGGAGGATGAAATAACTTCTAATAATCTGAAGTAAGTTAAATGTCCTTTCTCAGCATTTACTAAAGCACTTCTACACTGTCTCAAATAGTGTCTGTGCATTTCATTTGGTATGACAGAGCTGTCTATGTAGAATTTTAACAATTACCTTTAGATAGCAAGAACTTTCATTAGCACAATAAGATATAATATTAATAATAGATCTGATCTCTGTACAATACTACTATCCCATAAAGAATCTGATACAACATTTGTGTTTTAAAGGTTGATAAGCCTTTTGCGTGCACCTTGCAGATGTACAGTACATACTGTACACATGCAAGCATGGACAATGCCAGACACACCTGGTTGTTTAATCTTCAAAAATAAGCAAATATATACCACAAATATCTTGATTTATTTTGAGACAGTACATACAGTAAAATCCAAATCAGTGTATTTCAGCATAAAAAGATAAGCAACAGACCTACTTTTTTCTTTTTCTGTTCATTTCTTGATGGTTTCTAGCACTGAAATGTCCCAAAGTTGATAAGAAGCCTCTATTATTCTACATGTGTTACCAAGTGTACATGTGTTACCAAGTAGCAGAAAAATGGATAGCACTCATCCATATGAAGTATATCACTCCTCCCACATATTAAATCCAAAGTCAATTTATGGGTATACACCAAGAGCATTTTTTTAAATTAAATTTAAATTGTAGAAAGTAGTTCCAAAATAATCTAGAAAACAAAGGTGTAGAATATAAAAGAAAATATTATACTGTGTTCTTCATTACATTATTGAAGCTATTCTAACAGCTTATATAAGACAGTTAATATACAATAACTAATCCTACTATACAGGCATGATCACCACAAAAGTTGATTCATTCACCATTGGAAAAAAAACAGATTTGGCACTACTATTCAGACATGCTTTTCCTTACAGTCAACCTTAATATGCTTTGACATTTTTATACAGTTAACTACTGTATTAGGTTTCTGAAATTACTCGTCTGATAAAAATAGATTTTGAATTGCGAAGAACAACACCAGTGCACGGGTGGACTACAAGAAACACCAAATATTGAGATGTCAAATTTATTTGAAAGAGACTTCGGTTTCTTCTCTTGTAAATACTGTACAGCAAAAAACGATAAGGCTAAAGATGGTGTTGCTATGCAACATATTGGTATTGACTTTTATCGCGTTCGTTCCTGGGTATGCACGCATATACTGCAGTATTCCAAATATTATATTGCTGAATACATACGGTAACTTTAAAATTTAATAAAACAGAATGCTTAATGGAAATAATTATTTAAAATAAGCAACAAAAGGTTGTTTTTAGTTCAGTTTTTAAACTATAAAGTTTAATTTTGAAAATGCATTTGAGATGTTACTCTAAAATTGTATTTGAGTGTACACACACAAAAAGTAAATATCAGGCAAAACATTAGACAGAAGAGGCGCTTGTGACTGACAGTTTAGCAAACATGAACTTTTAAAATCTATCACCGAATCCGACTGTCACATGCAGCACAAAACACCAAGTTATCAAAAGTACACGTTCAAACACTGCTTAACGCTTTAACCTGCATTCAAATCGTAATTTATTATTTCCTCTCTCTATTAAGATATACATTTTCTTGATTCTCAAGGAATACATTCTGTTTTCACCTTTTACCTGTAGGTTTCCTAAACAAAAGCTTATGGAACCGAAGAAAAATGTAATTTGAATACCTGTCAGCTGAAAAACACTGCCAACTTTTAAAAAGAAATCACTTTTCTCAATCATGCATATACTGTAAGACGTGATTTCATCAAAGTCCCGAAAGAAATTATACATATCGATCAACAGGAAAAGTTTTGAATCAATGAGCACAAAAACAACACGTAAAACGGTTAAAAAAAACACTTTTCTTACCTTGAGGGAATGTTAATTCCACCGCAGCAACTGAGAGCACGCTTATCACTTCTGTTTTCTCCCTGTAGCAGAACACTAGTAAACTACAAAATGAACACAATTGGGCAGGAGGAGCTACAGTATGACACATGAATGTGCTTCTCCCCAGATGCTATCACACTAGCACTAAAAAATTAATCAGTTTCCCCCTACAAAGACGTTAAGAGGAAGGACACCAATCGTGACCAGCATCAAGAGCCTTACGGAATCCATAGCAACTAAGCAAACCCTGCAAAATTTCTCTAGAGAAGCAGACTTCACAACAGCAATGATTTAACACTCCCATAAGAGAGCAGCTCGTTCAGAGGGTAGAATAGGAACTGGTGTAAAGCACACATATGTTGAGGATTTCCCTTTGCAAAACCAAATACAATGCATTTTTTTCCGTTCTGTGGATTTGAAAACATGAACAAAAAGGCTCACATTTATTGTCAAAAACAATACAATGCGTGTTTTAGCAGGGTGAAGGGCTATCTGCGATTAAACATGTTTTTGCTAATGTTTTAAAACGCATTATGAAATATTTCCAAAACAAGTACGATCATATCCTGTTCACAGAGGCCTCTTATGGTGTGGTACACATGGCAAAGCAGCGTGCCTTCCCTTGTTATTCTCGTCAAGTATAAACATTTTTAATTTTCTTTCTTTGTCATGGTAATCAGCATCACTCATGAAATGAGAAATAATTTCTGGGATAAAATGAAGTACAAGATGAACTGATCAAGTATGAGATTTAAAAAAGTGTACAGTATATCATTCTGTTTTAGAACTTGCGAACTTTTCTATGTGTGAACACACCAGCTATGTGTGAATGGCAAATCTTGTTTCCCAGAAAATTTATGAAAATAAATAAAGACTAGAAGACTAACTAATGTGGACTATTCTCTGAGCTGAGAATAATATTTCAGCACCTTAGACAGCAACATCATAATTTTTATGCACTGTCAATAGTGTTTAAAATGAGAAAACAACATGGAAGTAACTGCCCCAGAGCAATATGTATCAAAATAACTTTGTACTGTGAATTGACTAAAGTCAATGTAACGATACTCTGAGATACAAAGTATTATTTTTTCCATTCTCTGTAAAGCATAGAATTTTTTAGAGGGGCAGTCCCCAGTGGTGCACCTCCGCAATAACAAATTGTCGGATGTCAAAATTGATTAAGCCACAATGCCTAGTGTAAAAATACAAAATCATCATAAAGAATGAAAAAGTAATAAATGTTCACATTTTATTACATTCCAATAAATATAAAAAAAAACATCTTTGTCAACATTCTTTCAAAATGGAATCTTAAGTGATATAAATAAAAGAAATTTCTACCTTTGCTTTAAGAAACACAAGATTCTTGTGTATTTGTACTGTAAATGGTAAAAAACCTTTGTTTTATACATGTATCTTGTTCCATCTCCTGTAGCTGTGTACAGTAGCTACTGTACATTTAGAAGACCAATGTGCTGTAACATTTCATTTTGTAAGTTGTGAGAAATTGTGCACAGTATGTAATTCTGGATTCTCCTATGTTTCTTGGTTGCATTTGAGATGATGAAATCATATTATCGACAGCTATTTCCATGTATGGTCCATTACGTCAGATACAGTTCATTATTCAGCACAAGTGCAAGACTGGTCTTGGACACAAAGCCATGGTCTTCTAAGCTGTGTGGTTATGGCTAGCTGAGCATCTTGAATTTAACTAACAAGATCTAACTATAAATCTTGTCTCCTTTTATAGAGAAGAATGACTTCTGACATGTGTTTATTCGATATTAAAGGTTATATGCAATGTGCCCAATCTAAAATAAGAATGCCTTTGTCTCCTAACAGGATTTCAGATGAAAATCACCTTCATGCTCAGTGATTTTAATATAGTGTCAACTGTATTAGCAAATATAGCTATGGGAAAACCTAAATTACCTATGGTTTTTTTCAAATAGAATGTCAGGTTTGTATGAAATCATTCCAGATCAATATTGAAGTTCATTTTTATGGTGCCTTTCTGTAATTGGTAACTCAGTAATAAAATATATCTTATTATACTCGAACCTGTTCTATCACTAAACAAAACTTAAATTTAAAACTAAATTAAAACTTAAAGTTTTAATCGGTGCTACTGTGTCTCTAATAAAATATAGATACTGTATATTCAGATTGGAAATATTGCCATCAAATCTTCAATTCCAATTATGTTTGGAAAATATATCCAATCTTCACCTACTTACTGCACATCATTAAACCACTTGTATTTTAATCTAATTTAATAATAATACAGTTTGTATTTTTGAACATGTTATTATCTACTTTTTTACTGTGGTATTCATGAGTAAATCATTGAAAGCACATTCACTCTATACCAGATAAAGCTATAGGCAGCATTAACATAATTTAAGATTGAGTGAACACAATTCTACAAATTGTCATTATTGACAATCATATCAATCTAAATGGACATTCTATTAGTTTCTATTTTTAAAAAGAATCAGTTAGATACTGTATGTCATGTTTCTGTCATATGGGTTGTATACAATGTGGGTTTTAAATTACTCACATTCTATTTTCCTTGATTATACTACTAAATGGTTAATGCAAAAAAGCAATTACTATATATGGAAATTTAAATACCTGTATGCATCAGTCACCATACAGCATAATAATTGAGCTGCAAAGTTTATTATTTAGTTTTACCTGAACTGTAGTTTTTTTCTTATGTTATACTCATTCATTACTGCATCATTCAATCTGACTTTCAGTCTTACCTCAGAATCACACATGTCTCAATATTGAATAGTCATTACTTTTTTGTTTATCATCCCACTTTTTATACCACATCTTTAATGTAATTTAACCCCTCTGGACTGGTGAGATGTGAGAAAGTTTAATTTACAGTTACAAGCAATTAGTGTAATCAAATTGTCTGAGGTTGTAAACATGCCAAGTTTACCTTTGTACATGTACTGTACAGTTTTAATAGCTGTTAGTTGTATCTTGTTAAAACAACAAGTTCGAGGTAAGCTTTTTTGCAACTATATTGAAAGGTACAGTACTATAATGTACTAATAAACTATATTGAAATTGAAATGTAGGGTGAAGCTGTGGCACTGTGGCTAAGGATCTGCACCTGTGACTAGAAGGTTGCTGGTTCAAATCCTGTGGCTGGCAGAGGAATCCCACTCTGTTGGGCCCCTGAGTAAGGCCCTTAATCCCAACTGCTCCATGGGTGTTGTACAATGACTGACCCTGTGCTCTGACCCAAAGCTTCTCTCCCTGTCTGTGTCTCATGGAGAGGAAGCTGGGGTATGTGAAAAAATGAATTCCTAATGCAAGTAATTGTACAGTATATGGCTAATAAAGTGATCTTATCTTATGAACACCTTCATTTAGATGTTGTTTTCATAGCAGTTAAAATATATAGTCAAGTAATGGATTTTAAATTTACTAGCCTTTTTGTAAATTCACATTCTGTTAATTGCAAAATCCAGATGTGTCTGGACTGTATTTAACCATGCATAACCCACTAAAGTATGCCCTACATTGTACCAGGTGTTCTGCATGAACAATTTCTTTCAGGATTTTTCAGTAGTCGTAATTAATTTCCCAATAGGCAAGACATTTTACTCCAACGTGAACACAGTGCTGTTTCAGCAAAAATGCTGTGATATGGAAGATCCTAGACAAAGAAAAGGTTTCCAGTGTGGCTACTAGCTGACTCAGCTTATTTACCTCATAACAAAATTTTTCATGAACCAGCTTAAGGACTGTATCAACCACTAGCTGACTAGTAATGATTATTTGATTTATTGATTTTTTTTTAATAAGAAGGGCAGAAATCCAAAAATGTCACATCTTTTATGTAAAATAAATCACAAAAATGTGAGCATTAAATGCCTATACTAATCATCTTTTTTAGTTTAGTGTTAGGCATTTGGCAGATACATGTGTCATAATGTTTTGACTTCCATGGTGGCATACTGTACAAAGATATACATTTATTGTAGTTATTCTAGAAACTCCATGCATTTTAACCCTGCATTATTTCTTCTCCTGAGCATTATATAGTTAGTGTGATGATTAAAAATAGCAAGTAGGGAATTCTTAATTCCAGTTTACACCTGCATTAGTTACTAAGTGAGATATATTACAGTTACCTATTTATAATAAAGCATAACTTTATTTGGCAAAACTTATTTGTAATATAAGTAACGCTACTTTAAGTTGCAATGTTGGAAACTCACTGCCTCTTGTCAGACATCCTCTTGTGTGGTTATATTTCGCACAGGGCAGAATTTGTACTATCGACATGCTCCAGGCTGTGTGGTGAGAATAAATGAAGTGGAAGTAAATATTCATGGCTGTTTTCAACTTGGCGCTAGTTTACTAATCAACGCTGTGACTATCAACATGATATTATGATAAATTGTGTTGCCAAAAGGTTTTAAAGCCACATATTTTCACATTTCTTCTGGAAGAACAGGCAAATTTTGTCACTCCTTTGATTTAAGATGCAAAGTGAAAACTAGTAATTCATCCATGCACAGCATAAATATTTATGTCACAGAGATCACATGAAAAAGCAAAAGCCATTAGCACAGAGTGCTGCAATTTTTTTCAGTGCCACAATTTATTTCAGTTCTTCACAGCACATTCTAAACTAATATAAATAATATGTATACTGCAATTTCTAATTGTTAGTGAACGATTACCAGGAGAAACCTACTGTATATAGTCAAGTGAGAAAGGAACTTTTAATAATATTCAAATAGCCACATTTGAAATAATCTATAATTTAAATTTGTTTAAATCGGTAGTTTTCCATATCAGGGGTACATACTTTGTACATTTGACATTACAATATATTAATCATTTGTTGAACAGCTTTTAACATTTAAACAGATTCAATTCCTTAAAGGGTGTCTGTATAATGGGCATTACAAAGCAGATGCCTTTGATGTTCCTTTTTAAAAGCCTCTAGGAACATGGCTGAGCAGTGGGTTGGATCATCAGTTCTTCTCATGAGCTACACTAATCATTGTTGCTTCTTTTAATTCTTTTGATTCTGTGCAGTTAGAATAAAAGAAGCTTTGTTTTATGATAACACACGTTTATTCACACCAAGTAACATCAGTCAATTATTAAAACCTCAAAATTCCATTCCAAATTCACTTGGAAAGAAAGAAAACCACCATCTGTACCTTTCCATATCAGCAAATGATTTTATTGGAGATCAAAGAACATATTTAGAAAGGAATTTTAACATTGGCAAGATAAGTTATTTCTACTAAAAAAATAATGTTTAAAATAAAAAATATACTATACAATTATGTACAAGAAGAATCGGACACCACAAATAATGATCAGAAAGTATCTGAAACTATATATACATCTACTAATTACTTTTAGTTATGTATTGCTTTTTGTTACAGGAACAGAACTGTGTACATACAGTAGCTCAAGATAATGTGAGAATGTGTTTTATCAATTATTGAAAAATAATATTTATAATTATTTTCCCTCTAAGATTTCATGTTGAAACATTATCCATGAGGCAATATTACAATTTTACCTACCACTACATAATTGTATTTATAAATAAAATGACAGAACTTATTTTCCTCAATTAAGTTTGCCAGTGCCATAAATATCAAGATATCTTGATTACAATGTAAATTTAAGCTCCAACAATAAATTTAATTAAGTACTGTCAGTTTAATATCACTTCCAAACACCAAAAGAATGGTTTGCACATTTAAATCAATAAAATTCAACAACTTAATCCTCAAACATACTGTATATCACAAATATAATATGTATTCTATTGCTAATACATTTTTTTAAAAAGGTCTCCTTAGTCTGTTTTCTTGTTTTGTGGAAAATACTAGAAAATTGCTTGAAAATAAACAACCAAAACACTCATTCCATAATAGGAATTTTGCAATAGTTGTGTGTAAGTGTGAATATAAAAAGGCATCAATAAGGTTTTTTTTTTATTTTTCCACTATAACTTGGCATTACAAATTCTTTCTTAGTTCTGCACACACTGACATTTATTTCACTGATGCAGAGATGCAAAGGGAGTACTCAAACAAAAAGCCCTTTGTTTCCTAGTAGACTAGAGTGGAAGCACTTCCTCCTTTCAGCAAGTAGTGCACACAGACATCTTTAACATTGCCATTACATATCAAGGCCACATTTTTCTTCCTGAGCAATAATTCAACCTAAGAACAGAACATGATGTTCCATATTCTCATAGAGCCAAACGCAGTCTATCTAGCCAGTTATAACAGAACAGACTGGTATATTTGAGAAACAATAATTGAGGTTAAACAAGGTAAAGAACATACAGTAGAAAAAGGCTACACATGGCTTTGGTGAAATTGTTACATCGCAGTTATTTTCACAAAATAAGCTCTACATATCGTACAATTCAATTGATATTTGACTAGGAGGTCAACAGAATCATCCTATATATTTTGTGCTGTATTAAATATAATCTGTATTAATCTGATCAAGACTTTCTTTCACCTTAGAAATACTGCTAGCATTAGGCTGCCCAATGCTGAGTGGTATATTCATGCATTTATAACATCAAGGCTTGACTTCTCCAACTCTTTACTCTTTATGGGCTCCCTAACTCTCTTCTCAACAAGTTGCAATATGTTCTAAACTCTGCAGCTAGACTACTAACTCACACCAGACCCAGGCAGCATATCACTCCTACACTTAAGTCTCTGTATTGGTTGCCTAAAATATGTGGTCACATATTGATCACTATACTGTATATTATGTGGTCATGTATTACTGTACATCACATAAAGTCACATATTTAATATAACATCTTGTTACTGACATTCAAGGCTCTAAACAATCTACAGTAGCTTCATCAAACATCTTTGTACTCCTCCATGTGTAGACTCTACAAGTGTCTGGATCTAAATTGGAGGGATGCAATACCATTCTTCCACAAGCAATTCCATCATTTGGTGTCTTATGATAGTAGTGGAAAACACTGTCACAGGCATCGCTCCAGAATCTCCCTTAAACGTTTGATTGGGTTGAGATCTGGTGACTGAGAGGCCATGGCATATGGTTTACATCATTTTCTATTGTTTTCATGCTCACAAAACCATTCAGTGACCATTAATGTGCTGTGTATGGGAGCATTGTCATCCTGGAAGACTCCACTCCCATCAGGATAGAAATGCTTCACCATAGAATGAACTTGATCACTCAGAATGTCTTTACTTTGCCCTTCTGGGTTGAGTGAACCTAAACCATACCAGGAAAATGCACCCCACACTATAACAGAGCTACCAGAGCCCTTCACTGTGGGAAACAAGCATTCAAGCCTGTAGTCATCTTTTGGAGTGTGCCACACATATACTTGTCCTCTTGTTGAGAACTCAGTAAAAGATGACTCATCTGAAAATATTTTTCCACTGCTCAGTAGGCCACTGCCTGTGTTCTTTCTACCACTTTACTTCCAAAAGTACATTATTAGGTATGAAAAGGGGTTTATGCACTGCAGCCTGACCATAGCCTGTGAAGTTCTTGATGGACTGTACTTGTTGAAACTGCCTGCTCATGCCTTAGATTGACATTTGCTGTCAATTAATTCAGAATTGCTCATCTATTTTGCCTTGCATCTCAAATCAATGCATGGACATCACAATCAAGGAGTATGAGCTTTCTTCCACAGTTGCCCCTAGTTGATGGTGGCTACAGAAAATAATACTTTCAAAGAAAATAGTCACATAAGATATTAACTTGTATGTTGATCTTTGCATCAACACATTAAAACACATACCAGAAAAAAGTCAAATAGGTTAGATTTCCTTAAAATCCTGTTTTAATGCCTTCATATACTAAATGGGGCATGACCAAATAATTGTTAGAGGCATGTATTGCCTCACTAGCAGTTCATACTAATATATGCTGCTAACACTAACAAAAGGCTAGCTGGTATTATATTTGTTATTATGGAATTTTATGCTGAACTGTTTATTACAATAATCAATAAAAAGAAAATTAAATATCTAAAAAGCTAAATATGTAAAAGATATTATCTATAATATGCTAACTGATAATTGGACAAAAGCTGCATTACTACTACCTGTATAACCACAGCACAGAAAAGAAAATGTATATATCGTGACCCAAATGATATACAGTATATTGGATCATGTGCATGTCAAATCTGAAATTTTAAAGTACTAGTGTCAAACAAGATTTAAAAATTAATCCAGATTTTGCAACATGAATCTTCTTTAACTGTCATCAGTTACTGAATGACTGTAGTGACCACTTGAAGGCCATTTTTGTCAGTATGTTTTCTCAGCCAAAGAGCCATACACCCATGGGTCTGGGTTAAGTCAAAATGTGGATCAGGTGCCCCAGGGAGGTTTAACCAGTAAATCAGCTTCTTTGGAGAGCATTTGAGCATAGTCCAGATGTTGCCAAATGGGAAGGGTTCTGTTACTGATGGTCTCCAACAGGTACAGTACAGTGGATGCCTTTGGGCAGGCAATACTCTCCAATCAATTTTAAATCTGCTGTAGCAGGTATTCACCAAACAGTAAGAAACAATAGTGGAGGTGCTGGCATGCCTCAGGAAAATTGGTAGCTGTGAGTAGTTAAACTGCATCACATGACCATGACCATACTAAAAAAGTAGCATTCTGTATTCTCTCCATTCTCTAGAGTACAGTACCTTTATCAATGTCAGTGTAGGTTAGCCCTGGACACTGGTGATATTTACCTTACATTTACATGATATGAATTTGTTTTTTGGTCTTAGTGCAAAATGTTAGCACACATTTTATGTATTTCAATCCAGAACAGAAAGATGAGCAAATTTTCTTATAATCGGATCTGTTGAGTTATGCATTTCATATTAGTTTTCTAACGTGGATGCATAGCATCACTTGCTGTTTTTCCTACCGTTGAAAGCACTGCTGTGAATTGTGCTCAAACATCTGAGGAATTCTAGGAAAGAACAGCAACCTGATTATAAAATTAAACTCGTGAATGCTGAAAAAAAGCACTTTTTCTGATCTTTTGATCTGCACTTCATTTATATATAGTAGTATCTCAAATGAATACTGGTGAATAAGCTGCAAAGAGCAGAAGAGTGTGCCTTTCTTCTAGATTGCTCCATTGTGTACAATCCCCAGAGAATAATACCTCATTTATTGAGGTATTATTGAAACAGTTTTGATATGAGCTGCTTCAGAATAATTTGTTCCTAATGAGTACAATAAGGGGCATCATCTAAAAATTACAAAGGCAGTAGATTCAGGCACAGTTACTGTATTTCACACAAAAGCTAATATGGAATATTATGTTTCTAGTAATTACTGTGCTGTACAATTCTTAATCCAATTATATGATAAGCTTCAAAGCAGAAACAGATAACATATTTGGACAGTATGTTTCTAGGATAAATATGTATTGATTATTTTTGACAGAAAATTGTGGTACTACTTATAGAAAGTACTTGAATTATTAACAAAGTCAGCAGGAAGCAAGCAGTCACATAGCATGACAGAACAGCTAAGATAGGAGAATTAATGTCAAAATGTGATGTACAACCCTTAACAAGTGGTTTGCTATTTGTTGTAATAGCTGAACATTTCTGTTTTATGGTCAATTAACCTTTGACCTGTTTGATATAATTAGGCAGTTTGCTCATTGCAGTGACCTCAAGGTCATTTTGTTAACCATTTTGCTTGTCATTCTGTGCTGTTATCAATAAATGCAGCTTTATGTTAATGTGAAAGGTGTAAAATAAGCCATAACTTTTCACGAACTAGCTCTGCAGTCCATGTTGGGTATTGTATTAGACCCCATGCGAAGCGGTGAGGGCTGAAAGAGACAGGAGGCATACAGTAGTACAGGGAAACACACAAAGGGATTTAATGGTGCAATAAAGTAAACAGTGAGAGTTTGTGAGACAGTGAACAGGGAAATAAACAGCGGCATCCAAATCTGAGCAGGTCCAAAACAGGGTCAGGGCATAGTCCATGAGTCCATTTCCGAAAGATCCATCCTGGGACGTGACAAGGCTAAAAACCCCGGAAAGGGGAAAACACGAATACATGAACATGGAGATCCTGGGATTTCAGGGCGAGGTCCTCCAGACCCCGGGTTCAGAAGGGAAATGTCGGGGATGAGGCTTATGCCCTTAGGCCACGAACGTGGGGTGACCTGGTGCTAGGCGGGCCTCAAGACTTCCACATCCTAATGCTGAGCCCTGAGCCTTGAAGGCACTAAGAATAAATAGGGGGGACAACAAGGCACACCTGGAACATACTGTATAAACAATCACAGGGAACTATTGACAGGAGTAAATGGAGCGCCCTCTAGGGTGACCGTGACATAACTTGTAGGTGAATGGACAGGCTTACAGCTTTGTTGTTACAAAGCCATTTAAGAGATGTCCTAATGTTCAGCAGAGTTTCAAAAATGACAACACAGAACTGTAGATTGGGAACTCAGATGAGCTTGCCCACTAAGGTTGCAACAAGAGGTTACAAGAGGTTATTTTATCAAGAACAGATTAATGCAGATCTTTATTACATTTTTACTTGCTTGTGTATTGTGATTTCTTCAAGGTGTCTACGTTCATGGCAACAAAGAAAAAATATTTTTGACTTGAACCTGTTTCTGATTTAGAAAGTTTTGAAGTGATTTCTGTTAAGTACCTGTTGTAGGTTATTAATCAAATTCTGTTCTATAGATTAAAGCATCATTATTTTTAATCATGTTATTGAAAACATATTTGTGTGCTGATTACTAGCTTTTAAAATAAAACACAAATTAAGAGTTCAAGCAGTGCTGTTCAAAGCAAAGTAATTAAATTACTATGCTCTACCAGTATTTTAACAAGGGAAATACACCATGAATTGTAAGAGCTGTTGCTACTGTTGCAACTGCTGGTTGATACAGTTAATTCAATACATATTTAAAAAAGAAAATGATCATTGTTACACCCTGGCAAGTCAGAGCTTGCAGTCCTCAGTCTCCCCAGTAAAGAGAAACACCTCCTGGTGGCGTGAGAACTTGTTCAGTGTGGCTGTCACTGCCACCTGCCCCCGGGTTATCAGTTCATTACCTCCAGGATACTTAAATCCTGATCTGCCTACTGTACATTCCAGTGCTCTATCAGTGAGTTTCCTAAGCAGTTCAGGAGGTGCTCTCAACACAACAAGTTGGTCAAACGAATCCTTCTCTGCTTGATTCAGCCTGTCTGTTTGATCCTGAGATGGATTCACACTGTCGGCTGGACCTCCGCCTCCCCTCCTTTCACTACACCAGCTTAGCAGGTCAGATCAGCAGCATTGTGCTATACTGGTCCTCTAGTCCTTAGCCATGCAGCTCTCCTGTTCTGCTCTGCCCTGCTTAGCTGCATGAAGCCTTCACTGTCTGATCAGTCCTGCTACACAGCGCATTCCCTTTTGCCTATCTTCGTCAGTCTGCACAGTGCATTCCATGTTTGGCTAGGTTTCCTAGTTCTTATGTATAGAATATTAATATACAGATTTAAATCTGTCAGAAAAGATTAAGGTCGTTGAAACAAAAGCTGTTGTATAAGTCTTTACGTTGTTCCCATGTGCATGAGTGCATGAGTGTGTGTGCCCTGCAATGGATTTCCCATTGAGCAGTGTACTTCTGCCTAATTCCCTGCATTTCCTGAGAATCTTTCTGATAATGGATACATGGTCAAACACAACAAAAAAGCTGAGTACCTTATTTAACACTGCATCATTTATTTTGGAATCCCGCTCCAGATAATGATTTGAGCTCCAACAGGGTCATGGAGGATGTCCATCAGCAAGCAACAGGTGCAAGGCAGGATATACCCTGGATTGCATGCAAGTCCATCACAGAGCACACACAGGCACAACCTCACAAGCTTACATTAGGGCCAATTAACCTGAAGCCAATTAAACTACCAGTATTTTTGTGGACTGTGGGAAAAAAACAGAGCACACTGTAAAAGCTGACGTGAACGTGAACATACAGTCCAAACACCATGCAGATAGCACCCAGGCTCAGAATTGAATCCAGATCCTTATGCTGTGAGGCAGCAATGCTAACCACTACACCACCATGCCACCCTTATTTGAACTCATGATAAGATAAAAGTTCATTGTTGTGGATCTTCACCTTGTCCAGTGACAGACAAAGACTTCTGATTTAGTGAACCAAACAAAGAAAGAAATGCTGCTATTTTTGTCCTTTCTTTTGATTTGATTTATTTTACTTTTCTTTATCCACTCCTGTAATATTGACTTTACCCCCTTTATTCAAAAGTCTTTTGATGTAGAGATGTACTTTGTAAGGTTCATGATTCAATTCATACTGTATACTGTACAGTATGTACTGTAGCATCCACCCTATCTGTTTAATCTGTATATAAACTATTCTAGAAAATGCCACATTTGTAAAATAGGAAAAATATCTACATTCATTCTCTAACATCTTCTTTAATGTCAGTGTCATGGGGGACCTGGAACAATGCAGTGCACAGCCTGAACATGAGGACAGTCCATTGCAGGGCAGACACACAGGCACAAACACAGACATTCACACGCTTACGCCTAGAGCCAGTTTTCCTCATAAGCTAATTTAACCTACAGTACCAGTATGTCTTTGGACTGTGAAAGAACACTGGAGCACCAGGTGAAAACCCACAAGAACATAGTGAGAACACACAAACTCCATACCAACTGCACCCCCAGATCCAGAACTGAACCCAGGACCCCAGCGCTGCAAGGCTGTAATGTTAATCAATGCACCACCATGAAGCCAGAACATTTACAATTGATTAGAAATTAAATAAACTTTACCTCACAGCAAGGGCACCGTTTAACTTTCAGTTCATTTTTGTACTTCACTTTTTCACTTCTGCGATGAGGATCTCAGAGCAATTTATTTATTTTATTTTTGAACCAATAACACAGTAAAGGTTTATCATTTCTGCAATTTCCCTTACCATTATTTTGCACTGTTCTCTAGATCACGAAGTGAAATGAATGTAAAAGGTCGTCAGCATTGAGCAGTTTTCTATTATAAAAAATATATTTTGGTATGTAAAGTGGGAGATACCCTGAAAAATCATTGTCCTTCATTATTTTCTTATGATTGTGGGTTTTTTTCAAACTGCACTCCAGCAATCACACCTTTACTAACTTAGCTCAGTATATGTACTGTAAATCAGTCTTGTGAGTTTTTGAGAATATATTAAATTTGCATATCAAAATGAACTAATATTTACTGTTACCATTGGTTATTATTACTTTAGAAAAAAAACAAAATGGAACAAAAAGGTGTTTATAAATATATATTGAATTTCTTCCCTTCTAACTATGGGTTTTCCACACTGTAAGGGTCCCAGTTTTGTAATATGAAAATTAAATAAAAATTCAGAGTGTAATTAGGTTTCAGCAATTTAGGAAATTCAATGAAATTTGCATAGAAGATATCATGGTTTCAAGTATTGGGGCCACATATTTTAGGTCTTTTGATGAGATTTTTTTTATTCTTTTTCCTTCTCAATGAATTTAATATACTGTAATTAAATTTCTTGATGGGAGAATTCAACACAATGATGATGCATTGAAGCGAGTAATTGCCACTGCACTCTTTCTTGGACACATTGGTTGGGCAGGCTTACAATGAGCTTAGTAAATACCAATTTTTAAAACCATATTTTCTGAGCTAGATTAAAAATAGATGCAAGGCAAATTATGCTTCTTTAGACATTAACATTCTGCATGCCGCAATGTCTAAAATGTAAGACACAAGCTAGCATTGAAGCAGTCTCACTTGTACTGTATGTGAAGATTTCACTGGCTTTGTTTAATGATAAGCAAGCACAGTGAACAATACACGTGTACTGCAAGCAAAAAAAAGATTTTTGTTGTAAATCTGTAATATGTTTATTGCAGCCAAAACACACTTCCAAAATCATTTACAAATTTATGCCATAAGATGCTCCCCGAAGCCAGGATTGATAGAATTGAACCCTCGAGTCTATAGAGGTGTTATTTTGTCTGTTCCAATCAAATGATTGCTGCAAACAGTCAGTAGATGACCACATTACTTGGAGCTGGACTGCTAGGGACAGGGAGAGAAAAAAGAAAGTTAATTCAGGTGGATGTTCTTTTCATGAAGACTCTAAACCTTTCTCTTACAGTATAAATGTTCACCGCAGTAAATTTGCTAAAGTTTATTATTGTAACGCGACGGGGGCTCAGGCGGGCGCCCTTGCCGCATTAGGTCGGCCCCATCCCGACTGAGGCTCGAACCCGGGACTCCCGCGTCTCTCTGCAGTGACCTAGCCCCGTGAGCTAAAGAGAGATCTCTCTACAGCCCAGTAGCTGTAGTCCTGCTATCACAGGGAAGGGCGGTGACGTCACCTGCTCTGGTACGCCGGCTCTTACACAGTACCTGTCGGCCATAAGCGTTACATTATGTTCCTTGATTTTCAGTTTTCTGATGCTTGTACAGTACTATGCCTTTATGTTGCTTAGCCAAAAAAATCTTACCTTTGGTCTTGTATTATAAAATGAGTTCATTACTCTGAATATATTTGGGTTTGTGAATGATCAAGTCATTTTGAATCTGTATGAGGAAAGAATACCTGCTTAAAATATATTTGTAAATTGCTCTGAGGCTTTAATCCAAAGTGCTTTATGTTTTCACCCAGTTATACAGTTGGGTATTTTACTGGAACAATTTGGGTAAATGACTGTGCTTAAGGGTATAGCAGAAGTGGCTCTTATGGGATTTGAATCCACAATCTTCACACATGGTCCACACTGCTTCCCACACTGCTAAAATCAATAATAACGATTTAATAAGTGTTGATAATACAGTAGTTCTTTGGAGTAAGCAAACACTGTTGATCTGTTAACTGCTCAGTTAAGGTCCAAGTCCACTTAAAGTCCAGGTACCCTCTGACCTGGAAGTAGAGAGAGAGAGGAAGAGAAATGGTTGATGAGGGGTGAGGCTTTCTGCGCTCCATTGAATAATCATTACTAGGAACATTCCTAAAGTTTTTTTAAAACCTTATATACAGTATGTATGTTTTGCCTTGCTTTCACCATTATTTACTTACTCTTTACTCTTTATGATTTATTCTTAAAGATTTATTTAATCTCATGGACAGATGCAGGTATTTTGAAAATTTTCGTGCTTCAGGTTAGAGGTCACACTTGCTAAACAGGAACTTGAATAATTTGGTACAGTTAAAGTCCTTTGATAACATACTGCAACTTAATACAAAACCTCAGAGTTTGATTTGACCCAGTTTTTGATTCAGATGGCTTGATACACACTTTGGCATCTTTTGCTCCAGAGCCGTGCAATCTGTGAAATGCATTAACAGCACCATCTGTTTATACACTACAAATTGACATGCAGTAAGTTATTATACTGAACATAATAGGTGGACATGCAGTTCTGAGTACAAAACTAACTGCTTAATGGCAGATTTTCTTTGTTAAGATACAAGACGCCTCTGTTCAATATTAAACTTGCCATTTAGTACTGTACTATAATTGGTATTTGTTATAAGTGAATGGGATAAAGTTCTAATTTAGTGATCATGTTCTCGGCAACAGAGAAGACATGACAATTAAAATTTGAATCAACAATGTTGTTCTAATATCTGAAGTGACAGAGACAGGAACCTGTTCTGACTGTCTGATATCCCAGTAATGTTTACAGGCATGTAAAAACTGAAACGATAGCTTTGTATTTCCAGATTCTAAGATGGTAAATATTTAACTATACACATACAGACTCATTGTGAAATAGACAAAATAGCAATCTCTAAAAAATGCTTCCTTAATTAGACCCTTGAATTTTGTGCAAGTCCCACAAAAACTAATCCTAAGCTTTGGTGACGACAACTCACAAATGACTTATCAGCGGGCAGACACTTGTTCAATTTCTTCCAGAGGACTGCTCCCTGGGACTAGTCTTTCACAGTGTAGATCAATAGGGCACCGGGTCATCAATCTTAATTTCACTTGGAGCTGCTGACATAGCAAGGATGCTTAGTTTTTTTAGTAAGCACATTTTAATCAAAAACATGGAAATGTACAGAAGTATTTAAGATAAAATAAAAACATCAACACCAATTGCTAACTTAATGCAGAAGCTCTTCAATGTAGATCCATAAAGACATTAATGGAATTTCAAAATGCAGACAAGTATTTCAAATAATATGACTCTTTCATTTGTAGAATTTGACATCTAAAGTGTTGTGTACATTATTATGATTTATTTTTATTATTTATTTCATCGCAGCATCATTTTGAAATTCAAATTCAATTAATAAATGCAATAACCTACATTTATTTCCATTCATTAACTGTGTAATATTTTCTCATGGGTGTCATTCTCTGGCAGCCTAGATATAAAGAAACACTAGATTTTGCAACATTGAATAATAATTTCCATCCCTTGAGCTCAGCTTTCAACAACAGCTCAGTATTATTCTGTGTTGTCTTGGCCTATTCATGCAGTTTGTTTAAATTTCATACTGTATATGCTAGATGTCTAAGCACAGTTCCAGCTTTTTTCTTTCATAATGGTTTTAAAAAAATAAGTAAATAATTAGTACATAATAGTCCCTTTGCAACATTATTAACATGGCTAACTAAATCTTTCGTAATGATCCAGAGACATGATAAGATAAATAGCCCAATTACAGTGCTTACATTTCTTTTTATTTTCTGTTAATTTTCACATTTCAAATAACTCTTGTGTTGCAGTACACGAGTGGAAATACTGAAAAGATAAGAAGCATTGTCTATTAAAGACAGACTTTGACATTTATGAATGCAATGCTCATATTGATGATACAAAAAACGAGTGTGTTTTCTATATTGTGGTTGTTGGACTTTATGAAGGTTCATTCACAGCTTATGCTGCTATTGTGAAGTAAACAGTGAACTTGTTGCCATGGAGATGTTTGAAGAATGCAGGAAGTTAATTAAGAATCCAGTTGCATATCATTATCAGTTTAATGCATGAACATAGCATTTTTTAATTAGGATTTTATTAAATTAATATGGTGTTTAACGTGTAAATTACCAGTTTGTACATATGATAAATGAACTGCAACCAATTCTTGTTTTAATGGTTACATAGCTTGGATATGATTGTCAAAGGATTTTTAGTTTTTTTTAGACTTAGAATGTTAAGTAACAAAAGTCTTTGTCATTGTTATGAATGCTGTGAAGTCTTCCCATTTAAAGCTTTAATGTGGTAATTGTAAATCTCCAATGAGGGATAATCTAGATGGAACACTTGTATTTGTGTTGAGTCCTTTTACTCAAACCAAAGGGTTATTAAGTGAAAGGCTCAACAAAAGATCATCTGTAAATCTGCCATCTTTACAAAGCATTCGGACATGAATTCAAAGGGATTCACGGACAGACAAAAGTAAGCAGTGTTGCACGCGATTTGTAGGGCATTCAGAGAGTTTAGGGAAAATAAATGCCAGTATTTCCATCTCACAATATTTTCTGATCTCAGACAGAATTAAGGTGATGATTCTCTAGCCCGTTTTGTACTGGTAAGCCTTTTGAAATTAATGGTGGTTGAGGGTCTTTGGATGTTTTCAAATGAGAGTTGACATTGCAATCATAATAATTCCTTTCAATGGAAGAAAGAAACAAAATCCTAATTATAACATTTATTATTATTTATTTTTTCAGAATATAAGAGTGTCCCTCTGGTCTCCTGTTGAACAGCTTATAGTTGATTATTTAACCCCATTGGTAGAACATATTGAATCTCGATATCCACCTCTGGCCTTACCTTCCATTGCCTCAGGCAGATACAGTAAATTCAGCAAATTAGTTCATTTCCCTGCTGCTCTGTGGGAGCAGAATTGTTTTGCCTTGCTGAATTGAGGCATAGGATTACATTACCATGGGGGACTAAACATTCGTCTGAGATGTGGCTTTTTTCTTATTGCGGTTATAAACCATGTCTCACATTCATGATATCATCAAAGTACTGCAGCTTCCTAATAATACAGATTACTCATTCAGTATGCTACATCCTTTGTACTTTGCCCTAAAAGTACAGTTATTCTTGATTTATTTGTGGCTGTGCTCAACTGGCTGCCTTGTTTCAGTTCATTTCCCAAGTGAGCTTGTGTTCTGGCTTGTTTAACCCCCAGCAAAAGGTTTAACACAAATTGATAAATAAGTGCATTTATTATTGAGCAATAACCAATTTGTTTAATGACTGTTACATGCCATAATATGTAGTTTAATTATAGCAGTAATGTATGGCAATAATTAAATTTTATACATAAAAATTCAGACAACATATTTTCTTTGTAGGTACAGTGATGTCTCCTGATAGACACAAAATCTCACAAAAAATATTACTACCAGCCTGGCTTTTTCTTATTTTTTTGTTATCATCACATTCTACTATTCTACTGAAACCAAACACAGCATTAAGACAAATCCTGCCTGCCTATTTAAACACACTTGTTTAAAGCATGTGTGTCATTGTAGGGCAGTGGCTAGCATTGCTGCCTTGCAGTACTGGGGTCTGGGTTTGATTCCAGGGGAGCTATTTACAGTATGGGAGTAAAACTCCCACGTCCAATATATTTAAAACTGGAAGACAGAGCAGGTCACAAAAAGTAATTCTTGTCTTACAATGCCAGCTTCTGGGTGAGTAACAAGCCAATCCAAGCTGATGGTCAGTGAAGGCTCTTCTGCTCTGTACATCAGCATTTTTAAGAAGGTTCGTAAACTCCTTGCAAGAGTGATCATCCCACTCCTTCTGACACTATTTTCAAAATGGAGCTACATTTCAGAGTTCAGAATACTAAAGAAAAACTAATATTGTATTAAACCTAAGGTACTGTACATGTCTGTGTAAGACCAGAAAAAAAGAATAAATAAAAGCTTACCTCACAGGATTCTAGAACAGATAATAATAATTATAATAATTATAATTGCTTACACTTATATAGCGCTTTTCTGGACACTCCACTCAAAGCGCTTTACAGGTAATGGGGACTCCCCTCCACCACCACCAATGTGCAGCATCCACCTAGATGATGCGACGGCAGCCATAGTGCGCCAGAACGCTCACCACACATCAGCTATCAGTGGGGAGGAGAGCAGAGTAATGTAGCCAATTCATAGAGGGGGATTATTAGGAGGCCATGATTGGTAAGGGCCAATGGGAAATTTGGCCAGAACGCCGGGGTTACACCCCTACTCTTTTCAAGAAACACCCTGGGATTTTTAATGACCACAGAGAGTCAGGACCTTGGTTTTATGTCTCATCTGAAGGATGGCGCCTGTTTACAGTATAGTGTCCCCGTCACTATACTGGGGTATTAGGACCCACATGGACTGCAGGGTGAGCGCCCCCTGCTGGCCCCACTAACACCTCTTCCAGTTAGACCATAAAAGGACTAGAAATCACCAAATAATATCAACATCAGCTAATAAAAACATCAAACCCCCTGCAGTGCTGACCTCTTTCATCCTTACACAGTACTATAATGCATAACACTTTACTAATGATATTTAAAGAAAAAAATAACACCAGTCTGAAAGGTTACCACATCTGTTTTTTTTATTGAATGAACTTGATTTTGTACTGTTATTTGAACCTCTCAGAAATACATACTACAGTTAAGTAGTTGGTGTGAATTCATAGTGTGAAGCTGGGAACCAAGGAGTACTAAATGAATGATAATCCTACAATAATTGTATATTTTCTGGGGAATCAAACGTCTGGTGTAGTGCATTGAGTTTACTGTCTTAATTCTGAAAAGTGAGTCAACACTTGTAAATCGATAATTTACTTTTCTGCTTGATATGCACAATCATTCTTCTCCTCTCCTTCCCCTGCTCACACATGCTTTTTTCCTCTTATGCCGTTTATTCTATCATAACAAACACATATCCTTACATTAGGACCTGCATGAACATTCAAAATCACCTGCTTCATCCAGTTGCGTAATTTTATTTCCCTACTTTCTCAATGATACAATTTGTTTGTGTTTAAGTGTCCATTAACTTAGTTAATATTTAAGCAATACATTATTTCAAAAAGAACCTTCCAGTCTGAAATAATCTTAAATAATGTCAATATGTATCTTACCTCTAAGGAATAAGGTTTGGTCCTAATGTAAAGTGAGATGAATCATGTTTGAGACCAAAGGGTTTTAATTTTGCATTTGAGATGTATTTTGTATTTACTCTAAACATAGATACAGTAAATAAGACTTTATTGATCCCGAAGGGAAATTAAGAGAAATTAAACACAATAGCTAGTGATTCTAATACTCATGTTGCATTTTTACTGCCTCCCAGTATAGAAAATGAAAGAATTCTTGCAACTAAGCCCTAAAATAAAAGCTTAGGGCATTCTGGAACCATAGTTAATCTTGGCAGGTTGGGGTAATGAGGTAGGAGTGCAGCTTTCTGGTTCAAACAAACAAAGAGCAAACCTGTCAATGTGACACAGACAGCTGCCTGGACCCAGAATTAAATCTAGCTTTTTTGGACCAGTGACGTTATAATGTTGACAACCATTCTACCATAACGGAATAATAATAATAATAATAATAATAATAATAATAATCATCATCATCATCATCAATCATCATCATCATCATCATCATCATCATCATCATCATCAGAACAAACCACAAAAATGTTGTTTTCAACTCCTTGCTCCTACTGTAAAAGAAACCAACATCACAGAGCAAGTGGTTATTAAAGACCATATATTTTTAATTTTAAACAAATACCAACTGATTACAATTTCAATCTGTAACCTTTCAGGTTACAATTCTTACTACAGCATATGAGTCCCATCAAAGGCATAAGACAGTGTTTCTTTTTGGAAATAAGTCATTAAATGTGTTGTTTTTTTCTATCCCAGCTGAAGAAATGAGGTGTAGATGGCCGGGAGTCACTAAATGAACACATGTTGGTGTCGCTTTGAACACTGATTAAAATGTATTTATAAGTCTAGCATAGAGATAATGAATGAATTAAGAGCATCTATTCAGCAATGTAGGTGCAAATGGAAAAACAACATTAGTAGGCATTAGTTATACAGTACATGTGTCATATTCTGAATTAAAAGATCCTTGCATATCCCCTACATATTGTAGTTAGTCTGTGTGATACTTGGAAAGATTTTAGAATATTTAGAGATCTCAGCACCATGTGTAACCTAAATGGTACATGACCCATAAAAACCTTTTGATGCTGCAACCCCTGAAAAGATACAAACATTGGTAATGATCATTAGTTTTCACAGATAGCTCCCCACTGTGGTGATTTCAGTTAAGGGATGTTCCTTTTATTGGCAGTAGCAAACTGTACTAATGAAACCAGACCTGGATAATGCTCAGTATGACAATAAACCTAGCAACTTGGCTTTCTCTGCAGCCTAGCTCAGCAAAATGTTAAAAGTACCCATGTGCATCATTTGAAAATAAACAGGACGATTTGATAAAAACATTAACGTAGAGTAAATGTACCTTTATGATAAAATTATTACATCACTGTGTGAGTCACAGTGTACCATTTTGAGAAAGACAGCAGAAAAACAGAGCTATCTTCTTGTTCCAAATTGTAATAAAATTGAATGCATATAAAATTACACAATAAAATAGATCTTCTCTGTACCCATGCACTTGCATTGTGAATTTAGGCACGGATAAACAGTAGTTCAAAATTCCAGGTCTGTGAAAGGAATATGTTTTGTAGATGATGACAAGTTCTTTGTACTGTGGGTCTACAGGGACTAGCACATCCTTATTGTGAGTGCAGTGATTTCAATTCCAGTTAAGAATGCTTTGTGATGTCCCAGATCTATTTGTTTTCACTGCTTATACCAGATTTCCCTAAGGCTACAATACAGTACCAAGAACAATGGTGGAGATAAAAATTACAGGGTTCATTTCTGACAGAAAATTAAGAAGGTGATCGCTCACATGGAGCTAAAAAAATAATGTGTCATATCTCAAACTGGATTTGCTTGGAGGGAGAAAGAAACTGTCTATAGGAATAGATCTAGATTTTATGAAATGTCAAACTACAACTTATATTGCTGTGAAAAGCATATCAAAACCTAAATCAGTCTCTGACACATTTGGTCCAAAGCAAAAAAAAATCTAATCTTTGAGTAAGAGGAAGCATTGCTTGGTATGCAGAGCCTGTTTTCCACAAGCAAACAGGAAGATTCCCACTGGGTCATAATCATTATTTACTGCAAACACAATAGACAGGCTTAAACTTTTGTGGAAACCTGGATTTCTTCCATATTGGTAGTATATTTATAAAGCTTTTATTTACTATGCAAAGCATGCCAACACTTCTGTGTGTTCTGATTTGAAATACATGCTGGTATTTCTCAAACAATAATAATTACACAGAAAGGAAAATGACAGTCAAGCTTAAGAGGAAGCATATAAGCATCCTCTTTGGAATACTAAATATCAATGTCTTAATTCACTGTAACCCCACTGTGGCCTGAAAGGTAACTTCTCCAGCCAGGGAACACATCAAACCTGACACTTCATGAAAAGGGCACAACAAAGGCATTTTTGCTTTTCTTGTCAAATCACTGGTCTAGATACTCTGCCCATGAACTCATACAATCAAACAGGTGAAATAAACATTGACAACACAGGGCCTCCAATTGAATGAGAGTATAAAGATTGGATCTAAACACAACTGATCTAAAAGCTATATTGAAAGATAAGTAAGGTCATAATTGTCCCTTTCATCACTGAAGCACAAAACATCACTTGACGAGAGCAAGACAATTTCTAAGTCCTCTTCTGCCCTCTGGAGGTTAAGTGAAGTTTAGTTAAAAAATAGATGACTACTGTATTGCATACCATACATAGTGTAGTATGAGCTACAATATAGTTGTATCATCATCATTATAATCATATCACATAAAAATACAATTAAAATATTATCCTGATTTCAAGGGATGTATTACTGACATAACATACAGTATATGAATAATTGATAATTTAAGTTATCGATAAATGTGTTCTTAGAATGTTGTAGTGTTAAATTGTATACTTAGTGTCTTTCTCCATAAAAATTACAAATGGAATTGCAGACCAGAAATGTTCTCATTCTAGTTAATAAATTTGAATGATCACCTTCTAAAATGTTTTTCTGTAGATAACCCTGTGTCTCCAGGTACTCTTTCACACAATATTAATAATGTATCTAACCACAATAATTTTCAGCTGAAAAGTAATTATCAAAAGCTCTGGTTGATGTATCAATTTGAATGACAACTTTTCAAAAGCTCAGATGAAAACCCCATGTCCACCGTGGCCATCACCACTATTGTCTCTCATTGCACAGTTTTTACACAGCAGGTGCTTAGTAAATATGTCTGTACCTGGTTATACAGTACTTATGATGATATTACACATAGTAACAAATGTACCTCATGTCAAATTCTTATGTTGGAATATTATCCATCTATTTTCTAACTTCATCTATTACTAGGCAGTTCTGGGTTGCAGAGTAACCAGAACCTAGGCAAGCAATGGGAGCAAGGCAGGGTGTACCCTGTATAGGATGCCAGACCATCGCAGGGCAGACTGTGTTTAGGTTCTACCATCTCGCTACCAGAGGGCACCCTAACCTCTAGAGCCTACTCCAACTGCGCAGCAGAAGCGCAGACCAAGCAGATGTCAGAAGCCACTCCTTGTTTACCTAGTGTCCCTAGCTCGCCACGCCTCCCCTCCTCAAGCCTATTTATACCCTGCACATTGTTTAAGCTGTGTTCAGTATTGTTTAAAAGTAGGTAGTTGTGTCAGCATGTGTAAGCTACAAAGGAACAAATAAAGGTTTATTCCATGCTGAAAAGAGAAGAAAAGAAACACAATGTTTTGGCTGTGGAGCCTTCTTCAGGTTTTAGGCTAGATCCTGTCTTTTGTGAATTAATCTCTTGTTCCTCCATTTTTCTCCTGCTCCTGTTCACTTCCCTGTTTATCCTTTGCTTTGTCTTTGTTCCTGGGTATTGTTTGCTGGTTGCATTGTGGTTTGATTTCCCTCAGTTTCTTGTTCTCAGCTCCTGGTCTTTTGTTTCCTTACTCTGATTCCTTACCTGGTTTGGACCTTGGCCTTTGACTTTTGGATCGTGTTCTTGGTTGTTTGTTCTGCAATTATCCTTCTGGTCCTGGACTTTTGCTTGCCTCTAGACTCTGGCTTTAGATATCCCTCATCTACTGTTTGGGATTTTTTTGTGACCTTGGAACCATTATATGGTCCATTTCTTGACTACTGAGCTGTGGACCAGCCTTACAGATTGACACAAAAACAGACATGCACACACTCACATCAGGGCCAATTTTACCAGAAGGCAATGAATGTACCAATATGTCTTGGACTATAGTAGGAAACCAGAGAAAACCCATGCAAACACACTATTTTGAAGCAGGTAGGCAGGTACAGGTACCTACAGATTGTGTGTGTGTTTGCAATTCAGAGGGAGAATGGGTAAGACAAAAGATTTAACTGATTTTGAATGTGTACACGACTTGCAGAGTAACAGACTGTTTACAGTCAGTCAACTAACAGCTTTGTACAGCAGCAGTGCTGAATGAGGCATACTGTATCAGAATGTACAACTCATCATGTCTTGTCACAGATGGGGTATGGCTGTTGATGACCCAAATTAGTTGCACTCCTCTCCATGAAAAATAAGAAGGTGCAGATGCAGCAGACAAAGAAACACAAACATTGGACACTGGAGGACCGGAAAACCATTGCCTTGCCTGATGAATCCTGCTGTTTCACACTGACAGGAGGACCAGGATATGGCAAAAACCTCATGAGCCCAGGGGTCAACAATGAGTCTGTGTCAACAATGCAGGCTGGGGATGGAGGTGTAATGGTGTGGGGTGTGTTTTTGTAGCACACCTTGGGTCACTTGATACAAGTACAGCAACGATTGAATGCCACAGGATATCTAAACATCATTGCAAATCAGGTTAATCCCTGCATGGCAGCAGTGTATCGATCTGTTAATAGGCTTTTTCTGGGTAATGCTCCATGCAACAAGGCGAGGAAAGTCCTGGAATAGTTCCAGGAACATGAAAGTGAATTGAACTTAATGCGGTGGCCTCCCCAGTCACAAGTTCTCAATCCAATCGAGTATCATGTGGGATGAGATGGAACAAGCTATTAGGAATAGACATCTCCCACCAACTTATTTTCTACAACTATGGGAAACAGTGGAGTCTACATGGGTGAGCATTCCTGTGCCTTACTTTCAACCCCTTGTTGAGTCCATGTTCCAATGAATTCAGGCTGTATTGAAGGCAAATGTAGGACCAGCTCACTATTAGGTAATTAGGTAACTAACAAAGTGACCACTCAGTGTATATTTATGTAAATCTAGTTTATTTATATATAGGCGTGAGGTGAATAAATGAATAAATTCCTTACAATAAAGAGATTTGCGTCCATTGTACCATTCTAGCCATAAGAAACACCCTTTTGTTATGGATGCTGACACTTGATTAAGAATTTCATTTGTTTCTTGACTTTGCAACTCCACTGCATGAAATTAAGCTCTATTATATTTATAATGTAAATACAAAGTTCCCACAATCTCAGCATGTACTGTACAATTCAATAAACACAATCAGATGATTAGCATATAAATTAATTTTAATGTGACAATTCACTAGACACTGAAAATACCACTGAAAAGACTGAAAGGAACCAAGAAGAGATCACTCTCACTTAGCAATCAGCTCATTGGCTGGAAGGTTGCTTGTTCATATGGCTGGCAGAGGAATCCTACTCCGTTGGGCACCTGAGTAAGGCCCTTAACTCCAACTGCTCCAGCGGCGCCGTATAAATGACTGACCCTGCGCTCTGACCCCAAACTTCTCTCCCTGTATGTGTGTCTCATGGAGAGCAAGCTGGGGTATGCTGGGGGGTAAGAAATTGTATATGACCAATAAAGTGATCTTATTATTGTCAGGTATGACTTCCTCTAAGTGCCATCTACTGTATAAGTTTAAAAAGTGTTCAGATGTTGATATGGCAGTCTTCTGAACGCCCACTGTTTCAATGTTCACTGCATACCACTTTGTTGACAATGTATAGTGTTACCAAAAGTCCTCTCTGTTATTGATTCCAAACAGATCACCACAGTTACACTTATAATACAAAGAAGAAGCATTTAGGTCAAGGAATGCTGCAATGCACATCAAAAATGACTCTGCCGGATTATTAACATGTATTCACTGCCCTCTAGTGGTAAACCTTCTATTTGAAGTATACTGACCACGATATCTGCTAGCCGTCTTCTGGAGATGAGCAGGCTTTGCCAGAAAAAGGCAAGGTACTGTACATGTGAGTGGAATAAACTTTAATTTGAGCTAGCACTGCAGAGTGTTAAGGTGCCCAGACTTGAAATTAGGAAAATACTGCAGTTGATGTTCTCATACAACATTAAATAATCCTCCTCAGGATAATTCATTCTTAAATATATTAATAGAGCTTTCAAAAATGTGAGGAAAAGATGTGTTAAATGTTTCCTGTGTGCCTGAATCGAAGACATTAATTCTGAAATAGATAATTTAATAGAACTACACAATCTCTGCTGTGGTTTTATATGCTGGCACATATCTGAAACAAATGTCAAGACACTGTGAATTGTGAGACAATACATTGGCATGAGAATTATTTTAAAGCACTCAATCAAAACTGAAAATGCTGTGAGGAGAATTTCATTATGTCAAGACCCAAACCTGTTCTGAATTCACTGTTGTGAAGTTTTCAGTATAATATTTTTTTCTAAATGGTTACAAGTTTGGCATACTGTGGAGAACACTGGATTTACTGACAACTGGGATATCTTCTGGGAAAGATAAAGACTATATGGAAAGAATGGTTTACATCATAGCTGGAGAAGTTCAACTCCATTTGCAGATAACCAAGGAACTTATCTTGCAAATGATCTTCCTAAGTGCTGACTATGAGGCTTTATTCCTGGATTTTTTCCAGATTCTAAATATTTATCTCCACATAAATGATTATCTAAGGTCGTTTCTAAGTCATCCTACAATAATCACTTTAAAACGATCAAATTATAGTCCAGGAAGCATGATTGTAAGTAACTCTCAAAGGCTAACCTCCTATAGCTAAGAGTATAAATTTACAACTTGCATTCCTGGGTCTTTGCTTTTTATGAAAGAAATGCTTTCTAATCAATGATTGTACTATACACTAAATTGTACACGAAAAACTAGACCTTTTATTTTTGACTAAAAGTTTGAATACTAATGCAGCCCTGAAACAGTACCCAGTATACAGTTTCTCCTTCACACTAATAATTGACACATTTACTATTATTTGATCATTTTAAACATTGATAATTATTTAATGACAAATAATTTCTGGCAAAGGAGTCAATTCTAAATTTTAGCTTGATTTTATGCAGCATGTTTCTGGCCCTACTGTGAATGTAAGCATGCTTTGAATCTTGTTAATCCAAGTTCAGTTTACATTTTGTCTTTACTAGATGCAAAATTATTTATTAAAAGCCTTTTCTATCTGTAATGGATAAGATCAGGACTCATTCTTTTAAAATTGATTAATATTTCAGCACCAGTTCTTGTGCAGTGTTTGTCCACTTTTTAGCTTTGATAGATATCGTATGTTGACAGATATAATTATATTTGTATAAATGTTCTCAGTAATTTGGCTCCAGTAAAGACTTATTGTCATTTACTGTGTAGTGCTATCCTTGGATTAACCATAACATTCATCAAATGAAAAGAGACTGTTGCAAAATACCAGAAAATTATTTATTGACTAAGACAGGTTTTTTTTTTTATTAAGGTACAATGATGCTATCAAATCAGCAGGTTGGATGTCTGTCTATACAGATTTAGGAAAATAAAAATAACTTTTGAGAGATTTTTTTCTGAACAATATACAATGTAACTTTCAATTTCACCTTTATGTGATTAAGTCATGTCACCTTGTAAGTGTGAAGAAATCCTTAATTATTTAAAAATGACTAAGAGTGAACAGATTCCATCATATCATGCTGATGACAAGTATTCCTGTATATATCACTCAGAACTCAGATGTCTAAAATAGACCAGTGAAAACAATGGTAGAAAAATGTACTGTGCAACATACAGTAGGAACTTATCACTGCTATGATGTAGATTCTATAATGAAGAGCTCTTTGACTAGTCCATTATATTCTATTTCAAAAAGGTTTCTGAAAGATGTTCTTAATCACCTATGCAATTAAGTAGATTTTCACCAGAACCTTAAATAGTTCTGGTCACTTTTAAAACTGCCCTTGTTAATCCCTTTTTTAAAAAAACAAATTCAGTAAAAAAGTAGCTTTAGACCTGCTTTCTCACTTGATCCCTGAAAGGTTAGTACAGTATGTGTACAGTTAAGCACATTCTGGAATACAGTACAGTACATCCACTTTATCCAATATACTGTAGGGTTGTTGGGGAGCCTATTCCAGCAAGCTCTGGGTACAAGACTGGATACACCCTTGACTTGACAGGACTCCTGTCCGTCGCAGAGCACAATCACACAAACACATACACTCCCACCAGGGTCACTCTTCCCAGAAGCCAATTAACCTACCAGTATGTCTTTGGACTCTTAGAGAAAACTGGAGCACCCAGAGAAGGCCCATGAGAACACGAGGAGAACATACAAACTCCATGCAGATAACACACCAGGAATAGAAACCGTTGTCTCAGGGCTGTGAGACAGCGATGATAACCACTGAACCACCATGATGCCTGAATACCAACAATATGTTTGATATTAAAAATGCTTCCTTCTGGGGTTCACTCTTGTCATAGCACAAAAACTGCTCTAATAAGAGCAACACATACATGCAAGTACAGATTTAAATCCTATTTTTATTCTGTTCTTTTGGAATTTAGCACTGCCTTTGATACAATAGATTAATTTGATGTGATAATCCATTCCATTTATAGTGATATATCCTATATTTATCACACTTCTAAAGCAATGGGCTATTTATTAATGTGTTTTAGACACTATGTTTCAAACATGCTTTTTGAAACAGAGTTCTGTTCTTGGCTCAGTTTTATTCTCTTCATACATGTTATCTCGAGGTCTCGTTAGGTGAAAATATTAGGTTTCACTGTTGATGATATACATAATAAAATTGTTGTGGAAAATGTGTGACATTACTAGAGCATTGTTCTCAATTGAGTGTATTATTGATATAAGAACCTGAATGGCTCAAAATGTTCTAAAACTAAATTCTGCTAAAATTGCATTGTCTCCTGCTTTAGGACCTGCACAGACAGCAGGGTGGGCACCTCCAGCTGGTCCCACTAACACCACTTCCAGCAGCAACCATAGCTTCCCAGGAGGTCTCCCATCCAGGTACTGACCAGGCTCAACCCTGATTAGCTTCAGTGGGTAGCCAGTTGAGAGCTGCAGGGTGATATAGCTGCTGGCTCAAAAACAGTTTATCCTTAAAAAAAATATTACAATGTTTCATCTTTACTCTCTGAAAGTGAGAAAATAGTCCAAGAATTACATTAATTGAACCACTAAATTTAACCACCAATTTTTTGCTATATTTTTACAGTAAATCAAACCTTATTTGTAATTTTTGCAAATTATTTATTGCAAGTATTTTGCAGATATTTGTACTTACAAACCTCATTTTCTAGATCTGATCTTAAAATCCTTTTACTTACATTAAACACTAAACAGAATGGTTTTAGGTGTTGGAGTGTGAGCTGAGGTAATCTTTTTGTATTTGTTCTCTAGTTGTGGAATAGTGGTCCTAATCATGTAGAGGTTCACTTGCAGTATGTGTTTTCAAAAATGGAAATCTGTTCTTATTTTTAAGAAATATGTTATTCTTTTAATATTAATTTATTTTGTATCTGTCTTTTTTAGCTTTGTGTGAAGTCTCTGAAACTTGTGGCACGAAAAGTGCTAGACTTACATATTTCCATGATTTGTTTTTTAATTCACTTAAAAATGGTTTGGGAATTTTAGTGAAAGGCAGGAATACCATTGAATTGCTTTTTTCTCTGCACAAGAGAATTTGGCTTCTGTATCACGTACATGATAACATATATTACAACATTATCCAACACATTTGAATAATCAGCTTGTCACGTACCACTTTACATTGTTGGGTAGAGAAAACTCCCTTAACCCCTGTCATTTGACAAGACAGTGGAGATTAATATAAATGAAGCTACAGCCCAGGGATATATGAATACACTAGGAGCAGATGGATATGCTAATGAAATGCTGAAGATTCACCTGCCTGCTTTTTTAAAAACTGTGTTTGTGTCTCTTGAAGCTGGATAGAGGAAGATTTGCGATTGAGCTTAAAGTGGTCAAGGAGACAACCCAAGAGGTCAATGAAAGGTGGGGCTGTAATAAATTACAGCCAATTATATTGGCTGACAAAGCAGCCAATATACAGTAGGTGATTACTGTTGTAGATGGTTTACAGGGTAGAAGTTACAGAGAGAATGGGAGAGAAAGACATGTACAGTAGAAGCTAATCTGTTTCCTAGTAGTAAGCACTCATAAAAAAAAACTGTCTGGCTAACAGCTTCTACCATGGTTTGCTTTTGCAAACCTATAAATACAGGTGAGAAAAGCTTTGTGCTATAAAATTGTAAAAGCACAATTTACATTTACAATTAAATTTAATAAATAAACACCTACTTAATATTAACTTACTTTTTGTGCAAAAATAACATCTTTAACAATTATTTTTAAGAACATTTCAGATTTTTAAATGTGGAAATTGTTTTACGTTAACAGTCCAATAGGGGTTATTGTTCACAGAATAATCTAAACTAAACTATGCTCTTCACAAAATGTTTCATCCCATTAGGAGCACTGACAGTGTTTGTAGTACAGGTGGACAACATAATGCAAATATCACAAATAAAAAATGTCTCCTGAATATAAAACAATAAAATAAAGTAATAGCACTTTATTAATTGGAGAAAATATTTTCAGTAGTAGAATGCAACGTTCTTTCTTAGCTCTTAGCAAAAGGACACTGTCATGGAGTACAGATACTGTACATGTAAGGGATTGATTTAGTGGCATCTTCATAAACCATTCAAAGTCACTAGGCAACTACTGTCTTAGAAGCACTTCATAATTTAGGGCTAAGTTAGACATCACCTCATCCACAAATGATGTACCAAACTGACAACATCTAATTTTCTGTAAAGGATCCCAGCCTAGATTTCAATACCGAACTCTCAAAATGGAGGCTAGTTTTGGAAAAAAGGTCTTTACTCTTCATAAAGGGCATGATTATAATGGAAAGTATTGCTGAAATCGAATTTAATAATGAATAACACTTCCATTTCACCATGTCAATTTATTTTCCATTGTAATCTAATGAATTCATGAGGTACCAGAGTGTAGAGAACATAATTAGACATAATTGGATGTATAAGACATTTAGCACACTGCTTATTTCTCAAACACACACATATATAGTACAATATGTGTTAAAACCCGGATTTATCAGAAACCTTCTAAAGGTACCTGAGATAAGATGACACCTCTCCAGAGTGTCAGTCAGTTACAACTTCAGCTGTAGTCAATTGTCAGCTCTGTTAAACTTGCTGCAGCTGTGCCTCCATCTATTTAACTCTCTTTTCTTCTCTCGGCAGTAGTCAAACTCCTCAACAGCATGATCCATGGGCAGACCACTGAAAGAGAATGAACTTCAGCCCTAAAACCATGCAACTGATGATAACTTGTGATACCTTTATGTTTGAATTATTGTTTTAGTGTGCTGTGTTAGCTTTTTATGTTTGGCTCCTACTCTTGTGAGGCAGTGCTGAAGGTGCTCTGAAGTCCAAGAGTAGTTTTCTTTTGCTTTGTATTTCTTACCCTTGGGAAATAAAGCAAACACAGGCGCCATTCTTGAAAAGCTGTTGTTGCTGGTGTTTTATTGCTTTGACAGGCAGGCCATCCACTGTGCCTCAAGACATTAAATGAGCTGCTTGTTCATTTTACCTGCTGCATTTTCCTACTCCCTAAAAATCACAATGCTTTGCTTTAAAATGCAACATTTGCATTTGTCCAAAAGCTTTGATGTACCCAGCATTCACAACAAAACAAAAAATAATTATACAGTGAGAACATTTGAACAGTATGAGACAAAGCTCAAATGTAAAATAACACCTAAAGGGAAAATTATATACAAATGTGAGAGAAAAGCATAGCATTCCTAGAAATGTTGCCAGAAATTTGCAAGTACCTGTACAGTCAAAGAGGCACATCTGTGCCTGTGAAACCAAACAGAAGGTCTTTAAAAAGGAAGATGTGCTGTTCAAGAGCTCCATAAAAACTATTACCTAGGTTTATGAGGTATATAGAATAATTTAGCAGAATCATTGCAAAAGTCGTACCTGAACAAACAAACTGCAGATCAAGTTGTAATCCTCTTCTAGACAAATCTCAAATCTGAAAGTACATACTCTGCCAAAATTGACATTGACAAGCACATTGTAAACCACATTCTATTATATTTGTTTGCAAAGTAGTGATCAATAATAATATAGAAATGAAAAGAAAAGGGATTTAATGAGATGTTCATTGTATCATCTTCCATCATGGTTTTAAAGCTCTTTTAGGAATTTTCACAACCACAGTATAGAAACAGAAAATAAAAAGGAATAAAATAAGGACTAGCATTTGTGGGACTATCTCGCAAGACATTTCAGTTTGACAAATGGTACACGGCCAAGTCAAGAACTTAATTTCTAAAGGTTAAATGGATGAAAGTAATGAACGTGTAATTAAGATATACTATAGGTAGATTTAAAGGAGGCTGCTGATGCCAGGAAAACTATAAATGTGAATGCGTTCATTTTTTTTTTCCATCAAACATGAGGAAAACAGTTCACAGGACAGAAGGTGATAACACTTTTAAATGCCTCAGATGCTGAGAACCCCTTTAAATATCCCACAGACACCACAAAGGTTCTGTGCAGCATGTTGTAGATGCACAAGGCCAAGACTTGTAACTGGAAGGTTGTAAGGTTTCATCCCAGCTGGAGCGCTGCTGATGCTATTTGCCCCGGAGCATGGTACTTTGGTAAAATGCCCAAGTATTTAAATGGGCACAAATGCCACTTGCTTTGGACTAAAAGATTTTTGTATTTTTACTTTTATTTGAATGTACTGTAAAAAATGATGATTTTCATTATCAGAACATGCAGGAAGACTAGAATTGAACATATGCAGTATTTCTTGCTGTTGGTTGGCTCACAAACATCTGGGACTGTGACAATAGCCAGTGGTTCATGTGGAACATTTTAACTGTGCTTTACATTTTAACATAAACCCGCATATATGCATACATGTGGGAATTTTTTGTTGGCTTCTACAGTACATTATGAGAAGCACATGTAAAGCAACTGCAATTTCCTTGTGAAACCCTGATAGGGGAGCCAGCAGGACCTGCAATTAAACTGAACCTTAGGGAGACTTAGTGCAGTTCACATCTGTATAAAGGAAAAGCCTAACAGCAAGGAGTTATTTGATTAACTTGAGCAGCCTGTCATTGGCAGTCACCAAGAAGACCCTTAGGAGGTTTCTATGACTGGGAATGCACTGAGTGTGTGAATTCTGTACAGAGTAAGGATAACTGGTGACATTCAGTCCCAGGTCTCATTAACAGACAAGTGAGAAGGATGAGTGGTGTTTTTGATATTTTTCTCCTGTAAGGTCTTAGGAAGTCTCTTAAGGCTGCTTGGTGCATTGTAACAATGTCAAGCTAAAAAAAATATATAAGTTATTTTTAATGAGCATCTTATTCTTACATTAATCACCCATTTGCCATCTAAGTGATCTGTCACAGAATTTCAAAGCATACTTTTCTTATTCTTTGTCTAATATTCTAAATGAGGATTTTCTTTGCTCTCCTTGAGTACGTTTGCTAAATAATAATTTACATTTTTGTCTCTCGCAGTGGCAGGAATAGAGAAAAAATGCTGGTGATGCATTAGGAGTTTTAACATTCTCTCACCTGACATCATTAGATCAAGTCCAATCTAGATTTCTTTTATATGGAGCTTTCTATTGCTTATACTGTATATACAGTGTAGTCACATTCATATTCTTAGTGCCTCTCTTATAGCAGTCTAATTTTGCTTAGGGATCCTTTCACAGGGTGATTGAAGCATGTGACACTGAAGGATAGATGTGGGGAGTGGGTAAAGTTATTGTGTTGTACTGTGTTATCTAGAAATTTTTCACTATTCTCTGGTCAATTAAAAAATTCAAGTCTACTTAATAAGTAATATTAACAAGATCATGGTTTCATGCTCATGGCAAGGTTTTTTCACCATTAAGGTACAGTACAACATCTGGTTTATTAACTTTGTAAACAGATATGTCCTAATGTGTCTAATATGCATGCTTCTGTAATGAAATGGTAAAAATATTTACAAAACAATGATACAGATGTTGAAGAAATGTTGCCTAGCAGGACAATGCAAGTAGTAGCACTGACATAATGAGGAAAAGCAGGGATGCTGCAGAAAGTTGTACGCAGAACAAATCTTAATATAGCACAAGATGTCAGGAAAGGAGGATACAAAGAGAGCAACTAGCATAACAGCTATAGAAAGTGAGAACAGCAGATGTACAGCACCATTCTCAGCTATTTCAAGGGTGCTGAACAAAGCAAATTTGCATAGAAGAACTGCAAGACACAAGCTGAACTGGCAGCTCAGAAAAACGAGTTTGGGGTCCTCAAGGCAGAATGTGGCAAGCAAAGTATTTTGTGTTAACGTCCTGCGGTCTAGTGAACCTTAGGAGACTCATTTATGTAACAAAACCACCCATATCTCAAAAGTCAAAAATGTAACTAGGCATAAAACAATGTGTTTATATAATAGTTCCTGGTGTGTTTAGTTTCAGACCATTCAACATTGGCATGTTAACCCACAAAAACAAATTCAAATAAATAGTTCAGAAAATATATGCAGTCAACAAGGACTGTTCACACTGGTCTTCTTAAGACAGCAAAGTTATTTTTGTAAATACTCTTTTCAACCATTTTAAATACAATAGAATATTGTAAAAATGTATTCCGACCTTTCAGTCTTCATTATTGTCCATTCCAAAATGTATTTATTATGAAATTATTTTACAATTTAAATATGTACATAATATTAAATATAAATTACATAGTATTTAATCAAGTATCATTAGGATAATCCTCGTTATATTATTAAACATCCAGAACTATTTTTCTCCTGACGCTAGTACCCAGTCAGTTGGATGTCTTCATATTTAATTGTAATTGAGCCTAATACATTTTAATTTATAAATTAATTTAAAATAACTGAAACATCATTTGACTTTATGAAGTACTAAAATATAACAATTGAGCATGGGCATTATTTACAAATATACATTTGCTCCAACACTCACACCAGATAATTACCTTGAAATCAATTACAGCATTGTTACCTTCAAAGAAGATCAAAGCACAACCAAACCAGTAAATCTAATGTCATAATAATCCATCAATAATCAGTATTATCTCTAAGTATATTTAATATTTTAAAGTTTTAATGCTGTAATTGATACTGAAGAAGACAGAAACTTTTTGTGAACTGTTGTAGTTGATTGAATGATCACTGTATTTCTCATGAAAGATGTGTTAGAAAAGTGGAATTAGACTGAAGATGTACTGTAGCTAAAGGAACAGATGGATATCAGCAGACACCCCAGCAAAAGAATGTAGATAGGAGAATGAGAGACACTGACAAGTATTCAGTAATCCAATAGACAATTTGTAGCAGATAATTGAAGAAAGAATCTCTCATTCTGGGGCTACATCTAGCAGTGAACTCAAAAGATAAACTTAAAGATTTTGAGTGAATTACTCTACACATTGCCCTATTAGAATCTTGGGGAATGTTACAGTAGGTATCATATAAATTTCTGTTCATCAATGGTTCGGTATAGGATGTGTCCCAGAGTTCATAAGAAATGTAAAGGAATAACAAACTAGGGGTTTACCTCAGTGTGCATTGTTATAGAAAAAAGGCTGATATACTGTAGGTGACCTATCAAAAATCATGATTGTTGGTGAACGAGCCTTTGGCACACTGTTGAAAGCAACAGTCTATTTGGTTAATGTCCATTCAGACAGCCTAGAGTGGTTTACAGGCAGTGTTGTCAAAAAACAGAATTGCAATTTAGGTCACAAGAAGCTACTGAACATCCTTCTTAATAGCAGCTCCAAAATTAGTATCAGTCATCAGGATTTATGAGGCTGGGTGGAGATTAACATACCCTTAGAACGTTCTTGGTTGCTTTCATTTTCCTAAATCATTCTTAAGAACAGAAGTATGGGAGGTTATACTTTGCTAGTACCAAAACCATGACAACTTCAGCAGATGCCCTTCCTAATTGTGAAAGTATTTTAATTACCCCCATTTGCCCTTGTTTTAGTGTGTAAGCTACCATGTTCAGTAGAATATTTTGCATTTGTTTTTTTTTAAATAAATACAGTAAATAATGTTTGTTTACAATAGACATTGAGCTGAGCCAAAAGGACAGCCAGCAGATTTCACATCTTGTGAAAAATCCACTGAGTACTCCCAAATCTCTGAGACACCTGTGAAAAACTAGTGGAATTGATGCCTCAACATGTTGCTGCTGCAATCAGCTTTGACACACCCATTAACAGCTTTTTGCTTGGCAGAGGCTTCCTGTATGTTCCCAATGGGATACTGCCATCAAATACAGGACTTGGCATTTGTCATAGGTGAGTGGGGTTGAAGTAGCACCTTAGTCAGCTTTATAGATTTCCTTGCAAATGTGCACATTGTTGGCTTTGTTCTATAGATCTGAATGCTCTCACTCCAGCTACAGTACGTTAACTCATCAAGGCTGGTGATCCAGTTAGATGTTAGAGACTGTGTATAGGCCTGGTTTGATCAAAAATATTGAATTTAAGATTGTTAAGCAAGTTAATGTCTTTTTCAGTCAGTGAAGCAGTGCCTTTCTTTATACAATAATTACCCATAAAGTTAACTTTTTACTACCAAACCTGTTGTTGTCAAAGACAAAAAAAGTTATAGAGAACTTATGTGCTTAAGGCAGGTTTCTTAAATGTCTGTAATGAGCCTTGGCTACTGTATATGGATAAATTAGTTTATTAATGCTCCCCCAAAGTAAAACATTACTGTATTTAATTCTTCCTGCTTTTTGAACTCTAACGCAGCAGTGGTTATATTTCTTTTGTAAATTGAACCTGTGGAACCAGAGAATAATACTTAAAACCAATTTATAATTGTCAAATCACAAGCACAGTTCACATGCAAAAGGGCATCCTTTCCTATCTACTTTTTAAGTCCATCCTCACTTGTGATAAATACATAATTACTCAAAACCTTTCATTTCCTTTTGAACAGATATTGTTGCACTCTACTTCCTCCAGAACTAGAGTGCAACTCTCTTAATTAAGTCTGTATTTCTTTACTGTTCCCATTTAATAAAACAACAATAATAATTAAAAGGAGAAACTTCTGTAACTTCAGTTCCCTTTCAGCACTTCCAGTGTATTATTCAACATCTATTGAAAACACCTTTTTATGTCTAAATTTTAAAATACAAAATAGGAAGCACTTGTAATAGCCTATGAAACACGGTACAGTATGTTGCGATCAGGGAGAAAACGGTAAAAATAAGGGGTGGATATTCAAAGTGAAATGATGTGATAGCGGTGTACCACAGGAATATGTACCAGGACCACTGCTCTTCCTAATTTATTCAATGATTAATATTCTAGTAGTGATAGTAAACTAGTCAAGTCTGTATATGATACAAAATTAGAAGGATAGCAAAAAATGAAAATCAAAAGAAGTAGCTAAAATTCGAGATTGGTAAAACACTTGGTAGATTATGTTTATTGGGATATGATTGGTTTTCATGTAGGAAGCAAAAACTATGTGGAAGTGCTTTCGAAACTGAGAACAGGAGGCTATGGGGAATATGGAACAAGTTACTCAGCCATGTTCTTGAATCTGATATTCTGGCTTTTTTCAGGTAGCCAGAATATCAGATTGATGACATCCGTAGTTCAATTACTGTAGCTATTAACTACCAAAGAAGCTAAATGGGATGAATAACCTTCTATTGTATATTATTGTCCTTTTGTTCTTATATTTTATTGAGTCTGTTTTGATTCCAAAGTATGTGATCATTTGCCTGTTGTAAAATATTAATATATTCCTTGATCAAAATATACTGTATTATTAGAGGAATAATAATCAGAATCATTGTAAATCAGGTTCCAGTTGAAATGGCAAGGAAAACAGGAGCAGAGCTGACTTTGTACCTATGATGACTGGTGCCATACTGGTGCTGAGGCTGGTTGGGGGATCAAGAAACTGATGTTGTTCTGCTTCAGTAATTTGCAAAATTAAGAAAGTAGGTTTATATTTTTCATTGTAATTGTTAAATACTGTAGTTTTCAATTATGTGTTTTGTGTTCTGAGGTAAAAACAAAGCATGACATAGCAGAATAATGGTGGGTAGCTGCGTCAGCATGCGTAAGCAGCAAAGGAACAAGTAATAGGTTTATTCCATGCTGAAAAAAAGAAGAAAGAGAACACAACGTTTCGGCCGTGGAGCCTTCTTCAGGCTCCACGGCCGAAACGTTGTGTTCTCTTTCTTCTTTTTTTCAGCATGGAATAAACCTATTACTTGTTCCTTTATAGCAGAATAATGCCTTGTTAGTTTGAAAGGTACTGTATTTAGTATGTGGAATGTATTTTAATTTATTTTTAACAAAGCCACAAGATGGGGCATTTGAGTCAGTTACTTTGGTGTATTTTTAAATGTGTTTACTCACAGCATGTGTCTACACCCCTGGGTATATTATCACTGTGGTAAACCTTGTTGTTTAGCTGACTCTATAGACCTTTATAAGGATACTGTGAAGTGCAGTATGTGAATCTGCTAATTTAGGTGGGATATACAATATTATTAGAAAGGAAAGTCAAAAACCTTTTTAAAATTAAGACTTGAGCAAAGAAAAAGTTACTGGCTTTCAAAGTCTGTCTAGGAGACCCTTTAACTTTAGTTATATCAGTAGTTTTAAGCAAGTCTGGATTGTTCCTCAATCAAGTGTCCATCCTCTGTCTTTTCATGATGTTCCAATTCAAAAGGAATAGAAAAAAAGACCTCCTGGAGATGGACTGACACCGTTGAACTTCAAAAGTTTTTGAGCATTGCACATTCTCAAACTTCTTTGTAGTTTGAATCATGATGCTTTCTAAAGTATATCATATATCTAAAAATGGAAATAAAAGAAAAATATATCTGAAAGTGTAAAGTTAAGATCAGAAAGCAACATTTAAATAATTCATAAGCATAAGACAATGGACTTTTATACAATATTTTACTGAATCATGACATACAGTACCTGTAAATAGAAGAAAAAGATGCAAAGAACACAGTTACTATTATTGGAGGGAAACCAAACCATGCATTTAAATAAAGGAATATAAGCCATCTATTTAACCATTTGTACTTAAAATACAATACACATTGGAATTTCCTAGGCATTTTTTTTTCAATTATACGTATATGACTTTTTGTGTGAGCTATACACCGAGACATTTGACAGCAACAATATTTTTAAATTTGCATTCTGCTAACTCTCCCACATTATCTATTGGCTCTTAATAAATTTAATAGCACACAATTTGATTATATAACTTTAGGAATATATTTAAGCTAATTATTTGAAGTACAGTGTAAATAAATTTTCAGTGCATCTACAGTATGTTTTCCATTCATTCAGCTTTCAGACTGCTGTTTGCGTGCAGTTATCTACAGCATGGGGCTCTTTTAAGATCTACTGTACATGTACAGATGTGATTTTTATTTCGATATTTTTCTTTAAAGGCCAGTTCTGATACCTGTTTAATTTACTCACACTTTTTTTTTAGAAAAGACAACCGAAAGGAAAATAACATTTTCATCATTTTATATATAATAATAGTTCAGATAATATTTCTATATTAGCTTACTACTGAATACACAAAGTATGAGGCAAGAGAATTTGAGTTAATTTGTTCATATCTAGGGTAATGTTGTACAATGGATGCAAATTGAATGATATTTAGCTAAAAGAGAAAAGGGAGTAAATCAAGGGGTAAATATGGGAGAACTCATGCCATCAATGATTAAGATAAAAGTCCTAACAATTACAATGTTCACACTCATTCATTAATAAATGGCTCCTACTGTATCACTAAAATCCCTGTTACAATGGGTAGTTTGAATTAGGTACTAAATTTACACCTCTGGTTTTCCAGCAGCCATGGCTGAAATAATTGCATTGATAGAGTCATACGTAATATAAGTAATATTTCAAACCATAGGAGTAGGAGTTAATTACTGGAGCTAGGACGAATACAACACAACTTAAAAGTAAAAAAAAGCTAAGTAATTGAATTCTAGATGATGAAAGAAAACAATACCATGACAATTTCTCACACAATGAAAGTAATAGGCAGAAGATAATTGGGGAATCCTTGTCTCATCCCATCAAGGGTGATGTCAAGGATCATCATCCTTGTCTCAAGAATAATAGTAATCCCTGTCGATCTTCAAGCGCCTACATGATCAGTCAGTTGCGATAGCACTGCTTATTGGGCTTGAGGCTCACAAAGTGTGGGCAAGGAAGAGGAAAGTGCACATTCTGAGAGATGTGTGTATATTATTCTCTTCTATTCTTTCTGCACACTCAGCTGGTGTGGTATCTGGAGTGGAGGGCTGGATTGAACAGAATTTGTTTCTAAGATGGTGGTGATAAAACAGGGGTGAGGAGGGTGGAAGACTAGAAATTGTAATTCAGCAGTAACCCTACGTCACAGGCCACCTTGGATTTGTAAACTGTAAATTCCTATTACTATGCTAAATAGCTTGCAATTTAACTTTCAGACTTCATAGTTAGACTATAATAAATCATATTCACTGAGCTGGACTCAGTTACTCTTAGTGCTAGTTCTCTGAGATTATAAATCTTTATCTCCTGTAAAGTACTGTACTTCATAAGAACTTTGCCTATACTATATGGAAAACTGTATGTATGCAGAAGTGAATGGTTTATGTAAAGAGTGCTACATTTTCTGCAACACATTACAATTCTGCAAAGTAAACAAAAGGCATATTTGTTTACAAAAAATACATTTGTCAGTCTGGTGTCATTTTCATCCCTCATATGTGACTGTCACTGACTGTCAGTGATTATTATCAAGTTATTTTAGTTATTGATTTCTAACTTTACTGTTCTCTTTGACTCTTACTGCTTCTGATTCATTCTTTCTCATATCCTTTTATTATTCTTTTGATTTTCTTCTTTTTATTTGTGAGAATTTTCTTGTTTTGATCTTTTCCTCGATTCCCTCTCTGATTTATAACAATTGGAAAGTGCCTTTTAACATCTCAGTCTATCTCATTGCTTCCTGGAAAAGATACACCAGCAGCCATATCACCCTGCAACTCACAACTGGTAACCTACTGAAGCTAAGTGGATGTGAGCCTGGTCAGTACCTGGATGGGAGACCTTCTGGGAAAAACTAAGGTTGCTGCTGGAAGAGGTGTTAGTGGGGCCAGCAGGGGGTGCTCACCCTGTGGTCTATGTGGGTCCTAATGCCCCAGTATAGTGAAGGTGCTGTCCTTTGGACCACAGTCCTGACTCTCTGTGGTCATCCCAGTGTGTAACACTCTTGAAAAGAGTAGGAGTGTAACCCTGGCTTCCTCCTCCCCACTGATAGCTGATATGTGGGAGTGTTCTGGCACACTATGGCTGCTGTTGCATCATCCAGGTGGATGCTGCACATTGGTGGTGGTGTAGGGGAGTCCCCATTACCTGTTAAGCACTTTGAGTGTCCAGAAAAGTGCTATATTATTAATAAGCAATTATTATTATACTTCTACAGTATTTGAAGAACATAGGAATTAAGATATAACATTTCTTAGGGAAATTTTATTTGGTGAGTATAATTAATTTTACTGGTTATACTTAACAGAATGGATTAGGAGCCCCATTGTGTTATACAATTGTCAGTTTTGGGACAGCATCTATTCTTCATTGTGTACCCAACAAATGTTTGATATAGAAGGTTTGGTATGTTTTGCCTTGGCACATCTGTGCCCATCTCTCCCTTGCTTAGAACTGAGCAGAGGAGCTCTATAAGAAAGATGATTCAGTTACATGCTGGCTTACAGAGAGGAGACTGGAAGACTCGGGACTGTCAAGTGTTTGGATAAAGTGTGATTTTAAAGGAAGTGAAATTGGAGCCCAGTGGTTTCTCATTTCTTGTTTGTGCTTGCTTTGGGGCAAGAAAGGATTTAGTAACAGGACCGTCTCCTCTTTACATGAAGATATCTAATAGGGTGGATGCAAGAAGCCAGGTTTTGCTTTCAAAGCTGTACAGAATATACAGTACCACCAGGGAGGTGTTTAGCATCCAGATGGAAATCAGGTTCCAGTTGAAATGGCAAGGAAAACAGGAGCAGAGCTGACTTTGTACCTATGATGACTGGTGCCATACTGGTGCTGAGGCTGGTTGGGGGATCAAGAAACTGATGTTGTTCTGCTTCAGTAATTTGCAAAATTAAGAAAGTAGGTTTATATTTTTCTTTCCACCTCTTTGTCAGACTGCCAAGGTCTGCAGTGCTTCTTCCCGCCCTGTTAGTTGCTCCTCTGCTGAATCAAGGTTCTTATCTCCACAGGAGCTAGGATTTAGCCGTAATAGATGAAGAAGGGCCAGAAGAAAACAGGACTTGAATTGAATGACTGACATGTTTAATTAGAATCTCTTGCACAGAAAGAGTGATAGCAAGATCCATTTTTAGAACCTTTATTCACATTTTTTCTCTTCTGAGTCCTCTGTCCGGTGTCTTCTGGGATGCAGCTTTCTCCTATAAGCAGTGAATCACAAACCAGAGGACAAGAGAACCAGGACACAAGTGGAAACTACATGGATGTGCATAAATTGATCCTTGGTTCAATTAGCTACAAATTACCCAACAACCTACTGAAAATGGGCCAAATGGCTTCCTCTTATTTGAATCAATTTTTTTGTTCTCTTCGTCCAAAGAAACAATAGAAATTACCCCTTCATTTTCGTACATGCTATTTGTTTTTCTCCTTGTCTGTTTTTTAAATGTGTTTGTCTTCTGAAACAATTCTAGAAATCTGCCTGTTTTAATTTGGCAATTCTAAGAATGACATTTATAATAAAATACTTTTTTATCCTACTTCTCTTTGTCCCAACTCACTGGGAATTAGAACAAATATTAAATTTAACTTCCCCAAACATATTGGGTTACAGGCCTTTCTAGATTCTTATTTTAATATATCTCTAGCAGAGTTTGAATACAAAGGACACATTTAATTACAATTATTTAATAATTATTTCACTCAATCCCTAAAATTTAATTTTATTACAAGTGTCCACTGCCATCATGCTACTGAAGATTTAATGAGTTCAAAGTCAAACATAAAGGTTTGAGTTAGCATGTATTCTAAACTGCAAAGCTTATAGAATGCAGAATTTGCTCATTTTGAATTGAAAACCTCATGTTTATTAATTTCTTAACTTGATTAGAAATATAGGTTTGAAATAATATTAAATGTTTTCTAATACACTTCCATTCCACTGAAATCTGTCTTGTCAGGGAGCATTAATATAGTCTAACGCATATTTTCTTGAACAATTCAATAATTACAGTACAAAAACAATAACTTGCAGTTCACCATGCTAAATCTTTATTTCTTTTTGAAGAGGTAGATGTATACATAATTTTTTATACAAGATTTTAATAATTTCTGAAAACGCCATACTGTATACAGTAAAAAGGATAAATACTAGCAGATACTAACAAAATACCCTAAATTGTAAGCGATTTCTTCACAAAGAGAACTTTCTATATAAACCTATACATCAAGAAACTAACATTATATATTACTTTACGATAAACCCTAACTCAGTTAAATTTTGTGTCAAAACATCCTGCAGTCGTTCAATTCTTATCATATTAAAACCTTGTAAGGCTTTGATTCAATCTGGGATGGAATCATATTCCCTGTCTCTTCCCAAATGCACTGTTGATATTATTAAACATCTCTGGTTCAGCACCTATGTGGCCCACATAATATTATACTGTATCTGTCTCTGTTGCTTTGTGAACTAATCACTCTGCGCTCCATTCATTAATTCGTGCTCTTCACAGTAGTGCATATTGTCCTTTTGTGTGTGGAATAAATATGCTCATCAGTGGATAACGTATGATGCACTTTATTTTGACTGGCATATTGTTATTTTCAGAAATTGGCTGATAAAAACAAAATCCAACCAAAGTCTAGGAATGATCAATGAAGCTGAAGTTATCTGTATTTTCAATAGGTTTTATATTAATTTTTGTTCATTGTTAATTACAATTATTACATATTTTTATTAATAAAAGTTAAATACTAAAAATGTGGATTTGTAATTCTGTCTTCAACTGGGGGAAAATTCCTTGTAGAGGTTTCCAGTGTGCCTTCTTTTATTAATTTATTTTGACCAGTGCTTACTTCATCTGAATTCTGTTTGCAGTAGGTCAATATACAGTACAGTATAATTTGTTAGAGTTCAAGAAATTGCTGGACAGTATCCATTTCAAGTAATTCACACTTGCACTGTTTAAATAATGACATTAAAAAGGAAAAAAATAGTATTTTAATTTAATTTATTCTAATTACAGTTGGGTGGCAAAAAATGGTCACTGTCGAATGATCCCAATTCCCTTGACATCACTGTAAAGTGTTTTATGGAATGACTCTTCATAATAAAAATAGGAGACAAATCTGGACAGTATGGGATTATAAAATGCATAGATATGCACAGTGACTCATCCTAGTAGAGAACAAGCTCATTCTGACCTGTTTTTACTGATGTCACTGCAGATTATTTTTATTGGTTTTACTGAACTTTAGGATCCAGGCATAAGTGAACACACTGTCTAAGTCATCTGAATTCTGTTTGCAGTAGGTCAATATACAGTACAGTATAATTTGTCAGAGTTCAAGAAATTGCTGGACAGTATCCATTTCAAGTAATTCACACTTGCACTGTTTAAATAATGACATTAAAAAGGAAAAAAATAGTATTTTAATTTAATTTATTCTAATTACAGTTGGGTGGCAAAAAATGGTCACTGTCGAATGATCCCAATTCCCTTGACATCACTGTAAAGTGTTTTATGGAATGACTCTTCATAATAAAAATAGGAGACAAATCTGGACAGTATGGGATTATAAAATGCATAGATATGCACAGTGACTCATCCTAGTAGAGAACAAGCTCATTCTGACCTGTTTTTACTGATGTCACTGCAGATTATTTTTATTGGTTTTACTGAACTTTAGGATCCAGGCATAAGTGAACACACTGTCTAAGTCTTCAAAAAAACATGTTTGAATCAAATATAAAGGGTTATTAATATATACTAACTGGATGTGCTGTTTTACCCCCAAATCATTCTAGGCAAATATTTCCATATTTAGCAAATTCACGACTGAAATGTTTAAATTATTTATTTTTTCACTTGATATCACTTCATATCAACATGGATTCTGAAGATTATCCTTAACCAATAATTCTTAGCATGTCTTTTATATTTTTTATATGAGATATACTGTATAAACTACTGATTGGGCAGAACCTACTTAAGAAAAAACATTAAAGTTAATAACAGAAATCATCACTCTCAAATTAATAATTATAATAATTTATTAAATGTTTCAGTACTTAATAAACAGTGCTAGTGCTAAGAAAAGTGTTTTATACTGTTTAAATGAAAAACCCACTGTGGTTACAGAACTTTCTAATCTCTTAAATGTTGTCAGGATTTTGCTCGAATTTGCATGCTTTACCTGTTTGATGTTATTCACTATTGTCTTATTTTGAGCAGTTTTTGACACGTTTCTCCAATGACTTTCTGGAGGTTTGAAGTTATTCTATATTAATATAATTTCTGCTTTCCCAGTAACAGATGCAAAGAATCTTGGCAGCTGTTTAGTATTCCACTACCTCAGTGAATTTCAGAATAATAACAGCTTGTCTTATCCCCAGAAGAATAATTTTACCTGAACAAGTTTAGTTCTTTTTGAATTGTGAAACACTCCTATAATTTAAAAGCATGAGATAAAGGGGTCATAATGATAGATTTGCAACAGAAGAACATCTCTGACTGATACTGTGGTGGATTAAGAAGAGAAGTGTATGAGGAATAATCATCTTTTGTCTTGAGTGTTGTAGAGTCTGTAATTCAAACATTGTCACACAGTAGTGAAGGTAGTAATGCAATGTTTTGCGAATGAGCCATGAAATCTTGTTTTTAAATTGCTTTGCAATGTACATTTGGTTTAGATTGCTATACATATAATTATTATTACACCATTTTTATCATATTTAAATGAGTACCAGCAAAATGGCTTTTAAAGGGATCCTCAGAATTGAACCAGGTGATTAGCTGAATTACTGCAGCAACCATATTGTTCACTTTCTCAACAATGGTGTTGTTAAATGCATTACATTTGCTGGTTCCTGCATATGCTTCATGAAGCGTCATTCCTGTGTTTAGGCAAATTTTATATCTCTATATAGTCTAGGGTAATAAATATAAATTGACCTGGCAATCAAATGCATAATTCATGCTATGCCTGTGTCAAACTCATCATCTTACAGCAGCTTGTTAACACTATGACACCTGCCACTGTCTTTCACACCTCAGCTGCATCACACAGCAGACGGGGAAGATGGAAGGCTCTGTTTTCAGTTGGCAGAGATAAAAAAGTTATGTGCCCATGCTTTCTCTTTCTTTTTTTAACATAGAACATGTCATAAACAGCAATACAAAGAAAAGAGAGAAACGGATACTGTTCTGTCTGTAGTAAATGAGGTTCTGTAGGATCTCCATACTACTTAAACCAATCATGCCTTTTTTAATGCAAAGGAACAAGTAATAGGTTTATTCCATGCTGAAAAAAAAGAAGAAAGAAAACACAACGTTTCGGCCATGGAGCCGTCTTCAGGTGTACCCACCTGAACTACTAATGCCTTTTTTAATGTTGCCTCTGAACTGGGTCACCTATGGTGGTAGCTCACATGATATTGACACACGCCCCGGAGCACTAGAGAAACCATGGATGAAATACATTACTTCAAATTCTGTCCATGCTGTGCTGCCAATCTAGAGTCAGGAACCCATATGCATTGCAGATTTGGCATTCATCTCTCAGTGCGGCAAAATAATCTGGACTTGATTTACCTCACTGAGTCTCAGCCAATCCTCCAAAGCATGTGGTCTATGAGGCCAGATGGAGATTGCTGATTTGGAGCACAATTACTCAAGACTCTGTTACATGTTTTGATGAGGTTCACCAGGTAGGAAAATAGTCATCTGCCCCTTTTCCTCATTTGGTGAATAAATAGCAAAACAGGGTAGCTACTGTAGGTTTGTCTTGAAATAAATGGTTAAATCATTAAAACCTTGTGTACAACACAGAAACATCATTTCTTTTTTAGTTAGATGGATAATTACAGTAAATATATTTAAGTAATTATAATTAAGTAAAATATTAACCGCACATTCTAAGACAATATTTAGAAGCACTTATTACATACAGTACAGTTAAACGTCACCGAATACACAATCAACTGATGCAAGTATTGTATTATTCCTTCCACATTCCTTCCAGAAAAGAGACATTCCAGACTACTGTATGCTACAGTATATAAAATATTGTTATAATATTGTTTATTAGTCAAATAATCCATGTCTAATCTTAAACATTTTTAGTGTTATGCAACAGGAGTTAAGATATAACAATAACAAGAGAAAAAAGTATAGCCACTATAGGAATTTGAAACAGTTTAATTCATTTTAATAGCTGCAATGCTCTGTACTTCTACAAGTGCTAAGGATTCTTACTTATTTTGTCCCCTGCCACAGTGATGCCCAAAACTGGACAATGTGCCAGTGGGGAGACACATTTTCTTCTCTACCTGAATCAAGAATCTATTGCTCTTGGCTATAAGCCTGGTTTTAATGAAATCCACCTGGCCCCTATACAGTTTCGAAGACAGGGTTTTCATTTTAATTTGTCCAATTACTCTGGCCGGTGCAGTATTTAACAGGTGCAGGAGGTCAGTAACAACTGTATAATGAAGAGTACTTTACATTCATTTGAATTGCATATTAAGTGTTCATTTCAGTTTTGGACAGTTAATGTTCTAGCAGCATAAATAATAACTGTACTAAAAATGATGTTTAAAAATAATACTGCTTTGATTTATGTTTTGTAGGATTCATTAATTACATTGTAAATTCAGTCAAGTAATGTTGTGAGCCAGTAGGACAAGTATTCAGTATTTCCATCCAATATCTGTGGTATTTTTAATGTGCAGTAATATCCCGTGTTAATAACGTCATATACTGAATAGACTGTAGAAGTTATAACAGCAAAATGTTTGCTTTTTAAAGGAGTTGTCTTTTGTTGTGGAGGAATAAAATACTTTGAAATGACACAGCTAACCCCCACCCAGTCAATTTTGGGTGATCTTAAATACTCGGACAATATGTCAACAATGTCAGTCTATGTTGGAGAGATCATATGTGTGTATGTTTTTCTAAATTAAATTTCTATAACATATTGAACTGTGAGGGTATTGAAAACTCAAACACAACAGTATGAAGAGAAACAAACTTGTAATACCCATAAGTATTTACATGGGGGATAAATCAAAATTAATGGAAGAACTCAAATACAGCTGTGAGCTATTTTAGTGTCCAGACAAATGCTGGCATGAATGCTTTTCTCTGCTTGCTGCTCAGGGAGGGAAATGACTTGAGGCAATCTCTTAAATGTCCCATTCCTCCACTGGTTGCAATCATCTCCCAGGAGCCCCGGAGCAGAGAGCAACTTCCAGTTCCAGTCCAAGTGTGTCACCCTGCCAAATGACCAATGGGGAAACAGCAGCTACAACAACATGATGGATGAAAATACATCAGCAGACAATGTACAGAAACCTGTAGTCCACATTTATGAACAGCCCCGTGTCCTTTGACAGCAGGATTACTATAGAATGAACACTCCCAGAAGAAAAAAAAATCATTCTTTTCTCTTAAATAAGACTCACCACTCTCGTATTTGGGCAGTGCAGTGTGAGCTTTAATGTCAATGCATTTTAAACTGTTACACTGTATTATCTTAATAATGACAGTAATCAAAGTGCGTTTGAAGCGGCTCAGAGCCCTCTTCATTCAATGTAGCAGGGACTATGTCACACTTTTATGAGCAATTGAAACAATAGTAGAGAATGTGAAAATGATTTAAAATCCTAAGATTAGCCTAGAGATCAAATGAGAAGTAGTGAAAAAGAATAGCAGGTTCTTGTGTTGCACACAAGCTTTAAATAGCCCAAAATAATTTGCATAAAGATTTCAAGCAAGTTTACTCTCTGGTTTGTTTTGTTGGCTGCACAAAAAAAGACTTTTCTTTCAGCATATTTACTTTAATAAACTTTCAACTTTGTCTGTACTATGTGGACCACAATAAACAATTTTGAATGGATCACTGACAGAATGAATGATTTGGCCTGGAAATCTACTGTAGTATTTGGATCAAATGTTGTTGTCCTTTATAATTATGCCCCTACAAAGAGAGTCACATAAAGATTTTCTAAATTATGGAGCTTTCTGAAAAAATAACCAAAGTGTCCACATAATGACCTTGCAAAAGTTTCCTATGCAAATAGCAAGTTATGATCTAATTGAGTTTTCTTCCTGAAATATTGTTCCTGACTATGGTATTGGATGATGCTGTAGTGTGGACACTAACCACATTAAGTACTTAATTTAATTTAATTTTGCTCTATTTTTTTTTCAGCAGACATTCACATTCTGATGTTCTCATAAATGTATCTCTGGGTCTGACATACAGTATATTTGTAAGTGTCCATACATTTGTTATGAGCTGCTCTATATCACAATAATGCTATGTTCAATAAACCTGACAACCAACATAAGGGTGGCTAAAAAATTCTTAGACAAAGTGTTTAAACATATGGTTCTTTTGAATTATTCTGAGTGTTTTGAAGACTTACATAAAGCAGTGAAGCATGAACAGCTGACAACAGAAACCAAAATTTTTTTTCCCAATGTTCTTCTAAGAGCATTTTAATTGCTCATTATTATTTTTCCCCTATAATTAAAATGAAAGGACTTTCTGCTGACAATCCTATAGTATTTAGACATTTCTTTAAACATATTTTAAAAAACAGTGCATTTAGGCATAGTTTTAAGAACACAATGTATTTTTAAATGTTGCACTTGGAAAAAAAACAGTTGTAATCATGGCTCTGTCACGGTCGTAATCCCTCCGGCTCTTTCACATTTTAGTTGATTATGTGCATCTGCATCCAATTCTGCCCCTCCTTATTTAAGCTGGATACTGTCGTTACTCCCGGTTCTGCATTGGAAGATGGACACCTGGAGGCCCGCCTACCACCAAGTCACCCTAGGTCCGCGGCTTAAGGGCATAGGCCTCCTATTGGCATCCTAACCCTGCTGAGTCTGGGGCTCGGAGTGCCTGGCCGTGTCATCCTGTTTTTATTTCACCATCCCTGTACAGGATCCTGTTTTAACTCTGTTTTGTCTTCATCTCGGATGGATCAACCAGATTTGTACCTTAGACTTCGCCGTGGATTTCCCCCTGGACTCCTTGGACTTGTCTGCCTTGGACACCCCCCCTCAAGCACCAGTTCACTGTTGTCACGCCCCCCTGATTGTCAACCTGCCCTGCTCCTCGTCGTCTCTTCCTTGTTGCCCTTTTCCACTTACCTTACTTCCAGATTATACCATCTGCATAGGGTCCAGAACTACGCAACATAACAGACTCAGAGTAAAACAGGCTGTGAAACTTTGTTCTTTAATATCAAAGTTCAGCTATTTCTTTATTTCATAAATACTGAAAAAAATAAAAAAATAATTAATAAATTAAGTATTGCATAACTTAAAAAGTCTTCTTCATATACCATAGGCTTTCTAGAAACATATAATTGATACCTTAAAATCACAGTTATACATTATTTCTGGTATGAATGTCAATTGAGTTGGAAATTCATCTAATTTAATTTATTTTTAGTAACACTCTTGAGCATACAGTAGGTGCATCTCCATAACAAATTCAGAAACATATTTTTTGCAACTTAAACTAAGTTATCTTCAAAAATATGTTTTATATTGTGAAGAAACAGATGTCTGAACTGCAGTAATGATTATGACGTAAAACTCATAAAAAGCCAGTGAAAATCCTGTTGAAGTAAACTGCATGTTGTAAAGACAATTAAACTCTATGAATTATTCATTTCCAGCTCCTAGAACTGCTTATTGAAGGTTTTAAAAACAGCTGTAGTATTTCTTTAGCAATTTAATATGAGTAAAGCACAAGGGACACTATATTAGCATTAGGCAATTTTGTGAAAAAGAACTGTTGAATATCTAACTACTGTTGTATATTCAAAATACTATGTTTAGACATTAAGATGTTAAGATGACTTGAATATTTTAATATATAACTTGGGTAAAATGGAATAATGTAAGATGACTTTTTGAAAAATTATGTGGTTTTTAAAATTTAAAGGGGAAATGCTGTCCCAGTTTCTCATGTGGGTTATTAAATCTTGGTAACAAAATATTGTACATTATTGAAAAAAATTACAAATTTAAAATTAAGCACAAAATCTTGAACATTGTGAAAGTACTGTAAGTCACCATGTTGAAGCAATTCGCATTCCCATTCGAGTTCCCACGGATTGCCATGTGATGCAGCCCTTCATACTCACTAGTCTCTGTAATGAATAATGTAATAATCTCATCATGATGTATGAGCATATAAATACAGCTTGTGCAGCAGACATTTCACCACGGGAATGTTACAATGTGATCTGCATACAAAGTCAACAAGTAAGTACTGCAGTATTTGTTAACAAAACCTTCTCAAAATCAAAAGCAATATTACTGAAATTAAAAGAGATGTAATCACAAGCCGGCTTGTTTACAATATCATAGGTCTGCACAAGTCACCATCCAATGCTGATTCTTTCTAACCCGAAAATGTGAAAATAGTGTTGCAAATCCCCTTTAAACCCCAACTACATACAGAGGAATCATAGACTAAAAAACTTCACATGTACATTTTCCAGAGATACACTATGGACATGACAGTGCTTTAGTTAAATTTCAGAGGAGAAAAAAGAAAAAGGACAAAATCTGGACAAACATACTTAGACAAGAAATATGAAACAACATATCATCTGGGGAACTTCATCAACAGCAGTGTTCCAACCTGCCCACACAGTAAAAGTGGCTGGGTACAGCCACAGCATAGACCTTTCTAATAGCAAAATATAATGTAAATGTCCTAAACCAAACACAAGAATAAGAAATAGCAGGCTCCATCCAACTCTACTTCGATACAGTCATCCCCCTGAAACAATTCACATCAGAGTGAGTTGAGCATAAGACATCAGATGTAACAGAACCTATGGGGACTGGGGCAGAATAGTACCTAATATACTGTATTTGCCAACACAGACCTCACATATTTCCAGAATGCATTAAATCTGGGCCAATCCCGAAACATAAATAAATAAGTGCCGATTGCCTTGGGAGTACAAAAGTGATGGGTATGATCTGTTCATGAACTCTCCTAAGTGGTGTTGTTTAGACCAAGGAGAATATACAGAAAGAGACAAAATCTGTTACTAAACTACTGTTATGCCATATTAGTAATAGAGCATGTGAAGTGTTACCCATTTGGAAAAAATGTGAAATTGGTTCCAAATCAAAAAGGTATTTGCAATTACACCCTCAACAATACAATTTAATGCTTTAGAGAGGAGAAGGAAAAATATTGCAATTCATAGGAATGCAGTATGTTATCCTCTGTGGATCATCAAGTATCTGGGCTAAACAACAATTTAACAGTCCTCAATAATAGGCACAATAATACAACTGTTCCCTCTTCTAAGTGTTTTCTTCCATGTCCTGATTCCTTTACTCATTAGCTTAATTCTTGTTTTTTGTTTATTGTTACCTTTTAGCTTCTTGGAAATTCCTTGTTTTTTGTTTGCTTTTTCCTCCTTGGATTGCTTACCTAATTTTGGACTTTTCTTGTTACAAGACTTTGGTTGCAGATTTTATTTGTTGTCTCCCTGGAATACCACCCTGGCTCTGGATGTTGGCCTGTTTCAGACTTCAGTTGTGGATTGTGTTTTATTTTTTTCATTTGGACTTTCTTTGTCTGTTGGAATCTGCACAGGGCCTACTTCTTGTTTGTCTAAACTGTCTATACAGCCATTACACCAGAGAAAGGTTCTGTCACAGAATGCCAACAGTTGGAGGAGGAACAGTATGTGATTCAAAACAGTGAATGAGGGAAATCCAAGGCCAGGGCCTGAATGGTGAGTGGGAGTCCAAAGCCAGAAGGAGAAGTCTAGAATCCAGGTCCAGGAACACATTCCAATAGTCAGAGTCAAATATCAGGGGCTGAGAACACCAAACTGAAGAAAACCAATCCAGCAAGCGACTAGCAGACAAAACCCAAGAACAATGATAAGGCAAACAATGAACAGGGAAGTAAACAGGAGTAGGAGACGAAAGCAGGAACCAGGGAAGAAAGTACAGAAGGCTAGAACTGGAGCTCAGGGTATAGGCAACAATACTGTGTGGTGAGCTAGGGCCACTAGGCAAGCCTGGATTGGGTACTGATGTTTGCTTGGTCTGCACCTCTGCTGTGCAGTCGGAGTAGGCTGTAGAGGTTGGGGTGCCCCCTGGTGGCAAGATGGTGGGACCGTAACACTGAGGGGGACTGGCTAACAAATACTGTATACAGTATATAGGGATAAAATGTTCTGAACCTGAAGAGATGGTTGCTCTTTCTTCCTCCCATGAGAACCTTGACACAAGATGGACAGAGCAAGGGGAACTGCTTTCTGCAAGACCATAAGAGAAGATCCAGGAACTGCAGACCGAAATAGACATTAGAACAGGTACTGTGCTGGGATTTTGTTTTTCCTGGGACCAAAGAATGAGGTTAGGAGAGCCAATACTGAACAGAGTAGAACAGAGTGCAGCCTGCAGGGGCACTTTAATATACTGTAGCCCAGACATTGCAGAGACTGGGGAAACTGGACTGGGCGGCATTCTTCTTCTTTGTGACTGTTCTTCACTGCACTAACAGAGACTATTGTAGAAGAATGTTTATTTTCTTGTATATACAGTACAGGTGTAATCATGCTGAACAGGGTAATAAGGACTAATAGTTCCCTTTCCCCTTTCCTCGTTACTTAAATGGACTGTTGATCCTCTGGAATCTGAGTTATTGAGTAGTGATGAATGTTGAGATCTTTAGAAAATTAAATGAACCATAAGCAATACTAGTGTATGTTGCATGCACTGTTGATTCTGGGAGGTAAACAGAACCTGTTGCAGGGGAAAAAGATCCTAGCATCCTCTATAATTGCTAGATGGTATAGTTGTGCACAAAGCAAGAATAAGTTTTGTTTATAGTCACCTACTGTATATGTGACAGTTACTGTACATCAGAGGAGTTAGAAGAAAGAGGAAACAGCATTGCACATGCAGGGAGCTGGTTGTTTTCTGTGGAACTTCTGAGGCTAAAGAGCCACTTAATCAAGCTGGCAAGGAAACTTGTCTCCTAGATTGAAGGAGGAGTCACAAGTAGTGGGTGAACTACAATGTGTTCAAAACCAAAACACGGAGGTGCTCATAAATATTCCCACTCCAATCTTTCAAAAGCCTTTACAACATCCACTTTGAGCACAACAGAAGGAAAACGGTCAGCTATATGTACAGTATAATATGAAGCAGTCAATGCAAATTGTCAGACAAGCTAGTCTTCCTTTTTTCTCATAAATCTTTATGTTAAAATTTAAAAGGCATAGTGAACAGAACCTAGAGCACTTCATACTGTAGCATCCTTACATTTATTTAATAGAAGAGATTTCTGGTCCATTGGAAATGATCCAATGTCAAGAGGATGATTAATAGAGATCTGTGTACTTTTGATCTGGATGTTGAATATACTCGTTTCTTCTGCCATGCACCCTCATTAATGCTCTAAAAAATAAAATTATTTACCCCTGGATGCATACCTTCCTGTCTTGTTCACTGTTCCAGATGGCAAAGTCTCTTCTGAGATTTGTAATGCTTCGATATAAATAATATCATCTGTCATTAAATTGGATGACTTCCTTATTTCTGGTAGTTTTACATCCCTAGTGCTAACAATGTAGTTACTGTAGTTGTGCTTAGACCAAAATGCTAGGAAAGACTTATTGTGAGGCACAAGACCAACATGTTCTACTTATTTAATATTTTCTACATTGGAATTGATATAATTTATTATAGTTAAAGTCTATTATATAAAAGGCAACAACATTAGCAATGGGTCACATCATGAAAGAATATGTTCCACATACCCTAAAAGCAAAGATATGCTTCTGTATATGGCTCATTTATCATAATACTGAATTATCCTACAGTATGCCTTTCTGTACATACAATTGTTTATCTACTATTATTTTTATATAGTATATAACAGATAGTAGTAGCAATTTAATGTTTCAGTACTTTGATTACTCAGTTGCAAGATGTTAGCAAAAACAAAAAAAATTGCTTAAAAAACCTCAGTATTAACATAGCTATTGATACTGTATACAGTACAGTAGTAAATACAACTACAGTACGTACTGTATATCAATTTCACAGAATCTATTGTTCCTCTTTATGAGTCTTTTGTCTTTGTAGATATTGAAGACTTCATGTGTTACAAGTATTCTAGCAATTAGCTGGTTATGAAAATAGAAGATGAAGGAGGAGAAATAATTCCATTTGAATAGCCCCTTTCATTCCTAAATCACTTTACATTTAGGAAGGGACCTACAGTACTTTATTCATCACTGAAGTGCATCTGGGCAATGTGTGGCAGTCATTCCCACACCAGCAGCCCAACTACACAACAATAATATACAACTAGTGCTGTACTTACTGTTTGGCCAGCATACTGTATTTAGGTAGTCAAAAAAAACTCAACATATACTGTATCTTGAGGCATAGTAAATGTATGGGCCTATGATTTTGAGAAAATTGTATTTCGAAGTTTAATTAAGTTTCAGTGATACCTGGTTTAACCAAGATGGTGAAATTCAGACTTGCATTTGATCTCTGGTCTTTGTTTTGCACCTTTGAAAATTGTAGTTATTTATCGACTGAATATTCTGCTGCCAATATACATTTCTAAAAGTATTAAAAAATAACAAAACAAAATATCAAAAGGTTAAACTGAGAGACTAAATCAATAACAGAGCTTCCTGAAGCAATTCCTAACTTGCCAATGAAAAGGTAATTGTTGTCACACTGGTATGGTGACACAACACTCAGAACTGCCAAACAATATTTTGTACCATTTGACATGCAGGTCCATGAAAATGCAGATGCTGTAAAATAGTAAATACTCCTCATGAGCCAAATACTAACTGATGTGGAAATGAGAATAACCCAAAGTAGGTATTGCAAATTCCTTTTCAAATGTGCATTAGATATAAAACAAATTTAAAGATATTAAATTTAAATATCTAAACTGTGAGCTTTGGCTGTATTTAATCTCTTGATGTTGCTATGTGATATCATGCATTAAGTACACTTAAGTCAGGGATGTCACTTACTGTACAATGTTATAATTATACAGATTAGAATTTCTCCTATTATTATTTTTATTTCACTTCAAAAATTCAAAAATTCAAAAGTATTTCATAGTAACACTGTGTGCTTGTTTAAAATAAATGTTTTCTTCAATTTCTTCATTCTTTTTATTTCTCTCTTTCAGACTCCTCACTGAAATCAATAAAAGCGCTGAATAGTCACATTAAGGTTCAGTCTATATTAAGACACAAAACTGGGTTTTGTGTAAGAAAAGTGCAGATTGCAAAGGTCAGTGACCTAATGTGTTGCTGAGAAAGCGTACTAAGAGCATGAAATGGACAGAACTGAGATTTTTTGGGTTAAAACAAGCTCATTTAAAATTTACCTAAAAAAAACCTGTCTGTGAAATGTAATTAGATTTTTAGACGTGGCAATCATTGATGATTACAGTAACATAATACTTAATAAAATGTGGCTATACCATATAAGTCAATGGCTATTCCTTAAATTGATTCCTAGTCATCTCCCTGAATTTACTATTCAGCATATAAATTCAAATCACTTATTTAAAAAGAATGCACACATCAACCAACAATTCATTTATGTTATACAGAAAAATAATTTGTTTCTTATGACAATGGCATACATATGATATGATCATGTGACTTCAAAGCTCATCATTATCACTAGTGTATTCAGTATTGCTGAATGTGGTATTGCTGACTTAAAGCAAATCACTAGTTTGGAAGATTGTGTAGCACAAAAGGTTGACTCAGCATCTTTAGGACAATGGATCAATGCCTTCTAACTTTAAATCAATAGACTGTTGTATTCTGCTTATTTGCACTAACTTTGATTTCGTTAACAACAAAAAATATTTTTCATACAAATGTTTTTGATAATAACTTCATGGACATCAATATAAATCGTGGTTAAAACAGAAACAAAATATGTACATAAAATTAGATATTATAGATTTTGTTATTTTTGTGTGCAATTTATTTATTAATGAGTAGACATACACAACCCTTCTTTCATGAAGAAAAGTGGGTTAAATATCATAGGCCATTCATATTTCTAAAATGAAACTCTTCCTTCAGGTACTGTACCTGCAAGAATCAATGGTCAGGAAAACAGTAATGTATATCATATGTGTGTGTGTTTGAAAGAGTGAAAGCAATTCAAAGTACACAATGAAATCAATGTTTAGGAAGAAAATTGCAATGTAATGGGAAATGTACTGTTCATAATTTGTTTTTACATATATTCTAATGATCCAGTTGTTAATATGAAATTTTGTAGTTAATGCAAAAATATTTTTGTTGTGAAAATATAATGCCAAAAGAAAAAGAAAACACTGTTTTAAAAAATTCAGATCATGTTTCTTAGAGTTGTATGATTTTTTGTAGTATGCATATTCAAATTTTAATTTAGTTTTTATGGAGTTGACAGGGCTCCTGCTATTCTGCTACATGAGGTCAGTGGATTGAGTATTTATAAAAATGACCTTGTAAAAGTCTGTCACAAATCAGCGAGCCCAGTAATTGTTCTTTGTATTCCTAATCCTAGAGCAGAACTAATCACTAATTTTGTATCTGTTGGACAGCTCAAGAAGCAAGGCAGTGCTGAAATTGATTTTCGATAGTTCTCCTTTTTTATCTGTGCTATGAATGACAGGGCAGCAGCAATTCCTATTATAATCAATATTTCATTTGGATTAAGCTTAGAGAAAACAATATAATTGACAAAACAATACATATTTTTTAAAGCACAGTCTTAAAAAAAAGCAATTCGTCACAAATGAACCAACTCAATAATATGAAGGTTTAACTGGGAACCAAAGGCAAGTAACAATGCCTTTCCAATTAAATTAGAAAGAGATGACTTTTCGAAATTTGATCACTATCCACAATATTAAAAAATGTGATTATCATTATTATTATTATTATTATTTGTTCACATTACTTCCACCCATCCATCTATCCATTTTCTAACCGCTTTATTCAAGATAGGGTCACTGGGGAGTCAGAGCCTATACTGGCAAGCAATGGGTGCTAGGAGGCAGGACTAACCACTAACCAGGCTAACCACTCTCCCACTGTGCTGCCCATCCCACATTACTTTTATTACACAAAGAATACAATGCATTTTAGGGAGGCACATTGATGCAGTGGTTAACATAGATACATTGCAGAGCAGGGGTCCTGAGTTTATTTCTAGTCCTGGTATGCTACTGTATCTGCATGGTGTTTGTAAGTTGTCCCCATGTTCACATGGGTGTCTGGGTGCACTTGTTTCTTTCCGTAGTCCAAATCCAAATTAGTAGTTTAACTGGCTGCAGAGGAAAATTGGCCCTGGTGTAAGTGTGTGCACACTTCAAGTTCAAGTTTATTGTCATTATACTCATACACAGGTATATGGTATAACAAAATGCTGTTTAGGTAGCTCTCAGACGGTAAGCAGTACCAAAAAACAACAACAATACAATCGTATAAGAAAAGAGACAGAGACAATAGGCAATGTGCAAAACAACAACAGAAAAGAGGTAATGTGCAAAACAACATCAGTTGTTCAAAATCAGACATCAACAGAATGAAATAAAGGATAGAAAATTATGGGGAGTGAACTTCTTGACATGTGAGGTAGAGGTAGATTTCAATGTGTGTTTGAGTTTTGATAAAGAGAGAAGGCACTGTAAGGGTTTAAATCGTGGGTGAGAGAGGCTGGGAGATTAATAGCTTGATAGTGTGGGGGTAAAATCTGTGAGTCTGAGTCTGGATGCTCTGGTACCATTTTCCAGATGGTAGGGGTCAAACAGTCTGTAGCTGGGGTGTGTGGGGTCTTCAATGATGCTTAGAGGTTTCCTCAAGCACCGTCTATCATAAATGTCCTGGATGGATAGGAAAGCAACCCAAGTGATGGACTGGGCAGTTTTCACCACCCACTGTAGGGCTTTGTGGTCAACAATATTGCAGTTGCCATACCACACTGTGATGCAACCTGTCAGTATGCTTTCTGTAGTGCATCTGTAAAAGTCAGTGAGGATCTTGGGACATACAGTATCTTAGCCTTCTTCAACCGTCTTGGGAAGTACAGGCACTGTTGCGCTTTCTTAATCAGACAAGTGGCATTGAGAGACCATGTGAGGTTCTTGGTGATATGGACACCAAGGAATTTTGAAGTTACTGACCCTTTCCGCTTCAGTCCCATAGATGTGGATGTGCTGTGGTGTCACTTGTGTCTGTGTGTACCCTGCAATGGACAGGTGAATGTATGTGTCCTGCCTTGTGTTAGTTGCTTGCCAGGATAAGCACTGGCTCCCCCTGTAACCCTTCATTGAATAAAGTGGTTAGAAAATAGATGGATGGAATGCATATTAATGTTTAATTACTCATTTGGATCTGACTGTGTAGAATTCCCTTTGCCAAGTAATATGAGCTAAAACTGATAGGACTGTGGCCTGTTGTTTGTTCTGCTTCACCACAAAACCTCTGCATGCATTGCTCTGTACAATACCTGTACCCTGTAGCAAGCAGTGAAACTACTGTATGTGGATTCTCGGTTACATAGCTCTGACTATTCTTTTGTTCTTAATTGAGACTGCAGATAATATACAGGTATATCATGCTGAGAAACAAATTTGATTTGTATACCAGAAAACATTTAACGGTCAAGGGTCATTCCTTTTAAAACTCTGTTGTCAAGTTGCTTTACAGATGCAGCCATTCCAAATGCGCGGTAAAAACCCGCGGTACAGTAACCTACCCACAAGCCACCGCGGGGCACCGGAGGGTACCGCAGGGCAAGTGATTGGCTGGCCAACATGACCGACAGTTGCACTCGTGGTGCATTGGTTGGTAGTGCAAAGATTTAATCATTTAATGTCTTTACTGTGCACATTTTAATCTGCTTAGTTTTGAATATTTATATGGATTTTACCACTAAAGGGAAATTTTAGTAGCTGATCATAAAAAGAAGAGGAGCATAACGCATCTGAAGGTCATAAACGATATTAATTTAGGAACATAAACATTACTGTATGTATGTAAACTGTACTGTGTATGGCTGGTCTTGGTAGTTTAAAGAAAAAATACACACCAGTCTTCCATTTCTCCCTAAACATTTTAAGCATGAAAGTTTTATGAAACGGTACCCAAATATGTGATTGCTGTATAGAATGAATTTTAATTTAAAAAAATTATTTAACACGAACATTAAGCTGTTTACATCTTCCGCCTGAGAACAGTCACCCGTTGCTACCCAACACAGAATGGTGATTGGCTGACACTATCTGACACCCCTCTGATTGGAGAAAAAAGACGTGCTGGTTTGCTATACATACTGTACCAGGAAGAGGATTTCTTTCTATTCAAAACGTGTATTTTAAAAGTTTAAGAAGTAAAAACCTTACAGCGTACACAGATTTCTAAACTGATCAGGATCGTTATCTTTGTCTTATGCATAATAATGTTCACCGCTCTGTCCAGCAAATTAATAATAAACTTTATTTTATATAGCTTTTTAAACGAATAAGTAATTAGATTGTTCATAAACCTAATCACTTGCTTTTTCTTTTTAGTTGGGCTCAGATTTCAACTATAGATCTTATTATTAATAACCATAATAACAACCAACCAACAAAAACAACCACATAAACATAATACCAACCAAAAACATAGATAACAACCACAATACAAAATCAAATAATCAAACCATTTTACTCTCGCAAAGTCCTCCAATTATCATAATCCCGCCCCTTATGCAAAACCAAACCTTCCTCCCATCCCAGTTTATCCTGTTTATCATAAACAAAATCCACCTCAATTTTCAACATAAAGCATTACACAAAATCAATACCTCAACACTCCATACTCAACAACGATAATTCACAAACAGCCAGAACATGTAACTACACATTCCCAAACAGACCTAATTTCTCTCCCCTGTAAATTTTAGCAAAGTCATGTATTTTAAAAATCTTAAGATTTTTATATTTATGTCTTTATTTAGTGGTTTCATTAGTGACAAAGGCTAAACTTTCTTGGAAAAATGTATTTTATGTAAACCATGTTTGCTATTAATTCATTCAGGGCTAAAATATGTTCATTGTCTTCTAATGAAAGAAGGGTTCCTTTCGCCGTAGTCGGGAGCCTAGCCTTTAACTAGTAAGTACTGTATTTACTGAGTTTTTGAGGGGGGGGTGTGTCTTTCGCTGGAAATATCGCCTCCTACTTTGAAAATACCCGTGAAACCGGTTCAATTCGTCACAGCCAGCACTCCTGCAGAGAGTTGGGTTGTACTTGCAGTGTATACAGTACACGCGTTATGCTCTTCGTTAATGTCTGTGAAGTTTTATTTAATCTCTGAGCCATACTGATTCTTCTGGAAGCCAGTTTCCGCCAGGGAGTAAAAATAAAAAACACACTATGGTATTCTCTCCAATGCAGTGCAGTTAAAAACATACCTCTGATGCTGCTCCTAAATGAATATTGTTTATGACCATCAGCTTTATGTTCCTTTTCTTTTTTCCAGTGGATTGAACAGGGAGAGGCATTTCATGATGTACTTTTCACTGATGAAACAACAGTGGCTCTGGAACAGTTTTCAACCAAGTCGTTTTATAAAAAGGGGAGATATGTACACATTACTGAAGCTAAAAGTTTAGCCTTTGTCACTAATGTAAACACTAAATAAAGACATATAGAAATCCCTACGTTACAGACTGTATATGGCTGGTATTGGTAGTTTAAAGAAAAAATACACACCAGTATTCCACTTTCTCCCTAAACATTTTAAGCATCAGAGTCTTACATGTGGTTATTTCGAAAACGTTTGTACGTGCTCCTTCTTACCATGTTACTGTTTACTGTTACTGACCATATTAAGTTTAAATGCCTGTGGGCACTTTTCCTGTCCGTGGGGGGTGGACCGTCTTTCATTAGAAGGTTAGTCTGTTCTACTCTGAGAATGTAGAGGGGGTGGAAAGTGCCCGCGGTCATTTAATTAGTATTAAAATCTTAGTTATCTGTCTAGTTCACAGGTTTGCATGCATAATTTAATTTTGAAAGCCACTGAGACATCAGGTACTACTGTTGTATTTATGAAAAAGAAACAAAACAAAAAACATACAAACAACTGTGCCATCCTACTCCTTAGTTAATACATTTTATTATTCATAAACAGTTAACATTGTTAGCAAAATATTTTGAATTATATTTAACCCTATTTTTTCTTTAGTTTTGTATTTAACTTATTATATGATAGTCAGACTTAATGTATATTAATGTATATTTGAACAATGAAAATATATTTTTACAAGATTTTACATTAAGCACTTAAAATTAATATGGTTAATAATATTAAACTGTAACATGCTGTAACAAGGTTGGTTAAACTGCGAAGAAAATGCTTTCAGAGAAAATGTTTCAGGTGTGAAGAACATAGATCTCCAATGCAATTTCAACCAAACCTGTTCCACACACCCTGCCCCCACTACCATTAGAATATACACAAACATTTTAGCGTTTCATTCTGAGCAGAAGACCCTCACACCTGAAGAGTGCTGGCTGTGACGAATTAAACCGGTTTTACAGGTTTCAATCACAGACCATGTGACATGGGACTCAGTAAAGTAACACACAGCGCCACTGGATTTGATAATACTGTACCTAACCAAAATCCGCAATATGGAAACAGAACCTGTGTAATTGTTGATAGATGATGTACTCGTAACATTTTTTCAAGACGAACTACAACATTTAAAAAATGACTTGTATGTACTTGATATCTCTAATCAATCCACGGGTTCCAGCACAAAACGAAACTAAAACGCATACCGTTTCGCGCTTCTTATTAGTTGCTCAAAAGTAATTTGGCCGTATGAAATTTATAATATAAACCTAGAAACATATATGTGAGCAGTACTTAAGCACTGTAGTATCGGTGTTAAGACATACCTCTCAAATACTGTAAATCAAGTTAAAAATATCTCAAGACCTATTCTGGTCGTAATGAAACCATGTTTCGTGTATGTTTTCTTTTTCATCTTGAAATAATTCATTTCTAAATACCTTTTTCACTGTTAACATCTTGTAGCAACTTTGCGACAAAATATACACTCTGACAGTTCATCCTGCTACCAACATTAAATAAAACAAATCTTAAGATTTATATATTTATGTCTTTATTTAGTGGTTTCATTCGAAGCTTACAATGTTTAGGGAGAAATGGAATACTGGTGTGTATTTTTTTCTTTAAAGTACCGAGACCAGCCATATACTGTATGTTTATGTTAAGATTTCCCTTCAGTGGTAAAATTAGATATGAATATTCAATACTTAAACGGGCACAGTTAAGACATTAAATATACATATACATATTGTATACAGTACAGTTTGCATACGGTAATATGTTTATGTTACGCGATTAAAAAATAAATAAATAAAATTGAAAGGTCCAGAACCAGCTGGATTCGAACACACAACCTGCCAGTTGGTAGTCACGCACCTAGACCAGTAGGCTACAAGACAGCTCACATGAACAGGCAGGCGAAACAGTCCTACACAGCCCTGCCGCAGTACACGGATATAATCATACCGTTATTAAATTCTTGAGATACGCGATTCCATATTATATTCCCTTTTAATCAAATTCTAAAAGTATGCTTGTTTACTCCGGTATCACGTTAGTTAAAGACTTCGAAGCTTACAATGTTTAGGGAGAAATGGAATACTGGTGTGTATTTTTTTCTTTTCATGATAGGTGTCGCATTTTAAATCATTTTCGTAGTTAGAAATTATGAAACGCCCTGTTAAAAGCAAGGAAGTTTTTATGCCCGTTGAAGTTGTAGCGGCGAGGCTTAATAATAATGCAGAATTAAGTGTTTCTGAGCTTCCCAAATGAGGCCCTATTTCTCTGTTCATCTCTGTGGTGCAGCCACAGAGAAACCATTCATGCAAGATGTTTTCTTTTGATAAGGACAGCTCCCAAAGGGGGATGCACTTAGCTAAGCCTGGCTATCATGATCAATGGTCATGCATTGGCGCCTATCTGTCTAGGGAGTGCCAGTTGGACATCTGGACTGCTTTACTAAGTGTCAGGACTAAGTGACTCATATCTCAACTTGATCAACCAATCAGGGACTGGTAGGGCCGAGTAACCCACGTGGGACTCTGATGCCCATGGAACTTTCAGCCAATCAATGAGCTGAAGTTCCTCCAGGTAAAAACAGGCAACACAGAGAGCCTGTGAGATTCAACAAGATTCAGATTCAGATTCAACAATTCTAAAGGGAATTCAAAGGAGAATCCCAAGGGCAGGACATTCTCACAGGCGCCTCCTGACCATCCTGAGACTCAGCCCGGACAACCACAGAACGGCCAGTGTGTCCGAGTGCCAGAACTTTCCTTTGTTCTAAGAGTCTAGAGTGGAGGTTGCCAGAGAGCACCAGCAGCAGGCCTCGTGAACAGGTCGGAACTGTGGACAGCTGAATTACTATTCAGAACTAGCTCTTCATCAGGAACGAACCGGTCCTCTTCCTGACTTGCTGGGACCCACAGTCATCTTTTCTCCTGTGCACAAACTTTGCTATTTAAAGCCAACAATGAGCATCAGCAGCGCACCGTCGCAAGCCGCACAGCACAGCCTGGCATGGAGCCAGAGAGCGCGGATTGGACAGCAACAGCCTGCAACTGTTTCTTTGTGCCCGCAGGAGATCTGAATCCCCAGAGATTGGATGAGTATTCAACTTCAATGCATTACAGCTCGAGAATTCAATTGTTATCCCAACCAGGTGATATCAATTTAATTCCTAAGAGTTATGTACTTGTTTTGAGTATCTAATGTAGAAGTTGTAACCAAGTTCACTTTACGAAACGGTCTAAATGAATAATATACTGAACGTATGTCCTCTTGATGTGTAACTCTTTGTAACTGATTGAATATATACCTTTTGTATTCTGATAACCCTCTCGATAAGATCTGTTAGTTTTACATGCATATTCTATGTATTAATAAATGTATCCTCGTGTATTAGTACCTGTGTGTGTGCGTTGTTTGAGTTATGTCGCATGGTTGGATTCTAAAGCCATCAAAAGAATCAACTTTGTGATTTACTGCTACAATTAATAATTGTCTCAGTAAATGCCCAAACCCTACAGAACTGGTGCCTTCAGAGAGCCACTATGATTACATATTTGGCGTCCCTGAACCGGTTTTCCCTACAAAGTAAAACAAAATGCCTGACAAAGTATGGCTTGGACAGATTCCAAGTGCTTGTACAAATGTGCTAAAGAAATTATACTTTGAGTATACAGCTTGTCCAAAGTCATCCATTATTAATACTATTAGTAATATCTTCAGTAAAGGCTTTGATGCATAAATATTTCTGATAAAGGTAGGTTGTGTACTTTTGTCCAACTGAGCAATCTTGCTTTCATAAAATATACCAACATTTTAATGATTGATGATTAACATGCTGTAATACACAGTTCAAAATTAAAGGCTCAAATGCTGTACATGAGAGGTTAAGCTCCCCCTGGCGGTTTTACAAGGCGACGCCAGATAGTTAGTCACGTGACACACGTGAACCGCGTGATACCCCGGTGGGCGTGTCGCGGTATGCCACGAAATACCTCACCCATTTTGAATGGCTGCATCTGTATGTGATTTGTTTTAAACAAAAAACTAAATTTTACCTGCCCTAAATATAAAGTTCCAGACCATGAGAGAAGTGTAGTATCCCCATGAGTCTCCTGCGAACATCAGCAACTGTAGCATTTATTAAGTATTTCCTCGAGTGATGCTATCATACAAACAAAATCCACATTTCATTTTCTGTATGTCTCCATCAGATATTTTGTTTTGTTCTATTTTCACTATGGTTTTTGATGATGATCAGTAGTCATATACAGTATATTATCATTGAACTACAAGTGTTTGAACAGTGATTCCCTATTTAATTTCTAATTTATCATTCAGATAAACAGCATATCAATAAATGTGTCACCAAAAGAGCACATGTATATGAAAAGTCTAGGAGAAATTAGAATTTCCAGAATTGCTGTAGGTCCTTTTTCCAGGCAGATAAATTGGAATCTACTTAATATTTGCAGTTATAAGTTTGTGTTACTTTGGTCTGTTTCTGGTAATCTTAAAAACCTAAATCATTGTGTATTATGCATTGCCTTTGCGTGTCTATTTTATTTCCATTTTTATTTTGCAAATCTTTTAATTAACTGCTCAGGTGGTTGTTTGTGATTCAAGTACCACAAACACTCTCATAATTGTGTTGTACCTAAACTAGAGTGAGGATAACAACAAGGTTGATTTTTTGGCAGTCTAAATTCTTCTGTGATTAAATAAACACTCATAAACACCCACAATGATCCTCCAAATAATCATAATTATAATTTGAATTTCAAATGTGTCATTAATTAATTTTAAAGCATTATTGTTTTTGAGGCACCACTTAAACCATTCAGTTCACTGGAAAAAACAAGAACTTGCCATTTAGATTTAGCTAGTTTGACAGAATATGCAGAACAAATAGATTTTGAGTTTTGAGAAGCCTTTATCCACAATAACCCTGTCTGCTCTGGTTTGTACTTTTCTCTACCCTGCTTACAAAAGCAGTAGGGTAGGCAAAGGTACAGTACCACTGATTAGCTCCTTTCCTTAGTGATGAAACTCAGCTCTTAGTGATTAGCTTGCCTGTCAGGATATAAAATGATGCAGCAAGCTTTTTTGTTTTCTGTTTAAAACATTTGTGAGTTATTAAAGTGAGGAAAAAAGGGATTTTTAAATATCGTGGCTATTGGCAAAAGATGTAAAGCAAAGGCTTACCCATTCAACTATGTATAAATGTACCGTAGGTAGGGCTCCAAATGTGGATCTAAGTTTTGTTTGTGTGGGTCAGGTAGTATCCAGATATGACACACGTGTTAGAAGTGTGTAGAAAAATAACTATGAGGAGCTTTTCTCCCAATGCTTAAAAGACACAACTAGAAGACCCCAGTGGTGCCTGTCATCCCAAGCTGTCATACTAGGAAACATTATTTTGAACACATTTTGGTTTGTTTCCACTGAAAGGATAGAGTCAGCTTTTAAAGCAGGGTTTTTCTTAGACACTGCTAATATGATGTCATTCCACAGATTTGCATCCCTTTGTGGCATCCCTGGCTTCTCATTCATTGTTACCTACCATCTTTTAAAATGGGGAATATAGAGAAATTGATCTTGGTGATTGAAATTGATTTAAGAAAGGGAAAGTGTCTCTGGAGCCTGTCTTTTTGAATGATGAGTTACCCTTTCCTAATTTTTTTCAATAGAGAACTTTCAAATTTCTTTGCACACTACGAAAAGAATGAGCTAGAAGCTAATATTGTCCCCTGGTGATTTTCTAAATACACATATACTGTATACAGGTGCAGCCATCTAGAATTTGTGCCAGCAGAAAGCACAATACACTTGTATCTGGCATTCCACCTTCAGTCCTTCACTGCTCAGAACCCATTGGTAGGTGAACTTGTTGTTAGATGTTTCTGAAACATTAGGTTTATTAAATCTGTTTTTTAATAATAAAGTTTACTAATTATATTCCCTGAAAATTTTAAAAATACATTTTAAGTTGTATAAAATATAAATACATAGCCCAGCTACCATTTTAAAATTGTAAGATGGCTGTCAATTTTTTTTTCTGAAAAGGGGATTACTGGATTTATTAAATCAAAAGCTCTCATATTGGACCACTATGAATGGTACTTTGAAGTACATTACTGCAACATTAATGTCCATTATTATATCTGGTTAAAATGGATATCAAAGGGGAAATTTTGGTAGCTGAAAATAAAAATAACCAAAGAACCATATTAATTTATTAATTAGTTTTATTTTCAGATACATTAATCAAATGGTACTGGCAGTAGTAGCTGAAAATAAAAAATATGGTACTGTACAAATCAGTATTCCACCTTCTTCAAAAACATTTTTGTTTAATGAAGAAACATTTAAACATTTTAAGTTCTTTAACTTGTTTACTTCCTATCATTATTTTTGGAAAGTTTTGAAATGCTCATTTTAACTACATTTCCCTTGAAACCTTGCAAGGGTCAACATTTTAAACAACTAACAACATATGATTGAACAAACAAGTTATAAAAGTAATTATAAAACACCAATGCTGGACAGGACCTGCAATATCCAAGGAAGCAGTGTTTCTAAGAGTTGTAGTTTTTGCAGGCAGTGGAAAGACTGGTTCATCTAGATTGATGCTTTATGGTTTATTTTTGGAAACTGAAAAAACAAGAATTAATGTTTTCTTCATAAACTTTTATGTTGGTACAGGACACAAGTACAGCTGGTGGGGAAATATGTTAGTTCTACGATATATAAGTAATTTTATTCGGTATATACCGAAATGAATGAAAACTGCAATACAATATGTATGGATAAATTAGAATAACTCCTTTGCTGATCCTACTTTTTGAGCTTTTTCTCAAGGCTTTTCTGCCTAATTTGAGTATTGTACAGTATGTAGACTATAGCTATAGATTCAAAAAATGTTTTATTTCATATTTTATTTTGCAATCCATAATCATAATTACAAAATAAGTTTAACTTTATTAAGTTATTAAATAATTGTATTTCTGGATGCCTTAAGAAATTGACTATAGGAACTTGGAAGTTCTTCCTGATGAAGAGGGTATGATATGAAGAGAACATCTCACAGATTGGTCAGCCAAGGAATGAATATTCCAACTGCACTTTCATTTGTCCAGGACGTTGAGTGATGGAGGCCCAAATGTAAAACTGTTTTACACTGACAAGGACACTGCAGACAAGGCCATAGAAGAAATGCCCTCAAGTCTACCAGTTGCACAGATTCATCAACACTTATCTCAGGAAAGATTACACTTAGAGATGTGAGGTGTCTGTGCTCAATGCAGCAAGTGCTAGAATGTAATTGCTTCAGCTTTCCTAATCAGCCTTCTTCTACCTGGCTTACTCCAGAGCCCTGTGTTATTAAGGAATTGCCTGTTTCTTCTCTGAATTATTAACTTCTTAATTACATATCCCCTCAAATATTTTTTTTCCTCAAAAATGTTTGCACACTTTAGAGTTCAATGATATTAATTAATTTGAAATAAATTATGACTGGTGTCAACTGTGTTTACTTATACATTTATGTTAATAGTATATCCATTGTTTTTTGTTATATCATATTTAAAAAATGTTTAAATGAGTCAAGGGACTTACTGTATGAAGTGCATATCCATAAATATACTTGTATATCCATGAATGGGTTTTTAGTGACCCCAAATTTATTTCTAAATTATGTGCTGTACCGTATGTCTGTAGGAGAATTAACAACAAATACCTTTCATGATCAAAAGCAAATAACACAACTTGGTTTTCTCATTAAGCTGCACTAAGTGCTTTCTCTATGTATTTTAATCCATGTTCTCTTAAAACAAAAAATGTTTTTGGAAATATATATTGTCTAATATTTTTTACTTTTCACAAATGTTCAAAACACTGCCAACAGTTAGCAAAAATCTGTTTTGCAATACAATGCTTGGCAGGTGTCCTTATAATGTATATAGACCGAGAAACCTGTTATTCTAATGGCTCCGTGTCTTTTTGTCTTTAGAAATATCCACTGCTGTGTAATGGAAAATTAAACTTTCTTTCAAATAAACCCATCATTTTGCAACGCTTGCTTTTGATTTAGCTTGTGGCACTTACAGTAATACATGAACTAAGAAACTACATTTCCCACTATCCCACACATTTAGTTATTCAGAGTGACGTACTGTAGCTGTAACGATCAGTTCTTTCCAGACCCTATGCGGACAACACAATCCAGAATCGTGAGGAAACACTAGGAAAAAGTCATGCAGGAGTACGGGGATGAAAACAGGGGTGTGTGTCCAAAGTGTGCTGGTGCACAGGGGAGGTGTGGCCGAGGCAAACAATCCAAAAGTAATCCAGGGAGGGAATCCAAAAACACAAGAATAAGTCCATAGCCAGGTGATCCATCCAACAAGGAATTAAAACATGAACCGGGTCGGAACCGGCGGACAGGGAATGGGAACCAGGCGGACCAGGCGCTTCCAGGTCCCGGACTTGCACTGTGCGGAAACCAGATGCAGAGCCCGGATGAACGTCAGCGCATGGCTTTTAAGGTGGACTGGGAACAGGGGTCAGGTGCACAGAATTAAATCCAAAGTGAAAGAGCCGGAGCGCCCTTAAAGAGGAGGGACTACAATCGTGACAATAGCACTGCAAGAATGTGTAATGGTTGTGGGAAGAAAAGATTCAGAAGGAGCAGTGAAAAGATGTTCAATGTTGATCTTGTAGTCTTTCACATGCAGTGCCTTTCAAAGCCCACCCCTAGTAATCTTCACTGCAAGGAGACAAAGCAGCTATTAGGTGCAAGACACTTTTCATCAGAAAAGGTATGCTGAAAGCCACTGAATGTGAAAAATGTAAAGTCCAACAATTACTGTTACTGTTACAATTACTGTTTTTCACAAATACCACACAAAGCAAGCAACACCAAGCATCTTTAGATTGCTCCTTGAAAATCAAAATTAAGAACTGATAACCTTCATGACTTTAAAAGCTATAGAAAATGGTTTTAAAGGAAAAGCAGTCCAAGTCTCCTTCCTGTTTCTCCAATATAAATGGCTGGGCATTTACTGCAAGAGATACAGTAAATAAGTATAGGTATAAAATAAGTAAATAAGGTTGCTGGAGGTACAAGATGCCATCAACGACAACTTTTCCATCCTACAGGATGATCCCTCCACCGGGGCCCTCTTTTCTGACCACCCCATCATCTCATATCTCCGAACACCTAATCTCCGTAACCTTCTTGTTCACAGCTCCCTCGACCACACTCAGTAACCATCCACACCAGGCACTTTCCCTTGCAACAGCTTTTGTTCTCCTGCTACATTACCTTTGCTTACTGCCCTGTCTTTCTCACACCTGGAGAAGGCTCCACGGCCGAAACGTTGTGTTTTCTTTCTTCTTGTGTTTATTGTCAGGATTCAGTGCGATGTATGAGGAAAAAAGCACAAGTTGTGCAGCAGACATTGCACTGCAGAAATATTCCAATGAGTTAACAAATAAGTAGTACTGTATCAAAGTTGATATGTTAAATTGGATTAAATTGGCACTCATTCAAATCAGCAGTCTAAAATATCTAAAAAATGGCTGCCTTGAATGTGTCGGATTTATAACATTGTATATACATTAACTAGCAAAATTTGCTTGGTCTGAAGCATGTGCTTTATTGCAACAGAATATTTTTTTAAATTATTGTCATTTTGGGATAGGAAATATATTGAAATGTTCTGTGCTTTGCAGTTATGATTATGAAGCCTGACAGTTTCTAATATTAAATAAATTCTCAGTTCTGATACTGAACCAAAACTTGTGCTCAAACCATTCCTAACATTTTTTACCATAAAAGCAACCGATGAAAAGAGAGCACAGTGAGAGGGGATATCAAAACTTTTTCTAGACAGATAGAAAAAAATATATCTTCACAATTTAAGTGATCCTGTTTGTTATAATTATGTTAAAATGTGCATTTAACGTTTTTTTACTAAGGGCAATATTTCTATCGGATTATTATAACAGATTCAAATTTGTATAACTATTACATGAAAATATAAAAAATAACTTTGCAGTTCCCCTTTAACAATTTAAATATATTGATCTAAATATAGAGCATATTGTATCAGTTTCAATGCAAGTACATGACATTCAAATCACTATTCAAAATGTTTACTTTAATCTGGACTTTTTATTACTTTTTACAGTACACACAATCAACAGTAATTCTTAATAAAAAGTAATTTAAAAAAGGTTAATTCTATTAGTGTTATACAGCTTTGTGAGATATTTCATTTCATTTTTCATGTGGAGTTGTGGTAGTAATATCGTAACAACTTTCTGCCTCAACAATGTAATCATTGTATTCAATGAAATGTTGCAAGCAACATTTCTTTCTGCTGCTTTGTTGTTTTAGGGATAGCTCAATGAGAATCCTAAACAGTGATTAAACTGCCAGACCCCTGCATCCGACCTCGACCGGTATGCACCTTGCTTTCCACCCCCTTGCTGTGACAGTCACTGCCTAGTCCCCCATACTTGGTGAGTTTCCTTTCAAAGCACTCCTCCAAATGATGTTCCCGAGGGACAATGAGCTCCAGATAACTTCTTTGGTGACCTCGAGACCAGCATGATGTCTGGTTTCAAGGTGGTGGTTACAATACGTTAGAGGGAATCTAAGCTGTTTCTCCAGGTCTGTCAACAACTGCCAATCCCTGGCAGAAGCCAAGATCCCCAGTGATGGTTTTGTTGAGGGCTAAGGCTGTTCTCCAGCTCCTAGAAATGTGATAGCCTGTGTGGTGTGTCGCACCTGCGTGCTTTCAAGAATCTAACTGCTTCTGCAATGGCCTTCAGAACTTGGCCATGGCACCAGCGATACCGCCCCTCTCCTAGAGCCTTAGAACAACTGCACAGGATGTGCTCCAGGGTTTCTCGTTTTGAGCACAGAGAGCACCTGGGAGACTCTGCCTTGCCCCAGCTGTACTGGTTGGATGGAATCAAAAGCACATTGTACACCAACTGGTTCAGAAACCTGGTGTGGTGGGGTTCTGTCTTCCACAACTCAGCCCAAGTCATCTTCCTTTCAACTGCCTGGTCCCATCTTGTCCAGGCTCCCTGCTATCTCATCCCCATCATTCTACTGGACTTTTTTTTTCCTCCATAGCTTCTCTTTTTTCCTCCTGAATCAGTTTGTACCTATCCTTCCCACTGTTGCTGTGAGGGGTTGGGAAAAATCCCAATCCTGTCCTAACCCAAGTGACTGCCCCAGCCAGCCTTTTGTGGTTCAGGTGAGCCTCTGCTTGTTGAAGAGCTTCTGCTCTCCACTTCCTCCCAGTATTCACTTCATCCCCATCATACTATCGGGTCACTTGAGTCTCTGTACTGCATCACCTTGAACTCATCTTCCAAGATTTTAACAGGCCACATTAACTTGTTGCCATGACCATAGAGAGCGATACTGCTCAGTCTCCTTGGTAGATGCAGCCATTTATAGAGGTAAGTGCTGACCTTCTTTTCCAAATTTTCAACTGTTGACATGGGGACTTCATAAATGAGAAGTGGCCATATGATCTTGGGCAAGATGCCATGTTGGTATACCCATGCCCTAAACTTCCCTGGTAATCCAAACCTGTCAACTGATCTCAGTCAGCCTTCCAGCTATGTGCAGGATGCTTGCATTGATATTGTGTCTCTAAGGCTGCTGTCTTACCGAGACTTTTGACTGGCTTCTCAGAGATGGTTGGGGTAGTTGTCTCATCAATGCTGACAGAATTTGTCCATAATCTTCCCTTTCTTCAGCACCATAGATCTGGACTTTGCTGGATTGAATTTCATTCTGTGCCACCAAATCAGTTTCTCAAGGCCCAGCAGGATCCACCAGCATCCTGGCACTGACTGTCATGACTGTCAAGACAACCAGGAAAGCCCTGATTGGTTGCAGACTTGGTTTTAGGGCCACTGCATTCCGCCTCTGCAGACTTCACAATCTTGCTCATAGCCAGGACAAACAGGATCATGGAGATGATACAGCCTGTAATAATCCCACCTAGATTTTGTCCCAACTTGATGTGACTGATCCTGAGGAGATTCTTATGTTAAAGTTATTGTAGTAATCTGCAATTAGATCTCTGACTCTGTCTGGAACATGATATTTACATGATAGTGTGGTCTGCATTAAGCCCTTGTGGTCTCTAACTTCTCTGATTAGTTGAGACACCACACCAGTGTGCTCCAGACATCCGGGTACTCCTGGGATGCCCCCTTTTTGCATTGATATGTCAATGAAGCTGTTCTTGATCAATAGTATGATTAGCACAGGAAAGCCTAATGGGTTGCTAATGTATCAGATTCTTTGAAACATTTTAAAAAGTGATTACGAGCTGTACTCTGCAACACCACTGTACCTACTGCAGCACACCTACTGACACCTCATACATTCTAGATGGATGCATCTGTATATATAAATGACATTCTGTTTATTATTGAGTACTACATCTGTTTTTCTTGCATGATTAATACCATCATAGTTAACAAAGTTTTGAAAACTGTGGGTGTCTAAGACATAGATACAGGAAGCACACATGGAAGCAGATGTGTGCATTATGAAAAGAAAAATGTTGTATAAAATGATATAATTTGCATTATTAAATATATTATTATCAAAATACTGTGACAGAGGGATCTCTGTCACCGTCCGCAGACAGTACATTACAAGACACTCATTATCCATCTTGAGTTACACACGATCTCGCATACACTTTCCTGTTGGCTAGCTAGCTCATGAGGGTGCACACTCGGGGCTTGGCTAGCAGTTTCCTATTTTCATACATGCAATACATTATCACCTCTTATTTCAAAATCCGTTTCTGTTACCTGAAGAGACACAAACACAAACTCTGTTTCTCTTAATTTGTACTTATCTGTGTAAGAGAGTGCTCTGTCTGTTTGTCTCTTCCGTGTTGCTGTCCGACTTCCTGGTATGATGGCCTCTTGGGTCCAAACCCGATACCCGTTTTCAGCTTGGCTTCATAATGTCAACATGGAGCGGTGCTATTGTGCATGCGCACATCTTCCGGTAAAGGAAGTACCATTTTTACAGGAGGTAAAAAATAAGTGAAATGTATTCAGGGTTGGTGTTTTTTTTGTACATTCTGTTTACACTTTTCTTTAAAAGAAAGAAGGAATTTCCATGTAAGGGAAATTAGTTTATCTGGGGTGAAATGCAGCTCCATAATTTTGTAACAGTGGTACAGTCCAAGGGGGCAGGGCTATATGGTAACTATTTAGGAAGGGGGGAGAGATCTAACTGGGTTTTAGTCTCGCTATCGCTACAGTGTGGAGCTGATAGGACCTAAGTTTGCTAGAACTCCTGACCTCTTTCTTAGAGAAAGGGTTTGTTTTTTTGTGTGTGTATTAGTTCAACTTTGTTGTTTGTTTTTTTTTGTTTTGCTATATATAAATTGTCTGTGGGGAGCATTGTCATAATATACCATCATCTTTGCACCTAAGTGCAATTGTGGCTGAGCCATCAATTAGTTTTAAAAGGACTCACTTGGGCACCCCTCCTGCCCTCCCTGTGACAATAGCCTTCATATTTCCTTTTATAGACAGTCTCAGTCATTATTTAGAAACTACATCACTTAATTAAGGGAGGCACGGTGATGCAGCCATTATAAACAAATTGCTCAGAGGTCCTCATCGCAGAAGTGAAAAAGTGAAGTACAAAAGTGAAGTGAATGTTAAAAAGTGCCCATGCTGTAATTAAAATTTCATTTAATATCAAATCATTTGCAAATGTCCTGTGCTACATTGTGGTACATTGATTTGCATTGCAGCCTCACAGTGCTGCTGCTCTGGGTTCAGTTCCAGACCTGGGATTGTCACGGACGTCCAAAGGGACTAACCGTGGGGAGCAGGAGAGCGGAAAAAGACCCATATGCGTAGCGGCGAGACGGGAAAAAGGCCCTGGCTCATTAGTGCAAAGAGTTCAGGAATGCTGTATAGAAACCTATGCCCTCAGGGAGCGGACGTGGGGCGCCCTGGTGCTAGGCGGGTCTCAGGACATCCAAACATCAATGCTGAGCCAGGACAGAGTGCAAGACCCGGAAATATATAGCCCAAGGGAAAGAGAGGGACAGGAAGGACAGCAGACCGGAAACTAGGGACAGGACAGAGAAGGAGCGCCCTCTGGCTGCAGAGGGCGTGACAGGGATCCTATCTGTGTGGTGCTTGTATGTTCTCTTTGTGATCGTGTGTCTTGATGCTGAGCACTCTGGTTTGCTCATATAGTCCAAAGGCATAGTGGTAGATTAATTGTCTTCTAGGAAAACTGTCCCTGGTGTGAGTGTGTGAGTTTTTGCATCTGTGTGTGCCCTAAGATGGACTGGCATTCTGTCCAGGATGTATGCTGTATTATGCCCATTGCTTGCTGAGATTAGCTCAGGCTCCCCCAGACCCTAATAAAAACTATTTGAAAATGAATGGGTAGATCACCTAACTACTATTTCATTCAAAACAATTTTGTATGAAAATCTTGTTGTTTTGGTATAAAATGATTAAATAACTCACCATGTGGAATATGCATTAAAAAGACACTCAGTGGTTGGCATTTAATCCACATTAATGTAAGAGCTGCTTCTGCAGTTGTGATACTCTAGCAGTCTAAATATCAGACAGTGTTTGGTTTGACCTTGTCTGTTCAGGCTTTATCATCAGAAATCCCTTTGCAATTAAGCTGTCAAGTCTGTTGACCATTTGTAAAATATTTGTCATTCAAGTAATGGTAAGCGTCAACCTAATACTACAATATAAAATATAGTGTATGTTATGTGGTCCTTCCAGTTTCAACTTTTGATTGATGTGTTGTTCAAGCATTAGTACTTGCAAGTGTACCTTTATCGATTGCAGATATTACAGGTAGCATCTGCTTCGTGTACTGCTTATTAAGTGAAGGAGAATATGTGAGCATTGTAACAAACTGGTCACCTAGAAATATATGGAGCAATAAACATTTTGAGACAATGCTGGCTACATGGCATACATAAAGTTTGTGCAAAACAGCTGCTCAACAATAGCATCAATCAGAAATGGCTCCTCTGTTTTTGAATAAACTACAGTATTTTTTAAATGGGCGAAGATAAAATATGGCACACTGATTTCAAAAAATGGAACTGGCAGGTAAAAAACAGCTTTTCCCATGTTATTTTATTAATTTGTCCTTCTGGACCTACTCATACATGTGTCTGTTGCATCTTTTTTTTATTTAGTCAAATAAAACTGATGTACTGTAAGTAAGAAATAAGATGCTACGGTATATCACAAATTTGGAGAATCACACAAAAAGCATGTCCATAATTAGCTATACAGTAGCTTACTGAAGACATTTACCAGTCAGCTGCTTGAAAACAGTGGACTCTTGATCAACACCCTGTTGATTAAAATCTCCTGGATAATTTGTTAAACATTACCATGGTAGAGAAATACTAATTTAAACCACTGTAATCTTATCTTTAGAGAAGTGCTATAAAGCGAATGCATTTTTGTGTGTGTGTGGGGGGGGTGTTAAAATGAACTCATCCCTTCCATTTGGTTTTATATCTCTATTCATGACACAAGAACAAGATAAGAACCATTTATGATCCATTCAGCAGTAGCAGGTTATTTTTCCAAGCAAGCTTTTTTCTTCCATTTTATATTACAAGGAAACTCCTCATTTAGAGGTTTATTCAGAAGCCAAACACTGTAGCCAAGTCATGTACTGTAGCTGTGTGAGTTTTTGAAAAGCTGGTGTTTATCCTCAGTCCATACACAGGTAAGCATTGCCTTGAGGTTTTATTGTAGATAACATCAAGTGGAACAAACAAGCCGAAAAGGCAATTTAAGATTTCATCAGAACCTTCAGCTATCATTTCAGAAAGTGCTTAGTGTCAGCACTTGGTAAATATATCAAATAAAGGCCAGCTTTACTCTTTCCAGTTTCAGTGTAAGGCTATTTGTGTGTCTGTGCTTTCTCATGGAAACACTACAATTTTGGTAATAACAGCTAAAAAAATGAAAAATTGTCTTTACGGAGAGTTTTCACAGTTTTTTTATCACTTATGTTTTAATAACTGGCAAATACCTTTCTGGGCTGTTACCTGACTTTCTTTAGAAGTAGAAACTCTTGAGTTCATTTGGTAGGAAGATGTGTTATTTAGTACCCATAAAATAGAGTATACAATTTGATCAAACAATTCATTGAATTTTGCAAACACCAACAAAAACAGAAGATGTACAGCCTAGATGTGCAGCCATCTAGGGCGAGGTGTCAGTAGGTATAACACGGTAGGCAGTGCAATGTCACAAAATGTAACGTTTCATTGCTTTGTAATTTTTTTTAATGAATTTGATACAGAACTGCACTACTTAAATTGTCAGCTGACACAGTGAATACTTAAAGGACCACAGGTGTACATAAATAATATGTACAGCATTAAATGTTTATTGATCCATTAATTATTTCCTGTGTGAATCACACTACGTATACTAGCAACAAACAATTTAATGAAATACAATGATAAATACAATATCCTGTTGAGACAGGATATTGTCAAGGTATTACTACCACAACTCCAAATGAAATATGCAACAGCACATAGAATAGAAGGATAGAATTATCCTTTTTTAAATTACATGCATTATGTAGAATTATTGGTAATTATAAAAAGTACTATACTGTAATAAGACAATATAATTTTTTATTTTTAATTATAAAAGTATTTTATTATAAAGTCATTAACTGTGACTAGAATCACTTCGTAGTGTATTTGTAAGTTGAATTGTAGCTGATACAAGTACTGTATGCACTACATTAAGTAGTTCAGGTCGGTAATTGCATCAGCATGTGTAGGCTGCAAAGAGAAGAAAGAAAACACAACGTTTCGGCTGTGGAGCCTGCTGTACCTGAAGAAGGCTCCACGGCTGAAATTATGTGTTTTCTTTCTTCTCTTTTCAGCGTGGAATAGGAATAAGCCTATTACTTGCACTGTATTAAGATCAGTATATTTATATTGTTAATGTTGTAATTTGCAATTACATATGTTGCTATGAATAATTACCTTTGAAAATATGTTTTGATTTACTAGAATATTCATAATTTGTGAATAACATTGCTTTAGGTAAATAATTTGTGTCATCTTGGACTTTCTTAACCAGAATTTACTAGAATGATTATTTAAATCGTTAAAAAGGAGCACACAACAAAAAAGGTCTAGAACTTTGGGGGGAGTTTGAATTCACCAGAGACTAACAGAAGGAGTTTGAGCAGTCTGTTTTAAAGTCATTTTATACCTACGAGCAGGAATATAAAATATATACTTGGATTTACTGTTTATCAAGGGATATTGAACTTTGCCTCTTATTTGTTTTGGTGGACACAAATTGAAAGGGAAATCCTAGCAACAACAATTTACAGAACAGTGACGGAAGCGCATTGACACAAAGGGACTCTTAGTTAAGTGAACTTTTGTGTTTTTCTTAACTCATTATAAATTATTGTAATTATAATTATAGTTTTGTTTTGTTATCATAAATACGTTTGTAAATATATAATATAAAAATTTACTGTTTTTTCTTTTTCTGTATCGTAACAATGTACCTCTCAAAATATTTTAATATTTTAATAATAGCTTGCAATACAGTGTTGTAAATAATTGTATCTAGATGATCGCAAGCTGCAAGAATGAAGCTAACACTGTAGTAAATGTGGAGAATGCATATCTGTGATTTTTCACTGAATTCTTTAACTTGTTTGGGATGTCAGGAAATGTAGTTTTTTGTCCATACCACACACAGCAAACAACACTAATCTTTATGCATTTTGTTAATGCTTTGCCTGGTGAGGGAGACACTTCCTGTTCTCTTTTAATAAGACACTTTAAAATAAAAAAAATAAAATTATTTTAGAAATATAAAAGTAATAAGTGCCACTCACAAAAGCCAAAAGTATTGTCTTATGTCTTTGTCCCCTCATGTCAGTAGTCAAAATATATAATAAGGCTTGGGCGAGACCTGCAGAGCAGCCTAACTGAATGGCACATTCACGTCTGTGAGAAACACTATATACTGTAATAACTTCTAAAATTCAGAAAACAAATGCCCTTTTCACTAGCTGCTACTAAAAACCAAACGAGATGTACAGCAATCGAGTAGCGGCTGCACTGCTCACGGAAACGTTTCACATTATTGTGTACCACCATTCATATTGACCAGTGAAAAGATGCTTGGCGTTGCTTACTGTGGATGGCATTTGTGAAGTAAAACTAATCTTAGTAAAGGTGTGCCTAACAGGTGTTTCATTCACATGTTATTTGTTTTCTGTTTAAAGATACAGTTCTGATTGCCTACTTATACTGTATAAGTCACACACCCAGGATTTCCCTTCACATATTTTTATCTCATCCCTTCTGCATCCCCATCTACACCATTGCAGCAAAATCCCTAGCTTAATCTTTGCAACAGTGACTCTCAAATGTTTGGCAGCCAAAGTCTTACAAATATTACTCCACCCCTACTCTCGCTTCTGTTTGTGGACAGGAGTGAAAATTTACCTGAGATTTTTGTGACTTCAGAAAGTATTCTTTAATTATTGCCCTGAACTGGTGCAATCTGATTTTTGTTGATATTTGAGAGTAACCTTCTGGATGCAGTGATGTGAACTATGCCTTTAATTTGTAGTGTTGAGATATATTTAGAATTCTGTTACAACAATATTGAAAATTAAGGATTCGACTACTAGTTATAAAACACACAGAAAGACAAAACATGTTACTATTATATAATAATCAACTGTAAATCTTTGTCTCATTTTTTTTACTTCCTCTCCTCAACAAAGGAACTAGTTCTAGGTGGTTTTAGAATGTGCATGTGGAGCGTGTGGTGTGTACAAACAACGTTGTACACATTTAAGAGAAGCTTGAAATTTATATTTATTTTTGTTTTATTTGAAATCATGTAATTCTACAGCTCGATGTGAATGGGAAAGTGTGGGTGTACAAGGGAAAACATAAGTAACAGTGCATTAAAAGATGAATCTATGTAGCTTATAGCATATAGAGTCTGCTTGCATAGGGTTTTTTTATGCAACTAGTGTTAAAAGTGTATTCTGTTCAGTTGACAGCTGCACAAATAACACAAGTTTTAAATCTTCATTTTTGTCAACACTATAGCAGGGATACCATATAACCGAACGGCATATTGAATAACTACACAACAACTTTGTTTTATTTTATTAAAGAAATTATATTTTTATTTCATTATTTAACTGTCACATATTACACAATGTGAGTATTGTGTTCAATTAACTGACAGCAGATGAAATGGCATTCCAGACCATTGTCTTATGGTGTTTTAGAGTTCTTTGTATGTCTACAGTTCAGCAGTAAGTGCCACACACAGGGACTCCAGAAAAGTTTGGGGATGCTGAGATATAAAGTAACATTTTTCATTAGAACACCTAAACAGATTACAGATGTTTGTATTGACAGGCATTATCTTAGAAGCATTTGATTCAATAAATAGCATGATCGAAGACTGTATACTGCATAGAGGAATTGAAGCTGGAGTTAAGTATGTGAATGATTGGAGTGGAAGAATTATGCAGAGCTGGAGAACGATGATATTTCATCCTAAGCACTTTAGGATAGTTATACCTAGAGAGTCAGTTCTCTACTGGGCAAGCATTGAAAGGAAACAGACCAATCCTGAAACCCTAATTGAGGACCTTGAGTAAAATAGAGTTCAAGGTGACAGGTTGGTGAAAGTAATTCGGAATTTGTTGCAATTATCCCCAAATGAAGAAATGGGGCCTCAAGGAAAATCCAAAAGAGAAGCTGTCTCAAAGAAAAGGAAAATTGAGGGTTTGGAGTGCAGAGAGAGTTCGAAATATTATTATTGCCTTCACAATAGCTGTAGAAGTGTGGAAGGTGGTGCTGGGAGATTTGTGCAGCTGATGGAATTAAAAATATTGTAGGCTTGTTTCTCACTAGTGAACATAACAGTGGGGCCCTGGCATGTTTGGATCTTGATGAAGGGAAAGGTGACAGAGTGGTGGTGAATCATAGGTACTTTTCCTATTGAAATAGACACAGCGGTCTAGAACAATGAACATACTGTAGATATCAATTGAACCATAATCCACAGTTCTGGATGTATAGGTTTTTGAAGAAAGAAATGCTTAATATCTATAGCTTTCACGCCAGAGGGAATGAGATTCATAGGGGTTAAAGGAGGTCTTGTTTTTTAGGGGGAAGGAAACAGAATGCCAGAAGCAAATATAAAGTGTAAAGTATTTATATACCAAAAAATCACAAAAATACCTTTATACCTATCACATGAGTGATTTTGAACTTCAAGAAGCAATGTACAAAATGGATTTGGGCATTTACTGTATGTAGATTGTATCCTCATCAAAACAATGAAGGGAAGCAAAAACACCTTAATTACACACAGGTGTACTATATTCAATTAATTATGTGACTTACAGTAAATACAATTGGCTTGCACTAGAGACTTTTTAGGTGTGTCACAGCAAAGGTGAAAAATAGTTATGCAGTTATTTTTAATAATAATCATTAATAATTGCTTACACTTATATAGCTCTTTTCTGGACCCTCCACTCAAAGCGTTTTACAGGTAATGGAGACTCCCTACCACCACCACCAATGTGCAGCATCCACCTGGATGATGCAACGGCAGCCATAGTGTGCCAGAACACTAACCACACATCAGCTATTAGTGGAGAGGAGAGCAGAGTAATGAAGCCAATTCATAGATGAGGATTATTAGGAGGCTATGATTCGTAAAGGCCAATGGGAAATTTTGCCAGGATGCCGGGGTTACACCCCTACTCTTTTCGAGAAATGCCTGGGATTTTTAATGACCACAGAGAATCAGGACCTCGGTTTTACATCTCATCCGAAGGACGGCGCCTCACTATACTGGGGCATTAGGACCCACGTAGACCGCAGGGTAAGCGCCCCCTGCTGGTCCCACTACCTTTGATAGCCACCATATATATACTGTATATATACCCTAAAAATACTTTAAAATACATTATTTTCTCTGAAAAAGTTTTAAATTATTTTACATTTATTTTATTTTAAAATTGTCCAACATCCTGTCTCTGGATCCAAGCATTAGAGATCTCTGCATAGATAATGTCAAGTTAGGCCTGGATCCAATGAGTACAGGAGATGCAATGCAGTGACTCCCATTTCAGCATCTTTTTACCTGCAGTCAAGCCACCCACCCTGATCAGTTTCTGCTGCTGCTAAAAAGGGTAGTTATTCCTCCAGGAACAGAGTGTACTTTATATAGGAGAATAGCATCTAACTTCATATACAGTAGCAGTATTTACAATGAGTAAAGTTCTTCCTGTGAATAAAATTAAGTAGATTGTTTAATGATTAGGATTTTGAGGAGTCAAATTTACAGTATATTGTTCTGAATATTGTCCTGGGAAAAGTTATTTATTTTCTAGAAAGTGCACTACATTTTAGTCTATTCTAAAATTGTATACATAACAAGATGTCAGGTGCAAATGAAGATTGCTTTAAGTCCTTTTTGTAACATACTGTATAAATGACAACTATTTACATATATTTTGGGAGTCGTCTGTGGTACTTTTGAGATCTGATGTGCTCTTTAGTGCAACTCGTCTCAGCCAATGAGCACCAGACTGTCCTTACACAAAGATAATTCCCAAGTTATTGTTGTGTAATAAGCCATATTGTAACAGTTCATTTAAAAAATAAATACAGAAAAGGATGATAAGGAAATTACTGCAGTTTCAGTCATCTGATCTACAAATTGAACAATTTTCCTTTTTGCTGAAGCTATTTTGGAGAGCTGAGATTAGTAACAGAAACATATGGACTCTTTTATGTGCATTGATGCTAAGGAAGCAGTCAAAATGCTATCCAAAGCTATTGGTAAACAAGAATCAGCACACCCTGATGGTGTTTTTATTATTGCAGGCGATTTTAATCAGGGAAATCTAAAATCAGTCCTGCCCAGCTAGAGGAAACAACACATTAGACCATATTTATAGTAACGTACCCGGCGCTTACAAAGCAGTACCTCACCCCCCTCTTGGACAATCTGACCCCATCTCTCTCTGTTCCTACTCCCAGCCTACAGACAACTTCTCAAACGCACCAAGGCATCAGTTATAACTGTAGAAAAACATGTACCACAGAGGCAGAATCAATGCTTCAGGACTGTTTTGAGTGCACAGACTGGTGTGCAGCCTCCCACAGATCCCACACCAATATCGACATGTATACATCATCAGTCACCAGCTATATCAGCAAATGTGCTGATGATGTGGTGAGTGTTAAAAAAGATACGCAAACTCCCAAATCAAAAACCCTGGATGAACACTGAGATCCTCTCCCTGCTCAAAGCCCGTGATGCAGCCTTCAAATCTGGTAATGAAGAAGAATTGAGATTGGAAAGGAAAAAATTAAGAGCTGGCATAAAATCTGCCAAGAAACACTACAAATCCCAGATAGAACACCACTACAACACCAACGCTAACCCACGATGCATGTGGCAAGACATAAATACAAATTACAAACTACAAGAACAAAACAAGCCATGTAAGCAAGCCCTACTGACCCCTCCGTTCCAAACAAGCTTAACACCTTCTACGCATGCTTCGAAGCTCAAAACCCTGAACCAGCCACCAGGACCACTGACTCCCCTGTCGCCTCACCCCCCATACTATCCAAGCCAGATGTCTGGAAATCACTAAGTAGAGTGAACACACAAAAAGCTGCTGGACCTGACGGTATCCTTGGCCTGGTACTCAGAACATGTGCCTGGCAGATACCAATTAGTAGTGAGGACCGTATGCGGAAAACTCGTGCAAACTCCGAAAAGACGTAGTCAAAAGAACAATCCGAGGTCCGAAAGCCTTAGGTAAAGTAGCCAGTGCAAAAGTACAAATAACCAGAGGCGGAGACGTAAACCATGAGGAAACCGAGAGTCAAAACCAGAACGAGAGCAAAAGTACCAAAACCAAAGCCAGGAGATGTAGATGGGGAACAAACCAGGGTCAGGAAGCCAAAAACCAAATAACAATGAGACTGGGAGCAGCTCTAGCCAGGAAAACCCTAATACTGAGTGCAGGGAAGAGTGTGAGGCAGCATTAAATAGGCTGGGGAAAATGGCTAATTGGGAACCATGCTGGAATGTGAGGTGGAATGCCGATTCCTCAGGGGCGTGGCATAACAGCTGATGTCTGTACTGACATCTTCAACCTCTCCTTGGCCCAGCCTACTGTACCTAGTTGCTGCAAGACAACCACCATCGTGCCAGTACTAAAAAAATAAGCAACCACATGCCTGAATGACTACTGCCCTATTGCACTCACCCCAATCATAATGAAGTACTTTGAAAAACTACTGTACTTATTCCACACATTAAAGCCAGCATTCCAAAAACATTTGATCCCCTCCAGTTTGCCTATTGCACAAACTGCTCCATGGAGGATGCAATCCCTATAGCTTTACACACCACACTAACCCACATGGATAAAAGGAACACCTAAAGAGGAATGCTGTTCATTAGCTTTAGCTCAGCATTTAACACCATCATACCCATAAAACTTGCTACCAAGCTCAGGGCTCTGGGTTTAGATACCACCCTCTGTAGCTGAATCCTAGACTTCCTCACCAGCAGACCCCAGACTGTCAGGATTGGCAACCGCACTTCTAACACTTTAACACCGGTGCCCCTCAAGGCTGCATGATCTGCCCACTATTTTACTCCCTGTTCACCCACGACTGTACTGCCAAGTTCAGCACAAATACCATCATCAAGTATGCTGATGATACCACAGTTGTGGACCTGATCACTGACAATGATGAGACTACCTACAGGGAGGAGATAAAACAACTTGTAGACTGGTGCCAAACCAAAAACCTATGTTGCAACATCCGCAAAACCAAAGAGCTGATCGTTGATTTCAGGAGACAAAGAAAAGTCCACTCCCCCAATTACATCAAAGGGTCTGCGGTGGAGATGGTAAATAACTTCAAATTCCTAGGTGTTCACATCTCTAAGGACCTCACACGGGCATTCAACAACTCCAGTCTCATCAAGAAGGCACAACATCAGCTGTACTTACTGAGAAGGCTGAAGAAAATACGCCTGCATCCATGGATCCTCACCAACCTCTACAGTTGTATGGTGGAGAGCATAGTGACCAGCTACATCACAGTCTGGTACGGCAACTGCACAGCATCCGACCCTAAGGCACTGCAGCGGATGGTCAAAACTGTCCAACACATCATGGGCAGTGCCTTACCACCCATCCAGGAAATCTACAACACGATGAGTCTGAAGAAAGCCACCAAAATGTCTGACCCCACTCACCCCGGTCATAACTTGTTTGTCCCCCTACCATCTGGTAGAAGGTTCTGGATGCTCTAGTCGCACACACCTAGACTCCAAAATAGCTTCTTCCCCAGAGCTGTCAAGCTGGTGACGCCCCCACTCCCTCCCACCATACTATGATCTCTCCTCACTTCTTCCTGTACCCACAATGACTGTACTCCAACACCACTATATATACAACAACTGAATGCAAGCCGAAATTGTACTTACAACTGTACTAGTGGTACTATTTATTAATCACCGTATTATTTTTGCACTGTTCACCGAATTATTTTTGCACTGTTTTTGTCCTGTTTGTATACTTTTCTCTGTTTACGTATTTACACAGTTTTTGACTAACACCATACTGTTGTTTATACTGTTATTGTTATTATATTACTGTCTATTGTCTTGTCTTCTGTTCTATTTATAAACTGCACCTGAGAGACTAATGAAAAACAGTTTTCACTATACTATGCACCCGTGTAAGTATAATGACAAAAAAAGTTGAATTGAATTGAATTGTGCTACATTTCACCAGCATACTTCTATTTTTTAAAACTACTTTCAATTCAATCTTTATTTAGGACAATAATTTCAGTCTGTTTCAGATATTATTACATATATATTACTATATATATATATTCTGATATAATGACAAACCTATTTTCTATCAGTATTTTTGAAAATGAGTGTAGAGTTGGTTATATAATAATATCTATGCATTTATTTTTTGTACCTAGTCAATGGTTTCTTTTAAAATGTATAACTGTTAGCAATATATAAGCGAGGGAGCCCTGCTGATGTGTGTAGGGCTTCTGTTTTAATCTGGTTCTATGCAAGGTAAGAGGTGAGTGGATAGGTCAAGCGGTAAAGAAGAAGCAGACAGGGAGGTGGAAGAGTCTCCATTAAGCTTAGTTTGAACTAGTCAACGAGGTAGTTCATGAGGACTAATGCCCAACAAGAAAAATGTGTTTAGGAATGTCTAGAAATTTTGCCTAACACAGCTTGGCAGAGGCCTGTCTAGCCGCAGGATTAGCAATTTTATTCCTTCATTCAGAATGAGATGTTAACCAAGGGGTAGCTAAAATAGTGAAAGGAAGAAAAGGGGAAAAGATGAATGGAAGGAAGAGAGGAGCCTCCTGAGGCATTATTAGTTTTTTAGGAAGTTATGTCATAAAGGGTAAGATGTTAGGCAGATGAGATGGAAAACTTGGTTGGTGTCATTTCTCATTAAAATCTCATTACAGTATCATTAAAATCTCTGAGAACCTAAAGGAAACAAAAGTAGAAAGAAACATAGAGCAGAGTTTTTGGTGGAGGGTGACAACAGGAGTGAGAGAAGAGAAGAACTAATCAGAGTAGTCAAGTAGTGGGTGACAGAATAATTACAAAACAAAAGGATTTCTTTGTGAAGTTTCTGTACATTTCTTCACTAGAGTTTATTACCATAGTTTTTAGTTGCATTTGGTTTTAATCTTTTTCTTTATTGATGGTATCAACTTTAATAGCACCAAGACACTCAGCCTTTTGGTTCCAATGCAGTTTTGTGAAAGAATAATGAGGTAATTTGTTCACTACTTTACTCCCTTATAACAATTAATTCAGACCCTTGGTTGATGTTTAGAACAATTACAAATTAAAATTAATTAATAATAATTACTTACACTTATATAGCGCTTTACAGACAATGGGTACTGTCCTCTACCACCATCAATGTACAGCATCCACCTGGATGATGATGCGATGGCAGCCATAGTACACCAGAATGCTCACCACACACCAGTTCTCAGTGGGGAAGAGAACAGAGTGAAGCCATTTTCATAGAGGCGGATTATTAGGAGGCCATGATTGGTAAAGACCAATGGGAAATTTGGCCAGGATGCCGAGGTTTTACCCCTACTCTTTTTGAGAAACACCCTGGGATTTTTAATGACCACAGAGAGTCAGGACCTCGGTTTTAGGTCACATCCAAAGGATGGTGCCTTTATACAGTATAGTGTTGCCATCACTATACTGGGGCATTAGGACCCACATAGACCGAAGGATGAATGGCTCCTGCATTCCTCTTCCAGCAGCAACCTTAGTTTTTCCCAGGAGGTCTCCCATACATTTACTTACCAGGATCACACCTGCTTAGCTTCAGTGGATTGCCAGATGTGAACTGCAGGGTGAATTTACAAATTTACAAAAGTTTTATTTTAATAGTAGAGGGTCATTACCGGTGGCTTACTATTCACAATTCTGAAAAGACGTTTATCATAGTGTTTTCTGAACATAAAGTACATTTCAAAGATGGAAGCAGTTCTGTTTCTTTTGGAAAGAGGCGAAAAGGTGAACTGCATGATTAACATGATGAACTGACAGGTAAATGAGATAATGGAACTGATTTGCTTTCTGAAAGCAGTGCACCTGTGAGCCAGTTTAGATGTTAGTGGAAAAACACAACTAAGTAAAGAGGGAAATAATTGATGTGTATTGTAATTTTTATGTATTGTAATTTAACATAATTTTATCATATTTTTAAAGAAAATGTGGAAAATCGATTAGGAAAAAATCTATCCCATCTGTTTGAATCCTTAAGACCGGCTGATGGGTGTTCGGGAATTCTACTCTTACAGTTCCAAATTAAAATTTGAAAATGAAATTATTAATTGCAACAGAGGGCTTTTATTCCCACTTCTCATTACTTTGATCTTACCTTTTTATCCAGGTTATGAAAAATTAACAATTATGAGCACCCACTGTTCTAACTTCATCCACAAAAAAAGGAAAAACTGGTATTTGCATAAATCATTTGAGTTTCTATTTAAATGTCAAATTGTGTAATCTTAAAAAAGGGTTTGGCATTTGGCAAAGGCAATAATGACTGCTCAAGAAGTGCACTTTTTCTGAAAATACAATGCTATGCTACATTGTCAAGGGATACTGGATTCAAAGTATCCCTGTGAAAGGATATTTTAAAAGACCTAAGTGCAATTACAGCATGTACAGTATACATGTTCACATACATATACATGTAAAGTATTTTGAATTGATATATTATAGTCAATGAACCTGAGTCCAGATAGCATGTCTAAATATTTTTTAAATTAAAACATTTATAAAACATTAGGTAGATAAGACTTTATTGATCCCAAAGGGAAATTTATGTGTAACAGCAGCCCAAGACAAGCAAAAAAAACAGACATCAGGATAGACGAAAAATTAGAATACGTACAGTAATACTGTAATGGGGTGACTAATGACATGAAGAGGGTATCTGGGGTGAAGGCCTGTGAGGTGAATGGACAGTGGACCCTGTATCAAATCTGTTAAAGAAAAGATTTAGCTCATTATTGGAGTTACATACAGTAAATATGATCATGCTGAACCTGTATTGTAGACTGATTGGTTGTTAATATCAGAATCCAAACTTGACCATACACTGAAACACCCACCTAAACCTTTGGTTATGGGCATGTAACACCCTTTAGAACTCTTTATAACATTTTTAATAATGGTAGAATTGATTTAAAACATAGTAATAATGTAGACCTTAATTAAAATGTAACTAAGAAGTTAGAATTTACAGTACATATACAGTATTTGGACCATGTAGAATCATCCCAGAAAAATCCCTCTGTTGCCTCTAAAACATCTGTGCTCCTGTGTTTATATACAGTTGGGTAGCTCGGAGTCTGAATGCACAAAGGATTCAGAAACTATGAGCGATACAAAGAGGCATAGAAAGGATGAATGTGGGAGATAATAGGACTAAACAGAAAAATAAATTAATAGAAAAGAGAGCAAACAGGGGTCTATGACATTGGAAAAAGAAACTAAAATGGCCATGAGCTGAGCACATGACAAGAAAACTGGATCAACAGCAGATAAAGGAAATTCTAAACCATATCTCACAGGGAGGCCTCATGGAAGATGAGAAGATGAAATAAAGGCATTTGCAGGAGCAACGCAGACTTGAAAGGACAAAGATAGTGATCTCTGTAGGGACCTTGGGGATGGACAGAGGAATGCTACTGCTGAGAATCATATAATTATTAATGTGAAGTTTGTGCATTGTATATATGCACACATTTACCCTACCTAGTGAGAGAATGTTATTGCATGCATTTTGAGTTATATATTTCTTTAACAAAAATGGTCTGACCAGAAATAATACCCAATTCTGAGTTGGATTTATCAGACTTTATTTTACAAACCCTTTATCAGTTTGTTTTTTTTATTATTTTTAGGTAGAGCTTTTTTAAGTGCCGTATTTTAAGTGCTTTGTGTGTCGGATGTGATAAATTTTATATGTGTGCATTTTGTAGCATTCATGGTATGTTAAAAGCATACAGGAGCAGGTGGAGAGATTTTAAGTGCACATTCACTTGCTTTGTGTTTTTGCTGACTGAAAATAAACATGACATAAAAGTTAAAAAGTGATAAGACTCTTAGTATACCAGTGTTTTTTTTCTGGAATTCTTTTTGCACATCCAATTTTGATTTCAGGTCAATTAGAGTATTGTATTGATCTTGGGCACACTACACTTCCAGCAAAATGCATTAATTTTTTAACACTCTTACAGTAAAGTTACACAATCTTGACTGTTTTTTTATAAGAGAATAAAGGGGCAAAAACTTTAAATCTGTGAAGACCAGACTCTTTACAAGATTGTCAGTAGCCATCCATCAGTAAATGTGATTAAAATCTTTTATGGTGGACTGCTGACAAAATGTATTTGTGAAGGATGATTGCTCCACTTCCACACACCAAGTAATAAAAGGTTTTCCCTGAAAAACAAAAAATGACCCTTCTCCTAAGAGGAAACCTTGGTGTCCACATTAGTTCAGAAAGACGTAATATAAACAGCAAAAGGAAGCAGCAAAAATTGTTCAAATCAAAATGCTAAAAACTGGTGTTTTATACATCAAAAGCAGATAGTTGTAAAAAGACTAATTGAAAATTGACCTGGCATTGTAATACCCCAACCTATTTTCCAAAAACATACAGTATCCCCATGCATGAGTGGAGGATAATTTTTGAATAAATTAAGTCATGTTTCTTTAGTTTTCTCTTTTTTTTACTCCCAATACAGTACAGTAACATCTGTTATAAACATTTTTGCATAGATTTAGCATTTATCATTCTGAAAAAATATTTAATGTAAAGCATTAAAATGATTTAATGTGATTTACCTGTTGATGCTTATGGGAAAGACATCTGATTAGTTGTGTAGACAATTACTTTAGGGATTCAACAACTGTTACAAGTAGGTGTCCTTCTCTTTAGTCTTCAGGTAATTAAGAGTGTAGCACTGTAAAGTTAACACTGATATTTATACATACAATACGTACAATGTATTGTTCAAACATTTTGGGTAAGGGGGGGGATTTAAGCATGAGACCAAAGATGTCTATAGTACATGTGGAGCAATGGGATTCATTTTAAATAGCAAAAAGAATGTGTTGACTTTTCTCCTGTCATGTACAGTAAGTGGTATCAGATGAAAGAGTTGGCTGCCATGCATGTTTCCCTGTTCCTTCATGAGTATCACTTTATTTTTCTTTTGAAACATCCTCTTAGCAGCATGATGAAATACAATACTGGTTCAAAAACCCTAACATTATCTGGCCTTCCACCTGTAGTGGCCTGTGAAGTATTTTTTTTCTTTCTTGCAGCATAGCCTTTGAAAACTATAGCAGTTAAATACGGTGGTGAACTTAGATTCAGTCCATTTCCAAAGCATCGGAAATGAGTTGCCTTTATGTGGCCTTCTGAGGTTTTTCTTGTGCCAGTATTATTGTTACAGCATCTTCACCATATTGCTTAGTCAAGATTTACTTCATGCAATTTGGCAAGAATTGTCTTATAATTGTTCCTGTAGAATATGCCTGTGTTTGTTATTCAATTGTTTGTTTCCTACTGTATATGTCTTTAGGATAGAAGTGGATACAAGGCATAGACTCATTATATGTGAGAATGGAATGATTAGATGTGTACAGTATACTGGTTCATTTTATATAGGTGTCAAAGGTTAAATGCTTTGCAAATTCACAAAATTGTTTCTGGAACTTACAGTATTACTTCACCTTCATGTGGGAGGAAAGACCTTAGATTATTTTGGGGTTTTGAGCACTATTAATTTATGTCCTGCAGCACATTGGATTTTTGCATTACAATAAATCTTGTCTTGTACGATGGCATGGTGTGTCATGCTCTTTATTAATGCTGAATATCTGCTGGAAGAGAAAACTATCTCAATTTATGTGTAATTGTTTATTTCACTGCTAAGGCATTTAAATGCTTATGCAACATTTGTGCTTAAATATAATCAGATTTAAATTGCTAATTTGCTAAAAATAACATTTGGCATTCAGCATATTCCTCTTCCCACATTTCCAAAACAATTCTGGATTTCTCTGTCATTCACTTTGATTTATTTTGCTATACAAAGCTACAGCCAAAATTACACATGGAAACCAAAGGGAAATTTAAAAAGCATTTCAATGAATTTAAATACAGTAATAAAGGTATTGTGAGCTACATTCTTATGTTTTTATTCATCAATAACTAACATATGACTTCATTCGGAAACAGTTTACAGATGGAAACCACAAATCCCTTCAGACTCCTTTTCTTCTTAGGATTATTGCAGTTGCTTCTACTGAAATATGAATTGTTTGTATTGTTTCTCCATTTTAATTTGTTTCATAACATTGAAAATACATAGAACTCATGTGCAGAAAAGGAGCAAGAAAAAAGTGCAAGCAATTTGTTTTTTTATTTTTAGTGTTTTTTTTTACAGAAGCATACACAACATATATGGACCAAATAAAGCCAATGGACTTCTGTATCTTCTCAAATAAACTGTCTAAACATTTAGTAACTACAATTGGGTTTCATACTGGTTAGAGGTATTCAATGGATTCTTGTCTTTACAGTGATGTTGTTTGATACTGATACCTTGTTTTTTTATACCTTTTTAACTGACAGATCCAGTCACTACAAAGGATGAAGATATCTAAAAACAAGACATAATAACACAACATTATACAGTATAAACAGAATAGTTTGATCTTTTGAACTAATAAGTCGCTGTAGAAGTAGGAAAATGTATACGTGTGGACTTTACAGTACCTCCTATTGGTCTACTATTCTGACCAGTCTCTTGTTGACACAATGCAAATAGTCCTTTGGCAACGGTAACAGAAAAGACAGGAGTTACCATGGATAGCTATGAAATGTTAGAGCATTTATTGCATTACTGTATTTGTTGTAACATACAGTATGTGCTTATGTAATGTATCTTCTCTGATGCACTTTGCTACTTTCCACCCTGATATGTGGTATCACTGTGGGTTCAGGAAAGAGCATTAAATCCATTTTATATATATGCACACACATATTCCTTCACTGGTATGTACTGTACCTAATGTGTGGGAATGCTACAGGCTGTCAATGAGGTTTACAATCCAAGACAATACAAAATACAGTAGGTCTCAGACAGGGAAAGCTGTGGCTGCACAGATTGCAAGATAGTGATGGTGTTAGAGTAAGCTGGCACAAAGTTATCTACCGTACCTCGAAGCTACATAAAATTATTAATACATAATTGCTTTATAATTCTGAAGCAAATAGAATTAACTCTGTAGGTAGCCTAAGAAAAAAAATACAGTTATCATTATTCCAGTTGACAAACTGACAAAACCTACAAATGTCCTAGTGGTTCACACAACCTATGCAACACATCAGAGGAAATGTGGAAATATTTCATTAAATACCTGTTTTCACAAAAACTGTAAGTATAAATTTAAAATCACTGTTAAAGAGAGGAAGTGAGAAATCTCTAGGCCTACATTTAGCTTTTTTCAAGTTTTCTTTTCTGTCCTACTGGCACTCTTTTGATCTGATGTTTCTTGGTCTCATGAAGTCATCTGCCTTGTTTTTATTTCAGTGGTAAATCCTTAAATAGTAAATTATTTTCATTTTAGAGATTTGTTTTCTCTTAAACAACATCACTAAGTTTAATTAAGTATTAAGAGCATACTTAAGCTTCCAAAGTATAAAATAATTGCAGAGCAGATAGAGACCAGCTTTGATAATAGTCTATTCACAATACTTAATTGTTTTCAGTGCTTCAATATCCTAACACTGTATAACAACCTATTACCTCCCTGACATTCTTTCACACTGTTGTTTGATCATTGAGGACATGTACTGTAGTTCTGCCAGTATTTCCCTGACTCAGTGTAAGCCTGGCTGGAGAATTCTGAAAAAAAAAAAACATCTGTACTTCCGAGGTGATCCTAAATAAAACCAGTCACTGTCATTGATTCCTGATGTGTACAAAATCAAAGCAGTCATAGTTCATTTTTAGGTTAATTCCATGCTGAAATGTGTTTTTTTCTGTTTTTTTTTTTGCTGTTGGCTGAATGCCTGTGAACCAATGTTTTTTTTCTTTCACTGTTAGTATGAAATTAACCTCTTTTTATTCCCTTGAAGCCTACAGTATATGCTGAGGCAGGTCTGCATTCAGTTTAAAAGTAGTATAGAAGTTTAGAAAATATACATGATTACAAATATGGTTGCTAACTGACTCAAACAATCCAGCCAGGGTTGCCAGGATGCCACGATATCAATTTCAAAAGCATGGACGGGTAACTTGTCCCATTCCCGCAACCATTTTGGGTAAAGACGGGCCTCCCCTTCTCAGCTTTAAACTTCCAATTCCTTCTTCTTTAATTGTATGGCTTAAAACAGTTATTCTCAAACTGTGGTACCACACTGAAAAATTAAGAATTAAAAATTGAATAATTAAAAATTATGTAAATGTGTCATCTGTAATTTACTTAATCGGTTTCAGAAAGGTGGAGATGGGTTTTCATATTCTCTATTTTAATAAAATTAGTGTCAAATACGCAGCCTATGTACTTAGCTACATTGATACAGCGCGCACTAATACTTGAATGTTCATACTCCCCTCTAGCTTTCAGACACAGCTTAGCGCCACATTTGCCAACAGAACAAATGATCGAAAATGAATACCTCACAAAAAACAAGTATTATGTCATGCGTGAAAGGAATAGACGCCAAGAATACTGGTGCCAGCTCCGATAGATCATGTACATCCATTGAGAACAAGGAGGATTTTACATCGGCCACTAGGGTTACTACTGTATATTTGAACATAAAAAAAAGAGGACACTCTGAGAAACTTTCCTATTGCCCTATCTGGGAAGGGGGTCGGATGGAGAGGGTTTTGAAAAAATCCCATGTTTTATGTTCATAACTATAAACAGTTACAGTAAAGTAACTTGTGATTATGTTTAATTGTGTGAAATGCATAAGTCCCCTCTGCTGCAATAACAGTATCCTCTGTTTTGCTGCCAGATTTTACTAAAGAATATGATAATTTGGTTGACGAACTCTTTCCTTGAACTCTTTTTTGTGTTTGAGTCAACACAAGCTTGCAAGTCAAGTACACCTTTATTTGCCACTGAGACAAAAGTACCAGGCTTACACACAAAATGTCCGTTTCAGATTCCCAGTCTTCTCTGCCACTTCGAGAACATGGAAATTTATTTTTTTAGTTCTGCTGTGAATTTACACTTTCGCTTTGACATTGTGTTTGAGGGTAGGAAAACGAGAAACAAAATAGGGAGCCTTTTCGAGGGAATGCTTCTGCACTGGACAGACTGAGTAAAGACACTAATATTGACGCCCGATTTCTCTCTCTCATGACATAATCATACACGTACAGGACGAAAACGGAACAACAACATACTGTAGGTTGCGAACAGAAGTTAAGTTAAGAAGATGACTTGTAGGTGGTACCTGGATGCTCTGGTTTGATCAGGGGTGGTACTTGGTCTAAAAAGTTTGAAAACCACTGGGTTAAAAGGAACCATTTAAGAAGATAGCTCTGTCGGCATGTGTAGGTTGCAAACATGTAGGTAAAAGTTCATTCAATAAATGAACTTAAAGAAAGGTACATGTAAAGAAAAGAAATGCAACGTTTCAGTTGCAGAGCCTTCTTAAGGTGTGAAGAACATGAATAAAACTCAACAGCCAAAACAATGTGTTTCTTTTCCTTACCTTTCAGCTGGAATGAATCTTTAACTGTTATTGAAAAGGAATATACCTAAAATCTAAAAGGAATCAACCTAAAGCTCAGCAGGACACAACATAGTTTTATTATTGGGATCATTTTGTGCCATCCCAACTTTCATAACATTATCCCAAACAAAGATAGTTTAGCTGTATCTTTTTCCCGTGTTAGAATTCCATGAAATTGCATTCTTAAAAAAGAAAATGCTAAAGCTTGAGAAACTGTATTATAATTTGGAGGTGGCTTTTGCATGGATTATGGATTGATGTCTCGTTCTAGACTTTCATGCAAATACCTTAAGAATAAGCATACCATATGATAGGTAATCAGCTAATCCGTACACAAATGGAAACGTGGAAATGCATTATTACATACTATTGTATACTTCAGAGTTCACATGCATATGTGAGACATGATTGATTGCATTGCTATTGCTAACGACTTTCTTCCTGCTGCCTTGGGGATTTTTTTCGATCCATCCTGTGTCTGTTTGTACTACTGCTCATAAATTTTACAAGCGCAAGCAGAATCTTGTGGGAGTTCAAACAATTGCTTTATTGATGAGTTTCCTCATATAGGGAAAACTGCAGCAGTTAGAAATTGAAATACTCATGATTCTTAAAGTTTTTGCATTCAGGTATAGTCTGTTTTGATATGTGGAAACTAATAGCTGCTGTTAGGTGTTATACCCTTTATTTTAAAATTATTTAACAGTTTTGAATAATTTAAGAAAAGTTTAATGTGTGAAAAGGGAATCTGGCCCAATTAGAACCACGCTAAAAGAAGAATCTTTCTTTAAAGTTGCTTATAATATGCAGGACTTTTCCTTGTATAATTGTTTCTTGAAAATATGTCAAGCAATAGTAAAAGTAAGTGCAAGAAGATATTACTTATTATAAAAGTCATTGATGTTAAGCAAATCTACTCTATTTACAGAAGAAAAATAATAAAGCTTTTTTTACTGAGCTGGACATGAAGGATGTTAATTGTTCTTCCTAGTGACTGATTTTCAATTCAGATGCATCAGACTACAACAAATGTACTGGCACTCAGTTTCATTTCTGATTCTGGGAATGTACTTTTGTTTTAACAAACATTTCATTCACCAACAGTACATTTACATACATGGGAAATCACTGTCCTGTTTTAACCTGATCAGTTGCAAGTACCATATTGATTCATCCCTTTTTCTATCACAGTGAAACAGCATCTGAGTTCTGACTGGCTAGGATACTGTGAGGAATATAATCTAATGTGAATATCAATCCATCAATCTGATTAAAAAACAGTAAGGATTTGGATGTGTAAGTGCCTGATAATGATACAGTGGCTCCATATGCATTACCAGTTAATTCAGAAGGTGTGAAACATGAAATGCATTTTGGAGCATTAAATAAGGACTGATTTTGATAAATATGCGTTTTGTGTGAGGTACACTGCATTTCAATGCCTTGCTCAAATAAATCCTCTCAAATGATAATTACGGAAATTACTTTTGTTTTCTGCCTCAGTACATTATAAAAAAAATAACCCCCAATACATTATATTTTTGTTGGAAAATTTTCCAAAAAATACAATTGAAAAATACCTTTCCTATTATTCACATGACAGCACAATTTGTAGCAGTTTTGAATGTTGACATTTACCAAGAGGTAGGAAAAATGGACAATGTACCTATTTCTGTATGAATCAAACTAATATCATTTTAAAGATGCTTGAGCTTAACTGCTTTAATTGCATTGCACAACTCAACAGCAGCTAGAAGTGGGAAACAAATTCTGATGGGTTAAACTCTCATGATTCTTCATTCAATACTTTTTGCTGATTATAATGTTTACAATAGGTTTCATTAAGCCCTTGTCAAATTTAATCTTTTAAAGGAAATGTAATATCTTTATTGTTATGTCTTGAAATAGCCATCAGTATGTCTAAATGTTTCTGTAGTTCTGCATGATGTCTCTAAGAAAGCTCTAATTTCACATTATGAATAGTCAATACCAAGCGATTCTGTGTAATCCATTTCTACACTTTGAAATGACTTTAAAAAGATGTACATTTTTAATGTAATACATTCTTATACAAGATGAAAATATTCTTAAGCTATTACTTCAAGGTACATTATTGTAAGTCCATGAATAATGTCTGTTCATCCAATAATTAGTTATTATGTGAAACATTTTTTTTAAATGAGTGTTAAGAGTATGTGTATTAATTTGTTTGTGAACAATGGCATTTTAAGAAAATCTGCTTTGCTTTGATCAGACGTTTATTTACAGTAAACATACAGTAACATAACTATGGTCATGATGACTGAAGTCTCTCAGTCTGGTACACAAATGTCCACACATTTGTTACCAAAATTAAGTGTTATCTGAGGGATTTATAAATGGTTTTCTGAATTTCCAATGATGCTGTGGATGCAAGTATGTTTGGTATTGTTAATTTATTCTACTAACAAGATCAAAGTTCTCCATGAAGAATAATTCAAAGATCTAAGTGTCACGATTATAGTTCCCCCTCCTTAAGGGTGCTCCAGCCCTTTCACTTAAGACTTTATTCTGCGCACCTGATTCCTATTCCCAGCCCACCTTAAAAGCCAGGCGCTGACGCTCTTCCGGACTCTGCATCTGGTTTCCGTACCGTGCGAGTCCGGGACCTGGAAGCGCCTGGTCCCGTTAAGGTTTTAATCTCTGTTCCCGTTCCTGTTCCTTGTCTGCCGGTTCCGACCCGGTTTCTGGTTTTAATTCCGTGTTTTGATGGATCTCCTGGTTTTGGATTTATCCTTGTGTTTTGGATACCCTCTAAGGATTATTCTTTTGGATTGTTTGCCTCGGCCACACCTTCCCCGTGCACCAGCGCACCTTGGAAACGGCCCCCTGTTTTCAGCCCCGTATTCCTGCATGACGTTTCCCTAGTGTTCCCCCACTTCTTCAGATTGTGTCGTCCGCATAGGGTCCGGAAAGAACTGTTCGTTACACTAAGTGATTGATTGAATAAATGCAAAGATTTCTGAATTGCATCTGGCAGTTGTCCTTGCTTTTTGAAAAAAAGCAATTTCTAATCTAGTAGTCTTAGTCAACTCCTTGTGGAACCATGCCATCAGGGCAAATCAAGTTCAATTTTGGTTTTGCTCTTGGTGTTGGAAATTTCATGTTTAGTAGAAAGAGAGAAGACGATGCAGTTGACTTGAAGTAAAAGGTGTACATGTGTGTTGTGTTCACAATTAAAGCACAGATTTTTAGTCTTGATTTCTTTTGCTTCACTAACGAAAATGTGATAATCTAATGATTACAGGGTTCTAAGTCTGAATGGACATTTTAATATGCTTCCTGTTATAACCTTGAGCACCCATTATTGCTTCAATAAAAGCAGGTGAAAAAAGGTGAGTTGGAAGCTGCATACATTTTAGCAGTTCCGCACAGTATGTTATGCCTTTTTAAAGATTAAATATTGCAAGCAAAGCATGTTTAATTCTTGCAAAAAACTGCATGAGGCACACATCAAGTCAACAGGGGGGCTAGTGGAATGGGAAAATGAAATATTTATCAAGGCATTACATATTCTGCTCCAGTCCTATGCAAGTGCTAGTGTGATCTTCTTCAACATGTTTGCAGATTAAATATTTATTAGCTTTAAATAAATAGGCCAGTGTCAGACCCTGACAAGTATTAATGCTTAAATGTATAAAAAAGTGTAAAGCACGGTATACTATCAAAAATGATAGTTACAGCCTCTAGAGTTGGTGAGTTTATTGAGCTCCTCTGTGTGAGGAGAGAGCTCGTTTGAGATGTAATGGCAGGGGCACATAATTCACTCTAATACACAGTGAGAAGATTAAACTTGACATGTCTGAAAAAGATTTCCTATTAATTTAAACCAGTATTACATTTGAATAACCTAAAGTGAATTCCTTGGAAATACAAATTGACAACCATCTTTTCTCAAGAGGAAAAAATGTTTTTGAATTTGGAATTTAATCCTATGTAGGATTCATAAATTCCTAAAATGCTGCCAGCTGCATGTCCTCAGCATTGGCATATGCTGATTACATTGAGATCATTACAATTCCAGTAACTATACACTATCAGGATCTTCTTATTGCTTTTAACATCTTGTCTAAATGTAGAGGTTACTATGGTTACAATAACTGGACCTTGCAAAAAGCCACACCCATTTTTTTTTCTTAGAACAGTACAATCTGTCAGAGCATTTTAACATCTGTGAAGATTCTAAATATAATTATAATACATGACATCTAAGTGGATAATAAACATCTTCCAAAGGGTTGTTGAAGCTGGTGTCTCTGGTAATCAATAGCATTAGGGTTTTCTATACATCATCCCCTGGCTCTATAAAAGAGGTTTAGATCATGCATTGTCAGTTGCCTCATGAAAGAAGACAAAATGAACTTGAAAAGACAGAAAATATCTCCAAAGCAGCTCTAGATTCCTTAAGAAAGCAATAGGAAGAATACCAAATAGTCACCCCGGGCTTGACACTAAGCTGTTAGCTTGGGATGGCCACTGCACAAAGGTTTTTTTGTTTATTTGTACAGTGCTTTTGCTTTCTTCTTGCTCACTAAATCTTTTCTTAGGTCCTTTTCTGTCTTTCACCCACTGTTGCCGAATCTGTATCATTTGTTGCAGAGTCCCAGAACGAAAAGCAGCAGAATGTAACAAGATTGTTGACTTTTAGAGGCAATCATTTCAAGAAGACATAATATAATCTTCACTAAAATGCTTTTGGTTTTGTGAACAACTGCAAAAAAAAAAGTATAAGAAAAAAATGTTTTCAAATTAAAAGGAAAACAAAATGAAAACTGCAAAAATCATTTATTCTTGATTTAAGAAATTAGTAAAGTATTTGCACTTGGTTTTGTATATTTCACAGGTACTTATAATGTCAGTTTCTGAATCAATTTAGATATCTACAGTATACATTGTCACACACAGCTTCTCACAAGCTTGTGATCTCTCTGAATCTTTATAAGCATATTTTAATATCATAATGTTTAACACAATAGAAAGTCAGTTAAGAAAAACATGTATTGATGTACACATTGACATTATGTTTTCCAAGCTTGATAAGCTGATGGCATTTCAGAATTTGTCCTGTTCATTTATGTTAGAAGTGATGAAACTCAAAATAACTGCGGTTAATTTTTTTTGTTAAACAGTACATACTGTATGTTTCCAAAATAATATTCAAGAAAATTCACAAGTTAAAGAAAATAGGGTTGAAAAACAGCTAGCAAAAATATTTTCCAGTTCATTGAAAAGTAATCTAAAATTAATGAGTTATTTTGTGAGGATTAGATTTACATTATATGCATTTTTGACTTATTGTCACCAAGAGACTGAATTCCTCTAAAGGAGTATGTAAATTATGATTATTTTATTATTATGTAATATTGTATTAATCATTATAATATTATATTATTATATTATAATTAATTATTATTTTTATGACTCTGTAATAGAGTACCTTATTTAAGAAGGGACAATTTGGGATGTTCAAATTTAAAATATCCCTGAACTGGACTTGTGAAGTAAGCAATAAAATGTATGAACAATCATTATCCATAGCATATTGGAAATATCCTGCCTAATGAACTAGAGAGTTTTAAAAGACACCCTAAGGAAATAAGGCATATTCCGTAGAGCAGAAAGAACAATACATTTAAAATTTTGAAAAAAAGCACAGTCATCTAACAATATTAAAAATACACACAAGATTTCTAGATATACAGGGGGAAATACAGTAGTCTTCATATAGAAACTGTAGCACAGCAACTCTGTGCCCAATGGTTTTTCTTTCAAACCATATAAGAATGCATCATTGTTTTTGATGAAATTCTTCTCATTGTTTGTCCATACGTCTTCAATTAAATTGCATATTCTTTCTGGGGGTGGGGGATTTTGGGCCAGGGAATGAATATAGATTGTTAGAACAACTAGGAAGCTTGTTAGTGCATTGCCGAAAGGCCCTGACTGCCTGATGAGGCAGAGATCAGCTGCTGTGTGCATCTTTGGAACATTACCAAAGGGCATGTGAGTAACACTACTCCCTTCTCAATAGCAGCAAGTCTCCGCAGTCCAACACACACATGGCTGAACAGGAAACACTCCATCCCAAGGGCAACACCAGTATTATGTTTGAAGGGAAGTTAGTATGGGCTGGGGATTGAACCCCAATCACTAGAGCAGTTTTTTACCTGTAAAAATGCTACTATAAACATACCAGCAACAAAACTTTCTTTTCAGTATTTCGAAGAAGCCTTGTTGAGTCCTCACTCTGGGGACTCTTCTCTCTTCTAACACTGCACATTTTACTTTATCAACATCTGTCTTCTTTACTGTGAAAGATGCAAGCTAGCTCAGATGGCTCTGTAGTGATATCTGTTTTCCACCTGGTCAGGAAAGAAATTCTAAAAGTCTGCACAGCTGTTCTTGGTGCTGAAAATGATCTTTAGTTTTAGGGTTATATGACATTTTTTCATAATACCTTTTCAAAAGTATTCTTATATTTAATGTTCTCTGGATTTGTTGCATGTTACAGTATGCCCATTAACATTTATAGTAAAAACAATGGAAAAGACATAATGATACTACTGTTTTTTTTTACCTTTTGGTATTTTAATAAGAACTATAAGAAAAAAATCTTACATTTTTTTACATGATATCATATACTGTATGTTACTACCCCCCCCCCCAATTAATATGGAGGAAGTGTTATCTAAGGCATTTGTAAAGTTTTCCAACTGACTGCTTTGCATTTTTAGCTTCATGTAGGCCTGCAGCCATGTTAAGTGGTTTGTAAGTTTTCCACATTAAGCACTTTAGGAATAAATCAATCCATTTACTTAAATGGTATGTAGAAGTCTGGGATACACTACAGAATGTAATCTGTCTGCTTCTAGGCTTGATACTTTTAAAATATAGATATGACTGGTGCCAAAAGATATATAAGATTTAAATTAAATCAGGATGATCCACCTACAGTATCTCTTTGGATACATGAATTAAATGCCTCTATGCCCAATGAGAAGATAAACTAAAGATAACTCATGTTGAGAAGATAAAGTAAGAGGCAGGCCACATCTTTTTGATAAAACATGGACCCCCTGCTTACAATATGTTTACTTCCATAATGATGTTAGCTTAACAACTTAAATATTGAAACCTGGAGGAGTAGCTATTATGTATTTTTATGTGAGAGTGTCTCCTTTCTCCTTTGTTACTTCAATAACAGGAGTACAGACAAAAGCTATATACAGTACATATATTCTTTGTTATACTTCTGAAAAGCTTATTTTTAAAGGAAAATAAAATTACCAATAGGAGGCATTTTGACACAAAGTTGTGGGAAACTGAACCAGGCAACTCAACCATGATGGTGAAGCAGATACCATGACAGTATTTCAAGAAAGGTCTGGACAATGGATCAATTACCTAATAAAAATTAAATGATTTAACTGGGTCAAATGGCCTGCTATTGTTTGTAAATATTCTATATATTATTCAATAGCCAGGTCATTCTATATATGTAGTCAATAAATAGAGGTTTCTTTGCAGAAACCCAGGAAGGCGGTGTGAAGTCTTTTTAGGTTGACCTTCTCACTGTTTCTCATTTGTTCAAAAGCTTTTGTGCATTAGGCTATTTTATATTTGATTTATTTATACAAGTGATGTGCAAAATAACCAATACAATAAAGAGGTGAAGATAAATATGTAAGTATTGTAAATAGGACAAAATAAATCTACCTTGACACATACAGTAAATGACTAATCAAATTAAACGTATGTAAAGGAAAACAAGATAATAAAAACAATAAAAAAGATGCTTACAATAATTAGGTTCACAGTCAATTCAGAAGTAATCATTTCCAGTTCTTTCGTTTTCACCAATCCCATTAAAATCTGTAAGTCCAGTAATCAATGCCTTTACTATTTTTGCCCAAACCTGTTGTTCTGTAAATCTTTGGGTAGATTAGAATTTAAAATTGGATGTCTAGAATGGATGTCTGTGCCATAGTTAATAACACTAATGATTCAAATGATTCAAATGACTATTGTTAAATCCAATGATCTATTCCAAGAATACATTTTCTCTCCATCAGCTAATAATGGATGCCCTTCAATGCACATTTAAAGGCTAATCACTCTTTTTCAATAGTAGAGTTGGTCAATTCATGTTTCTGAGGACCTTTTAAATGATTCATAACAGACACTGGAGGCCTGAAGCTTCATGGAAAGGCTTCCTCAGGTTCCTCCTCACACAATGAGGGAGGACTAAGTCAGAGCAAGCTTTTCCAAGGGCTTAAGGAGGTTAATGTGAGATATTTGTTTGTACTTTTTTCCATCCTGGCAGGTGCAGTCCATAATTCACTGGCCTGGTCTTCCTAAGAACCTAATATTGTCCCTGTCACTGAGCAAGTAATTGATTCTACATTATAGGGAGAAGCAACAGCACATTCTACCCAAGCTGCAATACTCTTTTTTTGGCCAGGAAGATCAGCTCCTAGCACCTCAAGGAACGATAAATGTGGTACTGCTCCAATAGTCATCACATATTGCTGGTTTCATACTGTTAGCAAGACCTCAGCACCGGTCTACCTCTTTTCATCACCATGAATACAGTGGATGCTAAACTCCATGTTTAAACCAGTCATTAGCTACCAAATCTGATTGACTAAATTAAAACCCCTGCCCATATAAACTAGTGCGTGCTGTGGTCTCCCATTAAGTTTTACCAGGCAGACTGGCTCACTGTTCTTCCCCTAGGATGAAATAAGGGAAACAGTTGTTACCTTCTTTAAAAATCATCTGCATTATGACCTTTCATGCTACAAAAACTCAATAGTCAAGGTCCCCGGATAAACAAAAAGTAGATTAAAGTTGTGGGACCAGGACCACCAGCAAGCTCAGGGTGTCTTCTCAGATAAACAATGCAGAGAGTAAAAGAAAACAAAAGCCACATCACAAAAACAAGATTGGGTTATAAAATACATCCCTTTTACATGGCCTGGAATGTTCCAAAACAAATAGTTTATCATAAAAATAATAACACAATACATGAAACAATCCATATCCATATTATTACATAGAGCTTAAATTATGTATTATTCATGCAGGATTGTGTGATAATCAGGTGAACCCTATTTAGGCATCAGATTCAATTCAATTCAATTCAATTCAACTTTATTGTCATTAAACTTACACAGGTGCATAGTATAATGAAAAGTGTAGTCACTCAGGTGCAGTATATAAATAGGACAGAAGATAAGACAATAGACAGTTACACAATAGCAATAATAGTAAAATGTAATAACAAAACATAAATAACATGTAATCAAGTAATCAAAACTGTGCAAAATTCCACAAACAGAGAAAATTTAACAGGACAAAAACAGTGCAAGGTAATTCTTGGAACAGTGCAAAAAAATAGTGTGGTTAAAAGTAGTATGGTTAATTAATAAATATTAAATATTATTATGCCTGTTACAATTTTACTGGGCTATCGAGGGGACAGTACAATTTTGGCTTACATGTGTGTGTGGTGGTGTAGGAGTACAGTGGTTGTGGGTACAGGAGGATGTTAGGAGAGATCATAATAAGGTGGAAGGGAGTGGGGGCGTCACCAACTTGACAGCTCTGGGGAAGAAGCTATTTTGGAGTCTAGTTGTGTGCGACTGGAGTGACCGGAACCTTCTGCCAGATGGTAGGGGAACAAACAAGTTATGACCGGGGTGAGTGGAGTCAGACATAATTTTGGTGGCTTTTTTCAGACTCCTGGTGTTGTATATTTCCTGGATGGATGGTAAGGCACTGCCGATGATGTGTTGGGCAGTTTTGACCACCCTCTGTAGTGCCTTATGGTCGGATGCGGTGCAGTTGCCATACCAGACTGTGATGCAGCAGGTCAGTATGCTCTCCACCATACATCTGTAGAAGTTGGTGAGGATCAGTGGGTGTAGGTGTATTTTCTTCAGCCTTCTCAGGAAGTACAGCCGCTGTTGTGCCTTCTTGATGAGACTGGAGGTGTTCAGTGTCCATGTAAGGTCCTTAGAGATGTGAACGCCTAGGAATTTGAAGTTATTCACCATCTCCACCGCAGACCCTTCTATGTAAATGGGGGAGTGAACTTTTCCTTGTCTTCTGAAGTCAACAATCAGCTCTTTGGTTTTGCTGATGTTGAGACATAGGTTATTGGTTCGGCTCCAGTCTGCGAGTTGTTTTATCTCCTCCCTGTAGGCAGTCTCATCGTTGTCAGTGATCAGGCCCACGACTGTGGTATCGTCAGCATACTTGGTGATGGTGTTTGTGCTGAACTTAGCAGTACAGTCGTGGGTGAACGGGGAGTAAAGCAGTGGGCTGAGCACAGCCTTGGGGGGCACCGGTGTTAAGGGTGAGTGTGTTGGAGGTGAGGTTGCCAATCCTGACAGTCTGAGGTCTGCTGGTGAGGAAGTCTAGGATCCAGCTGCATAGGGTTGTATCTGAAATGTGACCCGAGATGGCTGAACAAACAGAACACAAACATTTTATGGATCCACAACAGGTAACATATTAAACTCACAAAATACAGCCACGCAAATTTTATAAGAAATATACTATTGAAATAAACAATTCTGTGTCTTATAGGCTGTGCAACAAGGGCAACAGCAAAGCCCTTTGTCACAGATGTTTTTGGCATTCTGAAGAAAAAACTGAGCACACCAAGAACAGGCAAGAACTCTAAGTGGCTGCAGGAAAAGTGATAAATGATTTTGTAAACAGTTTGATGAGCTCAGTGATTCACAGTTTTAATGCAATTATTTCCTCAAAGGGATATGCAACCAAGTGCTGACTTTTACACTCTTAAATTTATTTATAGCAAATGTGTCCCAGTGCTTACAGTGACTTGTAATCTGGGTTAAAAAAACTAGGTTGAATACAAAATATTTTTTATTTAAAAAATGAGAGGTTTGTACATTATTCTAATATGATATAATAATATTCTAATATTCTAATATTCTAATATAAATGTGTACAACAGAATTAACAAATATCCCATGATTCTGTTAAATACATTTCTCTGAAATCTGATTTCTTATGATATGCTTTGTAAATTTTTCAGTGTGTAGGAATTGAATGTTTTTTATTACCAAGCACTCTTCTTTTAAATAACAACTCTGGACTTCAGACACCTTAATGTAGGAGGTCACGACATCTAAATATTCAGAAAACTTTATCCTTTCAGTATTCATAATTCTTTACCATTTAGCTTTACCATTCGTTGCTTGATTTAAAGATATTTTATGAAGTATTATTTTCCTGCTCTGCATTCATTGTGTGCTCTATAGAAAGTGTTTTTGACACACCAATGGACTGAACTCAAATTGGAGCCTGGGTGAAATGAAAGCAACCTTTAATCAACTCGATGTTACACTTTGACAGTTTAATTAGCTTGCATGAGCATTACTGAAAAAATGGAAGAAAACATGCGTTCCATTCAAGAGCAGTAGTAAAATAAAGACTACACAAAATGATTACTATGCTGAAGACACCCTTACATACAATATAATTCACCAAAAAAAGGGAAAAATTGAAAGTTTATTGTCACATAACAGGGGAACCCAGAGCATCATGTATAAAGTAAAAAACATGTACCCTGTAACTTACTGTTCTTCATTTTCTATTCATACTGAATGTGGTGCTTGACCATGTGGAGCTAAGAACTTCACTGAACATTTAAAAAAACAAAAACAAATACCAGCTTGACATTTTTTCAGCCTTTTGAAGTTTGTGCTCAGAACACATTTTGACAAGTCTAGCTGACAGTCACACAGAAAGCGGATTTAGACATAAATAATCACTTAATTGCTTTCCCTATCAAGGAGAAACCAAAAATACCCCTGGTTCAATCAAGTATGGTATAAAATAAGCTTACAAGAGTTACTAGGAAAGTAATATCCTCCTTTAAGTATTAAATGTTTTGGTATAAAACAAGAAGATTGTGATTCAAAGTAAGCTTTTAGCTTTTAATAGCATACTGTATTTATTATGTTTAAAATCATTCCCACCCAAGAAACAAAAAAAGATGCATTCAGACACCAACCTGTAATATAACCAGTGGATATCAACGTTGGTTCTGATAGACCTGTAAAACCACACTTTATATTTGCACACCATATAATGCATAGGAGTAATTACTGGAGCATTCCATTTTTGATTTCCATGTGTCTGAACAGCATTGTAACCCCACTGATGCTTAGCACCAGTCATATTTTGCATTTTTCTGCCTCACCAGCTTCCAATCTAAGCAATGTTATGAAGTGTTTTACTACATTAAGCACACAATTCAATGTCAGCTTGTTTCATGATCATTTCAATGCCTTTATTGGAAGTTTTATACATAGATAGGGGGATTAGTAGGTCTTTGATATAGTGGAATAAGCACACCATGGTCTGATATGGTGTTCATACTGTTAACCTGAGGTAATACAGTGTTCCTTAAGGCAACTTCCCCTTTCATAATGTAAAAACTACAAAGAAGATTCTATGGAAGAACACTAATGGTGAAATTATACTGTATATATACCGAACATTTCTGCTTTTAATAAAGAAATCTTTTTAGGTGAGGTGTTTATGATGCTGTTTTCTTCTCAACTATTGACAGTACACAAGCTCTTGGGAAACTCGGTAACCTTTTAAAAGTTCAATGTGTAATCTTTAGGTCTGTGAGGCTGTATCAGAAGTAAAGATTAGAAATACCACAAGGATGAAAAATGTCACATCAGTAAAATGTCATAGTTAGAGACTTTATTTTTGAAAAGTAAAAATACTTTGACTGAAACAAAAACAAGAAAAAAAAGGGTAACATGATTAATTTTCACCATTTGTATTATCAATATGTTCAAATGTTGTTAATCTATTTGGCCTGCACATTACAAAGCAACAGGATGGTGTGGTGTTGAAAATGTTCAAGCTTCTCCATCCCTACAGAAAATCAGGACTCATACAGTATCTTTTATATCTCAGTCCTGCAAAGTAGCTTCTATATATCTATTATCAGAAATCTGCTTATTCTTGATAAGGGTCTCAACTACCTGGAGCCTGTTCCAGAAGCAAGTGAGACTACACTCTAAATGTGGTGCAAGACCATTGAAGTGAACACACAGATGGATCATGGATGATTTAGAATTGAGAAAAAACCTAGTAAGCTTTCCAGGGAGGAAACTGGAGAACCCAAAGAAAACTACAGGGGTACACTGAGAACATAAAAGTCTCCACACAGGAGGCAGTCCAATCTGAAATCAAACCCAGGACAGTAGAACTGGCATGCAGAAACACTAACCATTATACAATACCACCGTGCTACTGCAAAGCAGCTTTTCAGGATAGTTTCAAAAATCAGTTCAATTTAAAACTAAGGACAAATTGCATTTGCCTGGCAGAAATTCTTTGTGAGTCTGAAAAGTTGAAACATCCTTTTTTAGACATTTGAGTGGGTTTTGATTTCATAGAAGCCTGAAGTTAACATGAAAAAGTGTATTTGATATAGGTAAATGATGGCCACATGTTTGGCATAATGTCTACAGAGATATGTGAACACAGTTTTCTTTTTGCATCTTTTTGGAATTAGTTAATAACAGGACCGTATTAACCAACAATGTTAAGGAAGACATCTGTCAGCTTTTCAGTACTTACAGGTGTCACTGTAAACCAAGCTGTTTGAGGATGATAGTCTTTGCAAAGTGTTTTCACAGTCACACCAATGGGGAAGAGGAGGGGAAGAAAATCTTACAGGAATACAGCTGGTGTTGATTTATGGAAAAAAAACTCGGAAGCCTGGAACAGAACCTCAATGGTGTGCATGTTGCTGCCACTAATTTGTTTGAAGTTTTTTTTTTATTTCACTGCATTATTATTGGATACTAATTGAAAAATTCAAATCCAGAGTCTATCAATGTGCTAGTAGCTTAATAATTGATATATCAACCTGATCAATCATTCAATCAATTATACCATTGAACTAATTGTATTAGCTGATAACAACTTTTGATCATGATATGATTTTAGACTTCTTTATGCACACTGCATTTTTCATTAAAGTTGCTGATAGAAATGCATTGATACATAGATACAAAAAGTTTGAAGAGTCACAATTCTAAATATTATGTAGTTGTGTATTCATTATTTAGCATATCCAGGATTACATGATGCAGATGACAGCACATATAATTAGATAGTACTGTAGCTATCACATCATGGTGCACATCAAAGATTGATATACTTTAATTTTCACACCATCGGACAAACAATAAAAGCCGTCTAAAACAAATGGTATGTACCCATAGAAGGTTAAGACCAATCTCATAGCTCTCCATCAGACAAAACAATTTAAAATACATTATGTTAGCTCTTGCTTTAAAGTGACCATCACTTCATGTTATATAAGTCCACATATTTGTACCATCTCTTGAAATTGCTAAAAAAGTGACAACTACTGAATTTGTTTCAGTTTCAGAAATACATTTAAAGACATAAAATCTACCTATTTATTGAAGTTACTGTTACTATTTATAGAAGTTCACTATTACACCATTTTGATTGATTTTCTATAGATCAAGCTGACCTGGAGATACAATTTTAAAAAATGAGAAAATGTAACTGCTGAACACACATTATAAAGATTCCAAATACAGTGAACTAAACAGTTGAACAATTGAAGGAGTCCTAAAGATTTAAAAGAGAAAAAATCACTCGATCCACACCTATAATTTTGTATCCATAAAATGAATAATAATAAATTATGTTTTTGCATATGGGGGTGTCACTGATTCTATGCAGTTTTCGAAGCAAGAATTGAAGCACTGAACTGAAGATAATTAACATGTACCTCAAGTTCCGTATTATCAGATGCTTTTCGATACTGATCCAGTGGCCCTGTTTAGAGGTTGGTATTGTGTTTGGTGGTTAGTGGTGCTCTATCATTATTGACTCTGCTCGATTCCAGAGTTACATGTAGTCATATTTTCTATGGAGTTTGCATGCTTTCCCCAGGCTCACAAAGGGTTTTGCCAAGTATTCTGTCAACCTCCTGAAGTTTTGTTTGATAATTATAATTTATCCATTGCAAATTGACTGTATAAAGGACTGGCATGCTGCTCAGGGAATAGGTTGTTATATGCCCTCAGGTCTATCATATGTGCAGTGCACCCAGGGTAGGTTCCAATTTGCCCTGACCCAGTGCACCCAGGGTAGGTTCCAATTTGCTTTTTAATTTGTGTGCTCCATGTTTTGAAATAATGGCCAATTTTCTTAGCTCATACTCCCACAAATGTCTTGCATCAAAGTGATCATTTTCAATAGCAAAGAGTAAAGAGAGAAGCCTGGTTAGGATATCTTAGAAGTTAACTGTTTTCAGTTTTTTTGCAACAAAGACATAAAGTAGATTTAATAAAATAGCTTGCCATCAAGTCTCCCAGGATCAGTAGGGGGTCGATGCCTAATTGCGTACTTATTCCATTTTGAAGTTTTATTTCTTTCCATGCAATACAGTATGCAGTATGTAGTGCTCAGTTATAATAATTAAAAGAAAAGTTAAGAAAGGGGAAAGAGGAAGAAACTCAACAGAATCAGCAAAAACTGTATGTAAGGCACCTTTCTTTTGCATCTTGCAGATTTCATTGATCAGTGAATACAGTGTATTTGGTTTGCTGGGGATCCAATATACAGTACAATTCTCATTAAAAGAATGAAATGATTTGTTTCAGTGATCATGTGTAGGGCATGGCTTGATAATCTAAAATACTGTTCAGTGTCTGTTCAAAGTTAATCAACCTAAAACCAAAATATTCATATGCAATATGGGAAAAGCAATTAGTCATGCAATGTTAGAGAAAACAGTTTCTTTTGTACTCTGTATAAAATACTTTCCTTATCAGACAGACTCCAAACCCTCATCACCTGATGTACACAAAATGAATTATAATATATTGTGTGTCTTAAAGCTTAATATATCCAATAATAATATTCTTAATTCATTATTGATGTCTACTTCTGTAAAATATACTTGGCTCATCTCTTCACACTTAACTTCTGTAAGAAGAGACACACAGCTCTCATCCAATCAGAGTTCCCATAGCAACAAGGCAATGTAAGTATTTCAAGCTGTATGTCTGGTAATCTAGTATTTATGTGAAGCTTTTTTTATCAATCTAAATTTCTAATACATGCCAACCATGAATTTATATATATATATCCTGTACCACATGGATTCTTATCTCCTGCTTTACTTTGAAATCATAATCCACACAATGAGCGTGTATTTTTTAGATACAGTATCATTTCTACCTGTATCTGTTCAATATCAATTAAGTACTTAAGAACTATTTAGGCATGGATATGAATCAAAACTCTTAATAAGATTAGGGGAGACTGTATAACAATATGAATCCTGATGTTGTTGGAAACAAAATGTTTGAAGTAGGGTCTCTTTTAAAACCAGGGACTTGTTACAGAAGGGAAAAGCCTAGACAAGCAAGCTGGTTAATTAAAGGCACTATTAAACACCAGTGATTGAGATCTGTTAGAACAAGAATCAGGGGTCTCTCAGGAAAAGGGGTGGGTACTGCTTCTTTAATGGGCACTATTCTGAACTAAACATTTCTGTGGCCCATTTATTTTCAATATACACAAGAGAACACCATGTGTTGGTGATGTGCTGTTAAACCTATTCTCCTAACATTCTGTGCATAAACAACAAATGGTACCTCAGGGACCAAAATATAGAAGGAGCTGTTTCTGCAGTCATTAGATTAAATAAAAATGGTCACTTCAAATAATATTGAACATTGATGCTTTGATCAAAAAAGGTCACAGCATGGCTCCTTTGTTTCTGTTGTGAGAAATGGAATAGTATACTGTAGTCTTTTCATAATCGAAATAATCTGAGAGAGAAGCATTTCACTGTAACCAAAAGTGTAGAATAGCTTCACAGTTTCTGAAAAAACTATGTAGAGTAAACCCAATGTTCGGAGGTTACACATAAAAATGAAACAAATGCTTTTCAGATTTTACTGGATACCCATCAACATTTTTAAGTAAAATTTCAGTCATATAATGTCTTCTTTTCATTTATATGGTTTAATTGTTATTTTGCTTCAAACATAATAATTAATTATACTTTTTTGTTCTTAAAGGGCAAAGTAAAGCTACATTGTGGCACGCAAGAGCCCTTGAGGAATTTCAAGGATGCCCTTAGCTGCTTCCCAGTTTGCCAGGCAGCCTGGGCTACTTGGTAACTGTGTTGTTATCAGTGGTCTCCTGTACCAGCAATCCAGGTATAATTTCTGTTTTTGTAATGGCCCCCAGCCTCCCAAATGTCAGCAACATTGCCTATGTACATTATGAATAACATGAATAATTTTGTATCTCTAATTTAAAAACCATTAAATTAATGGTTAAAAAATGTAATTCAAGAAAGCAAAGGTCTCATGCTTTACCTCATATTGACTGTAACACATAATGGTGTGATCTGAACACAAGCTTTTGGAGTTGTTCAGTACAGTCCATGGATTGTGCAGCACTCTTTAAATAGTTTTTTTGCATCACACGCATAAATATTGTCAATTGTGCAATTCCGCTGTGTGCAAACAGGAGGCATCTTTCATTTATTGTAATAAGAAATCATTAGGTTCCGATTCTTCAAAGTTAAAAGAAATAGGTCTAGTGTTTTCTGATTTGAACAATTCCAATTTAAACTAGAATCATTGTTTAAATATGCAGAAGAATATGCAAAAGATTTCGAAAGAGAGAAGGTGTTAAGCCGGAGCGTCGATAAACGAGCTGAACCCTATGTGTAGCGAGTGTCCGAGATGGCAAACAAGATGGTGAGGCGTAGTCCAAAAAAGCAAAATCCAAGGGTCGAAATGAGAGGTCAAAATCTGTGAGATCATTCAGGAAAAGTGCACAGTGAGAAAAAGGAAGCAAGCAGTGAACTGACTAGCCTGTGATTCAAAATACCATGTGAGGAAGTGTGGGAGCAAGGAGCTTAAATTGTGAAAAAAGGGACGTGATTAGTTAATGAGGTAACGAGTGCGATTAATGTGGTCAGGTGTGTAGGGTGGTCGTAACAGGAGGTATTTCAGCCAATCTTACTTGTTTGGTTGCTAATAGTTATTTGATCTGAGGATTTCATCTAGCTTTTTCTTAATATAAGTCACAGCATTGGCTTTAACAGAATAGCTGGGTTGGTTGTTCCAGAGACTAACAACCTTTTCATTAAAAAAAGTCCTCAAATCTAAATATCACAGTATTTTCCACTTGTGACCTCTGGTTTATGTTTTATTGTTGATAGAAAAGAAGACCATATGGTTGACTTTGTCAGTACTGTACCTTTAAGGATTTTGAATTATTGTATCCCCTTATAGACTAGACTAAAAAGGTTAATTTATTTCAGCATGTGAGTTGTATGATATTGTTTTAAGCTAAAGCACCGATAATTTTTATAATATGTAGATAAAACTGTGCAAAATATACTAAATTAGTCTTACTATTGCATCATTCTAACATGACATACAGTTCATTGATTTTGTCTATGTTCACCTATTTTTTTTTCATTTGTGGAGAAGAAAACGATAGGTCAACTCCTACAGTAAGTATTTTCCTTAGCTGTCATAAGATCAGTGTTTATTAGCTGTATGTAAAACTCTGTGCTCTTCTGCTTAACAAAATCATCCCCCAAGTGTTTTATAAGTCTTGAAAACTATTTAGGTCTTTCAAATTTTAGTTATTACTTTCACAAAGTTCTCTAATACTCCAATTTGGTAAAAGTTGTGGTTTCGTCTAGTTTACTTACTATCCCAGAATCTAGGCCACCTACTGTGTAGAAATTAGGAAGAGTGATGGTCCTAATACAGATCTATGTGGTACCTCACTTATTACATTAATCCTGCATTCTATGATTTTTACCCACAAACCATTTCTCAATCAGAATGCAAACTGTATATCATCATGGGTAGATTCATTTGAAAATATGAACATTGTCAAAAATATCTATTCATGTTTAGGGTCAGAGAGCCATAAAAAAATGATATGACTAATGGTAAAAAGTTAAATCTTTGAATCTCTGTGACTTTCTATTTCTTTTTGTTAGGTTCAAGATCAAGGCATGGCTCAAATATTTGGTGCTACAATTCATTCTTGTGTTCAGTCTAACGGAGCAAAAACTGTTTTTATAATTGAGGTCAGGAAGAGAAAATCAATGTTTGATTGTGACTGGCTGTGAAGCAACAAAAGCTTTAATTCACTTGAATGCCTTACATGAAAGCACCAAAGCAGAGAGCTGATGTTATTTTATCTAAATGGTCAAAATTTGAAAAATAAACTGAAACCAAACCTTTTAATGAAAATGCTGAACACTCAACTACATGATACAGTATGTCTGTGTATATACTCTATATGTAACGTGTGCTTTTGTACTTAACATGACAAATCTTGTAGCTGCTGAAACATCATTAGGGTTGCACTCGCTTGTTCTAACACTTTTTAGCAGCAAGGCATGCACAAAGGTACATGAGTGGATACAGAACATGATTTCTTTAATCTCTATATTGGCCATGTTTTTTTAAAGAAAAACAAAAGTTGAGATCCAAGTGAAAACCTGTTGAGCTTATTCTACCAAACGCAATGTCAGCGATTGGCCAAGATCCAAAGGTCACATGCAAAATACCCAGTTGACCACTTTTAAGAAATATCAGCCAGATAAAGTCCCTGTTCACTTAACCCCTTGTGATGTGTTTGGTAGCTTAATTAGCTATCAATCATGTTCTTCCCCAACCCATATTTTAGCAGCAAGGCATGCACAAAGGTACATGAGTGGATACAGAACATGATTTCTTTAATCTCTATATTGGCCATGTTTTTTTTAAAGAAAAACAAAAGTTGAGATCCAAGTGAAAACCTGTTGAGCTTATTCTACCAAACGCAATGTCAGCGATTGGCCAAGATCCAAAGGTCACATGCAAAATACCCAGTTGACCACTTTTAAGAAATATCAGCCAGATAAAGTCCCTGTTCACTTAACCCCTTGTGATGTGTTTGGTAGCTTAATTAGCTATCAATCATGTTCTTCCCCAACCCATATCCTTTAGAAATTGATTATGTACTTCCAAAACAACAAACAGAACAAAACAAAGTACAGTGCATGGTGAGGGTTATGACCGAGGCTTAGAATTATAACCATACACTGTGTGTGCAGCTGTAAGTACCTATCATCGTGCAGTTCTTGTCTGTTGCAACTTCTGTGTTTTTAAAAACCTTAGACAGTAATGTGCAATTTTTTTAGGCTGTAAAAGAAAACCTAAAGTTAGAATGTGATTCATACTGTGTGCTATTACATACTGAAACGCATGGAAAGAAGTGGACAATTTACAACAAAAATGTTGTAATTTAATAAATCACAATGATTTATGGGAATTAAGTTTCAGAATCTATTTTTGCTCCATGACCAAGTTTTGCTTCAGGCATAACATTAGCTCTAGCTCAGAAAGCCTACAGATACTGAGACTGCCAAAGTACGCCACAGCACGTGAATAGAAATAATAAAATATAATACATACTGTATTATAGAAAATTCATACAAGAAAAGGACAAAAATATTTTTGTTTAAATGAAAGGACATAATTCCTACATACAGTACTCTGATCTTTGGTTCTTCACAAAATGCAGAATTTACCCAAACCTCAAAGTGACTTGTGATGTGTACAGTATGTATACAAGTAAAGACCTTGTGTTACAACAGCAATACTTTTTAGGGGTTAGTAATAATTAAGAATTCATATTGAATGCTAATAAAAAGCTATGCTTGAATCATTATGTACTGTACAGTCAGTTTTGTGATGTTTTTTGACAAGGGTTTTAGTGACTGGCAGTTTTACTGGATCTAAAAATACTAATTTATGTGTTATTGCAGACAAAACTGACAAAATAAGAATGGGTGATATAATGGAACATATTGCTGTACATACAAAATAAAGAAATAACATGGTGATCTGAGTGATTATTTTATCCTCTTCTTTAAATATTCCAAACCACACCTGAATTATGTTTTTAATATTACATTTTTTAATGTTATATGATGTTTTGTACTAGAAGGATTCATCTCAATTTTTATTCAAAACTTCCTATGGCAACCTTGATGTACAGTATGTACAGTATTTCACACATTGCTGGTTTTGCTGTGGATTAATCAAGGATTTTCTGCAGTTTCACTATGTTGTATTACATTGGTCATGACAGTTAGCTAAAAGTGTATAAGGAATGGCCCAGTGCAGTAAAGCATTTAGCAAATCAAAGAAACCAACTGATAAAATGCTGTGAAACTGTAGTAAAACCAATACAAAAGGAAAACATCTAATGGCGAATTTAATTTTTTAAATTTTCAATAGATGGATAACTAAAAAGCTTTACGTATTTGAAGAAAAATGTGTTTCCCATCATTTTAATGCCATTATGTCAGTCATTGCGTTTCTGTGTAAAAATAGTTAAAAAGTAATCGTTAAACAGACATTTAATTTATTACAAAACAGTTACATTACAAGTTTATTTTTTCAGATTTTGTAGGCAGACAGCAGATAAACTTCTTAACAGTAGGGGATGCTGTTTTGCTAGTTTTTTTCTGCAAGCTAACTTTACCTCATCTATTCAAAATACATTTTGCAATAGAATATTGCTGTTTTTTCTAGTTGTTCTGTAAGTGGGTATAGATACAACATTTTAATTTTCAGAAAAAAAAAACTAATGGAAGTAGTTTTAAAGGTTTGTATCAGTTTGTATCAGGCAAACAGAAACATTTACTGAATTAACTGTACATGTATCACATAAAGTACTATAATGATATAAGAATGCATATTTGCATATTACAAAATAATATTGTCTAATGACAGACATGATTGTTTTATGATTGGTTATCCATTTTGCACCTCAGTTATTTCATGGAAAAGAATTAAGTGAGAATAATGTATTATTCACACATTTATGTATTTGCTTTGTTACACTATAAATCAGTGCACTCATTTTATTTTTTTTTCTTTTGCAGTCTTTGGACCTAACACCTCAGAAATGGAGAAATAAAATGGCTGCATCTAATTTCTAATAGGAAACATGCAGGTGATAATTAGTAAATGTAAATTAGAGTGTCATATGATTAGCAGGATGAAGCTTCAGTCATTAGATTTGTGAGTGTTTAATTATCTTGTGGTTGCACTGAATTTGAACAAGGTGGAAGTCTGCTTCACAACCAGTGGCGCATTTTCTCAATACATGCCTCCAACTCCACCACAGACGTTCCACATTCTCTGCAGAAGGGCTGGAGTCGTGGTTACAGCACAAGTGAAATGCACAGCATGTAAATCCCAGCACAAAAGCCTTCTTCTCTGCCTTACAATAATTCAGTCAGCCCATGAAATGCCTGCCGGTGGCTGCTGAAAAACTGTCGGGTTTATAAGCAAGTATCCAATCGAGGATATTGGGACAGCTCTGGCTCTGGCTCTTTGTGATTTGTGTGCTAATTGTGTGGGTGCTTTGGGGAATACAGCAGAGAAGCCGAGTGTTTCCTGACTGCATCCAGTGAAGAAAGACATATACACAGTGCTGCTCCGTGGATAGTGGTTAAGTGATTAAGCATCCAGCCCCAGCTGAGAAAATGGTTTCATTGTCAGTCAGCTGTACTGGCAGCCTGTAAGAACTGATTCTGCCTAGTTAATGCAATGACCTGCTCAAAGACTGGAGCTCTAATTTAACAAAAAAGAAGAAAGCTTTTTCCTCAGCATAGTTCGGTAAGTAAAGAAAAGCCTGACTTACTGCACTTGAAATTTGCTTTTTAAAATTAATATTATTAGGGGAAAAATGTTCAGATTTTTTTAATACTTCTTTTAGTTTTGCTCAGACTTCTTATTCAAAATGTAAATATATATATTTTTTCATTTATCAATATCGTTTTGGTTTAGTGATTCAAACATTTCTTTTTTGAGATTTCTTTTAGATAATAACAATGTGGAAAAGTTTTGTGCTATAAAAATAATACACTGTAAAATTACATGCTTAAAATGTGATGCTTCTTTCAGGCAAATATTTAACAAATAATTATTTGTTTCTCGTTCATTTAATTGCTATAAATGACCATTACGGGAGAAAACATTAACTGAATTTATTATCTTTTACAAGTGATGTGGTTTACAAATGCCTACATAGTTCAGTTCTGCAAGAATTGTGTTGGAATTTTTCTGTGTCCCACATTAAATCTTTGATACCCTATACTTCATCATACTTTAAAAAGTTAGACCTGATCATGCTTTCTGTATCTCATCAAAATAATATATAAATATATATTAATAGCTTTTTTTAGATAACTGCATTGTGTCAGCATTAGACTTTAAATTAATTTGTCAATTATGCAACTTTAATTCATCATGAAGTTACAATAATGTTTTAGCTTTAAAATGAACCATCAGGAATTTCAACATAGACTATTTTGTGATCATCACCTCATGCATATAATGCTGATACAATAGTCTGTGAAGAGCAAAGTAATGCTGCCTAAGGCTGCTGTGATTTATCTCTTGTTGGTTTCTTTTTGATCTAGGGCAAATATCAGCACTGACAGTCAATTTCTTTTACAGAAAATAACTTTAAATACAGTACATCATGTCTTATCTGTGTTGAAGCACAGTCACATTTTCCTTTCAGCTGTTTGCTCTTCATAACTTTAATTAGTCAGAAAACATTTAATACAAATTATTCATCCACAATGCAATTGATTTCTTTTGAGTCTGTATTTATTTCTCTAAGCAGAAAGGTTTGTAAAACATAGAATCATTCTAAAGGGATAGCTTTATGCATGAGCGTATGTTGTACTTCTGTGTGCACTGCAGTGCCTGGTCATATCGGTATCTTGTGCCAAAATACGCATCACCTGAGACACGGATGAGACTAATGATGCAGAATATACAGTTTTTGAGATTAATCCAGCTTTAAACTCCCCCTCTTAGCATTTTTCAAAAAGATCAGAAAAAAAGGATCAACCTGCACATACAGGTATATGAGCCTTGTACAATGAAACAACAGATAATGGTAATGCTTCATTATAAGAAGTGCAAATGTATGTATAAAGTCCGTAGTACATAATACATAAAGAATACACTATACATATTGATAAATTAATGCTGTTTCAATATCCTAGTAGCAAGCAACCCTTACTAATTATTCTTTGTAGAAACTTAAAAAAAAATTCAGTATTCTAAAGGTAACAGACTAATAAAACAGTATGTTTGTAGTACACAGTCCTACATTTCTTTATTTTTTAACCTACAGTATACCAATTTCTTCCATTTATAAACACCTCCAATTTTGCAAAAATAAGTCACTAAGTCAAAGGAATAAATGGAAAATCTTCTGTAATTTTGTTTGAAAATTATAATGCAATACTATATATATATATCTCAGAGAGTTACAAGTAATTAATCTCATTGTATACTAGAGGAAAGGTATAAATTGTCTTGTAACAGCAGGAAGCTGATAGAATATGTTATACTAACTGTAGGTAGCAGACATATTCACTTAATCACAAACAGGCACTTTGAGGACATTAGAGGACAAGGCAGTATTGGGGACTGAACATCATTATTTTTTAAAAGAGATTTCCTCTGTGTCCTGGTATCACATGGCCATGCACAGTTGTTTTTGGAAACTATGGAAAGTCCATATTCTCTTTTTACTGGAAGAACCAACACGGTGAAATATGCTTAAGTGAATTTGAATATGGCAAATATTATAAAGCCTCTTATAAAGCCAATTGCCAGGTTCACTTAATGCTTAGTAGAATGTGACACCTTATAACTGGACAGTAGGGGTGCAAGGGTGTAAAGTGATCAGATTCTATGTCACAACATTTCAAAAAGAATGAAAACTTTCATACGATTCTTAAGATTTCATATTGCTGCCCCACAGACAGGAAAACTTTCAGAAGATGTTAATGCAATTCGTAAATTGCAACATAAAACATTAGCAGCATATGTTTATTTTAGTTTTTTTCCCCTTGTGTTAGGAAATCCTTAATTTGAGACACCACCCACAAAAAGAGGCTCACAATGGTTTATCAATAAAGTCTTTTTTTATGATAAAGATGAGGGCAGTGCAGTTTCTTTCTGGGAAGATGAGGAATGGAAAAACAATCTGTTCAGCAGAGTGTGTGCTACCCATCTGTTTCACGACTTAGTGAGATATTCCTTGATAAGAAAGTTACATTTTCTGCATGAATAGTTGTAAAGTACATTATCTGGTGGAAATCATTGGCAATAGTTTTCATCTAATTTGTGCAACAAATAGGAAGAAGATTAAGAACCAATACAAGATGTTTTTCAGTTTCATTAGATTTTTTGGTAGATACAGTATGGGACTTGTGCTTGAAAAAAAATATTTATTTTTTGTTATTACTGATCTTGTAAGGGAACTATGAGTCTATGAGAATTTAAGAGATAGGACTTTAGTTAATGCTGTAACAAAGAAAGAACTCTAATTTCCAGAGATGATGGACAATTTCAGAATGCAATTGCTTCTCACAGTAGATGTCACTCACAGAGTAAGCAACTAAGACCAAAGGTTCAGTGACTCAATATGTTAGTTCACTGATCTGTTGGGACTGAATTGTGACAGCTATGATAGTAGAAGGATAAAAGAGACAACCCAATCTCCAACATTTCTTAGATTTCCAGTATTGGCAGCATTTTGTTTTTAAATTTCACAATCATGTAAGAAAAAAGTAGAAGGTGTACAATGAATGTGTAGTCTCAACTTAATTTAGGCATACTGTATCAAATTTACTTTGATTTATTGGTATATTCCTAACTTCTGGTGACCAAATGATGACCATTTTACCATTAACAGAAAAAACATAACATGATTCAGCTGTATTTAACATGTTTAAAAAGCAATTATAATCCAAATAAAATCAAGCTTGATCAGGTAATTTTCAAAAAAAACTAAAGTAAATGTGATCTTTATTAAAAAAACAGTTACATGGCTATTTGCATACTTAGTGTAAATTAAAAAAATAACAATAAAACTGTATTGTTGTTGTTTATGATCTTTAAGCTATGGCAGACACTTGATTAGCCATTTAGTGTCAGTCTTCTTTTTCATTATATACCAAGGATAATGTTAAACTAACATGCATATACTGTAGTTGCATGTGTTACTGCCAGCTTCTGTGTCAGCAGCACTTGAAATAGGGGGCAGGCATACTTCAATTATTGTTGTGACTTGGAATAGAAAATGGAAATCAGGAGATTAATATTTGAATTTTATATTTTTCAGTGGCAGATTTAAAAGGTTCATTCTAAAGGCCTGTGATGCTGAATGAATCCTGGAACAAAACAGCAACAGAAGTTTCAGTCTATTGTTAACATCTTCCTACACTAAACTGCACTTGCCAATTCTAATCACTTTAACAATAAATATATTCCACTCCACTGCTTTGTCTGGCAGATATGTGAGTAGGTTTTGTTAAACACAGGAGAGCAAAAGTCCCAGTTTTCCTTCATCTTTGAAAGAACACACAAATCACAAAAATGCCCATGTAATCATTGGATATGAACTGCCAGAAAATGAGATGAATTATGGAAATGTAAATCTTAATTAGCTCTAGCTTTTCACAAAGATAGAACTCTTATAAGGAGACTTTGCATGTACAGTACAAAATCAAAGTAAGCAATGTTTATTGTTTATTGTAGCTAAACTGTAACCAGTTAATGGTCAGTATTCACAATTTTATAACTAATAGTGACTTGCTTATTCTAATCCTGAAATGTGTTCTGTATTATATTGATAGATGATGTAGATGTATGGATATTTACAGAAAGCCAAGTGATTGAGGATCGATTAACTAACATGACCTCTGCCCCTTGGGTTTACTTCAGTTCTGATTACCCTGTTATCTGGTCAGATCTGTTACAAAAATATAATACATTGAGCTAAATCTATGCTTCCAGATCTTACAGTTAAACTGTAATTGAATGTTTTACATGTTATGTTCTCACTGTGAAAGAGCTGCAACATCAACTCAGGGATAATTTAAAACATGAGTTATATTTTGTATTACAAAAAGAACCTTGAGTGGTGTAAAAGGTCACAGTGATGGCTGATGTTTTCTAAGTTGGAAAAAAAAGTTATTGTTTATGTTTATGTATGTTACACACTCTCTGGCTAAAATATTAGGCACTACAAGTCAAATGAAGAAATTCTCTGAGTGACAAGTAATGAGTAATGAGGTGCTTTAGGAATTTTGATTAATTCATATTCTGTTATATTAATGCTAAGCAAGAACAAAGCATTGGTGACACAATAACAAATCCCGGGAATGAGTCCAAAGGAGAGCCACATTGCTAATTAATGGCCTTAAAGACATTTCTTACACAAGCAGATTAAATTAACTGTGCACATGTGGAAATTAAAAGAATTTAAATTAAGAGGTGCTTCTTTACGCAAATGTTTGTGGTGGTCTGTAATAAACTGCAAAGCTAAGTTGAGAAGCAGATTTCCTAGAATCCTTTAGGAAATGGCCGGACAAAATCCTTGGACCAATAAGCTACAAGCGAAATGGGAGCCAGTCGTGACTCCCGTAAAGTGTGTAGTTTAGGACCCTGTGCAGACTGTATAATCCGGAAGTGACTGGAGTAGGACATCGGGGGAAAGATGGCAGGATCAGGACAGGATGACAGACAGGGGGGTGGTGATGGCAGAGATCTGGTGCTTGGGGGCATGGTGAAGGCATACGTGTCTGAAACAGTCCAAAGGGGAAATTAGGGTGCAGTCCAAAATCCAGTAGCAGGGAGGTTCATCCGAGACAAAGACAAGGAACAGGGAACTTGGAACCAGGAACACAGTAGTTAAAATCAGAAGGACGAGGACCTGCGCTCCAAGCCCTGGACTCAGCTGGTCAGGACGCCGTTCAGAAGCCTATGCCCTCAAGCCGTGGACATGGGGCAACTCGATGCTAGGCAGGTCTCCGGGCGTCCATATTCCAATGCAGAGCACTGAGCTTCAGAATCATGAGGTTTAAATAATAGAAGGGGCACGTGAATGTACTGTAATAATGAAACTAAACTACAAAAAGGGTCGGAGCGCCCGTTAGAAGACATGACAATAAGCAACCGTATTTTCTTATTTGGATTTTATTTGCTATTTACAACTGCATCTTTGGCATGCTTAGCAAATATATGCATAATACATTAATATGGTTTGTGTGCTAAAGTGATACTCTTCTCATTATATGTAAATGGAACAGCCTCTTACTTATGTATGATATTCTATGTTACAGGTACATAATATTACCGGTTACTCGACTAGCTCAGGAGATCTCTGCTGGCATCTGTACCAATATAAATGAAAAATCAATAGTATGAATACCATTTGGCATCCATGCTTAATTAATTAATTTAATTGAAAATACAATTCTTAGGAGACAGGAGGATCTATGAGTTCCACTTAAGAACCTCCTTAAGAGAAACATGAACCAAAATATACGGTTCATAAACATACAGTAGCTGATACCCCTCAATTTTGATTTTATAAAACATATCTGCAGGTAAAACTACTCCATAATGTGAATAATTTCCTTTATCAAGACTAAGTAATTAATCTTTTTTGGTTTGATATACACTTGTGCCAAAATAGACACCAGAGATTAACCATAATGGTTCAGTTTTGCAGCTGTACTGGTAAATAATGCCAGCTGTTGCCTATGCCGGTATAAATCTGGTCAGTATGGATACAAAAGCCAATAATACATCCTCCCAATTTAAACCTCCATATACAGTAGAAAGATTTGTGAGAGCCTCATAGAGTACTGGAGTACTGTTGGTTTGCTGACGTCTGAGGCATGGCAACAGCTTTCAACACATCTTAATTGTTTGTTCTCATCTATTAAACAGTAGATGCACGGTTTCATATTGTTCTGGCATCTTTCTTGAAATCCTTCCTCCACAATAGCTTCTTTGTGGCAGAAATACCCTTCAGGGGAAAGCTGATGGCCCTTTAACCACTTTTCCCCTCAATTAGGAGCAGACAAATGTCTCAACAAACAGACATTCTTATAATTTGCTGAATCTTAGACTCTGTAGCCCCTGATCTTTTAATAGCCAACTATATCTGTTTAGGCTCAGTTATTGTGAAAGCAAAAGCTGTGAAACTCCCATTAAGCTGGTGGAACAGTATGTTGTTTAAATAATTACTGCCCAAAGCTTCTGTACACTAAAACATTTAATGGGGTGTATTTTGAACTGATCTGTAAGCAACAAATAACAGGAAATGCCCTTCAATTTTTCTTTAAAATTTTACAATTATATAAAGAGAAATGTTACATTTTTACTGCTATTGAGAAATGCACTAGTCAGCATTTAATACTGGTTATTCCCCATCCAGTTACGAAGCAGTTGTTTGTTAACATTTCTTCAAAATGGAATAATGAGAAGCTTTGATAAAAAAAGCACATAAAGACAAGCAATGGTTGAGGTGGGGCAACATCCAGTTCATGAGGGATGACAACACCCATTAAGAATAAAATGTGTTTAGGAATGTTTATTGAAATATTAAGAAGGTTTTGGCCTACTCCATTTGGTTGAGGGTTAAGTGTATGGACAAAGAACAAGGGAATTAGGATCCCCAAAAGAAGCAGTACCCCAAACCATTAAATTAGAACTAAGACTTAAAATCTATTAAAAAATAAATGACAATTCAATGGCATGCCAGTATATTAATTGGCTTCTGTACAAATTAGCCCTGGTGCAAGTATGACTGTTTGACTTTGTGTGTGCCTTGCAATGGACTGGTGTCCCATCCAAGTGTATCCTGTGTTGCGCTTGTTCCTTTCAGGTTAATCCCCAGCTCTCCTCTGGCCCTGTATTGGATAAAGTGGGTTAGAAAATGCGTGGATGGATAAAAAATAAATGCTCTTGTGACAGTACTTCTCTAAGCAGTATCACCTATTATATTTTGGACATGAGAGAATGAGCCTTTTTTCTGTAGGAGGTCTGAAACATAGTACTGTATAGCTCAACTGCCAAACAGTATTTGTTTGGCCAAAGAGGCACCAGAGTTAAGGGTCAGCAGGCATGACTTTAAAAGCATTAGCAATGTCAAGTTTAAGAGCTGGGCATTTTGCCCCGCTGCTTTGATCAGATACATAGCATGGTCAAAGGTTGTGCAACACACAGAATAGCTATTTAGGTGATCTGACTGACTTGAAGAAGAAGCAGTGAGGGCACAAAGAAGAATTGTGTACATCTCCATGATAGCTGTATGTGGAGGAAGTGACAAGGACTCTGCATCTGATGTTGTTATTTCACCCTGTGAAAATGAAAGAGTGACCTTATGGGTCTTACCACCTGGAATAGGGGATGAGGGTTTGGGAAGAGAGATGGAATGGGGGGAATAATTGTGAGACTGAGCCAATGAGGTACAGAAATCAAAGAGATGGCAGGAGAGAAAGGAGGTCAGGGAGAAGGTGGGACAGAGAAAAGCAAATAGGAAGTAAATGATTTAATACATAACAGTTCAGTGTGCTGTCCATGAACTTACTAATGTATGTATAGCTTAAGCTTCATTACATTACAGTCAATTGCACAAATTATTTTCCAGAAGTATTTAATCTCAAATATAACTACTGTACTGTACCTTTTATTGTCAGCCAATGAACAGCAAAAATTATATACCTGTATAAAGATACCACTATCAGTATTTGTTGCTGTTTTTTGCTGTTTTTGAATTAGAATTATAATTAGAATTTGCCTCCCCAGCATGCACCTTCTTTGGCTCTGCCCAGTGAGGGGGGAATGACAGCTCACTGGCTCCTGACCTGTGTTTCCCTTTGGTTTGACAAGTAAGACCAGGTTGCTTAAAGGGTAGGCCAACATCAAGGCTGTGACACTGAAGATGTATTTGATAAAAGCTTTCATGTTACACAAGACAGGAAAATCGATTTTTATCTAAAAGTAAAAAAATATATATAGTTTTACCAGAGAATTGGAGATTGTAATGATATCTAGGCAAATATGCTTCATGGAGTCTTTTCCCTGAAAATCAAGCACAAAGTGTTAAAACCTTTCTACACCATGTACAAATTCTGCTAATGAATACCCCTTTGCTGTGTTGACATTTTTTCACCTCTTTCTTTAAGATATTGTCACCCTCTTTGGCTAATTCCAAATAGTAGAGAGAATAATACCTTTATTCTCACAGCCTGGTTGTCATTCCAAGTGAGTTAAAGCCAAAACCTCAAATTGCTCCCCCACAATACTGCTTAGTACTGAAGTTAGTCCAAAGCTATTGGAAAAAAAAACCTAATATGAAAAGAAAGCAACATTGAAATCCCATATGGCTTTAGTGACTGGGTATGAAAGAAAATTGTGCATGAAGATCCAGCAGAACTGACCCAGGAGTGACTTGAAGATTATATAATTTTGAATAAATGAACAAAGTTTACTCTTGAGAAGAATGTGTCAGTTTTCATCTATAAAAGTATATTTTCTGCTGACATACCCCTGCATGGCTTTAGTAAGACTGGAATTAGAATTTTTGAAGGCAATATTCTAATGACTTTTTTCAGAATTGCTCTCCTGGAAGGAAAACATTGTGTTTTAAGAGGCAGGGAAGGTGTGTGATCATGGAATTTTGGAATTTGTTTTAAAATCATTCATGGGATTTTTCATTTTTATGGTAGAGGTGACTGAATAATTTGACCACCATGGTGCAGTGGTTAGCATTTCTGCCTCGCAGGACAAGGATCCACGGTGAAATTCTGCACCTAGGGTTTGGAGTTTGTATGTTCTCCCTGTGTTAGTGTGGATTTCCTCCAGTATTTCCAGTTTCCTTCCTTCCAGTCCAAAAACTCTACAGTATGTGTCTGCGATGTGATGGACTGGCATCCCATCTAGGGTATAATCCTGCCTTATACTGTACAGTACCTGTTGCTTACAAGAATAGGCTCTGGCTCCCCTGTGACCCTGAATTGGAGCAAGCTGTTAGAAAATGGATAGGTGGATAAGAAAGCTGATTTTTCATGGATTTTTTATATTTTGGGGGGTTGTTTTTAGATGTGTTTCAAGATTAAAGCATATTTATTTATTGATTGCAGTCAATATTTGCTCACTTATAGCTATGAAAACATCAAAATGTTGCTGTCTTCTCAGATACCTCTGAATCACAGCCTTAACACAGCAATAAACCCCCCCTACCATTGTTAGTCAACATACAGTATGGTTTACTTTCTGCAATCCATTTCCCTCACTGTAAAAAACATAAAACTCATTTTTTTAACCTTCTGAAGCATAACTATTAGTCTACACAGTGTGACGTGAAAGGGAATTGTTTTAATAAAGCAATTAAAATTGAAAGCAAACATGGTGGAGTTGGAATCTTTGTTAGCTCTTTGATCAAGGGTTAAAGAGCACACCCACAACACTTAACTGAATGAGTCAGATGGTGCTGCACTATAAGTTAGAGTTTGCTGCACAACAGAAATAAGAATGGAGGACATACATCATGTTACATTTTTTATTTATTGTCTATTTAACATATTCAGTAAAAATAAATCAATTTTCAGAAGTGGTGTCATAGTAGGTGGATATTGTGTGACTATGGTCAATTCCATAGAGATGGCTTTTTTATTTTGCTTATATCACCTGATATACAGTATCTGCAACTCTTTTTTTGTCTTATGTGTAAAATCCCTGCAAATACTGACATTGTGGTCAAAATTAATAGACTCCAAAAATGCCTCTAGGCACTAAATCTGGGTCACTGACATTTATGGGTTAGTACAGCCATTGTTAGAAATTATTTCCTAACAAAAATATAACGCTAATCTTTTCACATTCTCACATAAGTATTCTTTGCCACTTCTAGGGCAAAACTGTAATTTCAATGGCATTTAATAGGTTCTTTCTACAGAATTCTTTCTGTCTTTCATCAATTCTCAACTTAAGGAACATTAAAGCTGTCACTTGGAGACCTATAAACATGACATGTGAACTGGATAAAACTTTCATCCAATTTCATCTAAGCAAATATATGAAAAGATTATTTGACATCACTGTGCTGAGCGAAATCCTTCACCCCTTCCGAAGTTTTATGCCTGAGGAGCAACAAATGCTAAATAGCAGCTAATGGCTCATTCTCCCTTACCAAAAAAAGCTAAAGTTCAAGCTTAGAAAATATGAAGATGCAAGAACATAACAATCTCAATTATCATGTTTGGAAAAACCGAGCATTATAATGACAAACACCCATCCTAAAAAGAATAAATGCTTCTTCTGTATTAATAAAATTAATTTATGAAAGAGGTGTAAAAACAAATCCCAGTGAAGACAATCCTAGCTAAAATACTGAAATAAAACCTACGTAGAAGCCAGCATTTTATTGGCATTTTAAACCTAATGATAAAAATCATTTTAAAAAAAAACAGCTACAATAATAATAAATTTCATTACAAAATGAAATATATAATTTGGGTGGGCATGGCATAACATATTTAAAGCTAAAGAACTACAGTATATGCAACATTAAGTCAATGAAAGATACACACCATAATCCTGAAAGGACCTTGTTAGATGCATACAGTACTGTATATGAACCAGTTTCACTGGTCAAAGATTTTTATACCACACTGATGAAACAGCTGTTCGTGACTGCTGTCTTTGGCTTTATACTGTATAAGTGAAGTTTAATTAATAATCTGTTAAGGTTGTTCTGCTGTCTACTGTTGTGTTGAGAAACACTGAGGCCTAATTAATATTCCCACCCTGATAATTAATCTACAATGTATGTGTTTTGAAACCCATGGTCATGTCACTGCTCTAAGTAATTGTCACTTGAAAAAATGAAAAATTAAAAAACATTCAGCTCTTGATCTAGTGAAAACCACAGACATATCAACAAAGTGCATCCATAAAATGAATAAACTCGGTGTTTGGTTAAAGAAAAACAGATTAGACACATTAGAGTTCTAAAAGGAATAATGTATTCAGCTGCATACATTATTCCTGCATGTTGTTATTGAGTGCTGTTTCACCCTTAAAACTCAATCATCACGATCATGAACTAAAATATAAGTTATTATTACTTCAAGTTATTTGAAGACATGAGAATGCTTTTAATTCCTGAAACAAGAATAACATTAACAAAATGATAAACAAAATATACTTTGGTTACTTAACTATTTGACCAAAATTATTAGAACTTCAGAGAGTCTTCAGACGAGAGATCTTTTGGTCCATTGAGCACATCTGATTCTGTTTCTCCATTGTTGCATATCCAATACTGTACAGGCTACAGTACATATTCCCAAAGTATGAAATCCCCTTGGTAAAGAAGGTAAAGAAGTCAATCCGTCTTAACCTGCAAGTTTTTAGGTGGTGGAGACTACTTAGCGAAAATATATTAACTCCAAACCCAGGACCCTTTATTATCCAACAGAATTACATTTACATCTATTGTATTTAAAAAGCAGGGCATTTCACATCAATGAGTCATGGCATTGCTTTGTGCAAGAATACGACAGCATGTGTTCCATCTATGATGTGAAACTGCAAAAAAGTTACAAGACCAGAGCTCAAACCACAATCCATTCACTGGTACATAACCCGAATATCATGCATGATCTCCTATAAATGAATGAGGGGGTGGTAAGTCATTGTCCCCAAATGCTACTTTACTAAGCCCTTTTAAAAGAACTGTCTGTCAACCTAAATGCAGTAACAAGAATATTCATTTTGTATCCCTGTTCATTAGTCATTGATTTCTGTGCATTTACTTTTCTTCTGTGTTGCTGATTTTAAAAAGATGTACTTTGTCATAATCTATTTTTAATATGATATACAGAAGTATTTTTGATATGATATACATACTGTATTTGAGCAATTTTTACACTTCCCATACTGTACATGTTCAGAAGAGACATTGTTTACAGAATTAGCATTTTTGACAGTTAACAAGACTGCAAATAATTATATAATTAATAATAATTCCTTACACTTATATACTCTAACGCTTTTATGGACACTCCTCTCAAAGTGCTTTACAGATAATCGGGACTACACTCAACCGCCACCAATGTGCAGCATCCACCTGGATGATGCGGCGGCAGCCATAGTGAGCCAGAACGCTCACCACATACTGTACTGTATCAACTATCAGTGAGGAGGCGAACAGAGTGATGAAACCAATTCATAGACCGGGATTATTAGGAAGCCAATTGATAAAGAACAATGAGAACTTTGGCAAGGATGAAGGATAACACCGCTACTCTTTCCGAGAAATGCCCTGGGAAGACCACAGAGAATCAGGTCATCTGTGTTATGTCCCTGTCTCTATACTGGGGCACAGATTGTGGGGTGAGTGCCCTATAATGGCCCTACTAACATCTCTTCCTGCAGCAACATTAGCTTTCCCAGGAGGTCTCCCATCCAGGTGCAGACCAGGCTCACACCTACTCACACCTACTTATATTAAGTGGGTTGTTAGTTGTGAGCTGCAGGGTGATAGAGCTGTGTTATGCTGATTTCAGAGGGTATACTGTATGTGAGTGTGACGAAGACCGGGAAGTCGTAAAGTGGTTATCAGGAATCGTACTCAAAGGAATAACATGGTGTCCAAAAACCAGGAAAGCACTCAATTCATCAAGACCACAGTCAAAACCCAAAAGGCAAGTACAAGTAGGCAGTGCAGAAGTCCAAAAAAACAGGAGACAGACTGAATCACAAAAGAAGGCTCTGAAGTGTATACCAAGAGGTACAACCCAATACTGAGCAAAGGTGGATGCAGATGGCTGGGCTTAAATAGAGAGGGAGGGAGGTGTGGTCATGGGTTAAAGGGACCTGGTTAACCCACGCCATACCAGAATAGGTGAAGCAAGGCATAAGGGTGTGTGCGGTTGGATGTCAGTACCATAACAAGTTGCTGGCAAATGTGAATAGAAAATTAGTGTTCTAGTTTATACTCTCTTTTATTTTCGCAACCGGGTCTATTCAAGAGGCTTAGAACAGTTGCTATTGGTGTCCATATCAATACCATTTGGTTTTCTTGCTGTTCATGTTCTTCAGGTTGGCATGTTATGTATAAATCAATGCAATTTCTTTCTGGCATTGTGTTATTGTAAAATATGGTATTACATTTTTATTAATCTTTTAATCAGTTTTAATGTTGCCATCTTTTCTGACTTTGCTTACTTTTGGTTGGTTATAGTGATGATAGTTTTCACTGACAGAAGATTTCTCCTAACAGGCTTCTTTTGACCTTTGCTCTGTTTATTTTTTTTTTTATTTAAGGTGATATCTTGAAACCTGGCAGGCTGTTACTTGACAGAATTTAAAATGGGAAAAAAATTAAGGCTTGCAAAACTTCCCAGCAAGTGGAATTTCAGTGAGAGCAGCTCCTCCAATCATATAGTAGCTAACACTACACAGTGGGACTAACAGCAGAAATAGGAAGGCGGTAGCAAATTCACATCCCATTCAGAGGATTGTGTGCCTGTTCCACATCCTTTCTGTATTAGTAATATATTTTTAGTTTTTTTATGTATAAAATAAATACTTGTACATCTCAAAACATCCTAAAACAGAAAAATACATGATTATCATTCATTATTCATATAATGAAATGGAAGAATATACATATAATTTCTCACAAATTGGTAGCTTCTATGGATGCATTTTGTTTGGAATGAAAGACAAAACATAACAATTTTGTATACAGGATAACTGCCAGATTAACATAACCTTTGCTGTTAGGTGTATTTAGTATTGCATTTTAGTTCACTTCTCATCTATTAAAGGCCTTTCCTTCATATGTAAATGCAAATCACATTCCAAATGACAATGGGATGGAAAACATGTGGCCACCTGCTACTCATGCGCAGGCAAAAATAGCAAAAATAGCAACTGAGAGAAAATTAATTCAGGAAAGCGGCCTATTTACAGCACAACAGTGTATTGGAATTCTAAAATATATTTTTTTGTGTTAGTGTTAACTTGTTGATATAGTTTCTGTTGTGAAAGTGGGTCATTTCCTTTTTTATCTCTCTCACACATTGCCTTTTTAAACACCTTTTATTACATGAAAATGGGTTAAATAAAGATAAATAATAATTCAAAGTTTGCAAGAGTAAATGCTTAGTGTATCTGGCACTAGATGGCTTACTATTAATTTTTTCTATAATTACTTTTTTCAGATTAAGGGTCTTGCATTCAAGGGAAAAGTGTTCTATTCACAAGCGATTGGATGAGAGTCTTCTTTGCCCTTGGCAACTGAAGATGATGTTACTATGGAAACGACTTTTCCTGCTATCAATCATTGGCTGCCTTGCAGGTAAAATGTCTTACTACTTCTTTTTATTTAAAAATGATTCCTTTGCAATATTATTTTATTTTAAGAGTATAATGCAATTTCCAAATGACCAGCACAAGGAAGTCATTATTTTCAAAAACATACAATGCACACTTATTCTGATGTTTAATTGTACAGGTTTAAATTAATTTCTTATTTCTTGCATTTTGTTTTACTATGTTGGATATGTTTTGCAAGTTTGAAACCGGATAGTTGTTTAGTTCAATATGGATGACTGATCCATAATCCAATCACATTAGCTGAAAGAATCTTATTGAAGTTAAATAGAACAGTTTCACAAGTGACAATGATTTGGCCAGTCACTGATAGGACTGAATTTATAAATGCCAGTTGTTTAACTGAAATTGAGATCCTTTGTTAATGTTATATGCATTAATTTCCTTCTACACATTTTTCAGAAATATGTAATGCATTGTACAGTAATTACTGTATGATTATGTTAAAATCATAACTGAGAAGAACAAACAAAGTGCCCTTGTCATTAGTGCTTATTTTAGCCATTAACTGAGACTTTATGGAGTTTGATTACCCTTCTGGGCCAGCGTAAAATTTCACAATATTTCTAAAACAGAGAAAACTGAAATGTTCATTTTATTCCATTAACCATGACCTTTTAAAGTGTTATGGTATTTTAAAGGTCCAACATGATATGTAAAGATTTAATTTTATGTGTATTATTCCTTTCGCCATGGATCACTATTTCAGACAATTACATTTTTTCATACTGTCCCATAGTTAAACCATGCTATTTTAGCAGAAGATCTTAAAGTAAAAATTCATGCCAGATAAAGATAAAGGTAAAGAGCTACAAATTAAAAACAAAATTTCAATGTTAATATTGACAAATAATCTGATGAGTTTACTGATAAGTTTGAAACTAACCTTTGTTTTTAATTAACGTATATAAAAGTAAGTTATTTAGTTGTCAAACAGCTTATGTGATTCATTTCATTTCACAATCACATTTTTCAGATTATATGTTTACAAACGTGATCCCTTTCAATTAATTCCTCAATTACAACATCAAAATTGAGAAATGTTAGATCAATGATAGAAAGGCCTATCCATCCATATAAAATAGATAGGTTTTGAAATAACATTTAGTATGCAATTATGTCAAACAATTACATAGTACATTAACTCTAAGATACACATTTTTCAGATCACTTTTTACAAAACTGTCAAAATAAATCCCACGGAATCAATAAATCAATTATAATATTTAAAGTAGTGAATCTTTCAGACCTGCACACAGACAGAAAACTGAAATTTTCCACGAGGGTGTAGAAAATTGTTAAAAAAAAGATTTTAGCATTCAAGAGCAAACAGCTTCCAACTTATATGCTAAACATTTGTAGCTTAAAGATGAAGAGAATGAGTTAGTGGAAAAGGGAGTGCTGCAATCAAAGGCCTTTTGACCTAAGGATGTTATAAATCATGTAGCTGCTGAACACCATTCTTATTAGATCTAAAGGTATAATTTGACACTACTTCAAAGTACACTCAAGTGCTGCAGAAGGTATCTATCATTACCTATAAGCACAAAGGGCATAAAGTAATAATAAAAATAACTTTTGCTTTGCCTGAGAAAGAAAGCTGTAAAGACAGGAAAGTATTTTGTGCCCTTAAGTTGTATACAATATTTTTTTCCTGTAAATGAGGACTGGGGTGCCATTGTTAATAGCCATAGTCATTTCTTTGTTTTTTTTTTCTCTCGGTCAATTTCTAAACATATAATCAATGTCAACAGCAGCATTAATTCAGATGAAGATTGAAGGTAGATAAAAGTTATAATACATAACTTATTGATATGGTCGAAGCTGTAACTAATGAAAGGCTTCTACAGTACATATGCAATTGAGCTGTTCTAAGACACTGAATATTTAACATTTCTCTACTATAACATTGTCTGAGAAATATACTGAAATCTTTCTCTTTTTTGTCTCTCTCTCGTCACAGTTTTCTGAGAATGATATACTATCTGTAACGAATGACATTCACTCCAGTCAATTATTCGACTTTGATTTAAAGGGAAATTATTAGTTTGGATTTAGAACAATGGGTCTGACAAATAAATGCAGATGTGTAAGTGCGGTTTTGTCAAACATATTGTCATACCTTAAATATTTTCCACTGGGTTTTGCCTTTTTAAGTGCATTTCTTACTGATGTTGTCTTAGGAACGTTATGCTCTCTTAGGGGACATAACTGTTCTGTTTCACCTTGAGAAAGTCTGTGGTCACAACGTGAAGCAATTTAGTGTTTTTAATCAAAGAACTTGTGAGGAAAAAAAATAAACTACTCATTTGTCTTATCGTAGGTGAGATATAACAGCAACTTATTTCTAATGAAGAATAGTGACAACACTGAGCATCAAAACATAAATGGTAATAATTAATGTGCTCAAACAGAAGCAGGTCATGCATAATAGGTGTAAGAATTAATTGAAGTTTTCTACTTGGTGTTTGGAACTGAAGAGAGCATAGGGTACATTCAGTGTTTATCTTACTGGAATTCCCATTCCAGAGATGTTGGAATGAGAACAGAAATCTTACATCAAATAATGATCGAATAGAAAGCGTGAGTGATAGGTCTGGTGGAGGGTGTCCATGAGTTGTAACATGATGATGATTACCTGCCATTGTCAGGTAATGAGGCCAAAACTGATAAACTGTAGTCTAACAAAAGAAATACAATTTCCTTAAAACTTTCCTGCACTCTTGGAGGTATATTTTAAATCTAGATATTGGATACCCAGGCAACATAATGTAGAAAATACACCTAGTAATTTTAATGGGGAAATATTTTTTTTTCTCGGTGTGCAAAGTCGTACCTGTCAGCCCATTACTGCACAAAATCTTAGTATTCAGTGCTTGTATTTTATGCAAACAATGACCTTCTACGACTCAAGTATACAAATGCTTAACGCTTTTTAACAATAATAATTAATTTTTCCCTTTGCTTTAGAGGAAAGGGAATTTATGCTGCATTCTTTCATATACTTTGCAAAGAATGAACCTTTTAACCTATTGAATTATTTTGTTTTTATTTGCTGTAATTTAAAATCCTAATGGATTTGCAGTGCATGTTGTCCTATGATTTTGTACTGAATGGACATACTATAATGAAATGTACAGTATAGCATGAAAATGCAGATGATTTTTTAAATTAAAATTAGGTCTGCGTGATGTGTTTATATACAAAGAAAAAGTACCTGATAAATCAGAGTATACAGTGCACATGAAAACAAAGTTCTGTATTGAAAAAATATGGAATTTGTATTTTTTAATGACCTTTACTGTATCATAAGCTCATTCCAGATCAATAATATAATACATGTATGTTCTAGCAGGAATCTGTCTCTTTCACACATCAGAGCACATACTGTAATGGTGATGATGATGATGACGATGATGATCAGGTGCTGTTTTTAGAGTATATGCGCAAATTTTATGTTTATATAAAGCAAATTGCTTTTTGGAGTATACTAGCATTGACTTTCTGATGAAGAGAATAAAGCTCAGTTACTTCATAGTCCCAGTTATATTGACTGCATGACATTCTAATTGTCTCCTCCAGTGCTCCAGTTCTAGAGGGATATGAATACCTGGTCATTTACAGTACAGTCCACGTTCAAGGTGCTAACTGATTTTATTGAAACCAAACTCCTTGTGACCTTTAGTGCTTTGCACATTATTTTCTGCATACCCTCGGGTTTTTGAAGTGCTGAGTGATTTATCGGTCATTTATATATGCAGTATTTATATAAAAGGGGGTAATTGAGCAGGAAAGCACTTCATCTCCACTGTTTTGGGAAAGATGTGCTTAGAGTACATTCATGATGCATCATTATATGACCAGGCCTTAAAAGTAATTTGTATAATTATATTTTCCTCACATATAATTCACTTCACACACAATGTTTTAATGTAAAATGTAATCCCACTTGTGAAAAACAGGGACACAAGAAGCAAGGATATTAGGTGATGTCACAGTAATATTTCTCTGTGTTGTATAAGATTCAGTTGAAGGGTTCAGTCAGTATGAAAATAACTTGCATTGTGAAGTGAAGTTTCTACAAATTCGGAAACAGCTAACATTTGCCCAGAAAAATCAAAAGCAATTTCAACTGATTTATTTTTATTTTTTGACACCAAAATGTGATTTCTTTTTCTGCAAATACTATGCAACTTGTTAAATTTCCTTTTATCAAAACTTTTTTTCAAACATGAATTTACTTAATAATTTCAGCATTCTGCATTATACTGTAAGTATAATATCTGCATTAAAGACTCATAGCAGAAGCCGTATATATCATACAGTATACTGTATACAGTATACTGTGCAGTACATGACCACATGATACTCATAGTATATCTCATATACATTTATAAGTATATCTGTTTTTGTTTCTCTACTATTCTGTAATATCATATTATGAAAAGCTTACTTGGAAGAAGTTTGAAATACTGCAATGGAAGCCTGTGGGCTCTACAACAAAGCATTTCTTAAACTCTGTGTATATTGATATTGTGAAAATCACTTGACATTTTTCCTAGCAAAAACTGTATCATACGTCTTCATTTTTTAATTATCTGAAAGTATACAGTATACTGTTTATACATCTTATAATGCATACATTTTAATGAACTCTTCATCCAATCACTGTCTACCTATTCTGTTTCCTGTTGCATTGTTATTGGAACATATAAGAAAATATATGGATCTTGTTGAATCTAAATTAAGTTATTTTCAGTTTCATTGAAACATTGCATTGTGGTTTCTGTTCCTGCAAAAAAACACCTCCCTGGTGTCATGCTTGATTTCATTATCAGTTGTTCCAGATGTGATTCTGGTTAATGTTCTTAAGCGTCTACACAAAAGGAGATAGACATATTTCTCAAAGAAAAAAAAGAGTGGCTTGTCTCTAAAGCCAGATGGATGCCCTTTACTTCCAGGCAGGTAAACATGCTTTCAATGTTCATGCACTAATGAAGGACATAATGGACTATGTAAAAGGAGACCCACGGATATCATTTTATGCTGAAAAATGCTGGTTATTCATGTTAATTCCAATCCAACCAGTCTTTTAACATGCATATTTGTGTGCTAAAAAACATTATCTGTGTAATCCTGATATAAATTGCAGCTTAGCCAGAATTACCTGTCTCGATACGTAGTCTCTTTTAAGTTATTACATACAGTATGTTAAAAACATTGAGCGTTATCTGACACAGCACTGCATGCAAACAATTTTGTTTTGTATGTTTTTGTTCTGTACAGAAGACAGAGTATTCAATGGACCAAGCTGGGTGAATGAACCAAGCAACCTCATTCTCCCTATTGATTTACCAGAACAGGAGGCAACCTTGACCTGCGAGGCCAAGGGGAACCCTGCTCCACAATACAGGTATGTACCGATAACTTTCAATTTACTGCTTTATAGAAAGAAAAACAATTCTAGTGTATGTCACTTTAACTTTGAGTTCGTACAGTACATCAACTAAAATGTATTTCACTTTGTTTCAACTACGCTGGCAAATAGAGATTCTGGTCTTTGCCTGATAAGCCACGGTCAAGGAATTCTGTGACCTGAATTTGCAATCAGCTCACCTCTGATACCCAGTAACTTAAAATGTGTGAAAGCTTACAGTAGATCTTTGTTTGTAAACGATGCTGGTTTTAAATATGCATGATGACTTTTTCATGGCTGTGTATTTCTCCTTCAAGTGCTTTACAGCCCTTTTTTCTTCTGCCTAAGAGAGGAGAACCTGTTACTGTCTCCCTTTTTGAATAATAACGTTAAGAAGAATGTATCAATAGCACCTGTTGCATTTGCATCCACTGAAGTGCAGCACCCAGCTGGGTGAAGCATGGCAGTCATTCTGCACTGACAATCCCAACTACTCTGCAGATCAAAATCAGGAGAAATGAGTTAAGAGGACATTTAAAGAGACCTGACTGTAGAAGCCCAAAGTGGAATTCAGCCAGGACAGCAGTATTGAACAGTGCCTGTAATGAGCCGGCAGCCAGAAACTTGTTTCAACATCTAATCTAAAAGACTACACTTCCAACAGTGCTGCTTCCCTTCTCATCAAACTGGGGCATTGGTTTGGAAATTACAGAAGGAGGAGCACCACCTACTGGTCCACCTACACTACTTACAACAACCTGATTTTCCCTAAAGGTCGTCCAATCCAGTACTAACCTTGCTTGGCTTTTAAGACCTGCCTACAAGGTGTCATCTTTGTATTCATTAATAAGTGCCATAATATGCTGTTATGTTAAATGTAAGATTTATTCTTTCAATTTTTATATTGAGCTTACTTGTAAGAAAATTGCATCTAACCTGTGGAGCCTGTTTATATTACTCCCACTGAAGCACACAAGGTCCATAATGAAGTCAAGAGAAGACAAACTTATTATGGAGACCATAATGTGACAAATTTACATTAGGGATGCAGATTTTTTTTCACTTGCACAATAAAATGGACCCCCAGACACAGCCTGCCCAGAAATAAAGGGTAGGGAAAATTTTAAGAGATTGTGTAGCTTAGCTTGGTCAGCAGCGTGTAAATGCAAAGCAAGCATCTGAAAGAAGTAATAACCTTGTGAGTGACATTCTGTTAAACGCTTACATTTCCTGTAATGTGCCTGTTCTGAAAACATGCCCTTAAAGCAACAGCCAGAATGCTGTTTCTTTTTTGCTCGCTTTCTTAGCAGAGTGATTCAGAAATGAATGTTATGGTGTAGCATCATTTTTAAACAAAAATAGTAAAAACATGCTTTTGAATTTGACAAATTAAATGTAAATGTTAAAATCAGCTTAGGCAACAACTTAGGACTGCTCATAATAGTTTACTGCCCCTATCTAAACAACAATCATCATCACCATTAAGTGTAAATAATTGTGTAAATTTGTTACAATTTAGACAATTTAAAGCGCTGCAATAGATCTTTGAATGCATGTTTAGACAAAGAAAAAAAGGACATTTTAAGACACACTGTTGTAGAATATTGACATGTTTGTCATAAATGTTTCTTTTCTAAAGAAATGTGTGAATAGTCACAGATGTGGAATATTGAATTGTTATAAATTGTTAGTCCCTCATGTTTCATTATGTAACTTCCTTTCATATTTTTATTCTCAGATTTTTATTTATCCAAAAGATGTGTTTACACGTTTTTACTAAGGAGAGGTCAGATAATTCATGCTGTACATAGTTTACAAAATTGATTTCTTGCTATTCTTTTTTTTAATGAATCCTTTTTCAACAATTGCTTAGTCCAAAACTGAGATGTGGTAAGCTGAAGCCTAACAAAAGGATACAATGATGCAAGGTAGCATTTATTCACAGACAGGAAAAAAACATGTAAGGCACACATTCTTATAGATGCTAATTAACATAGCTTGGTTTGAAGCAGGGAAAGTAACCAGTGCACCTGACTGTAGGAAGAGCATGCAAACTCCACACATAATGTCTCTAAAGCCAGGCTTCTACCCCGAATCCAAGAGATGTGAAGCACCAATGTTATACGCCATACCATCGTGCCTTTTGTCCCTCGTGTTTGTCTTTTGCATCCCACCTCTCCACCTTTGCAGCAGCCCCTTGGTCACTCCTCACCCTGCATGGGGTCCTGGCCTCCTTGTCCTGTGGCCAGCAGGTTAGCCCTCAGCCAAGCAGCTTAAGGCAAATATTCACTGAAAACTCTATAATCCCTTCAGGACACTTTATTCTTGGGTATTGTTATTCCTAGTGAAATAATATTGTTTTGGTAACAAAAAGTATTTTTCTTAAGATGACTAAAGTGCAACCGCTTTTTTTTTACAAAACAAAAACATTGTGCTGATCAGAACAACCAGAGCCCTCATTTATTTGTACTCTTTCCCAAGTGAAAAAGGGCTACAACAATTTCTCTCCATTGGTAATACAAATGCAAAGCATCAGAGCCACAAAATAAATTGCCTTGTTATAGCGCCAGGGTTCATAGAAACCAACAGAGGCAAATTCAAATTGCTTTCCACTCTCTCCCAGCAGTGGATGTAGAGAAGGTATTACACTCTTCCCAAAACATTGACTTTTTATTAATGTGCTAACACAAATCGAGATTCTGATTTTTATTTGAGAAACAACTAAGCAAGCTTACTAGTATTACATATTGTATATACTGTATGCATTTTTAAAGAGAAACCTTGAGGACAACAGAGGAAGATTGCATTAGTAATACATTCTTCTCCTGTTGAGATGAATGCATTTTTATTTCCTGTATAAATGGCCAAAACATGTTTTAATTCTCCAACTTTTATGAGGAACTGAGTTGTGAGACATTTTACTAAGAAGACATTCTCAACAGATTTAGAAGGCAAATTAATAGATAGAAGTTTGTGATTCAATCAAACTTTGCTCTCCTTTTTTAGTTTAAAGTTATTTTCAGTGTGAATGTTGGAGGATAAGAACAGCTGAGAACAAGAAGGGGATGCATAGCACACTGAGGCATATTTGTTTCTTTAGAGCTGACTGGGTCCCTTAGTATTCAGTACTCAGGGGACATAAAAAAAAAACATTGAACCTAAATTGATTTTTGTAGGGGGATATCTCTGAAAGTCCATGACTAATGGATTGCCCTACCTCAAGGCAAACAAACTAGGATACCAGTGCAGGGAGTTGCTGGTTTCTAAAGTTCAGATACTGTAGTTAAGTGGTAGAAAGAAGCTTGAAGCAATGAACAGCTCTGTGCTGTGGATGATAAATGGAATGCATGAGTTATATGGGTGAGCTTTGAAGTAAGCAGTGTATCTATGGGCTCACATTTGCCATTATTCCAGACCCTGTGGACTAGGAATCCTACAATAACTTGACAGGTTTATCCGAACAACTAGAAAAGGGCAGGATTAGAGTTTAGTTAGGGATCACTCACTGGTAAGTAAATCCACATGTTGAAATTACCGCACTAGGACAGAAATCTTTAAAAAGGGAAAAACATAACTATGCCATTTCTTTAATATAGAGTTCAAAAACCTTAGACATCAATTCATATACAGCTACAACAGTCTGAACACCTATCCTAATTATACAAAGCAATCCTCTTGATTTACTTGTGCCTGTTTGTGCAAAGGGATGTTTGAGCTCTTAATTATATTCCCAGAAATCTACATTTAAAAGAAATTAGAACAGCTTTGTCTCTGCTGATGCCAATTAGCTGCTCTTGTTGTTCTGCATTCAATCAAAACTGCACAGAGTACAGTAGTTAGATACATCCTTAATTAACTTAAGTAAAGATATTGTGTTTGTCACTTTCAGCACATATGTATACTTTTAATTACTTTTGCAGAATTAAAATTGAGATGTTTTATGTGTGGTTAAATGAGAATATGTGTATATCAAGAGATACAGCATTTAGGAGAAACTAGATGATAAAAATCATATTGAAATAAACAGCTACAGTATATATACAGTATACATTGTATATTACTACTGTATATATTAAAGGAGGCAATTGTACTTGTCTCGCTATTTTTTAGATTAAAATTGCTCAATTGCAATTGAATACATAATAGGTATTGACAAATTGTTATTGTCAGCAGCTAAGTCAATTTTTAACATACTACTTTTAAATGTTACTAATGGCACAAAGAAGGTTTCATAGTCTCCAATTATAGCTCTTCATATTTGTACCTCGAGTACCCTATGATTGAACAATTCTTGCTTAATGTTAGTACATCTCTATGTAATTGGGTAGTATGCATAGTGATTGTATCTTTTGTTGCTCTTTGATGTTTCTTCTTGTTATTTTGTTTCTGGTATACAGTATTTACTGTGGTTTTCCTCTTCTGTGGTAAAGGAATCTTGGGGAAGTAGCCATTCTGCTGCTAAAGCTATTAGCACACAGAAAGCTAGATGGTCACTGGGGAACAGGGGAGTGGATAGGTGTAATAAAGGTGAAAGGCTTTCAGAGAAAAAAATGTGCAGCAGCAGTGCTGTCAGACTCATTTTGATTAAGGGACCTCATACAAAATTGATACAAACAGTAAGGTCAGCCTGAGTTCATTTTCACTAAACAGAATTCATTGTACTGCCCAGCATTCCTGCAACTGATAAGGCAATGCCTCAACCCTGCTTTTGTTGTTGTTTTTTGATAGGTATGAGATGTAGGCATAAATGTGTATTTTATGTATCACTACAATTTTAGCCATCCTGTGTTCCTGACACTGAAGATCGGTTTAACTGGGTTTTCTTTATATCTATGACACCAATGCTTAGAGTGGTGAAGTCATTTTACTTCTTACTATTTTATTACTGGTGTTAATTAGACCTGTTGAGATAGTGGTATTAGTTCTGAATTAAAACATACACTTGCTGCTTAAATTTACATTCAAAAGTGAAATAAAGTTTCATGATAGTTGCTTGTTCTCGGTGTGTGCTTGGGTTTCCTCCAGGTGCTCACGTTTCCTCCTGCAGTCCGATACATCTGGTGCAAATTTTCTGGGAAAATTGGCCCTGATGTGAGTGAATGTGTATTTCTCTTACAATGAACTGGCACGCTGTCCTGGGTGTCCCCCCTTCGCTCTGACCCCTGCACGACCCTGTATTAGATAAAGCAGGTGGAAAATGGATGGATGAAAGTTTCATTCAGTATAAATGAGCATGTGTAGTATTTATTGCTAATTAACCTGTGCATTATTTTTAATCATCTTAACTAGCAAACAAATAGTGAAATACATTAATCACTTAAATTAAAAAAATTGATTTACTGTATTTAAGTCTCTCATTAGGGTTGACTACAGGAATTTGAAACAAATACAGTATACTTGCTGCAGTACTGTATGCCAATATTTTTATAAGAGAAGTTCTAAAAATACATCCAGAAAATGTACAGAAAAAATAACCTTTGGTTATGTGATCACAAGTTTTGAATTGTTAACATGGAACAGCAATAACATGTACTTGATAGCCTTTGAAAATTTACATTCAGTTTGCAGATTCATAATTTTAGATTTTATTTTAGTTAGAGTTAATAGAGAGGATAAATGAAATATGAAAGCATTCTTCAGGGCTGGTGTCCAACCATTGTTGAGGTGCTGTCCAGTTAAAATTGGTGAAAATAATAAGATGCGCTAGGCACTCATCTACTTCAATAAGTGTTTTTATTAGAACGTGTCAACTTTTGTGATGTAGCACAAAATGTTGAAGGTAAAAGATGTTGAAGATAGGAAAAATATGGACAATATAGACATGCTACTGTGTTCCTAACTCATTATGAGACCCGATTTCTTATTTTTATTTGATGTGTATTTATTTTTCAAAGGAGGAAATAAAATGGTTTTGTGAATGGGGATGGGGATTTTTTTACGCTTCAACATAACACAATTTCAGAGCAATAAAAACACTGTTTGCAAAAATGTAATAATTTACATTTTTTTAGAACTAGTGCAATAGTAATAGGGAATCTTATGGGCAACATTAAATACCTAAAATATTTTAAGATGAAAAGGTTGTTGTATTTAGATGCCATCAACACAATAAAGTAGTAAGTTTAGTGAGTTAAATTAAGTTAAGTTTGTGGTTTCTTCATCATTCAGTAGGTTTCATTCATTTTTGCCATCGTCCATTTGCATTCCTGTGCTTTATAGTAAAATCAGCTTCAGTCGTTTAAAGAAAGCTTTAGTTTTATCTTGTAACTTCGGTCCAGCTGTGGAAAGAAGCTAGTGGAATGTTTCTGGAGTCATGGCTGATACGATGGCCACCAATAGCTGCAAAAGCTGAACACACTATAGGAATATCTGTAGTACCTACTGTATACTGTATGTAGACTAGCCAGGTCCTTTGCCTACTGAATCTGTTTTTCTTACTTTTAAATATATTTGAACATTCATTGACTAATGATAGGCTAAGTGGTTGCTGGACACTTTTGTTTTTCTGAAGTTTTGAATATACTGTATCAACATACTTATTCCTTTAAAACATTTAATCACTTTGCTTCTACATTTATCTATCCAAAAGCATATTATTTCAGTTTACAGTTTACATATTATTTAATAACAATGTAATTAAATGTTTCAATACTTCCAACAAGTGACTAATAACTATTTATTTATAGCAAGTAGTGTTAGATTTGCAAGGGGAATTGGGCAATAAAAAAATAACAATTTGGACTGTGTACATAAAACATAAAAGTAGAAGCATGACAATGAAAATATTTAAATTGAACCATTTGCACAGGTCTGTACCTCTTGCAGGCTTGTTATATACAAAAAGGAAATACAGAAACAACAGACACAAATATGTTTACAAGTTTATTTCATTAAAATTTCCAGTTATGACACATTCTATTATCTCAAGCCTTCTACTTTTATGTATTAATTATAGAAGAAACTTATGAAAATACTTTTATCTTTCAACATGTTCTTGAAAATAAAATCTACCAGGTTTTAAGAATTGAATATGAAAATAATGTGAATAAAACATTTTGAGAATGTTTGTCTGGACTATGAGAAAGGTATTTTATTATTTAACAATCAAACTACATTCCTAATAAAGATGACTGTTTCTAGGACTTTAGATGAGAACTGTTAGGGAAATATTTTTATATTACTGTATGTACAGTATATACAGTAAATCTTAGCTGTTCCTTTTTGGAGATTTTAAAGCTGAAAAGGGATTCTACAAAATATATATAAGCACGTTTTTCAAAAGGTTAGATGATAGCACATGACATATTAATGATATCTGAAACGAATTAAGTTGATTTGGTAAATAATAGAATTTTGTCCCAGAATTAAATAAAAAACAGAAAATGTTCAAATACAAAACTCTCTGCACAAATACCAAGCCATTTAACAAACAAGTGAACAGACAGACCCACTCAAAAATGATCACATTCATACTTGATGAGATGACTTGAGCGTCAAAGTCTGCATAATTACAGAGTGAACAAATGTTCAAGATTGGCAACATATTCAGAAAATCTGTAAGCCATAATGGTTATGAAGGAGCATAACAATCTCCCCCCTCAAGTCATTTGTTCCTCATTTGTTTTCTGGGTACTTTTCGTAAAGCAGGACATACTGTATATAATAGATAATGTTGGCAAGGTTGTAAGAATGTTTAAGGCTTTCATTTTTGTATTGTACATTCATTTGATAACCTTGGTGTGTAAGAAGAAGGATCTATTTTATTTTAAGTAAGCCCCTACCGTTCTGTCTTTACTCCTGAAAAAGTCATCCAACATTATTTTTTATAACACAAATGATAAATATATTATAAGCAGAACATATGTTAGGTCATGTGTTAATGATTGCTTTGTGTCTTACAGATGGTCACTAAATGGAACACTGATTGATCTCGGCATTGACAACCGACATCGCTTGTCTGAAGGCAGCCTAATAATTAAAAAACTGGACAAAAACCAAGATACAGGAATATACCAGTGTATTGCAACAAATCCATCGGGAACCATTGTTAGCAGGGAAGCAAGCCTACAGTTTGCATGTAAGTTTTCAGAGGGCTACGGTATTAAAGCAGTATTGGGAAAATGTGAAATATTTGGTATTTTAGTAGATGGGTTTGTACAAATATATGTCTGAATCTAGTTTAGATGTGTTAAAGGGGTACTGCTGTCCCAATTTTGCAGACTGGTAATTACTGGTTATTATATTAAATTAATTGATGGTATAAAAAAGATTGACAAATTTCTAATTAAGCACAAAATTGTGAACTTTGTGTAAGTACTATAAGTTGCCATGTTGTCGCAAACCTCTGGTCTAGCCACAGGCGACAGTAAGAGTTCCCACGAATGCTGTCCTTCCTGCTCACTAGTCAATGTAATACAGTAACTAAATTAATGTGAAGTACGGGCGAAAAAGTACAGGTTGTGCAGCAGATATTTCACATCAGAAAATCTGCTTACAGAGTTAACAAGCAAGTTTCATTTATCGGCAAAACTGTCTCGAAGTCAAGGGCAATATTTTAACTGAATTGATTAAAAGAGATGTATTCACAAACCTGCTTGCTTAGAATGTAACTGGGCCACAAAACTGGAAGTTTTGTTGCCCTTTTTGTGAATTGTAAAATATGGCACTTGGTAATACCTGGAAATTTTGTGTATTTTATTATGTACATTGAAGGTTTTACAAGTTAGTGCGCACATTTTATTTTTATTGTGGTTTGAAATGCACTCATCAATGCTGATTCTTTCTAACCCCCAAATATAAAAATAGGGGGACAGTTCCCCTTTAACGTCAAAATGTCAAAATGGCAATATAGCCAAGAAAACCGTTAACTGCATCTGATGTCTTAGAATGGATTGTACTGTATTTTGCCAATATGTTTTTAACTTGTCATTTTCATGTTGATTCATATTGTGTAGAGTCCCATTGAGTGAATATACCACTTATGGAATAATTAGTTTTGCAGAACATGTACTATAGAAATACAAAGACGAAGCTGATTGTCCAGGGCCACTACAGCTCAAGTTATAGTCAAATAGCTGAGCTCTACTTGCAAGTTTCATAATGATGACAGACTGCAAGTTTGAGGAGATCACAAACTGGGGAGTTTGATTGCATTGAATTGATGGGAATACGATGTAATTGAATTAGAAGATCTCACCTTGTCAAATAGAGGTTAATAAATTCTCAGAACATTTTGAACAGTGTTCAAAAGTGCATTTGAACCAAACTTTATGAGAAAAAAATCTTAAGTTTCAGAAAACGAAAAACATATTATTTGGTATGATTTAGCTCAGCACAACTCTTGGTCTGGCAATTACTTTGGTTAGACGATTTCTCTCAATCTGATCTCAGTAGCATGGCAACATTCATCGATGATGATCATTGTGGCATACACGGGATCAAATTTTCTGCAGCACCAAGTATTTTCTGTTCTCTTTATTCCAAGTCCATATTTGCCCTTTTATTTGTTTAGTTTTGGGATTATCTTGAGCAACTTTCACATTCACATGTTTTGAATATTTTTATATAGCCTTTCTATGTCTGAATTAGTGGTTTTAGATATTCAGTTTTAAATATTGACACAATAAGGAAATGTTAGATTTAAAATATTTCAGGACTCCTATTGCAGAAAGATATCCAAAACAAGAATTATTCTTCAACTTGGATCACATCTTCCCCCTTCTCTCAATGACAAATTATTTTCCTTCTAATTAATCTCCCTTCGTTTGTTCAACTTTCCGCACCTCTCCTGATCTCCCTTAGTGTGGACACAGATGCTCTCCTGTTATGTGTTCATCTCCCACTCCCCTTCACTCATTCTCATTTTCTCTGTCTTTTGTTTTCACACACCTTCACACACCTTCTTTGCCATTTCCCTTTCTCATACCTGAAGAAGGCTCTACAGCCAGTTTCTTTTCTTTACCTTTCAGCACGGAATGAACCTCTATCCGTTCCTTTGCAGCCAATGCAGCTCTCTTTTCAAAGCCTCTTTTATGTTTAAAAATGTGAAGCTTTCCAAATTGTTATGTTTTATACAATAGTTTTTACTTTCTGATGTACATATGCAGTGTCTCATATTTTAATCTAAATCATATCTAAGGAACAGGTATTGAAATGCCTTTATTTCTTTTAAAAAATATTCAAAATTAGCTTAAAACAGTTATTTTTTGCTAAAACATTATTTTATGTTATTGGGGCACCCTAAATATGTAGTGAAGTGCTCACATTTTTTCTAGTTTGTAGTTATCTTTTACTTTTTTCATATTTCTTGGATATTTGCAATAGACTAGGATATCAATTACAAATTAGACTTCATATATGTTGTGTATTGATAATAGTTATCCTAATATATTAAAATTAAACAGAGAAAAAAGTACAGTACCTCAAAAGAAAACAGTAGCACCCATACTTTTAATGAACTGAAATTGTCTATGCTGCACTCAACTAATTTAGCCTTTCAGATGGGTAGCTGCATCAGCATGTGTAGGCTGCAAAGGAACAAGTAATATGTTTATTCCATGATAAAAAGAGAAGAAAGAAAACAATGTTTCAGCTGTGGAGCATTCTTTGGGTGTGAGAAAGACAGGACAGACAGCAAAGATTAAATAGCATAGGAGAATGAAAGCTGGGAGAGTGGAGGAGGAGGGAGCAGGGGAGAGGCAGAGAGGCCACTCAGGTGGCGCGAAGTGAAGAGAGGTGTGAAGTCGAAACCTGCATGTGAATATAGAAGATTACACAGACAGTCTGTCATTATGAGAAGGGAGGAGGTGTGACCCAAGTTTCAGGATAATTTTTGTTTCTGGTGTCTTCCTGTTACTGGAGTTAAGAAACCCTTCTTTGAGAATGCAGAAGGAGAGTTCAGTGTGATCATGGCTGTCTGAGGTGAAATGAGAAACTATGGGCTCCAGACAGACTTGTTTTTGTGTAATCTTCTCTATTCTCCCCTGCTCCCGCCTCCTCCACTCTCCCAGCTGTTGTTCTCCTATCCTATGCTATTTAATCTTTGCTGTCTGCCCTGTCTTTCTCACACCCGAAGGAGGCTCCACAGCCGAAACGTTGTGTTTTCTTTCTTATCTTTTCAGCATGGAATAAACCTGTTAATTGTTCCTTTAGCCTTTATTCATGTCTTTGTTTTTCATCCACAAATACAGCACAGTTATTTTAAGTACATGAACATTAAAAAGGGTGGAAACATCCATTTTTGTCAGTTCAGATAAGCTCATGGGTGTTAAATTATGTCTCAGCTGAAACAGTATAACCCCAGAAAAATCTATGCTTCATTGCAGGTGTTGTTATGAACATAAAACATTTTTTTACTGTGATATTTGTGACAGAACTGATCTTTTGCTGTGCCCTGCTGTGCGTATGGAGTAGATAGAGACAATGTAGATGTCTTTTTCACTCCAATTAACACTGTGCATTGGAAGAAAGGCAACCATATATTTCTTTTATGTTTCAGTCTGTCACATAAAAAATTACTAAATTTTCTAAACTGTTCTGGCATTTCGTTTCTTTGTGATGATTCTTGCATTGTTTATAATTTCTCTTACTTTTCACTCTAATAGCCTTTTAGATGAACTGCTGGCGATTCTTGTGTAAATGAGAATTTGTTAAAGAATGAAATTTGCCATTACTTTCTCTTCCTCCGTGATTGTTAGGGGCATAATTGTCAGATTAAAACTCATAGTTTACTATCTATGATCCCTAATATAGTTTCACTGCATGGGATTTTGCCAGGAGCATAAGGGACTAATTCATTAATCTTCTCCTGCATGGCAGCATTAATCCTGTTTTTAAAAATGGTCATAATTTGTCTTAGGCACTGAGTTATCTTCTTTTGTTAATATTTTGTACTTGACTTTCTGGATCATTTGAGAGGAGGCAGTTTTTGTTGGTTGTATAGCATAACCTATACAGCTGTATATCAGTAATGTATGAAAAGACAAAACTGTTTCTCAAATTACTAATAGCAATCACCTTTCCATCTTTTGTTATAAGTAATTGGCTAAATCATTGTTGTGAAAATTACAAGGAAAATACAGCTTTGAAGTAGACTACATATACTGTATATAATATACTGTATTATATAACCATGTGCAACTACTGTGTAAGTATACATGGAAGAAATGTTCTTGCTGATGCATTATTTTGGATTTTGATGAGGCTTCAATCCTGTCTCAGATGTTTTGTTTCATTTGAAACCACGAATACACATAGATGGAATATGTTTAATCTCTGTTTTAAGGATTCATAAGAAACATGAAATTAAATGCAATACATTGTGTAAGGCTTGCAAGGTATCCTTCATAGTGATATGAACATACCTATAGTTGATTTTTCTTTTCACACCTGAAATGTGTTAACTAATGTTTCAAGTTAAAAGCATGCAATACAATATGCATGAGTTACTGTATATTTTTCGGCACTTAGTGCACACACAATTTGTTGTGGATGCCTTTGTTTATGTCTTTGCATGTGGTCTGACAAGGATTGTTCTTCCGAAACTTTTTAAAGCTTTAGGAATACCTTGCAAGAGTGATGCTGAGTCACCTGTCACCTACGTTTCGCAAAACAAATGATATCTCTACTTACTTACAGATTTCTTGTACAAATACTCTGTGTCTGCATTGGTAACTTCCTAGGGAATCAATGTTCAGTGACTTACTTGCAGTCTTTGCAGTCTTAGCCATGGCCAATTCCAAATGGAACAGAAAGAGTTTTAAAAGCTTAGGACTTTAAGAATGAGCATTTTAGGTAATAGAAAAATATTTCAATGAGGTAAAAGACTGAGAAGTGTTAAGCCTTGCAAGTTAAAGCATTAAAGATTTGCCAAAGTCAATTTTGAACAGAAAACACATGAAAAGGGGAAAAACAAAAATGGTATTCCTGATTGTATACTATATAAGTATACAGTAAATATTGCATACAATGTTAGGGAGTAAAAATAGGATTACTGCAGTTATTGTAGTGTGATTACAGTACAATTTTAAACAACTTGTAAGTAAAACTATTGATTTAATTAATTGATTTAATGAATACATATTTTGAAAATGTTATATTTCTGCTACTGTTTAACTATATTATCAAATAGTTTGAGATGTCTTCACATAAAAGGAAATGTACAAAAAATTTAATAAATAAATAATGTTTTAATGTAACCCACAGCTTCACTGGAATAAATATGCTTATAGATTTAACACACTCTGGTTCTCACTTTGAGAATTGTATCTAGCTGTCATGAGTTAAATCATTTAACTCATAATAATTATAATTGAACCACATCATTTGTAATTTATTCAAAAATTCAAGATTTATTTAAAAAATCTGGAAGCAACATCAGGGACTGAATGGTAGGTGAATGTAAATCCGAGAATAAATTGTTTTAACCACAGTCAAAATTAATTAATGTTTTACTTTTTAATGAATTGTGTTCCATTCCATGCATTAAAATGTTTGTTTCATTTTTAATTCTTCTGTGCAGTCATCGATAATTTCAAAACTCAGTCAAGAAGTACAGTGTCTGTTCGAGAAGGACAAGGAGTTGTGCTGCTGTGTGGACCTCCAATGCATTCTGGCGGTAAAACTGCTTTTTCTTATCTTTGAATTAAATAAGAGGAAAGTGGATGAAATCTGGAAATAGTTATCTTAGTGACCAAGCAGTGCTGAAACTGCACCAGAGAAATAGAAAATATGTTGTTAAAACATTGGTATCAATGAACAGGCACTCTTATGGTGCTTTCTTCTGTCCTAAGAATGCCAGACAATACAGAAGACATAAACGAGAAACTTAAAAAAAGCTACTTAATCACCAGAATTGTGCAAGCAAGGATGGCTGTATTTCAACATTTTATTATACACTTCAGTTGAAGTGATTCAGTGGAAATAATTCTAAAAAAAATATTTAATGCCATGGTTGATTCTGAAAGAATCAAGCAACGGTTGTCTGTTTTGCAATGTAGCTGGAATTGTGTCAAATACCCAATAATTGTGCTTGATTTTGATTTATACCAAAATCAGTATCCAAGCAAATAAAATGTCTTTTCTTAAATGGGAATCCTGACCTAAATGGAAGGAAATATAAATTGAGGAGATAGTGTGTTCAGCTTAGATTGGATAATAAATTGAAAATGTATCCTGAGCTAATTTATTACAGGCAAATGGGGACCTACTTAATTAGTTCAGCATATGGTTTTTAAAATAAAGGACTTGATGAATACTTCAAAAATTGTTGTGCATTTTTCTGTCTTCTGTAAAGAAGAATTTTAGAATGTTTGCTAGTGCTGTATTACATTTTGCTTTAGTGTATTAAGCAGGTGATCATTGTCATGTTATACATATCTAATTTTAAGTGTATGCAAACAGTTGTTCAACAGTTGATTGCTATGATGTCTACAGTACAAATTCCTACTTGTGCATCAATATCAAGACATCCGGTCATTGTGAACTGTACTAACTATACTAAGTGTATACTAAAAGGAATTAAAAACATACTGCTATTGGGTCAGATATACATTTGTTTCATTTTTAATATCTGGATATTAAAATTAATATCTAGGTATCTTGGTTGCATTTTTAATGTCTTAGTACTGTATATATTACCCTCATTCTGTCAAAAATTTTTGTTTTTAATTTGGTTAAAGAACTTCTTTAATTTTATGGCCTTGGGATATTATGCATCTTGAAGTGTGATATGCAACCTATGAGTTATAATAAAGATCACTTATATAATACAATAGTACTTTTGTATTATATTTTAGTTGTTTGACTTTTTTTTCAGTAGAATAGCTCAATCAAAATATAGTTTCAGGGTTCTTCTATATAATCTCAATTAAAAAGTGTTAGTGCTGTTTACCTCATACAGTATATGGACCTTCAAATGCAAAACACATCCAATAATAAAATGAGAATGCTATAAGGCATTATGATGACATTTACTGCATTGTTTCTCAGATATCTAAAAGTCATAGAATGTGAAAAGTTATCGCAAAGCAGCTCCTTTACATTACAGTAATGTGCTACTAATTACACAAAATAATTGTAATAATAATTTATTAATTAATAATTAATAAGAAAATAGTGCTTGGTATAACATTAGCTGGAGGTAGCTCTGAAGTTATACATGGTAGAATCAGTATTCTTTGTTAAGTATTAAGTCGATCTAAAAAAATATTGCATTGTTTGAATAAATTCATGTCCCTTCATTGTTTAAATCTGATGCTGATCAAGGATAAGATATGTCTTTATCATGCTGTATTCTCACATGGACACGCAATGCGACAGCCGCCTACTGATAAACTGAAACTGAAACAGTTTGCTAGCTTTTTGAGTCAGTATTTTTCTCCGGATTCATCAGACGATTCCACCCTCTTGTACTTGGGAATTGTTGAAGCATGAAAGCACTTCATGCAGTAGATTTGAAGTTCTTCAGATTGTTTCACCATTATAGACATACGAGCATCCCTGGAGTTTTTTATGTTTGTTTGAATGGTGATGGATTCCTTTTTCTCAAATGTGAGGACTGTAAGTCATTCAAAAAAAAATTCAAATGGCATTTGATCTACAATTAATAGAAATGTTCTTCTTTCCACTAAAATATTTTTTTGTTTGTTCACAGACATTCTTCTGTAGCTAAAATAGAATGGGCTATGTGTTACATATTTCTAGGAAAGACTCCTTTGCTAGAAGAAATCATTTTAAAAATGAATTACTGTTCTTTTAACAGTATCCAATTGTTGAAGCAAATTTTAAACAGCTTGTCAGTCATCAAACATAATTGTTTAGTTAATAATGGGCATTTTACACATAAAACAACATGAATCACAAATTATACAAATTGTTAGCACCCACATGTTGATAATAATACATAATATCTTTACAGTTCAAGAGCTGTAATTTAGTTAAAGTATAGCCTTCTTTTTTTATTCTGTACACCTCACTTGTAAAAACTAGATAGCTTTGCCTATACAGTAAATGAAAAAAAAAGTTTTGACACAGAATGCAATGAACAACTGTTGTGTCTGTGAAATTTGCGATGATGGACAATATGACAGAGACATTGTTGATATCTCTGTAAACCAATTATAAAGAATCCTGTGTAAATAGTAGTTGTACTGTATAAAATACATTCAAGCAAAGACTGTACAGTGATTATCAAAGGTACTCACCCCTTCCAATGATGACTCATTTTGCTGAATTACAAATGATACATACACATTTTATTAAAGTGAAATTAAAAAAAGTCTTAAAAAGCATATTTGAAAACAAAAAGTAAAATTAATAATGTTAAACATTATAATAGTGTCATTTTGTAATGCACTGTGTGTTAATATGTTGTGTCCGTCTGTTAATTGCCAAGTGTTTTTCCAAGCAACTGATGAAATACATAAATGCAGAGTATTTTATTTTGTTTAAAATATTTAGACATTCAGATAGAATAGCCACTAACCATGCATCTTCATAGCTTTGTATTTGGTTCCTGACTGATTAATGTTCTGTGTGGAGTGCCAATGTGCTTGTGTTCCCTGTGACGGACTGTCGTCCTGATTAGGATGTAGTCTTGTCTTGTTTCCAGGAAATTGACTGGCAGCTACAACATTTACCAAGAATAAGCAGATTCAGATTATAGATATATTAATATATGGATACCTAAGCCAGGTTCTTTGCATTTTGTTATTTCAATTTATTGTAGATAGTTGAAGGATTTTTGTGATCCGTTTAATAGCAATTGAATATTTTATGCATGCAAAGGTTAAAATAGTTTAGAACAGGAATGCAGTGCAGTTCATTTTAAGTCTAAAATTGTTCTTATTCTGGTTTAATGTGATCTTCATTTTGGTCATTTTTAAATGGTCTTTCTTTGTTTTGCCCTGCAGACAGCTCAGAAAAAAAGACAGTACAGAATGTTCCCATACATGCCGCTATGAACATATTTATTATTCCTTTGTTCTTGCCAGCGTAGTAGCTTTTTATTTCTTTTTTTTTATATTGTCACTTTTTCAGTTTTGTGAGTTCTGTCTTATAACAGTGTACCTCTAGATCAGTGTGCTGGAATACAACCTAGTTAGTCAGAGTGAATTAGTTTAAGCATCATTGCTCTGGCGGCTGAAATGAAGTCTTGGCCAAGGTTATGCAGTATGCATTTTGGGGATAAGAGTGAGTGACAGGCTTTGCATGCACCTTTTAGCTTCCAACAAGGCTGTTTCTATTGCCTGAAGCTGCTCACATGAAGCTTCGTTTCTTCAGGATGTAAGCCGGATGACACAATATTGCATCAAAGCAATGAAGCCCCCCCTTTAGTTCAGTCTTTGCAGGAGGGAGAGAGGCATGTATCTAAGCATTATGAAAAATCACTGAGCATGCTGGGACATTTGAAAAGGCATGTGGAACAAAATGCTAGGACTGAGCTTTTCACTTGCTTTAATTCTTTTGTTTTTTTGTCTATTCTGATGTGCTTTATTTAATTAATAAATACAGAAGATAGTATAAATCAAGGTATGTTGAGAATTATGTATTTCACATAAATGGAGCTATCCCTGAGAAATGATGAAGAGCAAAATACTTTTCTAGGCATCTTCAGCCTTGTTGGAGCTTATAAAATCTATCTATTGATGTTCTGAAATGAATACTGAAGTGTAAGAAATTACTCAGTAGAATGTCTCAAATGACAGCGTTGTGAAAGATTATATATATAGCCTAGCTGTCACACACCTAACGAATACATGTACATCACAAGAATCGGTTTTAGTCTTCTATCTTCAGTCTATCTCAGTTGAGGCAAAAACTAGCCATTATAAATTTATAACCTTTTTTAATGTTTTGAACACTAACAAACTTTAACAAATCTTTTTTTTAATCACACTAGAACTTACGTATGCATGGATCTTCAATGAATATCCTTACTTTGTCCAGCAAGACAATCGACGTTTTGTGTCTCAAGAAACAGGAAATCTGTACATTGCCAAAGTGGAGCCCTCGGACGTAGGCAACTATACCTGTGCTGTGATCAACAGCATAACAAAGGGCAAAGTTCTGAGTTCACCCACTCCTTTAGTCCTGAGGAATGATGGTAAGTTTTGATAAAGAGATAGATCCTATAAAAATAAAAATGTTACACATGTATGCCCTTGTGCATTTACATATTCCCATTAGGTTGGTGATATAGCTCCTTTCCTTAGTTTACAGATTTTGTTCCCTCAAAGCTCTATCATCCTACTTTTGGTTTACACTGTACAAGTCTAGCAGTCTCACATTGCTCACAAACATTGCCTATGGTGTTGATTAAATATTTACTGTCAGTCTGAAAAAGAAAGAGGCCAGAACTCCACATGAGAAGAACCTGAACTTCCAACATCTACCTAACTTGAAATGTGTATTATAAATTATTTGTTTTGAGGATGTTTTTTTTTGCTTTGAACCAGTTTGAATCAGTGACTTCAAGTAAACTATACAGAGAACGTGTTTCTTGTACATACATTTTGAGGCATAAACTGTACAAGTCATACAATATTGATTACAAATACAATTTACTTATCGTCTCTCTGTTACAGGGGCAATGGGTGAATATGAACCAAAAATAGAAGTACATTTTGCTGAGACTGTTCCTGCTGCTAAAGGATCAGTTGTTAAACTTGAGTGCTTTGCTTTGGGAAAGTAAGTTGGATTGATTATAACATGGCTCCAAGCTGTTATATCATGCTCAGTTACTCTACCTTGTACTTTTTTCTCATTAGTTAAATCATTGTCTTAATTTGTGCTTTTGGGATCATGTACAGTATACAGTATGTACATGTTTGGGATCATCGACAGTTACTATGCATTTGAGAGTGTAAGATGAGTGTAAGATTACTGTTTTACTGTACACGACAAAAAAAAAGAATATATTTGTCTAGAGTACTACTAGATTGATTTAAAAATAAAATCTAATATCAACATTAAATATGTAAATATACAGATTATTAAGTGTTTATTTGTTTGATTTAATACTTTACTCAGACTGTACTGTACATCCTGTGAAATCTGTGAATAAAATGCAGCAAATGTGGAAGACAAAATAGCAGGTCTTGAAATACATTTCAGAGAATCATGCTGCTCCCATTCTCACTAAAACACACCATCTATATTCTGGTTTATTGAACCGAGTGGCATCACAGTGCGGAGAGTGAGCAGACATGCCCGGTAATTTTGTAAAAGTAAAAGTTATTTAGAGTGTATATAATTTGGTGCAGACATAATTAGGGACATGGTTATAACTAGTTAAACTAAGATATTACATTAGGGTTCAAAGATAAATCAGGGCATATTGACAAAATAATAACCCTATTAAGCCGGATCAAAAGACTTTTCCTGTACTTAGAGCCTTATTTTCCAAAGTTGGTAAGGGCTTTACTAATGAGTGAGGACATCAAAGTTAATATTTCACATCAAAATGTGCACAGCCATACAGAATTCTCTTGTATGAAAAAGAAATGTACATTTAAATGTAGTTTGTCTTGAAAGACAGTTATTATTAAGCATTAATTGAAGAACTTCAATTACTATAGAATTTGTTCAAAGAGGTTTTACTCATCAATAAGTCCTCAGTGGGTGGAAAACCTAAGCGAGAGATGAGGCTGATTGTGTACAACTAAAGTTATATAGTAGTGAAGGAAGAAAGACCAACTAGTATGAGTATGAAATTAATCAATTTAAGAAATTACAGAAAATTATATATATTTGTTAGATTTTTAACATATTTGTAAGTGTTTTCCACTATGCTAAACTCACAGCACTTCATTATGAAAAATGAAGACTCTTAGTATTCTAATTAGAACTGTGATGCCTACAACTGCTACTTCATGTTTCTTTCTTCGGATTAAGAAGGTGTCAATTTAACGCAGTGATAAATGTTTCATGAATACAGTCCATTAAATCTAAACAACACATCAGTTTTTACTATTTATATAAAAGGACAAGAGTTTAATCTTTGTTGGTTTCGACTAAAAGATATATTTAAAAGAAGATATGTACATTTTACAGTAATGTACGTACAATGCATCTGGTATGTTGTAGGTTTTAAAGAGGGTGTGTACAGTATGTTACAATGAATTCATTGTTTTACCTGCAGTGCTAGCAATCTTGTTTTATGAAAAATCCAACCATATGTATTATTACAATATTCATCTTTTGTGCTGTATATTTATAAACTCTTATTATTTTACTTTGCTTGTGAATGGTGGAAAGGAGGGTCAGTATCATTAAATAATAATGATAAAATAATCAAAGAAAAGTGGAATGTAAGGCATTCAATACAGCTGGCTCACAAGAACAAGATACATGTACATTCTTACACAGTTCTCGTACAAACTCACTGGTGTCAGCAGTGTTGAGTTATTTTGAAAAATTCCCCTGGTTCTCTACTTAATGAATTTTTTAACACTCGGTAGCACATAGCAGGTTGTTAAATGTGATAAATCTTCAAAACGATGAATTTCAGACACAAATAACTCAGTCATACACATGATTGAGCTTCTAAGAGAAATTGGTTGGATTTTAAACATAAGCAAACACTTCTTGAATTAACAAGATTGATATAAATGCTATTCAGTAGTTGGCCTTTAAGTGGCCTGTTGTTGAGTGGAACCCATGTTTGACTATGGGGAGAAGAGTAACTGTTAGTTAAGTGGCAAATTGAAGTGCGGTTATTGTTATTGTGGGTGAGCTTTACTTGTGGAGAGTGCACAATGTTCAGAAGAACAAGAGTGACAGTGGTGATTTCTTTTGTAATGCACCTAGATGTGTCTTACTGTATATGCTAACTAGATTTGTTTGCAATGTTCCCATAATAAACAGCAAATAGTGTGAGACGTAATGGTGCTTGGGTTTGTTTGAGCAATGCCATAGCACTAGTCAAACAATAAAGAAAATAAAGTAACAAATAAATGTTAAAAGTTTTAATGAGCATTAAAAGCGGCTTGCATTGCTGCCCACCTTTCATAACATTTCAGGATATCAGCTTGCAGTGCTTTCTGATGCTTTTTTTCAGTTTAGACTGATTCATTATTACACAGTAGATACTGTAGGAGAAGATGGGGGTGGGGAGGTTATTAATTTTTCCTTCTCTTTGCTAAAATAAAATAAAAAAACATGCTAATACTTTTTTTTCTCATTAAACATATTGAATAATTTTAAAACCATCTTGTATTGTTTTTCAAATTGTAGCCCAGTTCCTGAAATATCCTGGAGGAGGACTAATGGAGTTCCATTTCCAAGCAAAGTCAAAATGAAGAAATCTAATGCAGTCCTTGAGATTCCAAATTTTCAACAAGAAGATGCAGGGTCTTATGAATGTATTGTGGAGAATACAAGAGGCAAAAATGCTGCAAAAGGGCGTCTCTCTTTTCATGGTATGTGCAGTACAATGATCTTTTCTTTGAAAATTCTGGCTTTGCCCTGAAATAAGAATGGAGATCATGTGTGGAGAAAAGTTCAGATCATCATATTAAAAAATGCTGGTTTTCATAGGCTAGTTTTCAGAATGCACAGGTGTGTGGCCGTCAATGCTATTGCCTTAGAGCTCAATGAATATTTTGTTCAGTGTTAAACTGGAGTACGTTGTGGAGTTGGGCTTGTGGGTTTTCTCCAGATGCCCTAGTTCCAAAGATGTAGTGGCTAGGTTATTGGAGTCATTGTGTGTGACCAATGGAAAGGCAACTCTTTCATACAGCTGGTTGAAAAACAGACAAGATAAAATAGTTTTAATTTCTATGGATTTAGGATATGTTTACACAGAAATTACTGGTAATGTGCTCCATCCAGGTTATCCAGACCTGTGTTGCATCATATGTGTCTAGGATAGGATATGGGTTGCTGTGACCATTAAAAGGCTTATACTGTATTAGTTCAAGTACGTACTGTACTGTACAAGTAAAGGTTTATTCCATGGTGAGACCCAAAGAAGACTCAACAGCCGAAACATTGTGTTTTTTTTGTTCTCTTTTCAGCATGGAATAAACCTTTATTTACGTGTTCCTTATACTGTATTAGTTTCTGATACTGAATAGCAATTTGTTTTATCGTTCATACTGTACCTGATTGAAAGTGATGCAATATGCAATAATATTTGTTTTAAATGAGCTTGCACAGTTAGAAAGATAGGAAAGTATAATTACTGATATTTTTTTTGTGTGAAAAAAAGTGTAATTGATACAAAATTTGGGAATAGGCCAGCAAATGAGTGTCAAATATATTTTATTTCATTGCAACAATAATTATTTTTTTCTCTCCAGATCCACTCTGAATTTGTAGCCTTTCTTGTGCCTTCTACAGCCACAATGGTCAAAAAATAAAGCTTATTAAATTAACGTTGACAAGATGTTAACATGAAGAGCATTGTGCATGTTAAGAAGTGACAATAGCACTAAATTATTTCCTGTGAAAGCTTTTGAAATGAAGCTTTATTGCCCTGAAAGTTAAAAGGGGGGCAGTAGTGATTTATTGTGTGTTTAGTTGTAAAACAGATTTTGATTATAATTAAAGGCTGGTGAAGCATCTCTGTGCTAATTCCTGCATGGAAAACTAGGCTATTTGCCTCTGGGTCCTAGATAAGCCTAACTTTGAACTTTTTAAAATGTTCAACTGTTTCATGCATCAAACAAATATATTGTGAAATAACAATGTCTGAAGCTAACACTGGAGCCAGTGACATACAGTATAAACAAAATAAATAAGAAAATATGCAGTTTCATTTGTAAAGGTAATCTTCCACAATAATTTTGAATATCAATTTCCAAAACCCCGGTAAAAATGTAATTTAGTTCTTAAAGGGTTTATCATAACTACTGTGCTACTTAGTCCATTACCTACCAGTGGGTTAAATTACCTTTTAATTGTTTTTGTTCTACCTACAATTAAAGTAAGAAAGACATTCAGTTTGTTTTCTTTATCTTATTGTTTGTTGCAAATTGATCCAAGAATCCCATCGGTCTGGTTTCTTGAAGAAGATCTTAGTAAATAAGCAGTCAGAGCATTGGAGATTTGTTTCATAAACCCATCCACAAATATTGTTCAATATTTATTTCAGTGTCCTTGATCTGAACGCATGGGATTTATTCTGCATCTTTTTTTTTCATTTTTGAACTAAATATAATTCTGTCACTTTATGATGCCAGTACTATGTGGAATGTTACATGATTGTTTGCAGAATGTCAAATTGTTCTAAATATTTTGGGAAATTAACTTTTCTATTCACAAAATGTCTGCGTGTGAATTCAGTCTACAAAAGTTTAATTAGTTTTCAAAAAGCATTTTCCATACATTGAACAGATTCTTACGTGTTCACAGCATGCATAACTATATTTTCAGATTGTTCAAATCTGCATGTCCTTTTTTTGCATTGAGAAACATAGGATAGTTGAATAAAAGCACACGGTCATACATTTAAAATATTTAAACAGTAATTTTAATCTCAGAATCACATTTAACCATCACCACTCACAACAAATGTACAATAGTTTAACACTCACTTTAATATGGAATGAAATGCTTACTTTCTTCTTAAACTTTCTATTTATTTATAGCTAAGCCCCACTGGATACAAACAATAAGAGATACATCCATGTCAATCGAGGACAGTCTGTCTTGGGATTGTAAGGCCAATGGAAAACCAAGGCCTTCCTACAGCTGGTTGAAAAATGGACAGACATTACTGGTGGAGGTAAATCACTTCAAATAGAAAATTCTGCCATTCTCCATAATGTCTGCACTGTTTTTTGTAAGACTGTTAAGGTCTGTGGATCCAGATGGTATTTACAGCAGACGTTTCAGAATCCAGAGAAGTAACATGACTGTAACAGGCTTGCAAGGGGCTAAAATTTGTATTACCGATTTAAAAAAAAAGTGTTTGCTTAATATTAATTCCTTACTCTGATGTTCTTTACTTTGAACTCCAGTTGGTAGTGAAATAAATACAATTCTCTCTAATTGTTATGCAAGTGATTGTCTCTGAACATTATTCTGTGTTGCATCTCAAGTTCAGGATTTGACTTTCTCTATTTAAACACTGCATGTCTCTTACCTACCTTGTTCTCCCACTTTAATTTCAGTAAAAAAAACACAATTGAAAATTGAGTTTTAACTGATATTTTTAATACAAATGTGATTCAGAGTGTAAAAGTAAAACCCTGATACAGCACTACACACAAGAACTAATCTGTTTTTCATTAACAGGATAGAATACAAATTGAAAATGGAGCACTTACAATAGCATCCCTAAATATGTCAGATTCTGGGATGTATCAATGTGTTGCAGAAAACAAACATGGTATTATATATTCTAGTGCTGAACTAATGGTATCAGGTAAGATTGCTTTTCATTTTTATTGTAATACAATATGTCTGTTTATCTTTTCATCTTATGTGAAACCTATATACATGCTTGCAGAAGGAAAAAAAACAACACTGTACTTTATCACTAATTATTCTTGGTCAAAGATCACACAAAGATTTAAAAACATATATGACCAAATAGAACTATAGTACCAAAAATACAGAAGGATCGTTTAGACAACATTGTTACAAGGAATGTAAGCAATTTAAATATACAACAAGATAGAACAGATTCTATGAAGACTATAATTCCCAAACCTACTACTTCCTCTATTTCCTATCTCCCTCTTCTCCTTTATACCCTTGCTGACTCAGACCTTGCTCTAGACCAATTAACCTAACACATGTATTCTAGACGTACTCACTGTTTCTATGTTGCTTCCGCTAATCTCCTTCTCTGTATTTTCTCTGTACGTCTGCATGTAACACCTCTCTACTCTTGGATGTTTTCCCTCTGTGTTTAAACAGGCCTGCATTATACCTTTCTTTAAAAAACATACTCTTGGTCCACCATCCCTTCAGAACTATTACCCTGTTACCCTCTTTCCCTTTCTTTCTAAAGCCCTAGAGTGGGTGTTGCACTGACAGCTCCCAACTTACTGTACCTTTTGATTCTTAAACTGCAGTTAAGCCAGATCTGCAGTCTGTATTTCACTTAACACACTTGATTGAAACTGTTCTCTTATGTTACTTCTCTTCACAATATGTATTGCTTCCCTCTCCTCTTTCTTAATCTCTCTTGATCTCTCTGCTACCAATGACCCTGCAGATCTGGCCATTCTCCTGTCAGCACTTGCTGACCAAGGAATTTCTGACATGAATTATGACCCATTTCTCTTCTCTCATTGATTGTACATACCAGGTCTGCTGGTGAGGCTTGTTCCCTTTTCTGTACTCTCCCTCCACTGGAGTTTTATCCTGTGTTCCCTGCTGTTTGCTTTCTACACTCACTATCTGTGTCCTCTAATCTCTTCCAGTTGGTTATCATTTTATACTGGTGATCCTCAAATTTAGTTTAATTTCCTTCCACTGATACGCATGTCTCCTCCCATATGTCTGCCTCACAACCATCTCCTTGTGGACTGCACTACCATCTTAAAGTATCACATCAAACTAAACTTCATTGTATCCCTTCACCATCTTCTTGGTCCATCTCTTTTTTATGATTCCAATACTACTCTATCCCCTTCCTCATCTGCAAAGAACCCCAGTGTCACTCTTGACCCCTCCCTCTCCTGCACACATTTCTTCCCTGGCACACTCCTGTCACTTCCTGAGCATCATTCACAGAATCCACCCCCTCCTTGCCAACTAGTCTATGCAATGTCTGGCCCAGCCCCTGGTAATCTCCCACCAAAACTATTGTGATTTCTTCTTGGCTGTTCTCCCTGTCAATGCAATCCACCCACTCTAACTCTTGCAGAATGTGCTGCTCGCCTTGTCTTTTCTTTTTCTCACTTCTCTCAAGAGGCTCCATCAATCCAGCCCCTGCACTTGCTCTGTATTATTCAGGTGCAAAACCCTGATTCTTGGCTACCATAGTCTCAACCACCCTACTCCTTCCTACCTTATCTATCCCTACATCTCCTTTCATCTTCACTGCTCCTCCTATTCCTCCAGACTTTCTTTACCTCATCTCTGTTGAATCTATCTGCACCTTCTAAGGAGTTCTGAGGCTGTTAAAGACCTACAGTCATACAACTCAAATAGTTTTGGGACAGAACTTAAAGAGGTTGCTTTATGTGTTGCAGAGTAACTATGGCTATACTGTACAGTTTATAGACTCTATCAGGAGTACATACAAGAAGTCAAAGATGAGGACTTTTTTTTCTGACTATATATGTTTTCCTACATGTGTTACAATGACCACAGCCCATTTGCACCTAATATATTTATTACGCTCAGTGTCATAACTGATTGATTGGTTCGTGGTGGCCATGCTTCTACATACAGCAAATTGTGTTGAACAAGTTAGATGAAGATCTTTACCTATTTTACATATTTTATTACAATTGACAATGGCGTTTTAGAGAAGATATTGCTTGAATTTGTTTTTGCAAATCCAACATGGAGCCCAAACCATTTGGTCTATCACCTTGTCCTGACCACGTGTGAAGTCTTGAACATGAGGTAACATTATTCACCATGTTTCAGGTCTGTGCTGTGAAACTGAATTGAATTGAATTATTGCATATGGAAGCCACACAATGTGTCTGGTCAGTTTCATTCCCACATTCATTGTACGGACATAGGATTTGGGACTACCTCATGTTATATGAGCCTATTACTCATTTCATGAGCCAAATTACTCAAACCTTCAATTTGATTGGCTCGTGGCAACCGTTGTTTTTATATCCTTTCATTAACAAACTTGATAGACAGCTTCATAGACAACAGGATCTACTTTAAGGTCTGCTTCATTTGGCAGATTCAAAGGAGAAGTCATTCAAGTTTCTTCACAAATCCAAGATGGTGACCAAACCACAAGACCAATCAATTTGTGATTAATTAGATTATACCACAACATAGCATAACATGGCCCAAAAAGTGTCTGATCTCTAAGATATTCAGTTTAAGAGAATAATAGATTTGAAAAGTATTTACAATTTGCACAATATTCCAATATGGTGACCAAAACAGGCAACCTGTCAGCATAACTTTGCTAATCTCTCACAGGTTATTGCATTCCACAATACCATTAATATTTGGATTAGTATGTTTTAGATAATTAAGGTGGAAAAAATAAAAACTAATCCAAAAAGTTTGGTTTAATGTTCCAGTACAGGTTTTCTATAATAAACATTTGGAGTACATATATATATATTTTTGTATATTTAAATGTACAAAGTTTTTTTGAACCTTCAGGAAATAGAAAGTATTAATCTTAATTAATTATTATACAATAGGCTCTTATTTTTCATAAATCAATTTACAGAACACCATTTGTTCTTTCCACTGACCCTCTGCCAATTTTGTCCTAATGTACTTTTTTAGCCACCATTTGGTGATTTTTCTCGAACTTTCAAAACAAAATATTCAAAATCATAAAATCTCATCTTAGTTTTACATACGCAATAAAGACATAAATTAATGTTTAAATCCAGCAGTATAGCTGTGAACAATTAAAAAAATCATCAAGAAAATATCTAAATCAATCTTATTTTGATGAACAATCATCACTTTGAGCTGCACATTCTTCCAAAAAATGTTTAACAATCCATCACAAAAAGTGTATTAAGTGTTACTTTGGCTTTTTTGATATTCCCTTTGCAAAAACACTACTTTCTAACTATAAATCCTGAAGTAGAAGCCCTTGGTTATGAAAAAGAAATTGGTTCACAGTAAATACAGTAGCACTTGTATGAATTAATTCTGAAGTGGATGAGTAGCATAAGAGTCAGATTTAAAAAATGTTGAATTAGAGAAAATGTTAGTGATAAATGATGAATTAGTTATATTCAGGTGGTATACCCATTCACTGATATGTCAGAACTCTGAATCAGATCCTTATTTTCCATGAATTGTATTGCATACTTCAGTGAAAACAATGTTATTCTGGGGCCTTGTTATTCTGTGATGGCTGTGATTGGCTTATTTGTTATTGGTTTTCATTCTGTTTTCTCCAGCTTCTGCTCCTGATTTTTCAAAGAACCCACTAAAGGCCTTGCTTAAAGCTCGCTCAGGCAGTGAAGTGATTTTAGAGTGCAGGCCCCAAGCTTCTCCCAAAGCAATTAGCTTGTGGAAGAAGGGGAATGAGATTCTTCACAGAAATGAAAGGTAATTTATAATTTTGATGATCAATAGTGTGCAGTTTCGCCTGCATTTATGGAAAACTTGACCCTGTTGCTTCAAAATGGGGGAGAGGAAACAAATGGACAGATTTAGGGGAGAGAGAAAAATAATGTTAACCATCATCTTCATGAATTATATATCCTGCCATTAAGTGCTGGATCTAAAGCTACATTTGAAATACCATAGGTTGTAACATACTAAATCAGAAAACCCATTGGGACCTCAGCAGTTTTTCAACTTCTGTCATTTAGAAGCATAAATGATGATCAATTCAAATGGTTTATAGTGGAATCCCTGTTGTCAACACTGAGAGACTAAGAATTGCATTTTTGTCAGAAGTGGGAGATGGGGGCTGTAACAAGAATAATAATGTTGTAAATATGAAAGGCCTGGTTCTATAATTGCTAGTGGGGCTGAATGAAAACAAAATGGGAAAGGACATGCACCTAGTGCTGTCTTGGATTTCAGTGTGGCTGCCATTAAATAGAAGTTGAAAAGGACATTTAAGAAAATCCATGTGCATTTTTTTAGTCAAATTCAAGCCTCTCTTTGTATAAAAGGTGCTCTTAAGGTTATATAAGTTATTTTATGCTCCCTTCAGAGCCTGTGCAAATTGTTTAAACATGCTTTTATCCATAGCAAGCACAAAAATACAGTTTTCTGTTCATTTTGTTTTCATTTTTTCTAGTTTTCAGACAAATACTGTCAAAGCATGTACAATAATTGCCGATTTCTTAGGGGATAGTATTTATTTATAAAAAAAAAATCCCCAAGGGGCCAATTCGCTCAAGCTCTCTAACAGTTGAAATCTTATGTGTTCATTTTGTTTCCCTAATCCTTGGCTGTCAAGTTAGAAGGATTTTTGTAGAGACGTAAGTCTAGATAAAGTGTTCCAATGGTAAGCTGATAAAATATTGCACTATAATGTATACTGAATATAAACTTAATGCTTAACATTGAATGTTCAAGAACAGTTAACATTTTCCATAGCTTTAAGCATGAACCATGAATGTATAGATCTGTATAAAAACTGTATTATAATATTATGGTTTTTCAGAAGAAACATTATAAAGAATCTGAGAATATCTTTTTCTAGCTTTTAATTTAATTTCATTCACTTAAGAAGAGGATTAAAAAGTGACAAATATATCATGTACTTATTTTTCATTGAAGGTTAAGGATACAGTTTAAAAACCTGAGTTTTCTTTTTGTTTTTGTTTTTTAGTCGAAAATAATGTTTCCAAATTTTCATTGTACTGTATTTGCATTTTGTATAATGCAGTGCTGGGTTAAATAAATTTACAGCAAAATAATATAAGAACAATATGGCAATACAAACCCTGCCTCAAAAACATCTGAATTGCACCTGCTCTCACTTGCCCTTGGTTTAAATTCAGGAGGCTAATTTTAATTGCATCTTTTACTTGATAAGAACTAGGGATGATTCTGTTTTCTCTGATTTAAAAGACAACTGCAGATATGATTATCAGTCTTATTCATCGATTGGTGTCATGCTTTCTTTGGAGGCAGCTTATCAAAGACTGCATTAATCTATGGCATTTAACTTTGTTATTATGTAGGTGCATCATGCAGTGGGTGACACTGTCTCATTGGCTCACTTCTAGTGACAAAATTGCGTGCCTTGATGTCTCTAAGGTTTTGAAGTCTAGGGGAACCTTTTAAATTTTGAATTAGGTTTTGAGAAAAGAAATAAAGGTGTCTTAACTGATCAGATTGGGAAAAAAGGGTATTTCTACATGGAATCCAGTATTCAGTGGAATATTCAAGATCTCTGGGTTCACAGAATCTGTGTGCTGTATTTGATTTTTTTAAAATTTTAAACCATGTGTTACTAAACGTAATAAATTCTTAAATCCCAGTTGTTTTTAACACTCAAATTGTCATCTTTTATGACAACTGTTATACATACAATATATTAACAATATGAGCTTTATTTGTTTTAAATATATTCACTTTAACTGTTAGACCCAAAGCTGAAAATAATTTATGACATCAGATTTAATTTTCAGTAGGGTCACTCTTCTTCAAGATGGAACCCTTAAAATAGTAAATGTCACAAAGGCTGATGGAGGAAGCTATACCTGTGTGGCAAGAAATCAGTTCGGAATTGCAAGCACAACAGGAAGATTACTCATAACAGGTAAACAGGATAATTCTGAAAATGTGTTTGTTCCAAGATATGCAGATACAGTATATTGTACATGCACCGTTACAAAACAGTGCATAACTCTGCAGTGTCATGAAAGAAGTAGTAGCTGTAGTATGCCTTATCTCTGAAACTATTAAAACATAATATGCAGTATTAACATTTCTTCTGTAGCTGCGTTTTTCACATGTTCTTAGGTTTTTCCACATACTGTATACATTGCCTTTCAACAATAAAAGTGCATTGTATGCTTCATAAGAGTGTCCCTTCCTATCCTAGTTAGAATCTGGGCCTCAATAAGTACTGAATTGTCTCAGGCAATGCTGTGCAGATGCTATTGACTGAGCATCAAGTAGAATCAATGCTGAAAAGTGTTGCTACTGTAATTACTGCTGGGAGTGGACAGACCCACTGTTTGGGTATTATCTGTAATTCTGGTAGAGCTCAACATACAGTAATTGTGTTGCCCGGTTATTAGACATATCAGATTCATTTTAGTATTTTTTTCTCCGTGACTCAATTGTTATGAAAGAACTTGAACTTTGTACTTTTGTATTCCGAAACAATAGAGATATGTAGAGTAATTTAAAGCCTGTAGTACAGCTTATTTCTCCAATTCGAGATGTCAATGAAGAATTCTTGATGATTCATAGCTTATTCCTGATATTTCTTTTTATACTGCTTCTGGGTGCTTGCCAGTTGTTTCCTACCACTTTTCCAATATGTACATTTAACAATTTATTTCTTTAAATCTTTAGATCTGAAAAGTGTTTGCAATGATTTGATGTTGGTAGCTTTAATGGCTTGGCCTGTTTTCTTGTAACTGGTTATGTAAATCAATACTTGTGAGGTTTCACGAGTCTGTTTTATGTTGTACACTTTATAACCTACATAGAGTATGTGTACCAAAAGCTCTGTTACTCAAGGGACACAATGTATCTAATCCTTAAGAATACCATAGGATGTTTTCTTACAGATCTTGATGTACTGTAATGCAGCTTCACACTATCAATGATACTAATACAGTTGTGTCATTTAATTGTTTATTAACTGTGCTGTACTTGCCATAGTTACTTGTTTACTACACAAAAATGCTGCCTTATTATATTTTATTGAGAGAGATTTGTATTTCTGTTCATATTGCTGTAGGTCCAACTTATGTGTTCTGGTTAAAAACTGTAATTAGTTCACATTTACTCAATTTATATAAGAGTACAGAGCAAATGCTCTAGAAAATACACATCCGCTGAAAATGTTAAAGTGTAATAAAAAACCAAATTAAAAAGTAGGTGTTTTATGGACATGCATATCCACAGTGGACTCTCCTACTTCACACAAAAACTTATACATCACCATCTGAAAACCTTTTTAATCTAATGTAGCTTTAATTAACTTGACCTTTCTCTCCAAGGATTCCTATACTCTGCTGCCATCAATTTCCGAAAGCATTTATTACTGCCAGTGCATTATTTAATGTTCTCATATAATTTATCCATGGCTGTTCTTAAGATAAGCTGGCAAATACAGCTGTAAACCAATTACCACACACATATCTCACCATTTACTTAGGTGTAGTTGTTATTTTAGAAAAAAAACATTAAGAGTTTCAAAACAAAATATAAAGTAATACTTATAAACATCATTTGTTTACTTGCTGAGACTGTTCCAGTATAAAAACTAATACTTTATTTATTATTTTTATACTATGATTGTATGATTATGACTACGACTATGACTATGATTAGAAGCATAAATATTGCTGACTTGTTTAGTAACTTATTTACACTTTTGTTGTTGTTTTCAAAGACCCTACAAGGATAATCCAAGGACCAACAAACATGGAAATAATAGTTGGGGAAAGCATTGTTATACCATGCCAGATTTCTTACGATCCAGCATTGGATGTATCATTTTCCTGGTCTTTCAATGGGCAGCTCATAGATTTTGACAAGGATGGAGATCATTTTGAAAAAGTGGGTGGGGTAAGTCAATTAATTGTTACACCATAATACACATACAGTACATGCCCAGGAAGTCATTTTGTGTGTTTTCTAACAACCCCATTATTAAATGAAGTTGGTATGCTTTTAAGAACAGTTTCATACACGTACAAATGAGGCACGAGGAATAGAAAAAATATGTTGTATTAACATTACTGGGATCCACCTGAGGGTGTCATCCATCGTAAGCATACTGTAAATGGTGGCCACATCAAGGCTATGCAGCACACACTGGTACTGTATGTCCTGTCTTCCCTCATTGTCTCATTTGAGTGTTTAATTAATTTCATTGCTCCACCATGCACATTCCGATAAGCACATAAACACTTAAAGATCATGCTTTGAACGGAAAATAAAAAAACAGCATTTTAATAGACCAGTTAATTTTAAAAGCACCTCTTATTTTATTTTGTTTTATAATAACAAGGCTTTGTTGTGACTTTGCTTTTTTCTAAAAGCAATGGTTCACTTTATTAGTGTACTGTAAAATGTTTTTATTGCATATCATAATTTAATTAATAATTGGATTTTATTTCTTTATATGTTGTTTCTACCTCAACGTAACTCATGAAAATGAATGCACACTTATTTTTAATGCAAATATAAATTATAATCTTACCATTATTTCAATCAATCAATTTAGAAACACTCTGAAATTTTAATACCAATGACTATTATTCAGAGAGAAAGATGCGTATCTTTTTTTTTTTCAAAAGAACAGGATATTAATATTAAAAGAACAGCACTATCTAAACATCTTGTGCTCCAAAATAATTTGGAAATGACTCAGACAGCATTGACATAGAGAAAAGTCATGACATATGCTTACATTGTTAATTAGAAATCTATAAGCCTTCATAAATTAGATTGGTCTACTCTTCATGGAAAATGTTATTAATTCAAGAGATGCCAGAGTCGGCAGATCATACCAGGTTACTACAATACAGGCTAAATGTGTGTGCAAGTTCAGTACTAAACTAAGGAGGTGCACATAAGGAAAATTGGCATACTGTACCAACAGTTTATTGAGAAGATCAAGAATGATATTTTAAAGTTAGCTGAACTAATTAGTACATTATGTTTCTGGAAAGGATAATTAAAAATCTAGTTTTTCTTCTGAAAGTGTCTATTGAATAAGATGGAGGTCCTGAAAAATTGAAAATATTTCGAACATCAAAAAAGAAAAATAAGTAAAATATTTTATCATTGCTTAATCATTTGAAATTCAAAATGGGAACAAAATGGAACACCTTGTACAATAATCATAACATAAATACATTTCTTTAATATATTCATAACAACCAAATATGATATTTATATGCACATATAATTAAAACCAATTCTCCCATAGATTCAACGCTCCAGATATAGCAGTTTCCTTCATCAGCATTTATCAATAAATGGTAAAATAGAACATATCAATATCTGAGTGCATCTATACTTAATATTTGATTATATGTTTGAAGATACAGTACCGAAAAGGTTTTGAAATGACTGTGCTGTTTTGTGTAGTGGAGTAAGGTCATTTGGAAAATGCACAAGACACTTGGGGTCGTAACACTTATATATAAGGAAAAGAATTAACCTTTAATTTACCATTTGCTTCCTGCCAGTCACATGGAAAGAGAGGCATGAAGGCCCATTTTTTCCCTTTCTAATAGAAGGTAGCCTCAAGCAGTATTAATATTGCTTTACTTTATCACTGCTTTACAGTCAACATTACAGATCCCCAGATGCTCTTTTGAAAAGGCAAGGTTGCTAACTCCAGGGTCATGGCCCAAACCCATATAGGTTAATAAAATCTGGCCTGCCTAAATTCTTTCCAACCTGATTACTTCTTGGATAAACCGTTGTTGGACCCATTCTTCTTCTGGGCAATTCTTGGCATGCGTTGCTGTGTGATATAATGCCATAGAATAATTATTTTGCATTTCCCAAGAGCTGGCTCCACTTCAGTATAAAATTGTTGGCTTGGCTGTGGCAGCATTGTGAAGTACTGTACTTACTGTAGGGATGCATACAGTATACATAGGAAAAGGCTTTAACTTCATGTTAAGTTACATTTTTAATGTACATACAGTATTGTGTCTTTTCATAGGGAAAGCAAACAAGATACATATTTTTCATTGATAGATAATTCATAATTCTTTTGAACTCTCATGATTTGTCCTTGGTGCCCTTTTAGCTAGAACGTTTTGTCCTCTCCTGGAAATTCTTTATCCCTGACTAAATTTACTTGTATTTTAGAAATGCAAATTAGAAAAAAAATATTTACACAGGTTTATTCTTTAATAGTGTCTCCAAAGAGAAAAACATATTTATAAATTCAGTCCAGGAGCTGATGTGTGTAAGATATTATTACGCTGTGTGTTTGACCATTTTCTTCTTACTTGCTTATATAATTAAGATTTAATTAGCATCATCCTTCCAATTAAATATTGTGTATTTTCTTTCCTTGGTACTTGTACACTGTACCCTTCTTCTTGGCTATATAATACTTGCAAAGCCTCCAGGCTGGGCCAATGTGAATATTTGTTTAAGTCTGGCATTTTACAGAGCACAGCAGACATTTATATTAGTTTTCCAGGCATCTGAGGATTATAAAGCTTTCTTCATCTTATTCACCTCCCCTGAAGGTTGCATCACTAAACGTTTTGGGAGTGTTCCAATTTACCAAATTTGCATTTTCCACAGCTATATTAAGAGATTTTTTAGGGTGTTTTTTATCATTGATTTTGCTCAAAATATGCACAGTGAATTTTTTTCCATTATTGACCACTTTTTACATCCAATGTTCTCTATCTTTGTTTTGCATAAAATTGAAGTTAAAATATACTGTATAAAACATACAGTATGAATATTTAAACACTGGAACAGCAGTTTACCATTAATTATATTTCAATACTGCAAATTAGTCTGTTGTAATTCTGTTCAAAATCTAATTTATATTTTTCTGCTTTTTTGTTGTATTTTATGTAAGTACAAATTTGGCATATATATATATATTCATGGTTATCAATTTTGTATAAGCTTTTTGAACATGTGTTAATTTGCCTTTCAGAGTATAGCAGGAGATCTGATGATCCGAAACATCCAATTGAATCATGCTGGAAAATATGTCTGTCTTGTAAATACAGATGTAGAAAGTTTGTCATCTGCAGCCGTACTAATTGTAAAAGGTAAGTGACTGGACTGCAAAAGTATCCAGGCAAACAGAATGGTTAATCTAGATAAAATAACAGTTCAAATTAACCGATTCACTGATATAAAAATACTGATAAAAACAGACTGGAAAATATAAAGATAACATCCTTCACGGTGATGGGATGAAGGTAAAAGCTTGGCGGGTTGTGCCAATGTTTTGCCTTCAAGCCTTTAAAGTATTTTTTTTAACTGTCAAGCAGGCATATTGCATTACTGTTTATCCAAATCAATCTGAGTTAGGTTTAAATATTTAAAATTGAAGGGGAGGAGAAAAGTGCATTTCCCATTGCCTATTGATCATGAGATAACTGACATGGATGTTTATGTGGAGCCCTAAATGGATCCAAAATAATTTGTATGATCACTAAAGAAGAAAACAGGGATGCATTTCTTTCTGGCTTTAATTTTAATTTTGACTGGGAACTTGATGATTACTTCATAGTTCCATAGGTTTTCTTGTTTGGTTTAACATGGTTTTCCCTTGAATTCTATCATGTACAGAAGTGCCACACTTTCTTTTTACAATTTCATCAATTCACTCTAAGCAATAGGAGCAAATTATAATTTATGATTATAATGAATTGATGCAGAAATTGCAATTCAGATTGTGTGTTCATTAGGTACATGGTAACAAGACAACCTTATCAAACCTGCTTATCAAAGCTAGCTAATACGTTTAAGAATGATGAATACCTTTCAATTAAACTTAGTCAAGCTAAATAGATACAGCAGGTGCTAAGCTAGTATTTAAACTGTTGAGAGGCACGTAGATATTAGAAAGATCAAACTATACTGTAAAGTTTCTTGGTTTAAAATCAAATAAAAGAGTTTAATTTATCAGGAGGCCACAGAAAACCAGATATTCAGTAATGAGAGGAACAATGAATTCGGCAATTCATTTTGAAAGTTATTAGCAGATCCACATTTTATTGTGAAAAGCATACTGAAAGCTAAAGAGTAAAAATGCAGTTGTTTTTTCTGCCTTTTAATAATTTCAGTTTCAAACTGACAATACATGAATGCATTGTAAAAGCAAATAAATTATCTCACTCCAAAGCACAACAGTGACATATTCAGCTCTATTCTGTTCATTGTGCTCTATATGCTACTCTGATGTTTTAATATGCATTTAGAATACATTTGGAATCCCAGGAGTTGAGCTGAATCATACTGTGAATTATATTAAACAATTGTTTTCCAGTTCTGGTCCTGAAGTACCTGTGTGCTTCATTTTTTTCTTCTGCCTCAGCTTTTGATTAATTTAGCTTATTGAACTTTTAATTGAACTATTTGCTTCTATAAATCAGCCCTTTTAGACCATGCATAATAAAAAAAGGTTGGGATTTAGCAATAACCCTGTCTCAGAAGCTGTGTTCACAAACCTTTTCATTGTTGATTACTTGATGTTGGAATTTAGACAATGGTACATCACTAAGAATGCTTATGATGTGAATGTTTGGCTCAGTGGCACTACCTCCTGAACATAATTAATGTATAATGAATTAACAAAATCATTATTAGTTTTTAGAAATTATAGGAAAGCAACAACTTACATGTTTGAAATAGAATTTCTTTTTAATATTTCCTGAAATTAATTTGCAAAAAAATAATTACTGTTATAACAAAGACATAACTGCAGAAAATAGACGAAAACCAAACAGTTGGTTCAATTCAGTGTTCAATAACCTTAATTAATCAAGTACTCAACTGGAACAAAAACCAGAAGGCTCAGGGGTACTTCAGGACTAGGACTGAGAAACACTGCATTAAAGGATTCTTAATTATAGCATTAACAGAGGATTCACACAGCTGGAACACTCCTAGAAGGCTCCTGGTGCAGGAAGAAAAAAAATAAAGACATTGGAAACAACAAAGTGCATTGTCATTAATCACTTACATAAGACATTGCCTTATAAAATTTGTATCTGTCATATGGTATACTGTATGAGTAAAATATGTTTATTTGTGAATCAGTGAATCTGCAAAATATTGTAACAGGTAAATTAATAATAATGTATAATGTATGTTCTGTAAATGAATACATAGATGTGTGCATTTATGAGCTTCTTGAAAATTAAGCAAGGACATGCATACAGAAGATTAAATTGATAAATTATAGCTACTATTGCCTAACATAAGATTAGTGGTGAACCTGAAGGCAGTCTCTAGACTGAAGCTCAGGATCTAAATGGTATTCATGTTTTAATAAAACATTGTGTGGAACTCTGAACAGGTGGGAAAAGAACTTCAGTTATAAGTACTATAATATTATTAGCACCATATTTCAACCCTATCTCAGTGGTTGACTGATTGTGGGAGGCTGAAGACCTGGCAGCTGTGGACAATTGTAGAAGACATGCCATGCCTGACCAAACACAGCAACCTTTGGACGGTAATTGTAGCAAGCAAGATGCATGAGCTATCATGTTGCCCTGGTGCAGCAGATTGGGCAAGATCAGCCACAGAGCAGGAGCAGGATTACAAGAAGGAAAGCTACCTGATGGCAAGAGCATTGTCTCCTGCCTACAAAGCAGCAGCAAGGAGCAGATTGATCAAATGAGGAAATAACAGTGTTACTGGATGGTCCTGCTGAGTGGAATGGCCTGCACATAAGCATTGTTGCAACACAGCTGTTAATTTCATTAACACTGTCTCCACCATCATCATTTTTCAATCTGGAAACTCAGTTTGCAGTTTAAAGGGCTGAAGATGCTGGGAAGAGACAGAAGTGACAGGACAATACAGTCCATGATACAACTGCAAGTGTTGGAGGCCCAGGCTGGGACACATGCCATCAATCATGAGTTCTGATTGGCACATGTGGAGGACCCACGCTTTCCTAGGCCTGGATCTCCAGGAGCCAATTTGTACTTAGGAGCTTGCATTTTTCCAACAAGATGGGAGACAAGGCCAGTCCTAAATCTACAGTATATTTCCAGGGCCATCAGAAGAACTTTGTTTGGAAGAAAAGTAAATCGTTCTTTTTTCAGATAGCAGAGGAAGACAGACAGCTGAATAGAGATACAGGTCGATGATTATGTCAGAGATACCATTGCCACTAACAGCGCTGTTCTTGATGTGTCAAGATAGACCCTCAAAAACTTTTTTTGAGCAATAAAAAAATGTGCTTTAAGCATTAACAGTTGAAGTACTATGCTGATCTCCTGGCTATGGCCATTGAGCAGTAGCATAGTTTAGAAAGGGACAAAAATCCCTCTGGAAAAAAAAGTGACAATAGCAGTCTGTCACCCTCCCATGAGCAGCACAGGAAGAAGGTGTTCTCCAGGCCCACAACAAGGCCTCTGTCTTGACCTGCTCCGCCAGCAGCTCTGTGAGAGTGCTGCTGCATGAAAGATGTTGCCTCCAGTGAAGCAGACGACCCTGCTTGTCAGCTGGGACTGAGGACTGCTTCCACTCAGAGCACTGCAGAGCAAAAAGGATGCAGGAGGCATTGGCCTTCTAAGGGAAACTATATGTTAATACCAGTCAGGGGTTTGGAATACTGTAGAAGCAGTAAGAAATGGCTATAGAGGATTTGTGGCAGCAGTGTTGGGAGGGGCTGTTGGTGCCAGAGAAAACACAGCTGAAAGACTGTGAGAGTTTCAGCACATTTTAATACTCTTGATAAGGACTTTACCTGTGCCAATCTAGTACAGCATCAAATTAACACTTCTCAGTAAACAAGTGGCAAATGGATGGCTGAGTTTTAAGAGAGGCTCTGGTTATTTAGCTCAGGAATGGACTTTTAGTTTCTGTGTGGACTTGAGTTAAAAAAAACTTCACCTGTAATGATTTATATTTATTCCTTGAGATCAATGAGGTGCTGGGCTACATCTCTGGTTTACAGTGGTTTATTTCTCTTCAATCTAAGAAATAGGTATTGGTAGATAAAACAAATGATAGAAGTGGCCCGAAGAATGGTTGCTCACAGGGGAGGGAACTGCACAATTTCAAGCCATTTTGTTATTGTGTTGTGCCCCAAGCTTCTTTTGGGCCTTGGCCTCTCTAACTGTCTTAGTTTATGCTGTCTACCTTGGTGGCCTACCAGCAAATTTTGATGAGGCATTGAAGAACATGTATCCCATGTTTGTCTGACTAAAGGCAGTAGGACTTCCAGAAATGTTACTTCCTCTGACAGAAGACCAAGAAATTGAGGAATGTACAGTAGCTTAGCTAGAAGGGGAAGCCCATAACCTACAAAAAGTAATAAAAACATAAGAACAATTAAAAAATAGAAATTACAAGAGGTTATAAATGAGGGGAGACTATCTGGCCCATTTTGCTTATTTAATTTTATTTTCAGTAGGTAATTGACCCATTCATTTCATCTACCCACTTCCCTGATGATGCCAGCATATCGCTTAAATCAGGAAAATAGTTGGGCAGCCTGATGGAGATTCCCACAACCCATGGTATAAAGAAATGTCTCCTTTTCTGTTTTAAATGCACATTTTCAAAGTTTCTATATCTCTTCTCTGATTTGTGCTCACAGTTGATTCTGAAGACGTTCTTTGGATCAACTTTGTCTATGATGATTTTGAATACCTGAATTGAAGCCCCTTGTTCTCTTCTCTGTTCACCACAGAAAACAAAAAAGAGACAGGCAATTGAAACTGCGCTGCAGTGGCTTGTCCTCCTTTTACCGTTGCCGCGGAAAGCAGGCTAATACTGCTGGAATGATACATGGGGACAGTGTAGGAGACACACCTCTCCAGGGAAAGATGGGATGGGGACTGTAGTCATAATAGAAACAGTTATGACCACACTATTTCATGATAAACAGATTATTGAGATTGTAGCAATATTGTTTTAAATACATTAAGGTTCATGCAATATGATTTGCGACAGGTACTCCAGGTGTCTATATAGAGTAAGCCTATAGTGTTATCATACATCTCTAAGTGACAAGAAAGAGCAATAGCAAGGAGACATATGCGAAACTACTGTAGAAGCCACCGGTAAAAGTTATCAAACAATTGCAATTTAAAGCTCAAATAGTAAAGAAATATGTTTTTTATCAAACAACCACCAAATTAGTCAATGTTTTTTTTGTTAGACATTTATATACAGTATAAATGGACAGCTCCAGAATACAGTCTTCTATCACATAAATTAAATACTGCTAGCACGTTTTATAGTTAAAATATCTTTGATTTTCTAACATAACATTATCTAGAACTTTGCAATTGAGTTAAAAAATGTTATCATGCACCTTTTAAAAAGCAACTTTTAAACCTAAATAATTTAACAAAGTGCACTTATACTGTAGCTATACCTTAGTGAACTTGAATTTTGTTGCTTACTGCACAGAGCATAACATGTATTGGTTCATGAAATAATAACAAATGACATATTTTTTTGCTGTTGACCATGCATCAAAAATATGTAGCTGGTTTAATGTAATGCCTGTATTTCTGAGGCTCCTTCTGCCTGATCAAGAGAAAAAGTGAACAGCTCAGAAGAATTGCAGATCTGATACATGGGTAATTAGGGGACAGATAATGTAACTGAAAAAGTCACATTTTTTAAACCAGTGTTCTTGAAATCTCATAAGCACCCTAATTAGAACTGCCACCTGGCCAGTGACTTTTTTGTGCATTTCTTTTTATTTTTTGCAAGGAAACCAATTAAAAAACCCATTCTTGTATAGACATGGGAAGTCAGGTAGACATTATCTTGATATTTGGCAGGGATAACAAATATTATGCACCACCGCTACAGTACTCACTCACTACATTTTAGTTATATTGAAGAAAAAAAATGACTTCTAACTGTCTCTGCCAACAGCAGGCAAGTGATCTCACACATTTTTGAGTGTAGGGGTTTGACTCAAATCTGGTTATATTAAGCTAATTCTCTTTTAGTTTGAGGACTTGCTTTATTAAAAAAAAAACCAAACATATTTTTGATGGTTTTTATTTAAGGGCAGCACAATGGCACAGTGATCAGCATTGCTGCCTAGCAGTGCTGGGGTCCTGGGTTCAGTTCCTGAAGTTCTGTCTGCATGCAGTTTTGATGTTCTCCCTGTCTTTGCGTGGGTTTCCTCCAGGTGCTCCTGTGTCTTCCTACAATTGAAAGACATATTGGTAGGTGAATTGGCTTGTGGGAAATTTGGTCCTGGTGTGAGTGTTTGCGTGTAATGTGAAGTACTGGTATTCTGTCCAGGGTGTATAATGTCTTGCGCCCATTGCTTGTCGGAATAGGCTCTGGCTCCCCCACAATCATATATTGGATACAGCAATTAGAAAATGAATGGGTGTTTTTTGAACTATCAGGGTTCATGTTTAAAGACTGAATGTGACATACCATAGTGGAAAATATACAATAGCAGCAACTAACAATTACTGTATATGCATTCCATAATAAACATGACCGATTCTATACAATTTAAGGAAATAGATTTTGCATGTGACCTTTAGAAAAGGTTAGAAGTCAAGAGTAAGGACCATTTTAGTATAACACATAGGATTTATTCTATTTGACCAGAAGGACAGATTAAACCTTTTATTTGGCTGCCATTTCATGTGACCAATCAGCTTTATCCAGCTGTGGACTATAATTGCCAAAGCTAGTCTTCTGTGATTATACAAAAACTGTCCTATAAATACATGTTGCAGTGCGTGCATATTAAGCACACACGAAATATGATTGGATCACAGTGCCAATGTTTTCTAATGTCGGCTTGTTTAAAACGATCCTGCTCTTGAGAGGCAACCTGTCCTGTTTGCATGTACCACATTTCGTCCAAACTAGCTTAAAATGGATTATTTTCATACAAAAGCAGCAGGTCCAATGGAAGGTTTACAGTATGTACTGTATGCTAAAACATTAATAAGCATTAATAAATTATTTTGGAGTACAGAGAGTATGTACCCAATTGCTTTTGTTACTTAATTATCAAAGGCACATGCCTGTGCGTGTCATTGCTTAATATACAGTTTGTAAGCTATGTACAGAACAGTCAGCTACTGCAGGGCTGACTTTTTGGCCATAATGTCCTGACTGTATAGATGAGAGGGGTTACTAATACAAATGAAATATTGGATGGTGCTTGGCAGGAGCTGGTTTGCTGACACCTGCCTGAAATAAGGTCCCATGTCAAGTTACACCAGAATGGTATAAATAAGGGTGCCCCTGTGTGGGCTAGGAAAATTGTGGGTTAGATTTAAACATGTCTCTGCGTATCTCATCTCTTGCCCTGTTGTTTGATCGGTTAACTTTAGGGCACTGTTATGCTTTTATTGGAATAATCTTGCTCTTGTTTTTAAAATCCTCTGAATTCATTTCAGACATATTAAAGGAGTGTATTATGATTGATAGTGGTGATGTGACATTGTAAGTAAAAAAGACAGATGCACATACTGTACAGTGTACAGTCTTGCATATTGAATCTGAAATTTTACTTGCCTAGTGTTTTCGTAGTAAAAGAATTGCTGCAAATACTTAATTTTAGAAAATTTATGTTTTCTCATATCTTCTGTGACACACTGAAGAACAAAAGGGTATGTGGTGATATCATTTTAAAACTAACTTTGGATATTGTTTTGATTGAGTCAGGTCCCCCAGGCCCTCCAGAAGCTGTAACAGTGGAAGAGATCACAGACAGCACAGCTCAGCTATCCTGGAGGCCAGGGAGAGACAATGGAAGTCCTATTACCGGCTATATCATACAGGGGAGAACACCATTCACTGTGGGATGGCAGGCAATTGATACAGGTAAATGCTTCATCATATGAATCAGAACCTATATCCCACTCTTAAGAAAGGTTACGAAGTATTTACTTACAAGGTATTGTATATATATTTATAAAATATTAGTAAGTACCATTTTACACATATAACTTTAAACAACAATTCTTAAATTAATTTCAGACATGCTTATGAGTACAAACTCAGAGCTATATAATTCTCATGTTCAATAGTTTCAGTAGTTTCAATGGGGGCTTAGTATGCCTTGAAAACATAATATCAAATCTCTTAAATAAAGGTCTGTGTCGACTACGGTGCATAGAGTACATCCAATTGACTTTGAATTGTACTTAAGTAACTATATTTCACAGACCTCTGAATGCTAACAATTTATGTGATTTATACAACCTTTATCTCACTTTTGCACAAAATATATTGAGTCTTTTACCAGCAATTCAAGAGTTTTGATATGCAGCAGTAATAAGATGGGAGACAATCATGTTCTACCTAGAAAATGTTAAGACCACTTGTTTATAAATTGGAATTAAATGATGTACTTAGCTAACATACTGGGTTAGAAAAAAATTGCATACTTAGCCAACATACTGGGGTAGAATAATGTTTTTAGTGTTCAGGTGAATCTTCTCAGATATTTCTGTCTGGCTTGTGATTCTGACCACATATTTAAACACATTGGTTTCCCTGACTGAATTGTTCATACAGTATAAATGGATTTAACACGATGGTCACTGTTGACAAACATTGAGGAATGATGGAATTAAGCATAGTGATTTTATGTTTTTAAAGAGGAAAGTCAGTGAAGCACAATAAAAAAAAATGCTTCACTTAAGTGCTAAAATACAGTATGGGTTCAAGCCTGCAGGAAAGCTGGCTGGCATTAAAATATAACGAGCCCATTCCTTTTACTTTGGTGTGTCAATAGCCTGTCTACATTCCAGCCTCGTGTTCACAAACATGTGTCCACTAACCTACTAGCAAGCCCAGGAGCTGATTATGAATGCTTTGTAGGACTAAGAATCAGAATTTTAATCTAGAGCTATCGTAGTCATCCTGCTAAAAAGTGATTTTATTTCTATGAAATACATGTTCTTTGGTCCAGCACAAACTATGATGCTGCAGCGATAGTAATTTAGTTCTTTAAACATCCCTAACTTCATTTCTTTCCCTTAGTTCCTGAGGTTATTGATGGCAATACATTAACAGCCACAGTAGTGGATCTAAATGCATGGGTGGAGTATGAATTTCGTGTAGTGGCAAGTAACAGTGTTGGAGTTGGGGAACCTAGTCCACCATCAATCAAAACTCGAACAGAAGATGCAGGTGAAAATCTTTTTTGTTCATCCATGTCAAAGGAAGTTATTTAAAGCATGACAACAAATCAGATTTGATTTCAAAAGCTACATGACTACAAATGATGTGCCAAATATGAAAGTCAAAACATCCATTTTGAAAAGCTAAGTAACTTCTTTTACTGGATTTGAAAGTTTTCCAAATATTGAACGTTATTACCTTCATGGTCTTTAAGGTGCATTCTATGCAGAATGCTGAACTGACAGCAAAGCTTTAGTAATGTTTATTGACTTTACTTCAGGGTTGACATTATAGGGATGTTTTTAACAAGCAATTAATACTGTATATCCTGAAAATAAAAGAGTATACTGTTATATGTTAATCCCCTGTTGGACAATTAAAGAATACAAGTATACTGTACATGCTTATCTCTTTTTTTCTTACAGTTCCTGACACAGCTCCTACTGATGTAAGCGGAGGTGGTGGCATTAAGACAGAATTAGTAATAACATGGGAGGTAAGTGATCTATCACCGCTTTATTTCACTCCAATGATAGGTAATGAATGACATTTGTTTAATAGCTCACAATTGTGTGAAGGTTTTGTATTGCCCCCGCCAAATTCAGTAGTTTGCACTTCGTGGATGTGCAATTTAGCTCAGGATTAGAAAGCATTTCATTTAGATTGTCTTAGCTGTCAAATATAAGAAGCAACAAAAATGGAAGATGGTTTTGTTTGCTTTCCCAGTGCTTTTATTGAGAATTGGCCTGTAATATAAACCAAAGTATCAGTTTACTTATTTATTGATCATACTTTTTTAATTGATGTAAAAATCAATTAAATTATACTTCAAACTCTTAATGCCTCTTAGTCTACATACTGTACTGGAACCTTGCCAAGTACACTACATAATTTGTCTGCTCTTCTATTCTGTAATGTGTGAACGCTTGTGACATTTTTTATTAACATAATCTTATTTTTAATCTTTTCAACTCAAAAAACAATTAATAAAATACAATACAAAAAAAGGAAAAAGAGTTTCCTCATACCACAAAATCCCCCATCATCCTCAGTGTTACCTTCCTCCCCACCCACACACATACACCCTCTTGAGTTTCCATTTATGGACCTACAAATGAATAGATTTTGCTACAATAGAAGTCTTTTGCAAAGAGGCCTTGACTCCAAGCACTCCCCAGTTCTCTTCACTGTGACCATGAATTCTGGAAGTCTAGAGCTTCATCTAAATAATGTCAGGATAGACCAGGATCCCGTAAGGCCAAGGGCAGGAAGATGCAGTCAAATCTGTTTCTGCTACTGTGACAGGTTAGGATTAGAGTTATCATCTAGCAGGCCTAAAAGATGAGAAAAGAGAATTGTTATGATGAAGTTTGCTCTGGCTGACAGCTGCGGCTAAAAGAAAGGCACACAATCCATCAACAGATGCTTGGTGATTTCTGTAGTCTGATAGAGATCGCTGAGTGAACAGGTAAAAACAAAAGTGGTGTAGAGGGAAAATACAGAAGGTCAGGAGGCAGAGCTGGATCCAGAAAAGGAAGGAAACTAGTTTTGCAGGAAGGATGATTAGCCACAGGGAAGTTTCCAGCAGGCATGTCCTGGTAACTTGATTAGGAATCAGGAGAAGGGTTATAAGTAGAGCTAGTTTGTAAGAACAGAGAGATGCAAAGATAGAACAAAGTGTAGCGGTAACTGGAAGCTTAAATGACATTGCATCTTCCGCAATGGCAGTTCAGGTGTTCAATAGGAAGTCAGGTCCAATTAGATGAGGTGCTGGCTTGGTAGAAAGAAGTGTGACTCAGCACACGACCCGAGGATGTAGGAGTCCCGTGAGGAAGCTGTTCATATGGGAAAGAGCTACATCTCTCGTGGGTACCTCAGGTCAGGCCATGACAAGAATATACTTAATTAAGATAATGTACAAAATAGAAAATTCGCTTGATTCCAGAACTGGACAATTTAAAAACATGGAAAATGCTTCCCACAGCATCTCTCAGGTTAGAGCCCCAGGAACTAGCTTCAACATGGATCCAGCGGACCGGAATGACCCCTTCGCCTTTTTTCAACAGCAGTCCCAGGCTCTTGGACAACTGACTGCAGCAGTTCAGCGATTTGTGGACCACGCCACCCATCCACCACCTTAACCCGTGGCACCTATGCCAGACATTCTCTTTTTGCCACTACTAGCCCTTTACTCCTCCCCACTCCGGAAAAATCTGAGGGAGATCCTGCGAAACTTCAGAGTTTTTTAACCCAGTGTTGGATGGCTTACCACAAATCCCCATTTTCTGGACGTCAACCACGTTCATCTTCCCCTCGACTCATTGATGGCACCTATACGGTGAATAAGATCTTAGGCTCCCGCCAATTCCTGATAGACTGGGACGGTTACAGTACAGAAGAACAATTGTGGGTTTCAGAGGCTGATATCCTGGACTTAAACATCATTGAAGACTTTTTTCATACCCATCCACTTTTGACTAGTAGGGCGTCAGGAGCCGCCCCTGGGGGGTTACTGTTACGCATTCCGCACACGCCCCAGACCTGTCTCACATTAACCACGAGCACTGTGTTTAACAAATGCTCACGCCGTAACTAATTTACCTATCACCATTCACTCCCATCACTATTTTAGTTCCCCTTTTTCTCACTTACCCGCTCACTATTGTGGATTCTCTATGAGCTCCCTAGTGCGCGTTATATGTTCTTGCTATCTAATCATTATCAGACCATATTGCTTGTCTCCTCATTTACAATTTAGTCTTGTGAATCGGATTGTTACTCTCCTGCTGTCTAACCGCTATCAGACCTTTTTGCTTGTTTCCTGGTTTACAGTATGTCTTAGCCTTGTGATTTGGATTGGAACTCTCAGTGTTCTCTCTCCTGCGTCCAGCACAGGATCCATACTCCCTTTCCTGCCTCCTTGTTACACTCCCTTTCTAGAATATTATTAACTCCAATACACAAAAGTGGGAAAAAGTGGGAAAAAGAGGAAATCTAGAACTGAAGAAATTTTAAGTGAGGAGGCACTTTTTTATAATGGAGATGTGATTTTAAATAGAATGCAAATAATGTATACATCTGTTGAAGTCTATGTCTACCTGTTTAAAGGTGTTATAAGGTGTCTTTTCTATTATCTGTGATCTACTTGTATCACTGTTTTCACTGTATAGTATATAAGGTGTAGATTCAGCATGTAGTGTATGATGTGCTAACAGGTGTTATGTCCCTAACAGGTTCCTATATATTTGTATGAATGTATAGAAGTAAGAACATTTCTTTTTTGTATTTGTTTTAATATCACTATAGTTTTGTGTTTTGCTCATAGCCCATCCCTGAGGAACTACAAAACGGTGAAGGTTTTGGATACATCGTTGCATTTCGACCCGCCTCCACAGTGACGTGGACACGAGTGATCATAACCACACCAGGAATAGCTCGATATGTCTATCGAAATGACAGCATTTCACCATTTTCTCCTTTTGATGTAAAGGTTGGAGCATTCAATAACAAAGGAGAAGGGCCTTTCAGTCCTATAGTAACTGTATATTCTGCTGAAGAAGGTAAGTATAAAATAGCTTCATGTCTAAGACAGTGACAATGACCAAATGCCATATCTACACATTCATAAACCTGCTACAAAAAATAAAATAAAAAATAAAAAAATAAAGACTTGAGACAAAGATGACACATCTCTGAGGAAATATTGAGCAAAAATGTATTATTAGAAATTCATCCATACACAACTGGTCGTTTGGCCTTGTGAATCCGCATTGTCTGATGCAGACAATCATGAAAAACTCTGATATTTATATCAATGGCACTCAGATGCCACAGGAGAATTGAGCAATTGTGCATTTCGGTTTTCATTTTAATATGACAGGACCTGAAAAATGAGCTATTTCAGAAATTAATTTGATTTTACAGATTAAACAATTATGGGTGCCAACTTTAGATTAGTTATTGCTCCAATGCATACATTAAAAGATGCTTTGTGGCACCTAATTTCTGAGAGTAGCTTACTGTGCTAATTTAATTTGTCTTGCAGATAATATTCTTTCATGTCAGTTGCAGCTCCAATTAAAATTAAAGAGAAACAATTGTATACTTATTCATGTATTAATGAAATAACTATTTTTCTCTGTCGCGTTGTGAGGAGCAAGCCTTCCAGTGCAGCTTGTCTTTTCAATTTTTCTTAGAACCCAGTGCAGCACCAGAGATAGTTTCAGCAAAAAGTGTTTCTGCTTCACAAATTGAAGTTGTCTGGCAGGCTCTTTCCTCAAAGATGACCTCTGGAAGGGTGCTTGGATATGAGGTATTATGTCTTTCTTTCACTGTAATGAACACCCAAAATGGCACCTCTTGAGCATTAGTTTGTGAAATACTTTTTGATGGCTAATGGGATCTAGAGCGTACAGTACATCACAGGTTCCCTTAGAGACATCTTCGTCGAAAAAGCATTGAATACCTTGGTCTAAAGTTACTGAGGCCTCTGCAACAGCATATTGATGCCAATAAAACCATTCTCATCTTTTTTATTTTTTTCTATGTGAAAAGTGCACTGTAGTTTCATCAAATGCTCTTTCTATTTCCATCACCTTTGCCCCAAAGTATGCAGTCCTTGTGTTGCCATGGCACCAGTAATGCCAAACTACAGAACTAGTGCTATTATGTAATTGAAGATGATTTGGTAAAAGGAATAGAAAAACTGTATTTTTTATCCTTTAAGTTGTGCTAAAATGAAAACCTAGGTATTGACATTCCAGGCTTGTTCTTTCTAAAAAAGCTATTGAACATTGACACTTTCAAGTTGTGTGCTTCATATTTAATTTGTGAAATCAGACCAAGCAGACAAGCAATACAATTGGGAAACTGTGTACACTGTGTATTACACTGTAAGTACAATATTGCTCTTTCCAAAATGAGGATTTTTTATATCAAAAGTGGCTCATTCAACTATAATATTGTTGTAAAACAGCAAGGATAATTGACTTAACTCTGGCTTTGTCTCTTTTTCCACAGGTTGTGTACATGGAATATGACTCAAAACCTGATACTTTAGGGAAAGTAAGGGTATATGGGAATCAGACATCAGTTAATATTACTGGTTTGAAAGGAAACAGCTTATATAACATAGCAGTGAATGCATTTAATACTGCTGGAACAGGCCCTTCTTCTGTTTCATTTAACGTCACAACCAAAAAACCACGTGAGTGCTTTTAAAATATTCCGTACAGTACTGTACTTACAACTAAAGCAGTTTATCTGACAAGCTTTCATCTGTTTTGTTTGACTGTATAACTGCTTGTGCAAAATGAAAAACTACTGTAGGCATAATGTTCTGTAGAAGACAAACTAATGCTAAAATATGTTTTTTTTTCAGATTGTTCACTGAAAAGGGTTATATGCCAAAACTATTTACTTCTAAAGTAAGGATACAGATAAAACATCTATCGTGTGATTTGTATTAACCAATTCACTTCCTTTTAGCACCAAGTCAACCTCCATCAAATATTGAGTGGAACCTGATTGGCTTAAAGCTAACTTTAAGTTGGGATCCTGTGACAGCAATGGAAAATGAGTCTGAAGTCACAGGGTATCAAGTAAGTAACAGGTATATACTTATATTAGAGATCTGTTTTTTGGCTTATTCTCCAAAATGTATTTCAGATGATTGCCTCCTGTGAATTAGCATGGTCGGAAAGCAAAAACTTTCTACAGATGTAGTCACATGAATTTACAAAAGAAACAAATAATTGGGTTTTTACCTGTCCGCCTGCCATAATAATCGCATATGAATAACTCATCCTTGCAAAAGTAGTGGGTGTTATCCAGAATAGGAAGATGTAATTTTGGTCCCGGACTACTGAGTTTGTTTGTCATCTCAGACCTTAATTTAACTTAATTAACCAATTAAATATATGAGAAGAAACATCTAGCTGTGTCTTCGGGGTTGTAATCAGGTGCTTGTATAAATGTTTCTCTAAAACCAGCAGGAATCTGGCACTCGAGGACTAGGGTGGCCTACCTCATGTGAAATGATGAGGAATAAATGAAAGAGTTATAAAGCAGTAGCAGACCAGGCTTTTTCTGCAGGGTATAATGCTTAGGGACTCTATTTTAAGTGATCTCATAAGATGCATAACTGTTGGTGCACATGCCTCTAGTTGGCAATTCAGACAGTTTGAAGGGTTCAAAGGCTGTGGTTCATGTACTGTATAAGCAATCATCAAAAGTGCAGGTTTTAAAAACTTCTAAACTAAAAGAAGAGATACAGTAACAGATGTACTGATGTGTGAGAAGATAATTTAGACATACTGTAGACGTCAGTGAAGATTTAAGGCAATCAATGTAACAATGGATGTGAATCAATCCACTTTTGTTATGAAAGTATACAGTATATACAGTAGACAGTCCTTTTTTTATGCACATTACATGCTTTATTCTACTGCCTTTAATGAAAAAGATCTTCCATTGTCTCTTAATCCTACTTTAAAACCTCACCATAACTGATAGTGCAAACTGAATCAGGTAAATCCTGAACAATGTCAACCTCAGCCTTCCCTTGAAAAAAAAAATCAAAAAGTTCTGTATTTGATTCATTTAAATTGCAATGCTTTCAAGATTAGGTTTTGAAATAATGGAATGATTACTTAAAGAACTGCAAATCATTTCCCATTGGATTTTCAAAACAGAGTGTATAGCTTTTGAAGAAATGGAGACAAATTTTGTATTCATTATAAAGGATATTATAAAACTGAAAACAGCATTCCTGAGTGCATAAAATAGATGGAAAACTAAAAGGATTTGTTTACAGGGATGTACTGTATAGTATATTTTTCTGTTGATACTCAGGTATTATTCAGAAGATACAAAAGCAACATTGTTAATATACTCACAACTAACAAGACCACTGTGGATCTGAACCTTGCTGCACACGATGACTATCTAATACAGGTTAAAGCCTTAAGTGAAGGAGGAGAGGGAGCTGGCAGTGAACAAATTAGGATTCATAAACTAAGTAAGTGTGAGCTATTTCTGTTTATTTTACTTTTTTAAACAGCTATGGTTTTGATTTCTTCATCACCTTATTAGTCCCATAACTTATCTTATCTTATCTTATCTTAAGTGATCTTATCTCTTATCTCTCTTAACTGTCCATGTATTAAAATGACTATACGAAAGTTTTGTACAGACATCAAAGGATTACACTATGAGCACAGATTCCAAATGTGGAATTTCTGAAATTCAGAAATTCCAATCTAGAAATGATGCTACTGTACTGCATATGGCACTGTAGCATTGTTGTACATAAAATGAAACAATGTCACATTATTATCTCCTATGAAAACATAGGTAGGTTTTCATTGGGATTTGTACATGGCTTTGCCATTGTTTGTCAATTTGTTTCCAGTAGTTTCCTTGTAAAACTACTATAATACATTTCTAAAGTATGTTTACTATACAACACCATAATCCAACCAGTGTAACAAACCAGTGCAAAACATGGTAAAATCATGGTAAACGTGTGATACCCATGTTAAAACTCATCTTTCAGTGATGGTAAACTGTAATCCTGGCCACAAACTCCTACTGTTCTTATTTCTTTACAGGTATGAGTGCTAGAGGCTCCAGTACTTCAACTTTCAATGCCTTCACCCTTTCGGTGGTCCTCATAGTACTGTTTTCTACATTCAGATCTACATTGTGAGATACCCACAGTTTTTCAAATGCCTAGACTATCGTATATTGTACCTTTCTGAATGCACCAGAAGCTTTTTATTACCCTTTAGTTCTTTGAGCAGCTCCATTATGAATTCTTATTGCTATTTTGTGTATTTAACATTTTTGAAAGGCTTTGATAGCAAGTATAACATAACATGGTGATACACTCAGAGAAACTGGGATAGAGTGCATGTTGCTTATCAAATCTATTACCAAGTTATGTTATACTTGCCTTTAAAACCATTTGAAAATTTCAGTTCAATATACTTGTGTTAAATATACATGGGTCCATGAGGGAATGGTGGTATACCAGTTTATTTTGATCTTAGATTATCCTTCAAGATGATAAATGCCTTAATTCCATTTACATACCAAAGTAGTTTAACATACACACAAAATCATTATTGTGCTACTGACAATATTTTTGTGTAGGTTTAAAATAAATCCAAATTCAAGCCATTTGTACATGACAGCATGGACTCAATTTAAATGTCTTAAGGCAGAAATTTGACAATTTAAACATATTAATGTGTATCATTATCCCTAATTAAGAAAACCGGTCTGGAATGGGATTTCCAAACGTTAGTGTTTGTGTATCTTGATCATATAATGTAAAGAACTGATCAAATGAAATATTTCATGATTTAGTAAAATAGTTGTTAAATAAGGCAACTGTATTTGGAATTTCCTCATTTCATCAAAATTATGTTGCTTTTAGTATGGTTTCATTAAGTTTAATTTTTATTCAGTTTCTTGCCATTTACCTTTAGGTTTTGACCCATACAATACATGCCCTAAAGAAAGCAAAATAACAGTACTATTCATCAAACAAAAGCTTTTTCTGAAACTGGATTATAGAATATCAGAAGCAGATTATTCCAGTTTAGTTGCTCTTTTGTGGACATACTGTATATATTTACAGAAGGTGCTATAGTATCTGTTTTTTACTTTCAAAACAAAGAGATTCACCCTTGTATTCGCAAAGCTTTTTCCATAAATTCAGAGATAACACCATTTTTTAGGGTTAGAAATGTCCACATAATGCAAGTAATCAATAACTTACTCCTCAACAGAATGTATAAAAAACTAATTATTTTTAGTTATTAGTTGAACTACAACTAATTATTATTGCATTAGTCATTAATAACTGCATTTTAATTTTGTTCCTTTTAGAATAGTGTCAGTAAAATGGGCCACATTTATGTGAAAACTTCACTCTAGTTTCAGGAGTACAAAATATTGCTATTTCCCAAAATGATATCAAGAACTTTCAGCAGACATTTGCTTGTGCTAACCATCGATCTAATGTTTCTGTTCGATTTGAACTACATACGAAGGTATCACTGGAAAGAATGTCATTAGACATCTTAACTCAAATTCAGAAAAAAGCATTAAATTAACTTCTTTTTCATTTCCTCCTTTAGGCTAACTAGTGCAAATGCTTTACATTGGTGTGAGCATGCCTTAAGGTACAACAATTTTATATATCTAAATATATATATAACAAACATTTATAATCTCTTCTTGCACAAGTTTCTTAAAGGCCTCACTTTTTCAGATAAAATTGTTGCACAACCCTACCAAAAGATAATACCCATGTAAAACTAATGTGAGACTCCGACTGAGTGACTAAGAAACAATTTAGAATTAACAGCCTGTAGAAATGTTAACAGAATTCCCATTAGGTGTTCCGAACATCAGCACTCGGAATCTAAATAGAAGTTTGTATCTTAGCTTAAAGATTCACTTCAGTACAATTAAATTGTTTGTTTCATAGTTCAGGAAAATAAACCTTCTGTTTTCCCAACAATAATTATAGTTGACATTGACATTGATGCTTCATAAGCACTGGCTGCTGACTGTTTTCTTCCGTTGTATATCAGGGGTCTAAAACTCAATTCCTGGAGGGCCTAGTGTCTTCTGATTTTAGTTCCAGCTGAGCTCTAAGTGACGTTGTCTAATTATTTAAATGCATAACTGTAGTATTTAACCAGGCTCTGAGGTGTAGTGAATTGAATGTCTTTTCAACAGTAAGAAACCCTAAGAACAATCCTATATGACTAAATATCTTAATAATTAGGCTAAAGAATCTACAGTAATTGACAACTCAGGATGGAACAAAACCAGAAGACACTTTGCCCTCCAGGAAATGAATTTGAAACCTTTATGCAAATGAACACTTTGTAATGTTTTACGACATAAAATGTATCAATATTTCTCTCATTTAAGGATTCCACACACATTTCAGTGGTGTCAGATTGTGGTGATTTTTAGGAATTACATTACTGAGGGTATTTTCAACCAGGAATCCAGTGAGCCCTAAGGTTCTTCAGAGACTATCTAGCAGACCCCCCGAAACAGAATGGAAATTCTTCACTTACAGCGAAGTAGTGCTTTAAAACACCACTTTCCCCACACTGGATCTGCTCTAATGGCACTTATAGCAAACTGCTGGCCTGCAGTTATTCTTTTAATAATTCATATTTTAAAGCTGCGTTGATATTAAGAATTGTCTACTTCAGTTTGACAGTTGGCTACTGTATGTTAATGTGTTATCTGGCTGTCGTTTGGGGAGGGACAATGCTTATTAGATTGGATTTCTTCAAAAGGACACCTTTGAAGATAATGCAGTGAAAAGCAAAATTAAAAGTTCTAGAAATGTTATAATCATCATTAACATACAGGTTTAAGATGTTTGTATTTGTTCAGCATTGTTTAAAATATTCTTGGGTGTTTCCATTTTTCAGTGGCATTCTATACCATTGTAAAATAAGCCTTGCCCATTGTATTAGTAAAGTTAGAGCCTTCATCAGAAAATGGGACCATGATCTACTGTATAAGAAGTTTTCAAATCTTTATTCATCTAAATTTCTAGAAAGAATGAACATGGGACAAATGAAAGCTACTTTTAAGAAAGAAAACAGATGAAGCACACAAACATCAGATGGAAGATAATGCATACAGTACTATAGTAAGTATATTATGTAAAAATATGAATTAAATTATAAATACAAGGAAAAAAGGGAAGCTATACAATGACACATGACTGATTATAATATCATCGAAACTACAGTCAACATGTCCCCATATGCAGTATAAGGTCTGCTGTTTTGGCATAATTAAGGAATTATTAAGACATCTGAATTAATTATAGCATGCTGGAAGTTTTCAGGTCCAATGGAATTATGGCTGTTGTTATATCCAAGCATGTTACATGTAGTGAGAACTGTAATGGGAACTATCAGTGCAAATTCTAAACCTGTATCTTGCTGAGAAAAAGCTTGTGGTCTTCTGTAGATCACATCCATCTGAATTGGGATTGGATAACCTGAAAATGTAAAAAAAAATGAAAATATCATTTTTTCATTGAACTGCTGTAGGGTTGTGCCTTTATTTAACAAGTACTGTTATACCTGATAAAGGTTAAGTCTCACATTCCCATGGATGATACACTTTGTGCACATACATTGCACTTGATTTCAGAGTTGAAAGAAATCACAAGGGAATGAACCAAGGTGACACAGCACCCCTGTTCAGCTGCTGTTCATCCACTGGAACAGGTGTTCAGGCCTATGAGTCTGATTAAAGTCCTTAGCAGTTACCATTAGGTTGTCCTATCCACTCATTGTGTGATTTCATAAAGGCCTGTGTTCTTTGATTAGATTCTGCTGCAGTGAAGTCAATGGGATATTGATTTTCTCTCTTATTATTGCAGCTGTCACAATTTAGACAGTAGATTGACTGATGCCAGTGTACTTGTTGTGGGCATTTGTTTGACTGCCTATCTGTCTCTATCTGTCTCACTCTCACCTGTTTTTATTCTACACATCACAAATCATAAATCATGCTGGGTCTTAAATGTAATCAGTCCTTTATCTGATGAAAAAGAGATGAACTAATAAAAAATCAAGCTTGTAATCTCTAAAACATACATATGTGTATTAAGTAGCACTGCATTTCCTCATTAAAGATGAGAAGCTGTGTAATTAGATCATTATAACAGTTTCCCTTAGCATCCTCATGATTAAAAACATCAGCAACAACACAAAATGGTTTTACTAATAAGATTAAATCACGATGAATCTGTTTCTACTGTCTTTTGTCATTGACAATACAATATTGCTATTCAATCATTAAATATTAAATCTACCAATAGAATGGAAATTTGAAAAGAAGTAATACAGTATATACAAAAAGCAAATTTCCTTTCTAAGTTACCTTAAAGGTCAAGTGTTGGCACAAAAATAGGAACAAAAAATCTAAAATTAGCAGATAAAACAACAGCATGTGTACATTCCAAAAAGATTCACCCACTTCTAATCTTATTTTCTGCATTTGAGGAAAGCATTCTGTACACAGTGAAAATTCAAAGCCATCAGTCACTGTATATAACACTTCCTTTCCATCCATTGATTACACATTTGTAAGCAAATATTTCAGTATTCTTTTTGTGAAAAGTGTTTTATGATTGATATCCCAAAAGTTTGTAAAAAAAAACCATAGTGGTCTTCTAGAAGTGGTAAAAGGATATAATAAGTCAGGATATTATCTTACAGTAAGTAATGAGCACAAACATAAGACATATCGTATATTATTTGGGATAGACATCTGCAAAACTAATTTCTTGTACAGTTACTGTATATGTGATAAGAGTGGGAAAATGAGAGTTGTATAAAGAAAAATGAATTAACCCATAGTTCTCAGTGTTGACTAAGTCACCCATGTATGAAACACAGAACACCTGAACAATCAAAAGACAGAGTCCGCCAGTTTAAAATATGGTATTTCCACAAAAGAGAAACAGTTATCTTATTGGATAAATAGAAAGAATATTATGTGTCAGAAAGGCAAACATACGTAATACGTTTTCAACACTTGGCCTTTAATTGTTAATACTGCTGTATTAATTCAATGTTTTCCCTATCTCTGTGAGATAGCTGATCCAAAAATATGGTGATTTCATATTGAAAAGTAATGGGTTTGTCTTGTATACTAATGTTGTGCATGTAGAACATTGTTTGGTGCATTTGTGTAAAGTTTTATAATACTGTAACTTAATAAAATGTTTACAGCAGCATACTGCTTCTCTACATATTTATTATACATATAAGGTATACATTATATTTCACCTCAAGCTGTCAGACTGCTGACAGTTGTGAATTCCTTTGTTTGCTCAGCTGATGTTAAGCCATATAGTGTACTGTATATACCGTACTCTATTCATATTTAAGATTGTATCACAAGCTACAATATGTGTTAATGGAGACTCTATCGGTAATGCCATTAGTTTTTCACCCTAAACGTGGCAGAAACCACTTATTAACCTTATGTCTTTAAGAGTAGAAGGATTCTTAGTACTTATATCATACACTCTGCCACTAAACACTGTCAGTATAGTAAAGAATAAATTAAAGCTTTATTCCTGAATATAACACTCTTTATAAACACCTATTTTTCAGTCAGTAAAGCCTGCACCAATAATTTTTTGACAATTCTGAAATATTATTTTTTTAAGTATCAGAAGTACACCAATCACAACTAAAAACACAGTGCATTTCTGACAAAGAGGCATGGGAACAGTCTTCATCTCAAATGATCAGGATAGTAATGGTTACAATCCATGTTACAATCCATGTGCAATTTTAAAATAGATTTGTGTGTGAGATTGTGTGTGAGATTTTCAAACGTGGAAAAGGTACAGTATTATGCCATACTGCAGGGCTTTGATCAAGCTTGAGGTCCCTTGTAGAAAATACACTAGACCTTCTTTTATACACAAACTGAAGCATTACTATTGTGAGCATTAGAGGAGATATTGGTACAGTATACACATAAACAAAACCTAAAAACTGTAAATTAATAACAATGGAGACTAGAAGTGAAGTTGCTGCAGCAAGGAGGTTCAAAGACATATTTGTTTTTTAAAATTTTCTTTTATATGAAGAGTTTTCGAATAGATTTAAGGCTGAAGAACCGAACTAAAAATACCAGAGAACCAGGAAAATGTCAACAATATAGATTGAAATATATTTGGATCCATGTATACCAGTGGCACATACACACTGTTATTTCATTGAACACCTTTGGTTAGAGGTTCTAATGAAAGAACAAATAATCATGGTTGTGATATCAGCCTTGTCAGGTTCCCCTTCCAGTATAGACTGAGATGATATTGCTGACACTCGCTGCAGAAAAGTGGACTTTTGCATGTAGTGGGCTGCCGACCATGGAGGATTTTCAGCTTAGCTAGATAAAGCATAAAGCTCCACACTCCAAGATGAAGAAGAGATTTCTGCATTAGGGTAAAACATTTTCTGTGCTGTGCTGTGAAAGCAGAATAATTTCAGAAGCACCAAAGAGGACCTTTGTCTGAATTTCCTGTCTGAATTATTGCTTTCCAAGATTTATTGTACATATGTCTAATTAAACATGACAGCTTTGACTTGATAATAATAAATGAATGTCTGAAACCAAAGATTTCTACAAAACTCCATAAATACTGTAGTTCCAGTGATCAAATGTTTTCCTCACATCTAAAGCAAGTACAGTATTATAGAAGAGCCAATTTAATGTGAACATTATCCAGAATATGGAAAAGAGGCCATATGTTTTCAGAAGCAAACTAGTCCTTCAAGAAGCCTGTCCAGTCATAAAGAATTAGGGGACACCTGTACAGTATGTATCTATCTGCTTAAAAGGGCCTTTTGTAAATATTTTTATTCCTGAGTTTCATATACTGTAGATAGCAGACTATAGCTAGAACATTGCAATGGGTGTTTGACTTTAAAAAAAAGCAAAATTACATCTGATACTTACAGTATCTTTATGGAAAGAGACAATAGAAAAAATGGTGATATTAGTATTTAAGGTACTGCTTGACACTACATCACTAGTAAGTAACAGTTCAGGTAAAATAAGGAACAAGTAATAGGTTTATTCCATGCTGAAAAAAAGAAGAAAGAGAACACAACGTTTCGGCCGTGGAGCCTTCTTCAGGTGTGAGAGAGACAGGGCAGTAGGCAAAGGTAAAGTAGCGGGAGAACAAAGGTTGAGAGGGAGGAGGAGTGAGAGGCAGGAGCAGGGGACAGAAAGAGAGGCCAATCAAGAGGTGTGAAGTCAGAATGGGTGCAGAGAGGTGTGAAATGAAACTTCCAATGAATGGAGAAAATTTAAAAGAACAGTAATCTGTCGTTAAGGGAAGGGAGAATGTGTGATCCTAGCTGCAGAATAATTTTAGTTTCGGTGGTCTTTCTAATGTATGAGTTCGGAAAACCGTCTTTGAGAACACAGACGGAGAGATTAGAGTGGTCGTGGCCGTCAGAGGTGAAATGAGAAACAATGGGCTTGGAGAGATCTTTAATCTTCACAGCCCTGACGTGTTCTCTGAAGCGGTCTCCGAGTCTCCTTCCTGTTTCCCCAATGTAGATGGCTGGGCATTTACTGCAAGAGATACAGTAAATAAGGTTGCTGGAGGTACAAGATGCTGTCTGGGTGATCCGGAATTGTCCTGAGGGGCCTTGAATGAGTGTGGTGGTGGCTGTGTACTTGCAGGTGATACAGCGAGCTCTTTTGCAAGGGAAGGTGCCTGGTGTGGATGGTTGCTGAGGGCGGTCAAGGGAGCTGTGAACGAGGAGGTTACGCAGATTAGGTGGTCGGCGATATGAGATGATAGGGCGATCAGAAAAGAGGGCCCCAATGGAGGGATCATCCTGTAGGATGGAAAAGTTCTGGTTAATGGTCCTGGGGATAGGAAGTGTGTTAGGGTGGTAAGGAAGCACCAAAGGAATGCGGTTGTTACGGCGGGAGTTCCTGATCGGGTTGATGGTCCGGGGGGTGTTTTTGGCTCGGGCAAGGGCCCTGTCAATCACACTGCTGGGGTATCCTCTGTTGATAAAAAATGAGTACATTTCGAGGGCTTGGTTTTCGAAGTCGATGTCGTCGCTGCATAATCGTCGTAACCTAAGGAACTGTGAAAAAGGAAGAGAGTTTTTAGTGTGGTTGGGGTGAAATGAGCTGTACAGGAGGTAGCTGTGTGAATCCGTGGGTTTGTAATAAACTGAAGTGGACAGTCGGGGGTAGTTGATAGACAAGTGGATGTCTAGAAACGGAAGAGTGGTGGAAGAAATGTTAACCGTATATTTGAGGGACGGGTGGAAGTTGGTGAAATGGTGCAAGAAGGATTCAAGCTGATCGTTGGAGCATGTGGCGGCACCGACGCAGTCATCAATATATCGTTTGTAGAGGTCAGGGACATAGCCAGTGTAGGAAGCGAAGAAGCGTTCTTCTACCCAGCCGACAAAAATGTTGGCATAGCTGGGTCCCATTCTGGTGCCCATGGCAACTCCACTGACCTGTTGGTAAAAAAGATTATTGAAAGAGAATGCGTTCAGTGTGAGGACCAATTCCGCAAGGCGTACCAGGGTGTGGGTGGGTGGATCAAGCACTGTGCGTTTGTCCAGCGTGTGCTTGAGGGCTGTAAGGCCATCATTATGGGGAATGACGGTGTACAGAGATGTGATGTCCATGGTAAAAATGTGGCATTCGGTACCCTGAAATCGGAAATCATTGAAAAGTTGGAGCGCGTGGTTGGTAAGTAAGGAGGTTTCAACTTCTTTAATTTTCTTTAATCCATGCAGAGAGCTCAGCCTGTTCATGAGTTAATTGAGCAAATGTCAAGTGGGGTTTTTAAGAATTTCTTGATTGTGTGCTTGCCTCACAAGAGTAGAAAGGTGAATAAAACTCTCAGTGACTTTATTGCCCTTCTAATGCTTGCAGAGAACTACATTATGATTATGATCTTAGGATTATTGTTAATCTCTAAAAAATCTTTTAAACAGTGAGAAATGTGATTAAAGGAGATGTCATTCTGAAATAAGAATGACATAAAATGCCAGTGTATAGTGATTCCTATAACTAAATTAAATGAGAGAGAGCATAACCAGGATATAATCAGATTTAAAGATTGGAAATAAGTCTGTGGAGGTAATGTGATGCAGCAAGTATATAAACTATAATCAGTGTGAAAGTATATTTTATTTCTACATGAAAAAATATATAACCATTTGCTTCATACTTCTCTAAGTATCAAATGCATTTACTGTACATATCGTGAAGGCAAAGAAGCCAACAGAAAAGGACATTGATGTTTCTTTCTGCAAGAAGTGCTGAAATTTATGTATTCAGACTCTGTGGATAAAAACATTGGGTGGAGAATTTAATTCTCTGAAGTGCTATCATTTAAGAGTATTAGTAAATTCGGAAACCACAGGTGAGGTCCTGTTTTCTACCTGTGTTATGCCAGATTTAATTAATTAATTTGCGATTACTTTGTAAAGATAATCATACAGAGAATTTATTAAGCACTATGCTGAATAAAATACCTTTATAGGTTTAAGGTTTTAAAATATAGGACAGGATATAATTATTTATTTGACTATCAATAAGTTAAGAATTACAGTTGTATCTTATTTCCAAAAGATTAGAAGAAAACCCAGTTACAGATGACAACATTACATTCTTCTATTACAAGGAAAGATAGGCATTACATTTCCAGTTATAAAACACTCTTAGATTTATTTTCGTAATATTGTCAGAAACAATTTAACCAAGTAAAGGAACCCGAAAAATTCTGAAAGTGTATTCTTGATCATACAGTATGACAACTACTGTATGCATTCGACACCAGCCTGCCATTCGCCTCGATTTCAACCATCTCACATTACTTGAGTAGGACCTCACAGCCCACATTGGTATTGTAAATCAATTTGACTGCTGGGCATAATTGCAGAAAAACAGATAGAATTGTGGATATGTAAGTGGTGCATTATATATTTCATCAATGTTTCAAATCCATGGGTAAAAAAAGGCTGAATCTTAATTGGGTTTAAGGCAGTTTCCTTATGTAATCTAATATGAGGATTGAAAAGTTCAATAAGTCTTTCTGAAGCATGGCTCACGGGATTCACACATCAATGGTGAGTAAGACTTTGTAATGTTTGGGATCCAAATTGGATTACATTTGGCCACAGCAGTTTGTAGAACAAAGCATTTGCGGCTTCAAATAATCACTTTTCCATTAAAAAAGAATCACTGTCCTCAAGAGGAAATCCTCAATGCCTAAATAGCTTGAGGTGCCAATATTTTCCATAAAGACACACTTTGTATTTTTAATCATTTTTTTTAATCAACAGGTGTCTGTTCTGTTCACTAATTATTTCTTTATGGTGGAGAACAAATACTGGAGTACTGTATGTACAAATTAAAACAATACATGAGGAATCAGATGGAATATTACTGAAGTACTGAATAATACAGTCATGTTCACAGTGGTCACACAGACACAGACAATATCTTAAATCTTTGTTTTCATTTTTCGACTTTTCTTCAACATTTTATTGTAGCACTACATTGATTTCCTTTCATCTTGTGTTTAACAATCACACATAATTTGTTTTCATTTTCCCATATACAGATTTTTTTTTTACTTTCTTCCTTTCATTATGCATTCTAGCCAAAAACACCAGCTTCATTTTCTTTTTATACTTAGGCAGAGGGTTGGTGTACATGTGCTCAGAACGGCCATCAATGGATTGCTATGAAAAAAGCAGAACCAAGAAAAACTGAATGTGCATCCATAAAAAAGCTTTTATTTAATGTTATTTATACTGGATTGAATTGTAGTGCTTCAAATGCAGCAGCTTTTTGACAAGTGGAATTTTAGGCCGTACTCATCATGACTCGTCGGTTACATTTCTCCTCATGCAGGCCAGTTAATGTATGAAATATATTCGATTTAGCTAGTAAAATGCATTTCGGAACAATTGACTTTGTCTTTGAGGAAATCAAAACCTGATTGTGTTGTGTTATTTTACCTCCTCTGCCCTTCTCATTGACTCATGTTTTTCTTTTCCTCTCATATGATAATAAATAGAAAAGTAAGGTTTGCAGTCAGTATGGACCTTGCAAATCATGGTTCACTGGGACATTCTAGATTTGAGGTGTATAAATAACTGCTTGAGATAAATTACTATGACTGTGAAAGGAATGGATCCAAAGACATGTATTTATAGATCTCTTTGTCAAAAATAAAAAAGAAATCTAGAGGAATAGCGCACCGTTGACATCTATTCTACACAAACAAAAAAGGTATGCTCCACAAGTCTTCCTGGCTCTTTTAAAGGTTATGTGTTCACAATGATAGACAATATCTTTAAAGTAGATTGATACATTTATGTGGGTAGTTAATAATTATAGTTAACCTTTGAATTATTATTTAAATAATAATGTTTTTGTAATAAAATTATGTTGGTCATTCCCTGATCCATTTCCCCTCAGAGAACATTCTACATCTGGCAAAACTGAACCATAAAATTTTGATGATGGGAGACTGTTAGATGGATGAGTATAAGAGGGCAACAGGATCTGGAGGGTCAGATAAAGGGTTAAGTAACCAGGATATCCTGATACACTCCAGATACACTCAAGAATGCATTAAGATTGCATACTCACAAAGTTATTATGGAGCTGGTGTCACCTGTGTGAAGCCCATCTTCTACAGTATATAAGGTTTAGTGAGTTGACAGTCCAGTTCCACTCAGGGGATCTGAACCCTTGCTGTCAGGCGTTTCAGGGAATATCAGAGCGTTCAGTGAGTCTCTATTGTCAGCTCATCACAGGGACAATGAGAGACCAAGAGAAAGTGGTTCTCAACCTTTTTATCAACTGGGCTGCAACCGTGGCTAAAAGCAAGTCTCGTTGGCTGCATATACTGTACAGGATAAATCACTACTAGACCTACCTCATCTGCATGCATAACAGCTATTAATCATTTGTACAGATGCAGCCATTCAAAATGGGTGGGTTATTTAGCGGTATATCCCCCGGTGGGCGTGTCGCATCAAAACGCGGTATCACACGGTATATCGCGTCATTTGACGTCATGCCGGAAGGTATCCGGAATCACCTTGTAAAACCGCCAGGAGGAGCCAATAAAGCTTAACCTCTCATGTACAGCATTTGAGCTTTTAAATTTAAACTGTGTATTACAGCATGTTAATCATCAGTCATTAAAAAGTTGGTATATTTTATGAAAGCAAGATTGCTCAGTTGGACAAAAGTACACAACCTACCTTTATCAGAAATATTTATGCATCAAAGCCTTTACCGAAGATATTACTAATAGTATTAATAATGAATGACTTTGGACAAGCTGTAAAATCAAAGTATTACGCTGGTCCACATTCTATCTAAATGCATTTTAAATGAAAATACTTTTAGTTTTTTCTTTGACAAACAGGACATTAGCTAGCCAATACGATAAAGGAATGATAAAGGAATTACTTTTTTTGCTAATTTCTTTAGCACATTTGTACAAGCACTTGGACTCTGTCCAAGCCCTACTTTGTCACGCATTTTCTTTTACTGCAACGGACATAAAAACTCCCTTGCTTTTATTAGAGCGTTTCATAATTTCATAATTGATTTTTCATAAAATCAACGCTTTCTTTTCTGTATACCAGATATTATGGAACCACTTCAGAAGGGTGTCAGCCAGTCAGATTCCAGGAATCGGTATTTTTTAAAAGAAAAAATATACACCGGTATTCCATTTCTCCCTAAACATTTTAAGCATCGAAGTCTTTAATTAACATGTGAAAAAGCTTGTTAAAAAGTGGTAGTTTTAAGCTTTTCTGCTAATATAATATGTAATCGCGTATCTAAAGAAATTAATAACGATATGATTATATTCGTGTACTGCGACATTTCTGTGAAAAAATAGAATAGCAATATTATGGACAATTAATTGACTTTTATATTTCTAAATATCACAACATGATCGAATTTAAGTCATTTTAATAACAATGAATAGTCACCTATGTGTTACAATATAAACATTTATATTGATTTAAATCACGTCATACTGTATATGTGTTTTTTGATTCACAATCAGACAAATGCAACATAAATTGATATCTTTGTCTTCTAAGTATCTTAATAAACTTTCAGCATAGCTTTCTCCCCGTTTAGATTATTTTTTTGGGGATCTTGGGATCAAACGTGGAAAAATTAGATTGTAATCATTTTTATTTTTTAAATACATTTTAGAAAAGTGTAATCTATACTAAAAAACTGTACACCACCTGCTATAAAGATACATATTGTAATACTTTCAGGCTCGGATAGGACAGACACAAGAACTCAGACTTGCGGAGTTAAATATCAACAAAACAACAACAAATCTCAATATCTTGTACAAATTATTCATAATACAAACCAAAAATAGCCCGCAAACTCTCTCAAATTCCTCAAATTATCATAATCCCCTTATGCAAAACCAAACCCTCCTCCCCTCCCAGTTTATCCTCTTTATCATAAACAAAATCCCCCTCAATTTTCAACATAAAGCATAACACAAAATCAATACCTCAACACTCCATACTCCAATTCACAAAACAGCCAGAACATGTAACTCCACATTCCCAAATAGACCTAATTTCCATAGCCCCGCCCCTTATGCAAAACCAACATCCCTCCCCTGTTCTCTCTCTCTGCTGACGTTTGTAATCGTTTTTATTTTTAAACAAATTTTAGCAAAGTCATGTATTTTAAAAATCTTAAGATTTCTATATTTATGTCTTTATTTAGTGGTTTCATTAGTGACAAAGGCTAAACTTTCTTGGAAAAATGTTTTTTATGTAAACCATGTTTGCTATTGTAACGCTTACGGCCGACAGGCACTGTGTAAGAGCCGGCGTACCAGAGCGGGTGACGTCACCGCCCTTCCCTGTGATAGCAGGACCACAGCTACTGGGCTGTGGAGAGATCTCTCTTTAGCTCACGGGGCTAGGTCACTGCAGAGAGACGCGGAAGTCCCGGGTTCGAGCCACCTATGCTTTGGGCAGACCAGATGCGGCAAGGGCGCCCGCCTGAGCCCCAGTTGCGTTACATTGGTGTCAGAAGCGGGGCGGGATAGCCCTTCGCCGGGGACGGCGATTTAAGCGGGGGAGAGTGTAACGCTTACGGCCGACAGGCACTGTGTAAGAGCCGGCGTACCAAAGCGGGTGACGTCACCGCCCTTCCCTGTGATAGCAGGACCACAGCTACTGGGCTGTGGAGAGATCTCTCTTTAGCTCACGGGGCTAGGTCGCTGCAGAGTGACACGGAAGTCCCGGGTTCGAGCCACCTATACTTTGGGCCGACCAGATGCGGCAAGGGCGCCCGCCTGAGCCCCCGTTGCGTTACACTATTAATTCATTTAGGGCTAGAATATGTTCATTGTCTTCCAATGAAAGAAGGGTTCCTTTCGCCGTAGTCGGGTTGACATTAGAAGCTTGCCACGCCCGTACTGTTACACCAACGCATTTGCATGTTAAAGCGATTTCATTGAGGAGCCTAGCTTTCTTAACTAGTAAGTACTGTACTTACTGGGTGGTTTTGGAGGGGGGAAGGTGTCTTTCACTGGAAATCTCGCCCCCTTCTACTTTGAAAATACCTGTGAAACCGGTTTAATTCGTCACAGCCAGCACTCCTGCAGAGTGGGGGGTTGTACTTGCAGTGCATCGGTATAGATGGGAAAGCCAGAGCCGACCACTACGCCGCCCACGTGTTATGCTCTTCGTTAATGTCTAAGCCGGAACACATCATTATATCTCATTTTGTATATCTATATAAAAATAAATTGTTTGCCCAGCCTAACACTATTGTTGTTATTGTTTTTATCCTGTAAAGTGCTTCGAGGAGCCACCTTTAAAGGCACCATATACAATAAAGTTCATTATTATTATTATTGTTAATTTGCTGGACAGAGAGCTGAACATTATTACGCAGAAGACAAAGATAGCGATTTACGTTGCATTGTGCATTGTCCTGCTGTAATACAGTTTTAAATAATTAAGTCTAAACAGTATCAGCTTTATTTATGGGTTTTAAATAAAGGCGATTTAAATGCGATTTAAATCAATATAAATGATTGAGAACGGGTGTGGCAGTAATCAGGCCTGGGTGTGGCTAGAGAAATTGAACTCAGCTTTCCAAAGATGAGATAAACCACAGTTGATTTATGTTTTAACAGGGGGGGCAATCACTTTTTCACACAGGGCCAGGTAGGTTTGGTTTTTTTTTCCCTTAATAATATAAACTGCATTTTGTGTTTTCTTGTGTTATCTTTGTCTAATATTTCAATTTGTTTGATGATCTGAAACATTTCAGTGTGACAAACATGCAAAAAAATAAGAAATCAGGAAGGGGGCAAACACTTTTTCACACCACTGTATATCGAGGGAAAGGCTGGAAACGTTACACAAGGTTTCTTGAGAAATAGGACATTTTGGACAGAAGTCCTTCATCAGGTGGGCAACTTCAGAAGCACTTTGCTTGCACAGCTGATGAAGGACTTCTGCCAGAACCTCTACATTTACTACTGAAGTACACTGCAGTTACACTACAGTTATTTTCTTATATACATAATATATATACTGTATATATTCTTAACATTCTTTACTCTGACAGTATAGTACTCACATTCACACTCTGAATTCACACATGTGACCCAAAAGCAAAGCTGAGCCACATCCCCAATATCCATAGATTTGTCTGCAGCTAATCACATAGCCAAAGCAGCGTCTACTTCAAGCTGTGCTATCAAGTTCTCAGACATTTCTGCAATTTGTGTCATTGCTTAGCTGTAAACTTTTTATCCTGTGAATTATCTCGCTCTTGTTGCTCAAGTCCTCAAAGAGACATTTCAAGAAAACAGTTCTTTACTAGTTCACAATCACTGAATGGTTTGCCATGAAATTTTGAATGTATAGTAGCTAGCGTCACTACCTGGGATGCTTTTAAAATACTTTGCATGATTTTCTGCTCGGCAATAGCAGTTTTTTCTAGATTACTTTCGAGATTACTTATCTTGAGAGACCTGTCACTTGAATCCGGTGAGTATTGCTTGTCAAATTTCTTGCAAGTAGTATCAAAATGTCTTTTTACATTTCAATAATTTTACTACAAAGCAAATAGAAAGGCTGCCCATCTCTATCAATCATGGCAAATTGCTCCTCCATTCTAATACTTTCCTACCCTCACTGCTGATGCTTCGACTCTTTTTTCTGTTTGCACACGTTTCATTATCTGTATTTGTTTTGTTGTCATTTTCTTCTCTGGCCTATGTCATTTTCTATTTTTCTACTAGGCTACTAGGCTAGGCGACGCTGCTGTGAGTGGGCTTTTCTTTGCCTACATACAGTACAGCACTTTATTGAAATTAAAGATTAATGAAAATTAATCAGATCACCAGTGAATCTATTCAGAAACAGTTTTACGTGACTAGAACACACTCTTAGTGGGGCTGCGAGTTCTACCTATTTTTAATTATTTTCTATCAAACAAATCGACTGCAGACAAATGTAATTTATTAAAAATGGGTAGGACTTTTGTGTGTGGTGGGCCGCGGGCCACAAGTTGAGGACCACTAATCTAAGCCCTGGAAGGGGCAGCTTCCAGTGCAGTCCCAGAGGGGACTGAGCAATACAATGGACAGCCTTTTCTAGGAAGTGAACAGGCATGTCTGAAAGAAAGACAGACGCCTCACAGTGAGACGTCTGTGTCTGCTCAGGAGAGAGACAGAGTTGGAGCTTCAAGGGAAGATCAGTCTCTTAGTGAGATATTAATTAGTATTGGAAGGTTAAAATGTCCCAAGGTTAGGAGTGGGCAGTCTAGGAATACTGAGACTCCTAGACCTACAGTATGTGATTAAAAGCAGGGACACTCACAAGAGTAGCTGTCTTGGTGTCGGCTCACTGGTAAAGAGAAGATGGGAGAGGAAAAGTGGAATCGGAAGGCTGCAACTCTTTTGCACTTTCCTTTCAACCAAACCAAACACAGGTTGTAGTTATATATTTTACAAAACAGTGAGAACACCAATGCACTTTATATTTCTCTACATTGATATTCTATATTCTATACATTTTGGTGATAGAATGTTATAAAACAGATGTTCCATTATTTATATATTTTAATTGTTTAAGTCAATCTTAAACAAATGTTTCTCCTGTTTCACTTTCCAGAAATTGACACCCATAGAATATCTTATTATTTAGTTTTAAATGTATTACATTTGGAATAAAAGAAATAAAGGGCACAGGTAAAAAATAAATATAGAAAGTAAAAGCAATCGAAGGCTATTTACCTATCAGATAACAATGAGATACCCATAATGAAAATTTAGGACAATATTTTGGTTATTAAATAATTCAGATTCACCACAGCTGATTAAAATAAAAGATCAATAATACTTTACAGAGAGACAGTGCTGTAGTATGTACATTTATAATTGTGCCACATTGCTAAAGATTACTGTTCATTGCCATTTTTCTTCATGCAGAACCCTATACTGCAGGAACTTAGCTTCTGAACACATAACCACTTTGGCAATATGTGAAATGTTTACAATGAGTGTGGAAAATATTAAGAATTATCATAATGGTAAAATGACACCTATGTGTGCTCTGCTCTTTCTGAGAAAACAGCACATAAGTGGTTGGTGTGAATGATGTTATTTGACAGTGCTAATCACTCTAAAGTGTTTTATCGCATCTTTAAACACATGGCTTCAGCACCACAGGAATAGAGACCACACACAACAAAGGTGTTGAATTAAGCATTCACAGATTGGTAACTATAGAAACTCAAAGGTGCAATCAATATTAAAACCAGTAGTGTGGCCATGGACATGTAGTTTATGTAAAACAGAAACTATAAGAACACAAAATATAACCCTGAAGGGCTCCAGCATTTCTGAGAGCATCTGTGAACATTAGTTGGATTTTTAGCTTACTAATACTAAACGAGGGTGGCATGATGCCACAGTGCTAAGAATTGTTGCCTTGCAGTGCTGGATCCCTGGGTTCAATTCCAGACCTGGGGTGCTATCTGTGTGGAATCTGCATGTTCTCCCTATTAGTGTGGGTTCCAGGAGCTCTGGTTTCCTTCCATAGTCTAAAGACATTCTCATAGGTTTCTCGGAAAATTGGCCCTTGTGTGAGTGTCTGTGTGGGCCCTGTAAAGGACTGGTCTCCCATCCACTGCTTTGTTTTTAATTTCTTGCCAGGATTGGCTCCAGCTCCCCAGTGACCCTTTATTGGATAAAGTGGATAGAAAATGGATCGATGGACTGTAATTAAATAGTTATATAATGGTATGTGATTGTGAACTGGCATATGATTTTTTGGAAATGCTGAAAACTGACTCTCAAAAAGTTGTAGGATCAGTAAACATTAAAGCAACGTGCCCTTCTGCATTTCATTTTAGCTCCTTGCAATTAGAGGTGTAGCAGGCTTGAACTGAAGATATGCTAAGCCTAATTAAGTATAAATGCCAAACTATTCACAATTTACTGGCAACAGGTTTCTCAAAATGCCAGTTATGGATTTAATTTGTAAACAGTGTGCATGCATAATGTGTGTTTTAATTGCTAAAAACCAAATCTTTGAAACATAAAATAAAATAAATTTACATATTCTTGTAAAAAGGTTTAATGTTTGTGTTTTTGGGCTCCACATTAATAGACTTACAGTAGATCTTTAAGCTTCACATGGAGAGTTAAGCGCCTACGTTCTTTGAAAATTGGGCCAATTAAAAGAAAATTCTAGAAGTTAGATGGCTGAAAGTTAACTAGAATTAGATGGTATTAAAAGTGTAATTGTCAATGCATGGCCAGACCTAATCTACAACATTACAAATGCAATTCATTACTTTTTATGGCACATTGGCAAATTGAGGAAATAAATCAGGAAAACTCAGTTTTTATTGCTTCTTTTGAAATTTGTTTAATTACTTAATGTTGCATTTCAAGTTAACAACTTTGTCTAGAAAGTGGTCAGGGACATAATATTGATACATTTGTCCTACAGTATATATGGTCACAACTGAGATTTAAATACATTAATGTATCTTTTGTAGCTCTATATATTAGAAGTTTAATTAATTGGTAAGTGAATTCTTTAAATAGATTAAAAATTCAATATAAAGCAGAAAATGGTTAATGAAACCTTGAGAGATTATATATATATACTGTATTGTGCCCAGAGTGGTAAAAAGTTTCTCACATCAACTCCTTTAAAAGTGTAGTGATGTACAGTATAGATACAGTATATCTGTAAAACATAAAACAATCTCAGGACTGATTTTTTTACTTGTTAGCAGAGACATATAGTATTTATTACAGCACACAGCTTACGTAAAAATTAAATGTCAAATAAATACATTTAATTGAATATTTTGATTAAATGGCGCTACACACAACACAAGAGTCTTGGACAAGACCAAAAATAGATTTTCATAATGCAAAGGAAGTTATGATGCAGAAAGAGGATCACATACTGTATAATGTTGCATAGTGTGAAATCATCAACAGATTCACTAGAAATGAGAACAGCCAATAATTATACAGTACTTATGAAAAGGTTTATTGAGTATTTTAAGTTACAATAATTTGGCCTAACCTGCTTTTTTGAGGGGGTAATATTCTGTTCATAGGATGAGGAGGCTTGGACCTCTATGTGGAGTGAGGAGTGACCAAGGTGCAGCTGCAGAGGTGGAGATGGGATAGAGAAGGGATGCAAAAGAAGTATGTGAGGGATAGAAGGCAATTTAGTATTTATAATGTTTAAGTGAAGAAATTATGTTTGGATTCATTACAAATTATTGACAGCTGATGCTGATTGAACTTGGCTGTTATTCTTCCTGAAATTTCATTATAAATTCCGTGTGTTAATATTTTTGGATAGGATGAAAAACCACTACTAACCAGCCTTAAAATACTACTTAAGACCCACAGGTAACAATAGCTGTCTCAGTTGTCACCACAGAAATGGACTTCCATTGAAGGTAAAGTAAGCTTCTTCTTTAGTTGTACAGTAAGTTCTATTGTAAAATGTTAAAATAAAGAATAACTCATAAAGTGTGCCTAGGGCATAATAATTCCAGAAGGTACTTTCTTGCCAGTAGGAAAGCTCATCACAGTAGTTTTCCTATGTTTAAAATGTGAAATCACATTCTGTAAGACATTAGGGGTATATATTTCCCCATTCATCTCCAGCTGCTCAAAGAAACATTCTTATCAAGAACCTCAAAACATTCCTGCTCAATCCAGGTATACAGTGGAGATTTTGACAAGGACAGTCTTCCTAATGTTCCTTCCCAATAAATTATCACTTCTGCAAGTAGGTATTTGCAGTGCTGCAATCAGAATAAATTATATAAGGTAATTGTATGAGTTTGGCTCTCCAAAACTGTTGCTATGTGCATCAGAGCTGTGGTTATAAAGCCACTGGTGTTCTTTCTGATGCTGTGCCATTGTCATAGTTTCTTTGATACGGATGTTCTTATTATACCTTTGCCTTGTCCTTTACTGCTTCCTGCTCAGAGCAATTTGCAACACACAGAGCTGCTTTTTAAAGTGTATAATGTAAGGCAGCTTTTTTACCACAAAATCATTTTCTTAGAGAAGTTAATTTTAAAGAAACATTTTAGGCAAAGGTTTTAATCATTAAAATCAATAAATAGGTTCACAACAATATCCAGGTGAGCACACCATTATGTCTGACTGATATCGATAAAGCTCTTTTCCTTTTGTGCTCCATTTGTGAAGCTGTCAGAGTTAATGATGCAGAATTAGAACCAGTTGGAAAGAGCTTCATGTACACTAGGAGCTATGCTGAGACCAACTAAACTTATTCATTATGAAATGTTTGAAATAATTCAAGGTGACTTCCATTTGAATTTTATTTTCAAAGTCTGTGCAGTCACGCATTGAGCCTTCCAGACCTTACTTTAACCCTTCAGTTGTAATTCTATATCTAGTTGCAGCCTTTATATACACCCAGGGCATAACAACTATGGTACAGTATATGTAGTGTTAATGAATAAATTAATGAGACAATCTTTCAGAAAAGTTTCCATTTTTTTCTGGGAGCAGCATTTCATGAATGTAAATGGAAATCTCAGAATGAGCTTTCTACTATTTCCATTTTTCTAAAATGCCAGCTAATGCAGAAAATGTGTAATGCCTTTAAACGTCAACTAGAAAAGGGTCATATATTTAAGAGGGGAAAATGGTTGTTGAAATCAGTTGAAAGCTTGCAAAGGACAGCAGGATAGCACTGAATCTACACATCATTCTACAGAGCTTACAAAATGAAGTGATTCTAGTCACCTTTCTATCCTAGCAGGACATCTTTTTTTAGCAAAATGCCTGGTCCAACACCTATCACGCAGATATTTAATGACAGAGAAAATGATTAATGATCACCTTCATTAATTAAAAATCAGAGTCGCCCCAAGCTCTGTGATGGAATATGTTAGATAATGCTCTTCTCAGGAGTCCCTCCATTAGGATAATTTCTATTCAAATAGGGTCTTGAAGGGCCCTTTTTATTTTTGGCTTTACATCATTAACTGCTTTAAGACCTGGAAAATAATTGGTTTAATAACCAATTAAGAAAATAGGTGCTACAATCAAGTGTCTGAGACCTAAGATGTAATGAAAGACACTCAAGGATTAGGATTTTAAATTGGATATCAGCAGAAATACTGAACCATGGAAGGGAATGAAGGAGAGGAGAAGAAACAGGCTTCAGACTTCTGCAGTGGATGCATAGTTTTACCATGGTGGCTGGACAACAGGAGTTATAGTAGTCTAAGAGGAACAGTACCAGGTCTTGGATATGAGCAGACTTGTGCAATTAGTAGTAAAGAAGGGGCTAATTCTGCAATTGTTGTTCAAAAAGATGCAGTATTATCATACCAAAGAACAGAACAGAATACACTGAGTGACACTGAGATTGATCACAGCAGAGAAAGGGTATAAAAGGAGATAAGATTTTGAGAGGATGGGTTTAGAATGGTTTAACCTAGAAGGGAACAGGAAGAGATGCAAAAGAAATTGTGAGTATCAGAGTGATGGATAGAAAAGAAGAACTTAATCAATGGCAATGTTATAGGAAACGTCTTGGGATAAGTGGCAGGCAGGAGAGAACAAAGGACCCCGGTCAGTGCCTTAAGGGGCACCAGGGGAGAGAAACAGAGACTGAGCCTCACTAGGAGACAGTATGTTTTTTCAACAAGTTAAGAGCGGTACCAGTTCTGAGGTCATCAAGTGTTGACAGGAGAAATGAGTTATCCACAGCTTTCAAGGTTGCAGAGAGAACAAGAAGGATTAGGACAGAGCAGAAGGAGACAGATTGGGCTAAATGAAGAGAATTGGTAATAGAGTACAGTCTCAGTTGAATGTGTTGAGCTTAAACCAGCCTGGAAATAAAATGCTACTGTTGCCTTTTAATATGACCTTACCTGTAACAGAGGACAAAGTCTATTAACAAGGGCAAGTTATTCTAACAGCAAATGAAGAATGGTTGTTTCACTTGTTGTTAGTGTGATCTTGGTTACTTCAAACAAAACTAAAAATCCTGGTGTCTGCCAAAAAAAGGCGAGAAAAGCAGGACATTGATTATAATGTGTAAAACTGAAATACTGCATTCTGAAAAACTATTTTCACAAAACATTTAATCAAGGCCTATCACAATAGATGAGGGAAAGGTGTATGTACTAAAAAAGGTTCATAAACCCTTTAGTTTTATTGGTATTTTGTTGGTATCAATTTCATTGTGCCTATCGAAAGATCCCCACTGAATGAGTTTTAAACAAAAGCTAAGGAGGTGGTCAAAATTCTACCTGATTTTAATTTGTTTTTGCCTTATACAGTATACTAATTTTAGGTGGGTAGCTGCGTCAGCATGCGTAGGCTGCAGAGGAACAAGTAATAGGTTTATTCCATGCTGAAAAAAAGAAGAAAGAGAACACAACGTTTCGGCCGTGGAGCCTTCTTCAGGTATGAGCTAATTAATACTAATACTAATACATACTTGTGCGTAATGTCGCTGACAAGATAATATATAGTATATATACTTGTAGTTTTGTTGTTCTTTTTTCTATTCAATCATGATGAATGGAAATCAATTGGAAAAACTACAAAAAATAGTCAGCTAAAGGTCACTTCAATACTTGCTATGGGATCCAAAAAACAAAACAAAAATGGCAACTGTACTGTATGTCATGGCATTCCACAGCAATGATCTTCCTCACTATATCTTGAACACTGTATGGCATTTCCTTGGACAACTGTCTTTGGTCCTCTTCTATTACATTCTTTTTAAGAGAAAGGTGCCATAAGTTGGAAATTTTCTGACAAAACCTTGTAACTAAATGAAAAGGCTTATTGGGGCATTTTCTTCATCTTGAATATATTTTTTGTAGAACTGGACACTATGTGTGGTTTATTCTCCTGTATATCTTTAATTTTAAAAAATCAAAAATTTTTAAGGGAAACTGTAATATGTCCTAGCTATAGACAATATTCATCTTTCTATTTTTTTAGTGTAATTTCTATATTTCCTGCATGCACAAGTTTTACATGTTCTCTATTTATTATGCTATGCAGAGACTCTTAACATTAATTTCTAATAGGGCTGAATTCTTTATTAAAATCATGTCATTCTTTATTAAGTACACTGTGCTTTCTTATTAAAATAATGAAAACTAGACAGTATAATTTGGTCCAATATTGGTTCATCTGAAAATTATATTAAATAAATTTTAAAAAAATCTGTAAGACTTGTAGTAATATATTAATGGGATCAGTGCTTGCAAAAAAATAGACAGGCCACGATTGAGTTGTGGCTAATAGGGCACATTATTCATTTTAAATCACAATAAAATGATTGCTATGGCAAATGTGGATTTTGGTGAGATATCATTCTTAGACTTCTTGTACTATGTGTCATAATATTAAAGTTAGTTTTGTGTGTATATATAGAATGTTGTGACAGGCCGTCAGCACCCATCTCGAGAGACCACAGCTGCAAATCATTATTGCATAAGAACAGAGATATAGTACAACCAAGAACTATCTTGTGATCAAATGGGCTGCAAAGGCTCTCAGATATTATCTCTTGGGGTTCTCCTTCACCCTAGTTACAGATCACACATTGCTGAAGTGGCTCCACAGTTTCAAAGATTTTAACAACCGTGTGGCACAGTGGTATCTGGCATTACAAGCATTGCATTTTCAGTGCTTAAGGTGCAGCACAGATCAGGGTCCCAGCATTCTAACACTGACTTCCCTTTTCAAATCCTTTCTACTGTATATGAATGGGATGTGGCCCCAACTTACCAGGGGGGATACAGTAATGTACTGTATGTGATAGACCATCAGCACCACACCCATCGGGGTGGGGACACAGTCGGGGGTCATTTAAGCCCCAAGACAAGCTGCCATTGAGCCATTGACAGTTTAAACACTGTAGTCTGAATGATCCAGAACAAGAACACCAGAGCAATAGACACTGACTTGACATGGACCCTGTACTGTTTTCATCTTTATCTTCATCAGTCCAGACATACCGTATCTTAAAAGTCATTCCTCATTCAGCCTTTCACAGATGTCTTAAAATAAGTGGAAATAGAATAAAAAAAACTTTACATAAATCAAATATCTGATCAAATGTTCAAATCAGAATTGATTCCAGTCAATTCTAGTAAGACCTTTGTGGACAAACAGCACCTGAATTGTTTGATAAATGCTAATTTTTAATTCCATGATCAAAGAACTATCAGAGTCAAAGTGTTGAACTGGATGGCATGTTTCAGTCCTGTATTTGACTTCTGCTGCTTTATATGAAAAGTTTGTTGGATAGGAATTAAAACAGTTTACACTTAAATTTTCAGGATACAAGATTAAAACATCAGATTTGTAGTAGCAGTAGCAGTAACTTACGCCAGTATGTTTCCTTAATTTAATGGTCATGCAAAATTCAAAGTGTTATTATTTGTGATTCATTTTTTATAGATATAAGTTTATGTCTAGTAGTTAAGCTTTTAAAAAAAAATAATTTGATACTTGATGTACTTGATTCTGCTTGATATTGCTGTACGTTTGCATGACTCCAGTAAGCATCTGGTATAACAGCTGTATTGTAACTGGTAATGTCCCCTTAGGCTCAAAAGAATTAGAGGATGTTTATAAGGACATTGTTTAACTGGTAAGCGTTAAGCATGCTTGCTGTATTAAGTTCCATTAATTCTCTACTATTTAAAAACATTCTACTTCCTCTAAACATTGTTTGTTCTGAGTTCTGTTTAAGAGCTTTTTGACTTTAGGAAGCATAGCCTTTATTATTTCATGTCTATTATCTGCTACCTACCTGTACCTAACATAAATCACTATTAATTACACCTTCATTCTCTTCAGATTTTCTAAAAAAATGTTTAAAAACGCAATTACAGGCAACATGTGTTTCTGAGATATGTATTTCAATTAAGTCTTGCATTAGTCATATTTCACCTGAGTTACCATTTGAATTGACCAACTGAATATTTTTGTAATACACTGTATAAATAGCTACTTTTCTTTAAATGTGTGTTGTGCCAGTCAATCTTAACTCATTCTTTAGGTGATTTTTATTCTAAAATAATCTTGGTTTGTACCAGCAACTTGTCTTTTGAGAAAACACATTTAATTAAAGCTGCTGTATATGGACATCAAGTGATTCCCATTGCAATTTGCAACACCTTATATAATACAAGAACACTAACGTTTTATTTTACTCAACCTACAGCAAATGTATGTTTTACTGCTGCAAATGCATTAACCATTAATTTTCCTTTGTCACTGGGTTGTATGTGATTTAGAAGACGTGTGATCTGACACAGTATTGCAGTTTTTTTAATTTGCTTTTCACATTGCATGTGGAGAGCAGAAAATTTAGAATGCTCTTAACAATTGCAGCAGCTGAGTTTGGCATATGAAAGAAAGCCATGAAAAATATACATAGTTTGCCGTTCATGAATTGTGAAATGACTCACAATTTACACCAATGCTGTATTTAAAAGACGTTTTATCCTAGGGTTTTGTACATTGGAATAAATGTATTTTCAAGGTGGATGAATCATATGTATTTCTCTCTGTAAATCTAGACTGCATAACATTATTTTTTTTAATTTTGAACTTAGAATTCAAAGTTACAACTTGTGCAGCAGAAATGAAATACAATTAGAACAATGGCTGCCAGTATTTGATGGAATGTATTTTATATGTTCTGTTGTTGTCTGAAGAAAGTGTCAATTAAAGGTGATTTGCCTGTATGGTTAAATTATTACTAGTCCAATAGTCTGCTAAATACATACTGATCAGACAATGATTGTTAAATTTACCTAAAACAACCCATTCAGCCCATTTGGTACTTTGATATTTAGCTAAGAGTCTCTTCCAGCCATTTCTTAAAAGAAGCCAGGGTACCAGCTTCTACAACATGGAAGGGTAGCTTGTTCCAGAATTCCATAAAGCTTTGCATAAAGAAGACTCCTGTTCTTAGAATTAGATATACCTCTTTGAATTTTCTACTTGTGCCCTCTGATTATTTTTTCTGAAGAGGTGCTCTATGTTGACATTGTAAACATTGAAATAATTCATGTGTAATTAATTATAAGGACAACTTAGTTAAAAAAATGATACTAAGTCATCATTCCTTGGAATTTAGTGCAACTGAATAATACTAAGTCATACTAGATACAACTATTCTTGTACTAGTTCAAGTACTGTAGGTGTCACAGATGTCAGAAGGACAAGCCGTGGAATCACAAGGAGAGGAATAAAGACCCTATGTATAGTGAAAAAGGGGCAACACGGCTCCCCAGGCTCAGGGGATCAGACGATGTTAGAAAGGAACCTATGCCCTCAGGCCATGGACAGGAGTGACCTGGTGCTAGGTGGGTCTCAGGACAATGCTGAGCAAGTAGCAAAGCAGACACAGGAAGTAAATAATAATAATAATTATAATAATTGCTTACACTTACATAGTGCTTTTCTGGACACACCACTCAAAGCACTTTACAGGTAATGGGGACTCCCCTCCAACACCACCAATGTGCAGCATCCACCTGGATGATGCGACGGCAGCCATAGTGCGCCAGAACGTTTACCACACATCAGCTATCAGTAGGGAGGAGAACAGAGTGATGAAGCCAATTCATAGACAGGGATTGTTAGGAGGCCATGATTGGTAAGGGCCAATGGGAAATTTGGCCAGGATGTCAGGATTACAACCATACTCTTTTCGAGGAACGTCCTGGGATTTTTAATGACCACAGATTGTCAGGACCTCGATTTTACATCTCATCTGAAGGACGGCGCCTGTTTACAGTATAGTGTCCCCATCACTATACTGGGGCATTAGGACCCACATGGACTGCAAGGTGAGCACCTCCTGCTGGCCCCACTAACACCTCTTCCAGCAGCAACCTTAGTTTTTCCCAGGAGGTGTCCCATCCAGGTACTGTCCAGGCTCACACCTGCTTAGCTTCAGTGGGTTGCCAGATGTGAGTTGCAGGGTGATATGTCTGCTGGCTGAAATATGCTACACGTGAAATAGACTACACAACAAGACACACGAAAGACATGAATAATCACAGGGAACTATGAACGGGACAGAAGTAGAGCGCCCTATAGGCGTACTGGGCGTGACAGTAAGTAGCTGCGTCAGCATGCATAGGCTGCAAAGGAACAAGTAAAGATTTATTCCATGCTGAAAAGAGAAGAAAAAAATTACGTTTTGGCTATGAAGCCTTTTTCGGGTGCACAGTTTACCAAATCATAAAGATGTTGGATGTAAGGCAATGTTACCTCTTAACTGTCAAATATACATAACTTCTATCATTACATTTTAGTACAAAAAAAAATAAAAACACTGAATATTTGTTTTCAGATGTAATATATTTAATTTTGAATTGCCAATTTCAATTGGTTTATACAGGTCTACAAAATGTTTTCATAAAATGCTTCATGAAATGTTTATCAATTCCAACCATGTATAATGATTAAATTCTGTTTCTCATCTTCAGAATCTGTCACAAGATTTTCAACAGGCAAATGGAAGGGACGGGATGTACTGAATTTATCAAATGTCATGCAGAAACAGTCTTTTCATTGCTTCAGTTTGAAAGGACTCGCATGCCTTACAGATGATGTTGATGTTTGAATGATCTGGTTTCATATTATGTAAATCAAATAAAGGCATCTGTGATCCTGAGGTGACACATTACCTTTCATGAACACTTTCTAGTCTAGTAAGTAAAAAGCAACTATTGCTAGGAAGATTAATTACAGTATATTGTTTTCAAATGCTGCTCAATGGGTTTTCAAATGTTTTTAAAATTCATTAAAACATTTTTGTCTCATGAAGAATGAAGAAAAAATGTCACCAAATAGTTGTAACACAATCCATGTAGGCAGTACCATCAGACCATTGAATTAATGGTTTATATATGGTAACCAAGGTCTGGCCATGCTGACCTGGCAGAACACTAAGATAGTAATGTAAAGATACAAGGTTTAATCCCTACTAAACCCAACTAACCCCAGTGAATGCACCATGAATGAAGGCCAGTTCATCCATTGAGGAGATCTTCATCCACCAATGGAAACAGATCGACATTTTTCAGTATTTGATGTACCGTATGTGTCATTGTTGGGCTTTTTTGCCTTTAGACATGTGGATGATAATACATCCACAACTTAGAATTTAATATTAGAAAATTAAAGTTTACTAATGCTTAAGTCTTCTGAATCCGAGATTTTTATTACTATTGCTTATCCTGTTTTAATGCATGATGATATCACACTGACACTTTTACAGTGCTGAAAGTCAAATGATTTTTCGGTGGTTGAATAATGTCCTTAATCTGGAAGCACAATGTACAAACAAAATTGACTCCTGTGTAAGTGGTGCCATTAGTTTAAAAAACAAACCACTGGTAGCAAAGGAATTGAGTAAACTAAGTAATTTTTCTAAAAAATTCCACGCATGGGTCAAAAGCAAGAGGAGTAATATTAACTTTAAGAAGGCATATTCTGTTGAAATAACAGCCACATTATTTTAGAGTTATAGAATACTGCATGTCCAAGATCCAGTGAAAAATTGCGTATTTTAATTGTGCTACTTATTTCTTTCTGTGAAATCTTGCCTGATTCATTTTAAAATTGTGCCCATAACAAGAAAAGTCAAGTATTTTACAGTTACATGAGTGTGAAAATACATTTGCATTGTGGATGTTACCATTTTAAGAAAGGTAAAAGGATTTCAAAAGTAATGTTCAGTAATTTGCTTTGCTCTTGAAGCATTAGCTGAAAGAATAGTACTTTGTAAGTTATTTCAGACAAGGGTAAAACTGGATTGCCTTGCGTATAACAGTGCTTTTCAATAACATGCTAATCCATAACTCAATAAATCCTTCCAGGAGCATTTTATAACTGAATAACTTGTAGGTGTATGAATAACATACCCAATCCCACTCTAAACTGGTAAAAAGCTTATTCTTTCAAAACACTGGCTGGTTTATTTTATAAATATTATAAACAATTATGTTTTCCATATACTGGTTTCCAAACTAAACTGGATTTTCACTGCAGCTCTTTTCTGTTTCTCAGACAACATAGTTTTTCATTTTTTTGGCTGCATATTAGGTTGCCTTTTCTCCTCCACAGATTGAGAAGAATTTTGACAATGATCCATGTGATTTTTCAGCCTGTTGGTCATAGAATTGCTTTCCAGTTTTGGCCTTTCAAGCTAACAATGATAAATGTCTTTCATGATTTTCCTTTTCATGTCTGTGCTACGATTTTTTTTAACACTGGCCTCGAAAACAGGAGTACAACTGGATTCCTCCAAGTGGCAAGACCACAGGTTTCATATTGCATTGATACTAGTTTGGAAATTTTTGGCATTATGCTGTTCATCTCAATTAATGTATCATTTTCCATATGCTGTCCTCTCTCTAGGATTATAGCATTTTAAAACAGTATTTCTGTAACTGTTTTACAATTTCTCACCACATCAACCAAATTGAACAGAACAATGCCCAATCTTTTTCCTCACTTGTGAAAGGAAATATCTAATCTTACATCTGGGCCAAGTGCTGGTCCATGTTCTACAGTGCTTATCAGTACCTGGCCATATTGTGATCTACTGTATTTGGAGAACTTTGAAAGTGTGCAGTTTTAATATAAAGCCTGCATTTATAAATAACTGAAAAAATCAAAAGCACTTCTTCAATAATTCGGAAAAACAGGGTTTCAATTACAGTAGAGGCTTTGTGAATAAATTGGAAGTGCAAGATTACAATGTTCAGTAGTTCAGAGGTGATACCAATGTTCATTCAGTTGTAGGGGATTGACAAAACAATGTGTGGACTCTACTTGTTAAATATCACTGAGTTGTTTTAAGGTTTTTCATGGTTTTCCTGTCTAATTCACATCCCATTGCATCTTTTAGTTTTCTATGAAGTTACACTCTTTTAAACTTTTTTCCTTTTAACCTCTTATTTCTTTCGAACTTTATGGGGTAGATACTGTAGGTAGGTCCCTTTTCAGGCCATAAAGGCCCATAGGGAATGGGGGCAAGAGCCACCATTTTCTTGACCATCCAATACTGGTCAACATCACACTCCAGCCAGCCTATTACCACCCAGTACTCATTTCAAAAGAAGGCTGAGTGGACCTGGGAGCCATCTGGAAGGGATTAGAGCAAGCTATACTCACTTGCCTCTACCTGAGATTGAACCCAAGACCTTCTAGTCAGAAGCCAGATGCCCTTGCCATCTGAGCTACCACGGCTCCTCAGTTTTTTGGGGGGTTTAGGGTATATTTCAAAGTGGCACAAATAGATTTTAGGAGAGGGAAGAGGTAGCCCTTACCTCCCTCCGGCATCACTATCGCTGTTCTCTGAAATGCACATTCATTCTGTCATTTATTGTTGGCATTTTCTGCTATTTGTATGCAACATATTGAATTGGCTTTATACTTTTACTGTGATGATAGATTTCACTGCATGAGGCTGTATACATGCATCAAACCTACTGTGTCAATCAATGCGAATATGAGAGATGAGAAATTGACCGAATACAATAGCGGAACAAATTTAAAAAAAGATAAAAAAGTACACAATTATGGTAATTTGAATCTGATAATGAAGCTATTTTAGTTAGCTTTAACTATGTATTGGAAAACTGCATATCTTTCAAGTAGTTATTTAATTTGTAGTCATTTCTCTAAGATTTTTAAGAATGAGCCTTTTGTGTTACAAAAAATTGATTTGTTATATTCCTTTTTTTGTTCTTCGATTTTGAAATACATTTAAAATTTGATAAGATTGGACTGGAAAGTACTGTAAACAATAGAAATTGTAAAATTACTTTGAATCACTTAATCACTCTTCTTATTAATAACATGGCTCATGTTAAATATACAAAACATATCATAATACATTTAACTTTACACTGTGCTTGCCACTCCCATGATTCCAAAACTGCTGAGAATAACATGTTCAATATCAAAATTAACAGCTGCAATCAAAATAAAGAGCCAGAAATTCTTAACAAGCCAGATGTATTTTTCTTGAAATAAAACACAAACACAAGATGCTAACAACTCTTTTTTGACTTCATTAGCTACCAAAACAGTCAAAATGCCACCCTCTGCCACTTGTTTCATGTGGCCTTTTGCTTCTGTCACCTGTCTATCCACATTTAAGTCTTGCCTGGAGCTGAAGGCTAGAATGCATCCACTGTTTCATTCTCCAATTGGTCAGTCTGATTTCTGATCACCACATTACCACAAACAATGAACTCTCTTAACAGAAGAATTGCCATCTGGCGCTGCTGTTGCATATGAATTCATATTTAAAAATGGTTCTGAGAAATTCCAATAATAAATGTATATAATTTGCCAATAATACAGATACAAGTATTTCAAAGTTTTTAATTGTATTGACGCCAGTGTCCCATGACCTTTGAGGCTTCTTCAGTGACCTCTTCACACAGTTCAGGCTGACCACAACAAGATTATTCAGATCTTTTGTTCTGTTTCTGGTGAAATTAAGCAACAAGAAAAAAGGATAATTTGTGAGATCTGCAGTATAACAGTGAATGCAGGTTTCAAAAAGTGACCTAAAATGAACATTTTGAAATGCAAATAATGCTGAGAACTTGTTTTTAAATAAACGTTTCTAAGCTGCTGATAGCCTGCATCTGCATCCCTGTTCTGTTACTCCAGGACTAATTAACTAAATTCATAATTAAAATTTTTGTAAAAGGTCAAGAGATACTTCCTAATCTCCACCCAGGCTCACACTGAAACTAACACTTTTTACTTCACAGATGCAGCCATCAAAACAAGCAGGCGATACCGTGTTATTTTGCGGTGCGCTTGACGCAGCCTACTGCGAGATACCGTAAACTCTCGTATAGTACCTCATAATACCACGTGGTACCGCAAGTAAAATAATAGTATCCGGAATTTCCGCAAGGTGAAGCTAATAAAGCTCAACCTCTCATGTTTGAGCTGTCGCCAGCAAAGTCTTTAACGAAGATATTACTAATAGTATTAATAATGAATGACCTTGGACAAGCTGTAAACTCAAAGTATTGCCCTGGTCCACATTCTTTTTTTCATTGACCGTCTTTGTAAAAGTAACACCACAGCATTTCGCAATCACGCATTTGTTTCTAATCATGCAAAGTACAGTAATTTTTGAGAATCTCCTATTTACCATGCCTTTCACATGCTCATAAAAGAGATTAATTTAGGAACATAAACATATTACTGTATGCAAACTGTACTGTATACAGTATGTATATGTATAGTTAATGTCTTTACTGTGCCCATTTAAGTATTGAATATTTATATGGAATTTTACCACTGAAGGGAAATCTTAGTAGCTGAGCATAAAAAGAATAGGAGCATACTGTAACACGTGTGAAGGCCATAACCGATATTAATTTTTGAACATAAACATACAGTACAGATGCAGCCATTCAAAATGCGCGGTACAAACCCGCGGTACGGTATTCTACCCACAAGCCACCGTGGGGCACCATAGGGCACCGCGGTAAGTGATTGGCTGGCCAAAATGACTGACAGGGGCACTCGTGGTGCATTGGTTGGTAGTGAAAAGATTTAATCATTTAATGTCTTTACTGTGCACATTTTAATCCGCTTAGTTTTGAATATTTATATGGAATTTTACCACTAAAGGGAAATTTTAGTAGCTGAGCATAAAAAGAAGAGGAGCATAACGCATCTGAAGGTCATAAACGATATTAATTTAGGAGCATAAACATTACTGTTTGTACTTAAACTGTACTGTGTATGGCTGGTCTTGGTAGTTTAAAGAAAAAATACACACCAGTCTTCCATTTCTCCCTAAACATTTTAAGCATGAAAGTTTTATGAAACGGTATCCAAATATGCGATTGCTCTATAGAATGAATTTTAATTTTAAAAAATTATTTAACACGAAAATTAAGCTGTTTACATCTTCCACCTGAGAACAGTCACCCGTTGCTACCCAACGCAGAAACACAGCCACTTACTAGCAAAGAGAGGACATTAGCTAGCCAATATGATAAAGAAATAAATGATTGTTTTGTTTATTTCTTTTGCACATTTATTTGAACATTTCCATCGATTGTACAAGCACTTGGAAACTGTCCAATCCCTAGTTCATCAGGCATTTTCTTTTACGCTGCCGGCATTCTCCCGGTCTGGCGTAAGTCTGTGTCTTCTAGGATATAATGCCAGCAAACTCTTGTTTTTATGTCCACTATAACAGACAATCTCCTTTGCTTTTAACCGAGCGTCTAACCCCTCTGATTGGAGAAAAAAGACGTGCTGGTTTGCTATACATACTGTACCAGGAAGATGATTTCTTTCTAATTGAAACCTATATTTTAAAAGTTAAAGAAGTAAAAACCTTACAGCGTACACAGATTTCTAAACTGATCAGGATCGTTATATTTGTCTTATCCATAATAATGTTCACCGCTCTGTCCAGCAAATTAATAATAAACTTTATTTTATATAGCGTTTTAAACGAATAAGTAATTAGATTGCTCATAAACCTAATCACTTTTTCGACATAAACACAGCGTAATTGCTCTCTGAACATGCTTTTTCTTTTTATTTAGGCTCAGATTTCAACTATAGATCGTATTATTATAAACTTTCTTGGAAAAATGTCTTTTATGTAAACCATGTTTTCCAGCAATTCATTTAGGGCTAGAATATGTTCATTATCTTCCAATCGAGTCGAGATGACATTAGAAGCTTGCCACAATTAAAAGAAGCAATTAAACACAGCGTAATTGCTCTCTGAAAATGCTTTTTCTTTTTATTTAGGCTCAGATTTCAACTATAGATTGTGTTATTATAAACTTTCTTGGAAAAATGTATTTTATGTAAACCATGTTTGCTATTAATTCATTTAGGGCTAGAATATGTTCATTGTCTTCCAATCGAGTCGAGTTGACATTAGAAGCTTGCCACGCCTGGACTGTTACGCCAACGCATTAGCATGTTAAAGCGATTTAATTGAGGAGCCTAGCTTTCTTAACTAGTAAGTACTGTACTTCCTTGGTTTTGGAGGGGGGAGGTATCTTTCACAGATAATGTGAATCGAAACCTGTTTTTCTAGCTTTTAAAGTCGTGCGATGTGTAAGCGGGAACACATCATTATATCTTACATATGAAAAATACATAATATAGCTCCCAAACAAATGTAAACGTGTTTTTAATAAGATGCTTTTATTCACTCATAATCTGACAATTTCAGGAAGACTAAGGGAGGACTAAGGGAATTGTCATCTGTTGTTGAAGCTCTGTGAGCTCGATGACTTTGAGACCACTTGTTATCCCAGGTTGTTTGAATTGCCACAATTCAAATAGAGAAAAAAGAGCTGACTGACAAGATTTAAGATGTGACTGTTAATGTTGGATTAAAAAAAAATACTTTGCCCGAGGTTTGTTGCATTGCTTGAAAAATAACTTTATTTCGAGAGACTGGATAAGTAATTCAAGTGTTTTTTTTTTAACTTCCTGAAAAACAACTAATAATTTAACTATATGCACAAATGTTTTATGATATGTCGCTGTTGTGAATGTCTGTGGACGTGCTGGCTGGACAGGAGGCTCTACTGTACACAGAGAGGGGCGGGAGGGGTGACAAGCCGATACATACTCTTAGAGTTTGATTAATAGGGAATATAATATAAAAATATAGTACTAAAAATAAGATACAGTCTACAGACATTTACAACAGCGACTGTCAGAAGATGGGAAACAGCGGCTCAGACACCCGCTGAATGGAAAGGGGCACTTTAATGTTCTGTATGGCTAATATTAATGCCAATACGTTAATATTATTTTCTGTATGTTTAACAATAGTGGGTACTGGCCTAATTCGGCCCTGCTCCCGTTGTTAGGTGTTAATGTGTTGTTAAGTGTGAATTTGTACCTGTTTCCCTGAGGTCTGGCTTTTTTTCTGGAAAACCATAACTCTGGTCTTGTCCAGATTGACTGTCAGCGCCCAGGTCTGACAGTGCTGCTCCAGCAGTGCCAGGTTCTGCCACAGCCTCTGTTCTGTGGGCAACAGCAGGACCAGGTCGTCTGCAAAGAGCAGGAACTCGATTTCTATAATTAATGCAGATCAGTAAATCAAGGGTCAAAACAATTATTGCGCCCGGTTCCTCAATGGGCTTTGACATGCTAATGCCTTGGTTTAATAGTCCGGGTGTGGCAATGTTTTTTAATATTGTTATAGAGAAACATGATCAGATTTTCCCCGGTTCAGAAAAAAAGATCTAAAGTATACTAGTTTGTCACTCTTCTCATCCCCTCTTTGCTAAATGGCTTTTGAATAGAGTCACATGAAGAGAGAGTTGAAACAGCCCTACACAGCCCTGTTGCAGTACACGAATATAATTATATCTTATTAATTTCTTTAGATACGCGATTCTTTTAATACAGTCTTTGCTGTGCTCTTGGGGATCCTTGTGACATTTCGAGCTCTGGTTGAATGATAAGTGTCGCAGTTTAAATAATTTTCGTAGTTAGAAATTATGAAACACTCTGTTAAAAGCAAGGGAGTTTTTATGTCTGTTGCAGTAAAAGAAAATGCCTGACAAAGTAGGGCTTGGACAGATTCCAAGTGCATTTTTGCAATTTACTTTGCATTGTCCATTGTGCTGCTGTAATACAGTTTAAAATAATTCAAAGTCTAAACAGTATCAGCTTTATTTATACAGTAGGTTGCAATTTAAAAAAAGCCAAAAACCGCACTCAAAATGCAATTTAGAGCTTTCTGGCAAGAGGAGACACCCAAATTAATAATGTAACATGCCACTGTTTGTGCATGAACAAGGTTATACTGCTATTTCCTTAGATACGCGATAAAAAAAAAATTAAAAAAAATTCTAATCCCCGGCGGAACACATTCAATAAGAATCAGCACTTTTTTATATCGCCTTTAAAGGTGGCTTCTCAAAACACTTTACAGGATAAAAAGAACAATAACAGCAACAACAACAATATTGTATTTCATTGCACTTTGAAAACCAAGTATTAACTTAACTATATGTGCAAACGTTTTATGATATGTCACTGTTGTGAATGTCTGTGGAGTGTATCTTATTTGCCTGTCTGTCCTGGCTCTCTGGCTCGCCCTCCCCCTCTCCCTCAATTCAATTCAATTCAATTCAATTCAATTCAATTCAATTCAAGGTGCTTTATTAGCATGAGAGATGGGTACAATCAGTGTTGGGTATTTACTTTGCTTTGAGATTCCACTTTTAAAGGTGATATATAAAATCAAGGCTTTAACTTGCTTTAACTCCGCAAGTCTGAGTTCTCGTGTCTGTCCTATCCGAACCCGAAAGTATTACAATATGTATCTTTATAGCAGGTGGTGTATAACATTTTAGCATAGATTACACTTTTATAAAATGTATTTAAAAACTAAAAACGATTACAATCTTATCTTTCCACGTTTGATCCCAAGATCCCAAGAAAAATAAATCTAAATGGGGAGAAAGTTATGCTTAAGTTTATTAAGATACTTAGAAGACAAAGATTTCAATTTATGTTGCATTTGTCTGATTGTGAATCAAAAAACACATATATTTAAACACGCGTTTAAGATTTAAATCAAAACGCGATTTAAATCAATATAAATGTTTATATTGTAACGCATAGGTGACTATTCATTGTTATTAAAATTACTTAAATTCGATCATGTTGTGATATTTAGAAATATAAATTTGTTTGGTGTGATTGAGGTTTTATTTAATCTCTGACCAAGGGAAACGTTTTATTTTTTCAAAGAAATGTTTGTTAAAAAAAAAGTCATGGCTCCAGTGGAATTCGATCACAGACCGTGTGATGTGGGAGTCAGGAACCTAACCCAACCTAACCGTGGTATTTTTTTTAAAGTGATGACAGTACAAAAATGTATATAACAGATCTTCTGCAAAGAACTTTGAAGCTGTTTTCATGAAAACATTGATCTTTTGGAGGTCTGAGAAGGATAAAGTTGAAAGCATAGCATTTATTTATGGCTTATGTTTTATTACTTATACAGTATGTAATTTTAACATTGTCTTAGTATAGCCAGGATCACATATTCTTTAAACTGATACACTTTACAAGGGATACAAAATGTACTGACATACAAAAAAGACACTGGCATATCATGTACTAAAGGAAAAATATTAAGCCTAACAATAACAGTTTTTTTCTGAAATGTCTGAAATAGTACCGTCTGCTTTATTTAAAACCTGCATAGCCTCTAACAGGAGCAATTTTATTTGAGAATAATTAAAATGTTTTAGATGCTTAAGAAATATTAATGATTAATTATAAAAAAGAAGTCTTAAGAGATTGGGTGAATTTCCTGCATTCAATGTATCATGAAGGCAAATATTCAGGCAGATTCAAACATTAGGCTATTTTATTTGGCTTATTAAATTTGGTTTATTAATTTGGCTTACTCTCGTGACCAGTATTATTTTGTTGTGGCTTGGGGGCAACTGGGTTTCAGATAGGATTAGCTTATTTACAGTTCCCTCTTCGATTGTTACTGTGAAGGCTTGGAACAATGGGTATTTCTTTCTGTATTTAAACAGCTGTCAAATTGGCCTTGATACAAGTGAACAGGGCAAAAGGTACAGATGATGAAAGAAACCCAAATAATTTAATAAATAATTAAATCCAGTGTTAATGACAGCCGATATTCAACAGTGACTGGGCCATTCCAATTGAGGTCATTAAGCCAATCTTTGTTCATTTGTCATCATCTGTTTATAAAAGGAGATTTAGTACTCTACTGGAACTCATAAGGATATGGCTATAATCATCATCATCCTTACACTTACAATATATAATACTTTTCTGGACATTTGACTCAAAGCGCTTTACAGATAATGGCCCTCCAACACCAATGTGTAGCACGCTCACCCCACATCAACAAACAGTGAGGAGGAGTACAGAGTGATGAAGCCAAAGCACAGATGGGGAATGTCACAAGAGGGAGATGTTTGGTTGGGACACCAAAGTCATACCCCTACTCTTTTTGAGAAATGCCCTGAGATTTATAATCATTACAGAGAAACCTTAGTTTTACATCTCATCTGTAAGAGAGTGCTTTTTTTGTAGTATAGTGACCCACACAGACCACATGGTGAGTGCTTTCTACTGGTCCTACTAACACCTCTTCTTGCAACAACCTTAACTTTCCCAGAAGGTCTCCCATCCAGGTACTAGTCAGACTCACACATGCTCAGCTTTAGTGGGATTGCAGTTGTGAGTTGGAGGGTGATATAGCTGCTGGTCGTAGGTATGACTCTGAAACGTATTGTCTTGTACTGTAAATAACTGTTTATGGTAGTAAACATTATATATCTGTAACATGCATAGTTGTTATTTGTTGTCAATACTTTTGTGTTGAAATTTTGGCCAATGACTTCACTATTGTCAGACTGTGCTGGAGAATAAAGGACACACACACATCATAACACTTGGTAATACCTGATTACCTGGGGAGTGAAATTGGAAAAGTTTACAATTTGCTTGCATAGTAAGCTGGTGTCAGGACCTGAACTTCATATTGATTAAAACCTTTTTGTTTTAAAATAATTTTAACCACCCTTAGTTTGTAATAATATTAATGAAGATTTTCAAATTATATGGATTCTAGTGGAAGAATTTTGACAGATTTTACATCTGATATTTTCTGAAGAACTAGTGACAGAAAGAGCTTTCTGCTTGGTTTGTGTGCCATTCCTGATATCAGTTTATATTTTATGTTGGTGAGAAGGCACCTATAGCATTTACAGTATTTATTTTATTTGTAACGCAAGAAGGATTAAAGCTGTAGTGCCACAGTGAATATTGAAAAACTCTGCTTCTATTTTCAGCATAAAGCTTTCATCAAGGTCAAATTAAATGTGTCTCTTGCCTCACAAACGAAGGTTGCAGACTGTACAATGTGAAGGATTTAACATACTGCATGTAAAACTAGGCACTGGGCCCTGGGTTAGATTCTGGATCTGATGTGCTACCTGCATGGTGTTAGTATGTTCGCCCTGTGTTCTGGTTTTCTCCCACAGGCCAAAGACTTATTGGTAGATTGGTAGCCTTCTGGTAGGACTGGCCTTAAAGTGAGTTTGTGTGTGTTTGTATCCATTGATGAACTTGTGTCCTGTCCAGGGTGTACAGTATCTTGCCTTGCACCCGTTGCTTTCTGAGGTGCCAGGATAGGCCCTGGCTCCCCATGACCCTGTGTTGAATTAAGCAGTTAGAAAATAGATGAATGAAAAACTACACTGTGTTTTTCATAAGACAAAATAAGACAAATCAGTAGTTCAGACTAAAATCTAACTACTGTATATCAGTTTGTCCACCCTGGTAAATATGGAAAGAGCTCATGACAATGTGAATTATTGATACAGTATAATGCATGATGTCATGGTGACTATGTGACATACTGTACCATGATGATACATACAGTGAGTGTGCCACACTTGTGTAACATCATGTAGAAAACTAGATTTATTTTATATGCAAACATGATCTTTACATGAAACCATGTTACAGTATGAAAGGTATTTAACAAATAAAGACAAAGTACTTCAGTTTACCCTTTTAAAGAGATGTTGCATAAATTAGACAAATGGTTTAAGAGTCATATAACCCCACAGATTACACTAATGAAGACAGAAAAGGGGCATTATTTCTCAGGTCATTAGCTTTTGTAGCTACCTTGTTTTGTAATGTTACTTACAGGCTATAATGGTGAATTATATCAATCTTGGTGGCGTGGCTTTTGTTTCATTTTTTTATTAGAATTGCAGCACACCATAGATTTTCTATTTATTGAGATATATTATGCAATCTGTTCACAATTAAATAGATATGGACAACCTCACTCCCTGAGCATCTATGAATAATACTGCCGACCACAAACACATTTGATTGAACTATTTATCAAATAAAGCTGTAGAGAGCCAATTGAGCTTTACAACCTTTGTAAAGTTATGCCCCACCACATTAATGAAGCATGAAGGTTTTATAAATCTTGTATAAGGGTGGTTTGCTCAACATATAAACCATTTGCCTAGGGAGAATTAATATTTTACCTTCTTTAAAATAACATTGACAGTTTGGTCATTTTTCAAATTTTATAAGAAAATGCTTGAATTTCAATATATAATGTGTGATGCTATGCTTTGATTTGATATCTTACTTTAACATAAAAATATGTTTTTTGACATACAGTAACTCTGTCTTTGGGTGTCTGATCTTACCCTGTTCGATGTATTGATGCCAGCCGACAGCATATAACATATGTAAAATAACTTTATTTTCTGTAACCTCCATCCTGGTGTGCAACAGTGTTCTACATACAGTAGTCTATTTTGTTTGACAAATACTAAAATTTATCATTATTTTGGAATTCAACGTTTAAAAAAACATTCAGTAAATTATATAGGTATTTATATTTTAGTGATTTCTAAGTATTTGTTTATTAACAAATTACTTTACTTCATAGGAATTTTGGAATACATTTCTCAGCACTATACTGGAATACTGAAACAGCAATAATTGCTTACTGTTTTTTTGGGGGGTACTTGTTTTCCTTTCTTCATTATAGAGCCTCCTGAAACAATTACAGCTGTTCAGTGCTAAAAGTGTTAAAAGAAAGATTGTGGAAATTTATTTTTCAAATCAAATATTCTCATTAAAAAGAGGTCTTGGGAGTCACGAAACTGCGAATACTCCCTTTTTCTCCTTTCTTTTTGGACCTTTGTTCAGGCTTGTGCTGAAAATGCTACTGGGCACTGAAGAAAGTCAAGAATGCCAGAAGGCATAGAACAAATCGAATAAATAGGTTCTGTACCTGAAAAAAAAGGCATGTTGTTATTGTTAGTGTGTGAGTTACAGTACCTGTATGTGCAAATTTATTGGGGTAAAATAATGTTTTGGGTAGAAGATATTCACTTACTACTGGGTCAGAGCAATTGAGAATTTCTTGTTTTTGAAAAGAGTGTACATACTGTATGCCTAACTGGCACCCTGCATTAGACCTGTTGCAGTGCAAATGAGACCGATCTAAGTTCAAGAGCCCATTCTAACTTGTTTTGTTACTTTTTGTGAATCAATTTCTTTATTGTTCAACATGGCCATGAGAAAGCACTAACAATTCTAAAATTTGATTCTGTTGGGGATGTTAAATTACTGGAGCCTGTTAAAGTTAATCTTCATCTAAAGTTGCTAATGAGTTTTTAATTGATTAAGAAATGGAGGCTGAGGCAGTTACCCCACCCATAGTACCCTTTCCCATTGTCACTAAAGGTATTACTCAACCTGATTTAATAGCCTTATTAAAATCAATTGAGGGTATTAAAATGGCTATTAAAGAAGCCCATGTACTTCAGGAAAATTGGATTGAAGCACAGCGGGAAAGTTATAAAATGTATTATATTGCTGATGAATTTAAAAGTGTTTTTAAAGACTTATAAGCAAGGCAATGTCACATCTTAAAGAGAAAAGCAAGGAGGTTTTGGTCAAGTTGCTCAATAAACAAGTAAAGCAAAGGGATACTTAAAATGGGATATGTAGCAATTAGAAGATTAATTACATCAGGAGTTGAAGAAACTTCAGCAGAACTGGCAACATTGTGTGTAGTAGATGGGGAAATTTTTCAAACTAAGCAAGAGATAAGTGCAGAGCTAAACTAAACATTGTCCTTCATAACAAGTCCAAGCATTCTCAGGCCTCATATTTAAACTTTGAGTAGCAGTCAACAAACCGTTACCTTTTTCTGGAGGGGCAATGGAAATCATTCACCTGGACTTTTTCCTAAACATAAAAGTCAGTTTGTCCCACATCAAAAAGGTTACTGTCTCTTTTAGGAAAAATGGAAAGATACTGTAGTACTCTGACTCAGCATCTGAGGAACTGACTACCCTGCAGGCATCTCTAAGCTTATAACCTTCTGAAAAAACCTTTGGGAAAAAAATCAAGATCACAAATTTCTATAGAAACTGAAATATGGGACATTGTCACAGTTCCCATATCGCATATGAACTCATAAATTTTTAGGTATGAGTAAATATACTGTACATTAGGATTACTGTACTTAAGTTTTACTTGATATACTGTACAGTAGAACTTGCCCATGCTCTTCTTCTTGGACTAGATTTTAATTTTCTTGACTGACAATCAACATTTGGACTGAAAAAACAACATAGTTGAGTTTTTACCTTCCTTCCAGAAGTTGGGAATTTGGCCAATTGGGATCCAGCTACATAATCAAGAAGCAAGTCAAAATCTATTTAATCTTTGATCACAGCAGCTGCTCCATACGAAGCTAATTATTTTTTTTAATCTTAATATCTCTTAACCAGCATTAGGAAAATGTTATTAAACAAATGTTGGAGTAATATGTTGGGCTCACAATTGAGTAGTAGCTGAGAAACTGAGGACTGTACAGTCAGTCTTCTTCCAACCTTCATTTGTCAACTATAAGATCTATGCTATTACTTACTGCATGTTGCTTTTAAACAGAAACAATATTATTTCTCTGTGGCTAAATGACAAATGGTTCAAGAGTATGTTAATTAAATATTACAGAAGGGGCAAAACTGTTTTGTTTTTGTGTTTCTTACAGAAATTGAATGCATTGATGATGCTTCCCCCAGTGCTAATGATTAAAGGAGACTGTTAAATCTCTATCTGGAGCTAGTATTTTTACTACTCTGAGTACTTAATCACAAATAGTGGTTATTGGCAAGTATAGATGGATCTTGAAAGCAAGCATAAAATAGCTTTTGGTTCTTTCTGTGGGCTTCATCAATCCAGTTTTAGCTTTAGTTTAAAAAATGCACTAGCTACTTTACAATAATTAATGGAAAATGCTCCTGGAGAACTGGTTCAATAATACGATCATTTACAATCACAATATTTCTCTGGGAGTTCAGATTCAGAATCCTGGAGAGAATGGTTTTAAAATATGGCCATTAAGGGATGCATATTTTTGGATATCCCCAGCTCAGCTGTAATTATTTGTAAATGTATATTATATTCCACAGCAAAATCATTTTAATATGTTGAAGACAAGGAATTATTGGTAGCAAAGACTTCAATTAAGGTAAAAAATTGGAAGGGGCACTCAGTTCAAGGTATACAGTATGTGTACTTAAATCTTTGTGGAAATGTGGTATTATGCACTCTCCAAGACAATATTGAGAACATTGTACTGTATACTATATACAACCATGTCGGTCAGACTTTTCTACCAGAAAGGACATGCTTTACAGGGAAAATGGTCAACCAAACTTCTCAATCGTGGAAACTGTTTGGAAAAGACTTGATGGAACCTTTTTTGCCTTTTCTGCAAAGGCTATGAGACAGAGACAGGTAAAAACAAGCTTTAAAAAAGACTCAGGATTGGGTGGGTGGCAGGAAATTATGTAATTTTGTGTATGTGATGGAGGAATAGCCTTCTGTTATTTGTCTTCCAAAACATTTTAAAGAAGGCATACTATAGTAGAGTCCCAACATGCACTCTCTCAACTTACTTAGTCGTAGCTCTACGTGGTCGGGTCTGGAAAATACAAAAAATCTTTAAAAAATTATTTATTCTCTGAAAAAAGCATCATCGCTGCCTTTGAGAGCTAGTTAGAAAGCTTACACAGTTGTCTTGTTTATTTTTCTTTGCCATTTTTGTACTTATATTTAAGTATTATCATAAGAGGTTAGTAGGGAGTATTTATAAGGGTTATACAGTAGGGTATAATTAAACTACATGCTAATTTGGCTTTGCACATTACTCAGAATCCCTAGCCTCCCAGGTAAACTTTGAGCTTGTCTTGAAAATGCTACTGGGGGAAAGTCAAAACTGATGAACAATATCTTATTTTTTTTAATTTCCTCAATTTCAGTTTTGAATACTTATATTTCTGAACTTTTAGAGGTGGGATTGCATTTCTGTTTTTATAAAAAAAAACCTTTACCCACTGTTTTTTTTTTAACCTGCGAAAGTATCCTGGGGAAATCAACTGTGCTGGTTTAGATGCACACAAGTTTAGATGAGCCACAAATCACAGTTTATCCTTCTTCTTCCCATAATTTTAACTTTTATTATTTCTTCCCTTAAGTACAACTTTCTTTACCACAATAATTACTTCCCCAAGTCTTTTTGTTGTCTAGAGTCACTTCTCATTTTATACAAAAGAAACACCATGTTACCATTCCAATACATTAAACAATTATTTAAACACAAACAGGTGAAATATTTACACATGGGGGGCTCTAAAGAGAGTCTAATTGTCTTTGAGGCTTCCATTAGCAGCCTTTCCCTAAATGCAGTCTGCAGAGACTAACCACAAAGTTTAATGTTTTGGCAAGACTGTGCCTTTGCCTACCTGGCATCCTACAGTACTCATGGTTCAGGTTCATTACACTGGCGCCACTAGCTGTTGTGTTAATCAAGAGCAAAAGGTCAGAAAAATCACATATTTTATGGACCTGTTCAAATTTAAGCAACCTGAGAGAGGCCTTAATACTAGATGGCATTTTAGTAAATCTTTTTTGATTAATATCTTCACATCCTTTTCATTACTCTAACCCCAGTGGCATTGATGCTGGGTAATTAAACAGCTTAAGATTGCATTGGTATCCACAGTCTTGCTAGAGGTCTGTTGTGAACGCAATGCATCACTGATTAAAAATGCTTGACATATCTTCTGGCAGAGGCATCCTGACACAGGCACACAATTCTGTCTTAAATCTGGTGCTGAGCTTTTTTTCTGTTTTCCTTTATCAAATATCACTGAAATCCCATGGCTGCAAAAAGTGACACTGCTTGAGCACACTGTTTTATGTTTTGGACATCACGCATACCCAGTTAAGATAAGGATGTCTTTATTATATGTCAGTTTGTTCTCATCATACTTTATTAAAGAGCAGGAGTGATGCTTTAATCTGAAGAATGTAGCAGGTTCAAAGGTAAATTAGTTCTAAATCTGGACATTTAAATAAAGTGCTTATTTTGTATATACAGCACTTTATATTAAGCTAGACAAGCACTCTATATTTTTTTTACTTATATAAAATATAAGTACTTAACAGTATAATTACAGTATAGGTCATAGAATGAACCTGCAGGTATTCTCAGCTGTACTAAGGGCCATCTATCAGGGCAATGAAAATATTAAGGACCATTTGCATACAGTAAAAGATATAACATTAAAAATGAGATCATTATCACTGTATGCCCTTTCCTTTAAAGTTGTTCAGATTCAAAAAGTTTGTTAATTGTTAATTTAATTTTAAAATATTGTTGTATTTTTTGTTTAAACTAAAAAATAAATCTATGAATAACGTTCTCATGGAATCAAATAATGCACTTACAAGAGATAAATTAATTTTAAATTTCATGGCAATTTAAGAATTGTCATGAGATTAGTTTGATTGTTTACGTTAAGGGTTGATTCTAAAATCTAATATATGTTGGGAAAACACTGAATTATCATTTTAAAGCTTAACATTTACTTACCTTTGTGTTGTACCTTTCTCACAGACATTTGTTTTCTTAAGTGAAACCATTAATTGCACTGTAATAAGCATGCATATTGTAATTTACTGGCTTTGTTTTGAAAGGAGATTTAAGTGGTCTAGTAATTATTTGGAAAATAGATTAGACATCTGATTTGTGTTTTGAAACATTTAAGCAAATGGATTAACATAAACAATTAGTTCTGTTGAACAATAATATTACAGTAGTGCATTTTAATTGCTTTATTATCAAAGTGGTCAGTAAATATTAGCAATACATTATAGTAATAGTCATGAAAAGGATCTAATTTCTTCTTTGTTTGCTCCCCCATGTTTGATGTGTATATTCCTCATTAATAATGAGAAAATTAGAATGTCTTGAGTTGATATTGATGTTTTCAATTGCTTAATTTGGTTAGTTTAACCACAATCTCTTTCAACTGAACAACAGTTGCTAGAAATAGATTTTACTTTTGCTTTTAAAACCTTGAGACCAATTGTGGAGGTACTGTACTGTAAATGCCAAAAAACAACAAAAAAATGTGTTTTCCTTTTTCATTTGAAAAATGCAATTTTCTTTGCTCCTCTTTCTACTTTTCATGTTCTGAAGTACCTGCTGATGTCATACTGCAGCCCGGTTAGTGATGTAATTTGGATGATGCTCCAAAGGGCTCTGAGGTTGAGATGAGTATTTTATGTGAGGGGCTGTATGTTTAGAAATGAAATAAATCCATGAATTGGAAAGTATAAAAGAACAGAATCACAGAATAACAAAATCACAAGTATAGTGAAAATATTTACAAATTGGGGGTTACAAAACTGGTGAATATCAGGATTTGACCAAGCGGTTTAGTCAATCAGTGACATAATTATTCATGACTCCCAACTTGTAAGTGATTTCTAACAATATACCTGAGCGGTTGAATAATTGAAGGCAGTGAATTCTTTGTTCTCTGGCACAGCTGTGTTGAGAGGAGTAACAATCCAGGCACACTTGGTTAAATAAATATTTAGATAGATCAGTTTATTAGCCAAATACAATGGAACTTGTCTTTTCACATACCCCAGCTTCCTCTCCATGAGACACATGGGTGGGGAGAGAAAAGCTCAGGGTCAGAGTTCAGAGTCAGCCATTTATACAGTGTCCCCAGAGCAGTTGGGGTTAAGGGGCTTGCTCAGGGGTCCAATGGAATAGGATTCCTCTGCCAGCCACAGGACTTGAACCAGCAACCTTCCAGACACAGGGGCAGATCCATAGGGCAGAGTGCCACTGCTCTGCCCTTTACAGTTTATAATGACAGGACACAAACTAAACTACACAAACACAACATACAAAAAACAAGATACTTTATGTACAGTATTTACAAACAAGGTGTTTCAGAGGCCTAACATTCTGGTCACCTAGAAAACCCCAGACTGCTACTAAGCATTAAATTCTTAATATGCCTATAGAAGCCACACGAGAGATGACCTGTCTTCTAACTAAATACAATGCAATCTACAGTTAGATCTCTCTCTCTCTGTGACTACGGATGCCACAAAATAAATGGGAGCCTATATCCCTATCCATAAAAATGCTCCCTAAGCAGGAAAGATGTTTCTAACTGAGGTATTCGTTAATCAGGAAACCCAAGTTCCCTAAACAGAAAGAAAAGCACACTCTCTCTAACAAGGTTCAAATACTTAGCTCCAGCCAGGTTCTGTTTGGATGATCATGAAGTAGGGGCTCTCGTCTGGCGCAAGCTTCAAGTCCCAACTCCTGCGGACTCCTTTCTCTTCTCGTTGTTTCTTCTTCTCCTTCTCCCATTTTCTCTTCTTAATGTGATCTTATATTGTCTGTTTCGGTCTTGCTCCTTTGCAATCATTAGCCCACAACTTACCTAGGTATACTAAGATAAACTTTGCAATTGTTTCTGCTCAAGAAACCCCTCAGACCTCAGTAATCAACTCTCTCCTTTGAGATTTGAAGTGTTTACTCTTCCCAGTGTCACAAATGTGATCGAAAATCTAAAAGACTCTTCTAAGTCAACTAAAGCTGTAACAATATTTACAATATAGCACAGTATTTCTTGATTTGTAAGTCTTTCAGTTGTAAAAATTAATAGACTATATAATAATAGGTTGCAGGTGATTATAATTTGTTACAGCTATAAGGTCATTTTCTTATATTTCTATGAAGATGAGACAGGTGTCATCGGTTACTAAGTATGGAACTCCTTTAGCTGTATTCTTTCTTCATTGCATTTACAAATATCTAGCCAGCTGGATTTTTAGGAATTGCCCAGATACAGTAAATCTCAGCAATCTATGCTAACTTTATTTTGTAGAATCACAGGTATGCTGTGCTAAAAAAATATAAACACATTGATCAATCACACCTAAAAAGACTGTGTACTGTATGTGAAAGTTTACATACAGTGCATTCACCCATCCATCCATTTCCTAACCACTTTAACTAATACAGGGCCACAGGGGAGCCAGAGACTGAAAGCAATGGGCGCAAGGCTTTATACACCCTGGACTCTTTGGACAGTGAGACAAAAGATACATGTAGCTTTGGCTACAAAACGAAGACTGTGGAACATGAGGAATACTCTCATCCAGCACAACACAGTGTGGGGAGTGAGGGAGATGGTGGAGAGGATCCGTGTGAACCTCAGAGGAAAGATGAAGCGCAAGGTCACCAAATGAGGCTTCTCAACGGCGAGGGAATACTAGAAGGGACTTTGATCCTGCGGAGGACTGGACGACCGCATTTTCAGAGCCAGGACAGGGAAATGGCATGGAAAGTGGTAGGGCTTGGATGGACTCTTTCATTGTGCAAATCCGGCCCCATCATCCACTTTCACTGATTGATAACGGATTTAAATCACCTGATTTAGAAAGGTTTTTTTTTTGATTGATTGATTGATAACTTGTTAGAATGTGAACATATTGTGGAAGTTTTTTGTGAAATAAAGTTTATTTTGATTTTATCTTTGGACTCTGAACCCAGGGTCCAACCCTGTGAGGTAGAAATGCTAATCATGTGTCCCCTCCACGTGCAGTACATTCTTTTCTAATTATTAAGAAATAACACAACAATTATATTTTTCACATCCATCAGGAATACATGAAGTAAATAACATTTTTTTGCAGAAGACTGTTCTAATTTTGTGACAAAACAAACAATAGGTTCAAATGGAACTGTTTTAAAAACTGATGCTCCCCAGGGGTTTGTTTTGTCACCTTTACTGTTTTCCATCTACAAGTATACGAAAAAAAAAAGAAAATACAGGGAAACCCTATAGACCAGTGGTTCTCAAACTATGGAGCGCCACCATATAACCCTGGAACTTTGTTGTGTGCACTGAAAAATCGGGATGGGTTTTCATATTTTCTATTTTTTATTATGTCTCGAATACGCAGCCTACAGTACATAATAATTGAGTGGACACAAAAGCTACTATGTAATTCTATACAACTCTATAGGAATGCGTGCTATGAATGTAAATGACCAATTGTTTTTAAAATATGTTTTCTCCAGCAAATAGGGAGGTAGAATGTGCGTGATTTTGGAACAATGCCAATGTTGTAAGCACAGTAAAGCATAGAAATGCATGCTAAGAACGCTAGCAATCTTGTGAGCACAGGAAAGCATGATAGATAACAGAAAAAAATTAAAAACTGTTCTAGGTTAATTTGAGAAAAATATGCCAAGCGTCTCTGTGTTTCGCTCCCATATGCATGAAATAAAAACGTCTTTTAACTTATGAGACGGACTCCTGAAACGGAAACGGGGAAAAATACAAGCTTGCAGATTGCTAAAGCAGGTAAGCCCCACACTATTTTTGAAGAACGTTATTTACCGCTGGCAAAAGACCTGATACGTATCATGTGTGGAGAAAGAGCTGCTAAACAGCTCGACCTGCTGCCCCCTTTGAAAGACTCAGCCACTCATAGAATTATTGATATGGCGAATTATATCAAAAGTATGCTAAGATGAGCAGATGCTTTTCACTGCTATTAGATGAGTATGTTGTCAATTTGGCCAATTTGTTCGTTTACATTAGATACGAGTTTAAGGGTATGTCCCATGAGGACTATCTGTTCTGTAAACCGCTACCAACAAGAACTACAGGAGAGCACATATTTCAGCTTCTGAATGAATTTATCGAAAAGAATGGCATTGACTGGATAAAATGCATCAAAGTTTGTACAGACCGTGCTATAGCAATGACAAGCTGACACAGCGGTGTAGTTTCACAAATTAGAGAGGTTGCTCCTGAAATGAATAGACTCATACAGGTGCAGCCATTCAAAATGCGCGGTACAAACACGCGGTACGGTAAACTACCCACAAGCCACCGCGGGGCACCATAGGGCACCGCGGTAAGTGATTGGCTGGCCAAAATGACCGACAGGGGCACTCGTGGTGCATTGGTTGGTAGTGAAAAGATTTAATCATTTAATGTCTTTACTGTGCACATTTTAATCCGCTTAGTTTTGAATATTTATATGGAATTTTACTACTAAAGGGAAATTTTAGTAGCTGAGCATAAAAAGAAGAGGAGCATAACGCATCTGAAGGTCATAAACAATATTAATTTAGGAACATAAACATTACTGTTTGTACTTAAACTGTACTGTGTATGGCTGGTCTTGGTAGTTTAAAGAAAAAATACACACCAGTCTTCCATTTCTCCCTAAACATTTTAAGCATGAAAGTTTTATGAAACGGTACCCAAATATGCGATTGCTCTATAGAATGAATTTTAATTTAAAAAAATTATTTAACACGAAAATTAAGCTTCCACCTGAGAACAGTCACCCGTTGCTACCCAACGCAAAAACACAGCCACTAACTAGCAAAGAGAGGACATTAGCTAGCCATTATGATAAAGAAATAAATGATTATTTTGTTTATTTCTTTTGCACATTTATTTGAAGATTTCCATCGATTGTACAAGCACTTGGAAACTGTCCAATCCCTAGTTCATCAGGCATTTTCTTTTACGCTGCGGGCATTCTCCCGGTCTGGGGCAAGTCTGTGTCTTCTAGGATATAATGCCAGCGAACTCTTGTTTTTATGTCCACTATAACAGACAATCTCCTTTGCTTTTAACCGAGCGTCTAACCCCTCTGATTGGAGAAAAAAGACGTGCTGGTTTGCTATACATACTGTACCAGGAAGATGATTTCTTTCTATTCGAAACCTATATTTTAAAAGTTTAAGAAGTAAAAACCTTACAGCGTACACAGATTTCTAAACTGATCAGGATCGTTATATTTGTCTTATCCATAATAATGTTCACCGCTCTGTCCAGCAAATTAATAATAAACTTTATTTTATATAGCATTTTAAACGAATAAGTAATTAGGTTGCTCATAAACCTAATCACTTTTTCGACATAAACACAGCGTAATTGCTCTCTGAAAATGCCTTTTCTTTATATTTAGGCTCAGATTTCAACTATAGATCGTATTATTATAAACTTTCTTGGAAAAATGTCTTTTATGTAAACCGCGTTTGCTATTAATTCATTTAGAGCTAGAATATGTTCATTGTCTTCCAATCGAGTCGAGTTGACATTAGAAGCTTGCCACGCCTGGACTGTTACACCAATGCATTAGCATGTTAAAGCGATTTCATTGAGGAGCCTAGCTTTCTTAACTAGTAAGTACTGTACTTCCTTGGTTTTGGAGGGGGGAGGTGTCTTTCGCTGGAAATCTCGCCCCCTTCTACTTTGAAAATACCTGTGAAACCGGTTTAATTTGTCACAGCCAGCACTCCCGCAGAGAGGGGGGTTGTACTTGTTAATGTCTTAGCTGGAACACATCATTATAGCTTATTTTGTATTTCTATAAAAAAATCGTTTGCCCAGCTTAACACTATTGTTGTTATTGTTTTTATCCCGTAAAGCGCTTTGAGGAGCACAGCTTTCTCACCACTTAGATTACTTTTTGATACCATCCTTGCACAAAGCAGAAACTTCTTGTATTTTCCGATGACATACAAGTGGAAAGATTACAGATTTTAATCGTCTTTTTTCTGAACCAGGGAAAATCTGATCATGTTTCGCTTTAACAATAATAAAAAACTTTATTTTACATATCACCTTTAAAAGTGGCATCTCAAAGCAATACAGTAGATGTAAACCACAGATTACAAAGTAAATACCCAGACAAACGCAAACGCGTTTCTAATAAAATGCTTTTATTCATTCAGCAGAGAGAGATTGTAAAACCTGGGCGTAACAGCTGTTCCTTTTTCTGATCACTCACTCTCTGGATAAACGTCTCACCTGTCCTGTTCTTTGTTTTCCTAATTTGCTGATTATGCCTTCTGCGATCCACTCCTGCCCTCACACCTAAAGAAGACTATTTTAAATTTCTTTGCGCTGTCCATTGTGCAATTAACCCTTGTATGTGCTGTCCTTAAGGTGATATCACATAAAGGTGATATGTAAAATAATGTTTTTTATTATTGTTATAGAGAAACATGATCAGATTTTCCCCGGTTCAGAAAAAAAGATCTAAAGTATACTAGTTTGTCACTAGTATACTTTTAATACAGTCTTTGCTGTGCTCTAGAGGATCCTTGCGATATTTCGAGCTCTGGTTGAATGATAAGTGTCGCAGTTTAAAGACATTTTATAGTTGGAAATTATGAAACGCTCTGTTAAAAGCAAGGGAGTTTTTATGTCCGTTGCAGTTTTTTTGAATCCACGGCGGAACACATACCATAAGAATCAGCGCTTTTATATATCGCCTTTAAAGGTGGCTTCTCAAAACGCTTTACAGGATAAAAACAACAATAACAGCAACAACAACAGTATTGTATTTCATTGCACTTTGAAATTAAGGGTAAAAAACTCTCTCTCTCGCTTGCCCTCCCCCCCTGTTTATTGTCTGTTTTTTTTTGTGCTGTCCTTTGACAAAACAAGGCTCGCCAGATAATGTGAATTGAAACCTGTTTTTCTAGCTTTTAAAGTCATGCGATGTGTAAGCGGGAACACATCATTATATCTTACATATGAAAAATACATAATATAGCTCCCAAACAAACGCAAACATGTTTTTAATAAGATGCTTTTATTCACTCATAATCCGACAATTTCAGGAAGACTAAGGAAGGACTAAGGGAATTGTCATCTGTTGTTGAAGCTCTGTGAGCTCAGTGACTTTGAGACCACTTGTTATCCCAGGTTGTTTGAATCACCACAATTCAAATAGAGAAAAAAGAGCTGACTGACAAGATTTAAGATGTGGCTGTTAATGTTGGATTAAAAAAAACACATAGCCCAATGTTTGTTGCATTGCTTGAAAAATAACTTTATTTCGAGAGACTGGATAAGTAATTCAAGTGTTTTTTTTAACCTCCTGAAAAACAACTAATAATTTAACTATATGTGCAAACGTTTTATGATATGTCGCTGTTGTGAATGTCTGTGGACATCTGCTGGGTGGACAGGAGGCTCTACTGTACACAGAGAGGGGTGGGAGGGGGGGACAAGCCGATACATACTCTTAGAGTTTGATTAATAGGGAATATAATATTAAAATATAGTACTAAAAATAAGATACACTCTACAGACATTCACAACAGCGACTGTCAGAAGACGGGAAACAGCGGCTCAGACACCCGCTGAATAGAAACGGGCACTTTAATGTTCTGTATGGCTAATACTAAAGCCAATACGTTAATATTCTTTTCTGTATGTTTAACAATAGTGGGTACTGGCCTAATTCGGCCCTGCTCCCGTTGTTAGGTGTTAATGTGTTGTTGTTAAGTGTGAATTTGTACCTATTTCCCTGAGGTCTGGCTTTTTTCTGGAAAACGATAACTCTGGTCTTGGCCAGATTGACTGTCAGCACCCAGTTCTGACAGTGCTGCTCCAGCAGTGCCAGGTTCTGCCGCAGCCTCTGTTCTGTGGGCGACAGCAGGACCAGGTCGTCTGCAAAGAGCAGGAACTCGATTTCTGTAATTAATGCAGATCAGTAAATCAAGGGACAAAACAATTGTTGCGCACGGCTCCTCAATGGGCTTTGACGTGCTAATGCGTTGGTTTAACAGTCCGGGTGTGGCAAGCCTCTGATGTCTCCCAACTTCAGCAAAAGGAACCTGCCTTTCATTGGACGGGAAAGCAAGAGCCGACCACTACGCCGCCCTCGTGTTTCGAAATCTTGTGACTTTTGAAATTTACTGGGGGTGGACCACATCTGTAAATTTCGATGGGTCCTTTTTGTCAATGAAAAATGAGAGTGTGTCTCTCTCTGCTGAATGAATAAAAACATTTTATTAAAAATGCATTTGCGTTTGTCTGGTATTTACTTTGGTCCTTTTAACTGTTTTTCTATCTACTGTATTGCTTTGAGATGCCACTTTTAAAGGTGATATGTAAAATAATGTTTTTTATTATTGTTATAGAGAACCATGATCAGATTTTCCCCGGTTCAGAAAAAAAGATCTAAAGTATACTAGTTTGTCACTCTTTTCATCCCCTCTCTGCTAAATGGCTTTTGAATAGAGTCACATGAAGAGAGAGGTGAAAAAGCCCTACACAGCCCTGTCGCGTTACATTAATATAATTATATCTTATTAATTTCTTTAGATACGTGATTCTTTTAATACAGTCTTTGCTGTGCTCTTGGGGATCCTTGTGACATTTCGAGCTCTGGTTGAATGATAAGTGTCGCAGTTTAAATAATTTGAATAAATTAAAGAAAATGCCTGACTTGGACAGATTCCAAGTGCATTTTTGCAATTTACGTTGCATTGTCCATTGTGCTGCTGTAATACAGTTTAAAATAATTCAAAGTCTAAACAGTATCAGCTTTATTTATGGGTTGCAATTTAGAAAAAGTCAAAAACTGCACTCAAAATGCAATTTAGGGCTTTCTGGCAAGAGGAGACACCCAAATTAATAATGTAACATGCCACTGTTTGTGCATGAACAAGGTTATACTGCTATTTCCTTAGATACGCGATAAAAAAAATAAAACAAATTTCTAATCCCCGGTGGAACACATTCAATAAGAATCAGCGCTTTTATATATTGCCTTTAAAGGTGGCTTCTCAAAACGCTTTACAGGATAAAAACAACAATAACAGCAACAACAACAATATTGTATTTTATTGCACTTTGAAAACCAAGTAATAACTTAACTATATGTGCAAACGTTTTATGATATGTTGCTGTTGTGAATGTCTGTGGAGTGTATCTTATTTGCCTGTCTGTCCTGGCTCTCTCGCTCGCCCTCCCCCCCTCTCTCCCTCAATTCAATTCAATTCAATTCAAGGTGCTTTATTAGCATGACAGATGGGTACAATCAGTGTTGGGTATTTACTTTGCTTTGAGATTCCACTTTTAAAGGTGATATATAAAATCAAGGCTTTAACTTGCTTTAACTCCGCAAGTCTGAGTTCTCGTGTCTGTCCTATCCGAACCCGAAAGTATTACAATATGTATCTTTATAACAGGTGGTGTAACACATAGGTGACTATTCATTGTTATTAAAATGACTTAAATTCGATCATGTTGTGATATTTAGAAATATAAATTTGTTTGGTGAGAGTGAGGTTTTATTTAATTTCTGACCAAGGGAAACGTTTCATTTTTTCAAAGAAATGTTTGTTAAAAAAAAAGTAACTGCTCCAGTGGGATTTGATCACAGACTTTGTGACATGGGAGTCAGGAACCCAACTCATAGCACCACCGGCAAGGTCACATGCAAAGTGCTGAAAAAGCACTACAGAAACATTATCAACAGACAATGTACAGCATGTATTATTCTTGTGTTGCGGTCCATGAATATAATTATATCATTATTAATTTCTTTAGATACGCGATTCCATATTATATTCCCTTTTAATCAAATTCTAAAAGTATGATTGTTGACTCCAGTATCTCGTTAGTTAAAGGCTTCGATGCTTAAAACTTTTGGAGAAAAATGGAATACTGGTGTGTATTTTTTCTTTAAAGTACCAAGACCAGCCATATACTGTACGTTTATGTTCCAAAATTAATATTGTTTATGGCTTTCACACGCATTACAGTATGCTCCTATTCTTTTTATGCTCAGCTACTAAGATTTCCCTTCAGTGGTAAAATTCCATTTAAATATTCAATACTAAAACGGGCACAGTAAAGACGTTTACTGTAAATCTTTCTACAACAGACCAACGGACCACGAGTGCCCCTGTCGGTCAACCAATCATGTACCGCGGTACCACGCATCATCGTGCGTCACAATGCGCGACGCCGTAGCCAATTACCTCCGGTGCGTGTCTGTCCCGCGCACTTTGAATGGCTACATCTGTACTGTATTATGTTGCAGTTCACAGGAAGGCTGGCGACCCCTCACACCCTTTTCATTCCCCTTTTCAGCTGCCATCTTCAAGAAGGTGTTTTTAAAATGTCTGTGGCCAAGAAATAAATATATACTAGAAATCTTTTTTCCCTGTCCATATATTAACACCAGATATAGTAAGTGACTGTTTCCATTATGAAACTATCAGACATATATAACGTGTTTTTTTTTTTAGACATTTTGTATTGTGATGCCAGACAAATTTATACCCTTTGGATAGACAATCAAACTATCTAAATTAAAAACAGACAAAAACTATATTTTACCTGCAGGCTTTTACCTGCTGGATATCAGTAGATAATGCCAGCTGGCTGTTGTCACTCCTTCTCTGTCCTGTCCCTAGTTTCCTGCCTGCTGTCCTTCCGGTCCCTCGCTTTCCCTTGGGCTATATATTTCCGGGTCTTGCACTCTGCCCTCGCTCAGCATTGACGTTCGGATGTCCTGGGACCCACCTAGCAGCAGGTCGCCCCACGTCCGCTACCTGAGGGCATAGGTTTCTATATGGCATTCCTGAACTCTTTGCACTAACGAGCCCAGGCCTTTTTCCCGTTTCACCGCTACACATATGGGTCTTTTTCCGCTCTCCTGCTCTCCACAGTTAGTCCCTTTGGACGTCCGTGACAGCTTTAGTATTTGGAAACAACATTTACTCATTTTCACTTCCCAATGCAAATAAAGTCTTCTCTACCCAATGTTCCTCTTCTACAATGCAATGTGTACAAATCATTGCATCTTTCTTCTTATCAAAAGAAGGCAAAGGAATACGAGTGTGTTTGTTTTAGATCACTTCATCTGATGTAGATCCTATCATCTCCAAATGAAACTTCTTAGATGTTCTCTCTCCTCCATCTTCCAAGACATCATCACTGGGAATTTCCTCTGCAATCTTTGAATGCCTATACTGATAGAAAGTAATGTATTAATTATGCACAAAATGGTTTCAGGTGAGTGCCTCCTGTATCGATTACCAATGATACTTACAGTAAGGGTATGTGCTGCAATTTTCAGTGTGTTTTTGCAATAGGCAGCATACATTAATATACTATCTTCCCAGAGTGCCTTGAGTGCAAACAATTAGGCAAGTGTATTTTAACCATCAGAACCAGATTCAAAAAGTCAGTGGATGATTATAATTGACTATAGGCATTGTCAGTTATAGTGGACAAGAACCTTTCCCTTGTGGTTGTAAGAAACACAGTGAGATAGGCTTGTGTGCTTCTAAATATATTTTTAGGCTCACCAGAGTCAAATTATGTGCCTAAAGCAGGGTGTTTATTCTGAGAGAAACAGAGATGTTATATCCTTGTAATTCAATTAAATTAAAAAATCCAATATATAAATGGATATTATCCTGTTCTAGGAGAAAAAAAACAGCCTGAAGAAAGTACAGTAGCTTGCAGAGCATTATTCCTTTTTCCAGAAAATAAAGGATGTCTGTGTGCAGTCTATCACAGATGAAAGAAGTTATCAGCTGAGGGATTGAAAAGATGCAAATGCCCTTCAAATGATTCCTGGCCTCTGTTTAACCTTCCTGCTTTGAGAAAGGCTAAATACTCTATGGGTGGATTCTGATTTATTTTGGATACATTGGTGAGATTTTATGCAGAGTGCATTGAGAAAATATTCAACAAAGACTCAAATACGAGGTGGGGGGATACGGAAATAACTATGAAATTGTTATTTTCTCTGACAATGGAAGAGTGATAAAAGAAACTATCATTTACAATCACATGAGTGGAAATGGAGGGCCGTCCTACAATAAGATGCTGATATTCTGGTCAATAACAATATTTCAGTCTTTCAATGAGGAGAAATCACTTTGCCTGATGTAGTGCATAATGCATTATTTACTGATTTGATGTTCTTGTAAAAACTTTACAATATCCATTACAGCATTAAATTGCAGTAAGTGTTGAAAGAAACCTTCGAAACTTTCCATTTCCATTTGAGTGAAGCCTTCACAAAATTTAGTGAAAAAATCCTCAATGCAACACTACAGTATGTATGTGGTCTTAAGGTAACAATTTTAGTTGAGTTCAAGGAGAGAAGGACCCGGACCACATGGGGAACCCAAGGGGCCGATTGGGTTGGCTGATTTTGCAGCCACCGGGGCATGAAAACATAAACACCCCTGACTCGCGGAGAGTTGCTAGAGGGGTGCTGCCTCAGAACTGAGAGCTAGGCCCTCAGGGGTAGGGAAGGAAGAGGAAGACTCCCCTGACCTTGACGGTGGCTTGAGAGGCGTTGCCTCATGACCAGGCTATGCCCTCAGTGGATAGAAAGGAGGAGATAGCCCTTTGACTCGCTGAGAATCGCATGAGAAGCGTTGCCTCACGACTGGGGCCAAATCTCTCAAGGGGGAAGAGAAAGAACCCCTGACTTGAGGAATCACTTTAGAGGCACTGCTTGAAGGGTTGAGAATGAAGAGAAAGCTGCTTGAGAAGAAAGTAAAAGAAGTCCCCTGACTCACTGAGAGTTAGTATGAGATGCTGCCTCGCAACTAGTATAAACCCTCAGGGGAACAAGGGAACAAGAATTAGGAAGTTAGAGTTAGTGATAATAATGTGTCTGGGAGTCCCCTCTGGCTCACACTTGAGAACCTCCCCAGAAAGGGTCAAGGTGGCGCTGCCATCCTGCGGATAGGGAAGTGGGCTTCATTCACCCCTCAAAGATGGATCCCCGGACCAACGCTTTCTCTCCCAACACCTGTGAGGACAAACAAAGTGTGTGCCAATGCATAATTAAAACAAACAAGAGAAAAGAACAGGGGAGGAAGGTGAATGGGCTATGTGCGAGCTTGACTGCACAGGGGAGGGGAAAAAATCCCTTTATGCCAATTCAGGGGAAAACCTCAGGTGGTCCTGGCAGAAAAGATGCCCCCACTCTGGGCATACTAGCAATGGATAATGGAGTGGCTGAAATGTCTAAAGGATTGATGTGGACTGCAGAGGAGGACCAACGGCCCACTCCCTTAATAAATTGAATATTGAATTAGGAGAGTAAAGCTGAGGGTTCAGACCAGCCTTAGAGATTAAAGCTGACAGACATTGAGAAAACCAGTTCCTGGTTACAACTGATAAAGAGAGTGACAGAAACATAGGAGCGGAGATGTTAGTAAAGGCTCAAAGAGCCAGGTAGTTGGAAAGGGTAGAATAAGAGCATAAAGGAGATGGGTTTGGTTTTATAAGAGAGTAGAAAGAGAGTGAAGTGGGAGCCTGGTACACAACAGAGGTCGCAACGACAAGGACCTGATTCTGGAAAATGTGAAACAGAGGAACTGGTGAACTCTGCAGCTCTTAAGAAACTGAAAAGGGCAGTCAGACACATCACATTCATAAGTACATCCTCATATGGGGTAAAACAACCTTGCCTCAGGATGGAAGATAAAATGAAGAAGATGTCAGAGGAGACAGGAAACATGAAGAGACAATTGGAGGTGCTGGCTTTTGGATTTATGAGGTGGATTGCGTGAGGTGGATTGCTGGAATAGAAAGCAGGGTAAGACAGTGAATAGACTGGAGCCTGAGGTGGAACTCAATCACTGATAGGCAAGATTTTGTAGCACTTGGAGGGAGATGAAGAGTGTCTCTAGTGTAAACAATTAAGGCGATGGCAATAGTAAGGTTGAACGGAGCTGAAGAAAGCCAGTGAAATCCACAGAAGGTGGTGTACGCTGTCCAGACAGAAGAGTACGTGGCATGGGTGGTTGGAGCTAAAGCAGCAGACATGTAGGAACATGACAATTGAAGCTGGGTGGAGAGAGCTGATTCTAGTTGAATAGAAGATTGTGGAAGTCCAGAACTTGAAGAGGAGAAAGAGCTGCGTTCGGCATCAGGTTGTGGAATTTGGGTATCCATAGAAAGTATCGATAGAAACTCCAGTGACTTGTTCAGCTCTGACAAGGAAGTTATGAATGAGAGAAATCCAACTAAGACAGCAAAAGGGGCTTAAAAAACAGGATCTTGCTTTACTGATGATGGAGGGAATTTTCAAGCTTGACCAGACAGGAGTTAAGGTTAGCTGCAGAGCAAGACGGGTTCGAGAATTTGAGAAACCTGCTGGGAAATCTGAAGAGAAAGGCTACCACTAGGGAGCTCGATAGCTGTGCACCAGGAGAAGGCAGAACTGGAGAGCTGAGAGAAGGAGGAGGAGCTGTCTGTTTTCCAGAAGGCGGAGCTGAAGATACCACAGTGAAAAGAGAGGGAGGGAGAACTGGTTCAGCTGAGACGGAATCGCATAAAAGTAGAAAAAGGCCTAAACGGTCAGACTCAGGTGGAATAGGAATACATCTGTTGAACTTGAGGAGGTTTGGAAGAGGCCAGTCCTTATAACAGCTTTGGCATATCTGTGGCGTGGTGTGGCAGTGTTTTGAGCAGCACAATGCAGGAAGCTGGATGGGAGTAGCAGAAACATCGGCGACAAGGGAGAGAGGTGGATTAGGTTGAAAACCAGGAGGCTGAGAAGGCGAAACACCAGAAAACAAATGATGTGGAGAATCTTCAAGCTGCTGGGGGAGAGAAAGGCGGTTGGGATGGCAGAGAATTAGTCACGTGAGCCGTTACAGGTCTAACACTCAGAACTTGAATTCAAACCTTTAGACATGCACGTTAGTGTGGTTAGGGTGTAAAAAGGGAACAGAAAATTGAATGATACAGAAAGGGGCGGAGCATCCCCAGCTTCTCCACTAGAACTCCACCTGTCGGGTTCCATTAAAACATTTTTTATGCAGCTCTACAAGATATGCATTCATTCACTGCAATGTACCTATAACTAAAAGAAAAAGCCATAGTAGGATACAGTGGCGCATTGAGTGACATGGCATATTTTCAATTAACCACTGTTCTTCTGATCTGTGGGGTTAACCCTGACAAGAATATCTCATTTTCTCAGAAGAAATTAAACTCCATTTGGCTAGGTAATCTCAATACTGATGAAACACCATTTATAGAAAAATGTGGTCATGAGGATTTCGGGGTGATAGAATTATTAGCCCATGTAAAATACTCCTTTAAATTTTGTATAGTTGTTAAAACAACATTTCCAGATTGAAATTGCATAATTGCAAATGTATATGTACAGTTTATCAGTTTTTAAAATTACATACTGTACTTTGTAAATGTACTTACAGTGGTTTAAAGTATTTTTAGTGATATTCTTTTGCTTGACTATCTCATTCTTCTATGACATGTGAGTGTATCATCATGGCACAGCTCACAGAATGTTTCCGTATTTAGATATCTTCAAACAAAATGCTCCTTGTGTACTCAAATTTCCTAGAAGTCTAGATTTGTAACACTTTTATTACAGTTCTATGACAAACTAACGCTATCATTTTTAAAAAAGATTTATTTAAATTTATTGAATGAATGAAGATGACACAAAATGTGGGAGTGAATTAACAGATAATGTTTCTGTCTGTATATGTACAAGTCATAAACAAACATCTAAAATAGATATTTATAGTTCTGCAGAATGGTATTTGAGGTGTACAATCAGCAGAAAAAATGTAATAATTGTGTCCAAAATGCAGGATCGCTTTCCTAAGGCATATGTGCAGTCAATACAATTATATTGTTGGTTGAAAAATGAAAAGCCTTTTTAACTTGAGGGAGAAAAAACCTTGCAGAACACATTAAAATGAATAACACAAAATCAGGGCCTCCAGGCTGACATATGTTAATGTGTTCTTTGGCTACACTCTAATTTGCTGTTCTGCACATAAGCCTCAAGCAAATTAAACTTGTACTTGAATTATACATGTGCATTAGCAGAAAAATAAAGCAATGAATTGTAAAGTTATTAACATTCATGTCCTCCTGCAATATTAAGCTGTAGTCATCAGCTGCAGCACTACAAGTACAAGTGTCAGTATGAACTAGAACACCATTTTATCAGAGTGATTTCTAAAAGGTCATCTGTGTAGTACATGAAATACCATCCAGCCATATTATCATATATTTCATTAAAATGAAATCTATATACAAAACATCTTTATTTTACATGAAGTTAAAAATGCCCTTCTGCTGGAAGTGATGATCTTGTGCAGCAAATTTAATTAATCTATTCCAGATTAATTTTGATTCCTTGATTGTCCAAGAAGGTCTGAAAGTGGAATAATTTTTAATTTAGAGATGTATTTATTTGAAGATTTGAGTGCCAATCATTGTAAAGAAGCACCGCTATTGAGATTAAAAATGTATATACAGATGCAGCCATTCAAAATTAACGAGGTATGCTGCATTAAAACGCGGTGGATATGATGGAATATACCGCATTATACTGCATGTTTTTTAAATAGGATAATAGCATCCTGAAGCACCTTGCAAAACCACCAGGTGGAGCTAATAAAGCTTAACGTCTTATGTACAACATTAGAGCTGTTGCCAGAAAACGCCCAGTTTAAAATCCCCGTCACTGCAGAGGGACAATCTTTTTCCAATTAAGAATTTAAGTTGTATACTCTTTAGACTTTTAATAATTTTAAACTGTGTATTACAGCATATTAAACATTAAACATTAAAAAGTCAGCATATTTTATAAAAGCAAGATTGCTCCGTTCAACAAAAGTACACAACCTTCCACCTTCATCATAAATAATTTAATTATGCATAAATATTTTATGCATCAAAGTCTTTAACTTGGTAACTTACAGTGGGTTCTGGTTTTAATGTGCTTGTTCTAACATTATTAGGCTTATTTTCTGTACTTCATAAATTTATAATGTTTTATCCTTTTCTAAGAATATGTAGTAAGAACACCACTTGCTGTTATTGTAAAAAGATAAATGTTGTACTGATTTAACATCACGTGATAGTTATATTAATATGGAACCGTGTAACTAAGCAGCTAAAGTATCACAAGTGGATGTTTTGGAAACATTTTGACATTCATTTCTTTTTTTTTTAAAAAGAATTGTCCTATTGTCCTTGTAGTGGTAATGAGCACTGTAATGTAGCGAGCTCCACCCAGGCGGTTCAAAGCTCGATCAGGGCATTACTTTCGGTTTGTTTCTCATAGAGCTGAATGCATAAAAATAGTCCAGTATTATAGCTTATTGTGAACATGATGCGTCTCTTTCAGGTTTACACCTGAATTGAGAACATCTATATTTTGTCTTAATCCAAATGGCAGCACCCAGTAATCAGCCAACAATTTAACTTGGAACTTAAAAAAAAGTTTAAACTGTACTATATAGTACATGGCCTGGAATTGAACCTGGTCTGTCAGCATCATTCAGCAGGGAATCAGCTGGGTGAATTATTATACGTGATGGTTTTGTGTTTAAGGATTTCTTCATGGAAATGTTTAAATTAAACGAGGGAGGGGGGAAGGATTATTTTTTTACAATAGCCAGTAATCGGGGGACACTTTATCAACACGATGGGCAAACGATTTTTTTTATTTTTAAAAACTAAATAAAAAATAAGATACAAAGACATGTTCCTGCCAAACTCAAACATTGCATGACTTTAAAAGCTGTAAAAAACTGCTTTAGAAAGTTAAAAACCACTTTTTATGTGCGACAGATAGGTGATTTTTCTTCCTCGTGATCAGCTTAGAATCTTTGGGTATGCTGTAAGATTTTTACTTTTAAATCAAACATTTAAAATACTTGAATTTCATAAAAGTTGTACTGATTTAATAACTGTTGATAGTCATATTAATATGGAGTCGTGTAACTAAGCAGCTAAAATATCACAAAGGGACATTTTGGAAACATTTGACTTTTGTTTAAAAAACAATACTGTCCTTATAGTGGTATTAGGCAATGGACTATCATGTAGTGCGCTGCACCCAGGTGGTTCAAAGCCCGATCAGAGAATTACTTTGTTTCTTACACAGCCAAATATATAAAAATAGTCCACTGTTATAGCTTGCTGTTGGCTACAGTGTGAGTGTGTGTAACTGGATGAATTATTATAAGTGAAGGTTTTGTGATTTAGCATTTCTTCACAGAATTCTTTAAGTTAGGAGGAGGGAAAAGGGAAAAGGGTTATATTTAGACGTTGTGTATCACCTCTTCTTATATTTGTAAAAAAAAATCCAATTTAATTCCATTATTAATAATATTGTAATGAATTCAGGTTCTTGGGCTTCTACTCTCACCGCTCCTTTCCTGGTTCATCCATTACCACATGGGCTCAAACCCAGGTCTTCTGCATCGCTCAACAGAGGTTTTTTTCATAGCCAATTTCTGGTTTTGGTTAAGAGGAAATGCTGGTTCGTTTGGCTGCCGCTCCTCTCACCAGTTTTTCATTTTTATCTATTTATTTATGTTTTTTTTTTTCTTTTTCTTTTGATCTTTTCTTCAACACTGATTTCTAATTTATTTATTTTTATCCGCTTCACGTTATCCATTCCACGTTACAAATTTACACACGCGACTTCCACTTGCATTGTGAATTTCCTCAACTAAAGAATTTCACCACCTGCTACTGCCTTACTCTGGATTTCCTTCCAGTCTTGTTACACCGTCTTTGATTCATCGATCATGTCTCTGAGGTACACTGCACTGCAACTTCATCAACTAAATCAAAACTACTTCTTGGTAAAAGATTATTGCTGTTTTACTAGGATTTTACAACCGAGTTGCTACATCCATTTCAGGACAGGACACCGTTTCTTTCATTCGTCTGCCAGCGGAGTCTCTATCCCTGCTTTTCGGCACACGACTGTGAGTCCATCCCGTACCGGCGCCGACCTAAAAAATCTCTTCTTACTACTGCACCTGGAATGCCCTCCACTTCTCCCTGAATCCCAGAGACTGGCCAGATCAGTGCCACTCCATAAACAACAAGGCTCTTCTTTTATGCGACATTATCAAAGAAAAAAAACTGGACCTTCTGTGCTTAACCGAAACCTGGCACAAACAAAACGATGGACTCCTGTTTAACCAATTAATCCCTCCTGGGTTTGGTTTCTTTGACCACATCTTTCAGGCAGAGGCGGGGGCATCATTTTTATTTACAACCTTTTTTACAATCTAAGTCCTATTACTATACCTCCTACTTCTTCTTTTGAGTGCCTTGTTTTAAATGTTTCTATCTGCCAATCTACTTTTATTGCCACAGTTCATAGACCACCCAAACCCAATGAAGCCTTCTTACGTGAGTTTGCTGACTTACTCTCATTTTTATGCCTTAAATTTAAAAGGATCCTTATTCTAGGGGACTTTAATATACACATCGATTCAAGGTCTTCCAGTCTGGCTGCAGACTTCCTTTCTCTATTGGGATGTTTTGATCTTTCTCAGTTTGTTTGTACCCCTACACATAACAAATGACACACCTTAGATTTTGAATGTGTGTTACGTCTACAAAATGAAAGTGTTTAAAATGTTAAATTAAAAAGTTTTAAAAAATTACAGCTTACACAAAGATTCCAAGCTGATCACAAGGAAAATCACCCGTTTTTTGTGGATTTCATGTTTTTAACTTAAAATTGTGCAATGTCTGTTTCAGGCACACACGTTATTGTTTCTTATTTTTGATTTTCTTTAAAATTAAAAGAATCAGTTGCCCATCATGCCACACAATATTATGTTACATTTTATGTTTTTGAGAGACTTCAGAAGGCTTCAACTGATACATAAAAATATAGCATAATGCCTTCTCGTGTTATGAAGTCACTGGCATTTGGGATCCGCTTTATTCAAATTAAGGTTTCTAAAAATGCAACCAGGTACTAGATATTGTTTAAATAAAAGCTGTGAAATGTTTCACAAATCGCAATCTTTAAACCTGTAGGTTGCAGGCTCTGTGTCATTTGTTCACAAAGTTATTGACAACTGAAACATTGTGTTCATAAATCGACATTTTAATAAGCGAAGTTAATGAAAACCATAGAAAAAAATGACTCTGAAAAAGACAAAATACAAGAAGCTTGAAATTATTATTATTAAATTAATACTGTTAATAATGACCAGACACATTATTATAGTTTCAGTGGTATTTTTAATACAGCTTTGTTATTCTCGATTCCAATTACAATATATACGATTTCATTTTAAACTACCAATACCAGCCATATACAGTTTACATTATATGTTTATATTCCTAAATTAATATTGTTTATGACTTTCAGACACATTATGCTCCTCTTCTTTTTATGCTCAACTACTAAAATGTCCCTTTAGTTGTAAAATTTCATATTAATATTCAATATTAAGTGGATTTAAACATACAGAGTAAAGAGATTAAATGAAGGAATCGTTTCAATAACAACCAATACAACACGAATGCTGCCTGTCAGTCATTTTGGCCAGCCAATTACATACTGCGGTATAACACGCTAAACTGCAGATAATTTCATGCAGTACGGGGCTTTACCACGCATTTTGAATGGCTACATCTGTAAGTCCACTGTGCTTTGAACTATGGTGTAGTGTACAGTAGGTTACTTTTAATGTTCGGCATAATCAGTCTACTTGAAAAAGATAGGATTGTGCATTTCAAACAGGGGTGTGATCAAGATACCTGTAAGTCTTCTGCAGTAGAAACAAAATGGATTCTTAAGAAACTGTTACATGCAGAGCATCATACTGTATTTTGCATGAAGTGCAGTGCAAGATGTTCATTTCATGTCAGGACGTCCTTAGTTCTATCAATCATCCCCACAGGTCATCAGTTTTTTGGGCAGATTCCCATAAAGATAGCCAATGAACTCAAAGATAAATCGTCTCATATTGAAATCTCTTTAGAAATAGTGATTTTGGCAGTGAGTTCTTTATGAAGCAGATGTTAGGTGATTTCAAAATGCTAAAGATTTTTTTTAATGGTAAAAAGCTAACTAACAAAGGTGGAATATACAACATAAAGTTAAATTTACAAACAGCAAAGATTTTCTGCATCTTTAAAGTTTAATGATTTTGAACAGACCTACAGTATGTTGTACAGCAACAAAAAGATATTACTGTAAATTGTTCAATGATTTGTTTTTCTTAAATTCTGGAAGTCCTGTTTCCTATGAAAGGTGTGCTCCTGATACCAAATATTCAGTTGCAAGGCACAGAGAATGTTGCAGCCTAATTAAATACATTTATGGACACACTGTAAGTTAAAGTGTTTTAATTTCGTATTAAGTACAGTACAACAGCTTTTTTGTTGCACTTCATTTACTAATTCTTACAGTCTTAATTGATTCCATTGTTAAATAATATAAAATAGTAGCCAGTTGAATTCATTACAACAGCCATAACCATACTAGGCACAATGCAGATGGGGCCTTCCTATAATTTTTTTTTTAATTTCTTCTCTTTACAAAGGATATGTTTATTAATCGTTGAGATACCTTATACAGTATTTGGGTGTATTTGTACAATATTGCCAAAAGGGGAAAGAGAATGAATACTGTACCTCTGGAGTACCAATGGAGTTGCTATAAGTATTCATCAAACCACTGCTGGCTGCTGTATATTTTTGTCATTTGCATGGCATTATTATGAAGTATTTTTAAAAAGAATTCTCTGTGGAATGATGTTAACATGCAACTGCACATAATTGCGAGTCCCTGTAAAGTTATTTCTGATTACACTCACTATTCTGTAACCTCTGGAGTTAGGATATGTGTGTAATTTTAATTGCTTTCTAGATCTGTAATACCCAAGGATACAGCTGACTTGTTATAAGACTTTTTTTTTTAATTAAAGTCATATGTGCCTGATGTTTGTTCACTCCTAGACTTCTTTTTGAGATATTCTGATCACTCCAAATAATATATTACCTCAGATTCTAACTGGTAATTTCTATACAAAAAATTATAATTCAAATGATTGTCACGTTTACTGTTCAATATAGCAAATTGCACTGCCATTGTCAGAAGTGTTCTGCTTACCCAAATGTTGTAAAGAATATCTAATAATTGTAATGAGAGGTTTGGACTCCAACATAAATTGGCAGGTTTTCTGAGAAGTGTTGTTGATAGAATCGTTGAACCACTTTTTTAAAACCTAGTATGTAATTATCATAACAGTAGCTTCAATTAAAAATTGATACTGATGAGTTGATATAATGCAATTGTGTATGGATGCACGGTGCATCACACAGTATTTGCACAACATGTTGTTAACATGTTAACATGTAAATGCTATAGATGCTTATAGTCTATATGTCTAGTTTTTTTGGAAGATTAATTTTACAAACATTGATCAACTGAGTCTTGCTTTTACTTTGCATTGTCTCAAAACTAATAGTTTTCAGAAAACAGAAAATTGCTTTCAAAATGTACCTGTCATGATCGTAATCCCTCCTCAGCACTGGGAGACGGACGCCCGGAAAGCCGCCTACCATCGGGCCCAGGAGAGACCCGACGGCATAGGCTTCATCACGACGTCCTGACCATTTGAGTCCGGGGCTCAAAGCGCCAGACCTCGTTATCCTGGTTTTATTCCCTGTCCCTGTTCTGGATACCATTCTGGATTTTAACTGTGTTTGTTTAGTCTTGAATGGATCCCCCAGTTTTGGACTTTGAACTGCACCCTGGATTCCCCCTTTTAAACAGTCTGGACTTGTTTGCCCTTGTCGCGCCCCTCGAGCACCGGATCACAGCCTGCAACTGTTTCTTTGTGCCCGCAGGAGATCTGAATCCCCAGAGATTAGATGAGTATTCAACTTCAATGCATTACAGCTCGAGAATTCAATTGTTATCCCAATCAGCTGATATCAATTTAATTCCTAGGAGTTATGTACTTGTTTTGAGTATCTAATGTAGAAGTTATAACCAAGTTCAATTACGAAACGGTCTAAATGAATGATATATTGAACGTATGTCCTCTTGATATATGTAACTCTTTGTAACTGATTGAATATATACCTTTTGTATTCTGATAACCCTCTCGATAAGATCTGTTAGGTTTATATGCATATTTTATGTATTAATAAATGTATCCTCGTGTATTAGTACCTGTGTGTGCGTTGTTTGAGTTATATCGCATGGTTGGATTCAAAGGCCATCAAAAGAATCATTTTGTGATTTATGGCTACAATTAATAATTGTCCCCGTAAATGCCCAAACCCTACAGAACTGGTGCCTTCAGAGAGCACACTACACCGTCTGCAGATGGCCCTGAACTACGCTTCGCGGGAGCCTGGACCAGCTCTTGTTACAGTACCATGTGCCAGGGCCCTTAAAGAGGATGTCATATTAGATGTGTTTAGTTTCCGCATCTCCTAAACAAAAAAAAATCCATGGCAACAGATGACATTACAGTCAATATCAATGTTCATCTCAAAGGCAATAAGTCAATAACTTTTTGTTACAGCACTGATCAGTGAAGGCAGTATTGAGTATCCAGATATACTGTAAGCAAGCATCTTGTGACCACAAGATTTATTAATTAACTATTATTTGGCTCACATCTTCATCAAAGGTGACAATAGCATAGTAAGAGGTGAATACAGATGTCTGTCCAGTGATAGTATGAAATGCTGCCCTAATCCTATGCTATAAGATGTTCTGTATCCAATCAGTGTAGGTGTAGGAATCTTCAAGTGATCAGAACTAAAACTGTACATAATATTTCACTAATGATCACAGTTACACTCTGGCATCCTTCCGAATTCTTAAAACTGATTGCTTACATATGGGGTTGTACGTTTCACTGATATTGTGAATGCACCATCATCTTTTCCCAGGACTGAGCATGTATAAATATTAAAATAAAATTGATGTGTAAAGTTTAAATGGTGCGTGAGTAATTTTTTTCTGGTCAAAGTATTTTATATACAATATTTAAAAATGCAGCATTTTGGATTATGTGCTAAATGCATTAGGAGATTTGCTGTGCTCAGCATTTTGGGCTTGGACAGAGTTGTTTGGAGGTAGGCTTTCTTTCTATTGAAATGTAAAGTATCACTCCATGTTTTCTCAAAGCCACAGAGCCAGTATATTAATTGCAGTCAAGAGGGTTGAAACCCATTTAATCTTTGGGGACAGCTCTCATTTTCTGTCGGTGACAACCTTCCAGCTGCTACTGCAGATTAATAAAATGTTGAAGTTTCAGGCGTGTCACTTCACTCAGGTTTACTACCTAAACAATGGTGTCGCTTATGAGACTGTCTCGATCTACTGTGGCATGTATGAAATGAACTGATAAGTAGGAAGGACCTCTAACCAGTGAGAAATTTCCTTTTCTAAACAAAATTATCTAGGCCTTTGGACTTTAATTTCAGTTCAAATTTTGTCAGCACTTCAATTTTCAAGTTTAATCATAGTTTTTTTTCTTATGCCTTAAGGCATATGCCTTATTATAAGGCAATAAGTACTGAGGACATGATAATATGCTGAAAATGCACCATTACAGTCACTGTAAAAAACTAATATATATTTAAGCTGTCAGAATTGTTACTTTTACTTAATGGGATTTGCTTCAATTTAGCTTCTGATACAATGTGCAGAATATCTGCACAATGAACTAATTTACCATAATGTTTTTTAAAAAGTCTATACAAATATTGACATCATGTATTAATGACATTTACAGTATTACTGCTATTGTCTTAAAAAGCGCAGGCAATATTGATACCATTGTGGGTTCAGGGCTCATGAGGATTGAGCAGATGCAAAGTGTTCTGTTTCAGTGTAAAATTAAGCAACAGTTCTTTTTAGCCTTCTAATTAATTCAAAGCAATATTACTATTCATAGTCCACATACTGTACTGTATGTGGTAATTTCTGAAATTCATCGTCATCTTCACTGAACATCTAACCTTTTGACTAGAACCTTTCCATAAAAAAATCTACATGTAAGCCAATAAACTACTGAATAACTGAATACAACCATTTAACGTGTAAATTAACTCCAGAAGTGAAGGATTTTACCCCATTGAGCAAAATAGAGAAGTTATTTGAAGAGAATTATTCACTTTTAAAATCATAAGTATTCAAGCATGTTTTGTCATTGAATCTTACAAAAAATGAGCATGAGGCAGTGAAAGGTGGTTTTGTGAGAATTTGGAAAAACTTGCAGAATGAGTAATTAGAGCTCAATGGAAATGAAATTCCATATGAGAGAAAATAGCTACTCAGGATAGGCTCTGCATGAAATTAGCCACTCCTCTGAGCTAATTAAGAGGTTTATAAGATCATTTAAGAGGAAAAAAATGTTTTCATGTATGTCTGTGTTCTAGTTTGAAAATATTTATAGGCCTGAAGGACACCATAAATTGGGGAAGGTTCAGAAAATACAGTTTAGTGTACATTAAGATCTATTACAGGTGCTGGACAGGCAAGCTCCATGGTAGTTCATTTTCCAGTCTTAATGAGGTTAATGTATAGGACAGAGTTAGCCATCTGAGCCAGGGCTAACTGGAGATGTTGGTACCAACAAGTGTGGTGGCATTTCTTGGCAAGGTCTTGCCATCAACAGATAGACTAGCAGCCTTGAAGAATGAGATGAAGAAGAAAATGAACCAGCTGCAGCCGTGTCAGTGATGTAGATGTTTAGTATCAGGGTGGACCTGGTTAAACAGGATCAGCTGAGAAAGTTAGTAAAGATGTGGTGCTTGGTGAAGAGTAAGAGGGCAAACTTAAAGTGATTTTTAGTGATGTGATTGTATAATAGTTTAATTGAATACTGTTATTGTCTATGTAAGTTTTAGTGTGATGAAGATGTACAGTACTTAATGACTAATGAAGACTCAAAGTAAAGAGTTGGTTACGTCTGGTGAGTTGAGTAGAATTAAGTTAAGAACCTAGAGTGGAGAGAACTGTGCAATATTCCCTGAGAAGGGAGCACTGTGAAAGAGTTAGGATCCTGGAGAGGGGTCTTGAAGAAAGACCACAAAATAGCAAAAACTTAATCTGGTCATGTGTGTGTTGTTGTTTGTCAAAACTAGTTAAAAAGCAGTAATGGAGTAGCTGTATAGCATACTTACTGGCCAACTGTGTCACACACTATGTCCCAAATATTTCATAAACTAACATGACAGTTTAGGATTGCTTGGAAAATCTTTATGTTTAAAAGGAATTGGCCTCACTTCAGTTAAAACCATTAAAATATTTTACTAAATTAGAGCTGGAGGATGTTGGCTCATGTTCCTCCATTTCCTGGTAGTGTATTGATCTATGAATGAGGTTCCTTGCTAAAGAATCCCACTGAACCTGCTTTGACACGTGTTAAAAGAGAGATCCATTACATGACTTTCCATTACATTTTTATTCTATCTCAACCTTAACTTAATTTTCAAGTGTGACTTGACATGGTCTCAGTTATGAATATGAAAGACTCTGTACTACTGACATTACATTTGCACTTTTAGCAGCAGCAGCTCTTAAGATGATGAAAGTTGCAAATTAAAAGGTTGGATAACAAGTTGGAATACTAAATTGGTTCACAAGCAGTAAAATGTAAATGCCACAATGTTGTGACTGAGGTCATTTTGCTATTTTTGTCAGGCCCTTCAAAGGTGCCTTGATGTGTACCAGACAGAACCCACCTCATGAGGTGAGCTTGCTTAATTCTTTCTGTGCACTCTTCATGCTCCTTTGCAAACCTGTCACCACACCACCTCTGGGTCTGTGGCTGAAAGCCCTTGGCTATCCAAGCCACAGCTCTTCTCTGTCTCCTAGCATACATTCATAAGGCTGCAGAAGCCTCTGGGAGACTGAAAGTCCCCTCTCTAGTCTCTGCAGATAAATTTGCTTTTTACTGGACTTCTGCTCAGAGTCTTGACAGATGGTATGGACTCCCTTCCAGCTGCATTTCACACACATCTATGGCACCCCACAACCTGCGTCACACAACACACACATAGAACACAAGCCTTTTCTTGTACTTCAGCAGCCCTTAAGCTATCCAGCCACACTGCATCTCTTTTGAACACACACAAAATAAAAACAGCTGCCAGTGTCTCTCTCTTTCTATAACATCTGGCCAGCCTGCATAAAACACAGTCATTCACAGCAGATTCAGGGTTCTCCACTGCCATTCATTGCTGTTTAAAGAAGAGTAGCATTATTTTTCTCACTCTCTGGTCTGAGAACATTGAGCAGTCTCCTGAGCAAGTTAAGACAAGCAGTATAAATAGGACAGCCCACAGCTGTAGCTCATCAAGCCATCAATTTCCTACAGCCGAGGTTTCCTAAATGGACACCGGCTGATGGCCTGTCACAGATGCATGCCATGCAATATCCTTAGTGCTCAAAGTGAACAGTTTATAAACCGAAAGGACACACTCCAAAGCATACAACAGCTTTTCTCTAGTGTCATTTATTTCTATGCTAGCTAATAATAAAACACATTTTGGGAAAAAAGCACTTGTGCGTGGAGGAGCCTATTCTCTATGCCTGGCTTTGGGCCATTCCCTAATGTTTCTTCATAACTACTTATGCAAGTTGTAGATGCAAGGAAGGTTAGAACAGGATGCATTTTAAGGTAAGGATTTTGCATTTAAGAAATTGATCAAAGGGCTTTGTCATATATGGTTATAAAACAGCAGCTTAGGGAAATGCATGAAAGAAATCCATCACTATATATATAAATGTCTACTTGCCTAAATTGTCAGCCTTTGAAACTCAAGGATGAGTCATTTTGATAAGGAGACCATGTTATTTTCCTATGTACACAAAAAAAGCTGACACTTCTGAAGCAAGTCCTCTTGGGTAAAGTAACCACATGGCTTATGTAAATTAGTTCTTCATCTGTAAGAAAGAGCTAGATATTTATCAGCTTCTGCATTATGTCTGGGTAGCTTCTTCAAGACTCCCACAACCCTGTGGGGAGAAAAAAACTCCAGTTTAAAGTACACTTCCCCAAATTTTCCATTTGTTAGACTGTTCTCATTTCACTGTTGATTTTGAAAATTGATTTAAAGCCTACTTAAATATGCATACAGCATTTCTCAAACTAAAATAAAAATTTAATTTTTGCTTCTTGAAGCATGAAAATTTAAATATGCATAACCAAATGGTGATCTCCTTGTTTTGTATGATGGTGTTTCACACTTTATCAATCACTTTATCGATAAATATCTCGTAAACATATTCAATATATGCTGTACCTCTCAACTAAGATTATTGAGTTGATTTACAATTTAACATAATGCACCAAGTTTTGTTGAATCTAGGAATCACGTTTGAAATCCTTGTGCTTCTCAAACAACTTTGTAGTCCCAAGATCTTTGTCACTGATCTTCAAAGCAAACCTTTTATACAAATAAGTGTGAAATTTAAAAAAGCTGACAAAGAAACAATCACCTTAACTTTATCCCTTTGAGCTTATAAGAAAGAAAAATAAGACAGCACTCAGAACGCAAAATAACAAAACAGCCATCAGTCAGTCCATACTGTCCATCCACTGGGAGGAAAAAGACATTTTATTCAATTGCTACTAACTCCTTGGAGATGCTATGAACCTCTTCAAACAAGCACTCTGAATAGATCACAATCATCTCTATCAACCCTGACAGACAATGTTTCTTTTTGGTTCATTCTAAAGGTCAAAAATGTTTTTTATGAGTATCAAATCACACAGTTTAGAGCTAGAAAATTAAGTAGCAGAATTTCAGTCAGTGCATGTCCATGTTTGTCAACAAAAGAATGTTGAGATACAATGGCAACCCACATATTGAATATTTTGGTTACTCTAGTGGGAGTTTTAAAGGTGCTCAAAACGTTTGCAAAAAACGTTTCCAGTTTGCTAGTCTCTGTTACAATATATTTAATTTTGGGGTTTGAACATTAAAGCAAACAAGAAATCTCTACAATGTCATGGAAATCATCTTTAACAAATTATAATCAAAACAGTATTGAATTCTACAAGATATAGTTCAGGTCAGGATGTCTGTACAGCCAGAGTCCATCTTTCATAGTGTAAATAGACCCTTTGGGAATCAGTGAGGTGAATAGTCCTAGTTTTACTTAAAAGAAATCAAGAATTCACAGGAAGAGTGTTTTCTTGCTTGTGGTCCTTTGAAAAGGTTCCATGTTTGTTTTACATGCAGTTTTCACCAACAAGCCACACAACAGGTTGTCTAAGACACCCCTTGAGACAACAAGTCACTAAAAGCCTCATACCTACAAACACTGGACACTCAAACAAGGGGAGGCTTGAGAGAAAAACCTATTCTTACAGACTATAAAACCACAACCCGTCCAAGTAATTGACTAGTGGAGGAGTACCATACTTTAAAGGGATTCTGTGTCTTATATATTGTTGGAAATACCAATTTCCTAAATTGTGGAATCCATAGGTTAAGAGGATGGGTGTCACAATTGTAGTCCCTCCCACTTAAGGGCGCTCCGGCTCTTTCACTTTGGACTTGATTTTGTGCACCTGCCCCCTGTTCCAGCCTCCTTCCAGCCCACCTTAAAAGCCAGACGCCCACTCTGTTCCGGTCTCTGCATTGGTTCCCATACCAGACGAGTCAGGGATCTGAGCATTTGGTCCCGATCCCCCCTTTTTCCCCCCGACCCTCCACCGGATCCCACTCCGGTTTTTAATCCTGTTTGTCCTCGCCTTGGATGGACCGCCCGGCTTTGGACCTTTTGCCTCCCTCTTGGATTTCCCTTTGGACTCTGTTTTGGATTGTTTGCCTCGGACTCACCCCCCTGCACACCTGTGCACTATGGACACGCCCCCCATTTACATTCCCGACATTCCTGCTTGCTTTTATCCTCCGTGTTTTCCTCACTCATCCCCGGATTGTGTCGTCTGCATAGGGTCCTGAAAGAATGCTTACGTGACAATAGGTTCTCATTGTTTAGTAACACATTGTTTAGAATAATACCGTAAAATGTCTGAAATTCAAAAAGGCTTAATATGTGATAAAACAATTTGTTATGAAATCAATTAAAAAAAATTAATGACATTTCCTGTGATCTGTGACTTCAGAGATATTCAGGCTACAAAAAAGAAAAAAAAATCCACCAGTATGTTTTTGGGCTGTGAAAGAAACGGGAACACATGAAAGAAACTGGCTCAGACACGGGGAGAATACATAAATTCCACATACTGTAGACAACACCACAGGTCAAATATTGAACCCAGAGCCCCAGAACTGTGAGGCAGCAATGCTAACAGCTTCTCAGCTTCCAGCCAGAAAACATATATTGTGTACTATATATATTTCTTTAATAATATTCTTAATTAACAATATTCTTGTCTGTTTTACTTGGGTACAGCCCCAAAAAAGCTGAAATCGATCGCATCAAAATAAATTACTGTAGAAGAGCCAGATGTTCACCATGCATTTCCTTGACGAATAGGATTCACCAAGTTTATGGCCTCAATAAAATTCATGTATCATAAATCAGTAATTGAAAACTGCTGCTCATTAATCTTTCACTCACTTCTTTGAAATGAGCAGCAGCAGGTTAAAATTATTTTTCACTGCTAAATTTGCAGTCACTACCAAATTCTGAAAACATTTTTGGAGACTTGTAGTGTCTTTTTGGGCATAAAAGCAACTTAAAAATACTTAGAAAAGTAAAAACTGATTGAAAAACTCATCAGCAAATACAAAATGACATAAAGAGGTTTTATCAAGTTTATAGGATAACAGGTGGAAGCTTAAAAATTGAATAACAGTTGTCAGGGCCAGCCCTTGGCAGAGATTAACTAGGTGACTGCCTATGGCTCTGGGGCCTCCAGGGGGCCCAAAGTAATGTCTCTTTCTGTTGCTGCTGTGGATTATCCTAATGGAAACCCGGTCAAAAAATCACTTATCATAATTTAGTATGTAATATGTTTCTAAAGCACAGAAATGAAGAGCGAGATAAGCGATCTAAAAGTAGAGGTATGGCAAATGAAGTGACTGTAACAATGCATTTCTATATCATTTGATTTTGACTAGACACGTAGACTGCTTGAGGTGTTTTACTGATTCATGTTTTGAGTAATTGTACGCATGCTCTTTGAGTCCCTTGCTAAAAATCGACACAGCCCAGCCAAACAAAAACATCAAAGGAAATGTACAGTACAAAAAATTGTTCAGCAATTATATTTACTGATCTCAGCTCCATTCTTATTGAGTGCACTTCACTTAATTCTTACTTACATATTTATTTCTACAATTCCTTTCTACAATTGTGTCCATGTAGTGATTTGTAAGTTCTGATTATTACTTTCAATGTTAATCAGAATGAGAATCAGAATCACTTTTATTCGCCAGTACATGTCAGGTACAGGAATTTGGCTTGGTATATTTGGAACCTGCTCAACACAAAACCACAGGTGCAAAAGGAGCATTAAAATTACTGACATAGTTACATTGGACAATATACAAAAGATGGGGGAGTCATAACACAGTTATAATATGTGCTCATGGTGTGGAACCCCAATGGGGAGTGGTTGGGGGAGGTTGCTGGTTAAGCAAGGATATGGCATTGGGAAAGTAACTGTCCAGGTGTCTGTTGGTTTTGGTTTTGATTGCTTTAAAACATTTTCCAGAGGGAAGCTTTTGAAATAAATAATGATAAGGTTGGGAGGTATCTGCAACAATCTTGGTGGCTTCATTGCTCTAGATTTGTAAAGCACGGCGAGGGATGGAAGATTGCTGCCAATCACTTTCTCAGAACACTTGATAATGCACTGCAATTGTTTTTTGGACTGTGCAGTAGTGGAGCCAAACCAGAAGATGATTGAAGAAGTAATCACACTTTCAATAATGGCTCTGTAGAACTGTATGAGAATAGATTGTGCAATGCCAAGCTTCTTGAGATGTCTCAATAAATACAGTACATGCAGTGCTGTGCTTCTTTATAGTGGAACCAATGTTTTCATCCCAGCGGAGAGTGTTTGAGATGTTGGTGCCCAAGAATTTGCAGAATTCCACCACAGTTACAGCAGTGTCCTTGATTACCAGGGAGGAGGGTGCTGGGGGATGCTTTCTGAAGTCAATTATAATTTCTACAGTTTTAGTGGTGTCGAGATCCAAGTTGTTAGTGGTACACCATGTTGTAAGTCGATCCACTTCCTTTCTGTACCAGCTCTCATGTGATGAGAGCTTGTGATGAAGAGTGGTATCTTCTGCAAACTAAAGTAATTTAACCGAGGAGTCGCCGGAAGTGCAGTCATTAGTGTACAAGGAATAAAGAAGAGAAGAGAGCACACAACCTTGGGGTGCACCTGTACTAATAGTTCGGCAGGTTGAAAGATATTGGCCCACTCGAACATACTGCTTCTGATTAGTCAGAAAATTGAGAATCCATTTGTAAATGGACCGATTAACATTCATATCTGAGAGTTTGCTCAGTAGTATAGTACATCAGGAATGATTGTGTTAAATGCTGAGCTAAAATCCACAAACAGGATTCTAGCGTACGTGCCTCTAGGGTCCAGTTGTTGCAGGACAAAGTGTAGGCCCATATTCACAGCGTCGTCCCCTGACCTATTGGCACTGACCTGCAGGGGATCAAGGTGAGTAGCAGTAACGTGATGTCAAATGTAAAATAAATGATCTTTGTAAAATGTGTGCCTCTTGTTCTTGTTTGTAACTTATTCTTTATGTGTTCTTCAAAGCTGATCAATACAGTAAGTTTTTTATAGTTGTTATATAATTCATTTATTTTAATTGGTCTAAATAGTAAAATAAGATTGTGTAGCAAGATAATAATAGTAGTGTATGTGCGAATTGTGGTCTAGAGGGGCACCTTTCCAAAATCGTGCCTAGAGCCTCCAGAAAGCCAGGCCTGACCCTGGCTACTATTAATATGGTGCAATAAAGATTAACTCCATGTCTGTTTTGTAAACTTAAATTCATAAGAGAATGATCATTTGGTCAATACTAATTTGACTAAGACCAGTTACCAGGCCACAAATCCCATCCATGCTGTGTGGGCATTGTGTCCTGGGTGTTAATAAAATCCCCTGACTCAATGAAACCAATGTGTAATCTAGTTGAAAAAGCTGAACAAGGCACACTACCCAAAATCAACACTGCTATGCAATCTTGTGCTTAAAGAATCTCAGCAGAGAAACAATGGTATCAGGCAGAGCATTCCACCACCTCAGGCTTCCACCAATAAAAAGATGCCAACACAAACAAGAAGCAATTGCCAAAGTAGCACAGTGAAACATCTCAAACACAGCCGCCTGCGGGTATTAGGGGAGAAAAATGTTGATGTGGAACAGAGTGAACAGAAATACCTTGTAGAAAAAAATGTATCATTCAAGAAAACATAAAGGATGTTAGTTGCACAAGCTAGATTTTTGTTATCTTAGAGAAAAAAGAAACAAAGCAATCTTGCAATGTCCACAAAGGTTTTTTCATACTGCTCTCCACAAATGTTTTAATTAGCTGTGAAAGACAAAGCTGGTGTTTGTATGGGCTCTGATAATGCTCATACCTTTATCAGAAGACCAACCTACTTGTTTTCATTTAAGTCTGGGAGCCATTTGTCAGTCTGATATTAATTTTCTAGAGAATTTGCAACAAAGACTTTTACATACAGTACGTTAATTTTAAAAGTATTTTAAGCATCTGATTTGCAAGTTGCAAATGAGGCTTGAATATTTTAATATTAAAATTGTGTCCTGGGTGTTATTAAATACTATACATTTTATCCTTCATCATCACAGCATGTGGTTGATCCTTTAAAAACTTCCTAGGAAATGCTGAACAGTTCAATCTGAAGAGAGTTGCTCTCTAGTCCAGACACCTTTGTCTCAAGCATATGCTTTGCTATCTCTGTCCACGATGTCCCAGGGGGCATCGCATCACACAATGACTGAGGGCTGCAAGGGTCAAGTGGTCTTAATATGGTCAGCATATCAACAGAATGTCAATGAAACATACATCACTCAGTCAGAGGTGTGAAAGGCACTATGGAACTTGCAACATGTGAAAAGAGACAAGTGGCTTCACAGTGCGCATGGACGAGGAGAACATTTAGAGGCCTTGAGACATCTGTGCTAACATAGTAGTGGGGGAATGAATTGGAAATGAACAATACCAATTTAAACCTTTAAAATCCTCTGTAGATATTAAAATAGCAGCAGCAGCAGCAGCGTCTGCATATGTGCACATACTGCATCTTTAACACAGGGTTAGAGGTGATTTCACACTTATGAACAGGTAGACAATTACAATTAGGGCTATAGAAAGTGTTAGGCTTTTGCAGAGATTTTTACAGCTACACCTGGAGATTTTAAGTAGATGTCATTGACAGTGATGCCAGGATTTGAATAATTTATTTCTTCCACTGCTTTTGCTATCCTTTTGAATGCTTCTTGTATCACATACTGTAACTACTGTACTTATGGAACAAGCTGGTGTCTTCAAGGCATTACATTCACTGAGTTTAAGGGTCAAATGAACAAAGAAAGTGCACAGTATCTGAGTTAAGCATAATGTGTTTCTGAAACTATTGGAGGAACTTTATAAAGGGATTAGCCCAAACAGTGATTAGATTCAGAGTTTATTCTTTATTATCGGCATGTTGTCTCATAGCAGTGTCTTGCCTGTACCAACAGAGTATGCAGTTTATTACTTTTCAACACAAATTCAATGAAGTGTTATTTAGTTCTGTGGGAAAATCAACACAAAGGTCTTTAAGGGCACATACTAATGAAGATACCTTATAGTAGTATTCTCTACCTCTCACTGTTTTACAGCACTAGGTAATTTAACTTTGTGCCGTAACTATTATCAAAGCTTAAAATGAAAGTTTAAAATGATGAGAATATTCCCATACTATATACAGGTATGCAGGATTTGACACCATTGACTATGACACGGACAAAGATTGAAATCTTACACAATCATGTTAAGCTGTAATTAAAATTGTAGGAGAGTTGAGCGGAACCTTTTTAATTAAATTATCATAAAGTAATGTTAATAGATTTTGTATCAAGAAAATAACTAGAAAGAAATATATACTATACAATACATGTTAAAGTACAAATAAGAAACTGTTCATTGATTTAAGAATAATGGTGCTGGCTAAGTATTATTACAGCTCCAATTAAATAATAGTTGTTTTTTTTGGTTGGATTATCAGTGCATTATTATTAGACTGATACTGATACTGATACTGATACTAATTATCAACCAGTTATCAGAGCAGTATGCCTGGAATCCCTGTTTATTCGTCATAAAGGAAAAGGTAATTATATATTTTTGTGATTTATAGAACAAATCAATTTGGACTACTTTTTTGTAGCTAGTTTTAATAATATTATTTAATCCCTCATCAATCAAATGCAGTATTGTTATCACAATGAATTACTTTGCCAGAAACACTGTGTGTTTTTTACAGTGGAGTTTACCTTAAATATTTTATTTTTGGCTCATGTACAGTACTGTATATGTAGTTAGGCAGGTGCTACGGGATCATACAGGTAATCTGCTGTATTTTGCAGAAAAATATTTATAAATTCACATTGTAATCTGTTTCAGTGTAATTTGTTCTGTAACAATTCAGTGCTTTTTTGTAAATTTATCTTAAATGACTCGCATAATGAAAAATTAGATGAAAAATGCCCAAAAGCAGGGCATCATCAGAAATGAGAATCAGACCCCCTTCAGTAAGCTGGAGCTCACAAATCATCCTCACAGGTGCTCTAATCCTAACTTCCATAACTGTATTTTATGGCTATTATTTTCTCACATTTCCCTAGAAAAATCAATGACACAAATGAGATATGGCCATAACAGACGCTAACTGTTAATATTGATCATTGTTAATACAAACATCCGCAATAATGAAATATTGGTTTTAATGGTAAGGTAATCCTACAGATACTGCTTTAAAATATGTCAAAACAGTGAAATTCTTAATCATTGTAAGTTTTGATTTGCTTATGTACAGTAGTTCAATTGGTTTATACTGTACATTTTTGTAGAGTGCTCATCAGACATACGTAGTGAAGTTGGTGTAGCAGATAATCACACCTTGCCAATTAACATAATCTCCTGCTTCAATGTCTGTTAAATGTATAATATTACTATTGGAGTTGTTTGTGCTTGAAATGAAAACATGGGGAATTTGCATTCTTTTGATGTTACTTTAGATTCGCATACCCCCAAGGCCATCTGTAAATTCTTTGATTTTATATTACTAACTGCAAAAGACTTCTGAAATCTGTTCTATGGAGCATGACCTGCTCTTAAATTATGTATAATGTTTACACTCAATCCACTGCCCTTGGAAAAAAAAATAAAGCTGAAAACATCAATATGTACTCGATGAATGGGGCAAAGTGCTTAGCTGGAGTTAATGCATGGCCTCTTTCACTGCATTTTATTTGGATGGTTTATACACCACTGAAAAAGCAATTTTGCAGGGACAATCAGCTATCAAATTTATTAATCTCCTTTTTCAGGCAGAATTAGGAAAACCTTTTTCTCCTTTTTTTTTCTTAACTGCATCTTGGATGTAAGGTTGGTGTCCCATTATATGAATTTATTTTGCATACTATCAGTTTAGTGATTTATTCAGTGATTACTGATACCTCACTGCATAATAAATGCACGTGCAGTCACTTAAATAAGGGGGAGAGACACGCTGTCTTCGTGAAAGCAGGTAGTGAGGTGGGACACTCCTTCTTCATTGGCAACAGACAAGGATCAAACCTGCACTGCAGTGGTATCAGTAGCAGGCTTAATATAACAAGTGTATCTCACCAAGTATGGCAGTGACAAATTCAACATTAAAAAAAAAGTTATAGAAAACCATGGTTTTGAAATCTTATAAAATCCGGTCTCCAAGCTGAAAATCAAACAATTAGCTTTACCTCTCCCTCAAGTACTCAGTACTCAGTGATATAAATCTGTATTTCTAATTGTAGCGTATCATCTATGCTCCTTGTCTTTCTGACATTTTCTGTGATGTTCAGCCAAAGAGCTTGCCATTTTCTGCTTTGTAATTTATTCTGGATCTGATTTTCCCTGTCTGATAAACAGATGTTTTTCAGTTTTCAGTGGAGTATAACACAACCTTTTAACAGCTATCTGCAATATTTATTGCTCCAGAAAATAAATCAAAATCCACAATATCTTGACTTCTGACCTGCCTCAGTTTAAAAATGATGCTGTAATGTTTTCAGTACAGATAAAAAGGTAGCAACTTTACAGCTATCACACCCTGTTTTATATACATGTTTTAAAATGCATGCCAAAAATCAATTTAATGCTAAAATAATTATTCTGATGACGGAATAACTGTTCTGTGACATCTAAAATATTATTTAAGAAATTTGTGAAAATTCAATTCTGTAGATTTCTTAAATACATAAATTGCAAAGCCACAGTATTATACAATGTATCTTATTTATTTAAAAATTCTGTGTTTTCATGCATGAAAAATACTTTTTTTTTCCCTCAATTTTCTTGTAGAAGAAGCAGCCAGACATGAGCTTCTTTCTGAATTTTTAGTGAACTCTTTAATGTGTCTCAATGGGGACTATGCATGCCTGATTAGTTTTGAGGTTCTCTTTTGTACGTTATGTCATTGGGGAGATATTCAAAGAGGGCATCTCAGGTAGTTTATGCAGGAGAAAGAGAATGCCATGGGCAAAAGAAGAATAAAGGAAACAATAAAACAAACTATTGGAAATCAGCCTTTAAAGTTAATCAGACATGCCAGGAAGGAGGAATACGGCTAGATGAATATATTTATTCGCTTTCTTTTAAGAGTGGATTTTTCTGGATTTTTGTAAATGATATTATCTAGGAAGTGAAAAGGAGGATTACTTATTCTGTATGAAAAAGCTTTTAGGCCCTGCACGGTGAATGCAATATACTGTACCCCCTTCTAAATAATTCTTTGTATCCAAAGCTGTGTCTTCCTTGGAGATGAGGGAATGGTTTCCTGGTGTTTGACGTGTTCAGTAATGGCTAGCACTGCATAATTAAGCAGAAAGTAACTGTTTGTTTCTGGGAAAATTATAGTTGTAACATTAAGATTCTTGGAGAACTGCAAATTGGTCAATGGTAAAACCCTCCTAATTATGCATTATTTCCCTTGTAATAAAAGTATTAATTATTTTTGTGTTGTCAAGATAAAATGTCAACATGTATGAATATTCAGCCTTGTCAAGATGCAAAAAACACTTTTTGAATTGCTCAGAAGTCAGTAATTCAGTAATAATAAATGAACCTTTTACTGTATGTATTGTTAAATGACACTTTTACATTAATGTTTCTGTTTGCTAAAAACAATTTTGCACAACTGCAAATTGCACCGTGTTATCATGATGACTAAGAGAACCTATGAAAAACATTAGTCCCATGATATAAAATCATAGCCAAATTTTCCTGTGTATCAGAAGCCACATGTTTAGCCTGAAAGTTGTAATTAGCCCATTGTGACAGATTCTCCAAGCAGCAGTATATAATCAAGTGAACAATACCTTGATATTTCCAGGACTCTTTCATTTTTCAACACAACAAAGCCTGGAACTTAACAGGTGCCTGCAAATTTGCAAGGATGACCTTTCCCATTGAAACTGATGGACAAGGACCAGAGTACATCCATTTTCTAACTAATCTATTTTCTAACAATTTCATCCAGGGGCATAGGCGTCTGAGCCTATTCTAGGAATCAATGGGTCCACGAGACCGGACACTACTCCACTGCAGGACACACACAGACACAAATACAGATAAGCACATCCCCCATGCCAGTTTTTCCAGAACTAATCAGTATGTCTTTGGACTGTGGGAGGAAACTGGAGCAACCAGAGGAAATCAATGCGAACACATACAAATTCCACACAGATGGCACCCTAGGTCCAGAATTGAACCCAGAGCTCCAGCTCTGCGAGGCAGTAATGCCAACCACTACGCCACTATGCCACCCACTTTATTCAGTATAAGAAATTTGTTAACCCCACAACACATGGTTCAGGAAATAAACCTCCAAAATACTTAGTCAAACAGTATATTTCCAATGCAATATTTGTTTCATAGTTGCATTCCTCTTTACACCCCCTTTCATTTCATACATTAAAACGACATGATCTGTTGAACGTTACACAAAACTTTCTACCTGGCTGGCATACTGTATGTATCTCAGCTCTATTTTATTATTTATTTGGGATTTTTGTTCACTCATTGATCATGATGTCCCTCTAAACACAGCTCCCTAGGCTGTTATCTACATCATCAAGCCTTGTGTAAGGCTTATCCAAGAAAACTTCCAGGAGGAACTGTGGAGCTTTTAACATATTGTATTAAATGGCAAATTGTTAACAGGTGGGTGCGTTGGAGGTGTATGTCTATAGGTTCATTTTCCCCATGTGGTACAGGAGTTGTAGTCATAAACTGGCAATTCCAAATTTGAAAAGCAGCCAATACATTAGAAAAACACTCCCCCACTGTGCTACAGTTTGAGCCATTTTAAGTCTTACATTCTGCCACAGCTACTGCAGACTAGTCAATTATAAAGCTTTAATTTGCATTTAGTTATGCTGGCACTCAAAAAAGATCCTTCTTAATACTAAATGGTATTTGTTAGTAGAATTGATTATAAATATGTACAGGGTAGCTTATGGTTAGCCAGTTAAATTGGATATACAGTAAGTAAAACTAAAAGCACATGGTTCATATCACAAGTGTTTTTTTTTATTTTATAATACGTTTGTGAAAAATCCAGATTCCATCTCTTAACAATCTACTTTAATTTAAACCTTCAATAAATATTGCATTAAGATTCACAGCACAAGGAATATGCAGTGTAAGAAAAATAAAACTTTTACATTAAAGATAAAGTAACATACATTTTTAAACTGGGAAATTACTTTGCAAAATCATTAGATCCCTGTCCTTATATTCAAACTACATTTAGATCAACTGAGTTGCATGGTCTTTTTTGTTTGTTTAACATGGAATATGGGACCTTATTGCACCTCTCAAATACTTATTTGCAAATAAGTACAATTGTTTAGGGTTCATTTGTTGTACTTTTCCCTTATCTTGACCAAATTATCAAAAGCAGACCCTGATAATAAAAAATAAGGCATAACCCAGCAAGAGCTTTTATTTTACTTATTAGAGATTCATGAAGAAGTGATGTGGGGAAATTTTAATTTGGTGACATTAACTACACCCTTTTTCTTTGAAGGCAAGGTACTCCTGAATTTATGCTCCATTCCAGGTTCATTTTTAGTTCCCACCCTTCAGCCAACATAGACGGAGGTACAACAATCAAGTTTGCTCCTTTTTTTTTACAGGCAAGGAACTCTCCAAGGTGCTGAAATAATGTCCCACCAAAAAAACACAATTAAACAACAATTAAAATCTGCTTTTTGCAGAGATAAATTCCAACATTACCACTATGTGCAACAGCTTGTTCACAGGACAGAAGCTAAGTAAGACTGGGCCTGGGATAAAGTACTGTACTTCAAGTACTATAAATCCTTGTTTCCATGTTGTCATGTAAAACCACGTCCAGATTCATTTCTATATGGAGTGATTCCACAGGATCTGGGGCCCCTTTCTTGAATGCTTTGAAAGAGACTGAGCTTTGTACATAAGCCTGATTGTTTCACATATCAACTCATTCTGTTATTCTTATCATAGATTTTGATACTTTTCTTACCTCAACAAGAAAACTGTAAAAAAGCATGAGGAAGTTTGAGCTTTCTGTTCATTGTCTGGATTTTTTGTGGTTATTATGTGTTTTATGTATTTGTTAGTTGTGTTAAAATTGTCAGTATTTCTTAAATGACTAAGGTCGAGTCTTTGCATTACCCAGGTGAGTGTTGCACTTCCTCAGTAGATTAGGTACAGTTGATCTATTTCTATACGTATAGCAATTTGAAGTCCTCTGGGATAAAACAATATAATAATTCTAATTTAAACATCCTTATGTTTAAATTAATTCCAAAAAGAAATGTTAAAAAGTGAAAAAGAAAGTGGCTAATTTGTTTTGACCAAACACATTGCTGGTACAGTTGACTTCAGTACTTGTAAAATCTATCTATGTATCTCCTTGGTTGTGGCAGAGTAAGATAAATCCTTAACAAATGCTATCTACCAGTAAACCAAGCTGATGGTCTGAGATCTTAGTCCATCACTAGCAAATTTCACTCACATTCATACACAAACCTCATCCCTATAGATTTTACCCATTTTATTCTCTGTATTTCATGATCAGTTCATTTCTTTGTGCTCCTGTGAGTCTCGTACGTCTACATGGCATAACCCATACAAGAATTTGAAAACCCAAAGAAAATCAAACAGCATTTTCCTTGACCTTGAGGAGCAGTCTCCCAGTTCCATTCCATATGAGCTAGACAATCCCAGCCCACATGCCTTGCCTCAACTGCCAAGTTCCCTAAGGAAGTGCTTCAATATAGGTCACACCTACAGTATAGCTCAAGTCTCGTCTTACCTGACAAGTTTAAAAGTTAAAAAAATCCAGCTAAAATTGGTTTCATTTAATCTAAAGCCCTCAAAAATAATTCCAATTTCATGGTGGAGCTTTCACAATAAAAAGTCATAATCAGTATGTGAGCAGCTCTGGGGCTCTGAGTTTATTTCCCAACCTGGGGTGCTATCTGCATGGAATTTGAATGTTCTTCCCGTGATCATATTGGGTTCCTCCAGTTACTGCTGTTTCCTTCCAAAGTCTAAATACTGTACATACAGTACTAGTACATCTATGATAATTGGTCAATTAAAAGGGAAAATTTGCCCTGGTGAGAATATATGCACGTTTGTCTGTCTGTATCTTGTGAGGGACTGATGTCCTAGCCAGGACGTATCCTGCCTTGTGCCTGTTGTCAGGGAATATTAATGAGGACCCTATGCAGAAAAACCAGGACGAACTCCAGAGGCGTAGTCGATTAAACAGTCTGAGGTCCGAAAACCAAAGGTAAACCAACTGGTGCAGAAGTACAAAATCAGAAGCAGAGTCATAAGCCGCGAGGAAGCCGAGAGTCAAAGCCAGAACAATATCCAAAGTACCAAAACAAAACCAGGAGACGTAGTCAGAGAACAATCCAGGGTCAGGAAGCCAAAAACCAAAAAGTAATTTGCGAGAAGTCGAGGTAGCTCTAACCAGGTAAAACCTAATACTGAGCACAGGGCAGAGTGTGAAGCAGCATTAAATAGGCTGGGGTAAATGGGCTAATTGGGAACCATACTGGAAGAGGTGGAATGACGAGTCCTCGGGAGCATGGCGTAAAACCTGTTGCTTGTTGAGATATGCTCTGGCTCCCCTGTGACACTGTGTTGATTAAAGCTGATAGAAAATGGATGGATATGACTGTGGATGTGAAGTATCTACTATTTTAAAGCACATTCAGCTTCCAATTCCTTCTCTGACTGCTTCAGCCACTCACTCCCACACTGTTGGCTCCTTTTATATACAGTATCTCCATTCAAAGTCAATTCAAAAGATTAAAAGGTACGTGTAACATGTAAACAATATTACATTGACAAATCCCAAAATAAGAAAGGTTTCAGAAATACAGGAAAAAAAATAGAATGATTATGAGCAAAATATGGCCACCTGTGACAAATATGTATTAGAGTTGTCAATTCCCATGGATATTGCAGCAAAAGAAGGTAAAATATCAAGCATCTAATTCTCATGGTTGTTTTTTGTCTAAAAGATCAAAGGTGTAGTTGTGTTGAAATGAAAAAAAAATATTTGAAATTAAAAGCTTTGATAACAACCACGTGCATTACAGTATCTGCAAAAATAGAGTGCATTTTGAGGCACATACAGTTAGTGGATCAATAAATCATATATTGAAAATTGGGCCACCAAAAAGCAATTGTTTTGCTGTCAAACATAAACAACAAGTATACGATGGTATACACCTGGGCATATTCTGTGCTATGACTATAAACATTTTGTTTGACTTCTACAGACAAATAATTCTGTCCAACTCAGCCATATCACACAGCTTTGTGCTGGTACTGAGCAGACACATCTGGGCTATACACTAGATGCTCTACCTAATTAGCCCAGATAAATAAAAACTAGAAAAAAATGTTTTAGCTATTATTTAATTGAGATGTTTTTGAACACATTAATTTCAAATAAGGTTAAAAATTAGATGAAGCAACATGTTTAATAACATATACAGTACCTTATGTATTTGTAATATTAAGCATATCTGATTTAATTTAAAAAAAGCAAAAACAGCTTGTTTCTACTGTAACATACAGATGCAGCCATTCAAAGTGTGCGGTACAGACACGTACCGCAGGTAAGATGACACGGGGTACCGCGGTGCGTGATTGGTTGACCGACAGGGGCACTCGTGATCTGTTGGTCTGTCATAGAAAGACTTACTGTAAACGTCTTCACTGTGCCCGTTGTAGATATTGAATTTTACCACTGAAGGGAAATCTTAGTAGCTCAGCATAAAAAGAATAGGAGCATACTGTAACGCGTGTGAAGGCCATAAACGATATTAATTTTGGAACGTAAACATACAGTATATAGCTGGTCTCGGTACTTTAAAGAAAAAAATACACACCAGTATTCCATTTCTCCCTAAACATTGTAAGCTTCGAAGTCTTTAACTAACATGATACCGGAGTCAACAAGCATACTTTTAGAATTTGATTAAAAGGGAATATAATATGGAATCGCGTATCTCAAGAATTTAATAACGGTATGATTATATCCGTGTACTGCGGCAGGGCTGTGTAGGGCTGTTTCGCCTGCCTGTTCATGTGAGCTGTCTTGTAGCCTACTGGTCTAGGTGCGTGACTACCAACTGGCAGGTTGTGTGTTTGAATCCAGCTGGTGCTGGACCTTCCAGTTTTATTTATTTATTTTTTAATCGCGTAACATAAACATATTACCGTATGCAAACTGTACTGTATACAATATGTATATGTATATTTAATGTCTTAACTGTGCCCGTTTAAGTATTGAATATTCATATCTAAGTTTACCACTGATGGGAAATCTTAACATAAACATACAGTAAATGGCTGGTCTCGGTACTTTAAAGAAAAAAATACACACCAGTATTCCATTTCTAGGTTTATATTATGCATTTCATACGTTCAAATTACTTTTGAGCAACTAATAAGAAGCGCGAAACGGTATGCGTTTTAGTTTCGTTTTGTGCTGGAACCCGTGGATTGATTAGACATATCAAGTACATACAAGTCATTTTTTAAATGTAGTAGTTCGTCTTGAAAAAATGTTACGAGTACATCATCTATCAACAATTACACAGGTTCTGTTTCCATATTGCGGATTTTGGTTAGGTATTATCAAATCCAGTGGCGCTGTGTTTTAGTTTACTGAGTCCCATGTCACATGGTCTGTGATTGAAACCTGTAAAACCGGTTTAATTCGTCACAGCCAGCACTCTTCAGGTGTGAGGGTCTTCTGCTCAGAATGAAACGCTAAAATGTTTGTGTATATTCTAATGGTAGTGGGGGCAGGGTGTGTGGGAACAGGTTTGGTTGAAATTGCATTGGAGATCTATGTTCTTCACACCTGAAACATTTTCTCTGAAAGCATTTTCTTCACAGTTTAACCAATCTTGTTACAGCATGTTACAGTTTACTATTATTAACCATATTAATTTTAAGTACTTAATGTAAAATCTTGTAAAAATATATTTTCATTGTTCAAATATACATTAAGTCTGACTATCATATAATAAGTTAAATACAAAACTAAAGAAAAAATAGGGTTAAATATAATTCAAAATATTTTGCTAACAATGTTAACTGTTTATGAATAATAAAGTGTATTAACTAAGGAGTAGGATGGCACAGTTGTTAGTATGTTTTTTGTTTTGTTTCTTTTTCATAAATACAACAGTAGTACCTGATGTCTCAGTGGCTTTCAAAATTAAATTATGCATGCAAACCTGCGAACTAGAAAGATAACTAAGATATCCATCCATTATATTCCATAATATCCATGAAATATATGGCGCTGAAATACAGTATGTGTGACGCATAAAAGACACCAAGGGATTGGGTGAGCTCCCATCACAAAAAAAAAAACTGCGAACCTGCACTACAGCGACCATAGTACAGTATGGAGACCAAGGCATTTTACGGGAAGAGACGGGGTGCTTCTGCCGCCCCAGCTTCCAAAGAGCGAAGGGTAAGCAAATACAGCAGACTTCATCTGAAATACGCGATTACAGCGCATATTACAAGGTATTATTGCCGTTTTGAATTTTAAATTCAATTATAATTATTTCTTCGTAGCCTGTTCTTCAAGAAAACACCGCACGGGCGAAACGATCTACCACCAGGAGAGTAAAAAAGAAAGCGGTAAGACGGAAAAAAAGAAAAGTTTATTTTGACTTCTGTTCCGCGACTGATGAATACTACTGTGTGACTTTATTTCTTACATGAATTATGTTATTTTGCCACAGGCCGTGAGTCTCTGCTCTCGGCCACTGGCCAGGGTGCCAACCTGTAGAAGCAGCACCTGTATGGAGACATTTCGGCAGCAGCGGGAGCATTACGATGCATTACTGGGGAGGATTGGGAGGCTAGAGTTCCAGCAGTCAAACAGTTGAGCAGCTGTCTCCCGAAAAGTGCCTCTCCCCGCCACGCAGGCTGCAATGCCTGGCTGAAGCTCTGCCCCCCGCAGAGCACACACCGCCTCAGGACACTCCATCCCGGCCTCTCAGTTCACCACCGCGCAGGAATCTGTTGATGCTGTCCCCGCCGGCTATCTCCCCCCAGGAAGCACAGCGGAATTCACAGATGCCAGTGGGACGAATAATTCTCCCAGATGTCCAACTGCTACCCATCACCCAGGAGATGGAGGGGGGGTTGTACTTGCAGTGCATCGGCATAGACGGGAAAGCAAGAGCCGACCGCTACGCCGCCCTCGTGTTTCGAAATCTTGTGACTTTTGAAATTTACTGGGGGTGGACCACATCTGTAAATTTCGATGGGTCCAGAGGCAAAAGTGCCTTGCCTTGCAATCTCCGGGAAACCATTAGTACGATGGTGAATCGGAGATTCTCAACCCTTGCTGCGTACGACTGGAAAATAATTCGTGATCGGATCAACGAAATGCTTCGTAGGAGGAGGCGGTCTTTTCCTCTTGTCTAACAGTCTGTCCACAAACAAAACATTCCTGTTAGACAAGAGGAATTGAAAAAAAACAATTTTGTCAATGAAAACCGGTGTGTGTGTCTCTCCCTGCTGGATGTCCCTCTCACAAACTGCTGAATGAATAAAATAATTTTATTGAAAACGAGTTTGCGATTGTCTGGTCTTTAAATTCTTGAGATACGTGATTCCATATTATATTCCCTTTTAATCAAATTCTAAAACTATGCTTGTTGACTCCGGTATCGCGTTAGTTAAAGACTTCGATGCTTAAAATGTTTAAGGAGAAATGGAATACTGGTGTGTATGTTTTCTTTAAAGTACCGAGACCAGCCATATACTGTATGTTTAAGTTCCAAAATTAATATCGTTTATGGGCTTCACACGCGTTGCAGTATGCTCAGGCACTAAGTAAAAGGAGATTCTTCGTATTGCTTGACTAATTTTAAAAACTAAGTTATAAATGCAGACGCTCCCTCGGTGCGCTGCTCTGGTGTGTCGGCTCCTACACAGTGCCTGTCTGCCGTAAGCATTACAATATACATACCCAACACTGCTTGTACCCATCTGTCATGCAAATAAAACACCTTGAATTGAATTGAATTGAGGGGAGAAGGGGGGAATACTAAAGCCAATACTGGCTCAATGGGCTTTGACGTGCTAATGCGTTGGTTTAACAGTCCGGGTGTGGCAGGCTTCCAATGTCAACTCGACTCGATTGGAAGACAATGAACGTATTTTAGCCCTAAATGAATTGATAGCAAACATGGTTTATATAAAATACATTTTTTCCAAGAAAGTTTATAATAATACGATCTATAGTTGAAATCTGAGCCTACTTTAAAAATAAAGGAAAAGCATTTTCAGAGAGCAATCACGCTGTGTTTATGTAGAAAAAGCGATTAGCTTTATGAGCAATCTAATTACCTATTCGCTTAAAACGCTATATAAAATAAAGTTTATTTAGAGATGAATGATCAGTGTCGCAGTTTAAATAATGTGAGTCAGGAAACTAACACAGCGCCACCGGATTTAATAACGCAATAAAAACGCTATAAAATAATGTGACACAGTACAGCACAGTACAATAATACTGACCATGACTTTAGAAGCATAAATTACCTTACACTCAATTTAAACACAAGCTGTCTTTCTGTATGAACCTCTAAGCTGGTTCATACAGAAAATGTAGAAATGCATTAGACTGATTATGATTAAAAAACACATAATTAAACACGTGTTTGCGATTTAAATCAGAACACGATTTAAATCAATATAAATGTTTATATTGTAACGCATACTGTCCAGCCTCCATTTCTCTATAAAAATTTACTGTTGCACACACACACACACAATAGAAGCAGGAACCGCTGTCAGAAGGGAAGATATGTTCAAAATATCGCAAATATCGATCATGTTGCGATATTTTGAAATATAAAAGTCAATTGATTGTCCATAATATCGCTTACCTATTTTTTCTAAGAAATGTTTGTTAAAATAAAAGTCCAGCACCAGCTGGATTGAACACACAACCTGCCAGTTGGTAGTCACGCACCTAGACCAGTAGGCTACAAGACAGCTCGCATGATCAGGCAGGCGAAACAGCCCTACACAGCCCTGTCGCAGTACACGGATATAATCATACCGTTATTAAATTCTTGAGATACGCGATTCCATATTATATTCCCTTTTAATCAAATTCTAAAAGTATGCTTGTTGACTCCGGTATCACGTTAGTTAAAGACTTCGAAGCTTACAATGTTTAGGGAGAAATGGAATACCGGTGTGTATTTTTCCTTGTGATATTTTAAGCTCTAGTTGAATGATAGGTGTCGCATTTTAAATCATTTTCGTAGCTAGAAATTATGAAACGCCCTGTTAAAAGCAAGGAAGTTTTTATGCCCGTTGAAATAAAACAAAATGCCTGACAAAGTATGGCTTGGACAGATTCCAAGTGCTTGTACAAATGTGCTAAAGAAATTATACTTTGAGTATACAGCTTGTCCAAAGTCATCCATTATTAATACTATTAGTAATATCTTCAGTAAAGGCTTTGATGCATAAATATTTCTGATAAAGGTAGGTTGTGTACTTTTGTCCAACTGAGCAATCTTGCTTTCATAAAATATACCAACATTTTAATGACTGATGATTAACATGCTGTAATACACAGTTCAAAATTAAAGGCTCAAATGCTGTACATGAGAGGTTAAGCTCCCCCTGGCGGTTTTATAAGGCGACGCCGGATAGTTAGTCACGTGACACACGTGAACTGCGTGATACCGCGTGATACCGCGACACGCCCACCGGGGTATGCCGCGAAATACCTCACCCATTTTGAATGGCTGCATCTATATATAACAGAAAATTACATTTTTCTCCTTTAATTTAATTGATTTATACCATTAGATCCACAATACCACATATACCTTTAATAGTGGGAAGGACATTAATACAGAATGCACTTTTTCTTACTTCTTTCTTACTTTTTCTTTCTTTCAGTTACTACATGTTTTGGCCAGTTACCTAAAATGAGTAGAAAAGAGCATAACAATTTTTTTCAGGAACAGAATTTATTCCAATATCACACCATACCAATTCTTAAAACTGATTTCCAGTCTGTTTGTTCTGTGTCTTTTGTACTGTCCATTTTATTACTTTTGCTTCATAAGATGCACATTGCTCTTGTCACAAGGGTAGTTACTGTAGATTTTCCCATCAGGCTCATAACAGATCAAATCTGCAAGCTTGTCAACATAATGTGCTTGGTCAGCAAGTCTATTAACCAATATTATATCCTATCAAGATTTTAAAAAGAAAAGCATCACATTGCTATTGTGTATTTCTTTTTTCAATTTTGCAGGTGTGAAATATTGCATTTTAGAGTTTAGGATTAGACAAGGAAGATTTGTATTGGTGTCTTTCTTCTAGGCTGAATTTATTTGAAAGGGAGAGGGAGTAAAAGCAAGTTGGCGCCTTGTGATTTCTCAGGACTTTATAGTGAAGAAAGAGAAACAGGAACCCTTTTTGTCAATTTGTACTGCATTGCAAATGGGCAAGACTGGACTTTATTAGAGCCTTCTGCAACACAAGCGCATCACACTTGATTATACTCACCAAAGTTATGCAGTGCAGATGCCATGAGACTCCCCATGAGCTCCTAAGCACTGCTGTTAAAACAGGAAGTACTGTCTGCACTCAACAGAGCATTACTGCAAACCCCATTTTGTTTTCTTTCCAGTACACAAATCCCTTTGTCTGATGCTATTAAAAATGAACTGGCTAAAAGGAAATCATTAATTACTTACCCATTATTCTTGGATAATTAATACTATGGATTATGCACATAACAAGCTGTACAGAGCATCAAGGAAATACTTCTCACGTAAGGCTTCACAACAGTTGTTTCCCAAAATAATGTTTAGAATCTGATCAGTTCTTCAGCAAGAAGAAATATGAGCACTGATTGAAAACATAAAATGCATTTGAGTATTTATTTTTTTATTTATTGTACCCAAAGGCAAAGCCTAAATCAAGTCTAATTAGACTGCAGCATTCTTTTCAAAGAGGATGCAGATGGTAAAAAGCAACACTACTCGAGGCAAAGCTTCCGAGATGGATGAAAGCTTCCCTTACCCATCGTTTTACCCCAGTCTCCTCTTCGAAAAGCCGATTAAACTGAAACTGCAGCTAAGGAGACATTATTGGTTAATGAGCAGCTATGGTGAAACTGTGATTACTCCCCACAGATACTATTATGACTATTGATTACTAAATCTAAAAAAAATTATTATACTAAATCTATTTAATTAATCCGACAGAATGATGTTTGTCATATTAATTGAAACTGCCACCTTACAGATGTCCTTCAAATGACTTTAGCCAGAGAATCTTTTTCTCTTTCTCATGATAACATCTCTGTGCTATTCTAAACTGAAAATGAAACTGTAATTGTACAGTACATAAATCTGCACCAATACCATTTACAGTACATACTTTTGATAGATTCTGACATTGTATCAACTTGAAAGGGATATAGATTTAAATCCATTTTTGTATTTCAGACAATAGTATTGCCTAGTGACAAAATAGAGCTACTATGTCTAAAGCATTTTCCTACAGAAAAACATAGACATTAGCTTTTGAATCAAAGGGTTATATTATACTATAATATAAATATAGACCATTCTGATACTTTTTAGCATACTAATCTTATTTGCTTAATGGAACCCAACACATTTTCTTGCTCTTTTAAATGAAATAAAAAAGCGTTGAAAAACATTACAGAATTCTGTTATTAGATTTCTTAATTTAAGTTTGACAGTTTTCTTGGTTGGTTTTCTTGCTGTCTGATGTGAGAAACAATATGTTATGGATCCTGTCTCTCAAAAACCTCTATAAATATACAATGATGATACCTACAAGACTGTGGCTATGTTTGTTCAGAACCCTGATAAGCTGGGTAGTAGCACTGTGTCACAACTCCAGGATCCAGACTTGGAGTGCCTGTTTTAAGTGGAGTATGCACTCCAGTATTTGGCTATACTGCCAAATGAATAAAATGAGCCAAATGTCCTCCTCTCTCCTGCAACTCTTCAATGAGCTTATGAGGGTAAGGCTTGATTGGTTGCACTTAAATTGGTTCTGGGGTTGGTTTAAGGGATTTATATAGCTGTATAGTTTTCCCTGAACAAATTCTACTGCCTATGGGACCACAGAAAAGCAGAGCCAAATGAGGTTGATGAGTCAGACAGCCTCCTCTCATCTGTCACTTTTCTGATGTTCTGATGTTTTGAAAATAGGACAACCAACCCTCAGCCAATCTCTATTTAATCTTGTATGTCCTATGCTTACAAAAACTGCTCTTGGTGTGCCCTGTCCTTACAATCCAATATGGTACTGAAGATGAAAATCAGTAAAAAGAACACAGCAGGCACTATTAGGAATAGTAAAAGGAGACTAAGAAAAACACTTCTGAACACAGGCACATCACACTTCAGTTACTTCATATCAATGCTGAAATTGAAGCCCTATCCCAATATGCATTACTGATAGCTCAAACAATGGCCTATGACCAGAAGGGTAATTACATAATAAAGTGAACAAATGTTTGTTTTTGTTTTTAATATGTTATTTCTTTATGAAATTATTTATTAGTTTGACAAAAATGTTGTTATAAAGAAAATAAAAAATATTATATCACAATGAATACATCTAGTTTCATGTAATTATGCTTGCTGTGTATTTACACTTTTTAAGCATAAAATCAATGTGGAATACATTTTTTGTGATTTCTACACATTATTTATGTAATACTGTGTTTGTAATATTATCTTTGGGGCAGTAACATGTTTAAGGCACTCCTGCAAAAGGACAGGCAAGAAAAATATCTGTTGATTGTGTTGATTTTAACGAAGGTGGCCAGATTTTCAAATATTTTCATTTATAAAAGAATATGCTAGCATCCACCTCAGTTTAGAAGTTCCCTGTTTACTGATTGAAGTTGCTGCTTAATTCTTTGGAGCAATCAATAATCTTTAATTTTGCAATTATTAAGTTGTCAGAATGGATGGCTAAATTGCATTTAATAGGAACTACTTAATGACACATCACCAGTATAATCTCCTGCTGTGTGACATTGTAAGTGCAAGGTTTAAAACTCAAACTAAAGAAAGCAAGTGACAGATTTTCTGGTGAAAAAATAATCTGCAAAAGCAAGAAGGTTTTTTTCTCATCTGTCTGAAGTATTTCAATCTGAAGCCCCTAGTGTAGAGGCTCATTATACAACATTGAACTTTTAGTTTACATTAGATTTCTTCATCACTGATTTTTGTCTACACCTCTTGATTGGAAAGTGGGTAAGTCTATTCCGTTGATTAGATATGGCTTGATGTGGTAAAGAAACAAAACATTAAGGTTCAGTAGTAATACTTCACTTGCAATTAACTAAGAGCATCGAGCATGGAATTTAAAGTGTACATAATTTAAAACACTTCAGAACAAAGTGATTAGAGAAGCAGAAAATAAGACTGGTATCTGTTAAGGACTCATACAAACACTGTCAGAACTGTTTTGGTAACAAATGAGATGTTGCTGTTAAAGCTGTCAGATATTTGGATCCATGTTCGATAACTCTTCATTTCCCATTGAAAGATAACATGCACTACTTCCTTAATTTGCAATGTCACTCTTCTCATTTGAGTACTGTAAGCATTGAGTGCTCTGGTTTATTTACAGCACAAATTAAAAGGCAGGATTTCAAACAACCATGAACTGTAATAAGTATTTTGGGAATATCTTCAGAAGAAATGGAAAATAGGCATCAAGTGCCTTTTCTTTCAGAAATACGGTATCAGACTTTTGCAGTCTAAATAGAGTTAATTGTCCCTGCTTTCCTATGATGTCAATCATACTATCATTTTCAGAGTACTGTATACCAGAGCTAAATAACCCTCTTTTGTGACAAAACCCAGTATTCCTGTACAGTAAATCTGACCCACCCCTACAGTACATTGAATAAACGTTCATTGATATAATTAAAAATAATAAAATATGCTCCAGCTCCCCCACAATCCTGTATTGGATACTTTTCAATATTTAATATTCAATAAAATGGAAGGAGATGAACATTAGAGGAGATGAATTGCATGGTATTGTATTTTTCATTGCACCTGGGTTGTTGTTAAGTTGTAGAGTAAGCTCTGTATCCTCACAGGGTCGTGTGAATGCTTTACCAGAGACCATGGATTTTCCCACAAGATGGATCACATCTTTATCTCCACAGATAATGTGGTGCACGGCATTAGTGAGAAACTCTTCAGGCAAACTGATGCATCTGGCTGCTCCGTAAGATTAGAATACAATGAGAGGAATAACAAAACAAAGATGATATAAAGTAATTCAGCCAAAATTAACATCCCATGGTGGCAAAACAGCTAAATTCTGTAAATGTATTTGACATGATTATGTGCATTTACTGTACATGCTTAATTCTCCTAACATTATAATCTGGAACATTTCAACAATTTAATTTTTCATGTAACTTCATAGCAGTCTTGTAGTTCTGTATTTTTAAAAGACTTTAGCATAAATGAAAACAACATAAAGGTGTGAGGCAGTCTCTTTGTCAATAAACTATCCTTAACCCCGGATAAAACCATCTACAAGTAGTACAACACTATGAATACTTTCTGTTGTTTGATTTCTAGCTGAGCTATAAAAAAAGCCTCAAGGCTCTTTGCTCTATAGTCTTTCAAAAAAAAGAATTATATATATTTTTACTGCTTTTCACAATTTAGTAAATATTGTGTCAGATTGTTTCAGACTGTTTATATTATCAATCTTATATACATTTTAAATAAAAAATTGTAAACTCAAATCTTTTAATTAAGATTATTAGTAGTAACCTTATCCTTCCTTGGATCTGTATTGTCATTGTTTCTGATTAATTCAAAGCGGCATGTTTATAAAGAGTGCCACAACACAAATGGGTGATAGAAATTGAAGATAGATACTGTATATAATTAGTTTATTTAATCCACAGAGCTTGTGATTTTCAGATTGTTGAAACTGAAATTTCACAGCAATGAAAATGAAACCAAATCCCAAATAAGCAGAAGCCTTGGTCCAGCATTTTGGAGGTATTGACGTAATCAAAAATTTAAATATGTTTACAAGGTTAAAAAATATGGAATTGCTTTTGTATTAAAGTGTTAGTGAATGGTTGTTGCTAATATTACTTACAGGCCTATAAAGAGTTATATTACAATCTTACCTTATGCTTGTATTTCCTGTTAATGATCATACTATTACAATGTGCAGTATATGATTTAACCATATTTCACAAATATTCAAAACAATAATACCTCAAAAAATTAATTATATAAAAATATAATATTGTATTTTTCCTCATTACAGATAATTTGAAAGGACATTTCCTTTAACAATATTTTGTATTTCCATAAGCTATGCTGATTTGTTTCTTAATAGAAAAGAATGACATGAGAACATTGTATTATTTTGCCTGCAGTTATACATAATAGGATATCTAAGCATCGGTGTTGTGGACATTTTCAGGCTGATTGAATCTATTCTAGTTATTTAACAGTGATAGCTTAAATAAATAAATGGGTTGCTCTCAATAAAACAAAATAAAATTTAAAAAGTCTTGGCTGTAATGTTGTTTGTTCTCTGTGGAAACTTTGATGTCAGCAACAAGTGCCGCTGATAAAAAATAAGAATAAAAAGTTGGCAGATCAAAGATAATATTATTACAAATACACTATATGGCAGTTGTACAACTATTATTGGAAATTGCTTGCTCCCTCAGATAAAGACCTCTTACATTTGACCAGCAGAGGTCAGAAACTAAAACTGGCCAACAAATTAGTTGTTTTGTGTGTGGTTCATTGGAGTAAATATTGTTTACACTATACACATTTATTCAATACACATAAAAAATTAACATAGTTATGGCCAGGGCCCAGATTTTTCTCTGAAGAAGCTGAGATATTGGATTGAATGTGACTCATATTTGATTCATCTTATACTATATTTTAAATTCAGCATTGTTTTCTCTCCCCTAGCACCAATGGATTCTGTATTATCATTTGAATGTGGTTCTCGATTGCTAGCACCTATTGTGCTTAGTGGGGGATGGTTGGACTTGAAGAGCAGCTTGCTGTCAAATCCTCATGGTGCTCCACCTCTATCAAAGCTGTCTAATTCTTTCTGAGTGGTCTTTTGGGTAGAATCTTTAGATAGATAGATAATACATTATTAATCCCGTAGGGAAATTGATGTGTTACAGCAGTCCAGCCCAAGACAAGCAAAAACAGACATCAGAATAGTTATAAAACAAAAAACAAAAAACAAATAAATAAAAAATAAATAAATACATAGGTGTGTGCAAAATGTGATGATCATAGTCACTGTAAAAACAATAAAATATGTGCAAAATGTGCATAGGTTTATACAGACTGATTGAGCAAAAAGTACAATGGAACAAACATGCTGTCCATAGACAAGCAAATGAAGGGCTAACAGTCCTAGCCTAGGGCAGTGTTATACACCCTGACAGCCGCCGTGAGGAAAGACCTGCGGAAACGTTCCCTTGAACACCGTAGCTGGAGCAGTCTGTTGCTAAAAGTGCTCTGCTGCCCAGTAACAGTCCCATGAAGCGGATGAAAGGTGTTGTTCATGATGGGTGTGAGCTTGGTCAGCATTCTTCTCTCAGCCACCACCTCCATGGGGTCAAGGCTCATCCCCAACACAGTGCCAGCCTTCTTGATAAGTTTATTGAGACTATTTGCATCTTTTGTCATGATGCTGCTGCCCCAGCACACAAAAGCGGAGAAGATGGCCGCCGCCACCACTGATTCATAAAAAATGTGTGGCAGTGTTCCACACACACCAAAGGACCTGAGTCTCCTAAGAAAATGGAGTTGGCTCTGACCTTTCTTGTACAGGGCCTCAGTGTTACCAGACCACTCCAGCTTATCATCCAGTTGTACCCCTAAGTACTTGTAGGAATGTACACCCTCTATGTCCTCACCCTGGATGGAAACAGGGTTCAACAGAGACTTATTCCTTCGAAAGTCGAAGATCATTTCTTTGGTCTTGCTGGTGTTAAGCTGGAGATGGTTAAGATGACACCACTCCACAAAGTTGGTAATCAAGCTCCTATATTCCTCCTCCCTCCCCTCTCTAATACACCCCACAATTGCAGAGTCATCTGAAAACTTCTGCAGATGACATGTCTCAGAGTTGTACCTGAAGTCAGAGGTGTAAAAGGTGAACAGGAATGGAGCAAGGACAGTCCCCTGTGGAGCCCCAGTACTGCTTTAATGGTTATCAGGAGACGTGTGGGGAAGGGAAGTTGTTCTGTCACCCTGCTTTGTTCTTACTTTGTTTTGTTTCTGAAAATATAAAACTAATAAAGTCTAGCTCAGAAGAAAAGTTCAGTGTTGTTCTTGTCCTTCTGAAGATTAAAAAAAACTGTAATGAGACTGCTGTAGAAGAATACTTCTGCCAAACCAGTTATCTAATATGCTGCAAAGCCTTGTGTTAGATTTTTTTTGGAAAAAGCATGTTTATCAACCATCCTTGCAACACTTATTTTTTTTCGTTTATTTCAGTAGACCCTTCAGATGCTGTACATTTGTTTGTTCTCTGCATTGTTGAATGACACTAATTATAATGAGTAGATATCATTGAACTTCGGCAGATAGTTATCATAATTCATTGAAAACTTTTTTGCTCTTACTGAAGCACTGAAATACTAAAAGGAACAGCCTGATGTGAAAGTATTGAAACTGAAAAGAAGAACTCCTTCTAATCACAAAATAGCATAACTTGTAAGTTAACCTTTTTCTATAAATGTTGTTTTTTTATGTGAGATGCACAGTGCTGTGTGTGTCATGCTACAGTACCTCCTACACATCCTCTGCTATCACAGCTCCAGCACCTCTGCCACTGCTCCTAATTTGCAACAGTCAGTGGGATTAGACACATCATGCTCATGAAAAGGTAAAGAGAACAGCAGGAGCACCAGCAGGATGAGCAGCGCAAAACCAGACATACCTGCTCCCTTCTGCCAATATGTGTCTAGCTGACCTGCAGGGAGCACTGTCTATTGGCGTATGAAGGCAATTAAACCCACATAATTCTGCTGTTCAAGTGCTCATTTGAGCTGAGTGTCACCACTCTAGACTGAGCCAAAAAAAATGATATCATGTTTTCACTTGGATTTAAGTCTGGTGGGAGCTTAGCAGACTACTGAGTTCATTTTTCTTGTAACCTTTATTGGCACAAAGAGGTAAATTCAATTTCCCTTCTTACAGGACTTTTTTGATCATGCACTGCTATGTTAACAGTACTCTTCTGCTAGAGGTGTACCCTGTCCATTAGGGAATGAGTTAAGCCATCTAAATTAGTTGCTTGAGTTGTTTTTTGAAGACAGCTTTAGATAAAATAACTATTCCTTTTTTTCCCAGTGGTGTTTTTTGTTGGAAAATTATAGTACAATGTCAGTGGCAGTAACACAACAGGCACTTCTCATCCATTTGTTTGTATTTGCTTTGTGTATCTGCAAAATAAATATGAGATTTCAAACTGATGGCCAAAGTTCAATCATACAGTACTTTGATCCTGTAAACTACAGATCATGTATGCAAAACTGTGGTTTTAAATGCAAATGGATTTTTAGTATCATTATAATTAAAAAGAAAACAATATGTTTAATTTACTTTGCATTGTAAAGCATGAAAGATCAACAATGTACTCTGCAGGCTCCAGAATTGGAATGCAGACCATTTTATCACCAAGAAAATGCTTGTGGCCACTTATTCCCTGCTGGTCTCTCCCACCAGTACAAATGAACAAGCTTAACTGATCAAGCTACTGGATATTTATTCTTTCTCCTGGAAATGGAAAGCCACAGCATAATCTCAGATATGACAAAAACCTTGGAAAGTCCATTAGCAACACGATCAGCTCATTACAATCTTGAGCACAATAAAAACCAAATGACCAAGTAACTTTCCATGACACAAAATGAAAATCAAATAAACCAGTTTTGGAGATTCCAGACTGCAATTTAGCCAGGGTACTAGGCTTTGAATGATGCAGCAGGACTTTCTTTATGAACATACTGTAAGCTAAAAGGTCCTACAAAACTGCCCTAGTACTCTACAGAAATCTCATGTACGGTATGTCATGTCATTTACCAAACCGCTTTATACCATACAGTGTCGCGGGAAGCCAGGGCCTACCTGGTAAACATCGAGCGCAAGGCAGGGTACACCATGGATGGGCCGCCAGTCCATTGCAGGGCAGGTGCAAGCCAATCATACGGGATCAATTTGGAGACCACGGTAAAGGCCGAGGGGGTAAATTTGGCCCGGACACCGGGATAACTCCCTACTCTTACTGAGAAATGCCCAGGGATCTTTAATGACCACTGAGAGTCTACAGAAATGTAAAGGTCATTTATATGGTATATTCAGAAGGTCATGTTAATTGACCAGAATTAGTCAAGACCACAATGAAACATCTTATACCAAAGACAGAAACTCCCACTTACTGTCCCTTGTCATCACACCAGGGGCATGGTTTTGTGATTTGTGTTCCAGACAGAACTTTACAATCTCTCTACCAACCGCTTTCAGCAGCAGTCTTATTTTCCTTGGATGCTTCCCAGGAAAGGAAGCCAAGCACTGACCAGGAGCAACTTTGCTTAATTTCTGTAAGTTGATGAAATAAGGCCTCAAGGTGACATAGATACTGTTTAATTATTGTAAAGTGCATGCAATTAAACAGAAAAGCAAAAACAAATTAATTAATTTTACTACTGTTTGGAAAAACTCAGTCTGAAAGGTCAACTCTTGCCCAATATATTCTACAGTCTAGCCTTTGCCTCTGATGTACAGTAACACCTTTCGTTTTTTTAATTCATTTTGATTGCAGTTTAGTTTATCTATTGAATGTTTTTTGTCTGTATCAGCTGGCATTTTGGTTTGAAAAGATGTCAGATTGTATAAATTGCATTTCTACAAGGAAAGATAGTTTCACATAGCAAAACTACATATATAAAGATCCATCTCTCAGACTGGAGCAAAAACTAGAGGAATAAATCTATATATAATGACTGGACATTTTTTCTATTTTTTTATGTCCCTAGGTCTCCTTTGCTGCAACACTCTACTCTGGATGATATCTTGTGGGAATGCTGAGGCAGCGGGTCTATGTTTTTATTTGCATCTAGGGTTCATATTTTGACATAAGCTGTCAAATCATATAACACTTAATAAGATACCTATAGCAGTGCCTTATCCTGCAATTTCTTATTACAGTACATTATATTTTTTTGGCCATTTTCACCTGTCAAAAGCACAAAGAGCAACAAACCATGTGAAGAAAGTGTTACATTAAATGAAAGTGTTCATACTGTATTTTGAGCCTAAAGGAGGTAGTTCATTTTGATACTGAACTAGGCAAGTGATATATTTAAGATTCCAGAATAATGAACATGGTAAACATAGAAATAACAAGACAAAAAGTGCTTCTTTATCTTTGCTTTGAGATATTAAACGTTATAATATACAGTAGATATACAGTAATCAATTTTTTTAGGATTTGTTGTTTTTTCTCTCCTTGCTCAAATTATTGCCCATCAAGTGACATGTGTTTTATTTTGTTTAGAAGTGCCCCCTATTGAAGAAAATAATAAGATTTTAAAATTGAACCGAAATGATGAAGATTGTAGAAGACCGTTCTGCTACGCTGCTCTCATGAAAGTGGTCACAGGCAACTGAGCAAAGTATAATGTACTTCATTATCTAGAACACTCATTTAGTACTGGCACTGGAATATTTTGCCATCTTCCTCCTTGTTCGCTTATTTGCTTGTCTCATGGATTTGCACATCATGCTTTGTTTGCTTTATGTGCAATGGTAAAGCACTCAAGGATACAATAATCTGTAATTTTACAGCTTTTTGTACTTACTGTGTGTTTGCATGAAAATACAGTCTCCATGCAAAACTGAACACTTTTATTAGGTTTGATTTCATACGCAGGAAAGTGAATGCTTGGTCGTGGTGTCCTTGACATAAATAACTTTCAACTTGAACGTTCATTATCAAACATGGAGTGTTCCGTATGACATATCTTTGAGCTCATGATTTGTATAATTTCACCTCTTCAGCTGTCTTTTGCCTCTTAAAGGTGAAAGCAAGCGTCGGTTTTACATTCCTGTAAGTTCATAACTTAGGGGGACTGAAAACTGTTTTCATTAAATAAAAAAATCCTCCAAGGTGTTTTTCATTTTATAAAAGACATGATGTATACAAAAAAAATATTCAGAATACAAATTTGGCTTTGGAAATATTTATTTCACTAAACTAAGTAAGGAAATATTTAGCAAATATCAGGACAGTCGCACATGAAATCAATGGTATAGATCCTAGTGTAACCAAGTCAAATTATTATATATGCATTACAAGTTTAATCATCAAGTAATGCCACTCTGGGGGTTAGATGCAAAGTTAAATAAGTTAAGTTATTCCCCAACAAAGGATAAGTTCCCCATCAAAACAACCCATATGTATCCTTCATCTAAAACAAACCATACAGTACTGTAACTATGCTGTCATTTTAAAGATTTTAACAACTACATAATTAAGCACTTACAATTTTCTTTATCACTCTTCATTTAATAATAGGTATTGGTCCAACTGGACCAGTTTTGCAAAACATATTGATTGTAGCTTCAATTTATGAGATTAATAATGCATGCCAAAATATGTCCAATTAGAGTTTATATGGATTGCAGCAAGCAGTGATAGGAAATCCATATAAAACAATATAGTGCATTTCTAGAGGTTGACTTTGTGTTAAAAAAGGATGCACAGGCTATGCCTATCAGTGCTCTATACTTAAGCTCATTCTATTTACCCAAATTTTTAGCTTAACATAATAGGACTGTAACTGGAAAGAGTTAGACTACTACTGTATAACAGGTACTGTGATTATCTAATTTTGAATCCAGTAGCTGAGTATTCAATTGCATAACCATTTCTGACTATGTGCAGTGTGAGTCATGAAAACAGACACTGGGAACAGACCCCCAGTGCATTGATATTCTTTCAATACAAAACCATGATTTAAGAGTCTTTTTGGCCCATTTATCCTGATCAGCCGCTACAGTAGTTAGCGGCTTATTTATCCAAAAATTTAACTAGACATTTCTTGAAAGTATTTCAGTTATGAGTTTAAAAGAGATGGCTTGGTTAATGGTTCCACACTCACATAACCCTTTGGGTAGAGAAGTACAGTATTTGTGTTCGGTTTTAAATGCACTTACCCATGGTCTCAACTTGTGTTTTCCGTTTCATGCCTCACTGTTCATTCTGAAGAAATCAACAGTCTTGACAAAGAGGATTTTGAAAACTTGTATCAGTTCCCCTTGTATGCTTCTTTGTTGAAAAAGGTTTAGTTTCTTCAATCTGTCAGTGCTGGACATTCTTTAAGTAACAACAGGTATCTGGTTGCTTATCTCTAAAATGATTCCAGTGCAGCTATATCTTTCCTATAATAAGGTTACCAAAATACTACAAAATATTCTATATGAGGCCTTACTGCTAATGTAATGTACAATTATGACATTTTATTATGTTTATATTTGTAATATTTTGTACCTTACCGTAACATCCCTTGATGTGAATTCTGCCCTTTTAATTGTACATCCTAACATTGGGCTTGCATTTTAAATTACTTGCCCACATTGTCTAGAAGATTATGTAATTATTCATTCATTTATTTTTGTCACCTGTTTTACAGATGGGCACTTCATTAGCAGTGCTCCAGTCCCTGGGTACTGCACCTGACTTGAGCAACTATTAGAAAAGTATCAATGGATTCTGAATAACATCTCTTTTTGCCCTGAGAACAGTGAGAAAACACTATCAGGAACTGGGATTAATTCAATTGAATGCTTCTAGTACGCAAAGCACTTCTGCCTGGCTCTTTGCTAATATTATTTCAAAGAAAAAAAACATTCCTTTCACAATTGGACTGTTTTATTCCAGAAAAGAGACTGACATCAACTGTTATGATAATGCCCTTATGTTACCAACAATGTGGCCCTGTAGTAAAATGCTCTGCAAAGTCATCTCTGTGACATCTGTCTTGAGAAATGAGGCCTTGCTGACAATATTGATTGCCTTCAAGGCCAGTCAAGTAATAATCAAGCTGCTGCTCTGCTTCTGTATTTGCTTAAGCTTTTTTTCCCTGCTTCCTGGGTCAATGGCAATGGTTTCACACATTTGGCTAACTGCTAGTGGAAGAAATAGGGGAAAACAAACAAAAAAACGCTCTTGGTAATAAGCTTCCTTCTTTTATTATCTGAGATGAAATACTTGCATTCCGTCCCATAGAAATTTCAAAGCGCTTCTGTAATGAGTCTGTCACTGACAAACCTTGTAGCAATTCACTTCTCTTCTCTGCTATAAACAAAACAGCAGAGCAGCTAAAACCTGTCGCCATGGGGATTTCTTTTTCTAATCAATTTAGATTTATCTACCTTTCAGACAAGCCACTGGCGACACGTTCAAGACATTCTTCAGATGTTTCAGCTCGACTGCTGAGAACTGAAGTAACAGCCTTCCAACCCAGAGAATCTGGCTCTGCAAAATCAATGACAATTTTTTGGCAAAGCAGTACTCGAATCTGAAAAAGGTTTGAAGTAATTTTTACAAGGTGACAGGACTGAACCTCAGCAGGGTTCCAGCCAAAGTTACTTACCTTTGTATGTTGTACCCTTTGATAAACAATGGGCTCAGCAAAGAATGAATTCAAAATATGTCTTTTCTGCATATTTCAGTCTTAAAAACGTTGTAAACATTTGGTTATTACGTCCTTTCTATGACACAGCAATAACTTTCAATTAAAACTTCTTAACACCAAAATTTAAATATAGTTGCTTGCTCATATTTTGAATATACAGGGCAGTACATCGGTACTATTGACCTATAGAAATGTCAGCATCAGAAACTGAAATGGTGCACATGGTTAATGACAGCTTTCTGCAATAGGAATTGGTTTTATAGATTTTGTCTTTTAAAACAATCGAAAGAGTGAGGCAAACAGAAGTGAGTGAACCATTAGGGAGCTGTGATCATAAAATGATATGCTTTGAAATATGTTTTAAAACTATAAAGGTTGAGACCAAAGCAAAAGTTTACAGTTTTAAGGAAGTGGATTGTGAAAATGTAGGAATGAGACAGAGTTTAGAAGAGGTAAAATGAGATAAGATAAATGAGAGCTCAGTGGAGAATGGCTGCAAACAGTTTCATCTTATAATGCTTAAAGCACAGAGCAAATTTGTCCCAAGAGTGAGTAAATCAAAAGCTAAACAACAGTATCCCAAATGGTTCAACAAATCAATTAGGAAAATATAGAGGAAAAGAAAGTGCTTCGTAAAAAGATTAAAAAAACAACTGGATCCACTTAAAGAAACAGAATACAATGAATTCCAAACGTACTGTAGGCGAAAAGAATATTAGAAAGGCCAAGAAATTGAAAGTAACATTGTGATTGAGTCTAAAATAAATAAAAGATCTTTCCATACTACAACAGCAAAAGAGCCATTAAGGATGAAATAGAATATACTGTATCTGTAACAATAATAGGAGAAACTACTAGAATGAAAGGGAGATGGGTGATGGTTGATATGTTTCTTACCTTGGCTTTTTGACTTTCCAGTTCTGGGAAAATCTAATTTTTAATTTTTTGTTGTTTAGTTTTGGCGGTTTCTGTAATAATGTGCAATAAAAAAGAAGTTTTAATAGTTCCAAAATAGAACATAAAAACAAAGATGAAACAGACATTACAGTATGTATGCTTTGTTCTTTTAACTTAACAAAGGAATGGTGCACAGGTATAACATTTTTTAAATACTGTAATTGTTAATGTATATAACAGACTAAAGTCAATAATTTGATCTGGTTTCTAGTGTTATGCAATCCTGTTTCAAGTAAGTCCTGTTTCAGGTAGTAAATAAACCCAGCCTGTCCTTACAGTATTTGGATGTCAGCAGTATGGGACTCAGGGGATATTTTAAAAAACTGAAAATGCTTACTCAGATATAGACACAGAGGAAAAACGCCTAGGTTTGTCTGGACTCTTTTACATTTTGTATCAGTTTTACCATTAAAATATACAGTGGTGTGAAAAAGTGTTTGCCCCCTTCCTGATTTCTTATTTTTTGCATGTTTGTCACACTGAAATGTTTCAGATCATCAAACAAATTGAAATATTAGACAAAGATAACACAAGTAAACACAAAATGCAGTTTTTAAATGAAGGTTTTTATTATTAAGGGAAAAAAATCCAAACCTACATGGCCCTGTGTGAAAAAGTGATTGCCCCCTAAACCTAATAACTGGTTGGGCCACCCTTATCAGCAACAACTGCAATCAAGTGTTTGCGATAACTGGCAATGAGTCTTTTACAGTGCTGTGGAGGAATTTTGGCCCACTCATCTTTGCAGAATTGTTGTAATTCAGCCACATTCGAGGGTTTTCGAGCCTTAACCGCTTTTTTAAGGTCATGCCTCAACATCTCAATCGGATTCAGGTCAGGACTTTGACTAGGCCACTCCAAAGTCTTCATTTTGTTTTTCTTAAGCCATTCAGAGGTGGACTTGCTGGTGTGTTTTGGATCATTGTCCTGCTGCAGAACCCAAGTGCACTTCAGCTTGAGGTCACGAACAGATGGCCGGACATTCTCCTTCAGGATTTTTTGGCAGACAGCAGAATTCATGGTTCCATTTACCACAGCAAGTCTTCCAGGTCCTGAAGCAGCAAAACAGCCCCTGACCATGACACTACTACCACCATATTTTACTGTTGGTATGATGTTCCTTTTCTGAAATGCTGTGTTACTTTTATGCCAGATGTAATGGGACACACACCTTCCAAAAAGTTCAACTTTTGTCTCGTCAGTCCACAGAGTATTTTCCCAGAAGTCTTGGGGATCATCAAGATGTTTTCTGGCAAAACTGAGATGAGCAGTGGTTTTCGTCTTGGAACCCATGCAGGCCATTGTTGCCCAGTTTCTTTCTTATGGTGGAGTCATGAACACTGACCTTAACTGAGGCAAGTGAAGCCTGCAGTTCTTTGGATGTTGTTGTGGGGTATTTTGTGACCTCTTGGATGAGTCTTCGCTGCGCTCTTGGGGTAATTTTGGTCGGCTGGCCTATCCTGGGAAGGTTCACCACTGTTCCATGTTTTCGCCATTTGTGGATAATGGCTCTCACTGTGGTTCGCTGGAGTCCCAAAGCTTTAGAAATGGCTTTATAACCTTTTCCAGACTGATAAATCTCAATTACTCTGTTTCTCATTCATTCCTGAATTTCTTTGGATCGCAGCATGATGTCTAGCTTTTGAGGATCTTTTGGTCTACTTCACTTTGTCAGGTAGGTCCTATTTAAGTGATTTCTTGATTGAGAACAGGTGTGTCAGTAATCAGGCCTGGGTGTGGCTAGAGAAATTGAACTCAGCTTTCCAAAGATGTGATAAACTGTCACGACCACCAGCCAGCTGAGATCAACACGTAAGCGAGCCAATCAGCACCAGCAGCGGATTACTACTAACAAGCGCCGCCGCACGAGTTAACACACCTGCAATTACTCTACCGTGCGGCACGCCGGGTTATTTATACCATTCTTACCTGATTCCCATTGCTCGATATTGAGTTCTCTACTTGTTGCTCAGCCTAGCGTTCTTAACCCTCTTTTGCCTTCCTGGAATTCTGCCTGCACCTTTTGCCTTTGGACTTCAGATCTCGTCTCGCCCCTTGGATTGTTTGCTATCATTGCCTGTTTTGGATTTGACCCTGTAGCTCTCTTTTCGACCACGATTCTGTCTCACATTTTGGATTGTTCGCCACCAGTGCCTGTACCGGATCTCGACCTACGACTCAGCTCCTGGATTTGCTTGGTACGTTTACTTACCTCCCTGCGACTCCTGCATCTGCATCGGATCCCTTTCACCTCTACAGAGCAGTGTTACAGAATACCGAGCCTGATTATGGATCCCGCAGATGCACAGACCCTTCGTTCCCTTCTCCCGCAGCATTCCCAAACCATCGCCCAGCTTCAATCTTCTCACCAACTGCTCACTAACCAGGTCGCCTGGCTTTTTTCTTTCCCTGTTTCGCCGGCTCCCGCACCCATTCCTGCAACGCCTTTTTTACAAACACCTGCACCAACCCCCGCGGCCCTGCCCACCACTCCCTCAACTTTACCATTTGTACTCCCGGAGAAGTATGACGGCAATCCTGCAGGCTGCAGGGGCTTTATTGCCCAGTGCTCCCTGGCTTTTCAGCTGCAGCCTGAGTGTTTTTCTACTTCTCGAGAGAGGATCGGATTCGCACTTTCCTTGCTCACAGGCAAAGCATTGGATTGGGCTGCAGTATTGCTTGCTAGAGGAGATCAGCTGTTCTCTGACTTTCAGCTTTTTGCTGACCGTCTCCAGGCGCGTTTTTCTCAAAGCAACCCGGATTTGACTTGCCTTCGGCTTTCCTCTCTTCGCCAGGGCGACAGACCACTGCAAGATTATGTGGCTGAATTCCAAGCCCTCGCCACGGAGTCTGCCTGGAACCCTGAAGCTTTGGTTTGCCTCTTCGCTAAGGGTCTCTCGGAGGATCTAAAGGACCACCTGGTGCTCATGTCTTTACCCACCTGGTCTTTAGAGGCGGCTATCGCTGCGGTAGTTGAATTGGACACTCGCATTCGGCTGCAGAGAGCGGAGAGACACCCAGGAAGCAGACCTGTGCGCCCCATGGGTCCTCCCCTCGTGGCGCCCACCCTGCCACATGCACCCCTGTCCTTGGAGGAAAAGGAAAGGCGCCGTCAGGAGGGGCTGTGTCTGTACTGCTCTGCGTCGGGTCACCTGCTCGCTACTTGTCCTTTGAGACCCCCACATCCACCTCTTGCTCCCCCACTGCCTACTCTTAGTGTCAGTAGTGCTGTTTTTTCACAATCCTCTTCAGGGCCTTTATTCCCAGCTGAGATTTCCTGGATGGACACGCACCTTCCCCTTTCGGTTTTGGTGGATTCAGGGGCAGCTGGGAATTTTATGGATGCCTCTTTTGCTAAGAAGTGGGATATTCCTCTTGCTCCGCTTTCACCCCCTATCTGCATTCAAACGTTGGATGGGTCACCGATCGCTCCTGGACGTATTTCCTGGCAGACCATTCCCCTATCCCTTACTGTTGGTGCCACTCACGTGGAGGACATTTCACTCCTTCTCCTGGACTCCCCTGCTTACCCTGTGATCCTGGGCCTTCCCTGGCTCAAAAAGCATGATCCCCACATCTCCTGGGCCAAGAATGAGATCATTGCCTGGAGCCATGCCTGTCGTGACAACTGTTGTCGTCCTCCACTCAAGGTTGCTGCTGCAGTAAACCTCTTGGAAGAACACTCTATTATTCCCCCCCAATATGCACATTTGAAGCAAGCCTTTGACAAACAGAAAGCTCTATCGCTCCCCCCTCACCGCACCTATGACTGTGCAATAGATTTGCTTCCAGGAACACTCCCACCCAAAGGACGGATCTACCCTCTCACTCAGACAGAGAATGAAGCCCTGCAGGATTATATCAAGGAGGCCCTGAATTCTGGTTTTATTCGTCCCTCCTCGTCCCCAGCCTGTGCTGGGTTCTTCTTCATAGGGAAGAAGGACGGCTCCTTGAGGCCGTGTATTGATTACAGAGGCCTGAACTCCATTACAGTCAAACATCCCTACCCCTTGCCTTTAATCCCAGCCGCTCTGGAGTCCCTACGTGGAGTGTCCATCTTCTCAAAACTAGATCTACGGGGAGCTTATAATTTAATCAGGATCCGTGAAGGGGATGAGTGGAAGACGGCCTTTATGACCACGCACGGCCACTATGAATATCAGGTGATGCCTTTTGGACTCGCTAATGCCCCGGCAGTCTTCCAATCCTTCATAAATGACATCTTTAGGGACATTATTGGAAAATTTGTCTTGGTATACTTGGACGACATCCCCATTTTTTCCACCGACCCTCAGGAACATGTCCATCACGTCCAGGAGGTCTTGTCCAGACTCATCGACAACCAGCTCTACGCCAAACTTGAGAAATGCATTTTTCATGCTTCTAAGATTCACTTTCTGGGCTACATTATTTCTCCTCTTGGAGTCGAGATGGACTCAGCCAAGGTGGCAGCTATCAATGATTGGCCTGTGCCACGTAATTTGAAGCAAATCCAATGCTTTCTAGGTTTTGCCAACTTCTACAGGCGATTCATCCGGAACTTTAGCTCCGTGGTGGCGCCCATTACGGCTCTGACCCGCAACCGTCCTAGTCGGGGTAAATAGAATCCGGAGGCTAACCAGGCATTCCTGCGCTTGAAACGTCTCTTCAGCTCCGCTCCTCTCCTACGGCATCCGGATCCCTCCTGGCCTTTCATTGTTGAAGTTGACGCCTCTGCCCATGGGGTTGGTGCAGTCCTCTCCCAGCGCCTCGAAGAGGATCGCCTTCCTCATCCATGTGCTTTCTTTTCCAAGAAGCTCTCTCCTGCCGAGGTTAACTATGATGTGGGCAATCGTGAACTCCTAGCTATCAAGCTGGCCCTCGAGGAATGGAGACACTGGCTGGAGGGGGCTCATCATCCCTTTGTCATTATCACGGACCATAAGAACCTGTCCTATATTCAATCTGCCAAGTGCCTCAACTCGCGTCAGGCCCGTTGGTCACTTTTCTTTTCTCGTTTCAATTTTATTATCACTTACACTCCTGGCTCCAAGAATGGGAGGGCTGATGCACTCTCTCGGCTCCATGACCCCCCAGACCTGGACGACACACCTGAACCAATCATCTCTCCTAACAGAATCGTGGCAGCGATTCACTGCTCCATTGAAGATCAGGTCAGGCGTGCCCTCAACAGAACTACAGTTCCTCTGTGCTGCCCCCCGGATAAGCTTTTCGTCCCGAACAACTTACGTTCTGCTGTTTTGCAGTGGGGACATGATTCCCGTTTGCCGGCCACCCGGGATGCAGACGCACTCTGGACCTCCTCACCAGGGACTTTTGGTGGCCTTCCATGCGATCTGATGCAGCAGAGTACGTCCGGGCTTGCCCGTTCTGTGCCAGGAGCAAGACTCCGCGCTCTAGGAAGGCTGGCCTCCTTCACCTCCTTCCAATCCCACACCGCCCTTGGTCCCACATAGCTGTTGACTTCATTACGGACCTTCCTAACAGTCAGGGTCATACGGTAATCATGGTGGTCTCCGATCGTTTTTCCAAAGCAGCCCATTTTGTCCCCCTCCCAGCATTGCCCACAGCCCAGGAAATGGCATCTTTGTTTGTACAACAGGTCTTTAGGATACATGGTTTGCCTGATGACGTTGTCTCGGACAGGGGACCTCAATTTATCTCGGCCTTTTGGAAGGCTTTCTGTCAAACTCTAGGGACTCATGTATCTTTGACTTCTGGTTATCATCCTGAGGCCAATGGTCAGGTGGAAAGGACCAATCAAAGCCTCCTGACCTTTTTGAGAGCCTTCACCTCCAGCTCACAGGATGATTGGTCATCACTACTTCCCTGGGCAGAATATGCCCACAATTCTCTTACCTCCTCCTCCACAGGTCTCTCTCCCTTCCTTTGTTCTTTAGGTTATCAGCCCACTCTCATCCCTGTCACACCTCCACTCACGGCAGTGCCGTCCGTGCAACAATATATTGCCAAACTGCGAAGGACCTGGAAAATGGCGAGGACAGCTCTTATTAAGTCAACCCAGCGCCACGCCAAATTCGCCAACTGACACCGCAGACCAGCCCCTCGTTTTCGGAAAGGACAGTTTGTTTGGTTATCTACACGGAACCTACCTATACATCAGCCTTCCAAAAAGCTTGGGCCTAGATATATCGGTCCCTTCCGGATTCTTTCCCAGATCACTCCGGTAACCTTCCGCCTTGCTCTCCCCCCTACCCTCAGAATCCACCCCTCATTTCATGTCTCCCTCCTGAAACCTGTTTACCGCTCGCCCCTTGCGGCTCCCCAACATCGCCCGCCACCTCCTCGTCGCATTCAGGGGCGCCCGGCTTATACGGTCCACAAGATCATTGACTCCAGATGGAACCGCGGTACCCTTCAGTATTTAGTCGACTGGGAGGGTTTTATGTGCCGAGGAGAGATCTTGGGTTCCAGAGAAGGATATTTTGGACCCTACACTAATCAGTGACTTTCACAGGGACTATCCTAATCGGTCGTCTCGGGCTGTCACGACCACCAGCCAGCTGAGATCAACACGTAAGCGAGCCAATCAGCACCAGCAGCGGATTACTACTAACAAGCGCCGCCGCACAAGTTAACACACCTGCAATTACTCTACCGTGCGGCACGCCGGGTTATTTATACCATTCTTACCTGATTCCCGTTGCTCGGTATTGAGTTCTCTACTTGTTGCTCAGCCTAGCGTTCTTAATCCTCTTTTGCCTTCCTGGAATTCTGCCTGCACCTTTTGCCTTCGGACTTCGGATCTCGTCTCGCCCCTTGGATTGTTTGCTATCATTGCCTGTTTTGGATTTGACCCTGTAGCTCTCTTTTCGACCACGATTCTGTCTCACGTTTTGGATTGTTCGCCACCAGTGCCTGTACCGGATCTTGACCTACCTTCACCTTCGGACTACGACTCAGCTCCTGGATTTGCTCGGTACGTTTACTTACCTCCCTGCGACTCCTGCATCTGCATCGGATCCCTTTCACCTCTACAGAGCAGCGTTACATAAACCACAGTTGATTTATATTTTAACAGGGAGGGCAATCACTTTTTCACACAGGGCCATGTAGGTTTGGATTTTTTTTCCCTTAATAATAAAAACCTTCATTTAAAAACTGCATTTTTGGTTTACTTGTGTTATCTTTGTCTAATATTTCAATTTGTTTGATGATCTGAAACATTTCAGTGTGACAAACATGCAAAAAAATAAGAAATCACTTTTTCACACCACTGTATCTAGAATATACAGTATGTTTAAAAAACCATAAACACAAAAAAAAATGATTATACCCCCACAAAGTCTTTAAGAAATCCATTTAGAGTTTCAGCCATAGTACACTCATTCAAAATCCATCTTTCTTATACTTCACTTATCTCTCTGATTCTACAGTTTTTTCTTTATAATAACTTTATAATTCTGTACCTACACACACTGTCTTATTTATGATATGACAATGACAAGCACACACCATTCTAAAAAAATTAAAACATTTTGTTACTTACAGGGATAAAACTGTAAGCTTTAAGTGTTGTTTACAGGAATCAGTTTCTTTTTGTCATTGCTTCCAGTATTTATCCTATTTTGTGGCAAGTGTTTATCAGGGAAAATAATTTAGTTGCAGTTATATTTTCATATGAAACAAATAATGCAGGTTCATTTTTAAGCATTTAGAGGAAACCTTCAAACTTGTTTGTTTCAAAATGAAAATGGTAAGGCATTTGGTCTGACTTGGTCTGAAGATATTGTGTCTTAATTTGTATAATTACTAGCAATTTTATTCAGGTGGGATTTAATTCATGTAAATTAAAATATACAATATATTAGCAGCTGAGATGGAATTATTTCTCTTCTCTGGGTTTTGTTTGATCTACCTTCTATCAAGTAAGTTTTCTGGAAGGACTATTAATCACATATACAAAAAATACATAAAGGAGATTGGTAGATTACTAATAGAATAAGTGAATATTTTTTAAAAAAATTTAGTCATAGCTACTTAGTTTTGCTTTGTATACTTAACTGATGAGATTAAGGTTATATCAAAAAGAGGTCATAATATGATGTAATGAAATGTTGTAACTAGGTTTACTGCATGTTAAGCAGAGTAAGCAGAGCTGAGCAAGCTGGCTCAGATACTCAAGAGCATTCAAAAACATCACAGCAGAGGGGCAGTGATTTGCCATTGTGGGTTTGACTGTGAAAATTAATAACACCGAGGTAAGGAGTACAACTGAATATCTATCCATCCATTTTCTAACAGCTTTATCCAATACAGTGTAGATCCAGAGACCATTCCAGCAAGCAACAAGCATGAAGCAGAATACACTCTAGACAGGACAACAGTCCATCACAGGGCACACACAGACACAAACACACAAACATTCTCAACAGAGCCAATTTTCCCAGAAGCTTGTTAACCAACTAGCATGTCCTTGGACATGGGAGGAAACTGGAGCCGTAGGAGGAAACACATAAACATGAGGAGTACATACAAACTCCATGCAGATAGCACCCCAGAAATTAAAATCAAGGCCCTAGTTTTGCAGGGTAGCAATGCTAACCATTGCATCACCATGCCTCAACAAGTGAATATGCTGCAGCACTTTAAAGCACAATGTAATGATGGTTTTAAATATGACTTTAATTGATTATGGCAAACTAAGAAAAAGGCTTAGTCAAGACTTTAATGAGCTGAAATATGGCATTGAAAGAAACTGTGTCTTTTAGGACTGTGTTGGAGACTTTAAATGAAGACTTTGATGCTGTTGTACAGCACTGCTTGTTTCATAAACACAGAGATAATAAAATTAGTTGTCAACATTTATTCTTATTTGGTGATGTATTTTAAAGAGAATTACATCAAGCAGTCTATTGGCTGGATGAATGAAGACAAAATAATATATTCAGATCCATTACATATATTTTTTATTCATAATATAATTTATTATATTACAATGTTGTAAAATGCTTTCGGCTGCGCATTCCAAATCTAGCATTCCTGTCCTTCTATATGTATGTGTCTTGGAACCAGCTGGAATTTCATATAACAAAGCACGCCAAACCACAGCAAAGTATATTGGATCATAAATCGATCTATCAACTATTGGCACAATAGGTTACATCATGTGCAGACAGAATGCCGTTTTCAAAGAATACATCAGTATTCTAATATGTCATTTTGTATGATATTACACATTGTTTTATTCAATCTGTAATAAGTCTGATTATGGCTGAATATGCCTAGATGGATATTGACTTAATGACTTTTTGGATATTACAGTCAAGTCCAGCCATTTACCATGTGTATATCCCAGGAGTGTGATTAGTGGCTGTCTTTGAAGTTGATTAAACTGCTTATCAGATGTACATAGAGAAAACAGACAGCTTTTAGAATCCTGTTCAGTATTAATGAGCCATGAAGATTATTCAATTTCATGATGGAGATGGTAAGGGGTCTATAATCCTTGGAGTTAAAGTAAAAGTTGAACATTCAGTATATATTTTTATTATAATAATTCCACCTGTTTTAGCCTTGTGTTGTGGATCTTACAGATAGGCTACATTTGTTTTTGAGTTTTTGACACAGAGTGTTTTCTTTCTTCCCCCTTCAACATTAAAATGACTCTGTGCTGTGTGTATGCCTGGAATTTTCCATTAAGGATTGATTTTTATTTCCTCAGAAATTTCAAGGTTATGACTTTGATATGTGACCTACATGGTAAACACCTCACACACAATACAATCACTTGTGTCAAAGCATTTATCAATTCTGGTGAGATCCCATAAGAAAATCTATAACTGACAACTCCCTCTAATCTAATGTGAGGAAAATTGTCAATAAATATTCAATGATCATCCTATTTGCTTTCCAAATGCTCTGTCATACAGTACACAGGGGAATAACAGATGTATTTAACAAATACTGTATATGTATGCATATTCATGGGCTGAATTGTATATTTAAATAATGATATTATACTTACTTTATTGAACATTCTAGCTTTTGTTTGCCAACTATGCTTAATTAACCATCTTCATTAACGTATTGCTACTAATTGTGATTATATGTTACATATTTAAAAAATGACATAAGGTTTTATCTTAATGAGAGATCAGCATTGGACAGTTTATTTTTGTCTTCTTTATTTATGGTAATTAATGTCTAATTTGGCTCATCTCCATACAGTAGATACTAAACTGCCATGACCTAGTGTTCCCAATAAATCTGATGAAGTGGAAAAGTAATTAACTTTGAAATTAAAATCTGTCGTACATTTGGGTGTTAAACATACAACAGTTTCTTCTAATTACTTTAAAAGTTTATACTTGTGATTATTGCATATTAAACTATGTACTTCTGTACATTGTTAACAGTTAAGATAAAGTTCATTCTCAAAGTAAATTTCAGGACTGTGTCAGCTGCATTGCATTAATTGCTGGTTTTCTGTGGTAGTCTTTCCCCCTTATTGATTGCAGTGAAGTGTGTGCACTCTCACAGCTCCTCTTAGAAAACATAGTGTCCCATAACTTATTGAATATGTATTTCTCTGTAATTAGGAACTACAGTATCTATTTGCAAGAACAAAACCCCTCTTGTTCAGAATTGACAATACACCTGCCATTAATTATCCTTTAGAGAGGTCCTGACCATGTTCGTGCAAATATACTACCTCTTCTGATTATTAAGTACTATATTATGCCATCTTATCTCTAGACACCAGTAGTGGAACTCAAAGCATGAGTTCAAGATCTGGGGTCTCCTTTCCTTCAACTAGTTTATAGCATACAGTAAGAGTGATGAAATTGCGCCTAAGAGCTAATTTCTTATTCTGCCCCTTTTGCCCCCCACAACAGATTTGCATATGAACTGTTTTGACACCTGTGGAGGTAGGTCATTTTTTCCTGTAACTGTATACTAAACATGTGATTGGAACCTCACCATTTACATTGTAGCCATTCTTTGTCAAGAATTTCATATTAACATTTCATGTTAATATCCTAACTTCATTTGTAAAGTGGAATACTGTACTTTCAGTGGGAATATAAGAAAACGTTACTAAGAATCTTACATTATTTTATAAACAGGCATGCTGGTTGAAAAGGATACTTTGGTTATAATTTAATGTGCAGAAAGGACACACACCTTCACACAAAGAATCACACATCATACGAGAAACTACATTGCAGGACATATTTTTCTACTATTACATCATAGGATTAGCTTGTACTGCTTCAACGTTAAAAGAATGTGACAGGTAGTAAAGAAACTATGCTAATTATCTGAATGAATTTAAAGCATGTTTTTTTTTTTATTTTAGTAATTTTCTCCTGAGTTTCACATGGTAGAGACATGAGGCTTACCTGTGTCTCAGTATATTTATAAATATGCAGTATGCTGTACAGTATATCATTTTATATATATTATGATATATACTGTACCTCTGTTCACACAACTCTAGTTACAGTCTCAATGCTCTATCCCTCCCTTTCTATAACTTCCAATTCTATTTAAACCAGAACAATGACTGTTCCCTTTTACAAAAAATCCCTCAATCTCAAGACAAATTATATTACCCTATAACACCCTGTAACATAACCACTGTTTTTTCTGGAACATTTTTTCTACATAAACGTAACATCCTGACCACAAGGCAAACTGGGAAACTGAGAAAGGTTTGTGAAAGATGAAGGTCAGCTTTGCTGTGAAATTTATTCCTCCCTGTTACAAAAATCTAAATGTACATGTACTTACAAAAATGAATGACTGATGTACACAGGAATTAAAACCATGTTTCTTCTCCTTAATGTGTTTTACTTATTAAAATGAAGCTGCATTAGTTTTTTTTTTTCCAAGAAGAGATTCTTATGTATCTATTAACATCTTTGCACTTTCAGCTTCTGTTGATAAATCTTTGCTTGCATTGCTTTAGTAATTTAATTAAATTGTATTAATAATGTTAAATGCTCTCACTGGTTCTCTCAGGCATTAAAACAGTACAAGATGTGCTAACTTAGGACAACAGCTGGAGGCTCATTTTCTTGATCTTCTACTGAAATAAAGCTTGATTTATTCTTTGTCATTAATGTAGGAATAAAGTTCTGTATAGCCACCCAGACACTTATAAACAGTGTGAAGAGAATTACAAAGTAACAAAATAACTCTATATGGATGGAAACCTGTACATACTGAAAATTGCTTTGTGATTTAATAAGGACAAATACATCCAATGAAATGCAAAAAGGTATATCTGCACTAATTGGAAGCATATTAAATGTACATGATTTTAAATAGGCATCTTCATAAATGCAAAAAGGGTGTATTTGCAATAATTGGAAGCATATAAAATGTAGATGGTTTAAATCAGCATCTACATAAGGTTCTTTCACAGTCATAAAAAAACAAACCACTGATTCCTCAATTGATTTAACCATTGACTTCTATTTAATCTAACACCATAATGGTAATTGTGTTTTTGATTTCTCTGTATCAAATGTGTATAAATTAAAACTGCTATTTTTATGTGCTAAGTACTGTTGTAAAATTCTTGTACTTAATGTATTGTATATTTTTGACTATATAGTGTAATTCACCATAAAAAGGACATCTAAAAAGAAACTATTCATGTTGGGGAGTGAAAATGCATGTCTGATAGTATTTTTACACAATGTCAAATTGTAATGTAATGTCAACTTTTTTTAAATGTAAATACTCTTATGTTTTGGGTTCTGTGACACAAGTCCTTCTTGGTGTTATTAAATTACCTCTTCCCTCAACACTCTATTCTGTGGAACACTAGAATACAATATGTACCTGGGATTTTGAGTTTCAATTTTATTTACAGATCAGGAGTCACAGGCTAAAGGACTCTCGGAAATTCAGAGAAGTGAAAATATTACATTGCAGTATAACAGTCATCACTGAAAACAAAAATAAATTGCTTTCAACACCATAAACACAATTCAAAATATTCCAAACTGTATGTGAGGAGTCACTCTAAAATGTGAGATATTCCTTTAGCTGATACTGATATATTGTATTTAAGTCCAAATGAAGTTAATCTTTCATAATCTATTATTCAGTTTATTCCATGATTTTTTGCATTGTAATAGTAACAGTTTTATAAACCAAATACAATATGCATATCTAAAGTTTCATATAATGTTTTTCAAATGTCGTAGACATTTTACGATATGTGCACAGTTCTGTGGTGATCCTACACTGAAAGCATAACCATTTTGTTTTAAGATAATAGTTAATCCTGAAGGATATGTACAGTACTTTGAAGCATAGAAAATAGTCCTTAGCTTTTTGAATGTGTTGAAAGGAACAAACTATGTTAATGACTAGGAACACTTGACAATGAGGCCCTCATTGTTGTATTATTGATAAATGTGATGGATTGCCTAGTACAACATTGCTTGTGTATACCTTGAAATTTCTGAACAAAATTCATTTTTTTTAATCAGACATTTATGAACAATACTTTGGAATGTATTCATATACAAATTCATATTTACTGTCTTAGTGCATTTCCCTTTTGCTAATTATATTTTGGTCTTCATGAGCAAATCTTCTGAGGATACTTTGAGGTTTAGGTTTCTTATTAATTTCCTTTGCATATCCTGATGAGTTAAACTGTAATTAAAATTTTACTTTATGATCACAAGAACAAAATGTGACTCAATACTTTTTTCATAAGGTTCCACATCTGAGTCCAGAAAACCTCAAAGGCATGGTGTATGTAATTGCATTTTTACCATCTCTTCAGTTTATTACTACCATTCTCGTCAACTTGTTGTTGCTGATAAATATATTACATTATATGGGCCTGTACTTTAAGTACCATAGTTTTTACTGATACATCTGTGAGAAAATGTGTATACCATGTGTTATATTGTATCTTCACCTGCACTGTACTTTTCTTTATCCTTCTTAATTCAATTTAATATCAAAATGTTTTGTTCACCCCAAGGGGGCAATTAAAGATTATTTATCCTATATTCGGCAATTCTTATCTTAGAATTCTTAGAATTAGAGAGAAAGTCGTAGATTATTCTTCAATTTTGATCACCATGTTAGAAAAAACTCTGCTCTGGAATTAGTATAAGAAAGACCTAGGATGAATGTCCAAACCTGACGGGATATAAGTAATTTTATGCTTGAACAGAGACAACTATGAAAGGACCTCATTTAAGTATTCAAAACATTCAAAGGCACTGACAAAGTCACACCTCAGAATCAACAATGAAATACAAACCAGATGACACAAGTGGAAACTGGAAAGTGGTTTAAATTCATAAAGAGAAATGCATTTAAAACCAAGAACAGAAATCACTTTTTCACTTAAAAGGTTGTGTAAAACAAAACAATAATTCAAGAAACAGGTGGTTTAAGTGCTCAGTTCAATTAATTATCAGCAAAGAGACAAGCTACATGGACTGGGTGGGCTCCTCTAATTTATACAGTAATCATTCTTACTTTCTGGTGGGTAGCTGCGTCAGCATGCGTAGGCTGCAAAGGAACAAGTAATAGGTTTATTCCATGCTGAAAAAAAGAAGAAAGAGAACACAACGTTTCGGCCGTGGAGCCTTCTTCAGGTGTCACCTGACACCTGAAGAAGGCTCCACGGCCGAAACGTTGTGTTCTCTTTCTTCTTTTTTTCAGCATGGAATAAACCTATTACTTATTCTTACTTTCTTATTTTCATAATACTGTATTTTCCAATATATGTGGATATACTGTGAATTGTAATCTCTGTCTATAATTCATTTTGTGACTCTCCACCTTTCTTTTTTACAGTAAATCACACATTGCAAGCTACAGTTCATCAGTTTCTCCTACTTAATTTGATATTGTAATGGTAATTATAGATTGTGGATGTTTTTCCATTTAATGTGCATAGGAATTGCTATTTGTAAAGACTAATTACCGTCCTATGATTAAAATACTACTATACTTCAGCTATTTGTAAAACAGAAGTACACATACTGTACTGTATGTCAAAAATATACAGTTTTGAAGTATTGAAGTGCTCCCCTATTTCAGACTCCATGGAACACTAGCATATGAATTGTGTATTTCAGTCATACTGTATGTAATGGAATACCCATGGAATGGAATATGATATAACCAGTATTTTTACTGTACTATACTGTATATACCCTATGTATGTTAGACAGATATTAGCTCTTTGCCATTTATTTTGAGCTTAAAACGGAACAGTAATCTTAGCAAAGTTCTTTGTTATATGTGAAATACAGAGGCATTAAAAAGATTAGAAAGAATATCAAAGCAGAAAAGATGCACTGTAAATTTAATTGCTAATTCATTCATTTTTTAGGAGTAGATTCTATCATCTTACTGAGAAAAACATGGCTATTTCACTGCATAGCATAAATAGTATAGTTCTGTATTTACAATATTTTACAAATTATCACATTCAGTTTGGAATTACTGTATCAAATTTAAGTTGCTACTCTTTAAAAGAACCCAATCAGCCCATCTCATATTTGATTTAGAGTGCTTTTTCATAGTCCACAGAATCTCAAAAAGCTTTGCAATGTGTCTTCTACCAAAAGAGCACAGTGAAATCACAGTGGGTCTGTGGGTTCTTTAAAAAACTTCATTATGTCACATGTTAGTAAAATACATTATGCAAAATGAAGTATTTTCTCAGGTTATTCTTACCCAACTCCAGTATTTTCCAGGTAATGGTATTGTGAATTTTAAACCTTGCTTTCAAAAACATTTAAATGTGCAGAAAACATTCATTGATAAAATTATTGTTCTCCTGTTGGCTAAACTTTAACATGTACAATAGCTTTAACAGGAAGACATGCAGTCTCTTAGTATACTCTTGTGAACAGGAAAAAGAGTATTCTAACCACATGAAAATGAACCAAAAATAATATCTCCCTTATTCATATTCCTCTCACACATCCAGTTATTTTTTAACAATGCAAGTATTCTATTTATTATTATCTTGGACTAATCATTTTCAGTCCCATTCATGTCAAATTTTAACACATTATCTGACTATTTCAGAGATTTTTGAGCAATTTTAACATTACAAAAGGCATGATAAATTGAGGGATAAACTCAAACTGTATGAGTTTTGTTTGCTTTCATTTTGGGAGAAAAAAATGAAAACAACTACTGTGTTATCCTATGAGCTTTCAACAATAAATACATGCCAGTTTTGAGAGAAGTTTTGAAACAATATTATTTAAAAGCTTGTTGGCATCCTCTCAGTTATACAACCTTTCGGGAGACAAAGGGTTTGTGAGAAGGTACAGAGAAGCTCCTATGATTAAATACACCTGTAACTATTATGAGTAGATTGAAAAGGAACTGCAGCATCACTTGACTGTAGAAATGTTGAAACATTTTTAATTAAAATGGGCCGTGGATCTTATAACTGTTGTTGAAAGCACCTCTTGGATGCAGTTGTAAAACTACCGGGTTATTTGCGAGCAAGCCAATAGGATGACATAGTAATCATGGCACCCCTCAGTCGGAAAAAAATCACATCAGCGGTGTTTGTTGCTCATAAAGATTTACAAAACCAATTGCTTTTATCACTGGAAATCTGCTGTAAATTCATACAATATCCTTTTAGCCAGGTAAATACCAGTACAAGCTAGTTAAACACAGACCTCTGCAAAACATGGGCTTTATTCTACACATGGCATCACATTAAAATATAAAGTACTACTAATAATGTTGTCATTGTATAACTACCCATACCTCAAACTCTTTCACATTATGCCATGGTAATTAGCTAGCTGACAACATCAATTGCAACAGATGGATCTCTTTCTCAATATTAATAGAAATGATTGTTAAAAAATACAAACTCTGCTCTTCTGTATTGATGGATGATGTGGTTATCTATAATCTTGCAAAATGTTGAACAATAGTGGCTTATTCATTATGAGGCATATTTTAAAGTGTACTTGGGGAGATCTCAGACACCCACATAATACAGGTAATTCAGTGTAGCACCATCAATGAAATGAATATGTAACTTTTCTATGGGTATAATTTTAATACATCTGGGGGTAAATAGTCATGGGTTGCCAGTGATTCTATGATGGATGCTTGAGGAAGTCCGAACTAACTTCAGTAATCTAAAAGGATAGACTTTTAGTGCCATGCCAATGTTGAGTAGGGGTTGCTAGGAGGTGCAAGAGAGTGAATAAGACACTCCTCCTCATCCTCTAAAAAGAACAGAATACAATGCTGTCATAACATTTGACCTACGTAAACCTAAAAAATGTATTTAGAAGCTGTGTCTCAGTTCTTTTTTTTCCCTGCAATACTTCCTAACAAATATTCTGTCATTATTTACTTACTCTACAGCTATGAACAGGGCAGTGATTTAATAAGAAAATCTTCTTATTCAAAACACAAGCCAAGACATAACTGTGTTTACACTAATGTAAAAAATATATTCACAAAGTAACTGTAGAACATGACCATCAAACACTAATAATCTGAAGCATTGCTATAATTAATTCTATCCAAACTACCATACTTACTGATCTTTCATGCTGATTTTGTAATATGTAGAAATGTTTAATATAAATAATATGACTTTAATGGTCTACTTAGTTGGCTTTTGATGTAGATTTTTCAACAAGTCCAAGATGTTTTAATGTCTTGCTGGTCAACCCATTGGTTTTAGAAGAGGGATTTATTTTTACATGAAGGATTGTACTTTAGATTTCTAAATCTAACTAATCATTTCTGACGCCCTGGCTTCTATAAGAAACACCTAATTAGCAGCTAGCAACAAAACTACAAAATGACCAAATGATTTCCTCTCATTACTGAGTTCTTGCCACTTGTCCATTATTCTGCAGTACTCTGCACACCATGTTATTCCAACAAAAGTATTGTGGAGGTCTTCTAAGGTTTTCCCTACCTTGCATGTTGACAGAGTATCATTCCCTGTTTTCCAATTCCACTCAGTGTCATTCACAGAATCGCCTTACTATCATCCAAATCCACAGAGCCTAAATCTTAAAACCACCTCTCACTGGCTATGGCCCATGCATATGATCAAACTAATTTTCCAAACAGCTGAGATCACCAGCAAAAATTCACTGGTAACAGCACTTGCAGTTTAAATATGTACCAACAACTCTGTTTGTCCAAACATTCATTTAATGTTTGTCTAATATTGTATTTTTGTGTACCTACAGTAGCTAAGAAGAATAAAAAGTCATTTTGGGGACACATCTGGTACTGTAGCTGCCAATGATTTGTTTTCCCAAAGAAACAAACAATTAACATTACATTTAAAATTTTTCCAAAATTAATTCATCCTAAATAATCCTAAATAATTTAATTTAATCCTAAACTATTTGCAATGATAAACAATCGAGAGATTAAGAAAGGTTATGTTAGGAATGTCTACAGGTACGGTTTGATGTACAGTAGTTTGCATTTAGAAAACTCAATACATGTGCATGTCTTGAGCAATTGTTTGCCAACTTCCACACTCGAAGCCAAAATCATCCAAATTCGTAAATGTTAGAACAATGCTAATGTGCTCTTTATGCTTAATCATTTTTTGTTTTTAATGAATTTTGTCCATCAAGTATTTTGTTACAAACAAGAATATCATTTGATGTCATTTGTTTCTTGAAAATAAGCATGAAAAAATATTATAATGCCTAGCTGGAATGTACTGTATGCAACTTTTTGCTACTTTTTTTAAAAGTAAAACAAAAACAAATGCTTGAATTCTTAATGTGCAGTTCCATGGAAATGGCAATTCGTTATCTTTCAAGGTGCCAGTTCTCCACTCATGTGAATGTGAAATTTTGAACTTCTTTAAAAAAATAATTTTCACAGATCCAGAAGACTTATTCTGCTTGAGGTTATGATAATTCATGCATGAAAGGAATGTATCCTAATATTTTGTTTGCCTTTGCCCTTTGTTACCCCAAATTATCAAAGGAGAAAAATGTGTTAAATAGAAATACTTACTGTAGGTAGCTTAACCTGTTTCATTTTTTCCAGTATTTTGTTTTTAGTCTATGCTTCTGTTTCCTGAATGTAACACTTAGATGTTTGTCCAGTGTTAAAATTTCTTATTGAATTTCCTTTGCCACCTCTGCAGTGTATTCTAATCTACTAATATTAGTATCAACTGTAAAGTTAACTAATTTACTAATTATGCAAGAATGAAGATTATTGGTTTAAGACAGGAAAAGCCATGCTCCTAATAAAGACTCTTGAACACCAGATTAAATCACCCCAATTTTTCACTCTGTCCATACAGTATATTGCACATGTATTGCCTTGGACGCTTTCAGATCATACAGTAAATTAATTCTTTATCTAATGTTTTCTAAAATGTAGAAAACCACTTGACCGTAAACATTTGTAAAAAAAAGTGTTGTGTTTACTTGAAGTGCTCTCTGCACAAAACAAATTACAGAGAAAAAGACATTCAACAACAGTACCTGCAGTTTTTCAAGAAAAGTTCCAATTAACAGTTAACAAGCTAATTAACAAACACCCGTGTATGTATATAAAAACACAGCCCAGGTAACAACATTCAGGCTGAACTAGACTAAGATTGACTTGCTGTACCATGAATGCCAGATTCAATACCTTGAGCTCCACCCCAAACTGCTATTGATAGACAGGGAGCCTCTATTTAAACTAGTAGTGAGGCAGGCTATATAACAAGGTCAAACAAATAGATAGGGACAAGACTATGGATTTACAACAGGTATGATGGATATACTGATAAACTGAATTAATAACATAAGCACGGTAGGATAGTTTTTTTAAAATATGTTGACTATCCCCTACAAAATCTTCAACTTAAGTTCTATTTATCTTTTCCATAGCTTTACATGTAATAGAAGTACAGTAAGACTAATTGGTCTATTATTACTTGATTCTATTTTGTCACTTTTTTGGAGGATGGATGCAACATTTTCAAGTAAGCACATACTGTGTTACATACTGTGTTACATATTATTGTTAATGGTCTTTACATAATATACCTAGTTTTTTTCACCAAAAGTAGATACCACCAGAATATAGAGATATACAGTATTTGTTTATTTGAGGTGTTTTTAGTGTCTAGAACATTTCAGCATCTCCTATGCTAATAATGTTTAGTACTTTGTGTCTCAGCCTAAATCATGTTGTCAATTACTCTCTTAGTAAAAACCACAGTGCAATTCATTTAATACAATAGCTAGTTCCTTTTCATCTTGAAAAAGTTTCCCATTAGAATCTCTGAGATAGTAAAGGAATCCATTCTCAGCACATGGGGTTAATCAAAACTCAAAGAACAGCTGGGTTACATTTAAATTGCCTTTTTTCGTGTGTTATTTTTGTGGCAATAATGTTTTACAATATGCAAAACTTTGAGTGTATAGTTTATGGCCTGTACTTAAATGCCATCAAGACAAAGACATGGTTCACTGCTTGGAAGCTGTATCTTAGTCCCATTATATCAACTAATGATAACAATAGTCACCTAAAGAACCTGAAAGATGAAAGGTAAATTGGACATTGAGTTGCTCACGTATATTTTGTTGACTGTTTTCCTTCTTTGAAATGTCTGTTGTGAACTTGAGGGCTGCTCTCAGTAAGTTTAATTTAACAGTTGCTATGAGACTGAAACTAGGACATTAAATAGATGACCCAGACTGCAAATAGTAGATTGAAAGTCATGTGTAGCAAAAAGTGCCATGTGTTTGGATCATTAAAGCAAGTGCTCTGCTCTCTGCAAGGAAGAAAAGATTGATAATAGCTTGTTCATGACATGTTGTGCTGGATGAATTACTCGTTGTTTGACTTTTGTATATAATATGAGGGATTGTCTTAATAGCAAGGCAAATCAGAAGTACTATAGTACTGCATTTTTCTAGTATTCTCTTTCAAGTTCACGTGACTCAACCTTACTGCTGTGTCCGAAGAAGGAACTTATTACATAAAAAACAAATGAGAAACTGCTGTGATTACAAAGATTTAAAACCAATTCCAATTAACTTTGTAAGAATCAAAAAGACAGTGAAAGTAGAGTGGTATTGTCGACTATTTACCTTGTTTGAAATGACATAGTAATGTTTTAATTTCTGGGTCAGCACCTTCTAAGGGCATATTTAAAATTTTCTGAATTAGACATGGTTGCTATTTCTAGGTTGCTGAAGAAAGACTGTCATTGAATCATAAAATTGCCATGGCAATGAGACAGATCTGGTGGGCCATTGCAAAACCAGGGAGAAACCTAAACCTAAAACTATTAAAAGTCTGCATTCCACATTTCTCTATTGGCACTGTGGACTGTAACTGCAAAGGCACATTTCTAGATAAAAGGCAATTTAAAGTTAAGTGTTTTAGGACAGCCCAAAAAGAATAGAAGATATTGTGAAAATATCTGATGGTAAGAACACACTATATGAACACTACTGTATATTGTTGAACTCTAAGTCCAGTCATGAGGGAAAAGAATATTAAGGAAGTTAAATCTACAGCATTAATAATAATATTTGGTTATTCTAATGGGTCGCACAGTGGTAAGCATAGCTATCTCACAGCAGTGGGGTTCTGAGTTTAATTCTGGAGCTTGGGTGCTACAGTATGGGCATGGTGTTTGTATGTTCTCCTCATCTTTGCCTGGGTTTCCTTGAGGTTCTGTAGTTTCCTCCCACAGTCCAAAAACATACTAGTAGGCTAACTGGCTACTGGGAAAATTGACACTAGTATGAGTATGTGTGTGTTTGTGTCTGCCTGTAATGGACTGGTGTCCCATCCAGGGTGTACCCTGCCTTGTGTCTGTTCCTTGCCAGGATAGGCTCAGGTTCCCGATGACCCTGAATTGGGAGAGGTAGTTCGAAAATGTTTGGTTGTACCTTAATGGAGCTGCATTACTTACAATATGTACTTGCAGAAATTATACCCTTGAACTTTTAGCGGAATTTGTATATTGTTGCAATCTTAATTTGTATCATGACATAAATATGGAAATACCTAAATGTTACAATGAATTATATTGATAAATGTAAAGTGAGTTTCTGAGAGAGCTGTTTGTGCCTGCACTCTAAGATTTTCTTCATGCTCTAATACTGTATATATATTTTTTTAATATTCTACTTTTTGGTTGAATGTTTAGGAGATGTACTGTACAACATTTACAAAGGAGTCCACCATCAGTATGATTATCTCCATGGAATGATTTTCTTAATAAGAACACATAATATCTTTGTATCTAAAACATTATACAATGTACTTTGTCTCTACAATGCCACCTACTGGGTGTACTCACAGACTCCTCTGAAAGATGAGGGTGGGTTTTAGAAATCCAGTGAAACACAGAAAGTAGGCTATCACGTATTTCTAGATCATCAAGAAGGCAATTTTATCTTGAATATGTTCAGTAAGAAATACATGAAGCATTTACACAAAGTTTCCAATTCTCCTTTTTGGACAATCTTTTGGTACAAACAGCATTCGATTTTTGCAATATGTTGAGTGGAAATGGAAATAATTTGATAAAATTAGCCCCATCTGTGGGCCCCATAATGAGATCTGTTTGAAAGCAGAAGGCTGTGTGTAAAAATACCACCCAGAGGCATTTGTTGTCTGTTGATTGGATTAAAGCACTCAATATACAGTTAGAATATTAACTGTTTGCCGGCTTTTGAATTAAGATTTGTTTTAGTGTGTTCAACACAACAGTAATGCAGAATACTGTTTAAACAAAGAAAACACATTTCTGAGAGAAAGCATCTGCAGTACAAGCATGGCTGTCAGGATGAAAAAGTTTCCAGCAATTTATAGCTTTTGCCAAGAGACAATGTCCAATGGCTTTGAAAACATGGAAATCAGGTTACCAGCTGCCATTGTTTGGTTTCCAGCCACAAGGCAAGCTTGGCTAAAGATGGCTGGTGTAATTATTACCGCATAGCAGGACAACTGAGAATGCCCCTAGTTTCCATCCAAGGTGGCACTTTTACAAATCTCAGATGAAAAATGATGGATCTATGTTTTATTTTATTCCATTCCAGGCTCTGTCTTCTTATCTGATTATGTCTGAGGGACGTCTTTCTGATGCCTTCAAATGACAGATGAATGTTATTGTTTTAGTTAGTAGTGGGGATATAATACTAAATTCTATTTTTATTTTCATTAAGACCAAAAACCATCTAATTTATCATCATCTGCCAGTCTTACTCTATATAAAACCTGCTTTCTGAAAGTTTGTTTTGATAGATATATTGTGTAGCTTCTATGTAAAAATAATTTTGTAAATCTTTCTCTAACCTCCATTTTTATTGATATAGTTTAAATGATTTTCAGTGGGTTAATTCATAAATAAATGTAAATGATGTCTGGAGGGTGAGCACAGAGCAAGGAGAGATTTATAGTCTTAAGCACATATGAGCCAGGAAGTTTACAAGTTGTTAATCCAAGCATGACCAAGTATAATAGACTGGCAAGCACTCTGCCCGCCATGCATACCTACAGTTATTGCTGGTATTGTGCTCATTCACCTCCCACCCTGCTTTAAACATAGATTACTATTTTCATGTTTTGTTGTCTTAAAAACCTAAATTGCCAAGTAATTCTTATTAAATTGCTTCTCCTTCTTTTAGGAATGTCAGGATTTGTTTACTGCCCTTCAGGGATAGCTCTTGTTTCCAAGACACAAGGAGATGTTCAAAATAGTTCCAAGGGGGTGACATTACCTTCTACTGCAAAATCAGTGCATTGAACTTTGTTCAATTTTCCCCCACTAAACCCCTCCTTGACCTACAGTATATACAGTACTGTAGTTATACCATGGCATCATAATAACATCATAATGTTACATTATTATAGATAAAGAAGAAAAGTAGATAAAATCATAATGCTACAAAAAGGAATTGGAGCCATATAGCATTACTAGAGTAGAAATTGCAAAATCTTAGGCTGTTTAGTCTCTTCATTACCAGTTTAGTTTTTTAAATATAATACATTTGAATTATGAGCCAACACAACCTCAGTAGGATTTAAATGTTCACTTGGCACACATTTGTCTACCTTCCTAGACAAAACGTGGACAATTCGTTGTTTTGAATTAAACTTATCTTGAATATATAATATTGTTCTACCACAATGGAACTAGAAGTGCGTTCTTGGAGTGTAAAGAGAACTCCAGTCCTGGGCAGCTGGGTCAGGGAACCTGCAGACAGCACACAGGGAACTGCACAGAGCTGTGCGATCACAGGAACCAGGCTGAGTGGGTAGTGCGCACTCTGGAGATGAGTTGCAGGCTGCTTGCTGACAGACTAGCTAAATAAAGCACACAGGCAGAATTGGTGCTGTGGCTAGCTTGATGCTCAGAGGTGTATCAGAGCTGTGGATGTAGCCAAGAGAAGAGGATATAGTCTCTGTTTGAGCTTGGGTGGGAAACTTGATAGAACAGCGAACACCAAGGATTAAACAAGGAGAGAATTCCATGAAGGCAAGCAGGGTCCAATACCAAATCAACATAGAGAGCAGACCAAGGAGGTATACTGGAACAAGGTCAGAAAACAAATCTGAAGTTAGGAATCGAAGAAGGACTTCATCAGAGAAACAGGAATAAAGCAAGGACATACTGTAGCTAAGGAAACCATTGAACAATACTCTGATATCTATGTTGAAAATCATCTGAAATGGGTGTGGTCGAAAAATGTCTCCAGATGCTCGAAGTCTCCAGGTGATTAGTTTCCACAGCAACCTGCATGGGGGACAGGTTGCAGTGAACTAACCGGCTGTTCCTTCTCAGCTTGGCAACAGGGGTGAACGTAGCAGAATATTTATGTTTTTGGTACAGGACTTTGCAGTAGCTCAGTCTAAGAGCAGACGAATGGGATCATCTGCTGACTGAGCAGAAGTGGCAACTGTTTATGACTAGTGCTTTGCTTTCACAGGCCCCATAAGTGAAACTGTTGTAAAGATATTGAGCTACTCAGAAGAATATACAGTATACTCAGTTATAACAAGGATAAGATTCAACAAACCCATTCAAAACAGAAATATAGGATCTTGCCTCTGGGTGTTAATTTCCTTGTAGACTAAGTCTGAAATACTCAGAGAGAATTGATAAACCAAAGTCCTTGGGCCTCAACAAATAAAGCTGATGGGTGGTCTATCCAGAAATTCCCCTTGGTAAATATCCTAAAACAGTCAGTTTTACCTTGTTGGAATGTAGCCATCTGGCTCTTCATGTTTCTGGCCAAATCTGTCTTGAAGAATAAAGAGTCTCATTTCCCATTTTTGTTTCGTTCAGCTATCTTCAACTATCCATAATAGACCTTGATAAATCTGGTATAAATAAAAAAGAAAAAAAATCTGAACACTTTGTTGAGAAGAACCAAACTGTTGATTATGTTTTGGATTTTTATACATGTACTTATTCAACAGATTAACAGCAACAGCTCCTATGGGAGGAAATAATGGTTGTGCAACACTTAAGCACCTTCACTGTGAAGTTTGTATGGTCTCCCTGTGCCCACTTGGGTTTTCTCTGAATGCTCCAGTCTCTGCCCACATTCCAAAGACATGCTGGCTAGGTTAACTGAGATCTCTAACCTTCCTTTGTGTGTGATGGATTGGATTCCTCTCCAGCCGTCCTAAATGTGATCCCACCTTTCCCTGTGTCTGCCAGATTGTGCTCTGGATAATTAATAAATGCAACTCTACAGATCATGAACAAAAAAAAAACTGTTTTACTGTATTAAGAAATGTTGTTTAGGGAGGGGGGATCTCAAGATAAAGACACTACATCTAAAAAGTTCAAGAAACAAATGGACATTACAAAGATTTTTGAGTATCCTCAATCAAAGTAATAATCAGAGGACACTATGAGTAAATGTCATGGCTTTTGTGTTAAATATATATACTGTATGTATTGATATTTTTCCTCCCCTTTTCTTTGCACACCAGTTAAATGATGTTGATTTATTAACACTTATAACCATGGCAGATGCAGCCTATGACATACTGTGTACAGTATAAGGTTTCAATTTAGCAAATGATTCACAGGGTAGTGCTTCACACTGATAGTTCAATAACTACCAGGTGGTGATGTTAGGAAAGATAAATCGCTGTATCAAGTTGATTATGTTTCTACAAAAGTGTTTCTTCACTTCCTAATCATTACTAATCAGTTGTGCAATCTTTGTTTAAATTTTGGATCTTATTAGAGCTAACATGTTTTTGGATCACCTACAGGTAAATTTTGCAAGTATAGGTCAAAGACTTAACATCACAGAGAAAAAACTTTGGCACTGTTTTTTTTTTTCAGTAGTTCAGCTCTTATGAATTCCTGGCACCACAAATATCACCACCAGCATTGAAATCGTTGATTTAAATTTCAGAGTCATTAGAATCTGCATTGATGCACATTAGACACAAAGACACATGTTTTTAAATTTCCAAATGCATTTATTACTAGACAGTTGTCATTCATTGATTCTGAATAAAAAAATGAATTAAAACCTGTCTGGTTATTGTTTTAGCTCTTAGAGGTTCTCAATACTGTCCTAATGACTGATATTGTATCTACATTTTGTAAAAAAACAGCAAAAAGTAAAAAGAGGTAAACAAACCGTAAATTTGTAAATCTGTAATGCTGTAAAATTACTGCATCTTGCTTTTTCTTCACTAAGTTTTACAACAGGATTAAACTGAAAGGTTGAGAAAGCTGTAGATGAGATGAGGCAGATGAGAAGCTTGCTTGTTTTGAGAATTTGAATGAAATGTAGGAGTTGAAAGTGCTTAATGTATGTATGAAATGAGGAGTAAAAAAACAGAAACCATGATTAAGATTCAGTCCACAGATATTAAAGAAACTATTTTAGCTCTGTAGGTTCACATTCCTGTTTTTGAATCCACTATTTTTAACAAACAAAAATAACTCTTTACAAAGCAGGGCAACAAAGTCACATGAAAGTCTTTAATGGTAATACACTAAACATGAGCTTAATGATTTATGATGGTTTTACAACTTGCTTGTAACCAGTACAATAAACTTGCACCTGCAAACTTTATATTATATCATTTATATTATGTATTATAATATTAATTTATATATACTGTATATACAGTATAATTGCACCTGTTGGTTGCCAGGATAAGTTCTAGCTCCCCCCACACTCATGAATTGGATGAAGAGGTAAGAAAATGGATGGATATATATATATTACATGTATAATATTATTTTATGTTGTTTATATTTATGGAGCAAATTATTTCGCCAAATTCTTCTTTCAGTTTTCAACAGTCTTTAAAATCATTAAGCTTTTCCTACATGTACTATGTGTGTATAAAGCTTTTGAACCTTTTTTTTTCAAGCAAACATTTGATCTCTCTTCTTCCATTAAAATAACTGACTAAGCAGAGAAGAACTACAGTACATGGTGTGGCTTTATTTGCAGAAAAAAGAAGTTTCCCTTTTGAACAGCAAACCCCAGGTTTTTGTGCCAATTTAATTCTTTACTTTGCGAGCTTCGAATGAAAAGCCATATTCCCAACCTGTAGTAGACCTGGTGTAATGAATTGCTTAGAATATAACCTAGAACAGACAAAATCCCTGTATTTTTTTGTTTTGTTTTAAGAAGCTGATTGTTTTAGAATTTCTTTTGTAATTCCAATCAACTGACCTCCAGAAATGTGTAACTGCATTGAAATTTAGAAGCTCTTACAGTACAAACACAAATGGCTTTTGGCCTTTAATAGAAATTTTGGTATAAAAGCAGCATCTATTTTCATTATTTTGTGCACTTTTAGTTTGTATAAAGGTAAAGTGGTCCATCCTTGTTTAATAGCACCACCAAGAGTATTCTTTAATAAGTATCCTGTAGTTCTGTATGATTTAAGTTATATGATAATTTTATTTTTAAAACAATGTTATGTCTGATTATGCATGTAAATGTATGCAAATACTGTATGTATCTGGAAGCTGAAATATGTTTTTACAATTGTCAAGATTCGTAGATACTTAAAAAGTAATGTTCCATAGTATCTATAAAGTATATAGTACAATAATATTGTAAGATATTTCAACATCACCAAAATTTCAGGGACATTCTAAATTCCCATACACTAGCAGGATTCCTGCATTGCTCTGAGATAAAAAGATACAAGGTCAGCCCAGAGACATGTTGCCCTCCGTCAACATATCTATTGTATTAGTTATTCAGAAACGTGTTCAGGGGTCTCATAGACAAATGTCCAATGTACAGCCAGGTGAAGCCTAAAACCTGTTTCCATGTCATTCAATGTGGCTTCTAATCACCTTTGTAAATTAATTCCTGTGTCTCACGGTAAACCAGCCTTGCCTAACTGTGTTATCATTGTTTAATGAGCAATGTTCACTCTACTGCTTCCATTTGCTTTCTTGTCTCTGACCAGAACAGGAAGAACACCCTTTGTAGATCAGAAGTTTCCAGTGCTACACAGTTTTGTGATGCTTATTCTGGTGCTATGCTGCCTCCATATTGTGCATTTTAGGCATGTCTGTGTTTAGAAATTGTATCAAAATTCAGTGTGTTGTTCTGTCAGTGCCCTCCAGTGGTATGAAACAGCATTGGTCTTCACCTACAAAAGAACAAAACAGATTAGCACAAAACAATTTATAACTTTTTATATTGAACTTTGCCTACACAGCCCTCCTCTTTAAATACCATCTTCCAGAGTTAGGAAATCATGTCTGTGGAGCCATAATTAACGTATTTATTTTCCCTGTTCCAAAACGCCACAAAAGTTTCCTTCTCAATCTTTAAGTCATCTTGAAAAAAATAAAACTAACCCATTATTTATGCTAAAAGTGTTTCATTCAGACCTTCTCTTAAGTAAAAACAGATGTAGATACTACCATTTCCAAAACACAAGAATGCGATGTATGTACTGTACATGACTCACAGTGGTATTCATTAATGTAATTCTATTCCTAAAAGGACAATTTGACATCTGAGGTCATTATCATCCTTTTTACAGTGTCTATTTAAAAGTTATACTGTTTTCATGTATTCAGTCTGAGAACACATTACATGGTATAGACTATTTTCTTGGTAGATAAGACAGATCATAACTGTCAGCAGGGGGCATTGCTGAGTGTAAAGATACAGTAATGCTAAAAGACATATGACAGATCCAGACGGACCCAGACACAAGTCCATGAAGTTCAAAGTGGAAATATTATTGAAATATTGTACAACGAGTAACACTGTTCCACTAAATATTTTAAGTGGGATTACATTTATGGCTGTCCAGTGAAAACATCAAAGAACGAACACAAGGCAACTTTTTTCTTAGATTGAGTGTATCTATTTTTGTCTAATATATGCTGCCCTTTCAATTTTAAATCTGCCAAATGTTTTGGCAAAAACATTCTACTGACTCTGGATGTGGAACAGAGGAACTTAAAAAAATCTTTCAGAGTCAGCAGAACTGTATCCTCTACACTTCTAAATTTAGCATAAATCATCTTAAACATTGATTATATATCTCATTTTTTTAATGAGTGTGGTTCCTAAAAAAACACACACACACACAAAACCCTTCCATACGTAGTTCTGAGGTTTAGGTTTCTGCTATCTGTGCCAGAAAAAGATTATCTGGTTAGACATTCAATTGACCAACCCAATGATTAAAAGATTTATTCAAAATTCCCAAAAGAGGCTTTATATTTAGTGTATCCCAGTAAAAAAAGAATATTTCTTCTGGCCAATATGTTTTCTTTCCAGAATCCTTAAGACACTAAACTTTAAATCTTTGTGTAAGCAGAAGCATGATCATCAGTTGCCCTACAGTATAATTTAGTAGAAAAATGACTTGAAATTATTTTTCTGACCTCTCAAGGTTCTGTAAACCTTCTGAAGCTTTGTGAAAATATCCACTTGACCCAACAATATTAAAGCTCTAAATTAACAAAAATCACAATTTATTAAAACATTAAAAATGTATATCAAGCATTTCATACATACTTTTTAATTAATTAATGCTGAAAGATCTTCATGTACAGTACACGTGTATTTTCTTATTCAACTCTTAGTTAGAGTATGATTAAATTTGGAGGCTGCCATATACAGGACATTTGTTTTTTTCAATTTTATGTATGCATTAATTACTGTTGTTCTAATAGTTTGGAATTAATTCTTGGAGAGTGTTTTGAACAAATTATACACTTTCACATGTTGAATGTTTCTCAAATGAGAGCATTCAATTAAAAACAAAGAATGTACTTAATTAGCAAGAGCAATGCAATTATTTTCCACCGATTCTCTTTTATCCCATTGCCATTAATCAGACAGTAATATGAGATAATTAACACATTCAATTGTATTTTGATTTTTTATTTTATTTTTTTACTTTTTACTTTTTTTTGGCTTACAATTTGCTTTAGAGCCTTCCATCCAAGAAACATAATTTAATAATCACAATGCAATTGTGAACATGTCAAGGCCTTTAAAATATTAATGAGCTATATTAATCATTGCATTGATCAACTGCACTCTAAAGGTAAGCAAGAGAAGGCAGTACATTCAATTCTCATTAACTGTTAACTGTGTAACTGAGCTTTCCAGCAGAAGTAATCAGCACAACCCAACCCAATTAACACCCATTATGAAACTGTCTCTTGTAATGCTTATAATGTTCACACAGATACATTTGCTACACATTTGAGGGAAAAAAATAAATATACAGAGGTTTAAGTGAAATAGCCTGTGTATAGATCGTAGTCCATAGATTTAGGAGAAAAATCAAAGATTTCATCTGGTACTACTTTTAATGTTAGAAATATGTTGTGATAAGTATATCTTTAACCCCCAGCTCTACAGTATTAGTATAGCCCATTGTGAATTTTAAGTACTCTGTTCAAAATTTGAATAAAGCAGTTACAACACAGTCTTAATAATGAGTACTTGAAAACATATCTCTAAAAAAAACACAGTTTTCACTTCAAGCTTTGACCATGGGCTGGTTTTAACCGACTTAATGTTATTATTTCTTCCTGCAAAGGTGCGTTTTGGCTACACCTGGTTTCTATCAAACGAACATAACATTGTAGAATGTATGACGAGTAACTTTTACCAGGCAAGGCTAAGAGAAAATCCTCAATCATGCCTTAATGCACTTTGGCTCTGACACAAAGCTTTAACAGCTGTTGGTCACTATAGTTGGGGCTCCTAAAGTACTTATTCAGCTCATTTGAAGTGTATTTACTGTATACCCTTATTTACTATTAATTTATTAAAACCAAGAGTACTATAGAGGACAAAGTTGTTCTTTATCTGCTGGATAATTAAAGTGTATTTAAGCTATATTTTAAGCTATATCTCTTACAAGTTTGTCATCCCATTGCCTGAAAGATGGAAAGGTGGAGAAATAAAGTGTCAAGCAGTGTGCTGATTAGAGGAGACAGTCAGGCACCTGTTGAGAGACAAGTGTATACTCTCTGTACATTTTCAATTAAGTGTGCACAGAACTTTCTGATGGGAAGTTCTGCTATAAAGGGACAGTACCATTTACTCTTGGTGTTGTGGATTAAGATCAAAGGGAGATAGCTGTCAAAATGCTGAAACCTGCATTACAGGAATTTCAAAACAGTTTCAATAGAACCAAAACACCAGCAACCACAAAATTGTGTTTATTCATGTTGAGTTCATTAATGAATCTTTGTGTAGAATCAGCTGGTTCTGTGGGTAGAAATGTACAGGAAAGGGGATCTGCATCACTGAAATTGATGCAACATCAAAATGTACTGATTCCAGTTGAGATAATTTCTTACAAGTGTGCAAAAAGTATAAAACAAATTTCAGGAAATGCATAATAGTCTCATTCAAAAAGTTAAAACTGAGCAGTCTTGTGGCACTTGAAAGCTTTGATTTAAAATACCTCAGACAGATGTGGAACAGAATTCTGGAGCCCTTATGCATTGTGATTAAAAAATGAAGCACTTTGCAAGTGCACTTTATAAAACAGGCTACAGGCTATATGAATACTTTCCATTTTCATCATAGTACGGGGCTGTCTGTTCAAAGACACCTAATAGCTCCTAGGCCAAATTGTGGACTGGACTGACTGATAGCAATCAGTAGACTGTAAAGTTACTACTCTACGAGCAACCATTTTCACTACCATGGAGACAGTTCTTAAGATGAGCTTTTACTTACAGTATAAGCTCTAATTTGGCAGAAATATCCCTACAGTTTTTGTTGTTCTTCTCATGAATTGTTATATTCCATAATTTTAATTTAACAAGCAAAGACCAGAAAGAGCTCTGACCCTGACCTGTATTGTAGGTAAGGTGGGGGTGGGTATTTCCATTCATCTCTGGACCAGCGTTAGAGACTGCAGCAGGTCAAGGGCAACAGAACTGTAGGCTATCTGATCTTCCTAGGGACACTAACATGGAGGAGGCAAAGGGGGGAGAAATCTATAAGCCCAGACAAAATAGTTTAGAGAGAGCTTCAGAGAAGGTGGAGGTAGGCATTGTTGGTCATGCGGGTCTTGGGCTCTGAGAACCATCATCAAAGGGCAGATCAGGACAAGGTAAACTGAACTATCCTTAACTATTAACTTATGCCTCTGTGGATTCAAAGTTGATTAATTCATCTACAGATCCAGCCATTCAAAATGGGGGATACTGCGGGATACTGCAATAGTTTGCAGTTCAGGGACTGCAGGGTACCGGAACTTTTTTAAAATACTCAATTGTGGGGCTGCACTACTTTGTAAAACCGAGCAGTGAAAATTTAACGTGGCGTGTGAAATATTTGGGCTGTTGCCAGAGAACGCCTGGTTTCGAATTCCCATCAATGCTGAGGGACAGTCTTTTTCCAATTATAGTTTTTTAAACTGTTTAAAAGTTTTTTTAACTGCATATTATGGCGTGTTAAATATTGAACTCATTCATAAGTTGATATAATTTATAAGAACAAGATTGCTCAGTTGGATATATAAAAAAGAGTTTATTAATATACTGTAGGTTGTGAACATGATGTGCCTCTTTCACGTTTTCATCCACATAGAGAAAATCCAAAGGTAAATTTTGGTAGCCGAAAATAAAAACAGTAGTATAACATAATACATACCTAATGTATACACAGTAGATGGTAGTCGTAGCTAAATATAAAAAAAGAACAGTATTCCACCTTCTTCATAAATATTTTATGCATCAAAGTCTTTAACTTGGTGACTTACAGTGGGTTATTGTTTTAACGTGCTTGTTCTAATGTTATAAAGTTTATATACTATACTTCATAAAAAGTTATAATTTTGTATCCTGTTCTAAGAACACTGTACATAATAAGGCCACCTCTTACTGTTATTGTAAAAAAAGTTGTTCTGATTTACCATGTGATAGTATAACTAAGCTGCTAAAATAATTGGATATTTTGAAAACATTTTGATATTTGTTTTTTTTTTTAAACTTTTATTGTCTTTATAGCTGTAATAGGCAATGGAATGCTCATGGACTGTAATGTAGCGTGCTACAGTACAGAATATATTATTAATAATTATGAATGCCAATGAACGAGCTGTAAACTGAAGAGTTATAGAGAAGACATGTTGAGTTTTGTCTTTTCAGCTTGGAGTTAACCTTTAGAGTGATCCTTTTGGCAATATTTTTTACATAGCTGGATGTATAGTATAGAAATTGTTTATTATTATACTGTAGCTTGTTCCAAACGCGACCTGGCTCTTTCAGGTTTACATCCACATTAAGAAAATCTATATTTTCTCTTAGTAAAATTTCAGCAACAAGAAATTAAGAAAAATGTTTCATAATACTGTGCTGTAGTGGCTTTGAAACCATATGGTATCATACTCTATATACAGTACAGTATATTTATACAGTACACAATATGAACAAATTGCCTTTCATTGCCGTGTGCGCTACTGTTTCAGTACTGAGGCTTATCATCCAAGCTTTGGAATTATAAAAAATAAACCTTTGAGTTTTCATAAGAACAAAACATACCCTTTCAGAAGTTATGTAATGCACAAAGATTGACAAACAGCAAATGTTGCTTAAATAATTTAAAATCTCTCTGACTGTACTGTAGCTTTCATGTAATTGAGCAAAAAGTCACCTTGCTCTCAAAACCGGCTCTGTAGAGTTTGTGTTAACACACTGCACCCTTTTGAATGGACTTTATATCACCTTTGTCTGCCTGGGGCATGGGGGTTGTATCATGTCTTCAGTTTAACATCGGATACATCCACAGTAAATAGAGAGACTAAAACTTGTATCAATAAAACATCTGCCTTGCGACATTTCTCAAACTGCTCAAAGTCTGGCACAGAATAAAATACTCTAAACTGAAAGCCACGATGGATACCACAATTACCCATAATACAAACTGTAGTACTGTTATTCCTGCAATACAAAGGACCACTACAAACTAAAACACCCCCAAGTGCAGCACATGTGAACAAAGGAAAAAATATTGGCTCCACACAACAAATCAAAGATCCTGAACAAGCCCCCAAATATACTACATCTCCACTACAGCTACGTCAAAGTGAAAGAGGAAAGCTGTTTTTTTAAACATTTTTTAAAGAAAATAAAAAATAAGAAACAATGACATGTCCTTGCCTAACTTAGACATTGCATCACTTAAAAATCTATAAAAAACGTTGTTAGTAATAAACATGCACCAAAAGCGGGTGATTTTTCTTCCTTGTGATCAGCTTAAAATCTTTGTGAACACTGTAATTTAAATTAATTTTGCCAATGCAACATGAAATGTATAAACAAAATATCACATTCTTCTCTTAAAATGGAATTTTAAACCAGGAATTACTTGGCTAAAGCAAAATCATTGACTATTGGGAGTGTGTATTGATGGAGAGTAAAATTACTTCCTTTCCCCCTACTTCAAGGTGATAATGCCCTAGTTGGCTGGCACGAAACAATCCCTCCATTATTTTTGGAGGTTCATTCACTCATGTTAATACTAAAAGACCTGCTGATCTGCTTCACACCACAGGGAGAGGGGAGAATGTGATTTTTTGTGTACTTTACACGTGTTGCATTTACAAAATTAAAGTGTTTTAAACATTTAAATAGTAAACAACAAACTTACAGTTTACACAAACATTCTAAGCTGATTACCCATTTTTCGTGCATAAAAAGTGTTTTTTAACTATCTAAACCTGTTTTTTATGGCTTCTAAAGTAATTCTAAAGTAATACAATAAGTTAATAAGTCTAACAATAAGTCTAAGTTAGGCAGGGACATGTTATTGTTTCTTTTTTTTCTGTAAAAATTAAAGGAATCAGTTGTCCATCATGCCATACCATATTATTGTCACGAACTGCACGCATGCATGCAAGCGCTCCTGCATTTCCAAAGAGTTCTAGTCTCTCTAAACGCCCACGCACCAATTAACACCACATCACTATTTAAACCCTCACACCTCTCCTTTACCTCGCTCACTATTGAGGTCTTCTCCCTGAGTTCAGTACTAGTTACTTGTCCCAGCAGTTTGTTCCCCACCCCAATACAACTCTTCTGGCTTTTGACTCCTAGGTCTCATTCTAGACCACAACTTCACCTCTCATTTTTGTACTTTGCCTCCTCGGAACCCTCCTGGCTTTTGACTCCTAGCTCTCGTCCAAGACCACAACTTCGTCTCTCAATTTGTCACCGTACCACTTGGGATTACTAGATACCTCCCCGATCTGACTCTGCCAGTATAGCCACGCACAGGGTCCTACCTCCCGTTGCTTCCTGGAATGTGATGATTATGTTATATTTTTTAAGTTTTTGAGAGACTTCTGAACGCTTTGACAGATGCATAAAAAATGTTGCATAATGTATTCTTGTGTTATGAACTTGCTTACACTAGGGATCTGCTTTATTGAACTAAGGTTTCTAAAAACACAACTAGTTACTACATATTGTTTAAATAAAAGCTGTAGAAATTTTTTGACAATCACTATCTTTAAAATGCCTGTGTGGTTTGAAGGGTCTGTCACTTTTCACAAAGTGATTGATTGACGTCTAAAACATTGTGTCTCAAGAATAGGCAAGAAAGCAAAGGTTATGAAAACAGGAGAAAAAAATGACTGAAAAAGATACAAGAAGTTTTAAATTATTATTTATCAGTAATAGATAAATACTGTTTATAATGATTAGATATACTATTATACTTTCAGTGGTCTTTTTAATACCACTTTGTTATTCTGGATTATAATTATAATATATTCAATTTTGTCTTAAAGCTTGTTGTAAAGGGTTGTGTTAAATTGCCCCACTGAATAATGTACTTTGAATTTAATTGAATTAAACCAGTTGAACTGTTTTTTACTCCCAGTGTTGAGAGTACTCATGTCTGCTCATTCACATTTTTACTTAATCATTAATATAATTTAACATTGAATACATTGGGATATATAAAAAACAATAAATAATTGCTCTCCTGGAGGCTTATCCACCAAACCCATTGTACCAGGGGGCCACTTCGAAAAATAGTTGAAACAAACAACTTAAATATTTTTTAAAGTAATCATGAGTGAATGAGTCAAAGAAAAAGTAAAACATGTTTACAAAGAAAGTGGACTCGAGAAATACTACCAACTACATAAATATATTATATTTAGATCCTTAAATTAATATCATTACTAATTTCTTTAGTTCCATATTATATTCCCTATACACATGACATAATGACAGCAAGTATTAATAGAAAAGGTTAAAACATTATAGCTTTTTACAAAATATATAAACTTAATATAGTCAGAAGGAGCACGTCACACCTTTTACAAAATAACCACAGTGGGTGACTGAGTTAAAGACTTTGATGCATAAAATGTTAATGAAGAAAGTAGAATACTGTTGTGTACTTTTTATTAAAGCTACCACTACCAGCCACATACAGTATATATAATATATTATATTCCTAAATTAATATAGTTTATGATGATATGACGTTCAGAGATATTATGCTTCAGTTATTTTTATGCTCAGCTACCAAAGTTTACCTTTAGTTCTAAAATTCCATATTAATATTCCATATTAAGCGGATTTCAACATGCACAGTAGAGAGATTAAATGAAGCAATCATTTCATTAACAACTAATCCACTACAAGTGTCACCTTTCGATCATCTTTGGCCAGCGAATCATGTACCGTGACAGCCTGTAGCTCAAAACCTGCGGTACGGGGTTTTACTATGCATTTTGAATGGCTACATCTGTATTTTAAAATAATCAAAAGAAACACTGCAATGGAACATTTTAAGCTACTTCCCTTTCACGTTAGGCAATATTATCAAATGTTCTTCTATAACCAGTTTTCTCATTAAATATATACAGTACATGTTATTTAAACTGCTAGTAATTAACTGTACTTATTATATTTCAATGTGTCCTAAAGCAAAAGAAGAGTGACACCGTATATTGTACCATGTATGTTTCCTTATTAATTTGCTAGGACATACTATACTCTCATTTGAGACTACAAATCTGAGAATTAACCACATTACTGTACCTCCTGTGCATTAGGAATTCAATCATTGCACTGGATCCATTAATTAAAAAAACATTACTTTAAAATTCTTCTCAAAACTATATATTAACCTACCAAAAAAAATCTCTAAATATCTTACTGTAAATCTTATAAATATCATATCTTAAATGGCTAGTTGCACTTACAGCTGTAGTAGATTGTGGCACTGATCCCATTAGATATCCATGGAGATATCAGACCACTCATTGCAATCCAAGCAAAACTGCATGAGATATTGCTATCACTTAATGTGACATAACTATACTCTGTGTCGGTGCTCATATTATTTTAACTAAGGGATACTATACAGAGGGAAAGGCCATGTTAACTATTACTTTCTGATCTTTGTACTGTAGTGCATACCACATGCTGGGTCATTCTCTCTACTTCAGCTAGTGATGTACTGTACAGTACAATGAAGTGATCGAACACTTCTATGGAACATACAGTACTATCCTCTGAAACTTTAGTAAAGCTGTGTAAATCCGATTTATATTGTGGAATTTCAAAATCCTTCTGAAAAAAACTTCTGAATCTTCATCTAACATCACATTTGTAAGAATGATGACAATGAAGTTTAAGTACTGTACCTGTGACTGAGGGATAAATAACATAATTGTGTGTAGTTACTGATGCTACAGTGCTGTTCAAAGTCTTAGACACAATCAGGAGCTGCATAGTTACGTTAAAATAAGCAATTTGACTGTTGCTAATACAGCTTTTAGAGTTTTTGAGAGAAGAAACCACGTTTGTCATTTAGCAGATTTTAATTCACATTCATAAGAATCTTAAAAAATCTGAACACAGGTCAACGTAAAATAGAAATGAGCAACCAATATGAGGTGGTATAGCAACTCATCCATACTGTATGACATACTGTACTGCATGACAACTATTAACATATTTCTTTTCCTCTCTGTGCATCTATAAAGTGTAAAGGACACTTTTTGTACTAAATAATATGGATTAATCAGGATTAACTGTGAGTTTTAAACAAAATAGATACAATTCCAAAAGTAGATTAGAATATAGAATTGTATCTCTGTGTAAGGAAGGATGAACATTGAGTGAATGAAAACAATGCAAAATATAAAAACTGTATTGTATACTTGTATACGGTGTCTACAAAGATGGTCTTTTTAAAAAAACCCTTTATGAAAGCCACATTTGGATTTAATGAAGCTTAATTAATTGCAAATTGTTGTAAGGTGTTTTCATAGTGGCAGGCACAGCAACACCGTAGTTAGGATTACTGCCTTGCAGCTCTGGGGCCCTGGGTTCAGTTCCTGGGGTGCTACTTGCTTTGACCTTGTATGTTCTTACTGTGTTTGCATGGGTTTCTGCTAGGAGCTCTGGTTTTCTCCCACAGTCCAAAAACACACTGGTAGGTTAACTGGTTACTGAGAAAATTGGCTCTAGGTGTGAGTGCCTTGTGATGGACTTGTGTCCCATTCCAGGGTTTGTCCTGCCTTGTGCCCGTTGCTTGTTGGAATAGGCTCTGGCTCTATGTGAACCTGTATTGGATAAAGTGTTTAGAAAAGATGGTTATGGATGGAGGCTTCCATGGACAGTTATAATGTACACCAAAAGATACAACTTTGGTTTAAAGTGACAACCATTTGTGTGCATGATGGTTTACATACTGTACATACAAGGACACAAACTGTAGCTGCTCCATGGCTACCGAAAATATCCATAGGAATCAGTTCTACTGTACTGTATATTACATGTATATTCCTTTTAACATATTTGAGATCATTAGAGATCACCTAACAACTGTGAAACCTGTTCAAAACTTGTTATTTGCAAGATGGAGCTGTCTGCATAATTTGTATGAAGTGCAGTACATGATGATTACTTATTCATCCTTCATTTTCTTGAGCTGAAACCACAGTGTTTTTTGAAAATTTATTACATATACACTGTGCCTTTTTTATAGATTTTACATCAGCTTTTATTGTGTGTTAAAGTATATATTGTCAGCTCAGAATTTTACTTGCATTTAAGCTCTCCATTATTTCTCCATGATTTTGATTCAATATTTAGATTTGCTACAGTACGTTTATGTACAGTAGAGGTATGTTAATAAAAATTACTGACTGTAGACATTTGATTTAATCATTTCACATTTAAGGTTATTTTAACCAGAACTGATAATCAGAAGAAGGGTAGGAAAAGTATTTTTGATTTTTCCAAGATAGATTTATTATTAGTACACATTAACCCTGCTTAAAAGTGTGGTTTTGCATTTAATGTTAACATTCAATTATTTGGTGCCTGACAGTCTCCTTCACCATAAATTTTGTGGATTTTCAGATACAGAAGCCTACAACCACCTGACTAAAGTACTATCAAATATATAATTTTGCGGTCTGTGGATTGATGGATGGTGCTATCTGATATCTTCTGGAGCACAATGTTCCTTTTAAGAGTGTAGGTCAATAAATGTTTATTTTTTGTAATTTAAGGTAGGATATTGAGTTATATGAGGACTTTGAACACACACATAGGACATACTGTACAATGTTGGACATACAAAATAATACTGACAAATGAATTTCACAGAATGTTGTTTGACATTTACAAATCATTCTGAACCTTAACACAAAAAAACAGAAGCCTTATTTGTGTTGAACAAGGCGACAGGATATTAAAGGGGTTATTTTAAAGTGAGGAAAGGATATCATAAAGCAGTGATTGCATGCAATTCCAGCGTGTACTGTAAGTTGTAGTGTAAAAAGAACAGCATGAGAAGGCAATCTCTACTGGTTTGTCCATCTTCAGTTTATTTATGTATTCTTTTTATTCAGTTAAATATTGCATAACCCTACAAAGGGAAACATTTACTAAACACTGGTAATGTGGTGGGCACCTAGCAGCTCTGGGGTCCTACAGTAGGTTCAATTCCAAACTTGGGGCACTACAGTATTTGTGTGGAATTAACATGTTCTCCCTGTGTTCACATGGTTTTCCTTCAGGTGCTCTGTTTTTTCCAAAGTCCTAAAACATTTAATTGAATTGTTAAGTTATTGGCTTCTATGAAAAATGGCTTTAGGATTTTTTGTGTCTGCCCTGCAATGGACTGGCATCCTGTCCGATGGTACCCTGCCTTGCGCCCATTGCTTTACTGGGATAGGCTCAGGCTCCCCCATGAGTTGGAAGAAACGGAAAATGGATAGATAGTAATTTGGTAACATGGTAAACAAGTCATTACTAAGGAGTTACATGTGCCAAAGATCATAATAATTGAACCATGAATGAGTTTTTTGGAACATGATTCGTATTAATATTCCATAATATTTAATGGTGTATTTGATACCCACTAACAGTCATTTGAAAATCTTTGTCCTTTGAAATATTATTATAGCTGCTAGTCAAAATGACAGGAGAAATAAAAGGCACACAGCAAAAACATGGACATGCAGTGCACTGATTATCAGCATTCAGGACAAAATGTAATTCTGCAGTTGCTGAATTTTTAACTACTCATTTCTGTTTACTTAAGGGGTTGTTAGAGACTATGGAATCACCTTTTGTCATTGTTATTTTAATCCCACAGTATGTAACATAATGGCCAAGTAGGCAGATTGTCTTTGGGACTATGGTAGAGAAGGCATACGAGACCACACTAGAGGCAAAAAATATTATTTGTTTCTCTGGTGTGTCATTGAAAGTATCAGCAAAGTAACAGTTTTATTAAAAAATCAGGTTGCTATAATCTTCCGAGTTACTACACACACAGAGCCGCATCATATTTTACAAATGTAGTCAACACTGGAGGTGGGTTGCACAGTTAGGGATGTTCTTTAACATTTTTGTAGAGCAGTGTATGCATATTTATTTTAAATGTGTTAAATGGAATATAAGAACGCAGATGATATTTATTATTATTCTTTCAAAGTTCGTGAAAGTGTGCAAAATATTTTGCTTGACTGCAAAATATACATTGCAGTACAGTATGCTGCTCACACTGGGTTACATGAGGTCACATTGTAATTCTGCTAGTAAGGAGGAGATACTCTATATAATCTCTTAAGTTAATGTATTGGCTCCTTTTATTGTGGCTCACTTCTTGGGTCTGTTTAAAAAAAGTTTATTCAGCAAGTATTGAAAAGGCAGACAGCTAGACTCCTAAAGGATATGATTTTGGTTAGTCTGTACTTTCTTCAATACCTTTAGTGTAACATCATCAGTAAAATAGTAGCAAAAACAGCAGTAATGGAACTATTGATGCCCTGGCACAGTTGTCTTAATGGAAAATTTTCATTCTTAAGTGGTTACAGTGGCCTCTGTACTACTCATTTACCAAAAACAAATCTTTTACTCTTCATTTCTATGTGATGTACAAGGAAATTACCTTCCTTAAATATATTTAGAATTTCTAATCAACCAAGATCTTGACCTTTATCCATAAACCAGAGGCTCATTGGAGTCTATTGTGGTGATGTCGGACATAAAGATTTTTAGATTGACTTAAAATCATTTTTTAATTCTTTATGTCAAAGAAATGTAGCAAAACAACCAAAGCAGCAGAAAGAGATTTTCTGTAAGTAACAATTCCATTATACAGTACCAGGAAAAAGTATTGTTTACATATGGCAATAAAGTTCAAGTTCAAGTTCAGTAGATGTACAGTATTAATTCAGTGAAGCCAGTGCCCAAACCTCAACACATGATCTGTTTTGTTTTTTATTTTATATTAATTATAATTGAAGAATATTTTCAATGATAATTGAAGCATTTAACCTACTGTTATCAACTCCAAGCTTCCTTCAAATCTAACAATATAATGTTTTCTTTTTTACTGTTTGGGCATAGGAACAGGGATTCATAGCCACATTCTTGTGGAGAGGGATGCCATTAGGTAATACATTTAATGGAAAAAAAAGACATGCCGCAACCAAACCCAAAATATTTAGACGTGGAATACTCTTGTTGACGAGGGGCCTGATCAATTTCTTAAAGACATAACACGACAGGACACCAGGCCACATGTCTAACCCCACTAAATGTTTCATGAAATGAGCATCTGCCTAGGGAATAACTACTAGGTGTTTTACTAGGGGATATAGGAGTAAGGAACTACTTTTTTGTACATACAGTACAGTTCTGATCACAAAAGCATAGAAACATTCAAAGACACAAATAGAATTTTGCAGACATTTTCTTTTTTCCTCTCTTTTTTTCTCTTTTTCTCTAATCTGGCAGGTGTCCACCACCCGAAAAGCAAACTGAGCCAGAATTTTCTGTACTAACCCTGACAGTCTGGCAGTCAGTCTTCTTTTGCTGGCATTTGAGCTAGCTTTTAGCTGAAAAGTGTATTTTAAACGCAAATGGGGTGAACTGAAACATGACATTGAGCCAGGAATAAAAAGAAAGAGATCTTTACAGATAAAACCAAGCAAAACATGCTGGTACTCTTTTATTTTAAAAGTTATTAGAATTTTACTTGAACTCAGTCAAACTGTGCATTAACATTTAAACTTTTAGAATACATTGATTAATTACTGTTAAGATGTCTATTCTTACAGAATTAAGTAGTTTCCTGTTCTCAACTAGTTTTTTAATTGTATATTGTTCCTTGATAACTGTAAATAAATGCCATGATTAATTTACACGAACATGTGTATATGTACATGAAGATTTTAAAACAAACAAAATTGGTCTAATTATATGAAAATGTTCCAACTAGAGTGTCTAGTATTAAATGAACAGTAGTGGCAGTAGAGTAGATTGCCAATAGACCATATAAACCTCAGGTAATTCAGTTATCTTGCTGAAAGAACAATTCAAAGCCATGCGATAGCCTGTCAACAAGTGACACCATCTGTATCAAACTGTATTTTAAATGCCTTAGCGTGAGAAAAGGTACCTCTTATTCTTCTTATACATTAAGTATTAAGGTACTGACTTAATACTTAATGCAGTAATACTGCATTTAAATACCTTAAAATAGTAGATGGTCTGCACAATATCATTTTGTTTGCTGTTTTCCCAGATTACACCATAAGATTTATAGTTTAAAAGCATCAAACAGAGGGTGCCAAGTATCACAGCAGTCAATCCTACAGTTCAGGCTGAAATCTGTGGTCTTTAGATATCTGTGACTAGGATTTCACAAACAGTAGAGCATTACTGGGGTATAACAGCCATTACCTGGGCAGGATTGTCTTCTTGTTTGGCACAATGGTGATTCCTGTGGCTCATCTGGCAACACCAGACCTATGGTGATATCAGTGAGAGATTTGCCTCTTTTTAAGTGACTGATAACCTTCCTGTATCTGTGGCATTTGCAGTGTATAAGGATTGATGTCTCTTACAGGCTTGTAGGTCAGAGCAGCAAGTTTGTAAAGCTTGTGTACTACAGTACATGAGTTATAGATTAAATGTAAGTTGAGTATTAAACAATTATCAGTTCCAAACAGGGAATGTCTCAATATAAAATCCGTGATATGGACTCAATAACTCACTGTGGAAAAGGTGCTAGTTATTCATATACTGTAATAAAAGTTTACTCTGGTAAATCAAAAGGGGTATTTTAAGCATGATTTTGGAACACTATTTTCTGATGCGCTGATGTACTGACTTGAGGTTTTACAGACTCATAATTATTGGAAGCACATCGATTAATTCTGGTTTTGATATAAATAAGAAGAACTGGAATAACTTCTCCATCAACTTAAGTTCAAAATATTTTCATGCAAAGTGCATGAATCTCGTCTGTTTAACAATGTAATACAACAAAGTTGACAGCACATTTGAAAATGATTACTTCTTGTGCAGAAATGGCACTTTTTAAATCTAGAAGGGGATCAAAAGCAAAGTGGGGCTGCATATGTTTATATTTAACATCTATTGTCCACATAGTTCAAAGTTATTTTCCATTTCTTCCTGTATGAGCTATCCAGCTGTTTCTTATCAGTCTTTTTTTCTCTCTCCTGTGACAGGGCAAGAGTTTCACTTACTATTGGAAAGCTACATTCGCATTTATTTTGCTGGGGAAATTGTGCAGTTTAAATAGATATGATATGGAAAAATACTGCTTAACTCCTTAAAATGGCCTTTTGACCTTGTCAGCAGTCAGAAATCGCCCTAGTTAATGTACAATTAAAAGAGGTACAGTATCAGTAGCTGATGATTTAGGTTTGTGAATTCAAAAATGATCAATTTTTTATGTTAGATATCTATAAGTTCAAAGTGTTTACATTTAAACAACTGTCACAAAAGCAGATTTATGTTGCTCTAAAGAACTCATTATGTTCACTGTTTGAGAACATATTTGTCAACTGTATCTACCCTAAGAGAGATTTGTTTGCCTAAGAGAGCATATTTTAAGATGAATGTTTGTTTTAATTTGCTTAAATGCATTATAATTTTTCATCATTATGGCTGTCTTGTACTTATTTCAATTAAAAAAAAACATTCCTTGTAAACCTATTACTTGTGTAGAAACTGATATGAAGTATTCAATTAAAGAATATAATAACATACTTATTCCAGACATCTTGAATATTGTTGCAAAATTCTCTTGAGGCTTGCAGACAGAAAATCATATTCATTTGAACTGTCTGTACTACAAAGTATCTCTTTAACTTCCTCTCATTTATCTTATGATTCAGTTTCAACATTTGTTAATTATAACATACCTAGTAAATATCACAGATCTAAATTTATGGCTTGAAGAATCCATTTATTACCAAATCGGCAGTATATATGCTGATATCTTCTTCAGGGGGCAATACGGTAGTGTTTTAATGTTATGTTTGTTTTATCTTCCTCACCATTAGAATTCACAAGAAAACTGGACTTATGGTGTATGTAAGTCCAGCAAGGGTACTGTTACTGGATCCTGTTACATGAAAAGCCATGCTGAGCTCTACATTCTTACTGAGTGTGTGTTTTCCACACTATTTTCAGGACCTTCATGGTTTTTATGAGGTGAGCATAGCCAGGATTCTTAGCTTCATTTTAACAGCTATTGTATTATACTGTGCAGACTGGGTACTTTCTTCTTCACGCACTAATAATAACAGTTTGTTGTTTAAAAAATGTCTAAGTCTATTTGATGATATTAAGATCAAAATTGTTCAAACATATTTTTAAAAATCTAATTTGTTAAACATGTTCAACATGTTTCTGATTATATTTGGAATGCATTCAGATTAATCAGAAAGCTAAATAAAACTCAGTTTTGGCCCTTCATTTTTGCAATTAAACAGCAGGGGGAGTCACTTTGAGAATATTGAGCACATGAATGCTGTCTATTACATAATTTATGAAAATGAACTGCTTGTATTTAGGAATAGTTATATACAAACATTCCACCACATTCCCAATATATCTTATTTCCTTCATTTTAAATCACCTGTTGAATAACAACAAAGCCCCTTTAACTGCTGTACTGTATATTGTACAAACTGTATTTCTGTTATTTTCTCTTACTCTTTGAGTCTCTGTTAAAAACGTACACAGCACAATCTGCAGAAAGTTTGTAACAGCACATTTTTGATGTACTAAAGTCAAAGAATGACAGGATTAATCAAATGCAGAACATTTATTTATCCCAAACCCTTGTTCTGAAGTGAAAACTACTGTAGTTATATTTTAGAAGAATGTGCAATGGTGCCATAGAAACACATTAAGATATAAAATGTAAATACTGTAACAGCCCAAAAGTGAGATGAAACCAAGTTAACAATTATAAGGTGAAAATGAAATATATTCTATAAGTATTTAACAAAATTATGGCTTAAGGTAGCTCAAAGCTCAAACCAAATACAGTATGAATGTACATCTTCTCTGTTTCTTGAGCACTCTATTTCAGGAGTTTCCAAAGAGTCCCCACCCTTTAACAGTTCTTGCTTACTGTCATTTTCTTTTTGCTATAAAGATTGTCATGACTTTGAAAGTTCTATATAAATTTTTGCACAATCCATAAGATTCCAATCTTGCTTTTATCAAATTCAGTTTCTCTCCCAGGTTAAGTTATTCATTTTTGAAAGCCGCAGTACAGCTAGGGTTAAAACTGGTCGACATAAAGACTGTTTCATGCCTTCAACCACTAAATCTCAGCAGCTGATAAAATCCTCCTGAACAGCTCAAAAGCAAGAAGAGACACATCCCATTTGTCCTACATACAGCTTTCTATCTGCTTGTATACCGTGCAATGGGGAGATAAGCGTTTTGATTTTGGATTTGGAGCAAGTGAATGCTGATGCTTCACATACCCAGGATGATAAGGCAATGCGATATTGCCTTGGCATTCCTGGATCAGCTCCTAAAGGCAGATTCAAATTCTTTTTGATATCTCATGTTCTCTCTACCGGTGAATGTTAAGGCTTGCTCTCTGATGGGTTAAAAATATAGGCAGAAATTTCAAATGGGTAAATTTCCGAAAGTGCTACAGTATGTGCTTTAAGGGTATTTCATTTCACTTTCCACAAAACAAATATCTGCAATAAGCATAGAGCAAAAATTGGCGTGTTAATTCTTTCATCAATAAACCATGTCATTGTGCATGACATGCTCTCTGTAGCTAGAAAGAAAGCAGAATAATGTCTTTTATACACACAGTAATATAATGGTATCATTTAAGTTAACACAATTTTGAAACCGCTTGATGAATAGTACTCTGTAACATGCTAACAGTGGTATATGGGTACTCTCACATGTTTGTACAACTAGGTTCTTAAAAACCTTATTTTTACTAGCATTTAAACACATTATGGATTGTTATTTATTTTTACTTCTAAAACTAAATTGAATAGGTACTGCAAACAATTTTAAGTCAGGTGTGACTACTTGTTAATACTGTACGTACATAACAGAAATACAGTACATCATCTTTTTCATTTTATTTACAGGTACAGTAAGTGACTGAAACATTGAAATCTATGCCAGTTAGTTTCAAACAAAAAGTTAATAGTTAAATGTATTAATAGCTAGTATCATATAATATTAAAAAGTGAAGAAAGTTAATTACCTCCACCTTTTTAAAATAGTGTTCTTACCGGTCTGTTAAAAAAATCTTATACCTCTGAGACTATGATTTATTATGCTCTTTCAAGGTGAAAGGAAATATACCAGGTTATATCCTGGATTCCTTCTTAAAAATCTTTGCTTGCATTTTAAGCCAATGGAAATGAAAACAGAATGCTGGAAGCTGTACTGGGTTAGTGTCTGTATTTCCACTTTTGTGTAGAACTCCCAAGATGTCTAGAGTTTGTTTACATTTCTGCTAAAGTTGCACATGTCACTTTTGCAATACACTCCAGCAGCTCCAGTTTATTTTTCTTTCAGACATATTCCCACATCCTAATGTGGAGCAAAGATGACATTTAGAAACCTGAGAACTTTTGTGGAAGATTAGTTGTGCAGAGACGTGCTTTTAAAAACAAATGTAATGTGTTTATTGTCTGGTAATTTGTCTAAACAATGAAATGTGAAACAGGTGGAATAGTTTTTTCAAGCCTAGTGGGTTTTATTGTCTAGAGCCACCTGTTGTGTTTTCATACAAATTTGGATGTTAAGGTTATATTATTGGCATCTGACAGTATTATTAAACTGCTTTATATAACAATAAAATGTTATATATCAATAACCGAATGTCTACAATTACACAATGCAAAAAATAGAGTAGACTTATAGCTAAAAAATACATAGAAAAATTAACAAAGTTACATGTTAAAATACAATGCAAGGTACGGAATGGGTAATGAAAACAAATAATCAAAAATACAGTATCTTCACATGGTAAAGATTACTTAACTCAGAAAATATACAGTATACTATCACAAATCTCGTGATTTGTGAAAAATCATATCACTAAGTTTATGGTTCCCCCTTTTCTCTTTTCTGCTGATCTCTCTTGTTAAAAGAATGAGGCATGGTAACAATAGCAACAAAATGAATCACCAAAAATCAGCCATCAAGGTCAATAGCACACTACCTCTATACATCATGGCTAATAAAAAAAGATTAAGCCTTTTTTATGGTGAACATTAAAATTTGGCACTCTGTTGGGTTTCGTTATGTAAACTGCAGAAGGTGTTATTAGTAAGCCGTCAGGAAAGTTGCTGATAGGGCTTTCTGGGGGTGGGCTGGATTACCAGATAGCATCATCTTTTCAAAACACATTTCAGCACTTACACCTGAACTGTCTCAGCAATATATCTGTTCAAAATCACCCTGGAAAGTTCTGTAGCACTTTCAAACAAAACATAAAGCAAATGTTGTGATCTATTTTCAAATTCTTGACCATCAGTTCTTTTCAACTGATTTTTAACAATACATTTTATTTAAAGGCAATACAAATATATTTGTTCTATTTTCATTCTTGCATAATGTACACGCCCTTGTACTCCAGAAAACTATGAATTATCAGTTTCTATAAATATTTTAGATATCATCTTTGCAATAGTGTCTGTCATTACTCAGAACCATATATTCGTATCCCCATATGATCTTTTTGTTTTCTGTACCGCATATTAAGTAACTAAAAATTCTCTTTATAATTAAGTTCCTTGTATGTGAATGTAATTCCAAATCAAATTCTTGAGCATCTACATTTATAATTGGAGCTATGCTGACAAATGTATTTTCTGCTCTGTTAAAGTTAGCATACCAAAAGAAAGCAGACCACGCTTCAGATGTCAGTTGTGATAATGCAATGACTGTTTATGCACTTTGATCTCCTCACGCAAGGGAAATATGAAGACTACTACATGCCCAAATATTTCAGATGGTAAATAAAATTTTAAGCATTCTCATCAGGTTTTCTGAAGCATGCCATGTTTAAAAATGCCCTTGTGTTAGTTTACATTCCAGGTCAAAACTGATATTGGTGCTTAGCTTCTTTTATTTCAGTAAGTTCTTTGAACATCCTTACCTTGAAGACAAAAAAGAATTGGTATCTGTTTATTCTCTTCACTTACGCCACAAGGAATACCAACACTGTTGATGTAATCAATTAAGATCCATTGCTGTGAAATAATAACAAATATAACAGCTTATAGTACCTTTAATCCTTAAACTCAGAAGAGAATTAAATCTGAAGCAGCTTACCTCACATATGTTCCATATAATTTATAAACAATATAGCTGGTTCAATAGCATCATCAGTATCAATTGACCAGTCTGGTATTTGTGCAAAGATTTGACTTATTAAAATGTATTCTAGATGTAATTTTGAATTCATTTAGAGAAAAAGTTGCATATTTCTTAGGTATTTTCTATCAGTCCTACTGTACATGTCATAATGCTAAATTTAAATTACATGTTCTTTCTGAATGTGAACTTAGACATAAAACTAAATACTATGCTTGTAATGGGCCACACAGAATGAAGCACACAATGCTGAAGAACTGTCTCAAAGGTATGTAAAAAGTCACTGCAATTCAATTAGTTGATGGCCTTCAAACGCTCTCAGGCAGACATGTTTTTTTTTAAGAAGTTCCTGGCATTTTTCTCTTAAGACCACAGAAAACCTGCATCATGCATCCCACTGACCTTTGACCTATTGCTGATGGGCTTAGTAATGCTGTTTTATTTGTATTGCATGGGGGCATTAATCTTTTGAACTGTAATGTACACAGATGGTACTAAAAAGGGTAGATATATGAAACTGACGAAGTGATCGGTCTACTTTCATTTTCAAAGAGACATGAGAGACATTTCCATGGCTGAAATAGAAATAGGTTTATTCCTTTCTTGATATCATTGTTTTGTTTATTTGTTATTATTTAAGGTATGTAAAAGATCACATCCTACCAAGGATAGGTCATATCTGCATTTAATCCTCTAACAAGTGCTATTACTGTCAAATTCACAAAGAAATAAAATATGTTTAGTTTAAAATGGTGTCTTCATTTTTATTATGAGCAGAATCAATCTCTACTGTAAGCACTTATGATAGGAATGAAGCTGAAACTTAAAACGTTTTGTGGTATTCACTTCATTGACAAGGAGGCATTTTGAATGCTTGTATTGAATAGGACATTTCTTATTTGCAAGGTGTTCATTTTCAGTGGCTTAAAGAAATTGTGCAATTTTTTATTTTTTTCCTGACAACTTTGACAACTCTGATGGTCGATTATGTTTCATAAACAGCTATAATGTAGAAATAAATCAGTTTCAGGAAGACATGATCTTGATCTGAAGCAGACTGTGAAGCCACAAGACTTGAAGAGACGTTTTAAAAAGCTTTTAATGGAACACACATGTCACGAAAAAGTAGGCTTGCATCCTTCAGTCTGTAAAACAGTGTCTTGCTTCCTTCTAAATGGGTGAAAAGGAGAACATGAGTGTGAGCCATGGAGAAGAAATCCCTTTGAAATTTCTATCTACCAGTTAGTTCTGGCTGTCTCTGCAACTCCTATTCTGAGCCTGTGGTGTGTAGCAGAAAGACCTTTTAAACATTACGTGGCTACATTGCTCTGGATTCAGCTTGTGCATGTGACCATACTTCACACATATGGAGCTGGGAGTTAACAAACTGTTTGGTCAAAGGTTTAGTTCACTCATCCACTTTGGTTAGCATGATGTTTGGTGTTCTTTTAGCAGACACCTAAGGGACACTAGGCTCATAATGAAGAGACATTACAGCACTTCTATAGTGTCCACTTTATATACATGATACACATACTGTATAAGGAGACATGTACTGTACTGCTCTCTTCATGCTTTAAAAATGAAATCTGTTTCTGTAAATTCTTAACCAGCTTGCTATAAGAAAAGCTGGTTTACCACCTTGACTGGAGTAAAGAATTTTCTCAAGGACATGATTTCTACTTTTTTACACTGCCCCAGACAGTAAAATCCATGCACTCTCCTTTGTGAATAAAGTTTTTATTGAATCACCAAAGTATTACTTACCTACAGTATGGAAGGTATTACCTTTCACTGCAGATTCTCGTCTTTAAATCTGTTTGCAAACTTTAATCCAATATAGTTTTCCAGCATCTATTTATTATTTCCACATTTTAACCTAAACAGTAAAAATTAGTTAATACCTTGTTCTTGATAATGATCCACAAGGCCTATGAAAACATTGAGTCATTCTTTCATCGGTTCCTTGAGATACATAGAGTACGAAATGTTACTGCTTGCTTTCAAGGCTCTGCATGGGTTGGTATCACTTTATCTTGCTTAACTGATTCAGCTTTACATCCCGAATCCAACACTGTGCTCTGGTATTGCTGACATCCTTTGTATATCCTTACTTTGTGTTATTGTGTTAGTATTAGAACTTGTTCTTTCAGGTGTCTCACTCCCAAACTACGAAACTCTCTTTCCATAGACATCAGTCTATCAGACATAGTATTTCTGCTTTATGTTTAAACTTGAATGAGGACATTTAGTTTGACTGGGCTTACAGTTATATTTGCATTTCAGTCATTTATCATTTTTGAAGGATTGTGTAAAGTGGATTAAGATGTCTTCTGATGTATAGATGTATACAGTATATAGTGCTATAAAATTTAATCAATTGTCCAACAGTAAACAAAATCCCTAACCTTAAAGGTTGAAATATGCCAAGTAAAGCTCTAATATTATATCTTTGTGCACAAATTGCACAATGTCGCTCTTTGACCAATTGGATATCTGTTGCCAAACAGCAGTGGAAATGTTCAATTTTACTGGCAAGGAATCTTAAGGTTAATGATTGGGTTTCGACCACTGAGACTTGAAGTCTGTAGTTCTGAAGTGGTTTAATACTGAAGTGGTTTTAGCATGCAATGTCAGATAGAAACAGCACTGTGGTTGCCAAATTCAAGTTGTAATTGTAGGGCATAATTTCTACATTAGGAAATTTTATTTAAAAGAATACCAGAATAAACATTGTGTCTATAAATGTGTGTACTGTATGTACATCATGTACTTTTGCTAGCATCAGCTAGCAGTGCATTACAGATGGTCAGAAAGTTAAATTTTAAACTAAATGGGTTAATTCAGAATACTACTGTACTTAGCATGAATTGTTAAATCTTATTACTTGCTAAGATGAATGAGTGTTTCATATACTTAGAGGTATCACAGGTAAATAAATAAATTCTACTAATTTTATTATCCTTAATAGGATAGATACCTTGTTTCAGATAGAGGTAAAATGTAATAAGTACTGGCAGCAATATATTATAAAAATGAGTCTTTAACCAAAAAAATAAAGGTCTAACTGAGCTACAGCTCCATCATCACTGAGTCCTGTCTGGAAAAAATACCCCTGTGACAGTATTTAAGAAAACAGATGTAACCAGCAAAACTGACAAAGCCAAGGCATACCACAGACTGTGGCTGACCGTTTGCTCAAAACCCACCCAGCATCACGACAGTACATTTGTGGTTCTTCCATGGCCTGGCAAATCACCAAAAATGAGATTCTTTGGAAATATTAACCTTTTTGGATTTTTTAGATTACTTTGATTGATTTTTTTCAATTATTTCAGTCATGTTTAAACACATTCCAACAGAGCAGAGGTAGTAAAAGACAAGAATGTTTGTTTTACTAAAATAAAGAAGAAATACAGTAATTGTATGCATATCACATTTTAAATAAACAATTGGAAAGAACATTTGTACTTAAAATTAAATGTACTTAATAAATATAAATAATGTACCTTACTTTTGAACCTGGGAAATTAACTGTACTCTATAGAAACTTCCAATTGTATTATTTGTCCTTGTTCACATAATGTGTATTATGCTTTGAAATGATGATAGATTAGTTATCCACATTTTTACACTCTGCTTGTGTGCCCTCATTTTGTACACAGCCCTTTCTTTCCTTTCAATACACAGCATCACAAAAAAGATAATTAAATCAGCAATTTGTATCTTAGAGGGGATACAGAATTTGAAAGCACAGTTAATTGGTTATATATGGAAGCAAAGAGCTGAACGCTACACATCTATCTGGTTCTTCAGCTGTGACAACTGCCAACCCTGTCATATTCATAGACTTATTTGTCTATTTTATTCTAACTCTGAGGTAATTACTGAGGTAATTAGAAGAGCATCCACCTATTGTATTTCTATCCTTTTTTTTGGAACAGCTACACTCTAAAAATTATATTTTAAAATTCAAAGAGAATTTAAGAATTCAATTCTCCTCTAATTCAATAAGAAATGCTAATAAATGTAAAAATATCCAGGAATACTTTATTTACAGAATTAATCTAGAGAAATATTTCTACATAATTTAATATAGACTGGATACTAAAATATTATACAATGGTATATTCTATGGGATTAAGCCATCCTAACCAAAGTGAAAAATAATTGCTCAGAACTGTATATTCCATGGTTCCTGGGTACTGTATAGTGGTGGACTGATCAGGCCTTTCCTTAGTGACTTGTTCTGTGGGAAAGAAGGCTGACCTTATTAGAGATCTTATTGTGGGTTCACAGGCATCTATCAGTTCACTGCAGGCAACATCAGACCTGACCAATGTGTCAAATCAGGCAGCTTCAAAAATATACAGGCAGTACAGATAAAACAACTCAGGCCACAAAAAGTTATTTAAATGTTGTTCACATTCTAAGTTGAGCTGCATCAACAGCTAAGCGGTCACATATTTCCACAGACCTCTCTGAACACCTAGTGAAATCAATGCTGTGTAATGTGATCCAGCTGTAATTGCTGCTGGAGGTGGACCAACCTGAAATAAAGGTATTTACTAATATTTCTTTAGCCTAGTTTGCATAATGTGTATATACATAAAATCACTTTTGATGTTTGGTTAAAAATAGTCAAATTTTCATGAAACGCATAGCTACGACAGAGTTACAAACTAAAAAAATCTTCTAAAGTCTCTCTGGGAAGGAAAGTATTTTTTTTTTCTTTTCACAATAAATGCATTTTCAGCAGTATTCTAATTTGCAAATACGCTAGGAACATTATGTCATATATTTAGACCCTTTGGAATGTGGCATGGTTTAAGTCGAGATCAAATTAATAAATGTCAGTTTCTGCCTTATATAAGAGGCTTGACGTAAGAAGATTATAATGAAATATTGGCTTTCATTATTGTGAATAGCTTACGTGTCCTGAATTTTCGGTAGTTTTCCTTTAAAAATAAGAGAGACAGTATTTAACCACAAGTCTGTGCTCTTTTAATTTAAAAATAATCATCTAAATATTCTGGCAAAGATAACCCCATAACCTCAATATAATTACAGTGCACAAACTTGCATAAATGTTTGCTTACCACTTGTGCAATCAATCAAAATACAGCTGTTTCCACTTTATTTAATCAGAGACTTACAGTAACATACTGTTATAGATATTTACTGCTTGAAAATGTGTATGTTTATTTCCACGAAACCTAACTGACCTGCTTTCTAAAGCTTTTATTATTTGTTCCTTAGTAACTGCTGTCAGAACTATCTTTTTTTAGTAATATTGTGATATGAAAGCTCAAAATGTGAAAAAAATAAAGCTGAAGAGATTTAAAATGTGCCTTGTAGCTGCTGCTTTATAACATGGGAAAATGATATTAACAGTAAAACTAAAAAATACAATCACAAGTTGGCATTTCAGTAATGCTTTAAATGAAATTTAGAGTAGAGAACTGTCTTAACTATTCACCCACTTGACTCAAGCTACACCCATGGAATTATTTCTGTTGCCTGGCTACATGCTCGAAGTCAGAAAAGTTGCTTATTCCTTTTATGTCTCTTGCATATGTCTGAACAATAGCCTAGAGCATAAAGTATGTTATTTCTATTCAGACATCTTGCAAGACATTTTTGCCCCTGTATCTCACCAATGGATTCTGTCTTTATTGCTCTTAGACTGCTTGCAGTGTTAGTGATTTAGATTAGTCTGCGGTTTTCATAAACATTTTTTAGGCTTTTCAATAATTCTTCCTTTTAAATGGATCTGCAAGTTTTGTGTAAGTTAAGTAAAGATTAACTTTTGTCTTGCAAATAGTGTTTCAGTCATGTGGTGTCCAGTCTTGGCTCTGGGTGCTGCCAACAGCAGAAGCATCTGGAAAAATTCACAAAAGTCACTGTACTCAGAGAGTTTCAACCTCCTAATCATGAGTGAATGAAAAGGGATTTTGGGTCTTCCATTTCCTTCTTCTGGAAAATATCAGTGTGCTTTCCTCACCCGTCCTTTAGAGCACAGTTGTTTTGTTTCTCTTAAAAGTAAAACAAAGTTTGTTGTGCCTTTAGCTCAAAGACCAGTAAGTGTGAAAATGTTATGTCATAAAATTCTATGAGAGCGAACTGAAGAAAGTATGTAAAGTTCTTTTGTATTTCGAAGCTGGCATTGCTATGGAGGTACTGTACTTGGCATGTTAGTGACAGAACAGCAATTCAATTAGACCATAACACAGACATTAAATATGTTAATTAGAGTGGCATTTAATCATTAACATTCACCAGTCAATGTAAAACATTTTCCTTATTTTTCCACAGATGTCTTGGTTCAGTAATTGCGCCAGTGTGTTTTGTTGGACTATTTTTATACTGTTTATACAGTATATAGGAAATTAAATGTTGAAACATTGCAGCAGGAGAAGACACGCTGCTTTGCTTCACACAAAATCAAACTGTTACAGTACATTAGATTCCTTTTTTGTGGTCTAGATATGTATGAAAAACTGTGCTTTTAGAGGAGGGATAAAATGAGATGTAGTTTAATACTATATGTTATTTACACACAAAATATGTTATTTACATACCACTACAAAAATTGCAGGCTAAGTAAGTTAACTTAGCAATATAAGTTTTGTATTATGAATAATCAAATTCAAACCTAGCACCAATGATTTTTGTTAGATGAACTCGGATTAGAGTGCTCTAAAATAAACATACAGTATCAGCAACAATTTCTTTTTCAGTTTAATGGCAACCTTTTGTTATGTTTGAAAGGCAGCACCATCAATATACCATGACTGCCCTACACAAAACAAAGTACTAGCGCTGTTTTTATAATCCAGGATGATAGGGAACAAGACAAGCTCTTTTTTGGTGTTTTCTAAACATGAACATTTCTTCTTTCTTTATGTGGGACCTTATTATCTAAAGTAAAATTGAGCACTATACACAAAGAACAAAACAAATCCAAATATCTAAATTTAGCATTTGTCAGTTTGATGGTTTTGGCGGTAATTTGAGTTATGTGTCTGGATGCAGGAGACTTGCTATAAGTTTAACTGTGCTTTGTGTCAGGACACAGCTGGTTTGTTATCTACAGTGCTATGTTGGTGCCACAGTCACATTGACCAGGGCCTATTATTTTTACAGCAGAAAAGCCCCCACTACTGATATTGTTTGTGCATTGTTAGTTTTGTGAAGGAAATGTCTTACAGGGATACACAAACATTGGAATAAGCTTTTACTTAATGGTGGTGTAATTTATGAGTGAAATGCTCTTTCAAGATAAGGGAAAAAAGATAAGTAAGCAGACAGATGGTAAATTTGTGGTGTTCTGTTTGTTGTTTTTAACTGGTTACAGGGAGGGGGAGTGTGTGTTAAGGTTATCTGAGTTCCAGTCTTGACATTCAAATGAGATCCGGAAGTCTGGCCTTGAGAAATGTCACTGTTAATGACATAGCTGCTGTACTGACAGCATTTAAAACACCTCTGTTGTAGAGCACTTAAAACTCTATTCAAAAATGACTTTTGCCAACAGTAGGAGATAATATTAAATATTAAATCATTCCACAATATCAAGTGCAAGATAAGACAAATTTGGAAATGCTATTGGTTATTTACTACAAAATAATTTGAATTATGACAATGGGCACATCAGTGCTCATCATTTTTATATACCCTAAGTGATTCTTTCACAGTACCTCAAGTATTCTACAGAGATTTGAAATAAAGTGCTAAAACTTGCCACACTCACAGAAAGGCAAGCTACCTAAATTAGTCTGAATGGAGAATATCAGCGATTCAATTTTAAATGTTAAATTAATCTTTCTGATGTTTAAGACACATTAAGTACCTTTGGTTAACATGTTATAGAAATCAATCAAATGATATCCTCAACAAAATCTGTTCATTTAATCTCAAGCACCAACACCAACAGTAAACTCCACAGGGCATTTAAGATGTATATTACAGGAGAAGATTGAACTTACAGGAAAGCAGTGATATCAACAAAAGAAAACTAGGAAATGGCAATTAGAATTATTTTTCAAAAATAAATTATAACAATAATATCCTTGATGACTTTGATTGTACAGTACATTATATGCAGCACTCAATTCCACTTTTCTGAAATATGCTTAGTAGCAAAACACTTTCCATGTAATGAGTTTCTCAAAAGGTGAATACAGTTACAGTACATGAATTTGAAGTTCTTAGAACTTGACACGAGGATGAAAGATGAGAAATAGCCTGTCAACATTAAGCTCACATGCCATAATTATAGCTTGCTGCTTACCAGTGAAAAACGTGGGAACTGCAGTCTTCCCTAGCAAGTGATACCTGGCAGAGTGAGAGTTTTACTCAGATAGGATTAATGAGTTTGTATGCCATTGATGCTTAAATTAATGTTTTTTTCAAAACATGAAGATTCATGGCTTATAGACGTTTTTTAAAAGAAAGAAACTAAATAAGGCAAAAAACGGGCAGCCATTAGTGAACTATAGTAAACCTATAGTAATGGATTATACAGGAGAATCCAAAATATCCACACCAGTTTCAAACCAACTTTTGAAATACAATTCCAGCTTTATGAAAAAAAGAGGTACTTTACATTCTCACTAAGGAGACATTGGGAAACATATAACAAAATATTAGTACACTTAGACCAAATATTGATGTGCGCTTATTTAAAATCCTAAAATAGTGGAATTTAATTTTACAACAACTCATCTATACCATTATTTACTAGTTAAATTAAATACATTATTCATATCGTTAATACAAAATAGAAGAGTACATACAGTAGTTATGTAGATATAATGCTGTATGGATATTATGGAGTTAAACAATTTTAATAAACATGCCTATAACAGACTGTCTCCAGGGACAGTCTATAGTTTATTTATAGTATATTTATAGTTTATTATTCTTTGTTTAAGGCTAAGTAAAATACAGCATGAACAACATAAAACACAGCATGCCCAACGTAGTCAGGCAATTAACAGTGTATGTGATTCCATGCAAAGAGTACAGGACAAAATTCCAATTATGCATATGTGATTTAAAAAAAAAAATTGAAAACTGAAAAGGAAAGATGTTTGGTGAATGCTTCAATTAAATATGGTCTAAGATATAATTTTATCTCTATAATATCTTCTAAAAGTATTGTACTTAGGTTTTTGAATAACACTAACAGTAGCCATACCACTATCCCTAACTCTGACTCTGTTGCTACCTAACTCTATGACATATTATACTGTGTACAAAGGCAAATGGAATAAGACAGATATTTGGATTTATGCATCAGGCAATGAAGGAAATTGACAAGATATTGCAAATGCCTTCTTTAAAAGTGAGCTAAAGTGAAAAGAAAGCAAAAGACTGGGGATATTCTAATATTAAAAAAATTACTGTACCTTTAATATATGTTAAAAATCAATATTCAGGAAATACTGAAACTGTACTGTAGAAATAAAATGCTTGAATTGCAAACACAGACGTCTTTTTCTTTTAATCACCCATTTTATAATGATGCTTTGTAATATCACCACTTTTACCAATGTTCCAAAGATTGTGATATACTGTAAAGACAAAGCTCTGCACCTTTTGTATTTAAATTGGTACAAAGTTATTTGGTGAATAACTGCAAAAAATATTCCTCAGGGAACCTGCTAGACCTGCTGGTGCTTCCAAGATATATGGATGATTTTAGAAGCTGCTAAAACTTCTTTTTAGCTGTTAGAAACAGATAAGACCTAATACAATACTATATATACAATTAATATATAGTGTATATGTCCTTTACCCTCCTCCTCTAGCCCTTTAAGTAAGGGATATCAGAGTAATGCATTTGAACTGTGATTTGTGTATAGGTTTCCAATCCTGGTCCTGGAGAGCTACAGGCTCTGCATTTCAATCCATCTGAGTAATTAAAACATGAGGGAATTGGGTTCTCCAGGACTAGGGTTGAAGCTCATAAAGAAATATGAAATACCTGGAGATGTATTGCTAAGTATTTTCGCCCTTAAACTATTGTTTATCAAAGAACTTTTAGACACCATGTCAACATAATGGCATGAGAATATTTTGTTTCTTAGTTGGAATATTAACAAGCCAAATTTAACGCCAAGATATGGGTTACACTATAGTAGGTACAGCTAAGGTATATTTGTGCTGAAATAAAATATAATGTGTTTCATACACCTAATGGCTCCCTCCATATGTTGCACATACCTTAAAGCATGCTATGGAAGCATGCCAGCCCAAATCTACCTACCCAAAGAACTTGTAAAAATAAATGCATATAAATTAGCAATAAAAAATGATTTAAGGGTCCATAGTAAATACTTAGAACAAAAAACTGTCAGCTCAGAAATGATGGTAAGCGCTGTTGAAAAATACTTTAAATTCCATTTAGTCTGGCCATAAAAGCACTATTATAACTCTTACTGACTTGGACAAATAATGGAGCTTGAATTTTCCATGCTTGCCCCTGAAACCTGAATAATTTGAAAACTAAATTTAATCTTACCTCCTCCAAGCCTATCTTTTGCTTGGTCAGCTAATATTATATTCAAAGCTATTTTTTATGAGCATGTCATGATATGTTGCCCTAAATCCAAATGTGAAGAAATGTGCATGAATTGTTTTGTTTCAAATTTACATCCTGGAGATAAATAAAAGTTCAAGTTAAAGTTCACATTTAAAAACATATTTTTGATGTGGAAATTAGGTAACTGTCTAAGGTTTACATTTGTTCTTAATTTCTGTTCTCACAGATGCACATGAATGCACAGGGAAACATTTTCCTCTGAAAGAGAAGACTGCTTTTTTTAATTGAGACATTTTCAGGCCTAGCAATGTATAAGGGGCTTTATTAAAGATGATGTTTAAATTCTAGAAAACTGATTAATAATTGTTAAATTCAGTTACTGAAAATTCAATGAATAAAAAATAAAAACTGTTCAATAACGTTGGCTCAATTTTGTTTTGTGAGAAAATGTCTTGATTTTATTAAGCATGATTTATTTCTACAACCTTAAGGAGTAGTAATGTAAAATAAAGAAACCAGGCATAACTGGCTGTTGAAAGAAAATGCTATAGTAATGTTGAGCTCTATGTAGTTTCATCAAAGATGTACTTCAATTTCTGAGCAAAGAAACATTCAGATTTAAGTTAATAACATGCTTAAGAAAGCTGCTCTATAGAAAATGAATAATGTTCCTAGGAGTATACTATCATTAATTTTCATTACTCATCACTGTAAAGTGCTTCAGGCCATTGGAAAGCAAACATTGTGGTCTAACATTTGTGTTTTTTGGACTGGCATAGTATGTTCTAATTTACCTAAACCTATAATTTCTTTAATCTAACTCTTTAATGAAAATAACTGAACAAAAGAAAAAACAAACCAGTATAATGGAAATTACTGATTAGTTTGCCCTTGTTATTTAAAATGTAGATTTTTAGGTTTCATAAGTTTATTTTCACTGTTTTTACATCAAATGCAATATTATAAAAGTCAATTGGACCTCAATGTTTGAGGTAATGCTAAGCTTTTAAAGTGATCAACATGGCAGATTATTAGGGATAATGTACATGTTTTTTTTTTCTAGGTTCTGATCTTTGAAGACATTACATTCTCCATTGTCATCTTAAGAAATGAACCTTTGAAAAAACTGTACAATTACAGTATAAGTTTAAAATTGTCATTGTCATTCATCCAATTTCTAACTGCGCATTACACATTTTCTAACAGGCACATTGCAGGGTACGCCCTGTATTGGACGTTAGTCCATTGCAGGACTCATACTGTTCAGACACACATACACAAACACCGGGGTCAATTTTCACAGAAGCCAATTAACCTACCAGTATGTCTCTGGACTGTGAGAGGAAATCAAAGTACCCAGATGAACACAAAAGAAAGGGTACTGTACAGACAAACTCCACACATGTAGCACCTCAGGTACAGAATTGAACTCACGGACCCGGCTCTGCAAGGCAACAATGCTACCCACTGTGCCACCATGCTGCCCATTGATTTGTTGATTTTGCTAAAATATAGAAATATACAGTATATTTATTTATTCTTTGCATCACCAGCTCTGAACAATCCTTTATAAATCTATAATAATGTAGAGTTTTTGTTAAAACTAAAGAAAAGGTCCATAAATATACTGAATCATTTCCTTATTGAAACAAGTTGCTGAAAGACTATTTCTCCTGCAGAGTGCTGAGATTTTTATACTTAGATTTCTTAGACAATATGGGAATAGTTTAATAAGATGACAGTCGATGTGACCCCAGGGAATATCAGACATCATCAGTATACTAAAAACAAGGGAGGCTATAGTTTGACAAGTATTAGAGAAAATTGTATAAAAAAAAAAACAACAGACTAATTAGATAATGCTAGCATGAACAACAGGTATTTTGAATTTTTGAATATTTTGAGATGCCGGAGATTGCTAGGACTGGGTATTAGAGATTACTTCACAGACTATTATTGTCTCAGTTCTGAGGCAGACAGTTTTCTTCCTCTTTATCTGTTTAGACATAAAACCATCTGGTCTTATTAATTTTCCTTTGCACTTAAACATTAAACATTAAAGTTTAATCACATTAAAGTTATTCATACTCAGTCATATTTCTGTCAATTGAGTCTGATAAAAAAAAACAGCACTGGGTTCTGTTTCTTAGATTTTAGCCCACAGTTATCTCTAAATCCCACATAAAATGAATAAATACATTCAATGTACAGTAATATGACTAGTCTTATTCAACAAAAGAATGTAAAAAAAGAAAGTCTAATCATCAGTTCAGCAAAAGAAAACATATTGCATTGGTGTTGCATGTTTCAAAGTACTGTATATTCAGGAATAAACACTGTTTTTCCATTTCTTTTTCAACATGATTCATTTTTGATCAAATTGCAAGAGGAGCCAAAGGTTGAAGCGAATTGGCTGGAAAAAATATTGAGTGAGCATGGTTTTCTTTTGCCTTTGATGGGAGCTGTGTTAGTAAGTTCGCTTTATACAATAGCCTAAAATTAATACAAATGAGAGAAAGCCATTTGACCTATCCATCTAATTTAGCTAGTAGTAGCTTTTTGATCATTTATTGAATCATTCCATTGAGTTAGCTTCAAAGAGATGGATTGACAATTTCCAGACAACCTTTGTGTAAAAAGTGCCTCCACTGAGTCCTAGGAGCTTCCTTGAAGCTTTCAGCTCTGCCATCATGGGCTTATTTTGTTGTTGTGCATACGTTCATTAATTGGGTTGACTCCTGTTCAGTTCTTTTGACTGACCTGTGAATAACATTCCTTTTCAACTAGGAATTATTCTAATTATTCTGCTTTGATGTCTTTCTAGGCAAGAAATATATTGTAATATTGTAGCAACTAGATATACAGTAGACAGTGTTCTAAGTGAGGTTCAACTAATGCAATTGTATCACCTTAAAATTACTGCAATATCTTTGATTTAATTCTATACTTTTCACTGTATTCCCCACCATTTTACTGACTTGTATACAGTGTGTGCTTCTAAAATCGGACAATCACTAGTCAACGTTAACTTCTAAGCCATTATAAAGGGAGTCTTCCTCTAGTTCAGAGTCATCTTATATTTTCCCAACCTGAATTTTAGTAGTCCAACCCTAATTAAAGTGAAGAAGAGGTGTGGTTTGTATACTGAGCTTCTCCGTTGTTCGGTCAAATTCTAATAATTACACAAATGAGCAAACAAAAATTAAGAAATAGATTTCTTAATTGTTTGTTTTTAACTAACCTGGCTGAGGAAATGACACGCTGGTCAGAGATCAGCACTGTCACACCCCATCCCTCACTTACTGTACTATAAGCTATGTGCCAAGGAGAGGACCTGCAACTGTGGAGGGAGGATTGCTAAAAAGGACGCACACAACACTGTGTTCAGCCAGGGAGCTTTTATACTGTACATAGGGAAGCAGAATTGCAAGATTAGAATTTGACCTTCACCTGACTTCTGTTCAATAACACCATTTCAATTGTTTGGTCAAATTCTAGTAATGATGAAAGGAGCCAATGGAGATAAAGATATAGCATGCTTAATACTTGGGCTTTAACTAGCCTGGCTAAAAAAAATATCTCCAACCAGTGCTGTCACATTTCACCAAAGGAATCCTCAAAACACGAATGCAGATTTCAAATACTAAGTTAAGAGCAAGTCGGTCCAGCTGTGTTTTCAGTGCAACCAGGCAGAATGTGTATATCCAAGAAAAAATGAAAAACACATACTATATGATCCAGACTTCAGCTTGTAGGATTGAGTAGATTCTGATTTGCAGCACTTGAGAAACACTGACGTGGGTGACAGAACACTTATCAGAGAACAGGTGGCAGCACTAGCAGCAAATAGCACTTTCATCTTGAGATTAGAACTATGTGGTGAGCAATGGAAGACACCGCGGCTACCACAATAGTAGCAGGATTCAGAAGCAAAAAGAAAGCTTCTGGGTAGATGGTTGCAGTATAGGCATTTTAAGATTGGTAAATAGTAGTGGACAAAGGAAAAGTCTGTGGTGGTCTACAAGAGTAGTCTGACGCAAGAACCAGAAGAGAGACAACACTTGCTGAAGTTGGCTAGATGAAATAGATGAGAAATTATTCTGAACTAAACATCCAAAAAGTGAAGCAATATAGTCTACATTAGTGACTGTACGATTTGGGAGATGGAAAAGTTGATGGCCATCACAGACAAACTGGACACCAACAGACGGGGAGTGGTAAATAGTGGGGGAGTCCACTTCTGTAGCAGCCTGCACTGAGTGCTAGGGACAAGATGAGGATGAATGATACCCAGATCCAGAGCAGACTCGCAGACTGATATTTTGATCTCACACCTGTTGGGCAGAGTGGGAGTTGGTGAGCAGGGGCCATGGTGGAAGGAGAGCCATTTGTTTTCAGTGGTGGTGAGAATGAAGGTGAGAAAGTAACTGCAGTCCTGGATGAACACGATGAAAGTAAGGTCCCAGCAACATCAAACATGAAAAAATCAATCTGCAGCAAAGCTAAACACCACATGCTAGACAATATACATGCACTGCAGTGTACAGCCAGGAAGCTTTTATACATAAACCCATTATTGGGGTAACTCACCTGGCTGAGGAGAATGACAACATATCTGTAAAGAAGGGGCTTTTGGATGTCTGTTTTTAAATGAAGGATGAGCCATGGAGCTGCTGCAAGAATGAAGATGGAGTGGAATGAGGGTTAGTGTTTTCTAGGGTCATAGACGTGAGTTAGGAGGAAGAATAAAATGTATACTGTGACAGGCCGCCCTAGGACAAGACAGTAATGGCAGCTTACAAGCTTGTACTTAGTTTATAACTAATTACTAGTTAATTCTTGTAATTAGTTTATTTGGATGTATTCACACTAATTGTATCATTGAATAATTGATGTGCATGCATTCCCACACATGGGGCTTATTTAGCAGAGTACAGATTTTCACCTCGGTTTTATTAATGGTTTCTGTGTATACAGTATAAAGGTGTGTCATTGAAAGAAGAGAGATAGAGTGGTTATTGTGGTAGGCTAACGGCGCTGGAATTTTTTAAGTAGCTTGTAATTTCATGTAAATATTTAAGTACAGTGTTAAAGAAATTAATATTCCTCTACCTGCATATTACTGCATTGAGGATCTCTCAATTCTAGAATTGCACATACTGTACTCTACATGCTCTCACACAATCCCTTATGTAATTCATGTCTTTAAAACAATTTAGAATGCTTGTGGTTTACCTTTTCCTTTGTACAAAATATTTTAAATCTAACACTGGTGTGTTTTGAATGTTTATGTCTTTTTTCAGCATAATTCCACATAAATCACAAACATATAAAGTCTTATAGATTGTACAGGTTAGTTATTTATTTTGTACAACAATGGCATTAAGTTTGGAGTAAACAAAAAGTGGCAGGTATAAAGAATTGTGTGAATCTGAGAACATGAATTCAAATATTTGTATAATTAGTTCAATTACTTCAGAAGAGCTAAGACTTGTTTTAATCTCAATGACAATTAAATCTTCTTGGTATTAATGTACCCCAGGCAAGACAAGCAACCACAGACACGTAGGTGCATTAATTAGTTTAAAATGCCTAATTTCTATTTTCAGTTAGCACTTCACTGTCTCCGGGGACTTTACTCCAGGAGCTATGTAAATTACATTTTAAGTTGCCGGTGCTTCATCAATAGTATAGCATTTAAAACATAACAATGAAAACTGACATACTGTCACGCCCTCTGCAGCCAGGGGGCACTCCCTCTCTGTCCTGTCCCTAGTTTCCGGTCTGCTGTCCTTCCGGTCCCTCTCTTTCACTTGGGCTATATATTTCGGGGTCTTTTACTCTGTCCTCGCTCAGCATTGACGTTCGGATGTCCTGAGACCCAGCTAGCACCAGGGCGCCCCACGTCCGCTCCCTGAGGGCATAGGTTTCTATACGGCATTCCTGAACTTTTTGCACTAATGAGCCTGGGCCTTTTTCCCGTCTCGCCGCTACGCATATGGGTCTTTTTCCGCTCTCCTACTCCCCACGGTTAGTCCCTTTGGACGTCCGTGACACATACGACCAGCTGAATTTGCATTGAATTGGACATTGGCAGTGCATATATGGGCTGAAGTTCTTAGTACAATAATACATTTGCAATAAAGTTAGGTACACTGAATTGTACTTTTTTGATTGTCTTCATCACAGTAGTAAACACATTTTCAATTTTTAATAGAAATTCAGGAGGAGGCCAAATTGTAACCTTGCAGTTAAACTGTCTAATACAAACATTTTCTGCCTTGAAAGTATCTTTTGCAATCATTTTTACTCACATTTGATTTGGTCTCATCACAGACTCTCGCACTCAAAGTTAGTAGATGTTATCTCCATTGTAACTCATTCTGTTCCCATCTCATCTCCACCTCCAAGCCACGTGCTAACTCACCCCATCTCTAACAAGCAGTTCTTCACCATTCATCTCTCCACAGAAAACAACCTGCCCCCTGCACCTGTCATGATGTCTGCTCTTCTTTTCTGTTGCTTCTGATGTTGTCACTCCCAAATATTCACAATCCACACTCGCAGTGCTCTCACACCCACTCTTTCTCCTCATTTCTGAGCAGGCATTTCACCCATCACACCTGCAGAATCTCCATCATTTAATCTCTCCTGCTTCCCTAATCCTCCTTTTTCCACTGTGCCCATAAGAGCCCCCCATGGGTGCTGACATTCACTCTGCTGAAAATCACTCACTCTGTCCCCAAGATGAAAGCACACAGACTGCTCTGGACATGGGCTCCTCATTCACAACCCCTGCTGGCCTTAGTGTCCACATCGTTCACAGCCCCTCCCTCCAGCCTTCTCACCCCTACCTCTCCAATGATTTCCAGCTCCAATGTGCGCTCCAGAATTTCAGATGGGCATCACTTTAAGAACATTTATTTAGCTGCTGTTTTTTCTTCTCTTACGAGTTCCACATGGAATCTGTCCTCTTTCATTCAGCTGCAGCATATGGACCACCCTGGTGCTTTCACATTCAGTCAATAAACCTTAAAGGTACCCTTACCAGTCTCTTTACTTTTATTACCCTCTACACCATTCTCAGTCAGCCATGCTGTCATCTCATCAACATATATCAGTGGTTATTCACTACTGTCCCTAAACTACTTCCATGTTAATTGTGCCTCAGATTACTCTTTACTGGAAGACATAGCATCTTCTGCAGCAAACCACAGAATTCCAGGGTTTGTTAACTCTACTGTCACTTGTTTGTTGGTGAGTGTTCCATCACTTGCATCATATGTGGTTCTTATTCAATCCATGCTATGGCTTATTCTCTAACTGGTGTTCCTCTGAAATCTTACATATCCAAACCAACTCAATCAAAAAAAGAACTATTACAAACCAATATCTCCGACATTGAAGGAGTATGCATCACTGTCTTGGAATTGTCTCAATCTTTCTTGTGGCTTTGTCAGCCTTATTACCAAGGCTATAATCTACTCAGCGAGGTGGGTTAACACCAAATACTAAGATATTAAGTACGCTATCCCTTTCAATTACTCATTTCATCATGTTAATTATAATTTGACCAAAATATTGAAATAATATTTATCAAACCGGTTTGACAGTAGAAGTGAATAGACTGATAAGCTCCTACTAGATTTTAGATGTATTTTAGAATTTATTCTGTTCTTGGTATTAAGCACATCCCGATTGTTTCAAATTAAAACACCTGTTGAGCCCCTTAGCTTTAGATCTTGTGCCTTACAAGCCTTACTTCAACCTTGTGTTACTCATCTCTATTTATCCTAACAAGATTACATTTATTTTGAGACCTCGATATTTTGGATGGAAATACCAATAAGAGGCTTTGTCCAAATGTATCTTTTTTTGTGGAATTTCAATTCACTAATTAATATTTTTAGCACATGTAAAAAACAAATATTGTATATACAGTATTTGATCATATTTTCACTTTTTGTTCCTGCAATATTAGATTATTTTATGAAGTGAGGGATAATCTTAAATGAAGCAAGTACAATATGACCTAAACAACTGTATATTTCAGAAATAGTCCATAAGTTAGAAATGATGAAAAGCAATAAGCAAGCTAGTTGAAATACCTACAACACAACAGCAGATGATTATTTGGCTATAGGCAGAAGAAAAAAGTCTAGCACAAAATTTACTCCCACTTGGGGCTTAATGTATTATGCTCATGTATTATGCTCAGCACAATGTAATCATTGTCTTCAAATCCCACCTGCAAATTTCTTAAACAAGTGTTCATGCATAAATTTTAGCTTCAATTTCTAATGCAAATTTATGAATGAAATAATTTATATTAATTTCCCCTTGCTTCAGAGATTGGTGTTTCAAGCATGCCAAGCTCTGAATTGTAAAAGTGTTTGCCAGCTCTAGAGTAAAAGAGTTTGTTCAACAAAGGAAGATATGTTAATGCAAGCTGAGGTTCTCTTGTGTGGAACACATGCATATATGTATATTGTATTTGTTTGCAAAGGGAGATATGTGAATAGAAACTGACAGCTTCCTTTTGAATTGCTGACATTAATGCATATTTTATTATTTGTGTTACAATCAACAGGAAGTCTACATATGTATATGTGTTGATATGATCTACTGTTGATATGTTAAAGTGTTGTGTTATCTTGGCATAGTTATGCTACAGTATTTTGCCCTCACCCATATCTAAACATTCTCAACATCTAAGCAGTTAACATTTTGTTCATCTAAGTCCTATTACATTAATACATTTTTATAGTTATGTACAGAAGGCACAGTTAGCATCACCTATCACTTCTTTTGGGTTTCTAGTTTGATTCTGGTTCTGGAGGGAGTGTGCATGTGCTCTCTATGTTCACATGAGTATTATCTAGGTGTTGCAGTTTCCTCCCATAGGCTTAAAGTTAAGGTGTGTCTTCATCGCCCCCCTGCTTGTGTCTGCATGTGCCCTGTGATGGAGCAGAATCTCATCCGGGGTGTAACCTACCTCGTACTAATCATTATGCCCTAAATCACCACAATCGTGTAGAAGACTAAGTAGTTATGAACAATGAATGGATATATACAGTATGTATAGTAGTTCAGGTGGGTAGCTGCATCAGCATACTTTACATAGGCTGCAAAGGAACAAGTAATAGGTTTATTCCAAGCTGAAAAGAGAAGAAAGAAAACACGTTTCGGCCGTGGAGCCTTGCTCACAGGTCACAACAAAATGTTGCGTTTTCTTTCTTCTCTTCTAGGGCATAATGATTCAATAAGTAAATTTTCCTATGACTTGTGAGGACAACTCCTGGGATCCCCATCATTTCTTTTACATTCTATATCCTCTTAAGCATCTTATTTTAACAATTATTTTCAAAGTCAAAGAGGTCTATGGAAACTATTATAAGTAGTCATGTATTTTACTAAATTAACAAAGATTAGGAAGATCGAGCCACTTTGTCATAGAGACAAAAGTTTGTAAACTAAGCTACAGTAATTCGCATTGAATATCTGTTGTATGCCAAATACATCCTGAGCCAATTTGACGTAACCAGTTTTAATACTGGCTTTTTATGCACGGTATTTGAAGGATAATGTCACGCCCCACACTCTCCCTCGCAAACGACGTTACATTCCCGGAACCTCTGCTTCCCAATCTCATCCCTGATTGAACCCAGCACCTTCTCACATGCATCAGATTCCTCAAATTCTCACTCCCTAACCAATCATCCAATCGCACCCCTTTCCTTTCAGTATTTAAACCCCCCTTCGCACACCTTCCCATGCTCACTATTGAGAAGCCTATCTTAGTATTCTCCAGTCCGTGTTTCCTAACCTTTTTGACTGATCTCCCGTTACGAATCTTCTGCTTCTGCTTCTGCCTCTTGACCTCGCCTTCTGGATTTTGCCTTTGAATTGTTTTGACTATCTCTCGTTACCGGACCCTTTGCCTCCCTTATCGACCCTGCCTTTGGATTTTGTCTTTTGGATTGTCCCTCTGCTACTCTGTGTCCTGTGGGATTCCGGTCACGCATAAGGATCCTCCTATTCCACGTATTGGTTCCCTGACAGATAAGTTGAATATATGATGGAAAATGGATGGATTATAGGATGGAAAACGGTTGGATGGATTTTTTCTTATTATAATAAGAACATTATTTGTCATTTGTCCTTTTAGTTTTAAACATTCTTTTGCCAAATTTAAATATGTCCTAAACTTCATTTGTAGTTATTGGGAGTGCAAAATCATCTCTGCATTTTAAAATTAAGTTGACTTCATTAATTAAAAGATTACTTTTGTTTGCAAAGCCAAATTGCAAATTTACTATAAAACTGCAGTTTTGAACAAAAGCTTCCTTCCAACATTTTAAACAAATACAGGAAATGCCTTCTCAGAAATGAAATCAAATAGCCTGTAACATCCTTCTATTTATTTGGAATCTTGTCTATAGTAGATATGTATCTAGATCCAAATATTTATGTAATAATTATAAATACATAGTCACACAGCAGACATTCTTTACATCTTTACCCACTTTCCAGTTAATGACCCATTTTGCTGTTGGACAAACGTCAACAATATTTTGGTTTAAGTTGTTGTTTTCTTGTGCTGGATTAGTAATTACTGTAATTGATTCAACTCACACTTTTATTTAAAGTCGCTTATACTGTACCTGTATGGGTACCACTTTCTATAGTTGGTAATTTTACTAAAACAAACTTGAGTTAAGCACCATGCTCAAATGTACAACAGCAGTACTCCACTCAGGAGTGAAGCCCACTACCTCCCAATTTACAAGTCCAGAGCCCTAACCGCTACTCCATAACACAACTGTATATCCTCTCCCATCTCCATAACCATACTAAGTCTAATTGCTACATGTGCTCACATATTTTCTTAAAAATGACTGTTTCGCAAAAGAAATACATTATCTTAACTCTCAACATTAACAACATTTAAAAGACAAATGTCATGCTTATTTTTTGTATGTGGAAATCTTGAATAAATCTCAACAGATTTTGTTCTTTATCATTGTATTAAGTGACATTTTATTTGGCTTAAAGTTTAGTCTTTAGGTAGAAGGTATCATGGGAGAACCTTCCAAAACAAACAAGACTAAAAGGATTAATAAATAATTACAATGAATTAGATAATTGCTTTATAGCAATACTCACATGTTAGAAATTGTTGTAATAAATAGTGTAGCAATTTAATAAATACCATTGCCAGCAATCTATAGAAAATGAAACTGAATTCAAATATTATCATAAAGGAGGTTCTGCCTTAACAATGCACTGAAGATATTGTACAGTATGGGATAGGGATATGGGTACTGTACATTACTGTATGTCGTAAAATTAAGGCTTTGCCTACTCATTAAAGAGTTATAGTATACATTAAAAAATACTGACATGTTGTGCTGCCAAAAGGCTTTCGGGCCTTTTTCTGTTGTCATTTTATTTTTAGCTCATGCTTATAAGACAGTAAATAGAGTTTGACATCTCATTCCACTGAAAGATAAAATTAGGACAACACAGGTACTGTATAAATTCCATACAGCTTACTGCTGCATCCTGCTGGGCTCCCAAGGGACCAGACCCTGACAAATTTGGCCAAAACATGTTCGTCTTCATGCAGCAGATTCTCTTTCTCACAGAGATTTGTTCATGTTTTGTTTTGTTTTTCCACTTTGTGAGCAGCTTTAAAAGATTTTTTTTTTTCATTTCAGTAAACCGTGAAAAAGAAGGTGTCGCTCAGTTTACTTTGTTTTTAAGGCTTTGACCTCCTGTTTTTGCAGCTGTGCTTGGTGCTTGTTCGATTTGGGAAATGTGGTTTTAAGGCAATCAAAATCCATATTTCTTGCGAGATACAGTACTGGATTTTTTGCCAGTCCTGGCATACTGTACAAGAATTGGCATGAAAATGATTACATAACATCTATGCAGTAAAACAGTGACAAGACAAAAAGCTTGAGACAGTTTTGGTTCAGTATCTACAGTCTCTTTGCTAACCCCATTGCAAAGAGAATACGAAGGTGTGTTTCAAATTAAAGGACATAATGAATAGAATCTTACTGTCAGTTGAGCCTGAGTCAAATACAGTATGTCCTGCCAAGAAGGTGTATAACCATGGAGTATTCAATTTGCACAATATCAATATTAACCATTTCCTTATTCTTTTAATTCACCCTCCAACAGAAAAGCTTTTAAATGTATATAAATGTACATACATTAAACATAATATTTAATTCAGAAGACCAGCAGCCATATAGACCTCCTGGGAAAAAACAAGGTTCTTGTTCTTCTTCTCATTATTATTTACTCATTTGGATTGTGATCATTCAGCCTTTTTTTCTTTCATCCTAAAAATGGTAAATCATTTCCAGTCTGGTAATACATTGGTGGTGCATGGATATTTGCAGTATCTTACAATTACCTTCAAACAGTATTAATTTAACATTAAAGAAGGACCTCCCACTGTGGAATGCTGTTAATACAGTATATCAATAAGAGGAGAAATGTCCTTGTAGGATATGCTATCAGCACTGTCAAAACAATGTGAGAACTGGTTGTCAGATTTTTCGTGTTGACCACTCTGCAGTATTGAGCATTTATACAGTACATCTGTATTTTGTCCAGCCTTGCAATGTATTTTTTTATTTAGATTCTTAAATTTCCTTAAATATTATTGATGGAAACTATAAAAGGGTGAGATTATGATTTAATACACATACTGAGGCATATAAAGTCCAAATACATTGGCTTCAGTATGATTATTCATGTACAGTATTTGGGTCAAACAATGGGTAGCACTTGCATTGAAAAGACATCCAGTGTTATCAAACAATTTTAATTCCTTAATTTATTTAATTCCTTAGTTTATTTCCACTTGTTCAACAGATGAGGCAGCTGAAGCTTCATAACAGTTCCTTAAAATTTTTAATATTAATTAGTTAGGATTTTACAAAATGATTGCTGTTTATTATACGTAACATTATTGATAAATTAACTTGTTTATTTTATGATTATTCAACAATTACTTTATTGTTTCATTAATAATTAAACTATTAAATTATTACAAAATAATAAGCATAATACTTTAAAAAAAGTTTAGTAGCTGTATATTATACTCATTAGCACCACAGTAGTAGTCAATATTCCTCTTTTCCCTATTTTCATACTGTACAGTATATGTTCTTCTGTGTCCCTTTACTAAAAGAATAATCTGTTTCTAATGCAGCACACTGGTCCCTTGGAAGCCACTATAACTAATTCTATCATGAAACTCCACATAATGCATGCTGCCTACAAGATGCAGATTAAACTATATACATAATTCTTACAAGAAATCACTCTGGGGGCCCTGGGATTATGTCAATGCCCTGCATTATATTTAAATATCCAGATGTTCCCTAAATTCCTTTTCAAGTAAGTATACAAAATTAAATTGGTAAATTTACAGTATAAGTGTGTCCATTTCTCTATGATATACCTGATGGTACCTTGGTTTTTATGTTACAAGATTAATAAACAGTTGTTGCTGTAGGTGACAGTATACATGTATAGTAGATGAATCACTTCTATCTGGACTATAAAGTTCAGTCCAATGTCCCAGTATGGCGACTAGGAAACCATGCTCTGGGATGTGCCATTCTTCAGATAAAAAATTAAACAACCATGTCCTCCAAACTTAGACTTGAAAGATCCCATGGCACTGTTTCTGGATGTAGTGATATTAATTCCACTGTCCTGGCTAAATGCCACTCTAAGCTTATTGTTGTTGAAGCATTTTTTCTCCATTTTGCTGACTACTGTGTATTGGAGCCGATGTTGCCTAATAGCTGCTGCACATCACCCAGTAGGAAGCTGCTATTCACTGATGGATCAAGTGGGTCTCCTTCTATATGTAGAGCTATTTTGACATTCTACTGTACAGTATGTAGAAGATATACTGGTCTGTACATATCTCTTCTATTTTGAGATCCTCTGGGATGAAGAGCACAGTATAGATGTAAGAAAAATAATTATTAACCATGAAATATTAATACTACCACACTTGTTCCTTCTTGTTAAGCCACTTATCTGCCAATGACAAATTCCAAAATCACTGATTTAATGGTGACTTTCTTTTGAATAAAGACTATAGTACTGTATATGCATCTGACAAACATCTGGCAAAAACATTTTGGTTTTTGTTACAAGACAGAACCTTATACAAGGATAATACAAAAGTATAAGAAGCATAAGATTGAGCACAAATACAATAATGTCTGTGACGTCTGACTCCTGCATTTCCAGCCTCTGCCTGCCTTTAGCCTGTTAACACTCAACAGGTTCTGACATATAGAGCACCTAAATGCAACTAAATTGCTCTAATGGCTTTCAAGAAGTGTTACAAAACAGTCACTAGTGAAGAGTTAGTAGTTTATTGATCAGAGCATCTCATCCAGTCAGTCTGCAAAAGCAGCCAGAGTATTGGACAGCTTGTTCCATACTCCCACATCCCTTTGCTTTGCATAAGTACTTTAACATCATTTCTATGATTGTGTCCTTTAGTTCACGTTTCACCTTTGATTAAGACACTCATTGGATTGACTTTGCAAATGCCTTCGAGGATTTTCAATACTTAGATCAGGTGCCATTCTGATCTTCTTTCTGTTCAAGACTAAAAAGACTCAGTTCTTTCAGTCAGTCAGTGAAGGGAATACCTTTGATTCCAGGAATATATTGAGTTGCTCTTCTCTGGACTGATTCCAGAGCAGCAATATTTTTTGGAACTCATTGACCAAAATACCACACAGTATTCTTAAATATGAAATAATATCAAAGATAAATTGCATGCTGGTTGCACATCTGAAAAGCAGACTACTTGTATTACCTGAGATCCTTCTTTAGAAAAACCTGCCTTTCAGCACAGTATTTGGCACCTCATGAAATCACTCCTTGCTAACCAAGAAAAATGACATTATTAGTGATAGAAATTCTCACAGGGTACAGTCTGAGCATAAATACAATGATGACTATGACTTCTGACTCCTGCATTTCCAGGCTTTTTTGCCTGCAATTAGCCTGTTAACACTCACCAGGTTCTGACATTCAGAGTGCCTTGCAACTAAATTGCTCTAATGGCTTTCAAGGTGCATTTTTTGCAACAACAAATGTTTGAACTTTTACGTTTAATGTACAGTTCATGTATTTAAGGAGTCATATATTTCATAGCACATTTATTTTAAAGATATATAATAAACTCCAAGTTTATTCTAAGCTTGTAAAATTTTCTTAATTACAGCATCGCTTAGTCACCAAAAAACAGTTCACACTTTTTAGCTCCACACTTTCACAATTTCTCTGTTTGTTTTTAGTCAATAGTCCCCACATACTGTATAGTGATCATTTTGTTATGTTGAAGCCCTCAATAAAATCTTTAAGTAGTAGAAATTAACATTGGATGAAGGCTCCTTGATGAAGAACACCTTATCATTAGAACTGTGCTATTAATTGTGGTAGATTTTAGGTTACGGCACCGTTGCAGTTGTAATGATGTCAATAATTTTCCAATAACCTAATCTCTGCATAGGTCAAAATACCATTCAACATTAGAAAACAATATAGAATAATTCAGAATATTTATAGAATGCTTTCTAATATTTCAGAATATACACAATTTTAGATGTTTTGTATGGTATATTGTACCCATAAACATTGTTGTTGTTGTTGTTGTTGTTTTGCCAGATGGCCTTTTTGCTTAGAATTTTAACACCAATACTTTAAAAACAAACATTTTCCAGGACACAAATTAAAGCTGTTATGTTCTGTGCACTGCTGCTAAGAAACAAAGTCTTATGTACTGTAACTATACTAAAGTACCCATTTTTTGTATCCACAGTACACTACAGTATATAAAGCTACCCCAAAGGTTGTTTGGAAACTGTAATGTGTACAGCAGTTATTTGTAAATAGTGCTGTACCTGAATTCATTAGTGTGCAATGAATTTGAATTTCTTATTGTTTCTGGGCAAGCGTGAGAGGGTATTGCAATATGTAAAATAGGTCAGATTTTAGTCTTCCAATATAGTTCATATGAAATTGAGATGAGTTTCCCCAAGCAAATTATTTTAGATGGTTATCTACAGTAAATAGGTACTGTAGTAAGGTTGACCTAGATTTTTTTTTAAATTTCTATATATTTTACAATCTGCTTGGGCCAATTATTTTTAAATTTAATTATCAGATTATTATTTCATTAGTCTCATGACACCTTGAGACTTAAGAAAATAATTTGTAGGTAATTTGTAAAGAAATTGCTGCATTCACTGCTTGAAAATATTCTTTTCTTCCCCTCAAATCTTTAAATGTGTAAAAAATGCATATTCTAAGAATGCAATTTCTATTTATTTCACTGTTTTACCAATTTGTGATACCCCATTCTCAGTTTGAAGTTAACTGTTATTCTTGTATCTGACTTTCTTAATTTGAAATACTGGCATTCCAAACTGAATAATTGAATCTGTAACCTTTGATTGTTCCACTGCTTCGGTGGACACCACTTATCCTTGCTTATGTTGATTTTTTTTTTAAAGATATGGTGCCTTAATTAGCATTAATTGTGAATAAAATCCATCCATCCATTTTTAACTGCTTCTTCTAATTCAGGGTCACAGGAGTCTATCCCGGCAAGCAACTGGTACAAGGCAGGGTACATCCTCAATGGAGCTCCAGACCGTCACATCTCACAACACAGACACATTCTCACACCAGACATTTCCTTAGAAGCCAATTAGCCTATCAGAATGGGGTTGATTTGTACTGTAGGAAAAAACTGGAGCACCTAGAGGAAACCCACACAAACACGGGGTGAACATACAAACTCCATGCAGATAGTATACCAGGTACAGAATTGAACCCAGGGCCCCAGCTCTTTGAGGCAGCAGTGTTAACCACTTCACCACCATGTCGCCCTCAATAAAATCCTTAAGTAATAGAAATGAACATTGGATGAAAGCTCCAAAGTGGCTCAACCAACAAAGGTGATTACTCAAAATCTACCATAACCAGGATTTCACAAGCAGAGATGCACAGGTGACAGAGACATCTCTCATGGGATTAACTTGGCACTAGTCTGCCTAAGTCCTTTTGGCTCAATGTGGAATACACAATTCTGTGACTTGCTGTGCATTTGTTGTGACATGAGTGAAAGGCATACTACTACTCCAGACTAATTTAACAAGCTCTGCCTACCAAAGAAGGGTTGCCCATGGGATCTGAGCACACACATCACCACTTGCTCAGCGCACTGAACCCTGTAACACTAACTCTTCTGTCAAGCATTATGGAGCTTGCAATGTGTAAAAAGATGAATGGCTCCACTGGTAAGCGTGTCAGAGGAGAGAGTTTGTAATGTATATCCAATTAGGTGGATCCTGTACATTGGTGTTGGTGGAGGGGAGTCCCCATTACCTGTAAAGCGCTATGAGTGGAGTGTCCAGAAAAGCGCTATACTGTATAAGTGTAAGCAATTATTATTATTATTATCAATTCCCTCCAAAATGAGAAGGAATTGTTACCAGAGAGCTAAACATTTGGCCATGCTAAACTCGGTGGGGTACGTTATAAGGAACAGCCAGTTATTTCTGATAAAAATAAAAAAAAAAGAAGTGAGTGATATTTAGTGGAAGCAGATGACATTTGCGATAATGAAAAATGTTTCTGGACTATCATGAAAGTTAAAAATAACAACTGGATCTGATGTTCAAAAATATAAACACACAATTTTACATGCTCAGTCTCATTTGAAATGTGTAAAAATCACACTAAAAATATCATTTTGCCCCATGTAAACCCAGGACCTTTGTTATTTCACTCCAAATATCATTTGGAGTGAAAAAAATATGACTCTAAGAAACAAAATATGCCTGGCTGGGATCTGTTTTCTACTTGTTTTTTCCTGTTTAACCCACATTGCCTTTCATCAGCATCCCTTGTGAGACATGTAATGCCTTGTCTCTCTCTCATGTATTATTTGTTCAATGCTTAACCCCCCCTCTCTTCAATTGAGAATAATAGAATCACACGGCCTGTGATTTGCACAGGCATGCTCAAACTCTTCACCAATATCCACTTTCTCACATTAGCAGTTAAAAGAACTCTCATGCTTCAGTTAATCCCAAATCATGTTATATTAATTTCAGCTGTTTTTTGTTTTTCTTACTAAGAAGGTAGACTTTAAAAGGCAAGATTGGGAAAGTTTAAATTAGGGCTCTCTTAAGATGATTACATTCATGCTGTTTCTGTGTTAAAACAACAATAATAAAGAATAATGCAGTATGTCGTTTAAGCCCAAGAAAGAAAATGGTACTATACTGATTTTTCTTTTAATGATATAAAAAGTTCATATTGTTTTGCATGAGTTAAAAAAATACATTTTTTTCATCAAAAGATTGTATACCATGTATGGTACATAGATAAATGCACTTGAACAGATGTTGATATGTTGCATTTCAAGATACAAACTTGACACATTATATAGTAATCAGTATCCCCTATGGCCCTCATGTTCTTCACAAACAGCAGGATGGTGATGATTGTGGTATGGTGTAAATCCAAAACAACATGCATGTACATCAATGCTGTAAATATAGCTTGATTAGTATCATATCATCATGATGTGTTGAAATATTAAAGAGAAGACCAAGAAGATTTTATCACTTAAATAATAAACTCTGCAAAGGCCTGCTTTTGAAACAAATTATAAATTCAGACCTTTCTGCCAATGCAACTTTGTGCACTAATGAAATGATAATAAGCAATAAAAAGCTATTGACTCATGAACACTCAGTTTTGAAGTTTGTACCACATCCAGGAGACTGATTTTGCAAATGTTTTCTAAATCACTTTAAGTCAACAATAGCTAAAGACCTAAGGTAAAGGGCTTAGTTTGAACAATTAAGCCATAATGGATCAGTTTAACATTTTTTCTTGGACCCTTGAGGGCTAAAGTCCTCAGCCAGGGATCTCCAACCCTGGTCCTGGAGAGAGCTAGAGATTCCTGCCTAATACAATGTACACTGTAACTTTGGTGTTGCTCAGAGCAAAAAGACAAAGGAAAAATCACATTTGTTTTGGTTTAGCTATCAAAATTGCCTCTCGCTCACAAGGTCAGATTTATTTTTCTATTGTCGGAGCTCTTTTTCCACCAATAACAGAATATTTGGTTTTCCGGGTAACTTTCCAATCTCAGTTCTATATGTTCAAAAAAAAATCTAGATTTTTACCAGTATTTTTCACATATAAATACATACTGTATACAATATAACAATATTATATACTGTACAATAATTCAGCATGTGTATTTTTCTTATTTAATACATACTGTAGTAATAATAGTTATGACTTGTGGTAGTATCAGTAGATTCTGTTCTATACAAGTATAATCACTGTTATATACTGTATTTGCATTCTGTGCAAATGTGGCACCAAAACCCTCATTACATTAGTAATATCTGTAAATGTATAATGCTTTCACCTCAATGGAAAAAAAATGTTAGAGCAGCAATTGCTCTCCTTGAAACATTATCAAAGCAGCAAAACAGTATACTGTCTTTTTTTATACAGAAAGACTTGGCTTTCTTCTCTTTATTTTATCCAAAGAATTTGTACCCATGCAAAACTAAGATTAGTTTTTTAATAAATTTTGTCTTCTGATTTTTTTCCACAATCAAGAGACAGTGCTTTAATATATATTACACTTGTCTTCAGATAAAATATTGTCTAAAAACTAGGTATGAATGCTAGAAAAGCTGTTAAAGTCTCTATTATGTGATTCCATTATTTATGATTCCTTTAACATTATGTATTAAATCATTCCAGGCAGGTTCAGTGCACAAAGCAACTCAAAGTAAAAGTGTTGTCTAGATTGAATTCCTGTATCAAAAACAAAGAATCTGACATTTTTAGAAGTTTGAAAAGGATAAAAGGATCTCTTAAAAATCAGTCTTTAAAAAAAAAACCTTTAGGATCCTACAAGATACAACACAGCCAGTTTGACCACAATTAACCCAAATGACCCTAAACCTGGATTAGGGTCATCGCTCCAAATGAGAATTGGAATTCTGAAATTATTCCAAATGGGCAAAATTAAGTCTCAGGGGAAAAAAAGTATTTTCTTCATTCACCACATGAACAACATATAAAGTCCATGTTTGTCTGAATGTAACAGTTACTACAGTACTACAGTATGTATTGCTGTAGGGTTAAACAGTTATTCTTTCTGTGTACTACATTATAGAAATGAACTGTACAGAAACTGGAATTAGAGTACAATTAGAGTTGTTACTCTTTTTTCTTGCTTTTTAATTTTTTTTCTTTTTCTTTTTTTCTTTGGTATAACCTACACATTTTATCATCACAGTGGGCAGCAAACTGGAAAATTCTGCCAGTATTTAATAGGTTGTCTGGATGGTTTCAGTAACAATGTGATACAGACCTTGTTTGAAGGTTTTAGATTAGGTCTTACCAAAATGGGAACTGCTGTTACAAAAGCAATACTCACACTTCATTAGCTAGGATTTGGAAATACCTTGCATTTTCCAGAGGTAATCTTTGTTTATGTACAGTACAGTATATACCAGAAATGCCATCGTACAAATTAGAACAAGCAATATCCCTTAAAGATTTCTTTTACGTTTTTAAAATAAGGAAATTAGTTAAAACATTTCTGAGACAATTTTTAAATTTAAAACAAGATATTTATAGTTATCTTTTGATCTAAAATTGTCTCTAGGCAACAATTTTCCCCTGTATAAATGATTGCTCATATGGTACCTGTAGTTTATGTTAAAAGGGAGGTTCTGTGTACATTGTTTGTCTACTATTCTTTAGTTTTTTTCATCAGTAGCAGATGCATTTAATGTAACTCAGCATCAACTTCAAAACCAGTCCACGCTAAACAAATACATTTGATTTTGTCATTAAATTATTTGAGGGTATTGCTTCAAGAGTAATTAGCTGGAGACAGCCTGTAATTTCGTGGTTTATAAACAATAAATCACAACTTAAAGCTTAGTTGAGAAATCAAAGCAAATATTAGTTCTGGCCAGATCCAAATACTTTCCACACTCTACCTCCAAAGGATGCCAAAACGACAACTCAGAGTGTTTCAACTATCTTTAAAAGAGGATCTTTAAGTAAAATATATAATATCATATACTGTAGAGTATACAGTACGAAAAGGAAATTATACTGTGGAGCTTTTCTTTAGGGTGGCTCGAGAAGCAAAATTCTTATAAGGAGTCAGACAACTCTTTGCTCATGATGTTCTTAGCAACCTCATTAGGTAGCTTACTGTGATTTTATTAGTTACACTTTGTTTATATTTACTTACATTTTACAGACATTCTCATTGTACTGTCCTATTCCTCCAAGGATACTTATCAAATACAAAATTGTAATATTTCTTCTGCACATTTCACATGCATTTAATTATTTTTTTTACTAATTCAATACTTCAGGCATCTCATTTGATAGATAATTTTACATTCATAGACAATAAATTATCTCATGGTACCGAATTGTATCGTCTCAGTGTAAGGGCATCTATCCTGCTATGTGTATTATCAGAGCTGTTTAAAATCATATAATGAGTGTTCTCCAAGATCTACTGCCAAGTCATTGATGAGCATCGATTATTTTAAATAGTTAACATGTGGATTGAATCGTTCAGGTATAATAACACATGTAATTTGATTTCTCTGGGTCCAGACAACATACAAAAGTATGTTTTCTTTCCGTAACATAATATAATGTCTGCACAATGCTGGATTCTGTGCACAAAGGGCAGTTAAGCTTCGAGTATGCCTACCATTCTTGTCCCTTCACCAAACACAACTGGGGTGCCCTTTGAATTGGCCTTTCATCATTTACAATTCAAATGCTTTTATGACTGTAATACTGCCTGCAGAGCTGGAAAATGGTTAAAAATTCCTGTATTTTGTGGAGGTGCATTTTGAATTAAACTAGATTGGGAAGATCTTTTCTTCACCATAAGCCACGCTAACAAAACAGTGATCCAAACAGGCTAGAAATACAAATACTGTCATTTACAATAAGAAATATAATTAGAAAAAAACAACTAAATGATGACTCAAAAAAGCATATGATACACTGATAATTGAGCACTAAAATTATTTTTGAAGTATATGTTTACTTAGAATGCATTACAGAACTAAAATATAGAAATATGTAAATTTTATTTACATCATTTTATTAAACTAATCCTAATTTTTGATAAAAAACCTATTTTGCTTCATTTTCCCCATATTCAATCTAACCTTTCAGTGCAATAATAATAGTTTTAATAATTTATAATTTCATTCAATCATGACACCATTATACTCTCTTTTGTTAATGTTCAAATTTTTAGTCTCTGTATGTGCCAGTCTTGCTAGAACACCAATAGGATGAATTACATTTAAATCAGATTTGGGATAGATTTCATGTCTATCAAAATTTAGTGAAAGAAATGTTCAGTTTTCTTTTTCCAATTACATGGGAGATGCTCTAGCCAAAGGTCAGCACTGCCACAACCTCCCTCACGCATGAGGAATGAATCAGGGAGGCAGTTACAATGGTGGATGTAGGGGAGATAGAAAGATGTTTGCAGGGTTGTGGAAGTATTTCTGCACAGGAGAGTGGAAACTGGAAATTATTTTTTTACCTCCTTCTGAACTGCTATTTAACAATGACATTTCAAACCAATGGCTGGATGAGATCCTCAGATCAGTCAGGTATTAAAAGTAAAAAATCAAATAAGACATTGTCGAAACCCAGCTTATAGGTTAAGAATATCACATAATGAAACAAACTGCCTTTAATATTTTTTTTTTCTTTTAGGTCATGATTCAATTCACCAAGTATATCCTAGTTCTCATTCTTTTCCTTTACCAACCTATATTATGATTGTACCTAAATGGGGCACATGAAGTAGATATAGGCTCCTCCAAACTGCCCATCCATTAAACCATTTATTGTTTGATGGTATCCAGCCTCCACAGTGATGTACAGGTTGTTCATTACCAGTTGGAAGAAAGACAAGATGCTTACTTCCACACTGCAAGTCTGTGGGGATCTGATAAATCACTGGAGTTCTTGTTTCACTGTAGGCTGAGAGAACCTACAGATGACTATACATAATACTACCTCTAACAGCGCAGAGTTTGGGTACTCCTGGTCACAGTCAGTTATAGTAACATGGCCAAAAGTCACATCATCAAATCCACACAGGCCAGGCTGCACTTGAATAAAGCATATTCATACCAGCTGAGTCACTCAGTCGCATTTTCTTTGTGCAGTGAATTTGATGTTGCATGTCTATTTCTTTTTGACAAAGCTGTGTAAAGGCCATAAATCCCCCAAGCCCATGCCACGTTTCTCTGCACTGTGCGCAGAGGACCTCATCCTCTTATTTCAGACAGTCAACTTCCTTGAGCCTCCTATTTGTGAGGACTCTGTCCTCCTGTTTGTGCAGAAGATACCGTCACAGACCTGGATTGCAAACAGACTGCCTCTACCCTAGTGGTCACAGGATGTGAGTTATTAGACATAACAATCCTAATGGACAGGTGGAAAATAAAGGGGGAAAAAAACTATTAATGATAATTGTCAAAAGCGAAACTAAAAAGCCATCTTTTTTAAAAATAATCTGCAGACGTACTGAAAGGTCTATGGAAACAAGCATGGTTGTCAACATGTTCATAATAGATTAAATAATTCATAATGTATCTATAAATAATTCTCTTAGCTGTAGTCTGCTTGTGCTTGTTAAAGTAAACATTTGATAACACCTATCTGTGACTGAGGGAACTGGGCCAAGGAAGGATCATTAAGTGAACCTAATGAAAACAAACAAACATAATCTTAAAAGATAATGTGGATTAATTTGTTTTTTCAATTCCTGTCACACTACATAAATGTGATCATTTGGCCGGCACTGAAATGCATTTAAGACCCTACTGTAAATAGATAGAGACAGAATATTCCATTTAGTATCATTTTAATCTTCAGACATGCCTTGGTCTTAAAAACAAATACTTTTTTGCAATTATTTATATTTGTGCTTGAGAGAGAGCATTTAGGGCATTTTCAAATTATTAAAATAAGTATAAAACACCCTTATTAAGATGATACTATATTTCAAGATCCTTCCAACAGATCTTGTACCATTGGTCTGCATGAGATCTTAAAAAATATAGCTAGCAAACATATTGAGGTATATAAAGAACATTAAGATGTCATTGTCGCTACTGTTATAGTTATTTCTAAAATGTGTATGAGTGTTTTTCTCTTGGTTTAAATTTGAGGTTAAAAAACCGTTGTGCTTCCTCACCTTAGCAAATGCAGAGAGGACTTCAGGTGGTCATTATAAACACCCCTAGTCACAAATGATTCTTCTGAAGTGAAGGAAGTTCTGCTTTGTACCTACACAACACAGCTGCTTGATCAGTTTCATGCATTTTCTCAGTGACATTAGAGCAGCCAGATTACATTTACTCTGTATTTTCAAAAGTCAAATTTCTATAGTAAAGAGTAGGGGTGTCACCCCGGTGTTCTGGCCAAATTTCCCCCTTGGCCTTTACCCATCATGGCCTCCTAATAACCCCCCTCTCTGAACTGGCTCCATCACTCTGCTCTCCTCCCCACTGAGAGCTGGTGTGTGGGGACCGGACTGGCGCCTCATCCAGGTGGGGCTGCACACTGGTGGGGGTGGAGGGGATCCCCATTACCTGTAAAGTGCTGTGAGTGGAGGGTCCCGTTGGCTCCTCCGGCTTCGGAAAGCCGGGATCTGCCCCCCCCCCCCCCCTTCCCGCTCTCCCGGGTTTCTATAGTTTACATACTTATTGTTTACCTTGGACATTCCATTGATCATTATATGGTATATAACATACAGTACTTACACTGTACTATACTACAGCATGACAAACTAAACATTAATTATTCTCACATTGAGACAAATAATAAATCCTTGCAATGTATGGTTTTGAAATGTATAGATAAAATATGAAGCTAGATCTTATCAGTTTCATATATTTGTATTTATAAAATAATGTGCAATGTATTATATATATGAAGTAAACAGTAAATATGATTTTAATTGCTGTTATAATGACAATCTCACATGTGAGATAATTTATTAGTGGTAGCCCATTGCTTTTATTACTGTGATCTGATTTTTACAAATGTAATTTAGCCTTATCCTTGCAGAACTATGAAGTCTACAAATCATACTTATAGTTGAATGAAATATATTGATAAAGTACTTGTCCTTGTTTTGTGACAACATGTGTGAGAAGTAAGAGTAGAACTCACATGCATCATATCAGTAATACGCAAAAAACAAACAAACAAACAAACAAACAAACAAAAAGAACATACTGTATTCTCCTTTCAAAAGCGTTAGTGTCTAATTCCTAGAGTTTATTTGCCCCTTTAGCTCTCACGGTTTCAGATGCTTTGTCGAGAATGAATCTGCATATTCATGTTAGTATTCACGTAATATTAAATTCAGTATGAACAAGACGTGCGTCACATTTATGACAAGACAGCTAATTCTTTTAAATATAAATCTATTGCTTTGGATTAATGCAGGAAGTTTTCCATTAGAGTAACATTGCGCAACATATTCAAAATATTCCAAATCAGAACTGTATTAGACATGAAATCCGTTTTATGAGCTTGGCAAATAATCAATGTTTTACACTGCTAGTAAAAAAACAAAAGTTTACGATTTATTACGTTTTGAAAAAAAAGAGACGCATAGACTGTATTTTATTAAATGTATGCACGAATATTATTGTTTTTAACCTTATCAAAAGTTGTTGTCGTTTTTTTTCATTCCATTTAACTGTAAAAGGCGTGGAAAGGCTGGGATAAAGAATTTAAGTACCCTCGTCTTATGGTGATTACGGTAGTGAATTCCTCCACTTTTTTTTTCTAAGGAAGTCTCGGGCAATTAGTTCAGTCAGTAAAGAGCCTGCAGTCAGTCAGTCGTTTTGGGTCCTTCCAATGACAAGCGAAAAGAAGCAACTGCTTCTTCTGTGATCTCTGGGAATTCCTGTCTGTTTTTGGAGTTACATAAAACATGGGATTTGAGCTGGATCGCTTTAATGGGGCTGTGGACCCAGATTTTAAATGCAACTTGTGCAATAAAGTTTTGGAGGATCCGCTTACCACTCCGTGTGGTCATGTCTTCTGCGCTGGCTGTGTCTTGCCCTGGGTCGTCCAGCAAAGCAGCTGCCCGGTGAAGTGCCAAAGGATCTCTACTAAGGAGCTGAACCATGTTCTCCCTCTGAAAAATCTGATTCTCAAGTTGGACATAAAGTGTGACAACTATTCCCGGGGCTGCGAGAAAGTGGTTAAACTGCAACATCTCGCAGAGCACGCAGAGATGTGTGATTATTCTCCAGCTAAATGCAGGAATAAGGGATGCAACGAAGTGCTGAACCTTAAAGACATGGATGCCCATATGCGTGAAACTTGTGATTACAGACCTGTCGGGATTTGTGAAAATGGATGTGGTTTGATGCTTATCTATAAAGAGCAGAAATTAGGCAACCACTGTTGTTTGAAGGCTCTTAGGGCTCATAATAGCACATTGCAAGCTAAAATTGTAGGATTGGATAAGGAGTTCAAGAAGCAATCGCTGAAATCGAGCAAAAGAGAGAAATCTCTTCTGGCTCAGCTGTCCTCAGTTCATAATGAGCTGCAAATGACAGCTCTGAAGTACCAAAAGAAATTCACAGAATACAGTGCCAGGATCGACTCTCTGACCAAAAGCCTTGCTCCTCCATGTAAGGTAAGTGTATTCGATAAATAGTAAGAGAATGATGCAAAAAAGCACTTGGTACTTTTTCCCCTCGTTTCTTTAAATGCGCATTTTCTCTAACGCCGAGAATGCGCCTTTTTAGACTCAGGACATCTGTACACAAATGAGCTTAATAAGTTTTTTCTTTTAAAAAAAGTAAAAGAAAAAATGAAGTGATGCGTTTTCTGTTAAGATGCTTAAGGAGTGATCCAAGCTGAGATGAGTTCTTAAAGCAGACTTAGAGTCTCCTGTGGTCATGGCGGGAGTATTCTTTTTAACTTTAAAATTTTTAAAAATTATTTCCAAGGTTTTTACCATTTGGAAGGGTTAGTAGGTGGTCAGAAGTTCGGAACTTTTTTTTCCATTTTGCCTGGAGACATGTCTGTCAGCTGCGGTCAGAGCCAGCTGGCACTTATTGGGGGAGGGGCAAATATTTACTGCTAATCTCTGTACACACTTTGACTTGGGTTTACCTTATAGAGACTTAACTAACGTCACTAACAAAACCAGTCATTTTCTGCCTCTAGAAAGGTTTTGTGCGCTCATTACCTTCATGTTTTTCTTTGAACATTTTTCCTTGACGCACTTACTGCAAGAGAGAATTTGTAATCCTGCTTCAGTTAATAATATTTTTTTCTTAGTTTGCTTATTTTTATTTTCCTGCAGTATATAATCAAACTAAAAAGGCATCCGTAATTATTTAAAATCAATGGGCAGTAATAATGTAGTTTTTAACACCAGGGTAAAAAGTTTTGCAGTTTTTGTCTAGTTGATTTTATAGTGCAATATATATACAGTATTGTATACTGTATGATGTATACTGTCTATTTAATAATTTGATTCGTTTAGAAGCAGAACAAATTAAAATAGCACATTAATGTGTATTTTGATTATATTCTTATATTGAAGCTCGTTTAGAAACTTTTAAAAGCAATTTTTGGAAGCACAATTAACAGTAAAATATACATTCATGAGTCAGACTTTTTGCTTTTAGTCAAATAGATATGGTGAGGGTTCCACTATTTAACTGAACTCATTGTAACAGTGCACATCGTGACGCAATGGATACTCACTTGAAACGATACTCTCCACCTCCCGCCCCACCGCCCCACTATATATTATTTCTCTATAGTGCATTTAAAAGTCATATTTACGTTTTTTATTTATTTCTTCGTAGATTAATTTTGTTTTCAACATGTGTAATGGAAAACTTAAGATACCTTGTTTGAATATGGTACTATACATTATGTGTCTGAAACAAAACTTAGTTGAACTTCAGAAATTATTCCCATGTGGTGAATAACATATCTCATGAGTAAGTGGCATCTTGCAGTGTGTTAGGTCCAATGTACAGTACCACATGACAAAGAGATAAGGTCTGGTGGCTCTCTTGGACACCTGTGTGTGTTCTGCCACATTCACAGCGGACCGTTACACTGACCATTTTCAGTGCCCACAAATGTCTTTTTTACATTGTGTGTTCATTATCTAGGATTTCGTTGTACAGAATATTCATGAGTGGTTGTGTTTTGGCTTTTCTTGAAATAGACCCTGTCAGCAGTCAACAGTAGAACCTACTTTTGCCTGCTGGTGTCTCCCCGTGTCCTTCTGGTGTGATTGAGGCTTCTATTGGCCTGTCTTAATAGTTAATGGTAATAAGATATGCAATTTGAAAGATTTATTCAAATATCAGAGGGTGTCTGTTGATTTATGACAAGCCTCTGTAATGATTTGGATGGAGCTTAGTGATTTCTATACAGCACTTTCTTCACTACTGGATAAAGTGGATGAATGGGTGGAAGCCTAGTTTGCATTAGAGAAGCTCAAAGGTGTTGTAGTTAGTGCAACTACAGTACTTACGGTACCAGCTCTTAGGTCCTGGGTTTAATTCTGCACTGTGACACTTTCTGTGAGCAGTTTGCAAATTTATCCTCTGTGTCTGGGTTTCTTTAGGTGTTCCAGTTTCCTCCCACAGTCAAAAGACATGTTTTTTTAGGCTAATTGCAATCTCTGAATTGGTCTACTGAATGTGAATGTATGTCTGTGCCCTGCAATGAACTGTAGTCCTGTTCAGGGTGTAGTTCCATCTTACTTTATGTTAGACTGTAGCTCACCATTAAAAATTGTTCATTTGTACTATTGAAAATGGATGAATAGTAATTTAGCATTATACTGTAAAAGGAAGACAAATGCTGAAGGCTGAAAGAATTGCATTTAATTTTATGGTACAGTAGACATATTATGAATTTTTAATAAAAAGAGCAAATACTGTATTTAGGCCTTATACCAGAAAAAACTTGTATCTTTAGTTTCTTAAGAGCTGTGTATTAAGCATTCCATAGAATAAACATACACTGTTTTTCTGGCAAAGAAAACACTCCATGTTAGTCTCTTAGGGATTTCATCTTGGCAGTGTTGCACTCTATTTTCCCCAAGGACCGTCTCACAGCTAAAAATGTTAATTGAATCGGTCTGCTTATCAGAGAGTCACATGCTTTTAGTGATGTTACCAATTGTCTTTGTTAGATTGTTGTGTTCTCATTGTGTAAATGGCATGGTCCTATAGTTTATAATAGGGAATAAAGGTTTCATATCTCAAAACACAGTATTTGCTGTTGGCAGCCTATATAGTGTTAATGTTTTTAACTCAGATGTACTACATTCCTACACATGGGTATGGGTCTATTTAAGGTTTAAAATCCATGTGGAATACTTTGTAGAAAATAGGTTTTCAAGTCACAAAATAAAACCTGAGACATAAGGAATTGTGAAAGTAAAGAATATGTTCTCAGCTATTTTTGTTTAGTTAGGATTGATAGTTTGTGGAAGATGGAGTATTATCTTGCTTCGCGAATTGCAAAATATCTGTAATCCATGGAATACTTTCATAAGGACTTATTTTTCAAATTGTCCAGGAAAGTGCATTTAAAAAATAAAGGCAAGGAATAATAAAAAAAAAATACATGGATGATGTGGTTAGTTTTACTTTTTTTTTCTTTAAATTCAGCCAAGCAGCATGAACATGATCACTTGGCATCAACTTCAATGCACATGTGGCAAAAAGGAAAGAAAGACGAGAGTGCAAGGAATTGTAGGAGGCGGGAGAGTTACAGACCGAGAGTTTGTGTTAATACTTGTACTGGTTGAGTCATATTTGAACCGATATGCGCACATTTATGAGCTTTTCTAGATTTAATGTGACTTTTTCCCCCCACAGCCGTCATGTTAAAAAATACCATGGCTGTGAATGCCTGGGGTTATGTGATAACTTCCTTATCTTGTCAGATGGGTTATGATAAAAAACAGAAGACAGGATTGGCAGTGTAACATTAGGAACAGAGTGTCTGATATTTTAAAATATTGCCTGATTCATAAGTCATTCAAACTGCATTGCTTGAGGGCCAGATGCAATCAAATCTTTGGCCCACCCATCAAATGCAAGTCCATTGCTTCGTTGTAATTTCCTTTAGGTAGGAGCAAAAGCAAGAATGATCTGACAAACAAAAGGTGATGCGTGGAGAATTGTGAGATTGGCAGGGTGAACAAAATTTTTCATTTTATTACATTTCATTTTTAGTCTGGGCCATTGATCCCTCATTTATTGATGAATCATACCATGTCACACCTTTCCAAGTCGATCAGCCAGCAATACACATAAAAGCATTGTACCGAATTCTAAAAAGAAAATGAAATAAAAATGTTTCAGCCCAACAGCACAGCAAAGAACAGGGTTCTATTTATAAAAGTGAAGCTTTAGAGTAAGGTTCTCTTGGACAATTATCTTGGATTTGAGAAACCCCAAAGCTCTTTGGCAGTATTGTGGATGGCAACATTTTAATCTTGCCAAAAACTAGTTTCAAAACTTGTCAGTTAAACAAAAATCATTGCACCATTTCATGGAACTGGCTTAACAGGTGCCACATGTTAAATGGATTTATCACCACCCTTAAGAACGCTTGTTTCTGATTTGCTCCATTTGTAACTTCTCATTATGAGAAAGAAGCATAACACAGAACTGTGTAACCCACAGTGATCTGCAATACTGAAAATTCCATCAACACTACCGTTAGCTAAGATGGGAAGCATGCAGCAGAACACACACAGGCCATTAATATCTGCTTTATATTTAGTTACTGTATGTCATGATTCACAGAGATGACAGCTGTAGTTATGTTCCACTAAAAAAGCAGGACACAGCAATTTTATACTGTTGCACTTGTCATCCTTGCATTACTGAGGCTTATAGCTGTTACATAAATAAGTATTGAATGGGTGGCCTTCATACAATGAACAAAACAATGTTTACCCTTAATACAGCTGGTCACTTAACATCTCTTTAACTTAAGAATGTTTAAAATGTATCTGCTTCCACCAGATTTACTGGAATCTTTTGATGTCCACCATTTAAGACATTAATGTACTGTATTGTTCTGCCCTTTTCCTCTGCCTGCGTTAATGTAGTTGACTTGGTCAAGTGGAGATAAGTTTTGTCATCATGCCTTACCAAACAGCTTTAACAGACTAGAGTTGAGCCATAAAGCACCTGTTCTTTTTCTGTCCCTAGGGCGGAGAGACAAAAAACCTCAAAGTCATTCTTCATCGTGAATCCGGATCTCTGGGATTTAATATTGTCGGTGGCAGACCTTGTGCGGTATGTTAATTGCAACAATGTGTTTTTTCCTGATCAGAACTAGTCATGTGAATAGCTGACAGAAACATCTCTACAGAGAATCTGTGTGATACTATATGTGTAATGACCATCAGAGAAGAAAAAAAGTCTGCTTCAGTCTCTGTTAAATCCGTGTTAAAAGTGTTTCCATACGGCAGTGTGTTCATGAGGTGAGACTGTATAAATATAGCTGTTCCATGTTTTTTTTTTTATTTATTTTTACCTGGCCTGTCTCAGCTAATGTACATTAGGGTTCAGAATACTAAACAACAAAGTGGCATAGCCAGTGATCGAGACAGTTGCTCTTTTATGCCAATATCGAGATGCTGGTGGCATGCCACAGTAAACATAGAAGTGAAGGAATCTGGATGATTAAACATTTCTTTTTATGGAGCAGGCTGTAACAATGGTCCATCCCTCATTCCTTGTCATGCCGTGCTGTGTCATGTCATGCATTCCTAGGGGGTTTACTGAAAGAGCATTGCTTTAGGAAGCCTGCCATGCCTCTGCTTAAAATCATATAACAAACATTTATGCCCTCCACATCATCAGGATTGTCCCTGTCGGTTTCAGTACTGGAGTCAGGAGCTTTGTGCTTGGTAGAGAGGAAAACTAAGAGACCAGTGGATGCAGAATTTCCAAATCCAGGACTGCATCCTTTGAACCTGCTAACACCTCTGCCACTCTTTTTGTTGACTGTATCGGCACTCTGTTGCATCCATTAATCAATTCAATTAAAATATCTTACCCACTCTTTTCAAGAATGAACAGCTCTTCAGTAAAATTAAGAGGTATCATTCACAAGTAAGTCCACTTGATGAACAAATGGACAGTTTTCAATCAAGCATTTGAGAACAATGATTTCACTATTACTTTAAGGTATTAATAGCTGTACTGTATTTTTGTAACAGGAAGACATTTACAGTTTAAGACCTTGCATCTTTGCACCTTGTACCTTGCATCCATTTTTGTTCCATTTGTCTTGGAAGGTTATAGTTCTCATTATGACTTTTAGACTTCATGGAAAGGATACTAGCTTCTTGGATGTAGTAGATCACACCAAGAACTGAAAATGTGCCATCACTCTTATTAAAGCCAGTTAACAAACTAAATTGCAGTCACCTGTGTATTCATAAAACCTCTAGAGTTTAATATGGTGTTCATTGTCAAGTGCTACTTGATAGCTTTAAATTAATTAATGAGCTGTAGAAGCATTGAGCAGCACAGGCATTTTGCTTTATTCATTCCTTCAAGCTCTGGCAGACACACATGACAGTGTGTCTTTGTGTTCATGAGATGATGTTGTGACATTCCTAACACATTTCAAGTTTTTCTAAAGAAATTATATTTGTTGTGAACAAAGATGAAAAAAGTAAATGTATGGATTTCATACTGCGTAGGACGTGGCACAATACTTGAGGTAAAAAAAGAAAGTAATTTTACATGTTATCAATACATTAAATCCCATTCTTTTTTCCAATGTGAGACAAATTCATCAGTAACCTGTGAGCAGAATAGTGGCATGCCACTCAGCTGTTTTCCAGCTTAGTTCAATAATATTGATGACATGTAGCACGTGCACTTCATACACAAAAAGATTCCTTCAGTTGTAAAAATATTTAGGTCATTGTTATTTTATGTTTTTTTTTTCTTTCTTTGAAATGAATGTCAGTAGAGTAAATGTATAGGCAAAACACATTTGCATGCCTAAACTTGGTTTCTGTGCACTCCAGTAAAATGGTAAATCAGCATATACAGTACTGTACTGTAGTACACCTATAAACACTCACAAATGTTTTCCTTTTTTTTTACTCTATTCAAGTAAATCTGAGTGCACACAAGGTCAAGCTTATTCTATTGAAGCTGGTAGGAGAGATTTTAATGGCAGTAGATCTTAAGGACTCCAGGGTGTCCATTTTCAAGAACATGCTTAATTTCTTATTTCATTGAGTATTACAGATTTACTGTAATGTGTCCTTAGGATGTTTATTTAAATGTTAAATTGGGCACATGGCTATTTTCTGTTTTTATATATTTTTAATTCAATACCTTCCTCTGAATTTAATTTCTATATTGTCAATTTAACTGTCGGTGTAAATAGATAAATCTAGTTTTGTTTCTTTGTTCCATGTTGTGCCAAAATGTGTGGACATCACTAGTCCAGTAGTAAATAGAAACATTACTGTTTGATTTATTACTAAGATTGTTTTATTATTTCTTGTCTCATTCAAGAAAACGTTTTATCTTTGTGATTCCTTCTCACCAGGATTTTCAAGTGCAATGGCTAGAAACTTGTAGTTAATGTTTTTTTGCAGTTTTATTTTGAATGAAGTCTGAAGCCTTAAAGAGTTGTTCTTCTGACTGTAAATTAAGTCAAAGTTGCAATGTGATTTCTTTTTCAAGGACAATGAGGATGGCTCTTCAAATGAAGGCATCTTCGTTTCCAAAATAGTGGAGAATGGGCCAGCTGACAAGGAAGGGGGACTACAAATTCACGACAGGGTTATGGAGGTAAGTAAGAAGCCCATGTTATATAATTTCAAGAGTGGCTCTCTATCTAGAGCAGTTAATAATGTAGAGTACCTGAAGGAGGATATGACACAGTGCACTCTATAGCAAACATATCTGTCAATGTGTGCCTTGCTAGGCAACACTTGAATGCGTAGACTGACTTAGCCATGGGAATAGTACTGTCTAAATATAGCATCCAGACTGCATTCTTTGCCTTTGCATACAGTTTTTCAAGAAAGAGGGCTTCACCTTTCTGTCTCCTTAAGACATCCATGATTACATCCATGCTGGCAAGACAGTCTTTTTATTTTGTTTTTGATCTTTTTTTTTCACCATTTATTACAATCTTTTTTTATATCTGCATTCAGTATACAGTATGAAACATCACTGACTTTCAGCTTTTTTTGTATTTCCATCTAGTTTAGGAAACAGATAAAAGTGGGTATTATACAACAATGTTTTTGCTCCTTCCTATTTACTGCCTATGATGTTTTCATTGGCGTTAAAATGAATATTTGGAGTAATCTCCAAAACGATTTTAATTGATAGAGATAGCAGCAGTTTAGAAAGTTCTGGCCTGATTCCCATTAAAATTGGTGCAATTGCAAGTTGGGAATTTAGTGACAGTTATATTTAGCAGATGTAATAATAGGCTGTAATTCTGTTTTACAATGGGATTTATCTTAATCCTTGATAACAATAGACAGATATAACCCCCAAACTTCTGCATTTCACATGGCGCCTGACAAGTAATTCTCTTGTATTTTCTCCTTTTTGATTTTCTTTCAAAATGAATCTTTCCTAGTCTGCAAGTCTTCAATTATATACCGTATGCATATTGTGATGTTTGGATATTTTTATGGAACCAATAACATTTTTTTGCCTTACAGTATTTTGATGCCTTACAGTATAAATGAGTTATATAAATATATAAATGGTAATACTTTAATATAAATTTGTACTCATCTGCATTTGACTTTTTTTACTTTAAAAATAAACCCAGTATTTATTAGTGCACCATTTGTAAACCTGAAGATTTTCTTCATATTCAAGGTGGTTAAATTACTTAACTCATAATTTTCAAATGTTTTGTGTAGGAATATTGCAGGAGGCACACAACAGGGTTTGCTGTATGTTAATAATAAATTCAGAAGTATCAGATATATTACAAGGGATAATAGAACAAGTTGGATAACTCAGTGACGTACAAGTATTTTTCTTTATTTATATTATTACCCAATATCATTAACATGACTGGATGATGAACAAGTGGTTTGTTATAAGGCACCTTGTATACATAGTTCTTTGGTACTGTATGCTGTAAAGAAAAGGTTACACCCAAACTGTGGATTTATCATAATTACCTTAAAGCATCTCATTGTTTAATTAGTGATATCACAAATTGGTTTATCTTGTTATATATTATTCTGAATTGACATTGGCATTCAGTATGTTACCTTTATGTATTGAAATCAAGTAGCATGAAGAAATTGCATTTAACAATTACATTTTTTGAAGTGTTGTGTAGTTATATGGAAGTGATTATGACAATTAATACAATGTGGTTTTCTTGGGCTACAAAAATAATAATTATTAGTTTTGATATCTGATTGTACCTTAGGATGGTAATAGATTATTTAGATAGGGGTGTTAACCTGAGCTTTTGCAAGCAAATTAAATTAAGAATGCAGGATGAATTCCAAGAAGCTGTGGGCAATTCCAGATACAATATGCTCATTTGTACACTGTTGAACCAAAAGTCAACAAGTTATTTTTGGATTAGACTTCTCTTTTGGGACAACAAAATCTAAAGCATTTCTATTTAGCCCACCTTGGAAGTTACATTTACTTTGTGACAAGTAGTTTTTCAAAGCCTAATCTTTTTTACATGGGTTTTTATTTGCTCTCTTCTATGGTTTTTATTTTCCTAGCTAATTTCAAAGTTAATGCCATGTGGCAAATCCAGTGTTTGCCTATTGTAGCATGTTGCTATGTGTAGTTATGTTGTCTGGTATTCCTTAGCCAAAAACAGGTCACAGCATCACAAGGTGACTGTGTATCAATGAAAATAATTTCAGAGAGCGTAAAAAATATACATTACTGGAAGTGTTCCTGTCTATCTATTTTTAAAATCAGCATTTTTAAAATTTAGCATTTTATCATATGCCGGTAACTGAATTCCTACTTTAAACCTAAACTCTAAGCCATGACGTTAAGGTTTTAAAAAAAGGCAGTATTTTTATATCATTTTAGAAAGAATGTACTCATTATAAACATTTACAGTACAGTATGTGAGGCAGAAGGAAGGGTTTTGCTGTTAGTTTCCATCAGTACACAAATATGTGAAGTCCAAATCCTCAAAAAACAGTTTCTCAGTAAATTACTGTTATGATTAAGGGCAAAGGCTGAAGTTATGCTTCTGAAAATCAATGAATGAATGGCTCCTTGTTCTGTTCAGACATTTCCTCATAAAACCAAAAGGTATGTTTGCTTTTTCCCCATTCCTGAAGGTAAAAATCTTAGTACTTGAGAGTATTTACACAAGACCTTTAAATGAAATCTGTAAAGCTTACAGATTTATATTTAAAATAGTAAAACAGTATGTGATGCCCATTTAATATTGCTTTGTCTTGGCATTACTAATGATTGATTTATAATAATAAAGGCTAAGTAACATTTACGGCTCCCATTATTGTGTTCTGTTTTTATTGCTGTGTTAAAAGTGTAAAAATATACCATAGAGGAGAACTTCTCAAGGTCTTTAAATATTAATGGTAATGGGTATTAGTATAGCCTAATACATCATTATTCACGTTAGCTCAGCCAGATTCTTGTAGTTATTTTTCATATTATTGAAAGGTAGAATTAAAAAATAGTTTTTGTTCAAGACCCAGTCATTTTCCCTCTTATCTAGTAAAAGGAAAACTTTTCAGCTTTTTTGCATGCTGCATATGACTGTTTTTTCATTAAAGTAATGGCTTTTGCCAAGTCCCTTTCATAGCAAAATATCCGCCATGTTAGAGCAATTTAAAAATATGTCATTGACTACAGCCGTTTCACAGTTATATTTAAGCTATCTATCCAAGCAGAAAGCAACAGTTCAGGTTTCCTTTGGCACTGAACTGAGAACAATTTGTAGAGTGTGGTGATCTCTTTCATTTGTGTGCACCTCTCAGGGATCATAATCCATCTTGGAAGATGAGAACTTTTCACCTCTGCTCTCAAATGCAAGGCTTAGGATACTTTGTCATTAAATATTTAAAGCAGTAGTAGAGAGGTGTGCAAGAAACCTTTGAATGTGCACTTATTTTTGATAACTTATGATTTAATCATATCACCAACCCTGATCATCTGACGGAAATCTACTGTATACAGTATGTGAGTGCCAGCAAACATTTTCCAATTTTAGGCCAATAGTATACCTTGCAAGTGTATTCAGGGCCCTGAAACAGTTTCACAATTTTGTTGCTTCAAAGCTTGCAGTCATTACACTTTAAAGTAGCACTTGATGTTTATTATATACAAGGTGTGGTTGCATGCAGTAGGTTTTCAAACCCATTTCAGTGCCAAAGCTAAATTAATTTAAATGCAACATTTTCATTAAGGAGACACAATACGTTGAGTGGCCCCTGTCTGTGTGCAGTAATAGTGGTACCCATGACTTAAAAAAATATACCTGTCTCTGTATGGTCCTGTTAGGTAGTGAATTTCTAACAAGGATTCAACCTTGAAGACCACAGAGCTTTCAAAACAAATTTTTAGAAAAGCACAGATCAGGAGAAAGGCATAAAATCTCAAAACCTCTGAATATCCTTTTAAGCACTGTGAAGTCGATTATTAAGAAGTGGGAAGTGTATAATACCACCCAAACACTGCCTAGACCTGTCTTTCCCTCTAATCTGAGCTGTGTGGCAAGGAGGAAACTGGTTAGGGATGCACCAATGGTGACGTTGAAAGAGCTACATAGTGTGATGGCTGAGATGGAAGGAAATATGCATGAGTCAATATTGCAGCCAGTTTGCAAGGTTGGGCTGTATGGCAGAGTAGAAAACCCATTTCTGATCCTGCCTGGAGTTTGCAACTATCTCCAACAAACATATGACAGAGGGCTTTGTGATCATACAAGACAAAACCGTAGCTTCTACAGTAAATGCAAAGAACTACATCTGTTGCAAACCCAACATGCATCGCTCACGCTACTGTCAAATCATAGTGGTGTCAGCATTATGTCTTAGTTTTGCACAAACGTGGGGCAAAAGCTACACTGGAGTGGAGTGAGAATAAGAAAATGAATGTCTGGAGTGGCCTAGTCAAAGTCCTGACTTGAATCTTATTAAAATTCTGTTAAAAGACTTGAAAACTGCTGTCCATAAGTGATTCCCAAGCAACTTCAGAGAGCATTAGCAAATCCTGCCAGGAGGAAAGGGAAAAAATTGCACAAAGCTGGCGTGCAAATTTGGTAGAGACATACCCAAAAAGGCTTGCAGCTGTAAATACTGCCAAATGCACCACAAAATATTGTGTACACAGATTTGAATATGTACGTAATTAACTTTTTTTTTCTTTAGTTTGTGCTGAGATATGGCATGACTTTTCAGTTTCTGTATGCCATGACTTACACTTTTTCAGTTTGAACACAGAGGTTTAGAATTAAATATTAAACGTTAAAAAAGCATGTGTGCACCATTTAGTAATCTCACAAAAATGGGACACCATAGGAAGTGTCTGAAAATGTTTGCAAGGCCCTGCATGTATAAAGTTCATACTGTATTACATTTCTGACTTATAATTCAGGGTATGTAAATTAAATATCAAAGCCATCAATACATTGTTCCAGGCTTTATTAAAGTAAAAACATCAACTTATGGAAAGTCATTTCTGATGTTCTCCTATCTGTGTTTGGTAAATATATTTAGTTGAATGAAGCACATTCTGTTTCCTGTTGGGAGATTTTCTTTTAGAAGCTACTCTTCAGATTGGTGGTTAGGCTGCTGGTGCACAGCTGAGAGTAAATGCAAACAAGCCGTTTACTGCAAACACACACAATGAAGGATGTTAAGAAGATGGTAACTGTTGGGCTGTACCATCACCTTGTAAATCTCATAAACACACTGCCGAATGTTCAGGTTGTCAAACTAGTAAAAAAGAAAATAAAAACGTCTCTTCAAAGCCTTTGCATTCTAGTTCAGTTTTTATTTTTACTTTTGAAAAAGGGTGTTCTCTTTGTTGCAGATTTTTAGACAAAGTACTACAGGAGGAGCTTGGTGCCAAAACAAATTGCATACTGTAATTAGTTTTAATATAATTGTATACAAATAATCGTGGACTAAAATGGAAATATTAGATTGTAGATTAAATGTTCCCAGTGGATTTTTTTACAGATTTTATCTTTCTGCCGTTTGTTTTATTTTAACCTGATTTAAACTGTTTGAAAGACTATATATACAGACTATATATTTAACTATTAGCTTTTGGTTTCATCTGGGCCAGCTGATGTTGACTCAAAATATGAGCTAACATGTTGCATCTTAAAAACACGTACATTGTGTGGAGGCCTGGGTCTTCCAGAAAGAAATAAAACACTGTTGTCCCAAATAATTTCAGGAAAATCACTAAACATCATCCCATCAATTGCTTAACCTTGAAGTGTTGGAAAACAATTTTTTGTCTGTTAACTGCAACAATTTTACCCCATTGAGAATGCCAGCAGATAATTTATTTTTGTCATCCATGAAGCTAAAACTACAGTATAAAGTGATGTCAAGTTAAAGTGTAGTAAAGTGTAGTAATGTGCTATTGGTGTTTGCTATCTCAAGGCTGACTGCGGTTCTGACCACGAACTGCTTGTAGCCACCATCAAGGTGAAATTCTGCAACATCAAGAAGAGTGCTCCATCAAAGCGTTTTGATGTCTCCAAGGTACCTGTTTCATACGCAGTCACAGTGAAGAACAGATTCAAACTGCTTGGCAATGAAGACAAACAGCCGGACGAATTGTGGCAGGAATTCCAATCCACGATTATCAAAACAGCACAGGAACATATACCATACAAGGAATTTGAGAAAAGGAGCAAGTGGCTGTCGGCAGAAACCATCAACATCGCGATCAAAGAAGAGCAGCCAAAGCTGTTGGGGACCGAGACGAAGCTAGGAGGCTAAATGCGGAATTTCAAAAGGCAGCAAGGAAGGACAAAGAAGCATACTGGGAACAGCGATGCAAGCAAATGGAGGAGGACTGTCGAAAAGGTCACACCAGAAATCTCTTTGCGCAGGTCAAGAAAATTCGAACTTCTTTCACTGCCCGCAAAGGAGCAATCAAAGACAAGAACGGGATGTCCTGACTGGCCAGCAATGCATCAGAAGCAGATGGAGAGAATACACGGAAGAGCTGTATGCAAGCACTAGCAACCCTGAGCCACCCCACGACGACCCAGTGGAAATAGAGCCAGCTATCCTGGATGAGGAAGTCGTATGGGCACTGAAGCAGTTACCAAACAACGTGGCACCTGGTATTGACTGCATCCCAGCAGAAATGTTGAGGCCTGTTCCACCAGTGACTATCAAAGCGATCTGCCAGAAGATCTGGGAAACCAGCAGGTGGCCAAAGGATTGGAAGAGTTCAGTATTCATGCACTGCCTAAGAAAGGTGACGCAAGGGACTGTTGTAACTACCGTACAATAGCCCTGATTCCTCATGCAAGCAAAGTCCTTCTGAAGATCATACAGCAGCGTCTGCACCCAATCATTGAAGCAGAACTACCTGACTCGCAAGCTGGGTTCAAACGAGGTTGTGGTACCCATGACCATATCACAAATCAGCTGTGGATTATGGAGAAATGTCATGAACATCAGAAAAACATCTACATTTGCTTCATTGACTACAGTAAGGCATTCGACTGCATCGAACACGATAAGCTATGGAAGGCCCTGCAAGAACTGGGAGTGTCAGCACACTTGATCCAGCTGATAAGATCCTTTTATAAAGATCAAGGAGCAACTGTTCGAACACAACATGGAGACACTGAATGGTTCAAAATCGAGAAAGGTGTGTGACAAGGCTGTATTCTGTCTCCTTTTCTTTTCAATCTTTATGCAGAAATGATCATGAGGAAATTAGATCTGGAAGAATCGGAAATTGGTGTGAAGATTGGAGGCAGAAATATTAATAATCTATGCTGATGCTGATGCTGATGAGCGAAAGATCACCAGACTCCGGCTCACTTATTTTGGTCACGTGATGCCATCAGATTCATTGGAGAAAGCAGTGATGCTTGGAATGGTCAGTGGAACAAGAAGACGAGGCCGCCAAAGAACGCAGTGGCTCAATGCCAACAGCTGAAAGAGAAAGACCAAGACCGGAAAGCGTGGCGAGAGATGGCCTATAGAATCACCGAGAGTCGGATCTGACTGACCGGATAACATCATCATCATCTCAAGGCTGATTTTCTTGTTGATTTGGGGAATGTAAATGTAGTGTTCTGTACGCCATGCCCATGTTCTTTTAATGCCATGTATGCCATTGCAGGGAATTCAGATTCAGAATGGAAGTTTAATGGCAAACAGGTTGGTTTAGGTTGGTAATAGAGGTGATGGCATTCTAAAATGATTTTGAGAGTCTGCTGCCCAGCCAGGTTGACAAAACTGACACCACCTTTTCATTCAAGGAGCACCTGTATGATATCCTCAGATCGCCTAGCTCATTTTTATCCTTTCTTATGTTCTTGTGTTAACACCTATCCATCCTGTATGCGCTACTCTGTTTGTGGTGTCTCTAGAAGGTGCACACGATCTGGTAGGACCAAGTTATCGCTCACTTTTAAAATCAGCTCTTCTCAGTTATGGCTGACTGAGAGGGAAGTAAGCAAAGAAAGTTTTAAGATTATCCCACAGAAGGCTTTCATCTTTCAATGCATATGTATACATTACACTTTTGCTTATGTAGTTTAAGATTGTGTTTCATCGACATTATTCCATATTATATGTATAGAAACAATAGAAAATATCCCCGTGGCCAGTGACTGTGGACACTGAACAGTTTAATGCAGCTGTTGATCATGTCCTTTAATACAGGACATGATCCTGTATCCTTTATAGATTGTATCCTTTAATACAAACAATTGTAGTCACTAGCTGCAGACATTTCAAGACAGTGCGACATCCTTTGGTATGTATTGCAACTGTCCATGACTACAAGGGTGTGTTCCATGGTCTAATTGGTTCAGGGTGCCCAATTTTCATGATAAAGTTGTTTGAAAAAGCTGCCTAGCTTTCTAAATATGAAAAGCATGGCATATGGTGATCATTATCATAATCATCATCTTCTTTATTATTATCATCAAAAGAATTAACATTATCTACTTCACAGTTCATTTTCTACCCTGTAGCTTGTCTATTAGTGCATATGTCACACATTCCCCTTGTTATTTCTGTAACTGGCACCAGAAATGGAAAGAACAGATCGTGCAATTATTCTCTGACAGATCACAAGTTGTTTGGCATGTGGAGGCAAGAAATGTACCATTGTGGAGACCTTTATTGGATTTCATCAGACCAAGCAGTCTGCGTCTCCTTTACCGAGGCATTCTAGATTCTGAGCTGTGATGGTCCGTTCATCCAGTCTTGTAGTCTTGTAATAAAGTACTACCTCTGTGGCCCATCCTTGTGGGCTCTGTCTCGGCTAATGCAGTACATTAAATCAAATTTAAGTTTTAAAGTAATCAGTTTCTGGATGACTGTCAGCACATAAAAACGTGGTACTTTGTGGTTTTTAAGTAAATTCCATTGAATGAAGTGGGACAAGGAGATCTTTGTTTTCAAGTCCCTATAACTAAAACTGAAAAAAAAAGGTTAAACCACACAGTGATTTCAACCAAGGAACTGTTCATAAAATCCATGCCTGATTGCAGTACGTGACCATCGCTACATTCATTTGCTGTTTAAGGTTTCTACTGTAGGCAAAATAGTTGTTTTCCTTGAAAAGGGAATCCTAATTAGGTCAGCTATAATCGGCTACTGTAAAGCACATCTAGGTACCGTGAGTAGGTGATTACATCATGTAGGTTTAAGTGGAAAATTCAACCATGCATAGGCATTAAGCAGCACAACTTGGGCCTTTTCCAGTGCACGACGAAACATTCTTCTTTCATCTGTACCTGATTACTGGTAACAAAAGAAGGGCTGCTAGCATTCCAAGATTTCTGATTTTTCAGATACGACCATGTTAATATGGTAAATTAAGCCATGACAGCAAATCACTTCATTAAAAGGCAAACGAAAACGCCAGTCAAAGGTGTTTTTTGTTATTAATCAAAGGTATATTCTTCAAAAATTTGTTCCAGTTTTTCCATTACTGAACTTCAAAATAATAAGCTTCAAATGGCAGACTGATTGTTCAATTCATTTATACTTACATCTTTTGTTAAAAGCTGGTAAAACTGAAAATAGAGAAGCACAATTAGGGGTAATTTTCTTTGAAATCAATCACAATAAGTGTGTAAACATATTGTCAACAATGGTCTCATGTTTCTTTGCAGCTGTGGTCTCTTGTATAAAGCCCTCATCCCTCTGAGTTTCTAGTTAATTAACAGCTCTTGGTGTGGAATATTGAAGTAGTACATAATTAACTGCTGTCAATGAAATGATAATTGGGTGATTATCAGACCCTTAGTTGTTTCCAATACTGTTGCATTTCCTCTACATAATTTTGTCTGGAAAGGAGGCTGGTAATGATTTATGTCTGTTGTTGGTGCTACACATGCGTTAATCAAGCTTCTTAAGTATTCAAAGTAAAGGGTGGATTTGGTCAAATATTTGTTTTAGTGTGCTTATTTCTTACTGATCTTTAAAGTGTGTAAGGCTGAACTGTGTGTATATACTGTATGTGATCATTATACAGTTTATAAAATATTTTGTAAATTAATTGTAATCTAATACAAAGTAAAAGCAAAAATATAGATAATTTAAATATAGCTACCTAAAATTTATTTCAGATCAGTTTAGATTAAACCCATCAGCTGAGAGCTTCTTTTAAACAAAAAGAACATTTTTTATAGAAGAATCCATTACAGGATCAAAAGCCAGTCTAAAAGTCTGTATTTTAAAATGTACACATATACATGGCAAATGGTTTCTTTGAATAATAATAATATTTTTATATAAACTTTGATATGGGGGTTATTAAACAGTTTTTGAGATGTCTTCATCAACAACAATAGAGTGCTTTAGAAGCACAGAAAATGCCTTTTCTTAAGTTGCTTTTAAGGTGACCTTACTTGTGGCTAGTGGCCTTTACTGGAGGAAAAGCTTTATTATGTAGATCTGTCAACATTCAACATTCTTTACTGCCTGAATCTAGCAGTGGTGTGGCAGCTGCCGTACTTTACATTTGTTTGGCTCCAGTGACAGTGCTATTGGAAATTCACCTACATAATATCTGTTTTCAAGAAGGTTTATTACCATGTATGCTACAATCTACAGTATATTAATTCTGCAGTCCAAACTAAACTTTTTCATGTATGTTTCAGTATGTACTTTAATGTATTTGGGGAGGGTCCTAAAGATATATTTTTATTTTTGTTTGGTCTTATACAATTTATATTTGTGAACATTTTAGTGACGTGCAATAAATATTGTGCTCATGTTGACAATTACAGCAAATTAAAGTTTGACTTTCTTTTAATAGGACTCACTGTAAAAGCACATGTATTTAGATAACAGAGTATATCACATATACAGAATCTTAACTCTTAATTTTAATTGATATTGGTTTCTCTTTTAAAAAGAAATTGATTAAATATTATAGACTTACTATAGTTTTTTAATTATTTTGGAACACTTATTTGATTATTAAACAGAAATATTGATACCTGTCACCCAATAATTAAAGCAATTAATCTTTAAAAGAATAGTAATACTTTTTCAATAATAACCAAAAATAGTTAAGAAGAAAATGCATTTGTGTACCATGTGCTTTACAGAATTTCTGGTAACTATATTCCTCATGATGAACCACCAGCAGTTAGTTTACAAACATTATGTGAAATGTTGTGTCCAGCGCAGGAACTAAAGTTCTCAGACTGTTTCAGTGAAGCATTTACATGTTTACTGTTTTACTGTATTGCTTTAAGAGATAAATGTCTGAAGTAATTAATTTATTAATCTGAAACAGTAAATGTTGGACATTTTTCCACCTCTGTGCCACTTACTGTATATGTACTGTTGTGCTACATGACAAATAAATAGAATGAATAATTCTGGTGGACAGTCCTTTGTTGTGTTAACATATATGTAGAGCTAGCAAAACTAGTTAGCTACTGGTTTCAAGCTGTATGTCTGCTGTCCAGGGGCTGCAGTGACAGATGCTGATCATATCATGCTTCAGGCATCATGCTGAACAAATTGACTGTCAGTGTGTGGTAATATTCCTTGTCATCATGAAAAGCTGATTTAGAACTTAGCAAATAAGAGGCTAAAAAATTGTCGTACTGATGTCATTTGTGGGAATTGCTTTCAATTGTGCCTGTTCTACTGAAAGGTAAGCTGGCTCTTTTTCAAATATTAACCAAACTATTACTTGTTGTGTGCACACATTAAATTTAAATATGACTTGCGGTCAAATGCAATTTGATACAGTATGTTTTCATGTGCCGTAGTTCTGAATTAGTTAAAAAAGAAAAGCTTGGAAAGACTTGTAATTTGCAAGTCAAACCATAGCAATTTGCACAATATTCACAATATACAGAAACTATGGTTTGTATTCCACATATTTGAAGGTTTATTTTGTAATAGAATAATGCAGTTTTGAGATCTGAACTTCTTTTTAAGGTGTTGGTGGTAATGGAGAAACTTCATATTTAGACAGCTAAGCATGTTGGCATTATTGTTTCACTGACAGATGATTATTTTTCTCACTTTTTTAAATAATTGGATTCTTCATAATGGTAAGCTCTGTTTGTTTTAGATTCTCTGACAAGATGTGTGTGATTTGGAATTCTGAAGGCCTTTTTTTCCACTTTTAGGAGCATTTAACTGACCATCCTTTCACACACAAATAAAACAGAAACAATGTCTGGTGCACTGTTTTATGATGGAAATGTGTGCAAATAGAAACATTGTTCAATCAGGAGGGTTCATTGTCAGTGTAGCCCTATTTTAGAGACTTTTATTTCTTGGCAAAATTCATTCATATTCAAGGCTTACTTTCATGTTTTACCTTCTACCGGATTCAAGACTTCCTTTTTGGAAAAAAAAGAGAAAACAAGACCAGCTGTGTCTAGCAAGCAAATGAAGGAAAGAAAAGCAAGGAATGCCATCAAATTTACAAAATACAATGTCTATGCAAAATGCAAAAGTCTAAGCATTCTGCAATGTATGGCTCAGTTAACTTAAATATTCTTCCAGGGAAGTTTCCTGATCATTAAGTTTTATGTTTTAAAATGGAATATTCATAGAAGTGACCTTGTCTCAAAGTCACTTTTAATGAGGGTGTACATTTATTTACGTTAATTTGGAGTGTACAACTGACATTCTTTGAAATACTGAAAATATATAAACTGCACAGTTGACAGTGGGCAGTGCTTCTGGAAGGAGACCACATGAACTCTTTCTATCATTTTGTTCTGTAAGCAGTCGCATAATAGTGCAGCCTGGCTCAAAGCTCAGATACATAAAATGGAATGTCTGCATTTCGACACCAGTGGTCTGTTTTTGCTTTCAGTAGGATGGTCTGTTTGGAAGATTGTATCCCTTGGCTCTCACAATGCTTGCAAACATGGAAAGAGAATTAGACAACAACTCTCTGTCTAGGTGTGAGCATTCACCAGCTATCCTTGACAGGCTCCTGCAAAAGTTTCCCTGTAAACATATTTAACGTACGGGTATTTCATAGCTAAACATATGTTTAGGCGGTCCTCCACAAGAACATTTTTTTTCAACGTAGTGCTGGAATGTATAATTAATTTACAGTATAGCTTAAGAGGTTTTGAATGCTTATTGCTGTGTTGCATTATGTTGCATACAGTACAAGGTGAAAAATAACAGAAAGACATGCCAAGATGAAGGTTCAGACCACCAGCTGTGACAGGGCAGTGCTTTAGGGTCAATGTCACAATGTCAATAAAGATGCTTTAATCAGTTGACAACTGTTTCGAAGCTGCACATGGGTGCTGTGTAATGGGTACACCATATACCACCAAAGAAATTGCGCATCCATATTTAATTGCATCTACGGTTTGTAAAAGGAATGTGTTAACAAACAGGTGCTTTAATGATTTTATTTATTTATTTCCCCCTCTGGCGTAAGCATTCTGGTTCCCTTGTGGGAGTGCTTTGTGCTGAAGCGGTGATTGATTTGTGCAGGTGGCTGAGAATATCCTTGTAAGTTAGTCATGCTTCCAAACATGAAAGAGATTCTTTTTCCTTCCGCGAGGAGAAGCATCTCTGCAAGGAATAATCTTCCTGGAAATTAATAAGTACTGTAATTCAACCGCATCTTTTTAAACCAGCTTTGGTCAGACCTGGACAATGCTGCTTTGTGAGCGCGTTTGAATACAGACTTATCCTGGTCAAAGTCTGCTCTGTCAACATATGTTTCAGGCTGGTCATTGTTTTATTGAACAGTAGGTAGTAGGTAGGCATTACTAACCTATAAAAAAATTACTGTCTCGTATAATGAAAGATTGGTAATTACAGGTGGATTTATAAAATGTCAGGCACCAAAGTGTAAATTGATGATACAAGGTTGAAAGAATACAGTACAGTATGTGTTGTTGATTTAATACAGGTCATTCCAAGGCTTCTGAAATCGTCTTAGCTTCTGGCTGTCAACTCCCAGCATTTTTTTCTTCTTGTAGGAGGACAAGTACAGTAGGAGGCTAGATAAATGCCTTTGATGTTTGAAAGATGTGTTTATTTGAATTAATTGTCTGACACTATGTTTCTTATTCCTCTATGACCCCGCCCGTTTTTTGTTATTCTTTTTGGTTAAACTAAACATAATGCTTGGCGAATGAGATGGGTGAAAGAAGAAACAGGAAAGGGCGAGGAATTTGGAACATTTAGGGTGTGAACTAATAGGTTCCGAAACAGGCAAGCTCTTGGGATTGGGGTGTCTTTAAAGAGACCACACTGCACAAGGCCTCAAAAAGATTGTTTGGCATGTGCATTTATTTTGGTACTTTTGCAGTGTGCTCGTCTTTCTTGACTCTTCCCCCAGAATCCTTTTGTGCGGATAACAGGGAATTGTACTAGTATCTGCCTCATATGGCAAGCCCTCCTGTCATGAATTTGAAGAATGAATCATAAGGTCTGAGACGAAACAGAACAAGAGAAAGATGACCATTCATCATGCAGAAAGGCAGCGTCGGTATGACGGCCTAAGGGAGGGGCGACGTAGGTGGGGCCCGAAGGAGTTCAAATTTAGCTTGGGTCTCTCTGGACAAGGTGAGCAGCGTTAAATAAATCTCTTCACATCTGTGGCAGGCATCAGGTTACTGACAGTGTTTGAACAGTCTGACAACTGTTCCTTTGTAATTTTATTAGGAGCCTAGGTCTCCTTCCTTTCTGTGCAGCTTCCCAGTGCCGCAAGGTCACTATCACTTCAGTTCAGTCAAGATTTATGCTGCAGATCCCTTTCCCATCACACGCCACCCTACTCTGTCTGGACTAGTTCTCCTTTTGAGAAATGGAAAAAGAAAGTAAGATATGGATGACAACACTGCTTAAGATGATCAGACCGTGACCACCTAAGCCTTTAGACTGAATAAACTGATATCAAGTAGTTAACCATGCATTTTCATAATTTGATTTTTTATTTTTAAGACTGAGTTTAATTGAAAGGCATTTGGTAGTTAATATAGAATGTAGCACATTAATAACTAAATGCAACTTGGTTTATGTTAAACAAAGAATTAACTAGCACCAAATAACTATTTGCTTTATTTCATTCTAAGTCATTTTGGCATCGGAAAACACCATTAACAAGGAGAAAACAAGGTTGCTATAGAAAAGATTATTTTCATTCTGCGTGTTTCATAAGGCAAGGCAAGGCACTGCCTTCCTTATGTGCATCAGATCCATTAGCATTTGCAATACAAAAACTGATAAAAAGATTATCTAGGAAAATCTGGGAGAGGCAGAAAGAACAGAGACGAAAGGCATGCTGTTGATTTGAAAGCCATCCTCTCCGGTGGACCAGCTATATCAGTCTAGCAGCTGTTGCTTGAGTGAGAAGCTATGCCAACAGTTGAGGATAAGCATCCAGTCAAAAATGGACCTTTCACAAGTCAATGTAATTTTACATCTGGAGCTTTCTTGCGGTTTTTCACCAGCCCTTTTCAAAATGCTTCTTCAACAATGAGAAAAATAAACACTTTCATGTCCTCCTAAAGACCATTTTCAGTAGTTCTATTCATAAACAGCTGCGCACATGATGTATGATTCCATTATTTCTAATGGAATGGTCTTCTCAAGTAGCTGCCATTGCGCAGGTTGGTCAACGTTGGACTATCAAATTCTTTGGCAACGTGCCAAGAAATGTGATGCTTTCTTTCTACTTTGCAGCTGTCCCATGGCACATCTTGGCTTAGTTTTTATCTGATTTCTTAAGTTCATGTTTGTGCAATTCATGTGAGCTCCAACACACATCTATACAGTATTAATTATTTATTTCTTAAAATGTTAGAACTTTAATATCTTTTAGAGGGGAAGGGAAAAACTTAAATAGATTTTTTCCTTTATAGATACAATTTGACAACACAGTAATAACACAATGTGTCTAGTCACTCCTAGTATTAAAAGGTAAGGCTGCACAGAGGGCAGTTTATCAAAAATTACTTTGGTTTTTGTTTTGACTCAGTTTTCAATGGAATGAAACTGATTTCTTGAAATAAGGATGTTTTTTTTTTCAAAATTACATTCATTCTTCTTGCATTTTAGTTATTCAGCTTCAGTTTAGTACTTCTTCAGTCTTTTTATTATTTTAAAGGAGCTTAAATGGCTGCTTGTGAAAATATTTTTTAAACATTATCACTTGTGCTTAGCTATGAAAATGAGAACCACATGTTATTGGGCTGCATTTATTCTTAAAGGTATGCATATAGAAAGTATGAAAGCTGTTCTGTTTTTTTTCCCTCCTCCTGATCCAATGCCTCCCACAAACAGATGTTGCTCCTACAAGTCACCACAACCAAAACATATACCTACCCTCCTTATCCTGAAACACGTTGGAAAATAAGTCACTTATTCAAATTTGCCTTTCACGCATCGAGGAGAGCAAATACGTGATTTCAAGCACGCAGTAGACCAACTGTAGGAAAGTGAAGAAAAACATGTTTGGGGCAAACATTTTTGCTTTTGTTGTTTTCCATCTTAAAGTTTACTTGTATAGTTGAGAACATGAGAATGGTTACAGAGGAGTGCTGCTCAACCCATTCAGCTCATTAGGCTGTTAGTAGCTGAAATGATCCAAGGACCTCACCTTGAAAGCCATGGAATCAGCTGTCAAAATGGCTGTGTAACAAGGTCCAGGCTCCTACAGACTTTGGTGTATAAAAGCACCTCTTATTCTCACTCCCCGTAGTTTATCAAGTAAAAGCCAAGAGAAATCACAGCCAATGTGCAATTTTCCTGAATGACATGATTTCATATCTTGTAAGGCGATGTGTTGCAGAAATACCTGAAGAGCACTCTAAATTGATTTTTTTCTAGTTATTTAATTCATATTGTAAACATTTCTATGATGACATGGGCCTTGTCAAAACTTTCATTTAATGGCTGGAGATACACAGAGTTATCTCTAGAGCAAACTGTTCCTTTATGATGTATTCATTTACAAACCCAGTTTAGGAGAAGATTGGGGAAAAAAAATCATCTCCTTTTAAAGGAAGAAAGGACTGCCTTAAAGGCTTTGGCTTTTAAATGCAGTTGGTTATTGACACAAAAGACTTTGTAAGACAGGATTCTATCTTTCAGTTTGATTTGGCTCCATATACAGATGTTATGTTATTTTAACTGGACTTTCACTGTTTGCCCAGAGCCAGTAGTTTTTTTTTACTGTATCCATTGGTTTTCAGTTGGGGAAAGGAAGCTCTTAATACTAAAGCTACAGAGGTACAGACCTGGCACATGGCTTAGTATTATACTTATGCCAAATAAATGTACTGTATATGAAAATCTGTGGTTCAGATTTTTTGAAAGAGTGATTCATGAAACCAGCAGTGAGTTGTTTTCATCAGTTTTCCCTTAGATTGGTAATTAGCCTTTATAAGGTAATAAAATCACTTAATTCAGACTTCGGGTCTAATTAAATAAACTATTACATTTTTGGTTGGAATTCAGTTTTAGTTTTTAGCAAAGTTGGCTTGTTTGCCTTTTTGTTTGAAAACGCAAAGCAAGTTTTATTATGATGAAGCAGAATTTAGTTTTGCTGTGTGGGGAAAATTGCTGGATGCTGCAATTAAATGCGATACTTGCCAAATTTCCAACTGGAACTTCTAACTTGGTTAAGATTGGATTTACAGCAAGTCGCATTAGGCGTGAGGAACCAAGTATTCCTTGCAGTTTTAGGAATATATTGAAACCAAGGAAAAATGAGATTAGCCATGTCTGAGAGTGTTTTGTTGAAAAGTCTGCAGTGTAGATTTCACTGAACAATAATCTACTTACACCTATCATGAATGTGGTTTGACAGATTTCTGTGTCACTCTATACTCTCTATATCTAACAGTCAAATTTCTAAAAATATTTAACATCATTATATGAATATGTGTGACATGCCAGCCTTATGAAGACAACAACATTCAATAAGAGTTTTCTTAACTTTAGTGTAATGTAACATACTGTATTATCCACATGAACATGGCTTATTATATCAACATGTGCCTGTTGAGCAAGATTAACAATTTTTTTCTTTCGAAATCAAAATATTTCCTTTATTTTTATCTGACATGAATTAATGATTGCCGCTTACCGACAAGACGAGAGTAGAGGCATAATTTTGTTGTTAGAATCAAAAATCGGTGCACAACATTGCAGAGCTGAACTGAAGACAGTCATCATGTCAAAACGCCTTGACCGTGTTCACTTGTGAAAGGTCTTACCTTAGCAACACCTAAAATTCATTCAAGAATGCATATGCAGTCAGCATCTAATTGAAAAAATCAAGATCCTTTGGACATCTACAACATTAAACCAAATGCAAGTAAGAAAATGATGCCAAAAAAATGAGTTTTGAAGGAGTCCATTTACTTGTACTGTAACTACAGTAAAATGTGAAATAAGGTTGAATCAGCTCTCTAGCCTTTCCTACAGCTTATTGCCAAACATGACTCAGCATAGTCTGTTACCATAATTGAAAAGCCCTACAAAGTCAGCCTTGACAAGGTTAGCCTTGGAGGTTATTCAAGGGGAAAGGATGAGGTTCCTTCAATGTCATGGTGTGCTTTGACTTCAAGTCTTCCCTTGTGTGCAAAGAGACTACAAATATAACCTGGTAGTTTTAAATAAAAAATGAAAGATGTACTGTAACTGAAAGTGCTGATTTGTTTGTAGTGAATGTTAAGATTACTTACATATGGTTTCCAAAGCTTTGCATGTAATACTTAGATCTTGCAATACTGTATGCTTGCGTTATGAATTTACCACAAATATCATTTTAAAACAGGGACTTACAGTAGGTATCCTAGCAGTTCTGGGTGACTAACTGTTTCTGAAAGGAGTAGGCGGAAACCAGTTCTGTTTTAGCCCATAAATAAAATTATATGATACAGTAGCTCTAGGAGGGCAGACTTTAGACTCCAAATAGTAAATACTGTCAGATGCGAAAATACTTACTGGTTTCTCATACTAGTTTTTGTGCTATCGTGCTGAAATTACTTGAAACAGATTCTGATTAATTGAAGTTTGGTTTGATTTTCAAATTTATTTTCTGAGATGTCATCATTTTTGATTAATGTGGTTCTACAGTGTACGGGGACTGAATTTAAAGCTTTGGTTTTGCTATAATGAATTTTATTTATTTTGAATATGCAAGAAATGAGTTAAAGCTAAAGATGGTTCTGGGGGAAGGGAGAACACCTTCTGTAGAGTGAATTTTTCAGTATGAAATGCTTTCAAGACGTATGTGTTTAAGCTATTTTTCAATGGCAGAGTAATTATGCAGAAACATTTTTACATTATGCATTACGTTAAATTGTATTTTGAAAAAAATACAAACTGATTTAAATCATGCTAACATTTTTTTTTTACTGAATGTGTGCAGATGGCTTGCCACTTTAGAACTTCATACAAAAAAGTTCTCAAATTAGCCTTTGCTTGAGTGACGTCATACCTTTTATTGTTGCTTGCTTTTGTTGCTTCTGGTTGTGTTGGTGTTTGTGCTTGATTAAATGTCTCCTATCACAAGGTCAAGGCCTGTACAGCTGGAATTGACATGCAACATTTACCCACAAACACATGATTCATTAACTCACTTAGCCTTTTAATTTTATACAGCTTTTTATTCACTCTGAATATGCCAAATTTTAACTATGCATTCGCCTATCTCTAATTAATTCACAACGCTGTACTAAAATCATGAACAGCGGAGTCAATTCCTGTTAACAGGAAGGCATTGAACTAGCAATGCTTTGATCCTGTTTGCTGTGGTACAAGGCTAGAATAAAATGAGGATGCAGTAATTAAAGCCTGATATGTGCAGCTGTTAACTGTATGTATAGTACTGTGTTTTCATACTTGTGTCCTGGTCAAGTTAAACATTGGGTCCCAATTTAGGTATTTATTATGACCAAAATCTATTTAAATTCTATTAACATGTTTTTTAAGTACTGTAACTTCCATGCAAGCAAGTTGGGTTTCTCTCATTTGAATCCTTTTTTACATTCTAAAAAGTATTGTGGTATGGGTTCTGTCAAGCTGGTGGTAGAAATGAAAAGATTTTGTAATTAACAATATAGATGTAATTAAAAAGGCTATTTATATTTAGATATTATAATTTTATTTGGAATCAAAAGAATATCTAAAATCTGAAACCTCAAGTTACTTTCTTAAAAAAATTGGAGATTATGCCTCAAAACTTAAAAATATTAGTGAAATCCTTTGAAAGCCATTTTTCTGCACTGAATTGAAGAACATGGATAACATGAACTGAGTAGCTCACAAGGGTTAAAATGTGTTTAGTCTTTCCCTTGAGAGTTTGAATGGTTTACAGTAACTGAAAACATTACAGTCTGATATAGGCTATGACGTAACTGAACACAAAAGCCTTCTCTTGAGTTTTTTTTTGTTTGGATAACCTAAGAGAACATGCCTGTTGTTGAGTCAAACAGTTTGTCAGTTCTCTTTTCATAAAACCTACCAGCAGTATTTTAAATGCTGTCTATTAAGTCCCTTTTTGCATGGCTTGTTTTGAATTGATATTATGGATGGTAATCTGCTTGTTAAATTTATGAACAGGGGTTGTAGTCTTTTTTTTCGGGGAGTACTCTTTGAAGTTAACAATAGTGTAAATACAGCATAAGACTAACAACAAGGGTGTAATGACTGTGTCAAAAAGAACTAGGTATCAAACCCTACAGTCTCCTAAAATAACACCAAAAAATCACTTAATGCACAAATTTTTATGAAACTTTACAGGATTGTCCCAAGTATGTTAGTTTAATGAAAATCATCAACCAGCAACCAAATTATTTTTCTTTAATCTGAATGTATGCTTTGTTCCCCAATGTTGTTACAGCTATCAGAAAGAAGGATGATTTAATGTTTTATTTTTTATGTAACTATGAAACGTTCCTAAATTTGAAATTTCCAAAATATTATTTGAAATAGAACAATTATTTTTGCCTTCACATTTTCTGTTCTTCATGAATAATTACATTTTACTGGTGAAATATTTTTTTCCTATTTGTAATGTATCAGAGGGACTGCTGAATACTGTATAATATGACTATAATTTTATGTTCCTTATGACTCTTGACAAATACAAAATGAAGGAGACCTTAGCAGGTTTATGTTATTTCCTTCAGAAAGAATCTCTTGCAGCATAAACTACACACGTTTTAGCCTTTTTTTAAGACAGTAATTATTCTTCCAAGATAGGTGCCAAAAGAATTTCCACGTCTTCCGTCTTTAGGGAACTGACAAAGGCTGATTTACATTACCACGCTTGAGACCATTTGGTTTTCAGCTCAGTTCTAATGACCAGTCTGCAGTTGGTGTGCACCTCCTGAAAAGAGTATTGTGTTAAAAAAAAGAAAGAAAAGAAAAAGAAGAAAAGGGCTCTCTGGAAATATCACATGTACATTTTAAAACTTTGTTACTTGCTGTAAAAAGTCTGCACCCGGGTATTATTGTGTCTATTACTGGAAAATATGAGACTTAAAGACATTTTGGTGTAACTGAAGCTTTAGACGATATTACTGTGCAACAATCTTAGTGGTATTAAGTTCAAGCATATATAGTATGTACATGTAGATGATGGGTTTTTATAAGGCAGGCATTTCATGTTGAGAGGATTTACTGTAGCAGATCTCCAGAAAGCTTGAAAGGTAATATCTTTTTTGCTTCTAAAAATGTTGAACCATGTAAGTAGATCTTTGCTTGTTCTATTTTACCCCTTAATGTTTTTAAGAGAGAGTGTCAGGAAAAACTTATAAGTACTGTAAATGTGTTTAGAGTGTCTCTTGACTTTCAGCACTTATCTGAAGTGATGACACCTGGCCGTATGCACAAGGAGTCCAGCTTCCCTGAGAAAGGTGAACCAAGGGGCTACTGCAGTGGTAGAATATGGTAAAGAAAGGCAGAGGCTGCTGGAGCAGTAGTCGCAGGCAAGAAAAACCGTCCATCCATCCATTTTCTAACCACTTTGTCTAATACAGGGTCATGAGGAGCCAGAACCAATCCTGGCAAGCAGTGGATGCAGAACAGCATACACCTTCGGTGGGACGCCAGTCCATCGCAGGGCACACAGACACAAACATGCCCATTTTCCCAGAAACTAATTAACCTGGCAGAACAGTATGTCTTTGGACTGTAGGAGAAATCCGTGCATCCAAATTATCTGTAATGATAAGGTAAAGAGTTTACTGATGGAAGAGAGGGATTGTCTTTTTCCCAGACCTTCATTATTAACTCAAATAGTTCAGTAGTTTTAATACTATACAAGTGCAATTAATTTCTATTTAAGGCATCGTGCTTTGACCATCATCTTAGTAAAGTTTAGTATTAGTAATAATATTATTCACTAGAACTTTTTTTGTCGACTCCATAGTTCAGTAGACACACTGGTTGTTAAATAGGATGTGGAGGTTGTACCACAGGCTAAACCCCTTTGTGTGCTCACAACAGCTCAGATATGTACACTTTGTTGCTGGTATGTCCAAGCTTTGTTCTGAAGAGACATTCCCTCGTTATGCTTATCTAAGCACATCTACAATTGTTTTGAACCCATGCTTACTTTCACCAAAGCCTTTCACTGGGCTGATTGTGTGGTCTACTGTGATCAATGTGACAGACTTCCACAGACCACCAAACTCATCTAATTCAAACTTTGAGTAGTTAAAAAGACTGTTTAGACTTCAGCTAAGTAACCTATATTAGCTTGATGTGTTTTTTGTTATTACAGTATTTTGTGTTTCAAACTTGCAGCTCCCATAGCTCCCTGATATTATATAAGTAAAGGCATATTTGTGTAATGTCACAGGTGGGAATAAATTAATGCGGTAACTTTAACAAAATGTGGGATATACTGTACAGTACTGTATTAATGGTGAGCTTTTTTCAAAGCAGTTTGGTGCATTTTTTCTAAAATTTTATAATAAATGTTACCTATTGCTGCCTCATCTGTTTGGCTTTGTTAAAATCTGCATTTTCTGTATTAAGTAAAAATGTGTTATGTCACTGAAGTTTGAAGTCACTAAAAACAAGGCCTATTGTGGAATATTGTCAATGTTTTTTTAACTTCAGTTCCTGCTTGGTACACAAAATCACAAAATTACCTTTAAATTATTAAAGTGAGCATTTCGTTCCATTTGGCATGGTCAGATACATAATTGAAGTAATTTACAGGAAAAAAGAAAAGCTGAGAGAAATAGGGCAAAATCTAATAATTGCAGCTGAACATTTGCAACATTGTTTCCATCCAGCAGTGGAATATTAACAAACTCTAATTTTGTTGTTATGGCGAATATCTACTTCTGGTAAGAGTTACTGAAAACATATGTCTCTTTAGCTTTTGCTGTCTGGTGTTTTATTTTACATGCAGACCTCTAGGTTGAGTAGTTTTCTTAACTGGTAGATCTGTTAAAATTTCAGGAAATGTTCATTGTCATTAAAGAAAACTACTTCTTAGGACTGTCATAGTGAGAGAGTGTAGGGGAATGAGAGGAGGGCTGAAGAATTGACTTCACTGTAATTTACTATGAACCAAGATTTGCTTACTTTCACAGCGTCGACAGTAGCAACATCTGAGCTTAAAATATCTACATATACAAGAATTCTGTGAAAATTGAATTTGAAAATATCCTGCATGTAATAACCAATCCGGCTGTGCTATAATTCAGTACACTGTAAGACATATTCCCCCAACTTCTGAGTAAAAACAGATTGGGGAAATGTAAAGTTCAGTGGACCAGTTCTAATGAGGTGGTCCCTGGTGACCTAGAAAATGCCAGTTTTGAACTTGGAGAAAGACAAGAAACATGTTTGATGTTATGCCAGTGAACAGGTTTTCATGATATCCACACCACAGCCATAAGCCTTGTGAGGCAATTTCGATTCCAGTTGTGAAACTGAAGAAAATTATAGATAGGCACTTACTTATGTACTGCTTATGTAAACATTCGAGACAGGAGGAGGACAAAATATTACGGAAAGATGAATGAAGTTTTAGTAATTTAAGTAATAAGTATGTACAGTATATGTATTTAATGGTTCAGGTGGGTAGCTACGTCAGCATGCGTAGTCTGCAAAGGAACAAGTAATAGGATTATTCCATGATGAAAAGAGAAGAGAGAGCCCTGAAGAAGGCTCTACAGCTGAAACATTGTGTTTTCTCTCTTCTCTTTTCAGCATGGAATAAACCTATTACTTGTTCCTATCCATTTAATGTATTTGCATTTTTCCATACCTGAGTATGGGTACCATACTGAGGCTTTTTTGGCCTAGATTTAATTTTCTCCTCTTTAAATGATTAATATTTCTAAAGGATAATGAGTAACCTATCCTCCACCCTGACAAGACACTTGCTGTAAGTGATCTACTGCGCTGCATTGACCATGCAGTTTAGCACAGCCAATTTGATTACTGTACTTACATATCACTGGGAGAGGAGACGAAACAGCAATACCATGAGAAAACATGAACAAAGTGAGAACGTAGAAACTCTACACATAATGTGTCCCAGCCCAGACTTGACTCTAGCACCCTAGAGTCCATGCCATTAATACTCAAGGTGACTTGCAAGGGTAAGTAAGGAAAGCACATCTCATTGTTGTGTATTATAAATATAGCCATGCATGTTTATTATGCTACGTAATAGAATAGGAGTGAAATTTCAGGTCAGTTTGCACCCAAGAGAGAATACTGTGTATAGATAGTCTTTCTTTTAAGTTCTTATTCAGGGCAGTGATATTCATAAATCTTAGTCCATACCACATTCATACAGTCTGAGGTACAAAGTTAATGTCTGTGCATTTTGTAAAGAATATAAAAGCTGAACTAAAACTAAAAGTAAATTCAGAAGTAAAAGTTTGCTCACATTTTAGAAGATATTTGTAGATCCTGTAAAAAGTCAGACAATCTCTAATATACAGTATGTTAGAACTGTCTTGTGCTGTAATGTATTATTATCAAACCAGTGTTGACACTGAAAAAGAAGGTTTGATATTGTCTTTTTTTCTATCATAAGAACATGTAACATCGTAATGTATTCGGACAAGTTTTTTGTCAGAATGTGAAAGATCTGAATTATATACACTGTCTTGTGCTTCCTCAATGTATAGGGTATTTCTCTGATTCAAGATTTCGTTGCTGTCTAATAACCTATCCTTAGTCATGATCTGCAAAAGTCATACCCTAATGGATGATGTCTTTGTTTGCAGTCAGACACAGCAGAGGTCTCAAAATGTCATGCCCAGCTTAATCAACATCAACTGCCTGCATATTGCCAACACATGCTCTTCTGTTAGTGTGGAAGTCAGCACCAGGAAATTTGCCACTACAAACAAGGACCTCAGTACAGCTCAGAATGCTGTGGAGCAAAACTGTCTCCTGGCATGCTTTAAAATTAAAATACAGTGGTGCTTCTTAAACATAAATAGATATAAATGCTTGGAACATGTAAATATTATTTACTCTAAGTTCTAGGTAAAAATAAGATCCATGCCAAACTCCATACCATAATCGTAGTGTCTCAATGAGGCAGAACCTATCCTGACTTCGATGGTATTATGCAGAATAAATAGTATTTGACCCCCCCCCCCCCCCCTCAATGGGATGTGAGTCCATCAGCAGGGGTTACCCCCAGAAATGCAGGGACCACTTATACAGCTGAGTGGTTTGGAGCATCTGGGGTGAAGTACCTCACTCAAGGTACAACAGCAGTGTCAAAATCAGAGACTTGAACCCACAATCTACAAGTTGTGAGTTCAGAGACATACCCACTACTATAGGCCATGAACATCCCCACCTACATACTAGGTTGTCTATAATTAATATTTTGAGACAAATATGGTCAAATTAAAACGATATAGAGACGTTTAGCATACCCCCTGTACAAAGATAGTGCACATATTTGCAAAGCTTTCTATATAAAAAACAAAAAAGCTTTCCATATAAAACCTGTTGGGCCTAATACCATCCTCATGTGCAACCTTTCTTATAAGAACAAAGCGATTGACTAGAAAATAACTAGGCTTTCCTACAATATCAAAGTTTCACACCTGTCATAATATCTGGTGTTGCAAAGTGAAGTGTTCGTCTTTTATACCACTGTGGCTTTTGAAGTTTAAAGTTATGTTGTAAAACCACAAAACTGAAAAAGATAATGACATTACTGTTTCAGTAATCTGTTTTTGGCTGGCCGCATTTAATAGCATGAATAGTGAATGTTATTGAGATACTCTGGTATGAGGTAAGAGTAAACATAAGTGGAAAGTTATGTTGTCTATTGTTATTTTATCCTTCAGCATGAAATAACAGCAGTTCACTTATTAGAAACTGTTTTCCTTTCATCGTTTTGAAGAAACACTTAATGCTGAGTACCTTCATGTAGTTTTGTATTGGTCAGTAATACTACAGTAAATAGTATGGGCGTAATTCAGTTCCAGAGAGGGCAGACTTAGGTCAGATCTGATTGGTACTGTATCTCAGTCAACGTACAGTATGATAATGTTATCAGGTGGTCTGGGCCTTTTGGAGATTTTCTAGGTTTTCCCTGCAGTTATGGTTATAAATGTTAATTTCTAAGCAGTGCTCCATTCTATTGCCATTTTTAGGGCTTCTCTAGGATTTTTAACTCCTTTTGCTGTGGATTTGTTGTGGATAATTTATTATTTATTTAGCAAACACTTACAGACATATTTCAACATATATTTGGATACATGTACTGTATCGTGTACTGTATACACTGCTATTTATATGTTTATTCATACCCCAAGTAAAATAGGAACAAAAAAACAGAATTGTAACAGAATGAGTTACAGATTGGATAATGAGACTCTTTTATTTAATTATAATTTTGTTATATTCATAATGAATCATAACAACATTGCCTGGTCTGCCTAGATTAGGCTAGAAGGTATTGCTATTTTGCTTGTGTATGCTTAAGAATATTAATAATTATGGTGTGTTTATGTGTGTATAGTATGTATTTCCACTGTTCTAAAAATGTATCAGGCCACAGAAAGAAAGTAATGGATATCATGAAATATTTCTTTAAAGGTCTACAAGCAGATTAATACCTCCAACAAAAATAAATGTATTATACATTTATAATTTTAATATATAAATTATCATTTTAATTGCTAGGGCTATGTTACCCAAATATTCTATGGGTTCTCATTCAGTTGGTCTTTGTAATAACATGCAGAACAGAATGTTAGGACTGCTCTGACAGTTATGTCTAGAAATACATTTTTAAAATTGCCTGTGGAATTTTATTTTTTAGTTACTAAGAGGTAATTTGGTATGATAGGGCAAGACAAGCCATCAGTGACTCTTTCAGGTCATGAATTATGTTCAATAGCTTTGTCAGCTAATATAATTATTAATATAATTAAGGTAATATAATTTTTGGTAAGGAACTAAACATATAGATCTGTTTTTTGCATTTTACAAGTATTATTATTAACAACAACAACAATAATAATAATACAGTTAAACATGGAATTACTATTCTAATGCTTCTAGGTTGTGCAGCAAATGAAATCAGTTTGAATTGTGAATTAACGTTAATGGTTCCTGCCCTGCAATGAATTGGCATCCTATGATGGGTGTATCCTGCCTTGTGCCAGTTGTATGCCAAGATAGGCTCCGGCTCAACCATAACCCTGAATAGGACAAAGCGGTTAGAAAATGGATGAATGGTTAATGGTGTCTTTGCCAATCTCTGGGTGGGTACGCAGTGTAAATTAATTTCGCCAGGCCGCAACACTCTTAAAATGGGCACTTTAGGAGTGCATGGATCGTGAACCTTGTTAAGTAAATTTGTTCTAATGCCAGCAGTCGAACAGTTTAGTAGTCAGGCTGGAATTTGTGACTGTCAGTCTTTTCAACCAATATCTGAAAAGGGTCACACAATACACTGCCTGCTAAGTACAAGGGCTCTTGGACATACACAAGCACAAGTTGTTGTCAGTAATTAACTGGTTTACACCAGTAGCATACACTACGAAATTAGGCGCATATGGGAAAACCCAATGAAAACCAATGAACTGTAAATAAGACAAGAACATTTATTCTCCAAACAGAACATGTCTTAGTCTGGCATTGAACTTGGAAACCAAGAGTTGTCAATCAACTGTTCTACAGTAAGTGCTCTGCAGCCATGGCAATCTTAATTCATGAGAACAACCCTCAGTTCTCTGTGCTCATATAAATTTGTGGCTTGTTATTCTTCTCTGTGCATTTTGCAAAGGTTTTTCCTTTTAATGACATCTTATATTTGGTATAAACGGTGTGTTTCCATTTTTGCGTGTCATGCTGAGGATGTTATCATCATGATTGTCCTATTTTGCAGTGTTGTGTCAAGATGTCTTTGTACCTGGAGCACTCCAAACGTTTTTTCTTTTAATCATGTCACACTGCCTCAGATTTTAATTTCAGTCACACTAATTTAAATGGCATCATTGGATATAGTGAAACATGTCCAATTTTGTTTCTTAAAATCTGTCAGGATGATTACCACTACCATAACACAAATGAGTCTGTCTTTTCCTGGTTTTGGATGGTATTTTCATTGTGTAATCCTTTCCTAATCTATAACTCAATACTGTCAACCTTAGAGTTGACAGTTAGAGTCAACTCTAGTTAGAGTTCTCTTCCTATCTACCGTTGCCTATATGGTACAGAGGTTTGGCATGATTGTTAACATTAATATCTGTTGTAAAGACTGAAAATGTTCGTACTGATATTGATATTATGTGCATTTAAAGGCAACTGATGGGTAGAATATTGAATAGAAATTAGTGATAATCCAATTCTCTTGATGTGTGTAATGCGAATGAATAGTTTAACTTAATACTAATATAGATTTTTAATGTAACATTGCATTGTGCTTCTTTGCCAAATACAGTGATTAGTGAAGTGGCAGAAGTAATTAGGCTAAAACAATGATCTTATTTAAAACGATTCCAAGGCTACGCTAAAGCATAATTTCTGCTGTGCTTTGTTAGAGGAAAGTCAAGCACAATTAAATAACAAAGAAGTAGCTATCAGTTTAGATACTCTTTTGAGACCTTTGCAGTTGGCTAATTAATTAAAATCTTAGTTGAAGTCAGTGTAATTACAGTCATGGTAATACAAAGCACTACATTTTCTGTTTTTTCATAGTAATCAGTCATTCCCTTAATCCACCGCTGTTATTGAAGCTGAGAACTCCTTTTTCACCATCAGTAACTTGTTGATATTTTTTTGTAGCTCTGCTCTATTTATATAGTGCTACACGTTTTCCCTTAACTTTTTTTATCAACTTCTTCAGACTTAAATAAGTTCTTTAAAAATGGTTGATCAATCTTTCTGAACAATGCTGTCACAAATGGAGAAGTATGCTGAGTCGTCCGAATGCTTGACATTTAGTAGATGTATTTTGCTATTCACTCCTGCCACAACCTGTTACTGTAGATCATGTATCAGAATATCTGAGAAAACCAAGGGCACTGCTAAAAACAGAATTCAATAATCATTCTCTGTTGTTGTGGGCATCCCATTAATATTTCTGTGTGAAACAAGGCATCTTGATGTCTAACCTTTAGAAGTTTAATGTGCTGACTGATCTGTTCCCAGCCATGTTACACAGTACTCTAATAATACTGCTGCACCCTGTGTGTTTATATCCTAGCTATCCTATTATTATCTTTTGTTGGCACCAAAGGAATTTTGAAATAAAGGTTCATTAAGATTATCAAATGGGCAAAGGGCCATGATATGCCAAAATACAGCTCATACAGGAAAGGCAGACATGACCTGTGGCAAAGAAGCTTGTCTGTGGGAACACAGAACGGAAATGTGAAAGTAACAGAGGCCAGAAACCAGGAGGTGAGGATTAAAAGGAAGCAAGGAAGGGAAATTAAAAAGTCAGCATACTTGTTTTTTTTCTTTAATTGCACTAGTGTTTCTAGTAAATTACACCTTCTGTCAGTCCCATGCCCTTGATAATAGAAACTCAGTGAAATTTTGCCATGTTCAAGTATACTTCAAACTGAAGTATAATATGCTGTAGCTCTATTTTGGTGCCCAGATTTAAGAAGGGCCTATTTTAACAGTGCAGACCTTGTATGATTTACATTTGAATCTATCAGCACCCTGGGGAAAAATGTGAGAAATGCCTTTGACAAGCTGTTAAGTACATTACTGTTTAGGACATTACATTTTGAGGATTTAGATTCAGTTTGTATAAAATCAGAATGTAAAAGCCTAATGGCTTAGGGTGCATGCAGTCATTATTCGCTCAAGATATGCTAGTCTTCCTAGTATACGGTCTCTTTTATGAGAGCTCCTGGCATATTTTGTCTTCAGTAATTCTAAAGTTTTGCTACGAAAAGAGAACACATCTATCAATTTTAAAATTTTGTGTACTCATTGTTTAGTAGAACTTTCATATGCCTTTCATATTTCACATTTATTCAGGTCATTCTTTATTATGATGTTTTTAAAATTGCTTTTGTGACATTTTCACCTTCACAGCGATAAAGGTCTGTCTTGACACAATTTAGATCTCTGGCTAAAAATATGTTTTTCAAGCAGAAACAGAAAAAGGGTGATGGTTACATAACTGTTTCTCAACAGGGCACGTTCTGTCTTGATTTGTCATGAATCTAGACCTGGCTGTGGTTATACCAGTAGCTACTGCAATGCAGCTAAAAGACAATGTCAAAGGACAATGATAAAGGAATTTAGCTAACAGTGCTTACAGTGTCAGAAATCAAAGAAGAAGAAAAAATGAAAGCAGTGTTGTCTTGTGATGGGTCTTGGCAGATAACTGCATTCAATAGCATAACATTTGCAGAAAATGAACTTTTTTTCTGTGGCATCCACTTAAACTGTGAGTAACCCCAAAATGTCTCTGTTCTTTTATAACTGTCAGAGGAAAGTGCAAAGTGCAGAAGTTCAATTAATTTGGAATTTCAGTGAAATATGGAAGACATAAGATTCTTGCCATTAAAGCAGTGAACCCATATTGTAAAGCACCCTTTAAGTACAATTGGGCTTTTGGTGCAGTCTCATGTAATATGGTTTGCATTGTCTGTACTTATGGCAAGAACATCTGCATAATATGTATGATTATAACTGCTGCATTATGGGAGAAGTGGGTGTAGTTAAATCTTGTTAAATCTCCAACCTGTGGTATAGGCTTTCTAAAACGGCCTTTTTACTTTGAAAAAAGAAAGCAAAAGAGTGAAGGTTTAACAATGAGTAACGTTAATGGCCCAAATCCTGCAGCTGTTATGCTATCAGTTTCTAAGAAGACCTTGTATTACAACCCAGTTGCCAAGAAAAGCAAATCTGTCTTCTGTAGAAAAAATGTTTTTTACGTGCATCTTTGATAGATTTACTGTAGCTTGTCCTGCAATTTTCAGTTGTGTTCTTAACAGACAGCATAAGAAGGGTTTGTTGAAAAATCCATTGACTTTTCTCTCACAGTCACGTCTCTCAGACACGAATGATAAGAATATAGCTGTCCAGCAGCCTGAACCATTTTTGCATCTTTTACAGTATTGACATCACAAAGTTATGAGCAGTGTTAATGTTCTTTTTTATACTCATGTTTCTGGTTTATCATACTTTGAAATGTAACCTGAAGAAAACATACAGGAAATCTACAGTATTTTCTACATAGCATATATCCATTTCTTTTCAGTGAAGGATATCGCACCAAAGTGTCAGCGGTCCATTCCAGTTAAAATCCATTTCTAAAGTTTTCTTTGGCTTTCAGTGCATAACTTGTACTGCACTCTATATAATCTGTAAAATGCAGAAGACTCAATGAGACAAAACAAAGAACTGCCCTAAATGGGTAACTCATCTTCAGTAAATTGCAAACCCTAGCTTATATATAATAATATACTGTCTTATTGCTAATACCTTCTTGTTCTGAGGCTCCAATCCATTTTTTGAATTCAGCATCATGACTAGGCAGCTTGTTCCAGTCATTTACAACTCTGACTGTAAAGAAGTACATTCACATCCCCCATGATTCATGATCTTCACGGATGTCCATACATTGTTTCGGAGTTTCACTAAACCCTTTAGGAGTTCCAGAAGCACTGTAAATAGTACCTCCACTGAAAGAAAGGTAAAAGTACGATTCTGCCAATTCCACAACAATAAATTAACCTGCATAAAGAAAGTGGATCGGAACATGTATGATTTAATAAATGGTAAATTAATACAAAGAGTTTGAAATGACCAAATGCCACATATACAAATGGGCCCTGCAATGTTGTAATCTCTGTATGTATAAAAGTCTTTGAAATCCATAATGAAATAGAACCATAAGTGACATAAGTTCAGGATTAATCTTTATACTTCTCTGGGAGTCCTTGCACTGGCTTCTTATCAGGTTTCTAGTTGACTTCAAAATCCTCATGCGCATGTACTGTACAAGGCCCTACATTGCTTGTCACCTCAGTACCTATCTGACTTATTATCTCTTTACTCCCACCTTGCAACCTTCATTTGTTTGACCCTGGTCTTCTAGATGTCCCTCAAGTTCGTTTACATTCTAGGGGTGACAAGACCTTCTATTGCTGTGTCCCAAAGCTCTGGAACTCACAAGGATATGAGACTCACCTACCCTGAGGGCATTTAAATCTAGACTCAAAACCTTTCTTTTCAGATTTTTTACTTTTATTGAATTAGTGTCCGTGTCTGCTCCATTTCTAGTAACTGTGTATCTTCTGCTGCACCTCTAACGGCTTGTGTTTCTCGTATGCTCATTTTGTAATTTGCTATCCTTATCCTTTTTTATACCTACTGGAAAGCAGTTTCAGATTATACCTTTAAAGGAGCTATATAAAATCAAGTTTATTATTATTATTATTTTATATTGCAATACAATAACAGGAAGAAAAAAATCATAGCATAGGCACTTAAAAGTTGAAGCTGAGTCAAGCTAAATTTGATGTTGATAGCTTATAAACAAATGAAAATCGAGAGAAAATCACCAAATTGTGTGATTGTAACATAATGGACATTCTAGATCAATCCTATAGTTTATAGTGTAGTAGTGCAAGGCAGGCAGCCAAATGAGATAGATGGTTGAAATGGCCGTCTTCTATAATCTTTCTTTTACTGTATGTGACATTTATGTATTGTAAGCTGTACTCGGTTTATATTTTTTTGATATAGTCTACCCTGAAACATGGACTTTCATATTCTGAAATTAAACCTGAAGATATTGTTTTTTTAAAGTGACTCTCACTGCCTCACACAAAGGCAGCCAATATGCAAAAGGCATCAGTCTTTCTGTTAAAACTAACATGTTAACCTCAGTGAATTCTCCCTGTTTAAATATCAGACATTAGAACAGAGCTTAACACTAATGGATTCCAGCACCTAATTTGGATGGTGTCAGATTTTTTTAGTGGAATTACAGAATTTTCAGTGCACGGTGCTGGAAGAGATCACCAAATAAGATTTGGAATTTTCTAACAGCCCATCTTTTTTACCACTTTTATCATTTTTCATGATCAAAGAATGATTGCTCATAAACATTTACATTTTCACGTTGTAGTTATTTGAAATCTGAAAACAGAATGGAGTTTGTTTAGCTCTCTTCTTAGTGTGCCGACATGCAGACTGTCTTCCCCTCTCAGAGGAACACTGTTTCCTGCAATGCCTCACTGCTGAAATCAAATCCCCACATTGCTCAGGACCTTGTTTTTCTTGGCACTGGTATAGCTGAGACAAACTGAAAGAAAGTTAGAGCGCTTTCTGCTTGTTTTTTGACTGGTTTGTGTTTCTTTTTCCTGGTTTAAGATCTAGTTGAATAAATTAATATGGCACCACTTTTGTGTACCACATTACAATGCAGACATATGAATCGTAAAAAGCTCTTTTTTGACTGTTAAAGATGTGCTAAATGTTTAGATAAGGGCCTCAAAGCAAACCTCGGTGATGTAGAAAAGCACAAGGAATCTGTGGTTCACAGACCATTTTTGGCAGTAATCTGAGCCCCGCCAGTTCACCCAGTGCATATTTTAATGACATTTAAACATCTCCAGATGCAATTTTACAAAAATGCGAGTAAAAAATGACTTTGCCGAAGCTTTTATGTTGACTTTATTCCTTTTAGCACTCTTGATAAAACATTAAAGATGTTATTTATTTAATCTCTGTCATCCTATTTTCTGTAAACCTTAGAAAATATTAAGCAAAATAGCTGCTATTTGTGTGTGTTAATCTTTACCCCTTCATCCCCTCCCACCTTTGTAAAGTGTTCCCTACACTTTAAATGATTTGCTGATCTGTTATTTACTGATTCTTGTGTGTAGGTTTTTGTGTGCTTTTTTGGTTTTCCATTTTGAAACTAATTCACTAATAAATAATGGAATAATGTGGGACTTTGTGATAAGGCAGTAACATATACTAATAGAGAAATGTTTAATTGTGACAGCTATAAATCACAGTTACATCCTGTTACATGTGTTTAGATTTCTTTTTATTAAAACAGTGCCTCTTTGAAAAATCAGTGCAACAACTTGTTTTTTTTTCTTTAGACTTTTAGTAAAGGCGTTTGCACAATTAATGTTTTGTTGGTGCATGGAGGGTTAAACATACATTTTTACCATCACCATTGGGCGGATTACAGTTGATGGAAAAGGGTTGATTTCAATTTCTTTTAAGATTACTGTCACTGCCAAACAATCCCACATTTTCTAAAATAACTGAACAGTTGCTCAGCATTTTTGTTATTAGCCCTGCGTGGTTGCAGATTTCAACATACTTTAAAAAAAATACTTTTCACAGCACCACAACACATTAAGTACAGTAGGGGGCCTAGATTTTAAATTTAGGTTTGCTGGTTTTCTTAAAATGTTTACTCAATGCACTCAACTTCCCTTTTTCCCCTTTGTCTTACCTACAGCAGAGTTGAAATGAAATCCATATGAGTATCTACGAGTCTTTGTAAGTTACTGAATCGAGAAATTACACAGCTCTTGGCTTTCATTGCATGCCCATGCAATGTTTTCCATTGTTTTCAGAGCATGCAATGTATTGAATAGAATCAGAAAGAGAGCTCTGAAAAAAAAGCTGTGTCATAATGTCTTTTGAAGACCTCATTGAATTATCACTGAATTAAATTGTGTTTTAAATAGGCTGGGCTTGTTGAAACTTAAATACAACTACACTTGAGTCACTAGAACACTTTAATTTCTCCCTGATCAGTTTTCTAGCACATTGGCTCAAACAGCTGTAAGTAAAATGCAAGCAGCATTTGCTTGATAATTTCGAAGGTAAAAAAATTGTGACATTATGTTGCTAATTTATTCTGCCTCACAAAACTGATTTTTAGAACAGTAGGAAAGCAGAGATAAGTTTTCACAAAGACTGTCCTTTCCCCCTTCCACCAACCCTTCATTTTTCAATAGCCACACTCAATTGTTCTAGGTTTATTCTAATGCAGGATAGATAGCACAGCAATGTCAAGTCTGAGAAGCTGTAACAGCCCATTTACGTAAGTTCAGACAGCCACAATGTCGCTCAGAGCGTGCCCAGTGCGTGCTTGTATAGCAGGGTAAAATTAAAAGCCTCTGCTGTGCATTCAGATTCAATTAAAAGCTGCCTTTATGGCCACTGGAAACAGCTGTATTGACTCCACCGAGTCTATACTGTAATATTGAAGTGGAAAAGCAGATAGCCAAGTGTGCTGTTTTGTATTCTGTTTTATGTTTGCATCTCATTCAAACAAACAGAAAGAAATAAAAGGTAAGGAAAAAAGAACTAGCTTTCAGAAGTGTTCCTGTAACACTTTCTGTACGTGTTCAAAGCAATATTTTTACAGAAGATGCAAATGTGTCTAAATGTGTGTTTTCAGAAAATTGCTGGTACAGAACAGAGGAAACATACATGAGCGATTTACACAGTATATATCTGCATAATAATTTGGTTAAAACGGCTATTTCTGTACAGGCGATTAGAATTAATTTTTGAAAAAAAAATAAGAAAAAATGTTTTTAAGAAAAAAGAGTTTTTGAAAAAGATCATTTTACTTTCTTTGCCGTTATTGTTCTGACATTTGTGTTTTTTCATTATATGAATGTATCCCATTATTTTGTGCCAAATGTGTTTTATGTTCTTAGCATGTTCTGTTGTTTATATGGAATGACGATTTGTTCTTATGTACAGTATGAATAATGTTTGATAGTATTTTTCTTGCATGGGTGGATACTTTACTGATAATGTCAACATTACTTAAATTTTAACTTTGGGAAGTAAGTTATATTATATAGGATATATTATATGTACCTCAGCCTCAGCTTGGTATGATTGGGTGTGAAGTGTTTCCTTTTGCAAATGTTGTGAATTCTCTTTTTTCAACCTAGGCAGACTGACTAGTTTTGACAAAGTGGTTCGACTCTAAAATTAAACCTGTAGACAAACCACATTTGCCAAAAGCCTGGTATCCTTCCCAGAGCTGATTACAGTATATGCGGCGAAGGCACCTTAAAGTAATGAGATTTGTATCTCTGCTTCTGCACTCTGTCCACCTCCTAATACAAGACTTGTCATATCAAAGACTCTCCACTGTTGTCAGGTTTAAGCCTGCTTTCAGAGTATCACCCTTGAAAAAAGCCCTTTTATCAGATTTCCAGATGTAAAATATTTCCTCTTTATTCATTTTGTTGTAAGTTGTGTCTTGAAAAATAGCTACAAAGATGTAGATTAGACATCCCACAAAAAGGGATAGTTTCAGACCAGGACTTGTCCATTTTTCTTAATGGTTGATGCCATGCATGGTTAGATGTGGATTAGAAATGTCCATTCCCTTATGTGTCACTGCAACACAACAAAGGAGCATTAAAAATCCAGGGGCATAAGTCTGTCAGCTATCTGCCTGCAGGGTAGTTCTTTTTCTTAAAAGGGAGAGTGTGAAATACTCCTATTCTCTGCCTCTGCTGGAAAGCCATGTATCAGCTAGTGCCCCACATATTCGGCAGAGTAACACACATTTTCTCTTAGTCGCCACTCCTCCACTTAATCACCACCTTTCATAACAGCAGGAAAAATATTTCATGATGATTCGGGGAATTCAGAAAGATGAATAAATATATACTTTACAGCTCCATATAAGGGAGTAGTGGGCTCCCTTACTGAACATGAGTCTTTTTTATATTTTCCTGTTTGAAATACAAGTAATTCATGATATTTATTAGTATAATCATGGCACAATATATTTGCATGTAGGGTGGAACTGAGCACAGAGGTTAGCATTGCAGACTGGCAGCGCTGGGGCCCTGTGTCCAATTCCTGTGGTGCTATCTGTGTGGAGTTCGCATATTTTCCCCATGTCCATCTGCTTTTCTCTGGGTGCCCTGGTTTCCTCCCACAGCCTGTACACTTGATGGCATAGGGATGACATAGTGGCTGTCCTTTGTCACCAAAGCATTCATAGTTTTTAAGTATTGAAGCTAACCAGGAAATGTATTTAAAAAAGCAGCATATACTATCCAGCATATATTATCCAGCAGCCATATCACCCTGCAACTCACAACTGGCAACCCACTGAAGCTATGCAGGTGTAAGCCTGATCAGTACCTGGATGGGAGACCTCCTGGGAAAACCTAAGGTTGCTGCTGGAAGAGGTGTTAGTGGGGCCAGCAGGGGGCGCTCACCCTGTGGTCCATGTGGGTCCTAATGCCCCAGTATAGTGATGGGGACACTATACTGTAAACAGGCACCGTCCTTCGGATGAGACGTAAAACCGAGGTCCTGACTCTCTGTGGTCATTAAAAATCCCAGGACGCTTCTCGAAAAGAGTAGGGGTATAACCCCGGTGTCCTGGCCAATTGGCCCTTACCAATCATGGCCTCCTAATAATCCCCCTCTATGAATTGGCTATATTACTCTGCTCTCCTCCCCACTGATAGCTGATCTGTGGTGAGCGTTCTGGCACACTATAGCTGCCGTCGCATCATCCAGGTGGATGCTGCACATTTGTGGTGGTCGAGGGGAGTCCCCATTACCTGTAAAGCGCTTTGAGTGGAGTGTCCAGAAAAGCGCTATATAAGTGTAAGCAATTATTATTATTAATTATTATACAGAACACAAGAGTATAGAAAATAAAATCAATACAATTGAAAATAAAACCAGAGGTGTTCTGCAACTTCCCGTATTTTTTAATTACATTAGAAACATTTTAGTTAACACCACTGTCAAAGTGTTTATCTTCATGCATCAGGCCTAAATTTCATGTCAATGTGTTTTAAATCTGAATAAAAAGTCTGGTGCCTGAATTCCCCCAGTTCTAGGCCAACATATGTGGGTCAGGTTTATCCGAGTCTCAGGCTGCCATGAAGAGAAAACAGCTGGACAAAAGACAAGCTTTTGGTTTGTTTTAAAGATGGAAAATAAATATTGGCTGAATCTGGATAGAAATATAGCTAGGTCAGACATTGCCAGAGTGCAAATTATTTTTTCCATTTTTCTATTTGGATTTGCTTGTATGAATTTCTCAAAACTCATACTCTCCCATTTTCTTGGGTGAATAACCTTCATGCATCTAACATTTAAAGTTATGCTGTTTTTTTTTTCCATAGCAGTTGGTACTTTTATTATTTTAAGGCAATTAAAAGCTATCTGGCAGTCCTAGAAATTAAAATGGCTGCATAACTGACTGTTAAGAACAGTGCTTTGCTTTAGTGGTGAAAATACATGAAGCATACCTTCAATACCTACTTTCTAAGTTGTTGAAAATGAGATCACAGTTCTCAGTAAAATGTAGTTATATTCATTATGCCATAGAAGTAATCAAAAGCCCTCAAGAAACCTTCACGGTACGCTTGGTATTAGCTTTTGGAAAATTTGTTTAGTAACGTGTAAAATTAGGATAGAAGCACTGCTGTGTGCTTTGGTCTTATGTTCCTGTGCTTCGTTCTTGCTTCATTTAATTTTGTCAATTAATCCCTCTTTGATGTTAGCAAGAAGGATTAGGAATTAACCTGTTAAATCCCAGACCCTAGGTCATGATGAAGGAGAGGGAATTATATGGAAGCTTCACCTTTTCACAATAAATCAAGAGCGCTTTAATGTCTTTTGAATAGGGTGCAAACTGCGTACCCCCACTTACTGTATATAAGGAAAGAAAAAACAATACTTCAACAAATTTCTGATTTTATTTTGCTATATACTGTATAGCAATGGGAGTGTCTCTTGCAATGCAGTTCTGCTATTTGAAGTTACAATTTTTATTTATTATGGTGAATGTTTCAGCAGTTACATTTTAGACAACACATTGGCATTTACATCATTTTATTCATCCAATCATGATATCAGCTTTTTTTTATCAAATACAACATAATAATTGCATTTATAAGATGAGACTGAAGTTGAAAATAAGGCTAACACACATCTGAGAGCAATTATTTTTGTCCAGCCATCAAAACCATACACTGTATATATTTTTGGGAAAACGTCTATAATGGTATACACTGTTTATGAAAACTTCATTTATTTGGCCTGGCCGGTACTAGAATGGGAGACCTCCAAGGAAAACCAGGTTGCTACTCTTAAGTAGTGCTGGTGGACTATGCACTACTTACTGTAAGTATGGTCTTTCCTGTGGACCAACATTTCATGAACAAGTACACCAAAATGGTTTTTAACATTTTGGTGAACAGCAAAAGATTTATATTTGGCACATGTGTAAAATATTAAGAATAAAATAATTACATTCAAAGTTTGTTACTGATTTAGTTTAACCCAGTTCAGAAATAAAAGCTAATCATATCAAGGGCTAAGAGAGTGCTGTGATCTTACTAAATATAATCATGATGCTTGACAAACTGAAGCTATGTGTATATACGGAAGGATTTCAAAGAAAAAAAATAGTCACTTGGGTTACTTCCTTTGGATTAACATGAAAATAACTACAATACTGTAAAAGTAATAACTACTGTAGCTGAAAACTGACTTAAGAAAAATATACTTATTTTTTTCTGAAATGCTAAACTATTTGCTTTGCAAAACCTTCCATAGCTTTTTTCATTTGCTTTTCATGTCTGTTTCACAGTAATATGTATCACTTATTTTCCCTATTGCACATAAATCATGACATTGTAATTTAAAACTTTAAATGTAATAAGTACCTTTGTACGAAAGCTGTATTTATCCATGGCGGGCTGACAAACTGTGTGAACTATTTTTAGTATTTTTTTACCAAGACACAAAATGTTATTCAATTTATGTTATTAGGTTAAAGCTTTGAAATGTCCAGAATTTAGAAAATGGGTGGAGCATAATTAGGATGATCCTGGGTGAAAAGGACTCAGGTTAAGAAAAAGAAAAGTTTGAAAAGATAGACGTTAAGCTAAAAGACAGAATAATGTTTTATGTTATGTGTCACAGCTGTTGACTGTTTTGTGATCTACTGGAGGCAGATTAATTAAATATTATTAAATCTCTGGAGTACTGTTTATGAGCCAATATGTTTCGGGCAGTGTTGCTCTGTTATTAACCAGAAACAGTCACGTCAGTGCCTTCAGCAGTCTCCTGTTGAAATATCTTGAATGATTACTAATGCATGTTGATCATTTTTAGGCATCTCAAAACACCTTCTGAGAACCAACATTTTATAAAACGCTGAGAGTCTTGACATAATTCTACATAAAGCTTCTTGGGAAACCATGCCTGACTGGCTTGTTTTGTTTTTTTTTATAGGTAAGAACTTAATCCTTTCTATAAATCCCTGATCTGGAGTATAAGTACAGCTTCACATGTTATACTTTATGATCTATCCCCCTTTCTGTTTATACATATACCCATATGTAGAATTTTATTAGCACATTTGATACCATCTCAAGAAACTTTGTTGTGACAAACTCTTCCAATGGTTGTTCTGGAAAAGTGTGAGATTGTAACTTGCAGCTCATATTCTCAGTTGTCTTTCACAATGTACGAATGCTAAAACACTGCAAACCATTATGTCACTCAAACAATGCTCATCATTACTGCCAGAACCTGATGCTATCTCTGTTATTCTCTTCACAGAGGACAAAAGAAGCATTTACTATGAGCAATTTCCTACTTGCGGTATTGGCCTTGCTGTAATAGAGATTTAACCTATATTGACTTACTGCTTTGCATAATCCTTTCTAAACAGTAACTTCTAGACCGTCCTTAATTATTACAACTGTAACATAAGTTGAGCAAATAAACTTGCCAGAATTTTAATCCCACTTTGTGTTGAGTTAAAGGTTTAAAAAATCTAATGGCTATTATAGGATAGACTTCAAAAGAGTAGTGCAAGAAAAGATCGGGTAGTTTGGGTTTTGACTCTTTTGGGAAGAAGAGGTAGCTGGGATGTTTAAAACCTTAACCAGCCAGGAGGTTGAATGGAGGTTCTGAGCTGACCACTCAAGTAGACAAGAAGTCTCAAGCAGGTTTCAATTGACAGCTAGGAAAAGGACACTCCCACACTCCACGCATCTGGTTCAATGGCAGAACCTCAAAGAAATAAAGAAATCTGGGGGAGTAAAAAAAAAAAAGTAAACTGTGACCTCGGCTACAAAACCAAGATGAAATTATCAAAAGTAAAGAGGTCTATGTCTGATTTTGGGGGCAACAAGAATTTATTGTGCCAACTTATTTTGAGAGGTTGGCATCTTTCTTCTGCTATTACTTAAACAGAAGTGCATAGAAATGCACGCTGAGAAGGTCTTCCTGTCTGACCCTGCACTGCTATTAAAGTAGTTTTCTTTTTCCTTTGCATCAGCTGTGTTTTAGCAAATGGTATAATTTGTGTTTGCATGTAACAGATGTTTAAGTGCAATTCAGTAAGACCAAGTAAGATGTTGGGGAAAACAAAGTTTTAATTCCTTGATGCATATCCATCTAACAGTAGGGCGTCTTTGGTATATTGTTTCAAAAGCAACACATCCTACTTTGTTTCTGTTCCAGACCTTAATATCCCAAACCAAAACCACAAATCCCCTTTTTCATGTAACCTAAAAATGCTATTGAAGACAACTGTTAATGTGAATTCAAACATGTGAAACTGAAGTACATTTTGTTGTTGTCCTTCAGAGCATGGACCGTGTTTCTAAAACTTCATGAATGTGTTTTCACGTTGCAATCTACCAGTGAAATTGTATGCATCTCGTCTAGCAATAGTGAATGTTTCAGAAGGCTTCCACGTTAGAGCCTCCAAACATGAGCTCAAAATGTCCTTTGCATGAAGTCTTCCCAATTAGTATTTTCTCAGTATCCCTTTACCTTTTTTGCAGTTTTTACAAAAAGGATTATCATTGAAACCTCTTCTCTTTCTGAGTCCTAAGGATAAATCAAGTCAGCAATCCAAGACATCACAAAGAAATGCATTGTCTGCATTAGTAACGTGAAGCAAGATCTTCCAAAGGCCTCTTTTCTTTTTATCCTTTCTTTGTTCAAAGATAGAAAGTCAGGCTTCAAAACATCTCACAGTCCACATGTACAGCTTCATTGTGTGGTTTCTAAATAAAAGTTCTCTTTTATTTTACTCTAGAACATTTAAGAAACCTTTAAGAGTCTTACAAGTGTACACCGTTGAACTTATGAGTTCATCAGATCTATTGATGCTCAGAGGTATTTAACATATAATGTTTAAAGCTACTAAAACTACTACATACCATTAGTCCACAGTCTGGAGTACTGTACGTAGTTGCAGCTGGAATGCTGGGAAACTGTACATATTAATGTTGAGTCCTTATACCACATTATGAAAAACAAGTGGTGATGTTGTTGAGTTTTGGCTGGGCTTTGTATATACAGTATGTGGTATGCGTCCCTGCCCTGTCTGTTCACTAAGAGATGGGAAACATAGAAGGTAATCTTGAGCTCAAATGTCTGCATTTGGATTGTGTTTATATCAAGTGTGCCTAAGGTCCTCTGCTAGCTAAAAATTAAAAGAATAACTGGACCACTTTGTTTGCACAACCCAGATGCTTCCATTTCCCAATATTTCAATGATTTAGGCCAGGAAAAAAGAAAACATTTCCCTCTAGGCAGCTGCCTGCTAATTCTGAAGAATTTAAAAGTTTGAACTGTGAACAAAAAACAGTTCTTTAATACCAAATAAAAACTGAGTTGAAACACCTCATCAGTAGAAAGTAGTCCTTCTTCCTGCCAGCAAAAAACATTGTTTCCATTAATAGCTGAATTATAATGGTAGTTAAAGGGAGAAGCACTTGGGCTTTTTTTATTAAAAAGTCATCATATGGTGTGGCAGAGGTAACAACAGTAGGATCTTAAACAGCATTGTAACAAAGGACCAGAGGAATAGAGCTAGATTGTAATCCATAGGGAGAGGCCAAGTCATGCAGATAGTATGGATAATTAGCTACACACGGTCAGTACCATCTGCTTTTGTAATATGGACTGGGTATTCAGAGCAAGCTTTTCTCTATAAAGGACCATAAAATATCCTGCTGCAACTGTTGATGTTTGTGTAGTTATAGCTGGCTTAGTGAGAGCAAAGAGGATACTCACCTGTGTACTATATGTATCATTAATGCTGTTGACTGTTCTTAAAAATGCTCTAGTCATTCTATATAGTGTAGATGGTTACATTAATAGCTTGAGCTGCATACAGTAATTTTCAATGCTTAAAGGAATTTGCTTCAGGCACTGACATTGAATAATTGGCCACATTGCAGGATTGAGCATTGAGAATGAGTGTAATGATTGCATCATTAGGTTTTAGGGCTCTGCTTTTTGAAGTAGTGAATAAATAAATTTAGCTGTATCCTACTCAAGGATAAGTGGCATTCCTTGGTGGTTTTGAAAATTAAAGTATTGAAAGGCCTATAACAAAATGGGTTTTAATAAAAGGTATGAAATATTATAAAGGTTGGAGATAATAAAAGATTGTTTGTCCCATCGTCCTGATTTGGTAATTAAGTGTTAAGTTAGCTAAGTGAATCTTAATTGTCTGTCTCCTGGAGGAGCCCAAAGTTGGGGCCTCAGCTTTCTTGCTGGGAAGCCTGTTCCAACACCTTTGTGTAAAGAAACATTTCGTATTGTCAGTCCTACAGTATATGGATACCCAATGGTTTCCTATTTGTAACTTTGTGTAATATCCTGTGATGAGCTGTAAGAATGATAACACAACAATCAGCAACTATACAGATGAATATATTATTTACCATTCTGTCCAGAAGGAGAAATCTCTGAGAACCTTTTATTTGATATATTACAATCATCCCCGTTTAAAACAAAGGGAAAGAAGATCTACAAAGTTGAGGGATTCTTACAGTTCATTGACACCAGAATTCATCACACAGTTGACAGAGGATGAACAAAATTTGGAAGGGTGCTAGGGTACCAAGAATTAAAAACTAGAAAGGAAATGACTGAATTACTGAGCAATAGGAGATTTTCTTCTGTGGGGATTAGTTTTGGCATTGTAATGTAAATTTGTACAAAAATGCTTTAGAGACAAAGACAGTAATAAAAACCACAAAATTTAGTTCTCTGCACTAAGCCTGTTGACGTTTTTTTTTCTACCTTGACTGCTGTGTGTAATAACAGTCATGGAGCCCAGCTGGGAAATGAGTAGTAGAAATAAATAAATTCTAGAACATTCCAATCCCTGGAGTTGCAATGACTCAGACACCAGTAAGTTTTACTAAAGGGGCTTTAAAATTAAAAACATGTTGACTCTTTAATAAACACAATCATTGCTACGGAAGAAAGGAGCTTTCAAACAGTGCTGTTGATCAGCTAGGGATTATTGTAGGTTTTTTTTTTAGGAATAGTAAGGCAAGAGCAGGAAAGGAAAACAGTTCTGAAGCACAGCAGTTGTTTTTTGTCCCAGGCAGACTAAGCAGTGAACTCTGGGACCCCTTCTAGTGTTTTTTAGTGATGTCAAGGCTAAGAAATGCAGCCTGCTTGTTACAGCAATCTTGAATGTGTCTGTCAGTCTTGCTCTTTACTGTTTCCTAGACAAGCTTTAAATGATTGCTCTTGGGATTTAGTACTGTACCTTAAGATTTTTTTCCTTCTTTTGTTTAAAAAAATACTTTTTGTTAACACTGTGGTGATAGATTTTGTTTCTTTTTCAATGCTGCATATGTACAGTTTAATTACATATTTGTGGTCCTTTGCATTGGTAATTCATAAAGCAATGGTAAATGTTTTCATTCTCATCCTCTCTTTTCAGCTTACTTTGATGAAAGTGAGGGGCCAACGCTGTCAGTTTAATATTGAAAGCTTACCCCTAAATTTCTGTGCCAGGTTTACTTTGTATGAATAAAGAAAAGAACTCCCAGTGTTACTCTTTCCATAATATATTCAGAACTTCACTTTTGTGGGCTGTTCATCTACCTTTCCTGATATGTCTGACCTTATAAAAGTGCTGGACCATTTCCAAAAGACTAAGTTCAATTAGATTAACAACACTTCTAAATCTGTACTCCCCACCTTTGACTGTCAGTAGGGCCATCATTTTTCCTTTATAAATTTAATTAAATTAAATCACAGAGTATGTAGATCAGTTAATCCAAACCTCCCCTTATCTGCCCAGCACCCTGTATCTGGCTGAAACTCTACTGAGTCTCGTCCTTCAAAATTCCTTTTATTGAAATTGACTGATCTTACATCAAAGGGAACAGATGAAGACCAAGTATTCTTTCATTCATTATAAAGAGATTTTTGCTAATCTACCAGGGCACACCTGACATGATTTGCACATAGAGTAAGTGGTCTGTAATAAGTGCCCTTAAGGAGTCTTAATCCTGCTTTCAAGGGTCAATGACTCCTCCAACTGCTACCTGATCTGCTTAGAAGCTAACTAATTTGTTAATCAGAGCTAGGCTTAAACCCGGCTGTGATAGCCTAAGAACTACTGCACCCATGGGCATAAAGATCTCAAATGAGGTTGCAGTTTGCAATCTCTTTTTTTTTTCTCTCAAAAGTAAATTTAACTTCAAAACATGCATAGGGAAGGCTAGACTAGTCAAGTTCATATGGACTTCTCTTTTTAAGGCGATCTGCATGATTATTATTTAAGACTTGGAAAGGTAGCCAATGTTTCTTTTTTTCTTTCTCTGAAGAAATTTGTAAAGTAGCAATGTACAATACATACAGTATATATCCTCAAAGACTATCTGCCAAGCATGAAATAAACTACAGGTCATTGTTGGATTTATATATAAAAAAATATTAATGGGAAAAAATGCCTTCAAAGCCAACATCCAAGGACATCCTCCTTCACAGGAATCTAAAACAATTTTTAAAAAACAAATTTCTCATTAAAATATGCGTGTATTCCAGAGTGTTGGACAGTAACCATAACTTTGAAAATGCAAATCCAGCCAAAAATGACAAAGCATATGTTATCTGTAAAGAGAAAGATTTTCATGTAAAATTAAAGTAATAAGAAAATATAATTATATATAATGGGAAAGTCAAAGTGTTTTTGTTTAATTTAAGCTGCAAGAAGTGGGTGAAATTTATTTTACGTGGCATTTATTATTAATGTATAGGATCAAGTCTGAAAAACTGATTGTCGTATATTTACATTAATTGATGTACATTTGGGTTATATACAAGTATCGGAAACAATTACCGTGTTATTATTACTTTATTAGTATTATTATATTATTAATGCTTTATTTATAAGGTGCCTATACATTGTGATAAAAAAGAGAGAAAGGGTACAATAAAAATAGAATGGAACATGAACATACAGGGTTAGACATAGGCCCTAATAGAAAAGTGAGTTTTTAAGTTTAGATGTGATAAGAATCAAAGGATTTGTGTCTCAAAGAGTTGAGGAGGGACGGCAAAAGAAAAGATATGGTCACCAGTAGACCAACATTTAGTCCTAGATACTGTACATTGAGCAAAGGATTAGCCTCAACAGAATGGAGCCTTTAATACAAAGATCATATGTAAACCAGCTTAGAAGTGATGGGTGTTAGATACCACATTTGCTTATATGAAGTCATTGTTTGAAGAAGAATCTACTTATCAAAGTTAAACTTATTTGTAGTTTTTCACTGATTCACTGCATTCCTGGAAACAACCTTTGAAAATCCAAGAATGGAAAACTTCACTACTTCAGATGTAAGACTGTTTGTTGCACGTGTCTTATTGCAGTTTTATGATACAGATGTAGTAGTTCCCATCATAAACATCAGAGTCATTTCTGTTTAACAAGTTGTAATTCTGAGTTAAAGAATAACTTCATTCATGCCCGCAAGTGCTAACTTGCATACAGAACAGATTTAATATTGTGTTTCACTCCTGACTGCTTGCTCTAAATGAACCCCTAAAACAGGCTTCTTTGCTGTCGAAACAAAAGTGGCTTAAACATTAATTGGCGTATACTGTGGTTTTAACAATAAAGTGGCCACAAAGTGTACATTGTAATTTTCCCTTTGAAAGATGTACAGTATATGAAAATGATACAAAGTAATTTAAGTGTTCATCTTTGCCATTCAGTAATGAGGGAAAACAATTTAAAAAAACATTTGTTGAAAAGTCATTCCAGTTTAGTACTGCAGGCAGTTATGCAAATACAAATAAATGACAAAACTTGTTAATGGTCTTACATATTCACCTTTTTGAACACTGGACTGTGAAATTTAATAAAAATAGCATAAGTAAACATTGAAGAGCAGTTTGGATTGAGAAGAGTAGAGGTTCTTACAGTGTACTGCAGAAATGTAAAGGTCGAAAAATGTCTTTTTTTGTTTGGAAAGTTTGGAAACCAGAAGTTATTTTTAAACTGATACCACATGTAACCAACTTTCACATGAGATCACTTGCTTGAAGATATGAAAACGTTTAAGCAACGTCTGATGAAAAACAATGGCTCACATGAGAAAACTAATATTCCGTATATTGCATTGTTTTGATGTGTTCCTTCTTAATTCCAAGCATCTGAACACAATTTATCTAAGGCCTGTGGTATCTAAAGCAACATAGATTTTTCAGTATGCCAAATGAAACAAAACTTTCTCCTTCTCGGCTGTGGTTTAATGAACTCCGGTTTTATTAATTCCTGGGAATTTGCTTCAGATTAAGATCATGACCAATGTGTAGGACTTTTTCTCATGACCAGTTATACCACTGACATAATTACAACAGCTTTCATGCCTCTCCCAAAACGAGCTGTTTACATTTTGACATGTGTGGCTGGCCATTGTGGTGATGTTGCATCTAAAACTGCATTTACTTGAGTGTCCTTAAAGGAGTGTTCATGTTCAAGTGTGCAAAAGCTTTCAAAACTGAGAGCTCAGTCAAAATGTGAACACCTGCATGTAAATATAAGAGATTTCTTGGATGAATTAATGCAGGCTGAGGAAAAACAGAACCACATTTTACTTATGACACAATGTGCCATGGAACTAATGTGTGGCCTGAGTAATTCTTAATAGAGATACCATATGTTGTCTTACCATGTTATATAAGATGGAGTTGGATTCTAAAGGAATGGAGATTTGTGTATTTGAGATTTGCCTAATATTGCACTGCTTTATTAATATGATTTGGAGACTGAAAATCTAAGCAGTTGTACAACAATGAAGACAAATATTTGTTAAGCATTCACAGGATTTGTCCTCTGAAGTAAATTGGGGAATCTGCTCTCATGCCAACTTAAGTCCCCAGGTGTTTCCTGTCTGCTGTGTAGAAACAGCTTAGCAAACTGATGATGGGCTTATAGAATTGAGTCTTGCACTGTTGGTTTTTAATAAAATAAAACTTTCTATCAAATATATTCTGTGTGTATAAGTACGTGTATTTATATTCTTTTTTGAATCCCATTCCCCGACCGTTACCTAAGATGTGTTTTAAACAGTTAATCTGTGATTTAACAGTGAAAATTTAAGAAAACAAGTCTTTTGTTTCAAACTGAGAAATTGGTTTGTAATTTTATCAGATTAAATTTTTGCCTGCAATACTTCTCTGATACTGTACACAGCCATATGTTTTATTGAGTCTTTCTAAATAGTATGGAATATGTTATACTACAAACTACATAATATTACAACTTACTATTAATACAGCTTTTAAAACATGCAAAGGTCAAGGACATATGTACAAATAACACAATGGTATTCAATGTATTATTTCTAAGCTGCACTCATTCAATAAAAGGTTTAGTGTTTCAAAACTGATTTTTACATGTAATAAATCCTTATTTGAATTTGCTGCTTCCCTTAATTTTGTGGGTATTCAAAGTACAATTTTCTTTAAAAGGAAGCCGAGAAATGTATGTGATCTGCAAGTTTAATAAGTCATCTAGAGGGTTTTGGACAGTCAAATAAAGAACAAGAATCCCCCTAGCGGAAATGTGCGTGATTGCAGCTTCCACTGTGTGTGTCATCCCTCAAACAACACAGTGCGTGACTAAGTGACCTTACTGCTAGTATTATACTATGAATCAAGTTATCTTAAAACTGCTCACTGCTTTTGGTAGGTAGTTTTAATGACAGCCTTTCTAGCTATTGAACAAGTAATAGGTTTATTCCACGCTGAAAAAAAGAAGAAACAAAACACAACGTTTCGGCCGTAGAGCCTTCTACGGGTGTGAGTAATGGAGTAAAGCATTTCAGCATGGAATAAACCTATTGTTCCTTTGCAGCCTATGCATGCTGACGCAGCTACCCACCTGAACTTTCCAGCTATTGCCTTATTTAAATTCTTATTAAAGAAATAAATGTGTCTACAGCTACTTTCCACAGATTCCAGAATGTATCTCTCAATTTATAAAAAAAAGTGGTTTGCACATGGTGCCTATAGATGACAATCTAATCCAGTGGTGCAGTACTGAAACCACAGGAACGGATTAAAGTCTCTATAGACTGTCCATGGGATCCCTGGAGCATTTCAGAAGTGTCTAGTTTCTCCCAGTTATGACAGAGTGCACAACAAATTAGCTGTGCTACCTTTAACCACTGTATTGTTGAAAATAAGATACTTGTGTGCCTAACATGCAAAACCCCAAATGTGCAATGTCAATGTAGCATGGTAAGCATTTCTGTACATAAACTTTAATGCAATCATGTAGCATACAAATCCAGCAAACATAAATGCTCCATATACAAAAGTGAAATTATAAACCTGAAATAACATAATACTGTATGTATTGAAAGTGAGCAGCAGTCCATTTCAGGGTTTATGGCAAGAATATTGTTACAGCCCATCAAAAGAGGCCTAATGTGAGCATCTGACTGCAAAATGTTGAACTGTTTTCCAGCTCATGAAAACCACTCCATTTGGTGAAAGGTTTTCTAATAACAATAAACTCCAGAGACAGACAGACTGGTCTATTAAACATGTAATGCACAAGTTAATGTCAGCCATTTTCCAGCCATCAGTTCCACATTGGTCTTATCAGATTTTTCCTTATGGAAGTTGACTCATTGAACAGAATTGTTACCTTTCTGTTTACATCAGCAGAGTCTGCCTCAGTTAGGTGGTGCTCTACAACTGTTGCATGCCATTTGTTTTGAATAGACATTTCAAACATATTCAGCTCTCCTGATAGCTATCTGGTGCCTGTCTGGCTATAAAGGGTAATTACCCCAGCAGCATGCTGCTTAACTCTATGATTCTTTAAGAATGCAGAAGGTCACACTGAAATCAGAAAATTACTGGTTGTCAAGTCCCTGTAGTGAAGAAACAGAAAGTGTTAGCACTTGGTTCCTTTGTGTAATGAAGACAAAAAGCTGATTCCTCACTTAAGCGGTTACTTAGTTTTCTTTGCTCCTGAAAGCCGTCTGGAAAGACACAATGCAGATTAATATAGTATTGAATAAAAGACATTGGTGCTTTTCTGCTTCAGTATGTAACAGGAATTAAGATTGTGCCTCAAGTACTCCTTTAACCATTGAGTAGATTAAATGTTTTAGTATAGCTGTTTTCCACGTGGCTGCACAGTTTCTATAACTACTCGTTCACAATTACAAAATCAACAAAAATGTTGTTTGAATTTTCTCTATGGATTTTAAAACCAGAATGCAATATTAAATTTGAATTGAATTACATTTGTTGACAATACCTGGTATTGAGATATACTGTACAGTGCCTATAGAAAGTTTACACCCCACTTGGACTTTTTCACATTTTATTGTGTTACAGCATGGAACCATGATGTATTTAACTGAGAATTCTTGCCACTCATCAACACAATGTACATAATGTCAAAGTAAAAAAGAAATCCAGACATTTTACCAAATTAATTAAAAATAAAAATTTGAAATAAAAATAATTGAACGGACAAGTATTCAACCCCCCAGAGGTCGTACTTGGTAAGATCACCTTTGGCAGCGATTACAGCTGTGAGTCTCTTTGGGTGATAATAGTCTCTATCAGTGTTGCACATCTTGACACTGGAATTTTTGGCTCATTCTTCTTGGCAAAATTGCTCAAGCTCCATCAAGTTGGATGGGGACTGTTTGTGAACAGCAATTTTCAAAGTCATTCCACAAATGCTCAATTGGTTTGAGGTCTGGTCTTTGACTGGGCCACTCCAGGACATTAACCTTTTTGGTGTTAAGCCACTCCAGTGTGGCTTTTGCTGTATGTTTCGGGTCATTGTCCTGTTGGAAGATGAATCGTGTTCCAAGTCCAAGTGCTCTTGTGAATTGCAGCACATCTTTATGAGTGTTCCAGTCCCTGCCACAGAGAAGCATCGCAAAGCATGCTGCTGCCATCACCATGCTTCACTGTAGGGATGGTGATCTCAGTGTGATGTGCTGTGTTAGGTTTGTGCCAAACATAAAGGTCAATTGTGGTCTCACCAGACCATAGAATCGTCCTCCAATTAGTTGAGTCTCTCACATGCCTTTGGGCAAACTCCAGCCGAGATGTGATATGAGTTTTCTTCAACAAAGGCTTTCTTCTTGCCACCCTTCTGTACAAGCCAGATTTATGAAGTGCGCGTGCTATTGTTGTCTTATGCACAGTTTCTTCCATCTCTGTCATGGAGGACTGTAACTCCTCTAGAGTTGCCATAGGCCTCTTGTTGACTACAAGACTAAGACTATATGACTACTCCCTTTCTTCTTGCCTGGACACTCAGTTTTGGAGGACGGCCAGTTCTGGGCAGATTCACAGTTCTTCCATATTTTCTCATCTTTTTAATGATGGACTTCACTGTACTTCAAGATATATTCAATGCCTTGGAAATTTTTTTATATCCTTTCCCTGACTGGTATTTTTCAAGAACCTTGTCTCAGATCTGCTTGGAATGTTCCTTGGTTTTCATGGTGTAGTGTTTCCTTACACATGTACTAAGTGGGGAAGCTCCCAGACACAGGTGTATTTATTCTGAAATAATGAGAGTTGGTTACTTAGAGGTACAGTAAGTTAGATGTGTCAAAGCAAGGGGGTGAATACTTATGCATTCAATTATTTTCTGTTTTTTTATTAATTTAATTAATTTAGTAAAATGTCTGGATTTTTTTTTACTTTGACATTATAGAGTACTTTGTTTTGATGAGTGGCAAAAATTCTCAGTTCCATGCTGTAACACAATAAAATGTGAAAAATTCCAAGGGGAGTGTAGACTTTTTTAGGCACTGTGTGCTCCTATAGATGGATACAATGAACAGCTGTTAAACATATTTGGATCTTACCCATTTTCTGTCTATGTTAAAATGGTTGTATAAATGGGTGGAATTTTTCATTTCCTTCAGAGTGAAATCCTTGTTTGAACAGGTGGCCTTCCTTTTGAGCTAAATGTGTCAGTTTCATTGATAATGCTCAATTTGCTTTCCAGTGTAGTCTTAAGTGCTACATTCCTAAATTTTGTTTACTTGTGGGGTTTACTGAGTGGATATGTGCTTATATTGTTTTATTATGCCAGTGGTTAATTCATTGTAATGAAGAGGTCTGCAGTGTATTATCCTGAATATGTTTGTCTCTTTAGTGGCTCTCCTTGTCATTCTTATAATTTCTTATAATGTGTAACATATTGCATATACTGTCTTAATCTGCCATATAGAAATAGACAAAACATATGGTGGTAAAATTGGTATAATATTGAACAGTAATTAGAATCAACTCTTAGCTGTAGGACACCTCAATTCATGAAAACTGCAGCGTGAAAGAAAAGCACTTTTGCAAATTATTTAAAATATCACATAGATATTTAATTACAGGTCAAAAGCGGAACACAATGTCACTGTTTGCAATCATATTTTCCTAGAGGCTTAAATAACCAGTTGATGACTCACTAAACCGGTGCCAGAGAGCTCTTTCCATATCGTTCCAGCTGTTTTGACTGTGTTTTAAAAGAGGAGGCTTTTGTCAGATTTATGACTTGAGGAGAATCTTGCAAGTAAATAACAGGCCACCACAAATCTTCTGAAGGATAGAGAGTGGGTATTAAGCCACTTGTAGAAACTAATTGCACAGGTTCTCAGTTTGGTACAAAACTGGGCAAGTTGAACATCTCTGGCTCCAGTCTTCTGTGTAGGCCAAGTTAGCAAACAAGGAACCTACCTTTTCTCACAAGGTGTTTGTTGCTGTAATGTGTGAGAAGAAAGCAAGACCCCATTCAATCCCTGACCTTGACAGTAACATCATGATACAATAATACACACTTCAGATGTTGAATATTTTAAAACATACTGTAACGCTTACGGCCGACAGGCACTGTGTAAGAGCCGGCGTACCAGAGCAGGTGATGTCACCGCCCTTCCCTGTAATAGCAGGACTCCAGCTACTGGGCTGTAGAGATATCTCTCTTTAGCTCACGGGGCTAGGCTCTGCAGAGAGACGCAGGAGTCCCGGGTTCGAGCCCCCGACGGTGGGGGGCCGACCTAATGCGGCAAGGGCGCCCCGTTGCGTTACAATACTTTAGAAACCCGTCATGTGTAGTCTCCAGTCACACATTTTGTTTTTAGGTCCCCCAAGATCTTTCTTCAGATCCTCTTGGTTTAGTATTCAAGCTGTAAAAATTTAGAATTACAGCGTTTCTCTAGATATTTAGTTTTAGTATCATGTTCATCAGTATCTTCAAATATCTTTGTGATTTTCCTGCAGATGGTACGGTAAGAAAATATGGAACATTTGGCAAATTACACTAGAGGGTTAAGATATTTAATCATTTTATTAAATTAATCTCCTCCAGTTCCTTTCAATTAATCTAATCCAATTCCTTTGGTGAGAACGTTTTTAGAACCTCGTTTTTTATACTAAAATCATATTTAACATATATTGTCATTGTCACATTATAGATCCATTTGTACATTTGTTGAGAATAAGGTGAAAATAAATACTATCACACTGAGTTTTAGTCATTTTTTATGGTAGATTCATAAATATAAAAATGAAAGTATTTCTAGTGCACAAGTAGAGGGCAGTATAACACCATAGAAACCTTCAGTCAGTGAAACAACAAACCTTCTTTGCATTATCTTGGCACTCTTAAGTTTTTTAAAGGACAGGGATCAATTAAAATGTGTTTTTAATGCAACATTTCAGGAATTTCAGGCTTTTCTTCTCTGCTGGGGTATGGGTGACATGAGTATGCCGTATGCATTCACTGAAGATTTTATCAAACATGCTGCTTCCAAGATCATAAGAAGGATTGTAAATGAGAAGAGGCTATTCAGACCATCTTGCTTGTTTGGTTGCTCATTGCTTGTAGATAATGAATCTACCCAAATAATGTGCTAATTAAGCCAACAATCAGATCAGTTAATTAATTGTTCCTGTAGAATGAAAACCTGCAGGTCTGAATCTCCACACCCTCTTCACAGGTTTAGTCAAACAGTATTCTGATCCGCATATCTAAGGACAGTTATATATTCTGCTAACCAAGAATTACATTTTCACATTTTTTGAAGAAAATTTCCTTTTCTTATGCTTTGTGTCCAGAATTACATCTGGACCAGTTTCAAAACAATATGTTTGTCTGGGGTCTCAGAGCAAAAGCATTTTCTGAAAGGTTTTATTTTGTTGTTTGTTATCCGTAGAGTAAATGTACTGTAGGGCACAAACTAATAATTATAATAATAATTGCTTACACTTATATAGCGCTTTACAGGTAATGGGGACTCCCCTCCACCACCACCAGATAAACTGAGTGATTATCTGAGCAAGCAGAACAGAAAATGTACATTTCTTAGTTCTGTACTATTAAAAACAAATATTATTGATACAGACTCTTTAAGTTGCATGGCTTGTGGAATTAAAATGCAAACAAGCCTCTGTGAGCCAAGAGAGTTGTTACTTATTAGAAACTATCCCTAAAACCTGATCTCACTCATTCACAGTCACAGCACCCTGCCAGAGATCTCAAATGTACAGCAGTAGTCTAAACAGCACCATTAAACACATTATAAGTTGTATAATCAGCAGGCCCTCATGAAAATGTTTTTCTCTTGACTAAATTTGGACACAACAGAGTCTTGCACTAAATCAGAATTTTTTTTTTGTCATTTTCACTGTTTTTCAGCAAAAGATTGTTTTAGTGTATATGCAAACATTTTATAGAACAATTTATTTCCTATGCCTTGTTGTTCTGGGATACATATAAACAAAACTATTTAAGTGATAAGGATGTTAATATATGCTTAGTGCAATTTGGTATAATGTAAATACTTTGTGACACTATTTGGCACTTTGGGTCTGGATTTATGCTTGTTGCTGCAGCATCAAACAAAGTAAGACTACATGACCCCCCTTGGACAGGATTCTAATCCGTTGCTGCTTAATCCTCAAGTAATGCAGGAGCCCAATTCTGCAACTGGGTCTGTACATTGCTTAAGGAGAGGAGTAGTGATGTTCAAAATGTGGCCTGGAATCTCATGAGTGGTAATGGGTCTAGATCTGTAGCAACTAATCCAACTTTCTCTCAGTTTAACTAGAAGTTTATGGAGTGTTCACATTGGTTATAATTCCAAAACAGCCATTATTTAATGTAAGATAGGCCCAACTGTGTGCATTGGTTTAACTCTTGGTCCGTGTACATTGTGTGCATAGGAAAGACCTGTTCTGGAACTTCAAACAGTATCACTTTTGCCTGGATAGATATAAATTATAAGCAGTGATTTGCTGCTGCTGCTACTGCTAAACTGTGCCCTAATCCTCTTAGTCTGGGATTTAAAAATGTCAACTCATTCACTTTACTTAATACAACAGTGTCAAAGTGTAAAGGAGACTTTAAAAAAATCAAGATTAGACATTTCAGATGGAATGTTTATAAAATATAAAGGACCTTCAAACAATGAAAGTAAATTAATTACAAGATGATTAAAAGACTAAATGTTTTTTTTTTCTGTAAAGAGTGTCCTATGGCATTTTGAACCAGACACTATGGATGCAGCCTAGTTTATCTGCTGTTAATTGGTTAAAGGAAACATTTTCTTTTAATTCTGAGCTACATGGTTCCTGATGTAATTGACTGTTAATCTCTGTTTTCTCTTCCAAGATTTATTTCTTTATCCCTAACAAGCTGCTTCTTGCATTGCTTGAGATGGCCCCTGTTTGCTATTACACCTTCATCAGTCATTGTAGCACAAGTTTTAACTGATAATCTTATTACAGAGTATGCAGTTAGAACAAAAGCAGTAATTTACCTGAGCTGCAGACTCATTATACTTCAAAAAGGAGCTTTAACAGAGTAGAATAATCTCATTCTGCACCCTCCATTGCATGATTTTTGGCCATAATTTTATTCATTTAATTAGGAGCTTTCCATTAAGCTCCCATGTGGCTTTAGCAGTCCAGCATAATATATCTCTTTTGAAAAATGTGGGAAAGATAATCCCCCTTTCTTTGTTTTGTATGGACGTCTTTGTCTTGTTTGAATGCTACATATTTGGCTTGTGTTACAGTTAGTTATGATGGATTTTTAAGAGGTATTGTCCTGGCGTTTTTAGACTCTTGGACTAAAATACCAGAATAAACTATATGACTGAATGTAAAAACAGATCTCAGAAGAGGTGTAGAAGTATACCTAGGGTAAAGTATATCTGGGAAGTGTAAGTGTACCTGGCTAGCTGGAAGGCTACCTGGTAAATGTAATCAGGCCAATACCCTCACTCCTTTCAAGGACTTACTGGATGTGATCCACTGATAAATTAGCTACTGTACAGTACTATCAAACAAACTAGGTGGTTGGAAAAGCCTCCTATTGTTTGTAGCCCTTCTTATGTTCTGTGCTCTGTTGACATCCACTACTCTGAGAATTAAAAAGTCCGATATGCTTCTTTCAGCGACTGGTCATTTCTTTGTTATTTTGCTAAAACATGCTAAGTAGGAGAAATTAACTATAATGGAGCAGCATCTTACATATCTATGCAACGATGTAGTAGTTTCATAAGACACATACGGTGCCTCTTAATGACATAAGCAATAAGAATAAATTACACAATAATAACACAAGAGGTTTTTTTTAAGGTTTTGTGTTCCAATGTGTTCAAAGGTATAATCAAAAAGTGTGGCAAAAGAAATACCTTGAAAATTGGTATCATAAATAAATGTTATCTTTACATTAAAGGGTTTCATGTGACATAAACTTTCATGTATACATTTTATTACTGTTTTGGGAGTGAACTGATGATTATTTATTCACTTATTTACTGACAGATTAGATTTCCAGAGAAATTCGTCCACAATAAAATCCTCAATTACCTAGTGCCTTTCCAGCATCATGGTCAGCGTTTTTGTGTGCTTCTTTGTTGTTGACAAAACCCCCTTTTTCCCTCAGATAGTTTACATACTTTTTCCAGTGGGTAATGGCATAGTGCAGAATAGTCTAATCAACTGTTCTTTTGAAAATCATAAGCAAATTCTGTAAATGAATTCAAAGATGGTTTTCTTGAATCAGCAGAAAATGGAAGGCTATCGACATCATTTAAACAGGCTATTGAGATTTGTGAAGAGTTGACATTTAGCCTGATGTTTCCTGGAATAGGCTGATTAAATATCAAGAGCATGTTCACCACTCTTGTACTTTATGGTTGGAATTTTATTATTAAGCATGAAAGTAAAGAACTTTTGCAAAAACAGTGTCGTGACCCAAAGAAATATCTTAAAAACTGTGCACTCTTAAGTACCAAGTGCACTAGGCACTTTCTGAGATGAGGCACCATAGTAACAGACAGTAACAAATGAGGTTTCCTTGACAACTGACATAGGCCTTGCTTGCTGCAACTACAGGTACTTGTTTTATTGCCACTCATAACTCATTAGAGAGATATTCACTTTGTCCATCTACTTAAACTAAATACCATACAGAGCCTAATGGATGAAAGTGGAGTGTTCTTTTCTCTTTATGGAGAATACTGTTGAGTTACTAAATACTTGATATAAAGCACAATGCTGATTGTGTATGGTAGGGGACCTTAGGTACTTTAACCTTTGGTATAGGTGCATAACATACAGTAGGTGATTATTGTAGGTTTGAATTATGTTGTTAAAACCTGACATAGAATGATTGTACCTTTATGAACAAACAACTGCTAACATTAAAGGGAATAAGTCCTTTTTGGTTTCTTGGTCTGTTGGCTACTCCGAAGAAAGTTTTACAGTATCTACAGTACACTGTAAAGGTATTGTGCTTTTCTTTCTTGAGAAAAATAATTTGTTTGATTAAGTCTTCAACCACTTGTCAAAGTACCTATTTTGTATCCAACAGATGTGAAAATATAGAGTGTTGCAGGTTATTTTTGTCCCACATGTAAAAAACAGTCTGTTATTTGTACAATGCTTGATCAGTCTGTGAATTTAATACCATTCAACCAAGAGGTTTCCAGGTTTGCTTTGAGGATAGAGTTCTAACAGCTTACAATGAATAAAACATTTATTTTTGTTCTAATGGCAAATGCAAATATCCATCTCAAATTAACAGGTCAGTGCAGACCTGCACAAAAACTTAAACATCACTCAGCTTTACTGCTTTTGGTATAAAATGCATTCTTTACAATAGCTAATGAATCATAAATACTTTCCTTTGTATTCTTTAGCATGCCCTTTTTTGGATCTTTAAGTAGAATGTGAAAAGTGTGCTATTAAGTTTTTTAAAATAATATTCTTTAGTTTTAAAAAAATAAATTGAAGAATAAGCAGTATACTGTGTATATATACTTATACAGTATATATATGGGTACATACACTATGTAGAAGGGTTTGTGCAGTTTTATAATGACAGAAAGTCTTTTCAATGTGTTAATTTTAACTATGCTACAATTTTGCTATTTTAGCTTTAAAACCCTTGCTAAGTGAAAATGGCATGCTTGATATTATTTTTGCTTTGGACACCATTTGTTTTTTTTGTTTTTTTTTAGTTTCTTTTGGCATTCACCTGTTCACCTCATTAGAGATTGGTGTCTTCTGAAGCATGAAAGCAGCATCAAAGCATTGTGGATTTATAGTAATGAGCACCAATAATTTCTTCTGCTCACAATTACTGCAAATTCTGAGACAGTCCCAGATGCAGCACTAATGACTTCCTGCAGTGTCGTGGTACTCCCAGTTATCTGCAGACAGGCGACTGTCTCGCTGTAGGCAGGTATCACAATACTCTCAGCCTGTTAAGCCCACGGGTGTTGTCAAGAGATTCTTGTGTGTCTTTTTCAGTAGGTTTGTTGACGTTTTAGGAAAGTATCAATTTTACACAAGGAGTCAGCTGCAGTTTTAATACCTCCTTAAGGACTGCATTTATACTATTTACAAATGAAAATAAGGAAATACGTACTAGTATGAACGATACCAGTCAGTGCTGGTTTTCAGAGTTACAGTGTCCAAAATTTTAAAAAGTTATTTTCTAGGGTACATGGGAAAGTGTAAAGACAAGATCTATAACATTGAAAGCGTGTTCAGTGTTTACTGAATGTGTTTATCGTCACTTATAGACTGAGCTGTTAGGCTGTCATTTTAAAATACTTTATCAGTCTATTGGTTAAACCTTGTTTTAAAACAAATATTTACATTTTTATAATGCAAGTATAACCTTCCCTTATTCATGCTTACTTAGCTTTACTTAAACATGTCACTCAAGTATTGCTTTTACTTTTTGTAAAGCTTTTAAAAACATTGGGCCATAAACCTTAACAATATTAATGTGCTCAGGTTACTGTTTAAACAAATGTTACAGTACTCCTCCTTAATTTTTAAGTAGGCAATTTGCCCTTATTGATAATTGCCTCAGAGGAGGATCCCAAAAACTGCTCCAGTAATATGTGGAAATTAATCTGAGACTTGTAAAGAGAGTGTTAAAAGTGATCTGATTTATTACGTTTTATAGCTGACTGGTAAACCTAAAAGTGAAAAGCAAATTTAGTCATGAGACATGCATAGCAGTTCTACATTTCCTTCCATGTGGCACTGCTAAGGGTGAAGGTACACTGTTCTGTGGACTCAGTAATCCGATGAGATGAAGAATTGGGTCATTCTATTGCGGCAAAGCACTGTGTTTTTATGTCTAATCCAAAACTTGTAATTTAGCTTCCAGTGGTCAGTAATTAGTACACTCAAGTTTGTGTGTACAGAATATTAAGTCCACACCGAATGTTTTATGTCTTAATTTTCTTGTGTTGATGGTATGAAAGGTGTTCTATGACATTGGGCTTTTTTGAATCTTTGTAGCTAATGGTTTCTTTTGTACAGTATATCCCCTGCTGAAAGCATTAGTCTCCTTCCCCAAGCTACCTTTCTGCCACTGGTTATAACCCCTTATACAGTAAGTCCATACTTGAAAACAAATGTTCAAAATCTTACCAGATTCAAATAAAATTAATCTATCATTTTCCCCAATGCCCCAAAGTTGTAGCTCTCCCCAAAGGAAAATGACAATAGATGATGTAAATAATGTGCTATTTTAGTGAGGGAAGTAAAACCAGTATGGTAGAGTTTTACCATACTGGTAAATTTTACTGGCATACTGGCAATTTCTACTGCTCAACAAAAGCAGAGCAGTAGAAATTAAAAACTAACTCCACAGCTGTAAATACGATACAAATTATTCTGTACCTCCAATAATAATTTTCCATTCTTGTTTTTTCTACATAATCTGAGCTAGTAACAGTAAAATTAAAATTATATTAGGAAAAAGGAAGGAAGAAATGGTATCCTCATAGCTATTGTTGCTTCCAAATGTGTTTGGAAAGTTTGAGAGTCATTAAATTGTGAAGTGATAATTTCAGTTACAATAGTTTTTTATATATCCTTAACTTAAAAAATGCCTGTTATCTTTTTACCAAAGTAACAATTAGTTATGTTATTAGTTTTAAATATGACATTATTTTTCTCTGTCATTTCTCTTAGGCATTCTTTTGACTAAAAAGCTTTGATTTAATCAATGTAATCAGTTCTTAAAATACTTTTGGTAGGTCAGAGTCACTGCTTTCAAAATGACCCTAACCCCCCGAACCTTTAATTAATTTAAAAGCACTGGGAGCTTTGATTGGCACATAATGGCTTTCCACATATATCATTAATCAGTAAAAATAGATTTTTTCTTTTAGTGTTGAAGAATGCATATTGACTTTTCACATTATTATAATTGTGTTATAACTAAAAGAACTGAATACAAAAGATAAGGGAAGGTCTGATTGTCAGGGCATGGGGTTTTAGTGCCAGGGGAACAGATGTCCTAAAGAAGTTGTCCTAAAACTTACAGAAATAATGTTACTTTTAAATGCACATTGTGCAAAGATTGACTTAAAACCACCATAAATCTCTAACTTTGGAGAGCTAAAAAAAAGAATGGCTTCACTCTAAAATGTGGTTGAGAAAATCAATGATCAAAACATTAAGGTCTGAGAAGCCCACATTTTCAACTGAGTTTAAGTGTTTTGGGTGTTGAAGGTTTGTAAGGAGTACAGTTTCTTTAATGATAAAATAAACGTAACAAAAGGCATGTAGGTACATTGGGAAGCTTCACCCTTTACTGATCCCAGAGACAGTTCAAAGAACCAGAAAGGTCTTGGTGTCACCTTTTGAGTGACAAGTACAAACTAATGATTCACTACGCTCCATCCCTTGGAGAGATATGATGGGGAATTGGAGAATTATCTCTGTCAATCAGCTACAGTATCCACAGACAACAATGGAGATGGAAGTATGGTTCCACTAGTCTTTTGTTTTTTTTTCCCAATTCACAACAAGGAGGTGGTTTTGTATGTTGAAGAAAAGGTAACAAGAAAAACATCATACAATGAAGACATTGCACTCCTTGAAAATATATGAGGTGAGAAAAAGTAAGAATGGACAGTTACATATGATAAGAAACTTAAAACCGGAATGGAAATGCCATGCTACATTGTGTTATACAGTATGTGCAGTTTCAGTCCTTTCCTCAGGCTTAAATGCCACATTTAATTGATTTAATAAAACAGGTCTGGATGCTTAGACTTAAAAAAAATGTTCAACAGGTTTTCATTTCATTATTAAAGAAGTGTAGTATAGGCAAGAAAGATGAAAGATTTTCTGATATTCAAGTGAACAGGAACAGTATGAATTGAAACATAAACAATGACAAAAAATGGTAAAATGGTTTATTCAGTTCTATTTTAAAAGACAAAACATCTCATTATCAGTTTGCTATTTTAGCTACTTCTTCATATGTGGAACAATGTGTTTATGATAATGAAAGCGAAACTGTACTGTCCATTATACATTTTGGTTATTATAGATTTGTGAGTTAATTAAGAAATTACCTAAAAAAACACAATTTTGTCTTTTTACGTGTATGAAAAGGTGCAGTTGCCTTGCCAAAAGTATTTTACTCCTGTATTTATTTTCTTTCCGCCATGGTATCCATTTAAACCATTAAGCAAAACCTTTCAGCTTGAGAAGCTATTTGGGTGTTGCTAAGTGCAGGTATGATTTGGTTATGGCTTTAATTTGCTAATTGCAGTTAAGTTTATTAACAGACCCTAAAAAGCCTTGTGATGAATGTACAGTCACATACTGGTTTAAGTCATAAAGGATTCTGTCAATTGCATGAAAAAAATGAACAAACGTTATTTGTTAGGCCAGCCACAAAGTTGTATTTTTGTCTAATTTGTGTTTAAAACTGCACCATTGATTTGTTTACAATGATTATGTTAAGTATTACTATATTTATAATGACAGTATAACTGAGTACCAATAATGTTTGTGACTTCATAGGTAAAAACAAAGAATTTAGTTTCAGAGACAGAATTTCCCTGTGTCTAAGTAATAACACCAATAAAATACGCATTAGAAAGGCTTTCAAAACTCTTCAATTCTAAATTGACTAGTGGATACACTCAGTACAAGATGCATTAAATTTCACTTTAAAATGGGGATTGATTCATTCCATGACAAGATGTTTTGAAAATGCTAAATCAAAGCAATTTTGCCATCACTTGAGTTTTCTTCCCCCAACTCGAGCCCAAGTGATTTTGAGAGAAGGCTTTTTCATTTTTGTATAAAAAACAACATTATCCCATTGCCCTGGTTTGATGGGATTAAAAAAAATGTTTTTCATCTTGTGTTCACGATTGTATCATTTACCCTCATACCCTGGGGCTGCTGACTGTTTATACATCCATCAGGATGATTCGTGTCTTTCTAAAGCTGGGATGTTTGCCCACACAACATAAACAGATATAGAACATTTTGCAAGTGCCATTGGCCAGTCCAATGAAATGATTAGATGTTGTTGTTTATTCTTCTACAACAAGGCTTAAGTGCTCTGGGGGTATCTAAAGTGTAGACATCAAAATTCAAAATTCTCTAATCTTTTGAAAATGAGTGTTGCTTTCTATAAGGCACACAACAGAACTGAACAGAAATCAAATATATCAGTGTCTGTATGTCAAAAGAAAATAATAATAATAATAAACTTTATTTTATATAGCGCCTTTAAAGGTGGCTTCTCAAAGCGCTTTACAGGATGACAATAACAATAAATAAGAAGACTACAACAATACATAAGAAGAATTCACAATACACAATTACAATTACAACAGTTAAGTAAAGGCTTTTCTGAAGAAGAAGGTTTTGAGTCTGGATTTGAAGGAGTTTAGAGAACGTGACTCTCTGATATCCTTGGGCAAAGGGTTCCAGAGCTTGGGGGCATAGCAGGAGAAGGTCCTGTCACCCATACAATTTGTACCCACAACTAATCCATTTACAAGAATGAAATGGATCAGTTGTAGGTACAAATCATGAAATGTATGCCAAAGCTAAATGCACACTTAAATATCTAAAAGAATGACAGGACAACACACAAACATTGTTCATGCATAATACACTGATAATGCTTCAGAAAATATTATGCAAAACGTTCTAGGGGCAAGACAAGGGGATTTTGGAAGTACACATTGCAGTACATTCCACTGTACAGACATCACAGAAAACCACCTCCCAAAATCCCAAGACCTGAGATCATTATAGTCATCTTAGGCAAGTTTGTCTACAGTAACTTATGCTAGAATATATCCTCATGGCATTGTGCAGCCTCAGAACAGCTGGTAGAAGTTCTGATTCAGTGAAATCAGGAGTTAATTAAACTGATTTTGAGATCAGAGGAGACTTCTATTACTGTCTTGTAGTATTGCCAAGGAGGCAGTACTACATAAAAAAAGTGGACCCACAGTAGTAACTGATTTCTGTTTTGTTTTTTTCAGTTGCACAGTTATACAGTACATGGGCATTTCCTTCTACTTATCTAATCAATAATTTGATTTTTTTTTTGTTGTGCAGATGGTGGATTCGTTTTCTCATGTGTCATTTGAGGTGCTAACCAACTCTTCACACTGGCTTTCCTGCAGAGCCTTTTGAAAACCTGAGCACCTGGATATGCCTTTTCATTGCCTGTCTTAAAAAGACAATGACTGGAGTTATCTGTGGGGACATCCGTTTTTTTTAACTGAGTCCCTGCGGCTGTTACAGCCTCCTTGTCTCACTGTGCACAGTTTGAAGCTCTGTGTAGGAAAGATCCTTGTGTGTGTGTGTGTTTGTTTGCTTTTTTTAAAAACTTTTCTCTTCACATGTAACCTGGCTGCCTCTTTTTTTCTCATGTTTGCTCCTGTGCTCAGGTGCATCTGAGGCCCTCTTGAGTGTAAAGGTTGTGTGGCATTCTGTCTATTCCAGGATTCATTTCCCAGTGTGTTCTCATCATTACACCTGAAGGTTCATCTGTTTTTCTCTGCTGCCAGAAGATGTTTTATTTCCCTTTTTTGTCAAGGGTGAAGGATGGAAAGGACCTCACGCTGATCCTTCCTTTGTTTAATGGCCTCCTGTCCCCTAGCCTTGCAGGGGCATTGTGTCGCCATAATAACAGTATTTGCTGCAAACTCTTAGTATAAATGAAGTTTAGATTGGGTGAAAATTATAGGCCCAGACTCTTTTAAAGCAGACGTCCATTTCCCTGACTCAATTTGGGAGGGGTTGGGGGGGGGGGGGGGAATGAAGATTGAGCAAAATTGGAGAGCCTTATTATCTTCAAACACATTTGCTACATTGTGCAGCTCCTGTGCTGGAAATAGCACTTAGAGAATTACATTTCTGTTAGCCCTGCTAATAATAGGTCTAACAGTTCAGCTTTTAATAAGAAATATTTGCATTCTCTTGAAAAAACCTGGATTTGGGGCCCGTTTTCCTATTTCTGCAGCCATTATTCCATGTTTAGACCATGTTGTTTATCACGTTTGCAAGGGGATGGCTTTCCATCCAGGGTGTAGACCAGCTTTGTACCCTATGCTTCTGGATACAAGAATTTCCATGATGCTGTTTTCTCAGAACAGATGTTTGATAATCTTATAAAAATAGCTTTACCTTCTGTACAAAATGAATTTTCTTCATCTCTTTGTAATGCCATTTTATCTAATCTTTTTTAATGGAAGTTTATCAACAATTTTATTTTTGAAAAAATCTGTCATATATACATATAATTGCAAAGAGACAAGATATATATATATAATAAACACATTTATCATTTCAAAAACTTATATTACAAGATGAAGTTATATGACTTTACAGTCCAAACTCTTAATAATAATAAGAATTGCTTATACTTACAGTATATAGCACTTTTTTTTGGACAATCCACTCAAAGCGCTTTATAGGTAATGGGGGCTCCCCTCCACTACCACCAGTGTGCAGCCCCACTTGGATGATGCGACGGCAGCCATAGTGTGCCAGAACGCTCCCCACACACCAGCTAACAGTGGGGAGGAGAACAACATCTTAAGATGATCAGTGAAATGTTCTGTGTAAAATTTTAGCTTCTTCTTTGCAACACATTGCAACACACAGCAGTACACAAAAAAATCTAATGTTCTAAATAATCTTGGAAATCTTATACACTGTAAATATTTTCCTGATAATATCTCTTTCTTACTGGTCTCACCTTTGTGCTGTGCTGCCACCAGTCCTTTTATTAGTTAAAAATTAGTTATTAGTTTATAAGTTAAAAAGGTCTAGCACTGCACGGTGGGCATGTCCATGTCATTTCCTGGTGCAGTGATAAAGTAAGTTTTGAATGGCTAAAATGAAGATTGAACGTTCAATAAATGCCAGCTGTTACAAAAGTATTTTTTTGATGCTGCTAAATGGATTAGTTCCCTTTTGCCTAAAAGCAATTCCATTTAAATATCTGCGTGCTATACAGGAACTGGAAGGGTGAGCTTGATAAATCTGTCTTTGATGTGTCGTAATTGGATTATTGAATTTACTTTTCACTTAAATAAGGTTCATATTGTCTTAGCCATTCATATTAAAGGCTAGTAGAATGTCTTCAGTCCTTTATAAGTAAGGGTATACTTCGACTAAAATGATTGTTCATAGTCAGCTTTGTGACGTGACAGTTAATGGACATTGTGTGAGTCCTGCAGAAGAACCATATTGACTGGTCATTGCTGTCCCAACGGCGTACTTGAAAAAGTCAGAAACATTTGCATTGAGCAAATGTCCAGACTTTGCCCTGGGCAATTTAACCAGTGACAAATGACTCAATGACTTCAGGACCTCTATTAATTTGACGACATCTACAAATGGGCTGAGCACGTGGAAAAGGACTAATAACATTTTGAGCGTGTTCTTTTTTAATACTGTTTCTCCCCTAAGGGAAAAAAGCACAATACTGCCATTAACCACACATCAATGTATTTCCTTTTATTGTTTTTATATGTTCTTGATAATTATTCCATGCCTTCCGTAAATAAATGCTTTATTATTCAAGGGAGATAAGCTTACCAATATCATGCTGTAAACAGTGTGCATTCACCACATTATGTGGTTGTGGTTTAATGTCTAGGGTTTGGATCTGAAATGGCTGTAGGCTGGATTCAAGTAGTTTTTTTTTTCATTAATATAGTTTGTATTGACTGAAGGTAAAAAGGAAAACTGTTCTCTTTTTCGTCCTTAGGAGGCTGTGCAGTCTTTTACATTGTGCCACCATCTACCATTATAATAAAAGATTTACTATTTTAAGTGTAAAACACTCGAAAATCATTGCATTTTTTAATATCCGTCAGATTTTGTAGACATGGCATTATTTAAATACAAAAATAGATGTGTTTAACTGGCCTAGAGTTGGAAGTTTATGTATGACATAAATAACAATAAAGGAAAAAAATAGTAGAAAAAGTCAAGGTTGACCTAAATTGCTTATTTTATTTTAACTTTTTTGTCACAAAAATGCAAAGCTGAAGGATTTTCCATGGTACTTAAACAACTGTATCAGATATCATATTAATATCAATGTACATATCTTTTTTTTCTGCAAGGAGATGGACAATGCAATGGAAATTTTCCTCATACAATGAATTTAATTGCTAAGTGACATAAATACATTATTCCTTTAACTATAAATTATAATAGGCACATGTATGTGAAATTACTTAGGTGTCGTACTTTTACATTGACTCATGCAGTGTGTAAGGAACAAATCCATGGTTTTGTGTGGTTAGTAAATATCAAAGAACTTTGATAAAAAACACATTTTTTATTGCAGTGTTTGCATTAAGGCATGTAATGGCAGTACAAGAGGTCAGACCTTAAGAGGGCAAGCTATAAAAGCAGCATGTTTTAGTTGAAAGACTAGCTAAGAGAATCACTAGGATCTTTTGTGTTTCACTAAAGAAACAAGCCAGTGTGTGAATTTCCCATTTCCTAACCAGTCTTCCTTGAAGCATAAGATACTTCCATTTTATAGTGGCAGTAGGAAGACCTGTTAGCTGCATAAGATTGTTCTCAGTTTGAAATGATTTTGAATAGATTATTTCTTTTAAAAGAAAGAAGTGCTTTTTTGATCAAAGGATTTCTGTCTGTGATTTTTGCATTAATGTAATGACATGACAAACAGAATAATAACAAATAGTAATAATTAACAGGCAAATGTACACAATTGCATGAATGACTGGATCAGAGATAAGAGATGTATCTGTCACCACACCAACATCTTAAGAGAGAGAAAGGCAGGGGCTCCTTCAAATCACAGGAAAGAGAAATTTAATTTGTTTGACAGCTGAAAGCTTTCTCTTGGTTTGGAGAAAAGATTGGCTGGGGAGAAGTTTTAAAGAGGGGGATGGAAAATAGATTATTCAAATCATCTTCCATTCTTCCATCTATAGTTGTTCTTTTAAATAAATGTTTGTTAGTGTGCTAATTTGTGTATTAATCTTGTGTGGGGTTGGAGTTCAAAGGTCATGTTTTCAATTGTAAATAGACAATGAATATAATTGTTAAGGGATGTTAAAGACAATATATGTAGAACAATGTATGTGAAGTTTTCTAAAATCAACACTCTGCCCCTTCTTGAATTAAGACTTATTACAGCTTATATTTATGTTCTATTCCTGTTGGGATGTGAGAATATTATCACCCTTTATAGTCTAATCAACACAGAGAAGAAAAGTAAAATTGTGTGGGACATTGTTCAAGTGAGGTGTTTGTTTCCATTATGATTATGTAATATAGTTATTCCATTGCTAAGTGTGGCGTGGTTTTTCTATGAATTTTTATTTAAACAGGGAATTGAAAAGATAGTGATTTGATCCTCTTAGGTAAACCTAGACCAGCAAGATTATACTTTACATGAGCAATGTGGTTACAGAAGCATTTTGTTTGCAACCACTGTGTGACAGGATTGTAAATGAAGAAATGTCTTTCATTGAAGAAAATAATTTTCCATTAGTTGTTAAAATCTTCTCTCTACTTTACTGTTGCTAAGATAAAAATGTTTAAGCTGTACTTGTGCCTGCCAGCAGTAGATTTTATGGCTGTGTACTAGAAAACTGTCACACTGAAGATGCATGTTTCCTCTATGGTAACATCTTTAATTTTCTCATTGTCAGAAAATACTATACTATTGTGTATTTACATTGAAAATGTACACTCCTTACTAGTGTTTTCTGATCTGATCCCTGTATGAGAAAAAGGGACTTGCACAGCATTTAGAAGAGTGAAGTTCTCCATCATCAAGCTTCAAATGCATGCACCTCTATGGCATCGATATAGGTTTATGATGAGTGTCTGAAGAATGTAGCTCACTTCTTAGACGTTATCTTACCCAGAATGCCAATATAGATGAAATCACGCATCTTCCGAAATCTGTAGGTGCAGCCTTTGACTCCATGAGGAAGCAGATGGTTGAGAATAGTAACATCAAAACTGAAACCAAATTTCTTTGACCATCCAGTCATCATTCCTCGTTCATAGCAAGGTGCTGAATCATGGATAGCATAAAGATGACTCTTGAAAGTAATTGAGTCATATCACTAATGCTGTGTGCTGAAGATTTTACTTATCAAGTGGGTGAACACCAAAATTGGTTATCTCTCCTAAGCGCTACAAACACTGAAGCTGTGATCACCCGCCATCACCTCCAACTTGGTTCTGTCATCTGGATGCTAGATTCCAGACTCCCAAAGAAACATCTCTTCTCCCAGCTTAGGTCAGTTACACAAAACCCGGACATAAGAAACATGTTTAAACATGAAGAAATCCAACATCAGTATTAACTCATGGGAGATTATGGCCCTTCACCAAAACAGATTGAGGATGAAAATCTGGGAAGGAGGCCAGAACATCAGGAGACCCAAAGGTGTCATAACACCTGCTCCACCTCAGGATCAGATTCATGGAGCACAATTATCATTGACAGCAAGGGATAGCTAATGAATGTAACAGTGTCGTTTGAAATCTTTTAATAGATCTTATCACCTATAGAAGAAACAAAGGGTTTAATCTGACTTCCAAGCTCAGTAGATACATATAATATACTGTAGATGTACTGTATGTGGCCTGCTGTGTGAATTTTGTGTGTCATCTTTAAAGCTGTGTTCGTTTAGTCCCACAGTTCAAGGATATACTGTAGTGTCTAGGTTATTTGGCATCTCTAAATTGTGCATCATACATACCCCTAAATGGGCCGGAGTTCCACACAGGCTGTATCCTGTCTTTCACCAAATGTACGTCAGGTTAGGCTCCAGCTGAGATCCTGTAGTGGTCTTGGTGTTTTTTAAAAATGCATATATATACAGTATATCATTTTTGACGTCAGTTCAACAATTTTATATAAAGAAGCCTAGAATATAACATGACAGAAAAATATGTCCTCACATTCAATTTAAAATTCATGGAACAGTTAACATTGGATGGGAATAATTTTTTTACCAAAAGGTAAGTGTTACAAATGATGCCTTTCTGCTTTTGCCTGCATTCATTTGATCCATTTATTACACTTGTCAGAGCCCTTGTCATTACAGAAACTGTCTTTCTTCGGGTCTGTATTTCATAAGAGCATCTTGAAGCTGTTTATTTAGAAGAAGAGTCAAAGTAAACCGTTTTATATCGACTTAACAGCAGCATCTGTGAGTGAAAAGTGCTTCCCTTTAAGGTGACCACTTAATTTCAGTACAAGTAGCGTCTTTTTGACAAGCAGTTCTGTCAAGCACTTCCAGCATTTCACACATACCACCTGCTTGACAGCTACTTTAGTTTCATTGTTTCTCAAGAAAGCAAAATTGGTGTTTCACACAAGATGCATAACTCAGTTCTGCTCTGCAAGCAGGTACAGTACATTCAGCTTGAGGTAATATATACAGTAGCTGTACTCTATGCATTAGGCAAATTAATCTGGCTATAAAATGAAACTCTTTAGTGATATTTAACCAAAGCCCTCATCAAAATTTAATACATGAATTAGAAAAAAAAACAATTAAAAATTTAATTTTGCCCTAAATTCCTTTTCAAACATATGGAATTTTGGGAAAACCCAATCCTGAAAATGCAGGGAGCTTTAGTACTCCTACTGCACATTGCTCCCTTGTCTGCTCATAAAAAGAGCAGATTAGGTAATTAGGTATTCATAGCCCTGCCAACCACAGAAAGCCATGGGTGTTACCCTTTGTTGCAGTAGAAGCAGTGTCACCCAGGAGTGTCTCTTCCAAGAGAACTAGGCAATTAAAGGCAAATGTGTCAGAGTTTTGCCCCTGCCAGACTGAATCATGACTCTTCAGTTGGCAGCCCAATACATACGGCCTGTTCCTATGGGATTTCTTGCACAGCAGTTTACTTTCCAGCAGATGTACTGTGCTGAGGTTTTCAAGTCTGATGGACTGTGACAGCCTAGTGATTTGATTTGAAACACCCTTTGCTACATGAAAGTAGTTCTTCATTGATTGTTAATGTTATTTACTGTTTTTTATTCAGTTGTCCTATTTTATTTTGAGTGCTTCATGAAAGAAATTACAGTCCTACCAGTTTTGTAGGTGTATTCTAAAAGTGCACCTGTCAGTCTGTCATCAAGAATTAGTCATTTCCACAGTACATTGTACTCCATTTAAATTATTTGGCCTGTGTGCTTAGTAATTTTAATGAATTATAAATAGAAAATGCAATAATTTAATCACTAATAAATTCCATTACTCTTCAAATATTTTTTAGCACCTGTGCTCAACCAAAGGCTTAAGAACTAAGGCGGAGAATAGATTTTCTTGCTAAACAAATATTTCCTTTAACAGAGAATCAAGAAGAAAAACTAAGTATAAAATTAAATTATATATTGCTTGTATACCTTTTGTTTATGCAGTCACATATTTTAAGCATATTCAGCTGTGAGATATTGCTTATTTTATTTACCAGGCTTTCATCATCCACTGGGATAAAATTAAATTAATCTGTCAAAAGCTCCTTCAATTTCCAAGAGCACCATAATGTAATGAATGTGCATTGAATGGAGGTGGTGTTTGCAGCAAAGAGTGTGACCAACAATTCTTGTCAAAACACAGGAAAATCTTACATTTAAAGAAAAGATGACATGTTGTACTGTTTGTTAGATCACTCAGTTAAATGGTGATTGAATTAGACCATTACCCTTGATAGGGTGCACTTCTGAGCCCACAGATTGATTGAAGCCATTAGATTAGACCAAACATGACCGCCAAGTTGAAGAACAGTTTTCCAGATATTTGCTGATTTGAAATTAAAATTAGTTAAATACTGTCTGCCCCAGTTAAATCAAAACTTCCATCCACATGTTGGTCAATATTTACAAACCCAATATAAGACAGCAGGGCACTAAACAGAATCTGCTATCAAGTAAAGGGTATGTACTGTAATTTGTGCTTGGTAGAGGGGCTGAAATGTTTTATTTAGTTTGGGCTATGGAGTATGTAGTGTATGAAATGTGAACTTCATAATTTCTAATGGAATAACTGTGTTGACAGGCAGCATAAGTTACAGTACCTGCAGTAGGAATGTCATGGCATTTAGGTAATTAATTCTAAATAGTTTTTATGTCTCGTTATGGGCATTTACCTTTCTCTCTTTATTGTACCAAAGGTTGGGTCATGGTTTTAGTGCACCAATTATGCACTCAAATTCTCATTTGGCCAGGGGTCTTTCTTTTATGGACTGGAAGACCGCCAGCTCTGAAGACATATTAAATCTGTCAACTGGGCTTGGAAATTACATTTACAGCCACTAGATTCATTTGCTGTCATCACCCCCCTCAATATATTTTACTTTCAAATCTATCTTTATCCCTCAGGTGAAATCCAGCCTCCTCTAAATGTAGTCTAAATAAGAGTGAATCTGAAGTGAAGATTCCAGACTCATCTGTGTCCTGCAATTTTTTACTTAAAATCTAAAAACCAGATGGATTTATGGCAATGTGTACGTTTTAAACCAGTTACAAGTGCGAGCATTAAAGCTGTCTTAGGAAAACCACAGTTGTGCTGTTTTCTTATGTCAGTGCTTACCCAGAATGACTTATTTTTCTCATTTTTCTTATTTATAGTGACATCATTGTAATAACCAGACTGCTGCAAAGTAGACATGCAAGGATCATTTGTTTACCTCATGATAATGTGTTAATGTGAAGCTTTTCTTCACAAAAAGCAACCAGACTAGAGTATTAAACCAGCTTGTTTTTAGCCCCCTCAAGACCCCCATAATCTTTGTGAGAGTGCACAAAGAATGTATACAGTATGTAGCTTTGTCAGGATGGAAAAGAGAGATTAAATGTGTTTGTGTTACTCAGTGATATAGCCTTTTGTTGAAGGTAGTCTACAGTATTTACTTTCTTTGATAAGAATACTGAAAAAGTAAGCTTAAAAAAACAGACCCCATTGTCACTTACTGTAGATGTAATTAAGGAGCACCTTCTACTCATTCCTTTTTATTGTTCAGTACAGTGTTTTTTCATCAATTTAATTATTTTATGTTGAATTCCTTTCCTCTATTGAGATGAATTTTTATTTTTTTCAGGAGCATATTTCACCATCTTCTTATGTGTCAAGCCCTAATATTATGTTCAGTCACCATGTCTGAATGTGTGGTATAGTTTTTATTTTTATACCGCTTTTGACAAAAGTGTGTATTCATAAATTAATTGCATTCAATTTAAATTTTACTGTGATTTATATATACTTGATGCTAATGTAAAGTCTTAATAGTAATTTATATCCATTTTGTACTGCAGTACATCAGCAACAAACTTTGCGGGTCTTAAAACTCAATGACAATCCACAATCTACAGATGTCAAACTTCACTTTGCAAAATAATTTTATTTTAATAATTTAGATAGTAATAAAATACATACTGCTGAATTGCATTCATATACAGTATTGGCATTCATGTAAAGGTGTCACAAAGCAACTGAAACATTCTGGTTAGATGGATGTTATTAAAAATCCTACAATAACACTACATTTGCAAACTGTTCTGCACTGCTCACACAGATTGATTCGTTAATGTATTTCATGGAAAGATACAACTAATTTATTTTTCCCAATTGGAATTTTGTATAGGGCTTAATTCAACTGGCACGTGTTCCATCTTTTTTAGAGGGAACTGGGATCCAGTCTGAACAACAGCCTGAATTTGACAGCTGCCTGATAAATTATGCACAAAAAATCCAAGTAGTGGACAGACTGAACCATACATTAGGGAGGACTACATTCTGTTATAGAACTCATTAAGTTAATATTTTTTTGTACTGAAACTCCAGAAAAACAATAATTGTGTAGCCCCATTAGAAAAACAATCTTAAAACAGTGCAGACTTGGTCATATTAAGGGGCCCTGTCCCTCATTCAGCTCTCATACTCTCATATCCTCTTTAGATTAGAATATAATAAGCAGACTATGCAGTCAAGAGCCAATGTCAACTGAAAGAAGATTGCAATGATAGAGAGTTCTAAAGATTACTGCATCCTATTTCCACTAGCTAAAGATTTTAGGGGGTAAAATACATACAGAAAAAAGAAGAAAAGGTAATTTGTAATTCACTGTCGTTTTTGCACTTTCTGTTGTCTGAAATGGCATTTAAAATGAAATCAGATTGTTCACATCTGTCCAATTAGCTTGGGTTCATACAGAAAATATATACAGCACTGTGTATCACATATGATGACTGTCCCTAGTATGTAGTTAAAAAGGAATGAAAAATTCATTGTCTTGCTTCCATCATTCTTGTCACTTCTATCTACTGACACGTCGCCTTTGGGCTGCCAAATTGTCACCCTCTTTGGCTTAATAAGTGTACTCTTTGATCCAGATCATAAAATCCCAGCAGACATTAAATTCAAGAACATTCAGCAACTTTTTGTTGGCCAGACTGACTGATGATAAAACTGATAGGCTGACATTTTCCCTTTGCATGACAAATGCCAAGGTCAACATGAATTAACTTGCTGTTCTAACAACAGGGTAGCTAAGATGCTAAACGATTGAGAGGAGACACTAAACAGAAGGGTTTAAATTTATATGTTTATGCTAAATGTGTTGCAGATTTGTTTTATGGAACATGCAGTTTATATCAGTTTTGGTCATATAAATAACAAACCCAACTTAATAGCCTCTAAATATATTTTAATATCAGATGGGTATGATGCCTGTGTGAAATATTGCATTTAGTTGACAACTGGAAAAGGAATCAGAAAAAAGTCCATTATGTATAAACAAAGGAGTGGTAGAGCTTCATAGTATGAAATCTAAAACCACCACTGATTAGCAAATGTTAAACTAAATAACTGTTTTTTCAATAGATTCATGTTTGCAATTACTGAAAAATCAATATGCATCCTCAGAGACCTGACTCCAACAGTGTGTTAGTGATTCTCTGTTTTGGCTTGGCCTCTCGTTATATCAGTGCTAGTTTAAAAAAAATAAATGGACAACTGTTTAACTATAACCATTGGGACTGAAATCACAGTTCTAAATGGCCAGATATGAATATTAATAAGACATTGGACCGTGCTGTTCCTGGTGGAGTTTGACAGTTTAAAGGATCAGCTAGTTAATTAGAGAATGACATGGCACTTTGGGTCCCATGGCACAGCGTGCCTTCTGTGTCCCCTTTTTATTTTCACTTTGACAAGCAAGATTACATCATTACTTTAGTTTCACTTGTTAGTCACACCATGGCTTGCGAACATTTTAAGTTCTAATTAACTGTTGCTGATGCTGGCTTCTTTCTCCAGATCAAAATGTTGTTTGAAGCATGTTGACAAGAAGACACAGGCTGGCAAACAATATATTTTATCCTGAGGTCCTGAGACTAAATGCTGTGTTACTGATCCTTGCTTGTTTATAGGCAGAACATATAACATCAATGTAGGAGGTTTGGCATTCACAAAGCAAGACTTATTAACATTTGTCGTGGTAAGTGTACGTGTGTTTTGGTTGTCCCATAATTTTCTCATGTTGATACCATGCATTTAGTTTTCAGTCCAACAGTTTCCCTTTGTATGTACAGTATCTTCCTTTATCAGACCTCTCAGTGTGTTATTGTTTTTAATTGTGATATTTGGAGTGGTGTTTATGGCTCCTGTCTCTGAACTACTGAATTGTGTGTTCAAAGGCTTCTGTCTTGAACAAGGTAAACTGAGATTTTTCTAGTAAATGCCCTGGCTGTTTAATGGTATTCTTTGGTTCACCAATGTACATAAGACCGTGTTTTAGTAAAGATGGTTAAGACATCCATCCGTATTCTAACCCCTACTGTACATCTAATCCAGCATAGCAGGGAAGCCAGAGCCTCTCCTGGTAACCAACGGACACAAGGATGGTACACCCTGGATGGGACGCCAGTCAATCACAGGGCACATGCAGACTCAAACACACACACAATAAGATGAGGGCCAATTTAACCAGAAGCTAGCTTAACCTACCAGCATGTTTTTGGACTGTGGGAGGAAACCAGAGCACCCGAGAAAGCCCAGGTGAACACAGGGAGAACATACAAAATCCACGCAGATAGCACCAGGAATTAAAAGGATTAAAATGAATCCTTTTTAGATTTCTCAATCTTCTCTCTTATATCATGGTACTGTATATCATAGTAAAGTTCTATAAGGTAAGCTATACAGGTGCAGAAATGGACTGTTGTTTTTATAGTGGCCAAAAAAAAAGTTAAAATATCTTATGTGTATTTTCCTCATTTTTTTACTGATAAACAAATGATCATCTTGTTGAATGTATCAATCATGTTGTACATTTTCTGTAAATTCAGAAATGTAGTTTTGACTGTGAGAAGATCTATCTGCGTCAACAGAGGGCTTTTCTTTTTATATAGGAGATTGTCCAGTAAGAGGTAGTGGAGATAATTTTGATGCTTTGTCTCTCCTGAAATACATTACTGATATCAACTTGCAGCCACACAGCATCCTTTCTATAACTCTTTGACACAGTTTGACCCTAGGCTATAGTTACAAGGTTATGTACTAGTTGGGTTGTGTTTGATAGAGCTGTGTACGTGATTACACCCAGAAGGGTAAATGTTTAGGTGAACAAGAATTGGCCTTGTGACAAAGGAAGAGCAAAACAAGGAATAATAGCAAACATTACATTGTATAACTCATGCTTAAAGGGTGCCTCTGGCTACTTTACCATTCTCATTACGTTTTTTAATCCTGTAATATTTATTGTACTGTCTATGTATTTGGAGCAGCTTTACGATCATCATATATAGAAAGCCAGGGTGTGAAATTAAAATGTTGGTAACAGTAGGTACAGAACAAGGCATGAAAATTCAATACACTGTTTTAGCTTCCATAACAACATATCTTTCCATATTAAAGAAAAAAATCTATAATTACTTAATCTGTCATAAATCTGTAAGCAAAAAGCAATTAATAATATTGTTTTTTAGATTTCTGGTTATCATTAAAAGGAAATAAAAAACAGATTGCTTCCACACTCTTCTGATCGTAGGATCCTGTGTTTAAAAACCTAGATGGAATCCTGGAAGAATGTGACTATGCCTTACAGTGTAAGTATGGAACTGTACTAGAGAAAATTAATACAGTATAAAAACCTAATTTTGAAGGAAAGTGTTTTTTTCAGTATTATGTTTCTTGGTGGAAGACAGATAAAAATTATTCTGTAGGGCATACCTGTACAGCTATCCTGTTATAGTTTATAATACAGTAATACTGTATATATTAACCTGTTGAGACCAGGGCCTAGGAAAACTGTGGTTGTGGTTTTGTACAGGTTCGGCAGTACTTTTTATCTCAAAGAACCACAGAGCGCTTTTCATAAAGGGGGGATCCAGTTCATATACCAGTCTTGATGCACCAACAGCCTAGTCATACTGTACAGCACTTTATGTAGAGAAACAAGAAATTGAATTAAGGGGAACCTTTAGGAAAGCCAGATTGTACAAGTGGATTTTAGGTAGAACACCAGAGCGAACTCTTACAAAGACATAATATGTTCAGTGATCAAGTAGTCAGGACCCAGTTTAAAAACCAAAGGACACCCTTTGCACAGTGTTTTCCTGTCACCATGTTTACTTGAACAATTGGACATTCTTGTCCAGAGGGAAAAGAGCCACAGATTGATTCACCAAAATCACCTACAGCTGCGGCATCCAAGAAGCTTTTTTTCTTGGATGGTCTCACAGTATTATTTGTGAGGCACTCTGAAAGAGTGAGACACTCTTATTCACGAGGTTCTCTTCCACTTAAAAGTAGTACTCTGTTTATCACAATATCCAAATAGTCTTCAGCAGGTACTGGGACTTCATTCCCTCCACGTTGGTAAGTGCTGTTTGTTTCATGACATGAATCTTACGTGATGCAGAGACCCTATCCCATCACAGAGTGATGAGCTGATACGAAGAGAGGTTCTGTGAACACAAACTGAGTGAATAATGGCTATTTCATGTGAAATGTTGACTTCTGTGGTGCTTCTACTATTTACAAGATGTTTTTTGTACCTTGGAAGACAAAAAACAATAGTCTTGGGAAAATAAGTATCTTGATGCAGCAAATTGTTAATGTCAATGATATTTCGATTTATTTATGAGTTCATGTGTTTTCTTTTGTTTTAATTTGATATTCTTTTGTGCAATTCTTTGATGCAAACTGAACATAAATTCAGGCTGACTTTAATCTCCCTCTCATTACGGATTTAATCAGCAAATTGCTCCGCTTCCCTTTGTTTCACTGAAAATATCATGATCCACGTCCATGGCAAATTAAAATACACTAACTTATTCTGGCTGTTATTTGGCGCTTCATAGAAAGCAAGTTTCTGCAAATTTGCAGAAAGTCCACTTTCCCACCTTCCATCTGTGTTGACTGAGACCGTAACTGAAATGTCAAGTGACATCAGCTATAGAATGCAAGTCAGTAATTGCATGAGTTCATCATTTTGCATTCTTAGACAGGGCTGCAGTGTTCCTGGGATGGTGCCGTCCTAAGGCAATAAGCATGGCTGGAACTGTATTCAAATTGCATTCAGCACTAGTTATGTTTGTTAATTGGCATTTGTGTTGGTTGACTGATTGGCACCAAGTCTCCTCGACAGGGCTGACGCCAGGTCTGCTGGATGAGATGGCATCGCTTTGTCAGCTATGGTGTTAGAAAGGGCATTTTCTGACCTATGTGAAGATTGCTTAGCAAATATAATGAAATGCTTGTTGTGCCAAAAAACACTGTATTCTACTTTTTTACTGTACTTGTATTACTGTATTCAGTGTTGTAAAGAGATTAGTGTTACTTTTATTTTTTGCTCAACTTTGGCTCAGACCTATCAAGACAAATTAAAACAGAGAAATCTGAGTATTGAGGCCCCTTGATAATGTACTAATTAAGAAAATGATCTCACATTTCCACAGAATCCTTTGCACACTGGAAAATGCAACCACAGCCTACTCAAGTACAATGAATGAGATAACTATCATATCCTCAGAAACATACTGTTCAGCAGTTTAAAACCAGAGTAGATCAAAATGGAATATGATAATAGCAATTGAAAGGGGCAAAAACAGATCCCATATCAATTTTGAATACCTTAGCCATTGTACAGCATTCACGTTTCAAAAGTGAATCTTATAACTGCTTGAACCCGACTTAAGTTTCATCAGAATGTAATTTGTTAGGTGAAAGCGGGTTTGAACCTGGTTGTACTGTGCAACAATTTCCTATTATAAACACATCAGATACACCAAAATCATCCTGCACATTCCTCCCCTGCTCAGAATTACTGTAAAATAATAAATGGGACTCTTCTTAAATACTCTTTTTGAAGTTAAATTACACAGTGTGCCCAGTATTTGAACATATGTTTTCTAGTGTTTGGAACTCTCCTAAGGTGTTAATATCATAAAATAGAATGAGAGATATACACATTGTTGATGTACATTTATATGACACACTTGGAATACACATTTTTGTAAACAACTGCATGCATTAATAGAAGAGGAATTAGCATTATAGCCAGGTTTATTTTACAATATGGACCTGCCTTAGAGTGTTCATTTGCTCTGCTATACATTGGTTTTACATTTTTGCAAGCGTACTAAATAATCATGACAGTCAACAACTTGAAAAATGTACGCATTTTAGTGCATTTGGGTATGAAACCGGATCTAGAATTTCAGAGCCTGTCGCAGACAAAGATGCAGAAGTAAAAATTCTCCCTGGCTGACCTCTCGCGTGAAAGTCATGTTTGTTTATAACAGCTACAAAATGCTGCAGTGCCTGTCATTTTGTTTCGGCACAATAGACGTAATGATTGTTAATTAATGAAACTTCATCTGTCGTACTCGGCAATTATGGCCCCCTGTAACAGTGCATGTCATGAATAGTCAATGAGAGCTGATTAATATGCATGAGCAGGCGTATATAGGCTGTGCCGTGGCGCACGCTTCAGCAGCTTGTGTGAGGCAGCAGCAGGAGTGCAGTGCTCACTGAGTGAATGAGAGCCAGAGACAGTGTAAGCACTGGAGTCACAACCCTGCTAAGACAGGCAGCTCCAGTGTAGATCATCTGCAGTGAAACTCATTTACCTAGAGCACATGAAGGAGCTGCTCAGCAAGTAACAGTTTATTTTCCTTCCCTGTCCGTCTTGCTGGATTAGAAGAATTTATGTTGAAATAACCTTCATCATGGGATGCAGTCTGTGTACTCTTCAGAAGCAAGAGGAGCAATACAAACTGCTGTATGAAGTTTGTCAGGTAACTTGGAGTAACTGGCTCCTTAATGTAAGCAAGCTCTGCTGATACTACTAGTGCTAATAATGGTAATACTAGTGCTACTAGTGATACCTACACTAGATGTGCATCATCAATTTCCTGTGTTAAGATTTTAAGAAGACTGGTAATACTTTCCTTTTCACAAGTGAAACTGTCAGTCATTGATGTGTTTTGAAACCCACGTGTTGTTTGACAGTGTAATGACTAGGGAATTTTAATCTGTTTATGCTTTTCTTAATTGTGCACGTTTTGAACTTGTAACGCATGTGGTTAACTTGAATAATTTAGTTTTAAACTGCAAATTAATTGCTTAACACTTTCCACCAAAGAGGTCTTGCATAAGGGTCACAGTGTGGTCATGCACTTAAGGAGCAAGTAGAAAGGACAGGAATAATGATTGATACTTTTTACGTTTTTGTCTGTGTTCTCAGACAGTTTTGTGCTACTTCATTCTATAGAACGCAGTGCTGATGTTGGGTTCTGTGTCTCTAACCCCTCTCTGACATTTTAGCAAAGTTTATGTTTAACTTCTGATGGCTGATGGAGCAAATTTGTATTTTCTTTTAAGAGCAACGGGTTTATGACATGGAAAAGTCAGCTCACTCTCTCTGTTCACATGCCTAACAAGACACTCGCTAATGGATTTTATTCACACACTTTTTATAATTGGATTAAACCTGCATAATTGACAAAAGAGGGGCGATCTGGAAAACCTTATTTGGTCAAGAACCTAATTTGATTTTCCAAAAAGGCACAGTATCATAAGCAACCTGCTCAAGTCTTTTTTTGTTGCTGCATTTAAAACTGTGACACCATGTTGAATTTGAGTTCAAAAGAACATCTTGTTATCTTAAACCATTTTTGTTTTCTAAAAAAAGTATGATATTTTAAATTTCAATGCTTAATGACTTTAAATGTTAAAAATCACATTTGGTATACTGAAATGTTGGCGTGAACTTTAGATTCCTCACAAAGTGTCCTTTTTCCAGTTGTTCAACCTATACTGAACTTACTCGCAATTATCTTTTAAGTGGGTAAAGGGTGTTTCATTAGCTTAGCCAATCAGATGTGTAACAAACCATCTTTTACTTGCTTTTGTTGTTTTTGTTTAAATATTAGATATTAGATTAAATATTGGATAAGTTATAAACAGGGTTTGTTCAATTCCTTGTTAATATTTCTCACCGTTTTTACACTAAAGGCTAGTGTTGGAAGCTGTACTATCATATTTCTGTGTCTATGTGTTAGAGCGGTAGGGGGAGCTTTAACTCAAAACCATTAGTGAAATAGACTGTTGTTTACAAATAATGACAGATACTAAAGAAAAGTGTTTTATTCTGAATAGTATTACATACACAAAGATTCATGTTTAGTTCATAAATAATTCCATGGATAAAATAATTTATTCTGATGTTCTTTATAAATCTGTCAGAGGCCAGTGAATAGATTTTTTTTACTGAAAGGAAATGTACAGTATTAGCACAACAGTTTCCTCTGCTGTTAAAGAAAATGTTTTGTTTAAATGCAGTTCTGAATTTCTATTTCCATTACCGCGTGGGGTGGTTTATTCCGGTTTACATTTAGTCAATGTCATGAGCACTGTTTTGTAAATTTTACTCTTTTTTTTTTAAATTGGTTCTCCCACATTACCAAGAGACCAGAGGATATCAGTGTTTTGTCTGCAAATCTCTGTGCTTTGATCATCTGGGCTCTCTTGAAATTACTTAAGGTTTTCTCTGTTTCTGTACAGCCTTTGTTTTGCAAAGGTAAATGAGTTATAGGTAGGGTAAATTCAACAGATAATACAAGCTTAGAAGGCATCAAAGGGGCTTACAGTTTTATTCCATTTTCATCTTCTTTTGTAAGGAACCTTTTGTGTCTGCTTACACTCAACTACTGCAGAACCTGTTGTGCTGTCTGTCTATTACACTGATTGGCAAGCTCTCAGTCCATAGTACCATGCTGGTTCTCTTATTGTAGATATCCATTTGCTTCTATGGGGAGAATCACCTGATTTGTGAGTGGGAGAAAGCAAAGGGATATTGCACACAAGAATTGAAAGCTACACTCTTTTTTTACACTTTTGTTGTAAGAAATCTTAAAGATCTCTTTTATCTTTCTCCAAAATAACCATAGCTGTAAATGGTGTGTATCGTTTATGCAAAATATTTTATTTAAGAATTTAATTTAGAAGGTAAATGTGCGTCATTGTAATATCTGCCTTCTTTTTCAATATTTCTTGCCATATTGTGTGAGGTGTCTATGTAACATTGATTTGTAATTTCCTTATACCTTCCAAGAAAATTCAGCCAGGTCAAAACCAGCCAGAAAACCTGTAGGTGAATCGTAACAAAGAGAGCGATAATTTTCTCTCATTCAAATTAATTGTCGCCCAGTTAAATAAATAAAAAAATTCTGGCACTCAGTGACAGTATAAGGGACAAAGGTGTACTATTGCTCACAAAATTGTTCTCTACCTAGAGACTAGAGGATCTCTTGATCTCACTTATAAGGCACTTAATGGTCTAGCTCCAGGCTATGTTAAGGACTTATTGCATGAATATAGTCCAACTCAAATCTGCTGATTCAGGCCTTCTTACTCTGCTGAAGACAAGGCTTCACACAGTGGGTTGTAGAGTAAAAACATCTGTGAAACTCATTGCCCAAATCCATTGGAAACTCTGCTATTGCCAACATCTTTCAATTTTTTTTAAAGAGCTTTTAATGAATAATTTTAAGCTTTACTCATGGGTTGCCTGAGTGCTAAGTTGACGTATTGCTGTTCTTTTTTATCTGTTTTCATTTTACACATGTTGTCATACCTGTATTGTATTGCGTACAGTACGGTATGTGTATTATGTGATGCTATGAGTTTCAGAAAAACTGTTCGGTAATAAAATTACAAATGCAAGTATTTTAAACAGTAGTGTCTAGATATGAACAAGAAAGCAAAACTCACTACTACTGAGTTGATGCAAAGAATTATGACATTGATAGATTTTTAAAAACATGTTTTTGAATGTTTGGTCCAAATAAAAAGGATAACACATTGAACCAAATGTGTTATCCTTTTTATTTGGATCAAGAAACAGACTGTAAAGTCATATTTTGACATTATCACTTTAGCCTGAAAATCTCCTGTTGGTGAATAGCAAGGTCTTGGCATTTCCAATTAAGAAAATTCCCATTGAGCTGGGTACTGTTGTGCTGAACAGCTGGTCTAATGAACTGTGAAATAATCAAATACACATTTGTGGTGTGAAAACCATCATTGTGCACATCTTTTAAATTCTTTTATACAGTAGGAGTAGCATGCCATTGGAGTTTTTGGCAGCTGTGTGTGTGTTTGAGTTTTTTTCTGTTGTGGAAGGTAGAAGCTTTGATTTGGCTGGGAAATTAATGCTTCAATAAGCTGCAGTTCTGTAGGTCCAGTATGTCTGGCTTCTTAAACCCCTCGTAACAGGCAGCACAAAAAGGATCAAATATACTAGGACTCAGGCTTTATTCCTGCCTCACCCACAGATAATTCAAAGAGATCCTCTTCATTAAGGGCTTTGGCATGCTGCCTACAATTTCCTTTCAGAGCTCTGTGAGTTTAATGATGCAGAACAATGGAATCCTCTCTTGTTGCACACATACCTTATTGCACTTTTAATCATACATAAAACAATCATAGTTATTTCAGCACTTTCATCGTAGCTGCAGATCATTCTTTTACAATTTCAACTGAATGCTTTTCCCCTGTAAAACAGTGTCTGCTCCTCAAGTAATACAGTACTTCATTTATAACCTGAATTCTCCTGGTGGATTTATTGATTGCATTGTAGTAACTGCTGTACTGTTATCGTCATAATACATCTTTTACAACCTAGCATTGATGCTAAAGCAAACTTGTTTGTAACAGAAAAGATTTCTAATGCCCTACTTCCTCACACACTGTCCAGTTATTCAGCCAATACTTGCTAGTGTTTTTAGAAAGAGATTGTGTGTACTAAATAAAATGTGGAATGTAGAAGCTCTGCATTTTCAAAGTTCAAGGGGTTTTGTCTTCTTTCCTGATGACCAGTCTGTTAAATCTGCAATATTCTTACATTATTATACGCCTATTTATGGTATGCATAACGTACATAAGCATGGATTTTGATTATCTAGTCCCCGCTCCCATTGTGTCTATCTGCCTAGCACTTCAAATTACTGTGGTGTCTCTGTTTTTTAGATTTTGATGTCTAATCTTAGTTATTTTTCTGTTTAAGCAATGAGCAAAACCTACTCCCAGTGCACTTTTACTGCTTTTGATTGCATGTCCTATCCAGATTTACTGTATATAAGAATCTTGTAAAATGTTATTTTGTTTTGTTTTTTTGTGCAGCTGAGAGATGATTAAAACATCCAAATGGCAATAACCAGCCTGCTCAAGTGATTCAGTATTAACTTGACCTTGGTTACTGTAGTGAACTCAACACGCTTATATCAAAGTCAGAAAGTATGTGCTACACCATAATACTTGTTCCAGTAGTTCCACAGTCAGTGAATCAGAGCTAGTGCAGTGAAAACTCTGTTTGACAGTCTATAGACCCATAATCTTCAGAAAACTGCCCTTTAATGACTGTGGCGCCTGTCTGTGGCTCAGAAGTCCCTTCCTTAATTAGAACTTTACCAGAAACTGGCAATTGAAATTTTCCCCCTGACTTAGCTTTGAATAATGTATTACTTCTGCTTGTGTATACAGAGATTTCTTCTCTGTGAATTTTATTTGCCCATTTTTCTTTTTCTCTGCTCATTGCATTTTTGTATTGGTTTTAATGAGCACATTCAGTATATCAACCTCGGGGAAGAGTTTGGTATGTGTGCTTTTAGTGTGTTTTTCAATAAGAAAAAATAATAATAACCACAAGAAAAATAGCCATTATACATACTTTGCATCATTTTTCCACTTTTGTTTATTATGGACGGTGACAGAATTGATTGGGCTGCTTCAAAAAGCCGCAGTTCTGTAAGTCCACTGTATCTGGCTCCTGAAACCCTCACAAAAGAGCAGCACAAAAGAAATATTTAGAAATGATCACCTATTAAATTTTCTGAGAAACAGCTAAACAGAATCAAGCTTTGGTTACATTTAATAACTAACATTTTTAACTTCATTGTATTCGTTTTCTGTACAGAAGGTTATATTTCACAGGATAGTTCTGAAAAATAAAAGTGTTAAAATGTTTACTAAAAAATAGGGAAAGAAATTTAAAGTGCAGGAATCCCTCCAGGAGACTTCTGAAGGGTCAAATCTCAGCAGATGGGAATAAGGTAATTGTCATTAAATAAGTACAGTATTCTGAGATAAAGCATTCATGCTAAGAATCTATTGTGTTGTGTCTTACTCTTTATTTGTAAGAAAAAACATTTTCTCAAATTAGACTTTTTTGCTTTCTTCTGCAGTGCACCTAATGAGGCTTGACAGTTGCAGGGTGAAAAAAAAAAAAGGAAAGAAATTTGCTTGTGAGGCCTAAATAATACAATGTAGTTAATTTAATAACAGGCAGGTTTATGATGGTACATTTCCACATCTGTTTAATATTGTGAAGCAGGTGGCGGAGAACCACAGGGGACCAGGCTTTGGAGACTGCTACTCACCGCAATACTGTCACATACGAGTGAGGCAGAAGAGACACAGGCTCCAACTTGGAGGCAGTGAGGGTGCGCAAAAGCTTAAAGACTGGGTGTCGGTTGTGTTTTTCTTTAATATTGCAAGAGAGTTGCTTGAATTTAAGTGAAAGCACAAACTAGTCATTGGTATTCTGAGTGCCCCAGATATGATATATGATGTCATCTTTTCCTCTTTCAGTTTGTCAGCATTTTATTGGAATACTCTCACCCCACATGGTCTGCTATTCTGTTGAACTCTTATGTTAACAATACCATTTTCCCCCCTATCTAATTTTATGAGCATTCTGCTGTATTTTGTGATGATATTTTCTTTACAGCCAGTTCAGTGAATTACTATAAGTGAATCTCAATATCAATCAATGGTGAATAACAACAGGGCTAATACAGAGAAATGAAAAGACAACCAAGTTGAATATGTTTTTGTGCAATATGTGTTTTGTAGCTGTGGAAAATGCAATCACAGTGTTTTCTGATAAGGTTGTAGGCAGGAGTAAAGATCTCTGCCACCCCTTTCACTGGATGTGTTGTGCAAGGGAGCTTTGGAGACAACGATGTTCTCAATACACTGAAGGTGATTACAGAGAGCTATGTGTACAGTAGGTATGGTCAGTTTGAACAGGTGTGTGCTTTAGAAACAGTATCAAGAAGAAGTGCATTTGTTGCTTAGCCTGGTCTATCACTCAAGCTTCGTGGTCCTTTTTCAGAACAGTCATGAGCAGTCAAATAGGCCTGTATTCAGAATGGATAAAGTTTGAAAGAGACAAAGATCCACAGGTGGTTTTGTTTTCCTAATCTCTTTTTGTTGTAATTTACCTGAAAAGGACATCCCTCTAGTTTTGTAATTTTTTAACTTAATATCCATCACCAATTTCAAACACTTTATCATTAAGTATCATTTCTTTCTCAGGAAATGACGTTTTTTTAAGTGCATGAAAGCATTCAACACAAAACTATGTTCTTCTGGACTTTTACTTTAAATACAAATTGTAGCATAGTGAAAGAAGCATTAACACTGCATGTTAGGTGAAAGAGTCTGTGATTTTAGATTTCATATACTTATAATACTAAAAGTCTAGTATCATAAAGCATTCATTTCTGTTATACATCTTATGCTTTCCTTTGTACTGAGTCTGCTTAATAACATTAAATATTAATGTATAAATGCCATTTGTATTTGGGTCATGAAAGTTAACATAATTTCTTCAGACCAGAACAAGACATTAGCAATTTGAGAAAACTATAATTGACACAAACCTGTTGTAATTGATTTTATGGTTAATTAAAAAAATAGAAATAAATTATTACTTGTGACACAAGCCATTGTGGGCAAAAAGAAAAAAAGCTTCATAACATGACACAGCACACTTTACAAGGAATTATTCTATGTGTACACAAATATTCTGACTGAGAAACAGGCCTTTTTTGTGCAGCAACATCATCATGAATAAAACATCAAGATGCCGGGTTTTAAGAACTTATTAAAATGAATAAGTAGCAGGCCTTTTTAATTTGTATGATAGAGACTCATTATTTCTCATTACCCATTTCTAGACAGTGTACTCACCCAGCTGCCAGTCACAAGGAGCCCTTAACAGTTTCGGAGGCAGTGTTATTAAGAGTTAATACAGTTGCAAATGTGTATTTAAACTGACATCTGGACATGACCTGTGACTCCAAATCACATGTCTTCTTTTTTCTGCACTGAGGCAGAGAGGGCTTAATTGCAATATCCATATGCTTTGTGTGAGTAATGTGTTCGTTTCTCAGTGTCATTTCTGAACTGGAATAATAAATTTAATTGAGTAGCTCTCTTAGCGTTTGCCCAACAGCAGAACAGCAAGGCGTACTATGCTTGGACTGAGCTAGACTCCAAGAAAGCACAGCACAGCTGCTGCCCGGAAGATGCGCCTCTTACTTTGATTCAGTCCTTAAATCATCATTGTGCAAGTCAGTGGGGGCAGGTTGACAAATTTTGGATTAAATAAAATATGGAATTTCTGTCAAGTGCTGTGTTGTACCCTTAGAAAAATGGGTCTCCTCTCTGTCTAGTTCATGTGATATTCATAGTGGTGACTATGATAACATTGCTAATGAGAGATGACAGCACATTATTCTCAAGCTGTTCCCTATGATTTTAGCCTCATCAGGCTGACTCTAGTAGGTTTGAAGACGTACACCAGAAATCAAATAGTGGATTCAGAGACCTGCTACGTAATTGTGTTTAGCCTTTCTGTAACTAATGTGAAACAGCAAGCCTGCTTTTTTCAAAAAGGTGTAGTTTGTAATCTAAGATCTTATATAGCCTAAAACTATATTATTATTGTTGTTGTTAAGAAGAAGCATTTTATTTATTTAAACTGAATAGAATGTAATTTGCTTCCTAGATTTCTGGTTTATTCATTTCTGATTATAAAATATCACCCACTCCTTTATGTGTATTATCTGTGACAACAGTGATACACAAGAATCTGTGTTTTGGCAGGTAGAAATAAAAGGGGCTTTTCTTGTTGTCACTAAATATTGTTCAGATTTCAGTCAGTATAAAAACACAATTTCTTTAATGAACACCTAAGGGAATAGTCAGTCATCACAATGAACAAAAATGAAACCAAAGAAAGATAACGAAAGTGTCCTACGCCTAAATAAGATTGAGAGGGAATAAATAATGCTGCCTTTTTATATATACATGCTAATTAACTGCTTTCATGTAGCCAGTTTATTCTTTGTTCTTCAGTAAAACAGCATACTACAGTAAATAAAGGCTTCTGTGTTTTAAATAAGCTGGAGAAATTTCTTCTGAGTAACTGTTTCCCTGAATCACTAAAAAGAATGGCACACATGCATGAAGAAAGTCCATTACCAGGCTCACAGAGATTGTATCGCTTCTTTTAAGACTGTTAAAAGTAAAATAAAAGGCGGATTAGCAGCTGTTGCAACCAGAATTAACCTACATTTTGAACCTTCTTTCCGACACTCCACCAATAAAGTACTGGAATAAGCCTTAAAGCCTCTACATCTTGTATGAAATCTTTAAAGTTGTGAAGCTTTTTTTTGTCTTTAAATGCATACTTCATAGAATTTGCTTAAGAAGTGTATCGAACCATGAAGAGTGTCTTATAAAGAGCTTGCGACACTTGTGGCCTGTTGGAATGCACATTTGTAGACTGTATTTCCCAAGGATTTTTCATGGGTTTCCAGAAATGAAAGACTTCTTCAGTCATTCTTTTATCAGATCTGCACTGATCAATTCTATTCCCGTTTACCATTTTACTATTCATGATCTTTTGTCACTCTAAATGAGACTGAAATGGAGAGCTGTGTTTATTGGCCAGTATCAGATGAGTGCAGTCTGTTGAAGTGACAGAAATTCTAAAAATGCATTTGCAAGGTGAGGAAACAAGGGAAAAAAAGTTCATCTAAAAACAGAAAACCGTCTTACCCTAGCTTAGATAAAAAATAGATGCCTTTTCATAAAAAGTCAATTAGTTAAGCATCATTAAATTGTTACCACCACAATACTACAATAACCACTGTGATTAAACAGATTTATTCTATAATAATTTCTAGACCTTATACTTGATTTGATTTCTTATCCATTCCCTGGTTTCCAAAACCAACAGCAGCTGGTACAAAGCAAAACAAAGATGTAACAACAAAAGATAACAGCTTAGCCACCCTGGCATTAGGTCAACAATGAAAGAAAACCTAAAATGTGAACACCTGTCAACCTGTGTTCAGATTTTAATTATGCCTGATTTAAATTCCTGGAGTTAGCAAGAAGGTGTAAATGTGGCACTGCTTGGTAATTTAAATTATCTCCAGGACAATGCTTTTGCTTAAAACAACATAATGAGCTGTTTGGAGATATCACAGATGTTGTGACCTTGACTGGGGCACAGATTTGAAGTGAGGAACACAGTATGCAACATCACCCCCAGCTGAGAATAACAGTCTGTCTTTCTCTCTTGACGTAATGGGGTGGGGGGAGGAATTATAGCTGGAGAAAAAAAAGTTTTTTTTTCACCAGGATCATATAAAGCTGATATCTTTAATTAACAGGAGGACTCTACGATGTGGTTTGTATACAAGAATATGTGCTGAGAATTCCCTCATCCCTTCACCCAGTAAAAAAGACTTGAAGTTTTAAATCTCAGACCCTGCCTTGGCAAACAATAGCCAGACTTCATTACTGTTCTTTTAGGAAGAAGAGTACACAACCAGGATTTAACGAAATCCAAATGTCAGCCATTTATTAAAGCAATGTTTGCTTTTATGTTTCCCGTCCCCCACCTGTGTATTGAGGGGTTACATGACGTCATTGGCTTTATCAGTCTAGACCCGTGGGTCTTTCTCTGGGTGTGCAAGATGCCCTTTCTGGGGATATGAGACATGCCAGATTTCTTCAGAAGGTAAATCACTTAAAACACAAATGAAGCACAAGCATGTAATTACAACTGTATCATCAAACCTATACATTTTATGATAAATGTAAAATAAGTGTAATTATTCATGTATTCTTAATCTTACTGCAAGGTTAAATATAGAATTCTCTTTCATTCCATATTTATGATCTTAAGTATCTTAAGTTTAAAGAACTGAACTACTTCAACAATTTTTTACTTTTATTTTTATTTAACTGCGGGCTGCAGTTAAGGTTTCCGAACTACTGGTCTAGGCTAACAGAATCAGGGTGCTTATTCATTCACTTGTTATCACTGATCTGTCAGGAAAAGAGCAAAAAACACTTTGTAGTACTGTCTTGCAAGAAGTGAAGTTTATTCTTACAATTCCAAATCACAAAAACAGTTTAAACTGCTGTAATTTAAACAATAATCCGTAAAATTAAGAAATTTATTGAGAATGCTAAAAGTAACAACTGTTACAAATCTGATCCAACCAGCTTGAATTTGAATGTGAATGTCTGATGGCAATTTTTTCTAAAGCCACGCATCTTCAAGTGTTACTCCTCAGATTAAATGACTCTTCTGTAATTTAGTGGTATCTTTACACTGCTAAGTTATTACTATATTAGGTGTAATAAATCCTACTGTCACAGGCTCGTATTGTGTAGATGTACTGTATGTGCTCTATTCCTTCATCCTCACACTGGATTTGAGTTGATTTGCAGTAGATAATATCAAAACAGCAATAGGATTTACTTGTTATATACAATGCATACATTTACATACCCTATACCGGTTATCTTAATATTGTACTTTCTAGGCTGATTGTGCAAATGTTTTCACCTATATAATATTTAAATTCTACGACATAAATATGATTATAGACACCGTACTTTAGCCTATCTGGAGTGGTTTTTATTATTTCCTAAAGACTGCAGTTCAAGTTTGTAACAGTCCTGTTTTTTATCTCTACCACCTGCAGATCTTGAGCTAACGTATTTATAAGAAAACTGTCATAGCGGTTCGGCACAAAGGTGCTGAGGGGTAGAGGTTAGGTCTGTGAACGTTAGCAGTCTGCCCCTTCACCATGTGCTTTTAATGTTTCCAGCGTGCTCAGTCAAGTGAGATGTGCTGACCACATTGGGAGTGGCAGTGCTTTGTTTGGGGTAGGAGCCTTTGAAAAGGAGTGGGAATCCTGGGTCACGATTGCTGTGTGAGCCTGTAAAAGCAGGAGAGCAAGCAGAAAAAAAGAAGTTGCCACAGTCGGCATTCATCTTTCACAGCTGAGCTGTGGTGTCATTGCTGCTCCTCGGAGCTTCAAGGAAAAGGCTGGAGTTGAATGGATGCATATTTTACCTTGAATAAGTAGCATTTTGTTAGTATTGTTATATGATCGTATGCTGCATTGTTCACTTATCGCCAGTGCATTTAGTTTAGAGAAAAAAATAAACTGTTCTTGGCTTGTGCAACAACAAAGATAAGTTCCCAATTACTTTTTGTTGTTGGTCTATGTTTGAAGGCCATAATCCACATGCATAATTATATACTGTATGTGAGTAAGACTAATGGCTTGCGAAAAAGTATGTGCTTTTGTATGTTCTCTAAAGATATCTTTATTATACAGATTTGTATCTCTGTGTCTATGTACATGTACAGTATATATACGGTACTAGCACTAAACAAACTACTAGTTTTGTACCTGACATTGTGTGTAATATCTAATTACATTCTAAGCCAGCACTTTTTCTTTCCATTTCCAATGTTAAGAAAGTACAAGTTGAGCCATTATAGATGATCCAATTATCCTTCAGGCATGGATTAGCTTTAATCCCTTTTAGTTATTAGCAATTGCATAACCTCTTCAAAGTTTAACAGTAAATTTCCATTTTCCATTTACACCATGATTTCTGCAGATATTAATATCAACAGTGGATGAAACATATTGGTCTATCCTTAAAAGACATTGAATTATTATATTAAACTTTGAAAGTATATACATGCGCTGTAAGCTATGAATATGAATGAGTGTGAGCCGTGGTTGTGTAGACATCTCTTCAGGTGGAGTGGGGAATAAATCTGAAATATGATTGACACTGCTGCTGTGTTCCTTATACAGACTAATCTCATACTTATCTCTAGGCAAACCCTCATATATAACTTGGAATGAAAATGATTGCTGTAGGGAACGATGTCAACAGAACATTTGAGTTTATTGACATTTGTGGACATACTTATTTTAATATTGGCATTTATTTAATCATTGTGAATGCACCACTCATGCTTCACAGTGCCTGCACTAAGCCTGAATATTGACAAAAAAATATTGTACCTTCTTTATTTAAAACTAAAAAAAGCAATTTACTACTGGTCTAGTACAAGCAAATTGTGATATAAATAAGTCAATTTAGGATCGATACCTTATTTTGGCGTATACTGGAACTGTGGCGGTCCTTTCATCTTTCATTAAAGAGTTGTAAAAGCACCAAGGAGTAGTTTAAATATGCCAAGTGGCAAATCCGACTTTAATTAGCTCCTTCATAGAAACATACTGTAGCCCTTTTCCACAAATTAATCTTCATAGGTTAAAATATTGAATTCAGTCAATTTCCAAAGGGAAGTCACTTTTTTTCACAGTGAGAAAATTACTTTTATTAAATGAGGGCACCTCATTTCAGTTTGTATAATGACCTTGATTAATCAAAGCTAGGCTCATGCTAATTAATATCCCATTTGGTTCAGTAGTACTTTCACCTTATGAAATAGGGAGGGGTATTAGCAAGTTATCATACATTATCCTTTGACTTTTTGAATTTTAAACATGGTCTTTGCCACACTTCGGGACAGTTTTTGTTAGTAGTATCTGTTGCAAATGATTTGCTTCTGCTAGCATTCAGCATTGGGGAAACATCCAGGGGAAACAAAGTTTCCACAAGACATATGCTTCAGTAATCCAAGAAGAAATTGCTTTAAAGAGTCTAGAATAGACAACAGTAGTTGTTGTAATTATCAGTATCCTCTGCTCTAATAATGTGAAAATACAGGCAAAACCGATATAAAGTCATTTTAGTAGACGTTTTGAAAGGACTTTCATTGTTTAGAAAAAGCCAAAATGCGTTGGCTTGTTGAAGGCACATTTAAGATCTAGTTCAGGTCCTTCAGACAGCTTATCAGACAGCACGGTGTTCTAAATTGCAGATACTGTATGCATCTTTTAGCCTATTTAAGATTGGAGCAGCTGTGTCTGTGCACTTTTGAACTATATCTTCTGTCTTCATATCCTTGTTTATAGTGAGGCTTAATGTCTCCTGATGTAATTAGGAGAGAGCCCCATACAAAAAGCAGTCATCAGAAGTCCTCATGTTTTCATTACTGCTTGCTATGTCTGGTCCCCTGAAAAACATACTTAAAGGAAAGCCTTGGTCTATGGTGAATATAAACATCTTGCCACCAAATGTACAATAACAAAATATTAAATAATCCGCAAAGTACTTTTAGTTTATCAAAGGCAAAAAAGGCATTTGTGTTCTTAAAAATTCAACTGCTGGCAGGCTGCCGTCTGTGTTCTTCCTAGTTAATGCTGTTGATTTTAATTATTAGTTGCTGTGGTAAATTCTTTCCTGTCCTGCTAATTGGAGCTCTTTTGAGAATTGCAAATCACACATATAATACGCAGAAAAATGAAGGTCAACACTAATCTGGGTAAATTATTGAGTTAGTAAAAATTTCCATTTTTAATATATCTGTGGCGCGTGTGTGTGCTAAACTGGGTAATCTGAAAAGCCTGCTCATAGACTCAGCAGCTTAAGGGCAGACAAAGCCAATATTGATGTTTTTTTTTCTCAGATTAACCCTGCCTCTTTGACACTGCCAGCCATAGCACTGAATTAACTTTATTTATGTAGCGTCAGTGTTTTCATATAAATGTGTGCTGAGCTATCGTAAAATGTGGAGAACAGGCACAAATAGAATCACTGGTAATGGCTATTTTCATTTGAATTCAATGGTGTAACTTATTATTGAGCAGCGAAGTGATCTAAATTGCATGTAGCCTTTAGCTTTGTTTCCCTTCGCTCTACTCCAATTGAAGTTTGAAGTTCAGGACGAATATTTTACTGTCCCTTGTCCAATCTAAAGTTAAAGAAATGTCATTCTGCCTTGTAACCCTTCAGTGCTGAGCAGATGTAGATTACCATGCTTATGACTGATTTAGTGCATGCACATTTTTTTTTACCAGGTCAATGGAAAAGATCTGTCCAAAGCCACCCATGAACAGGCAGTGGAAGCTTTCAAAATGGCCAAGGAGCCCATCGTGGTGCAGGTGCTTCGAAGAGCTCCACGCACAAAAGTTTTGAATGCCACCCAGGAGTCCCAGCTCGCAGACATGAGCACACAGACGGACATCACCTTCGAGCACATCATGGCCCTGGCAAAACTGCCACCTCCCAGCACACCTGTTGGTGTTCTTGAGCAGTACCTTTTGCCAGAAGGGTAAGCATAGCCTTCCCTTAATATTTATGGGTCACTTTTTATAACGTTTTAGCCATAAAACTGCAACATACTGAATTTAAAAGCATCATGAAAACTGCAGTTTCTTGAAACCCAACTTCATTGTTTGCTTTCTTTTATTTTCTGCTTCATGAATTTAAGAATTGTTTATATTGCATCTAATAGGATTCAACACAATTTCAAAATCATTTCTCACACACTTAAGTTGTAAGCTGTCAACACCAAACCAAAAGGGTGTAGAACTGGCTGGGTTTCTAATACTAATCCATATCTCAGCACCTTTAACCTATAGAAGGCATTCTGTGAAGGAGTTATATTCTGTGAAAGAGGTATATTTGAATTACTGTGCTGTTTTTATTCAGTGTATCTTAGAAAAAAACTGTCAAATTATAGTCAAATGTCATAAAATATGTATATATTTGTTGCTGTTTTGAATTGTAAGCAAACTCCTACCTTGCCTAAGGGCTATGTACTGTTAAATGTTAGGTCTACAACAGTGCAGTTCTTGAATCCTTTATAGTCAACAAACATATTGCTAGGCTCTTTAAACAGGAAATTAAACTGTATCGTCCCAGGAGTCCAATTGAATATTCACTTATATATGCTGTGTTCCATGTAGAAATTACACTTGTCAGTCTGGGAGATAGCCAAGCCTAGGGCAGGTAGTACAATTATGGTTCATGCTAATTTATATTGGTATTAGGTTTCATACAGCTATATCTAGAATTCTCAGTCTGTGGCCTCTAGCAATGTACTAGTATTGGTTATTATATGTCAGAACTGCAAGGTAAGGTAGGTTGTGTTGTGATTGTTGTGCCTTATAAACAATTACTTTTATTTAAATTAATTTTAATTATAAAATGTTTGAAATTAGGTCTTGAAAAACTCTCCAGGTTATTTTCTGAGACAAAAACTCTGTAATAATAATTTATCGAACAAAAGTCTGCTCAGAATATGTCATAATACTGTATTGTATCTGAAAAAGCATTAAATTGTGGCTACTGAGATAGGTATTTACAATATATTTTAGAATATCTGGGATGTTTTCCTATTGCAAATTGACTTAGATTAACACTTAACAGTACCAGGACAATCTAAAATTACTGTTTTGTTTTTTTAGGGGTGGGCATCCTTTATACTGTTTTAATTGTCTAATCATAAAACAGAATGATTTGTACATTATCGTCCAATAAGTTATTTGTCACATTTTGTGTTTTTTTTTCTGAATTCTTTATGGATCCACAAGATAATAAATTGCTGGGAATAAGACTATATAATTGTTGTCATTAGTACAATAAAATATGCTTTAATGCTTAGGGTCACTGTGGTTAAGGAAAAGAATATGCATGATGGTCACTGAGAAAGTAAACTATCTCTAAAAAATTCAGGAGAGTTTGTCCCAGTACAGTATATTAATTCTTCCAGAAGGTAGTGTTCACTTATAAAAGTTGTAGATTGCTATAATTGTAAAACTGCATCACACTTCAAGCTCTTGCTGTGATTATTTCACAGAAGTAAGTTGTTTCTGTCTCTGTGTCTTGTCTGTGTTTTCTGTGAAAAAGTAACTTATTATTTACAGGACTTTGTGTATAAACAGTAACTGTTCTGAGCTCTTGTTCCAAGAATATGAAAACATCATGAGCATCAAAGAGTTACGATATTTGTATCACATTTTGTCAAATATTGCTTTTATAGACATTCCCCAGGACATGAATACTATGACCCAAATGACTTCTTGGAAGGCATGCACCAGGAAATGGAGAGAGAGGAGCTTGAATATGAGGTAGTGTCAGAGAAATTGCCAATCTCTACAGTGGCTCATTGTTACTTAAAATAAAGATATTCTGTTTAAATATCTATACAATACAGCTATACAGTATCTTGTAGACCCTTTGGCTGCAATGCAATTAACTGTCAACACATTGTATACTCTGTGCAGCTCACTAGATATTTTTCACTGAACAGCATTTTTATTTGTGAACCTATGGCTAATTTATCCTTGTATACAGATTTAAATACAAGCCAGACACGAACTGAGATGCTTGTTTATAGTAAACCATTACCAGATGCTAGATGGTAACATCATTATTTATTTGTGACAACTACTAATATGCCTTTCATTTGGTTGACAAAAGTACACTTGTAAGGAGGTTTGTTCAAATAATCATCCTGGAGCATTGGGTATGGAAAAAATAGTTAAGTATGCATATCCTTCATAAATTTACTGTTATGTCAATGTGTAGTCAGACAGAGAAAAGAGCCTGAAAAAAATAAAAATTTCAAGGTCATTGGCCTATCACCATTTGCCCTAAACCTTAGCATTAATAACTTTGACTTTGATGTACTGCATAGAGCCAAGAGGTGAACTTGCTGCATGACACAGTCAGCTGAACACTAGGAACTCTCCCAGTGGCCTGATGATATTTCTTAAGGCCGCTAAACAATCTTCTGGATATCTTGGAAACAAGGATCAATGGATGGGTCAAGGCAATAACAAAGCCCCCATGTCTTCCTCTTGTGTTTGCTTTGTTGCTATTGATAAATGCTCTCTATCCTACCACTGTTCCATTTACTGTAATGGAAATGTCAAAACAACAAGACAAATATCACTTAGTTCCCAGAGGCTTCATTGTAGGGAATGACTGAATCTTTGCAGCTCACAGCCATCTATGTCCAACACACTCAAAAATCTTTTGACACACCTATTCAAGACTCTTAGAATTTAATATTTTATGTATATGTTGGTTTGTAAATCAAATGGAATTCTTCAGTGGAAAGATTTCATTATTAAACAGCCATGAAGATGGACCGCAAAGAAGCACTCTTTTTTTTTTTGAGGGAGAATCATAATTTACCAAGAAAATGTCGATATGCTTCCAGTAAAAATAAAAAAATGCCCAGGCACATACTCTCAGGACGTTTGTTTTTCTTTTCGGACATGACACAGTCTGTAATTCAGACTTAATTCTTGTATTATAAGGTCTTGTATTATAAGTCTTTCATGTGTCACAGTGTTCCTCTTGAGCGTCAAACTGTTTGCTTACATCAGCTTTTATTAATGTGATTTACCTTTTAGGTTGATGGAAATGTTCCTATTTTACACCATAATGACTATATACTATAGCAGGTCATAAAGATTTAACTAGTTGTTGTTTTTAACAGCCAGGATGGGGAGTCTCTGATACTTGTAATTTGTTCTATTCCTCTTAGCCTTGTGATTGCACAGGCTAGCATTGGAGTGCTTCTTTTTGTATGAGAAAAAATACCTGAGCTTGTGCACTGTAATTATTTGTCTTCCTTAATATATGTAAGATGTCTTTCTGGAAGAGATTGTAGTCCCGTTTATGTACCAAGTAATCACAATAATCATTGCATTAATTATTTCACTTAAAGTGTCATTAAAATTTCTTAAGTAACATTCAACAAAAAGTATCATAACAGGAAATGTATCAAAAAACACATCAGACTTATGGATGAAGAGGAAGTAAAAGTACTTCTTGCATGTGTTGTACACTAGCAATTAATGTAACAAATGTTTTAAAACAAGTATATAATGTTAACTGTGTTGGTGCCAGGATTATACTATACTATTATCTATTTTCTATGGTCACAAATGGAGCCATGTCACTTAAACACTGTTGTGGTATTTAACAAATTACACATGTTGACAATTCAATAGGGAGTCACTGCCGGACTGCTAGAGCTGGGCAGCTGTCTTCCAGACATGTCAATAAATTATTCATATTTATTTTGGTCAGTATCCTAAGCATTAATAAAAAAGAAGCATGGTCTTTTGTTGCTACCCCAGTCATAATCACATGGGGAGATATATTAGAGGGTGTAATCATACTTTCTTGTTACCTGAGCCTTGTGGGATCTGTATCATGACAGTACTGCAATAGTCAGAGTTTCACAAAAGATTTAAAGAGACCTTAATAACTCCAACATAAATTACCTGCACTTGTGAGTGACAATAGAATATTTGAGAAAATGTAACTTTTGTTACATTTAAAGGATTAGAATGTATTTTAATGTTCATGTAAATGTTGTAGTTAAGTGTTCTGAGAGGTGTTTTTCCTCCTTTTAGGAAGTGGACTTGTACCGACTGAACAGTCAGGACAAACTTGGACTCACTCTTTGTTACAGAACTGATGATGAAGATGACACAGGGATCTATGTAAGCGAGGTGCGTTTCAGAATAGTGCTGGGGAAAAATGACTTGTCATGAAAAGCTGGAAAACATGGTACACACATTCCAAAAGAAAGCAACAGAGAAGCAGAAATTAGCCATGAGCAAAACTACTCCTATATCAAGGATGCTACCCCTGATATATGACTGAAAGCAAAGAATAAAGAATGACATTTGTCCACCAGTCCATTTATCATCTTACTGTCACTATGGTAGCAGACGATGGCATTTTTTTCAAAATGAATATATATGAGGTCTTTGGAATTCTTATTTCTACCCTGAAAATCATATAAATATATTAGCCATTTTTTCATGCCTTCTTCTATAGCGTGCTACAAGATGGTAGAAAACATGGTTTTACATATATTCACTCTCTTCGTGTCTATAAAATTGTTTTTTAGATTGACCCCAACAGCATCGCTGCTAAAGATGGTCGAATCAGAGAGGGAGATCGTATTATCCAAGTAAGTAAAACACCTGGACTATAATGCTTTTTAATATTTTAATGTGATTGTATTCCTCAGGAAGGGTTGATTTCTATTCCTTTCTATTATAACATTTCTTATGTACTTTTATATTTCGCTTTCTCTGTGTAGATCAATGGTATAGAGGTGCGGAACAGGGAGGAAGCAGTTGCTCTGCTGACCAGTGAAGAGAGTAAAAATGTGTCTCTTCTTGTGGCCAGGCCTGAAATTCAGGTAAGATAGCTGTCCTTCTAGGAAACCTGTTGAAATTATCAATAACCTTCTTCGGGAATTGAAGTTGCCGGAACTTTTTAAAAGTCGTTTTTAAACATTTGAACATGTTTTCAGATATTTGTTGTCCTGCAAGTATTTATTATATTTCTTATTTGAAGTTAATGTTCCTTAACTGATACCTTTACTTATATGATACCTTTATTTAGTTAAAGTAAAGGTATCGTAGAATTGGAGAATATAACAGGGAATAGTGTAAAAACCAACAGAAGACAGGATTTCCCATTATCCTTGTAAAGAGCAAGTACTTTGACAACAGTAACACACACAGACAGGAAAGATGGAATTTAGCATTGCTACCGTCACCTCCATGCTCGAGAGAGGCAGTGGAGTTTTGACACTAAAAGAGTAGCAGAAAATTAAGTTTCCAGCTCAGCAGATTTACTGGCGAGGACAAGGGTTATCTATGACGTGAAACATTGAACCGTTAGATGTATAAAATGCAAAAATAGAACGTGTTTGGTTTCATCTGTTCTTCTGTTGAAGCTGGACAATTTTTAATTTCATCTGTCCATTAGCAGAACCCACTTATTCTTGATGTGGGTCACAAAAAGCTAGAGTCTGTTTGAGAAGCACAGGACTGAAACTATACCCTGGGTGAGATATCTGTTCATTGCAGGGTGCACACATGTGCAGGGACAATGTGGAAGCACAAATTAATCTACTCAGGATGTCTTTGAAAGTTGTGAGGAAACCAGAGCATCCAGAGAAAACCCACCAAGCCATAAACTTCACAACAAGCATAAACTTCAAACTCCACCAAGCATGTAAACTTCACACAGAAGAGATCTCAGACCACAATCAAACCCAGGACCTAAGAGCTATAAGCCAGCAGCATAAACCATCACAACAGTGTTGCTACTCATTTTAGTCATAAGGCTTAAACTATACAGTACAATGTTGTTAAAAATATATTTTTTAAGGATTTAATAATAATAATTATTATTATTTGCTTTCAAACATTTAGGGTGGTTGAAGTAATTGTCAGTTTTCATCAGTGATAGTTAAGTATGAATCACTAGTATTCTCATGATCTTGGAAAGTGAAGTATTCTGTTATTGCGTTTTCATAGCTGGATGAAGGATGGATGGATGATGACAGGAATGACTTTCTGGATGATTTACACATGGATATGCTGGAACAGCAGCACCACCAGGCCATGCAATTCACTGCCAGCATGCTTCAACAGGTAAGGCAATTTTGCAATACAATACATTGTCCTAAATATGTCATTACAAATGGCATTTCCATTCAGAAGGTAAAAGCAGCTGATGAAATTCACAGAATATATGTTCTCAAGGTCCAGGTCTCCCTGTATCCCATCATTTACTTCAAGATAGAAATTTTTTAGTGGTACTACTGTATATTTAGGCTTCTACAAGTATTAGTTCTCCTGTTTCTCTGGATTTCTGAACCAGGGTAAAAAATGCTTTTCATTTTGAAAAAATCAGGGTCACCAGCAGCAAAGTGAGATGACCTTTCATTTGTCATTTTTTTCTCTGTTCTCATGTACAGCCATGTGATTCTGATGCTGAATACTGAGTCAATCCTTTTCCTTTGTTTATGAAACCTGTGTTTCAGAAAAAGCATGAGGAAGACGGTGGAACTACAGATACAGCGACAATTTTGTCCAACCAGCACGAGAAGGACAGTGGGGTGGGGCGCACCGACGAAAGTACACGCAACGATGAGAGCTCAGAGCAAGAGAACATGGGAGATGACCAGACCACGTCCTCCAATACCTTAGGGAGCCACAAGAAACTGACCTACAGCCATGACACTCTCGGTAGTGGGGACATGCAGTTCAGCAACGAATCCTTCATATCTGCAGACTGCACAGATGCAGACTTTCTGGGAATCCCTGCAGATGAGTGTGAGAGATTCCGTGAGCTTCTTGAGCTGAAATGTCAAGTGAAGAGCGCCAACCAGTACAGTCTTTACTACAGTACCAGTACAACAGATGTGAACAAAAGTGACCAAGAAAGTGTTGACAAGGAGCTGGAGATGCTGAATGAAGAGCTAAGAAACATTGAGCTGGAGTGCCTCAACATTGTGAGAGCTCACAAGATGCAGCAGCTGAAGGAGCAGTATCGAGAGTCCTGGATGCTACACAACAGCGGTTTCCGAAACTACAACACCAGCATCGACGTTCGCAGGCATGAGCTGTCGGATATAACAGAGCTGCCAGAGAAATCAGATAAGGATAGCTCAAGTGCCTACAATACTGGTGAGAGTTGCAGGAGCACACCTCTAACACTGGAGATGTCCCCTGACAACTCCCTGCGGAGAACAGCAGAGAGCAGCCAGGGCAGTGAGAGGGTGGCTGTCAGTATGACAGGGGCAAATAGTGTGGCTCAGAAGCCTTTGTTGTCCCAAGTGGGAGGTCAGGAGTTAACCTCTGTTAAAGGTCGCACTTCCTCCAAGGATTCAGACTCCAGCAAGCAATCAGAAGGAAAAGATAGGAAAACTGCGGAAGTCAATAAGCCTTCAAAAAGTTCTAGCTCCTGCTTAACCTACCCACACTCTCCTTACAAACATGCTCATATTCCAGCTCATGCCCAGCACTACCAGAGCTACATGCAGCTGATTCAGCAGAAGTCTGCCGTTGAGTATGCCCAGAGTCAAATGAGCCTTGTGAGCATGTGCAGAGACCCCAGCTCACAAAGCACACTGGAGCCCAAGATGGAGTGGAAAGTAAAGGTCAGGAGCGATGGCACACGCTACATTACCAAGAGACCCGTGAGGGACAAGCTCCTCAAGGAGCGGGCAATGAGGATAAAGGAGGAACGAAGCGGCATGACGACAGACGACGACACCATCAGCGAGATGAAGATGGGCCGCTACTGGAGCAAAGAGGAGAGGAAGCAGCACGTTGTGAGAGCGAAGGAGCAGAGGCAGAGGCGGGAGTTCATGAAGCAGAGCAGACTGGACTGTCTGAGGGAGCAAGGAGGTGGAGAGGACAAAAAAGAGTTGAACATCATCGAACTGAGCCACAAAAAAATGATGAAAAAGAGAAACAAGAAAATATTTGACAACTGGATGACGATCCAAGAACTGCTAACTCATGGCACCAGATCCCCTGATGGAACAAGAGTGTACAATTCCCTTTTATCTGTAACCACTGTGTAGGTGGGCCTTCTAAATTATGTAAATAAGACACTACCATTTGGGGTAGAAATTCCTGCCATGTTAAATGTGGCAACCATGTTTTTTGTAAATATAAAATAAGTTGATCTAAAAAAAAACTACAATTTGAAAGGATGGTTATCTGGAATGACAGATTATAAAATCCAGTGTAGATTGAAGGCAAATTATACATAAACAAACATTTTTTTTTCAAATCTGCTTTCAATAACCTTTCTACCTTTGTACTCATAGTTTTGAATACAATGTAAAAAAACTGTTTCATGCTGCCTTTATACATCAATATCCATAACATTGTCTCATCAATAATCCCGAGTTAGACTTGCAAACCCTTTTGCATTTGTAGACAGAATGCTTGCCTAGGGCAGATAACAACCGACATGTATGTATTTTTATTGAAAACAAGTATTTTCTATCAGTATTTTACTGTTAATGTGTACTTTTATTTGCTTATTTTAAAAAAAAAACAGTATTTAGCTTCAAGTTAGTATTGGGATCCTTTTTGAATGGACTTTTGTACATTTTAATAGATTTTCCGAACAAATCAATGGTGGTCATGTTGGGCTGTACTTTTTATGATTTTTGTACACAACCAGCTTTTTAATTTGTATTAAAGTTCCACAAAAGGGATGCTGCATATTATCAGCATTTTCCTAAAAATTAGTTGTTTTGTGACAGACCTGTTAGAAATACTGCCTGCGAAACTCTGTAGCCAGTTGAACAGGTTTTGCATGTACAGTTACTGTAATTTGTTTGTTTATATATATAAAAAGCTTATTGTGTTATTGTTGGAGCCTATTGTAGTTACTGTGCGCTTTGTAGGATTGGATGTACTGAACTAAATATTACAATTTAATGAATTCCTAGATAGCAACACCTTTTGATGTCTTGTAAAATGAGATAAATAATAAATTATTGTTTTATATTTGATGCGCTTTCAAAACAGTGGTGAAAGAATGTTTTATTTTTTTCATGAAAATGAAAATGGCATTGATACACTGAAAAGCATTTAGGACTCAAAGCATCTAAACATAAGGAAGCTTTATTACATTTGTTTTAGTAAAAGTGCAACTATATACAGTAGGTAAACACACCTTTATCAATTTATGATTTACAGCCAGTTGTTTCAGTTTAAAAGTCAGATTCAGGCAGTCAGTAGTGTTAAGGAGCAGATCTATTTGCAAAACAAAATATGGAATAACATTTTGGTTCCATAGCAATAGGCAGCCACTCACTACAGAAATGATAAAACAGGTAGACATTTTCAGAATTTGGATTTTAGTACTTGAACAACAAGCTTAACCAGGATACTATGCTTCTTATTGTGCATGATCAGAAAACATTAAAAAATATTTGGTTATCCCAGTTAGAATTATACATTCTCAGACTCACACCCCAAAACGAATAACTTTTCAACCAAATAGTATACTAAAACATTACCTATATGCTTTATGATTAAAAAGCATATTTTTATTTTTATTTAATAAAACTATATAGATAAACACAATTCTGGAAAGATTAAATGAACACATACTGTACAAATACTTGACATACACTTTCCTCATATTAATTCATTTAACCATCATCTAAGCATGTAGCATCAATGAATCTGCTAGCAAAAAGAAATCCCAACAATGTCTTTATTCAGATTCACTTTTTGTAGTTGAAAGTTATAGTTTGCTATGTAGAATGGCATTATTTTCTTATTCTTGAAAATTCGCTATGTGGTTTTCAATACATAAAATTTGACTTTACTGTCCTGCTGTTACTGTCAGCCACAGATGTGATGCACTAGTCAATGAAATGTGACATTTTTATACACCTTTTTATAACACTATATAAAACCATAAACCCAAACCACTGGAAGCAAATCAATATTATAGTTCATCTGACACAAGTTGTGTATTTGTTTCTGAAATGTTTACTGCATAGTAAATTTCAAGAATACTTTGATTGCAGTAAAAATATCATTACAATCCATACAAGATAGGCAATATGCATTATGCTTATTATTGTAAGTACAGCCTTACTTGCCCAAACCACAAAAGAAAACTTCATTTTAAGAACAAAAATTTATAAAAGTCCATCATCCTTAGTTATGTTATAACATTTTGCAATGCATGATGATATTTGTATTGCAGCTAGGTGCTAAATGGTAACTCAGAACAACATCTCTCCATAAAGTAAATATATCCTTTTATACAGACTGTCTCTGTATTTTCATTATTTTCAGTGTGTGCTCATGTAATAGCAAAAACCTCCCAGCAGATATCTGGAATCCAGATCCTAGTATCTATAAAGTGAAAACCTAATATCAGAAAATAAACATGCACAACAGGAAATGTTTCCAAAATTAACTGGTTGCTGATTATTAACATTGCTAACGCACTGCTATTCCTCTCTGTTCTTGATACTGTCTAAAGAAATTCATGGGAGGGAACAAAAATGTGCCCTTTCATTTATTTCCTCATCTCGGCAGTACCAAGTTGCGTTTTGCCATCGTCTTGATGGAGTCTGAGATATCAAAGTCAGGGCTTTCATGTTATTCTGCAGAGCCAATCGCAGAACCGCCAGTTGACACAAAGAATAGGCATTCAGGTAAAGGTCTGTAAGTGACCAGGATGATGAATGGGGCATTCGTGGAATTAATTGAAAAATCAAATGAATATCAGGAGATGAAGGCAGTTGTCCACATAAAACTAAAACTGACTTAGTTCAAATTTATATTTAGTCTGTTCTTATTTACTGAGATACTATAGAAACACTGAAAAAAGACAAAAAGACAGTGAATAAAGCTGTCTACATTATTCTGCATGTCAGATTATAAGCATGCAGTTACTCTCCAGCAGCAGAGGGCTTACAGGTAGCCATGTATATATTTTTAATTCAAGGCTGTGCATTAGTATGGCATATTGGTACCTTGGTAACCTGGCTAAAAAGCCTACTACAGTATATAAATGATTGGGACAGAGTGCTTTCAGATATCACAAATCCCTTGATCAAGCTTCATGTGTGCTACAGTACGTGCAATTATGCCACAAAACAGTCAGTTGGAGTTGCTTAAAGGTGGTAGGTTTTTTTTAGTAGAGCTATAGAATGTGTGAAAACAGTAAGGCTTCGGCACTTGGTTGTGTCATTGCAATATCAAAATTGTCTGGAGCTAAAAGGAATTAAATTTTAGGATGCTTACTGGATATTTTGTAGAATGCCTAATTTTTCAACTTTTCTTGTTGAAGGAGCTTATCACAATGACACCAAAAGTCTTGATTGATTTTCTGATTAGGTCAATGAGGTGTTGATGCAGCACAGCCTTTAAGGCCTGGACAAAGCTTGGATTTGAAATCTAATCACTAATCCTAACATTATGTAGGCAACAGGTGTGCAATCATCAAGGTTAAGGTTTAAGGTTTAATTTGAAATAAGATGATGAAATTGCTTCCACATGATTGATGTGTAAATTATACATCACAGTATTTCTTTAAAAATCTGAAATTGATTATTCTATGACAGCCATACTTAGAATTCCTAAGAAGAAAAAAATCCAGAATCAGTGATTCCAATAATCCTAAAATGGTTTTGAATGAGATATCTAAACCCTAAAGGCATTCTTTTCATTGTGCCAGAGAACAAGAACATGTAACTTATTTCTCATTTTCTCTTATTTCCTCCTATTTCCTAGTCCTTTGTTTACCTTTCTCTACCACATTTTGATCCTGTGACAGAATGTAGGGCAAGGTTGTAAAGGAATCCATTTTGGAACAAGATGTTTGAGAAGCCTCTACCCACTATAATCCTCTGCTCTGTTCCAATGAGAAAACTACATTTTCAGGAATAAAAAAAGGGAACACTGATTAGCCAGAGTCCAGTGTGTTGAGGCTCAGCTGTGGATAATTAGCTTAATTGTAGCCTCTCATGGTATAAAAGGTGTGGTAAATACAAGCCTTTTGTATTCTTAGGGAGTCTTGAATTGCTGAACAAAGAGGTTTAAGTGCTGAAAGAAAACAAGGGGTTCCAAAGGTGGAGCCAAGATTGATTGTTGCTGCCTGTCAGTGCTGGAAGCTTAACCCATATCTAAATAGTAACTAATTAGGAAGACACATTTGTGTGGCTAGTTTCCCTGTGAAGGAATGAAGCCACAACTGAAAGATCCTGGCCAGAGATGATGTGGCACCCCAAATTGTCACACATGGCAGAGAATGTGGGCAATACAGTTTGTGTGCAAGGAGTGTTTTCTGTATGCAGAAGGAAATGTTGAGGAATGCTTCAAAGTGATGATGATACCACAGCACTCCAACAGATGGCTGCTGTGCAACATGATCAAAGTCTGCTGCATGGAGATGAGCAGAAACTCATTCGTCAGCATTTACGAAAGGAAAAGTATTTCCTTGCTCTAGAAGTAGAGGAACTATCTGCACGGATGATAATAGACCCCTTCAATATCTGGGAAAGCCATTATCTGCATAAAAATGACTACAGCCAAAGGTGTATTTGTTGCCTTTTAAAAGGACTGCAGAGAGGTAAAAATAAAGGTGACACAGTGGTCTGACCAAAAACTAAAACATTGAAGGCAGAAATGTTGGTATGCCTAGGGGTAATTCTAGCTTTACAGGTCAAAAGGTTTCAAACCTGGACTATTTAAACTAGCTTGGAGCCCAGGTCCAGGTCCTTTGACCTCTTTCACTTGGCTAGAAAATGGCTCCAGCCAGAGGTTCGCACCCCATCCCAAGTTGTAGAGTTAGTTGTCCAGGATTGTTTTCTGAGGAGTCTGCCTTTGCCCTTGAAAAGATGTCACCCATTGAGAATTACTGATCACAAACAAGGAGGTTGCCAGAACAATACATAGACATAGGAGACTTATTAAATAGCAGCATATGAGTGTACTGTATGTCCTCAACCCAAAGACCTGGAATATGGATAGAAATTTTTTCCCAAGGAAGGACTGAAGAGCTATTGGGAGTCCAATCAAGTGAGAAATTTGAGAAGGAATACATGAGAATAAGATAAATATTTAGATGTAATAGGTACAGGAGATGTTCCATAAGGCCAGTGATTATCCCCTAAAAGAGAGGAGAGAGGAGTCCATGGACTGTAATACAGTATGTACTGTAATATGTGGAAAAGTGAGAAACAGAGCCTCTTTTAAATATATTCTATGGTATCAGGGTCCACTGAGGAAAACAGACTAGAAACTTCTGTGTACAGAAATGGCTGAAGGTCAACAATGGTGGTGAAAAACTCAGTGAAACCTTCACATAACAACATAACATAAGCATAATGCATATTAGGTGACACCAACCACTGTCCAACTGCCAAAGTTGAAATAAGGACTAGAGCTGGTACTGTAAACTGCCAGGCTGGTGTTGTATCTGCCCTTCCAAAACCTGTGATGATAGGGAGATACTACCACTTATTATTATGGGAAAATAATATCTGGGCAACTAACAATAGTGGAAACCCACCTGTCACTGAGGATCAGGGAGGGAACCTTGAAACAATATTTCCCTTCAGTGATTTAGATTGTTTTTCTTGTGAAGATGGTGAGGAAAGTAGAAATGCCACCCTCATTCAAGTTAAGGTAGGAGATGAGTCAAATTGAAGAAGTAGGACCCTCAACACCTGGCCTTCCAGAGGGGCCCATTGATATTACTATCTTGACCATTACCACCAAAAACTAATGGGACTTTGGGACTACTCAGTTAAGAGACCCCATACTAACTAATATTATACAACCCAGTGTAAAAGTAATTTATGGGATTCCAGTTTGTCCCTTTGTACCCTTAACATAGCCTCATTTAATTTCGAAATTACATCATCAAGGGGACATCATCATATGCTTTTAGTAGTGTATTATGCCCTGTTCTGTCCAGAAGTAATACCTTTGTGTGACATACAGTATGTTCCAAAACTATTGCTAAAGAAATAATGCTGTTGTTTAGTTAATTAAAGCAAAGCGCATGAGGACATCAGCCTACCATTCACAGACAGATGTCAAAAGATTTAATAAAGCCTTAAAATTCACGCTGCACAAGGTCGCTGATAAGGTTGGCAGGAACTGTGATTTTCTGATTCTCTATCTGATGTCTGCAGTTAGGGAAGTCCTGCAGGAATCCATTAAGTTCTCTTCCTTTGAGTTATTATATTGAAAACAGAATTATTAGAGCGGGCTGTTAAATATGGCCAACAACAACTGATAACCCATTACAGTATGATTGAACATTTCACAAGTGTAGGACTGCATTACCACGGTGATACTTCCAAAGAATATTTACGAAAAGCACAAGCAGCACAACTGTAAAAATACACAACTGAGGACTTTCCAACCATGAGATAGGGTACAGTTCTTGTTCCCTTAGAACAAAAAGCACGTTTCTGACAAAGTGGCAAGGACCCTATGAAGTGATTTAGAAGAATGGGGAGGTCAGTTATGAAAGAAGTCGGCCTGGAAGAAAACCTGAACAGATCCATCACGTGGTTTTATTAAAACCTTGGTGAAAGGGGCACTAACATCCATTTCAAACTACCAAGAGTATTGACAAGGACATGATTCTGTGTGATGAAGTGGCTGACAGTATGACGACCAGTCAAAAACAGGAGGTAAAATACTTCATTGGGTACAATAGATAATCCTGGCTGGGATTAGCAACTACCCAGGGTTCAAGGTGTTCTGTATTCCCTCAGGTGTAATGGTTTAACTGCCCACTCATTAAATTGCATTATCAGGTTAAAAAAGGTATAATACCTGAGCAGGGGTCAAACCATGAGTAAGGAAACCGGATGCAATTAAGAACTGGCTGAGGCTTGTGAAGGGCGTTTCTTTGTCTTACAGGAGCTCTCCCTAATATTGGATCTTAATTCTGGGGTTTGCAACATTTGTGGTCCCCCTAACTGATTTGACTAGGGTAAGGTGACACTTGATTTTTCCAAGGATTTCATAGTCTACACAGATGCTTTTGACATGCAGTCAGAAGAGCAATGTTGTCACATTCAGCGAGGAGAAGGACACCTTGTATTGTATTTTATCAGGAAGCTTAGTCCCCAAGAGAGACAATATACCACTCGACAGTAGGGGTGTATAGTTTAAAGTGGGCAGCAGAAATACATAAATACTACCTGTTTGGTAGGAAATTTGTTATGATCAAAGATTATGTACCATTACAGAGCAGCATAATAAGAAAAAGGACACTAGAATAACACAATGGTTTCTCAGCCTACAGGCATATATTTAATAGTTTAACACAGAGAGGGGTGTAAATATGGTAATGTTGATAGCATCTCCAGTGTTCAATGTTTTTGGACACTAGATCTGTAGGTCTGAGCAGGGGAGGATTATAGATGCAAGATATTTTGAACCTAGAATTCTGAGAAGCCTCTACCCACTATAACCCTGTCTGCTAGGTTTTAGCCTCCTCTGCCCTGTTCCAGGAACTACATTACCAGGTGGGCAAAGGGAACACTGATTAGCTGGATTCCTGTGTGATGAGACTTAGCTGTGGGTGATTAGCTTGCCTTTCAAGGTACAAAAGACTGTGGGAAGAATTGCCTTTTGTCTTTTGTTTGGGAGATCTGAATCACTAAAGCTTGTGCTTTTGCTGCTTAAGCAAAACTAGGTTACAAAGAAGTTTGAGAATTGAAAGCAGCTAGGCTAGTGGCTCAGGTGAAGCCAGTTTTGATTATTGTTAACCTTGGTTGAAACTGGAAGCTAAACCCATGCTGGATGTCTTAATACTAACAAGTTAATAAGGATAAAACATGTGGGAACCCCAGACTATCAAATTTCTTTAAAAGGAAAGCTAGTTGATAGTTAGGAACCATTTGGGAAAAGACTGAGGTTCTAAAGGAATTTTTAGTTTTAAAACATAATCACTGGTGATGTGGAGGTACTGGTTTTGTGCTTTCCTGTGTATAAAATGGAAGATTTTTTTTCTTTGTAACTATAAGAAACAGTGCTTTGGTTCAGTTCACACAGTACTTGTAATCATTCTCTTCATTTTTATTGTATATGGTGCCTTTCATACTACACTACCCCAAGACACTTTACAATAAAACTGAAAAACTGCACAAAGATACTGTAATACACTTAAACAATTAAGGGTGAAAAAGTTTTAAGACCAGATGTAAAAGGACTGACTAATTTACAAAATCTCATGGGTTTTAGAACAGAAAGCAACCTCTTATTGTACAGAGCTTTGTGTTTGTAATTAAAAGAATGCATTCCACTGGTGTAGTTAGGAGCCCAGCTGATTAAGCCCTTAAAGGTGTGCAGCTGTATTTTCAATTTCATTCTGAGATCCACGGGGATTCAGTGCAAGGAAGACAAAACAGGTGATATAATCTAATTCATTTTAGTTTTAGTTAAGATGAGACCAGCGTTGTTCTAAACATACTAATTCAAGAGTTCCAATGTATGTGTACATATGGCAATAAACTACTCTACTCTCTCTACTACAGCTTCTCAACATGCAGTATCTAGATATACTGTACAGGAAGTACAGCATTAAAGTAATCAAGTCTGAAAAAGATAAGTACTGTGTGTATTAGTTTTCCTGTGTAATATTAGGAGAAATATAAATTGATACAGGCAATGTTACAAACCTTTTTAGAAAATACATGTTCTTATCATAAAAATAAAAGGCTTGGATCTAAAATGACATCAAGATTCATGAGCTGAGTGCTTGGACTGATTCCAGAGACATCAATTCAGAAACCAAAGTTCCTACAGTGTGAAGAAAAGCCAATCAACAAACTTACAGTCTTGTTCAGATATAAAAGATTTTGTTGCCTACATTTTTAACATTGTAAGATTCATGCATGAATAATTTTTATGGATTTTTCTTGGATCAAACCTATTCTCAATCTCATTTGTTCTAACATGAAGAGATTTACACCTTTTAACCTGTCCGTATACTGTATATGACAAAATATAATTCGTGTTTTTCCAATTCAGTGGGGTTGTGAGGGAACATTGAATGAAGCCCTTTCTCAGCAGAGTAAGAAGGCCTGAATAGGCAAGTCTTTTATTAAACTTGGAGCCAGACCATTTAGTGTCTTATACAGTAGCAGGAGAGCTTTAAAGTCCACTCTAAATTTCACCAGGAGCAAGTGAAGTGATGTTTACAGGAGATGGCCGTTGTGCTCATGAAGAGCATTTTTAGTTAGTACAGAAACCGCAAAATTCATTACATACTGGAGTTCATTTAGTACCTTAGAAGATACCCCGATAAGAAAGGCATTACAGTAGACAAATCTTGAATAAATAAATGCATGTATCAATAATTCAGTGTCAGATCAAGGATTTTAGATGAGCAAGGTTATGCAGATGGAAGAAAAATCCCCTTGTGATGGTCCTAACATGAGCTTCAAAAGGTAACACAGGATCAAAAGTAACACCATGTTTTTTACTTTTCATCAAAGATATGATTTCAGCACTGTCGATGGAAAATGTTAGAAAGGTATAATCATTGTTTCGGTCTTGTCGCATTTTTAGCTCAGGAAATTTCTGTTGCATTACATCCATGTCTTAATTTTCAGATAAACTGTAAAGTGTAGACAATGCAACTCTAATATGGTCTACAGCTACCTGTACATTTTAGTGATGTCAGCAAAATAGTGAAGTTCCAGATCATGATGGCAAATCATATGAGCTAGAGGCAGCATATAAATACTAAAAGTACAGGTTAGCACAGAACTTGGAATAGGGTCATTTTTGCTCTCCTGACATTCCATGCCTTTCCAACATCTGTGACAGAATGTTGAGCCATACTTTGACCCCGCGAGCGGCTCTTTTTGTTTTATTTTTATTTTTTGTTGTTACTTTGTTTTTTTCTCTCTGTGTTTGTTTTCTCACTTCCTGGTTTCTGTGTTCCCTGGTCCCTCGACCCCTGTTTCCATGGACTCTTGGTTCCTATCTGTTGTGTGTGTTTTTTGCCCTGGTCTCCCAGGTTTATTTTTGTTTGTGTGTGCTTTTGTACATGTTTTTTGTCTCGCTCCCCGGAGCCCCACCTCGCCCCCCCTTCCTTTATCCAATAAAGGTTTTTACCCTGGAGGAGGGGGTAGCTCTCAGCCGTGGACTCCCAGAGGTTTCCTTTCAGTTAAATGAGGTTTTTCTTCCCCCCAGTGCTGTGCAGTTCTTTTGTTTTTGGGGTGTCAGGAGCCGCCCATGAAGGGGGGTACTGTCATGCTCTCTACAGCTAGAGGGTGCTCCTACTCTGTCCTGTTCCTAGTTTCCCTGTGCTTCGCTTGTCTTTCTGGTTTGTCTTTGTTTGAGGCTATATATTTCCGGGTCACCCTTTCTTTCTCGCTCAACATTGAGGAATAGGATGTCTTGAGACCCACCTAGCACCAGGTCGTCTCCTCCTGGGCCTGAGGGCATAGGTTTCTACCCAACATCGTCTGACCTGCTGAACATCTGTTTCGCCACTACACACAGGGTCTTTTTTGCTCTCCTGCCATTTCACACCATGCCTTTTCAACATCCATCCATATTATCCATCCATTTTCTAACTGCAGCTTTCAACTCAAACTCAAGGGCGAACCGAAGCCTGTCCTGGCAAGCGACACCAGGCAAGGCACTGTGGACAAGACACCAGTTCTATGCAGGGCAGACAACATCAACACAGACAGACATGCATCATATCATATCCTGAGAGTTAGGATACTCATTTCCTTAAGTATGACTATGAAAATACCATTAGGATTTTCAGTTAATTAGTTTTAAACTTACCTAGCCCCTGTAGCCCTACTGTGTCAGTTAGGCTGAAATTATTCTGTACTCTAGGAGTTTCTATATCATGGAGAGGGCTATTGATATCTTCTAGATTATATATGAAACATGATATTTAATTTTCATTTATCATCTTTGCAGTTTTTTTCATGTGATTTTATTGACCCCCGTCATTAACAAACTCCATACTTTTGTTTTTACAGTTCCTTTATTGTTGAAGTCATAAAAACATTTTGCATTATTTTACATTCTTTTTTTGGATCTTTTGAAACATTTTTTTCTCTCTATTATTCCAACAAAAGTTTTCTATTGTGCCTGTAGCTAAGTATAATTATTTTCATTCTTCAAATTTGGGGCCCTTTTAGGTGGTCTTTAGAGTGCTGTTTCACTCTTATTTTTTTTCTTAAATATCCAGCATTGCAGATATTATGTTAACAGGTTCTTTTACTAAGGCATGTATTTAATATCTGCATAGTGTTTTGATTGAAAGCACAATTGTATAACAAGTTGTGTCAAGACAGAAAATTAATTGTGATCAGAAATGCATTTTATTTAGGAGCCCAGCTTTATGAACACTCAAAATGTTTCATTCCTAGCATACCTCTTTTTTAGCTCTCCGCTAAAATGAGCTTCAGATAAGTTTCAGGCAGCAGACATAACCTTGCTTTTTCTATTGCTTGCATGTGTGAAGAGGAAATGAACAAGTCTTGGGGAAAAAAAAACAAAAAAACATTGGTTTAATTAACCGGATGAGCTGTGTTTTTAATTGCCTTTGATTGCTTCTGATTGAAAAGCAGGGTTGTTCTAAGAATTGCCCTACAGACAATATCTTAATAATTTGAATAACATAGAAGAAAGTAATCTAATCAGAAAATATACAATCCCTCAAGGATGGCAGACTGAGCAGCAGACTTAACAGCTTGTGAGTGAAGTCATATGTAACTTAAGGTGTTCAGGCTGTTTCTATGGTGGCTGATAATTGGATTTGCCTTAAGAGGCATTGACGTCAGGTATCTGTCTTTGTTTATATTTCTTATTTTGTCAGTGAAAACAAAGTTTCATTTATTATCTTCTTTTCTTGTGGGGATTTAAATGACTAATTTTGTTGTTGTATGCATGATAATATCAGCAACAAAAGAAAAGAAGGGGAAAAAAAGGAATAGACACAACACAATTATTTGCTGGCCATTTGTCATTTGTGAAAGATATTCATCTTTTGCTGTTGCTCTTTTGATGAATTGGCATGATATATGATTATGCTGCTACTAACAAAAATAAAGATCACTTCTACAATTCAGGGGAAATTCCCAGTGCTCTCAGGTGTGATAAAATCCAATTAGATTTTGAAGTTTATAACCTCCATATGACTGAGTACATGTTATTGGAAAATTAACATCTAACTATGGGTATTCAATCTGCAATGCATGTCTTAAAATAATGAGCTCATAATAAATTCAAGGATTCAACAACACGGCTTTGGGAAAGGAAATGGACTGGTATTGCTTGTAAAAAGAGACAATAAGAATCTTTTTTTTTCAAGAAGGAAGTGCTTTCAGGCACTCAACTGCACAGTCCTAATTAAGTGATGCAAAATATGGCTCTGGAAAGCAACCTTGCTGCAAGGCTCAGCAAGTCAGTGTTACAATTGCCACATTTCACTTTGTTATATTTAAAAGTGGGCATTGCAATTTCCCCAATTTGCAATCAAAATCTTTTTGAGGAATGTAAATCCCCTTGGTTTTCAAGTATGGGCTTTTTGAACCCATGCTGCCATTTGGAACAGAAACCTTGTAAAACACACACACAGAGTGAATGTGCACAGCAGGGTGTAACACTGAAGTCCAAGGAAAGAGCATACAGTATCTACAGAGCAAGAAAAACCAAATGCATTCTCTGGGGATAGTGGGGACTACTAGAGGGGGCTACATCAATATTGAATGCGGGGAAGGACCATCATCAAAATGAAAACAAAACCACACCACAAAGTGTACTTGGTGCACCATATGCTGACCACCAGTTTCAACCTATAAAGATGATGTTTAAGTGTGAGAGAACAGTCTTTTCTTCCCATGCCTGCCTATCAATATGATATTGGTCCCTCATGGCTGTAAATAAACAGAGACAGAGAAAGCAGGTGGCCAGTTTTCTGCCCTTTACCACTGTGGTCCTGACACTAAATCCCTTTCACTTTTGTTGGACTCCCTCTTACAAAATTACAAAGTAAATCTAATTCTCCACAAAGCATTATGGGAGTAGACAGGCAATAGACTTATAGCAACATGGAGCTGTAGTATTGAATGCTGAGCAAGGCAAGACAATATGCACATCCCACCAAACCAACCCAAAACCATGTTGCTGGTGTTTAATGGCTGGTATCTTGGAATGTATATGTACAGTACAATAACATTAGACTACAGTAACAGCTAATTTACTGAGGTATCTTCCAATGTACTGTATAGGGCTTTATACTGTACTGTATATCCAGAATTCAGAGGCTTATGTACTAACTAAAAGTAGTATCCATTTTGAGATCATTGAGTTCTTTTAATTCATCTCTTCTTACTTTCTTACCAAGCTCAAATATAGCTTTCTTGTCATACAGCACATTGAACTGATAATACAATTCCTTCTGAAGATGTAATGATAGTCAATAATTTTAAAAGTAGGTAAAACACTATTTTCTCTAAACCTTTTACATTTTACTCCTGTGTACTATTTGGGTGTTGTTACAGTGCTTTTGTTTTGTTTTATAAACTAAATTGTTACTCTTATTATACTATTATTACAGTTCTAATACTGTTATAATAATAAACTATTAGTATTGTTGTTTCATATTTATTATCTAGGGAAAGCCTCAAGACAGGAAAAAATAGCCTCCTTGCTAACAAGGAAATATCTAATTCTAACCACATTAGACACTTATTACCTTGTTAACATGTCAGGGAATATAAAAGCCATCCTGAACAAGTTATCCCTCCTAAAGCAGGATGTATTTGTTAGTATCACTGACAAGGTGGTGCAGCCATCTGTTCATCACAGTCTGGCCACAAGCCCTTAGTCTCATTTGCATGTTTGGAAATTACAACAGGAAGACAGAATCCACACCCAGAAAATATATTTTATTTGTGTGATACTATATAACCTATAAAAGATTGTGCAGGTGGATTTCAATATTTTTTAAATGTATATCACTCACAAATTAAAACATAATTCCATAAATTAGTTATTTTAGAAGACCACAGTACACATTTGTTGAACACTCCAGCTGTTGCCTAAACTGAACTGAGAGTTTGGATTGGATACTCCTTGTATCTAAAATGTTTTAAACTGTTTTAAACAACCTTGACCACACCGAAATACCCTTTTGGTGAACTTTCTCAGCATCTAAATGTCTGAAAAGAAAAGCTAAGCATCCAGAGTATAATCTACTCACGTTCCATAACTTTAAATACAATTAAATACAATATAGCAATAAAACTGACTTTCAGACAAAAGCACTGCAGCCTGAGAGAGGCTGCAGATACGCTTTTCATTTTTATTTGCTTCCCATGACATTCCCTGCCCCAGCCCACTGGTGTGAAGTCAGCCCAGTATGAAAACAGATTAAAATTTTCTACTCAGAAGCAACAAGAAGCGAAGCATTTTAAAGCACACTTCAAAGGCACTTTCACTTCTGTGCTAAATTGCCTGTAAAAAATTTTCTTTCGTGTTTCGATATGGGCCCAAATCAGCCCTGAAACTTTTCAAATTTAGTAAGCAAGATGAAACCTGTACTCCTGAGTCACCATAGGACTATTAATCATTCTGCTACACATAGGGTGGTAAGATTGATTGGAGCTTTTGGATTGTTGTGCTTGGATTGATGTGTTTTTGATGTATTCACTGCATATACCTTCTGAAAACATGACTTTAGATGAAGTCCATCTATACTCCTTTTTTGTTATGGCCTTACTATTATTTAGGGAGTCTTAAACACAAGTATGGATACTGTAAGGATTAAGTACTAAAGAAATGCAACTTTCACACTCGTTTTTAATGAAAGATGACCAAAACTGGCACAAACTGTACCACCTAGCAGGTATGCCCTCATCATTTAATCCTGCCCTAATCATCTAACAGTTGGCAAAAAGTCTCAGTCAAATTCTACAAACAGCTTTAAGGCACACATTCTCCTATGGTAGACAAAGACCGAAAGGCATACTGGCACAGAACCAAAAACAGACGGCCTGAAGAACATAGGATTTAAAGATCACATTCCTAGTCATAACAATTGTGGCTGTACACATATTACAGCCTTCCTCACATTGTGCACTAAAATAGTTTTAATCAAACACTAGATAACGGAGCTTACAAGTTCGACAAGTTCTCCTGTTTGTTGAAATACTTATCAGAGATACAGTAGGTTGGTTAAATGTGATGCTTAATCTGTGCTGGGCATTACAAGTATCCAGTATGGGTTTTATATTATTTATATAGAACGTTTTAGTAGTATTTATACAGAATACCGTATACAAACTGTCACGATTATAGTCCCCCTTCCTTAAGGGTGCTCCAGCCCTTTCACTCAAGACTTTATTCCATGCACCTGCTCCCCATTCCCAGCCCACCTTAAAAGCCAGGTGCTGACGCTCATCCGGGCTCTGCTCTGATTTCCATATCGTGCGAGTCCGGGACCTGGAAGCGCCTGGTCCCGTTAAGGTTTTAACCTCGGTTTCCATTCCCGTTCCCGTTCCTGTTCCCTCTCCGCCGGTTCCGACCCGGCCTTTGTGTTTTTAATTCCTTCTTCTGATGGATCTCCTGGTTTTGGACTTACTCGTGTGTTTTGGATATTCCCTAAGGACTACTCTCTCGGATTGTTTGCCTCGGCCACACCTCCCCCGTGCACCAGCGCACCGTGGACACGCCCCCCTGTCTTCTGCCCCGTATTCCTGCATGACGTTTCCCCAGTGTTTCCCCACTCCGTCGGACTGTATCGTCTGCATAGGGTCCGGAAAGAACTGTTCGACTTGGTTAAAGTCATACAAAAAAGTTCTTGCTGCTCTAGAATCAGTCCAAAGATGAGCAACCGGATACATTTCTGGGATCAAAGGATTCTAAACTGACAGGATAAAAGACCTTGAATCTTTTCAGGCTTAAACAGAAAAGACTGTGAGGACATTGACAAAATTAATCTTATGGACTTCTTCAAAAGTGACAGTGAAATACGAACCAGTGAACACAGGTGGAAACTTGTGGATTGTGCATTTAAAACTGAGAACAGGAGGCACTTCTTCACAGAGAGGGTTGTGGGGGTATGCAATACGCTATCCAACCATGCTCTTGTAGTTTTTGTCCTGGATTCTTTCAAAAAACAGTTGGGAGATATCTTTGGGTCATTTAGCTAATATAACCCTGATAAACTGGATGGGCTGAAAGGCTCCTCTCATGTGTAAAGACTAATGACTTCTGTATTCATTATCAATATCACTTATGTAAAAACAAAATAATTGATTTGGTTCAGAATTCCCCTTAGATTCATCATTGTGTTTTCATACAGTTCTAGTCTATCTCAAGAAGTACTTACAAATCTCAAATGCTCTCCAATTTGGACCACTTTTCATCCATTCCTACAACAAATTTAGATCGTGTTATAATTTCTGTTCAATAGTTATTACCGGATTATTACTGAATGCAAGAACAGCATTTTTTTTTGCTGTTTTTTCTCCATTTGCCTTCTATTCAAGAAGAAAATGTATAATTAACAAATGTAAGTCTATCTTCAATATTTTCAGACACAAATATGTTATTTTAGAAAATACATATATAAACTATAGACTTAAACTTAATCTTTTTGGCAGTAGACTAAATTTGACATTAAACTATATTAAATATAATCATATTAAACTGTGCTGTAGATACTTTATTAGTAAATGTGTGTAGTTTAAGAAAAATCTGACTGTCACCAAATATCTGCATGAATTTTAAATTCTCAGTCATCATTCTAAAATGTTTTCTCTGTATTCCATGATTTTGAGGAAAGAGACTTTAATAAAATTAATGTGTCCACACTTACCTTATTTTTATACATTGTCTCCATCATGATCACAGACAGGACAGTCTGGTGACTGATGTCCACACTGGACTGACCATAAAGCCAGAGGTTACTGACCTGACCCATTGTCTGGCTTTTTTCATTTCAATAGAGTAGAACCTGATCCTAACCCCACTCTATTTATAATTGTATTGACTTGTATTGAATCAGTGTAATTACAAAGAACAGCAGAGACACATTGATTGCAATAGCAAAACACTTACACGTATGTGTATCTAAAGTGTATGTATTTGGTATTTTTTGGACAGGCATCCCTGTTTTCAGTAAGGAGAGATCAGACTATAAATAAGAAAAAATGTGAAAAAGGTAATTACTGCATTGTACTTTAATAATAATAATAATAGTTATATTTACTCTTAAAACTTTTTGACAGCGGAAGTGCAATGCAGTTTTGTGCACAGGACACTAGTAACTTTCATTTCCTGTTTGTTTAAAAAGTTAGAATATTGGATTGAGAATTCTTCTTACCAGTTGAATATGCATTGTGAAAAGAGATTGCTTATTATAATAAGTGTAGCTACTGTAGAGAGAAAGCTTGAGCCTTTCGTCTAAGGCTGCTGGAATGTAATTGATTACTCTTCTGCAGGGATGACTGAGCACAGGCTGCTATGATTTATGTCTGGGGAGAGTAGTGTGTACAAACTCTTTAATGGGAGATAACAATATGGCATGCAAAGCAAACAAAGCACCCACAATCAATTTTTAGGACATTCTTCTCTGATGTGTTTAGATCACATGCTTGGCTCGGGCTATTTCCAATTTTTATCTTTATCAAAATGAATGAAACTGTTACAACATTCATTTGCCAATCTTCTCCCGTTGTCAGTGGTGCTTCCTGGTCTTATTCCCTTATTCCCTCATAACAAAGAAGCTGACATTCCAATGCAGTTGTCTATCACCTGATAAGGGGAAGACTCTGATCTGTGTCGTTCTGTAAAAGATCCCCCTCAAAGTGAAGGCATTGACAGTGGAAAGTACTGTAACACTGTTTCTATTCTTTCCAACTAGTATGGAGAGGTGAATTTCACAGCCCCAGTACTTTTAACTTGGCATTCGCCCACAGGTAGCAGGTGGAATGACCTACAGTAATCCAGGACAAATGCCAAACATCTGAATCACAACTTACAGTAGTGAAAGTTCAACTAAGCCCCTTTAATTATCCAGAGGCGCCAACTAAAAATGCTGTGCGCTAAAGTTTTAAAAGTGAATTGAGTGGGTTCTTTTGCAATTTAGGCTTTAGTGCTATCACTGTAGCTGTATAATGTAGTTTTTTTTTCAATTGCACAGTAATATACAAATAATATTTGTGTATGACAATAACCCTTCAGCAAAATTCAGTTTTACGTCTTCAGTTTTAGAAGATGATAAATGGTAAATTAGGTTTGATTTCTACATATCCAAGATAAAGACCATCTATAGAACCACATCTAAAGCACAAGCATTACTGTACATCTCTGTATCTTGTTCTCTACATGAAAACTGAAATTGCCTTCATCTGCTCATGTTAAGAATGGAGATAAAAGTGAAATGCCAGACAGCTTTTTGTTTTAAATCCAACAGATACTGTGTGATCACTGTAATCTGTAATATGCATAACTGCTCTACAGGCATGGAGTCTGGAAGAAATACTTACACCATGCAGACAATAAGAAAAACTATAGCATTCCCAGTGCTGTGCTAATTTGAGAAAGGAATCTGGTGCTTTTTTTAAAGCACAAATGACATTTTGGCCATACTTACAATGGCTATGAGGGGAAAGAATCTGAATTTGGTTGTGATAAGACAGAAGAGAAAGAGAAATGAAATAATCACTGTTGTGGAACAGCTTAAAAGAGCTGTAGAAATCCAGAAAGCAAAAAAAAAGAACAGACGAAGTACGATTCTGAAAGACAAGGTTGACAGCACATAATGGGACTGTCATTCTCCATTAGGGGTCTGTAAATAATTCAGCTGCAAGCAAAAGAGAGGTAACTGCACCAGAGAGTATAACTTCACGTTCAATAATATAAAGAATCCGCAATACTTTACACACAACTTTTTTTAAAGGAATGATCTTAGCAAAAAAAAAAGCATATTTAACTATTTCAGTCTCTAGTGGTACGATACCACGATTGTGTTTAAGACAAGTGGCAAGATGTAGGCTTTGTGAGATCAGTGAGTTCACAGAGAGCATTCATTAGGTTTAGTTTCATACAATAAAACAATAATTCACTTGGGAAATAATTCTGAATGTGCTTTTTGTTTTATTGTAGATCATGTTTTACATCAGTATAGCAGCAGTATTTTGTCATACCCTCCCCCTTCCCCCTTCAAACATGCGGGAAAAAAGCAATAAATAAAAGCATCCCAATCCTAATTGCCTTTTGCAGGGTGTATACACCAAAAGACAAACCTTTTACATTTAACAAACTCCTGACTGTGAAGGGGAAAAGGCTCTGACATTGCTCTCAGCACATTCCCCTGGGGATTCCACAGCACTTGTGTCACACAATCACAGACATCATTTATGCTTTGTTAACATTGGTGATTCTGTAGTGACAGTATTACTTTGCTGCAATGTTTTTGTTTGCCCTGAGATCACACCACCTCATCTCCCACTTAGCAAATGTTCCGTGAAAACAAATGCAAGTGATTAATATTTTAACATGCGCTTCATTTAGACGTTTAATGGAGAAATGTGAAAGGCAAGCATTCCGCAAAATTCAAACCATGCTTGTGATGCAAAGTGTTACAGCATGTGTTTCTATTCAAATTTTAATATAAACCTTTAATAAGTTTACTTACTGTAAATGAGTAATCTTACACTGGTGTCTTATTCATCAGCAATGTTTAGTGCAGGCAATGAACTGTGTAAGAATCTGGGTGAATAAACCATTCTAGTGACAGAGCAGTGCACTGGATGTTATATTATCATGAGCAAATGAAGAAAGGCTTATTTAACCTAAAATTACTCTTAGGTTTAAGCATTTGCCTAAAGTTTTTGCCTTACCTACCTTGTAAACTTAACAATCATCTGAATAAGGAACTGAGATTGCAGATTAAAAACAAATGATAATATAAATTTGTTAAAATGTTCTTTGACATTGCAGTTGTCTAGAAGTGTAGATGCATAGAATTCTTGTTTTGGGGGATTTGCTATAGTATATAGTGCAGAAAGTCCAAATATTGTATATATTAGAATTACATTTATTCCATTATGCAGATAATATATTAAAATTAATTATTTGTATAATGAAGAAGGGGGTTCCCAAAGCTATTGCACTACTTACTATTTTTAATAAATAAATGCCTTTTGTTTTATTGCAAAACTAAGCTCCCTCAATTTGATTTTAAGCTACATCAATTTTAAGTGTCTTTAAAAGTGTTCTCGTCTTTAAAGTGTGAAAACAAAATTAAAACAGTTAATGTGTCTGCAATTTTACCTGTGAAATTGTAGGAGTGTCATATCTTTGTCTGTCAATATCAATATCACAATCACTCTTAAGCACTTATCTGTATATTGTTTTATCGGATAATGTCTGATAATGTGCAGAAACATTTTCCAAAAGTAATAGTCTTAATATTATTTAATGTTCATTTTAAAATAATAGAGATTCAAGAGATTAAAGAGAAAAAGGTAAATATGTATCAATGATGTAGTGATGATGTAGTACAAATATGTAGTGATCTTTTTTTCTAAAGCTACTAATAAATGGGTTCCATTTTTCGAAATGGAAAAGCAGAACAAAGCTTAGCAAAGATGTCTATATGTTTTATATTATAACCCATACATAAAACTTGAAATAAAGTCTCATCTGAGTTATTCAAATATTAAAAGTGATTTTCCATCGTACACAATTGAACGTTAGAGTATATTAGAACATTGGGATTATATTCAATGTTTCTTGATCCACACCACAATATGTACTGTATGATTTTAGTTATGGATATCCTGAGGGTGAGATAAAATATTCCTGGTGAAAATAAATAAATAAATAAATAAATAAATAAATAAATAAATAAATAAAACATTCAGGAATGAAATTTACTAGCCACCAGTGACCTGCCTTTATGACTTAGGATGAATTGGGCCTGACAACTAGAAATGTAACTTTAGAAATGTGATTCATTGCAGGCAGACTCACTATTTGAAAGGAGTGAGAAAAGGAAATGAAAAAAAATCTAAATTCTCTTTCCTTCTGCCAGATTAGCTGTATCTGTCTTCCGAGGGAATCTATTTGCTTGTGGACTGAAGACTTTACACTTCTCATTAAACAGGGTGTTCATGAAGAAATTCAATGGATTTGTTCATCAAGCTGTAGTGACATGCAGCAGTAGAAACCTCATAAATTATCTTGTGCCTTAAAGCAAACGCTGCCCATAAATCAGATCATTCTGCAATAACATGTATTGCTTTCTAAGATAAAGAACCCATTTCTTTTTAGAATATTATTTTATTATTTTTCAGATTATGATGGCAAAACGACAATGAATTTGTATATTAGTATCAGTACATATTTAACTTTATATGTTAACATTGACATACAGTATATGATAATTTTACATTTCACAAAAATGTTGGATGTACCTATTGCTAAACCTGCAGATATTAAACATAGTCTAAAATGTTTAAGGCTCAAAAGCTATTTGTCTAAACCTGTGAATTTTAAAAGATGGTTCACAAAAGAGTCTTTCGTGAAAGTATACTTTACCAGAAATGGCTATCATTTCATGCTGTCAAAAAGATCCCTCAGTATGCCGCTGATTTTGTTAAATCAGAAAAACAAGAACATTTAGCTGACACCAAAGAAATACACATGGAGTTATGCCACCAAATTGTTAGAATAAAAGCTTCAATGATCAGTCCCTATTAACTGCATCCCTCATTGCGTTACCAATATTGCTTGATTTTGCAAAGTTTTCATCAGTCACCGGACATCCATACAGTGTGGGTACTTTTTTGTTATATGACTTTAAGTACATATATGGAATGTTTTAAGAGCAAGGAAGTATTATGTGCAGCTAACTTACAAAATATCTACACACTAGATGTTCGCATATGTGATCTTCTGACATGACACGAAAACTGCTGTCTCTTCAGATAGTTCAGTAGCTACTTGTGACCGAAATTTAGCTTTTTATTGTTGGTAGGAGATTGCCAGCAGCCATGTCACCCTGCAACTTACAATTGGCAACCCACTGAAGCTAAGTAGGTGTGAGCCTGGTCAGTACCTGGATGGGAGACCTCCTGGGAAAAACTAAGGTTGCTGCTGGAAAAGGTGTTAGTGAGCCAGCAGGGGCGCTCACCCTGCGGTCCAGGAGGGTCATAATGCCCCAGTATAGTGACGGGGACACTTTACTGTAAACAAGCGCCGTCCTTCGGATAAGACGTAAAACTGAGGTCCTGACTCTCTGGTCATTAAAAATCCCAAAGTGTTTCTCGAAAAGAGTAGGGGTGTAACCCCAGCATCCTGGCCAAATTTCCCATCCCTGTTAATAATCCCCCTCTATGAATTGGCTACATTACTTTGTTCTCCCCCCCTTACGACGGCAGGCGGAGCGACGCGCCGGTTGGAGTATTCTCGGTCGCATTTAATGGCAACGTCAGCTCAAAGATTTGGTTCAAACCACCAAATGGAGACGGGCGTGCCGACAAGCGGACCCTGCTGATGCAGGATGAGATGGTGGGAGATTTTAGACGACTGCCTCACTTAGCCAGGTATGATTTACCTTCAGTAATACACCACAGACACACCCATCCATTTTTCGACCGCTTTATTCAATACAGGGTTGCAGGGGAGCCAGGGCCTATTTTGGCAAGCACCGGGTTCCAACAGTCCATCACAAAACAGATGCTCAGACACACACACACAACCAATTTTCCTAGAAGACAATTAACCAACTAGTATGTTTTTGGACTGTGGGAGGAAATAAGAGCGCCCAGAGGAATACGTAGGGATAACATGCAAACTCTGCAAAAAGCACCCCAGGAATTAAACCCAGGGCTCCAGCTCTGTGGAGCAATGCTAACTCTTCTGCCACAGGTACACACAGAAAGACAAATGTGAGGTCACATACTGTACACTGACCTTCTTTCTCATAGCATAGCACACTTAACAAACATCTGGTCTGTTACCACCTCACCATCCTCAGGAATCATGAGACATGCCTCGTGCTGGGTTATTCCCAATACTTTAAATTGAAATAGTCTGTCATTCCTGTCAACCATACAGTTATCTAATATACTGGTAGGGAAGACCACAGGCAATGCTTTCCTTTTGAAAAAACTTTAATTTTCTGTTTTTACATACAGTATGCATTTTTTACTTTTTGCAGATTGGGAGTGCTGTGAAAGGCCAAGACCAGAGTCATTATTTAACAAGAACATGAGGTGAAAAGCAGGAAATATGTATGCCTAGAATAGAGGAAAGAAAGCCCTCTCCAAAAATGAGTCACATCCAGACATTCTCAAAATGCTTATTGTGCTTTGTGAAACTTTGCACATGGGACTAAGGAATGAGATTCATATAATAATGGACAATGTTCATCAGTGAAAAAAATAAATAAAGGGAATCATCTGATGGTTAGGAATTTTGAAAGTTTGAAAGATATATCTCCATCTGTAATATTCAGATCCCTATCAAAAATAGAAACAACTGCTAAAAAGTTTGTATTATGCCTTCAGGGATTGCTACAGAAACATAACACAGCACAGATGTGCAAGTAAATAAAGAGGAGCTAGGAAGGTGGTGCTAAGAATTCAATTCCTGGAATGATCAAAACCCATCCTTGTGATGCTGGAATTTGTATCCCTGTGTCCTCCAATGAGAAAAAGGGGAAAAAATGGACTATTAGGAGTTAATGAGTTAGTCTTATGGATTTGCATTGATCTTTGTTGTATTTAAGTCTGTAATTATGGGGCTACAACATATTCAACAGTGTTCAAGATAAGTGTAATTAAATCTGTTAGTTAAGATTGGGATTTCAAAACAAAGGAACAGAAAGAAAGCCTTGATTTTTACAAAAAGTAAGTAGATGGTGGAAATTCGGGAGGTCAAATTCTGATCTTGCACTGTAACTCTCCCACATATAAATACTTGGTGAATGCCCAGAATTCTGCATTAATCTTTTCTAGCACTCTAGACCTTATCTTTATGGTGTTTACCAGGACTAGAATCACTTTCCATTCAACCTCAAATTCTCCATAAACAACCGAAAAATAACCGGCTCTCTGTACCTGCCATGCTACAGTATGTGTTCTTTGGCTTTTGTTCTGCTGATTTCATCCAGCCACCTTGGACCTCCAATCAACCGCTTTGATTTCTTTTCACCCTTTTCTCTCTTCTAATCATGCTTGCTTCACTCGCTCTTTCTCACCCACTTCTCCAAAGGTCCCAGTCTATCTTTGATTATTTTTTTCTCCCCTTTTCCCATTCTTCCTTTGCATTGTCCCCATAGACACCCCCTGGTTCCTGATGCTCACTCTGCCTCAAGAGTGCAATCGCATGGCATCAGCCTATTATTTGTTGTTTGATCAATACATTCTTCGTCATAATCAATTTATGATATGGTATATTTACATTTCTGAATGGGGAACTTGTATATATGAAATACTATATATCCATGTACTAAACATCTCATATCTAGATATATCAATGATCATTATAATAAACATCTTTGTTTAAAAAAGTCAAATAAATAAGAAACCATTAAGCTTTTTCTAAATTCTAATTCAAAGAAACTTTCCATTTTAAAATTGCCACTATTTGTTTGTTATCTATCTGTATGTTTGTACAGGAGTACAATGAAAAAGTAACCATATTTTTTGGAGTGTTAGAATACTAAAAACAATCAACTCGTTTGTAAGGAAATTAGGGGGAAAAGCTACTCCTAACTAGATTTTATGTCCAACATTAGTTCTACCTAAGCCCCATCAGTGAAGCCCTTCTGCTATTGACATAGCATAGACTGACCTTATTAGCAGCAGCTGATTCAAATTTACTTTACTTGCCTCCTGTGAGGTAATTTATAGAGCATTCTCCCACTCATAAAAACAGAACCTCCTGGTTTACAAGCTTTCTGTCTATGAATAGATACAACTGAGTATAAAACAATGTGTCTGTGTGCTTGTTGTCTGCTTTCGTTTATTGTTGGGCATGTGGTCTCTGGACAAAGCATAAATGAAAAATTAAGCAGAGAAGAAGTATAGTCTAAAAATGTGATTGCCATTTACACATTGACTGAAAAATATCTTATGATGTTTTATTTTTCTTTCAAATTAATTCGAAAGGTAACTTGTTTTCTTGCTCATGTTTGCATTTTCTTCCTATTGTTAACAATTTATTAAGCTGCACCTGTATTATGCTTTATTTTCCATGCACAATATAATACGCATTTTGTTAACAAACAATTTTCTTATGAGATTTATTTGTTTTAGAAATGGTATTCACAATTATTAGGGAACCTGACGTGAACTGTTGAAACAAACGTTATTTTAATTCACCGACTTGTGACCTCAGCCAATTCCCATGACCCAGCTGTAACCAGATGCCAGCTCATACTTATTGATCAAGCAAGCTGTAGAGGAATGCAGGTGCAGTAAAGCACCAGCACAAATGCTCTCCTGAAAGCTGAGCTGCTGTATGGATAACCATTCAGAAATCCTGCCTTCATTTGTTCACAGAACCTCCTGAAGTTTGAGAGCTCAGGCTGAAATTTACATAAGTGGAACAGCTTTTTCAAAATTACATTGCATAGGCGAGAAATTAAATATGCTGAACAGTGAGTTAAATGCAGTTACAAGATAATGTTCTTCTGCAACATCCTCTTATAGTTTCAATGGTGTATCCAACAGCTATAATAGTAGCATTAATATTTTAGGAGTGTGCAAATTGCACTGTATGTGCAACTGTTAAAGCTTCCTGCTTCTATCCAAGTAATCGTTCACTCCAGTGATAGGGACAGCTCTATAGAAACTTTAAGGATATTTTCATAGGGGTTTTGTGGTTTTAATTTCAATCACTCTTGTAGAAAGCCATTTAGATATGGTATCATTGTCATAAAGACACTGTGATGAAATGTCATGAATTTCTTGTCTCATATAAAAACAAAATATATTGAAAGCTTTGAAGATGAAGAGCAAATTGCTTGCTACTGTAAGTAGTTTCATTTTATTCCACTTTCCCTCACAATTTGTGCTTTCAGTCATTTGGAAGGAATGCTTTGACCTATGGCTATATTTATTGCATTGCATTTTTAATACCTTAAATTACATTTGACTGCAGATTATTTTTATCTGAGGCTATAACAATGACGTATTATGTATTCTAGGGCACTTTTAATTTGACGTCTCTCCCCCTGGCTTTTATCAAATCCATGAACATATTCAATGTCAGTTTCCTGTCATCTGCCACTTCAATTGCCCAGGAAAGTCAAATATTTACTCATAGATAATCCATTTAACAATAATTTACAGTTTATATGAAGCATGCCCAGCTTCAATTCCATTTCAAAGTGCTTGAATTAAATTGAAGACAATAATTAAATCATAAAAGAAAACCATGAGGTAGCAATGGAGTTATATACCATATCAAATATTCCCATGTTAAATTTCTCAATATTTAAAGCCAACTTAGTCTGCTTGTGCAGTGATAATGCAGTTCTAGTATATTATGTCAATTAGCTATGCTTTTAAAGTAATCATCATTCCTGTAACCTATGACTGTTTATCAGAGCAGACTTCTAAAAGAATGCATTATCATTGACGTAATTTTACACTATGTGCCCCAATCTTCAAAGAACACTTTCTATCTAAAGATTTATGCATCCTTTCAGCTACAAATTTACATAAGAACATTAGATTCTAATCGCAGTTGCAGGGAAAGGACTCCATCAGGTGTTTGTTCCAAACTAGCAGAGCAGAAACCCAATTTGTAAAAGTCAATGCCTCATAAATTAGGTTTGGGGAATTACAAGATGTACACATTTACATTCATTGTGCATCACAATGTCATTTGTTTTTTTTGGAAGAATTTGTTAGTGCAGACACTGACGCTTCTCAGTAATGACAAGTTAATAAACGAGGCATCAGCAATCAGCTTTCATGCCAAGTAGTAAATGTTTAAAAACAAATAACATGGTAACTGCTAACTAGACATCATTATTTATTATTTTAAGGCATATTTCAAGGGACCTGTTTTAAAAGTAAGAGAAACAGAAGAACTAAAAAGTATATGCAGATCAGTTTATCTGTTATTGTATTACTATAAAAGATGCTTGTAAAAGTGTTTATGCCTTCTGAGCTCACAAGTCTTTTCCCTTTCAATTATAATCTGTTACTCTTCACCTTAGCTCGTCAACAGTTTTCTTTTCAAGCCTTTGGTGCAAGCCTTTTACTTTTTAAGTTTACATTTAATGCAAATGTGTGCATATATTTAAAGTGGAAATTGCCAATCTTTGAAATAAAGCAAGTCTTTGAAAAAGGTCTGCAACAGAAATACTCTCACAGGTGCACCTCATTTTGTTCCCATCAAGTGCATCTGGAGATGATAACCTTGGGTTATCAGTTATGGTCCTCAGTTTACAATGCAGGCACCCTCATACTTTTTACATGCAAAGTGAAGTGGTCGGTAGCCAAATGAATTGAGTCTCTGTCGTTCACATCCAGTATCTGTTACCACACTTAGTCTTACAATCCTCACTTTTTTCTATCAACAATGCACCTTTACTGCCATTGTAGTGTCCCGAAGCAATGCTCTCACCATGACTCAGTAGAATTTTATCCTTATTGCAGCAGGTCAGGCAGCAGCTGGGACACCTGGGTGATTAGCTTATCTTTCTTTAAAAGCACAATGCCTTGGCTTTTTACACCCAGAGTAGAAAGAAATCACTTCCATTTCAAAGTCAATACTTCTGTGTATATATTGATCCCAACAGAATCAAAGTTTAAACAAACACTCCTTGTGTTTGTATATGACTAGACTTTGCCAACAGCCTTAGGTTACAATATCACATGAACAAGACGTTTAGAGATTACAGCAATACTTCAGAGACTGGTAAACTACTTAATTGTAATGGAACACTATACATGTTTAAATAATCGTGCTACCTTAAAATTAAACAGTACATATACCTATAACATATACCTCATTATGATTTCTTATTTATTGCACATCTCCAGTCATTGTTTACACGCCTGCGTTGTTTACATTCAAACTGTTTACTTGTTTACTTGTACATTGTCTACTGTTTGTTTGTATATTGTCTTGATGCACTGTCTGCACCTTGTATTTTTACACTTGTTTTAACAATCGAGAGACTTTCTGTAAGTAAGAATTCTATTGTACCAGTACATGTAAGTTCAAGTTCATAGCAGTTTGTTAATGACCCCATTTGTTAATGACCCCAATGTCAAGAATGTAGTGGATTTTTTTAGGACAGGCATTATTGTTAGCAGAGGTGTATTGCAAGGTTTATTACAATTGAATAAATGAATGGAAAATATAGGTGTTATTTTATTCCTTTAACATATTTTTTATATCAAGACAGAAATATCAGCAACACTGCAAATCTTTAAGATGAATAACTAGAAAAGAAATTCTGAACATTACGTGACTTCTAACTTTCAACATGAAAGAATTAATTTTTCAAAAGTATATAACAAAGACTTATGGCATTGTCAAACGGTTGTCAAATGTAATCACAGCCAGCATACATGCAACTGTGCAGCAGTAAACATCCATAAATTTTTGTATGCTGATTCTCAATGTACTTAAACAAGATTGTTTTTTGGGTTATAGCAATGCGTATATTAAATCCCAGCAATGTAATTATTTTTAAGAAAAAAGGAAGTGAAGTAATAAATACTCTTTTGAAAAATGTCACGCTTTGCCAGTGCTCTTACTTGAAAATTGGAATTGCTGAAACTGTACAAGAACTAAAATAAAAGAAATAAAACACTTCCTTAGCAGCCAGAATTCCTTAAAAGAAAATACCATTCATTAGTCCTGAGGCTTGTTAAGGAAAAATCCAGAGTAATTAACTATATAACCTAGAATTTTATAATATACCACATAAGTCTTTTTTTCAGTTTACCCTTTTTAGACAGCATTTGTTTTACATAAATCATAGGTGCTAATACAATAGCAGTAATCGAAAGAAAGTGTTTTGCTGCAGTATAAATCCTAAATGGCAGCAAGATAACACTAGACAAAAATAATACCGTAAAAATAATTTGGTCAGGGCTGAAGTATATTTTAGATGTTTTTATTTTTGCATGACTGGTGCTACTTTTCAGCAGCTTTTATTTTATTCCCTGCAGATGCATTTATGACAATTTACCAGTGTAAATTACCTAATTATCTTTATTAACACTCACACCCCAGGAGAACCGCTCCAGGAAACCAAAAAAAGATGCAACACAAGTTTGTCAGACTTTAACTGATACTCTCACTCTCTGCATGTGTTAATATCACTTGCTTTTGGAAGCTAAGACAACAGTGGCTTGCAGTTTAATAGCCCTTATACTACATCTGTCACACGCAGCCCTTAGGCTAGACTACAGTTGTTAATTTACAAGCATCTTAATTCTAGTAGTCCCAGGAAGTGCTTCTGCTCAACACTGCATTATTTAAAGGTGAAACTGTACATCCAATGATGGAAAACATTTTAACCACCAGATTAAAAATGGTAGGCATTGCACTTACACATAACCAAATAATTAGTCACATTAATGGAGTTTTTAATGAAAGTTCGGGAGGAATGAAGGCAGCCGCGCTCATTCGACACAGCTGCTGCAATTCTCACTAATCCCGACGTAAGCAACCGGTCTCCATAAATATCAAACGTCACCCTCTCCTCTTCCTCGTTCGTTTTCTGCATGGTTTGTTTTTTGCCTAGCTCGAATCCGTGCTCCCTTCTCATAGATCTACAAATCCGCCGCTCCGATGAAGACCTTTTCTGCAGCGCATGAAACTCTCCTACACTTCTCGACCAGTCCACCCCCCACAGCTCCCCCCACCTCCGTCTCATCGCCTCCTTCAGCCGCCGTGCCACATCAGCGCCGCTCATCTCCCAGCCAGTCCTCACAAGATCCAACTCCTCGCCGAAGACTGCGTTCCGCCGTCGCAGTTCCTCTCTCATTACAAACCCAGCCTTCCCGTTCCTCCACGACAAAATCTCCAAATATCCCCGCTTCTCTTGAGGATGTCCCTGCCGCCGCGCTTCATCCCCTTCTCCTGGATCATCTCTCGCGATTTCCAACCGTACCGTAGCAAGCCTCCAGAGGATACTTCGAAAACATGGCGTCCATTTTAAAAGAAACGCTTCCAAAAAAAAAAAAACGCAGTCTACACAAGGAAACATCAACTCCCCAGCTTCCCCCGGCGCTCTCTGATGACATCACCCGCGCCGCCGCCACTCATCCCAACGTGAGGACCCCGAGGCCGCCCGCGCCTCTGCCTGTCGCATCTTCTGTCTTGTCTTGTCCTGATATATCCGTGTCTGTCTCTTCCCCCAAGCAATCCATTCCTCTGCTGAACAACTGCACCTAGCCTCTTCCACCCAGCCTCCTGCCCTAAACTCCTTGCTGCCGAGTCTAAGGCCCCAGGCTCACGCCCCTCCCCCCCCTTCTCCGCTTAATCTAATTTCTGCACTCTCCTGTCTCTACCTCCGGCATCCAACACGACTAAAGCTCCGCCAGCTTGGTGCCTTCGGCCCCGGTTTCTTTTCTTTCGGCCCATGCTGCTGTCTCCACGGCCCGAAGGCCAGCTAGTAAACGACCCCCAGCTCAGCTAGCAGGCGGCCCTTACCCTCCCCCACCCCCTGGCGTCCAAGACGACTCGGCAGCCTTCGCCCCTGCTTTAATTCCCAACAGTCTTCGGCTTCCATATCCCAAGCCACCGAGCTTCAGGCCCCAGATCCGTCAAACCCCTCCTACCACAATCTGCTTTCCGCTCTTCTTCTCTCCTCATCTTCTCCCTTCCCCGGTGTCCAACACGGCATCCGTCATCCCATGCCTTCGGCCCTGGATTCCAATCTCCCCTTTACTAAGGACTTTTCTCTCCGAACAGCCGTTCCTCTCCCAGCTCCTCCTAACACACTAAAGTTTAGTCCTCCTCCCATTCCCTTTTCACTCCGGCAGCAAATTCTGAGGTGCGGACATCTATCTAGCTCACTTTCTCTCTTCCTCCACTTACAACTCCGATTCTAGAACAGTCGACTGCGGCTCGATTTCCATTACTCTCAAATCTTCTGACCCTCACTCTGCTTCAGTCCTTCGAATTTCCGACTTCTGCTTGGCTTCCAGCATTTTCCACGACATCACGTGCTCCGCCTTTCCCCAACGTCATCAGGAACTCGACGATTACATGAACAGCATCCCCGATCTATCCGTCCTTTTTCGAGGGCTCCCTGTTCTACGATTACTGTAAGCAGTTCTTGGCCGAGGCCGCTGCCCGCCTACTCCAACGGAACCAGCGCACCTACCGGGGAGCCCTCGACATTGAGCTTTACTGCCGCACTTTCACCGGTGTCCAAGCTCTTTCCTGTGACTTCTGTTCCTCTTGGACACATTCATCAAATCTTTGCCCGGATACCGTCCGCAAGCCCAACCTCGACTTCGCCCCTTCTCCCCCACAGCATCTATTCTCCCTCCAGGTCTTCTTCAAACCTTCCCGGTCCAAAGATGTTCACGGTCGCCCCATCGTGATGATCAGAGGCCAACAAATTTCCAACATCTTCAATTCCTCGACATGTACCTCTCCCCTTCATCGCTTCCTTCAAATTTGCAGCTTCTGCGGCGAAGCTCATGCTCGCTTTGCCTGCCCCTGCCGGCCCTTCCATGCTCGCTCCACCTTCAGCGTTCCCAAATGACTACTGACTTTTCTGTCTACCCCAATCGACATCCCCATTCTTGCTTCCAACCTGCTCCGTCACCCCGACCCCTCTTCCACCCACATCTTACTCGACGGCCTTTCCTTCGGATTCTCACCAGGCCCGTGCACACTTCCTTCTTCCTCCGTCTTTTGCAAAAATTTGCAATCTGCCACCGCTGATCCCCAGTTCGTTGATTCCTTGCTAGCATCCAAAGTCAAGAATGGTTTCGTGATTGGCCCACTTGACTCTTCCCCATTCCTTGCATACCACATCAATCCCATTGGTATAGCGGTCCGTCTGGGTGCCTGGCTCGCTAAGGCCAACATCTCCAGTGCCGTTAAAGTTATGCCTCCTGACCCAGACCTCTGGCACCTCTTCGGAGTTCATTGGCGGAACAAATTCTTCGCAGTCCGCCTTACCTTCGGACGTAGGAGTAGCCCAAAACATTTTCGGTACCTTAGCCGAAGCTCTCGGCTGAATCCCCTCGAATAACTATAAGTTTCCTTTTCTTGTCCACCTTCTCAACGATTTTCTTACCATAGACTTTCCTTACACCCCACCTGCAAGAGCCTCCACCACACTTCTTTCCGTTTTTAGGAACTAGGGGTACCCCTTGCCATGGACAAAACAACTGGCCCCTCTCATATAATCCAATTCCTCGGGATCACCCTCAATTCCATCAATTTCTCCGCTTCCCTGCCTCGCAACAAAATTGACAGGATCCAGATGTATATCTCTATCTATTCTTCCGCCAAATTTCGCACAAAGAGGGAACTTCTCTCTCCGCTCGGCCACCTCAATTACGCCATGCGTATCATCCCTCAAGGACGGTCTACCTTCTCGACCTCGCCTCTTCTGTGCCCTCTCTTTACCGCCACGTAAGCCCTTCAGCCAACTGCAAATCCGAGCTCAGGCTTTGGCAGCTTTTCTTGGCCAACTCGAATGGCATATCTCTTTTCTACGATGACCCTCCTCTCTGACACTGAAGATATCCAGCTTTTCACAGACGCAGCCCCCTCAGTCGGTTTCGGAGGCTATTACAAAGGCCAATGGTTTGCGGCCCCTTGGCCTCCTGATTTCTCTCCAATCCCTCTCGCCAATCAGTCATCGGCCTTGTTAGAAATATTTCCAATTGTCGTAACATAAACCATCCTCATCCATTCAGCCATCCATGCAGTAGTTCATATAATCAACAAAGGAAGGTCTTCATCCCAATCCATCATGAAATTCCTCTGTCGCCTTAAATGGATTTCTCTCACACATCAACTCATCCGCGTAGCTGCTCACATTCCAGGCCGCCTTAATGAGATAGCTGACTCTCTCTCTCACTTCAGGAACTTGGCACCAGATGCAAGACCGAACCCGTGCACAGTATCTCCCTATTCGGAACTCACGTTCCTCTGAATTATCCTTTCCATCGCTATCTCCAGCCGGCCCAGCAAACTATCCTCTTAGGGATCGCCCCTTGAACTCTCGATTCTTACTGCACTGCCTGGAAGGGCTTCCAATCCTTCCACCTCTCCGCGAACATAAAATTCGTTCTTTCGACATTCTCACCGTATCATCCTTCGTTCGCTATCATAGAAACTCACTCAAGGTACGAGCATCCACCACCAAAGTATACCTGTGCAGCATCCACTCCTTTTCAGCACGATCTGTCCATCCCTTACCCACCCTCAAATCTCTCTCCTTAAAGGCTTTCAGTGGCTTGAAAATCACTTCCGAACCTACGCGCACCACTTACCTCAGACATCCTTGAATCCTGCATCAACGTTGTCAGGTCAGGTTACCACTCACCCTGGGTCGACCGCTCTCTTGAATCGTTATTCTTGTTAGCCTTCTTTATCTTCCCAAGGTGCTCCGAAATGACCGCTAATTCCACATCCTTCGATCCTTCTCCTCAACCCTGCTTATCCAACATCTCCATCTTATCTTCCGAGACACTGACCTTCTATCTCAAGAAAATCAAAACCAACCAACTCGGATCCGCCACTCTCATGTATTATTTCAAACTCTGTTCCTACATAAGCCCTTACGAGGCTCTATCCCATTACGCACATCTTCGCACCTCTGCCGGAGCTTCGCCTACTGCCCCTCTGTTCACAAATGAGAAGGGCTGTATCATGATACCCTCCTAAACAATTCTCCGGGCACTCCTTTAGATCAGGGGCCGCATCCTCAGCCGCTCGCCAAGGCATACCCGAGTATCTCATTAAGCAACTCGGCCATTGATCCTCCGAGGCTTACCATGCATACATTAAAACTAACCCCGATATCCTCAAGCAGGCACTTTCTCTCCTCAGCTGAATTGGCCCAATAATCTTTTGTGTTTGTTTTTCTGCACTGGTGACTGGGGGTCCCACTTGGTTCTTTTGGGGGTCCTATCCTCCCCGTCCAACGGCCGGGAGGTTGGCCCTCAGCCAAGCGGGTTACGCCAAATCTCCACATCACAATAAACGATTCTAATTTCCCCCAAGCTTTTGGCTGCTGTCATTCCTCGTGAAATGAATGCTGATCAAAAAGGGAAGAATTACATTTATAAAATCTCTCTTTCCTAGTGTTAATCCCACATCAACAGGGTCGGCACGCCCGTCTCCATTTGGTGGTTTGAACCAAATCTTGAGCTGACATTGCCATTAAATGCGACCGAGAATACTCCAACCGGCGCGTCGCTCCGTCTGCCATCGGAGTGAGGGAGCAGAACAAAGTAATGTAGCCAATTCATAGAGGGGGATTATAAGGAGGCATAGGAAATTTGGCCAGGACGCCGGGGTTACACCCCTACTCTTTTCGAGAAGATTTTTAATGACCAGAGAGTCAGGACCTCGGTTTTACGTCTCATCCGAAGGACGGCGCTTGTTTCCAGTATAGTGTCCCCGTCACTATACTGGGGCATTAGGACCCTCATGGACCGCAGGGTGAGCGCCCCTGCTGGCCTCACTAACACCTCTTCCAGCAGCAACCTTAGTTTTTCCCAGGAGGTCTCCCATCCAGGTACTGACCAGGCTCACAGCTGCTTAGCTTCAGTGGGTTGCCAGTTGTGAGTGATATAGCTGCTGGCATAAGAATTAAACTTATAAAATAACATATAAAATTCTGTTAGATGTCATGTAACTTTCAGAATTTTTGTACAGTATTTTTGGCCTTATTAAATATCTTATTAAAAGACATACACCTAACTGATTTACTTACACTTAGAGCTATTACAGCTATAAGACAGTGCCATAAATCTTTTGTATCACTTCACATTTAACATAAAAACAATAGGAAGAGATGATAAATAATTAATTTAATCTGACAACCTGGTACAGTATAATACTCAGAACCAGAAATTCTCAATACCAAAAAGTAAAAATGGTTTCAGACACAGATCATTATAGGTGTTCAAAACAATGTCACTTACACCTACAAATTGAATTAGCTTGCAAGATAACTGACTGATGTGTGAATGCACCTCTGCTTTTAGATGTTTATATTAAAACTGCAGAGAAGCTCCTTACATTCTGATGGGCAATCAAGACCTGATCTTACTGTACAACAGATAAGCTACAGCTCTAAATGAGGTTTACTTATTGCTACCTGCTTTCAGCTTTCTGTTTGTTTCACATTTCATTAACATTTTCCACTGGTACAGTACCACATGTTGCACAAGCTCTCTTGCATAGCCTGCATGGAACCCTGTGTTTTTTAAGCTGATTTTTTTAGCACTATCATTAAATTGTTGCTTACTTTGTGCTTTAGTTTTAGGAAATGTCCACACTGCTTATTTTTTTTAACCTGGAAATATTCACCCCAAGACATTGATGTTTATGTTGCGCTTGCAAGTCAAATCCCCAAAAATCGAAAATGCTTATCTGTACATAGTTTCTGTAGGCTCACTCGACTGAGAAAAGATAGACTTTGCATTGATTTTCCTCATACATTTAGCAGCAGTTGTAAAATAGAAGATTGAAAGGAGATTTTTTGACATTGATACTTTTGTTATTATTTTATTATTGCTCTTACTGATGTTATTTCCAGCACCGTTATTGTTATGTTCTGGATTATTATTGGTTGGATCTTGGACAGTGGACAGTGAACTAGGGACTGACCCTCTGGCTCCTATGGAGAGCTCTGTTGCCTCTCAGTTGTGGGTGTAATGAGGGGTGAACAGCAGCAGGAAAGCCAGGTGGCCAGGCAGCCTCCTCCCTGTCAAGCCAGCTGCAGAGTGGGGAGAGGGAGGACAGAGGGTTACCCAGCACAATGACAAAAACAGGTGGACTGTCCTGGAAAGTCCTTACAGACGCCTCTGGTTCTGAAAAACCCTTTGGATTTGACTCAATAAACAAGCTAAGGTTTTCTAGCCCTGACACCTGCAAACAGAGCAAAACTAAGCAAATCAGTATGTGAACTTTGAAAATAACATAAGATAGGCTAAATCTCGGTCTGTATCTTTTAAGCTGCATCATTATTTATGTCTTTTGTTGCAAAGAGTTATTTGGCTTTTCAGTCATTTCTAACTTTATAATAATATAATGTTTTGACCCAATCTTTTTTTCTTAATATGTATGTCTAAGCATAGGTTTTAAGTAAGATATATTACATTTACTTGTTTAATAATGACACCAGATGTTAAGTTATTCAGGCTATCGTGATAGGCATTATGCATTCTAAAACATTATCTAAATCAACTTCCAAAGCCTTAGCAGTGAGCTATGCATCAACAATTGATTTGAATCACATGCAACAGAAGAATGTTTCATATGATGAATATACCACAAGGAGTTTAAATAGCATGATCTAAGCGACACAGTTTGAGTCAACAGCAATGATCTGACACCTGAGGTCAATAAGAAACATTTTTATAACCCTGAGTCTAATGCTATCCTAAAGTATTTTATTGCAACTTTTGTATCCATGAGTTGACTTTTAATGCAATCATCATTGTCACGTTAGGGTCTTTAATTAGTAAATGTTGTGTGGCACAGTGCCAAGGTGCTTTGTGTTGCTGTCTTACAGTGCCTGGGATTGGACCCAAACTTTGGGACCTGAACCTGCAGAGCTTACATGTTCTTACTGTGTTAATTTTAAACAAATACGGAATGGGTTTGATTTGATACCTTTAATTGTCGCTCTTATGGTTTGATCACTGGGTCCAACAAGGAAGGGAGCTGTACTGTCAAGAGTAGCTCTGGCACCTCTCTGCCTGATGGTCAGAAGTATAGATTGCCTAGATAGATGGTATATTGTGCATCCTTATTGTTACGCTGATAACAATACATTAGGTTAAATATGCCTTGCCCTTGCCAGTAACTGCTTCAATGTATAGCTACAGAATACTAACACAAATTGTTTTGTCATTAAATATGTGAGACTGTACTCCTTCAAAAATATAACCAAATTATAAACAGCATTAATGTCATTTATAAAAGAAGGGTTTGCCAATATCCAATTACACTGTCAAGTAATGCCGGTTTGTGATTGATGTCTATGGAAATTAGTCATATTAAGTTAAGAAGCTGAGCTGAGAAGCATATGTAGTTTTATTAGTGCCTCAATATATAATGCAAACAATATCTAGTCAGAGAGAAGTGCAGCAACTGCATTATGTGGTTGTACACAGGTACTATTGTACAGAGAACTATTACATGATCCAATGCCGTATTACATTTTCTGTTGAGGAAGCCCAAGAGTTTCTGTAATAAACAGAAATGACCAGAAAAGAGCATCGGAAAATCACAGTTATGAAACTTGTTACAAGTGTATCTATAATACTTGTAAAAAAAAGTGAAAAAACACAGTATGGATGGACAACGTGAGATGAAATACAGTTAACAATGTGCAAATCCTATTACACATCACTACTAGAAGAGAGGCAAAATTCCCCACCAGGAATAGCAACACAGAAATCACAGAGTAAAAACAGGAAAAATCCAGATTTTCCTTAGGTGTTATTCAGAAAGAACTTTGAGAAAAAATCATAGCCAGGCATGCTATCTACAAGATATTGTAATTCTTAAACATTATTATTGACTGTCCTGAAGGAAGATTTCAGCAATCCCATGAATACCTAATGGAATAACACATTTTTAGACAGTCCTAAACTAATCAGAACAAATCTTTATTTTATCATTCAAATTGCTTTATAATCCTTGGTGTCTGCTGTTGACAGTGACAATTCAAATCAGATTACAGTTATAAATACACATCTTAGTTAATTATTACAAAAGCCTTGCAATACTTTGATGTGCTTTTTTTTGGTGCTTTTCAAGTGTAGGATGTCAAGCATCACCAATGTAAAAGTATGTCTGATTTTTTTTTACTTTCCCTTTGTTGTGCTAATACCCAGCTGCAATCCATAAGGGACAATGACACATCTAACATCGGTAGAAGAAAAACAGTGGAATGAAGTGAACTGTTTGCAAGGTCAGGTTTCAGCAACTTTTTTTGGGACAACACTTTGCTCCAAGCTTTGTAACTATGATAATTGCTCTTTGAAAAACAAACTCAAATGGTTGTCACAGTGGGGATTCTTTTCAACCCACATCAAGCACCAATCCTGCCTTGTTTGTAATATAACCACATACAACTCAATACCGGAAGAGTTCTAATTAAGTCAGTTCAAGGAACAGTACCTGCCTTTTACTTTTATCTGAGATTGTTTGCGTGTGTGTCTGAAAAAAAAAAGAGTATAGTAAGGAAATGTGAGAATAACAACTGTAAATTTCACAGTTATAAACCTCCATATGTTAACCTCGTAAAAGTCATTAGACAACATGTAGAAAGGAGGCCTGAGTAAGGAAAAAGTTTGTTACTGTTTGATGAAATACAGTATGTAAGTTATTATTCAAGTAGCTGCATCTGGTGTGGTATTCTTTCTTCAGCATACATGAAAATTCTGAATTTTATTTCTCTTCCATCAATTTAATCTATTCTCCAAGGCAGAATTTGAGGACATCTCAAGGTAATAGGATTATTCTCAGGACTTTAAGCTGGTCACTTATGAATTTTAACATTATTAATCATTAAGTACTGCCAGAAATTTAAATATAGCAAAGTGCACTACTGGTAAGATATGTAAGAATGCTTAGACCTTGGGTCAGACTTTCAAATCTCAGATTTGGTGTACTGCTGCACAGTTATCGGTTAAAAGATTGTATGGAAAAAGCAAAACTAATTTGTCAAAATAAATATAATAGCAGTAGCCAAGCTGTACTAAATGAAAAGAGGTAATTGTGAGAGTGCATTAACTTAACAGTAATGTGATTAGTCATTCTTTATTGCACAGATCTTCCGTTTCCTGAGAAATTTGTAATAATAACACTGACATTGTCTTCATCCATATATTAGCTTAAGAGTTATGTTTTTTGGTTTAGTTTTTTTACAATATGTGCAGGAACACAATAAAAGTGAGGACCAGAAAATACTTTGCCATTTGTATTTACTTTTAATGCATAAAAGAAGAAATATTCCCCATGATTTGCAGTTGAGGAAAACAGTGTTGCTATTTCACTAATGTCAAAGCAAAGTAATTTTGAAGACAATATTACCACAAAGAAAATATGAATATTTATCTACCACAGAATTTCCACACCAAAACTTTTGAAAGTTCTACATTTCTTAATTTAAATGTTATTGGTATGTTCTTGAAAGATAGGTCAACTTCTTTACAAAAGAATATTAAACCTAAGCACCTTGCATTCTTCTCTGTGAATATTTTTAAAAGTTTGTCAGAGGTACTCAAACAATGATCAGACATCAATATAACAGTGGATGGTTTAAATCAAGCACAATCAAGAAGAAAGAGAAATTGTTCAAGATCTGTTATCATCAATGTTAATTAAAGCATTATGCATTGAAAATACACCAGTAGATTTGGTGTTTTATCCATGACAGTAAAAGCATCCAAATCTGAAAACAAATAAAAGACAATTCTTAATACTCAGAATGCCAGGGTGACATAAATCACCATTAATACCTACACAACCTTTGAACTCAGCAAGGACTTGTTAAGTTCAAAGGTGACATTGTAGTCCTCGTTTATTGCTTTGCAGAGCCATAACTCAACATTCATTTTAACTGAATTGTACAGTTACTCTTGTCTTCAGAATTTCCCATGGAGTAGCATGCCAATCTACTTTTGCAAAAGATCCTTTAAGTATTCAGGAATTAGCCTCCTATCTGGAGCCGAATGGAAAGGATCTCTAATTTGTCCTTTATTAACCTTTGTATAGATTTATGGAGCTGCAGCTTGCTAAAAGTAAGACTGTGCATTGCCATGGATATTAGGTAGCAGCAACAAAAGGGTGAAGGCACATGCACAAACACTGTCTGAGATTCCTTCTGCACCCTTTACCATCCTCAAAGGCTCTATTCATTAGTACTGCTATCTGTAACTAATATAAATGACAAGAAGCGATGTGTACTACTGTCACTAAGCGGATTTCAGTTAGTTTAGCTTGTAGCAAGGGTTTAAGGGTATTTTATCTTTTTAATTGACTGGGATTTTAATTAAATTGTTCTTCCATTTTGGTCAACCTATATGTATATGTATATTATCTCAGTGCCATCTGTCTGCGACTGCATTTATAGGCTGGAAAAATGCAATATGTTGCTAAAATATATAAGCATATTATGAACGGATCTTTTGTTTAATTTAATCGTATTTTTTTTCTTATACCCTTGTTATCCACACAAGAACGCTATTGTAAATTATTTATGTCATATTTACTGTATTTCTTTAGGCCTTTAAAACCATGTTTTTATTAAAGAAATACCACGAAGCAGATATTTCCTGTTAATGGAATCTGAGAAATTTTTATTTTATCAAACCGACAACAGAAGTGCACTGCCCTAATACAAAAGGAAAGGATTTTAACAAGTAGAAAAACTTTTCTACTAAAGCATACTGACAGAAATACAGTTCAGAAAATATTTCTGAAAAGCACAATATTCTACATTTCAATTAAGAAAGGAAGGTGAAGGTGTTCTCTGGAAATTTTTGCAATCCATACAATGCACTTAAAATATCCATGAAAAAAAACCACAAGAAAAAGCAGTGAACATAAAAGAAAACTAGATATACAGTAGAAAACATTAGCAGGCACCTAACTCAATCTTTTTTATAGAAATCAACAATAAACGGAATGAAGAAATTGCTGTCATTATCACTAATTATATGTTCAGGTAGGGGACAGCAGACTGCATACATTATTGAATTTCATGACGGAACATTATTCAAAGGAACGGTACTGAAATCTGAACCAGTGTCAGTGTACTGAGTTAATAACCAATGCAAAAATACCCACTAATTAGCAGAAAACCGAAAAAAAAATGAGACCACTTCTTTTTCTCCTTGGACTGAACATATATCCTTTCAAAGTAACTCTAGAAGCTATTGTTTGCTGTGAAAAATTTCACAACGAAAAGAAAATATTCTTAAGTGCCTTTAATTTCTCAATGATATGAAGCTACAGCTGTCATCGACAGCATAACCGATGCAATCCAGAGACTGAATCAATGACAAATTTAAGGTTAATTGTAGCGATAATAAGTAAATTGTAGCTGTAGCAGTGTTGTTAAAAAAATGCAAGGACTTCAAATGTTTTTTTTTTAAATAATGAATTGCAATGGGTGAAAAAAACATTACGTATTCATTGTGTCTAGATCATTATCATAATAATATGTGATAGTAGAAGTATATTTAGAATTGATGCTGCTACCTGGAACTGACTAATTCCTGTCAATATCCATGTGACCATGATGTTTATTGTTAGCTTTCTTGGGCTAGCCTGTCATGAGAAAACAATTATTTAAAAACATTAGGTCAACCGACTAAACATGGTTAACTCAACTTTTCTCCTTATTATCAAAGAGGTTCCATTATCCATGATGTTTGTGTGCATTTAATTAATTATGTGCACAGGTAAATAATTTGATTACATGTAATTATGTGTTACATTGTTACATGTCACAGCTGGTGATTTGTCAGAACCCAATCGTAAGAGACCATAGAGTGAAAAGTGGAAGGTGAAAATCAAATAATTGATTATTGGCTGGCGGGGCTTAATCAGCCCTGGCCAGTCAGTATGGGGAGGAACAATGATGCCAGGAGAAGTCAGGCTAACTTCATCTCTGGCGAGAAGAGGCTGCTAGACACAGCCCAGTGGTTGGAAAAAGTCTCGGGTACTGGAAGAAACCGAATAGTGAGACCCCTAAAAATGAAGCCAAATGGGCTTAGAAGGGCAGCCCTTAGAAGTGCCAGGGGTGCAGGTCGGCAAATTGGAGGGTTGACATGGTGACCGGTCAAAAGGATAAGTATAGACTAGAATCTGAGATGGCTGCCTCAGGTGATGTGGAGAGCAGGCTAAGAGCTCACTGGGCGACGCTGGAACAGAGTCTGCTGTGCCAGACAACGCCGAGAGCCAAGAGCTGAAAATGCTGTACTGGGTGACTGAGGGCTGAGGCTGCTGCACACAGCAAAGTAATGTCATCAAACAGGAATAGCTGCCAAACATAATAAGGGTAAGGTTGAAACCGAATGGCGAGCCTCCTGAGAAGGTAGCCAGACAGATTTGAAGGACAGACTTGAGGCCGCCAAAAGGGTGAATCGCTGGCTTGAGGCTGCAGAGACTACTGTACCAAACACAGTCAACCGGTTTGAAACAGGGAGCCTTGGATACCGGTGAAACAGAATGGTTTAGCCTCCTGTGAAGGGAGCCGGACAAATCTGAAATGCTAACTTAGGGCTGCAGAGACTGCTGTGCAGGGTGAAGCCCTGGCTTGAGGCTGCAGAGACTGCAGTGCAGGGTGAAGTGCTGGCTTGAGGCTGTAGACACTGCTGTACAGGGTGAAGTGCTGGCTTGAGGCTGCAGAGACTGCTGCGCAGCGCTAGAGCTGGCTTGAGGCTGCAAAGACTGCTGTGCAAAGCGAGAGCTGGCTCGGTGCATCGTTTGATGCTGGATCTGAAGACTGCTACACAGAGTGAAAAACTGGTTTAAAGCCTAAACTGAGCAGAGTTAAGGGTTATCTCAAAACCGAAATTTCTGCTGGTCCACTGGTCGGACTTGGGTTCGGGTGAAACTGAATGGCAAACCTCCTGAGAAGGGTGCCGGACTGAGATGAAGGGCTGTCTTGAGGCAGAGAAACTGTAGCACAGTTCATGGGTCATTAAAAAGACAGTGAGCCTCAGGTACGGAGAAACCGAATTGCGAGCCTCCTGAAAGTCTCCTGAAGGGGACCAAATGGGTTATAGGGCAGTCTTGAGGCTGCAATTTTTGTGCAGAGTAATGACTGTCCAGCTCAGTGAAGAAATGTGGAGAGTGAGAACTGTAGTGCTAGTGAAAACCGTGAGTGAGAGAAACAATTACAAAGTGGCTCACCTTTAAATAGAAAAGCAGGAATTGAATAATAAGAAAACTGTGACCCCTCGTGATAATGTGACAGGGCAAACCCTAGCCGAAGGATGCCATCTTGACACATTTTAAATACATGTACCCATTTCTAGGAAAATGTTACCTTCTGGTGTCGTGTAACAGAAGTTTTTTGAGGAGGTCAAAATCTAATCCAGAACACTTTCGGTACAAATCACATACAAATATTCCATGGATGCCCACAACTCTATGTGTGCTTTCTGCATCTCTCTCTCCACTCCATCTGCACCCTTAACATAGGTCCCTGGTTCATTCCTCAGAAGTGAGGTGGTTAGCCAATTTTAGGTCAATTGCCAGAATAAAAATACGCATGTGGGTGGGTTTGGCATAACGAAACCCCACAAGCATCTCTACAGTGAACACATTAAAATTACGATTTATAAATGGAGGTAGATATCTCCCAGATCAATACAAGTTCACACTTAAATATATGTGTTTTCACTTACAAGAGCTTACTTAAAATATGAAAATTTTTCTGTGTTATGTTGTGTGGAATCTACAGCACTGAACATCAAATCTCCCGTTCATTTGGAAGTTTTTTACACTGTAAAGATGGCTAGATGTTTTTACATATTCAAAACCGAAATAATAAAACATGTAAGGTTCATTATTTGTTCATTATTTATTCCCTTTCACTCTGTATATACAGTAAATTTCCAAGAAATTTAAAATAATGAGGTTGTAAACTACAGTTATACCTCAAAAGTATAAACAGCAGGTTTTTTCTTTCAATGGGACTCCACAGCTACTCTTCATGTGTGCCTTAAGAAGTTGTCTATGCAATCTGTAATAATATTTTGCTCTAGGCAGAGATCACACTCACATTTAAACAAGAAATGTCCTGCAGTTCATGGGAATAACATCCTAAATTACGTGGCGCAAACAGCATGATACATGTTTATTCCTTAGTAATGTTATATGTATGTTTGCTCGTTTTATTTTTGACAACCTTATATCATATAAAGAATGCATGTGATGAGAATCACTTTACTCTAAACCTGGTAAACCTATAAAGAAAAATATCCCCCGTTAGAAGATTTGGTTGTAGGAGTTAGCTTTGGAAAAATGATGATATGTTATCTGAGACTATCTTCATTGAAAGCCTTTTTTCTTTCTCTAGAATTATATTCTGCTTAAATAGCCTTTGCCAATGGTGTAAAAGCTTTCAAAAATCTGGTTTAAGATGTTTTAAAAAAGTTACAGAAAAAAAACATATTTCAACATCTTGGTATTTGTTCATTGTGTTTAATTAAAGTTTGCTTGATGGGAAGTTATTGAACAAAGTCAGGGGTGATAGTACAGTAAATATCACTGGATCCCACTAAAGTAAGAGTATAATTGAAATCAGGGAAATTTCAGATTTCCCAGGCAGTTCAGCACAAAAAAATTAAAGAGACATTGTAAATTTATCTCCAAAGAACCATACTCCCCCAAGACCTGTTTTTAAAGTAGATACTGTACCATAACAAAACAATAGATCACAATGTCTATTTTCAAACTGTTGGGAAATATTTGTCATTCTGGGCAGTTTCAGGTAATTAGTTTAGAAGACAGGTGTTCAATATCCAGGTGGATGCAATCCAGGTGGGTGCTGCACATTGGTGGTGGTGGAGGGGAGTCCCCATTACCTGTAAAGCGCTTTGAGTGGAGTGTCCAGAAAAGCGCTATATAAGTGTGAGCAATTATTATTATTATTATTATTATTATTATTATTATTATTATTATTATTATTATTATTATTATTATTAATGTGTCACTCCAAGATAAATAAGGAGAACTAAAAGATGTGTAAGATGTGCTCAATTGGATGAACTTGTTTTAATTTTGTTCATTTTTCTTAATGTGTCAATGTATTTACTGTTCTTTAGCAAAATATTTGGAAACCCAGAGGATCACTGGTAAAAATAAGATAGTCTATATCTTGAAACAAATAAGATAGACCAGAGATAGTCCAGTCCTGGTCCTGAAAGCCTGGTATGTCTGCAGGCTACCACTCTTTAACAACTTCAACCAGCATTCAATCATTACTGGCTTTATGGGAACAATTTAACAGTTTCTCCAAGCACTTTTCGGGTACTGAGGTTTAAAGAGACCTAGAAAACCTGAATATACCAGTTCTCCAGAACCAGGGATAAAACATTCTTTTAAATAAATTACAAAAATAAAGTAGTAATCTGCACATTTCTCATCTAAATGTCAAGTGCTCAACACATCTAACATTGTAAAAATTATTTAATATTGTTGGTATGGGGTTACAACAATATCTTAAAGCTCTTTTACACAGAAAACCATGTACAAAAAACTGAGGGCAGAATGTTGTAAATACACCTAGACAAAATAAAAATGCTCCCCAGTATTACAGGAGAAAACCTATAACACGGAGACAAATGTACAATGACATTTATTACAGGTTAACAAACACAGGATTTCTAACTATTGATGAAGAAGATCCACTACTCCACATTTTTACAGTAGGTTGTCCAATAAGAATCAGGATGCAATAAACCAAAAAGAAAATGTCAAGGTCAGGTGTGATAGGCAACACTGAAAAAAAATCAAACTGCCAGGAAGACTAATGGTCACACAACATCTATGGGTATCCCTTGAGGGAGTTTTCTGCAGGGAGGGGGTTATAAATGAGTGTATAAGATGGTATCATACACTTTTATTAGTTTAGGTTGATTTTTCATTAGTTCATTCTTAACGCAGTAATTCAACCAAAATGCAAAGCAATGTGCAGAGTACACTTTCAAAAAAGAGATAATGTTTTAAATAAAAAACAGAGAAGAGCAAAATGCCTGAAACAGATGTTTACTGTAGCATTTGTCACATTTTGTAGTGATTTTTTTTTCACTTTTTTAAGCTAGCGCTGTGGTTGTTAGGCTAAAGGGTCTAGTACAATGAGGCTTGTAAAACCACTAACAGAGAGGCTTTTCAGTTCTCATTATCTTCTATAATCTGCTAATTAGAAAAGCATATGTTCATTCTTGTAAACATATTGAAAGCACAAGATGTTTTTTTTATGCAATCTTGCCTAAGATTTAATTTCCAGCATAAATTAATTTCTAGGAAAATAGAATAGGCTGGGTCTGAGGATGTCAGTACCCTCTGTTGACAGTCATGTTTCCTCACAAACCAACCCTGTATTTCAAGGCAGATTTTTTAAGACAGACTGATTCCTATCCTGAAGGAGAAATTCTGGCATGATTCAATTATAGAGTTGCGTTCTTCAAAGTCTTGTTCATTGGAAAGACTGTTGAGGTGAGTGATAGTTGGAAGCTTTGAAAACAGCAGGGAATCATGCACAACCCAAGCACAAGCTTTGTAAACCTGGTAACAAAGTGTTGAGGTGATGTTGACAAACAATTCTGATTTCTTTCCCTCCATTTGAATTCCCCCATCATTTCACAAATAGTGAATTAACTCACAAGGCCATGTAAACATTGATCTTGTGACAGCAACAAATATATTACAGCTTATAGAAAAGGGTGAGAAAAAAACACAGCTTTAACTGATCACTGTGAGATGTTTTTATTTCCTGCTTTCTTTGCCTGAAAACTGTATTGTATGTCTGGCACAAATATTGCTTTGCATCTATTTCTGAGATATTCTGCATATGCAATTACACCCTTACACCCAAAGAAGGCTCCACAGCGTAAACATTGTGTGTTCTTTCTTCCCTTTCAGCATGGAATAAACCTATTACTTGTTCCTTTGCAGCCTACGCAGCTACCCACCTGAACATATGCAATTACTGCAATGTAACAGAAGAGGAGAAGAAAGATGAATTGTTAATGACTCAAATGTGGCACGTTCTGTATTTAGACAACTCTCCCAGAAACAAGTAAGGACTCATTTAGTGCTGAAGAGACACCACACCATCTGTTTGGCAAATAAGTATTAATAAACCAACATTAGCAAGCAGTATTTTTTTTAAATGTCATTTGTTTTGTTCTGCTTCAGGGTACTCTAGCTTCAGGAAGCTGTGCAAGGATGTACTGGAGCGAGGAATGCACTTGTTGGAAGCCTATACCCCAATCACCAATTTGTGAAGTGAATGCTTAAATAGAAATAGCTTTGCCGCTCAGGAGAGACAGCTGCTACACTTTGTGAATCTTTCTCTGTCCTTATTTGTCTTGAACATTTGCCAGACAATATCTGGAGGATTTGGTTTTAAACCCTTTGTTTTGATCTCTGGACCTTTATTTGATAGGTTTTCCTTCCCCCTTATTTCTAATGATTCTTTAGCATTCAGAACAATCAGATTGATTACATTTGTTTGTTGTTGGAAAGACTGCAGCCCTAGTACTGTGTTAATGATTAGACAGATTGAACCCTTTTTTTCCTTTATTAAACTTGAGACTTTTTTTTCTATCCAATGCAATGAACTCTTAATACAGCACGAAGCTTGTGTTTATGATCCCTCTAAGAGTGCAATAATTATTGTGCTGAAATACACTATAAAAGTGACAATGAGACTATAAAAACACACCTGGAATAACTAAAGCACCCAACATGAAGCTGCCAGGGAAGGTAATTTGACACATAATTGCTCGGATTATTTAAAATAATAGGTCTATTGTAAAGTTCCCCACAGAATTTGAATCAGAGAAAGTGGTGGTGCTCATGTTTGAGAAACAGGAGGGTTGTGCTAATGCAGAATTGTGTGTTACTCCTCATACCAAAAAGAAACAGCTTCCAACCTTTGATAATGTAACCTTGTCTTGACACATGCAGGACATTCTGATGAACTGACAGCTCCTCTCTGGAATAGCACATCCCATCTGTAATAAAGATGTGTCAGATGTGCAAAAGTGTATTTCTTTTAAATTTTGAATTATTAATTTATTTTGTTATACCCACCTGATTTGGAATTGCCCATTGTAAGCTGTTCACATTTCCACTCACACACAGAAGAGAATTAAAAAGTGCAGGACAACTCCTGTAACCCACTCCCCAATCACCAATTAAGCATAGATTAATGTAGAAATACTGAAAAATATGCAATATGTAACACATCCTAAATGTTATAATTTCAAAGACTTCAAGGTAAATGCATTTGAAATATGCAAAACTAATTAAAATAATCAGGCATGTAGAAAAACAGATTAAAATGTTGTTAGAACTGTTGTTGACCTGGGAAACCAGACCATTCTTGCGAAGGCACATGGTTTTCCATGACCTATCACTGCAACTGGATCTTCTTTTGGCCCATCGTCCTGATCACCAATCAGGATTCCTTTAATTCTTTATCCTTTTATTTACTCCAATTATTTCTTTATTACTGCCCCTATACAGTTCAGAAGCACTTCATTGTTACAGGACACTCACGGGTAGTGCTACCAAAGCAGCCTTTTACTCCACAATCCAGCAGTTTCTCTCCGGCTGACTCTTTGGTCGCTTTTTCTGGGCAGTCTGTTTCTGCCTGGAACCTTGGTCCCTTTTCCTGCTGTCTCACTCTCGCCTTCCTGATCCACATTATTCATCTCGGACTGCCCTTACTTAGCCACCTAAGCAGCCTTAACTTCGATCTGCCCACTCCTGCCTATATCCCTGAACTTCTTTCTCTCTCTTGCCATTATGACGAGTACTGAGATCCCCGACAAGTGAGTTGTAGATGTCGAATTAATGGCAAAAGAGAGAAAGAAGTTCAGGGACACTCACTTGTGGGGGATCTCAGTACTCGTCATGGACTTTCCCTACCTCTGAAGCAGCCTTCAGTCCTACCAGTCCACTCCTGCCTGGAACCCTGGACCTCTCCAGCTGTCTCACTCTTGCTGTTAACCCAGCTTCATTTCTTAGTAGCCTCACTCATCCAGGATCTCCGAGCTTGCCTTGGACTGTTCCCATTCCATCTCTGAAACAGCCTTCACTTAAAGCAGTCCACTTCTACCTGCCACCCCAGACATCTCTTCTATCTCATCTTCACTTTTACCCAGCTCTATTCTTGAGCAGCGCCGCTCAACCGGGATCACAGGTATCAACACAGGTATGTCTCCTCTGCAGTTATAGCAGGCTTCGCTCCAAGTTCTTCCCAGCTCTCCCTGCAGATTGCCTTTGCTTAATCTGGCATCCAGATCTCTTCTCAGGCTACAGGCCATACACCTACCCACCTTTCCAGATCATTGCTTCACCTTGCATTCTCCATTTTCTCTTCTTTCTCTCCAGGGTCACCTTCCTGCTTTCCAGCAAAGCCTTCGTTGTTTCTGGGATTCAGTTCTCTGGGCTTCATCTGGGAGCTGTGCCTGTGCCTGTGCAGTCCATGGCACCCATAGGCAGCTGTGAGAGGAACCCAGAGACCGGGAGACCAGGATATCCCTTGGGATTCAGTCTTAGCAGCCGATGCTCCCGGCTTGGTCTTAGGCAGGCCTCCAAAGCAGTGACAGCACATGCTGGCCTGGTCTCGGGAAAAATACCCTCCTGTTGTGTATACCCTCCAGCCTGGCATTTGAACGCCTTCTAGTGGACCGTGCCCAGCATGACTGTCCTGACCATCCTTCTTCCTGACCTCTCAGCCTTCCATATCGCCCTGGAGCTAAACCTTTTTGTTTGTGCCCTCTCTTTCCTCGGGGAGCTTTGCACTGGACCTGACTGCTGGTGGGTTCATCATTGTTTGCAATGATCGAGCACCCGGTCCATCGGTTCCAGTGTCAAGTTCGCTATCCTCCATACTGTCTAGCTGAGGCTCTCTAAGCTCTGCCACTCTGCAGGCCAGTATTTAATTACACTCATACCCCATGTTATTCATGAAAATCTGTTCAGAAGGTGGGGGATAGTAAATCAAAAATAAAAATTCCATCATTTCTTAAAGGGAAAATTCCACTCCTTTCCAAACTGAAGACAAGTTCTAATCCACTCTAAACATATAATACCATACAGACCATTAAAGCAAGCTTAGTGAACAACGCAGTTCTACTCAAATAAGCCAACTATAGCTGTAAAATAATTAATGATATAATATTTACATTTTTCATTCTTTCATAATAGATCACTATCCAAGTGATTGGCTAAAATTATGTGTATACTGTCGAGTATTATGCTAAAGAGACTTTTTTCTCTTCTTTAGGGCCCATAATGAACAGAGAATACAAAACAAACACACACAAAAGCACATTTTGAAAATGAGAGCAAAAGCCTTCACTGTGATTGTAAACAAAGTACTGCTGCCTCATGGTGTCCTTAACCATAATGCCTTAAGTCCACACAGAAGCAAATAGTGGTTCGGTTTCAATGAATTCAAATGTTCGCAGAAGGTTCTCGGCCAAAGTCAATCACGAACTTCAAAATTTGGATTATCAAAATTTAATTTAAATTTAATTGTTATAACAAATTCCAAGGTACAAATTCTTCATGTTCGCATTAGCCACAGAAAATGTGTATACCGAACGTTCTTATACGGAGGTATGAGTATATTCAGATTATTAGTTAAGTAATTGATAACTTAAGTAATCAATTATTTGTTGTACTGTATCTTAAGAAAATAACAAAAGTTACAGATGAGAGAGAGAGGTATTAAACACATCTTGTTTGTCTGGTAGTTTAGTAGCAAAGTGAATCTAAAATTTCATCCAACTATTTTCTTTTTAACTCGGAAGCAAGTTGTTGTTGTTTGGTTGTTCTGGAGTGCTCGATTTCCTAATAGTTGCGTCTCTTTCGGCATTCCTGCAACCACCCAGTCCCTTGTGCTTGGAGGCTGACCAATTGCTTTTCTCCTGTATAATAAATGGTGAATTAAAAGTTGAAGCTTGTTTTATCTGCCTCATAACTGAGTAGTTAATCAATCATTGATTTTTATTGTAGAAGCTGATCAATTACAAAGAACATTCTTAATTCAAAATTAGCTTCAAAGAGATAAAATATCATTTTCACTTCAAAGCAAAAAATGTTATATAATGTATTTGCTTGTTTCATGTAACACCTCTCGAATCTAGAGTTCAAAGAAAGTATACCTTATCAGTAATTTCTCCTTAGCGATGGTGTATTTCATTTTATATTCCAGTGTACTGCATTTCTTACATTACAGTTCTTGATACTTTAAATTCTAGGATCACAAATGCAATTTCTAGATGTTGTATACATTGAATATATTATAATAATAAAATGAAATGGTATTTATTAAATTGATATTAAATATCTTAATAGTATTGTAAATGTGTACCAAACTCTACTGTAGATTAATTGCTTATAAGAAACAAACACCTAATTATGACTATAGTCAAAACATAACATTGACCCAAGCACTGTGATGAGTGGTATTAAATAATATTTTATAACATTCCAATTTAAATAATGATGTTTATAGACAGTTATAACAGATTCTTGAACTAAAGTGTCACCCAGTACTTTTAACTGTTATCCTGCAAACTAGACTTTTATCCACAGACTTAAATCTCACGTTCCACAAGATCATATTTTTAAGAATTTCAATAACATCAAAAGGCAATCCTGGAATATAATGTGAGGGATTTGAAGCATATTAGAGTGTTAGAGATATTTTAATAGTTTTTTGCCTTTAGCAAGTCTGTCAATAATAATCTGTGGACGATCCAGTTAGTTAAACTGGAAGGAATTAAAATCATAGCTCGTGGCATATGTATTTATATTTATAAAATATTCAGGTTCACAGCTAAAACAGATATGCATATGCTGTGCCAAAATAATTATTTAGCACACAACATACTGTATGTACTAAAAAGCATTTAAACCACAACAAATAAGTATAAGAACCATATTTTAATGCCTCCCAGTGTGCAGTATATATATACTATGCAGTCTGCATTAAATGATAAATGAATTTTAAATTGAGTGTAAAATATTATAAAAATGCCCTTAAGGAGTATTTGTATGAATACTAGGGGTTTAAGAACCACATCTGTTAGGTGCAGCAATTCCACTCACTAATGGAAACACAATAATCCAACTGAATGTTTTTGTGGCCACACGAATAAATATAGCATAAGACCAGAAAAAATATTTGTTTCACACTGCCCTTGTCACAATTTTACCAAACAGACCATCCATCCATTTTCGGTCTGCTTGTCCTGGTTAAGCAGCATGTTAAGTTGGGTGAACTAGACATGTTCTTCCCTTTTTTTAAGGAGAAACACCCTGTTGAAATTGTCATTGTTTCTACAAGGTGCACAAGAGCAGAAGAAGGGTGACAAGGGCAGTGTCCAGGGTTCTGGAGATGTACCTGGAAGGTTGTGGGTTCAAATCTCATGTGAGCCACTGCAGTGATGTTCTTGAGCAAGGTGAATCACTTGAATGGCACCAATAAAAAGTCCAGCTGTAGAATTGGGAACAAATGTAAGTTGCTTTGGATAAATGTGTCAGCTACATAAATCAGTAGGTTGATGTTTTGTGGTAGAGATTGAGACAGCTGAATTAAGGGAATTAAACAATTTGCAGAGAAGCTTATTAAATGTTAAGATATATACAGTTTAAAGAGTAGAATTTAAATCAAAGGAAGTTTTGTTAAAATTGTATAATGAACTAGTAAGACTTTATTTAGAATAGTCTGTACAATTGTAGTTACTATGTTATAGAAAAGATATTGCTGCTGTGAAATCAGTCAAGTATAGTGCAACCAGATACATTTCAGGGTTTATGGGAATGTCTCCCACAGACCATCTGAAGAAATGGCACCTTTTTAGGTTTGAACAGAGAAGATTAAAAGGTGACCTAATTCAAGTATTCAAAAACCTCAAAGGCATTGATCAAGTCTTCTTCAGAATGAACAGTAAAAAACAAACCAGAGGGCACAAATGCCAGGTCACTTTAAACCAAGAAAAGGAGGCATTTCTTCATCCAAAGAGAAGTGGGAGTATGGTACAGAATTCCCTACCATAATATTGCAAACAATAGTCTGATTTGTTTCAAGTATATTCTTGGATCAAATAGTTACAGATGTAAATGCTTACTTAAAATGGAGTTTCACATACCTGACTGAAAAAGGAGAAGTGTATTATCCATTGTAACAATCAAGAGGGGAATAACATATTAAAATGATAAAATAATGTGTTAACAGCAATAGACACCTCAAAAACAGAGTTGAACTATTACTATTGAAACTTGTATTTATGCTTTCAGGAGCATAAAGAAGGTATATACTGTACTGTAGTACGTACTGGTTTCTGAGAAAGAAAAATACTGACTGCTGAATATACAGAGGTAATATCTCTCCAGGGAAGAACTTTAAAGCAAGAGGGGGGAGAATAGGGGTGTAGTGAGTATTTAATAGCGTCTTGAAATGCTCTCTCACCACAACATGTAGCAGTTTTGACAGGAACAATTTGTGTATTTGTTATATGGTATTGATTTTACACTTCCCTTCTTTGGCACTAAATGCCCTGCATGCAAAATTATGATGAATATGTCATTAAACACAATTATGAGGATCGTAATTTCTTAATATGTCGATCTCCAGCACCATGTTATTGAAAGCAGAAATGTTTTGCACACAGTGTTGGCAGATAGCATACCTTTTCTGTTTTCAATTAACAAAATATGATCTTTACATGTTTCACAGCCATTGGTTAGGATGGATTATCTTCTCAGGCTTTTTTATTTACCTCAAAGGCCTGGTGCATACAATGATTGATTCTTCTCCCTGTATTCACATATATAAAATAATATAATCAATAGTTTTAATTTTCACACTTAAATGCGCCATTTTCAATTGCTAGCTGCAGTGGACATAAATGGACACAAGTAATTTACTTGTATTATTTTAATTGTTCTGTTGTAGTTCAATAACAATGCAGTCCTCAGTTTCACAGAAACACTAATTCTGTTTGTAAATATGAGTAAAGAAATTTCTGAGTTGAGAAAATAAACAATTCAGCACTGTTTTAAGGTAGGAGACAAAAGGAATCTCATTAAAAAAATTCCAATCTTCTACCTGTTTCAGTCTTCAGTACTGTGTATTGTAGGCAATGCAAATAAAAAGGTTGTAAATAGAGTTGCTGTAATCATATGTCTTTTTACTTGCAAATAATAATAAAAATAACATCCATGCCTTTTCTTTTGTAAGAACTTCTTTTTCAGGCCAGTCTCCATATATTTCCAAATATTTACGAGGACATTTTTTTTTTAATTTAAATTTCTCAGAACCATATTTCTGCTTTGGTTTAAGGACTGTGCATTGTAACATGTACCTTACATCCTTTCTTATCAGCTTTAATCTAAAATTATCCCGAACCCAAAATTATTGGGTTCTGTCTAAGAACACTCTTCGTGCAAGATGGTCATTTTAAATCAAGGCGGTTTATTCGACAGCTAGAGGACCATAAACCACCTGTGATAAAACTACTGGAAGTAAATCCAGGGGTGGTGGTCACAGGAGTCATAAAAACAGATAAAAAAGCAAAGTGCAAAAAACTGTATGTTCAGCGCAGAAAGAAATATTTACAAAAGGTGAAAAAACAGAAGTAGTCAACTTTTAACATTTTAAACTGTTAGTAGGCTGCTAGCTGAATTAAGCCAACATCAGGCTGTGCTTCAATTGTAAACAAGGTAACACTCAGGTTACCCTAGACAAAGGCTCAACAAAAACTGCCTTCCTACACCATGGATGACAGGTTAAATACTCTTAACTCCACCCCTGCGCCTGTTGATGGACAGGAAGCCTCCATTTAACCTAGGGGTGAGACAGGCTCTGTATCCTTTAAACAACATGGTGGAATAAACAGATAAGCACAAGACTGTGCTGTGGACAAGATCCACAACAGGTAGACAGGTACAAAACAATCAATAATACATTATTTCACTTACAATCCTTTGCACCTAGTTTATGTTAGACCTACAGTATCATGTGAGAAGGGTGTGCATCAGTCCTTCATCTAATACCCCTTTCTGTTGATATTTTTCATAGTTATTTCAGGTTTTATAACGGTAAGGATTTAATGTGTAAAGGGTATTCATCATAATAATAGAGTTGAATAAACATCTTGATTTAGTAAATGGAAAATCTCAGTAATCAATTATTTGTTGTACCAGCAGCCATATCACCCTGCAACTCACAACAGCCCACTGAAGCTAAGCAGGTGTGAGCCTGGTCAGTACCTGGATGGGAGTCCTTCCTGGGAAAACCTAAGGTTGCTGCTGGAAGAGGTGTTAGTGAGGCCAGCAGGGGGCGCTCACCCTGCGGTCCATGTGGGTCCTAATGCCCCAGTTTAGTGATGGGGACACTATACTGTAAACAGGTGCCGTCCTTTGGATGATACATAAAACCAAGGTCCTGACTCTCTGTGGTCATTAAAAATCCCAGGGCATTTCTCGTAAAGAGTAGGGGTGTAACCCCGGCGTCCTGGTCAAATTTCCCATTGGCCCTTACCAATCATGGCCTCCTAATAATCCCCATCTATGAATTGGTTTCATTACTCTGCTCTTCTCCCCACTGATAGCTGATGTGTGGTGAGCGTTCTGGCACACTATGGCTGCCGTCGCATCATCCAGGTGGATGCTGCACATTGGTGGTGGTGGAGGGGAGTCCCCATTACCTGTAAAAGCACTTTGAGTGGAGTGTCCAGAAAAGCACTATATAAATGTAAGCAATTATTATTAATTACTGTAACTTAAGAAAATAACAAAAGTTACAGACGAGAGAGAGAGGTATTAACTGATATAACTGATGTGGATGCTGCACATTGGTGGTCCCCATCAGTCAGTCCCATCAGTCCCCATCATTAAACACATCTCGTTTGTCTGGTAGTTTAGTAGCAAAGTGAATCTAAAATTTCATCCAAGTACTTTCTTTTTAACTCGGAAGCAAGTTCCAGACACACAAAACTCCGTGCAAAGAAGCATTTCTGGTTATCCAAAATAAATTCCCATTCCCATAGCGACCTCCTAGAACTGTTTTTCTGACACTTTAATGAAATCTTCTCTCAATCTCTGTTGTTCTAATGTGTAGTGTAAAGTGCATGGTGTATTCTTAAGAGTAAAGTGACAATCTTTTTTGTGTTAAGATGACCAAAACCGAAGACATGAAGAAATAAGCATAAATTTTACATGAATATATTGTCCTTTTGCATATGAGATTTTAAAACATAGATGCAACACATATCTAAGGAAGAGAACTAAGCTCTCAAATTAGGTATTTTTTAAGATTTGGGTCTCTAACAGTTTTGTAAACACCACAAGAGAAAATCATCCCTCATCCTGTGGTTCTCAGTAGCCAGCTGCTTCACAGGGTAGAGTGTATAGTTTGTGTGTAAGGTGAGCCAGATATGAAGCGGTTGTAGGTAAGAATAATCCCTTGAAGGTTATTTGGGTAGGAGACACCCAAGGAATTTCTTTTTGATATCTCTCTGTGTGCTTAACTAGAATGTAAACCTGTCTGATTTAATTTATCTCACCATGACCACAGGGCCCCTGATAAGGTAGGGTTCTGAGAGGACAACAGGGATTATATTTCTCAGAGCTCAATAACTATTACTACTAGAATTATCAGAAGATTCAGTAAAACGAAAGTGAATTTAGGAATGGGTGTCGGGAAAAAGTCAAATAAATGACATATGCTCTGCAAAGTCAAAAGATAATCAGTAGTAAGGCTAAGTTAAAATAATATATTAATACCCCCTTATAAAACCAGTAAAATAGGTATAATGGTTTTGGAATTATGTATCTTGCATTCATATGATATCCAAGGTCTACTCCTTGTTAACACCAGGAGCAGTGTGAGGCAAATATTCAGTCTTATCCAGCTTGTAGGATCCATGTTCTTGCTTCATTGTCTGTCATTTATAATGGTATGAAAGAGGAAGGCTCACAAGAGCCATCTTGGTCATGAAATAAGCTTCCATTCGGCAGCCTAACAAGCACTTCACCAGTTTCCCCTTTGCAGAATTAATGGGCAGGCAAATGCACAGCAGAGCTATCAGCCCTGCCACTTAGACACAGTAGTGCTGGTGTCAGAAACAACACTGCACAAATTGCATCTTTATTAGCCTCCTATTCATAGTGTTTACAGCTGAATGCAAAGAGCACTGTGCCTCCCAGAAAAAAGGTTACTAAAAGCCTTGCCACCTTAATAAACAAAACCCTTTACAGTTATTAATTGAAGTAGCAGAAGGGGAAAAAGTCTAGTGTCATCATTACAGTACCTTTAAAAGGCATGAATAATGCTGCTCTATTGCAGCAGGATATTCAAATCTGGGACACAACCTGAAAATGTTTCATTTCAGTCACAATATTTATACATTGTAATATGGATCTGTTATCTTTCTCAACCCCTGCGTGATGTTACGTACATTTAAAATAGAGTGAAACATTTTCCCCATTCATCAGAGCTATCTATTTTTACATACAATGCAAAACAACAGACTCCATTAAAAAAAAAAACTAATTTTTGTTTTTCTCAACTGTAATTCTCATAACTCACAGCATGTAAACCTCAGATTCAATGTAATAGATGTTGCCTTTTGGGGAAGAGGAGAAGGGACTGACTACCTGGCTGTGTTTGAACCCTTCTCCTTTTGGCTCATCTCTGTTCGTCTAGCAGAAAGCATACCCGTGTGCAGTGTAAATCAGCTGCCCTGGTCCTAACCCAGCCACCACACTTGTTTAAAAAAAAGTACAGCAGCAACAACATAAAACCATAGGAAGAGGCTTGAGAGCTGACCTTGCTTCTTCAGCAAATGCCCCTCATCTCTGTCAATAGAGATCCCTGTTAATCAGGCCCCATTTACTTAAGTACAGTACCTGGAGTATGATTTTACCATCACTGACTGTACAGTCTCGACCTCTGTCCTACATTACCACTATACCTTTGCTCAAAACATTGTCTCAATAGCATAACCATAGAATCCCACTCAATTAGCTGAAATTGCTTTCAGAGTGGATTAGACTCTTTTTTATTAAAAAAAGTGAAGCAGCATGCTTTCTTTACAATGGACTGCAGAGCCCTGATACAGGTAACTATACAGCAAGCTTCTCCTTCGCACACAATGGCCCCCGCAAAGCACTGTGGGTGACCCCCCAAATTAGACTGGTTAATTGGATTAATTCAGCATCTGCTGCATTAGCTAAATTACATCCCACTTGGATGGTGGAAACTTAATTTGTAGCAATCCGCGAATAAGGCTTTTACAGATTTGTTCTTTTGTAACCCAAGGTTTAGCTGGATACAGTGTATACTCAAGCACTTGTTCCTCATGAACAATCTAATCCATCTTTAAAAGTAAGGAGGATGTGTACATACATAAGATTAACCCTCCCTACATGTCATTGCCCCTACAGCAGTATGACTGCTACCTTAGCAGTCAGAAATCACAGGTGCCCACTTGCAGATTAAATTGCTGGGGGAACTTTTATTGTACAGTTCACCCTTTTCAGAAATTTTCAGAGCATACAGTATGAAATAACTTTGCAAAATTCCAGCTAATAAATCAGTTTACACTTTAACAGGGAGGATGGAAAATTATTGGAACTACTTTTGCTCTGAAGCTAAGCATTAACCTTATTAAAAACTGTAAAGATGATAAAAAAACTCATTTGAAAACAGCTGCTGTGAGCACCATTCATTTTCTGTATACATTACATAGCACACATAGTCCACATGTATGTATTTGTGTGCATTTGCAGATCTGTGATCTGGTGGCTTTGCCAAGTATTTGACAGTCACTCCACAATGATAGATGGATTCTAAAAAAAAAAATTTAAGACAGATCGCTGGAAATGAGTCAACAATTTTTCAGCACTGAATGATTCATGTCGGCTGGTGACTTAATCTCACCTGCTTCAACTTCACAAATTCCACAAGCATTTCTGTATGCTCTATCTTTACTTACACAATGCAGTACAAAATACATGTACAGTATAAGAGAATCTAAATCAAGTATCCTATATAACACAAGGTTTAATTGATCAACTGTATTGCTCAACTGTATATTTTGTTTTTCTTTCCCCTTTCTTGTCCCTGTAAACAAAAGACATTACATATGTCCAAGATTGATCATTTCTGTTGACATATTCCATTTACAGTATTTGCACCTAGGAAACCTTTAGAATACAAGATGCTGGGTGTCACTCCCTGTTTTTACTCTATACTTAAATTATATACAGGGATGTGCTTCAGCAGAGGGATATTATCGTGTCATCTCTGCAGTTTCCCATGTCTTGTAAGACATGTTTCATTTGACGGTCAGGGACAGATTTATTTGGTGTATTTGCAACTCACTCAATATTGTTATTTAGAATGCAAATGGAACTTAAAACAAAAGTTCGGGAGGAGGTCAAAACCTAATCTCGCCCACGTCCGCCAACCTAAGTATAAACATCATGCTTCTTGCTTACTCACTCATGCATTTTGTTTTCACATCCCTCCCTCCACCATCACACTTGCAGCAGCTCTCTGGCTCATCCTTCATTAAAGGGGGTGGGGAGGTCTGACAGCCCCATCCTTATGGCCAGCTTGTTGTTCTCCTCAATCAAGCGAATCTCTTCTTCAATAAAGTTCACTGGTCAAATCACACCTCCTCTTTATTAGGGCACCTCTAAAGTCCAGTATGCTTTATTTTGGTGTTAGGGCTCAAATAAAATTTTCAGGATATTGTTGACGTTCTGTGCCAAGCTAGTGTATGAGGGTAAGTCAACACGTGAAATGAATTTGTGAATTATCTGCCATGGATACCCTCATATTTACATACTGGTCTCTGAGCCTTTCCTGCACTGACATTTACACCTTGTTTTCATCACCGATGTTTCAACCTCAGAAAGAGAGCCAAAAGATGAAAATCCAGGAGTGTGAGATGCAAGCTGTAATTCTGATCATTCTTCTAGGTGAACCTCTGCACAGCAAGTTGTACCTGCAGCATTCAGGAGCTTGATTCTGAGCTGGTACCCTACACACTTGAAAAACCCGCAAACACTTTACAGGTGCACCATGCACCTTGTACATATTACTTGTCCTAATTTATAGCTAGACAATGTTTGCAGGTTATTAACTCTAGCAATGTGAAATTGGAGCTACAGCATGCTATTAGGGATTGATAAAGTAGATGAAAAAGAGAGAAAAGAGATAGTCGATTGTCTCGCATTTAAATTTAATCTGCAGGTTTCTGTCACATCCAATGGGAAATGCTGTAAAGACAGAAGTGATAAGGAATGAGGCTAAACCTGATAGTAAATGACAGTGAAACATCCATATGGCGCTGGACAATTATCATGGGAAGGTATCCCTTGGGCAGTAAGAAATTAGTTTTTTTTTGCAGCTGATTGTACTGATGTGATTTTTTTTTGCTAGGGAAAAAAGTGCCATTGCTTTAAGCAAAAAAGAACCATTTAACACCTTTAAAATTCAATAAACAAATTTCCTTTGGCCCTGAGTGGTCTCTCAAAACACTGGTGAGCACTTCAAGCACTGTAAGCCTGTCAGAATAAAAATTCACACAAAGAAATCTCTTAAAATAGACCCAGGTGAACAGCTGTCCACTGCTGTGTTAAAGCAAAGGATCGGGCACAGGGACTTCAGTTCGCAAGCAGTGTTCAATATGTTCTAACCCTGGCAACAAAGCAGAGCAGATGGAACAGAATTGGTTTTATTGTCAGTCAGCCCTCACCATAGATTAATGCACTAGGTCCACTATGTCTGTAGTCACTGGGCTGCCTGCTGAGTTTTGTTGTTCCCTGAAATCCCAAATAACAATTTTATCAAGTTGAGTTAACAAAACACTTTTGGTTTCTGAAGTTGAGCTCTACAAAAAAGTAGAAGAAAATGCTGCAATGGGTGGTCTTGACACAGAATAATTTTGAAATAAACATATGAACTACAAAACAAGCTAACAGCCAAACATATGAACACCCTAATTGGACAGATTTACAAAATGTTCGTGTTTAAAGTATTTGAGCCGCTGTTTGTATTAAGTTAAGGTGTGTTAAGTGCTCAACCAGATATGAAAATGAGAATCAAATAGCTAGTCTCATACTAGGTTTTGCAAGAATGCTTTGAGAAATTAGGATGTTTCTTCATTTCCCATTTGGCACCCTTAATAATGAATGTATTATGTTTATTTTAATTTAGGCATTAAAGCCACTACAAACAGCTGAATTTCCGTAATCATTGTCAAAAACTAGCCAGGACAATACAAATCTGGAAGAAATTCTTTTATACAATTCCTAAGCATTTCTCACAGGTTCTGTCTTTTAGTGCAGTTGTAATGAAGTCATAAAATTTAACATTTTCTGGAGGCACTGAGCCCATCTTAAATTATTCCTCAGGAGACTCTATGTACTCAGGTTCTTAACCTTCAGAGGCATCTATAAATGGCAATAAAGAGACAATTCTTCTTTTTCTCAAACCCTTAACATTCATCAGCCTTGGCAAAAAAAAAATACACCCACTGCTGACTGACTGTCTACAATATGACAGTCCAGTGCAGAATTTTTAACCCATGTATTTGTCATACTTTGCATCTTGGCATTGAAACAGAAACGTTTCTATCTAAAAATCAAGTAGAAGTGATTTTACGAGAATGCAGTTATAGAAACCTTAGGGGAGACTTGCATAAATTAGCTATCCCAATCTACAAAAAAACTTCTATGAAAATCAATTAATTCTACAATACTTTGATACCAAACAATTACCTCTTTCAAGTTTAGAGTCGTCAGGTGCTTAAATGTATGTCAATACCTTTTTCTTTATGTTGTTTTATTGCTGAATGAAACTTACAAAAATGCCACTATACGTTTCTCTTGGAAGAACTGAATAACAAGGTATACAATGGCTCCCAGACTCAAACCATTAGGTGGAACACTGAGATGTTGCGAGAGATACAATGTTTGATGTTAAAGCATCTGTTTCCATTGGTCACATAAACATATCACTCAAAATTATCTGTCTCTCACGTTATATTGAAAGAATCACTCTGACAGAAACTGAATGTTACAAATAAGGAGAGTCAGATTTGTAATTCAACATATTTGGCAAATTTAACATATTTCACTGATATCTGGCTGACTAAATTTTTTGTTCACTTCCTCTCTTGACAGGTGAAAAATATCACATCAGAAAAGGTACTGTAAGTGAATTGAACTCAGTAACTGGGTTATAAAACCCAACTGGCATTTGAAGAATTGGTTATTTAATTAAGAGACAGCATTATATATTGTACCATGCACAATAAATTAATCAGAGAAGAGTTTACCTGCAGCCACTAAATACATTAGAAATTAAGTTAATTGGAATTTCTAGTTAAATTCGTTGCACCAGATCAGCCCGCCTAACAAAGTCAATGGTATAAAATATTAACTCTTTATGCATTTTACCAAGGCATAAAAACATATTTTGGAATTCAGCTTTATGATTAAATTTTGTCCAGTACCATGTAAATTCTCTTCAGGGAGCACCAAAGTGTAAAATACGGCACAATTCATTTCAGTTCTTATCAACAAGCGCAGGCAGACGTCTTGCATCTTCATTTCGAAAGGCTGTTAATATTTGTTGGAAAACTAAACAGTGCTCTCTATTGGGCAGTAGAGAAACTGCAACGTACAGCTGCTCTTTTCAAATTTCCATTCTTTCCGGGTAACGAGGACTGGACCATACAATGTAGTGTATTTATTGTCAATATCACCAAAACATTTTCTCCTCACCCAGTATTCGAAAAATGTAAATGAAACTGTAACATAAGATGTTGCAGATTTCTCTACCGCCAACAATACGGGTTTTTTTCCCGTTTGTTAAAACAGTTTCCAAAAACAAGGTCCTAAATAAATCCTTGCAAATTTAACCATAGCATTTATTCCCAAGGAGTGAATGTAACAAAGATACATATATTCTGACTAGGCGGTCTCTAATGTTCACGGTAACAATAAGTGGCTAAGAATGATTCTACCTCTATACTGTGCAGCATAGCACAATTCTACGCTGTAATATATATATAAAAGAGTAAATTTTACAGTTTATCTTTTCTGTGATGTGATCACTAACATTTTACAAAATGAACAGCATTAGATTGCAAACATATTTTAAAATAATATAAAATTGGAAGAATAAGTAATAAATATGTGTCAATTGATCCATTATTGCTTTGACTACAATAAAGGTCAAAGGGACATTTGCATGTATAACTACCACATCTATGTCATCATCAGGTTGTATAGAAAGTGGAAACAAATAGCTATACAATTCACTAGTAAGAACTTCAAAGCTAATTTGAGGAGCTGATTCATATTTTAAGGTGAAACTAATTTCTTGAGTTTATTTGCCAAAGAGTGCAACAGTTAAATAAGTTATCTGTCACTGAACATTTTATTATTTAAGATTCAGATCTGTCAGTTCAATTGTTTTATGCAAAATATATATTTTGCATCCAACACCAAACTCCATGCAGAATATTTCACTCACAGGATGAAGTAACAGTTCATTTAACAACATTTAAAACCACCCTTTCCTCCAAATCATATTACATTCTTAGCATGAGTTCTTAAAGCGCTGAGATTTATCTAGATTTGTCTTGTTAACTGATATTTTTTTTAAAGTAGTCATTTGAATATGATAAAATTAATGTCATCAAAGAGCTGTGATCACATTGCCATAATCCCTGATTAACAAGAAAAAAGCTATATTCTTTCTAAAAGCATGGCAATTACATCTTTTTTTAGCAACATTTTTATCACTTCAAAAGAGTATAATACATCAAGTTTCTGCCTTCATTGGCTATTCAAACCATGATTTAGGGGATTTTTCTGATGAACACTGTGATTAAACTTCACTTCATACATCACAGAGGTACTGAATATGCTATTCAGTCTTCCCTGAATACAAGCCACATATAGCTTTATTTCTCACAGTAGTGGATCATCTTCAACCTGAAATTTAAGAAGATAATGCCAAGTGTAACCTCTGAGACACGGCTTAATGATAGGTTGTGTATTACCTCTATGACTCGAATTATCTACTTCTAGTAATGCATAATCATTGAAAGCTTGACAATGTCAAATTCCACCAAAGATTTAATTTATCTAAAACTCAGTTCACATGTAATTAGCTCAATTCATTATGCGGTGCAACTGTGCAAAGTAAACTATATGTTACTGCATGTTCAGCTTTGCAGTGAAGACTTGAGCAAAGAAAAATTAATTACACATTTTTTATACAATATTGAGGACGAGTCTTCAGAAAGGCCTAAAAATCTGTAGAGTAATGCTGCCTTTGCATTGTCATTCATTATATTGTCTTTTCATATTTCATTGATATGATTTTTGCTACCTTGCTGGCTATACATCACTGATATGTTACAGAAGCCTAAGCTAAACCGCCCAAAGCTAAACCCAAGACTACCGTCTTTAATGTGTGAATTATTTGCCTTACAGCCACTATATATTGAACAAAGGTCAAATTATTGAGTTGATGATTCAATTTATTCCAGGGGTGTCAAACTCTATTCCTTGAGTGTCTTCTTATTTTTATTCCAACCTGAGAGGTCAATTAAACAGTTAATCTAATGTTTTTCCTAATCAGACAAACAGGGTTTTTCTTAATTTCGTTTACAGTTAAAAACTGAAATATTTCACTTTATTAGAAGTACAGTTACCTATAAAACACTTAGCTAGGTTAATTAATTTATTAGGCCAATTAAATATAACAGATTTATAACAGAGGTTGTGTGAAATAAAAACCAAGAAACTAGGAACTGAGTATGATATGCCTACATTATTCACTTAATATAATAATTGAAGCAGTTTGTAGCCCCCTGAAGAAATTTGGTGATCTGGTGATGATCTGTTGGCTGTAAATATTTGTTTTCAGAACAGCAAGTTAACCTAAAAAAGATTAGCACCAATGATGATGTAGAATTCTTGAAAAAGCATAAGTGAATTTAACCAGGTAACACCTGCATCTACAAGTTCAAGAAAATATATTCCAGAAAATATTATACTGCGATTGCATTACTTCCAACCAAAGAATATGGAATATACAGGTCAAACAAAAGGACAAAGGTAAATACTGTAAGTAATCACAATGATGTGACAAAATTGTAATTGGTGATGTAAACACTTCTTAAATAAAGTGCTAGTTTTAACATGAAATTAGAGCTAGTGACAAACTAAAGGAACGATTTTAAAATTCTGTCTACCCTTTAATCATTTACTATTTTAAATACTGGATATATAATGTTATCTATTGTTAATGAAATCTTAAAAACCAAACTGCTGTTCCAAGGTGCTCCACTGATCAACTCAAGTCACTGATGTACAGAATGTATTTTGATAAGACTGCCTTTTCTGTATAATGAGTTTAAGGGTCGCTGTAGCCTCTGAGTGATTTTTAATGGATGTTGCAGAAATGGATTCCTTATGAAGAACATAGTTAGTGAGAAACCTGAATAGCCTTGTATATTACCTCAGCTTCAACCTCTTTATCTGTGTGTAATGAATCAAGGAGTTCCCAAGGGGTAAGATAACTAAAGTCTAATATTAAAGAACTGCCATCTGGTTTTCTATCATAAAAGTGTTGGAAAATATGCTTCGGCACACTGCTCAAGTTGTATGCTAAATACTGTTATGGAGAAAAATTAATATTATTATATAAACTATTTCTAAATCTGTAGACTACGATGGATCATGCTTTTTTAAACAAATAAAATACTGGATAATTTAATTAAATTGTTTTCTAAAATAATGGTATAGCAGACCATCTTCAGGCTCTGAATTCTTTTCATATTTAATGGATCACAGCAGTGTATAGTAACAACTAAGGATGCTCAGATCAGTTGAAAAGGTTTATGTAAAAATAATGGTTGAATCCACCCTGAAATAATGTTTTTCGTATTAGATTCGTATGTAAGGTAAAATTAAGGTTAGACTCCTCTTCCAATAGTTAGCTGTTTTCATACTAAAGACCTGTACAAATATGTCTGAGTGGAACCTACATTACTCAATGTGGAAAACTAATTGGTAGTTCCTCTAATGGAGCAAGTTTTAACTTTATATCTAATTTTAAGAGAACATCTCATAAAGCTATACCTCAACAATCACCAACTCTGATCTCAGAAATGTATGTTCCAGCCATCAATTTGAAAAGGTTTTCGATTTATATTTATGATATACAATTTTCTATAGATAACTACTGTGAAGACAATTCAAACATCTATTTGATCTTGAGCACTTTTAAAGAACTATAGTTAATTAACAATAACCCATATCAGCCGTTTTCAGTCTCTATTCACACCTAGTCAACATCTTAAAACTCAATAATTGCTGGCTTTTATGTGACCATATCAAATTACTGCTCATTTTGTTTTAACTGTTAGCCAATTCCCCATTTGAGCCTCCATTATTTCCTAAGAGACAGGCATTCAAAGACTACAGTTGAATGGCTCCTTGGGACTCTCTCTATTGCCAAGATTCAGAAAAATTGTGCTTTATTTCCCTAGAGACCTTAAGCAAATTTCAAAATATATTAAACCAATAGGAACCGAATATTGTCTACTGACCTTAAGTACACTACCATAAATCCCCCGCAGTTTGTTTCTATTCAATTAAGTGCATCAACTACAGGACCTGAAAACATTCAGATTAATTCCCTTTTTGAGTCTTTTTGAGTTTTTTTATGGAATTGTATCACAGTAAAATTGCCAACTTAAATAAACCTTCAAAACCCACCTAATAAGCAAGTATGTCTATAGAGTAACTGTGTGAATCTCTGTGCAACTTAATCCAAAAAAATTATGAACAGCATTTGGCTGAGACATCCACACCTTAGGTGTTAAATGAAGACTATAAACCACTTACAGTATGTACAGAATGTATGCTAAACATTTCAAATGCATTTGATGCTATGGTGGCATCTGAAAACTATACGAAATTGTGTTTAGTGGTCTTCCAAACAATTTGGCAGTATGAATATAGGAAATAGCTACTCCAAGTTGTAAATTGTCTTCTAATCATACTTTCATTTAAATAGATCTGATAACTTAATTACTATTAAGTTATTCAGTACTATGAAAAAGTCTTTAATCAGGTATACTTATAACTTACTAGTAGACAGAGAAGCTTAAATATTCAAAAGCTTTTATTGCTGCCAAAAGTTCAAGTAAAATAAAAGTCTGTAACTGATACAAATAAAGCATACCCACATTTATAACATTAACATTTATTGCTTTATATGAATACTGTATTGAAAGCCCAAGCATTCAGTTTACACAGAAATCATACAATTATATACTGTTTCACAAAGGCAGTGAACACTTATTACAATCTACAAAATCTACTTTACAGAAATTTAAAAATTCTAAATATCAAAAAAGTACAGTTGCAGAAACAGGTACAAATTTGGCAGCCAGTCATTGTAATGGAGATCTGTATGCGAAATGACTTGGTATTCAATGTGGCTGTATGTTGAAAATATTTGGACTATAAGCAGTTCTTGTGCTTTGAGCTGGTTTTCAGATATTCAACAACCACTGGCTGTCAAAGTAGTATGTTCAAAAAATAGTTCATTCCGTTGAAAAGTTTTATATAAATTATGGTGGTTCAATGCACCCTAAAATTATATTTCTTGTATTAGACTCTTATACAAGGTAAAGTTAGATTGCTCTTCCAATAGTTAGCAGTGTCTTTGCAATAACGACCTTAACAAAAACAAAACTCTGAAAGGAACCTACAGTGGACATACTCACAATGTGGAAAACTAGTTTGTAGACCCTCTAATGGATGCAAATGTCAGCTAGGAAAAAAGCATTCACTCTACAACCAAAGCTTCAGTCGAACACCTTTTAAAATCAGCCAAGCTTCAAACTTGTAAGGACAAAACTGCTCTCCTCATGTTATTTGAAACTTACTGATATGGGCACCTCCAATTATAATACAAAACAGTGTCCAGATTGACAAGTGTTCCTGGAATGTTTTTTTTTCTCCCCATCCTGGCCTTTCACAGGTTAAAATGTCCAGGGGACTGTATCGGCCAGACCTTCGTGAGACTGAGATATACCTGGAACCTTGGCTTGTTTGTCATACAAAAGAACTCCTTAACTAGCACACAGAAAAAAATACATCGGAACATGATGTGAAATGCACCACTCAAACTCTTTTTAAGTATTTCACAAATGAGAAATGAATCTGAAATCCAAGGGGAAACCTACATTTGGTAAATGTTGAAACAATGACCCAAGTTTGAAAAACCTGCAAAACTGAGAAAAAAATAAACAGACAAGACCGTATGACTAAATGTAATGAGCTCAAAAAAGTCAAAATTATAACCTTCCAGTTTAAAAACTTTTAATTCCAAATAAAAATCTATACACAAACCACTGATTTGACCAAACTAAAAAGTCAGCGGTCAGTCTGGCCTGAAGGAGCTGGCATTCACAGTTCTAAAGATGAGCAACTCTTTCAGGGTTTACTCCTTTTGAGACGTGTTGGAGAACCAGTTTTTTCCTGGGAAACTAAAGGTCCGTTTTATTACATAATTTTTTTTACAGTGTAAAATCAGAGCCTCGTGGAAAATACTGCACCATAAACATTCCTGCAGTTAGTCTTGTTCCATAGGTTCTTCTGCAGTTTCTGTAGCTTCAGTACTATTCTCCATTGCATTCTCCGATGGAGTTTCAGGAGATTTGCTGGAAGAAGCCGTCTCTGGCTCACCACTTTCACTGCTTTCTTCACTGTTGCTGCTACTGCTGCTGCTGCTGCTACTGCTACTGACAGGGTCAATATTCTCACTAGGTTCCCTATCTTCACGGCTCAAATCCTTATCTAGTGGAGACGGCTGGTCTGACTGGTCCATTTGATTATTTTCCTCCGAGGTATCCTCTGTGGCAGATAACGTCTCCTTTTCAGCATTCTCTACAGTGCTTTCCCCTGCTGGGGTTTCAGTCTGTGTACTTGAAGGCTCTAAAAATGTAGAAAACAAGACTCATTTGAAAATGTAATGCTCACCTGAGGTAAATTAGTAAACTGGCAAGCTATTATATAGCACTTATCATGAAGGAAGGCTGTACCAACAGTTGTGGTTTGGGTCACACCTACTGCCAAAAGCAATCTAGCTCAGGCTTTTCTATGCCATAAACTTTATTTTTGTTCTTATTTTCACTCAGTTTCTACAGTGTACCTTTATTAAGTGTTTCCACATTTCAGTATTTAGGCTATCCTTAATTATACTTTAACAGCAAGATACATTTGTATCTGCAAACTTCACATTACATCACATAACATTTTCATTAACGTTCTCATCATGGTAGCAATTTAGACAGTTTGTATTTCACCTTTAAGTTGCTTCACTAGCAAATTTACTTCACAATTGTCCTGAGTTTCAAGTACATTTCCAAAAGCAGAAGTTGAGAACTGTACATGTACATACAAACACGTGATTTGCTGCAGATGTAAGAAAATGAACAAACTTACTAAACGTCTTCACAAGAATTTATAAAATGAGAAATATTGAAACTTTTCAAATATAATGCTTAAAACTAAGTGCTTTTATCTTTATTTGCCTTGTTTTGAAGAGTTTTCTCAGCACAATGAAAACAATTGCAAGAACTTAATACCAGGCGAGCATGCAATATTTCTAAATCCTGAAAAACAAGTAAAGCCTGACAATGGAAGAGAACAGTGTTTCCACAGCAACACGCATTTAAGGAACGTATAGTACTTATAGGACAAACAACAACATAAATCGCATATTGATTTACTGGAGGTTTGTTAGGCACTTAAAGTTACTTCCAGCAGCACATATAATTTAAATCAGAATCAAAAATGGGAGCAAAGCTATTTCGGCTGTTGAAAAATATTTTTCAATGAACAGCAATAGGCGCCAAATTTACTTTGAATTTTCTTAACGCAACAGTACCTTGTTCTTCAGAAGACTGAAGCTCAGCATCCCTGCTGCTTTCCTTCTCTCCTTCCTGCGCTTCTGAAGACGACTCGGCCTCCTCTGGCATTTCCGCAGTGCTCTCAGCAGCAGCTGGCCGCAGCGCCTCTTCCTCCTGGTCAAACTTGAGTCTCTTCACTTCGTGACCCTCTGCCTCCATCGGGTCCTCCTCCTCCTCAAGATACTTGTTCTTCACAGGACTACCCAGAGTGTTTTCTCCCTCTGATGATGGTGACTCGCTTAAAAGAAAAGAAAGATCATATCCAAGTACTGTTAGAGCACTTCTTTTACAATACCACATATTTACAAAGGCCAAGGTTTCCCGCAGCTTTATACAGGCTAGTTGGGCCACTTGGCAGCTAATTGGCACTGCCCTGGCTAACAAATGATTGAGCGCCAAACAGAATGTAGACAAGAATCCATACTGGAATACTGTTTTAATACTAATACCCCAAAGATCAATTGTCAGCCTGCAGCCACTTTTATTATGCAATGGTACATAATAACATAGCTCTCAAGTCTCATACCAAATATCAACCTCCTGCTTTTGTCTGAAAATCTCAGGCACTTGCATCAAGTCTAGACTGATGAAACTGTTGTGGAGACTTGCAATTCTGTTCATGTGTTTTTGGTACATAAAACGAATAAAAGAGAGCATTGATACATATAGTATGCTATCAATTTTTTTTGCATGAGGGTTTGGGACCCTTGAGAGAGAGATTAATAAGGCAGAAAAAGATGGTTTCTTCGGAGCAGAATCATCGGGTTACAGCCAGATACTTTGTACCTTCATTACTTGCCACTTAATTTTGAAAGTGCAGAAAAGACTCATTGCCTCAACAAGTGTTAAATAAACAGTACCTCAATAGCAAAAAGAACAATGATGGCTTGACGCATACAGACAATAACAATTAGCAATGCATTTCAAGCACAATGCTCTTCCTCAGGCAGCATCAAGGGTAGCCTACATCTTTGACGAATCAAATTAACTGTTGAGGACAAATGTTTTGCTCAGGATTAGTTGCAATAAGAAGACAGATTACTGTACTAGTATGTAAACTAAGATAGCTAGGGGGTGGGGTGGGGGCACCAATAACAAATCAATCTTCTATTCAGAGAGCAAGAAGCCACAATGAAGATTTCTCCATGATACCCTGTCAAGACAAGTCAACCCATGCCTATCCCAGCTGTAAAGGCGCTGAATTATACTGGAGATGCCTGTAGTTTCTTTGAAGCTATTCTGAGAGTCTGGCATGCAAAATATTGCCACATCACAGAAGCACCATACATCTCATTGGTTTCTACTGCTCAGATATTTAAACATAGAAATGCCATTGAAAGAAATCTAAACAAATACCTGTGAGGCTTGCCATCTGCCTGCTCTGCTGTAGGCTCTTTGTTTTCCGTACTGTCAGGTAAACCATTTGTTGCTAAAGAACTTGATAAAGAGAGCTTTGGTCTGTTCATCGGCCTTGGTGTTCCAGGTCCATTTACATTCCTTAAACCAAAAAGGAAAATGTAAAACTACTAGTGTATGCAGTCCAAACTTTCACACAACTAATTTATATTCATACACTTAAAACTAGCTTACATGAATGTACTACTATAGTATACTGAAAACTTTTTTCACCATCCTACAACAATTAGATTGTTAGCTAATCAAACTACCATATTCTAAAAAAAAAACTATAGTTCTACTCTATAAGCCACACTAATTAAAAACTTGTTTTATAAACAAAATATACTTACAAACAGCTTGATATCCATTTACAAAATATTGTAGAGCTACAGTATATCCTATTACAATCTTACCTGTCTGAATAACCAGATGAATTACCAGGAAACATGACACCATTCATCCTGCTCAAGCTACTGGATCCATTTTTCCTATAGCAAAGAAAAGTTATTAATTGAATTTATCCTCAATGTACAGATGAGTACATTTTTTATTAACTTGGAATAATGAATTCCCCCAAACACCTCAATTAACAGTTTAATGGGAGTTAAAGTCGACATAAAACTCTGTTACAAAAAAAACTGAATTTCAAAATCCACTGCAAAGGTTTCTTTACATATTGTCTGGTTTACTTACTCTGAAGTTGGATATACACAGCTGACAACCATGACATTCTAAAAGTAAAGAACAGAACAAAACACTTGTAAATATTTAATTTTCTAAACAACTAATCCAAGCAATATTCGTGTCCCAGATATAGATATATTTTTTATTTAGAATTGCTAAATTATTTTTGCTAGAAACTCACCCAATCTGAAATTGTCAGTGGTACATCTATCATGGCCCTGAACCCTGCCACCACACTCAGAGGAGAAGGAGGAAGTGCAACATTTAACATTGGCCAGCTTCAAGCTTTTATCTTTTAACACAGCACAGCTTCATGAAGGAGGTTCAGAGCTGACAGGAGGAGAGGTGTGTTCCTCACTTACAACTACCCAGGAGGTAGCACAGGTCCGAGAGAGCAGAGATCCTGGCAGACTAATCCTTATTCTTCCCTTGGCAGAGCTCAGCCAATCATGCACTTCTGTTTAGAGAAACCCAGTCAGCTGGTGACTGAGATAAAACCAGGCTCAACCCAAAAGCCCTAAACTTCAGACCTCAACTTGCACTCGGAGAAACGCTTTTACTAGTTGACCTGTTCAGGAGCCTACAGCTATGTGTAGTTTAAGATATAGGAACTAATATTTTTTCTGAATAAGATCCTTAAACTGCAGGTAAAGTTCCCTGTTTGCTCGTTTTTAAATCACAGTATCCCCCCCTTGAAAATGGTCCTAAAATCACTGTTTTATACACCAAATGGTTTGTGATATAAATTATAAATACCAGTAATACTCAATGAAACTTTTAAAATCAGTCTCAAACGGTATGAGGTAGACATTTTTTGGACACGGTGAATATATAGGACTTGAAATAATGTACAAAGTCTGTAAATATAAACTGATACTGCATGAAACAAATTTAGTTTTCTCTTGAAAAAAAGATTTGCTGGTAGCCCTAAGCCACAGCTAGGAAAGTTGCATCTTTTGTATTATTCCATGTTGACATTTTTTGTTGCGTGCAAACACAATGGATCCAAAGCAAAAAAGACTGTTAGAAAAAAGGTTTAACTAGAAGTAGTGACAGAGGCCAAAGACTATGGTTCACCTCCACATTTTTCTATTAGATGAGTGAATTAATACTGGTAATATTTTTATTACTTTTTTTCAATTTATTGAAGTGCTTAAAGAGCAAGAAAAGTATATATTAAGTACAATAGCTTCAATTTCTTCTCTACATAGGTCCTTCTGAAGTCATGGTGCACTAATACGCTGGTACGTCTCATGCTGAAATATTACTAGATCATATCTGATCAGGTCCTTTTCTTGTTTTGTTTATTGCCGAAGTAGTTTTTCTTGAATAGGTTGTGATAGTATAAATAAAAGGAAAAAACATTTTTCTACAGATTTCTACAAATCATATTTCTAAAAATGACTGAAATGCTTCTGAAGTAAGGGCAATGATAATTACCTTTTCCACACCACGGAGAAACTTATCTGTGCCAGTGTAATTCCTCTTGGGTTCAGTCAGTAACTCGCATAAGCGCTGAATAGTAAAGGGAATCCTTAAAACACAAAAGGAATACAAATATTTTTTAGTAATTGCACCTCTTTATAAAAAAGGAACATAAGCCCCTGTTTAGGGAGGTGGAAATGTACAAACAGCTGCCATATCACCCTGCAACTCACAACTGGCAACCCACTGAAGCTAAGCAGGTGTGAGCCTGGTCAGTACCTGGATGGGAGACCTCCTGGGAAAAACTAAGGTTGCTGCTGGAAGAGGTGTTAGTGGGGCCAGTGGGGGGCGCTCACCCTGCAGTCCATGTGGGTCCTAATGCCCCAGTATAGTGACGGGGACACTATACTGTAAACAGGCGCCGTCCTTCGGATGAGACGTAAAACCGAGGTCCTGACTCTCTGTGGTCATTAAAAATCCCAGGGCGCTTCTCGAAAAGAGTAGGGGTGTAACCCCGGTGTCCTGGCCAAATTTCCAATTGGCCCTTACTAATCATGGCCTCCTAATAATCCCCCTCTATGAATTGGCTACATTACTCTGCTCTCCTCCCCACTGATAGCTGATGTGTGGTGAGCGTTCTGGCGCACTATGGCTGCTGTCGCATCATCCAGGTGGATGCTGCACATTGGTGGTGGTGGAGGGGAGTCCCCATTACCTGTAAAGCGCTTTGAGTGGAGTGTCCAGAAAAGCGCTATATAAGTGTAAGCAATTATTATTATTATTATAAACAGAGCTCTATGGATACAAGTTACATTTTAAATTGATAAATCTCATGGCATACCTTTTAATTACACTAGATGGCAGTATTGCTTCATGATACAACATCTTTAGACAAGGCAAATCACATACAAGAGCTTATCCAGGGTTTGTGATATATTTCTGGAAGACAAAAAAAACTTGCAGAGACCAAATGAGGACTACTAAGTGCCACAATTACTTACCCATTGTATCCGTTGACTATTTTGAGTATCCTTTCCTTCATTTCCTCGAAGGGAATGTACTCTACATTGGGGTTAGCAGGTCCTCGCTGTTCAGGGGCTGAAGCTCTGAAATCATCCATCACTTTCTCCAGTTTAAAGAGGAAATAGCTCTTGAACTGTGACCACTGAATCCTAAAGTGGAGAGCATAAGTACATACTTGTGGGATGATGCACTAAGCATTATTTTGATCTATACAAATGTCAAACCCAACACAACTTAAATATAATGAAAAATAATTCAACATATATTAATACATCAGGTGGGTAGCTACGTCAGCATGTGCAGGCTGCAAAGGAACAAGTAATAGGTTTATTCCATGCTGAAAAAAAGAAGAGAGAAAAAACACAACGCTGAGCCTTCATCAGGTATTAATACATTATTATATAAACTTCCATTAATGGTTATTTTTGCATTCACTTCTGAAACCTGAGCAAGGCTTTCAACTGTTCCAGTCGTATCTTTATATGGTTCCTATAAGGTCATCAGAGAATGAGAATCATTTAAGAAACACTTGAATCATACAACTTTCTTTCATTCATACCACTGTCAACATTTCTTAATCAGAATTACATATAACTGCTATGGGATGTACTGATATAATAATACTAATAATAGCATGAAGTCAAGGCAAGGAAAAACTACACAGTTGATAAATGTTGTTCAATTATAACACTGTTTCATTTTATCCTTGCATATATAATTTAATTTTCTGCCTGGTGTGCTTACCATGGTGCAGTGTGCAATAGGAGGAACCTACTGTAAACAGGACTCCAAACAGAGCACAGTGTGGAAATATTTTCAAGTATCTGATGATAAAAGCAGTCATCAGAGTAAGCCACCCTTCCAAGAGAATCACAAAAATGGCACATATAGAATACAGGCAGCAGATATGACTAATCATTATTTCCCTCACCAGTGGCTAAAAAAAATACACTTTGTACTCTCAAAACCAGTTGCAACTATCTCTCAAAAAGGAAACAAACCATTAGCTATAGCAAGCTCTTATTCATCTTGGGCTATCTACACAGGTAGAACACTTGCTACAGAAACAGGAGCTTATTTTGGCAAGTGATCCAAGTCTTTGAATAGTTATTTTTAAAAAGCCACCAAAATAGGAAGAGTTTATGGGAGACACCACTGCACATGAAAGATACTAAAACTGATTTTTTGAGAAATCATCCAAATGATGATTGCCAGCTGCTTTTCATGGACAGTGCACATTAGTGACTAAAACCTTTACTAACCACTTAGAGGGAAAAATACATTTTACGTTAAGTGTCACAAATACCTCTGCTCACAGATTTGCAAGAAAATCTTCAGGATAGCTTAAACAACGTTGCTGAACACAGAAGTCAAACACGTAGAAAAGATGTAGAAAGTTATGTAGCCGAGCATTTTATGAAACAGATCCATGAAGTTATTTTTTTTTTAAGTTAGAGAATCCAATACATTTCTAGTAGTCAAAAATGTACACCTCTGAGAAAAAGCAGCCTTTTGGATTTCTGAACTTGGCACTTAGATTAAACTTTTCAGTTACTGCCATGTGAATTGGCAATGTTCACACAACAAAAGGGGAAAAAAAAACAGTACTATGGGTGAAAAAACAGAGAAGGACAGCAAACCTCCAACAAGCGATGAGTGCCGTAAACCCCACCCCTATTCAAACGGAAAACCACATATCGTGTGAAAACGCAAATGAGCTTGTGGTATGGAAGCTTTGGGGCATGCAAAAATGTGAATATGAATAGTGCTACATTGGCACCAACGTTCAGTCGTGGGGATCTGTAAGTAACTAGTTTAAATGTATACCTCAATATTTGTTCCCATAAGGTTACGATATTTGACCCTATTCGATATTTTCTATGGATATAGACCAATGAAGGTTAAATAGCTCAGACAGGACCAATACAACACCAGCACATCACATTTATACTTCACAGCTTCATTACACCAGCCTAACACTGTGCTCTAAACATGTAATCAGACAAGGCGTAAGCCAACACCACATGCATTTTTTAGGTGCGATTGTCTCACTTGCACGCTTTTTACCTATGGAAACCATTGTCTCCACTTATAACCAAACCAGCACAGAGAATGCATGCACGGCTAATTTCAACATGAACCCCCTCTTTCCCTATTATTCAGATAATGCTGGGTCTTCTCCATTAAATTAGGGACAACAGAAATAACAGGGTATGGGAAAACATGGTTTTGTCTCAAGAAACATACACAGAAGAGTCCCTTTTGAAATCTTTTAAGTTTTGAGTGATTTAGATTTAAAAGTAATGAAACATTCATGAATACAAAAGTAGTTTTGTAGGATCAGTCAAAAAGTTTGGAAATTAAATAATTGAGACAACTGAATATGTTGCTTTTCAGCTAATTATAGGGATATCAAACTTTCATTACATCTATTGTTATATTTAGTAATTCAACAATTAGTCTTGTGTTAAGACAGTATGAGGTCATCCTATGCCATCCAGAAATGTGTGAGGACTGTGCCAGAAAATTTTGCTCAAATGATCCATAATGACTCAAATTACTGTGCTCCGCAGGCCGAAAAAAACTCAGGTATTTTTCCAGCAAAATGAGACAGTCAAACTACAATAAATTAAGATGCAAAATTAAGGTGGGTCTATTGATATAGAATGTTGCTTTAATAAAACACTTTTTGGAATATTCCATGGATTTGGTGTTGACATATTTAATATGCAATTAAATGATTTGGGAAGCAATTATTAATAATGGAAATGGAAATATTTGAGATGGGAATTGCAATTGATATGTTGCAAAAAGTAATTTAGTTTTTCTGTCAGCTACTTGATCTGATGTAGACTTGACAGCTGAATTATCTTTTGCAAAGAACATTAAAACTGAGAGTGCAGTTATGTTCCTTTTTGGGAAGAAAGTGGAAGAAGCAAATACCAAGTTTGACAAACATGTCTTCTAGCTCATTCCAGCTCCATATGCTGAATCTGCATGAAGGTTTGCAAATACTGCAAGTGATTCTAGCACTTTTCCTGCTTCCACTCACCAGTTGTAACTCAATAACTACTTAACACGGGTAGGAGCAATGACTAATCTGCATCATCTACTTAAAAGTATATGCATTCTTAGAAAAACTACCACAAAAATTTACTTCTGTAATTCAGCTCTTGAATTGTATCTTACAGGGTGTATGAATTGCAAAAAGGTCTTCTGTTTTTCATGTTTCAAACATACCATTTAAATGAATGTTATATAATATAATGCATTATGCTAATACAAACATTTCCCCATAAGCCAATTCAAAGTTAATTGTACATATTTGCTTTTATTTTAATTTACGAAAATGATAAATAATACTGAATGCCAAAACTGAAGTGCACTAACATTTAGACCTTATTTTACTTTGTCAGTGAAACAAAATCATGCATGCTCTAGTCTTGTGCTTAATATTGGCATTGTCCACAATAGCTTATCAGCCATTGAGATCGGTAAAGAAAATTAAATATGAACATATAGCTAAAGGATATAAATGAATAGATGTCAGTAAAGTCAACCCAAATAACACAGTGAAGTGCAATGTCCAGAACTGGAATAATAATGCCACAGCACTGCATATGCTGCCAACTAGTATGGTTTGGTAAAACAAAAAAGCTTTCACTTTGGTAAGTTGATGCACTTTGATCTTAAAAATGTAACATGCAAATTAAATTTAGTTACAAACAAATATTTAAAAAAGCAAAAGGAAAACCCTTGAACTGTGAGCTTTGATTATACTATCTGTACTATAGACAAGCGACATCTTAAATTTCATTACAAAGAACAATCCCAAGTTACTTTTCTTTCCTCTGGTCAGGTATGCCACAGCATTTAAACTAATCAGTGTGGAGAACATACTTGTTCAAACATCACAAAGCACTGATTTGCAAAACAGGTTAGTAAGGAATTCATGAATTTTGAATAAATCCACCACAGATGCAAAAACCTTATAGAATTTATAAACTTCTTTCTTCATTAATTGAATGTCATTAATGTCTTAAAATGAAAATATATTTTTTTATATTTCCTTATGCTTAAGGGGATACACAAGTGCCAGTGTTCAGACAAAGGAAACAAAATAAATTCAAACAACCTAAAGCCAACAAATATAGCACAGTATGTTTAAGCAACAGGGTAATTAGCGTTCTAGATACAGTACCTTGCAAAGGTATTCAGACTCTTGACCAATTCTCTCATTTTACTGAATTACAAATCCTACATTGAAATTTTGTTTTGAATGTGACAGTGTTTTATGTTAGAACAACATATTTCAGTTTTTAAGAATCTTTCCTAACATAAAACACTCACATTCAAATAATTGAGTTTCAGTGCTTAGAAATAAATATCCCACACAGTGCCATAGTAACTGTGTTTATTGTATCTGTGGCTGTAAACAAAAACCCCCACCCCTTCTGATCCTTCCTAGTTTATGAATAATAGAATGCAGAGACATCGTTGAAAAACCATTAAATGTACCTGCATCTGATGTTACGTGTTCGAAGCTGAAATTATTCTACTAGTCAAACTTTAGGTAAGATACCAAGCTTGCCCAGGCCATGTTCTCTAGTTCTGCAAGAACAACTGAATGGGGAAAACAAATGATGCGGTATAGTATTAATGGCAAATCCTCAGACAATAAGGTTGTTCTACACTTCTACACAACCTACCAAAAACATCCGTCTAACCTTCCTAACGGTTTCATCTAATTCAGGGGAGCCAGAGTCTATCCTGAAAGTAATAAGTGTGGGATACACATGGAATGGGATGCCAGAACATTGCTGGGCATACAAAAAGACACAAACACACTCACTCCAGAGCCAAATTTAAAAAAAAAGCCAATTACCCTACCATTATGTCTCTGGACTGTGGGAGGAAACCAGAGCACATGGAAACTCACGAAAACAAAGGGAGAACATACTAATTCCACACACACACATAGCACCCCAAGTCAGGAAATGAAGCCAGGGACCCAGTGCTGCCAGATAGCAATGCAAACCACTGCGCCACCCTTTCAAAAACATTTCAAAGTTAAATTGATACAAATCTAAGCTGAAACACTTCAAATGCTTTTTTGTATGGGACTGAAATACTTAAAACATATAGCAGGGCATTCAAAGAAGACATTCTTGAAGGTACCATTGTAACAGTAAGTCTGAAGAGCAATTTCTGCATGGGCTATGTTAAAAAGTCTAAACAATTAAGATCATTACAGAAGACGCTTTGGTTAGTTTATCTAGGCTGTCATTTCCTTTAACCAGTTCTGTGTGACTTTTCGTGAGATAATACCTTAAAAGACAGATGGACTATATTCATAAAACTCCCCCCCCCCCCAAAAAAAGGTAAAAAAATGAAAACTTATATAACTAGATTTAAATGTTTTACTTATATGTTGTAATATTAGGTCTGTTCTTATATTTCTAAATAAGTGGTAAATGTATACGATAAAGATTTATGAATACAACCCAAAAGAAAAATAAGCCATGAACAATTTCAGACTGAAAAAGAGGGATATTCAGAGACACAATAGGTATTGCATAATTCTTGGAAAAACACCAGATCCTAAAAATAAGATGCTCAAGTTCTCTAAGCAAATGGTGAACATATTGAAAATATTTCTACATGGGGAAAAAAATCTTGTACACATTAACAGTTCAAGAATAATATGCAATAGTGGTTTCATATTGTTTATCACTGTTTCAGCCTGGTGGAGTACAATATTTTGTACATTATCACTACAACACGAAAAAAACAACTGCTAACGAGAACCAAATCTGTGGATCTGAAAAAAGGTTGAAAAAGACACTAGACAAAAAAGACTAGTTCTATTTTTTTTAATATTGAAAATATTAAAATATTAACAATATTGCTTTTCTTGAATTTTGGATCCCCTTAAGGTTACATTCACAACTGCCACACTTACAGAATCCCTTGACCACATGGGTTTCATCACCTACATTTGATTTCAGAGATGATCACAGATATCTGCCTAGTTAGTAATTTTTAAAACACAATATTAATTTTCTTTGATCTTTAAATTGGCATGTTAACGTGAAAAATTTGATTAGGGAATGACAGGAATAAAGAGATACTGGAAGCATGCATTGTAGTTTTAACTACATTTTCATCACATGCAAATACCTGTTTTTGACCCATGAACAGTACTGTTACAGTATTTTTGGTGGAAAACCATTCTGTTCTCCATTTGTGTCAAAAAGTGTTGGGCTGAAAGCCTCGGTCTCAGATAAAAAGTTCTATAAACACAAGCTGAAAATTGTTCTAAACATTACAAGTGCAAAAATCATAGCGTTTAGAACATTCTGTTTCCACTATGAACATTTATCAAGATGGCCTGCATTCTAAACCAAAGGCAGGACCTTCCAATTACATGCAATGTAATCCTCAGAATAATCCTAGTGTATTTTTTTTTACATCTGTACAGTCAGAAAATGTTTTTTGCAACACACTTGGATGAACCAAACATCGTTGTATTAGACAATAAAATCCAGGACAGTTCTGTGTATTTTGACTTGCTATTCATTCTGAGACAAACTTCTTGTTTATGAACAAGATTTTTATAAGAGTGAAATCTTGAAAATCATCAAAACACATGGAATTATATATTAAGGAATGTATAATTGCAAACAAAATAACATGTGTAAAGTGTGCTATATAATTAACTCTCCACAAAGACTTGCAAAACAAAACGGTCAATGTCTAACAAAAACTGCCATTTGCATTTCTTTAAAAAGGACTGCCAGATTTCTGCTTATTATATTGTTTTACCTATATGGATATACATCTACAGTCCACTATGTAAGCAGCTCACTTTACTGCTACGCTGCTACTTATATCAACCTAACTGAAAGGCCTATAATTAGGCCTATACAGTTTAATTTAAAAAAAGGCATTACACTAGTTTTGTTCACTATAACGCATTCATCCTAATATGAGGACTAAAATGGTCTGAAAACTTGATCAAAGGTACAATAATAAGTTAATATAAATCTTGAGTTAATTTGCTTAAGTGTGACTTAAGTCTACTTTAAAGAACTACAGCATACTAAACTAGTTTTAACTATTTAATAAGGCATAATTTACAAATGTAGATAACGAGAAGCATCTAAAATGCTTTAAATATTCACACGAATTAGTTGAGATGCAATTAACAGCAATCTAAGGCCTGGTTTTGAATTTTATTCAAAAGTATTCAGAAAACACAATATGCTACTTTTGCAATCTTAATCATAAAATTCACTATGCCTTACATAACAAATAAACCAGGGTCACCAACACAAAATTTATATTTATTTCCCTTTACTTACAGTTGTTTAATAATTACACATGGACATGGCTTAGTGTAAATCATCAGTGACTTAGTAACAGCACTACAATCTGCTTAAATATTTTGCAGAAACTTATTTCACCGATTAATAAACAAATTTCAAATTTGACCCAATTAAAATGTCTAAAGTGACAGCTCATATGCCCCAGTTCAGCTGTTGTAAAGTTTACAACCAGATTGTTAAATAACACTGAACAGATCACCGATCCACCTCAGCTTCGTAAACGGGCCAAAAAAAATATAGAAAATCTAAAATTCCAGTTTTGTAAAGCCAAGTTTATTTTCACTTCCAATTTCAATTTCAGGAATTAAGAAAACACTTTGGGCATGATGATAGATTAAGGGGTGTTTTAAGGGAAAATGTATATTTAAATCCCTTGTTAAGCACAATATCAAGTGTATTAGCCATACTAGCTTCTTGATGAAAGAGCAAAAAATGTCCTATATATTTGTTCAAATCTAGGAAGGAGGGGCATCAATGAAATAAGAGGAACAAAAGTGCACACACAATGCAAAGGTCACAGTCAGTGCAACACCGTGACTTAAACCAAAACACTACCATAAAATACAAAAAAGGTCAGCTTGGTGCAATGTGTAATATTGCAGAGTGTAAGGAGTTGTTTTTCACTTGGAAAGTGCTCTAAATAAAGACTGCATTAAGACGTGCATTAAAAACTTGTTTCCAACACATATTTTCATATATTCTACATATTGCAATACATCACTGCAAGCAATAAAATATTCTCTCCTTCAGGTGAGAAATTAAACAATGCTAGGATTCCTCCATCTAAATGAAGCACGGAAACTTAAATCGAAGGGCACTGATCAATATCTTTATCCAAAGACTGTAACAAAACTACACTTGAATCAGCATTTCTCCCACCTACTACGGATCAGATACAAAATTAAACGACTATTGTGCCATATATTGTTTAATTTCTAACTGCTCACATAACTACACATCTGCTTTTATACGGTCCTGTTTTGCTAACAGGTGTTTAAAACCAGAGGTTCCCCTGATCCCTTTAGAAGTATATAGCGGTGTTCTCAGCAGGCTGTCCTCTTCAAAGACTAATTTGATCAGATATTTCGGATACAAAGTAAGCCAGCAGTAGTCTAGGTTACTACAGACATGAGACATGTATATCCAAACTGCAGTTCTCTCGATCCCCGTTGGGGAGACAGTCGTTACCATGTCTGTTACTCTACTCCTGAGACACATTAGGCCTCTTGCGTGCGGTTCGTCAGTAAATATACTTACATGGTCTCCCCAGTCTTTGCGACATGACATAGAAACTGGTCCAGCGTCGGACACACATCCTTCTTGCCTTTCTTCTCAAAATCTACACATAAAGACAGATAAAGGGGGAAAAGTAAGAGCCACATCAGTTGGGTCCCACACAGCCTAGGTGTCTGTTAACCGTATGCTGCAAGGAAAGTTACAGCCACTGACAGGAACTAGCAAAATAAAACTCCACATCAGGATCAGCTGTCTGCAGGAAATTCTCAAACTTTCCCGGCGCAACATGAAGAAAAACACACGATTAAAGTTAAAATGTTTGAATTTGAGCATGTAGTTTTACAACAGCTACAAACGTTGGTTACCGGCTTGGGGTTAAAAGTGCACATTATAACACAACTAGACTACACCAAAACGATTCAAAACACTTCCCTGAGAGAAGACTATTGTTTTAAAGTGTATAATAAGGTATCCAAATAGCCCTTAGTTAAATTTATTCTAAAATTGCACACACAACAACAGCCACATTCAACACCTTACTACTCTTCAATCCTAATCCCGTTCCGACCACTTCTATTCACACTTTTTCGAATGCCGGAACGAAAAAGACAGTAACGTCTACGTTTCACAACCTTTCAGGGCCTCCAGAAGTGTGTCGATTTCCATGATTGTGGCGTGAAATGTTTGAAGCTCTTCACTCCGTCTCTTTCTCCTCCTGAATCCAACAGGAAACAGAAAGCTGGCAAGCAGCGTCCGAGACAAAAAATCAGCACTTCAATATGGCGCCCGTGTCGTCACTGCCTGCCTGCACACACACTGAGCATGTGCGAACTGCCAGGCGGCGCTCATCCTACCTCGTTTCACTACTGTACTACTGGAAACACCATTAAACCCGGGCAGCTGGTTCCAGCCAGTCGCGGAGAGACCCATCAATAACTGCTTCTCAGGGGATTGCGACTTCTCTGAAGTTTGCTAGGTTCTTCTTTTGCAGCCGTGTAGTCAATAGCTTTAAGGTAGCCTTTTTGCTTAAAGATTTTCTATTACTATACTGTCGTTGTTGTATTTGGAAGACATTATCCAAGACAACGTGCAGCACGAAAATCTTTAACAGAACAACTTCTTGAATCATTAAATTTCAAGAGAAAATAATTTTAATTCGTTTTTTTCTGAATAGATATTTTTCTAAATATTTTCTAAATATGTATTCACTAGTGCCATTTTCAATGTAATTGCTTTTAATAAGCTATGTCTATAAAACAAGTCACTGTACAATAAAAAAAATAGAAACTGCAGTATTGAAGTAGTGTTGTAGAGTTACAACAGAGTGACAGTTCTGTAAGCCTGCAGTTATTTACACTACAGCATTACTGCATTTAGTACTACCTTAATTGTACTGCATCAAATGTAGGAGGCTTATTACTGTTTCCAAAAGGCTACATTGTAATTGCAATATTAATATTGCTAAATGTGTATCATTTGAGAAGTGTGCAATACTGAGACGTGGGCTTGATAAGGTTACTTTATGTGAACATGTACAAGATAGGATGAGGTGCATCTATAGTATGTAGAACTGAAGACTTTGCTGCACCCCCAAGGAAGACTGCTAGGGGCACCCCTGCACATGCTTATTGTAGTTTAAGGGAGGCTTTTATAATTGTGCACCTCTTTTCTACTTACTACTTTTGTGCCATTAAGTGCTTTATCTATTTTTTAATTTCACACAGGAGGCACTGCTGTACTTTAAGCTACCATGGACATTTTGCTTTTCTGCTGTATAAACTAATCCCATCATTGTAATACATTTTTAGAAGGCTCATAGCACTACCAACTCGACTGACTCACAGTTTTTCAGATGATTTGTCTTTATGAATTTTCACTTTTGGTGATACTTACCTAGAAACTATTGCAGTCAAGCCCCGTCTACTGTACCATACATTGATAGTAAGCATGCTACTGTAAAGTAGCATCTATTTGCTGTTCTCTTGAACAGCTGTTCATTCACCTCCCCACATGAATTATTGCTGAGTTGAAATTTTTCAGTCAGTGACTTAGGTTAACCATTGACAACTACAAGCAGAGTGGGCCATTTTTATTGCATTGTGTTCTGTATGTTGCTAGTGTTTCAGCAGTCAATGAGTTATAGGACTATACCCTGTCTTAAATTTGATGTCAATAGACAGAATGTAATAATCGGATATTTTATGTTGTATATTTCTAGTTAATGTAGGAGGGTTAGGAGAGAACTTTGTATTCACTTTGACATTATAGTGTATTTTGTGTAAATCTGTGGCAAAAATCCCAATAAAATACATTATGATATTAATATTTAAAATATTTTAGATGTAAAGCCAACAGAAAAAGCCTGTATTTCAAATGTTTTTTTTGTTTGTTTCTGTGTTACTTGTAGGTGGGGATGAGAAGTATGTTTCATATTTCTCTTCAGTACCATTTACTTTGACAAAGTATTAACTCTTATTAAGTGGAGCCAGTCAAGCACTTTGGAAATAAATGTCAGCAAAACAAAAGAATTAGTGCTACACCAATTTGTAATTAGGCAGATTTGAGCCAGCCACACTTCAGCCTATAAATATAAATTGTCAGCTTGTGGACATTCTTCCTTTTAAGTATCTGGGTACATACAGTACACTGATAACAAACTAAAATTCTTAGACAACACAGAGCATGGTTTTTTTAAAAAAAACCCATGCAGAGATTATTTCTCTTGAGAAGGTTGAGGAGCTTTGATGAAAGCAAGCACATCCAAAGATAGTCTATACAAGTCTGGGAGGGAATGTGCTCTCTTTTAACATCTCTACTTGGTATGGGATTCTTGGTACCAGGTGTACAGCTAGGCACTGAAGGATTATAAATATGAGCAGCAAAAGTATTGTTCAGAAATGGAACCAGATGAACCACTTGTATACAAAGAGTGTTTGCAGGAAAAGTAAATGATGCCTCACACCCACTACACTCTTGGTTTGAAAAACTACCATCTGGTCAACAGTTTAGAATCCTGAAGGCTACAAAAACACATTTTTAAGAACTCATTTGCTCAGAGTGTCATTACTCTTTTAAACTCTGATGTATGAGCTCCTTCAGAGCACAGTATTTACAGTATATTTATATGTATGGACAAATTTGAATCTTATATGTTTTTTATTGTATTGTTGTTTATGTGGGATTTATTGTATACAACTCCAGTGCATTAGATGTTTTATGTTTTCTGCATTTGTTGTCTCAGTGAGGTCAATAGAAAAATCCCACTCTGTGTGGACAATAAACTAAATTCTGATACTGATATACAAAAAGATGATTTCCATCCACTGAAAAAAGCAACAGTGCTCAGTACTTTGCAATTTTTTTAAATTCTTGCAACTAACACAAAATATTGAGGTAAAAGAAAATTAAAGTTGCTGAAAAAATAAACAACACTTACAGTTCTTAATTTAATATAAATACTCCAAAATACCTTTTATTATACAAAATCAGAGCCTCCTGGAAGAAGTGGATTAAACCCTTCCCAAGTCACAAAATAAACTTCTATGATAATATTAGGGAGCAGTAGTGTATCAGGCAAATGTCTGGATTGTGGGTCTCACTACTGTTTTAAATTGAGTGAGGTACTTTACCCCTAATTGCACCACCCCACTGTATAAGTGGACACCATCATTGCTGGGGTAATCTCACACCCCAGGGGGATCCTGCTTTCTAGTCTGCTAAGTTTTGGCCAGATAAATTAATGTGGCTTGGATATGGAAATTACCTGCCTATAATAGTTTTATCTGCAATCCACTAAAATTTGCTTTATTTTGGAAAATAAAAGTATCAAAGGGAAGCAGAGTGGCACAGCGCCGGGGTTGTGGGTTCAATTCCTGGGTTGCTATCTGTGTGGAGTTTGCTCCCCCAGAGTTGCATGGGTTTCCTCCAGGTGCTCCGGTTTCCTCCCACAGTCCAAAAACATACTGGTAGATCATTCAGCTTCTGGGAAAATTGGCCCTGAAAATTTGTGTGCTTCTTTCTACCGTGCAATGGACTGATGTCCTGTCCAGGGTGTACTCTGCCTTGTGCCCATTCCTTGCCGTGATAGGGTTCAGCTTCCCTCGCAATCCTGAACTGGAAGAAACAGTTAAAAACTGGACAGATGAATGGAAGTCTAAAAGACAAATAGTATGCAAAGTTTAGTAGAACTTGCATACAGAAATACTCCTGAAATGTGTTTAGATGAGGACCAATACTTCATTCACATTCACTGATACTGCCTGTTCAAACTGAAATATTCAACCTAAAACAGGCACAGATTTTTGAGCAATACTTCTTTTGGACCACTTTAAGGATTATACTAAGGATTTTTCCAGAGCCAACCTCCGTGACATTGAAACACAGGGACCACCAGATTGGTGAGAGGAGAGGGAAGGCCAGCTGGCCCTCTTGCTCACTTGGTTAGTAGTTGTTAATTGACCGCAAGATCTCATCCAAGCATTTCTTGAAACAGCTGATAGAGACAGTTTTAACAATATGGCTAGGCATCCTGTTCCAGACACACACGTCAGGAAACTGGGTTCTGTACAAGACACAGATGTTTTGGTATATCTTGTCCATACATCCATATGTGAATGGCTTGCTAAACGTATAAGAATTTGTATTGCAAATAAAACATAGCGACACAGTATGTCCTTGTGAAAAAATTAATAGCTGAATGAATGGATGACATGTTTAACAAGGCCTCATAAGTAACTGTGTGTGACCACAAAGCAGAACTGATCTCTTGGTATGTTTCCTGGTTGTGTGCCAGCTGCCAGTTCTGTGCACTCTGCTGTTGAGGGATGGCACACAAACAAGGAAAAGCCAACAGTACTTTCACATCTCTGAAAGCCTTACAATAAAAACACAGAACGCACCTTGCAAATGAAATATTACAATGAATAAAAAGGAATGAAGAAGGGTTTTTTTGCTTTTCTTTTTAAACCACATGACCCATGTAAATCTGTAAGGACTGTGGACCACTGATTTTTCATTTATGTTCTTTAACATCTGTAACTCCGTGCTAGACTGAGAAATAAGTCACTGTACTATACTTTTTTCAAAAGTTGAATACATTTCATTTATAACAAGACAAGAAGGAAGCAGACCACATAATGCAATGTTTCATTCTGGTACAATCATCATTGTGCAGTCATTTTATGTCTTCAAAAGCTATTTTTATGTCCATTTATGACAGATTATTACTTCATTTAAAGGGGAACTGCAGTCCCAATTTTTCAAGTGGTTATTAAATCTCCGTAACAAAATAAATTCATTAACGACAGAGAAAAAAAAATATAAATTTTGCATTAAGCATAAAATTGTGAACTTTGTGAAAGTACTGTAAGTTTTCTCAAACTCCTGGTCTCACGTTTCCAATAAGATTTGCGTGCAGAGTTAATACCTATTTTCCATTTATCAGCAAAACCATCTTGAAGTCAAGAGCAATATTTCTATTGTATTAAAAGAGGTGTACAATATTCACAAACCTGGTTGTTCACAATGCAATAGGGCCGCTTCACTTCACTTAATGTTTTGAATTGCAGAATATGGCACTGCACATACAGTACCTGGAAATTTCCTCTATTTCATAATGTAAATTGGAGGTTTTACACGTTACTGTGTACATTTTACTTTTATTGTGTTTTTTAAATGCACTCATCAGTGATTCTTTCTAACCCTGAAATATAAAATTAGCATTCCCATTTAAACGTTTGAGTCCTAAAAGGCAAAGTTATGTAAAGATAGTCCAGGTATACCTTACACATTTACATCTATACAGTAACAACATTTGTTTTTTAAACAAAATCAGAGTTTAATAACATATAGTTAATCAATTTCAATAGCATAAACATACAGGGTATCAACCAAACAGCTTCATAATCTCCAAAGGGAACTGTTCAGCTTTCATAAATATAAATAAGCATAGAGCCAAACTGGAAATGTAATAATGTATGGAGATAATCAGTTTGTCAAAATGAGTATAGATTTAATGTTTTAAACAAATATTTACAGAACTTTTAGAAGAGATTGAGTGCTCACTTTTGTTACTAAAGATAATTCTGGTAACAGACTTTGCAAAACTGCACTTCACAGAGACATCCTCAAAGACATATTGAAAGACACAGGAAAACAGCTATACATTTTTAAGTATTTGAAAAATAGATAAAAGAGGATTTATTATGCTTTTATATGCGTATTTATTTCAGAGATTTCATAAAAAAAATGTTTTAACATAAGCAAAACTGGCAGAATGAGAATGCACATTCTTGAAACGCTGTGGTAGCTATAAACCATAGGTGCATTTTTTGTCTTTTGGTAGGATTGGAAAAACCTGTAAGAATGTAAATAAAAATGTCTTTCTTTTTAAAAAAAAGATTTCAACTTTTCCCATTTTTAAAAATTAGAACAAGGGCAGCACAACGGCGCAGTAGTTAGCATTGCTGCCTCACAGCGCTGGGGCCCTGGGTTCAGTTCTGCATTGTGGGGTGCTATTTGCTATCTGCATACAATTATGTTGTGCGTTCACATGGGTTTTCTCCAGGTGCTCTGGTTTCCTCCCACAGTCCAAAAACATAATGGTAGGTAAAGTTGTTTTGGGGAAAACTGGCCCTGTCGTGAGTGTGTACAAGTCTGTCTTCCTGGAATGGACTGGCATCCCATCCAAGGTGTATACTGTCTTGCACCCATTGCTTACCAGGATAGGCTCCGGCTCCCCCGCGACCTGGAATTGGAAGAAGCAGCTGAAACATGGATGTAGGGAAAAAATACCATAAATATTATACAGTAGCTCTATCTCAGCATTTACTAAAGAACTGTGTGTTAGTTGTAGAATATTTGTATTCACATTTTCAGATTATACTGAAATTGTTGTATGTTCTATTCCTTTAGATCCTTGACTATATCATCAGCTGTTTTATACAAACAGCAAGTCTTTGAAATAGATGAGAATGCATGATATGTATATTTCACCTAACAGTAATTTAATTGATATTTGCAGGTATTGGCCAAAACCTGATAATAGCTTACACTGAGTACTGAACTTCCCTAAACATACTTATGAAGGAGAAAAAGAACTGTTTTGGATACATTCTTCCTGCAAGATTCCTAAATGAACGAAGATCTTGGTTTTCAAGGCCTCATTTCTTCAGCATTACATACCAACCAGTATTAAAATGAATCCAAAGCAGGTTATAATGTATAGGAAAGAGGACTGCATTGCTGAAAAAGGTGAAGGTACAAAGTACAGAGAAACCCTTTAAAAAAATTAATTGCATTGTGTCTTTTCATTGCATGTTGAAATAGTTTTTGCATTTGGAGATTGTGGACACTTACGCTGATGTCAGATTAATAAAAAAATAAAGACTCAAATTTTTTTAATTTTGTCTCTAGCAATAATACTATTTTTGAAAATGCCTGCTGGCTTTTGACAACATTTAATGACACTTGGGCAGCAGAACTTCAGTTTCCAACAGCTGTGAATGAGAAATTGTGATATAACCAGGAAAGCATCAATCACAGCAGCCTTGGGGAGGAAAGGTTTTAATTTGAAGCTTTTTAATGCAAGTCTTGCTTAGGATAGCTTTCGGCATTATTTTTTAATCATGTATGCTAAAAAAAAAAATCCTAGTTTTTAAACGTCGTGCAAATTTTATACTTCGTAACGTTTTCAGTTTTAGTTTAACATTACCCAGTTTAGAAACACTTTGGAGAAGTCTTCATGAGGATGCATTTTATCACATTTAAAGAACAAAGAAATTGGGTTTCTGATAGATTCCATTACATTTTTGTGAAAAAAATAGCTTGAAAGTGTCATATGGAGTTTTAAATTAAAGTTTGGCAGGAGGTCAAACTGTAAATTTGCCCACTTTTGCTCACTCTTTGTATAAGAATCTCAGTTCTCCACACTTTCTCATTATCCTTTCACATGATACCATGATTCTAGCTCTCACTCTCGCTGTCAAGAGAGATTGCACCAGACCCAGTACTACTTCAGACTCAGCAGGTTATAGAACTCCAGCCCCAGCTGGAAATGGAATTTCTCCCAAAACTCAACACTACCCCAAACTCCAAATCCAGTCTGTATTTATTCCAACCTGACTCCATGCTCTTCTTATGCCAGCAGCTATATCACCCTGCAACTCAGAACTGGCAACCCACTGCTGCAAAGCAGGTGTGAGCCTGGTCAGTACCTGGATGGGAGACTTCCTGGGAAAAACTATGGTTACTGCTGGAAGAGCTGTTAGTGGGGGCAGCAGGGGCCGCTATACACTATACTGTAAAAAGGTGCCATCCTTCAGATAAGACATAAACCGAGGTCCTGACTGTCTGTGGTCAGTGAAAATCCCATGGTGTTTCTCGAAAAGAGTAGGGGTGTAATCCCAGTGTCCTGGACAAATTTCCCATTGGCCCTTACCAATCATGGCCTTCTAATAATCCCCATCTATGAATTGGCTTCATCACTCTATTCTCTTCCCCACTGATAGCTGATGTTGGTAGCGTTCTGATGCACTATGGTTTCCATCACATCATCCAGGTGGACCACATTGGTGGTGGTGGAGGGGAGTCCCCATTACCTGTAAAGTGCTATGAGTGGAGTGTCCAGAAAAGCACTATATTAGCGAAAGGAATTATTATTATTATTTAAGAAAGTGTTTTAAGATGCCTGAGGATCATGAAATATCTCAATCTGTACGCTATTATCACCACTGCTTTTTGACAGGGATCCATCTTAGGCCAAAATCAGTACCTTACCTCCAGAAGCTATATAGTACATATGCCAATTGATCTTCAGAAGTTATATTCCTGTAAGTTGTTCAATGTACCCTTCATCACCATGATTTGGAGCCATCGTGCACCAAACTCTAATCTCGCAACGTGTGCTTGATGGTTTGATTCCAACTTAATATTGATATATGGTTTGATATCAATATTAAGTTTGTAAAAAAAAATAAAACACCCCACACTCAGACTCTAATGTCCTTTGAATTGGGCAGGAGATGAAAATCAGCTTTACAATTTACTATAAGGGTGAAATGCACTACTAAATATTTAAGAGCTAAGGTTAAATATTCTATTTCTTAAAATTACCTCCATAATTACCTCCAGAGTCCACAGATGGCAGTGCTATCCTCTGTCATTTTCGTATTGTGAAAAAGTGTAAAACATATCCATTTTTTACAAACTTAAAAAGTGCTGAAAAGTGTAAAATTTATATTTGTTTTACAAATAGGACACATACAGTATATTCTGTAGTTGATATTCTATCGCTGCACTATCTTTTCATTCTCAAGAAGACTGCTCATAGATATTTGGAAATCAGAGACCCATCCAGCTCAAAAAACCTATCCAAATAAACCAACATAGGGATGTGACATTTTACTGTTTCAATTGTAAGTAAAAACACTGATACACAGATTTAAAGTGCACTTGGTAGTTTAATACAAAAAAGGGTCAACTACATATGGTGTAGCATTAATGTGAAGCATCTAAAAACTCACCTGAACACGTTTTGAGCTTTTGATACTTCACAAAAAGTAAACATATAAGTAGCACTGCTTCAGACAGTAAAATGTCTCATTTCATCACAGTGAATAAAAATACTTGCAGGTGTTCCTATGCAACTGGTCCACTGCTGAAACTTCAATAGTAAACATTTGTCAAAGAACATTATTCTGCAGTTTTACCAACAACTTATGCCACAAAACATTATTTGTGGTTTGGAAATTGTGACAGTCTAAAAATGATTAGAACACTAAATGTTTGCTGTGTTATGTTTTGAAAAAGACAGTCTTGCTTTATGATATAAGCAGGAGTTCCTTGTTGACACTTCACAATGACAGCATTGTCCTTTGTTATTAAACCATCAGTAATATTCAACTGCAAAAAACAATCAACCTATTCACTGAACACATAATTTGACCCCGTTTATCTTTTACATATATCTTATGGTCTTTGCTTTCTGATTCTTCTTCCCTCATTGGGAAGATACAGATCCTTTTCTTCAAAAAGCCAGCAAACTCCTTGTGTACACACTGATCTCCTTCACAGCATCCACATAACTATTCCTTTGCTGAATTTCACATTTTTCATTTCATGACACAGGGCTCCCCAAATATGGAATGGAAACAATGTACACAAACCCGGCTCAAAATTCAAATTCATTTGAAAACAAAATACAGTAGCACCCAGGCATTTAAAGATATTTGTGCTACGAAACCACTCATTTTCCCCACAAAACTAAGTTGTTACATTTATAACAATTCTCTGGTCCAGCAGTTACAAAAGGGAGTGCTTTTCAGTTCCGCTCTTTTTTTTATTAGGAACTCCTACACTGAAACTAGGCAGTTCAGAGAGTCTGCATATTTAAGAAGAATTAAGAATTCTGTATAACAGCTGTATATTTTACAGCTGTAAAAATAAACTAAACATGTCAGATGCATGTCTGATGGGTATTTTAAGTCCACCTTCAAAGGAAGTTTCTTCACAAAGCTTCACTTTATCCAAATTTCCCATTGCAATGTCAATGGTAAAATCCCCATTGTAGAAGAAAATGTCTTTGGTGGCTGTACAGCTCCTTGCAGATGAATCAGAATCAAAACAGTTTTTTTTTAGTTATGTGGTGGCCTCAGGTGAACAACTACACGTTGCTCATAAACTTTTCTCATGTTTTTTTCCACTTGTTTCAGAAAAACTTGAGGAATGCGGCCACACAAAGTATTGACCGTGTCCAGAAATTTAGTTTGGAGTGGGAAAAACAATGACTGGAACAGGTTCTCTTCAAAAGGATACTGAAAGAGAAAAAAAACATCCGGCCCTCAGTTTTGAAATATATTTGATTTTAGCAAGTCTTAAGATTTCCATTAAAATATGTATCACATGATCTGCATGTATCACATGAAAAGAATAAAAACAAAAAAGCTTTATTTACATGATGATGTAGAGCAAGCAGATGAGGCAAAACCCTAACATGCAAAAAAAGTTTTGCCACAGATGAAAAACTGGCAAAAACCTTCTGTGTCTTAAATTAAGACCCAAGTTTTGTCCTACATGTCAATAGTTGCTCTAACATGGTGCAAATGTTAAAACTGGGACCACTAGAGGGAGCTAAGACATTGACGAAGATAAAGGGGAAACTTGTTTTTAATATATCACCATTGGTATGTAATAAAACTAAAATGATAAAAATAACATTCAGACTTTGAGTCAAATACAAATAGCTTAATAGCTACCTATAATATTTTAACAGAAATTTTGTGTGTGCTTTTTTTATTAAGTCTGTAGCTTTTTGGGCAACAGGGGAATTCAAAGCTTGAACATGCCATCTTTTTTTAGATTTTCCTTCAATAATATTCTTCAACCGAAGTTAAAATCGTTCTAATTCTACAAAGTGACCCATCCATCCATTAATTGCTTCATCCAAGCAATGTGCTCAAGGCAGGGTACATTCTGGATGGGACGTTAGCTCATCATAGGGCAGACACACACAGAAACACACTCACGCCAGGGCCAAAAGTAAATTAACCTACCAGCATGTCTTTTTTGGACTGTGGGAGAGAACAGGAGCACTTGGAGGAAACCCATGAAAACAAGGGGAGAACATACAAACTCCACACAGATAGCATCCCAGGTATGGAATTTAACCCAGGAACTGTGGAATTGAACCATGCTGCCCATAATAAGAATGATTATACTTAATTAATCTAACATGACCATTGCACTACTCACTGTGCTGCAAATGTCTTCTCTTAAAAATCATGTCTTAAAAATGTACAAAATGTACTAAGTCTTTTTTTCTTGGTTTGAAATAACCAAGACAATGTGACATCAAACAAGTGCCTGCTCACAAAAAAAATAAATGCTACATCTTTTAATACTGTGCTGTGAATCTAAAGGGAAAACCAGTGGTACATTTGTGTTTAAACTTCAGATACCGCCTGAATTCTGTTAGGTGTTTGTGCTTTTCCCAGTGACCCTGTGCCAGGGCAGCCTCCTTCTCTTTACGTGCAGAGCCTGCCTACTCACATCGTGGATGGCCTCATACACAGCTCTGAAGGCGGGCTGTTTGTCATCATGGTAAACACCACGGTTTCCGTGCAGGACTGACACGCCTTCTTCTTCAGCTCCTTTGCAGTTGCTGCCATACATGCAGTGATCTGGTCTGTAGTTCCACTCGCATGGGAAGATGTAAAGGCACTCTGAGAGGTGAAATCAAGCACACAGGCTTTGAACAACGACACAGGAAATGTCCGGAATGTAATTTAACGTCTCGTGCCATAATCTCTGTGTTGAACAGACAGTCGTTGCTTTAATCGTAAAGTTCTAGAACATTCTGTATTACTAAAACAACATTCTTAGGATTCAAGGTCATAAAAGAAGCAACAGCATTTGTAACACTCAGGCAGTAGTCACCCTTTTTCAGAATGGTCTGTTGGCAGCTTCCTGCAGGCGGAATCCGGGAATCCGCTTAACATTGCTTCTTTTTCTCTTGCCAGACAAAACAAAACACATCTGCCAAAGCACATCCCGGCGTTAAAAATATTTAATATCCTGCCTATCTCGCTGCACCTGTGGATATCACCGCAGGCAAAGCCTGTGGGAGCGGTTGGTTCTCCTGCTCTCACAGACACGCTTAAAACTACAAAGGAAAAGGAATTGGATTCAAGCACTGTAGACTACAACAGTTCTGTCACAACACAGGGCTGGCACAGAAACGCATGAAAATTTGGAACAGCAGAAATACTTTATTATACAGGAAATGTAAGTGATAAAGTATGAAAAACAGTATATAGAGTCAAACAATTCTGTCATCACCAATAGGGCTTATTATCCTGTTTCTTTCACAGTGTGACCCCAACCTGCATAAAAATGATCTTTCTTGCATTCTAACAACATGTAGACTAGCTTCAGCAGTGAAGACGTATTACATCCACAAACACACTCGAACGCTTCTGCACAGCCGAATGTTTCATTATCATCACTATTTATATAAAATGACTACTCGTTAATCCCGGTAATACATTTTTCATTTTAATAGCTCGTTGCTGTCCTTGAAGAGAGGCATTCTGTAATTCCGTTTCTGAAGACAAAATAGAGTGTGTGATGATAAGAGCACCATTCAATCCCCTCAAAATATAAACATGGCTAGCCTCAACTTGATTCATACCCTTTCATAAATGAAAACATGAATAATTGGGTGTGATCTTGTAGCATAGCAATTAGTGCTGCTGGTCTCGGGCTCTGGGTTTGAGTCTGGACTTGGGAATGTTCAGTGTAGAATTTGATATTCTCCTAATGTTTACATGGATTTTCACTCTCCTTTCAAAGATGTGCTGGCCTGGTTGTACTTATGTGTGAGTGTGCTCCCTGCGATGGACTGGCATTCTGTTTAGATTGCAGTCCTGCATTGCGCCCTGTTTCTGGGATGGGCTCCAGGCTATCACGAGCCTTGCCAAGAATAAACGGCTTTCTGATAATGGATGGACAAATAATCGTAAGAGTATCAGTACTGGATGAAATGAAAAATCCAAAAGTTGGTCATGTAAAATTACACTGCTTTGTGATCCTTTGGTAGGTTTTCAAAACTCCTAGAAGATTTCTGAAGACAAATGATGGCCATTGAAAACAGTTTTCTTAGAAAGGCAGGTAAGGTCCCAACAGTGTTGTTCATGACATTGGTGTTAACAACTTTGTATTCAAGAAACATTCAGACCTTAGACACTAAGTGAAAAGCAGGACCCAACTAGTGGTCTTTTCTGGGACCTGCCTGCACAACGCAAAGACAAACGCAGTAACAAAAAAGTAATCTGTCGAGGTAACATGTGGGTGAGGACGTTGCCTGCTATCATCTTTTTAGGCCTCTGAACACCCTTTTATGGCCATCTGTACATCTGTACAGTAATGAGATGGGCACCAGTTCTGTAGGGACAAGCATTCAGAGAAATTAAAAAATATATTTTAACTACAGTAGAATGGAAAGGGACAGACAGTCCAAAAAAAATTCTGCATGGGATATTCACGCAGAATATCACAAACAGGGATGAGAATCAAAAACAGAACCCAAGGGAGACATAAAATGTTAAAGGACCAGGTAATTAAATGATTATGCCTTAATGCCAGATGTATTAGGAGTAAAACAGAAGATGTAGAAGGAACTACATTGGCATGCAATGATGATGGAATTCATATCACTAATACTTGGCTAAGTGAGAGCTGTGAAGAAAAACATTAGTGGAGTGTTTATCTTCCTCACATAGATTGTACAAAAACAATAACAATGTCAGCAGCCGAAACTGAATGGAAGACAAGGGTAATGACAGCCTTGTTGCTCAGTTTGTCAGAGCAGCTACTAGAGGAAATGCCTGCATTGATCAAGTGTTTTCACACAATCAAGTTTTCTTTTAACTACCTAAAGCAGTAACAGATACGAACAGAGCATTTTTGGTACATTATGTTTTTCAGAAGACTTTTGATAATGTTCCATATTCTAAAATCAATCACAGGCAGAAGACATTCAAGGTATTTCACAGCATATATGTGAATCAAGAGCTGGGTACAGAAATGGGGTGCATAGTCCAGCAGGGTCATGTGCTGTAACTAGCAGGGTCCACTCAGAGTATCAAAAACACCAAAAACTCAATTGTGACAAATAACTTATATTCATCTGCTGCATTTTTAATGTCTCTCAGTTTAGATGCTGGCATACAGTAGCTAGCAAATTAGTCAGGTTCATAGACAATACCAAAATAGGAAGGTTAGCAAATTGCAGAACCTGCAAAAGAAACTTAAAAATACTTAGAGCAACCTCAGGACTACCACTTGGATAAAAAAGGTCATAAAAAGCAATGGGCAAGCAATAAAAAAGGCAAACAGGAGACTGGTATACTGTATACAGTTACAAGTACAGAATTTAAATCAAAGGGTATTAAGATTTAATGCACTAGTATGACCACAGTTAGAATATTGTGCACAATTTTTGTCACCATGATGTAATAAAAAGGCTACCACGTGGCAATCAGATCAGAGAGACTAGATGCTTTGACAGGCTCAAATGAATGCCCTACACTGACCGCCTACAAGCAAATTTCCAAACACCCTGACCAATGAACATCCTCAGAACTAAAAGTATTAACACAACCAGAGGACACAGTTCAGTGTGCAGAGGACAAACAGAGGTAAAGTGCTTTTAAAAATAAGAATTGGACATATTTTTATACATATGTTTGTTGGAGTCTGGAACAAGGATGATTGTCTTCCATCAACTCAAGTGCACAATATCTGGCCGGTTGTCTAGGTATTACGTACTGCTCAATCCAGTCATGGTGAGCCCTCCTCAAAGCTCTCTATTTGGGTCCTCATTTTAAAACCTCTGGGCCATAAAACCTATTTGGACATGTAAATGAGCTAAACGACTGGGACTGAAATGATGAGTGTCTTGTTGAAAAGAATGTCATCGCTTCTGTGAAGTATGAAAGTGTGTCAGATTTTAATTCCCTGGCCCTGGTGCTGCTGTTAAAATTGAGGGATGGTTATTTTAGCCAGAAAACTGCTTCCCTGTTATGAAGCTCAAAGGTGGTCACAGATGGATTTTTCTAGCAATTTAACAATCGAAAGCAAACCTCCAAAACTGCTGAAAAATTGTTGAGCGAGCATAAAATCATCATTCTTGACTGACCATCGCAATCTCCAGATCTAAATTCAACAGAACATAAAGAAAACCATTTATAATATAAGAGCAATCTGTGTAATCTGAAGGAGCTGCACTGGAGACATTCTGCATTGTAGAATGATCAAATATCCACACTGAGAACTGCCTGAAATATTTAATGTAACAGATACTAAATATACACATGTATTTTTTTGCTTAAAATTTGTATGTTATACAGTATAACAAATTTGGAACCAGATGTACAGTAGCATGTCTGTTTTCTCAGAAAAAGTCAAAATCATATACAAACTCACTTAGCACTGTTTTTTTTTTACAAAATACTTTTATAAAAATATATATATATATTTGCAGTAACATGGTTTTGGATATCTCATTAATTGCAATCACTTAATACAGCTCCTCCCCGTTAAGATGCATTTTAGTAAAACACAGATGACAGAAAATTTTGTGTACCTATTACGTAATAATTCAATCCTACCTCTGCTATTTTTGCCAAAGTCCATTTAAGTAAATTAGCATTTTATTATAAACATTTTTTGAGGCAAACAGCTGTGCATTTACATTTCCCACTTGTCATTTGCTCCACATACTGAGCTAAACATAGACATATCTTATGCAGAAGACTGATTTAAGTTTGCCAAGGATGGTGCTAAATCCCTCTCCCAATTATCTCCTGCCAATCTGCAGTAACACTGAAAAGTAACACTTGAAACAACCGTTAGCAAGAATTTCATCACAAAAGTGAGTGCATCAGAACACCTACTCCTTTCTGCAGAGCCAGGAAAGGTTTATGATTAAAATAGGAAAAAACATTTTTTTAAAACAGGATGATGACAGAAATTATTAAAAAGTGTCTGTCTTTCCTTTTCTGTTTTACAGAAAAAAAAACATTTTGCAAACACCTTATCCCTTGAGAGCGGTTGCACAGCATTTGAAGCTATAACATGGTCCCAAAAGTCAATACAACTAAATTAGAGGTTAATGCTCCAGTGAGCAATCAAATTCTGAAACTCCCAAGGACTAATGCTCATATTTTATCTGTCCCCTTGTTAAGACATATTTGATCCGAAATACCTGCATACCTGGATTGTAGTGAAAAATGATGTTTAATAGGTCCTGGTCTCCCCAGGTGATATGATTTTTGTACTTCTGGTAAAGAGGGTAAAGGAGATCCTCCCATGACAAACCAGCAGGGATCATGCTGTTCTGCAGGATTAACAAGAAAGGAAATGTTGCATTAAATGTTTTTTTCCCTTATAAATGTCAGGAACAACTACTTTCAATGCTCTGAGCTGACAGATCAGGGTTTTGTAAACACACATTTTTAGCAAATGTGACATTTGAAAAGAAAAGCCGTTATTCCACTGCCCTTTCAAGGCATCTGAATAGAAATAGCAGCACTTAAGAGTTTCAGAGGCAGAGCTAAAAATACAATCTAAGTTTAAGTGGACACAAAATGTATGTGTGGCACTTTAACTTGTGCACACTAGAAATGTTTAGAACTAGCCAACCTCTTTTTTAAAATGTTTCATCAATGCACGCATTCTGCCCATTGGACTCCTCAAAGACATTTCTGTCTTCTAACCACACTTTTCTTTAAATCAGAAGCACAAGTCTAATTCTCCTTACCCATAGGTTAGGCATGGTACGGACTTGGACTTGGCCTTAAGTAACTGTCTGATAGTGATGCTGAAAATACATCACTCAAGGTGCATAATCAAACTGACCAGCTTTCACACTGATCAGCAGAGATCAATCCAGATCATATATCATATCAAAAGGCTGATGGAAAAACAAATTTTAGTGGGGGTAATGTACTATGAAATATTATGCATATCCTTGATAGTCACAATAAATTAAAGATTTACATCCTTCTTAACCGTGACTCTGACTGTTTTCCCTACCTTAAATAGTGTGCTTCTTATCCGTGTCAGATTCATAAGCATCACTCCTGAGTTGACTCCTGTCACTCCATAAAATGGATGACGAGCAAAGCGACTGTACCAGCCAATTTTAGGGATTTCATGCTCTGGCGCCATGGCTGCCAGCTGGGTGCTATTGAACTCTTTCAAAAAGGTCCAGATATCATCCATGGGTCTTAAGAAGAGGACATCTGTATCCACATACAAGAGAGAGTCTACCTCCTTCAAGATCACCTGTTTGTTAAAAAAAAAACACATGCACTGAAATAAATAGAATAAAGCAGATCTGTGGGTTAAAATCACCAACCTACAAAATGAAATGACATTGTGGAAACTATTTTAAACCCCCTTGGAAAGAAAATAAAATAAAAAAGAAATTTTAATATGAATCTCATCCAAGGGTACAAAATCCTTTTAAAACTATCTGCTTGAGATATCCTACAAGATAAAATGGAAGCAAATTAGAGTACATTTTATTCTGAACTCACTTTATTTAACTGATATACATAAATACAAATCAAAAGCATCAGAAATCCCAACAGTGTTTTTCACTCCTATTTTCAGACTGGGTTTTTAATCTTCTGAGAAACATAAGTCTGTCTTGGCCTTCTTTTAAGGACTAGAATAAAAAGATGTCACAGCAGTGATGAGAGCTGAAATAAAAAACAAATCTTAAAAAACACCAGAAATGATACATTTGATACCTTCAGGTGTGAAGCATTAAAAAACACAATCAATCAGTAAGCAGACACATACAGAGAAAGACACAGGAAACTGCTTCCCGACTGTGACTGAATTAACTCAGATTCACCAAGAAATCAGTCCAATGGTTCACATCCCACTATAAGGTCCTTAGTCTTTCATTTCCTTGATACTCAGCCTGTTTACATATAAATGTCATTAAGAGAAGTCATTGAAATTGCCATTTGCATTTCATAATGAATTAGTTCCTAGGAACTGGTAAAATATATTACCAAAGCCCTACAATTTAATTTGCAGGATGGCAAAACAATAACTGTCTAGTGTAGGAACGTACCTACTGCTGTTTTAGGGAAAATTATATAAGAGCTACAGTAAAATGGTTTCAATATATATGTAGTAAAACGTATTTATCTGAGTTAGCTGAGGGATAAAATAATAGTGTCATGTGAGCAGAGCAATTTTTTTGACATTTGTTGTCATCAACCACTTATCTGCAATAATTGCGCTAACCACAGTCAGGAATTGAATGCTTTGAAAGATTTCAAAGCATTTGAGTGCTTTGGTCTAAAAAAAGCCACATTAAAAATCTGATTTGAGAGCCCATTTGTTTTAATATTCTGACTCAGGCAGTATCAACACTTCCAAGTGTTTTGGTGCGTGTTGTGCAGTGCATTTGAATGAAACGTGTTAAATCTTACCGGAAGAAAGAGGCGCTGTGCTGCACACGGCTTGAATAGCTTCTTCCATTCCTGTGTGTTGCCCACTGAAAATGTGATGGAATAGATACTGTACTGAAACTTGGAGGAAATGGGGTGAGGCCACTGGTTCAGCTGAAAGACAAAAAGACCGGATGATGAGTTTTTCATTCCAAACCAGAAACCTGTCTTGAATGTAATATGTCAAGTTTTAAAAAAAAATAAAACGCATGTTTCTGAACACAATGCTGATACTAACAGAGACAGTCATCTCTGTGGTGAGGACAGAGAAATGCATCATTTCAGAATTGTTTTGTTTAGATCTGACCATTAGTCAGATCCTGACCACAATCAAGAAACATGGTATTTGTAACCCATGTAATAGTATTAATAGTAATGCAATCTTACAAATAAACTATACTGCTACAGGTCTAGTGTTTTCCATTTTGCAGTTCATCCCTCCATTCCTGATTATTGTACGATTGTCACCACTCTGGAAAAACAGAATAATTTCAGCTGAAATTCCCTTCACTTAAAATAGGCCTATATTTCAACAGGAACATCTGAGTGCTAATACAAACCTAATTTTGTTCTTACATATCCCAAGACAGAAGCAAAGAGAGAATCAGTTATTATACAATTTAAAGCTTGATTTTTATAACTTGAACATATCACACGTACAGTACAAGGGTTATATTAAAAAAGGTTAGCCAAGGCATCAGTGATATATTACATAGGCTTTAGTAATGTGAGAATCTGATGTCTACTATAAAGCTGACCCCTTTGTCTTTGATGGAAGTCAAACATAGGATAATGATGGAATTTTTCTGAACATAGGATCAACCATTGAAATCTAGTAACAGGCAAATATGTTTAATTAGTTAAAAATGCAAACCTTTGTGCAATGCAATGAGCATGTGAAGTTCTGTTAATTTAAAAAGTAAAAAATTGAATGTATATGACATTCTTTTTAGAGAACAGAATAAAGTATTGAATCATTTGCCAAAAATCCTGTTTTTCCTTTTCTAGTTATTGGAGAGGAGTACTGAAATAAGCAGAGAAGTCTCTGTAGATTGTGAAAGAAAATATCTCAAAATATAGTGTGTGATTTGAGCTACCTCCTAAATGTGCTGTGTGTGAAGGTGTATCATGCTCTGCTTAGTTCTGAGCTCCTCAATACTCCACAGTATAATTTAACAATACGTGGATACAAGAAATCAAAACATTATGTGCTGGCATGTATTTCTGCTGACAGAGAAATAATTAATGTAGATTTACAACAGCTGTGTTTTCAGGCAAAGAGCAGATACAGATTCAACAATCACTCCCCTCAGCAGCTCTTTGCTTTTAAAAGGAACCAATGCACAATAGTTTGCTTTTTTTCATGATTTCCTCTTTACTTATTTATCTCCATCAGATTGTGTGACATATGTTTTGCTTCATTGGGCTTCACTGGGGGTAAATTATTCCTAATAAAGGAGTTGGGCAGTGTATTTTTCACAGACTCACAAAGCAGTAAGAATTTTACAAAATCTGAAATAAACAGGGTCCAGCTGGATGCTGACAGGCCAGCGCCGCACAAAAAGCTACAATTAAAAAGGCATGAATAAGCAACTAAAAATAGATATAGATCCAATCCAGGACATGTCTTAATTAAAAAGGTTTTCAGGCCACTTTAAAATCAACAATGTACACATTTGAAACCAGGATTAAAACACAGATCGTCGCTACATTAAAATGCTTCTGCAACACTCTCTTTTGACCTAATAACCAATTACATACCCTTGGTAAAGAGGTAAACTAATCAGACCAAGGTACACAATCTTGAAAAACTACTGAGTAAAAACATTAATAACCAAGGGAAAAGGACTCCACACCTCCTATAGTGCTCCTGAACTTTGAAAAGCCACACAGGTAGAACTCTGACATTAGTATGGAAGTGTAAGTGCACCCAGCAGGAACAATAAAAAGAGAATGATTAAATGAATAAATAAGAGCACTGGTCCTTAATTGTGACTTGGTTTTATTTGATGTAAGGGGCCTGACTTTGACAAACCTTGGTGCAAGGGCAGCAGGCAGTCATTGCCCTAGTGCTGAGTGTCTTGTCTTTTAAGTGAAATTTGGAACAAAAGCAGTGCCATGAAAAACATGAAGTGTAAGTAGTTGGTCGCTGAACCGGTCACTGCAGAGTGGGAAGTGAACTATTGTGGCCTAAAGTGAACCACTAACATACTGTTGATGAAGAAATGTACAAGTTAAAATGTATCAGAATGGGTCACCGGAGCAATGCATTCTGAAACCTGCAGCCCTGCTGTGGAGGCTCTATTGCACAAGGACGGAAGTGCACACACAACACATGAGTTTCAGCTTTTGCTGTGGAAGGCGACAGCAATAACAGGCATACAACATCGTTAAAGCAACACTGCCGATTCCAATTCCAGTTCTTCTTCTTCCTCTTCTTGTTGCATCTGTCGTAATTCTTGGAAACGGCATGGTCTCGTGCCTGTCAGGATTGCCATAGCCCTTGGGTTCATATTCAGCTTCTGTTCGCACCGTCTGTGTGGGGCTTTCTGCCACGGTTCTAAAACATGCTGTCTATAGGACTTGAAGTCTCTTAATTGTCCCTGTACACTTTCTCTGCAAAGGACTGGCTTCCTGTCCAGTCTTGCATCCACTGTCTGTCACTTCAGGTTCTGGCTCACTGTGACACTGTACTAAAAGTTTAATAATATGGACAGATGTTTCCCACACACCTGAAGAAGGCTCCATGGCCTAAATGTTGTGTTTTCTTTCTTCTTTTTTTTCAGCATGGAATAAACCTATTAGATGTTTCCAAACACTACCTTTATGTTATTTTTACCTTTACCTGATTGTCCTTTTTGTGTGTAAGTCTTCTTTTATGTTCATCATGAGTAATTAACAGCCCTTTGTAAGGAATAAGCTGTAAGACCAGGGCAATACAAACCAGAAGGCAGAATTGGAAACTATGTGAAAGTGCATTCAAAACTGGGAACTGGAGGCACTTTGGGTAATATCCCATCCAGCCATGTTGCTGAAGCTGTGAGCCTGGTCACAAGAAGTGGTTAGATTAATGAACTTCTAACTACCAAAGAAGGTGAGCTGACTGGTCTCTCATTTGTAATTGTTCTTATGGTCAAGAGAGCTCATGTCGTCATTTACTGTATGTTAACAGTTAATGTGCCATAATATACTAGTGTTTCCCCCAGTATTCACATACAGCAGCTGTTGCACATTGTGCATTCTTAATGATTTTACAGATTTCTCTATTTTCTACTATTTTCCTATTACTTTTTAAACAATACTTTTGTCATTTGCTTGCTATGCCTTTGAGTTTGAATGTTTCAGTTCCTGCTCAACGCCCACTTTATTGTGCCCTGTCCACTTACTCTTTATTGCCCTGACAACTGAGCCTCCCCGTGAGGACTCTTTTAAAATGCAAATACGAAAGCACTTTTCTCCGTCATCAAAGTCTCTTCACAAGAACATGTTAATGAGCCCAGACCACAGAAGTTATGTTGACCACTTCTGCTACATGAATCTCTACATGAATATGTTATTCCAAACACACCTTGTAGCAGAAATAATGTGTTGGTCCAAATCTGATTTGGATAATCACTTGCACATTTGCCCTAACATTAGTGCTTTGTCAAATGATCAAAGTTTAGTGGAAGGTGTTAAAAAAGGCCCTTGTTGACTGAGGATTTTATTATTCAACCAAATTATTAGTCAATTTCTTAAGTTAAACAACCGAGTTTAGAGATACATCCACATGGTTTCTCATACTACTGTGCAGTAGCATCCCAAATTAGAAGTTACAAAAGCCTTCAGCAACAAAAATCTTCAGTAGGAAAACCTTTTATATACTGTAGTTGACTGCAGACATGAAGACCATGTACAACTGCAAAAAACAAATACTGAAAAAGATACAGCATCAGGAAGATATGTTTTATGTCCCATGCTTTGGGACTGTCAAACCAGAAAAAGTAATTTAAAAAGCACCTGGAAAAGGTTGATAATTGTTTTCTTTTTACATATCTGACAAGTCCATATTATTCATAGTTTTCAGACAGTGTCTGAATATTATTATACATGGCTTCAGTCATTAAAAATAATGATTAACATTTTATGTTATCGTATGGCTCAGTTTTTTTCACACAAATTACAGGTTCCCAGCACAGGTTCGTAAAGACTTCAAAGAAAATCAGAAAGTCTGACACAGTTGTTAATGTGATGGAGAACACTTAAAAAGGCCATGCTTCATCTGCACAATGAACTAAGTCCTGCAAGATCCTCTACTGCCAGAGGAAAAGTTGAACATTAAAGGAGCTGTCAGCTTTTATTTCACACTCCAAACCCAAAGCAGCTTTTGAACAACTGGCAACATTCTGACATGCTTCTGAATTCAAGACGGAGTAACTACTGAGGAACAACAAACAAATGTACACATTACGAAAGACTATAGAAAGGGAGTTATGACAAGAGGAACCTTTGAAAAACACTGCCTGTACATTTACACATCACAAAGATGCCGCTGGTAACACAGTGACACAGGACTTACCCCTTTTTCAAACTGAGGACCTAGGGAATCTTCAGCAAAGATATGAAACTTGATTTTCTTTATACTGAAGAGAAGAGCAGATTTCAGCATGGTGAGGGTTTCCTCCAGTCGATTCCCACAAGCCACAACAGCCAAATGCATCCACTCCTCTGGAGAAACATACTTCAAGGCAAACTTCACTGTTTCGCTCTTTTTTCTAAAAAATAAATCCATGAAGACTATTATATCACAATCACAAATCATAGGTGAAACATAGCTACAAAGTGTCAAATCCCTAATCAAATGAATCATATATATCCCCACCTCGATTCATTTTCAGCTGGCCAGAAAAAAAGATTTCTTAAAACCTTGCCTTTTAAGAGATCATCTGCACCACTGGATTTTTTTGGTTAAAACAATGTGCTGTTTTCCCTTCCTCTGCAATGAAAAATGCTTCTGTTTTGTGGATATTGTTGGATTTAACACCATCATTACAAAAATATGATAGAAAAAAATTTGAAAAAATGATAGAAACAGCAGTGAAGACATAATAATAATTCCTTATATTCATATAGTGCTTTTCTGGACAATCCACTCAAAGCTCTATACAGGCAGTGGGCACTCCCCTCTAGTAGCATCAATGTGTATTCCCTGGATGATGCGACGGCGGCCAAAGTGCACCAGTACGCTCACCACACACCAGCTATCAGTGGGGAAGAGAACAGAATGATGAAGCAAAGGCATATTTGGGGATTATTAGGAGGCCATGATTGGTAAAGGCCAGGGGACATTTGGCCAGAACACCAGGGGTACACCTTTTATAGAAATGCCCTGGGATTTTTAATGACCACATAGACTCACGACATTGGTTTTAAGTCTTATTTGATGGACCGTGCCTTTTTTACAGTATAGTGTCCTCATCAGTATACAGTACTGGGGCATTAGGACCCACACACACTGCAGGGCAAGCATTCCATACTGGTCCTACTAACACCTCTTCCAGCAGCAACCTTAGCTTTCCCAGGAGGTCTCCCAGTCAGGTACAGGCCAGACTCATACCTGCTGAGCTTCAGTGGGCTGTCAGTTTTGAGTTGCAGAGTGCTTTACCTGCTGGCTGACATAAAAAGTTAAGGATATAAGGAAAACGTGTATATGGGCTGCATGAATGGAACTGTATTCAGAATACAAAGAAATATATTTTATATACATATGAAATACAAGGTTCAATAGTTCTCTTTGTGGACGTAAGTGTTCTCTTATAAAATTTACACATCCAGCACATTCTCAGGATATTGGTATACATGGTGACAAAGCTGAGAAAACTGAGCATTTGATTTTTTAACAAATTCCTGGCACCAGGGATATCATTTATCTATGTAGATTTTTTTTAAGGAAATGGCCTTTTGCTGGCAGTGAAATTGATCATACTACTGAGAGAAAACATCAAAATAAATGCTTTCTGCACACTCTAAGAACCAAGGGAATGATGTATGGCTGAAACAGAATGTGAAATTTGAAAAGGCTGATTTTATCAGCGCTGTATGACAAGGTGCCCTAACTGATCAGCCAGACAAATCGGGACAGACTTTGCATCTCATTTGGTTTTTCTGCATGGTGGAAAGACATTAACACAGCAGCGATTAGGTGTGATAAATGGCTCCCTAGATAACCGGTAAAAGACTCAAACAGTATTTTGGATATGTGAAGGTCAAGGCTTTTCTTCACCAATATCATAAATATCATACTTGATCATGCAAAAAATTAAACAATATTCAAAGATAGGAGATTAACAATTAAAAACAGCTATGTTTTGCTTAAAAGATTCAAGTATTTGGAGATACCTGGAGAACCCAACAGTTTATTTTGAGCAGCAAATATATATCTCAGCTTTGGTTAAACTCATTACTTGCAAATCAAGTTCACACATTTATACAATTTTGGCAAAAATAATCCTAAATAGACTTATGAAACAGCTTTTTCATAGTAAACATACTGTGTCTATGAGTCTACTTTAGAGCACAAGCTTCCCTGTAATGTAGGTACAGTGGATATAAAAAGTCTACAGACCCTTATTGAAATTGTAGGTTTTTGTGATGTAAAGCCAGAAATCAAGATAAATTATATCGGACATTTTTCCATCTTTAATGTGACTCGGCAACCAACAAAATTCAAGAAAAAAACAAATAGATAATAATTAGGAATAATAATTGCAATTAAAAAACCTACAACACCCTGGTTGCATAAGTGTGCATTTTATAATGGGGCCTGTAGCTGTGTTCAGAGTTAACACATTCAAAATCATGTCCAAAGATAAGTAGCATATACCTGCCATCACTGGAAGTGATTCTGATGAACCCAGATAAAAATCAGCTGTTCCTTTAGGATTTCCTTGAAACTTTCGTGGTTGCATCCTACTGGGATAGCCATGGTCCACAAGGAGCTGACAAAATCTTATTAATGAAAGGTACCTCCAAAGCTGATGACAGGACAAGGATAAAACTTATCAGGGAGGCTACCAAGAGGCTTACAGCAACATTAAAGGAGCTGCAGGCATTTCTGGTAGGTACTGGTCACTCCTTGCATGTGACAACATTCTCCCGTATTCTGCACATGTCTGGGCTATGTGGTAGGGTGGCAAGACAGAAGCCATTTCTCACAAAAAAGAACATCCAAGCCCATCTAAATTTTGCTAAAAAAATACATTTAATCACCCCAAATCATGTTGGAAAATGTATTATGGTCTGAAGAGACAAAGGTTGAACTTTTTGGCCTTAATTCTAAAAGATATGTTTGGCACAAAAACAATACAGCTCATCATCCAAAAGAACACCATACCTACTGTGAAGCATGGTGGTGGCAGCATCATGCTTTGGGGCTGCTTCTCTTCAGGTCGGACAGGGACTCTAGTCAACATACTGTAGATGGGATAATGACTAGTTCCAAACATCAAGATATTTTGGCACAAAACCTGCTGGCCTCTGTCAGAAAGCTGAAGCTGAAGGAATTTCACCTTCCAACATAACGGCCCAAAGCACACATCCAAGTCAGCCAAGGAAATGCTTTAGAAAAGGAAGATCAAAGTTTTGTAATGGCCCACTCAGAGCCCAGAACTCAATCCCATAGAAAACCTGTGGACTGACCTGAAGAGGGCTTCAAGCTCCTTCAAATTGTCAGGAGATCCCCTGACAATTTGAAGGAGCTTGAACTTTTTTGCAAGGAAGAGTGGGATAAAATTGCAAAGTCCAGGTGTGCAAAGTTGATAGAGACTTATTCACAAAGACTTACTGCTGTAATAAATGCAAAAGGTGCTTCCACAAAGTATTAGTTGGGGGGGGGGGGGGGTGTGAACACTTAGGCAACAAGGTTTTTTAAATTTCAATTATTTTTCCTAATAATTATCAATCTGTTTTTCTCTTGTATTTTGTTGGTTGCAAGGTCACATTAAAGATGTAAAAATGTCTGATATGATTGATCTTGATTTCTGGCTTTACATAACAAAAACCTGCAATTTCGATAAGGGTGTGTAGATTTTTTATATCCACTATAAATCTGTTTTAAATGCTAGTCTTACCAAATCTTTTGCTAAACAAACTGAATAGTGTGTCGATCTATTAATGCTGACATTATTTGCCAGCAGCCATATCGCCCTGCAACTCATAAGTGGCAACCCACTGAAGCTAAGCAGGTGTGAGCCTGGTCAGTACCTGGATGAGAGACTTCCTGGGAAAGCTAAGGCTGCTGCTGGAAGAGGTCTTAGAGGGGCCAGTATGGAGCACTCACCCTGTGGTCTATATGGGATCTAATGCTGAAGTATAGTGATGGGGACACTATACTGTAAACAGGTGTCATCCCTTGGATGAGATGCAAAACTAAGGTCCTGAATCTCTATGGTCATTAAAATTACCAGGGTGTTTCTTGAAAAGAGTAGGGGTGTTACCCCAGCATCCTGGCCAAATTTCCCACTGGCCTTTACCAATCATGGCCTCCTAATAATCCCCGTCTATGAACTGGATTCATCACTCTGTTCTCCTCCCCACTGATGGGCAGTGAGAGTATTGGTGCACTATGGCTGCCATTGCATCATCCATTGTGATACACCACATTGGTGATGGTGGAGGGGAGTCCATTGCCTGTAAAGCACTTTGAGTGGAGTGTCTAGAAACGTGCTATATAAGTGTAAAGAAATATAATCACTGTTGACATAGAGTTGCAAGTACAACCGTTATTCAAATCCCCCAGTGGCCTATTACAAGCGGTATGGTCAGTTGTTTGATTGGCTCTCAAGAGAAGAAAAATTGATTTACCTTATCACTAACAGCGGAAATCATATTATAGATGTAAGGCAGATGAGATCTAGAGCAATGCTACCTGGACATCTAGCATTGTAATAAAATGATGCATTACTTTAAGCAAAACATAGAAATATTACAATCAGCTGTTGCAAAACCAAGCCATTCTTTAGTGTTTTATCATAATAGAAGAGCTTGTTCTTTGCTCCGATGAAAAGCAGTGAATGTTTCTCTGAGACAGTGTTTTTACAAGTACTCGCAGAAATCCAAGGAAGCTGAAAACTTGTGTAGTACTTCGATGAATCCACAATTTTAGCCATTTGGGAGAAACACACTGTGTTACAATATTTTTTCCTTTGAATCAAAACCTACCTCGAAGGAAAAAAAAAACATTTCATTGCAGTGCACCAGAGTTCAAATGAATCAAGCCTTTTGCAACAAGCCCTGCAGTACGGATCATGTGCCATGTCAGAGAGATTAACAGATTTTCCAGCTCTAGATTGTAGACTTGTCTGCCAAGAGGTTTCTGCATTTGGCTTCCTCATGTTTAAAGCTAGTTATGGTAAACCAATTTATTTGACAAAGCGTACAAAAATGTATTTCCAAATTTCTTAGGATGCTCATGCATAGAGGGTGATTTTGAGCTACTGCAGTAAAACCAGCCAGAGCTGAAAAAATACAGGATAGTTAAAGGGGAAAAAACAAATAGATTTTTCCACAAAATAAATGGGTGTTTTTTTCTAAACCTAAACACTAAACCTTTTAAACCAAGATATTCCGCAAACAGCACTGAAAAAGGACAGAAATGAGAATTGCAGTCCCTGAACTGAGGTCTTGCCTCTCTGTGGTCATTAAAAATACTAAGAACTAAGAAAACCATTTAGAGGGAACACAGAAGGGAGGGGACACAATGTATTTAAATTACAGTAAATTAAAGTATGTAAATTTAAACAGGCACATTGGCAAGCATCACAAGCCAGCTGTGAAAAATCTGAATAACACAGCTGCAAACATTTACCATCATGACCAGACTGAACTGGAAATTTCAAACTGTTTCTTCCAAAAGCAGTGAGCATGAGAGTTACGAAAACTAAGAAGATTGTGTCCTTCTTCTTTCACCAGGAAGGGAGTGTTTGGGTTCTAGAAGGTCTAAACACGGTGAACAGTTTAAAATGCCTTTAGAACAGCGTCTTTCAAAATGTAAAATGGAATGAGAATTGTTAACCAAAGATTAAGATAATTATTTAACGGTCACCTCACCAAAATGAACATAAGAACAGTTACAAAGTTACTAGTTAGTAGTGTATTGATCCAAGAATGTCATCCAGCTATTTTTGCCTGAAAATAACCGAGACATCAACTACAACAACATGACTGGGTAGCCTGCTCCACACTCCCACATCTCTTTAGGTAAAGAATTCATGATGTGCATAGCTTTCATCTGTACCACGTACAGATATTCCAAAAATGATCTTCTCATCGATTCTTGCTAAAGGAGTTTTGGAATACCTTGCATTGAAATGAAAGGGCATTAGGAGTTGTATTAAGTTTGGGTTTCGCTAGCTGCTCAGGTTATCTCTGACCATCCGAGGACAAGCTGGCTAGTTAACTGGTGTCTCAGATATCCTATGAACTATATCTGTATGCATCCTGCAATGGCCTTGTGTCCTGTCCAGGTTGTAGTACCAGGCTATGCTTGTCCATGCAGCACAACTGGGACTGTCACAGGAATAAGCAAGAAGTCCCTAACAGGAATAAGCAGCCTTCTGATAAAGACGGGAAAATATACATAAAGTTCCAATAGTGGAGGAAGTGTTATTTCTGGAACATGCATAAATTTACAGATCAACACACTGAATTCGAAAGGGTTATTAAATCATAAAAATAATTTGTGCACTGTTAAACTGCAAAAGGATCAAAATCAGATATACTATAAGTAACAGTGTAGCAAGAAAACGTCACATTTAACAACTACAAGCACAGCAAATCGGATAAAATGCACTGTAAGGGAGTGTGATGCTATGACTTCAAGCTGCTTTTTAGGTCTTAGTGTTCAGCCGTAGACGAGACTCTGTACTTGCTGCTGTATTCAACATACTTTACCCACATTACTTCAGTAAATACCTCTCTGTATTAATGTGTGAAAATGTGCATTCACTTTAGATAGTATACTCATGCAAACTAATAAGGTAATACTACTAGTAATGGTTACAATTGATGATCTGCTACAGTATTGCACTTTCTGTCTTTTACATCAAAATTCTTCAGGGATCACCTCTGTTTATACCAGTCTTTATCTGTCCCAAGTGGATAGTATTGGTTATGAAAATGGCCACGTTCACACTATTAATTCTATCCAAAGATGGACAGAGAAGCAGATAAAAAAATGTCTGCGACAAACTGGCCATAAAATGGGACAGAAATGTAAAACTGACTTTTAGTTGGTTGTTTTTAGCCATTCATACCCAGTAAGTCCCCAGAAATCTTTAGGAGAGAATGGGCTGATCATTGATCTTGTATACATAACAAGTATGCATGTCATAAGCAGGTTTTCTCCACAATGTAAAACCCCATACCAGCTTTACCCTGTTAAGAGAAGCATAGACGAAACAGCTATTCTCTGCCAGCTCTTGTTGCTTTAGTCTAGACAGTGTCTGTGGGAAATTAATAAGAGGTCTTCTTCAGCATGTCAGAGGCTTGACCATTTGTGGTTTTTGTCTATATTATCCCTCAGGATAGTTTTACAAAAGAAAAGAGCAAAATGTGACTACTTAACAACTAATCCCACAATCCCCAACCCAATGGATCATTCATTTTAATTCCAATTTGTTATCCAGGGAGTTTTCCTGCTGTGCAGAAAAAGTTTAACTATACTATATCAACTGATTCATTTTTACACTGAAAAGTGATCTTACACATCTAACAAGAGCTTTCTTTTCTATATAAACCTCTATACTGTGGTTTCTCCAAATACTGTGTACGGTACAGTATATGCTCATGTTTATCAGCACAGAGCAGTGCATGGGTGTGCCCACTATTAAGGACAAACTTCATGCAGTGTCACACTGTGATGACACTTGGTTCATTATAAAGTATTTTGTAGTTGCTTCTGTCATTGCAGCAGCAGCAGAGACAGAGAATCTGGTATGTTTTTTTGTACATATAGAAGACTTTGACAATCTCAAAACGGTGAATAACACTAACAGTTTACAGCTGACAATCTGTAAGATTTGTACAGCTGTAATGTTACAGCAATTCAAAGAATTGACTTGTTCCACTGGCACAACTAACATCTAACTCATTACTTGTCACACTGTTTCTCACCTACTATAACCATCAGAATTGTCTCACAGCTCTCCCATTCTATTGAAACAAAAGAAGCTAAAGCACTGCTTGTCAGCTTAGACACTGCCTTTACTGTTTCACATTAAACGACAGAGCTAGATTCTTAAAAAAAAGATTTCTTCAAAAAATCTGGTTAGGATCAAAGGTGTTAGCAGGCGTGATCAAGTCACAGTTTGTTTCAAAATTAAAACTCCCATTTGAAGATTTCCCTATGAAAATAAAATCCAGCGAGCCACACGATGGTTCCGTTCCGAGGGGTTTTAAGTAGGTCATGTGACTGCGCGAAAGGCGATTTAACTGCACTCAAGGTGACCTTAGTTCAAACGCAAACGATGGGTATAGAAGTTCTGCAGTGCTGACAAGCATGTGGGTGTTCAGAACGTTATCTAGCAGCACCACAGTTTACGGCGATGCTTCTTTACCAAAGGCTAGCCTGCCGCTTCCTTTTAGAGTTAAAACTGTACTGCTACATGCTAATCACCCAAAGACTAAAGACATTTCAGACTGCTTTCTTGTGTAACGAGGTAATTTGTTTTTGACGCTGTTCTTGCGAGATAACAAACCATTTCCTAAGTCAGCTCAGCAGTCAAAGAAAGACAATCATTAGGAGTATAAAGACAAAATGAAATGTAACTGAATTAAGCGTCAATGCAGTAATAGGCTATACGATTTAAAATTATAGCTTTATTTATAATATATTTACATATATAATTGACATAATTCCAGACACATAGTATAAATGAAGTTTTTTTTCCTTTTCTTTAAAGAACATATTGAGAACATGTTTTTCCAGACGTCTTCTGCTGGTGTACAAATATCGGTCCGAAAATGGGGTAATTCAACGTGTCTTAAGATCTTAAGATCTTAAACTTTACTTTGGAAAGCTGTTAAAATCTGCTTTGGAGCTTTGTAAAAATACATCGGTGCTCACCGAGACTTAAGGGACCTTCAATAAAGTACAATACGCCCCTCGCAAATCTTAAATTGCACAAAGCTAATGTAAATTCAATTGAGGAAGACTTAACAGAGAAGGCTTTTTTCGTCTATCAGCGCAGATGCACAACTGCTATGAAATACAGCAGGTCAGGGGTATAGACAAAAAATTAAAAGGGGCATATCTTCGAAAGGTGTTCCTGTAAGTGAATTTTGTAACAGCATCTGACCAACGTGAGACAATCCAGAATAAAAACAACAGCAGAAATTCTTATTGCAATTCTGCAGTTGACTTCCGACACGTCCTTGAAAATAAGATGCATATCTTGAGGACCTTCCTTCGGTAAAGTGTACTACTGTGTCTGAATGAATAAAGAGAATATTGACTACATACTTCCACCACTTTCAAGACCAGGCAGCACAGTACATCAGTAGAGCGCACCTTGTCTAATGTAAACATATTTTTTATTAAAAAAGAAACTCGGTTTACTTTAACTACCTGCATGAAATGGATTACGATATTGTTATCCTCGACCTAAATATATAAAGAGGCTACATATGCACAACCGGTGTGATGCAGGAATATCAAAAAGGTTCGAGATCAACAGTTTAATAAGCAATGAGACGGATCGTTGACCCACCTAACATTTGCGCGTGTATTGCCTCCTCTACTCCCCACTTTACTGTCCTTTCGTTTCGGACGTGGCTGATTTTGTGAAATCTGAGACACCGGGTGAGATTTTTTTGCAAGGTCGACAGAAACTATGTTTCCTAGTCCGGAGGAAGCTTGAAAATAGTTATCCTTCGCAACTTCTTTCAGGGGCGGCTCGTCCGCTGCATTCCCAACAAAAAAGTACAGAAGTAGCAAAACTCCGAAACACAGGACGATCGCTACTATCTTGCAATAAATTCTCATCGTGAAAAAGGGCTCCGGTCCTCTGGAAATACGTCAGAGTATTCCTTCATGGCTGAGGGTAGGAAATTAAAGCCAGACTTGACATTTCATGATAATTCCTTTCCAGTTGCATTGTGCAGGAGGAGGTCGGTGCACAAGCAGAGTGCCACAGCACACTCTCACACAGCATTGCTTGGCGGAGGAGGTCCTTTCGCTGCTTACCGTAATATTTAGAAGAACACCGTCAATAAAATAAGTCCGTTCCGATGACCACGTATTAGCCTACTTATTCACTTCAAAATAAAATACCCAGCCCTTACTGATAGCCACATCCTTACAATAAATTGTGGTGATGTCCACAATTTCTCTTCTCTTTATTGTAACTAGCTTTCGCAAGTCTTTAGTGTCTTTATTCCGCATCTTTTTTATTCGCTCTGTACCCGGGAACCTGATTTGTGGCTTTTAACGTTTGTGCTGTACGTTGGCCAAGTTATATTGTATATATTTTCCGATATTTTCATAACCAGAAACCAAAACAAACAATTTTGTTTGCATGCAAATGTAAACAGTTCTGCAAAACAACGATATAGTCCGTATCCACGTTTTCGATTTGAAACATTTAATAAGTCTATTTAAAGCGAGGTGAGGAACGCTTTCACGAGAAAACTGATATCGAATAATAATTAAAACAAAATGTAAAAGTAATCCCACTTTCAAATCAATGTATTTTCTATATTCTATTAAATACGGTACAAGCATGGTCCCATGTTCTGGGTAAGGTTGAGCAGACTACACTGGTTCCGGACGTCCACGACGTTTAAAAAAGAAGGTAACATGCTCACTTAAATTACAAGCAGATATACTATTTATGTTGTCATATTGTTTTTTTCTTATAGTACACCGTTAAATTTATTGTTTCTAAACAATGTGGCGCTCACAATCCCCTGTTTGGCCTAATATTTACAGAGCGCTACTCTTTCTGAATCTTACTACGACTGTTTTTAGTTTTACAGCGCCGTGTTGCCTTTAGTGAGTAAACCAGTGTTTTTCCATTAGAAACCAGGAGTACGTTAATTACAATTAGGTACGATGTAAGGGGCAGAACTGTAAAATACGTGAAGCGCTTCACTTTCAAGTCTGTTCAAATGATTTGATCGTATTGTTGTATCTGCCCATGTGCTGTCAACATCAGTGTTGCTGGTATATAAAAGCTAGCGGGTTATTTTCTTTTCCTGCTTGTATTTAAATAAATATATGCTTATGTAATTCCAGCTACCATTTCAAGTTCCATCGATATGTGAGCAGCCTTTTTGGTTTGCTTTCTGTTCAGGAAATCATATCATAAGTTCCCGTTTAAAAAGCGGTATGCACGTTTTCGAGTTTTGCAATCAGGTTATGGGCCGGCAAGCAGAAATATAATGCCTTTTCCGCAGTTATCTGATTTGAGGTTACCCCGGTACTCTTGGGATTTTTTGCCAGTTCTTTTTTGATGATAAGGACATTAGCTTGTCGCTGCATACCACTGCCTTAATGTTTCAAATGAAGCTCTTCTACAGCTATCGTCCGTCAAGTGAGGCGAAACGTTACAATCATGTCCTTTCGAAAGTTGTCCTGAGTAGTGGATCATGTCACAAATTCGTATGGGGGCACCAAGTGATAGTGAATAGCCACAGACTCGAAAGTACAGCTGCTTTTCGAATCATATACCAACATATGGGCAGAGAACAAGTCAGCTCTGTGCAGTTCATTTTGAGCCGTGCTACAGTGCATTAAAACCAATCAAGATCCACTCACAGGCAGCAAAATGTATATGTTGAAAAGAGAAGACGTTTCTCACCACGTTTCAGCTATGGAGGTGTCTGAAGAACCCTTCTTCACCTTTTTCATCTTCTTCACCCGAAGAAGGCTCCACAGCTGAAATGTGTTTCTTTCCTTCGTCTTTCAGCATGGAATAAAACTTTACTTAATAATAATAATAATAATAATAATAATAATAATAATAATAATAATAATTGCTTACACTTTGTTCTTTTGCAGCCTACACATGCTGACAGAGCTACCTGCTTAAATTTATATGTGCAGAGAACTGCTTTAAAATGTTCTGTCGAGCACTGCTTTCATCCTGCAGTGCACTTCACCTACTTTTCAGGTGACTGTAAATGTACACTGATTACGCCCAGGTAATTAGAATCATCAGAAAAGTCAACCCAGGGGACTACAACAAAATCCACAGTGACACAGGAAGGAATGTTTACACTCCGGTGTCCTCCCATAGTCTAAATATGTACTGGTAGGTTAATTGGGATTGGGGGAAGCTGGCCCTGGTGTGAGTATATGCATGTTTGTGTGTGTGTGTGCCCTGTGATTTACTAGGGTCTCAACCAGGGCATACCCTGCCTTGTACCCGTTACTTGCCAGGATAGGATATTTCCTCCCCTGCTTTATTCTGAATTGGGTGAAGAAATTAGCAAATGCATGGATGGATGGTCCTTTAGGTTACGTGCGTAATGTTGGCAAATGTGATTTGTCATATCACTTGCTTCCTTTTTTTAGGCTTCATGATATGCATGTAAGATATCAGCAGACAGTGGAAACCTGTGATCAATGTCACGTGTGCGAATGAGTAGTGTCCGAAAGGCATTTCTTTCTCACACATAACACAGTGTAATACAGAAATGAATTGCAAGACATGACAAACTAGATAAAACCTGTGGATTTCTACAGTACTGTAGGTCTTCTATGGTGGGGGAAATGTTGCAGGAGAGCACTATTCCAAACATTCAGTGAAACATGGATTTTTTTTCAAGTTTTTTTCTTCTACCCAGCATTGATGAGGGGCGGAGCGGTTGCTCTGTGGCTAAGGATCTGTGCCTGTGACTGGAAGGTTGCCGGTTCAAATGCCGCAGCCGGCAGAGGAATCCTACTCCGTTGGGCCCCTGAGCAAGGCCCTTAACCCCAACTGCTCCAGGGGCACTGTACAATGGCTGAACCTGTGCTCTGACCCCAAGCTTGTCTCTCTGTCTGTGTGTCTGTGTCTCATAGAGAGCAAGCTGGGTTTTGCGAAAAGATGAATTCCTAATGCAAGAAATTGTTTAGTGCTAATAAAGCAACATTATCATCATTATCATTACATAATGATTTCCAAGGGTGACAGAGGGCTGAAGAGCTTAAAGTCCCATACAAATGTAGTGGATGTTAATTACACAACAAGGTTCAGTCCAAACTAATCAATACATTGTCTTGGAGCAGTTCTATCTCCATCATTCAATTTTAATGTTATTCTATGTGCAAGTAATTGACCACTTAGCTCCTAGTAACTAAACGTTGAAGGAGGCCATTAGGCATATTACTACATATTACAGAAGCTCTGGAACTCTCTGCCCAAGGATATCAGAGAGTCACCTTCTCTAAATTCCTTCAAATCCAGACTCAAAACCTTTACTTAACTGGTTCCATTCTTCACCCCTCTGCTTTTCTTAGTACCACCATCCATGGTCTCCTCTGTATATTGTAATTGTGTTTTATCTTGTGTATTCTTTTTATTTATTGTTGTTGTCATCCTGTAAAGCACTTTGAGATGATGATGATGATGATTATTATTATTATTATTATTATTATTATTATTATTATTATTATTATTATTATTATTATTATTATTTCTTGTTTGTCACCTTCTTTATGTTCTTATAAAATGCTTTATAGATCTTCAGCACCCTCTACAGGAATGCAAATATGTACAAACTTAAATACAAGTTTTCAAATTACTGAAGAAAATACACAATGGCTTCAAACTTGAAGTGCCAAAAAGAGAACTAGACTAACATGTAAAGATGTGATGAAAGATGTCAGAAGAGTTATAATTATTACCAATGGGGTGTATCCCATCCAGGAGTATCTTGCACTCTCATTAAGCTTTGGCTAAGATGGACTCAGACCCTATCAGCCAATTAACTTGTAAAGGACTGACCGTAAGAGCTGGGTTTATTATTTAATTTAGAAATCACACTTTATTGACTGTGGGACCTCCAACTTAACAGATATTAGTAAGGCGGAGTCTTAATTTTATACAAGCTACTATCAATAGCATGAATATTTGAAAAACGTAGATGAGTAATAAAGTTGCACCCACTAAAAGAAATTATTTGGAGCTGTCTCCAGTTTCTTTTCTAATGTATGTTGTTCTGGCATGTGGTATAGCACTGCTGCCTCACAGGTCTTCAGTTCTGGGATTGATTCTGGGCTTGAACACCTTCTGCATGGACTGTGCATGTCCCCTCTCTTTTGAGTTTTCACTTTGTGCTCTGGTTTCTGTGACATCTTCAAGAAGTGCTAGGTAGCTTAACTTAACTGGTATTGAAATTTGAAACGGGTATTGTCCCGACGTGATTATGTTTTTTGTGCAGTTTGATGGCTGGGCATCACAACCAGACTGTAGTCCCAGTTTGTATTCTGTGCTTCTGGGATAGTGGCTTTCTGACAGTGGATTGGTGTACGGATGTCTTTCTGGGAATTTGTACAAGGTCCCTGTTACCTCAGGCAGGTGCTTGTCATTGTGATTTTCTGTACTGTAATTCACTGGCAGACAGAGGAGATGGCATTTCTCAGCACTTACAGCTAATGATGAGAACAAGCTGCTCAGCTCATCAGTGCTCGTCATTTTTCTGTACAGAAAGTGCATCTGTCGCAGTATCTAGCCCAGACGTGAACGTTGCCTGAGCCTTTCCCTCCACATGTGTGCTGGTAAGCTGTTCTCCATGCTTTGACAACTCTGTGTGTGGTACAAGTGTGTTCTAGTATTTGAGCAAAATAGCTTTAAATAAATTTCCATTTATGCCCCATTTTTCTGCTCTTACATTAAGTAACTTTTGTAACTGTTGAGTGATTCCACTTTAAATTTTTGAAATTTTCAGTTAAGCTAATTTGCTGATTTGTTTTTTGTTATCTGTGCTCTCAGAAGGTTTTCCAGAATTCAAATTACAAACTTACTTTGCTAGGATCTTGCTGCACGTGAGTAAAGTGCTTTTTTTCTGGAACTCCCAACATAAGCTAAGCTAGGTAATTTGCTACACATGATGGTAGTATCTGAGTTAGGATGGTCATCTGGTCTTTTGGTCAGAGTCTTTTTTTCCACATCAAGCTGAGCTGTCCATTGGTCCCACACTCATCAGATGAATTTTTCCTGCAAGTGGTTATGTAACATCTCTAGTTGCACTCTTACGGAACGATCAATTATTATTTATTTTGGGGGTGAATCAAACTTACCTGAGTTTTAGTTGATTTGGCTCACATTTTATTAACTTTATCTGCATATGTCTTAGTAATGTTTCACTCAGACGCAGTGCTTAGCATTGCTTCCTTGTAGAGCTGGGGCCTTGGGTTCAATACCTAACCTGGGGCCCTATCTGCGGGGAGTTTGCATATTCTCCCTGTGTTTGTGTGGGTTTCCACCCACAGTCCAGAGACATACTGGTAAGTTAATTGGCCCTAGGTGTGCATGTACACGTCTGTGCGTATGCCCTGCAACAGACTGGTGTCCCCTCCTGTGTGCACTCTGCCTTGTGGCTGTTGCTTTCTGGGATAGGCTACAGCTCTTCTGTCACCCTAAAGTAAATGAAATGATTTGAAAATAGATGGATAGATGTTACACCTAAGAAACACTGTCAGGAAGGTGGCAGGTTCCTGCAGCTAGAATTTATTATACATGTATACATGAATATATACATACAATTTCCAATTAAACCTTTGTTTTAGTTGTATGAGTTGTGTAATCGTTCTGTGTTTCTGTGCAAATTAGGGAGGAGGGTATGAACATGATAAGGTTATTTCAAGGTTAAAAAAATGGGTTAAACTTGGATGACATGCAGCTCATGAACAGGAGGCTGCTCATCCCTAATATTTATACTGTAATCAGTATTCCTAGTGGAAAGCCTTTACATTATTTAAGAAAATTCTAAGGAGGCCAAGGTTTTTGTGACTTGATTTGGAATGACAGTTCAGTAAAATAAGAAAAATGTTTGGTTTTATCTTTTTTTAATGCACTACATCACATTCCTTACAATTCAGATTCATATTTTTAAAGCCATATAATGTGACGTTTAGGTATTGTTAAATTGTAACATCATATGCAGTAGCCCAGTCTTTCCATTTTAAAAGTAATTCTTTGTCTCTGTAGTGTTTGTCTGTATGCAGATATAGGCAGTGTTCTTCAACACTTTGCTGAGAATCAGAATCTAGATCTCCTCCAGGAATAAAAAGTCCATGCCAATTGCTCTCTTTCAGCAGCATGCTATTCATATATTTGATTTAATCTATACAACTTTGTGTAGATAAACCTTTTTATAATAAGAACTGTTTTGCCTGCGGACAGTCAAATTTCCATTTTCTATGAAATCCTTTAATATCATGGATTTTCTGGGAATCTAATGATGAGCTATTCATTTCTTCTTTGCTTTACACTTAATAAGTAGTGACTTGTGGAGACCCTTGTCTGAGGTTTACTGAAAATCCAGACACACAATGTCATGAGCACTCCCTGTCTCTACTTTTTGTAAATTGTTTGACAAAATCTAGAAGGTTTTGCAAAGATCTCCCACAGGGAACCCATCCTGGTATCTCTAATAATACCTTTACTGTATAAATATTACTGATTTCTCCTTGAAACAGTATGTTACATAGTGTTTATGTTTAGATTAACTTTTTATTTATTAGTTAAGAGCCCCAAGTTTAGTTTGTGCCTTCATTATCGCCCATAATCTTAGTCTCATCGACACCGATAGACAAGATACAATATGTGTGCATCACTACTGCTTCTTTGAATTTCTGTTAAACTGGTGAGATTTTCACTCAATGACTTTATTGGATCACAACTACTTTTCAGGAGCTGTCCTTCCAAAAATATTCAGTTTTATTTTGTTACAAAAATTGCTGCAGTTTTCATTTTGACTTGAATTACTAAATGGTGTCTGACACAGATGTTGATGACATAAAGATAACAGGTTTAATAATTCCAAGCCTACCTGTAATTCTTAAATCTGAGGGAAAAAAATATCTGTGTATTGTTTCCATTCTTAAATAGTTTATAAGACTATAAGAAACGTAATAAGTTATAAGAGGAGGCCATAAAGCCCGTGTCCCTCATCTGGTTGCTAGTAACTAAGTAATACAATGATTTCTATCACATGGCTGGTTCCCTTGTACAGCATTAACTGGACAGCTTGCTACAGACACGCTTTTGCTTTCTCTTCAAAGTTTTAAATGCACCACTACCATTGTACCCTTGTGCTCCATGATACTTGTGCTCCATGATACTTGAATGAAGACCCTTGTAGCCTTTTCCATTCAAAACCAAAAGGTGTCATTTTTTAACTTGTCAGTACAGGGCATCACGGTAAGCCCAGTGAGGTATAAAATCACACTTTTCTGGACTGATTTACAGAGCAGCAGCAGCAACTTCTTTGTATTGTGGTGATAAAAATTGGGTGTAATATTCTAAAAGTGATCTTGTTATCACATTGTACACTTAAAACTGTTTTAGCAATTAGTAGTGTGTAACCAGTGTGTGTCAATTATTCAAATTAATTACATTAGTTCCTTAATACAGTATTACAGTAGTATATCTGTATTTTATTTTAGCTTACATTTGCATGATGTATCAACATTTTTAACAAACCCAATCTTTCTCAGTTACAGTAGATTAATTATGAAGGCCTGTTTGATTTTGCCAACTATCCATTCTTTCTTCAGCAGTAGAGTACTGCATGTCCCTTTTATTGAATTATTGTGTACCTTATTTGTTTAAATGCTGAAAGTTTATCTGTAAGCAGATTTTGCAATTAGTTACATCTTATAAATTATTATATACAATTAATCAGAAAGGCTTAGAACAACGTTCTTTACAGCCACAATAAATCCTTTACTCGTGTAGTTGTAAATGAAAGCCATTTCAGCAAATGAAGGTGGTAATTACAGAAACTGATCTGCTTCAGTAGAAGCTAACCACACTTTTCCATAGCATCCACAGAAGCAGTAGGTTTCAGCCACTACTCAATATCCCCAATTAAAATAGGTTTAAGGTCAGGAGGCCTCTTTATTTTAGTTAAAATTCTATATTGTTTCTGGACTCTTTTTCCTTTTTTTAACATTTGAATAAGAACACGAGCTTCCCGGAAAAGGTAAAATTTGTCATATGTGTCTGTGTTCTAAGTATCTTTAATGCACTGATGCTTATAATCAGTGTAAGCTCCCATGTTTATTATTTCAAGGTTGTTCCCTGATTCAGTCTCAGATTGCTGGGAAAATTAACTTAACCCACTTATTTTCATCAGTGATGATATTTAGCTAGGGGATAGAAGTTGCACTCTGCCTGTGCCATCCTGTAGTAATTAGGCTATTTTTGATGAGGAGAGATTTGTCTAATTACAGACTCTGCAGAAACTGAACCACAGTTACTTTGAAAAATGTGATGGTAATTTGTTGGAAGAAAAACAAAAGATATTGACTTCTCCCTTCTCTTGACTACTCTTTTTATGCAGTGCTACCTTGGTTTGTTTGAAAAAAGTAAATAACAATAAAAGTTCTTTTGCATTTTACCTTATCTGTAATGGCATTTAATTTTACTTTAAATTATCATTTTGCAAATGATTAATTCAGTATGTATGTTATGTTAAATGACCTTCATAAGGACATAATAAAGAAAGAAAAAAGGATGAAAAATAATGAGCACTTCTGTTGCCTTTTTAATGCTATTTATCGTGAAAATATTTTGTAAGCATTGTATTTAAGTGTTTTTAACTGAAATGCAGTTTTTTTAGATGTAAGCGTTTGAACAAAAAAGTTTTACTAATGTCTACCACAAGATGGAGCCAGTGGAGACATTTTGAACTATTGCGGAGGCTTTTAATGGTCTTTAACATTGATGCAACTGCATTGTGATTTTAAAATTACCTAGAGTATTATAATTTGCAGTGTTTTTGGAATAATTTAAATGACTGTGATGTATTAGTATTTTATTTTGGCTGTAGTGAAGGAGGTCATGATTATATGGAAAACATGTGAAGGTAACCTGTTTCATTTATCTCAGATGATAGTTATTCAGACAATGATTTTGTTATATCTGAGTTTTCATATTGGATGAAATTATATAAGATATTTATGATTTTAATGTACACTGTTGTGTCTGAGACACTTCTGTACTATAGTGCAAAATAAAACTAAAACTTTATGTTAAACGCCATTTCACCTTTATGGAAAAGAAAATATTATTCACATAACCAAAGTAACCCAACCATCCATCCCTCTGTTCCAGGACTGTTAAAAATCTTCTAGGTATATTCTCAAATAGTTTTGTTATTAACGCTTATGAGGTGATGTTGCATGTTTTTGCCTTTCAAAGATCATATACATTTATAAACTTTAGTTTGGCTTTTTTTGTAGTAGTTGAGGTGGCATTCGGGTCTGTTAAAATATGTTGTAGTTCAAATTGTAGCCTTTTAGCTTTTCTGGATGTGTAGAGAAGACAAATGAGGAACATCTGTCAATGAGTCAATTATATTTGATTTGTACAGTGGATATAAAAAGAATACACACCCTTATTGAAATTGCAGGTTTTTGTGATGTAAAGCCAGAAATCATGATAAATCATGTCAGACATTTTACATCTTTAATGTGACCTTGCAACCAACAGAGAATTTGAAGAGAAAAACAAATAGATATTTGCCAGAAATTCCTGCAGCTCCTTTAATGTCCTTGATAAGTTTTCTCCTTGTCCTGACATCAATTTTGGAGGGTCATCCTGATCTTGGCAATGTCCCTGTGGTGCCACATTTTCTCCACTTATTGATGGTAGTCTTCACAGTGCTCCAAGGTGCCTCCAATTCCTTTGATATTCTTTTATATCCCTCTTCTGATTGGTACCTTTCAATAAGATCCGGTAGATGTTTTATCAGCTCCTTGCAGACCATGGCTATCCCAGTAGGATGCAACCACGAACGTTTCAAGGAAATCCTACAGGAACTGCTGATTTTTATCTGGGATTAATCAGAATCACTTTCATTGATGGTAAGTGCTACTTACCTTTGGGCAGGATTTTGAATATGATTGGTTAACTCTGAACACAGCTACAGCCCCCATTATAAAAGGGTGTTCACACTTATGCAACCAGGGTGTTGTAGGTTTTTTAAATTTCAATTATTTTTCCTAATAATTATCTATTTGTTTTTCTCTTGAATTTTGTTGGTTGCAAGGTCACATTAAAGATGGACAAATGTCTGACATGATTTATCTTTTTCATGATTTCTGGCTTTACATCACAAAAACATGCAGTTTGAATAAGGATGTGTAGCCTTTTTATATCCACTGTAAATGTGAAGAGCCAGCAACTACAGCACTTTGTATGTGGAGCTCAAGCATTTGTTACCTTGAGTTGTTGTGAATGGGGTTTTAAAGACTCTGAGCAGTGTGTACTAACAGTGCTAAATAATAAGATTGGCAGGCAGCATCATGGCACAGTAGGTAGTATTGCTGCCTCACAGCACTGGTATCCCGGGTTCAATTTTGGGCCCATGGTGCGATCTGCATTGGAGATTGTATGTTCTTTCCATGCTGACGTGGATTTCCTCTGGGTGCTCCAGTTTCATCCTATAGTCCAGAGACATATTGGTAGGATAATTGGCTTCTGGGCTAATACACCCAAGGTCCAGGGTGTATCTTTCTATGACCCTGTTGCTTGCTGGGATAAGGCTCCAGCTTTCCCAGGGCCATGTGTTGGATAAAGTGGTTAGAAAATGAATAAACAGGTAAGATTGGCTTCTTTTCTCCCAAACTAAGCTGGACAGTCAAAGTTGTTGTCATAACAGAAGACACCAATGGCTTTGAGTAAATGATTGATACTCATAACACATATTGTAATTCCTGATTGTGTCTAAGTCTGTATGTGCTATATCCAGTATAAACAGCAGTGTATATTATGTAGGCATGCAGTCTTCTCACAACAGAAAGTCTGTTAAAGACGTTGAATAGAATATTTAAATAGACATCATTTTCAAAGTGGCTTTGAGACCCACAAATGTCTATTTTTTGTAGTTTACATCTGTGCTGTGGATTTGCCTGTAGAAGTCTTAAAGAGAAATTTTCCTATATTAATGATAATGTCTGATTTTGTTAAGTCAGGGCATTATCAGAGTAAAATATACTGTTTTGAGACCCCTTTTTGTAGAGTGCTTCATAAACATTCAATGTTAAAATGCGGGCATGGATTAGGGTTAAAATGAGATAAGTGCATTAATATTGCACTTGCTTGACTTTTTATATCAGAGGATCAGTTGAAACAAAGAGTAATAAACTGTAGTCATTCCATCCCACTAGTATTAACATTACCTACAGTACTTGAGTGAAGAAAGCTATGGCCCTAAGAGTAATCTGTTTGGAAACATTGTTAGAAATGTATAGGTTTTTTATCCCCCAACAATGCACACTTTCTGAATAAGATCTGCATGTTCAAATGCTAATGAATTTGGATTTGACATCCAGGCAAGAAATATGATTACCTTAAACATCTGCTTAACTTGAGTTAAGTTCTTTTGAGTTGGCATTTTCCAGACTGACTGGTACAGGTCCCTGGAGAGGTGTGACAGTATCTGATTTCTGTCAGTTTTGATGAAGAGTTTGGCTTAGGGCAAGCGATAATAGTGCGAGCACTGGGGTGAGGGAGGCTTGGGGCTGGCTTTGAAACAAATTATTCTTGACATCATTATCATGATTCTGTTGGAAAACACCAGACAGCCCTGTGATTAGACTTTAGATAGTGCAGTGCTCCACTTTGATATAAAAAATGAAAGGTGTCAAGGCTTATAAAACAAAATGATTTTATCTTGATGAAAACACGTTCCCAAATAACTTCATTTTCAATGGATGGATGGATACATTTTTAGAGGAGGTTGCACTGTACTGTATTTCGTACAAGATTGACAAAGAAAAGACCATTCTTCTGTGGTAAACAAGGTTTAAGTGATTTTAAAATCATTTCAGGATATTTTGACAAAAGCCCTTCACCAGCTGTGTAGCAGAAAAAGAAAACAGTGCAATAAATATCTTGGTACGATGATGATGATGATGTTATCCGGTCAGTCGGATCCGACTCTCGGCGATTCTATAGGCCATCTCTCGCCACGCTTTCCCGTCTTGGACTTTCCCTTTCAGCTGTTCTATGCCTAAGCCAGTGTCTGTTTTGATGGCGTCGAGCCACCGCGTTCTTTGGCGGCCTCGTCTTCTTGTTCCACTGACCATTCCAAGCATCATTGGTTTCTCCAATGAATCTGATCACATCACGTGACCAAAATAAGTGAGCCGGAGTCAGGTGATCTTTCCCTCAAGCGAAATTTCTGGCTTGATGCACTCCAGAACCTCTTTATTGGTGACCCTTGCTGTCCATGGTATCCGGTACGATACAAGCATGATTTGTTTCAGTCTAGAATACAGGGAAACAACCACATGCTCTGTCCTAACTCTTTTTTTAATACCTGTAGTGTTATGATACATTTGCAATATGTCTGTTCACATCTGTGTTTAAACTGATCCTGTGTTACAGGTACAGAACTCATTACCATGACAACAGCTGTCGAGGCCTGTAAAACTGGCTTTGTGCTTAAGCAATACATCGTGTTTTGCTGTGCTTGCTATGTACGTTATTTGTTTAGATTCAGTTGCTCAGAATATATAAATTTAAACAGCTTGGTATGTTTTTTTTTCCCCACTCTTTTTTGCAGCATCTCTCTGCTGTATAATTTACAGTACCTTACGGTTATCTTTATACACTTTATAAAGATCACCAATCTGCTGGTACACTGCCAATTTTCCTATGGCACCCTAAGGTAGAAGTCCTTCTGGGCACAGTTGCCTCTCGTACCGTTCAGTAAGTTAGCAGTTCATCTCTAACCCAAGTAACATCACATTCATTTATAAAGTGATTTTGTGGTAAAAGAATATTGACTCATTGTGTCAGTATTGTATAGTTGTATGTGTCCACACTTTATGCTGATTGGGGATCATATTAAAAGAGCACAGGAATTTAACCTAGTTTAAGGATCCGCTCTTGTTACTTTTTTTATGAGAGGCATCTCTATAGCAATGTACATGTATATTTCTATTGCAGTGTATAGTTTTATAGCAGTAGACATGTTAAGTACAGAGCCTATCAAGACTGTCTTCCACATCTTTAGTCAATTAAAATGTGTGGTCTTTTTAGATGTAGAGGATACACATTTATGCTCTTGGATTTTTGATGCTGCTGATAAATACATTTTTAATGCAAAGAATAGGCTTTTTAGCATAATCACAGTCAGATTTTTATTTATTCTGTGTGTATTTTTTATATATTATTTATAGGTCTTTGTTTTGCACATCAGGATTTCCAGTCCTTTTTATGTTCATCAGTATTTGAATGGAAGGTAATAAATAGGACTTTTGACATTAATAATAATTATAATATTAATAACTTTATTTTTTTAATTTCAGGTTGTGTGAATCATGATAACTCCTATATTTGAGATAACTCAAGAATCGGATTTCCTCATCATCAGTATTCGTGTTCCTTACACACGAACTTCAGAGTTTGACCTATACATCGATGGCGAGGATTTCAAATTTTATGCCAAGCCATACTTCCTAAGGCAAGTAGGAGTGAGTCTTTATATCTTCCATGCTTTCCATTTCCGTCATTAAATTTCATTATGCTTTCAGATCTTTCTAAAGACAAAGCTGTTTGTCAACGAGAGTTAGCAAAGAGCTGAATCAGAGTGTTTTAACAGACAACATTTTGTCCTCGATCTGTATTTCTAATCACAGGCTCACCCTCCCTGGGAGAATTGTAGAGGATGGGAGAGAAAAAGCCTCTTTTGATGTTGGTAAAGGTATGGATTTCTATTGCTGACACATGCTTAAAATGTAATCAATAGTTTAACAGTCCCAAATTATCCTGTGACTCCACAGAAAACCATCATACATGCACACATATAAACAGCACTCGAACGTATTGATTTGTTTGAATTAAATATAACAGGTTTTGAAGAACATGATTTGGTGTAAATGAACATTTTATTGTTAAAAAAATCACTCTGGAACTATCAATATTGGTCTTGGCTTGTTGTACGAAACACATAAACTGATCTTTTCCAGTGCATGTTGTCTGCTGCTTCTCTTTATTGGCTACATTGGCTGTGACCTCATACAGTATAGTGATCTGGTATAAACTGTGTGAAGCTGGGAGACCTGCTATAAAGAAATGGATGGTTGTTTTTTTTAAATGACAGGAGAAGCTCCTGTGTTGCTGTCCAAACAACACGTTAGTCTAAGAATAACATAAATTGATTATTCCTTATGTGTCTCTTCACAGTTTCTGAATCAGAAACTCAGAGGATTTAATTACAGCTGCAGAAGCGCTAACTCAGCTTTAATAAGGTTGAAGTATTCAATCAATTTTGTGAAGGCTTTTTTTTCTATAGTGACTTCTTCATGACTTTAAAGTTTGTGTAAAAGTCAGTTTCTTTTCTTTTAAGATCAGTTTGATCATTTTAAATTGGGCATAGAGTTATCGAATGGATAATTTGTCCACTCATAGTTCATTTATAATTTCATTTGAAGGGTTTTTGTCAATGATTTCAGGTGTATGGATGTCGCATATCTTGTTTTCTTGAAATTAGGTTTAGCAAATAAACCCTGTTTATGTTCTAACTAGTATCAGTAACTTAAAATGATGTCCCAATCTCCAAGCTAATCGTGTTTATTTTGGAATTTGTTGTAACACTTTTGAATTATAGAGTATTATCAGATGTTTTAATTATAAAGATGTTTAATTTATGTAGCATAATTCCCCTACGCCTTATTTTCTTAAAGCCTTGTTTGACATGCAGTTTGTAAATAATTCAACAGCAGCTGGTAATAAAATTCTTGTAATGGGTACTTCTGTTTACATGTGTAATTAGAAACCATTTAGGTGCTTCTTCGGGTCTAAACAAGACTCATTAATGGCATACTGCCAAAGCAGTCAATAGCATAATGCATTTTTAAGGTAAATACTGTGCCTTAATAATGAAAGTTTTATGAGGTCATTAAAATGCATTATTGCAGTAACTGTCTTCGAGCTGTGAAATTGTCTGTTTTAGTAAACAGTTTTAATTTGTGCAAATTATGTTTTCAAGCAATCCTTTTTTGTGCTTTTCATTTGATTCCTTTTGTAGTCACTGCTAAATCCTCAGTTAAAATCTGACTCTATGGAGTTTGTTGGACAGTAACTAATAACTTTTAGCTTGAGTATTACAACATAACTTGTGTGTATGATGTGTACAATTCTGCATTATACTGTATGAAAACAAAATGTTATCATGCAAAATGTGATGCTTAGTTGCAATTATATTGCAATTGCAAAGTGTTGCTTTTGAATGTGTGGGTTGATGGCAAAAATACTTCCTGGTTCAAAAAAAGTTCAAACCATTCTTTGTTTCTCTGTGCTTTGTTGCATATTTAGTCTTTAGTGTGTTTCTTGTGTTTGAGGTGCTATTTTGTCCTACAGGTATTTTTACCTTGCGGGTTCCTAAAGAAACTCCAGGAGAGCCTTTTGAAGGACTTCAGATGCTGACCTCTCTTCTTGCACCCAAGGGCTCGAGATCTGCTAAGCCTCTAGTGGAAGAAACAGGTCCGGTGTGTTTTACTTTGTGTTTTCAAATCCAGCATCAAAAACCCAGAAACAAACAAGCATCCACACAACCTTCTTTTGATAGCGATTGCTTTCATCCATTTATTCAGTGAAAAGCACAGGCACGCACGGTTTGCAAGCAGGATAAAATAGCTTATTCACCCTTACTTGTCCAGCCAGTGAATAAACAGCTTCATCGAAAGGGTTTCTTTGCTGTGTTAGTTTGTGTTAATGTATTTGTTTGAGTGTTAATTTGTCTGTTAATTTGTCCAAAGCTGCTTACATATGTCCCCATTTCAGCAGCCGGGCAGTTAACTGGTACGTTCTGAACGAAGTACCCTGCATTAGCGTACAAAATCTGTGTGTCACCTGGGATTTGGACCTTCCTGTGTCCAGAGTCCTAACCTCTACCTGATTCTGCTGTCTCTGTGCTGAGTCATGACTTTGCAGGTGTGATGTGTGTAAGTGCATGGAGGCACAAACTTCACAGATCCAATTGAATATTTAATTTGTTTAGGGATCAATAAAACCTGCACAATTCATCAGCTGTGTTTTTGTCAAGGGAATTTACTGGGTGATTTGACTCTGCGCCATTACCAGGCTGTTCTTTTCTGGCTTCATTCTTCCCTTATGTAATCCCTGAACCAGTTATGAGAGGTGTTTTAGTTATTTACAGATCGGGCACACGTTCAGAAACATGTAAAGTGGCAAAAACTGAAGCTGTTTATAAATAATGATTTTAGAAGACATGACCTGTTATGATACTCAGTTTTTAATCATCATTCAAAAAAGAACCATAAAAGACAACAACGGATCCAAAAATAAACCAAATAAATAAAATAGGAGCTTGCAATCTTAGAAAGTAAGGGAAAAGGGGATTACCTTCATAGTTTTTGCATGAGTACATTGTAACCCAGCCATAATATCTTACCATTGGAATATTTTGTGAACAAGTTTATTTTTTTAAATTCCCTTTCTAAATTTTCTGCTGTTTTTCCATCTGCTGTTTTTTTTTATGGAGAGATCTGCAAGGAGAGTGCCTTGTTGTACAATTTGCACATTCTTTTTTTTCCGAAGGGTCTAATGGAATCGAAATGAAGAATTTAACATACCGTAATGTTGTAAGAGAAATGGCCAATTTGTTTGTGTTGAGTATTTTTAGTTTTTGTAGGCGGTGAAAGCATATAGGTTTTATACACAGTTCATTAGTCATGTGTATGACAAAAGTTTGATGAGCAGCCAGAACTCTTGTCATTATGCTACCAGTAATAATTGTGTTGTGATTGGTTTATGTTTTGATAAATATTTTTTGTGAGTGTTTAATTTAGAAACACATTTCTATTGAAAAAATCAAAATGATTATGAATGTCATCAGGCCAAAACTAAATAACCATAGAAGAAGCATTTGTAAAAATGTTCCTATCATTATGATAATATATACCCAAACAGACAAATATTTATCTGCACATTACAAGATTACAATTCGGCGCCTTCTGCCACAATTGTTTTTTCTCAATTTACCGATTTGATTTTGAGGAGTGTCTGAATTAGGGGGAAAGTTAGCTTTTACTCTAAACCAGGAAGAAATGTTAAATAACACTTTTTCTCTCAGTTAATTTAGCACACAAAATGTTTTAAAAAACTGCTACATTAGTTAAAGTATTGATTTAGACGATAAAGTTCAGTTCGTCATTATACTCAGCAAGTGACTCCTTGAAGTATAACTTTATTGTGTATATTCATGACTTGCAAATTTGTTCAAGAAAAGTATCTTTTCTGTGGCATTTTATGTTGGAAATACATTAACATTTTTTGGTTCATTTCTGTTCTTTATTTATATCTGTATACAGTATTACTCATATGTTATTGACATAACTCTTTCGTATTGTCTATTTGTGTTTTCAGAGCTCTCTGGAGAATGTGTGGCAGAAAGTGATGAAGAAGATTTTGACTGGGAGGTAGATCAGGAAGTGCAAGTAGAGATCACTGAAGAAGAACTTGGCAGGCTTTACAAATATGGCTTTGGAAACCAACGAGCTGGGATTTTCACCAGACTGCAGGTATGTCTCTTTAAAAAACAGCTGCTGGACAGTTTAAAAGGTACTGATTCCAGCTTTAAGACCATAACAAAAGAAGGCCTCCACTCTTTTGTTAGCCATTTTGACCCATCTAGCCTTTTTTGTAGTTTGTTGCTAATTAATCCAAGGATCTCATTCATTCATTTCCAGATTTTAAAAAAGTTAGGGTGTTGGCTGAGTAGCTTGTTCCTTACTCCTGCAACCAACAGGAGTCCTTGGAGAGCCTTCTCAGTCTGTGCGTAGAAGAGGTTACATAGTGCGAAAGGGTGTGAGTAAAGAGTGTGACTATGTAGTAACTGTACATCCTGTGAGAGAATTTATTTTAGATTTGCCTAAAATAAATTCTCTACCATTTTGAGAAACACTTCATCTTCAGAACCTAATACTTGCTTTAGTTTTCTCTTTTGAAATTCACATGTAAGGGATTCTTGTAATAACAGTAAAGTGGCTTAAGGTGTCATCCATAATCTCAGTATCAATGCCTCGGAGATTTCAGACACTTTAAGTTAGGAGATTTAAGTTAGGATTTTTGAGATTTCAATGTGATGATTGAAATAAACTTTATCTATGATGTTACACAAATACATCAGTCATATATTTCATAGCAAATGGATGTGGAATTAATATGTGTTAATTTGCCTAAGAAAGGATACATCTTGAAGCTTTCTAATAAATTTAAATACTACAGTAAATTATAAACATTTCCTGGGGAGTTATTTATTTCTAACTTGAAAATGTCCCAGATTAGGATATTAGGTGCTTTGAAGCCTTCCTCTTAATTTAATTTGTTCTTTATTGCAGCACATGGCCTTGGAAGTATAAATTAGCTTTGGAAATTTTCCTTTTTTTATTCCAGCATTCATTTTAATTAGACAGTTGATGTATTTTATCTCGGCAAAGACGTAGTTTTTATGAGTAAACAAAACTCTGACCTTCGAAGAGTAGCTTTTTGCCACACTACTCCCCGATGTCATTTTAATTTTGCACAAGATGCTTTATTATGCTTTCAGTATAATGCTAAAAGGAACCATACATATTTGAGACTCATTTTATAAGAACCTTGAGTGTGTGGGGGGGATTATTACCAACAATAATAAAGTATAACCACTGTTGCTGTTCATAGGACATAATAGGTGAGGCTTTAAATCCAGTTTTGTCATTTATAAAATGCTAAAAGACTGCACTCAGTGCTATAATTTAATAAATATTGCACATCTGAAAAAATGGAGATGTAATAGTATTTATTTTGTAAGCATTGAATGTTAATTCTTTCATAATTTGATTAAAAAAGCTAAGTAAATTAATCATAAACTGAAAATGTAGGTTTATATAAAGCCAGGAATTTGAGCAATGATTTTCAGAAAATGTTTGTAAATTAACTGTCCTCAATGGTATGCACATAACTATTGCCCAGGCTTACAGTAGTGTACTCTGTCCACACTTTGGACTTTGCTCAGCACTTCAGTATTATTTGAGTGATGACAACATTTGCATTTTACTCAGTAATCAGCTACAGATGCATTGCATCACACAGTAAATATCTATTTGCAGTACTATTCGGTGCAGCCGCGGAATCAATGTTAGTCAGGTGTCAAGTCTGTCAAAAGCATCAAAAGCAAGGAAAAGACTTCATTCTCCCTGGGAAATGTTAGAATTGTGAACATTTGTAGGTTTTAAGTCTTTTAAAAGTGCAAAATATTAGTCTTATGTAAAGTGTGTAATTTAGTTTTTTTTGTAAATATGAGAATTCTCAAGAATTAAAAGTGCCTCTAAAGTCTTTTAGAAGTTTACCCTTGTGGTGTTGTCAGTGTTAGCTTTTTACGTTTTTGTCAGTGGTTGGCATTCAAGTTCACTTTGACAGTTTAATAGACCTCTTCTTTGTTTTCCGCTGGTTGTGAACTTCATTTCTTTATAGCTTTAGCCACAAGAGGGATGATGAGCTTGCAGCTGCAATAAAACAGTGAAATGACATGATGCACAGTGTAGTCCTGTTTTATGAGACATTTAACTGTCTGGCACTGGGCTCAGACTTGTCAGAAACACTAATGCAGAGATCTGTCCCATTAGGACGAGTTGAGTGATGTCATTGATGTGAAGAGTCCAGACAGCACCTCAGCTGCTGAGCGCAGACAGGGCCGTTTGGCTGCTGAGACTGCCAAGTTTGAACCTGACCATTACCTGTAAGTACAGTGTTGCTTCCTTGTGTGCCTGGCCTTGTTAAAACATACTGTTAGGCTGTGAAATTGAGCTATTACTTCATAACATTTCTTGTGTTCTCTGTGTTTTTATGACAGTTACATTAAACACTGTCTTTTGACAGTTTTATTTAGATACAGGTGTCACAGTCGGTAGCCCCGCTGCCTCAATGCTCATAGGTCCTGTATTTTGTTCCGGTTTTCCATTTCCATCTGGTCTTCCAAATGCATGCAGGCTAGGTTAATTCATATCTCTGAAGTGTCTGTGTTCGTTTCCCATATGCTCTGCAGCCAGGTTAGAGCTCTGGAAGCCCTGGCTTCCCATGTGTTCATGACTATAAAGCTCTATCACTTTTATGTTTTTGGGATGTTTCCTGACATATGTTTTTATTTCTGATTGGCATTCTGCAATTATTTGTACTCTTATCTTAATTTAATTCTCTTTTTTGTGTCTTCTCTTAAGAGAAAGTAGTTATACGTTCCTTAAGCCTGTTGCTCTTACGTTAAGTACTAACAAATTTGTCACATCAGATGAAAATTACGGTGTCTGTAAATTATTTCATATTTCGTTATTTTACTTCATGGCTTTTCTTTTTTTAGAAACATGCCAGACTTGTTCATTTGTCATGAGTTTGTGATGGATCAGCATGGATGGTGAATGCAAGTGTTGTAGAGAAGAAAAGTGATAGCTTTTTATGCTGCCTGGAGAATCTACATCTCCTGCTGTTTGATCACAGTGTGAATCAGCTCTGTCTTGTGAAGTCAAGGTTAAGTGTGAAACCCGCTCACTCGCTCAACAGTCAGGATTTGCATCAGAATTGCATAGGAATAGGGTTATTGCACATCTGTCCAGGAGGCATCGATGAGCACCAAAAGAATAGAAGAACGTAGGTTTTAATGGATTTTCAGGATCTGATGTTTTAGGGTGATTATTTTTGGTCTCTTGTATAAACTTTGATTATTTTATTGTTAATGTGCGTGGAATATGTGAACATTATCAAACTTGAAAAATGTGTGTGGGGCATCCAATTTTATTTGTATTGTTATATTTATATTGTTAAAAATTTTAGTCTGCATTTAACAAACGGGCTTGAGGACTTTCACTAGGACGTTATGGGTTCGAGCCTGGGTAATGTGCTCCAAGGATTTCCTATGCAACTACGCACAACTGGCAGAGTGTGATGTGGAGTATAGTTAGGATTAGCCAGCTGAGGTTCACTCAGCAGAACAGCGACTCCTGTGACTTCCTGGGTGCCCGTGAGCTTGCAGTGACATCAGTGAGACTTGTGCCACTCCTCCAGTCAGTGCTAATTCTCCTGTAAGGCGCTGTGGAACTTAAGACATGTCCGAACCTGAATGGCTCAATGAGCCTGTGGACTGAAAGTTGAGCCCCATTAACATTGACACTGTTAGTGTGTCAACAGTGCCAAAGTACCGCAAGTAAAATCTGCAAAAAACAATTGACAGTTTCAAATTGGGTGGCTATTTAAAGTGAGCAGTGGTGCAGTGGTTAGCATTACTGCTTCACGTCTCTGTTGCTCCTGGGGTTCTGTCTGTGTGGGGTATGTATAGTATGTCCTTTCCATGTTTACATGGGGTTCAGGGTGATCCTGTTTTATCCCACAGTCCAAAGACATAACTGGTAGGTTAATTGGCTTCTGGGAAGGTTGGCCCTGGTGTAAGCTTGACATCCTGTCCAGGGTGTAACCTGCCTTGCACTCCTTGCTTGCTGTGATAATCTCTGGCTCCTCTACAACCCTGTAGTGGATAAAGGACTTGGAAAATGGATGGGTGGAATCTAAGTGGCTATATAATGAAACAAGCAGAAATGGAAGGATGGAGGAAGACTGTTCTTTTACGCCACTTTAACAAAGCTGAACTGACATTGCTATATAGAGAGATTTATCATTAGAAAATCAGGATGATTTTCTGGTAGATTGTGGCACCAGCACCTTTAGGTAGTGCAGAACTCAACCATCAACTCACCGCCCTATCCAGTGAGCATGGTGAGTTATGACTAATTCTGTCACTGACAATTAGTGAGAATCCTGCCTTCCTCTGATGGTGTGTGAATATTTATAATTGAGGTGACATTGGCATTTGTTGTTTATTATTCTTACTAGATGTGTGCTGAGGGAATATTTAAATATTCAAGTATAAATGTAATTTGTTTTCACATGAAATGTGATATTTTGTTTGAATTCGATATTGATTTTGATTCACCAAGTAATCTGTTCATTTTGATTATTGTGTTTATTTTAAGGCAGAAAATAAAGTAAAATGCGCCTCCATTATGCACTAGAATGTTCAACAGGAAGTCAACAACACCTGTCAACAATTTATATTCTTTTCTCTATTCAGAAAATGCTTACTTACATAACATATAAGAGGTTGAGATAATTAGATTTGTTATATGCAAAAATATCTATTCACCTAAAAGAATGTCTGCACCTATTTTTAGCAGTACAAAAATAATAATTATTTTTAAAAAGGTGGTTCGCGTATAATATGCACACCTGGGGCTGGCTGAATTGCAAGTACATCTGAGCCCTTTATTTTTAATTAGTAGTGAGTAATTAGTATTTGTCACTGAGTAGCTCATGTTACATGTAGGCTAATTAGTAGTGTCATTTTAATTCAGTTGCTTACCTCTGACTGTTTTTCAGCACTCATAGGTCTGGTAGCATGCACAGATAAGTACACTGCAAGATCTGCTCATGCGTTTTTGGAAGGAAGTTGTAAAAACTAAAAGTTCTGTAAAACGACTTTTGTTTTCCGTAAATACATTTTGTTCTGTGTGTAGGCATGTATTTTATTGATAATCTTTTATCATAAGCTCTCTGTTCAGCCCCATTACTGTAGTTTGAATACTTTGTAGTGTCAGACTAATTAAATGTAATTAGACATGTATTTTCTAAATGTTTTTTATGCACATCCCAAAATATGGAGTAAAGGTACTGTATATTTTAAACAAGAAACCTTTGTCAAAACAATAATAAATAAACATTAAATGATATTAAAGAAATAAAGTGCTTTCACAATTGCATACAATTTAGAGTAGGCCAAATAAGCCTTTAAGAGTAAATTTTCATATTAACAGTAAATCTACGAGTCACATCTGTCTCAAAAAGAGAAAGAAAACATAAATATTTAACAGCTAAACAGCATTGACTGTTTGGTTTTAGCCTCAATCCCTGTTGGACACTTTGCTTGATGATTATAGTACATTGTCATGAATAATTAATTACATTTACATAGCACTTTTTGTCCCAGTGGATCCCACAGTACTTTACATAAATAAGAAAGAAAGCACCCATTTCATCCACTACGAACGTACACCAAAAACCTGGGCAATATGGTAGCTGTAAACCATGCTACAGTTGCATTACACAGTTAAACAGGTAGTAAAGTGAAAAATTGATTGCCGTTTATGAAGGTTGGATTGGGTCAACTCAGGAGAATCTAGGCATGAGACACTTAATTTTTAACTGTGCTGTGGGATCTTTGATTATCAGGTGGTGAGTGACATGGTTTATTGTCTAGCCTGAAGGACAGCTTCTCCCACAGCATCACAATCCTGAGGTACCTGTTTGGAAATTCTAGGAGTGCCACACGCAGGTCCCCAAGCACCATTTCACAGAACGAATGGCAGCCTTTAATAATAATTACTTACACATACATAGCGTTTTTCTGGACACTCAACTCAAAGTGCTTTACAGGTAATGGGAAATCCACTCACCACCACCAGCACTGTGCAGCACCCAACTGGATGATGCAACAGCAGCCAATGTGTGCCAGTACACTCACCACACATCAGCTATCAGTGGGGAGGAGAGCAGAGATGGAGATTATTAGGAGGCCATAATTGGTAAAGGGAAATTTGAGCAGGACACAGAGGTTAAACCCCTATTATCTTCAAGAAACGCTCTGGGAATTCAAATGACCACAGAGTTCAGGACCTCAGTTTTACGTCCCATCCAAAGGACAGCACCTTTTTACAGTATAGTCTCTGTCACTATACTGGGGCATTAGGACCCACACAGACCACAGGGTGAGAACCCCTTACTGGCCCCACTAACACCACTTCCAACAGTTTTTCCCAGCAGGTCCCCCATTCAGGTACTGACCAGGCTCATACCTGCTTAACTTCAGTGGGCTGCCACTTGTGAGTTGCAGGGTGATATGGCTGCTGGGTATGATGGCTTTTAATATGAGCAACATGAAAGATAATACAATCAGGGTGCATTTACAGTATTTGGTGCAGACATAGCAATCAGGTGCGAGAAAGTTTCAGGAGTAATTGCAATATATTAGTCTAACTACAAGAATACCAAAATATTGTTGATATATTCACATAATTATGAGGACTAGAATAATTTGATTAATGAACCCAGTATTGATTTTCAGTGAGTTAAAGGTATCACTGAGCTTGTAATAAATACAGATCAGTTCAGCTGATTGTTGTTGAAATGAAATTTGTTCCGTACCCAGATGAAAACAAGAGCATTGAGATGCAAAACAGAGGGTATTTAATTCATTGTGTTCATTTTTTTTCTTTTGATGCGCTTACCTTTATTCTTAGAAGCATCCTTAACTTTTTACAACTGCAGTACGGCTACGTTTGTATTCCTGTTTGAGTACCTGTGTCTGATTGGTGTATCATTGAATGTACCTTTCCATGCAGGGCAGACTTGTTTGAAGATGATGCAGTCCAGAACGTGCTGAAATACAGACCCTGGTGGGTTGAAGTGGAGAGTAAAAAGAAGATAAAGGAAGAAATCACTCAAGGCCATGATGGGGGTGAAGGAGCCAGTAAGTGTTTCTTCATACTGAAGCTTTATGAGACTTGCAGTAGTTTTTGGCTTGTTGACAAGAGTCTTTCTCTTTCATGCTGGTATCTCCTGCTGCGTTTGACTTCATTGCCCATGATAGTTGACACTTCATGATTGGCATTGCAGCAAATCACTTAAATTATATAAATTTGTTTTTGAAAATAGCTGTGATCTGTGGTTTTGAACAGAGTGTGTTTTTATTTATCCTCCAAACCACATAAAATCTCGTTCTTTTTTAATTGTACGTTTCTAAGTTAAGGTTCTTCAAAAATTGTGATTAAAGATAGGGCTTCTATAGACAAAATTCAATACAATCACACAAAAAATTGAATATATTAACAAGTAAGGCAGTTTGGTTTGCATGGGATAATTACTCTTTGTTTTATCACCTTGTGCCTTGACTACTTGTTTAAAATGATACCTGTTACTTTTGCAGAAATGCATTCCCATCGCAAATCCTGGGATTTTTGCATGCTATCTATATTTCCTTGCCTGCAGTGTTTTTGTTTTCTTTGCCTATGTTGTTAAAATCAGTTAAATTTAAAACAACATTTTAGGAATAGAAATCTGTATATTCTTTGGAATGCAGCCTTTTGATTGCTGTTACTCATTTATTCATGCATTCTGATATGCATTTATTGTTTAGGATATTTTTATTCAATGTATAGCGCTGCAGAGAATTTGTATAAGAGTGATACAAAAGTAGATTTTTTTAAATAAATTACAGCCTTGACAATATGTCACTTACAATCATTTGTACTTCCTTAATAAAGTCACAGATGAGCAGATATTGAATGAATAAAGTTACTTGAGGCAAACTCCCTGTGTATGGAGACCACCGCTTAAGCCTTTGAGAGGCATTTGGCAGGTTGCTGTGACTGGTTATTAAGGTGTGAACTTAAAGTCTTACTAATTAGACAATGAGTATGTAAGTCTTCTGATAAAAAAAGCATAAATTCATTGTTGTGTCAAAATAGAAGACCTTTATGCGGGTATGTGCTAGAATTTTGTTTATAGTAAGTTAAGCTGCCTACCTTTGCATCTTACCACATGACATTTCAGTCTTCAGGAAGAAAACATTAACTGCTCTTTTACTACTAATCCTGGTAAATTGTGGACACAGAGGTTGAATTGTAGTTGTAGGAATAAAGGTTTGCCAGCAGGTGGTGTGTAGTGAAGACTATTCACTACTATGCAAAGCTAGGCATCATTACAGGAGGGATTTCTTGCACATGGCAATGGGTTCTACAGTTTTATTTATAAGTAACAGAATGCAGTCGGTTAAAATACCCTAGTTTAAAACAAGCATTTGATTCTAAATATTATTTTGATGTCTTCTTCTGTGTATGTGTGTATGATGCTTGCATAACACTTACTTGAGGCAGCCAGTTTCTCTCTAGCAAACAGTAAGCAAGTCAGTAGAATTTATGGGTTCCAAGTCAGTTTTGATAGATTTATTTCATTGATTGAAAGCTTAACTACTTAAATAACTCATAATCAATGAACATAGCAAAGCAGTTTGTCAGAGAAATTTATGGCTCAGGAGCTCCCTGTTGTGAACGTGAAGATAGATCGTAACTATTGATTGATATCTAGTGAAGTGACAAAACAAAGCAGAAAAGCAATGTTTTATTATTGATCAAAGCAGTTGTTTGATGAATTGCGGCACACTCCTTAAACAATGAATTTACAGATATGACCGTAAGAAATTTGGAGATATGCTAGGAGTCTAAACATCTGAATGAGATATTAAAGGACTCAGGGTCAAAATAAAAACAGGCACACTCACATTATGTTTGTTGAATAAATTATGATAACATTAACTAATTTAAAATGTAGGATTTGACTGCATAGCCCTTGTATTCAATTTACTGAAAACATTTTTTGCATTAAATAATTCAATTGAAACACACAACTTTGTAATTAGGACTTCTGGAACCCCCAAATGGATACACATTTATAATGGGCTTTGTAACATATCAACCAGGTACAATCGTTTACAAGGATGAGTACTAGGGCTCCATGAAAGGTATTTATTCCTAGTAACCCAAAGCACATGTTTAATTTCATAGAGGTGAAACAATAGGAATGTTTTCTTTGACCGATCAGAGATAGTTGTCATTGGCCAGTCACTGGTCAAAACAAGTGATAGCTCAGTCAGAGCAGTCTCTGCCCTCAGGAAAAACAGAAACATAACATATTGTGGTAGATGATACATGCCCACAAAGAAAAGAAATGCCTTTGTGCATGCCCACACACACTAGAAAGTTCAGATTTTTACTTATTTCAGACTATAGCAACTGCCTATTCGATGTTTCTCAGCTGATCTGCTACTCTTGGTGTCAAGGCATGTAGCTTTCATAGTCACCTTTCACATCCCTGTGCCTGATGCACTGCTCACACCCAGCCTACCTGGCTTGGGCCATTTAATGAATGTTTTGGCACTAGTCCCTCAGCCATGCCATAAACTGTAAACAGATGTCAGATTATATCCCAGCTGGCTGATTTCTCTGTATTTTATGGTGTTTATTGAGCATGTCCAAGTTGTTGTCATGGGGAAATATAACAAGGCTGGAGTGATACGTGTGAGTACTAATGAAGTGGTTATTCAAAATAGGCTGTTTGAATTTTGCCTGCTAACCTCCTTGCTTTCTGTTTTCTGTGAAATGAGTGAGGACTACCTCAAGGCTGTTTAATTGTTGGGACCACAAATTAACGGCCTCAACAAGTAAGTATGCAAAGGGTTTAGAAAGGAGTCTTTTTTTAAATTTAGAAGTGCCAAGTATTTTTTGTTACAGACTCCTGATTTGCAAGCAACACATTATGTTTTGTCTGTGGCTACAAACGCTGTTGCTGCACACAGGAGAATGAAGAATTGTAGGCAGACTCCTGTGCCCCATCCATTCTCGAGCCTTTTAACATGTCTTTTATCACGTCACATTAGGAAATAAGAACTAGTGTCTTTTAACACGCCACAGAGGACACATCCTTGCACAGGAGGTACAGCGCGGATTGGTGGAGAGGCAAATTCCTCACTTACGGTACTCGGGAGGAGATAAGGGTCTCTGTTTTGTTCAGAGCAGAGGGAGCCCTGACTTACGAGTCCAACCCACTTTGGGACTGGGGTGTTCAGTCAGTGTCACGCTGCCAGTTGGTTCCAGTCTACTAATGACATGTCGCAGGCTCGAACCCGCAACACCTGGATCAAGGAGCTCGACCTGTTCAGGGGCAAGCGCCTGTACTCGCTGAGCCATTTAGAAGTTCTGCAAAGATCCTTATTAAGGGTTTAGATTCACTATGCCAGTTGTTTGTTACATTAGCTGGCTTATGCCAGATCAGGAAAGCCCTTAGTTATAATTTTTTAACCAAAAAACAACAACAGTGGACCTGCTTTCTGATCTAAGCCCACGACGTCTTCCGACTAATCCCATCTCCATCAAATAAGTCTTTAACTGTACATTGTAAGAAAGCATGTAAAACCAGTCCTCATAGAAGACATACAAAGCAACATGATGCCTGGCTTTTTGACTTTAACCTGTCAGATTTATTGTTTTTCAAAAGATTAAAGTGATAAGGGCTTTAGTAGCTGCTTCACCGAGAGGCTGTTCAGTTGTATGCAGTCTGTTGATAACAGCATGTTAATTCTGCAGAGCTTACAGCCTGAACGAATGGCTTACAGTCAGAGCTTATGTTACTGTTGGATGTCATATGGGTAAAGCAGGATTTAGATTAAAAAGATAGCATTATCTCTGTAGGGTGCTTTGGTTAAAAAGTGAGCTTCAAATTGAAATCTCCGGGAGCCTGTTACCTGGCATCCAGTTTAAGAGTCGCAGATACACAGCTGTGTGCTTTAGATTTTCTTCTGAATAATTTCCATAAATGACTCCTGAAGAGCTATTCTACCCAGAAGAAGCTGTCATATTAATAACTGAGGTCCTATGGTATGTGTGCTACTTAAAATAGCGGTTAACACAATAGTATTTAAGGTCTTAAAAAGTTGTTAGTTTCATACAAATTGAAGAATAAGGTAGTGTACTGTGTTGTGGTTTCAGACAATATATGTATATGTCATAATATGTTATACAAATGAATCTACTGGGTAGTACCTAACAATTTAAAATATACTTATTTAATAGCAGTTAAAGTGTTAAATCTTTGTTTCACAGAATGTATTTTTTTTAATTGTGTGCAAATACAGTATATTTTACATGCACACTGCATTTACTTTGAGGGTTTTTCTGCTAACAGTAGAAACAGAGGTATTTCTTCATTACAAACAACAAGGTCAAGCTTGACCATTGCAAAGAAATAACAGGCAGTGCTGGAGATTTCAATTAAATAGCTCCATTTGCATACCTGAAAATTCTTTCCCTCCTCTCCAAATAGAGCTGAATTGAATTGCCATTGACTGTCAGTATAGAGGCACCTAAGGACTGATGAGTTCATTTGTCAGGTTACTGTTCCATTTGAAAAGACAAGTCAAGTGTTCTTTCAATCATTTGTCTTTACTGGAATGCAGTTAACATTATGAGAGCAATCATTTTGCCTTTGTACAGCTTTACCTCGCATGAATAGCTTTAGAGTCCTTCAAAAGTGATTTAACAAGAGTGCTTTTCGGTGCAAAATGAAATCCTTGCTTCAGTATTTAACATATTAAATTCAGAGAATAGCAGGCTGTGATCAGGATGCAGAATTACTGACAGTTATGCTGTGGTCTAACAATATTACTTAGTAACACAATCTGTTAATCAGCAAAATTAGAACAAGACAATATTGGTTGCTATGATGAAATATTTAAGACATATAAGTGTACTTGAAACTTATTTTCATGTTCACAAAATGTGAACATAAGTTAATTACATTATTTGAACAATCAAAGGGAGGCAAACCTACTCAATGTCAGTGGTGCCATCTGGAATGAAGACAAAGAAATTCAGGATTCCTAATTAAAGGACAGATTTTGTAGACAGATGTCGACGGAAAATGTTCAATAAAAAAGTTAATTAATTCTTCTGAGGCTAGCAGAACGGTCACGTAAAGAGTGGAGGAAATTGAAAGCAACAACAGGTGAAATAAATTTTAATCTTCTCCTTTAAAGGATTTTACTCTATGGTGTTTTTATTCTTTCTAAATACATCATTGATTAATCTAGTACATGCTGATCAACCCAAATGTGGCTGTACTCCATATGTATACACAGTACAGGCTCTTAAACATAATATTGGATAAGCCCAGGTTAAGTCTTAGACGTAATGGCAGTGTGTTGAACACACCTTGTTGAACTCTATTGATTCTCAGTATTAGGTGAAATTCTAAATGGGGAAAAAACCTACAAACTTCCAAAAGTGTGTAATCTTGAAAAACCAAACACAATCATCAGACACATCTGTTCGGGTTGTTCTGAGGTCTAAAATGTTTGTGGACTCCGATTGTAAGAAAATGTATGTTTGTTCTAGAACCCTATTTCCGGTCCCCCGTTTTGTAGCGGCATTACATTGTGAACACCTGATTGTGCCTCATGTTAACATTCCTTTGCTGGTGGTTTTCACTTCAGAATGACAGAGTGGATCATGTGTAATTGTGTTCTTTGATTTTTCGACATGGGACTGAAAGTGTCCATCTCCACTGCAGGCGGTGGATTGAGAAGTGCTGTGTAAGTGTGCTGCTCAGGGTAGCGAGCATATTCCCAGCTGAATAAAGCCAAGATCTAAGCAGGCCCTGGGGTAGCTCTGGGGCCTGCAGGCTTGAAAGCAAACTGGCAGGCTGGCGAAGACCTAACCAGTGTCCAAGGGAATTGGTTTATTAGAGTTATCTCTGATAGAAAACAGGGAAACAATGGAAAATAAGAACCATCTTAAACTGATTAGAGACTTCTGTGTTTGACTCTTGCCTCCTGTTTAGTCTGACAGATATTCTCTAGGCACTGCTTTCAACTTTTTATTTCATTGTTGTTTTAATTTGTGACAAGGCTAAACCCACTTTCTCTCTGTCTGATTTGTCACTGGACTTTTTGAGGGTAGAAAGCCCTGAAGGTTTAAGAACAAAATGGCGATGCTTGAAACTCTGCATAACCACTGTCCTTTATGAAAGGCTTGTTTACTGGAAGCAGATTTCTTGGCAGGAATTTCTCTGTTTATACATTGAAAGAGATGAAAAAGAAACTCGCAATGAATTACAGCAGCTCGACTCAAGAGGAAGCCAGGTATTCTAAGATGTCTGCAACATCCCCCTAGAGGATGTCTGTAGTGATAATAAGTATTTCATCATGCAGCAAGAATTCTGTTCTCACAAGTGCCAAGGCTGCAGCAGAGCCAAGAAAATAATTTTAAACAGTTGTGGTGTCGCTTTCCTTAGCGTACGAAACCTTGCAGGGTGCTCTTTGGAGGGTCTGTTAAGGGGGCTGCTTTTAGCTTCATCGGTCAGATGAGTTTTTCGTTTGAAAGAAGTCTCATGTGCTGCAAAAGTAATTCAGCTTCAATCCCATAGGTCTATGCTTTCAAATTATTGCAAGCCATGAAAAGGGTCCTTTTCGCTTATCATCTTTCAAAGTACTGGCCCTTTCTAACAGATCTCATGCTTCCATTACTTGACTACCATATAAAGCATTGTGCAGCGTAGTTTTCCAAAATAAATAATTTTCAATATAAAACAAATTTCTAGAAAAAAACCTTGTATATACATTAAGTTCAGCAGCTTTGTAAACATTTTGCTGTCTCACATTCCTCTGTTGGCTCCAAGCCACTTAGCACTGCATCTTACACATTTGAAAGTTTGAGAATAGATTGAAATAATTTTGGTTCCACGACGTCTTAATCCCTCACTTTGTGGCTTATGCTGCTTCTGACATGAGGTGAGATACACAAACCTGGCAAGTTGATGTATCACAAGAACCTTAAGTAGTACTGTATGGCAGGACACTCCTGCCTTGTGAAGCCAGTCAACTTAACTTAAATTAGAAAAGCCCTTTTATTCTGTTGTTTTGAGTCCACAATTTAGCAAGACCATTTGGAAAATCAAGATATATAAATATAAAACAATTACAGCACATCAGGATTATTTTTCTGCATGTGTTAAACAGGGAGGTACACTGTAGTTAGGAACAAAGCATGGACTCGTACTTTTCAAACTGATTACACCTAGAAGCTAGTAGTCTTCTCACTTTGTCTTCCTGAGATAGGTTCTGCATCAAAAACTTGTTTCTCTTATTTTTTCCTGGATCGAGTAGGATACTGCTAGAGAACATTCCAAAGAAAAATAATTTGGATACTTACTCCAGTGATTGTGAATAAAGCATGGGTGCTAATTTCCAGATTGAACAATTTCTTTCAAATAGTCTTTGGAGCACATTTGGGACCAGATATTTTTATCAGCTTTCATGTTTTTTGTAGTGTATTATCAGTTAAACAGCTATTCTATTACTTTTTATAATAAGATAGCAGTTTCAGAAGTTACTGAGTACAGTGTGTTGAGCATCTAATCTGACACACAAAGAACTCGAAAGTGTTTTGCTTTCTTGGTTTTACACTGTTTTCATATTGAAGTGTTTTGTGGTTTAAATATTAGCAGTAAATGATATATTTCAAATGTAATACAGTAATACAGAAAAATGTTTGCTGTTTTAACAACATTCTTAGCTTTTTACATGAAAATGACCATTAATCTGTAAAAACATTCTACTGTAATGCAGCAAAGATAAACCTATGAATGTACTGTCTAGCTGAAATTATTGTTTTTTAGTGATCTGTCACAATGTTTTATCCATAGTTGTTGGTAGTTCATTGGTTTTGAAGGTATGAGTAAACAGCTTGGTTACTTTCTAATATGAGGAACATTGTGTGCAAAGTGAATTCCAGATATTGTCTTCTTACATCTTTCTACTTACAAATACTCTTTTCTTTAGTGTTTTTTTCTGAAGAGGAAAAGGAGCAGCTCAGAAAATTCAGCAATAAATCCTACCTGCTCGATAAAAAAGCCACCCATCAGGTGTGGATCAGCCTGGTTGATATAATCCTGGCATACGTCTATGAGGTCCGTGTCACAGAAGGGGAAAAAAATGTAAGTGATTATTTTTCGGCTCCATATAACCCACTTTGGTATGGCAGAGTTTGCAATAATGCAGCAATTAATCAGTATTACCTTTTTTGCTCATATTGTTGGTCCTAAAGCACTGAAGTGCTCCAGTGACAGTATTTCATAGTGCTGAAATAATCCTGATCTTTTTTGCATCAAATACAGATAATATTTTCATATTTGACACTAAGTTCTCATGGTTTCATTGGTAAGGGACTAATGATATCTTGTACGGTAAGAAACTTTAGTGCATTTTCTTTCTTCGCTGTTTTATAATCCATAGAAACAATAGCTCTTTTTATCATTATTTTAAGAACATTTCATTGAGTTATAGTGCAACATATTGTGCTGGAATGAAAAATATTTGCGGCATTGAAAAGCAAAATCGATATTCTGAAACATGACTACAGGGTACTTGTACAGTAGGCAAACACAATTGCAAAATGTTGCCCAGTTTGTAAATGAGGGTTTTCAGGTTATAAATGTTGGATTAATTTTTCAGAGGGTATGTGCTCATACTGAATTGCAGGTGGAGTCTCCATGGAATATCAGAAAACTGAGTGGAACACTGAGCTGGCTGGAGGTAAGCATGCAAATCCCAGGCCCAAAACATATTTATTGGTTTTGCAAAGAAGAAGAAGCTTGGGGTGTATAACTGAAATACTGTGCTCTTATGTTATATTAATTAAATTGTTCTCTGAGGTTAGCATACTCAAGCTAAGCCTACACATTAATGGAACATTTATCTGACAACAATACCTTTTGCTGTGTTTGTAGTATAACTTAAATGTTTGTTGCAAACTCTATGAAGGCTTTGAGACAGCCTGATGTAGGCAGTGTCTGGTTGGTACGATGCTGTTTAATAATAAACTTCACCATGCTCAAAGGGATTTCTTTGAATTTTTTATGCCCTTCCTCCAATTTGTGTCTTGCTATAACTTTATCCATGAGTATTGAAAGCTATGTGGTCTTCATGATTTAATCTTTGCTTGAAATTCTCTGCCTGACTATGAAATCATGTCAACCACCATTATTGCACACAGACAGAGACTATTTAACTGATTGTGTGACTTGTCAAAATAAGTTTGTGCACCTGAACTAATTTAGTTTTGCCCCCACAAAAGTGTCTTCTCTCACCCATTAAAGTGTTCAGTTCAATCACTGAATTTTTCATTTTAAAAATTACTTTCAAAAATATGTGGAAGGGGTGAATACTTTTGCTGTATATACAATTAATAATCAACAAGTATGGGTTGATTCTATTCTAAAAAGTAAAAAAGAAAAAGAACAGCGTTTCAGCTTTCAGTTGTTAGACCTTCTTCTGGATTTGTTTGTGTTTTTTTCATTATGTTTCATCTTGGAATTTAACTCTACTTGTTTCTTTACAACCCACACACTCATGCAGCTCAGCACTTATAATTAACAATCTTATAATTAATACTTTATTTTATATAGATGTTGCTTTTTATCCAAAGTGTTCTGCAAGTGTGTTGTATATGGGAAAGTATCCATTTGGACTACCAGTCTAGTGCAGTATGCACTGCCTGAGTGATGCATGGCAGTCATTGTGCTCCAGCAGCCTCAGTACCAATGCCATTAGAGGTTATCACCCTTATCGTTACAAGCAGTGCCATGGGATCTTTAAAGAAGACCTTGATTTAATGTCTCACCTGAAGGATGAAACTTCCTACAGCATAGTGTCCCCTGTCACCATACTGCCTTATTGGTTTGGAAATTCTTGTCCAAAGGGATAGTGCCACCTACTGGTCCACCAGTACCACGTGCAGCAGCAAACTGGTTTTTGTTAGAGGTCTCCTATCTCTAGGATAAGGTCTGGCTTTTCTCATCTGACGCAATATATCTGATTGTGTGTATCTTATACATTGTCTTCAAGAAAGGAAAGATCATTTTATATATTTTATCATATTCAAGTACAGGGTTCAGTTGCACAGTCACACAAATGCGTATAGCCAAATACGTTTTCCACAGTAGTATTTTGTGGTACTAGACAGGCATCATCAAGAAATAACACAGCAGTCAGATGATCATCTGTGTTTATGCAGTTTTGCCATATCGTAATTGCATTGGCAGGAGAAGGATAGCTATTAGGTTTGGAGTTTATTGGTAAAATGTTTATTAAAGAAGAATTGTTCATGGCATTTCACCAGGGATGTGATAACCCGTTAGGGTAGTAAAAGACACAGCTGCAAACTGTAAGGTCCAAACAGGGGAGGTGGAAGTTTGAGTATGATGAAACAGATTCCAAGTCTCAATTCAGTCTTGGAAGTTGCTCCAAAGACAGAGGCTGTTTGGTTTGTGAGCACCTTATTTACCTATGCAGGAACCTTATTTCACCAGCTCTTAACTTTATTGAGACTAGATACCTAGATATCTGCCACATCTGGAAGTAATATTTGACCTAGTCTTTTTATACTTAATGTTTTTCAATCAATCAACCATATTCAGAGATAACATAATTAGAATGATTTTTGATTTTTTTATGGTGAATAAAACATGTGACCATTCCATCTGTCTTGAGCAAGTTAGACATGAGGTTACAGTGTGTACCAAGTTTCAGATTAGTATTGTAACAGGTTACAAAGAACAGTTGTAACAAAATTGAAACAAACTCATGAAAACATGTAAGGAGAGCCATGGTTTCTCATCTCTCTTATTGAAGCTGCAAGGATGATTTACATTATTTACTCAGCAATATGTAACAAAACCAGGCATGCATGACTTTGTTTTTTTTTTTCTTATGTTCTACCAAGCACACTATCCTACTTTTAGCACTCAATGTATTTCTGAGAAATGACTTTAATTTAGTATCAGGTTGGTTTTTGTTTATGTTTCCAAAGAGCTTCTTACGTGGGCTCATTTATGAAAGTGGAACATTTGAAAAGCTCCCTGAATAGGGTTCTTAGGCTTAGGAAAATATAGTTATTACATTCCTGTGAAAGAAATATGATGAGCTGAATATCAGGTTTAAATGAAGTCTAGAGATAATCACTATAAAAGATAGTGTTTAACATCTCTTACGGAGAAAAGGAAGGTAACATAAACGGATTATCTTCCCTCGTATCAGTTAAGAAAGCTGTTTTACAAGTCTGTTTTATCACACCTCTGCATTTTTCTCTAATGTCCCCTAATCTGAGTTTAGTTTGCTATTCTTTTCTGAAGGAGCAAATGAGGGGAAAACTCTTTTTACTCGTGCATGTCAGATAATTAGAGGTGAATGGAATGATTGAGTAGGGGAAGGTAAGAGATTTCCCGGCTGTTTGGTCCCTGACCAGGGCTTTTGCATCATTCAAGTTTTATCCGATAAATGAGACATCACGCATTCAGGCAGCATCTACCTCCAACAACAGTGGCCTTCAGGAGCACCTAGATAAATTAACTGAAATGTCAGTAGCTGGTCTCTATTATAAATTAATTCTTTCAAGCCTTTCAGTTTATAGTTTCCACTTAATGTTTCTACTGAGCCCTTGTATACAAAATACATTAGTTATTGACATGCCATCAATCGATTAAAAAAAACGATACTCAGGATTATTCCGTTTTTTCATGATCATTTTAGATCACAACACCTTTATTTTTTTACAGTAGTCAGTAAATTATCATTTAGTTCAGGTCTGTGAAGCACACTATAATATTGTGGAAATCTCAACTGTATGATAACTTTAACAACAATTCATTGAATTTCCTATCCTGTCATTCATGTTTTGAGAAGAGTTCAGATTTTCATTTCTGCAAAGCCTGTTTGGTTAAGTGAGCTCTAAGGCAGTTTGCAGTTAGTGTGGTAAATAAAAGCCTAACTCAAATGACAAGGTCTAACATCCGTGATAATTCTGTCACTGAGACCAGGGAACTGGAGTGGATCTTATTGCTGTCATAATCATAACAGACTGACAAATGTTAAATGATCTTAAATTAATTTGCTCTTTCCCATTATTGAACATATATTAATAAAACACATGAGGTACATAATGACCGTGGGAATCCAAAGCCCTCGATTTGATGTATGCGGTCTTGAAATCTATTAAGTGTCTTTGATTATGTGGTATTAATATCACCCAGATTGATTCATGCCAGCTCCAGAGTCCTTTTATTTTTTTGCCTTGTACTTTTAAGGCTAATCTAAAGAACACTGGAAAATCAGGTCACAGTGCCATGTAGAAATTAAAAAAGAATTTTGTCACAGATTTTTGTGGTTTTGATTTGAAGAGTACTATAGTTAATTTGGCAACTGAAAGTTGAGAAACATTTTTCTTTCCTTTTTGTGTAGAAGTGGGATAAAAACATAAAGTGCAGTTTTAGATTGTAGTCATTTTCATAGATTACTTTAAAAAAAACCTTCAAAGTATTTTAATCTTCAGAGGTGTATCATTGGTGGTAAGACAAATATTACATTTTTTTTCAAGTGAGGGTGTTAATAAATTTCATTCCTAGCTGGTATTACCTCTTCATAGGCCACATGAGATGCATGGATTTAGCACTTGACAGACAATTATACTTCTCATTATCTCAAACTATATAAGAGAGCAATTAACAGCACTCTAAAAACATACAAGACCAGTAACAAAATGATAATTAGAAATCTCGAAATGCAATCAAAGCAGGCAGACAAAGATTAACAAACTGATTTAACAATTAAAAGGCCTTCTAAAGCTCTTTTATTGACTGTTAAAGCAGAGGAAACAACCCTGAAACAAATGAACTGATTAAAAGACTTCTGACAATTAAAGTACTGGCTTTGCAGGGGTATTTCAATGCTCCACAAGTATTTACCTTCTGTATAAGTAAGTCATTAAGAGTAATTAGTCTATAAATGACTACAATTAGGAAGAAGTTATCCTGGCTTGCTGTTGGAAGAGGGAAAGTATTACAGTAGCTGTCATCAGAAAATCAATGTCTTTTCGTTTTCAGTTTGAAGTTAAAATGGTATCTGTTCTGATACATACAGCAAAGTAACATTATTTGGTTCTACAAATTGGGTATTAGCATTTGCATGAAATCCATATGAAGAGTCTCAGTACTATTTATGTATTGTTTTTTAATACAATTGGTGTTTTTATGTATTAATATATACATTACACACATCACATTAGTATTTTACAGTTTTCTTTACTGCATTACATAATACTGGTAAACGCTTAATATATAAAATGAAGATAAAGATGAATGTAACTGGAACAAGTGGTGCCAAGCAGTACCACACAGAGATTGATTAACCTGGAATGACTATGTGTCTTAAATATCCACTTATTCCTGCAACTCTGTCTGTCGCCTGATGGAGCTCTGCCACTTCTTTGTACCCTATACATTTTCTCCCTCTGCTTTGCACTGACAAATGTGCTCCTCAGAAACAAGGTCATTTATTTTCTTCTCTTTTCCTCTTACGTGATTTATGTTGAGAAGTCCAAATGATTTTGCAGTGAAGAGCCCTCTGTGTGCCTCCTCCAGTCTTTCTCCCAGCTGGGAATTTTGAATTGGAAAAACCACTGCCAGTGCCTTGGCCTCCAGGCTTGTCTCCACTCTACGCAGCAGTATTGGATATTTCCATCTTTGATCCATATGAAAATGTAACCGATTAAGTGAATTTGTCTATGTATGAGTTCCATCTTTATTCACACATTTAGTGCTGTGTGTTCTTTTTCTAGACATACAACTCTGTCCAGGAGGTCTTGGTATCATTTGGAAGAAGAGTGCTGTGTTACCCATTGTATAGACACTTTGCTCTCATTAAGGCAGCTATAGAAGATGCGGCAGTGATATTTGAGTTAGGTAAGTAACAATCTTTTCATCATTTGTTTTGCAAAAACAACAGCAACCAGTAACATGTAAGCTAGTGCAGACAATGGTCTAACACCTGAACACGAGGAAGCGATATGATACTTACCATTAAAGCTGCTTTCATTTAATTTTAAATAGTGAATTTTTTTCAATGTACTTATGTGCTGTTGCCTAGAACTACTGTAATATACTGTTATACGTGGATTCTCCTACTGTTTTTTTTCAACTAACCAGTTTGTAGTGGCACTGCTTTGTCCCTTTTTGTAACTCAGGAAAACCCTTGAAGTTTGTAACATGTATTTATAGAATATTTACTTTATATCTGCTAAGTGTGTGTAATCTTTAGATCAAGGCTCCTCATGAAGTGCTAAGATGAAGGTTCCACTGTGCAAATACATTAAGGATTTATATTGCAAGATTAGCAGTTTCTGTTGGTTTAGCAAGTGTAAATGTGTTAGCAAATTAAACTCATATTTCCAGTCCTGGATTAGCATTTATGTGCTTCATTAGCTATCACAAGTCTGAAAATCTACTTCTGGGAAATTTAGAGCTTTAGAGGGATTTCAAACTGAAGTAGGGGACTGAGAATCAAAGCCTTTTGGACAAAAGACTATGTAATTAATTATTACATTAAAACACCTTGTTACGACCCCAAGTGTCTAGGGGTAAGGGGGTGTAACATTTAGGATGGTTTTGGATGCAGGTGGGATTCTGGTGAGGGATTTAGGAAGCATGTCAACAAGTTTGGTGCAAAAGTTATTTATTTTACAGTGAACAAGTGACTGGTACATAATTAGGACACAATAACACACAGGGAAAGGGAACTAGAGTGGTGCCAAAGAAAAGAAAATAACAAACAAAATGGAGCTGCCTAATAAGGTGAAGGAAAGCTGACCTAACTACAAAACAAAAACCCAAAACACTCGGTCTTCTGCGTCTTCTAACGCCCTGGCTAACCTTCACTAACTACCCAAAACCATACAAGACAAAAGGCACTCACCTGACCTAAACTAATTGTGTTACTAATACAGAGATCAACTACACGTGTAGAATGTACCCGACAACCTTAACTAAATCTTAACACAAAAGTTCACACACATACACAAGTGAACTACGAATACAAATAAGGAAAAACGAGATTAGACACAAGGAACAGGGTACAAAAAAGCACAGAGGTTGATATAACATGTTAGGGCAAGGTAATGGAGAAATAAAGGATAAACACAAACAAACGAAAGTACAAGAATACGAACACAAACCAACAAAGCCGAAGCTATACTGAAACACACATGAAGCAAAAACTAACAAAAACGGACAGAAACGAAGCTGTAGCAGGGCGAAACGAAGCTGAGCCGAGCAGAACAGAAGTCAAGCGAACGGCACCCTTCATTCTGAAAACCTCCAAGTTAAATACTGAATAAGCTGAGCTCTGATTGGTAGAGTTGATTGAAGAAGATGTCACAATGGCAAAGATGGGTGAATTAATAAACCAATGGGGAGGGAGAGCAACCAAAGTCAGGAAGTGTGGAACATAACATCAAAACAAACACACGGACCACACTGGAACGTAACACACCTGTAGAACTCTTACTGCCAATGCACTAGGTTTACTCAGATTCTTCCAATTCCTGCTACTTCATCCATTATATTTTGCTTTTACTGTTTGCTGGCTTATTGAAACAGTGTGACAACTGTGTGATGGTTTTTCATTCACATGGATTGCCAACGTGTGCGTGTGGATGTGGGAAAAACGTTCGTAAAAGAAGGGCCCAGGGTCCAGTTGCAGTATTCACTCGAAAATTTTCATTTTCATGTGAGAGTCAGGGAATTTTACATTTCATTTTATATTAAATAAATGCCCAGTTACTGTTAAATTAACTACTATCAATTGGGTTATATGGGCTGAATTGCCTACTCTCGATTGAGGCCTTACTTATGTTTTTAGTGTCTCCCCCAAAACTACCATAAAATTAATCTGTGATGAAGTTTATCATGGACCTAAGATGGCTAAAGCCAAATAAGGTGGCTAGAGCCATTTTAGTTATGTGGTTGTTCTTTATCAGACTGATAACAACTGGTAGGCTACTTTTACATCTTTGCAGGGTGCACAGTTAATGGAAGGAATTTTAATAAATATTAAATCTTACAAGCTTTTGCTTTATACATAATTATTAGGGTTATAAATTACAAATCTGAGTTTTAACATCTGTAGTGCAAAAATTGAGTCATTTAAATTGGTTATATTTAATTAGTATACGGTATGTGTAGAATGCCCCCACCAACGTATAACATGGCTAATTTTATAAGGAAGGAAAATTGTCCTCTTCCTGCATTTGATTGTCGCTCACGGAGAAGTGCTTGCAAGAAGAATTGTTTGTAAGAGAGTGAGAGATCTAACACCTACAGATGCAGCCATTCAAAGTGCGCGGTACAGACACATACCGGAGGTAATTGGCTACGGCATCACGCATCGTGACACACGATGACGCGGGGTACCGCGGTACGTGATTGGTTGACCGACAGGGGCACTCGTGGTCCGTTGGTCTGTCATAGAAAGATTTACAGTAAACGTCTTTACTGTGCCCGTTGTAGTATTGAATATTCATATGGAATTTTACCACTGAAAGGAAATCTTAGTAGCTGAGCATAAAAAGAATAGGAGCATACTGCAACACGTGTGAAGGCCATAAACGATATTAATTTTGGAACATAAACATACAGTATATGGCTGGTCTCGGTACTTTAAAGAAAACATACACGAAACATGGTTTCTTTATGACCAGTATCGGTCTTGAGATATTTTTAACTTGATTTACAGTATTTGAGAGGTATGTCTTGACACTGATACTACGTAAATACTGCTCACGTACATGTTTCTAGGTTTATATTATGCATTTCGTATGGTCAAATTACTTTTGAGCAACTGATAAGAAGCGCGAAACGGTATGCCCAGGGCATTTTAGTTTTCGTTTTGTTTTAATGCAGTGCAGTGGATTGATTAGAGATATCAAGTACATACAAGTCATTTTTTAAATGTTGTAGTTCGTCTTGTAAAAATGTTACGAGTACATCATCTGTCAACAATTACACAGGTTATGTTTCCATATTGCGGATTTTGGTTACGTAATATTATTTTCTAATTTCACATTGTGAATATATGATTTGGGCAAACAGAGCCGCAAAGAAGTACATTATGGGTTGTTGTTTTTTTTTTGCAGTTTTATCTAGAACAAGCGATGGTTAAACCTTTGTCTGATTCTTGTGAAACTATCCACACGACAGTTACCTAGGAGTTGACTTCAGTGATGTCACTGATGTGATGTTTCTAAAAATCCATCCACTGTAAAACATCTTCTCCACTTGTCCTGCATATGTATTCGCTAATGAAGCTGTGTGTTCTGATCCTGGTTCTCTACATTTCTGTATGAACCAGCTTAGAGGGCTAAAGACAACTTGTGTTTAAATTGAGTGTAAGGTAATTTATGCTTCTAAAGTCATGGTCAGCATTTATTATTGTACTGTGCTGTAAACTTCTTCTGTGCCTAATTACATTATTTTATAGCTTTATCAAATCTGTACATTGTCTGTCGATAATGTTTCTGTAGTGCTTTTTCAGCCCTCAGCACGTGGCTGCGCCGGTGGCGCTGTGGGTTAGGTTCCTGACTCCCATGTCACACGGTCTGTGATCGAATCCCATGGAACTATGACTTTATTTTTTAACAAACATTTCTTTGAAAAAATGAAACGTTTCCCTTGGTCAGAGATAAAATAAAACCTCACTCGCACCAAACAAATTTATATTTCTAAATATCACAACATGATCGAATTTAAGTCTTTTTAATAACAATGAATAGTCACCTATGCGTTACAAAATAAACATTTATATTGATTTGAATCTCGTTTTGATTTAAATCGTAAACATGTGTTTAAATATATTTGTTTATACTGTATAAAAGCGATGATTCTTATGGAATGTGTTCCGCCGGGGATTCAAAAAATTTATTTTATTTTTAATCGCGTATCTAAGGAAAATTGCAGTATAACTTTGTTCATGCACATCATTATACAGTATCTCATTTAGTATTTCTATAAAAAAAATCGTTTGCCCAGCCACTATTGTTGTTATTGTTTTTATCCTGTAAAGCGCTTTGAGGAGCACAGCTTTCTCACCACTTAGATTACTTTTTGACACCAGCCTTACACAAAGCAGAAACTGATTGTATTTTCCGATGACATACAAGTTCAAAGATTACAGATTTTAATCGTCTTTTTTCTGAACCAGGGAAAATCTGATCATGTTTCTCTATAACAATAATAAAAAAACTTTATTTTACACACCACCTTTAAAAGTGGCATCTCAAAACAATACAGTAGATGTAAACCATCCACATCTACAAAGTAAATACCCAGACAAACGCAAACGCGTTTTTAATAAAATGCTTTCATTCATTCAGCAGAGAGAGAGCGTAAAACCTGGGTGTAACAGCTGTTCCTTTTTCTGATCACTCGCTCTCTGGATAAATGTCTCGCCTGTCCAGTTCTTTGTTTTCCTAATTTGCCGATTATGCCTGCTGCGATGCACTCCTACCCTCACACCTAAAGAAGACTATTTTAAATTTCTTTGCGCATCCTTAAGGTGATATCACATAAAGGTGATATGTAAAATAATGTTTTTTTTTATTGTTGTTATAGAGAAACATGATCAGATTTTCGCCGGTTCAGAAAAAAAGATTTAAAGTATACTAGTTAAGAAAAATAAATCTAAACTGGGAGAAAGCTATGCTGAAAGTTTATTAAGATACTTAGAAGACAAAGATATCAATTTATTTTAGTCAAAATTTTATATATCACCTTTAAAAGTGGAATCCCAAAGCAAAGTAAATACCCAACACTGATTGTACCCATCTGTCATGCTAATAAAACACCTTGAATTGAATTGAATTGAATTGAGGGAGAGAGGGGGGGAGGGCGAGCGAGATAACCAGGACTAAGGCAAATAAGATACACTCCACAGGCATTCACAACAGCAACATATGAAACGTTTGCACATATAGTTAAGTTATAACTTGGTTTTCAAAGTGCAATGAAATACAATATTGTTGTTGTTGCTGTTCTTGTTGTTTTTATCCTGTAAAACCTTTTGAGAAGCCACCTTTAAAGGCGATATATACTGTAAAAGCGCTGATTCTTATGGAATGTGTTCCACCGGAGATTCAAACATTTTTTTTTTAATCGCGTATCTAAGGAAATCTCAGTATAACTTTGTTCATGAACAAACAGTGGCATGTTACATTATTAATTTGGGTGTCTTAATTCGATGTATTTAAACTACTGTAGGTGTAACATAACATTCAGAAATACAATCGAGAATAGTTTTGTGGCGTTTGTTTAGATGAAACGTTCCTAAAACGTATAACGTAACCGGGCATCCATATGAATCAAGTAACAGGTTTATTCCATGCTGAAAAAAAGAAGAAAGAAAACACATTCCATAAGAATTGACTGAGCTCCTCTCTGTACCACGCAATGATCCCCCCAGAGTCTCTGCCTCGGGTTATTTGGGTTTTTAGACAGAGGGTAAAAAACTCTCTCTCTGGCTTGACCTCCCCCTCCCTATGTATTGTCTGTTTTTTTGTTAACAAGGCTCGCCAGCTAATGTGAATCGAAACCTGTCTTTCTAGCTTTTAAAGTCGTGCGATGTGTAAGCCACAATTCAAATAGAGAAAAAAGAGCTGACTGACAAGATTTAAGATGTGGATTAAAAAAAACACATTGCCCGACGTTTGTTGCATTGCTTGAAAAATAACTTTATTTCAAGAGACTGGATAAGTAATTCAAGTATTTTTTTTAACTTCCTGAAAAACAACTAATAATTTAACTATATGTGCAAACGTTTTATGATATGTCGCTGTTGTAAATGTCTGTGGACATGTGCTGGCTGGACAGGAGACTCTACTGTACACAGAGAGGGGCGGGAGGAGGGGACAAGCCGATACATACTCTTAGAGTTTGATTAATAGGGAATATAGTACAAAAATATAGTACTAAAAATAAGATACACTCTACAGACATTCACAACGGCTACTGTCAGAAGATAGGACACAGCGGCTCAGGCACCCGCTGAATGGAAAAGGGGCACTTTAATGTTCTGTATGGCTAATACTAAAGCCAATACTAATATTCAATACTTTAATATTCTTTTCTGTATGTTTAACAATAGTGGGTACTGGCCTAATTCGTCCCTGCTCCCGTTGTTAGGTGTTAATGTGTTGTTAAGTGTGAATTTGTACCTGTTTCCCTGAGGTCTGGCTTTTTTTCTGGAAAACCATAACTCTGGTCTTGTCCAGATTGACTGTCGGCGCCCAGGTCTGACAGTGCTGCTCCAGCAGTGCCAGGTTCTGGCGCAGCCTCTGTTCTGTGGGCGACAGCGGGACCAGGTCGTCTGCAAAGTGCAGGAACTCGATTTCCATAATTAATGCAGATCAGTAAATCAAGGGACAAAACAACTATTGCGCCCGGGTCCTCATTGGGCTTTGACGTGCTAATGCGTTGGTTTAACAGTCCGGGTGTGGCAAGCCTCTAATGTTTAACCTTTAACTGTTTTTCCATCTACTGTATTGCTTTGAGATGCCACTTTTAAAGGTGATATGTAAAATAAAGTTTTTTTATTATTGTTATAGAGAAACATGATCAGATTTTCCCTGGTTCAGAAAAAAAGGTCTAAAGTGCTACACCTAACTTTCTTAATTCGATGTTTTTAATGCAGTGAACTACTGTAGGTGTAACATAACATTCAGAAATACAATCGAGAATAATTTTGTGGCGTTTGTTTAGATGAAACGTTCCTAAAACGTATAACGTAACAAAATTAAAGCCGATTAAAATCTGTAATCTTTCCACTTGTTCTGTATGTCATCGGAAAGTTTCTGCTTTGTGTAAGGATGGTATCAAAAAGTAATCTTAAGTGGTGAGAAAGCTGTGCTCAATGTATTTAAGGGACTTAAAAGTAAAAGGGGATGCTTCATATTGCTTGACTAATTTTAAAAACTAAGTTATAAATGCAGACGCTCCCTCTGTGTCGCGCCGGGTGTAAATATCAAAATATACATTCGTCCCGGGCAGCGGCCGAAGAGCGCCCGACTGGGGTGCGCGGGGAAGAGCAGGACAGGAGTGAAAGGCGGGGTTTAGGAAGGCTTACAGTCTGGGCAGGTATAGATTACACTTTTCTAAAATGTATTTGAAAAATAAAAACGATTACAATCTAATCCTTCCACGTTTGATCCCAAAATCCCAAGAAAAATAAATCTAAACAGGTAGAAAGCTATGCTGAAAGTTTATTAAGATACTTAGAAGACAAAGATACTTTATCAATTTATGTTGCATTAGCCTGATTATGATTAAAAAAACACATATAATTAAACACGCGTTTGCGATTTAAATCAAATCACGATTTAAATCAATATAAATGTTTATATTGTAACGCATACTGTCCAGCCTCCATTTCTCTATAAAAATTTACTCTATTACACACATACACAATAGAAGCAGGAAGCAGAAGCAGGGACCGTTGTCAGAAGGGAAGAAGGAGACTATTCATTGTTATCAAAAATGACTTAGAATCGATCATGTTGTGATATTTTGAAATATTAAAGTCAATTGACTGTCCATAATATTGCTATTCTATTTTTTCGAAGAAATGTTTGTTAAAAGAAAAGTCCAGCACCAGCTGGATTTGAACACACAACCCGTGAGTTGGTAATCGGTCACGTAGACCAGTGGGCTACAAGGGAAGTCGCATGAAGAGAGAGGCGAAACAGCCCTACACAGCCCTGTCGCAGTACACGAATATAATCATATCGTTATTAAATTCTTTAGATACGCGATTCCACATTATATTAGCAGAAAAGCTTAAAACTACCACTTTTTCACATGCTTTTTCACATGCTAGTTAAATACTTCGATGCTTAAAATCGTTAGGGAGAAATGGAATACCGGTGTGTATTTTTCCTTTAAAGTACCGATTCCTGGAATCTGACTGGCTGACACCCTTCTGAAGTGGTTCCATAAAATCTGGTATATGGAAAAGAAAGCGTTGATAAAAAAGCCTGGATTCTCATGTATCTCATACAAGTATCTTTTAATACAGTCTTTGCTGTGCTCTTGAGGATCCTTGTGGTATTTTGAGCTCTAGTTGAATGATAAGTGTCGCATTTTAAATCATTTTCGTAGTTAGAAATTATTAAACGCCCTGTTAAAAGCAAGGGAGTTTTTATGCCCGTTGAAGTAAAACAAAATGCCTGACAAAGTATGGCTTGGACAGATTCCAAGTGCTTGTACAAATTTGCTAAAGAAATTATACTTTGAGTATACAGCTTGTCCAAAGTCATTCATTATTAATACTATTAGTAATATATTCGGTAAAGGCTTTGATGCATAAATATTTCTGATAAAGGTAGGTTGTGTACTTTTGTCCAACTGAGCAATCTTGCTTTCATAAAATATACCAACATTTTAATGACTGATGATTAACATGCTGTAATACACAGTTCAAAATTAAAAGCTCAAATGCTGTACATGAGAGGTTAAGCTCCCCCTGGCGGTTTTACAAGGTGACGCCGGATAGTTTCCGGCATGACATCAAATGACGCGATTAACTGCGTGATACCGCGTGATACCGCGACACGCCCACCGGGGTATGCCGCGAAATACCCCACCCATTTTGAATGGCTGCATCTGTAGATCCAAAAAGGAACCAAGTCTGTATTTCACAAGAAACACATTTTTCAAGAAATGAAAAATACACAAGTAATCTAACTTTTTGTTGTCGTAAACCTTTACATTCACTTTGTAATTTCAGAATATCAATGATATTATAATTTGATAGATAAACCATTATATAAGTAGTATTTGGCCAACTTTAGGACAAACATATGTCTCTGTCCGCTTGTGTATGTGTTAAGTATCTTTGTAAATGCTACCGTTGTGCTGCAAAACATTATGTTATCTTTGTTTAGTTTTAGGCAGCATGATGGCTCTGTGATTAGCATTGCTGCTTTGGCAAGCTATCAGTGTGGAGTTTGTATGTTCTCTTTGTGTTTGCATAGGTTTCCTCCAGATGCTCTCGTTTCCTCCCTCAGTCCAAAGACATGCTGATATGTTAATTTGCTTAACTGGTCCTGGTGTGAGTGTGTGCATGTCTTTGTCTGTGTCTGTGTCTGAGTTTGGACTTGCGTCTCATCCAGTGTGTTTCCCACCTTGTCCCCATTGCTTGCCGAAATAGGCTCCTGCTCTCCCACAACCCTAAATTTGATGAAGTGATTATAAAATGCTTGGAAGGATGTTTAATATTAGCTTTATCCAATGGGTAGTAAAATGTCTTTGAATAGTAGGAATGTTTTTTTGCCCAAAAGGGCGTAAAATCCTTAATTTTAAAGGACATGTTGTTATTCAGTACAAGGGTTGACGATTAGAGGAATGAATGTAGGTTCTCTTTTACCAAAATAAAAACAAATGAAAAAATCCATGTTTTTTCACTTTTTCCAAACATGAAAACAAGCATCAGTAAATATTAGAAAAACAAACCCATTAATATCCAAACGGAGGTTGAAACCTTCTAGGAAATTTTACAGAAGTGTAAATATTTGAACAGTCACTTGGCAGCATGTCAAGTATGTGAGAGGCTTTGCCAGCTAGCTGTTAAGTGCCTATATCCAATCAGACCTCCAGCAGCAGCAGGGGCTCGTGCTGAATACATTACAGGCTCCCTTTATTTACACTGCTGACTGAGAAAGCATGCCTCTCTGCAGATCACTTTCCTGCACTTGAGCTCCGTACGGTACTGCAGCAATTCTGAACTGAGCCTACTGTTATATGGAACATCCACAGCATCCATGTGCAGAAGCTGTGTTTAATTCTTTTTTCTAAGATCACTTTTTATCAGTTTGTGTGTGTGTGTGTGAAGAAGCCACAAAATATAAAAATTATGAATTTTTGCATGACTAGTCGTTTTAAAACTTTCAGTGTTTCATTTAACCATGGTAAAAATGCTGTAAAAGCTTCAAAATCGTCAAAAATGACAAATGAAAAGGCCGTTTGGAACAGATGATGTGAAAATGCCTTTGCAGATGATTACAAAACACCAGGAGTATAAAACAGTATCTTGGGAGCAGTTTACAAAGAGGCTTGTTACAAGTCAGGGTTTTTTTTTTCTAGCCAGGGTAGTGTGTTCATGTCAGTGCAAACAGCAGTTGCCCTCAGTGTTGCTTGTTTCCATCCAGGTTAACCAATTATCTTCTCTTATTCCACTCAGCTACTAAAGGGAGGGAAAAAACTCAGACCTGTATCACCCTTTGTAACTTTCTGTATTGAGCTCCATATTGCAATGTAAGCAACAGTGGGAATGCTTTTTCATTGATTTATAGTGGATTTAGCAGTTCTAAAGCTTTATGTGAACATCTTTTTACCCCCCTTTAATCTCAGAAAACATTCAGTTTGTTGCAATGTCAGAACTTTAATAAGTAAAATTATTGGAATTTCTTTCAAGTCACAAAACATTCAGCAAATAAATGCGTTGGAGGCAGATAAAGGGTATATCCATTTCTAGTGATATAAAACCATTGCAAAACCCAGCCATTGCAAAAATGGAGTCCATTAAATATTTTTCCATAGATTTTACTCACTGAAAAGCCAAAAGAATAACTAGTTACTTGAAGCAATACGGTGATATTCCATCGCATACTCATCTTTCGTAATGATTTTACCAAGAGACATTGTGTAAACTCTTTCAACTGTATTCTGGCAGATTAAATTAAATAAATAACATTACAGATATATTATTCCATCCATAATTCCCATTTTCTCTACTGTTATGCAAATTAAAGCATGAGTGACTGCAGTTCAGCAATTACTCCATGATTGATGTATCTAAGTACAGCATATTTACTGCAATCTCCACCGTCCTGTCCTGGCTCCAGTCAGATCTACTTTCTGTCTGCTTTGCTTTCCTATGAGTGTTCCCTGGGGCTTTCAAACACATGATTAAGTGGCTCAACTTGTCATCAAAGTAAAAAACAGATGACTGTAGAAATCATAGCCTCACTAACTCTCAGCACTCTGGGCCAGTGATGAAACAAAACCAGGCTTTTATTGCATTCAGAAAAAAAACCCTTGAGGGACAGGAAAATGGGTTCAGATTTCTTTGACATTCTGATGCAAGATTTTAGGTTTTAGGCCAACTTAACATTGCTCACTGAAAGAGCCCTGTTTAAATGGGAACCAAATGTTTGTGTAAGGTTTCCCCGAGTTAAAGTGGAGTGTTTGTTTTGAATATACTGGAATGTCACTGCTCAGTGCCAACAAATTCTGTGCATGGAGAGAGGGATTAGTTTTGTTTCTTTGGGGTAGGTCATGGCAAACATACTGTTTTTTAAGCAAACTTTTATTGAAATAACAAACGTTTTAGAAAAATTGACAAAATACATGAGCTCTACCAACTGCTATCATGTAGGCTTTAAAAAGATTTAACAAGGTTCCTTCATATTGCAATTTTATTCTCATTTGAGATGTTAATTTTTGTTCTTTATGATTTGCAGGTGTTAGCATAACCCTCTATGGTGTACTGTTATGGTACAATAGGATAGATGAATTTCTATGAAAAATGTGTTGCTTTCTGGTTATCATTTTTAACTCAAGATGTATTATATATATTACAATTTTTGTATTACTCTGTAGTAACTTAATCATTTAACTCATTACCACATAATCCTAATACCACAAGACTACTTTATATGAAGAAGACTGATTTGGTGCAAAAAATAATTAAAACAATACTTTTAGGTTATGGTATAATTACCTCATGCTCCAGAACATCTTCATAAATGCCACATTACCAATTGCAGAAGCCTGGGAGTCTCAGGTTTTGAAGCCTGCTTGCCTTCAATGTGTGTGAGGTCACGCACACACACACTGTAAAGGGTTCGAGGTGGGTGCAGCATCAGTGTGCCATAGATGCCAAGAAACAAGTAAAGGTTTATTTCAAACTGGTAAGTAGAAAAAACAATGTTTCATAAGTGAAGAATTCTTCAGGTGTAACAAGAAGCACATGTATCATGATATGCTTAACAGGATAATCATTGCACACTGAAAAGCAGAAAGAAAAAAACAGTTTACCTTTACTTGTACAGTTTACCTTGCACTGACAGGTTCATTTTATATGGTTACTTTTAGCCAGAAATGACACCATATTCTTCAGTATGATTATTGCTGGAGCTCAGAAATATCTCATCACAAGACAGACCATTGTTAGTGTTAAAAATTTCATTGTTTTATTTTTGAATATTTTAGAACCGAAAACAGCATGTTGTATTTGTTAGAAAAACCCGCCACGTGTTCCTTCAGTGGTTAATTGAGAGATTTATTTTTAGCTGCTACATACACACACATGGCAAGGGGACAGTTTAGTTACTGTGTGTGGCAGAATAAGGGCTGCCCTGCCCTAAATTAAGCGCAGCTGGGTTGAGCATGCAATTACATTGTTGTATTTTCAATGCACATTCAATTAGCCAATTAGCTCTCTTCTTGCCATATAACCTGCTGCTTGGGCAGCAGGGACTGGAACAGGGTAGTCAGCCGTGGCACTCCATACCATTATAGGGCTTAGAAAGTTTCAATGTTTTAATTGATCTGATTGTTGCAGATCACTTTGATAGTTACAGATTAGCTGGGACAAGAACTATCAATGGTGTGGAATCCAGGTGGCACTGATAATTGATATCCTTGATCTAGACAGAGTGGGTGAGAGACTAAGAAAGAGCATAATGTGATACTGTAGTGGTGGTGAGTTCTTTGTCTTGATCCCCCAATTGGTCTTAAAATGTCTTAAATGGTCTTAAAAGTATTTGCTCTGCACTGTAAATCCCTGCCTGGACTTAACCACATCACACTGATGGAGAATTTGGGCACCTTGACCACAAACAGCTAGGGCCAGATGAGCCATGAATAGGATCATCTGGCCCTAGCTATCTGGTTTTCATGTAGCAGATCTAGAGAGTTCCCTCTTTACTAGACTGCCTATTCTACACTGCCAGCTGTGATTAAGTCCTTGACACTTGCTCTAGTACCAGTTCCTAATGTACTGTACCTATCCAATACCTAGCCCAATGCAATCAATATTTCGATTTAGGATTTCTCAGGAGAAGCAGGTTTTAGACTGACTCCTACTTCCTGTTGCCCCTGGTGGTTGAGGAGATCAGCTATGAAGATCTGCCAGGCCTCTAGTACCAGTTAGATCTTGAAAGGGGTGTTCTAAAAGCCTTCTGGAAGACCTTCTGGCAGGTGCAGATTTGCCGATGAGGTGGCTCCATTCTCCACACCCAACTATCCTGACGAAAGTCTGTCCTGAAGACTTCTAGATGCTGCTCTAGGTAGTGGAGGAACCACTGTTTTCCAGTTGTTGACTGTGGATCTTCTGTTACTTAGGATGCCTGACCTGCTTTTTCTCTTGCTGCATTGCCTCCCAGTTACGAACATGTTGTAGCATCTCCTGTTCTCTTCTGCTCTGGATTCCTTTGTGGACCCCATGTGTGGTTGATGTACCAGCTGTTGAGTCACCAGGTTGCCAGGTGTCATTTGCCAAGTCATGCATCATATGAGGGGGAGGAATGTGACAGGGCAGCTGGGTTACAGTGAGGAGCACCCAGGAAATACTGATTGGTCAAAATCTGACTGCAGATGTCTTGTTGTACAGTATATTCAGTGCTTGGTCAGTCATGCAGCCTCTGTGTGTCTTGCCATTATAACCAGAGTATAAGAGGCTAAACCAAATGAGTGGAAAAATGGAGAGACATGAAAGTGAGAAGTTGTAAAAGCAGAGCATTTGCATTTGAGTTTACTCCCCCAATAAGGCCTTTAATTTGGACATATAGCTACACCTTTAAACTCCACCTGGACTTTCACTATCCTTAATATTTTAATACATGTAAATGTAAGTACCAAGACAAGATGCAGCATCTAATTAAAGCTCTAAAATTAAAATTAAAGCCACATAATTCCTACCGTTCCTCCTATGCTGTTTGAAATCTTTGCAAATTGAAATGTCTTATTATCCATGATTGGTTGAAAACCCCTGACAATTGTACTGGAGTTGGCACGTGAGGATATTTTGACATTAGGCCAACACTCTTAAGGTGATGGTATAATTTCTCACTTCTCCCTGTGATCAGTTGTGTGATGATGAAAGGCACTATACAAAGACAAGGTATTACTATAAGTGATAGTATATTCAGATTAAATCTCAGTGTTAATTTCTGTTTCACAGATGCTGTATTAATAAACAGTACTGATAAAAATAACCTGTCAGTCTGAAATACAGACTACATCTTGTTTCAAGTAGTATGTGGCAAGAAAATAAAATATCAATGTGGTGATGGCTATAGCAACACCCAATCTGTGGCTCTGGAGCCACTTTATTGTAAGAACATTACTTACAATTAAATTCAAAGGTTTTACCTATCATGTCTGCATTCTAACAAGTGAAAACATTTTATGGTTAGATTTCAGCAGTAATCTCACTGTTTTTATAAGGCATTGACAAGGCATTGTCTATGTTAGCTACCAGTGTTTTATTTATTCATTTACCTTATCCACTGATACCTACTCCATATGTAAAAGTAGCCATGCAGGATGCTAGGCTCCAGGTAAAATTTAGGAAATGGCTGTATTCCTGCTATGCTAAGCAATTCACAGCCCAAAGCTTGTGTTTAAGCTCAGGCCTTTTAGCGTGTCCACAGACTCCATGCCCTGCAGTGATGACAGTACAAGTTCTCGAACATAGGAAGGCATCTTTACATGGTTTCAAAAGATGAACTGAGAAAGCTGCTGTTTGAGATCAGCAGTGTGGTATTATAAATGTGTTTTGGAGCTTGCAGTTATTACAACATGTTCTAAAGAGCAATTTGATATGGTACGTTTTGACTGTTTCACACCAGATTTCCCTTTTGGCTAATTAAAAAGTTATGAATCGGCAGCGTTTATATTTAACTTTTCATACTGCAGATATAATCAACATGCTTAACAGCTGTGAACATTAATGGGTAGATTAAAGCATTAAAAAAAGTCCACTCAAGGTAAATGCTCTGTATGTTGAGAGAGATTCACTTTGTATGTTGCCCCCTCAGCTGATATTAACAGTAAATAGCAATGTAGGTTTTTTTTTTTCAGCACAGTGGTTGAGAGGGAGAGAGTGACACAACATGAGTGACACACGGCTGTTTTACTTTTGTATGTTAATGACTGGCGACTAACATGGTGTCTACTGTACATCAAAACAAAAGACGGCAAGTCAAACTGTTCATATCAAACCCATTACCTATTCAGTGATAGGAATTCAGGAGGAGCTCATTATGCAAGAGTTGGTTTAAGTGCATTTATGAGCCAGAGAAGAAGGCACTTTGTCAGAGGTCTTTTGTCTGCACAGGGTTGGGTGACCTAGTACCGAAAGAGAGATATGAGTGACCTAGTGGATAGAGAAGCAATCAATAAATTCCTGCTGTTGCCAAGCTGTCCTTAGACATAAATTCAATAGACCACACTTGTAAAATGAATCTTTTCTCATCTCCTGAGCTTTGAACTGCAGTTAAATAGGAGATTGATGTTGAATTGAAGGGAATTTTACATAATGCCGTTTTGGAGAGGAGAACGCATTGTGTATGAATTATTATATATCAAATGAGACTGACTTGATTTACAAGAACTATTTGGTTTTTAATGTTATGTTGATAGATCAGATTATTTTTTATTATTTCTGTTAATTTCAAGTGGTTTGAGATTTAATGAAAAAACAGTTATTATACCATTTGAGTTAATCAAAGGGGATAAAAGGAGCAGGATCAGACACTGCTCTGTGGTACCAAAGCTCTGTTCATTGTAATTGAAGGCTATTTCACATTTTTGTCAGGTCTCTAAATAGTAGCTTTGGGGTTGTGAATATTCTCAAGGACAAAGATTTCCCTCTAACAAAGAATTTCAGATTGCCTGTACATTCTGCTCTCAAAGAAAGGAAAAATGTGTTTTAAATTGGATTCTGATTGGAGAAAACAACATTGTACTGATTCATTCTTTTTGAAATAATGTTATACTGTAGAGATAAGGGGATGCATATAATAAAATAAAAAAAATATTTAAGCTGTTAGAATTTATATTATTTTATACTGAATGAAAATGTGTTACACTAATGACCCTGTAAACAACATTATACTGATGACCCTGTAATTGGGTCAATTGAGGGTGTACAGTACCCTGAATAACACATAAAGGTGGTGTGGTTTTCATAGCGTTATAGCTGTTAAACATAAAATGAAGTGTACAGACCTCACTTCTGGCTTAATTTCCCAAATTTCCCATAATTCTGTAGCAAAACGTATCATATCGACTTGATGGATTATTCAAGTTTGTTCATTGAATAAACTGCTTAGTTAGATGAATTAAGAAATAACAGGAGATGATTACTGGGGTGTTAAGAAGATGTGAAACAGACAACATTTTCAGTCATTTAGGAACAGCCTGGACACTGATTGAATTTTGAAAAAAACAGACTTACAACCACTGTTGATTGTACATTATGTTTGATGCACAGAACTATTTTTTCACTTTTCTTTTTGATACCTGCATGAAATAGCAAAAGAGATCAACTTCTTAATTCACTGAGGCTGTTTTAGAGATCTACTGCAGAGAGTGTTATCTAACTTTAACCATTCCTTGATGTGATTCACTTAAATTTGTTGATTTTAACCAATTTATTTGGTTTTAAAGTTTACTGACTGATGATTCTCTACATATTTGAATCTCTCTTAAAGTGCTTAGACTGAATTTCAAAATCACCTTTGGATGAAATCACATTTGTATATTATATGTGGATGTTTCATTGAAGATTTGTTTTTGTCAGCCATTACTGGGATTTTTCTTCTCTCAGATCTCTGGATTGCTAATATATATGGATGCTTAGCCTTGCAGTGCAATACAGGTATTGATAAATATGATGTTCCCAAAATGCGATCGCTGCCAATTTGTTCCCCTTGTACAAGGAAAATACAGAAGGGCTATATTCTATTTAATAAATCATTCTGTGGTGTATATTTAGTATATCCTGAAATTCCATTGGAAAGGATTAAAATTAAGGGTGGCACGGTAGTACACTCTTTAACATTGCAGCCTTGCAGTGCTAGAGCCCTGGTCCAATTCCTGGGGTGCTTTCTGCTTGGCATTTGTATGTTCTCCCCATGTTTGCATGATGAGAGCAGGGGAGATTCTTATCTGGCAAATTTAAATGCTTTTGTTGTACACTGCTTATGCAAAAAAAAACAACATTCTCTTGATACCTGAAATGTGCATGTCTCTAACACTCCACATACTGTATTATGAAACATTGCTTAATAGGATATTGAAAAACAACTGTATGTTGCTATTTGCATAAAGATGCACCTGCACCTGTGGGGTGAAGAGCTCATGCCCTGGGTGGTGACTGTCCTCTGTGATGGCCAGAATTCTACCACGGCAGCGGTCCTCATAGAGCTGTTTAATCTCGGTGAGACCGCAGCCAATGATCTTCTGGGCCATATTGACCATTCTCTGCAGTGCCTTTCTTTCTCGCGAAGAGGTGTTGCCATACCACACGGTGATCCCGTTGGTGAGGAAGCAATAATAATTAGCATCCCTTGGTTTGTGTTTTTAGTAATAAAAACGGCTTACGCAGTTAGGTATGATTAATGATGTCTAAGTAACAGTAGCCACTTCATTTGCTTTTTTTTGTAATTACCCACACACTAACGATTTTCATTTTTTAACATCTTTAGGGTCTATGATAAAGTCTAAGTGCACACAATAGAGAACAACACATGAAGTATGATGCAGTGTACTGTATCACACCTGTCAGTTGTGCCACTCAGTAGAGTCTGTGCTAGCCCTCACCCAGATTAGTTAGTGGAAGGTGATGTGTGATGTACACTCAATATGAAACAAGTTGTATGACGCATTCCTCTTCACTCTTACTTTTGGCTGAGGTTTTGACATTTTTCTTCATATCGCTTCTTTGTAGATTCGAAGTTGGTTTCTGTTATTCGAAATGTGGGTAACAATTCACATGGACCATAGTATCTAATTTTTATAAAAATAATGTGTAAAAAGAGGTGTGGGTATATAAGTTATACAACATATTTTGGGGGTTGCTGTAGTTAACATTGGTGCTTCGTAGCACTGGAACCTTAGCAGAGTTTGTGTTTTCTTCCCTTGTTTGCGTGAATTTTCATCTAGGTCCTCCAGTTTCCTCCCATAGTCCAAAAACATACTGGTTAACTAGCTTCTGGGAAAATTGGCCTTGATATGAGTGTGTGTTTGTGTGTGCCCTGGAAGGATGGATGGATTGAAATTTAAGGCTTGTGAGAAATATAACTATATGATCATACAAATGAGCATCTTTAATTTACACCATTACAAGCTGTGTTATCAGTCAGTACATTCCACCCCCAAGTTATAAACGGGTTGCCTAACAAAATTAGGCAACCCGTATATAATTAAGCAATATCAGGCAACCATCACACATAAGCATGAATGTCTGTAACATGTTATTAATGGGGAGACTACTGTCTGTTGCAAATGTATTAGTCCATCTAGATCAGTGATGCTCCTTTCTTTTCCCGGAGGGCCACTGTGTTCCAGGTTTCATAGGTAATTTATACAGAAAATGTACTTTTTCCAATTAGAAAGAGTGGTGATATAGACCAATTAAATGGGTGATTATTGATTCAAATAATGTTATTAAGTGTCCAGAGTGGAATGAAACCAGAATACACAGCAGCACTTCAGGACCTGGAGTGAATATCCTGATGATTATATTGAAAAAAAGGCCACAGTGATGTTTTCAATCATTTGAACAGCACTTTTAAAACCCTGTTTCAAGGTGGGCTGGGAATATAGATGCCAGTTATCTCTTAGTGGGCACGATGACTACAGAAGTAAGAGGAGGCACTATAAATACTAGAAATCCTGTTGAATTCATTGATGTTTATGTTTCACTTAATCTGTTAAATTTCAATGCCTAAACTGAATCACTTTCAGTTACCATATGAAACCAACATCCTGTTTGTTAACACTTAAACCCATTTGCCAGGTGCACCTTTGACAACTTTGTGATGATGAAATGAATGTGATTTGATCTTATTACATGTGGTGAGAGATCAAAAGGTATTATACCAGACAGATCTTTTCTAAAGACAAGAACAGACTGGAACATTCATTAACTCAAAGGGCAACAATTAAAAAAATAAGAAGAGAAAACAATAAAGTTAGATAAAACTGAACAAACTGATTCAAATAGGAAATTTAAAGGACTGTGTTTTAATTGCATTTTAGCACCTTGACACAAAATTGGTGAGAGGAAAAATGTTTTATTTTCTTTATTTTTTTCCTGCTTGAAATCCTTGTTGGTTCGATGTTATATAGATAATGTTAAACGTTTATTTCAAGTTGGCATATTAAAAAATAGTTGAGTTTAAAACCCTTAAAGGAACAAATGTTTTCCTTATATACTGCAGATTTAATTTAGAAGTCAAAATAACAATTTCCATTTTTCAGTTATGTGTGTTATTAGTGAATGTTATTGAGTGTTTTGTGATTTTTTTCCCTAATTCTTATATCCAACATGATAATTTTTCTTGGCCCACCCAGCCTGTCACATTTCAAAACACACTGGACTGGTTGGCTATGCCGTGTCAGAAATGCTCAGTATGAGCACAAAAACAATATTTAAGAGCACAAAAATCGCAGAAACGGGTTCTTCAGATAATGTTGATGACTTTCTTGTTTAACCTGTTTGGTAAGAAAACATACGTACCAAATTTATCGAAATTTAATTAGCAAAGAGTTACTGTAGACTCTAGCTTAAAGGCTTATGAGTGCAAAGTTCCAAAACTTATTTTATGGAGACAAGTTAAAAACGTGAGAAAAATATTTGGTTTGTCATACTAATGAACTTGTTGTTGTCTGCCTGTTGTACGTTTGCCCTATTTTTTTACATCAGTTGTAAGATTTTAATTAAAATCTTACAAATCTTTACTTTATGGACCGATGTGAAGTGTATTGCTATTAAATACATTTTAAATGAATAAATATTGGAAACTGCATTTCTTGTTGTTGATGTTTTCTCTGCAGTACAAGGACAGGGTAATAAGTATAATAGGAAGAATGATGACAAATTATTCAATGTTGAATAATTTTATTAGATTAATTTTCTTGGGGCAACTTGATAATATCTGTTAAATAACATTTCTTGTTCTTATGGAGTAGTGGTAGGAAAATGAAACCTCTTAATAAAATTATCTGATGTGCTAATTTCTTGTTGTAGAAAGTAATTACATTTTATGTATTATTCTCTCTGTTTCCATACAGGAAAAGTCTGTGTCCTGAAATGTTTGTTAGACATTCACAAGGTCTTCAGGGAGAATGACCCCGCTTACATCCTCAACGATCTCTACATCACAGATTACTGCGTGTGGATTCAAAAGGCCAAGTAAGTCATAAATAACTCACTGATCACCTTCTCTATACAGACAGAAAAAAAGCACAGTGCACTAACCTTAGACCGAGTTTGTCAGTCAGTTTTGATTTGCTTGGTTTTGCTAAATAGATTAGTAACTAGATACCATTTGTGTCATTGCTTGGGGATTTGACTGACAAGAGCTTTCTTAGACCTCACTAGAATGTACCTGTGCTCATTTCCCACTGGTAAAGACACTGATTAATGGGGTCTAGACCATCTGTTGTCCTTTCTTATATAGAAGCTGTCATTTCTGTTTGGATAGCATAACCTTTTTAAAATCTCTAAGATGGATTTTACTTAGACTGTTCTTGTTTTGGAATCTTGAGATCCAAATATTGGTTTATTCCCTCATCATATCACCAGAAGGTTTCTGATGAAGTTTGAGGAGGATTTTTAGGAACGTTTAAGTGCTGTGAGGATACAGCTCAAATATTATTACCTTCATTCTTTTTTATGTTTAAATACCTTCTAATTGTTACATCTTGAAACAGCTTTTAAGCAAATAACTTAGTAATGAGGTACTTTTTCATGTTGGCGAAGATTCAAGTCGGTGGACTGCTGGTGTGTTGAAAGACAGGAATTTAAAACTTTGCACCTGGTATCATAGGCTCTAAGCCCAGATGGAGATATTTTAAAGATTTGCAAGTTTCAGTCTATGCTGCTTTTAATACTATGATTACCACTGAGCCTTGGTGGTACATTTCTATATTTTTTTTAAAGGAAACATATCAACTGGTAATTAATAATAATAATTTAATAATTGCTTACACTTATATAGCGCTTTTCTGGACACTCTACTCAAAGCGCTTTACAGGTAATGGGGACTCCCCTCCACCACCACCTATGTGCAGCATCCACCTGGATGATGCGACAGCAGCCATAGTGCGCCAGAACGCTCACCACACATCAGCTGTCAGTGGGGAAGAGAGTAGAGTAATGGAGCTAATTCCTAAATTATAGACAGCAGATTCATTTGAGTGCCTTTATTGTATTGAGAAACAGTGGACGCAGAATTAAAAAAGGTTCCATGTATAGCAAGTTATAACTTTTTGCAGACAGTACACAACATTATGACTCATTTGTGAAGCTGGTAGGTCAGCTAAAGTGATGAAATACCAGACAGATACTTGAGGGTAAACATGTAGTTTGCCATCTGGCTCAGCTGCATTTTAAAAAGTAATGTCAGTCACGCCTGCTATGTTCACTCCTGCCTGTTCTGTAAGTTGACACATTTAATTTTATGTTGTAATTGATCATTTAAAAATTATAATTCCCTCCGTCCCCAGCTTAGGGTTCAGGTATCAAAAACCTCTCATTGGCAGAGCTCTGGAGTAGTACTGTCAACCCAAATGTTCACAGGCCTACAAGATTTGTCTGGATGCAAGATTTCTGTCTTTGCAGACGAGGAGACAGAAGCACAGCTTGCAGTTACTTTAAAGGAATGTTTCATTAAATGTTTCGAAACCAATGTAAATTTTAACAGGAAAGGCCAGGCAATTTGTAAGACCTATGTTACATTCACCAATGTCGTATTACCTTTTTCTGAAAACAAGCAGGTTAAGGCAGTGCTGTTTGTATTGGTTGTTGGACCAGTCTTTATTTATGGGTTTTCGTTTGTGTTTATGGATGTCTATTAAATGTCTTTTAAAAGCTTTTGAAGACTGTAATTTATTCATTATCTTCACCTGAAAGAGTAAAGGCCATATTTTAGGATTTTAAAAACTCTGGGAAGAAATATGCAAAAATAATCTGTTTTTGAATCCTGACATTTGTGCATTCTGTCAGATATTTCAAATTTCACTGGTGCTCAACGATTTTCTTTTCTTTTCTTTTTTGGGCTCAGGGGAAAATAGCATTCAATGTTTTTTCACTCTGAAACTTTGTTTATCTGAGCCTATTTTTAGGCAAGTAATGTATACTGCCAGAGCAGTCTAGTGACAGAACTGTTATAACTCAAGTTTTTATTTAAGAGGTAGAAGGGTATCTGTGAGGGAATAATGCCAAGCTTATTATGTCAAATTATGCCAAGCCAGTGTTGAAACACCATCAAAATAATTTATCTAAAGAACATTTTTGGTTCACTTTCCGATATTTAAATTCAACCTAAAAGAAAAAAAATAAAAGTAGTGATTATCAAAAATATCTAAACAAAAGTCAATGTATAATATACATACAGTAAGTATGGTATAGTATACTCACTATGCTAATGTTAGATGGTACATTATTTTTGATCCAGGTAACAAGTACATTCCTCTAGAAGCACGGCTTGTAGCTGTGATCTGTGTATGTGATGCAGAAGTAGGTATTGAATATCCCATGCTGTATTACATGCAGATTTACACACCATAGCATGTATGGTCTCCATCCAAGCTATTTTTTATCAAGAGTTCCACATAAGTTCCTCTCCCAAGATTGTAGGACTGCCTGCATGTTGCTTATACTGTTTGGAAGTGACTAAATGGTCGCAACAACAACCCAAGAGGGAACGTGACATTAGAGTCTTAAATACTCTATGCAATCCGCACAGTTGCACTTCAATGTTCTGACATTTACTGTAGATCAAAATTCAGTTTACATTTTCAACTTAAGTGAAACCTTGATGCTTAGACAGGACAACATTGCAGGTGACTGTCTGAAAGGGGACATCCACTGAGGCAGCCAAGATGCCAGAGTTGCTCTAGTGTCTTCTGCACTCTGTCGTGAATGCTCTTAAGCTTCCTCTTTTGTCCCCTGATCTTTGTTTTGCTTGTGCTCTTAAAGAAGTCTTCTGAGTAACCTCAGCCAGTGACTTCAAGAATTTTGAATAAAGAGTGTTATGCAGTACTGGTGATGGTACTGCTTTATGATACACATAGTAGATCATTAGAAACTAGAAAACTGATTTTTGTTATCCCAAGTATCTGAAAACTTCTTCAGTACATCAGGCTCTTACACATGTCAGGATCCATGGTAATGCATGTCAATAACCTGGCAGGGAGCTTATTCAAGATACCTACAGCCTTTTGTTTAAAGAAATGCCTCCTATTTACATATCACAAGTTGCTTTCCAGTTTCTTTTACATAATCTATTTTTTACTTAATCCTTGTGTGAAATTATGTTATTTTTGGAATTTTTCAGATATGTAAGTGGTGGTTTCCTTAAAGAACAAGTATTGTCTCCTTCATTAAAGCCATTTACATCAGCCCCATTTTGTGATGTGTTCCAGTCATGTAGCACTCCTTTTAGATTTATTTATCTTGAGCAAGAAACAATCACAAACCTGAGAGGTTCTATCAATCCTGCTTTTTCATGCATGTAGCAAACATATTACAGAATAATCTGCAGGGACAGAAACCTACAGTATAGTTGATGTCTTGCTAAGTAGGAATTATAGATGTCAGCTAATTATTTTTCTCTATGCTTATTTGATGCCCATTGAAAAGCAAATGCTGGGTGTAGATTTAGTTAAATTCTCTGTGGTGTCTCATTTTTTCAGGTGCTTTTTAGAAACAAAGCTGATATGAATAGTACTAGAAGCAGATCATTAATGTTTCCTGGCACTATAATAACCGTATATTGTTGGAGCTCTGTTTTAATAGGTGTTTTATGAAATCTTATCTCTGCCTCTATTTTTAGTGTGCTTTTTGTCTGCATGTATCAGCTTGATCATTCTTCATCTCCAGAACTCTACAGTAATGCCCTGTTCTTGACACTGTTGTTTTTAAAATCATATGCAGTGTCATTATATTCCAAGTTGTTTAGATCTCACTATAGTGCATGCAAAATTATGTTTAGGAATAAGCCTTTTGAACTAAAAAAGTTTAATTTTTTATGAAAATGAAGATTGTCCCTCGCTGTTTTTAAACGTTTCAAAACTTTGTGTTGCCATAGAGATTTAATATTAATTCTTGGGAATTTGTAACCTAAATATATATTTTAGGAAAGAGCTTTGAATCAGTTATAATACAGTGACCTTAGTCCATAACATATAAATGTAAACTGTAGTTGTTTGTCGTATTGTTAATAATTTGTCATTAAAACAATATAATTTGAAAAAATGATACAACAGCTGCTTTTAACAATAGTGAATGCTGCAAATAATCCCAAAATATTCGTTTTAAAATATAATTTTAATATATAAATAATATTATTAATAAATACATAATTTAATTTGCTTTCTTTCAAATGTATTTGTATAGGCAGTACTGCAGCAATATATCAGGCATAGTTTGGCTCTTAATTGTATGTTTTGGCAACTGTACTGTAATGCAGGTTATATCTTGAACAACTGCAGAGATGCCCATTTTTGTATTAATCATTGTGTTAATCATTCTTTCAAAGTAGTATTCTTTAAAGTAATTGTTCAACATTCCTCTATCTGATTTGTTATTTGATCTGGTTTAATCACCAAATATTGTTATGATCTGTACCTGACAATTTTACTGATTTAAGATGGAATTATAGTGAGTGGATGGCAAGTTCCATTCTGTGATACCTATTTCCTGTCTATTTGACATAATAGGCAGTAATATTAGAGAAGAAATACCTTTATCTAATGATTTATGTTGTCTGTCAACTGTGTGCTGCAGGCATTTATGCTTTTTCATTCTAACTGTTCGCTAAGATGTCCTTCTCAAATTTACTGCTTAATAAATTCGTCAGAATGATTTAAAAGCTACAATAGCTTGACTTGCAAAAATAATAGTGACTAGCATGAGAGAAAAACACGAGTGCAGCATTCTTTTCCTGTTGTATGTCTTGGCCTAGTCTGTCTGAAGGAAAAGGCTCAATTACTCTAAAGGAGTGAAGCACACAATTGAGCTTGACTTACCATGTTAACAAATCACCTGAACCTTCCAGACTAATTGCCAGTAACGGCCTGAGGTGGAGAAGTAAATGGATTTCTGTTAATCAAGTCTCTTAATTCCATGTGCCTAGTGCCGTGGACCATTTTCTGAATTCACATTCAGATTTCTGAAACACTCTACAGTACTGTTTATTTTTGTTTCAATACAGGAGGGATGATAGCTCCAGTTGATCAATAAAATTTAACAGTTTGTTTATCTATTCCTTTACTGCTTACTTACACTGCCTAGTGCTTATTTTCACTGACTATCACGATTAACACAATCTCTTTACACTCCCTTTTCACTTGAAGTATCCTGTTGAGACTACCTTTGGCAGTGAGATAAAAAAAACCTGCATTGTTAGAACAAGTGAAGTGTGTGAAGCTTTGCACAGTGTATAGCGTGGCAAAGCCTAGCTGCGAATGCAAACAAAACGGCTTTCTTGTATGCATCTTGAGATGCTTTCTTGGAAAGGTCTCCATTCCCCTAGGGCTCACAGGTTTATGAGAGCCTCATTAAGGACAGAATATGACTGCAGAGCTACATCGTAATTATTAACGAGTCTGGCAGTGGTCAGGGAGTCATTCCTTTATTGTCTGGCATGAAATACCCCAGAACAGTGCACAGACTGAGTGTGCAGTATACTGAGACTGTGGCTGCAATGGTAATGACACTCTCTATTATTATAAAGTATCCTGGTTAGTCACCACTCAGGTGGCATCTAGGTCCTCATTACACACTTCTCCTGGGATTAGAGGTCACAGGAGCACTGAAGAAGTTAAAAATGGTGCCTGTAGGGTCTTTTCTTCGGGAGAGAGAACACCTTGAGTTGCATGAACAATTCCTCCTGGTTTCTAAACAGTGAGCGGGCTGCACAATTCGTTTTCACAGTAAGGATGTAGGAATGTAATAAGGAAATCTTTGACTTTGAAAAATGATAAATGGAAATGAAATTGAACCCAGAAAATTTTAAAGACTTTTTCACATTGCTTTTTCAGAAATTAGCAACGTAACTGGGAATTGAAAAACTCCAATCTAGGAAGATTGTCTTCACACAACATAAAATTTTCTAGAACGACATAGTTATTATTTCTTCCTAGACTTTGGTATCCATGAAATTTAGAAGGATGTTTTCAGCATTTTTAAAGTTCACATAATGTTTAATGTTTTGTGTACAGAAGAGATGGCAGGAAGTGATCTTTAAGTGATTTCTTGTAAAACATTAAAATGCCTAGATAAAGTTGGCTAGAAAATGATCTTTGGTGCATAAATATAACAATGGGAGGCATTCTTTTCAAACAAGATTATTTCTGAAAATAATTGAAAGCAGTTGGATTTTAAACCTTAGACATGGATTATATATATTAATTATTTTTCTCAACTTAATTTGTAATGTCAATTAAATGTGAGATGCAAAATGCACAGGATCTCACCATTGCTGCAGCATGTCTAAAAAGCTGCAGTGGTTTTTAAAAAACAATATCACTCAACCTTTTAAATGGAAATCCCACTGTCCTGTTTCTGGTAACCTTAGTTTTTAGTACATGGCTTTTTTTTCTGAAGTTTATGTAAACTGCTCATTAGAATCCTCCATTGTCAGGTATCACTGGATCCTCACGGTTACAAGTGGACTTGCATAGCTTTTTGATGTAGATGTTGCATATTGTCACCCGAATTTTCCAAATCCACACAGTACCAAATTCAGCAGTGAGCACAACTTGGATGGCACAGTTCCAAGTTCCCAGAGGATCCCCCTTCCCTGGGGTGTAAAGGCTATCATCCACATCCTTCGCTGAGTACCAGGGTCAGAGGTTAGATAAAGCTCTGTAATCTCCCACCACTGGTGCCAACTGCAGCCTTGTCAATATATTGAATTACACAGAAGAAAATGTAGTTATTTTGGTCATATTGCAGAGATCACAACAAAATATATAAAACAGAAAACAGAATAGATATAAATCACTAAAAGCCTCTGAAAAACAGAAAATGCAAATGTAGTATACCCATGAATTTTTTTATGGGTAATATTTCCATTCCTTTTTCCACCCTTTCAGCATTGCTGTAGTCTTGATTTATATTGATAAATAGTAATATGTCAGGAACTAATTTTTGTTTTTCTTTTTAATGCAGGCATCTGCAAAGCTTGAAGCCTGTTATTTTTGGTTCTCTTTGATAATTCGTTGGATTTTGTATGTGTTGTTGTATGAAATCATTAAGTTTGAATTTTAGAATAATTGTTTTTGAGCAACTATTACCGATAGGAATTTTGGGAGATCACTTTGTTGTGATCAGTATCCATCAAAAATACTTTTCACATTTTGGGGTTTTAGTAACTTCGTTAAACATTATTGGTTTAAGAAATTTAAAATGAACAAATGGATGCTGTCATCTGACAAATGTAAATAATTTGGTATCCAGATAAAAGCCTTACTTCAAATTCATTGGTTTTTACAAAGTGCTGAAGTATGGAGCATTTGTTATTACTGCGTCTCAGTAAGAGTCTTAAGCATTCATAAAAATACAAGTCATATATAAGCAGGAGGAGATGGATACATGGCTGACTGTGTTGGCTGTGATTGAAAAGAGCAATCAGGCAGAGACTCTGCTCTGCAGAATAATCCTTGCCGCCAGAATTCCTGTGTTGCTCATCAAGAAGGAAACTAAAGTAGCCTGAAGCCTTCAGAAATTTGCATTGAGCTGGGTGTTTGCTTTGTGCCCTGCCTATTGTGATTATAAGGTCGATTTCATGTGTCCAGGTGCCCCGCTGAGAAGAGAAGGGTAAAATCACTGTCAGTGTTAACATGGGTCAGTCTTGCTGATTTGGTCTCAGCATGTGGGTGTTCAAACTGTATATAAAGCCACTCACCTTTTCCCCAGCTTCTCTGTGACGTCCTCACTAGTTGCTTCTATAGAAGCACAGCATTATAGAAGCACTTTGTTCCTCTAGTCTGCTTCAAGATGTGCTCTGGGAATTTGAGGACCGTGATCGATGTGCTACTGATTAACCCAATTAGCTTGGTATTCTCTTGATTAACACCTCGTGAATTAATGTAACACTTCCTGTTAGAACGCTGTCAATCCAGTACTGACACGGATGGACTTGTTTAACTCAATCGATATTTTTCATTTTTAAATACTTTTTATTGTTCTTAATACTCCATTGTCATTTATTCCTTTGTAAAATTAATGACACTGTTATTGCCTTTTTTTCACTGATCCTTAAACAGACATTGGTACTGTACATGTGTAAATCATATTTTACTGGAATTATTACACAGCCCCTGTGGATGAGAAAGGTCGAATAATTTAGTAACTTATATACATTACTGTTCCTGTGACACCTGTTGATTGCCTAACATAATGGCCTCCTGATGCTTAATTGTTTTCAAATACTGTATAAGTTATCATTTAATAATGCAGTCCTGTATGTGGCTTTTGGCATTAATGTGTGGGGTTTGGAGAAGGCAGTTTTTTTAATGATGGAGAGAGATTCTTTTGAGAGGCTGTGCATTGATTAACCCCTTGAGGAATCTCCCAAAACCTACAAGTCCCCTTGGTAGCTGCAGAACTTTGCAGGGGGCGATTGTGTTAGACCGTGGTAATGAATGAGTTACCCTGAAATCGCTGCTGTGGTTTTCATTGGTCATGCTTTATCCAGAAAAGATATTTGTGAATTGATTTAAATGACAAAAATATATCTGGTTCTTGGTGTCTTAGTGTAGTGTTAGGTGGTACGTAGAGTAGAATTGTAAGGTGTAATATTAATGCTTTGTATAGTACAGCAAGTGCTGGTAATATTATTTTGTTAGTACTTCATGTCTTAGTATAGTGTTACCTAGATGTGAGTGCAACACACAAACAGAACTGGAAATGCAGCAGTTGCTTTATACCTTCGTATTTATAAAAGAGCTTTCTGACAGCAATCAAATCTATGAAAAGGTTTTGAAATCCATAAAAACCTTTAATGATTGACATTGAAGCATGAAGCATGATGCAGACTGAAAAGCCAGAAATATGATTTTACAATAGTTTAACAACCTTGTTCTGTTTTTATCAATTCCCAAAACACACCATTACCCACTGTGCATTTGGTATACACTATAGGAGAAAGACTAATTTAAAATGTACAAGTTAAAGTTAAACCTCACTTTACCAACCTCAGATATTTTTGTGTAAGAAGTTTCACTACTTTTCACGCAGTGCTAGGTGTTTCCGTAACAAAGTAATTAATTAGGAAATTATTATACTTTTTGGTAACTTGGGAGTACAGTTACTCACAGGAAATTAATCAATATTTTCAATTAGTTTGTCATTAAAGCATCTACGATTAAAATTATGGTGGCATTTGAAGTCATAGTCATCTGAAATTATTCTGTCAAGAACTGAAGTACAGCTGTCCCCTTGAGTATTTAACATTAGGCAAGTCCAAATTTGCAATTAAGGTTGCACTGCACCGTGTGATCAAAATTAAGATGATAATTACGTTTGCCTGATACAAGAAAGAAAGTTTTTTTTTAAGCTGGAAAAAAAATAAAAAGCCTGTGTAACAAGTCTCTTGAGTTTTTCTGCTTGCGAATCTCTCGTCTGCTGTTTGCAATTATAACAATTCTGGGAGAAAATACTGTGACAAGCCAAAAATGTTTTCATATTTCCCTGTCATCAGATTTAGCCATGCGAAATGCATTCTAGTAGAAATTTTATAGCGGTATATGTATAAAAGAGATTTAAAAATGTTTGGGAAATTTAGCATACACTCTGTGGCGTTTGGTTTTACTGTGTAGAGGTTTAGTATTAGAAAAAAATGTTAAGCTAGGGATTTCCAGACAGAATTATCTAAACCCCCCACATTTTTCAAAATTAGCTGACTTCTCGGCAAGCTGTAGCCCCTTCGTCGTGAAGGAGGACTGAGGCAGACACCAGAGTTCTGACTCAGAGCGCATCCTGCCCAGTTAATTGGGCCATGCGGTAACAATTGTCTAATGAGGGCATAATGTAGAGCAGTGATTTTCACCTTAAAAGAATCTGTTTTCTTTTCCTCTGCAAGTACCGAAAAGCACACACCTCCTGCTGAAATACTAACTAAATAATGACTTCCCCTGGGAAATGCGAAACTAAGATATTTGAACGTGTTCTGCTGATAGACGGAGCTGTTACAGCTGTGCCAGGCTGTCTCCAGGAGTTATGCAGTGCATTATCTGCAGTGTACCCTCATGGTTGCATGTCCAGCCTCATAGGCTACTGAGGTTTGGGAAAGGAAATGAAACCCAGCCAGTCAGTTACTGCAGGATTAATAGCAAAGCTGTCATTGTAGGAAGTGGTGAAAATCTGATGGATTGTCTACAAGGAACTCTACTGTAGGAAACAGGATGTGAGGCTTCTATTTTTTACTTTTTTTAAATTTTGACTCTGTATCCTGTGTTGAAATTATTTCAGGCTTCCTTTAACATATAAATCAGCTTATAAAGTACAGTTCTTCCATGGCCAGGCCAGGCACTAGATATAAACCTAACTGAGAATGGATGGGTTATTGTTGGAGCAGTAAGCCCGTCATCTAGGTCTAACTCCACACATTCTCAAAGACTGCTATGAATTATGGGTATACATATTAATTATTCTGTGCCATAAAACAACCCTTGTAATTCCATAAACAGTACATTGTGAAGGAATAGAGGGTACAATTATAGGGAGATTCTGCCATGTAGGGAGTAGCCCTGTAGTTTTTCCCTCATAATGTTTTTGTAGTAGAAAGAGCTCAACGGAAAGATGTGGAAATACATTTCCCAATGGGCCATGGGATAATTAGTACCAATTGTAGGGTTTCCTCGAGCTAATTGAGGACAGGTGTTGTCCATGAACTCCTGTGCCTAGTGTATATAAGGGTGTGGCGAACTGGAGTGAGGTGTCTGTTCTTTGAGACCAGGTTTCCTTTAACTTCAATTTCTTAATGATGTTTCTGACAGTTGAAATTGTAAGCTGGAAATGTTAACAACCTTTTATAGCCTTCCCCTGCTTTGTAAGAGTGACTTATCTCTTATTTCAAGTCCTCAGCTGCTTAGAGGTGCCAATGGTTGCTGAAAGTAGGCAAAACAACAATCGCAATCGAGGCCAGAAGGGTCAGAATATTTGATAACATCACTTAAGGCCTAACGACTCAATCAAAATTTGGTGCCTTAAAAACACAAATTAAAAAAGTAGTCATGAACCAACTGGAAGGTGTGTGATCTTTTGCATAGGCAACATTTCCTTTTTTATTTTTTCAGTCTGTTAAAATCAACAAATAAATACTAATTATGCATACTAATTTTGCAGAAAGATTACGTGTTTATATTTGTATTATGCAGAGGCTGTGAACTTTGTTTCACTTACAGATTCACTGCAACAGACAGAAATCTTTCTCCCAAGCGCTGTGATAAAGCAAGAGCTAATTAATAGTCATACCCATAATCCACAGCAATAGCAATAGCTTTAAAACCACTGTGACCCCAGAGGGTGTTACTTGTAGTATGTAACATGTTGAGCCACTGTGAGCAACAGAAGCAGTTCAGAACATAGCATGCATTCCATAGATGTTTTTCCATTCATCTTGCTGTTCTAGCTGGATTCCCTTCAGCTGAGGTTGAGACGAGAGTAATAGTATGTGACATTGAACTGCATGTTACACCAGTTTTACCAGTTTCCAAAAGGATTAAAATCTAGGGATTGTTATGGTCAGGGAAGCTGATGGAATCTGCCTTGTGCTTCTTAACACAACCACACATTGTCTGCCACTGAGAATCTTTTTAACTGGGCACATCAATATATGGATTTTATTTTAATCAAATAAAAAATATATTTACATTACAGGGTAAAAAACAGACTAATTCTCATCCCTCATTAATGAAGCATGGGGGTTATCAGCACACAAAATGTGCAGCAAAATGCCACATGTTTGTGTTGAATGTCACTTTGACTATATGTGTATATTTCTGGTGGATTTTAACAGTTCTATGTGGCATTTAAACAGTGAATGATTTTGATTTGACTTATATAAATAAGTTATTTTCTACAAAGTTACAAACTCTTTATGTATGGGCACTTTTTTTACTTCTAAATTAGCATATAATTTAATGCCCTTTGCTTAAGTTAGGATGTGTTGAAAAAACATTTCCTTAACTAGGGAGAAAATAAACAGGTTTTTTTGTAATTTTGTAATTGGACTGGAAATACCTTTTAATGGGAATCCCTTTTAAAAGAAGATCCTTAATTTAATGTGTATATGTTTTGAAGAGTAGTTACTTTAAGTAATTGCCCTAATTTGAGGCCTATTTGAGTGGAGTACAGTTGTCAGACCACAGGCAGTTTCACCTCTTTATTTGTGATAGATTAGGCTTGCCAGAGTACTGCTGGGTAGTGACACACAGAGGTCAGCTCTTAATCGAGAGTGCATTGCGTGCTGCTTCACTGTTCTGCCTGAGAGTAGGAGGGATTTCAATTACTAAATCAACAAAAAATGCATTGAATTCATGAATAATGCATACTGTGTGGGTTTGTTCAAAGCACGGGTCTTTAATGTTAACCCTTTAGAGGTAAAATGTTTATCAACCATGATAAACACTGTCTGAGTTATTCTGTATCATTCATTCAGTACCTGAGGAATTACAGTAGTGCTCTGTTGGAAAAAAAAGTATTCTCAAATGAAGCCCAGATGGTAAAGCACATATGCTTGTGCACCTGCAGTAATCAAAATATCTTCCAGTAGTAAATCAGCTGTGTGCTATAAATTGTTAATATTTTTACTGTATTAAATTGTTTTCCAAACTGAAGGCTTCTGGGACTTTATCTGTGGTGGATTATGGTCTGAGATTGAAATATCGCTTTATATATAATATATCATTGGTGTATGCAGCCCTGCACAGCTTAATGAAAATAATTTACATTTCAATACTTAGAACAATTCCTTCTCTCTAAAAAGATAGTGTTGTGACAGTTCTGGTTCAGTTTCAATCTACATGTCATAAATTCATGTGCTGAAAATAGTTCATCTTATAAAAAGGTTAAAGGACTCAAAATATCTGGTTCAAAATGGTGACATACTGTACTGTCAGACAGTTTTGGTTTGAATCACTGGGTGGCAAAATCAGGAATAGATAATCCAAAGATCTCTTTGTTATCTTTTTCTAGGCTTGTTAAAAGTATTTTTTTTTCTGATTTGCATCAATTCTTGTAATTGGAACAAAACGACCGGCATTTTGTCACATTGACTGATCTTTTTTCAGACCCGCTGTCAAAGACTTATACTGCTATACCATCAATCAAGTTGATGCAAAACATGCTAATCTCATTTTACAGTCAGAAGGCAAGTCTAAATCCACTATATCATTTCTGTCTTTTATAAAGGGAATTCACTTGTAACCCATGTAATGTATTTCAGTCACATTGTGCGTTGCACTGTAAGAGACAAAGCACACCAGTGCACATTTTCATTCTTTAGCGTGCCATGTTTAAGGCCATAGTTCATTAAACTGGGTAGTAATTAAATCAGGAAATATAAGAGCTCATAGAAAAAAATGGAAGGTTAACTTTGCCATAATCATTTTATGGACCATATTATTGGCGGACAGATGCAAAACCACAAACACGTACGGTATTCACACCTAAAACTGCTGTTAGACTTACTTCAGAAAGTGTTTTTTTTCAGACCTTTCTGTGAGAAGTGGGTTATCATTGAAAGAGTGGTTCTACGGTAAAGCACATATTTACACCAGGGCTCATGCACACCCTTCAGTCACAACTGTGGTCTTCCTTTCGAGAGCCTTGTGTGCAGTGGGACGTTAATCCTCGGAGACGTAAAAAATAATTGGCACCCAAGGGAGGAGAACTGTTAGAGATACACATAATGCTCCTGGAAAGAAATAAAGCAAGTGCAAATAAAAGCGAGGATTTATCCAGGAGCCTGTGTTCTTATTTGAACCTAATTAAAATGAAGCATTGTTTATGCAGCCTCCCTCTTTTAGTTTATCTCTGCTCAGTCTGGCATTTGCCATAAATGAGAGTTGTGTTCTATATTTTTGGGAAACATGAAAATGAAAGACTCTGGGTGGAGTCTCCTCACGCGAAAGTAACCACTTCTGTTGAAATGCAGGAGAAGAGGCACAAGGAGCTTCGAGCTTAGTTGCTGTGTTTCATTATTGGCCAGTACTGCCTGTTATTGTGAGTAGATCCAATCTTCACACCCATCACTTGATCTCGTAAGTGGCTGGAAGCAATAATGCAACAGCGTTCAGGCACAAAGCTGGTTTTGGCTTTCAGCCTGGTTCAAACCCTGATGGCTGTCAAGGGTTGTGGTGTCACAGGCATGTCAAATGGGAGAGAAGGCAGTCACGGTTCCTTTAGCACAGTGCATCCAAAAACGCCCATTGAACATGAAGAATGCTAAGGAATTAGAAAACTTAACCAAGTAAGATTATTTACATATATTACATGGTTTCAGTGAAGCAGAAAAATGCCTTGGCAGTCCAACTAGTAGGAGCAGTTTTGATATACATTTCTGAACTTTTCCATTATTTGTTTTTCCTGATTCGTATTGTTCTGAAGGGTAAAAATAAAGGTTGCTTCAGTTTTTCAGGGTATTTATTTTCAGAGCCAGCTTATATGTTGAGCAGTGTCTTTTAAATAGTTTGTAAACCACCTAGTTTCGCTGTGAAGAAACCAGTTCAGGTTCCATTTCCTCACTCACTAGCTCTCCTTCAGTGTTTGATTGTTTAATTGAAACGGTTTCTTTGATCCTGTGTTTGGAACCTGGTGATGCCTGCTGTGACTGTAATGCTCACTAATCTGCCTGAGTTCTTTATCAGCACTTACAGCAATCCCTTTCCTGGCTTTCCAGGAAAATACGGGATGTGAGATGAGTAGTCTTCTGCATTTTCAGTGCTTATTTTCTGTCATGCAACGTCCCTTTAAATTTGCCCTTGGCAGATCTTTAACAGAACAGAGATACAGTATATGTACTATACAATGATCACATCATATTTTAATAATTCTAGATAATAATGGTTAAAAATATACACACAGGACAGTCAATAGGCGTAATTACTGAAAATTAGGGTCTAGTGAAAACACATTGACTGCTGTTTTCATTTTTTTAGAAGTCTGTTGTTGTAAAATAATTGCAGATTAATGATTAAGAGCAACAATGTCAAGAGATTTTTTTGCTATCTTGCAAAGGCTTGAAAGCAGTGAAGTGTTTCTAGTTACAACACCTGAGCTGTACCTTAAAGGGCCCTATTAATGCCATGTTTTTTAGTTTCAGTTGACATTCTCTTTTGAAATTTCTTTGTACTCACTGCAAAATGCTTCAGTAAAGTACTTGTGATCCAACAAAACTGAAAGGAAAGAATGGTGAAGTATGAAATAACAGTTGAAGATGTTTTCAATATTGTGCATAACTTTAACATAAGTTAATGTGTAGATTGGTAGTTATATATTTTTTAAAACACTCACACAACAAAAATCTGATCATTTATAGAAACAATTTACAGTGTATTTTCATGTAAAAATATTGAATGGCTCTAAGTATTTCACACTACAAAGTCACATTTTAAAAATGTCATTTAGGTGACTTGAAATTTCTTTTAAATGACAAGATAAATGCTGTGTCGTTGTTCCTTTATGTTTTTAAGTTGGGAAAATTCTTAAATATTTAAGTACTTTTGCACTGGTGTTATGCCCAAATCTAGTTATATCATACTTGCCTAAACAGTGCATTTTGTCTTCTTCATGCAGGTCCAAAAAAGTCAGGGCTCTTACTGAGTACTTAAAGAAAGCCACACTCCGCAAATCAGACCTGGAATTAGAACTGGATGAGCTGGAAACTGCGGCGCAGCTGGTGAAAGTAGAAGAGGAGGAGGAAGACTCGAGACAAGCAGCCAGGTACAGGGAGAGCATTCCAGAATCAGACAGCGAGGAGGACTCCGAGGAAGACGATGGCTCTAGCAGCAGCAGCAGCTCCTCCGCAGAGACAGATGAGTGCAGCTCTGACAAGGAGGACAGCCTTGACAGGCTGCAGAGCTGCGTTCTGGAAAAGGCTAGCCCGCCTCGAGCAGCAAATATTCCTGAGGCAAATCCAGTCACTCAGCATTTAGACTGTGAGGCAGGACCTCGGGGTGAGGAGGAACCATTATTTTTGAAGTTACCAGGCTTCCCTCTGTCTCAGCCAATGCCCAGAAAACTGATAGAAGAGCTGGGGGACCAAGTGTGCTCAGTGGTGAGGATCTCCGAGCAGCCTGAAGGCACCGATTCCAGGGGCTGTGATGTTGTTCAGGGAGAACGAGACAAGCCTTCTGTGCAATCTGCAGAGCACACAGTGCTGAGGCCAGCAACAGCAGAAACCGCAGCTTCTCAGGGGACTTTTTTAGAGGTGTGTCCTCAGAGAAACCCTTTGCTAATCATAGCAGACTGTGATGATGATGTAGAAGGTTCGTAGAGCGTGACATGAGTACAGAGAGAGAGATAAGGGATTCAGCGCCAGACTGCATTAACCCCTTTTTTCACACAGTGAGGCAGAGTTGCATGTATGAAATGTGGTAAAAGACTAGAAAAGGGAAACTCACAGGCTCTTTATTCTCTCCCAAAGATGAATATCTAAGAATACGTTTGTTTGAGAACGAGAACAAGTGAGTGTTGAATCCTCAGAAGAAATTCTGAGTTTGTATGGTCTGTTCTCTAAAAATGTCTTAACAAACATTCTGTTGTAATCTTACATGGTTGATTTAAACATGTTTCAGAGGCAATTTATGTCCATTAAAAATGCTGTTAATAGTTTTGTTTTGGGTTTGTTCTGATTAGCATGCATTAGCTTTCTTTTCATATGATTATTCTGTCTCATTAAATATAATGTGATTCTTACAAGAAGCAGATTTAGTGTGTTAAAATACCAGAAACAAATGCATTCAAGTAAAAAAAGATGAAAAGGGACAGCGGATCGAGCAAAAGCATTTTTCATTTTTATTGAATTCCATGCTAACAGCATTATAAAATTAAGACATTTAAAATGTGTATTTTATCTTACGAGTATACTCCTTTTACCTTTAAAGTAATGGAACATCTTGGACCCTAGATTTTCTAACATCTTCATGTTAAATTTAACTTAAGCAGATTATGACCAGTGTTTGAACAGCTGTTTTAAAAAGAGGTATTGCAATATGCTAATCCAGGAAAAAACGTTAGAAGATTGACATTCAAGACCCACTTATTCAGATATATAAAGAAGAAAAAGAGCAGCCTACTGTAACTTAAACCAGAAAATGAATTTACCCTGGCAGGATTTAGTGGGAGAATGTACACTATTGTGTTTCCTCTCTTTATTTTCTTTGTCGGCACTTCTTGAGCACATATCACATGTTTTATGTAAATGAAAATAAATCCCTTTCCTGTCTCCACCGTTGTCTGGTGGTCTTAGTCTTAAATTACTACATTTATTTTTGCACACCATTTTCCTTGAGGGGATTCTTTCTGTGCTGAGAATTAAGAGTGACATTAAAAGGAAGCAGCGACTGCAGACGTTACACTTTTCCGGCCACACAACACAGCAGAGTGCAGCGACTCCACTTAATAAATAAAAATGCTTTCTTCATACAAAATCATATTTCCCTTTAAATCCCCATCTTTTTTTTCAGTTGGAATACTGCTACCTATATTTGACAGTAAATGTAGTTTTGTGACTCATTTCATATGCAGACATTTCTCCTGTTTAGCCACCCGTGTTTAGAGGGACAAATACTGAACATATTACACAAATGCTTATCTGTCTGTGGCTTCAGTGTGTGACGTTTTATATATAGTATATCTGTCTGTATTGTTGTCTCTTATCTAATGATCTTTGTACATAAATTTGAAATACCTAATTCTGAAACTTTGAAAGCTTCTAGCATCCAACCTACTAGCTACACACCCCCCTTCAATGCCTGTTCATAAACCTCTGCATTTTTACATGAATGAGGCTTCCTCTGGCTTGTATGAATTCATTTAGCTGGCAGTCATGTGTTTCTCATGTGGTTGGATCTCAGCTGATGTCTATACGTTTACGTCAAGTCCCCATATTTAAAGTGTACTGTATATACATATACACTGCAGAAACGCACATTTTAAGATCTTTAATAGTAACAGAAATGCAAAAGTTTTATAAGACCTTGCAGTGTTTTGTGGGGGGGTTTGTACTCTATTACTATAAACAGTATGCCCATTTTACTGTGAAATCTTATGAAAACTGCAGTTGTCTTTTCTGTCCAAAAAGAGCATGTTGCCTCTTTTTCTCTCTGTGCAAAAGCCCTTTTTTAAGGTTCCTCCAATGTATACCTTCACAGTCGGTTCTAGCAGTCTACTGCACTTGCAGACTGATGCGTAAAAAATAGTTGTAACATCCTAAAAAGGTAAGTATTGATTACATTTGGGGATTTATAGTATTAAGCTGTGTAAGTGGCATGTAGGAGTGATTTATACAACTGGCATGAATAGAGAAGTTAGAGTTGATGCGGTTCAATATTGTCAGAGCTTTCATGGGTGTCTCAAGGCTGGAGAAAGCAAACAAGGAAGCACATGTCAAACAGATAAATGACTTCTCTCTTTAGAGCTGCTGTGTTGTAGCCATTTGTTTCTGAGATAAGAGAGAGTGCTCTAAACCGGTAACAAGATAGGGCTGGAAACAGACTCACAAAAGGCGAGGGCCTGTGAAACACGCGTTCATTTCACAATTTCCCGTGACTTTTTGTATTTAAAACCATCAGGAAAACACTGTTGCTTCATTACAGCTTGGTGAAAAGACTTTAAACCATAATGGTGACAAATAAGAAGAGGCCATTTGGCAAATCTAGTCCATTTGGTAAAACATTCATACAGTATGCAAAACTGATGTAGTCACACTGAAAAAGACTGTCATAACAAAAAAATAAAATTATTCCTTGACTGAAAAGAACAACTTTTTATTGAAAAATAAAAAGGCCATAAAAGGCAATATGATTAATCATTGGTGATTTAATTGACTTCTGTGAAAGGTGTTTAAAATTATTTTATGATGGAAACTTTATTGATTTAAATTTGTTTTCCTATGTATTTTTAAAAGCCCATTCAATACTGGTAAACGTTTTGATCATGTGTCTCTTAATGCCTTTTCTTCTAAAAATAACACTTCAGAACACACCTTCCAGTCTTGATATGGTTTTGAAATTGTCAGAATTATAATCAAACATTGAAATATGATGACTGTAATGAAAGTTATAGTAAATTATATCGTACCTTTTCTTTAATGTCTGTTCCATGACATTTTTACTGAGCTTTAAATTGCTCGACCTCAAAGCAAAACAGGAAAATGAGTGAGCTTAATCACATCATTATCCCAGTATATTGGGTGTACCACAACAAAAAATCATTGGCTACAAACCTCTTAGCGACTGAATCTGCAATGGATTCAGAAGCCATTGTTTCCAGTAAGGAGAGAGCAGTTTAATCTGAGAAAGAGCATTTCTTGTTCTACCATACAGCTGCACCCCCAAACTTATATTTAATGACTGGTTTTGTTTGTTTTGTTGAGCTGTAAATGTCATTTCTAAGCTATTAAGAGTACCAATTTCTGTCTTTTACAAATATGCAGTTGTCAAGATAAAAAAAGCTTTAGAAACTGTCTTTGGATACTGGCGTTTAAATAATCCCTAAACACCTAAGTAACCACAAAATAAATAGAATAGCAGCTACACAGTGGGTTTCTTTTGAATTTTCTTCATCTGCATTATAAAGGCTTTTGTCTGATGGCTGAAACTTGACAATGTATCTGCTTCAAAGTAGGGGAAAAAAGCATTAAAAATAATCTTTTTAGAAGTCTTCCAAGAAAATGTTTCATTCACGGTCCTGTCTGCGAATGGATGAGGTCAGCCACAACTTGCATGATAAAAACTCATGTAGATCTTGAGGTTTGATGTAACTTTAGTAGTGCTTGTTCTTCGTATGGATATACCATATCAGAAATATGTTGCTTGTTTGCTTGTTTTAGGCAGAAAAGCTTGACATATTTAACAGGAGATGCCAATGAGTTTCTTTACCTCTAGGAACCAAACAAACAAAAGGAAACAGTCAGCTGTGAGCTAGCACTTGTGTAGTCAAAGACAACTTGCTGAACATATACTGTATAATGTGTAATTGATTTTGTTTAAATCTCATAACGCTTGTCTTAAAGGTGTCAGATTTTTTATCTTAGATTATCTACATTGAGAGATCAGCCACTCACTGTTCCAGAGTGAGGCTGTATGCTTAAATCTTCCAAGAAGTATAGTAGCTTATTCTTCCTCTGAGGAGATATCTTACCTTTTTTTCTCAAGAGACTAATGATCTGCACTTCACCCTGGGGCGCAATACAGTTTGAAATTCTTGCCATGGAGAATAGCTGCCTTGATAGTGGTAACATCTGCCTAGAAAGCAGGGGAATTGCTATCATCAGTAATAGCTTTCCCCCTTATGGAATTGTATAGTGATAAAGAGGTATGCTCTCGGTGTGCAGTTTTTCATCCTAAAGTGGGCTGTGCATTTCCTTATTTTCCATCACCAAGGAGCGGGACAGCCTGGCAAGAATTCTGCAACCAGGAGAAAAAGGGTCTGTTTCCTCAGAGCTTGGATTTTTCCTGTTATTTGGAAAGACCTGTGTGCATGTAGTTACCACACGGATTGTTCAAAGACTTTCAAAAGTTCAGGAGAAAACAATTATAGTACGCACTGTTATATAGAATATAGTACGTCTGCACTGATGAGAAAAGAATAACTTCACCTGCTACCCACCCTTGATTTCTATTTTTAACAGAAAATGCACAAATGTGCCAGTCTATATGTGATTATTAAACGTTGGTCAGCACTGTTGCTATTACACTTGTGATAGTAAACAGTAGTAGTTAACAGTGATATGATCCACGTACAGTAAAATGCATTATAAATGGCAGCAAATTACATTAAACCCATAAGCATTATCCTGTTTTATTTAGCATTTTTGATTCCTGATTACTGAGTAAAAATTAAAACGGGGTGCACACCACAAAGAGAATAACTTAATCGTAGTTTTCCTATGACTTTCATTAGCTTTCATTAGAATATTAGCGCTTTAAAAACAATCTGTATATTCTCCAGAAAGAACTCTAAAGATACTGTAATTATTCTGCTAGTCTTCTTGTCACACTTGCTTTGCAGTAATTGTTCATTGATGGTGTCTCATTGAATGTCGGGCTTCTTCAGATTGCTGCCATCCCTCCTGCCTCAGCATTTAATGGGAGTCTCTGAACAGTGATGAAACGATCCAGGGCTAGGAGGATGGTTTTTCTTCCTTCTGAGCAGGGAGTACATGTCTGTTTAATCTTGCACACCAAGGACATACATCGGAGATCAACCATTCTGTGTCCTCTCTGATGGAGCGTGGTAGAGGTTAAGGACTGTGTTTTGCACTTTCTCTGAGCATTACCCAAGAGATCTCTGACATTTCTGTTAAACGTGAATATTGCAGAATCTAGGCACGCCATGGGGGTTTTGTTTCTCTTAATGTACATTGAAAGATTCAGCCACGCTGGGAAATGGAAGAAGTGCAGTGTAACAATGTAGCCTTCAGAGTCCTACTGGGATTCCAGTTTACTGCTGGTGAAAGGATTTGTCGTGCCTGAAATTCAATGCGACACAATAAAGTTTAGTTTGTTTCTTTTTGGGCCATGTTATCCATGTAGCAGAAAACAAGATACTGTACCAGGTCCCTAAATGCTCTTTTCCCATGTAAGCTACACATCTGCTCCACATGGATAATCCAAACTATGGGAATGAAGTACAATGAAAAGGAATCTCTTGAGTCAAGTTGACAATTTAACAGCCACAGTTAAAGGAGGGTTAAGACTGTGGAAATGCCATCAGTCTGAAGGCCAAGCATTTTGCCATTGTACGTGTCTGCTAGGCCTGACAAAGCATCATCGTTGCTATATTTTGCTGAATGAATTTTCCTCTTACGCGTTTAGAGTTAGGAGCTGCAACTGAACAAGTAGAGGTCAATTCCATACTAAAAGGTGAAAAGTAAGAAGAAAAGCAACTTTTCTGCCAAAATCAATTATTTTTTGTTCTTTGGAATTTTCATAATGGAATTAACCTATGAGGTCCCTTAATATTGGTGCTGAGACGTGAGATTACCACCATTTAACTGTTAAAAGCTGAAATATGTCTGTTTATCTGTCTCCGTATGTCTGTCTATCTACCACTCAATCAATCACTCAAAGTGAAATACAATGACACACATGCACTTAAGTGGTCCAAGTCCTTTTGTGTATAATGCTAATAAAAAGCTCAGTCTTGTGTCCCTTTCCTGAGAGGAGAACTGACTCAAGTGCTACAAAAGATTAATAGCCCCGGAGAAGGAATGAATCAGTGTGTCGCAGGGGCAGACCAAATTTATGTGCAAATAGCCTTTTCAGTAGACCACAATGCTCTAACATGGAGGATTATTCTTTTATATGCTGTTAGACTCCTCTTTTGTTCTTTTTATTTATTCAGTATCACCTGAAGTTAGGATATTTCATTTTTTTTAAAGAAAATGTGCTTATCATAATGGTTGTTACATTGCAAATTTACATTGTTAACAAAAATCCTTGTAAGATTTGACCCTCTGTTCCCAAGTCAAAATATTGGTTATTTCAGTACCTCAGTAGAATGACATGAAGTTTCTTCTGTCATTTACTTTGATTAACATTGTTTTCCTGTTAATTTAATGCAGGCAGCAGGCATTAAATTCTTGTATTAAACTGCAAGAAGTGCCTGTAGAAAAAAAACCCTCTTGCGGCTGAATTGTATCTACTAAAACTTGTATCAAATAATTCTGTTATGTGCATATGGTCAATTAAACTCCATGTTGAAAGAATTGTGAAAAAAGCAATGTATCACTTATAGGTAACTTCCGTTTATGAGAGCAGGGCCTGCTGCACTGGACACATATTTGTAATCATTAATGTGCCTGCCATTTGATAATGAACTTAAAAGCCACTCAATGCTATGTGTCTGGCTTGTGACAGATACTTAGATATTTATCTTCTTCAGTTGTAGAATGACTCTTTTATTATTATACCAAACTGTGCTATTTGGACATTTAAAATAAAATGCATGGTGTTAATTCTTAAGGTAATTACCAGTTTAAAAAAAAAGATCCTTTGCAAAAATGTTTACTTGCTATTTTTTTCAGTTTTGCCAAAGATAAGATATGCCAAAGACAAGATAATTAGAAATTGAAAAAAACAGAAAATAATGCATCGGATTAGGAGGTTTTGTTCTAGGCACCGTTACTCATTGTATCGTGTCTGTCACCAACACCATACTATTCACAAACTACATTCTTGGCAAGTTGTTTTGTTTTTTAGCTGTAAATTAATCAAAACGAGTGGGAGTTCTGCTTTTTTTCCACTCTCAGGTACATACTTCCTACTTTCAGGGACATTTTTTTAGTACATGTCACATGTTTCCCAACAGTCTAAGCTCCTTGTATTTTTAATGACTTCCCATGGTAGTTAATGCAGTCTAGTTCCTTCTCATAGTTATTTATCTTTTTATGCCTGTGGTGGATCAATATATTTGGCTTGTGAGTTTACTGCAGTAAATAGATCAGCATGTTATACTGGACAATTGTATCCATCTTGCCTTAAGCATATTGTATTTAGACCTCCTTTTGGTTAATAAAACCACTACAGAGATGTAGAACAAATGTGTCTGTGCATTATATTTTTCTCATAGGGTTTTGTAGCTGGACTTCCTATGTATCATAGTTACGAAGCTCCTTTAATCTTTACCCATGAACGAACAAACTGTTAGTGTGGATTTTTTGGGGGGAGACACTGAATAATTGTTTCTTAAATAAAACATAATTCCCATTCAATAGAATTGTTAAAACGATAGCTTTATATGGAACAGTCCACTTGCTTCAGCCTGCTGTCTCTCAAGTGGAACTAGCTAGCCAGAGTGCTACACGATATTGGAACAGCAAAAGCCCTCTTGACTCATTTAGAGCTAATCAAGTGTAAATCCTTCAGATTGCTTCGTCCAGCGGCTGTCTTTGTGATTTATATTAATTGGTGTGATTAGTGCTAGCTCTCAATCATTCCACACTCAATGTCTGCAATCTGTCATAGCTGTTAAAAGGAAAGTTTACCTTTGAATGTATTCCATATCGGACACTAGAGTATCTGTCCTGTGCAGCTGAAAGAAAAAGCATAATTAGACCAGCCAAAGAGCTTTATGCTGTTATGCTGCTAGAGGTAGGAACGTCATTGTGAACATTGTTATACCTCATTATTCATTGCAAATGAGACTCCTAGATTTCTTAACAGCCAAAGCGGTAAAGTCTGTTTTTCATTTCTTTTCTTTCTTCTGTTTGAAGGCAATAATTCTGGGTTGGGCTGAACCAGGAAAGGCAGTAAGAGAGGAAGTCTTTTCCAAACGTGTTAAGAATGGAGTTTAAAATTATTTCCTCTTTATCCAAGGGAAGATTGGCTGTTCTTAAGTGAATGTGTTTCTGAAACTTTTTGAGCTTCGAGTGACAGCAATGCCGAGTGTGTGTAATGGGTCAGCAGGGAGTAGGGATAATGCTAAATGTTATCTTTGCACTTTCTGCCAAGATCTGCTTTCTTGCATGGGAGGTAAGTAGTACAAAGGTGAAGGTTAGGACAGGTCTTTCAGTATTAATTTGAAAGCTTAGTTTTACTCCCTTTGCTGTTGGAATTCTCCTAGAGAATGTTATGACATTTGCACTGCACTCCTTGAGAGTTTGTAAGTTTTAGTTTCCACAGACTGTTTTAAAGACAAGGAGGTTGTCAGTTTGTAAACCAAACAAATCAGCCACATCTCTTTTTCAGGAGAAATATATTCTAAAAATAGAATAAATATGATTCTGTGTAGCTTATTCACAGAAATGTCTGTGGCAAATGAAAGTATAGGGTGCAGGCTGGAAATTAATCCATGGCAAGAAACACATCATTTGAAGATAATAATTAACTCAATTAGGGTCTCGGAGGAAACATGAGCACCCTAAGAAAAGCCACGTGGGCATGGGGAGAACATGCAAATTCCACACAGAAGACACCCCAGGCAGGAGCCCAGCGCCTAAGACCTGTCAGGCTTTAGCACTAATCACCACAGTACAAAACTGCCCCATAATGTCTTTATTTCAGGATTTCACCTTTAAAGGAGATGCCTCTGTTTTTGTGTCTGTCCTTCCATTTATTTTCTTAACCACTTTATCTAGTACAGGACTCTGGAGGAAGCTGTTGCCTAACCCAGCAAACAAATGGCACAAGGCAGTCTACACCCTGGATGAGACTCCCGTCCATCACAGGCCACACACAATCACAATAAAAGGCACTCTCACACCAGGACCATATTTTTAAAGAAGCCAATTAACCTACCAGTATGTCTTCATACTATGAGAGATAATCGGAGCACCCAGAGGAAACCCATCCAAACATGAGGAGAACATACTGTACAAACTCAACATAGATAGCACCCCAGGAATTGAACCCAGGGCCCCAGCATTCTGTAAAGACATTCCTGAGAAAAACAAAATATAGATTGGATACTAACAGCATACCATCAGGAAAAAGACAAAAAAGGGGAGGGAAAGCTCTGTATGAAAAATAAGTTACAGGAAATGAGGGAGAAGGCTTCACTCCCCACTGGTTGGCCTATACAATATAAAACCCCATTACACATGCCTTGCTTAATGAGGCTCATATGACAGTTCTGCACTGTTTATCAGAAAAGTCACAATGCATTTTCCATTTATTTAGACCAGAAGTCAAGGATGATTAATATTCCTGACAGTTCCGGTGCTCACAAGATATAGGTTGGGAATGTAACTTAAACTGAGTGTAAAGAAAAAAACCTGAAAATAAAAATCCTAGAATGTCACAGCTGTTTCCACAAAATACATTGGGATATCCTGTGTCCCCAGTAATTATTAGGACCGAAAAGTAAAAACAAAAACATGAATTTTGTTCTGGAGTCCAGCAATTTGTATTTGTGGTCATGAGATTAATATGAATATACATTTATTTTTTTAATATGCTTTCATTTGATCCTATTACAACAAAAATACAGTTTGCGTGTAGCTTGATTATTTCAAGCACTTGTAAGTATTGGAACACTTTCATTTTATGTAAATGTTGGGCTGTAAAGCTTAGAATGTGGTTGCACATACCTTTGTGGGAATAATTTTAAGACATCTGCAATGTACTGCGCACACCAGACTCTTGGTATAATAATCTGAGATGCTTTGCTGAAACCACTTTGGGTTCTTGTCTATTATTTTGTGTTGTGACTAAATTGTCTCCTTTAGCATGTAAAATACATGCACAGTTGGGTTTAAATCTGAAGACTGACTCAGCCAGTTAAAGATTTTCCTATTTGTTCTTTTGAAGACCTCCTATCCTGCATTTACTGAATCTTTTGGGTCATTTTTCCTGCTGACCACGTCCAAAGATGGCCATGCAAGCCCAGAACATGATGTTACTTCTTCCTTGCTTCAGAATTTGCTCGGAAGAACAAAGATGAGCCAGGGGAGTTTTGAAACAAAGATTTCTGAACAGATCAGAGCAAGAGTGAAGAAAAGGTTAAAGTGTGGAAAAAAAAAGAACCGCAGATGCTCCAAAGAGCACCACCTCATCTGTGAAGCATGTCTTGGCCTGGGCATGCATGGCCACCCCTGGACCTGGCTCACTCATCTTTATCGATGGTGTTACTAATGCTGGCAGCTGCAGGAGTTCAGAAATGTAAAGACTGCTGTCAGCCCAATTGTGTGATAATAACATTGCTTTTGTTTGCACAACATAGCAACCTTCTAAAAGTGTAACATTTTTAATGATCTTTGCAGTCCATCAGCAGACATACCTCAGACAATCATTCTGTCACAGCTTTCTGAGTTTGAGTCTGGATAATTGTGGTATGAATCAGTCTTATTTAAAAATATATGGCTTATAGAAAAACAAGGAATGTGATCCTGTGACTTCCTCACACATTATATTATTATATCGGCATGATGCACAAACTAAAATAAAACTGTTTTAGCAGTAAGATAAATAAAAGATCATCACTGGAACTTCTGTCCATGAACTTTGTCCTGTAAAATTCCCTTTTTGGGGCCTCTTTCAATTACACTTATGCACATTGCCGCCGACATGGTTTAAACTAACTATGCCCTGCAGTCTGAATATGCAAAGTCATTGAGATCAACCATATGTATGTTTTGAACAAGGGTTTTTTTCTTTGCAACACATAGCCCTATCATCAAGCCTTGTGCCTTGAGCATGCTGCCTTTTTATTCCTGCCACAACTCAATAGATATCACAAGGGTCCCTCTCACAAGAGACATTTGAGTACAATATTTGCAAAGTAGATTTCCTTATACTCTGAGTGCTACAGCTGTCTGAATGTCATTATGGAAGACATGACAATTAATTGATGCATTTTATGCCTTTTAGTTGTTAATATAATTGCCAAAAGTTTAAGCTTACATGCCTTCATCAAAAAACTCTACTTTACAATTGTATTGTCTTCTACTATTTTGTGGGTGCAACCTTATGGACTTATAACACTTGAAAAACTGTTGCGAAATGTCTGTGAAATGTACCTTTTCTAGTAATCTGCTAGCATTTCTAGTAATCTGCCAATTAAAAGATGTTGCATGGCTGGCTGAATTTCACACTTATTTTCTATGTCTTTGTGTAGAGACTGTATCTTGTCAGCTGTCATGTGTGTTGCAATGCTGTTCACCTCTGGTAGCTTTTAACATACAACGATCTTGATCTCTAGTTAGTCTTTCAAAGGGTTCATTTCTCATTTTTAATACTTATTGTATGTCTGTAGATCTTTTTGTTTTGTTGAATTCGCCAGTTATTTCATATTATTCACAAATCCAGTTTGGAATCACCAGCTGTTTCAAGACTAAGCTTTCTGGCCCTACCACTTGGGGTAAAATGAGTTATATACATGCCCACCTGTAGAGTTATTTTTCAACACTTTTTTTCATGACACACCACAAGCACCGCAGCACCTGATAGAACAGGTAGCACTGCTGTTTTCCAGGAAGCCAAGAGAATGCTGCCCCTGATGGCTTTCAGCCAATTGCATGTTACTGCTCTTCAGAAAATCCATTCACAGCCAGATAATGAGATGACACAGCTTTAAACTTACAACACCCAGACACAGCACCTTTACTGATCAAACTCAGGAGCCAGCTAGTTTCAGATTATTTCTTTTGAGAAATATCTTTTACAACCTTACACAGGCTAGATTTATTTTCTCAGTCTCCCTTCAATACACACTTATGTGTTTCATATCTACTGAGTTCTTTTTTTTCCCCTTAAATGGTCCTGAAAGCAATAATAGCATTGGTCAAGTTCTAACTGGAAAAGAAAACTCTGCCAAATAAAGAAGACTGAGCATTGTTTTTTCCAGAAAAATACAAGGGAAAAGCAAAAGAAGGCAATCACTGCTTAAGTAAGCAATGATAATAGGTTACTGAATCTGTAATTGGATTGGGACAATGGCCATTGATTCTTAAGAGAACGCTCAGCAAAGCTGGCTTTAAATAGAATGTAATGTTAAATGTTGATTGATAAATTGAATCTGTAACATCACAGGCACTGCTCTGATCATGAGGATTGAGCTGCAGTGGGAATAAAAAACTAAAACAAATGATTTATCTTATCAATGTTAAACGTCAGGTATCAGTGAGAGTTAATGTTCAAGCTTTTTTATTCTCATGGCCTAGACTTTCATTGCCCTGAGATCAGGATCACATTTGCCTTTCTTGTATAACTGGATTAAATGATTGAGGTAGTTAAGTTTGCTCTGATTTTTATCTTTACACTGGATTCCTAATAGGTTTATGGGTTTTCTTTGCTATCTGTCAGTGAAGAGCAAGTATTCTGTCCAGCAGGTCACACAAAAGTAGCTCACTGATTTCATCTGTCCTGTGCCTCAGGAGTGTCAATGAGGGTGAATACATGTACCAAAAATATTACAATTACTAGGCCTTTTATTTAGGTCACAAAGCTCTTCCTTAAAATTATAATAAAACATAATTTATTTTAATACTCTAATTTTAATTGTGTTTAAAAATCATTTCATTCCAGCTCGTAAGTGAAATCTGCAAACACTGTAATTTTTTTTTCCTCTATAACAATCCATGCCTGTAACCTGATGTAAAAGTGCACTGTTCTTCACACTGAATTACTTCATTACTTTAACACAGCAAACAACAGACTTTGGACGCCAGATTGAACTCTACCTAATATAAAGCGAAATCTGGTTATTCATAACATCTGTTTAAAATTACACTGGCAGAGATCTTTATGTGACTTTCACACAGCAAAATTAAATGCCTTCAGAGCTTTCAAGTTCAGGCCACAGTTTAGTTGTGGTGGAGACAAAGGGAAAAAAATGGTCTCTTGGTGATTCTGAAATTCATATGAAAATTGATCTATAACTGTGTCATTTAAAAAAAAAGTCAAAAGTCTCTCTTAATTTTCAAGCAGCAAATGCCAAAAAAAATTCTCAGTTTCTTTTTAACTTGATTCAAGCAAATATGTATTAAATGTTCAGATAAAGGCTGGCAGTACTTTTAGTTTTTTGTAAATACATGTGTGTGTTGAAAGCTACAGCTTTTCATTCTCTGTATCATATTGGAGTGCCACACAAAGAAATAATGTCATGTCTTGTCATTTACCAAACTGCTTTATACCATATGGTGTCACAGGAAGCCAGAGCCTACCCAGCAAGCAATGAGCGCAAGTTAGGGTACACCCTGGAGTGGGCACCAGTCCATCGCAGGGCAAGTGCAACCCAATCATACAGGGACAATTCGGAGGCCACGGTAAAGGCCGAGGGGAGAAATTTGGCCCGGACACTATGATAGCTCCCTACTTATCCCTGGAATCTTTAATGACCACTGAGAGTCATGACCTTGGTTTAACGTCTCAGGTCTCAACTAGCTACCTATTAAAGGTAAGCAGGGTTGAGACTGGTCAGTACCTGGATGGGAGACCTCCTGGGAAGCTGTGGTTGCTGCTGGAAGTGGTGTTAGTGGGACCAGTGGGGGGCGCCCACCCTGCAGTCTGTGTGGGTCCAAGTGTCCCCGCCACTGTACCGGGGCATACTGTAGTGGGTGCCGTCTTTCAGATGAGACAAAAAAATAATATTTATGTTAAATGAAATAATAGAGGGGTGGCACAGTGAACAGCATTCCAGTGGGGCAGTGTGTTCAATTCCCGACCAGGGGTGCTGTTTGTGTGTTCTCCTCATGTTGACATGGGTTTCCTTTGGATGCTCCAGTTTCTTCTCACATGCTAAAAAACATACTAATAGGTTACTTGTCTTTCTCTGAAAACTAGCCCTGATATGAGGGTGTGCTGTGTCTGTCCTTCAATGGATTGGCATCCCGTCCAGGGTGTAACCTGCCTTGTACCCATTGCTTGCTGGGATAGGCTCTGGCTTCCCCCTGTGACCCTGAATAGGAAGAAGCGATTGAAAAATGGATGGATGAGTGAAAATCTAGACTGTGAAACCCCCCAAAATTAAAAGTATTAATGGCTGAACAGAAATAGGAATCTCTTTCATTAACAATGTGACCTAAAGACCCACTGTTCGTTTGTCCAGTGGTGCAGTTGTAGAGGTTGTATTCCAAACAGCATTTTGTCTACTGACTACACAAATCAAACTAACAATCTAACCTGAATATCTCTCTCATTCTAAGTACATTGTTGTTTGCGAAACCAGAAGTGAAAGGGATACAGCCCAGAGTGTATACCTGACTACATGAAACGTGTAAGATTTAGAATAGTTGTATGCTTTTATATATTATTATAGTCTTAGCACTCTATTACATAAATAAGTCATGATTTTGAAAACCAAATGTATGTTAAGAGGATTTTGGCTACAATTTATTTAATTCCATCAAACATCTGTGGTAGACATGAACATGAAACAAGGCCACGTGAAATGTTCTTGCAGCAATAATGGGGATGTAGTATTGCAGGTGATTTACCCTGAGTATACATCTTATTATAGGTTTATTCCATGCTGAAAAGAAAAGAAAGAAATCACAACGTTTCGGCCATGGAGCCTTCTTCAGATGTGTGCCCAGCCATCTACATTGGAGAAACAGGAATGGGACTTGGAGACCGCTTCAGAGAACATGTTAGGGCTGTGAAGATTAAAGATTTCTCCAAGCCTATTGTTTCTCATTTCACCTCTGATGGCCATGATCACAGTAATCTCTCCATCTGTGTTCTCAAAGATGGTTTTCCTTAACTCCTACATCAGAAAGACTACAGAAACTAAAATTATCCTGCAGCTAGGATCACACCTTCCCCCGACAGACTAATTTTCTTCCAAATTCTCTCTATTCATTGTACTGTAGGTTTCATTTCACACCTCTCTTCACCTATCCTGACTTCACACTACCTGATTGGCCACTCTGTCTGTACCCTGCTCCTGCCTCCCTCTCCTCCTCTCTCCCAACTTTAGTTCTCCAATGCTACATTACCTTTGCTTAGTGCCCTGTCTTTCTCACACCTGAAGAAGGCTCCACGGCTGAAACGTTGTATTTGCTTTCTTCTCTTTTCAGCATTGGAATCAATCTATTACTTGTTCCTTTGCAGCCTACGCATGCTGATGCAGCTACCCACCTGGACTACATCTTACTATGGTACTTGGCTATATACCTGTGGTACATCTGCATTTCTTATTGCAGGCGCCATCTTTCCACTCATCCATACATTTTGTAACCGCTTCTTCCAATTCAGAGTCACAGGGAAGCTTGGAGCCTATCCCAGAAAGCAAAAGGCATAAGGCAAGATACAGTACATCCTGGACCAAACACACAAACACCAGGTACAATTTATCCAGAAGACAATTATTCTACCTGTATGTCTTTGGACTGTGGGAGGAAATCGGAGCACCTGAAGTAACCCCATAAGTACAAGTGGAAAACATACAAACTCCACGCAGGTAGCACCCCAGGTCCAGAATGGAATCCAGAGACCCAGCGCTGCAAGGCAGCAATGCTAACTAATGCACCACCGTGTGACCCTGGGACAATACTTAATTTATATAAATATTTTTTTTTAGATTTGTTCTGAAGACAGAATAGTTTCCAAAAGAAGTGATCTTAACAAAAGTGTTCTGAAACCTGGATTGTTAATGCTAAATGGGAACACAAAAGAGGTAAAGTCTCCCTGATCATATCCATGTATAGCTTGATTAACCTAAAGGGAATCTCAAAGAACAAAGCTTGTAAATAAGGTAATTAATATACAAATCCAGTGGACACATCCATCCTAACACAAATAAAGAGGTAAGATAAAAGCACTAGATGCATTTCTTTCTTTTTTCAATGACTCCACACTATAGGTCACAAAAATTATTTTCTATTGTGATAAGTATTGTTGTATTCTAGATGTTTAATCATGTGAGGCCCAGCTACACCACAAACAGTAAGTTCTACGAAAGCAGTACAAAACACAATTACTTTTTAAACACATTCATACATTTATTATTTTGGTTTTCAAATTTTTGTTTGCAGACTTTCAGTGTGAAGTACAAGTGTTCTGTTATTCTAAGCATTTGATTGCCCTTTTAAGTTATTACTGATAATTTTAGCAGGGTAGTTGTTATAATTTCATATTTTTGTTCTTCTTTTATATAAAACTAGATCTTCTAAAAAGGTTTAAAAGGTTTTACTGAAATAATTAACATTTGTTTTTTTACAACTGCTTCCAACCTGTTCCTGAATAACCTGGATAGAAAAGTCACATGTACGGCCAGGAGCAACAATCTGTTTGTGTAGAATCAGTATTCTTTGTCACCTAGCAGCAAAATCTTTCCTTTCAATATGGTGAGGCCTGGACAGGATAATTAGATGTCTCAGACCTCTTCACACTTCCATTTTAGGTCAGTGTCAAGTATGAATAATTCAGAATTGAAAAGGTGTCCCTGGGCCAGTCTAAATTTGAGCCACTTTTTGATGTAACCTGATGTCATAATCTGCAGGATGAGGGCCGTCCTTATATATGTGAATGTAGAGTCCAGTCCGGGCTCCATATTACCATATAAATACTAGCCACTCCCATTATCAGTGGCACACAAGAACAGAAACAAAAGCCCTTGTACTTGTACTTGAAAGATAAGTAACAATTTGTCACCTTCCCAGGAGCAACTGCTGACTTTGGGTCCAGGTTATTTCAAATTGCCTCTGCAGAGACTGGAGCATTCTGCAGAGTGAGCTGAAAACATCAGCCTTCATATCTGAGGATGTTTTCAGGTATATGATTAAATCTTTCTTGCACTTATAAACAATGCTGCATCTTATGTTATTTATTCCTTATTGATTGTTCTTTTCTTTCCCTGTCTTCTTTGTGTTCTATGCAACAATCACGTAATCTCTTAACTTGCTCATCATTGTAAATTTCTTCTCAACTTCGGTAATTACAGTAGCTAGCATTTAAGGAGTGCACACATTCTTAATACATTATTTAGGTGTTGTGTCAATTTGAACGCTCTTTGGAATACCTGTTAGAAACCTATTTTACAACACATTAGATTATATTTATATTTAGAATACATTACATTCTACCAAACACAATAAGATTTAAAAAGAACTGTACTTACCAATAATGGTAGTCCCATGATCTCATTGATTTGCAACTGCATGAAAACCTTTCTTGTTGCACAGATTGTACAGATATTTCTGGTGTTAATAAGTGAGCATGTGAGTTCCATCATCAACACCCCCTGAACATGGGGGAAATTAGTGTTGATAAAAGCCATCCACAATTTCACTGAGTCATTGTCCAAAAGGAAATCATATGAAGATTGGCAGCAAACCTGCATAGTGGCCTCTCAATTTACCCTCATAATGGCATTTGCAGTACTTGTGGTTATGCCAAATAAATGGCCTATGGTTCTAAACCTGTGGTTGGTTGCCAGCCACCACGCATTTACTTCTGCTTTTAGCTTCACACCGATGGCAGTCCTAATGGAGAGACAGGCGTAAAATGTAAAATGAAGAAGGAACTTCTGCTGCCAGGTTTCTGGGTTTTCAACCAAAACAGAACCTCTGAACATTCTGTCGAAACAATATTTTGTCTTTCATTTGCCTGGACCATGCAGCCAGTCACAAAAGTGCCTCCCGTTGTCAAAGAGCTGCAGACCTTCCCAGAACCACCTCACACTCTGGCAGACTCACTTGTGTGCTGTGTGGAAATGCAGCCCACATAATGTGTTATTTCCAGGGAGAAAAAGGACAGCAACATCATGGCATTTATGGATTTTATGGATTAAGTACAGTACCATTTGTGTTGTGAGGGATGAAGTATCCACACTGTTTCCTTTAATACTGTACTTGTTAATGGTTTTGCCACTTCTGTCATGCTACACCTCTTCAAATGCCTACGTTTGCAACATGGAATTTGCCCATATTTTGATGATCATGTCAGTATATATGAAAATATTTAAAGTCACAAGTAAAGGTTTATTCCACTCTGAAAAAAGAAGAAAAGAAACACAGTGTTGCAACTGTAAAGCCTTCTTTGGCTGTGAGAAAGAGGGAACAGTCAGTAGCTAATAAAGCATGGCAGCATGGGAGTCTCTCTCGACTTCACACCTATTCTCTCCTGCTCCCACCCCTCTTCACTCCCAGCTTTTGTTCACCCCTCTCTTTCTCACAGCCGAAGAAGGCTTCATAGTCAAAAAGTTGTGTTTCTTTTCTCTTTTCAGAGTGAAATAAACATTTACTTGTTCCTTTGCAGCCTACGCATGCTGACGCAGCTACCTACTTAAAAATACATGTAAATATGTATGTTTGACCAGTGGAAGCAATACAATCTGTATATCTGTGTTGCATATTTTGCACAAGGTTTCAGATCCTTTCTTGTGTGGTTCTGACCCATTTCTGTCATAGAACCTGGACAAGCATATTCCTCTCGTTCACTGTGTGCTGAGCCCTACATGCCACACGCCAATACAGATCATCCCACAAATGTTTAAGAGGGCTCAAGTGTGCAAGTAGGGCATCTATGACAATAACTGTCACATTCTTTTCTGACATCAAACAGCATGAGGATGTGCTCTGTCCTGCTGGAATGTCATCGTGTCAGGATAAGCTCACAGGAAGGGCAACAAGCAATATCCCAGCACTTTATCAATGCAGAGCTGTGTAGTCAGCTTGCCATCAATCACTACGAGTGGAGTTCTGTAGCAACTAGATACTTCTGCCAGACTGTCGCACTTGGACCTCCATCAATTGTTCTGTAGCACACATCAATTAGCATTACTTTCTGCACATCTGCCCTGCACTCAGGTTGGCCATGAAAAATCTTGAATCACTGTTAAAGAGGATTTGGTTCCGTTGTTGGGAAGTTCACTGGAGGCATTGCTCTCCCCTCCTCGTTCTGTTGCATTGATGAACTTCAGTGAACACTGGGCCTCTGTGTAGCTGTCTGGGCTGCAAACAATGACTATTTAGCCACACAAGTTTTTGCAACCAGGGAATTTTTTGAAGCATCAGAAACCAGTGTTGTGACAATGATGATCCTAAATACAGAGCATGATAATATTTTGATATTGGTGAGATGTCATGACCAGAGCATGGCCTATCACTAACTGTTTGGCTGTAACATCTTGCCAGGCTAGAAATTCTTTACTTATTCCTGACAGCAGCACAAAGATATTTCTCTTTTGATAAATGGGGCATGTTGGTTCTTTCCTAGGTTTCAGGTTTCTTGATTTTCAGCAGTATTACACAGGTTAAAATAACCAGCCACCTCTTGCCCCACCATCTCTTTCACTACTGAGGTGTGTGACTGTTTGAGGTTTCACGTCACTACTAGCTGGGCATGTTTATCTGCAGCAGGAAACTGCTCATGAGACCATTCACCCATCCATCCATTTTCTAAGGTGTTATCCAAAACAGGGTCATGGGGCTTCATCCAATACAGGGTCATGGGCCATCTGGAGTCTATCATGGCAAGCAATGGGTACAAGGCAGGGGTAGGGTACACTCTTGACAGGACGCCAGTTCATCAGTTGGGAACACTCAGATACAAACACAGACATGCACACACTCACACCAGGGCCAATTTTCCCAGAAGCCAATTGGACTGTATGAGGAAACCGGCACACCTGGAGGAAACTAATCACTAGCAATTGAGCTTCATCACACAGGAGACAAGCTAATCACTTTTCCTTTTGCCTACTTGAAAATGAAGGTTATTTTTTCTGGAAAGGAGGGCAGAGGAAAGTACAAACTTTAGTTGACAGGGTTACGGTGGGAGGAAGCTTCTTAAAATTCTTGGCCTAAAATGTTCTTCTGCAGCCCTGCTCCACTTTCTGACAGACATGATTTAGTGCTTATGCAACATTCAAAGTCATTTGAGTGTATTACGGTGAGTCATGAATGACCAATTAATCAAATTTCATCTGACATTTGACTTCTTTCACCCATAAAAGTGTTCAGTTTGAGCATTCAAGATTTGATTAAAATATTCACTTAAAAGTATTTAAAATTAAAGTATCTTAAAAAAAAAACTTTGAACTTATTCAGGCCTACTGTACAAACCAAATCCCTGCAATATATCTCTTATTACTCCTTATGTGTCAAGTAGGGTTTTACTGAAGCAAACCTTTTAAGAATACCTTCTTATGGGTACAAGTGTCTCAGGGTTCATGCTATCAGGTGTCTTGCCCTGCACCTCTGGAATTAAATGTCTGACAATCTGAGAAATGTAAATTCTTCTACTGTTCTTAACTCTAGACTGAAGACTTATTTGTTTCGTCAGGCTTTTAATTGGTCTTTTTCCTCTTTCCACATTTCTAATCTCTTATCTTTATTTATTGATTTCTGTTCAAGGTTACTTTGTTTGTTTTTTTTAGTTTTGGGGGTGGCACAGTGGTGCAGTGGTTAGCATTGCTGTCCTTCGGGACTGGGGCTCTGGTTTCAATTCTGGATATTCTGCAGTTGGGGTGCTATCTGCATGAATGTTCTTCCCATGTCTGTGTGACTTTCCACTAATAGTTCAGAATTTGTATTTTCTCCCTCTGTTCAGGGTATATCCTGCCTTGTGCCCATTGCTTGCTGGGATAGGCTTCAGCTCCCCCATGGTCCTGTATTGGATAAAGCAGTTAGAAAATGGATATATTTTGTTTTTCTTTTGGATTACCCTGGTAAAGCATTAGGCACTGAAATAAATCCTTGTTTCCTTGTAATTATCCTAGTTTCCTTGTAAAAAACATACACATCATTTGTAATTCCATAAAATGGGGCTTCATTGGAAGAAGGTGAATTATTTTGCAAGGGACTGTGTTTAAAGCTTCACCATACTGCTGGTCTTGCAGGCTGGATGTGTGCACCTGTGCACCTGGTACTGCAAAAATATTTTCAACTGTCCTCCCACATGAGTGAGGTACTGTGTACAATCCATGAAAGGTTTCATGACCATTATGTCTTCAACACTTATATTGATTCTTGCTCCTTTTCATTGATATCCTGTTTTGAATCTACAAATATTGAAAAATAACAAGAGCTACTGCACATTGTCTGAAAAAAACTGTGGATTACAGAGTAAACCTTAAGTTATAGAATTTCATTCTGACCACCACTTAATAAGATGCTTGATTCCCTTAGCAACCATTGTTGTAGCTCAGGTACAGTACATCAAATCAAACACATCTGCTTAAGGTGTGAATGAGTGAGCTCGGAAAGACAAGGCTTTCACAAGCTAAATACCTGACCAAACTGCAGATTTTCTGTCTACATTTTTGTGTAAACTCTTGTTCATGCTGTGCTTGGTATTGCATCAATTGACATTATTTAAGCTGCTGTGTCAACAACTAATGAGGACACAATTTGTAGTGACCTCTTAATTCCTCAGTGTTTGTTTTCCAATCATGAAACCCCACAAGCATCTCCTTTGACACATTTTGGACATGTTAATTTAGGTTTCATTTACGTGGGCGGCCTTTGCACAGAAAAATAACAAAACACTTCTTTAACAGATTCCTCATAAAACAGACATGGAGGCATGAAAACCAGATGGATTGAAAAGTAGTGTCAAAAATGTGTTCAATGAATTGAGATATTGAAAGCTGGTTAGGTGTTTATAGAAAAATTATTCTTTTTTTACTTTTTGGAACATTTACGGACAGCAGTAGCTGCAGCTTCCAGAGTTGTTAAGAATACATTCTACTGTTTCAATTTTATGGAATCTTCTCTTTGACACACACAAAAACAAAACAAGGTTTTTATATTGTGCAATGTCCATGCACGAATGTAGTGATGTAGTAAGTCAGGCTAATGTTGTTTGTTGAAGTAGGAAGCAAGACAAGATAAGGCAGCTGAAATAATGTGTGTCGAATGGGGGAAGGGGAGTCAAACATGCACACATACAGAAAAAAAACAAATCAGAGATGATAGAAAAATGTTTAAGGTCTTTAAAGGGGGATGTCAGATATATTGTATGCTGCTATCATCCCCCTTCCTCCACCACTGCACTAAAATGCAATGAGTGAACCTGTCCTCTCAGGACCGTCCATTTCTTGAGCTTTGAGCTTCAGCAACTCAGTTTGTCTCCTCAAGTCTTCTTGGTAATTTCTTTCCCAATTATCTGCAGACTCAGGTCAAACTGAGGGTCATTAAGACGTGATGCTGTCACAAATTTAAAACACGACTCCTCTTGAATAACCAAGGATTAAAATTCTGATGATTAGTATGATGTTTTTTTTAGATTTCTATGAGGTTAGTCTCATCAAAGAATTTGGCTTCTTTGTCATCATTTGTCAGAGCAGCCAGAGAGCGTTGACCCCCCTTGTGTGTTCATCCATCACAGAATAGAACAGCTTATTCTAGTGTGTCTGTTAACAAGACAGGAGAAACTGTTCGGTGACTGACAGCTCTTTTTCCTCCTTCAGATGTCAGAGCTGCACTGCAGACAGCACAGGTGTGTCGGGACAAAGGCTCAGAGGAAACATCTCAAGAGGCGTTGTCTGATAATGATTATCTATCCCGAGGGCTCCTCGGCAAGACAAGTAGACATCCACTCAGGTTCGAATTGCGTAATGCTTGTCACGTCACTTCATATGGTAGTCGGTTCGATTGCTACCGTTATTTGTGCGTGTCTTTGAAAGCCTATACTTACCTTAAAAAGAGCGTAGAGATTAAATCATCACAGCTATTTTCCCTTAAATATAATATTAGCGAGTAATGTATTTTTTGCAGAGGCAGGACTAATGAATTTACTGTGGTGTATTATGTATGATAGGAGGAGAGCTATTGTAGTATACCAAGGGGAAAAAAGTGCCCCGGTATGGAAAAAAACAAAACAAATAAAACAAAATTGACAAAAACAAAATAAAAATGGCAGAACACATACAAACCTGAAACCCCCAAAATTACTATGCCAAAAATGTCCGTGCGACAGAAATAAGAAGACAAGCTATAATGACAGCATGCTGGGCGTGTTGGGGCTGTTGCTGTTGCAGTTACTGCCGTCTTTGATCGCTAAATGCTTTACCAAGCTGTGAATTGTTCCTTCACCCACATTCGTACAGACCACCGGGATTGCTGACTACTTAGTTCAGCTGTGCTGTGGAAAATAAAGCCACATGTCCATAAACTCAAACTGCAGAGCGTTTACAAGAAGCCCGCGATAGCAGAACTAATCAAGACTGCTTCAGTCAGTGGTAAAAAGTAATCATATCTTATCCAGCAATAAACAATCACCAGATGTACCTTTCATTTATTAATAAATCATTAAAAAGCATTTCATATGTCTTAAAACGTATTAGAAGAGTGACTCGATCTGGGCTGCAATGGCTGAACAGTTTATATGTATACTGTTGTAAAAATAACCTAATACATTTGTGCAAAGAATTGTGGAACGAGTATACGCATTTATTGGTCATCTATAGGAAAGTTTATATGAATATGATTATATGAATATTGCTTCTATTTTTAATTTAAAGCATAATAAAACAACATATGTTGGTAAAGTATGTGCCTTTTAATGTAAAAACAAACCATAAAATCTGTTTAAATCCAAAGGAAGATAATCCCTATTTTCAGGAAAATCAAATGGCAAAAAGCTTACAAGAAGAAAAAGCTGCCATATGTCTCAAGTAACCTACGGTATCCCAAGCTCTTTCTGTGCTATGTTATAGTTGTACAAATATCTGAAGTCTACTGCTAAATTAACATGAAACGTGCTATAAAGACTGCTAGCTGCCTCAGAGGAATCATTAATGGCACTGAAGAGAAGAAGAGCTGAAAAATTGGAATGCTTGTCCTCAGAGAGAAAACAGCCCTCTTTAATTTGACACAGACCAAGTCTGGTGTGAATGTCTCAAGTGTTTCTCCTCAGGCCATGTCTCCGGATGAAGAATAAAGTTTTTGTGTAGGTTTTGAGCACAGTTCAGTCAACACTTTCTCTGGAACTCACTGTCCTATGACTTCACAGAAGCATTCAGCTCTATGCTGGGGTTTCCTCTTAGTCTGTGGGGCTGGCAGGAGTCTACCCCTCGCCATCTTCTTCAAGGGCAAACATACTGAACACAGATGCTTATTTGGGTAGTTTCACAAGCGCATGTTAAATTTATGGCTTGATAATTTAATAGTGCTCAGAATGTATGGCTCTTTTGTAGCACCCTCTTTCAAGCCAACATGTGGTGATGTGCAGACTACAACTGAGATTTTCATCTCATTTAGTCATTAAGTCAAGATAAAGTGGGGGAAAGGATTCTTCCACGAACAATTTATTCTAGTACAAGGGGAGTTGCTTAGGAAATGCTTTGTTCTTTGTCTAGTTTAATGCTTTGCTTGTGAATTATATTTAAAAAATTGAAAACAACTTTCCCAAAAAGAAACAACAATACACGCAAATACACATCACTGAACCACATTTAGCTGCTACATGTAAATGCAGAGGTTTCTCCATAACTTCCTGAAAGTCATAGTTTGATACAAGTCATATAAAAATGACTTTTCAGGTAGTGACGTTTAGCTAGAGAATTGAATTGTAATGTGTCAATGCTGTGGTTAATAGAATGATTTCCAACTTTGCACCATTTTTATAACAACTTAAAAACCTACAAAACAGGGCTTTGAAAACTAGTGCTTCAACAAACATCCTGTCTTTTGTAAATACCTCAATGAAAACATTTTTATCAAATACAGCCAGCCATATGTTTATACTGAGAAAAAAAATACTCGTAACTTAAAAAATAAATCTAAATTCTACTTTTCGACCTTTGTGGAGAAACAAATCCCAGCATCCTGTTAATTTTTTACTTCCCACTCTCTTAGTGCTTGGTTAAAAAAAAAAGATTTCTGTCTGGTCTAAAACTTTAACACATTTCTTGGGGAAAGCGATCTTAAACTGAGCCCATAGTCTCCTTTTGTATACTATAGTCTCCATAGTCTACTTATGTAAACTGCAAAACAGGTCCAGATTTTCTGCGGCTTTAAGTCAGTATAATGTTTGCCTTTTATTTCTTTCCATAGAATTATTCATAATTTTGTATGCACAGCTAAAGACAATAAATATATAAATCTCATGTTTGAATGTTTTGTATCAGTACCATATATGGGAGACAAATGAGGTAGAAGAAGGTTTTATATACTACATTATGATGCTGCAAGGTTGTCCTCTTGAGATCCATAATACTTTTCTATGGTTAATACAGGACAGTCAAAGGCTCTGGACGGTTATGAGCCTTGTCACCCTTTTTGTGGTCATAACATATCAAACTGCATTCTAACAATAACATGTGAAAGATTTCTGCTCTTGGGGAGTTTAAATGTCTCCATAATGCATACCAAGGTCACTTGAAAATGAGTGTGAAGGCAACATTGAAGTCATTTGCTTTGCCCTCCTGAAATTTGATGGATGTATCCTCTCTTGAATAAATTGGGGATTGTTCCATTAGAGCTGTATGTACATAAATACTGATAGGGATAGAGAGATTAATTTTTTACTCAGTTTTATCCACTGAGTGAAAAACATAGTAGTTAAAGTTTGAACAGAAGGGAATGGTAGCTAATATGTCATATTGTTTGACCCACATGTTCCTTAAATAAGTATATTAGGGGAACTCAGTGTAGCAGGTTTTACTCTGTACCATAATAGCTGTCTCCAGAAATAAAATCTCCTTTAAATGTACAGGGCTTTTATTGATCAGAAAAAAAGAAAAAAACACAGTACACTAAAATATGCATCTACAGATAACACTTATCCAGTCGTCAAATGTTATAATGAAAATGTCACTTATTATTATCACTGGAATGTTCTGCAACAACATAATTCAGAATGTGACACAAATATTTTCATTACCTGATTAAAAATGTTCAATCTTAAGACAATGATTTATAATATAGATTGTTGTGTCTAGCCTCACATATTGTCATACAAGTCCATCTTTAATAAACTAGAACCTACCATATTTGAAATTTTAGTACAACAGTGTACAGATTCAATAAAATAAGAAGGACAAAGTAAAGAATTATTACTTGTACTGTATGCCGATAGGAGTTGCTCAGCATTTGTTTTTAAAATGATATCGTAGGGGAAATGTGAATGAGAATTGGCTTTTGGTCATTTTAAAAATTATCAATTGCTTAGAATGTATTTAAAATCCAGGTTATTCTCTTAACAGCATGCACATTGTCCTGACAAGATTTAAATCTACTGTATTTTCTTTCAGTTGAAAGGACAGGCTAGTTTGAATATCAAGTATCTCAGCTTATTCTTAAAGCTGAATGTATATTTCATTAGGGGAAGACTTACATGGAGTTATTTTGGATACTTTTTTTTATAACATCCATACGATATCTTTAATATAAGGTAGCCTGTTAAGTTTTCTTTTCATCTCCAGTTGCACTTTACTAAGAACAAAATGTGGAATGTTGAGGAGTAATTCCTGTTTCCACCTTAGTTATTATTCTGCAAATTGTGATGCCTTCCTTCAGATTTCACTGCTGTGATTTGCCTGTCTCTGATTTCATTCATAAAACATGAAGCTGTGTTATTGTTCTCTACTGTTGCACTGTTTCAGCTTGGTGAGGTTTCCAGTGTAGGTGCATTACACGTGCCCTGTAATTACACAAACTTCCCACTCTTTCTATGAAAAGTGGTCAACATGACTGCAAATTGTTATGCACAGACTGTGACACAGCCAAGTCCTCATGGAGTGATCTTCCTTCCTGAAGACTTGGCAGCCTTTTCAGTGCTCCTCCTTATCTGTCCCCTATCATCAGTTTTAAAGCTGTTTCTGGTTTCCTGCCAAAATTTAGCCCTTGTACTTAGATGGTAAGCAGGAGCTGCATACAGGAACAAATACAGAGGCTGTTAACTGTCACACAGAGCTGTGTGCTTGCCCTTTAACTGGGGGCATATTTAAACACTTCTCCCTCACCACATAATTCCGTTGGGTCCTGACCTCAGTTAAACTCTTTCAGAACATGCAGTCCCCATTTGTTTACAAGGATAAGGGCTTTGTCATGCAAATATCAAAGGCGTGTGTCTGTGTATCTGTCTGTCTTGTTAGGCAGTGGCTGGAATTTCTAGGAGGTTCTTTTTAACCAAAACAACACAAATATCACTGCGTTATAACATTGAAATGGAGATGTCAGCAAAATGATTGTCACCCAGTTGGTCTGAGTGTTGTAACACCGTTCAGTGAACACCTATCCGTCATTCTGTTCAGCCTTTCCTGTTTCCTTTGAGAAACTCCTTCCAGCTGCACTTTGCAATGCGTGCTTCAGTGTTTGCTTGTCAATTAAAATGTCTGTTGAAATGAAACAGATTTACATGTAGACAAAAAGGATAATAAATAAACTGCAGAGTAAATTAGTAAACTGGCATAAATGGTCAGGGTTAAAGTTCAGGCAGTATAAATCATCATCCCTATCACAACCTAGTTTGCAGATGTGGCCCAGCAATTGGTCCAAACTGGGATTACCGGCAAATGTAATCTGATATACAGTGGTACTTTTTATTGGGAAACAAATCTTCATTTTGAGAAGGACTGGGATACAAGTAGAAACACAGCTATTCACTACATTTTGTATACCTTCTTACAGATATATTTTCAGATTAAATGAAGCCACTCTTTTCCCACTTTGGCATTGAGTTTATGTGCTGTTTTATAGGTGACAGGGAAGTAGTGATCCAGGAATATCTTTGGAGTGGTTCTTGAAATAACTCCAAAATTCACTTTGCAGTTTGTTGATTTCTCCTCTACCCAAAGCATTCTTCTGTTTCTTAATCTCACCTCCCTGTGCTCCTGGGTTTTGTCCTCCTGTGCTGTGATGGGAATGAAGTAGCAAGTGGGAGGACATTTCAGTTGAGGATTTTCTTTAAATTTGGCGAAGAACAGCTTCAGTATCCAACGTCTGTTTTTTGTGGTGTTACTTTCAGTTCTAAGATCAGTCTGGATGCTCTGTCTTGGACTCTTTCCACTGAAGTTTCAGCTGAATGGTACAGTAGTGCCTGCCTTGTCTTTTGTTAATGGGTTTGAGGTGATTTAAAATAAATCAGGTGTTGTAAAAGCTATAGTGAAAAGAAGAAAACAGAATAAATCTATGTGTGGACTACAAGAGCCACAAACATTTTTACAAAAATATAATTCATAAACCACATTCATAGCATTGTAACTTCTACAGTATATGTATACACCTTTCTTGACAGAAAACTGAGGAAGTGTGATTTGAACTTCTAAATAAACACACATGAAAAATACCTGGTATGTTTTGAATCTGTCTTTAACCCTGAAAAACATGAAATTTTTGCTTTATTTGTACTTAATTGGTGATGGTATAGCACATAATTGATTATAGGTATTTACAGTATATAACTATATCCTTAATTATATCCTTATATCCTTAAATATGTATGTCATCTGGGTACTTGTGCTTTTTAATCTGCTGTAATTTGTTAAAGAAATTTGATATTAATTGTTTTTGTCAGGTGCCATATTCTAAGCAAGTACACTTTTGTTAAAAACATAACAGCACATCAAAAGAAATCATTATAAGATATACAGGATCTCTACATGGATTAGTTTGTTTTAAAAAAGCTGTACTACTAAAGTGAGTAATTAAGAGAAAAGAAACGCATCTGGTTCTTATTTCCCTTCCACTTGGAGTCTGTTTCATACCTCATAATGTTGTGTCTATATAGTCCCATCCCACAACTAAATACGATTGTTTATCAAAGATAGCATAGGATTAGAAAGCAATCCTATATGTTAGAGGACAGGTAGTTTAACAGAAGATCGGCCCCAAAACTCTTTTACCATTTACTTTTATTTTACAATGTGGAACTAACCATTTTTGTGAAAGAATTCAGAATTAATTTCCTGCTACTTTTATTATTCTCATTGCTTTGTTAATATTTAAATCTCTGTAAATGAAGGATAATGTGTTCTTTTGTGTAACGTGACCTTTTCCCATTTCAATAGACTTACAGTTCATTCATAACTTACTCCATCGTAGATCGTCCAGAATCGGTCTTCTAGCAGTAGCATTAGCTGTGTAAGCTTCAGACTGCACAGCTTTCTAAACCTCCGTGACAGCCATAACCTTAATTGTCATTTTTACAACAAAAGAAACATATCCAAAATGTGTCGTTAGAAAAATGAAATGTGCCCATTTTGCTTCATGGATATTTATAACTGTAACAGAGGATGGGATTTAAACACCCGGAGATCATACTTTCACAGACAGAGCATTCTTTCTTTCATGACATGACAATGCAGATAGTAAGTTCAAATGAATTTTTGATTGGGAATAGCACAAAGCCTTCTGACTGCTGAGAAAGTGTCACAGTTAGGACAGATATTTTTAAAAAATAAAAGAAGGAGTTCACATGGAAAACCTTGAGACAATTTGTTGGAAACCTTGGCCAGGCACCAAACCCTGCTGAATTTTGCATAACTGAATGAGACAAAAAAAATTGCAATGAAACAATGTTAATATATATGATTAGACACTGTTTACTGCAAAGCAACTTGCATTGTAGCTGTTTATAGTGATGAGCATTTTACAGGAGCAATCGAAAAGACATACCTTGATTAAAAGGACCAGAAATTATTTAGGCCCACAACCTTCCATCTATAAGTCTAGAGCTTTAACCATTGCTCCACACTACACTTCACGCCTGTCCAAATCATATGCAGTCTGAAAAGTAATGTATGAAACAAATACTTAATGACAGAATAAATATTTGGGATGCCTTTGTTGACAGAAATCCAGCAGCATAAATATCTTCTGTGGAGCAGAAATGGTTTCACAATGGGACCTTGAGCTCTGGAAAACTGTTAATGAGGCCTAATGATTCACGCTTCACCTCTCCCAGAGTGAAGGCTGTACCCATGACTGAGGGAGGCCTCCTATGGCTTCAACACTTGCACTAGGGATTTGGTGATATCAAAGCAAAGAGCCTGTCTGGTAAGCGAAACAACTGTTTGTTTAGTCATTCATTTGTTTTAGAAGAATATCTACATTTGCATGATCTGGCTTGAATGCACTTACTCTTTCTTCAAATCCTGATACAAACAGCATGCATTTTGAAATGTAAGCTGAACAGAGAATAGTTTATCTCTGGTAGACTTAAATGCCGTAAGATTTGACTTTTGGTTTGACTTTTCTTAATTATTTTTATTTACATTGTTTGTCGCTAGAAAGAAGATGAGGCATTCTCAATTTGTTGATATAGTCTGCCTGTTCCTACATTTTGAAAGATTCCAAACATTTTGTACTTTTTCTTCATTCTCTTGATTTTCTCCCTTGTTTGAGATTTATACTGAGTGTATTTAACCTTTATCTGCTTAAAGGATTTAAATCCCAGAGAAGGCAAAGAGGTTACCCGTGTTAATAGAAAAGTATGTATTTCCCCAAAGAACGCACCAAAAGATTAATAATGTGTCCCCCTTATCTTATTGGACTTTTTCACACGGTCTCTCACATTTCCAACACTAGCCACCTCCGCTTTGCAATTTGTTCCAGAAAAACAACTTGTAGTTGTCTTCTCTTAAGTTAGTGCATACTTCTAATATTTTAGCAGGCTTTAAATTTTATTACTTGCATTTTCTATTGTACTGAATTTGGTGAATCCAACCTGCAAATTGTAATATTACAAACTGTTACTCAAGGCCTTTGCAAAAGAACTACAAAATCATGGGGTCTTCCCAAAGTCTTTGAAAGCTGATGGTGTTTAGCAGCAAGGGCTTGTCAGTAGCAGGCCTCAGAGATCAAAGCCACCCTGCTGAAATCTATTCGTCAGCTTGTTAGTGCAATGCTAATTAGCATACCTGTTATTAGTAATGAAGATTTACAGAAATGTGGTGTTGTATAAATAACATCTCATTTCCAGTCACTTCTTGGATCTGTTTTATTTTTGTTGCCTGGTTATACTGACTTTATTTCATGCACATTTCTATTGTTTACAAAAACAAAAGGTTAGAGTATCTTTCATTTCACTTTGTACCTTTGAAAGCTCAATACTATTTCACTGTCATCCATCCAACATTGGCATAACCCTTTCTGTGATGAAAGCAGACATAGGCGTCCATAGACTCAGTGAATTAAAAAGTGTTAAGATTATTTTATACGGGTAATTTAAATAAACAAATTCAGTGATAGAGAATAAATGATGACTGCGCTGTCTTGTAATATTCAGGAGCTGATCTGATGAAAAGACAAACAGCAAGGTGTTGTTTAAAGCCAAGAGCTGCGCATCACAGCTCTGAGATGCACCTGATTTTCAAGCAATATTAACAGAGTTTTGTGTTCTTACTTCTAACTACACATTACACCTTCATTATAAACTCCGATCCCTTAAATGATTTGTTTGAAGAACAGACATTGTCACCTAATTAACTAACAAAGGACTTGATGCTTACACATCACTTAAAGTGTTATTTAGTCTTTAGTTTAGTAGGAAATTGAAACTGATGTGTCATTGGATGCTCAACCTGAAACAACCTGTTTGAGAATGAAGGTCAAATGTGAAATCGTGCATTTGGTATCAGGTTTAATAGGGTTTTCTATTTACCCAGAAATACTACACATAAAAGTACATCATGAGCATTAAACTTTGTGGCAGACTAAACAGTGCATAATTATTTATTTGACTGACAACATTATCTTTATTTATTTTTTGAAAATAAATATCACAATTGGCCGAAACTATTACATTTATCTCATTAATTGCACGGGTGTGTCATCTCTTCCATCTTTTTCCCAGGGCTCCTGCTGCTGTTGCTAACAAGTTATCTGATATCTGCATAGAAGTGCATGAAGAGTGAGACTAAGGCTATGAGTATGAGTACCACATAGCCCCGTGTGTCATTCTAGTTCTTAACAGGAGTAAATCCCACTCATGCCTTGAAGAGTGCATGAGAGAACAGATAAAATGTAATCTGCACAGTTTCCAGGTAACAGATGATCTCCTTATGTGACCTCATGGTTGTTGCTTTTTTCACTCCATTAGTTCTTCAACAAGTGTTAAATTTAACTTTACAGCGTGAATAATCCACTGCTGGTTACCATCAAGAGATAAAGTAAACTGTTTATTTTAAAAAATCTTATATCCCTGCAAATGTAGAATTATTTATTGTTTCATGGATTGACCCCGAATAACTGCTCGGATTCCTTTTGAGCATTCAACTTTAAAATGAAACATTTACAATTTATTTGGGTTATTTTTCACCCCACTTCTCTCTTGTACTGCATAAATCCCATGCAAGGTTGTGGCTGATAAAAACTACTCTTGTATGACTTTCATATTGATGGCAACTATCGCTGAGATTGTAATTGATCAGACACTGCTCCATGCAGAAGGTGTTAAAATCGACAGCTGGAGAGTTTGATGCAGCATTTTCCCCATTCTGCTGTGATGCTAGTAACCAGGAACTGACAAACATCAAACTGTAAGATTGAATGAAAACATTTTGTTTGAGAAAATCTTTTCTCATTCATCATTTTGATATGCTAACAAAAACGTTGTGCCGTGTTCCAGTTTAATTTCCTTTAGATGGTTATCAATAATCACATTAATAGCACTGGAGGCTTGTTTACTTAATTTCTTCTTTGCATGTAAATCCATTGGTTTATATGTCTTCAGGCAGTCATGTACTACAATATGTAGCACATTGATTGTTTGGATTCCTGGTAGCTAAAAACGGTTCAAATATGGTTCCTATTTTGTTGGAAATGCACTCCCAACATTGCTGCTTAATTTTAAGTAAAAATGTTTGAAATGTAAGCATCCCTTCTTCCCGTGTAGTTTTTTATTTTACAGATTATAGAAAGGAGACATATAATGAAGTTTGCACACCAATTCAGATTGTCTGCAATAATTGAATGGTCTTTAAAAACCACATTTAAACACTCTACGAAAATCATCTTTCAATTATTTTAGAAAATAGTGAAGCCATCTCAGAGAACAATGCGGGCATTTTGAAGACACCTTGAATTATGATCACTTTTTTGCTTAAAAAGGGAAAAGTCTAACGCAATTGTATTATAAGTGAGAATGGAAGCTGAAATCAGTTAGTGTTGTGTTCTCTGAATTCATTTATAATAGATACCTTAGATTGTGAAGCTGACTGTTTCTTTTTGCTGAAATACTTCAGTGCAGGTAAAAATAAAATGAACACAACTGATCATTTTCAGATCTGCTTCCATAGTCAAAAGGCGTGAAACATTTTATTTCACGCAGATGACACATTTCTTTAAGTGAGGTGAGGGCCTCTGAAGTACCAGTGACAGCTGCAGAAACACTAGTATACAGTAAATGGTTCACAACATCCTTCAAACTATACTCCTATTCTTCTACTTAAAATGTATTTAAACCCCAAATAATTGTATTTCTAAATACCAGTACATTAAGACTTTTTGAGGAAATACAATTTTAGAATTCTATGTAAGAGTAAAAAATTGATTTTTTCTTTCGAATGTAAATAGATTAAGAAGATAACATTCAGATATACTGGAAGAATTTATTTACTGGGATTATCTGGTGTACCACGTACACCACGTATCACGCATCAAGTATCTCGTAGAACCACGGTGATACTTGGAAATAAAAGTTTCCTTTTTTTCATTATTTTTGATCATGTCTTTGACAGCCCTGGTTAGGTTAGTCATTAGGAACAAAAAAGAACAATGAGATTAAATACGGTAGCCTGTTTAACATTTGGCCACCAAAGGAGATACTAAACTCAGTGACATGACAGATGACACGTCAACTCAGCGCCCGTGTCATTCAAACAGAAAGGACTGTGAGTCATGTTTTTTAACCATTTCAGTTCAGAGTAATGCATTTAAGGGGAAATATTTAATAACACCGATTCAATGATAAAATACATTTACGTCTTCTTGTTGATGGGAGCCTGTTTGATCATAGCAATCAATCGTTATTACTATTTAATCATGAAAGCAAATCTTTTTAAAACGTCCCATTCGCCCCGTTTATAAATTACTAAGGTGATATCTAAGTGTGCTGCGGAGAGCGATTGCTGACCATGTCTTTCATCAGTAGGGACTCGCTACCCATCTCCTTCATCAAACCTTCTGATCGAGAGTGTCACGTTTTAGTCTAACGATGCTTTTCGCACAAGGAGACGATTACTTATCATCTCCTTCTGCAGGGCGATCCCAAAGCTACCGGGATAATAAGGGTGCACACCCTTACTGCAACGTTTTCTCTACAGCGGGGTTGTCCTGGAGGTGCGACTTTCCCCAGGGCAAGCGGGCAGAAACCCGGGTGGGTGGATGGATGGAAGTTTGTTCCGGGCACAACAAACCACTCCACACCTTTCGCAAACCCACACGGCTACCTTTTTCTCGTTCTAGCCAGACTTTTAAACCGAGGCGGGCGCTGATTGGCTGGCTGGCAGTCACGCGGTCTGCGCTAGCCTTGCCCTGCTGTAGTCGGTCAGTGAATGTGAGACTGGCAGGCAGCTTCAGCAGCAGCGCTATCTGGATACTCCACTACACTATTAATTACAAAAAAAAGACCTTTTCTTCTTTTTGGAAGACAAATATATGACCATGGGCGACAAGAAGAGCCCATCCAGGTACAAAACCGTTTAGCTCGGGCCTCCTTCTGTCGTTTTGTGAAGGTTGGGGGAGATTTCAGTGCCGTGAAAGGGTCGATATTCGGATGTTTTCTCCCTCTTTCTGTTTGTGTGCCAGGGCTAATCTTGTATAGTGCAGCTATGGCGGCTAGTCTCTCTTTCTCTACTCTCTAGTCACTTTCAGACAAAGGGAAATTTACAGGGGATACGCCTGGCATTTTTTTAAAAAACGCAGTGGGATTATAATACAGCGTGATTAAAGTTGAGTGTCCGATGGCCATTTTTAGTCGTTGGATTTGCGTCTTTATTTATATATTGACAAGGGGGAGGGAAGACGAAGAAAGCTCCGCGACATTAGCTATAATTTCATATTTTTTCCTGACACGAAGAGTTTATGTATTTTTATGCTCTGAATCTACTTCAAAGTGCTGCTGGGTTTCATGTAATGCGGGCATGTTATTTACCGTTATTTTGTTAAATTCCCAAGGCCAAAAAGACAAGCCAAACCTACGGCAGACGACGGCTTTTGGGATTGTAGTGTCTGCACCTTTAGAAACAGTGCCGAAGCATTCAAATGCAGCATCTGTGATGTGAGAAAAGGCACATCGACAAGGTATGATTCTCACTTTGCTGTCTAGAATGTATTTTTTGTAATTATTTTTACTGGTGCATGCTGTTTTCTCCCATTTTTGTAATTTTAATAGCGTTAAGAAGGTACAAGATTTCGTTTGACTTGTTGATTTACGATATTGCAGACACCTACAGTAGGTAACAGCATATGCATGTATAAATAAATGTGTATCCTATAGTTCCACGTGAAATCTAAAATATGAATTAACTCGCATAATTTAATTATCATTGACTCACCGAAAGATTTCAGAACCCTTTTTCTGGGGAGGAGGGAAGCGAACGTTTCTCCAGCAGCTGTGTCTATTTAGAAATAAGGGAGTTTTTTAAATGTCATCTTAAAATCCTGGAGAGAAGGAGAGCCTTTATTGAACTTAAGTTTTCCTGTTTTATTACTGCTGCCAGATGTATGTTTTGTGTAGCCTTTTGCTGACATGTTCTAGTTTTGCTTTTAGGCATAAAACCTATTGTGAGAAGTACTCTAGTTGCTAGGTGCACTGTATAAATTGCAAGGTTACATCACTTGTCAGTAATTGAAATATGTTTTAAATCCACACCAAGCTTACTGCTTGATAGGAATGTGGCTGGAATTGTTATGCAAAAGCACGCAACACGATCTGCAGGAATGGTCATTATTTTAGTCTTTCATTAAAGATATCACTAGCACTTTTGAAGTGTTGATCATCAATCGTGTGGTGGCATGGCTTGTTGGAGATACTGCACTGGACTTGGCTGTGTTCAAAACATTGAGAAGTTTCTGCAGAGAGGGGGTTGATTTTGATGTTGGGGGGGGGGGGTACCACTTCACTTCTCATCTTCTAAAGTGAAAATGTTCAACAAATTATTTATTTTCATCTTATTCCCATGATTCTGCATAGCATTTCCATTCCCCTGCCGAGCATTAAAGAGTTCTTTGGATTTGTACTTGTTGATTGCAGTTTATAATAATATAATAATAAACTTTATTTTATATAGCACCTTTAAAGGTGGCTTCTCAAAGCGCTTTACAGAATGATGACAACAACAATAAATAAAAAGAATAAACAAAATAAATCACAATTACAATATACACAGGAGACCGTGGATGGTGGTACTAAGAAAAGCAGAGGGGTGAAGAATGGAACCAGTTAAGTAAAGGCTTTTCTAAAGAAGAAGATTTTGAGTCTGGATTTGAAGGAGTTTAGAGAAAGTGACTCTCTGATATCCTTGGACAGAGAGTCCCAGAGCTTGGGGGCATAACAGGAGAAGGCCCTGTCACCCATACAATGTAGATGGCCTTGGGGGACACTAAGGAGAGCAGAATTAGAAGAGCGAAGGTTGCGAGGTGGGGAGTAGGGCGATAATAGTTCAAACAGGTACTGAGGTGCCAAGCCATGCAGAGCTTTACAGGTGAGCATGAGGATTTTAAAGTCCGCACGGGATTTGACAGGCAGCCAATTGTGATACCATAACCTAAAAGAAACAGCCAATGAAGCTTGTTTTAAATGTAGATTAGTTTAATCCTCAATTTCCAGATCACTTTTGTAAATCGTATTGGTGGACCATTGTGCCACTCTTGCCTATGGACTGAATTTCCAAACCACTGCCCCAGTATGGTAACAGGGTACACTGTGCTGTGGGAGGTGCCAACCTTAAAATTACATGTTAAAATGCAGTTCTGTTTACTTGGCCATGAAATATCCTATGGCACTTTGTAAGTAGGTGTTAACCCTGTTGTCCTGGCAAAAGTCCACTCCACAGTATGCTAAACTTGCCCCTTAATTCAAGATGGGTGCTGCTCTTCAGTATTGGATGAACTAAGTCCACTACTGTATGTAAAGCACTTGGGGATCTTTTGGGATGGAAAGTGTTGTACAGTTGCAAATAATTATTCTGATTGGTCATATAGGGACAGCGCGGATAAAACTGGTATAGTCATGGGAGTGTTCTAGGATTGTACTTGTGACATTAAGGCCTATTAATAATGCACCCATTTCTAGAGCTTTGCTGTAAACAGCATTTGTCATTCTGAACCTTTTGGTAACATATTAGTGTGAGCCAAGACCATCTGTGTCATAGTTACAGATACAGGAACTTAAAAGTGTAACTGCGCTCTGTAAGTTGCTGATTACATCCAGTGTTACTCGTGACAGTTTAGCTGATCCACGATGTTGAAGCTTGATTGATACTTCATTTTCTTAGGGGGTCTTATCAAACATGCAAACGTTTACAGTTATGTTCTTCAGGGTTAAACTATGTCATTTGGAAGAGTCTGCAGGTGAATAAGTTGAAATCTCTTGGTGTGTATCACGGATTTAAATTTGTTACTGTAATACTATGTTTGCCTGTACCTGTTATAATGAGCATAATAGTGTGGCTAATACTTCACTACCGGTTGTTTCTTTTCTGTAAGTTTATAAACACCGCTGAGGAAGCGCCTTCATGAATGTGGGATGTACATATGACTAATTCATACCCTAGTTCAAGAATTCCCATGAATTAACCTTTTCTGTAGTGGTAAAATTATGACTGTTTGCTGACGCACTTATACAGAGGGAAAACACTTGAGATTTTACCACTTTAGAAAGTTGAGCTGTTTTGTTCTATCTGATATCCCAAAATGAAACAGCTGTCTCAGAGTCTAACACAGTGTACAGGTTGAAGCTACTTTTTGTTACGGTAACAGGAAAGAAACCACGTGCGCTTCCTCAGTGGCACACTATCAATAAATGGCAGATGTCCCATAAGTCTGGAAATAGATGCATGTGATGCAATTAAATATTTGTCATATACTAATTTGAGCAGTAAGATTCCCCTTTCATTGACATAATTGTCAAGTTGTCTGATGATTGGCCTGCTTGAAGCCATACAAATCAACAACAACAGCTGAACTGTTTTATTTGCCTTTTTTTCAGTTTTTGTGGTTTATATCTGGAACGCTTCTGGAGATGCAATCATGCTGTTTTTGGGGGATAAAATATATTGGTTTTCATTGTGTGAATATCTAATGGTGGGTTGATCATTGCAGGCGTTTGTTAACTTTGACAGTTTGATTCATGTGCAACTGTTGGTCAGTCTTAAGAGGGACTGTAGATTCAATCAAAATAAGCAGAGCTGTTTAAATAGTTCCTTTCAGGTACTGAAAAGAATTTCAGAATTGCTGAAATGCAGTTCTTAAGAACTTCTTTCTATTTGTCTGAGCAATCCGTCTTTGTTATGGTCTTATTACTGTAGATGGATACAATACGACAATAAATGAATCTCCCAGAGTGCACTGAAAAAAATCCATATAAAAAGTGGATCAGTGGCATATTGAATTCATAGTGTATAGTGCTGTATTGAGTTCAGGAATAATTTTCTCCTAGGCTTAGATTTTAATATGTAGATCAGTTTTATATACTGGCACACAGTCCTCTCTAATTGGCAGATGTATTTAGGTCTTGGCCTCTGTGGCAGTGGTAGTTGTACATGCTGCTATAAGACAACAGGTACTGTATGGTTCATTGGAGGAAGTAATAGAATAAACCTCACATGGTATCCTACTGATGTTAATAGTTACACAAGGCAATAAAGAGGGGTAGGTAAATTGTATTTCTATGAATGCACCTTTAAATGCTTAGGGCTAGGCTGCTTTCCTAAACTTAGGGAAATAGTTTGCCTGACAACATTGATTGCTGATTACCTCAGCTTCAAAGATAAGTCACAGTTCTTGCAGTAGCTGCGGCCTCTACAGCTGAAGACAGTTCAGCCTCAGTGTTAGTAGCATGGTTGGGGGATGTGAGTGAAGAGGTTATTTCAGGTCAATTGGCCTTTTCATGCAAAATACCCAGAATGAGAACTTTTAAAAGACTGTCATTAAAAAACTGCTTTTCTCTCCCTCCCTCACCCCCCATTATGTTGCTTAGAAAAATTCTAACTAGATTATATTGAAAACCTATTTATTTTGACTGATAACTTAATCTTATCATGTTAAAGAATGTTCTGAATTTGATCAGTGCCAAAGGAATTGAAACCTTACCTAATTATAAACTTGAATGCCAAAATTGCCTGCTTAAATATTAACTTCATTTTTTGTGATATTAAATGGTCTGTGTTTTTACTAAGTAGAAGTACTGCTAAGAAAAGCAGGCCTATATCAGAACGCATTTATGCATATTGATACAGCAAGCTGTAGAAGTGGATATTAGCTGTCTGAATTGTCCTGAACAGTCATGACTAAATATTATTCATTGTACACCAGTTGATGTCCATCTTTTGCTATGGATAAGGTGTAATGTATTATATAAAATCTTGCTTTCAGTTTTAATCACTTACTGATTTGGTGTTGATGTAGTTTAGAGCTCTCTTTTCCTGCAATGAGTGTCATATTTTATAATGTCTGATGGTAAATTGTACATTTGGGGATTTTGTTGCCTTTTATAGCACTTAATTTAAGGCTGGATCAGGAAGTATGGATTATCATTCTTTCAGTTGGGCTTGAAAGCTTTTACCAAGTTAAATCTGATGTGCCTTGTTTTTGATCCAATGTGTAATAGTGTTACCATTAGCTGTAGGTGTACAGTAACTATATTGTAACCAACCTAGATGCTATGTGGTAGTGTTCGTCCTGTTGTTTATCCTTTTCAACTTCTTATGGTTTGAGCCTTACATAATGCACTATCTTTAGCTTTTACACATTTTCAGGGTTTAATAAGGAAATTATAGTGCATTAAAAATACAAATGAAATATATTGGAAACTTTAAGTAGTGCCCAGAAATGCAAGAAGCTATATACAAATGTTCTGCAGTGCTAATACAGCAGGTTTTTTAAAAATGGAATACCAGCAGTTCAATAGACAAATGCAGTGCAGAAATGGGTCTCAGGACTTAGTGCATCTGAGCAGGTGAGTTTTGACGTGGCTGTAAAAGTGGTAGAGAGTGTGTATGGACACTTGTGTTGGAAGGATTCAAAATCCGTGCAGTATAAAGTGTAGCCCCCGCCAAGTACTAAATTAGATGATGCATTAAGTTTAGAAATGTCACAAAGGGCTTCCGCTTTCCACTCCACCAACGGAACTGCATTCATGCAGAGCCCTCTTGTCATGACGTGGACACTTTGTAGGACTACTGGATTTTCAAACGCCTTTTCCCAATCATGGGCCAGGGGCATCATATGCAAACTGAATGTCCCTGAAAGAACTGTGGAGGTTGTAGTGAAAATGTGTGAGCAATGATCGTAATAAATGGCCTTATGTGATTGTCTTGAGGAGCTTGATAAAGACCCATCACCTGCATTGGCCATCCTTTTGAAAACTGGTGGGATTGTAGTGGTGTAGTTTTGTCTGAAACACGATTAGCTGTAATATAGATATGGTAAAGTGGAGGAAAAAGTGTCATATGGATGTGGAATTATGTTAAGAAGTACCTCGTAGCCAGTAACTCTGTATATTAAAAATATATATTATAGTCCCATTTCTGTACAGTGAAAGAAGACAGAAAGGGTTGTGACGCATGGACTGCACACAACACTAAGATTGGGGGGAAAAAAAATTCAAGTTGCATCACCTATGTACACGTTTTCTGTATCACAGGTAAAAATTCAAGAGTCTTGACCATGTGTGTGTTAAAGATGTGGGTACTTGGTTCCTCGCTTTGACTACTAGTAGCTGGAAATGTAAATTATTTGGCTTCTTTGAAAAACTTTGAAAAGTCATTTTGACCTTAGAGAAGAGTTGTAATGCTTTTTATTTCCTTTTGACGTATCGCCAATATGAGATCAGACTAGTTAGTTAGCTCTGTATCAGAAATGCATAGTCTTTGTGTTGTGAAAAATTGATAATAGTACAGTCATGTTCTTGGAGGGTTTATGTATGTTAAAATACTGTACTTTGAAACAAACCTGATCCTGTGTCCTACTTATAAAAGTTCTCTTGCTGAAAGGCAGTTTAGTTGAGAAACAAAATAGTTTTAGAAATAAAATCATGGGACTTTCAAAATGTATGTGCTTTTTAACTTCCAAGATGTATTTGCTTTGTTTGATTTGAAGATTTTTAGTGAAGCATTTGAATTAATGTGGTTATTTTAGAGAAATCTAAAATCAAACTATATTCACGTATTCTCAGCTAATCTAAAAACAACAGTGTCCTAAGAAGTTGTGTGATCATGCCATGAAGAACATTATACAGGCATGTTGTTAACAGAATACACTGACGAGACAGCACCTGGAAAGTACCTCTCAGGATTGTGATTAATTGGTTAAAGGTTGAGCAGTTATTTACTTTGGTTTTAGAAAGCAACATTTGTGAGTCCAAAGAGCACAATATGAATGTAAGAATTTTGTGTTGTGATATGTTTTGCAAAGGGGTTCCAGGAGAAACTGCTAGCAGTACAGTCTCTCTAAATATGGCAAGTCACTGATTCAAGTGAAGTTTGAAGTTAATTGAAAGGGCAATTGAAGTTTTACAGAAAAAGGAGAGTGCAGTTTGCACAGAAACTAAGAATTGGAAAGTAATCTGGAAGAGATAAAAATGAAATTGTATAGTGTCCTTCTGGAGTACTATGCATGCTAGCAATTCCTGTACATTTTGTATTCATCCACCCATAGAATAGTGCTTTAGTGTGTGACTGGCAGAATACTGCAGGAGGTATGTAAGGTACCTTTGGGATTATACAGTCATTATAATTATTCATTTTAGTTAGGATTAAATGATCTAAGTATATGTTCACACTGTGCCTACTGTAGATGGAGTTGGTTTGGTTTGTATTGTTTGAAACAGTGCATCACCTTCCTTTATGCAAGATAGTCTCAAATTTTGAGTTTTCACACAATTTCACATAGTTGAATACATACTCATCAGTTGCAGTTTAGGAAGTGCTGCAGCTTGGTCATTACATTATTTTCTTGAAGTATCTGTTGCCATGTGCTGTTCTTCAAATGCCATACCAGGAGTCATTTGCTTCATGGGAAGGAGTTAATGTTTCCAGATCTCTGCTTACTGATCATTTAAGGTTACCTATAAAACCTGCAGGACTGCAGCTCTTCAGGACCAGGGTTGCAGAAACCCAGTGGTAGTAGTGTGGCTGTTATCTCCATTTGTCAACGATGGCAAAATACAGCAAGTTTCTATCATCTGGAGCGGATTGTTTTCAACTTTCGACATTTGAGTTTAACATTGTACAACAGGTGCAATATTTTCCTCATTTTTCCTCAAAGTTTTTTTTTTGGTCTAGCACAGGGACAGACAGTTTTTGACATGGCTGTTCTATCATATATCAGGGTTTTTATCCTGGTGATACATCCTGGCCAGCAGCCATATCACCCTGCAACTCACAACTGGCAACCCACTGAAGCTAAGCAGGTGTGAGCCTGGTAAGTACCTGGATGGGAGACCTCCTGGGAAAAACTAAGGTTGCTGCTGGAAGAGGTGTAAGTGGGGCCAGCAGGGGGCGCTCACCCTGTGGTCCATGTGGGTCCTAATGCCCCAGTATAGCGAAGGGAACACTATACTGTAAACAGGTGCCGTCCTTTGGATGAGACGAAAAACCGAGGTCCTGACTCTCTGTGGTCATTAAAAATCCCAGGGCGCTTCTCGAAAAGAGTAGAGGTGTAAGTTCCAATTGGCCCTTACCAGTCATGGCCTCCTAATAATCCCCATCTATGAATTGGCTACATTACTCTGCTCTCCTCCCCACTGATAGCCGTCGCATCATCCAGGTGGATGCTGCACATTGGTGGTGGTGGAGGGGAGTCCCCATTACCTGTAAAGCGCTTTGAGTGGGGTGTCCAGAAAAGCGCTATATAAGTGCAAGCAATTATTATTATTATTATTATTATTATTATTAGTGGTTTGTTTAACCCTTTTGCTACTTTGCTCCACTTCCAAAAATCACTTTATTAATTACTGTACAGTAAAGGGGGAAAAAAAGATGTGTAGTGCTATTGAATAGAAGAGCCGGATCTTCCTTCTATTGGTCCTGGGTGTAAACTGAAAAATCCCAATCCACACAAGAGGAAATCAGATAAACTGACAGCCTGCAATACGTCTGTAATTAATCAAGTTTAAGGTGACTCTAGTAGAGCCAACTAATGCACACCTGGGGAGCACAGTATATAATTTGAAGCAGGTTCCTGTATTTATGGCATAGTGCTCTCCATTGTGATGAAGTGGTTTATAAACATAAATGTTTTTTCAGACCAGGATTTGCATCCTTCCTTCAAGGTGTAGTCAGTAATTACCAGGGTTTGCCTGATTAAAGCACAGCTACAATACATATTAATTGCTAAACACCTTTTGAGATCCCTTTTCTTAATCTTGGAAAGGGTTAAGGGTTAAGGATTGGAAATTGTGTGCTGCTTTGGCGTTTGCATAAGGAGGATGACCTTCCATGAAATGGGAAGCTAGAGAATAATGACAGCCGTAAATGAAGAAGGAGGCCACTTTCCTTTTGTGCCTTGCAGCCAGTCTGCAGAGCCATCAATGGGTGAAAGGCTTCTAAGGACAAGTGTCAGTTTGTTTTTTATACTTATTGCTTTTTCCTGGAGCTAAGAGTGCTGGTCACAAGAAGATGGTTCACAAGCTTAAAGAGAAGAACGGTGAAATAAGAAACGAGAATGAATAATTGTTGACCTAAGAAGTCTATTGCGTAAAGAAATGTCATTTGCAGTCTTGTTTACAATGCAGTAGCTGGGATATTACAGGGATTGTGCAGAATTCAAAGGCTTAGACTGATGAGACTTTTAAAATAATGGAAGATAAACATGTTTCTTGTGGTGCTTTGCAAACTGTGTACACTCAAGATGACACATCCATGCTCAGGGAAAAGAGTTTAAGAACCTGAAGATGAGAACCTACGTTAATGGTAACTATAAGTACTTTTTCATCTTTTCTTTTACTCTGATCTAATGGTAGGTTTTCACTCTGTAAATATGAGCGAAAGCACACACTTGTGCTTTCCTCCCTTGCTGGGATTGTGAAAAGAGCAGTGGGGTTTTGATGGACGGCAGTGCTGTGGTGAACTCAGTCAGCCAGCAGTCTCCTGGGGATAGGAGGATGGAGCACATCATTACTTCAAGTAGGGGGAGGTGATGTGAAATAACAGCATAGGAGTGCAGGGTAGTGCCGTTTAGTATGCCTCTTTACACGTGCATATTGAAATCCATCTATTCATGCAGTCTGTTTGTGATCCCCAAAAAAATCGAGGCACCCACTGTGTGTTTAAATGTGTATGTAAACATATAAGTCTCCCTATATTTAAATGCATACTGTATATATAGACTGACTAGATATAAGCAGGTGATAGGATTTCAAAAGTAAACCATTTGTTTAACCATATAGATCACTGGCAGTCCCTGGAAGCAAAGTCCCTGTTGTGATGCCCCAGCTGTGGGATGTAATCTGGGCTACTGGCTGGCTGCTTTTGGAGTTCTGTCATGGAACTATATCTTCTGAGGGACATGGGCCTGGATATTGCAGTGGTCACAAGCCCAAAGAGGACATTTGCTTTATTGTGGACATGGATTATAAGTGGTCAAGGCCTTTATTTTGTCTGGCTCACACTGCTCATGTGATTCAGACAATTGTAGAAAGAAAATCTGCTCTAGTGCCTGATGTGGCAATATTTTTCTTTTAAAATCTAGTCTTGAATTTGATAAGAAGAAAGCTTTTACACAGCGTCTGCTTGTATGTGTTTGACTCATTATTCTTTGATATAATTGGTGTGACTGCTAAAGCCACCAATTTGAAGATACAGAGTTTTCTCTGCCTGTGGATATTTGCTTGTGGATTGGCAGGTGCTTGTGTATTAGCACGTTAATAGCATGTCCCAGTGCAAAAACTGATGGAAATTGCCAAACTACTGTATGCCAGATCTGTAAATGCCACCCTGTCAAGAAAACGAATAGAGTTTTATTTTTCATAGGATAATGGCTGTGTATAAACTGTTAAGTCTTCAAATAGATTCTACTCATCTGTGAATGAATGCACAGTGCCTTGCGGCAATGTAGATTAGTGTTTCAAAATGATGCACTCCTAAACATCAAGTTTCCATATTGCTGTATGATTGAATCTTAATTTTTGTTTACTAAAGTAATAAGTGAATCGGAAAACAAAATCCTATCTCAGGGCTCAAAATTAGTGGTGGTATATGTGCGAGTTTTACTGTCAATGCTTCTCTTATTTCAAAATCCCCCCCCCCACCCGCAAAATTCAAATACTGCTATCCCTCTGCAATACTGCAAGTCCCTGTTAGTATTTTTTTAGTCATAGTGCAGAACCAACACCATTGTTTATCTGAATTAAATAACACATTTACACATTTTCTCTGTACATTACATAGATATGCGTAAATATGTCATAAATGCATATATATATGTTGATGTATTCCTGTTCAGAATGTATAACTGGAAGGAACTTGTGGCTTCACATTCTGAATGGGGTATTTTTGTTTGTACCCTTGAGTAAAGTACTTCAGTCAGTATAATCCAGTAAAGTGACCACCTCTCTAAATGGGAGCAAATTTGTGATAGAATATCTGCCAAACGGAATAATAATTCCGAGTATTGCTGACACCATCACTGAGGGGAAAATGCAACAGTTAAAATAGCAGGAGGCCTTATGCAGTTGACTTATTTTAATAAGGTTGTATCTGTTTTAAGTGATATCTATTGGCATCAAACATTTTAAATGGATATTTTGAAAAAAGTGAATAAGTGCTAAGTGGGGAAAAAGTAGAAGTTGTAAAATTGTGAGCCACATTTTTCTGTTTGTTTTCAACACATCTCTTTAAACTGTTAATTAGGTGACCTGTATCCTGTGTGATTAGGAGAAAAGTACAGTATTTAAAGACATTATCAGTTCTCTCTAGTACAACACGTGGCAAAAATAATCCAAAACTGAAAGACAAACTGATAACAAGATGAAGATATTGGAGAGCTGAAATACAAGCTTTGGGATTTGGGAGCAAGTGATCAGTGTCTCCAGTTAGCTATAATCCAATTGCAAATACAGAAGAAATAGCTGTTCAAGATGCAAGGTAAATTGTATTGTCCAACCTTGTTTCATAATTGCTTTTTATGTAATTATGATGTTGTTTTGGCTGACAGTAATTTAAAAGATGTGTTTTAATCAAAAACAAACACTGAAAACCAGAAGTCCTAAATTCAGTATACTATAAGCCCAACTGTGGAGTTTGGCATGGTGACAAAATTTTAATCCACAAGTGGCATCAGCATGTAAACCTCATAGTATTAAGTGTGAATGATCTAATATCTTTCTCCAGTGTTGATGTTTCAACCTTTTTGAAGTTTAACTTTTAGTCCCATTGTTTGGTACCTTAAAAGGCATACTCTAATTTGTTTTTAAAAAAGTTTTAAAAAAGCAGCACAATGCAAGCGCAACTTTACTAGTGTCTCGCATTCTTATCTCCTGTCCCAGTGGTGAACAGTTTTCTGGTGTGTGTGTGTGTGTGTGGGGGGGGGGGGTTCACTGTACTTTCGTTTACTTTTGGTTTTCCCAGTTCAGCTTAAGTACACAATTTGGTGGCATGAATCCTGAAATGAATCTTTTTTTTTCCCTTTTTTTCCCCTCTTTTCCTTGAAAGAATTAAATTTGTATCTGCAAATCTGTCGGAGGCTCTTGGGAGTATTTTGGTAGAATGCATGAGGAGTCAAACAGGCTACAAATCTGTTGTCTGTCTGTTGTAAGAACTTCCAACCACAAGTCTTCAGATGCCTTGGGGGCAAATTGAGCCATGTGCATGTGATTGTATGCCATACATCTGTGGTAGATTCTTTTGTTCTTTGTTCATATTTATAAGTTGACGAGACTTGAAGAGGTAAGTGTTACTGAAATGATACAGTACAGTGTCACCTGCCAAGCGACCAGGTTTGGCTCAAAAGAAAAAAAACTCCCAAACAGCAGTCTTCAAATGCAAACAAAACTGGATTTATTGCCATCAAAATAGGGATAACAAAAAAAAAAACCCTCACAGGAGTACTCTCTGCACACCTTCCCTCCCAAGGCACCCTCTCCATACTGAGCTCTCCCAGTCCCTTTTATAGCCTTCCTCTCCGAGGACCATCCTCTTAAAGGGACTCCCTCACATTTTTTAACAGGCATTTAACAGAGATGGGCAGTTTGATCAAAATAAAGTATTCAACCATCCATAAAAACGTATGCATTTTAACAGTCGTGCAACAGTTATATATACTTAAACAAAACAAATAACCTCACATTTGTTATTTATAGATGGCTCACCAGTCACCTTTCCCTTTAAGATCATTTGTGGGATACTACAAACAGGAAAGGTGACTGGTGGCCATCTTGATCAACACAATACAATACTCCACAGGGGGAAACACTACAGTGATTTTAGGGAAACAAAAAAGGTAGGTATCATTCACACTTCATTCGTACCACATACACACTCACAAACATACCAGAAGGGTAGAGGGAAATATTGGAGTATTTCATATCCATCAAAAGAAAGAAAGAAAAAAAAAACAAGTACTCTGTCACATACAGCTGAGTAATTTATTGCTGACAACTCTTGATAAGTATGTACATTCCCCACCCCCTGTTTTGTTTCCTTAAAGGGAGTTTTATTCTCTGAGTCAGCATGATGACCCTTAGATTATATACACATCACTGCTACAGACAAATATAAAATACATTAATAACTTTCTAATATTAAACTTTAAATCATCAAATATAGTAGTCCTTACACTACCTTACTATTTTTGATGTGTGGCAGGAGACTCAATTGTAAGAGAACAATTTTAAGTTGAAATTACATGCATCCTAACACGGTTCAGTTTTTATTCTAATACACTTTTGCTAGTTCAATGAAATTTGTCTGGTTTATCTCTCTCCCAACTGAGAGAACTCTATGCCCCTAAAACCATCTTTCCACATGGCACTAACTACAGGGCACAGCAATTGTGCCATTTATAGCTGTTGAGGAAAATGATCATTAAAAACCAGAATATCAAATCTCAGAGACACTACTAACAAATGTAATATCTTACGATTTCCTTTGAACTAACAACTCTATATCCAGGTAAGGAAGTTGAAAGCTGGTTGGTTCTGTCAGGTTAATAAAGGTATGGGTTCAAAAGCCTGATGCCTGAAAATCTTATAGCGGACTGCCAGAACTGCATGTTTTTGTATAGTAATTCTTTTCAGGTACAGTTGGGCAAATTTCTGAATTTAACAGCAGACTGGGTGTGTGACTGCTTCTGGCAGTCCGCTATATTAGCAGCTATAACATTGGTTTATATAATCCAGTATATCTTGACATCTTGTAAAAATAGAACTTTTGATTTGCAAATTGCTTATGTGCTTGTGAGGCTCTAGCCATGTGGTATTATTCTAAATGGATCCATGAAGCCAGTTCTATAGATTGTATAATTTTCACATGGATAAGGGAGTATTACAGTTTTTCATCTGTGCCTAATTCACCGAATTTGTTAATTCATTTATTACATTTACATGTTGCATATCAAAATAAAAATATAGATTTCATTGTAAAATTAGTCACTTTAATCCAAGATATCTTAGAACCTTTGTGAACAGTGGTAAATGTTTGACACAGAGGACATCCATAAAGTTTAGAAAACCGTGCATTTTGGAAATTGGATAGAGCTGTTTATAAGGGCTTCATACATTTTAGCTATGATGTTTGCAAATAGATCTAATGTTATTTAGGTTATTAATTCAGCTGTAAAAAAGAACCCCTACGCGTGTTGATATGATTTGATGAAAGTCAGGTCAGGTTTTTGCAGAAAGGGAAAGCCAGGGGATTGGGGTGGCAAGCATTCATTTATATCCAACAAAAACAGGAAAAGGAGTAGCTTGGAGTCATTTAGTACACAAACAAGTTTGTAACCAGGCATTTTGGACAGATGAAGGCAAAACAAATATATTCATTAGCAGCGATTTAACAGCCAAACGACATGACAGCAAGCAGCTTGTGGCTAGAAGGTGAGTTTCTCTCACATGTGTGTTTGGTGGTACACACCTGGCAGAGGTTTGCTGGGGTTAACCCTCCACATGCCAGCGATTCCTCAGGATGCCTGGGTGTGCATGATTTTCTTTGCGAGATACAAGTTCTTTGTCCAAGATGAGAGCTCAGAAGGTTATGCTTGGGCTGTCTGTCTGGAAGGCAGATGATTCGATGACGTGCGTCAGAGGGCAGTCTTTATTCCTCGCAGGGCCAGTGCGAGGGATTGCGGCAGCGAGTGCAATTGCATGGCGGCTGTCGAGAAAAAAATAGATTTGTACTTTTCCGCAGACGCAATACCTGATGTAGTACAAATTCTCAAGTCTGCAGACTTACATGTGTAGATGTTCTGTGCTTGTATTGAATTTTATAGATTTGTAACTCACTACAGTAGGTGGATGCTGCACATTGGTGGTGGTGGAGGGGAGTCCCCATTACCTGTAAAGCGCTTTGAGTGGAGTGTCCAGAAAAAGCGCTATATAAGTGTAAGCAATTATTATTATTATTACAGTATACAGAAGAATCTGTTAAAGTATGTGCCACCTCAGTATACCACCATAAAGTTAAAAATGTGTAAATTGTTGTTTTTTTTAATGGCACAAGAAGAGACACCATTTGACAATCTCTCATTCTAGTCACCCACAACATTGTGCTTAATCCTGCTTTAAAACTTCCATGTTTTGAAATGTTTTTTGCATCATTTTTTACTACTTTCTGCATTTGTGATGTGCTTTACTCTTGTTGATCCAGGTTTCCATAATTTTATAATTAAGATTTTGAAATGTAACATTTTTCACCTTCATGGAATTTTTACTTTTTTGTTTAGAAACTTTTTAAATTGAAGCTACTGTTCTGATTTTCTAAACTTGTATTGAATATATCGCCACATGCTCCCACCTCCAAGAATAGATTGGTTTGCAATGTTTCACCCAGCACAAATGTGTAAAGCAGTGATTGAAACTGGATTTATTTAAAAATAAACAGGGAGGCACCCATACTCACATATTGTAGCAGTAGCTAAAACTTAAATCAGATGCTACTGCACTGTTATATTACTATGATTCTTAAAAATTAATATTTACGTAAAATAGTGATCAGTATTAAAGCATTGACTTTTGCAGCTTTGTTGTGCTAATAACAGTGCACAGAGTTTGCTCTGTCCTCCCAGTATTTATTGTAATAGCTATATTAGAGCTTGAATCAGAACTTTATTGCGTTGCTTTATAGCACCTCAGCATGCATTGTAAAGATTAAAAACCATACATTGATTTTCCTGAATAAATGTTAAGATACATTACTGAAAGGTGCAACTTTTCATCTGAACAAAAGTTTTTTTTTAACCATTTCAGTTATCACTATTGAAAGCGTTTCTGACACGGCAACATCATAGTCTTTTTGGTTCTTTACTGTTGCTTTTCCTATGTAAGGCTTGAGAAAGACTTAGTGCTTAGCTTCGCATTTCAATTAAGAATGAAAGAAGTGAAGAACAATCCAGGGAAGGTCCACCAAAACGTGTCAACTGCAAAACATTTGTGATTGTATGTTATTTGTATCTGTGAGCTATATGTTCTATGTCCAACATTTCTTTCTGTCCAGATTTAATTTACCATGTATTTTATGCAGGTTATGTAGCTCAGTTTGGGATAGCTTTTAGGCTTTTTTGCAGTAAAGAAATCTCTTAACAAATAGTAAGAGTCCAGTTATCTGTTCAAACCCATTACAGTCATCCAATTGTAATAGCAGTAATGAGCTTGATATTGCCTGCTTATTGTGAATACTTTACTGTTTAGGTTAATGCAAGTAAAGAAAACATTTATTAAATTGGTAATTGTAGCAGTCGTGTGTTCTGGGGGCTGTGCTACAGTAAGCAGGCTAGTCTTCTGTTGAACCATACTCCTTACCTCTGCTTCTAGCATCTGAATGAGGTTTGTTATGCAAATGTATTTGTTTTTCTAATCAGATTACAGCATGAAAGGAATTGCTATTCTTTTGGTTTTATTACAATAACCATTAATTAAGGGAAAATATGAGAAAGTGACACCCTACAAAACAGTGGTTGTTCTCAAATCTGGGATGTTACTTTCATCACGATTGGCGGACATGATTGGGCATATACTGTAGATGAGCAAAACAAATTGCATGAAAGATTTTAACATGTTGTTTGCCGAGGGTGTCAGTAGATTTGGAATGCAAGGTGACATGGATTCATTTTTTGCGTCATTGAACAGAGAGGAAATGAGGGAACCTGCGTTTTGATGTTTTACAAGGCTTTTAACTGAAGTCATCAATCTTCTCTTGGATGTTAAACAGATGTATAAGGTCATTCACAGTTTACTGTACAATATAGAGCTGATGTTAGTTCATTGATACAGTATAAAGTAAAATGCCCTTTGTATTATGTTAGTCTTAATTTCAAAACTATTATTTTTAGTCAAGTATAAAAACAGTGTTCTTTATGAACTACAGTGAACTTCACATTTTATAAACTGCTGTAATATTAAGTCTGCAGTTGTTTGAGATTCCAAATAATGCTTGCAACACTTTTGAAATGAAAGTGAAAACAATGATTTAGTCAGTATTACAGTACAGTATTACAGACTATCTCTAATGATGCATAGTAACTTGCTGAGTTACAGTCTAAGAGATGAGGAACTGGAGTGCACAGTAAGAGGACATCTTGAATTCTATGCTACTACCTCTTTGAACTGGCAATGTATATCAAGTGTCTCTGTCAGAGAATAATTGCTGGTCCTCTAAAATATGCTTGAAAAGAGAGCTTCATTAATTGAAGAGCTTCCTGTGGTCTGCTCTCAAATGAAGTGCTTGATCTTATTAAAATGTTGATTGCAACATGTAGCTTCAATTTTCACTTAAAGCATTTTCATGCTTTCTTTTACTGTAAACATGAGATACATTTTTACTGCACAAATGCCATGTGTAATACTGTATTAATAAGTTAATAGTCAATTCAATTCAGAATTCAGAATTCTATTTGTGGTAACATTTGAATCAACTTCTTAATGTAGTTTGAGGCAAATTAATATCCTGCTCCCTTAAACCTTTAAACTTTTATTAAATACTTTTAATATTATATGTGAAATCTGTTGAAGTCACTTAATCTTAGGAGAGCATTTGAGCAAGCTCTGTTAAATCGTTAGAGAGGTGTGTTCTTCAGTATTGTTGTATGTTTAATAATTTCCAGTTTTAAAATAAGAAAAATTGCTGTGCAGTTTTACATTATCTTGCCTTTTCTTTGTTAACATGTTGTACTGCCAAAATACAAAAATACAGGTTTGATTATATTAAAGATTGGTAGAAATTGCAAACAAGTTCATAAATTGTTAAACCCAAGGCCTGTATTGAAGTTTCTTTAGCTGCTGGCTCTGAAAAGCACAGAATTGACAGGTCTCTTTCCATGTAAATGTGACATTTAACCTGGACCATGTTTGACTAATCTCACATGGAATCCTGTCACATTGTTTGTATAGATGACAGACGCAACACAAATGACTCCAGATGCATTTTGTCAGTAGCGCACAAGCTGTGAAGAGCAGTCAAAGAGAATGGCGGCCAAGATGTTTTACAATTAAAACACAGGCTAGGATATTTATATTGCATAATTCCTGCTTTGTTTACATACATACTTGAGTAAAGGGAGTCCTGATTCATTGTGTTTTCCTTTGTACATCTTCACCAGGCTGTAGCCTAAGAGTTACAGATACAAGGATAATGTTCCCCACGAATGTGACAGAGAAGACTTGTTTTATTGTGCGACATAAAAGTTACAAATGATATTGACATGGGAAAGGACATCTTCACAACAAATTATAGGGTGTACAGATTTACTTGCCACCTGTTATGTGTGAAGTATTTAATCCTTTTGTTATCTTTATTTTTCCTGTTTTTAAAATTTGATTATGTACATAATCAAGCTAGCTTACTTTTGAATTCCGAATAGAAAAATGATGCTGTATCAATACTATTCTTGTTTAGAATCACAGTTTGATTGAGACATTCTATCATTATGTGGTATTCTTTTTCCTGGGTTTAATTTTTCTGTGACCTTTGACTGGATTGAAGATTTTATCGTGTAGGTTGAATTTAAGCATATAATTACTGTTCAGTAACAATAAAAGCTGACTTTCGGTAACTCTTAGCCTACGGTACTAAACTATATCGTCAATATGGTAAAATCTTAATCTTCAATATTAAATTAATTTCATGATCAGGATGAGGTGGATTTTTCGTGAAAGGAAATATAACTTGCTGTACACTTAAACTCAGTCTTTTGAATAGTTAGGTAGGAATATTTTTCTGATCCTAAAACTCTTCAGAAAGCATTGGGTGTTAGGTTGAAAATTCCACATGCATTGTGGGTCAGGCTCATAGCCAAGTGCACAACATGTAGCTAGCAGGAAGAAAGCATTAAAAACCCAATAATCCACACACTCTCCTGTACATGCCAGTCAGTCCTGAATGAGTTAGCTTTGGTTAGATTGTGGGTATTAAGTGGGTAGAATAATGAATGGCAGATCTGGCACCAACATGAAGCTTTTAGAATACAAAGTGGGTTTAATTGACTTGGAATGTGCTTGGAATGAGTTATAGTTGGCTCTGAATCATAGTCTAAATGGATATTTCTTTCTTTTTATCATCTTATAAAAGAAATGTCTCTTTACACCCTCGTAACCTTTCTTTCTGGTTTTTAATCTCTGAAAATAATTTATATCCGATTTTTAAATACTTGAAAAGTATCTGGGTTTCAGGTGTAGACCGCAAATAAACAATGTGTGCTGTTTGCTCATCCTAAAAAAACAATCTGGAAAGTTGGATAAGCACTATTTCAGATTGCGCTATCTTGTAAATTCTTGCAATGGACAGTGTTAATATTGAGTCTAAGGAAGTTATCTCTATTTTTGAAACATTTTACAGCTTTATGTACTGAGCATCAGAAGAAATATTGATTTATGTATGTTTTCAGGAAAAAAAAAGGCCATTGATTACATATTTTTGATTCATTCATCATTAACTGACCATGATGCATACTTACACCTTTACATGAGCATCTCTTTTAACGAGTAATGTTAAACGTCAAAGGTGATGTGATAGGGTGATTTAACCTATTGGAATACTGCACCTTTTCAAAATCAAGATAGAACAACAGGAATGAACCAATATGTCGACATGTCAAGAATAACACGTTTGTGCCACTCCAAAGTCACATCACTTCTGTTTACCATCTCAGGTGATTTCAGCTGGCAAGTTCCAATTTAGCAAAACCGTACAGCCTAGCCCAGTCTAACAGTGCTTATATGCTACTAGACTGTGGCTTTTGTAGAAGATCCTGAATTTAGTTATGTCAGTTTACCTCTCAGTGCACCTAGAAAGAGATTATTTTCCTGACAACTTCGCAAAGTTTTTTTTGCAGTTATAAGTGGTTTCTTTTTATAGTCAGTATAGATTGTGACATGGCCAATTTATGTGCACATTTATTTACATTTAGTATGTGACTTTGTTTGTAGGGCTCTACATGTTGCAGTATTTTCTTGTGTAATAATCTATTGACTTTACGGGGGGGGGGGGGATTGCTGTTTGGAAAAATGGTCTTCAGGACATGCATCTCATCTCATAATATCATTGCCTGCTTATGAAAATTAATGCAAAAAGCAGTTTATGAACTTTATGCTCAGTACATGCAGAGGTTTATATCTGCCATGTTGTAAATTTGTTCTAATTTGTATCATTGAGCCTCTGTCCAAGCTGTAATGAAATAAGAATGCTAACAGCAGAAGCACAAAGTGCTTATCATTAATTTTGAAGTGCTGCTACTGAAACACAGAGGGACTAGTACTGTTCTCAGTGGAGAAGGACTTGAATATTGAAGTTTCTGTATTCTGTCATCCTGGAAGGCACTGGAGTGCATGATGTGAATGAAGGTGTTTTAGACGCCAATCAGCAGCCTTATTGTACAGAGGTTAAAGATAAATGGCTTTGGCTGTCAAGGTTTTTTATAAACCTTAGAAGTAGTTTTTTTGCTGTCATTCTCCTTTGAGGAGATGAGTTATTCACTGAAAAATCACAAAAACAAGAAGAACCTTTTAACAGAAAGAACGGTATTCACTCTCATTTCTGTGTTTTACCAGTATTCATTAGAGTACTTACAAGGTTTGGTTTTCTGTTTTATTTTAGACGCTTTCTAGGAAAGAGGGTGTTAAGTCATCGTCTTTTCTTTCAGATGTCTTCTTTGGCAATTTGTTGTAAGGATGTCATCTGACAATTTTAAAAGCTTTTAAATTGAGTGCAGCTAAAATAGATGTTTTGGTTGTGTTCCTTCCCGTATGGAAGGTAAACCAGTATTTGCATTTCCTGTAGTTTAATTTTAAAGCAAATTGGATCATGGATTTGACAAATATGCTTATCAGTTTAAATAACACTCATCTAACTTTTGTTGTTTTCTTTTAGGAATGTTATAATATGACCTTAACCAGTAAAACTAAGTTTGCTTTGACTTAAAAGATGAGATCTTGGGCTCTAACTTAAACCTTTCATATTTTAAAAACTCATATTTAGAAATAGCAGTAGGCATTTCTTGTTCTGTTGATTTTGAGAATTTCCATTCATTATGGAAGCTGACCCCAGTTTCATTTACTTGAATCAGTTCACTGATTCCCTGCCCCTTAATTTTAGCATCTGTCATCTGATCAAAACCAATGACTCAATACAGAGATAACTTTATCAAAATAATATTTAAATATGCAAAACCTGTCAGTGGTATTGTAAAGAACAATGCTTAAAACACTTGTGTAGAATAGGGATAGATTTCCCAGTAAAATTGAGACTTGATCAGTGTGAGAAGACAGAGTTAAAAAAACACAGGCTTTATCCAAATAGAATACTGAAGTTGTACCTTAACTACTATGGCGGAAGTGGAGACAGTGTCAACCTAATAAACATTCAGCATAGGCTTCTTATTGATTAGAATTCATATGTTACAGAACACAGCAATTGTGCACTTTTTTAGCCTGAGTGCATTGCTGGTTACAGGGATTTCAGGGATTTTCACATTATAAATCCAGACCAGTCTAGGTCCAGTCTAGGGTCCAAAGTCGAGTCTTTGGGCAATTTCAAGCAGGCTGGAAACCTACAGTGATTTATTTGTTTTCCCCAAATTTCAAACTAGACCTGGTCAGTTAACTCGCATAAAAATCTTTGCCAGGAACAGGGGCCTTGCAGCGACCAAGCCTGATTCACAAGTTCATAAACCATTTGTATTATCTTCGACACTGCTACTCTGATTGATGAACTCGGGACAAGTTCCAATTCACCAACCAAAGTTGATTCAGATTTACACCTGACAACTTTCTGAGATCGTTTTATGCTCACATCAGTACTCAGCTATGTCACTCTTTTTTTCTTGTTTTTTTTTTAGTTCTTTTTCCTTTGATAAAGCAGCAATTTATTCTTCTTGCTGTGTGCATGGACCATTGTTATTTTCATTTCTTGACTTTTGCAATAAAGTCATTGTCTTGTGTGTTTACTCTGAACAATTAGTTTATTTTTCCTGCTTGTTTCAGTCATGTATCTTTCTAAAAATATGTTTGTATTGTTTTGTTAGAGTTCAAAATAAAGGAGTACTGATGTTGTACCTTAACTCCTATGGTGAAAGTAGAGACAGTGTCTCTACTAATGAACATTCAGCATAGGTTCCTACTGATTGTCACTTTGAACTAGTTGTCTCATATGATTCCCTGTTATGAGGGAACAGATAACTTTCTGATTGGCTTACCACCTTTATCAGTTTGGAGTCTGTACTATAATCCATTAGTCAAATGAGTAAATCATGAAACCTCGAATTAAGTCAGAGCTTATTGGATTGACCTAGTATACAGTGTAGATCTGACATCTTCGTCCAGCTAAATGTATATATTGTGTATTACAGACCGCTCTCTATCAGATAATATTTGCATTGGTGTTAAATGTACAGTAAAGCCAGTATTTAACTGCCAGAAATGTATTATTATTTTCACTATAGTTTGAACACAAACTTGAGAGGATGTGTGGAGTTGATATGTAGCCCTTTACTGATCTAATGTCCCCTTTCACATTGAGCAAGAGTGAAGACTTGCAGCTGCAAGTGAGGTGACAATCTTTGTGGCTGTTGAAAATAAGTGGTAGCAGGTTTTACCTCATTTCTTCACAAGATGAGTGATAGCTCAGAATGAAATATCTGAAAGTGACATAATTGCTGATAGATATATGGTCAGCACCACCCCAGAAAGGAAAGTATGAACCACCTGTTTTCTGTAAATCAACAAGCTGGGAAACAGCTTGATGAAGAACTGCATTGATGGAGGAACTGCAGCAGTCACTGTCGAGAATAAGTAAAGGAGCTTAAAAATGTAGGAGTGGAATTGTTATGGTAAATAATCTCAAATTGTGTGACTGAGGAGGGTAAACCTATCAGCATATTATGTTTGGCTGAATGGCAGATTTATGGTGGTATATATGCTGGTCTTAATGTTTAAGGAAGAATACAACATATTTTGCTATTTTAATAGTACAGAAGAAAATTTTGCTCCTGAAGTATGCTACCTCAGTACCAAAACAATGTGATCTGGGCATTGTTGGTATATAAGAGTCTCACAACACAGGAGTGTTGGGTTGTGTTCTGGACTTAGGGTGCTATCTGCATAGAGTTTGTATGTTCTGCTTGTGTTTGTGTGGGTTTCCTCCAGGTGCTCTGGTTTACTTTCACAGTTCAAAGACATGCTGGTAGGTTAATTAGCTTCTGGGAAAACGGACCCTGGTGTGAGTGTGTGCGTGTCTGTGTCCGCGTGCCATACGATAGATCGGTGTTCCATCCAGGGTGTATCCTGCCTTGTGACCATGGCTACCTGGGGTAGGCCCCGGGTCCCCTGTGACCTGGAACTGAATGAAGTGTTTAGAAGATAAATGGTATGCGCGACCAAAGAAGAGCAGTACTTTCTTTAAGTTGAGAATGACAAATATTAGAATAAATGATTCTATTATCAAAAATGCTTTGATATTTCTGCTACAGCTTTAGCTATAATATGGGTTGATTGTCAGTTGAATCACGTTTACATTTCCATGCCACAATTAAGTTGTGTTCTATATTAGTGTAGATAGGGTACTCTAGCTATTTAGTCTGTAGCAGTTTCATTTGGGTTCTGCAGTTATCCCATTTGAATTTGAATAAATACTTGCAAACCACTTACAGATATCACACCATAACTGGTAATAAATTATTAGTAACTTTTGAATAGTGGCTGTTGCAATTCTTGAAACATTTGTTTTTCAGATAAAACATCTCGACTGCACAAACATTGGATATATCTGATAAGAGTCTAGGGTCTGGAATGAAGATTTTTTGCATCTTGCTTGGGTTTCTTTTGGATAAAATATGTGAATATTTATAATACCAAATTACACATTTTACTGCCTTTTCAAATCATAAGATCACTTGTGGTATATGCAGATTTAGTAATCAAGTGTTAAGACACTTAGCCGTGAAGTACTTGATTAGTTCAGTCTCTTGTAAAACATTTTCATCCTAAGATGTGTGCTGTATTGTGTAGTGCTCCTGAAATCCTGACTGCCTTTACTCTGTCGTTGCCAGCCGGTCGGTGCCAGATGTTTCCCATTAATTTCAGGAAACGTGAGTTGGCAGTGTGACAAAAACAGCATTCTACATGCAGTTTCTCAGATCTTAACTACACTGAAGCTTTAACTCTTAATTAACTTTACATTGTCTAACTGTTTCTATATGTATTGCAGAAGCGTGTCTCAAGTTCCATTTTTCTGTATCACTCAAACTGAAAAACTTTTCCTTATCTGATTGATAATAAGAAACCATTTTCATTCGAAACTGTGCTACTGTTGTACAATATTACCATCATCAAAATCTAGCACTAAAGCTTTCTGTATTGTTAGCCCCACACTATTTTATTCATACCTTTTTACAATATAACTGAAAGTTGGTTTCAGCAAAAAGAATGTACCTGTATATTAAGTATTTGTTGAATAAATAATTTGACCACATTATATTGTAAGATTTCAGTATATCAAAACAAATCTAACCAGAACTGCAGTTTTTCAAAAATACTTTGTTCTAATTAATTTACACCTTGGCTGATCTGATGGATGAAGGTTATGGCAGAATGAGACCATTAATTGTCTTGCTCTCTGTGCCATCGAATCAAGATCCCTTTTCTGTCAAGTTGTGTGTGATACCAATTAGCCAACTTGTGAACTATAAAACATGTCACATTCAAGCACCTTCCATTCCCAGCACATTCTCCAAGTCCTCATCATCAGAATCATTCGGTTGGGCATGCGGTCCAATTATTAGACTTCTCTCCCCCGTTTTCCTATGGCAGTCATACCAGGGCAGTGCAAAGACAGGCTTTGAAGATATGGTAGGAGCAAACATGTTAGAAAAGCAACATTGATTTTATGCCCCTTGTTCAACCCAAATCAACAAATCGGACCACTTGAGATTAAGCCCAGCATATTGAGACCAGTTAGAACTAGAAAGTAAAACAAGACAGTCTGTGTGAGCTCACCGTGACTGTAATACATAGTGCACACCTGATCTGTCATTATGCTCAGAGACCACACCTGTTCAAACTGCTAGAGAGTGTGTGGATCCAATGTTGGTTTTATCAGTCACTCTGGGGTTCATGGAAGACAATCATCAACAAGCACAAGGATATAGGGATCTGTGATTAAGTATATGCCTTAAATAGTCTTAAAAAGCTTTTTTTGAATGAGATCCTTGAGTCAACAACTTAATAACTAAATTGGGTTCATTGCTCTCCTTTCGCCTTGTAACTTTTCTTTATGAACTTGTGCACATCTTGCAGTGTGAGTTTGGTGTCTGCTCCTTCCCATTGTGTTGTAGACAAAAGAACCAAGTCTAAGTAAGCTCTGAATTTTCTGTTTGTCCTCTTTCCACTACATTTGACTACATTAATATATTTTACAAGTACTGTACACATTTAAAAAACCTGTGTGAACTGGCTCATAACTTGGGTAATTAAATAATGGAAAGTGTAGAATGTGCAAATATTACATATTGTAGGGCCTACATAATTGCCTTTCAGTGTAATGTATATGAAAACTATTACCTTAACTAGAGGTGCTCTACTGCATGTTCTTTTCTGTTCATATTTGTGTATTTTAACACAGATGGGAATCGCTTTAGAGCCAGCCAATAAAAAAGACTATAATAAATAATAGTGCTATTCTATGCTGTTATGCATGAACATTAAATGATGCTCAAAATTGTTTTTTCTTAAGATTATATTGTGTGAACTATTGTTTCTTGTATATTTAACAATTATTGTGTGGTTCACAATGCTAAACTATACAGGGGGTACTGTAATGTATATTTGTACCCAGATTTCCTTCAGAAGCTCCCAGCTTTGGAAATCATCTTTGTGCCATTGTCTTATGGCAGTCTTTCCCAGTCATGAAACTGTTTTTAAATCAAACACTGACCCTTTCTGCTGCTTCTCAAACTCTGAAGGGGCTTTCAACAAATGCTTTAAACAGCGTGGATTATCTGCTGCCTTTTTACACATCCCCCAGCTGTTCTGAATTGGAGCAACTGGGACACAACTCTAATTATCTCATCAACTGAAAGCTGCCCTACTGTGAAGACAGGAGGTCTGAAAGCTGCCAAGTGTGACAAACATTCTTTCAGAGCTCCAGTGCTAGCTTTTCAGAGGAGACCAAACACTTGTATTCCCTCATGTCTGCGTGATATTGTCCCATATTATTTTACAAACACGTGAACCTTACAGGTGATGAAGACTCCAGGGTATAGCACATTTCTTTTTCACATGTCTGTTTTTAAATTAAGAATACAGAACTGTATCTTATTTTTTAATTTTTCTCATGGCCTCCACAGTTTTTATTCAGCACCATTGATGTACCCATGTAGATAAGCTGAAGACGTGTATGTAAAAACTTGCAAGTCCTAAACATGCATTGTAGCTCCTTTTCCAAATTGTAGTCTTACAAAAAAGGCCTCTAAGCTTTTCAAATGGAGCCTTTTTATGATCTTAAAATTTCTGCTATAAGCTAAATAGTGATAAATGAGATTAAATCTGAGATATTTTCTGATACTTACATAAGATGTTATGAGAGAATACAACATGTATCATGACAGTCCCTATTACAATCTGCTTTATGGATACTACTTTATAAGAAATGTATCCATTTCTGTTACTGATGGAAATTTTATTTCATAGAGCTGACTGCGCAGTGCTACCTGCCATTTATCGAACAGATTCCTTCATTTTTGTACGTCAGGTGTTCAATAAAGGTTGAAATGAAGTGTAAAATCTGTTAAAAATCTTCGTCACATGAGTGATAGCTGTTTTAGTGCAGTGTTTTAGAATGTATTTCCTTCAGCCGGGGTTAATACAGTAGCAATATTGTTTTGCAGGTGCATTTCTGTGGCAAAATACAGTTTGTTGTTCCTTTTCTATAAGCTACTTGCCTTGAAGTTTGCAACTGTACTTAAAATTTTATAGTAATGAATACTATCCGTAATCCTAGAGCTAAACCTGGAACATTTCATAGACTGCAGCAATTTTGTAGACCTTAGCAATTATCAGAGGAACCCAAAACAACTATTGACTTTTGGCAGGAGGCAGCTCTACTAGAAATATATTGTTGGATTCAATGATTATAACCACCAGTGTTTAAACTTTAACCCAAATATACTGACCTGTCACCGAGGATTGTGGCAGAATGCCAGAAGCAACAGAGGCCTTTTAGTTTCAGACCCTACTGTAAGGGTTTCTCCAGTAGATAATACGTAGTCCAGCAAAAAAAGAACAGAACATGCTTACTGACTCTTCTTGAGCTAAATTACAGTGTGGTGCCAATGATTGATCCCTGCTTTTGAGTTACTGGTAAATGGCCTTTGACTGTAGACGCACAAAGCTCTATTATAATCTGAACAAAAAGGGAAGGAGATCCACATCGTTCTCGTGCAACATGAGTAGCAGTTTTACATAAATAGTTTTGTAGAAAGCCTGTTGTAAGGTCAGCACATTACAATCAAAATGAAGAAAGTTTTAGGTGTATGGCCCATTCATATTCCCTCTACAGTACAGGGTACCTCTCCGAGCTCTTCAGCTTCATATACGTTTTATTTTAAGGGTTATTTCAAAGCACAACTCATGTCTCATTTAATCCATTTTAACTGTGTTGTCTAAACTTTCTAACCCAAAAAATAATAAATTAACTTTAATTAAAATAATAAATTAAGTATCTTTGAAAGCTTGTCTGCTTTAAGGGTTACAGCACAGAATCTTCAGAAACCAATTACATTCTGTACACCAGTTTGAAGAGAAATCTCCATTATTAAAAGTCAGCCTTTTTTAGGATCAATTACGTTTTTTTGAAAGTAGGCATAATATCTTAGTTAAATTTAAACAAAGTGATGTCAGTATTAAAGACTGGTTTTGGAAATTAATTTTGGAAGGGTATTATTTTCTTTGTTTGTTGTGGAGTTTTGCTGGAGTCCACACTGACCTTCATAGAGTTAAAAAATTACATCTGTGGTTACGCTTTGTGGCTGACATGCAGATTTAAGATGAGCTGTCATTGTTTGGTTAGAAAAGTTGATGTATTTCAGGATATTGATGTGTGTCACCAGTGAAGTAGAAGAGCATAGTTTTCAACATCATAATCTACCCACTCTATGATTCAAAGTGTAACTTTTAACCTCCGTACTAAGTGAGTCATTTGAGAAATTCACCGACAGAAACGTGCATCTTCTTACATTTTTTCAGTACTGTACAGTGGTAGGGTTTAAAATCTAGTAATGCAGTTCTAAGGGCAGGCAGTTTAAAATTATTTTACCAAGGTTTTAAAGCTGGACAACCCAAGCAATGGGTGCTGCTGATGTGACATGACCTTTTGTCTGTTAACTGCAACACATCCTTCCATTTGCAAAACATATCCCATTTAATTCTTTCCCTTAACTTCTGTTGAGCAATTAGTGCACGGTTGCATCTCCACAAGATAAGAAGGGAGTACTGTACTGCTTTGCTGGCTAGACCATCCAAGAAATTATTTCATGAGAATACCGTATGTCCAGAGCTGTACTGCTAAAGCACTGACCAAGTCTAAAATAAAACAAAACAAAAAATAAAACCCCACAGGCTACCAGTTGCTTCCAGGACAGATTTTAAAATTTAGTTGACCTACCAGGTGTCACAATGTCTGTCTCCAGTAACTTGAACTTTCAAGAGTCACTATCCCCACACGCACCAGTTCACTCACTTCCTTCCACTGGCCCTAGACTTCTCTGCTTTACAAGAACGTCACAACATACGTTATGGGACCGAGCCTTTTCAGCAGTAGCTCCCCATGTCTGGAATACGCCTCCTAGTCATATCTGCTGATGTTTTTAAATTTCACCTCAAGGCTTACTTGTTCTAAATGGCTTTCAGTTCCCGACTTCATTCTTTCTTTTACTTTGATAATTTCTACATTGTTTCTGATTCTGTACATTATTTCCTATGTATAATTAATGTTAAGTGCCTTGAGAATGCTCCGATTGAAAGGGACAATATATTTATTCTTATATTCTGCATTTAAATATATATATATTATAATTTGTGATTGATTGATCTTGCTTAACCATGAAGAACTTTGTATTGAAACTCCTTGTGCTAAATCTGGACGTTCTTAGCTGTAGTCCAGCTATAACACTCACTCTCAATACTTTATTTTTAAAAGAGGTTTTGATTTTTATACCATGTTTCCTTGGGAAAGGAGCACTTTGCTGACAAAGTGAAATGCTTCCTGAAAAGAGTAGTAGAAGGTATCTGGAAAGCCCAGTTGCTTGCAAAATGCATTTGTTAAATGTATTTGTTAGTAAAGCAAGTGCATACCCATGCTTGCTAATGGACAATGTTTGATATTCACTTGAGGTTCTGTATTGATTTGCCAATGATACTACAGTTAGACTTCAGATCACGAGAGAGTCATTTGCTATACTCAACTTATCCATTCAAAGATTTTTAGTCACCCGCGAAACACTAAATCTGTTGGTCACTTTTTGCTGCCCTCTGAGAGGCTGAGAGAAAGTGGAACTACCTCTTAATAATTAGATTAGTCAAAGCAAATGACATGGTGCTAATTTTCCACTCAGTGATTTACAGATTAATGTATTAAAGGACATAGGTAATGAGATTAGAGCTCATAGACATATATCTGATGGCTGCCACTCAGTATGAGCCACATGTAAAACGAGTTTTAACCCTTTCAAAGCCGGGAAGCCTGGCCTTTGAGAGTCGCTCATCTGTGAACACAGTTGTTCCTTTTTGACATAAGGTGTGGTTCACTTGTTCAGTTGAGAGGAAGTAAAACTAAACTCTTTACAGCTAAATTAAATTGTTTCTCTAACTGTTTCTTTTTGCTTCTTTGTTTTTGTCTGTGTCTCTGCTTGTGTTTCATCAGGAAACCCAGGATAAACTCCCAGCTGGTGGCACAGCAAGTCGCTCAGCAATACGCTACTCCTCCACCTCCCAAAAAGGAGAAAAAAGAAAAGGCAGAGAGGCCTGAGAAAGAGAGGTGTGACCCTGACCGACCTGAGAGAGTCCGCTCAGAGAAGGAACGGCCGGAGAAAGAAAAAATTGATAAGGAAAGACCCGAGAAGGAAAAACTCGACAAAGAAAAAGAAATCAGTCCAACAGTGCCCAAAAAACCAAGCAGTAAAAAGTCAAAGTAAGTACTTTCCTTGATTTGACATTCCTGCTGTATTTTCTTAGTGATTTTGATATACCAGTGACCATTTTTGTGTTTTTCTTTGTTTTTAGACCCAAGTCAGACATTCAGCAAGGTCCACCCAGTGAAATTAACAGTGTACAGTCGGGAAATGCAACAACCAAGACCAATAATTCCCACATTTCAAGGTACTTCAGTGTCTTGGAAAATTCACTTAAAAATGTCAAGTTTAAACAGAATGTGTCCGTATGACAATCTGCCTGGATAAACTATCAAAGTGGTCATTTATGTTAATATAGTCTGGTTTCTGTGATTATAAACCAGTATATTTTTTTTACAGTAGGTTAATCTAGTTCAGTAGTTAATTAATCTAGTTTGATTTTTAACCTTCCTATCACAAATTTCTCAATCAGAGAAGATAAGCCACAGTGTCTAGGCTGGTATGATAAATGTCTCATTTCATTTATGTGATTAAAATACTAGGTTTTCAGTCATGTCTTCCATCATTTCCTGTAAGTATAAGGTAAACATATGTTATTATGAGTAAGTCTGTGACATTATTAACTAAATGTTACATAGAGCATTGTGGTTTTTGTGTAATAAACATCCTAGCATTAAATGTGTGTCATAGTTCATTAAGCAAAACTGTTGAGGGAAATCGAATTAGTCAGCTGTTTGAGAAATCATCTTCCCTTTACACCACCTGCCCTCATAGCTATATTCTTATTGAATTTTATAATGTGTCCTCTGTGTTCACTGCACACTGATACATCAAGGTGTATCTCCATTTTATGTTGTAAGGGAAGATGCTGAATTAAATTTTTAGTATGCTTACAGGATCTTTTTTAAGCACTGAATACATCACATCGAACTGTGAATATACAATTAAAATTTTTCACATAGTCTTATAGATTTGTACAGTCTGTACAGTTAAATACTAAAGACTCTTATTTTTCTTCTTTTGTTGTTGTCTTTGTTCATGGCCAGGCCCAAGCTGAAAAACGTGGACAGAAGTACTGCACAGCAGCTTGCAGTAACAGTTGGGAACGTCACAGTAATTATCACAGACTTTAAAGAGAAAACCCGTTCCTCTTCCACATCATCATCCACAGTGACGTCTAGCACGGGGTCAGAACAGCAGCACCAGAGTTGCTCTGGATCCGAAAGTACGGACAAAGGCTCCTCACGCTCTTCAACTCCAAAAGGAGACATGTCTGCAGTACATGACGAGTCCTTCTGAGCACTGTATATGGAAACATGAAAACCATTCAGGGTTTGAAATTCACATCCCCCAGCTGCCCTCCCTGTGATGACAGAAAGACTCGCTTACAACATTCAAAGCATCACACCCGTTTGGATATCTCCCTGGAATTTGTGCTCTTCGCATTCGGGATGAATGCTGCTTGCATTGGGCAGAGGGTCAGAAAGGAATTTCGTCCCTGATGACACCCTGACACTTTTATGTATTCCATTGTTTTATATGAGTTTCCTAACAATCATTTGTAAATGGATGTGCGGCTGAACTTACTTTTTTATAAAATCTGCTGTGCACAAATGTTTCCATGTACGTTTTAACTGTTTTGATCCATTATTAGCTTTATTTATTACTTGTTGCAAATTACACCCGTGTCCTTTTAGGGGTTTGTTTTTATGGTTTTGTTCTGTTTTACGAAAAAAGCAGCTCAGCTTTTTTTTTCTTCTTTCCCTCCTCACTGTTTTATGAAATCAAAGTTGTTCAAAACCAACACCTTAAACACTGGTGCTTGATACACTGTGAAGTGAAACCAACTTGGAACAGTAACACATCTGGGACTGTCCCTCATACAATAAGACGAAGTGCTAAAACCCAGAAGCTAAAATGCTTACCTTTGCTGTCTTTGCTTAATATATTTTTGACATGCATATGAGCTGATTGGCTGAAGAGGCTGTATAGTAACAAATTGTGTAGAGTATTTTTTACATAGAGACAAAAAAAAAGTCCTTCAGGGGTGGGGTTAGGTGTGTGTGTTAGGGTGGGGTCTTTAAAAGTCCTCTTAATTTTATCTGGACATCCTTCGGCTTAAACAATCTGGGGATTTGTGTGTGAAATAGGTGACATTCGCAATAGTTGAGCTCTTAAAACCATTAAAACAAGAACACTAATTTTGTGGTTTATCACTTTTCAGTTCAGTGTCTGTTTGAAGTTACAGTATACAGCAGTTTGTTCATTCTGCTTTGTCTGCATTTTATATTTTTAATGGAAGTTTTTTCCCCAAAACTTTGTGGCTCTTGGAATTTCTTTGTTATGAAATTTAAAAAGCTTTGTGTGTAATGTAGCCATTGGGGTTTCCACTGTGTACTTGAATATATCTGCATAGTCTCTGGGTTAACGCTGTATAAATTCACCCAATATGTTTTTTTGTAATTTTTACCTTTGCCTTTTAATAGAGCTAATGTGATGGAGAGCTGGACAGTTGATTACAAATAGACAATTTTTATTTTTTTTTGTGGAAAGTGTAATCAGTAGACCTGAAGATTTCCTTTTTATCTTATTGAGGGCAACAGAAACGTTACATTAGCTTAGGCTGAACTACCCAAATGAAATGGATACTATTCTCATATACCTAAAAACGTACATTTTTGTTCTATAACCATAGATTAACATTGTAGGAAGTTGTAGAATGAATTTGTCAGCCTCCTGTAAAAGCAGTGATTCAAAGTCAGCAATTTCCTTTTGAATTTTATTATACTTGTATGAAGAATACAAGTGTATATGATAACATAAAATAAACTTTTAACTTGTTTATTGTAGGACCAAAGGAATTTGATATTATGTGCTACTTGGGCACAGATTGAAAATATTACATGTTCAAATGTCTATTATATAAAAACATTTTAAATTAAGAAGGGTTTACATCCATTTCAAAGGAAATGTTCCTCTCCAGTTCGTTAAATAAAATCTAATTTTAAGAACAAAAATGAACTTTTATCTGAAGATACATGCAACTAGTGTATTCTAGATGTATAAAAACAATGTTGCATTTCTATCAATATTGTATATAGTTTGCACTGCTTTCAATGGCAAAATACTTTAAATATTAACAAAGGTTAATCTACAATATGATGTACACTGGTCTATTCAAGTTTCATGTAAATTAAATCCAAAAGCATTAAAACAACTATTTACTTTTTAAGGTGCTGATCTTTTGTTGTATAATAACCAGCTACCTGTAGGCTGTTGTATTTAAGTTCAGTCATGCAGAACTTACTGTTGCAGCCTCTCAGTAGTGCCTCCTTCATACAAGAATTTTACAGCCAAGCAGGCCTGAAACAATACAGACTTGGGGGACAAGTCATTTTTAACACCACATTAAGTAGACTGAATCAGTACACTGATCTTTGGCAAACAAAATTAAAAAACGAAACAGTAATGGTTGTATCATTAGCGGTTAAATAGTGAGCAACATCCAGTACAATGTCATTGGTACTGATTACAAAAGACCTGAGGCTCTTGTGTATTTTAACCATGAACCAAATATCCATGATTATGCAGCTGACTTAATTTGTTTCCATCTCTGCAGTTTGTAAAATTCCCAACACTGCACCAGGCATTTTTGATACCCACATTACACCAGATGTATTTAGATGATAATTGGAGTAGTGGTAGAAAGTTTGGATTAATAATCTACGCAGTTAGATGGTTGTTTTTTTTTGTAGAATCAAACTGTGACACCTTTGTCAGATGAACAATAACTTCCTTCAGAAAAGATGAATATAAACGTTTTTTTTAGAGGAACATTTTAGCCAGGCTATAAATATAATTGTCCCAGGCAAAAACATAAAGTGGAATCTTTGTCTGGCCTAATCATGTGTTGCAATACATTTCATAAAATAGATTGGATTTCACAATAGCTGGCTTTACACTTGCCTTATCAAATCCCATACTCGGTCTACTTTTGTAAAACGATCAATTGTATCCTAAATTATTGAAAATTGAATATTTGCTGGATATATAAAAACACTTTTGCTTGTATGTAACTTGAAATGGTACAAGAGCCAACATTTAGAGTATGACAATGGAGCTGAACAGTTTTTAACGCGCAAGCAGTTCTGTTCTTGTGTATGACTTGTAACCTTAATTTACTGTGTAAAGATGGTTACATTATTTTTTTCTTTAGCTTTGTTTGTTGGAGACCCAAATATAGAATGCTTGTTTAAATATGGCATAACAATCTTGTGAATTTTTAATGTTAATGTATTATACAAGCTCTATTTTTCTTTTCCCCTAATAAAATGTCTTGTACAATGCTTTGGAAGTTTTTGCTCTGTAAATTATGTAGGGTCAACAGCCTGTTAGTATATAAATATATATATAAATATATATTTTTTATTTTGCCTTTTTTGTTCAGTTTTGGGTTCCTTTTTTGTTTTCTTTTTGTTGTTTTTTTCACTTGCTGAAGTGTCATTGGTGGTTTTGTGAGATGGTCAAATTAATTTCCAGGTCTTAAATGTTTTTTCGGAAATTTAAATGGGCACTGCTCTTCGTCTAGCAAATAAAATGTTAATATATACATGTTAACTGGCATGTGCACGACTATGTTATTAGAGGCCACTTTATCATTTCTTCTGCTTCAAATAGAAATGTCTATTTATGAATTCTGCTTGTAGTTTTTCACAAATAAAATTATTAAATTTATTTAACTTATGAGGATTCGGTTTTTATTTTAACAGTTAAGATGTGCTCTACTTAAAATCCTATGTTCATGTCCAATCGATACATGTTATTAATATACAGCAGACAGCCAAAAAACTAAACCTTCTTCAAACACCTTTATTGACCCTTTGTAATGAGATACGGCAGGATCCATGGGGTGAATAAACCATGTATGATGCCAATCATTAAACAATGCTTCACTTTAGGTAGAACCCTTGAAAATGAACTTCTCAGCACATTGATATTAAATTAGATCTCGTGTCAAGGAAAAGGTAAGTAATCCTGAGCTACATTATTCTCTTTAATGGAACACCTGAGTGTAAAATGGTTATTTTGCTGTTAACTCGGTGAATAGATTGCTGTGTTGTCTAATCGGAGCAAAAATTTAAACTTCAGAATGCCATAGTGAAGTTTTTGTGATTGGCTTCCAATGGCTTTGAATGGTTGTATAGGTTTTTTACTTTAAGCCCCAGGATAGTTGATCATAAAAGGGTGATTAATACATATTTAAGACAGGATTGGTATGCTAGGTTTTGATATGCAACATAATCCAAGGGTATGTATCCAATGGCATTGTCCTTTTAGCTCAAAGGCAGATTTGAAAAGATAATACAACATTTTAAAGATGTTTAGCTTTCAGACACGTTCTCTGTCCTTCATACCCAAAATGGACTGAAACTCCTAAAATGCCCAACTTTATTATACATTTCATGTTATAATCACAACTTCATTACTTGTGCATGTCCTAATGTTTACTTGAAATTCTTTCAACCAGGATTAATAAATAATCCTCATTACTTAACTGACCAAGTGGGGTCAATATATGAACTGCAGCTGAAATTGTTTGATGTAAAAAGTAGTATTTCAGTTGGTATCCATGGTGATCATGCCTCCTTGATAATAAAACATTAAGATAAAATTAGATTTTACATAATTTTTATATTTTTCTTTTTAATTGCTCAACAGATGTATTTTCAGTAAACAGAACAACCACCTTTTCACTATGGTGCAATAAAATTCAAGGACCTAAGGTAGTAGTTGACAATAGGGATTTAATTGTTTTAATTGAAAGGGAAAAGATGGAGATGGGCTTTATTAACAATACAATGGGATATTTCCAATGTGTATGATGCCAGAAACAATTAAACATTAAAATTAACACTCATACAATGCATCTGTTCTGATGATACTTGAGAATTGTATTTATGATAATAGGCTTTGGTTTTTGTAATGATTTTTAATACTTAATATTGTTTAAAATGTATGGTCCCTGAAAAGAGGGTTTTCTTGAAAATGGGGTCCTTAAATCATAAAAGGCTGAAAACACTAAGAGGACTGTGATTTCAAGCTATACAAGCTATACACCTTTGAGAAAATCCCATTAGACTCGCTTTCATCTATAGCTGGCAATCTGTGTGAGTTTGCTGGTAGCAATCAGAAGGCTGACTACTGTCATCAGCCCTGAGGTTTTTCAAATATTGTGTCAAGGATTACTACAAATTGAATTCTGCGGTACCTCTGAAACAGGTGGCATTCCAGCAGGGACCTCTGATCAATACGCAGTACTGTCTCCATTGAGAAGATTTTCCCTCCTTCCATTAATCCCTAACAGCTGAGTTCTTTGAAGCGGCACAAGGATGCAATTTAAAGAGAAGTGGTTGGTGTCTGCTATTGACGGCTCTGTGCCTTTTGTCTGCCATTTAATCTTTTTTCTTGTTGTTGTAAAGCTTACACTGTCTACTACAATAGGGAGGAGTGGTTAGGCCTCTGGACTTAACTAAAAGATTGTGTATCAAATACTGGGTGGAGTACTGCTGCTGTTGCCTCAGAACATGTACATGAAATGCTGTTGATCTTAGAAATGCTATCATTAGAAATCTAATTTCAAGCAGTGTGACATCAATGTGGGACAGTGCGGCGACATACTGAAATATTGAGAAAAGAATGCTTGTCAGAATACAAGCACAGTTCGTGAACAAAGTGTGTGATTTGCAGGCTTTTAATAGCAGCAGATCTTTTATGCTTTAAAAATACATTGGCTTTCAGAGAACACTCTGATCCACTTTGTTTTCACATGTATGAATTGTACTGTAGTGCACATTTGTAAAATTACTTTAAAATGTAGTGAACTTATGTACCGTGCTATTATTAGCTTGAGATAGACAGTTGTAACCTATTACTCATCAAAACAATGCAGTGGAATGTGTGATCTCACAAACAGTGTGACACATGACTGTACAATCTTCCCGATGCTCAGTTCTTCCTTTTCAACTGAAGGCTGGGCCAACAACTCAGACCCTTTGACCTTGACCATGATCCTGACTCTGGTTAACCTGTGTGTCTAGGAAAGATTGAAACTGGAGGAGCCTCTTTCAGGTACTGTATGTTAAAGCTAAGGCTGAGCTCATACACCACTTCCTTTTACAGGTCTTAATTACCCCATTCCCTGTCCTAATTAAGATCTGTAATCAAAGCTTACTTTTAGTAACTCTCAGTGCTTCACTTAGTGCTTGGTAAATATATGTGTACTTATAATTACAATGACATGAAGCTAACTTATAATGTAATATATAATTGTATATATCATAATTCATTTAGAATTATTTTATTAGCATACGAAACTACACATTTGCTTTGAATGAACTCTGGCAACAGAGTAAAAGGAATTCTGTGGGTTACATGCAAACTGCCAAATAATGTCGTAATTCTTTGCCAGTACACGTAGATACTAAGTAATTGAAACCTAATGCAATGTAATGCAAGTGCAATGCAAAGCCTGAAGCAAAGTGTACACATTTCTGGTGAGTTTCCCATTGCTGGCAAACAGTCTCAAACTTTGAAACTGGACCCCAGATGCCAGACCCCTGCTGGCCAATAAGATACAGAACCTCTACAGCTTGGACACCAGCCCTCAAGCCCTTTAAAAGACTCTCCACTGTCCTCTGTCATACTAAATGAACTCTCCCAGCCACTCCTAGCTCTCATGACTTAGTGCCTGGAGGGAGGGAGGGGGATAAACCATTAGGCCCTTGACCCCAAGTGATTTATTTTTTCTCCTCCAGGAGTTCTTTGTTTTCTTCTTCTCTGTGCCTAATGGTTGTTCTGTCTGCTCTGATGTACTCACTGTACTGATTAACGATTGTGAAAGTGCTCTGTGGTAATTTGTTGCGTAGGACGCCATACCGCATGAAAAAACTGAATTGAATATCCACTGTGTCAGCTGGACTCTCATAACTGTCTCTTCTTTATCAGTGCTTGTTTCTTGAGTCAGTAAGCCTTCCTTTCTTGTATTATAGCCCTAATAGGGAATTTTACAACTGTCATAAATAACAGCTTAAAATGAATATCAATAGTTGTGTAAGTGTGTGTTTGTTAACCTTGTATTAAGCTTGTCTGCACTACTGCAGAGTATGACTTTGTGATTTCCAATCACTATGGATAGGTAAAAGATTTCAGGAATAATAGTAATAAGTGAAATAATTCAAGTAGCGTTACAAAATAAGGAAGGAATGTATTAAAGATAAAAGGTAAAATTGTCCATGGTGTGAGTGTGTGTGTGTCTGCATGTCTCGTGCAATAGACTGATGTCCCATTCAGGGTATGTCCTGCTTTGTACCACCTGTATCCCATGATAGACTCAGGCTGCCCCACAACCCTGAACTGGATAAAGTGTCTAGAAAACGGATTGATGGTAAAGTAATCCTCTAATACTAATTTAATATAAATTAATATTGTATTCCTCTCCCCCTGTATGAAATACTGAAATATTGAGCAAATGGAATAAGATGGAGCTATGAAACAGTGAGAATATAAAAGACAAACAAATATTTATCTTGCAAACTTACAAACTAATACAAATGACTATTTGCAAATTATTTGCAATTACAGTGAGACACTAAGCCCAGGGTTTCTACAATCCAAAATTACTCTCACTCTTTCCTTCAAATAGGGACCAACCTCAGTGCAAACTAAAAGAGACATGTTGACTTAAGGATGTAATGCTGGTTTCTTATCAAGAACAGACCCTTCATGGGACAATCTGCTCTCTCCAGCTGATGCACAATTGCCAGAGATCTAAGCTCAGCCTGGCAGGTTCTAAAAGGAAATAAATCTTCCTGTCAAAAGTAAAAAAAAAAGCATACATCCCTTTGGCCCTAAATTTCCACACTGTCACTTCAGTAGTCAGACATAACTTAAGTGTTCCAGTAGTTAGCAGAAGGCCGAAATGCAGATTCTTTGGATCCGCAGGCAGGTGGAAAGCAGGGTGCTGCTGTTTTTCACTCCGGGCTAAGACAGAGGATCTGAGAAAGGGAGCAAAACAGGCTCTGATCTTAAAAATCTGATCTTTCTACATCAGTCACCTCAGCGACTCCAAGCCCAGATCTGTGATAGCAACTAATTTCCTGTTGTTGGATAGCTGGATTGGTGTTTGATGTGTTATTTCCAACAATTTCAACAATATCTATGTTGTCTCTCATCAACTTAGAATTGTATGTTGTATGTTGAATGTTTAAAAATATATGCCCTAAATTCTGCCTAAGGAGCTTTCAAGAGATGAACAATAGATAAAGGAACAGGTTGGAATGGCACTGTATCAGACAACTGCCACAGTGAGTCAGTGGTATTGCTTCTAATTAAGTCCAATTGGTTAGTTTACACTTGACAAACAAAGAGGGCAGTCTTAAAACTCACTTATTAGTGCAGGGTTCACGCCAATTTGGATTTTTAAGATATGAAAACAAATTTAAAAATGGCTTCAAACATAAAATTGAAAGGGCTGCTCTTTCACTGGTTAGCGTTGCTGCCTTGCAGCACAGGAGCCCTGGGACCCTGGTTTCAGTTCCTGAAGTGCTAGCTGTGTGGAGTTTGTGTGTTCTCTCCATGTTTGTGTGGATTTTATGGCTGGAGCTCCGGTTTTCTTCCACAGTCCAAAGACATAGGTTAATTGGCTTCCAGGAAAATTAGTTCTGGGGTGAGAGTGTGCGTGTTTGTGTCTATGTGTGCCATGCGATGGACAGGTGTCCTGTCTGGGGTTTATCCTGCCTTGCTTGCCAGGTGAGGCTCCAGTACCCTGTACTGGATAAAGGGGTCAGAAACAGGATGGATGGATATAAACTTGAAATAACCTGAAATTAAGAGCATAGCTGGAACAAAGATCAGAAGATGCAGGACTGAGCACCACAGTACTTGCCTATTTCTAAAACCAAGGACTGAGTTCAGAAAAAAAAACAAGCCTACAAAAACAAGCAGATCAATTACAGGCAGCAATTAGAACTGCTGATTAAGAGTCCAATTGGAACAAAACCCAGCAGACACAGGGGTCCCCGAGGAGCAGGATTAAGAACCAATGCTCTTAGCCACCCCCCAATCTGACCTGGAGTCTGCCCTGCAAAGCTCTCCAGATACAGTGGAGCCAGTGCACAGATGGCCTGAACGGTACATCTGTGCGCCTCCCCATTCTGGCTAAATGCTACCAAATGTAAAATGGCTCTTTCACAATCCATATTGGCATTCTAGTACACCTCCCTCCATGCAACAGTACACATAATATGTGTAAACAAGACAGCGAATGTGTTTAGATTTATTTGTGACATTATTAGTGATGCATTTAAATTTAAAATGTAGTTCTACAACAACTATTATTTATAAAGTGCCTTTCCAAACCCCAGGACACTGTATATCTTGAATAAAGAAAAAGACAAGAAAAGTACAATAAGAGTTACTGGAAAAAAAGCACGCATACAGGTTTTTACAAATTGACTGTGGGCAATCAGACGTAGACCTTGGTAAAAAGTTCTGAGTTTAGATTTGAAGGGAGTTACAGAAGTTGTCTCTTGTCAAGTTCAAGGAAGGTCATTCCACAACACTGGAGCAGCGACTGGGAAGGCACAGTTACCAAAATCCGTGATTTAGTCTTGAGGATAGTGAGTTGAGGCCCAGCCTCAACTGAAAAGAGGCTGAAAAATGCAAAACTGGACTTCTGTGGCAAGCCCACAGTAATGAGGACAGGTGTTTTAGCTGATCTTCCCTTGGAGGTCTTTAGGGCCTATGCATTTTGAAGGTTCATATCTGGCACATTAATAGAATAATTATATAACCGGTGAAGGCATGAGAAACACATTCTCACTTAGGCTTAAATTAAACTAGTTTGGTATATGGAGGGACTCACAGTGTTTGTTGGTGTTGGGTTAATTCAGAACATCTTGAGTCTTTAACCCAAACCTGCTTTTAAAATATCGTTGTGGTCCATTATGATTTCCATGCTCTCGAGCCTCAAGTCTCACTTGCTAAGAGGTATGCCTGTTATAATTTTTTGCTATCTTTTCTTGTGGCATGAACAAAGCAAAGTTCATTGTATACTTTAAAATTAAAATGCACATGGTATTGAAATCTGGATTGCAATCATGTATGGCTGTAAACTAAACTGGTATTATTACAGGACTTTGACTAAACTCTGTGCTGAATTAATGTTGACTTGTTGTGTACTCAAACACAAATAATTGTTGTAGATTGGTTGTTTTAACAAGTATAAAGCCTTGACGTATGAATTCGATAATACAGATTGTGAACTGTTTTCAGTTATTAATGTCATTTATGAGTCATATTTATGTTGAAACATTTTCCACCTTTGTCCTTTTTGGCTTCAGCCCACCGCATGACAAACTCCAGTGCTTCTTAATCCAGTCAAACGTTTCTTTTATTCTTCATAACTGCTGAATGATAGCTGCTACAAAAACATCTATAGAATGGATGCTTGAAACAGCGAGAGAGGTGAAACTATAAAGTCTTTTGTTGCCACAAACAAATTACCATCTACAGTAGCTCTATAAAATCTAAAGTTAAGCAAAACATTTTTTGATAATTTGGCTAACTATAAAAACCAGAAGGCAGCTTTTTTTTACTGTACATACTGTATAACCGAAAGAGGCGACTGTCTCTATGCTCTGAAACATTAGAGCCTTTTTAAAAAGGTTCTCAATAATGTTGCAAAGGTTTCGACTGAGGTTTGTTTCTGTGAAGATGATCACATACCAAACTGTATGATGTCCCAGAGGAGCACTACAGAAGTTAGGTGGCTGTAAAACACAATAAAACCTGATAGATGTCATATTTCATATCAAAGACAAGCTTGCCATAGTGACTACTAGAGGAAAAGATTACAGCAACCTTATTTTGTGTAGAAGCAACCATCACTGCTAGGTATCTGGTGTGTTCAATAGTGTCCTCAGGCTATGGGTTGATATAATTTGGCTTGTCATGCTGTTTTTCCACTGTTTCTGTCCAAATTTGCCCTCAGGGTCCCTCACTAAAGACATTCTACATAATGGATCCTACACTCTGTTGGTTTTAACAGATGGGCTCTTCCTGACAGGGTTTCTCCCATCCACAGTATGAATAAATCCAAATGTTAAAAAACAATTACATCTGCATATCCGATTTTATTGATTTTAGAAAATGTGTTTAATTTTAATCTGAAACGTCTTTTGCAATCTACAAGTAAAATGAACAAAATGAATAGTGAGCACCTGTTAGAAAATCATTTAAAGTGCTAAATATTATGCCATTTTTTAAACAGTAACAGATAAAACAGTATCTTTTAATAACCAATTTTCTTTATTGAGAATAATGACTTGATTGCCTGGCTTTGGGGCATGTGAAAAATCATTTTTGTTTTCCATTCTGCACATCCTAAAAGTGTATTTCATCGGCTTTAATGTCAAAAATTTGTTTTTCATGTTTAATTTTATAATAGTAGAACGTACTGACAACAACATGATTACTCTGATGCGTCTCCTGCTAAAAAATAAACAATTGTGTCAGGGAAGAAGAGCTTGTAATGATTCATCCATTATCCAAATCTGACTTACTCCTTTGAAGGTCACGACGACCCAGAGCCTAATTGAGAAGCACAGACTGCAGGTTGGTACAATATCTCAGATGGGACACCAGTCCATTGCAGGAGACACACAGCACTGTTTAGAATATTTGGTTAGTTTAGTCTGCATGTCTTTGGAACATGGGAGGAAAATGGATCACCGAGAGGGAGAAAAAAAAGGACCCAAGTGCTCTAAGGCAGCAGTGCAATCCACCACTCCACCTTATGCCTGCATGCCACCTTGTTCTGCTATTTTTACATTATTTACTTAAGGTTTGTACCTTGTAATGCCTTCTTGTGAAACACCTTGTCAGCCTCCTTAAACAAAGGTACAGCTTCATAGTACTGGCAACAGTTACAGTTCAAAGCATGTAAGTCTTCTAATGCCCTGAAACTCAAAACTCCCAAAAGGTTTAGCTTTCATGCAGCCCACACTGAAATTCGACTGCAGGGCAAAGAGGCATCAGAGCCACACTTGTCAAGACAGAATACAGAAGTCCAGCTCCCTTCCCCATGAAGACCATACAGAGATCAAACCTTGAATCTCTGAGGGAAACAAATCATATATTACTGCAACCTTCCCACCCAAATAAAGTATTAATACATGGGGTTTTTTCTGTGCTGTGGAGACTGATATGTTACTGTGAAGAGTATTCCAAACACTATATATTGCCATATGTTACTGTGCATTTCATTCCATACCATTTTGTTTGGAAACTATTGTAATTCTATATATTATAGTTTTATTGAGGTAGTTGGAGAGTGTGCATGGAACAGAAATGATAAACTAGAAAGTGGAAAATCACATGAAACAACTGACTGCAAGCAATATTGGCTTGAATTTTGGTTTTACTTGTGTTTCACATCTTGCTGGACTGGCTGAAATCCACAAATAAGAGCCTGGAGGTAAAACTGTAACTCCTCAAGCACTGGTCTACTGAAAATGTCTTGGTGCTTCTGCAATACACTGCTGGGCCCTCTAGAAAGATGTCCTCAATGCACAGTACGTTGTTTGTGCTTTATAATAGTTCTCTTTCAATGTCAGCATTTAGATGACACCTTTAAGAGGAAATTATTTCATCATGTGCACATTGGTAATAATAATAATAATAATAATAATAATAATAATAATAATAATAATAATAATAATAATAATAATAATAATAATAATAGATACGAGTTTGGAATACAGCAGGAAAACAAAGGACCAGTTCAATAAAAGGCCTTCTAAAAATAACATTTTGAGTCTAGATTTGAAAGAGCTCAGGGAAGACTCCCTGATATCCTTAGGGATAGAATTCCAGAGCTTTGGGGTGTAGCAGGAGAAAGCCCTATATGTGCTTTCAGAAACTAAGGTCAAATATCTCCCCCAAGTTCTTCAATTGAGATTAAAACTCAAGTACAGTTCCACCACAGATAGGGTTACTGCATTGGCTTTACCTAGTTGGTAAAGCGTGACTTCAGTCTTGTCACAGTTTTTTAATTAGAGAAATTTTTGTCATCTGTGTTTTTATGTCAGAGATGCAATTAAAACAGCCATATCACTGTGACGTTTGGTCTGGACATGGATTTGAGTATTATCAGCGTTAATAAAACAATAACATTTTATTGGTTACTAAAACAATTAAGTAGCAGAGACATCTTGCGATGAATGAAAATTATGTTTTTGTGAAGCTACTAATATCATCTTCTATCCCACAATGAAGGGGCGAACAGCAGTTTAGATATGTCCTATACCTGTCACGCCCTCTACTGCCAGAGTGCGCTCCTTCTCTGTCCTGTCTCTAGTTTCTGGTCTGCTGTCCTTCCTGTCCCTCTCTTCCTTGGGCTATATATTTCCGGGTCTTGCACTCTGTCCTCGCTCAGCATTGATGTTCGGATGTCCTGAGACCCGCCTAGCACCAGGGCACCCCACGTCCGCTCCCTGAGGGCATAGGTTTCTATACGGCATTCCTGAACTCTTTGCACTAATGAGCCCGGGCCTTTTTCCCATCTCGCCGCTACGCATATGGGTCTTTTTCTGCTCTCCTGCTCCCCACGGTTAGTCCCTTTGGACGTCCGTGACAATACCTTACAGAGGTTTTTAGTGTGATGGTTGAATAAACTGTTGTTCACCCATGGAAATTTGTTTAGATCATACTGCTTTATTTGTTTAGCAAAAAATACCAAATTACCTCCTTGGGCGTGTAACTAATGAATATCTAGGAAGATCCAGAAGGGAGCATTGAGCACATGATTTGAGATTCCCTTATGTCCCTGTTGGAACTGCCTGTGTCCACTGGCAACACGCCTGACTACAACAATGACCTTTTCCCTTAAAAGAAAATCAATAAAATCTTCTTAAATATGAATAGTATAAGTAATACTTATTCAGCCCTGTTTTATGTAATGATTGAAGGCATATTCTGTACAAAAGTGAAGCAGTGGTTCCTAACTTTCAGAATGTAAAATGATTTTACACCAGTTTAGCTAAAGCATTAGAAACGATAGTTCAGTTATTTTGTGTGGGGCTCAGTATATAAATACATACTGCCCTTGGTCTGGTGTTCCAGGAAATGTCTTCTTTTGTCAAGATTAAAGATTGCATGAGACCCTGAAGCAAATCAAAAAGAGCATGCAAAATGGACAATGGTAAATAGGATTTTTGAATTAAAAACATCTGAAGTAAGAACTATAGTTACACAAAACTAATAAGAAATGGGCACTGCATAAACTTGCAGGATTTAACAAATACATTTTATTCCATTGCTAAAAGTTTTAGATGAGGAAATATACACTGTAATTTAACAAATGTGCCCGTTTTAGGTAATCTAGTTCTAGTTTTCCATCTAAGTCGGATACAATATTATTTTTTATCTTTATCTTAAAAGCAATTTTAGACAATTTAACTTTTTCTTATTTCTCAAATGATTATAAGAGATTATTTGTTAAGGCCAGTTGTGGTGATGGCTCACATTCTTTAAATGTCTATCTCGTTAAAATTAAATTTAAGTGAGTGAATTACTACACAGTTCTCTGAAATAAATGGCTGGGATGAAATTTATGGTTTACTTCCTGTAAAACGTTCTGTAAATGTGAATGTCAAATATTGAACTAACACCGTGAACTAGAGACAGACTGAGAAAATATAGAATGTGTATCAAATCAGAAGCAGTCTGTACTTTTGGCATGTAAATGTATATAAGGTAAGACTTTAAAAACACTATTCTCATGAAATCCATTTAAAAGTGTGTCCAGATTATATAGGTATCAGTTGTTGCCATACTTTGTAGTTAATGTAAGCCGAAATCATAAGTCACTGCTTTGTCATTTTTAATATTTAAATATTTTTAGTGTAAAAACTCCTATCTGAAGTCCTATTTAAAGCAATGGTCTTTGTTTCAATGATTATCAAAAATGACACTGACACTGACTACACATTTATAAGCTATAACATATATCACAAATTCACAAGTGCCTCTGTGGCAGCGAACTGGCTTACCTAAGAAAGAAAACACAGGTCCTTCTAAAAAACATCCAGTCATAAATAACATGGTCTAGATTATTCATGAGTTTTTCTAAGAAGCAGAAATCCATAATTGCTCCCCTTCCACTTTGAGAGGGGCTGCGATGTGTGGAAGTCATACAAGAGCTAAGGACCGGGAACTAGAACAGCATGCGAGATCTGACAAAGGCATGCGTTTAATCTCCTGCTCCTGAGAATAACTTCTTAAAACTCTATCCGCAACAGCTTGACATTATACTTAATTACTTCCTTTACCCAGAAATCCAACTGTTCCTGGATAAGAGTATTTATTTCTGCACCCCAGGGACAGAAATAAATACTGTGTTTGGGCTACTTGCAGTCTTCCTTCAATGACCAGTCAGATAAATAACATTCTATCTCTCTCTCTGTCAATGCTCAGTTTCAAGTCTCATCAATGCTTCAGTTTGTTTGGCTGACGAAAACAAATGGATTAATGCCTATTTCCAGAAGTGTGTTGTTTTTAGTGCTCAGAATGGGTTTTCGACATTCAAGGTGATGTTTTTGGGGGGGCACATTATTTAATTTTGCAAAAGGCAACGTTTTATGCGGTCTTACAGATAGCCGTAAAGTGGTGAGCTCTTTGATGTTAAAGGACTGTTTTTATATGGAGATACCTGGGGTTCTTATAATTGTGTTTGCACTCTTTTTGCTCACAGATCACATCAATTATTCATTGGAAAACAAATAATATTCCTCCAACCATTTTATCTACTGCTGGGAGAAGAGGTCAGTGCAACCCATGTCAGGAACAAGATCACTACATTTTCTTTATTGAGATTTAATAAGTAAATGGTCAAAGTAGCCAATAAAGTTAGAGGCAAATGTCTATTCCCCAGCCACAAGCTCACTAAAAAAATCAATTGGAGTACTGCACACAAAACCCAGAGCTTATATTAAAACCCACAACTGGGAATTCCTCAATTCCCCATCAGTTTAAATTATATTACTCTTTTTTTATTTTCTAGATGCCAAAGTAAAAAATGCTTCTTTTTGATCTCTTTATATATAAATGTTTTTTTAAAGGAAATTTCCATTTAAATGAGATTACATTAAAAAATGTGTTTTCTGAGATAGACAAGCTCACCCATATCTACTCGTATGCATAGCCTTTAACTGGACTTCTGATGGACTCCAGCCTTTCAACTGGAATCTTAACCTAAGATTTGTTTATGTATTATTAATACATTTGGATTAAAGTTATGGGGTTCTTCTGGATTAATTAAATTCTCAAGACATAAAATGTGATTGTAAAGCACTGGAAATTAAAATTACAGTTTCATACAGACCAATGTTTTCTGTTGTTCATGGGGTGTTTCCATTGCAATTGTTCATTTGTCCAATTATCCAAATTGAAATGAAATGAGCAAGTAATCCAGTACAGGGTGTAGTCCTGCCCATTAGGCTCTGGCTATTGATGACCCTCTATGAATACAACACCTACTGAAAACAGAGGGATGAGCACACGAAGGGATTCAACACCCCTGTACAAATGAGCTTCTGTTAACTGTTATGTTGTTCTGTTCTCAAATTCTTTTGATTCTAACTGCTCACTTGCTTCATTAAATCCAGAGGCTGGGCTTGATTTCACTGACCAGCTACGTCATTTTTCAACAGCTTACAAAGTGCCACTGGCAGCAAGAGCTGGCTCAGGTAAGAAGCCCCTTGTAAGGGATTAATGATCCCCTTTTTTTGGTAATATTCCACCATGAAAGAAAAATTATGCTCAAGGGCTAAAGTACGTGCTGAGTGACCATCATCAGTAATGAAAAAGCATTTTTAAGTTTCAAAGGACCTCAATGCCTAGTAAAGACACTTTTATATTTTACACATTTATTTTTAATTTCAGATTATTTGCTGAAAAGTACTTTATCATTAGTTACTAGGACTGGTCTTACAAACAGGAGGATAAAACCTCTCTGATCAGTGAAATTTCTTTTGGATTCATGCAAAAATTCAGCTGTGAATAACACAAATATTGCAAAGACTTTATTGTGTTTCCTTGAAAATGTAATATGCATAAAATGACAAAAACGATACAAGTTTCAGAGTAAGGGTGTTTAAAAGCAATAACTCAATTTGCTGCTTCCATTAATATTTGGATTTGATTATAACAAAAAGCTTTAAACAAATGTATTCCAGAATTATAAAAAAAAAACTGTTGAAATGTTTTTATGAAAATTGTTTCAACAGTAATGGGTTTGCCAATGTGCTTTCAGAAACTGTAAAACTTACACAGCTCAACTGTTACCATATGAAATTCTCAAATCCTAAAACCATTCTTGTGAACAATAAACATTAAATAAAAACTGTCTGGAGTCAAAAAGAGTTCAATCATTTTTTCAGCAGTTTTTCTTTTGATATAATATAGACACATAGAAACTACAGTATATAAGGTAGTATTGTATAGGTATGTTATCTTTCTGGAGAATTATTAGGAAATATATTGTATTTCCTAATAAAATGTAGTATAATGTAGACTAGTGTAATAAATGAGTATTGGAGAATCTGATTCTTTCTGTCATTCTGAATGGACTGAGTTGCTTTAGCTATGCATATTAAAATGTTTATTAAAAAAACTAATAAGAGTATTTCATACAATGTATGTCTTCCAAGTTTATGATTTTGGTTGGTTTATAAATTCTAGGTGACCAGTTTCTTTTTTTTGGTTCTTTTAGTGATACTGCATGAAATGACATCTCTTACAAAAGGGGATATGTCACTTATAATGCACAGAATTTCCCAACTGTAGTAACATGCTACATTGATGCTGTTGGTAATATAAGATGTCATACATGAATATTTGGAGAATTGTTAAAAAATAGATGTTTGTCAAGAATGACTCATCCTGAGCACAACTGAAAAGCTGTGAAAAACATTTGGGGAATTTCCAGAAATCACCTCTATGCAGTCTGATGCCCATATGGAAAATAAGTCCATACAGCACCAGTACTGTTTTTATTAAATTAAGTGCCGGAATGGAAACCTTAAGTATTTGGGCCCATGTCCATATAGGAAAAACCTCTGGTTACACAGAGTAGTGCAAAGTGTGATTACTCTCTGAGGTTAACTTGTATCGACTTCTTTCACAATTCAATCATTCCTGTCCTATATGTCTCAGTCCTTTGATGTTAGTTTTGGTTTGAACTTTTATTTTAAAAATGTTACTGCAGTTCCACACTTACTGGCATTTCTATCTTTATTTCCATTCAAAAAATACAGGTAATGATGAGTTCATACACTATGTTGAACACTCTATGAGTGGAATAGCTGGATATGGATTAACTGTGGGCTAATTACGAAATAGTATGGAATAAAATAGTTCTGAGAAGTGTGTTGTTAAAGCAGGTAAGAATTTGTTTGAAATTATTTAATTTAATGTGACATTTTTATATTTTTAGTTAAAGTGTAGGGTGCTATTTAGATATTAAAGTAATTTTTTTCTTGTATCCCACAAGAATGTTCTTTTTATTAGATTTGGGAGATTGTACTGATTTGCTGTTCTTGTCATTTTTAGACTCGAGGATCATTGATCATCCTTAACAGGTAAGATGTAGCAATATGAATGTGATTTACAGTGGTAGCAAAATACAATTTAAAATGTAAAAAATTGACCTCTGTTGAATTCTTCTTATTTTGATGCATATTCTCCCAGTGAACCGTCAGTTTGTGGCACATGAAACTCTAAATTCATGTTAAAGATCTACAGGCAGTGGACAAAAAACTGGAAACACCTGGATAAATGAAGGACACTTAGTATTTTGAAAGCAGGGGCTCCCACACAGGTGCTCTTACACGCTTGCGTGGCTATACACTCCCTGGCTATTCTCCAGCAGAGCGTGTTGCAGTTCAATAACCAGCGGCTACACCTTCGCTCTGCATTGATCGCAGACAATGATGCAGAGCACCAGGCTTTAGTGAGAACTGTCACTGTAGCAGGTACTCCAAGGGTATTTAAACCAATTCAGTCTGTCCTTTGGGATCTGACATTGACATTTTCATTTTTCTTCTGACCCACAGTTCCAGCTTCCCAGCAGAGCCCTTCCTGTTCCTGATTTCCAGTTTCCTTGGGCTCCATCTGGGAGCTTTTGCCCACGGCTGTGCTTTCTGAAGGATTCCAGTGGCTGAGAGGGGACTGTGCGCTGCCAGCCTCTACTGCACCAGAGGTGCACTGAGCCTGCTACTTCCCACCGGTCTGAGGTGTCCGTGCTCTTGGGTCTGTAACACCTATAGAGTTGCCCTGTTTCCTGTGGCGGTTGCAGTGATCACAACAGGTGTGGCTCATGCATTAAGAAAATAGCATCCCAGCATTCTCAGGGTAATGTATAAAAATGCTGGACAGGCCTGATTGTCAATAGTAATGGTGAGCAAGGCTGCAGGAGGACCTTAGTGAGTTTGAGTGGTGATTACCAGGATGTATTTGTCAGGAGCTTCAGTGACTAAGACAGCTCAACTTGCTGATGTTTCATGAAAAGTGGTGTGTAAGGTGATGTCAGCATGGAACGCCAGGAGAAAGGCTGCAGAGGGTTGAAGTACAGACACCTGGATTGGTATTAATTTGACGTGTCAGGCAAAAACAGGTGAACAACTGCAAGCTGATTGACATCAAGTTAAGCTTGTGACATGAGTGACCAGTTTCATTGGTCTGCTAAGAACTCGTCGAGTTCTACTGCGGATACTGCTCATCGCATTCAACACACGTGTCCATGGACATTTTTGCAAGTGGTGCAAAGAGCACAAGCTATGGACCAACAAGAGGTGCTGAAATGTAATATAGTCAGGTGAATTATTTATCTTTCTTGTCAAGTGCAAGTTTGGTGCATACCTATAGATTTTTACGGCACCAGAAGGGGCCCTATTTTTAACATTGAAGGGTTCTGGTGGTTCTGAAATTGGTGTGCATGTTGAAATGGCCTTATGCCCTGTTAAGTGACTTCACATTATTTTTTTCATTTTTTCCACACCACCTGTACATTAATTGGAGTTTTTAATGAATTGTTGTCCATTCTTTTTCAGGAAGTATGGTATTCAGGCAGTTTCCTTAAACTGTTGCAGTTACTGATACATTTTGAGGTATTTAATTCATGATGGTTTTATTCATTTAGTATACAGTATCTGACAAATCATCAGAATACATTCCACATCAGCCAGCACCCCTTCTTACCTATTCCTCACATTTTGCATAAACAATTTTCTGCTAGCGTAGTTGTTTGAAATAATAATGTGTCTTTCATAAGCTTAAAGAAGAACTTTTGAAAGGCACAGTTCCAGGAAAGCATAGGCATTGCCTACATTTTCGGGAATTCAGCTTATCAAGTCTGCATGTACTGAGTGTTCTTTGCTGGTTAAATTATGGAATGGAACATATGGATATATACTGCATATTTATTTATATTTAAATGAACGTCAACAGTGAATATGAGAAGATCCAGATTTCCTTTTCAAAACTGTACTGCTAATTTTTCAACAAAGGAAAGCGATGGAAAAAAGGGAAAAAATCTATTGGGTTCTTGAAGTGAAGGGTTAACAAAAGCTAAGATTCTCTAGAGGGTCCTTAGAGCAAACACAGATGCACGACGTGTTTAATTAAAGTGTATCTGTGAAAAAGACCTGATGGCTTAGTAAAGCTAATGTTGGCTAAGTGACAGAGCCTGTTGGTAGTCGACTCTGAACACCCTGATTAAACTCAAATCATGTAGGTGTTGGCAGCAATCTCTCTTCAGTGGGTGGTGTATTAGACATGCGACTATAAAACTTGCAAATAGTGAACCTAATTGAAAACAGAATGGAGGAGATGGGGGAAAATTATCATTTATCTTTCACAGCCAAAGTAAATATGAGATCCTCTCATTATGTCATTACCAAATTCCTGTTGTTAAAAGTAACTGTTATTTTTCCAAATTGATTCCCAATGTGGTTTTCTTTTTCTTTTAATCTCTTTCTTATGGCTACTTGAAATCCTGAGATGAGAATACCAGGAATTAACACAAGTGCAGTTGTTATCCTCAGTTCAGCAGTCCATGCCAGCTGTCAGTCAATAGGATATTACTAGGACCTGAAAGGTCTTTCTAGCCTCTTATTTGGCAAAGAACAGGATATCAATTTCTCTTAATGCACTCCAAAAAAGATGCATACTTCCCTCATAATTAAAATGAGAACAATATCAGTTGTCCTCAATATTCCATTTAAATTTAGAACAGAAGTATTATTAATTCATTTTCCTTAATTTATCTCAGTGGGGACAACGTGAATACAGTATGCTCTCTGACGTAACCAGCAGTCAGGATCAAGTTGAAATTCTTGTGTTATGATGGCATAAAATAAGGCAGCTCAGCTTGCAGTCTCTACGTTTTGCTTCATTGCAAAGCTTTGATTCAACCAACTCCCCATTTGCTCATTCCACCAATCCATTTTCAGACTACTGAATACAGCAGGAGCCTTTCCTTGCAAGGAGTGGGACCAAGGCAGGATACACCCTGGACATGACACCAGCCCCATACAGAGCACACACAGACACTCACACCAGAACCATTTTGACCAGAAGCCAAATAACCTACAGTACCAGTATGTCTTTGGACAGCGGGAGGGAAACTTGAGCACCTGGCAGAAACCCACAGAAACTCAGGGAGAACATGCAAACTCCCCAAAGAATGTACTCCAGGAACTGAACCCAGGGCCCCACTGCTAAATGGCATCAACCACTAACTACCACCACTGAAATGCTGTATCGTTCCTCCTTATTATAATTACACAATTAAGGAATTGGTTGTAGCAAGCTTATAAAGCCTGCAAACTGAGCATTCTGACTAAAATAGATTGATGTTAACAGGTGTAGAGGTTCCCGATTTTACTCTACCCTTCCCCCTTTCTCTTTGAGAAAAGTGTCTCTTCAGCATACTAACAACAGCTTTAGTGGTCTACAGCATCCAACACAGAGAGGAATGTTGTGCAGGATAACAGAGCTTTTCATTTTGCTCAGCCATTGAATCAATCACACCCGTACACCAAATGACATTGTCTCACTACCTCACCACAGACACATTAAAAACCACCAAAAGTGAGACAGATTCTCAGTTGTGCAATTGTGGTGAATTTTTACAAAGCTTTTGCTTGTTCATGTTACACATGCATGTACTGTAACAGAATCATGTGGACACTATTACAAGTAAACTGTTTGCTGTCTTTGTGCAGCCACAATGTTGACTTACCTGACCAGGAGTGATGATCATTGACTTCAAAGGTTTGCAGGAGGCTGTTTAAAATTTATGGGCATGGTCCTCACTGAACTCAGGGTGATCACTGAACAATTGCTCCCCAGTCCATCAGTAACGATGTGCTTTTTACCTCATGCAATGCCTTTTCTTGTGCTCCAGACCTATGGTATGTGAAGTGTCCTTCAATTAGGCTCAGGGGTCTGCTGGCAGTAAAGAGGCAATGAAGTGAATTCCATCACAGAAGCAGTAATCCCTTTTCCTAGTGCACGAAAGTGAGTCCTGTCGTGGTATGCAGTAAATGTATGCTACATTAAAACAATAAAGTGTTGCATGGGAGTAGAGTTAAAATATACAAGCCTTCCTAAAGGTTTCTGTTATGTTAATCCATGTGTTTCTCAATCTCTACCAGAAGTCTCCTGTAAAAAAGGACAACACTTGCAGGGATTTTATTAAGTTAAAATGTTAATTATTGTTAAAAAAATAATAACCCTGTTACTGCTTATTTTATTTTACAAACACATACTTGTTCATTTCTTACAGTATAAGTTTCTGTCCTTTGATTTTCTTTATAAATACCCAATGTAAAACTTGTCTGTGCTAATATCTCAGAAATAAAAACAATATTTATTACAAAGGCTATTTGTTGCCATAGGAGCTTTCCATTATGCAGTAGATGTTTAATTTTTTTTCAGGTTTAAATTCAGAAAGCCTATAATTTTTATTAATGACAAGGACTGCTATAAATTCTGAACTTTATTTTGTGCACAACAGATCCAAAATGGTCCTCTGCCAGCTTTTTCTGGCTGAGTTCTTCCAGGGTATCTTGTTCAATGTAACCAATCCAGATTTTAGTGTTTGACAATCACATTTTATTTGGTGGTGTTCAGAAAGTATGTTCAGTGTGATCTATAAATTTACTGAAGCCAAATAGCATTTTCTGTTTTAAGAAAAGGAGATGTGAATATTTAAAAATTCAAAACTTGTCCTCTTTAATTCAAAGGTTAGTTTAATGTAACCTTTTTGGTGCTGAAATTACACTCACTGGCCAACTTGTTAGAGACTACCAGTCAAATGAATAGAAACGTTCAGTGGCAGACAATGTGGTTTTGTTTTGCATGAGGCAGATTTTCACTTCCTTTGGCCAAAATGATTCCCTAGAACTCACTTTTATGGTCATCCAAGCTGGTGGACTATGCATACATACTGCTGCCCTTATCACAACTTTAGGAGAAGACAATCCCAATAGGAGAATCAAATGGGCTTATGCTGGAAATATTTGAAAACTTTGTGGACTTCATACAGTATATACAGGCTGTAACATAAGAGAGACTTATCTGAATATTCCAGAAGTCATGGTGATTGGATACATTTGTCTTCTTTTTAAATGCACAGTTATCTGTGATTATGTAATTAACTTCTTAAATATATTTGATTGTACAAGGGTAAGAGCTAGGCTTTTGAGCCACAAAAGGAAACTTTGAACAATCTGTATCTAAAACATGGGATGTAATTTTATTATACTTCTCATTTCTGAAGTGTTCAAAGAACGAGCCAAAAGTCCAAAAGTCCAAAAGAAACCTTTGACTGTTCTGCTATCAGAAACTCTAAACCCTGATCTTGATGGCATCTGTCCATCAAGACTAGATGCAGACAACCTTCATTACATAATATATTTGGAACGTACAACTTTGGGTGGATTGAAGTTTTAGGCTTAGGTATCATGGGTATCAAGGCCTAACTTGTTCTGGTGAAAAGTACACCTGCTTTGCTAACAGAGCAGAATAGATGGAAAGATTTAGAGCAGATGTGTTGTTGATCATTTTTTCTTCCTGCATACAATTCACGTACTAACAAAATGCGTACTAATAGTTTTTTTAACTGCTGGTCTGTGAGAATTCTTTTGAAGCAGTCTCCACTCATTTTTATATTTACTCCCTATGCTTACCTGTTTCAGAGTTACTTTTCATGTGACATTAAATGCTTAAAAAACAAAAAACAAGGAGACTAGCGTAGATTACAAGTTCTCATGAGCACCAGAAATTAAAGATGACATACGTGCCTCCAAATTATTGTTTTGTTTGTGATTTTAGTGCTGTGCTCTATTTTCCAAAGGCAGTGGAACTTACCATAAAGCTGTATAATATAGAACTTACAGAGCAGCAGCCTCATTGCCCATAAATTTTAATCGTAAATCTTTGTTCGAGACCTTTTTCCACTCTGTCTATTGGAGGAAATATTTTCTTTTACAGCTGTTTCATATTTTCTTCCAATCTGCGCCAAGAACTGGACAGAAATGGAATTGAACACGGGCTTGAGTGAATCCATACCTTCCTGGAATATTCTGCTTTCAACCACCCTGGGATAAATTAGGCACATAGTTGTTATTGTTCCCTGGGGTTACTGATGTATGTTATTTACATAAAGACTAAAAATAACTAGAATCAATTCAAGCCAGGGCTGGAAAACTTTAGAGTTGTCAAGGAATGAAAGGCCTCATCTTTATGAATAATGTCAATAGTAACCAAACTATTTTACTATTGATTCATGAAAATAAATGCTACCAGAGAAATGTGCTTTTGAATAGATTTTCTTAGATAGCTACATCTAGAACTAAAGCCTCATTTGCATTTTAACTGTAGCTAGGAATGAAAGTTTCAAAGCTGCTGTACAAGTGACCCGGCAAGTTTTCTCTTTAATTCTGATAGAATGATTAATGTCCTACTGCCTATTTTACTATATTTTGTATTAATATAAGTGTAGTGGCATTAATTATACAAACACAAAAACGCATGACAGAATGTGCAGCAGGGTTATAGATGCAATATATTTTGGACTAGAATTCTGAGAAGCCTCTACCCACTATTACCCTGTCAGCTATAGTTTTATGTTTCCTCTGGCCTGTTCCACTGAGAAAACTACATTTCCCAGTAGGCAAAAGGAACACTGATTAGCTGTGCTCCTGTGTGAGGGACCCAGCTGTGGGTGATTATCTTGCCTCTAAAGGTATAAAAGGGCAAAGCAAGAGCAGTCTTTTTGTCTTTTTATAACCATTGGAGCTCTCTCAGCTGAAGGAAAATGAGGAAACAATTTTGAGAGCTGAATGTCAGCTTGGAACTCCAAAGTTGGTGTCAGGGTTAATTTTGCTGACCTTAATAGAAGCTGCAATTGTATCCAGTGCTGATAGTGTAAACAGCAATGGACTAATTAAGAAACAATTAGGAGGCCAGTTTTTCTGTGCTACACAGGGAGGACAGCTGAAAGATCCTGGCCAGTAGCAATGTGGTGCCCCAAACAGTCATGCTGGTTAGTTACCTTTATCTTGTAACTTTGTAGCTGTTAATATAAGGATCTATGGAAAGCAGTCATTTTATTGAAGTTCTTAATTGTGTTTATATTATGTTCTTGAATAGATGAAAGATGCATCTGACTGGTCTGTTCTGTGGTTAATTTTTCTCTAAGCATCAAAAGGTAAGAATCCAGTTTTGGCAGTGTTCATCACTAATTATTCTATTTATTATAGTCTATTGCTTTTCCTCTTTGCTTTTACATATTCCAAAAACCCAAGATAAGTTAATAGTTAACTAATAAACAGTTTAATGAAAACTTGTCAGATTTATTGATTTAAACTAGCTGGTTTTCCTTGTGAATTGCAGTCTTTTTCCATCAATGGATCTGCCTCTTCACTAGAGAAAGTATTAGAGTAGCAGCTGACATTCTCTCCTGGGTCACTCCTGCCTGGTCAAGTGTGTATTAAATAATTCACAAATCCTCCCTTTGCTTTCAGTTTTGCTGGCTGTCAGGAACAAGGTCTTGTGCTGTCATATCTTTATCTCACACCTGAAGGGCCTGCCCTACTGTCTAACCTCTTCTTAGTATTCAGGCATTAGTACTTAACCTGCCTGACAACCTCTTGTCTGTTTCATGTTACACTTGTTTCACCAGCCTAATGTTAACTGTATTGTTGTACAACAGAGGCTGTCATTTTGTGTTTCATAACACTTACAGTACTAAGTCCTTTCAGGGCTTATAAGGAAATGCTTTGAGTTTAATCATAGATGCTTTGTTTTCAATACCATCAGCAGTTAAGGAAAAAAAATGCCAAAAACTATTGTTCTGCAAGAATAAGTATTTCATTAACTGGTTATGTTTTCACCTATGTTCAATAAAGTGCCACTGGTGTACTTTCAAACTCTTCAAGAAATACCAGACCATTTATACTTGAGAATGGTACTTGAACAATCAAGAGGGTTACAAGAAATGAGTGATTTTTTTATTAATCTAGAGGCATTTAATAGGTGATTAATGGGCTAAATTGTTTCTAATCATCTTAATTTTACAATGCGTAGCCCTTAACAATTTTTCTCTTTTCCTCTATAGTACATTATTCTATCATTTGGGCCAATTACGGCTGAACAAATGGTTCTATACAGCCAGTTAGATGCAACATCTAATTATATTTGACCTGTTCAATGACCTGCAGTCATTAAGTATGTGAACTGCATAGTGTTCAGCAGTTCCACCTTAATAATTAATAGGAAATGTATTGCACTGAATGCTGCATCCATTTTATCTTGGATCTAATAACTTCTGCTAAACAAAATTTAGTTGCAGCTCGATGGCTGTACTTGAATAAGAGTTTTTTAGTTCAGCTGCACTGCAGCATCAGTGCAAAATTGTGTGACAGAAAAGTTTGGAGGAAGCTGATTTTTTTGTACCTTTAAAAATGACTTAAAATGGAGAGTCAGAAGCATGAAGCCAATCTCTAAAGGCCACGTGGCTTCCATCTGATTCTGAAAACTCAGCCAAGACAGATAGGGCACACAAACCAACAAGCTTTACCTCCTTTATAACCTACAGCTCCAACGTCCAGCACTGTGAGCTGTGTACTAAATAGGTTTGTCGTGTTTTGCAAAGAATAGAGGCACTGACACTTTTTGATAGGTTTTATACCATCCAGTACTAGTACATTTGTGATTGCTTTGGCCTTGACTTGCTAGTGCACAAATTTCTTTTGTTGGAAATCCTTGTGCACCTTTATGCCCCACTGTGCTAATTAGATAAAAGATATATTTCAGGTTCTACTGGGTGAGCTTAGCAGATTGCAGAACACACACTGAAGGTTGAGAACACTATCAGTAATGAGGATCTGTACAATTTCATTTTCCAGCACCTATTTTGTAGTCAAATGTATTATGGTAGCACAGAAAGCAGCTGGCAGAAAAAAAAAAATACTTTGTGCTGGTAATACACCATACCTGTTCTGTGCTCCAAAACTCGGGCAGTAGCCAGCAATTTAACAAAATTGACTCCCCCTAGGAATCAATTTTAATGCTTGCTTAAATGTTTGTAAAGAGTTCTGTATTATCAATAATAAAAAAAATGAATATTTAGCTACATTTTTGCCCAATTGTAACATGCTTAAAAATGCAAATTGTTTAACAAAGCAGAAGGCATTTGCAAGTATCCAGCTTCTATGCTGGAACTGCATGCTTGAATGTCACACCCAATAATGTTTGTCATTTTAATGTACAGCAATTCACTACCAGTAACTTTGAAAGTACATGAATGCTCAGCACTACGCATAGAGATTCTGAAAAATGTCTGTGGCTAGAAATTTAACTTTCATTGTGAAGATAATTCTGGAGACCAAATCTAAAAATTAAAGGCCAGAGTAGAGAGATTTTGTGAGGGGGGGGAGTCTGTAAAAGCAGAATACAGAAATGCAAATTAAATAATGAAATCTGCTATTAAATTGTCAAAAAAAAAAATAACAGTATCTTCAACATTTATGCAGCCAAGGTAAGCAGCTGTGTGTCTCTGTCTTTTGTTAATGTCAACATGCAGGTACTTCTGAGAATTGAGATCCTCAATGGCAGGTTAATCTCCTCTTGAGAGAGTTTGTACAACACATTTAACGGCATTTTGTTGTCAAGGGTGTATTTACATTGTATTTTGTGTTTTATGTATTGCTATCCTGTGGTTTAGACTCTCAGCACATATACCATTAATAAGGACTTGTAATTGAACCAGATTAGACTTCAGCATTTCTCAGTATTTACATAAAATACGTACCACCTCTGGGTAGCAACACTCCCTCTGGCGTTTTCTTTGGAAATCCCTTCACTACCCAATGTTTCAGCAGCTCATATACATTACCATCTCATAGGAAATTCCACATCATTTGTATAAGGGCTCTTTCTGCATCATTAACATTGTACTCAGTTGGTGATTCCAAGCAGTTCCAATCAGTTTTCTGAGATTTTTTTCACTTTCCAAAGTGGAACCATTATTTATACTGCAAATCGTTCACAAAGCCAACATCCTGGCAACAGTCCAAATGTATGTTTTCATTTAGATTTCATCCAAACAAAATCCCTAACCTCTGCCAAACCCATGAAAATGTCTCTTCAAAAATGGGGATCGAATGGCAGTGTGATGCCCTTTGAACTAAATCCCTCAGCTGGTTTTAAGCAGTATTTCTTCCAGAATGAATGCTTAATTAGATTAATAAGCTCCTCCACAGAACAGCGATTACATTTATAAGGTCAATCTCTTCTCCCTATTAGTTGTATTTACTAAATCACAGTGTTAACTTTCTATAAATTTGGTGCCTTTGGTGACATTTTTCACCCTGCATTTCTTGAGGAAAGATCTTGTGGAAATAATGTTGTGAAGAAGTTATGAAGAAGAAATTTAAAATAAATAACCTGTTACTGTATTTCCACTTTATCCACTTTATGTTGTTTGCTGCATGTGGGTATGTCAATCAGTCGAAAGAAAGATCTCCCTTTTTATTAATGGGAAAAGACCAGGAAAACTCCATAAATGTCCTTCAAACTTCTCCTTACCATTCTCTTCAATTGCCCTGTGATTTGGAAAACAAATAGTAATTATAATCAAGTTTTTTTTTTCTTGCATTTAAGATATTGCTTAGGATTTAGGTATCAATATTGATGGTACTGTTTTCTGTATGTTAAAACAGCTACAGAAGTTCAAAGTTAGTAAATAAGGAGATAAGTAGAGAAGTTTGAAGTTCATAGGTGAAAAGACCTGCTTGTTCTTTGAAAGCTGACTTAACCGTGATTTGTCTGTTTTGTATTAAAATGAAATATCTGTTAAACTTGAGGACAAGCCTTTGTTTTTTACATATGTAAAACTGACAATTATTGTTCACTTTGTGTGGCATCCTAGTAAGACTAGTGAGAGGTAGAATTCTACATCTGACCACCTTCTGCGGGTAGGTACTCTCATCTTTCCTGCTGTGCATTCCCCTTGCTCACTAATGTGAGTGGGCAGTTTACTTCATTTATAAAGATAATCTTCATGTGCATCTGTTGTCTGTTCTGCTGTTTAAGTTAAGGAATTTCTTGTTTTCACTCCCCTCCCCCCCCAAGACGGATGTATCCTAACATTCTAAGTCAGAACTATCAAGCCCTTCCTTCAAATGAGCTCATCTTTCTCTTTAGTTGCTCTGTGGGACAGAGACATTCTAAAACCTTGGCTGTTAATGCAGTAAGGCACTAATGTGATTATTCCCATTTAAAAAGATGCTTACAGAGACATAATTAAACATGTTGTCCAATATTCTGTAAGTTATTTTCAAATGTAACAGTAGCATTACATTTGTGGATATTTAGCCGCACATGCTTATTTAAAAAGCAAAATGAAATTATGATGAAAATTATGCAATGTTTCCTGTCTTAAGTACCTTAAGTACTCAGAAATCTTTAAAAAACACACATTTCAGTTTAAAGTTAATCACCTGTATATTAAACATTATACATTTTGCCCCTTGTCCCATTCATTATCAGTAATATGCCTATTCCTGATAAGGGTCGTGGAAAACCAGAAGAGCAGGATTCAAATACAAGCACATGGGTATGATTGAGAAGTAACAGTCAGACTAAGCAGCACATCTTTGGAAGGAAACCAAACTAGTGGCAACCCATGCACACCTAGTGAGAACTCCACACATGGTGCCCCAGGTCTGGAATCTCAACTACCAGCACCCAAAAGCTAGCAAGACAGCTGCTTTGTTAGATGTGAAATGAAATACTTATTGGATTTTATTATGCTAGTCAATTTTAAGGAACATATATTAAAAAGTTTTTGAAAAACATAAATGAAATTGTTTGCAAAAGTATAAGCAGGTACAGTATAAGACCATAAGAAAGGTTACAAATGAAAAAAAAAACCTTTTGACCCACCCTTCCTATTTAGTAAGTAGTAGTTAATTGATCCAAGGATCCCTTCCAGGCATTTCTTGAACAAAACCAGGATTTTGATTTTAACATGGCTGGGTAGTTCATTCCAAAGGGTTGTGGGAGAATGGAATCTACCACTTCATCTCTCGCATCTTTACTACTTTATGCTCTTACTCCTAAACCTTACGATATGCCTTTATCTAAAAGTTTGTTAGATATCCCTTATAAAGTTACATAAAATCAGAAATAATGATGTGAATGTTTCAAAAAGCCATCGCAGCCCCTTTTTGGAACAGGAGACTTCCTGAGGGAGGAGCATGTTCATAAAGACCCTTGGTATAGATCTGCTACTAATAACCTTGTTGGCGAGTTCTAAATTCTTTGGATGTGCTGCTAAATGCAATTCGTGTCTTATATATTCTAAGATGCTCTGGAAGGGAAAAAAAAACAGTTACAGCTTTTCATTTTGTTCTTTTCATTCCCCCTGTAATTGTTCATAACAATCAATTTTTAGTATTTTTTCTGTATAAATTGTCTTCTATGAATGCTGACAAATCTTTTGTGACATGCTAAATCCTCCAGACCTTGCGCAATGTAGGCGGTAAAAATGCCAAAGAATACTAATGCATAATCTGATTCAGTCTTGAAAGCTTTTTATTCATTCACCAGTATTGCATGATGAGAAAAACAATAAAAATAGATAATCTCTCCCTGATAAAGCCATTCACATTCCTTTTTAATATTTCAAAGACATGCAAATAAACAAAGACTAAGTAATGACTGGAATAATGCAATCAATCGATGCTGAACAATGAAATAAGATATTTATAAAGATTTCAGGGCTATGATTGTAATTTTAGAAAATCTTTTCTAACTAATGTATGGTTTAACAGTTTCCATGGGGATTGGTTCAGTTCTTTGTTCATTTCCCACTGAGAATAACTTGGGATTCTTGTGTAGCAACAGAAAAGACTATGCATTTTCCCCATGTGTACCACTTTATATTACACTTATAATACATACAGTATACTGTATATATTCTGTCCAGACAGGTATTAACCAAGTATGAAGCCATATAGGCTCTCTCACCTCACTGTAATAAAATATCACTAATATCACTTGATACACCGAATATCAAATTGGCCTATCCACTGCTTTTCTTTTTTTTTAATTAGCACTATGTCCCATATTATAAGTCTGTTTTAATAAATTCTTTTCAAGATTAGGATGACACGATTCATATTAATTAGTGCAGATCATTAAACTGGGCCCTGCTGAGTGGAGTGACCCACATGAATCTTTATTACAGCAAAAAACGTGGTTCTACCAATACATTTCTTCAGGAAGAAGACAGCTTGATATTCAGCATATTTTGATCATTTCAGACTCATCTGGATCCCAGATGAATGTAATGGCTTTGCAGGGTATCATAGCAATGCTCTTCTAAAATATTTCAAGGATATTTTCTATACCAGTATAATGTTTATTACTTTGAAAAATATTCCCTTTGATAACTGTTAGCCACAAATTTCCCAAATTGTTGGCTGGAATCATTTTTTTTAAAGATTTTTAGCTCACCTTCATCATATCCTGGTTGTCGAAGCAACTATTGCTATGGGAAGCACAGTTAACAGTAGACATCACATTCTCGGTACTTTGTGCTTATCGGAGAATCTTTACTATATTTATACCACACATTTTCCAACTGTTTCATTTAATACAGGGAGCCAGACCCTATCCTGGCAAGCATGCATATTGATTTTTGAGTTCATTTTTTCTGTTCTTGTGAACATGGTTTCTATGGAATCGTCTTTTGAATGGACGACAGTGATGCTCACATAGCCCGGTGACATGAGCATCCCATTCGCTTCACCTTGGCATCATGCTCTGATGTGCAGTTTGTTTCTATGGGCAAAGGCTCAGTGAAGCACCACATGGTTTCACATCAGTGCGTGACCATGTTTCTTCAAGATATTTTTTTCAGAGTGTTCCGTTTGGCTAATACTTAAGTTCTTCACCAATATCAATTAATGTCAGTGTGACATCTAATGACAGGTTTTCTCAAGCCATCTCCAGCACCACCTCTATAAACTGCTTTAAAGTCCTGAATTGCTGCTTACAACTGTCCTTGACAGACCTTACTGTACCCGCCCTTTTCTTCAAAATTTAAACCATCTTTAAACCAGTATTTCCTCAATTTCTAGTTTCTAGTTTCAGCTTCTGTTGATAGCATGGTTTACAACTTTTGTCATGGAAGTAAAATATTTTTCCTTTAGTACCTGTATTTTCATTGATTAGTGAACAAAGAACACCAATCTCCAAACTCGGTCTGCCTTGTGGAGACTTATAAGCCATTACATTTTTGTGTGTCTGCCGTCACTTTCTTAGGATGTGAGACAATTTATCTTTCCCCTTTCTGGTTTTTTATGCCACTTTCTGTGCTTTTGTTTGTTACTGCAGAAGCTCATTGTTTTATTTTTGTGCCCGTGGTGTCTGTGATCAGATAGAGTAGCTACAGTATGTGTCTACTATGTGTAAAAAACCTGAGCGTGGGCAAAGCTCAAGGGATATGCCAAACTACCGTGTCCTCCCACCCAGTGTTTCCCAAGACCAGCAAATCATTGTTCCAACATGACAGACCTGTTAACAGCATTTAACGGTAATGACTACCTATAGCAAAACACTAAATTGTCACATTATTTGAAGAAACATGTCAACAATATTTAACCTTTGCACAACATTACAAGGCTTACACCCATTCAACTTTTAAAGAAGATTTATTAACTGCAGCAAATTCACAGTTTATTTATAGTACATACAGTATACTTTGTTTTTTCTGATTCTCAAAAAGGCAGTGAATAGTTCAGGTGGGTAGCTGCATCAGCATGCATAGGCTGCAAAGGAACAAGTAAAAGGTTTATTCCATGCTGAAAAGAGAAGAGAGAAAACGCAACGTTTCGGCTGTGAAGCCTTCTTCCAGTCTTGAGACTCTTTTCGTTGATCAATAGAGTAATTGTGGCAAAATTTTGTTTAGTCCAATGCATTTTAGTGTTTTTCAAACTTTAGTCAGACCGGCAGCGTGCCCAAATAAAATATTTGCTGGCTAAAGAGACCAGTTGGAATTCCGTGGTACACATTGAATTTCTAGTGCCTACAGGGTTCATTATTGGTGCCAACATGAGTCGTTTTGCTGCCAGCTGGCTTATCTTTAATTGTGCATTGAGCGTTGTTATCGTAAAACACTGCAGGAGAGAATAAGCTCTTGAGTGAGATTACCCGTGGACTTGCAATAGCTGTGTCCTAAATGATGCTTTAACTTTTAAAAAAAGTAATACATACAGAGTCTTGGTTATGACATCTGTCCATGGGAAATTTATATTGTAGAAAACTGAACTGCAAAGACATATTTGGCATACCTGAAAATGTTACATAAATATAACCACTTTAAATTGAGTAAGTATTAATGACTTACTGGTAACATCCACTAATGCTGTATGAAGGTTACTTTCTCAGGTGAACAAATAGTATATCAATGGAAGAGTCATGGCATTAAGTGGAACCTTCTGATAACCTACCCCTTAGCTTCACCTCTATATAATTAAGACTCTTACTTTTCCTAGGTTCAGAAACTTAAAAAAACTAAATAAATCAGTTTAATATAATTATAGAATCAGTATTTATCAGGAAATTCCTGTTTTGCCTGTCGGAGAAAAAGTTCCCTACAGTAGGTTGGTTCATATTTTCCTATATATTAGACCTAAAATGTAATTACATTTTTATAATAATATGAAGATAATGGGTACTTTTACATCATTCAATCAGGGCATGACATGTTTCAACTAATCTAGGTTTTACTAATCATGAAGACCAAACATGCAATGTTTCTGACCATTGTATAGGGCAAGCCTACCCAACTCAGTCCTTGTTTACTTGTTACCTGATTATTTAGGCATCTGATTTAAATTACTTCCTTATTTTATGCTGAATAAACCAGGGGTTTGCTTTTTTCACATACACTGAGTAATTGATTCTCAATTACTAATTTCTTGTGGTTCAGACTTCATTGCATCTCAAAAAGCATTGAATTGGTAAAGACCCTTTTGGTTATTTAAGAAAAGACTGTTTTTGATTTAACAAAAGTATTATGGTAGGAAGTTGTAATTCTATAATTACATTGGGGGTTCACAAACCTTTTCTGGGCACTGTAACATGCAGATACTCTTAAACCACCTACCACAACATTGTACATTCATCAGTGTATTAATTCAAACCAAACAGCCTAGACTGGCCAAAAAGTGTCAAATCACAGTTTCCCTTTATGATGAGTTTGATCATTATAAAACATAAATTGCATAGCCCTCCTCCCAATTTATTTAATAAAACTTAACACCTTGTTTCCATTCTAGAAAATGAATAGTCATGTTTTCTATGCATTTGCAAACAGGGCCGGTAGCAGCTTTCCTTCCACTTGTGAATGCAAAAACACCAACAATATACAGATTTGAACAGGAATTGTAGGTTTTCAAACCAGAAGTAGCACAAGATAACCTAAATTAAATCACTGATTGTGTCAGCTGAAAATTTGGTGTGCCACACTTAAGAAATTCTGAATGTTAATGTCAGTTCTTTGGATTCTTTATTCTGGAAATGTGACTGTCATTCATTCAGCCCATGAATGTTCAATTCATAGGCTGAATGAGTAACAATCACATTTTTCTTCTAGCTAACATTCTCCAACATACCAAATCTATTCCATTATGCAAACTTCAAGGGTTCTAACTATTATGGTTCTTTTTTTAATTTCTTAACTGTAGTTTTCTTTTTTTTTCATTGAGACAGTGTTGCATTACAGTATGTGTAACACTGAAACACAAAGACATGCCATGTGGTACCGGGCTAGGCTGTTTCAATATACTGTACTTTGGATCACATGCATTTGGTCATTAGGCTAAATGTCAGGTGTAATATCAGTTTTGATTTGTTTATGTTAAATTATACCTTATTCTGAAATGTGTCACTTCCATAGGTTATTCTTTGTACAATATATTCCACTCTTATTATGATAAAATGTATCAGTTGGGCATTCTTCATGAAAGATAATGTCATATGTCACATTATTCCAATTTTAAAATCTCTCCATATTTTCCATTTCTTTTGACACATTGAATGCGATGTTAAAAAGAGGGGATTCAACAATCTTTCCTATTCTACTTATTATTGTTCTCAGTTCATGACAAACTTTATCCAAATTAGCTCCCTGCTGAGATGTGACAGGAATGGAGGGTTTTCCACGCATTATCTCAGGGCCATTTCTCGGAAGCTGTCAATGAGCGAAAAAAAATGCTCGTTGACAGACACAGAATTTCAACAACCGTGCACTGCATTGAATTCCACCACCTCTGGGGAAATCACTGGAAATCCTGTAGGTGTTAAAAAAGTCTAACTTTTTCTTCTGCCATTGTTTGCGCTATACTGTTATTTAACCTCACAGAACTTGAACAAGGAAAGGTGAGAGATGTTCTGTGCCTGAGATCCCACCCTCTTCTAAATACAGATGTAGACAGGCTTCCGGAGCATTTCATGAATAAGCTCATATTTATAAACTTAGAATATCTTGTCATTGATCTTTATTTTTAAGAATCTTTGTGTAACCGGATTTGTCCAATGAGATTCATCATTTATTGAAATGCAGCATTACGAAATAACATTGTCATCGCTAATTTAATAATAGTTGGCATGACTTTAATTCATAAAAAATATTGATATCAAGCGCAATGCAGTTATTTCACGGGGGGGGGGTCTCAATCTTAGTCCTGGATTGAGTGGATCGGTAGATGTGTTCAGAGGTTTTCAGTGTATCTGCGCTGTTAACAAGCTGAATCCGTTCATTATTGGCTTACTTTGACCAGTTTAACAACTTCTTCCAGATCTTCAGGTCCAATTAGTGTAAGTAACGTATTTGTACAGAATCCTTCCAAAACCAGGGTTGGATTAATCTGCTACTGTCCCAAGATTATTTTACATTTCATTAGAATTGGTCACCAGTCAGGAAGGCGTTTTATGGTGCAGTACTGCCATCTTGTGGCTGTCTGATCACCTTATCAGTGCAATGCAGAATAGAATTGCAGAATACAATAGAAAACAGAATCAAGATTGTGTCAAGTGTGTAAAATGGTATGTATGCCTGAAATAAACATTTGTTCAGTTGTTCATTTTCGGCCACTTATGCACTGGATACGGTTTCCTTGTAACTAACCTCTACGTATAATGATACATCCAGAAGTTTTTAGATTTCAGAAGTTCTAAAGATTAATTATATTAGAAAAAACTAATGTGCAAGGACTTCACACATTGTTTTTAATTTGGTGGTATTCCTGTTCATTTCCTAGGGCTCTTGAATTCTTGAGTCAGAAAACATTTGTAACACATAAAACTTGAGACTCTGGTTTAAATCTTTGCGTAAAAACGTAGAATCACCAATCATAAACAGTATGTAATATAGTTTGTAAAGAGTACTTCTCAGCTCATGGCAATGACCTCCAATACAGTTCTATGAATTGTGTTACTAGAATCTAAGTATCTTAAAGGACCTTAACAGAGAGTAACTGGAGTAATTGAAAAGCAATTAGTTTGTTATATGAAACATACTTCAATCCACACAGTAAGTGGAAAAACATTATTCAAATTTAAATGCTACATGGGAAATAAATTTAAACACAAATGAGTTCAATAAGGTATGGTTAGCATTGCTGCCTCACAGCGCTAGGAGCATGGGTTCAATTCAAGACCTGGGGTGCTATTCTCGTGTTTGCATGGGTTTCCTCCCACAGTCCAAAACTGTGTGTGTGCGTGCATGCGTGCAATGGAGCTCTGTCCCATCCAGCCTTCTGCCTTGCACTTGTTGCTTGCAGGGATAAGATAGTCCATAAGTTCTATATTGAATAGAAAGGGTTACAAAAAGGACAGGATTTGACACGTTTTGAACATTTTTTATACCCTCCTGGATTTGCTCTCACGTCTAGTCAAAATTTCATATTTGTCTATTGTATAATTTTGAGAAGTGATATTTCTTGCTATTCATTGAACTGTAGTTGTCTCAGGTACAGTATGGACCTAGAAATGAAGAGCTGGGACAGCAATCCAGATTGATAAAAGTGATTCCTTGGGATCTTTAAGATTGAACTAAATGAGATACCGAGCACAATAAGCAACCAATAACCAACTAGGCAAGATGAGTTCCCTGTCTTCCTCTAATTTAACTTCCTCATCCAACTACTGAAGCAGTTCTTTATGAAGTAGTCACAACTGTTTTATGCAATTATGATTACTGTTGAATTTATAACAAAAAATCTAAATTCCAAGGGGTTCATTTACTTGGAATTATTTGAGTCCAGCTTTTGAGTGCTTTGCAGATTACCTGTATCTTGTTTATTTTCTCAAAGGGCACAGATATCACTCATCGTTGAATTGATTTCTTTTTAGGCATGAAACAATGGAACTGGTACAGGGTAAACACCTGACAGATAAGGAATATACACGTGCAGCAGTTAAATACACGCACGCAGCAGTTAATGCCAAATGTTATTGTAAAAAAATAATGACATTTGACATTAATGAAATGTAAAAATAAATATTTTTTTTTTACTTTTACAAAACTTAACAAAGTCCTCAAAGGCCCATTTAAAAAAAAATTGTGATAGTTTCTGAAGTTAAATTAAAATTATGCGTACCTCTAAACTGTTTGGCCTGCACTGGTAATGAACTATTTGTTCCACTTGTCATTTAAAAGCCAGCTGTTCAAAACCAAGTTCCAGGTTATTATTGTTGTTTTTCTTTCTGTTCTTGTCAATGATAATGGGGTAGACGGGGGGGCAGCAAAAAATCATAATTGAAAGCATAAAAACAATTTTAACCTCATATCTCTTTCACCTCGTTATTATAGGTCACTTTCCTTTCATCTCATCTGTTCCAGTGCTTTGAATGGACACCATCAAGCCCAAAGGTGACCTGCTGGTGCAGGTCTTTGGCTCAGTTAATTCAGTGGAGCTCTACCATAGCTTTTCTTGCTCAAAGGAGCAGCAGCTGCCTGCAGCTGCGAATAGTCGATACCGTGGCAGAACCAGAGCAACAGCTTCTTCTCTCTCAGGGAGAGAATCTATTTTAAAACAGATGGTCTGAAACCGCTTCCTTGACAGATGGGAATTTTGACAAATTAATTTGACCTACTAGAATCCCTCAAGCTACCATGAAACAAATTTCATTTTCAGAATAGTTTTTTTTTCTCTTCTCATTCTTCCCTGCCATTGACTCCCCAATGTTTGTTTTATACAGAGAATGCCTTTGTCTGGCTAACACTGAAATGAATATCTGAATTACACTTTCTTTTGAATAATTTATTTGAATCAATGAATTGGATTGTTATTTACTCAAACAGCTCAAAATACTCTTTTGTATTATTGTCTACACTGTGCATTCATATTTGTTGCAATGTGTTGTTACAGCAGAAAGCATAGGCTAACGACTGATGATGGAAAAAACAGAACAATAAAATTACTATATTTTCCATAGCTTTGCACTAGATTTACGATGAAATACATGAGACTCAAGCTCTTCAATGTGTTTCACGGATTTATTTATCAACACTAATTGATTAACCATTTTGAGTGAATTATGAAACATAATATTCATTGAGTCGTTCCTTTTCTGATTGCTTCTTCCAGTGTGGCACTGGAGATGGAGCCTATCCTCAGGGTATAGCTTGGAGTGGATGTTAGTCCATTGCAGGACACACACAGACACAAAAACACACGCACTCACACCTAGGGCCAATGTGCAAAACTTGCCAAATTGACCTACCAGTATGTATTTGGACTGTGGGAAGAAACCAAGAGGAAACCCACACAAACACAGGGAAAGCATACAAACTATAGATAGCACCCCAAGTCCAGAATTAAACCCACAACAACAGCATTCCAAGGCAGCAATGGTAAACCACTGAGCCAATGGACCACCTGCTGAAACATACCTATAGAAAACGTAAGCACTCACATCACCTATCTTCATTGGTTGTTTTTTTTGGCACCATTCAGGCTGCTGAAAGGTTGACTTGTGATCATATTGAAGAGATGGAAAGAGACGTAAAAAGCTCCAAATCCACAAAAGAAGTACTAGAGGACAGAAAAGGGAAAAATCAAATCTTTGGATTACAGGTCTGCCTGAAGGGGCTGAAGAGGATAATACATTATCCCATAATCTCGACTGAAGTGCCTGCCTCCTCTGGCCTCTGCTCAGAATGAAATAGCCCATGGTTTTTTAACATTCTCAATTCATTACAGCACAAACCTGTAACACCATGAAATATCAATTTTTGAAAGGAAGTAAAGGATGGAAAAAGAAGTAATTCTCCAAGAGTGTTAAAAAAACGTGTGCTCAACATTGATATGATGGATACAATTTGTCAGTTTTGTATGGAAGAATTTATACTAAATCGGACAGTGCAGTTCTCAGCTTTACCTAACAAAGTTGAAAATTATTCAGAGCATCTTTGATTCTCTCACAAGAGTTAAGCTTGGGAACCTTCTTTTGGAGTCTAGAGTCTGACAATCCAGATTATTTCAATGGAAGTAATAATAATAATGTTTCTTTATTAGCCCTATACAATTTCTTGCATTAGGAATTCATCTTTTTCCCATAAGCTTGGGGTCAGAGCACAGGGTCTGCCATTGTACAGCACCCCTGGAGCAATTGGGGCTAAGGGCTTTGCTCAGGGGCCCAGCGGAGTAGGATTCCTCTGCTGGCTGCAGGATTTGAACTAGCAACCTTCCAGTCACAGGTGCAGATCCTTAGCCACAGAGCCACCTCTCCACCCTGAAGTGATGACTAGAGGATGAATTATGACTATATGGACGACGATCTGTGAAGAGTTGCACAGATGTCAAGTGATACTGGATTTCTTCATCCTTTCTTTAGAAAAATCTTTCTGCTTGCCTTTCAAAGGCAGTCAGGAGCCCATCTCAGAAGTTAAAAGAAGTTTATATTTCATTTGTGGGAGCGAAACATTTAGAGATGCTTGGTGTATTTTTCTCAAAGTGATCGAACTAGACCAGTCCTTAAATATTTTTACGTTATCTATCATGTTTCCCTGTGCTTATTAAATTGGCTGTATTCCAAGATCACACTCATCTTCCTCTTCTCTGTTTACCAAAGGTTATTTCGTTTAATACAATTGGTTACTTAGTTTTGTAGCATGTGTTCCTGTATAACTCAGTATACAGTAGATTACACACTGTAGTAGCCTTTGCATCCAGTATTCTTCCATTCCAGTTCAAACCAGCTCTGTATCATACTGCAGTGTCAGCAGAAAAAGTATGTACAAAGTTCACAAAGACTCTGTCAACACTTCCTTCTGTGAAAGGTAACTCCCAAGGTATTAGTAGTGCTCCATATTACTCAGATTCATACCATCTGAATAGATGCTTGTAGTTCAGATGGATCTGGACTCTTAGAGTGCTACGATTTCTTTGACTTGACAAAGGCATTTGACTCACAAAGCAGAGTGTTGTATTGAGAATGGTTGCAAAAAAGTCTTGTGATAATTTTGCATTAGAATAGGGCAAGGTCTCTTTGGAATTTCTTCAGATGGATTGTCCCCTTTCTTGAATAACATCACAGTTATAGGATCCTTGAAATCATTCAGGAATAGCTCTTCATTTCAGAACTGTTCTCATCAGTTACTACAGTATGTGATAGCTCTGACAATATGATGAGAGTAGTGATAGTTCCTGCTCACTGTATTCATACATTAACACTTTTTTGCTGCTTTTTTGTTCATTTACAAGATGGCTTTGATCACCTCATTAATTACTGGTAGAGTTCCAAGCTCATGTTTAATTAGGCCTTTTTATAAGGAATTTAATGTACTATTTTTTACACTGGATTTGTAATTAAATACAATTTTAAAATGCTCCTTCCAACAAACGTGAACTGCTTCTCTGTCCTTAATCAGACTTATCCTGGACAAGACAGTAATTGGTGCAACAAATATGAGTTCCTTTAATTGCTGGCATCTTTGTGGGTCTCCAGGCTCTGGCAATGACAAAATTATCAGGTGCCAATGTTTGCTAGGAAGTTTTGTGTGTTTGTGTATGAAGAAAGTATATTTTTCTCCATGTTCCTTGAGATGTCCTTTCTCAGCTCATTGGTTTTCCCCTCAAAGCAGCAATGTCTGTCACGCCTTCAGACTTCTCAGGCCAGGAATGCAGTTAAAAGTTCTGGACAGTCCATCTGGACATGGTTATTCAATCATTACTGATGAGACTATTGTAGGGCATAAAGCATTGCTCCCATTGATGGTAACATGATGTGGATGATAGCCTTGTCTTTCTTTCTGATATTTACAACTCTGTTCCCCACCCTGTTCTAGTTTCTTCTGATAATTCTGGTACATTTTCGGGATATAACATAAATTAGCCAAAAATAATTTCTTATGCTTTTCAATGCTGAAGCTATAAACAAGTTTTTCTCCAAAGATTTAACATGTTTTTGATTCATTTTGAACTATTAATAGAATCTATGCAGTAACATACAAACAGCTCCATGTGGGGACTGCTCCTGGCTCTCTCTGTCTGTAGATATGCTTTGAGAATGCCCTGTTATAGAGCTTTCTTTGCAACTGGTATACTATTTGATCACCTGATATGATCACATACCAGTCACCAGACTGCTCCTACTTAATTGTGATGCCCAGATCGCTGTCAAAGGCAACTTGTTTATTTATCTTAGTAAAATTGCCTCATTCTTTCTTCTTGCTCTTCATTGCAGTTTTGTTGTGGGAGCCCTCTTCTCCATTATTTATATTTTTATCTGTGTGATTATCTGCTGTATTGTAGCATTATTACACATTTTGTTCGCAAAATAAGTCTGCTTTTTTAATTTAATAAGATTACTGTTATAGTAGAACTCTGGACCATTCGGTGTAGCACAACAGTCAGTGTGAACTAGCTCCATATGTGATAAGCACGTGTTAAGTAGTTCACAGTTACTATACATGTTGGTATAACTAACACGTTTCCACAGGTTATATATTGTGTTACAATTCTGCTTGACCATGTCTTATCTAATCCTTTAGATGGCGCTCTGGATGGCAAGTTACTCCTGTGGTTTGCAGTCCTGCTGGGTTATTTGTTTTTTTCTACATAACCCAGCAGATGGTATGCTTATGACATGCAGTGCATAGCCCCTTCTCCATCACCTTTCAAACATGCAACAGGACATTTATGCTGCCAAAATGGGAAAAAGAGAAAAAAAATGTATTGAACCTCTACACAGTTGAGCACACAGAATGCTAGGTTTCGTTTACTCCGTTTTGCTGTTTGGAAAACACTGCTGACATTCCTGTGCTGTTTCACTTTAGACTGAACCCTTGCCTATTTGGAAGAACACAAGTCTGACCACAGTTACATGAGAAAACATAACAATTTCTAACATGTTCACAAAGTGGAAATTCATATTCAAAATAGCAAAGAATTACTGAGTATAATTACTAAACTCATACATTTTCTTGCACTTCTGAACTAAATTCTTTCACCCAATAAATATTAAATGCCAATTTTATCATTGGCACCACAAACACCTATCATTATAGATGAGCATCAAGATACTTTGTTATACTTTGCTATTACGTAGATTTTTGTTTATACAGAAAACATAAGGTAGAACTGACATTGTAATTTGACATTTCTGTAACAACAATTTAAAAGCTGTAAATCGCCTAAGAAGCACAAGGAAGTATTATATACTGTATATAAAGAAGCAGTCTTCTATAGGCCTTTACAAAGTTCACGTATCCTCTGCAACAACGCTTCCAATGAAATTAGTTGCACTGCTGAAGATTTTTGTTCTTCTGCTATATTTTTAGGAAATAAATGCATTTTCAGGTTAAGAAAGCATGTACTGTACAGTACACCATAGTACAAAACCTAACTATATAGATGGAATTATTGGAGCAGAAAGCTTTTGACCAGGGAGAATGTACAGGAGATTTTGACAAGTAATTTTAATACAGACTGTCAGAAATCATACTTTGAATTGTGTTAATCATTCTAAGCACGAAACCCTCTGCTGCACTATGAGACCTTCTTTACCATTACATTTCTTAGCTTAGTTTTGTGTCTTGGGAGAAAATGTCATGAGGTTTTAGAATTTCTCTCTCAATGACACAGGATGGCACAGCCTCTACCTTCTGTAACTTCCCCACCCCCCATTAAAATTCTGTAGTTCCATTAAAAAAAGAGAAGAGTGGTAAAATTACATTTCCGAGCTGACATTGCATGCATTCTGAAAGTGTGATTGAGACTGGTTTCTTACTGTTTGGGAATCCTGTAAGGAATGGTTCCTGAAAAAAAAAGTATCTGTTTCAAGGATGGGACTGAGGAGTGAAAGATTTATCTTCGTAGCAAAACTGGCAAAACTGATGTCCAGCTGCCTAGTTAGGTTGTGAAAAATATTGGTAAAATGGGTAGGCTTTATTGTTTCCATGGTTTTGTGAAGATTGATGTTTGTGGGATTATTTTGGATTCCAGAAACCCCCCTTAATAAGAAAAAAAAGTACTGGGGTGATTCTAATATTAGCAACATACTGTAGGATACAGTCTCCTCCATATGATATAGAACAATCAACAAGAGCCTGGTTAAGGTTCCATCACCCCAAGGTGTCACAGACTGTAAACAAGAAGGTTTTAAAAGAAAAGTAACTAAATTAATGGTAGTAACTAATTAATCCAAATGTCTCAGCCTCACTTCCTTCAAAAAGTTCTAAGATATCTTTTTTAAATTCTCACAATCCCGTTCTCTGTCGTAAACTTACTTTCCTTCTGTTTCTATGTGTATCCTCTGGCTAATGCATCACTGTTCTAGTTGAACAAAAACATTGGGGAGAAAGCCTTAATACATATGCTATTTAGTAAGAAGTAAAGCATGAAAAGTAAAATGTCACTTCAAGGACATTTTGATTGCTCAGAGTAACCCTCTATCATGGCATTAGACCTACTGTATGTTTGACAAAATGTGCAGTGAATCTCTTATTTTCAAAGCTTCAGCTTGGAAAGAGAAAAGCCCACTCACATGACAAACTCAGCGCACTAAGTAATGTGTATTTTTAGGCATATAAGCCCTGGGACCATAGCAGCTGTCAAATAAAACCTTCAAACTGATTTTATTCCTAACCATGCCAAATAAAGCTATTTTAACAGCCGTACTTGCAAAAGTTTTAAGAGCTCAAGAACTTGAAACCCTGATTCTTGCTAGGACCACTTTCCACAACCAGAATGTTTGAGTTGGAAGCTTTATGGACATAGAATAAATAATCTCAAGTAAATAAAAATTATTTAAGAACTTGGAAATCTAAAGGTTAGCTGATTGATTACAATGTTAAACTTATTTGTGCTCTTTATATCTTGTGCTTTGTATACTGTTAGTATTTATTTCCTCCAGGCTTTTTCTGAGTTGACTTTCCTTTACAGTGGCAGGATCAAGTCCAGTCTCAACATGAATGCTATGTCCTCTCTATGCTACATTTTCAACTAACAAGTGCTACAGTTAACTGGTGCTTGTTGTGCTGTAAAAAAGAAACCCTGCCAGAAAGAAGTAATTGCTTCTGTGGCATTTGGACCTAAATGTTTTATTACGAATAAACAGTGTAAACCATTTTAATTACAGAAGTACGATTCTATCTCCCATTTGGCGAGAGTAGTTCCCTAATTTCTTGTTCTGTTTTTTTAAATTGGTACTTAACCTAGTTTTCAACATTTTGTGGGAAAGCTTAAATGCAAATGTATCTAATAGACCGAGACAACTACTTCAATTCAAGGAATGGCAACACAGGATATGTTGTATAAACGTGCACAGTATTTTAGTTAATTATCTCCCATTTAGAGACCCAAAAAACAATGTAAGTAATGTGAATGCATATTCATACTGACATTAAAACAAAATAATTTTTCATCAGGATATTTGATTTTTCAATCTGTTGATATCATTAATTGCATCTTATAACTGTTCTCATTCATCAAAGCTATTAAATCTTATCTTACACAGCAGGTTCCCATGCAGTTTAACGTTGTCTGATTTCCATATGGCCTATATATCAAGCAGGAATAGGGTTCTACTCCTTCAAATATATGTACTGTAGCTCCTATCAGCTAAGAGTAAATCACTAGGTTATTTTATATCTAGCAGGTTGAGATGTTATGTCTTTATCATGTATGGATGTTTCTGGCCTACCATAACTAAAAAACATGTAATTTAATGCATCCTTGTACAAGATACATTAAGTGTAAGAGCTGTCTAGAAGTGAACAAGGAAAAAGTGAATTTCTATATCTTATTTACAGCTCTGCAGTTTTTTAGAGCATTTGGCTTGGAAGTCTAAAAAAATGCATCATCATTCACCTTGGGCAAATAAGTTACATGAAGCTAAAATTGTGAAAAAACAAAGTTTCTAAACTTTTCAGATCTTGGAAAGCTCCTAAATGTGTTTTATGTATATAAGAACACAAAGAAGGCTATTAGGCCAATCTACCTTTTTTTGTTTGATAGTAGATAATTGATCCAAGGATATTATCCAACCATTTTTCAAAAAGAGCCCACAAACTGGTTTCAACAATATGGCTAGGCATCCAGTTTCAGAATCCCGTAACCCACCGTGTGATAGAAGCTATTTCAGCCTAGTGAAAATACTCAAGCAGGAAACACACACATTTTAATATACAGAATAAAAATGATTGAGTGTCTATATCTAAATACTGTAGCTGTATTGAAATATACAAAGGCCTACTTGTGTGTATACCTTAGACCTTTCCAGCATTTAATCCAGTACAAATTAGAGCAAAATAAAATCTTTTGATCCATTGTAAGTCATCACAAAATATCATTAAACTGGCCATTTGCTGGGAAGAATAAAATAATATGATAAGTTGATAGCTAATAACCTTCAGACAAGAACTATCTAAACTACTGTTTAGATAGTAAGATATTGGAACAAACAAATGAAAGGTTAGATATATGTTTTAAAACTATTCTAGTATTCATAAGAAACCTCTTCTGAATTTACAGATCTCCCTAAACATCTTTGTCCAGTTTTCATAAGGGTTTGTTAATAATAACTTGTTTCCAATAATATATATTCTTGCCTGATATATCTGAGAATCGTAGCTGTAAGAATTTATGAAGGGTAACAAATGAGAGAAGGCCATCCATCCCATGTAACTCATTGGTTAGCTGGTCTGAGAAACTTTTTCTTGACAGAAGCCAGTGTGTTTGGGTAGCATGTTTATTGCTTCCACAACCATTTTTATAAAGAACTGTCTCCTGTTCTCAGTTTTAAAAGGCTTTCCCTGTAGCTTTCACTTGTCTGAAATAATCAAGCATTCACTGGTGCAGATCATTCAATTTTGTCCCTCTTTCGAAGGTTTCTAAGGGATTATCACAGTTGTCTTTCAAAGCAGAAGCACTTAGAAGCATCTGATGTCTAGTCAAAATGTGTTCTGCGCTTTGTATGGGGTATTTATACTGATACCTAAAGTCATTCAGACCAAAATAAAATATAAATATATAAATAAAAGGCAAGTTCAGAATTATGAAGATAATTACAGGCCTAACTGGTGCCCAAATATATTTTTTTTTCATTTACTCAATTTATTTACATGCTGTTCCTGGTGGTAAATTTCTGTTGAGTAAAAGCAATAGGTCTCTGGAAATCAAGAACTCAACAGGTAACATGATAATAATGTGTAATTCTTTGGCCGGGTTAAATTTAGGCTTTAATCGGAATCTTGGTGCCTTTTGTTCTGTTAAATTATTGATAAGTAAAGATGCCTAAAGCCAAGGATAATTATCATCCTGCAACTTCTAATCAGAATGAATACACTCATTAGGCACAGTCATCCCTTTGATTTAGCACTAATGCATTAAAGGTTTCCTTAACTGTACATTCATCTGGTAATGATCCAAGACAAAATGTTTTTTTTTTACAGTTAATGAAAAAATATTTCAAAGTGTTTGTCAAAATGTAAGAAAGAGAATGTTACTTTCTAACATCTACAATAAATGTTTTGAATATAATGTGTGTTAAGCACAGCTAATCCAGGATAAGGAAAAATAACAAATACCAACCCTACATCTTCATCTGAATAAAAGATGACAGAAACAATCTTTATTTTAGCCTTTTATTACTATGTCTTAGCTAGAGCTAACACAATTATGATATGGTTGAAAGAAGCTGAAGAACACAAAGCTATTTTTCACAGGGGAATGTTTAATTGGTTGACAGTCAATACTGTTCATTGGGTTTACCTCCTGTGGAAGCAATACAATTGTAGACTCCTTGAGCAAATTTTTATATCCATGGCTTCACTCCTAAAAAAAATATTTTACTTGGTATACTCACTTTAATCTTTAATCAGTAAATCGATATGTATAATATAAACTGAACTGAATGTAACAAAGACAAAGGAACTGGTGGTAGATTTCAGGAGGAAAAAGGTCAAACCTACTCCTGTCTACATCCATGGGAGTGGCGTGGAGATGGTGGACTCGTACAAGTACCTGGGAGTGCACATCGACGATAGACTGGAATGGTCTAAGAACATCGAGGCCATTTATAAGAAGGGACAGAGCCGACTTTACTTCTTGAGGAGGCTCAGGTCCTTCAATGTGTGTAGTAACATGCTACACATGTTCTATCAGTCGGTGGTAGCGAGTGCCATTTTCTACGCAGTGGTGTGCTGGGGCTCTGGGATTAGAGCAGTGGATTCTAAAAGGCTGAACAAGCCAGGAGAGCAAGCTCTGTCATTGGGTCTGACCTGGACCCCTTGGAGGTAGTGGCTGAGAGGAGAATGGTGTCCAAACTAGAGGCCATCATGGACAACATCTCCCATCCCCTCTATGACAGGTTTGCAGAAATGAAGAGCACGTTCAGCAATAGACTGATTCATCCACGGTGCGACAGGGAGCGCTACAGGTCATTCTTGCCTTCTGCCATAAGACTGTACAACCCATCCACCTTGTGTCTGGGCAGAGGCAACATTGACAGTGACCTGTTTCTGGACTGAACGCATCTACACATCTACTGCTACATCTGTTCTCTTTCTTTTTCTTTTCCCGTTTACAACCGTTTTTTGTGCAATATATGCCAGGGACCTGTGCAATACATTTATATCAATATTTACATCTATATTTATATTCATATGTGTGATACGATTTTTCTGTGTACTGTTCTGTTCTAGTCTCTTCTATGTGTGTCCAGACTGTGAGTAACTCTTGTATTGTTTTGTATGTATTGTATTATTATTATATAATTTGTTACACTGTGGCTGTGTTGTCTGTGTTAAGCTACTGTTGCACTGCAATTTCCCTCACAGGATCAATAAAGTATCTATCTATCTATAAAATGCAAATTGCATGAAGAGGAATTTCCTGTTTTTTTAAATAAGTTACAACACTTTCTTGTTTACCTACTATAACTATGCATAGCCATCAGAGATATCAAACAGTTTTGTAATATATATATATATTTTTTAAGTATAAGTTACTTCATAACTGACATTTATAATTATCATTGATAAGTTGTTTTTCAGTAATGAAAATACAGATCTGAGGCACATTTAAAAAAAATGTAACGCAACAGGGGCTCAGGCGGGCGCCCTTGCCGCATTAGGTCGGCCCCTGCACCCTCCGGGGCTCGAACCCGGGACTTCCGCGTCTCTCTGCAGCGACCTAGCCCCGTGAGCCAAAGAGAGATCTCTCCACAGCCCAGTAGCTGTGGTCCTGCTATCACAGGGAAGGGCGGTGACGTCACCCGCTCTGGTACGCCGGCTCTTACACAGTGCCTGTCGGCCGTAAGCGTTACACTCTCCCCCGCTTAAATCGCCGTCCCCGGCGAAGGGCTATCCCGCCCCGCTTCTGCCACCAATGTAACGCAACGGGGGCTCCGGCGGGCGCCCTTGCCGCATTAGGTCGGCCCCTGCACCCTCCGGGGCTCGAACCCGGGACTTCCGCATCTCTCTGCAGCGTCCTAGCCCCGTGAGCCAAAGAGAGATCTCTCCACAGCCCAGTAGCTGTGGTCCTGCTATCACAGGGAAGGGCGGTGACGTCACCCGCTCTGGTACGCCGGCTCTTACACAGCGCCTGTCGGCCGTAAGCGTTACAATAATAAATGTTTATGGTGATGGTAAGTGAAATCTGTTCCAAGGCAAATCTTTACAATCATGACAATATGTCGGCACTGAATCATACCATTCCAAGTTGTGAATGCGGATTATAATTGTTCTAAAAATTAGACTATCTATTAAGAACTGTAAAACAAATGTGACTGTAATAGTTTGATCTTAATCATTGAAATGATTCTTCTAAAAATAAATCATTCTTCATTGGAAGCACAAGAGGTAATGTCTGAGTTTTATTTTATAAGACAGTTAAAGGTAACGGTCTAAAAAGTTCAAATTCATCACGGTAAATCAATTCCATGAAAACTGGAATTGCAAGTTTTGAAGGCTTTCAAGAAAGTTGTATTCAGTTCAAGTCGTGAAACACTACAGTAAAGCAATGTGGCTGTAAGGATGTAATTGAATAGATGTTAGTAGAAAAGAAGAAATGTACAAGGTAGATTTGTCTCCTCACTAATTTGAAAACTGATGCACCAAGAATGTGTTGTGTCTGTGTGATTCAGTAGGTGTAACTCTCCTTGCCAAGATTTCATCCCATTTGCTCACAGACTCCTGGCATGGACAGCACCACCTGCTGGACAGTGGATAACTCCTCCACTAAAATATAGGATCCTCTGCCATGGTAGAGTTTTACACAGTCTAGATTTCAGAGGAGGAGAGTTACATTACTTCTTTAGCTCACTCAGTGCTTAGAAACCCTGAAATACTGTAATAAAGCAAGTTGAATCTCGCTAGGGAAAGCCAACGTAGACATAAAATGATCACAGTAACTCTAGAGGTGAAAATTGAAGCATTTTTGGATATTGATGAAATGATATGAATGATATGAATGTGTGCATGTGTGTGTCTATGTGCTATCTGATGGACTGGTGTCCCATCCAGGGTGTATGGTGCCTGTGCCCATTGCTTGTGGAGATGGGCTCTGCTTTCCAGCAACCTTGTATTGGATGAATGGGTTAGAAAATGCATGGGAAAGTGAGGGAAAGGCACTGTCATCATGGGCTCTATATGGAATTAGCCACTCTTTTTGCAATTTAGAGGCTTATTAGAACAGCTAGGAGTGTTTTAGTTTGTATCTAGACTCTAGACAGCGTTAAAGGGGAACTTCTGTACAAGTTTCTCAGAATGGTTATTAAATCCTGGTATCAAGATAAATTAATTGATGGTGCCACAAAGTTTTACAGATTTTGAATTAAGTGGAAAATGATGAACTTTGTGAAAGTACTGCATGGTTGCCATGTTGTCACAGGCTGACAAGAAACCGCTGGTCTTGCCATGGGTGAGAGCTAACGCTCCCGAGAAACGTGGCCCTTCCTGATCACTAGTTGCTTTAAGCAAATTAGAAACATAGTCTCCTTACAACATTAAATATTATTAGTGTATTTTAGTTGGTGGGCATGTTGCTCTTTTTTTGCAATACTAAAAAGTATCTAAAAATATCACCATGTATGTATTGGTTCATGAAATAATTACTATTAAATTTGCTTGGTCTAAAGCATGTTTATCGCTTTCTTGTCACCAGACGTTTTGTTGTCTCATTGTGAATCGCAGATAATGGCGGCAATATGGCACTACACATACATTGAAACTTTGTCACTTTTGTGATATAAATTGGAGGTTGTAGTCATTACCATGTTATTGGTGGTTTCATTGTAGTTTGAAATGCACTCATCATCGCTGATTCATTATAACTTCTATAACAAAAAATAATGTTACAGTTCCCCTTTAAGAGAGATTAAATGAGAGCGGTACTGCGAAGAGTTCTCATTCATAATGGATTGAGCTGTCTTACAGGCCTCTGAGACTTTAGAGAAATGCAGAAAACTCAATTTAAGTCAGTATAGAGGACATCCCAGGTAGTGAACAGGCAGGCTCCATGGTAGTTTTTGGTAGCAATGGAGTTGAAATGTGCTGCTGAGGAACATGGTTGGCCTGATGAACCAGGGCTGACCGGAGTTTTTAGCATCTGAAGGAGTGAGGCTTGACACAAGTTGTGTCCTTCCTGAATACCTCCTGTACCATAATATGAGCAGATAGATGGGAGGTCTAAGACTGTGATTAGAGAGACCACAAACTGTTGCTGCTGTGCCAGGGCCATAATATTTGATTGAAGAAGAGGTTCTCAGGCCAAACAGGATCGGCTGGGAAAGTGTGGTTTCTAATAAAGATCTGTTGCTTTGTGAAGAGTAAGAAAGAAGATTCATGTTATAGTGTTTCTTAATGTAAAGCAAGAGAACTGGGTGTTAGGTTTTTACTTGAGTTTAATACTCCAGTGTTTTTTTTAGTTAAAGTAAATATTTTTGAGAATATTACAATTAAGCAACATGGGATTAATTAAATTGAATTCTCTTTAGCCTGCTGTTTAAGAGAGATTAAGCGTTAAGTTGATGCATGAAAGAAACTGGTTGTAACTGGGTGTTAAATAAAGCACTACTATTGGATGTGTCAATGGAACCAAGCATAAAAAAGTTTCCTTTCCTCCAAGAAGAAAGATGACCAAACAGTCTGTAACAAGAAGGGGCAAACATGTTAGATTCAGGATCCTGGAGAGGGTCCTAAAGACAAAAATAGACAACTTAAAATGTGATAAATAGTGACTTGCTGACGTTGCAGAGATCTGAGTCTTAGCATATTGGATTTAAATTAAACCTTATGTATCATGTCATATGTGACCATACATTAATGTCAATTTCATCTATAGTTTGCAGTGTTTTAGTCTGCTGCTTGTAACTAGATACCTGAAATGTCCATTAGACTCATGAAAGAAAAATTCTGGTATAGGCACATTAAAAAACATGGAGGGATGTATGAGGTAGTTAATGGAAATTTGAAAACAAAATTATCAATCTTAGCAATTTCACACTACAATTGCATTAATGAAAGTCCAGTTATATTTGTAGTTATATTTATAGTATTTTTCCATGCAGGGTTTTCATTCCTCTCATCTTCATGGGAACAATATTCTTTTTAGTACAACATAAGAACGATTACAAACAAGAGGCTGCTTGGCCCATCTAGCTGTGGATACCCAGAATAGGTCATTTCAGTAGCTAAATGTTTTGATGAGCTCCTCCAGCTTTCTGTTGAAAGAAGCCAAGCTATTGGCTGCAAATCCATGGCCGACCAGCTTGTTCCTCACTCCCACCAGCCTTTGTGTGAAAAAGTGCCTCCAATTCTCAGTTTAAAATACACTTCCACATAGTTTCCACCTACAGTATGACTTCTGGGATGTTTCTCTTCTTATTCTGAACTGAAATTTCTTGCTTTTCAGCCGCACCTTGTAAGGTTTTGAATACTTGAATCAGGTCCTCAATGTTCTGCCAGTTTAGGACATTCCTCTGAATCACAGCATGTATCTGGTTGCAGTTCTCTAAAGTGCTTCCAGGGAAGAAATTTCTATCTTGTATCCTGGTGACCAAAATTGTACAACATATTGTAAATAGGGTATTACTAGTGCATTGTCTTTTGTAATATACAGAACCTGCACTTGATTTAAATTCTGAACTTTCAATTGCATGTCCTAACATTTTGATCTAGTTTTTTTATTCTTCCCCACATTTTCATTGAAAGGTAAAAATGTTTTGTCTACATAACTGCCATAACCATAGCCCCTTCAAACTTGATGTTTCCCATTTTGTAGTTGCAGTTTGTAATGCTGCCAGTACGCAACACCCTGCACTACACTATTATTTAACACATATTTTCTCTCAGTAAGCAACAAGAAATCCTTTTACATGTTTGGAACAGTAATAACAGTAATTAACTAATCTTGGGCTTGTGGAAAGCTTTGAAGAGAAAGCAACTCCTTCCTTGCCTTGGGGTTGTTGACATATCAAATCCAAGAATAGCCCTAGACATCACTCTAATAAAAAAAGTATTGTGCTCTTGGTCTTCAGTTTACAACATAATTGCCAGGAAACAAGTCAATACTTAAATTTCCAAATGATTCTTAACAGTAAATTCAACTATTCACCATTTACATATTCCCACTTGGTCAGTTCATAAGATAACATTGTCTGAATGATCATTTCTATGCTGATGATACCCAGATCTACATCCATACTAAGCCTGACAGCGTGGTGGCTGACTCTGCAATCTCTAATTGCATCTATGACATAAAAACCAGGATGATGAAATTTCCTTCATTTAAACTGCGACAAGACTAAAGTCATACTTCTCGGCACCCCACATCAACAATGTAAAGCTAACGCAGTCATCTGTAGATTTTACTTACCTAGGTTTCAATCTAAATTGAAGAATTGGGGGTAATAGATAGATACTTTATTGATCCCGTGAGGGAAATTGCAGTGCAACAGCAGCTTAACACAGACAACACAGCCACAGTGTAACGAATGATACAATAATAATAATAGTACAATACATACAATACAATCAGTACAGTGAGGGGAGCACTAAAAGAGTTACTCACAGTCCGGACACACAAAGAACAAACTAGAACAGAACAGTACACAGAAAAATCGTATCACACATATGAATATAAATATAGATGTAAATATAGATATAAATGTATTGCACAGGTCCCTGGCATATATTGCACAAAAAACGGTTGTAAACAGGAAAAGAAAAGAAAGAGAACAGATGTAGCAGTAGATGTGTAGATGCGTTCAGTCCAGAAACAGGTCACTGTCAATGTTGCCTCTGCCCAGACACAAGGTGGATAGGTTGTACAGTCTTATGGCAGAAGGCAAGAATGACCTGTAGCGCTCCCTGTCGCACCGTGGATGAATCAGTCTATTGCTGAACGTGCTCTTCATTTCTGCAAACCTGTCATAGAGGGGATGGGAGATGTTGTCCATGATGGCCTCTAGTTTGGACACCATTCTCCTCTCAGCCACTACCTCCAAGGGGTCCAGATCAGACCCAATGACAGAGCTTGCTCTCCTGATGAGCTTGTTCAGCCTTTTAGAATCCACTGCTCTAATCCCAGGGTCCACCATCTCTATGCCACTCCCATGGATGTAGACAGGAGTAGGTTTGACCTTTTTCCTCCTAAAATCTACCACCAGTTCCTTATTCTTTGTTACATTCAGTTCCAAGTGGTTCACCCCACAACACTCCCCAAAGCTGCTGACCAGTCCTCTGTACTCCTCCTCCTGCTCACCCTTGATACATCCCACAATTGCAGAGTCATCTGAGATCTTCTGCAGGTGGCATGACTTTGAGTTGTACTTAAAGTCCGAAGTATAGAGGGTGAAGAGGAATGGAGAAAGAACTGTCCCTTGAGGTGCCCCCATGTTACTCACTACCTGTTCAGACACACAGTTCTGAAGTCTCACAGACTGTGGTCTGCCTGTCAGGTAGTCAGTGATCCACGAGGTCATGAAGGCATCAACTTGCATCTCCTCCAGCTTCCTCCTTAGAAGTAAGGGCTGGATGGTATTGAAGGCACTGGAGAAGTCGAAAAACATGATCCTAACAGTGTTGCCAGCCCTGTCCAGGTGTGAGTAGGCCCTTTGCAGCATGTAGATGATCGCATCCTCCACACCAACACTGGGCTGGTAGGCAAACTGTAGGGTGTCCAGTGATGAGCTGACCAGGGGTCTCAGGTGGGATAAGACCAGCCTCTCCAGTGTCTTGATTAACGTGAGAAGTCAGTGCAACTGGTCTGTAGTCGTTGAGGACAGAGGGGCGCCCTTTCTTTGGTACCGGGACCAGGCATGATGTCTTCCAGAGCACTGGGACTCTCTCCAAGCGCAGTCTCAGGTTGAAGCACTCTCGCTGGAGCACTCCGCTGAGCTGATCAGCACAGGCCCTCAGAACTCTGGGACAGATGTTATCTGGTCCTGTGGCATTACCCTGGTGTAGCGTCTTCAGCTCCTTCTTCACCTGGTCAGCCGTGATGGTCAGCCTGGCCTGGGAGATGGTGCTCATAGTGCTTTCAGTGCTGCAGGTGTTAATGGCAGAGGGTGTTAGAGAGTGGCAGCTGTGAGGGATGGGTGGGTGAGTAGCTGTCGGGGGTTGTAGCTGTAGGCAGCCATGTTTGTGGGGGGATGGAGGAGGTGTTGGGCAGTCGCAACTGTGAAGGGTTAGGGAGCGTGTGGCTGTGGGGGGATGGGTGTTGAGCCACAGAGGACCCAGAATCAAACCTGTTAAAGAACTGGTTCAACTCGTTGGCCATCTCCAGGTTCCCCTCTGTTACACCCCCAGCCTGTCTGAAGCCAGAAATCTCTCTTATGCAGCTCCATACATCCCTCACCCTATTCCTTTGCAGCTTGTCCTCTACCTTCCTCCTGTAGGCATCCTTGCTCTCTCTTAACTTCTGCTTTAGCAGAACTAATAATTTAGAACTAATGCTTGATACATTTTAACACTTGACCTACATGTGCAGAACATTGTAAATACATTATTCTTATTCTCAGAAATATTGTCAGACTGTTTTGTGTTATCTCTCCTTGTAATTGGAAATCTAATAAACACATTTGTCTCCTCTAGAATCAATTACTGCAGTGCCTTACGTGCTGGGGTATCTAAATCCACTTTGAACAAACTGCGTATGTCCTGAATTCAGCAGCCAGAGTCCTGACCAGGTCACGTACAAGTGATTACATTACTCTTGTCCTGGAGTCCTTGCACTGGCTTCTTATCAGGTTTCATTTTGACTTCAAAATCCTCATGCTCACCTAAAAGGCTATACATGGCATGGCACCTGTCTAACTTATTGTCTTCCTACTCCCCAACTTTTAGCCTTCATTCATCTGATTCTAGTCTCCTGTCTGTCCCCAAACTCGTCTTCATTGTTGGTGACAGGGTGACAGGGCTTTTCTTGTTATGCCCCAGAGCACTGGAATTCTATCCCCAAGGAGAGTCACCTTTCCTCAATGCCTTCAAACCCAGACTCCAAACCTTCTTCTTTAGAAAGGCTTTTATTTAACTGATGTCTGTCTACCCCTTTGCATCTTCAATTATATTATAAATACTTTTGTTTCTTTCTGCTAACTTTATCTCCTATCTTTGTTACTGATTTCATTTTTTTTCATTTTGTTTACTTTTCTGTAAAGCCCTTTAAGAAGTTGTTTGTAAAGGCACTACCTTCAATTTAGGTGTCTTCTCTTTTAAATTGGATGTGATTGTTAATTTAGTTGGAATCATAGCAAAGTCCGTGAACGACGTGTAAAATTAAAAATAATTTTAAATAATGTCCATGTATTTGAGCGGAGATCTTAGGATTTTGTTTTTTTGTAGCAAAAAAAAAATCACATTTAGATTTGTATTTTCTGTTGGTAAGTCAGATTATGAAAAGTGTCTAGCAATATAGATGTTGGATTCTTGTCTTCCTTGTTTCTAATGGCTTTATGTAATTATGTAAATGTGCTAAATGTCTGGCTAGTGTCCTTTGTACACACAGCACTTAATGAGACTTCATCACATGCCCTCAGACAGCCTGTTTTCCTCTATAATCCCAGCAAGCCTCTTTTGTGAGTATAAAATGTCTTTGAAAAAGAATTTGGGCATGTGTGCTATATAAAAGTGAATGTGAATTTTAATGTTTTGAAATTTAACCTTTTTGTCCCAAACACTAAGCTAGTCAAATATGCACAGCTTGAAAACTCAATTTCATAATACAAAGGTCAATAATAACCCAAGTGATATTCATGACATCTGTGTCTATTAACTACACAGAGGGGAACCTTCATAATGGCATTAACAGAAAGGGGTAGTATTTACATTTTTTGAGAATTCAAAATAATTTAGGCTTTAAAAATAGGTTCTGTGTATATTCAAATGGAATCTGCACCTTAAAATGACATTGAAGTCAAGTTTTGCACTGAACATACTGTATTTGTATAATTGTCTTTAAGAGTTTAAAAATGGGCAAAACATAATTCCAGTGTTTGTTACAGTACATTCAAAGAATCAGGAAAAAATCAGGAAAAATATTTTGTGTTTGAAGTGTTTTCGTTTGATCAGTTGTCCAAATATTTGTCCATTTTAATTAATCACAAAATTGCTCATCTAGACATACAATGTGCATGTGAACATGCATGTGGAAATGATTTGATCTTGGTGTGGAGGTGTTGATATTGTCAAAAAGCCCTTGAGTGACTTGAGAGATTAAAGGTTGTGTTCTGACAACCACCCTATCTGATTGATCTAAAAATCTCTGAAACACCCTGTCCAACTGAGAACCACACGATACGATGTTGCAATAGAATTAGCTCATAATTGGGCTACTACAGCACCACTGTGATAGTTTGATTCCTGTCCCACATAGAGATATCAAACTCGAATTCAGATTATAGTTGTACCTATGCTGGGGAATGTAATGTGAATGCTGACACATTGGTTGTCAGTAAAAGGGATACATAAAGTATGAGCCATCAGATGCTGGGAACCTTAATGAACAGGTTTAGCAGACATCATTACTGCAAGATAAAACCACAGTAACATCAAGCCTGAGATGGCAGTTCTAATCTGGAATCTGTCTGCAAACACTGCAGTGGAGCTGTAAATCACTGAAATGGCGGTGCAGTTTAGAGGGAGAAATGATTTCAGGATTCATAATGTAAGATGAGACTGCCATCGTGTTACTGCTTACAAATATTCCAGCTCCCCACAGAAAGCTGCATGTTCTTTTGGCATAGTGGCTTACGCACCTGTCTGGGCTGTGTAGGCCAGGTGCCTAGAGGTGGGAGGGAAAAGGAGGTCTGGCTTCATGCGCTACTCACTCAGCAAAGACACATAGAATCCTTGTTAAAAAAGAAATAGGTTAGCATTTGCTCATTACAATTCAAAAATTTTTATTCCAGATGGTAAGACTAGACATCTATCGTTGATAATCTTTATTTTTATTTTAAACTCGGTCTCGGTGATAAAGATAATGTTTGTATTGTATCTACTGGGGAACATACAGTAATGGTTACAAATGAGATTAGGCATGTTGTCCTGTATTTCTCATTTGCTAGTAGCTAGTTCATCCGAAGATCTTCTTCAGCCAGTAGGCTTGGATGTAAGGAGCTTGAGCCAGGTTCATGGCAGTGGCCTTGCGACTGGGAAGCCCCCAAGCTTCAGCACAGCTTGCAGAGTGCTGCCTGGGATTGTTAGGACAAGTCAACAGCGCTCTCTTGGTGAAAACAAATGACTCCCGCAACTTCTCAGGCACGTTCAGGGCTTGCTGTGACATCAATGAGGGATGTTTCACCCATCCAATTGGTACTTCCTCTCCTGTAACATGCTGTGAATCCTGCAGCATGTAAAAAAAGAGTTGTATGAAGGCTAGGCTGGTGGGCAAGTACTTTTCTGCTTATCCCTGTTGTTTACATGCAGCACAGGAGTCATTTCTGTGAGACAAGACACAGAAGAAACATCCTAAACTGGGAGGGTATAAAAATATCTGAATAAAAACTCTTGAAAGAACATCACACTTTTGCACTGGAAGAGAAGGCCTAAGGGTTTAGACTTAGACCTAGATCATTTATTTCCCAGGCTCGTCATTGCTACATTGCCTAAAGGCTTCGACAGAATCCAAATTAAATCCCAGTCAGTCCAAATCAGTGGAGATCAAAAGGAGAACATTGGGTGGATAGTTTCAAGTACAAGACTGACACAAAACAGAATGGATGCTAAATGACACATGCATTCCTACTCTCAGCTGTTCAGTCTGTCATTTGCTATTTGAATAAATGCCCAAAGATGTGTAGAAGCTGACCCTGATATGTTCATTTCTGCCACAGATTACCATTATGCTAGAATAAAGAATAAGGAAAAAAGGGTGAACTAATATGGTCTGTCACACTAGAGCCAGGATTACATTTTTTCTGCATAATAAAACCATAATGTTATTCAAGGGAAAATGATCAACTGCGTGACAGCAATTTAATGTAGAAATGTATTAATGCATTTTTAAAGTAGCTTGTACTCCAACAATATATTTTATCTTAACAAAATTCATTAAATAAACATACTTACAATGAGATTTACAATATTAGATTATAAAATTCATATCCAATTATATTTAGTGCTGTGGTAGTTAGCGCCACTGCCTCAGTGCTCTGAGGTCTTCAGTTTGATTCCAGGCTAGGGCTCCTTCTGTATAGAGATTGTATGTTCTGCTTGTGTTTGCATACTGTAGGTTGCCTCTCATTTAAAAAAAGACTTGGAAGCTATGATTGATCAAATATTCTAAATTGTCTTTTTCTCCATGACCCTGTTTTGGTCAAGAATTCCAGCCTGTGAGAGAAATCACATGCCCTCTGTCCCAATTTGAACCCTATGCCTGATTTGCTGTGACGCCTTTCTTCAAAAGGATGATGGATGGCACTTCAATAGCATTTTCAATTTTTTTTCTAAAGCACATTGAGACCATTAGAATGTATGGAGCCGACAGAAAAAAGGACACTGAACATTGTAAATGTTTTAATTTGGCAAAAATGAAGCGTTCTTCTGCTTATATGGTGAAGGACTTTGAGTTAGACTGTGTAAAGTCTCATTTCAAAATTAAAAGTAAAAAGAATTTGCAGTGTAGAAGACTTCACTTATTTATTGTGTATCTGTAAGTCTTTCTGCTAGGTCAAGTCTGTGTGATTTCAGCTCTTGTTTACAGTGTAAATGAGCTGCTTGAATTTTTGAAAATTTTCAGTAGAAATATTCAATATTACAAGTAACAATTATTTTATAAGAGAATGGCAGTGCATTATGTAAATAATGTTTACCTTAAATTTATTTTTACTTTGCTTGCAAAATAACATTTATATGATGTTTTTAGGAGCTTTTTTTTTGCTGGTATGGAGGGTCTATTTCTGATCTTAACTTTGCTTAGCTAAATGTTTTATTTAAGACGCTGCCTGACTATCTATGCTATGAATTATGTAGAAATAAATCTCCTTTCAAAAAGTTATGTGGATCGCTGCTAACGTGCAATTTATTAATTTAACAGAACTCTTGTCCTGAGTTGCACTTATGTGCAGAATTGTACACATTTACATTTGTGGTATAGTATAATTTTGTCACTATTTTCATTAAATGTGGTTTGACAGTTTCCTGCATTAGGCACTGACCACAGGTATAAGTTAAAATTTGATATAGGCATAAGCTTATTTGATAAAATGAGGAGCAGCAGATCAATCCACCTTGCCAAGCTGATATTCACTTTATATAGAATGTCAATTTACTAGTCCTTGAAGCTTATACGAAAGCTCATGTCACCACCATTCAGATAATTGAGAGTTTTATCTTAAATCTTACTGAGCTGACAGAGTAAATTGCAATGATTTCTCTACATTTTAAGATCCATTTGGGCAGTATTGCATATGGCTCACATCACAGATACAGGAAGGACCAAGGTGATTCTGAAGCCAGGTGAAAGCAATCAGAAGTAATTTTCTCCAAGCCCCTGTTTGAGGAGAAATTAAATGTTAGCCACACTCTTGTTGAAATGCACTACTGCACCTCTGCACCTCCATGAAACAAAAGAGCCGTAAGGGTTTTTTTTCTGTAATTTTCTAATCAGTTCTAGTTGAGTTATCTATCAGTTAAAGATCTGCTTTAAAAATAACTTGGCATTGTTACAACCATTAAAGGCACTTATCTAGTGCACAGTACAATTCCTACTGTTCTGTACTGTTCAGAAATCACAAGTTCTAGTCAGGGCAACTGCAGTCTTTAGCAGAGTATGAGTCAATCAGAGTGCTCTGGTGTCTTTTTATATGTGGGTTGTAGCAGCAGAGCCAAGCTGATTAAATAATTTGTAATTCCAAGATGGGTGTGTGTATGAAAAGACAAATAACTAGCAACAGCAATATATACTGATGGAAAAACAAAACGCAACATTTTCTGGAATGAGAATACTATAGTTACAGCTTATGTACTTTCACAAGAAGTTGTCAATTTGTTTTATGCCCTCTGCCCAATACAGCTTGTGCAGTGTGGCAATGCAACTTGCCAATCACACGAAAGCTCATTAGGTGCACTTTTACCCAATGAGGTCCAGGTGGAACAGGTGGAATGCCTTAATTCAAAGCATAGGTTGCTGCAAGAAAAAAGCCACACTTAGTCAGTTTTCAGTGCATTCCATAATACCTTGAATGTCACCAGAAGCAAGGGAGAGGGCCATTGGCATGCTGCAGGCAGGCATGTCATGTGCCAGCGTTGCCAGACACTATGGAGTAAGCTCCTCCACTGTGTCCCAGCTGCAGAGAAGGTTTCAGCAGACCGGCAGGACAGATGACCAATCCAAGATCTGGTCACCCTCGAGTGACCACACCAGAGCAGGACTGACACATCAGACTGGTCCATCTGAGAGATCGTTTCAGATCTGCCACCCATACTTCTGCTGAAACTGCCGGCAGACGCAATGCCCGCATCAGTGACAGGACAGTGAGGCTCCATGCTGCTGGCCTTAGAGCAAGGCCACCTGTCAGAGGCCCTTTGCACACACCTCCTAGACATCATACCTGACTGGCTTTGGCCAGACAGAGGCTGCAATGGACTCTTCAGCAGTGGCGTCAGGTCCTCTTCACGAATGAGTCACTCTTCGGCCTGTATCACACAGATGGGAGGGCCAGAGTGTGGAGGAGGAGGTGTTGTGTTTCTTTTTCCATCACTATATATATATGTATTTTTTAAAAAAGGTTAATGGATACTTTTAGCTTTTAGTTTTACACACAGGTTGGAATCACCTACTCAGCAAAATGGCCTACTGCTGGTTGGAGAAGCTATCCCAATCACAAGATACTATACATTATTACACGATTGCAATAAAATCACTATAAAATCATTCTATAGTCACTTCCAAATGCATGTTAGGATTATAAACATGCACATACAGGATTATGCTGTCGCCATTCAGCAGAATCCACACATTGTATCCTGATTGCTCTGTGTCTATTTAATCAATATCTGTAAAGTTGGTACTGTGTGCAACTCTTCTCTGGTACCTTTTTGAAACAGTCCTTTTCACATTGCACTTAGTGACCTATGAAAATGATTTCATTAACAGGGAATGAAGAGGCTGTCAGAACATCCAAAGAGAATTTCTGTATTCAATTAACAGGAGGCAGAATGTTCCTGGAAAATGTCAGTAACCACAGTAGCAGTTATAATACAAATTTTTATGACTCATCGTCATGCTTAATTGCATTAGCAGAGATGCTAAGAATATTAATTGAAAATGTTTAGGAGGGTGCTTTTCAAGGTGTTAAATTAAGGCTACAAGAGTTATGACTGTATAAGTGTCTAAAAGCTTATCTCATGTTTTCAATGGCTGGGGTTCTTCTTGCAGCTATTGGAAAAGGACACAAGTGCACTTTGCTTGTTTTATTTTTTAAATACAATGCTATTTAAAATTGTATTATTTTATTCATTAGGTGATTGTTACAATAAAGATAGATACTGGTAAAATTAGTTTAAGCAGATGATCAATTTAAAAATTGAAGACTGTCAAAAGTGAATATATTAAGTGGATGCGAATTTGTAGAAAATCTAATGGGAAAATCAAAATGTGCAATGTGTAAATTATAATATATGATTATCAATATTTATAAAAATAATTTTCACGAGGGCTTACGGTTTTCCAGGGCTCACTGTGCAATTCAGGTTTACTACAGGTGATCTGCATTTTCTCCGTAATTAACCGCTCTCTATTTAAAGCCGGGGCCCCACTTCAACAGAGCTTCATCATTGTTTTTTCACTCTTGTCCCGTTCCCTGTCTGAACGGGTTCTTCACTTATTTCTGTCTCTGGTCTGTTCTGCACTCCAGTTCCCCAGTCGTAGCCTCAGCAGTCTCTCCGGGTGATCGTCTCACCCTGGATCCCAAAGCAGGTCAGCATTCCTGCCTTTTGGTTCTTGACTCCAGGATAACGCTCCAGAGTTGAATGTCCTGTTCTGCTCTGGAAGCCTGGAAAGGGATCCCACTCCTAGCCATGGCTGCTCAAATCTGTGACGGGCTGTCTCACCAGGGTAGAGATCCCCAGGGTAGACGCTGATTACCCACTTTCTGTGCTGAGCCAGTCTGATCACAGTCCGCTCAGGTTACTGCAGTCTGCTCTCACCTTGCCCCGGATCATGGCAGCTTGCTTGCACCCAACAGTATACACCGATCTGCTCACACTCTGCTCCAGACATCTGCAACCTGGGACCCCTGGACTCCTCCTGGCTGGCCCCCTCCTCTGGCGGTTGGTTCCTTCCCGCAATTAGGAGGCAGCTCCCGTTGTCCAGAATCCCAGAGCTCCGTCTGTGCAGTTCCTTCACCTACTTGCCCACAGCCCACTTCTGTTCCCTGGTTTGCCCTGTCCCTCTTCACCTTTTTTTGTTCTTCAGTGCAGCTTCTTTCCTTGATTCAGGGCTCCTTCCTTTCCCTCACATTCCTGCTTCTCGGGCTTTCTGGGTTCTGCTCTGTCCTGTTCTCCCTGTTTTTCCAGTCTCCTCTCCCAGCAGAGCCTTCTGTACCATCCTGTGAAGCCTGGTACCCTGTGTCGACTCTGTGTGGAGAGCATTCCCCTGTTGGCCTGTCTCCCTGACGATTCTCATTTTCCAGGCTCTGACTGGGACTGCTCCTTGTGGCTGTGCTGACTCAGGGCTCTGAGAGCTGCGAAGGACATTAGGACGGGTCCTTGCCTCCCGTTCTTGCAGACGTCTTCCTCAGTGGGTTCAGAGGACGCCTGGGTATCTGATCCTGATCACACCCAGGCGCCTCCGTCAGAGAGAGTACCTGGGAGACCGGTACTCCCAGGCTGAAGCCACAGGCCTGGCCTGGTCTCGGAGGAGGCCACCCATTAAGGGCGTACTCCCAGGCCCTCTGACTTGACCGCTGTGTGGGGGTTCTCTGCCTCACCTGCCCAGCGAGACCCCTCCTCTGCGAAGATCCTGGGAGCAGCGCGGCTGCATTCCGATGAGACTTCTGTTCTGTCCTGCCCATTGGCCAGAGAGTTTGCTCGTTTGATCCCCTGGCAACCTGGAGGCCTGCCTCCTAGACCTGTGCGGCCCCCTTTCCCACCGGGGACTTGGTAACCGGACCCATCTCAGAAGCGAGGGTTCTAGATTCTAAGTAGAGGCTGGCACTTCTCTCTCTTTGGTTGCCAGAGATAAGATAAGATCACTTTATTGCCCATATACAATTTCTTGTATTAGGAATTTGTCTTTTTGCATACCCCATCTTGCGCTCCATGAGACACACAGACAGGGAGAGGAGCTTGTGGTGAGAGCGCAGGATCAGCCATTAACACAGTGCCCCTGGAGCAGTTGGGGTTAAGGGCCTTGCTCAGGGGCCCAGAGGAGTAGGATTCCTCTGCCGGCCCCGGGATACGAACCGGCAACCTTCAAAACTATGATCCAGAAGACTGTGTGGAATAAGTGGCTTGTCTTGTGAGAGGATTGAGGTGGCTGGAAAAAAAGGTCTCCGATTATTGGATCATTTTGTTAAATGGAGAAGTTCTGTTTGATGACCTGCGGAAATAGAAAGGCTGTCAGTATGGAAGGAGAGAAGTTGCAAGGGTTGTTTTTGACTCTCATGAGGGCTCATTAAAAGGGAAGAAAAAAAAGGATTGCATCTTGAGAGCTTCATTTTCAGAATCAGCCTCGTCGCTGCATGAACAACGTGTTGTGTGACTATAAAAAAAGAAGAGAGTATTTAGTATACATGGGATGGAAGGAGCTGTAAAGATAATTGTAAATCAGTAGGTTATTCCTGTGCAGTATACTGGAAGACTCATGTCCAGAGTGTTGGAAAAAGAATTTGGTTAAGGAGGTGGAATTGAAGAGGTGGTGTCAGCAAATCGAATGTATAAATTCCGTTATCTGATTTCTCAAGCAGGAGGTAATGCCCACACAGACATTAATATCACTTGCAGAGCTCAGAGAAAAAGCTAAATTAAGAGGTAAAGAATCTAGCCAACCAACGTATTTAGCAAAGCTATTCTGGAACCCATCGCAGCACTGACAGCCTGACATGCTGCCATGACAAAAGACAGCTAAAAAATGTCCCTTCAGGAAGAGAACCGATTCAGCTTGTCAGGTAAGGGTGTACATTGGGGATCAAGCACTGCATGTTAGTAGAATGTGTTCGAGAACTGTGAGGTTGTTATCGTGGGGATTGACAGCACACAGAGATAAAAAGATAAAGATGTAGCATTCTGTCTGAAACTGTGTAACAACTGCACAGCATGGTTACCATTTGTTTTGTATAAAAGAAGACCCTAAACAAGTGGTTTCATTAAGCTGTGCAGAAAAGCAGTAAAAGTGAGTAAAAAAGAGGTATGTAATTGGACAGTTCGAAAATAATAATAATAGGGCATTCTGGGTTGTCATTCTGTGGATCTACAGAAAGAGGTAGACTTGGGATTCCTACAGGTGATCAACAATAAGAATGTCAGTCAGTCTTAATTAATTCTTAGTAATTCTAGTTTATAAAAGGAGACAGTGTGGATATAGCCTCCTATTGGTACTTGGTGTTATTGTGAAAGAATACAGTTTGCAGACGTGTTAAAATTAATATATTGCCTTGAGGTTTCAGAAATATATAGTATGTTTTTTTTTTTATCACACCATGACAACACCACCCTTGTTTACAGCTTTCATAATATCCTCTCTTTCATAGGGTGATTGGGGTGGCATTCTCCTCCGGTGAGGTTAGACCTGTGAATTCTATTAAATTATTTAATAAAGTTATCAACTAAATAAGAGCTGCCTGAACTGAGAGTATAACAGATGTGTCTGAGGTGGGATTAAGTTTGTTGATGGTATCAATTACAGGTTTGCTCTCAGCTCTTAATGAGGGAGCCTCGCTCAGTAAGTGTGCTGTGAGGGCAAGATAAATCTGTGGAAGTCCAACACTTTTGAAAGTGGCATAGACCTGTGAAAAATCAATCTTTCAACCAGTGAAAGAGAATGGTTAGAAAGTGTTGTGACAAAAAGACTCTTGTTGACAAAGTAAATGCAGATGCTGTCTTGGGTTCATGTAATAAATTGTCCATATGTTATAATGGTGCCAAGGAACTCATAAATTCTACATTTAGACATACTGTATGATAAAGTTTGTGATTAAAGGAAAGTTATGGAGCTGTCAGTTGCAAAAAGCTCTTTGCTTTTCAGACAGCACTGGCAGTGTTCGTAAATTGTTTCTTAACAGAAAAAAGTAAGAGGCATTAATTGGATTAGAAGCCTTTGAGTACAGATTTGGTCAGTTTCAGAAATGAAGGAAAATGCATAAAATGTTGGATGACATTATTTTGGGATGATGTTGTGTTGACGGCATCTGTAGAGAAATAAAAAGTGGTCACACAGTCTTTGAGAAAATGTTAATGTCAATGTTAAATAAGGGGTTAATAGGCTTGATAAAAAGGTTGAGGTGCTAGGAGTGGGGAAAGCTTTAGTAGAAGTTATGGTGGACCATAGCAAAGATATTCTGAGGCGTCCTACCTCAGTTTATGGGCTGCAGAGAAACAGGTGTCAATTCCACAGAAAAAAATGAGAAACAAGTAAAATACACAGCATTTCAACAGTGCAGCCTTCCTCAACTGAAAAGAAGGGAGGAAGAGGACAAGATTTAAATGGGAGAGTAGAGTGGTAGAGAAAAGCAGAAAAAAAGGATTAGCATGGCTAGAGGTTTATTTACAGGTCACATAAACCTTTTGCTTTTCAGTCCTGGAAAGAACACTTATTCTAGGACTTCTATACAAGCAGCTTTCTTCATTTCTTTTTGCATGAATAACCTCATTTCATTTTTACTGCATGCAGGGTCCCTTACATAACTGGCCTTATTTCCAAAGTCAGATACATACACTCTGTTGTAAACATACAGAAGGATAGCTCATTAATTGTTATTTCTGTTTTTGTACATGAAGCTCTTCCCATAGGATACACAGTGAAAAACAGTCCAATTTGGTTACTGGTACCTCCAGAGGGAGAAATGAAGTGGTCTATTGTGACTGGCACAAGACCCATAAATGTAGATAACAATCTGACAGCAGTGGTAGATTTGATAGACTTAACTGTAATTTGATAAAATAATAATATTATAAATAATATCCAATAAGTCCAATTCAAAAATATATCCAATCCTGATAATTAAGTCTTAATAGATCTTTATTGTTCATATGCTATAGTTTATTTTGATTAAAAGTCAGATAAAACTGTGATGTTTGATCTACTTAAGATTAGTTTTACAGATACAAGATGTTATGAATGCTCACTAAATAACATATTGGGCCTCCTTGAGCAGCTGGAATAGCTTGGTGTCACGATCGCAAACCCCTCCTCTTAAGGGCACTCCAGCCCTTCCTTGTTTGCCTCATTCCCCGCACCTGTTCCTTGTTCCAGCCCCTCTTCAGTTCCCCCTTAAAAGCCAGACGCTGACGCTAATCCGGGCTCTGCATTGGTTCCCACATCATGGGAGGCTGGGACCTCGATGCGCCTGGCTCCATTATGCTTTTAGTTCCCGTTCCCGTTCTGACCCGGTTCCTGTTTTTAATCGTCTGTCTAGGATGGACCCCCCAGCTTTGGACTTTTGCCTCCTTTTGGATTCTCCTTTGGACTTCTTCCTGGATTGTTTGCCATGGCCACACCCACCAGAACACCAGAGCACCAATGACACGCCCCCAGTTTTCATCCCCGTATCCTGCATGCTTTTTCCCTGTGTTTTCCCCACTCATTCCCGGATTGTGTTGCCTGCATAGATTCTGGAAAGAACACTTTCGTGACACTTGGACATGCTTTGAAACACTAGGTGTCCAATTGCATCCCATTCCCCAGAAGAACTGCCTCAAACTGAGCCTTTGAAAACCAGAATTGTGTCAATAGTGACTGAATTTCGTATCTCAGCAATAAGCTCTAACACTTCCCAGTAGGAATTAGAATTGAGGATTACATGTATCAGGGAAGATAGTGAAAGCCAAACAACAAAGTGCTCTGGTACCACAGAGTCAATTAGTGTGACTGGGGGTTTCTTATATTCCTGCTATTGTTGGTTAATAAACCAATCACATTATAAAGGACAAGCTGAAGATATTGACTAACCCATAGTTGCTTTTTTCATATTGAACGTGATAAGCCAAGGAATCACAGCCACCAACATCACCCAAAGCAGCTCTATAACATTTTGTTATATTAACATCAGGAGAATGGATTCTACATTTTGTATCAGTGCCGAGATTCTCCAGAAGCCAGTATGAGAATTTCACATTAAGCCACTAAGAGCAGAATCCCTAATGAATTCTCAAAACCTCTCAAAATCCCACACACTGCTCCTAAAATTATACCATTAAGTCTGTTGGCAAAACATGACAGCTGAGACTGTTTCGATGAGCTGTGACAGTTTGGGGTTGCTGATCACTGTTGCCAGCCCTGTATTGAGAGAAGTAAGGCAAACACTGCAAGAGTACTCAAATGCTGTCCTTAGGGTGCTTCTATGTACAAGGTGTAGTAAAGTTTAATGTCCATAGAATAAGAAACTACACACAGAGCTCTTGTTTCCTTAAAGTCACTTTTTCAAACACACTTGTGCCTAAAGGATCGGACGGCTACTCTATTTTCCCAACTGCAGCAGTTTTGGAAGAATGTTTTAGTAAGCCTGCATGAAACTGACAGTTTACCCCCAATAACAAAATCAAATCATATAATCAAAGCATTAGCAAAATCAGATTGATACAGAGTGCTCCTTCTTCAGGTGATCTTTGCAGGTATTAACAAATATATTAGAAGATAAATAAAATTAATTATTTCTCCTGTTAATTGGCAAACACCTGAAGTTGACGAAATGTGCTTTCACCTCTTTGAAATCCAGATAACAACATCAAAGCCTTTCCTAACTTTGCAAAGGAATACGAGACGGAATGCACTTAAGATCTCTTTTCTTCTACAGCAAATTTCATAACATCCAGGGGGTGTTTATAAAAAGCCTGCAGGAGAATTTGGTGTTGTATGAGACATTGCAAATGCATTTTCCACTTGGCCACTTTGCACTCATTTGCATTTAAAATGCCAGATGTCAAGGAAACAGCCGTGGAGTTGTAACTACATTTACCCTAATAATACCAAGATAAAAGGTTAGTAATTTTAGAAACACTTTTTGATTTTTCACACCCATGTCATGCGATATTTAATCTTTGATTCATCAGATAAGTTGCATTTTAAGTTATTTTTTAACTCAGAAATAATTGAATGTTGTACATTGGCTAGTGTGGCAATTATACACTGTTTACGATCCAGTGTTATTATCATTACACAGTATTACCATCCTGCAAAATCAACTAATGAATAATGGTCCAGAAAAAAAATGGATGAAGCAGGTCACACACTCTATCCTCCTTTTGTTTATAGGTTATAAAGATTATAAATTACTATCATTTATTATGAAACCAGACCTGTTTCTGAAAGATGTCCATTGACTTACACCCCACTAACTGTGTTTGCAATATTCATGTTTTATGGCTTCAAATTAAATCAAATCAAATTACACGAAAGATACATAAGTACTTTGAGGGAGGTGGTTGAAGGTGAGGCTTAGACTTGAATTATTAGTTTTTTAAATGGTTTATGGTTTTCCTAAGACCTTAACTAACTGTTTAAATAAAATCCCCTTGTACATTGTTGAACAAACAATCTTTAGATATTTTTCTAAACTGTATCAAGTTATTAGGTTGATGTTTCATCCCCCAGAGCCTTTCAGCTGTGCAGTCTATATTTAGAAGAGTGCCTTTGCAATTTGGCTTAATAAAATGCTGTAGTAGCTTACATTTGGTCTGCTTGGGTGGTTGCCTTAAAGTTGACTTTAGGCTTCACATCTGCAGAAGCAGTTAATGATGTATACATTTTGACCTAGACCTCCTCACAGCTAAAATGTTCTGTACTTCTGTACAGAAGACTTTTACACCCTTATCAAAAAAGAACAAGACAGAGCCATCCTGTTTAAGACAGTCTGTACCTTTCCATCATCTTGTCACAACGGGATTATTCATGTAATGTTCCAAAGAAAGCTTGCAAATGGAAATCACAAGCTTCTGGTATAAAATAAGACAGCATAACTAAATAACATGACCCTATGCCAGACAAAACTGCTGAATAAAAAAAAAATATTTTTGAACTGCATCTTTATTTACAACAGAAAAAACAGAAAATACTAAGAAATGCAGTATCATGTGCATTGTAAGTATGTGGGCATTATTAATTCTAATTCATGAAGTTTTGTGTGGTTCACTGCCACTCTGCTAAGGTATTATATCTATTTTACTGAACTGACTGGATGCCTGTTATATATAAATGTAAAAATAGACAGAAAAGCATTGTAAGCATGCTGCCCTGTTTATGGTTTCTCTCCAGGGAATGTGATCTATTCCGATAAAGTGGATTTGTGTTTGTTTCAACACTCAGAATACTTCATGACCTAGGGAAGACAACTCATCTTGTGTTTCATGCCTGTTGTTAAGCCAATAGCACAAATTTCTTAATATCCAAGAATAAATCATATTCATATCAGAATTAACAGGGGATAATTTGTTCATTGTGGAAGGACATTTTACTTATCGTGTATGGTATACAGTATGTACATCAGTAATGATAATTATTTTTGATTTATTCATGTTCTTATGTAATTAACACTAAAAGAAATTCACTTGTGTACTTTCCAGTCATATTTGTACAATCTGGTGTTTCTGCTGTTGATCCAAGTCTCTGATCATGATATTAAAGACAGCTCCATGAACTCTTTAGACTAGTTGTTCAAGCCTTCCTGGTACAGAGATAATTGATTTAGGAAATCCTCCCAAATGCCCATTACTGGAATACAATTAATCATGGATTCAGAAGATCCAGTCGCAGACTCAATTTTAATAAAATATTTGCGTGTGGTCAGGAAATACTTTAAGAACAGTGAATGAGAATTTACCTCCCCTCAGTGTTATATCCTAAAAAAAATAATGAACATGCTTGAGATGTTAAAATTGACCAATCTATTACTTGATGCCATTGGTACTCTCTAAAACCATGGCTTACTCTATAGGTCTTTTTTTAAAACCTTTCCTTCTGGCTGTATGAAAGGCTAATTGAGATGTTCCATATCTGATGTTTGCAGTGGATTATTTTTGTGTTCTTTTTTTGTCCACCTCTAATGGATACCCTTGCGGCTCTCAAATCCAGAAGAATTAAAGGCTTATCCTTTCCATAGCTGAAGCCCGGCATCACTTCTTTTTGTAATCTTTGCAGCAGTATCTAGGATAATGCTTATGAATCCTTGTGTTATTATAGCTGTAGAAACATTAAAATGTCCGGGTGTTGGTGAAAGAAGAGCTGTTTATTCGTATGCATACGGGAGATCAGCTTGTTAAAGCTAGTCTCTCCAAAAGATGTTGCTCAACGCTTTTTATACACAGTAACAGACAAACTTCCTACCTTTACCATAGATGACCTAATCTCCAAAACAAACCATTAGTTCTTAGTCAAGCTTGGATAATGGAAAACAACTCCTTATTGAGACTTCGTTATTGCTTACATTTGCAAAACAAGACATTCTACTTCCCTTTTTACTATATTTAAGACATGAGCTGTACTTTTCCACTGATCTAAAGATGTCCCCTGGTATGCTTCCATTTGCCAATGTCATAAGCAGTTAGAAAACTAAAAGATAAGCAGTTTGTTAGTTTTTATCAAATTAAATAACATTCATAGCAAACTATAATAAAAGGCTGAAAGAGTTCATTCCAGAAGCAAGCATTAAAATGCAGTTTATTACAGTCTCAAACGATACACCTCATAATTGTCACATTGAATATTAGCACAAAACAGATCAATGATGGGGCAGTTAAATATTTTTATTTAGAAAATGTTACTATAAAACCAATTAAATAGTATCTCTTTTTACTGATGTCTCTGATTAAAGCCATTTGTAAACCATTCAGGTGAAAACATTAAACTAATTAAACCTAGCATAGACATGTAATGATATCCTAAGCTTTTACTAATCATTTCCTATTAACTATCAGATGCATATACTGTGTTGTGGATTGTGCTAAGTGCTTTCATTGATTTACAATAATTGACAACCCTGTTTCTTTCCACAGAGCTTGCACATAATTCACAGCAATTGTGCTTCATTTGCACTTCCATGTTATTTTCATTCTGAGATCAAAACTGTAATAAAATAAAAGGGGATTCATCCATTAAAGGTTGCAAAATGTGCAAGTGTGTATGTTCCAGTGTAAAACTGATAATTCGTCTGACACCAAGGTTAGAGTTGAAGCTCATTATTTCTCCACCACATATTTTCTTTGTCAGTTAAACCTTCTCTGGGCGTGATTCCTATTACTAGCCATTATTAATGTGTCCTTGGAAGGTTAATTAAAAGGAAATTCTGTCATCAACTGAATTTCAGCGACCACGGCTGCAATTATTTGCTTAATTAAGAAATGATTCAAATCACATGGGTTTTATCTTGTATTGTGTGAAAGTGATAATGATACATTTCAAATGGCATTAAAAATACTTAAAATGTGAACATAAATGGAAAAAAATTGATATAGTATTTATGGTATTTATGTTATCTAATGTTACAGTAATACAAAATGCAGCAAAAATCTTTTTTGAAAGAACTAAAGGAACCATTGAAGTATTGAAAAAAAATCACTATTGTACCATAAAATCACTAATCAGCCAGCAGCCATATCACCCTGCAACTCACAACTGGCAACCCATTGAAGCTAAGCAGGTGTGAGCCTGGTCAGTACCTGAATGGGAGACCTCCTGGGAAAGCTAAGGTTGTTGTTGGGGCCAGCAGGGGGTGCTCACTCTTTGGTCCATGTGGGTCCTAATGCCCCAGTATAGTGACGGGGACACTATACTGTAAACAGGCACCGTCCTTTGGATGAGACGTAAAACCGAGGTCCTGACTCTCTGTGGCCAGGGTGTTCCTCGAAAAGAGTAGGGGTGTAACCCTGGCGTCCTGGCCAAATTCCCCATTGGCCCTTACCAATCATGGCCTCCTAATAATCCCCATCTATGAATTGGCTTCATTACTCTGCTCTCCTCCCCACTGATAGCTGATGTGTGGTGAGCGTTCTGGTGCACTATGGCTGCCGTCGCATCATCCAGGTGGATGCTGCACATTGGTGATGGTGGTGGAGGGGAGTTCCCATTACCTGTAAAGCGCTTTGAGTGGAGTGTCCAGAAAAGTGCTATATAAGTGTAAGCAATTATTATAATTATTATTAATTAATCAACCCCAGAACACCATAATCTGTATCAGACCTGCCAATCACAGTGACAACACGATATGACTGGAAATCAATCCCAACTGAGCCCTTTTGATACTTGCTTTTTACAATGTTATGTTATCGTGTACAATGTAAAATATTCTACCTTTTCCTTGTGCGCTTCTTGATTTATGGATTTTTGCTTGTTCTATTCTTTGCTTTTTGGATTTCATGTTCTCGCACATGTTTTTCTGTTTTTGTTATCTGTGCCCCTGTGTTTGTCCTTGGATCTCCTAAGGCACCTTGGTTTGTTTTTCCACAGAATTGAATTCTTGGCAGCTTTTTTGCTCTGCACTGCAGCTTGCAGATCACCTGCCATTGTCTTCAGCTCCAGAGTGCTACACTTAAAGTACAGTAAGTGCAGTGCATTACAATGTTAAAATAAAGTCATAAGGCAAAGTCCATTTTGAGTAGTATATTATTTGAATTGTATATTATTATTATTATTATTATTATTATTATTATTATTATTATGTATATTGTTGAGTATCTGCTTTAATAACATGTTGGACCTTTGAGAAGGAAAAATAGCATGAACCAGAGATGGAATGTGTTATTAATGCAATCCCATTCTTCCATCAGGATCACTGTCAAGTGCAAAGGGTTGTGGACTGAATTGTGCAGAAAATGGATACAGACTAGAACTGGATCTAAACTAGTAAGTCTAAAGTGCAGTAACAAAAAAAATTCAGAGCTGAAGAAAAAAAATAACTCTTGACCTTTTTGACTTAAGCTCTGTAAAATATCCAACAGATTCTGTAACTGTCCTTCATTAATTTAAAAAAAAATCTTCTTTCCGATACTTGGTCTTTTTGCTCCTTTAGGCAGATTTATCAAATTGAACGTTGTGATTTTAGGTTTTCCGTGAATGTATAAAAGGAAGAAAAAAAGCAAATGTGTGAAAGTCTATACACATACAGAGGCTTGACAACAGTGTCAGTATCAGCCTGTGGGGAGAACTGTTGTGGTTTAGTGTTCACTGTCTGGCCAGCAGGGTGTCAGTCTTAGCAAAGTGACATTTGACAGTTTTCAAGCATTCAGAATGAAGGGGTTAAGTGTTGTGGGATCCCAGAGAGGAGGAATATAAATATAAATGTTTTCTTTATTATTTTTAATAATAATTTATATTGAAATTATTTCAATATAAAATGAAAACTGAAAAAGAATAAAAAGGAAAAGGATACTATCTTAAAAGTTCTCATACTTCTGCCAAACATGATCAGGTTAATTTCTGAAGATATTGCAAAATCCGACATTATCATATTGTAGCGTTTTGCAGGTTCTTTCTCAGAACTAAAGAACAGTGGAGACGCGATTAACCAAGCACTGGCTTTATTTTACAACCACACCAAAACCAAACACAGGATCTACACACACATGAGGAGACTGACGAACACGTACACACATTTAGGGTGGTAATTACCTAACAACACACTCTACTTTTACAGGACTACACAGGGCACTAGAATTACTAGGACATTATTTACACAGGCAGGGTCAGCCGCTGGTCATCGTGCTGACCCTCAGACTCTTCCCGGCTACCACTCCCAGCATGCCCAGCGGTACTACGAGCGCCTAGGGGCGCTTCCTCCTCACCACCAGGCGAGGGCGTTACACTGCCCCCACCTGAAGCGTCTGGCGTCTCGCCGACGTCGAACACCCCCCTCAGGCTGTACTCGTATTCGGCCAACTGCTGCGGAACCCTGCGTGAGCGGCCGCTGCGCCGCGGTGACGGCTGGCGATCCACGGACGCCCCACTATCGGCCGGCTCCGGCCCCGGCTGCTCCTCTGGAGCCTCCCCACACGGCTCCTCCTCCCGGGCCCGGTAGGGGGCCAGGCGGTCTCGGTGCAGGACCACCACTCTCCCCCGTGTTCGCAACCGGACACGGTAGCAGACCTCGCCCACCACCCCGAGTACCTCAGCGGGCCCCTCCCACGACGGCGCCAGCTTAGGACTGAGGCCCTTGCGGCGCCGCGGGTTGTACACCCAAACCGAGTCCCCGGGCTGGAAGGCAGGCCCCCTGCAGCGCAGGTCGTAGTACCGCTTCTGCCGGACCCCCGCCTGTGTCAGGTGGGTCCGTGCAAAGCTGTGCACCCGCTGCATCCGCTGCCGCAGGTCCCACTCGTAGTCCGGTCCAGCCGGCGGTGCCGACCCGTCTCCGGGCGGCGGGCCGAAGACCAGGTCCACCGGTGTTCGCATTTCCCGGCCCAGCATGAGCGAGGCCGGGGTGCACCCGGTGGATTCCTGGACCGCGGTCCGATACGCCCAGAGCGCAAGGGGGAGGTGGCGGTCCCAGTCCCGTTGGTGCCGGGACACCAGGGTGGCCAGCTGGGTGGCGAGCGTCCGATTAAACCGCTCTACCAACCCGTCGCTCTGGGGATGCAGCGGGGTGGTCCGCGTCTTAGTAATCCCCAGGCGCTGGCACACTCTGGCGAAGACCTGGGACTCGAAGTTACGCCCCTGGTCACTGTGTAATTCCTCCGGCACCCCCAGCCTGGCAAACATCCCCTCCAGCAGTGCATCGGCCACCGTGGGGGCACTCTGGTCCGGGAGGGCGTAGGCCTCCGGCCACTTCGTAAAGTAATCCATAGCCACCAAGACGTAGCGGTTCCCGGCCTCGGTGCGCGGAAACGGGCCCAAAACGTCCACTCCCACCCGCTCCATAGGAGCCCCCACCTGGTGTTGTTGGAGGGGGGCCCGAGAGCGCTCGGGGGGACCCTTCTGCGCCACGCACACCGCACACGTTCGGCAGTACCGCTCCACGTCCCGGTGGCAAAAACCCCAATAAAAATGGCCTCGGAGACGCTGCAGGGTTTTTTTACCGCCGAAGTGCCCCACACCCGGTTGGCCGTGCACCGCTCGGAGCACCGCCCCGCGGAGCGACCGAGGCACCACCAGCTGCCACCGTACCTCGCCACTGGAGGGTACCCGCCACCCCCGGCGCAGCACCCCGTCCTTTACCTCCAAGGCCTCCCACAGGGCGCAGAGGGCCTTGACGGACTTCGGGTGCGGGGCGAGCTCCTCTCGTGTAGGCCGCACTCCTGCTGCCCTCCAGCGGAGCACCGGGCCCACGTCAGGATCAGCTGCCTGACGCTGCGCCAGGTCTGGCAGGCCCACCCCCAGCGGCCCCTCCCGGGCCGTGGCCGCGGCGCTCACCCCCGCCACGGTGCGGACAGCCTCCTCACGCTGCTCCCGCCGGGCGCAGTGATGGCAGTCCGCGGCCTCGCAGGGGCGCCGCGAGAGAGCGTCGGCATTGAGATGGCGAGACCCCGCACGGTGCACGACAGTGAAGTCGTACTCCTGCAGGATCTCTATCCATCGCGCCATCTGTCCCTCTGGCTCCTTAAAGTGGAGCAGCCAGGTGAGGGACGCATGGTCGGTCCTCAACCGGAACCGGGTCCCGAACAGGTACGGCCTGAAATGGTGGACCGCCGCCATCACCGCCAGCAGCTCGCGACGGGTCACGCAGTAGTTCCGCTCAGGCCTAGTCAGAGCCCGGCTATAGTAAGCCACTACGCGCTCCCCATCCGGCCCCTCCTGCGCCAACACCGCCCCCACCCCCGAGTCACTCGCGTCGGTGTCGAGAATATACGGCAACCGCGGGTCGGGGTAGGCCAGCACGGGGGCCCCCACCAGAGCTTCGCGCAACCGGCCAAAGGCAGTCTCACAGCCCGAGTCCCAGTCAAAACGGCGGCCCTTGTCGGTGAGGCGGTGCAGCGGGGCGGCGATGCTGGCAAAGTCCCGGACGAACCTCCGATAGTACGAGGCCAACCCCAGAAAGCTGCGGAGCTCCGCGACGGTGCGTGGAGTCGGCCAGCCCCTCACTGCGGTGACCTTACCTGGGTCCGTAGCCACCCCTCGCGGTCCAACAACATGTCCCAGGAAGGTCACCTCCCGCCGCAGGAGCTCGCACTTGCGGGGGTTGAGCCTCAGGCCAGCACGGCGGATGCAGGCCAGCACCGCCTGGAGGTTCGTCAAGGCCTGGTCAAAACTCCGTGCATGAACCAGCAGATCGTCCAGATATAACACGCACTGGTTCCGCGGGACCGATGCCAGCACCCTCTCCATCAGCCTCTCGAACGTCGCCGGGGCATTGCACAGGCCAAAAGGCATGACAGTAAACTGCCAGAGGCCCTGGCCGATGGAAAAGGCCGTCTTCGGGCGAGCATCGGGAGCAAGCGGTACCTGCCAGTAGCCGCAGCGGAGGTCCAGGGAGCTGAACCAGGTCGACCCGGTGATGTAGTCCAGGGCGTCATCTATCCTCGGCAGGGGGTAGGAATCTTTCCGGGTGACCTCATTCAGCTTGCGGTAGTTGACGCAGAACCTCCACGAGCCGTCTTTTTTTTTAACCAGTACGGCTGGCGCCAACCACGGGCTCGCGGAGGGCTCAATCACCCCCGCTGCGGCCATCTCCCGGATCTTTTCCTCGGCGGCGGTCCGCTTGGCGTGGACCATGCGTCCTGGTGGGATGCGGATGGGCCGAGCGTCGCCGGTGTTGATCTCGTGTTGGACCAGGGCAGTGCGGGTGCAGTCCTCATCCCTCGCCGCAAAGAGGTCTTCGTTCTGGGCGAGTAGCTGCTGGAGCCGCTGCCGCTGGTCCTGATCGAGGCCCTCGCAGCTCCGCTGGAAGAGGTCCTCAACGGCTCGCTTCGCTTCCACGCAACGCTCGGCCCCCGCCGCCGCCTTGTCTGGCCCCCCGGCCGACTCAGGGGCAGGATCCGGCACGCTCGCTCCCCGGCTCGCAGGCCTGGTCTGCCCCGGCGACTGACGCCGCCGCCGCCGCCGCCTCTTGTTCCCCCGGCTCCGGCAAGCCCGCGTCCCTCGGCCTTCGCCGGACCTGCCCTCCACCAGGTGCAGTCACTCCCCCTGCCACACCAACTCCTGCCGGTCCAAGTCCAACCTGGCCCCCACTCGCTGCAGTAGGTCCAGCCCCAGAATGCAGTCCTCCTGGATGGGTGCAAGGTAGCAGGGGTGGCGCACCGTCGCTGCACCCAGACGGAAGGCAAGCACCCGTTTCCCCCGGACTGCAGCGAGCTGTCCCGTCACGGTCCTTAGCCGCAGGCCGGAGGCCTCCCATCCTGGGGGGTTGGTGCCCTCGGTGTCGGGGAGGACGCCCGGCCGAAGTAGGGTCACTGATGAACCGGTGTCGAGTAGGGCCAGGCAGGGTTGGTCCTCAATCCGGCAGTGGAGGTACAGGCCCCGGCTACAGCCGACTCGCCCCACGGTGGCGTGAGGGGCGCCGGTTTTTACAGCGCTCTCCGGAGCGGGGGTTGAGGTGTTCAAGGGCGGCCTTCCCCGCGCTGAGCCGCCCCGTTCCCGTTTCCCGACGCCGATCGGGGAGAGCGAGGTTCGGGTGCCCGGCAGACCCGGGCTCGGTGTCCTCTTTTCCCGCAGCGGTCGCAAATCAGCGTGCGGGGCTGTTCCGCGGCGGTCGCTGCACGGGCTGGCTCCTCTTCCCCCTCGCTGGATTCCTCCGTCGCCGCCTCGGTCAGCCGGCAGGGCGCACTGCGTCTGCTGGCGCTGCCAGTCACCCCGAACACTACCTCAGCCCGTGTAGCAAGGGCCAAGGCCTGCTCCAGCGATGTTGGCGCGGCCAGCTGCACGTGGCGCCGCAGCTCCTCGGGCGAGAGGGCCTTGAGAAAGGCCTGGAGAGCCATCTCCCGCTGCGCCTCCCGGGGGAAAGTTGGGTATCCTCGGCGGGCGAGGAACATGACATCCGCGGCGACCGGGCCCAGTCGCTCTCCTGGTCGGCGCCGCCGCAGGGCCAGCCTCTCCCGCATCAAGTCCGGCGCCTCCTCTACACCGAAGCGCAGCTGGAGGGCTGCTGCCAGCGCCGTGTAGTCGCCTCTGTCCTCCTCCGGGACGTCCAGGAGCACCTGGCAGGCCGCTCCTTCCAGCGCCGCCGCCAGGTGACCGGCCATCTCCGCCCGGCTCCAGCCATTCGTCCGGGCCGCGAGCTGGAACTGCGCCTCATAGGTCTCCCAAGGCGCCTCACCATCGTAGCGACCTGGTCGCACCCGCGCCGATGGGTGTGGGAATCGCTGATCGGCTCCGGCAGGGAGGGCATCCTCTCTCCGGGGCGGCCGCCCCAATTCCACTGGCGGGACCACTACTGGGTAGCCCTGGTAAGGGCTGTGGCCACCTGTCGCACCCAGGAGTTGCTCAGGCTCCCTATGTGCGCCGCCGATGGGTTCTGCGTCTTCCAGCGTCAGCCGGCGCTTTATGGAATCGGGTAGTGTCTGCCACGAGTTGTTCATTCTGCCCGCTTCTGACACCAATGTAGCGTTTTGCAGGTTCTTTCTCAGAACTAAAGAACAGTGGAGACGCGATTAACCAAGCACTGGCTTTATTTTACAACCACACCAAAACCAAACACAGGATCTACACACACATGAGGAGACTGACGAACACTACACACATTTAGGGTGGTAATTACCTAACAACACACTCTACTTTTACAGGACTACACAGGGCACTAGAATTACTAGGACATTATTTACACAGGCAGGGTCAGCCGCTGGTCATCGTGCTGACCCTCAGACTCTTCCCGGCTACCACTCCCAGCATGCCCAGCGGTACTACGAGCGCCTAGGGGCGCTTCCTCCTCACCACCAGGCGAGGGCGTTACAATATTGTAATACAACCTGTATTACTGCTGCATTGAAAGTGAGGACTAATGAAATTGGAACTTCTTTGGACCTTTTGAAAGAAGGCCTAGGTAATGCCTTTGTGACATTTACATTCCCTGACATACCTGACTTTGACAATAAAGAGCTGCAGGCATTGTAAAAGCTTCCTGAAATGATGCAGATGTATTCGATTTGCGTACATTTGTAATCCCTGAAAAAAACCTTGGCACTGTCCTTGATGTTTCATAGAGAGAAACAATCTACTAGGCAAATCTATTTGGAACACACAATGCAAATTCATAATCCACATCTATTTCATTTTGTATTGCATTTTAATTTTTTAAATTTTGCTTAATTTTGACGCCTACACAAGCCCATTAAAAGACACTCTAGAGAGCCCACAATTTGTTTTAATTTCAGAATCCTCACAATAAAAATGTCCAAGTTAGAACAACAGCAGTAAATGTCTTTGTATAATATTTAGCTTATGACTGTTGTCTGATGGCAATGCTTAGGAACTGGAAATTGATGAATGGAAGTAAACCTGTTACACTGACAATGACAAAAAAGGAGGATGCAGGGTTACCACCAATGAAATAGGGAAACCTATTGGGCTCAATAAAGCCTCCCTCCTGTTTGTGAAATATGGAGTCTGACAGGTACCTGTGGAGATGACAAAGCTATTTAATCATCCTGCATGGGACTGAATCAGTTATGAAGGAAGGGAAGCTTAGCGGCGCCACACACCCATGGCACAGACTTATTAGATAAGTACAGATTTATTACTATGCACTGAAAAAGAACAGGTGATGTGCAAGAGTTAGAAAAACTGGGGCACTCTGTGGGCCCTTGAAATGCATGGTCACAAGCCTTAACTGCTTTTTTCTCTTCTGTTTTAAAACCATACTAGTGAAATTAACTATACACATTTCATTTTGTTTTGTTTTAACCTTCATATTTTCCATGATATTCTGCATTGGTTCATAGTGACGCGTGGCCTTTTTTTTGGGGGGGTAGACATTTTACAGGATTTATTACTGATATTCAGTACATATTCAATTTATTGCTATTGAATTTATTCCTATATAGCACCTTTCACACCAAGGTTGCCCTAAGGCACTTAAAAAAGGAACCAAAAAACTCCTCTGTAAGAAGAAAAAAAAACCTCTAGGTGTCCAAACTCAACTGGCTGCCCAACACCTCTGGGCATGCTAACATTATACAATTCTAAAAAAGTACTAAATGTGGAGTATTTATATCACAGTTCAAGCTCTAAAGTAACTCAGGAGCCTGGGTCATGTCAAGTGCAGCCGGGATTCCCCAAGAGTGCTGCAGGGGTAATGTGAGCATCCATCAGATGGAGCTCTCTCAGATTGTGGCCACCCAGTGACTCATGTAACTTACTCTGAGCCTGCTGCCTTTCAGTGACATCAGCAAATGACTCATTTCTCCACCAAACCATATTAAATCTCCTATAAGGCACTATGGTGCCCACAACATGCCAAACAATGAATGGAATCTGACAATTGACACTGAAGATCTCCTAGAACTACTATAGTCCTGCGGATATTAATGGTTATTATTATAGTTTTTAAAACATTTACTGTAATTAAGACACGGTAAGTTATTTGTCATGGGATTTATCTGGGAGACCTATTTCTAAGCCTTTTCTCCATCAACATGAGTTTGTTTCTTTGTGACATCATAAGGAGAATAGAAAAATGGAATTATAACATCAGAAATAAATCAAATGGCTGCGAAAAAGTGTTGTGGAAATCCAAATCAAGCCCATGATTATTGGTTACTGGGTCATTGTGCAGCTGTTTTGTTGATTTAGCATCCAAGACAACTGTGGGACAGTGGGAATTACTGATTTTGTATTACCAGTTTGTAATTAATCTTGTTTACTTAATATTATTTGGAAAAATCAAAACCTGAAATGTTAATATCAAAACAAGACTGGAGAAGGGGACATTAAGTAGGTAACACCACCGTGTTTTCTGAGGATTAGTATTATATGCTGCACAGTTTCTAGGTAACCAGTTTGAGTTTTGAATATCAAGCTTTATTTCTGATGTTGCAGGCTTCATAATAGCTTCTGTTATCTGTTTGTGTTGTCTTGATTTGTTGAGAATACACAGAGAAAAGGTATGTGTGCTAATGAATGTACCGTGAAAAAGACTTTTAAATGTCACAAATTCTCAGACACTCCTAATAATTAGGACAGTTTTGGAAAGACCATGTTCATGACATTATCATCATTAATTGGACTTGTCCACATCATTTGTATGCATTTAGCTAATTCTGTCCTGAGAAATGTGCACATCTTCTCTATTTTTATAAGAGTAGATGTATGTGCAAATGAAAGACTTTCAGACTCTTCATTTTATGTTTTATGAATAAAGCATTTCCTGTCACACCCTTGATCTTTGCTTTGTGGGCTTTTAACCACATACATCTTGTGATTAAGGCCCATGGTATTGTAACGCCCTCGCCTGGTGGTGAGGAGGAAGCGCCCCTAGGCGCTCGTAGTACCGCTGGTCATGCTGGGAGTGGTAGCCGGGGAGAGTCTGAGGGTCAGCACGATGACCAGCGGCTGACCCTACCTGTGTAAATAATGTCCTAGTGATTCGAGTGCCCTGTGTAGTCTTGTAAAAGTATAGTGTGTTGTTAGGTAATTACCACCCTAACCATGTGTACGTGTTCCGTCAGTCTCCTCATGTGCGTGTATATCTTTTGTGTGGTTGTAAACGAATAAAGCTAATGCTTGTTTGTTAATCGCGTCTCCACTCGTCCTTTGTTCTGAACAGAACCTGTAAACGCTACAGTATATTTGCTTATAAACTCTTAAAATTGCTATAAGTGGCCATCTTTCTTCCTGTTGTTTTATCCATTAAAATTAAAATAAACATTATTCATTCATAAATTGGGACTGTTCTGTGAGTAATCCTTGACTTCCATTGTGAAGTTATGTAACTAAGACATTAATATTTTATATCACCATTTGGATACTTTCCAGAGTTTTAGCTTTTTCTAAAACTAATTACTACTATTAGCACTTTTATTGCAAGCAAATTTCCATCTGTTCACATTTTCTTCACACTAATTATGCAGTGTTAGTGAGCTGTGACAAATGTAATTCCTTATTAATTAAGGGATAAGAATATATATACAGTGCCCTCCATAAGTAATGGGACAGTAAAGTCAAAACTGCTATGTCTAGCTAATTCTTTTCTTTCAGCATACAAAATTGCCCACTTTTCTTTCATAGTTCCCTAGTCTTCATTTCAATTTAGGTCTATTGACACCAAAGGGAAGAGCAAAGGTTAAATCTAACTGTACACATTTGCAGCTTTTTTATGTGTGAACAATCGATACAACCAGAAACACCTGACCAACAAAAAGCACCTGGGAGCTAATTTCCCCAGTACTTGTTCAACTGAAATAAGAGATTGAACACAAAAAGTGCTATTATTCTAAACATTTACAGCATATAAGCACAGAAATACTCAGAAATAAAAGGTAACATATTTTACTTTTGACTCATATTCATCTTTTCATCTCAAATACACAGCAAAAAACAGCTATTTTGACTCCACTGTACTAATACTTATGGAGGACACTGTATATACTGTACAAGAGAAGACCGATAAGCTCAACACCTTTCCCACTAATTCACGGTAATACTTTTTGGAATTCACACTTATCCCAGAGTACTGATGCTAGGAAATCAACATTCAATCTTCTAATTTAGTCATATATACTATATTTGCTCATGAATCTTGCCCTTTCGTGCTCATTTCAGTGCTCAGTGGTAGTAACATGAAGCACGAATGTATGTTACATCACCATAAAATTGCTGGTAAAACAAATTACAACAAAATACGACAACAGTATTTAATTGATATACAGTATGTGTCCAGAATACCCTTCTCAATGATAAGCTCTTACTATGCCTTTCGGGCAAATGGGGTTGTAATTGTGCAGTCAGGCACTGCTCCCGAAATGCCATTAAAGATTCAGCAACATCTGAGAATTGTACAGCCAGAGGTTCATTATGAAAATCTTCTTCATGCATTCAAACCAGTGAGACAGGAGGTTTATTTAGGAGAGCAGACTTTCTGAAATGTTCGTTTTTTGTAGTTGCGCAAGATGGGGTGGTCTTGCGTGGGTAATCGGTTTTTAGGTGTTTTTTTGCATTTTGTACAGAGCACTAAAGTTAATCTATTTAATATCTGAATATGTTCCTGCTTGATCCTGACATAGTCCCTTCGTGTTTGTATTTTTTAAAGCAAATACCCAGGCTTAATGATTTAATCTGCGTGATATCCCTTCCACGCTACGTGTTTTGCTACAGTGTTTGTCAGTTTTCTGACATCACTGTGAGAGTTAATTATAACATTTTGTAATTGTTTTCAAAATTGTAAGGTTGTAGATCACTCAAAAATGCTGAACCTTTTTCATGTTTTAAGTCTCATGCTTCTACCAATTTGAGCTAAGACATAAATTTCAAGAACAAGTGAAAGATACCAAAAATAACAGTTTTTATGAGAAGAAAAAAATGGAGTGCTGACTTGCATCTCTCGTCCACACTCACTGCATTTTTGAGTAGTTTAACAGCCTCCTATATTGAAACATTTTAAAAGCTCTGCATTTCTTGAAAAGTTTATTTCTGCTCTGCTATAAAGCTTTTGGGCCACTGTCTTTTATCATTTTATTAGATGACACACAGGCACAAACTTCATACAGTATTGCCAGTGTTGCAAATAATCACTAGTTCTAATTATGTAAGCTGATCACTGTAATGTTTCAGAATTATCATGCAATGTAACATCGTTAACTTATAATTTTGAGTAAAACAGATCAGTATTCTGTATTTGTTTTCATAAAAGATTACTGACTTTATTTAGTCTCAAGTAGACAATATTGTAACAAATGGGAGTTACAAAAATAATGAATAACAGGAGTTGACCAAGCACCATAGCCAATAAGTAAAATAAATTATCCCAACATGTAAAGATTTCTCAAAGAATATACCCAAGAGGTTGGTATAATTAGAGACGTGTGAATTCTATGTTCTCTGGCACAGCTTTGGTGAAAAAAGTAATCACTCAGGCACATTGGGTTAAACAAATATTTATTAACAATGACAATGCATACATTACACAACAGACAACATATACATCACACAAGTTTCTCTATGTATACAGTAGACAAGGAGACCTACATCTAGCCCACCAGGGAAAACCCCAGACTGCTAAGAAGTATTCAACTCTTAAATAATGCCTAGAGGGCAACACTAAGAGATAAGCTGCCTTCTAAACTAAATGTAATACAGTAGAGTCCCAATTATCCGACCTAAACGGGACTGATAGTATGTTGGATAATTGAAAATGTCAGATAATGTGGAAACTGAGTAGACAAATCAGTCCATTGCAGGGCAAACAGACATAACCACAGACAGGCACACACTCAGACCACTGCCAATTTTCCCAGAAGCCAATTAACCAGTAGATTAATGGAAGTGTGGTGTATCAAGTATGAAATATGGTTTATTATTCTACTGTAAATCAGAGCTTTCTCTTGAAGTATCGGACCTGTGATTGGCATGCCCTTATCCTTTTGCTGCGTGAACCACAAGAACAAACCTTCACTGACCTTTTCATATTCACATTTCTTCATTGTTTTTCTGTCCCTCAGTCCTTCAATTGAGACCCGATCAGAGCACTACTTCTCCGTCTCTTTTCTTTTCCTCTTCCAGTCACCAACTGTAACTCGTCCCACACCAAATTCAGATGCAATTTTCTGCATGGACACGCCTTTGTCTAGTCTTTTTAACGGTTTGAGCTTTTGTACCATTGAAAGAACTGTTTTCTTTTCTCTTCACACTTGTCATGTTTCTCAAATAATAAAATAATATATATGAGCGCAAACGAACAAGCAAAGCTACATCAATGGCAGTTTCTGACGCACTGAGAGACAAAGCAGAATGGGATTGGGCAAAATATTATGCATGCACATGCATACAGTAGATAGCATATAAACATACAGCATGTTGATTGCTATGTCAGTTAAAACGGAATGGCGGATAATCGAAGGTCGGATAATTGAGACTGTACTGTACAACCTACAACTAAATCTCTCTCTACAAATCATAATGCCACAAAATCAGTGGGATCCTATCTCCCTGTCTTATAAAAATGGACCCACAAACCAGGAAAGGCCATTTTTCACCTAGGTATTCATCACTCAAGAAATCCAAGTTCCCTAAAAACACAGAATAGCAAGATTTAAAAGCTTAGCACCTATCAAGTCTTTTTTTAGATGATCTTGAACAAAGAACTCTTACCTGGCACAAGTTTCACATTTTGTTTCCTCCTGTCTCCTCTTCTCTCGTGTTCTTCCCCTTTTCTTTTTTGTTTCCTTGTTCGTCTTTCTCTGTCCTGATCTGGTATCTTTTTGGACTGTTGTTTGATATTTAATCATATACGCAGGACATAATTAACTAAAGAGATCTAAAGTAAGCTTTGGACTCTGGACCCCCTCCATCTCAGCAAACATCCCCCTGCTTTGAAGCTGAAAATGTTTACACAGCCAGGTGTCACACTTTATCTAGGTTCGTAGACTCCTCCTTCTCACCTATCTCAGCCTTTAACAATTATTATTAGGAGTGTGAATCAAAATCCTTAAAAGTATCAACAATCCAATTGACATCTTCAGGATCAAAAATGAAACATGAATAAGCGACTTCTAGTGCAACCAAGCAGAAGTGCATTATTGACTGAGAACAGGAACCACTTCTTTACACAAGGGGTTGTGGGAGTCCAGAACAAGCTACCCATTTGTGTTGTTGATCCCTGACATCCTTCACATCAGGATCCTTGGATGAATTATCTACCAAAGGAGCAAGATATGTTCAACAATGTCTTTTTATTTGTAACCTTTATGTTCTAAGTTTTACCTTGAGGCAGCTTTTCCACCTGGTCTAATCAGATATTAGAAGATAATCAATGATGGAAGACCTCCGTGGAAGACCAAGGAAAAGCAAATGGAAGTTGCAAGTGACGTGGGAGGTGTCATCCTTTGGATGTGATATTTAACCAAGGTCCTGACCTCTGGGAAATTAATGAGCCCATGACAACATTTCAGAAACACCAGGAGCTTAGCCTCAGAGCTCTGACATTTCCACTCCAGACTCATACAAGCTAAATTTCCATTTTAATTGAATTGGTGAAGAGCCTGATGTACTCTGTACTGGGGCTGCTAGTGTATAATGGTACCATCCCTGAGCTTTGTAAAGCTCTTTGGGATCCTTTGCGATGTTGTATTTCTTTATCTTAATCCGGCAAATTGAATACTTTAGTTAGATGAGGATAAATACATTAGGATATATACTGTGGCTTTAACATGTAGCATCCTGACCTTTATAATTACTTAATTCAATATGTTGTTCAAATACTCTAAGGAACCATAGTATTTGTCAAGTAGCAGATGAGTTTTTTTTGCCTTTGTTGATTCTATAAATTCCCTCATGGTTGCTTCACATTTTTCAGTTGTTGTATTTTTCATTTCCAATGCTTACAGGAGCCTTCTTAGCTGCCTGGCAAATCGTTCTATGTAAGGTGTCATAAAAAAGTTGTTCCACTTCTTTTTTTGGTTATTATGTCAGATATTATACTGTAGTTCATATGTCACATACCCTTCAAAATATTAGTAAATTTGTTAGAAAGCACAAAGAATAGAATAAGCAAGATTATATATTTATTTATCTCTATTCCAAAGCATTTTTTTGTGATTTAGAGGCGGTCATCTTATGTTACCTGTACCTGTCGGAACGATACTCTCGGTGACAGAATTGTTTGTTTGGTGTTGAACACCGTTAATCATTACAGATTAGTGTCAGAGACTGAAAGATGAGCTTTGACTGGATTAATTTCAGATGGCATACAGTTTTCATTAGTGTGGGTCAGGAAGGCGTCTTTGGATGCTGTAGTGTGTGTATTTATTTTGAGGTTTGTATTGTGGCCAAGGCAAACATTCTTATAACACAATTGGAATGAAAAAAATAGAGCTTTAAAGTCATTTTACCCAGTGTACAGTGTTATATTCCTTTTCACATTGGGCCAAGAGCCTCCAGAGACTGCAAGAGAGCTCCCTCTTTGCTGCTTAATAATAAATGTGTCAGAGATCTTAAACTGTGCTGGCATGTCCTAAGAATTCTTCATGATTCGTTAGTTGCTCTGAAATCTATATTTAAATAGAATATGTTTCTATTTGTAGGCTAATAAAAACTGGAGGAGAATACAATAAACTAAAACACTGTGTTAATTTACAGAGATTACCAGAACTGACATTAACATGCCCATGGAGATTTTGGCAAAGCCTCGTCTACAATAACGAGGCATTGATGACTACCCAGACAGGCTTAGATTAATTGGCTTTGGCAGCTCACTTACTCAGGGTCCCACATGATCTCCTACATTTTGTCTGTCCTGACAGCCCTTCCATGCTCAAGGCAATCCTTGCCTCAACTGTCTTTCTGTATTACTGTCACATTAATGCACTTCACTGAGCACCACACTCTACCAGTTTTGTCAGCAATACTGCATTTTATTTCAGCCTAACTTTTTTTATATACCATTAAAGTTCTGCCTCACTGTGTGCCAAACCTAGACTGTGACCACGGAACTAATTTTATACATCAACTGTGTTTTTGCGAAGCTTCCCAAACTAAATTTATATTTATAACCAGCTTGTTATATCTATTCGGAAAAAAAAAAATTGGCAGCTTTTAAGAACAGACCATGGATATTGTCAAAAAAAGTCTTTTCAATGTTTAACTTACAAGTTCCTGAATTTTTCTAACTCCACATCACAAAGTAATTTGCCTTCCATAATAATTAAAAGTGTTCTGAAAACAATATAAATTTCCATGTTTCAATAAGCAGTATCGCAGAAATCAGAAATTGTATTATGTTTATATCTGTTTCTTTAGAATTTGGACATTGAAAACTTATTTTCTTATACATTTAGGATAAAGAAACTAAGTTTACGTTTAGGATTAGTAAAGTGATAAGTTGCTTATATTTCACTCCAGCAGGTTTCAAAGACCATATTGTATACATCTACTGATGCTCTCCTTAGTCAATAGTTGTATTCACTATTGCAGTTGGTCAGGAATCGATGTCATCATATGAAACCGAGCTCAACCCTCTCAAACCCCTGTCCTTAACATCCTCCTGCTGGAGGGTCAGCAGTGATAGCCAGTCATTGCTTATCTCCTCTCTGCCTCCATCCTAACCCCTCTCTCCTGTTCCACAGCGAGCATGAGGCTCTCTCTGCTGGCATGCAACAATAATAAACACATAACCAGCACAATTACACAACTTAATGCACATAAGATACCGTACAATTAGTGTCAAAACAAAATGTGATTACTTTTTATAAAACAGGAGGTTAAATATTAGTACCGTTGACTTTTGTTTTGCATAGGAAGTCTCTTGTATAGAATTTCAGTAGTATGAGGCTCCCTTGACATGTATTTAAGACCAAGCACCACAACATTCAGACTCACATTTCTTGATAGGTCTGTAACTTCTGTTTGACAAATTGTTACGTGGAACAATATTCCTCAGTTGAAATATTGACAGTCTGTAGCAAGCAGTAGATGTATTATTCCATTTATTTTCTGCAGATGCCAGACAGATGAACCTAAAGGAAATAATTTTCTATCACTATCTGTTGAGCTTACAAAAGGGATTTATTAAAGAGAAGGAAAAGCTAAATTTGCTAGCTATGACTGTTTGCGCCGTGAAACAGAATATGACACAGCAATACAATCTTTTAGTAGGCCTTCCTATTATTTTGCATTCAAGGACTGATCTACAGTGCTGAATGTCAAATATGACATCGTGATTTTGTCACTGTCAACAAATCCTGAAAGGAAGCATTGCAAGAGACGAGGCTCAGCATTTTATCTTGAGCCCAGTGAGTGTCAAGTCTCATCTGAAGAAAAGAATCATAGAGTTTCTTTGTCTCCCATTTGCACCAGAAATATTGCTTTGTGTTTGCACATAAAGGAAATGAAAAATAATGTACTGAGTCAAGGAGAGAATGGTTTTAAGAGCCCTATTTCAAGAGTTAGAACTGGGTTAATTTTACAATCTGATGAAGCTTTACTACTATCCCAAAGAGCCACTGAAGGTCAGAAAGGTAGTCTTCTGTGATGGACAGCCAGCAGAGTAGAACATTACCTCATGATACGGGCAGCCCATAAACACCTGTCCATCCACGTTCAGTCACCTCTTTGTCCAATACAAGGCAGCAATGAAATGAAAGTAAAATGACAGACAACAGATACAAGTCAGAATACAACCTGACCTTCAGGGAATGCGTGCCCACACATAGTTCAAATTTAGAGATTAACCAGGATTAACTTGGACCAAATGTATGAACTGTGGAAAGAAACTGGAACATACAGAGAGAATCCATTCAGCCTTGCAGAGAACGTACAAACTCCCCACAGAAGGTGCTGCAGACCAGCATAGAATCCAGGCCCTAGGAGCTGTGAGGCAGCAATTCTGAGTGCCATGCCATTGTGTTGCCCACCTGCAAAACAGAGAAGGAGAAAATGGGCACAGGGAATCAATATAATTTAGCATTGGAAAGCAGGCAGCTAAGCTAGGAGAGACTGAATGACCAAAGGCTGGGGCCTCTTGGTGAATAAATGGATGATGCCATTTTCATAAAGGATGTGTGAATATACAAAACATACTGAAGGGAATTAAAATTGAAATAATGGATATTGTTTCCAATTCTCATTTGTTGTATTGGTAATCCTCTCAGTAGATTATATAGATAAGCAAGGCTTATTATAGCAACCCTAAGAGCAAGATTGTTCTTCTCAATGGGTTGTCATTTTGGGAAAGCACATGTGGTTTTCAGTCCTGTTGTATTTCTCCTGGTCTGGAACCCATTTGCCGAAAATTCATATAAGCTGAGGTCATGGGCACTTTTACTGGGTACTATTTTTACTTCTAATGTCTGTAATTTTGATTTTTGTTTTAATTACTGACTTTAGTGCTTTGTTTGAAGCAGGATTGGAATCTGTGAAGACAGTAGTTTCCTGATGGACATAATAAAGTTAGGCCTCTTTAGCTTTTAGTATTTATAGTGGATGTAGATTTTTCTTTAAAGCCTAGCTAACATCCAACAAAGAGCAGAAAAGGGAAGGACATTTGAAAGTTAAGCACTCTGAGAGGTTGTGATAGAAAAGGTAACATGTACTATCTGTTAAAATAACATTAATATTAAATACTAGAAAGGATTTTGAATCAGATAAAATCCCATATGAAAACTTGTTTCCAGTGGGTGGTGTGTATTTAGTCTCAGTAAAAACAAGTTTTAAATGTAGCTGGAACAGATTAATGCATGAAATGCAGTTTTTAATTTATTCATGCAGTCTACCAATAATTTTCATAATTATGTTCATCCAGTGGTTGATATTACTCCCTGTAGACATGCTGACACTGCTCAGAAATATTTTTTTTTCTGCAAAACGTCCATTACACAAAAAGGAGGTGTTTAGAATTGAGTGCAGAATTGAGACTGCAATAATGGCTTTTATCACATTAGATTTCCAGAATTTTACCTTGAGTAAACTGTGTATGGAGCACACTGGGGAAACTGTGATTATATTTAGATACAGTGCATTCTTTACAGAGTGAGCACCCTCCCCACTCGTAGTTTTTAGTTAATTTAAATTTAAAAAGAAATCCGCTGCAGCACAGTTCTAAGTTACTCGAACAAACATCCTAACAGGTCAGTACAGTTAGAATTAATTACATCTTGTTCTCACATATTCTAATATTTTGGGGTATATTATTAAAATATGCTGATTATTGTTATTTCTTAATTGAAACAAGGGTATCTACTGTAATTGTATAATGACAGTAGATATAGAAGTTTAAAATCAAATAGAATGCAATAGATAATGGTTTAAAGCATTACCCAACCATTTGTCCATTACTGGATGGATGTTGCTTAACCTTGATCCTGTCCTGGAAGCACAGGGCAGAAGCCAAACTCTGCATGCTAGATGGGAAACAGTTCCATCACAAGACACACAAGCATAAAAGGAGGATTTATGTGATACCAAATAACCCAGCCAACGTGTTTGGGAGATGGGAGGAAGCTGGGGCACTTGGAGAAAAGCCAAAGGACATGAGGAGAGCATGTAAACTCCACACAGAAGGTGCCTCATGCCAGAATCATGCATAGAACTTAACTATGAGGCTGCAAAACTAACTAATGTGCCTTAAAGAATTACTAAATAAAAAATGATTTACATTATCTACTGTATATGATAATAATAATACACTTTATTTTATATAGCGCCTTTAAAGGTGGCTTCTCAAAGCGCTTTACAGGATGACAATAACAATAAATAAGAAGACTACAGCAATAATTAAGAAGATTTCACAAGATAGGATACAATTATAATTACAACAATACAACAATAACAATAGAGGAGACCGTGGAAGGTGGTATTAAGAAGAGTAGAGGGGTGAAGAGTGGAACCAGTTAAGTAAAGGCTTTTCTGAAGAAGAAGGTTTTGAGTCTAGATTTGAAGGAGTTTAGAGAAGGTGACTCTCTAATATCCTTGGGCAAAGAGTTCCAGAGCTTGGGGGCATAGCAGGAGAAGGCCCTGTCGCCCATACAATGTAGACAGGCTTGGAGGACAGTAAGGAGGGCAGAATTTGAAGAGCGGAGGTTCCGAGGTGGGGAGTAGGGCGATAAAAGTTCAGACAGGTATTGAGGTGCCAAGCCATGTAAAGCCTTATAGGTGAGCATAAGGATTTTAAAGTCAACGTGGAATTTGACCAGAAGCCAGTGCAAGGACTCCAGGATAGGAGTAATGTGAACACTTGCACTAGACCTGGTCAGGATTCTGGCTGCAGAATTTTGGACATACTGCAGCTTGTTCAGAATAGATTTAGATACCCCAGGGAGTAGAGCATTGCAGTAGTCAATTCTAAAGAATACAAATATGTTGATCAGCTTTTCAGCCACAGTTAATGATAGCATAGGGCGTAGTCTTGCGATATTTCTAAGGTGAAAAAAAGATGTTTTGACAGTATGCTGTACATGTGGGTCGAATGTTAAGCCAGAATTGAATATAACCCCAAGGTTTTTCAATTTTGATTGAAGTACAGAGCCATCTACAGACAGGGTTACAGGACTGGCTTTACGAAGTTGATGGGGGGTGACAATAAGCATGACTTCAGTCTTGTCACAGTTAAGATTAAGGAAATTTTGATGTCAGAGATGCAAATAGAATATTGACAGCCACATCAGTGTCAGGTTTGATATGGATGTATATTTGAGTATCATCAGCATAGAAATGATACTATAGCTCAGGCCATGTGATCTTAAAAGCTGACCAAGTGGAAACATGTAAATGCTGAAGAGCAAGGGGCCCAGTATTGAGCCCTGGGGGACACCAGACTTGAGAAGACCAATTTCAGACCTGTACCCACTGAGAGAGACAAAGTGACAGCGATCAGTGAGGTAAGACTTAAACCATTTGAGGGCAGTGTCAGAGACTCCAAACACAGTCTCAAGACGAGAAAGTAAGATGTTATGGTCAACAGTGTCAAAGGCAGCACTGAGATCAAGAAGGATGAGTATGGAAAGAGAACCAGAATCAGAAGCTATTAGGAGATCGTTGGTGACTTTGACTAGGGCGGTTTCTGTGCTGTGAAGTTGACGGAAGCCAGATTGGAGGGGTTCGAAAAGGTTGTTTGTCATGAGGTGGTTATGTAACTGAAGTGTGACAGCACGTTCTAGAATTTTAGAGAGAAAGGGTAAGTTGGAGATGGGGCGGAAGTTGTTAAGATTGTCGAGAGCCATGTTAGGCTCCTTTGGCACGGGGGTAATAGCAGTAGTTTTGAGGACCGTTGGTACAATGCCGGTGCTCAAGGATTCATGTATTATATTGAGGACAATGGGACAGAGAGAAGAGAAACAGGACTGGAATAAAGTGGTGGGAATGGGATCTAAAATAGATGTGGTGGGTTTCATGCGCGTAACTAGTTTGTTTAGGGATGCTGAGTCAAGAAGAGAGAAGCTGGAGTGATGGGAACCAGAGAAGTTGGATGAGGAGGGAGGAGGTATGGAAATTATATCCGTAGTGGAGAGAATGTGATGCCGGATGTTGTCAATCTTAGAACTAAAAAAATCTAAGAATGTGTTGCAAAGTTGTGATGAGGCAGGTAATGTGGTAGGGCAGTTTGGCTTGAGCAGTCTGTTGATGGTGGAGAAAAGATGTCTGGGATTTTTTTGGTGATTTTCAATGATGCGAGAGAAGTAGGTGGATCTAGCAGACTCTATAGTAACCTTATAATCAGATAAGTAATCTCTCCAGGCCTGATAATGTACATTTAGGCCGGAAAGACGCCACCTACGCTCAAGTTTGCGAGAGGCTGCCTTCATGAATCGCAGATGGTCATTGTACCAGAGGGCAGGGCGAGAGAAGGAGATGGTTTGAGTTTTTAAAGGAGCAAAGGTGTCGAGGGTAGATTAAAGAGCATTGTCAAGTAACTGTATTTTGTCCTCTAGAGGGTCAGAGGAAGAGAAACAGGATAAGGAGGACAGAACAGAATTAGCAAACCTTGGGTGATCAATTGATCGCCAGTTGCGGAAATTTACAGAGCGTGAGGGGGAAGTGTTAGAAACAGGTAATTCCAGATTGAAGAGAATGGCTAAGTGGTCAGAGAGGCCTAGATCAAGGGGAGAGCAGTGGGAGACAAAGGAGTCATTTGCAATAATTAGATCTAAGGTGTGTCCTTTGTTATATGTAGGGGTACAAACAAACTGAGTAAGGTCAAAGCATCCCAAAAGAGAAAGGAAGTCTTTAGCCAGACTGGAAGAGGTTGAATCAATGTGTATATTAAAGTCCCCTAGAATAAGGATCCTTTTAAATTTAAGGGATAAGAATGAGAGAAAATCACCTAACTCACCTAAGAAGACTCCACTGTGTTTGGGTGATAATGTGAAATGCAGCTTGTTCAATTATCAAATTGAATAAAAAAAATCTCTGAATAGCTGAATCGCCTTCGCATTTCATCATTAAGCAAATTAACTTTATAACTTAATATTCACTTCTCCAGATACTTTTACTTATACAGTATACAATTTTACCTTAAACTGAAGAGTTTATGAGGCATACATTTTTCATTATGTCTTTAATTAAAAAAAAACTTCTACAAAAATAAACCATTACCAAATTACATTAAAGTAGTGATTACTGTCATTCAAAAATCTAAACCTGCCCATATGAAGAACGATTTTGCTTGAAATGGTTACAAGCTCAGCACCGGTTATCTTGAAACAAATAGTGCTTCAAATTGTCATCCAGAAAGGAAACAGTGAGAAGCTCATATTGTTTCGAAAGGTCTCTACCCCACAATCATCTCAGGTGCCCCGTTCATTCCCAATGCAGTGATAGTCTCTTAAGAGCTAGCCCCTATCTCTGTTTCTCAGTGAGTTTGCCTTTAGGTATAGTGTTGGCTCAAGGACCGGGGAGTTTTGTATTTTTGTCTTTATTTATTTCTTGACTTTGTAGTATTTGTCAAGGGTGATATGGGTGCCCAGCAGCCATATCACCCTGCAGCTCACAACTGGCTACCCACTGAAGCTAAGCAGGTGTGAGCCTGGTCAGTACCTGGATGGGAGACCTCCTGGGAAAAACTAAGGTTGCTGTTGGAAGAGGTGTTAGTGGGGCCAGCAGGGGACACTCACCCTGTGGTCCATGTGGGTCCTAATGCCCCCGTATAGTGATGGGGACACTATACTATAAACAGGTGCCATCCTTCAGCAAAACCGAAGTCCTGACTCCCGTTAAACCCCGGCGTCCTGGCCAAATTTCCCATTGGCCCTTACCAATCATGGCCTCCTAATAATCCCCATCTATGAATTGGCTTCATTAACTCTCTGCTCTCCTCCCCAATAAAAGCTGAAATGTGGTGAACGTTCTGGTGCACTATGGCTACCGTCGCATCATCCAGGTGGATGCTGAACATTGGTGGTGGAGGGGAGACCCCCATTACCTGTAAAGCGCTGTCCAGAAAAGCGCTATATAAGTGTAAGCTATTATTATTATTATTTCAACATGAATCATTACCTTAATTAAGTCATAACATCCCAGGTCTGGAATATACAGTATATTCACTCATACAGGTCCATTGACTGGAATACTCTTTAGTTCTAGGGTGGAAAATGTAAACATTAATTTGCCCCAGTTGAGACTCACTCAGATTCTCTCTTCCACTTATCACTTTGTATTCTACTTGGATGGCTAGAGGCACATTGTTTGTCTTAACCTGTAAGTGTTTGGAAGGTATGAAATGTAGTATTTTATAGGATTCCTACATATCCAATAGAATATTGTTTCTATCAAGATAAAAGTAGATGCAACTAAAAATTAGTGTTTTTTGTTTAATTCAGCAAGTACTTTATAAAATTGATGGGCACCATGTTATGACTCTGGACAAAGACAAAACAATACTGACTAGGCAGTGAAAGAAAGGGCTTAGATATTATTGCAAACCCTAACCTCCAATCACAATGATTGCAGCAGATACATTAAGGGGCTCAAGAACACGATAACTTTTCAAACACTCATTTTCTTTCCCTGTAATGCATCAAATAAGCACTTAATGAATAGGATATCTGTAAATCGAAAATGATTCAAAGATTCAAAAAAGTAAAATACTTCAGGCAAGAGGCTAATTAGACTGGAGCTTTCAAAAAGATTCTGTAATCTTTAGTAGACTGAGAGTACATGACTTCCTGCCAGATGGAATGCTGGTCCTTCTCAGGTTTACCCACAGACGATTTGAGCACTTGGGTGGACACACACAACAGTCTCTTCCAACAGGCAGCAGAGGCAATGCTCAATGGCTGGAAAATGGCAAATGTCGCACAACTACAAAACTTAACCATCCATTTATTTTAAAAGCATTTTATCCAATACAGGGTCACAAGGGAGCCAGAGTCTATCCTGGCAAGCAGTGGGTGCAAGGCAGGATACACCCTGGGTGGGACATATAGCTATAGCTTTTACAGAAAACAACCTGCCAGGATATCTGTGGACTGTGGGAGGAAACCAGAGCACCTGGCAAAGACCCAAACAAACCCCACACAAATAATACCCTAGGAATTGAACCCAGTGCCCCAGTGTTGCAAAGTAGCCATACTAATCACTGTGCCACCATGCCACATACAAACATTAAGTAAGTAATTACCATCTAAAATATTTCACTTTTATTCTATGTAATGTTCTGGAATTAGAACTAAACTAGAGGGTGATCTGTTTAGTGATAGGATTGCAGGGAATAGTCAGCATGGTTGTTGAAGAGGTAGGTCTTGCTTCAAAGCAGTAATTGACATTGAAATATAATATTGCATATTTACATTTTCCAAAGAGTTTTTATCAAAGTTATACATTAAAAAATAATTTGCCATTTCCTTGTTCAGAAAATTTGTGCTTGCATAAAATAAATTTTACTCATTTAATGCCATTTTCAAAGATGACTTTCAAAACAATCATTGAACAGTGGAAACAATGCGACCATGCATATTTTTGATTGATGTTAACAAATAAATTAGCAACAGACATTACTCCAATTCTAACATTAAATGTAGGATCTACCATACAAATTCAATAATATACCTTGATAATAATGCAGGCAAAATATTGGTTTAAGGCATATACACAAAGATATTTTCAGAGAATTCAAACCAGTGACACAATCCATATATGTCTGCAAACTTTTTAAGCCATTCAGTGAGTTGTTCAGTGTGTAATGCAATTACATCTAACATTCACTGCTGATTACTGTATCTAGGTCACCTGAGGCTATTTTCAAAAATGAAACTAAACCATATTTGACAGTTAATATACTTAGTGCAATCTGTTCATCATGAGCTTAGCAGATTGTGGCTGTGCAGTTAGTCGAATTATTGGTGTGAAGGAGTAGGACCGAGCTCAGTATTACTGCTCAGAAGTCATTGCTGAACTGGTCTCTGCTTTTGCTTGTAGAGACTGCAGCCCATGTGCTCCTCTTCTCTTTGATAAATCAGTTTACGTCTTTGAATAATCTTCTTTGATCCTTCAACACAAAACAGCAGGTATGTCTTGTAAATGATGTCACAGCATGGGTGATAGAACTGTCACGCCCTCTGCAGCCAGAGGGCGCTCCTTCTCTGTCCTGTCCCTAGTTTCCGGTCTGCTGTCCTTCCTGTCCCTCTCTTTCCCTTGGGCTATATATTTCCGGGTCTTGCACTCTGTCCTTGCTCAGCATTGACGTTCGGATGTCCTGAGATCCGCCTTGCACCAGGGCGCCCCATGTCCGCTCCCTGAGGGCATAGGTTTCTATACGGCATTCCTGAACTCTTTGCACTAATGAGCCCGGGCTTTTTTCCCGTCTCGCCGCTACGCATATGGGTCTTTTTCCGCTCTCCTGCTCCCCACGGTTAGTCTCTTTGGACCTCCGTGACAAGAACTAACCATTTTCTCAAGTGTGTTTGTATGTTTTCAGTTGAAAGGGCAAACAGCATTGATGTATGAAGTTCCAGTCCACTGCTTCAGGTCCCTCCTTCTCCCCAGCAAGGCTTCAACACAGACTCCACCTGGGAACAAGAGTGGGAATCACTGGACTTAAAAAGCACCTCATCACATGCCCTACCATGCCTGTGCAAGCCGTGTTTGTTCCTGTTGGATGAAGCCAACGACACAACACACCCTGGCAGACCAGAGGGCTGCCAATCCACAGATTCAGTGATGGACGTCTCACTCTCAACACAGCTGGACCAGAAGCGATCACTTGGCTCAGGGATGCTGCATTCACTAAAGCTAAGGACCCTCCTTAAACCTGTGCTCCTTCCTTTGAACTCTGATCAGATTAAACAGTGCTCTATTAATCCTAATGCAGTGAATGGACAACCTCTGACCAGGGGCATGTTTTCAGGAACTTGCCCACTAAATCCACTTAATAATTTAATTAAAATTTGATTTGTTTAATGTATTATCTTGTTCCCAAAGCTGACAAATATTGATTTTGCTAGTCTTTCCCCTGGAGCTGTGGTAGCTCAGATGGCAAAGATATTTAGCTCCTTATCAGAAGGTCCCAGGTTCAAACCCAGGTAAGGGCAAGTGATGTTGCTTGCTCTGATTCCTTCCAGATTGCTCTTAGATCCACTCAGCTTGCTTGAAAATGTAGGATTTTACATTTTGCAGACGTCTGTTTATCTAAATGGATATCTCAATAAATTTAATAAATACTAAATTCTACTAATTTCATAGACATAATTAAATACGTTCAGGTGGGTAGCTGCGTCAGCATGCATAGGCTGCAAAGGAACAAGTAATAGGTTTATTCCATAATGAAATGTGAAGAAAGAAAACACGTTTCGGCCATGGAGCCTTCTTCAGGTGTCAATAGGTTTATTTATAAGTTTATTTTATAGTATAAGTTTATTATTATACCTGGGAGAGTGGAGGAGGCGGGAGCAGGGGAGAGGCAGAGGCCACTCAGGTGGTGCGAAGTGGAGAGAGGTGTGAAGTCAAAACCTGCATGTGAATAGAGAAGAATACACAGAAAGTCTGTCATTATGAGAAGGGGGAAGGCGTGAACCAAGTTTCAGGATAATTTTTGTTTCTGATGTTTTTCTGCTGTGAGTTAAGAAACCCTTCTTTGGGAACGCAGATGGAGAGATCAGTGTGCTCATGGCTGTCTGAGGTGAAATGAGAAACAATTGGTTTGGAGAAATCTTTAATCTTCACAGCCCTAACATGTTCTCTGAAGTCTCCTAGTTTCCTTCCGGTTTCCTCAAGATAGATAGCCGGGCGGTGTGGTGGCTCTGTGGCTAAGGATCTGCATCTGTGGTTGGAGGGTTGCCAGTTCATATCTTGTTGCTGGCAGAGGAATTCTACTCCGTTGGGCCTTGAGCAAGGCCCCTAACCCCAACTGCTTAATATGTGCCTTTGCATGTTATTGACCACAAGCATGATTTGAATTTCTGAAACATGCATTGGCTAGCCTGGTATTCAGATTTATACCGTAGTCGTACATAATTGCTTCTGATCAAATCATCCCCATCAGTTAGCATGAAATCTTTCATTTAGATTTATGTCTCTAAAAGAAATAGTTATCTTTCCTTTCATTTCTTTTCAGCATGGAATAAACCCATAACCTGTTCCTTTGCAGCCTACGCATGCTGACGCAGCTACCTACTTGAAGTTTTTTTATGTTGTGCTAAAGGTTTAAATGATTAAAACTTCATTCATTTCAAAATATGTATTCTTTGGACACAAGAAATGTGTCCATAAGACTTTCTAGACATAGTGTCCTATAGGTTTATCAGGAAACTTCCAATTCAGTTTTCTGCATGGTAATGTTACCAGGAAGTTACAACATAATCAAAATTGGAAACTAATAAGAATAACTAAAGAACTGTTGAAAATTCGGTATCATCACAAATGCCAGCATTAATATTCAGCAAGGCCAACCCAGGACACAAATGTTTTTTTCCAAAGGCAGCTTGATCTCAAATGTATTTTTTTCGCATCTTTCAGATAGAATTCAGCCTAAAGCTGTTTAAGATCATAAGCTTCAGTGAAGCTGGCCCACTCTAGAGTCAATTCTCTAAAGCAAAGAGATAGCAAAAATGGTATCTGGGATTTTGGCCTCTTAAAAGGTCATTCCTGAATAACATCTGTGGAAATGCTAGCCTGAACACTAGACATGCATTCAGGTCCCAACCTTTGGGAATTCCTAACTATTTCCATCTAGCAAAATAAAGACGAATCAGCAAGAAAATTATGAAAAAAAATCATACTGCCATCTCTATTTGATATAATTTAGAATGGTAGCTGTTGCAGTTTTTTTACTATGATTCTTATTTCAGGATCTCTTTCTGAAGGCTGGATTTGCATAGGCCATGCTTTCTTGAATTAGAAAATATGCTATTAAAAACATTTTCTGTAATTTGGAGGGGATAACATTTAAATGGAATCTCTCTAGTAGCAGATATTGAAAAATCCACAGTGGAAACCAATCAAACACTGATAAAAGCTACGTCAATTACAGGTGATGAGTAATTACAGGATGGCAAGAATAGTTTTGGAGTATTGTAAATTATAATCATAATTTTATGCTTTTAGGTTCTTTTTACAGTTGAATAATTTTGAAAACTAAGCCTCTTCATTTTTCTCTGGGAAGTCTTAGATGTGTTTTTCTACTGCACACAGAAACTTAACTGAGCACTAATTAGTAAAATAACACTATGAAGTTTGTAAGAAACAAGCCAATTCAATTTACAGAGAAGTAAAAGTATACTGTAAAAGTACAAGTAACAAAGTTGTAATTACTCTCCACATCTGCTTTTTATATAGATTCTTTAACATATTAACAATCTGCAAATGGATCCTAATTCCTGTCATTTTCTTCTTTCTGTATTGTAAAGGTTTAGTATGTACTTTAGCAAGTAAGAATAAGAGAGGAGGCCATACAATCTCTTCTAGTCTGTTTTGGTTGTAAGTAACTAATCCAAGGATTTCATGCAGCTGTTTCCTGAAAGGTGTCAGGGTATCACAGGATATCAAAAACGTAGTTTGGTAGATTGTTCCATACTCCCACCATGCTATATGTGTATGCATTTTAAATGGATTTCCACTTAGCTACTACTTGTGTCCTCTGGTTCATCTTCTGCTGTTCATTCTTAAGAACTAATCCAAGTTGACTCTCAGTGACTTTGGAACTTTATTTATATCAAATGTTATTATATTCCTGTATGTTCAAGACTAACAAGGTATAAATCTTTCAGCCTATTAGTGCAGGACAATCCTTTAAATTCCAGAAAGTATCTGGTTGCTCGTTTTTACAATGTGGTGGCCAAATTTATATCCAACATTCTAAATGAGGCCTGACTAGTGCATTATACAATTGTAACAATTACAATTGTATACAATTGTAACATACAGTAACATCCCTACAGAATATATTCATTACCTTTAAAAAAACCTTTAAACATCATCTAATCATTAATATTGTACAGCAAAAAACAACATCCCCTGCACAGTATGGTAAATCAAAATATTACCAAAGCAAACTTGTAAGACGGGCACATGCTGAAAGTTGTCAAACATTAAATGAAGCCCTATTTTTGTAAGTGCACATACGCAGCAGCATAATATATTGTCTGTGGTAATATATGCACAGCCACTTTAATGCTGTAAACGTTAGCAGGCTGTCTCCCAGAAGCACAGGGATGTGAGATAGATATTTTTATAGTTCTCAGAGAAAAGCAGTAGTCTAGCACCACAAGTCCCAACTCATCAGTACCACATCTTTAACAGCAAAGGTCTCTTCTAATTAAATATCTTATTGGGTATCACATTGCATTAAGGACTGATTGGGGCTGTTGTCTTCACTTTTTCGAGGTGCCACCAATGGAGCTATTTTCATAGCAACAATACTTGAGGTTTCTAATGAATGATGCACTTAATGAAGCACTAAATTTCTCTTTTGTCTTCCTATATATATAGATATATCTGCAAGGCTGCTGGGATGGCATTAACCCTGGTTAAAACTGAAAAAATAATGAAATAACAATATTTCTCTTAGGCACAAATGTAATATTTACTTACCTTTCTTTTGTGTAACAGCATGTTTTCAGCTCTGAAATTGGTTTGGGTATCACTCCCTTGCTGTGGCATTGTGAATACTGATAGTAGACCTTTTTTCCTGGAAAAAAAAACAACTAAACTTGAAACAAGAGTGAAAGGCTCAGAAATGATGAATCTGTGAATCTTTCTAAACCCATTCACAGTGACTGCCTCAGTGCAGTGACTGCCTCTTCAACATCTCCTGGAGACTTTTATACACATAGAAAGTTAAGAAATATTGAAGTTATCTTTATGAATAATAACTTTAAGATGGCATCTAGCTGTAATGAAGCTGTAATGAAGATGCTTAACAATTGTCAGGTTAAATTGAAATATCCTTTGGAGCTTGTTAATCTTCTGTCCATCCAGCCATTTTCTAACTGCTTCATCCAAATCAGGGTCACTGGGGAGCTGGAGCTTGGCAAGTAATGGGCGCTAGACAGGGTACACCCTGGACCTAATATCACTTTTGTTAATCTTCATAACTCCAATTATTCCTGAATAATTGTTGTTGTGAGATGTTTATATGACTTTGTGTTAAGTCTCAACAATATTCATTGCAATTTCTAAACAATATTACACACATTGGTAAATATTTTCAACTCAGTACCAACACTCATTGTAGAACACAATTTTAATCAAAAGTGGTGATTCAAATTATATGTATATGTGATTTGCTTTCTTGTGGTCAGTATTCTGTCATTCTCTTGTCCTTCTTATCAGAAAGCATGCAGGTGAAATAACATAAAGTGAATTTTATGCCTGTTAAAATTTTAATGTTAAGAGTTGTTCTTGAGAAATGAAAAAGACTAGAATTTGACATGGCTACATTATTGACACAGTGCACAGTGTATAGAGTACAAACTTCACTAAGCACATGCAGGTAAATTTCACATTAAAGTGGCATTACAATCTGGTAAGTTATTTGGTACCTATACTGTGCAAAATAACAGGCAGTTCCACCAACCAACTATTTTGAATCTTTGCAAACAGTAAAAACAATTGTGTGTTTCAGGGGGTTCTGAAGTTCTTACAGCACAATCCTACAATCATTGTTCCATCATTGTCCAAGCAGAGCTGCCTTAAGTTCTGAGTGCTGTGAGGAAAATGATGGGTGACATCATATTCCACTGGTTCCACTACATTTCAATGGGTTATGATATCTAAGGATTGTTCTGGCCAGAGAAGTTAATGGAACTGCCTCAAATCCATCCTGCACTGCCTGCCACTAAAACAGTTCATTCATTTTGACAGAGGGTTCCTAATTTTAAGGTCAACGAGTGTATTTTATTCATAGCTGTTTGACATGCAGTATTAAAAAGCACAAGGTCTGGAAGACATCTAAAAGAATTTTCAAAATAAGTCTGGGGATTGAGGAATCTTATTAATATTCTGTATACATCAGTTAAATATTACATTTTTACTATTCTATTATTCACTGTTATACATTATAATAAATTAAAATGATTAAAAAAATAAGAAATACATTAAAATAATTAAAATAAACATTTGTGACAGCTTTGACTAGTCATAAAATGAATGTTTTGACCAAATAGCAACGACTAGAACAAGCTCACACAGAACATAACTGATGTCCTCTGAAATTAAACATTTCACAAACACAAGGTATTTTTTTCAGTTTTGTTTTCACAAGAATGAGTCCTCCCATCAATATTGCACAGGAGCCAGAGGCAGCTGATATATATGAGAAGAAATGGAAGAAAAAAAAAAGCAAAGAAAGAAAGAGCAGTCCCCTGTAAGCAAGGTTTAGGAAGTAGCAGCCAGAATATGCTGGTTTATCAGGGAATCTGTGGGGGTTGGAGAGGGATAATTTGGGTTAGAAAAGGGGTTTGATTTTTGATCCAGCACATGTGACTGGGCAGAGCAATTCGCTTCTTGTTCAGAACAATTGAAATCCAGACAGTAGTGTCACCAATCCCAGGACATCTGCCAATACTTTGAACCAACTCTGGTCAATAGGTATAGGGTTTCTAACATTGTGTATCAAATATACAGCACAGATGTCTGTAGAATCACCTCACACTCTATCTTCTATCCACAGCAGTCCGTACCCAGAGGCTTTTACTATATGCAACAACCACATCACCTGAGTTATTAGTATTGTTAGGAACAGAGCAGTTACATACAAAATTAGATTTGTAAGAAGACTAAATATTACAATTCAGTTTTTACTCAGCATACCAAGGATATTTCTTGCTGAGTTCTTGGCATTTCCTTATCTTGCCGTTAATCACTCAGGAAATATTTACGGTTCAGCTAAAAGTTTGTGCAAATTGGAGGCTCATTTATGATTCTTCACATTTATGACTATAGCACTACAGCCTATTACCTTTTTTCCCTTGGGCTTCAGTGTGTTAGAAATCCCTGTCAGCTACTGAAGATTTCCTACTTGTAAATTACAAAATAGTATAACCCAGATTGCATTTTGATTGAGCTGGTCTCCAACAAACGTGTACCAGAACATTGTACTGCTAGGTGTCTTGCAGGTAGTGAGCTCCTTCATAGACAAGTAATATGAAATATGAAATTAAGAAATATGTGTAATATGTGTAATAAAGTAATAGTGTATGTATGGTCAGAGCTGTGGCTCTGTGACTAAGGATCTGTGCCTGTGATTGGAAGGTTGCTGGTTCAAATCCTGTGGCTGGCAGAGGAATCCTACTCTGTTGGGCCCCTGAGCAAGGCCCTTAACCCTAACTGCTCCAGGGGTGCCATACAATGGCAGTCCCTGCACTCTGACCCCAAGCTTCTCTCCCTGTCTGTGTCTCCATGGAGAAAAGCTGGGGTATGTGAAAAGATGAATTCCTAATGCAAGAAATTGTATAGGGCTAATAAAGAAACATTATAATATGTAACATTACATTATGTTATATTAAATTAATATTTTGACATGCTGGAATACTGGAAAGCAAAAGTCGCCCTGTGCTGATTCAATAGTTCATGTTCAGGTTTAAGTTCAAGTTCACATTTATTTGTCATTCCATCCATATACAAGTATGCAGTGAAACAAAATATCGTTCCTCCTCGTCCCCAGTGCAAATACAGACAGGACAGACAGGACAGATTACAAGGCAAATACAATATACACAACACACTGGGTATTTAAACCCTGTTTCTGGATTTGGAGTGGGTGCAAGTAGATTCCAGGGTGTTGGGGAGCCTGACAGCCTGCGGAAGTAGCTGTTACGGAGTCTGGTGGAGCTAGCCCGTACACTGTGATATCTTTTTCCAGATGGTAGGAGGGCAATGAGATTATGAGGATTGGGAGGGGTCATCTACTATCCTGAAGGCCCTGTGTAAACAGAGATTGTGGTAGGTGACAGAAATGGAAAGGAGGGAGGCTCCAATGATCTTTTCAGCTGTTTCCATAATTTGCTGCAGGGTCTTGCGGTCTGAAGCATTGCAATTCCCTAACCAGTCATACAGCTGGTCTAGGTGCTCTCACTGTAGAAAGTGGTAAGAATGGGCGGGGGAAGTTTTGCCCTCCTCACATTGCTGCAGGAAATAGAGATGCTGCTGTGCTTTCTTGGCTAGGGAGGTGGTATTGAGGAACCAAATGAGTTTAGTCATCTAAAGATTCTATTAAGTCATCTGTAACGTGTACACCAAGAAACTTGGTGCTTCTAACTGTCTCCACAGGGGAGCCGTTGATGTACAGTGGGAGTGATCAGCGTGGGCTTTCCTGAAGTCAATGATTATCTATTTTGTTTTGTTTACATTAAGATACATTACATTAGGTTGCTGTTTGTGCACCAGTTCACTAGTTGCTCCACCTCCTCTCTGTATGGTGACTCATCATTGTTGCTAATGAGGCCCACCACTGTCATGTCATCAGCAAACTTGATGATGCAGTTTGAACTGTTCTTGGCAGTACAGTCATGAGTCATCAATGTGAACAGCAGTGGACTGAGCACACAGCCCTGTGAGATTTCGGTGCTCATTGTGATAGTGCTGGAGATGTTATTACCGATCTGGTCTGTCTGAGGTCTCTCGGTCAGAAAGTCCAGAATCCAGTTACAGAGGGAGGTGTTAAGGTTCAGCAAGCTCAATGTTTCTGTCAGCTTCTGGGGGATGATTATATTAAATGCTGACCTGAAGTCAATGAAAAGCATTCTTACATAAGAGTCTTTCTTATCCAGGTGGGACAGGGCCAGTTGAAGGTCAAGAGATTTTTCAATACATGATGGGTATTTTTTGGAATTTAGGACACAAGACAAGACAACCATAACTTCACTTGTAGTCACACTGGACAGAGCAGTGTCAAGAGATATCATACATACTCAATAGCTAGGTACATAGCCTGTTATATTGCTTCAAACATAGAGCAGGAATTAAGAATTCAGCCTGGGGCAGTTTCAGAAGATGAGAAAGAAAGTGGCTCGGGCTTGTTTACACCTGTCACCTGATGTGTGATCAGACCCAAAATAAGATTTGGAAAGTTTAAGCTCAATCTTAGAAGTTATTAATGAAAACTATCAACACGGTGACCTTCAGGAGTTTTAAACAGCAACAGCTCTGTTTAATGTTTTAGGCTAGAGCTCATTTTAAATTTACTGTTACAATTATCCAGTATGCCTCCCTTTGAATTTATGCTAAATAGAGTAGCTTCATCCTAGCTGAACATGATTAACACGGTCATAAAGAATGTGAACCCTACCACCTAATGCAAAGGCACTTTGAGTTTCCACTTGTACTGTAAATTAAAAAGGGATTCTTATTTGTCCTTTGGGGTCACCTTATGAAACTTAATTAAAGGCCATGTTTAGCCAAGCATAGCTCTTCACTATTGTATTTTCACTCATTACCCATAAATTGTAAGCATGTATATTACTCAAAGGAAGAATTAATTAATATAGCACCACTAAGTGAAAACTGTGTTGTTGTATACAGTGCTTTTATCTTATACCTACCTGATGCAACACTAAAAAAGCATTGGGTAATGCATTATACTATCAGTAATACATAGAACACCTTTTACATTACAGGAGAAATATTGAAAGATTTTTTACAATTTTATATAAAAAGCCATTATTTGAGTTTATTGTAATAGCGTGTTTATCAAAAAGATCAACAAAAACTGAAAAGTCTTTCAAAATGTTGATTTCTCTTTAAATAACAAAAATACATTCTAGACAAAACTACTGTATATCTGTATTGAGGATCCAGTTTACAGTATTTCACTTTTATTGAAAACTAAACATCATTGCACAAGTACAGGGAAAAAGAGAGTCCATAATAAGCATTAAAGACTCACTTAAGGACCACCTAATATTCTATTGCCTTTATATGTTCCTGGGGGGTTTCCAAGTTATGAATACAAAGGTGTTTACATGGAGTAGTACAAATATATTGTTGTGGAAGTTTAAGGTTTATGTTATACTATACCTGACAATATTTAAATACTAATCTCTGCCACAACTCGGGATTCAATGTTTTTTTTTTACTCCCAGTCTCTTGAGTCTTAAAAAGATAAGGAGCTTGTCAATGGTTGGCTATTGTTGTGGGAAAGCATTCGTCAGATGAGCATGACACCGTCTTGTGCAGATTCAGTTTGTATTGAGCTCAATAAGTACAGCAATACTGTGTTGGGTGCACACTTGCAATTGTCATATAAAGTCTCAGAAAGGAGCTGGTGTTTCACTCTTTACGTTTGAATCCTGTTTTTTTAGATGCAATTGCTCCTACTCTTAAAACCTTATAGAAGGAAATTAGCTGCTGCAGCAGTTAAAGTGAGACATCTTTATCCTGTCTTAACATATTTTTTGATAAATGATAAATTAGCAGATCCCAGCAATTATTCTAAGACCTTCCCAATGTGGCTAAATAGTAACATTGTAGTGCTGGATATGTGAAATATTTATATGACCAACTTCAGGTCATTTCAGTTTTGTATATATTAATGAGCATAAAATGTAAACTACACCTCAGGATCTGATATATTTTACATCACCCATTCTGTTCACCATATACTTTTTTTGCTTACACCAGATACTAATGGTGCTCTGCCTCTCTGTAATGAGAAAAACAATTGTTCTACTTTTATTTCTCTTGACGATTTTTCAAATCTGAATCTTGGATGGTTAGTGCCCCTGCTTTGCAGCAGCTCCTTCATGGTCTTTGTCCTTGAAGAGAAGTGTGTCTGCGCCTCTCAGGGGGTTCAGACCTTGAGAGGCAGATTCTTTGCCCTGTTCCTCACCCCCAAAAAACACCCAGGTAATTAATTAACAAATGATATGCAAGTTCAGGGAACCCTAGGGCTGCATTACCCTTCAGAAATGGATTTGCATTATCCGCTACTCCTCACCTAATCCTTTTAACTGCATTATCACAGCAGGTGGAAACTTACAAGGACTGAGCTGATTTCCTTTCGCTCTGTCACAGGGGATTTTGTCATTGATATCAAATTTGAGGTTATTAATGGGCAGAGATAAGATGAGAGTTTAATTCCTGTAAGAAGATCCCCAGTGAGAGATAAAATACCGCAATAATCGCAGTCCTTTACATGCTGCTGCTGTTGTGAATTTTGATTCCATTTTCATTTTTCCTTCTACTTTCTTTCATATAGTACTTCACCCCATTAAGAAAACCGCTGCAAGTAGTTTTAATAGAGCCCTGCTGCTTTCATTGAGGACTTTAACATCTCATTTTTTTGTTCTTGTTAATCGTTGCATTGTTTTTTTAAAGAACTGCCCACACTGTGGCATGCATTTAATTTAATTTGTAAAGTCTGAATGTTCTCTGAATGATGTAGCCAGAAGCTATATCACTCTGTAACTCACATCTGGCAACCCACTGAAGGTTGCTGCTGGAAGAGGTGTTCGTGGGGCCAGCAGGGGGTGCTCACCCTGTAGTCTGTGTGGGTCCTAATGCCCCAGTATAGTGATGGGGACACTATACCATAAAAACGCACTGTCCTTCAGATGAGACTTTAAACTTATGTGGTCATTTAAAATCTCAGGGTGTTACCTATCGAAAAGAGTAGGGATATAACCCCAGCATCCTGGCGAAATTTCCCATTAGCCTTCACCCATGGCCTCCTAATAATCCCCATCTATAAATTGGCTTCATCACTTTGTTCTCCTCCCCACTGATGTGTGGTGAGTGTTCTGGCGCACTGTGGCTGCTGGTGGATGCTGCACATTGGTGGTGGTGGAGGGGAGTCCCCATTACATGTAAAGCACTTTCAGTGTCCAGAAAACTGCTGTGTAACTGTTTATTTATTATTATTATAATAATTATCCATCCATCTATTTTCACTCCGCTTTTCCTAGGGAGGGTTGCAGTATTATTATTATTATTATTATTATTATTATTATTATTATTATCATTTTTATTCTTCTTCTCCCTGTAATCTCATGGGTTTTCTCCAGGTGCTCCAGTTTCCTTCCATCTCCCCAAGATATGCTGGACAAGTTTGACTTGGTGTTTTAATCATTATTCACATGTCCCTGGGATGGACTGGTGTTGTGCTGACTTTCTAACTGACTTTATTTTGAACTTCACTGTGATAAGAGGCTTTGTATTCTAAAGGACAGATTGATTTCACACCTTCACCCTTTATAAATCATTAAACAAAAACCTGGAAGAAAGCCTCCCTAGGAGCTCCTTCTTCAGCTGTGCTGACATACAAAGTACACAACATATGTGCGTGTTTTATTTGAACTGTTAGTAAGTTTTTATTATTAAAAAAGGCACTTTCAAATCCTATTTCTGCCATGGTAATCGGAGTTATTCCATATTTTAAGATAAGATCACTTTTATTAGTCATATGCAATTTCTTGCATTAGGAATTTGTCTTTTCGCATACCCCAGCTTGATCTCCATAAGACACATAGGCACACAGACATGGAGAGAAGCTTGGGGTCAGAGCACTGGGTCAGCCATTTATACGGCGCCCCTGGAGCAGCTGGGGTTAAGGGCCTTGCCTAGAGGGGCCCAACGGAGTAGGATTCCTCTGCCAGTTGCGGGATACAAACCGGCAACCTTCCAGCCGCAGGCACAGATCTTAGCCACAGAGCCACCGCTCCACCCACTTAATCCCATTAAGTGGGATTCAATGCAGGAAGGGTATGTTAAAAACCACATTTCCAGCGAACTAAATTTGTTTTGGCTTTTCTTCACAATAACTTCCTAAAAACCACAATGTAAACATGAGTTATATTAAAAATAGTCTAAACTGGTATAATTAGAAGAGCACCAACTGATCAGTGATTTCAGATGGTATTTTCATGGTTTAATTTTGATACTCATTTCTGTTATTATGTCTCCATATGTTTCTAATTTTAACATCAGTTGCCTTCTGTAGCAGTCTGGAACTGTGTAACTGTTTGGAATGGTACGTTTTTTGCAATTTATTTTAATTGTAGCAATACCTTCAAAATCAGTTCAACAGTAGTATTGCAGTATTGTATATATGTAAAGACTGTAGTTCCCCTGCCTTTTTATAACTTAATATCAGGATTAACCTTTAAATATTTTTTTCTATACCTCTACCTTCTACATAGTGAAGTGGGACATGTATACTGTATATCTCACTTATCCAGCACCACAATGTCACCACTTAAGCACATTGTGAGAGGTGTTGATGGGGTCTGTTAATTTAGCCTTCACCAAAAGTTATGCTAAGATGCCATAAAGCTGACTTGCTTTAGCAGCCCCAGTGACAACACTACATAATAATTATAATAATAACATCACTTTATTAACCCTTTACAATTTCTTGCATTAGGAATTATCTTTTCGCATTCCCCAGCTTGCTCTCCATGAGACACACAGACACACAGATAGGGAGAGAGCCTGGGGTCAGAGCGCCAATGTACGGCGCCCCTGGTAAAAGACAAGAACAACACCCACAAACAGGATAAAGCAGACCAATGTCTGCTGCATATCAAAGGACAGAACCTAGAGCAAGACAGAGTAGGACAAGTAGTAATTACATATCAAAGAACAGGACAAACACTCAGATCGTGAAACAAACATTCTTCTGATTTTATATAAGAGCTGGGAAACCCTTGCAGTTGGGGCAGACCCAGCGCGCGTTGTTGGACTTATCGAGCTCAATAAAACTGAATATGCACCTCTGATGAAGAATTTCCCACAACAATAGCAAACACAAATTATGTAATTCTATAGTTTGTACACCTGATTTTCAGACATTATTACATACCTGTACTCTGCAGATTCATATTGTAAAAACATTCTGTCTGACTCTGCTGTTGAGGTTTTTTAGTTTTGTTGAATGAGTGCTATGAGATGGTCTGTATTTTCAAGACAGGGGTTGATATAGGAGACATTATAGCTCATTTTCCTGTCAGGCAGAGGTCAAGTAGTTTCTGGAATTGTTTGAATAGGAAATGACTCCAGTATACATACAAAGAGAGCATGTCTCTCTTTTGTCGAGGATTTCTCAACTCATAGTGCAGTGATCCCAGAGGAACACTACAGTATGTACACTATGTTCATTTTAATTCTTCCTGAGCTCTAAATTTCCAGTTCTAAATGATGACTAAATTCTGCTTGCTTCTTTAGACTTTTATTAAAGTTGTTTCTTCAGGCAGTCTGGGCTGTAAAAAAATACCTGACTTTGGGGTACTGGTTCAAACAGCATCAACTCACAGAACCTCATACAGCCTCTCCTCAATTTGCTAACTGTTATTTCTAACTAAACTACTCTTACTAGTTAATCAATTGATGAGGATCAGTCTGGTTCTGCAGAGGTCCAGCTGGTTGCATTTCAGGCAACAAACCCAAATGAGTAACTCAGAAATTAGTACAGGCTTGTTACCAATCACAAATTCAATTCAGGCTCAGCTAGCTTTTAAAAGTCTGTCCCAGACAGAAAACTGAGATCAAACAGCATGAGATTATGATCTTGCCTGGAGCAAAAAACACAAGAGACTGTTTCTGTCCAGAATCAGGTTTGGGAACAACTGTTGTAAAGTAATATGTTCAACTTGATTATTCTCAGTATTTCAAGAGATGCAATGCTACAAGACAACAAAACTGGATGGTATGACCATCAGCACTTTTACCTCACAACACTGATTCAGTTGTGGCTTGGGGTGCCTTCTGTGTGGAATTTGTATGTCCCTCCTATATGTGTACAGTATGTGTTCTCTCCAGGTCTCTCCTTTTGAAGATACATTAGAGAAGGTTAACTGATATCTCAGAGCCAGACATAGCTTGTTACCTGTGATGGACTTGTGTCCTGTCCATTGTACACTTTTTTATTGTCTCATATAAAATCTCCATTACATAGTCTTGCTCTTTTCATTTGGTAGACTGTTTCTGCCTCATCGACCACTTCACAGCATCTTACATTTTAAAAATGATTGACACACCATGATAAAAATAATAATGATGACATACACTTATAGAGCTCTTTTCTGGACACTCCACTCAAAGATCCCCTCCACCGGCACCAATCTGCAGCACCCACCTGGATGGTGCGACAGCAACCATTGTGCTCCAGAACGCTCACCACACATCAGCTATCAGTGGAGAGGAGAGCAGAGTTATGAAGCCAATTCATAGATGGGGATTATTAGGAGCCCATGACTGGTAAAGGCCAATGGGAAATTTGGCCAGGACACCGGGATTACACTCCCTAGTCTACACGCCCTGGAATTTTTAATGACCACAGTCAGGACCTCGGTTTTACGTCTCATCCGAAGGAAGGTGCCTTTTTACAGTATAGTGTCCCTGTCACTATACCTTACCTTAGTTTTTCCCAGGAGGCCTCCCATCCAGGTACTGACTAAGGCTCACACCTGCTTAGCTTCAGTGGGTTACCAGGTGTGAGTTGCAGGGTGATATGGCTGCTGCAATGCATCAATTAAGTGACAAATAGAAATTGAAAGTGGAATCCTTAGGGATATGCCAGTAAATGTTGTATTCCATATGTGCCCTTGAGCATTAAACACATATCATCCTGCAAGTGTGTGCCGGGCCAGTACCTGGATGGGAGACCCCCTAAGAATGCAAACTTTGCTGCTGAAAGAGGTGTTAGAGAGCTAGCTAAATAGCATTTAGTTATACCATATACCTATACATGAACTTGAACTTAAACTAGTGGGACCAGTAGGGAGTGCTCACCCTGGTCTATGTGGCTCCTAATTCCCCAGTATAGTGATGGCAACACTAAACTGTAAAAAGGTGCCATCCTTCAGACAATAAGTAAACGAAGGTCTGGAATCTCCATGGACATTAGAAATCCCAGAGTGTTTCTTAAAAAAGAGTCGCGGTATTAACCGTGGTGTCCTGGCCAAATTTCCTACTGGCCTTTATCAAGAATAGTCTCCTAATAATCCTCTGCTATGAATTGGCTTCATTACTCTGTTGCCCTCCCTACTGATAGCTGATGTGTGATGAGCGTATAGCTGCACTTTGGCTGCTGTTGCATCATCCAGGTGGTGGGGTAGGGGAGTCCCCATTACCTGTAAAGCGCTTTGAGTGGACTGTCCAGAAAACCCCCAATTATTTTTATTAGTAGCAATTAGAAGTAGTAGTATTGATGATAACACTTTATGGGGATACATTAGAACTACATGTTTCCAGTACAGTACTTCAGAATGGAAGTTCAAGAAAATGAATTTTAGAATTTACTCTATTGAAAGTGTACTGGACCTGGATTCTGGGGGTTTTCTTATTCTTACTGTACTGTCTTTAAATAAACAATTCTATCTGCATTTACTGAACAACTACAGCCTTTCAATTACAATTTCATTGACTGACTCAGAGCACATTGAAAATATGAGTTTCTAATATGAGTTATTAGCTTGTCAGCCTGCAATATGTCATATTTATTTTTATATTATACGTATTGTACAGGAAACAGCCAATCAATACCATTAGGCAAAATCATAATTTCTGTACATGAAGAATATGAAGATCAGAATGTACTGTAGGTAATACCTATTTTTTATATATTGTGTCTGTCATTCTTAAAGACCACAGCAATTTTGCAGTTGTTTTAGCAAGTAGAAAAACTATAATCTACATTATATATTATATTTTTTCACTTTATCGTTCATTTTTATGGTAAACTGCTATGCATTAACAAATGTCTTAAAGGATTCCTGCAGAAGCATTTAATATTGAAGTAGTTCAGGTGGGTAGCTGCGTCAGCATGCTTAGGCTGCAAAGGAACAAGTAATAGGTTTATTGTATGCTGAAAAGAGAAGAAAGAAAACACAACGTTTCGGCTGTGGAGCCTTCTTCGGGTGTGAGAAAGACAGGGCAGACAGCAAAGATTAACTGGCATACTGTAGGAGAACAAAAACTGGGAGAGTGGAGGAGGCGGGAGCAGGGGAGAGGCAGGGAGGCCACTCAGGTGGTGCGAAGTCGAAACCTCCATGTGAATAGAGAAGATTACACAAAAACAAGTCTGTTATGGAGACAATATATCATGTAATGTTCTTTTTTCATTTACATGATATACCGTAATAGGTATACCTCATATACAGAAGGTACTGTATGCATGTTTATGTAAAAGTAGATACATTTTTTGCTGCCCAATTAATTTATTCACTGACTTTTAAATGATTGATAAGCATGTTAATATTGCAAGTCTATCTTATGAATGAAATCTGTTTACAGATTTGTATGCAATATATATTTTCAAATGTCAAAATACTCTTATGGCAAAAGGTTTAAACTATTCAATCAAGCCAATTAATGAACACGCCCTACCATTTTCTCAAAGAAGGGGTGGTTTGTAAGTAATATTTAATGATGCTTCATTGGATTTTTGAATAAACGGTATCCACAGTTTGTTCATGCAGTACAGCAAAACATTAAACATTACAATATTGTAGATGCCAAGCTACAATCATGTTTGAGAGAGAAATTCCAGTGTAAATGACCATTTGTCCCTTGCATCCAAAACATTCTAATGAAGAGAGCTGAAAGAATGCTGTGCAGTACAATGTAATATTCAGAACTGTTTATGCTCACCGTCATCTAAATATGTCATATTGAAGCCATTTTTTAGAGCTATTTCTAATTAAAATACCTTTTTTAACTCAAATGTTTCTCACTCCCATGATCCTATAAATTTTGAATGAAAATAACATTTTGGACACAAGAGATAAGAAATGGGGCACAAAACCTTGAAAACAGCCACATAATGAACGTATTCCTCGAATGAACATTCAACTGTGCATTCAACTGAATATTTTTTAATTGCCATCAAAAAGCTCTTTATCCTTAGTTTCATCCTTCAACAAAAATAATGTTTCACACCAGGAGCGAATGCTCCAAAATTCAATGCCCGCATTGTCGAATACTAATGTGGAAAGATAGTTATTGAATTCTCTAAAAGTGATTTGAAGGGATAAGCAGCTTTTTTTCCTATCAGCCAGCACTTGGATGCCCCCAGATGGCTCCGTCTTCAAAGGTGCTCACTCTGAGTGCTGGAAGATCTCTGTGATCCAGACATTGTTAATCCATGCCTGGGATTTGTTACTCACTAACTGGGCCTGGCTTTCCCCAAGCAGCAGTGCACAATCAACAGAGCACAACTACATTAGAGCTGGGATTAATTAGAGCAGAAGTCCACAACTCAACATACTGTATATAAAGGTATACAAAAAAGCATTTGATCGTTTCTTGAAATCTGTCATGTATAGATAAGAAGAATCCAAAATGCTGATTTTTAAATCTACTTATTTTTAACATTCTGTCTTTACTGCAAGTATGAACCTTCAGTTAAAGTTTATGTAAGAGTATTAATACATTTGGAAGCTACAGTACATGCAAGCATACAGAGGCTATCAAAACCACTATATCATGACATTTATTGTAATGCTTACAAATGTTCCAAAAACTGTACGATACATTTAATTTTAAATAAGGCATTAAAGCCAGAGTCAAAGTGTTCTTCAACACTTTAATATATACTTACAGAAACTTCCTTTCAAAATATTACATTTATAAATTCAACTAGGATGACATACTGTACTATACAAAATGTAGCACACAGGAAAACAGTTGTTAATTTAAAGAGTTCAGAGTTCCCTGGTCTCAGCATGTTGAGATTTGTCCAGCGAAGTCAAAACAAGTTCATAGCTGTAAGCTTAGAAATTTGCAATCATAATCGGTTAAATAAATGCTGCAGTGAAACCCATGTAAATTTCTGATATAAACTGGTTAAAAGGGAAATAAGCAACATTTTCAGTGTTGATTTCACCCAACTACAATTATATTACATAAAGGTTTATGAACAGTCCAGGATCTTCTATCAGACCTTATGTATATTTCTACACTTATTTAAATTGTCAATATCCTGGTGTCAGTACTAATATCACAAGATCTTTCTTTTTGTTTGTACAGCCCTCTGATTGCCCAATTTGTTAGAGGTAATAATCTGCAAACATTTTTATTCAGCCACTAGTTTTTTTCAGTTACATCACAAAAATGTTTTACACATTTTCTGGCATACTTATGAGAGACACATAAACCTGCGATCTCCTTGTGCCCAGGTACTCATCAAATCTTATCTTTCACCTTTATGTTTCACATTTGTGAATCCACTTGAAGAGACTACTACTATTTCCAGATGATCTTATCCTTGAAATGAACGATTTCAGAACAGCCTTCAGGTTACTGATTAGAAATTCAGTGTTCACAAGTGCCTATAATTATACATTTTATTACACAGTGATCTGTCCTAACACAGATAACATTCACGATTTTCTTCCTAATCCCTCACTGAGAGTAAAATATTAAGCAAACTGCATTGGAAGCACAACTTTGTCAACGCAGAATCTACCAATGGCACTGTTGCGTTGGCCGCCTGTTAATGTTCTGAATGATATACCCCTTGTTAATGACTACAGTTGTAGCAATTCTCTCATTGCAAAACGTGATTGTTAAAGTAACTTTAAACATAGATGTTTAACCCCCCCACTGGTCAGATGTCAAGTCTTTTAGCAAAGCAGGCTTGGTGCTTCTTGTTCGGGCTCTGTGGATGGGGCACTCAGGAACGGACGAGTTGTGTAGCCTGGCTGCCAAGCAGTTGGAGTAGATTTGCTAGAATGCATTCAGAAATAGCTAGATGAGATCCTTGGATAAAGAGGTTACAGGCAACTAGATTAATAAAATGGGCCACTGCTCTCTCCCAATTTATAATCTTTATTTTCTTGTTCTGAGCCTGAGTACATAAACTATAATATGCTAAAGAAAGTCAAATTAGCTTGAAGTCCCTAACCTTGCTATTACCTTGAAATATAAGGGCCCTCAAACCTTCTTATGAATTTCTTGGACTAAGTCATAACTAAATCAGTCCCAAAATCATTTCTGCTTTGCAATTTTGAACAATTTCCCCAATGACATGTTTTCAATTCCCTTTTTCTGTGCTTTTTTTATTTCATCAATCCATTGAATAGCAGAGATGTCCTAGGAAGTCAGGGACGCTTGTTGGTACGTGCTCTTCTGTTAATTTTCAGATGTTATCTATTCACTCCTGACAAACGGAAGTTGAGTAGCCTTGACAGAAACAAAAAATAATTTATTGGAATGGCTCTGATGCAAGTGCCAGATTTCAGGTGCGTGTGAACAATTGAAACAGAAATTAAATACACCTACCAAGGTTTATACTATATTAATCGCTTAAATATACTTTATATTTCCTGATTGTACTGTACAAGTATCCTGCATGCTGAATGGAATGGATGAATGATGTTACTACAACAAACTACAAATACACTCAGTTCATTATGAATCAGAGCATTTATTGATTTCAAACAAAGAGCCTCCCTTTGTGAACATGATCCTACCTACAGTGTTTGCACTGCTAGGGAATGATGCTTTCATAAAAATCAGCACAATCTAAGAAAAAATGTTGTTTATATAAGGGACTTTGCTTTTCAAAGTAATGTACGGTAAGATACTTTTAATAGGAAATGTGATACTTTACATAACTCTACACACACTACATACACCATCATGAAGGATTGTCTTAATTATCTCCTTATACTTTGTCAGCTTTAAAAAGCAGTCCTGAATCAAGTAACTTGTCTTTTAATTAATACATTATTTTTCCCCAACACTGACAGTTGGAAGGTAAATGTTTAGATTCTGCATAGTCACACAAAAACCTATACAGTAGTATGAATAATAAATCTGAAGAGTGATTATTGTGGACCAGTTAGCTTAACCAGAAAACACAGAGTGAAGACCGGCACACTGTAAACAGGGGCTTTAGTGCAAAAGTCTATGATTGTTTTGCAGATGCCAAAACGGGAAATGCAGAAAACAAATAGTAGGTATACTGTATTAGATAAGAGCAATCTTCTTCTTTGCATTTTTCCCACTTATGTGGGGTCTGCTTGTTTGCACCAATTTTTCCACTTTGTACGATCTGAGGCGTCTCGGCAGGTGACTTTTGCGAGGCGCATGTCAACTTTCAGCCGATCCAGCCAGTGCGTAAATGGCCGTCCACGGGGCCGGCGGCCTTCCACATTCAATTCGAGGGTGGTCTCTGCCATTGATGTGTCATTGTTGCGGAGCACGTGTCCATACCATCGCAGGCGCGATTCCCTCATTTTCTCAGTGATTGGGGCGACTTTGAATGTTTTTCGCACCCCTTCATTCATGACATGGTCTAGTCTCGTCAAGCCGAGGGTCCATCGCAGCATCTTCATTTTCATTTAGATAAGGAGCAATATCCGTTTCATTTAGATAAGGAGTAATATCCGTTCTTAAATGAGAGGCAACAACTTCAGAAGGCAAATCTGAAAGTAAAAGTCAGTTCTTCCGTGAGAAAATAACCTGCACCACATAGCTGAAGTAAACCTAAATGAACTCAAAAGGAAAACTGAGGCTCAAGACAACCCTGTGACAGTGCCTTAAAACCAACTGAAATAATATAGGATGAGACAGAAAATGAAAGAATAATAGAGTGCAAGCCTCATAAATGTGCTATGAGGGATTATTAAAAAAAATGTTAAGGGAAAAAAAGATACACTGTGAAAGTTGCCTAACAAAGGGTCCAGAGTGTGTGCAGCTGTTACAGCAGACAAGGGGGTATTCTGATAAGATACGTTTGCAGTAAAATTAAAAAAAAAACATTCTGCTGTATTTCTATTTTATGACAAATAGCTATTCATTCAAAAGCAATAGCTTATCTGATTTTTACTGTATTGTATATGTCAGAATGTCTGCATATATTTTTGACTGCCAGTTTAAATTAATTTCCTTAATTTACTTGTGAATTAAGGTTCAGCCTTTTCTTCAGTTTAATATGATATTGTGCATTGGTTGAAGACTTGCGAAAGAATTAAGGTAACAAGAACAGCTGTTACTGATCCTAGGTTTGTCGTAAATCATATGTTGCTGTGTAGAAATCCAGAAGGGTTTAAGGTTTGCTTATGGCAAAAATAGAAAGAGCTCAGATTTGCATACTGTGATATTTTCCATTTGCTGCTTGAGGAGACCAAGGCTTAAAGTCCATGGCTGTAACGTCAATGATATCTGTTGAGGGCATGGTATTGAAGATATAAGGACACATATAAGGACACATTCTGCATCAAAGAACAAATTGTAACAACAATATGGGAATGGGGTCAGGCCTCAGCTGCCATCTTGAGCTCAAACAGCACAAACCTTCAACAGCATACAAAACTCATCATCAGGCACATAAATATGACTGTACCTGTTTTAGCCTTCACTTTGTGGCATTTTTAAATAATATTGTTCAATTCCGGACCTTGGGTGCTACAGTATCTCCTTGGAGTTTGTATCTCTCCATGCTTGTGTTTGTTTCCTCTGGGTGTTCTGGTTTGGTCCCACGGTGCAAAGACATACCTGCAGGTTCATTGGCTTCTGGGAAAAATGACCCTGGTGTGTGTGTCTTTGTGTGCCCTGTGATGGATGGTTTCCTATCCAGGGTGTACCCTGCCTCTTGCTTGTTGGAATAAGCTACAGCTTTCCTTTGATGCTGAAATGGAAAAAAACACTTAGAAACTGGATGGATGCATCTACAGTTTTATATGTTTCAAAAATATGTTACTGTATACTTTGGATCAACAGTAAAAAGTTCTGCATTGGGTTGAGCATCTCAGGGTTCCAAATTATTGGCACTCTGTTATGTAGTATTACAGTGGTGTCCTAAGTGAACCAGGATAGAAATGCCTTGGTGTTAATGTGCCTAGCATGACAGGAAAAGAAACCATCATGCAAGAGAGAAGAAAAGACAGTTGTAGTGTGCCTTGTCTGGTCAAAAAAAAAAAAGATAAGATCATTCCCTTGGAAATGCTCCCATTGTAAGCAAGTTTTCATTTTGGAGTTTATTTTATTTTTAGTTTTGTCAGCTGTTATTTAAAGTTTACAAAATGAGGTGGAGAAATGTAAGACAGTCTAAAATCAACAGCACGTTATAATTAATCCTATCCATTCCCTGTTACACTGAAAATGTTTAACTTGTTAGTACAGCCCAGACAGATTGTAAACTGGATTAGCATTATACCATTTGTGGATGAAAATGACTATGGATTCTGTGATGCTTTTTTAATTGGCATCATGAGGCGGAAGAGCTGTGAACAGTCAATCACATAACAGAATGAAGGTCACAGCTCCTCCATGAAGTAACTAACCTAGAGAAGTGCTTATTGTTTTAGTATTCACTTTTTCCCAATTCGTCCCTAAAACATCTACAGTACATAACATTCGGATCGGTGCTTTCTCATTCAGTTCGGGCTGTTTTGTCAAATCAGGCCATTATTGTGACACAAAGAAACCGCGGTTTGAGCTGTTCTATGATTAAACTGAAAAACCGCCATCTCCAAATAAGTAATAGCGGTGGTAACTCAATTGTTTTCTAAGTCCATGAACTCTGCACTCCCTCCTGCAATACATACTTACCTTCAGCAGCGGTTTTTTCTCCCACAACAGAATCAAGTTGGACACTTACCTAGAACCACGAGCATTGATTTAAGGTTCTTACGTAACCACGAAAACATGAATTATTTGCTTAATATTATCTTGCAGCAGCAGTTCTAGAACCCCCACCTCCCCCCCAAAAAAATATTTTTTGCACTTTTATTCAATAATGAACTGACAGCTGTGTTATATTTAAACTGGCAACGTTTCCATTATTATGAAAAAATACGGAGTCGAAATCTGAAGGTACACTTTCTGGATAGAAACAATACAATAATTACAAATTAAACAGATAACAGACCTAATCAAATATATATATATATTCCATACATTTCGATACTTCAATGCAACAGCTTAATTCAATGTGAAATTATAGAATGTATGCATATTAGTATGATTTGGCCAGAAATTCCAAAAATGATAGAGTAACAGTTGGTATAACTGTATGATTCTTTATCATCAGAAACGCACAATGTCCGCTACCTCGCTTCAATGTCCTACCACTTAAGAAAAATTGACCTCAGAAAACTACGTTAGGAAAAACGCGTGCGATTACTGCAATCACACACTTTTATGAGCTCCCTGTTTGTTGTATGTGGCGATATTTACCTTGAATTTCTTTTTTTCAATGCTGGTGACTCATGGAGTTGTTGAATGGAAGCCAGGGCTTTAAAACCGCTCCATTCCTATGTTCTCAAGTACAACGTCGAGGCCACCTCTCTCACTACATTCACGGCACGTTTGGAAGAGTAATTTATCATAGCAATGAAGACCATATTTTCACTGCTTTTATATTTCATAATATTAAGTAATGGATTCGCTGCAGTTATTACAGGGGTAAGTTTCAAGTATTTATTTCTGGAGGTGGGTTAACTACTAGCTATTTTATTTTGTGCTAAGGCAAAGGTTTTCTGAACGTCAACATGTGTGTATTGAAAGTGAAGAGTTTTCTATGAATTATTAGTAGAGGTGATAATAGAAGTAGTGTTCAATTGACACAGTGATGTTTCACCAGAGCAAAAAGCAACAGGTATCTACTGTAAATGACATTTCAGCATAGTTACGTTTTGCCTTATGAAATATTAAATACTGTAGATAAATATTTTCTACAAATGTAAAGTGTAGTTTCCGGTGCAAAACATTTCGAAACATGTCAACAAACATAACTTCTAGTTTGTTGACAATTTATAGCATAATACATTTGTTGGATAAAACTATAATAAATAATTGTATTTAACAGGAAAATAAATATTATATATACCCATATCCTTAGTCTGTAATATTTTTGACTTTTTTGAAAACTGTTTTGTTTTCATCTTTGTTCTGCTGTATGTGTCTTATTAAATGGGTTATGAAGACCCTTGCAGCAATATTTCAGCACTTCCACTGCATGTTATTTAAACATTGTTAGAAAGTGCTTTTTATTCAAAGAAATATCAGCTTCCAGACCCCCGTTTCATGTTTAATGTGACATGTTTGTTGACAATTTATAGCATAATAAATTTGTTGGATAAAACTATAATAAATAATTGCATTTAACAGGAAAATAAATATTATATATACCCGTATCCTCAGTCAAATCTGAAACAAGTGTATGAAAACATGGGTATTTCGTTTACATTTTCTTGAATTTTGTTTTACCCATGTAATAAGAATAAAATATAATAGCTTATGCATAAACATAATATACTTATGTTATAGTAGTAGACCATTATATAAATAGCAGGGATATTGACACTGGGCAAATAATTTTCTTAAACCAAGCAATAAAAAGAAATTAAAAATATTTTAATTGGTATAATAACAAATTTGGATGCATTACTAAATTCAATGGCTATTTTAAATAGAATTCTGTTTCTGTGAGGTGAATTTATATTTACATAAGTTCCTCAGAAGAGTGCGTATATACAAAATGTGAAACTGGAAACTCAGCATACACACATGTATGGAAACAGGACATGGTATATCTGTATGTCATATATTTGAAACATGCATGAACAAAAGCCTAAATCATAGCAAGAGGTTCAATTGCAATTGTCTGCTTTGTTCTAAAACAAAATGTGGCCTTTCCATAAAATCTTCCAGTGTTCTGAGGCTGAAGGAGTTCATGCAGAACCTCTACAACAACTAACAGCTTTTTGCAGAAACCTTTTGGCAGGTTTTTGATACTTTTTTATACTCCTGGATGTCGCCAAGTCCACACATCTGCTATGGCATCTCAGGCAGGATAACCATCCAGCGGCCATTATGCATTCCAGTTTAGAACCCTGGCCTTCAAAAGTGGATGGGGAGAAGAGGTGCTCATCACCTTATTCCGGGCAGGAACACCAGAGGAATTTAAAGATGAGATGGCCTTCTGAGACCTCCTCTTTCCTTGTAGTCTCTTATTGTCTCGCCGTCCACTTATACACCTTCCTGAAGGATTACCAACAGGAGAAGTACGCAATTCATCGGTGGAACCTCCATCGTGACCTCCATGTTCTCCCCCTCTCAACCAGCTGAGGTTTTCCTCATGCTGACAGAGCTCTGGCCAGCACCAGTGAGAAGCCGATCCAGATCGGGAGAGCCTGGCTCTCACTTTCAGAGCAACTTTGGTGCTACAGGGAGGGACAATCCATTTACCGAGGGGGAGAAGGTCACGGGTGCAACATATGCCCCAAGCTGCCAGGAAATGCCTCAGCACAGTAAGCATTGCGGAGTGATGACTGAGGGGGGTGACTGCTTCTCCTCAAACACTTTTGAGAGTGATGGTCCCTACCTCACTGTTGTGAAACTCACAGTCTACTCATCTGGATGCCTTTTTGGATTCTAGAGCAGCCAGGAATTCTATTGACTGATTTTATAACTTGAACCTCTTTCCGCTGATCTCCTCAATTGCCAAGACTTTCTCTAAAATTGACCTGATATGTTTGCATACATCCTGGTGTGAATGCGAAAAGGGGACAAGTGGAAGATGGCTTTCAACACCAGCTCTGGGCACTATGAATATGCCCTTCAGTCTCTGCAATGCTCCCACCAAAATCTAACATCTTCTGAGAATTCATGGTTGACTTCATGGTCCTCTGTGTGGACAACATCCTCATTTATTCTGACTCCCTTTGCGTGATACGTCAGGCAGGTGGTATAGCAACTCCGATGGCAACATCTTTTCTAAGATGGAAAAGGATTAATTTAGCCAGCTGGATGTGATTTACCTTGGGCACAGAATGTCCTCTGCTGGACTCCAGGTGGACCCTTGCAAGGTAGTAGCAGTTAAGGACTAGCCCACTCCATTCTTGCTGAAATAGTGCAACACTTTGTGGGCTTCATCTGTTTCTACAATCTCTTCTTCAAAGATTTCAGCATGGTGGTGGCTCCACCATCACCTCCATCACCTACCAACACCTACCAACATCTACCTACCATCACTTACTAACTGAATTTGAAGAAAGGGAAGGTCAATTCCATGTTCCAGATCCACTGCTCCAACAAAGTCTCTTTGATTCCAGAGCATATCATACTGACTGCCCAGATCCTTTGCATCATCCTACTGCAAGTGGAAGAGGCAATGTCGGCAGCACCGGCCTCTGAACCCGCTCCGCTCTATGCTCCCCCAGACAAACGATTCATTCCATTTTAAGTCCACCCAGAAGTATTGTGGTGGGGCCACAGTTCCAGGTTTGCATCCAGCGCCCTGCATAGTTAATTCTTGGATATTTCTGGCTGGCCCTCAATGAGGACGTACATCGAGGACTTCATGGCATCCTATCCTACCTAAAAAAGGGTTAAGGACCCAAGAACAGTGCCAGTGAGCTTCCTTCAGTCCCTTCCAATTCCATGGCATCCATTGACGTCCATCTCAGTGGACTTTATCACTGGTCTCCACTGCTCCAACAGCTGTTCCATGATTCTTACCACAGTTAACAGGTTTTCCAGGGCCACCATCTTGTCCCATTACCAAGGCTGCTGTCAACGCCTTAAATGGCAGACATCTTTGCAAAAGAGATTTTTCACTGCCAGTGAGCCACTCCTCTGAGGCCAGTGCAATACGTTTGGTGTTGACCAAACACCTTCACCAGAAAGTCCCTTCCCGGGAAGCTGGCTGCACGGTTTATCGGACAAGTGATTGTACCAGCAGTACAAGTGATTATTCTGAGCTGGTACAAGTTATTATTACGCAACCTCATCCTCTCTGGTGGCAGAATCTCATGAATACAGGCCCCAGCACATCCTAGACTTCTGGCAGGTCCAGGGAAGCCTGCAGTACCTGGTGCACTGGAGAGGGTGTGGAGTTAAACAGTTCTTCAGGGTTCCAGCTAGACAGCTAAAGGTTTCATGTCTGGTTCACTCTTTTCATACCAGTACCCAAGGAAACTGTCTCCAGCACCTGGAGATCTCATTTGAGGAGGAGCGTACTGTGTTACCCATGCAGATTCCAGCTCGTAGCCCTATGCTGCTATGGTAACTAGCCATGTTTCCACTCGAGCTAAAACTACTACCAGATCTAATTTAATTATTAGGTACTTACCTCATTACTTCTCCCTCTGGTATTTATGTCTTGCCTTACTTCCTGTTCAGTGCTCAGTCATCCAGTTTATTCCCCTTACTCTCTGGCATTTTCCCTACCTTCCTTTCCTCTGAGAACTTCCAAGCTTTGCTTGCTCTCAACTATTGGGTTCATTCTCCTGTCCTTCTACTGCCTCACACTCCAGGTTATTTCAGCGATATAACACTTTTTCCTTTTAATTTTCTTTAAACAAAACATTCTCTCTCCTATCTCTTCAAAACGATTTAAAAACTTGCTTATGCAAATATCAACATTTTAATCTAATAATATGCAGTCCACGTATGATGAACTGGAAAGGACAAAGAAAAAGATCATGAAGTGTCACATTTGGCATGTCTTGTGAAATACTTTTTAATGTGACCTCTTTACAGGTTATATACTGTATACTAGGGAATGAGTTGTGCCATTTGGCAATTTTGCATGTCATTCAAAGTATGAAGTACAAAGAGCTCAAGAAACATGTTCATCTTAACATTCTTTGGGTAACAAGTCTCTTACTTTACTCCCTAGAACACCTCCGGTCCTGTTTTTTAGTTTTGTTTATGATGTATTGTATTGTCACATCTGCAGGCTTGTGAGAAGGATCCTCAGTGTGGTGTTGGAATGTGCTGTGCAGTTAGCCTGTGGATACGTAACTTGCGAATGTGTGCACCAATGGGCAATGAGGGAGAGGAGTGCCACCCGCTGAGCCACAAAGTAAGTAAGCGCTCTGCACCATGTCAGGTATTTAATTCTCCATCAGTACTTTACAAAACATATTTGTCCTCAGAGCTATGCTTCACTGGAGGCAGGGTTTTTGGAAGCTATATTGATTTGTACCCCATGTTCCCCATGTGGATAGAGCAGCAAAGGAAGGAAGTGAGGAGCCCAAAGACTACAGAGGGAGAAACCAAATTAAAAACTAAAGCATGGTGTGTTTAATGCATTTCACATGCCTTAAGAACATGTACAATTGTTAAACACACTGCAAATGGGTTGGGACACCCCTGTGCACATCTACGATTCCATACGTAACCTTCCTACTAAAGAAACAATACTGTGCTGCTTCTATAAGTGTTCTCAGCAATATGCTGACCAGGATTCTTTTTATTGAGTGCACAGACAAGCTACCAGGTGGTCTCATGACATTTTAAACCCCTAAGATCATATAGACACTGACTCTAATGACTCATACATCAGGTCAGGGGACCATGTTTCCATGACTTGTACAGTACATGGCTTTCTAACCTCATACCACACAAGGGTAACAGAAGCACAGAAGAAATGATAGGACCGGAGTTCTCAAACTAGACAGAGTAATCAACTTCTTCCTTAAATGTTGAGGAACAATAAATATTCTGGACATTTTCAGGGTGAACATAAAGCAATGTCTCTGCAAATAATCCTCTTCCCTTTACATATATCTGATAGTACATTACCCCTCTGTTATCTGAATACAGGCAGAGTAACATTCATACAATACACTATTTGAACACATATTCACCCACAGTTTCAGTGATATCTTTAGCTTTATCCTCACCCTTCCATTTGGACAGGTGTCGTTGTACTTGTCATTTGCATTAGAATGATATCATAGTGTGATGAAATAAAAATTTTGTCTGGCTAGGCATTGTGTTTAAGATAGGTTTTATGACCTGAATCTAAAGAACAACAAAAATACCCTGAAATAAGATGTTATGAGTGTTGAAGTTCGGTTATTCTTAATATTTAATTAATTCTGATAATCAAAAAGATAAATGATTTTCCATTTTTGTTCTGGTGATGACACAATAGTTCATATTTTAGAAATCTGGAAGATTTAAATAATCAATTTCTGTTTTTCAAATTATCTCCAATACTGCTTTTATAAATCTATACATAATGACTCAGACAATGATAAATGTAGACCAGCATCATTGTCTCATCCGTCATCTGCGATACATCAATATACAAAAACATGGATTCTTATAAGCTCCTAGCTAGACATTAGTTGGTATTTCTTATGTCATCATCATCATCCTGTTCTTGGTATTTATAATTTAATATTATTCTCTGTTTTTCCAAGGTTCCATACTTTGGCAAGAGGCTACATCACACCTGTCCCTGTATTCCTAATCTGGCATGTATTAGGACAGCAGAAGGCAAATACAAGTGTTTGCCACAGTTTAAAAACCAAGACTTGTTTTTCTGAACAGCTCTGCGTAATCTGAATCTTCATTTGTACAGTAACATGGTGTATGCAATTAACTGAGATAGTTCTTCATTCCTATTTATTATTAAAACCCTGTGTCATAAAGCATAACTCTCAAATTTTCTCATATGACCTTAAAATAAAACAAATATGTGCCTATTTAGAGATGGGTTATCTTTTCAAAATAAAAACTAACGTTCGCGAGTATGTCAACAATGAAGAAGCCGTATCATGTCAAATAATTGTCACTTTAAACTTCAGGTTTCAGAATTACTTTGCTTCTTTAAGTGGGATTAAAAGATTTTAGGATATGAACTTCTATCTGTATTCAAACCTGTATTAAATGAGAAAATATGTCAGGTTAATGCATGACATAGTAAATCTGTAATAAATGGACAAACTGTAAAGTAGAATATTTATTTTTGTGGAGGAAATGCTGCATTTCTTGCACATTTTGAACCTTTTTAGGTACATTGCTGGTGTCCATTTCTGTATCAGAAAAACAGCAGCATTTTTATTTAAAGATGTATACTATTGTTCTATGCCTTACATCTTTCTCTGCAAAGGGGTTAACTGTGAATTATGGTACACCTCTGGAATTAACATTGTTGAAAATACAAATTTCAGTTTGTTGAATACACTTTGGTTCCATTTCGCCAGCACAAACATAAGTGTATAAAACTCAATATAGTCCTGATAGCAGATTTGTCTTCACCGTATATTTTCTTAACACTAGCCATTTGGAAAAATGTTTTCATTTATAATACATTTATTTGTAGCATTCTGATTTATTGTACCTTAACCAAATCTACATAACATTAAAGTGCTGTCATTATGAAAAGTCTTGTTATTTTTTCAATATGTAGCTTAGGATTCATAAGTCATGTGTATAATTACATAGGCTTATAGGGCAACATCAAAATAAAACCAAATAAGATGGCCAATACACTAAAATTGTCTTACAAAGTTTCTGTATTCTGATTCTATATTCATCATATTACAATATACCTGATGAACATTGGGATTAGTCATGATAGTTGAAGTTTTATTGCATCTGTATATGTGGAAATTCAGTTGAAAACAGTGGCAGCCTTTTGTTATTTGGTTGAATTGTTACCTTAATTAAAATACGTTCTGTGTTCATTTCACTTTAAAAACATCACTTGACAGGAACTTAATTGTGCCCCCTAGGGCACAAGAAGTGTAACACAGTGGAATTTCCTACTGAATGAAAGGTTAATGCCCATATGTAGTACAACTCTAGGTAATCATGGCCCTTATGCCATTATAAGGCTGTTTTTGATGCCTCAGCTCATTTATTCAGCATCCTATTACTCAGTGATGTGAATTCCCAAGCAAAAAGCAATAAGCTTTGCCTGACTGGTTTATGCTAATACAAAAATTCAATATAAAAGCATAGAAAGGGCTTTCATTTTTATTAGACTGGTTTTCACAAAGACCTCTGCTTCAGTATGCAGTTATAGCATGCTGATATCCTATGATATATCTCATAATGCGTTATACCTACAGTATGTTCAATGTAATATAATTACAAGTGCCATATACTGTGTATACTGTATAAATGGCATACTATATAACTATAGTATATACACATTATGTATGAAAACACTGACTCTTTCTAGTGTATATTAGTAATATGCATCTCAATTCATCTAATGTACAGTATTGGAAAGTATGGAAAGAGGACAAAAAGCCTCCATATAATGCAAAGTAAGCATGATAATATCATTTTGGTTAAAATGCTATATTGCCTAATGCAGGGCTATGTTAAAGTGGCACACTATAATTGTTTCCTTGAAAAATCATCTGTGTCAAACCAACATAAACCCTATGTAAATACTGGGATAAACCTTTTAGAGACTGGAACTTGTGGTGAACAGAATGGCTCCTGAGAAGAAAAAGTACAGTTCACAGAAACCATCAATTTTACCTAAAGATTACTTCTGCTGACAGATCAAAGGCCAGCTTCGCATCTCACCTAGCAGCAAGTACAAGACCCTGAAGAGGGTTAGTGAACATGATAATACTGACAAAAAGCATTGCCAATGCTGCAAATAAACTTAGAAACGACCAATCTGAAAGTAGTATAAAGTTCCTCCGAGAAAACAGTGGCATACAAAATGATCCATTAGAGATTTTGCATAAAGCTTTGCTACAGGTATTACTGTCTCATCATGAACAATAAGATATGTCAGTGCAAAACGTTCTTCACGAACGTGATGCTGTTCAGAAACCTTTGCCGAGATGAGGCAACACAACAAAGAGACTGAAATGGGCAACAGAAGTGGAACAGTGGGATGATGAGATCTGCAAACCCAGATGAGCCCGTCTGCGCTGCTGGGTTATATTCAGTGGCAGTTTGTTCAAAGGCAGACTGGAGAGAGGGATTGTATAAGAGTCAGTGCAGAACAGCCCTGTATAATGATGCATGGATCACACCGTACATGTTTGGAGCTATATGTCAGGCAAGAGCGTTGGAGAATAAAATTGAACGTACCCTTATCGCCAACAGATAGCTGCAGATTCTGATCTTATGTGCCACTCCCTCAGTAAAGCATCGTGTTTGGCAGTATTTCATGACAATGATGCCGAAAATACATCAGGTGTAGTGGAATCCTATTTGGAATGTAAATAAACTGACAAAGCACTTACAAAGATATCAGGGCTTTCTCAAAGTCCTGATATGACCTTTATTGAAGCCATTGGACGAAACATGGAATCTAAGATTGGCTAAATGGAAACAAATCAAGAAGATTTGTGGAGAGTGCTACAGGACATTTTGAAAACCATTCCACAATCCTTTAATTGATAAACTGCATGGGAACATGAAAATGAAGAATGTCAATCTCTTTCAACAGCACAGCACCCCAGAACAAATGTGAATATCCATATCAAATGCTTTCATTAGTCTTTGCACATCTTCTGTAATAATGAATGAAGCTCATGTTTGTACATAATCATGAAATATACATTTGCAATATACATTTGTGGTGATTTCCAGAACTATTTCAGATCCTATGTTTTTTTGTGTTACCAGTAATTCAGATTTGAGTTTTTTTGGAGTGCCAACCTACTCAGCAAATGCAGACTACCAATGCAGCACATAGACAAATATTAAAATCTACAAGCCATGTTTTTCGAGCAGACGTTGAGCTCAAGGTTCCCTAATTAAATGTGGTGCTACTTTAGCCTAGCACCCTCCAGGAGAATAAACATATTTCTACCACTACAATAAATTCCATCTGCTTGTCAACTAAATCTTAAAGCCTTGAACTTATTAGTAGATATAACTTTGACAATAACTAACAAATGTAGTCTTGTCAAATGTGACAGAGAGAAAGTTTCAATCTAATTTCAGAAAAGCCAAAAATATAAGTACCGGCTATATCTCTATGTAGACTATAAAGAAGTGAAGAAAGTATAAATCCAGTTCCCTTTCTGTGACTGTTTTGCATCAGGTCAGACTATATAGCCTTGACAGCGTAAATGCTGCAACGGGCTCTAGTTAACTTATTTTCTCAAAATAAGTACAAGTCACTGGCTTCAAATACCACAGTGAAGTCCCAAGATTATTCATCCTATGATGATGTTCAGCGATGTGCTTCAGACATCCCACTGGACTGTGATCTCTTTATAGCAGCTTGCTAAAAAAATTTTACCTCCCTGATTAAGATATAATGCTCACAGACCCATATACAAATGGAAGAGGCCCCATAGGAAACTGGACAGGGTGGCAGATAAATCATTGTGAACAGGCTTTATTTCCAGAGCCATGATTTGCATTAATACGACTCATAGCTATAATTAGACTGATTCTGTAAGATAAGAACCATGTTTTTAAGAACTCTTTCATTACAGCTTGCTGTTTTGTCTTATAAAAAGCAGGTCATTTTTAAATCATCACCTTTCCTAAAATTATGATGTAACCAAAATGCTAATAAAATTTAGCAAACTAGATCTAACAAGAGTAACAAATTGCATTCAGAGTCATGTTAGTCTAGTGACTCTAAATGGTGATTGATGTTGTTATGAGTAGACTTGTTATTAATAAATTGCTATTGTTATTCTTAAGCATTGAAATGGTTAGACTTAAGCAAAAGTTAGAAAAGTAGAAGCCTTTTAAAAAGTATGGGCTCATTCCATTCACTAGTGCAGGTGAGCCATACAAAGCATGCAATTTGCAATTTAAATGGAATTTTAATGCATTCTGTCTGTCTTGGAACAACAAATAATGTCTTTAATGTTTCAATTTTCGAAGATACTTCACAATTGTGTTTATGCTTTAATGTATTACATTCCAGTTTTAATTTCAGTTTTTCAATTAATTATAACATGCCCTCTGTGGATGGAATGCTAGGGGGGTTACCCATTCCTTGAAGTCAGCTTCACAACCTAATAACTACATTACCATGATCAGTTCAAACAGAGAATTGAAAAAAATGATCAAGCAGAAATGTACAGGATATTCACAAATTGCACAATTTAAAAAGCATTTTTAGTCAGTCCATTATAGACTACACATTTTCAATCACTATATACTAAGAAATCATAGTTAAGAAATCTTTGAATTTTTGGAAGTCATATTAAATATTTTGGCCATATGAAAATTACCTTGTGGTAAAACTGAATCCTGAATGAACATGAGCCACCTCTCCTAGCTACTGGCAGAGCAAAAGTCAACATCTTGCAAAACTTCCTGACCTCACAGCAAGTGTAAGGTAATCCACACATACTGTAGCTTGGAATTAGATCCAAGAATGAGACAGGATAAACAGAATAAGATAACCCAGAGCAGTAGGTACTTCTTTATCCAGAGGGATGTAGGAGTGTAGAACAAATTACCCTTGTTTTGAATTGCAGCCGAAAACAAATACAATGGGTAGTCACATGAATGTGTCTTTAAAAATACATTGTTTTTACTTAAGATTAAATGAAACTGCTCAGACTGAAAAGCAGTATTTGGCACCTTGGCGCAAGAATGTCCCCAGTGATTCAGGTTATTGATCAACTGCCAAGGAGCAGTCATGCTGAATATTTGTCAAGTATCTGAGCAGAGTTTCCAGCCTTCAGCCTCCTGTTCTACCTGCTGTTGATCAATAACCCGAGTCTCCACCTGGACATCACTCATCACAGACTTAATTTCTGTATTTCTGTGCAATTTCTGTGGGAACTGCTCAAATCCTACCCTTTACATGGAGGCTATAATCTAATTACAATGATAGAATTCCTATTGTGTTCTACATGTATACTATTTTATCTCTAATCTTTTGTTACCTCCTCAATATCTTTTATTTTCTGAAAACAAAAGCATTTCTGACTTTTTAGACTCTGATAGTGATTCTAGCGTGCTCTTGTCAAGATATTTCCGCATTTATATTTTTTTCTGAATTCTTATTTTTCCTCTGAAATAACGTTATCTTTTATCCCTTGCTAAATTTGAAAACAATTCATTGGCCTTTGTTACGCATTGTTTATTTTCAAGTAAAAACATTTCAAATATACAACTTTCTACAGCATTGAGGCATTTTTAGTCATTAGTATTTACCAGCCAGCATTTTCTCTTAACCCTCAATAAAAAAATATGGTACATTTACAGGGAATGTAGAAGGAAGCATTTAGTCAATACACTCCCGACAAACAAATCTGTAATGTGAGATAGCAAAACAAGTAAAACTAAGGTTTGCAAAGTTTGTGTTCTCATTATTGTTACATTGTCCACTGAAACGAATTTAAGATAATCTTAGCAAAATAAATAGTTCAATAAAAGAAGAAAGAATAATAGCAGTACGTATTATCTGTACAACATTTACATCCAGCGAATACTGTAGTTCTTCCAACTGGAGTGGAATACACTTAGTTCAAACATCCTCCTACTGCAATCCTTCCCTTGTTCGCGTTAAATACTGAAAAAATAGACTTATCTTTTTTAAAAAATATGATTTCTTCACAATTATTGTGCATCTGCCATTCAATTATTGCAAAAATATGGCCTTAAAACAATATCTCCAGGAGATCCGAGATCGGTCTGCATAGCTGAACTGAACAAAACAAGAATACACGCTCACATGCGCACAAACAAAACAAGCCAGAAAAAAAGCCCTTTCGTTCTGGGATCTCTGAAAGGTTATTAAGAATTCCTGCAGTACTTTGCATCTCAGTTCAAATACAAATCTCAAACTAATATTAGTAGTAAAATTAAACTTATATAACGCAATATGGCTCCATCGGCGTCTGTGTGCTCAGGCAGCAAGGGAAATGGGTTCTGAAACAAATCCTCAATTCCTTGTTAAATATAAAGCACAGAATAGGGTTCACACCCGCCTGAGCGAATGTCATCCACACAGCGGCAGTCAGATAGACCTGGGGTATGGAGCTTGCTTTTACGAACACCCTAAGGTAGCAGGCAACGATGTAAGGGGACCAGAGCAAAAAAAACAGAAGGGTGATGATGTAAAACATCTTGCCCATTCTTTTTTCCATTTTGAATTCCTCCAGAACAAGCAGCCTCTTGTTTGGATTATGGGCAGCCTGTCTGATGCCCACTAACGTTGGCGGAGTAGGACCTCTTCCAAACCCCGCTATCCAGTTGGCGGCCGCTTGTCCGGTAGCTCCCGGTCCGTGAAAGGTCCAGTTTTGGCTTATTGCAGGGATCAGCTGAGCCGGCTTCATCTTACGGTGGTCGTAAACGAAGAAAAGCATTTTGATATAAACCACATGTGTGGTTCCCACGATGACAGCCAGCATCAGCATAAAACCTAGCGTGTCGTTCGCTTTGACGTAGCGGTGTTCGAAAATGCACTGCTCTTCCTCCTTGATAAATTTGTAAGTGCCCACATCAAACACCGGGGGGAACGCCATCGCCACCGAGAGCGTCCAGACCATGCAGATTACAGCCACACAAGTCCAGAGAGTCATTCTTTTGGAATAAAATCTGTGATGTGCAATTGCCATGTATCTGGTTACGCTGATGCAGAAGAGCATGAACGCTGCGTGGAAGCAGAAGAGAACTGCCATAAACGCGATGACCTTACAGCTGATTACGCTGTATGTCCAGCTGGAACCACTGCTGATGGATATCATCACAAAGGGAAAACACACAACAGATCTAATGATATCTGCCAGGCACAGGTCCAAGAGAAAGTAGTAAGGAGCCCGATGCAAGCTCCTGTCTTTCAATATGAGCAAACAAAGTAGAAGATTTCCTGCCACGCTGATACAGATGATCAGACCTAGTGATGCCAGCTTCACTGCAGAAGCCCGAACGGCATAATTCTGGAGCGAAGTGTTGCTTTCTCCAAGCTCAGTTGCGTTCGCCATCTATGCAACCAAACAACTGACACCCGCGCAGCCTCTATCATCCCAGAAAAACACACACGAGGTTTTTTTTCAGTCCGTCAATATAGTAATAAAAAGATGACAAAAACAAAACACAAATATGCGTGCGTCATTGCTAAGGGTTCAGTACCTCGAGCACCTGCAAATGTGGCATACGCGAAGTAAAATCATTCCCATTCGTTATAAATTCCAATCCAGCGCATTCCTTCATTTTCACATGACAAAGAAACTGGCCCCTTCTCTTTCCATCAAACAACGCGATGAAGTCACAATTACCCATGTCTTTTTATTCTTCTTCATTACAATGTAAGACGAGCTTCCAATTAAAAAAAAATCTTCTGCTCGGCGTTTCTGCGTTCTAAAAAATAAAGCAGCTCGTTTTGTTTATATCCGTTCATATTATGGTGGTCATACAAAAGCGGTTGTGTAAAAATGATTTAGAAAAACAGATCTGTAGCATTTTTCTCATTCTTGGTGCTCTATTTTTGATCCCTTCGTTCGCCTTGGGAGGCAAATAATAAAATTCGGAAGAAGGGAAGTTTGTAAACCAACGCATTCATCAACCGCATTTAAATTTTTTCAAGTACTTAAGATGGGAACATCTCCAGTCCGGTAAAAACCTATGCATACTACGGTTTATTTATTTATTTTTGAAGCTGTCAAATAGCTGAACTTCCGGTGACGGGTCTTCGCTATAGGATGGTTTTAGGGGGAGATTGAGGCTGCGCGAAGAAGAGAAGGCTTTGATGGAATATGATGGAGCTCAGAATTAGAACTGAGATCATTCGTATCCTGCTCTCTTCTGCCTCCTTCCTCCTGTTCGTGTACAACAGCGCGTTATCATCAATCCGCTGGACCGCGCATAGGGCGCCTACAGTGTAACTGTTCTTTCAAAAAGGAAAGCAGAGGGGGGAAAAAAAGCTTATTTCGTTCAGCCCCACACCCAAATACCTCGAGATTATACAACTGTACTTTTAAAGATACAGTGCTAACGATACATGCCACACGGCCGCAGAGCACAACAGGGAAATAAATGATTCCTAGCATGTTTTACCGTCTTCATCACTTGCTCAAATCGCTCGATGATTTATACAATTTAAACGTTGAACAAGTTGCACGTTTATATTTTTTTTTACAAAAAGTCCAACACCGTTATTTTTAAAGGGATAGGCGCCTTGAAGAGCTCAACTTCAATTTTTCAAGAGGAAGATAAAGTGCAATCATTTTCTAAGATTTTGTAAACAACGTTAATATTAATATAAAAAGGTGATTATTTTCCTTCCACTGGGTGGCGTCATAGAGCAATTACCGTATACAATTTTATAATACAGTACAATGTGTGTTCTTTACGGTAGGTATAAGCCTATATTCAGTTCCATACAGATTGAATTAAATATTTCAAGTGCACTTTTTATTTTAAAAAAGTTATTCACAAAACAGCACTTACATTTACCCACTTGCCAGAAAATTACACAAATAAAAATGTAAAAGAAGGGATTTCTTTAATTATGTGTGCCGATAGGTGTTTGATCACACTGATTAGTCTTCCGGATCAGAGTCAATAAGCTAAGCAACAGTAGAAAAAGTAATCTCAGCATTGGGGCACGTTTTCGTGTGATGTGACTGGTGTCAAGTACTTAGTTTAGTATGGTAACTAATATCGTGCTTTACTAGACTTTACTGTGCTTTAAATGTGATATACTGCAGTAAGCGCATGTTACAGTACAGCATCAGGGAGCAAATAAAAGTAAAACTGTGTTTAAAACATAACATGGCCAATTTAACTAACTACCAAATGTACTAATATTGTTATAATATTCTTACCTTTTATGTGATTGAAGATTTATTCCCCAATTTCCTTGTAATTTTCCCAGAGAAATGTGTAGTAATCAAATGTGGAGCTGCCAAATTATTTTTACTTTGTCCTCAGCACTACGTCACTGACATGAATCAAACTGATAGCACGCTTTGTATTCAGACATTTTGTTCTGATTAATCAGTTCTCTTCGAGCACAGTGATTAGTCTAACTGAATGTCAATATTCCAGAATACAATGTAGTTCTTGTCACTCATACGTGATTGATTGTATTGTACTTCACATCGGTGACAAGATTGGCAAAGTCACTGCACAGCTCTTCAAAAAAGACAAAGCACTCGTCTCACTTACCAGTAGCTATCGTAAAGTAAAATATAACTATATCTGGGTTTCTTTTCAAAGACAGAAAATCAAAGGGGATTATGTGAACTTTATACAGTTATGTGTACACAGGCGATTTAAAATATACTATACACATTTTATGAAATTGTATTATAGGAAAAAGTAATAGGTTTATTCCATTATGAAAAGAGAAGAAAGAAAACAACGTTTCGGCTGTGAAGCCTTCTCGGGTGTAATTAATTAAAAAGGTAAACATTTTGTGAATACAGCTCCATGAGTTTTGTTAAATTCAGCCGGTCAAAGAGAGTTTCAAAATGGGTGATCTTTCTGCTGTATATATGATGCCTCACGCTTATTGTTATTGTTCTACCGAAAGCTTACGTTGAGTTTTATATGAATACTTTTAAAGGAGTGAAATGCTTCCAATGTGTGTTTTGGAATGTTGGAAGGGATGTTAGTGGTATGCGGTACAACTGCACTGATGTCCATGCGCACCGTTTATTGCATATCATTGTGGTGGGGAAAAAAACCCTACAAATGTCTTCTGTCACTCGAGAACGTACTGTAGCTTCCTCACGAACGGATGCAATGCGAGGATGTCGACGACCCCCGACCCAGCCTGCGTTCTGTAGCCCGGTGGCTCGAGCTCAGCCAGGAGCGCACGGTGAGAGGAGGGGTGACGTCACTGCGCCGTTGTTGTGGTGGTGACGCGGCAGGCGGGCGGTGAGTCAGCGGCAGCACCTCCGGACGTGGAAGTATTACTCTCACTGTGAAAATAACTCTCAGTTACTGGTTTTACACAGTGCAAAGAAAGCGAAAATGGCGGTTCCTGCAGCTCCCGACCTGCAGATGAACGCAGAAACGCAAAACAGCCCGGCGAACAACCCGGAAAACAACATTCACATCGACGAGACGGAATTGGAAAACATCACGAACAACGACGAGGACGGCACAGCGCTCCCTCTGCATTCTCCGTGGACTTTTTGGCTGGATAAGTGAGTCGGAAATGGCTTTCTATTTTAACGGTGTAATCGACGTTTTCCTGTGCGAGTGCCTCGAACAACAATTCAAAGTGAAAATCGGACTTTGGAGCGCAAACAGAAGGGAATTCGTTTCAGTTGAGTTTGTGCTGGCCTAACATGCCAGTCCCCGATGAAACTAGTGTAAGCTTTCTGTAGCTCGATTTTCGTTTTTGCTTTTGTCAGTAAAATGTACGCAAAACCGAGTCCCGTTTCATGAAGCGAGAACTGTTTTGGGGTGCTTTTAGGCAAGCCCAAGAATGTACTCAGGCCTAAATGCTCTTAAGCCTTCAGAGTATTGCAAGTACGTTATAAATCAAAAAGGATGCAGCCTAAATCTGTCAGCACACTGTTGACATGGTGCGTTATTCGGGCATGCAGAGAGAACTAATTTTAACTGTTGCACGTATGCAGCTTTACTCGAATACCGTAACGTGAGTTTTGTAAGATGGTTTGAAAAAAAAAAACTGGTGCTTTCTCCTGTTAAATTGTGTACCTGGGACGTTTCTAGTAAGTTGATCTAATTAGGACCTTCTGCAAATACGACGCAGACGCTCTAACGGTCCAAGTTTAAATGGTTAAAAGAGCATTTACAGAATTCTGTCTGGCACACCCTTCTTATTTTAAAGGCCCGATTTAAAATCCCCTGGCTTCGCCAGTGTCGGCTGTGTGGTTTGAAGTCGGACCTTTCGCATTGGGAAAAGAGGAAAGACGGGCAAGCTGATCTGAGCTATGCCCTGGACTCCTAGGCAAGATGGAAGTGTGAAAAAGAGGTCTATGAGGGGTAACCGATTGAAGAATTCGAGCTCCAGTGGTGCTGCGAGAGTCACCCCCATTAAACTTCTTCAGCATCACCGGAGAAGGATAAACTAGAGGACTCCAATGGAAACGATCTGAAAGCGGTTTGAACTAGGAGAACTTCTTTACATGGAAGTTTGGGGGGAATCTAGGGCAACCACCACAGCAGTGTGGAAGCTGATATTCTTGCTTCTTTTCAGGATCTCTGTGTCATTAGACTGCTAACAACCATTATACAGCTATACGGGCCAATTGGTCTCCTTTGTTTGTATCCTCTTTGTAACATTTTATGTTTTTATAACGTTTTGCTACCATTTTCTTCTGTTTTTCTGTATTGCCATCCCCCCAGACTTTTCATTTAAAAAGGCTATAACCAAAAGGCTATAAAAACATTTGGCCAAGCAAGATGCATAGCCTCTCTAATTAACCTTTCATTTTGTTCTTGCTGGATTAGTATGTCCTTCCACTTAAGAAAAGTTGCAAACGAGGGGTGGCTGCTTAGTCCATTGTGTTCCTTGATCTAGACCTCAGCCAGTTTTTAAATTATCTGATGAATTTAGTTTCAGTGATGAAGTTAGACCACATGATCCAGAAGTGCTTCATATGTTTTGACTATGAATATTCTATAGATCATAAATCGGTCAGATGACAAAACGTTGTATGTTTATGATCTTAAAAGTGCTTATCTTGAAGTCTTAAAATAATTATGCTTTTTGCTGTGCAACTAGCAAAGACTTGAAGAACTTTTATAGTTTGAAAATCAGTCTGTAATGTGAATGTGATGCATGTTAAAGCTGAAAGTTAAAATAATTTTTAAAAACAAAAGATTTGACTTTTCTGTCAATAACTGCATTTCTACTATAAAAAATGGACATGTAGTTGTATATTTTGCAAAATATTTGCAATGATTGGACAGAAGATGACTCTGCAAAGTTGCTTCAACTGGTGAAAAAAGTGTCAGAAATCACGAGTTCAGTGTTCTTTTACTAATCATTTTTAATTTGTTTTGTACCTTGTATAATGTTAAAGTACCGTCTATCTTGGGGAATGAGGTTAGCAGAGAATTCGAGATTAGCATGGCAAAAATGTGCTGATGTTTTCTTATGTCAGGCTGGTTGCTATTTCTAGGTGGCATGAATGCTTCTCTGTTTAAACGGTAACTTACTAAAAGAGATCTCTTGAATTTTCTTAATAACCCTCCTTTGGCATTTAAAGAAAACAGGCTTCCAATTGTTTTGGAATTTCTTTTCTTGGTCATAAAGACGATACAACTTGTGCTTATATGTTCTGTTTCTTGTTTTCATATTGCCTTATGAATTAATAATGTGCTTTTTACAATTTGTAACCACATCTTTTTTTGTCTTGCCAATAATGCGGTGTTGATTTTGACTCTCATGATGAAAATAAATTCTTCAGTCTAGCTGAATATGTACACTTTTTCTGAGTCTAGCTTTGCTAGTGTGTGTGTGTAGCTTGTGTTTTCTTTGGCCATAATTGCATCCTAAAGAGGTTAAGTAGTGACTAGATCCCTCAGCATGCAAGCTGCAGAGGTCAAGTAGAGGTTGAGTCCTCTCTGACAAACAAAAAGACATAAAACAAAATGCAGTGGTTCGACTGTGGAATCTTCTCTTTTTACCATTCAGCATGATATTAACCTCTCCATGCTTCGTCTGTAACTCTGCTTTGATTTAGCCTTTTAGATGTGAAGCTTTTCATTCCAACTAGGGGGGACAAAAAACAGTCACATGTCATGCTTAGTGTGGCACACTGCATCATCTCCATAGATTTTTAAATCCTTTTAAATACAGATTTCAGCTTTTCACACCTCTCTTCAGGATCTCCCTTTGTTTTGGACACTCTCTTACCTGTGTGCCCGTTCTCGTCTTCTCTGTCCTTTGTTCTCCTGCGAGAAGCGTATCCCTGCCAATTTACTCTCCGTCTCACACCTGAAGAGAGTTCAAAAGCTGAGCCACAGATTCTTGTTTCTTCTTCCTTCTTCTCAATGTGGAATTTTACATGTTCCTCCAAGTCGGCTTCAAATCTGGCAGTTAACTTGGCTACCCGCTGCTAATAATAATTTTATTTCATAATCATTGGGCCACTTGGCAACAATTGTCCCTCAGTGTTGGCTAACATTGATGTGTGCTTCAAAATACTAAATACATTTTTTTTGTACTTTTACAAATCCACATAATGATACTTTAAAAAATTATTTTCCCAAATTTGTCAACTTTGGTGCTCATAGAAGTTCAGTCTTTTTACATCTTCAGACAACATACTTAATCTTTCAGATAATTTCAGAAAAAAAAACAAGTTGATGTCTTAACTTCCTTATGTTTTGCAACAGAGCCTGAAGTATGACTTTAATATTTTAACAGACTGTTTTTGTTAATATTTTAAACTTTCTGTTTAAAGTTTTATGTAATACTGATAAGTATGTCTTTGTAACACTACTGGTAATCTTAAGTGTTGTCAGAGGGCAATGTGAAACAACACCAGACAGAGCTGACGTATTGTTTTTCTGCATTTTCAAAATCTTTAACTATGACTTTGGACACTGGGGGATGAATGTGTCCAGGATTTGATTTTGTTTTTGTCTGTTGATTGCACAGGCATCATGTTTCAGTACTGCTGTTTGCCTAGAATATTTTCCTCTGTTACTCTGAACTCCCTATAAACCTCAGTGTCAGTTTTCTATCACTGAGTCATGGGATCTAAAGCCCACATTATTCAGTACAACCTGGCTTTATGAATTGACTGTAGCTTCTGCTTTTCATTGTATTGAAGTACCAACACACCTACCTTTAAAATGAAATTACTATTATTTAAGCAACCTGTGTCCCAATGAGTGCAGAAGTATACAGTTTTACCTGTGTTTGAGATACTTTTATTATATCAATTGTTTGAATCTGAAAAGCTGTGGTTGTGTGTTTCAGACAGTGTGCCTGCATATAGAACTTTAATGTTGAAATGTTTGTCATCAGTTCTCTTGTACATGTGGTGAAAATCAAAAGCTCAAAGACACACTGGAGGCTAGATGAGTATAGCTAGAAAGTTGGAAAAATAAGACCAAACAGATTTGGGAACGAGTGATCAATGTCTCCTGTCAGCAGTGTTTCTCTTGCAAATACAGATGAAATAAGCAGTGCAGCCAAGATATGAATGTAAGGCAAACCACTCTTGTTACACGATGATGAATGTTTCTGTTTTTAATCATCAAATCGATCCAGCTCTTGGTAGTTTTAAAGAGGTGTTATGATGAAAAACAGTCACTCAAAACCAGAACCAATAGATAAATGGACAAATAATGGTCTTTCACTATCCCAGCTTGCATACATTTTCTTTTACATTTGTCTTAAGCATTGTTTCGGTCGTCCTCACATTGTGTTCATTTGCATCAAATTAAACTTAAATCTACAAAGTAGGTCTTTGTTAGTCTGAATTAGTATTAACATTTCAGTCTGCTGTAGTCTTTTAGATGGGGTTGTTCAGATTTTCAGCTATGAATGCTTTGTTCTGTGGAATTTTAGCACCATATCTGCATTTTATAATTACACTCAAAACTCTTATTGCATGCACTAAAATTGAAGTAACATAAATTATTTACTGTTTCAGATTTCAGGCCTTATCAGGTTGCTTTTATGTCACACTGTTACATGGAATCCTCTTTGTAGAGGAAAGTAGTTTAAGGCCACCTGCAGTGGTTAAATGGCTGTAGTCCTGGAAGTCACCCCCACCCTCCTACGAAGTGACAGACTTCTATACTAAATTTTCTGTTGTTTTGGAAAGCTATGGGTGCCCAAGGTTTTGTTCCAGCTGAGTTATGAATGATTAAATAGGTCTGTTATTTCAGTGTGTTTCCTAGCTGGTACCAGTCTCAGCTGGCAGGTATGATGTGGCATTTAAGAGAAATTAGGAGTAAAAATGGCATTTAAAAAAAAAATCATTGTGTGATAAATATATGTTGTTTAAGTTATAGAGTTGCTGTTGTTATTGTTATTATTATAATGTTTCATTGAGTTAAAGACGTTTCATTTCTGTTGAAGATCAAGGTCGCTGCGTAAACGTTTACTTCCTCCTGTACCCTGTTGTTGGTTTCTGCAATTTAGACGTACATTGCAAAAGGTCTGCAGATACTTGGCCTTGGCTTTTAGTTCATTTTTAGCTATTTCAATTTGTTTGTTATCAATAAACTCAATTTGTACTGATCAGAATGTTTCTTGAACTGTAATTTTCAAATAGTATGAACTGCTAAAGGTTTCTGTGAAAACTTTAAAAGACAAACACAACGCAGGGCAATTTATGATTGCTTTCTAAAGCTGAGTAAACTTGCATTTGCTGTCCTGTCATACTGGGATGTATACACATCAGCTTGCTTATACATAAACTTTTGTTACGGAGCCGCAGCCATCTTAAAAGAAAGGATCGACAGGGGTCATCAACCTTTATGGACAGAGTTAGCTCATGCACTTGTTTTTATAGATTTGCATGCAGTAAATACTTTTTTAATGTCAATAATACTCACATTTGCATTTTGAGCAATAAAAAAATATCATATCTAAAATCAAGAAAATAATATGCACTTCTCAGTGTGATTCTTGCCCTTGCTGAGCAGCATTGCAAGTCTCTGGGTGTTCAGTTGCTAACAGCTCCAGGTAGGACAGTGAACTGACATTATGTGTGACAATACCTGTTCACAGAGGTAATAATAATTAATAATTGCTTACACTTACATAGCGCTTTTCTGGACACTCCACTCAAAGCACTTTACAGGTAATGGGGACTCCCCTCCACCACCACCAATGTGCAGCATCCACCTGGATGATGCGACGGCAGCCACAGTGTGCCAGAACACTCACCACACATCAGCTATCAGTGGGGAGGAGAGCAGAGTAATGAAGCCAATTCATAGATGGGGATCATTAGGAGGCCATGATTGGTAAGGGCCAATGGGAAATTTGGCCAGGAGGCCGGGGTAACACCCCTACTCTTTCGAGGAACGTCCTGAGATTTCTAATGACTCAGTTTCACGTCTCATCTGAAGGATGGCGCCTTTTTACAGTATAGTGTCCCCGTCACTATAATGGGGCTTTAGGACCCACATGGACTGCAGGGCGAGGGGCAACCTTTTCTAGGCAGTGTCTGAGTGGTTTGATGTAGTGGTTCCAATTCCTGATAATTGAACCAACAGTGCCCACTGGAACATCCAAACACGTGGATGTTGTTTTGTACCCTTTTCCTCATTTATGCATTTGTTTTCCTTTCTCTTAACTTCTTTGGAATGCTCTTTAGTCTTCACAACCTGACTAATGATCCCTTAACTGTGGGGTTTTTATCCAGAAAATGTGGGAGTTATTTAATAATTCACAGGTAGAGGCCAAATTGTAAGGCAATTGTATCCTCATTAGGGCAATTGTTTTTCACCTGTGTAAACTTAGAGCTTCCGCAACACAGTGATTGAATACTTATGCAAACAGCATATTGCAGTTTTTTATTTTTCTTAAGAATATTTTCAAACATAAAACAATGTCACATTAAAATAATTTTGAGTTTCAGTGCTTTGAAATATAAATATTACAGAGAACAACATTTCAATGTAGGATTTGTATGGTATCCAAATGCTAAGAGCAGTGAAAATGCCACTTTCTTCAACCAGTCAAATTTCAGTGGCAGACTTTCAGCAGGTTGTGATAGAGATGCTGTGATTTCTTTCAGTAGTTTCAAGTTTGTTTCATAGATGTTTCCTGAAACGTTGAGTTCCACAGCAATTAGTAAAAATGCTTTGTTTTCTGTACCTCACTACGGCATGTTTGATAGACTCAGACTTCTCTGCGTAAAGTGTGTGTTTTGTCTGAAACTGTTGTTGGACACTTGATGTGTAACAGACAACTCTATCACAACAGTGAGCACAAACAGCACGGTATTGATGTTGAACAAAACCAAATCTTTCCAAAGGTGCTGAAGTGAGCAAACATCTAACTTTGCTTTCCTAGTAACTGCAATTTTGTCCAAAATGTTTGACTTGACAATTAACAGTGAAAAATGTAAGCAGCAGCATGAATTGTAATAATCATAAACTTTATTTTATATAGTGCCTTTAAAGGTGGCTTCTCAAAGCACTTTACAGAATGACAACAACAATAAATAAAAAGAATACACAAGATAAAACACAATTTCAAATTACAGAGGAGACTGTGGATGGTGGTACTAAGAAAAGCAGAGGGGTGAAGAATGGAACCAGTTAAGTAAAGGCTTTTCTGAAGAAGAAGATTTTGAGTCTGGATTTGAAGGAGTTTAGAGAAGTTGACTCTCTGATATCCTTGGAGAGAGAGTTCCAGAGCTTGGGGGCATAACAGGAGGAGGCCCTGTCACCCATACAATGTAGATGGGCTTGGGGGACAGTAAGGAGACCAGAATTAGAAGAGTGAAGGTTGCAAGGTGGGGAGTAGGGCGATAATAGTTCAGACAGGTACTGAGGTGCCAAGCCATGCAGAGCCTTACAGGTGAGGATGAGGATTTTAAAGTCTACATGGAATTTGACCGAAAGCCAGTGCAAGGACTCCAGGATAGGAGTGATGTGATCATTTGCACTAGACCTGGTCAGGATTCTGGCTGCCGAATTTTGGAAGTACTGCAGTTTGTTCAAAGTAGATTAAGATACCTCAGCGAGTAGAGCATTACAGTAGTCAATTCGAGCGAACACAAATGTGTTGATCGGCTTTTCAGCCACAGTTAGTGATAGCATAGGGTGTGGCCTAGCGATATTTCTGAGGTGAAAAAAAGATTGCGAGCTTTCCTGTGAAAATAATAGACTAGCCCCGCTAAAAATAATGTAGTAAATAAACTAAGTGAATCATTTTTTTCTACACCAATTAGCTTTAGATAGCATGCTGCTGAGAATTTCAGAACAGTCAAGCATTGTTTCTTTTGTAACTTAATTTCTTTGTGGTTTATTAGTCATTTATTCCTGCTAAAAATCCCTTGGCATGCCAGTAAGGGTAAGTTCTAGGACTTTGTAGAAAAGTAGATGGCTCCTTTCTCTCTCCACCTGAGTTTTCAAGCCAGTGCCCCATTATGGTGATAGGAACATTGTGCTATAGAAGGTGCCATGAGTGAGATGTAAATTTCAGTTCCTGGGTGCTTGGTTATTGAAGTCTCATGGTACTAATTCTAAGAGCAGAGAAGTCCTGACTGAATCAACATGAGGTTTTTTCAGTCTGGCCTATTGAAGATTCTTTACAGTTCAAAAGAGGTTATTTCTCATATCTCCATCTGAACTGCTGTTTAGTGGCCTGCTGACACACCATGGCTGTCTTGCGTGGTCTGGGTGGGGTGCTGCACTTCATTGGTGGTAGACAGTGGTTTCCTTTGAGATGCAATACAACAAGTGTGAGGAATGGATTTGTGCGTATTGTGATGAAGATAGACCGACAACTGAAGCTACGCAACAGTACATTTCCCTTAGAATGTCCATGAAAACCATCCTGGGATAAAACCGAAGTAGACAGTAATAATGAGCCCTGTGAGTAAGACATAAAGTGTACTTCAGAAACTAGTAGTGTTATGGCCGTTACAGATGATAATATGAGGCTAGTGAATTCTGGACTCTTGTTTCTAACATTTTATTAGCACCCTCTTGTGGTATATTTGATGATCTAATAATTTGATGATCTAATAATATGTACTGTAGGTGTTGCAGAGCACTCTGTCATACAATTAAAAAAGGTAAGGTCCTCTTAAGCACACTTAAAGGCTTACAATTTAGTATTTGAGATAATTAGGCCAGGCCCATGTTTTCCATTCTGACTGATATTCTTGCTGGACCTCAATCTAATATGCATTAGCTAGTCCATGTTTTGAAGGTTTAACTTTGGCTTCTTGCCTTGATCCTTACCAGGAACAGCAGACTGAAAATGGATGGATCTAGGTAGTATCTGTGTAATGGGCCCTAGTTTAATTGTTTTTTCTAGATCACTAAGTTCCCCTCTTTTGGCTTAGATGATCTCCAATATTTTAACCTGTGATTTCTTTTTTTTTCAGTCTTTTGAAATTGCACCCAGAGTGTTTGAGAGCTTTATCTAGAAGAGAATTCCCTCTTGTTAACAAACTGGATTGATCAATAAATCAATATCTCATGTTCCCGTGAACTGTAGTTAATTTGGCATTTCCTATTTATATCTGGACAGTAAACATTCCACATCCTAAATGACACTGTCCTCGCTTACCCATTAAGTCAATGTGTTCACTCACCTTGTGTTATATTGTAAAGGAAGAAAAAGAAAAGTTTTTCATCATTTGCTTAGTTCAGTTTTGTGCGCAACTAATATGTGCACAAGTCTGCCCCCTAGTGTGAAAAAAGTATTCCTAGCAAAGCATTGTTTTCTCCTAGTAGATCATTTTCTTTAAATAAGGGATTCTTGTTTCCTTGCAACATTAATATGTTGTCTAGGCTATTTTTCTAAACCAGTACTGACAAGTATTACAAATACCAAAGTATTATAAATCAGTTAGAATGACATTGTAATATCAGTATTTTTCTCTTGAGTTTGATCGTTCTGATTCTCTGTGGTGTTGTGCCAGAACTTGAGATGCTTTAGTCAAGTATTGTTCGAAGCACACACTACATGAATTTCATTCTCGTTTATTGCAGAGCCACATATGACAAATGAAGGTTTACACTAAATACCACAACAGTATAGCCAGGACTACACTGACTACAGAATTGCCCTATGCTAATTAACAGTTGTAAAGTGACGATTTTTTATTTTCCTTAGGTCATTACCTGGAACAACGGCTGCCGAGTGTGAATCCAACCTTAAAAAGATCTACACGGTACAGACAGTGCAGGTAAGAATATATTAATAATAATAACATCACTTTATTAACCCTTTACAATTTCTTGCATTGTATGTGAATTGTCTTTTCACATACCCAAGCTTGCTCTCCATGAGACACACAGACACACAGATAGGGAGAGAGCCTGGGATCAGAGCGCAGGGTCTGCCCTGGAGCAGTTGGGGTTACGGAGTAGGATTCCTCTGCCGGCTGCGGGATTTGAACCGGCAACCTTCTAGCCACAGACGCAGATCCTTAGCCACAGAGCCACTGCTCCGCCCATATCTTGTATTTCAAGTAAGAGCAAATAGGTGGGCAGGATTATTAGGTTCGAAGGTGTTTCTGCAAGTGTTCCGATTTGAAATTCAATTTAGACGTTTGTGTGTGTCACAAAAATAAAAAGGAATGAATGGATTTACATTCAGAATGTAGGCTTGTAGGCAGAAAGTTCCTTCTGATTACTTCCACTGGATTGAAAATCGGTAGCTGTGACTCAGAGCATTAAAATAAGATGATCTGAGACAGTTGTCATTTCCAAAAGAGGTAGTGTATCCTACAAAGAAACACAACATATTACCACTTTGCAAGAGAACAATTAAGCTCAAAAGCTTTTATAACTAATAGTAAATTGCCCTGTCTTCTAATTTTAATCTACATCATCCTGGTTAATGACATGTTAATGACAGCAAACACCTGCAGTACATTAAGACACTGTAACTCTTTGTGGATTTCAAGGGGGGGGTCCAAAGTGTGCAAACAGTAAGAAAATGGTTAATTAAATAGAAACAATAAGTCAAAAGGATAGCAAACGAGCAAGCAGAAAAACAGCTAACATTTACTAAAAACACCAATTGTGAAACCTGAGGTAGAGCTTTACTTCATTGCAGTGTTTTTTCAAAATGTGTGAGTCAAAGAACTGTCAGAAGAAAACTTTGGAGCACAAGCTAAACTCAACAGGGACGTTTTTTTAATGTTTGCTGTGGTGCTCAGATGAAACCAACTTTAAAGTAAACATATCTTTCCATTTCTTACATAGTCGTATATGAAGCAGCTTGTACACAAAGTTGTGAACCTTTTTAAATAGGAAGCTAAAACAAATTGGAATTTGTTTCTTTCTCTTACCATTAAAATCTTTCTTTAGAGCTTCTGGAGTGTCTACAATAACATCCCTCCAGTGACAAACCTGCCCCTGAGGTGTAGTTATCACCTAATGCGTGGGGAAAGACGACCTCTTTGGTAAGACTTCTGCACTATTGTCATTTTTGCACTAGAAAGGTAAATAGAATTTGAACTTATTTTCCCAGCACATTGCTGACATTGTTAAAAATAGTTAACAATTAAGCCATAAATAAAACTTACCATCTGGAAGTCTGAAACATTTTCTCTGTTGTAATTTTTGTTTTCTAGGGAAGAAGAAAGTAATGCCAAAGGTGGGGTTTGGAAGATGAAAGTTCCCAAAGAAAGCACTGTATGTGTATATTTGTTTATAAATTTGTTTTTAACCACGTGGATAAAAAACAAGTGTTTATTGTATGTATTTTGTTTCAGGCTGCAGTCTGGAAAGAATTGTTACTTGCCACCATTGGGGAACAGTTTGCTGATTACTGTGCATCAGGTAAAAGAAAAATAACATTTTAAAATGGCATTTGTTTCATAAGAGAGTAATATAAATGTGATGGTTATGAGGGGTGTTGGTCTAGGGTTTTGGGTTTTGAATGGCCTGAACCATACATCATCGTGGTAACCTGTGCATCCTGTAAGCAGGTTGTATTTTGTAGCAGGAGAGGTGGGTGTGGCTTATATAGATATTTCCTGTTCTATATTTAAAACTTTTTATATATATATTATATATATATAGTTAATATGTATTATATTTGTTATTTTATATATATTAAAATATATATTTATATATATATACAATTGTATATATTTTATTAGTATATATGGAATTATTTTACTGTCAACACATATTGTATTTGTACAAATGTATGTTGTATTTGTATACATTTCAAAAATGTTGAAATAACATTATTCCGTAAAATTCCAGCCACACTCCAGACCACTTGAGAAGATATTTCAAAAACGGTGCAGGTTATGGGAGTTTTTTTTAGTTTTGTGAATTCAGACACAATATGATATGAGTGTATAACTCATATAATCATATGAGTGATTGCACACTACAGTGAACCTGAAATGATACAATGCTCACAGTCAGTATCTCTCTCTCTCTAGAAGATGAAGTAGTTGGTGTCAGTGTTAGTGTTCGGGAGCGAGAAGACGTTGTTCAAGTATGGAACGTGAATGCTTCTTTTGCAAGTGAAGCTAATATTTTAGGGAAGATCCATGAGCTTCTCCCCCACATATCTTTTAAAGCTGTATTTTATAAACGTAAGTATATTGAACATAGCATTATCTATTTCTGTGGAATTTAAATTGACATTTCCCACAAAGGTTTTGGCTTTTGTGAAGCAAATGTCTCACATTAAATGCTTTTATTTAACAAAGTACAGTATTCTGATTCTTGTTAAGCAAAAAATGTGAAGCTTTTTAAAAATATGAAACATTTAACAAGCTACTTAATTTCCCATTAAAATATTATAAAATGAGCAGGGTGAACATATAGTTATACAGAAAGTTGCAAAATGAATGTAACCCTGTATTTCATTTATTAGTTTTATCTTTGCATTAAAATTAAATATTTGTGTTCTTTTAGTTTAAAACTGAATGTTATTTTGTTTTTCAGCTCATGAGGAGCATCACGCTTTTGAAGGAGGGCGATCAAGACATTAATGTCCTGTACAAATCTACAGTTTTTTGGATACACTTCAAAATACCGTGACATTGATTACAATGTATTAACACTGTAATTACAGTACCCTGTAATTTATGTGGTATTTACACTTTGAAATACATCTATTTACATAATCAGATGACCAATAGTGTAACAGCATTATGTAATTATTAACATAAACGAGTTGCAAATATAGAATACCATGCTATAAGCTTACACTTACAGTGTGATTTCTGGTTCAGTCATAGGATTATTACGTGCAATTACATGTATTAAAAAGTGTAACTACAGTGCAATATTGGTAATGTTTAAAAATGTAGATACACATTTAAACTTGAAGTAATACACATTGCTGAAGTAAAATGTACGTAATGCATTTACAATATTGGTTATACAATTATTTATGTAATTACATGTTTTTCAGTGTAAATATCACATGATTACAAAGTAATTACAGTATTATTTCACTACTGTCTCTCTATTTTGACGTGTATCTACTTTTTTGTTTGTGAGTTGAGCTTAGAAACCAGACTGGACTTCTTCATAGCCTACACACTACGGTAGAATTTTTTTCTTTACTTTGAAATGATTTGTGGTAAAATAAGAAAAACAACCATCTCTGCTGATAAAGTGTAAGATAGGTTCAAAAATATTTTAAATAACTTCATCCTGTAATCCAAATCCCAAAAGAAAGCATGTTTCATATTTTCACTTGTTCATTAACTGCAGTAACTTGAGAAAATAGCAGTTGGAGAAAACTAAAGCTTTTATTCAATTTGGATGCTTAAAGGTAGTGGAATTTTAAGTGCTTTTGATATTATTTCATTTGGCATTTTCTTCATCTACAGTTTACTGAAAAGTTTTTACTGGTTTGCAATGTAAGATATCCAAGGGGTGTTTTACAATTAACACTTTAAACCAGAAGTGCACATTACACAGAATCTGCTTCTTTTAATTGATCTGTAATCATTTGCATTTTTTGCTTTCAATCATAAATAATCTTAATAAGCATTCCTAGAGTGTTCAATAATGTGGATAGTTCCTTGGTCCCATGAAAACAGTTCACTTCACAGCTTCTTTTAATTTCAAGAAAGACACTGCACTGGTTTTCATTATTTCAGTTGCACTGTATGGGTTTTTCTTTTTGTCTACTGTGTTAACAGTATGGTATATCGGTTTATTCTATGTGTGGTGCCAATTGATTGTACATATTTTTCAACAGTATCTTCAATATACACTTAATGATTTTCTAGTTCATGTCAAGTGTACTGCTATGATTTTCAGACCAGAAGTAAGTTCATTGTTAAGCTGTGATATTGGGAAGTTTAAAAAGCTATCTCATAATGCAACTGGAGGTTTTGACACCAGTAAGTACTCCTTATGTAGTTATTGTAAATAGTCCATTAGGTTTGTCCATGTTTAGTTTTCACCTAAATTATTGTTTTTTAATCCTGAGACTGCATTACCTAATTGTGGGAGCCATGTAGCATCTAATGTTCAATGCCTTAAAAACTGACACAAAGTTTGCTGAAACCTAACCCTTTTATTATGTATATATTTGAATTTGTGAAATATCCTTTATTAACAAAAAATGTAAAACTGCAGATGTTTAAAGATGAACAGATAATGACACTTGTGACAATTTGTGGCGCATATAGAATGAATATGAGGATTTTCTAATTTAAGGAATATTACATATTATGTGTTTATGGTTATGATCTATACTGGAAAGTTCCTCTTATTTTGTGTGCTGCACGTAGAATAAATAGGTTACCTTACTGGAAACTCCCCCAAGATAACATCTTCACCCAGATCATGTACTTCATAATGCAGGTCATATTCTTCTGCCATTTCCTTCTGTTACATTTTCTGCAACCGGAAGAACATTTTTGTTGTCTGCTCTCTGCTGTAATCTTTTTTTTTTTACTTGTTTGGTTTTCAAATGTTTTTGGAGACACTTGTATTGCAAATTCTAATAAATGTTCATTACTTTTTAAAAAATAATTTGATGTACTTCCAAAATGCCTGTATTATGACTACAAATCGGGGTAGTTTGTACATTAATTACTCTGTAACCAAAGAGGTGATGTTTTACATGTATGGTAGAGTGCTGCATGAGAGTATATGAATGTACACTTGTCCTGCCAGACCTATTGCTAGACCCCCATTCTCGTTCAGCAAGTGTATATTTAAGAACAGTGGTAGACAGGTTTAAGTTTTTTTTTGTATTGTTTTTGTGCAGTCTGAAGTTCTACAAAAATGTTTCTTAAAGAAATCCATACTATTTAAAATGTATTCTGGCCACGAATGTTGCGTTTTTATCCAAATACATTTGTCAAGGTTGGTTAAAGTCAGTCATGAGGCCTGTTCTTCTGTATCTCAGGTCTATCAATGTGAAAATGCACTAAAGCACAATGTTATGTTAGTAATATTTTACAAAATCAAATGTTTGGCACATAAAGCTATAAAAGCGATTCTTTCAAATGCACCAATTATCCTTTTATTAAACCATCCTTTTACAATACACAAATTGATTTTTGTCTTTAATATGATAGTGGTTTCTGTTGGAGTTATCATACTGGTTATTTTTTTTTACAGAACAGAATGGTGCCTTGTGTTCTCTTAGGGTTTGAGCCTTATAGAATGTGCTGTCTATTTGAACTTTAGTTTTTGATGAAACGTTTTTGCTTGTAGGTTTCGGAAAAATAAAATTTACGACTTTAAAATGTCTTTACTTTCACCTTTTGTTTTTTAAAATTTCATTAAATATAAGGACTTTCATGAATTTGCAGTGACGTGGAGAGAAACTAATACTTAACCGTGTTTACAATTGTACGTTTATCCTATGATTAAATCATGACTTAGGATGAAATGTTATGATTTGTTTAATGTAAAGTGTGTATCAAAATGGGTGAAGAAACAGGAGCTTAGGATGTACTGCTTTTGTATCCATTTTAAGTGAAGACTACTTGTTACACAAAAACATGGAGTAAATTGATGTTTTAAGGCATTTTATACTGCTTAAAGAATTATTGGTTTTCCCTTTTTAACTTGTCTGAACTGCAATGCTTTCTGTATTTTAGCAGAAAGTATTTTTAAATTTACCACACTTAAAACCAATTTGATCATTTCTATTCTGAGAAGTACATTATATGCAAGCCTCTCTTTATTGAGAAAACATCTTCATGCAAAACTTAAATATGAACCCCCGAGTAGTAATCACTGGGGAAAATGTGTGAACTTATTTACACTGCAAGAGGTTTTTTTTCAGGTTTTATACAACACAAAGGAATCTCAAGGGGCACGTAAGAAAAAAAAGCTAATTAGCCACTCAACTAAAAAATATTTTTTTTAAAATAAAGTGCAGAAAATACATTTTCCTGCATTGCATTAATAGCAGCAATATTAGCATCAGTAAGTAAAAATCTGCTAAATCTCTTTTGGTTTAACAATATTGAGGATCCCTTAACAAGTCCTGGAAATAAGGCTGTAAGGAGAACACCACGCATATGAAGCCAGAAGATCTCGAGATGGAATATTTGGCTACAGAAGTGTTTGCTCAAATGTGAAGGATGTTGCCAAAGATTACTTAAGGGTAATGCTATGTACAGTTACATTATAGATGTATAACCACATTAAATGTTTTTTACTTCTCCAAACAGTGCTTTCTTTACAGCATTGTGCATTCTCTTCTAGAGACCAAAGGGCACAGTACAGTTTATTTTACCTTGGAAATGGATGTACTCATTTCCCAATCCTCTCTGTAAATCATACGAGAGTAGAATGTAATGGGTGTGTGGGTTCAGTTTCCTTGAACACCTTTTCACTATTTAAAATATTTTAAGAAACATGGATTTTTGTCATGGATTAGTTTTTCTTGAGTAGTTAGAATTTCTCCCCCTTCTTATTGTATTCTGTGGATTTTGTTCATTAAAGAAATATAATATATATATAAATTAGGAAATTTAAAGCTATATGTTTAAACATTTTGCTTTGTTAATCGTAATGTTTCATGAGGATTGAAGATTTTTGTTTTTATTTTTTTCCAGAAACTCTTTACAAAATCTCAAGACACAAACTAAAGCAGCATTGTTCTCATTTAAATTAAAAGGGAAGTCATTTCTGGTTTTATTATTATTCTTTGTACGATTTGGATTATTATTTATTTCTAAGAAGAGTGGTTCATTTGGATTTCATATTTTGGTGAGATTGTTTTGGAAAACATATGTATATTATATATATAATAATTATGGATTCATATAACCCTATATTCTTTTTCTGTCATGTTTTTTTGTGAACGTAGATCACTCACACATACTGTAGAAGCAGGTATTTTAATTATCTTTGGTAATTTTGCAAATTTTTGTCCCAACATTTTAATGCCAAATTAAATGGGGTCAGATACTTTATTTGGTAAGCAAAAAAAAAACTGTGTTAGAGGTTTGATACATAAAATTAATGATTGTCTGCAAGATTGCCTTTTTAATTTTAGCCCCCCCAGCTTCAGTTTTTTTAATTTGTCTCCACCCAGTGTCACTAATAGGAACTACACCCAGACATTCACTTTCACAGTGTTTTGTAGAAGCCCATTTCCAGTAATTCGGTTTTAATAAATGCTAGGTTGTGTGTGTGTGCTCTGTCCAGTGTGCAGTCTTGCCTCATGTCCTCTGATTCAAGGATAGCTGCTGGGTTGTCACAAACTTTACCAGGAGTAAGCACCTTTCTGATCATGGACATATAGCCTCAATTTACTTTCGGGATCAATAAAGTCTTATCTATATAGTTTTAGTAAAATGAGCAAAATGTAGTATATACATACAATGTTTTCTTTCTTGACGCTGCGTGTGAAAAAGCTTTTACATCAGCAGTAATATGGATAGAATTGCTATATATTTAAAATTGTACATTTTGCCTTTTAATTATTAGTGATATTAAATGTTGTTACTTTGTGGCTGTTAGATTTCTGCTGATTCAAAAAGGAAATACAAGACTTGTTTGTATTGCCATTTTTCATGCACTGTCTTAATTTCATAAGTGACCTTTACATTTTTTTTACAACTGAAAACTGTTTTTACTGTAAATTAAATTCACTGAAGAACATTCAGTAATCTATTACCATTGTTCTTCCATATTTCAGTATGCCCTGAGCAGTAGTGGTACAATATAATTTGAAAGCTGTCCCTTTGGAAATTGAAAGTAGATTCTCTGCATTTGCTTAATTACCTAATTAACAGAGAGCTAATTACTTTGTTGTATGTGTGAATGTGTATAAAGAGGATGTTACATAACCGATAGCAATCCTCAATTAGTTTTCTTTTCTATAAAAGAAAGCCTACTTTATCAAAACCCATGGCCTAATCCTGGAGCATCTATAAAGTCATACCTACAGGATGTCAAAAATGATTCAGACAAAAAAAATATTTATGTTATGCTCTCTTGGGCAGCCTAGTGTGATGCAAGCAAGGAGATAATTCAAATGGTTCTATTGAATTTTCATTTTGTATTTAATTGCTTTTAAAGGAATCATTATTCACATAGTTTATTATGATTTATCTTTCATATTTCCTGTAACATACAGGGAGTACTCTGTAACAGTCTCTAGTTTTAATTTCAACATACTTATAAAATATGCCCGATACAACATTTAAGCAAGACAGCATTTGCAAACTGAGGTGAGTTTATGAAGATACAGGGAAGTGCTCTTGTTTTCTTACTGTAATTTTGAACTTTCTGTAGTAGGTTAATTCACTTTATTTAGTACTTTTCTTTCTAAATACCAACACACAGAATATTGCTTTTAATGCCATGCGGTAATTTTGTAAAATGTGTAGATTACTTCAGACTTCTTCGTCTTTTTATGTGCATTTATCTACATATCATTAAACACATTTTAAATGGGAAAGGAGCCATTTTAACTTCTGAAAATCCTATTTTTGGTACTGGTTCTGTTGCAAGGCAAAGATTCCTTTTAATGTTGATTGGATTAACCAATGTTTTCAAATGCACACTGAACAGAAATAAACAGCACTCTAGGAAATATATTTGACTTTTTAAGTGATCCTGACTAATCAAGGTCAGAACTCCAAGTTCTATCATATTTAGGATATTTATAAAGTTAAAATGCTACTAATTTTGTGCTGGACATTTAACCATTGTCAAAATTCTGTTATGACACTTCGGCAAAGAAACTCTTTGTCTGCATATACTTTATGCATTTGTGTTGAAATATATGTTTAATCAAAGGCAATTAATAAGTAACAAATCCTATAAGCTCCAGGATTTATTTGTTGCATATTTAGAGCCTCTCATGACACACATGAGACACAAATAATATTTACATGCCCAATTAATGGAAAATATAACTGAAAGGTTCTCCTAAATGCAATGTTGGTCTTGGGTTTTTTATGCTTGTTCCTTTTGGTATAGTTGTTACTGTGAGATTTTTATATAAATCACAAGCGTCATTCCTACACTATTTTAGTGAAAAAATATTTTTTTTGTTGTTTTATCAACTAGAGGGGCACTAAAATCCTTCATTGTTCATAGCTAACCATTTCAGGAAGCAGAACATGAGATATTTGGTTCTGAAGTGTGCAAGACTCACATTTGCTTTCTGGTTTGACTTTTCTTGTGAAACCTGCTTTAGAAAGGTTGAGTCTGTGTTGCACAGGCAGGTCTCAGGGGTGGCTGCGTGGGACATTTCTCTCTCAACATTTCATTGTTTCCTGGAAGTACAAAAATAAAGTGATTTCAAATTCATTGTAGGCAATCAAAACCCTTACCTGGGCTGTTCAGCTGCCATACTGCAAGTGGTTTACATGGTAATCTTCAAAGCTTTCCGATCAAGAGCAAAATTTGCTTTGCATTTTCTGAAAGTAAATGCAAAAGCTGAGAGTTGCAGATCTTGAAAGATACAATGGAGGCGTGGAAGGATAGAATTAAAATATATAACAATTTATTTTTTCATTTCCATATAGTTTGGGTATTTGAACTCTTTGAAGGTCGGAAAAAAGTAAGCAACTTTTTTTCTGTAATAAAAGGCATGGGACATTCCTTACATTTTAAGTCTTGGTTTTGTATTTATCAATTATTACAAGGTACTTTATGTTGCAGTTTTTATATGTATTTTTATGGATATACAACTGGTTCTGTTAAAATCTCTAGTAATGCTATCTTTTTATAAATATTCAAACATTACAAAATGTTCCTGGCATGTCCGTATTAGTTTGTTAACTGGTAAATATCCACTGAAATATTGCGAGCTAAAATATATAATATATTCGGCAATTTTCAAAGCTGTTTGGACTGAAATAACTGAGCTCTCATCTTACCAGTGTCAAATAGGGACTGCTTGCTACCCACTGTAAAAGCAGCCATTTAGAACGTGGGCAGACAATGGTAGGACTTGCATTGCATTCCACGGTAAGTCTCAGCTCATCATTAATTATTTAATGAACGTTCAGCAGCAGGCTCAACTAATTCAGACTCAATTAAGTGAGAACAGCAGTACTTAGGTGGAAGTCCTGCCATGTACTATAGAAGAGTACAATACAGTACAACAGACAATAGTTTACATTCATACAGTGCTTTTTAAACAGGCATCACAGAACTTTACTGCGACAACTGAAGACATCAATGGCCTCAACACTGAGCACTGTTCTGTTAGAATTTACTCAGCTGACCCATCACATCATACAGGGTTTTTGAAGGGGTTAATGACTGGTAGATGAATACAAGCCCAAAGAGCATTGCACAAGATCCTTTCCATGATTTGATGGTTCGTTGTGGACACTGCCTCGAACAAATGGGAGAAGCTGGGGCAATGTTTGCACAAGTCCAGAAACACAGAAACATGCGAAAACACGCACCGGGCATTTGGCAGGAGGTGTAGAACATGACGAGGCGTGCTGAGGCATCGGTGTGGTTCTTATGCAACTGAGATTGCAAACATGTGGGGCCTGGCTGGTGGTATTCACTTATGCTGTCTGCACTTCAGCATTATCCTTCACATTGAACGTTCATTAAATCTCAACACTGCCAGATTCAACTCCCGTTGTCAGTCTGCACATAGTCTTCAACTCCAAAGACAAAAGGTAATGTGATAATAACACCAATAAAAAAAAGTATTGATCTTGGATAATTTCTGCATCGGCATTAATCTTGAATGAGTTAGGGTTTTACTTCACTGCTTGCAGCAGCAGAACAATACCTTTGTTTATAGGGCCTGAAAACAACGCATTTGTTTCTTTTAGTATAATTCTACCTAGATGAATGTACCAAGTTGAAATAATCATGCTTGTACTGAGATTCAAGAAGTCTTACTTTGTAAATAGCAGGAAGGGAAAAGGGAGACTGTGATCAACACTCAGAAAGTAGGCCAGCAGAACTGTCTTATTGTATATTTAACGCAATAAACCTTCATACTTTTCCACATGAACAACAAGACGATGGAAAATTTAAGACACGGTCATTTTTAAAAGACATAACCATTATGCTTTTCTTGCTAGGACAGGCTTTGATTTTGCAAGCAAAGTGATGGATAATTCCTTATTATGACAATCACTTCAAGGAATTGTGTTTCACTCAGTTATGTTTAGAAGATTTAATCAATGAAACACACACAGTGCCCTAACAAATCCAACATTTGACAGGTCAGAGCACTTTATTCCAGCAGAGGCGTAGGAGGAAACATTCATTGAAGGTTACAGCAAAATGATACCACAAATTACAACAAACCTTTTCATCTTCAGTTTGATTTGTACTTTTAGCTAACATTTGTGGGGATGGTCTATAATATTTCTGAAACTGTTTAACTCGCCATTTAATACTAGATAATAGTCAACCAATTTTTCAATTCAAATAAAAGACCTATAGTAAAAACAATGTCCTATATTATGTCTGTACATATATATAAAAAATAAATATTTTGAGTTGGAGGAGCGTAATGACTTTTGAATTTCTAAGGCACAACATGTTTCCGCTTTTTAAGAAAAAAATATTTTGCGCTGGAAACGGTAGAATACTAGACTGCAAAGTATTACCTCAGGTTACACTGTAATCGAAAGGTGGCGCTCTGTACCCTACAAATAGTACTGCAGGAAAGTTAAGAGGGAGACTTCGCTCTCGTTGATGTAGCCCCATAATAAATTTACCGTCTTTTAATAATTAAATGAACTGTGCTTTTCAGTCCTTGATCAAGGACAGTGAGACTCAAAAATATTTTAGTTGAGTTTTAGATTAATGTCGCTATCGACAAGCGCTAATCGGACTACTGAACCGACCCACAATCATTTTCTTCTAGGGGGAGAAATGAGTAATTTGTAATTAATGTTATAATGACTTCACACCTACGAAGTTTATTCTTCTGCCTTCGATGTAATGTGCCATAACAGTGGATGCTGTAAGGAGTACGACCGATTTATCCATATGTTCATCATGTTTCATATTTCAAACATGGGTAGAGACTACATTTTAATCTGCACAATATTGAATGGGGAAAAGCAAGTAACCCAATTTGCATAAGAAACTGCTGAATTGAACATTGCTACGCCGAATGCTACTCATTCCTGAATACACAACTTAATATTCTTAAATTGTTCTCGGATTCATACCTATGCATTATGAGTAATATTTAAAAAAATACTAAATGATATATCAATTATTGTTGGCTAAAGAGATTAAACTTCACAGTTCTGTACGCAGTCACCCGTAACATGTATCAAATAGTTCACCTTGCTTAAGAAACCGCCTACATCATTTCAACACCAAAAAAAGCCGGACTATTAATAGGGAAGTTGCATACTTTCCTATTCTTGCCGAGTTACAGAAATTAAATAAACATCCTCTTAACCCCCGCATTTTTCATGGCGGACCCCTCTGAAACATCATGAATAGTTTCCTGAAGATGGTGTTAAAATAATGCCATGTATCTCTCCACCAGTCTCGAATAACACCCAGAATTGGCACTGTTTTCTACTTCCTTGCACATGGGTCTGTCCTTCTAGTGAACTTTCACCTCCCGAACTTGCCTCCTTTCATTGGACAAAGTGTAGGGAAAAAAAAGAAAAGAAAGCTGCTTTTTGCTTCAATTGTAATTAGCTTTTAGGCACTTTCACTTTTTTTAACAATCGCTTTTCACTAATGTCTCCCACCACCTCCCCTTTTTTTACTTCCATAAACGCATTTATGTTCACGGCTCGACTTTAAAGCATGTTGTCATTTTAATTGGAACTGAGTCCCCGTCATTTTTTTTCTTTTCTAGATTTTCAATGAAGATCTGCAATGAATGTTGTTTACCCAGCAGGTGGATATGACGTCAGGGACTTGGAACATCAAAAAATAACAACATCCAAATCCGCGATTCCCCTTTTCTTTCAAGGCGCATTAAAATGTAATATCATCACAAGGAGCTGGGCTTCAGATTCGAGGCAGATCGCGGTGTGAAACTCTGGATTCTTGCTCGGAAACAGTGCTTTCCGTGAGCCATACAGAGATTGCTTGTTGCAGCTAAAGTTAGTCCCCCAAGCGGAGTAATATTGTTATTTACTGTGTGGTTGTTGCATGCTTTCTTGGTACACAAGATCGCATGTGTAGTTGATTGTTACAAGCCCAGCAAATTATCTTCTGCGTTGATCAACCATTTTTCATACTCGGTAAGTTGGCAAATTATTTTCTTCTGTTACTCTCGTTTGTAAGAACACAGAGCCGGCTTCCCCTCTCGCATGCTCGTTTAGTTTGCCTGTTTTTCGCTTTGCCCCCTTGTTGTTGTTATTGTTTTTGATGGCGAAACAAACAAACAAACAAACAACACCAAAACAAATTTGCATGAGAGCGGACTGACTACTTGTCTGTCTCTCTTTGTTGCAGGGGTTCAGGGGCGATGTTTTTCTTGAGCGTGACAATGGTAGCGCTGCTATCGATACGGTAGCTCCTACTTTTTTGGGGGGAAGTTACCAAGTTGATCTTATTTTTTCTCATTCCTTTGGGCACGGAAAGCGAAGTTAATGTTCACAAACAGTGTCATCTAGGCATGTAGGGAGTGAAATGAACTTTTAATAATAAACGTGTATGGGTTGCACGCAGAACCGTAACTTCCTAACTTTAGAAGCACACACTGGACAGAGCTGGGTAGGGTGGTGGGTGCTGTGATTTGCTTTTGGGCTACAAGTAAAGAAGTTCGTCTAATTCCCCACGTGTTAACTTTTAAAACCGCAGACATCGCTTATGCTTCTGTATTGCATTCATCAGAGTAGGGTGTTATAACTTTTTTAAGCCATGAGCGTGAGTGTTTCAATACACGAACATTTGTCAACATGGTGCGATTAGAAGTGGAGAATGCCTTTAATAGTTGGATAGGGGTATATCTGGTAAAAGCGCGTAGTCTGGATATGCATGCTGTCCTAAACAATTCGGTATTGGTCGCATTTCATCATCTATTTAATTGTACTTGTAAAACGATCACCACTATTTAATTCATCTTCGCATTTCTTAAGTTCGGAGAAAAATACTATTAACTGAATGTAGAGTTTTCGCTCACGTTTTCGTAAATTTACGCTTTCGACCGAGTTGTTTTCAGATCAGAAAGTTAGTAATGTTCTTTGATAGATTAACTATGAAGTTTTATGAAAGAGGGCAGCATTATGCATTTACTTATTACACATTTAATGCAGTAATAAAAACGCATTCATATGCTAAACATTATACTTAAGTACATCAAATACATGTATTCAGTTTAGGGATTTAGTGAATGTTAGCTCTCTATAATGAATCAGCCCATTCGTATTTATATATTGCTTGAGAAGAAGTTTCTCAGTGTTCATGAGCATATAGAGAAGAAACAAACGTGTAGTGTTTTTTTTGGGGAGGGGGGGATTCTTGCTTTGAGTAGTTGTCTCATGCTTATTTACAGTAAAATGTTATTTTGATCGCTTGTTTTTTTGCAGTTGGGGATAACATCTTTTAACCAACATCAGGGAAAATATAACTGAACTGCCTCACCTTGAAGATTTTTTGGGGAAAAGTTCTTCGCATTCGGAAATGTTTTGACAATGGCTAATGGCGCACATTTTACACTGTTAAAACATACTATTGTACGTAAGAAGTTTAAATAAAGGCCCTTGCTTTACAATACATTACTTTATAGGAAATATGGCTCTGGTAGTTAAAGTGTTTTACAGTGTTTAATTGTACATATTGCATGATATCTCCTGTTTTAAAGCTTGTGGTATATACTTGTCTAACAGGTTTGGAACGTATTAGAAAATAAAAATCTCATTTCTGTACATGGACTAGTCTGTCAGCGGTACAGTACGAATTCTCACGCAGTATCATTTGCAGGAAGAACATTAAGTTTTTGAAACACAATACTGTCTTACATGAACGTGGATATTCATACCAGTTTAAGCAGAATATGTATTAAGGGGCTGAAGACCTGTTTTGGCGTTGATAATGTTTTTAAAAGCAAACCTTCAGTCGGAAACAATGCTATAATTCAATCGGACAGAACTGTGAGGCAACAGGAGTTTTGTTTTTTCATTCTTCTTAGGTAGAATATTTTGATGTATGCTAGGACTTTATTTTATTTTTTTACCTTTGAATATTACGTTCGCCCTTTAAAAATCCTTAGAGGGGAGTTCAGACATTTTTGACAAAACAATAAAATAATATTCAGAATACTTATTCTTGCTATTTGGCCAACGTGATGTACTTTTCCAGATAAATCAGACTAAGTGTAAGGCAGAAACAGTGTTAAGAAATTACAACCTTAAAATTTCCAAGAACAGATAGAAGAAGATTTTAACAGTGTTGGGTGTTTTTTTAAAAGATGTAAGTTTAAACATTGTTTCTAATAATTGTCAAGTATAGAGAATTGTATATTATTTCTTGTATGCAAATATTTACTAGTGTTACCTCAAGGAAATGCCAAAATACACAACACAATGTATCAGGTTTAAGAAATGCAAAACAAACAACAACAAAAAAACCCAAATGCACACAGAAAACCTAAAAAAAAATCTAAGAGAAAAAAACCCTACCAAATACTCCTTGCCTAGCAGAACCTGGTTTAAACCGTATTGAAAAAGCAGGCAACTGCGGCTTTAACATCTTGCATTGGCAGAATTCCTTTTTCCTTGGTCTTTGGATTAGTCATTGTCTGAGAAAAAACACTTTTTGTAGGAGAAGTAAAGTAAACAGCCTCCAACAAGCGAACCTTGACAACCCAGATTAAGGAAAACACTGGAGATCAAACAAGACTGCTGCTGGGCTGTTGTCAGGAGCTGCCTCTCTGAAAGCTCCAGACTATTTGAACAGGCAGTAGGGTTTGTGTGCTCACTTATGCAGAAATGGACCTTCGCAAATGCTGACCCATGTTTAAAAGCCAGGGTGAACTTTCTTTAAAACTTTACAGCTCTTGTATTTAACACAACCAGTGCTGCACTATCACCTTTCAGTGCGGATTCCTGAACATGAAACACATTTGACAGGAGACCGAAGAACAAATACACTGTGCTCTTGTCTGTGAACATGCATTCCGGCAACTAGGACTGTTTTCTGTTCATACAGGAGCTCAGTTCTGCTTTTTGTGTGTGTGCAGAATAGCTTCAGGCTCAGTACTGACTGGATATTGTAATGTAATGGCCATCTTGGATTTCTGTTTCTGCAGGGTGAAAAAAAGACTAATGTAGGCATTTTTGATGTCCTTTATATTTTATTTTGCTCGTTCTTAACTTAATGAAATTTTACTTTCTGTCAAGAGTGTGCACTCAATAGTAACGTTAAGAGTGTTATTGACAGCTCCAGTGCATTTGTAGCACCGATCATTTGTGATCATCCTTACTGAAGTCTGCCTTCATGAAACGTGTTGAAATATGCAATGTATTGACAATTTTACTGTGTTTATGTTTCTGAAAAGTCTTTTTTTAATTCTGGATTATGTATTTTGATTTGTTCATCCAAATCAATAAGGTAAAAATAAAGCTTGACATGAGCAGCAACTTTCCATGCTTCACGTTGTTGTTTATTTAATAGCTGGCTTTGGTCAGGAATTACGATGTGTATTTATTCACTTTCCTTGCACAATTGACTAGGTAAGAGAGAACCTAGGCCTATCTTGCTTTATTGACTGTGGACCCGAAGGTCAAGGAAACTTTAATTTAAAAGAAAAAATCTCTGTGATTGAATTTCTAAAAACTAAAAATAGCCAGGTACTTTCTCTGAGGGTCATAATGTTTACTAAACACAATAGTGTGGGTCATACTCCAAGGCAAGTGATCCTTGCTGTGGAAGTAGAGACCAAAAGGCTTAGGCTTACTAAATCTTTTGTTACACAGTGACTGAAGTGCTGAATTCATAGCCTATGATGCCGAGGAAGACTAAGAAGTTCTCTTGTTTCGGATCACATAACTGGCACAGTCCTTTTCTGTATTTTTCAGCCTCCTTTTGAGTATATCTGTTTTGTTTCAGTGGACAGAGGTTGATTCTATTGCTGATACTGCAAAGGTTTCTGCAAATGAGACATCTTACATGATACTCGGTGGCAGAGTTATTGTATGGTGACTCTACAATTCTGACAGCTAAATGAAGGTTAATGTTACTGGTATACAAGCATAGGAGATGTTACTAACCTAGTTTGTAATGGTTCACACACTATGCCTGTTTATAGTATGTTGTTCAGAGGTTTGATCTCTGGGCTGGGCTGTTTTCCCAACAATTATTTACTTCATAATAACAAGCAAGAAGATCTAGCTTTTGTTGCTAGACATGATAGTGAAGCAGGTTATTTAGCAAGTTTAAAGTGTTTTCATAATAGAGTGCTGCTTTTCACACTTGTTATTTCTGTTTTCTCACATATATGCAGAATATACATTTGTTCTTCTAGCTTCAATATCTTTTATTAAATGCATATAATTTAGCAATTTGCAGACACAGCTTTTTTTTGCATCAGTGATATTTCAAGAGTGAGTTATGTGACATTCCCGTGATATTTCAGAAAACAAGTTCTGCATCATACTGGTGTGCTGTGTTTGTGTGGGGGCTAGGGTGAATATGTTTCTAGGAGTGAAAGGTCTGGTAACTCTTGAGGTAGCTAGGGGATCTACTTTTCTTCTGATTTACTGCTAATCCCCACGCAAACTGTATGATATGCACCTCGGTTTGTTATAAAGTTATCACAGCTATCCCCCCCAGAGGAGAAAACATTTAAATTTTTTGCTCAGATATCCTTGAAGCACCTTTAAAACCAGTGTGGATTTAAATAAAAAAAAAACTGCTGTTGTGTTTCTTTTTCTTCTTGACCCTCTTGTCATTGTGATGAGATTTTTTTATTAGAATTTTTGAGTTGGAAGCCTTTAACGGCCGAAGTAAAGGCTAGCGTTTCTTTATTTTTATTTCACCTTCCTTAACAGCTGTTCTCTCTGTATGCAGCATACTGACCTGCTGTGCTCCTCATGAACTGGAGCCAAGCCTTCAAACCTGAGGGACAGCACAATTGTTCAGACTAGGAAAGAGCTTCAGGTAAGAATGATACTGATTTCATATCACCGTGGTGCCTGCAAATCACAACACACATGCTTATGATAGTCATTAGCCAAAGCCATAAATCATCATTCGATAAAAAAAATAGTCTGAGTACTTTGATATTATTACCCCTCACCCTCTAATGCTAAAAATGACAACGAATGGTTAAGGAAAACTCTTCAGTGAATGGCTAAAGAGCGTTTATTTATCACAGAGGTGGAAGATGATGTCGTTTGGCAGGTAGAAGAGTTTAGATTTGGAACTGCCAGCCGTGAATTTGTGTTATAAAAATAGTTTGAAATATTTTTTAACCCACCTCCAACCATGACTACAGTTTTCTTATTGTGCTTTTGTGAAGCTTCCTTTGTGCTTTTGAGATGCTGTGATATAATTATCTGCTTATGGCAGAGTTCTTCACTAGGAACGATTCTAAGTGTTCTTATTAATTGATGTCAGTCTGCAAATTAACGGGGTTTACTGGTGCTGGATCATTAATGAAGCACAAAGACACTTGGGTGTGCCTCAGTTTCTTTTACATCGGAACATTAAAACCATTGTTCTTTCCACATAGTACTTTCCACATACGTAGCTCTGTATACCAAATGGCTGTTCACACTAAAATATAGGATATAGGTTTTTAATGGTATTGTATGCTTATTTCTACATTTTTGTTTTCTTTGTGGCTTTTAATTTTGGTGCTGTAGCTTTCAGAAAATGTTTTTTTCTTAACCAAAATTGTTTATGTATATGGAAGTTAAAAATAGCTGTTCAAAGAGAGGAAGTCTTAAGGGCCTTTAAAAAGTAGTGAAAAGGTGTGTAGTTGCTGAAGGTTGCAGTATTCATATCTTAATGCAATTACAGTCACATCTGCATCATGCTGATGCCTTGAAAATGAGAGAGTAAGGGACTCTTTGTGTGTGGGAGGTTTTGAACACTCTGGGTCAGACGCACTGAAGGAGTGAAATCTGTTTCACAATTAGAATTAATCTACTCATAAGGAAAATACACGCATTTGTGCACATCCTCGTGTTCTCTTATATTCAAACAACATTTAATTGTTTTTCCTTTCAAGCCAGAATTTCTGCTTTTTTTAAACTTATACTAATTGTATCAAGCTACGTTAGGAATCTGAAGGTGACATTTTTTTTATCTGTGCTCTTTTTCTAAAGGAAAACCTAACGTCATTTTGTTGTCTACCGTCAAATAAGCATTTCAGTTAAGTGGGGTGGTTTTCAAGGTGCGTTACAAGAGGCTGTAAGTCTTGTTGGATACTTTATTCATGAAGTGAAGTGCAGATTACAGTGAAATATGAATACCTTGATTAAGTCCTGTTGCCATAACAAAAACTATGACAGTTTTGTGGTGAAGCTACAGGCTGTCCAGGGCTGGGCTGTTAAAGTTGTGGTTAAAGCTCTCTGAACCAAAAAAGCAGAGTTATTTCTCTGCATAAGGATCATCTTCCTGATTTTGCCTACAGACTGTGGAAACTCACTGATTGGATTAGATGAAGATTAGATGATAAAATGCAGAGTTGTTACAGATCCTTTATTACCAGCTATGTGGCTGGCAGCTGGCTGCGTTTCAGACCCAGGGATCAGTTTTTCCTGATCCAACCTCAGTTTCCCCAGGAGACAAAATTAGAAGTCTTAAGGGTGAAAATAAGGGATTTCCGAAGACCCCAACGATCTGCAGGAGCGCGGTGGTATATTGTAAACGGGAAGCACAGTTAAAAAGAAAATAGCGATCCACTGTTAGAACTGCAAAAAAAGAGCTATCATTAACAAAGGGGTGTTTCAACAGTAATGCTTACCATAAAAAGCCTTTCTAGACTAACAACTAAAACAACAATGAAAGACTATTTTCAGTCATTTAAAGTAGTTGTAGGATTTGTCTCCCTGAGCAAACATGTTTTATATTTTGATTTGGAGAGCTTGGTAGAGTAAGGATCTCGGATACATCTTGTAATTGTGTTGAGGTATAAATACTGATTATGCTGTCAACGATTCTGAGTTGAATCTGACAACAGAGATGGGAAACGGATAAGGGTCAGCTGATGGAGGCAGACTTGAGCACTTGATAACAGGCCATGTCCACACTAAAACGCTGTTCTCAATAATAAAGAAAAAACTGCAATAATTTAAAAGAAGTTAACCGTAGAAAGTAAAAACATTTTCTACTAGTGTAGGGCTGTGCACTGCACTGGCAAAGTGATTTAAAAACATATTCAAGTGAAAGTATATCTGTAGTGTGGGGGAACATCAATACAGTACCACAATGGGCCAAATGAATATTAAGTCCTGTAAAGAATGTGGTGGTATTTGAGGATCCACAAAGAAATGCACATCAGTATTAAGTGTCAAGAGTCTGCCCAGACCACACAACATACTTTTGTAGATGGATTTAAGTCTGGAGTCCCTGTTCTGCGGTATGGTATTAGATGTATGGTAGTGTATACGTTAACAGTATTGAATTTTTTTATGTAGCAGCTAGAATAGTTTAAATGAATAGTATGGACAGAGCCTTTTCCTGGTATGTAGGCATAAAGTTAAGAACTGTGACATTGTGAATGAACTATAGATTTATTACAGCTGAAAAACAAAGACTGATCAGTTAAATGGTCCTTGTTTTTCACAGCATGATAAGTGGATTATAAATGAGGCCAGCTTTGGGTGCCAATGACTTAAAGGTTTCTGGGAAGAGTACATTAACAAGGTGCTGACAGTCCTAATTATAGATGTAGTGAGAGAGCGATACGATTTTCCTCCCGTGATCGATAGTGTTCTCAAATGGCACTTTCCCTCAATAAAGACTCCCTAGCCTGTGACCATGTGGCCTGCAGCCTGCAAGGGTGGCCCTCTTGTCCTATATTCCCCCTGCTGCATTTGTTGGAGCGCTTGTTTTTATTATTGTAATTACTCACCTATCTGCAGCAACAAATGAAGTGAGTTAAAAATCTTCTGCTTTGCCATATGTTGCTGTCTGTATATTCACCTGGCACTGGAAGCCCTTACACCTGTACTTCCCAGCTGTCCAGTTAAGTGCGTGGTGACCCCCTAGAAAGAGCTTTGTCCTGGACAGTTTTCCCAGACCAGTCCTTACTAACTGCCCACTGATCCAAAGTGTTCTCTTTCATTTTAAAATGCCGTTGAATTTATTGTTCTGGAAGGAACTTGCCTAGAGGACTGTCACTGAAGCAGCAGGAGTTTGAGTTTCGAGAGTCACAGGTTACATGTCAAGGAAAGTGGGGTCAATTTGTGGATGCTATCTATCACTAGGTTGATATCTATCTGTGTGGAGTTTGTATGTTCTCCTCACGCTCTAATGGGTTTCCTCTGGGTGCTCCGGTTTCCTCCCACAGTCCAAAAACATACTGGTTGGTGAATTGGCTTCTGGGAAGATTGACTGTGGTGTGAGTGTATGAATCCTGTGATAGATTGGCTTCCTGTCCAGGGTGTACCCTGCCTTGTGCCTGTTGCTTGCCAGGATAGGCTCCAGCTCCTCTGCAACCCTGAACTGGAAGATGCAGGTAAAAAATAGATGATGGATATTCTGATTATTCATTGTTTATTCTTTTTGTGTGATATCACCTATACTAATGATATCAATAGTAATGAAAAAGCTGTATTTTGAAGCAGCCTTTTTTACTTTTGTTTTTTTAATAGTTTGTTACAAGGTTACTTTTAGCAACATCATCATGCATTAATAGCCATAACAGTACCCCTACCAATACATTAGTCCTCATAAAAACAGTTTTAAACTCCTTCTTCCTGTAAAAGAGCTTTGTTTATTGAGTCTATACCGTTACTGCAGTCTGAGAACTGAGGTTCTTTGTCATAGTCTGCAAACAGTTTTCAGACCAGCAATTTCTTACTGCACATTAAGCCTTTCAGAGAATCACTATTACTTTGCACTTGTCCCAGTATGATTCATTTTGGACTTGAAATTGTAACCAGTGTCACACATGAAAGTAACTTTTTTCTTGTGTATTATGAGTCACTTTAGCAAATAGTGATTTCACTTCAATATACCATTTTAAATAGAAAATGTGCACATGCCTTACAATAAAATGTGAGTAAGAGTTTTTGTTACCTACAGTAATGTTATTGACTTAAAGCTTGACTTGTCTTCTTTGCTAGAACGTATGTATAATTTTAACCGTAAGTTAATAACTGATGGATGAGGTGTGTGATTGGTAATCATTCCAGTGATGTCAACAGCTGCAGGGAGCTGTAGGAGTGCAAAGTTTCACAGCTTGTGAAATGTACTGTGTGAAGTATTCCAAATCATTTTGGAGTAGTATGGCACAGTGGTTGGCAGTACTGTCTAGCAGCACTGGGGCCCTGTGTTCAGTTTCAGACCTGAGGCGCTATCTGAGTGGAGTGGAGGTTGTGGAGTTTATATATTCTCCTTGTGTTGGTGAGGGTTTCCTTCGGGTGTTCCCGTTTCCTCCCACAGTCCAAAAACATAATAGTAGGGAAATTGGCTTCTGGGAAAACTGTCCATTTGCCTTTACCATGGACTGGCACCCCGTCCAGGGTGTAGCCTGCCTTGTCCTTGTTGCTTGCTGGCTAGGCTTCGGCTTCCCAAGACACTGTACGGTATAAAGCAGTTTGGCAAATGACATGACATGACATAGTTTCATAGAAGATTGTCCTGTAGATGGTCATATGATTGGTTTTTTAAAACCAATTTATTTCCTTGGGCTAAGAAGTTTCTTGTTTATTCTTGTTGTGTTAAGTATAATACAATTTGTGTCTCTGTTTTTAATTTTTTTTTACTTAATTTTTCTTTTGGAAAATTGCCTTGACACAAAGCTTAACATGACATAACCTCTTTTCATCAACTAAATTCTTGCAAAAAAAAATGAGTTGCTTTGATCATATTTCTGTACAGCGCTTAGCAGTGTGTCTCTCTATGTGATACACTGTTAGAATACAAAAGATGTGGGCTTAGGAAGAGTATGGCACTTTGAAACACGTATTGGATATGAGGGACTGATGCAAATGGATGACAGGTTACTAAGTAGAACTAGTTTAATTTGTAGAGGAGATTTTTGTCATCTTCCAGCAGATGACATCTGATTCTTTGTTTAGAATTTGTATGAGGAGAAATTTTCAAGACTAAAATGATAAGTAAATTATCTGAGAAGTCAATTAATTAGACAATATGATTATTTCAATATGTACTCTTAATAGGACATGCTATTAATAGGAATGCATACTGTATTACTACTGCATACTGTACATTTCAGTATTCAATGTGAGATTTAATTCAAAAGCCTCAAAGAAGTTGGAACTGCTTTTCAAAAATGTTTAACTTTAAAACAACTTGCTCACTGATTTAATTATTCAAATTAAATGGGTTGTTACTAATGGGCTTATTGTTTCTTATTTAACGTATTATAGTAGGGAAACAGTGATCCTGCTCATTTTGCTGCCTTTTATTAAGCACATAATAAAGGGGGAAACTATGTGAAAGTACATTTAAATCTGAGGACAGGAAAGCACCTCTTTACAGAAAGGATTGCAGGAGTGTGGAACAGGCTACCCAACCATGTTTTTGAAACTGAAACCCTGGCTTCTTTTAAGAAATGGCTGGTTGAGATCCTTTGTACAAGAATCTGCAACCTACAAAATTTGTAATCTTTCAAATGTTCTTATTAAAAATGAGGGTCTAGTCTAGAGGTTATTTCTTCAACTCTGTAGCCTTTTTCAAAAGTGCAGAGCGGTATGATTGCACACGCACCAATTCCCAGATTATACCGTAAGCAATAAAAAATAAAATAGTTTAAATAAGGCAAATGTTTTGTTGAATGGCTCAAAAGGAGGCTGTGAGAGATAAAACACTCACTATATACCTTGTGGTATGTCAAGACTGATATTATATTTGTAATGAGGTTGAATCTCTTAAATGTTTATTATGATTGCAGGTTGCATAATTCCATGGACAACAATTATAATAAATCTCAAATATATCTCCTTCATTCGCATTTTTTCTTCATTAAGAAGAGTTAAGAAGCGGTTAAAACATTTTGTGTTGTTTAGCTGGTGATTTTTTAAAGATTTCTTATTTTGCTGGAAAAACTGAATGCAAAATATCTAAAATAGGAATTGCAGAAGGTTCACAAGTATAAGCATTTTTATTGTGTGTGAGTCACATAGTTTGCATTAGAAGTATTTTTGTGTTTGTACAGGGCAGGGTGTGGCTGTTTTACCACCACAAATGTAGGTGGTACTACATATTAAGTATTGTTTTGTTTATTAACTACAGTTATTGTCCTCAGGGAACTGCAGATCTGTGTATATGCTTTTACATAGATAAGTATGTGTATTTTTGGTACAGTGGCTTCTTTTAAGAAAGTAAAAACAAAACTGTAGCCAGTGCAGAGTAGTACTTGAATGACAGTTTAAAGATGTTTTGGTAATTAGACATGATGTCCTTTTGAAAACTCTTGAAGTAATGAAGTATTGGCAGTCAAAATCAATTGCTTTGCAGTCATGTGAAGTCAGCATGAAAACTCGGTAGAATTTAATTTGCATGCTAATTTAAATTTAATATTGGTTTAACTGTGATGTTAAAACTATTTTGATTTCCCAGTGAACAGGGCTCACCCATTTTGCATTTGTTGTTAAATAAAGTATATGCTCAATTAAAATGGCTCTGATTTGACAACAGTTGAAATCATAACTGTTTTAAGGTTAGATATACATTTAAGAAACTGAGCAAAGGAATCATAAACTTTCTCTAGTTTCATGTGCTGCGCAGAATGACTAAGGAGATCAATAAACAGCCAAGAGTGTCTGGCAAATGTTATAGATCATTTACTCATGTTGTTTCATTATGAAGCTTCGTGTCTTACAAGTTGCGTAGTGCTTGGGAGTTGTAGTCCTTCAAGCTATTTTCATCCATCTTAGTCCTGAATCGGTTTGAGAAAGATCATTTCACATCTGGGAGTTTTGTCTGCTTTACATGTAACTGTTGTATTGAAAGAGTCATCCTACAAAGAGAGTGGTTTATAAACCTGCAAACACCTACCTTATTTTTGAGGCTACTTTATAAAAACAATGTCATTTCTTCTAGTATTTAGTGGCTATTAGAATTTTTATTTTATTGGCTTGCCTGGTCTGCCTGCAGACCCATGTTCAGAGTTAGTTGTGAGCAAGAGTGATGGTGGAGAACTTTTTAACTTGTGTTGCTAGAGCATAACAAGTGCGTAAGCACATTTTTATCTTTTTATGCAGTCGAGTTTCTAGGTTTCCATTTCACAAGGCCTTGTTTACATTTGTAAATCTCCTATATGTGTGTATGTAAATATATACAGGTGTTTCACAAGAAAGGTCTAAATATGGTCTCACTCCAGAGATATGGCCTGTTGCAGGTTACAGCTCTCTTCCTTTTGTTGCCCGTGTTTATTTTTTACCCAAAGTGTGGTAGAAGAAGTACTTGGTTTTGCAGGGTGAAGCTACAGATTTACTATATGTTTGTCTGTTCAGGAAAACTGGGTTTAGAATCTCACTATCGCTCATTGTTTTCACTGGTAATTATTAAACCTTATTTTGTTGCAGCTGGCAGCTTGTTGTATCACACCCTTTAAAATAACCCTGGGCACTGCGATATTTAATTTGTTTACTGTGTCCCCACCCTTGTTTTTGTGTACCTGTATTTCTTTAAGCTCTGAGCTCCCTACCTCTGAGTAGGTGCCACACCCTTCTTTTTTTTTCCAGGGGAAGTTGCTGTTCTCTCAGCACTGATGATCCTATGAAGTCATCTATCACATGATGTTCTGTTAAACAGAGCAAACAGAGCAGTTTTTCCACTGCAGTACTTCTGCACTCACAAGGGTCACCAGCAACAGTACCTTGAAGCCTTTTTAAACCTGATTTAACTATTGATTAGTAACAGAAAGCAAAAAAGTGTTATATCGAATTAGACCAGCAATATACATTTGGATAACAGGCTTCACAGTCTAGCTACAGATCATTCAGAAATGAATTGAATTGAATGAAAGTAGTGAATGGCATACTGTTTTTTTTTTACTGAAATCTTTTTGTGTCCCAAATAAAAAGTGGATCATAACAGAATGTAATATAAGTGAGTTGTATGTCCTTCTGTTTTTGTTTATTATAGTTTTATTGGTTTGGTAACTCTAGAGATGCTCAACAGCATGTTTTTTGTAATTGCAAACTAAACAAAAAAATCAGTTTGCATTTCTTTGATGACTATTTCCTTGCTTTTAGGGTATTTTATACTGTTGAGTACTGCTATGTGATATTTAATTATTTTTCTCTTGGTAGTTAAGTAGTGCTCGTTTCCATAGCGCTCTACCAAAAAAAAAGAAGGGATGTGTAAAAAGTTATAAAACTATATATACTTTTAAGAGAATTTAAGCATAGCAGAACTTGAAATAGATTCCTGATAGGTACCGTAGTATCTGCAAGGTTTGATGTTGCTAGAATAGCTAGAAACTTCGTTAAAGATTTTCTTTATAGGTTTACTTAGCACGTAAAAGGAATGGAAAGTGAATTGAAGAACTGCTGTTCAGATCTTTGTACTTGGTTACATCACACAATTATCACCTTAATGATTGCTTGGCAAGTGGTGATTGTGCATTTTATTTAGTGTATCACGCATTGCACATTAGCAAAACCGAAACTTTTCTTCTGCTATCTTCGAAAACCAACAAAAAACAGCTTTTCCAATAGGGAAACTGATCTTGATTACGTCAGCAGTTGGTAATCACTTTGGCGATTTAAAAATACCCAAATTTGTAAAGTGATCTGAAAGATTTAAAAGCAGTTGCTTTGCTGAAGCTTAGTGATTTAAATACTGTAAAATGGTAAGGGGGCCATAAACTCAGTGTTAACTTTTGTCCATCCTGAGCAGTATATTAAATTTCAGAATGCCTGCATTTAAAATCAAACCTAATTTAAAAGGCACCAAGAGGCACCAGTCCATTGCAGGGCACACACAAACACAGATGTGCACACAATCACACCAGGGGTAATTTTCCCCGAAGCCAATTACTCTACCATGTCTTTAGACTATAGGAGGAAACCATATCGCCTATAAGAAACCTTTGCAAACAAGGGGAGAACATACAAACTCCACACAGATAGCACCCCAGGAATCGACACCAGTGCTCCAGCACTTTGAGACAGCAGTGCCCCACTGTGCCCCCATGCCGCCTGTACAATTGATAGTTGTGAGGACAAAACTATTTGCATACCCTGGAGAATTGTGTCTTCAGCAGGAACACTAGCAACTATTTTTTCTTACTTTATTGACAAAAACAGCTGTTCCTGCATTCAGTTTAGTATGTTTCTTGGCAACCATGGCTTGTATTACATATATGCTTGTTATTTTAGTAGGATTTAGGTTGGGTAATCACCATGACTGATCTATTCCTGCACTCCTTAGACTTTGTTATTGAATCGGTTGTTTTCTGACTGTGTTTCACACTGAAATGTCAAATTTCATCTGATGAACCTGTATACTGTTTTATGTATTACTCATGGTGATTTGCTGCATTTAAGTTGCCTCTATGCATTCAAATGTTAGTCTTTGGAAGTGTTCATACTTATACCATGATAGACCCATTATGTCGCTTGACCAATAGAATGGTGAAATTCTCATTTTTGTTGTCTCCATACAAATTCCCTACTTTCCTAAGTACTCTTTTAGCCCCATTAGAATCTAGAATATTAAATTAAATTTGGCTGTATCACTAATAGCCTTTTGTACTGATTCCTGTGTGATTCCTGTGATTCTTGAAAAAAGGCTTGTGGCTGGGCCTGTAGTTCTTGATGCCCTTGTTGTTTTACTGTTTTCTTTGAAACTTGTTTTTCAACTTCTGACAAATTAATTACGCTGTACCCTAGTTTTTTACGATTGGCCAAGTCAGTCTTTTACAGGTCTTTAATTATTTACTTTTATAGATATTTACTTGAATTTTGTTCTCCTTTCCTCTCAGTTTTTATGTACTACTTAATATTTCACAATAACAGACTGTAACTAGAATACTTTAAGTGTTATTATTCTCTTTGCTCTTGAGCATTTAATGAAAAATTTTGTTTTTCAAAATGTTCACACATTGGAAATCAGCTTCACAATAGTTTATAAAATTTGCTAGCCTTTAACGACAGTTTGTGCTTTCTTTCACAGTCATTACAATGCCTGTGTTGAATTTTCAGGGAATCCACTCTTTGGACACTCTTTGAATAATTTTATATACAGATAATCTATTCTTTTTTTTGTAATGTAAGTAATTGGCATCTAATTTTTCTTTGTCTATCAGGACAGCTGTACCTGACAATTTTGAAGAGTCTCAGCCAGCCCATTCATGTTGTGAAGCCACAGTTGGTACTGTAAAAGTCATGCTAAGAATATCGCCATCACAAAAGGGGCAGGTCCAGGGAAGGGACTAGCTCAGGCAGAGAGGAGATGTTTGCCCTCTGGCAGTGCTGTCTTGGAAAAGAGTTGCATCACCATGATAGCAAGCAAGCAAAGGACACGATGTCACACTTGCCAGTTTTGTCTTGGCACAGCGCAGCTGCAGCACTGAAAAACATGGATAAGCTGATCCTAAGTGGTGTGCATATCGATCATGAGGAATTGATGTAGATAGCTGATGGCGCTGCACTATAGCATGGCCATCTCGGATGTCTAGCATGAAACTGAGAACATTGTGTGTGAGTACATGATCGTAGCCGGTTGTTTGTATCATCTCCAGTCTAGTTATATTCAAAGGCATGTGGAAGTCATCAGTAGTGGAGTTTTGACTACGTCGCTGTCTGGTTTGCTATGTGGAGACGTGGAGTGATGACGCGCGTTTCTTCCTTTGTGTTGCGTGCTGTGATCCTTTATGGTGTGTCCTAGTGATCTGCAGTCACTTGGGTGCATGATGTAGTGCGCTGTGTGAAACATGGGTATCTTGACTCCAAGGTAGACATTGAAGTTGAGACCTTAAGGGGCTGATGAATGACTGTAAGACATTCAGATGTGTGCTGGTCATATCCTTGGATCCCGTTGTTTTGAAACACTCCTTTATCATTTGTTTTCCACTCTATCATTCCTTTTCTCTTCCCAGGACTTCCAAAGTCTGCTCCTTTGTTTCCCAGCATCTGTTGGTTTTCATTTCAGCCGGACTCTTGGTTGCTTATTTGAACCCTTAAGTGAAGTAATAAAGTAACTGGATTTTATTCTTTCCATCCCCTCAAAAGTAGCCATTTTTAAAGTTACATAATATTTAAACATTAAAATTAAAGCCTCTTTAAATGTTTTACACAAAACAATTAAAAAATCTCTGCAAATTTTTAGTACATTTTTTTAGCTTAACAAAAAACAGCAGACAATGCTTATATACCTACCCTGGCCCTACCTAGGTCAACATTTGTGAACATTAAAATTTATAATGTGAGATAGCAAGTGCTACTTTATCCCTTTTTCAGTAAATGGACCTTTTGCAGCTTAAAAACCACAAAGCAAATACTGTGACTTGCACAGTATAAAATTTGTTTTAGTCGATAATCATCCAGAATGAGAACATGGTTGCTTATAAAGCACTGTATCAAAGGGGATATTGTACTGTACATCTTCAAATTCCTGTTAACTGATTGTGGTGCAATGTCTAAAATAGTCCAAGTAGGTAGCTGAGTCAACATGTGAAGGCTGCAAAGGAACAGCTGAAGCTCAAGTGGTGGTTGACACGTTCAGGTTGACACCTGAAAGAGGCTCCACAGCCGAAACGTTGTGTCTCTTATTTTTCCCTTTCAGTATGGAATAAACCTGTTTGTGGAATAAACCTACCTATTCCTTTAACATTTAAAATAGTCATATGGTATCTCATATCTCATGGTATCAACAGGTTAAAGGGGAACTGCAGTCCCAAATTTTCAGACCGGTTATTAAATCTTGGTCTGAGAAAATTCATTGAAGTTATAGAAGCATTTTCCAAATTTTCGAATTTTGTCTTGTAGGTCGCCATGCTGTCGCAAATTCCCACGAATTGCGACGTCATGCGGCTCTTCCCGCTCACTAGTCGCTGTAGTGACTAAGGTAATGTTATGTGATGAACGAGTGAATAAGCATAGGTTGTGAAGCAGACATTTCACTGCAGAAATGTTCCAATGTGAACTGCATTCAGAGGTAACAAGTAAGAAATGTTTGTCGGCAAAACCGTTTCGGAATCAAAAGCAATATTTCTGCTGGAGTAAAAGAGATGTATTCATGATCCTGCTTGTTTACAGTGTAATAGGGCCACAACACATCACCGGAAGTCTTTTTGTCTTGTTCTGAATCGCACAATATGGCGCTGCAGATACCTGGAAGTTTAATCTATTTTGTAATGTAAGCGGGAGGTTTTACAAGTTACTGTGTACATTTTACTTTTATTATGGTTTGAAATGCACTGATCAGTGCAGATTCTTTCTAACCCTGAAAAAAAATAGCATTACAATTCTCCTTTAAAATGGTAAAAAAATGTAAAATTGATTTTTTACAAAGTATTTACTAGCACATCATTCATTGAAGCAGGTGTAAAATATTTACATTTTTAGTGCAAGATGAATTGCCCTTTTGTTTCAAACCTTTAAGAGATTACATAAAATACTGTAAGGAACGGCAACTTCGAATTCCATAGTGGTAATTTTTTTACTTTACTGACTTCACTGACAGTTTTGTAAATCTGGTTCGCAATCTTTTTTTGCACTCCAAATTTATGTTAGTGACTTACAATCACTCAGTGACTTGAAAGCAGACTACTCCAGTTTCACAGTAACTGTGGTTCATTTTCTCTGGGCAGGAAATACTGATTAACCGGTCTGAATCCAGGTGATTTGTTACAATACCTGGTATTGCAGCAGAGTACATCTTTCATGTATTTTTATAGGACCATCAACTCCACTTTAAACTTTTTTGACTTCCTTCTTTTAGCTAAAAGAAAAGGCTTTGAAGTATGCTTCAAAAAGGTGAAGAATTTGTAATGAACTATGAACAATATCACACATTATGTGACCTTTTAGGCTCTAAGATATATATGCAAATCTTTAAGTCAAGACAGAATTTGTGAAAACATTTTTAAACAGTAGTAAAATTGCATATAATGTGTATGTGAGATGTTCATAACAGAATTCATAAGATGTTTGTATTAAGGAAAGGGAAGCCAGTACTTTTCACAGATTTCACAGTCTACAAGGAACTTGCATTTTCACCAATCCTGTTATCTTAAGACTTCTTTCAATCAAGAAATAAGCATTACAGTTTTTTTTTAATCATAAAAAAACACAAAGGCACATATCCAAGTATGGAATCAGTACTGAAAAGAAAGCACTTATGAAAAATTAGTTTAATGCTGTATGTAGTACCTTTGTTGTCCAATGTTTCAGTAATTTCCATGGTGTAGCCTTAATTAATAGATAACAGCACATGTTATGCTTAGACGTCCAACCATAACATGACTCCACTGCTTCATCCAATTCAGAGCTGAGTGGGGGGTAGGTCCTAATACTGCAAGCAGTGGGCACAAAGCAGGGTACACCCTGGATGGGGTGCCAGTCCATCGCAGGCACACACGGACAGAAACACTTACACACTCAAACCAGGGCCAAGTTTCCCAGAAGCCAGTTAAAAACCAGCAGGGCTTTGGACTGTGGGAGCAAACCAGAGCAATTGAAAAAAACACGCACGAACAGGGGTCGAACATTTATGTACAAACATCATGCAGATAGCACCCCAGTTCCAGAATTAAACCCAGGGCCCCAGCGCTGTGAGACAGTGCTAACCACTGTGCCACCGTGTCACCCTGGTTAGAAGTCATAAGCATTTTTTGCTGAAATGGAAAATAAGACTGATAACTTCAGCTATTAACTTCACTTTTGTTAGTTTTACTTTAGCTTTAGAATTGGTAGATTTATGCCTTAAAATTTATTCCTCTGTTTTCTTAATTTCCCATGTTTTTGTTCCTCTTTAGAGTTCTGTGCAGCTGTAGATCATAGTACTGTGTACAGCTGTAATGTTCTGTACTTGGGTATGAATTGGTATACATGTTCTAAAATGTTTCTCTGATTTTCTAGACCAATTTTTAGACTGTATTTTAATAAGTTACATTTAGTGTTGGTCATTGGTGGTACCAAGCAAGATACCACTCTACCTGCTTTGAGTTTACATGATTTTCAGTCTTCAAAATAAGAATGTTTTGGTGTTCTTCCGTCTGCTTACATACACACTGAATATCAAAATGGAACCCCACCGAAACACTCATGAGACAGGAAAAGTGCCATAAACAACTGAGTTGTGTGAAAATCTATTGATCTCCAAAGAAGGTACAGTAGAAAACATTTTGCTGTGGTTTCACCTCCAAGAGATCTCTACTAACATCACACATGCTCCCGTCGCACATGAGATAGCACATCCCTGCTTGCTGTTGTGAAAACAGTCCTCATCATTCTCCAGGGGTTATTGCTGTTTGTTGCAGTTCTCCGAATCCCTCTCCAGTCAGGCCCAGTATTTAAATAGGGTTGATGTCAGGAAAATGTTGAACCGCTCATCAGTTCAATTTTTTTTTCCTGTTGTAATTAATGCAATAAAGGTTTAATTTGGTTGGATGTTCAGGGTTATTATTAAGTTGAAAAAAAGACCTTGCTGAATTTGATACATTCTTAAATAGTAGTAAAATCTCTACTGAGCGGCGTGTGTACTTGCATGCTTCTGTACAGATTTATTCTTCAGCAGCAGCATCCTGACAGTCTCACTGTTTGTAGCATGTACAGTGTAATTTGGCTGACAGCAATAACTGGCAGCAGAAATAACCAAATTATTTAGTCATGGGTTTTTAACGGCCACAACAGCAAATGGATGTTAAGTAAATGATGCAATTTATTCCCTTCCTTCTCATTGCCAGCCTGCCTGCCACAGGAAGGCTGCCAGCTTTAAATAAGTGCTACCCAGATGGTATTCACATGACGCCCACTTGGTTACAAAATCATCACAGGGAATAACTCGACTGCCACAACAAGCAATAGGTCAATTGAGCAGGAATGCCTGTTGCTTCGGTGTTTTGCATATGCAAATCTGTTAATGTTGTGTCATTTCTGTAAACGCAGGAAGGTTCTATCTCTAGGGTACTAAATGAATTGGAAAGTAGCCCAGTTAATAGGCAGCTTGGAGAACTACGGTTTTGAAATGTAGTGCCACAGCTTGCTTCCTCTGTGCTAACACACTGCTTCCTGGATGCTCTCATTTTCTCTCACAGCTGAGGCTGTCTTGAGGAAGTGCCTCTGATAGGGTTGTTTAGTAATGGGACAGTCCGGCTAGGTTGTTTTTGAAAAGGCTGGATGAAGTGATTTTTTTTTTGTTCGCCGTTCTTAAAAAGTGGCTCTATTTTTAGCGTGCGTGGAAGACAGTTGCACTCAGCCCAAGCTCTCATTCTTTTTCCTTCTCTGTCTGCTACATTTTTTACACTCAAGTCTCATCAACTACAGATGTGGCACACAGTCATCTTGGAAAGTCGTGAACTGTCGTCTGTGCAGTTTAACAGCCAACATCTGCTGCAACAGACTGGAGCAAGCAACAATGTGGAACTGATTTTCAGAAGGGAGAAATAAATAAATACAAACAACACTATATATAGACAGCTATTCTGGGAGGTGGTGATAGACAGTTTACTGATTGATCAGTATTAAATTGCGTGGTTTTATTTAACCTTGTATTTATCTCACCTTTCTGTATAATTATTTCATAAATACATTTTGCTTAGTATTGTGTACATGCCTACCATTCCATCTGTTAAATATATAATTTGAAGATAAATAGATTAGGTAAGAAAATTGTATAAATTGTACTGTACAATTGTACCATACTGTGCATGGCCAAAAGATTATTTTTGCTCTAAAATATAAAATCCAGATATGTTTTGCATTCAAAGTATTGAAAGTAGTTCATTTCTTTGTGGTGTTCATTCTATATCTATGAAGTCCAAATTATATCATATTAGTTACTGTACATTTCCTCCCCTTAAAACCACACTCACAGTGTCAGCTTTGAAAATGTCAAGGTTTAGTCATTTATCAGTCTTGCATCATCAACTAAGACTAAGAAAGATGCAAAAAGTGCAGAATTGCACAATTTGCCCATTAAAAAAGTGAGAAGTATTGAGCAAAAGTTTAAAAATCCATGAAATTATGAAAAATCTGTTTGGGTTCTCACTGTAATTAAATACATTTGAACGGATTATCTGATAATTCATATAATTGATTTACCGGCTTATACTCCTTTTAAGAACTATATTATTTGGTCAAAGGGTATTTCCATTTTTAAAGAAGAAAAATTAAATGGAAGTATTTCCATTTTTTTCATGCAGCTTTGGAATGTTCTTAAGTGCGCCCCTGTAAGGAAGTTACAGATCACGGTTTTAGAGTAGGTAAGTTGTTCACTGAATGAAGAAGTGTCTCTTGAAAACTGTCAAACACTAAATTTAAATGTGTTGCTTGCTTTTGGTGTACATTTCTCTGAAAACCCTCCTGACCAACCTTGAAAAAAATGTGAGAATCAGATGGAATTTGCAGGATGTTAATGCCTCTTAAAATCAACAAAAGCTCAATTAACATATATGAGTGCAATGGTAATATGTCATATCACAGCATCTAGAATGTTTTAAAAACAAGTAAATTAGTTGATTGTATGTAGAGCATTTATTCATTTTTACTTCAGTTATGCAGTATTGAATTATCTGTTAAAACCAATTACTTTCAAAAATGATAATATGGATACAGTATATATTTTAAATGCTGCATGGTTTGGAAATATTAAAGGTTAGCTGTGCTGTCTGGTCAACAAGAAACAATAAAATGATGCTGACCATCAGTGTATTAGCATCTCTGCATCTGAACAGCACATTTGACCTGGCATGCATGATTACCAAGTGGCTTGTAATTTGTAGCTGTGAAACTCTACAACACTGTTTGATGAAGTAAATGGATGGTCTCTATTGGCTTTGATACAGTTAAACAATCAAGAGCTGATTGTATTGCTAGGCAGACCAATGTTTATTTTGAGATGCTTCGTCTAAAGGTAGCTAGACTTAAGGCCTGGAGAGCCTTTCCGGGTTTAATAAGAATAAACAAAATAAATGTTTTTTTTTAATGAAATTTAATACTAACAGAGCTTGCATTTTTAAGCATGAAACATTGCTGTTCTCCTACTTAGATGAAGGGGGATGTAGGAGGTGAACAGTATGATCTTTATTTCTGATTTTAAGGAGCTGTCTCTAGCTGCAGTGATGTTCTTTATTATATAGTGTCTTTGTTTTGTTGACACCCAGGGCTGTATTTGGTTAGTCCAGCTAATGACACTGTCAGGTCAGATTCAAGGTTAGGCTTATAAGGGTCATCTTGACATCTGTCTCATTGCTGCCCTTTAATCAACGAAGTGCATTCTGTCTTGAAGCCGTATATACTGCTTAATGCAAAACAGAAATTTAACAAAACTGAAGAATTTCTTAAACAACAAATCTGAACACGCACACCCTCTTAAAATCCCTCTTGCTATTTTGTATATTTTCTGGCCATTAAAGGTGTGACTGTGCTGCCTGATCTTAAAAGGAAGCTTGTGTATTTCAGAACAGAAAGGATTTTTCTTAACCTGTGCAACCTGAATTTCAAGAAACCAGCAAAGTAAAAAAACAAATCAGAATGTAATTTGTACTGTTTTCCACGTTGCTTTCCTGAGCTCAAAAAATGTTGCTTTTTAAAAATGTTATAAATGTATAATAGCAGATTGGATCTTCTTTTTTATGGGCGGTTCAAAAGTATGCTGTTCAGACATGTCTCACTGAGTTTGAATAACTCTTCTGGGTGGAAAGCAAGCTGCACTGGTGGTTTGGAGCACCCAATAAAGGCAAATTCCTTAAGCCAGGACACAGTTAAAGAAAACTTGAATTTTACTTATCATAAATGTATGTATTTATTCTCTTTTTGTGCTTATCATGTGTGTAAAACATGCCTGTTAAGCGCAGATGAGAGGTCATTGTAGTGAATGCTTTTAGATTATACGACATCTTGATTCCTGCTCATTGTATCCTTTTAATCTCCAAATTCAAAGACTACTTAGGTAATACCAGAGAAAACTGAGTCGTTTCATTAAAATGTGGAAACTATTGCATACTTCATTACCACTAATTTCTTCTTAATGCATTGGGAATGGTTTTCATTCAAATAATAAAGTGCTATTAAAATATTTTATTTTGCTTAAAATAATTAAATAACTCAATTAAAATTATTAAACCAGCACAAGACAAAAATTATGCACTGTAGGACTGCAAAGATGTTTTTCATACAAACACTTGGGAAGAAAGTTATCCATGTCACATTAATTGAACACTTCTCAGTTTTATTTTTTCTTCGCCTCCAAATTATTTTTGATCATGTAGCTGTGCAGTCAACGTATATATTTTAAGAATGGCCTTCTCTCACACATGCAAGTAAGATGAATTTTAGCAATAAAGGCCAGATCATAAAGGCTTTTATTCTAAATCGCTCTGAGGATTGTTATCTGTGAGATGTGTGCACTGCCTTAGTCCTGTTCAATCAAGTGTCCACTTAGCCGTGACTCGAGTAATTGTTCCCAAGTGGGCTACACAATGACCTGTTAATGTCTGTGTTGACCCTGTGACCTTGTCTGCACGTTTGCAGAGGATTTTAAATCATGTGGATATCTGTGCTACTGTGTGCTCTGAGGTCAAGTGGGTGTCTGTGCTGTTAGACCACTTTCTTATAATTGTACCCCATTCTGCACATCAGTTAGGGGACTTATACTTATACTATCTTATTCAACAAGATACCGTGAGCAAGGTTGTCTCAGTAGGAGAGACTAGTATTCATTTCACTCAGGTTCCTTTAGCAAGGTTATCTCAGTGGGAAAGGCCAGTATTAATTTTACTCAGGTTAAGCTTTGCTTTTCTGATGGCTGGGCATCTGTAATGGAAAGAGTTCAGAGGATACACTCTCAGGGTTATGCTAGCCAGTTATGTGGAAATCCCTGTGATGGGCATAATTGCCTTGAGATGCTGTTATTGACTAGACAGCGGTGATGTGCACCCTTGTGGCAGTGTCTCATCTTGCCTTCAATGTGGTATGACGGGTTTTTTAAAAACTCTTTTGTGTATCCTGTATTTTAGCTAGAACGATATCTACAATACATTTCTGAGGTTGTTTTTTGCGCTTTGAGTTAATTCAACAAAAATTCTATCAACCTTTATTTAAAGATGTACATTTTATTTTATTAAATGTATTGTTTGAATCAAAAAGTCTTAGTTTGTGTTGGGGAAGAATGAAAATACATATCTTCAGGTGTCACAAATGTTTTATTTTAGCACAAACTTACTTGAATGGCATTTTGCAACCCGTTTAATTTGATGGATCAAGTTGTTGTTCAGCTGATCGAGATTTTATTTCGGGTATTAAAAAAAAAGTTACTTCTGTGTTTCTCAGATCATTAACCTCACCCAGTCATAAGTGAGGCTAAAATTGAAAACAGAAGAAAGAAGACTGTTTTTCACCTTTATAATTTCTGCAACACTGTGACTGTTTTTTGCGAAAGTTTGTGTCTGAGCAGTAAACTTCACACCATACTGGGTATGCGAGAAATGGTTCTTTAAAGGGCTCTGAATTGAATTCAGAATCTTTAGAAACTTGACACATGAATAAGTGGCAATTAACAATTACTTTAAAGTGGCTGGTAACTGGTTTCTTTTGAAACTGACAAGAATTGTAATTTGTGTGAAGGAAGGATTAAAAACATATGTTTCAACATTGAAGAGATCCCTGTTAAACAGCTGGCCTGCAGAGGCCCTGCAGACTTTGGAAAGTAGCTGTATCGTAGCCGTCATCTCTCTGATATTGTTTTTATACAGATTATTGCTTTGATAAGAGGATTATATAGTTAAGGGATCCTCTTTAATTATTTATATTCATCAGCTAGGAACATGTTTTACTATCGAAGTTAATGGCTATGGTGTGAAGTGTGGACAAAGTGTCAAAAAGAAAGGCAGTTTCTCTCGGAAAACACACACCCTTGAGAAAGTAGTGCCCGGAATGGTGCAGACATAAATTATGCTTGGTAAAGCCGTCTGTTGGGATAAACATATTTTTGTTGATTAATGACATACATACAGGCTGGTAATCAGTGGGTCTTATCAGCGGCTTTTCAGAGCTTGACATTGGTAGAGGAATGCGTACTGTGGTGGAAATAGTACTTTGCTAATGGTGTTACAGCTGAATTCCACACACATGAATTATGACAAGTTGGGCTGACTGCTCTGTGGTTTGTTTTGTCTGGTTTGGTTCCTACTTTTAAAGTTACAGTTGCACTTGGTCATCTGAAGCTCGTCTCAGCAGACTGGCCTATTCAGCAGGATCCCCTTGCACTGCCGGGGAAACGAGTATTGTAATCATTGTAATCTGAAAGATGCAGCAGGCGCCATCATTTTCTCTGAGGTTGACTTCAGTTTATTATTTTTTTTCCCATGCACATCTACGACCATACTCTGGCACGTACAAGTAGCAGTGGGCATGGACAATGGTTTAGACACAAGTTACTGCTTCTAGGTTACCATTGCATATTCCCAACATATGGAAAGCATTAGCAGAGCCTATGGGCTATACCTTTGTATGAGAAAACACACAGGCAAGCAAAGAAAGAAAAAAACATCTGCGCTGGCCGATTAATATCCCTTATTTGTTATTTTAAATGTAGTCAGAACTTGAAGTCTTCGATTGAATAGCAGCAATACATTTAAATTAAGCAAAATATATTTCTATAAAACAGTAAATACAGCTGATTTACTGTATGTTTAAATGGACACTAAAAAAATGATTGGTTTCAATGGGGTGCTGAATTAAATTAAAACTATTAAGAATACAGAATGCAACCGGTGATGCTGCTTTCTGAAGAACTTTTTTTCCGACAGGGGTTTTCTGAATTTTATTGTGCTTTTTCTAAGATGGAAATGTCCCCTTAGAGGAGCAATTATTGCATTTAGGCAATATTTATTTATCCTTTACCTTTAAGGTTTGACATAATGAGTTGATCCAAGAAGTCCCGCCTTTAAAATCGGCAGTGTTTTCAGCTTCCCTTTAGAGGTGTGTAGCTTTTTATGGTGAATTTTGGTAAAAAAAAATATTTTCCCATATCTTGACATTTTTGAAGCATAAATGTGATTTGGCTCTCAAATTGTTTCAACAGATCCCTTCTTTAAAGTTATTTTTAAGACAGCAAAAGACCTAAAGTGAGTTTAGACAACAATCCTTGTGCTTCTACCCTTTTGAGCTGCTTTTTTATGAGTATTACTTTTTTTAATACATTTGATACAGTGATATACTGGTGTCCCATCCAGGGTGTATCCTGCCTGGTGTATCGTTGCTTGCAGGGATGGACTCTGGCTCCCCCACTACCCTGTATGGGATAAAGTGGTTAGAAAATTGATGGATGGATAAAACAATTTAACAGGATATTGGTGTGCAGTAATTCATTCGAGCCTTGCTGAAGTCTTCCTGTTTAACACAGTAAAAGACACTTGAAAATGGTACTTGTTCAGTAGAAGTAGGGTTCATGGCCATACTTCATATTCTGAAGCAGACACGAATTATCCAGATTTGGCACCATTTGCTGCTTTCTTTCTTGAGGAGTGCCCTTTATCATGCCATTAATTTTCTTGGTGAAAAAGATTAACAGTTGGTGAACATCTTTCCATGCTAATGTTCCATGCTTGTGTCTCAGATCTTCACTGATAAGAAATTTGGAATCATTTTAACTTACATGTGTGTAGGCTGGTGTTCGGCTCTACAGATCATGTACACTGCTCTTTGCAAAAAAAAAAATTCCATTTTATCAGCACTCTCATCGTTTATTGTGATCAGTGTCAAGATTGCTCATTATTGCTTATGCAAGCTACTATTATGAGATCTTTCTTTTTTTATTCATACTGAAAGCTTATGCTATAAAAAGAAATGACTGATGACTTAAAATGTATTTGGGTCTAAAGATAAGGGAAGGGAAGATATGCGTCATTATTTAAGGTAAATACATGTGGTTTGAGTGATCACGTTTTTTTCTCTTTATTTTTCAGTTTTAATCAAAGTTCGATATTATTCTGTGTGACGGCACTCCGATCGCTGTGGGTTAAATAGATTATTTCAAGGTACTTCCCCCACCTTTGAAATTAAGTGTTAATTCCTGTTTGTAAGATAAAAAGTTGTTGATGTTTTCTTTACGTTGTTCGTTTATGAATTTATCTTACTATGTTTCAGGTAAGGTGAACTCCAGCCTCCACTGATGTCGAGACGGCAAGGCTTTGCTCGGAGTTCTGATTGAATGGATGGAATGCCTGTCTTACCTAGAGAGGTGAAATCGGTAAGAAAGGATCCCCATCCACATTCCATGGTATTGGTGAAGCAGTTAGTCAAAGGTCTGGTGGATCACAGTACATGATAGACATAGAAAGCAGAAAGTTTTGAATGAGTAAACATTAGTTTACCAATTCCAGAAACACTTTTTTTCTACAGTTTCTACATTTTTAACGTAAGGCTGATGTTTCAGATATGAGTAAAGTGTTCATTTTGTAACTTATTATGTGCATAGGAAAGAAATATAATTTTAAACCCAATGCAAACTTTTTGTAAGTATACAAAGTTCATAAAATAACACTGTGTATATTTCTATAATGGGGTTCATTTTGTTTATTTTTAAACATTATTTATGGTACCGTAATCATTTTAAAACATGTGAAAAACAGCCCTCTTTTAACCCTAAAATGCTTTGCTTCAGTATTTATATTCAGAGTGAAAACAGCCAACAAAGACCTCATAAAGAACATCAAAACAGTATGTTCTTTTGAAGTTGGTTTATATTATTTCCTTATTTAATATCAGTAAAAAACAAGGCATGGCAATTCTCAAGTAAAGCTATGCCATAGTTTTGTAATAAGAAGGAAAAAGGAGTTAGAGGGGCACATTAAGCATTACTGTGAGTGCTCAGTGAATGGAGAAGATCAAACTTTGCTAAGCTGATATTGAAGTAAGAAGATGCAAGATGGAGATGGGCCATTTTATTTACTGCATGTATCTGCTAAGCAGCACCAGATGGTTGTGCAACATTGGCTGCTTACAGCCTATAAAAATGAAAATGAATGCAAACTAAATCATAGTATTTTGTGTAATGCATAAGTAGATCACACTAACCAGATAACTAATTTAGAGGTCCTGCTTTAGTAGTACAAACATCTCCTCAAGAAGCTTAACTGCAATGTTACATTTCTGAGTGTGCTTATGATAAACCAGTTGCTCTACATTGTTCCTTTTTGTAAAAAAAAAGTATTTTTTCAGCTATGGCTGAAAATGGCCTTGTTCACTTTTTGCATCACTTTTTTGCATAGTTGGGTTGTTGCAAGGTACCTTTTCTTAATCATAAAATCTAAAACAAATGTGCAGTTTTAGGCAAACAGTAATAATAGTAATAATAATCAGTAGAAAAAATAGTTAATAATACTTATTAATAAGTTCACAACAACGGCTGTTATTGTTCCTGTTTTAAATAAGAAAAATATATACTACATCCTTGCAATAATAAATTTATAAATGAACGGAAGCTATAGGATAAAAGTCTATAACAGTGGAAAAGCATATGATCATCTAAATGTGAGCATGAATTCAATGGAATGTGGCGCTCCCAATAGAAAGACAAAGCGAAATTAGCCTTGGGTTGCTTGAAACAGGCATTTTGGCTCTTGTTTTCTCATCACACATATGCAACTTTGGAATTACTTAAAATTGGTTTATTCCCCTTCCTTCCGGGTCACATTGCCTTCAGTAATTGACTATATATACTCCCCACCCTTCACCCCTCAACGATGGTTGGGTTGTTGCCAGCTCAGAAGTCATTGTCTGACTTGCTGCTGATCAAAAATCAACATGACATTTGTGTGGAGGTACTGGAATCCATATGTAATTAAATTCATGACTATAGGGAAGAGCTCACGATTCCCCACCTTGCATCAGCAGGAAGGGCGAGGGGGGGATGATGAAACAGTCCCAGCAGGCACCACACTGCTGCGTTTATCCAATCTCAGTGTCAAATTCAGTTTTTGAGTTCTCCGTTAAGCTTGTAATTCCGTGCAATTAATTACAGCAACCGTCAATTAAAAATCTTCCAAATATTGTAGGAGAATTAAATTTCAATTATAAAAATTACATTAGGAAAAGAAGCCCCTAACATTGGTTTAATGAGTTCTGCTGAAGGTGACAGTTGTTATTTTGTGTTGGGGAATTATGTACCATTTGGGGAGTTTTGATACAAATCTGATATGTTAGAGGGGTGTCATTATTCATGCATGTGCAGATTTTACTGAGCCGTGATCATTACACAAAGCATTTTTATATACCGCCTGTCTCCCGCAGTGCCACAAAACATAACGCTTCGTTTAAAGGTTTGTGGGCAATAGTTCGAGTCATTGATCAGTACAGAAAAAGACATCTTGGCGGGCTACATTTACTCAAATGCCAGTGTGAGTTGAGTGCATGTGTACTTTTCAGATATCATGTTAGTTAATCCTGCAGAAAGGGTTTACTTATTGACTGCTCCAAACAATTTAGAATGGCATGCGTTAAAGCATTTTGTTCCTGTGCTTATTTGAAAAGTTGTAAATACCTTAAACAATTGGGCCATTCTGGCTGCTCCCGTGAATGACTGGCGCATGCGTCATTGATAAAATATAAATATAAAAGTCTGACTAATGTCAATCAAAAGTGATGACAAAACCTGTTTTGCTCAGGCTTGTTTTGCTCAGAAAGACAAATTTTACGAAACCTAAATCCTTGAGAGTATCAGATCGGTGTGATTTGAAGTTCTTAACATCCACAATCTTTAGTGTGTTTTTTGTGTGTGGGGAGGGGAGGGTGGGTTCAGATGGTTTTGTTTATTGGCTCTGTCCTTAAATCTTAAACTGCTTTGCCCCAGGGAAGTCGAGAATCAAATGTGTGTTTATATGCCATTCATAAAGCAAATGAGATCATTTTAACAGATAGACAGGGGGAATCATTTTAATTGTGCCATTATCTGCTATCAGTCTCTTAAACAAAAAGTGCCATACCGTGGCTTGAGACAGCAGATGTGCATAGTTGTGGGGCCTTTGGTTTTGAGAAATTTGTGTTTTTGTCTGAGTGTTTGAAGAAGAATAGCTCTAAAATATAAACAGGTTCAGGAGAGAGTTGTTGAGAAGACTAGCCAGCCCTCTGTGACATGTACAAGGGCATTCAGTTTCTATGAAAACATTTTAGGCAGGGATATTTTTACTGATGCTTTGCCTTTTTTAATATGACTGTGGCATTAAAGTGTGTATGTTTCTCCCCAGGCCAACTATGACTGTTACGGGTACTTTCAGTCCTTTGACTGAAATGCAGAAGTGTGAATTCAGAATTTTAGGCACAATTTAGTAAGAAGAAAGACATAGGCAAGTTAGCTTGTTTTGTTACTTGAGGGGCTTCACCAGATTCTGTGATTTTACTTTTTAAACTTGAGGACATCTCTTCAGCCCACTACAACCGATAAGCTATTTTACATAATTTGTAAGAAATCACTTGGGTGTAAGCTAGAACCAGTTTTGTGTGTTTGCAAATATGCACGTATACAAACAGTCATCTATCTTTCTGTCTAAGGCTGTGTTTCTTATTTTGGTGAATTCAGTAGTGGGACTTTTTTTACTGTTTTTTAAGTACAGAAAAGGGACATAAAATACAGATGTAAACACTGAACAGAATTATATTACTGTATATATAAGTAATGTTTAAAAAATACAGTTAATAACTGTATGTGCACATGTGTTATATTAATGTCTGGACTGTCAGGTAGAGCTTTTGAACAGAAGATAGTGAACAATGCAATTTCAGAGAATGAGGGTTCAATAAAAGTCTGGTGATTATCCATCAAAACTCTGAAAGAAGTTCTGTGTTGTATTATAGACACGTTTAGTGACTGATAATTTAACTTGAAGGAAGTCTATGCACTGATACTACATTGTGCTACAGATTGTATCAAGAGTTGCCTTTTCAGTTCTTAAAAGTGAAAAGTGCTTTACACTTGAGCCAGTGCTCTAGTTTCTCAGCTGGTTCTCAAACCTAACGTTCTAGTAAACAGTCGTTCAGTCTCTGGGGTTTCTCTGTGTGATTTCAAATGTGATCAATAATTGGCAACAGGACGAAGCTGCTTATATTTTCATTGTGGATGAAATACTTTTTTTTTTCTTCAGATAGGTTTGTTGGTGTGACAGAAATGATACTGAAATGTTATGAATGACATTGCACATTGTAAACTGGAATGTATGGATAAACACCTATATATATGAGAAGCGGTGCAATTTATTGTTAAAAGTATTTGCACTGGAAAAGTGGTATTTTAAATCAGAACTGGTCATAGTAAATGTACAGCTTGTGTGTGTCTGTGTTTTGTATTTTTTACATTTTGCAATTTAATATTTTATGTGGAGCATTCTTAAAAAACAAAAACTATTTGACAATATTATAAACTGGTCAGTAATGTGTGCTCGTGTAATGTGTGTTTGTAAGAAATTCTACAAATGCCACACAAAAGAAAGTATTAAAGAAGCAGCTTTAGATTTACAAGTGAATCTACATGAATGGACAGTCAAAAATAATATGTTCTGCTGTATGCTTGTTGGGAAGTGATGATGAGTTAATATTTGATTCAAAAAATAAATCTTGCTCCCTTTTCCTGGCAAATGTCTTGAGTGTTTGTGTTATGTATATATACAAACTTGAACTGTTTTCCAGAGTGACCGGTTCTTGTTTAAAAACTGAAATATTTTGCCCAGTAATGTGAGATCTTATAACACATAAAAGTTCAAATCAAATCCCAAGGGATGATGATATGCGCTTCTTGTATTTTCTCATTCACAAATTTGAAACATCCTGCCATCTATGTACAACATGATCATCAGGTTTTGAAATATGTGTGTGATATTTATGTACAGAACATTATTGAAGTGTACTATTCAGATATGACTTGATATTGAAACCTGTGCTCGCGATGCAAGGAAAGAGCTCAAAGCGAATAGGTTCTAGTCAATATCAAAAGGAAACCATGGTAATTTTTTTTTTTCAGATAGCACTTTGTGACGTGAAGCAATTTGTGAAATAATAGGTTTTCATTAAATTCTGCAAGTTCTTTGAAAGACAGCTAGCATACCATGTAATTCTGTTAAAATATTATGCTTTGCATAATGTATTCCTTTTCTTGTTGTGTTCCATTTTTATTATTCATATAAGAAGTGTGGCTTTGGTATACCATACTGTATAATCCTTATTTTGTTTTGTTTGTTCTGGTGGTGGGTACTTCTATCATTACTTGTATGTGTATCTAATATAATTACCACTAGTCTAAATTGTTAGTTTCACAAAGAAAGAAAAGCATGAACATATTGTTTAGATATGACTTTTTAAAATATATTTAAATTGGATTTTTAGGCCTTCTTTATAAAGAGCTATTTTAGTTAATTAATTATATTATTGAAACACTTTTCACTTATTGAACATAAACCAATTGTATTAGTCGGTCAAAAAATAATTTGTTGCAATTATCTCTACTCAGTCCTGCACTGTGAGCTAGTGTAGCAGAGACAAGACAGGAGTACTGTACTGTTACATGGCAGCTTACTGAAGATGACCGTAGTCCATGCTTTTGTTATCACTGATAACAAAATAAAAAAAGAAGACATATAACTGATATCTTTTATTTTCAATTTGGTAATGTGTCCTGTTAACCTCTAAACCATAATACTTGTTAAATTTTAAGGATTGCAATATAATAGCAACAGCCTGTCTTCTAAGGTTACAGTATACTTGGATAACAATGACAGGTTTCCTAATAATTTCACTTTATAATTTAACTAAATCTCAACAAATGACCTTAAAAACTCTTTCCACTGACTAAATTATGTCTTTTTTAATGAAGATTTGTCAGTTTTACCATGCTTTGGTCAGGAACAAAACATATTTTTTTCTCATATAAAATATTTGGGCAAAAAACAAAACAAGCAAAAACACCTTTTTAAAGTTCAAGTTTCAATTTTCACACATCGATTTGTGGTTTCCATGGAGAATGCGAGCTGTTACTTGACAAGAAAAGTCCCTCCTGTTATGACAGTCTTACAGTACTTTATCTGTTGTCTCCAGGTGTAGAAAATGTCATTAGTGAGTTCAGATAAAAATATTTTCTTTTGTTATTCATCTATCACTTAACGTGTTTTTTTAAAAAAAGGTATCGTGAACTGCTGTCTAAACTACTCGTATTTATGTTTCTCACCAGTATCATCAACAGACAATTATTCTCATTTTCTAACTAGCCAAAGAGATATGGTTTGGGTTCTTGATCTTAGAAAGGATGACCATTAACTTCAAGTTATTTAACTTTACCTGTTGCGATGCATGTCTGAATGTTAAAGAATGCTACAAAGAACCCTAGAAAAAATGTTTGTCTTAGAATACATTTCTTGCACAAAATTGCTTGGAAAATGTATTGATATCTAACAGAAATAACTTTTTAAAACAGCAATAAAATAGCTTTGTATTTGCTAGAATTACTGTCATTATTTAAGATTGTTATGAAGCAACTGTAACTTGCAGGACAGAACAAAGAGCGCCAGTTTGAACAATAGCATGTAAATCGTGTAAATCTATTCCCAGTTGATATATATTTGTAAGGGATTTGAAAATCCTTTTAAATAGTCACTGATCCTTTAAAATACCCAGCTTTAGATCTGGTGTAAAGATGTATACACACACAAAACATACAGTTCACGGTCTCTTTTGCCAGATCAGTAACCGAGTGATTTTTCAAGCCTGGTGGGCAATACTTGTGTCCATGCGCAACGCTGATAGACCACAGCTGCATGCAATTTTGAACTCCACTCACTGAAGTGTAATAAAACAATATAAGCATTGCTTGGGGGAAAGATTGAATGTAGTTACCCCAACAGAATGCTCAGGCATATGAAAGCAGTACTGGATGACAAGAAAATTTTGAGTTTTGATTTTGATTGAATTGTGGAATTGAACACACCGACATTATTTGTGGAAGTTTTATTCCTGTGGGGTGTTTCTCATGGAAGTATTCCAAAAAAATTGTGATCCCACCCCTGCACCCCACCCTAGTCCCCCGGTCTGTCTGGCAAATGCCACCTGTGCTAAAATGAATTTCAGTGCTATTGCTGAACGTGTGCAAAATAATTTTTAAAATTGAATGTGTTAAATGGGGAAAAACCACACAATATTGTGGAGATGTGAATTGAGATTGTTACAAAAAATCTAATGATAGAAAAACAGATTGCTATTCGAAGATCTTCCAGTAGTTGTTTTTTTTTGCTTGTCCTCTAGGAATACTGTTGTTTGTCAGTTTCTTCCCGTGATAAAGGCTACATGATTAGCAGGTAGCCACTCGCACGTTTTATGCAGCTTGTTTTAAGGAGGCATTCTGGCTAAGTGTCTTTGTAGTGCTCTATAAACGGGTCAAGTTGCACCTAATGGTGACTCAAAGAAGTTTATGGGCTCGCCCATAATAATACAATAATGAAGGGTGACAGGAAAAGACAAGGATCCAGGAGTGATTCCAGGCAAGTGGCGGTCCGGGAGAATCGGAAACACGCCACCGATGAAAACTGCAGTGAAAAGCAAATTAAACCTCATATCTGCCATCTCTCTTGCTTTTCTCTGCTTTCCTGTTTGGACTTGAAGGTGATTGGAGCCAAGGCAGTGACAGTTGACGGAAGTGCTGCAAGGAGAGAGTATTTATTTACAGTGAATCGTGGTGATGCTTGTTCAGGATGCGGTTTCACGCAGGATGTGCAGTCCCCACCCCCCAGTTTGATCATTTCACAAAAAAAAGGCAACCTGATTGTTTCAGGCCAAAGCCTGCGTGGAGAAAGTATTGTGTAACATGTCTGCACTTGGAATACTCTGTTAATGCGCCATCATAGGAAGTTCCTGTATAGGGACCGAAGGCAGGGATCAAGGCTAGCTTAGATCCAGATGTGTTTATTGCCAACAATAGTCATTATGATTCAAATAGGGAAGTGGGCTAGGTGTTCTTGCCACAAGCTATTGTAAATGAGGGCGTCTGCATCCAGTGCCAGAAACAGTCTCTGACCTTTTTGGATTACTTATATTTCTTTTCTTACCTTTTAGACACCACTTTTAAAAACGTGGAAGAAAAAGGAAAAAGATTTAAGATCTTGTAAATCCCATCTCATTTTGTGGTTCTTCTAAATTATTGTTTTGATTGTCTGTTCTAAATCCTTTTGTCTTTTTGTGATGATACATGGCGTTATCATGGGTTCTCTATACTAGCAGTTCGTTTTAACCCTTCTGCAGAGATATAGTCTGAACATCTTTGTGAAAGTTGTTTATATTTTCTGTACAAGACCCTCAAATGCTTCCCTTTCTTGTTGATATAACTTGATTCATAATGTTTAAGGACAAACACAAAAAAATTAATACAGTTCTGCAACAGTTGTATTGGTGCTAAGCCGCGGACCAGTTCCTTAAATTGAGAAATTAGTCTTTTAATCACCTTAGAAAACAAAATCACAAGTTTGAGAATTTCCCCAGAATGCTGGACTTCATTTGGGGTAGAATTAGTCTAATAATTCTTCTGCTGGTCGAGGACTTTGTGATTGATTTAGTGTTATCACAAGAGGGTGTCTTTCAATGTGTGGATTTGTTTTTTCTCAGTAGCCTTTTCTCAGTCGTTTTGTGTGTCTTAAAAATAATATAGCTAATATTTCAGGATGCACTTAATGCAGTGCAGCTGAGAACTATAAAAATGAAATGAATTTGCTTTATTTCTCTTGTTTTTAAAATCATAGCCCCACTGTTTTTGTGTGTTTTTCAAATGCAAAGATTGATGTAGGTACAGAAAATGTGGGTTTGGATCTTTTTGCAAACTAAATGTATGATTTCCTGTTTGTGGGTTTTTCTTCTTTCTTTTTCTTTGCTTGAAAAATGTAATGTATCTTTTTTTTTTCTTACTAGATTACTTTTGCCACTGTAAATTGGTATTTTGTCAAGATATTTAATTGGCCTTCATGTGTTTAAAGTATTATCAAAAAAAGATTTGGCTAATTCAGTGAAACAATTGATCTCCCAGTGTCAGTGTTTGAGAACGTTCATGTTCTCATACAGACTGTAGAACCAAAACTTTTTATCAAGCATTGCAGGTGGTGTACATAGTTTTCGAAAACAAAATCCATTTTTTTCGGTCGGCTCTTTTTTTCCTTTTCTCCAGAAAATATTTGACAATAGTAATAACAGAATCAACAAAATGTCATTTTGACTACTGGCTTCATGTCGGCACTAGTCCAGAGGAGCTAGAGAGAGATGCTTTATTGATTCTGTAATTGCACTCAGTAGACTGGACAAACTGAACTACGCTGGAGGGCAAGGACAGCTTCTGTATAAAACACATCTGTTGGATGTATGCAGAGCTGGAAATCATTTGACGTTTCTGAACTCAAGAGTTCTTGCTGTATTAAGGTGGCACTACAGCATATTGTTTCTGTAACTCCCTGTCTAGCTTAAATGTGCCAGTGCTTTCACCTGCACCAGATGGCATTGTTTTTTTGTCCTTTTTCTTTAAGGAAGCGTGTTTCTTGCAGCACACCTTTCAAAGTACTGCATAAAAAGAGAAATTCACAGTAGTCTGAATATTATTGGATAGTACACTATATAAATGGGTTCATGGGTTTTCATAACTAATATTACAGATCAGAGAAAGGAATGGCAAAAACATTGTAATTAACTTTACAACACTTTGATGCCAAGTTCACAGAAGCAAAGGAAAATACATCTCTTCAGTTCCTTGACTTTGAAGTTGCTTTAATCTGAGAGGAAAATATGACTGAGTTTGTTTGACTTTTTAGTCTGCAGTAATGACTTGACTCTGATTTGAAACATTGTAATGATACAATTTCTCTGTTTTTGATTTATTTTTTATAGGCATACTGTTGTCATTTGCTGTTGATATGCTAATACCGCATGGATATACAGTAGCTGTTTTAAAAGGGTGTTGATTGTCTAAAGGGGGATTACCCCTTCTGTCAGAGATCACTCCCTAGTGGAGAAATAAAATGTGATGCTGTGTGGTATAAATTATAACCTGGTGAAACATCCATTCTATTTCAGGCTTTCCTCACTTTAACAACCCACTAAGACAGCATTTTGTGTATTGTTATATAAAGGATTGTGAAGCAGGTGAGCAAAACAATGTTTAGATTGTCTTAACATGCAGGGCTTTGAGCCCACTTTTTTATTTAGCTTTCATGATAATATCATTTTAAATCGTAAAGCATCAAGTCTGTTGTATTTCTGTTCTGTCTTCAGACTTTTAAATCTGCAGCACTGGCATCAATTTAAATTGAGCATCACTTAAAGTTCTTCTGTTAACAAAACCATCTCTTAAATTTACAGTTTTGAAAAACACAGTGCAGTAGAACAGCTCAGACTTCTGCTTTTCAGGAAATATGGTTCTCTTTATTTTGTCTGAAGGTTGGGTTTTAGTAAGAGGTTAGATACCTTGATCTGTTATTAGGGGTAGATAGCTGATGTCAGATCATTTTGAAGCTTCTAAATAGTATCATTTTTAACTGAAGTGTAGAACAAAGTGGGATGTCAGAATTTGAAGCCATTTGGGTTGTGAATTGTGTAATATTTAATGGTTTTGATTAGGTTTAATAATAGGATTAATCTTTTACCTATTTACAGGTACGAGGTTGCCTAGTTATCTTTGTAATTTTGACCATATTACTTTTTGTCACAAATGTAAGAAATGTGTTTAGAGGCATTAAGGTGTTTATTGAGAAAACACAAGATTTCCAGTGGGAAGAAGTCCTTCCTTGAAATTCTACCACAAGTAGTTTTAAACAGGGATAATAGATGATTCTTCTTTCTTGCAGGTCTGTCTTACATGCGTATTACATTTTCAAAAAGTATTCTGGTAAATCTTTTACCTGTCAGTGAACTGCTACTCGCTATTGACTGTTCATCTACACTTCAGTAAACATTAATGATATGGACAGGTTTTAAACTTTTAATAGCCATTGATGTTTGAGTTGCTGTGACATTAAAGGTGCAATAAAATGGAAATTTATCTTCTCCTGAAGCTAAAACATTTCATCATATATTTAACAAAAACTAAAGTTCCTTTTGTTGTTTCTGATGCTTTCTTTGTTATTATCATTCTTGAGTTTAATTGCTGCATTTCTAAAAAAAAGATTCTTGGCATGTTGTCCTCTAATTGCAGGGTAGTGGGTTTAATAAATGTATGTGTGTAAGGTGCAGATGTATGATAAAGCTCCTTTGTGTTCTTTTGGCCATAAAAATAATTGTTTTATGTTAAGATGTCCACTCAAGAATGTTGGGACCTCTTTTCAATATTCCTGAAGTACTGAGGCAAAGGCTTTGTTCTGGGCCAGATGGGCAGATGGCTTGGATCTTCTTCCCCTAAACAAGTTTTTTTTTAGGATGACAAAAGAGTAAATACTGTTTAACTTGTAGCACAGTAAACCTCCCTTGTGAGTTTATTCTTTATCTGAATTAAGTTTCACAGCTTGTTTTTTTCCCATTGTTGTACAGAACAATTTTCTTATCGGAGACAATGACTGTGAAAAGGGTTTTTATACAGCTTAGCAGGCAGAACAAGTCTCTGTTCCTCTGTTCTGGATCTTCTCTCTCATCTCTTCTTCAGATGGTCTCTCAAACTATTCTATGCCAATAAAGTGACGACAGGGATCCTTGCGGTTACTGTGTAGCAAGTGTGGAGCACTTACATGAAAAGGCGAAAGAGGTAAAAATCATATATTTCTCAGAATCTCCTGTTTTAGTTTCCAGAATGTAACCTTGCCTGCCTTATGTTGTTGTGGTATGGAGGTCTTGGTTGTAACTTGTCAACTTAATGGAATGACTGGATGACTTTGCCAGCGGTGGGAGTGGCAGACATTGCCAAGAGTTCGCACCAGGTGTTAGAAGCCCCAGAGCAGGCAGGATTACAGGGTAGCTCTGACATACCTGACAAAGTTCTGCCACAGGTGAAGATTCATAATGCTGCATTTGCCTATGGTAGACGTTTTCCAGGTGTGTTGAAAAAGACTAAAAAGACCAATTTCAAGCACTTACCACTAAGGGATCTAAGAATGGGTTGATAGAAATACTCTCCCTTAAATAATTGGCAGGAATTAAACCTACATCGTTGTTCTCAGTTTTGTCACGTTGAAGTAGTAGTTTTAGTTTTTGAGCAAATATTTGTGCAGTATATGCAATTGAGAATTGTAATATTGACTGATGTGAGTATAACAAAAAAAAAATCACAAAAGTGTTTCAGCTGCATAGGTGCTCCTTAGCCAAGGATCCAGAAGCATTTGATGTATGTTGTTTACTACAATGTGAGCAGATATGCAGCCTTGCATTTGGCTGGCTGTAGATTTTTGTCTGATTTTCTTTTTCTGAGCTTGAGATGAAAATGAAATTTGAGGGCTAGTCGATATTGATAATGATACGAAAAGCGGGGGGCAAGATGAAAGAGCATACAGAAACTTGTTGTTTATGCTTAGCAGTTTTTACGAAAGCTCCCTTATTGATGTTGAAGGGAAAGACACTCGATTTGAGTCCACTCATATGCTGTAATAGCAAAGAATAATGTTAAAAGGCAAACGTCTTTGCTCACTTTTCTATTTAAAATAACTCAACTATAATTTAAAAAAAGAAGATAATATATGTAAGTGATTGATCAGTGAGTAGCGACCCCATTATCTCAGTGGCTGTTAATTACACTCATCCTAGCTCAGATGTCAAAAGTCTGATAATTGAAGAACGTAAAAGATGTGCTGCACTTTATTTATGCTTTCCCTTTCAGGTCTAGCAGCAGAATATTTTCTAGTACGTTTATTTATTGTTCGGTAATGCAGTGCTGTCAAAGATGATAATTTTGTAACAGTATTATCGTACATTTGTGTGCTTCAGTATTGTTGTTTTTTTTACCACTTTTCTCCAATTGCTGAAAGCAGCTATTAAAAAGTCATACTTTGCCTTATCTGAAGTTCTTAATATATTGTCATTGACTCTACTATCAGCTAACAATCTCAAAATTCCATATACTGTAGACCTTTAGCTGTGAAAGCTCGTTGAGCTTTCGTAACTACCTTCTATAGGAGTTTTGATCAAATTAGACCTCTTGTATTCCAAAGGAGCTGTCCATGAATTCTGACATCTTATAAGATTGTGCTGTCCTTTTTTCTTGTATGTGTCTTGTTTTTTGTTGATTAATTTGCAGTTACTGTAGGGTACTGGTAATTGACATGACATCTGTGTTTGAACAGTTTGTAAGATATTGCTGCTTATGTAATTTCTATGCTTGCTAGGTTTTGACCCTAGTGTTGAAAATGTGTTAAAAAGAAGCAGTTTTTCAGATGTCTTATTGCCGGAAATATAAAGTAATCAGTAAGGCGATCTAGAGGTACAAACCCCAAGGCTTTGTGATAAAGTGTGTGTAAGATAACCACCGTATCTTGGCCAAATGTTACCTGGCCTTTACCAATCATTGTCTCCTAATAATCCCAATTTATGAACTGGCTTCATCACCCTGTTCTGCTCCACACTGATAGCTGATGTGTGGTGAGTGTACTGGTGCATGTTGGCTGCCGTTGCATGATCCAGGTGGTTTGCTACATATTGGAGGTGGTGGAAGAGAGTCCCATTAGCTCTAAAGCGCTATATAAGCATAAGAATTATTATAAAACAATATAGCAGTCTTTTTGAATCACCAGCAACTGAAGGAACAGGTTCAAATGCTCTGATGAACTCGATGATCATTACAGACTGGTGATAAAGAGTTCAGGTGCAGAAGGTTTTGTAGCCCAGGAGGGTCTGTGTTGTGCTTGCGTGATGTCTCCTCAGTCTGTACATCAGACACTATAGGAATGTTCCCCTCAGTGTACGGTACTAATTTTATATTCTCCTAGTATAAGAAGTGTCAGTACCCGAATATTGTAAGAATTTTTTACTAGTCATTGTTCTGTCTTGGTCAAAATGTAAACATTTGAAATAAAACAGGGGATTTGATTGTTAGGTTCTGATGCCTTTTTCAATCACTTGTGCATTTATGAAGCTTTATATCCATACAAAAATTACCGTTGAAAATTGAAACTGTGTAGCAGGTCTCTTAACACTTTCATAGAACTTGGAGTCCCTTTTCAAGATTGGGTAATACAGACTTCATCAAAACAGTATTTTCTGTGGTTTGTGGAGGGCTTTTTCTTTCTCTGCAAAAATTTGCAGGTCTGTTTTGACACAAAATTCAGATGCAACCAGAATAAAAGACGTGTCTATGAAAGGCTGATCTCCATTTTGAGCCATTAAGAACTTAAACCACTTCCTTTATCATGGCCAGTGACTACATGCTGCTTGATTAGATAAGTTATTATTGTGTACTGTGGTGTTAGAACATTGCTTCCTGTGAAATAAAAATGTGCACACAATCACAATAGGAATGAGTGTTTACATATATGAATTTTCAAATTAAATTAAAATTGATCAAAAGTCAAGACTTATTTGCATACGTTTCTTGTTTCTTGATGGTATTAATGCTCCTTGTATTGACGTAGATGTCCATTCCGTGAATAATGAGAGATGCAGCAGTCCTTTTTCCTTGCTTCTGATTGATGGGTTGGCTTTACAACCAGTAATTGTTATAATGCACTGGTGATGGGAGTGATATCTTTGTAGTGTGGTTTAACAACTCTTGAGACTTGCTGTATGATATTGTTGTTTTGCTTTAGTAATTATGGTTATGAAGTATAAGGAAGAAGCAGTTTGGTGTTTAGTTCTGGTTTGACCAGTGGATGACACTAAATAGTTTTCTTCTTTATGCTGCTTATTATCTGCCCTTGGTTCAATTGTGTCATCCTTCAAAAACAAACCCAACACTAACAGTGGACTTAAAATGTGAATTGAAGTGTTTGTAACAGTGCATGGTGTTTTAAGAAAGGTGTTTAACATATCTTGAGAGTGACAAATTCTTTTTTTTTCTCCCTATTTGAAATAGCAGCACAGCTGTCACATACCCAGATCTCTGGGTGTCAGGTAGGAGTTTTGCGTCCTTCACTGTTTTAAATTTAGTTGTAAAAGTCTGTATTAAACTGAACCATCAGGTATCAGAGCTGCTTTAGAAAAGACTGAACTGCTGAAAGTGTTAAGTCTACATCAACTATGCCTCTGGTATTTTAGAACTGAGGTGAAAATAGTGTTAACACAGGAAAGAAATGGCAGTTGAAATTAAAACAGTTTGACTGGTTTGACAAGGGCTTTGAGAGACAAATTCATAAAGACATCATGAGTGTTTTTGTTTGTTTGTTTTTTGTGCCGTGAGTTTTCCTCTTGTAGGGTAAATGTAGGCGTTTCCAAGAAGTCACACGGCTGTGTGCTGTGTAGTTCAGCAACACCTGCAGTGAGTGGCCAGCTGTGGTGAGGCCACTGAGGCAGATGCTGCTGAATGATATAGTGCATCACCTTGTGGACAGTGGAAGGAATGATGAAATCTTGAGGGGAGAAAAACACAAAGCCAGCGGCAAGAGTCGACTCATAGTAGTGCTGAAAACAGTGTGCTTCACACAATATCAAATGTTCCAAAATTGTGGGGGGAATAAGGACCAAACTTAGTAATTCTTCTTGAATAATAATAATCGCACTTTTGAACAAAAAAATAAATGTCCGTAGTGATATGCGGGGTGAATTTTTCTTCCCATCTTAGTCATATTGAAGTTTCCTTCAACAGACAAAAGTAAGGTCTTGAACAGCATTTGCATACATTTCTACATGTTTGTTTTCATGTAGACCTGAAGGTTAATATTTCATCGGTTGTGAAAAAATAGCACATCTGTTAGGGCAAGTGAGCTTACATTTAATTCAGCACATTGTCTTCTTGTTTAATTCTTCTCTCTAGTGCGCTTGTTTAATGGTTTCTACTGCAATTTGACACATTAAAATAAACTTGTCATCCAGTGGTAGGGGAATGTAATTAAAAGCACTGCCAAGTGTTTCAGCTTTTTCACAAAGTGTAAAAATGACATTTTCGCTGGGAGATGGACAAACACCATACTATAGAAAATATAGAAAAGGATCCTACCCTGATTTAAATTTGCTGCAACCGCAGTGCAGAAGTGGTTATGGTTTCTTAAAAACCCACAAGCACTCTTCCACTAGTTTTGCCAGTTTCATAATACATGGCTTGAGGATATGTTTGTGCAATCATAAAAAAAATGTTGGAGTGGAGACTATCGGTAGTTTTACCACGTTACTGTTCTGTGGTGCAAGAACGACTGAGCATCTTTTACTCCTTCCATAGACGGACAAGGGAGGCCGTCAGAGACCAGAAGTGGGAACTGGCTGCTCCCTTTCCTGACAGGAAAGCAAAGATGATGATGGAAAGAGGCTATGTGAATTCTGCCTTCACATCATTTCAGGATTTGGATAAAAACTGTAGATGATAGTGCTCAATTTCCTGAAACACAGATTGCAGAAAAAGAAAATAAAACATTTTTAATAGATTGCTACATTTTTTAGGAATCGAGTACTGTCCTGGACTCTGAGATTTTTACAGATGTGTGCACATGACAGTGTAGGTGTTTATACGCAGTTTACTCTCATGTGATTTTGTTATTGAAGATGTGAGCTAAAATAATTTCTTAGATAGGATTATCTCAAATTCGTTTTACGTTAAATGCTCATCTGCTGGAAACTCCCCCCCCCCCCCCTATTTTGACCATGTTTGCCAAGACGTAAAATGTGTTTGTTTTAAAAAAAAAATATTTCTCTCATGTGAAAGTAGTGCACACCAATGTAAATGATGGTTTGAGTGAACAACAAGTTATAGATGTGGCTTTCCAGTTATGCAGGTTGGGTAGGTAAAGGGGTTCCGATAGACCATGTATTTCACACCCTATTTTACCACTCCTTTAAGAAGTGTTCAGCTACTAAAAACATCAACTACTAAAAAGAATCTGCTTTAACCAAGAAGGGAGCTTCCTTTATATGGTTATATATTTTTTTTGCTTTACCAGTAATTTACCAATCAAGCATTAATGCTGTGGCGAAGGTTTTTTTTTCCTTTACAGTTTCCGTTCAGGTCACTCTGTGAAGGTCTCCATCTGTTTATTGATCTAAACAACATCAGTGTTGTGCTGATCTCATTAAGACAGAGATTATTTTGTTGTAATGCCATTCACACGATATATTATTGTTTTCATTGGTCTAAGTAATTTTGCCATGCAGCTTTCTAAGCCACAGAGTACTATATGTATCTAGGATAATAATATAATATTATGCATTCTATCCTGACAGCTGACATATATACAGAACGTTTAAAAATGTAATGGGAAAACAGTAAAGCTTATGTTTCAAACATTTAAGCACAATCAGAGTTATATAATGGTATCAGTAGGAACATGCTGTAGATCAGAGTTACAGTATTGAATGTTTTTTGGTATTATTCTTTTCTGATTCAATCAGTGAGAGTTTAGAGGATGATGTTTTGAGTACAGTTGAAATCTGGTTTACTAGCACCCTTAGGTGAAGCTGAAAGTTTAGCACCCCATTAATTAGACATTAGGTTTTTTTTTGCAGGCAATATTTAAGAAAAATGGTAGCAACCTTTTGGGAAGCTTAACATATTAGTTTACTGATGGACGGGCATTGATTTGTGGTGAAATTGTTGGCTGTGTTTGGAGTCGTCCTTTCATTGGATCTTCTTTTATTTTTCTCAAGGACACACTAAACCTAGTATTTATATGAAATAATGATCCAATTTATCAGGAAGCATATTTTCAGGGAAGATTTAATTTGTAGCTATTTAAAGCCCACTTTTAGTAATGAATTATTTTGTCATTTTGCCTCTGATGAGATTCATCTTTAATAACTGTAACAATTATTTTATTAAAAGATGAGCCTGTGCATTATGGCTATCTTGCCAAGGTCTGGAAGTAGAAAGGTTTCTCATTAAGAAAATTATATTGCCCCATAATGCTTTCATTCGGATATTCAACTGAAATTACATTAAGTGTCAACAATGCATGTGTGAAAAGTAAGCAGTTATATTTACTGGAGTTACCATTTTCTATTAGTTGACATTTGGGGCTTTAATAAAAAAGATACTAATGTTATATATTAGATTTAATCATTTTAATAAAAGCGCTGAGTTTGAAAGTATTGAATTTTAATAAAACAAGAAATTACTAGGCTGTCTACTCTGAGCACTGAAACTGAACACTGGAAGTCCCACTATTCTTTAAATTGCTTGTGATTTGAGACCTAAATACTACTGTAAGATTTCATAAATAAGAACAGTTTAGGCACATGGTATTCTTTTCTTTTATTAGCAATGCTTATTTTGCATACATCATTATGTCATAAGTATGTCATTAAATTTAGATTCTTTCAATGTGTTGAAAGTGACCAAGGTCTAAAAGCTAATGAAAAATTCTGTTTTGACACATTTGCATTTTATGAAATACAATTGTGAAGTAATTTATATCTAAATAGTTTTCTACCATTTTATTGACATAAAGAAAAGCAATTGGTCCGAATAGCTATTTTTTATTTGAATTTTTCCTTATACTCTTGCAGATAATATATAGAATAAAAATAGCTTTATAGAGTATTTTGGTTAAAAGATTAATTGTTAAGTGGCAAATTTTATTATTTTTAGAATTATGTACCAGTGTGGTGTGTTTGATACATTTATAGTTTAATCAGTAAGTAGGTGTATTACACTTCCTTTGTGAAGTGCAACTCTAAATGGCTACTAATGACATAATTATGATTGTTTGTCACTAAAGTAATGTGTGATTTCCTATTTCCATGTGAAGATGTAAGCTAGATGAAGGAGGAGTTTTGGCAGGAAGACAAAGCACAGTGATTTATTAAGGACCAGATGTGGCTGTAAAAGTTTTTTTCTTCCCTTGAACAGTTTGAATTAGAAGCAAAATCTAGGCAACGATTCTTGGTGTGAGTGACACAGCGACTAATGTTAGCATGATAAATGAACTTCCCATTTTATTGTCTGAAAATTCATCTAGAGAAGACTGTGCTGTTTGGTGGTTTGCAGTAAGGGAATCTTTACAGAATGCATGTGGTTGAATCTAAAAAGAAGGGTATGGATTGTAACTTGTGTGTTCCAAAACTGTAATATATAGATACTTTATAGATCAAATGTCTTTGCTCATTAGACCAGGCACTTCACTCTTAATCTTACTGAGAAGTTTTATTAAAGCAGTTGTCACTTTCTGACTTTAATGTTGGCCTTTCAAATGGTATATATAGACTTGAGTGTATTTGAATTAACCGCACGTCATTCACACATTATGGTATGTTTTAAGAGCATGCGTTCGCTATGAATAATGGGAATGTGAATATGAATTAGCTCTGACTGTGTTGGTTTATTAGCTTTCTCTAATTAATATTCACAATCCCATAATTCAGAGCAACTTTGCTCTTAAAAATGCACCATGGGAGGGTTTTCCTTGTAAGATGTATATATATCCACCTATTTCCCTGGTCAAATGCTGTCATGTTAATGAGCCCTAATACGGGTAAAACAGCTGTCTATGGCTGCTAACATAGACTTCATATACACAAAGCAAAAATAGAAATCTGTTAAACAGTTCTTCCTTCTAACATTGTGAAACAGCAGGAGTTAGTTGCTAGTTAATATTCATATTTATAGCCATGCATAAGTGGCTATAAAATAATTTTCCATGGGTGGACCTTTAAGAATCATTCTTTGGCATACATCCTTCAAAATAAGCAGTTGATTGTGTAGCAATAAGGTATGATGTGTTTGCACCAGGTGAGGAATCAGCAGGTGGTATCCAAATCTCAGTTTATTTAACTGTATCCTGAGTTCTCACGAAAGAGTACTGTAGACGAAGTAAGGTCATTTTTCCATTCACCACAGTCTGTAGCAGCAGTTAGTCTCAACTTGTGAGAATGAAGCAGTAAATGATGCAAATGTTGATGCTTCAAAATGAGTAATACATTGAAATATCTTTTGAAAGTATGCTGTATTGTCATGTAATTGTTCATGCTATATATTTACAGCACTGGGTTGAAGAGTAGTCATTTACCTCATTTTTGTTTGAAGTAATTTGTCCAAATGGAAAAAATATATATTTGTATCATTCATAAATGTTATTCGTTTTTATTTTAAATTGCACAACAGTTGAACCTTTTTTCAAGGGAACTAGGCATTAATGCCAACTGAAAACTGCATAACTAATATTATAGAAAAAATACATAATATAATGTGGATATATTAATATTTTAACTGTCTACCAGTAATTTGTTTTTGGGTTCCTGAATTCAAACTAAAATTAACCTTTATGTTGTTTCAAATGTGGTGGAGCTCAGTAGTGTCATAAATAAAAATAAAATTTGATTTTAAGTAATTTATTCAGGTCAAATCCAAATTGCCAAATCCAGGGTACCTTTTTATTTTAGAAAACAAAAGGATACAAAAGCTGATACTGGATGATTTTGAATTTCGTTAAGAGTGTTTTTAGTTTACCGAAGACAGAAGTGAAATTTATCTGTTAGGTAATCATTTATTTTTAGTTTATGGTATAAATTGTCACTTCCTTGAAAAAGAGTGACTAATACTAAGACTGTTACTCCTACGAGAAAAATAATACAATAAGAAATGCCTATTGATAGAAAATTTGACAATTATATTGGTCAGAATGGGACAAATCCTTTGTTTTCATGTTAAGATTACCTCCTTTCAAAGGAATTAGGTGTTATATTTTAAAATATCATACATTGCAGTATTTTCTAGATGTGTATAGGGATATTCCCTATAGCTTACAAGAGAGCTAGAGTCTGTTGCAAAAAAGCAGAGAAGTAATTTTTTTTGGTTCCCACACTTTTCTGTGTTGTTGAATATTTACATTTCTGAGCAAAGATGAAACTGATGTATGGCAGCCCATTGCAGGGTTCTCTGTCTCTTCCTAAAATGGTATCTGTGCTGAAAAATGAAAAGCAATTAATTTTGTGAGATTCATCTGATCCCTTCATTGGTACTGAAGATCTTCTACAAAAGACGACTTTGCTGAAAGACCTCAGAAACGGAAAAGTGCTCAGGTTCTGTACTGTAGTTTGCTTGTGTGGCATAATGTGTGTTTATCAGCCTCACTGCCCTTTTGTACTTCTTCTAGCCTAATGTCTTAATTTGTTATTCCTGGTCTGGCTTTGTACATGGGTACCACAATCAGATAAATGGAGTTCTTGCTTTCTTAGTATTACCTTAGTGTTTAACACCGATTCTTTTTTCAAGGACAAATGGCATATAAGAAGCACGATCCAATGTGAGGTCCCCCAGCTCTCCAAGAGCAGCAGATCCCTTTTCAACACCAGCTGTTCTCGCAGATATAGATTGCTGCAGTGAAATTTTCTTAATATAATTCTGGAGGCTCAGGAGAATTCTGCGAAACAACTGTGCCAGCAAGGAAAATGTTGAATTTTTCATCAGCTGCCCAACACTGTGAGTTAGTGGGCAATCCACTCATTCATGACCAGATGTTCAGTGTAGTTATACTCCACAGTTAATGTGAACTTGCTGGCCTCTCTGCCATTGGCTGCAAGGACGCTGGCAACAACCTGGCTTTAGAGAATTGCTCCCAGCAAATGTGAAGACCTAGAATGTCTGTCTGCAGGCTTTTTTAGTGACATCCCACCCAAGAAAACAGAGGAGGGGAATAAAATGACAGCCCATCAGTCTTGGATTTGACAGTGATGAAATACTTTCCACTGTTTGTTTAGGGAATAATAGCACTACAATTCCTAAAGATTATTTTAAGAACGTCATCAGTAATTTTTAAAATGACATTTAATATGGAATCACACATCTTAAATCTAATTGCATGTCAAGAGACCCTTGTATATCTAGTTCTCAGGGACCTTTTAATAGTCTCCCTTAAGTCTGTGACGTGTAGGCTGTTCTATATTTTGTATTGTCCAATGAAACATTTATGTATTGCTGTAGAATGCGGAAGCAAACCTTTGGCTACTGTTTGTTGGTTAAAGTTAAAACGCTGTGGTTGGTCCTTGGTTGGCCAGGTGGCTTCTTTATTTCACACAAAACTGTCACATTCAGTCAGCATTCACAAGCCACTTGATGTGGCTTCCTGGATTGACACAAAACTGTTGCAGAAAACAAAACGTCTACACTTTGGAAGATCTAAGCACAAAATCATAAATTCAGTAGGCAATTTAAAGACTAGAAAACACGATCTGACATAGGTGCACTGTGTAGTGCAAAAGGCCATCCTTCGCCGCAGTCTGAAAAAGATGACACCTAAAGTGTTAACATTGGGACTAGTTTTTTACAGTATTCTTAGTCCTGACCAAAAATACTTCAGCCTTTGAGTGTGCTTTCAAATGAGATAAATACTGAGAACTAGGTGAGAAAGAAGTTCTGATGTGGTATCCTGAGAGGTTAATCAGGATAAGGCTCTTGATTGCAGGGTAGGTCCTACTGCTTGGAAATCACTCATTTGGATCTGTGCTGAGCCTCTCGCTGTCTGTAGCTAGGAGTTTTTTTTGGGAGTGCTAAGTTGTCTGAAAAATAACAAAATTGTGAGTTGTACAATGATTAAAGGATTGGAATTCCCTAATGTATTTCTTGCCCAGCTGGAGTATATCCTAGTGTTGCTGGGCATCCACAGTGACACAGTGACTGTGAAGTATTCACTAGGTGGGTGTGTCTTCCAGCAGGCACCAAAGCCCATACAGTACATTTCCCTTCTAGACTGCAGTGCTAAAAGAGGCTGTCATCCGATCAAACACATCTGTCATTCCCCACAGGTCATGTTTTATCATTATCTATTAAGTATTTTAGATTGACTTACATTCAGTTTGGCATTAGGAGAAGAAAAAAAAGTAAATGGCATTTCTATATTCAGAGAGGAAAACAAGTTCAGTGAAGCTAATTGTTCTGGTTTCCTCTCTGGTGTTCCACACTTGGCGTAAAATAAGTCTGTTTTAATTGCTTTAGAATCATTGATATTTTTAACCCTGCTGTGTGAGTTTAAAGATCATTCCCATATGCAGCGTTTTTGTTTTGGCAAGATTACGGAAAGTAATCACCCACAAGTGCTCTTTAATAATTTGTGAGAACCTTGGGGTAAAAGTTAAAACAATGCTATCTGTTGAAGAGGGGACGAAAGGAATCTTTTTGCTTTCATTTGGGACGTCCTGCTGACAAAAGCGGGGAGCAAGTTTACAGTAGCTCTGACATTACAGTTACCTTTATTCACTGGACTCCAGCTGCAGCGAGCCCTCAGGAAACCTTCAGCATGCACACAGTTTGTTCTTGGGTGTGAAAGAAAACCGTATTTAAGTTGGCAGTAACTTCCCTTTCAGAGAACTTTTGCTGCCTCGGCAAGAAACCACAGAAGTGGGCTTTTTGCCGTTGAACGTTTCCACTGACAGGATGGGCTTTTTCCACGTTTCCTCAGTTTAAGGAAACAGGTTTTGGCTTTTTTTTAAAGACAGAATGACAACATATGACAGATGGAGCTAAGTATTAATTTGTAGTATTCTTTTTTAATAGTATTTCACATACAGTGGAAGTTTAATTTGGCTTTTCTGATGTCCCAGTCGGGTGTTTTTTTTTAAATTTACATAGAAAATTAAAACTGTAGGCGAAGTTACGAGCTATAAAACACGGACGTTTTTTTTTTTGTACCTAAGAGATCTCTCTTTCCGAGCAGTAATTAAAGTGATTTGATTCTCGGGTTAGCCAAGAACAGTGTTTCAATTCAGCTGATGTGCTTTTTTGAATCAAATTTAATCTGATTGATTCTTGAAACTGCTATTGTGTTTTTAGAAAACAACAAAAACAATCTGGTGGAAAAACAAACAAAATCAAAAACAGACAATTAAAAATCACACAAATATCTATGTAAAATTTCTTGTTGTGAGATTGAACATGACAATGTTACAATTCATTGGCAAAATGTTAAGCCTTACATAACTAGTCTTACTGTTACAGTTTTCTATACATGTTCAGAATGTATTTTGGTGGTGGTAAAAAGTCTTCTTATTTATATGCTATTCCACATGGATAATGTGTAATCTTTTCTGCTTCCCTCATCTGGAGACTGCAAAGGTTACTTCCTGTGGAAGGATAGATCAAAGTCAGTGGACAATCAGCTTTTGTGTGATTGGCAAACATTTTGAAGTGTCTAATTAATAGGCCCTCTTCCAGATTGTGTAGGGTTAAATGTCACAGAATAGGGTTTTAGCAGTGATTAATTTATGGAGAAGCAACCTGAATGCTTTAACAAAAGCCTAATTGCCATCTTTTTAAACCTGAAACAATGTTGTGGCCAGACAAATGGTAAGCCTGCCATGGGGACTACATTTCTTCCCTGAAAGCATTTGAAATACATAAATATCTAAGCAAAACTGATTGTATGTATCTGTTATAGAAGTAACGTGTGGGTATAAACTATAGAAACTGTCTTGGGTACATTAGGACAAACAAGCAAACTTTCTGTGTGTGTGTGTGAATAGTCTTAAAAACATTTTTAATGAATTTGAATAGTGACTTATTCAGAATGCAAAGGTTAAACCTGACTCAGTCCTCGCCATTTTTGTAAATTCAAGGCAGTGAATGTCTGAAGCCAAGTTCAGCGTTTCGAAGAAAACAAGTGGACAAAGTGCCTTCCTAACCTGATCAAACCTGTGTTCCATAATTAAATAGACTTGTGTATTATAAACAAACACAGAACTCTTTCTTACCAAAAAACAACGATACTGAACACTTACAAGCTTCACACTGTAAATATGCAGTTAAACATCTTTGATCTTTACAATACTTAAATGGTAATTTTCAGAAAAAAGCTTGATACATAAAGAGGAATTAAAAAATTATACAGTTACATCCCAGAAAACAAAGCATAAACTTAAGCTAAGATGCTGAATATTATGCTAATTTCATTTAAAATAGATGTGGGAAAATTCTAACTTGTATATTGCTCAAAATTTACAAATACGTGGAAGTACACAAATATATTTTGTGTACAAACACACTAACAAACAGGCACATTTTGGAAGTCAGAGTCAACTTTATTGCCAAACCAAACCTTCAGGTTATCAGGAATTTTTGTGGTGTGTTTGATCTAAAAGCTATAAAAAGACATAGACATAAACATAAAATGAAAGAAAAAGCATAAATAACATACACATATCATGTATTAAATACAATGCTACATTACAATGAAGATGGAAATTCACAAATTTACCAATACATACATTTTGAGTGTCGAGTGTATAACAGTGTTATTAACGGTGTTGAGTGAGAGAAAAACCTGAAATGTCCAAACATTATTAGACTATTAATTGTATTTTTTTGTGTAGGATTTAAATACATTTATTTTTTATTTGGTCTGTGGCTTCAATGGTAAGAACGGCACAGTGCAATGGTTGGTTGTTGCTCTTTTAACCAGTCAACAGGTGTAGACATTGTGGGAGGAATGGCTTTGGGGAATAAAATCACATTTTTCTGCAGAGAAGGGCCATCTGGATTAACTTGAATCAGGCTTCTTTCCGTGACTATAAAATACAGTCCAGGGTGATTGTTGGGTGATGTGAAATAGACTAATAAACTCCAGCTGTAGCATGATCAAATAGATGGTATAATTAAAGCCTTGTTTTTCTCAATCAAAGAATCCACCCGTGGAATGATAACAACCTGTAGTATTTCCATCGGAATTCATTGGTCAGGTCTGGAAGAAGTAAACATCTGCTGTAAATGTTCCAATGACTTTGATGGATGTCAGAGTGGGAGCAATGAAGATTGGACTCATCAGTGGATGCACTGCACGTATGAACTCAAATGATTGAACTTTCTTTCTTAATACTAGGTAACACATTTCATGGTTTCTCTGGATAGCTCTAATATCACTTCACACGCCTCTGCTCTGTGTATTCTGTATATGTTCTGTATATATAATTTTGTAGCATCATTCAGTCAGTAAGTAGTGACAATTCCATTTTTACTTCTTAAAAATGGGAGAAACAAATACTTCAACACATGATGCAGTTTAGAATGAATTGAGTCTGACTTAACAGTTGAAACATCAACTTCATACATTCAAACATTTTCTGTACTGTCAAGATCCAGTTCATAACAACCATTTTAATGTGATGTTAAAAGTGAATATGTCATTCAATGGCTCTTTTTTCTGGTATAACCAGAGCAGTTCATGCAAAATGGCATCTTGTATGCCATAAGACATGTCCCTCATGATGCATTGGCTTATTAACTCGTAAATTATTATAAGTTAAATATGAATTCAGTGCACACATATGATGTTGTGCAAAAACAGCTTACAGAAACTTACAAGTTGACCATCTTTCTGTGATGGAGAGAAAAATATGGAATGTCTGTGTAAATTTAAAATGGTTCTTGCTGTTAATGCACATACAATTCAATTATTGTTAAACTTAATCTGCTTTGTAGGTAGTCAATGATTTTGTCTGACAGATCGTTTGGAAGGTTTTAACTATGTGTCTACACATTGGTGATGTTTATTTGTTTTTATTTTAGTGTGCCAGTTAAAATTGTTCACCTTTTATTATCTGCAACTCATATCACTGGGAACTGAGCCCATAGAGAAAGAAAGACAATTTATGTTCTGGAGGACAACAATTAGTACACCGAATAAAATATACAGGAATTTAATCAAACGCTATTGTGAAATTTGTGGGTTTCTTATATAACGATTAGTTATTTTAAAAATGATTTGGTGTGTAACCTGTTTTACAAATAAGCCTTTTTTCTTTACTTTATAAAGAAAATGAATATTCTGTACAATTTCTCCAGCATAGGTTTTATCGAATGGATCCATTTATAAAGTCAGATTCATCTTCCACGTTTTGATAAAAAAACAGTTTGAATTCTTCTAGCTACTTCAAAAAAATGAATTTGGGCACCTGTAGTGTTTTTGTAATTAAACATTTAAATTGAAGCAGCAAGGACCTGTTGAATTAAACAACAACAACAAAACACAGATTTCTCAGTGTAGGTGGATACTTTCTTTAAAAATGTTTCTTTGGTGATGGCTTTGATTAGGATAATCAATTCCGTTGCATTTTGATGAATGCAAAATTCCAATTAATCGTATAATTTGAATAATATATCAAGCAGTAAAGGCACCGACTCATGAAACATTTATATGGAAACCTCAGCTTTTATAAGCTGGGCAGCAATTAAAGTCTACTTCTAAAACATTTTTGGCCGAAACAAGGTTTTTTTTTATGGTTGCAAAAAGTTATGACAGAAATACCCCTTTTTTTTGCTTGTAGACATAGATGTATGGGTTTGTTTGAAAAATCTTACATTTTTCCAGATTATAATTGTGTACAAGAAAGAGCAGTGATATAATGGATCAAAGTGAAAAAAAAAACTTTTAAAGCTGTCCTCAGTACTTTTGAAGTGCAGAGAAGGTCTCTGCTAACTTAAATATAATCATTAAATGAATGTCAGACATGTGAACGGTTAGTTATGGCATGAGAAACATAGCTGTTTCTGTTTATACATCATTATTTTTTGTGCTAATTTTGCACAGATGATTACTAAAGCACTTTATAGAATAAGCTGTTCTCTTAATTTTGTTGGTAAGGCTATAAGTTACTTCTTTGTTTATGTTGTTCTCAAGTCTGGTGATATTATATGAGCGAATTGGACACAACACTTCATTCCTTGTCTACATTGCTTAAAGCAGCATATGTCCTGGATTGGCTGAAGCATACTGATAGATCCTAAATGTGCACGTAAGCTAAACCTACAAAAGAAAGCATTTCTGAATTATAACTGGATGTATTTTTTATATTTTTGAGGTATAGTATATCCTTTAAAACCTTAAGGCTTTGTTGGGTCAAAATTATAACAAACTTGGATTTAATATTGTAGTCAGTGGGTACCATTGACTCCAAAATATAACCATGAGTAGTTTCTGCACTGTACTTTTCAAACTAGTACAGTATGAGCCTCCTCTAGATTCTTTAAAACCTCAAGAGTTTTTGTTTGTGTTACTTGGTAATCTTTCTTGGCCATTTTAGATTGCAATTTTGATACCTTTGCCACTTGAGATGACTGTTGCTATCTTTTCCAGTGCTTTTAATTCTAAGATCTTTCCATTAAATCTTTAAAGTTTCTCTACATTGTTGTTCTCTTTGTGCTCTGGAAAGTGTTGGTTGCTGGCTGTGACATTTGGTCATAAAATTCTAAATCAGACCAAATGTAGTATTGGAAATGATAACCCACAATGAAATGATCTTTTCTGATTGCTTTACAACTGATGAGACTTGAAGATCTGCCAGGGCTATAACAGTAGGCTTAACTCTTCATGCCTATCGAGAAAAAATACTACACATCCAAATCTGGAAAAAAAACGTTTTTAAAGTTTGTGTTTATCAACTTTGGGATTTAAAAAATATGTTCCAACGCCCACGTTTCCATTTCGGTGTCCTTATATGGAAATTGTCTTCAATGATTAGGCAAGATTTGCAATATTATGTAATGTAATAATATTTTGTAATGCATATTAGTAAATCAGGGCATTGCCTAGTTGCAAAAATCTTAACAGAATTCATAGCAACCGTTTATTAGTTTATTATTAATATGTGGCTGACTCTTTTGTCTAAGGCATGTCCTTTCTGGAAATACTATTGAATTTTGAAAGTTAGCATAGTAACTTATTTTAATTCAATCCTAAATAGTTAATGGCATAACAGTTGCAGTAAAAGATGAATTATTTGATCCTTTTAGTGGCATGTTTTTAGTTTTCAATCTACTGCAACTGTAAGGCAGCACAAAACGACAAATATATTAGTCAACTAGCAAATATCCGTTGATGTTTCACAACCATTTCATATTGTTTGACCTTAAAGCTGTATGATCATTAAACACTCCTTTATCTAAAGAGTTGTGGGAGTGTGGTAGAAGCTACCCAGTCATGTTGTTAGTCCATCCTTGGCTTCTTTCAGAAAAACTGGTGGATGGGGTCCTTGGATCAATTAACTGCTAGCTACTAAATGTGCTAGATGGGCCATAAAGCCTTCTCTGTTGTGTCACTTTTATTTTCTTATCTTCAGTCTATAAAAATGTGTGCTACTGTTTAGCAACAAAGTTTGGTTTGTATGTCCATGTGTTTAGCTTACCTGACCTTCAACACAGAAGACATTAACCAAAGTTAATGTTGTTCAAGGCAGTTTTGTTGGACAACACTGTTTCCTTATTACCACAAGGAGAAAGCACAAATCCGGTCACAAATGGATCGTGACAGCTCAGCCTGCAGACATGTACAACACAAAGTGACAAGCAACAGATGGGTTGCATTTCTAAAGCCAAACAAATCTTCTGCACTGGACTACAGACAGTGTAGGTTTGACTGAGATGCAGTCTGATGATTGAGATTTGATGGATTTGTGGCAGTTTTAGTATTGTCAGTGTCATTGACAGCTACCAGTTTGAGGTGAAAGTCACAAATAGATCTGTATCATGTATCTCTCTACATCTTAATACAGAGTAGAAAAGGATTAATTTCTAAAACACGATTGTCACTCCAGAAGGGTGGAAATTTGTCTTTGGCATCACCATTCAAAACAAATAATGCTAAACATAAAATAAGTACACGCTAAAAACAAACAGCATTCCTTGCCATTGAACAATACATACAGTATACGCACATTTCACTCTGTCCATATTACACTATAATTACATTAATCCAATAATTTAATATAGGAAACAGTAACTTAGCTGCCTTTAATATACTGTTTACAAGAAATCTTTTGTTCCCAGTGGATACATTTTTTTTGGCCGTAGGCATTCTAATCGGCATCCCTGAAGGCAGCAGTTGAAAATGGGAATGAAGACTTTGGGAAGGGTCAGGATGGGCTGTAACCGACAAAACAATTCAATCTTTAGTTCGGTTAAATGTATTTTTCTCTCTGAACATCTTAAAAACTCCAAGGCTTTTAACCGTCATGGACCAGAGTGGTGCACCACTATGTGCAGGTTTTATCACTTAAGTACCAATGTTGCTTGAAGTACAGGCATTGTTAAAGCAGAGATCAAGTAACTTCTCTGCTGCACTGATCACAGACAGGATCTCCGTGTGTTCAGCTAAAAGTAGTGTTTTTTCATTGTTTCTACCTCCTTTCACACCATTGTATAGCTCATTGTCAGCGCGAGAATTCATCTGGGCAGCGGCAGATACATCTCTGCTTCTCTCCGCCAGGAAGATCAAAGCCTAATTAAGACTGGCCTTTTCCATGCAAAACTGCGACACTGTTTGATTGTTATATGCTGCTGTAAACAGGTGGCATAAGCGACACTGTTAATGGTTCCATTTTGTGGTTTAATCTGTTGACCTTTTAAACCCTTTACGCAAATTCTTGTGGTGTTGTGTAACTCCGGGAAAAAAAAACAGCCCCACATCTTTCTAACGAGATTTTTTAAAAATCAAGTAATTGCCCAGTATTTCAAAGCCTTTCTCTTCCTCAGTTTGTTGGTCAAAACAGATTTTGCATGTACTGTACACTCCAATACCAGGGCGTGCCTGGCCTTTACCTGTGGTAACTTTTTATATTCTCTTCCAGCATTGCACAAAGAAGAGTTTGGATAGTGATCAGATCCTGCAATGCTGTTATGGAAATTAAACATTATCTGCGCTTCCAATTTGGCTATGTGTGCCACGCAGTTGAGTGAAGCTACCTCTTTCACCCTACCTCATTCATTTCTGTTGCTGCAACACAAAGTAGCTTTGAAAGCTAAGACTTGCGCTACATGTATCTTTGAAGAAGCTCATACAAATAAAAACAGTAAACATATAGGGTTTAATGGTTGATTTCTTTTGCTACCTGAAATAAAATGTGTCTTCACTCAGCATATCATGTAATATACTGTGCAGGTATGTAAATTGTTATAAAAGCTATATCTAAAATTCATATTTAAATATTCAAATTCGAACACAAACCACTCTCAGTACTTTTTATTGCGATGTTACTGTATACACATAGTATTAACCATTTCACCCCAAAGACTGGTGGTTATATTTGAAGAATTACTACCATGCACTTCCAGTATATGTGGTAGAGCCAGTGAAGCTGTATTTCTCAATTATCTTGACATAAATATCTTGATCCATGGAAGGCTTGTGAAAATACTAATAAACAAAGGTATTTTATTTATTGTATTTCAGGAGATTATTGAATATTTCAGTCACTCAGGGACAAAGAAGAACCATTTTTTGCCATGTGTATGGACAGCATGACCATTCATGGTCAGAAGAAATATCGGTTCCCTGTTACCCTGCCTAGTTTTGTCTGAGCTTATGTATATGCACAATATTTGCTACCTAAAAGCAAGAGATATGCACTTCAAATGGGATAGAAACTAGTTCCTATTTAAAAAAAAAGTGAATTTAAAAATTAAAAAGGTCATTGTTCAGGAAGTTTCTGTGCTCCTGGATTCGTAACTTAATCTGTGGGAATGAGTGCATTTAGGAATCTCTGGAAAGCCCAGACTTTTTTTTTCCAAAGTATAAGAAATTGCTTCCAAAACATCATAATTTAACTTTGGAATCTAACACAATACATAGTATTGTGGTCTTGCTTAGCAGATGTTTATTTTAATTCCCCACTCTTTCAAAAATTCGTGTTACACCCAACAAAAACAACAGTTTTGCTTTCCTTTATCTGAGACCAAATTAAAACTTGAAGTTTGAGTTATGTGAGCCATTCTCACTGTAACTTACTGTATAGTTGTCAGGGTTAAATAGTTTGAAAGATTACTGGTGCAAACCTTGACGTCTGTAGTATTAACTAGAACTGTAATTAACTGGAATAAGCTATTTTTAATTCTATATGCCGAACATTAACACCATAGTAATGAATAATTTACAACAGGAGCTAGGCATGGATTCTTTATGAGAGTTTAAATTTGGACAATGTCACTGTCCAGCAGGCTGATTAATTACCTATCCATCTTCGCAATATGTCACAATGAAATATCTTTTTTCTTTTTTAAGTAAAATGAGACCGCACAAGTATAGTCCGAAAGCTATGGTCCTGCTCTAACATTTTATTTAAACTTTTATGTGGCACTAAATTGTGTGCCTTCTTAAAATTAAGTTTCATAAGTCAACATTGGCTTCATTTAAAAAAAAAGTTTTAAGATTTAAAACTTGGAGGTCTAAGGTTTTTCTTACAAAATAATTCAACATTAAAATTCCATGGACTTTTAGTGCTCTTATACAGTATATGCACTAAATAGTAAAAGCTTTGTCCTGTGGTCTGATTATGTATTTTTTTTAAAAATAGATTTACCAAACATTTTGTAACTCTAAATAAAAACACACTGTATAAACAAACTCCATTACTGTTCAATAAACAGTTTCTGGATCATTAGTAGAATATGTATGTAGTTTAAAGCCCCTGTCATTTGTACACAGGCTATTTACAGAGTGTGCAAGAAAGATGCTTAAATTGAAGAGTGGCCACTGTGTAAGAGATTAGTTGTACTCTCAAGTAAAAATAGGGTTGCGTTATTTTAATCTAATCCTTATGAATCTCTTCAGGCAGAACTTGCAGTTTTATCCCAACTCCAGTTCTTGTAGCTGGGTGCCTACCTTTATCTCTGCGTGGGCTCCCAAATGAACATAAGAGCCTGTTGCTTTCAATTGCCTTGGTCAGGCTGGACAAATGTGTGGTTTGCGGATAAATTGGGGAATCCTCATTCAGGTTTCCATGGTAATCAGGTAAAATGGTTTTCAGCTTTCTGGGAATCAGTCAATATGCAAACCATCAAGCCAGTCAACTCGCAGTACATTACCATACCACTTATGAAGAACCAGTTGTTTGGAGATTCACGTGGCATGTTGATAACTAATGGAGTTTTACTTTTCTTTGTTTATCCTGTTGGAGTTCTATTTACCTACGATCATGTTTTTTTGCTAAAACATTTTTTGTTTTGTCTTTGTGTTGCTCTATCTATGAAAAACAGAACAGTAAGGCCGTCTTAAATCCTACAATTTCACAGTCTCAAAATGTTAACATTTTGCATGTTAAAAAACATGGTTTGACAACTTAATTATGGAATCAAGAATTGGGAATATTTTTTGAATTACAGGTGTATGTGAAAAGTGAGAATTGTGCACATCAGAAAAGGACCTTAGTGTAATAATTTGTAATAAAATAGTTCAGCTTGAATGTGCTACCCGGCAATGGTTTGGCAATGGTTTGGGAGTGGTATTGATTTTTACACTGGGTGTTTCCAGCAGGACATCATGCCTGAAACTGCTTGGACTGTGCTCAACTCCAAATGACAAGAAAAACAAACCACATGCACAAACATCAAATAACATATCATTTTAACCTGCACTTGTCTTTATTTGTACTATTTATTTCCCCAATAAGCTGGTGCAATGTATTTTTCAGATCAGAGATCATGCTGGTAATATTTCATTAAAGATAGTCTGCAGTCACTGGAGTGGAAGCAAGAATTAGAGCTACTAATTCCTCCCATCTTCTGCTCTTAGAGACTGCCATGTTGTATCTCTTCATTCCAAACCAGTCACAGAATATCGGGTAAAACAATGAATCCATCTCTGATGGAGATAAAATAGAATGTGGATGTCTGCCACTTACTTTAAATTACTAATTTAATTTAAGTAACAATGTTATTAAGTAGCAATTGACACATTGTGTCTGCGGCTTTTTGCTGTTAAAATGATCTCTTCTGTAATAAAAGTAGAACTGTCATATAAAATACTTTTGCAAAATATTTGCTGACTTCTAAAGATGTGAAAAACAACCTTGTCCATTTTGTTATTTCTTTTCAGACTTAAAAAAAACTATAATTTTCATTAGCATGCGTCCCGTGTTTGTTAAGAACAAAGAAGACGTGCTAGGAACCACTTTTTGTTTATTTGTTAAAAATATATTTTTTTTCCTGATGTACTGGAAATTAAGCATTTTTGTTTTTGGGGGGTAAACTCTGTTTCATCCAAATTTAGGTGGTCTGATCTAGTCTCATATAATGTGCTGTACCTTATTAATGAAGCAGACTTAACTGAGAGCAGAGTTTAGTATAAGGGACTTTGTTTTGTGAATTCTGCAATGTAAGAGGGAGATAATTCAATTAATTTTCAGTGGTGGAGAGCTGATGCGATTAGACATTACAACATATTTCTAAGAATGTATAAGGTGCTAAATTGACAATGGTGTTATAAATGTATTAAAACAATCCTTGTGGAAGATAATTATTTGTAGGTTGCCTAAGGTCATTAATCCATTGATTCATTATAAAGTCCCTGTATGTTATTCCCAGGGTTGCGGTTATTAGTGACTCTTGAGGTGCGCTGCATACTTTGGTCAGAAGTACTTATGGTTAGGAACAGATCAGGCTGAAGGAAAATTACATTTTTCGTCAAACAGTGTTTTTTTATTGAATTTTCTTTTTTTTAACCATGTGATTTTAATTGCAAGCAGCTAATACTATACATCAGTGAAACAAGAAAATGTGCAAATAAAAATTGCAGTAATCGTAAAAAAAAAATCCACATTTTTTGTGCTCACTGATCACTCTCTCGATCGAGATTGGCCTCTAGGTCTCCATGCCAAATCAGCATGATTTACACACTGTGAATGCTTCTTCGTGTCCAGCTACTCTGTTAGGATTTTTACTGCAAATCTGATGTGTCAGACTCTGGTATGCATATTGCATTGTGAATTGGAAAACGATGTTATTTCTGTAGCGAATTACTCCCTGTATCTATGATGATATGCTTTGTATAATTAGAACTAGCTTCATCAGGTTGGTAAATTTAATAAAAGATATTCAATCTTGTGATTGTGATACTCTCAAATGTCTTTCAGTATACTGAAAGCCACATCATTTGCTTAAATTGCATAAAAAAGGCTATGTGAAAGATCTCTTTCATTTTTTCCTTGCCTCCTTAACTCGTTAGTACAAATCATTTGCATGGCAATTGATTCGACAGAAGTGTGGCCATCTTCACTTCCTTGTTCCTCTCTGAGTGACTGAAGAGCACTATTCTGTTTTGTTTGTGCAGATATTGTGTAATGTATCAGCTGGTATTTGCAAAAGCCTACCTGTTAGTAGCCTATTTGTTTATTTGGTGTGCTAGAATAACACGGAAGGTCTCTATATCAAGTGGTATAAAAAACGGTAAAGTACCTTTCATCATCAAAGGAAGTAGCTAAACTCAAATCTGCTGTTTCAGTTTGTGTTTGGCTTTGGATTGACTGTGTTATGTATATATTCGTACGGTTGATTTCTTTGTGACTATATATGAATTTCCTTTTGTGTCCCTTTGATAGACATCCATTACAATCAATGTGGTTAAAGATCAGGGCATTTATTTGTACCTTCTGCCTGTCTGGTCTTATGTCACTATGACTTTTGCTTTACCACAGAATTATTCACAGTGGTTTTTCTGATGAATCCATATATAAACAAATACATGTCAAGAGTTGGTTGCATTTCTAACCTGTTAAAAGGAAAAGTGACATTCTTAGGAACCATCATTGCATTATAAGACTCAAGAAGTCTTGCGTTTTGCAATAAAATTCTCACTCCCAGAAAAATAGGCTTTTGAATATGATCAGAAAATGGTCTGTTTTATAAAAAAGACAAAAAGAAACTTCAGTTTCTCTAGTCAGTGGTGATAAACCAGTTATGCCATGAAAGTGACAATTGGTACCCAAGACCAGGACACAGAAGAATTGTCAACCTCATAATAAATGAAAGGGGTGGCAGAGCTGGGTAGTCCTGGAGGAGATGAAAGAGGTCTGATACAGGCTATATAAGCATCTCATTGCAGTTGTGCAGATGACATATAAACTGAACTGAACTAATCTCATCACCAGAATAGATTGGTATATTGTGTGGCTAACGGCTGCTGAGATACAGGATGTTGAGGGGTCTTTTTCTTTATCATAAAAGACAATGTACTGTAAACTCTAGAATCACTTCATTAAGAACGTTAGTGGAAATTATTTTTACATGCTAATGAAATCCAGTTGTTGTGTAGCTGTTTGTGCTTCGATTCCTGAAGGGTTTTAACATTTAAGGAATAGTATTACAAGGACTTTCAAGCACTGTTAGTCATTTAAAACATTATATAAAGTTATAAAATGGTCTGTTTGTGTTTAACCTGATTTTATTTTAAACTTGCCCAATTACAGTTATCTTCCACAGAACAGAAGAGGAGTGTGTTTCTGCTGGTTCAGAAATCAGTTATTGCGCTCTGAAATCTAGTGAAGGCAAGAAGGAATGTCCTCTCTAATAAGTCTACCCCCCTAAAAAAGAGAGGTAAACAAAGATTATTTTATATTCAAGTGTTTTAAGTGTTCAAGTTAATAGTTTGACTGGGGTAACATTGTTTGGACTGAATGCTTTACTACAGATGAGTTTAGAAGTTGTGCTGCATGTGACTCTTGCCCTGCGATCTCTTGCCATCATTTGGTGTTGTATCATCTTCTTAGAGAAACAGAAAACAAAAAAAAAACCTTTAATGACTGCACTGGAAGCAAATTCTGTTCTATTATCTAGCTTGTGATGATTAAGGTCTATAGGGAGATAATTACGCCTTAGTCTTGAGTTAATGAAACGAAAACTTTTTTTCTTTTTCTAAAGGAAGTGTGGATCTTTTGTTTTGTTATCTTCAGACATCTTCCCCCTTGACAGACATATTGAAAATGCATTTTGTTTTAGGTCACAGCTTGTGTCTTAGTTCTGTAGTCTTGTGCCATTATGACACATCCCTTACCACAATGAAAATCTTTGTGGTTTTTCAAACAAGAGCCAATGTGAATAAAACAGAGAGCCAATGACGCAGGTGGCGAGAACTGCTAACCCTACTCACTAAAATATTTTCAAGTATTTTCAACAGTGGCCATATTTTTAATTTAAGTAACATTCATTTGTCTTATTTCACTTTAAATGTTGGTAATGTTTGTTTGTATGAGAGTTCTAGTGCATGTTTAGTTTATAGTAGATTGACCAATTTTCATTTTGTCTTTACAGAGATGTTTTTTTTTCCAATTAAATTTAATAGGAACTTATTTTCAAACTGATGTGGACAAATTTGTCTCTCTCATCCTTGAAGCTGTTTATACTTTTTTCAGTGTATCCCTCTGCAGCTGATTTAAAGTGTAGTAGTGAAATCACTCATGCTTAAAACAAAAACAGATTGTCTTATCAGATTGTAAGCTCATTTTTTCCATTCTTGTTTCAGAGGCTTTAGACTATTCTGTATGAGGTGTTGAGTCGCACTTTGTGGTATTTGGGTTTGAAACGGAGATGATGGAGGGTAGAGGTGTTGCTTGCCCCCATATCTGTGTGGGTGACACGTGCTGCAGACGCTCGTCATGGGACCTCAGCGAATGAACGTGGTCTTTCTCCATTCCCTCTGAGGGGGAAGATTTTATTTGAACTTACTCTTTTTAAATTCCTTTTGTGTTTGCGCAAATCTGGCTTTATCAGGCTCCCTGCAAAAGCCACATGCTTGAGGCACATCCATCCAGAAGGTGCTTTGTCAAACAGGCTGCATCATTTTCCACTGTTGAGTGTGACAGCACCACAAACTCATTGGCCGTTGAGCCAATAACCAGTCACTGGCATGTGAGAGAACGAGGATTCCCTTTCTAGCTATCCCTGCAGTGATGCTTGGCCAGTTGTGTAGGTTTCCCTGGTCTGAGCTCCCAACAACACTTAGTTACATAGTCTGGTGTTAAAATTGCCACTTCCTGAATTCAGGACTCATCCTGCTGTTTTAGCAGAGACTTTCCGCTAATGAGACTCCTGAATTATTGTTTCTGAATATCGGCTTGCACAGAACCATACAGGGAAAGTGAGAGTGACCCCACCCCTTTTGTGTCTCAATACATGTGGTGTATTAAATATTAAATGCAATGCAGTTTCAATTAAAACAGTGTTATGTCTCATGATTCATAAATTGAAAACATCTTGGAACTGCAAACACTTTGTTGAAATAAAACACAAATGTGGTCCAGCAGAGTGTGAGCAGATTTTTTTTTATCACCATTAACTGTTTCTAAGGACTTCACAGGGTAACACTGTGCCACAGAAGATATTTAGTTATCCTGCTTTAAGTTCACATCTGGATTTTGGAATCCACTTACTACGGGGCAGTCGTCCTTTCTAAGATGGCTCTCACATTTCATCATCTGCTGTACAGCAATGAAATGTAGAAGCAAAAGTCAGGGTCTCTGGATCCATCTGTTGTTATTATTTTCCACTGATAATTGGCTTGAACAATGGAATGCCTGTGTCCCTAGCCTTTGAAATTGTACACCCTGTTTATTTTCCAGAGGTCTCTCTTTCTCGCTCTCTCGTGCTCTCCCTCTCTGTCTTTTTCTCTCTCTCCCTCTGTCTCTCTCCCTGCTTCTAGCAAGTGGAGCTTGTATGAAAATGACATCTTTGACTCCACGCATCAGTATGTGTCACTCAGCATCTAAAGCTTGGCTGCAGATTTTCTTCAGGGTTCTGCTTCTGTTTTGTGTGGTTCAGCCTAGATTTCAGCGAGAAAGACTGGCACGTTCATGCAGCGTCCCCTGGAAATAAGCCCCGTTGTGTATTTTTTTTAGCAACAGTCAGTGAGTAGGGAACTGCTAACTGTTTTCAATAAATGTAAGAAGCAGTACTTGAGGTTTTTCATTGTTGCGGATCTGATTATTTGTGATATTTGCAGTTTATCGGTCTTCTAATACTTTCCATTAGCCTTACTTTTCTGTTCATCCAGTAGGAGGTGTAAAGGAGTTTATAAAGCTATTTGTTATGGAAATAACTTGGGGAGAAAGCTATATCATAAGCTATAATTTGCAGGATCTAAGTATTATTGCTAAGATGAGAAAACTGTGTTCTATTTAATATGCGATGCATAGAAAAACTCTGAAAATGGTTTGTTCCCTAACTTTTTTCTTAGTAATACATGTGTAGACTGCAAATCTATAAATGTGCAAATGATTGGGAAATGACAGGTAATAGTGTAATACTATTACATTATTAAATTGATTAGGAAATGACAGGTAATACCAGTACACATAAGCTAAATTGTTTTAATCAACCAAAACATTAAGGAAAACATTTTAAGATAATCCTTTAAAAACTGACAATTAATTCCCTGTCCCTGGAGAAAAACAAGCAAGTGCTGTAAGACATATTCTTTTTGCTAAACATTTCAACATGAATACATATGTGCTTAATTAACAGCAACACAAAGACAAGTACTTCTACGCTAAGTGGCAAGGTAGTTCAAGAAATGAAACATAATACAAAGAGTATTGTTTTTATAAAAAATAAATGTATTTTAATAGATATCTTTAAAAGTAATTACGATGAGCTGCAATGTAGTCTAGTCTTGAATGGATTAATTAAAAATCAGAGCATTCTATTGTGTTAGGATGAAAAAAATATTGATATAATATGAAAACAAAACTTAGTCTTTTTTATTTGGGAATGCCAGTTTATTTTACGAGCTTAGAAGACAGGATTGTGTTCTGTAAAGGCAATCAAGTGTCCAGGTTACCCAGGTGGAAATGTCACCGTTATGCACTTTTAAAGCAATCCCCATCTTGACTCTCTTTGCTCTTTTGCTTAAACACGGAATTGTAAAAATAAGTGTAAGGAAATAGTTTTTCTTTCTCCTTGCCCCTTTTGCCATTAGCTAAGAGTGCTCTCCATAATTAAATGAGAGCAGGACAGGTAGAACTCACAGCAGGCATCTGATTTTTGCCAGTTATTCATTTGCTGAGTGTTTGTGTTTATGCAAAGGGGCCTCTTCCTGCATATTTAATCTAGAGCAAGGCAGTGGCTTTTGTTGTGTTTAGACCACATACCTTCAGTCCTTCCTTGCACTGCAGTCACTGTTGGAGCCGAGAGGGAGTCTGGATTGTCAAAGGAGCTTTTGTGTGTGTGGGGAGAAAAAACAAAACAACAACAACAAAAAATAACTAAGTCTACTCAACCCTGGGGATTTACTTTACAGTCTAGTATCTGACTTTCACAGTTAATGGGTAAGTCAGTGTTATTTTTTAACAGTTTTCCTGTACTTTCCTTTCTAGTTGTATATAAGAACATGTATATACGCTTCTGCTACTTACAGTTTTGCTCAGCTCATCCAGTGGTTTGTGTTTTTTTTTTTAAGTGGAGAGTTCAGCAAGCAGCTCAAGTAGTGCAGGTGTCTAATTCTGGGGGAGAATGAAAATCAGTTACTGTGTTTCAGAGTACGGGTCCTTCATTTTTTTTTAAAAAAAAGAACTGAAGACAGCCTGTTTTTCTTCTAAGTAATCCTGTTTTGTCACTGCCCACAAAGATAATGCTGCTATTGTCTGCTACAAAGAATTCTACCCGTTCACTGTCCCAAACTCCAAAGCCTTTAGGAACCACTCTAGGTTTTTGTTTCCCGACTGAAGGGGTCTTGGAAAGGAGTGAATCAACCATAATAGGAAGGGTTTTTTTTCTCCTGCTTCTTCGTATATGGAAATTGAATCGGCTCATTATTGATATTAATAGCACACTAGAGATGTAGCCCGCGACGCAAAGAGGAGAAGGACTGAAGAGTGGGAAACTTGATATTGCAGAAGAGAATTGACAGTCCTCCCGTTCATGTGTGTGGAGAGGCATCAGCCATAAAAATAGAATTGCATAATAGCACTGTAGGTTATCCCTATTGTACTGCGTAGGGCATGCTTCTCGGTTTATTGCAAGCTGCTGCTATCATGTGGTGTAAACTTTGAGATTCTTCAAGTTTACCCAGGTCTTTCTGATTGCTCCGAAAGAATGAAAAATAACTATATAGAACTATGAAGGAATTATATTTTTATTTAGGAATGCTGTGTGTCAGGATGATGTTTAGGTGTCCTGTTGCACTGTTGAGACTTTCTTTCCAAAGTATTCTTTTTCTTTAGCATTTAAATAGTATTATTTCCTCTCCTCCAAAGTTTCACGTCTCAGTAAAACATGCAGTCAAACCCACAAATCAAACTCCGTTCCAAAGAATCAGAATGTCTGGACAATGTAGTGTTACCTTTCATATGCCTGTTACATTTGTGAAGCACATTGCTTAGTGTATTTGTAATACTAAGTTTGTGTAGATGTGTGTTGGTGACTGTAATGTGAAGGATTTTGGCACGATAATTTACAATTCATTGTTTTATTCTTATACCTCTTAATGAACTCATCCAAACTGAATATATTTAGAATTCAAGTAATAAGGTCAGCACTTCCATGAACCCATTGTAAATAAAGTCTGCATTTGTTTCGAATTGACTGAAGCGTTAATATTTTTTCTGTGTTCAGAATGAAGTCTGTTGTGTGGAAATTCTTACACAGAAAAATAGAAATAATTGTGTTTTGTGTACTGGTTCATGCCTGTTACTAGCAACACTGGAGGAGATCAAAGCTTGTCGGATTATGAGGTGTTTCGGAAATTCAGTTTCACGCAGGTTTGTGTTTGTTGAGGTCTGTCAGCAGAAGGACAAGGAGAACAATTGTCTCCCATTGTCAGGCTTTGCAATTAACATTAATTAGTATGAAAAGGGCATGTTAAAAGTTCATAAACAAACATGGCAGAAGTAGTCTCCAACAGCATATTAAACATGTGTAGGGATGATTACTAGAATAACGTTAATTTGTGGTAAAAATGCATATCCTCTTTTTTGTCTAAACAAACCTGTGACTAAAAGTGACTAAAAGCACTTCCATTAAAAAACACACTAGAGACGAGTTTTCCTCTTGGAGCGAGTGTGCCTGTCCTGTAGTTACATTTTGCTGTGTATTTAAAACAATTTTGGAACCTTAAAAAAGGAAAGTATGACATAGTCATTGATTAGACCTACAGGAGACATGTAAACAGTAATTGGCACGCTAGCGTGCTCTTATCCAAAATTTTTGGTTTTGGATGGAGTGATACTACAGATCTGTACAATTGCCCTTGAATGTTTAAGCACAGACACAAGACAGCAAGTGTGAACAAGTCTGAAAAAACTGATCAACAGTCCAGTCTTTCCACTTTTCCAGTAACTTATGAAGAAAAATTCAGAATTCATCAATATGCTTCAAAGATTCACATATAGAATAGGTGAGTAAATGTAAACATGTCCTAAAAATGTAACATTTTTATTTCATTCCAGTTAATGGGCAGAATAGAATAATGATTGGGATTACTTTATTTTCCTTTATCCCTGACATTCTAAAAATCATGTGATCTAACATTAGTTAATATTATCTTCCTTGAAACAATGCGGTGTTAAGGTCAAGTTGCACAACAGAAGTCAAAATACCATTTTCATTCATTTTTTAGATAGTATTTAGAGCTAGGTTTTCTGCATAAGCTGATTGAAAAGCCAACTTAGAACCTTTTATAAGGATATATTTCTATCAAAATCTGTGAAGTTAAATAACATTCATTTCCAGATAGGGACTTTGTGATACTCTTGTATAATAGAATTTCTATGATTATATTTGGAGAATAGAAAAAGTAGGGTTGAGGGGTAGAACACTAGTTTAAAGTGTTAATTTCCCTTAAATGCAAGTTCCTTAATGGCTGTTTGTGGGTGAAACATACCACATATATGGTATTTAAAGATACCAACATATCTGTGAGATTAATTTGTATGTGCTCGTTTGTGTTTATTTTTCAGAAGGATCAGATCCACGGATGTCATGATAGTCTACACACTTATATGTGCTCAGTCCAGAGTGTGAAGAGAATTGGGAGTATCTGTCACCCTAAATCTTGTGTGCAGTGTATGTAGTTCAGACACGTTTAGGGCAATACACAATACAGTTGTCAGTTTATGGCAATACATTTATGGGTTAACTACAAAGCATAGATATCTGTCAAACTGTTGGATTGTTTGTATTATTTTATCAAGGATCTCATGGTTTATTTTATTTTGCTCCCAATCACAAACTATACTAAATTCTCCAAATAGCATTAGCTTTGCTTCCACTTATTTTTTTTTCATGGAACCTGAAAATATATTCTTGGCTGACTAAAACAGAAGGTTCAATCTCAAGAGCTCTAAATATAAACTGAACTTTTTTTTTCTTCTTTTTCAATGTGCTTTATGTTGTCTGATTACTGTAAATATACAGTGCTTAGGAAAACCATCTAAATTTATCCCTAGCCCACAGCTCTGGTGGTGCTTTGTTTCCATTTCGTATGTTAACAGAGCAATATAAATCTTCTAAGAGAACAACATCATGCTTTTCTGTTTTATCAGCTTTTCATGCAGAACAGTTCAGATGAGTCCTTAAAGTTGTAGAAATGTATACCGCAATTTTGAATGCCAAATATGAAACACATAAAAGCACAGTATAAAAGATCAGTGTTTTTAATATTTTGATGTCCCTTTGTGTTTTCATTCAAATACCTTTGAGATAATGCACCACAGTTTCTTTTGAATAGACCATAAGTGTACAGTCCTGCTTTAACTCAAATGCTCAGTTAATGTTGCACATCAGAACCTAAAATTAAGCCAGCTCTATTATGATGAATTAGTGTTATTTTCTCATGAAGTAGAAGTGTACATAGCCACCAGGTGGTGCAGTCTGTGAAATATGTCTTGTTATTTGCTTTCTTAAGGGCAAAGAGTTTCTAGCCAAATATTGACAAATATTATTTTTGTTGTGTTCTTTCAAAATATTATTTCTGGATTACAAATGGAGGGGTAGAATGTTTTGCAAAAGAACCTTATTTCTGTTTAAAAAAATAAGCACATGTAATTCTCTATATATTCATTTGTATGTTCAAATTTCATTATCCACTTGTCAGGCATTTGACATGGGAAGCTTTATATAGTATATTCACAGTGAGTTACTGTGATGTGTCATATAAATCATGACTTTAATTCAGCTTTAAAGTATTGCACAGCTGTCTAACAAACATTGGAGCAAACTAAAGACAGGTAATACTAGAGCAAGAAAATCATTTCCACAGGGACAGAGATATGAGTTATTTTGAGTGAAATTCTAGGAAAACGGGAACATATTTGGCCAATGCAGGAATAGTTTGATGGTATGGAAAAGAAGGAATTAGGTTTAGGAAGAGGATGGTTTGTCCATCAATGCTAAGAGCTTTTGCAATAATCTTTGTTCCTTATTATTTGTGGTATCTTGTTTAACTAAGGGTCAGTGCACATCAGTATCCGATGTAAAGAATACCTGATTGGGACAAATGGTTGTTTTCCTTGATTTTCTGTAGGTTTTGTTTTTTTTCAGACACCTTGTGAAGATTTGACCCAAGTATTAGACAGGCTATGTGCCTTCTTAAACTGACCCGGACAAGAGGGTCTCAAGCACCAGCTCACTGTAGAGCTCCATTTTGCATAGTCAAGTAAAAAGCACTTGGATGTGTCCAGGCCACCTTCCTCGCTCCTCTGCTGTCATGGTGTCTCTGTCTTCCGTATAAGCGCTTGAGATTTGAAGGTTCTGGTGGTTTAAAGCATCGTAGTTTAAATAACTTGCAACTCCCTTTCATTTTCTCTTAAGTGTTTTTTAAATTGTAAGGGTGGTGCATAACACAGTTTAGCACATTGAAGTTAATGTCATAGTTCAAGGAATCCATTCATATTTAATATTTAAGTTGTACATTACTTAAGGAGTTTATCTGTACAGGTCTTGGAACATTTTTGCCACTTTCAGACTTCATTGATCTTTTTAAAGGCAACATTGAGGACAGAAATAAGAAACTTAACATTTTTTATTTCATATTTTGATCCATGCATTTAATGTCCCTACGTCTTCTTTGTTTGAAGTGCAGGTGACCTTCCTGGCAAATCAGCAAGAGGTAATAACTCTGTAATATCTCTTAACTGAGCTGATGTTTCAGTTTTCAATTACAGAAGGGTAATGGACACCCACACAAATGTGCAATGTTGTAATATAGACTCATTTTTGACTGAAATTATCTTTGTTCTGTGCTTGAAAACAAAGGAGAATGGGGGTTGTAATTACAGTGTGTATGTCTATGAGTATACAATGCAAAGCATAAAGAATAAAACAGAACACAGTGTTTCCTCTATGCTGGAAAGTGCAGATACCTCCTTGTTCCAATTTGAACTTAATTGTAACAACCTAAAGGCCATCTTCATATGTAAAAATGAGTGCTGGGTATTTAGTTACCACTGGCATTTGTGTATACTGTAAAAAGTAAACTGCACTTGTCATTCTGTTCTTTGAAATCATGCGGATGTTTTTATCTATGATTTAAAAACTGATCGTCCAGTCATAGTGGTCAGGCTTGCATATAAACAGGGGTTTCGTAATCTTCACTCATGGTGAACTGATTATTGATGAGTTACAGTTTAACCATCAAAACATCACGGCCAGTAATCACAGCATCGCTAACAAAATGAGAAAGTAGCTTAGTTGGCATGTGAGAACATGGGATTGTGAAAATATTAAGAAGAGGCTCTTAAGGACAAACAACACAGATTGCAAACATCACAGGTTGCACTGTGACAATAAAATAGAAAACATCTGGCACAGGGTGAAAAAATAAGTTTGTTTCAAGAAGCAAAAATAGAGAAATGAAAATGACATTTCTCGAAAGCAGGTTGTACTTATTAAGCAATGGCTTCTTGCTCATGCTGGTACAGATAAATCATACTTGTATCCCTTGGCTGTGTTTATGAACTCTCAGAGTCAGGCACGATTATGTCCAGTTGGACTTCTTTGTTGATTTATTTGTGTTTGCTTTTGACAGTGTGGTGCCTACAAACAGTTACCAAGTGCTTATAAGCTGTAATTGTTAAATTACAGTGTGTTATTTTTTCTGTCTGCAGGGTAGGAAGACTGAGCTCTGAAGGTGGCAGGAACTGAAGATTGCTTTGAACAAGCAAGTGCTTGAAGAAGGTAAATACAAACTTTTACTTAAGACTCACTTCCTATGAGTCAGATGATGTATTAAAATGTCTAATAACTGACTGGTGCTGTAATGTTGTCTGTAGATGCTGTACAAACAAGTTTATTGTTGTTTACTTTTTCATTCTTCCCCTGGGCGAGTAAGTAATTTTTACGTCAAACATTATCAGGCATCATTTTAGTTTCAGCACATATGTTTTTAAACAATGGAAAGAACAAACTTAATTTAACAGTTATTTGTATATATGGATCATGTTTCTTTTCCCACAAATAATGGAATCAAAATGTTAACAAAATACACTTACGTTACTTAAAATGTTCACTTTCATTGAAAGCAGAAACTTACAGAAAACACCAATACTAAATTTGACCATCTTGATTAAATTCTAACATTATTCATGATTACACTGTAATATCTAACCTCCAGGAAAGAAATTGAGAGTTTCACAGTGGTTTGGAAATATTGATGGTTTAGTACAGGTCTCAGATTCTGATTTTAGGAATTGCTGCTTATTCATAATAAGTACTTTATTGCCTGTGGCGCACCAATGGGTGCTAGCTGAGCAGTACTTCTCAGAAAGTGTGACTGCTCAGAGGCCTTGTGTACACATTATGTATAGGAAAAACTTCTGTTTTGCCAATGAAATGTCAGGAAACAGACAGAAGGATAGAAATATTTTGGAAAACACATTGGATCAGTACATTTTAACAATATAGTGGACAACAAAAATGGCATTCTGTTTCATACTGCGGCCCAGAAAATATTTGATGTCACCTTTAAGACAAGACTTCACTTGAAAATAATGACACGTAAAGTGCATGAAAACTGTTTAAAAGTGGGTAAATTATTTTACATTCTGTATTTCCTATTAGCCATGTAAGATGATGCTTTTTTGGCAGCGGGGGGGGGGGATTTAGGGGGTGTTATAATTGCTTTAAAAATGCAATGCATGTTCAAACACTTATTTAAAATGATAGTTTAATTATGGGCCAGCCCTCATACGCAGCTCCATTCTCTGAATACTCATGTGTTCGTAATCACCTTTTGTCAAAAAAAATAATAGTTGGACACCATAGCAACAGTGATGTAACAGTGGAAGCTTGGAATGCATATTATTTTCATTTGAATTCATATTAATGGTGCTGTCTCTGCCACCTCACTGAACACTGAACCATATGTAATTTTTATATCCTAAACTGTGCCAAGTTGGTTTACATCAATAGATTAGGAGTCCGTCTTACTAGACAGGTTTTATGTACACATTTGAAATACTCATTTTCAAAGCTGCTAAATCTCTTGTGTTCTGTCTACTTGATTAGAAGTTAGGGGTGACAGGTCCGCCAAACCATTCTTATTATCCTGCTGTTAAACGCACATAACTAGAGAACAGTGAAAACTCTTCAAGCACTCCTCCTCCTCTCACACAAGCTGATACCCTAGTATCATAAATGAAATTTTCTCTTGATTTTAAAGCAAGTCTGCTTCTGATATCTGACCTGTGTTTGGAAAAAAAATCTTTAGTTCTAGGTTTATTGGTTTCCTAGTCTCTTCCCATTTTAGAAAGGTCTTCAGCTATTATTAAAGTTCAGTTTAACTAAACCTGGTAATTCTCATTCAGGTTTTCAAGAAATGAACAATCTAAAACAATGCACAAATAAGTACGTTCGAACAGGTTGAAAGGGCATGGAGATCACTTTAAATTGGAAACTGTCTATTGTTAGGTTCAGAAAAAGTACAATAAATCATAACCCATTAATTTGTGTAGGCTAAAGCTTTTAAATAAGCTCTTGTATTGCAGGTGATCTGTAGAGGAAGTACGTATCCTGTCTAGTTTCATTTCCATTACATGCTGTAATTTTTTTGTAATTCATGTAATCACTTAACTAAGAGATAACTAACGTAATCTCTTTAACAAAGTGAAAAGTGTTTTCTACTATTGTAAATAATTACATGCACATTTTTCTTTTGTTAATGGCCAACCAATCTTGCAGAAATCATACCAGCCTCCTTTATTTATCTGATAGAAATATATACACTTCTGCCTGGGTGTGAATGAACTACAAATACTGCAGTGTCCACTGGTACTAAGGCCTTAGATCTAAAACCCTCTTGCACATCTCCTATAAACAAGGAGCTTGAAGAACCCCCTCAAAACGTCCGATAGATCACATTGTGTTAGCCCTACTTAAAATATAATTTTCTGATTTGTTTTAAACAATGCTTAGTGATTGTTTCTTTCTTAAATGGTAAGAATGGTAACAGTGATTTGTGGGTCTTATTTTGGACCATGAGACATATGCTTAAAAACTAAAGGAGAGGAAAGTTGACTGAAGTGTGTTTGTAACACAATATCGTAAGATAGATCATATTTAGGCTCACATCTGGTCCTTCCAGATGTAAGATCAGTTTCAAATCCTTCAAATTAAAGTGTAATTAATGTTAATATGCTGAAATCAACCTAATTATTGACACAACTTTTCAATGTGATTTTGATTGCATCTCTAATGCTGAAATCCCTGTGGCAGATTAAAGGATTAACATGCTTCAATATTTAATGCTGTTTTGAAATATGCTTTAGTTTAATGAGAAAACAGGTTTTACACATGTAGAAAGTCAGTGAGACATTTCCTTTTGTGTCCTCTTACTTTTTGCTTTGTGTTGGAATTAAGAATTACATCAATCCACAGTTGTTTATTACAATTAAATTGGGCTGCTGCCAGCCAGCAAAAACATGAATATTATAGTACATTCTTTTCTATTGAAAATATTTGATTTGTACTATGAAGATGAAAAGAAAAAAAACAGTGGATATTTACTGTGGGTATTGTAATTCTCCTAATGGAGCACCTGTTGGTTTTGTGTAGTAGACAGTTTGGGTTTCATATGTAAGTTTATATTTTCAAGGAAGGTTATGAAGAATAACCTTCTTAGGAATAAGAAGAACCTTCTTAGAATAATTTGTCTTTTTATATGTGTTGGCTGATTTGTTCAATTGTTTTTTGGGGACACCCTGAAGCCTTTATTTACTATTGCACTGTAATTTAGCACAAGTGCTATATTTTCCACTTCTGATTTCCTGCTGGATCTGATTTGCCTCCCAGTTTGCAGCTGCCAGTTTTTATTCAGTCTGTCTTTCCTTGGTATCCCCTATCCATCTTAGGAGTGATGACTGCTCAGGTATTTAGTTTCACTTGTATTGCCACAATGGATCATCTGCAGCAGTGCTTTTATGCCAACTGGAAGACAGACTCTCAGTCATGCAAGAGCCCAGTCTGGAACAGTTGTCCATGATGCACCACAAGTCACACATCCAGCAGCTATTTAAAAATACTTTTGCTCTTGATCTCAGTCTTTGGATGGGTCTATCACATAAGATGATAAAAGTCACCTGAGCGTCAGTTGGATGACTTCCTGTTAAGGTCATCAAGTCTTTAGAGCGGGGTCCTTCTGGCTGTACGATTCCACCTGTGCTCCATTTTGAGAATGTTATTAGATGAACCACTCAGGGGCCCTTGCATCTCTGGATCTGTGTGCACGTGTCTCTTTTTTAGACTGCATTCTTTTATAATCTAAACACCTCTCGTATCGCCATTGAATCATCCCTTTTGTATGATTTTGCAGCAGTGCACAGCTGTCTGGCTTGTATGCTGTCGTCCTTTCAATTGATGCTATGTGAAGGGGGATTTGAAACAAACAGAAATGGTTTATCCATTTGCCTTATGGTGAATAGATAAAAAGCAAACAAGATGCCAATGTAATTTTGACTTTTTTGCTTCTTCCGTAATAATACGGATGTTTTTTAGAAAGTGCACTGTTTGTTTTGTGCTATGCTCCTTATTCTGCATAAAACTGGCTACTGAAGAGACCGTGGAAGTAATGCTTATAGCCCTGCAATAATGGATGGGAAAAGTTCTTAAGTTTAACACCAAAGGACCTTTATATGTTAAAAAAAAATGTTCTAGCTTTTTTGTAGTTTAAAAATGAAATGATTCTATTTTCATTTGGGCTGTGTGTTACATGCTTGGTTTCTCTTCTTTTTTTTCTGGGTGATTACCTAAGGTTTCCTACCTACAAGGTTGCTTTCATATTGTGTTGAAAAATATGGGGTTATTATACTAATAAAATACATTTGGAACAACATAAGGGTTCAGGCTAATGTTAGATTACTTATATTTCTTTAAAAATGTGTTTGAATTAGGTTGCACGTGAAATGCTTCATTTTCCCCAGAACAGGAAAAGCAAGCAAAAGAAAAATTAATCTTTTGATTTGTGAAGAAAGCCTAAAATTCATAAGCCAAGGCCAAAGAGAGGTCATATGCAGATGTTTCTCTTTCGAAAAATATATTAGTAGACACTGTGCCCTGTGCATTTATTGCTTACATAAAAAAGCCATTTCTTTATATCAGCATTAAGCTAGAAATTGCCATGTATTAGTATTAGGGTTGGTAAGCTTTTAATTCCATGGAATTTACAGCTCGCTGTGTTTCCATGCATTTATAACACTTTGATTCTTAAGAGTTCCGTTTAATCGGTTTTGCCTAGCACAGAACATAATAAACAACTTGCTGTTGCTAAAGTGCCACATGGGGGAGATTGCTAACAAGAAAGTTAAATGTTTCTGCCACTAGCAGTTTTGTCACTGTGTTTTTCATGAGCTGTAACTACCAGAATGTAGTTTAGGAGCTTCAATACAGTAGTTAAATATAGTGACAGGCATAATAGCCTCAAGGCTCTTCTAGCTGTATAAAATTGGCATCCTCTTTATAACTGCAGTTTAAAAAACATCTTTGCTCTTGATCGTACTCTCAGGATGGGGCCCCTTTCGTAATAATATTAAAGCACATACCTGCTCAGTTGATTGTCAGTGTTCATTGTTTTTTATTAGATATTTTTTAGAAAGTCTTTGCGTTAATATAGGTTTCAGTTTTATTTATTTATTTTTGTTTTCATATATAATTAGATGTTTTTATTTTTTTAGTACTTCCAATAATTTTCGTAAGCTATTCTTCACCTTCTCCTCTCTTACCAACCTCACTAACTCCTTTATCTCATCTATTAATTTTACCTCCTTTTTATCCTCCAGTGTTTGACATGTACTAGCTCTTATAACACTTCTCCCCTATCAACCACCACCACCCATCCCATCAGCCTCCTGCCTAAGAGTTACTCCCCAACTCCTCCTGCTTTTCCCCTCTGTAACTCTGTGACATTTCCTACTTGCTTCATGACCATATACTTAACAATTGCTTTCAAGACTCCCTTTGTTAAACATGCAATACACCTCTCTTAAGAAGATCCAGCTTTGATCCCTCAGTACTGTAGAACAATCAACCTTTCTTCTTCTTTTTGCCTTTCAATGCTCCTTCAGTTCTCAACTTTCCTCTTCCAGCACCCACACCTTGACCCTCTCCGGTTTGGTTTTTGTCTGGCACTTCCAGCATAAACTACCCTCCTTTTGGTTTCAGATTATCTTCTCTCAAGTGCTGTCACCATCTCTTCTGTCTTAACGCGCTATGCTTTCTCTACCATAAAGTTTCTACGACATTTATGGATCTTTCTATTTTCGTGTCAATACTTGCTAACAAAAGGAATGTCAGGAGCTGGTCACAAGCAGCAGGTTTTTCTCCTACCTCACAGATCACACATACCAGGTCCTTGGTAAGGCTCACTCCTTGTTCCTTTCTCTTTCCACTGGTTTATTCCCCTAGGTTCTGTTCTGGGTCCCCTACAGTTCTCTCTCTCTCCGCTTGCTCCCTGGGATCTCTTACCTCTTTTTCAGGGATTATTATAATTTGTGTCTCTTCCCACATCTCTGCCTGTCGCTTAACCATCTCTTTCTGGATGCACTCCCACCTTTTTAAGCTTATCCTCTTGAGGCCTGGCCTCCTTTTTCCCTTTCCCCTTCTTCATTGTCTATGGTCCTCTCCCATCTTTGTTCCTTCTGACTCCTCCACCACCCTGTTCCACTCCCCCTATGCCAACAATCTTGATGCCAGTCTTGACCTCTTGCAGTCTTACTCCTAACACACGTCTGCTGTATTGTACTATTGCAGCTTCCTCTCTGCCAACACTATCCACCCATTTGCTGCCCCGTTACCCAAGTCCCCCTGTATTGTTTCATACATCTGAATCAGAAGCCTAGGTTCTCACCTATCACTGTCTCATCTGCTCTGCTCTTGTACATCTTCAATCTGGTCTCTTGTCTTCTACCTTTTCTAGTTTCCACCAGATCTTCTCTACCCCCTTTCCGTTCTCACACTCCCATTGATCATCTCCAGAAATCAGATCAGCAATCCCTGACCACTTGCTCAAGATTAATCCATTTAGACAGCGCCTGTGACCTCTCAGCTCTCAACTACATCCTTCACTTAGTCTTACACAGTTTTACACGGTTTTAATTTGTAGACTGGCCTCTCAGCTCTCAACTACATCCTTCACTTAGTCTTACACAGTTTTACACGGTTTTAATTTGTTTTACCTCATTGTGCCTGTACCATTGTTCCTCAGATTTAATGTAAATTTTCTGCATTGCAGTTATAAGGGTGTCTGCCAACCTTACTGCTCATACTTTGCTGTTGCCCAAGGGGCTGTTTGGTGAACACCGTTAACAGTTTGTAACCATCGGCTAAGACCCAGGACTAACCGGCACAGCAGGAATAAGTTCACTTTAGACACCTTGTCTTTTTGAAAGTATGAAAAGAAACATGTTAAGAAGCATAAAATAACTTAGCCACAGTAGCTTGTGACTGATGAAGGTGGCGGTGTACACATGAATACTGTGCCTACAGCAGTTATTAGTTGTCAGGATGGGCTACATTACCTATTTTGCACCCGATCTTATGGGTTGAATGTGAAGAAAAGGTGTTTTATGGCAGCTGTGCTCGGAATGTGTTCAAAGCTTCGGATATTGTGAAAGAGCTAGTTAGAGAATGTGGTGTTGAGATGTCAGCACAGACTGCATGCATCTGAATGAGTGAGAAGGGAACCTATGGTTAGTGTGCAAGAAAAATAACAAAATTACCATAATTTATCACAGTCATCAGGAAGAACCTGATGCAATAAAAGAATAAATGTATTTTAGCTTGGTGGTATAGAAAGCACAGAAGAATTTAAATAAGGTTAACTGAAGTTCACCTTAAAGCAAAGGAAAGCCAACTTTGCTATTTGGGTGAGTGGCAGCTTTGGTTGTTATCTTATACTATGGAAAGGCATCTTGAATTGAACAATGCGCAAGAAAATCTGTAAAAGCTAGTGACTACTAAATTCGTGGTCCTAGAAGATTGAAGTTCTAGACTCATCAGACTTTTTTATTTTTTTCTGAGCCATTGAATACACATCTGGATATATATATATATTTAATTCAAATAAGAAGCTTTGCCAAATTTGCAAGATATTCATGTTCATTTACATAGATTGAGTCAGTCCCTCTTGTATTGTGCTGCTTCCCGAGCAAAATCGCTTTGACTGGGAAGGATAAAGTGCTGATAGGGTTTGTGCACTGTGCAATAAGCAGAATAAAATGTATAGGGATGATATTTTTTCACACAGTCCAGCAAGTGTTACTTGTTAGTTCACAGAAAAACACGTGTCTGCCTAATGAAATAGCTGATGCACCAAGTAAACAAATATTATTATGCCAGAACATGAATATTACACCACTGTGATGTTGAAATGAAGAGGGCTAAAGTATACAAGTATACAAGTATACAATTGGGTTATTATTACTGAAGTGTTCAGATGCGGAAAGCTGGACATCATGCCTTTGAACTTGTGAACTGCTACTTGTTTGTGATTTATTGATTTAGATTTGCCTGTTTGGTGCATTCAGCTTTACACGAGCACAGCAGTGGAGATATGAAGCATGTCCTCCTGGATTCAGGAGTGAAAGTATAATTAATTATACTTCCTTCTAAGTCTCTCTGGAAATAGAGTGATCACAACACCAAAACAGCTAGCCCACTGCTGGGTAAAGAAAGAGTAGCATTTCATTCAGATTTCTGTTACATGCTGTTTAAATTAGGAAGAACCCTAGACATATCACATAATATCCCTTTGAATTTTTTATAACTCCATGTTAGCGAACTACTTAAATCATACCTTTTCACATGTTTAGATGCCTTTCTTTTTTCCTCTTCAGCAGACTGGGTTATAGATAGATAGATACTTTATTGACCCCGTGAGGGAAATTGCAGTGCAACAGCAGCTTAACACACACAACACAAACTGATATCAAACTAAATCTTAAATGTGTGTAGAATGTTAAATGCATATTTGGCAAGTTATAGGTGAAATCACTTTTGAAGCTCAATTCATATTTTCTTACAGTCGGAATCAGAGATGATTTGTAAAATTGATTGCCAGGTGTTTTTTTTATTAATGTCCTTATTACGCAGTGCACCACTTTCAGTAAATCAGGGCTAAAAGGTTGTTTTCATAAACAAAGTCTCCTAGGGTTAGAAAAGAAAATATTCGAGAAGATGAAAACAGGAATGACAAACACCATTAGCTGAAAAATTTCCATTTCATTGCAACTATGTTATTGTTTACTTTACCATCCACATCCTAATATGGTTACCTCTGTGTTAAAGCAGCTAAGCCAGAGGTTGGGAGGCCCTCAAAAGGATCAGCTTCCAGCTGCCACTTAGACAATAAGAAACAAATGTCACAGCTCTGCAGAGGGTGACTCAGAAAGTGTTAAAATCAAAACCTCCAGAGTTCCTTGGATCTTTGTCAGCATCTGAAATTCACACATTCTCCCCCTGGCTTGCTTGGGTACTCACCTTCTGTTTGTGTGAAGGATGGTGCTTAATCTCCATTAGCCTTGTTTATTTATTCATCACATAAAATAAGAGTTCTTTCTGTTGCATCCTGTATTCATTTGTGTGGCCTGTATTCAGCTGTTTCGGTGTAAGATCCTGTGTAGATGCCATGGTTCTTGGGCAGCATGACTGTTACTTTTCTTAATGGTTGTGGCAAATTTTGAGGGAACATTTGAGGGAACACAGATTTACCCTAAGAATTCCTGTATTTTTTAATTGAATTAAGAAGATCGACCTCTGCAGCCTCAAAGATAAGTATAATAACTATATCCATTTTGCTTCATTTTTGTTAGCCAGATGTGAATGTGGCTTTTGCAATACTAAACCTTTTGTAGATTTCGAAAATAACTTTTAACTGGTTCCACTAAACAACTTCTCATAAACATTCCTTTTTCAAAGATTCTGTATTTTTGTATTGGATTCTTCCCTTGTGTCACCTCAGTTCTAAAATCCTCACGTTTCTGATGTTTGTCTGACATTATCTGTATCCGTGGGGAAAAAAAGGATGGTGGGATATGGGAAATATTAGAGGTGAAAGCACATAATAAGATGCTGCAAATGTGCTCTTGTCTGTATGTTTTTCTCTCCTGCTGCCTAGAACAGAAAGCTGTTACATCACAGAAAACTCTCCAGATGAAATGTTGCAAGGAACGCTTGCCTTTGTAATGGCATTCAAACTATTTTCCATTCATTCCTTCCTAGAGTTTGAGTAGAAGCTCATTTTAAATACTTTATATTAAGCGCAGAAAAAAAGAGCATACTTTTTTTTCAATCTGGCGAGAGGGCGTTTGTGAGCCCCTTAGGATTTTCACATATTCCACATATTTAAAATATGAAATGTTATTAGATCTTAACCTGAGTTTGAATAATAAAATTACACTGATGAAACAAATGACACAAAACATGATACTCTTTCAACATTTATTTATCTTCAAACGATGCAACATTTAATATCTATTTGTGACAAAATATGTGAAGCTTTAGATTCAGTAACTGGTGGCCCCCGCCATGAGCAGCAATGGCAGCTACAAACCGTTTCCTGTAACCATTGTTCAGTCTCTCACATTGGTTTTGAGGAATTTTGGTACATTCCTCCTTACATAATTCCTTCAGCCCTGTGCTATTTAAGAGCTGCCTTGCATGGATAGCTCGCTTCATGTCCTGCCACAACATTTCAATGGGCTTTACGTTTGAACCCTGACTAGGCCATTGTAAAATGCAGAATTTGGTTTCTGTAGCCATTATAGTTTAGATCTTCTTCTGCTGTATGGTTAGGATTGTCTTGCTGCAAGATCTACATTCGGTTCAGCTTCAGGTCACAGACAAATGGCCTGACATCCTCCTCAGGCAAGCCATCCAAGTCCTGAGGCAGCAAAGCAGCCCCAAACCATCATACTCCCACCAGCATGCTTGAGGGTTAGGATTATGTTGTCCTGTTCAAAAGCATTGTTTGATTTTCACCGAACATAGTATTTCTCATTGAGATCAAAGAGTTCTACCTATGACTTGTCCATTCATTGGACATTGTTGCAGAAGCCTTATGGATCATCTAAATGCGCTTCGGCGAACTTCAGATGGGTAGCAGTGTGCTTTCTGGGGAGCAGTGGTTTTCTCCTTGCTATCTCCCCATGTGCACAATTTTTTTTCAATCAATTTATGATATTGGAGTCATGAAAAGTCACATTAGGCAATACAAGAGTGGCCTGCAGTACCTTGGATGTTAGTCTCTGGTTCTTTGTAACTTACTTGATGATTTTCAAGTTTTCAAGTACGCCTGCTTCCAGGAAGAGTGACTGTGGTCTGTGACTTTTTTCAATTTGTAAACTTGGAAATGCTTTATAAGCCTAACTAGACAGAGGAGCATCAATTACTCATTTTCTGAGGTCTTCACATATTGTCTTAGATTGTGACCTGACTTGTTTTTATACACCTGTAAGATGAAGGCCATTCACAATGTTTCTGATCTTTATATAGAGTGGCGTCTTCCAAACCCAGCCCCCAAGATACAGTGCCTTGCGAAAGTATTCGGCCCCCTTGAACTTTTCAACCTTTTGCCACATTTCAGGCTTCAAACATAAAGATATTAATTTTTTATTTTATGTGAAGAATCACCAACAAGTGGGACACAATTGTGAAGTGGAACGAAATCTATTGGATTTTTGAAACTTTTTTAACTAATAAAAAAATGAAAAGTGGGGCGTGCAAAATTATTCGGCCCCCTTGCGTTAATACTTTGTAGAGCCACCTTTTGCTGCGATTACAGCTGCAAGTCGCTTGGGGTATGTCTCTATCAGTTTTGCACATCGAGAGACTGAAATTCTTGCCCATTCTTCCTTGCAAAACAGCTCGAGCTCAGTGAGGTTGGATGGAGAGCGTTTGTGAACAGCAGTTTTCAGCTCTTTCCACAGATTCTCGATTGGATTCAGGTCTGGACTTTGACTTGGCCATTCAAACACCTGGATACGTTTATTTGTGAACCATTCCTTTGTAGATTTTGCTGTATGTTTGGGATCATTGTCTTGTTGGAAGATAAATCTCCGTCCCAGTTTCAGGTCTTTTGCAGACTCCAACAGGTTTTCATCCAGAATGGTCCTGTATTTGGCTGCATCCATCTTCCCCTCAATTTTAACCATCTTCCCTGTCCCTGCTGAAGAAAAGCAGGCCCAAACCATGATGCTGCCACCACCATGTTTGACAGTGGGGATGGTGTGTTGAGGGTGATGAGCTGTGTTGCTTTTACGCCAAACATATCGTTTTGCATTGTGGCCAAAAAGTTCGATTTTGGTTTCATCTGACCAGAGCACCTTCTTCCACATGTTTGGGGTGTCTCCCAGGTGGCTTGTGGCAAACTTTAGACGAGACTTTTTATGGATATCTTTGAGAAATGGCTTTCTTCTTGCCACTCTTCCATAAAGGCCAAATTTGTGCAGTGTAAGACTGATTGTTGTCCTATGGACAGACTCTCCCACCTCAGCTGTAGTTCTCTGCAGTTCATCCAGAGTGATCATGGGCCTCTTGGCTGCATCTCTGATCAGTCTTCTCCTTGTCTGAGCTGAAAGTTTAGAGGGACGGCCAGGTCTTGGTAGATTTGCAGTGGTCTGATACTCCTTCCATTTCAAGATGATCGCTTGCACAGTGCTCCTTGGGATGTTTGAAGCTTGGGAAATCTTTTTGTATCCAAATCCGGCTTTAAACTTCTCCACAACAGTATTACGGACCTGCCTGGTGTGTTCCTTGGTCTTCATGATGCGCTCTGCGCTTTCAACAGAACCTTGAGACTATCACAGAGCAGGTGCATTTATACAGAGACTTGATTACACACAGGTGGATTCTATTTATCGCCATCAGTCATTTAGGACAACATTGGATCATTCAGAGATCCTCGCTGAACTTCTGGAGTGAGTTTGCTGCACTGAAAGTAAAGGGGCCGAATACTTTTGCACGCCCCACTTTTCATTTTTTTATTAGTTAAAAAAGTTTAAAAAATCCAATAGATTTCGTTCCACTTCACAATTGTGTCCCACTTGTTGGTGATTCTTCACATAAAATAAAAAATTTATATCTTTATGTTTGAAGCCTGAAATGTGGCAAAAGGTTGAAAAGTTCAAGGGGGCCGAATACTTTCGCAAGGCACTGTATGTGTTAATTCACATACTTTTTCACATTCCCTGTATCTAAATTACTCACCTTTTTTAAATTCATACATCATTAAGTTGCAAGAGAAATGAAATTGAGTACTATAAACCTTCAAGAAAGCTATCAGGGCAGAGCGGTGGCACTGTGGCTAAAGGTCTGCGCCTGTGGCTGGAAGGTTGCTGTTTCGTATCTCGTGGCCGTACAGAGGAATCCTACTCTGTTGGGCCCCTGAGCAAGGCCCTTAACCCCAGCTGCTCCAGGTCACCATGTAAATGGCTTACCCTAAGCTTCTCTCTGTGTCTGTGTGTCTCATGTAGAGCAAGTTGGGGTATGCGAAAAGACAAATTCGAAATACAAGAAATTGTATGTGGCCAATAAAGTGGTCTTATCTTATCTTATCATGGTAACTTAATGAAGTTCTCATATTTATATTTGGGGTTCACCACTTTTTATCGGCACTATATATCAATTAAAATACACATGTGCAGCACTTAACTCTTTAAGGGATTCTGAATACTGTATACAGTATATGTTTGTCCCATGACAGAAAAATTATCAAAATTCAGAGTATCCCGTATCTTGACAAAATCTAGAATCAAAGAAATTAAGCTTTGCTAATGCTATTTTGTGGTTAACTTGTGTATTGCAAGTTTCACTTCCTCTAAGTTTTGTGTATGGAATCTGTCAAATTATTGTATAATGAAGTGTGAAGGCATGCTTTATCTTTACCTACAGTCAGAATAAAGCCTGTTATTCATGATGGTGTTTATAATAAATAAATAGATGTCCTGAAAGACGTATGTGAATTAGAACGATCATTAAATTATCATGCCATGTCCACTGGCAATGATTTTTAACTCACAGTGCATTAGACCTGTTTAGATTTTATAATAGTGCATAATTAGTTATAAGTTTTCAGGCATCAAAGGGTCTTTAATGCTGATGCCATGAAGAGAACCTTCTGTTATATAAATATATTTAGTTGTATCCACAAAATCTAATAGAGGAATTGCATTTATGTTTTTGTTCAGTGACTTTAATTGGTTTTATTCTCAGATTTGCTTTCCTTAAAGCTTCTGTGATATACTTCAAATTAATAAAATTGAAAGTGCTTCAAAGAAAAAATAACTAGTAATAGCAGGAGGAGAACACTTACAGGATTGGCCATATATCTTTTTATTAAAGCATTAGTCTGTTTCCTTATGTTTAATAATGCCAATAAGAGCATCATTTTGAAAACGCTCTATAATGAGTATTAAGCAGAAGAATATAGCTTCTTCAATGCCTAATTAAAACATTTTTATACAGATTTCAGAACATCAACATAATATCCTTCTGTGAAGTGCTGTTCCCTTTGTTTCCTTAGAACTCATGAAGGAAAACACATCTGCTGTAAATGAACTTTGTTAGGGTGTTGTTTGCTTGCTAATGTCAAGGTCATTTTCAAAGAATTACAGTACATTTACTGGTAAACATAAACATCATTACTGTTTCAGTGTAGAACATGATAATATTTTATTGTTTATTCCTTATCGGTCACCCTTTATATATGCACCGCTGAATGACACAGTGCACAGTTCGCCGAAAACTGTTTTTAGATAGAATATACCAGCTTGGAATGTGTGAAACTAAAAGCATGAACAAAAAAAAATCTAGTATTAAATATAAATTAATGGAATGTTACATGGCCACTCATCTTTGGGTGTAGTGTACTGTTAAAAATAAAATTTATGTTGCTAGCTATTGCCCATGAAGGTGCATTTGGACTTAGTAGCCTTTAATTAGAAGTAAGATATTAACATTTCATAGGGATTTACGTTAGAACACGGAATGGTGGGTAGCTGTTTCCTCATTATGAATACTCTCTGCATGTAATGAGGTCCATCATTAGTTGATGGAGTGGATTTGCCCTAGCTCTACCTTGAAAGGCACATAATTTACATACTTCTTAGGAATAAGGGCTTTAATGGATTCCTCAATGAATAAAATGAAAAGCTACTTCTTTAAATTTTGAACAGTCTGTTTCTGATAATGTACATTACCACCAGTTTGCAAAAAAAAAGAAGGAAGAAAAATGATTGACTTGTGTTAAAAACTTAAAACAGCAGAATTCACTTACTGAGATGCAGTGTTGCAATTTAATCAATAATACCTGGACACCAAAATGTCTAAAAGCTGCAGATAGCACTCTTTTGACAATGCGTAAATAACACAATTCAGCTTTGTGTCTTAAGACCTGCAATAATGGACAACAGAAATATTATGTCCTGGATGATGAAAACGGTAGTTGTACAATAGCTGTATTTCTTCAGAACTGATTTTTTAATAACAAAGAGGAAGGAAACAGTTAAACAGCCAATTTGACTAATGCACTGTAACTGTTGATGTGTTTTTGAAACATTACGCAAACAAATCAGTGCTAGTTTTTTTTAGCAAGCATGAAGCAATTGTATTTTATTGATGATGATTCCCAAAGTGGCAAGACTACAAATTGCATCTTTGATCACTTTAGTTTTGTGAAATTAACCTGAATCTGTAGCCTGCCAGGTAAGTCCTCCAACAGATAAACCTGTCTTGAAGAATCCCCCTTCTCTTTCTCTAAAACATATATTTGTTTTGGATGTTTTCATTGGAGTGTACACGATGATTACAGCTGTTCATTAACAAAATTGGGTATTTGTTTTAAACTTTAACCAATCACTTTGATATGCTAATTATGGTGTAATTTAATTTGAGCCCTGTAATGATGATGCTGTTATTATGGACATAAATGATGCAGTTAAGCTGAGAGTAATCTCATTTGCATACTGTACATGCCAGTAAATTAAGCCCTTTCCTCAACTGCTTCAGCTTTAATTTTCCACTTCTTTTCACACGGCGCCTTTTCAGCCTCTTCTCCTGTGAGCTCTCTCTAATAGCAGTGACGGCTGTTTGATGTGGAGAGCTTCCTCCCCGCACTAAATCTAGGCACAATATGTAATGCATAAAGAACCTCATTATCTTACTAAGTGTTTCTTTAAGAAGTTTGGATTAATAGGAAGAGGTGTTTTTCACTCTTTCAGGCAACACACATTTTATTCTTAAAAGCGAAGGAGAAACCAGATAAGGTGGCAGCACAAGCACGTGTTGGCCATAGAATTTTCCTCTGCATGGAAATAACTTTGGAGATGTGAAACAAGTTCCCGCAACCGTGATATTAATTGATTTCTTTGTTAAATCCCAAATTTTGAAGTGGGTTACCGACAGCGGGCATTCCCCAAAACACAGGGGCAACAGAAAATCTATGAAGTCTTGATGTTTGTTTATAAAATTCACATGTATAACTTAGTGGATGTAACAGAAGCAGCAGTATTTAAGCTAGTTTATTTTAAATCACCTGATTGAGATGGTTAACAATTACACGGAAAACGATATTTATAGAATTCTACCACTTTCATATTTTTTGGCTTGCAGTGTTTCCAGGTTTGCTAGTTATCAATAATTTGATATTTTGTGAATAAACAAAAAGCTTCAGAGGCAATATGTAATGATAAAACACAGTATTATTCAGTATTATGCAAAAACCTTAGTTTCATTCAAAATAGAGACATTTGTAATCTTTGTAATTGCGCAGTACTGCTTTTATAAACTTTTGTATTTACGCGTTCAGCTCAAACATTGTTTGAATCCTTTGTGTTTCAAAGAAGAGGGTTATTTTATGGACTTAACACCGACAATACAATTGCCCTTCAGCAGGAATGCTTTTCCATTTTGTGCCATAAAGAATATTATTTTTCTGCCAGCCAATTTTCTCTGTTAGTCTCTAATTGGCTACATAAATCTCTGGCATTGAGAATGAGGAATGTTTCGGTGTCATAGAGTGTAATCTTCACCCTTATTTACCAATTCATTAAGATTCATTGATGCAGGATCGGTGAGAGGAAATGACAACATAAATCAGACCTCCAACATAATGACCCTAATCAGTTGGGAATTGCTGAAAATGTCATGATGAACTATGTCCTTGTATTAGTGCCACTGTACATTGTCATTGTGCTGCTTTATGAGTGGGACGCATCCTCCTGACATCGGCTGTATTTAACGAAAAAGAGTTGTTAAAACCTGATTCCATTAAAGCTGTGAGATTCATACAAGGTCTTTCAGTATTTAGCCCTGTGCCCTTTACCTTCAATTTAACTGCATAATGGAAGGTACATACTCCTCCTTTTTAACCCCATGCGTCCTTTCCTAGAGACCCTAGGCTTTTAAAATAATAGCATGCATCTCTGGTGTACAGCATTTCTGATTTTATGGCAAAAGTACACTGAGCCTACTTGTACAATGTCTGACCAACAATGTTTTGAGGAACTGTATAATACTATACCAAACACAATATACAGGATGTATGTATGCCTTTGATACAGTACTTGCTTACCATAGTGTGCAAAATTGCATTTCTATTCAATACTTTCTGTTTTTAGGAATTTTTCATCTGTGCCAGCTTAGCATAATTAAACTGATGTACAGTTTATAGGAAATACATTTCTAAATAAAATCTAAATATATTTCGTGACCATTTTTTTGTATACTCTTGGATAGTGTTGAATTGGTCTAAATTCTAGATTAAGCAGGTTTATAAGCATATTGTTTCTTGACAAATCTCATGCTAAAAAGTTGTCTAATGAGTTCCCTCAGCTTGTTTTTGTGTGACGTCACATATACCTTGATTTCAACTGCTAGTAGGGACATAGTTTAAGTTTGTTTGACCATTTGATCAATTTAATTTGTATTTTTGTCTATTAGGTTTTAACTCATAAAGTTAAATCACTAGTATCTGCTGTGCCCAGGCATCGTAGGAAACCAAAACTGCCCACACTTTTTTCATATCACTATTTTTTTCTGAGTGGTCTGAAGAAGAAAAAAACAAAGTGACCAACCATGCACCATATTTAGAAATAGAGATTTGATGTAATCGAAAAGGATTTGTATTTTTTAACATTAGGTGTGCTAATGATGCTAAAGGTAAATGTTTTCAGGAAAGTAAGAGCAGACTCACATAAAGTATAGTCAAAATGGGTGAGCCCTCATACTTGAGAAATTAGGTTTTGATAATGCTTGGGTCAGCATGTTACACTTTTACATCTTGCTGTTTGTACTGTATTTTTTCTGGCTCTTCCACAGTCTGTAGTGACCTGGTCCATTGTTAACCAGCAGGCTATACTGTGATATTGAGCTAATCCATTAGACTAGTTTTAAACTGTTTTATTTCTTAAATTAAATCTATCATCCTAGTTTGGTGAGGTAAAAATAGGTTTAATAATTATCATTTTGAAACAAATATTTCAGTGCTGTGCTGTTTTGAATAAATATGGAAATAATGTCAGAATATCCTATCTCTTCTAAGAAATGTAGAATTTTGCATTTTACGAGTATGCCAAATTTTCTTTCATATTAACATAGTGTCAGCGCTGTCAGACTGTTAATGTTACTATAATGCTATTGTGGAATTTCAGTTGAAAGAATCCACTTTTCGGAGATGGCTGGCTAGGTCTATTCCATTCATGTCTAAGTGGCACACCATTAAGAATATTTCACATTTTAAATATGAATAGTACAGCATTCATCTAACTATAAGACAAACATTGAAGATTAAATACTCTGTCCTGTTTTTACTGAGTTGTACATGTATACTGCTGTTACACTTTTACTTTCAGGCAAACATACTAAAAAATGAAGTCTTCTTCATAGGTCATAAATACTATATTTGAAGTAGATACCAGCATTTCTTGCTAGTGTCTAGAAATAAACTATAACATAGTGTTTTGTAGATATGAAGCTGGACATAACAGTTACTAAAACAAGGCACATTTTATACCTGAGAAGGGAAGAATTCATATTTTAGAAGCCATATTTATTGGCTGTCTAGAAGACATAAACATGTGATATGCAGAATCTAACCATTGACACTATAGAAAAACAGCATTATCCCACATCAGGAAATTGCCATATTCAGACCAACACAGGTTTTATCTCCACTTTTCTCTAGAACATCACATTTACATATAGTGGAAAAGCTGGTCTATTAGGTTTGAAATATTTTTTAGGAAAACATTTCTTTCTACACTCTTTGATATTGATGTTGCAATTTCATCAGCAGGGTGATCACTGTCTTAATTTGACCCCAATATTGAGCTCCGATCAAGATAATTTGGAAAACTCCTGGACAAAGCAGTCCGTCTGCCACCAGTGGCCTTTCCTGGGCAGTGTGGAGAGAAAGTGCCAGGAGTAGGGGCAGGCTAGAAGAATGAGGTTACCCACTGACAGGATTTTAGTACTTTTGTGGAAATACCGTTAGGAATCTAAGCTAGCCAGTGATCCATATCGTGAGCTTAATAAAAAAGCAACAAAAAATAATAGCCATAACCTTTCAGTGCTATGAAAGATAATAATAGTGCCTTACATATCACAAATGAGAATGCAAGTAAATCCCTAAAACTTTTTTTTTTCTCATTTACTACTTCATGTTATTGTGGCTCACAGTATTAATTGAAGAAGTTAGGATGGAAGAACAATATTCCCTTGCCTTGTAAACGCATTTCACAAATTACTGCTCTTGAAAGTCCACATTTCTAGTCCCAGAAGAAAAACCCTAGTATGAATCTGAGTAAAAAATGATTAAAAATATATGACACACTTTAAATAATGTTAAAACAATAAGCAGAGCTCTGGATCCCTACGGATGTGGGAGATTGAAGACTTGGTTTTTTGTGACAGGTCTAATTGGTAACATGAGCTCTGGGGTAAGAACTGCATTTCCCACCTCTTGGATATTGTTAAAAAAAGACCCATGACTCTCATTGCTGAGGAGCTTTTATTGTAGTGTTAATCTATGTAAGCCACATGCAAGCGAGATTATCAAAGTCAAATGAAAGAGACTAAGGAATGAATGTGTGGTAAACCACAAATAAAAGAGGTTGCCATCCAGTAAAATAATAATTTACTTGATATAAAGCTGGTATTAAAGATGTTTGGTTTGTGTTTACTTAGTCTCAATCTAAATAGACAAGCAGATTCACTTTGTTCAAAATACTTAAGCTTTCATTGTACAGACTCTCAGGTGCAAACATACGTGTTTAAAATGTTTCTGATTTTCTCATATTGTTAAAAATCATAGTTTGCCTGTGTATTCTATTGTAAAGCCTAGTTATGCCTATTAAATGTGTTATATAGAAAACTGGTGTGGAATGTGAGTCCCCTTACAGTTCAATTACAAGACATGTTGTCTTGGTAATGGGTTACATTCATGTATATCATAATTCAAAGCATTAAGAGTATAGGACACTCTTACTTTATTTTCTGCTTCTCGCCTGTTAATGCATTTGAATCGAGACTTCATGGCTCAAGATCCTGTTACAGTCCTCAGTCTCAGCAATAAATATCCATAGTGCCTCTCAGATAGGTATATATTCTCCATTATGGGGAAAGGTAAATCAAAATCTTTTTGGTAGTTTCAATCTGAATGACAGCCATAGAGAAAGAACCAGGTTAGGAAGGTTTCCCTCATTTCTAATCTCTTAAGTAGTTATTTGTCTGAAAATACAAGTTGTCCTTCATTTAGACTTTGTGACAAATCACTTACTTTTCTCAGAGGTTTGAAAAAGATTTATTTAATGTTCTTTACTTTGTGATGCTAACACAAAATAAGTCTACAATAGGAAGGTCGGGACTTTTATGTGGACCTAGACCACTAGTGCTGAGAAGTATCAGTTTCTCTGATGTGTCAGAATGTCCCATAAAACATCCAGCTTGTCTGTATTTGTTTTGTTTCATGCAGCCCATTACAGTTTGTGTAGATGTTCTGATTATTATGTACCTGTTAAAAGAACTAATTTTAGGATACGTTTAAATTTCATGGACATACAGTAGTATTCGCACTGAAACAAATACTTATTACCTAGCCAGTGTCTGAAATGTGTACTGCAGACATATCCATATTTCCAAAAAAAATGTTTTTCAAAAATGCAAAGTATTAACCTGTCATTCTTCTGAAAGATTTTGTTACAGTTGTTAAAACACCGCGGTTAAGAGACATTTGGAAGGTTGCAAATTTTTTTTTACTTGTAGTCTAACCTGATTTGCTTAGATACAAAGTTTTTTTTTATGTGAATGTTCAGTCAGTGAAATATTTTAAAGAAAAAAATAACAGGAGTTGTTTCTCCCGCTCATTCCGTGCTCTGTATCCTTGAGAGTAAGAAACTGACTGCAATGTGTGGCAGTGTTTCAATACCTGTGTGCCGTGTTACCTCAGCAATTGCTTTT